>NC_058370.1:87455000-92255000 GCF_018350175.1 Felis catus
GTTCATTGCTAGTATATAGAAATACAATATTTATATGTTTATCTTATACCTTGTGACCTTGCTGGAGTCACTGATTAGTTCTAGGAAGATTTGACAATTTTTTTTGTGTATATCCCGTTTTCAGTCCTGTTGCCTTTCTTCTCTTTTTCTAAGATTCCAATAATACAAATATTACATCTCTTGTTATAGTTCCACAGGTCCCTGAGGGTCTGCTCATTTTTTTTTTTCCAGTTTATTTTCTCTCTTTTATTCAGATTTGCCAGTTTCTATTGGTTTATCTTCCAGATCACAAATTCTTTCCTTTGCCCTTCCATTCTGCTGTTAGGACCATCCACTGAGGGTTGTTTTTTTTTTTCCAGTTATTATATTTTTCACCTCTACAATTTCCATTTAACCCTTTCTATGTTCTGTTTCTTTGCTAAGTCTTTCTATGTTTGTTTTTTTCATAAGTTTCAAACATATTCCTAATTGCTTATTGGGACATTTTTATCATCGGTGCTTTAAAATCTTTGTCAAATAAACTTACCATCTCTGAAGTCTTGATATTGACATCTATTGATTTTTTTTAAAAGTGAGCTTGAGATTTTCATGGCTCTTGAAAATCAGATGAGTGATTTTCTGTTAAAACCTGGATATTTTTATATTGTGTTTGGAAATTCTGGATCTTATTTAGATCTGTTTTAGCTGGCTTTCTCTGACATCACTGTGGAGGTTCCTTGGGTCTCAAAGTCCCCATTTGTTTACCTTCTTCTCTATACCTTTTAGAGTCTTTTTCACATTGGTTTTCCACATCCTCCTCAGGATTTTTGTTGTACTTAGCAGGAGGGATAAGGAAAGGTGTATCTACTCTATCTCCCCCGAAGCAGAAGTCAGGCAGGAATTTTAAAACTTTAAATTTAATTTATCTGTTCCTGTCACACATGGAAGCAAAACAATAAGATATTTTTTTAATGCAAACTCTTCTAGAGGCTATGTGGCAGGGGGATTTGAACGTGACCCAAACGGAATCTAATAAATTGAAACATTATTGAAAAGAGATAGTAGTGGGATGGGTGGAGAGAAAGGACAACTTCTAGGAATATTTAGGAGATCAACAGGACAAGACTAGGCGATTATTGGAAAGTGGAAGATGAAAGAAAGGAAGGAGTCTAGACCACTGGGTTCATAACTTGGCATTTTAATATAGCGGATGTATTATAAGATTAGGAGCCCTGGAGGAGGAGTAGGTCTGGGAAAGGGGAAAAGGAAGATGGATTTCAGATATTCGGCTCTGAGATGCTTACAGATCCGCCAGGTGGAGACAGCTCTCGAGCAGTTGCGCCCCCCAGTGTGAGGAAGTACAGCGGAGAAGCCGAGGCTGGTGCTTTTTGTTTGAATGGCCTCAGCACAACACGGTAGTAAGATGATGAGAGAAGGAGATCACATGGTGAGAACAGAGAGGGAAGAGCAGCATGCCAAGAAGGGAACCCTGAAGAGGAGCAATTAGAGGCAGGAGGAGAGGATGGTTGTCTTGGAAACAATGAGAAGGAAACTTTGAAGCCAGAAGTGATCAGTGCAGCAAATTCTGCCGAAAAGGGCACAGTGGAGGAAGGACAGAGCTTCTTGATTTAGCCTTCCAGAAGGCTAGTAACCTTTTCCAGAGAAGCTGCAGGCAGGTGCTGAGGCAGGAGCTTCAATGCAGAGCTTCAATGCAGAGGTGCTGAGGCAGGAGCTTCAATGCAGAGGACTGAGTGGAGGGAGGGGGGCAGAGCAAGTGTAAACTGGCTTCTCAAGGCTTGGCTTCACCGAGAAGAAGCTAGGAAAGGAGCTAACTGGTGGGACCTTGTACTCATTTTTTAAGGTAGGAAAGGCTTCAGCATTTGTATAGGATGAAGGGAAAGAGCCAGTAGAGAGGGAGAGCCTCAAGATAATGGAAAGGGTGGAGCCGGCTAGCAGACCAAAGTCCCAAAGGCAAGAAGCAAACAACACATCAGGAATGCAGGGGAAAGTTGGCTTTGAGCCCCAGTCCAGACACCGGGTCCTGAGTCTGGAGGGATGGAGGTAAAGATGTGGGGCAGGGGGTGGGAGGGTGGTGGTGGTATGTGAATAAGTTTGTAAGCAGGAGACAGGAAAGGGAAGTGGTTTCCTGGTACCCACTCCAATTATCTTGATAAAGTGGGTGGTAGGTCCCCTGTTGGCATAATAGCTAGGGGGTTGATTGAATAGGGAGCTTGGATACAGTTCTAAGGACTTGGAAAGAGAGAAAATGCTGACCATGGGCAAGATTAAGGGTCATCAGCTAGGTCTGAAGATTCGGCTCAGGTTGGCCACATGGAAAAAGAAAGAAGTGAATGAGACACTTTAGGGATGGTCTTTCCATGCAGAAAACAGTACTAATGTGAAATTTGGTCTGTAAGACATCTACTTGCAAATACCACTGGTAGCAGGCTTGCATGGCTTGTGCTGTGTAATGATTGTAAAAGAAAGAAAGGAATTCCATGAATCGCCTGTATTTCACTGTTTGGGCATAGACCCAACTGAGGTCAGGTAATAATAAGCGGTCCTGCTACCAGCCTTATTCATCTAATCATCTCTTATGCTGCCAAGACAATGCTGCTCTTTATGTCACGTGGAGGCCTGGCTGCTGTGATTGTAGGAACCCCCGCCAACTCAGCACTTGGCTCAGTGACCCGGGGGTTCTTGGGCCACAGCATCAGAGACAGCTGGGGCCACGGACACATCCTCTGTCTTGCTCCCCACACGATGGCCATTGAAAACCCCAGGGTGAGGACTCAATGCAGAACGCCTATTCAGTCTGTGCAGAGCCCCAAGGAGACCAGGACTGACGTCAGCCTGAGAGGTGAAAGGCCCAGACCCAGAAAAGGCAGGCTGTGTTCCAGGACATGACAGTTTCTATGGAGGGAAGATGTATGGCCCTCTTTCTGCTGGAGCATGGCTGAAACTGGAAGGGCAATGAAGATAAGCCTTCTGAGGAGCTCATGCATTATTCAGGAGGTTGCCAAGAAAGGCTGAGATGGCAGAGGGAGAGGGAAACAAATTGTATATTTTCAAGCTGGAGGCTCCATTGTGTGACCAAATTCTATTTAGATGAAGCCCTGGGATTAGTCATCCAAATAAACCCAAGAATAAAAGGAGCCCAGGGTGGTCCCTCTATCCCAGGCAGTGCGAAGAGCCCTCTATCGGTCCCAAATTGGCTTGTGTCATCTCTCCCTTCCACTAAAGAAGGAACAAGAACAGGCATTTATTTAACACCCGTCGTGGACACTTTCTTGAATAGGCCTTCCTTAATCTGCACAATACCTGCGAAGCAGATCTGTGATTCCCTTTCACAGAAGGGGTGGGTGGGGGACTCGAGTGGGTTAAGGAGATTAGCTGTGGCCACACAAATCTGAGTGGTGGAGTTGGGATTAGAACGTGGGCTTTGTGACATGGAAGCCTCTTAATATTAATACTCTTCCCATTACATACAAAGGAATCCATAAAGGAATGTGTTTTGCGTTTCCTTCTGCTCAGAGGGCCTACTGAGACATCATAAACATTTGCAGCTCAACACTGAATGACCTCAGAGAGCAAGTGGGTATTTGCCCAATGGCCTAGGGGGTGGGAGGGACATTTTTCATTTTGGTAGGTTTTGGACCGGGTGCAGCTCATTGTCTTTGAACTTAGAGTGCTCACTGCCTACAGCACCCCTTTTTCCCCTTGTTCCTGCCCTGACTCAGGTTAGATAGACCTAGCAGACGGGGCCCCAGCCCCTACATCATGTATAAAGCAGGGAGGTGAAGTGGTGATCTTTCCTGAACCAAAAGTCAGGACACATAGTCTGACCAGGCCTTTTTCTAACTTACAAATACGTACGAATAGAAGGAGTCACAACTACTGACAACCTACTTATTCGCACATTTCATCAATGACTTTTATGCAAGGGTTTACAATTATGAGACATCTGGCTGGAATCACAGTGACAGCACTGTGCTGAGAATCAGGGTGTACTGGAGACATCTGTGTGGGGTAGAACCGATTCTCAGTGAGCACACGACTGCCCGGCACGTGGGAGGGCCCTCGTCGGCTGTTCAGATGGACTTCTGCTCCTGCTGCCAGTGGAAGATGGAGTCTAAAATCAGTTTCTATAAATAACTCTGAGTGGGTGGCATATTGGAAGCTTCTCTTCAGAAACGTTGCTCATTTTCTCAGAAAGTGAGTCCCTTTAAAGCTACCGAATCTTCTTCCCTAATCTCCAGGGCCCAGGGCTGGTCCCTCTGGCAAGTGCTGTCTAGGTACCTCTCTGGGGTGGGGGTGGGGAGACCAGAGTGACCGTGCCCCGCAATCTGTGTGTGACCCCGAACAAACACTCCATGCTGCTGACCCCCGCTTGGGCCCCTCCCTCCACAGCCTGGATGTTCCCGTAGCAGCCTCCTCCCCACCAACGAAAACTTCCACACCTGCTCCTGCCACACTGCTCTGACTTCTTCCCTGATTCTTCCCTCCGTGAGAGAATTCTCCGTTGAGAATGTCCTTCTCAACCCTCCCAATAACGGGAATAATCCTTTCGAATATAATCCCTTCGAGGAGACCACTGCTCCATATCCCCATGTCCTCAGGCTCTTCACAGAGCCCCTTTTCCCACCTCCTGCCTTGAACAGCTCACTCTCTGGGAAAGCACGGGACTGGTACCCCCAGGTATAGCCCGGGAGGTTGAAAAACCTGTCTCCACCCTGACACCCAAGAAGCGCTGGCATCTCGGTGGGTCGACCTGAGAACAGTTTCGCAGGGCATGTGCCCCCGTGTGGTTCAGGGAGGTGGGCAGGAGGACCAGCTGACCCAAACAGGCCCAGTCCTCGGGCAAGGAGGGTAAAGGGAATGTGACTCTGACAGACTCACAGATGCAGCTGGGGCGCAAGAGGATGTCAAGACCTCACGGACAAGCTGCCTCTCAGCAGAAGCCTGTGAGGCTAGAAGATGGCCAAGGGCCATTCCCACACTTCCCTTTCAGGGTCACAACCATGTCATCTGCAAATAGAGATAGTCTTACTTCTTCCTTTCCATCCTGGATGCATTTTATTGATTTTTTTCATCTCATTGCCCTTGCTAGAGCTTCCAGAACACTATTGAATAGAAATGGGGAGAACAGACATCCTTATCTTGTTCCTGATTTTAGTGGGAAAGCTTTCAGTCTTTCTCCGTTAAGTACGTTGTTAGCTGTGGAATTTTCATAGATGCTTTTTACCAAACTGAGGAAGTTTTGTCTATTCCTAGTTTGCCGAATGTTTTTATCATAAAGAGTGTTGGATTTTGTCAAATGCTTTGCCTGTATCTATTGAGATAATCATGTGGGGTTCCCCTCCCTTTATTCTATTAATCTGGTGTATTACATTGATTGTTATTTTTTTTAAGTTTATTTATTTATTTTGAGGGGGGAGGGTCAGAAAGAGAGGGAGAGAGAATCCCAAGCAGGCTCCACTGTCAGCACAGAGCCTGACTTGGGGCTAGATCTCACAACTCGTGAGATCGTGATCTGAGCTTAACTGACTGAGCCACCCAGGTGCCCCACATTGATTGTTTTTTGTATGTTGCACTTATCTTTCATTCCTGGAATAAATGTGTTATACACTGCCTGGCTCTCTGTGCAGATAAATCTTTTACCCGGTTAGGCCACCCTTGTTGGGTATCAGCTGGAGGTCAGGACTGCCATGAAACTTCCCCTTCCCTAGTTAAGTAAAAGGAGAGGATTGGCCGGTGGGAGGAGCCAGGTGTGAGCTACACACGGGTAGCCGCGGTCTGAGTTCCTACTACTCATCTTGTATGAAACTTCTTTGGGGGAATACCCTAGTAACTCGGCAGAGCGGTGTCAGCCTGCTCTCAGATGCCTGTCACAGCTGGACAGGTCAGCCTGACATCACTTTTGGAAGCCAGACAGTAAAGCCCAGGGCGTGTTGCAGCCTCCAGGTTTGCAACTCCAGCACGTGTCCAGGGTGTACAAAACGGAAGTTGTGAGCCAGATACTCTGCAGGGCTCACACCTGAGAGCCAGTCTGGCCTCTGGGCATGGGACGTGTTTCCACCTTCTCTGTGAAACTGGCTCAGCCTGCCTGTGAGCCACGGCCCCCCTCCCCCAGACAGGACAGAGCACAAATAGTTTGCCTTGGGCTCACCAACATGGAATGCATAGGGGGCCTCCTTGCTTCGGGGGCTATTTGTTTTCTGAGAATAGACCCAGGGAAGGAGCCCTTCACTCCTCAGAGAGCTTGAGCATTTCCCAGGTTTGGGACCACCAAACCTTGTGGTCCGGAAACTGGGTGCCACCATGATAAAAGGACAAAGCCTCCCTTTTCTGGAGGACATTAGCTAACTGTGGTGAATGTGCTTACAGGGTAGTAGTTACTGTGAAATGTCTAGGTTGTCTGTGCATTGAATGCTGTGAACCATGCTCTTGAAGGTCACATTTTCTAGAACAGAAATTAGGAGACAGGGAGATGACAGGTTATGTATCAGTAGGGACAAGTGCACAGGGCATAAGACATCAGCACCACCCTGGAACATTCTGATGCTGTAGTTGCTGGCAAAGGAAGAGTGTCCATGTTTGCTGAAAGGGGAAGACTTGCCAGAGAGTTCTGGAGAAATGGGTACAGAGAGTCTTAGAACTGTTCACAGAATTCGAAGTATAGCCCCGGTGTGGTGCTAACCTTAGGTAAGTCATAGACTGGCTTAGGGCATCTGTTTTTTACATTTTGGAAAAGGGCTTGATGATACCTACTGCTTGGATGTGCACTGAAGTGTTTAATTAATGTTTGCAAATCACTTTGAGATGCAATTGTAGGGCCCACAGCCAAACACGAAGCTGGCTTGTTTAGGTTGGCAGTAAAAAAGTTAAGCACTCTTTTCTAATTAACACCCTATTAGTATAACAGCAATATCCATGTAGAGTTACTCAAGATTATGTTTATTTTCATCACTTGGCTTAGGTTGGTTTCCAAGCTAAGGAAATTGGAACTTACCTGATGGTGTGAAGTAACGAATTACTGAAACCTCCCTTCAAGCCAGACTCAGCCGACAAAGAAATATGCTAAGATGGGTACATGCCAGGAAATGCCAGTCAAACAGGTGCCTGTTGGGGAAATATGATAACCAGAAACCCCAGGCAAATGTTTCCCAGACCAAAGCTCCCCTGGACTCCAGAATACACTTCCTGGAAAATGTGGGCATGGTGAGAGTGCCCTCTGCTGGCAGCAAGGAGTATTTTCAGCAATTTGCAAGCCAATTTGCCCTAGTCTACAGGGAGAGGATTTGAGAGAACTTGAGAAGTTCAAGGAAACTTATTAGGCCTGCCTCTACTTTTATAATGGCAATAAAGTCCAACATAACCATTATGAGAAAGTAAAATACATAAATACAGGCCCTGTTATAGAGTATAGCTGGAAAAGTTTAGAAGGGCGCACAGGTTGCTGTTTGAGACAGAGAGGAAGTTGATGAGGAGGGAGGGAGGAGGCCATGCAGGGGTGATACGAGCAGCAGATGAGAGAGGATGGGACGTGGCCAACAGATGAGGGTGTGGTTCTCTGCTGGGATCATGGGCTGTTCACCCTGTAACAGGAGGGAAGGCAGAGTGTAGTCACAGGTAGGTGTGCAGGTGTCGCAGTGGGAGATGGTGGAAGGTTTGTTTTGAATCTACCAGTGAAATGGGAAGCAAATCCCTCACCTGAGTTTCCATGAGGCAAGAGTGAAAAGTTTGAAATAGTCATCTAGGAGAAGGAGAAAATGATTACACAGAGAGGGGTGGGGAGCACAGCAGGATTGCCAAGCAGCAGTAAAGGGAACACAGTCATGAGTTTCAAGTGCAATCAGTGGAGAGGCTGCTTCTTCTGGGGATGCAGAAAGCTACAATTGTCACCCATCCTCACCCATTACACAATCACAATTTTTCTTGAAACCACCAGAGAGCTGAGATCACAAGGCTGCAAACTTTTCAGCTCTTTCGCCAACAGGTCATTTGTAGGAAGCCTAGCATTTTCCTTCAGGCCCCAAACTATAAGCCCCTTCTCTGAAGATATTGGACTTACCTCCAGGGCCAAACAGGACTCCAGGTTGGGTTCTAGTACCGAGGAGTAAAGCCCTCCCCTTATGCATTTGGGAAGCCACAGCTTAGGTCTGGCTATCTACATGCTAATGCAAAAGAGCAGTGCACCCACCGCTGAGCCCTGCCCACAGTGGTCCGCATACTCACTCCTAGGAGAGACCTAGATAGAAAAACAGCCACACCCCTGCGTAAGCCAGGAAGCCCACAGCAGCTCTGTAGAAAACAACACCGTTTCCCATTAGTATTTAAAAATTTCTTTTTAACGTTTAGTTATTTTTGAGAGAGACAGAGTGCAAGTAGGGGAGGGGCAGAGAGAGAGGGAGACACAGAATCCGAAGCAGGCTCCAGGCCCCGAGCTGTCAGGACAGACCCCAACGCGGGACTGGAACTCATGAACCATGAGATCATGACCTGAGTAGAAGTCAGAGGCTCAACCAACTGGGCCACCCAGGTGCCCTTCCCATTGTTAAGTAGAAATTGACAATCACCAGGCAACAGACAAACACCTCAGTGTAAAACAAAAACTATACAAACAAAATCACTCCAAAGGAAACAGGTAACTTCAGCGAAGAGAAGAAACATAAAAGCAACCCTCTAACTTATATCCTCAGAATTTTTGAGATTTTGTGTGGATATGAATAAAAACAAGAGCAGGCAGTGCTATTAAAGAAACATTCAGAAAATTATTTAGAAAAAAGTTAATAGAACAATTGGAAGATAAAGGCAAAGCTGTTTCCTAGGGCATAAGGCAAAGACCTGGAAACCTGAGAGAAAAGTGAAAAGCCCTAAGTATCAATCCAGAAAGACAATCACCTGCTTAATAGATGTTCTAGAGGAGAAACAGAGAAAGTGGATCAAAACAATAATATAAGCTACTTCCCTAGGGTTCAAAAGGGATGTAGTTTTCACATTTTAAAAGTTCAAATAGTATTGACGGCCATGCACAAGTTTGACAAACTTCTACAGGGGTGCCTGAGTGGCTCAGTCGGTTAAGCATCCGATTCTTGATTTCGACTCAGGTCATGATCTCATGGTTTGTGGGTTCGAGCCCTGCATCGGGCTCTGTGCTGGCAGCTCGGAGCCTGGAGCAGCTTCAGATTCTGCGTCTCCATCTCTCTCTCTTGAAAATAAATAAACATTAAAAAACACACAAACTTCTACATTCTGAGGATAGGGTATATCCTAAAGGGGAGAGAAGGGTGGGGGAAGGTGATTCAGGGGTGGGAAGGGAGAGAACGAGACAGAGAGGGGAAGAAAGGGACATTCTTTGAAAATAGGAAGTCAGGTTGTCATCAGGTTTCTCATCAACAGCTGGATTTTAGAAGACGATGGATCCAATTCCTCCAAAGTTCTAAGGACAAATTATTTCGGATCTAGAATTCTAATCAAATGTGAAGCTGCAGTAAAATGTTTTGAGAAATGCAGAGCAAATTAGGTGCAGCTGTCATGAAAACGCACGCTGCAGATCTCTGATTATGGGGACTGTAACTGAGGCGGGCCCACTTTCGTGCCTAAAATCCATTACACATGTGTTAGCTAGTTTATGACTGTAGCAGAGACACTAAAGCAAACCTGCCTCTGGGACACAGGAGACTCTCCAGTGTCTTTGCCAAACGGTTCCGTTGACTCAGTGGCAGTCTAGAACACCTCTACCCAACCTTCTCTCCCTCTCTCCATCACTTGGCATCTAACCTACACCAGGGTCTGAAGGTCCTCCAGGACTTGCCCAGCTCCTTCCTGTTCTTCTCATACAAGTCCATTTACTCCCACTGTGGAATCTACGCATCTAAAATCTTAAAAAGGATTACAGGGAAAATTGGGGCTTTGAGATGCAGACAAAGGAGACCCAACATATGCATAACTGGAGAAGAAAACCGAAATCATGAACCATAAGTATATATTTCGTTAAATATCTGGACACGCGGAAAGGGAGTGACGGCGTATGCTCTCGTCTCTCATTTTTGACAATACCTTCCAAAATTCTGAGCACACGAAAGCTCCCTTTGGCTTTGAAGCCATATGATCTTGACTTTAAATCTTGTCTCTTCCAGTTACTACAAGAGATCTCAGTAGGTTACTTAGCATCTCTCTGCCCTGGTGTTCTCACCTGTATAATATGCCCATGAATACCTATCATGTAATAATGTGGTGAAAGTTACATGAAAATTGCACACAGTGCCTGATACTTAACAGGCAAAGTGGACAAAGATACAACTAGAAAAGTTACTGAAGAGCATCTGCGCGGATCCCTCTTTGTCTTTTGGTAACAGGTTTTAGAGTAAATACAGTAACATCTCCCGAGCAAGACAATGTACAGATATGGGTCCAAATTTGGGGGCTTGAATCCCAGCTATATCACTTTCTGGTTGGGAGGCCTTACATAACATCTCTGCCTCAGTTTCCCCATTTCATGATGATACTTCTCTCTTAGGGCTGGTATGAAAATTAAATGAATTAGTACATGTGAGTGTTTAGATGACTGCCTGGATCACAATAAATAATAAATGTTGGCTGTCATTGAGCTTGTCAATTAGCTCTGAGACCCTCTGGGTTGAGGTGCCTGATTGGATACAATATATGTGTAGCATTTTTCCTCAGTAACTTTAAAACAGAACAAAAACATAAACTCAAGGCAACAGGGAGAACAAGAGAAGACAAGAGCTATCAAATTTGTGAAGCTACAAATCAGAAGGGCGCGTGGCAGCTGAATCCGCTTAGCTGATGGAGCTGAACGTTATGCCCTCAGTGGAGAATGTGAGAACTCGGCTTGATTCATCCCGCAGAACCTCCCGAAGAACCTCCCGGAGCTCAGAACTGGGTGGCATTGGGTGCCTTCAGAACAGGGGGTAAGGGAGGGGCTCAAATAAGAAGCCAGGGGGTGGGGGCGAACTGTCAAGGAGTAATAAGATTTCTTCCTTACCTCACACTGCTTGTGGCTGCCCTTTTCCCGTCTCGGTACAACACGGAAGGCTTTTCTGCAAAGGAGGGAAATAAAGTCCTGTGTGCTACACAGAAAACAGGCTTCTGGGGGCATGTGCACCTGAATGCTGAGACCCCCAGTTCACTTCTTCATTCATCTTGAAAAATGTCAGCATCCAGAACATTTCCTTGCAATCGGGAGAGAAGACTCTCCCTCGGGGAATCTGGCCAGCCTGAGAAGAAAGACGTTGATTTGGAGGTTCCCAATACACAACGGCTTTGGACCACCCAGGATGAAACGCCAATCTTTCCCTTCATGCATTTAGGACTTCCAGTCTCTTTTTTTAGAGCCCGGTCTTAGCCAAGAGTAGACAGCCAAGTCTTGTCAGACATCGAGAAAGTTCTCCGACGTGGAATAAGGAGGTCCAAACAGGTAAATAATGAAATCTAGAGGAAATAGAATGAATGCAGTTTAGAAGAAAACTTTTTTTTTAAATTATCATTAATACTCCTGGAGAATGAGGGTGATGTTATCAATGAAGCAAGAACAAAGTGTAACTGAAAAGTCCCCAAATAAAAATAATAACAACAAAAAATGCTTTTGAAAATTAAAATAGGGTGGCAGAAATGAGACACTCAGTAGAAGAACCAGAAGGTAAATGGGAAGAAATTTCCTGGCAAATGGAACAAAAAGAATAAAGAAATGGAAATTAGGAGATATGACATGAGAAATTAGAGGATAAGTATAAAAGATCCAAAATCTGACCAAGAGGAATTTCAAAAGAGAACAGAGAAGGCTAAGGGGACTAGATCATCAAAAATAGTTTAAGAATATTTACCAGAGCTGAAGAACATGACTTTTCAGATTCAAAGAGCCAGTGAGGGGCGCCTAGGTGGCTCAGTCAGTTAAGTGTCTGACTCTTGATCTCAGCTCAGGTCATGATCTGATGGCTTGTGAGGTTGAGCCCTGCCCTGGGCTCTGCACTGACTGCATGCAGCCTGCTTGGGATTCTCTCTCCCTCACTCTCTGCCCCTTCCCTGCTCACACATGTGCTCACATGTGAGAGCCCCCAAATTAAAAATAAATCCATGTGAAGGGGCATCATTGTGAAATTTCAGAACAAAGAGAAGATCCTACAAGCTTCCAGAGAGAAAAACTAGATCACATATAAAAGAATTCAAATAGCTTCTCAATAGCCACACTGGAAATAAAAGGGCAGTGGAGAAATGCCCTGCAAATTATGAAAAAAAAAAATTCCAACCTAGAAGAATTATTTCCAACTTAGAATTCTAGAGTCAGGGTGCCTGGGTGGCTCAGTTGGTTGAGCGTCCGACTTCGGCTCAGGTCATGATCTCATGGTCTGTGGGTTCAAGCCCTGTGTTGGGCTCTGTGCTGACAGCTTGGAGCCTGGAGCCTGCTTCCGATCCTGTGTCTCCCTCTCTCTCTGCCCCTCCCCTGCTCTCACTTTGTCTCACTCTGTCTCTCAAAAATAAATAAATGTAAAAAAAATTAAAAAAAAAGAATTCCAGAGTCAGTTAACAATCAAGCAAATGTGAGGACAGGCACAATAAAGACATTTTTGGGCTCAAAACCTCCACCTCCCATGCATCCTTCTCAAGAAGGCTATTGGAAGTAAAGCAAGGAAGAGAAGGACATGGGATAAAGAAGATTAACTTCAACCCAGAGAAGAAATTATGAGAAATATGGTGAAGGGAGATCCCAGATTGACAGCTGTAGACCAGGTGATAGGGCAGGTGTATTTCCCAGGTTGGAGCAGTGTCACGCAAAAGGCAGGTGTGGTGATGAGCATGGCTATACCCTAGACTGTTGGACCATCTTTTTAACCTGATGAGGTTGCTGAAGCACAAATTCCATTCCAACAAGGTATTAAACTAAAAAGAGGAAGACATTAAGGAAACAGGAAATCCAACCCAAAGAGAAACGCAAAAATAATTTAGGGATGGCAGCAAAGAGAAGTCAGTCCCAGGAATACAGCTATGCAGCAGACCTACAGACCAAAAACCAGCTCCTGTAGGAGAAAGCAGGTCCTCATGAAAGGTGGTTCCAATAGTGAAAGAAAGAAAGAAGAAAGAAAGAAAGAAAGAAAGAAAGAAAGAAAGAAAGAAAGAATTAAATTGCTTGATGTTGTTGACCTTGTAGAAAAACGTTCTGAGAGACTTTTGGAAGTTGTAGGGTTAATTGACAATTAAATGCAAAAAAGTTAAGTCAATGAAAAAGCAAGGCAATTATCCACTACAGATAAAACAAGAATTAAGAAAGGAAACATAATCGTAGTGCACGACAATGCTCACTGTGAATAATATTTGTCTAGGCAGACAATGTAAACAGCGACTATTGATCTAAAAACTGTAATCTACATGAGGAGAAGGAAGGACAGGAAACAGAGGGATGCGGACAGTGGTGTCCAAGAACGAGATTGAGATCCTCATCTACCACAATAGGAAGTCAGTGGATCGCATCTAGAATTGATGAAGTGAAAGATAGCATAAACTTGTTATTTAGAAACACAGGGATGAGGAAACCCAGGGAAACAGCAGTTGGCAGTGCTGGCCCCTGGGGTGGAACCATGTAGAATAGGACAGGTAGAACAAGGAATTTGTATTTTGTTCCAAATACGTTCGTTCAATTTGATGTTTGAAACTGTGTGCACTGCTAAAAAATTAATTTTAAAAATGGATGGATTTTTCCTAGCATCTTTTCTTCCACGTCTCCTCATGGCCTCTGAATGCTCCGGTGTCTTTTTCTGGCTGCCCTGGTCAAGGGGTAAGGCTTAGAAGATGACAATCCCACACACCCTTAAAAACTACCTCTTATTTTTCTACAGGTGTATGTTTCTTTTCTTTTTTTTTTTTTATTATATAGCATTTTATTTAAAGTTTTTTTAATGTTTATTTATTTTTGAGAGAGAGAGAGAGAGACAAAGAGAGAGGGGAAGGGGCAGAGAGAGAGGGAGACACAGAATCTGAAGCAGGCTCCAGGCTCCAAGCTGTCAGCACAGAGCCCGAAGCGGGGCTCGAACTCACAAATCGCGAGATCATGACCTGAGCTGAAGTTGGATGCTTAACCGACTGAGCCACCCAGACGCCCCTATAGCATTTTATTTTTTTAAAAAAACTTTATTTCATAGAATACATTTTCACATTAGAGATTCCTACAGTGGAAGAATAACTATTACTTACAGTTTTATATTTGTAGAACATTAGGACAAGTGAAATAAACACATTTGAGGATTAAGTCCCAGTTCAGAATCTGTAATATTTTGCTACATCTATAAGGGGACCTCTTCCCTACATGGAATTTTTCTACACTCAGAAGCTCTCCAGGCTCCTCCTCCCAAGTTTTAGAAATGAGCAGTATTTCCTAACTTTAAAGCTTCCCTAGGACATGTAACCATTAATAACTGGTATAACAGAGAGGGAAGTTTTCAAAAATTAAACACTGACTAATTTTCTGCAAAGTCTTTACTTGTGAATGAACAGTCTTTCCCTTTCACCATCATTCCCAGGACAAACATATACGTTTGATCAGGTATTGATAGTAATAAAGCTGAATTCCCTTTAAGAATTTGAAAAGCTAACAGGCAGAAGCTCATATGCAATGTTTAGTTATGCTGAGTCTTATGAGAAGCTGGGAGACAACCCCTATAAACTCACCAGAACAAGGAACTCAGTCCCCAAAATACTTGGATACAATTCCTCTCAAACCTTTTCCTCAAAGACGAAATTCTAAAAATAACAAGGCAATTAGGAGAAGAGGTTTGTCTCACCAATGGACTTACCTGTCATTTCCTCCTTATTGTGAGTTGAATGGTATGCAGGGCAGAGGCAAAAAGGTGTGCATCAATTCTCGCGGTATTGAGTCAAAAAGGTCAGAGCTTCCACAGCATGGCAACAGCTTTTGCAGATGCCCACATCATGATAGTTGAAATAACACAGCCCAGCAAAGGTTAAAGCTGACAGGGCCAAAACGCCTGCCTTGGCAGTTTTCTGCAAAGCATCTCCAGGAACGTAGTCAGTTAACCATTTATCCAAGGCCCCAGTGACTATGGAGCATGAGGCCTGCAGCCAAGAAGTAGTCCATCGCAGAGCTGGGATTCAAATAAGCAGCTGGAATTAGGCCCAGGAGCAAAATACTGACCACCCTCTCACCAGTCCAGTGGAGAGATACAGCCTTGGAACCAGCATGGTGGGTGGGTGACAGGTGAATGTGTTGTGTTCTACACTGTCCTGGGGTAGGTTGGTCTTGAGACATAAGCAGGTCTGACCACTGGAATTCGGAGAAACGGAGCTTGGCATCCTTGTGCACCACACAGGACACTCAGCCTCCAGAGATTCGCCATCTTTTATAGGTGTGTGTTTCTTAAAGTGGGCTATTATTTCAAAGAACAGTGCCCTATGTAATTTTATATGGAAGAATGAAGAAAGTGATCATCGCAAGAAAATTAGAACTGTAAATTCCTTAAATGCAAGTTCAACACTTTGCATTTATCAGCCATCTTAATTTCTCATGTCCCTAATTTCCTTTTTGACCTCTTGGGAAATCTTTAGTTTCCCCCCTTGCATTCCTGGACTGAAGTCCAGCTCTCAGGCAACTGATGGCTTCCCACATTTCGGGACCCGCTCTGGGGACTCTGTGGGGCCCAGGCTTCTGCTGACTTAAGCCCGTGTCTAGTTCTTTCTAACCAGCTCATCTTCCCCTTGAAAAACAAGGACATCCCCTCCCTTAGAGCAGTGTCCCGCTCACCGCCCAGAGCTTGGCACAGAATATAGTCTAGGATAATTAACTGAATGAATGAACTGCTTTTCTAACCTCAGAACAATCCTTAAACTGCTGTAAGAGCTGAAGGGATCCTAGTTGATCTAGTCCAACCACCTCATTTTGCAAAATCCCTGACAGGAGCCAGCATTTGTTCAGGTCACTTGGTGAGTTAGATACGGAAGTAGGTGTGCATACTCATATCCTCGGGCCACTGTAGCAAAGCACCGAGAAATGGGTGGCATTAAACAACAGGAATTTATTCTCTCATGGTTCTGGAGGCTAGACGTACAGAATCAAGGTGTGGCCAGGGCCATGCTCCTTCCAAAGGCTCTGGGGGAGGGTCTTTCCTTACCTCTTCCAGCTTCTGGTGGCCCCAAGAGTTCCTTGGCTTGTGAAAGACTAGCTCCAATCTCTGCCTGTCTTCACGTGGCCATCTTCCCTCTGTGCTGGGCGTCTTCGCATGGTGTTCTCCCCACCTATCTTCACATCTTCTTTGTATAAAAAACACCAATTATATTGGATAAAAGGCCCACCCTACTCCAACATGACTTCATCTTAACTACATCTGCAACAACCCTATTTCCAGATGAGGTCATATTCTGAGGTAGCAGGAGTTCAGACTTGAACGTAGCTTTGGGGAGGGGACCCATTACCACCCGTAACAAGATGGAAAAAGGATTTTCTGTTTTCTAAACCTGGCCGGTTGGGTTGCCCACTTGTTTGCATGGTTGCCTTTCTGTCCCCTCCCCCTGCCCCCCCCAGGCTGGACAGCCTGGCTCCACTCAGCTCCCACTGTCCAGCTTGCTGGGAGGAATACTTTAATATTACTGCTTAATGTCAGTTTGCATATTAAAAGAGGCTCTTAAAAAACCATAGATTCCTTCGAGAGCGAAATAAATGGAATAAGTGATTAAATGAGAGACAGAATTTCAAACTCAGTGAAAGGAGTGGGGGGAGATATTTGAGAAAGTGTCCTTCCTGGAACCCCTCCATCGCACTTTGTGAGTTTCCGCCCTCTCCTCATGAGCTCAGATGTGAAGGCGGGCATTTGGGGATAGAAATGCTGGCCCTCATCCAAGAGGATAGATCTCCTCTTCTGCTTCCCATATGCCAGCACCCCCATATCCCGGGGCTCCAGCAGTGGCTGGGAGGTTGGGAAAGCAGGTGGCGACAGAACATTCCCATAATGCCTGCCTTTGTGCTGTCATCTGTGGTCTGTGCCTTTCTTGCCCACATCCAATGGCCTGTTCCTCTCCAGTTGCCACATTGACCTGACCCGGCTCATGATGACATGGAAACAGGAGCCCAGGGTCACGGGTCTCTTTCTTGCCATGGAAGAACAAGAATGATGGTCTCACCCATTTAGGATGACACAATCTTTTGGGCTGGAACGTGCTGTCTTTTCTTTTTTAAATTGAGACCACAGGCCTCTGTGGATAAGGACAGGCTGTCAGGTCACAATAGCCCTGTGGTGTTTATTTTAAAAGCCACGAGAATAAATCTGATTCATGCCTCTAATGATTCAGCCTTCCCCGTAATTGTGAGGGAGGAGAAGTTTTTCTCTACTTCCCCTTCCTTGCTCCTCTTCTCCCTTTAGCTGTCCTAAGGTCCCACCAGTCCTTCTAAAAGCCGTATCTCATGCCTGTGTGTTAACTGGTGTCATCCCTCCAAGGAGGCTTTGCACTATTAAAGAGCAAAGCAGAAAGAGGGACACAAAAGCACCAAGCACCTTTTGTGCAAAGAAGGCAATCTGGGGGGAGTGGGAGGGCTTCCAGTTAGTTCACCGCTAACTCTGCTCAGAATTGATGTAGACAGTGGGCTTTGGTGTTGGGAGCCCAGGCTGCTAGCTAGAGGAGGGCCTAGAGATGGAGGCCCAGGGGCTGACAAGAGCCATGGGGAGCCCAGGGCCCAGGGGCTAGCCACATGGATGAGACCTAGGGAAACCATTATGTTCTTCCACCAAAACAAATTTCAAAGGCAGTGATAAGACAGAAAAGCTGGGTAATGACATGCCTGAGCTTCCTTTCATCTAAGCATCTGGATTCTCTTGAAAGCATTAATTACGTCTTCCTCCCTCTGGATAGAGAAGGAACCCTATGGTTGTCACCGTGGAAGGACATCTCAGCTCCCTGGGAAAGCAGAGAGCAATGGACTGAAGCCAGGAGATGGGGTTCCAGCCTTGGCCTGTCAGCATGTGGTTCTCAGGCAAATTCCTTGACTGGAGTCTTAGTTTCATTATGCTACAAATGGGAGAAAGAGTAATAATACTAGTAATGATAATAGTAACCTCTGTGAAACACTTCTGTGGAGCTGGGTGTTGTGTGAGAGCTGCACCTGCCTTATCTCAGGAGGCTGGTACCACCATGGAACCCATTTTGCAGATGAGAACATCAAGTCCTGGAGAGAATGAATGGCTTTGGCGGTAAGTAGAGATGTTGGTGGGTGAACACAGGTCAGCTGAGGGCAAAGCAAGGGCTGATAGGCTGATATGAAAATCTAATGAGACAGTACGTGGCAGAGTGCTCAAGCAGGTTCCACATTGCGTGGTAACAGAAGTGAGTGTCAGGACCAGAGTTCCAGGCCGGGGCTGCCATCCCACCTTCCACCCCAGGCTATAGGCTATTGTATCTCTGGGTCCAACTTTCTCAGGGATGGTGCTTGTGCAAGACTTAGATCTCCAGTGGCTTGATTCTGTGGGAGGAACAGCATAGAATGTTCTAGATTAAAACGTTTTGTTCCTTTCAAAACCCCCACATGGCTTCTGAATGCTTTAGTCCAGGAAAGCCAAACCATTCTAGCCTTCATCAATTCTGCACAAGCAATTGTCATAGTGAGATGATAATTGAAAAAAGACTATTCTCTGTGTGTTACTTTGTACCCCTTCCCAAAGCTTGAGCAACATTGTTAGATGGA
The DNA here is from genome assembly GCF_018350175.1 of Felis catus. Lineage (NCBI taxonomy): Eukaryota > Metazoa > Chordata > Mammalia > Carnivora > Felidae > Felis > Felis catus. The sequence goes on from NC_058370.1 coordinate 87,473,683, forward strand.
GAAAAAAAAACCTGGGGTAGGATATGAAGTGTCTTTTCCCCTTTTGGTGTTGAAAAGATGGCTGATTTTGTAATTAATGGTGTGCACTCTAAATTAGTGACATCAAGGTTCCATAGCATTCGCCTGAGTGCAGGTGAATAACCAGCCAGGAGAAAAGTCCCCATGGTCACGCCCTCCAAGAGCCTTTTCTCGATTGTCCCCCCCAACTCCTCCCCCTACAAGTTTGCTGGGCACGGTGCTGGGTGCTGCAGTTGCGGGGCGGGTGTTTATTTTAAAAGCCACGGGGGGGGGGGGAGGATGGGGAGACCCCCGCTGCAGGTGGAGAGCCCTAGGAGTCCACACTTGGCCAGTATTGACAGATGGGTGGAAGTGTTGACAGAAGAGGGGAAGGGTACGCTAGGCAGGCATAGGAACACGGGATGCTGGGACACAGGATGGTGTCCCAGAGTCCAGCAGGTGAGGCTTGCGGCGCGCTTAGGTCCAGATCCAAAAGGTATCCTGGTAAGTCTCGTGAAATAGGTGGCGTGGCCTACTGGAGTGGGCGGTCCTTGAAGGCGCTGAAGCAAGGATGTGAACGGAGGGACCCGAGTCCTGTGTGGGCGGGCGCCCTCTGGCGGCTGTGGGGCAGTGCAGCGAGGCAGGGAGGAGGGGGCTGCTTCCCCAAGCCTGGGAAACAGACGGCAACGCACTGGCGACCCGGACGCATGTGTTCTTTTTAATCCTTGTCCAGCATTCTTCAAGAGAAGCTGCTGCCTATTGAATCATCCGTGTAGTTAGTGAGAATCTAAGACACGAAACAAGATTTCCTCAAAAGTAAGTTGTTTCATGATTGCTGTAAGGGTCCCAGCACAAACTGGAACAGAGGAATCATTCGTCAATGGATTGTTAGATCCTTTTATTTTATTCTTATTTTTATTTATTGGGGGGGGGGGGAGGAGATTGTTAAATCCTTTAAAAAATTTTTTTTTAATGTTTATTTATTTTGAGAGAGAGGGAGACACAGAATTGGAAGCAGCTCCAGGCTCTGGGCTGTCAGCACAGAGCCCACCAGGGGCTGGAACCCATCAGCCATGAGATCATGACCTGAGCTGAAGACTGAGCCACCCAGGCGCCCCTGTTAAATCCTTTTTAAAAGTATTGCTGCTGCTGTTCTTCACTTAGGGGTTCACCTGGTGACGGTAATGACAACAGCAAACACTTAGAGAACATTTACTACATGTCCTGCTGTGCTCTAGGAACTTTCAACAGGTCAGTGTGTTAATGTCTGCAACGACCTGTTATTATCTCCCATTTGTTGGTGAGGACATTAAATAAGCAGTTTGGCTCTGGAGCCCCCTCTCGGCTGCTGATCTGCTGTCTCATCACTTGACATGTCCAACGTGCCCAGCATTTAGTGGCACTGAGCTGCAGAGGGTTCTTTAGCCAGAAGATACACGTAAGAGCTTTGTGTACATGTGTATTTTTGGGGAGAGAGGGTCTTTGCTTTAGGCACTTTCTTGGTCTCAATCACTGAGTGGCAGTGTGACTTTGGGCAGGTGGCAGCCCCTCTTTGCCTCAGTTTCCTCATCTGTAGAATGAAGGAGGGGTGGTGGGCCCTGTGATCTCCATGACTTTTGCAGTTCTGGTATCTGCTGCTCTGAGTTAGTCTGAGAAATATCTGAGCCCCAGGGACCATGCATGGTCCAAGTGCTCTGCTGGTCCCTGGGCTACAGGGGAGTAAGACCAGCCTGTGCCTCCAAGAAGCTTGTGTTCCCCCACAGGGAAACAGCCATTAGGTCCAGTCTCCCTCCCTGACAGCTGGGGCCGGGAGAGGAAAGTTTGATGGGATGGCATCCTGGCTGACCATGAAGGCAGAGCCTCTCTTGGAACAGTGGTGGCACAGAGCCGAGAGTGCGGGACTCCTGTGCCCCAGGCTGCTGTGAGTGGAGTCCTACTCGTGAGGCCAGTGGGCTTCCTACTTAAGCCCTCAGGACAAAGATTCTGCTGTCTCTGCCTGACTCTGAGTTGTGATCTACCAGTGAGCACGGCCTCACTTCCTCCTGTCAGGTTTTCAGTATTAGCTCTTTCTCCAGAATCCAGTGTCATTTTAGGACCTTCTCATCCATCAGCCTGAGCCACCTGCCCCACCCTCAAGGTCACGCCTGAGCTCGTCATGACCCCAGGTTCAGACTCTGCCCTTCCCGTGTTCATCCATCGGCCCCCACTGGCCCTCCCTCACCCTCACAGAGCCCATCAGCCAGCAGGCCCCTCTGCTTCCCTCCCTGTTCAGTCTCTCTGCCCTTCACCTCTCAGTGCCATTCTTGACAACAAACGAGATGCCTCTGGCCCCTGCTCAGTTTAATTCCCTGCCAGGCCAACCACCACGGCAGTTCCCCTGACTCTACTGGTCCCGGGCTTTTCGGGCAGCCACAAGCCAGCAGCACGGGCACTGCATAGTCAGTGCCCACCAGCCGCCTGCCAGGCGGTGGTAGGGGTTTGTCTCATGAGCACGCCCCCCCCCCCCCCCCGCCCCTGCCACTTACCCCTCAACGGTCTCTGCTCTCAGCACATCTCTAGCCTCCCTTCCGGGTCCCCCTGACTCCTGGCAGACAACCTCGCCTCCTGCTTCAGAAGGAACCAATAACCGGATCTGCACCTCACCCTTCACATGTCCCTTCTCTGCAGGGGCTCTAGTTGTAGTTTTTCTTAACGTAATACATTTATTTAACATTATCTGCAACGTGATTAAAAGGATGGCATGTGGTAGGCATTCTTCTGGGACTTACCTTTTTCACTTACTATGCATCGCTAAGACTCTTCCATTTGGTTGCATGTTTTTGCAATTCATTTGTATGAACTGCTCTGAAATGTTCTGTGTGGGAAAAGACCACAAAGGAATGATAAAAAATGGGATTCAGGATGGTGGTCACTTTCAGTGGGGGGTGGCCAAGGGCAGGATGGGGAAGGAATACATAGTAAGTTATTGTCAATAGGCTAGTTCTTATGTAGGACGATAATTTCACAACTGTTTCCTATAATATTAATGTTAGTAAATAAATATCTCAGATATGTACCTAAGATGAGGATGTGCTATGAACTAAGACATGCAATTGTTACTGTTATATATAATCTTGTTATAAAGTATATTAATCATAATCCTTATATATGCTCTTATGTGTATACATGTATACATAATGTGTAATATATAATACACAGCATGTATTATGTACTATATACTAATAAAATACGTTAGTATATATACCATTGTTATGTATTATATAATAACATCCTTTATTATTTTATGACATATTTAATCTTTAATAAAATAAAAAATATATTATCATATATGGTAATAAATTAAAACACTCATACTCCTTACCCCCCATACTGCTCCAGCTGTCACTGTTCTTTTTCCTTCCTTTTCAGAATCACATTGCCATCCTCCCTGTCTTCATTTCCCTATCTCGAACCTTCTCTTCTGACCCGCGTCATCCCTCTGAAGCAGGTCTTGCCAAGGTCACCGATGGCCTCCGTGTCACTGAATTCAATAGGCACTTTCAGGCTGCCTGTCAGCAGCTGCTGCCACTGTTGACGACTCCCACTTTCTCAGCACACTCTTCCCCTGGACCCCACGGACCACACTCTTTCGTTTCCCTCCTACCACTCTGGCTGCTCCTTCTCAGTCTCCTTTACCAGATCACCCTTCTCCCCCATGTCTTAGAGTCTCCTCAAAACTTCATTTAAGGCTCTTACTCTCTCCCTTCATCCATTTCCTCACTTCATCATCCTCATCTGTCCCCCAAGCCGGGTCATTGGTCATTGGTGACATGTCCAGCCAGACATCTCTTCTGAGCTCTAGATTCAAACGTCTGACAACTTGGATGTCTCGGAGCTCTGCAACGTAGTGTGCCAAAACAAAGCTCACGCCCTCCTCCAGCCGGATCCTTCTCCCATGTTCCCTGTCTCAGCATGGGCACATGATCCAGCTGGGCCAGTGGTGGCCACCCCTGGCCCTAGTAAGTGGCCCTGGAGTGCGCATGGGGCCTCAGTCAGGCCGATCGGAGCCCTTCCTGAGATTTCTTGTGTGCATCTCAGGGAGCAGACTCCCTTGTCTCTTGGATTATGAAGCTGAGGGGGTATGAGATATGAGATGGAGTGTCCTGATGAAAACCTATCTGCAGCAGAGAAAATGATGAGTCTAGGCAAAGTTGAGTCCTGAGGCTTTAAGCGCTGGTTCCTGTCCCCAAGGCTCTTGCCCCTATTCCTGCACTGCTTCCTTTGGTTTGTTGAGCACCTCCACATCTATCCAGTAAACCAAACTTTTTGTTTAAGCTAGTTTCTGGTAAGACCCAGGGGTCCTTGCAGAATGAAGAAACCAAGACCTTATAAACTCTCCCTGTGTCTCGATCATTAGGATAGACTAAAGTGTGTGTGACTTATATCTGTTGCTTGGCAAGAATGAGTAGTCTTCTAAGGAATGTGGCTCGTATCCCAGGCCCAGCAAAGACCCTAGGAGCTGGTGGGGCTGAGGCTGGATGATCCACTGGACCCGGCTCCCCCAGCCTCTGGTGGAGTCTTTTGGGAAGAAGTGACTGCCTCAAGGCTTGATCTCTGTGGGGATTGGGCCAGTGTCAGAGAAGCACTATAGCTGTAGGCAAGTGTCCCTCAGGCCATGTGTGATCCATTTCCACAGCCAAGCAGAGCTTCACTGACAGGCACAATGGCAGAAGTGGGTTCGTGTTACTGTCTGGTTATCTTCCTAGTGTTTGAATGCCAGACTTCAGACCCAGTCTCCCCAGCCTGGGTGTTAGAACAATTCTAGAGGCAGCTGGGGAAGGCCTCAGGAGGGGAAAGCCGACCTTTCTGCAAAAATGGTCCCATGTAGACTGAACAATCAGTGGGATGATCACATCTGCACCCCAAGGTGAGTTGTGGGTCATGGGTGATATTAATAGTACAGTGAGGCTGCAGGCCCAGAGCTAGAGGCCAGGTCAGCAGATGCCATTGCCAGTATGGCACTAAGGAGCATGGAGATGTGGAGGCTGGAATTAGAGACCTGCAGTTTCTCCCAGAAGGAGCCTGTGTTTGGGAGAGGCCTAAAGGATAAGATGAAGGTGCCTCCCTGCATGTCACCAGGAAATAATCACACAAAAATGCAATCTCTGGAAAATAAGCTATAATCCTGAGCCAGATCACCCCTGGGGGATCTGATAAAATCAGTTATCTGGCCCTACAAAGGGGAGAGGCATATGGGTAGTGAACTAACCAACAGTCCAGTGCTGTTTCCTGTCTGCACTCACCATGTTTCAGTAGCCATGAATGAGAGGGAGAGAATGGAAATGCTCACCATTCTGGTTTCAACACCGCAAGAGGGTTCCTTGTCTCACTGCATTTTGGCATCACCGGAAGAAACTCATGCGGTTGTTTAGATCCAGTCAAGGCAAAAGACAGCTTGGTTTCTTTCAGCCCTCATGAACCTGGCAAATCAACCTACCATCTTAGACCAGGTCTTGTCAAGTGTTTATCTTCCCTTGTTGTAGCCAAACATTTCTCACCCAAGCCCATGGTGAGTGTCCATTTTATGGTTAATGGGAATAAGGATATTGTGCTGTCTTCTCAGGAACTTTACAGACAGTAGCCACTGCTTCCTGGCCCCTCCCAAGGGCTTTGGGAAAAAATACTGCCCTTAGACCTGAACAAGAGGGGCCCCTGCCTTGAGTCCTGTACTATAGAAGGTCCTGCCCTGATGCTTGCTCCAGCCACACTCTCCATGGGGGTGGAGTCAGCAGGGCCAAGGGAGAGAGACAGAGTACGAGTGGAGCAGGAGGGGGGGGGGGTGTTGCAGAGAGAGGGAGACACAGAATCTGAAGCAGACTCCAGGCTCTGAGCTGTCACCACAGAGCTTGATGCGGGGCTCAAATTCATGGATTGTGAGATCATGACCTGAGCTAAAGTCAGATGTTTAACCGACTGAGTCGCCCAGGTGCACTAAAACTTTTTGATGTTTAGATATATGGTATGTGAGCTTCCAAGTATATTCTGGGCCTGCACTTCCAAAGCTTCAGAGTGGTTATGTTGGTCAGGGGTGACCTTTGTTATATGCTGAGACTGTACGAGGCAAAAATCCATCTGTAGAGAGAAGAGTCTCCTGCTGCTCGCTCTGAAGTCAGGGTCTTTTGAGCAGATAAAACAATGGAGGCTGAGATAATCTATTTCAAGTTCATTTAGAATAAGGCCAAGGGTGAGTATGAGAGAGAGAGAGAGAGAGAGAGAGAGAGAGAGAGACAGAGACAGAGAGAGAATGTGTGGGTGGATGTGTTGGTTGTATGTGGGGGTGTGCATGAGAGGACTATGCGTGTGTGTGGGGATGTGTGTGGGTGTGTGTCTGGGAGTGTGTGTGGATATGTCTGTACATGCATTAGGTTTAAGAATAGTAGAGGCTGACCTTTAGAAGCCCAAAGGAGTGAAGATTTTATGGTGTCTTTCACTGTACAATTGAAAAATAAAATAATCTTAATCATTAAAATTAGACCCCCAAATTGGGATTTTCCATACCGATTATTTTCTCATTTTGCAGCTGAGGGAACTGTAGTTTAGAGATGTTAAATGACTTGTCCAAGGGCACAGGGTCAGGATTCAGTCCAAGCAGTGTGGTTTCAGAGCTCTAGAACCCAGTTCACTATCATGCATGGCCTCTTGGCCAGAACAGATCTCGGTGAGCTGGGGCCAGTGGGCCAGCTCCCCAAAAGATGGGGAATCTGGAAACCAGGCAGAGAGTACTGAGTATTAGGTAAGTGTTAAGAGCTGCTCAGAAATCAGGTTGTTAGGTCTTGGGTAAGGAGGCTCACTGCTCATCCTTGATCCCGTTGCTGGTGACAAAAAGAGGTCGAGTTCCACGACAGCACTGCTGGGGTCTATCTGTCAGAAAATGGAAGAGTACCGCTTGGGACTGTTTCTGCAAAGTGGAAGCAGAGAAATGTCACCTCCTGGTGGTCATCTTTAGTAGTGGCAGCAGGAGGCATAGCAGCCTTAGCTTTGGGGTTGGTGGTTAAGGCAGGGAAACTTTCTTGTGTCCTCCATGGACAATCATTTCCAAGTGCTGTAAAAATCATTATTTCATATATTTTATCCGTTTGGGGGGGTATTTATTTTAGCAGGATGGTAAAAATGGTTTCTGTTATTCCATCTTAGCTGGATTCCTATTGATTTCTTTTTTATGGTTATTTTTCTGTTCCGTGATATGGAAGCCATATAGTCTTTTAATAAAAATCATCTTTACATTTTTATAAATCATCTCTATGTTTACAACTTTATATGTAAGTGAACCATTATTCCTATAGTAACAATTTAAAAGATGAAATGATTACATCTTTCTCTCATCAGTAATGATAAGTCTAGCATAGTCTACCTCTCTGCTGTTCTAGATGTGTATGTATTTCAATAGCTACTTTTTAAACAATTGCTTTGTTTGTTAAATAATGCAAAACTAGACTTCGCTACAAATTTGACTTAATTGCTTACTACCATTTTTTAATTCAGTGTTTTCCTCATTTGTGAATTATTTACTTACATTGATTTCCCAATCAGCAGGATGCATGACTGGCTAATTTTTTTCAAGTGATGGGCTTGGGATCTTTCCATGTCTAAACATATCTTTATGTTCTCCTCATTCATCAACAATATTCAACCTGCTGCTGACTATGCCTCATTTTAAAATATGGCATTGTTTTTCATCACCAAAAAATGTTTTCTTGATTTGAAGTGCTCCCTTTTCATGACTGGCTGGTGCTTTCTGACAAATGGATATTAACAGAGATATTCTTAGCCTTCCTCCTGCTTCTTGCAGTAACTCTGCTTCATTGAGGAGCATGTCTTCCAGTTTGTTAGAATGGCCTCCTTCTTTTGAACTATTAAATCAATAGCTTTAAACTATTACCACATTATTTTTCTCCATGCTGATTCTTGATAGAGTGAGATCTCTATCAGATTAAGTGTGGTTCCTGTCAGAGATGTGTGGATCTGTGTCCAAAGGCCCAAAGGAAGAAAAAAGGAAAGATTTCTACTTTTCTAATGGTTACATTTTGCCAGATTATGGTTAGGTGGCAGCCGTGGCATCCACAATAACTTGGCTGAAAATTTCCTTTTGCATATTTATTAGGGTAGGCAGCATTACCTAGGGTCATGGCACCCCTCTCTGATGCCTGTCAGGATCCTGGTGCTCAAGCATCCCCCTTCTCAGCTCCTCATTTAGACCTTGCAAATAGGGCTCCACAGTGTGAACCCTGGCACCCTGCTCACGCTCTGAGGTCAGGCCTGGAGCCCACCGCATTTCCCCAGTGTCCACGGTCTCCCCTCGCTGCTTTCATCCAGCTCCGGGGGGAAGCTGGCGCCCCCTGCCCGGCCTTTCCACTTCCTGTCCAGGTGGTGCTCCTTTCACGCACAGGGAATTGTGGGTCGCTGGGCCCTAGGCCTTCTCTCCCCTGCTGGGCACATTCTGAAGAAATCCCTCAGCGTTTCTGGAAGGTGGAGGGCGTTCTGTTTCCATGTTTGTATGCCTCAGGTCTGCAGTGGACATTGAGGACGTGAGGAAGAGGAGCTCCCCTTGATGGCTTGCACCACCACTGTCAGCTGCAGCAAGCTCTATAAGATGGTGTGGGCACACTGGCTGTGCTTCTTGGCCTGAGTGGTGCGCACAGCTGTGTGTTACATGGCATGCAGGTGGTCTCCTTGGGGACTTCAGGAGAGAAGACACTGATGGCCTTGGGGCAGGGCTGTGCTAGGTCCATAGGAACCCGTGGGAGCTTTGGGTATAAGAGGCAGCACTGGGGACACAGACCCACCAGGAAGTAGCGGGCCTGGGAGTGACGATGGGGATGGGGAGATTTGCTCAGGACACTTGGTTAGTGGGAAGTGGTGGAAAGATTAAGGGCTTGCTTACCTAGAAGACCTCGGTTTGAATTTGGGCTTCACCACATACAAACCTGTGGCCCATGAAAACCTCATTTCAGAGCCGGCTCCTCATCTGTAAAGTAGGTAATAATAGGACTGCCCTTTGGGTTTTATGGGGTTTAAATGAGGTGCTACATGTGAGACACAATGCCTGACCTATATGTGTGTGGACCTTCAACAAATCCTGGGCTCCTTATGTGAGTAAAGAGGAGCAGGGATGGGGCGAATGGGCTCTTTCGTCTTTCTCTTCCCTAGGATCTCTATTCCCCTTTCACCCTCTGGGTGACCTCTTAGCTCTCCCCAGCCCGCTGATTCTGGCCTGACACTTCTTTGCATTCCAGCCCATGAATCTGCAACCCATGGGGACCATCCACATGTTTTTGTATCCCTCTCCTGTACCCCAACCCATCTAAACTGATCTTCCTCCACAAGCTGTTTGCAAATCCACATGGCCTTTCCCTTCTTAGAAGCCTACAGTATTTTACTCTATTACCTCCCTCCCCAGCCAGAACTCAATTATTCACATATGTGAGGAATGGTTTCAAAAATGGGAGTTTCCTGTGTGGCTGGATGTTCCTCTACATGGACCCCCTCTCTGGCTTCTACTCTCCTGAGAGCAGGGCAAGCTGGGTGGCCGACAGAGATGGGTCACACACTGGGAAGCCAAGCACGGTAGATTTACTAGGGTAATATCTGCAGGTGAGATAACAGCACATACATACAGAAATTCATGGGCAGAGATGCCACCCAGCACCACAAACACCAAAGCAGAGAGGGAGTGGGGGGCCTCAGGAAGTGGCTTTGGAAAGTTCTCTTGAAAATCCAAGGGCAGCTTTGGTGCTCAGAGATTCAAACAGAAAACTATACAAAACCAACCCATAAATATATATATATATATATTATATATGTGTGTATTATATATATATAAAATTGCAAAATAAAAGCCCAAGAAACTAATCATCAATCTGCACATCAGTGGCTCAAAAAGTGTTAGCGTAAAGGCAAAACCGTTTGTGGGAATGATGCATGATCCAGGGGGCTGGCATTTTCAGTAGCAGAAAGAGTATTTACATGGAACCCCTATTTGAGACTTCACAATACTAGGAAAAGCTAAACACAGACAATGCATGTACAAGGGAAGACGATTGTCAGACACAGACATTTCACTGAAACCATCCACGGCTTTAGAGAACACGGCACTCTCTACCTAGACCCCCGCACGCTCAGCCAGGTGAGCCCAGGCCCTGGACGCCCTCCCCACTTGAGTCTTCCTGGGAGAGGGATGAACACAGTGCTGGACTCGGCTGTAGCATAGATGGCAGGAATTTAAAGGTGGGCTGGACCACGGAGATCAAAGCAGGCCTGGCAGGCATGAGGTGGGGTTGAAATGTGGGGGCAGAGGTCCCCCAAATACAGTCCCGTTTTATAAGAGCTTTGATGTATTTAAATGTGACCCCTCCATCCTTGGTCCAACCGTTGTCCTCCTTTGATTCACTTAAAAAGAGAAGATCTAAAGTTATACGAGATGATCTGCTGGAGACGAGAACAGTTTGGGGGTTTTTCTATAGTTCTCCCACCACCCCAAACCCTCACAATGTTTTCTCTAAGCTACTTAGAGGTAGGGACTTGCCATATTGCAGACGGCCTCTTCCTGCCCCTTGGGAACCAGTGGGTGAGAAGAGAAGCTGCCCCACGGGAAAAGCTACTGAGGCTCGGCCTCCAGCCACACCTGTGTCCCCTGTGTCAGTGACTGTGACCAGTTCTCCTCCATCTTCAGGTCTAATTTCTCATAGCAATGACCCAACTTTTGGGGACACCTTGAAGGCAAATGGCACCAAACATCGATTTGGCAAAACCCAAGTACGAACCAATATGAACCATCACTTCCATATTTTTAAGAAAACCCTCAACTGGAGATTCTAATTGTTCCTAAAGAGAGTAACCTATCTATATAAAATGATGAAAGGAAATTTCTCCACTAAAGAAGGACACCCCACCTGAAATGCCCACGTTGATTCCTGGGTGAGGGTGGCTTCTCACTGAGAGGCTCAAGAGGGTTCGATGTGCCCTGGTGACAGGGCTCTACCTATGCTTTTATTTCTGGCAAAAAGTATGCCACATCCAAGGGGATAGGTTGGCTAGACAGGGCATTTGGCAATAATCACTCTACTGTGTCTGCTCTTTCATATTGTGGCACAAGTGGGATTGCAACAGAGAAATAACCAATGAGCATATTTCATCGGTCAGTTCAGGCCTCTGACTTTTCACATTGAATCATCCCTTTTGGAACAGATGGGGAACAGTTGTGGGGGTGCCCTGTGTTTTCTGTGGGAGTGGATTTACCTCCTCCCTAATTTCTTCTGAGACTCTTTGAATGTTATTGTCTTTGAGAGTTTGCTTAGACTCAAGTGGTGAGAGAAAATACAAGACCTGTTTTCCTCTAAGCTCAGAGAGTCAACAACAACTGTACCAACCAATTCAAGGGCTTATGCTGACCTGTGTAAGGAAAACGAGTAAGGACTGTATGTTTTCTCATTTGTTCAACAAAAACTGAATACTCTTGGCCTGGAACTAGAACATATAAAATACACTTGTGCAAAAGATGGCCTACAGGCCAATGGGAGACTATGTGTATATCCACCCCCATGGATACCTCCATGGAAAATTCCAAATTTCTTTTTGATCTTTTCAGCTTTCAGAAGTAAATCGTGGTGTTGGGTGAATGGTTCTTTTGAATCCATGGTAACCAGAGAGGTGGACTTACAGTGCTTCTCCACATGTTGACAAGAGTGATAGCCCTGTTATAATGGTGCCGAATGACTTCTGAATGACTGCCTTGCCACATTCAGGAGTGACAGTGCATTAGACACTGGGAGCAGGATTCAAGGCTCAGTATACATAAATCCATAGTATGAGAGCAATGTTTTTAGTGGGGCTCTTACTAGACCAGGGTGCTCATCCAAATCCCTGCAAGTCCCTTAAGAAGAACTTCTCTGTCTGCAGAGGAAGAACCCTATTTTCATTACAGCACTGTTGAGGGAGGCTATTTTTAATCTGTGTGTAACCTGGACAAAGTCAGATAGTTGGGTCACTACAGGCCAGGAGGCCCTTTTGGAGCACAGATCTGGGCTGGAGGCTTGCCTCTTAGCAGAGCTTTTTGCAAAGTTTGAGAAAGGCCACACTGTGTGGACAGTTCTCCCACATCACTGCTGGGTGCCAGCCATCAGCGCACAGAGAGTCACTGGAGCCAATTTGTCTCTCTGTAACTGTCTCCTGCCTCCCGACCTCACTCCAGTCTGTTTTCCCATGGAAACAGCCTCAAAACCTCCCTCTGCCCAGCTCAGCCATCCATAACACTGCAGACTGGCTCGTGTTTTCTCATCCCTTTCTGTGGCAGATTCATGCCCAGTGGCTTTACTAGAAATGAACCTACCGCCTACCCATTCTGAGCTCCCCATAGATGCATTTTCTCCAGAAGGATACTGGTAAAAGTTTTCAGCCAACTTTTATCCAAATCCAAAGAAAATGGCCTCTCCTCTAAAAACCTCTGGGTTTTTTTGGATTGCATGTCCCCTGCAATAGCACCCAGTGCACCACCTTAAGCCTAGAGCTAAGGGCCCCACCTCCTGCGCATACAAGGGAGGAAGAAATTGGCAGAATGACTCAAAAGCTCTTGTAGCAATTCTGCACTAAGGCAAAATAGACCTGCAAACTGCACCAAGGATTAGCTCTTTGAATATTTCCCTCTCCTTGTTGAAAATCTCTAAGATGCTTTATCCAAAGAATTTTAGGGAAGTAAAATTCTGTGCCAGAAGCATGCTATATGCTATAAAGGAAAATGTAGGTAAGGCAGGCCACCAAGAACGTTTCAGTGCTGACATTTCAGAAAGGCCTCATTTTAAGATCTCCTGTGCCTTCACTGCTCTCCTCCTCTCCAGGCCATTCTCCACCCAGACGCCAAAGAGATTTTTGTAAAATTCAAGCTTGATTATGACATCCTGACTGTAAGCCATCAGCAACTCCAAACACCCTACATGATAAAATCGAGTTGCACATTTTCTACAGGTTTCTCTCTGATCCAGCCCTTCCCACCTATAAAACAAAGCCTCCCACCCCCTCACACTTTATGCTCTGGCATTACTATATCACTCAGTGGACCTGTCATGGAGCCTTGCACTTCCATGCCTTTGCACATGCTTTTCCCTCATCAGAAATATTCCAACAACCCTTTTGTCTTCCTGGAGAATTCCTCTTTGTCTGAAAACCTAACTTAATCATCACATCTTTCAGGAAAGTTTCTCTGGTCCAGAAGATAGTAAATCATTACTTCCTTATGCCATCTCTGCCCTCTTGCCCTTTTGGTAACTTGTCTACATGCCTCCTACACTTAAAAACTTCCTGTGGGCAGGGACTATGTTTTGCTTTCAGGTCTGCTGTTTTGTTTGAATGTATGAGGAATGAGAAAATGGATAAATGTAAGGTGGACCCATGGTATAAATTCCAAGGATGATGCTCCAGCAAGGCTCTGGCATTTTCACCTATGAGGCCTCATTGTTGTATAGGGAATAAAGAGAATTTGTTGAATGCAGAGTCAAATCAACATCATCTCTGAGCTACAACCACTTGAACACAAAAAGCTGTGTCAACGGTTATGTCGTCTCCACTCCTAACATTGTTTCCTGCTGATTATTCTAGCTACAATGATTATTTCCTTTAATGACAGCATAATGCCTGATGCTTAGTGGGTGCTCAACAAAGATGGTGAGGGATAAATGAATGAATGTGAAATCTATTTTTTTAAAGAAGGCATCTGAGGATTGGCTTTTGAAGGCATTTCCCACATCACAGACTTTTTCTGAGGCATACATGCCCTTGACCATTGGCTTGCCCATCACAAGATCCAATCAGAAAGTAGAACGAAGTAGAGGGTGGGGGAGCAGTTAGGAATCTGACTAGGGAGATGCAGCACTGGGTTCTCCTTAGTCAGGCGTCAGTTTCCTTCCTTCTTAAGAAATAGCCCAACTATACTCCAGCCCAACCAGACGGCTCCTGCCTCTCCTTTGTTGGAGGTCCACATTGGCCTCACCACAATCCACGTTTATTGGGAACTTAACGTGTATTGATGAGGGAGAACACGGGTAGTTTTCTGCTTTCATGTCAACTGCTGACATTACACAGTGGAGACCAGTCGCAGAAATGGGTCCTGGACTAAAACAACCATCCTTGGGGATTCAAGTTTTCTAATCATCATCAACTGTTAAGAACAAGGCTCTGGACTCAGACTGAGCTGGGCTCAAATCCAGGCTCTGATCTTTCTAGCCACATCACCTGAGCAAGTCAATTGTCCTTTTGGGGCTCAGTTTCCTTAATCATAAAATGGGAATACCTCACCCACATCACAGGATTATTGTAATGGTCAAAGGGTGCAACGAATGTAAAGGCTGCACAGTGTCTATACATAGAAAGTAAGTGCCCAAAAGTGGAAAACGATGATTAAGAACTTTCAAAAGTACTTTCACAATCATCAGGACAAAAAGGAAAAATACTCTTTGAAGACACTGTGCTATAAAGAGAATGGATTGTCTATTTTTTAGGAGCCAACAACGCTTATTACTCGATGTCCCACGGAAGGATATGAAAAGATAGTGCTGGCATTTACAACGAAAGCCATAGCTCTTACTAGGCCCCAGGATGGACAGATAGTGACAGGGTGAGGACACTCAAGCTGATTTCTCTCCTAGATGATTCAAGAGACTTAATCTTGAAGGGCTCATCTCACTCTCCTCTGCTGGACCCAGAGTGACTGAGTCGGAACCCAAAGGAGCCAAGGGTAAGATGCCAGTTCCAGTGTGTGAGCCAGGTTCCAGGTTTGCGGGGAAGTCAGGGGACACCTGACTGCCAGGTAGGAGTGAAACAGGTAGAGCCACATTGCTCCGTGTGTCATGCAAAGCTAGAAAGGCATAGCATTTCCTGTGTTGTTTTGATCCTCCTTGTACAACCCAAAGCCAAAGGAGGATCTAAATTTCCCCAAATTTCTGCCCTGAGCATGAGACAACTTTTCTCTAAGCTAAATTTGGTTTTAGTTTTGAAGCGCCTGAGATGCACGATTCAAATGGGCCGAGTTCCTGGCTTCTTATATTGATTAAACTACTCGAATCCTGTGGCTGACTTGGCTTGCCCTCACGTCTGCCCGCTCTTACAATTCTTCATCCGTCCGTCATTCAGGAGGTTCCATGAAGAAAGCTCAGGGTTAGTGGTTGGGGAAGCATGAGCTAAGCCATCAGCCCTTGGGAACAAAGATTAACTTCTGGTGGAGGGAACAGGTCAATTTGTCTGGTTACTGTGAGCAGCAGAGCAAGGACCCTGTGGGAAAGAGAGATTTCTAAACTGTGACAGCTCCATCAGCAGGAGATTGGATTCCCGCAAGGAAAAGGACCTTTCTCAGGGGAAGCCTCGACCTGTCTGATTTGGTCTGAGGCTGTGCGAGCTTGCAGCCCACTCTGGCCTTCTGCCCTGGGCTCAGATTGGTGGGCAGCAACCTCACAAAGGCGGCCCGCAACTAGGCAGTGTTATATAGTGGAAAAAGCACTGGACTAGGGGCCAGGAGACCCGAATTCTAGTGCTGGCTCTGCCACTAACTAGCTGTGTGACCTTGGGAAAGTCACCTGATTTCTCTGGGGCAATTGTAAAATGAGGGGTTGGTTGGGTGATCTCTAAGTTCCCCCTCAGAGTGTGATCCAGGGTCCTATTCTATCCTTTGTTGGCCCTGTGCTTCTAGGGACAGAGTTGGGAGAAGGGAAGGGGTGGAGAGAGAGGGTGCAGATGAGAATGCTACCAATCAGGACTCCACTTTCTCCTTCTTTTTGCTCTTTTTCAGGAAGGACGGGGTTCGGAATTTCTTCTTCTTTTTGGAGGGAGACTTGGAAGGTGAGCCCTCTGGGGACATGGGGCCGCTGGTGACCGACTCAGTTTTGTCCTTAGAGGTATCAACATCTGTGTCAGCATTGGTGGTCATCTGGCTCAAGCCCTTGCTGAGAATTTCCTCTGCGGTCTGTTCTTCCTCCTTCCCGTTGACCACCACTCCTTCTGGCTGCGTTGTTTCAGGCTCTGTGGTGGCTTTGCTTGTTTCTGTCTTAGCACCTTCTAGAAAAAGATCAAAAGACATGACCCATAAGATTTCAATTTCAGGTGATGGTTTCTACCTGGGGTTAACAGAACCATTTCTAAATAATTCTGTAAAATAAGTGTAGAGCAACAGGAGAGACAGGCTGGCATTGCAGGGGGTTGGCAGGTCTGTTACTCTGGGCTATTGTCTACAAATGTAAATAAGGTAATGATGTCCAAATGTGGCAGGGGGCTCAGCGAGGACCAAGTTGAGAACTTTTCTAGGCACAAAATGAAGAGACAGACTCAGGCTATAGGAAAGGGAAGAGCAGTGACACTCATGACTCAGAAGGGGAAGCTAAGAATTGTAACTATTTCAGTTTCATCAGTGAAAATATGGAAATTACATTTTTTAAATTTTTATTTAAATTCCAATTAGTTAACATGGAAATTACATGTTTTTATAGCCATTTCCTTTTCTGTACCTGAGAAGAACTTTGGGAAAAAAGGAGAATATCTTCCCAGGAGGCACAGAAGGGAAGGCAGATGGAGAATGGAATCCCTGAGGGACATGGACCCTGTATTTCCAAGATAAAAGGATTAACCGAAGGGGAAGATGAAGGGGAAGATGCATGGTTGGCTCATTCTAGCGGCCACCTGGAGGGAACATGTTTAGATTGCCGCCATGTTTAAGGCCAGAGCTGCTCAGATCCCAGAAAATAAGCCCCCCGGCCCACCTGCCTCCCTTTCTCCTCCCCACCCCCCATCCCATTTCCACTCAAGCTTTGGAATGCCTGGATGGGGAGGGAGGAGGGGAAATTATAAAACCACAGACTTTGAAAAGTAGAAAGGAATTTAAAGATCATCTAACTCAGCTCCTCCCCATTTTACAGAAATGAAAACTGAGTAAAGTAGTAAAAGTGGGCAGACCTCAGTCTTCGACACCCGTTCTTGTGTTCTTTTCACTATGTGAAACTAAGAGGAGTATATGAGTGATAAGCATGTGTGTGTGTGTGTGTGTGTGTGTGTGTTTGTAAGTGTGTAAATGTGTGGTGAGCTGTATATGTGTGAGTTGAGTTTGAGTATATGTGTGTGTTTTTGAATGAGTGTGTGGGTGTGGTGTGTGAGTGTTGGTGTCAGTGAGTGAACTGTGTGAGTTGTGTGAGTGTGGGTGTGTGAGATCTCACACTGGGCATGCTCAACTCTGGGAATGTGAGTCATGGGTGAGGTATAACTGGTATGACTTACAGAAGAAATAGGTGAGGATAGAAGTTTCATGAAAAGACAAGGGTTTTTGACAGGGGTAAAGACTGGAGAAATGTATGGTTGCATGGAAGATGGGACAGATGAGTGTAAATTTGGGGACAGTCAGAATGGGTTAGTTTGACTATGGGCAGACTCTTATAATGAGATCTTTCATAACTTCTGAAATTCTCTGGGCAGGTCAACATCCTCTTCCAGATGACTTCTAAGGACTGTCTTTCTCTTAGTATCCAACACCTTGGCCTCCTATCCTTCTACTATCTGTGGCCCATGTCCTGTCATCATCCAGCTACTAAATTCTCTAATTCCCTTTACTTCAATGGTCCTCACTCCCCTTCCCTTGCACCATGTGTTCCCATCATCATCACCTGGCAATAGACTTGAAACTTGCCTAGACACAACCTTCTTTCTGTCCACTCTCCTCTCCTCACTTCACCTGCTAGTTGGCCTCATAAACCCTCTTGTCTGGCTAAAGCCTCCCTTGACATTTGGCAATAATCTTGTCCTTTTCTAAACCTATTGCCAATATATCCATTTTACACTTGCATATGTCATTTACCTTTTTTTAAGAAGACACAGTTGGGCATGGTCCCCTCCCAAAATGAATCTGGCTGGCTCTGTGGCTCACAGTGACCAACAGAATGATGAGGAAGTGCCACTGAGCCAGCTACAGGCTGAAGACTTAAGAAGGCCTAGAAGTTCTTGCTTTTAGATTTTGGGAAACCCTGAGCCACTATGTAATAAAATCTGACTACTATAATGGAAACACACATGGAGAGGCCACATGGAAAGGCCCTACAACCACATGGAGACAGAGAGACACAGAGAGAGAAAGAGAGAAACAGAAAGAGAGAGAGACAGAAGACCAGCCATCCCAGTGTCCCCAGCTGAACCCAGTCTTCCAGCTATTGACAAGAGTGCACCACCTTGGAAATTCTAGTTTAATCAAGCTCCCAGATGACCGCAGCCCCAGTGAACATGAATGGAGCAGAACCATCCAGGTGAGTCTAGTCAACACACAGAACAACTAATTTCTATAAAACCAGCTCTTATTATGCATCATGATTTAATAATTATCTATTGCTGTATAACACCCCCCACTCCCTGCCCCATCCCAACTTAGTGGCTTAAAACAGCAAGCCTGTATTTTCTCCCACAATCCTGGGAACATAGTACATAATGAGAACTCATTCACGTAAGCACATCATAAGGCCCTTTGGTATTCATTTGCAAATTTTATCCCAATAACAACACTATGAGTCAGGAAGGGCAAGATTTGTGTTAGGCACACTCCCCGCCCCCCCCCCCCCCCAAATTCTGCAGGGTTTTTAAGTAACTTATTTAGATGGTGAAATCAGTAAGTGATGGTGTTGAATACAGGGCTATTTCTTGGCAGGCACAGCCAGTGCTTCCTGCAAGTTTACTGGGGGATGGAGTCAGTAGGGACAGGGACAGTCAGGAGCCAGTCAAAGAGAAGGCAATGACAGAGATGACCAGTGTGGAGGAAGAGGGTTTGCAAGAGTCTCCTTCAGGGAAGCCAATGGGGTAGGAAACAGATGAGGAGGGACGCCAAGGTGACTCAGCACCAGAGCATTTGAGAGCATGGTGATGCATGATGACAAATGGAGAAAAGCCAGCCCTGATCCAATGGATGAGCTAAATGTGAAAGTGCACACGTAGAGGGGAGGGTCAGCCCTGTCTGCCCTGGGGAGCCAGGCAAGCTATCGGGCCACCTGGCCATGTCCACCCAGCCCTGCTTCACATTGGTCACTTGAGGCAGCTACAACTCTGGCCTCGTCATGCAGAGTTGGCTCTGTCTGTGCTACAGGAAGAGTCTTCAGGGAAGACCTTGACTTTTCCGACAATTCAACCAGGGTATGCCTCTCTGTGAGGGCTCAAATTTGGACCAGAGAGGGCAGGAATCATGCTACCAGTGGGAATGATGTCAGGGGTGGGTAAGCAGTTATCCCACCTGCCATACACCTCTCCTCCCGCCCTCTGTCCCCCTGAACAGCAGAGATTGCTCCAAGGAGCTCCCAGGAGCTGAAATGGAATTACTAGCCTTTGTCCCACTGCTTCCATAAGCCTCCTCTCCAGCTTGGATTTCCCTCCTGCAGTTGGTGCACATGCCCCAAGGGATGACGAAGACATGGTCATTCAGGTCAGGTGCTCTAAACATCTCCATAAGGCAGTTGGTCCCAAGGCCATTCAGGCTCTGGGCCACAACCCTAGAAGAGGTCATGAGCTCCTTGGAGGGGCCATGCATGTATTAGGAACAGGGATGCAGATGTGCTCCTGACGGCATAAGCATTCCCTCAAAGGGAGTGCCCAGGAGCCAGCCCCACTGCCCTTTCACTATGCAGACTTGTTGCTTCTGGGTGGTATGCCCTGTGTGAGTACAAGTGTGTGTTTGTGCATGAGTGCATCCTGTGTATATCCTAGAGCGAGGCCCAGCCCATGCATACCACATATGGAGTTGGCCTTGAATTTTGTAGCCAGGAACCTCCTGAAGGCAGAGTTGCCATAGAAAAAGATGGGGAGAAACACATTTCTTTTGAAAAAGTCCTCCCTCCCCCATTGCAAGTGTTGGAGTGAGTTAGTAAATGGCCTCTCTATACTTACTACAGAGACAAGTATTCAGAATCGGAGGAAAGTCCTTTGATGAAGGCACAAATGGGAAGAGAAAGGAAGACATTGTGGAGACAGGTTGACAACACCATGATGAGACACAATGAACACAAACAGGCAGGGGACATCCACTTGGAGCTCTGGCCACAAGCAGATGGGTTTCCTCTGGCAATGCTGGGACTGCACTCAAGGCAGCAATTCACCTCTGGAGGAAGCTCAGGGCTTAGGGGATTCTAGCAGCATCCACACATGTGGTCATTTGACCCAGGAGGGAGAAGATCTCATCAGTCCACCAAGCCCGGCTTGGCGGTACAGCCTTCCCTGGTGAGGGCTCAAGGGACCCAGGGGAGGAGTGTTCATGCCCCAGAGTGATTCCAGAAGCTCATTAAGGACACTTTTCTGATCTAGGTGGTATAGACTATAATAACATCATTATCTACCATATGTATATTATTAATCATTATCACAATTAGATCTTACATTTAAACGTTCTTATTCTTTCAAAGTATACTCTCTTCCATCGACAACTTCCCTTATAAGAACCTTTAAAAGGGAAAATATTAGTAGTCTCATTTGACAGATAAGGAAACTGAGGCCCAGAGATTATCTGATTTTCTAAAATTAGCAGTTATTATTAGTTAGTGGTTGAGTTGGGCCTAGACATTAATTGTCTAAACTAGTATCTAATTAAGTGTTTCTCAGCCTGGGCTACACAGTAGGTTTATCTGGAGAGATCTTAAAACTCCAGTGCACTCTTCTCTAACCTACCCCTAGCCCATTTAGCTGAGAACTACTGGGAGTGCTGTGGTGGGAACCCAGGCCGATGTCAGGATTTTCAAAGTTCCCCATGTAATTCCAGTGTTGAGATTCCAAAGGTTGAGAATGACATCATCAGCCTTACCCGGGAGCTTGTTGGAAATATACGGTCTTGGGTCCCACCCTAGACCTACTGCAACAGAGTCTTCATTTTAACAAGATCCTGATGATCCCTACGCACATTAAAGTTTGAGCACTGGGCTGGTGCATCTAGAAAGACCCATCAGCCAGTCTGAGTTAGTGGTGAAAAGGCTGTGGGCCAATCATTAACTCACTCATCACTGCTCAGACAGGCACTTAAATTGTAAACTGTGTTATCACAGGTTGTGAATGAAACAAGGTTACATTTGGTAATCCCTATTTCAGATTCCCTAGAAATGGCAGATCAGAAAGCTTTTGGGGGTAGCTTTTCAACACCTGTTTAAAGGCAGGGTCCCTGCAGTGTGCACCCCTGCCCTGCCTTTCACACAGACCCCTTTCCGGGCTGTGGACATGCCTTCTCCCTCCCAGCTGCACATTGCACTCACCGTCTAAAGACTTGGAGGGAGAGACCAGGGGGCTCTTCGTCTCTGACTTTGCTGGACTCTGTGCTGGAGAAGCAGGTGCAGACCTTACAGGGGAGCCAGGCTCCTCTGCAGTGGTTTCTTTCTCTCCTGAAAATACAGGAAACCACTTCAGGTTAGGGATCAAACAGAGGAGAGGTGGGCAGAGAGAAAACATTTACAAAAATGCTTTCTTCTAGCTGGTCCTCATTTCTCCGGGCTGAAGTTAGCTCCTTCCCCCAACCTTTTTAAAATCTCTGCTACATTCTGGGGGAGGCAAATGGGAGGAGTCAGACTCCTGTCTTGTTTCCTCCATCCAAGCGCATCTGCCAGTGGAACGCTAGCCCTGATGTGGACCTCAAGGCTGCAGGCTTCCTGCCTGTGATTTGTTTACATGTAGCTTATGTATCATTTATCTAATTTTCATGTTCAACCCAAATAACCCCTAGGGATGTAAAGCACCACGTTTTCTATCTACTTTTTCAATTGTCATATTAGAATTCCAAGCAAGCTAGCAAGGGTTTTTCTAGTGTGTGCTTTGTGCCCAGGAGGATGACTGACTCTGGGTGGGGAGGGGGTTGTGGAAGAAGACTCTGCCCTGAGGGAATAAAAGCCTCGCCTAGTGGGCTAAACCAGGAGCTGAATTCTTCTGTGTCTCAGACCCCAAGTGCTCTTGAAACAAAGAGAAGGGATAGCTCAAAGTGGGGGGGGGGGCGGTGGAGAGGGACAGAGAGGGCTTTTTAGCTGGAGAGGGGCTGGAGATGGAAGTCCGGATCAGGCTGAGAGGGGAAACTGTGCCAGGAAGGGACAAAGGCATGAGTGAGAGCCCACAGGCTATCATGAATGTGAATATTTGGGAGTCAACATGGAGAAATGAGCTTGACTGAAGATTCTGAAATAAAGAAGGAATAATAATTTTATAGATTAATAAATATCACTGTTATAATTACCTTATCATACCTAATGTTTATCTGACCTAAACCATACTTACAGGCACTGTTCTTTTTTTTAAGAAATCAGTAATGTTCTTTTTCTTTTTAAAATATTTATTGATTTTTGAGAGAGAGAGAGAGAGAGAGCATGCACACAAGCAGGGGAGGGGCAGAGAGAGAGAAGGAGGGAGGGAGGGAGGGAGAGGGAGACACAGAATCCGAAGCAGGCTCCAGGCTGAGCTGTCAGCACCAAGCCTGACGCAGGGCTCATTGGGAGAGGGAAACAGAATCTGAAGCTGTCCATGCAGGGCTGGATGTGGGGTTCAATGGGGGGGGGGGTTGGACGGGGGGCTTGAACCCACGAGCCATGAGATCATGACTTGAGCTGAAGTCTGACACTTAACCAACTGAGCCACCCAGGCGCCCCTTAAAGGCACTGTTCTAAGTACTGTGCAAGGATTAACTCCTTTATACCCAGGTGAGAGGCTCAGACAAGGTCGTGGCAACACTGTGTCGCCGTCACCATTAGGCGCTGAGCAATGAGGACCATTCTGTAACTAATAGCATTATGCTGGTTTATGGGGCAGGAAGGGCAAACTGAGGATACGAGAGAGGAGGGAGAGAAGCAAGTGAAGATTGAGAGTGAGAGCAAATGAAGGCTAGCTGGAGTCCCGTGGGCCCTGCCAAGCAGAGGCATGGGTCACAGGGGTACTGGTGGGAGTGAATGGCTGGCGGCTCTGCTGCCTCTCTGGGTGCCCCCAGCTCTCCCTCCACCCTGGGAGATCCTGAAGCACTAGGGAGCCAGGGTTATTTACCGTCAAGTTCTAGTTTCTTCCTCTCCACCTCCTTCTTGTACTCCTCCAGCTCCTGGTCAGTGAGTTGGCTGAAGGGGTTGGGCACAGTCTCCTCTGAGTCATCTTTGGTATCCGCATCGCCCTTGGACATCAGCTGGCTCTCTGTAGACTGAAAGTTAACCACAGAGTGTGTGTTGCTCTCTGAATGCCGTGGTTGGGGCCCAGGCCCGAGCTTCCTTTCAGACTCATGTGGCTGCCAGCGGTCTTGCTAGGGGCAGCGTGGCATGCAGCTCCTTGGAAACAGCTCAGGGCCTCTGGGTAGGGGTTGTTCATTCCTCCCCACGGCTACCTCACCCCCAAACCTGGGTTCTTTGCAACTACCTGGGTAAATGCAGGGAGTCCACCCTCTGCCCTAGAAATAAAATCAAAGGATGCTCCCAAGCAGAAGGAAGACACACGTTTATTGCAATCCCTCCTGTGGATGCTTGCAAGCCATCACTATGCAAATACAGTTGGCAGCCCAAAGTCAGTTAGCCAAAAGCCGGCAAGCAAAGCGTTGGCTCAAGCCAGCTTCATGCCAGC
Source organism: Felis catus (assembly GCF_018350175.1). Taxonomy (NCBI): domain Eukaryota; kingdom Metazoa; phylum Chordata; class Mammalia; order Carnivora; family Felidae; genus Felis; species Felis catus. Next base: position 87,497,272 of record NC_058370.1, read on the forward strand.
CATTCCCCACTACACCCTCCTCCCACCCCCCGACAGCAGCACAAGCCACAGCACACAGCAGTAAGTCAAATGCAAAACACACAATGGCTTCAGCGTTCTCAGTCCAAATAGTTAGTCCTGTTTTGCACACAGTCATAAATTACAAGGAGGCCAAGGTCCTGAATCTCAGATCTTCAACCTGCCTGTACTGCAGGTCCCTGGGGGACAGTGGCAACAATTCCTGGGGGGCTCATTGGCTGGACCTTGTGTGAGCTTCAGGAATCCTTTGACCTCTCTAGCCCATGACAAGGTCTAAAATTCAGACCCCATAGCCCTTTCTCCTAATTTGGCATCTTCATTGTGACCTTTGAGAATGCAGTGCTTGGAAGCTGAGGAGGAGTCAGCGTGTGAAACTCGGGAGGTGAGCCCACAAGAGCTGGGCCACACCACACACTCCAGGCCACCTCCCCTGGCCTACCAGGTCCTCTGACAATGGGCCTTGGGCATCTTCCAAAAGAGAAGCAGCATTGGCTTATCTTAAGGAATCACAGAGTTCAAGAGAGAATCCAAGACCAGGATCCCCAAAAAAGAGGGATTCCAAGAACATGGTGTAAATGGCAGAGTTTTTAACAGTTTTGCTCACTGTACCGAACTATCACCACCACCACGCCAGTATCATGGGGTGTTTCTATCCTTGCTTCTGTGGCACATTGGGTGTTCCTCATCCTGGCTAGTGGAGGTGGGTGACCGTGCTGTTGCAATGACATAACCTTCACGCCTCCTGGCATGGGCACCCACCTTGTGGGCTGCAGCCTGATCTAAACTATCTCAATTCACTCTGCAGAGGGGAACAGTTCCTGTATTTTCCCCCTTCTTACCACTAAGGAATATGCCATGCCCACTGCTACCTTGCAATGAGTAACAATGATTTTCAACACAAGCCAGAATTATGATCTTCACCCTTTTTGCTAAGCACTAGTAAAACACTGTCCTATCTCAGGCATGGAAACAACTTTATACTTTCTAACTCTATGTGGGTTTGTGTGGGCAACTAACTGCCCCTAACTGAGCACAAGTCCTTATATACATGCCTTCCCTCTGTGAGCACATGAGCATCTTCCCAGCGCTATGGCCTGATGATGCCATATCCACGCACAGAGGCCAGAAACGCTCAGGGCAGGCGGGCCTGGAGCAGCTGGGAGTCACCAGCCACACTCCTGTGATGCCCACTTGCAGGATACCAATAGAGGGCAGAGTGGAGTTCCATGGGTAAGGCATGGAAGTTAGCATCCCTCCTGGGGCAGGCCAGGCTCCCCTGCCCAGTACCCAGAGAGAGCAATTAGACACTGTCCCTGGTCCTCACAGCATCCGTCTTGCAGCAAGAGCACCAGCACCCCGAATCATGGGGGAAGGTGGGCATGAGGACTCAGGGGTCCTGCTGCCCAGCCCCAGGCACTGAAGACCCAGAAGGCAAACACGTTTCCCCTCCAGACAGGGGCAGCCTCTGCTGTACCGGGCTTCGACTCTTCTCAGCGATGACGCTCGCCAGGAGCTGGGATTGAGGCCCCGCCGACTTCACATCTTGTCGGTTTTGTTCTCGAATCTGTGTGGCAAGGGAAGGGGAGAGTGAGCTTGCTGTTCAGTGTCACAGTGTGGAGCTTGAGAGGGAGCATTTGGAAGGCATACTGGTGTCCATCGTGTAGACTAGGGTCTACAAAGGTCCTTCCAGTGGGGTGGGGGCCTGTCTCCTCTAACACAGTGTGTGCCTTGAAGAGACAGTCTCCATGTCTGCTTCAGGGTGAATGAGTAGTTTATGTAAAATACCAGATTCTCATGCACTCTGAGGAGGTCATTTTAAGAGGTGAACAAGGCATAGTAGCTCCTTGAAGGAGGTCCTCATGTTTTATCGAAGCCCCTGAGAAATTTCTTTAATATAACAGATTCCGGGGGCCACCCCACAACCACTGAATCTGAATCTGTCTGTGGGGAGGAACAGGGGATTGGCCGTGGAATCTGCATTTTAAACAAGCACTGCAGAGGGTCCTTGAACCACACATTAAATCACCATTCTGTGATTTTACCTTTTGGGGGTGGTCTACTACAACTTAAGTTCTTAAAGTAACATGAGAAATATGAGTGAGTGAACTATAAAGCAAAGGTCGAGAAATAAACAGAAAAGATTTTGAAATTTTAAAAATGAGCCAAAAGAAAAATAGCATAAAATTCATAAAAACTCAATTTGTGGGCAGGTTTCTTAGACATATCTAATGTCTCAAGCAAGTATCCGTGTCTGAGGGTTATTTAGGACCACATAAGTACAGGAGTGAGCACAGCACTAGAGTATGGCCAATGAATAGTAGCTTCTTCCCCACAAGAGGCATCTGGGGTGTTAAGACAGGTGCACCCTGGGAACTCATCTCACGTTTGTGAGACCTGAGACTGCTCCCTGCTTGTGGGAGAAGCGATGGCAAGGCAAGCAGCTCCCACCTTACCTTGTTCCGCATGTCCAGCACTTCTTGGGGGTCGGTATAGAGAGGCACAAATTGGTTTGGGTTTTCGATCCGTATTGGCATGCCACTGCTGGATTTCTCCACTTCATCAGCCTTCATCCACTGAACACACACAAGGCCAGGTGGGTAAGGCAAAGGAATAAAGTCACCATGTCCTCCCCCATGGCTCACCCCCTGAGATCTGGGCCATGTGGCCTACACGGAAGGTCAGCAGGCCTACATAAAGATGTTCTCTCTTCTTGGGTCTCTTTCATGTCTGTCTGTTTCCCAGAAGAGACATGGGTAACAAACGACCCAGCTGTCAAAGAAGGTCCCTCAGGTCAATAGTCAGTCATAAAGAGCACTGGAGACTAGGGCTCAGAACCTTGACAACCAGCTTTGAGAAACAGGTAGCCACTTGAGCTTCAGTATCAAAGGATTTAATGATTTTTTGATTTGCAGGGCTTCATTTTTTTTTTTTATGAAGAGCTATTCTATTTGGCTGCTAGTTACTTTAATGTTAATGAAAAATCAAATTAAGAGTGGATGTGTATGTATGTGTATTTGTGTGTGTGTGTGTGTGTGTGTGAGAGAGAGAGAGAGAGAGAGAGAGAGAGAGACAGAGAGACAGAGAGAGAGAGAGAGAGAGACAGAGAGAAAGGGAGGGAGAAAGAGAAAGAGAAAGAGAAAGAGAAAGAGAAAGAGAAAGAGAAAGAGAAAGAGAAAGAGAGGAGGACAGAGAGAGAAGAGGGGTGGGGAAGGAGAAGACTACATAATAGAAATTAATATCCCACCTGCCTCTTGGGTTTATATCGGATGTACAGTCCAAATGTTGGATGGCCATGAACTTTGCAGAAGCCCCCTCTGCATGGGGGAGCAAGAAGCAAAAACCAATTGCTCCTAGGTTGTGTGCTGTTGAGAGTGAGGTCCAGCTGTGCCCTGGAGAAATCTGCTCCTCAGGCCCCAAAATCTCAATGCAGAGGTGCAACAAGGTGGCCAGAGATTTTGTGGGCATGAGCAGCTGCTCCCAGATGCCCAATAGGAAGCCCTAAAGGGAAACTGTAATAACCCAGACCTGGGGATATTTGTTCTGTTCCCCCTTTAAAGCTGTCTAGCCCACAGAGGTAGCCAGGCACCCTCCCTCCTGATCTCCTTACTGTGGTCTTGGGCCGGGGGCTGCCCATGCTCCTCTGGACCTCGTCAGCCACGTTGACCCGTAGGTAGGTATTGGGCGTGTTGAGCCAACGGGTCTTCTCCTTCTGCTGTTTTTGGGCATGCTGCCGCAAGGCAGGCATTGGGACCCCGTCCTCCTCAAACACGAAGGCTGTGACGGTGGCTGGAATCTCCACCTCACTTTTGTGTTTGGTTTTCTCTTGAACAAAGGGATAGCGGTATGTGTAGCCTGTTCTGTAACCCTAAACAAGACAGAAATAGAAAGAATCACTTACTGTGGGGAAAATGGCCTCCACGCACATATCCCACACACACTTGTCCCTTCTCTCTAAGGGATTCTGTTTAAACCAAAATCTCCGTAACACAACATAGGCCTTGCTGTTCCTTTTTTGTGTTTCAGAATTGCTCCCTCATCCTGATCCCCCAACATCTTCCTCCCTTCACCCCAACAAGCCCTCTAATTAGAGCTGAGAAAATCCCTAGAATCCCAGACAGGGCTCCTTACTCTAATAGTGCCCCAATTTTTCATCTACCCCAGTGGTTCTCAACCCTGGCCACACTTTGGGATCACTTGGGAGCTTTAAAAATGCTGGTGCCTGGGCCAGAGCTGCTGATTTCCACGGACAGTGGTGCAGTCTGGGATGCAGGATTTCTGAAAGCCTCCCAGATGATTCTAAAGTCAACCCTCATTTTCTCGACTCCAAGTCTTCTCAACTATTTCCTTCTTAGAACTCTGAAATCGGACTCAAAAACATCCCTGCTTCTAAGCAAGACCATATCCCAAGGTGGAAATGAGTGATGATTGGTGAGAACATTCAGTCATCTTGCTTGGCAGCTTCTGAAGCAATAATTTCTTGACTTTGCCTACCTTCTTTATTTTTTTAAATTAAAGAGGCATTAAGATATTTTTATGATTGTAAAGAAAATATAGACCTATCTAGAAAAATCAGGCAATATGGAAAAATATAAAGAAAAATGGGGGGGGGATGTCTTGGGGGCTCAGTCGGTTAAGGATCTGACTCTTGATTTCAACTCAGGTCATGATTTCCTGGTTCATAAGCTCGAGCCCTGCATCAGGCTCTGAGCAGACAGTATGGAACCTGCTTGGGACTCTCTCTCCCTCTTTGTCTCTGCCCCTCCCCTGCTCTCTCTCTCTCTCTCTCTCAAAATAAATAAACATTAAAAAAAGAAAGAAAAAAGTGGGTTTTATATAAAAATCTCATCCCCAGAGAAAACTAATAAAAATCTTTGTGGCCGTCTCTGTAAACACACACACACACACACACACACACACACACACACACACACAAATACACATATGTAAGTATATACATAATATATAACTATAAAATACATACAGTAATTATATATAACATATATAAAATAGTATATAAATGGGACCATACTGCATAAACAGCTTTATAAGCTGCTTTTCTAGCTTATCAATGTGTTTTTGGAGATTTTTTTTTCATGTTATTGAACCTATAAACACACAGAAACCTTTTTTTTTTTATTTTTTATTTTAACATTTATTTATTTTTGAGATAGAGAGAGACAAAGCATGAACGGGGGAGGGTCAGAGAGAGAGGGAGACACAGAATCTGAAACGGGCTCCAGGCTCTGAGCCATCAGCACAGAGCCCGACGCGGGGCTGGAACTCATGGACCATGAGATCATGACCTGAGCCAAAGTCGGACGCTCAACTGACTGAGCCACCCAGGTGCCCCAGAAACCTTTTTTTTTTAATATGAAATTTATTGTCAAATTGGTTTCCATACAACACCCAGTGGTCATCCCAACAGGTGCCCTCCTCAATGCCCATCATCCACTTTCCCCTCCCTCTCACCCCCCATCAACCTTCAGTTTATTCTCAGTTTTTAAGAGTCTCTTATGGTTTGGCTCCCTTCCTAACTTTTTTTTTCCTTCCCCTCCCCCATGATCTTAAGTTTCTCAGGATCCACATAAGAGTGAAAACATATGGTATCTGTCTTTCTCCGTATGACTTATTTCACTTAGCATAACACTCTCCAGTTCCATCCACATTGCTACAAAGGGCCACATTTCATTCTTTCTCATTCCCACATAGTACTCCATTGTGTATATAAACCACAATTTCTTTATCTATTTGTCAGTTGATGGATATTTAGGCTCTTTCCACAATTTGGCTATTGTTGAAAGTGCTGCTATAAACATTGGGGTACAAGTGCTCTTGTGCATCAGCACTCCCACACAGAAACCTTTAAACAGCTACAGAATATGCCAATGAATGAATATACCATAATTTATCTAACCAATAGTGGTAGATACTTTGTCATTTTCAAAATATTATAAACAACCCTAAAATAAGTATCTTTATACATTTAACCATACTATCTATAAAAAATAGTAATTTTGGGGGCAGCTGGGTGGCTCAGTTGGTTAAGCGTACAACTTTGGCTCAGGTTATGATCTCATAGTTTAGGGGTTTGAGCCCCATGGAGCCTATTTCAGATTCTGTGTCTCTCTCTCTCTGCCCCTCCACCTCTTGTACTGTGTTTCTCTTTCTCTCAAAAATAAACATTAAAAAAAATTTTTAATAGTAAATTTGTTTCCTTTTCAATATTTTATTTTTATGCCTCCCATTTTAGATTGAGGTCCAATATTATTCTAGAACAATATTAAAAGTGCTGACAGCAAGAATCATTGTTTTGTTTCAAAATTTAATGGAAATACTTTTACTTCTACTTCTAGTATTTTGCCATGATTTATTTTATCATGTTAAATGTCCTCCTGTCTTAACAGCTATATTTATGTCGATATATTTTTATCAAATAACTTCTGATACTAAAATGACCAAAAGGTTTTTATCCTTTGATTCATTAATATCATAAAATACATTTAAAAGATTTATAATATTAAATCATCCTTAAATACTAGGAATGAGCCTTCACTTGGTTATTAGGTATTATTCAATGTTATGCCAGATACTATCTGCTAGTGTTCAGAAAGCATTTTTCATCAACTCAAAGACTGGTCTGAATGTATTATGATCATTATGGTTTTGTGTCCTGTTTTCATCCTCTGAAACAGTTTAAGATGGCACAAGAATTATCTGTTTCTTAAAGATTTGAAAGAATTCCTGTATGAAACTTTCTGGCTCTGATGCTTTACTTAGGCATGGATTACTCAGCACACGAATGTTAATGGGAATTATATTTTCAGTGTGGATTGTATTTTTCATCATTATAACGTGGCCCTCATGGTCAGTCTCATAATAATGTGGAGATGGTTTGGAGGGACTGGAGGCAAGGGGAAAAAGATTAATTATCACAATGACCTGGATACAATAAAGAGGGTCCAAGGTAGTAGCAATGAGGAGGGGAACATGAATTAGATATAGAAACGGTCTAAGGATAGGTTTCATCCTTCACTTCTCTGAGCAATCAATGTTATAGTCTCTTCCTGCAACCAGTACCTCATGGTGCATGCTTTCCTCTTGTTCTCCAATTGTCCCCTGTTTATAGGTCGTATCATCAACTAAACTGTTAGCCCCTAGAAGGAAGAACGTCTTAACATTCTTTTGTATCCTTTCAAGCCCACTCCTGGACACATACCAGTTAACTCCTTGCAGGATTGATTCGTTCAATCATTATGACAGCATATTGTTAGAATACTGCTCACCAGAATAAGGAAATTAGTATATTATGTGTTTTCTACATTAAAATCATGAGATAAGAAAGGCAGAACTAACCACAAAGGAGTGAACTGAGCCACAATATAAGATGGCATCCACAGCCCTTAGAAGGGGTGGCAAAGGCCATCATTTAAGAAGACTCAACTACTATTAGAATGACCACAAATTCTGAGTCAGGTGCCAATCAATGAGGCCTTCACAACTTAACCCTGATGCTGGCAGTTCTCACGCCCACCTTATTGTCCCACTGACTGGTTACAGGGGGCTGAGGCTCAAGAGACTGGCCTGAAAGGACAATGGCACAAGACTCACCAGGTTGTCCAGCATCCTCATGAGGGCCTCAAACTCGTGCTCCCCCAGCCGGCTCTTCTGCATGGGTCCGAAGGTGCTCCCTGCCCACTGCACAGAGCCCACTTCGTGGGGTCGGTGCTTCTCCTGCTCCAGGAGGATGAGGTTCTCCACTCCCCCAGCGCTGGACAGGGCGGACACCTGCGGCGAAGAGCACAGAAACCTCAGTTTGTGTGTGTGTGTGTGTGTGTGTGTGTGTGTGTGTGTGTGTACACATGTCTAGAAATGTGAGCTGCATGTGACTTTTTCCTCCCAGAGGAAACTTACTGGGCATGCACCCATTTCCAGGAACAGAGGTATTAGCAATTTCTTTCTTAGTGTTAGTTCTTAGAGACTACAGAGGAGGAGGAAATCACACAAATGTTAAACCTTAAGAATAAAGCAATATGGAGGACTCAAAAGTTACCTGGGATACAGACTAACCTCAAATTGTGATTATTTTGCAGGTGGGGTCATACGGTAAGATCAGAAAGGGCTCCAAAGGGGCTTCAATTCTTGTCTGTAATATTTTATTTCTTAAAGAGGAAAAAATCTTAAGTAAAAAGGCTTTTACTTTTTAAATCTGAGTGGTGAATAGTGGGTGTATATTCTATTATTCTTCTGCACCTTTCTCTTTCTCTCTTCAAAATCTCTCCCTCTGTTGTTTTTTTGTTTTTTAGTTTTGTTTTGTTTTGTTTTGTTTTAGAAAAAAAAGTCACTCGAAAGAAAATAGGCTAGCTTCTCAGGCAATAAAAAACATCAGAGTAGCCTGATGGCCTGAATTTACAGGTCTAAAGGAAGAATTCATCTTCAACAGTGGTATTAGTTGGTCAGGGAAACCCAGAAAAAGGAGATACATGATGTGCTGGTAGTACACAGCCGGGCGCTGTGCAGGAGTCAGGCAGCTTCACCAATGGACTTGGAGTATATGTCCCATCATGTCTCCATGGAAAGGGGCTATAACAAGTGGTGCAGGCAATGGACTCTGGGTATTAGGGCAAGAGGTGTGTGTATACAGCAGGCGATTTTAATGATCCTAAAAAACATTTCCTAATCCAGCTAATCTCCTTATTTCCTAATTCTATATTCATCTAATGGTACATTCTATTTGTTCCATGAATCTGCCGCTCAGACATAATTGGTTATGATTTAGCTTCCAGGGTGAGTCCACCAACAGGGAGAGATGGTGGTTTCTGAGTATTATAGGTAGTGATCCAGGTGTTTTGTGCTGCAAATCTGATTGACATTTGATATCTCTTGTAAGCCTACCTATTCTAGGAGAATGCTCCGATTACATAAACATTCGGTGTTCCAGTTTTTACTGAAAATAAAAGTGTACAATTTAGCTTGCTGGCAAACATAAGTCTATGAAACCATGAGGCTCTGGGACACACCCAGAGTGTGTTAAATTCACCAATGTAACAAATGGCTCCTACGAGATGTCCTAGAGGTCAGCCAGGCCACCCCTGCAAGGTGACCCCTGTCACCCTGTGAAGTGGAGGGAGCAAGAACACTCATTTTCCATTCCCTCTTCATCCAAGACATGTGTCCAGTGGAAGCCTCCATTTTTATCTTACAAAGATGACTCCATTTCCTGGCAAAAACAGAGACTTCAGTAGGCATTTACTCTCCTCTCCCACCAAAACTAAATGTCCCTGTCCAATATCCCTGGAAGATGCTCAGATCCGTGCCTATTGAGGTAGCCTACTATACTGTTGTCCAAATGTGAGAAGGGTTACAGTGAGTTCATACAGATTGCATTGAGTTCAAACCTCCCTTTTTGTTACGTGCATTCACTAGTTCCAGTTCTGCCCTCTGTTGCTGTATTTTCTAATGCTGAAGTCCCTCACACCTACACTGGGGCTGCACCGTGGGAATGCACTCTCAATGGCCATGAATCCCAACTGGTAGATCAATTACCTAGTTCATCGTGGGTCCCTATCTAGCCAAGGCAGGGCTTTAGCCCTGGGACCGTGAAACCCTGACTTGGAGTGCAGACTGTCAGTTGATATTTCCCTGGCTGACTTGGAGTGAAACCCTGACTATCAGCTGATCTTTCCCACTGACCCTCATTGCCCCAAGAGGCAATGCAATGTAGTGTTTAAGCACATGGACTTGGGACATAGGCTGCCTGGGTTTGAATCCTGGCTCTGCTACTCACTCACTGTGTGACTTGGAGCAGTTATTTACCCTTTCTGTGCCTCAGTTTTCTCATCTGTAAAATGAAAATAGTAGGATCTACCTCATGAGTATTATGTAAGGCAATATTCGTGAAGTACCTAGAATAGCACCTGGTACATAGAGAGTGCCACATAAATGTTTATGATAAATAAATTCTGAGGTTTTACTATGAAAGAAACAATATGCCCTGGGGACTAGTCGTTATGGAGGAGGAAAGAATTGCCCACATCCTTACAAGAGCTGACTCCTTCCACCTCCCTTCCCTGCCCCCCATTAGTTTCCATGGTGATGGGTAGCAGATGGGGAAGAATTGCCTGAGCTTCTTCCCATCTGCCTGTAAGCAGAGCAGGGAGCTGCCTCTCTCAGCTGGGGATGACCCAGATTCCTAGAACCCCAAACTGATGGAGAGCAATGAGAACACTCTTCCCAAGGTGAATGGACTAGGCTTTTAGCCTTGAACCACTAAAATGACCACAGCCACATTTGCTTGTTTGCCAAGGTCACTGGGGGAGAAAAGTAGGCCCACAATGGAGACAGAACCTCAGTGCTGGCTGTTCAACTAGAAATGGTCTGGCCAGGGGCTGCAATCCCAACAGCATCTGTCAGCCCCTGGGATCATTCATGCCTTAAACCATCCACACTTCTGGTCTAATCTTGCCTGTTTTGCTTCTATACCTTCCAGCTTCCTCTCTCTCTTGCTAGAAGCTTCCCTGTTCTACAAGCTGGGGAAAAAAGCCACTGGAGCTTTTCTGGGGGTTATTTGGCTCCATTGCCTGATGCACTTTAACAAGGTCACATCGAGTCAGTCCTGACTGAAAAGAAAGGGACAGCAGGCAGGGCCAAGAGAAGCAGCTGGGGCTGTTGGGGCCAGTGGCTGACAGCTCTGCGCTTTCATCCCCTCAGCTGCTAGACAGCCATCCTGCCTTTGGTTAAACTGCACAGAGGCCATTTCTTAGTGTGGAGCAGTCTTCACCATGTGGGGGGATACATGGGCATCTCTCTCCATTCATTTTAGGTCCATGCTGTCTTTGCAAAGTGATAAGAGCTATTTTCTCATGGAAGCCTCTTCTTCAGCAGGAAGGTGGGGAACTTGTAAGAGCTCAGATATGGGGGGAAACAAAGTGAGCATATCAGAGGCTCTGCCAGGTTCTAATGTCAGTCATGGGACAGAGCTCAGGGCCAGCATCTCTGGTTGGGGTAGGGAGGCCACCGCATCTGAAAGGTACTGCCTTGATCCTGGTTCTACCTTCACCTTCTTCGGTTCTGACCACTGCTGTTTGGGGGGTGGGGAGACTTCTTCTAACACCTATTCATCATTGTCTTAATAACTGTCCTCTCAACTTAGGCCTTTAAAAACCATTGAGAAAGGTGCCACTTGTAGTCTCCACCTGGGATGCTTCTGGGATTGTCCCATTCTTCCGCCCACCCCTCAACTCCCAAGACAAAGGCAGGCCTTCTGTCTGTGGCACTGCTCTGCCTAGACGGGCCAGAAGAGAGCAGACAGGAGACCAAAGGACCTTGCAAGGAGCTGACTCATCCTGGAGCAGTTAGCCTCCCCTTGTGTCAACCGAGTCCTAAAAATACCATCAGCAACACCTCTCCTTGTCTGAAAGGCCCCATCCTCACAAGGACTCCACAGGCCCCATGTCTCCAGCTGAGGAAACATAGGCTATGGAAAGCAAGTCCCTGACCCAAAGGCACACATCCCAGAGCTGGGAAGGATGAAGTCCATTCAGCTTGCAAGGCCACCTTCCTCACCCCTGACAGCTTGCCACACTGAAAGGAGCATGTGTTTGGGTTATCCAACATTATTTTGTTAACTGGCAGAACTATAGGGTTTGTGCTTTCCTATTGCTTCTCCACCAATTCCTCTAGGGGGCCCATGATCACTGACACTCCCCACCCACCCTCTATCCCATCGCTTACTAGTTAGGGGAACTTTGTGATGGGCTCCCTGGACATTACTTTGGGGGATTCCCTGGTGTTCAGGTTTGCCATGCCAAACTTCACCCTGGCCTGCTCTCCACTTCTCTTTCTGGGCTGGACCATGTTAATAGTATTTACAAACTACACCCTCCAGGCAAAAAAAAAAAAAAAAAAAAAAAAGACCTACCTAAGTGGTATCTATTTGGCATAGCTAGATGTTACAGTTATACCCCAGGTAGGACCTGAGCATGGTAAGAACTTTTATATGCCCTATTATGGTTTCTACCACCATCCAATTGATGGGCCTACAAAGTTCCCTGCCCTGAGCACTGACCCTCAAGAGGTAGGCAATGGTTGTTAGATAACAGTGATAAATATTTTAAAGCTGCAAAACTGATTCTAATTGTGAAACTTTAGAAGGATAAGGTGGTTCCAAGGCAGAGAAACAGGGCAAGGCTTTCAGATGGCTGGCTCACAGGACTCCTTAAATCACAGCCAGGGGGGCCTGCGTCAGAGGCACTCTGGGGCCCACTCCCCAGAGGAACTTGCTCACCTGTATCTCACATGCAGCCTGCAGGTGGAAGACCTTATAAAACGCCTCCTCCACGGTGTCACCTAGAGCAACCACTCCATGGTTTCTTAGCACCAGGATCTGCAGAGGAGCAAATGGCCAATTAAAACTTCAAGTCTTTTAAACTTTAGTTAAGAAGGAGCGATTTTTCATTTATTCCAGATCAGCTTCCATATCTCAATCCCAAAGCACCCTCCCCACCAACTCCTTGTTCATTCTCCCCCTACAAACATTCCTAGCTACCCCACATGTAATATTAACCCGAGGCATCATCTGTAAGAAATGGAAGATGCTTTGTAAAACTGAGACTAGGTAGCTTGCTGGATTTCTTTGGGCAATACCTGGATTTTTAGGCTTTGGAGGGCTTAGAAATCTAAAAAACTGGTGTCTGTTAAATTGAACGAAATTACTTGATGTCCAATATTAGGGACTAACCTCAAAAGCAACCTCTGGATCCTGTGACTTGGTTGACTTGGAAACCAAAACCCAAGGGGGTGGCTCTCTCAAGAGGTGGTTCTGAAGAAACAGGTGAGTCATGTCACCTCTCTGGACCTCAAGTCTCCTCTCCATGAATTCGGTGATGTCCTGCCAGCTCTAAGACCCTATAGCTCTGTGAAAGAAGCTGTAGTGACCTTCTACTCTAACTCTCTGGTTTTACAGAAGAGGAAACAGAGGCCTAAAGAAATTGAAAGTCTCCCAGCTAGTCAGGGGCAGAATCCGAACTAGAACCCAGGTGTTTTCACTGTTGGTGCAATGTTTGTGAGTCAGCCAAGAGCAGGGAGATAAAAGGGGTGGTGGTGGGGGAGAGAAACAGAAATGAATTTACACTAAGAGCCTGACTCCCCAAAGTTCAGATGCAGAAACTGTTCCTTGGTTAGTTTTATCTTCAAGAACTCTCTGAAAACAGATGATGCCCACTGAGTAACAGGAACACAGATCGGTGTGTTGGATTTGTCCTTGCAGACCTCGGCTGAGGCCTAGTGGCCTCATCATCACATTCTCTGTTGCTGAATGAAAACAGCTGGAGTTTTTTTCCTCTCAAGGGAAACAGGAAGGGATGATGACTCTGGTCTCCAAAAGACTTTGTAGATAGCAAATGTCCTATGTCTCAAACTCTGACAGCATTTCATAGATGTGAACATCTCCTCCTTCTCCCGGCATTGCTAATGAGGCATTAGAGAATGTCAGGAGAGAGTGGCAGGGATTTCTCCCTTGTGTCAGAGATGGGAAGACAGGGGCTCTCAGACTGGAAATGACTCAGGCAGTGAGTGCCTTTTGAGGACAGGAACAAGCATCCAGCAGCCCAGGCTCTGCTCCAAAACTTCCTGTACTAAGCTGGCCACCCCTAATTATTTGCTGTTAAAATATAGGTCTTTAGATTTAAAAAAAAACAATAGTGAGATTCTGTTTCTATCAAGTTAGCAAAAAAAAAATGATAACAAGTTTAGGAAGACTAGGAAGCAGCGTTCTCACATACCAGATGCTGGGGAGGAGAGGGCAATTTGCCTATATGAAGTAAGAGTTCTAAAATGTGCATCCCAGGCATTTATCCTAAGGATGCAGTCTCAGGCATACACAGAGATTTAAATGAAAGAATTTCCATTGCATGTTGTTCATATCAAGGAAAAATTCAGGGGAAAAAACCCTCCAAATGTCCAACTACAGAAGACTGTTAAGGTAAAATGGTGACACAGCCATTCATATAATGAGGTATATTTTAATAATTTAAAATAGTGATTTAGAAAATAATAAAACACAATGGTATTTACTGGATATTGCTAAGGGAGAAAGGAGAATATATTTTATGATCCTAGTTTTATAAATATATGCAACTATATTTCGAGTGAGCACCAAAATCTCAGGGTAGTGGCATATAGAGAATCTTTTTTCATTTTTTTGTATATGTGCAACTTTGAAACATTGTCCACTGAACACGTGTCACTCATGATGTAGGCTTTTGACAATCCCACCCCAGAGCGTCTTCCCGGAACAGCTGAGCAAACCTTGCAGGTGGGTCCAAGGCACTTCTGCAGGCTGATTCGATCCGCTTCCTGCTCCATCCCACCATTGAAGTCATAGTAGGCCATGTCCCCCACCAGCAGGGCATTGTGGGAGACAGGCAGGAGGCCGCACTTCATGGCCGACACCTTCAGTGAGACAGTGGAATGATTAGCACCTGCAGCTCCCCTAGCTCCTCTGTCACATCTGCGCTTTCCCCAGAGTGGCACAGCCAGACTCTCCTCTGGGGACTACTGGTAGAGGGAGTAAGCCCCCAACAAAGGCACCACCCTCTGCCTCTGCTGCACCTGATTGGGTCTGGCTTTCTGCTTCCTCTGATGTCTTTCCAGATTTCCCAAATCTTACCATTTTGATAGCAGCCATGTCAATATACCATTTTCTAAAACTGCTACAGAGAATGCCCTTGAGAGAGCTGGTGCTGCTGCCCACTCCCAGCTCTTCTCTTGTCCTAGGACTCGGGGAAGAGGCTGGGGTGAGGCAGGGTCCAGGGTCCTCTGGGATGGGCTGGTGGAAGTCCTCAACCTTGAGGTCAGGGCAGAAACAGGGAGGCTCACTGAGAAGCCCCATCTTACTCATGACAGGGCAATAAGAGCACCAGGGAACAGGGTTAAAATCCATGCCCCACACCCTGCCTTTTATTAAAAGCAAGGGCATGGAGAGATTTAGGAGAGCTTCTTGCCTTTGTTCACTCATTCTGCCCCATGAGTAAGCCTGCAGAAATGGACACTCAGCACACATATATCATTGAGTCTTGGCCCAAATTCTGGAAAATCTGAATCCTCATAACTAGTGTACTTGGTAGAAAAAACCCAAGGCCAGTGACAAGTCTGCTCTGCCCCTGTAGGTATGAGGCCTCGTAGTCAGAAAGATGGGTTGAAGGCTGGGGAAACATCCAGAACTGGTTGGTGGTTGCCTTTCCAAGTGACACTGCAGTGTCTTAGGTACACATGGGGAAATTACCAGAGCCCTTGAACGGACAATCTGATACTTGAGGGTATCGCTTCTACTCTTTCCTGGTTTTCCTTGCTGCAATCCCAGCTCTCAGCCTACCTTGGGCAATGAGGAGTGGACAAGTCCAGGTTCCCACTGTATTATCTTGTATCAAGATCTCTCCTTACTAGAGAGAGGGGCTGGGGGCAGGCGTCAGCCCTTAGTCCAGTAGGACTGACCTGAACAGAAACTCAAGAGATGCCATTACCTGGGTCAGTAGTGCTTGTGTGTGTGTGTGTGTGTGTGTGTGTGTGTGTGTGCAGCAGGGTGGGGGACGCAGTAGAGCAGACATTACACATCTTTACCTTATCTCCCCAAATCAAGACTTTGGTGCTTAGAAAAATGGAGAGGATTAGTGTCCCCACGTTGGGTGTTCCCCCTCCTCAACTTGGCCTGAGTTCCAGGAAATCTTTCCAGAACTGTTTTTAAAAAACAAGACTGCCACCAGCTTGGGGGGCTTAGGTCTTTCCTCAGGGAGAACCTCAGAGAAGCAGGTAGCGGGGGTCTGCCGCCAGCCTCAGGGTCTGAAATGCCGGCCTAAGGAGTGGACACTCACGGCTGCGGTGGCTGGCGTGTGCAGGTGGATGATGCAACGCACGTCGGGTCTGGCTGCGTAGATGGCCGAATGCAGACAGAAGCCCGTGGTATCCACTGGGAAGCAGCTGCTGCCCTTCTCCACCACCTCTCCCAGGATATTCACCTTGATCTGGGCCAACGAAGAAGAGAGACTGATGGCCACAGGGCCGGCAGAGGCCCTCACAAGTCTCCCTGCCCGTGGGCCAGCACACGCCTACCCTCTGTATTCAGACATTCCAGCACACCAGGAGCTAGGGCTGGGCTTGGTGTTGGGAGAAAAAGAGACCTGGTTTCTGCCCTCAGTGAGTATACAGGCCAACAGGCAACATGGGTGATTATAATTCAGCAGGAAAAATACTACAGCAGAGTTTCTCAAACTTTACTGGGTATAATAATCACCTGGAGATCCCATCAAAATGCAGATTCTGATTCAGTAGCCAAGAATGGGGCCCAAGAGTCTACATTCCTAACAAGTTCCCAAGTGACACCCAGGCTGTTGGTCTACAGACCACAACTTGGGTAGAGGGGCTAGAAGACAGTCCATCACAGAATTCTCTAGAAACAGATGGAAGGAGTGTTTGATCCCAGTAAAAGAAGGAGATCAGAGAAGTCTTCCCAAAAGAAGTAACATCTGAGATGTTTTCTTGTTTTTTTACTCTTTACTTTGAATTTTTAAACATACACAAAGGTAAAGAGAGTAGTATAATAAACATCCATTTACTAATCACCCAAAAGCTAGGTCTTAAAGGACAGGTAGAAACTAGTCACTGGTCTTATAATATAATCTGCTTCTGATGCCAAGGAGGTAGTAGGTGTCATGGCTAAAAATCACACATTCATGTGATGTGCGCGCACACACACACACACACACACACACACACACACACACCCCTAATGGTGGCTCTGGCTGGCTCTGCACACAGTCAGGCTGTGGTGTTCCCTGCTTAGCATAAACAGTTTCACGGAACATCACCACTAGAGAAGGTCACTTTGTGACACAGCAAGACAAAAGACTATTCCTTAATCATGCTTAAGCATAGACAAAAACAACCCTGTGCGAGTACAATCATGTCCATACCTCCTCCTGGCTAAGGGGAAACCCTGGAGCTTCTTTATCAATGGCAGCTTCTGCCTCGCTCCAATCCCCCACTCCTGCCTCACAGAACTGCCCCTATGTCTGACATTGCACTATCCAAGGCAGCACCCTCTTCTTAGCACCAGCCAGTTGTCCTAATGTCACTTCTGCACACAGCTGGCAGGGTACGATTGCTACACGGAAACCTGGCCACATCACTCACCTGCTTACAGTGCGTCAGAGGCTCTACATGACCAGCAGAATAAAGCAAAAGCACCATAACAAGGCTTTTGGTGCCATTTATCATCTGGTCCCTGTCACCATTCCAGCCTCACTAATATGTGAGCCACTGTCCTCCCAAGTGCACCATGATCTGGCATGCGTCTGGCTTTGTGCGAACTGTCTTCCTGCTGAGGACACAATTGCCTCTGCCCAGCCCCTCCCTGCTGTCCCGGTCTATGTCTGCCTATCCTGTGGTTTCCTGGGGACTCAGTTCATTCACCACTGGGTCAACCCAACTCCTTTGCCCCTCCTGCTGGGGCTCCCTAAGCTTCCTGCTATAGGAGAGCATTCTTCACTCTGAGTTTACTTGCCTGCTCCCCCACTAGGCCACGAATGACTTAAAGGCAGAGCCTGTGCCTCCTTGTGTCTTTGGTTCCAGTCTGACTCAACCATGACCTTGTTAGGTGGCCCTGTTCAAGTCACTTACCTCCCTGGGCACCAGCATCCTCTCTTCCCTGTAAAGCGGCCTTGGCAGTCCTCATGGTCCTGCCCTGCCCAAATACACTGTGACTTTGTCAGCTGGCTCTTTTAACTGCAAGCCTGGACTCAACATGTGAGAGTGTGTCAAAGCTTGCAGAGGCCTGGAGGTGGCACCCTCTGGCCTCGGCTGTGCAGCACAGATGGTGTAGCCCCCCGCAACCACTGGCCCTCTTCTGCTTGTAAGACAGTCCTTTCTACTGTTTTCCTTCTCCCACTCAGGAATCTTTCCTGCTCAAGACCAACTTCTGGAACTTTCTTCCTACTACATCTAAAAGGAGCAAGAGAACCAAAAGGGGTCCCAGAAGCTATCTTGAATGGCACCAGCACTAGGCAGGTCTTGCAGAGTGCTTGAGAGAAAGTACTGGCTGTTGTTCTAATATATCCCCGAATCTAGTAAGGCCTCCCCACTCCCAGCCTTTGGGGTCCAATCCCAGGCATAGGAAGACCCCGTGCCCATATCCTCCATTTCCTCCTCCTCCTCCTCCATCTCCTCCTCCTCCTCCTCCTCCTCCTCCTCCTCCTCCTCCTCCCTCCGACTGCGCTTGTTGCCTGCACCTTGCATTTGGTCTCATGGTTGGGTTGTGCTATGGGTATTCTGCTTCAGGGCCATGTGTCTTCTCTGGCCCACCGGACTGCAAACTCCACAAGGAACAGGACAACAGCAGCTAATCTGGAGATGGCCTGTCACTCTAGGCTGCTGTTGTTTCAACAAGGAATAGGCAGCAAGATGCCAGACTGTACTCACCAGGCTGGATGCGGTGACTTCACTACAAGAAACTCCCTTAGGGCTAATCAGGAAGTGATCCTGTTCCTTGCTGACTCTCAGCTGGAAGGAAGACACATGTTGTCAGTGGCAAGGAGAGAGAGGGATCATTTCCAAGGACTCTCTGCTTGAATCCCCTCTTCCCCTGAATCCACTGCATCTAAAACTTCCTCCCAGGAACCCTTATCTCCCTCCAGCACATGAGAGATGAAGAAGATCCAGCCTTTATTGGAACTGGGGCAATGGACCTACAATAGGAACCTCCCAATGATCAGGGGTAGCCCTAGAAATAGGCTCCAGGAGTTCCTAGCTCCTTATCTAGAGAAGTGGCCACGAGTGGCCACAATGGTTAGAAACCTTGAAAGGGCTCAGTGCATGACCATGCCAACAGCAGGAGTTCTCCCTTCCGATTTTGTCAGGGCCACACACAGTGCCCACCCCACTCCAAGATGCTCTCCTCACCGTAACGTAGGTGTCGCTCAGCTGGGCCCAGCCATAAAGGTCTAAGAGACGGTACACGCTGCTGATCTTGCACCGCATGAGCCGCTCTCCCTTGGCCAGGTTCAAGGTGTCAGTTGTGTGGAGGTCATTGATGGGTGTCATCATGGAGAAGTCTGCAGGGAAACAGGGCGGGGACAGGGCAGCTCTCAGGGTCAGGGCTCCTGTCTGCCCCCCTTCCTTCCTTGCCTTAGTCCTCTCCAAATTCTCACTGGCACCACAACTGCACAAAACTTCCACAGGCAGGGAATTAAATATTCTTTGACTCTTACCCAGGGGGAGAATGTCCATAGAATGGATAGTTGTGCCCAAGTAAGTCTTCTGCTTATTCAGATAAAAATGGCATTGCCTTTGGTCAAAACTCATGGCAATATTCAAACCACAGAATGGAGAGTTCTCAGAATGCCAAGCCTACAATAAATCCTGAAGATGGACACTGAATAAAAGCAGAAG
This sequence comes from Felis catus, assembly GCF_018350175.1. NCBI lineage: Eukaryota > Metazoa > Chordata > Mammalia > Carnivora > Felidae > Felis > Felis catus. The sequence goes on from NC_058370.1 coordinate 87,516,727, forward strand.
TAAGTTTCTGGGCATAAATAGGGATATATTTCATCAACTAGTTTTCATGAAGAAGTTCCTAATCATTAGACCTGCTATTATCATATTGTTTAAACTATATCATGTAATATAACTTCTCCTCTGCTTTAGAAACAGGGAAAATTAGAAAGCCAAGTCAGGCAGGAAGTCAATTACTCAACCTTTTCTGACAAGTCATAAGCTTCCAGAAGTCAGTATGGCTGGCTGAAAGGCTTCAGGCCTCAGGCAGGCCACATCTTTTCCCCTCTGGATGTGCAGTCCCTTGGTTACTTATGGTTCTTTCTGGGAATTTGGAGGGATGTGGAAAGGATTTGGAAATTGGCCTAGAAGATTTGATGGTCCTATCCTCAGGGCACCCAAAGGGTCTAGGAGGTGATGTCCAGTCTATCCCATTAAAAATGATGACTGCTGCCTGCACACCTCCAGAAGGCATAAGAGGGTGTCTGAGACCAGCACTTCTGATTAGTATCCAGAAACCAATAAAAGAATCAATAGGAGAGGGTTCTGGCTTAAAATGATGTCTGGCTGGGAGCCTCCTGATGCTGCCTCTCCCAGCATCTCACTAAAAACTTTAATGGATTCAAATGCCCTTTAGAAGCTTCCACCATCTCAATAACCTCACTACTACACAATGTGATATATGTCCTAAATCAGGTTTGCCATTAGTTGAAATGATGAGGTTGTTTGCAGAAGTGAGGGTGGATCAGGTGCTGTTGGGCCTATGTATAGCAAACAGAACCAAACTCAAAACACCCCATGTCAGGAATATGCCCCCAGAAAGCCTGTGACCACCAGAGGGATACCTCCAGGGCATGTGTCCAGTAACCATGGTTGACAGAGAAAGAAGTGGTCCAAAGGCTCAGCTGAACTGGCAAAAAGGACAACAAAATTCTAAAGTCAACAATTTCTAATTGGAATTGACCAGTCTGGGATCCTTTCTTCCTCTCTGTGCATTCCCTAGACAAGCAATTACCTCTTTGCTTCATCCCTAGCAGCAAGAAGGGAGGGATATCAAAAGCAACCCTGCCCCCATATAAAGCCAGGCAAGAGGGGCTATCCACAATTTCTTGGAATCCTTCTTTTACAAATAACTATGGAGTCCCAGGGATGGCCAGGAGGCCAGAATAGGTCTAAAAACATGCCATCACATCTTCCGTGTCCTGTATCAGTGTCCCCCTCCCCCACTCCATGGAGCTTTGCTGTAAGGATTATCCCACCCACAGGCCCACGGTGGGAGAAGAGACCAGAAGCTTCCACCAGCAACTCCAGAACCTCTGCTCTCAGGGTTTTAAGAGAAAGAATGCTTGTTCTGACCAGCTTCACAAAAGTTAGGATACTGAGTGCCAGGTTTATGACTTAGATCTAACCAAGCCATTTACTCAAGGGACCTAAGAGAACACAGAAAAAGATGAAAACTCACTAACCCCTCTGGGAAAGCTAAGACTGAAGGACACACTATTGCAAAAAAAAGAAACCAAAATAAAAACACAGAACCACCACAAAATTCTAAGGCAAATGGAGCTGGACAAAGAACAACCTATCTGTGCATGATTTCATGACTCTTGGAACCTCCCCTGTCCACAATCCCTGACTCAGATACCCTGGACATAGACTAATCAGATTTTCAGGCATCCAACTGTCTTTCTGACAGATGCTGGCCAGTGAGGCAGTGAGAATTCTGGTCAGCTCTATTTCTCTCCCAAAAGAAAGAGTATAAGGTCAGAGACATGAAAACGATGAGAAAAAATAGGATAGCTATGGAAGACAAAGACCAGAGAGTCAGCATACAGAAAATTAGCATCAATATAACAGAAACAATTTCTGAACTGAAAAAGAGACCTGTGTAAATAAGTTATAAGGATTTACTGCATGCCAGAGGGAAAAGCCCATGAAGGGAAAAAGCCTATAATTATATGCTTCCTGACACATTTCTGAAATACAAGGATAAGGAGAAAAAAATGCACAAACACCTACAAAAAAATTTGGGTTACCTACAAAGTAACAAAAAAATAGCCTGTTTCAAATTTCTCTGCTATAGCAATAGATGCCAGATAGCAATAGATGCCAGAAGACAATGCTACAGGAGGTTTACTAACAAACAACACTATAATAAAGTGACATAAAGCAGGTAAAAAGAAAAGAGTCACCAAAACTATGCCCAGAAAATGTAAACAAAAATAAACAGAGATCATAATACTATTATCAAAATAGAAATCAGGGAAAGCACATCCTTTTGGAATATTCATCCTTGGCACCAAGAAGGGAGGTATAACAAAAGCATAAGGACCCCAGACAAAGCCAGGCAGCAGAGGTCACTGTTGGGAGGACCGTTGTATACATTGTCCTACATGAAATAAACCTATAATTCATAATGAAGCTACAGCTATAAAGAACACTTTTGCTTTGGATACCGTTTCAGCAAGGTACAAAGCAAAAGCCATCAGAAATACAAAGAGAAATGAACAGTAATCAAATATACAGAGGAAAACAACACAAATCTCACTTTTTATAAAATTGAAAATAATAAATGAAGATACAGATTAAACACTATGCCCTAGAGACAGAATCTACATATCATTTAAAAATGATATTAGGGCACAAAGAAAATCTCAGTAAATCCCCAACATAGACATTAAATAGGCCACATTACCCAAACACAATGCAATAAAATTAGACATTATCAACAAACCTTTAAAATAATACAAATTAAACCACTTGGAAATGAGAAAGCACACTACCAGACAGTTCTTAGAATAAAAATAAAATCAAAGCAGCAACTGCAAACTATCTAGAAATTAACAATAAAGGAAATACTGTGTCAAAATTAATGAGGTAAGACCAAACTTACATTCAGAGAAAAAAAATTCATAGCCTAAAATGTCTTTATTATTGAATTAGAATGAAAATAAAGTATTCGTTTTATTCCATTCCAGAAAAAAATATAAATATCAAAATAAACCAAAGAAAACTTTTGGAAAATAATTAATGAATAGAAAAACAAAATCAATGAATTGGGAAACTCAAAAATTAGTAGAACAAATACATAGATCCAAGAATTGGCTTATGCAAGATATATGAATAAACCAACATCTGGATTGGCTGTAAAAAGACAGGGGGAATACACAACACCAGAAATGAGAATGGGATGTCATCTCGTCCACAACTGAAAGTTTAAATGGTAGAAAGATGGTACATTACTCTAATAATTTTGAGACTCCCTATGAAATGAATCATTTATTTAAAATATATGGCCAAAATTTACTCAGGACGTAGCAAAAATATTTTTTTTAAAGACCCTAGATAAAACTGAGAAAAAAAATGTTATAAAAAATGTCACCTATCTGGATGACTTTACTGGTGAATAATAAATCTCCAAGGAAGAGAGACTTCCTATCTTATTTAAATTCCATCAGGACAGGGGCATCTGTGTGACTCAGTTGGTTGAGCATCCAACTCTTGATTTCAGCTCTGGTCATGATCCCAGAGTCCTGGGATCAAGCCCCATGTCCAGCTCCACACTGAGTGTGGAGCCTGCTTAAGATTGTCTCCCCCTCAGCCCCTCTCCTCCTCTCTAAAATAAAAACAAATAAATAAATAAATGCCATCAGGACAAAGAAAAGTGCAGGGATCACCTGATTTATCTTATGAAACTATAGCCTTAATACCAGTACTAAATGAGGACTGCACAAAAAGGGAATTTCTGACCAATCTCATGTATGAATATGCAAAATCCTGAATAAGTCTAGCAAATCAAATCTAGAAGAATATTTTCAGAAGAATGCATCAAGACCAGGAATGATTGATCAGGAATGAAAAAATACTTCAATATTCAGAAATCTATTAATATAATTCATCACATCACTAGTTCAAAGAAAGGAAAGTCAATAAATGCCCAAAATGCATTTTATAAACTCAACATCCATTTCTGAGAAGAACCCATATTGAACTAGAATAAGAAGAGATTTCCTCAACATGATCACAAACTCAACTCTTCGGGTAAAGGGTTTCTATTAAAGTCAGAAACAAGAATGATTATTCTCTAATCTATTATTAAACATTGTTCTGAGAGTTCTAATGAATACAGTGAGAAAACTAGAAAAAGAAAACAAAGGGTAAATGTTGAAATGAAGGATTCAAAATGAACATCATTTGCAAGTCATGGGATTTTTTTTTTAAATATACAAAACCCAAGAGAATTAATTGAGAAACTATTAGAATTTAAGAGTTCAGCAAGAAGCTACTTTTCTGGTACTGGTAAGCTTCTGGTAAGAAGCTACTGGTGACAGCTATCACCAGAAAGAAAATTGAGTGGAGAAAAAAATCATTTAAAATAACAAAGTTACATAAAATTTCCAAGATAAACTTAATAAGAAATTAGTAGGGACTATATGAAAAGAACTACTAACCTTCTCTGATGGACATTAAAAAAGGTTTAAAAAAAAGCAAATCAACAGAAGACATACATCATCTCTGAACAGACTTAAAATTCATTCATGCAAATATTTTTAAAACACCTACTCTATGACAGCTACTTTTCTAAGTCCAGGACACTACTCTAGGGTACAGCAGTGAACAAAGGATACAAATATCTTTTCTCCTGTGGAACTTATATTCTAACATAAAATTGTAAATTTATAAATTCTTCACCAAATGAATCCATTCAATACAATCCCAACCAAAATCCCAAAAGGGAATTTTTGAGGTAGATTGGCGGGGGGGGGGGGGGGGGGGGGGGTACGGAACATGACAAATTCTAAAGTTATTTTTAAGAATAAACTGGCACAAATAGTTGAGGATTTGACAAATAAATAATTAAGGGTATTTGTCCCATGAGATGATAAAACATGGGAAAGGTGTTTCTGAGTGTGTAACCAAAAGCAGAACACACAAAGGAAAGTACCGACAGATTCAGAATGTGATACAATTCTGAATTGTACTACAAAAATAAAATCATCCCAGTATGTATATGAAAATATATCCAACCTCATTAGTAATTAAATAAATGCACATTAAAACACAAAGTGCTATTTATTGCCTATCAAATCAAAAAGATGAAACGAATGGCATAATACATACTATGCACAGATCAAGGTGCAGGAAATGGGCATGACTGCATTTTTTGTGGGAATGTAAATTGGTTCTTTCTTTCTCCAGGGAAATTTGGCATTATGCATTAACATCTTCAAAACATGCAAATTCTTTAATCCAGCAATTCTACTTCCAGCAATCTGTCTTTAGAAAATAGTCATAGAATAAATCGAAGAATTTATTGCATTGTTGTTCACAACAGCAAAAAATTGTAAACAACCTCAAAGTCCAAAAATAGGAAATTGGTTAAATGAACTATGGCATACTCAGCCATGCCACAGAATATGCATACCTCCACCAAACATTGTATTACAGAACCATGTTTTATTATGTGAAAAATTAGTCAAGATATGTTAAGCTATCAAATTTACATATATAATGTGATTCCATTTTTGTTTTCTTAATTTATCTATGTTAAGAGAAAAAGGCTGGAAGGATATACACCAAAATACTGATAATAGTCATTTCTTGGTTGTAAGAACACAGTACAGTGATTTTTATTTCTCTTTCTTGAATTATTTTCCTAATTTTCAGTCATATTCCTGTATTTATGCTGTGGAGGGGAAGTATTTTTTAAAATTTTTTTAATGTTTATTGATTTTTGAAGGAAAGAGAGACAAAGTGTGAGTGGGGGAGGGCCACAGAGAGAGGGAGACACAGAATCCGAAGCAGGCTCCAGGCTCTGAGCTGTCAGCACAGAGCCCGATGCGGGACTCGAACTCATGAACTGCAAGATCATGACCTGAGCTGAAGTCGGACAATTAACTAACTGAGCCATTCAGGTGCCCCAAGTATTTTTTAATGTTTGTTTCTTAAAGGTTGTGGGCAGAGCTTCAGAGACTAGGAAAATGGTTTCATGCCCAGCTCTGGATGTGTGTGGCTCTTGTCTAGGGAGTCAGGTTGGTCTGTGCAGTGTGAGACTGAGACACTGGCTTCAATGGCCTCCTCTCATCCCCACGACCCCATCTGCAAGGGAGTGGCTCCAGGAGACTGAGGAAAGAGCAGCCTGAGTCAGGGCCTGCTGCTAGAACACAAGGATTTTTCTTCGGTTCTGCACCTGTAACTAGAGTAACAGGGAGCAGAATCCTCACTCCCCACTCCTGGTTGCTCAAGTAGAGGCCATGTAAGGGACTTTGAGCTGCAAAACTCTTCCCTTCATGCTAATCCACTTATGAGGGGGACTGGAAGAGTCACATAGAGGCTGCCCTGCCTCTCACAGCAGTGACACCATGTCATTCCCATTCCCTCCCCCAGCAGAACGAGAAAAAGGTTTTCCTGTAAGTCATCCTCCCCATTCTATTTCTGGGCATCAGGAAGAATTCTTCTGTGGGTCTTTAAATCCAGCAGCCTCAGAAGCAGAGCCAGGTACCTCTTTGGCTGGTCCCCCAGGTCTGCAAACCCAGTTGCACCACTCACTCCGTAGCCTGGCAACCAACCCTCTCTTCCCCACCCCACTTCCTCCACCTCTGCTCCTGGCAGCTCCCCAGCTCCCCACATACTCATGGAAGATGTTGGGAAGACTGCGTGGGAGGTGCTGGCCATGAAGTCCGCGATCTGCCGCAGGGCCCAGATGTTGGAGGAATTGTTCCCCTTCTTCATCTGCTCCTGGATGAGGCCTTCCAGCTCCTCCCTGAAAGACTGAAGCAGGCCCCAAGGCGCTGGTCCCCGCAGTGTGTCTCATGCAGGAGGCTGAGGGCCCCTCTTCCAAGTGCCCGCCCCTATCCCTGGCTCAACTAGGCCAGGGCCACACATGGGATCCTCAGGCCCCAGAAAACACTGGGGGTTCCACAGGTACCTCAGGAGACCCCCCCCCCAAACTGCTGTTTGGGAAGCAAAAAGGAGATGTCCCCTGCTGTGTTCCCTTTGCCCTATGAACCGTAATCCAGATTCCAGGTCCTTCCTGGGTCTAAGTGACAGTCAAGACACACTCCCCATCACCCACCTGGACTTCCCCTACCCACCACCATCAGACTAAGGCAGCTTCACTTTAGTAATTGAGACATTTTAAAAAGCAGAACTGAATGAAAAAGTGTGCTATTGTCCCTGTCCAGTAGGCATGCCTATGGCTCTTCTAGGCCTCAGTTTCCTCATATATGGAAGGATTTGCTGTCCTCCCTGTAGCTTCCATTTCTGATGTCCTATAACTCTAAGCCTGGCTTTTCAGACCATAACTAAGACATGCCTGTCCACCAGGTGGCAGCAGGGAACACGCAGGAGGAAATAGGCATTGGTGAATCTATAAAAGGACAGAAGAAACATGACCTCCTCATGTCCTCATTTCTTGCCTGGGAATAGAGTCCTATCCATTCAGGCCCCAAAACTTGGGTTGGTACTAACTCTGCCACTCCTACCACACCTGCCATCTCTCCTAGTCACAAGTTGGGGAGTTTTTCCATCATCTCAATGCTTTTAGTACCTGCCATATTCCTCCAGGCTCCTCACGTAGACACCTGTCACCCAAACCTCAGGACCATTACCTCAACGCTCCTCTGTGAGGTCTGAGCATTCACTGTGTGCTCTCAACCAGGGTCCCACACAGCCCACTACATGTCCTGGCCCTCCAAACCCCGTGGGGACTGAGGCAGACCCCCATCCCAGCAGGCACCTGGAGATGCCAGCTCCATCCTGAGCTTCCCAAGCCTTAGGATCATGCGCTGTTTCCTGAGGACCTCGCAGCTCTTGTGCCCTCACCCTCCCATTCCACAATGCTCTGCTGCCCCCACCCCCCACACCACCCAACCTGCATCAGCCTCCCACTCAGTGGTCCATTAGGTCCATGCTTTGTTCTTCTCAATGCACCACTTGTGGAAGGATGAGTTCTGTGTCCATGCCATGCAGGTACCAACTGACCTCAAGTCTGGGGCCATGGTAGGGTGATCGTGACTTGCCCTCTCTTGCCCGGCCCATATCTCTCTGTACCCTCCACTCTCTCCACCTCCTGGGGCTTCCATACCCTCTCACCTCTGCCCCATACGTGTCAACCTTCTTGCCCTGACACTGAGTTCTTTGTGCTGTTCAAAAATGGGAGGCCCGAGCCTTCCACGTGGCGCCCCCTGCTGGCTTCTGGTTTATACAAATATGCCTGTTAGTTCAGTGTTACAGCTTTGGTGGAAGACTGGAAACTGAGGCAGGGCTCCTGTCTTTCATGCCCACCTCCTCCCAGTACCAAGCCAAGCCATCTGCACATAAACCAGGTTTTGCCATCCACCAGTGACTAGGGAGAGAATTAAATCCAGGGCCAGGCCCGTCAACGGGCTTAAAATTGCTAAGACGCTGAGCAAGTAGGAGTTCTATAGCTTTCAGGTTCACCCAAATGAATACGAGTTCCCCTCTCCCCTCCCTCCTTCTCCTTCTCCTCTCCCACCCGCCTGGGGCGGACCTCGCTCACCGGGCTCTGCAGGATCATGGTGACGCGCTTCTTCTGCTCCATCAGGTTGAAGTCCTGTCGCAGGTCCGCTGCGCGACCGCGAAGGCGCAAGTATTCGGGGTCGTCCTCAGAAAAGCGGTCGAAGTACTGCTGCCCCTGCGGGGGCGGGGGGGAGGCAGCCTCTGGGACGGTCTCTTCACTCATTCTCCTGGTGGGTTTACGATCCACTCCTGGAAACCTACAAAGAGAAGAGAAGAGGGTGCTCCCAGTCGTAGTACAGTTTTCTAAAACAGAGGGGCTGGATTCGGTTGTATTCACACGCTGGAGGTGGCTATTTCCAGTAGGGTGTAAGCCAAGCAGCGGTTTGGACTGCAGTGCGCCGGCAGCTGCCTATCTATAGGGGGCGCTAACACATCATCGGACCAAGCGAAAATATGGCAGAGGCTCAGGAGTCTACCACCCTTCCCTTACTAACCTGCCCCGCTTAAACAGCAACACCCCGGTGGAAGTGGACAGTTTGGAATCCAGTGTGAGTATGACCTGCACATCTTTTGGAGCATTTCTATGATGCATATCTATATAGTGTAAACCTATATATTGGGAGTTAGTACTTACTAAAGTACTATATCTAGACCTGATCCCACGAATGAGGACTAGGGCAGCCTTAGGAGAGTTGGACTGGGATCCCTTTTTAAGCATGCTTTTTTTCCCTAAGGTCTGAGGGCAAATATAGGAATGTCTTCTCTTACTATATCGGAGCCCTTCTGAAGAAGCAGGCTCTGCAGTTCCAGCCTCTACCTCCCAGCTGTGGGACTTTGGCCACAGCAGTCTCCCTTTGTGTGTCAGCACCACTAGGCCTTCAAATCAAGGTTATGCCCCTTCAACACTCAGGCCAGCCTTACAGAGCTCTAGCCTTCTCCCTGTTGTGTGATCCCCTTCTCAGCAAGAGGGCCTTAACCGAGCAAGAATTAGCTTCTGAACACGAGTAGAGAGATGCCAACAAAAGAGCATTACAGGGGATCAGGACACTGGCTTTCATCCTTAACCTGCCCCTCCCTCACTTTACCTCCATGGGCTCACATTTGCATTCCATGAGGAGGTGGAATGCTCTCTTGTTCCCTCAGAGCACTCCTGCCTCCTCATCCTGATCTCTTCTTTCCCTTTGGCCCATTCTGTTAGCCCAAACCTTGACCTTCATGACAGCCAGCAGCTCATTACACAAGAAGCCTTGCTGACAGCTAGTAAAGCATATTCTTGTTGTCGGTGAGCTGTATGTGACTTCTTCCATCTTCTGTCAGGCCTCTACCCTCCACCTTATAGTTTCTGAGTGGGGCAGACAGGATGAAGCATTAGGTAATAGGTAAAGTGGGAATTCACCCCATCAGCCCAGAACACTCAGGTGATCTTTCTTCCTCTCCCTCTTCTTTCATTTTTCCTTCCTACCTTCGTTCCATTTTTCCCTTCCTTCCTTCCTTCCTCCCTTCCATTCCTTCCTCCCTTCCTTCCCTCCCTCCTTCCCTTCCTTCCTTCCTTCCTTCCTTCCTTCCTTCCTTCCTTCCTTCCTTCTTTCCTTCTTTTTCCCCTTTTGGGGAATAGCAAATGGCAAAGTTAAGGGAGGGAACATATGCAGAGTCCCTTAGCTTATTGCCTGAACCTGTGGCCTAAAGCAGTGGTTCTTAAACTTGGGTGCAGGTTGAAATCTGCTGGGAAACTTGAAAAAATACTGATATCAAGGATTTTCATGTTATTAGTCTGCGGTGTGACCTGGACATCAGGATTTTTAAAAGCTCCCTGGGTGATTCCAATAGGCAGCCAGGTTGAAATACCACTGGCTAGATGTTAATAGTTGTACCATGTAATGGAAGGTATCCATCCCAGGTGTTGGCCATTTAGCATGCTAGCCAAAGATGGCACAAAGCCTCATCTTCTAACACTATTTCCAGGTGCCACTTCCCATGACTATCCAGGTTCCATCCCCCAAGCCCAGTCACCACCTGCCACCATACACTTGACCTGGGACAGCAAGAGTGCTCTAAATGCCACCACAACCCGCTTTTACAAGTTTGCCAAACCATGACATCTCCTCTTAATTCTTTCACTAATTAATCATTTCCTTATAAATGCCCTCATCAGATCTCCCCCAACCAGCATCATGCCTACCAGTCCTGTAGATGAGCTATTTGCCTGCAAGGGATGGAGTATGGGGAAGGCATCTTCCGGAAGTGGCAGCGAAAACACCCAAAAAAACAAAAAGCATTCTCTAAAGAAAGATTTGTAATGGATTTGGCAGAGTGCTAGAGTGGCTGATGTTGTGCTTAGTAACATTCAAGCCAGATTCTTCATTTAAGTAGAGAAAGTGATTGAGTCCATCATGGATGTTTCTGGTGGGATTAGCTATGGACTAGAAGCCAGAGTCTGCAGTATCACCCCCCCCCCCCCCCGTCATTCTCTAGCTGCATAGGCTTGGGCAAGTAGTAATTTCCCTCTTGGGGTCTCCTCTTGTCCGTCTCTAAATGAGGTAGTGAACAGAATGAACGCTGGAGCTCCTTCCAGCTGTACACCATATGGAGAGAGACAGATTCGTATAGAAAAGCAGAAGGATGGAGGATCTGGATTTCCGGAGCAAGAGACCTTCCTCGTGCATCCTCATATTCTCCCCCTCCCCCTGGGGCCTCTCCCTCAAGCCAGATGCCAGAAGAGAAACATCTGCAAAGAATACACATGACCTATTGACATTTGCCTTGTAGGTTCAAGTCAATCCCTTGAGCATAGGTTGAGTTAAGAATACTTCACCTCCACCACGCTCTCAGACAGCCTCATCCCTGCAACTTGGGCAGTAAGGAAAGGGACTGCAAGGACAAAGACAATGGGAGTGCATCAGAGCTGTGCACACACGCAGTCACCACCCAGACTCTCCTGGGCAGACAGCACTGCAGACATTTTTCCAGAGGCACTGCCCCACCCTTTGTAATTCTCTTTGGCATTTTTGTAGCCCCAGTTTTTGATGTTATTTTAAAAACAAGCAGCCTTCTAATGAGTACAATGGATGTGCACATGGGGATGAGCTCCCTGTGTTCCTTATGATTCCAGGTCCCACCACAGGCTGACCCTCTTTCCTTCCCCTTGGAGTGGCTGCATTCCTAGGAATGGGTCTGTGAAGGCTTGAAGTAGCATTATCCTCCCGGAAGCATGAGGAACAAAAAAGTTCAGGTTCTGCTGGACAGGAGCCCATATCACCATGCCCCCAGCCCTGCCTTCACTTCTCAGAGCCCATCCCAGAAGGTTACTCCAGAGATGCTCCAATGGGACTGGGTTAGAAAATGGAAGCCCTGACTCCCTCACCATGACAACAGGGGGCAGAGAAAACCACACTTTGACTTTGTGAACCAGAGGCATTCTTTTGTGCTCCTTCTTTTCCTTCTAAAATGTTACATAGGTGACCAAATTTACGTGCAGTGTGGCTTAGTGGTTAAAATCAGGGACTCTAGGGGCTCCTGGCTGGCTCAGTTGGGGTAGGTGACTCTTGATCTTGGAGTTACAAGTTTGAGCCCCACATTGGGTGTAGAAATTACTTAAAACTAAAATCTTTTTTTTTTTTTAAGCATGGACTCTGGAATAAGAACATGACGAGTTCCAATCTTAACTGTGCCACTTATTAGCTATGTGATCTTGTTGGGCAAGTTACCTAACCTCTCTGTGCCTCAGTTTCCCCATATACAAAATGGGGATTGGAACTATTTAACCACCTCTTTAGGCTGTTTTGAGGATCTAGATGAGTTAATGTATGTAAAGAACTTAAAACAGCACCTGGTGTATATCGAGTGCTCTTAAGCATTTGCTCTTATTATGTGTCGTTTGGGGCTAGAATCATTACAGCATTAGGAACTCAAGTAATGAGAGGCTTATGATTCAACTATAAACAGGTGCATATCAAGTACTGTAATTATATGTTGTAGTCCAAAAAACTAACTCAATCTTGAGCTATATTAACAAAAAGAACATCCAGAAAAAGACTGATGAGATTGAGTCGTTCTCTGACCAGAGAGTGAGAACATGTCAACCTGGAGATCACAAAAAAAGAGGATAAGCAGGATGGTGACCATCAGAGGCAAGTGCTTGTTGGGCCAGGTGTGACATCATAAAGAATGTATCTGGCCTTTGTCCCCAGTTCCTGGCACAGAGCTTCAAAAAGCCTTGAGATTTCTAAAATATCCAAAAAACATGAAGAGGGTCTTTTGTTATTCATAATGAGTCCATCTCATCAAACCTGAATTTATGCTAATGAGGTGACTTATGGCAGGCCCTTAGATGTTTCAAGGGAGGGACTGGCCAGCAAGAAAGACCAAGCACATGATTAGAGGGTGGGAACTTCAGCCCCATTCCCAACCATGGAGGAAAGGAGGGGAAGGAGATGGAGTTCAATCAAGTGGCAGATGATTTAAACAACTATGCCTAGTACTAATAAAGCCCCCGTCCCCAGTGGTGCCCCCCCATTAAAAATCTCTGGACAGCAAGGCTTAGAGGAGCTTCCTGATTGGTATGCTGGGATGGTGAGACACCCACATTCTACAAGGAGGGGGCACGGATGCTCTGCACCAATCCCCCACCCTCCCCATGTTCTGCCTTATGCATCGCTTCTATTTCACTGTTCCTGAGTTGAATCCTTTATAGTAAAACTGTAATCACAATTATAGTGAGTTCTGTGAGTTGTTACAGTGAATTAGAGACTAAAGAGGGAGCATGGGAACCCTCAAATTTATACCCAAGTAAGTGAGAAGTACAGTGGCAGAGGAGGGGCAGAGAGAGAGGGAGACAGAGGATCTGAGGCAGGCTCTGTGCTGACAGCAGAGAGCCCGACAGCAGGGCTTGAACTCAAGAACCATGAGACCATGACCTGAACCGAAGTCAAAGGCTTAACTAACTGAGCCACCAAGGTGCCTCAAGTGTGGGCAATTTTATTGGTGACCTTGCCCTTTACTTGTGGTAGTTAACCTGTGTGCCCTTTAACTCAGTGTAGTGTCAGAATTGAGCTGAAGTGTAGGACACCCCATTTGCATCAGAGAATTGGTGGCAGGACAGCACCAGGTAACTTCTATTTATGGTTCATTTTCATTCCCAGGACGCTTCCATAGTACAGATGTTATTGTCACAGTTTTACAGATAAAGTGAATTGCAGAGAGGTTAACTAACTTGCCTGAGATCACACAGATAACAGTGAGGTCAGGATTTCAACCAGGACTGTCTCTGGCTCCAGATCCTGCATTCCTCCACCCCAGTTGTCCCCAGATGTCTGTTAGGCTGCCATGTGGAAGAGGGAGGAAACTGATTCCTTAGAGACTCCAGGGCCAGAATTAGGTGGGCAGATTTTAGCTGAGGGTACAAGGGGAAACTTTGTACCAGCAGGAGCTCCTCAGGAACAGGAAGATGGGACAGGCTGCTTTGTCAGGTGGTGTCTCTCTCCTTGGAGCTCCGTGACTACAGGATTCTGTAGAGGGGCTTCTGCCTCTTCCAAGGGGATTGCACTAATGACCACTAAAGTCCTTCAGAGTTCATGGGAGCTCTCGAGTCAGCAGGATTGGGGGAGTTCATGGCAATGACTTGGGAAACTGGAAGCTCATCCTGGTGAGATGACCTCAACCAAAAAGCCTGCCTCACTCCCTGTCACCCCCAAAAACTGCTGACAAATTACCGGGAGGCTGGACCAGCCTTGTCCCAGGCTGCTGCTTCTCAGTGCTCGGCCCGTGCACCCTGCTTCGTTCTCAGGGACTCCAACCACATCTACAGGATTTCAAACATCTGGGTGGAAGCTGAAAAACACAAACAACAAATATCAGGGTCTTGTCTGCACCACCAGGACTCTTCATCCTGTTTTTGTAGCACCATTAGGTGCTGATTTAAGGACTGTTAAGAAATTCTTTAAAATGAAGTAGAAATGAAATTTTAGTTTAAAAGCAAATTATACCTATGAAAAGAAGTAAAGAAATCTTCATTATCTTGACAAATGGGATCAAAACTCCTTTCGAAGAGAGGAATTGGAAAATCTCTTTGCTGAGTGTTGGCTTCAAGGAACAGGGGTGAGAAATTGCTCTACACAGTGGAGGGACAATGTGGAACTCCCGAATGAGCCCAGAGGGGTCACGGGCTGCTGGGCTGGAAGGCATATGACCCCTTCCTCACACCCCCCAATACTTCACTAACAGCTATTCAACTCACGGACATGGGTATGAGAGAATTTTGGGCACAGCCAAAGAAGCAGGAGAAGCCTGAAGAATATCACACCCCAGGAAAGTGGAAGGGTTTTGGAGGTGCACAGGCTATGAATTGGTGGATTCAAGACAATTTCACTGAGAATTCAAGGGGAAGAGAGGCCCCCAGCTGATACCTGGGGAACTGGTCATGAAATACCCCTGAAGGAGGAATGGAAAGTTTTGAAAGTCTTACAAACAAGGATGAGTTACTACTCCAAAAATCCTGGGGATCAAGGTCTTCAAAAAACACATAGTTTTCCATTTTCACTCGGGCAATGTTCACTTGTTCACATGTTGCTCAGAGCAAGGATGCTTGTCTTCCCCAGAGATGGCAGCATCCCAGACACCAACTCCTATTCCCACCATGGCCCCAGGCCCAGTCCCTGACTGTCCTGCCTCACTGGCCAGCTCAGCTCCATCCCTGACCCAGTACTGCCCATAGCAGAGCATCTGGGAAGACTTGACTTACCACTGAGGGACAGGGAGATTGCATCTTGGTAGTTACTGTGTGCCTGAGGGAGTCCGGGACACTGCATGCCCGCTGAGGCACAGCTTCCTTCTCAGCCCGGCTGGGGTACCCTGGGCTCAGCAATTCAGTACTGTGATGGCCCCTGAGCCCAGTCTTGACGCTCACGGTTCTAGTTAGGGACCTGGCAGTTGCTTCCATAACCTATTCTCTATGCTCTGCACGTCCAACTGCCAGCTGGGGTCCTCTTCCCACTAGTTTTATTTTTAGGCAGAACAGGGCCATGGCCACCACCTGATGCTGCTTCTGTCCAACATCTACCAACATGGAAGGGACCCTCCCTTCCAGGGCTGTCTAGCTCTAGGGCAGGGCTTGCTGACAACTCTGGATGCTATTCTTTTTTTTTTTTTTTTTTTTAATTTTGTTTATTTTTGAGAGAGAGAGGGGGAGGGAGAGACCGGGGGAGGGGCAGGGAGAAAGGGATACAGAGAATCCCAAGCAGGCTCCACACTGTCAGTACAGAGCCTGATGCGGGGCTTGAACCCACTAACCATGAGATCATGACCTGATCCAAAACCAAGAGTCAAATGCTTAATTGAGCCACCCAGGTGCTCCTTTGCTATTCTTTTACAGGTGGCCATTGATGTCCCATAAGGACCAATCTTGCAGCCTCGTAAATTGTCTTATCCAAAGCACAAGCTTCTTCCCCATCCCCAGCAGCCCATGCCACAGGGTATGAGATATGAGGTGTACTTTAGTGGCCATAACCTGTTAAGATTTGGATTTTCAGAGCCTGAGCTATTAATTGTATCCACTGAGAAAACTAATATTTTGCCCCCAGAAGTGACCTGTGTCATTCATGTAAGAAGACAGACATCTTTCCCCCAGATAAGTGGACCCTGAAAATAATAATTCCCATCCTAATCTCTGTTGGTGTTGAAATTCCACTATTAGAGTTTCATTCCATAGGTTGTAGTATTATCCCCTGATTAAAATGAAAATAGGCCTGAAAGATATCATTGGCAAATATTGCAAAATATTCCCCTGCGGTACCAAAACTATCAGATCTCTGACTGTACAGTCAGGCTGAGCAGGGCCAGGACAGGCACCATATCAACAAGTCTTAATGAGAAAAAGGTGTGATGCCAGGGCCACTCAGAAGGGTCTAGCAATTGGGGCAGGGCTGCCACCCTGAATGGACCTCAAGGGACCCCGGTCTGACAACTCTCTGAAGAGAGATCATAAGATCCAGGCTTTTAGCCAGCACACAAAGCCCCATGAATCTCTCAGTGCCTGCCCCCACCCTCCCTGCCTCTCATGGGTGCTCGGAGGCTGTGCCCAGGACCTAGAAGGCACCAGGCTGGTTCCCAACTCTATGCCTTTGTCTGTGCTGATCTCTCCCTGGAGAACTCTTTCCTCTTTGCCTTCTCCCTTCAGCTCTCCTCTTCAGCTCTTTGTCCTTTCCTCCTGGAAGCCTCCCCGCCACACCCCTGTCCCTTAGGCTCTCCCATCATCTTTCCTCACCTCTTTTGTTCCACTTACAATCTGACAGCAACAGACTATTACCATGAGCTCCTCAGCAGGCAGGGCCTGTGTCTTTGGCATTTCTCTGTTTCCCATGTTGCCACAAGACGTGGTGCCAGTCAGATGCTGAATGAATGTTAGTTGAACCAAAACTCAATTAACAGTACTTTGGAAGTTCGGCCAGTTTGGCAAAGCAGCACTGTCCAGGTCCTGGGGTGCCAGAGGTGAGAGAGGCTCTAGGCCCTAGGGGAGCTCGTGGACAGTGTGGGGAAACAGAGCCCTAAGCAGCCTATTTCATGGTAAGGTGCCTAGTGTTAACGGAAGCACATATGGCAGGCTCCCTAGTGCCCAGATCACCTCCTTTATTTTATTTTATTTTTTTTTAATTTTTTTTTCAATGTTTATTTATTTTTGGGACAGAGAGAGAGAGCATGAATGGCGGAGGGGCAGAGAGAGAGGGAGACACAGAATTGGAAACAGGCTCCAGGCTCTGAGCCATCAGCCCAGAGCCTGACGCGGGGCTCGAACTCCCGGACCGCGAGATCGTGACCTGGCTGAAGTCGGACGCTTAACCGACTGCGCCACCCAGGCGCCCCAGATCACCTCCTTTAAAACAAAATGTTCTTTTGGCTGGGCCCCCTCTGGCAGCCAATCTTCCTACCTATTTTGAAGCAGAATTCTAGCAATTGACCACAACTCTTTAACAAATCCAATTCCACATTATAACACTGATTATGGGGAGACAGAGGAGAAAGCATACCACCAGCCACAATCCCCTTGGCTCTCCACAATTCAGCCCTGGCCCCTTATCTGTCTCTCTCACCTCTGCCCTCTAGCAGCCCTTCTCCTGCTCCTATCCCAGGACCCTTGATTCTGTGCTGAGGGGAGCCCTGAGGCTCCCTCTCAGTATCCCCAGTTTGTATCCTCACACCCTTGGCCCCTACTCGGCAAAGACTCTGCCTGGGGTTTCATCCTCCTAGCAGAGTAGCTGGGGACTGAAAATCACGAAAGATGCTCTCTGTCACAAGTCATTTTCCTCACTGTCCCACCGAACACCAGGTGTTTGTAATCACTCGAGTATAAAACCACATTTCTATGGGTCATTCTTAACTGCTCTAAAAGGAACAGAAGGTCTAGAAGGAAAGTAACAGATGCCCAAGTTGTCTGACCTTTTGTTAGAAGCTGTTTGAGCTCCATGTGCACCTAAGAGAGGTGGGTGCCTGTCTCCTGCCCCTTCAGCAGGAGGTATCAAACAGGAACAGACAGTCTGAGCACCCTGGGCCCAAAATGGAAAGATGCTGCAAGCGATCACTTCCAGCTACCCCCACCACCACCATGGGCATGGACTCCCCTGGGGTGGTCCCAGCCCTGGAAAGCCCTAGGCCCCCAGCCCCACAGCACACCATTTGCTCCAAGCCTTAGACCAAGTCAGAACCCAAGCTCACCGATCCTTGAGACTTCCAGAAGGGAGGGAGGAGCCGGTCATGGCTTTGCTGCGGTTACTTTGCTAAGTAAATGGAGACTGCTGAACAAGGGGCTGGGCCACACCCTGCCTGGTCTGTTCAGATAAAGAGAAAGCTCGCAGCTCTGCATGGTGGGATTATGGGTGAAGCTTATCATCAGCTTCTTCATACGGTTCTGAATTTCCCAAGTTTTACATTAGGTATCAACTGCTGTGACCATTTAAGACAAAAATAGTTTAAAAGAAGAAGAGGAGAAGGAGGAAGGAGAGAAATGGTAAAGTCTCTCTCTATCCATCTCTGGAAACCCCCTTGGCTGGAAGAACCCTTTAATCTCCTGACTGCTACAGGTCTAAGAAGTGCTCATTTCTGAGCATCCCTGATGCATCTTTTCCTAGCAAAGTCCAGTGAATTCTAAAAGCCCTTTAGTAAAGGGCCCCAGACCTAATGGTTGGTAGGCACTTTTTTCCATTCTTCTATCATCTAGAAATTGTGCTGCTGTGGAATGAATGGACCCAGTATTTTTTTCTCACCGCTTGAAATCAGTCCCATTGCCCCTCGCTAGACAAGCACAATTATTTGTTCAGTATCTATTGGTGCCCAAGAATGAGCATGAACTGAAATTGGGAATGAGAGGAAAGATTTCCAAAAGAAATGAGATTTGGCCCCTGCCTGCTAGAGGCCTACAGTCATAGTGAAAAATGTGAATACAAATGTAGATAGATAGAATAACAAGCATTGAACACATACTTTCAGACCACCTCTGAAATGACGATCTCTCTCTCTCTCATATTATATATATATATATATATATATATATATATATATATATATATATATATATATATACACCGAAGTTCTGAGTTAGATATTGAAGGAAGACATTATTCAATCAACAGAATTCGGGCTATTAAAGCCAAATAGGCACAATTGTGCTGGGCCCTTCTCATTGACACTTCAGTGAAGGGCTCATCTTCCTGGATTTCAGGTGAGGAAATTGAGGCTCCAGGAAATGGGGTGGCCTGATCAGGGCTACAGAGCTATTGAAGGGCAGAGTATAGTTTGAACCCATCTGGTTCCAGAGCCTGGTCTCTCTTTTCACTTCGCCATGATTCCCTCCCCTCCTCCAAATGAAGATGAACACATGCAAGGGGCCTGGTAGGAAGGTGGGGAATGGAAAACAGCAAATAGCAAAAGCCCAAGGCCCAGGCTTCATATTCTTCAAAGAAGCCAGGCCCTTAAAGGATCATTTTGTTTCCTATTTCTGGCATGGTGACACCAAAGGATATGATTCCCAATCCCTGCTCTCAAAAGGCCCACAATGTAGTTGAGGCAGGGACAGTTCATAAAGCAATCATTGCAATACTAGGGGGCCAGTGCTCTAGTGGATCCTCATGAACCATGGAGTTTCAGGGAGGTCCCCACCTTGGGTCTCCAGCATTAAGCTTTAATCCACTTGTCAGATGTCTGCCACCAATCACAAAAACATGTGGACTTCATGCCTTCAATGAAGAGGAAAGAAAGGGGGATTCAGGAATTCCTGGTGATGCAGAGACAATGCTGAACTAGCAGGAAGGCTGGGTTCAGCCTTCAAATAGTCCCTTCAGTGAAAAGGTCAGCCAAACTTGCACACTCTGTGGATAAAAGCTCATCAAAAAGACTGTCTAATTGAACTGACATGTCCTCTGATTCACTGTTCCACACCTCAGGCTGTCCTAGAATCCAGTCACAGATACTTTTAAGCAGTCATCTTGTCTACCTTTGGCTTCTGGCAAGACTATACCTAAGACCAAACATAAAACATTTGGTTCTGCTTTTTTTGACCTAATCTGAGAGCATGTGTTCTTCAATAGGAAAGTAAAATGTAACTCATTGAATCATGTGGCAGGACTATCCTTGCCCCCAGCCCCACCTCCAGCCAGGAAATCCAGAAAACAGCTATTGGGTGATGTGCCCTTCTATGTCTAATAAAGTTCTACAGCCACAGAGATGAAAATAAATGCTCTTTTAGCACATTAAAGCCAGAATTGTCTTGTTGTTTTTTCCATTGGTGGTGTTGGGAGGGTTTTCCTCACTAACTGGGCATAAGAGAAAATTATAAGAACACCTTGCACCTAGGACTAGAAGGGGATCTGACACCATCTCTCCTCTCTCCAGACTAAAGAAACTAAAACTTCACAACCCCGGTGAGAAGACTTTGTAGCCCCAGGAAGAAGGGATGGTGAAGAAGTGTTAAAGGGCAAAGGGTCTAAAGGCTCACATGGAGAACTCTACTGGCCTCTAGAATATCCATGTGGAGACATCCCAAAAGCCTGAGAGGTGAGGTTCAGGCTGTCACAAAGTGTCAGGACAAAGATGGAAAAATTAGGAGGCATGCTGTTTGGCTTTGCTGTCCTCTCTGTGATCCTCGCTATTCTGTATGGTTTAGATTTTATTGTGAAGGTATTAAGGGAGGAACTATTTCAACTTCTCTGTATATCTGTATGTGTACTTGCATCAGAGACAATGCCATGTGCTCACCAAACCTACTTCCTCTTCTTCCTGGGCACCCAAGTTCCCAGCCCCCCTTCCATCTATGTGGCAAGGGCCATATGGGATGTAAGTCAATGGGATATAAGCAGAAGTGATGTGCCTCACCTATAGCCCAGGCAATTAAGAGCAGAAATGGGTTCTTGTTGGGATGAGCACTGGGTGTTATATGTAAGTGATGAATCACTAGATTCTACTCCTGAAATCATTATTGCACTGTATATTAACTGACTTGGATTTACAATTTTTTAAGTTAAAAAAAAAAAAAAGCAGGGGCACTTGGGTGGCTCAGTTGGTTAAGCGTCTGGCTTTGGCTCAGATAATGATCTCGCAATCTATGAGCTTGACCCCTGCATCAGGCTCTGTGTTGTCAGCTCAGAGCCTGGAGCCTGCTTCAGATTATGTGTCTCAGTCTCTCTCTCTGCCCCTCCCCTGTGGTCTCTCCCTCTCAAAAATAAATAAACGTTAAAAAAGAGAGAGAGAAGTGTCTTGTCTACACTTTCTCCTTTCTTGCCTCCCTGCTGGATGCAGAGGATCCAGTAGACATTCTGGTACCCTTGGGGGATAATGCAGCTGCCAAATGGAAGGAACCACAGTGTCACTAAAAGCAGTCCATTGAGCATCTGATTGGAGATTCTGAGGTTGCTGTTACAGCAGACAGCCTACCCTGAACAACATCTTCACACCTTTTTTTTTTTTTTTTTTTTTTTAGCTCAAGATAGTCTTCTATTAACTGAATCCTAATGTCTCTTTCAGGATCACCAATTATCCATATACTGAATCTCTGTTCTCTACATTTTTTCATTTTTCCCCTCATTAGTTTTATTATTGACACTTTCCTTGCGTTCTGACAGTTTGTCAGGATTTCCAACTTCACTGGTGTTAATTCAGCAGAACTGGTATGGTTTTAATTAGAATATGGGGCATTATGTCTGTTGCATACTTTCCTTCATCTCCATTTTCACCTCCGCCCCTTTCCTCCTAAGCTGTTCACTCCTGTGCCTATCCTCTCCTATTTCTTAGAAGCCATGTCTTTTTGAACTACATTAAGAAAACCAAATCATTTTCTGACATTTTTCTTGTGATTCCTATAGCAGATTATTACAAGAAGCAAGCACTTTTGAGTCTCCCAGATCACTTATGTTCCTCTGAAGTGTCTTTTCTCAAGACACTTCTAATTGTTTTTTCGTTCACTTTATTCTCAAATAAGATGAACTCAAGTCCTCTAATGTACAGGAAAAATAGCTTCTAGCAAAAGATGATCAGGAAACCACATGTCTTCTGGAAATCAATCACACAGGCCAGCAGAAGGAAGACTTTTGATTCAGGCCTCAGAAGTGAAGGCAGAAAGATACAAGCCCAGATATTGATTTGATAGTGAGGGGTAAAAATAAACATTGGCATGATTTTATTTCTTCAAATCTAAGACATCATTGACTGACACGCTATTATTTCAAGTATTACTAGGAAAGGAAAACCATTATCAGTTATAATTATAAGTCATCATTAACTGGAGGACACATTCCAATTTCAAAATGCTGACATGTGGGGAAAATGTGTGCTTTAGAACTGACGAAGTATGGAAACACAACTTAGAAGTTAGGTCACCAACTTTGGAACCGCTTTTCACATGTGGATGGCAGGTCACCCACTGGGTCAGGAAGCCAAGGGGTGGAGACAAGAGAAAGAGGCCATGAGGCTTCAGGAGAGGCCCATAAACCTGGATTTGGGGATTTACCAGCAACTAAGTTTATTGGCTGTCAGTCCTACTTCCACCAGGCAGTGCCCCAATATCCACAATTGCAAGGCAGGCTGATGTGCCTGGCTGCTGAACATGTT
The DNA here is from genome assembly GCF_018350175.1 of Felis catus. Lineage (NCBI taxonomy): Eukaryota > Metazoa > Chordata > Mammalia > Carnivora > Felidae > Felis > Felis catus. The sequence goes on from NC_058370.1 coordinate 87,539,266, forward strand.
TTGCTCCATGCACATCCACGTTCTCCCAAGGAGGCATCTTCCCCCTCTGTGAGACAGGAGCATAATGTCATAACGTATTATGACATTATGACATTTGTCGTCCTATGATGAGAAAGACAAAGCAAAGCTTAAAATGTGAGACAAAAATGGAGATGGATCCACTACCTGGATTTCTGACTTGCTAAGTGGATGAAAACCACCCTGGCTGGAAGTATTCTCCAGAGGGACTAGCACATAGCAGGTGCTCAATAAATTCTAGTTCCCATCTCCTATATCCTCTTTCAGAACCCTCCCTGATCTGCCATTGAGACCTGCCCTGCATTTTCTCAATACTGGGAATAGACAGATTTGAAGCAAATGGAAGGGAAATTAAGAACTCCTGAGAGGGTTAGGGGAGTAGAAGTCGAAAGCTATCTCACATTACTTACATTAGGGAGTTGGCTCCACACTACAGCCTTGTGGGTAAGAATCCAGGCTCTGAAAAGCACTGAGGCCTCGGATCAAATCCTGCCTCTGCATCTTTCTAGCTGCGTGTACTTGGACAAATTAATTAATTTCTCTAGACCTCAGTTTCTTGATCTGTACAATGGAGAGAGGAACAGAACCTCCTCAGAGGATTATTTGAGATAATATATGAAAGCACAGGGCCTGGTAAATAATATGGGCTCAATAAATGTTAGATTAAATCATTTTTCCTGTGGTCTATTGACACTGTAACAATTGAATTTTTAAAATTGCAGTCAGTCTGGATTCCATCTTGCCAGCAAGCATACATCTGGGCTCACTGCCCTATCAAATGTTCTCAAGGGAATGTCAATGCATTTGTGAAACTGAGCTTAATAAAATTAGGCAGATTGTTTGCTGCCGAATTTCTGTACTAAAGACATAGGTAGATTTTTGGCTGATAGTCAGCTTTAAATGGTGGGTTCCACTCTTCCATCTGAGCAGGTGATCTAGAGATTCCAGTGCTGTTACAATGCTCCTTGCATCAGTGATGAGAATGCCTGGACTGGTAACAGATTTCTCCAGCTAATTCCCTGACCCCCTTGACCTGGCTATTTATTATGGGTACTAAAAGCTGTGCCCAGCCATCTGACATGCTTGTGTCTTGGCAATAAAGGACTTCTGGCCCTTCCTAGCAGGTAAGCCTAGAATTCAAAAGAAAGGGGTGAGATTTTCAGTCTGGGAAAAAATAAAAGTGGCAAAGGACTGCAAACTAAGGCAGAAAATCACGAAAGGTATAAGGAGAGCTAACACATGGGAGAGCCTACTTCTCACCACTCAAAACAAGGGCATTTAAAGCAAATTAAATAAGGTTTTACATGTGGTTAGTAAACAAATGGAATGTGCTAGCCCAAGGAAGGATATACACTAAAATGTATGAAGCCTACTAAACATCCACCTAAAGACCTTTTTGATAATAAACTCCCATAAGGCATTTAGCCTGGACAGGCTGTGTACATCGATACAGTGTTAAATGAAAAAGGCTTTGGGTTGGAATAAATAACAGCTGGGGGGGTCCCCCAACTCCATACATTATAGGGTAGGGGTAGGACAGCTGCCCACACTCCATCTTTGCCTTCTTTGTGCTCAGCGTTTCTAGGAAGTGGGACAAAGGGCACTAGTGGCACCTCTCTCCTACACCTTTTAGAACCCTCTATAATTTCGGAAACACATTACATAACTTCAGAAGCATTACTATATGCCAAAGCATACAGATTCTGGGGCAGACTGCCTGATTTGTATCCTAGGTTCACCTTCACCAGCTGTGAGATTTTAATGTTTATTTATTTTTGAGACAATGTGAGAGACAGAGTGCAAGCAGAAGAGGGGCAAAGGGAGACACAGAATCCTAAGCAGGCTCCCGGCTCTGAGCTGTCAACACAGAGCCTAACGTGGGTCTCAAACTCACGAACTGTGAGATAATGACCTGAGCCGAAGTCGGATGCTTAACTCACTGAGCCACTCAGGTGCCCCAACAGCTGTGAGATTTTAGGAGAATTACTGAACCCTCCGGGCCTCAGTTTCCTTATCTATAAAGTAGGGGTAGTAGTTATGATAGCAACCCCAAAGAACTGCTGCAATCAAATGGATTCATTCATGAAAAGCACATAGGACAATGTCTGTCACAGAAGATGTATTCAATAATGATGCTATTATGTGGCAGTTGTCAGCTGTATGGGTGAATCCAAACACCACTCTGGACCAGCTGAGGAGAGTGAGGAATGGCAAGTAGCTCGGAAGCACGCTGCCTGGGAATGTTCTGAGGGGTCTGTAAATGGGTTGGATAGTAGCCTCTCAAAAAATATGTCCGTGTCCTAACTCCCAGAACATGAGAATGTGACCTTATTTGGAAAATGGATCTTGAACAATGAAATTAATTTAAGAATCTCAAGATGAAATCATCCAAGATTATCCAGGTGGACCCCAAATCCCATTACAAGTGTCCTTATAAGACACACAGATGAGATGGCCATGTGAAGACAGGCAGATATAGGAGTGGTGCAGCCACAAGTCAAGGGACACCAGCAGCCAGCAGAAGCTGAAAGAAGGAAGGATTGATTCTCCCTTAGAACCTTTGGAGGGAGCACAGCCCTGCTGATGCCTCGTGATTTTGCACTTCTGGTCTCTAGAACGGTCTTAGGGTTACTCCAACCTTAATATGTATACAAATTGCTTGATGATCTTGCTAACCTACAGGTTCTGATTCATCAGGTATGGGGTGAGGCCTGAGATCATGCATTTCCCAAAAGGCCTTAAGTGATGCCAGTGCTGATGGTCCACAGACCACGCTTTGAGTCACAGGGGTTTAAGAGCATATTGTCACCAGCAGTGCCATGATGACAAAGGGGATGCCTGGAACAAAGGGTCAGAAGTTGTAGATCCAATCAGCCACCACACTTGGCCACTGTGACAGTGGAGGAGCCCCCCTTGCAGCTAGAGGATAAAGAGCAGAAGCAAGTCACTGAGCTCTGGCGGCACGTCTCCCTAGGCTCGGTCGATGCTTCTGAATTGAACAGCAGCTCACTGGGGCAGTGCTAATGGGTTCTGACTGCTCCTGTTCATCACTCTCTAACAGGGTCAACCAAGAAGTGGTCACATCCTTTTGGATAAAAACAAAACAAAACAAAGACAGAATAAGATTTCCTTATCCCTGGCTTATGGAGGACCCAGAATAACTCGTGGGAGAATGGAAACTTTGGTTACAGAATCCCAGTTTCCAAATTTCAGTGAACTTGATGGAGTCTTATACATCAGTACTTTTGCCCTATTGTTTTTATGGAGTGAAAAATGCTTGGTCCAAAAAGAGGACGAGAACTTGCCTCTAATGTAGCCTGGGCTCTTACACCTGTGAATACATCTTGAGAAGCTCAGGTTGGTCACCAAGAGAGGAGGGGATACTGGTATGCCACAGGATGAGGGTGGGAATAAATAAAGTAGCTTATCCACTAAAACCACCTCAGTTAAAAGAAGGAAGGAAGGAAGGAAGGAAGGAAGGAAGGAAGGAAGGAAGGAAGGAAGGAAGGAAGGAAGGAAGGAAGGAAAAAAGAAAGAAAGAAAGAAAGAAAGAAAGAAAGAAAGAAAGAAAGAAAGAAAGAAAGAAAGAAAGAAAAAGAAAGGCCAAGTCACCAAACCAGGGCTTACTACCTAACCTAATTGCAGTTTCAACCTCCCCCCAGAAATGTTGTCTTCACTGCTCAGTCAGGAATTTTCTAGTCCGTACCAGTGAGGTCATCTGTCACATGGGCCCTCTCCTTGTCCCAAAGGAAGATGAGGTCATCCACCTACTAAGACCCCTTGCTCCGTCCCCTAAGGGGAAGTGACCTTGCCTGAAACAATCCTTTCTATTCTTTTGCCAGTTGTCCCTCTCTGTTTCTGCCTATAAAAACCTTCCATTTTGTACAGCTCCTCTGAGCTCCTCTGAGCTCCTATTTGCTAAATGGGATGCTGCCTGATTCATGAATCACTGAATAAAGCCAACTTGGTCTTTAAATTTACTTAGATGAATTTTGTTTTTAACAGCCTGAATTCTATTTTCATTTCCCACTGATCTCCTTCTCCAGTGCCCCTCCTGCAAACCAATCCACACACACAGTTTTGTCTCTAAAATGCTTCACAAAAGCCACCCAAGACTTCCCATTGTCCGTAGCCAAGCCAGCCATGAGGCTTTCGATCATGTACCAAGTCCAGTGGATTGGTGGCACTGACTTAAGAGAGCTTGAGTCCTCCTCTGAGTTCAGTCGGAGAGGAGGAGGGGATTGGTTTCCAGAGTCAGCCATGAGCTCAGGGCAGAGGGAGTGGCATAGTGCCATTTTTTTCTAAACAACAGGATAAAGCTCCTATTGGCTCTCAAGGTCCTCAAGCTAGCACTTCTCCCAGTCTTCCTCTGAAGGAAAGCCCCCAGCTCTACACATGTCTCTCCCTCCTCTTCCCCTGGTCAAGGTCTTTCCATTCTCCAGCACTTAACTCTCTCCCTCTTCTTGGTTCTGGCACCTCTCATTTGCCACCAAACTGGCATCTTTTCCTGCTATTACTCATCTCTGTATATGAGTCAGGACAAAAATGATTAATGCATGAGTGTTCCCAGCTTTTCCCCTTCCCGCAGCCTCTCTCCTCCATGAACTCCAAGAAAAGCCCACCTTGCCTTATTGGCTCCTTTGGGCTTTGTGAGGTAGAATCGACAGGGAAGGGAGCTGGGAGAGAACAAGAGGAGGGACCTTCAAGGAAGCTGGTGGCTTTTAAGGCCTTGTGTTGAGACAGGAGCAGCAATATGAGGTAAGACGGCAGCAGGCAGCAGAAAAAAGTGGATTTATAGGAGTTGTGTAGCTTGCACCCTCCCTGTTTCAAAGTCAAGAAATGCGAGACCTTAAGTTATCACAAAGGGCTTCTGTTTATTTAAGTTTGTGCTGAGGCCACAACGATACACTCAGTCCGGACCTCATGGGACATGGCCATGCAAGTGTCCCATTTATGCCTCCTGTGCTCTCTTCCTGCATGACTTGAGGGGCCATTCCTGCACCTGTCTTCCAGGGTCTGGGGCAGATCCCAGACTGGCAGAGTCAGGCAGGCCTGAAAAAGCTCACTCAACGTCCTTACTTTACAAAGAGCCCGAAGCCTAGAGAAAGGGTCTATAGCCCCTCAACTTCCACGGCAGCTAAAATGCCTGTGTGAGCAGTTTGCCCAGAGCTGATGGCAGTGTGTCTGCTAATGCCACTTCCCTTCCTTCCTCCTTCAGGATGAGGTACCTTAGGTGAGGGGATATCAAATCAGTCCAGTTTGACAGGTATTGATTGAAGACACTCAATGAAAAAGTACTCTGTATGAAAATATGTTAAACATTCTAGAAAAGCCTACTATGGACACTAACCTATTGTGAATTATTTTATGATGGGAAGTATCATTTTACATAGGCAGTAATCATCCCTGGTCATGGATAAGACCCTCTGACCTCTTTGCCTTTGGGTTCAGCCCTGCACTTACAGGTACGACCCCTCCCCTATCTTCTCTTTCTCATCCTCTCCTACTCTCATACCTTCCTCATTCTCCTCATCCACAAACACCACCCCTGAAAGCTCATCTCATCTTCCCTGCATAGAGGCAAGTCCATTGCATAAAAAGCTAGGTGCACCTTGGGAATGTTTGTTTCTGATGGTGGGAGTGGGGGAGTCTCATTAAAGATCACTCTGGTGTTATTGGCCTGACATACCCATTGGCAAACTCTCAAGGACACATTTAATGTCTGGTTCTTACGGAATGAAGCAACCTGGCCTGGGCTGTTCACAGCTAATCATTCCTCAGCCTTCCCAGCTGACGATGGCAGACTCCATGTCAGCTGGCTTCCTGCTGAGCTGGGGGCAATAGGAGGCATTGACCCAAGACAAAGGGAAGACGCCAGGACATTTCCTCCCTCTCTCTGCCTCATGTGGCACCTCCTCCATGGCCCCAGCTCCCACCTGAGAGGCCTACCATGTTCCAGCTTCCAAAGAATGAGTGACCCTGGCCCCATGGCTGGGATGACACCACTTTCCCCAGCTTCACCCTCCAGCCTCCTAGCCTCCTTCCTGGCAGAAGTAACTTCCTGCTGGGGCTAATACCTGGGCTACCTTCCAGGAATCTGATCTTTTATCTCCTCCATTACCTGTGCAAATGTCCTGCATTCAATGCCCTCTGCTGAGATACTTAGAGAAGTTCCTGTTTTCCTTCTAAGAGGCTAACTGATACACACCCCAACTCTCCACCTCCCTTCATAAAATCTATGAGAAAACTGAGGCCAAGAGAGTGTGATTCATCCAAAGAAAGACTCAGTGACGCTTTATGGTCAGTGCCTGGATTGGGCTTCCTGGCTCTGCTCTCCTCATCTCCGCAGAAAATGTCAGGGAATGCTTGATTTTCACTTTTAAGCTAAGATTTGCAACTTATCGAGATCAGCAAGTTTGAAATATGTGACTTGTAAAGCACAGCCACAGTCCTTTCACACTCCTGACATGCCCACTGGACATGGGGAGTGATTTAAAGCTTTGCTCTGAGAGATGGAAACACATCAAGTAGAATAGCCAAGCTGTCACCACAGCCAGTCACCATCGGCTTCTGTACCTCAGTTTCTACATTTAAGGAAACAAAAGTGACACAAAATGATCACTTCCAGAAGCATTTGAACAGTTCTTTTAATATATGCAGCAAAATTCAACTCTTCAGAATTTGGACCAGATGGATTCTCAACTCTGCAAAGTAGGTTTAATTTAATAGTTATTTAAACATGCCACCTATTTTAAATACACAGTGCTTCTGCTAATTAACACTTCATAATTTCTCAAAAGAGTCCCATAGGCAATTGCTACTATTTGTAACTGGTGAAAGGTTGTGTCAAGAAAATGAATCCTATTTCTTTCCTGAATTGCAGCCCTGGGATAGTGTATGTGAAGGATCTTGTCTCTTCTACCTCATATGAATGAAGTGGTAGGAGAAAACAAGGGTCACTCCCCTGGGGTTGGTTGATGGAGACATGTGGGCGTAGGACCACCTTGTGCACTTCAAGCACTGATGTTCTTCAGAAGGTCTGAGGGGCCAAGGTTGGTTATGCAGATGCACGTAAATTACACAGTGACCTAATAAGAAGACGTGGACACACACACACACACACACACACACACACACACACACAGCACTTGCAAGAAAAAGCCAGTTGGTTGGGCAAAATAACCCGAAATAATAGTCTGTGTGAGGCTGAGAGGCAAGGCAAATGAAGCCACAGGTACAGAGTGGGGGCTGGTGGCACTTGGCCCCCAAATCTCACCAGGATGCCCAAATATCCTCACCCTACTCCTCTGTGCCTAAAGTTTGATCACTGAGAGGTTTGTTAGACTAGTGTCTTCTCTCTTTAAAGGCCAGCACTCCTGGAAGACTTGACCAAATATTTGTAATCTCTTCCTACATCAGTGTGACCTAATGAGACAGCTTTCTTCCCGGAGCTTTGCAGACATCAGGGGCTAAGTCAGGGACCCCAAAGAGAACATGCAGCACTTAGGGCCATGCACTGGGAAGATGCCTTACTTTATTGTAACGGGGACCCTGGACACCTGAGGAGTTGAGGTAAGGCATTTTTAGAGGTTCATAGGGCACCAAAGGGGGAGGGAGGAGGGAATGTCTACTTACCCAGGGTTCTGCCTAGGATGACCCTACACGCACCCGCTCCCACTCTCACTCTCCACACCCACACAACCTCAGGATTGCTTCTTCTTTGGGGGAAGAAGGAAACATGAACAAAAGGTTGACAATGAGGCAGAAGAAACTGAGTGCGACTGGGGAAGAGCTCATTGTGTGAAACTTTTTTTCTGGAAATTCTAAAAATAACAAAGAACTAGAACAGGCTTTCACTCATCACTACATTGGATGATATAGGAGGGAAAGGCCTTGTCTGATTTTGTTCATCACTGTATCCTCCGCATCTAGGATAGTGCCTAAAAGATAAGAGGTGCTCAGTAGGAGCTCGTGAAATGAAGGAGACGGTACAGACCAGTGTGCAATGAGAACACCTCAAGGCCCCTCTAGCGGCATTTCTGAAGGCCTGCTGGGCATTTGTGTCTGCATAATCTCTTGTTGGAGTTACGGATGGGCATCTGGGAAAAAAGGAAATCCCTCTGCAGTCCCCTACAGATATGTATGCTGAGCTCTGCAGGCTTTCTGCTGTTGCCCTGGGTCACTGCCTTCATTAGGCAGCATCTGCTGAATGGCCAGCCCACACGGCACATCAGGCAACCTGGGCATCTTCTCTGCTGATGCCCACAACAGGAGATGGAGGCTGCAGCAACCAACCTTAAGTTTCTCTCAACCAAAACTTTCTGCCCTTCAGTAGGCAGCAGGCTCTGCACCTGAAGATACTGAAGGGAAACTCTTTGGGATATTTTCTGCCCTTCATTTTTGAGGCACCACAGGCAAAATGAAACTGCTGGTATTCTGCTGGACCCAATGTCCCAAGGTGATGTTTATGGCCCCTCCCCTCTCATGAGGTTTAGGGGATTAAGTGCTGCAGGCAGCAGATGAATGCCTAGCCATGATTCTGTAGGAAGGTAGAACAAACTAAGTAATTTCTAACCAAACCATGAAGTGGTAATATATGTTATATATATAGTATAGCATATAGTATATACTATATAGAGAGTATATATAGTGTGTATATATAGTATGAGACCTATAGAGCTTGATAATTTGCAAACACCGTTTGTCAACCAATCAAAACCAGCACTAGGTGCAGCCAGTGACACTCCTACCTAAAGCACATCTACAAAAATCCACTTCCAAAAAAAAAAAAAAAATCCACCTCCACATGGAAGCACCTCGCACAATTCTAGGCTCACAGTAAGTCTTCAAATTCTGTTTGATTTAGAAACATTTTAGTACAGGGGCCCCTGGGTGGCTCGGTCGGTTAAGCGTCCGACTTCGGCTCAGGTCATGATCTCACAGTCCGTGAGTTCGAGCCCCGTGTCGGGCTCTGTGCTGACCGCTCAGAGCCTGGAGCCTGTTACAGATTCTGTGTCTCCCTCTCTCTCTGCCCCTCCCCTGTTCATGCTCTGTCTCTCTCTGTCTCAAAAATAAATAAACGTTAAAAAAAATTTTTTAAAAATTAAAAAAGAAACATTTTAGTGCAATGTATATCTGGACCAATTGAGATCATATATGTGTATAACAAAGCTTTCCTGATCCTTGGATAGACACTTGAACCATACACCATACTGAGAAACCACAGCACTAAGTGGGCACTCCAGGAACCATGTCCTCGGGAAAGAGCACTGGACAGACTCAAGAGCCTGGGGTTTGGTCCTAGATCTCTAATTAACTTGCTCTGTGACCAAAGCAAGCCACTCATAGTCTCTGGGCTTCTGGGCATCTGTAAAATAAAGTGTGGGACAAGGCAGCCTCTGAAGTTCCTTCTAGTACAGAGATGCTCTTTTACTGAGAGTCTGGTTTGACTGGCTCCAGTGGTGTCTCTGCTTGGTCCCTGTGGCATATGGGCTGAGGCAGGCTCTCCCTCTCCCTGAACATCCTCAGCTGGCCCTGAGAGATGTGGGAAGTGTGGAAGGAGAGGAGGATCTGGCAAGGTCCCAGGGACAGGGAGGTTGCCTCTAAACAAAGAACTCAGCCTAGGAAGCTTCCTGTAAGGGGAGCCCACTGTTTGCCTGGGGGAGTCAGGGTCTTTCCTTTGCGGAGATGAAAGAAACAAAGGAACTTGTGGAAGGCTTTAGAATGCCACAGCTCATCCCCTGGTTACTGGGGGAGGGAGGCATGCAGGAGCTAAATTTGAGCCACAGAGCTTTGAACTTCGTAAGAGGAAAGAATCACCAAAACATCTCAAGAAAAAGGTATGGGGTTCCGGCCCCCAGCTGTCTGTTCATGCATCTGTCTGAATTGGCGTTCCCCTGCTAATTAATTCCCGTCTCATCAGTCGCTCTTGGTATGTAAGTCCTGCTCACAATCTCCCATCTACACTACCTAGCATTTGAGAATGCTGTGCACTGACACAGACACATGAAAAGTAAGACAGATTTGAACAAATTAGCTGCTTTTATAAACTCAAGGTCCAAGGGCCATCTTTTTCAGATCTACCACAGGCTACAATTTTGCAGATCTTTTCCCTGCATTTTCTGGCAACAGATGTTGCTTCTTGCAGGAGACGTGAAATCACTGCTGGCATGTCTTCTCCCCTGTGATCTGTAGGCTGCTTTTTAAAGAGGCTTTAATAATGCATAGGAAGGGAAGGGTGGTGCACGAATTAAACACCAAACCTCTGCCTTGAAATCAGGCCTGGTAGGCAAATCGAATGGACCAGTTTTTAGCCTGAATCTTCTGTTTTGCATCAGGAAAGGGTTTGGATCCCAAAGCCTTTTCTCAGGATGCCATATGACAAGTGCAGGTCTGAGCCAACATCAGCTTGTCAAGTGCTGATTTTCATTACCTCCCAACTGCCTGGCCACACAAATCACTTCGAGCTAAAGAAGGAAAAAATGCTTTTCATTTAGCCATCAAGAGTTCTGGGGTAAGTACATATTTGACTGACATCTTAAAAGTTAAAAAACTGACATCAAAAAGATGTTGCAGGTCTGGTAAAATACATCAAGAATCAGAAGCAAAGCAGTGAAAAGGAAGGGACGATTCTATGTTTGGATTCCCAATGTGTAGATTACATAACTGATGTCGCTGTGCCACCTGGGAAGTTTATAATATTGTTAAAATACAGTAAGAGTTGGCGAGTTTTCAGAAAGGATAAAGAAAGGATCTCCTTTCTTGTCCCCAAGTCCCAGTGCTTTCCACAGACACACAAAGCCCACCTCCAAGAGCAGATGAGCAAACTTCATCTCTGTTGTCAAGGAAACCAGTCTGTTCTTAGCTCTAGAATTAGAAAGCCTGCGTCTGGCTTCAGCAGTGCCTTATGCCCACTTCTCGATGAGGCCCGCCATTTCTTGCCCACTGGGGACACTGAAGACCATGTCACAAAATCACTAGCACTGGCCAGTGGAGTGGGGGCTCCTTCAACAGCCCAAAGCAACCCACCAGATGGGTGCACAGCCTATGCGAACAAATCCATGGGGGGAGAATTGAGTTCATCCACACAGAAAGGGAGAAGACAATTGACAAAGAACAAGCAATTGACCCACGTTACTGGGAACGGCTTAGGAAAATAGGATTGACCATCCAATGCCACCCAACACTTTTCCCTCCAAAACATTAACCCCAAAATTTCTCCAAAGAGTCAGCCCACTGGCATCCATCAATGGCTCAAACCTGGTGCTCTACTTGAGGCACAGAGTGGGGCCCAGAAAAGCCTTTTGTGGTAAAGGGTCTGGGTAAGTGCTTCACTGTTGGGGGGAAAGCATTTGGAGAGTTGGGGGTAGGACAGGGGTCTGAGAAGGAGAGAGGAGAACCACAATATTATTACCACCAAGGAAGTGGGAGTCTGAGATGGAAAAGAAACAGAGACAGAATGAACAGCCTGCTGGCAGGAGAGGGGAGAGGACGACTGGTATCTTCAGGGATATGCTCTGTGGAAACAAAGCATGGAGAATAAATTAAGGGGACCCTGAAATTATACATGTTAAGGACATGGGTTGCCCAGAAAACAACCCATGTGCTTGATCCTCTGAACTCCCTGAGCCCACATGGTCAGAAGTGAGTACCCTCTACCTTGCATTATACCTATTTGGATACATGCTTTATCTATTCTTGCAAACCAGGAGCCCCACAGATCTATTTCTGACCCATCCTCCACAGCCCTGGAAGAACTGCTTACACGTATGAGGACTGATTAGGGTCTGTCGAGTTTTCCTGAATGAATGAATGAATGAATGAATGAATGAATGCTTATTCTAGACACTGTGAAATCACCTATAGAAAGTGCTCACAATTTTGTAGTGATCCTGAGAAAGAATTTTAAGATTTTCATCTCTCGAGTTCAGAGAGTATTAGTTGGGATTTCACTTCCTGTGGTGCTTTATCCAACTGTCCCAATTATTGCAATTGCCTTATTATAATTAATAATCCCACTGACAATGATGGTCCTTGTCAGCACAAGGAAGCTATAATAAGACACCAGAACAGAGAAATGGGGAATAAAGAACACTCGCTGAATTAAACCCTAAGAGTGGACACAGTGTTGAGGGCAGACTGACATAAGGATTAGCTGACAGAGGAAATGAGTCCTTGTCCAGTAGGAGTGGACTTTCACCTGACAGTGTAATAGCACAACCAAACTTCATTGCACACCCAGGTCAGTCCTGGAGGGATGGCACAGCCCTGGGGACGTGGTTTGTACAACACAAAGTTTAAAGTATCTCAGGTGCTTTGCTTAGATTTCTCAAACACCAGGAAGAATTGAGAGTCTCTAGCGGTACTTTTTAAAATCTCCCTTTTCCTTTCCAATTCACTGCACTCACATACAAAGCTACCACAAGCCTTTTCCCCCAAGCCTCAACCTCCCCACTGCCCAAAACTCCTCTCCTGAACCAGTGGCTGTGCCTTAGTCCTACTTCCCTCCTCCTCCCTCTTTCCCCTCACTCCTTCCCTGACAGCCTCAACTTTACTACACAAATTTAACCTCATTCAATTCAGCTTTCCTTTCTCCTACCCTGCCCACCTCTCCTTCCAAGCTCTGTCTCTTCCCCCACTTTCCACCCCAGAAGCCAGGAGTATAGGCTGAATTAGGCAGTCATGCCTTTCCTCCTCAAGAGGGTCCAACAGGGCAAGGGAAGTACCTATGTGCACAAACCAGAGTCTTCTTCAACTGCCAAGGGAGCAGAAAGGCTGAGAAACATCAGATAGATGGTAATGACTTTCTCCCCCATCCCCTAAAGACTGTATAAGGAGGAAGGAGAACCAGATGAGCATGAAGGCATAAACGAGTACTGCAGGGCAGTGGTTGGATAAAAGCTGGGTTAAAGGGTGGGCCAGCTGGGCAGGAGCCTGGAGCACCAATTATCAAGCCACACTAAAAAATCATTGGCACAAGTTAACTCTAGTTCATGTAGAAATACAGTGTTAGTTAACCACTTTTTCATAGAAACAACACACACTAGCTGAGGTTTCTATACAAGACTCCTCCCGTTGTGGCAAAATTTAAACTGGTTCTGCTCCCACTAAGCAGACAGAAAACTTATGACAGCTCCTTGACCATGTTGATGTATAATTTTCAAGTATTTTTGCAAAATGCTCCTCGAGGCTTCATGGTATAAACATAACAGTCCCCAGAGGTCTGTCACCACATCCAGTTGAAATTTCTAAACAAATAAGACAAGAGAGAGTGCTATGTACTGAGATAAGTTAATTAGCTTACATAAAGTCTACAACTTGTCATATGCCTTTCAAGAAGCTGCCTGGTTCAGAAAATCTTATTGAGACTTTCTTGACTTTGGGCATGTAAAGAATCTAGTTCTCCCCACTCTTGATTTAAAAGAAAAAAAGTTGGGGCGCCTGGATAGCGCAGTCGGTTAAGCGTCCGACTTCAGCCAGGTCACGATCTCGCGGTCCGTGAGTTCGAGCCCCGCATCAGGCTCTGGGCTGATGGCTCAGAGCCTGGAGCCTGTTTCCGATTCTGTGTCTCCCTCTCTCTCTGCCCCTCCCCCGTTCATGCTCTGTCTCTCTCTGTCCCAAAAATAAATAAATGTTGAAAAAAAAAAAAAAGAAAAAAAGAAAAAAAGTTGAGGGACACCTGGGTGGCTCAGTCAGTTGAGAGTCCGACTCTTGATTTCGGCTCACATTATGATCTCACGGTTTGTGAGTTTGAGACCCACAGTGGGCTCTGCAATGTCAATGCTGGGGATTCTCTCTCCCCTCTTTCTCTGTCTCTACCCTGCTTGCTCACTCGCACACTCTTTCTCTCAAAATAAATAAATAAACTTAAAAAAAGAAGGAAGGAAGGAAGGAAGGAAGGAAGGAAGGAAGGAAGGAAGGAAGGAAGGAAGGAAAGCTGAATAAATAAATACTTAAATAATATCAGCCTGGAGAGAGGCAGAATCATTAGTCCACCCAATATACTCATAAAGGCACAATTCAGGAGAGAAAGACCATCCCTGTTATAAAAAGGATACTTCAGGCTTGACACTATTTTGAAACATTTAATTCATCCCAGTTCTGTTCTGATTCCATCTCCTTAAGAATTCTGTGTTTCAGCTCCTCACATCCATTTGAGGCCAAAAGAGAGCAAGTTCTGGCAAATATACCACAAATTGCCTCTAATCATTCACTACCACTCTTCAGAGTGGAAATCATTATCCCCATTTTGCAGAAAAGGAAACTGAAGCCCAGAGCATTAAAGTTTCTCAGAAACATGCAGCTAATAAGTGGTGGAGCTGAACCCCAGCCCTGGGTGCATCTGATTCCAAAGTCCAGTGCACCAAGAGGCCTCTGATTATTTCTAATAGCTTATTTACTTAAAAAGAAAATTAATCACCACTTAAGAGACTTGTTTATAAATGAAGACAAAAATCTGGTCATGGATGACCAGAATTTTTTAAATAATTACAAATATTATAAAATATTCCAATTTAGGATGGTGTCTACCTAGTTATCCATTACTCACTCTCCCCCAACTTTTCATTAAGAACTTATGTTGACTCGCACACTAAATCAGATCAGAATTCATAAAGACTCCAGAAACAAAGACTGACGATTAGACTAGAGCCAGGACAATGGATGAACATTTACTCATCAAAGACCTATGAGATTGAAAAGAGAGACACAAACAGAGACTGACACAGGCACTTGTCTTTGTCCCTTTGTGAAGAGAAAAATCAGATAGAAGGTGATGTCTTATTCCTCCCCTACTGCCTGTCTTCTGGCTCTGAACCTCCAGAAAATTTAGCAACCTTCCCAGTATGATGTGGAGGTTGTTCCTTGAGAGGCCAGAGTCATTTCACACACGCCACAACCGTGAACATCTCTCATGCTATGTCTGTACCAGGACTGCAGTGTCAGTCAAGCAACATGGCTGGGGACAGACATGGATTCCAATACTACGTTGCAGCCAGGGATTTGAAGACACAAATAAGAAGTGGCTGTAACAGGTTATGTGTGGGAATCAGATAAAGGCTACTTATATAAAGATATATAGCTATAGACGTAGATATAGATATGTCATTCAACGTGAATAAAAACTGTTAGCTATCTAGGAAAAATAAATGTAAACAAACTATGTGTTGCATTATTTATATCAAAGCCAACAAAATTCAAGGTAAAAACCTCTAGATAATGCAAAGATTATTTTTATCTTTGAAGAGAGTAGTTCCCACAATGAAAATACCATATTGAATGATTATGCATCAAACAACATAGTATTGGACTATATATATGTATTTTGATATATATATGTGTGTGTATATGTATATATACACACACATATATATATCAAAACCAATTGGGAATCGGTCAGAAAATAACAGGATCTCAATAATAATGGATGACATTAATATGCTTGTCAGTGCATAACAAATTAAAGAGGTTAAAACGAGTGTGTGGGGGGGAGAGAGGGTAAAAAAGCCTGAATAAGTTGATTAGACTTAAATGTATCCCTCAGTACCCACATTCTCACAATACAAACTCAGGAACCAATAGGTTTGGGTGACAAACTTGGAGTGCAAATTAACATTATAGAAAGCAATTTCACTGCAAGCACCAAGAACAGGGAAAAATGCCTCTTAAAATAAACAATCCAGCAAAACATTTCTTCATTCTAAGAGAAGCATCATTTATCTTCAGGGGGACAGTGGGGTTTTATGTTTTCTTTTGTTTTTTTATTTTTTGGGTCTAAGAAATTTTTTGATGGCCCTCTTAAAAAGTGAAAAGTGAGTTCCTTCTTCCCTTGCTATGAAATAAATATATATACTAGTCTCTACCCCTAGTTCCTGACACAGAGCTCTTAAAACCCTTGTAATCTCCTGAGAAACAGGGGTGCTAGAAACATCTTTTTTCCCTAGTATTTGGTCTTTGACCCAGGTTCCTGACCCACAGCTTAAACCCTTGTAATTTTATGACTGATAGGAATGAAAGGCACATCTACATAGAGTTCTTAAATCTCTTGGAGTTTCCTGCATTATAGGAACATCTTTTGCACTAATGAAGTGAATCTTGGTGGGCTTCAGGATGGAGGCTAGTCACCAGAAAGATGAAGGTATGATTAGAAGCTTAGAACTTTCAGTCCTATCTCTCATCTTCCAGCGCAGGGAGAGGAGCTGGAAATTGAGTTAATTGACAATGTCTTTGTGATGAAGACTCCATAAAGATCCCTAAAATACAGGATTTGGAGAGTTTCCAATATGGTGAATGCATCCACATGCTAGGAGGGTAGACTACCCCACCTCCATAGAGAGAGAAACTCCTATACTTGAAACCCTTCCACACCTCACTCTATGTACCTCCTCATCTGACTGTTCATCTGTATCCTTTATCATATCCTTTGTTATATAATAAACCAGTGGACATAAGTAACTCCCTAAGTTCTGTGAGCTGTTCTAGTAAATTATTAAATGCAAAGAAGGGCTGGGGGAGCCCCTGATTTATAGCCAGTCAGACGTAGCAGAGGCCCAGGCTTGCAACTCGCATCTGAAGTGGGTGTAGTCTTGTGGGACTGAGCCTTTGACCTGTTGGATCAGATGCTAAGTCCAGCTCTGTAGTGTCAGAACTGAATAGAATTATAGGATGCCCCACTGGAATTATGGAGTTGGTGCGGAAACACACACACACACACACACACACACACACACACACACACACACACACACATTTCATGTCAGAAACATTGTGGGTAAAGGAAACAAGTTCCTTTTACTTGCCAACCCTCATCAACCTTGATGTGGAAAAAGATGGGGAAACAAAGGGATAAACTGCCCTGCAGAAAGAGTAACAAAAAAATGAGAAGTGGTGTTCCAACAGCAAATGGGGAAAGATGAGAGATGCAAGAACAGGCAGCGGCACTGGGACAAGAACATGGTAAAGAACAGGGGCCTACAGAAAGAAACAGACAATGAAAAATTCCCTCTGATGGAGAACGGCCAATAAATTTCAAGAATCATTGATGCTGAGTTGAATTTAAAAGTTGATTCTGGCCCTACACTATAAATACCTTCTCTATGCCTAATCCTTTGATTAGGAGTCTGACGTGCAGAAGAGCCTTGTGTTAGTGGTGCTTTGGGAGAATAAAGGAGAAAGGACAGTGTTTAGTGAGGGCAAATGTATTAACAAAGAGGGCAGCTCCTCTGGGAGGCAAGCTGTCAAGTATGATGCACACCCTTGTTCACCAGTATCTGTTTCCCCTCCATTTCTGGGTACAGAAGAGGATGATAGTTTCCCACTCTTTTCCAGCTCAGCACTGCCTATCAATGCAATATGAGCAGAAATTCATCTGGGAAGAAGCATTTTAGAACCCATCCTCCTGCTACAGCCACCAGCAATTTCCAGATGGTGACAACTCCATCAGCCTGTGAGGGAGACATGGGACAGGTCCCCCCCAAAACTCAATAGACACACAGCAGGAGCAAGAGATACATTTCTGTTGTGTTCAGCCACTGAGGTCATGGAGGGGCTTGATGCTTCAGTGTAATAGGCCTGTCATAACAAATAATCTGAATGAGGCCACCATCAGAAGCACCAATAGTATAGACTAAGAGGCAGACTAAAATAAAAACCCCTCCTCCCCAAATGTCTTGGGGAATCTGTGAAAGGTAAGGACCTTCCCACAGTTTGTGGAGTAGAGATCTGAGGCATTTTGATTGCATATTAAAAGAAAGGTAAACTGCATATCAAAAATGGGTGGGAGGTCTTAGAGACATTTGGACTACATATTGATGGAACATTTATAAAAATCTACAAATCAGGACACAAAGGAATCTCCAATAAACCCTAAAAATTGAGAAAGACATATTCTCTGACCACAAAACTAGGTAATACATTTTTAACAACAAACAAAAAATGCCACCTAGAAATCTTAAAACTCTCCCCTAAATAACATTTGTTCACAAAGGAAATCTAAACTGCAATTGCATATTATTTTTTAAAATGACAAAAGGGACACTATATATCAACAATTAGTGGCTGCAGCCAGAGCCACATTTAGAAACAAATTTACAGCCTTTAATATTTTTATTAACAAGAATGAAGGAGCGCCTGGGTGGCTCAGATGGTTAAGCATCTGACTCCTGATTTCGGCCCAGGTCATGATCTCATGGTTTATGAGATTGAGCCCCAGCACAGAGCATGCTTGGGATCCTCTCTCCCTCTCTTTCTGTCCCTCCACTCTGTCTCTCAAAATAAATAAATAAACTTTCAAAAAAAAAAAGAATAAAAATCAAATAAGCATTCAACTTTAAAAGTTAGAAAAACAGAATAGGCTTAAGGAAAGAAGAAGGAAATTAAGATATTAAAAATAATGAAATAATTAATCCAAGAGCTGGTTATAAATAAAGACATATTCTTAGCAAGTCAATTAAGAAGTAGCTAGCACAGAAAATTGGGAATGGGAATGGGAACATATCAGTTTATAGAGAGAAAATAAAAATTGACGAGGACAAGAGCAAAGCCAGCCTAGCCAATGGGGCTGAGGGGGGAACCGAGGGGAAGGAGGGGGTCACTCCTCCTTGTGGGGTCACTCAGCCATGGCCTTGTTTTGGAAAATGGCTGCCCGTTTGTGTTGAATGTTAGCATTTAATTTGGCAACGTCCAGAGAGAATCATATTTCAACAAGCTCTATGCATAATGAGACTACAGGAAGCAAAATTCTCAACATAGAGAACAATCCAATTCTGCTTTGCCGTTTTGGGGAGGGAAACAACAGATACATTTCTTCATGACTGTTCATGGTGCATCATCACATATCACACCACCCTGGATCTGGATGGTTGCCTCACACTAGGCCTGGCTCACAAAGTGTCACTGGTTATTGGAGAGGTGGGAAGGAGCCACAGTCTACCAGGGGAACAACCTGACCCCAAGGTGTGGTACAACAGGTGTGTTAAACCTCTGTAGGTGGTAATGATCAAGGCCTTCCCTCTTCTTTCAGGGCCAGGTCAAGCCCCTCCTCCAGCTTGAGCCCTTACTTAAAATCTAACTGGTAAGAATTTACCCTAATGCAAACTATGGACTTTGGGTGATAATGATGTGTTAGTATAGGCTCATCAATTATAACACATGTAACATTCTTGTAGGGGATATTGATAATGGGGAAGGTTAAGCAGGTATGGGGGCAGGAGGCATATGGGAAACCTCTGTAGCTTCTGCTCAGTTTTGCTGTGAACCTACAAATGCTCTAAAAGAAATCTATGCCAAAAATCTAACTATCATTTGCAGCTCTGACGAGGCGATCGCCACCTATTGTCCTTTGGCATTCACTAGCTTTCTCTCCCACTTTCCTTTCTCTCTTTCCCTTCTCTCACATCAGACCAGTCTGACCACCCTCGAGTCAGGAAGTCAGGACCATAATCTCAGCTCCTCCATCACATACCCCAGCTAGTTGTGGACTTGAAGGCAAATCAGTTAATCAATTTTGACATCTCTTCAATCAGCAATTAAAATGAGGATATTGGTTTGTATAAGTTTTCAAACTATCCTGAGAACACTGAAGGTTCTAAAGAAATGAATCAGTCATTCTATGAGCATTTGATTCCATCTGTTCTATTTGAAAGACTATAATAAGCCATGCTTTTAATATCCCTAACATAAATATGTCTGAGATTACCAATACCTTGTGCTAATTCTTCCTTTCCTGCTGCAGACTTGAGAACTGCCTAAAACATGTCCTGGGACAGAAGAGTTCTATTTCTGAGCTGGTAAATTTTTTGAGAGTAAAGCCTGTTTGTGTCTGTTCACATGAAAATGTACCATCAAGTCCATCACCAACAAATATGTGTGCTGGGCCCAATAAGACAGCTTGAGAAGCTCAGCTCCAATCAGAGCCAGGTCTTGACATTGCAAAAATAAGTGTTGGGTGTTCTTATATAACTTTATTTATACATACTGTTTCTTTTGGGGGAAGTAGAATAGTTACTGTTAAAAAAGAGAAATGGTCTGCTGGCTGAAGAGAGAGCCTTTTAAGAGAAAATATGAGATACTTATGACCAAAGCGATCAAGTTCAAAGTGAAGCATCAAGTCAGACTCAGCCAGTACCAACTGATCCTTCAACTCTTTTTGGCTACAGAACAACAGTGACACAAACAGGAGGAAGGCCACAAAAACTCAAAAGACAAGAAAATACAGTAGCTATTATCTATCTTTGGAACTCACCTCCTAGGACAACAAAATCCATTCAAGTTCTTGATATGCTTTGTAGCAAACCCTGGCAAAATAGCTTTAGAGTCTCTGCCATAGAACATGTATCTAATGAGCCTGAAAATGAGGTTCTTGGCTACATTCAATCTAAAACATACATCATAATGTATTCTTTAAGTTATGTAATATTTAAGTTTGACAGTGCATGTTTAACATTGCCCATGAGGGAAAAACACACGCTCTCTTGTAAAAGCTTGTTAAATCTTATACCACAGACCTTGTCATATATGCATTAAGTGAAAAGCCTCTTTCAAAAATGTAGTGCTGCTGTCAGATAGCACAGTCCACCCAAGAATCTAAGACAGTGGATTTAATGACTTAGCTAAGTAGGTCAAAATTATCACTGCAAATCACATCTTATGATGGATTAGGTTCCCAAGTCCATTAATATGGCCAAAATTAGTTAAAGTGAAAATTATCCTTGAACATCTCAATGGCTAGGAAGAATAGAGCTCTATGTATCGCCCTATACAGTAATGTACGTGGGTAATTATGTAACATGTACATTGTAACGTATGACTCACAAAAGAGTATGTGCAAAATATAATCTGGTCATATTAGCCTGTTTCTCTAGGAGTCGGATTACCATGAGATACATGCGAGCATAAAGAACCTGCTCTACATGAAATGTTCAGGCTTGCTGATGGAAATGAAGGAATTTGTGGTTCTCTTTACGCTGTTTCTTGGACATGACAATCACCCAGGTAATTTATAAGGGAGAATACATGCTTTGAAACCCTTAACATTAATACAAGAAGAGAAGAAAATGTTTTTTCTTCTCAATAGGCATGTAAAATCTCAAATAAGTTTGTAAAATTTGGAAATACTTCTCTTTAAAACTAAACCTATTTAAAAATAAACCTGGTTTTAAAAACCCAGGAGTAGAGACCTCCCAAAAGCATGGTTGTACAAGTATCATATCACTTCACTCATATGAGGACTTTAAGACACAGAACAGATGAACATAAGGGAAAGGAAGCAAAAATAATATAAAAACAGGGAGGGGGACAAAACAGAAGAGACTCATAAATAAGGAAAACAAACAGAGGGTTACTGGAGGGGTTTGGGGAGGGGGGATGGGCTAAGTGGGTAAGGGGAATTAAGGAATCCACTCCTGAAATCATTGTTGCACTATATGCTAAATAATTGGGATGTAAATTTAAAAAATAAAATAAAACAAAAGTATGGTTGTAGCTTATTTAAAGCCATCCTTGTGTATGGCGAAGATAAGCACAAGCTATTAGGAAGGAGGCAATACTTTTCAAATCAAAGTTTTAATGTGTCAAACAAATGAAGATGTTTCTTTAAACATTCCCTTCTCAGAATTCCTCATAATATTTTGAGGAGTAAATCCCAGAATATTAGTTTTTCATTACAAAATTTATTGCCTGTGGGGCACCTGGGTGGCTCAGTCGGTTAAGCATCTGACTTCGGCTCAGGTCATGATCTCATAGTTCATGGGTTTGAGCCGCACATCCGGCTCTGTGCTAACAGCTCAGAGCCTGGAGCCTGTTTCAGATTCTGTGTCTCCCTCTCTCTCTGCCTCTCCCCTGCTCATGCTCTGTCTCTGTCTCAAAAATAAACATTAAAAAAAATTTTTTTTTAAAGTTTATTACCTGCTTAAAGGCAAGGTGCTGGTATAAATATTTCAAATGAAGCAAGAAATTTTTTTGACTTTATTTTTCTGACAAGAAACTTACCAGACACCTCTGAAACCTAACAAGAGTACCCTAGCTTGCATATATTGTTAATATTTTTAATAAGTCAAATGAGCTTAATTTGGCAAGTTAGTTCACAATATTATCTGTTTACACATCATTCTACATTGACAATGAAAGCATTTGGATTTGACATTCCAAACAGCATGCATTTGACATTTTAAAACTCTGTGTAAATATCTGATAGAAGTAACAGCTAAAGAAAAATTTAATAGCATTGGACACTTTGTAGTATTAAAAGCACACTGACAAGAATTTTCTGTCAAACACTAAAGATTTAAATTGGGCTGAGTTGCTTGTTCAATCAATTCCATCCAAATTGAACACTTAGAGAAAAAAAATGAATGCTGTTGTTAGATGTTGCCAGTGATTCAACTGAGGAAAAAAAGCATCAGCAAATGCTATGTAGAAGGTAGGCTGGTGAGCAAAACCAGGCAACATCCTAGCAAGCATAGAAATCACAGTTTGGTACAAGAAATGGGCATTGACCAGAAATACAGAAACATTGTACATGTACCTGTGATCACTGCTATTTAGCAGAGACACCCATGCCAGAAAATCGTATAGTTGAAGGATTTAGCCACCTGGTAAAGCAGGTCTGAGACAGCTTCCCAGTGGCAATGACATTTGAGCTAACACTACAAGGAAGAATGAGAGCAGGGCTTAGGGGGCGGGGCACAAGTGGTGTTGGGAGACTAGTTAGAGGCCCTGCAGGTGTCCAGATGGGGTGATGGGGATGATGAGGCTTGGAGTTGGGGCATAAGAAGATGGTGAAAAGTACATGGGTTTGGGAATGTTTAGGAGACAAAAAAAAAAAATCAAACAGGACTTTATGGTGACCTGGATGTGCCCTCTGGTTCTCTTTTTTTAAGCTTTGGATCAGTTAATGAAACTGAACCTAAGATTTCAAGGTGAACTGTTAAAGTGCCCCTACACTACACTTGCTATAGGTTTGGGTTTTGTTTTGCTTTGCTTTGTTTCTTATTCCCACACCCATTTTCCAGACAGTGCCACAAAATACACAATCAGAGACTGAGCAAGTATATGCTATGGGAAGGTCTTCAGAGTATAGGAAATGGTGCTTAGACATAAAGGGGGCTGGTCTCCTCCTGAGGCACAGGGCACATCCCTGCGGCATTTCTAACATCCCAGCACAAAGCGGGGAAATGCCATGTGCCATCCACTGCCACACTATGGCCTTGGAACACACAC
Source organism: Felis catus (assembly GCF_018350175.1). Lineage (NCBI taxonomy): Eukaryota > Metazoa > Chordata > Mammalia > Carnivora > Felidae > Felis > Felis catus. The sequence continues at coordinate 87,562,498 of NC_058370.1, forward strand.
CCCTCCTCCCCCCCCCCCCCGCCCCCCGGAAGAGCAGCTGTCTGTGCTGACTAGGAAATTGCCTGCCCCTCCCTCTTGAGAAAGCACAGCAGATGCTTTTTATATAATGTCCAATTACTCCAAGGAATGTCATCATTTTTATGATTAATCAGTTGCACACATTCAGGGACATATGTGAGATGGGTATTCAAGGACAACAAAAGACCCTGCAGAGAGGAGATAAATTGAGCCCAGCATCTGTGGCCAATATATACAGAAACAAATTAACTGTATATATTGCATAAATACCTCTCTATGTAGATTACTGCCAAAACAAGGACTAATTTAATCTAAATTCATTGTGAAGCAAATCTATTTTTTAAATCTACAGGTTATACAAATGGTGAGGAAAAATTGTAAATAATAAATATCCTCTTGATAGAACTCAAATAATAATGAGCTAGGGAGCCTGCAACTGTGATGATCACATATAAAATAGCACCCAATAAATAAAAAAGAGTTTCTGTGCTCAAAAGGATTCTTTCAAGAAAGAATCAAATCAAGCAGGAATATTCCAACTTGCTTTGTAAGGCCCAGCTCAAATGTCAGCCCCTTTGTGAAGTTTTCTCTGATCTCTTGAGCAGAATTAATAGGCCTCTCCTCCGAGCCCTTATGACACTTGTCAGCGGGTAGTGGAATTATTTATCATGGGGTGTCTCTCGGGTAGTTCTCTTCGATTTCATTTTCCTAGCATACAACCCAACTTCGTTCTCATTCTGCGGCTTTGAAGAAAATGCAAATATGAGAAGCACTGACAGTAGAGCTGGCAGCTGCTAACACCAGGAAACTGTCCGTGGGGCCAGGCACTAACCCCATGCAATCATTCCTTTCATCCTCACAATGATCCAAATGACAGAAGTCCCACCAAGATGAGCAAACCGAGCAACAGAGGTGAAAAGATGTGTCCTCAGCCACACAGCTAGTAAGTGAGGACAATCAGGATTCTAATTCAGGCAGTCCCACTCTGCCACCCTGCAGACTGGGGTGAGATGGGAAACCACTGGCCTGGGAGTCCAAATACCTGGAGTCAAGGTCTTTATCTGGTAGTTTACTAGCTGTGTCATCCTAGGATACTCACTGAGCACTCTGGCCTCTGAGATTCTCCCTACAACTCCACAGTTCCAGGTTTCATCCACACCCACCTGTAAAACAGCAACCGTCCCCTTAGTGGCTGGGCTTCCCAGCAGTAAGCACAGCCTGCAGCTACTGGATTGGCATCTCAGCCAAACATTTTTGCTGAGACAAATGTTTCTGGCTGGATTTACTGGGGCATTCTTTCTTTCCTGGTGTCCTTACCCATCTTGCAGCTTTTAGGCTAAGTGCTGGGAGACGGCAAAGGTTTAGCAGATGGGTTTTCCTCGGCATTGCCTGGGGAGGTGGCAGCCATCTCCTACTGGGCATTACAGCCACCCTCAGACCTCTGGTGAAGCCCAAGTTGTTAAAAAGAGGACCAAGAATTTCATCTGGTGCCAGTTAGACTGATATATCAAAATTAAGCACAACTGGTGGAAACCCAGAGGCACTGACAATAGAGTGTGCAGAAGATTCAAGGGCCAGATCTTGATGCCCAACATTGGTTACGGGAGCAACAAGAAGACAAAGCACATGCTGCCCAGTGGCTTCCCGAAGTTCCTGGTCCACAATGTCAAGGAGCTTAAAGTGCTGCTGATGTGCAACAAATCTCACTGTGCAGGGATTTCACAATGTCTCCTCCAAGAACCACAAAGCATTGTGGAAAGAGCAGCCCAGCTGGCCATCAGGATCACCAATCCCAATGCCAGGCTGCGCAGAGAAGAAAAGGAACAGACAGACAGCTTATGCGCATGTCGGATTTGTGTTAACAAAACCTAATACTACAAAAAAAAATGTTTAGCAAATGGTTCCTGCACTCCAGAACTAAGAGCTTAACAAGGGATTCGAACAAGGAAACCAAGTCTCAAGATACAATCCAATGCTGTAGGGCACGTGCTCACCCACTATGCCACATAGTCACTCAGGCAAGAGAAACTCATCCTGGCTTCTGCTACATTATTACCCTTCTCCTTATACCTTCTGTACAATATTTTGTGTTCCAGGGACAGTATCTTTGGGTCAGTGGCTTGGGAACCCCTTACAATTTTCAAGTGCCCTTTCTGAAACACCATTCTGTGATAAACAAACGGTTTCCCTTGTACTAGGGGGATTAGAAATTGGAAAAATTTTTTCTTTATAGTATGTCAACTACCAAAATCATATAGGAGCATTTGTTCCTTTCAGCTGCTGCCTTTGGATATGAGGCCAGTGTAATCTGTGTTTTTTTAAGAAATGTATAAGAGTGGGACACCTGGAGGACTCGGTTAAGTGTCTAATTTCAACTCAGGTCATGATCTCATGGTTGGTGGGTGAGAGCCCCGCGTTGGGCTCTGTGCTGACAGCTCAGAGCCCGGAGCCTGCTTCAGATTGTGTCTCCCTCTCTCTCTGCCCCTCCTCCACTTGCACTCTGTCTCTCTCTCTCAAAAATAAATAAAAATGTTTTTAAAAATTTAGAAAAAGAAACATAGAATGGCATAATGTTTTAAAGGTTTTTAAGAAATCTTGACATGATGGGGCGCCTGGGTGGCTCAGTCGATTGAGCGTCCGACTTCAGCTCAGGTCACGATCTCGCGGTCCGTGATTTCGAGCCCTGCGTCGGGCTCTGGGCTGATGGCTCAGAGCCTGGAGCCTGCTTCCGATTCTGTGTCTCCCTCTCTCTCTGCCCCTCCCCCGTTCATGCTCTGTCTCTCTCTGTCTCAAAAATAAATAAATGTTAAAAAAATAAATAAATAAATAAATAAAAAATAAATAAATAAATAAAAGAAATCTTGACATGTTTTTGCTGAAAGGAAAAACAGGTGTTTTGACATCCCAGGTTGATTACCTGCACCCAGAATGAAGGAAAAGACCTTATATACATAGCAGAGAATGGAGAATAGCTCAGTTTCCATGATTGTTTTCCCCAGGCCACTAAGCACTCACTTGCAAAGCACATTCCTATTCTCAGGTTTGATGACCTGATTGCTTTATCCTGTGGGTCCTTTCCTCCTCCTCACCTATCTCCAGAAGTAAGATTAGAAACGTCACATATTTGGGGTGCCTGGGTGGCTCTGTCGTTCAAGCATCTGACTCTTGATTTCGGCTCAGGTCATGATCTCATGGTCTATGGGTTCAAGCCCTGCATCAGGCTCTGTGCTGAGAGCACGGAACCTGTTTGGGATTCTCTCTCTGCCCCTCTCCTGCTCTCTCTCTCTCTCTTAAAATAAATAAACATTTTTTAAAAATGTCATATATTCAGAGATCAAAAGGAAACCTTTTTTGGAATCTGTTTATGTCTCTGGATCTTTCTCTTTGACATTATTGTCTGCTGTGTTCTTCAGGCTAAGCTAGGCTATGCTGCACTAATGAGCTTTCTTTCCCCTGGCCTGTGTGCTTTCCCTGATCACACAAAGTAAAAGGGGAGAACCAAAGACAGAATGAGCCCCTTTTGGCTCCTTCTCCTAGTAGGCTCTTCTTTGCAGGTCCTACCTGGGAATGGAGGAATGCGTTCTAGATCCACTGGTGATTTGAATATGTGACCACAACAGTGATCATTGAGGACTCTGTCATTGACAAGGCTCTCCTAAGTCACAAGGCAGCATCCATTGTCTCTGAGAAGGTGGGAGCCTCTCTCTTCACTGCTTTAAATGTTGACCAGAAGAAACAGCGATGCTTCCACAATGCATTCCTAATGTATTACTCTATTACTCTAAACCTGGCAGCTATATATTTAAGGGATTTGGGGTCATAGGGAGGGAAGCTCCAAATACCATTAGAGCACATTAAAGAAGATGAAATTAGCTTAGGAATGTAAGCACATATCAAGCCATTAAATAATTTAAAAGGCACTTAGGGTAGCATTGAGCCATACAAGTATGAGCACTTCAAACTTCTTTGGTTGAACTGAGCTAAAATGTTTGGTAGGATTAAACTTGGAGGCTGGTGCAAAAACCCTGGAACTCTACAGAAAACATTCTATCATGTGGACACATTTTTAACAAGGGTGATCTCTTCGTCACTAACGCCATAGGAAATTGTGTATGTGGCAGTCATGGGCAGCTGCCTAGACAATATCACCTCCCTTTCTTCCTTCCTAACAGAATCTCAATTTTGTCCAACATACAATGTGTCCAATAAAAAACCTGTGTTTCTGGGGCACCTGAGTGGCTCAGTCAGTTAGGTGGCCGACTCTTGGTTTCGGCTCAGGTCAGGATCTCATGGTTCATGAGTTCAAGCCCCACATCAGGCTCTGAGCTGCCAGTGTGGAGCCTATTTGGCGCTCGCTCTCTCTCTCTCTCTCTCTCTCTCTCTCTCTCTCTCTCCCCCTTCCCCACTCTCTTTCTCTCTTAAAAATAAACTTTATTAAAAAAAACCAAAATCTACATTTCTCAGCATTCCCTGAAGCTAGAAGCAACCACATGATACAGTCCTAGTCAATAACGTGCAAGTATAAATCTGCTGGGAATTTTTTGGAAACTCTAATTTCCTGATAGAAATGCTACTCCTTCTCCCTCACCACTTCCTCCTCCTCTCTGAATAGAAGGTAGTTGAGAGATAAGAAATGGAGTATCTGGTTTGCAAACTTTCAAGAGAAAGAATCCCACTGAATACATCAGAGCAGAGAGATAGAAGGAGCCCAGTCTACTGGTGCCATAATGAGCTACTGTGTAAATCCCAGACTCTGACTTTGGAACTTTCTAGGTAAGGGAATAAATCCCTATTGGATTAAGCTACTGTGGTTGGGTTTCTGTTTCATGAAGTGGAGGCAACCCTTAATCAATATAGACACACAGACAGAAGTGTTTCCTGTCCAATATCACTTTGAAATTGGAAGGATAAACACAGGTGCTTGTTACAGGACCTTTCTCAACATTTTCTGTCCTAGGTACCTGATGATGCTTCAAGAGGGGGTAGAATACAGGGTCCTCAAATTCTCTTGACTATGGAAACTTTTATTTCATGTTACATTTCTTGAGAATAGTGTTTTACCAGATATACATTGGAAAGCAGTGTTTCAGGTGCATTTCTCTCTCTCTCCTGAACTAAGAAAAAACATGCCTTTCTAGAGCAATACAAATATAAATTCTTAGAAAAAGTTAAAACATAAAACATTGTAACTTTGCATACTGGGTTGAATAGTTATCTCCCTGAAATTCATGTCTCCCTAGAACCTGTGAACGTGACCTTATTTAGCAATAGGGTATTTGTAGAAAATTAAGAATAATTCATAGTGGATTAGGATGGGCCCTAAATCCAACGATGGGGGACTTTATAAGGAGAGGGAGATTTGGGTATAAAGAAACACAGAGGACACACAGGCACAGAGGAGAAGCCTATGTGATGATGGGGGCAGAGACTGGAGTCATGTGGCTGCAAGCCAAGGATACCAAAGACTGCTGCTAACCACCAGAAGTCAGGAACAGGCAAGGAAGGATTCTTCCTTTACAGCCTCCAGAGGGAGCACGGCCCAATGGAAACCTTGATTCCAGACATCTACCCTCCAGAACTATGAACAAATACATCTACAGTTGTAAGCCATCCAGTGTGTAGTACTTTGTTAAGGCAGCCCTAGGGAACTAATATGCTTTGTGATGCTGTAATTGTAATAAAGTTTAAATCATTGTAAATTTGTCCCTGTGTCCAGGATGAGGATGAAGCGTCAACATGGGTGGAGGCCTGTCTCAGCCCCACCCGTCTCCTCTACCATATTTAAGATTCTTACAAGGAACTTACATTCTTCCTGTCTTTTTCCCTTGAAACCAAATAGGATCTTGAAAACTGTAACATTAAAAAAGGGAGAAGCTGACATTTAGAAAGAAAGGTCCTGGACAGCCACCGCAGTACCCTAAGCTCCACAGAGGCAGCACTGGGGCAAGTGAGAGCCAGACAGGCACTGGGCGGCTCTGCCACATTGAGGAAAATAATTAAACATGGGCAAAGGAGATCCTAAGAAGCCCAGAGGCAAAATGTCATCATATGCAAACTTGCAGAGAGGAGCCAGGAAGAATCACCTAGATGCTTCAGTCAGCTCAGAATTTTCTAAGGAGTGCTCAGAGAGGTGGAGGCCCATGTGCTCAAAAGAAAGGAAAATGTGAAGACCTGGTAAAGGCAGACAAAGCCCGTTATAAACGAGTAAATGAAAACTTACATCCCCCTCTAAAGAAGAAACAAAAAAGAAGTTCAAGGATCCCAATGCACCTAAGAAGCCTCCTTCGGCCTTTTTCTTGTTTGGTTCTGAGTATCACCCAAAAACCAAAGGAGAATATCCTGGCCTATCCGTTGGTGATGCCACAAAGAAACTGGAGAGGTATGGAATCACGCGGCTGCAGAGAACACGCATCCTTATGAAAAAGCTGAAGGAAAAATATAAAAAGACTATTGCTGCATACTGAGCCAAAGGAAAGCCTGACACAGCAAAAAAGGGAGTCGTCAGGGTTGAAAAAAGCAAGAAAAAGATGGAAGACAAGGAAGATAAGAGAGGAAGATGAAGAAGATGAACAAGTTCATCCTAGCGTAGTTTTTTGTTCTGGTCTATAAAACATTTAACCCCTCCCCCTTCCTGTACACAGCTCACTCCTTTTAAAGAAAAAAACTGAAATGTAAGACTGTGTAATATTTGTTTTTAAACTGTACAGGGTCTTTTTTTTTTTTTTTTTTTGTATAGTTAACACACTACCGAATGTGTCTTCAGGTAGACCTATCCTGGTGGTATCTTCAATAGCCACTAACTTTGCCTGGTTGGTATGGGGGTTGTAAACTGGCATGGAAATTTAAAGCAGGTTCCTGTTGGTGCATAGCACTAATTAGTTATATATGGCGATGGTAGCTGGTTCATCTTCAGTGGTCTCTGATGCAGTTTATACAAAATAATTGTTGTTCTTGGGGCGCCTGAGTGGCTCAGTTGGTTAAGTGTCTGACATCAGCTCAGGTCATGATCTCATGGTTCATGGGTTCCATCCCTGCGTTGGGCTCTATGCTAACAGGTCAGAGCCTGGAGCCTGCTTCAGATTCTGTGTCTCCTTCTGTCTCTGCCCCTCCCCTGTTCTCTCTTTAGCTCTCAAAAATAAACATTAAAAAACTGTTGTTGTATTAACTGAGTACCACTCTGTAATTGCAAAAAAAAAAAAAAAAAAAGTTGTAGCTATTTTGTTGACATTATGAATGCTTCTAATACAATTTTTTTTTTGAAGGGAGGGAGGACGGATGGACAGAAAATCCTGAAGAGCAACTTTTCAGCAACCCTGGATTTGCCAGTAATTATGGCCTCACCTTGGGTCAGAGTCTTGTCTTCTCTCGGTTTCATCTGTGTGTTCTCTAGAACTCCAAGGGTGGACTGGAGGGTCTGCATGGCTCCTTCTGCTTTGACATGCCAGAATTCCAGTGGGAGCATTTCTCATATATAGGAACATCTGATGCATGTTTCTCAGAAATAAAGAATTGCAGCCCCTTGCTAATGGTTGGGGCTCCTTTTAGAGCTTTCCTGAGTTCATTTATATGCAAGAATATTACTTCCTAGGATATTATAACTGAGCAAGAGAAAAGACTGAAGTGTTGTGCTTGGTGTAATGTTTGCCTTGGCATATTGGACGTTCTTAGAGAGGACTGGTTGTCTAGAGAAAGGCGTAATACTAATTACCAGGATAATGATGACTGTGTATCTCCTTTTCCCACCCTCAAGAGAAACTCACACTTACAAAGCTAACTAAATTGGGGCACCTCAGTAGCTCAGTCAGTTAAGCACCCAACTCTTGACTTCAGCTCAGGTCATGATCTCACGGTGCATGAGTTCAAGCTCCGCGTTGGTCTCTGCACTGACAGTATGAGGCCTGCTTGGGATTCTCTCTCCTCGTCTCTCTCTGACCCTCCCCTGCTCTCTCCCTCTCAAATAAACTTATAAAAAATGATAAAAAAATAAAGCTAAGTAAATTACTCCCATTACAAAAGATGTCTTTATTTTACCAACAAGTTTACTAAGAATTTCCTTTAACATTAACAGTGTAGCAAAGAGCTCAACCTACTCTTCAGTCTAAACAACCCCACATTCTTGAGACTTTCTTCATATGCACTACTTTCCATCTATAAGACCATGGTCTAGCAGACCATGTAGGCTGCTTTTTCCTGAACCCCAGCTACTTGTCATCATAGGTTGTAAAGGTGAAAAACAACACAGCGCAATACTCTTGAAACTGACCAACACAGAGTAAGCTTAGGAAAGGAATACATCTTGGAGCTTGAAGGTTGTGTTGTCAATGTATCCTATAGGTTACCAGAAATTCAGGGGTGAAAATAAAGAATCCCTGCTTTGCACAAGGATGCACAAGACACAATGTCTTTGTAAGGTGCATCACAATATTATAATTATCAGACACAAATATTTTTAGCATTTTAAATGCATATAGTCCTTGCCAAAAATGGTTTGAGAATGCAAAAGAGACTATAAATTCTGGAAGATGCACAGAATTGGACGTTGACTTATGGACATTTGCAATATAATTTGTGCTTAGCAAGGACACAAAACCTTAAAATAACATCTCCATAATTCTCTAAGTATATCAATAGCCCTATTGACAACCATATTTACAACAAAGGAGAAAAATAAACCAAAAGAGTAAATTGGGTTTTTAAACTGTTCATCTATGTAGCATTACCTAGAAATAAGTTTTCCTCATCTAAATAATGAGATTAATAATACTTGACCTTATACAATTGTTGCAATTAGAGTTTTAATAATAAATACAAAAACACAGCACTGTCTTAGCCCAAGCTGCCATAACAAAATACTATAGGCTGGGTAACTTATAAACAACAGAAATTTATTTCTCACAGTTCTGGAGGCTGGGAAGTCCAAGATCAAGGCACCAGCAGATTTGGTGTCTGGTGAGAGCCTGCTTTCCAGTTTATAGACCACTGTCTTCTCACTGTCCTCACATAGCAGAAGGGGCAAGGGAGATCTCTGAGGTCTCTTTTATTTATTTTTTTTTTAATGTTCATTTTTGAGAGAGAGAGAGAGAAAGAGAGAGAGAGAGAGGGAGGGAGAGAGAGAACGAGTAGGGGAGGGGCAGAGAGAGAGGGAGACACAGAATCTGAAGCAGGCTCCAGGTTCCATGCTGTCAGCACAGAGCCCGAAGCGGGACCTGAACCCATGAATCATGAGATCATGACCGAGCCAAAGTCAGATGCTTAACCAACTGAGCCACCCAGGCACCCCTCTGAGATCTCTTTTATAATGTCATTAATCTCATTATTGCAGAGCCCTCATGACTTAATCATCTCCAAAGGCACCACCTCCAAATACCATTGTATTAGGGATTAGATTTCAATATATGAATTCTGGAGAGACATTAACATTCAGTCTATAACAAATCATTAACACAGCCTGATATGTAGAAAGTACTCAATAAATTTTAGCTACTACTATTATGGTGGAGCCAAGTGAAAGATTTGGGATATGTTTTAGAGAATTAAGCCAATTGAATTTGCTGATAGATTGGATGGGAAAGTGAAGAAAATAGAGAAACCAAGAAAAATTCCAAGATTTTTGGTATGAACAACTGGGAAGATAATGTAATACAGAAAAAAGTGGGTTTGAGGAAAGAAATTAAGACTCTGCTAGGGTTGTTTGGCTTGATCTGAGTTACCTGTAAGACGTCCATGTAGAAACGTCAAGGAGGCAGTTGGGAATACAAGTCTGTAGCCTCACTGCTCAGCACCATTCAAAATAAGATCCCAAGACCAACAGCCTCAGCATCACCCAGGAACTTGTTGGAAATACAGAATCTTAAGTCCTACCTCAGATCACTGGAATCAGAGTGTGCATTTTAACAAGATTCCCAAGTGATCTGTATGCACAATAAAGACTAAGTAGCACTAAGCTAGAGTTCTCAGAAAAAAAAGACCAGATGTAGCTTTAGACCAGAACCTAAAGCTAAGGCCTGGAAAAGCTCCCCGGGGGGAAGCGAGAATAGGGGGCCCAGGGTAGAGTCATGGGACTCTCCCACATTCAGAGGTCTAGTAGAGGTAAATGGAACTCCACAGAGGAAGAAAGAGAAACAGCCAGTGAGGCAAGGGAAGGCCAGGAGAGTGAAGGGTACCAGAAAGTCAGACAACAAAATGTTTCAAGAAGAGGTCCACTGTGTTGACAGCTGCTGATAGGTCAGTAAGATAAGAATAGAGAAGAGACCATTAGACTTGGCAATAAGGAGGTCACTAATGACCTTGACAAGAGCAGCCTCAGTAGCAGAGAGGGGACAAAAGCCCATGTGTAGACAGTGGGGAAGAGAAAGTGAGGCAGTGAACAAGGCAGTTCTTGCAAGGAGTTTTGCTGAGAATATAAAGAGAGAAATGGGGTAGTAGCAGGGATACTTAGGTAGGAGATACTAGAGCATGCCTGAATGCCAATGGGGATGTTGAAAGGTGGGGGGGGGGGGGGTAGGGAGGAGCTGACAATGCAGAAAAAAGAATGACCAATTGCTGGAGTGGTGGTTTTGAGAAGGTACGAGGAAAGGGGGCCCAGATCCCAGAGAAAGGATGGTGCCTAATAAAAGCAGGACCACTCAGTTCATTGCTCTTTCAATGAAATTGGAGGCACCTAGCAAGATGTGTGGGAGTGGGAGGAGAGGATATTTTTTTTAAAAGAGGAGTGAAATACTCATTTTGGAGAGTGGGAAAGTGAATGTCTCAGGATTACCACGTAGTACAGAGTACTTTTTTGAGATTTTTGGCCAGGCATTGAAGAAAACCCACACTTTCCTATAACATGCTTCATTCCCCGCCCCCCCAAATGTCCTGTTCTAATGTGTAAGCATGAATTATGAAAAAGTACATCTTCTCCGTCAATCCTTATTTTTCCTGTGGCAGTTTATTATGTTAAAGGTCACCATCAGCAGAGCAAGGCTAGACAAGAGAGTCATCTCAGAGCCACAGGAAGATGGTGATATGGAAGGACAGAAGCCTTCTGTCCCCTCCATGAGATGCATGGCTGGGGGAGAATGCAGGAATTAATGACATGAAAACACAAGATGTTTCAAGAAAGGAAGTTTTCCTTCTCTTCTCACAATGCCCCAAGAACTACTAGGAGATCTCTCATGAGACTAGCACTTTCATAAACAACACCATATACTGTTAATTGCCTTTAATTGAGTTTTGAACAAGCCCAAAGTCACTAATGCCTCCTTGGTTACCTTCCTTCCTCCTTGGAAGCCAAGCTCATTGAACAATCCCATAATTCTTTGCAGGATTCCCTAATCCAGCTACATGAAGCCCATTTCTGTGATCCAAAAATAAAAAATCCAAAGGCTCACTCTCCTCTGAGCTCACTGTTCTCTCACAGCACACATCCCACATACCCAGGGCCTTGGCACAGTGTAGATAGCCTCTGTATGACCTACGGCCACTTCCTTCTATTTGGAAGCCCACGGCTCCCAACTGGACAGACTTCCCATCAGCCCCCTGTGGCTATCCTCCATCACTATTTCTTGGTCATTCCCTTCACTCACGGATGACTTCACCATCTTCCCCTGGGTCACTAGGCCTTCTGATTCCTGATGACTTCAACATTCATTCCCATGCGGTGATACACCCAACACCCAGCCTCACATTTCCTTAGCCTCTCAGCCAGCCATGTTTCCTTCTACCCCAGTCTCAGTCATCCACTCCCATGGTTATATACCCTAGATCTTGCTGCCACCAATAAGTGCACCATTTCCAACATCTGGATTTTACATCCTCCTCCTTAACCATCTCCTTCTAGCCCATCTACTCTGATTCTCCAATGTCTCTGTGAACTTCTGCTCATTTTTTCACTATCTAGCCTCAAACTCCACTCTTCACATCCTTCCTTATCTTGCTTACATTAACTAGTTCCACTAGGTAATAATCCCCTTGCAAAAATACCTCAAATTCCTCTTTTCCATTCTCCTCCGCTGTTCTCACCTCAAAGAGCCCTACCTTTGGTCAAATGCTACAAGGCCTTGCTTCCAGTATACATTTGAATAGTTGACCTTTGCACACAGCTGTGCATACTAGACTTATTTCAAAACTCTCTCTACACCTTTCAAATTATTTCTAAATATTACCAAACAGTCTGCCCTTCCTTGGTGTAGACTCTTCAAGGAGATTGTTTCCTACTTTCTCACCTCTCCTCAAATACCCACATTGGCCTCTTCTCTCTTACTAGAGTATAATCTCCTAGTTCACAGAGGCATGCCCAGCACTTGGAACAGTAGATGGACATAGAGGGTGTTAAGTAAACACTTGTCAACTGACTAATTGATACTCATAGTCAAACCATAATAAATTTACCTACTACTGTGATAAATTATTCATTGTTGCTAATATACCTCAATCACATTAAACATTTTTATTGCTATAAAACGTACATAGCATAAAATTTATTATCTCAACCATTTAAAAAATTTTTTTTGAACATTTATTCCTTTTTTGAGAGACAGAGAGAGACAGTGAGTTGGGGAATGACAGAGAGAGAGGGAGACACAGAATTTAAAGCAGGCTCCAAGCTCTGAGCTGTCAGCACAGAGCCCGACACGGGGCTTGAACTCACAAACTGTGAGATCATGACTTGAGCTGAAGTCAGACACTTAACCCACTGAGCCACCCAGGTGCCCCAACCATCTTAATCATTTTTAAGTGTACCATCCATTCATAATGTTGTGTAACCATCACATCTCTAGATCTCTTTTCATCTTGTAAAACTGGAACTCTATACCCATTAAACATTAAGGCATTAGAAAATTTCCCCCACCCCAGACCCTGGCTACCACCATGTTACTTTCTGTTTCTATGATTTTGACTACTCTAAGTACCTCATATAAGTGAAATCATACTGTATTTGTCTTCCTGCGACTGGCTTATTTCATTTAGTGATATCCTCAAGGTTCATCCTTATTACAGGATATGTCAGAATTTCCATATATACATATATAGATAGATAGATAGATATAGACATAGATATATAGATATATAGATATACACACACACCATGTTTTCCTTGTCCATTCATCCATTTATGGCCACTTGAGTTGCTTCTGTGTTTTAGCTATTGTGAAAATGCTGCTATGAACATGGGTATACAAATATCTCTTTGAGTCCCTATATCAATCAAATTTAAATACATTTTCTTGAACGTTTATGTAACTCTCCTTTCCCTTCTGCCCAAAAATTAACAGAAGGGGTGATCCGGGCCAAACATCTATTTTAAAGAAATATTTACTGAACTAAATGTATAAAGACCAGTACTTGGATAAAAAAAAAATGGATCAATATCATAGCTGTTTTCCTCCTTTCCTCCATCACTTCCTAAGGGGGTAGTTCCTTATAATGTAAACCACAAAATCCTCCAGGGAAGAGCTCAAGAAGCAGCCTGGGTAGGAGGGAAGGATGAGATACCCTAGCTCCTGACTTCACCCCCTCCAGCCCTTCCATATTACCTTCCTCTTAGGCAACTCTCCCTACATCCCCCCATATGGCTCCTCCCCACCCCCGTTATGCTTCTGCTCCCCCTATGAGACTAAAGAAATATCCCTTCCCCTGTTTGTTAGAATGGCAGAAACTTGCAGACATTTAAAAGACAAGAAACAACCAAAAAGATACTGTGGCATTCAAGCACATGAAAAGATGCTCGGAGTCATTGACATTAAGGAAATGCAAATTAACACCACAATAAGATACTACCCATATCTATCATAATAGCTAGAATTTAAAAAAACAAACTAGCAATACCAAGTTTAGAGCAACTAGAACTCATACATTGCTGGTGGGGATGCAAAATGGGGTACATTTTAGAACCAGTTTGGCAGTTTCTTATAAAGTTAAGAATACACTTACCATACTACGATGCAATCCCACTCCTAGGTACTTATTTACCCGAAAGAATGGAAATACACAAAAATCCGTAAGGCAATATGTACAGTGGCTTTATTCATAATCATCAAAAACTGGAAACAACCCAAATGTCTTTTAACGGGTAGATAGCTAAAGAAACTGGTATAGCCATCCAAAGAAATATTACGCAGCAATCAAAAGAAATAAACTGTTAATATTTGTAACAACATGGATTAATCTCGAAAAGATTATACAAAGTGAAAGAAGTTGGACACAAAAGACTACACTGCATGATCCCATTTATTGCACATTCTGGATAAGGCAAAACCAGATGGGTGGTTATCAAGGGCCATGGGTGGATGGCGGAGATTTACTACAAAGGGGCACATGGGAACTTTATTCTATCTTGATTGTGGTGGTTGTTACATGAATGTCTATATTTGTCAAAATTCATAGGACAATACATCTAAGAATAGTGAATTGTACTATATGATGTTTATTATAGCTCAATAAGCTTGACTTTAAAAAGCACAGCAAATAAATTAAAAAGTCACCTTCTTTTGCATAATACAGGGAACACAAAAGTAAATTATGTAAATTATACTAGCAACACAAACAGCATCAGAACAAATAATTTTTACAGAACTGGTTTCTGATCCTACAGAAGCAGCACTCTAGCCTTGAAAAAGCCCATATTTATATACTACCTTGCCTCGTACTCCTGTCAGGGTACCATCTGGGAGTTGGGCAGTCATTCATCTCAGCCCTCCTTGAACAGGGCAAAAGGACCTCACCCCAAATCCACAACCACCTGGGCCCTCTTATTGGCAGAAACAAAATGACTCATCCTGAAAGAGCCCACCCTTGCTGCCTCATCCACATACCTCAGCCATACCACCTTACAGGCACAGAAGCAAAAATACCAGTAAACTGTGGGATGACATACCATGGTAATTACAAAATGAGACTGGAGACCTTCTTTCTCAAACTCTAACTCTGAAAGACTATTTTAGCAGGTAAAAAGTAATGGAGAACCTCAAATAGGAGAGACACCAAAGTAGTTATAGATCAGCATGTGGACTTGCTCTGCAAATAGAAACGCTGCTTTCTTGGCTTTGCTCCTCATTTCCCAACAGACTTGACCTTTCTGGGGATGCACCCATCCATCCATAAAATCCTGATGAACCCAACTCAGCAATAGAAACAAGGCTCCTTTGCATAAATAAGCTAGAGATCTGCTTTATAACATTGTCTACTTAATTAAGTATTGCTTCCTGGATGTCCCAGTTGCAGAATCTATGGATTTTTATCCCATTATTATAAATTAATAGATTTGTCCTTTAACAATACTCTCTAGCTATTTTCATTTTGTGTTTGAAGTTAACTAATGTTTAACATCATGGTTAAGATGAAAGTCTCCAATCTTTTTTTTTTTAATTTTTTTTTCAACGTTTATTTATTTTTGGGACAGAGACAGAGCATGAACGGGGGAGGGGCAGAGAGAGGGGGAGACACAGAATCGGAAACAGGCTCCAGGCTCTGAGCCATCAGCCCAGAGCCCGACGCGGGGCTCGAACTCACAGACCGCGAGATCGTGACCTGGCTGAAGTCGGACGCTTAACCGACTGCGCCACCCAGGCGCCCCTGAAAGTCTCCAATCTTAATAAAACAGCAAAGAGTATAAAACAGTAGACATTTTTAATTAGGGAAAAATGTGAAAATATGCAAAATTAGAGAGCATTCTATATAATGAACTCCAAGTACCCATCACCTAGCTTCAGAGTAGATTACAATTTTCCTGAGTGTCTGGGTCATGCCTCTTGTTCCAGTGTGATTATTAATAGCACCTCCGTTCACTCTAAAAAGTGCCAGTTTAGATAACAGATTATACCCAACCTCAACAATTAGCAATTTGTAGTCCATCCCAATCCACTCATCTCCCAATAAAAAAGATTTTGAGATAAATCATAGACGGTGTTATCATTTGATCCATAAATATAATAGACTTTGAAAAGCAGATTTTAATTCTTTGACATCCTTAATCTTGATAGATATTCAGTATAACAAGTACAGGCTTCAAACAGTTGGCAACAGTTTTCACAGCTTGTAACTTTAACAGTTAAGATATATAAAGCAGGAGCCCCCAAACTGTTCTGTCTCAATGATCATTGCTAAGGCTGAAAAATGAAGCAATAATTTCCAAATTCGATGGAAACATAGAGGCAACTGAAATTTCTTGTGCATCATAACTCCAGATTTACTTTCTGAACAAAGAACCTTTGGTACCCACAAATCCTTCCTTCTCAACCAGGTTTTAAAAAAAAAAAAGCTAGCAGTCCCTTTCCCTAGAGGATGCACACTGTTAGTGAGTTCACTAACTTTCTGTGTTAGTTCCTTACTTTCTGCATCTAAATCGAGTACTGGCAACTCTGACATATGATCTCTCTAGCACCTGGGCAATAACTACAACCCAGGGTCCCTAGAGAAGCTTCTGTCTTCTCTTAGCCCTCATTTTATCCCGAGCTCTTTTAGACTATTAGCCAAACCCTTCTAATTTGCCATTTGCCCTTTTCTGAATAGAAACAACTGAGCTTGTTAGAACTGTACATAAGCTAAGAGTCATTCATCTTAGAGTGGAGTAGAAGGATGTTTCCGTATTTCTGCACTATTCTAGATGTGAGAAGATACTGGAATTGAGCTGATACGTACTGCACACATTTGAAGTCATTTTCACAACAAAGAAGAGCAAACTTCACTAGAGTTTGAATTTAAATCATGTCATTGCCACTAGTTTATTCTATTGTTACCATGCATGGCTTGATGAAAACTAATGACCGTGGCTTCTAATTCAAGATGGCAAGCCTAATCCCACCTATCCCTATGTTCCTCTCTCTCTCCTAAGTCTCCATTAAATTGATCGTAAGGGAATAAAAATGCACAACCCTACAATGACGGAGTAAAAGCAGGTGGTTATCAGAGGAGAGATTTCAACAACTTTCTGGAGGACAAAAAGCAGATGGAGAACTGGTGACTAATGTTTGAAGCAAAAGAAGCCTCAGCCCAAATTTCAGGCAGAGGATGCTGGAGCCAAGGAAGCAGATGATCTGTGGCAGAGCCTTGAAGGTGTCCTATACTCTGATATAGCAGGCATGATAAAGGGCAAGAAGAAAAAAGAGACTGAATAAAGGGGTGCAAACTGCACATCTCCGTGGAGCAGCAGGCCCCCCCCAGCCGCTTCTCCTGTGCTCAATCACAGGACACGGCCCTGGCCAGGCGCTCAGCTATAGATCCCTCTGTATCTCAGAGGGATCTGGAGGGGTCTTACAGAAACTGCACCCTACAGGGGATGAACCAGGGCAGCTGTGGTGGTGATGGTGTCCCCAGGGTCACTCTGTGAGTGTTTGCCACCTAGGGGCCCAAAGCCTGGAATATCC
Source organism: Felis catus (assembly GCF_018350175.1). Classification (NCBI taxonomy): domain Eukaryota; kingdom Metazoa; phylum Chordata; class Mammalia; order Carnivora; family Felidae; genus Felis; species Felis catus. Next base: position 87,579,861 of record NC_058370.1, read on the forward strand.
CCTGAAAAGGATATGAAATCCTAGCATATTACTTACTGTGCAGTGAACAATATCAACCCAGTTAATGAACAGTTTAAAAGTTTTCAGCTTTTAGAATCACCATAATCATAGACAAATCATAGATACCAACTATGGCCATGGAACAGAATGAATATTTTATCAACTTTGATAATGCAAAAGTAAAGGGAAGCTAGAGGGAAGGAGGAAGCAGGGCAAGAAGAGGCAGTAATAGCCTTATGTTATACACAGTAGAGAGTCAAATGACCTAGTCAATAGTCCATGGAATGAAAAATCAGATTTTAATAAATGCATTGTCTGGAGCAGCAGGAATGACGAGAGAAAGACAGTGAGGAGATGTAGGCATGATGTAAATAAATTACATCCTTGACTTTCATGGCAGAAGATCACTAGATGATGATTGAAGTTGATAAATTCAGAAACAGCAGTGTATGCATATTATTTTGAGATACAGAGGGAACTACAGCAGAATGGGAAACACAGCTAAAAGCAGTTTGCCGGTATGTAGATAAGGATTTGGGGTGGGGCAGGGATTGTTGCTTTCTGTTAGAAGCCCTTCAGTCCTGTCTGATTTATTAACTATGCATATGCATTGCCTTAAAAACAGTTTAAAAGGCGGGGGGAAGGAGAAGAAGAAAGAAAACTAACAGTACGACTTATGGAAACGCAAGAAAGGAAGTCTCATGCACAGCACAGCACGAACAAGCATGGAATGGGTTAAGCTGCATAACTATGGTAACAGATGTAGCTAATTTGGGACACAAATGAGGGTGTTGGAAAGATCTAAGAGAAATGTGGTGCTAAGAGGGAAGACGAATAAATTCTAAATAAAGGACTGTTGAGATAATCAGTATGGATGCTCTGCCATCTGACACAGTAGAGGAAGAAAGAACTGTACATGCCCTCACTTTTCGAGTATCTTTTCACCATAAATTTTTAAAATCAAAAGTCAAGAGATTCTTATATGGACTCCATGCTGAGTAAAGAAAGCAAACATAACGAAATTCATAATAAAATATGGGCTGAAAATCGTGTCCCTTGTTAAGTGAAATTCTGTCTTCATAAAGTCCCTTTGCATTTCAAAGTTAAATAACTTCACTTGCTCTTCGAGAAAAACAATTTATAAATGACATTCAAATGCACACATATTGACCTTCCCTTCAATACAATGATTTGCAAAGGAGTATATGCAGTTAAGTAACCCTTTCAAAATTCCACAGAAAATAATCAAAGGAATAGAAAAATAGGAAGAAATCTGCATCACTTCTGGTTACTGGGAAGGCTGCCATCCATGTGGCAGAATCTGTGAAGAAACGGCATCTTTGCAATATCAACTCTTCCCATCCAGAAACATGACATTCGATTTCTGAAATAGTGGTGGCTCATATGTTCTGTGAAAATGTCCACTTCATCAAGATTTTCACGTTAGGATATAATAATGCATAGTGTTATGATTTCAAATATTCTCTGCTTTGTTCCATATATCATTTCTAGTATTTTGTTTTTATCTTAATCAGGCTTGCTAGAAGTTTGTCTATTTGGTTGGCTTTCTGAAAGAAGCAACTTGCCAGTTACAAAGTGGGGGGGGGCATGTAAGGTGGAGGAAAGAGGATGAGAAAGATGTGGAAGCTGGTGGGGAGCTATGGAGAAGGGGCATGTCCAGAAAGATGCTTGGTCAGCCTACCTAGGAGGTGGAGTATGAAGGAAGAAGATGTAAAGCAGATCTAAGCAAGGAGTTTGGGCTTTATCCTGAAAGTAATGTTGAGATTTGCTTTGTTTCAGCAAGATCACTGTGGATTGATGGAGTTCAAGTTGGATGTAGGGAAGACAAATGGGAGGCTCTGGAGTAACCCAAAGTTCTACCCAGGAGCAGTGTGGCTGATAAACACAAACCCAAGCAAACTAGCCCAGGCAAGATGGAAGGCAACCTCATCAACATAGGAACCAAAATCTAGCTGGGCCTCATGGAAGCTACTAGAACTGGAATCACTGTGGCCACCTCAGGAAAACCAAGTGGCTTCTTCTCTAAATTGGCGTGGAAAGTAGGGGGATGACCTATCACTTTCATTGCATCATGTCTGTTTTGGTTTGTTGTTTTGTTTTGAGTTTGGCTTCTTTCTCTTTTTTTTTCTTTTTTGGCCTCCTCATCCTGACTCTCTCTCTTATTTGGCCTATTATGGCCACCAGCTCTGAGATCCCAAGTCCTCACAGGTCCACACCTGGTTCAATCAGCTGTCTGCATGTGTGTGTGTGGGGGGGGTGCATGGGGTAGAGGATGTCAAATGATCCTTAGGGCTGTCACTCATAAAAGCCAGAGGCATTTGCTACTTGGCTCGGTAAGTTTTTTTCATCCACTTCAAGGCTTGGCTCAGGGAAGACCATTCCAGATATCATAAGGAGCACTGATATTTGTTCTCTGGCAACCACATCCTAAATTCCCTAGCCTCTGGGTCTTACCCAGGTTGCTTGTGGGGTGACATCCAAGTACATTAGAGATATTTACTGCTGGGCCAGATGACATTTATTTATGTACTTATTTATCTTTATTTTCAGCTGTACCTGTTGGGGTGATTAGAACTGATATGGCTTGAAGCTGGCTATGTTAAAACCCCACTTAATTGGAGGCTCCCTCAGCACAAATCAAGATTGGGGGGGCCAGATACCCAAAGTGGAAGGTGCTGATAAAGTTCTTGGAGTCTTTTAATACCCCCACGCTCTCCCAGAACACACCATAGCCCACTCAGGTTTGGTGCTTTGAGCCTGAGTATTATTCTAGGATTCAGCTGAGAGAACATTCCTTTTTCTGGGGAGTGCCCCTTATTGAATCATGGGCTGGTTGACGTTGGCTGGCACCATCTCTGCCATATCTTCTGGAGAGTCCTTGAAGAATCTGGGCCCACTGTTTGTTATCTCCCTCTTCTCTACAACTAAAATAGATCTGTCTTCCTTTGCTTGGCATGTCCTTGTTTTAGCACTAAATGTCCCCCATCCCAGGAAAGCCATCAGGGCCCTAAGTAATACTGCATCAAATATAACCTGTGTGTAACATAATACAATATACATGCATATGTCTATGATATGTATACATCAAAAGGAAAGCTATCAAAAACACAATTATAGTAGGAGACTGACATATTTCTTGTAATCTTTGACAGATCACTTAGGTACAAAGAAAAATAAAAATAGACTTGAATATAATCAATAAACTTGTTTTAATCTATACAATCCAACATTGTAGTGCACAGAGAATAGACTTTCTTTTCACCTCATTCAATAACACTGGCAAACCTCTCACATGTAGTTTACCATGGAAGATAGGCCTGGATGAATCTTTGCTGGAAGCTTGCCATTCCATAGGTGCTCTTTGAGTTTGGGGGACTTTGCTGTTGTTGTTGTTGAAAACAGAGGCAGTTTTTGGTATTACTGTCTTAAAATTATTTCAGGCTAAAACTATGGCAGTCAAGGTATATAGAGTCAAATATTAGGGCTGCAATCTCTCTTCTAGAGAGTGAAAATTCTATTCCAAGAATCTTGGGTGTGTCCTTGCACACAGTGCAAAATGCTTAAACTAAACAATTATCTCTTTTGAAGAGAAAAATTTCCCATGGACCCAGGGTTGACCTACATCACTTTTATTAAATATGTGCACACATAAAGACCAGTTCTAAACACCTAGGCATTAATAGCTAGTTATATAACTAAAATACCAAAGCCAATTTACAAGCACATGTAATTATCAAACTTTAAAATGTCAAATTAATAAAATTAACTTTATACAACAGATAATATTGTTTTGCTAAGATTAAAACACCATTTGGGGCTTAACAGAAAGATCTAGTCTCAGGCCCAGTTACTACATGTTACCACTATCTGAATCCTGGCTTCAACAATACCAATGCAGACAACTCCTAAAGCATGTGTGCAAAACAATATTGATAACCTCAAAAATGTGTTTGCTACTTTAAGATAATCAGGTATCATAATTTAAAATTCTGCTAAAAACCACCCATCTAAGTGGGTGCCATTTTATACTAATAAAGATAATAATAATTGCTAACATTTATTGAACTTTACTGAAGACTTTACCAGTCTTTCACACATAATAGCTCTAATCCTTGTGATATCACTATGAAATCAATACCACATATTTATCTCCATATTATCAAAAGAAGAAACTGAGAAACAGAGAGGTTGAGTTATTTGCCCAGGTTTCACAGCTAGTAAGTAGAAAAGCGAATTAGAAGTCAGTCTGGCTCCACCCAATCATTATGCCTAGTTACCTGTCTCATTGTTTTGGACATAAGGTAGTTATCACAGGTCACTAAATCTGTATTGCATACAGATCTAACCCAATTATTGCTGAAATCAGCAACAGCAACTCTGTCATTGTGTTTTCACTACAACACCTGCTGCTAATAAATGGCTACAGCCCAGTCCATATGAGGGCGGAACCAGCATGAGAGCATCATTCCTTGCCAATATAGCACTGGTCCCAGGAGTTGTTCCTTTGAGTTTGACAAGCCTGTGCCCTATGTGGGCTCACCCTTCTCTCCATGTGCCTCTAATTAAACTCCTCGCTGCCTCATGACCTGAGCTACCAGGCCTGCCCCTGGTTCACACAGGAAGATGCAGAGGCAAACACAGGCCCCACCATGGGTTTTGGGGTTGCCATCAAGATAATCCAGAACACATTTTTATTGTTAAGATTATCACTGAAGAGGCAACTGGGTGGCTTAGTCGGTTAAGCGTCCGACTTTGGCTCAGTTCATGATCTCATTGTTCGTGAGTTCGAGCCCCATGTCAGACCCTGTGCTGACAGCTCAGAGCCTGAAGCCTGCTTCAGATTCTGGGTGTCTCTCTCGCGCTCTCTGCCTTCCTCTGCTCATGCTCTGTCTCTCTCAAAATATATAATAAACATTACAAAAATATTATCACTGAAGTAAAACTGCTAATTTTAGAAAAGACACAGATCCCTCAAAATGTATATATTCTCAGAACCCCAGGGGTCTGAGAGCTCCAAGAAGTAATATGAGTGCACACCAAGGAACACTATAAAAACAGCGGTATGAAAACCTCCTTGTGGCTGACAAGGACATGATTGAAGACATCATTCCAAACACTGTAATATTTGCAAAAAGTTCCTTTCTGCTCTTAGAATCAAGAATTGTTGTGCTTCTCTTAACAAGTTTCTGTGTTTTATGTTCTAGATATGGGACATTTTGTTTCATGCTTTTTCTGCACAGCTCTCAGCACTATTTGTAATTATACATTCTTATATATACAAGGTTTTCTAATGAATGTCAGTTCCTTGCAATCATCTGTAACTGCTGTCAGAGCAGAGACCATGTCTGTCCCTGCACCTTGCACAGAGCCTGGTACATAGTAAGTCCTGAGTGTTTGTTAAGTGAACAAATGAGTGAATGAATCAATGAATAAATAGAACATATGAACCATGGATTAGTCAGGCCCCCTTTTTCCATGAAATTCTCCAAAGTTTAGTGCTGGATTTATTTCCCCGCTTAGCAAGTGTAGAGGGTCTCACACTTGTATTTTTGTATTAGCTTCATTCTTAATACCATTTTATACCTCTACCCTTAGTCTTGTTTTTTCTTTCTCATTTACTTCTAAGTTAGTCTCCCTTGCTATGATTTATGAAGCCCTGTAAATGGTCTTAAAGTCCTTGTGATAAATATATTTATTGAAGTCTTTTATATATATATATACATATATATACATATTTAAAACCTTAACACTAAACTTTCTCCCAACAAACATATTTGATCACCTGTAGGCTCTTAAGAATAGCTGTAATTTGCTAATTCCAGCACCTTACTAACATTTAAGGCAAATTCAACACAAGCCTAGAAACAACATGTAGTGCATCATTTCAGGCAGTGTTGTATATTCTGAATGTAACAGGCAGATTTCTAATAAGGCTAGGCAATTGGACAAGAAAGAATAAATGGCTTGCCACAAAAATGTATGGATTTGGGATCAAGGAATGATTTATCTCTAGTGGTTCTCCAAAATATATTGAAATTATAATAATAAAAGGTTTGCTACTGGGGGTGGGGAGATGAGCAGCAGGAAGAGACAGGGAGGCAGGGCTGGGCATGATCTTGGTCCACATGCACTGACAAAAGTCTGATCACCTTACAGAATGAAGGTAGAATGCTATAATCCAAATATCCAACAGTCTAAACCCCTTTGTAAAGTCTGTAGCATGTGCTATTCATAGGCTTGCGGCTGGAGTGACTTGCAAGTCTGAAACTTCAGTTTCTGCTCTGCTCTCACTCTTTTAAAGTACTTTCACTTCATATGTGGACCATTTTTCATTTCTCAAAAATGAAATCCAATGTTTAAATCCATTTAACAAAGACACCCCTTGCTGCACAAGTTAAACATGCATCCCATGTACCTCAACTAGACCCACACACTAGGCGTGAAAGGAGGTGGGTCTGCCCTCTCCAATCACTTCCTCCCATCAGGGCATCAGACCAACCCCTCCTTGGGGCTTAGTCAGGAAGCACAAGATGTCCATTTAACAAACTGAGACTTGATTTCTATTATTTATAAGGCTCATTTGAGTCAGTTGAACCTTAGACGACAAACAGCAAGAGGGAAGAGTGGGTGTAAAGAAACAGATGGGTAATAATCATGTGTCACAGATACATAACAATTTTTAAAAGAATTTGATAGGGTGTGGGCTGGGGCTTCCCCCCCCCCCCCTTCCCTTCTGTCTCCCTCTCTCTCTCTCCTGGGGCTTTCTGTCTTTCTCTTTCTCTTTGGCAAGGGGTGGAGATTACAGAAGAAAAGGAAGGGGGAGAAAAAGCAAGACAATAGGCTAGACAGAGCGCCTGATCGGCATCCTAAAGCAGTATGCCCCGCCCCACCCCCCAACACCTGGTAGCTCAGTGGTCGCGATTTCAAAACTGGCAGACGCTCCCCCATCCTCCCCACTCCACCCCCACCTCCCCGAGCCAGGGTGGCCTCCAACCCGGAGGCGGGAGGAGAGGGAAGGCAGAAAAAAGAGAGGGGAGGGAAGATGGAAGCTAAGAGAGAAGGAACAGACTGGCAAGACCTCTTGGGGGCAGTGGCTTTTTATCCCTCCAAAGTGGTGGAGTCGCACAAAAATCCAAGTCCAATGGGGCCCACTCACGTGCCAGCTCCCCTGCTCCAAATGCAGGCGGCTGCCGACACCGACACCGCGCCTGCTGGCCCCGCAGCTGCGGCACAATGCCCCGCCTCGAGCCTTAGCTACGCCCGGGGGAACGCGCCCAGCCCGCCGAGCACCCCGCACGGCTCCCCGGGAGGGCGTCGGCTGAGCAGGAAGGGAAGGGAGGGGCGGCCCCCGCGAGGCAACAACGCTTGCCACCCGCCAGCCCGGACCCCAGAAGAAAGCCCCACCTGTCAGGCGTGGCGCTCGGAGCGAGGGCATCCAACCATCCTCATGCAGAGGCCAACGCCAGTTAGCCCCGCTTTCCAAACAACCTCCAACGTTACATCGTCAACAGAAACCTTTAGGCATGAAACACACAGCCGCCGGGAAGGGTGAATCGCAGACACCCACACTAGCAGACGCTCACCAATCTGGACCAACCAGCTCTCTCATGGTGGAGGGATGCTGTAGGGGTCTCAAATTCCATTAAAAGAAACAAAACCAAGGCAAAAGCCATGATACCCATTGCCAAGACGGGCTTACCTCCTGCACGGCATCTTATCCATTCCTGGTCTTCCACTGTGGGCTGTTGTTTTGCTTTGTTGTTGTTGTTGTTGTTGTTGTCTTTTGAGTGTCTGCTTAATGCACCCAGCTAATCTGCAGAGCAATGTTTTCTTCCCATCCTGCAGCCCCACACTTGTCAGAGCTGCCTGGAATTCCACCAGCAATGCAGCTTCTCCGCGTCAGTGGTAATTACAGACGACAGAGGCTGCTACTCCTTGACAAAAGGCTTTCGTTCCCGCTCGTCCCTTACAGCCCTGCCGTCAGAATTAAATCCATTTCCCGCACGAGGCTGGGAGGAAATGAGAGCTCTCCTGGCCGAGTGCGCTGACAAAAGGACGCTTGGCGGCGCCCACAGCGCCCCCTCTAGCGGGCCACTGCCCGGCTGCCCCAGGGCCGCGGTGCTGCAGTGCCCCCACCCGCAGCGCGCGCCGCCCGCGCTGCCGCAGTCCCGCCGCCCGGCCTCTGCTCGCGTCCACTCCGGCACCACCAACTGCCCGCCCGCAAGAGCCAAGAGCTAGGAAAAAAATCTGAAACTCCCTTAAAGGATGTATCCTCCCTGGGATTAATAAAAGAAAAAAGTCTTGCAGCTGGAATATTTGTTGTCTGGGAAGGACATCTGCCTTTAGAAAATTAACTATTAGCGATTTTAATAGCAATTGTTGACCATTTGAGTTCTGAGCCAAAATTATCTTTATGCCAGCTCCATTTTCAACTAGAGCAAAATTTTTGTTGTGCTACTCTCTGGAACTGTGAGCCCAGCTCCTTCCAATTCTCATTACTTCCTCCTCTCACCCCCTCTCCTCATCCCAGAGGGAACAGGTGTTTGTTTAGTGAATGGTGAATGGGGAAGGGGATGGAGAACAGAATACTTGGTTACAGTTTCAGACCTGCCAATAACTAGCCGTGTGACCTTGATGAAGTCACTTAACCTTTCTGGGCATTTACTCTGTAAAATGACAGTGTACCTAAGACATCTCCCACTTTACTTTCTGACAGTGTTTCTCAATATGCCCTCAGAGTAGGCATATCAAGTGGTTGCTTGGGACTTTAGACCCGCATAATCTCACCAGGTCCCCCAATCAGCATTTACTCTGTTTTTAAAAATGTGAATGCAGGGCAAGTATGGTTTCCAGAAAAGCCCCCTGGTCATTTTCCCCAACCAGTTCATGGCCCCTTTGCTCCCTGTAGGTTCCAGGGCACCATGGCCTTAAGACACTCCCATAAAAACCACAGACCCCACCACAGTGCTGCTACAGAATCAGAATCTCTGGAAATAGGCCTAGGAATCCATATTTTTAATAAGCATCCCTAGTAATTCCTTCATACACTAACATTTAAAAAATGCCACTCTATGTGAGCTACTAGTGATGTAGAAGAGAAAATGCCCACAACCCCAGAACTGAAAAATATACTGAGACACTAGAACTGTGTCTTTCTGCTGTAGCTCTTCCAACCCTTCCACCCCCACCCCAAGTCTCAATCCCCTCTTTCTCATTCATTCCCCTTTCACTTTCAGAATTGAGTCCACAAGCCCTCTCCCCATTCACCTGTCAAAACCTGCTAGAATTACAAGCAATTCAGCTAATAGGACCCAAGGTCTGTCTGGCCAGAACCAGGAAGTGATGTGTTTATTGAGACACTTCAAGTGGCTATGCACTATATTTAATTTTAGATGTATTTTGTAAGTGATATTTGGTACTGAGTGATGATATCTAGGGAATCAGGAACATCTTTTCCAGAGCCCTGAAATCATAGGTATGGTGGGCCCTTTTCTGAAATAGAACTCAAAAAGAGAATTTTTGTTTAGCCCAGAAATAACAGGCTTCATAAATCCCCTTAAGTCAGCTCCATCACTCAAATATATCATTTCATGATATATTATTTAGCTTTCTCAAACTAATAATTGCAAACTCTTGTGGGTTCCTGCCACTGCTCTGAGGGCTTTACATGCATTTTTATTCATTTAATCCTCACAAGAACTCCATAAGGTCAGTACTATTATTACTCCTATTTTACAGTTGAAAAGATTGAGGCACAGAGAGGTTAGGTAACTTGCTCAAGGTCACACAGCTAGTGGATGGCTGAGCCAGGATTCAAACTCAAGCAATATGGCTCCAGAGCTTATGAGCCCTAACCACTACCCTGCACATGGCTTCTTGGAGGGGACAAAAAAATTAACTTTAAAAAGTAGAACTGGCACACCTTCATGGCTCAGTTGAGCATCCAACTCTTGATTTCAACTTAGGTCATGATCCCAGGGTCATGGGACTGAGCCCTGCATCTGGCTCCATGCTGAGTGTGGAGCCTGCTTAAGATTCCCGTGCCCACACCCACCGCCCCCCCCCCCCGCTGCCTCTCTACCCCTCCGCCCCTCTCCCCGACTCATGCTCTCTAAAAATTAAAATAATAAAAAGCAGAACTAGAACTAGTACAAGTCACTGATAAAGTTGATAGGCTGATATACATTCTTTTCCCAAAAAAGTGATTCTGTTCTTCTACTCCTCAGTCTTAAAAAAAATAAATCCTCCAGTTTCTCTTAGATGCCACCTGAATGTGACAAGTGCTGGAAAGATTAGCACCATCCTGTGGCTTTAGGAATTGTTCAAATATCAGATAGGAAGCAAGACTTCAACATATAAATTTCCATATTAATAGCCTATATGGAATTTTAGTTGAAGTTCCTGAAGTTCTTGCTCAATTCCAAATTCACTTTGAAATCCAACAAAGGGACTTGAAAAAAGGATTTTCAAAAGTTGTCTATATAGGCTATCCTGGGAAGATCGCTAGAATTCAGAGTCCACACCACAAAAAGCTCAAGCTACCTAGCCCTTAACTAGGGACACAGAAGACACCATGTCAGACCCAGAAAAAATCACATTTGGCTAGCCTCCAATAGCCAGGTTAAAATTAGATTTCCTGACTCGTTTGCAATAAAAATTTTTTTTGCAGTAAAATTATTTCTAATCCCCAGGTCTCTTGACAAAAAATGTTTCTGGCCAGCAATAACTTATAGAGAGAGCAGATGGCAGTATATCAGACACCCACAGTGTTTCCACCTCCTGATATTCGTGTCCTGGGGTAATCCCCTCCCCTTAGGTGTGGGCAGGACCTGTGACTTGCTCCTAACCAATGGAATACAGCAAAGGGAATGGGATGCCACTTCTGTGATTGCATTACATAAGATTCTTCAACTTGCTGACTTTCTCGATCACCTTCTTGGTTTGCATGCTTTGATCAATCAAATAGCAATGCTAGGATGACCTACCTGGCAAGGAACTTAGGGTGACACCTGACCAACAGCCAGCTAGAAACTGAAGTCATCAGTCCAAAACTCCTAGAGGAAGTGAACTCTGCCAACAACCATGTAAGCTTGGAAGCAGATCCTTCCCCAGCCAAGCCTTCAGCTGAGACCCCAGCCCAGACTGATACCTTGATTTCTGCCTTGAGAGTAAGCTTAAAGCAGAGGACCCAGCTAAGCCATGCCCAGGTGTGACTCCTGACCCACTGAAATGGTGAGATAATGAATGTGTTAAGTTCTATGTTCGTGGTAATTTGTTACACAGCTTTAGATAACCAATACAGTGCCTTAGCACCCTCCAGGCCAAAGCATATTTATCAGTTGCCTTCCCCAGGTCATGCCAGAGGTTCTGGAGGAATTGACACCCCAGGGGATCAGTTTTCAACCAACGGCCATCGGGAATCTATGAATAGCCCACCTCCCTCATTCCTGGGTGTTAGGAAGACACCACTGAGGCATGCTGTACACAGTTTCCCAGAGTGCCTCAGCAGGACTGAGCCCCAGAGGCCCCCAGTAGTATCCTCCTCAGTCATGCACGTTTCATAGTCTGGCTTTTCTTCCTTGTATTACTTTCCCACTCCTCTATTAGTGGTTCCTGGCCTTGTCTCCCAAAAAAACTATAAATCATGGCCTACTTTTAGGGAAATCAAATTTAAGATAGGAGAGTGGGGGCGGGGATGGAGAATGACAGTGCTTTCAAAGTAAGACCAATGATAAATTCTAAGTCTAGGTCTCCTGAAGATGCCCCTCTCCCAACAAGCAAAAGTGTGCCCAACCCTATGGCTGAGGTGTGCTGTGGAAAGAGAACTGAACTAGGAGTCCAGGGCCTGGGGCTCGTCTCAGTCCCAGTGACTGGGTGGACTCAGAAAGGACTGACCCCAGGTCTCACTTCCTGGCTGTAAAGTAAGGTAACAGCCCTTGCCCTCTGGTAAGGGATGAACTGTGCTCCTCTACCTGCCCTCTACCACCAATCCCTACGTTGAAGTTCTAACCTCCAGAACCACAGAATGTGACTATATTTGGAGATGGGGGTCTTCAAAGAGATAATGAGGTAAAATAATGAGATAATTAAAAATGAAAAAATTAGGTGTCCTCTAATCTAAGACAGGTGTCTTTATAAGAGGAAATGTTGACACAGGCTGCCATAGAGGGAAGACCATGTGAAGATACAGGGAGAAGTCAACCACCAACAGCCAAGGAGAAAGGAAAACCAACGCTGCTGACACCTTGATTTCTTGATCTCACACAAACTTCTGTTGCTCAAGTCACCCAGGCCAGGCTACTTTGTTACGGTGGCCCTAGAAAACTAATGGTCTCCTACCATCCAGGGTTGTCATGGAGACAAAATAGGACACCAAGCCTTAGTAAGTTTTACAGTCTTATTACAGACTAGAAAGACACAGCTAAACCATGGTCATAGAGGGAAGAGTCATCAGGGTGAGGTAGAGAGGCCCCCAACTCCAGAGGAAAGGCAGTCCTTATTATAAAGTGGCAGAGAACTTGGCTGAATTGTGTCCTAGTGTTTCATAGAAGGTAGAACTTACAAGTGATGAAATTAGATATTTAATGGAGGAGATTTCTAAGCAAAATAGTGAAGGTGCAACTAGTGTCCTTCTCACTATTTCTAGCGAAATGCAAGAGGAGAGATGAATTAAAGGAAGACTCTTTAAACACAAAGGAGCCAGAGCTTGAAGACTGGGAAAATTCTCAGCCCATCTACATTGCAAAACATGACAAAGCTTGTTCTGAAGGGAGTATGAAGGGTGTGGCTGAATAACCATTTGATAAAGAGGTCATGGGTGTAACTCATGGACCTAATCGGCCATCTCAGCAGAGGCCAGGAATAGAGATGGGTTTTTCCAGCAAAGACAGTGCCATTTTGAACTAAAGGGAACAGAAAAAGCAGGACAGAATGAAGGAAGGCTATTAAACTTGTTGGATTCTATTGGAGGAGACCACAAAACTATTTGGTTGCAAAAGTACACTGTTCTTCCAGGAAAGGAGAGAATGACCCCCAAGGTGATTCAGAGATCATCAGCACTGCCATTCCAACCACAGGCCCAGGGGCCAAGTTTGTTTTCTCCTGGCTTCAGGGGGCAGGGCCACTGCAGAGCTGTGTGGGGTGAGGCTTCCACCACAGTGGACCTGGAAGGTGGGACACTGCCAAAGAGGATTATTATGACGGCTTAAGATATAATGGAATTTGTCTTGCTAGGTTTGGAGCTTGCTTGGGACCCATCACTCCTTTCTTCTTTCCAATTTCTTCCCTTTGGAATGGGAATGTCTGTCCTAGGCCTGCTCACCATTATACTTTGGAAGCACATAACTTGTCTGGTTTCACAGGTTCACAGCTAGAGAAGAATTTCACCTCAAGATGAATCATATCTCAAGTCTCAACCATACATGATTTAGAGGACATTTAGATGAGACTTTGGATTCAGAATTTAGAACTGATGCTGGAACAAGACTTTTGGGGATGTTGAGATGGAATGCATGTGTTTTGCATGTGTTAAGGGTATGAAGTTTTGGAGTCAGGCACCAAAAACCATCGACTGAATTGTGCCCTGCAAAATTCCTATGTTAAAGCCCTAACCCCCAGTGTGACTAAGAGCCAGGGATTTTAGGTGGTTGTTAGGGTTAAATGAGGTCATAAGGTTGGGCCCTTAATTCAATAGGATTGGTGTCCTTATAAGAGGGAGACAAGAGTTTGCTGACTGCACACACACTGCTTGCTCTCTCTCTGCCCCCACCGTGCGAGGCCAGAGAGAGAAATCTGCAAACCAGGAAAAGCAACCTCACTAGAAACCAAAACTGTTCAGCCTTGATCTTGGACTTCTCAGCCTCCAAAACTGTGAGAAATTTCTGTTGTTTAAGCCACCCAGTACAAGATTTATATTATGGCAGCCCAAGCAGACTACATACTTTCTGTGCCTTGGTTTATCCACCTGTAAAACAGGGATAATCATGCCTATCTTATAGGACTGTTATGAGAACAAGGGAACATATGGAAAGTATGGGAACAGATACAGCATATAACAAGTGCTAGGTCTTTGTGAGCAGTTGTTACAGAGATGAAGACGGTCTCTGTGGTCAAGGTGCTTGGGTGTCTAACTTGCATAAGGTGTATTATGGATTTAGCTGGGTATTTAGACAGCCTTGAAAATTCTCACTGCCAATGGCCAAGGCTTACCACTCCTTACTTTTCTAGCTTAAGTTTATATTCCTATTAAAGTTAATCTCCCCAAGAAGGGTAATAGGCACTTATTCCTCAAGTGATGAAAATAGATAGAATGAAAGATAATAGCTATGGGTCCTGAAAGGATAAGGATGGAAACCTCAGAGGAGCTGGGGGATAAGCATGAAGGCTGAAGACCCTGAAGCCTATTTCTTCTAAGCATGAAATTAAGGAAAAAGTTGAGTAGATGTGTGACAAGCAAGGCCATTTAAAGGGTAATTGTAAAGCTTTGAATTATCACAATTTTTAAGAGACTTCAAGACTTTCAAGCTGCATTTATTTGTCTCTAGAAGGTAGCCCTGGGATGGCACTTTTCACTTTTCATACTTGGGGGAGCCTGAAACAGAGAAGAAAGTCCCTTATAAATGGCTAAATGATAATAACAGTTCCCAAAAGAACTACATAAATTTTTTCATTAGTAATCAAAAATGTTTAAGTTTAAAGATATCATTTTTTATCTATTAAAATTCTATCATTTTAATAGATCCCACTGTTAGCAAGGATATGGTGAACTCGGCACTCAGAACTGATGGTATTATAAGTTGGCCTCATGCAAGTCCTAGATTGTACCTACCTGTGACTCAGGACTTCCACTTCTAGGAATCTATCCTAAAAATAAATAAAAATTTTTTTTTTAATATAGAAAGAGGTAAATACATCAGGCTATTTTCCATGTTGATTAGAACAAAAAACTGAAAACTTAAATGATCCCCAATTAGAAAACCCTTCCATTCAATTGATCATTAAAATTTGTGATAAAGACTACACAGTACCTCAAACATGTCAATGGTAGAATAAGAAGAAATACAACACAGTGTTATATACCCTGTGATAATTTAATTCAGTTGTGTAAGAAAAAAATTTGGAAGCATTTTAGTATATTTCCATCCATGGTTTTAGTAAGATGGTAAGATTACTTTGGGTCTTAATATTCTGAAATCTCAACCTGAAGAAAAAGCCAAACCCATGACTAAAAATAAAGCCACTACAATCTTTCACTGTGGAAAATAAAGTACTACAGTCACATGCTTTAATTCAGGTTATAAAAAAACACATTTACCTATTTCCTAGCCCACTCTCATTTATATTTCAAGGGTCAGTGTTTTTTTTAGAACAAAAGGCAGTAAAGAGTTTAACACTACTACACATATGCTCTGATTCCATCCTTCACTGACCCACTGGATATTGGTCAAGTTCCTTCTGTTTTCTAGTTTCCTGACATGTAAAATGGATATAATTATACATCACAAGGTGGTCATGAAAATTACAATGTTATTATGTATACACCACCAGGAATAGTGTCCAGCACAAAGTATCAATAATTTTTCTGTTCTTAATCAAGTCTTTCCACTATGCATTAAGCTAACTTTTTGAGTTCAAATTTAGCTTTAAAAGTTTCATTTAATTTTTTTTAAACTTTTCACATACTTATAATGTGTTAAACCTAAGAGATAAGTTCATGTATTGCTAGGTTTACCCAGAGTTAAAAGATAATTTATTCCAATAGCCTACAGTCTAGTGTATTATAGATCATTGTCTTAGTTTGGATTTAAGTGTTAACTAGAAAATTCCAGGAATGTAGTATTTAAGTATCAGAATATGAAAACTTGCTAAAGATGATCAATTTTGCCTTATTCTCACAGTTCATTAAAAAAAAAAATGCCTGTTGGCCTCATCTAAGCAGTTGAAGGTCTAGGAAGAGGGTGGTCTGAGGGACAAACCCAGCTTGCTGCTCAGCCCCTCTGATAAGGCAGGCGTGCTCCTGTTGTTGGTTGTATAGCTGCATGGTTTGACATATTATCCAATGTAACCTTCCCTCCACCCACTGAGCCAAGACTTGGGGGAGGGGCCAGGGACTGAGGTAGATAGATACCAACCAGAAGTCCACAGTTAGCTTCATATTTCAGTTCCCAGCAACAACAGTCTGAAAAGCAAGGTTCTCATTTGAAAGAAGCTGACTTTGTTGAAAGGGAGAATAATAAACATGTGGGTTCTGGTGGGCCAGAGCTCAGATGGCAGCTCCGGTGGTCACAAAGCAGGGAGGAGGCAAGACATGATGTGGGAGAAGATTTCCTACAACCAAAAATGGAAATGAAAGTTGAAATAGCAGGAAGTAGTTATTTGGAGGGGATGGAACTTGTCTGTAGAAGCTGCCTGATTCCTAATCCCCGGGAAGGGCCCCTGTACCACACCTTCCTGGGGAAGAGTTACATAAGGGAACAGAACCCAAGAAAGATAAAAAAGAATTTGAGGAAAGCCAGGATTTATACCCACTTCTCAGAATGTAGCCTCTCACAGTTTAGTGACCACATGGCTGAAGGAATTTTTAAGTATGTGCCTGAGGGCAGCTACACAGCCCATCTAGGAGTGGGAAAGCCAGGAAGACAAGAAGATGCCTGGGTTCTGAAGGCAGGCAGCCCAGTGAGCCTGGCCTAGAGAAGAGAAGCCATAGTGGGGCCATGGACATCCACAGGGGATGTCAGCTCAACAAGACTGGGGGCCTAAGGATTAGCTGGGGAAATACACATGAGCATTCTCCTTCCAGCCTCCAGCCATAGCACACACACTCCTTGCTGTATCTAAAGGAGGACAAGAGGATCTCCTAGGGGAGACGGGGCAAAGAGTCCCACAGAGATTCTGAACATTAAACTGGTAACAGTATTTACTCAAAGAAGATAGACCTTAATGGGCTAAGAGAATCTTCCCACCATCTGAGTCATAAGGTCTTTACTAGGTTCTCAAAAACAAGTAGAATACAGTGTAGAAAGTAAAGTTATATTTCTTCCCATATAAATTGTGCTCACAATTGTCAGTCCTGCTTTGATGTGTGCAAATCCAGCCAGGACCCAGAGATCAGAACCCAGCATGGTCACCACAGCCCTTCCACCTCATAGAGTTGTACAGATGATCTTCCAGCAAATAAAGCTCCTTTATAATGAGCAGGGTTTTGGCCACCAAGCCCCACATGGTCTTTCTCTTCCCTTGGGGGCCTGGTCCAAATTGCATGAAGCAGGGAAACTCTGCTCCTAGGTTCTTCTCACATCAGAGCACTGAGGCAGGTGCCCCACACCCATCTTCCACACTAGCATTGCTGGAAGGACACATTCCTGGGAGGAAAGTCTTCCAAAAAAGGAGTGATCCAAAGAGGGCCAGAAGAGTTCCCCCCAAAATAATCAAGCTATATTTATGGTTCCTTTACCCTCCCACTAGAAGATCTACCTTTAAAATGATGTCTTTGGGGTCCGTTTCATTGCTAACCCATTCTGGATAACTCAGAGGTTAGAAAAAGGGGAGACGGGAGAGGGCAGGAGGACACACTGACCTCCCTGAGGGGCAGGCTTATGTAGTCCTAGTACTTGATGGCTTCCTGCTAACCCAAAGAGCAGTCTGTCTTAAGGGAGGTCAGCAGCACATCAGAGGAATCCTGCCACTAACTTTGAGAGACCTTTCCACTCAATTCTTACAACCCTCCTCTCTATCCATGTGGGACCAACAAGTTTGGGTCTTTTATAAAACTCCTATAAATTCCCTCCAGAAGTCCACTAGAATAAATCAAGACTTATTTCAATTAATTTAAAATTTTTTAGCATTTATTTATTTTTGAGAGACCGAGCATGAACAGGGGAGGGGTAGAGAGAGAGGAGACACAGAATCTGAGGCAGGTTCCGGGATCAGAGCTGTCAGCACAGAGCCTGACATGGGGCTCGAACCCATGAACTACGAGATAATGACCTGAGCTGAAGTCAGACACTTAACTGACGGAGCCACCCAGGCACCCCTTACTTCAACTAATATAACTACCAAGCCCATCATGTGTGAGAGAAATAGAAATTATTGGCTTTCTCAAATTATGTTCAGCTCACCAGGTAGACATCTTGTCAAACATACCAAACCTCACACACATTCACAAAACCCACTTTTTGTTTGATTTTTCCGTGGGGACAGAAGATTAAGAGTTCCAACAAAAGAAATCTCCCTGTCTTATTTTCATGAAGAAATTCACCTTTCCTCTAACATTTTCTTCTCATCTTGGTCAGACTGGGACTCAAGAGTTTCCCTTGGGTGCTGCTTGGATCTCTTCCTGAGTAGCTGCATCCAGGGGAACCCTCCACTGGAGGTGGCATCACTCTGAGGTTAGATGGATCCTGATTGTATGCTCCAGACCTCACCTTTCCAAAGCTCCAGGGGGAAAAACCAACATCCATATCATCACAGCAACAATCCCTCAGCCCCCAGAATTTAGAAGACACAGTCACATCCTGAGCCAACACAACCACTAGAGCAGCCTCCACACTCAGAGTCCCAGCACTCTTGGTCCAGGGCTGCAAAGTTTAACACCCAAACTGGTGGTACAACAAGGTGTCTGGGGGCCGACAACCCAGCGAGCACCCACCACATCAAAAGGAAGTGCAAGTTTCTAAAATATTCTGCTGCTACGTTCATCAGAATATACCCCCTAGGCCTCAGTGAACACCAGGGCAGACATATGTGATTCCCAGGGAAAAGCCTAGACCACCACACTACTGTGGTAGAATTTTTGCTATCACATAGAGCCAGTTCCTGGCAGAAATGTGAGAGGGAAGACAGGAGATAGTTGCTTCAAGGCCTTCCCAGGGTGCTAATGAATTCATCCCAGCTAGTTAGATCATTCCATTTCAGAGCTTAAAATGCTATTAGAAGAAATGCTCCCAGTGATTAATTTCCACACACGGATTACCACAATCTGCAGAGGGAGTAGTGGAAATCTACCATCCACATAGGCTTGTTCCTCTCAGAAACTCTTCCAAGGAATACTCCCACACCAGGCCAAAATTTTAGAAGTGTGTGATGGCAGAACACCCAGGCCCCAAACCAGGCACTTATGTTCATCCACATATTCCTTTCCAGAGTCCCTCTGACCCCAGCACAATTGCATCTCACTCCAACACAGAGGATGGCCTTTGTCCAGGGACACAGCCTCTGCAGGATCATAGGCAACTGTGAACAAAACTCAGAGCCTTGCGTGACAGGAAATGCTCAAACCATAAACACAGGTGTCAAACAAAAGAAATAAGCAATGGTGGGTCAGTAAACATCTTGCCACCCAGCAATGCCCAATCCCCAAACAGCAAAATCCTACACTTGAAAATCCAATCCTAAATGAGCCTTGCCAGGATCCTGACATTGATCCCTACTCCTACCAAGGCCAGATGCTGCAGCTTCACATGGCTCAGGGCCCTCTCCATTCGCACACATACTTGCTGATTCAGTCCCCAAGTGAACCTGCTCTGGCCCGAGAAGTTAATCTCCATGCCTGCCATCAGCAGATTCTTATGTCCTTCATTTGGGGTTTTTGCCTCTCAGGAATGTTGTTGATCTTGCACAGGCTGTTCTGACCCCATCCTCAAATCCCCAAAAATGCCCATCTCTGCCAGCACCAGGATTCCACTCCTCAGATCCTCTCCAAGGGCAGGAAGAAGGGTGCCATTCCTGCAAACTGAAGCTGGAGGAGGCCTGCGTCCCAAATCCTAAGCCCCTCTGTACATAAGCATTTCAGTCCAATGAGTCACATCAGCTATTCCCAGGTTTCTGGTTAGGGTGTCTGGCCAGGATCCTGAAACCCTATATACTCACTCCTTCATGTAAACTACACTGACCCCTTATGAGAATTGTTTGGCAAATAAAGGTCAGGCTGAGCTTTGTTTCCCTGGTCCCTCTCACTTCATATTGGTTCCTGATTATAAAATGCAAGCTTTTATAAAGTTAGTAAAAGTGATGTTGAATAATTGCTCAAGCCACATGCAAATTAGGATCTCAGAGTTAAACCTATTAGCCAGGAAAAAAACTAGTTAGAAAGATAGTCACACAGTAGGCACTTAAAAGAGAAAAAAATCACTTCCCCCTTCCCATCCTGAACAATTCAGTCCTAATGCTGTTAGCTCACAGTGAGATGGGGGGAGGGACATGGTGGCCTTGAGTGAGCTATTGGAGACCCAGCAGGGTGAGGATGGCATCCACACATAGAGGTGGCCTAATACAGGACGTCAGAGACCAAGCAGATGAGGGGAATGGCCACACAGTGGGGAGGCTCAGTGCAAAGTGATGAAGTCCAATCAGCAGGAGAGGGGTCTTGGAAGGGCAGTGTGGTAAGGGGAGTCAGACCCAAGCCAGGCAAGGATGGTGCCCAGGCAGAGGGCAGCATAGCATGGGGAGAAGCAGCCCATGCCAAATCAGGCAGGCATGCATATGTGCAGGTGACCTCACATGGTGACCCAAAGTCCAAGCAGGATGAGGAGACACCCATGTGTGGGGTGAGGGATGGCCTGAGTGGAATGTGAGACCCAAGGAGAAGGTCCTTACGGAGGGGCAGCGAGTCATGGTGTTGTTATGGGCTGAATAATGTCCCTTCAAAATCCATACGTTGAAGTCCTAACCCCCTACCTCAGAATGTGACTGTATTTGGACATAGGGCCTTAAAAGGGGTGATTAAGTTAAAATGGAGGGTGGGCACCAGTTCAATATGAGTGGTGTCCTTATAAGAGAAAATTGGGGCACACACATGCAGAGGAAAGACCGTTTGCGAGCCAAGAAGAGAGGCCTCAGAAGAAATCAAACTTGCCAACACCTTGATCTTTGACTTCCAACCTCCAGAACTGCGAGAAATAAATTTACGTTGTTTAAACCACTTACTCTGTATATTTTGTCACAGCAGCCCTAGCAAACTAATACAGGCGCTAAAGCCCAAAAGGGGTGAAGAGAAGAGCCAGGCATGGGGGAGACAGCACAGAGAGGAGAAATGAGTTACACACAGGGTGTCCTTGATGAAAGACTCATTCCAGGGCTAGGGGTGGGAAAGGACATGATGCTTGAGCTCAGAACATCTTCTGCCAGAAAGGAAATGATCAAAGAATGATAGTGACAGGTCAAGTGGAAAGTTAGCCCATTTGATGGGGCTTTCACTGGCCAGAACGAGGACAATTTGAATAACAAAATAAATAATGAAATGCTAGGATATTATGATGATATAATAATTACTGAATTAAATAGAAAACCATTAAAATGAATATAGAAATAACCAAAAGGTTCTACAATAAGTCAATGGTTAAACAGTGGCACATCCATCCCATGGACTAATACTCAGCAATGAAGGGGGAGGGGTGTGAATACACTTTTAATACAATGACTGGGATGATCTAAAGGGCACTGTGCTAAGTAAAAAGACCAGACTTTAAAGAATACACACTGAATGATTCCATATAGTATAGAACACTCCCCAAATGATAGAGAGATGGAGAACAGATTACTGGTGGTCAGTGGGTAGAGAAAGTGGAGATGTGGCGGCAGTGGATGATAGCAGGCAGGAGAGCTTTATGGGGGTGGAACCGTGCTAGATCTTAACAGTAGTGGTGATTCCACAAATCTACACTTGTGATAAAATGACAGGGAACTAGACACACATAGTACCAATATCGATTTTGTTTTGATATTGTACTATAGTTTCAGGAGATGCAGTCATTGAGGGAAAGAAACCAAGTTAAGGGTACATGAGACTTCTCTGTACTATCTTTGTAACTTCCTGTGCATCTATAATTATTTCAAAATTAAAAGTTTCATAGATACAGAATGTTGGTGAAGAACAGGACATCGAGAGAGCTTCAGAGCATCTCCACACAAAATACGGATCACAAAGTAAAAAGGTTAACTTTACAGTAGAGAGGCCTGGAAGTTATTACATTAAGTGATGGAAGTGAATATCCTCAGTAACAGGACAAATCAAAATGTACCCCATTTAATAAGATGCAATGCGTAGACAACAGCATCACTTCCATGCTGTTCCCGCCAAAGATGTAGATCTGAATCTAATCAGGGGGAAAGAGACAAACTCAAATCAAGAAACATTCAGCAAAACAACTGGCCTGTAATCTTTCAGTGTCAAGGTCATAAAAATCATGAAAAGACCAACAAAATGTTCCAGACAGATGGAGGCTAAAGGGACATGACAATTAAATGCAACTCATGATTCTCAGCTGGTCCTTCTGCTAGAAAGGACATTCAGACTGTTGGTGAAAACCTGAATGGAGCCTGAGGATTTTGTGGCAGTAACGCCACAACATTAACTTCCTGATTTTGATGGCTACACTGTGGTCATGTAAGGCAATGTCCTCGTTTATAGGAAATGCATACTAATTAAGGGCGATGGGGCATCAGGTTGGCAACTTATTCTCAAATGGGTCAGGAAAAAAGTTATTTGTACTGTACTTGTGACCCTTCGATAAAGTGTTTCAGAATACATGCTTTTATTTTAAAAATAAATGATTTGAATGTCAAAGAATGAGAAACCCTTCACAAAACTGATGAAATCCTAGAACATTTCTGCAAAAAAAAAAAAAAAAGTCACTCTTTACATTCAGGCCTGGAAAGGCGCACTTGGCAGAAGTTACATGCATATATAAAAATCTCAAAAACGTGATTCTTTGTTTAGTCTAAGAATTAGCATGCTCTTTCAACTAGCAATTTAAACTGAGTTAATCAAAAGACTAAAATTTAAGTGTTTTGTTCCCTTTCCTAAAGAAAGTTGTTAGAACTTTTCTGTATCTTAATAGAAAATGTTAGTCCCGCTTTAAATCTACTTACTATAAACAGCCTATTTCCAGGATCAATTATCCTTGGAAGACAAATTATCCTTGCTGGTGTTGCTAAGCATATGCCTACTGTGCTTTCTTTTAGGTTCCACTCCCAGCCCAGGCCCAAAAAGGAATGGCAGGAAGGTATAGCCAAGCAGCTCACCCCAAGAATGACATGGTGATACCTATCTGACAAGGATAGGTGAGGATTAAATGCAAGTAAGATTCTTGCCTTAATACCAAGTATATATTAAAACATTGCTATCTTTTAATATTTTGAGAGTGTGTGTGCACACACACACACACACGTGAAAGCAGGGGAGGGGTGTGTGTGGCAGGGAGAATCCCAAGCAGGCTCAGAGCTGTCAGCACAGAGCCCAATGTGGGGCTCAATCTCACAAATGGTGAGATCATGGCCTGAGCTGCAATCAAGAATCGGATGCTTGGCTGACTGAGCCACCCAGGCATCCCAAAACTAACATTACTATTGTTAACAGATAGCCAGGTTCAAGGTTCAGCTCAGGTCAGATCTTCATCCTTACTTTTGTTCCCAGTCATTCCCAGTCGGCTCAGGTAGTAGCAACAGGAATTCAGTCTCCCAAAGGTTGACTGTCAAGGGAAGGTTTGGTTTATAGGTCAAGTGGCCAGAATATAAAAATCTAAAACTGAGCATGTACAAGAAGTAGAACCCTTACAGAACAGTAATCAAGTAAAAAAATGGCAGCCAAGGTCAGTCAGCAGAAAGCCCGGAAGACCCAAACCAGAGTAGAGCACTACTAAAGGCCAAGTGAGAAAACTCAGAACACTTGCTACAAACAGAATGCCTGTGGCTTATTGTTGATTACCCACCAATCAATACTGATTGCTCATGATGAGTCCAGCAGATTTAATTTTTTTTTTCAACGTTTATTTATTTTTGGGACAGAGAGAGACAGAGCATGAACGGGCGAGGGGCAGAGAGAGAGGGAGACACAGAAACGGAAACAGGCTCCAGGCTCTGAGCCATCAGCCCAGAGCCTGACGCGGGGCTCGAACTCACGGACCGCGAGATCGTGACCTGGCTGAAGTCGGACGCTTAACCGACTGCGCCACCCAGGCGCCCCAAGTCCAGCAGATTTAATAATGTATGTCCAAGTGAACACTGACATGCCAGGTATTGTGCTAGACACTTCCCTGACATGATGCCATTTGAGTCTCACAATTATCTCATGTACAAGGTAGTCCAATTATCATTCCCATTCCACAGATGGGAAAACTGAGGACGAGATTCAGCAGTTCACCTAAAGTTACAAAACTAGCATCTGAACCCCAGTGTTGGCTCTCTAGAACCTGCACTCAACTGCTATTTTAAACTGCCTCCCACCACCAACCAGCATTTGTGACTCCACAGCTCCCACTGCCCCTTATGTCACACTAAGCAACTTGTTACAGTACGCTTGGTTACAGTTCCTACAAGCTGTTCTTGTTTCTAGCAGTCATGTGGCAGGATGGACCAACGGGTCTCATCAGAGTAACACAGTCACAGCAAGGGCTAAATGTCCACTTGTGGACTTGAAGAGGCAGACTGCTATTTCTATCCAGCAGCTTCATTAGTTTGGCAAAGTACCAGGAGCTATTAAATAAACTCTTATTTTTACTTAGAAAATGCCTTCCAATAAGGCCAATTCAAAAACAAAATGTGTGTGTGCACACACGTGCATGCATGTCTGTGGTATCACCATTTATCCTTGTGTATGGCAAGCTACTTCTTTCTTTTTCTGGAGGCCTCACAGTCAGAGATATTTTTGATGAGTTATTTAGGGTCATAAAAGGTAAACTTCGGTCTGAAGTGGGTAATTCTGGAGGGGTTGCCTTCCCCTTGAGTTGCTTACCTATTAATTTGGAAACATAATAAATTTTCCAAACTAGCAAACTCCACCTTCCCATTAGGTACTTTCACAAAATGACCTTGTTTCAATCATCTTTCAGGATGGAAAATGCCACACACTTCAAGGAAAATATTTTGAGTTTTTGACATCTATGTGGCTATTTAAGAAAAAACACTTTACCAGACTCCTGGTTGGGGAGATAACTCCGGTCGTGGACATCATGCTCTGGCGACAAGTGTGTGCTGACTCACCACTGCCACCATCTGCCCAGGGCCTCTCCTCCTCGTTCTTCAAGCCCACAGTACAGCTGGCATGTTGGGTGATGTTTCTCGATAGACCTCTAGCCAATGATATAGGTGGTTCAGAAACATTGTTGCTATAGCTCTGGTGATCCAGATTTTGTCTCTAGAAACCATATGTAGTTGTCAAACAGTATGACAGTCAAGATTCTGAAGATTTAAATCAATATATTCCAAAATTTTAACCAATGAAGTTTCATTTAAGTGATAAGGGCCATTCTTAAGTTATCATGGATGGAGAGAAAATCATTACTCACGAGACTGTATTTGTTTTTCTATAACCTTAAATGTTGTACAGTTGGCAACTGCATTAAAAATATTATCCCATGGAACAGATCCTGTATTTTGTAATGAATGTAGCACAAAACAAAGCCCTCCTGTTACACATGCAAGGAAAAACTAGGGCAGCCACCTGTTCATGTACAAATGCTATGACCATGCCACAACTCAAGCATCTAATTGGTTCACAAGACAATCCATTCCCACCATTGCAGAATTTATCCCCTCAGGGGTCACCCAAGTAGGACTAGTGAGTGGACAAGGAAAAAAATGAAAAGAACCATTATATAAACTGGCTATTCCCAGCCTAAATTTTTAGAATGATAATGTTTCTCTACTCTCTAATATCGGTCCTTCTCTTCTGTCCCTAAACACAATCACATTGCTACTTACAAAAGACTTCAATTGATCTAACCACTTTTCTTCTTCCATCCTTTTGATCCTTCTTCCAGTCTCAGATTTCCAGGTTTAATGGACTTGAAATTTGCCATTATACTCTGCCTGGGGCCCATTTTACTCTGAGGGCCATCTACACGCCCTCAAGCCCCTAATAAGCAGACTTCCAGCCCACTCCTATCCTACACCTCACATTCTGGGCTTCTCCATAGTTTCTTGAACCACTTCCCACCCTCAGATTCCCAAGATTCTCCCCACCCAACTTTAGGACCAGTCTTGCTTCTCCACCTTCTTGCCACCTTCTCCTCTCTGATGGCTCCTCCTCCTTCCTGCCAATGGTGTCACTCATGACTCATTTCTAAGGTCTTTCTCTCTTCGTGTCTTACCTCCTCTGATGACTAATTCACTTACAGGCCTTCAAGTCCTGCCTGACCATGCAACAAACCCATATAACTAGCCCACAGCTTCCATCACCTAATGGACAGTTGTGAGCTCTACACACTGATAATTGTGCTGACACTATGTGCTTCACAGTTTGCATAGCAGGCTCGTTTATGTCATCCCACCAAATGGTTGAAAATCCCATGAGACTGGTATCCCCAACCATTGCTGAGCATTCCACCAGACTTGTCTTAGAGAAGGCCTCTCCAAGGGAAATGCCTCTTCCTTTCTGTGTCCTGATGGGAAACCACCACTATAGAGTGGATTTATGGAAGCCTCCTGTCATACCCTAGCTATCAAGGTTCTATTAAAGATGCAGCAGTTAGGAAGCAGGTACCCTGGACAGTGACAGGAGGCAAGTATATAATCAGAAACTTGGCTCCAAAGCTCACACAGATCTGGATTCAAACCCCAGTCCTGACATTTCTTAGCTATGTAGCCTTTACTTGTATTTTGATTTCCTGCTCTGTAAAACATGGATCATAAATAACTCCTAGGAATGTTACAAACTAACTGGAACATATAAATTGCCCAGCACATGGAAAGGGCTCAATAAATGGTGAACATTGTTCTAAATTCTTAAACCTTTACCTCCGAGTCTTTGGCTCCTTCCAAAACATCACTGAGAACTTGTATGTATTCAGTTGCACCTTTAAGGATATCAACCTTGCTAGGCTTCCTGCTTTGGGGAAGAAATGGCACAAGCGCCTTCAGTTTGGCAAAACCACGGTTGAGATTTTTTATCTGGAAAACAAAAAAGCACAGTGACACACAGAGAAGCTAATTTGTACAGATGCCCCCCAAACCATAGATGAGGGTTGTGAGGGCTTGCTTTCACAGCTCATGTCTGGGTGGTGAACCTAAATAGGCATATGCCAGAGTCCCCACTCCACTGGCAGTGCAGTTGCTGGCAATGGAGGAGGGAGCGGCGTAAACTCAGCACTGTGGGTGGACGGGCTAGCAGAGGGGAAGGGGTCTGTGTTCTTGCTGAACCCTGTCCTCCTCCTCTTAGAGCATACCTGCTGCACTGTAATGTTCAGGCAGCTGGGTAGTGGCTAAAAACTCTAAGTCAATACACCAGGATTTAAAACCCAGCTCCACCACACACATACTAACTTTACAAGAACGTTAGGATACTTCATATTGCCACATTATGGTGTATCTGCTAAGTGGAAAATACCCACCTTGTAAACATCCTTGTGGTGATTAACATAATTATACATAAAACTCTTCTTCCTGACCTGGTGCATAGAAAGTCCTCCATAAATGGTACTGATAATGAATAAAATGTGCAAACACTGGCCTACTCAAGCACTGTGCCATCAACTCTTTAATCTCTTTCCCAGCCAAATCAGGTGTTAGTGTCTAGAGAGTCTGCATGTTGGCAAGACTTTAAAGGCAGAATAAGGCTAGCGAGATCTCTAGGATTCTCCAGGGTCCAACCCTTCAGCTCACAATGACTGGAACTCTGATGACCATCCCCCTGGGGGAAAGAGGCCTTGGAAAAAACTGGTTTCCACTACACCATAAAGCCAATATACTCCTGTTAATCGAGAGTCCTCTCCCACTCCAGATCAAAGTCAACAATGGACATAGTTATCTCATTACAGCAGAATACAAAGACCAAAAAACATATGAAAATGTGCAACTCTGATGAAAGGACTACAAAATAAAATAGAAATTAAATGCCATTTTTCATGTACCAAGCTGGTAATGTTGTCGTTTTGTTAATCATACCCAGCATTGGAGATGGGCAAAGGGAACAGTCTTATACCCTGTAAGAAAGGATGAAAATGAGTAAACTTTCTAGAAAGCAATTCAGCAACTTGTATCACAACTTTTGAGATTGTATAGGTCCTATGTTCCAGTAATTCCATTTCTAGTATTTTGAGAGCAATTGCACATAGATATATAGACCAGTAAAAAGCTGCAAAAAGCATAAAGACTGGATAAGTTATGGTCTATTTATAGGACTATGCAGTAAAAAGCTGAAAGAATGCTTAAGAATGAGGAAATGTTTTTGATAGTGTTAAGTGGGAAAAAAACAAAAATACGTACTAGCTCACAGTTTTATAGAATTATATATGGCACACACATAACTAGAGAAAAAAGACTGGGAGGATATATACAAGATGTCAGTTCATGGTAGTTATATCTGTGTTATGGTTGTTTCTGTTCCCTGGTCATTTCTGTATTTTCCAGGTGTATTAATTTTGTCGTTGTAAAGAAGAGTGATGGTCATTAGCTTTAAAATAGAGGGTAAAACCAGGATGAATTCTCTGCAGAAAGCAATTCCTTCCTGATGGGAAGGCCCATACAAAATGCAAACTACTGAATCAGAATCTTGTTTGAGGCCACATCATCACATCCGATTCCAGGGTTATTTTCACAAAGGGTCCGTGCCTGGTGAAACCAGGCTTTTCCACTCCCTCAGTTTACCCCAACTTCCCCTGTTCTACTTTCACTTGGTCCTTTCTCCTCCCGCCCTTTCCCAAAGCTCCTAGCTGATGCACCGGGGCTCCACTTCCAGAGGACCCGGGCACGGGCTGCAGAACCTCTCCCTCAAGTCCCAAGCCCGAAGGCGCGCCCTCCGTCCTCTCCTGTCCCCCAGCCCCCACCCCACTCCCCGTTGGACTTCCTCCGCCGCGGCCAAACCCCCAGGTCTGCAAAGAGCAGAAGGGAGGCCAGATTGGACAAATTGGGGGCCCAGGTTCGATGAGAAATACTAAAAGCCACCAGTAGATGCCGCTCGGACTACGGCGCACAAGACCATTCCGCGTTGTGATTCACCGCGGCGTCCCAGCCTGACTGGGAAACAACACTTGCTGGAGTGCAAGTCCCGTGCGCACCCCTGCACCGTGTTTCCTTACTCTAAAAAAAGAGAAAAGAGTAAC
Source organism: Felis catus (assembly GCF_018350175.1). NCBI lineage: Eukaryota > Metazoa > Chordata > Mammalia > Carnivora > Felidae > Felis > Felis catus. Next base: position 87,608,915 of record NC_058370.1, read on the forward strand.
TTCCACTGGGTCCCCTCACCCCATACTTGCTTCGAGGCAGAGATGCAGAAGGGAAAGGGGTGGTGGGAGCCCTTTGCACCCCAAGCGCCTACCCAGCGCCGAGTGGTTGGGAGATTTAAGCGCGACTCCTGGGCGCTAACCTTTTTGAAAGCACTTGCCAAGGCGAGATATTTTTAACGTTGTCAGGGGCCTCGCGTGTCCCCACTCCCACCCCTTGACCCCGTTCCGGGTGGTCAGCAGGTGAAGAGGCCATCCTAGCGTCAACGAACGTCTCCCGGACGACGGAACCTCGGGCCTCAGGGGGTTCGAGTCGCCTCGGAACCCCGCGGGTGGGGGTAAGTGGGTGCACGGGCTACCGGCCAGGTGTTTGGTGGCGAGCAGCGGGTCGTGAGGCGGCCGAGCCCGGGTGGCCTTGGGGACCCGCGCGGAGCAGGGCGCTCACCCGTTCGCGCTCCTTGGCGTTGGCCACGCGCCGCCGCTCCAGCACCAACTGGAGGTCCTCGGTCGAGGAGTAGCCGCCCGAGGGCAGCCGCTTGAGCCGGCAGATGGCGGCCAGCTGGGGCAGCGGCCCGAACTGCTCCCGCAGCACGTCCTCCAGCACCTCGGCCTGCGGGACGCTCAGGAGAGCCGGGGCGGGCGCTGCTTCCATGGCGGCGGGCGGCGGGCTGGGGGCGGTGCGGCCTTTCATCTCCCGCACCTGCGGCGGCACGAGCTGCGGAGCACGGGGGCGGAGCCTGGGGCCCGGACCACCTGTCCCCGTTCCCCTACCCCGGCCTAATGCAAGTCGGCTGCCGCTCGGGGAGCCGCGTTTCACGAGCTGCACAGGTGATTTTGGTGAACACTGGATTACAGACAGCACCGGTTCTTAAATCTGGCCGCACACTGGAGTCGCCTGGGGGAATTGGGTTTTTCTTGACCCGCTTGCCTGGATTCCAATCCCCAGAATTCCAGTTTGATCAGTCCAGGCTGGGGACTGAGCTTCTGGATAGATGTATACACATGTATGCAAACATACTTATGTACATGTATATATTTACCAGACAAAAAGTTTGCCGGCTACAAAGAAAACTTCTAAAAATCATTTTGAAATAAATAAAAGTTGCAAGAGCAGTAACCAAAAGGTCCTGTAGCCCCTTCACCTAGATTTTCTGCTTGTTAACATTTTCCACATTTACTCCATTGCCCTCTTTCTCTCTAGGAATATTCCCATTTTCATTATTCTTTTTCTGAAGTGTTTCCTAAGTCTTGCCCTGTCATCATGACCTTGACAGTTTCTAAGAGAAGTCTTTCATTCTGAAGGATGTCCCTCACCTAGGTTCTGCCCAATGTTCCCTCATGTCCAGACCTAGGCCATCCCTTCTTGGCAGGGACTCCACAGAAAAGATGCTGGGCTTTTCTCAGTGCATCCCATCAGGACATACATGATGCCAACCTGTCCCACCACCGGTGAAGTTAATCTTGATCACTCAGTCGCGGTGGTGTCTCCCAGGTTCCTTCACCATACATGGACTAACTTTTCCTTTTGACTGATAAATATTTTGTGAGGAAATCACCAAAATCCTTAGCATCCATTGATGACTCCTGCCTGAATTAACCACTATTTTGTGGCCAAATCATTGACAACCTATTGGGGGGATGAGCTTTTCCTTCTCCTCATGTATTTATTCATTTTGTGTTTATCTCAGCATGAACTCATGACTTTATGTTTTGCTCAGTAAGATGTAATTTATTCAGATCACTATTTCAGTGCTCAAATGGTTCCAGATTTGGCCTGTAGGAGCCCCTTTTGTGCTGGCTTCTCTGTTCTTTTAACATGACCCCATCATTCTTTGCGTGCCTTCTTACTTGTACCAAAAAGGCATGACATGTTCCTGGCTCATCTTGAATCTTCCCAGCCTAGCCATGGAATCAGTCAATTCTAGTGGAAGATGGAATTTAGAAACAAAGATTTGGAAGCTTGGTTGTTCATTCCTTTTGGATGTCAATGCTTCTAAGCCCTTTTAGCAGATAGGAAACATACATATGTACACATAGAAGTATACACACACAGTTATACCTATATTTTTGTGTAGATAGATAGATGACAGAGTTAAAACGCAGGAGTTCATACGAATATCTCCAATTCCAATCCAATAGCTCACATTTCTCTCTTGTTTCTCCCTAATTTGTAACTCCCTTCTCCAACAGTGAGAAACCTGACTCCTGTTATCCTCAGTGTATTTACTTATTTATTTGCTCAACTCTCGTATACATCCAGTTTCCTAGCCACATCAGCCACCTCCTCGGCCCCATCTCCTCCTCAGCTCCCGCCATGACACTGCCTGCAAGAGAAGAGAAGAGGACACACCAAATGTTTCACTGGGGTTCTCTGAGCGGTGAGCCTGGGAATGAGGGAAGATCTGTACCTCGTATCTTCTGTATTTCTTGAATTTTTCACAATAAGCGTGGGTCACTTCTATAGTGTATATATATAACCTATATATATGCACACATTTAAGAAGAAAAATAATTTTTTTCTCTAAGTTTATTTGGTGTTGTCTGCTGGCAAACAGATAGAAGGTAAGGAGAGCCAAATATGCGGAAATCTTAAAATGGAGATAGTTTACCCATTTACTTGAATTTCCGTGAGTATCAAAAAGGACATTTTCTAATTTATTGCCAAACCCTGGAGTGGATACGCTAGTGTGTGTCAGGGGCCCAGTGTGAGAACCCCAGAATTTATTCCTCCATACCTGCTCCCCTCCATCAATTCCAACTATAACTTGTTGGCCTCTTGTCCGTTAGACTTGTATATTGGGCCATATGTTCTGAGGGAGAGCAATCACATGAACTAACCTGAGCCAAGGTGTTACACCTGACAGTGACTGGGTGCTTCCACCTTGCCATTCCCCGAAGATACAATGGCCTAGTGAACCTAAAGTTAATTTTCCTCCCCTCTGGCAGTGTGAGAGGCATAGGTCATCTCTCTTCCTCATGTCACCCAGGGACTTAGGTTCCTTCCAAACCATTGCTCCTGAGTGTCATTTCCAAAAATGGAGTTGTCCTATTAGAGGCCTCTGCCATTGCCGGTGCCCAGTGGCAGCAAAGTCCTGAGGCATTCAACCCAATCAAGAGTCAGAGCAGGATCAGAAATTCCTCTAGGTATTCCAAGCAGAGCCAGTGGTTTAATTCGGGGATTTAGGTGCTTTACACCATCACTGGGAGACCTGGTGAAGCAGGAGAAGTTCAGTTTGAGAACATACCACCAAAGCTGCAATCCAGGAAGTGGGAACCAATGTTACCATAGCTGCCACTCAGCTCCCCCAAAGCTGGGAAAGGGGCCCTGGAACACTGTTGCAGAGAAACGCCAAGTCCCACCCCCAGGCTTGTCCACAGAAAATAGATGGAAGGACAGGGACGTGAGCTCTGCCTGATGTCCATGCTCACCATCTCATACGCCTGTTTCTGAGGAGGTCCTCTTAACTGACATCCAGTATTCTGGGAATAAGGGGTTCTGGGAAATGGAATTTCAGACTTCTGCCTCTACAATGCAGAGAGGCACCCTGGAGGAAGGGAAGGAGCAAGGAAGAAGTGGGGGGGGGGGGGAGCTAATCCACTGTCTCTTCCACCTGAGACACACAGAAACTGGCCCTTGCTCCATCTTTTGCCCCAGCAGATTCACCTCATCAATCCTGTTTCCTACCCTGGGACCCAGCTAAGAGGGACACTCCCCATATCTGCCTGGGTCTTGGGCAGCTCCTCATCCCACTGACCAGTTTTTGGCTTAGACACAGTAGCCTTAATCTTTGTACCTCAGTCAAAACATGAAAGAGCTGCTAACAAATAGCTTTAATAAGGGAAGGCAAAGAATGACATTTTTAAAAGGGACCAGAAACTATAAAAAGACAAGTTTGCATTGCCCAGAATGCCTATCTAAATCAATTTGGCAATTTCATGTTATTACTCATATTAATTGTAAATTCATATTATTATTACATACTGTGTCTTATTTAATCTCACCATATTCCTGGGCACCTGATTTTACTCCCATTGTACAGATGAGAAAATCAATGCCAGAGAAGTTGAGTCACTAGCCAAAGCTACACTACTGGTCAGCTTCTCCTTGAGATCTGAATGGCCGCTGTCCCAGGGTCACCAGGGATAGACCTTTGTGGAAATCCCACACTTCCAGCTGGCCTGGTCCACCAGCACACAGGCCCTGCCTGCCATGCTCCATACTTCGCTTCCCTGGAGGCTCCTCCTCCTCCACCCCCACTGAGCATGAGCTGGGGTTACTATCTTGGCCACATCACCAGAAGAGTTAACTGTAGGTCAGAAGTGCTTTTCTACCAGGAACAGAGAAGGGGAACAGACCCACAGGCTTTGTCCCCAAGAAGCTGGTGAAAGGTCAGGGACCCCCCAGCTCAAATCCTTCTCATTTTTGCCACTGTGCTCAGCAGCAGCCGGTAGCCTCCAGCTTTGACAAGATGAAGAACGATGCCTGGCAGCCTCATGAAAGAGTAGATAGAAGCTTGGAGCCCTGCAGGCTATGGGGCCTCACAGAAGAATGGGGACTCATAGGGCCTGAGGGTTAGTTGTGGGTCCAAGGGGAAGGAAGAGCTTCTGCAGCACAGGAGTTCATAGGACTGCAGGCAAGACATTCAAACTCTCTAGGCCTCATCTTGCCATCTATAAATGGGAAATTGTGACAGAACCTTCTTCAGAGTTGTAGCAAGGAGTTAATTAGGCCATTGGCATGCTAACGCTTGTATAATGGGATCCATGTGCCATGTACTTTTCTAAGCTCATTTTATGGGTTAACTTAATCACACAACGACTCCAAGAGAGAGAGGTACTGTAATGTTTTCATAGAAGAGGAAATTGAGACACACAAGTCAAGTAACCAACTTTCCCAGCTAGACAGGGGTAAACCTGGGATTGGACCCAGGCTGTCTGGCCACAGACTATAACAGTCTATAACCACCAATCTCTCCTGCCTCACATAATTCCCACCACATTGTAAGTGATAACTACAATAGCAATGATGATATATGAACCAGATAGAATGTCCAGAAACTTGGCTATTACACATAAGTGACCCAGGCAGGGTGTTCTGAGAAAAAGTGCAGAAGCTTCAGTCAGAGCTGGTTGAGGAGATACTGAGGTCCAGGGCTCGGTTCTGGTGACCCCATAGCAGAAATATCATGAAAGGCTTGTTGGGGCCACCTTGAAGAGGGCCTGAAACCTCCATCCTGGGACCAGCTGGAGTAGGAAATGCTTATCATATCTAATAAAGATAAGATTGCAACAAAAGTAGGGCTTTGAGGAGATTCAAGAGGAAGTAAGCTACAGGCTGCTTTGGTGAGAGCAGGTGGAACAGAGAGGCACAGCTGTGTTATGGATACCCTGCTTCATGTGGCCTTGTCCTGGAAGGCCTTTTCCAGGAAGAAGCCTTCTTGAGGCCCAGCTAGCAGACTCTCTTCTATCCTAAGTCCCTCCCACGAGTAGCCCAGACCTCCTTACTCTTCCATGACTCTCCCTGGGGCTGGGGCTGGGGCTGGGGCTGGGGCTGGGGCTGGGGCTGGGGCTTTTACTGGTGGCAAGGGTCCCTGGGCTTGGTTGGCTTTGAGCTGTAGGAATTGATAGCAGAGTATAGAAGCATAGCCACTTATAACTGGCCCTTATTAAGTAAGAGCAACACAAAGGGAGAGGGTCTTTCCAAAAGGCATGGTATAGGCATACAAGGGAGTTGGACAAAGACCCAGGCCCAGATCTGGGTATATGGGAGCAAGTGTTGTAAGAATTCCAGAGTATAGAGGGCTGGGGCATTAGCTGATAGAGGACACTCACAGTTTCTGACTATAAGCACAGGTAGATTTTTTTCTGAACTAATGACTTGCGTCATCCTCAAAATGCTGTGACATCTGCTTCCAGAATATGCTCACTCTCCTGACTAAGAAATTGTTCCCTGCCCCTAGAAAACCAAGCCTAGGAGGTCATTTCATGACAGCCAAAAATTCTGTGCCTTCTTCTCCCTATGCTAGAGCCAGGATCTCCCCTAACTCATAATGTGTAGACTCCAGCCTCTATCAGGTTGGGCCCTCATACCCTAAAAGACTGGAAATCATAGCTCTGGGAGAAAAAGCTGTGGGCACCCAAGTGGTGGCAACTGTCTATTACAGCCTATATCTATCACCAACATAATCCGTGGTCACCGAGAGTAGCAGCTATACAGTGGAGGCTGGGTGGAGCAGGCTATCACTCCAGGGTGACAAACTGACCACTTCCTCCAGGACAACTGAGGACTTCATTCTGTCTCCCCAGATGGCTCCACTCAGTCTGTAGAGAACTTAATTCCTCTGCCTTTCTGACTCTCTTGGGGAAATTTCAGCTTTCAGAACCTTCTCGATAGGGAAGAAAGGGCCAGCTCGCACATGAGAATTGACCCTGGAGTGTGAGCATGTTTACCTGTCCCTGTCCCATTAGCTTTAGGCCACAGACCATGGTTGGTTAGATAGATAACGAAGCTAGCTTGCTACTCCAGAATGTCACCACCAGGTTTCAGGCTCCAGAGGATTCTTCCTGCGGCTATGAGAAGGGGCAGGATGTCCTAAGTACCTCTCCTCCCTACTAGAATGCTGGCTTCGAGAGTGGGGGTGGGGTGGAATTTTATGTTTCATTCATTTTTGAATCCTGAAAACCTAGAAGAGTGCTTGGTACACGGTAGAGGCACAATAAATAGTCCTCGATTGCATGAATATTGATAAAAACTAAAAGTCTTCAAGTAGACTTAATGGTCATGAATCTTTAGACATTAAAGTAATACTAAAATACATAAATCAAAAGCTATTAGAAACATAAGAACATGACAAGATAATAAACATATATAATGTTCTACATGGGAGAGTTAACACAAATAAATCCTCCTAGAGAAATTGATAGGTTGTATGGACAACATATAAATAAGGATATTGAATATTTGAATAATGAAAATCACAAGCCTAATCTAATAAATATACCTGTGGAATATTTATAAAAAGTGAATATACCTGTGGAATATTTATAAAAAGTGAACAGATACTACTAGGCCATAAAGAAAAGCCCTATAAATTCTGCAAAAGTGGGACATATTAATATTGGCTGCTACCTTTTTTGCATAGGCTATGGAAACCATAAAACAAAGAATAGGAACACATAAAAAGAAAACAATAAACCCATCCCTATATATCTATATTGCTATAGTACAAACTACTAAGGAATAAACTATCAGGAAATCAAATTGTGCAACATAGGTAAGTCTAAAAATAATAATAACAATAAAGGTGTTTAAAAGAAATACAGCAAGGGGTGCCTGGGTGGCTCAGTCGGTTAAGCGGCCGACTTCGGCTCAGGTCATGATCTCGCCGTCCATGAGTTTGAGCCCCGCGTCGGGCTCTGTGCTGACAGCTCAGAGCCTGGAGCCTGTTTCAGATTCTGTGTCTCCCTCTCTCTGTTCATGCTCTGTCTCTCTCTGTCTCAAAAATAAATAAATGTTAAAAAAATTTTTTTAAATAAATAAAAGAAATACAGCAAAATGTTATATCAAGCCTGTGATAGAGGAGAAGTTTCTAAGATCGATAAAATCTAAGAAGCCATAAAAGAAAAGGCCAAAAGAAAAGCCAAAAGGAAAATATGAATACGAACAGATTAAAGTCCTACTCAGTCAAAGATAATCATACCAGGTAGAACAGATTTCCATTTCTGGTCCTAATGGAGTAGCTGGAGCAGTCCTTTTGCTGTCAGCGACTGGGAAACTGGACAAAACTCATGAAACAATTGATGAACAATTGTTTTCAGAAATTGGACAATTGCAACCCAAGTTCCTGGCTAGGGAAGCAGACAGGCTGAACCCACCAGCCCCCTAGGATTCTTCCTGGAGGCTCCTGCCAGACCCCAGTGCAGGGAGGAGGGTCCCTCCCGCACAGGGAATGACAGTTGCACTAAGTATGGAGAGAGGAAGATGGGAGTTGGGGGAGACTGAGAGTGCTAGGATTTGGGGAGGAGCATGAAGGAGAGGCAGTTGTATAGAGGAAGAGCCACAGAAACCTACATTGGGCTCCCTGTGCCTGAATGCATAGGATGGGACTCCACAAGGCCAGGCAAAGAGCTGTTCTAGAAATTCTCATTCTAAATTGAGCTGGCAGAGATCCCAGTCCCTGGAAGGGGAGTGGGGCCACGAGAAGAGGCCAAAGCCAGAGATATGACATCAAGAGGAACAGTCGGGAAATGAGATGAGGCCAGCCACAGGACAGAAAGAAGTTTTTGGAGTGTTTTAAAGGCCTGGAAAAATCCAGCTCCAGCCCCATCTGCAACAAAGGAAATGCAGGAACACCTGGAATGACTATTACTTCTTGTGAATTCGTACCCCTGTAAGATGTCCCTGTGGTTTGTGTTAAACTTCTGCTGTTTTTCAAGGAATTAGCTAAACATTCATAGCTATAAAGCCCATAAACAAAGATATGCTTGTTATGCTTGATATGACAGAAGGGACACTGAGGAAGGAGACCAATCCAGGGAGAACAAACGGTGGTGACCGTCGCAGAGACAAGCACAACGCTTTTGTGCGTTCAGTGAGTATTTATTGAGGACCCGCTGTCTGACAGGCCTGTGCCGGTTGCTGAGGGGGATACAGAGGCACAACAAGCCTCTGGTCCTGAAGAGCCCTTGATCCCATTGGGTCATGTGGGGTAAATATGTTTGAAGGGTTACATGAAAGGACAGAGCAGGAAACACAAAAGGCCCAATGGAAAGCCCCAGAGAACAAGCTGGGTTCAGAGGTTCACAAGGCATCAGGTCGGGGGGGGGGGGGGGGGGGGGGGGGGGGGGGGGGGTCCAGAGCTGGCAGCGGCGGCCACCTTTCAGATCTGGCCTGTCTCAGGCCACATGCTGGTTGATGGGCTTCTTACAGACCCAGTGATAGGGGGTGTCACAGTGCATGTCATTCCACTTCTGCTCAATATGGACACAGTCTTCTGTCTGCCCATCCTGGTGCCGCCAGTTGTCTGGCTGATTTGTGCCCCAAAACCTGGAAACAAGATGGCTTTATTCCGCCAGACAAAGGAAGTGTCCCTTCCCCCGACTTTGGTATAAGGAGCTGAAGTGACATGGGTCCCTAATCTCCTGGTGGCCATGGATGGGGACAGAGCTGGGCCCAAGGGTGCCCTAAGGGTGGCTCTGTTGAGGTTGCCTTTAGTTACTGAGGGTCAAGGGATAGGAAGGGTGTCTGAAGCTGTAAGCCCCACCCCAGAATTCACATTCAGATACCTTCTGGTGAAGGCAGGGCCTTCAAAAGTTACAGGATAGGCAACAAACAAACAAACAAACAAAGAACAACAACAACAATAAAAAGGCAGGAAGACCCACTCATAGGCCACTTGCCAGCCCCAGGACCTGTCTTGTTCTGATACCCCTCTGTGGAAGGGTCCACACAAGGACCACAATTATGCACACCCCGCACACATCATACACATCATACATACACACATATCATACATACATACATACATACCACACATCACACATACATCACATACACAACCATACATCCACTCTTTATACACACATCACACATACACATCATACACATATATCATACACAACAGTAACACTGGGCAGGAATACACACACAAGACAAGGACATGCAAAAGTTTCTAGCCAGACCTGCTCCAGACTCTGCTTAGGACAGCACCAGATAGTGCTGGACTCACACTCTGCTCCGGAAAGCATTGAATGGTGTCCCATCCACCCAGCGCCAGAGGCCCTCCTTGCCCCTGTCAGTGAGGCCAATCCAGTGGTAAGAGGTACTCGTGAACTTTACCAGAAATTCCTGCAGAGAAAAGGCAGTGTTTAATCCTATATGAGGAGCTCATTTTCCCGGCCGTATGGAAAAGGAGTCTAGGCTGTCCTCTCCCTGGTCCTGGGACATGAAGCCCACTCCTCTGCAGGAGCTGAGCCCCTTCCTGCACTTTCCACGGTTTGTCCAGAGTTGAGGGCAGGATCCAGGTGCCCTCAGAGAAAATCCGTCTTCTCCCATATTGACGTGATGAGTGTGCCTTCACTGGGACAAAGACCGACCATGCAATAAAAAATAGCATGGCCTTTGACAGATATACAAGAACAGCCTCAGAAGAACCACAAAGGATGGGCAGTTCTGTAAGCTGAAATGGACCAAACTCATTATGGTCCTTTGACAAGAATCCTAGTAAATTCTGGTAAGGACCTTTGGCAGATGGGCCACCCAAGGTCCATATTGCCTTTGGTGGTCCTCAAACTTCTGTGTCTGGCTTTCCCAGGAAGCCTGGGTCTCCTGCTCATGGGCCTTCCACAGCCATTGGATTAACTGGTGTTAAACTCGGGACTGACAACTAGAGCAGATGCTGAGGGGGAAGTGAGGAAGGGGGAGGGACATATGCTCCCAACACTTTAAGGGCAGTCACCCATGCCACCTCTCTTTGCCCTTCCTCACTGTTGACATCTGTGGGCCTCTGGGTGTCTCCCTCATTCGTCAAGAACATCGAGGTTTGCAGTCAGTGTTTTCACCTCCAGAACAAGGTGCTCGTTGCAACCCAATAAACATCTGCTCCCTGACTGACGGAGGAAACATGCAGGAAACAGCCCAGGCTACTGCAAGAGGAGAAAGGCCAAAGCGCCAAGGTCCCTCATCCCACACCAAGCCCATCAGCACCACCCCAAGCCTGCAGCTCTGACCTGCTCCTCCTCAGAAGTCACTGAGGCCAGGTGGGCTCCCTGGGACACACAGAACTGCTCAGCCTCATGCCAAGACTTCTTGACGTGAGAAAAGTAATACAAGCTCCCGCTGTAGGCATTCCAGCCTTGCAGGATCAGCTGAAGAAGTTGATCTGGAGCAAAGGTTGGGGAGGAGAGAGAACCAGGGGCTGGATGTGGATGCCCCAGAGCTGCCCTTCCTGACCTCTCCAGGGACTGGCCACCAAGAGTCACAGGCCCACACAGCGCTTGATGCCCAGTGCTTGGGGGCAAGACCTGGGAGGCTGCACCCCCAGCCTGATACCCAGTACAACAGAAAGCAGCCCAGGACACCTGGCTCCATCTCTCCAAGGATCTTCAGATAGCTTTGTTACCTAGGCAACACTTTCTTTCCAGACTCCTGCATTCTGGCTCCACTACCCTCTTTCCCCATTCACTGCTATCACCTGACAGTCCTCTGCCTCTCAGTTCCTGCCATCTCCCTAGAAGACTTTACAGCCATCCCATGGTGTCAGCCATTTCCTTGACTTCATCTCCATCCACTTCAGCTGCCCATACCCCAGACCATACTCAGGACCTGATCTACCTGACCTCCCAATGTCAAGCTCTAGTAGCTCATTCCATGAGCACAAGCATCTTGTGTTCTCAGCTCTTTCATTCCTCCCCACTATAACGCTCTGCTTTCTAACATCATCTGTACCACAGCTATTTGAAATGGGGCCACAACAGACTCACTCATTCATTCATTTATTCTTTTGTTCAACACCCATGGTTCAGTGTTTTTTAACTTCTGTGAACCAGAGACTGTTATACAAAGACCAGTAAGACATGATTTGTGCCCTCAAGGAACGTACAGTCTAGTAAACAAGACAGATGTAAAAAGGGTGTTGAAGATGCATTCATTGAAAACCATGTGCATGCTAGAATAGAAGCATAAAAGACAGTCTGGTCTATTTCACCTGGGCTGCAAGTGATGCTCTCAGGAAGGACCCGTACATAGGTGACATTCACTTGAGCTAAGTCTTAAAAGACTGAGGAAGAGTTTGCCAGTTGGTCAGTGCCAAAGAGAGCATCCCAGGCAGGGGGAAAAGTAGACACAAAAAGCATGGAGGTGTGAAACAGCATGGCATGGCCTGATCTGTTCAAGTGCTTGGGATGGTCAGTGCAGAAGGGACAGGAGACAAACTTGGACAGGTTCACCAGCACCATATCATACATGTCGTATAAAGGAGTTTGGGGTTTTTTCCCCTGTGAGCATAGGGAAGCCCTGAAGTGTTTTAAGAAGGATAGTAGTATGCTCAGATTTGCATTGTAATAATGTCAACCTGGTGACAGTGTGGAGACTAAATAGGAAGAAGCCAATCCTAACCGGGCCAGAGATACCAATTAGAACATAGTTGCAAATGTCTCAGTAATGATGGTGAGTGTGTAAACCAGGGGTTTCAAAGTGTGGTCCCAGACCAGCAGCATCAGCATCATCTGGGAATTGGTAGAAATGTAAATTTCTCATACCCACCCAGACTGGCTGATTCTGAAATTGTTTCTTAACAGTTGGTAGGGTTTTTTTTTTAATGTTTATTTATTTATTTTTGAGAGAGAAAGAGACAGCACAAGCAGGGGAGGAGCAGAGAGAGAGGGAGACACAGAATCCAAACCATGCTCCAGGCTCTGAGCTGGAGCTCAGACCCATGAACCGTGAGATCACGACCTGAGCCAAAGTCAGATGCTTAACCGGCTGTGCCACCTAGGCATCCCAACAGTTGGTGTCTTAACAAACCCTCTAGGTAATCCTGATGTATTCCAAAACCTGAGAACCAGTAGTCTAAACAGGATTGGCAAATTGCAACCTGCAAGCAACCTCTTTTTATAAATAAAGTTTTATTGGAACACAGCCACATTCTTTATATACATCTTTGGCTGCTTTATTGCTACAGCAGCAGACATGTTGCAATAGAGCCTGTTCATCCAGAAGCCCAAAATATCTACTATTTGGCCCTTTAAGAAAAAGTTAAACTAATGGTTCTCAGTCCTCACTGCCCATTAGAACCATCGAAGGAACTTTTTAAAAAATTCTAATGCCCACACTGCATCCCAGATCCCCAACCTCTCCAAAAAAAGTCAGAGTTCTGGAGGTGGGTCCCAGGCATCACTATTTGTAAAGCTCCTCAGGTGATCCCAGTGTGGCCCCAAGGTGGAGAAACACGGGTCTATGCTAAAGCAGTAGGTAGACATAGGACAACAGGGGGCATTGGAGGGACATTAAGGAGGGCAGACTTCCAGGCTCTGACAGACCAGGAATCCTCAATGCTGCCTGCCAAGCCCCTCATTTGTCAGCTCTCTTTAGCAGCTGCTCAAACTGTCCCCTCTGCCATCCTTAGCAAGTGACTGCCTACCCTACCTAGGAAGAGGCACCACTAAAGCTTGGCTGCCTCAGTTTCCTATTCCCACATCTGCAAACCTACTGCCACACCTCTTCCTCCTAGCCTCAGAGGTTCAAGTATTTATTGTCCCAACGCTTCAAGGTGAATCCCTCAGCCGTGTATGTCATTCCCAGTCTCTCCCTCCTCCAACCTCCTCCCTCTTTGCTGGCTCCTTTCTCCCATCTTCAGACCAAGCCTATCCTCTTAATCTAGAAAAACCCTCTCAAGGAAGTTCACCAAAATGTTAGCAGTGGGCTCATACAGAAAATATAGAACTTTTCATGGAAAAACAAGTGGTTGTTTTCTCATCATTCTCTTTCTCAATATTTGCCACGTTGTCTATAATTAATATGGAGGTTTTATAATGTAAATATCGATTACGTGTTTTTTTCATCCCTCCCTCCACCATGTCACCCCCTTTCCCCCCCAGCCTCCTCTGCTCCTCAGCCGAGGTCCTTGAATGGCTTGTGCACTTGAGCTCTCATTCACACCCTGCTGATGGTGGTCTGGCCTCTAGGCCACACACAACTCTCCACTGGAACTTCATTACCAATGACTTCTTAATTGCCCAGTGTCAGCGGGTGCTTATTGGTTATTTCACATGACCTCTCAGGCATTTGCTAGAACTAGCTCCTTCCTTCTTGAAGTTCCCTCCTTCCTTGACTTCCCCAACTGCACATCTCCTGGTTCTATTCCTTCCTCTAAGACTGCCTTTCTAATAGTCTCCTTCAAAAACTCATCTTTTCCTTCTTGCCACCTGAAGGTTGACTTTCTGTTTCTGCCCTCAGCCTTTTTCCCACAAAGCATTTTATTGTATGCAATGCCTCCTGCCTCCACCAACACCCACTGCCACAACCAGAACCAACATAACCACAGCTTCCACATCTGTGTCTGCATCCAGGGCCTGTCACCTACACTCCACACAGCATGCAGATGACAGCCACTTGAATATCCCCAAAGCATCTCAGGCTCAGCATGTCCAAATCTCACTGCCCTTCTCCCTTCTTTTATTCCCTCTCAGTCAGGAGGCCCATCTAGTCAGCCTCTTTGAAGCCCTTCAATAGACCCTCATTTCCTAGAAGATGCAACCCAAACTCAGAAGCCTTCCACATCCAGCTGATATGTCTCCAGGTCTGCCTAAAGATTTTTTTTATGTTATTCATTTTGAGAGAGAGAGACAGAGACAGAGAGACAGAGCACGAGCAGGAGAGAGGCAGAGAGAGAGGGAGACACAGAATCCTAAGAAGGCTGCAGGCTCTGAGCTGTCAGCACAGAGCCCAATGTGGGGCTTGAACTTACGAACCTTAAGATCATGACCTGAGCCGAGGTTGGACGCTTAACTGACTGAGCCACCCAGGTGCCCCTAGCATAGTGATTTTCAAAGTGCAATCATCAACCCATTCATGGGAGGCATCAGGGTCTTTTGGTTTTCTGGGGTTTTTTGTTTTTTGTTTTTATAAAAGATTATAGGGGTGCCTGGGTGGCTCAGTTGGTTGAGCACCTAAACTCTTGATTTCAGCTCAAGTCATGATCTCATGGTCATGGGATCAAGCCCCATGTTGGGCTCCACACTGAGCATGGAGCCTGCTTAGGATTCTCTCTATATATCCCTCTGCCCTCCCCCACCCATCAAATAAAAAAATAATAGATTATAAAATATCAGAGTGCATCCATGTGTTAAAATGTCTGCTTTTGAAATGTGTGTGTGTGTGTGTGTGTGTGTGTGTGTGTGTATGCATATGTGTGTGAGAGAGAGATACACATAATTATACTGGGTCACAATATAAAATTAATTTCAGGCTGTGCTTACATTCCAAACAGTTTTAAAGCCACCATCCTGGCCCCTGCCTACTAACCTCTCATCAACTGCCCTCTTGGCTACAGTCCAGTCACAGAACTGCCTGAAGTTTTCTGAACCTCATGGTTTCACATCTTCATGACTATGAACCTGCCACCCTCTTACCCTACTTGTTTGGCAAACACCTATGAGTCCTTCAGGGCCCAGTTCAAGGGCCATCTTCTCTGCAAAGCATCTTTTAATCCTTTGTCCTCCAAAAAATTTCTCCACCCTCAGAAGATCCCTTGTCTATATCAGAGGACATCAACCTCAGAAGATCCCTTCTCCCTCCTCTTTGCTCCTCTCCACCCCAGTTCCTAGAGCTGTCCCTTACCTAACACCTCTTGCACCTCTCTGCATGTCTTCCACACATCGTTCGTTTCTGAAGTATTGTTTTGTCACTCTGGCCAGATGACAAACAACTTGAGAGCAGGGTCAGCTGCCTTATGCCACCTTTACCACTGCCTAGGATTCAGCCCTTCTCCAGCACCCAGCCTCCTTCCTAGGGGGATACGTGCTGAAGTAAGCAAAAGACTGAAGGGACAGAAGACTCTAGCCACCCAAAAGACTATATGTCCCGGCCAAGCCCTCGCCTCCCACTTACTTTGTGTCCTCTGTAGCTGCTCCTGGGAACCAAAGGCCACACGGAGTGTCTCCAGGCGACTCTGCTCCTCCTGGATTCTCGTAGTTAGTGTTTTGGTGTCCTGTAGATCCCCTTTTAACCTCTGGATCTCAGCACTGGCCTTCTGCAGATTGCTCTCTAATATCTGGGTCTTGGAATCTAAGGCTGAAGCAGACTTCATTCCTTGTTTTAGGGTCTGTATCTCTCTGCTGGCATTTTTCAAATAACCATTTAACACCTGAATCTTGGAATCTAAGGCATTAGCATTTTCTAGCTCTGTTTTTAATAACTGGATCTGAACATCTGTCTGCTCCAGATGGTGGCTTGCTTCTTGGGTCTGGGCAGTGACAGTCTCTAAATCTCTTTTTAACAAGTGAATCTCATCACCTGCCCTTTTGAAATGATCTCTTAGTAACTGGATTTCAGAGCTGGCATTGTCTAAATGGCCTTTCAGAAAAGTCTGGGTCTGGGAGTTTAAAGCATTTGCATTTTGCAGGCTTCCCTTTACCCTCTGGATCTCAGCATTGGCTCCTTCCAAACTGCTTCTTAAAACCTGATTTTGGGCCCTTAAATCATGGACACTATCCAATTGGCCTCTCAAAACATGGATCTGAGCATTAGCATTCTTTAAGCTACTGTTTGCCAGCTGGGCCTGGGCATTTGCCATTTCCAACCCTGCCTTCAATATCTGAATTTCAGTGTTGGCATTTTCTAAGCCTCCATTCAACATGTGGAGATCAATGCTGGCATTTTCTAAACTGCTTTTTAAGAAACTGTAGGTCTGGGAATTTAAAGTGTTTGCCTTTTCCAGATCTCCTTTTAGCTTCCGGATCTCAGCACTGGCACCTTCCATGGAACTCCTTAACATCTGGGTCTGGAAAGTCAAGGTATTGGCAACCTGTAGAACTCCCTTTACCATCTGGATGTCAGCACTGGCATTTTCCAGATGACCACCGAGCACCTGGATCTGAGAACTGACATTGTCCACTCTACAAGTCAACGTCTGCATCTCCATGCTCCAGGTGCTGGAATTCTCCACGTGGCTTTTAAACATCTGGATAGTCTCTTGCCACTCTGCCACCCCGCCAGAGTGCTGGGAATCTGGAGGGAGTAAAGGGAGAAGGTAGCCACAGAGGCCAATTGCATAGGGAAGCATTAATTAAATGGGCCAACCACAGTGTTCTTGAAATTTCTGAGGGAAATGTCTAAGACACAGCGCTGAGTGCTCCTTAAGCTGCCTCCTGCTCACTGCACCCACCCAGACCCTGGGAATGAGCATGCTGAGATTGTGAGCCAAAAATTTAAATAAGTAAAGGCCTATTTAGCTGTCCCCCATGAACTGAGGGGCAGAAGGATTAAAATACTTGCCTATGTAAACTAGCTATCAAGAAGAATCATGCTGGTCAGGCGTGGATTATTTTGCCACTGTAATTGAACTTGAAAGTAACTGATTATATCATTTAGAGCTGCTGAAGCTCAACTCCACTAAAATTTCACTATCAGATGGGTCATTATGAAAAAGAAAATAGGTATGAGTAAAGCCCATGTTTAGTCTTCCACTATATTTGCACACCAAGCACAAAGCCTCTTGATTCATCATTGTTACTTCTTAAAAACTGTGTAGACAACAAACATAGTTTTCTGATCACAAATTCCAGAAACTGAACAACATAGGTACCTGTTGGGTTCAATAGGTACCTGTTCAATCCACAGGGCTACGGTGGAGACCCTCCGGGTGATACTAGACCCTAGAACCTTCTTAACGGGCTGGCACACCCAATGTTAACATCAAGCAAGAGTCCCAACAGAAGTTGAGGATATGGGAGACCTGAGTGAAAGCCCTGATCATTGGGGTGATTCAGGGAACTCACAGCCCCTTTCATCTGCATGGTCTTTCCCACCAGACCCACCTGCAGCTGCCTCTGGTCCTCCTAGCACCCATTGCTCACCTCACAAGCTAAGACCTTATCTCAGACTTTCATGGTCTAAGACTCTTGATTCCAGCCTTCTCTCAGGAATAGAGTGAAGAACCCAAGTAGGAAGGGACCCTTTCTGGAAGATCCCTGCCCTATGCCTCATGCCCTATCTAGGTAAGTGTATGAGGCCTCAGACACTGTGCTGAGGCAAGGCCAGGTGGGGCCAGGTGGCCTTTGAAAGTGCCTTGTAAAGATAGACAAATACATCAATGGAACAGAATAGAGAATCCAGGAGTAGACCCACATACATATATGGATAATTGATTTTCAACAAAGTCACAAAAGTAATTCATGACAATCTTTTCAACAAACAGTGTGGCAACAATTGTCTATCCACATGCAAAATAAAAATTGACTGCATCCTCACACCATTATATAAAACTCAACTCAAAATTGATCATAGGCCTAAATGTAAAGCCAAAAAGTGTGAAATTTCCAGGAGGAAACATAGGAAAACGTCTTTGTGACCTCAGGATAGGTTTCCAATATGAAACCAAAAGTACAATCCATAAAAGAAAAAGAAATTGGTAAATTAGACTTTATTAAAATTTAAATCTGGTCAAGAGAACGAAAAGACAAGCCATAAACCAAGAGAAAATATTTGCAAATTACATGACTGATAAAGGACCAAAAAGAGTACATACTATATAATCAATTTTACATAAAACTCTAGAAAAAGCTAATTAATCTATATTACCACAAGTAGATCAGTGGTTGCCTGGGGAATAAAGGGAGGAGGGGAGAGGGAAGGATGACAAAGGGCACAAGTAAACTTTGGGAGGAGGAATATGCTCATTATCTTGATTGTGGTGATGGTTTCACGGGTATACATGTAAGTCAAAACTTATCTGATTGTACACTTTCAATATTGTAATTTATTATCTGTCAGTTACACCTCAATAAAGCTGGTTTTTAAAAAGATCATGTCTTTCTGTAAGAAGACTGGAACACATTCAGGGGTCTGGGGGCATCAGAGGAGAGGCTTCTCCCAGAGTCTGGGTATTTGAATGCCCCAGCTCCCCCACCCCACCCTGCCCTGTGGCTACTCACTGTAGGGTTCCACAGGTAACTGGCTGGTCGTGTTGTCCTCTCTGGCAATCATGGCAGAAAACTCTTGGAAAGAGGCATATGGCTCCAAAGGAAGTCTTGGCTTCTGTAGAACTGAGACACCCATTCCCGAGGGGTCAGCATAGGCTCTCTGCACTAAGGCTGGGAGAACAGGCTGCCCCACCCCCCGGGGTTCCAGAAGGAGGGAGATGGCACTAAGGACCTCTCAGACTTTCCTCCATGGGCCTCGGCTCTTGGGAGGCTCCCCTTGGACAGGGACCTTGGATGAGTCCCAGGAAAGATCTGGTTCAGGCCTGGGGCCAGAGATAGACTGACTCTTCTGGGAGTAGAGGGTATGCATTTGGTCCCTGTGGGACTTCTATGCAGGAAGATGGAGAGAGTTGGTGGGGGGTCAGGTCACTTAGGAGCTTACCCATAACAAAGAGAACCACCAGCAAGGAGGCAACAGTCACAGCCATAACCGTCAGGGTGGTCTGAACAAGTCTTGGCCTCCTGGGGGCTGCAGGAGCCCCTGCCGCAGAGTCCAGCCCTACAAGCGAGAAGCCAGTGTACAGGAGGAGAATGTGTTGCGTGGGCTGGACAGGATTCGCTCAGTCTCTTGGACTGTCCGATGAGGATAAGAACATTGGCCACACTTATCATGCAGGTGGGAAATAAAGCACTTGGAAGCGTTCACCAGAGCTAACTGGGGGTGTGGTAGCAACACAAAGGTAAAGAGAAGACCACAACCCAAAACCTAGAGGAGGTGCACAGGGCAGAACCCAGCACAGAGAAGGGCAACAAACATGCAGTGTGCATGAAAGAAGAAAGGAGGGAGACAGGGAGGGACAGAGAAGGAGCCTGACCTCTGAGTCCCAGGGCTAGGCTTGCTCTTGAACCCTGACCAGAGCAGGACTCACAGCCCTTTAGGACCACTGCCTCACCCATAACCTGACACAGGTCAGTGCTGGAGCCTCCCTCTGCAGGGTCATAAAGCCCTGCATGGATGTCCTAGGAGTGTGGAGGTGTGGTTAGGGATAAATAGTGTACAGAGAAATCTATTCCAAGGCGGAGAGACACCAATCTGGAGCCCCTGAGGCCTTGTGGGGCCAGCCCAACATGCAGAGATGGGACTCAAAACCAGGTCCCTCTGAATTCAGTTTATTCTTTCTATTGACAGGTTGCCATCCCCAAGGAAAAGGGTCTGGGGAGGTTCACACAGTGTGTGAACTAGGGTGTGCGCCAGGCTCTCCATCCTCACCTAACCCACCTTCAGCCCTTGCCTGTTTATTCTGGAGGCTGAGACAGTGAGGGGCCAAGCTCTGGCCTGCCAGGGAGGGGCTGGGAGACAAGCAAGCCAATTCCTAATGGGGACAGGCTCATGCCTCAGTTTTCTCACCTCGGGGCTGCAGGGAGACACTCTGGTTGTCTGTGAAAAAGTGGACCTTGTCACAATTCATATCGTCTTCCTTTATCCTCCAATGCTCCTCCCTGCTGCGGACTCCAACGGGGCTGTCTGGTGGGCCAGTAGGGATAGGAAGCGAAGCTGAGATACCTCGGACTTATATGGCCCTGAGTAGGGCCTGACCATCCTGGAAGCTCTGCCCCCCTCCCCTGCTGATTCTGCAGAATCACCCCAGTGGTATCCTTCCCCTCCAAGCTCCCAGGCGCCAGACTGCCCTGCCCTCCCCTCAAGCCCATCACCCCAACCACCACTTTCCAGCATAGCTCCCAAAGCTAGCCTCAAATACTGTTTCACTGGCCTCCGGAGGGGGTGCAGGTCCTTCTCACCTTCTCAGCTTCGTAGAAAAACATCCTTGTTACGGGTGGCTGATTCTTAATCCTAGCCCAGACGCTGGAAAGTAACAGGAAGTCAGGTAAGGGGAGGAGGAGCTGGGTAAGTGCAGCAGGGATTTGCAGGCCAAAGGTAGGGCTGAGGTGACTCTTGCCCACTTAGGACTTCACAACTGGCAGGGGAGGGAAGGGTCTGTAGTAGAATAAAAAGTATATTTGGTGTTGGGGCAACTGGGTGGCTCAGCCAGTTAAGTGTCTGACTTTGGCTCAGGTCAGTATCTGACGGAGCCCTGCACTGAGATGTCAGCTCAGAGACTGCTTCAGGTCCTCTGTTCCCCTCTCTCTGCCCCTCCCCGTGCTCTCACTCTCAAAAATAAATAAACATTTAAAAAATTAAAAAAAAATAAAACTTCAGATCCTCTGTCCCCCTCTCTCTACCCCTCCCCTTTCTCTGCCCCTCCTCCTCCTCTCTGTCCCTGCCCCGCGCTCTCTCTCTCTCTCTCAAAAATAAATAAAATAAACATTTTTTTAAAAGTGTATTTGGTCTAGGGGCGCCTGGGTGGCACAGTCGGTTAAGCGTCCGACTTCAGCCAGGTCACGATCTCGCGGTCCGGGAGTTCGAGCCCCGCGTCAGGCTCTGGGCTGATGGCTCAGAGCCTGGAGCCTGTTTCCGATTCTGTGTCTCCCTCTCTCTCTGCCCCTCCCCCATTCATGCTCTGTCTCTCTCTGTCCCAAAAATAAATAAACATTGAAAAAAAAATTAAAAAAAAAAAGTGTATTTGGTCTTTGTCCCAGTTCCTTGGAATTTCCCAAGTGATAGGAGCATTTTTTATTTTTCATAAAGAGCCCCTTTTGAGCATACTTGAGCTTATGCTAATGAAGTGACTCACGATGGGCCCCTAGATGGTTTCAGGATAGGAACTGATCCCAGAAAAACCAAACGCCCACCTATCCAACCCCACCCGGACTTCCAGGTGGGAGAGGGGGCCTGGAGATTGGGTTACAAAAGATTTGAGGAACTTTCAAGGACTTTCCTCATTAGTGAATACATCCACAAGCCAGAGGGTGTCACATCCTAACTCCACAGGAACAGAGGCTATTGTGCTCTGGACTCTTCTGAGCCTAGCCCTACGTATCTCTCCATATCTCTTCATCTGGCTTTTCATTTGTATCCTTTATTGTAAACTGTAATAGTAAACAGTGATTTCCTGAGTTTTGCGAGTCATTCTAGTGAATTATCAAAGCTAGGGAGGGTCACCGGAGTCCCCTGATTTGCAGTCGGCTGCACAGATGTGTGGGTTGCCCAGAGACTCCACTTGCGGGTGGAATCTGAAGTGGGGGCAATCTTGTGGGACTTAGCCCTTCACCTGTGGGGTCTGTGCTGACTCCAAAAGTCACTGTGAGAATACCAGCTCGATGTCAGAGAATTGGTTGGCATCAGAAAACAGCAAATGGGACCCAACTTGATCCAATTTTGCCCCTCTGGCCGATTGGATCCATGCTCCCTTGAGTCGATTGAGTTTGGGACAAACTAAGAAAGAAACTGATGGATAAGCCAATGTGCAGCTTTGCAGTGAGACTGCAACTTCCCTGCTTCAGGGAGTCCCTGCTGCTTGTGGGCCTGGACTTAGAATACAGGGAAGTGAGACATCCTGGTGGAGCCATGTGAGCCCAAAGTCCCCAGCCCCACAAGGGGGTAAACAGCTGAGCAGAATGAATACTTCCACTGGCTGGTCATCACACCCTTCCCTAAGTCAGTTCTGAGGTTAATGGTGGATTCTTGTTCCTTGGTTCCCCAATACTTCAGATGGTTATAATCTTATCAAAATGGATCACATTTTCTCTAACTCATAACAGTCTAATTACATATTTGTCCTCTATCTCACCAGTAACCCGTTTACAAGATGTCGGTTCTACCTGGCAAATGGCTTGTGCCATCCTTATTGTTGCTTTTTCCTATTTTCACGCTCAGTTTCTACATCCTGTTCCCAAATCCCAGAGTCAGCTTCCCACAGACCCTCTGAGTGCTAAAAAGCCTGCAGCCCAAATGCAATGTTGGAGAAGCCATCCTTCAAGTGCCTCATCCCGAGGCAGGGTCAGGAGAAAAGCCTCCGTCTAAGAGGAGCTCCTGTCATGGATGCTACTGTCAACTCAGCCAGCTGAGTGCACAGCTGATATGTAGGGTGAGGAAGGAGGCGGTTGCCTGTATATACAGTTCATGATGCCATGGCAGTGTGTGTGTGTGTGTGTGTGTGTGTGTGTGTGTGTGTGTGTGTCGAGTGTGGAGCCATCACCTGTTGGCCTGTTACCTCCTGTCCATTGAAAGCTGACCTGAGAGGAAAGGACACAGGAGGAACATGAAGGCATCCATTTCTGGAGCAGTCAACAGCTCTGCCTGAGACCCCACGAGTGTTGAGCAAACACTTTCACCTTTGTAAAAGGGTAGCTGCTTGAGGTACCTCCCCAGAGGCCCATAAGAGGCCCTGGGGTGGCAAAAGAAAAGCAAGGGCCTGCCTTGATTTCCATCTCCCCACACACAGGAAGGGCCCGGGCCAAGCCCACTCAGAAGCTGATTCTTCCTGGGACCTGAGAAGCTGAGGGAGCCTTAAAAGCAGAACTGAAAGGGGCAGAGTCTGGGCTAAGACAGGGCATAGTGCTGCAGAGGTGGTCGCCTCAGGTGTGACCAGCAGGACTCCCCATCCTGCCCCTACTTCTCTGTCCCCATTCCCCTCCCTACCCCAGGCTCTCTTTTTTTTTTAATGTTTATTTATTTTATGAAAGAGAGACAGTATAAGCAGGGAAGGCGCAGAGAGAGAAACGCACACAGAATATGAAGCAAGCTCCAGACTTTGAGCTGTCAGCATAGAGCCCCACGCAGGGCTCGAACTCAAGGAGGGCAAGACCATGACCTGAGCCAAAGCCAGACATTTAACCGACTGAGCCACCCAGGCACTCCAGGCATCCAGCTCTTATTTCTCCTTCAAGAACACCATCTGCCAGCAGGAAACAATGGATTGCTACATCCTTGCTGAGAGGTTTCTCTGTTCTCCGGCCAGAATAAATCAAATGGACATTTTATACATTAATACCAGAACCGCTCATCAGCTAGAACCTCTTACACATTGGTCTTTCCTTCCCTACTGAAGGGTACAGAGCCATACTCCTAGAGATGCAGACTCCTATCCTAGCTGCAGAAGCTTTTTAGCCACCCATATCAATCCCTACCAACACACGATGGTCAGCTGTCTTCCAGGAAGTAGCTAGATTCAGCAGTTTTGATGGAAAGGAGAGAGAGGCCCTGAGCAGTCTCCTGTCCTCAGGCATCTCTCCTGGTATTTGTCTTGAGAACAATGCTTCCCTCCTCCTCAGCCTGTCCAGTAGGGGCGAGGCTAAACCCATACCCAATTCCCAGCCCCAGGAATAAATTTATGGCTTGATCTCCCTTATTGCTTCAGGGATGAGCATGTGACCCAATGCTGGATTTTTGTTGGAGATTATAGGCGTGGAGCTACCCAGATTGCTACTGGGGAGACTCTGCCTGGCCCTGACACTAAACCTGATGCAGCCAGAGGCAGGGCTGGAAAGAGGTAGCTTTGGGGCAGGATGTGAGCCCCTGTACCCAGCTTCACAAAGGGTCCCAACTTTACTTCCCACAGCAAATCCAACAACAACAACAACAATCCCTTCACATCACAGGCATCAATGCACCATCTCGCCTGGCTTTAATTTGGTTAATGTTTGTTTGTTTGTTTGTTTGTTTGTTTTGAGAGAGAGAGAGAGCACAAGCCAGGAAAGGGCAGGGAGAGAATCCCAAGTGGGCTCCAGACTGTTAGAGCCTGACGAGGAGTTCAATCCCACGAACCCATGAGATCATGACCTGACCCGAAATCCAGAGTCAGAAGATTAACCAACTGAGCCACCCAGGTGCCCTTAACTGGGCTAATCTTCTAACTGTTCTCCCTGTCTCTAGTCTTGCTCCTCTCAAGTCTTGTCGCCATATTGCAGGCATAATGATTTTTTTTTAATTAGGTATCCATACACACATGATCTAGCTCCCTCAGCCAAGAAGAAGCAATGACACCCCAGTTGCAGTGACCACACACACAGTACCCAAATCTTGGTTTCTAATATCATCATCCAAAAAAATGAAACCAGGGCTCCTTGGAGAAATGGCTGATTCTAGGACCAGGGCAGAAAATATACAAAATTAATCTGTAGTATTTTGTCACACTTGGAAATAAAGAGATGTTTTTTAAAATGATGAAAGAATGTTAAAAAACACATAGGAGCCACCTGAAAGAGCTCCTAATGGCCAAAACTGGAACAATTTGAGCAAGAAAATAAATGAAGTACTATTGGACTATAATCCAAAGCATAAAACCCATGAATCCATACTGATAAGTAAACATTTGAATAAATAAGCAAATAGATAAATCTCCCACAAAGAAAAATTCCAAATAATTTGTGTACATACTTGAATCTCAAGAAAGTAGAGCACACCTCCCCATTGCTTAAGTGTGGGCTGCACACAGTGATTGCTATGGTCTGAATGTTTGTGTCCCCCCCCCAAATCTGTATGTTGAAATCCTAACCCCCAATTTGATGGTATTAGGAGGTGGGGCCTTTGGGAGGGATTAGGTCATGACGTAGAGTCCTCATTAATGGGATGAGTGCACTTACAATAGAGGTCCCAGAGAACTTGCCTGCCCCTTCCAGCATGCAGAAGGATACAATAAGACACAAGAGTCGGGGACTGGAGGAAGCCCTCACTCAACCATGGTGGCACCCTCATCTTGGATTTCCAGGCTCCAGACCTGTGAGAAATAAATTTTTGTTGTTTATAAGCTACTTGATCTGTGGTATTCTATTATAGCATCCCAAATGCACTAAGACTGAGACTTCCTTCCAGAGAGTACAAAATGGAAAGGGTGGGGGGAGGAGCAATTTTGCAGTAAGCGAACCTGACAAACATTACCTCAGCCTGGAGATCAAGGGCAGCACCCAGTAACGAGTCATGTCGATAGTGTGTACCCATGATGAGAATAGCACTTTATCTCTGAGGTCTTCCTCCTAAAACACATCACCCTAGTTGATTAAAAAATATCAGATGAGGGGCGCCTGGGTGGCGCAGTCGGTTAAGCGTCCGACTTCAGCCAGGTCACGATCTCGCGGTCCCTGAGTTCGAGCCCCGCGTCGGGCTCTGGGCTGATGGCTCAGAGCCTGGAGCCTGTTTCCGATTCTGTGTCTCCCTCTCTCTCTGCCCCTCCCCCGTTCATGCTCTGTCTCTCTCTGTCCCAAAAATAAATAAACGTTGAAAAAAAAAATAAAAAATAAAAATAAATAAAAAAAAAAATAAAAAAACTATCAGATGAACCCAAATTGAGGGACAGTCTACAAAATATCTGACCAGTTCTCCACAAAATTGACAAGGTTACCAAAAACAAGGAAAGTCTAGGTGCAGGCAGAGTTAAGACGGAGGAGAAGTAGGGGGACCAGGATTTTCCTCGTCCCTCAAACACAGCTGGGTTGACATCAAGTCACTGGGAACACCCAGAAAATCAATCTGTGGAGTGGCAGAAGGATCTCCACAGTTGGAGGGAGACAGCTTGGCAGGACTGGGGTGCATGTATGTGAATTGGGGGAGAGAAAACAGCATAGGCCCAGAGGGGAGGGAACCCCTTCTGTGCGGAGACAAAAGAGAGAGAGGGCTTCGGTACTGAGTTAGCACAAGAGGAAAACCTCTCCAGACCATGCACTGGGGAAAGAGAATTCCAGAGAGTGCCAGTTTCTGTTTTGCAAACAGCCTTAGGAGCTGAAACTCAAAGATTCCTAAAGTGAGCGACTTTCTCCGGAGTGGAGCCGGGAGCCGTGTGTGCGCACTCCTGGGGAAGAAGGAGCCCACCCCGCGGGCTCTGTAGCCATCTCAGGGTTACGCTGGGAGGGAACAGTCCCCTTCTTCGAGTACTTTGGGAAGAGGGTTTATTGCCTCCTCAAAGACGAAAGGCTCTGCAGGTGCCAGCCAAAGGCCTTTTATCAGCAGGGCTGGGTGGCGCTACACCAGAACGGCGGGGGGGGGGGGGGGGGGGGGGGGGGGGGTAGGATCCTTTAACACATCAGGTTTTGAATCCCAGCTGAGCCCCTAGGAGGCACAGGACACTGTGGAGCAGGGCAAGCCTACTGCCCCTGAGCAGTGTGGTTTGAGACACCCAGTCCGGGGTAGAGAGACTGGGGTGTCACCATTTTTCTCCCCACACCAATATGGTGGGGCTTTAGGGACCAGCACAGCAGCCCCCGTGGAGGCGGGATCTGCTTACACCAATCCCGGCTGCTCCATGCCTTCTAATTGTTGCTAGCTGGGGAGGTGGGGGGGGGGGGGGGGGGACTGACACTGACAGAACCAGAGGGCCTCTCCTCCAGACCAGCACAGCCACCAGTCCCAGGGACCGACAGACAACTGGTGTTTGTTTGTTTGTCTTTTTCTTTTCTTTTTCTTTCTACCTTCTTGTTTTTTATTTTGGAATCAGACTCATAGTTTCTGATTTCTTTACATATATATACACATACATATAATAGATATAAATTATAAAAAATATATATTATATATTTATTTATATACATAATATATATTATGTATTATATATTTGTATTTTTTATATATATACATTTTTTACTTTTTCTTTCTTTCTTTCTTTTTTTTTTTTTTTTTTTTTTGATGTCCGATCTTACTTATTTGTTCCTCTTAGAACAATCTCATTTTTGGAATCAGACTTAGAGGTAGAAGCTCTCAGAGGAGACAGCTTCTGTCTCTTGGTAATCTTTCCTGGCATTTTTCTTTGGCCTCCTTCACTCTGTTGGCCACCAGTCTGGCATATTCTACAGCCTCTTGCTTATTTTTTTTTACTGCACTGCTTCTTCCAGGCGGTACACCAACATTTGTGTTGAAGGACACAGGGAGTAACAAGATGCCGAATCTTGGGTGCTTTGGTCCTAGGTTTCTTACCTTCTCTGTTAAGGGGCTTTCTCACAACAGACTGGTGGACATCATCTTCCTTTGAGAGACTGTAAAGTTTGCAGATTTTGCTAGCTCTTTTGGGCCCCAGGTGATGAGGCACAGTAGTATCAGTGAATCCAGAAATACCCTTCTTCCCTTTCTTCACGAAGACCCGGCTGAGAACACTGAGATTGGCAACCACAATGCAACCCCGAACAGATTTGCACTTTCTTTCTCCAGTCCTCCTTAGTCAGTAGCAGGAATGCCCCTTACTCAGCGGCACGCAGACATGGCCATGGGTCAAGACACCTTCTTCATGGGGAAGCCTTGTTTGTCACTGCCACCACCGATTGAGACCAGGTAACCCTTCCATTCTTCACCTTGTTCATCAGCAGCAACTTCTGTGGCCATTCCGCTTCTCAAAAATGGTACAAAGTTTCCATTCGTCATCCACTTCAATGAGTTTCTGGCAGCCAGTAGCTGGGAAAGAGATGTTCAGTTTCATCCTGAAGCAGCCTGCCGCCTCTGAGGCGCCACAAAAAACAGGCCCGACTTCCCTACGCCTTTTCTATCTCTTTATCTTTATTTTCCTTTCTCTTTCTCTGGATTTAGCTTTATAGTTTTTGATTCTCTATTTGGTCTCCTTTTCTACCCTTTCATTTTTCTCTTTTTATGGGATCAGTCTTCCCCCACCTTTTCCTTTTTTTCCAGGGTTATTTCAACAAACAAATCACAGCACACCTGGTGGAAGGTCCAAACATTCCACCACTACAAGCAAGGAAGAGCTTTGTAGAGGACTGACCAGTGAGATAGAGCAGCCAAAATGCAACAGCAGAGTGCATGCAATCTGCAGAGTAGCAAAAGGATCTCCACAGCTAGAGGGAGACAGCTTTGCAGGATCGAGGTGCAGGACACTTTCTGAAGTGCCAGGCCCTGGACAGGGTATGACCCCTTTTTAATATCCTAGTACTCACAGGTGCAGGTCATATAACAAGCTATTAAAACACGCCAAAGACAGATACTTAACCAAAATGACAAAACAGAAGAATTTTCCCCAAAAGAAATTAAGGAAGAAATCACAGCCAGAGAATTGCTCAAAAGAGATATAAACAATATATCTGAACGAGAATTTAGAATAACAGTCATAAGACTAATAGCTGGGCTTTAAAAAAAAGCATAGAAGACAGCAGAGAATCTCTTGATGCAGAGATAAAAGACCTAAGAACTAGTTACAATAAATTAAGAAATGCTATAAATGACATGCAAAATAAACTAGATACAGTGACAGCAAGGACGGAAGAAACAGAGGAGAATAGGTAAAATAGAAAATAAAACTATGGAAAATGATGAAGCTGAAAAAAAAAGAGGGAAATGATATTTCGAGATCACGAGGGAAGAATTAGAGAGCTAAGGGATTGCATAAAATGAAACAATATCTGTATCATAGGAGTTCTAGAAGAAGAAGAGTGAGGGGAAGGAAATAGTCATCCAAGTCCAAGAGGCACAGAGAACTCCCCTCAAAATCAACAAAAACAGGTCAACACCATGGCATATCACAGTGAAACTGGCAAAACACAAAGATAAAGAGAGAATTATGAAAGCAGCTAGGGACAAATGGTCCTTAACCTACAAGGGAAGACACATAAGGGTAGTAGCAGACCTGTCCACTGAAACTGGGCAGGCCAGAAAGGAGTGGCAGGAAATATTCAATGTGCTGAATAGGAAAATATGCAGCCAAGAATCCTTTATCCAGCAAGGTTGTCATTCAGAATAGAAGAAGAAGAGATAAAGGCTTTCCCAGATAAACAAAACCTAAAGGAGTTCATGACCACTAAACCAGCCCTGCAGGAGATCCTAAGGGGGACTCTGTGAGTGGAAAGCAGCAAAGACTACAAAGGACCAGAGATATCACCACAAACATGAAATCTACAGATAACACAATGGCACTAAATTCATATCTTTAATAATCACTCTGAATTTAAATGGACTAAATGCACCGAGAGACTCATTTTAGACCACAGGACACCTTCAGATTGAAAGTGAGGGGATGGAGAACCATCTATCATGCTACTGGAAGTCAAAAGAAAGCTGGAGTAGCCATACTTACATCAGGCAAACTAGATTTTAAAAGAAAGACTGTAACAAGAAATGAAGAAGGGCATTATATCATAATTAAGGGGTCTATCCATCAAGAAGAGCTAACAACTGTAAATGTTTATACCCCCAATGTGAAGCACCCAAATATATAAATCAATTAATCACAAACATAAACAAACTTATTGATAATAATAGCATAATTGTGGGTGATTTTAATTTAATTTTTTAATATAATTTACTGTCAAATTGGTTTCCATACAACACCCAGTGTTCATCCCAACAAGTGCCCTCCTCAATGCCCATCACTGTGGGTGATTTTAATATTCCACTTACAACAATGGACAGATCATCTAGGCAGAAAATCAATAAGGAAACAATGGCTCTGAATGACACATTGGTCCAAATGGACATAACAGATATATGTAGAACTTTTCATCCTAAAGCAGCAGAATACACATTCTTCTCGAGTGCACATGGAACATTCTCCAAAAGAGATCACATACTAGTCACAAAACAGCCCTCAACAAGTACAAAAAGACTGAGATCATACCATGCATATTTTCAGATCACAATGCTATGAAACTTGAAATCAACCGCAAGAAAAAATTTGGAAAGCCCCCAAATACATGGAGGTTAAAGAACATTCTACTAAAGAATAAATGAGTTAACCAGGGAATTAAAGAAGAAATTTAAAAATACATGGAAGCAGGGGTGCCTGGGTGGCTCAGTCGGTTAAGCATCCAACTTCAGCTCAGGTCATGATCTCACCGTCTGAGAGTCCCAGCCCCACGTCAGACTCCAGCTCAGAGCCTGGAGCCTGCTGCAGATTCTGATTCTGCCCCTCCCCCTCTCGCATTCTGTCTCTCTCTCACTCTCTCTCTCTTAAAAATAAATAAACATTAAAAAAAAATTTTTAAATACATGGAACAAATGAAAATGAAAACATCACAGTCCAAACCCTTTGGGATGCAGCAAAAACAGTCCTAAGAGGAAAATATATCGCAATTCAGGCCTATCTTAAGAAGCAAGAAAGGTCCCAAATACAAACCTAACCTTACACCTAAAGAAGCTAGAACAGCAGCAGCAAATAAACCCCAAAGCCCGCAGAAGAAGGGAGATAATAAAGATTAAGGCAGAAATAAACAATATAGAATCCTAAAAAACAGTAGAACAGATCAATAAATCTAAGAGCTGTTTTTTTGAAAGAATAAACAAAATTAATAAACCCCTAGCCAGACTTCTCAAAAAGAAGAGGACCCAAATAGATAAAATCATGAATGAAAGAGGAGAAATCATAACAAACACCACAGAAATACAAACAATTATTAGAGAATGCTATGAAAAATTATATGCCAACAAACTGGATAATTGGAAAGAAATGGACAAATCACCCGCACCTACCAAAATTCAAATGGGAAGAAATAGAAAATTTGAACAGACCCATAACCAAAGAAATTGAATCAGTTACCAAAAATCTCCCAATAAATAAGAGT
This sequence comes from Felis catus, assembly GCF_018350175.1. Taxonomy (NCBI): domain Eukaryota; kingdom Metazoa; phylum Chordata; class Mammalia; order Carnivora; family Felidae; genus Felis; species Felis catus. The sequence continues at coordinate 87,639,935 of NC_058370.1, forward strand.
CCTGGGCCAGATGGCTTTCCAGGGGAATTCTACCAGACATTTAAAGCAGAGTTAATACCTATTTTTCTCAAACTGTTCCAAAAAATAGAAATGGAAGGAAAGCTTCCAGACTCATTCTATGAAGCCAGCTTTCCTTGATCCCCAAACCAAAGACCCCACTAAAAAGGAGAATTATAGGCCAATATCCCTGATGAATATGGACGTAAAAATTCTCAACAAGATACTAGCAAATCAAATTCAACAGTACATTAAAAGAATTATTCACCATGATCAAGTGGGATTCATTCCTGAGCTGCAGGGCTGGTTCAATATTTACAAATCAATCAGTGTGATACATCACATTAACAGAAGAAAAGATAAAAACCATATGATCCTGTCAATAGATGCAGAAAAAACATTTGACAAAATACAGCATCCTTTCTTAATAAAAACCCTCAAGAAAGTCAGGATAGAAGGAACATACGTTAACATCATAAAAGCCATATATGAAAGGCCCACAGCTAATAGCATCCTCAATGGGGGAAAACTGAGAGCTTTCCCTCTGAGATCAGGAACACGACAGGGATGTCCACTCTCACCCCCTGTTGTTTAAAACAGTGTTGGAAGTCCTAGCTTCAGCAATCATATAATAAAATGAAATAAAAGTCATCCAAATTGGCAAGGAAGAAGTCAAATTTCACTTTTCGCAGATGACATGATACTCTACATGGAAAACCCAAAAGACCACCAAAAACTGCTAGAGCTGATACATGAATTCAGCAAAATTACAGGATATAAAATCAATGTACAGAAATAGGTTGCATTTCTATACACCAATAATGAAGCAATAGAAAGAGAAGTCAAGGAATTGATCTCATTTACAATTGCACTAAAACCCACACAATAGCTAGGAATAAACCTAACCAAAGAGGTAAAAGATCTGTACACTGAAAACTATAGCAGAAAGAAATGGAAAAATATTCCATGCTCAAGGATTGAAAGAACCAACATTGTTAAAATGTTGATACTACCCAAAGCGATCTACACATTCAATGCAATCCCTATCAAAATAGCACCAGCATTCTTCACAGAGCTAGAACAAACAATCCTAAAATTTGTATGGAACCACAAAAGACCCCAAATAGCCAAAGTAATGTTGAAAAGGAAAACCTAAGCTGGAAGCTCACAACCCCAGACTTTAACCTGTATACAAAGCTGTAATCATCAAGACAGTATGGTATTGGCACAAAAACAGATACATAGATCATTGGAATAGAATAGAGAACCCAGAAATGGACCCACAGATATATGGCCAACTGATCTTCGACAAAGCAAGAAAGAGTATCCAATGGAAAAAAAGACTCTCTTTAGCAAACGGTTCTGGGAGAACTGGACAGCAACATGCAGAAGAATAAAACTGGACCACTTTCTTACACCATACACAAAAATAAATGCAAAATGGATGAAAGACCTAAATGTGAGACAGGAAACCATCAAAATCCTACAGGAGAAAACAAGCAGCAACCTCTTTGACCTTGGCCACAGCAACTTCTTACTTGACATATCTCCAGAGGCAAGGGAAATAAAAGCAAAAATGAACTACTGGGACCTCAGCAAGATAAAAAGCGTCTGCACAGCAAAGGAAGCAATCAACAAACCTAAAAGGCAACTGATGGACTGGGAGAAGATATTTGCAAATGACATATCTGATAAAGGGTTAGTATTCAAAATCTATAAAGAACTTACCAAACTCAACACCCAAAAAACAAATAATCCAATGAAGAAATGGGCAAAACACATGAACAGATATTTTTCCCAAGAAGATATCCAGATGGCAAACAGACACAGGAAAAAATGCTCAACATCACATATCATCAGGGAAATACAAATCAAAACCACAATGAGATACTACCTCACACTGGTCAGAATGGCTAAAGTTAACAACTCAGTAAACAACAGATGTTGTCGAGGATGTGGACAAAGGGGAACCCTTGCATTGTTGGTGGGATGCACACTGGTGCAACCACTCTGAAAAACAGAGTTCCTCAAAAAAATTAAAAATAGAACTATCCTACAACCCAGCATTTGCAATATTAGGAATTTATCCAAAGGATACAAAAATGCTGATTCAAAGAGGCACATGCACCCCAATGTTTATAGCAGCACTTTCAACAATAGCCAAATTATGGAAAGAGCCCAAATGTCCATCAACTGCTAAATGGATTAAGAAGATGTGGTGTGTGTGTGTGTGTGTGTGTGTGTGTGTGTGTGTGTATGAAGATGTGATATATATATGTATATATATATATATACACATATACATCACACATACACACACACACACACACACACACACACACATATATATATACACCACATCTTCTTAATCCATGTATCATACATACAGACACACACACACATACACACATACAATGGAAAACTACTTGGCGATGGAAAAGAATGAAATCTTGCCATCTGCAACAACGTGGATGGAACTGGAAGGCATTATGGTAAGTGAAATCAGTCAGTCAGAAAAAGACAGATATTATGTGATTTTACTCATATGTGGAATTTGAGAAATTTAACAGATGAACAGAGGGGAAGGAAGGAAAAGTAAGATAAAAACAGAGAGGAAGGTAAATCCTAAGAGGCTCTTAACTACAGAGAACAAACTGAAGGTTGATGGGGGGGTGGGGGTGGGTTAAATGGGTAATGGGCATTAAGGAGGGCACTTTTCAGGATGAGTACTAGGTGTCATATGTAAGAGATTAATCAGTGGGTTCTATTCTTGAGGCTAAGACTACACTGTATGTTAACTAACTTGAGAGTAAAAATAATAATAATAATAATAATAATAATAATAATAATAATAATAAAACAAGGGAAATCTGAGAAACTATCACAACCAAGCGGAGCCTAAGAAGACAGGATGACTAAATGTAATGTGGGACCCTAAATGAAACCCTAGGATAGAGAAAGGACACTAGGGAAACATAGGACATCTGAATAAAATACGGACATTAGTTAGTAACAATGTATCAATATTGGTTCATTAATTGTGATGAAAGTACCATATTAATGTAAGATATTAATAATTGGGGAAATAGGCAGAAGTATTTGAGAGCTCTAGGCATTATCTTCACAATTTTTCTGTAAAGCTGAAATTATTCTATTTTTAAAGTTGTTTAAAAAAAGATATCAGATAGTTAATGGGATCTCAGGAGAGCAAAGAGGCAGACTTTGGAAGGGAGACTGGCAGGAAGAATGCTCCGACAACATGGAGATACCTGTAGGGTACAGCAACACCAAACCCTGCCTGAACCCTGGACAAACAGCAGGACCAAATCTAAGGTCTCTCCTGGCTGAATCTGCTCAGTGGGGCCCAGACCTCATACCTGTACCTCTCTTCAAGGAAGACTGCACATGCAATTCTACTGCTAACTTAGGAAGGTGGGACTAAAAACTGGAAGTTACCTAAACAGGAGGCTGCTCAGTGTGAAAGAAGGATTACAAGCATGGCAAATGGAGAGGGAGGGAGGGAGGGAGGGAGAGAGAGAGAGAGAGAGAGAGAGAAAGAAGAAGAAGAAGAAGAAGAAGAAGAAGAAGAAGAAGAAGAAGGAGAAAGAGAGAGAGAGAGAGAGAGAGAGAGAGAGAGAGAGAGAGAGAGAGAAAGAAAGAAAGAAAGAAAGAAAGAAAGAAAGAAAGAAAGAAAGGAAGGAGGGAGGGAAGGAGGGAGGAAGGAAGGAAGGAAGGAAGGAAGGAAGGAAGGAAGGAAGGAAGATAGAAGGATAAGGGCACCTGGGTGGCTCAGTCAGTTAAGCGTCCAACTTCAGCTCAGATCATGATCTCACTGTTCATGGGTTTGAGTCCCACATTGGGCTCTGTGCTGACACCTCAGAGCCTAGAGCCTGCTTCGGATTCTGTGTCTCCCTTTCTCTCTGCCCCTCCCCCACTCACACTCTGTCTCTTTCAAAAATAAAATAAACATTTTTTTAAAAATTTAAAAGATAGAAGAATAGAATGGACAGACGGACTGATTTGGAGGAAGTATAAAAACAGAGAAATAAAATATTATAATATGTACCTGTTCATAAGATCTAGATCAATCAGTAAAACTGAGTCAAAAATTTTTTTTCTCCTCTTCTTTTATATCCAAATACAAAAGTATATGTATTTCAAGAGTACTTTATTACAACATTGAGAGAGGGCATGTCCAGGATGCTAGCCTACTAAATGAGGAAAAAAAATTACCATAATAAAAAGAACATACAAGTTGGCTGTGACAAAGTTCTCACCCATTCTTGGCTCCCAACTTTTTCCCAGTTAAGTGTCCAACTCTTGATTTCAGCTCACGGTTCGTGAGTTCAAGCCCCACAGAGCACTCTGTGCTGACAGTGCAGAGCCCGCTTGAGATCCTCTCTCTGCCCCTCCCCACCCTCTCTCTCAAAAATAAATAAACATGTTTTTAAAAAAAGAAATATTATGGTGTCTGTGACCTGAAGAGCTAGGTACTGATGATGCCCACCCCCCACCTGAGATAGGGACTAATGTACTACCGATGCCAGGATTTCCTGGGTGAGGTCCCACCACCAGCAGAAGGGCAGGTACCCATGAAGTGACCTCACTGGAGAAGTGAGCCCAGCATGTGGGGAGAAGTGAGCCAAGATCACAAGACAAGGCAAAGCAGTAGCTGTCCCAGCTTCATGAGTGGGGAGGCCATGGTAACACCATTCTGGCTGGTTATAAGATGAGGCACACACTCCTCACTGACTCAGTCTCCTTCCATTTGGAAAAAAAGGCAAGGGGGTGGACATGGGCAAGTCTTGTCACAGGATCCACATGCACAGGACCCAGGAGGGTCAGGAGGGCTGGGCTGGATCTGAGGAACTTCAGCAGCCAGAGTTCTTGGGCTTTCACTCTGCTGCCCTCCCCTCTGCATCTCAGCTACTCTCTCCTCTGCACCTTTCTCTTTTCCCTGCCAGGTATACTTCCATGTGCTCTACCTTTCTGCCTTGTAGCTGCTGCTTATCCTTGTTTCTGCAGGTGCCCCATGATGGCCCCTATCAGCCCTTCTCTAACCCAGGGCCTTCCCGCTGGACTTCCCCGTTAGCTGCATCATCCCCTGGGTATTTCCACACCCAAGTTCTTTCCCCGAGAAGTGGTCAGATTGTCCTGCTCACCTCCTCACACCAGGACCAACCAGAGATCCCTGAGCAGCCTTGTTCTGTTCTCCTCCTGTTCATCCCAGTGGTGAGTGACTCAGTCATTTCAAGCTACTACAACAAGAATACTACAGACCAAGAGGTCTACACAAGGGAAACCTCTTTCTCACAGTTCTGGAGGCTGGAAAGTCCAAGATCAGGTTTCTGGCTATTCCGTTCCTGCAGAGAGCTCTCTTTCTGGTGTGCAGACTGTCATCTCACTGGATCCTCACCTGGCAGAGAGAGAAGCATGCTTTCATTTCTCTTTTTATAAGGGCACTAATCCCATCATGAGGGTGAAGCCCTCCTAAAGGCCCCACCTCCTAACACCATCACATTGGAGGTTAGAATTCCAACACGTGAATTTTGAGGACATACAACCATTCAGTCTATAGCAGTGAGGGAGGGATCTCCTGCTCTAAATAGTGGATAAAGACCAAACGGATGACACCTAATACTGAGCAGTGGTTTATTAGTCATATACTCACAGTCTAGAGAGGAGGAGACCACATGCTATACAGGGTCCCACAGGGGTTATGCCTGCAAGCACAGTGAACCAGCAAGGACTGTGGTAGGCAGGCATCACAGTAACAAGAACTTACAGGGGCCCTGATTCCTGCAGGACATGATTGTCTCATTGGAATAGTTTCCCAGGTTGGTGGGTGGGTTAGTGGAACCCATTAGGTTGAAAGTTGGGTGCAGTGCAGCTGGTCCAGTGGATAGAGGAACTAGCCAGGTAGGGGGACATATCTGGTGAGATCAGGGGAATGCATAGTTAGGCTCTGGGGCTCAAAGATGTCACAGCAGCACATGAAATTTTAGGCCTTACGCTACAAGCCTCTGAATCAGCTGGCCTGGTGACAAATGCCACCTAGGGAGGAACGCGGAGTGTGGGGCTGGGTCACATGCTACTCAACGCGGCAGCTCAGATATCAGGACGAACATGTCAGGTGGGAAAGCGAAATGTTCAAAAACACAATGGGATAGCTCCCTAGAAGCAGCTTGTATTCAATTTCTGTATCAGCTCATGCTATGACTAGAGGCCCGACATGGGGAAGAAATAAAATTCTCCCATAATTTGCTGCTTGTAATTACAAAGAGTAGGAACAACAAAATGTTTCTTAGTGAAATGTGGAAGAATTCTTTCATGCTTGCAGCAGCCACATTGGCTTGCCCATGTTCTCTGCCCTGAGATACTCACTCCCTCAGACTTCAGCAGTCTCTGGAACTGGCCTGCAAATGCTCCTGCATGGACATGATCACTGACTGCCCATCCCTCATCCATTGCCTATTTTATTTTATTTTATTTCATTTTTTTTTTAAGTAGGCTTCACAACAAGCACAGATCCCAATGAGGGGCTTGAACTCATGACCGTAGGATCAAGACCTGAGCTGAGATCAAGAGTCAGACGCTTAACAGACTGAGCCACACAGGCACCCCCCCGTCATATTTTTTTAAACGTCTATTTATTTTTGAGAAAGAGAAAGAGCATGAGCAGGGGAGGGGCGTAGAGAGAAAGAGACAGACAGACAGACAGACAGACAGACAAAGGATCTGAAGCAGGCTCCGGCTGACAGCACAGAACCCGATGTCGGGCTCGAACTCACAAACCGTGAGATCATGACTTGAACAGAAGTTGGACACTTAACCAACGGAGCCACCCAGGTGCCCTGCCATTGCCATATTTTAAAAATCCCATTTGCCCCATGTTACTTCAAGCTTCCTCCTAATGCCCCTGCCCTAAGCCTGACCCCTTTGCACCCAAAACACCACCTGCTGGTCACAGTCATTGAAGGAAAATGTCCTGTCCTCAGGACCCTACCGAGAGCCCTAATGAGGACCAAAGGAGAGGAGGATGCCCTACTGAGCCCACTCCTGTGCTCGCACCACCTCCTTCCTTCTCCTTCTCTGCTCCCCTCCTGGCAGTACAGCCCCTGCCTAGATCCCTGCCTCAGCCACTGGACCAGGGCACCGGGACCTGATACCCACAAACAGGGTCTTCGTGAAGGATGGGAAATAATGTCAACTTTACACCTTCAGGAGTAAAGCCAGGCAACAGACTGTCCACTGAGCTTCTGAGAGGAAAGACCACCAGGAAGGACATGATGCTGCAGACCTCACTCTCCTTCAGTTCAATAAAAACCAAGGGTAAGCATTGCTCATATTTGTGGCGTTTCCGGAGCTGAATCTTCTCTATCCCTTGTCACTTTGGGGCCTCCAACTATCTCCTGGGGATACCCCAGAACTCCATGTCTGGCAGAGCAGATGGCCTTGCCGGCATATTCACCTGTACAGCTGGGAACAAAACATGCTCACAGAGGTAAAACATGCTTTACCCAGGCAGCATTTGACTCTGATGAAGTCTGCAGGTGAACTCTGTCCCTAAAGGGAAGAGAGGAAATGCAGATGAAAGAGGATGTGCAGGAGGTGAAACAGGGGGGCTGGGCAGAGGACTGTAGAAGACAGAGCTGGGCCTCAGAGTTTGCCGAGCAAAGGGGAGCAAGAAGGAGCGTGGATGCTGGTCCAGCTCTAACAGAGACTCATTGCCGTGTCAGCCCCCGAGCTGAACCAGTTGCCCCCATCTCAGAGAAGAAGGGGCTTAGACCTCAGGGGATGTGGATGGAGAGCAATGGGAACAGGGCCTAGACGGGGTCTCTAAGAGCCGAGCTCTTCCCACTGAGAACACGGCCCCCTAAGCAGGCAAATGGGAATTCTGGGGGATCAATTGGAAAAGCCCTGAACATCGGTATCAGGAGAACCACTTGGGTGGTCTGAAGCAACTTTCATGTGATAAAACTGAGGCTTCTCTGAAGGGAAAGGGAACCGCAAGTTTCTGATCACCTTCCTGAGGCAATGTGAACTTCTAAATCCTCTCTGCCCTCCTCTCCTTTTCCAAGATCTCCCTTCCACTCCAGCTGCCTCTATGGGGTCAGAGAATTCCCAGCCAAAGCAGATGAACTCCAGGATGCCTCTGGGACAATTTTGAAGCCAGAAAAGTGAAGGTGCAAAGTCATCCCGGAATATGGAAGAAACAGAGGCAGGTTCTCTAGTTCAAGAAGCATCAGAGCTCAACGTGCAAGCTTGGGACCAGTCCCGTCATGGTTCTGATGGTATGTAGGGCCGTTTACAGATGAAAAGGAGCTTATTGTCACAGGAGGCATCATTCCATGACTGAAGCGAGGACATCTTTATATTGGCACAGTGTTCATTGTTCCCAAAATTATTGGGCTCACCTGGAATCCAGAACCTACCAAAGGAAAAAACAAAGAAAAACTTACATCCAATGAAGAAATGAGTGACTTCAATCCCAGCTTTGGTCCTGAGTGATAGCATCACAAGTTTTTGTACCCATGCCTGAGAGGAAGGGGGCTGGTGAGCTGTCAATCTCAAAGCCTGAAATCACTCTCCCAACTCAGAGCCAAGCCAGCCCACCACTCTCAAGGCCCTCCGCAAACCCACACTGCAAAGACTGAGATGTAGAACAGGGGATCTGCCGAGGATGGGTAGAAGGCCATGCCGCCAAACCCCAGATGGCACGGAGAGGCCATGGATTTGTCCCCAGTCCCACAGGAAATTGGTGGCAAAGGTGAGCTAGATCTCAGCTCAGTGTTCCTACCACCTGAGGACGGGGAAGAACCACAAACCCCGTAGTCACCCCGTCCTTCATGCCCTGGTCCTGGCCCAGGAAAGTCAGGCTGGGAAGGAGGCTCTGGGGCTTACCTTGCACTCTGGACCTTGTTAAATGGAGTATCGTCTACCCAGTACCAGTCCCCCTCACTCCCGGCTTTGGTCAGGCCGATCCAGTAGAAAAGTCCACCTGCCATCTTGTACAGAAACTCCTATAGGGAAGGAGAAGGAGTGAGGCACCTGCTACAATGTGCAAGTGGAACATCTGTCTCTCTGGGTGTTTTTGTTCTTGTTCTCTCTGTCCTCAGTGCCAGCCCCCACATACCACACACACTGACCTCTCTCAAGCCCCTTCCTGTCCCTGCCCAGAGTCCATCTTCCAAAGTCTTTGTCTTTTCCCCGCAACTAACAGACTCAGGTCTCAAGGTGTTGGGCCTTTCCGCTCCTCAGGAAGTAGGTTCTGGAGTACAAGAAAGACTCAGCTAAACCCCAGAGCAGGGACCCCAGGAGAAGGGCCCAGATACTAATAACTGAAATGCCGTGAGCGCTTAATATGTGCAAGGCACCGTGCATTTATATGCATCTAGTCAGCTGTTCTCTGAAGCAGGTACTATTATCATGTGTGCTTCATTGATCAATAGGCCCATCTAATGAAGTTAAATAACTACCCAGGCTCTGGGACCAGTTAGGAGCAGGGTTAGGGCTCTAGACCCCAGAGCACACACTCTTACCTGCTCTACTAGTCCACCTCCCAGATGAAAGGGGCTCGTTCAATATTTTGCTCACTAGGTAGGAGACTAGGTAGGGTTATGTAGTGTTATTAATGTTATTCACAAACGTTTTTGTTTTCTGGGCACCTAGAAAGATTGTACCTCCCTGCCCTCTCTGAAGCTGGGACCACTGCATCATTTGCTTTAGCCAATGAAATATGAGCAAAAGTAATATCTGTGATTTCCAGGCAGATGCTTAAGAGCCAACATACGATTTGCCATGTTCTCCTTCCCTATTTCAGCAACTGTGGAACCATACACTGAGATGGAGTCTCCTTTGGCCTAGGTCCTTGAGTGACCACACAGGCAGAACCCCTTGCAGGCCCTTGTTGGACATGTAGTGCAACTGAGAAGTAATCCTTCATTGTTAGGTCACTGGTATTTGGGGATTACTGCACCAGAATCTTGCCCATCCTTCCTGATATGGCTGTTAATACACCCCCTTCTTTGAGCTCATTGGAACAGAACTTACCTGTTCACTCTCCGAGGCCACTGAGGTCAGGTGTGAATCCCTGGACACACAGAACTGCTGGGCACTGTACCAGGTCTTTGGGACTTGAGAAAAGTAATAAAAGTTCCCCCTGAAGTACTTCCAGCCTTGAGAAACCATCTGCAGAATGTCATCTGGAGAACAAGGATGAAAGGTGAACACTGGGGTTCCTGTTTCCTCTGGGTGCTGGCTGGGGGTGGTTCTCGAGTGGGATCCCAGAGACAGCAGCAAATGGGGCTGGGTTCTGGGGTCCTTGGGTCCTTGTGTAAGGGCTCAGGGACACTGTGTCACATGCTGAAAGTCTAGCTGAGAGTGGTAGAGTATCTGGGCTTAGATAGGGGAGAGTTAAAAATATTGATCAAGAATCGGTCCCTCCTCCTAAGAGGAAACAATTCTCTGTTGGCCATCACAAGTGGCTGAGCCCCCGCACTCCAGGGATGGAATTTAATGGATTAATGGCTAGGTTTGGGCCAGGACAGAGAGACTCCCTAATGCCTTCATACTCTGTGCCTTAGTGTGAGAGCCCATGTTGGTCCCTGGTCCCTTTTCTCCTGAACAGCCCCTAAGTCCTCCAAGCCCACTGCTGAGCCCTTGTTTCTTAACTTTCCAACCATGTCTGCCCAGCTCCTCTTCCCCTTCCCTCCACACGTGCCAGCCCAATGGCCTCATGCCTGAAGCTGGCAAGGCTCCACAGGCCACTGGTCAGCTTACAACGTTCTTTTCTGAATCACTTACTTTGCTGTTTGAGCACCTTGCTGATATTCTCCAAACTGGTCTGGAGTCCCTGGACCTTTGCATTTAAAGAACTGGCTTTATCCAAATTTCTTTTTAACTCTGGAATTTGGGCATTTAAGTCATTGACCGCCTCCCAACTTCTTGTTAACATCTGTATCTGTGCATTGGCTTCCTTCACACCAGTTTCCAACTTCCAGATCTGAGAACGCACATGATCCAGGCTGGCATTCACCTTCTGGACCTGAATGCCGGTTGCCTCCACGCCTCCTCTATTCCTCTTAATCTCAGAGCCCAGAGCGCTGATGTTGTCCACACGGCCTTTCAGCAACTGAGCATTGTTCTTTACATTTGATATTGTACGCATAAACCAGGGATCTGGATTTGAGAAAGTCAAGACGTCAGGCAAAGGGACTCCCAGGGACTCAGAGTGTTGTCAGGGTGATAAAAGGAAGGGAAAGTAAGGGATAAGCTTAAGCTACCCAAAGAGCTGTTGCTTACCCTCCACTCACTCATAATGTATTCATTCAACAAACATGTGATGGGCACCTAGCACTTGCTGGGAACTCTTGCAGATGCAGGTAATGCACAGATTGATAAAACACAGACCGTCTGTTGGAGGACCTCATAGGGAGGCAGAAGCAGGGATTAGTACCCAGTCCTAAACTTGCTGTGCATATTTGAGGCACATTTGGTAAAAGGATGCCCTCAGTTACTTCCTTGTTGCATCCCTGGGGGCTCCATCACTTGATTCCCAGTTCCTCCTTCCAGAGGCCCCTACAGTGGCATCCACTAGGGCAGCACCCTTCCCACATCTACCCACAGGCCCCCTGTGGCCATGATGGGGGCCAGGCATGCAGACTTCCAATCTGGAAGTGACTTCTTCAGAGAATATGGACAGAGGGAATTATGAAACCATTTCTACCTTTCCCTTATCCCACCCACCATGACACTCTGCTCAGGCTACAGGCTCGGGTGGCAGATAGGAGACCAAAAACAAACCAAGAGGAAACTCTGCTCAGAGGCTCCTAGTCTGAGACCAAATATGTCCCAAAGCCTTGAAGGGAGAAGACAGATGTCGCCTCCCCCTGCTTTCTGGAGACCTGGAGGGAGGAAGAAGGCTCTGCTAGCAGAGAACATGAGGGGTTAGGCAGAGCAGAAGAAGAGGAAAGATAAGTCACACAACCAGTGAACAAGTAGGAAGTCTCCCTTCACATGACCTCAGCAGGAATGGGAAGATAAATGAAAAGAACATGAAGCGGTCCTGGTGAGAATGGTGAACCAGGAGATCTGTTGGCTCACTGGCAGACTCTCCACCTAGTCAGTCGGGGCTGAATGCAGTTAAAAGCCCTTCTTTTGTGGGATCAAAAACCATTTTGCTCACCGTTAACAGCTGCCCACAAGATTCCACACAAAAAGAACACAGCTCGGGGGCGGAGTGGGGATGACACGGGATGAAGAAATGGGTGAATGTTTCCTGGGAACAAAGCAGCATATCCTTGAGTCCAAGCATGCAAGTGCTGATCTCAATCCGGAAAATCTCCCCGGGGTTGGGAAGGAGAGAGCAGCAGCTCATCTTACTTGGAACAGGGGACCCAGAGACTGCCCCTGGAAAGAGGGGAAACGAGACAAATGGAAAAGCCAGAGGTGGGAGACACAACTGAACAGAGGGTCTGGATGTTGAGGGAGCCGGCTGACTGTGGAGAAAGACCAAGCTTGGATGACAGAACGTGAGGACTTACAGAGAACAGCCTGCAGCAGGATGGAAGCAGCCAGGCCCAGCGTCAGGATGATGACTGCAGCCCGGACTGTGAGAGATTTCCTCAGAACCAGAGATGGACCCGTCTTGGGAGGAGGCTCTGCCAGAAGAAGAAGAGAACATGTGTTGAAGGACCTGCCAACAGCAGAACGCAGGGCACCAAGCAGGTTCTGAGCGGAGGCTGGTGCTTGCCTCGGGGCCAGAGAGAGATGTTCTGTTTATCTACACTGAAGTGCACATCCGAGACCTCGCTCTCAGCAGCCTTCATCCTGCACACTTGTACCTGCAGCACAGGTACATTCAGCTGTCTGTTTCCCCAAGGGCATTTTATCCAGAAAAAATGGGAAGTGAGTCCCACAGGAGGCCGTCATGTCACCCCAAAGTTCCCCATTCCTGGCTTAGACACCTTGCCTGGCCTCAGCCACAGCTCAGTCATCTCCGCAAAGGTCTGAGCTCTCAAGAAGAGGCCACGTGTCTTCTTCTCCCAGGGGCCTGTTGCATGGACACTTTAACCATATTGTCCCAACGCTGCTCTATTTCTCTTAGAAGACTCCGCTCATCCATCATCCATCTATGCATGCATGCATCTCACAAATGCACATGGGTTGCCTCCTAGGTACGAGGCGCTATACGGGGGCTGGGCCGCAAAGATGACTAACTCACAGTCTGTACTCCAGCAGTTTACAGTCTGGTAGGAAAGACAGACCTGAGCAAATAAATTACGATACAGTGTTATGAGCATAACAATAGAAGAATACATGCCATCCAAAGGAAGTACAAAGAATGGAATAATGGTAAAAAGCTCCAGGTAGAAGGATTAGCACACTCAGAAGTATGGGGGCATAAGACAGCATGGAGTGCCAGTTGATGGTGTTGGAGTGTAAAGACTGTGACAGGAAGGGGAAGGGCATGGGGCTAAAGAGGCACCTGGGGTCAGATCATGAAGATCCTCTTGGGTCATATTAAGGAGCTTGAACTTTGGTTTATGGGTGACATGGAGCCAATGAAGGACTTCAGGCAGGAGAGAGACAAGGGCAGGGACACTGGAGAAAGTTCACTCTGGCGGTGGCGAGGAGCATAGAAGAGGGTGTGGAAAGCCTGGAAGCAGGGAGACCAGTAAGGAGACCGCTGAAATAAAATACTTTCTGTTATCAAGTCATCTTAGATGATACAGCATCCCTTTATAAAAGTAGGGTTTGGAGATTCAAAATGTAAATGTAAGATGTGGGTTCTCCTCCCTGCTTCCTGCACTTACGAGCTTCCCAAAGTGGGGAGGCTCAATGTCATCGGACCAGGAACTGTTCTTTCATATGTGGGAGAAGCTAAGGGCAAATAGGAGCTGATCTGGGGCTCAGTGAAGGACTAAGTTCTCTCCTGGGAAGCTTCTCATGCTTTGAAGAAATCGGTCACATCAGAGAAACCTGGTACATAACACATTCTAAACAAATATTACTTGGAAGACAGGAAAGAAAGGGTGGAAGTGAGGAAAGGAGACAGGGAGGGAAGGAGAAAAGGAAGGGAGTTGGTCCAGATAATTAGATAGATGGACAGAAGGTTGACTGGCTGGCTAGCCATATAGGTGGAAGATTAGTGGATGGGAGTTGATGGCTGATCATTACTCAATTCTGAAACCTAGAGTCTGTGGATTAGGATCTGTCTTCCAGAAGCTACTGACATTATCATTCATTTATTTCCACAGCAAAGACATGAGAGAAGTATGATTTACATCTTACTCAATAATGCATGAAAATTCTGGCCACAGGACTAGAAAGCTGGCCGAGGCTTGCTGAACGTGAGCCAATGGATATGGACGACAGTGTGGTACCAGGGACAGGAGGTGGAAACAAATGAGGGCGGGACAAGTAAATAGCTACCTATCCTTGCAGAGGCTTTTGCTGCTTTGATATGTGAGAGGACCCCACCCCCCCTAGTCAGCCCAGTACTTACAGGCCCCTTGCTGCTCTCTCTCCAGGCTGACTAGGCCTCAGACTGGAGCTCCTCCTCTGATTGGATGAGGACTGACCCAGAGAGGACTCCTCGCCACACTCCCCAAGTGGTGGGAAAGAACCTGGGCCACAGGGTGGTGGCCTTTCACCCCATCTCATCTGCTCCCCATCCACATTCTGTCTGTAGCTTCCAGAACTGCTACCTGTTCTAACCTTTGACATTACCTAATCCCTTATTGCCTGTCTCTGAACATTTATGACTATATCTCACTCTCTCCAGGTGGCTCATTTGGTTACAGAACCTTGGTTCCACCAGTGTTCAGAAGGGATTAGAATGTTCTGGTTCTGGGATCTCATGCTTGTACCCAGTCAAACCTCAGAGTTGCCTCAGCCCTTCTGCTCCTAGCCCCTGGCCCTACATTTACAACCTGTCATAGTCCAGAGCCTGGGGTGGAGAAGAAGCCAAATTACTCAAGGCTCTGGTAGAAGGGGCCTATAAGGTCTTAGTCACCTCCTGAGGCATGTGGGAGAGTCTGCCTAACCTGGAGTGTGTGGACTCTTCCTTCTCTGTCCAAAAGTTGGCTTTTCCCAAACTTCTGCTGGTTCGTAGCATCAGGTATTAATGAAACACCTATATGCCTTCTCACTAGTCCCAGGAAAGGATCCAGAGACCTCACCAAGCTGAGCCCACTGCATAAGAAGGGGCTGGGCTTGGGGGGGGGCATATGCTCTGAGTGGTGGGAACGGAGGCCTCACATAGATATTCTGCTGAGCCAGCATGAGGAAGCTAAGCAAGAAGCAACCAGAATCTTGGGCTGTGGACCCACCAGGGTTTCAGAGATGGTGGATGTAAAAGTCCCAGCCATGAGGAGTTTCATTTCCCACTTTGTGGGGAAGAACAGAGTCACAAGCTATTTTCCTATGGCCATGCTCATCTATCTGCAGGTACTGACTGAGCACGTCTCCCATGCATCCCTCTGGGTGCCTGTCTGGCCCCTGACCTGACAGTCTTGGAGGAAAAAGACAAAGCAAGAGGCGAATACCTCAGCCATACTTTCCTGCCAGGGAAATGGGAGGCTCTCCTGGACACTCAGGAGATCCCAGCTCTTCTAAACAGAGGAGGAACTTTGGGTCAGACTTAGAGTGACCAAAAATCACTGCCGTGATGAGAGAAAGGGAAGTCCATGCTCATTTCTCTGTTTCTCCACTTGCCATGACCTTGGGGTTCTAAGACTTTCTTTGGAGAAGGAGGGAGGAAGGAAACAGTTTTGCCACTTTCCCCTTTCTCTGGTTGGGATTCCCCTTCTGCTTGGAGATGGACCATGGCCATAATCAGTGGAAGTGGAGAAGAGACCTGGGTTGCTTGAAATGCCCCAGAAGAGCCAAAAGTCATCTCCAAGGATAGCAATCCCAATCCCTCCAGTCAAGGCCTGGAGGAAACCAGAGTGGACAACACACTGGGAAAGGGGATGGGGAGGCCTGGGAGGGGGGTGCAGAGAGGAGAGGGGAGAAGGGCTATGAGATGAGAATGAAGACACTGTGACAGCTGGTCAGGCTTTCCACAGCCTCCGAGGGGACTCCTGTGTATAATGTGATGTCAGGTTTGACCAGCAGACCCCAGATAACCAAGGGATTCTAGGCTGACTTCTAGGTATGTGTCCCAGCAACAGGAGACAGGGCAGAGAAACCAACACAAAAGCAGTGGTGGGAGTACCATTCATCCTCCAGTTCTCCTAGGATGCCCACTTTGCACCAGGTGCAAGAAGAAAGACAGCTAGAGATACTGTCTCCAGAAATAGTGTTCCTCTTGTGGACAAAATGTACATCTTTAATTCTGGGAAGGATTAAAGGATGAAGGACAGTTCAGAAAGCCTCTCCAGGTCTCCCTTGATGTTGGGAATGGGTTCCTCTTTTTTAGGATATTATGTAGGGGCAGGTTTCTCTGGAATGATGACAATGGGCCAGACCTCAGTGAACAGGCCATTACATCTGGTGGCAACCGGTGTGGTGTTGATATGGGTGAGTAGCCTGGTTACACAGAAGGATCACCATGTTTTGGGCTGAGGAAGGTCCTCTGAACCATCCAAATCAAAGAGCTCTTGCCTGTGACCTTAGTAGGAAAGGCAGATTCGTGTCGGGAAAGTAACAAAAGGCTCTTGGGGAAAGTATGCCTAGTTTTTTTTTAAGTTTATTTATGTATTTTGACACAGAGAGAGAAAGAGAGTGTGCAAACGTGGGGGAGGGGCAGAGAGAGAGGAAGAGAGAATCCTAAGTAGGCTCTGCACAGCCAGTGTGGAGCCCAAGGCAGGACTCAGACTCACAAACTGTGAGATCCTGACCTGAGCTGAAGTCAGACACTTAGCCAACTGAGCCACCTAGGGACCCCTGCCTAGTTTCTTTTTTAAATCTTTTATGTATTTATTATATCACTAATGCTATTTATTACAGAAAAAAATCCAGGTAAGCAAAATGAAAAAAATTACCTACCATAAAAAAATCTGTGCAATTTATTCTAACTATCTACATGTATGCACGTATGTGTGTGTGTGGGGGGGTGTATCTCCATAGCTATATCTATGTGCATATATTTATATAAGTATCTAACAGGATGGCTTCTGCTTATTTTCCCCAGCATCCTTCCCATCTCCATTTCTGATAGCAAGAGTCCCCTTCCTTTGGGAAATGAGCCCTCCCTTTTTTAATCCCCACATTGCTTGGTTCATAGCATCAGCACTTTGAGTTTCTATCACACCTCATCATTCTGACACAGAGACTTCTGCCTTTTGCTTCTACTTTTAAGGACCTTTATATTACCCAGATAATCCAGGATAATTTCCCTACCTTAAAGCCAGATGATTATCAACCCTAATTCCACTTTGCCATGTAACTTTATAAACTCCCAGATTCTGGGGATTGGAATGTAGACATCTTTGGGGCCATTATTCTGACTACCATATTAAGTTAGAGTAGCCTTAATAGAACCATTCAGAAAGCTTGGTATATACCCTTAGAGTTTGAGAGATATAGAGTCTGATACTGGACACATGAAAGAAGTCTAAGGCCTTCAGTAGATGAATGGATAAATAAACTGTGGTATACCCAGACAACAGAATATTATTCAGTACAAAAAAGAAATGAGCTATCAAGCCATGAAAAGACGTGACGGAACCTTAAATATTATTAAGTGAAAGAAGCCAATGTGAAAAGGCTACATACTATATGGTTCCAACTAGATGACATTCTGGAAAAGGCAAACTATGGACACAGTAAAAAGATCAGTAGTTTCCAGGGATAACCGGGAGGGAGGAAGGGACAGGTGGAACATGAAAGATTTTTAGGGCAGTGAAACTATTCTGTAGGATACTGTAATAGTGAGTACCTATCAATATACATTTGTCAAGACCCATAACATGTACAAGAGTGAACCCTAATGTGAACTATGGGCTTTGAGTGATAATGGTGTGTTGGTGTAGGTTCATCAACCGTAACAAACATACTGCTCTCGTGGGCGAGGCTGATATGATAGTCGAGGAGGCTGGGGGAAGTCTAGGTGGGGACTGTATGAGAAATCTCTATACTTTCTGTTTAATTTTACTGTGAACATAAAACTGCTCTAAAAAAATAGTCTATTTAGGGGTGCCTGGGTGGCACAGTCGGTTAAGCGTCCGACTTCAGCCAGGTCACGATCTCGCGGTCCGGGAGTTCAAGCCCCGCGTCGGGCTCTGGGCTGATGGCTCAGAGCCTGGAGCCTGTTTCTGATTCTGTGTCTCCCTCTCTCTCTGCCCCTCCCCCGTTCATGCTCTGTCTCTCTCTGTCCCAAAAATAAATAAACGTTGAAAAAAAAATTAAAAAAAAATAGTCTATTTAAAGTGAATGGGGAGTGGGAGGGGGGGACCTGGGTGGCTCAGTCGGTTAAGCATCTGCCTTTAGCTCAAGTCATGATCTCACAGCTCGTGAGTTTGAGCCCCTCAATGAGCTCACTGTTAGCACAGAACCTGCTTTGGATCTTCTGTCCTCCTCTCTCTTTGCCCTTTCCCCACTTACACTCTCTCTCTCAAAAATAAATAAATCTTAAATAAAGTGAATGGGGACTCAGTCAGTCTCCCTAACTAGAACCTTAAACTTCCTTTGCCTCCCACTGCTCCCTAGGGATGTCCCTGATCCCCACAGCAGCAGCTTCCATCCAGTACCCTTAGAATGAGTGTCTTCCATCATACCTCCCCTGGGAACATCCCCACAGAAATGGATGGTATTGCTCTCATTCATTCACTCAAGCATTCATTTATTCATCCAGTGAAATTTATCAAGTGCTCACTGTGTGCAAGCTCTATGCTAGATGTTAAGGATTCTGCCTTGAACAAAACAGTCATGGCTCCTGCCCTGCAGGAGAATGCAATTCTCTCTGGATAATTCTTGGCATTCACTCGTTCTTTTGCAAGAAAAATAAAGTGTATCTGTGATTACGCCTAAAGCAATAACAACAACAACAAAAACCTTGCAGTTTAAAGTGGTGTAAAATATGAGATTTTCCCAAACTACTTCTATTAAAAAACAGTACAGAGACATAGGTTCATGCTTTCATTTCCTGAAAATAAATCTGCTTCTCCTAATATATCTCTCAACTACATGACAACTATATACTCACACTGCTGTTACCCAGAGCCCCCTTCCCTGAGTGGGGTGGGAGAGAATGAGAGCCACATGTCTAGGACCCAGTGCAGTGGTCCTCAACCCCTGGAACACATTTGTAAAAATGACAGTGCCACATCCCCCCAAATCTGACTTATTTGGTGTGGGTTAGGATTCAGACTTGAGTGACTCCTCCATGCAGTCAGGGTTAAAAACCATCAATCCAGTGGAAAAACGTGAGTTCTGGCATGGAATCCTGCTCTTCCCTACGTCGGTTGGGTGGATGATTTAGGGGAGCGTATGTCACCTGTGTAAGTTCAAGGGACGTGAAATAACTTTATATGGAAACATTTTAATGCTGCGTAACAAGAGCTGCTCCATCTAGGTGACTGGTGAGTGAAAATGTCTGGCGGCACTTGTTCAGAGTTAATGATCTTGAACCAGAAAGGGGAAAAAAGAAGCAAGTTATCTTGTGGCCAAAAGACCCAATCTTCAAGACTCCATAGCTTAACTGCTCTAGGCCTGCAAGTATATGTGCACGGGGCCTTGAAAAGAGTAATCCACCACCCTGTCAGTCGCTCACATGAAACACAAACACAGAGAATCAAGAACACGCCCGGAACCTCTCACCAAACTCATCAACAAATGTTTATTGTGTGCCTTCTGTGTGCCAGGACTGCACTAGCTCCAATAAATACTGGAGCTTACAATAAATATAGCAGAAATAAGTACATCATCACATGTGTTGCATTAAGTGACACGAAGGAAAAGTTCACGGAGCACTCAGAGCATATAGAAGACAAGACCTTGTCTGTAGCGATTAGAGAAGGCTCCCCTGGAAAGTGACACTTGAGCTGAGAATCTGAAGGAGAAGTGGGAGTAAACCTTATGGCAGAGAAAAAGCCATTCCTGCAAGAGGGACTGCTGAGGGAGGCTGGCACAATGGAAGAAGGAAGGTCGGAGAGACTGAAATAAAGGGATGACACAGTCCGGTATTTGAAAACAAAGGCTCCAGAGACAGATCAGCCAGGTTCAAACCTGCGTGGCTGCTTTCAATGTATAACCCTAAGCAAGTTACTTAACTTCTCTGTGCTTCGACTGCCTTGCCTGTAAAATGGGCATTACAATGATATCTGCCTCACAGGGCTTTGATAGAGATTCAATGAGTAAATACAAACACAGGTGTATAGTAAGTACTCAATAAATGTTATTATGATCACTATTCATAATAATGATACTCCTACTTCTATACGTATAGGGGTGGAAACACTCATCTACCTAGTATCATATTGATTACACTGGACCCTTTCCTTCAGGAGCGAGATAGTAAATTGGTCCTGAGAGTGAGAATGAATATGTTTGTCCCACAACAATATTGCCAAAAAGCCCCCTAGAGGAAGGAACTCTCAATAATCAGTAAACTGAATGACCCTTCTATGCGTAAGAGTCAGCCTCTTTGCTCAGCTGATTACTCTGTGGGCTTATGTTCAAAGTGTCATGTCTGTTGGCTATGTATGGGCTCAATAGCATGGATTTCTCCTCTCCAGTGCTGTCACCGCTGTACTCAATCTTCCAGCACAGCAGCTAACTCTGAACCTTCAAAATGGTATCTTTCCCTGGGTGGATCAGAGTGTCACCTAACAGCAGGTGGATTGCCATCATGGAGGGGGCAGTGCTTTGTCGTCATTGCCAAAGAAACTCATTTTGAATTTAGGTTTGTTCTCACTGGTTGCCATCCTTCTACCCGCAACACAATCCATAGTCACTTATTGCACATCATGGCGTCGCACACAACATAGTCCTTCCAAGGAACTCACTTTAGAGTGAAAGAAGAAAGGCGATGGGTTTGTGCCCATGAACCTCATTGGATTTGTCATGTAGTCCATCACCCAGAAATAAGTGGCCTTGTAGAACAGTGGACTTGAATGCTGAAGAGTCAGTTCTAGTACCTCCTGGGAGACAAAGCCTTGAAACATTGGGAGCTGTTCTGTAGCATGTAGCACCTGCTTTAAAATATGGCTGTTTCTTCCCCTAAAATACATGGGCCTGGAGGATTTATACCAAGGAGTGTAAGTAGGTAGTATCTCTCACATTGACATATATATAATGACCCATCCTCAAGGGTCTTATTACATTTCTGAAACTCTGGATCTGCCGACTTAGGGTACCCAGCAGGGAAGGAAGGGGAGGGAATATTTCCACCAAAGAACACAACAATGATTCCCCAGAATTAGGAGATGAGACTGCTACCAGGCTACTTCAAACATCGCATGCCACTGGAAAAACAGGTTTTAAAAAAATGATCATAGGTTTGGCAAAGTCTCAGACTAGGTTTTCCAAAAGCAGACACTGAGATGGAGTTTGGTGTACAAGACTTTTTTATAAAAGACCAACATCTATGGAAGGGGAGTAGGAGGAGACAGGGTTGGGCATAAGCTGAATTGCTGAATTGTAGTACAGGCGAACAAACCTCAATAGGCCCCATGAGGAGCTACAGCATAAATGGCCCACCAGACTTTCCTATGTTAGGTTAAAATGTCCATACCTGATTGACCCTGCCATAATCATTCATTTGGTATAGGCCACTCAGGGAAGGACATGCACTTGGGTGAGGGTATCTCTGTAACTGAGGCTCCCTGAAGGAGTTGAAAGCTGGAGACTATCTGCTGACAACCCCCCCCCCCCGCCCCCACCCCGACTCCACAACAGTTCAGGCAACAGATTCTTCTCTGAAGGGGGATCTGGGAAGTGTATCTCCATATCTACCACATAGGATGGTTGATCCTGACATTCAAGAGAAGAAGGTTCACTGACACACAAATGGGACGTGTAGGTATCCTCTAAGATGGCTTCCAATGATCTCTGCCTTCTGGTATTCATGCCCTTGTGAGCTTGGAAGCATAACCCTCCCCCATCACCTGAGTCTTCAGATGAGACCACAGTGGCAGCCAACAGCCTGAATGCAACCTCATCAGAGACGTTGCATCAGAAGTTCCCGGCTAAGCCACACCTGGATTCCTGGCCCACAAAAAACAAACATGTCTGCTGTTAAAGCCACTGAGTCTGGGGGTAACTTGTTAGGCAGAAATAGATAACTAACACAGGAGGCAGGGAGAATTATGACTAGAATGAAAGCAATAGATACCCTGGACTATCTTCTATTTCAACCTGTAAAGTTTGGAATTCTTCTGGAACTCTTAACAAATGGGACAACCTACAGAATGAGACAGCTTAGAAACTAAGGGCTGACTCATCCCATCAAGTAAAGAAACTAGGCACTTGACGTGCTGACTGAGGGCAACAGAAGAGAGAATAAATCGTTATGGAAGGCAGTCATATGGCCTCATGAATTTAGCAGAAACAAGGGTTAAAGCCACCATACTTGTATTTCCTTCTTGCTGTGTCATGTATCTTTTATTTTTTAATTTAGTTACATTCTTCTTTCTTTTTCCTCTCACTTTCCATTGGATACAACTGTTCAGAATACCCAGATAAGATCATGACAAAACTAAAGAGGATGATCCATCACTCCGTGGCCCTGGACTTCAAGCTGCTTGAAATGATTCAAAAGGACAGTGGGTTGTCTACTCTTGGAAAGAAGACGTGTCTGGATAACATGTAGCTGCACTAGGGCAGGTGATGGCAGCTTAAGGAAGTGTCAGTATGAGGAAAAGGGTGTACATGGGTGTTGGGCTATAGAGATACTTGTCTCTTTGTCCAGGATATCAGTGCCCTTCTAAATAAAGAGAAATCTCAAGATCAGTGGTAGACAGGACCACAATGCTGAGTCAAAAGACAAAAAGGGTTGGATATTTCTTCTTCCCAACACCCTGGCAGCTGAATCTCAGGCACATTACCCAGGCTCAGGCAATCAGATGCCACCATCTGCATGACTGAGACAATAATGCACTGTCTCAGTGCATTTTTGAAGAATCTGAGATTCTTCAAGGGACATCTTGGGAATCTTCTCGTATGTCCTCCTTTCTTTGGTCCTGTCCCATTTTCTAAGCCTTCACATTAAGTCTGAGAACAAGTGGTTACCTTCCCAATAAATGCCTTTGATGCTTAAATTATGCAGACATGGACTTGTTTTCATCAAGAACCCTAGTTTATATACCCATGAAGGTATCTCCTTTCCTATTAAGATAAGATTGATCCAGTTTTCCCACAGTGTGTTAAATGGAAC
The DNA here is from genome assembly GCF_018350175.1 of Felis catus. Taxonomy (NCBI): domain Eukaryota; kingdom Metazoa; phylum Chordata; class Mammalia; order Carnivora; family Felidae; genus Felis; species Felis catus. The sequence goes on from NC_058370.1 coordinate 87,663,255, forward strand.
ACTAGTCCAGGAGCATGCTCAAAAACGGGTTCAAAGCTTAAATCGGTTTGGCAAACTGTCCATGTTGTACGGGACTTACATGAAGGAAACTAAAAAATGTTGACTGCCAGATATAAAGGAAGATTCCTGGTAACTGTGATCATATTAAGGGTTCTGAGAATTCTTGTGTTAAGAAAATCTATTTAACTGTTTATAACAGGGTTTCCATTACCATTTTTCTTTTACACTTAATGGATGACACTTCTCACTCTGAGAAACACTGCCCTGAAGCCAAAAAAAGGAAGATTCAGAGAGAGACTGCAGTTCCCTCAGATTTCCAAGTTCCAGTTTGCTCTATGAGGTCTTGCCACTTCCCCAGTTGAATCACACAAAAAATCGTCACCCCCTTCCAAAGAGGACATGCTACCCACAAAATATCAGTACCACTCTGTTGAGTAATAGGTACCTTCCCCATTATTTCACATATATCCTTTGACACTAATTGTTTTCTTCTCAGGTCTGCTAAAGACCTCTCTATTCTGTTTTATTAATCTTTGAATCTTTTAATATTACCAAACTAATTGCTTTACCACACATCTTAAAATATGGCAGATCCCCCCTTTTTAACCATTTTTTAAATTAAAATTTTCTTAGCCATTCTTATTCTTCCAAATTACCTTTTGGCAAGTTACAAAAAACAAAGTCCTACTGCAATTTAATGTAAAGGTTAATTTTAGTAAATTTAGTAATTTTAGTAAAGCTGTAAAATAACTTAGGAATATTTGACATCCTTAAAATAGTCTTTACATCTAGATCCACGTGATGTCTATTTCCTTTATATCTGTCAGTCAACATTTTTTAGTTTCCTTCATGTAAGTCCCAACCTTTATTTTTTTAAGGGAAGAAGACAAGGCTATTATTATTTGTAGATGATATGATTTTTTTACCAATGAAATCTGAAAGAACCATCTGGTAGAGTTATTTAAATTGGTAAGATAGTTTAATAATCATATGGACAAAACAATCCACATGAATAACTTTCCTGTGTGACACAAAACAACCCATTAAAAATATGAATATACAGAGAAATTACGAGAATTCTAGATATATTTAGGAGCAGAATTAACAGGACCTGGTGATGGGTTTGGTGTAGTTTGTGGGCCCCCTTTTGCCCCCTATCACTCTCCAGAAAGAACTATGTTGGGTTATACAATCCCATTTCAATTTTAAGAGTCCAAATTTTAGGGCTAGGTACTTTTCAAAATGTTTAGCATTCTGAGCTTGGAGTTTAGGCCCTGCTGGTGAGGTCTTTGCTACTTTTTACTCATTTTGTTGTTTTCGTTCCAATCAGGTGGAGGGGTTTGGTTAGTCAGCTCCCACTGCACCGTTTTCCTCAGAAATCTGCCTGTAAGCTTCTCTGTGACTATTTCCCCCCTGCTCTTTCCCGGTGGTTTGGTGAGGCAGGAGGAAAGATCTACTGGAGTTGCCCCGGGGAAACTGAAATGAAGAATGCAGATCTAGCATCATAGCGGAGGAGAATGGAAGAGGAAGCTTGCCAAAGACAAGGAAACAGACAGGCAGCCCTGAGACCACATATTCACGGTGGCCCTGTAATTCAGAGCAGCCCTGTACATTTCAAAGGCTCTCAGACCCTTTGAAAAAGGAATCTAGCATGCATGGAGGTTGGCAAGGGAAACGCCAAAGCTCTTTTTCTGGACTAACTTAAAACCTTGCAAGTTCTACCCTCAGGAAAGAATATATCAATGTAAATATTGTTATCAGGGCATTGAACTATTGAGTGACTACCAATCAGAATTATGCCTTTTAAGAATTAAAGGTTACACTTCACAGTACATAACAATCTCTGAAGTCCAGACATCCTAAAAGATTCCTTTGTTATACGAAAACAGAACAGGATTATCCCCTTTCAACAAGTCTTCCCACTGGCAGGAGAGTAAAACTGGTGCTCTTTGTGGATTTTCTCAATACACCTCTTTATCAGGACATACTTTAAATAGTCTGTTTCCCTATATTTGCGGGGGGGGGGGGGCGCGCATGGATATTTTTCTCCTGAAGTTTCTAAGATCTTTTTCATGAACACCATGCTCAAGGTTAAACCTACTCTCAAGATTAAGTCCGTTAGTCCAGGAGAAGAGAAAAGTCCTGAGAAACTTCAGTATCGGAAAAAAAAAAAAAAAAGGTAGAAGACAATTTTAAACAAATGTAATATGCAGCAGTATGCTCAAAGATGTTTAAAACTGGCTCTCCAGTTCTAGAGGGGAAACCCTGATTTGTAATATTTGCCATTGTCATTGTGTAAATATTTCCACTGTGGCCATCAAGTAACCAACACAATGTCACTGAAAGCAGAGTTGAGAAGAGATGCACATGATAGGCTCTTGAGAGCCTGTAAGGGCCAATTCCAGCACACCACTAAGGGACAAGTAATGTTTTCCTCCTGCGGCCCAATCTATCCAATTACGTGGTTTTTCTCCAGCCTTGCACTCCAGGAAGGAGAGGAGGAAATTCAGCTGTAGGTCTGGGACAAGAGGACAGGAGTACTATTAAATGCTATCAGGGAGACCCAGAGAGGGGAAAGATATAAAGACCCAGAGAAGGAGTGAGCCCCCGTTCCTTTTGGGGATCCTCCATTCTGAGTATTTACTTGTCCATTTCCACCAACAATGTGCTACTGCCTGCGTTAAGTTCTCTCTGTAAATTCCAGAATGAACTGTTCCTCTTCCCTGGCCACAAGAGACCTGATTGTCCCCCAGGACCACAACTCCCAGATGTGGGCATGGCTCCCTTGCCTGGGTATGGCCTATAGTTACCTTCTGGGGAGTGGGTGACTTGACAAGGGAATCCCCTGGCTGCTGGGTACTTTCCCTGGAGCAAGAACCACGAGGACCACAAAGGCCTGGTGTTTCATCACCAGAAAAATGGGTGGAGGGGGAAGGCTACATGTCTACAAAGAACAAAGACCCTTTCCATGGGTGTAGCAGCTCCAGGCACCTGGACATCCTAGAGACATTTTCCAGGTATATGGGAAGAAATTAGATGCATAATGGGATTGGCAGTCTCTTGTTTCAAAGGATTCTCATTACCCTGAAAATTAAAAATCTATCATCTTCAACAAAACCCTTCAGGATCTGGCACCTGTCTCTCTCCACATTCCCATCTCTCACCACTCCTTTTCATGGGATGTATTCACATTTGGAAATATTCCAAGCCTGTTTCTTCCTCAGGTCCTTTGAACTTGGAAATGCATGTATTTGTGTGTGTGTACATATACATTTTTTTTTTTTGCTGAACCATTTGAAAGTAAATTGTAGCACTGAGGCATTATTTGATATTTCCACAATTACCCTGAAAACAAGGACATTCTCCTCCACAATCATAATACCATTACCACATCCAAGGAATATAATGTGGCTGCAATATCTAAACTATATATAAACATCTAAAAAAACAAAGTCCCTTAGTGCTGGTGGGGAAAGTTCCTGACTCTAGGATCCAATTAAAGTTTGCACACTGCATTTTATTGTCATGGTCCTGTAGTTTCCTGTAACCTGGAACAGGCTCACCACCTCACCATCACTCACACACACATACATTTTTTTTTAAGTTTATTTATTTTGAAAGAGAGGGGGCAGGACCAGCAGGGGAGGGGCAGAGAGAGAGGGAGACAGAGGATCCGAAGCAGGCTCTGTGCTGACAGCAGACAGCCTGATATGGGGTTCGAACTCATGAACCATGAGATCATGACCTCAGTCAAAATCAAGAGTCAGGGGCGCCTGGGTGGCTCAGTCGGTTAAGCGTCCGACTTCGGCTCAGGTCACAATCTCGCGGTCTGTGAGTTCGAGCCCCGCGTCGGGCTCTGTGCTGACTGCTCAGAGCCTGGAGCCTGATTCGGATTCTGTGTCTCCCTCTCCCTCTGACCCTCCCCCGTTCATGCTCTGTCTCACTCTGTCTCAAAAATAAATAAACGTTAAAAAAATTTTAAAAAAAAATCAAGAGTCAGATACTTAACCAATTGAGCCACACAGCTATCCCACACACCTCTTTTTATCATTCATGACATTGATATTTTGGAGAGTCCAGGCCAGTTGCTTGTAGACTGTCCTCAATTCTAGATTTGTCTGATTGTTTCTTCATGATTAGACTCACATTATGATTTTCTTTTTAAAACAAACTGTTAGTGCAGCTTGACCCCCCCTTGTAGGTGGGGTAGTGGGTGGTGACTGAGCTGGGGAGCCAGCAGGTGTGCACCAACCATGGCCAAGCCTGGCCTCCAGGTGTTCCCTGGTCTCCACAGCCCTGCTGCTGCTCAGATCCTGAGGCTTCCCAAGTTGGAACCATAGCGAGGAAATTTCCAGCCAAGGGCTATGTAGCCAAGTGTTTGTTGTTTTCTGAAAGCAGTATCTGAACCCCTGTGGCAAACATGTCTTGATGGAGGACATAGAAACCAAGAAGCAGAGTGCCTGGCTGGCTCAGTTGGTGGAACGTGCAACTCTTGATGTCCAGGTCATGGGTTCAAGTCCCACATTGGGCACAGAGCTTACTTGAAAGAAAGAAAAAAAGAAAGAAAGGAATCAGGAAGCAACTTTGTCCATAAGCCTGTGTCATAGGGACCCCTGACCAAGACAACAATGACCAACTAGGTAGAAAGACTGTTTCCTGCCACTGTGGCACTCAGTGCATATCCCAGAGGTCTCCGTTGTGAGACCACAGAAACAGACACATCACACACCTGTGATACCAATCATACCCACTTAGTTTAAGGAGGAATGATGCCTTACTATGTGAACTCTGAGAACAGAGGCTGGGTCCAAACCTCCTGTGATGCCCTGGGACTCCTCTAGTGGTGTCTTTAAAGCCATCCAAGAATTTGACTCGCCTAGTGGAAAACTAAAGTGGTCAAATGAAGAGTTCTACTTCTGGCCAAGGTGGAATAATAGGAGAAGAAGAGACAGCATTCAGGAAACAATGATCCTTAAGACACTGGTAATCAGGCAATGCAAGACATGATCCCTGAGATGAAGGAAACAAGTGAGGGGAGCCCTACAGTTGCCCAGCTTGTATCTTCAGAGCTTCCACAGCATATAAAGAACAGGCAGAGCCCAGCACACTCCCTGAGTTGAGGGGAAAGAGCTGAGAGTCCAAGGAGATGGAGGACACAGGACAGAGCTCCCAAGAGGAGAGCTGCACAGATACCTCCTCAATTCCAGAGACCTGCAGAGGGTCCCCTTGAGTATCCAGTAGAGTACTGACTGTGCATCTGGCCATTAAACATAGATCGTGTCACTGTAGAGCTCACTCCTCATTAATCAACAGGAAGAGCATAACATTAGCAACTTAGGCAACAACAGATGTTGGCGAGGATGCGGAGAAAGAGGATCTCTTGCACTGCTGGTGGGGATGCAAGCTGGTGCAGCCATTCTGGAAAACAGTATGGAGGTTCCTCAAAAAATTAAAAATAGAACTACCCTAGGACCAGCAGTTGCACTACTAGGTATTTATCCAAGGGATACAGGTGTGCTGTTTTGAAGGGGCACGTGCACCCCCATGTTTATAGCAGCACTATCAACAATAGGCAAAGTGTGGAAAGAGCCCAAATGTCCATTGATGGATGAATGGATAAAGAAGATGTGGTATATATATACAATGGAGTATTACTCAGCAATCAAAAAGAATGAAATCTTGCCATGTGTGACTACGTGGATGGAACTGGAGGGTATTATGCTAAGCGAAATTAGAGAAAGACAAATATGTGACTTCACTCATATGAGGACTTTAAAATACAAAACAGATGGACCTAAGGGAAAGGAAACAAAAATAATATAAAAACAGGGAAGGGGACAAAACGTAAGACACTCTTAAATATGGAAAACAGAGGGTTACTGGAGGGGTTGTGGGAGAGGGCATGGGCTAAATGGGTAAGGGCCATTAAAGAATCTACTCCTGAAATCATTGTTGCACTATATGCTAACCAACTTGGATGTAAATTTTAAAGAAACATAAATTAATTAATTAATTAAAAATATAAAGGAAAAAACAAAACAAAACAAAACAGAAGAACAGAGGATCCCATTCCTGAATGCCCTGCCTCTGCGGGCTCCTTTCCTGTTATCACAATTACACCCATGCTTTCTCCTTCAGTGGCCCATAGATGGCGCCATTACCTTTGACTGGCTTTACAGAATTACTCTAGGCTAAGGCTTCATGTTTTTACTATGTGTGTCAATCTGGTCTTCCTTGAAATTTCCAGGACTGCATGATAGTTATATTGGAATCCTGGCCTTCCAGGGAACAGGACTGCACGATAGTTATATTAGGATCCTGGCCTTCCAGGGATTCCAGACTCCCTTAATAAATGTAGCAAGCAATACTAGTAATCCCATTCCTATCCCTCACTCCCTGGGCCAGGACCCACGAGGCTTCAGTAAATGTATAAAGTGGCCAGATTCTGGGGCGCCTGGGTGGCTCAGTCGGTTGAGCATCCGACTTCAGCTCAGGTCACGATCTCACGGTTCGTGAGTTCGAGCCCTGCGTCAGGCTCTGGGCTGATGGCTCAGAGCCTGGAGCCTGCTTCCGATTCTGTGTCTCCCTCTCTCTCTGCCCCTCCCCCATTCATGCTCTGTCTCTCTCTGTTTCAAAAATAAATAAACATTAAAAAAAATTTTTTTTTAAATAAAAATAAAGTGGCCAGATTCTTTGAACAGAGAGAGACAGGTGATGGCTTTATGGAAGACAGACAACTGCAGGCCTTGTCCCCAAGGAGCAAGACACAGACAAAAGTCTTGGTCTTCAGAAACCAGCCAAACTGGAGGCGGTCTCTGTCCTACCAGCTGTGGCTGTTAAATACACCAAGCCCTGACACAATCAGTTCCAAAAGTCTAGAACATTTAGAAATGCCAGGTTCCCATTGTGAGGAGATCCTCAGCAAACAGGAGACAGGCAGCAGAGGGACCCCGTATCCCTGCTCCACCAAAGCTGTTCTTGCCAAGGGCAAGAAGACCTCCACACAAAAGAAAGACACCTGGACAGTAAATGCCTCTCGATGTGATGCAAGCACCACTCATGAGGTTCAGCTGTCCCAAACAGAAAAAAAGAAAAATCAAACCTGAATCTGATAATCCTCCCAATCTAATTGCCAGGGAATAGAGCAACATGGTAAAAGGCACCAGAGGGGCCAGCAAAATTCAGAGTCAAAGACTCTTAAGGATACATGGACTAGCTTTTACATGCACACGCACACGCGTGCGTGCACACACACACACACACACACACCAAGTTGAACAGTCACAGATTTTAAAAGCTCAAAAAAATGTGTCACACAGACGCAATGTATAATTGGATGCTGACGGAAACAAGCTACCTATAAAAAGACACATGAGATAATGTAGAAAATATGAACAATGACTAGATATTGGTAATGTAAGAATTAGTACTAATTTGTAGGTATAATTACTGTGGTCTTTCTAAAGAGCTCTTCTTAGACACACTTAAGTATTTACAATAAAAATGGTATAATAGGGGTGTCTGGGTGGCTCAGTCAGTTGAGCATCTGACTTCAGCTCAGGTCATGATCTCACGGTTCGTGGGGCTTGCCCCATGTCAGGCTTTGCACTGACAGGGCAGAGCCTGCTTCGGATTCTCTGTCTCCCTCTCTCTCTGCCCCTCTCCGGCTCATGTTCTCTCTCTCTCTCTCTCAGAAATAAACATTAAAAATGATAGAATATCTGGGATTTGCTTTAAGGCAATTTGAGGGAGGGGCGCCTGGGTGGCTCAGGCGGTTAGGTGTCCGACTTCGGCTCAGGTCATGATTTCACAGTTTGTGAGTTCGAGCCCCGTGTCGGGCTCTGTGCTGGCAGCCTGGAGCCTGCTTCAGATTCTGTGTCTCCCTCTCTCTCTGTTCCTCCCCTGCTCTCACTCTCTCACTCTCTCAAAAATAAATAAAGATTAAAAAAAAAAAACTTTTAAGACAATTTGAGGGAGAACAATAGGGAGTTAGATCAAGTAAGATTGGTCAGCTCTTGAAGCTGTGTAATCGGTATATGGCAATCATTATATTAGTCTCTCTACTTTTGTATTTGCTTTAAAATGCATAAGGCTAAAAAAGGAGAGAGTGCCTAGCAAAGTGTATCAGGTAGCCAGAGTCAACCAATCAGAGTTGAGATTATGGATCAGCCTTCTCTGCTCAACTCTGGGCTGGGTAATCCTGGGAAAGAGGCTGTGAACCAGGAAAGAACCCAGAGGTCTTAAAGGTGAATCTGTTCTGATAGGGTCAGAAGCCTGATCCTTAGAACCTGGCCATTTTGACAGAATCAATCTTTCTTCTTCTTTCCTTCCTTCCTTCCTTCCTTCCTTCCTTCCTTCCTTCCTTCCTTCCTTCCTTTCTCTGCCCTTCCTTCCTTCCTTCCTTCCTTCCTTCCTTCCTTCCTTCCTTTCTCTGCCCTTCCTTCCTTCCTTCCTTCCTTCCTTCCTTCCTTTCTCTGCCCTTCCTTCCTTCCTTCCTTCCTTCCTTCCTTCCTTCCTTCCTTCCTTCCTTCCTTCCTTCCGTGTGTGTGTCTTTTTGTTGCTGTTATTGTTCTCCCTCAATCGCTGGTAAAATTCTTTTATGAAAATTGCAACTTCCTTCAGATGTAATTAGAGGGACTAAGGGAAGTCGGGCCTGCTTACCAAATGTTGAGACCCCCACTCTCATGCCCAGCCCTCTTCTCTCACTGGCCCCCAACCTGCTGGCAACCTGGCCTTTCCCTCCAAGCAGTGGACTGGGAGAAACTTCTCTGGGGTATCCAACCAGCCCAGGAGAAGAATCTTCAAGGCAATGAAATTGACAGTTTTTCTGAAGGTTTTAAGAGGAATTTTAAAGGATTGGCAGTTTGAGGTTGGATTATTTCAAAGTGCATAGAAAACTAAACAAATAAGAAAGAGAAAACAATTATTAAAAAAAAAACCAGTAGTGCAGGAAAGTATACTGTGAATAATAACATTTACGTATTCATACTAATATAAATACTGAATTGATGTGCCAAATGCTACTTATTGGTTTGCAGTCCCCATTTCCATTCCTGCTTTGTTCTCCCCTATATCACAGTGGGTGGATGGCTAGAAACCATATTTCAGACTTGCATAAAGCTTCAGATCTGATTGTAATTTCAGATTTGGTTGTTTTAGCTTGACCTAGCAACAACCTAGAAGTGCGATGCAGTCCCCCACTAGGGATGATGAATTTGTACATTTATTCCTGTAATTCCCTCAGTTTTTGCTTTCTTGATAGAAGCTATGTTAAGCGCATGTTTAGAATGCTTATATCTTCTCGGTGAATTTGTCATTACCTAGTGTCCCTCACCATCCATAATGATGCTTTTTGCCTTAAAGTCCCATTGGTAGGATATTATTATGGCCACACCAGCTATTTATTTGTTTGCCTGATACATCTTTTTCCATCTCTCTCAGCTTTTTTGTGTCTTTATGCATTAGGTGTGTCTGTTTTAATAAACATAGAGCTAGGTTTGTTTCTCTTCCTTTTTGGGTTCTTTCTCCAAAAGTGTTTTCAGTGCAGCTCATTCTACAGCACACACTGAGAAAAATGTTCACTGTGCCCCCCTCCTCTTTGAATGGCAATCTGCCTGGATATAAAATTCCAATTTCAAAAGTCTTTCCCTTTAATATTTAAAAACAAATTTTTATAACAGTTATGTATTTTTGAGAGACAGAGAGAGACAGAGCGTGAGTGGGGGAAAGACACAGAGAGAGGGAAACACAGAATCTGAAGCAGGCTCCAGGCTCTGAGCCATCAGCACAGAGCCCAACACGGGGCTCAAACTCACAAACTGTGAGATCATGACCTGAGCCGAAGTCAGACACTTAACCAACCGAGCCACCCAGGCGCCCCTCTCTTTAATATTTTAGAAGTGCTTCGTGATTGTTGTTTACATCCACCGCTACTATTGAAAACTCTGAGGTCAACCTGACCTAAGCGGAAGTGACCTGCTCCTACTCTCTGGTAGCTTTTAGAATTTTCTCTTTGTCTTTGATATTCTTAAGTTTCAGTATAACATATCTAGGAGGGAACTTTTTCCTCATCTCTCCTGTTTGGTATCATGTAAACCCTTTCCATTCAAGGTTGTTCATCTTTTTAACATTTCAACAAATTTCTATTATTTCTCCAAAGGTGTCCTCTTCTGCATAGTTAATTTTCTCTCTTTCTAGGACTCCTGTTATCTGGATCCTGGCACTTATACTTCTACTGTCATACCTCTTGTAATCTAAGTTTCCTTATTATTTGTTCTTCACTGCTTCCTTCCGTGAGACTTCTCTAATTTGATCTTCCAACTCACTGTTGATTAATTGTGCCTCCTCCATTATAATTTACCCCATCTATTGTGTTCTTTATTTTGACTATTGCTCACATTTAATATTTCTCCCTGCTTTTTTATAATTCCTTGTTTTATATTATATTATTAATAACTTCCCCATCTCCTTACGTATATGTATTGTGCTTATTTTAAATTATTGGCCCATCTATTCTAATATCTCAAAAGATACATATTGTCTCATTTGTTATTTGTTATTGTCTCATATTGTTATCTTTTGAGATACTTGTTCTCCTCAGGTGTCTAGTTATTTTGGCTTATGAAATCATATTCCCCGCGAAATTCCAACCACTCTGTCTGGTAGTGAGTTTAGGGAAAGAACTGAAGTTCAAACCCTAGTCCTTGTCAGCCCTACGAGCACAAAAAAGAAGGGAGAAGATGAGCCTAAGATGAGCCTAAGATGAGCACTAGAGCCATGAATAATCACACTTGTGTGCTATCACCCCACTAGGCAACTTCTGAAGTCAAGACTTCAATTTCAGACCCCATGGAGAAGCAGCACTGGGTGGTGGTGGTTCTCCTAGGTTATGACCCACCAGCCCTGGGAGTGTAGAGGAGGAAAAGTAGAGAATAAATGCACGAGGCCAGTCAGTTCCCACTGATTTTCCCAACTACCCCAGCAAGGCCTGTTTTCTACTCTAATAGTACCCCATGGATACCTATCCAAGCTTAATGGGCCATTTGCACATATTAAGGAAGGACATGATGGTTTTTCCCAAAGCAATGGAGTAGGCACAGGGCAAATAAAAATTAAAATACTATTCTGCCCCAAATTAAACTGAAACCTCCACCTCTTTGTGGCTTTTTAATGCCAGGGTTTGGGGGAATCGTTCCAGGTACACCTCAAAAATCACAGGCTCCTATTCTCTGCTTTAGTGGAATTGCTTCCAGTGTTCAGCCAGTGAGCTCAAAGAAGCTCTTCACATACTGATAAGGAACCATTGTCAAAATATAAGTGAACAAGCAGGGTAGAGACCAGTGCGATATACTGCCATTTGTGTACAGAAGGTGGCTTTTGTGGGTGTGTGTGCTTTTACTGGTATACGTACAGAATGTCCCTGGAAAGTTACACAAGAAACTAAAACTACTGAATGCCTCTGTGGAGGGTATCTGAGTGATGAGGGATGGCAGTAGGGAATTTAAGCTGTTAACACCTTTTTGTGTTATTTTATTTTAAAGCATATTTTTAAGTTAACAAATATCTCAAATACGCACACAAATTACCTTCAGGTTCCAGGGTTCTCTCCCAGCCTGTGACTCTCATGTCTAGGTGGGTACAACACTGCCCATGTCAGCCTATTGGAATCCTCCCCATTTTCACAAGCCATCAAAAAACACCACTTCCGGGGCGCCTGGGTGGCTCAGTCGGTTAAGCGTCCGATTTCGGCTCAGGTCATGATCTCACAGTCCGTGAGTTCGAGCCCCACGTCAGGCTCTATGCTGACAGCTCAGAGCCTGGAGCCTGCTTCGGATTCTGTGTCTCCCTCTCTCTCTGATCCTCCCCCCGTTCATGCTCTGTCTCTCTCTGTCTCAAAAATAAATAAAAGTTAAAAAAATTAAAAAAAAAACAAAATGCCACTTCCTTCATTAAGCCCTCTCTGAACACCACAGCAAGAAGATATTCTCTCCTCTGAACTCTCGGCCCATGTTGGGGACAACCATCTTTATGTCCTGATTACTTTCTATGACACAATTTCATTATTTGTGTACCTATCATATCTCCCCTGCTCATTCAATTGGCCTTGAGGAATGCTACTTTGTTGAAATGGGTCCAGTATCCAAACACCAGATTCCCAGTGGCATCCTCCAGGCTCATTTTTAGACAATTCTAATTCACACACAAGCCACACACTTGCCCTTATGAATGTCCCCTAGTAGCCATTGTCCTGAACAGGGGTCCACCACATCCTAGGCCAGTGGCCTGAGGAGCACCAGAATCCCACATTCAGACAGGTGGATAAATTAATGGCCATAGGCCATTTCCTCCAACTTTACATATACGACAAAACTGAGCCACAGAAACCAACAATCCAAGGTGGCCAGATTTAGAGATGAGAGCAACAGCCTCTGACTCTCTTCTGTGACTGTTTTCCTAGAAAACAGTCCTCAGTCAGGGAAGTCCCTTCCATAGGACAGAAGAGGAGGCTAGGAAAGGCCTGTTCTCTTAATCTTTAGGGGGACCCACTTCCCCAACATAGTTGGTATTCTTGTTGTCATGTTTTTACCTGTTTGGTTAAAGATAACGATTGTCCTCTTGCTTAAGTTGGCAAACACAGTAAAGAACTGTTGCCCCGTGGTCTGCAAGGATCTAATCTCCTGCCACCTGTCAAGACGTAAGACGGGAAGCTCAGGAAAGAGACAAGTGTAACCTGGAACAAAGCAGACACAAATGCACACATCAGAACTGCTCCTCCTCCCCAATCTCTCTTCCCAGGGCCCTTTTGCACAAGAAAGTTCCACCTGGTGGGCTTTTAGGGTCTACAATGCTTGTGCAGGTGCAACCCTTTGGTGACCTCTGACCTTCACGGTACCAGGCTTGTGCTTTACACTACAGTTATTCTCGTATTGTCACTCTGTGTTAGTTGCTCCTATGTCTGTTTCCCCTACCGGACACCGAAAATGGAGACACTGAGGGGAGGAGGGCGGTGACGTCAGGCCACAGAGCAGCCTGGGGTGGGGGCTGCCATTGTTCACTACCGCAATGTGGGGGTATTCATCATCCTGGTACCGTCAAAACTCAGGAAGGACTTCAGAAACCAATACAGGACGCCTCTGTGGCCCCGACCACAGCTCTCTGGGCTCCGGGTCTGGTCTTAAGGGGGCCCACGGCCCCGCCCCATTCCTACCCCAGAGGGGTGCAGAGGGACCGGGGTTAGGGAGAGCAGACTCCAGCACCCGGAGCAGACAGGTAAACCAGAGAAATGACACCCGCGACTAGCGTCTCGGGCCTTGTCCCCCCCACTCCGGACCTCCACCCCTATCCTGGACCTGCACGGGCAGGATCGGAGAATCAAGAGGGCGGGCGCCCGTCACCCAGGGCGCATGCGCAGAGTGGGCGGAACGAGGCGAAGCCCCATCGTCGCTTAAGCTCGCAACCAGCAGGGGGCGACACGAGGACGCCTCCCTGCTTGCGGCCGGGGAGCTAATGACTTCGCCGCTGGCGGGTGGGCTGGCACCGGACTGGGGGCTCGGGAAGAGAAGAGAAGCGGCCAGCCTCCAGGTAAAATTAGCGGAAAGATAGGACGTGGCAGTAGAGAGCATGCCTGGTGCGCCCCAAGTCGTCCCTGATACCTCGGACTTAATACTTACATGCTCGCCCCACCATGTGTGTGGTGCAGTAGTGGAGTCTCAGGCTTTGGCCTGAGACTGAAAGACTTTCAGCCTCACCGTTTACTGTGTAATTTGGGGCAAGTTATCGAGCCTGACTGAGCCTTGGCTTTCCTATTTATTAAATGGGGTAGTAGACCCTACCTCATTGGTTCATTATGGAGCTCACAAGCACACAAGCAAGTGCTTAATAAATGTTAATCCTTATCAGCCCTTTTCTTATTACATCACTATTGTCTGTCTGTGCATCTCCCTCCTCCCCTGGTATCCCCCACCCCCACAGAAGCTGATGCTGTGAGCTCCCCTGGACAGATAATGTGAGTCAGTCATCATGGTATTACCAGTGCACAGCACCAGCCCCTATAAAAAATAAAAATAAATAACTGCCCAGGGAGCCAGGGAGAAGCCAAGGAACTGAGTTGGGATGAAATTGTGAAGGCTCCACACAGGCACCTACAGAGCCCCTGCTCAAACATCCCTCCAAATCAGACCCTCAGACTCCAGCCCCATGGAGCCGAAAGGCTTTGCTCTATCCCAGCAGCCTGACCTCCCTGCCATGTGGAAGGATGGGCTGTTCCCTCCTCAAGCCCCCAGTGGTCCATCTAGCGCATCTTGGGTGTTTAGTCCACCTGAGAGAGCTTTGCCTGAGCCTGGGTCTCTACCCACTTATATCTCTGGCTCTGTCTGACTCTGTCTGTGCTATGTCTGTCACTGGGGCCGTAGATCAGAAAGGGAGATGAGGGAACACCACCTCTTTCTAGTTCCTGCCTCAACTGTCAGAAGTTGGTATATATAATTAGCCCTCCTCAACTCTCTCCCCAGAAAACAGCTGGAAGCTCAGCCCTTACCCCAACCTGTAGCCTGTGAAAATTCTTCTCTTCTGTTCACTGCACAGCCCCACTCAAGCTCAGCCCAAAGAGATAAGGAGTAGAATCTCCCCCAGAGAGCCTGGGCTGCCCTCCTTGAGGGACTGCTGGGAAGGAAAACATGTCCTATTCTGGAAGAGATGGCTGGTGAGAGAGAGGTCCTGGGGACCCTCCACTGGACAGTTTCCTTGGGGAGCCTGAGGCCAGGGAGCCCTGGGCTGTTTTCTTCCTTGTGACCCAAAGATAAGTCCACCTGTATAACCCATGCAGCACCCTTGTGAAAATTAGCTCAGGCTGGTTTTCATTCCCCATCTGGCCCACATTCCCATCTGGGCCACAACCTGCCCAAACTACGTGAAAGAAAACTACATCCTGCTAGTCCCCATGGAGAGTAGAAACTCAGACTGTGAATAAGTCTGTGATCAGGCAGATGTCCACTTGTCTGCTCCTATACTCCAGGACCATGGTAGTGGCAGTGACTGTTCTTATGAGAACATAATGCTTCTTACTCCCATCAGGGGACCCACAACTCCCCGTGTCTCCCTCCAAAGCCCGACTCTGAAACTGATAGAGTCTATAGGGTAGCTTCAAAAAACTGTGCCTCCTGCCCCACTGTCTAGCATATCCTAGCCAAGATGGCTGACTACTCCTCTGTGCTCAGCTCTGTCTCCTGGGGACAGTCCTCGCTGCCTAACTACACCTGCAATGCTCTTTGTATATATCTAAAACCAGGAGCACCTGTCAATGATGCCTTCCTTCTTCCCAAACTCTTATCTCTGAGTCCCTGGTCCTCACTACCGACTTGAGGACCCTGTTATGTGTCCTCAAATGTGCATTCTAAATTAAAGATACCACTTCTATGACTTTACCTAAAGAAATTCTGCCACAGGGGCACCTGGGTGAAGTTGAGGGTCCAATTTCAGCTCAGGTTATTATCTAGCGGTTTATGGGTTTGAGTCCCACGTTGGGCTCCAATGACAGCTCGGAGCCTCAAACCTGCTTCAGATTCTGTGTCTCCCTCTCTCTCTGCATCTCTCCCACTTGCTCTCTCTCTCTCTCTCTCTCTCTCTCTAGCTTGCTCGCTCTCGCTCTCTCTCAAGAATAAACATTTTTTAAAAGAGAAATTCTGCCACAAGTGCAAAGTTGTGTGTCCAAAGATGGTTATGAGAGCATTTGTTGCGGTACCAAAACCCCTCAAAGAGCCCAAATGCCCATTAATAGGGAAATGGCATAATACTTTATGGGTGACCCATACTGTGGACTTCCATGCAGCTAATAAAAGGATTTTCAAGATATTTAAGTGAGGGAGGAAAATTGGAGGACAATATGAATAGTCATATCCATTTAGGATGTTAGGAACTAGAGGGCAAACATCTAACTAAATGCATAGGAACAGACCTAGGAAAGCCAAAAGGCCAACAAGCACTTGAGGAAATGCTTAAGATCACTGATAATCAGAGATGTGAACATTGAAAAAATAAAATATTCCTTTATGCTTTGCAGACTGGCACCCAGTGAGTGGAACACACCGAGTTCAATTCTGGAGCAGCCATTCTGGACAGCAAGCCAGCAGTGTTTCGGCAAGTTAGACATTTCATACTTTGTGACCCAGAAATTCCACTCCTGGGTATAGATCCCAAAAGTATTTCCCACAGGTGCTTATAGAAACCTGTATGCGGAAGTTCACTGTGGCATTACTTGAGGTAGTAGGGGAGTTGAAGCCACCTAGGTATCTTTCCCTGGAAGAACAGACAAGTAAAACAAGGCGGTCACATACCATGGAATCTGAAGCAACAGATTGATGTGCACAAAGTAACAGGGATGTATCTTTACAAAAATAATGTAGTGAGTGCCACAGTGACCCAGCATGGGTGTTGGAATTTAAGCAGAAAGATGTTTACCATGGTTCAATACTAGATGTCCAAGCCCCGACAGGGTGAGAAGGGGCCCCACATTTGGGCCAAAGGTGGGGGAAAAGCAAGACAGCAACATAAACTGGTTACACATCAGGGGATTGATCACATAAACCTTCTGAGGATTATAGGAGCCAGGTTTCTCCCTGTCAGAGAAGGCAATTATGAATACAGAAAACTAAAAAGAGCCCTGTGATATTGCATTGTAATTGGAGTTCTTGGTATGAACTTATGGGTCTCAATAAATGTAAGTGTAAATGTGTTATATACATATTCATATGAATATGTTCATATTCCCTGGCTCTGTCTACTAAGAGAGTCTTGTAGCTGCGATCCCTAGTAGCAATGGCCATAGCTAGAACCCAGATCTTGGCTTCTAAATAACATTATCCACTAAAAGGACCAGAATACCTTAGGGGGCAAAATGGTTGATTCAAGGGCTAGCACATGGAAAAGTACAATGGGAAATTGAAGCATCTTATGCCAGAAATGCTCAAATGATAAGGACATGTCAAAAGGAAAGAGGAATTTTTGACAAGGGTGCCAAGACAATTCAATGGAGAATTAACAAAGGTCTTTTCAACAAATGGTGCTGGAGTAACTAGATGTCCACAAGCAAAATACTGAAGTTGGACCCTTCCCTTACACCATATACAAAAATTAATTCGGGGTGCCTGGGTGGCTCAGTCGGTTGAGCGTCCGACTTCAGCTCAGGTCATGATCTCACACTCCATGAGTTCGAGCCCTGCGTCAGGCTCTGTGCTGATGGCTCAGAGCCTGGAGCCTGCTTCAGATTCTGTGTCTCCCCCTCTCTCTGCCCCTCCCCTGCTCATGCTCTGTGTCTCTCTGTCTCAAAAATAAATAAAAAAACATTTTAAGAAATTTAAAAAAATTCAAAATGAATCAAAGATCTAAATGTAAAAGCTAAAATTATAAACCTCTTAGAAGACAGTATAGGGCTAAATCTTCACCTTTGACTTGGCAGTGGTTTCTTAGATACAATACCAAAAGCAACCAAATACCATAAGCAACCAAAAAAATAGATAATGACTTATGAAAAGTAAACACTTTTGTATTTCAAAGAATACTATCAGGAAAGTGACAAGACGACACACAGAATGGGAGAATAGATTTGCAAAGCATATATCTGATAAAGGACTTGTATCTAGAATATGCAAACAATTCTTACAACTCAATAATATAAAGACAAGTGACCCAATTAAAAATGGGCAAAGGTCATGATCTCATGGTTCGTAGGTTCAAGCCCCATTTTGGGCTCTGTGCTCTGTGCTGACAGCTCAGAGCCTGGAGCCTGCTTTGGATTCTGTGTTTCCCTCGCTCCCTGCCCCTCCCCCTGCTGGTGCTCTGTCTCTCTCTGTCTCTCTGTCTCTCTCAAAATAAAAAATAAATAAACATTAAATTAAATGTTTAAACAACTCAAATGTCCAACCACTGATAAGTGAATAAACAAAATATGGTATGTCCATGCAATGGGACATTCTTTGGCATTAATAAGGAATAAAGTGCATGCTATAAGGTGGATGAATCTTAAAAGCATCATGCTAAATGAAAAAAGTCAGTCACAAAAGACCACATAGTGTAAACTTCCATTTGTATGAAATGTCCAGGAAAGGCAAAGCTATAAGAGACAGGAAGTAGACTAATAATTGCCTGGGACCTGGCAGCATGAGAAGATTGAGAGTAGAATAGTTAAAGTTTCTGGTTGGAGTGATGAAAATGTTCTAAAATTGATTGTGGGGATGGTTGAACAGCCCTGTGAGTATACTAAAAACCACTGAATTGTAGACATTAAATAGGTGAGTTGTATGTATGTGAATTATATCTCAACAAAGCTGTCACAAAAAAAGGGGGGGGACTCAGAAGCCAGCTGAAGGGACTCCCACTGACTACCTGTGGGACAATTTGCAAATTAAGTAAATAATTATAGTAACAAGTTATAACCCATTGAATAAAATAGGAACCCGTTGTACTTATTGATATAAACAATACGTAGAAAATTTGATGAGTAGCAGGATATATATGTAGTCTCAAATTCCTCCCTGAAAAACATGTATTAATTACAAAGGTAAAAAATACTAATTTTACAGAAAGAAGCCTAGCAGACACCATCTCACTCAAATTATCAAAGGTGACATCACCACTAATGGGATAAATAAAAATCATGCCCCTTCTGATAGGATACAATGAAAGAATTCAGCACCATTTCAGTGGTGTTCCTGCCAAAGACGCATAATCTGAATTGAATCATGAGGAAATATCAAACAAACCCCTGCTGACGGACATTATATGTAATAACTGGTCATGGAAGTCAAGAAAAGACTGAAACTGTTGCAGATTGAAGAATAAGGAGACAATGACAACTAAATAAAGCACCTAATCTTGCCTGGATCTTTTTGCTATAGAGATGTTGTCAGGACAACTGGCAAACCTTAATGAGGTCTGAGTAGTCCATGGCGAAAATGTTCACTTTATTATTTTGACGATTGTATCATGACTATGAGGGAGAATGTCCTCACTTGTTGGAAACAGAAAAGAAAGCATATGTCAGCAATTTATGCTCAATTGGGTCCTGGGCAGGGTGAGTTCTTTATACCTGACAATTTTTCTATAAGTTTCAGATTGCTTAAAATAAAGCAAGAAAGCATAATACATATAAAACAACTGGCTCATATTCTTCAAGAAATGTCTATGTTACAAAAAAGCAAAGAAAAGTTGATGAACTGTTTCCAGCTAATGGAGACTAACAGGAAGTGGAAAACTAAATACAATGAGTGATACTGGGTTAGATCCTAGACTAGAAAAAAAATGATAAACGATGTTATTGGCACAATTGGCAAATTTTGAATACGATCTGAAGATTATATAACAGCACGGTTACCAATGTTGTTAAATGTCCTGATTTTGGTCATTGCACTGTGGTCATGTAAGTAAAGGACTTCTTTCTCTGGGCATGATGTCTGCCACTTATTCTCAAGTGCTACAATAACCATAATTTAATAAATACATAGAGAAAGAGAACGATAAAGCAAATGCAGCTCAGAAACAGGTTTACTGAAGTTCTCTGTACTGTTCTTGTAACTTTTCCATAAATTTAAAATTCTTTAAAACTACACTTCTTAAAGTAACGTTTAAAAAACAAAATGAAATATAAAACCCAATGTGCATGAGTGAAAAGCACACACACAAAACAATGCATATTTTGTGAGAAAGCATAACACAGACATACACACTAAGCACAACTCAGTGGTTCCTTACTGAGGGGGGCGGGAATGGGAGCGAGCGTGCAGGCTAAAGAGAACAAATAAAGCGATTCTTTTAAAGACTGGAGTTGTTGTCTAGAGGAACAAAAGCCAAATTTCTGACCTCAAACTTCTGAGGCATCAGGTGGGATAAGAGTGGAGGCAGGCATGAAGAGGGGAAACCAGACAAACACACTGTTTTGCGTTTTATTTTTATGTTTAGTATTGTTTGAATTGTTTTGTGGTATAAAACTCATTCACGTATTATTTATGTAATTTTTGAAATAGAGAAAAAATGGAACATCCATATAATGCTATCTAGACAGCTATTAAAACTGAGATAGAGCGACATCCACTGATATGTAAGAATGTGATGGCCTCTTGTTAAATCTGTTTTCCAATGGCAATTTGCAGAGTAGCGGGAATAGTGTAAACCGTTGTTGAAAAACACATAGCACATGCAACGCTGTAACTATCAGCTGCGCTACTTAGAAAGGGAGGATTAAGAGAAGAACTTATATACATCTCAGCCTGATTATTTTACAATGAGTTTGTGTTAACTTGTAATTTTTAACCACAAAATGCATGAATATATTCTCATTCTGGAAAAGAATAAAATATGTATTGCTTTTAAGCAATATTACGTGTAATACTGTAGCTAAGGTAAGGAATTGTTTCTTAAAGGACAATTGGTATTTTTTAAAGGAAACGCAACCTCCTTTTCAACAAAACACAACTTCAAACAATAATGATTATGTAATTACGCCTCTATTAATATAGCAACAGTTTAAAATCGTCCGAATGCCCCATGAGGAGATTGTCGGTTTCTAATTTCGGTTCCCGATTTCGCCACCCTCGCTTGACACTTCGCAAAGTATAAGCCACCCCTCCAAACCCACAAAGCTCTCCAGATACCCAGCACATGAAGGTCCCTGTGTCCTTCCCTTAGTGTCTACCTAACAAACTTCAGCCTGAGGCTGTCGGGTCCTCACCTCCACTGGAAGGTCTTACCTTTCTCCAAGCCGGGGAAGGAACCTCCGTCCTCCTCTCCCCGAACCCCAACCTCACCACTCCACCCCACCAACCCCACGCCTTCCCCCACCTTCACAAGGCTTCCATTGTCTCACCTTCCCTCTCCCTAGAGGGCTCAGCACTTTGCGCGGTAACTCTTGTTCCGGAGACCAGTTTCAGCAGAGGCTTAGGGTGTGGGGAAAATGCTTTAAGGCAGTTTGGCTCGATATTAAGAGCAATGAAAATGTCCCTACCCTGTTGAGCCAGTAAGGATCCTAATGAAATAATCCTCCCCAAATAATTTGCTCCCCAAAGGAGCAAACGATGTGTTTGAAGATTTTTGTTTGAGCATCATTTTAATGCTGAAAAACTGGACACGGCGGACTATTTAACAATTGAACAGCTAAAGTAAATTACACTAACAAAATATCTCTCGGCCGTTGAAAAGTACGTATGAGGATCATAGCACACGGCAAATATTTAGGTGAGGCAAATGGAAACTGCAGAATACAAAACTGCATGTTCACCATGACTGAAACGATGCAATTCAAGTGTGCACCGAAAATAAGTCTGAGCGATTATTTTTTTCGTCTTTTTTTAAGAAGAGAAAGTGGTGAATTTAGGTTTGGGCACTGGGATTCTTTTCCTTCTTTCAATTCTATTATTGTTCTGACTGTATGACTAGTGTGCAAAGGCTGGAAGCGGCGTTAAAAAGAGCCTCAATATTGTCAATACGATTTAAAAACTGAGACAAGTTATTTTCAGCAAGAGGACCGCATTTCTAATGGAGGGACTCTGGCACCTAGACCTGCGAGTGGGGGCTGGGAGCTGGGAACAGGAGTCCCGGGGTCTTTTAGAATAAAGCCACGACCACCCAGTGAACCTGGACGAACCGGTACGAAAGGGACCCGCGAAGGGTCGTCCACTACCCATCTTCTCCGCACCCGCGACTCGGGTCCGGCTGAGCGGAGCCGATTGCCCGTTCGTTGGTTGAGTGAGTGTATTTCTCCAGCGATCCATCCCTTTAGACTACCTTCCCCATTAGCAACCTGCACGTCCCCACCGAGACCAGCCGCCCTGCTGACCAAAGCGAGGGAATCGAGGGAATCCAGGGAAATTGCGGGAAAGGCAGATCACTCTCGGTGGAGACCCTGCGGCGCTTTGTTTGGGTCGCGCTTGGCCTCCCCATTTCCGGCCCCGCCCCTTCCCACTCTCCCGCCCCCTCTCCCTGACCCTGCTTTCCCTCCCGGGCTCCTGGCACCCTGCTTTCACGGCTTCTGTTCCCCTCTCCCCGGCCTCCTTCTTCCCTCTCTTTCCCTTTCTGCCAACGCCACACACACACACACACACACACACACACACACACACACACACACCGCCCTCATCACCACTACCTCCTGCACTGCCTTCACCACCACCGCTCCCCAAGCATTTGCAGTATTTGCCCCAGAGGAGCAGACTCTAAAGAGGGTTCTCCGCGGAAAATCAGCAGGACCCAATCCCAAGGGGCGGGCTTTCGCGAAGACCTGGACGCCGGCCTGAGCCTCCCGCCTCCAACACTCCAGGCGGCGGCCTCGCCCCCGGGGAAGGGAAGGCGAGAGGCAGCTCCCAGGGGAAGGAACGACCAAGCATCATCAAGGCCACTAGAGACGGCGACCAGGGTGGGGGCCACCTCCACTTAGTGCCGTTGAGCGCTATCCGTCGTCTGTCCGTTTATTGGGGTTTGGGGGTCATCTACCAAGGCCAGGACTTCAGACTGGCGAGCCCACTTGGCCTATCTCCGAACTCCCAAGTTCTCCACGAGTATCAGGGGGAGGTGAGGGGAGAACGAGCTCAAGCAATACATTCTTGTTCTCCTAAAAATTCGTCGGGTCAGGGGCTCACAGAGTGACACACACTCCCCCAGCGCTCACTTCTTTCGGGGAAGGGCTGCGCTTCCAGCTCTCCCTCCACACACGTACAGGACTCAGAGACGTGTGAAGGGTGGGTCGTGAGTATGTTTACACCAACGGTGTGACGCTCCCCTATTGCCCCACGGCGCAGGCCGCAGATGTCTGCCTCGGGAAGCGAGAGGGACAAGCCCTTGGCAAAACAAATTCCTTCTCACTGTCCGGGGCAGTCTGTTGAATTATTTGTTTGCCGAAGAGGTGTTCCTTGCCAGAAAGAAAAACAAAAAAACAAAAAAACATATATATAAATGAAAGGGAATGGGATTCAAACCTACAAGAAAAGTAGGTAAGCCTTGTTCCGCAGACACACAGGCGCACGCACGCGCACGCGCGTCGGGAGCTCGGGCACTTGTTCTCTTTATCCATTGAAATTGCCTCGGACTCGTTTCGGGGCTCACGTCGCTGTCCCCTCCTTTCGCGTGGCTGAGGCCCAGAAGCGGAGGTGTCTCAACGCCACGGCCGCCAGAACAGACGGCCCTCGCTCCAGAGCCTGCCGAACCCATCCACGCGCTCGGAACTCGGTCCGGCCTCCCCGCGATCGCAATCCCCCTGCTGCCGTCCCCGCGCGCGGCCCGCTGCTACCAAGGACCTTGACCTCTCGCGGACCCCGTCGCCTCCTTTAGCTCTCCCTGACCTGCTTTTGAACCCGCTAATCCAGTCCGAACTCTCGCCCCGCAGCGATCCTTCGCCCGGGCCCGGCGCGCTAATTCCCACTGACCCCCGCCGCCTCTCACCGTTCTGCAGGCTTTGAAGGGTGCGGCCTTCGCGTGCGGTGCTATCCGGTGCACGGGCTCAGACCGCCCGGCCTCGCTGCAACCCACGTACACGCCCTAGGACCCAAACTAGCAGTCTCGAGTTGCAAACATTCTTTCCTTTCCTTTTTCTTTCTCTTGTTTCCCCTTACTTTAATTCGTTTCTTTAAGAAACCTATCAGACCCACAGAGATCAAAATTGTAGGTAACATACTAAGTTGGCGAGGCTGTTGGGGAAGCGGACACTTTCACACGAGGCTGGCAAGCAAGGAGGGCGCAGAAAGGGTAAGCTGAGTCGGGCTACCAAGGAGCAAGCGCCTAGGGTGACGGCGGAAAGGGCAGGCGGGAGAACAGAGGACAGTGGTGACTTCATTCCTGTTTTTCGACGGGAGCGGGGATGTCCGACATGCGGCAAGAAATTGGGGCCTCTGTGATGGGGCTGAGGATCTGGAAACACACCTACTTGTCATTTTATAATCCTTTGTGCTGGTTAGAATTTTTTCCCCCTCAGATGAATGTTTTCCTTTTTTAAAACAAAATTAAAATTTAAATTAAAAGTTAATGAAATTACTGGGGCGCTGGGTGGCTCAGTCAGCTGAACGTCTGACTTCAGCTCAGGTCCTGATACCGCTGGTGAGTCCCAGCCCCCGCATCGGGCTCCCTGTTGACAGCGTGGAGCCGGCTTCTCTTCCTGTCTCCCTCTCTCTCTGCCCCTCCCCAGCTTATGCTGTCTGGGTCTCAAAAATAAAAACATCAAAAAACAATTTTTTAAGTTAGTGAAATTAGTGCTCAACAAACACACTTACAAACAAAAGCCCCCCACCCCCCCCCACCCCCCCAAAAAAAACCCCACACACCTAAGGCATGGGTCTGCATGTCTGTTCCGGGGGTTTTTTGTTTGTATGTTTGTTTTGCCTTTTTTTTTTTTTCCCAGCCAACTGAACAGGAAAAAATGTGTTTCCTTTCTTAGATTTTTCTTTATTACAGAATCACTGAGGCTGCAGGAAAGCACCTCTTTAATGGAAGTTATTTTCAGGGGCCATTTTCTAGCCACCAAAACAAACCTGTGCTTGGGCACCAGGTGGTCTGTGTATCTCTTGCAAACCATCAGAGGTGGAGTGGCACCTCAAGATCAACTTCAGAGGTTCCCTGCCATGACTCCATTTTGGGTTTCACTATCCAAGAAGATGTTAGCTGTCTCCAGTAACGTAGGCTCCCTGACTGTGGGGATTTAGGTCTGTTTGGTTCACAAATGTCTCCTAGTGCCTGGCATCCTATTCAGAATATAGTAGTAGCTCAATAAATATCTAGTTCCCAGTAGATATAAATTCTTGACAACATCTTGGGGGTAATGGAATAGGTGCCCTAAGGGACTATCTGGAGGGGACCTTGGCTAGTGCTCAGGGCCTTCCCAGCATTCCAACAAAGGCACACCAGTCACCCAACATAGGCTACCACACAGCTTCTTGCCCTTCCACTTCTGAAGTCCTTTCTCAAGGTCAGAAGATGGAGAATTCCTTCCTACAGGCTCACCCTCACAATCATCCCCAGTTAACTCCCTGTTTGCGTGGCAGCAGGTGCCCGGCCACATAGTGGAGGGGCAGAAGACACTCCAATCTGGACCAATCTGACCCAGAGAGCAAGGAAGCTTCTTTGGGTCGAAAAGTAGGGGAGTCCCCAGAGCCAGGGTAACCACTGAAGGGGCGCCAGACATCATGCTTCCTGGCTTCCCTTTCCCCAGCTTAGTCTGGAATCCACCTTCGGGTGACGCTGATGGCAAATGACCCTTCTTAGGACAACAACATTCAAGACTAGCGAGTTCCCTGGCACTGGGGACTTGGGACTGGGGTAGTTGGTGACCCTGAATGTGCAGTGTGGCAGCAAGCATAGCAAAGAGAAGAAGGAACCGAGTCTACAGGGTAAGTCGCTGTGGCAAGCTTTTCTGAGGCACAAAGCAGGGGAAGAACAAATGAGCACCTGCCCTTGATGCAGGCATCAGAACAAAACGCCTCTTCAAACTTATTCTAACAACATTTAAAAAATTATTTTACTAGATTCATTTGAATTGCGACACCCCAAAATTCAAAAGGCATGAAACGATATAAAAGCCACCATTGCTGGCCTCCAGGCCACTCCCCAAAGGCGGCCCAAGGAGCCGCTCCGGCTCTCTCCTGGCCAGGCCTGGGGGGAAATGCCTGGGAAAGGTGGGAGGCCAGGACACTGCCTGTGGGGAACCCCCTGTCCCCAGGCTGCGGGACGCAGATCCTTCTGGGGCTTGAGTTGCCATTCCTTCCACTCCCAAGCCATGGACCTACACCTTGGGAAGGACCATGGGCTGGCTGGGGTTCCCCAACAGGGAAGGGAAAATCTGGCTTGGGGGTGGAAGCATGAGCGGCACTTTAAACACGGAAAACTCAGCAGTGTCCAGGCCATTGGATGACTGAAAGCAGGGTTCAAGTCTCGGCTGCACCGCCCACTGTCTTCACTGAGCTCGGTGTTTGCTTTCAAGAAACACGAGGTTGGATGAGAGCAGCTGATTAGCTATCCAGAGGCTTTGGCAGTGAAAAGCATTTCTCCTGAACCCCCACCCCCACTCCACTTAGGCAGCTGGAGTTGAGGGCCTGGAATCTGGATTCGCAACCCCCAGGCCAGACAACCTTTCCCTGTCCCTTGGGCCATGGCTAACCTTTTCATTCTTTCATCCATCCAGGTGGAAGGGAAAGGGGGATGAACTAGTGCTACCTGTGAGCTCTGGCTCTAAGCCCTAAATGATGAAAGCTTAAATTTACCTCCCTCTAGCACCCATTGAGGGCCAGGTATTAGATAAAGTGCTCCACACAGATTAACCTACTCCTCAAAACAACTCTGGGAGTTTGGTACTAACATTATCCCCATTTAATGGGTGAGGATGCTGAGGTACAGAGAGGTTAAGCAACCTATTAGCAAGTAGGTAGTGGTAGAACCAGGATTCTAACCCAACCTAGCCAAGAGTCAGGGCACTGAATTTTTACCACAGAGCCTCTAATTCCTACAAACCTCCCAGTCCAACCGTCTCCTCCTCACTGGACAGGAGTGGAAAGGGGGCTTCTAGAAGGTGACCTATTAGCTGGGGACAAATAGCCAGTGTGTGCCCTATCCCTGAGCCTCACCATGCTCCTCCCAGCATGGGAGCTGGGAGCTGGGAGCTGGGAGCTGGGAGCTGGGAGCTGCTCCCAGAAAACTTCCTACCTCTTCTGAGCTGCGAGTGGAGCACCCCAAACTAGGGGTACACCCACACTCCCACACAGATAAGGTAGAAACCACCCAAATGTCTATTAATAGTGAATGGATAAGCAAATGTGGTATAACCCATACAATGGAATGTTAATCAGCCATGAAAGGAATAAAGTACTCATATATGCTATAACATGAACGAACCTTGAAATATTATGCTAAGTGAAAGAAGCCAGGTGCAAAGGCCACTTATTGTATGATTCC
Source organism: Felis catus (assembly GCF_018350175.1). Taxonomy (NCBI): domain Eukaryota; kingdom Metazoa; phylum Chordata; class Mammalia; order Carnivora; family Felidae; genus Felis; species Felis catus. The sequence goes on from NC_058370.1 coordinate 87,690,171, forward strand.
ATTTATATGAAAAATCCAGAATAGGCAAATCCATAGAAACAAAGTGGTTGGTTAGGTTGCTTGGGGCTGAGGTTGGGGTGGAAAGTTGGGTGACCGCTAAAGGGCACGGATTTCCTTTTGGGGTGATGAAAATGTCCTAAAATGTACTGTGCTGACGGCTGCACTGTACATCTGGACATAGGCTACATATTTTAGTATGCCGGTGAAAATACTAAAAACTTTTGAATCGTACAGTGTGTGAATTGTAGGATATGTACGTTATAGCTCGATAAAGCTGTTACCAAAACAACAAAAGCAAAACAACACATAGTGAACCCAGCCACGGTAAACTCAGGTTCTGCTCTTTGAAAGTCTGCATCCTCACAGTCCAGGTTTCTTTTGGTTTCTGGAGAGGCCACAGCTCCCCCTTGAACGTGCCAAGGTACCGCGTCACTCAATCTGAAAGTCCCCACCCCAGCGTCTCTGCGAGGAGCCAGGAGCCGCCAAGCAGTGCCAGGCTGGTGGAGTCCATCGCTGAGTGTGTGTGTGTGTGGGGGGGGGGGGGGGGGGGGGGGGTGGGCAGCCCAGTTCTCAGAGTGAAGCGGGAGGGAGGGGGAAGAGATTTTTGCCTTAGTAGCACTTTGGGACCTGGCACCTGGGTGTCAAGCCACACAGACCAGGTTTGTGACCTTGGTCTGTTTCCTCCTCTGCACAAGGAAGCAACCAAGTCCCACCCTAAGGGTTGTCATGACTATTTCATGACAGTGCAGCACCTTTTGGGGGGCACTTAGGCCTGTATCTCTCACCAGAAAACAAATAAAACGCTGATTGATTTCAAGAATGATCCAGATAAAATCAGACTGCAGTAGGAGTGAGTGAACTTTGTTTGTTAAGAAAGAAGGAAAATGTTTAGAAGATTCTTTCAAGTCTTTTCGTTGGTTCAAACTCTGCACCTGGATGGGATGGTAATGTCCTAAGAAAGACAAATAAAAGAGAGTGCTTCTGCCCCAGCACGGAGAGGGCTGATGGGAAATGGGGAAGGTAGGAGCCAGCAAGGGGAGTCAGAGGGAGAGAGGATGGAGAGAAACAGCCACGGAGGCTGAGGGGCTGGGTGGGAAAGACCGCGCGCAGGGAAGGGAGGATGGCTGGAGAACGAGAAGGAGAAAGGGGGCAGAAGGAGAAGGATGCGGTGGCAAATCACCAAAGGAGAGAGCGGGAAGTTAGAAGATTCACAGGGCCCTGCCAGGAAGAGGAACAGGAAGCCAAGAAAGCTTTGGGGGAAATCTGTCTGGAGGAAAGCAGGTGAGAAGATCACCAAATTAGGAGTCCCCCCACCCTCCACACCAAGTCCCTGTCCTAGAACCTGGGGGCACCCATTCCTGCGCTGGCGGCTGACTCTACCTCCAGCCCTGCCCCGCCAGCCACTTCCTCTCCTCAAGAGAATCCCGAGTCCTATGGGTGAAGGGAGCTTTTCAGATCAGGTTGGACACCTTGGAGTTGGGTCCAGTTGTATCCTGACCAGGCCTGTTCACCCTCTCTGATCCTCCCACTGCCAACCTGCTCCCACCTTCCAGGTCTCTGCTGGTTTCCCTCCTTCCCCACCCACCCAAAAGCCTGGCTGAAATAACCATATCTCATTCCCTGGATTACCACATACTGACCACCCAAGACCTGGGTGAAAGCTCCTGGCTTTCATCCAGCAATGCCTTCTTCCCCTACCCTTAGTCCAATACAAAAATTCCTTCACCTGGAAGCCTCTTAACTATCAGAAACCCACTGGGGACCTGATTTGAAGTCATTAGACCTAAACTGAAGCTATGTGGTCTGCAGCCCAGCACTACTGATTTTTTTCTAAGTTACCCAGGTGATTTAATACATGGCAAGTTGAGACATCCTTTGCCCCCTCCTGTAAGCCTTCCTGGCACTGGTCCGAAGCCAGAGGCAAGACAGGAGTGCCTACTGGTAGCCACTGGGTGGTTGGTACCCGGAAAATATTGTCAGCCCTGCCCTGCTTGCAGCTGTCACCCCAGTGTGGCCCTCTTTACAAACTAGACCTATAGCCTCCCCTGGGCAGCTCTCCCCATAGGCCTCAGGACTCACAGGCTCAAGAAAGGCACCAGCAGATTGTACCAGACTTGGCACTGGCAGATCTTGACAGCCCTAGAGCTTGGAAAGCCCGCCTGGGATCCTTGCCTAAGAAGAGGAGGCAAAACAAAGCAGGGGAGTGTTGCCTTGAGAGGCAAAGAGGTGGTGCCGCAGCTGGTGCCTCCCCCATCTCGCCCTGTACCAGCCCACCCTAGCCCAGCTAACTTGGGTTCCCTGCTCTGCTCGAAGAGCTGACCTCTGCCCTCATGGTGGGCACCCCTAGGGCCCAGACCATTCTGTTCCCTGCAGAATCCTCAGAGGGCAACACTGGCATCCCACAAAGACAGGCCTTGGGCATCTTGTATTGCCCAAAATTAGTCAGTGACTGACTTGCAGTGCCTGAGCCTGCAGGTGGTTAGCTACCTAGGAGGGGCCTAAACGCTGGGATCTGAGGAGCCTCACTCTGCCCCAGCACCTCTCCCACCAACCCCAGGAACAGGTGTCTCACCATTAGAGCACCCCTGCTCGGGTTTTAGCACCAGTACTCTTCTTAGAAACGAACACACTATTGTCTTTTACAAAAATAACAATGCTCATTGTAAAAAACAAAACAAAACAAAAACTCCAACAGCACCCTAGCTCCTTTTAAAATGCCAATCCTTTCCTACCAGAGAGGGGGACAATAGGTACCCTCTGAAGTGCCAGTACAGAGATCTGGCTCCCAGGCACATAGGGGTGCAGGCAGGGTCAGGGGAGGAAGTGATGCATGGATTTTTTTTTTTTCTGCCAGCTCGGTCTTGTGCTCCCCAGCCGAATCTTCAAGGAGTGTCCTTCCCTATTCACCCAAACCCCTAACTCCCTTTAGCTGCAGGAGAAACCCATCCCAGCAGTAATAGCAGGGGGCCAGAAGAATGCCACCCAGCATCTCCCAGGGACCCTTATATGGGACCCCAAAACCAGAAAGAAGAAAGATAGGAGACCCAGACAAAAAAAAGGATGAGGCAAGGCAGAGGAACCCGGACCTCCTGAGTTTCTAGGCCTTAGGGAAAGGACCGGGGAGAAGCACGGGGCTGAGAGAGGGGAGTAGGGAGGTAGAGACAGAGGCCAAGGATGAGTACAGGAAGGAAGCCAGCTGGGGAAGGCACCTGCAAAGGCTGCAAGCTCAATCCAGGCTTCTACCATGAGCCTCAGCAGAGGGAAGAGGCACCAGAAGGAGCAGGGCTGATCTGGGGCCAGGGCTCCAGGCCTGGAGGGCTGGTCTGATGTGCTTGCCAGAGCACTGTAGGGATACAGAAGAAGGGAGAATAACCAGACACAGAATGGGAACTCCAGCATTTCAGGTTCTGAGCACCAGAAGGCGAGACTGAAGGCTCCAGCCAGAGTTGCAGGATCACTGTCAGTGAAGGACCAAAGGGCTTGACTGTGAGATACAGGTAGCATGTGGGGGAACCTAGGCCCCAACTCTCACCCAGCCATATGCACATGTTGGCTCCCCAGGATGGGTGGCACACTTCTGATCCTAGAGGACCTGCTGCCCAGCAGGGTGGGGGTAGGAGAACTATTTACCCCTAGGTGCTGGGGACCTAGCTCTCACAAGGACTCAGGCTTAGGAAGTCAGTCTCACTTGCTGAGCTGCTAGAAGGCCTGGTGAAGGTGGATGGGGAGGGCCTGGAGAGTCCCTGAATCTCTACACCAGGGGAAACCTCCCTCCACACCAGGGAGACTGAATCAAGTCCACACCAGGGGAATGAGTGGCAAGAATCGGAGACAGCAGTTAAGCAAGGTGCTAAGCAAGGCAACACCTGAGAGAGGACAGCCTCTTACCCCAACTCAGGCCATTTTGGGGAAACCCTCTGGAGACCTAGTCCTAAGGAGTATCTGTGCAGAAGTGGGTTGGTGGAGCTCTTTCCTGACTGACGGTCTCCCTACTCCTGCAGCTGAGTGGTGGACCAGGACCACCATGTGGCCAGGGAACTCCTTGCGGCAGAGCATCATGGGACTCCAGCCCAGGATGCAGCAGTTCCTTGTGACCAGACCTGTTCATCCTGCAAAGCAGAAGCCCACTAATTCCCTGGGACCAGCAGAGGCCGGGACAGACACTGCTAGCAGGGATGGACCTTGGGCCACGAGCTGCTAAGGCCCTATGGGACCCAAAAAGGGCCAGATCAACACCTGGAGTTTGTCTACACTGGAGCCCTGGGAGCGACAGAGCCACTGGGAAAACAAGTTTAGGCCATAGCCCTGCCCCCTATCGGCTGGGACTCCCTTCCCACCCGCCCCCCCACACATGCCTCCCTGCTAAGGTTCCTGAATCACTTTATGAAAAAGGAGAGACACAGAGATTTTCCAGATCCCTGGGATCTTGCCCCGGTTGAGATGACTGTGAGACTGCGAGTGTAGACTGGCACTGAAAACATAGGATATAGGACACATAGGCCACCCAATCCCGGATCCCACTGCGGGGTGAGGAATCCCAGATCCTAGTGAATTCTGGCCAGGCGGACTGCACCCCTGAAGCTCTGTGTCCAGCTTACCCCGAGGCAGGAGGATCTCCCAGAGCCAAATGGCATCCCAACATGTGAGCGCGCGCACACACTCAGCAAAGCCAACCCTGTATCTCGCTGCCATGTGGTCATACTCAGGTACTGGCGCGCCCAGCGATCCTCACCCAGCACACTCAGGAGGTAGACCCGAAGGATAAAGTCTCCAGAGAGAAAAGGATGTGGGTGGGAGCCCAGTGGCCCCGCACAACATGCCTACTGGCTTGGCAGTGGGCCACGAGGCACTAGGATGTCCTGGCAGGCATCTCCGTTGGGCCAGAGCCCCGGGCTGGGTGAGTAGATCCGACACCGCCAACCCCCTCTCCCGTGGCTCACATCCACACAAGCACACCGCACAGGTTCTCTGCTTCAGCATGCAGAACCCCTGAATTCCTTACTCGCTGGTCATGGGTACAATCACCAGGAAGGGAGACCCACCTGCCAGGCCTGCGGAGAGGAGAGCGCCCGAATGCCCTCAGGACACCAAATCCCACCCCACAAAGAGGGAAAGTGAGGGGGAAAAAAAAAATAAAGGGCTGGAGAAAGAGAAAGAGTGGGACCTCCGGAGAACCAACCCTCCTCCTGTTCTCCCAGCAGGGCTCCCCGAAGCTAGGGAAGGGGAGTCCCCAAGTGCCTGGGTCCTGTCTCCGTGGGATTCTGCCTCACCAGACAGACTGGCCCGGATCACCCAGGAGGGTGCAGATGCCCGAAAACTGATCCCTGGACCTCAGAAGAGTTCGTCGGAGGGAGACTGGAGTTACCGGCACTGAGACCACTGAGATATGCTGTGAAATTGAAATTTAAAGGGCAAGAACAAACAAAACCCAGCAGGGCTCAGCAGGTGTCCTTCCCTTTTTCTTTGAACACAAACTCAGCCATGAAAGTGGCAGGGGAAGAGGGAGGGCTGGGGAGCCGGGAAGGTTCCAGTCAAGTTTTTGCTTTCTGCTTCCTCCTTGAATAATAAAAACAAGTAAACTTGAGAGAGAGGGCCAGAGAGGAGAAAGACAGGTGCAGAGCTGAGGCTGGATCCCGAGACCAGCATCCCACTGGTTTGTGGTGGAGGGCGTGTTGGCCCGTGTGGGTGGGGGTCTCTGAGGAGTTGGGCCCCTCCAGTGTGCACTGCAAGGGTCCTTCCAACTGAGATTGGTCCAGTTGGGTCACACGCCCCAGGTTCTCCTGTTACTATGAATTTCCTTTCTCCCAGCCCCCCAGGTGCCACCAACTGGCAGCACCCGCAGCTGGTCCAGACTGCTCTCCCTCTGCACAGCCTGTCCAGGATCCTGGCCACCAGCCTGTGCTCCTCTGCCCCACCCAAAGTACCTAGTGGCCAAGTTTTTTTCCTTCCTTCCTTCCTCCCCCCCTTTCTGTTAGCAGGTAGCAGCAGTCCTCCTGCACTCTTTACCCTCCCCTCTTCCTAGGTCTCAACCCCTTCATTATCAGCCACCCAATTAAGTAATTGGGGCATCCAGCCCACCTGGCCTTCTGCAGGGGACATTCATGACTGGACACAAATACATGGACACTGGACACACGCTAAGGCAGTAACACACACACATTCAAACACTGGCTCACCCAAATCATGGAGGCTGCACCAGCAACACGCTCAGCCCGGACACAGTCACTTACCCCCTCACCTCACTTCCCCCCCACACACACGCACATCATGGGCCCTGCCCCCACAAACACTCAATCAGCCCCCCAGACAGACCGAAGCACCCTCGCTCACCCGGGAATGCGAGCCAGAAAAGAGAAGCAAAGTCTGCAATCACGGCGCTTTAGGGGAAGGGTCATCGGCGCTCCCGCCCACAAACAAGTTGAACACACATCTTCACTGGGGTCTCTCAATCTCTGTTCGAGCCCCTTTCTGAGTCAAAGTAAGGGAACGAAGGGCCCGGCCTCTCTTGGCGCTGGCAAGGCAGAAGCTAGACTCAGGCGGGCACGGGCTCCTCTGAAAGCGCTGGGGACTCGGAAGCCTCGGAGGGCCGAGCGCTCTGCACAGGAACCCCCACCACCTGGCTTCCCAGCCCAGCTGGATTCTAGCCACGCTGACCTCCGCGCCTCGATTTTCCAGGGAAGGTGGGACCTGGGGCCAGGGCTGGCTGGGGTGGGGGGCATCTCCACAGTAACGGGGTGAGGCTGGCACAAGGAAACGCCCATCTGCTTCCCAAGTCTGAGGGTGCGGGCCCCGCGTGAGGGCCTCCAGGCCGTGGGGGAACCGGGCGTTTGCTGCCTACCACAGTCTCAGCCTCACTCGACCCTCTGGGCTCCTGGCCCCTCTCTGCACGTGTTTTCTCAACCCCCCGCGAGTGCGGGTCACTCCGTCAGTCCCCTGGCCTCTCTCGGGGTCATTTACCACATTCTAGGCCTTGCTCTCCCAGGATCGCCGGGACGCGCCTTCGGTCCCGCTTCGAATGCGGGTGGCGGTATGAGTCTGGGGGCAGGGGTGGGGCACTGAACCCCAGACCTGAGGCCCTGCCTCCAGCCTCCCCCCCACCAGCCGAGCGCCCGAGCAAGGCCAACCTCCTGTTTTCTGCTGGGTCTCGCCGGGGTCGCCTTCCTGGAGCACTTTGGTTATTGATCCCGCCGAAAGAGCTGGAGCGCGGAGCCTGAGCGTCCCCGGGGAAGGAGGGAGTGGGGAGCACAGAAGGCAAGGGACTGGGGGAGGGAGTTGATAAACTTTAGGGGTGGCCGTAGGGCTAGGCCAGCACCCCCAGAATACCGCCCCAGCCTCCCTCTGCCGGACTGGGAGTGGGACTAGATCGGGGGTGGAAGAGTGGGACCACCCTCCCATCCTTCGGCGCTGCTCCCTCGTGAGCCGCTGGGAGTCAGAGAACCCCGACTCGCGCCCAATCAGCAGGGATGGGTGGAGCAGCCGGGTAGGGGCGGGGCCCGAGGAGTAGGGGCCGGGCGGGGGGCGCGAGGGGCGGGGAGCCACGGGCTTGGCCAGCTCAGGCTGGCCGGGCGGTGGAGAAGGCGGCGGTGGCGGCCGGCATGGGCGATGGGGGCGCGGAGCGCGACCGCGGCCCGGCACGCCGGGAGTCGCGCGGCGGGCGCGGCGGGGACCGCGGCGGGGACCGCGGCGGAGCGGAGGACTCGGGCGCCGATGCCGGCCGCCGCAGCCCAAGGGAGATTGCGGGGACCTCCGCCTCTAGCCCCGCGGGCTCCAGAGAGAGCGGCGCCGACAGCGACGGCCAGCCCGGGCTCGGAGAGGCAGACCACTGCCGCCGCATCCTGGTGCGAGGTAAGCGGACAGTTCTCGGTTCTGGCCCAGGGGACCCCCACCCTAGCCCTTCGGCTGCCTCCACCTCCCAGTTCACACAGACAGCCAGTCATCAGTCAGTCATTCATTCAGCAAATACTATTTTGAGCTTCTATTGTGTGCTGAACACTGAGCTGAGTGCCGGGGACAAAGCGGCGAACGGGACCAAAGAGATGTCCGTGTCACCGCCTTACAGTTCTCAGCCTCTCGGGCCGGCCGCTCACCCTAGGCCCATCCCCGCTGGGTACGGCGGCGGGGACCGGGATACAAGTGCGGGGTGCGGACAGCCGGGTCCCCGCCCCGCGTCCCTCACGGCTGGTGCGGAGAAAAGCGTCACGAGCGCTCGGCGGGGTCAGGACGAGGAAGGACCAGCGTCCGGGACCGCGGGAGGGAAAGGCCGGCGCTCCGCTCAGCGGCCGGGACGCTTCCCGGCCGCCTGCCCAGCCTCGTTTCCCGTTCCCGGCGACGCAGACCGCACCGGTTGCTCGCGGGAGAGGGCATCGGGACGCGGAGGGCGGCGTGCGGCGCTTGCCCGCCTGGGCTTTGCTCTTTCGGCTCGCGCTTCCTCTCGGCGTCTGGGCCCAGCCGGCTCTCGGTGCGGCCTTCCCCCGGCCTGGCCTTTCGCGTCTCTCCCGTTCTCCCTCGCCCTTCGTCCTCCTCTCTTCTTTCCTGGCTTTTCGCTCCGCCGAGCTCTCCTTCCCAGCCCTCTTTTCCTGCAAGCGCTTCTGGACTGCGCTCGAGTACCCAGCTCTGCCTGGTCTCCTCGCCGCGAGGCCGACCCCCAAAGCCACCCTCACGCGAAGCTCTAGATCAGCTTTCGCCGGATCCGGGCCTCGCCCAGAGAGATGGAAGGAGAAAGGGGATGCCGGGCACTTGCCTTCAGGCTGCCCCTAGGCCGCGGCCAGAGCCTGAGATCTGTTTCCCCCACTGTCTCTGAGCGCCGGCACCCGGAGACCGAGCGCCCAGAAGAGGCCACACGCGGGGAACGGCTCCCGCGACCTCCTTCTCCTACTGCCTGGCTCGGCTTCCTCCCGCTGCCCTTTTACTGCCTCAACTTCCGGAGCGCCCGCCTGCCAGCCGCGGGGCTTTGGGAGTCGACCGGCTAGAGCTGATTTCCGCAACCACCGCGGCCGCCTGGGGAAGAGGAACCAGCTTGAGACTGGCTCCAGGACCCTCCAGCGCCAGGATCCCGAGTTTGTCTGACCTGAGCTGGGCCACCCACACTCAGACTGGGATACTGTGGCCCGGTTGCCCACAGCCTCCCTGCGGCTGCTGAGGTTGGGTAGATCTGGGAATGGGGGACAGGGCCAGGGTAGAGCATGGAGGCAGCCCAATCTAAAGTCGGCAGATGACCGTCTTGGACACAGACTCAGCGACCCATGTCTTCCTGAAACACTCCTGGTGTCAGGTGTGGTCACCTAGAGATGGGGCAGTAATCGATGTTCAGGACACAGGCTGGGGTATGAGGGTGGTCCCCACCCGGCAGCAATTCCATCAGGTGTGTGGACCTGCTGGACACCTGGGGTTAAATCAGATCCCTTTTCATAGACTATGGGGAGTCCTGAATGCAAGATGTCAACAGCCACCTTGGAGCTCTATTGAGAAAATTTGCCTGGCTTCCAGAAATGGAGAAATCAGTCCCTTAAATTACCCACACTCCCTGTTTAAGATCCTCAAATCCCTGCCTGTGACACTCACCACCTCATACCCCATCTATGGGTATTTGTGAGTTGTGGACAACTGAGAGTTCTGTGCCCACCTACTATCCCTTCCACTCTACTAACTCTGCTTGTGTAACAAATAAGTTCTGTGTACAGATGTCAGTTTAGTAACTCCCAGGTGTAGACTTAGAGGAGGTAGGAGTCAAAAGTGACCCTCCACCCTGTGGGATGGGAGCCACCCATGCTAGGAGCAATCTAGAGCTGAGTAGAGATGGACACCACCCTCCCCCCCCCACACACTGTATGTGAGATAGCTTGTGTGCATTGTCAGGAGATATACTTTTATAAATGCATGTATACATACACAGCAATGCCATTATATTTGTACAATATAATGGTAATATAGTATAGAGGGTGTATTTACATGCCTAAAAGAAATAAAAGGTAAACAGGGCCCTCTGCCCTTTCTCATTTAATGAAAAGGCAGTTATTACAGGCCTGAGATACCAGGCACGTCATTTGGCACTAATCCCTCCCAGCCAGGGTCACCTGTGTCACTCCTGGCCCCACAGGGACTCAGGGTGGAGGCTCTGACAGATGAAAGGCCTGGTACTGGTGAAGGGAAGTCTGCAGCGCATTGGCCTCCAGATGAAATTTCCCTCCAGTGTGCTCTTAGCAGAGAGTACATTTCACCCTTGATTTCCCAGGACACATCCTCCCAAAGTACTTCTGGAGGAAACCATAAAAAGGTGGAAGGGAGGTTTTTGCCATCGCATCCCGTCAGGTTGTGGGGAAAGAACCCCACTTCCCTTGGGTCTTTGCACTTCTTTCTGCCTCTTTTCCACTAGGGACTTGCTACCTGAGGGCCCCACCCCAGCATAGCATAGCGCATCTGTTGGGGGAGTTCCAAGGCACAGGGGAATAGAAGGAAAGTGTGGGGGGCTGGAATAAAGTGAAGTTGGTTTAGAGTCCTTTAAACTTGAGCCAGTTCCTTTGCCTCTCTGTGCCTCAGTTTCCACATCTGTACAGAGGAACCTATAGCTGTTACCTTGAAAGTCAGTGCTAAAGGTCAGAGGTGATGTCTATAAAACTGCAAACACCCAGCGGGACCTCTATAAATATTCTTTTGAATGAAAGGGGGTGCTCTGAGGTGACCCACAAACCACTCTGGGAATGGGCCCCCTTCCTCAGAAGCCTCCCCCAGCTCACCCCCGCCCCTTACAGACTCCAAGGACTCCGCGCCTTTTCCCCTTGGCTAAATGCTGCCCTGCGTTGGGAGGTGGGCAGCCCTGGGGGGTTGAGAACAGCTGATGAAAGGAGGATTAGTGCCACCTTGCAGACCACGAGGTGTGGCCTTCCCCAATCCCCTTGGAGGAACCCCTCACTCCACCAATCACTCAAGTTTCCGGCTGCCTCCCCGAAATGCGGGTCAGGGAGCCAGGGAGGCCGACCGTGCTGCATCCCCGCCTCAAAATGGAGGCCACTTCGTGCCACACATGGACACAAACAAGGCCACAAGGATGACAGGGGCGTGTGCACACAGGCAGGCCAGCGCACCTCACCGCACACACAGCTAGGCTTCTACGGGACCAGACAGTGGCTTAGGCCACCCCACACCTCTGCGTGCACAGCCCATTGGCCAGTGACGGGTATGGATGGGGGTCCTTTTGTTTTATATTTAGGAAGGATGCACCAACTGCGAGGAGGAGGAGGAGGAGGAGGAGGAGGAGGAGGCGGCGGCAGCCGGAACAAACAGGCCTCCTCCCAGCTGTGGCTCTAACCGCCCGGTGCAGCCGACGTGCAACGGCCTTTTCGGTGGAGCCGGGATACCGGCGGTTAGAAGAGGTGGACCAACTCTCACCCACAACTTCCTGCAACCTCAGTCTCTGCTGGCACCCGCGCACTCAGATGCGCCTACCTGATTCCCAGATTAATCCAGATGCAAATTCAACAATCCATCTGAATAGAGCCCGTAATGGCTGCCTGTTGGTGTCACGGAACTTTTATGAACAATGCACGGCGCTGCTACCTGCTCTCTTGAAGCGGTCCCTCAGGCCTATGCATCTCAAAACGCCATTTGGGCCGCATCCTGTGTCCTCAGCCCTGTGGCCACCTTGACCCTGGTGAAGCAGGATCAGGCTGCCTCCAGAGGGCTCTTCCTTTTAAGAACTGCGGCCAGAGCTCCCCTCCTCATTTCCACACTTCTCTGGGAACAGGAGGGGAGGAAAAATTAGGGATCCCTTGGCTGAGTGAACAACCGGCTACCACACCACCACCCATTATCTGGAGTGCTTTCACCTGGGAGCTTTATGGATGCACCTGGGAGCTAAGAACGTAAGAAAGCCCACAAAGACCCAGACCTCTGGCTCTCTGGCAATTCTCCTTGTGGATGTGGGTGTGGGGAAGGGAAGCATTTAGCGGGGTCCACCGCTCCCCACCCCCATCGGAGAGCAGTGCTGGGGCAGTCCAGAACCGGGAGCCTCTGAACACTTACAGACTGCACAATGGTATACACCAGGCAGGGTCCTGGCAGCCAGACTCATTGGAAGACGCTGGGCAAGGGGCCAAGACTTCTAGGGCTTGAGCTGAGAGAGGCCTGGGGAAACAGACTCTCCCTCCCACTCCAGCAGCCAGATCTGGGTTTAGCGTCATTCCGAATCTGCTGGCTTTCTGCTTGGATTTACTGAAGCCACTGGACCTACAGGAGCTCAGCTGGGACCTTGCAGGCCTCACCCTGCAAGTCGCAGTGGCTCTACAAGGGCACACCTACCCACTTGCCCAGTAGGCATTTTGGCAACTGTGAAGGTGGGGCAGATTGTTGTATCGAAATTTGAGCACTGGATTTGGGGTCACAGCTCTTTCACCCTGGATGGACCTCTGACCATAACCTCAATATGAGTCTCTTAATAGATACAATAACCAGGACCAGGCCTCAGGCAGCAGTTGAAAGGTTTGAACGGTTAATGCAAGGGACTGCACTTTGGAATTTTGTTTTTTATTTTCACTTTTGGTTTTGGGATTTGTGAGGGTATTAGGTTTCTTTTTTTTTTTTTAATTTTTCTGGGTTTGTTTTGTTTTATGTTTGTTATGTTTTTCCTTTTGTTTGTTTTTGGCAGAAGGACCCACATTCTCAGCAAGGGTCTGACTGGGCTCTATCGCTTTGGTCTTATTTTTCCCTTTGTTTACATGCGTGCTGCGCCCCCCCCCCCCCAACTCGCAAGCAGCCCAGCAACCAAATGTGTTGTCTTGTTGGTGTGTTTTTTGTGCACTGTTTTCATTTTCAGGGAACTATGCGTGGCTCCTTGTGTTCTCATGCTACTTTTGTTGTTCTGGGCAGTGGCTTGGACTCCGGTTCCGTGCACCCACCGCAGGGTCAGAGCTTCTAGGTGCCCCCCTCCACCTTCACCCGCTTTGACCCTGCTGGGCAAGGAGGCTGATTTTCCCCGAAGCTGGGGCGATGAGTGAGTACATGCACTGGCAAGGAGGAAGGGGACCACGGAAGCGTGTGTCCTTGGGCTTATATAGGTCGTTTGGATGTCGTTTGGGGCATTGGCCCACGGTGCACCACCTGTAGGGAGAGAGCATCTATGGGTCCTGTTGGCTCTATACCATTTCCTCTGAGTATGGGGTCAGAGTAGCCCTGAGCTCCCTCCCTATATCTCTCCGATTTGTATTGGGGGTGGGGTGGGGTGGGAATACGAATCATATTAATTTTGTTTCTGTTTCCTGTTTGCTTAATATAAAATAAAGATTGGCCTTACGCTTCCTAAAGCCGGTAGCGGGTTACCGGCAGTGTATCCCGCCGAGTTCCCTACCCCAGTTTGAGAAACTGATAGAGGACACCGAGGCTGAGCGGGCCTGTCCAGGAATCCCTGCGAGCTGGGTTGTCTAGGCGCCTGGTTCATCCCCCACCGCATCCAGGAGGGAGGTTGAAGGATCTGAAGGTGCCAGGGTGGCACTGAATACTGCGGAAAGAAGTCTCGGCGCCAGGCCCCGGGTCTTGTCCCCAAAGCAGAGGAATGGGCGGACCTGGGAAAGCCCGGGTGGCGAGCGCAGGAAGTGGGGAGTCGGTTGCAAGGTCCTAGTTGGGGCCCCCCCGCAAAGGCCTCTCAACCATCTCTCTCTGTCACCATGTTCACCCGCGGTCTTGCCCGTCACACGTTGATTCTTTCCACAAACATTAATGAATACCTACTATGTGCCAGACCGCCCCGGCAGGGGCTGCTGGCTCCCAGCTTCCCAACCGAGAGCCTGTCTCTCTCTGAACACTGCGGGGTGAGGGCTTCCTGACCCCACCCCCCCACCCCCCGGGGCGGCCCGCGGAAGTGGCTGGGGAAGGGTTGCCTGCGCTAAGTTCGAAGGGGGCAGGTGCCCGAGGCCGGGTTCCCTTGATGCCGCCCCCGCACCACAGAAGAGGCTGTCACCGCGCCCAGCCAAATCCATGATCTCCACAGATATGTTCTTGGCACAGTATACACTCACTAAATATTTGTCGAATGAGTGAAAGGAGACAAAACTGTCAACATCTCTCATCTCATTAGGTAAAAGACCGCAACGCCCTTTCCCCCGGGGACGACGTTCGTCCGAGAGGACATCCTCATTTTTTGACGTTACAATGTTGTTCCTTACAACTGTTACAATATAAATTTGACCATGCCACATTTTTGGCATTTTGTGCAGTCCTCAACTTTGGGAACCCCCGCAATATAAAACCTCAAATATGGTTCTTTTACTGGACGTGGAAAACCTCAAATACGGTTCTTTTACTGGTAGCTGGGTCGGCAGGGCCTCCAGCTGGGACTGGAGCGGGAGGTCGCTCCAGGAGCAGGGCGGCGAGCGGAGGGTAGTGAGGCTCCCGCCTGTCTGCGGCTGCTTAGTGTGTGGTTCCACCAGCAAAGCCAGCCAGGGGGCGAGAAAGAAATAGCTGGATAAATCTGCGCCCCTCCTCCCCGCTCAATTCACAGGCCTCCAGTTATCCGCTGGAGCTTGAAATCACTGGGTGACTAAAGCCTGGGTTTGTTTGGTGGTTTGCTCCTGCGGCCCGCTGCCCAGCCACCCACCCTCGCGGGGACCAGTCGACTCGTGGAGCCGCTGGGAAGCCAGGGCTGGGCGTGCAGGGCCACACTTACAAAGTAGATAGGTAGCTAGAGGATTGAATTTCAGAAAGTTATGCGTGCTCAACAGAAAACAAAACAAAACAAAACCGAACCCGAAGCGGTAGAAGGCTCCCCCAAATAGCCACCATTCTCAGTTTCAGGTGGGCCCTTCCAGATTTTCCCACTCTCGTATGTAAACATCAGCAAAAGTGGAATCGTATTACATAAGCCGTTTTGCAACTTACCTTTAAACAAAATTTAATCCGCAGGGGTCATCTTTTCGGGTCAACCATTTCGCGCTGTTCCGTGGCCGTGACCGAACCGAAAGTATCCCTTTGGTTGGGGAAAGCCGAATTCTCCCCATCTCTGCAGGGAGGGTCCAGTTGGTTTTCCCTAATATAAACACTGTGGAATAAACTTCCAAGGCACAGGTCTTTGCGCACTTGAGTATTTCCGTGAAATAGATTCCTAGCAGTGGAACTGCTGCTTCAAAAGGTTTACCCACACTACAGTTTTTAAAAACGTGTTTTGCTTAATTTGAAAATGGTAATTAGCTCCTGTGATTCCGACATCAAAACGTTGTGTTGTTAAGTACACCGTGAAAAATCCCTCCCATCCCTGCCCTCTCTCTTCCAGTTCCCACCTGGCTCTAAGGCAGCCATTTTTTACTTTCTGGTTTGTCCTTCCAAAAGACATTCACGCTTATGCAAGTCAGGGCTGCTCTGTTGTTTTCTTGCTTTTATTTATTTATTTTTTACTCATATATGACACCTCCCTATATTTTTCTGCACCTTGCTATTTTCACTTACCAGTGCATTTGGGGATGTAAAGAACGTCTTGTCCCTTTTTTCACAGATGTATAGTATTCCATTTATATGGACTGGGTGGGGCCATAATGCATGTTGGATAACCCATGTCCTACTGGTGGAACAGTTAGCTTTTTTCTTATATGTTGCTATTATATACAATTCTGCAATAAACTTGTTCCTTGGTCATTTCCACGTGTGTAGGTATATGTCAGAGAAGTTCCTAAAAGGTGGAAGAGTATGTTAGTTTGTAATTTAGAAGATAATGCCAAATTCCCTCCATAGATGATACACCATCGGTGCCTTATCTACCCACCTCTGCTCCCCCACCCCTCTCCCCAGTCCCAGCAGCAATGCCTGAAAGTGCTTGTAGCCCCAAATCTTGCCATCACAGTTTAGGCTTTATATCTTGAAAGATACTGTCAAGTTGCTCTTTGCGGGGGAAAGTTTGCAGTTTATATCCCCATCTTTTTCCTCTGCCCATACTGGGCATAGATATCTTTTCTACCTTTGCCAGTCATATAGGTGATAAGTAGTACCTCATTGACATTCTAATTTTTATTTCATTGATTATTAGTGAAGTTGACTATCTTCTCATATTTGCCGGCCAGGGTATTTCTTCTGGTGTTATCTAACAACTCATTTCCTTTGACCACTTTTAATTTTCAAATATTCCTTTCTTTACTGATTTGTAGAAACTCAGCATTAAGGATAGTAGCTCATTGCTTTCAATATGTGTTGCAGTTTTTTAAAGTTCATAATTTGCTTCTAATTTGTTTCTGGTGTCTTTTGTTTTCTAAAGTGTAAAATAACTTTCTAATTATAAATCCAACCATGTTTGTTTTGCCATATCATGTATAAACGGAAAGGTCTTCATTTTTTCCTGCATAAAGCATGTACACTCCCAAGATGGAACCAACCAAACACTCATTAGTAATTGAAAAAGATAACTATTTTCTTTTTGTAATATGTTGCAAAAGTGGGAAATTTTTTGCAAATTTTTTTTCACTTAATAAACATTTGTAGAAACCTTGCTTGCTGTCTAAAACTGCCTCATTCTTTTAACAGCTACATGGTATTCCATTCTGCAGATATCATTAATTTAACCAGTCTCCTATTGATGGGTATTTAAGTTGGTTCTACTTTTTTGCTATTACAAGCAATGTCTCAGTGAACATCTTTGGATCCTAATTTGGACAGATGGTTTTTTAAAGTCTCATTTATGAGACAATCTGAAAAATGTGTAACCAAGTGAGACTTTTTTATATTAAGGAATGATTGATAATGTCTTTGGTTGAGACAGTATTGTTGTTATTTTGCAAAGGAAGTTTTTTTTTTTTTCAGAGACACATATAAAAATATTTCTGGATGAAATGATATGATGTCTGAGATTTGCTTAAAATTATGAGGATAGAGAAGAAACAGGATTATTCATGAATTTATAATTGTTGAAGTTGGGGGATAGGTATGTCAGGGCTCATTATACTCCTTTCTCTAATTTTGTGTATGTTTGAAATTTCTCATAATGAAATGTTTAAAATAATAGGCATTATTTTACACATATGTTAAAGTTATGACAGATATTTCTGAATTCCATGCCCAAAATTTATACTCCCAGCAATTGTGTATAAATGTGTCATTTCACCTCACCCTCCCAACCAGGATATACTGAATCTTTTAGAGTGAGATCTTGTCAAGTGAAAAACATTTTTATTGACATTTTTAATCACTAGTAAGGTTAAGCATATATATTCATGTACTTATTCTTCATCTTAATTTCCTCTTCTGTGAATTTTTTTATTCATGTGCTTGGTTATTTCTCTATTGGTTTACTTATAGTTGTGAATGCTACTTTTCTTATAGTTGTGAATGCTACTTTTATACTAAGGAAGTAATCCCTTTTTTTTGTGAGATGTGCTGTAAACATGCCCAAATCTTTTTCTTTTTTAAATATTTTTTGTTTAATATTTTTTAATGTTTATTTATTATTTTGGAGAGAGAGAAGCAGACAGAGTGAGAGTGGGAAGCAGAGAGAGAGAGACAGACAGACAGACAGAATCTGAAGCAGGCTCCAGGCTCCAAGCTGTCAGCACAGAGCCCTATGGAGGGCTCGAACTCATGAACCATGAAACCATGACCTGAGCTGAAGTCAGTTGTTCAATCAACTGAGCCACCCAAGCAGCCCTCTTTTTCTTTTTTTAAACTTTGTTGTGAGGTTGTTTTTTTTTTTTTACTGAACTCAAATTTAAATTGTAATCACATCTAATGGTCATTCCTTTTGGGGATTGTAGTTCTCTGTTAGAAAGGTCTTCTACCAAAGATAAAACTGCACTTTGCTACATAGTCTTTGTGACAAACCAAACAATAAAAATGTACACAAGGTAAGATAGAAGAAATCTTTCCTCCCTGACCAGCTTTCACTTCTAAACAGTGAAGAGAAGAGAGGTGTTCATCCTGCAGACTTGATCCTACACAAGCACAAGTTCACACACACACACACACACACACACACACACACACACAGTGTTGTTTTACTCATTGTTCTTTATAAAAATAGGTTTATACATACTTGCCGTTTTTATATAGCAGTATGTAATGGACATCCATCGAGTCAGTATATGGGGATGTACCTCATTCTTGTTAATGTCTACATAAAAACCAAAGGCATCACTAATACTGTTCCATTGATAAACATTCAACTTTTTCTTTTATTTTTCTCTTACAAACTATTCCACAAACAGTAAATCTATCTTTATCAAGTATATCAATATTTCTCTGGAGTCAAAATTTCTAGGACAACAGAACTATGCCATTTTTAATTTAGCTAGGCATTGTGAAATTGCCCTCTAAAAATATTCTCAACAACAGAGTTTGAGAGAACCTTTATTTCCCCCAGCTTTGCCAGCACATTTTCTCTAGTCTGATAGGTAAAATACGGCATCTGGAAAAAAGAAAAAACTAGCTGTCATTTGCTGTTCTAACTTTTCATTTTCTCTGATTCTCTCTAAGCTTGAGTACCTTTTCATAGTTATTAGACACTTACATTTCTTCCTCTCTGAATAACCCATTCATATAATTTGCTCAGTTTCCCACTGGGTTGCTCGACTTTACTCCTTGGTCTATAGAGGCTGTGTATTTAGACATTAAGGCTCTGCTATGCATGTAGTATGAATATTTTCTCCTAATCTGTCCTTTGTCTTTTAACTGTCTCTCATCCTGCAGAAGCTTTTATTTCTAGGTGCTCAAATCTATCATTTATTTTTTAAAAATTTGTCTATGTGGGGCGCCTGGGTGACTCAGTTAAGTGTCCAACTTCAGCTCAGGTCATGATCTCGTTGTCCGAGAGTTCAAGCCCCGCGTGGGGCTCTGTGCTGACAGCTCAGAGCCTGGAGCCTGCTTCGGATTCTGTGTCTCCCTCTCTCTCTGCCCCTCCCCTGCTCTCTCTCTCTCTCTCTCTCTCTCCAAAATAAATAAATATTTAAAAAATTGTTTATGTATTTCTTTAATTTTTAGAGCTTATTTTTTATATTAAAATTTTTCTTCTATATTGTGTTCATTTTTACATGCAGTGTGAGATGAATTATTTCAAATGACAAGCTAATTGTCCAAAAGCCAGGTCTTTAATAATCCTATCTTTCCTCCCACTAACTGAAATGTCCTCATATATGCATGAATTTACTTCCAAACTCTCATGCCAGCATCATACCATTTTCATTGCCATAGATTTGTAATATATTTTGCTGTATGGTAATGCAAGTATTTTCTCCTCATTCTTTAACATTCTTTCCTTAACTGGTCTTCCATTTTCAATTTTCCTATTCAACTTGAGGATGAATTTCCCATAAGGAATTTTTATAATAATCACATTGTGGATCAAGGAAGGAAGGACTTTGTCACACGTAAAAATAAGCACACGAGCAGCTTGCCGCGCAAAGGAACTAGTCTGGTGCTGGGAGATGAAATCAGCTAGGGTTTTGTGGGAAGCTACTGGGAGGAGTACCAGAAAGGGGTAATAGTTCATCCTAGAGGTCAGGGGCATTAGCTAGCCATTATCAGAGATCACCACCCCTCCCAAGGCAAAGGCTGGTTGGACAGAATCACCCTTTCCTGTCCCCCTAGGGCTCACTCCTCCTTGAGGAGACCAGAAAGGCAGCAAGACTCAGGAGTCATTCCCTTTAGACTCCTGCATTTTCACCCTACCCACAAAAAGGCGCTGGAATTAAATCTGTCCTTCCTTCCTGGTGCTTCCCCCAAACTCCACCCAGAAAAGGAACAATTCAGGAAAGGGGGCTGTGTCAGTAAGGATGGGCTAGGTTTTGCTGCAGAGACAACCCCAAATCTTAGAGTTTTAACAGAACACAGGTGTGTTTCTCACTCACATGATAAGTCTATCACGAGTGGGCATAGGCTCATCTTCATACTCAGAAATTCAGGCTGATGATGCTTCATCCTGACTCTTGATTCCAGGACCATCACAGTAGGGGGAAGAGGGTGTGGCAAATTATGAACCAGCTTTTAAAGTGTTCATCTGAAGGTGACTTCATCTTTTCATTTTGGCTGAAGTCATGTGGTCACATCTAATTTCAAAGGGCAGAAAATTAGTGCAACCCTACCCTGTGCCTGGAAGGAGTTGGGAACACTGGTGAACAGCATTCATGATTTATCCACTATCTTAACTTTGATGAGTAGCCTTCTCTGGCTGTCATAGCTAAAAGAGCAAACACACACACAATGGTTATTGGGTTTCGGTTATTTGGAGAGGATCAGTAATATCCTCTTATCTTGTTTTATTGTCTTCCCAGCATTTCTCATTACATTACATGTTCATTTTTTAAATTTATTATCTTCCTCTCTCTGCAATAGAAGGTCTATGGAAGCAAGGACCTTGTTTATTTTGCTCATTTCCCAGACCCTGGAAAAGTATTTGGTGCATAGTAAGTGCTCATCAAATATATGTTGAGTGGTTGAATATGCCTAGTTGTTTATTTACATAAATGAGATATTACTACATATGTTATCCTATAACTTTCTTTCTCTTCATGTCAGTTCGTATCGATATTTTGTCATTCTTTTAAATTGCTACACAGTATTTTGTAGTATATGCATTAGTGTAATTTGTTCAGCCGTTTCCCTTGTGGGGAACCGTGAGGTGGCTTTCAGATTTTCAGCATCGTGAACACTGCTGCAGCAAACATCTTTGAATATACCTTGGAGCAGATGAGCCCATGCTTTGTCTGGATAAATACTTACTAGAATAAAATTGTTAGGATAAAATTTACATGCGTTTAAGGTTGACAAATGCAACCTTAAAAGGTGGTGACAATTTACGGCCCTACCAACATTGAATGGGAGTGTGGAATCCCCTACAGCTCACCATTGATCTATTAATCATTTATTAATGTCTTTCCAATCCTACAGGAAAGAAATGATTTTCCATTGTTGTGTGAGTTTACATCATCCTGATTTCTGTGAAGCTGTACTCATTTTTCATGTGTTTACTGGTCATTTGGCATCTTTTTCTGGGAATGGCCCACATAAATTATTTGACCATTTTTCCTCCTGGACTATTTCCCTTTTAAAAAATCATTTATTTATAGTTGCATTATTTGTCATTTCTTTATATTTTTAAAGTTTTTCCTTCAAGTTTGTTTCATTTTACTTTGGCTTTGGTACTTTTGTCATACAAAAGGGCTTAGCTTTAATATAGTTGGTTATATCCTTTGTCTATATGTCTCCATATATCCTTTGTCTTTATGGCTCCAGTTTTATATCTTGTTCTTCCCAAGCTTAGGATTATAAAAATATCATCCTATGTTTTCTTTTTTTTTAATTTTTTAAAGTTTTTATTTATTTTTGAGACAGAGAGAGACAGAGCACGAGCAGGGGAGGGGCAGAGAGAGGGGGAGACACAGAATCCGAAGCAGGCTCCAGGCTCTGAGCTGTCAGCACAGAGCCCAATATGGGGCTTGAACTCATGAACTCTGAGTTCATGACCTGAGCCAAAGTCAGATGCTTAACTGATTGAGCCACCCAGGTGCCCCTCATCCTGTATTTTCTTTTAGTGCTTTTATCATTTTATGGCCTATGATTTTCCCTCTAATCCATTTGAAACTTGTCATTTATGATGAAAGACAGGAATTTAACTTAATTTTATTACAAATAGGTAATTTATGGTTACCAATCTACGTAACTCCATTTATTGACTACGCTGATCTTTCTCCATTTAGAATGTTCCTGTTATCATAAATCCTATCAATACATATAGTGGGTCTAATTGTGCACTCTTGATTCCATTGTTTCCCACATTTCAATCACTTGAATATTCACCATTTCTGTTATGTTCCATTTATTTACTTAATATTTTAGCATAATACATTTAAGAAAATTTTTAATGTTTATCTATTCTTGAGAGAGAGAGAGAGAGAGAGAGAGAGAGAGACATAGTTCAAACAGGAGAGGGGCAGAGAGAGACAGAGGAAGACACAGAATCTGAAGTAGGCTCCAGGCTCTGAGCTGTCAGCACAGAGCCTGACACAGGGGTCAAACTCACAAACCGCGAGATCATGACCTGAGCCAAAGTTGGACGCCTAATCGACTGAGCCACCCAGGCACCCCAAGCGTAATACATTTTAAAATTAAATACCTACTTCTGCATCATCCTAAGCACATAAAATCATAGGTTTAAATTTTTTTCTAGTAAACATTAAAATAAGTGCATAACTTTTGAAGTAACAAATGTTTATGTAGCATTTAAAATCATCTTACAGACCACAAGTGGAATGCAGAGGCACTTTAGGGAAATGCTGTTGTTACTTTTTCCACCAATGGATTTGTCCAGCTCTGTGACAAAACCTCATTGTAGCTTCATGGTATGTTCTGTTGTTGTTGATGTCTTATTTTGAAATCATTTTAGACTCACAAGAAGTTGTAAAAATAGTACAGAGAGGTTTGGCAGAGAGGTCCTGTGTACCCATCACCTTCTCTCGAAGGTGGCAACTTACGTATTTATAAAACATTGTCAAAATCAGGAAATTGACATTGGTACAATATAATTGACTAGACTACAGACCTTCCTCGAATTTCACCCATTTTTCCACGCACTCATTTTTTGTCTTCATATATAGTTCTATGAAACTTTTATATGAAGCCACATTTATAGACCTATAGACCACTACCACGATCAAAATACAGGACTGTTCTGTCACCATCAAGGAACTTCCTCAGGCTACCCCTTGACAGTCACACCCTCCCTTACCTAACCTCTGGCAACCATGGATCTGCTCTCTTCCTCTATAACTTTGTCATTGTGATAGTGTTCTATAAATGGACCCATGCAGTACGTAATCTTGAGAACTGACTTTGGTTTTCTCCACTCAGTAGAATTCCCTGGAGATTCACCCAAATTGTCACGTCTGTCAATAGTCATTCCTTTTTATTTCTGAGTCATATCGCATAGTATAACTGTACCCCAGTTTGCTTAACCATTCACCTATTGAACATTTGGCTTGTTTCCATTTAGGGACTATTGTAAATAAATAAAGCAGCTATGAGCATTCATGTATAGGTTTTGATGTGAACCTAAGATTTTGCTTCTCTCGGATAAATGCCCACGAGTGTGGTCACTGGGTTTTATGGTAAGTGTATGTTTAACTCTTTGAGAAACTGCCAGGTCGTTTTCCAGAGTGACTGCACCATTTACATTCCCACCAGCAGTGTAGAAAGTTCTACTTTCTCTGTATCCTCACCAGCCTTTGACACTCTCAGTATTATTTCTTTTAGCTATCTATCCTAATATGTGTCTCTTGTGGTTTTAATTCGCCTTTCCCTAATGGCTGGTGATGTTGAATATCTTTTCATATGCTCATTTCTATGGCACGTTTTGATATCTGGCGGGCAAGTTGCCTT
This sequence comes from Felis catus, assembly GCF_018350175.1. NCBI lineage: Eukaryota > Metazoa > Chordata > Mammalia > Carnivora > Felidae > Felis > Felis catus. The sequence continues at coordinate 87,713,502 of NC_058370.1, forward strand.
TCTTATATGATTCCTGCCTTCCTCGACCCTGAGAGGAAGAGCTAACCTTGGCTGTTCCCTGAGGCAGGAATGCTTGTGTTAGCTCTTCCGCAAAGAAGAAAGGGCGAGGGACATCTATGATTTGACCTCAGTGGTCTGGAACACAGGCTTAGAGCTCTAGGTGGGCTCCAGGAGGCTCTCTGGGAAGAGGATGTAAAGCTTCCAGCACCACATACAACACCCACCACCCCTCCTCCAGTCCACACCCCCCCCCCCCCCAAAACACTTCTAATAAAATCAGTGCCTTTGGATATGGAGTCATTTGGGTTTTGTGAGGGAAGTTCTGAGACCGGTCCCATAGTTGGAAATAATAGGATCTGAGCAAAGGGGACCCAGTTGATGGGGCCGCAAATATTACCCCACCTTTTCAGAATGTAGAAAGTACCGGAGAGGGAAAGCTTGAGTTGTCCCAAAAGGCCTGTGGGGTTTCCACCTCCACTCCAAGAGCTGGGCCCATGTCCATCTGATGTGCTCTGCCCAGTGTCGGGGGGAGGGCCACCTCTGAGAGTGACCGCATCCCCTGACCCAGACACATCTTCTTCCCAGGGTTGACTGAGAACAAAGGTTCTTGAGAACCTCTGAGATCAGGGGCAGGACTTGCAAGGCAGGAGGAGCTAACACATACCCTGGAGGAGTAAATGTTAGCTGGCCGGGGCAGGAGCCAGGAAGAACCACTCTCATAAATCATATGGTGGAGGATTTGGAGGGAGAGATGTTAGACTCATTCTCTAAAGCAGGGATTCCAAAAGTAGAATCTATAGTGGTGAGGCTCACAGGAGCCTCCTGGCAGACAGCAACATTCCAAACGCAGGTCCTTTCCTATGTCTTCCAGGGCACTTGATGAACCCATCCAGAAGATTCCATTTTTTTACCCATGACCAAAGGTCTCTTCATTATAACCTACCCATTGAATCATTAAACATTGCTAAAAGAGGGTATTCGTAAAGGTAAATAAGGTTGTTTCTAGACCTTATGGAACACTGTCAGTGTGACCTCGGGGAGGTTATTTAAAATGTGTTCCTCCATTTCCCTATCTGTAAAATGGGACTAATGATAGTTCCAGCTTCACTGAGAACATTGGGAAGTTTCAAGTCCTCAAAACCGTGCCTGGCCTCGAGCAAACACGGCCCAGGTGTCAGCTTTCGTTCTGACTGAAACACGAGCAGCCAGGCCACTCACTTCTGGCCACACGGCAGAATGTGTGACCCTCGGGGGAGGGTTAAAACTCCCCCAACTGTGGAGGGTTGCTCTGTCACCTGTGCTTGATCAGCAGGGCCTGCGTTGGTTGATCAGGGCTGCCTTGAGCTGGTGGGTTTTCTGCCGACACTCATCTTTTTCCCTAATGGTAAACTACTGTTAGTTCAGCTTCGTTGTCAGCCGTGTCATATGCTGGGAATCGTTTGCTAAGTCCTACAGAATACGAGACTGCATATTTCCACGTGCCAATTTTTGACACAAATAACTAATAACTAGATTTCCAGCTATCCGAGCGTGTGGTTCAAACATGTTATCATCTCTGCCCCTATTGCTAAAGCTGATGTATATATACAGCCCACCCTCCCCCAAATCATATTTTACTTTTGCTGAACACTTTGTTGCCATTTCTCAGTTCTTTAAGTGGAAGTATCTGGTGAAGGTAGGCTGCAAGGTTTTCAATGTCTCTTAAGTAGCCTCCAAAATTTTGGAGACCCTGTGCATGGATGGCATTGGTTTAGGATCCAGGGGGGTGGCCTATTGTTCAGGACGACGTACGTGGGGAGTGGCAGAAATCTCCTCTGTAGAAGGCACCCCAGCAGCTTGATGTAGTGGCAATGGTCCTTGGACTCCTTCCTGGGGACCCCAGCTTCCCAGGCTGCCCTCCGCCCCTTACCAGCTAGCCTCTTCATGGAACCCAGGAGGGTCTGGGGACTCAGGTGCTCATGCATGCATACACACCCAGCACAGGACCTGGCTCAGGACATCTCCAGTAAGCCTTACCTGCCTGGTCATACCCAATTCTAGCCCGTCCTTTCCTCTACACTTGAGGACTTAGTGTATCTGTTTCCATTTATTCTTTTATTCTACTGAGGAAACAGAATCCTGGCTGGGTCAGAGTGAATTCTTTCTGCCCACGCTACGGTGGTAGACTTGAAATTTGTAACAAGGCCCATTCACACACATATACCCAATAGACACGATATACTGGGTTGGATGATTAAAGAAGCTGGGTCCAGAGAGGGTAAGCAACTTGTCGGAGGTCACAGAGCCGGGCCCCGGCTCAACGAGCTCCCTGTTAGATCACACTGCCTCCTGTTAATATGACTGTTGGTGGCCTATATCCTTAATTAGTGAACTAACCTGCCTCTTGTCATGGCCCCTGCAGATGCCAAAGGGACCATCCGGGAGATTGTCCTGCCTAAGGGTTTGGACCTGGACCGGCCCAAGCGGACCCGCACATCCTTCACGGCTGAGCAGCTGTACCGCCTGGAAATGGAGTTCCAGCGCTGCCAGTATGTGGTGGGCCGAGAGCGCACCGAGCTGGCCCGCCAGCTGAACCTCTCCGAGACCCAGGTAAGAGTGCAGGGCCAGGCCACTCCACCCCTGCCCTACAGCCTGGGAACTTCGTGGGGTGTGAGGCCTATGGGCTGCTGCAGGGAGACCCAGCTTTTGAGGAGTTCAGACACGCATTAGGGAAAGGCTTGGAGTTATAGGCAAACCAGAGCAATGAATATAGCGCTGACAAGAGAGAGCTGGCATATGCCAACAGGGGGCCTTCCAGATACGTCAGGCACTTTGGATGGAACATGGGAAAAGGCCAGAGAAATAGGAAGGAGGGGCATCCAGGATGCAGGGAGTTACTCGGGGCTGTTGGTGCGTGAGGGACCCTGCAGGAAAGGACGGTGAGGGGTTGGCTTGCTGGGAGCAAAGGTTCCAGGGAAGAGAAGAAATGATCCAAAATTGGATAGGGGACTTCTCATTTCCCCCTCCTGGGCTTCTCCCCATCCTCCGTACATGCCCTGCATCCCACTGTGCCTCAGAAGCTCTTGCTGGAGAGGAGTCTGAACACCCCCTTTACTCAGGAATGCCTTCGCATTTTAACAATAATAAGCTTAACCCAAAGGAAAAGCTTTTGTAAAGTGAGCACCCCCTCTGCGCGAATGGAGGCATTTCAAGCTGGTAACAGAGACACATAATGATAACAATAATACTAATAATACCTAGTACTCACGGTGCGGAGGCAGGGCTCTAAGTGCTCTGCCTGCGGTAACTCACCAATGCCTCCCAACAACCCGATGATGTAGCTGCCTGTATTATCCCATTTTACAGAGGAGGAGAGGCTATGCCCAAGGTCATACAAAGAATCCGCTCCAGAGCTAGGATTGGACAAGCAGTCTGGCATCTTTATGCCACCCGTAAACTGGCAACCATCCTGGGGCTTATAAAGAATGACTTGAGACCCTTAGTCAAGCAACAGCTCTGGTAGTTTAGCCTCATATATGAGGGAGCTCATGGATAGATGTATTACAGACATGACCAAAACAGGACTTACACAGGGTAGAGGCGAGGAAGGAGAGAGTGAGCAGGCAGACAGTCTGGAAGGGTGCGCTTCCTGGAGAAGGCTGTAGTGGGATATGCAGGGGTCCCTGCTGTGCCTGCTGCCGTGCTTCCCTTGGCACCCCCACTGCAATTCAGTCAGGACCGGCTGCCGTCCTGCAGGCCCAGGCCGTCTCCACCTGGACCTGTTGTCCGGCAGAGCCCCAAACAACACAGCAGATGGCCTGGGGCAGCGGGGGCCCTCCCTCCAGCGACACTCAGTCAGGAGGCTGGAAAGCCAGGCTCTGCCAGAGAGAGGGCTGCGGTGGCTGGGCCCGGCCAGAGCTCCTGGGGGGACATCAAGCATAGAGTCACCCCTCAATACCTGCCCCTCTCGTCCTATCTGCCCTCTGCCTAGCCTAGTTTTGCCAGCACACTCTACCCTGAAACTTTGCTCTCCAAAGGCACCTCAGATGCCCAGGCCAGCAGCTCCTTCCCTGTCCTCATCTTTCCCCTGCCCTGCCCCCTATACGCCCGACATTTATCTGCCCTTGGTGGTCAGGGCCAAGCCCCTCCTCTTCCAGGAAGACTTCTTGACTTCATCCCAAGAGACCCTTCCACATATCTTGGTAAAGTGTGTGTGTGTGTGTGTGTGTGTGTGTGTGTGTGTGTACGTGGTGGGCACCAACTAGCACACACTTCCCAAGAACAAGAATGTGTCTGAAAGCCACATCTCCACTTCAGGCCTCCATGGGGAGCTCAGAACACAGCTGAGCAAACAGTGAGCGCTCAGTGAATCCTCAACTTACTGACTTGCTTACCACTCCCCTTTCTTTTTCCCCCGTCCCCGGGGTCTTACAGGTAACATATGGTACAGGAAACCTCTGTTGAGACCTTCCCCTGTACCGGGCACTGCTCCAAGGGCTTGACGTGTCCTAACTCATTTATTCCTCTCACCACAATCTTATGGGATGGGAGTGAGGTTTTCTCCAGACAGCACTTCTGACACCAAATGTGTGGTGTTTTCTTTTTTTCTTTTTTTTTTTTTTTTTAAAGAAGAACACCTTTCAGTCTTTAGTGTTCTTTAAATTTTTTTTCTTAACATTTATTTATTTATTTATTTTTTGAGACAGAGAGAGACAGAGCATGAATGGGGGAGGGTCAGAGAGAGGGAGACACAGAACCTGAAACAGGCTCCAGGCTCTGAGCCGGCAGCACAGAGCCCGACGCGGGGCTCGAACTCACGGACCGTGAGATCATGACCTGAGCCGAAGTCGGCCGCCCAACCGACTGAGCCACCCAGGCGCCCCTGTGTGGTGTTTTCTAACACCAACAGCAACCAAGTCCCCTTTCTCAATCACCAACTGGTACTCAAACTATTCAATTCAATTCTGACACTGGCTCCTGGAGTTAGCACAGACACTATAGGTTACAGCTCAGTCTCACAGGACAGTCCCACATCAGATGCCAGTTGCATGTCCCTGGGCCACCTGTACTTCCGACTGGCCAGCTGAAACATTGGGGGTTCCTTCATCTTCCTCCTCGGGCTTGTCAATTTGTTGGAATGACTCACAGAACTCAGGAAAACACTTTACTTTCTTTTACTCGTTTATTGTAAAGGATACAACTCAGGGGGGCACCTGGGTGGCTCAGTTGGTTAAGCATCCAACTCTCGCTTTTGACTTAGGTCATGATTTTGCAGTTTGTGAATCTGAGCCCTGCACGAAGCTCTTAGCTGGTGGTGTGGAGCCTGCTTGGGATTCTCTCTCTCTCCCTCTCCCTCTGCCCCTCCCCCTGCTCTCTCAAAATAAAGGAATAAACTTAAAAAAAAGGATACAACTTAGAAATAGCCAAATTTTTTTGGGGGGCGGGGAGGGAGAGAAATAGCTAATTGGAGAGATGCATACAGCAAGATGTTGGGGTGCAGGTATTCAAGGAGCTTCTGTACATTTTATGGATGTGCCACCCCCCAGAACTTCCTTGTGTTCAACCCAGAAGCTCTCTGAATCTCACTGTTCGTGATTATTTATAACCCAGCCCCTCTCACCTCCCTGGGGAGCCAGGGTGGGGGTTCCAAACCTCTAATCACAGAAGTGGTCTTTTTGGAACCAGTGCACATCCTGAACTATATAAGGTCCACCCTGAGTCACCTTGTTAGCATAAACTCAGGTGTACTTTAAAGGGGCTTATTATGAATGACAAAGGGTACTCCTGTCACTCAGGAAATTCCAAGGGCTTTAGGGGCTCTGTATCAAGAATGAGGAACAAAAGTCAAATATGTACATGTTTTAATTTTTTTTTAAGTAGGCTTCACACCCAATACAGATCCCAACACACAGTTTGAATTCATCACCCTGAGATCAAGACCTGAGCTGAGTTCAAGACCTGAGCTAAGATCAAGAGTGGGACACTTAACCAGCTGAGTCACCCAGGTGCCCCGAATATGTACACTTTTTAAATAACAGAATGCGGGACACCTGGGTGACTCAGCCAGCTGAGCCTCTTTCTTGATTTCTGCTCAGGTCATGATCTCACAGTTTATGGGATTGAGCCTTGTGTCGGGTTTTGTGTACTGACAGAGTGGAGCCTGCTTGGGATTCTCTCTCTCTCTCTCTCTCTCTCTCTCTCTCTCTCTCTCCTTCTCTCTATACCCCTCCCAAAATTGTACTCTGTCTCTCCTTCTCAAAATTAATTAAATAAATATTTTAAAAATACCAGAATAGGCCTTTATTATTTCTGTGTTAAAGAAAGGGAAACTGAGGCACAAAGAAATTAAATAACATGCTGAAAATTTAAAGCAGGAACATTTGGGGCACCTGGCTGGCTCAGTGGGTGGAACACGTGACTCATGATCTCGGGATTGTGAGTTCGAGCCCCATGTTGGGCACAGAGATTACTTAAAAATAAAATATTAAAAAAAATAAAATAAAGCAGGCACATTCATTAGCTCACCAGATTAATCTATTAAAAGCTGGCTTTAAAAAAAAAAGCTGGCTTTATGGGTAATATTATCCCCATTTCAGGAAACTCAGAAGGTTTATTAACTTGCCCTTGGTTATATAGCTAGAATTCTGTGGAATTCTCCATATATTCACCCATACGTTTGTTCAAAAATATTACTGCATACCTACTATATACTAGATACTGTTCTAGGCACTGGGGATATATCAGAGAACAAAACAGATCATGCACCTAACCTCAGGCAGCTTCCATTCTGCATGAGAAAGACAAATAGCATTTATTTATTTTAATGTTTATTCTTCTTTTTTGAGAGAGAGAGACAGAGTGTGCGCGGGGGAGGGGCAGACAGAGAGGGAGACACAGAATCTGAAGTAGGCTCCAGGCTCTGAAGTGTCAGCACAGAGCCTGATGAGGGGCTTGAACTCACAAGCGGTGAGATCATGACCTGAGACAAAGTCAGACGCTTAACCAACTGAGTCACCCAGGTGCCCTGACAAATAGCATTCAAAAGAGTGATGAGTACTATGAGGCAGATAAAATGTGATATGATAGAGACTGGGAATCTTTGACTGGGGTCCTCAGGAAAGGAGATGAATGACAGTGGGCTGAGGTGTGAATGACAGGGAAGAGACAGCCAGGACAAGCGCCAGAAGAGGAGTCAAGACACAGGGTAACGACTGTGAAGACCTGGAGGTGGGAACTAGCATAGAATATTCTGGAAGTGTCTGAAGGCCAGCGTGGCTGGAGTCGAAGCGTAATAGGGAAGGTAGGCGGCAGAGCATATAGTGTTTGGAGGCCATGATGAGGTGTCGAAGAGAGAGTGCCATGAGAGGACCAGCATTTTACAGAGCTCACTCTGGTCGCCATCTGGAGAATGGTGAATGAGTGGATGAGGTGGGGGCCACTGCCGTGTTGTCTTGAACTCTGAGTGATGGTGGAGGAGAGAAGTGAACTGATCTGAGATGTCATCTAACTTGGAGATAGAACTGTTAGGACTCGTTCATTATGACTTACGTGCACGGGGCAAGGGAAAGAGAAATGGTTTGGGCTCGAACTGGTGAATGGTGAGAAGTGGTCAGTGATGCCATGTAACAGGTTGAGAAAGCTGGGGAGGAGCAGGAAGGTGGGAGAGGAATCTGGAGTTTTGTTTTGCATCAGTTCAGTTTGAGATCCAAGTGGAGATGTCAGGAAGGTATGTCAGATATTTCTCCGGGGGCTGGTGTTTCTCTGATTTTACCTAGGAGTCTTGGTCAGGGCTCTTTTGTGGGAAAGGTAAGAGATTCCTTCAAGTGTGCTCAAATAATAGAGGGACTCCTAAGGGATAGAACAGGAGGCACAATCTCGTGTAAGTCCAAGAACAGGGACCACGGTGTAGCCAGGCCTCCTAGGGACCGACCGAAAGCTGAAGACCATGTTGGATCCCAGGACTTCAACATCACATGCAGCTCTCCCCCTAGTGCTCTCCTGAATATGCCCCCAACTGCTCTCCAAGTGATTGCCTCCCTCTCTGTGTCCACTTCTCTTCCTCCTGCCAACCAGCATCTTTACCCCCTTCCTGGGCATCAAGAGGGTCCTAATCCAGACAGAGAAAATGAGGACTTACTCAGGACCCGTTCTCACTCCAGATCTCTTCCTTAACCACTATGTGCCCAGTTAAGTTGTCTGCATTTTTATTATTTTTTTAATGCTTATTTTTATTTTGAGAGAGAGGGGGTGGTAGAGACAGAGTGAGAGAGTGGGGGAGGGGCATACAGAGAGAGAGAGAGAGAGAGAGAGAGAGAGAGAGAATGAGAGAGAGACAGAGAATCCCAAGTAGACCCCACACTGTCAGTGCAGAGCTCCATGCGGGGCTCGAACTCACAAACAGTGAGATCATGACCCGAGCCGAAATCAAGAGTCAGATGCTTAACCGGAGCCACCCAGGTGCCCCAAGTTGTCTGCACTTTTAATGAGAACCCCCCTTATAGGACCTGGTGCGCAGAACCATGAAGCCTTCCCTTCCCACCACTTACAAAGTTCTGCAGGCTGAAGTGTCCTTCGGATATACGGACAGGGACCCGGGCAGAATGCAACTGATCTCTGGGCCTGGCCTTGCCCACACCCCCAGGCTGTGCATTACAGGGAGGTCCTAGAGTGCAAGGAAGGGGTCTCAGAGGGATCTAGTTCTTGGACACACCAGAATAACTCCCACCCCCCACCCCAGAGTGGCATGTGCTCTTCTCCATATCTGAGAACAAGGATAGTCCCACTTAGTCTAGTTCTCCTTGTTTTTATACTTTATCACCCTGCTTTGTTTCAAGGAAAACATGTGGTGCTTAATTAAAGCAGTGTTTCTCAAAGTATGGCCTGCAGACCACTTATATGTAGGACCCCTGGGGTTCTCATTAAAATACAGATTCTGGCTTAGATTCCATGCTCAGCCCCCAGGCTCCAGAGTTTCTAGGAAAGACCTGACAACCTCTATATTAACCTCTGTATAACCTCAAACTAGATTGACCACATTAACCACATTGCTTAAAAGACTTCAGTGTCTCCAGGGACTTTGCTAAATCCATGATTATAGCTCATTGAGTGATTACAACAAACTTATGAGGAGGCATGATTATAATCCCCATTTTACAGATAAGGAAACTGAGGTACAGAAAGGTTAAGGAACTTGCCCCATGCCATTCCAACTAATTAATGAGAGAACCATAATTGACTCCAGGTTTGACCTCAGGATCTTTTCCACTATCTTGTTTGCTACTTCTACCAAAACACTTACTGTCTTGTAACACTTACTGACCTGTCCATTTTCCCCCCTACTGGTGTCTGAGACCCATAGAGTTTTAGGTATCCCTGTTTTTTCAGCACCTGGCAATGCCTACACCTATTGGATGCTTGCTGTTCATGTGTTGTATGAATGACCACAGTCAGAGCAGGAAACAACAAAAGAAGATGTGGCGACAGAGGAAGGAAAGGTGGGAGGCTGGCCCCAGGACTCCCCTCATTCTGCTGGCATGAGGGACTTTTTTAAGGCCAGGCTCCCAGGATCCAGGCTGAGGACAAACTGCCAAGTCCCAATACTGACAGCATCACCACTTGGCTTGGATAAAAGCAGCTCTGATTCTTCAGCAATTGTCCTCAGCCCCTTACCCAACACCTCTTCCCCAAGATGGCTTCTTCCAGAACAGCAGAATAGGCGGTACCTTCCAGATTACAAAAACCAGGGCCATCCCAGATACACAAGGGCCATTCATAGGAATGTGCCCACAGTCACAGGAAGCAGCCTCTTAGAGATTCATGCCATTTCCAAATCAACAAGGAGGCTTGGGATTTAACACCAACCATGAGCCCAAAGAGGGTGATGGATGATCTCCCAGAAAATACCTCCCTAGTCCGGGCAGCCAGTTGAAAACCATGGCTCATGGACCACGGTGTGGTCTGGCAAGGGATTAGGGGGTAAAAAGTACCAAGCATTCACTGAGTTCCAGGGGAACCAGGAGAGGGAGGAGGCAAGATGCAGCCCACAGGAAGACCACAGAAGGGCACCAAGAAGACAAGTGGAGGCCAAAGCCTCCCAAAGTGTGCTTCTGGATAGCACCCCGGCCTACCCAGCATGCAAATGAACTGGGCCTTGAAGGACCTGTACCCAGATTTAACCCTGAGAGAGGGTGACCCCTGTGGTGGAACTGAAAGCTTCCCGGAGGAGAGGAGGGATGAGCCCAGAGGCTCTGAGCCTGTCTCTCACTCAGTTTGTCCCTTGTTTGGTGAGCCTTATGAATCAGCCCTTTAGGGACTATGGGACTCATGGTAGGAGGTAGACAGGCAGGGTGCCTCTCCCCAACCCTTGCAGTTCTAGCACCTTCCATCACCGTTCACAGATTAGAATCACACACAGAACTTAAAAAAAAAAAAGAGAGATACATAGGCCCCTCCCCCTAGAGATTTAGTGAGTAGGCATGTGGCATGGGCATTGGGATTTTGAAAAACATGACTCCAGATAATTTTAAAATGCAGCCCAGATTGACAAGCCCCAATGTAGCCCATAAGGGCCCAAGACATAGGCCTGCCAGATCCCAGCCCCTGCCTTACTTCCTCTCCAAGAGCCTCCTCCTCCCAGAGCCAGCCACACCCACCCTATCTTGTACCCCTGGAGCTGCAGAAGGACAAGACACTTTGCAAAAGCTTTGTCATTCCTTATTGGTCACACTCCTTATTACTGCCCCTCCCTTTGTCGCTGGGAGTGGGTTAATGCCACCATCCCACTGGACCCTCAGCTTCCCCAGGACAGGAATCATGACTTCTGGGCCTGTCCTCTCCCACTAGTTCAGAGCTGTGAACAGAGAAAGGAGCAATAAATGATGACTTCAATTCAGGGTGGGCCAGACACCACGTGAGGCCCTCTACCTGGACTTCCTTATCTGATCCCTGCGACAGCCCAGGTATTTTTGTCCCCATTTTTGAGATGAGAAACTGAGGCTGGGGAGTTCGTGGGGTGGTGCCTAGGTCCTAAAAGGGTGGCTGCTCACCGGGGCAGAGAAGCCAGGGGGGCTTCCCAGCAGGGGAGGGAATGCAACCACACGCAGAGCCACTTTCCCAAGGATCTGGTGGGAGGAGCAATTGAGTTCCGGGAGTGACAAACATAGAGGGTTTTCTTCTTTCCAAACGCTTCCTTCAACCATATTTGGCCGCCTGTCCCTTGGCCTTCCCTTACTGCTATTTCCTTCAAATGTCACCTCTTCAGAGAGGCTGTGTTTGCCACGCATTGATAAGCTAGTCCCCTCCCCGGCCACTCCCCTCTTTATCCTGCAGCCTTTTTCCAAACCAGTGCCTCTCAAAGGGTGGTTCTTGGGCTGCTGTGCACCCCGTTCTGTCCCCAGCAAACTCTTATCTGTCTAGGACAGGTTAAGTGCAGAGATGGAAGTAAGTGTAATCCATTTTCATTGTATTTGACAAAAACATTGGTCCACAACAGACTGGAAAACTTTAAAAAGTGGTTCCTCGGCACAAATCATTTGAGAGATGCTGCTCAAAGCACTCAGAGCCACCTGACTGTCACGGCTGTTTGTTTTCATTTCCTGTGCACCATCCGCCTCCCTGTCTGTGCCGTCCCCTCCACATCAAGGATTCCCTCCACTCTCGTCACTGCTGATTCCCTGAGTCTAGAGCAGCACCCAGCAGGCAGCAGGCACTAGAGGGCGAGGGTCCCTTACTGGTTCACCCAGAGCAGGCTGGTGTGGAGAGACCTTAATGACACTCTGAATACTCTTCTTCCCCCTTTCACTCCACCCTTACTCCCCCCACTCTCTGTCCCCTTGCCCTCCACGCCCTTCCTCTTCTTTTCTCCTCCCACCTGCCCCCACTTTGCTTTGCCTGTCCCCTCTTCCTTCCCGACACCCCTCCCTGTCCTCCACCCCAAGGTGAAGGTCTGGTTCCAGAACCGCCGCACCAAGCAGAAGAAAGACCAGAGCAGAGACCTGGAGAAGCGGGCGTCCTCCTCGGCCTCCGAGGCCTTTGCCACATCCAACATCCTGCGGCTGCTGGAGCAGGGCCGGCTGCTGTCTGTGCCTAGGGCCCCCGGCCTCCTGGCGCTGACCCCTGGCCCACTGGGCCTGCCTGCCGGCCACAGGGGCACCTCACTGGGTGACCCCAGGAACTCCTCCCCGTGCCTCAACCCACTGACCTCAGCGTCGGCGTCCCCGCCCCTGCCACCCCCTCCACCGGCCCTCTGCTTTTCCACTGCCCCACTCCTGGACCTGTCTGCCTGCTATGAACTGGGCTCCTCGGCCTTCGCGCCCTACAGCAGGCTAGAACGGAGAGTGGGCAGCCCCAGCGGCAGCGGCGGTGACAAGAAAGCCAACATTTAAGCCTCCACCTCCCTGCGACACCGAGTCCCCAAGCACGGCACCACCCCTGCCTCCCCTGCCCCATGGACTGCCCTGAGCAGGCTTCCAGAGAGGCGGGCAGCCTCACATCGGGCCCCACCTGCCTTTCAACTCAGAGACTGTTGCCCAGAAGGCCTTGGTCCCGCAGCTTGTGTGTGCGAGTGCAGTGTGCGTGTGTGTGCCTCTCACTGAAATAAAAGGAAAACAATGACAAGAAGGGAAACAGAGTCTCCACAGCACCACCACTGCCCCTCGATCCCATCCCTCCCTCTCCTCACCGGGAAGGAAAATGGGCTGAGACAGGAGACCTCTAATGGGAGGGAGCAAAAACTGGAGCCATGTTCACAGTTACGGGGGATGGGGTACCACGCTCCTACTCCCAATTAGAGCTTCTGCCTGGGCATTGCAAAGCCCATGATAGCCACATGGACGCTTCTGCTCGTTAAGCATTGCTCTTTGCAAGCTCCTCTTCGAAACATAAAAATATTTGAAAGGTAGAAATGTCAAATTCTTCAAGAGGGTAGACAATGACAGGTGCCTGGGTGGCTCAGTTGGTTAGGCCAGGCTGTTAAGCAACTCTTGGTTTTGGCTCAGGTCATGATCTCATGGTTCAAGAGGTCCAGCCCCACACTGGGTACCCTCCCCCTACCCCAACAGCATGGAACCTGCCTGGGATTCTCTCTCTCCCCCTCTCTCTGCCCCTCCCTGGGCTTGCTTGCATTCTCTCTCTCTCTCTAAGTAAATTAAAAAAAAAGGGGGGGGGGCGCCTGGGTGGCTCAGTCGGTTGAGCGACCGGCTTCGGCTCAGGTCATGATCTCACGGTTTGTGAGTTCGAGCCCCGCGTCGGGCTCTGTGCTGATGGCTCAGAGCCTGGAGCCTGCTTCTGATTCTGTGTCTCCCTCTCTCTCTGTCCCTCCCCCACTCATGCTCTGTCTCTCTCTGTCTCAGAAATAAATAAACATTAAAAAAAAAAAAAAAAGGAGGGTAGACAATGAAAGGTGAGATCAGGATCTAGAAGAGAGCCGGAGAATGGATATAAGAGGTAAATCCAGGCAAGATCCCACATGCCTAAGAGGGCATGCTCATCACAATCCCCACAACACAAAGCACTTTTTTTAAAAAAATGTGGTTTTTTTCCCTCAAGCAAGACACTTGTATTTAACTTTTTGTTTTGCAATGACCGTGGATTTACGGGAGGTTACAAAGATACTTTAGAGAATTCCTTGTACCCTCCACCCAGTTTCCCCCAATGGTTACATCTTCCACAACCAAAGTGTAATATCAAAACCAGGAAATTGACATTGGCACTGTGTGTGTGAGTGTGTGTGTGTGTGTGTGTGTGTGTGTGTGTGTGTAGTTCCCTGTCATTTTGGCTCCTGTGTAAGATCTGTGGAACCGCCACTGCGATCAAGATGTAGCACTGCCTATTACCACAAAGCTCTCCCCTTCATAGTCACCCCTGACCCACGAGACATCTTTGAAAGAATGGAAATCGTGAGAGAGGGCCCAGGGACCAGAAATGGGTCCTCAAATCAGAGGCCAGAGGTGAGATTTCAACTCCATTCGGGAAAAAAGATGGGCACAGTCTGTTCCAGTCTGCTCTTGGAAACACGTTTGGTTTCAGATTGGCTGTCCTTAGTCACCCAGACAGGGATCCCCAGACAACTATGCTTCCTCCCTTCCCTCTGCATTGGCAGTATAGTTTGGGGAGGTGCTTAGAAATGCCAGGACATCCTGAGTCTGGAATAAAACATGGGGTGACCAGGGCAGACCTTGGGTTCAGCCAGCCCCTAGTGTCTACCTTGCCTTGTCCAGCAGACCTGTGCCACACACAACTCCTTTAGCCACTCACACAAAGAGGGTTCCTCCATTTGTACTTTCTGTTCTGGGCTGAAAAATGTCAGGACAGACCTGCCCCATGAGACCGTACAGGTGAAATATAAAGAGGTAAGACAGAGTCCTCTGCCCAGATGGAGAGAGACCTGCCCTGCTTCCCTGGGAGTTCTGGATACTGTGAGAGAGAAAGGGTTAAAGAAACCCAAGTCTGATGCAGGAGACAAACTCAGTTCTTTGGGGGCTCAGAGCCTAGCAGCAGTGACAAGAGAGAATTCTCCAAAAGGACATGACAAAGGAAAGACACCACATATGTGGTGAATCAGGAGTGCTGAGAAGGCTTCCTGTAGGAGGTGGCACTGAAGTTGGCACAAGAATGATCCAAAAAAAAAAGGTGATGATTGAATTGTGCAGGGGAAGAAGTATGTAGGTATGGTTAGGGCAAGGGGTACAGGGTGAGGGCAGGTCAGGGGGAGGGGGGGCCGTAAGGAAAAGATGTGGAGAGAGGGCAGCCTGCCGGAAACTGCATGTGGTGGGGAGAACAGGATGAGATGTGGTATGGAGCAAGGACCTGTGAGAGCGCCTGAGGTTCCAGGGGGAGGAGCTGAGTTCACACCAGCACCTCCCAGATCTGGATGAGCTCCAGGGCCAGAGGCTGGTTTCCCTGTTTACAGTCAACTCCTGCAGGAGAGGAGGGGTGAGGGGAGGGGTGGCCACAGGGGCAGTCTGGTAAGCTCACTCCGGCTCCAGCTGGGCCCGAAGTGTTGCACTCACCACCAGCAGGCTCAGGCACTCGGGTCCGGCCTGCCACCTCGCCATGGCCACGAAGGCAGACAGTAGGCCCGGGGGGCTCCCCAGCGGTGGCTGTGACCTGGGCATAGCCCAAGAGCACATGCAAGCGGTCACCCGAAACTACATCACCCACCCCCGTGTCAGTGAGTACAAATCCCCAGAGGGTGAGGTTGGGGTGGGCTGCTGGGTCCCCAGGCTCTGCTTCGCAGGCTCAGGGAAAGGGGAGGACCGAGACTGAGGAAGACCAAGGGGGCTCTTGGTCCAGCAGAGTGATGTGGTGGACTGCCTGGACGAGGAGCCACCTCTGCAGATGTAGGGATGGGGTCCCCAGCCCAGGCTACCCCAGCGGAGAGGGCAGGGGTGTCCTTGCAGGAACCTCTCGGTCATCACCCTTATCCTGCTCTGAGACCCCAAGTTCAGAGAGAGCTCCCCACGGGCCCAAGTGTGTGTTTGTGATACACGCTCCTGTGTGAATATGTGCGTGTTTGGAGTACGAGCATGTGTACCAGAACATTCAGCATGAGGAAATGTATGATCAAGTGTTCTTAGGGAATATGTGTGGCAAGGCCAAGTATGTGCACTTTCAGGATGGAGAAATACATAACACTGTGTGTGTCACGTCAGTGGGCACATGTCATGTGTGCCTTACACGTGTCTGTGTGTATAATGCAGGGGAAGGATGTGTGTGCTCCCCCACTCGGGTGCGGATATGTGTAAATATGTGTGTGACAGCTTGCATGTGTGTATGATCAGAGTGAGGAAATGTGACAGTATATGTGCATGCTTTTACATTCAGACTGAGGGTGAATGTGTGTGTGTGCACGAGTGTGCGTGCTCATGGGGACAACATGGGTATGTGGTCAGGTGATGTCTTATGTCTGTGTATGTACAGTTGGGGGAGGGTGAGTGCCTGGCATGGCCATGGGTGCTGGATTATTTACCCTTGTAGGCTTCCTAGGTGTGCCCAGATGTCTGGGGCACAGAAAGCGGTGAGGTTCTGAGGACCAGAGGGAGAGCCCCCTCCATCTGTCCTTGCCAAGGTCATTCTCCAATTCTCAGATTCTCAGACAGCCCCACACTGGAGTAAACCGGCCTGGCCAGCACCAGCCAAGCAGAGCCAGAGGCTCCTAACAGGGTGTGTATGGAGAGAAGCTGGCCCTCTCTAGTTACCTAGGCCATAGTGGGAGTGACCTGACGGGGCAGCTGCGAGCTAGGTCTGCATTGAACGGAGTTGGCACCCACCCAGAACAGAGCAAGTACAGAGGGGGCAGGTCCAGAGAGGGCAGGTCTGGGGT
Source organism: Felis catus (assembly GCF_018350175.1). Classification (NCBI taxonomy): domain Eukaryota; kingdom Metazoa; phylum Chordata; class Mammalia; order Carnivora; family Felidae; genus Felis; species Felis catus. The sequence continues at coordinate 87,729,802 of NC_058370.1, forward strand.
GCTTAGGAGCAGAGCAGGGCGTGAGCAGGCACCTCCAGAGGCCTGAGGCAGGCACTGAGGGGTGGAGTGCATTCCAGCAAGGAAAAACTGAGTGAGACCGGATGTACCAAGGAGGCCCTGCAGGCCCTGCGTCTTGGAGGTATGGGGGAGGGCAGAGATCCAGATTCTCCCCTGGGGCAAAGCAGGGGTCACGAAGGCCCAGAAATTCGCAGTGACTGGAGCCCCCTGGAGTCCAGAGCTCAGGCCTGGAGACCTGAGCCCAGTTGTCTCAAGTTGTCTAACTCTCATCCAGACCCAAGTGATGGCCCACCCCTGCGGGACCCTCCCCCCCATCACTCCCTTCAGTGTGCCCTCCCAGGGACCCTGTGGGTGCAACCTCACCCCAGGGCCTCCTGCAGCCAGTTCCCTCCAGCCACGACCTTATTTAGAGTCAACAAGCCCTGGAGATTTGACCCAGACTGGAACCCAGGGGTGTCAGCGCCCCCATGCCGGCTTGTGTGTCACTCCATGTGGACCCCACCCAGGTGAATGTGTCACACCCAACAGCTGACCCAGAGACCAGGGTCTGCAGAGGGGGAGCCCCTCCACCACGACTCTGCTCCCTGTGTTAAAGATGTTCCCGCAGTGACAAAGGCTACCTGTGCTTTTGTTGCATACTAGTGTCCTCACAGGGCACCCCCAGGGGCCAGCCCCAGCCTGACAGCCTCCGCCCCTTGGAGCATACTGAGTTCCTCAGGGTGCTTCTGCACCCACAGCTTTCTCTGTTTCCACCTTCCGCCTCTGGGGCCTGAGGGATTTCCTCTCTGAGGGGTGAGGACCAAAACCTAGAGCTGCTACCCTCAGTTGGCTGGAGGCAGGACTCCTGCCCTGGCCTCCTACCTGAGCACTGTATGCGCTCTGGGCAGGAGAACTTTATGCAGAGACAGAAAGAGCTCAGGAGAACTGGGGATCCCAGGGGGACAGGGGATGGGGCAGCTGGCTCCCAACTCCAGGGCTTCCTCAGCCATAGATGGGGTGAGTCCAATAGAAGGCTTCCTGGAGGAGGAAGTGAACCAAACAGGCCTGAGGCATTAAGGGTGATTTCACTGCAGTGGCTGAGGGAATGGGCCAGAAGGGAGGGGGCAGGGTAGAATAAAGTGGGGAGTGAACCCTAGCAATATCCACCCTGGGCAGAAAGGAACTTCTCCTCCTTCAGAGCTAGAACTCTCTCCCTGAGGGGAGGCGGCAGCTTGGGGCTTCATCCATTGTGTGGGGCAAAAGATGCTAGGTGGGGTGGGAGGGAAGGGGGGAGGGGAGTAGTGCGCAGCACGAGCAAAGGAGCAAAGGACGGATGTCAGGCTGTCAGCCCTGCTGGAGGGACAGAGCCTGGTCAGATGATCACCCAGAGGCTGGAATGCCAAACCACTGAGGCAGGCTTTGCCGCCTGCCTCAGTTTCCTCAACTGAGAGGCCAGGAAGGTCACACTGAGTTTCGCCGGGCAGGGTCTTGGGCTGATTCTAAGAAGCCTGGTCTTCCAGCCCCTGCCCTCCCTCCCCTAATCCCTCTGGAGGGGATCAGGGAGGAGGTGCGGGACCTACTGCCCCGGGCTTGCCCCCACCCCCACCTCACGCATGGGCGCCTGGCTCAGCCGGCTCCCAGGACGCTGCAGGTGTGGCTGGGCAGGCCCTAATTAGTGGGCTGCATGGAGCCCCGCTGAGCCTTTGACCGGGAAGGCAGTGGGGAGATGGGGGCAGGGAGGGGCTCCAGGCCTGCGGCCCTAAGTGCAACCCAAAGTGTCAGCTGGGACAATGGAGAAGGGGAGGGGGCAGAGCAGAGGGAGGGAGTGTCTGCAAAGTCTCAGGAAGGCCTATTGAGGGAGTGCCCCTCAGAGGTCTTCTGGGCCAGCCCACTGCCTCCAGCGCTACCCCCACCTTTCACCTCTCCAGGGTTGAAGGGTATGTCCCAAGGCTGGGGGAGTGCCACAGGAAGCAGACTGACTTGTGGTGTGCCCCAGGAGAAATCAGCCAACTTCTGGGCCTTAATTTGCCACTGCATGCAATGGACACAATCAGTTGGGGGTGGATGCAAACAAAAGGCCTGGCTTCATGTCAAGGACACTTTTGTTGCTTAGCCACCACCTTGGCGGTGTCCAAACTAGACAGCTTCTAAGAAAAGATATGGTCTAGTCTGACTGGGGAGGCACAGAGTTCTAGTCTGAGGGGAGAGACATGATCCATCTCATTAAGGACTGACGAGCTGGAGAACAGGATGCCTTCTACAGTGGCATGGCTGAGGGCTGTGGCACTTCAGTGGGGAGCAGAGCCAGTGGCTGCCGGAGTCAGTTAAGGGCAGGGCACTGAAGGACGTGAAAAGTCGGGTGATAAACAGAAACAGCCACAGTGGAGTATCTGCAGTGAAAGGTCTAGGCTGTGGAGTGATGGACTCCTCCAGCAAGCATTTGGGAAGTCTACTAGAGCGAGGCCCTAGGGCTCTGGAAATCCAGAAAGGCGGCTTACAGCTGAGGCTGGTGGAATAAGATAGAGGCTTACAGACCACATGCTGGGCACCCAGCCCAAGGGCCTGGCCAGCAAGCAGCACTTCGTCCTGGCCCCTAGGCTACTCCCTGCCACTCACTGCTGCCCTCCCAAGGTAGAGCTATTGGATGTCCAGGTTAACAGGCTTCCCTGGACAGAAGCTGTGAAATGTGGGGAACCGCTGTGAAGGAAGAGAGGAAGTTGAAAGACCTGTCTCCTAGGTAGAACTGGAAAGTGTTCCCTGGGGCTTTCTGGACGTTGGGCTCCTTCCCCTCCCACACTCTCACCTCCCATCCAGCCTACCCACTCTGCATCTTGCTTCTGCCATCTCAGCCCTTTTGGCTGGTCTGGTATTTTCTCTATAGGGCCAGCAAGAGGCTTGTCCCAGTGCTTTTTAAAATGAGGCTCTGATCCAGTGTACCTGGTCCTGTGGGGTGGCCTAGAGAGAAGCCAGGTTGGAGAGTGCAAGGAGAGGGTGGAAGGTGGAGAAAGGAAGTCAGCAATGGAGCCCTACTTGCCAGAAGTTGGGCTGTGAAGGGCAGCAGCTTTGGAAGGACTGGGGCAGAGGGAGGGTTTTAAGATGGGAGATACCAGAGTTGCATGACGGAAGGGGCACAGAGAAGGAGGCACTGGCCTTCGGCCCTAGGGAGTAGTCATCTCTGGGGTCTGGGCCTCAGGACCAGGAGAGGCTGGCCTAGAGGGAAGGTTGGATACCTCCTCTATGGGAACTCGGAGGAAGCTGAAGGAGTTCCCCTGCTCCACGCCCAAGCCCTAGAAGAATGGATCTTCCGGCGCCTCTTGTTCTTGAGTGTTCCTAACAGTCCATAAGCTCAGAAGAGCCTTGCAAATATCCCCGCAGGGATCACCTTGCCCAGTCATCATCCTAGCCCATGCCCTGGTGAAAGGAATGCAGATCAGACAAAAACAGGGGGATGATCACTGAGCCCCATACTGGGGAAGGTGTGAGCTGGGGGCACTTAGTTTTCCTTGGTGTGGGGTGACTTGGCACCAGACTTGTATGAAAGCATGAGGGCTGGAAGCCAATGTGGTTTGACGGGAAGCAAGAGGTGGGGTCCCAGCCCCAGCTCTGCCACAAGCATGTTGGGTGACCCTGGCGTAGGTTTTCACCCTTCCGGACCCCATTCTCCTCCCCTTTTGAAAAGAGGCTTAGACCACTCTCTTCCCTTTGATGTCCTTCCAGTGAGTGACTCAGTGACCTCACGGACACTCTGGCCATCCTGCCATGCCACAGTCTCCGTGGTCTCATTCGTGCTTCACAGGGACCCCAGGGAAGAGCTATGTCTCCCAGGTTGTAGTTGAGGGAGAGTCCCAGGATCTCTCAGCCAGCCCCTAGCAGAGCCAAGATAGGCTTCCTGTCTGCCAGTCCATGGCTTTCCTATTGGGGTCCCCAACACTGGAGTTTGGGGCTCCCCAACACTGGAGTTAGAGGCTCCCTGTAAGCTGAGCTCATTTCCCCATTTTGGATCTCTCCAGCCACTAGGGCTGGGACATTCTACTTCTTCCTCTTTCCTTGTCACTCTCTCCCCTCTCCCACAGGCACCCAGGGAGCCCAGGGAGCCCAGGTTGTCCAGGCAGGGACTCTGGCTGGTTTTTCTCACCCATGCATGCACCAGCCCCCACCCCTCACACACCCAGACATGCGCACATGCACCATGTTCAATGAGTGTCAGGTGATGGAGGGAAGTGTGGTCCTGGTGGGGGGCAGGGAGGGCAATTCTCTACCCATTTCTAGCTGGGGGCCAGAAGCTTTTGGAAAATGTTGTGGGTCAGAGATGTAAGATGGGGGCTGAGGCCAGAGGGGAAGCAGCCTCAAGATAAGAAAGACCTCTTCGTAGTTGAGAGGGGAGGGGAGGATTCTGAGGGGCCTCTGCCCTTGCCCTGGCCCTCCCCCCAGCCTCCTGCAGGTGTCCAAGCCAGCAGGGAGCCCTGCGGGCAGGGGCATGACCCTTACAGCAATGGTGGCTGGCCCTGTCACAGCTAATGACCCTGACAGCCCAGACTGGGAAGGGGGTGGGGGTGGTGCATACAGGGAGAGAAAGCAGAAGATGCTTCTGTGTGTGTGTGTGTGTGTGTGTGTGTGTGTGTATCTGGGTGTGTGTCTGGGTGTGAGACCTCACCTACCTCCACTCCTCCCCCAGCCTACAGGACAGTGTGCAGCGTCAATGGGCCCTTGGTGGTGCTGGACGAGGTCAAGGTAAGATTCTTCCATATCTTCCCAGGCACCAAGGCCAAATCCCAGGGCTCCCCAGCCCCGGGTGCAGGATCTCTTCTAAACTGCCCTACCTCTAGCTGTCTGCCATGGGCCCATCGGTCCCTTCTAATTCCCTGTCCCCCATCCCCACACTCTTCCTCCCCAGCTGTCTCCCCCACCACCCTGGGTTTCCCTTCCTACCTTTTCAGTGTCCCCCTCTGCCCGCTCTGGGCCCTCAGAGACCACTCTTTACTGCCAAGGGCCTGGGGGATCTGGGCTATTGTGCCTCTTTCTACAACGGTGGAATGGTTGTAGTGAACTTCCTCACAAAGCTGGATGCTTTCACCTGCTGCTCCCGTGGGTCTTCTTTTAAAAGGAAGAGAAGGCAGAAGAGCCATGCCAGCTAACTTTTCTCCAGAGCTCAAGGTTTTCAGAGGCTTTTGGACTATCTCAGCCTGGGAACCAGCAGTGCGGGTGGGAAGTAAAGCGGGTCTCATGGAAGGAGATGGGATGTGGGCTCCTTTGTGTCCCCTGGGGCACCGCAGGACCAGGGCAGACTGACGGCATTTTGAATTTGGGGTTGGGGATTCTTAAGGCATAAAGGGCCCTGCAAAGGTGCCAGATCACTCTGCTGTCCCCCTTCCACCCAACAGTTCCACCTCTCAGGCTCCCGCCAGACACCACCCTCCCCAGCCTGGAAATCTGGGGCCACCCTTGATCCCTCCCTTCCTGGACCCCATCTGTCAGTATCAGTGATCTATCAGCAACCTCCTATCCCACTGCTCCCTGATTATAGCCATGGTCTCTGGATCCCCAGCCTGGTGCCCTGCCATCCTCCATGCTGCCCCCCTTCAGCATTGACCCCTTTGCTCCCCTGCTTCAAACTCACCTAGCACGCACAGCACCTTCACCTTATAGGCCCCACGTTCTGTAAGGGTCCCTCCACACTTTTCCACTCATGACGCATCCTCTCCTTCCCCGACGCCCACTGTGCCACTACTTGGAAACCCACCCTGCCTCTGGATGGAGCTGCCTTTTGATGTCTCTAGGCCTTTGCTCCTACTTTTCCCTCTGCCTCTCCAACTACCTTTCCTCCATACCCTTTCTTCCTCTGACTCCTCCCCAAGGCTAGCTGAGAGGTCACTTCTTCTGGGAGTTTCACCCAGGCCCCTGGACAATGAGCCTGTCCCTCCTCTCCCTCTTCTGTACTGTCTTGTTGGCAGCATCCATCAAGGCATCAATAGGATCACCACCTGGCCATATAGTCTCCTCCCTGCCCCCACAATGTCTCTCCTATTGGGTATTACTCTTGAGCCCCCAGAGTCCCATACCGCACTTTTACTGAACACCCAGTCCACTGTAGGTGCTCAGTTTGTTCAGAGGAAGGGTGAGTAAGTGAATGAGATGAATGAATAAGTGTTAGAATGACTAAACCAGACCCTCTTGTTTCTGGAAACCAGATCCCAAGTTCATAGAGACCTTACAGTCTGACCCACTAGTGCTGGGGATGCCCTGGGGGGAAGTGTGATGGAGTGGTTATGCATGTATGCACGGGGCTCACAAGGTCTGATTCAGACCTCTTCCGTTTTCACCTCAGCTCCATCTAGCTACCTCCTACTAGCTACCTGACAACCCTAGATTGGCAGCATCAGCACAGTTAGGAATACAGGTTCTGGGGCCCCTACCCCGGACCAACAGAATCAGGAACTTTAGAGAGCTGGGGAGATACAGAAGTCAGACTTTAAAAGCCCTCCAGGTGATGTGATGCTTCCTGAAGTTTGAGAAGCAGCTGTTTAGGTTTTCAAATCCTAGTTTCCTCATCTAATATAGAAGAGAGTTGTTGTGAGGACCAAATCAGATAAATGTATTTTTACTATTCCTCCTTGAGAACAGCTAGCGTTAGCTCTGCCTGGAAGACAGAAACGCTAATATGCTGGAGTAAACAGCTGGTGCCATCTGCCGCCCCCACTCATAGTATGGAGAGTCAGTACTTATGACATCCACTTTCCCAACTATAAAATGGGGCTAGACTGGGAAACGAGATAGACCCCCAGACCTATGGTTCTGCGATTATTGGATGCATCTCTCTCATAGAACAGAGTAACTGGGTGATGGAGATACCCAGGGAACCCTGGACTTGCAGAGGGCAGGAAAAGAAGCAGTAACATGTAGTCTCTTAAATTCAAGAGGCGGAGAAGACAGCTTTATGTACTCCTCTCTGCGGCCCCCATCCCTATCCCCAGTCTAGAGTTGCTTGGGTAAAATACCCCAATTCATCCTCTACAGCGCCACCTTCTGCCCAAATTGAATCATACCCGCAATTAGGCCTCCCACTTCCATCCTTCCGAAATGGAAAAATTCTTGGGGGAAAACTTTTGTGTAGATCAGAAGTTCTGAGCCCAGGCAATAAGGGACTCGAAATCATATGCAAACCTTTGAAGCTGGGTATTTGTGTGTCTTTACATTTTTCTAGGGACAGTTTCCATGATTTCATCTGATTTTTGGAGGTCTGAGTGTAGAGCATAAAATGTTAAAGCCTAAACCCCTGAGTGTAGAGTGTAAAAATGACTCCTCCAGATTATTAAACAGCCCCAATATGACAAACAATTACACAGGAGTTTCACAGGCATTAAAGAGGAGTCTGGTTAGCTGACATCCACCTGCCTGGGATATATTAGATTTCACTTGAGCAGTGGTTTTTAAACTAGAGCATGCATGAGAATCCCCTGGAAGAACCCAAAGTTCTGATTCATCAGTCTGAGGTTGGGGCCCAGGAATCTGCATTTCTGACAAGCTCCCAAGCTGCTGCTGCTGCTGCTGCTGCTGCTCGCCTGGGGCCCACACTTGAAGATACCCTGCTCTACAAGATCTTCCGACTGCCGTATTTTGAGAAACAGCAGTCCTTACTGAGACTTGGAGAAAGCTCTCCCCTTATCCACCAGACTTGGCTCCAAGTGTCTGTGGCCACTTCCAAACTTTTAAAAGAAAAAGCTTTCAGAAGTATGTGTATCAGCTCTGAAGACAGTTTCCGAAGAGGGGCTCCAAATTGCCCTGGGCATTGGCAGAAAGAGAGGCCTTGGAGGCCAGGGCTTCCCTGTACAAGTCCTGCCAGGCTTGCCAAGAACTTCCCAGTCCTCCCAGTGTGTAGAGCAGCTCCCCTCTACCCCCCCCCCCCCCCCCCCGGCTGGCTGAGAACTCAATGAAGCACCGAAGGTTGTACTGAACCATCCCTACCCTCTGTGGTCCTCCTAGTAACCAAGAATGGGAGGTGAGAGGATCAGGCTCTGAAATGGGGCTCCTTTGAGTATAAACTCATTGTTGCATCCTGGAATTCTCCCCCTGCACTCCCTGTCCCAACTGGCTATGGGCATCCCTGCCCCAAATAACTCACACACGCACACACAGAGCCTAGTATTCTCTTCCTAAAGGATTCCAAACTATACACCCTCCATGACTGGGTGTGATGGTTCTGACGGTTCTTTCAGGCATCTGACTGTAATCTCTCTGCCATTTAAAGTTCGTTTCCTCTGATTTCACCTCTCAGGGACACACGGTGCGCCACCTCCTCCACTCTCCTTTCCTTCCGCCCTCCGTCCCCCACATAAACCCACATGAAAAATGATGGCTTTTTATCACCCGGCTGCCTGGTTTCTATTGGGCCCATGGCCTGATTTCTTTGGGGCCCAACCTGGCCTGTGCTCTCTCCAGCAGTTTTCTTCCTGAGGTTAACAGCCCACCAGGCAAGGAGGCCAGTGGCTGTGTCAGGTGGACAAGCCTACAGAGCGTCAGAGGAATGCCCCGACTTTTTTAAAACTTGTTTCCGCGGGGGCCTTCCGGCCCTTGCTCTTGGGCCCCCTCTTGTGGTTGATGAGCCAAAGACCGCTAGACGTGAGCTGCCCCGCCGACCTCAGCGCATTCCTCCTGGGGGGAGCCCAGCTCTCTCAGCAACCCCACTCAGAGGGGCTGGTTTAGGGGGCAACCGAGGTCGCCTTCCTGGCATCCTTTTCACAGGACAAGGAGGGGCCCAAGCTGGAGCTTCCTCCAGTGACTTGTCAGAACTGCAAACCCTCCTGTCTCAGGTTTGACGGCCCCCCCCTCCCTCGCAGGGATGCAGTGAGGGAATGCCCCCCACCCTGTCACACCCCACTGGGAAATTGAGTCATAAGCCCCTCCTCCCAGACACTTAAGGTCACTATTTTGGGTAGAGCGGGGATTGAGTGATAGTAATGATGGTGGGAACCAGTAGCACTGTACTTGAACATCCCAAATTTTTATCACATTTTAATTACAAAAAAAAAAAAAAAAGCTCCTTATTACTAGTGAAACAAAAGACACGCAAATTTAACTATTTGTCCCTAACCTCCTTCCTCCCAGCCTCTTGAGACAGCCACTACAAAGATCCTGCTGTAAAGGGGCAAATAGATAGTATGTTAGAGGTTTACATTGGTGTTAGTCTCTTAAAACATATCAAGGATTCCCTCCATGTCAGTAGTTGCCCATTTTATTCATTCTTCTCAAGAGCAACATAGTAGGCGATAGCACGGATGTGCTGTGGTTTATTCAATGGTTCCATTTTTTTAATGGTTCCATTATTGATAGACATTCAGTGTGTTACCAGGTTTTGCTATTGCAAATGGTACAGCAAAATAGAGCCCCTTTACACTAGTGCCTTTATTGCTATAAGATAGATCCTCCGGAATGAAGTTGCTGGTTCAAAGTGTATATTGATTTTAAAAATAGATTTCAAATAGATATTGATGATTTGGGGCAACATTGCTAGCCCGGCAAGGTTGTGGTGATTCACATTCCAGTCAACCGTGTGTTAAGGGACCCACCCTCCAGCATCCTTGCCAGCCCTGAATATGTTCTTTCCTGGAATTTTGTCTATCTAATTGATGAACACTAGTACCTTCCTGTTTTTATTTACATTTGAGGATCTTTTTATAAGTTTGGATTTCACTTTGTCCTCTGTGAAATCTTCCTACATACTGAGGTGTACATTTTGAGCTGTGGGTGCTCCTTTTTTATTGTTCACGTTTGTTTTTGGTATTTTGCCATGCAGACATTTCAAATGTTTGTACAATCAAATATGTCTATTTTTGCATTTATGGCTTCTGGATTCCATACCTTGCCCAAAGACGTCTCTCTTATCCAGCTTTTCTAGGAAAGCTGAGAAAAGGAAAGAAGAAAAACTCTTCTGGTTTTGTTTGTTTTAGCTTTGTGTTTAAAGGTTTTATATGCCTGAATGTATTTCTGTTTATGACGTGGGTATCTTCTAAGTCGATACCCAGTTACGTCAGCACCCTTTGGTCAACAGATTTTGGTTTTCCCCATGAAGTAATATACCGCATTTGTTCTATAACAGTTTCATAAAATCTGGGATCTGTTTCTGGACTCTAATCTCTCCCACTTCTCTGTCTGCTTCACACCAACACTTAACCATTTGGCTTTAGCAGTTTTAGAACACGTTTTAATATCTGATACATCAAATCCTCCACCTTGACTATTTTTGGATATTCCCAGACACTTATGAATTTTAAGATGTTTATTAAGTTCCAGAAGAAACAGCAATTTGCTGGCAATGCATTTAATTTCTATGCTTTTGAAAAGGATTTATATTTTTATGACAGTAAGTCATTCTGTCTTGGAAAACACTATTGTTCTCCATTTGTTCAGGGCTTGCTTTATATCCTCAGTAAGATTTTATTATTTTCTTGTACCTTTCTTGTTAAATTTTTTTCCAGATATTGTATGGCTTTGGGCCCTATTGTGAATGGAATGTTTTTCCTAATTTCCTCTTTCGTTTATGGCTGGAATAGAAAAAAAAAAAAAGAGTTGTTGTTGGTTTTTTTAAAATCAGTGTATAGGTGACAGTGGTACAACAGATGGATTTTTATATATTTATCTTGTATACAACCAACTTCTTTTATTAATTCTGGGCATTTTTTGTTTTGTTTTTTAAGTAGAGCCTCTTGGGTTTTTCTAGGTATACAGTATCATCTGCAAATGAAGGGAATTATGTCTGCTTTTCTATTGGCAGACTTTAATTTTACTTGTGATTTTGAAGCAATTTCAAATTTATAAAAAGTGGCAAAAATAAAAATAGTGCAAGGAACATGCATATGGCCAACTGTTAACACTTTATTCCATTTGTTGTATCTTCTGCTCTGAGTGTGTGTATGTGTGTGTGCATAATTTTTTCCTAGGTCTTTTAAGGGTAAGTCATCCCCCAAAACTCCAGCATTTATTTCCAAAGAATACGGATATTCTCTTACATAACAACAGTAATTATCAATATCTGAAATTTACACTGATACTTTTACCTAATCTACATCTATATTCCAGTTTATCAGCTGACCTAATAAAGTCTTTTATAGCATTTTTTCCCCTCCAGCAGGGGATCCAGCCTCATCATGTCTGTTTAGCCTTCTGTAATCTGACACATGTTCACAGCCTTTCTTTGACATTTCTGAAGAATACAATCTCCTCTACCTTTAAAAAATAAATAAATAAATAAATAAATAAATAAATAAATAAATAAATAAATGAAGCATTTTCTATTTATGTCTATTGGTATACTTTTTCTTTTTTCTTTTTTGGTCTTATTGTATAAACTACAATTTCCAAAACACATTAAGTACAATGGTGATACAGACATCTCTGTGTGTTATTGATTTTATTAGAAATAAAAATGGATTTAGCATTTCACCATTTAGAAGCTTATTGAAGTTGGTTTTGTAAATAGTCTAGTGTTCAAGGAGTTGCCTTCCATTCCTGTCCTACACAGGATTGTATAAGAAACGCTGCCAAATTTTATCAAAAGCCTCTGTGGTTTCTATTTACATAATTCTGTAGCGTTTCTCTTATAATTCATACGTACAAACTCCCTATTTGAATTATATTGTCAAATGTTGAGATTGCCAGAAGTTGATTGATCTAGGCTTGCATTCTTTTAATAAACCCTATTTGGTCAAACTTGTTTGTTTATTTAATACACTATTTGATTTCACTGGCTAATAGTTTATTTATAACCTCTGCATCCATAAGAGAAATTGGTCTATGGGTTTTTGGGGGGTCCTATCTTTACTGGATTTGGGGTTGGGGGAGTTTTCTATTTTAGGTTTTGTTTCCTTCTAATGTTTATTTTCTGTTCTCTCATTATTTTGGCTAGTTCTTCCGGTGTAATGCTGAACAGAATGATGATAGCAGGCATTATTGTTTTGCTCCTAATTTTAAAGGGAATGTTTTATACATTATATCAGAGTACGGTATTTTCTGTGTTTTGTGGATGCTTTTTGGAGTTAAGGAATTTCCCTTTTAGTTTTTGAGAGTTTTGTTCTTTAATCATGGATATCATGATTCCCTAATCATCAAAATGTTTTAATCAGGGATAGTTTTTTTTTTTTTAATATTTTTTTTTCAACGTTTATTTTTTTTTTTTGGGACAGAGAGAGACAGAGCATGAACGGGGGAGGGGCAGAGAGAGAGAGAGACAGAGAATCAGAAACAGGCTCCAGGCTCCGAGCCATCAGCCCAGGGCTCGAACTCACGGACCGCGAGATTGTGACCTGGCTGAAGTCGGACGCTTAACCGACTGCGCCACCCAGGCGCCCCATGGATAGTTTTTTTTTTTAAGCTTTTTCTAGAATGTTTTAAGATGATCACAGGTTTTTTTTTTTTTAATCTTTGAATCCATTAATAAGGTAGATTACATTATTAGATTTCTAATATTAGACTAACCTTGAATTCCTAGAATAATTCCAACGTGGTCTTTTTAATTTTTGTGTGTGTGTGTGTGTGTGTGTGTGTGTGTGTGTTTGTCTTCATTTTTTGTTTTTTGATATTTTTCTTTTATCATTTGGTTTGTAACTTGACCTTTTTATACTTTTCTGGATTTGATTTGTAAGTATTTTGTTTAGGACTTTTTCATCTATATTCATATGTGAGATTGTGTATAATTTTCTCATAATTATATTATTTTGTATCAAGGTTATCCTTGCCCCATAAATTAATTAAAGACCATCTCTTTTCCATTAGTCTTTTTTTTTAATATGAAATTTATTGGCAAATTGGTTTCTATACAACACCCAGTGCTCATCCCAACAGGTGCCCTCCTCGATGTCCATCATCCACTTTCCCCTCCCTCCCACCCTCCCATCAACCCTCAGTTTATTCTCAGTTTTTAAGAGTCTCTTATGGTTTGCCTCCCTCCCTCTCTAACTTTTTTTTTCTCTTCCCCTTCCCCATGGTCTTCTGTTAAGTTTATCAAGATCCACATAAGAGTGAAAACATATGGTATCTGTCTTTCTCTGTATGACTTATTTCACTTAGCATAACACTCTCCAGTTCCATCCATGTTGCTACAAAAGGCCGTATTTCATTCTTTCCCATTGCCAAGTAGTATTACATTGTATATATAAACCACTTCTTTATCCATTTGTCAGTTAATGGACATTTAAGCTCTTTCCATAATTTAGCTATTGTTGACAGTGCTGCTATAAACATTGGGGTACAAGTGCCCCTATGCATCAGCACTCCTGTATCCCTTGGGTAAATTCCTAGCAGTGCTATTGCTGGGTCATAGAGTAGATCTATTTTTAATTTTTTGAGGAACCTCCAAACTGTTTTCCAGAGCGGCTGCACCAGTTTGCATTCCCACCAACAGTGCAAGAAGGTTCCCGTTTCTCCACATCCTTGCCAGCATCTATAGTCTCCTGATTTGTTCATTTTAGCCACTCTGACTGGTGTGAGGTGGTATTTCAGTGTGGTTTTGATTTGTATTTCCCTCATGAGGAGTGACGTTGAGCATCTTTTCATGTGCCTGTTGGCCATCTGGATGTCTTCTTTAGAGAAGTGTCTATTCATGTCTTCTGCCCATTTCTTCACTGGATTATTTGTTTTTCAGGTGTGAAATTTGGTGAGTTCTTTATAGATTTTGGATACTAGCCCTTTGTCCGATATGTCATTTGCAAATATCTTTTCCCATTCCGTCAGTTGCCTTTTAGTTTTGTTGATTGTTTCCTTTGTAGTGCAGAAGCTTTTTATCTTCATGAGGTCCCAATAGTTCATTTTTGCTTTTAATTCCCTTGCCTTTGGAGATGTGTCAAGTAAGAAATTGCTGAGGCTGAGGTCAGAGAGGTTTTTTCCTGCTTTCTCGTCTAGGGTTTTGATGGTTTCCTGTCTCACATTTAGGTCCTTCATCTATTTTTAATTTTTGTGAATGGTGTAAGAAAGTGGTCTAGTTTCATTCTTCTGCATGTTGCTGTCCAGTTCCCCCAGCACCATTTGTTAAAGAAACTGTCTTTTTTCCATGGGATATTCTTTCCTGTTTTGTCAAAGATTAGTTGGCCATACATTTGTGGGTCTAATTCTGGAGTCTCCATTCTATTCCATTGGTCTATATGTCTGTTTTTGTGCCAATACCATGCTGTCTTGATGATTATAGCTTTGTAGTAGAGGCTAAAGTCTGGGATTGTGATGCCTCCCACTTTGGTCTTCTTCAATATTATTTTGGCTATTTGGGGTCTTTTATGGTTCCATACAAATTTTAGGATTGCTTGTTCTAGCTTCGAGAAGAATGCTGGTGCAATTTTGACTGGGATTGCATTGAATGTGTAGATTGCTTTGGGTAGTATCGACATTTTAACAATATTTATTCTTCCAATCCATGAGCACAGAATGTTTTTCCATTTCTTTGTATCTTCTTCAATTTCCTTCATAAGCTTTCTATAGTTTTCAGCATACAGATCTTTTACATCTTTCGTTAGGTTTATTCCTATGTACTTTATGATTCTTGGTGCAATTGTGAATGGGATCAGTTTCATTATTTGTCTTTCTATTGCTTCATTATTAGTGTATAAGAATGCAACTGATTTTTGTACGTTAATTTTGTATCCTGCAACTTTGCTGAATTCATGTATCAGTTACCCATTACTTTTGACAAGCTCAAGTAAATTTCAAATTATTTGTTCTTTGATTGTCAGAACTCACTTGTAAAACTCTCTGGGACTGGTGTTTTCTTTGTGGAAAGATTTTACCTATGCAGTATCTTAAAAATTGTAGGACTATTGCAGCTTTCTGTTTAGTTTTTGATTGGTTTTGGTTTGAGTTGTATTCTTTTGGGACTTTATCCATTTCATCTAAGTTCCAAACTGTATTGCATAAAGTTGTTTATAATTTCTTTTTGTTACTTTTTAATATTATCAGTATAGCTAATTTTGGCTTTTTTATTCCAACAATTATTTATGTCTTTACCCTTTTCTTAATGAGTGTTGCTAGAGATTTGTCTAGTTTTTTTTTTTTTAATGTTTATTTATTTTTGAGAGAGAGAGACAGAGCATGAGCCAGGGAGGGGCAGAGAGAGGGAGACACAGAATCTGAAGCAGGCTCTAGGCTCTGAGCTGTCAGCACAGGGCCCGATGCAGGGCTTGAACCCACAAACTGTGAGATCATGACCTGAGCTGAAATCAGATGCTTAACCAACTGAGCCACCCAGGCGCCCCTAGAGATTTGTCTATTTTAATGAGGCTTTTCAAAGAACCAATTTGGATTTTGATCTTCCTTGTTATATATTTGTTCTCTGTATTAATGATTTCTGCCCTTCTAATATTTCTTTTACTATATTGTTTTTGTTAAGGATTTTCTTTTAATTCCATTTAGTTAACTTACAGTGTTATATTAGTTTCAGGTGTACAACTAGTGATTCCACAATTCTGTACCTCAGCCGGTGCTCATCACAAGTGTCCTCCCTAATCCCCATTCCCTATTTCACCCATCCCCCCACCCTACTTTATTGGGGGTTTTAATGCTGTTCTTTTTTCTAACTTTTCACGTTGCATACTCTTAAACTTCCTCAATTTTTTTTCTTTTTTAATGTAAGCATTCAAAGCTTAAATGCATCACAGATGTTGATATATAGTTTTTCATTATTAGTACAAAATATGTTCTAATTCTACATTCTCTATATTAGGTGTTTAAATTTCCAAATATATGTTTTTTCTAACTATCTTTTTATTATTGATTTCAAACTTATTTTGATTATGGTCAGAAAACATGGTACAGCTTGATTTATTCTATAGGTCATGACATGAAGTGATACCCTTTTTCATTCTTTTCTATTTCATTTATCATTTAAGTTTTTATTTCCTCTGATATCCAAAGGAGTTATTTAGAGGAGTACATTAACTTCTAGGAACACTGTGGGAGAGTGGGGATAAAAAAAAATATCATATTTTTATCATTTATCTTTATCAAATTACGATTATGGGGGTGCCTGGGTGGCTCAGTTGGTTAAGCATCTGATTTCCGCTCGGGTCATGATCTCGTGGTTCATGAGTTCAAGCCCCCACATCTGGCTCTGCACTGACAGTGCAGAGCCTGCTTCGGATATTCTCTCTCTCTCTTCCCCTGTCCCACTTGTGCTAGTTCTCTCTCTCTTTCTCAAAATAAATAAATAAACTTAAAAAAAAAGATTATGATTATGACTTACTCCCTGAAGCAAATCAACCACCTGGGAAGCAAGGTGAGGGAGCCTGAAGAATGCTATGCATTCTCTCCGGTACCTCCCCAGAAAGAAAGTGCAAGTACAGGTACAGGGCTTAGCTCTCTTGGTGCTGACAGCCAGTGTCAGTGGGGAGGGTCTGCTCTCTCAGCCCAGACTCCTTGGCCCAGCTCATAGCCTCTTCTAGATGTGGGGAAAGACCAGGAACCTGGTTTCCTGAGCATGTGCAGACTGCAGAGCTCAGGATTCCCTTGGGGCAGACCTCCACCTGCCCGACCTGCTGCCTATGGTCCTGGAGGGACAGCCTAACCATTTTTTAATTAAATTATAATTCACATATCATAACCTTCATTCTTTTAAAGTGCACAGTTCAGTGGCTTTTCGTATATACACAGAATTATGCAACCATCACGACTACTTGATCCCAGAACATTTTCATCTCCTCCACAAGAACACCTGTACCTGTTAGTCATCACCCCCAATCCTCTCTCCGTCCAGCCCCCAGCAACCCCTAATCTTTCTATCTTCATGGATTTGGCTATTTCAGACACTTCGTATCAATGGAATCATATGAGACGTGGCCTGTTGTGTCTGGCTTCTCTTAGCATGTTTCAAGGCTCATCCATGTTGCAGCATATTATCATATTTCATTCCTTTTTAAGGCTGAATAATATTCCATGCTACAGATACACCATCTTTTGTTTAACCATTCATCAGTTTGTGGACATTTGGGTTGTTTTCACTTTAGGGCTATTATGAATAATGAGGCTACTTGATTATGAACACTTACATGCTTTCATACACCAGTTTCTGTGTGGTCATGTGTTTTCATTCCTCTTGGGTTTAATACCTGGGAGTGTAATTGCTGGCTCATCCAGTATCTCTGTATTTAACCTTTCGAGGAAGTGCTACACTGTGTTCCAAAGTGGTGGCCCCATTTTACATTCCCACCAGCAGTGTCCGAGGGTTCCAAATTCTCCACACCCTCAACAACACTCATGATCATCTGTCTTTTTTATTACAGCCACATTCGTGAGTGTGAAGTGGCATCTCATTGGTCTGCATTTCTTTAGTGGCTAATGACGTTGAGCATCAACAGGTGCTTATGTGCTTACTGGTTGTTTGCATATCTTCCTCAGAGAAATATGTATTTAGATCCTTTGCCCATTTTTTAAGGTAGGGTATTTGTATTTTTACTTTTGAGTTGTAAGAGTTCTTTACATATTCTAGATATTAGCCTGGTTCTTTTTAAACTGACAAGAAAAGATACTACACTTGATCATAGCCAAAAGAGAAGTGATTGCCTCATTCGTTTTATTCCTGAACGCTGTGAGGATGACATGTGAATCAACCCCAGCCCCATAGCTAGGGAAAGACCACCACTGGCACAAGGGGACACCTGGCAGCCCAGGAGAGCACTGTGCCAGTGTTTTCACCATTAGTCCACAGGGGCAGAAACAACTGTCCACAGGACCTGAACAGCCGTATAACTACTACATTTTACAGAGCTGTTACAAGGTGCCGGGCACCAGCTAATGACTTTACACATATCACTTTCTCTCCATACAAGCTCTTTGAAGTAGGTATTATTATCATCCCCATTTGAAAGATGAGGCTCATAGACATTAAGGAACTTCCACAAGGTCACACAGCTTCTAAGCATCAGAGCTTCAATTCTCACCCTGGTCTCCCAACTCTAAAGTTGACACCCCTACCCGTCCAGGTACACTGACTCCCAAACAGAATTCAAACGTTGCACTTCCCAGCCCCTCAAGCTCACTTCCAAGAGGGGAGATAGAAGCTTGAGACAGGGTCAGGGAGGGATGGGGGGAGACAGGGACTTCACCTCTGGTCTCACCACTGCTCTGGTCTCATGTCTGCTCTCCTCTCCTGCTAGTTTGCCCAGTACGCTGAGATTGTCAACTTCACCCTCCCTGATGGGACTCAGAGAAGCGGGCAGGTGCTTGAGGTGTCAGGGACCAAGGCAATTGTTCAGGTAAGTGGTGTCAGTGCCATGTTGGCTGAATAAATGAACAGACCCAAAGTTCCTGACTACCTTATAAGCTCTGAAGGCAAAAAAAAGTCCTATTTTCCCAGAGTGTCTTGCCTAGAGCTGGGTTCCAAGGGAGCATAGAATGGAAGGCCCCATTGTCCCCAGCAAGCCCCTTATTAGAGTAACCTCTTGTCCCGTAGGTGTTCGAAGGAACCTCTGGGATCGATGCCCAGAAGACCACCTGTGAATTCACAGGGGACATCCTACGGACTCCAGTGTCAGAGGACATGCTAGGTAAGGGTGGGGGTGAGGTGGGACGGGGAGCTCCTGTGTCCTCCCAGCCTAGCTTTCCTAACCACACACTTAGCACTGCATAGCCATTGACTCTTTGCATGTCTGCCTCCCTGTGAGTTCGTACAGGTCAGAGGTTTTGTCCTCTCTTTGACCCCCAGCTCCAGCTCAGGGCTGGACATGCAGCAGATGTCCAGTAAATGAGGAAGGCAGTTTCAATAAACTGGAGGCACAGTAGGTAACCATCTATTTGTGGTTAGGCTGAAACAGAGTGCACATCCTCCAACTTTCTCCCAAGATCCGCCATACCTGGACCTCTCCTCTTTCCAGCCCTAAAACCCTCCATTAGAGTCATTTCCTGGGCCAAGACCTCTGCTGTAAAGATTTCCAGGCAAGGAGGGAAGATCCCCAAGGAAACAGTCACTGTAGCCAGCTCTCTGGGGATAACGGAGGGTTGAGGGGAGAGGGACATGTAAGAGGCAGGTGGGAGCCGGTGGTGGTGTGGATGGTGAGCAGCAGTGAGGGAGACATGGGGCTGGCCCTAAGCATCTCCCAACATCCTCCCCCACCCTCAGGTCGGGTTTTCAATGGCTCCGGTAAGCCCATTGACAAGGGGCCAGTGGTCATGGCAGAGGACTTCCTGGACATCAATGGTGAGTGACCAGAGAGGCTCTGGACAGCTTTCAGGACCCAGCTTCCAACCACCTTCCCCACCCCTAGCCATCACCTTTGCCACCTTGCCCTTGGAAGTTCTGCCCCAGACACAGGCCAGGGGCAATTGGCCAGGGCTCACCTCCAAAGGCTGGTCAGACTACCAGGCAGATCAGGTGTGCTCTGAGCACTGTAGAGGCCTGTCTGTCCCCAAATCTGCCACAGAGCCTGAGATACTGCCGTAAGCCCTTCATATCCAGTTCCTTTAAATGCCATCATCATGTGCAAAGTTCTATGTGTGCCCCAGGACCATCACTCTCCTGCCTTCCAGTTCCCTGTCCCCACCCCTCAGAGCTGCCTGGGGTGGCTTGCAGAAGCAAACACAGCCCCTTCCCGGTGGGAGGCCATCCTGAGTCCTCCAATCCTGTCAGTTCTGAGGACAAGATGGAGGCCCACAGAGGTCTGTGGCTGGCCCCAAACCACTCAGCAAGTCAGAGGCAGAGCGGAGCAAACACATCCACTCAGACAGCTCCCCAGGTCATCCTCAGTTCCTTCGTGCCCCACAAAACACCTGCTCAGCCTGGACTCCTCCCACCTGCCTGCTGCTTCCAATGTGCCAGGTAGTGCTATCCAAGGGAGTACTGAACTGTGGCTATTTAAATACGAATTAATTCAAATGGAATCAACTTTCATTTCAAAACCACATCTCGTGCGCCCAATGCCATATGTGGCTAGGGCTAGTGTAACTGGGCAGTGTAGTTAGAGCACATTTTCATCACCACAGAAAATTCTGTCAAATAGTGCTGCTCTGGAGTCTGGAGCAGGGTTGGGGGAGGGCAGGGAGGGACTTAAGCCCTTGAGCATGGGTCCATGATCGTCCTCTCCCAGGCCAGCCCATCAACCCCCATGACCGCATCTACCCTGAGGAGATGATTCAGACGGGCATCTCTCCCATCGATGTCATGAATAGCATTGCCCGTGGTCAGAAGATCCCTATCTTCTCAGCAGCCGGGCTCCCCCACAATGAGGTGAGGCCTGCGGGGTCCTGCGGACATGACCAAGAGGAAGGGATGAGGCAGAGGCCAGGGCTGGTGGGCCAGTGAGGACGGTCTCCTGTGTCAAGCAGTCAGGGACCAGCCAAGCAGGGGTCTTCGCCATCCAGACTGGCAGTTGTCCTCTGGCAGCTCACGGACTTAGAGCTGCATAGGCCTCCTCATTGTCCCCAAGCAGGTCTTCAAGCCTCCACCCTGGGAAAGGCTGTAGGGCCTGGGGCAGCCCTTTCGCCTTTCTGCCCTGGGATCCCTCCTGCCAAAGGCCTTGGCAGGAGGATGGATTGGAAATTGCTCCATCCATCATCCTCAGTGGTGCTGAGTGGGCTGGACTCTGGGTCTGGGCTCTGGTTCTGATGTTCTTCCTCCCAATCCACTCCACCCCAGATTGCCGCCCAGATCTGCCGCCAGGCTGGGCTGGTGAAGAAGTCCAAGGCTGTGCTGGATTATCACGATGACAACTTTGCCATTGTCTTTGCAGCCATGGGGGTAAGAGGAACTGGGCAGATTGGCAAGTTCTGGCAGCCTTGTCTCCCTTGGACCCTGGCTCTGTCTGATCTGATGAGGGAGGCATAATCCTTCTCCCTGAGAAGCTGTCAGAGTCCAGGCCTGTCTGGTGGGAGAGGCAAAAGCATGACTGAAGGTGGGCTCAGTGACTAGGACAGTGTGTCCCTCAAGCCATCCCAAAGGACATGGCAGCTATAAGACGAGCCCAGGATGACCTGGAGGAGGGAGAAGCCAGGGAATTTGGGGAGACAAGACACCTTCAGAGAGGGGATATGATGGGGCCCTCAGAGGGCCAGAGGAGGGTTTTAGCAGGGGAGCAGCTGGCTAAGTAAGGGGTTGGGATGGCACTGAGCAGAGCTCAACCTGAAGAAATCTGAACTCTTTGGGAACCTGATGAGATCCCAAAGATGAGAGCAACCCAGCCCCTGCCTTCTCAAGTTCAGGGTCATCCCAGGAACTGGTAGCCAGTCAGTCAATAGGGTTTACTGAGAAGAGATGGGAGGGGCCAGGGCCCCTGCCCTTAGGCTGCAGGGACCCCTCTCCAGCCCTCCCTGCTGTGTGTCCAGGTGAACATGGAGACAGCCAGGTTCTTCAAGTCCGACTTCGAGCAGAACGGTACCATGGGGAACGTCTGCCTCTTCCTGAACTTGGCCAACGACCCCACGTGAGCCATCCCCTGGTACCCAGACTGCCTTCAGGCAGCAGGCCCCGTCCCCTCCCAAAATCCAGAGTACCAGGGCTCAGAAGTATCCCAGAACCACAGCCATTGGCCCAACCCCTGGTAGTGCAGAGGGGAAAACTGAGGCTCGGTAAGGGGTAGGGACAGCCCACAACCCTGCCTGCCACCTGCAGTCCTCTGTCCTTCCTATAGTCTGCATCCAGCCACTGTCCCAGGTCAGGGCTCCTCATCCTTGCACCACCACCAAAGTCCCCACTATAGTCCCCACTATAGACAGATTTCCTTAAATGCTTTGTTTGCAAAAACTGCTATTTGTTAATTTTTTTTTTATGAGTATAGTTGACATATACTGTCACGTTAGTTTTAGGTGTGCAACATTGTGACTGAATTTCTCTATAGGGTATGCTGTGCTCACAAGTGTAGCTGCCATCCGTCCCTAAGCAACATCATTACCATACCACTGACTATATTCCCTCCACTGTGCCTTTCATCCCTGTGACTTATTCATTCCATAACTGGAAGCCTGGATCTCCCGCTCCCCTTCACCCATTTCACCCATCTCCCCACCCCTTCCCTCTAGCAACCATTCGTTTATTCTCTGTATGTATAGGTCTGACTCTGCTTTTTTGTTTGTTTATTCATCTGGAAAAACTGCTATTTTTAAAGTTTAGGAAATGTGAGTTTAAATCAGTAGGTCAGGTGGATGAAGAAAAAACATCTAATAAGCTGTCCTGGGTACTGAAGGTATTCCTAAAAGTAAGTAACAGAATTCTGGAGGCCAGGATGATGTCACCAGAGGAAAGGCCCACAGGCTCAGAGCTTGAGGATTGAGGGCACCTGGAGCCAGAGGAAGGGATTCAGGAGAGCTCCAAGTGGAAGGGGGCTGCCAAGCGGGCAGGGCAAGTGTACAGAGCACGCCCACTACGTGTGCTCTGGAGTAGTGAGGGGAACCTTACAGAAAGAATCCAGAGGGTGCCCCAGCTGAGCCAAGTGCAGGGGGATGAGGGGGCAGGGGAGGCTGGGGAAGAGAGAGCTACAGCAGGAGCCCTGCCCCTGCCTAGCTCTGATGGGCCGGAGCCCCTAATTTTCGGGCCTGCAGGGACAGGGTGCTGTCACCCTTGCCAGACACTCCTGGCCCTGCCTGTGCCACTCTCACCCAACTCTCTGCCTGTCCCAGGCCCCCTACCCCTTCCTACCTTGAACAGGAAGGAGGAGTGTCAGGATCGGCGGACTGTCCACCCCCAAGAACCATAGCTGTGACCTGGGGGCTGGGAGCAGAGGCTCATCTTGTCTACTCCTCTGCTGCTATGCACGGTTCCCTTTCCACTCAGCACTGGGGCTAAACGGACCTCTGAGCTCTCTAAACACTGGCTGTACCTCCAGGATCGAGCGGATCATCACCCCACGCCTGGCACTGACCACTGCTGAATTTCTCGCCTACCAGTGTGAGAAGCACGTGCTGGTCATACTGACCGACATGAGTTCCTACGCAGAGGCCTTGCGGGAGGTGAGGCAGCTGGTGAAGGGTGTCAGGGTCACGCCTGTCTCTCCCTGGTCCCTACACCCCAAAGCTCTCCCACCCAGGCTTGCCCCTATTCCATTTCTCATAGTCACTAAACCTCCCACTCGCCCTTCCTTGTATTAGCCTCTTGCCCCCTTCCTTACCCCAGTGACACTGGTATCGCAGGTCTCCGCTGCCAGAGAGGAGGTGCCCGGGCGCCGAGGTTTCCCAGGATACATGTACACAGACCTGGCCACCATCTATGAGCGGGCAGGCCGTGTGGAGGGCCGGGGAGGATCCATCACTCAGATCCCCATCCTCACCATGCCCAATGATGGTGAGCCTCTTCACTGCCCAATACCCTCTGCAGCCCTACTGTCCTCCTTTCCCACTGGGATGCTTAAAGGGCTCACGGTTTTTTGCATAGATGTGCAGTAGCTCTGTTCATCCATCAAGAAGTTCACTGTCTTTTCCTCGCCTCCACATACCCCATCACTCCCATGAAAGGAATAGAACCCACGTGGCCCTGATTGGGTGGAGATGTGGGCCGTGTCTACACTGAGACCAGTGCATTTCTTTGCAGATATCACCCACCCAATCCCAGACCTGACGGGCTTCATCACAGAGGGACAGATCTACGTGGATAGACAGCTTCATAACAGACAGGTACTGTCCCCTCCCTACCCACCTAGTGCTCTCCTCACCACCCCCAGAGACACCCCATCACCTGCCGTGCTTGATTTCTCTGTGAATTAGGAGGGGCCAGGCAAGGCTAACTCCAAAGAGGAGATGATCCGGGAAGACTGTGTGGTTCACAGACACAAGACAAGTCTGGCATAGAATCCAGACTACCTGACTGGAACCTTGAGAAAATAATCTTTCTGATCCTAGGTTTCCTTACCTATAAAATAGAAACAATAGTATTTATCACACAGTGGAGTGCGTGGCGGCATGTAGAAAGCATCCAGCAGATAGTAGATACTAAATGAATACCACTTCTCTTTCTGGTAATTTGCTTTGGTGAACAAAACAATGGGTAACTGACACAAGTAGATGGTGAATAATGTGCTAACAGGTGAGAAAATGTGTCTGTCCCATCTGAAGTTAAAGGCAACCCCTGTGACTTTTTCCTCTTTGCTTAGTAGGTTCCTTCTTTGCAGCTATTAACTAGGAAGCTTTAACCTGGTTTTTGTCCAAATAACCAAAAGTTTTTTTTTTTTTTCAACGTTTTTTTTTTTTTTATTTATTTTTGGGACAGAGAGAGACAGAGCATGAACGGGGGAGGGGCAGAGAGAGAGGGAGACACAGAATCGGAAACAGGCTCCAGGCTCCGAGCCATCAGCCCAGAGCCCGACGCGGGGCTCGAACTCACGGACCGCGAGATCGTGACCTGGTTGAAGTCGGACGCTTAACCGACTGCGCCACCCAGGCGCCCCACCAAAAGTTTTTAAGTAGTGACTTTCATTACCTAATGTCATGTCATCTCCACCTTCCACCCTCCTGTCCAGGAGCACACCTATAGACACCTGCATCCCAAGCCCTAGAATCTGTGGGCCATAAAGGAGGGCAGGGTATGAGCAGCCCACCTCTCTGTCAGATGAGTGAGGACCAGTCTCTTAAGATTCTCAGGGGGAGGAGAGACAAGTAGGGGTAGGAAGGAAAGGAAAGTTTGGACCCTGCCTTCTGCCACTCACTTCTTTTGCTCCCCCAGGTCTATCCCCCCATCAATGTGCTCCCTTCCCTGTCGAGGCTAATGAAGTCTGCCATTGGGGAGGGCATGACGAGAAAGGACCATGGAGATGTCTCCAACCAACTGGTAAGAAGGAGAGGGCCCAGGGACTGGCGGGTAAGTTAGTTTCAGAAGCTGGAGGTTTGTGCCGGTACCCAGACCACGAGCTTTTCTCTGGCAAAATCCCTCCCCCTTTGGGGTCCCCACACAGCCAAATTGGGGGCCATTGGACTTCTGTGATATGCCTGCGGTGACCGATGGACCGTCTCTCCCCCCTTCACCCAGTATGCTTGCTATGCCATCGGGAAGGATGTGCAGGCCATGAAGGCGGTGGTGGGGGAGGAGGCGCTCACTTCCGAGGACCTGCTCTACCTGGAATTCCTGCAGAAGTTCGAGAAGAACTTCATCAACCAGGGTGAGGCGCACTGGGGGTGGTCAGGCAGTAACTCCCTTACCTGGCTACGTATGCACGCACATGCACACACTCCTACTCTGTCCCTAGGTCCCTACGAGAACCGCTCCGTGTTTGAGTCCTTGGACCTGGGCTGGAAGCTGTTGCGCATCTTCCCCAAGGAGATGCTGAAGCGCATCCCTCAGAGCGTGTTGGATGAGTTCTACTCCCGCGAGGGGGCGCCGCAGGACCCCGCGTCAGACACAGCGCTCTAGCCCTGCCCACAGTCAGACCCCAGACTGTGTCCTGGGACCCCTGCTACACCCGTTCTACGCACGCCTGGAGTTCCACACACCCAACCAACCGCTTGAGTGCTCACGGTCCGCACCCCGCCCACTCCCACGCTTCATCCCTCTGCCTGGAGTCCCTGCACTGGGCAAGAACAAAAGGTGTTAAGCCTGTATCAAGCACTTGAGAATCACCTAGAGAACTTTGCAAAATACCAAGGCCCAGGCTCCAAACCAGATCAATTAATACGAATCTGTAGGCAGACGTCCTCTGCATCAGTATTTTTCCCCCAGGTACAGCCAGATGGCAACCACTGGTATAGAGACTGCAAGATAACCCACGGAAGGATAATTAAGGTTGACACACTCTCTAACCCCAACACATACATAGGGCTTGCTGTCATTCTTAGGATCCTAGCACCCCAGAAACAACAGCCCACAGAATCCCCCAACTGCCAGGACCTCCTCAAGCTTTGTCCCTGCAACGCATTGTCACTTTATCTTAATTTGTTCGTTAGAAGCCAGTTGTTAAGGCCCCACCTGGGGAAGGTATCCAGTAGAATTTGCTGGCTTTTAAGGTGCATAGGAGGGGTGCTGACGCCTTTGGACCACTGGGGTTGGGAAGGCAAGTGGGCTAGCAGAAGAGGTTTCCCTGGAATGAGGGAGAGCTGCTTCAGGGTGGAGAATCTGCATTTTTGTCCCTCCCTGTAGGTCTCTGTGGTCTTGGGAGAAACTGCGCCCCCCTTCTTAGATTTCTCTGGGGGAAATACCAGGAATGATGTGGCACAGAGGGGAGAAGGTAGTCAGAAGTGGGTGGTATGGTCGGGTATATCTACATTTGACCCTGGGGCCTCAGTAAACCTCTGATAAGCTTGGGGTCATTCCCCCGAGAAGGGATGGAATGTGGATACGGTTCAGTAACACTCAACAGTGACTCAAGCAACACTGATGGCCTGACTGCCATGTATTGTAAAAACTCAAAAAGGCAAACTGAGGAAAACATTGACAGCAAAATATGTATAAAGGGTTACTATGTTAATAGGTTTTACAAATCAGTAAGAAACACTTTTAGGACCCTCAAAGAACAATGTGAATAAACAGATGATTCCCAGAAGAGAAAAACACTGATGATTATTTAACTCTTGGTAGTAATCAGGAAGTCAAATAAGAACATTCCCACTACCAAATTAACAAATGTTTATTTGAAGTCATACTATTCAGTGCTTGTGATGATGGTTTAAGTATTTGCTTTTAATAATAGCAAATTCATAGATAGCTGGCCCAGTCTCACTGCTCCAATTCCCTCCCTCCTTGTTTGGTAGGTAGTATTATTCCCATTTTGCCAGTGCAGAAACTAAGACACAGAGGTCAAGTAACTCATCCAAAGTCACACAGGTGATGTGCAGTGAACCTGCTTGACTGCAGGTAGAAGTATAAATGAAGGGGGGCCTGCGAGTCTCAGTTGGTTAAGTGATCTCGGCTCAGGTCTCTTGCATGGGGGCTGGTGTGGGTTCCAGCCTGGGTCCGACTCTGTGCTGACAGCTTGGAGCCTGGAGCCTGCTTCAGATTCTGTGTCTCCCTCTCCCTCTGCCCCTCCCCTGATCATGCTCATGCACGCATGCGCTCTCCCTCTCAAAAACAAATAAACATTAAAAAACAAAAATGAAGTGTAAATGAATATGAAACCTTGCTGGCGGGCAGTTTGGAAACACATACCAACCCTTTAAGAATGTTCATTCCTTTTTACCTAGTAATTCTACTTCCAGGAATCCATCCTAAGGAAACAACCAAGATGAATCATTTTGTTTTCCAACGCACACGTGAAATGATAGCATGTCCATTATGCTGTGTTGCGGTTGCGTCATAATGTACGTTTAGTACGTGGCATGACAGTGGGGGCCAGTTCATGATAAAACACTAAACGAAAAGAAGTCCAAAAAAATATCTGTATGATATGTACATACGTATCGTAACAGACTGTGGTTTCTGTGGGTGGTTGGATTCTGATTTTCTCGTCATCTTTTTCTCTGTTTTTGCAATCAGCACTTATTAATTTTATAATCAGAAACAAAACCTCTGTGTCTTCTGGTTTGTGTGTGGTTGATGCTGTTTCCAAGGCGCGAAGGGCGGCGGGAATCCCGCGGCAGGATCTCCTGAAGACGGCCTGCCCGGCCGAGGTAGCCAGGGACGCTAACGTGTCTTCGCCGCCCGGGAGCCGGCGGTTACTAAGCCGCGAGGTGGCGCGGCTCCTCGGAGGAGCGGTGCTGCCCAGAGCGCAAGTTCGAACACCCTCGGGAGGGTGGCGCGGGCGGGGGCAGTCCCCGCAAACAAGTGTCGCCATGCCGCCAGCGGAGAAATTCTCCCACAAGGTCTCCTGGGGTGGTTCGTCGCCCAAGCAGCCCAGGTGAGCCGGGGATGAGGTGGTCCCGGGCTGCAGGGCCTCCCAGGAGGGGCAGGGCCCAGTTGGAGTGGGGGCCTTGTGCAGGAGCCCGAGGAGCCCGAGAGCCGGGCTGGGGTCCGGGCTTGCCTCCGGAGAGGTGCCCGGGGACAGTGGCTTCCTCATTGCCCTGCTGACCAGCGAACCCTGGCCTGGCCTCCAGAAACACCCCGGTGCTCAGTGACAGCCCTCGCCGTCACGCACGTCCCCTCTGCAGGGCTTCCGGCCCAGACCGGGACTCCGCTTTCTCACTCACCTCCTCGCTTCCAACCCTCCACTTGCGCTACAACTCTAACCCGGATGAGTGGGACAAGAGGGCCATAGGGAGCTACTACGAGTTGTACGCGGCGGCGCTGGGCAACCTGGAATGGTTGCGGTTCTGTCTGAGTCGGCACCGTGAGGAAATCCCGGCAGATGACAAGGTGAGGCCTTGGAGCTTGGGGGCAAGACCTGAAGTCCTCTGCACTCACAAAAATCTCCTGACATACTTGTTCCCTGGCAAAGATGTGCCTATGCAGCATCCGCAGATGTCCTTTTCTGTGTAGATTGTCCTAATTCACCTTGCTACTGTGGGAGAGCCATTTGGGGGCAGCCAGCAAGGGTGCGCACATATGGGGCTGGGGGGTGGGAAAGGAGTGTGAGCAAGGGATCCCTGGGGGTCAGGGAAGAGGGATGGGTAATCCTAAGGAATTGCTCTCTAGGTTAGTCGTGAGCCCTGCTCAGGCTTCTCCTGCCCTCCTCTGGTCTCCACAGGGTTTCACTGCCATCCACTTCGCAGCCCAGAGTGGCAAGCTTGCATGCCTGAAGGTCTTGGTAGAGGAGTACAAGTTTCCCGTGGACCTGCCCACCAACAATGGCCAGACACCCCTGCACCTGGCCATCCACAAGGACAACAAGACCATGATCCTCCCCTGCATTCACTACCTGCTTAAGCAAGGGGCGGCCCTCAACACGTGAGTCCAGCCTGTGTCCAGAAAGTGTCTTGGAGCGTGGGCAGATAGGAACCCCACTTCCAGGTAGGCAGATCCATGCAGGACAGGGAGAGGGCTATGGGGTGACAAGGACTGGGTCCCACATAATGCAGCCAACGAGCCCACATAGTGTGGTAAGGAGATCAGGCTCTGGGAGAGGACAGGCCTAGTTCACATCCCAGCTTTGCCATCTGCTAGCAAACGGAAAGACCTCAGGGAAGCCACTCGACCCTTAGCCTCAGTGCTCTGGTTCCCCAGCTTGTCAGTACACTAGAGTCACCTGTGGAGCTTCACAAATACCAGTGCCTGTGGTTTCAATCAAAGGTTGAAATTGGTATGGGGTGTGGTCTGGGCCTTGGAAAGCCTAAAATATCCCCAAGTATTTCTAATTTGCAGCAAAGTTTGGGAACTATTTCCTCGGTGTTTTCAACTGAAATTTGAGAGGATGACATGAGACTATTGTGATAATGGAGGAAGTACATGAAAAGGGCATGGATGGCATATGAGGGACTGCACTCATTCGTATACACAGAGCGCCAAGCCAGAGTTGAGGAATAGAGCAGTGAAGACATAGAAACGGTCCCTGCTCTTATGAAGCTGATATACTAGTGCAGGAGCAGACAGGAAGTTAACTAATAAATGATCAAAATGACAATGTAGTGAGTGGTTACAAGAAATAAACAGGGTGATGAGGTGGTGAGTAAAAGAGGCAGGGAGAGGATCCATCTTGGAAGGGGAAGTCACCTCTAAGGACATGACATTTAAATTGCAGCCTGAAAGCTGGGAGCAAGCCAGCCATGCAAAGAACCAGGGAAAAGTGTCCCAGGCAGAGGGAATATGATGCGCAAAGATCACATGTTGGCAAAGAGTGGGGCAAGGTCAGAAGATGAGGCTGAGGTGGAGGCAGGGCTCAGGTCATTCAGGCCTTGTGCGTCATGGCCAGGCAGGGGTAGGTACAGGAGGGCTGACTGACTTACGAACCAGTAAGGTTAGTGCCTCTAAGCTCCAGCCAACCCAGCTCTTCTTCCAGCAGTTCTTAACAGTTGCATTTCCGTATAATCAGACTTTTATCATTCACTTTGTCCAAACCCTCCTTCCACAGTTGAGGAAACTGAAGCTTAGGGAGGAGAAGGGATGTGCCAGAGTCACCCAGTGGGCTGGTGGCAGAGCAAGTCTGGAAGCCAGTTTGCCCACCTCTCTGATGGGCAGATGCCCTTTGTCCCTCCTCTCTGCCTTCTTCCCCCCTGGTGGGGCCCTCTACAGTCAGACATGCAATGGCTCCACACCCCTCCACCTGGCGGCCTGCCAGGGCCTGCTGAAATGTGTGAAGGTCCTGGTGCAAAATGGGGCCGATGTCCATGCTCGAGATGCCATGGGCTGCAAACCCATCGACTACTGCAAAATATGGAATCACCGCGACTGTGCCAGGTGAGAGAGTGAGAACCACCCACAGCCTGCCGCCCTTCCCCTGGGGCCCTCACCTAAGAACTTTTGAGAGGGGGGTCCAGGCTGGGAGAGAAGTCTGCTGAGGAGACTCCTGCCCAGGATATTATTCCCAGGGCTTTCCGCAGGGCCTCACTCCTTTGGGTTTAGCATTACCCTTCCTTGCCCAGAGGCCCTGGGTCCTCAGCAGGAGGGTGGTGATCAGACCATCAGTCACTTTCCTCTCTCACCTCAAATGACAGTAGTTAGTCAGAGGGGCCTTGAGCAGTGGAGGAATGTGTCTCTGGTGGCTCCTCTCACCTATATCAGGCCTTCAGCAGCCAGTCTTCCCAGCCTTGGCTAAAGCTCAGTCATCAGAAGGATGACACACACCCCTACCTTGGCACCAGGTTCTTGAAGGATGCCATGTGGAAACGGGACAAGAAGGACTTTGCTTGTGAGATGGGGAAATTGAAGATGCTCAAGGACCAGCTGGCCCTCATGGAACAGGACTACCTGACTGAGTATCAAGTAAGTGGGAGGGGTGGACAGGGGTTCCCAGCAGCCACTGCTATCCAAGCATGTGAGCAGAGGACAAGTGCACTCACATGCACAGTTATTTAGAAGAGTGGCTGGTAGCAATCCCACCCAGAAAAAGCCTCCCTCTCCCCATCCTCTGAAATTCCAC
Organism: Felis catus; assembly: GCF_018350175.1. Taxonomy (NCBI): domain Eukaryota; kingdom Metazoa; phylum Chordata; class Mammalia; order Carnivora; family Felidae; genus Felis; species Felis catus. Next base: position 87,760,623 of record NC_058370.1, read on the forward strand.
CCTTAAAAGCCACTCCTTTACGTCAAAAGTCTTGTTTTGTGTTAGAAAGCAAATACAGCTTAAATTAGCAAGAATTTATGGCACCCCTCCCTAGTGCATTGCCTCCTTCTGGATTAGGAGGAAAATCTCTAATGAGACCCATTCCCTGCATATACTGGGATTCACATTGGTTAAATAGACCCATCCTTTGGGGCACCTGGCTGGCTCAATCCGTGGAGCATGTGACTCTTGATCTCAGGGTTGTGAATTCAAGCCCCACATTGATTGTAGAGATTACTTAAAAATAAAATCTTAAAAATATGCATCCTTTCCAACAGACACTGTACTCTGTGCTAGGAACCTGCTGGACCCTGAGGCACCAAAGAAAAATGAGATGTGGTCCCCTCACTCAAGAAGCTTAGGGTCTAGTAAAGGAGGTGGGTTATATTCCCACAGAGGAGGAAGGGTCCAGGAAGATGCCAGAGAGATAATGCTTAAGAGGATCTTTAAAGATGGGCAGCAGTTGGCCATAAGAAGAAGGGAAGGGGTAACCAAACAGAAGGAACAGACAGCCCTGTGGACAGGCCTAGAGGTACAGGAGAATGTGGTATATGCTGAGAGTAGGGGATCAGATGTGAGTTGGAGATTGACAAACTAGAGACTTGGCAGGGGCTCAGATCTATCATGGACCCGGGCTGGGGAAGAATGGGGAAGTAGCTAAAGGATTTTAAGCAGGTGTCATTATATAGGATGCGAGTCCAAAAAACCAAAAAGAAGATCCTGGGAATCCTAAGTGAATCCATTAGTGGGGAGGGCATCAGGCCTGGCAAAATCCAGTACTCCAGCTTGGTTCCAGCTGCATTTTTCTCCAGCTTTCTCAACCCTACCCTCTTCTGTTGTTAGTGTCACCCAGTCCCATGTGCCCAGAGGAGGCAAAGCTCATCCATTCCCATGACTCTAAACTTTCCCAGAAGCCCCTTGCAGCTCTCCCCTTATCTCTTACTGGCCTCATTGGATCGTATGTCCATTCTTGCTCCAATCCCTAGAGGTAAAGGAAAGCCATGTGCTGGCTGACCTGGGTCTGGGGCAAGGCTGATGGAATTATTATGATTGGCTTAGCCTAATCAGAGCCTATCTCCCAAGCTGGGTCAATCTCCATACCACTTGATTGCTTAGCAACAATCTGGGAAGTGAGACACTGAAACAAGGGTGTGGAAAGGGGGCAGTTCTGTGACAAGCTGAAGGTTCAGTTCTAGTAGAGGCAGAAACAGAGAGGTAGGCTGAGTCATCACCACCTGGTGCAAAGAGCCAGCCAACTATATACCCTGACATACAAGGCCTACCACTTCAAGAAGCCTGCCCAGATCGACTCCCCTGGTTCCAGACCTTCCAAACCTTTCTTTCTCCTTCCAGAGTCAAGGATTTGCCTTTCCCCCCATCAAACCAGAGGTTCTCTTAGGGCAGGACATATCTCCACTACCAGACTGGGGTGGAGGCTTGTCTCCCCCATGAGACTTGAGGTTCCCCATAGGGCAGGGACTGTATCTCCCACTCACGCTGGAGACCTAGGGCAGAGGCTGTGTCAGATTGGAGGTCTCCTCTATGGGAGAGGGTCTATCTGCCCCATCAACCCAGGGGCTCCCATAGGGTAATAGTTGTCTCCCTGTCAGAACAAGGGCTCCCATAAGGCAGGAGTTCCTCCCATCAGACTTAGGTTTCCCCTGGGGCAGCACTGTATGATGGGTGGCCAATGACACCTGAGGTTTTTGAGGGCTATAGCCACAGGGCCCCCTTCCACAGAAGCGGGGAGGGGGCAGCCCTCCACAACTATCTTGTACCCTGATGTTGCAGAAAGAGCACCAAATTCTGAGAGAAGCTAATTTCAAGAAGTGGCTCCACTGCAAGCAGCTGCTCCGAGGCCAATCCCTGATCCGGACCGCCAAGCGAGAGCCTTGTACCCCACGCCAGGCTATGGCCCTCTCCAAGGCCACCAAGTACCAGGGACTGAGGCCTCCCAAGAGCTTCTACCCCTCCCCAGAGGCGCGCCTGCGAGAGACACCGCGGCCCAAGCTGCAGCCCTTGAGGACACACACGCCCATCTACATGCAGCCCATGGTCAGGCAGCCCAAGTCATGGAATGTTAGCAACAATCCTGCCAGATCACCCACCACCCAGATCGGCTACACGCAGGGCATCCGCCTGGGTGTGCATCCAGACCCCAGCTCAGAGCATGACTTCCGCAGCTTCCTCAAGGTGAGGTCCGACAGGCACGGTAGTGCCAAACTGTGCACAGTGGCCGGCAACCAGGTGGCACCTGTGCCCCAGCTGCCTTTCGAGGTGATAGTCCAAGAGCTGTACCCTTCGGTGCGGCTATACAGGATGAAAGTGCCCCAGGGCTTTTGCTCTGTCAGCATGAAGGATGTGCCCCAGAAGCGGCACTTGGGTAATAACAACTTCTGGACTGACGCTCTGGCCATGAACCTGCGCGAGACATTTGATGAAGCCTTCCTGGCAGCTGTGCAAGCCCATCAAAGGCTCCCCACTCGACCCTACCTGAAAAGTCCCCCATAAACTTATTTTGGTAGGCTCTCTACCTGAGGCAGCCCAACGGAGGCTGAGATGTGATTCATGGTGTGGACGGAGGACAGGGAGAAAAGTGCCCACAGGCTTCCCACTCTCCAGCGCAAAGATCTGAGCTTCTCTCAACAAAAGCCTATATCCCAGGTCTCCCTTCTCCACAAAGAAATTTCTTGGACCCCCTTCCCCCCCCAGGAGATTTAAGTTAGGGCAAAGGCCTCAGAGTGGGTATCAGTCTCTATCCTGGGCCCTAGCATTGTAAAAGTGACACTTGGGTGTCCCCAATACCTCCCCTCCCTCTCAGCCCACCAGGAACAAGGCTTCCAGGATGAGGGACCGCTGGAAAATTCTGCCTCCTGTTCAGATTAAGTCCTTCAGGGTTTCTGTAGATCAGGGAGGCACAAGCAGCATATCTCGGGGGAAAGGAGGGAGGACATGTGGCTTCAGTTCGAGACTATAGAAGCACTTGCACTTCCTCCAGGTAGCTATCCTGGATCCCCTGCTATCCCCTGTACACATCACTACACATCATTCATTAAACAAACATTTATTGAGTGCTTTCTATGTACCAGGCACCAAGCCAGGCACTGTTGATACAAAAACTGAAGGACAGTCCCTGCCCTCAAGGAGCTTACAGTCTAGTGGGGAAATAGACCAGTAAGCAGGCAAGTAAGCCTAGAGTGAATTGTGTGGTGTGCTGGGGGGGAGAGGGGACAGAGCTCAGAAGTAATGAAACCTAAGTTGAGAAGGTACCCAGGTGAGCAGAAGAAAGGGGAATCAAAGTGGCATCTCTGAATACAGGAGGCTGGAGCACATGGTGCAAGGTGGCAAGTGATGAGACCAGAGGCGAGCAGTAACCAGATATCACAAGTCTCACAAGCCATGCTAAGGGGTCTGGACTTTATCCTGAGAGCAGTAGGGAGCCATGAAAGGTTGTAGGCCAGGGAGTGACCTGATCAACTATACATTTTAAAGACAACTCTGGCTGTGGGACAGAGAAGCAGAAGGAGGCTGTCACAATAATCCAGGTATAAGTTGATGACAGTGGCAGTGGCTTGAATCAAGAGATGTTAGGAAAGTAAATTCAACAGTTTTTAGAGACTGGATGGGGGTGGGGAGGGGCCGACAAAGAAAGCAGGGCTAGAAAGCCGGTTTCTGGTCTGGCTCCTGAGAGGTCTTGGGGCCACAGCAGGTACCCAAAAGAGGCAGGTTTACAGAGGACAGCAACAAGTGCCCTCTGGCCCATGAGAGTTGTCTGTGCACCCAAAGGCAGAACTATGTAGTTCAGAAGACCAGGAGGGACATCGGGGCTGGAGGTCAACTCTCAATTCCTTGGCAAAGAGTCCTTGAAGCCATCAGCATGGATGGGCTCCTCCAGGGAGCCCACAACAGAACCCTGAGAAACCCCATGTGTGGGGGGCAAATGGAGAGGCCTGTGCAGGAAACTGAAAGGAAGAGCCAGAGGTAGGAGGAAAACCAGGCAGAGGAGTGCCAGTAAAGTGCAACTCAAGGAGCTGGGGGTGGTCAGCCCTGTCAGATGCTGCCGAGATCCAGTAGGATATGAGAGGACTTAGCACAAGGCCACCGGCGACCCCCAGGCGAGAAGCCATATCATCATGGTGAGGAACAAAGAAGTAGATGGCAAGGGAGAGCAGGGCCAGCTGCTGACCCACAGTGAAGATGGTATCGGCCTCCTGCGTCTTCCACCTTGTCCTCCCTTGTCTGCATAGGATAAAAAGGCCCGGCCATCTCCTCCCCACCAAGAAAAACCCAAAATGTGCTACTCCTCTCAGGGAAAGGGACAGGCTGGTATTTTTAAGAGAACAGGAAACACTAACGTCAGGAGATGCGGGGCTGTGGTGGGACTTGAGGCAGGATATAGAAAATTTCAAGCACAGACGCCTTCCCCGGCTTAAAGGTACCACAGGTGCCCTGTCCATCTCCGCACCCGCCAGCCTCGCTCTGAGGTAGAGGACGTGGCTAGGAACGGCTCTCGTGGGGGCTGCACGCCAACGTGTACGGCTGAGTACTTGCAAGGCACTGTAGCTGGAGTGCAAAGTCAGCATATGCTGGTCTGTGCCAGGATCTGGCCTGCCTTCTTACAAGACTGAGGTCATCTCCTCAGGAGCCAAGAGCACACAGAAGAGAGGGCCAGCCCTCGTGTGCTCTTAGAGTGACAAACCATTTCTCCCCTCAGTCCCAGTTCTTAAAAATTAGGCTGTAACCCAGGCTGCCTGGAAGCCAATTTCTATTTCGTTTCTCCTCAGGCCTGAGACAGCATTCGGCCAGAAACCACTCCTTTTCCCCAGGGGAAGACTTGCAAGTAGGATATTGCAGATATTCTGAAAACCCAACCCAGTCCCAAACTGTGCCTCTCTGTCCCCAGCTGTGACAGCCATGGAGCCGCAGGTAAAGAAGAGGTGGATGAAAAGGGAGGGGGCATGAGAAAGGCCGCCTCCACCCCAACTCCCCTGATCTGGCTCAGCTCCTCAGCTCCTCATCGCTGCTCATTTCCCACAAAAGGCCATGACAGCAGTCCCTTCGAGAGGGCAAGACCCAAACCCAGAAAAGGAGCCACTGGAACAGAAAAGCCCGTCCAGCCCAGGGCAGAAGAGCAACAGGAAGAAAGGGAGATGAACTTTCAGGGTATTAAGGCAAACAGTGCCACCTAGAATCTTTATTCAAATGGGAATCAGCACTTGGACAGAAATCACAGTTCAACAGCAAAAACGATTTCTCTTGGAAGTGCCAAGCCATGGCCCCTCCCCACGGCCATCTGCCCAGAGAACTTATCCCTATTTGCTCTCCAGCTTCACGGCCCCTGCCCCGCCTGCCCAGGCTGAGCCAGAACCTCCTGACCCACCACAGAAGCCGGCAGGAGGGTCACAGGGAGCTCAGCTTCCGCATAACCAGGTGGACCATGGCCTCCTGGCTAAGCAGGCTCTGCCATCCCCCCGGTGCCCTCTGAGGTCACGCCCTCTAGCAACGTCAGATCTGAGCCAAGCTGAGCCCCTCGAGGAAGGTGGGGACGAGGGCTTCAGGGAGAGTCAAGGGAACGAGGGCCAGGGCTGGGGGAAGGTGCCTTCCAGGCTCACGGCCCCCACCTAGTGCAGAGGCCCAGGGGCCTGACTCTCCTGATCTTGCTCCCACATCCCCTCCCCAAGGGGTTCAGTATATCTTCTGACGACTGGGTAGAATGGCCTCTTTGATGAAGGAGAAGACAACCAGGATCCCTAAGCGTTTGCCCCGCTTGCCTTTGGTGAAGTAATTGGAGACCACGTCATCTGTGGAGACATAGGCAGGGAGATGAGTGTGTGTGTCTAAGTGTGAACACGGCTCTCCCCACCTGGAGCCCAAGTGTCTCCCTCACAGGGCTGGGTTCTGGCTCCCCGTGTAGATCCAGGTCTTCCTGGTGTCATCCCACCATGACCCCTGACAAACCCCTTCTCACCTCCTGGCTGCATGGTGGAGGGCAGGATGTTTTCCCCAGCCGACAGCGACACAAAGAACGCAAACGGGATTATCCACAGACAGAAAGTGAAATAGGCCAGGACCTGGCAACAAGAGACACTGAAAAGAGGGTGCCCCGTAGGTGCCAAGGGTGGGCCGGACATGGTCACCGTGTATCTTACAGAGGCGCTCAAGGGTGCACAGAAGGCCCCACACCTGATCTCTGAAGGAGGCCAGGGCCCAGGAAGCAGAGACAAGACAACCTCAGACACGGAGATAATTCAGTGGGGAAAGGTGAAGGCTGAGGATGGCTGAGTGTGACCACAATCCCCAAATCCTGGTCACTAGGACAAGCAATTCCTCTGAACTAAAGGAGGCAGATGAAGGGCAAAACCATGGCTGACCCATATTCCCCAAAACAGTGACCCTGTTCTTCCCAAGGGCCAGAACTGCAGCAGCAGGGTGTGGAGGGACCCAGAGAGGAGAAAGGCTTGGCGGGCCACTGGGAGGAGCCGGGCTTCAGGACCGCAACCTGCCCAGCCCCGTGAGATGTGCATCAGCCAAGGCCACCCCCCTGCCCCATCCTGACCTCAGGTGATCCTGGGAGAACCAAAGGACTTCCTGTGGGAGAGCAGTGTCCTCCCCACCTCTGCCAAAGGGTTCCCTGCTCCTCATCCACACTGCTTTCTAAAATCATCAGTATTATTTTTTTTAAATGTGTTATCCCTAAATAGACTGTTTCAAATCATAGCTAAGTTCACAAAGCAAATAATGCAAGTCCCCTTTACTTCCCCTGGCCCTGCTAATAGTTCGACGTACTGAACACTTCTTACCTCTGAGAAAGGATAATATTCCTCTGCAAAAAACTGAAACGCTAGGTAGTGATTCACCACCACTAGCCCTGTTGAGGGAATGAAGAGTCAGTCAGTTTGGGGAGAATAACGTAAAGCTAGACTTTTAACCTTCAAAAGGCCCCTGGGAGTGGGGAGCCCTGAGTCTCAGTCCTGATTTTACACCCATCTCACAGTATGGCTATAAGCCAAGCACACCACCCTCCAGAACTCAGTTTTCCATCTGTTAAAATGGGAGCATTAGCTCCTGCCTGCCCACTGCAGGAGGCATTTATGAGCAAAATTAGAAGGCATTAAGAAAGCTCTTTGAATGGTTTAAAAAATGAGACTTTAATGTTACATAATTCAAAGCACTGTGACAATCAACCTGGTTTGAAGTGGACGTGAGTCCTGAAGAGTGCTCTCCCATGGGCGTGGGTGCAGGAAATCATGGGTGTGCAGGTACCAAACATACTGCCAACAGATTCTACTCTGAACTGGGCAGCAGAGAGAGGGCCTCAAATAAAAAGGCTCTCTCTCCTCAGGAATAAAAGGGCACAGTTTGCTAGGCACACTTTTAGGGATCCTCCAGATTCTGGGGGAAGGGGCCCTTCCTCGTTCTGTCCCAGGGTAGGGCTCCCTGGTCTAAACTCGTATGTTCTGGACTGACACCCACCTCCTTAGTGTACACCCACATTCATGGAGGGAGAGGTGACGTGTAGATCCCGGGGACGGGCTGCTCAGAGACAGGCATCCCTGCCTGTTCTCACAGTGAGGTGAAGGGCGGGCACCAGAACAAAGCGCAGGCTCAAACTGAACGCCCCGCACAAACACCTCACAGTCCAGTGCCATGTCTTGCTTCTCTTTCCTCCTCTCTGGTGTCTCCCTTTCTAAGGGAGAGCTCCACCATACCTAGCCATACTCTAGAAATGAGGCGAAACTGGAAGACAGATGGTGCCTAATGCCCACACATCTTCAGACGAACTCTCTCGGGCATCTAAAGGGCAGGTCGGGGGAATGACAAAGGGAAGCCAAGAGGGCCTGCTGCTGTGGGGGGATGGGGAGGGTTCTATCCCCTGGGAAGATGCAGGAGGGGTCTGGTCTCCAGACTCCCCACACCAACCTCCACTGAACACATCCTCTGGTGGAATCAAACCAAGATGCTCAGGGAAGAGGCCAGTCCTTGCTTTAATGCTATGCCCTCCTTATGGATAACATTCTCTTTCCAGATTATCCCACAGAAATAGTAAAGTGGCTCTAAGAAACCCCCAATTACATCTCATATCCTGACCAAAGGCTAGATGACCAGTAATGTTTAATGGGAGAAAAGGCAATCCTGGTAACCAAACACTTCCCGGAATCTTTTCCAGGAATATCTATAATCGTCTACCGTGCGTCACTGGAGTCCATCATCTTTAAACAGATTGAGAAGCTAAGGCCAGAGAGGAGAAATGACTCTCAGGACCAGAAAGTAGTGCCAGGTCAAAAACAGAAAAGTCAGGGTCCTCCAAACACGTCTGTCTACCCCAAGGCAGGTGCCTGCAGGGGGACCCACAGACCCTTGTATTAAGACTTCGGGGCAGACGACTAGCTGGCGAGCTACCTGCCTTGCCAGGGTGGGGCCCTGGGCTTTTCCTGGCTAAGTGGTTTCTTAGGAGCCATGACTATGCAGCAAACTCACCTTTTCTCCCTTCTCAAATTTACCTCCCTGGGAAAGCCCTCCCTGTCTGAGTATCCCACCCCTACCACCCCATCCCCCCAAATTCTAGTCACTAGAGCCAAGGTTCACTCTAGGCTCCTCAAGTGTGAGCACCCCAAGTTCCCCATCAGCCTGGCCTCCTGGAGGACCTCAGTGGTTTTGCCTCTTTTCTCTATATCCCCACAGTGCGCCTGACTGAGCTGGGCACATGCGACCACCTCAACTGCCTCCCCAACTCTGCCCCCTCTCACCGCACGAAAGGATGAAGTTAGGCGAGGTCAGCATGATGAAGGGGAAGGTCTGGAGGAGGCCAAAGTAGACGAGGTTGGTGAAGAGGCCCACGCCAATCATGAAGGTGGGGAAGCGTTCAAAAACGTAGAGGCCAATCAGCACAGCCGTGGAAAACTGAAACAACCAGAGGTACACAGTGCAGGGAGCCTCTTCCAGGCAGCCTTCTTGGTCTCACTAACCCCCAGCCCACTCCGGGGAACACTAGGTTCATATGCTTCAGTCTCCTCCTGTTTCACAGTCACAGGTCTGGCCTCCCCAACTTGTCTCTCTGCTCCCAAAGGGCAGCGTCTTTTCACGCCATTCTCAAAAAGTTGACAGCAACCCACCATAAGGGAAAAGAAAACAGTTTAGAGATCAAAGTTCAAATTTCAATTCTAGTCTTTTCTGTTTTCCTTAAAATGCTGATCATGACCTACTGAATTGATTACACAACCCAATAATGAATGACACCTGCAGTTTGAAAAAACACTGTTCTGAAAGACTTATAGCTGTCAGCACTTAACAAATGGCAGTTGGTGGAATGAAGCTATAATTCCTATAGCAACACCCACAAACCAGGCCCCTGAACCCAGAGCTGAGAGCTATGGTCTTGTCTCCACTACTAACCCTCCACCCCAAGCCGTGCCCAGAGTGGCTGTTGACACCAGGTGACTTGAGCAGCACTGGGCTTCTCCCGTCCAAATATATGCCCCATCCCCGGCCCTTCCTGCAGCCGGCAGGAATCTGACCGCGCCAGCAGGCACTCTGGTAGCTTTGACATCAATGGCAAGGATTGTGTCCTCAGGAACAGAAGCCTTCCATGAAAGCTCCGGAGGGCAGGGCTTGGGCAGGCTTCCCTCTCTTAGGACAAGCCACTTGACCCAGTCAGAAAGAGGGCAATGAGTACTCTAACTCAAGTACTCAAAACTGTCCTTAGGTCCTTCTTAGTTCTAAATGCCATGAGCAGAGCAAGGGGCTACAGACAATGGGAAACAACCAAGCAAAGGCCAGGCCGTGGTGCTGTCAACAGAGATGGCACTCAGCTGTCACCTGAAGGAACTGAGTGAAGCAATGCCACTTGGGGAAGGAGGTGAGGGAACACCTGTTCCAGACAGCACACTCAGGAGCCCAGGTGCAAGTCGAGGGGATAGGGGTGGCACCCTCAGGAAACAGCAGGGACACAGGTCTCATCATCCATGCCAAACTTTCCCCACTTCCTCCTTTGGAGGCAAAAGAGGGGAAATCCTGGGAAATCTGCCACTTACCCAGATCATGTATTTTATGATCCTGCTGGTGGCCACTGTGTATTCTTCTATCAGTTCTGCCAAGTAATAGAGTCCGGCAGCTGAGGGGGTTAAGAAGAGGAACAAGTGGGGAGAACATTAGCCAGAGTCACTTCACCATCCTGGTCGTTCCTCTCTCTGCAGCTGGTCCCCACTGACCCTTCTCGAACTCCAGCACGTAAGGAAAAACCAAACATCCCATGTGGTGTCCTCCCCTGACAAAGCAAAACTGTCAGGGCAACTAAGGAGACTTCATAAAACTGAATGGAAGCCTGTATTTGACGCCTCAGCACAATGCTAACCTCTGGTTCGTAAAGGACAAGTTCATTCATTCATTCAATAGTATCTGTGGGCACCCGGCACGGGCCAGGTGCCGGGCTGAGTAATGAGAGTACAGAATAAGACAGACAAGGTCCCTTCCTTGACCCAGCGTGGGTAGGTGGGTAGTAGGCAAAGGAATCAGATGATCCCAGTGTGATAAGCCCTACTTCCGAGAAAGCAGAGGGCACCACCAAACCCCATAAGGAGAGCTTCCTTGAGGAGATGACATCTCAGCTGGGACCAAGAGTAGGAACCAGCCGGATGGAAAGAGAAAGCGTGTCAAACTCCGAGAGAGTAGGCAGTACAAAGGGCCGGAGGCGAAAGAGCGGCGATAAGCCTGGAAAAGTTCAGCTCCGTAGGCCCGCGAGGGTGGGACCCGCAGCGGCTGGCAGTGCGCGAGCTCGGGCAAGGGGCAATGGAGTTAGCCACTCCCAGGCATTGCCGGGGTGCATTTTGTGACACCGGGAAGGACCCGCGGTCCCGAGGGCTGCTGGGTTCAGCAAGAGAGGGCAAGACCTGACGGGACGAGGAAGGAGAGAGATGCGAGGGCCCGGAGCACCGGACAGAAGTCCCCCGGGTGGCTCCGGCGACCCGTGAAGCGACCACCCTCGAGATGCGATCCCCGGCCAGCACAGATGCCGGACGGGAGCCCGCGCGGATCCGGGTCGCGCACTCTCACCAACGGCCAGCGTGATGAAGGCCACCTGGATGAAGAGCGACAGCCAGCTCAGCACGTACATGAACCACATGGCGCCCCCGCCCCACCCGCCCCCCGACCGCCAGGACGGGCCTGCGCGCTTCGGCTCCGGCGACACGGAGCCGCCGCCACCGTCGCCGCGTCCCCGCCCCGCGGACAGCGGGACGACCGTACGCCGCCGCCGAGAGAAGCCCGGTCGGGGCGTAGCCCCCTGCCGAATCCGGCCTAGCGCCGCCTGCCGGCGCGGAGGACCAACAGCCGCGGCTGCGTACAGCACAGCTCTCGGGGAGCTGCATCCCCGGGGCTGCACCGAGGGGACGGCCGGCAACGCACCGCCGGCGACGCAGCTCGCGGAGGCAGGACTGTCCCGGGGGGCGGGGAAGCGGCGCCTGCCGGAGGGACAGCCTTCGGTGGGCTCCCTGGGCTTTCCCGCTTCCAGCGTGGAGGGGTCCAGGGCGCGAGAGGGCCGCCTGACCACTCCCCAAACAAGCACCGACCAGAAACCTCTAGGCAGGTTTGCCTACAGCACTTTATCTCGCTACCGCAGGTAACCGGGACACAATTGTTGCATGCCTAACGCGTGCCAGGCACTGTGATTAAAGGCTACCCTGCATTTTCGTAATGGAAGCTGATTGGATGACGTAGATCATTTTATGGATAGGGAAGCTGGGGCCAAGGAAGGTTACCTTGCCTCAGGTCATACATCTAGGAAGCGGCACAGGCAGAAGTTGGGGCGCCTTTAAATCAGTCATCTTCAGGCGTAACTCTCCCTTTAGGCTGAGTTCCTTTAGGGTACTTTCTTCACCTTTGTATCGCCTGCACACAGCCAGTGGCTGGCACGCAAGGCGCCCAGTTGCAGCCGAATGCATTTACTATCTACCATGGAGTGAGTTACCGAGGGGGAGGAAGGAGCAGGGCAGCCCTTGTTAAGAAGTTCTCCATCTAGTGGCCAAGACAGGCATGCAAACTAAAGTGTGCGGGATTCGGCCAGACTACTCCTCTCAGAATAACCTTTACATGCATAAACGTAAATACAAAATTAAACATTAATCAAAAATTAAATATAGAATTACTATATGGTCCATCAATTAAACTCCTGGGTATATACCCCGAAATATTGAAAGCAATGACTCAAAAGAGTTATGTATACACCAATGTTCACAGCAGCATTTGGTAGGCTCCTGGATAGGATAGGGTTGGTCACCAGAAAGACCAAGCCATGATTAGAAGCTTGGAACTTTTGGTCTCATCCCCTATCCTCCACAGAGGTGAGAGGGGCTAGAGATTGAGTTAATAATCAGTCATGCCTCTGTGATGAAGTCTCCCTAAAAATCCCAATACTGTGGGGTTCAGACGTTGGTGAACGCATCCCTGTGCTTGGAGGATGGCACACCCCAACTGCACAGAGACAGATGCTCCTGAGCTGGGGACCCTTCCAGACCTTGCCCTATGTGCTTCTTAACCTGGCTGTTCATCTGTATCTTTATAATATCCTTTGTAATAAACTGGTAAACGTAAGTAAATGTTTCAGAGTTTTGTCAGCCAATTACCTTTGAGTTGTCATTTCCAAGTTTTGTCTAGCAAATTACCCAACCTGAGGAAGGTGGTGTGGGAACCCCCTACTTTGTAGCCAAGTTGGACAGAAGCGTAGGTCCCCTGGAGACCCGTGACTGTAACTGGCATCTGTTACTTGAGGGCAGTCTTGTGGGACTGAGCCCTTTAACTTGCAAAATTTCACACCAACTCCGTGTGGTTAGTATCAGAATTGAATAAAATTATAGGACACCAAGTCTGTGTACAGGTTGTTGGAAAATTGGTTGATGTGAGGGGAAAAGCCCACATGTTTGGTGTCATAAGGGTTGTGAGTAGAGAAACAGTTTTCCTTTATTACCACAATGACAAAGTATGAATGAACGTAAATGATGTTTCAAATTACCTTCAATCATGTGAGAGAGCTATGGATATTACTAACAAGTACTATGAGTCTGTTGCCTTTATTCACCATGGAGGGAAATGTTTAGTTTCAGTTAGAGGTTATTAGTGCAAATAAGATGGAATTTTTTTTCCTTCCAATTTTCCAGGGTTCTGGAGTTGATCTCCCTGAATTCTATGTCCACTGTTGACTTCTAAGGTGTCCCAAACCCCTGCTTAAGAATTCCTGAGAAGGGGGGCCTGGGTGGCTCAGTCAGTTAAGCGTTCGGCTCAGGTGATGATCTCACGGTTCATGAGGTCAAGCCCCACAGTTGGACTCTCTGCTGACAGCTGGGAGCCTGGAGCCTGCTTCCAATTCTGTGTCTCCCTCTCTCTCTGCCCCTCCCCTGCTGTCTCTCTCTCTCTCTCAAAGATAAATAAACATTTTTTTAATTTAAAAAAAAGAATTACTGAGGAATATGTATAAGGGGCAGTGGGAGCTTAAAGGGCTGTGTGCCTGTTTATAAGCCTCTTTGTTGCAGCATGGGGAAACACTGAAAACGAAAGTTTATTAATAGGAAATTGGATAAAGTACCTTTTGATACATCATAGAGTAAAGCCATAAAAACAAATGAGGATGGAATAAGTCACGGGGATGAAAGGTACAGCAGAGGGAATACAGTCAATGGTATTATAATAGCGTTGTGTGGTGACAGATGGTGGCTACACTTACGGTGAGCAGAGCATAGTGTATAGACTTGCTGAAATCACGATGTTGTATACCTGAAACCGATGGAACACTGAGTGTCACCCATACTTTAATAAAAAAGAAAAGAGTAGAAACGAACAACAAAAATGAGGATATTCTTTATGTACCCATGTAAGAGGATCCTCCTTTTGAATAAAGTAAAAGACTGGGGAAAAACAATCTAGGTATTCTTTATTTAGGTATTTCTTTACATAAAACATTTCTGAAAGGATACATTACAAAATGATAACATTTAAAAAAATGGTAACATTATGGGGTGCCTGGGTGGCTTAGTGGGTTAAGTGTCCGACTGTGGCTCAGGTCATGATCCCGTGGTTCGTGAGTTCAAGCCCCGCGTCGGGCTCTGTGCTGACGGCTCAGAGCCTGAAACCTGCTTCGGATTCTGTGTCTCCCTCTCTCTCTGCCCCTCCCCTGCTATCTCTCTCTCTCTCTTTCTCTCTCCCTCTCTCTCTCTCTCTCAAAAATGAATAAATACTAAAAACAAATTTTTTAATGGTAACATTGCTTTCTTCCTAGGAAGAGAGGGTGGGGTTCAAGAGTAAGAGAGAGCCTTTCCACTGTATGTCTTTTTGTCTTCTTAATACATGAAACTATGTAAGTATATGTAAACACATTACCTAGTCATAAATTAAGTTTAAAATTAAAATGTTCATAGGTTGCTGGATCTTCTGGGAGGGCTCAGATTTCCTGTTTTTACCCCATCCCTTTGTGAGAAAAGCCACCGTGTAGTGGCTTACAGGGAAGATGCCTAACCTTGGATCATGTGGCCTGGTCACCTGGGAGTTTGAATTTGAGACACAGATGCATCAGTGAGTAGAGGCACAATAAAATATCAATTGTTCTTATTTTTCCTAAATATTATCTTCCCCGGGAGGGAGAAGAATATAAAAGTATTCCCCCAGTCCTCCTAGAATTTGAGGGCCACAAAGTAAAGCGCGTTGCGGTGACTGATGCGTGGTTGTTGCTGCAGAGCTGGGCACCTTCACTTCCCTGCACTCTTAGGGCCCAATTGGCCCCAGGAACCAAGGCTTGAGCACTGGCATTTCCTCCCACAGCAGGAGAAGCCATAATTTCCTGAGAGCAGTGAGAAGCAAACCCAAGGAACTGGCTCCCGTCTGCCCCACCTGACCCAACAGGGCTGGACAGGGCTCAGGGAGGCTCTTCAGGAACGATGCTTAGTAGGCAGGAGGTCACAGGGGAGAGCAAACCCAGCCTCCCTTGAAGGAGGGTTGGGAGGAAGCAGGAGGGCTTCCCACCTTCAGTTCAAGGGACTCAAGAGTGAAAGGGTCTGTAGGTTCAGAAGTTGGTTGCTTTACATATTGACAATAAGTATATACACTTATTCCAATGTTACACACAATCCTTTAACTTTTACTCGTTCACACACTCATGTGTTACCATTTAATGCTGGCGTGTGTGGGGACCAATTTCCATACATGTCATGAGGATGTTCTAAGGGAAATTAGCTTTCAACATCATATGGATCTCTTCCTCAAAACACTTAACTGCTAGTATTTATAGTGTTCTTACTCTGTGCCAGGCACTGTTCTAAATGATTTGTATGTATAAACCCATTTAATGTTCACATCTAGCACAAGAGATAGTGCTCCTATTATGTCCTTTCCACAGAGAAGAAACCTGAGTCATAGACACCTTGTCTATGGTCACACAGCTAGTACTTAGGAGAGGCGGGGTTTGAATCTGGGCAGTCTGGCTCCAGAGCCACTGTTTTTTCTGGTCTCTTAAAAGTCACTTGCTTTGTTGTGAGAGTGATTCTGCCCGTCTTGTCACCATCTGCCATTTGGCTAGTGGGCTAGATCCTGCTTTATCTCCCTGCAGCCTGCTGGTCCTCTGGGTCTTCCTCTTTTCCCTCTACCTTTATCCTTATGGGAGCTGATGAACACACCTCCGGGTTCTGGTCACTTCCCATCCCTTCCTGCATCTTCACTCTGACACTCTCACAGCCTTACACCTTCCCTGAGCCCCAGGCCAGGGATGGGAACTTAGCTGGTTCTGTGGTCCCACTGGCCCACACAGCTGGGGCGGGCACATCCCCAGGGGCTAGGAAGAGCAGGAGGACTCGGAAGGAAAAGGCTGGGGAGGGCAGCAGTGTGCAGCTTCAGTGCTGCGTCTTGGCTGCTGCCCTCTAGTGGCAGCCAGAGGAGCTGCAGAGGACCAAAGCCAGGGCTAGTTCAAGGCCTATTGAAGGAGTTTTGAGAGACCGTGGGAGGACTTATCACCAGTGTTAAGTGTGTGGGCCAGGAGGGCACGCTAGGAGAACACACACACACACACACACACACACACACACACACACACACACACTACACACAGATGGAGACAAAGTCCACATCGGCATCTGGGCCTCTGCTGCCCCTGCCTGGCCTGGCCTGGTTGTGTGAGAGACACAGTGAAGTCAGAGACAGACAGTGGCAGGCCTGGAGACCCAAGCCCCTCTTCCTTTCTGATCTTCTTCTCCCCCTGTGGAGCTCCTTCCTGCCCCTTTCCCTGTCAGCACCCCAGCCCCAAAGGAAGCACAGTCATGCCCCCCACTGTACCCTCACACATACAATGTCACTGAATGATATCCCCTCTCCAAGATGCCCATGTCCTAGGGGAAATTTTTCCTAGGATGGTCTGTGTAATCAGCAGCTTTATTGTTTGACATCTCACCCCTCTGGTCTTTGTTTTGCTGCAGCTTAGCCAGAGCAAAATTTGGTTAAGAAACAAACCACAAACAATGAAAAACAATGACCCCTGCTATGTTCACATAATCTATACATCCCAGGAGTCTAGGCCTCCTGACCCTGTTTCTCTGCTCTGCCTCCCCCACCCCAAACAGCTGCCCTGGTGTTCCTGGCACCCCTGTCACATGCCTGGGGCCCCAACTCAAGTGGCTGAATTAAAGGGCCTTCTAATGACAAGTCCTCAAAGGGCTCTATTAATTGCCTTTCATTAAGCTACTAGGCCTGAGAGGACCACGTGGGAGGTGAGGGTGAGGGGGTGAGGCTGGGGAATAACAGGAAAGAATAAGGTGGGGGAAGGGAAGCAGTCTGGGACTTCGTACAGATCACATGAGACCCTTGCTGACCTCTCTTTCTCTCTCTCTTGTCTCTCCCTGGCTCTGTCTGTCTCTGTGTGTGTGTGTGTGTGTGTGTGTGTCTCTCTCTCTCTCTCTCTCTCTCTCTCTCTCACACACACACACACACACACACACACACACACACACACAGCAGAGCCCCTGAGCAGGGTTGTGGGGAAGCAGCCAGCTAACGGAAGCCCAACCAGGGCTGGGAGCTCCTCTCCAAGGAAGGAGGCAGCCCCATTGGCCAGGACAGCAGAGAGCCATTCGTTTGTGTCTGTCTTTAGCATAACACAGATCATTGGAATCATGGCTGGAATGTCTCCCCATCTTTATTCAAGCAGCTCTGAGTGGTCTACCAGACCAGGAATTGCTGATTAGAAGAAAAGAAACTGCTCTCTCTGACAAGCTAGCTCCCCTCCTTGGGGGGGGGGGGGGAGGGAAAAGGATGAAATGAATATATCACAGGACTAAGGTTTTTCAGGACCAGGAGATGGCTAGTTCTATCATCCACTTCACAAAGCAGGCCAAACATTAGCCTATATTTGAACACCTTAGCAAATCACTATCCCCAGTCTATAAGGAAATTTTTCCTTCTACTGGGCAGATTGGTCCAGTTTTCTCCCTTGGGACCACCCAGAAAAAGTCTATATCTAATATAATATTGTTATTAATGGCTAGTGTTTGTTGAACATATCTTTGTGCTAGGCACTGAGCTATGTCCTTTACACAAACTCTCTTGTTTAACCCCCACAAAAATTCTATAAAGTAGGTATTATTTTTATGCCCATTTTACAGGTAAGGAATCTGAGGCACAGAGAAGTTAGCAAATTGATCAAGTTCACTCTGCTGGTAAGCCCCAGCCCACTCTGCTGGGCGACCAACCATGGTTATATACTCAGCACAGGGGATTTCAGCGCTAACCAGGAAAGTCACAGGCAAACTGGGATGCGACCAGTTCCTAGTCTTCCGGGCATGAGCTACCCACATGCTTAACCACTGAGATACTGTCGAGCAGAGCGCCATACAGCAGGAACCAGTGCCAAGGGAGGACTCCAACTACAAGGAGGGTAGCCAAGGTCATCACAATGCGAGCCACCAGGACCAGAAATCCAAACACTGCCCACTGCATCTTGGTGTTGGACTCACCAAGGAAAACATCACGGTCAAGCACTGGATGGAACAACACTTTACTCACATAGAAAAGAGAAGATCAGTTTCAGCAGTGAGCATCTGTCCCTCATGGCCAGCGGGTGCCCCCAACAACGGATGCAGCCGGCAGGGCATTTGACTTCCGTGCAGCCATCTCCTACCACAGCAGAAGGCCCCAACTCCTCCCTGGACTTTGAAATATGGAAGGCTGGGGGTGTGCCCGAGGGCTATTGACACACCGCTTGGGCAGAACAAAGAGGCACACATCCAGTCTGAAACAGGGAAAGACATTCTCACAAGAGGTGATAAGCCCAGCATAGCTCTGTGGGCTTTTTGTCTCTTGGTGAGGAAGTGGTCTGGGCCTGAGGCCTGTTCTTAGGCACACACGGACGCCTTTCCCCAGGATACTTGGCCTCAGAATACCCATTCTTCAGATGCTTCACATGCACACACTCCCGCACGGCCTCTCCTTCCAGCCAGTCTCATATGTGACACTCTTCCTCCACTTTGACAAACTTTTCATCACCTCCCTCGTGGCCCTGCGGTGGTCTGAGTCAGGTGCTTACAATAAAGGGGAATGGCCACATGTAGGCTGAGCAGGCTACTGCCAGACCTCCTCCTTGCCTTGTCCCCTCCTGCCAGAACCCCTATTTTGTTTAGGGCAGCAACGGTGCCCTGCTTTTCAAAACAAAACAAAACTCTCTGTTATCAGCCATGGGGGGCGGGGGCAGGCAGGAGAAGCAGGAAGAGGAGGTGGAGGTGTGATGCAATTCAAATCCAACAACCTGTAAACGTAAAGCCCCTCTGGGGAGCCCTCCTTACCTCGGCATGCCCCCTCTCTGCTCACACAGACAAGAGAGAGAGAAAGAGAGAGAGAGAGGAGAGGTTTCTTCTCTTTCCGTGCTTTCTTGCCTCAGATGCAGACTCCAGCCTTGCTCGTTTCTGTATGTGCTCATTTCTATACCCCAGCACCTGGCATGGGGCCTGGCATGAAGAGGGGCTTCTGGTGGGCAAATCTATCCCACCTACAGCCATATTTCTGCTGGGTGATACTGCACCCCTGGAGAGGTAGAGCCTTGACCCAAGCTAGCCAAACTGATCCTCTTTTTTAAAAAAATTTTTTTCCTTCTTCAACGTTTTTATTTATTTTTGAGACAGAGAGAGACAGAGCATGAACAGGGGAGGGGCAGAGAGAGAGGGAGACACAGAGACCGAAACAGGCTGCAGGCTCTGAGCGGTCAGCACAGAGCCCGATGCGGGGCTCAAACCCACGGACCGTGAGATCATGACCTGAGCCAAAGTCGGACGCTCAACCGACCAAGCCACCCAGGCGCCCCTGATCCTCTTTACCTAAGCTAGCCAAACTCATCATTATCTCCCAGAACTGGAAAGGTGCCTGAGAGAAAGCAGGACCAGCCTGTGTGTGGTGTGTGGCACTTGGCCATTAAGGGGTCAACTTGCAGGCCTCTCATGTGGATGACAACAAAGGAAGCCAGGCCGCCATGAGAAGGCCCAGGCTGATGTGTTCTTAGAGTACAGTCAGTGGAGCATGGCCTGGGCCTTCCAGATCCTAGTTCCAGGCCCTTCCCTTCCCAGCTACCTTCTTATCCTTGGTTCTGTGAGGCACCACTGAGTTTCTGTTTCTTGCAACTCCAGAATTCTAAGTGTCCCAGGGGAAGAGGTTCCCAGGGCTCAATAGTGCTGACCCCAAGTTTGGGCCCTTTCCATCCCATGGCCAGCTGGACTGACCCTTCCCCCTCCTTGTCCAACACTGAGTCAAATGGTTCTTGGTCCTGGTCACACAATGTAATGACCTCAGACTGATGGAATCAGACTCTCTGGCTGGGACCTGGGTGGCAGCAAGTCTCCTGTTTGCACAGGGTTTCCTCAGGGCAGCTGGATGGGAACTTCTATCCTAGGTGACCTAGGTGACCTAGGAGATGGTGGGGTCACAAGAGTCCTGAGCACTCATACCCACCTCCTCCTCTCAGCTGCCCTACCCAGCCTGCCTTTCTTCATCCTCCTCTCATCCCTACTCAGCCAACGACAGCTCTCTGGAGCTTTCCTGGCCCTACTCCCAACCCTCACATGAGACATTTTGAGCCATGGCTCTAGAACCCTACAGAATCCCACTCATCCTGACCCCTGCCCTGCAAAGACTCTCCTACTCACCCTTCTTACTTCACAGTGCCCTTCCTGCCCCTTCTCTCTGCCTGTCCAGTCAGTTCCTACCAGTCTTTCAAGACCCAGGCGGCATCCCTCCTCCACAAAAGCCTTGCTGAGAGTTCTAGGCCACTCTAACCCCTTTCTTCTCTGACCTCCTGTTTAAACTGAGTCCACAGTCCTCATCAGTCTCATCTGCTGCCTCCCTATGACTTCTGAGCTTCTGAGTGAACTTTCTAGGAGGTGACGCCTTGCCTGCCCAGCCAGTCTGTGAGACCCACGTCTGTCCACCTGCAGCCTGGTTCAAGCCCTGGCAGGCACGTGGAGGTGCTCAGAAGGGATGCACTGGTTGCCACTAGGAGCCCCTTTCCCTCACTTCTGCGTGTCAGATTTTCAGGGAGGGGTCCCACCCTTGGGAGAGTCCTAAAGGGGCCGGGTTAGAAGGGAGCAGGCTCACCCTCACACGGAGCCACAACTGTAGCTGATAAAACTGGTTAAATTGGGGAAGAGGACCAGATTACCTCTTAATTTCCTCCCAAATCTGAAATCTGAGCCCAACATACTGGATGAACTGCTGTCCCAGCCAGCCTGCCTGCCTTTCCTCATCCCCAGCCTCCATACTCCTTCAGCGTGGGCAGCAACAGTGATGAGAGCCTGAAGCCATAGCCAGAGGCCAGTAAGAGGCCAGAATCAGCATGCCACTGGTCTGGCTAGCTGTGGCAGCGGGAGTGGGGGTGGGGTGGGTGGCAACATGTAGGCAAAGCTAAGTGCAAATCTCTGCCAGCCAACAGCAGCAGAATCACATCTCCAAGAACTACGAGTCTCCTTGCCACCCTGTCTACAGCCTTGACAAGAGTGGAGCAGGCAGCTTCTCCCCAGAGCCTTAGGGCCAGGCTAAGGAACAGGGTGGTACAGACCTCAGAGGCTGACAGGTGACAAACCTCAAGACAACTCACCCACTCATGCCCAGAAAGGCATGTACACATAGAGGCCCCCACACAGCCTGCATGTTCAGGGGCCACAGAGGGGCCCACAGGCAGACATATAGGCACATGGGACTCACTCACAGACACGTGACCAATCAGAAAGGTACCAGACTGACCTAGATATCAAAAGCACACATGCACAAGTAGACCCACAGACACAGCTCCCAGTGAGACACATGGACACAGGCTCCATGCCTGACATCATCCTGGGACACCCAAGTCAATCTTCCACGGTGGCAGGAAGGCTTTGGCTGGTTTGGCAAGGCAATAACAGTGTTTCCCACCCAACCACCTCCCTTTCCTTTCTTTCACCTGCCCTTTCCTGGAGGTCTCCTGAGCAGGGCACAACTCAGCTTCCCCTCCTGAGCTAATGAGGCTCTCTGTTCCAGGGCTGTGGGGTTTAGACAATAGAAGGCAAGGTCTGAAGCTGGCTCTTGGCCTCTTTGCTGGGAGCTGGATCCTGCCTTGTTTGTGAAGAGGGATTGGGCAAGACAGCAAGGGCTGGAGAGGCCACCAGCTTCCCTCTTTTCCACCCTGGTTGCTACACAATGCCAGACCTCCGAAGGGGAGCCTGGGCTGGATCCCCAGTGTTCCCCTCCAGCCTCTCAGCCATCACATCACACCGACCTGCCAGCAGGTCCTACACATCACGCCAGCTGCCTCTGGCTACTAGGATGAGACCAGTTTCAGGCTCTGGTTTTAGGGCTGGGAGGGTCCTGTTCTCTCTTCCTGGGCAATGGCTTCCTGTGGCTGGCACTATATGGGCACAATTGGATTGGCAGAGCTGAGGGGACTGTGCCTGGGGACAGTCGGGACCCACACAAGTAGAGAGGTCTCTGTGTGCTCGACCCTGGGACTGGATTTGGGGGAGGGTCAGAATTACCCCTTAGAGCTGAGCTGGGCAAATAGATTTTTACCCAGAGGGCTGTCCCACTGTCTGGACCATCAGATGTCTCCACAGCTGTGGAATCTCCCTTTTCCTCCTGTCCACGCCATGCACACCGGCAGCGTGGTAGAATTCTAACTCCTCTTGCTCTGTCCCCAATGCCCGCCATCTGTCTACAGCCATCCTCCTCCTGATATTCAACAGGCTGCCATCATTTAGGTGAAGGTCACCTCTTCAGAGGGGTCCTCCCTGATCACACTCTCAAATAACTCCCCACCCCATTTCCTGTTTTACCTTTCCCCGTGGCACTTACTACCGTGCTTCCACATAGATGTTTATTTGTTTCTTTTTTGTCTCTCCCACTAGAATGGAAGCCCCATGAGGGCAGAGACTTTGGCCCGTTTAGTCTCAGAATGCCCAAGTGCACACCAAGTCGGCATGAAGTAGACACACAAAGTACATTAAATGAACGAAACGTGCTGAACAAACATGAGCAGGCAGGCACACAGACACACAAGTCCTCAATTGTGAATGTGCGCATGAACACTCACAACCACGCACATGGGCGCAGGCACAGGCAGAGGCATGCGTGCTCACGTGCCCGGCTCCCCAAGGCCCAGGGGGAAGTGTTATCACCCATGTTCCCCCATCCAGGCAGCCTCCAGCAGGACTCCACTCAGCCCTCCCGGTGCTAACTCAGCCTGACACGCTGGTTGCACGTGGGGCTTCCCGGGGAAGCTGCGGCAAGCCCACCGCCATCGTGGTGGCCGCTAATTGGCTCTGTGTTGGGCCTTGGGTCACCGCTCGGTCAGCCATGGCTGATACCTTCTTCCCACTTGTCTCAGGAAAGGCACTGCTGTCCCCTCTGCTTAGGCCTCAGCCGGCCACTGAACCGCACATGCCCGGCCATGTGGGACCGGCTGGGCCAGCGAGGCCCTCTGACGGTGGCCCCCGCTCCTCTCACTCCCGAAAGGGAGCAGAGATATCTCAGCAAACAGGATTGGCCGTGGGGTGGGCATGTGCCTAAGGGCTGTGGTGTGATAACAGAGGTATGGGGAAGATTCCAAGCCCAAAGATCTCTGTCACAGCACCTGAAATGCCACCATCAGACATTGGGCCCGCTAGGTCAATCCTTGCTCTCCCACAGGGTTTCTGTTAAAGTACACATCCCCTGATATGGCAGGGGGTGGGGGTGGGGGAGGTCTTGAAAGGTGGGAAGAAAAAACACCGCTAACTCGAACATTAAAATCGATCCTTGCTTGTATCCATCTGTCAGGGCCATAAGCTTGATACGCTTATGCTCTCAACACCCCATTGCCAGGGATTTCAGTGAACCGTTTTTAGAGTAGAAGCAGTTGCCCTAGCTTAATGCCACCACACCCCATTTCTGAGACATTAGGGTTTGGGTGAAGATAAAGTGGATTCTCCTCAGCCATGTCTGGGATCCTCGGGTGGGTGCTGGGTTATCTGACTTTCTTCCCAGACAGTGGGGTTGTACCTGGGCCTTGAGAAAGCTCAAGACCTGGTTTCCTGTACAGAGGTGCTCTCCTTGCTCCCACTTTTCATTCTTCCAGATCCTAACTTATATCCTTTCACAATTTTGCCAGGCCCCAAGCTTCCTTCCAGTTTGGGACTGTAATATCTGTCACTCTCCACGCCATCCTCCAATGCTGCCTCCTCCAGGGAGGCCCCTCTACTGGTGCTCTGGCCTGGTTTTGCAACCAACCTGTGGCCACACCCTTGCCTGATCTGCCCCATGTAGGGGACTGCAGAGCTCAGGGAGGATTGGGGCAGCACCATCCCTCCCCTGTCTTTCTTCCCCCAGTGCCCCAGCTGGGGATTTATGACTGCACAAACCCCATCTGGTCAACAACTCCAGTGACCTCCTTTGATATATTCCACCACCCAGAGAGAGGCAGTGTGCTAGAGAAGGTCCACAACAGGCTCTGGGCCTCCCAGGCCAGCCCTGACCCCTGCTCTGGGTCTGGAGAGCTGACAGCCACCTTGCCCCTCTCCTTAGGAGAAAAAGGCTGGGGCAGGCCAAGGTCTTACTGACCCGGAATCTGGGCTGCCCCAGGGAAGGAGGAGTGGAGGACAGCCAGCCCCTCCTCCTACCCTGCAAGGCAAGAGGATGATCCAAGGCTTCTGGTGGTTCCAGCCCAGAGAGAATCAAAGCCCAAGCCTGAGGCCTTAGGGTGAAGAGCGGAATAGTCCAGCATTTAAAAGACAATGGATTATTAAAGAAAAAGAGAGAGAGAGAGAGAGAAATTCAACACGAATGGAAATTACACTTCTAACTGGATTATCTTTAAAGTCTGCCCATGGGATTACTGAGTTGGTACAGGCCCTCCAGGAGCATGAAGTGGGTGATCCTATAGATCTATGTTCTTTTCCAGAGTTTTCCAGTCTGGAATTATGAGAAAATTTGTATGTGTTGGGTGAAAGCATTTGCAGCAGGGGTAAAGACAAGGCTCCTTCTGTGCAAATAACCTTGTTTATTGAGCCATTAAACAGGATGAAACAGGTTTCTCTCCCTTGGGGCTTTTCTGAGCCTTAATGTACTGACAGGCAGCAGAACTCTCCACGGTAAGGGTACGGCAGGCGGACGGATGGTAGAGGACTGTGTTCCCAAGAATCACAGGAAGCCTTTGTTCTGGAATTACCAGTTAACATCTCCTGAGGAAACAGCATTTGGGAAACATTCCTGAATTGCTCTGTGGGTAATACTTCATTCTGTTATTTGCTGTCACATGTAAATCCTGCTCTCCTAAAGTACTGGAAGACAATTCTATAGAGCTGAAATCTGAACATTTCTCCTAAAAAATACTTGAGTCATATAATGTGTCATGGATCGTTGGGGCAGCCCCTTCAGACTTGCTCTAGGACGGCCCTCTCCAGAAAGGATTGTTTTTAAAGGGTGACCAACTCATCCCATTTTTACAACTGCAAGTCCCATATCCCAGGACCTCCCTCAGTCCTGCACAAACCAAACCACTGGTTTCATTGCTTCTTTGCAGGTATTTCAACATATTTCAATAGCAGGGGTCAGCTCCAAGGAGCTCAGGAGCTCTCTGAGCCCTGCATGGCACCCTGCAAGAGGCCTGTTTCAACTGATTAGGCTACTGCTCAGCCTTCTTCTTCCTTCTGTTTAGTCTTCTGCCCCACAGGTCACACTGGCCAGGTCACACTGGCCAGGGAAGGAAAGTTACCCGCCCTCACAAGACACTCTGCATCCTGGCTCTGGAATCCTAAAGAATCCCACTCATCCTGGCCCCTGTCCTGCACAGACTCTCCTACTCACCCCTCTTACTTCATTCGCAGTGCTCTTCCTGCCCCTTCTGCCTGTCCAGTCAGTTCCTACCAGTCTTTCAAGACCCAGGCGGCATCCCTCCTCCACAAAAGCCTTGCTGAGAGTTCTAGGCCACTCTAACCCCTTTCTTCTCTGACCTCTGTTTGTACTGAGTCCACAGTCCTCAACAGACTCATCTGCTGCCTCCCTGTGACTTCTGAGCTTCTGAGTGAACTTTCTAGGAGGTGATGCCTTGCCTGCCCAGCCAGTCTGTGAGACCCACGTCTGTCCACCTGCAGCCTGGTTCAAGCCCTGGCAGGCACGTGGAGGTGCTCAGAAGCGATGCGCTGGTTGCCACTAGGAGCCCCTTTCCCTCACTTCTGCGTGTGAGATTTTCAGGGAGGGGTGCCCACCCTTGGGAGAGTCCTAAAGGGGCCGGGTTAGAAGGGAGCAGGCTCACCCTCACACAGAGATGCAACTCTGGCCGATAGAAAGGGTAAGTTGAGGAGGAGGTTGCAAACCCTCAGGATTCTGGGAGGAGGGAGCTTGGGCTGGAAGGGAAGTCTTTTGGGCACCTGTAGGGAGTGGCAGAGCCAGTCAGGACACCTGGCTGCCCTGGAGCAAATCTCCCAGCTTGTGCTTTCCTCACTTCTCTCCCTCTACCTGACTCAGGGGACCACCCCTTCTCTCATGGGCTCTCCCTGGAGGTCCTGTGCCAGTCCAAGGCTTGAGCTGCTTACTGTGTGTCCAAACACAGACACTTAGTGCCTGATAAGAGGATCCTAGCCAGGCTCAGCTCCGGGAGACAAAGCCCCAGAGGTCTCGGTCCTGAATTCCCACCTCCTTCCAGGAGCCCTGCTGGCAGAGGCCTGTCTGATCCTAGGACTGCCCTTGCACTTGTCCCATCCCCAGGCAGCAGCTGGTGCTGGTGGTGACTTGCTCTGAGAGGGGTCCCTACCCAGCCTCTACTGGCTCCGGACAGCCTCCTCTGTCCAAAAGAAGTCAGAGTAGAAAGAGAGGCCCTTGTCTAGACAGGTGCTAGTCTGGCAGAGGTTTATTTACCTCTTCTCCCTTCTAAGGTCCCAACACCTGCAGGCTTGGGACACTGGGCTCTGCTCAGCCCCTTCCCAGAAAACAGTCCCACCCATCCTGGGGACAAATACTCAGCCACTAGTGCTCAAGGGTGGGTGCCAAAACATGGAGTTTCTCCTTATTTTCCAGATTCTTCTGTGAGGCTCAAGGATTTGCAGATAAGGAGCCACAACTTTATAACCTTTATGTCCATTATATAGGATTTTGTATGTGGGAAATATTTCACTAGAAAGAAATGCACTCCATCCAAATGGTGGAATGCTACTCAGCAATGGGAAGGAGCTATTGAGACATACGACAACTTGAATGAGCCTCCAGGGAACTGTGCTTTGTGAAAAAAGCTTCCGTTTATATCACATTCTTGAAATTACAAGGTTATAGAAAATGAAGAACAAACTAGTGGTTGCCAGCATCAGGAAAGGGGATGGAGGAAGGGAGGGAGTGTGGATAAAAAAGGGGCACTTTGCGGGATCCTTGTGGAGACGGGACTGTGGCAGCCGACATATGGACCTACAATTGTGATGAAACTACACAGAACTAACACACATACACACACATGTGCACACACGAAAGCAGGTACAGGGAAACTGGGAAAATCTGGGAGACTGATAGATCTGTGTCAGTATCTGGGTGTGATATTGTGCTACAGGCCTGGGATCTCTCTGTAGTATTGCTTACAATTGCTACAGTTGTCTCAATAAAAACTATAATTCTTTATTTTTGGAAAAAGAAGTAATTTTATTAAAGGGGGTGTCTGGTTTCCCTACATTTGCATATAGGCAAGGCAGGGGCCTGGAAGAGATGAGGCTTCCCCTCTACCCGCCTCTCCCTTGCAATGGAGGGACCTCTTCCCTCCTGGGAGCATCTGACCTCAGGGTTTGTCTGCCTAACCCACCCCACCCTCAGTGGTTTGCCCTTCCCTCCTGGGACACAGACTGTCGGCAGCTCAGAAAGTTCTGGGTCCAGGGCTCCAGCTAGGTGCCAAAGAACAAATCCTGAGAAAGGAATGGGACAGGCTGGGGAGTGGAAGTTGGTGAGACTCATCCCCCCCGCCCACCCCTTTACGTGTCTCAGACTCCCTACAGGGTCAGCCTCCTGGCCCTCGCTCTGGGTACACTTATTTCTGGATTTCCTGCTGTACCACAGCGTCAGGGCAGGTAACAACAGTTGGTACAAAGTCAGATGACAGAATTTGGAATTCTATGATTTATTGAGCATCAGTGGCCTAGGCATCCTGACCAAAAGTATGTACCAAGTGCCCCTAATCTGCTGAGAATTGGGGCCATCTGGTAGAGTGGAAAGGCTTTAGAGTCAGAAAGAACTGGGTTCAAACCCCAGCTTGGCCCCCTGTGAGGCCCTTGACCTATGGGCATTTTGGTCTCTATGAGATGGGCTTGCAGTTTATCTTATGGGTGTTGTGTAGTTAGGTGACATGATGCTCTTCTTCCCCCCCATTAATCCTGGAGGCGGCATCCTGGAGGGAGAGTCCAGGAGCCCAGGAGGAAGGAAACTAACCCCTCTGAACCGGACAAGAGGACATGTTCCAAAAATGGCAGTCTAGACGGAACAACTAGAGGCTTCCTGGGGCCTGGAAAAATCTCAGGAGAGGGAGACTGGTTAGAGGCCCTCACAGGAGAACTGGGCATCTTGGCAGCTGGTATGGCCGCGCCTCTTCACGCTGCTGCATGTTATTTAACCCTGGCCCTCAGATGCAAACCTGGGGAACTATTGGGGAAGGGGGGTGCAAGTGTTTGGTCTACACTGAAACCTGAAATGACTGAGTTCACCTGTACATGATTAGATTAATAGCGGAGGACTGAGACAGGAATTAATCTTAGTTGTAGGAAACGAGTTGCAGTTTAGCACCCCTGAGTTTGTGGTCTATCAAAAAGTGAACCCACTACACAGGTACATACTTTCATACATGTACTTCTTTTTTTGTTTATCTATTTATTTTTGAGAGAGACAGAGCATGAGTGGGGGAGGGGCAGAGAGAGAGGGAGCCACCGAATCTGAAGCAGGGCCCAGGCTCTGAGCTGTCAGCGCAGGCCTTGACACAGGGCTCGAAACCACAAACTGCGAGATCATAACCTGAGGTGAAGTTGGACGCTTAATGGACTGAGCCACCCAGGTGCCCCATCATATATGTACTTTTATGTACATATACGTACTGATACACACAGAGCAGAGATGTCTCATACACACATAAAACATATATACCCAGTGTGAGCTGGTAAGTGTTTAGCAGTCAGCTTTCTGGAAAACAACAACCTGATTTATAGCAGTTATTGATTTCTGTGTTGTAAATATTCCCACCATGGCAATTTCGAGCTATAATGTGATTATCACCTAATGCAAGTTAGAAAGATGTGCACAATTAGTTCTTTGTGAGCTAGTGTAAGACAGTTCCAGCATAGCACTGCAAAGTTACATTTATACATCTGTGCGTCTGCTCAGAGGTGCCTACGTATCCAGGATTGCTTAGGTTCCTTTAAGAATTGAAATTCTAGGGGTGCCTAGGTGGCTCAGTCAGTTAAGCGGCTCAGGTCATGATCTCATGGTTAGTGAGTTCGAACCCCACATCAGGCTCTGTGCTGCCAGCTCCGAGCCTGGAGCCTGCTTCAGATTCTGTCTTCCTCTCTCTCTGCCCCCCTCCCACTCGCGTGCACGTACTCTCTCTCTCTCTCTCAAAAAATAAACATTAAAAAAAAGGATTGAAATTCTAATTGTAATTTGATATGTACACTAAGTACAGAAAAATGCATAAAGATATTGTCTCAAATACATGTGCTTGTAAACACAGAAGTCACTTAGAAGCCTATACAGGTCCAAATATATAAATAAATATATATACACCTACATATAGGTAGGTACACGTAGGCCAAAACATGCATATAAACCACACACACAGACACCCACACACTCAGGAAGAAGGAATAAACCAACCTGATTTTCTGGGATGGCTGCACTGGCCTAAGACCCCACATCTTCAGGTCGAGGGCAGGAGACTAGAAGATCAGATAGGTTATTTATAGTCAACCATCTACACCTGCTTCTGCACTCTGTCTCTCATACCCCTCCTCACATCTTCTGACTGTCCTGCAGGTCTGGAAGAGCCTGTCTCTTGCCTTACCAGCCCTGGAGTCCCACCTCCATCCTTAGTAAGGGAGCTCCTTACCTGTCTTCTTTCACTGTGGGAAAGTGAGCTCCAGCTTCTGTCTCTGCCCTCATCCCAGATCAACAGAGGGAGAGGTCAGCAGGACCTCTTGGATCCCTCCTCCTGACTTCTGCTCTACTTTATCCCTTATCAATTCCTTGTTCATCTCATTCTTGCCTGGGCCATTGCCCCAGCTTTCTAAATGTTTCCCTGCTCCAGGTTCTTCCCTTCCATTTGTCCTGGTATAAGGAACCTGCCAGATTAATAATCCTAAGCAGTGCTGAGGTCACACTTGTGCTGGCAGCTTCCCAATTCAGGACAAATTAGGGCTGGATCCCTTTGAGGCCCCTTGACCACTTCTCCAACTCTTGCTCCCCCAGGCTAGTTTCCCTTCTGTTTTCTCCAAACATCTTTCTCTCCTCAATCAGTTCTGCAAATTGTCTGTGCTATAGAAACAGCTTGGGGGCGCCTAGGTGGCTCAGTTGGTTAGGTGTCTGACTTCAGCTCAGGTCATGATCTCAAGGTTTATGGGTTTGAGCCCCACACCGGGCTTTTTGCTGACAGCGCAGAGCCTGCTTTGGATTCTCTGTCTTCCTTTCTCTCTCTCAAAAACATTGAAAAGAAAACAAAACAAAATTGTTCGTTTCCTTCTTTCGTTCACAGTGGGGCATTTACTACCTCTCATGACTGCAGTACAGTGCTTTATAGTTTATAAGCACGCTCAAAACTACCCTGCCCTGCACTGAGGTTAGCCCTGTACTCCTCTCACCTGCCCTGTACTGAGGTTAGCCCTGGAAATACAGTGGTTAGTGATGTGGAAATGTGGGGGTTAGGAGCTGATGGCCAAGAAAGAATTCTTGACACATCTTTAGTGCAAAAAGGTGGTTTTATTAAAGCACGGGGACAAGACCCGTGGACACAAAGAGCTGCCCTGGGATTATGAGGAGTGACTGATTATATATGATTTTCTACCCTATGGAGGGGAGGGTGATGACAGGGTCCCAGGACTTTGAATCTATAGGTTTCTGGAAGTTTGGCTATTGATAAGATCGCTTTTTTTTCTTGTAAATCATTAAGACAGTTGCAAACTGATACAGACTCAAGTCCTGCCTGACTGTGGTCTCTGTCAGTTAACCACTAGTTTACTGTGATCTTTATCAGTTAACCTCTTGTTTCTCCCTCCAGCAAAGCATTAAGACAATTGGGTGTTCCTGGAGGAATGTTATACTCTGCCTGTCTCAAGTATTTGTCAAGTATTTGTTGCAGGTTATAAGGAAATTTATCTACATTTCTTTTACCTTTGTTATCCACATCAGTGACTAAAAACAGTTGTTGTGCCTTGAAGTCAACATAACCTGTTGAGGACCTTGGGCCCCAAAGTCCTCTGCCCCAAGATCATAAGTGGATTTGGGAGAGAAGATATTTTCCTACTGTCCCCTTTGCCTGCCCCAATCTCCACTCCCAATGGAAATATGGCCTCCCTGGACTCACAGGGACAAAAAAGGGAAGACAGAGAACAAGACTGTGGCTTGCAGAAGAGGACTTTACCAACCACATGAGCATCACAGGAGGGGCTGTTGGGATGTTGCAAGCCCAGTATAATGGGCCATTAAACTTTTACAAAGCTAAATAGAGGTTAACACTTGTCTCTATTGCAACATCTTTATTTCCTTCCCATAACTACCACACCCATAGTAAGGAACATTTATTTGTGTAAGCCTAAACTAATACTTTGGTTTCAGAGCCTCAGTTTCCTCAGTTGTAATATGTGGTTAGAAGTCTCTGGTATTTTCATGGGGTTGGTAAAATGATCAAACGAGATAAAGGTACATGTAAGAGTTTTATGGAACTATAACGTACAATGCTGTCAAAAGTTCAGAAATAACAGAAGTAAAACCAATCAGTCGTTGAAGTAGTAAAAGTTTACTGTGCACACTCCAAAATAAAGAGTTTGCAAACTAGGAGCACTCAAACCAAAACATGGAATGAGGTTCACTGTTGTCACATATTGCTATAAAACAGCTTGTTTAGTGACAAAACAGTGACTGTTTATTCTTTACTGTGATTGGTTATTTACGGTGTCTAAATGGGGTATCTGTCTTGATAGATGGGGCCTCCAAAATGTGGGGCAAAGATCAGGTGGAAGCTGCTGGCTCGGGAGGTGAAAGAATTCACCTTCAGCAAACAAAGGAAACAGGTTATTGAATACACCACAAGGGAGAAGCAGGCAAAACAGCAAAGGAGAAGCTGTGGACAACAAGGCAGTGGGTGGGGGCTGTTTTTAAACGGGGAAGATGAGGTACGGCCACGTATGGAATTCTCCCTTTTTTGGTAACTATGCCTGGTTGTAAGTAGCCCATTGGTCAGTTAGGGCCTATGGATATTTTGAGGTGGGTGGCCCGATGCGCCTGTCTGTACTCAGCCAGGGAGCCCTTGTGGGCCTTTTCTACATTCCATTGCTCAAGCCTGTTTGCCTACAAGTGGCCTCTGCTGTTATAACATTAAAATTTTCTTAAATGATAGGGAATTGGTCAGTGGTTACTTCTTATGAACCTTGGGAAACAGTTTAAGTTTTGCTTATGATTTCTAGAGGAAAAAGCAAGAAATGACCCAGGTCAAGTTAGTCTTGCAAAATAAGCTAAATTAAGCCTTGTTTGTTTGACTAGACTGGTTTTGTCCTCTCAGGGAGTTTTCAAAGCTGGTCTCTGTTTGTTAGCTTATTTGCAATCCTGTATTTTACAATTACAGCACATCTCATTTTGGACTAGCCACATTTCAAGTGTCCAGAAGTCCCATATGGCTAGCGTGCTGGACAGCACATGGTAATTAACTATGTAAATAAAAATTAGTTAAAATCTGTGTAGTACTTTAAGGTTTCCAAAATTCTTCTGATATTTATTTAAATTCTGTGTCATTCTGGGGAGGTGGATGCTTAGCATTTCCATTTTGTAGATGAGAAGCGGCAGCAATTGTGTGTAATTCACCCAAGGTCATCAGCTAATTTGTGGTGAACTTAATCCTTGCATTGGAATCTTGGAATCTGGGCACTTTCTCTTCTGCTTCCTTTTCTAAACAAGCAGTACAAAGGGAAACTTTGTCACACATACAGGTCCCAAAGCTGACTGCACTAGTGTGCAAAAAGGCACAGTCCTTTCAAATCCACCTGTAATCTCCTCTCCTCTAAAAATCCTGCCCAGTTTAATCCCACCAGAATCTATGAGTTCCATTATTCTAAAAACGTGTGTTAGATTAAGCACCTTCCAGCTCAGATGTTCTAGGAACGTAAATGATACAAATGGGCATACAAAAATCCTCTCTCAGATATTCTCTATGACGCAGTGATTTACATTTTAACTACTCTTGAAGGGTCCACTGTGGTGTTTCAGCGTCCCAAATAGGTAAGACATGAGATAAAGACTCCTCTCTTCCAGTCTAAAAAAGCACATATATGCCAAAGGTTCACACCAAAACATAACCAGACCCAACTGGCTATCAGGGAAAGAAGCTACTAATGCAGGGTTTCTCTAGGAGATGCAAGTTACGTCGCGGGGAGGGGGGGGCGGGCAGAGCAGGGACCAGGCCAGGACTCCTCCCTAAGGCTGAAGAGATGCCAAAGGCAGCTGACTTCCCTCCTGACCTGACAAGCTGTCCCATCGTGGGCCCCGAGCAGCCTGGAGGAGTCGACTGAGTGCTGCAGGAGCCCCAGCCCGGCTCCTAACCATGGCTAGTATTCCCCGCCCCCCTCCCCTTCTCGCTCTTTCCCTTTTCCAATTCCGTGTAAAGAAGGAGAGTGGGGTGGTAGTTGGAGGGCAACAAAAGTTTTGCAGTCTATGTCCCCGCAAATACCCTCCCTGCACAAAGACTTGAACTGAGCGGGTACTAAGAGCTGACCGCCCCCTTGTCCGGGTTGCAAGGACAGCCTCGAGGGCTCTTCTTTCCCAGCCCAATTCTAGTTACTTCCGGTTACGCACATTCGGCACGAGCGCAGCAAAAAGTCTGCGTGGTGCTTGTACGCGCAAGCGTGACTTTTGCCATCTCCAGGCAGGTGCCGGGTTGGCCATCCTAATTTTTAACGCAGTGCCCCTAACTTGTGCGCTCAGCGCCCCGGGGGCCCACATCCACGCAGGTAACTGGTCGCACCTCAGTCTCAGAGTCCGTCACCGACAACCAACGTGGCTCACAGGCTGTGCGCACGCGCGAGGCGGGGCTGCCAGCAACTTCCGGGCGCTGGGGGGGGGGGGGGCAGGGCACTGACGTATCCAGCAGGTGGGAACCGGACACACCTTTCTGGCTCCTTCATTTGGGATCTGGTATCCATCTCCGGAGGCAGGGTCCAGGAGGTGGGGAGGGATCCGGCCGGGGTCCGGAGTTGCCGCAGAGGCCCTCACTGGTTCCGCCCCAGGCTAGCGGCGGCTCGCTGCGCCACGCCCCGCGCAGTCAGCTGGACGGCGCAGACGTTCACATGACGCGGGGCGGGGCGGAGCGGGCAGGTGGGCGGGAGGAAACCGAACAGCCGGATCGGCGGCTGCGGCGGCGCATACCGGCATGGCCGCTCTTTACGGGGGTGTAGAGGGGTGAGTGCGGCCCGGCGGAGGGAACCCGGGAGGGGCGGCTTGGAAACGGTCGGAGGGCGGAAGGAAGCCCGTGCCCCGGCGGGCAGGCTGGGGACCTCCCACCTTAGGGTCTGGCCACTTTAGGCTTCTGAAGTGCGGGGGCCTTGCGGAGGAGGGGTGTGTGCAAGCGCAGCGATGCCTTTCCGCGCGGGATCATGTGCCGTGGCCACAGCCGGGGCGCGGGGTCTTTTATGTTTCACGGTGGAACCACACCTCTTTTTCCCACGAAGACCCACTCCACCGGCCCCAGCTAGAGAAGTTCCTTTTCCTCATTCCCGACCCTGGAGAGAGTTTGGCTGAACTGGTGTCAGGTGTGAAGTTGCTGGACTGGGGTGGGGAGTGGGAGTGTGGTGGAAACCGGGACAAAGACCTTTGCCAGAGGGTAGCCCAAGTGCTAGCCTGTACTAGTGTCTGGAACCCCTCTGTTCTTGTCGGCACTTCAGGCTCCTCACGCTAGATCGAGCCCTCTGTCATTCTTGGATTTTTCCTGCTTGAAAGCTTGTTTACTGGATTTTTTGTAATAATGCTTCCTGTATGACTGTGGGCAAGACTTTGGCCCTATCTGGGCTTTTATCACATGTGTAAAGTGAGAAGAGGGATGAATGAGAGGATTGCCAAGTCCCCTGCCAGTGAAAGCATTCTGTGGATGTGGGTGTGTCAAACCCGAGCTTAATAGAGGGTGGCTCTTGTCTCAGCCCAGGTACTTACTTTTGAATCTGAAATTGGGATTACCTCTGTGGCAGCCACATCCCACTGCTGGCTCGCAACCCAATGTCTTTTTTTTTAACATGAATTTTTAAGGTTGATCTCCCCCATCCTATCTGTTAAAAAAAAAGTACAGGAGCTTGTGTTTATCCATGTTCTATTCATGTGTAAGATAATGACCTATTTTTCTAGTTTGTCAAATTCTTTTGGATACTGAATCTGCCACCTCGTGCATTGACTACACCCTTGAAACTTCTTGTCGTCTTTGAGTTTGAACAGTGGGACGTTTGGTGTCCTCTTCTGATATTCCCAAGAGTACTGATCGATAAAGAAACGTACATCACACCACCACAGACCTCTCACCAAACTACCAATGACCATTTCCCCCATTAATAAGCATTTTGCCATTTGGTTGCCTAAGTAGGCATAAACTCTCCCTGCCATCTGGCCAGTGTTTCTCCCAAGGGTTTCTTGAAGAACTGGGAACTGGACCTTGAAAGGCAGCCTTTAGCTATTGTGAAAGAAGCAGAGATGTGTGCCATTCCCTTTAGTCACATTTACTGAGTGTTGCTGTGCCAGGCATGAGGGTGGACACGTGATCCAGAGCTTGGCCCCATGGAGCTGGTAGTCTAGTGAGAGGCAGATAGAAAAACATCTAAACATTCTTAACAGAATCTTTGAGAGTTATGGGAGCACTGATACGCCTTAACTGAGGCAGCCGTGGGGGTTGGGGTGGGCCACATGTCAGAGGTCTCAAGGACCAGGTGATCGAGAAGTAGGGTCTTGCAGGATAAGTAGGACATTCCCAAGGGAGGCTGAGCAGGAACGTTTCACTTCGGTAGCACATCAAACACCAAACCACAGAAGTGGGCTTGGGCACGGGACTTGGGTTTGCCGAAGCTGCCTCCATCTCACTGGTCTCTGCCTGTGACAAGGACTGCATAAGCTTAGCCGTACCTGCAGGTTTGTCTGAGTAAGACTGAGTGCCGCCTTGTGTTCTGTAGGGGAGGCTCACAGTCCAAGGTCCTTTTACTCTCAGAGGATGGGCAGATCCTGGCAGAAGCGGATGGACTCAGCACAAACCACTGGGTAAAGACCACAGTGAGGGACCAGTGGGTTTGGTTGTGCTTTTATCCTCTGTAGCTCCCATTAAGGTGGTGGTTGGGGCCACTTACAGCAGCCTCTAGGGGCAGCACATGTCATGTAAGCCTTTGTAACTTCTCTTCCCTTGCTTGGGGCCAGCTGATCGGGAAAGACAAGTGTTTGGAGAGGATCAACGAGATGGTGAACAGGGCCAAGATGAAAGCAGGGGTGGATCCTCTGGTCCCTCTACGAAGCTTGGTGAGTCTGAGATAGAGCCTGGGAATTAAGTCACAGAAACACAGCGATTTTCACTAGATGAGTCTGATAATGACAAAGTGAAAGGCCTTGAGGGCTTAGTCTCTGGTGTAGAAACACAGATCCTCACCTGTTCTTGTGGCTCAGCACAGAGCTTGACCTATAAGCATTCATTAAATGTTAGCCGTTATTCTTAGCTCAGATGTTTCTCTCAAGTTGCTGTAGAGTTGACCACTCCCTGGCCATCGCCTCAGTGAGATGTTCTGCAGGCCCAGCTAAACCCCATGTGTTCCAAACCAAGTCTGTCTCCTCTGCTTGCTCTTCCACCTGACTTTTCTGTTCAGGGCACTACTGACCCTCTCATGCTACAAACCTGGCATTGTTGAATCCCCTCTCCGGGTTCATTCCCGGATCAGGTTCCTCTTGCAGCCACAGCCCTCTGATGGGTCATGTTTGGGGTAGAAGGAGGACTTATGCCCCGACGTAGAGAGAAGGGACAGACACCATGAAGGGAGGGGGTTGCGAAAGGAGCTGAGTCTAGGGTGCTGCTCGCTAGCTCACCTCCCCTGCGGCCTAGGGCCTGTCCCTGAGCGGAGGGGAGCAGGAGGACGCGGTGAAGATGCTGACGGAGGAGCTGAGGGACCGATTTCCCTACCTGAGTGAAAGCTATTTAATCACCACCGATGCTGCCGGCTCCATCGCCACGGCTACGCAGGATGGTGAGGAGAAGGGAGGGGTGAGACTGAGAACTGGTTTTCTTGGGAAAGCCCCTTCAGGATAGCCAGCAGAACTTGTCTTACAATATCTGGAAGGCAGGCGTCAGCATACCCCGTTCCCTTCTCCCTGTTCTTTTTATTGGCTTAAGTTCCTGTCAGAGCAAGGCCCAGACAGAAGGTGGGAGGGCAGAACAGTATCTTCATGGGAGGCAAGAAGAGTGAAACCTAAGAGTGTACTGCAGAGGAGGGAGCCCCTGGGGCAGTGTGGGGATGGGGATGGCTGGGAAAGCAGTTAAGTGCTAAAAAGAAAATGGGAGGAGCTCTGTGGTAGCAGTGTAAAAGGGCCTTGGTATCATTGCAAGATCAGCATTTCAATCTCTGTTCCTATTTTGCCAGCGTACCATCTTGGAGAAGTTCTAGAACTCTCTGAGTTTCAATTTCCTCCACTCTAAAATGGGGCAGTTGTATTCACAAATGTAGTTTAGGATATTGAATCAGTATCACTGTGTGAACAGGATCTGGCATAATCCCTGGCTCATAATAGGCACTCAGTAAAGCAGGTAGTCTCTTGGCTGGGAGAGGAGACAGGCTCGTGTTCCTCTTGTCTTCCAGAGAAGGGCTCTATGTAGACTGGAGCTTTGAGACTCAGGCCCTCCACTTTCAGGCAGGAAACTAGCTGGGCTCGGTTATCTCTACAAGATTGGGTGGTGAACCCAGGGCTGTTTTCTGTCCTGTCTTTCCTCAGAAGCTGTGTGCTCCGTGGGGGGCCTTGACTACACTGAGCCTCCCATGCCCTTTCCCCAGGTGGGATCGTGCTCATCTCTGGGACAGGTTCCAACTGCAGGCTCATCAACCCGGATGGCTCAGAGAGTGGCTGTGGCGGCTGGGGCCACATGATGGGGGACGAGGGCTCAGGTGAGCTCATGCTAACTGGGCCTGGCTCTGGCTCGGGGTCCTGGACCCTTCTCTTCCTTCACCTCCCCATCTTCCTCTCCCCCTGCCCTTGGCCCCCGACCCCTTGGGGCTTTCCTCAGACAGCTCCTGAAAAGTTGTTCTGAGTACAGGATAATGACTGAGAGGTGCCACACTAGTGGTTGACCTTAGTCCTCAGCAGTGATCTGTATCCAGATTCAGATTCATGCCTCAGCATAATAGTTGTTGCCTACCTGTGTTCACTTTTGGAGTCCTTTGGGAGAAACTGACACTATGAAAGTTAAGGCCATAGGTGCCAGGACATCCTGTATCAGTCTGCTAGTAGGAGAGAGGTATAGAAGCTCCTCCTGCATGACCTCTTCATAGGTAGCAGGTGTACATTTTCATAGGGGCCTTTGGGGTCAGCTCATGGCAGTGACTACAGTGGTTTGTGTGACAGCTGACCGACTTTATTTTGGGGTAGGAGCTAGTGTGACACAGCTTCCGCTGTCCTGTCTTCCCCCTAGCTTTCCCTTAGTGGATTGGTCAGATACAGTTTAAACTGAGGCCCCAAGGCTGGGAGTTGGGGCACCTAATTTGCTGTAATACCCATGCTAATCATTGACCTGTCTAGGTCTGAGTTTCCCTATCTGTGAACCCAGGGAGATTGCCCCATCTACTTAGTCCTCTCTGCTTTCCACAGCCTACTGGATTGCACACCAAGCAGTGAAAATAGTGTTTGACTCTATTGACAACCTAGAGGCGGCTCCTCATGACATTGGCTACATCAAACAGGCAATGTTCAACTATTTCCAGGTACTTCCCCCTGCCTCTGGTAAACATGCACACCTGGGATGGGCAATGGCTGCTGAGCAGGAGGGAATGTAGATGGATGAGCCAAAGGGAAGTTGGGGTGAGTTGTGGGTCAGAGCTGGAGGATGGAAAAGTTCCAAGTGAGGACAGGATTCATAAAGGTGTAGGTGATACATTCCATGATGTTGTCAGGCATGAGGAATAGGTAGGCTGGGGACCAGTGGTTAGCTAGAATTCATTCTTGGGCAGCTAGACCCTGCTGGGAGATGAAGGCAGATGCCATTTTAGGCTTGAATGAGAAGTGCAGGGTGAGATCAGGAGACTGTGTACTCAGAGACAGCAGGTGAAGGTTGCACAGGTGTGTTGGACAGTGAGCTGTCTCTGGCCTGTATGGGTCAGGGAGAACAGCTTATTAAAGAGTTGGGCAGGGAAAGTTCTTAGGGAGGTATAATCTCCTACCCAGGGCATTAGGGACTGACTTTTCCTCTGTCTGGGCCATGCTTGCTTGTAGTGGGTTAGGAAACAGCTGCCTTTAGCTGAACCTGAGGTAAAGGGGGAGACAAGGAAGAGAAATCTATTTGATAGACACCTCTGAGTGGGAGCTGCTTTACAGGGGCTAGGGATCAGCTCAGTGAAGGAAATTAGAGTTGCTGGAAGATAGGACCTGTGTTTTCAAAGTTCATGGATTGATGATTAAAGAGAAACTCTGGCCAGGGCCAAGGTGAGGAATGGGGAAGGACCAGGAAGAGAAATTACTTTGGATAGCAGTTGCCGTGGAAAGTGGAGTTAAGCTACCCTGACCCAACAGATTGGTTCTGCACCCACCGATACATCTGCCACTCCCTCTTTTGTCCTTTAGTCATTCTTCTAAAGTCATTTCAAAGATTAAGGGAGACCATGTTCATAACATGCTTAATATATTGCTGTAGGTGCCCAAATCGTAGCCCCCTTGTTCCATTTTCGTAGTGTATTCTGGGGAAGCACTGGTTCCTCAGGACCTGCAGAGGCGGTTTTTTGAGGTGAAAGAAGGGAGAGAAGTTTGTGGTCAGAGAAGTTTGGGAGAAACAAATAGATTTCTTGGTTCTGGACTTCACAGGGCCTTTAATTTGCTAATGTGCACTGTGACTCAGGGTTGCAATGTGCGATAGTCCTTAGATTCCTTTCCCCAAAGAAATCTTTTCATGAGCAACTCAAGGAACTACTGAACACACCTTGGTGAGCCCAGATCTGTGCTGTATGTATCCAAGCTAAGGACAAGGAGCAATGGAATCCATGTGGGGAAAACAACTTTTTTCAAATGAGAAATCTCAAATCTTTATGTTCTCTAGAACTTAAGAAACAAACATTATTCCAGCTTTCCAAACAGAGACATCAGGAAGGTCAATTTGGGTGGGCCAACTGGTTATTTTCCTTTGCTTCTGATAACTATCTGTGCCCTTTCTCTGTCTCTCAGGTGCCAGATCGGCTAGGAATCCTCACCCACCTGTATAGGGACTTTGATAAATGCAGGTTTGCTGGGTTTTGCCGGAAAGTTGCAGAAGGTACTAGATAGAGGTGGGGCAGGGTTTTATTTAGTTTGTTTCTCAAAAGACCTCCCTAATTGGGGGATAGAATGGGGTTCGTATGGAAACTGGAAGCTAATTTCCCTTTGACCAAGTGATTTCAGTTCTCTGCCCCCATGCGCCTTGGTACTGGTGGGCCTTGGAATGGAGCCAGAAGGACACGTGGGTTGTATGAAAATTATATTATCTATGTTTCTCTTCTTGACAGCTGTTATGGCTTGTGCGGGCTGTGTGTCTGTTTCTGAGAAATTTATGAAGCAATTCTTTGGTCACATCTATAATTAAAACAAAACAAAACAACTAATGATACCCAAAAACCTAGGAGGTCATAGAGAGGTTTGGCCTATTGGGTTGGGTGTCAGGAGAAGCTAAACTGTAGGGCTTGCTTGCCTGCACATTGCTTCTCCACTATAAGGTTCATACTCCTTTCACTTGATTCCTAAGGCCTCATGGCATTATAGGGCCCTCTTAGGTCTTGCTGGACTGAGACCCTTTCAGAGCAGAGCTAGGGAGGGGCTGACCAACGGCAGGCTGTTGGATGGGGGCTTAGGGGGGCGGGGAGGCAGGAGCACCAGCCAGCTTCCCAAGTAAGGTCTTGGGTCCCTAGAGGTGAGAGACCTTCAGGGACAGACTCAGTAACTGTGTAACCTGGAGTACAGATCAGGTGGCACTGTGCTCTTCCGGGGCAGCGGGGGGGCGGGGGGGGGCGCCCCTTCTCATGCACGTGGGATGAACCTCCTCCATACAGGACACCCCTCCTAAGGTGGGAGTATGTGGTGTGGGCAGGGGAGTAAGGATGGAGAGACCCCTTTGGAGGCTTGCTTATCTACATGCCAATGAGGTGGGCATCCATTCCTACTTTGCTAGCTGTGGGTACTCCTGTTGCTGCCCTGCAACAGAGGGAATAGCAGAGGACAGGCAGCTCGCTAGGTATTCACCAGCTCCCTTCCCTCCCCTCTCCCCCAGGTGCTCAGCAAGGAGATCTCCTTTCCCGTTTTATCTTCAGGAAGGCTGGGGAGATGCTGGGCAGACACATTGTGGCTGTGTTGCCTGAGGTTGACCCGGTGAGTTGAGGTGGGAAATGAATCCTCATTTATCCCCGCAGGTGGGATGCTGCGGGGCCAGATTTGACTCTTTCTCATTAGGGTTGAGACTGTCCTATCAAACTCTGTAAATGGGGCGCAATTTTAAATGAGCTTAGGGTATGAGAAAAATTCCGTATAAAGTCTGTAAAACATGGAAATTCTTTGGTCCAGAGCCTCCCCTCTGTGGCCGGCCTGCAACCTGTATTTGTATATAGTAAATTGGTTTAATGTGGTGCATGTTTTTGTCGATTTCCGTCTCTTCCCTTCCCTCCTCTGTATTGTTGCTTAACCCTTTTTCCTTTCCTTTCCCTCCCTTGGTTTTATGAATCCCCCTGTTTTTCTCCCTTATTTTCCATACACCTTGGCTAGAGGGAGAATAACTGGGATAGGGTAGGCTGGACTTAAGAAACTACCCCACTTCGGCACTGGATAGGTTTGGTCGCCCCCACTAGCCATTTCTACTCTCCGCCAGGTCTTGTTCCAGAGGGAGATGGGCCTCCCCATCCTGTGTGTGGGCTCTGTGTGGAACAGCTGGGAGCTGCTAAGGGAAGGTGAGTATAGGGTGGGTGGCAGAAGGGGGTGCTTGGGAAAGCTGCCTGCCCAGGGAGGACTTGGGACCTGGGCCCAGAGGCTTGGATAGGCCATAGCCCTTAGCCTTCACTCTGCCATGGAGCCCGTATACAGTGTCCCATCCAGCTTCCTTGAACTCTTA
Source organism: Felis catus (assembly GCF_018350175.1). Taxonomy (NCBI): domain Eukaryota; kingdom Metazoa; phylum Chordata; class Mammalia; order Carnivora; family Felidae; genus Felis; species Felis catus. Next base: position 87,802,672 of record NC_058370.1, read on the forward strand.
AACGATGTTCTTTTTAAAGGATTTATTAAATATGCACCACTTTTTTTAAACATTTTATTTTTTTTTTTGAGAGACAGAGACAGAGTATGGGCAGGGGAGGGACAGAGAGAGAGGGAGACAGAGAATCCAAAGCAGACTCCAGGCTCTTAAGCTATCAGCACAGAGCCCATTGCGTGGCTAGAACCCATGAACTCAAGATCATGACCTGAACCGAAGTTGGACACTCAACCAGCTGAGCCACCCAGGCGCCCCTAATATGCACCACTTTTTAAAAATTAAAGATAAACCTCACTTAAAATGAGAGCTTCTGACCAGCATGTGGTGACATTTGTAGTCAACACAGTCCCAGCCAGAAGGAAACCAACCCAGCATTGGTTGGTTCGGGTAACTGTGGTTTCCATTAGACATTCTGAAGTAGTTCAAGGACCCCATCGCTTCCTTGGAGTTCCTGGCATTGGGTGCTTGGTGGCTGCAGGCTCTAGGACCCCACAGCCATTACTGGGCTCCTGTACCCTGCTGCCCTGTCTGTTAGGGATTTGGCATGTGGGCCCCTCGAAGACCTGTGTGGGAATGCCTCAGGGCCTGGGCCTCTTCTTTCCCTGTCTTTGTCCCACCTTCTCCTGGTCTCAACCACAGGGTGCTGGTCTGCTGTCACCTCCGTCATCTGCCCTCTTTCCCTCCAGGTTTCATTCTGGCACTGACCCGGGGCAGAGAGAAACAGGCCCAGAACTCCTTCTCCAGCTTCACCCTGATGAAGCTGCAACACTCCTCTGCCCTGGGCGGGGCCAGCCTAGGGGCCAGGCATATCGGGCACCTCCTCCCCATGGACTACACTGCCAATGCCATTGCCTTCTACTCCTACACCTTCTCCTAGGGGGCTGGCCCTGGCTCTACCATTACAAGCCCAGTGGACACTGAGTATTGGAAAGGAGGAGGCTTTTTTCCTTTTCCTTTTTTTTTTCTTTTTTTAAAGAAAAACATATATGAAAGAAAATAAACACACTTTACCCACTCCCCAATTGGATTGTGTTATCAAGCACACTTGCTGTGTACATCCTCAGGGCACCTGCCAGTAGGTATCCTATAAAGCTCAGGAATGGTTTTAGTCTAGGATTTAAAGCCCTGTGCCCAGGTACTTGGCCTGTGGTTTGCGATCTGCTTGCCACACAGTTGCACAGAACATTCACGTGTGCCATCCCTCCCCAGCCCCCCCAACATTAGCATATGTACATGCTGTGCGGCTGCCAGTTAAACAGTGACCTCAGTTGTCTCCTGTCAAAATGGGTAATGATGCCTATACAGCCATTTTTAAGGAGCTAAAGGTTTTCTGTGGGGAACATCACAGGGACTAACCTTAGACACACCCTCACCTCCTGAGAGCCCCGGTAGGGTTTAGGGGACAGTACCATTCTGGTCTCAGAGAATTACCTCACTGGATTTGGTGCCTCTAGGTAAACAGCACATTTTGCAGTTTTTCCCCACGAATGAGTTCTTGAGAGGTTATGAGGATGGCTTAGATCCAAGAAGGCCAATTAGACACAACTAGGTGGCCTCCATATTCCTGGTAACTCCTAGCCTGGCTCTGGTTATAGAAGACGTTTTGCATTTGTTGTGTGACACATAATAATGAACATCGGTGAAGAGCAGATAGGATTCCTGTCCCCTGGATACTGTTGGTTTGATCAGTAAAGACCAGGCCAAAGCTTCCTGTTTTGCTGCCCATGCTGCTCGGTGAAGACCAAAGATGGAGTCTCTGTCCACAATGGCTGCTTCTGTAGATGTTCAGAGTGTAAGCTGTTAGAAGGCATGGACCATGTATCAGACATTGGTTCTCAAGCTTATGTGCATCAGTTATTCTAGATTGTGTTATCAACACAAAAGACTTTTGTCTTTCTCTTCTATAAGGTGTCTGATTCAGTAGGTCAAAGAAGAGGTGGAAATGTTCATTTTTGCTGAATACCTTGGGTGATTTGTGCTGCAGAGGTGCAGCACATGTAAAAAACTTTGAGAAGTTTTTTTACATTATCTCAGGACCAGGATCAATCAGTATTTTGGATTTAGAATCTAAAACTTCATTGGTGGAGAGTGTACAAATGGAACATAAATATAAGAGTTCATATTCTTCAAGAATATGGCCATCCCTCTTCCTTACCATTCATTGTCTAGGCTCTGCTATTCCAGTGGGACACTACAGGTTTTAGAGCCAAGCAAGGAGCACATCTTAATTGATTTTTTAGTCCCTGTGCATAAGGGTTGAATAAAAGTTGAGAAAAATAAAGGCAATATTAAAGTGCACAAGGTCAAATGTGTTCCTATCTCCTCATCCAGTGTAATTTTCCAGCAGGAGGGCCCTGTTACCAGAGGTTGTGGTGCAGAAAGTCATAGTGATTTTTGATGAGTTTCTCCACCTTTTATTTAAACTTATAATCTCCTTCCCTAATAAGATACCAGGAGTAACTAATGGGATTCCATGCTGTGAAGGCGTTAGAGATGGATATATTCATCTCTCCTGAGCCTCAAACAGCCTTGTGACCAAGCAAAAGCATGGAACAAGAACGGGACTCAAATGAAGCCAGCACTGCTTTACTCTACCTGTGGGATTTCATCAACAGCACAGCCTCATCTATATCATTCATTCAGCAAGCACTGAATGTCTCGCGGCTGTGATGGGTGGTGCTCTGAGGATTAAAAATGAGTACACCCCTATACCTCATACCAACTGAGAAGTTGACAAAAATTTATGGAACTGCATGTTTACAATATCTGCTTTTCTGTAATCTACTTAAGTTTAATAAAATGTTTTAGTGAATGAATACAACATTCCCATCTTCAAGGATGTGAATAAATGAATAGACATAACTATAGTATTTCAAAAAGGTCTAAACAGGCAAATCAGCTCAGATTCCACCCCCCCCCCCCCCCCCCCCCGCCCAAATCCTGGTTTTAAGAAGGCAGCAAAGAAAACCAGCACTCGAAGCAAAACCCATGGCCCATGAGCCATGGGCGGGTCTGACAATTTTGTCATATGACAAAGCCCCTCAAGAGAATCACTGGGAGATTCAAGCTAGGTGTAACCTGAATAAATATGAGTTCTCAAACATCCCCACAACAGAACGGACAATGTCCAGTTGTTAACCCAGTAGCTCTGGTACCTAGGTCAGTCCTTGGTACCTAGCAGGGTCTCCGACTTTTTCAGGATTTGAAAGGCAGATAGAACTTTTATGTTTTCTAGATCGGAGTCTGTTTTCTCCAGAGGCAGGAAGAGAACAGCTATCCAATTTCCTTAACTTCCTTTCAACTCCAAGGATTTCCTGTTAATTATCTTTGTTCAAAGCTGTACAGAGGGACGCTTGGGTGGGTCCGTCAGTTAAATGTCCGACTTCAGCTCAGGTCGTGATTTCTTGGTTCATGAGTTTGAGCCTCCCGTTGGGCTCTCTGCTGTCAGTGAGAAGCCTGCTTTGATCCTCTGTCTCCCTCTTTCTCTGCCCCTTTCCTGCTTCCGTGCACACATACTCTCTAAAATAAACATTAAAAACAAACAAACTGCATGTTACTGCCGCGACTGCCACTAAGAATGAAGCACCTTCCCTATGCCAAGCAGTATTTTGAGATTAAATGCAGTCTGATTTTCACAACAGCCCCAGGAGGGAGGTGTCACATCTTTATAACTGAGGTGCAGGCTGAAGGCACTAAGAAAGTGGTGGAGGTGGGATTCACTTGGCATCGTGATTCCAAGTTAATGCTTTTACTACTTCCTAACACTAGAATGAAAAATGCAACTAAAACCACGTTCCATCTTGGGACAAAAATCTCTCACACATACACCACACATACACTCCCTGTATGAGGACATAGAATTCAACCTTAGGAAAAACAGTATGCTGCCAGCAGTAAATGCAATTTATTCTCATTTTATTGAGACTTTCCACAGCTGCCATTTGGTTTGTATAGCAAAATTTTTAAAAAGTAACTTTTTTCCCATTTTTTATATTTTTATGAAAATCATTTTCAATTTTAAAGCCCTCCCCCTCCCCCAAAGAAGTATTAGTAACTACCCTGTAATGTTTATTTGGGGAGGGGGAGGGAACAAAAACAGCTTTTAAACACTTGTGAAACGCGGATCACAGTCCAAAGTCAAGACATTGCACTAAGCTGCCGCGGGGCACCATCAGCACTATGCCATCCACACCACCAGATGGGTGAGCCACGCGTAGACCCTCAGGGCTTCTTGCTCCACAGGCTCCCCTCCCTTTCTCGAGACCTCCTCTGCTGGCTGTCTTCTCCAAATCCATCCAACAGAGGCAGCACAATCTTTAATACATGCTCAACTTTGTAATGGAGACAATACTGTATTCAGAAAGTTCAGAGATCCCCTCCATCCAGTTCAAGAGGATCAAATACCAACAGAGTACAGATGGTTTCACTTTTGTGTCCACTCAAAACATACTCATTAAATTATCAGATGTTTCAAAAGTCCTGATGTGTAGACAGCACGAAAGTTCCTTATAAAAAAGAAGTTGCAAAATTATAAAAATTTCTGCAGTCGAGGCTCCTCATGTGGAGCTTCTGGTGACGAAGCTGGTTCTGGTAAGCAGTTCCTTTGACATGCACAGCAGCTTCCCTAGGAGTTCTGTGTTCTGAGGGTTCTGTTCAGAACACAGGAGGCTGAAATCCAAGTTTAAAAGATTACCTGCTGACAAACTGTGGTATATCCGTCAATGGAATACTACCGAGCACTATAAAGGAAGAAACTACCAACGCAAGTTATATACTTCATGGATGAAACTCAAAAATATGCTAAGTGAGAAAAGCCAGATATAAGAGACCACAGTTTGTAGGATTCCATTGATATGATGCCCAGAAAAGGCAAATTTATAGAGACAGAAATATAAGGGATTATCATGTAAAAGAGCACGAAGGATCTGGGGGTGGGAGGAGGATGAAAATGTTGTAAAGGTGAGTATGGTTATGGTGGTTTCCTACCACTCAGGAAACTTACTAAAATAACTTGAAATGGGTGAATTTTATATGTAAGATATGCCTCAGTAAAGTTGTTGTCAAAAAAATCCCTGCTTCCCAAACCACACATCAAGCATTAAACATTTCTGAAGGCTCACAATCAACAGGGCAGGATTATCCCTTAGTGTTGAGTTACAGAGTGAAAACGTTGTACCATTTTATAGTAAATAGCATAGCGTACAGCAGATTTGGGTCAATCCTCCTGTTCTCTCCACTCATTTCCCAAACGCATGCATTACCCCCAGGGAGTGGCTGGGGATAGATATACAGTCTTCCCCAATAGGTGGACACCCCCAAATCTTGGTCAGATTTGTCAGAAGTCTGCTACATGTCACCTAAACCAACAAACATTATTAACCTGTGATGCTGGGACCCTTATCGAAGAACACTTGTCCCCTCCAATCACAGCAGCATCCATTCCTGGGTGCCTGATGTGTCTACGTGGGGTCCGTAGTGGCACTAATACAGTCAAACTGTTTCCTTCAGCTCCTCCTTCACACAGCTCTCCTCTCTGACATCTATAATTGCCAGACTATTTTAGTGACCTCCTTACTTCTTGGCCTCTCCAAAATCAAGACAAAACTCACACTAGGACAGTACACAATTTAAAAAATGCTGCTTAGTATTTCACTGAAAACATTTTTTAGGCCATGGTTAGCCTCTTAAAGAGACCCCAGCTGTTTTGACTTTGAAAACCAAAGGTGCTGCAAAGTTCCAGCCTTTTCCTTACAATCCGTTTTGGTTTGACCATACGTGACCCCCAGAGTCAGCTGTTGTGTCAGGAATGCCCAAGGACCCGCAGCTGCAGGTGCTTAGGCCTAGGCTGTGTCCGTCAGGTTTTCCGCTGCAGTTCAAAGACGTGGAGAAACTGAAAAGGCACTTCCTCGATTTGTTTTTTTTCTCTTGAAGAGCAAGAGATAAAATCATTTTCATCTTGGAGTTTTAGAGTCCAATAATCACAAGACTCAGAAATCAGTCACTACTAAACTAACACTGGGACCTGCCAGAATTGGCACATGTTGAAAATACATATTGTATTTCTATGCAAATCCTCAAACTTCAGTTGCCAATAGGAAAAGTTTAAACACAGTAGTGGCTTAAATTCAACATGAAAAGAATCACTTAGAAATACCAGCCTTGCCCTTAAAGGGTAAAGATGCCCCGGCTGGTACGCAGTCAGAATGTTTGTTATAAAGGGCGAAAGTTGGAGACAGAGGCCCCCAGCCTTTTCCCAGTGAAGGTCCAAAGAGACCCACATGAATTTTTCTGCTAAGGAGCTGGCAAACTCTCTAGCTGAGCCTATGATCTGGGTGACAACTGTGCTCCTGCCTCACAAGATCTGAACAATGGAGAAAAGAGCCAGGCTACGGAAAGAAACTGCAGTGCGAGCTTACTCGTTAAGAAAGGGGCCAGTCACATTGCTGGCTGCTTCCTGATCCTGGAGTCAGCACACTCTTGTGTCTGGATAGGACTGGAAAGTCCAGCCCTCAGGTTTCACTGCTCATGTGGCAGGGAGCTCTCTTAGTCCTGACCAAATCTGCCTCGTGAAACCCGTGCTAAAGACTGGCATCCAAAATGGAACTCCACAGCAGACAGGACTTGGACCGCACATAGTATCTTAGCCTATCCTGGTCAGGAGAACAAGCCTTCTTCAGAATGAAGAAATGGCTCCACCTGGATCCTTATAGGACTTTCCAGATTGGGAGCCACACGAGAATCCGTTATATCTTTGTGATGGAGACACCCACACTCTAGAAAACGGCTCTTTCTGCAGTCTCAACATATTTCCAACAGCCTTCAGGACTCTGAGCTTGGATAAGTTAATGGAGACTGAAGGAGGAAAAGGGGTCCCAGCACAGACACACCTCTATTCCTGCACTTCCAAGGCCCTTTCCCTATTATAGGCAACAACCCCAGCTGAAAGCTGAAGCTGGAATAAAGAAGTTTCTTTATTCAGAGGCCTCCCTGAAAATGGGTTAAGCGTTCCATTCTCTCAGGGTAGAGGCTTCAGGAATTAACATGCATGTCTGGCAGTACAAGCTCCTTAAGCTACTCTCCTATGTCGTTGACCTAACAAAAAGGGCCATTCTTCAAACAATGCCATCCTATAGACTCAAATGAGGGAAAGATGTGGGTTCATATTTTAAAACTGACATTAGCCTGCAGCTGTTCAAAAAGTCAACAAGGAAGCGCATAAGAAAAGGGAGAGATTCCTAAGCTTTCTAGACGCTGGTCCTTTCCTTCCAACCTCTGTCCCGTATCCACATACTGAATTTAACAGACTTTATTTCGTTACATGGCCTTTTCCTAATAGGCCTGTCGCACAACACAGTAGCAGTCACACAGAAGCCACTGTCCCCCTCGGGCCTCTGCAAATCCTTGTCCTGGGAGAACGGCCAGGACTAAGACATGTTCTCTTTTAGACCTAACTCTGCCATCTACATCTTTATCACACAAAGGCAGCTTCTGGTGCCCATTTTAATTCCTTATGAGTATCAGCCAAAACCCCTGTGACTTATAGTCGGGAAAGACAAAAGGAACATACCCGAAGAGCCCAACCTAGAAAACTTGCAAAGCTGGGGGTCGGGGAACAGCAAAACTTTATAATTGCTGAAACTGTACCAGTGGGTCACATGGTCACATGGGTCAACCAAGACTCATTCTCCCAGGCTTTTTTTGAGTTCTTTTGTATAATTCTGTAAGGTGGGGAGAAGCATCCAAATTGTGAATGGAGCTTCTTGCTGGTGTCCAGAAAAATATGTTTACTTGGGCAAAATTATTGGGAATAATTTACTAATAAGGGAAGATATCAGGAGGACCAAGTCTTCACAGGGCTGGCAAAAAATTGTCAAAATACTCTTAAGACACAACTAACAGGATTCAAGGTTGACTTCTCCAGGCGGAAGCTGATGGCCCGCACAGCATGCCTCTGCTTCACCTTTGGTAACAGTATCTTTCCTTAAAAACAGAGTAGGGTTGGGGCGGAAAGGAGATAGGGGACTAGATGCCATGAGAGTCGAAGTGACAAACCCATCCTAGAGCTCTTTTACCTTGTAAATAATGGATAATGAGTTCGGTGATGGCCCTAAGCAGAGGCTTAAGAACAGGTCAGCAGTGACTGAGTGACCCAAGCGACCCAAGGGACAGTCACTGTCGCAGCCCTCCCCTGCTGGTTTACAACCTCCATTAGCCATCACAAGAGTTACCATAACCCAGTACTTTAAATCTGTGTTTTCTTGAATGGGGTTCCAGGCAAGGAGACATGGGCTTGGCAGGCCACGGTAATCCGGTTCATTGCAGGAAAGCCCTGGGAGTCAAGGGAGCTGGGCCGAGAACTCTGATTTGCAACACCTGCTTCTTCCACTCGTCCCTCTTCTCATCCAGCTTAACGGACTCGATAAGTAGTTCTCTAGGTGTTCACTGCCCTTGGTAAGTGTACAGCAGGGTGAGAAGGGCATTCTTAAACACCCAGATTTTCTTGGTCAGCTTATTTTGTTTAAACACACACAGCAGAACATTCCTGATAAAGGGGAAAAAAGATTGCAATTTCCTTAACTCAAAAAACTAGTAATAATAATAATAATAGGAAACTGCCCCAAACCAAAGTCTGTAGAACAAAAGAGAAAGACTCGGAGGCTTGTAGAGTAAGACTGAGCACATTAGTTACTCCACTCACAGTGTCAAGTTAAACCACTGTCCCCCTTCCCCACTGTGCACCCCTCGCCCACCCCACCCCCCTCTTCAGCTCTGCCTCTTTGTGCAGCACTGTCCCCAGATGTGGGGACATACAAGTTCTCCTCAAAGCTTTCTGTCAGTTCAGTACTTCACTCCCGGAATAAATTCCTTGGCATCCGGGTTCAGGTTACTTTTGCTCTGAAAGAAGAACCAAGAGATAATAAATCCCACTTTCAAGGTTATTTTCTGCATGCTTCCATTATTACCAGGCTGTTATTGTTGGGCTGCTCTCAATGGCTCCTGACATATAAAGCCTTGACCAACCTCATTTTCTCCTTCCTGCTTTACACTCCTGTTCCCTTCATGACGCTTTCATTAGAGGCTTGGAAGTCTGACTCCAAAAATAATTTCTCAATTCACTGAGTACCTTAACTCGATGAAAATCAGAGTATTCCGCCAAACCAGTCTGGTTACCACAATCCCTTTATTTTCCCCCTCACTGTTTTCTCTTTGGTGATCCACTCTCTTGTGAAAGTCCAAAACCTGGGACCTGGGCAAACCGCGGGGCACAGTCATTTGGAACATGAGTTCTGGGAGAACTAAGCCACTCACAGAATTCTGACTTTAAGTAAACATGAAAGGCAGGAAATTGGTTTATCCAGTCTTCTAATTTTAAGTGGGAAATGGCCTCTTAGGAGTCATGTTCCTTCCGAAACGAACAGGCAATTTTTATAACCGCATCGTTCGAAACTATAAATACAGATTTGAGGAACAGTAAAAGGAAAGAACAACAAGAGCAAATGCTAATTTGAAACCAAACCTCCTCTGTGTTCCAATTCTTACCCTTAATCCCAATTTTACTTTGAAAAGCCCACTGGGGAAAATAAAAGCTGGCGCTGCTGCGACAATCGTGTTTTCACGGCACTTTATGCGGCACAACGCATCTTCGTCGCACCCTCTTATGCGTGTCCGTGGGATGAGTGAAGAAACGGGGGCTCAGAGGCTCCAGAGATGGGCCCAAGGGTATAGGGCCCCAAGGGAAGTCTGTGACTCCAAATCCCATATTCTTTTCACTATGTCTCGTGTGCATCTGCATATGGCTCTTACCAAAATGTCTTCGGAATCATGGCCATCGCTGACTGACAGTCCATTTAACTGCTGCTGCAACTGTCCCATAGCCGGAGGCAGGTCTCGTGAGGGGATAAACCAGTCTTGGTCTTCTTCATCCAGCATCTCCTGGAAACAGCGGTCTAAGAAGTCTTGCTCCTGCAGCTCCTCCTCCACCTAGCAAGCAAAGGTGATGAGCTCAGACTTACCGTCCTGGTGGGACTTGCCCCTTCCAGTTTTCTGCCTCTTTCTTTCAGAGGTCCTTATTCTGCTATTAAGAATGATCTTGTATGAGGTCTACTAAGAATTAAGATGCTTCAAATGACTGGCCAGAGAAAATATAATTTTTGGTTTTTTTCAACCACATTCCATCAACAATAAGACTAAGGAAACAGTTATTCAGAATAGCAGAAAGTCAAGGTCTTCGTACCTCTTCTAACATCTCAAATATGTGACAAAAATACTTTTCATTCAGAGGGCGCTTACAGAAAATCATTTTAAAGTGTGAGATTCTTTTCTCAACCTTGTTAAGAAGCAATTCTTCTTAAATTCCCCATTTTATAAGTATGAAAAAGGTACAGGAATTACAGAACTAGACCACTACCTGGATAGTGGAGATTAAATCAAAACCAACTCCCAGCTTCTGGCCCACTTTTCTGGTAATGAGGCCCCTAAAGGAGAAAAATACTTTCAGAACCTTAGAAAGATATAAAGAACACTTTTTGGCAAACCAATAGAAAATGATGTCATCGATGTAGGTAGCCTTCCAAAGCAAGGAAAAATATGAATATTTAAACAACTCTGTATTTCTTAAAGATTGTCTTAATCTAAAGCAATATACATCTAGGATATTTTACACCTTCTTTGCAGGCATTGTTAACTCATAGTAAAGAGTATGGTTCACTCTGCAGATTAAGTGTGATTTTAACAGGTCCTGGGCTTCACATTTGGCTATCCCTTTCCCGTGGGCTACCCTACGTGGTGACAGATTCACAGTTCACTAGCACCACCACCAGAGGGAAAGTCAAGCAAAAACAATCACCCAGACTAGCTCATACAGTAATTCATGAATTCAAAAGTCACCAGTAGCACAAGATGTAAAAATAGTGGCATTACAATTAGCCACACTTTGATCTCAAGTAAATTAGATAGTCTGAAGTACTTAAAGTAACAACAAGCACAACATATTTCCAAGCCATAAGATTTAACACGACTGCTCAAGATCTGCCCTGCCTCTACACAGGAGCATCACAGTGTGCTCCTCCCTATTAAATCTACCCTTACTCACTGGCGCAGCCACAAAAACAGTTACCTGGGCACAGGGATGTGACGGGCAGCATGGTCTATGTGCTGTTCACACAAATCATGACACAGTGAGCTGACTGGGGTGGAAACTGTTGGTTGCCCAGATAAACTTGTTTCCTTCTTTCCAGAGCACCAGGCTTTTCAGTTAAAATCACGTCCCGTCTCCCATGCTGGCGGTGGCCACATTACTATTCATCATGTAACAGCCCCCAGAAGGGGTGTGAACACTTAGGCATCACTTGGCTAAAAGGAGATCTCTTCCTCGGCCTTTAGCTCTCCCCATTTCCCAGTGGCTAGACTTTCAGTTATCCTTCAGTTACTCAGCTGATAAATGCCCTGCTATGGCAGAGAAACACCACGGAAGAACCATGTGGTCACAGAATCACTGTCTACCTGGAATGCCTTCCTTGGGCTATCAACATCACAGAGATACAAGACAACAGGCTACTGCTGAACCTTTGTTCAAACAGTCTAGCCTTTTCCTACCTAGCACACTTCTCCATCTCAGACACACATTCTGCCAGTCCCTGAATTCCCATGGGGGCAGGGGGGGCATGCCAGGCTGGCCTGTCTGCACACAGCTGTTGTTTCGCAGAAGTCTATACCAGATCGCCATGGCACGAGAGCCTCTTGCAATCAAAGTGAGAGAAAAGAATCAGGATCTTCCTCCAAAGTACTGTTACTCTGGTGTCTTACCAGCTGAAGAGGCTCCTTGGTCAGCCCACACCAGGCCTCCATGCATTTTTAAATTATTCTAAAGCCGACAAATCCATTTCTTTCGTTACAGATGGATGGCAAGATATTAAAGCCGTTCCACTTCTTTCTTTACCTGTCTGTTGAAATCTTCTTCATTCTCCATCCACATGTACTCTGCAAATGGGTTTTCCTTCTCATCGTGCCCATTTAATCCTTGGTCCTCTTTGGATTTTACATTAGGTGATGTATTGGCTACACTGGATCCATTCATTATGATAGAATCTAAACAGGAGCAAAAAGAAGGACAAAATGATACAAGGATCAAGGAAATGAAAATCTACAACATCCAGATTCTTCCAGAAGCTTCTGAAGTTCTAAGTCAAAGTTACTAACTATAGATGAACAGAAACCATTAGCCTGTAACTGTTATAAAATTAACCATATTCTGCAATTATCAACTATGCAGATGTAGAATTCTTAAAGAGTTAAAAGAGGTGCAACTGGGTGGCTCAGTCAGTTAAGCGTCCAACTCTTGATTTTGGCTCAGGTCATGATCTCACAGTCATGAGATTGAGCCCCACGTCAGGCTCTGCGCTGAGTGTGGAGCCTGCTTGGGATTCTCTTTCTCCCCCTCTGCCCCCTCTTCTCTCTCTCTCTCCCTCTCTCTCTCTCTTTCTCTCTCAAAATAAATAAATGAACATTTTAAAAAAAGAGTTCAAAGAAAAAATGTCTAGGCTTAGTTAGCCTTTCTAGGCAAGTGAGGGAGGGGGAATCTTTCCAAGCCAACTTTTTTGCAGGTTCTAGAACCTAATTAAGGTCACACAGTTTCGTTAATGTTTAAGTAGGTAGAGAAAATGCATTTTTTTGATTATTTTATTTTATTTTAAGCAGACCACATGCCCAACATGGGGCTTGAACTCATGATCAAGAGTTGCATGCTCTATCAACTGAACCACCCAGTGCCTCAAAAAAATGCATTCTTAATGAACATTGTAAGCAACTGCCCCTTATTCTGATTCTCAAGCTGTTTTTCTATAAATCATATTTCTTTAAAAAAAATTTTTTTTTAACATTTATTCATTTTTGAGACAGAGCATGAATGGGGGAAGGTCAGAGAGGGAGACACAGAATTTGAAACAGGCTCCAGGCTCTGAGCTGTCAGCACAGAGCCCGACGCAGGGCTCGAACTCACGGACCGCAAGATCATGACCTGAGCCAAAGTCGGACGCCCAACCGACTGAGCCACCCAGGCGCCCCTATAAATCATATTTCAAAAGGTAACACATATTCGCTGTCTTGATAAACAAAAAAGAGATAATTAAGGTTACCAGTTGTCCAACTATCCAGAGTTAAAGACTATTAATGATGTAGTGCCTATAACCTCTCTGATGTCCCCTAAGTGTATGCAGGCACATATACGCACACACTTTCCCCAAGCATCCATCCTTAGAGTAACAGCATGATGCTCTATCATTTGCATTTTCTCATTTTTATGTTAATATCACCATACTGCCTTTTGGGATATTTACAATGTTTCCATGTTATAAAGGTTAGATGAACATCTTGTGTTCATCTTTTTCAATGACTTCCTTAAGATAACTCCTAGAAACTGCTATATTGGAAACTATGTGGTTTTTAAAAAATGTTTATTTATTTTTGAGAGAGAGAGACAGAGCGTGAGCAGGGGAGGGGCAGAGAGACAGGGAGACACAGAATCTGAAGCAGGCTCCAGGCTCTGAGCTGTCAGCACAGAGCCCAATGTGGGGCTCAAACCCCTGAACTGCGAGATCATGACCTAAACTGAAGTTGGATGCTTAACAGACTGAGCCCCCCAGGCACCAATGGAAACTATGTTTTTTCTAAGGCCCTCAATTCATTGCCACATTGCCATAAGAATTTAAATTCCCACCAGTAGTAAGTACCTATTCCTCTGCATTCGTGTGTATTGTTATTATTTTTTAAATGTTTATTTACTTATTTTGTGAGAGACAGAGCATGGGTGGGGGGCAGGAGAGAGGTGACAGAGAATCCTAAGCAGGCTTTGAGCTGTTAGCGTGGAGCCTGATGTGAGACTCAATCTCATGAAACATGAGATCATAACCCTAGCTGAAATCAAGAGTTGGACGCTTAGCCTGAGCCACCCCAATGCCCCAGGTATTATTATTTTTCAAACCGCTGTCAGTCTCATAAGAGAAAACTTGCCATTTATTGTTTATGTTTACATTTCTTTGATTTTTGCTGAGGTTGAATATTTTGAGATATACTTACTGGCCATTTTTATTTCTTGTTTTGTCATTTTTCTACTAAAGTATTTTGACCATTTTTCTATCAGGATATATACCTTTTATTTGTTGTAAGAACTTGTATTACATTTGTCAAGATTTTTATTTTTCATAAAAGAATTTATAAATTAAAAATACTATATTAGTTTTACTTGCTTAATTTTTTTGGTGGCAGTTTTTGCTGGCCTTAATTTTTGTCTACATCTTGTATGTCTGCCTGTCTATGGCTTTTTAAAGTACATACGTATCTTTTTTAGGTGCTTATACTTGGCTTCCAAATCCACACTGATGTGTTTGCTCTCATCCGGAATGTGTCTTTTTCCTGTTCTTTATTTAAATCTTAACCATTCTTCCAAAAGCACTGCAGTCTTTACTCCCTGCTTCCTTCCTCTAAGCTCCTGCACCTAACGAGTGTTAATACTACTTAACCGTATTGTTTCATAGGCATAATTTTCCTCTAATTAGAGTTTCAATTTGCAATAAGCAAGAGGGAGGCTCACAATCTCAATCTCCACTCCATCCCCACCTCCATCCTCCTTGGGGCATCTTTGAGTTTTATTTAACAACTTCTTTCTTCATTCATTTCCATCTTGGCAAGATTCATGAAAAAAGTCTTTCTCTATGTCTGGGTGCACTAAAAAATTATTGCTTACTCCCCTTTAAAGTTCTTGCAACTTTCTAACCTGTTATGAACATTAGAAAATCTAATCTTTTTAAAAGACAAGGTAGAATTGTGAAGAGTAAAGAAGAGATGAAAAACCAACTCACTGATATCTCAAAAAGAATTTCATTTATGACAGAACCCGTTTAATTCACTGTTGGTTTAAAAAATTTTTTTTGTTTGTTTGTTTATTTGAGAGACAGAGAGGGAGCACAAGTGGTGGAGGGGCCCAGAGCGAGGGAGACACTGAATAGGAAGCAGGCTCCAGGCTGAGCTGTCTGCACAGAGCCTGATGCCTTGCTTAAACCCACGAACCATGAGATCTTGACCTGAGCTGAAGTCAGACGCTTAACCGACTAAGCCACCCAAGCGCCCTACTGTTGGTTTAAATAGGGTGCCTCGGGGCGCCTGGGTGGCTCAGTCGGTTAAGCGTCCGAATTCGGCTCAGGTCATGATCTCACGGTCCGTCAGTTCGAGCCCCGCGTCAGGCTCTGTGCTGGCAGCTTGGAGCCTGGAGCCTGCTTCAGATTCTGTGTCTCCCTCTCTCTCTGGCCCTCCCCCGTTCATGCTCTGTCTCTCTCTGTCTCAAAAATAAATAAACATTAAAAAAAATTTTAAATAAATAGGGTGCCTCATATGAAATACATTGGTTTAACATATTTTAAATAAAGACAAAAGAAATCAATGATTATTCCAAACACTGCTCTATAATAATAATTCTATAATGAAGGAAGGAAACCAATTCTTTATTTTGACCACCACCATTTGCAGCATAACAATGATAGAGGCAAGTCTGCTCTAAATGCCTGGGCAACTGCATAAGTAAGTAGGGTATTCCCAAGCACAGAGACCCTTAAAGAAGCTGACCCTTGCTCGGTAGCAGGTTAAACAGTATTATATTTCCAAAGGCTCATTTCGCAGTGGGTTATAAGCAGCACAGTGATTTCTCCCCATCAGTACGGAAATCACTCAGACAGAACCAGTATTCAGTTTTCTAAAATATCTGCCTTTCCCTAAAAAAATAAATCCTAAGTGCACATGACCATAAGGAAAAAAAGAAGGCAGAGAAACAAAGAATAGAATAACCTGTCTGACTCAAGAGCACGGTGGAATACAGAGAGCAAACTGCAGGATGCCCCCGCTCATGAGAAAGGGAATGGAAACATACCATAATCCCAACATGGGGAATGTCACCCAATTTAATGCAAATACTTTAGAGAAGCTGAAAACATGGAGATATGGGACTGTTAATATTAGGAAAATGATTCTCAGTAAGCTATATAGAGTGTTTATTTGCATTTTATACCATTCTATCTGTGTTTTCCACACAATTGGAGAGTTTAGGTTTCTCTAAGTAGAAGGAATGCAACAACTTAATTTGTATAATGTTTAACACTTTATTAAGTACTTTCATATCTATACTCTGACTTCAGGTGCATAATCTGTCCAACTTCACTCTAAAAAAAAAAAAATCTAGATAGTGCTATATTTAAGACCAAAGAAAGTACCAGATTCAAAGGTTAAGCAAGCTGATTTGCCAGCTTAGCTCAAGAACACTGGTTTGTGGACCCTAGTGCCTTAGTGCCTAATGTGCCCCTAGACTTTAGTAGTGAGGGGGGAATGGGGAGCTTTTGCTGGACACTGGTAACTCCTAGGTAAGGCACTTGGGGATACCTTCCAACTTGGGGAAGACACCAGGTAAGACAGGACCATTGCCCATAACTTCCTTGATTTTCCTGCTTCCAGAGTTTCATGTAACATTCTCCTTCTGTTCCCAGCTCCTCTCTAGCTCACCATCCACTATGCTTGCCCTCTAAGTGCACAGTGTTTTTCTAACCATCCTATTTTGACCTTTTATATCCATTATTTCACTTGATCCTCACCCACATCAAGGCACATCATGTGACATCCTAGTGTAGTGGGGACAAAGAAAATACCTCCAAAACTTCCAGAATCAGGGGAAATGCCTGGCTATAAAAGTAGGATCACAAATCAGAATGGCTGCCATATTGTCAGCTATGTTATGGAGAGGCCTATGTGACAAAGGAATTGAATCCTGTCAACACCGTGTGAGTAAGCTTAGTTCATCTTCCCCCAGTTAAGCCTTCAGATGAGACAGCCATCCTAGCTGACTACTTGACTGTAACTTCATGAGACACTCTGAGTTAGAGGCCCACCTAACTAAGTTGCCCCCAGATTCTTGGCCCACAGAAACTGTGAGATAATAAATGTTTGTTGTTTTAACCTGCTAAGCTTTGTGGTAAGTTATCATGTGGCGATAGATAATGTAGGTATTTGATAAACAATGACGACTAGCTCCACCACACAAATCATCAGTTGCCACATTATTCCTCTTATTTAATCAGCAGACAAATGTGCAGTTTGAAGTAGGTCACTGCTTGAGAAATTCTTCAAGATTTAGACCCAATAGCAGAAAAAAGAGTTTATGTCTGGCCTGGATCTATACTGCACTATGAAATCTGAGAACTATTTGACACTTATTCCCCCTCCACCTCAGTTTCCCTCTTAAACACATGACAAACATGCTGAAAATAGAAAATAAGAGTTGTCATTTGGGCTGAAGATGGGAAAGCACATAGCACCACACAGTCAAAATAGGGGTGCTAAGGTCTGCTAAGCATTCACTTTAGCACTTTGCCATGGTCAAGGGTTCATGTCTAAAATATATGGCTTGAGATAGGGACCTTAGTTCCCAGCCATAAAGAACTTCAGGACTTTTAATGTACGTAGGACATTTCTACAACACGTGCTTCATCAGTTCAACACTTTGAACACTCACAACTTTCAGATCCAATGTGCTCATACCAAATACTAGCTATTTTTTGAACCTGAGATTTTTCAGAAGCTATAAACCTGCATTGTGCCCATGATAATAGCTTGACAGTGAAAAATACTTGGGACTTTCGACTGAATTATCTAGAAAAAGTCTATTGAGCAGTTGCTATAAAAACTAGTCTCTACTATTCTGTTTCCTAGAGTTTTGTGAACTTCCTTCAGTCTGGTTAATACCATTTTTTAAATTAAATATTGTGGATATTAGTTTAAATTCTTATTTTATTTCAAATATGTGACACTAGATTCAGCTTTGGTCCATTCTCAGTTATGTCTTAGCAACTCAGGTCATTAGATGCACTCACTCATTAATTTTTGAGTGCCTATTTACCTTAGACACTGTACTTTACTGGTGCTTTGAGAGGGTATATGGTTTTCACCCTGGTGATATTCACATTATGACAGGAGAGAGGCAAGCAAATAATTAAGAATAATTATGATCCATGTTACAAAAGGTGAGGTGAAGGGGAATATCAGAAACAACAGGGGGACCTAATCAAATCCAGGAGTGGGTGGTGGTTATGAAAAGTTTCCCTGAGCAAGAAACACTTTCTTTGATACCTGAAAAATATAAGTTAGCTAGCAATAGTGAGTAGAGGGTATGGGCCAAAGGTAAGAGCCCCAAGATAGGCCACTTTGGCATAAATATTATTTTGAGATTAAAGCACCTAAAACCCACCAGATTCAGGAAAAGCTCTTTAACTCCCCCTCAAGTGCCTAAATTTACATTGGAAAGGAGAGCCTGTACCAGGAAGAGAGTTCCTAACAAAGATTCCTCTTTACCTAAGAAATTTAAGGTAACAAGGTAACCTTTGTTTTCCAAATAATCCCTCCTTCCTGCTAAAGGTCTTCCTCCCCTTCACATCCTCAGACTCCATCCTAATTCCTTAACTCAGAATGTCATGTAAGCTTCAAGTCACCTGTCTTTGGAATTTCATGTTTGTGTGGATTCCCATACACATGAAACTACATTTGATTTCTCCTATTAATCTGTCTCACATGAATTTATTTCTTAATCCAGCTATAAGAACCTTGGACCAAGGAAAATTTCTTCCTTTCCAAAGAGGAAAACACATGTGCAAAGATTCAGAGGCAGGAAGGAACTCTCAGGAACTACAGTAGGGATGCATACAGTTGGCGGGTCAAAGGAGAACCAGTGGGAAAATGGCAAGGAAGACAGATGAAGTAGCAGAGACAGATGGGGTCAGATCGTGCAGGACATTAAAAGCTACACGGAAGATTTAAAATTTTATCCTAAAAGCAATGAAAGCCTTCAAAAAGGGTTCCCGGCAGCATCACAATAGGATTCAATTTATATTTTGAAATCAGTCAGGCTGCCATATGGAAAATGGATTGGAGAGACTGAGAGTGGATAATAGGAGACCAGTGAGGAAGCTAATGCACTAATCCAGATGGAAAAATGGTGGCTGCTTAAGACTAAGATAATGGCAGTAAGAAGAAAGTAGGCAGATTCTGAAACTATTTTAGGTTGTTTTGGTGATGGACGTGGGGAAATAGAGTGAAGTTAATATCAAGGATAACTTTGGCGCAAGCAACTGGGTGGATGGTAATGTTATTCACTGAACTAAGTAATTCTGTGGGAAGCGCAAACTTTTCTTGGGTGGTGATGAGGAGTGGGGGTAAATGGGGTGAGGAGATCTATTTTGAACACATTAAGTTTGTAATGCCTCTGAAACAGTCAAATGACTATGTTAAGTAGGTTGTCTATATTCATCAAGAATAGGAAAGTTCTGACTAAATAAAGAAATATGGAGTGGTCGTTTATATAAATTGTAATAGAAGTCACGGGACTAGAAGATATTACCTAGAAAGAGAGGGCAAAGTGAGATTAGAAGAGGATCCAAGACCCAACCTGATGCATGTGAACATTTTTAAAAGTCGGGTAGAGGAGGAGGAAAATACAGAAAAAGAGACTGAGAAGAAGCCATAGAGTTTAGAAGGAAAGCAGAAAAGTACGGCATCACACAAATCAAGGGAAGATAGAACTCTGTATAGTGAGTTGAATGGTAGCCCCCTCCCCCCAAAATATGTCCACATCCTAATCCCTAGAACCCAGGAAGTTACTTTATTTGGAATAAGGGTCTTTGCAGATGTGACTAAATCTTTGCAGATGTGACCACGGAGGCAGAGACTAGAGTGATGTGCCACAAGTCAAGGAATGTCAGTAGCCACTAGAAGCTGAAGAGGCAAAGAACAGACTCCCTCTCTCCTAAAGCCTCCAGAGGGAGTGCAGTTTGGATGACATCTTGAGTTTTTACTTCTGGCCTTCAGGACTGCAAGAGAATAAATTTATGTTGGTTTAAGCTACCTGTTTGTGGAAATCTGTTACAGCCGTCATAGAAAACTAAGAAATCCAGTAAGGTGAGTGTGTTGAAGTCTGCTAAAAGGTCAAGAGAAAGGCTGAGGAGTATCCACAGAACTCAGGACCATGGAGGTCTCTGATGACCTTACTGAGAGCAGTTTCCATGAACAAAAATGAGGAGGAAAGTCAAATGGAGGGGATGTGAGTTGCACATGACAAGAAGTATAAGATAACTCCTTCAAGGAGTCTAGCTGCCAAGGAAAGGGACAGGAATGGACAGAAACTAGAGACGTGAGAGGTCCCTGGAAACTTTTTAATGACCGGAGAGTCTAGAGCTTGTTTAAATGTTCATAGAAATGGTCTAATGAAGAAGAGGCTACAAAAGAGGAGAAAGAAGAAATGACTGATAGTGTAGGCCATGGGAAGGCAGGAAGGGATACTTTGAATAGCTAATACATTCCCTAATTCAAAATCTAAATGCCAGGGATTCTTAATTAGTAACAGATAGCTGCATGATGAACATATAGTCAGAACTGAGGAAAAAAGAGCAACAGGAGAGAGATTTTATCCATCACAAGGCCACATGAAACATCCTTACTACGTTGCAGGATATTTTACTTCCCTTGGTGGCAGGGATGCTTATGTACTTGTTGCTGAGGAAAAAAGTTTTCTCTACTTTTCAAGATTCTTATAGCTGGTCTAAGAATCAAATTGACACGAGACAGATTTGTAGGAGAAAATTGAAAGTTTAACACGTATACCTCTTGTAGACATGGGAAAGACCCAGGAAAATTCAGTAACTCACTGAAATGGCTAAAGCCATCACCTTAAATACCACCTCCAGCTAAAGACAAAAGAAATATTGAGAGTGGAAAGTCAGTTATGGAAGGTTACAAGAAAAGCTCAGTAAACACAGGTAAGGTTGTTACACAGATTGAAGTCTGCCTTAAGATTTAAGCCCATGCCTACAGTGGTTCCCTTTCTCCTGGTACTGAGGGAGACATTCTTACAAATGGAGATTTCCCTTATACAAGTAAATGTCTCCACTTAGTTTTTAGAGCTTCTTCTGGGTCTGCAGTTTCTTAAAAAATAAAACAGTTTGAAACAATCAATATTCCATAGAGGCATATCTTGGGGTGGCAAAATTTGTTCCCCTAAATCCCCCTAAATACAAGTCTGCCTACCTGGACAGCTGCTGGATAAACTACCAAACGCCTTCTAAATTTTTTGCAGGTGGTGTGTGTGTGTTGTGCGTGTGTTTTATCTTAAATCTACATAAGCAATAAAAGAAATATTTCATAAAGCATTTTAAATTCATGTAGAACATATTTTTGTATACCATGTTATACTTTACGCTAAAATAATTTGTTGCCTTGTTCTACAGTCTTCTTTTTAAATGTTTGTTTATTTCAGAGAGAGAGAGAGAGAGAGAGTGTGTGTGCATGAGTGGGTGAAGGGCAGAGAAAAAGGGGGACAGAGGATCCAAGTCAGTCTCTGTGCTGACAGCAGACAGCCAGATGTGGAGCTCCAACTCACAAACTGCGAGATCATGACCTGAGCCCACTGAAGTCAAACACTTAACCGACTGAATCACCCAAGAGCCCCTTCTTTTAATAAGTAAATAAACCCATCAGGTTTTCTCCATCATTTGGTTAAAGATAAAGGTGGAAAGAAGGCAGGATGAATAGTTCAGCTTTTTTGGGGAATGAGGTGGGGAAAACATGTAGAATATGTACATGGAGATTAAAAAACAGGTTCCAAGTCAACCTCTAATTAGAATGATCTTGTCCCCTCTATTTCCATTTCATTTGTTCTTGGAGAAGCTACATGGACTTTAACAAAAAATAAATAAGTAATCACCTTGCTAAGCTTTCCTATATTGACCTCAATACACAAATGCTCCATTAGTTATTTTTCCTTTGATGCAAGAAAAGGGCTTGCAAATAGAATGTCAATGTGCTTGTTAAGCACACAGAGAAGTGAACTTACCTGCAATTAGAAGCTGATGAGCTGCTTTCAAAAGCTTATTAGCATACTCAAATAGGATTAAGAATGCAGTTAGCAAGTGTCCAGAAGGCATATTCTTAATCAGTAGTTCACAATCTCTAGAGTACATTAGAATCACTGGGAAGCTTTTCCACATCATACCTTTTAGATATTATAATTTGTTAGCCTCAAACCAACGCCCGACATTTGTATTTTTGTTTGTCAACTCCCATAGGTGATTCCGAGTATAGAAAGACTAAAGACTAAGAACAATTCCTCCAATAAAGTGGCAAATTCTATGTGGAATAATCCAAATCCTAATTACCCTAATTCCTACATCAGCAGTTCCCAAACTGGTGAATGCTGTTTGCAAAAAACAAACAAACAAACCAACCAAAAATACAGCCAAGTAAATTCATTGCTCTGAGAAATCCTATTTAACTTTACTACCAAACATTTCCTTAATTAAATAATTGCCTTTATTATTAATTTATTACAATTTTAATCTAACACCTATTAACAACCCACACATTTTTTGAAATAATACCTCAAGGATGCCTGTGATATTATCCAATTGGAAATGTCTAGAACAGACATAAAATGCACTCCATAAAGCATTTAAAGTCACTTCTAAGGTAGAATCAACAGACTTGCCTACAGTCAGTGGTAAGTTCTCTGAACCCCAGAGGTCTGCCTTCAAGTTCCACTTCCCCAGGTAAAGGCCATCAATTGTCCTCCCAGGATAACATCAAATGGTGGTCATTATAGGGACGCTGAATTCTCCATATCCAGCCAGCTCTGGATAGATATACGCTATTATAAAGGCCTCTAAATGTCTTAGACTAATCTGATGATGCTTTAACTTGTCTTTTAAATGCACAGTAATATCAAAATACCAGTATGGAAACCTGAATACAATCTGTGCATAGTATCAGAAATGCCACTGTAGAAACCTGAATATAATCTCTGCCTAAAGTCTCCCCTATTTCCACCCCCATTTTACATTTGATTATACATATACTCACGTAAGCATTATTCATTTGTTTGGGGAACAGTCTATTTATACCCTTAGACATTTTTGAGGGCAAGAATCAAGTCTTTACAGCTTCTAGCATGCCTCTGTGTGCCCATCAGGTCCTCAATAAATAATTTATTGACTGTCATTTTCAAAATGCTGTATTCTAAATCTCATTTCCTAGGAAGGAGACCCATGTGCTTAGGGGCTATGATCTGTGGTTAGCATTCTTCATTGAGTATTAACAGATATTCCCCACAGCCAGTGACAACATTACTCAGGAATCTGTTTTTGACAGGTTAAATTACTCTTGAGGGGGAAAAAATCCCTACTTCTATTCTAGGAAATACTTTTATATGCTCTTGTTTACTATTTTAGCATTTAATAACAGCAGGTGGTTATAATAGTCTTCTCAAGAGCTGTAGGCTAGGCATAAAAGCTTGCCATCATGCAATTATCTAAATTGGAAGAAATTCATACCATGGATTCTCAACAAATATCACCAAAAGGGACCACATGCTCATTTTATCTGATATATTTTTGGAAAAAAAAATTGTCTGCTACAACAGAGTGGGAAGAAAGGAGACAACCACTCTAAATACATACATAATGAGGTTGAGACAACTGTATTCACTAGAAGTCTTTTCAGGAAAGGTACCATTTTGGGTAGAGAAGCTCCTTGAAAATTAATTTGCGGTAGAAGGACAGTTCTTGAAGCCTGCTTCAGATTCATGTTTCCCTCTCTCTCTCTGCCCCTCCCTGGCTCTCTCTCTCCCCCTCTCTCAAAAATAAATAAACATTTAAAAAAAGCATAGGAGCTGATGGATTTTTTGGTGTGGAAACCACTGAAGAGACAGAATTTGACATCTATATTGTAAAGGCAGAGTAGAAATTAGTCGTGAATTGGGAAAGTACTTGAACAAGTTTTCCCAGACGTCTAAGGGAATAAAAGGGCACCACAGGACAATCAAGTTACAAGGAGGAAACAAGTAATCCATCCAAATACAAGGGGAAAAGACAAGAATAAAATAACAGCTGTTCTAAGTACTTCACTAATGTTCTCTCTTTAATGTTCACAACAATCCTATGAGATAGGTGCTGATATTATCCCTGCTTTTCAGATAAATTCCCCACCATTCAGAAATTAAACACCTTGCCTAAGGGATAATATAGTCAGGGCCAGAATCGGGGCTTAAGTTCAGGTCTTCCTATTCCCAAGGTTCACGCTCTTAGCTACTTCCTTAATACTCTTGCACTTCCCACTTTAGCTCCAGAATGCTTATGATATTAAACTCTGATTTTCCTCAAATATTGCTAATGGGAGTAGGGAAACCAGGCTGAAGAAAAATGCTATTTAACAAAAGGACTAGGTCTTTGGAAGGAAAATATGAACAAAGTAATGCTGGCATAATAAATTATGTTCTCTACCATAAACATACAAAGCTCCACTTAATCTGAAGCTTGCCAGCCCTTTTAGGATGAGAAAGCAGACTCCCAAACATGTATATAATTCCTTATGCACAATTCCAAAATCCAAAAAGTTCTAGAAGCTAAAAATTTTCCATACGCTTTATGTCAAAACTCAGATGACATTAAGACTTGAACTGATGTGAAGCTATACATAGCCTACATTTATCCCACTTAGTGTGAATACTCCTGTTTTGCTCAGAAATACTAATGTGTGTGACTAAGGGTGCTGCAATAGATCACTGGGGCATTACGTAACACACAGAGAAAGCATCTCTCTAAAATTTGAAAAATTCTGAATTCTGAAACTCATCTAGCCAAAAGTTTTTGATCCTCTATGGATTTGTATTCCAAAGTATCTTAAAAACAATTTCCAAGAATGATTAGATCAGAGGTGCTTAGTCTTCAGGATCTCATAGGCCAGTAAATTTTAAAAAATATTTTGAAGATGACATAGAATTGCAATTTTTTTTTAACTAAGGATGGTAAAAATATCCTTAGCATCATTTTATAAAAGGATATTTTCAACACCAAAGAACACAGGAAGGCCTTAATTCAATGCAAAAGACAATTCTTTAAATTGAATAAATTTAACTTTATGACAAACACTATGTGGTCCTAATTTTTCTTATTTCACCACAGTCAGATGGAAATTTACTGGAGACCAACACTGTTCTGGTCAGAGGCATAGAGTTCAGCTGGCGACAAAAAAAATCACTTCAGGAAATTATTAAAAATGTAGTCCCTCAGGCTCCATCGCAGGAGAAGGTCTAGGGGTGAGCCACATTTATACTGAATTTTAGAAAGCTTGTGGGTGGTCTCTGATGTCTCTGGTGTCTCTGACCAGCTTCAGAACCACTGGTCTAGTCTATAGGATCTAGGTCTACCTTTCTTTTCCTCACCCCACTTCTTTTCTGAGGGAGTAAGGGGAACAAAACAGAAATGTTTCCAAAAAGGGAGTCTGCCGAACCCACTGTTTGTAATACCAGTTATTCCTCCATAGTCAATGCTGGACCAGCTGGTCAACTTGCAAACTGAGGCTGTTAGCAGTGGAACAACAGAAATTAGGTAGTAGACAAGCGAGAAAAGCCTGCTGAAGCAAAACTCTGTGAAAAGGTGTGGCTTCCAGAGTTTCTTTCTCTTCAACTCAAAGATTCAGTGATGCCTAAGTTCAGCACAGGTACATTTGTCTTTGCTGAAAAAAAATAATTTAAAAAATATATGTGTGTATGAATATGTATTTATACATGTATGTGTGTATGTGTGTGTGTGTGTGTGTGTGTGTGTGTGTGTATCTACCTATTCCTTCATAGCTGTCTTCTCTGTCCAGCTGTCGCTCCAGGTCTATGATTTTGACTTTCATTTTTCCTTAGGGGGATTACAAAAATTAGTAATATTACATCAAACAACATAATGACAACGAAAACAACTGAAAATCCACGGCATGCTTGATGTTTTATGCAGCAGGCTATATTCTCCAACATTCCAATAAGATAACAACTCATTCCAATAATTTCTTTTTTGGGGAAAAAATTCTCTTATTCTCTTTTACTATCTTTAAAAAATAGTAATATAGTAATAGTATAGTAATAGTAAGAATAAACATAGCTAACATCTTTAAAAACACACAAAAACTTTCAATAAGCAATCAAAGTTCTGTCCCAGTTAAAAAAAATTAACAAGTAAGGCTAAATAGTAAATGATGAGGGACACAAAAATGACACATAAATAATTCTTATTCTCATGGGGTTAATCACTAAATCCTATTTGACCAGAATCCCTTATTCTCTAAGCTTTGCAAATAAAACATCTCTCATTTGATATTTGTCTAGGGCTTCAATCATGAAACAAGAATTATTTTATGTCCCTGTGTATGGCCGATTACCTGAATTCAACACTATGCTGGCAGCAAGAGGGGTGAATCTTTCAGGATTTGCTCCATAACCTATGTACTTCTCATACTCCCAAACCAAATTCAGCTTTCTTCTAGAGCTAGAATTCTAGTATTTAGTTAGCATACAGCAGTGGTTCCCAAAATTTAGTCCCAGGCCCAACAGCGTCAGTAATACTTGGGAACTTGCTAGAAATGCAAATTCTCAGGCCCCACCTCAGACCTGCTGAATCAGAAACCCTGGATGGGACCCAGTGATCTGTGTTGAAATAAGCCCTCCAGGTAATTCTGAAGCAGGCTCAAGTTGTGAGAACCACTGCCGGTACAGCAAGTAAAAAAAAAAAAAAAAAAAAAAAAAAATGTGATTCCTCTGTTGGTCCAAAGCCAGGGGTACTAAATATTCTATCTTGATATGAAATGAAGACATCCAATTAAAAGACATAATCTCCTCACAACTCCTACCCTCAACCCAATGTATTTTATTTTTGGGAGCTAAATAAAAAAGCACACTGCAATCTGAGATTTAGTTGAAAATGTATACTTAATAAGCATCAGTTCCCATCCAGCTTGATTTCACACAATGCCACTTTTACATCTTCTTAGATCTAAAGTTCCAAAAAAGAATTTTCATAATGTAAGCCTCAGACACTTCAAGAATTATGTAATAAAACATCATCTAGGTCTGAATATATCAAGCTTACTAGAGAAGAGAAGTGGAATTATTTGCTACATCTTAGAACTGTATTCAACAGGGAATTAAAGTTTAGGATTTTTCATCTTTATACTTCCAAGTTAACACAATTAAACCAGAACTCCCCATTCATTAAAAGATTCTAGCGAGGCAAAGTTTCACTGCATTACTTATTGCTTTCAGTGAGCATAAAGCAGAGCCCTGGGAGGCACATTTTGTATATCTGCAAGGCTGCAGAACTAAACAGTCACATCTGCTCGATACTAAAACAAAGGTCCCTGTAAACCCTCAGATGGTGAGTGTAATATTTCAGTATTAGCTGTGGTAATAAAAAGACACCAAGAACACCACTATCAAACAAAAGCAATTACATACTGTTCTGTTCCTGTTTATACTAAAATCACTATGTTAAAACTTCACTTCCCCTAATATTGCATTTTACAGAAGGGGGCAAGACCAGTCTGTAGTTCACAAAGCATCTACTTTCAAAAAGCAGATAATTTCCATGGAACTGTTTCAGAGCACAAATGAAGAAAGCCTTCTAATGATTAGTTTACAGGTAGCTCAACATATTAAACAGAACAAAAATAGCACAAAAGAAAAACCACAGATCGATTTTTCCATGCTATAACCATACACTTTTAAATAAAACATGAGTAAATAAAATCAAGCAAGTAATTAAAAAACAAAACAAAGCAAAACCAAACCCTGATCAAATAGGGTTCAGTCCAGAAATGCAAGGATAGTCTAAAATTAAGAAATATAAAAATGTATTTTTTCATATTAACAAGCAAAGGAAAAAAACTACATGAGCATCCCTATAGTTGTCAGAAATACACACACACACACACACACACACACACACACACACACACACACACACGATTCTACCGTAAACAATGTTTCTATGCAATGCATAAAAACATTTGGGTAGCAAAATTACAGACCATTTTTCTTCATATTTTGTTTCCTAATTATTATAAAAAAGAGTGCGGCTTCTTTTATATTAGGGAGGAATGTTTTTGTTTATAAATATTTAAATCTCTTTCTTATTTTTCCTCATGTATGTGTGTCACATGTAGACTACGGGGCTTGAATTCCTGCCCCGTGAGGTTTAGCAGCCCACTTCTGGGATGTGCACTGGACAAAGCTGCCCCTACCTTCATTATTTTTGAAGGTTCTCTAGTAGCAACACAGAAAAAACATAATTAGGTAAGCTAAAAAATAAGAAAAGTATGATTACAATTGAAAATCATATGTATGCATAAAAAACACTACAAGTGAACATGAAAAAGAAAGCAGCTACTTAAGCCATGGGGTGACCACCTGGAAACGTTGATTTCAGTTGTTTTATTGTGCTCCATGTATTTTTTAAATAGACAAAATTGAGTAAAAGGAGAAAAAACAACCCTGCCAAACCGTTCTTGGGGCCACTCTTCCAATCTTTGCTACTGTTGCTATGTATTCACCTGATATCCTCAGACTCTTCTTTCTCATAACTCCATTTCATTCACTCATTCTACTCAATTTTTTTAATGTTTATTTTTGAGAGACAGAGCGTGAGTAGGGAACGGCAGAGAGAAGGAGACACAGAATCCGAAGCAAGCTCCAGGGTCTGAGCTGTCAGCGCAGGGCCTGATGTGGGACTTGAACCCATGAACCATGAGATCATGACCTGAGCTGAAGTTGGATGCTTAACTGACTGAGCCACCCAAGTGTCCCTCTACTCATTTTTTTGAAAAGGTAACACAAACACGATTCAAAAAAATGTTTTAAATATACATAAAGGCATATGCCAAAATCTCATTTCCATTTGTATTTCTTCCATTGGTATCTTATATATCGTTTCAGATTTCTTTTTGCAATTATAAGCAAATATGAATGCATATTCTTACTCTACCCTTCTTTCTCTCTCAGCACAAAAAACAGCATTCTAAATACATGGTTGCATGCTGTGCCCCTTTTTTAAAAATCACAATATATCTTAGAGCTCTTTTCCATCAGTACATAGTCTTCCCCATACTTTTCTATGACTGTATAATATTCCAGGGTTTGCATGTACCAGAGTTACTTAACTAGTTCCCTATTTCTATTATGGAGTCATTTCTATTATGCTATTACAAACAATAATGCCAAGCATAACCACACACACACACACACACACACACACACACCCCAAATTCATTTCTGAATGTACCTTTGAGGAAGTTTATGAAATGGTTCAAGATATTAGATGATTACAAAGTCACACATTTACCAGACTGAGAAGTTAGCCCCTTTTCTAGTTCTCATTATATATAGCATTATGTAGCAAAAGATGTAACAATTCTGTGAATCAAGCAATTGTACTCTTAGGGATTCATCTCATAAAAATAAAATGACTAAAACACACATTTCTTTTTTTTATTTTTTAAAAAAAAATTTTTTTTTCAACTTTTATTTATTTTTTGGGACAGAGAGAGACAGAGCATGAACGGAGGAGGGACAGAGAGAGAGGGAGACACAGAATCGGAAACAGGCTCCAGGCTCTGAGCCATCAGCCCAGAGCCTGACGCGGGGCTCGAACTCACCAACCGCAAGATCGTGACCTGGCTGAAGTCGGACGCTTAACCGACTGCGCCACCCAGGCGCCCCAACACACATTTCTATAAAAAAATGATGAATGTGCACAAAAGGTATAAAATATACCCATCAAAATGTGAACCATTGCCTTAGTATGGTGGATGTTCTTAAAATTTCTTTTAACGTTTATTTATTTTTGAGACAGAGACAGAGCATGAACAGGCGAGGGTCAGAGAGAGAGGGAGACACAGAATCTGAAACAGGCTCCAAGCTCTGAGCTGTCAGCAGAGAGCCCAACATGGGGCTTGAACTCACAGACCTCAAGATCATGTCCTAAGCCAAAGTCAGACGCTTAACTGACTGAGCCACCCAGGTGCCCCAGTATGGTGGATCTTAGTATGAGTGCTCTATAGCTTCCCCCTTCTCCATTTTTGCCCATCAATGCTTTCTAATTTTTCAGAATTAATGTACTATTTCTGTAATATAAAATTAAAAACTAAAAAAATGTTAATTCAAATTAAGCTGGATACTTTGTTAGTCTGTCTTATATTTGTACAGTGCTTCAGAGTTTCTAAAGTATGCTTATGTGCATCATTTAATTCTTACACTAACCCTACGTATTTTCATTCTATCAAAACAGAAAAGGAGGCAACAGATGGTTAGGCAGTTGTGCTCAAGGTCATTCAAATAGAAACCTGGCAGAGACAAATTTCAAACCCAGATCTTCTGACTGCAAATTCAGTACACTATCAGAAACATTATTGCCACTTCCTTAATTTTAACAATAACTTGGAGTTAATTACATAATCAGAATT
This sequence comes from Felis catus, assembly GCF_018350175.1. Lineage (NCBI taxonomy): Eukaryota > Metazoa > Chordata > Mammalia > Carnivora > Felidae > Felis > Felis catus. The sequence continues at coordinate 87,833,020 of NC_058370.1, forward strand.
TGACAGATGAATTAAAATTTCAACGTTTATTTATTTTTGGGACAGAGAGAGACAGAGCATGAACGGGGGAGGGGCAGAGAGAGAGGGAGACACAGAATCGGAAACAGGCTCCAGGCTCCAAGCCATCAGCCCAGAGCCTGACGCGGGGCTCGAACTCACGGACCGCGAGATCGTGACCTGGCTGAAGCCGGACGCTTAACCGACTGCGCCACCCAGGCGCCCCAACAGATGAATTAAAATTACACAGTATAAGGCCTCAGCCCCTAAAGCTCATATAATCAGATCTTATTGAAGGGAGAACATTAGCATACAACTCCCAAAACTCCAGAGTTAGTATGCATATAAATAAATTACCTAACTGGCAAAATATACATCTAATATGGCCCAAAATGAACGCCTGATAAAAGTAACATCCTCTCACATTGGAAGATTCTTACTTTCAAGACACCCTTTGTCTTTGCCCTGCTTTAGTCTGGTCTCCACATACCTCATGGAAACATGAGGTATAAAACATGTGAATATAAAACATTTTTTTTAAGTTTGGGACTTACTGACCAAGATGACAATAAGTTGACTAGGATGTATTCTTTCTCCTCAATATCTCTCCTTCTTTCCTATAAAATTATACAGGTTGTTTTGCAATGCACATGGAGACGACTGATAAATCTTGGTTTGTTAAAGTACATTTTAATTCATCATTCCTCAAAATATGTCTCATATAATTCTGTTCCAAAAGATGATTAGATATGCTGCAGAGGGGGTGGAAAGGAAAGGCCATGGTTAAATACAATATATCCCTTTTGGAGATCCATAATTTACAGAGGACATTAGTGTAATAAAGGCTCTAGAGAAGTCCTGCATCACAGAAACCTTTGTTTAATCCAGTTTAACAAAAAATTCTTCTACTATGGCATAACTATTCACATCTTGTGTTTAGAGAAACCGCTTGAATATAGTTATTAACTGTACACCCACAACAGATATGACAAACATGGATAGCTCTTAAATCTTTTCTACCACAAAAATATTAATTCTTTAAAAAGTTTCTATGTTCAGTCTAATGAACTCCTTCCTCTTCACCCACCAAAGCCTTGCTCAAATATTATCTCACTTGAGAAATCTTCCCCAGTGCTCTCTATATTACTAACTACTCCTTTCTGGTGGTTTAGACAGCTTTTATTTATATCTCTATTATCTCACTTAACATGTGATAAATCAGTTCACCCATCTGTCTCCTTGATAGATGGTGAGCTTCTTGAGAATCAGTTTGTTTATATTTTCATCACTTTGAACAGTATGGGGCACATATGAACTTCATGATGGAAGTAAATAAAGTCGCTATGGTATAACAGTTTCCCAGAATTCAATTCTTATATTTCTAAGCTGTTAGTGATACCCTGCCAACAGCCCGAGAATATTATGCTCTCTCCCTAAAACTTGCATCCATTACTGAGCAACAGTGGTCATAGTAAACTCAGTTGTGACATGTCTTCTAGCCAAGCTCATTCAGTTTTTTCCTTAGGTGATCTTTGTTTGTTTATATCTCTAGGCCTTTGCACCTGCTGGTCCCTGCTGGTCATACAGTTTTATTCATCTGGAAAACATTCCTACTCACCCTTTAAGAATCAGTTTGAACAATACCTTCTTTGGGAAGCCTTCATATCCTCCCATCCTTTCGGGAAAAGTGGGGAATTCCTCAAGTCAAATATTTGTGCACCTATTACTATGTAAGATAAAGATGTGGACCCCACGTTCAAGAAGCTGACAGCCTAGTAAGGAAGACAGCCCTATGAACAAATAACCACACTATAATATTAAATGCAATACCAAAAGGAAGATTTATGAAATATTCGACATGTGTTTACTTTGTTAGGTTCTTTATTAGACATTATCAATGATCACGTTAGATAGGTATTTGAATTAGACAGATGTCTACAAAGCTCTAAGGACTGCTATATTCTCAACTGTCTTCTGAAGAAACTGTCTCCAAGGGGTTCTTTTTATATATGCTGAGGTCTGTGCAACAGATAATACATGAAACCACCCTACTTCTTGGGCCACAGGCAACTGGACTAGCACTCAGAGCCCTAACTAAGGACAATCTACAGGTTGAACCTGAGAGAGAGATCACCTAGGACATGGCTTGGCTCAAAATTCTGCCCAGGCGTGCCTGGGTGGCTCAGTCAGTTAAGCGTCCGACTTTGGCTCAGGTCATGATCTCACGGTTTGTGAGTTCGAGCCCTGAGTCAGGCTCTGTGCTGACAGATCAGAGCCTGGAGCCTGCTTCAGATTCTGTGTCTCCCTCTTTCTCTGCCCCTCCTATGCTCATGCTCTATCTCTCTCTGTCTCAAAAATAAATAAACATTAAAAAAATTAAAAAAAAATTCTACCCAATAGGGGTCCTCTATTTTAGGTGACAAACCAATACAATCAGTTTCTCTCTTGGAAAATACAAATGTTGGGTGAGCAAAGTAAAAGAAGGAAGGTCTCCAGAGCTCAAATCCTATTCTAAATACTGCTCAGTTATTATTTTTTAAAGCTTTGAAAGCAGTAGGGCCAAGGGACAATATGGCTGCTGAGATGACTTCCCATTTAAATTTATAGTAAACCCTCATCATCAAAGGTAATATGTGGGGGCACCTGGGTGGCTCAGCTGGTTAAGCGTTCAACTCTTGACCAGCTCAGGTAAAGATCTCACGGTTCATGAGTTCAAGCCCCACATCAGGCCTTCCACTGACAACGCGGAGCCTGCTTAGGATTCTATGTATATGCTTCTTCCTTTTAACTGACAAGGGCCTAACACATCATATCACCACTTCTGAAATTAGGAAACAGGCTTAAGAGTTCTACAACTTGACCAAAGCCACTCAGTTGGTAGTTGGCAGAGCCAGAAATCAAAGACCAAATCAGCCTGAACCTTCTAGAAAATCCTGCCAGTTACATGGGTAAATGGCCCCCAAATCAACTAATGACAAGTACAAGTTGACACAGGTTAATGGAGGGAGACTTAAGGCTTTTTTTTTTTTAATGTTTATTTATTTTTGAGAGAGAGACAGAGACAGAGACAGACTGCGAGTGGCAGAGAGGCAGAAAGAGAGGGAGACACAGAATCCGAAGCAGGCTCCAGGCTCTGAGCTGTCAGCACAGAGCCCAATGCAGGGCTCAAACTCACGAACTGTGAGATTGTGACCTGAGCTGAAATCGGATGCTTAACTGACTGAGCCACCCAGGTGCCCCTACAGAGAGAGACTTAAAAGGAAGAGTTTATGCACAGAGTAGAACAGAAATGTTCTGTAAGTCAATATGCTGGGGGATGTGAGGTGGTCAAGTTAATTTGTCATTCCAACCTGGACCTCTTCCCTGAGCTGTTAGGTGTCTATCTCTTTTACTCAAATATAATATCAGTAAGGGCAAGAGCTTAATCTCTTTGTTCACCAAAGTATAAAAAAAGCCTAGCTTATAGTAAGTGCTTAATAAATATTTGTTGAATAAATGAATAAGTGAACAAATTATCAGAGAAAAGGAACATTCTACAGTGGACTGCAAGAAGGGTTATCAAGAAACAGACTCCATGGGAATGCAAGCTGGTGCAGCTACTCTGGAAAACAGTATGGAGGTTCCTCAAAAAACTAAAAATAGAACTACCCTATGACCCAGCAATTGCACTACTAGGCATTTATCTACGAAATACAGGTGTGCTGTTTCGAAGGGACACATGCACCCCCATGTTTATAGCAGCACTATCAACAATAGCCAAAGTATGGAAAGAGCCCAAATGTCCATTGATGGATGAATGGATAAAGAAGATGTGGTATATATATACAATGGAGTATTACTCGGCAATCAAAAAGAATGAAATCTTGCCATTTGCAACTATGTGGATGGAACTGGAGGGTATTATGCTAAGTGAAATTAGAGAAAGACAAAAATCATATGACTTCACTCTTATGAGGACTTTAAGAGAGAAAACAGAGGAACATAAAGGAAGGGAAACAAAAATAACAGAAAAACAGGGAGGGGGGCAAAACAGAAGAGACTCATAAATATGGAGAACAAATTGAGGGTTACTGGAGGGGTTGTGGGGGGGATGGGCTAAATGGGTAAGGGGCATTAAGGAATCTACTCCTGAAATCATTGTTGCACTATATGCTAACTAATTTGGATGTAAATTTTAAAAAATAAAAAATTAAATTAAAAATAAAAAAAGAAACAGACTCCAGAGGTCATTTACAAGTGGAGATGATCCTCATTTTTTATGGACCCTGTATTTTTGAATTATCCCACTTGCTAAAATTTCTTTAATCAATTTAATTAAATCAATTTAATTTAATCAATATTCACAGTGCTTTCCTGGCCATCCACAGACATGCACAAAGTGCAAAAGTTTTGAGTCAGCCCTCAAACACACTCCCAGCTAAGGTGGAACTAGGGAGTGCTCTGCATTTGTATTTCCATGTGTCGCAGAGATGACTAAAGGACACAGATGGTAGGGGGCAGTGCAGTGTACTGCAAGAGGTTCTGGCTCTGAGTCCAACCAGACAGGGTTTGAATTCTAACTCTGGCACCTGTTAGAGGGTGGCCTCAGGCAAGTCACTTAATACTTCTGAACCTCATTTCCTCTCTTGTAAAATACAGAAAATATAATTTAACTGTATTTAGGATCTAAGATTATAATCCATGTAAGATGTATATATGTACATATTTTCCCTAGGAGCAGTGGTTCAGTATTTACCAATTTAGCGTTCTAGGTGGCTTTATACACCAAAATTACTGCAAATAGTGAAAATCAAAGGTATTTATTTATAATAAAATAACCGAAAGATACAGCAAACAATTATTTGGATGGAGTGCAGGCCAGCGTCAGGCTTCAAGAGATTTTGCAATAGAACCTCACGAGGCATATGAGGTGTGGAAGAGGCTTTCAAGGAGCGAGAACAGCACCTACAGACAGAGACCCAAGTGTGTAAGATAAACAGGTTGGTTTAGGAAAGGCACATCAGAAAGTCTAGAGCGGGTGATGAGGCCAGAACACCGGATCACAGTGCTCCTCTGTGTCCTACATATACCCTGCACTGCAGAACCTCTCCCTCTGCATTTAATTCTTGGTTTACAGGTGTCTCTTCCATTAAACTGTGAGCTCTTTAAAGACAAAATCTCTAGGAAGAAAGCATAGTTATAAGCCTTTAAAGTTGCAAACGAGTATTTACTAAGCACAAATACACCTGAAAAGACTGCAAAATATAACTTCAGTTTTCAGTCGCAGCCTATACCAATGCATAATAGTAACCAACCCATCAATCTGCAGTTTTTCCAGGACTTTTTTTTGATGAATGCTGCTAATAATTCTGTAATTAATACTTTTTATTGTTCTCAATACCTGGGATTTGTTAGAAAAGCTTTAAAATCTTCCCCTTTTCATGTGATTTATTAACAGGGCTCAAACATATGGTCTATTAGACAACACAATGCTGCCTCCTCAGAGTGAAGATTCCCTTTAAATCACTCTATGACTTATTTCTCTGTATACAAGGTACAGTCTTACCACAGTAAAATACAAGGAGATATATATATATATATATATATATATATATACACACATATATAGTTTTCCTTATTTGTAATATATATATATATGTTACAAATAAGGAAAACAATAAGAATTTTTCAAAAACTTGCAAAAAACAATGTACATATTAAACTAACTGCTTACATTTCACCTCTGTGAACTAAGAAAAACAATTCCAATTTATGTGAAGACTCTCATACACACATAGCCTAAGGGGCCCATCACGCTTATTCCAATACTTCAATCTCCTCAAAACAAAACTCTTACTGTCCAATATGTAAATTGATATTTTCAAAACTCTAAAGTGACAAGTTACTTTTTCCCCATAAATTTCTTGGCATAATTTTATTTAGGCACAACGCAGTTTGCACTATTATCTTGAAACATATGGCTAGAACCAATATCATTAAAACACAAACTGATATACTATGAATGTAAATACAAATCCTCTGTGACTGGGGAATAGAGAATATTGTTTTTAAACAGATTCAATGCCATATTATCCATAGTCTGGTTGTGATCAATCCCATTCAGCCACACAGCTAAAACATGTTGTATATTTTATGATAAACGAGGATGGACAGGCCCTTACACTGCAAACTCTCTGCCACTCCAGTTAAGCCAAAGTATAATGCAAACTGCCTACTTAAAATAATAATAAGACATTTTCAATTTCTTGTGGCCAGTAAACCCTTCTCGCCTGCATTTCCAGAAACTATCATCAGGACTGTCCTGGGACAAAGATTCCAGAGAGGATATTATGATCGAATGCCATTTTAAGGAAGGCAAAAACAGTTTACCGTTAACAAAACTGATTAAAATTCCCAATCTTGCAAAGCTCCCTGTACTATGTATCCTGCGTCTCTTGCATTCACCTTCCAGCTGCTTGGAAGGGGCAAGTGGAAAATGTTAGTTTCCATGAGAGATGTAGATGAAATTCAGGTGGTGGAAGGGGTAAAGGCTCACTCGCAGAACGGAAGGCAAGAGACAAGTGGCCAAGGTTCCTAACTCAAATAAGGTATTAAGAACGAAAGCTGGGGTAAAGCGGGAGGTGGAGGGAGTGGAAGAAACACAGATAACGCACCCAGGCCCGCGAATGGGGGAGGGGTGAAAATGTGCAACTCCTCCCCGTACCCGCCTGGGGAGGGGACCAGGGGATGCAGCACTGGTCACTTTCCCTCGCGGTGTTGCGCTGGGGTAGTGAGGGGACTCGCTTCAGTCCGAAGGAGGCTGAGGAGGCTCAGGGAAGTTGAGGGGCGGGGGAGGAATAGCGTGCCTGTGCGGGGAGAAAGGGACTAAGGACCCTCTAACGACCGCAAGGGGCAGAGGGTAACCCCCGCGGACGCCCCTTCCTTGCGTATGGCCGCGACGTGGGACCGGCCGTCTTACCCTCCCCACAGGAGCTCGGACGGGCGCGTGTCGCCCCTCGCAGCCCGGACGGCTGCGGAAAGGGAGGCGCAGGGCGCCCCCAGAGCCAGGAGAACGGCGCTTACCGCGGGTCCCCTCCCCGGCAGCCCGGGTGCCCGAGCCCACCTGGGCTGACCAGAAGCCCTTCCTCCAGACCGTACTCCGTCACTCCTCCGAAAGCCTCAGCCGTCGCCGCAGAGGTCGCCGTCGCCAAAACAGTCTTGGCCTCCAGTACCAAAGCGTGAGCGAGCCACAGCACGGGAAAAGCGCCGCTGCCACTCGCCAGGTTATCTCTTACAGCACACTGGCTATTTACTCCGCCCCCGAACCCAAGCCATTGGTTGCTGGGCACCGCCCCATTCGCCTATTGGACTGAAGATGATGCCGCTCATTCACCTAGAAGGGCATGTGTGGTGCTTATTGGTCTAAATGTGAAGCAGTTCCCGCCCACTCTCTCAGAAGTTCCAGCTTCCGATTGGTATGAACATCTGTCTTTTTGCTCCCTTCGTTCTTTCTCTCAGGGTGGAGCGCCTCATTTCGGGAGACACCGGCTCTGATTGGCTGAAAGGATGCTACGTTAGTCCTGGATAGGCATTGGGCCAAGGGTGCGTCCGGCCCCCACGTGGGGGAGGAGCCCAAGGCTCAGCACAGCTGGGTTTGTTTACACAGGCTCTTGTTCGTGCTTCCTTCTATTGGCTGAACCAGCGGCCCCTCCCACCGGGTTGAGCCATTCAATCTAGCAAGGAGGGGCAAGGGGCGGGCCTCAGTGGGATTTCCCCAACTGTTCATTACCAAGGGAGGAGCTTTGAGCTAGGTTGGGTTAGAAGCTGGCGCCCCGCTTTGCCGTCGGGAAGTTGGGGAGTTGGACTCTTTGAAAGGGCTGGAAGGGAGCAAAGAGACTCTCTCACACAAACCTAACTTCTGGAGTGCTTTAAAAAAAAATAAAACCGTTTTTCCCACTTAAATTAGGACGTCCCATTTTTGCTTGCTAAGGACTTTGAATTTTATCCTTCGGGAAGCGGGGATTTCTTTATACATCTTTGTCTCTTCCCACCTCTCATGCTAACTATATACGTAACACAAAGTAGAGGCTTAGTAAGTGATTACACAATGGGTAATAAATGATAAAAATGAAAAGGAAACTTAAGTAAGATTAAATAGCATAATAGTTAAATGTGTTAAACATACATTTAATATAAATAATGTAATAAAGTTAATACATAAATAAATTCATTCAACAAATATTATTGAGCATATGCTATAATGTTCCAGGCTCTGATCTAGGCTGTGGTATATGATATGAATAGGACAATGAAAAGGCACCATGGTGCTTATTCTCTAGTGGAGGAGATTGACAATAAACAAGTAACCAATAAATAATAGAATGCCATGTTGTGATTAAGTGCTACAAAGAAAAATAAAGCAAAGGTTAAAGAATGGTTGAAGAAATGGCTATTTTAGGTAGAATGGTCAGTTTAAGAGCTGTTTGAGGAAATAGCATTGCACAGGGATGTGAATAACGTGAGGAGTGGGATGGAGGCTGGTAAGCAGGGCCACTACATTGCACAACACTATCATACTGTTTCATGTATTTCCACCTTGTGTTTGTAGGTATAGATAATTTTAGGATCATCTGCTCTGGTTTAAATTTGATTTGGTTAAATAATGTAAGTGGATCCTACAAGAAACACTTACCTTCTTTAGGAAAAAAATCTGACTCCAAAATAACTTCCCCACCCTCCACTGCTTCTTTTCCTAAGGTGACCCTCAGGTGTTTGGTGAGAGTGGTACCTACATGATCTCAAAGCTTTGAAAAACAGGGTCCTCAAGTCCATGTGGTGTTCTTGCATAATCAGAAGTACTCTTCAAGGATGAAGATATACTACAGGATAGCAATGGGATCTGAGGAAGTGTTGGTAGACTCCTGTTGTTTCCCTCCCTACCACTGACACTGCTCCTAACTTTATGACTGGGTATCACCAACAATAAAGAGAAAATCTTAAAAGTAGACAGAGAAAAAAGGTACTTTGCATACAGAGGTGGGGAGGATAAGAATTACAGCAGACTTCCTATCAGAAATTATGGAGGTCAAAAGACAATGAAGGAGGGAGGTAGCCAGGTGGATATCTGATAATGGCATGCAGAATAAATAGGCATCCAAAGTGAGAGAGAGTAGACAATAATCAATCATAAAGTTATAGGGGATGGTGTCAGTTGGAGAGAGGAAAACAAAAGGAGTCCACCAGTCCTTCCTGCACATTCCATTTCTGTCATGGTGATAAATCTTCATCCTTGAAGAATATCTCTTTTACTTTTATCGTGGTAAAAAACACATAACATGAAATTTACCATTTTCACCATTTTTAAGTATACAGTTCATTACAATTCATAAGCACATTCATTGTTGTGCAGACATCACCACTATCCATCTCCAGAATGTTTTTGTCATCACAAACTGAAATTCTGTACCCAGTAAATAACTCCCTATGTCCCCCTCTTCTGTTCTCTGAAAATCACCATTCTACTTTGTGTGTCTGTGAATTTGACTATCATAAGTACCTCACATAAGCAGAATCATAATATTTGTGCTTTTAGGTCTGGCTTATTTCATTAGCCATGATGTCTTTAGGTTCATCCATGTTGTAGCATATATCAGAATTTCACTCGCTTTTAAAGCTGACTAGTATTTTGTTGCATATACATTAAATCTTTTGTTTATCTGTTAATCCATCAATGAAATTTGACTTTTGTGAATAATGCTGCTATGAACATTGGTGTACAAGTATCAGTTCTAGTCCCTGCTTTCGATTCTTTTGGGTATATAGCTAGAAGCAAAACTGTTGGATCATATTGTAGTTCTACATTTAATTTTTTGAGGAACTTCCATGTTTTCCACAGCAGCTGTACTATTTTACCAACAGTACACAAGGATTCCAATTTCTCCACATCCTCACCAACACTTGTTATTTTCTTAAGTCATATATATATATATATATATATATATATACACTCATTAGAATAGATATTACATATATATCTATATTACATATGGATATATATATATGTAATATGGATATATATGTAATATCTATTCTATAATAGATTCTATAATATAATATCTATAGTATAGATATAATATAGATATATATGTAATATCTATTCTAATGAGTGTGAAGTGGTATCTTGTTGTGATTTTGGTTTGCATTGTCTTAATTACTGGTGATGTTGAGCATCTTTTCAGACTCTTTGAAGAAATGTCTACACAAGTCCTTTGTACATTTTTTAATACTGTAGGCAGTAGCATAATCAAACTAATTCCCCATATTTCAAAGCAGGAAAGTGATAGACAAAATAGTCTAAAACTTAAAAAATTCTAAGAATAAACTTATAACCAAATTTTTAACATATGAGAATAATATAAAAGAAATAAGTACATACACACATACATACAAAATCAGTAAAAATGTTGGAAAATGTTGCTGCAAGGGCCAAGGAGGAGACTGGTGATTTTTATTAAGAGCTTGTTTTTTTTTGTTTGTTTGTTTGTTTGTTTTTTGTAAGCCAGATGGGGCACCTGGGTGGCTTAGTCAGTTAAGCATCCAACTTCAGCTCAGGTCATGATCTCGCCATTCCTGAGTTTGAGCCCTGCATCAGGCTCTGTGCTGACAGTTCAGAGCCTGGAGCCTGCTTCAGACTCTGTGTCTCCCTCTCTCTCTGCTCTTCCCCTGCTCACACTCTATCTCTCCCTCTCTCAAAAGTAAATAAACATTAAGAAAATTTAGTAAAAAAATAATAAGCCAGATAAAACCAAATGATTTTGTAAAACATGTGCAGGCATATCTTTAAAGACATGTAATTAGAAAACCCTAAGGTGTGAATGTGGGACCCTGTTGATGGAGTTTCTATTTGTAGCATTCTCCCTGCTGGTCTTTACTCTCATGTTCCCCAGCTCCCTGACCTTGTCTCAGGATCTTATTACTTGTCTCTGGCTCCTTGCATGATGACTGGATTGGCTGAGTTCCTCAGTGTTGGCACCCGTCCTTGGACATGGCTTTGGTATTTGTCCTCCAGCTGCAAGTCTGGGACTCTGGGTGTCTAAACCTCTCCTGTCAGAAGGGGGGCCAGATAAGGACTAAAGCCAGATTAGTCAGATTAGGCTTTGGTGGGTTCCAGGCATAGTATGTGGGCAGAGCACCTCTTTCCCATGTTTATGTGGCCTGGAGCCAGAAAGCAGAGACCAGAATCAGAGGCAAAAGCAGAGATCATACACCAGGAAGTTCATCCTAGGGGCAGTGGCCCCTGGATAGTAGGGGCCAGGTTGTATAGCCAATGTGGAATGAGTGAACATGGGTGAAGGAATGGAAGTCTTCCAAATAACAAGGAGTGACAGAGAGACTAGAGTGAGCCTTGAGTAAGGGTGACAAGCAAATGGGCCCTAACAAGTGGGTCCTGACTGATGAACACATTGGCTATGAAGGTACAGACAGGGGCTAATATGGAAAACGACAGGTAAGAGCTTGGGTCAGAAACACACGAGCAAGCACTGGGAGGATGCATCAAATCCTCAGGATTCCCAGGCATCTCCTGACTTCAGGGTGGAAGTCACATGTAGTGGCAATGAGCAGGATGTCAATTTTGATTCTGTACTTTGTAGACCATATTCAGGGCTAGTTAAACCTAGTCAAAAAGCATGGTGACGAGGCAAAAGCCTGAGCACATGCTCCTTGAACTTCAGGAAAGAGTGTTTACCTGGCAGTTTTGGCTGTCTGGGGTGTATGAGATTGAAAACTCAAAACACTAAAAGAGACAGCTTGCCTGGTATGAACAAAACTTTCCTGCATGTGGCAGCTGCTACAGGCTGTGATGGGATAGGTGCCCCACCCTCAGATGTGGAGTCCCTAAGCAACAGTGCCCGAAAGCTGATTTTAGGCTGGAATTCCCATTCCCTGGGATGGTATTTGACCTTCACTGGGGTCACTTTCCATGAGAAAGGGGCACAGGGTTAAGGTACCAGACCTGATGTCCCTCTGGAATAGAGTTGCCTGTATAACTTTGTTATAAGAGACTATAAGATTCCAGACTGGCTCAGATAAGGTTAGAGTGGAGATAAACAAAGACTACAGCCTCTGTATTATAAAGCAACTTCCATGGACCTAACAAATCACCTTGCCTTCTCAATGAATCAATTGTGGTGCTTTCAGAACATGAAAGGAGTAAATGAGCATTTGTACTATCCAATGCCTCCAGATATGGTGATGAGCTATGTTGAGGCTGTGGTAATCATGGTAGGAGTTCTTTACAAAGGTCAGTGGGGTCTCACTGGGGAACTGATGTTGTGGTTAATGAGAAGAGCTTCAGGCTAGAAGGGGAATGCAGCTGCTTGGCAAGAACTCAGGCTGGGCACATGTTCATCTGAACACTTGTACTAAGGAGAGGGGGGTGATAATAAGGCAGCTCCTCAGCCTCTCTGTAGGTGGTATACATCTGAAATATCTGGCATTGAAGTGGCAGAGGAGCTGAAGCTCCAGGGGGCCCAAGCCATGCTGGTGGGTGGCAGGCACGAGTCCTTCAAGGGATGCTTTGGTTGTCGGCCCTCAGTCTGGAGAAGCCAAGGAACTCAGTGTGGGCAGCTGGGACTAAAAGAAGCTGGCTCTGGGCATTTTGCTCCCAAGAACAGCTAGAATGAAGTGGTCCTCGGGGTCAGTGCCCTTCCCTCTATTTCAACCTCAGGAACATTGCTTCCTTTCTTCTTTCCAACACTTAAAGAAGAGTTGGGTTTAGTTAACTGCAAGTCTTTGTTTTCCTGAGTCAAGTATGCAAGTGGTATGTGATCACCTACTGTCTTTCTCCATGCCTCTCTACATAGTGTGTAACTTTTCCTTTAAAGAAACATTGAACAAATATTCTTTTTTTTAAATTTTTTTTTTAATGTTTATTTATTTTTGAGACAGAGAGAGACAGGGCATGAATGGGGGACGATCAGAGAGAGGGAGACACAGAATCCAAAACAGGCTCCAGGCTCCGAGCTGTCAGCACAGAGCCTGATGCGGGGCTCGAACTCACAGACTGCGAGATCGTGACCTGAGCCGAAGTCGGCCGCTCAACCAACTGAGCCACCCAGGTGCCCCTGAACAAATATTCTTTAAGTTTATTTATTTTGAGAGAGAGAGAGAGAGAGAGAGAGAGAGAGAGAGAGAGAGCACCATCATGGGAGGGGCAGAGAGAGAGAGAGAGAGAGAGAATCCCAAGCAGGCTGCACGCTGTCAGCACAGAGCCAGGGTGGGGCTCGAACCCATGAACTGTGAGATCACAACCTGAGCTGAAATCAAGAGTCAGACGCTTAACCGATTGCGCCACCCAGGCACCCCTAAACAAATACTCTTTAAGCATTGATTTAATGGAGCATCAAATCATTAGCTTCCTTGGGCACCTGGGCGTCCTGAACTGGCCCTTCTCCACCTACCCTAAAAAGGAAGACTCTATGAATGTACAGCTGAAATGCAGAAAAACTCTTCTTTTAGTTGAGGTCTGGAGAACGACACCAAACCTGTAGTTCAATGAAGCATCAATCTGAAGATGCCAGATGGAGAAACAGGAGCAGAAATGAAGCCATCGTAGTGTGTTCGGCCACAGCAAAGAGAGGGCAAGATAAATTTCCAGGTCTTTAGAATCCCTAAATGCTAAATGCAAAAATGTCCCATTTCCCTAGATGAGGACCCCAGTAGATGTCCAAGGCATAGCTTGCCCAATGTTGGCACCGGTTTGGTCAAATAGGGTATAACAACTGAAGGAAAGAGATCCAGAGGAGGGTCCAAAAACTGTCCAGGAGACAACTGAGGCCAAGACTGCAGAGGCCAGTGGTGTCAGGTTGGAAGGGTAACAAAAAGCAGGTAAAACTAAAAAGTTGGGAGCCAGCTGAAAGAAAGTGAAAAACAAAGGCAAAAAAGGGGAAAAGGGTCTAGCCAGGGCTTGTAAAAAGGGCTGAGATACCCAAAATTTCTTTGTGTTAGGTTATAACCTAACACATGATAGGAAGGGATATTAGGCAATTAAAAATATAAGTGATACCAACAGTAGTTATTTAATGGTAATGGTGATTTCAGTGATCTTTTAAGTAACAAGCTAAAACAGCTATAAAATATATTTGGAACAGATAGGAAAATATAAATGTGTACTGGATATTATCACAAGGGAATTATTGTTCATTTTGTTGGTCTAATGGTAGTATTATGGTTAATAAGGAGAATATTCTTAACTTTTTACAGCTACAACATAAAATATGTAAGGATGAACTATCATAACCGACATAAACTTTGAAATGGTTTAGTAATACACACGTATATACACAAAGATAAAGTCAATATGACAAAATGTTACCCAGTTTTGGATCCAAGTAATGAGTATATGACTGTTTGGTGTACCATTCTTTCTAATTCTTTCTTATTTTCTGTTTGTTTAAATATCTTTCTTTAAAAAAATTTTTTTTGAAGTTTATTTATTTTGACGGAGAGAGAGAATGAGGGGGGTAAAGGCAGAGAGAGAGGGGAGAGAAAGAATCCCAAGCAGGCTCCATGCTGTCAACACAGAGTCCAGTGGGAGGCTCCAACCCATGAACCATGAGATCATAACCTGCCGAGATCATAACCTGAGTCAAAATCAAGAGTTGGATGCCTAACCAACTGAGCCACCCAGGCACCCTTTAGCTTTTTTTATTTTTATTTTTATTAAGAAAAATGTTTAGGGGCTCTGCACTGACAACATGGAATCTGCCTGGGATTCTCTCTCTCTCTCTCTCTCTCTCTCTGCCCCTCCCCTGCTCATGCTCCTTTCAAAATAAACTTAAAAAAAAATTAAAAAACGAAACCATTAGCTTTTATAAATAGACCAATTAGAAACTAAAATACAGCTATGTAATAAATTATTGATTATACTAATGAGAAATCAACTTATGTGGGTGAAAATGTTATCAACTCTCAGTGCTGACCAGAAACCTTTGGCCAAAAGCCTTTAACATAGACTCTGCACATTAAATCTGATTAGAGCTGATTGATAAAATAGTTTCTGAAGTTCTCCAGCAGTTTCCCAGGTGTTTCCTGATTTCAATAACCTAAATATTCATTTGCAAATTCATCTATCTTAAGACCATTGGGAGCAATGATTTCTTTCTTCTTCCTGAGTGCTGTTATGTGATCCTTATCATTTTTTGCCTAGCACTTTTAATTATGTCATTGTGACTGCCTGGTTTATTCCTCAATGAAACTGCCACTTCTTTAAGGGTCAAATTTCAGAATTCTTGATTTCTCTACCCGATATGCATCTATCCCCAAAATATATATTTATGGAAGGACTTTAAAGATTCATGCTGTGATGTTTGTAGAACCCAGAAACTCTACCACCACTACACAATTTGTTTTGCAAACCATTATTTTTATAGTAGCTTGCGTTCTGAAAGCAAAGCTCATCCACGTTTCCAATGATCAGACGGGTTCCACTGCACTTTGGGAACCAAAATTCCAAGAATGCCTTCAGGTTCCAAATTTACCCCTCCTGTAATGGAAAATCCAGTGCTGACCTCTCCTGCTGAGGTGGTAGTTTTTGATTGCACAATATTGTTTTCCCTTCTCAGGGCTTCAAGAGCCAACACTCTTTGAGAACCTCTCTCACTAGAAACACAGACTGTTCATTTAGCAATTAGAGCTGTCAGCACAGCAAGCTGGCAAGAGAGCAGCTTATGTCCCTGGGCAGGGAGCCCTTGGCAGAGCCAGGTCCTCAAGGCCTAGGGAAATAGGTAGGACAGTGACTCTAATTTGTTACTTCCCCAGCACTTACTAATTTGCATCTTGTATCCTGGCAAATGACATATGTTTTAACTGCACCTATATGGCAGAGAGGAAAGTTAGACAGGAAGGGTAAGGAGGAAGAAGAGGAATGGTCTGTGAGTCTCCAATGGCTTGGATCTTGATGCTGCTGCCCCATCCATTCATCCCTCCATTCAACATGCATCTGACCATCTTCTCTATACTAGTTCCTGAGATTTGTGCCAGGGATTCACGGTAAACATGACACGGTTCCTGTCTTTGAGGGACACACAGGGAGTGACAAAAAAACAACCACCAAAATATAAATAAGAGCAACAGGTTTCAGATTTTATGGAAGAGAGAGACGACATACAAAAAGGAATGGAATAAAATGTCGGTCTCCAGAGTTTCCACTTGCCCCTTTGCCCTAAGGAGACAAATTTCCTAACCGTTTTGGCATACTAATACTTTCCAGGTTCTTTTTTGAGGTTTTCTACCATCTGACCAGGAAACCCTGAAATTTCTCAAATTTTTATGGTACATGCTATTTGTGCATTTTATTTTGTCCTATAAAATGTGTCAAGCCTGTGATAGCTATCTAGGTATTACATGTATATAAATCTTGTCTCCCTGAGACCCCTCACTTGATGATGGTGATTATCTTGTATTTTATTATATAGCTACTCAATATTCATTTTTAATTGGACAGCTACTGAGCTGTTAGAAGGACCTTCATCTTTCTATCAGATGCTACATGTGAAAAATGAAGAGAATTGCCCTGCTTCCTTACCACCCCCCCCCCCCAGAATTGATGATCAAGGTCTCTGAAGAATGAATATATTCTTAAAAAAATTTTTTTTATGTTTATTTATTTTTGCGAGAGAAATAAAGAAACAGAGTGTGAATGGGGGAGAGGGAGAGAGAGAGGGAGACACAGAATTCAAAGCAGGCTCCAGGCTCTGAGCTGTCAGCACAGAGCCCGACGCGGGGCTTGAACTCACAAACTGCGAGATCATGACCTGAGCCGAAGTCTGCTGCCCAACCGACTGAGCCACCCAAGCGCCCCACAAATTAATACATTCTTGATAGATAAGGGTGAATAATTAGTGTCCTCCCTTTCATAATTCAAGATACAAATGTCAGGGAAGGATCAAGGATAGTGCCCCTTGCTACCCAAGACTCTTTAGGTATAACTAACAGAAACCCAACTCCAATTCCCTTAAGCATAAGAAAGGGAATTTGTTGGTTCAATTAACCGAAAAGCCCTAGGATTGGTATTAACTTCAAGCATAGCTTGATATAGGTGTTTAAACAATGTCATTAGGCCTTATTATTCCCTCTCTCAGCTCTGCTCTCCTCTGTGGTAGGAAACAAGGACATGTGTATCTTTTGACTTTATGATTCTCAACAACGTTCAATTCTAGAAAAAGAGCCTTACTCTCCAACCATATTCTAGCATATCTCATGTAGTGACTCTGATTGTCTGTAACTGTGTCATATGCCCATTCATTTGACTACTGTGGACAGTAGGAGGAAGCATTACAACTATCTAGGCCTAGGGCACTTTTCCACCTCTACCCAACGATGTTGGTACGGCACTACTTGATAATACTACCGGAACTACTACGGACAGGGAAGGGATGTTCTCCAGTGGAAAAAGGGATATTGGGAAGACAACAGATATCCACAGGCTCCTTGATCATTCTTACTTAGTCCAGAAGCAGGGAGAATTCAAGTCCATGTATGGGCAGTGGAACCTACTGAGGGACCACTATTTATCCTTTGGTGGATGACTACATCTTGACTTCCCTTTCCAAGTGCTGGCAGCATCTAATTGGTAGAAAGTAAACCAACTGTTTTAATTTGTTCCTTACTAGTTCTCTCCTATTCATAGAGACGAAAGTGGCCTCCAAGTAGGTTGTACTCCTTGTCACAACTTGTGGGAAGATGTGGCTTATTTTATAGGTAGGTCAAGGCATGATATATGGCCAGGTCACTTCAGAGTAAAGAACAAGGGGCCAAGTATGAAACAGATTGCAGGCTCCACGTCTAGATAGGACCCTGTAGTGCACAGTGACTGCCTTAAAGCCCAGTTATAGACTGGGCTCATCAGGGATGCAATTTTATGGGTGGGGCTTATCAGAGATGCACCATATGAGCAAAATAAATTCCCCACCCCAGCTACTGGTGCACTGGGAGTTACAAATATTTCCCCAGCCCTTCCAACTCCTCCATCCCTTCCCTAGCAAAGAGAAATTTCTGAACTGATTGATTAGATTAAAATGCTAATTAGGCCTTGTTCATTAGGTCTTGTTCAATGATCAAAATCTTTTGGTGTTGGAAGATTCATTTACATCAATAGTAGTTGATGCAGGCTCAGTTGCAGCTGTCAACTGGAGTGTCTTGGCTCTAATTCACATGATTTCTCCATGTGGCTTGGGCTTCTCCCACCATAGTAACTGGGTTCTAAGAAGCAGTATTCCAAGAAAAAGGGAGAGGAGGTAACCAGTTCTCTCAGGCCTGGATTCAGAAGTCCCAGAACAACATATCCACTTCCATCTATTGGTAAAAGCAGTCACAGGGGCAGCCTGTATTCAATAAGAGGGACAATAAACTTCACCTCTTGATGCGGAGAACAGCATACACATAGAGGGAAGGGAAGAATTTTGTTGTTGTCAGAGGCCCTCTTTGGAGACTAGCTACCAGAGTTTGGGCCTTACTCTTATACGATAACATCACAATGTTTTTAAACTTTTAAAATATTGTATTTATTTATTTTTTTTTTTTTTAATTTTTTTTTTCAACGTTTATTTATTTTTGGGACAGAGAGAGACAGAGCATGAACAGGGGAGGGGCAGAGAGAGAGGGAGACACAGAATTGGAAACAGGCTCCAGGCTCTGAGCCATCAGCCCAGAGCCTGACGCGGGGCTGGAACTCCCGGACCATGAGATCGTGACCTGGCTGAAGTCGGACGCTTAACTGACTGCGCCACCCAGGCGCCCCAACTTTTAAAATATTTTAAAACATTATCTTATTTAACTTTGCATATCCTTAATTACTAGTGAGGTTATGAAAATACACACACACACACATATATACAGTTGACCCTTTAATAATGCTGGGGGTTAGGGGGATCCACCCCCCATGCAGTCAAAATCCTTATTTAACTTGTAACTCCCCCCAAAACTTAACTACTGATAGCCTATTGTTGACTGGAAACCTTACCAGTAATAGTTGTTTAACACATATTTTGTACATTATATGTATTATATACTGTATTCTTACAATAAGAATGTTATTAAAAAATCATAAGAGGGGACTTGGATGGCTCAGTTGGTTGAGCATCTGACTTCGACTCGGGTCATGATCTCACAGTTGAGGTCAAGTCCCACATCAGGCTTGCTGCTGTCAGCCTGTCAGTGTGGAGCCTGCTTCGGATCCTCTGTCCCCCTTTTTCTGCCCCTCCCCCCTCAAAAAATAAATAAAACATTAAAAAAAGAAAACATAAGAGAAAATATATTTACAGTACTTTACTGTATTTATCAAAAAAATCCACATATAAATGGATCCATGAATTTCAAACCCATATATATATATATATATATATATATATATATATATGTATATGTACATATAGCTATTTGAATTTTTTCTGGGAATTGTCTTCACATCTTTGTTCATTTTCTCCTTATGATAGCTTATTGATTTATAGGAGCTGTTTATATCTCATGAATATTAATCCTTTGATGTTTGTTGCAAATACTTTCTTCACATTTTTCTTTTAACTTTATTCATTCTGCTATTTGAAATTTCAAAAAACTTTATGTTTTTTGAAACAATCTATCAGTGTTTCCCTTTAGGTATTCTGGGTTTCATGTACTCCTTGGGAAGGACTTTCTTATCTTAACATCATAAAGTACTGTCATCCATCTTTTTCACTGTGTATAGTTTTCAAATACGTATCTATAGAGGTATTAGGTTTTCATATCAATTATAGGAGTTGTGTATATATTAACTTCTTATTAGTCATATTTGATACATATGTATTTCAAGTATAGCAAATTAGTGATATAATTTTGGATTGACTACAAAATTTTAATTTTCATAGAGTTGATTTGCTGACTAGATTCATCCAATGCATTCATGCTTAGAAGAATTTTCCTTCTGCGATCTGATACTAAATTCTGTTTTATCTCATTACTTTTAAATATATTTTACTCCTTTTTAATATTTCCCTCTTTAATTCATCTGTAGGTTACTTTGGGCTATAAACCACTTATTACAGTAACATTTAATAAGTCATCCTCATTTGGGGCACCTGGGTGGCTCAGTCAGCTAAGCGTCTGACTTCAGCTCAGGTCATGATCAGGTCACCTTGTGAGTCTGAGCCCCACATCAGGCTCTCTGCTGTTAGCATGGAGCCTGCTTCTGTTCCTGTCTCCCTCTTGTTCTGCCTGCCCTTCCCTAGTTCATCTCAAAAATAAATAAAAACATTATTTGAGACATTTCTCTCTGTCTCAAAAATAAATAAAAACATTAAAAAAATTTTTTTTAAAAGTCATCTTCATTCACTTATTTCAGTGGTGTCTCTTTTTGTCATATACTAAATCCTGACATACTTCTGTGCCATTTGTCATAGTCCAATTTGGGGGCGCCTGGGTGGCACAGTCGGTTAAGCGTCCGACTTCAGCCAGGTCACGATCTTGCGGTCCATGAGTTCGAGCCCCGCGTCAGGCTCTGGGCTGATGGCTCAGAGCCTGGAGCCTGTTTCCGATTCTGTGTCTCCCTCTCTCTCTGCCCCTCCCCCGTTCATGCTCTGTCTCTCTCTGTCCCAAAAATAAATAAACGTTGGAAAAAAAAAATTTATACAAGTATACAAGTATACCAATTTATACAAGTCATTTTGATTACAGTTGCTCTGTTGTACTTCTTAATATCGAAGAGGGTTAGACTCCCTTCTTTGCTATTCTTTATGTTTTAGAATAGTCTGTTTCTTTCACTTAATTATTCTTACTGATGTAAAGGTTGAGCGGTATGCCAAGAGTCCAGTCAACCAGGGTTTCTAGAACGACTCTAGAAATGGGACAGGAGATTATGTAGTTCTACCAAAAGGAATAAGATACAACTCAGGGGCTCAAACTTAGGTGTGTGTGTGTGTGGGGGGGGGGGGTCAACATGGCCTTGAGGTACAGAGGGAGAAAAGGGAAGGGAATGTCACAATTTTAGTGCTATATGAAAATCTGTCAACAGGGATGGGATATGTTTATTTTTAATTAATGAAAACACTGTTTTAATATTTTTTCACCTTTTAAAAACTAAAAACTATTTTATGGTCAAAATTATAGGTTGTATTAATAAACATCCAATGGTTCATAAAAACATGAAGAGGAAGGCAGTGTGTCCACAAATAACATTATCCAGAGATAACCACTATTAATAGTTCCTTCCAGATATACCCCTCTCTTTAGCCACACACACACATATGCACAAGCAGGACCTTGTACACATGATGTTCTCTAACCTCTTTTTTCATTTGAAAAAATATTGTGGGTATCTTTTCATGTTAATATATCTAGGCTAACATCATTTTTTTAAATGTTTACTTATTTTTGAGAGACAGAGAAACAGAGTATGCGCAAGGAGGGGCAGAGAGAGAGAGACACAGAATCTGAAGCAGGCTGCAGGCTCTGAGCTATCAGCACAGAGGCCCACGTGGGTCTTGAACTCATGAACCATGAGATCATGACCTGAGCCGAAGTTAGATGCTTAACTGACTGAGCCACATAGTTGCCCCATAGGCTAACATCATTTTCAATGTATGTGTAGAATTCCATTGTTTGTATGTATGTCATAATTTATTTACCAGATCCCTATTAATGAACTTCTGTTTTATTTACAATATACAAATACTGGTATTAACACTCTTGCAAATGTATCTTTAGAAATTTGTATTATTCATTCCATAGGATAACTTATAGAAGTAAGGGGCACCTGGGTGGCTCAGTCAGTTGAGTGTCCAACTCTTGATTTTGGCTCAGGTTATGATCCCAGAGATGTGGGATTGAGCCCCATGCCAGTCTGCACTTAACGTGGAGCCTGCTTAAGATTCTTTTTCCTCTCCCTCTCTCTCTCAAGTTAAAAACAATTTTTTTAATAAATAAATAATTTATAGAAGTAAAATCCTGGTTAATTTTCTCCCTAAAGGTTACCATTATATAGAATTTTGTGCTAATCACTTCTCATTTTTCTTTATAATTTACCCACCTGTAGTTACTTCTAAATGACAATGTAGAAGCTTTTTAAATTCTTGTGTAGGTCAAACTTATCTATTCTCCTTTATGATTTATGACTTTTGTTTTATGTTTAGAAATGTCTCTCTCATTTATATATTCACTGTATTTTCTTTTAGTACCAGTTTCAATTTTTATACATTCAAGTGCAAAAACAATCTGGAATTTATCTATTTGATTTAGGAACTGAGATAGGAAATTCAACCAATTTTTTTTTCCCCCGGATGGTTAACTAGTTGCCCCAATAGCATGGGTTAGAATAATCTGTATTTTAAGAAGGATAATACAACTCCGTTTCTTGCTCCCTTGTAGAAACCAAGGAAGATGTGGTTCTGGGCTAAGAATGTAATCCAGTCACTAAGAGCATTATAGTAATCTTCAGAGCCTTGGCCAAGTCTTTGTGCAACTGAGGAAAGACCATAAAGAGCCACTGGGCTTCTTTTTCTCAGCAAGCCAAAATGAGCACAATCTGTGAGCCAAGAAAGGGCAGAGGAACTAACAGCGCTCTGCATAATAATGCGAGACTCTGACACCAGTGTGAGAGTGCTCCAGATGCATAAGTTAAGAAATGCCGTTCCTATTTAAGAATTTATACTGAATCAGGAGTCACGCGTGCCTCGTTTAAATGTTCCTTCTTTTGTCCATTCATTCATTTATCCACAAATAACTTATTGAGTGCATACCATGTGTCATGTACCGAGGCTGGATTTCAAAGCGCTATTTGTCCCTCGGGCCAGAGGCCCTGGGCAGGGAGGACATCCCTTGGAAGGTGACACTTGAGCAAATGTCTGAGGTGAAGGATAATATAGGAAGCATTCTAAATAGAGAGAATAGCAAGTGCAAAGGTCCTGAAATGGAAATGTGCTTGGCATATTTAAGGAAAAGCAAGAAAGGCCCACATGGCTGGAATGAAGAAATCAAGAGGGAGAGAAGCACCAATGAGTTAAGTGGGAATGTACACCATGTAGCATCTTGAAGGCCATTGTAAGAACTTTGGTTTCTAGTCTGAGTGAAATAACCCGACTTCATTTTAAAAGGATTTCTTCCGTTGCTGGGCAGAAATAAACTGTAGGGGAAGCGGGGGCACGAGAGGAAGACCAGTAAGATGGGGATGATGGGGGCCTGGACCGAGATGGCAGCAGTGAAGGTGGTGAGAATTAACTGGATTCTGGATATATTTTCACGGCAGAACTGACAGGATTTGCTGCTGGATTAGATGTGAGAGGTGATCAAGAGGAGTCAAAGGTGACCTCAATCTCGGTGTGGGAGATTGGAGGGATGAAGTTGCCCATTTACAGAGACGGGAGGAGAAAGTCTGGGGAGAAGACTAGGATTTTGGCTTTGCAAATGTTAAGTTTGAGATGTCTGTTACTCATCCAAATGGAGACAGGTAGATAGATTTATGAGTGTGGATTCCAGGAAAGAGGTCCAGCTAGAGATATTATTATGGGTGTTGAAAATATATAGATGATGTTCAAACTCACAAGACTGGATGTGGAGAAGTGAAGCAGAGAAGGCAGACAATAAAGGATGTATTATCGCCAAGTCATCACTGTGTGTAACTGGAGCTTAACCCTGCAGAGGAGCCCTGAATCTCGAATACACCCTGAGGGGTGCGGTTGCTGAGATATTAATATACCAACTCCTGTTAGTCACTAAATAAGGGCTGTTTGAAGGTATGTTAATTCGTAGGTACTCCTGGCCTGATGGACCCACTCACCCATGGTCATACCATGTTCTGGCTTCTAATGAAAGTCAATAGGCAAAAAGATGCAGGTCCTGACAATTAGACGTAGGATGGTGTGCACTATAAGGCCCAAGGTATAAGGGTGGAGCCATAACACCATCTTCTACACCATTCTATCTCCAGAACTTAGAACTGTCACTGATACAGAGAGGATACTCAATAAATACATTGTCAAATAGACATTGTTCACATGTGACATAAACATCATAGGGCTTTTCTGGGAAAAAAATGTATTTTGCATACAACTCTTAAGTTCCCCTTCCTACATCATGATTTCCTGTCATTTTCCCCAATCCTTCAGTAGAGTGAAATACACTTGGGCAGCCTTGTGCGATTGTGATGTGGACCCTGAAGGAGCAGAATCTGTGGGGGATATGTCCCCCCAGGCAGAGAAGGGAAGAGCTGGGAGGAGCATACACAGAGTAGATAATTCAAGGGGAAATAAGAGGGATGTCTGACAAATGCCTACTTTTCCAATGCCTACTAGACAAAGCTGACTCTTAGATGAGTGTTTGGGCATCTCTCTTTTCCCTCCCACTCATATGTCAAATATTACATTCCATTGTATTCTTGTATCTATTCCTGGATTCTATTTTGTTTGAGGGATCCTTATCTCTATTCTTTTGCCATTTCCAAAATGGGATTTAACTCTTTAAAGCCACTTGTTTTGTTTTAGTTTGTTTTTTCTTGCTTGAAAGCTTATAGGACTATTCCTTTTTTATTTACGCCTCCCTAAGTCTGCCTTCAGTAACTGACCCTTGAGGTAACTCTTAAAGGAGGTATAGGAGTGTGCAGGTAGAGGAAGCAATAGGTGCAGAAGAGAGCAGCCAGAAGTTTGTGTCACTGGAGCAAGGAGGTCAAGGAGAGATGACAGGTGGGGAGGGTGGGCTTGTGGGCAGGGTTTAGTATAGTTTGTGTGGCAGATTGTATTTTCCATAGATGTCCAAAGTATCTCCAAACTCATATACTCATCTACAGTGTGAACTGATACTCTTTCAATTGAGAGGTAAAGTCTATGTCCCCTCCCCTTGAATCTGGACAAATTTGCCTGTGACCAACAGAATGTAAAGTGACACTGTGTGAACCCAGAGGTTGACATAAATGGCCATGTAGCTTTCCACTTTGTTTGCTGGAGCACTTGGACTTGGAACTCTGAAATGTCATGTAAGACATCAGGCTACCAAGCTATGAGGAAACCAAGCTGGAAGGAGAGGCCACACATACGTGCTCTAGTCAGCAATCTGAATCTTCTCCACACAGCCTGTGAGGCAAAGAGCCTTCACATGGTCCCAGTCACCAGCTATGGAGACACCCCTAGGTAAGGCCCTGGACAAAGGAGAGAGACAAACCGTTCCTCCTACACCCTATGCAAATCTCTGACCCACAGAATCCACAAGTCTAACAAAATGGTTAGTGTTTTACCCTGCTATATTTAGAGTAGTTTGTTACAAAGCCATAATAACTAGAGCAGTGTGTTGGGGTTTGGGCTTTATCCTGAAGGCAACAGGGAATCAGGAAAGTGGTTTCAGGCTGTGGAGTAACCTAGTCACACATAGGATGAAGAAGGCATATTTCAATAGTAGTGTGTACAAAGCCTCAGTGCTGCACAAGTCCAGGCTGCACCAATAATACAGGATATGATGTAATGACAGTGCCTACATCAGGCAGAGTAGCAGCTCCTGCTGCTGTGGAGGAACTGTCAGCAGCCAGAATGAGAAGAAAGTGAGCTACAAATGAGGCTTATGTAATAATCCAGGTAGGAGAAAAGGACGGTCTGAGTTAGGGTCAGGGACACTTCAGAAATGTTTCAGATGTAGATCCAGTAAGCCTTGGGGCAGATCCTAGGCGTGAGGTAGCAGAAGTCTGGAATGACTCCCAAGCGTCTGGCTCACAAAGGATGGTGGTGGTAATTCCCTGGGTTGGAGACCACAGGAAATTTCATAATTAAAGCCATGGAGGTAAGTGATGTGGCAGTTGGAGAAGTTATAGAATGAGAAGAAAGAAGGGCCTAGGACCAAACGCTGAGGAATGAAGATAGTTAAGGGACAGGCCAAGGAAGAGTAATGTCTGAAAAGAAATTACTGGAGAGGTGGTAAGAGAAATAGAAGTGTCTGGTGTCAGAAAAACCAATAGAGGAGAGAATTTTGATATGAAAAGAAAATGGCCAATAATATCCCATATCTGAAAGAGCAAGGAGGATGAGGACTGAAAAGTGGCCACTGAATCTGGTAATTATAATGTCGTTGGTGCCTTTAGAGAGAGTAGCTTCTGTGGAGTGGTGGGAATAATGGACAACGGGCAATGTACAAGGACTTACTGCAGAGTGAAAAGAAATATGAGTTCCCTAAACATGCAGGGAAAGAGAAAAGAGCATTGAAATCTAAAATGGCAGGGAGAGGAGGGAGAAGGGGTGGATGAGTGGGATGACTCAACCTTTTGTCATTTATACTGCAGGCCTTTGTCCCTCAGAGAGGCAGGACAGTACAGTGGTGAGTACAGGCTCTGGAGCCAGCGTGCCTGTCTTTGTAGCCCAGCCTCACCACCACTTACCACCATTTACCAAAGGAAATTTGGGCAAGTTAACTTAACTTCTTTGTCCTTAGTTTCCTCATCTGGAAAATATAATTATGACCGCTTCTTTGTTCTTGTGAGTGCTTAGAATAACGCATAGTAAATACCCCACAAATGTTAGCTATTAATATTATGAATACTATTCTCATCAACAATTACTACATTTGTAAATTCTGGCTTTCTCTCTCAGGAATATCCACTGCTCCTGCTGTAGGGCAGTGATTTTCAAACTGTGGCCCAGGGACTTCTGTGGGTCCCTGGAACCCTTTTTTTTTTAATGTTTATTTTTGAAAGAGAGAGACAGAAAGAGAGAGAGAGAGAGAGACCATGAGCAGGGAAGGGGCAGAGAGAGGGAGTCACAGAATCCAGAGCAGGCCCCTGGTTCCGAGCTGTCAGCACAGAGCCTGACACAGGGATTGAACTCATGAACTGCGAGATCATTATGTGAGGTGAAGTCTGATGCTTAACTGACTGAGCCACCCAGGTGCCCCTCCCTGGAATTCTTTCAGGGGGCCTGGGAGATCAAAACTATTTTCATGAATGAAAACCTGATTTGTCATCTTTGCTGTCATCCACTCACAAGCATAGAATGCTGTTTTATAGAGGTGACTTGATATGTGATATTGCAAGGGATTGATGCAGACACAGATACAAAAATCCAGCTGCCTTCTATCAAACCAGACGTTAAAAAAGATTTTCAAAAATGTGAAAGAGTGCCATGCTTCTCCCTTATTTCCATTGTGTTGTGAGAAATATAATTAATTTTCATAAAAATATGCTATTTTTGTTAATTTGTTTATTATTATTTTAGATGATTTCAGACTAAATCTTTTAAAAAGTTACCTGTTTGAATTTCTAAACCATGGCACAAAAACAGACACATAGACCAATGGAATAGAATAGAAACCCCAGAACTAGACCCACAAATGTATGGCCAACTAATCTTTGACAAAGCAGGAAAGAACATCCAATGGAAAAAAGACAGTCTCTTTAACAAATGGTGCTGGGAGAACTGAACAGCAACATGCAGAAGGTTGAAACTAGACCACTTTCTGACACCATTCACAAAAATAAACTCAAAATGGATAAAGGACCTGAATGTGAGACAGGAAACCATCAAAACCTTAGAGGAGAAAGCAGGAAAAGACCTCTCTGACCTCAGCCGTAGCAATCTCTTACTCGACACATCCCCAAAGGCAAGGGAATTAAAAGCAAAAGTGAATTACTGGGACCTTATGAAGATAAAAAGCTTCTGCACAGCAAAGGAAACAACCAACAAAACTAAAAGGCAACCAACGGAATGGGAAAAGATATTTGCAAATGACATACTGGACAAAGGGCTAGTATCCAAAATCTATAAAGAGCTCACCAAACTCCACACCCGAAAAACAAATAACCCAGTGAAGAAATGGGCAGAAAACATGAATAGACACTTCTCTAAAGAAGACATCCAGATGGCCAACAGGCACATGAAAAGATGTTCAACGTCGCTCCTTATCAGGGAAATACAAATCAAAACCACACTCAGATATCACCTCACGCCAGTCAGAGTGGCCAAAATGAACAAATCAGGAGACTATAGATGCTGGAGAGGATGTGGAGAAACGGGAACCCTCTTGCACTGTTGGTGGGAATGCAAATTGGTGCAGCCGCTCTGGAAAGCAGTGTGGAGGTTCCTCAGAAAATTAAAAATAGACCTACCCTATGACCCAGCAATAGCACTGCTAGGAATTTATCCAAGGGATACAGGAGTACTGATGCATAGGGGCACTTGTACCCCAATGTTTATAGCAGCACTCTCAACAATAGCCAAATTATGGAAAGAGCTTAAATGTCCATCAACTGATGAATGGATAAAGAAATTGTGGTTTATATACACAATGGAATACTACGTGGCAATGAGAAAAAATGAAATATGGCCTTTTGTAGCAACGTGGATGGAACTGGAGAGTGTGATGCTAAGTGAAATAAGCCATACAGAGGAAGACAGATACCATATGGTTTCACGCTTATGTGGATCCTGAGAAACTTAACAGAAACCCACGGGGGAGGGGAAGGAAAAAAAAAAAAAAGAGGTTAGAGTGGGAGAGAGCCAAAGCATAAGAGACTGTTAAAAACTGAGAACAAACTGAGGGTTGATGGGGGGTGGGAGGGAGGGGAGGGTGGGTGATGGGTATTGAGGAGGGCACCTTTTGGGATGAGCACTGGGTGTTGTATGGAAACCAATTTGACAATAAATTTCATATATTAAAAAAAAAAAAGAATTTTCACACACAAAAAAAACCAAAACAAGACTTAGCAACATAATATGGTTACCTACTGACCTGATTTCATAAATAAAGATATACTGCCTGTTTGGAAAAAAAAATGAATTTCTAAACCATAAACATTCAAATGATATTATCAACATAAACAAAAGCTCTTTCAGGTCACCACTAATTTTTAAGACGGTGAAGGGAAACTGATACCCAAAGTCTGAGAATTACTGGTGTAGAAACTAAATACGAATCAGAATAGGAGAGCAATCCCTATCAAAATAACACCAGCATTCTTCATAGAGCTAGAACAAACAATCCTAAAATTTGTATGGAACCAGAAAAGACCCTGAATAGCCAAAGCAATCTTGAAAAGGAAAACCGAAGCTGGAGGCATCACGCTCCCGGACATCAAGACGTATTACACAGCTGTAATCATCAAGACAGTATGGTACTGGCATAAAAACAGACACTCAGATCAAAGGAACAGAATAGAGAATCTAGAAATGGACCCACAAACGTATGGCCAACTAATCTTTGACAAAGCAGGAAAGAATATACACCATGGAATAAAGACAGTCTCTTCAACAAGTGGTGCTGGGAAAACTGGACAGCAACATGCAGAAAAATGAACCTGGACCACTTTCTTACACCATACACAAAAATAAACTCAAAATGGATGAAAGACCTAAATGCAAGATAGGAAGCCTTCAAAATCCTCGAGGAGAAAGCAGGCAAAAACCTCTTTGGCCTCAGCTGCAGCAAGTTCTTACTCAACACATCTCTGGAGGCAAGGGAAACAAAAGCAAAAATGAACTATTGGGACCTCATCAAAATAAAAAGCTTCTGCACAGTGAAGGAAACAATCAGCAAAACTAAAAGGAAACCGACAGAATGAGCGAAGACATTTGCAAACGACATATCAGATAAAGGGTTAGTATCCAAAATCTATAAAGAACTTAGCAAACTCAACACCCAAAAAAACAAATAATCCAGTGAAAAAATGGGCAAAAGACATGAATACACACTTCTCCAAAGAAGACATCCAGATGGTGAACAGATATATGAAAAAATGCTCAACATCACTCATCATCAGGGAAATACAAATCAAAACCACAATGAGATACCACCTCACACCTGTCAGAATGGTTAACATTAACAACTCAAGCAACAACAGATGTTGGCGAGGATGCAGAGGAAGAGGATCTCTTTTGCACTGCTGGTGGGAATGCAAACTGGAGCAGCCACTCTGGAGAACAGTATGGAGGTTCCTCAAAAAATTAAAAATGCAACTACCCTACAACCCAGAAATTGCATCACTAGGTATTTATCCAAGGGGTACAGGTATGCTGTTTCGAAGGGGCACATGCACCCCAATGTTTATAGCAGTGCTATCAACAATAGCCAAACAAAGTATGGAAAGAGCCCAAATATCCATCGGTGGATGAATGGATAAAAAAGATGTGGTATATGCATACAATGGAGTATTACTCAGCAATCAAAAGGAATGAAATCTTGCCATTTGCAACTATGTTCATGGAACCGGAGGATATTATGCTAAACGAAATTAGTCAGAGAAAGACAAATATCATATGACTTCACTCATATGAGGAACTTAAGACACTAAACATATGAACATAAGGGAAGGGAAGCAAAAATAATATAAGAACAGGGAGGGGGACAAAACATAAGAGACTCTTAAATATAGAGAACAAACAGAGGGTTACTGGAAGGGTTGTGGGAGGGGCGGTGGGCTAAATGGGTAAGGGGCATTAAGGAATCTACCCTTGAAATCATTGTCGCACTATATGCTAACTAACTTGGATGTAAATTAAACAATAAATAAATGTTTAAAAAAAGAATCAGAATAGGAGATGTTAACTAGTTTTTACTCCTTTCTCTGATCACACAGGACAACTTACTTTTCCCTAAGGAAATGATTTATGTTCACCGCTCTGAATCTTTACTTGTGCTGTTCCCTCAGTTCGGAATGTCTATTTTCCTTTCTTTGCCTGTCAGAACTCTGCATATCCTTAAAGGCACCTATACCCCAACTGTACCGGCTTACAGAGACATAGGTACTCAACTTCCCTTCTCATAGTCTTTTTTACTGTTTATCAACCACAAACATAGAAATAGCTATGTGCCAATCTCAGGAGAAGCAGGAGGGCCTTGTCTCCTTCATGGTGGCCAATATCCCCCATGAGAACCCTTCCTCCCCATCGAGGGTCCTACGCTCCATACTCCCAAGGCAGGAACTCTTGAGTTGAACAACTGCACTATCTCTTGGCTTCACTTTATAGTTGTAGCCATGCTCCAATCTAAGCAGAAGTGGGAGAGTAACCCTCTTCCCAGTTCTTGGTGAAACTTTGTCACCTGGGCCCCCACACACCTTTTCTTGTTCACTAACTCTCACAAACCTGCTACTTTAGCTTTGCTCAACAAGTCCCCTTCTATCAGAGTCAGACATAGTCTGGGCCTGATTGAGAAATGTGATACCTTGTTTTTTGTACTTTCATCTTTCTTGTACTCCTCAGGGGGTTCAAGCACTAAATATAACTTCTTCACAATAGTAGCATTTCTGCCAGGTTCTGAATCTTAATTTAAGCTTAGCTAGGATCCCCTGTTGTCATTGTCATTACCATTACTGTCATTATTCTAATCCTCATATATGTTCTGATTCTCACTGTAATTCTGGAAGGAATTGTTATCCCATTGTACTAGTTATCGGTTGCTATGTGACAAATTAGCCCCCAAATTTAGTGTTTTTCAACAATACTTATTATCTCTTAGTTTCTGTAAGGTCAGGAGTCCAGGCTGGCTTAGCCGGGTCTGCTGCTACACAGGCTGCAGTCAAGGATCAGATAGGGCTGTGGTCATCGCCAGTCTCTACTGGGAAAGGATTTGATTCCAGGCTGACTTACATGCTTGCTGGCAGGATTCAGTTCCTCTCTGGCTGTTGGCTGGAGGCCTCTCTCAGTTCTTTGCCACATGGGACTCTCTAACATGGCAGCTTGCTCCATTTACGCACATAAGCTAAGACGGTCATAGAGAAAATTCAGGAGAGAGGTCAGTCTTTTGAATCCTCATCATGGAAGTGACATCCCATTACTTTTACAGTGTTCTCTTTGTTAGAAGTAAGTCACTAGGTCCAGCCCACATTCAAGGCAGGGGAATTATACAAGCGCATGAATACAGGGTCCTTGAGGGTCGTCTAGAAAGAGAACTGTCACATTCATTCTCCTGGAGGGTGATACTGAAACTCAATGAGGTTCAATAACTCAACCAAGGTCACTTGGTTCATAAATAACAGAGCTGAAAGCCTTGAACTTAAGCCTTTCTGACCCCAAAGCTTACCTCTAGTACTTATTTCATATATTCTTACATTGTGTTTGTCATGGTAGTTATCTCCTTCATTCAACTACAGCCTTATTAAAGGTAGGGGATGCTTATGTCCCCTGGAGTGACAAAAATCTTGGTGAATAAATGGATGAATACACGAATCAATGAAAATAGTCCAAATGTTGGAACCGTGCATACAGAAATTGCTAAATGAAGGTTTATAATAAACAGAACTGTACCATAGAACTTGGGTCAAACTGAGAAGGGAGGAGTAGAAGTGAGCAAAGGGGCAACCCAGATGCACTGTTGACTCCATGGAGCTTTTCAGATCTCTCTTCCTTCTGTGTGAAACACAGACTATCCCTTCAGTGAGCAGAGACATATCCTGTGGGTAGCCAGAATTTAGACAGAATGGCCAAAAATGCTCAAAAGGTATTCTGGATAATGCTAGATCCACTTCCCACACCAAATGTATTTAAACTTTGTGTTTATGTGTATTTAACCCAGAAAATCCTAACCTATGTCACTGAGCTGCTTTAAAGGGGAAAACAAAACAAAACAAAACTGGTAGCAGCCAAAATACTTATGCTAAAAGAGATGGAGAGAGCAAAAAAATTTCATGTAAATTTGGATATTGGATTATTCCTTCACTTCACAATAATTGGCTTATTAGTATATTAATAAAATACTGGGGAGCCTGGGTAGCTCAGTCAGTTAAGTATCCAACTTTGGCTCAGGTCAGGATCTCATGGTTCATGGGTTCGAGACCCACATCAGGCTCTGTGCTGTTAGCATGGAGCCTGCTTTGGATTCTGTCTCCCTCTCTTTCTGCTCCTCTCCCACTTGTGCACTTGCTTGCTCTCTCTTTCTCTCTAAAATAAATAAACATTAAAAAAATATATATACATATTAATAAAATATTGCCTGCAAAAGGTAACATTTCTAATAACCCTGATTTTATCAGTGGATACTTTTTTTTTCCTTTTTTCCAACGTTTATCTATTTTTGGGACAGAGAGAGACAGAGCATGAACGGGGGAGGGGCAGAGAGAGAGGGAGACACAGAATCGGAAACAGGCTCCAGGCTCTGAGCCATCAGCCCAGAGCCCGATGCGGGGCTCGAACTCACGGACCGCGAGATCATGACCTGGCTAAAGTCGGACGCTTAACCGACTGTGCCACCCAGGCACCCCTATCAGTGGATACTTTGATGTACGTTTTGTCCAGGCAGCTCTATCATTCCTGCCTTTTATGGGGCTTCTGTAAGATGGTTTCAGATATGATGTTACGCTATGGAAAGGGGCTTGCCTTCCACCACTCTTACCAGTTAAGTGACAGCTCTCTGAGAAATAGTTGCTGGACGTATCACTTTCTTTCCTCCACTGTACATTTAGATTTTATCTTTTTTGGTCAGGGTCTCATGGAAGGCATGACTGAAGCACTGAGCTAAAGCAGTAACAGTGCAGCCTCCTTTATGCAGGGAAGAGAATTTGGAGTCAAGAAGTCCAGACTCTGTGATTGTGTGTGATATTCTTAGAGCTGGCCCGACAGTATTAATCCACTTCACACAGCAAATCATCAAGAGCCCTTTCTGGAAAATAGGAATGGGATTAACAACACTCCTGAAAACATAAGTCTTTAAAGCTTTTTGTTGACTAGATCAGTGAAATATAAAAGTCTACTCTGAAGAACAGTTACCTAATAGTGGTACTCGCTTTTTTGGTTTTCCTAAAAATATGAGCATAGAGGCTCAGGCACAGAATAGTACCTAGCTGAGCAATCCCTCCAGAGCCCGGGCACCCAAGAGACATAAATTTAGTGGCTAAGCCCTGGGGCTCTAACTATCTGACTATCCCATTGTACTTTCTAGTTCTGTTAATTCAGTAAGGCAACTTACAGAACATTATCACTGAGGCCAAAAATCCTACACTTCTAGAAATCCAGAAAATCCTACACTTCTGAAAATGTTTAGATAGTTCTGCTAGGTCCTGTACAAGCTTGCTGATATTACACTGCTGAGAGTTGTCAGCTGGAATTTAAGTCTTAGAGGAAGACAGTGAGGATCTCTAGAGCGTATGCATTACACAAGTAGTGGCTTCATGATTGTGGAGCTGTGTATTTTTTAAATTTCTCAATTGTCAAACAGTAATTTTTTTCCTGAAACTTTTGCTTAAGTGTCTAGGTTGTTGCTGTTTATAGGATTATGTGGGTCATTTGCTGTTGTCAAGTAGCATTTGCAATTGTTGAGCAAGGCTCCCTTAGCCATAAAACTATGCTAACCTCTCCAGGACATTCATTCCTCAACTCTGCTGACAGTACACAAGTTATCATATAGCCTGCATGGGAGTATGAAATACAGTTCTATTTTCGGCTCACCCTCTGGCTTGCTCTATAACCTTGGGAAAATCACTTCTAGGCCTTGTGCCACAGACCTGCCATCTGTAAATTAGGGCTGGTTAGTAACCCTCCTCTGGCGAAGTCAGTGGAAGTCATGAATTCTGGAGTTGGGCAATGAAGAACTTCAACATGCTCACTGACAGTCACTTATGCGTTAGTTCTTTTGAACTTTTCGCACAGCCCAGCCATCTTGTCCATGTGATCATATTTTTTGCTCCAGTAACACTTTAATGTAGAACACATAGAACAATTTTTCTATAACTGGACAGCCTGACTACCTCAGGCCCTGCTGCTAAGAGAATAGGTGTAAATTTTTCCATCTTATACATTCATTTCCATTCCCCCCAGCCATTATTCAGGGTGTACCTGAACATCAATTCCACTGGATTTTGCCATGGCAGGGGCTTAGCCAGGATCCATTCATTCTGTTTTAGTCTGTGGATGGGAATCAATATTTTTAGAATAAGAAGCAAAAAAAAAAAAAAAAAAAACAAAATCATACATTTAAGCCTGTCACAAACTTAAAACACCTACATTTACTTCGTGTTACTTTCCCATCCTTTATGTAAGGCAAATGTCAGCCAGAGCTTCCCTTCCCTTTGTAATCTCAAGGAGATTAGCCTAAACATCCATCCTTCCCAAAATTACCGATAATTTCTGAGGGGCTCATTTTCTTGTCTTCTCTGGCCGTGAGTCCATGTATCAATGGCTGCTGTCTTTTCACTATTCCAACTGCCTCATATTCAGCCTCTTCTTCAGTTTCTACAAAATCACACACAACTTAAGTGAGATTTTAAGATTTGAGAAAAAAAGTTAAAACTGACATATTAGACATGCCTGTTCTTTACATGTTTGTTTGTTTATTTTTTGAGAAAAAGAGAGTGCATGCCCAAGTGGGGGAAGGGCAGAGAGAGACACACACACACACAGAATCTAAAGCAAGCTCCAGACTGTCAGCACAGAGCCCCACGCAGGGCTCAAACTCACAAACTGTGAGATCGTGACATGAGCTGAAGCCGGATGCTTAACTGACTGAGCCACCCAGGTGCCCCTGGTACTCCTGCTCTTTAAAGTCCATTTTCCCACACTATCACCAGAGATTTCCCACTAGCCCTTCACTCTGTGCAGCGACCAGACTTGTCCTCCTAACTCCTCTCTCCCACCCACCTTTCCTTGAATGGTCCATCTCCTGTCACCACTCTCTTCCCCTCTCCCAGGAGCAAATATAAATTCCTCCAGTGTTTACATGCAGAGCAACTTTCTTGTGTTGCTAAGGCTTTTAATTACATCCATGCTTTTTTGTTTTTTTTGAGTCTCACT
The DNA here is from genome assembly GCF_018350175.1 of Felis catus. Lineage (NCBI taxonomy): Eukaryota > Metazoa > Chordata > Mammalia > Carnivora > Felidae > Felis > Felis catus. The sequence continues at coordinate 87,868,713 of NC_058370.1, forward strand.
TTATACCCGAAACAGCTTATCAAGTTATTTTTCCAAATGAAATTTCTTTCTAAAAGGAATCCTGGTGCCATTTTTTTTTTTAATTTTTTTTTTTTCAACGTTTATTTATTTTTGGGACAGAGAGAGACAGAGCATGAACGGGGGAGGGGCAGAGAGAGAGGGAGACACAGAATCGGAAACAGGCTCCAGGCTCTGAGCCATCAGCCCAGAGCCCGACGCGGGGCTCGAACTCACAGACCGCGAGATCGTGACCTGGCTGAAGTCGGACGCTTAACCGACTGTGCCACCCAGGCGCCCCAATCCTGGTGCCATTTAATACATTTCCTCCTCATCATACTCAACAACGTACATTTATTTATGTACACTCATCAGCGTTTAAAAACTCATTTGAATTCTACTTTTCTCATTATTTTGTTTGTACTTTCCCACTTACTAATGCAGCCCATGTTTCCTACTTTAATAAACACCCTTCAAATTATCAGGCATTTGAGGTATTTCCAGTTTAGTTTTGCCTTATAAATAGTGGTGCCATAAATATTTCATTTTTCTCACTTGGATTGTTCTGAGGGAATATTCTCCCAAATAAATAGATTATGGGGCAAACATGAATAATCTCATAGATTCTGTGCTTGCCTCAGTATGTTCATTAGTAGTTGTCCTAATAAATAATTTTATCAACTTATGAGTTTGGCCATTTTGCTTAGCTCTGCCAACATTCTCCTTGTTTACTTTTCAATTAATCTCACAGCAAGGCTAATAAATTCCCCAAAATATACTTTTTTGAGGTTTTTCATGTATGAAATATTTGGTCATATAACTTTGACATCTTGTCCAGTGAAGTTTGCATACTGATTTTGTTTTAACATGCTTATTGTGATACAATTCACATACCATACATCCATTCACATACCATCCATTGAACGTGTAGAATTCAGTGAATTTTAGTATATTCACAGGGCTATGCAATCATCTCCACAATAAATTTTAGAACATTTCATTACCCCCCAAAGAAACCCTGTATCCCTAGCCTTCACCCTATAATCCCTCTATCCCACCCCAGACCTAGGCAGCCAGTAATCTGTGTTTTTTTTTCTTAAGATTTTATTTTTGTTAAGTAGTCTGTACACCCAACACAGAGCTTGAACTCACAACCCCGAGACCAAGAGTCACATGCTCTACTGACTGAGCCAGCCAGGCACCGCTAATTTTTCTTTCCATTCCTACCAGCCATTATGTAGGATGTACCTGAACATCACTTCCACGGGATTTTGCCATGTCAGAGGCTTAGCCAGGATCCATTCATTCTGTCTTAGTCCGTGGATGGGGATCAATATTTTTAGACCAAATGAGGGGGGGAAAAAAAGCATACATTTAAGCCTGTCACAAACTTAAAACACTTACATTTGCTACATAGATTTGCCTATTCTGGACATTTCACATAAATGGAATCATATGGGGTGCCTGGGTGGCTCAGTCGGTTAAGCATCCAACTTCAGCTCAGGAAATGATCTCGTGGTCCATGAGTTCAAGCCCCATGTAGGGCTCTGTGCTGACAGCTCAGAGCCTGGAGCCTGCTTCAGATTCTGTGGCTCCTTCTCTCTCTGGCCCTCTCCACTCGCACTCTCTCTCTCTCAAAAATAAATAAACATTAAAAAAAAAACTTATAGGGGCGCCTGGGTGGCGCAGTCGGTTAAGCGGCTGACTTCGGCTCAGGTCATGATCTCGCGGTCTGTGAGTTCGAGCCCTGCGTCGGGCTCTGTGCTGACAGCTCAGAGCCTGGAGCCTGTTTCGGATTCTGTGTCTCCTTCTCTCTGACCCTCCCCTGTTCATGCTCCGTCTCTCTCTGTCTCAAAAATAAATAAACGTTAAAAAAAACACCTATAAATGGAATCATATAATATATAATCCTTAGTGACTGGCTTTTTTTACTTAGCATAATGTTTTCAAGGTTCATCTATCTTGTACATGTATCTGTCCTTTATTCCTTTGTATTGCCAAATAAAGTTCCATTATATAGATATATCACAATTTTTTATCCATTCACCAGTAGATGGGCATGTGGGTTGTCTCCACTTTTTGTCTATTACGAATAATTTTGCTAAAAACATTCATATACAAGTTTTTATGTGGACATATGTTTTGGACATACATGTATATGTAGGAGTGCAATTGCTGGGTCATATGGTAATTCTACGTTTAACTGAGGAACTACCAGACTGTTTTCCAAAGTGGCTGCATCATTTTACATTTTACTGGTCCCACCAGTATTGCATGAGGGTTCCAATTTCTTCACATTCTTGCTGCATTAGTTTTCAAGGGCTGCCAAAACAAAATACCACAGACTGGGCGGTTTAAACAACAGAAATGTATTTTCTCATAGTTCTGGAGGCTGGAAGTTCCAGATCAAGATGTCAACAGGTTTGGTTTCTCCTGACATTTCTCTTCTTGGCTTACAGATAGTCACATTATTGTTATGTGCTCATATGGTCTTTTCTAGGTGTATCTATCTATATATATCTCTGATGTCTCTTTTTTTTTTTTAATTTTTTTTTCAACTTTTTATTTATTTATTTATTTTTGGGACAGAGAGAGACAGAGCATGAACGGGGGAGGGGCAGAGAGAGAGGGAGACACAGAATCGGAAACAGGCTCCAGGCTCTGAGCCATCAGCCCAGAGCCCGACGCGGGGCTCGAACTCACAGACCGCGAGATCGTGACCTGGCTGAAGTCGGACGCTTAACCGACTGCGCCACCCAGGCGCCCCTCTTCTTTTTTTTTTTTAAGGATACTAGTCATATTAGATTAGGGCCCCAACCTTATGACCTCATTTCACATTAATTACCTCTCTAAAGACCTTACCACCAAATACAGTCACAGTGGGGTAGGTTAGGGGCTTCCACATACGAATTTGGGGGGACAAAATTCAGTTCATAACACTTGCCAGCTGCTGCAGAGTAAAATGTTTACATCTCCCAAAAATTCATATGTTGAAACCTAATCCCCAAAGTGATGCTATTTAGAGATGGGACCTTTGGGAGATAATTAGGTCACACAGGTGGAGCCTTCACACATGGTATTAATGCCTTTTAAAAGAGACCCCAGAGAGTTACCTCACCCTTTCTGCCATGTGGTGAAAAGACAGACAGACATTTTTGAACCAGGAAACAGGTCTTCATCAGACATAAAATCTGCACAGTGCCTGGAGTCTGGACTTTCCAGCCTTAAGAACTGTGAGAAATAAATGTTGTTTAAGCCATCCAGGCTAAGATATTTTTGTTATAGCAACTCAAATGGACTAAGATACCAACATTTATTATCTGTCTTTTTGATTACAGCCATTCTGGTGGGTGTGAAGTTGTACCTCATCGCAGTGTTGATTTTCATTTTGTTGATGGCTACTGACACTAGAAACATCTTTTCATGTGCTTATTCGCCTTTTGGTTATCTTCTTTGGACAATTATCTGATAATATCTTTTGTTCTGAATTATTTCTTTATTGTAACATTATTTTTATTGTAGCTTATCTGCATTATGGATTAATCATATAGATATCAAACATACTAGAAGGAAACATGGGAGAATTTTTCTTAATTTGGGGGGTAGTGACAGCCTTTCTAAGATTAAAAAGAACTAGAAACATAAATAAAAATCAATTAATGTGACTACATGAAAATAAAAAAATAATTCATTGCAAAAAACAAAGCGAAAAGACAAGATGAGGGAAAGATAAACAATTTATTCACAATGGACTAATTTTATTTATATAGAGAAAGGGATAGATAAATATCTCTTTTTCTATCTATCTATCTATCTATCTATCTATCTATCTATCTATCTATCTATCATCTCCAACAATAAAGAAAAAAAAGACCAACAATTGAATAGGAAAATGGGCAAAGGGGTGCCTGGCTGGCTCAGCTGGTAGAACATGAGACTCTTGATCTCAGGGTTGTGAGTTCAAGCCCCACATTGGGGAATAGAGCCTACTTAAAAAAAAAAAAAAAAACAATAAAGAAAAAAAAAGAAAAATGGGCAAAGGATATGAAGAGACAGTTCACAGAATGGCAATTTTAAAAACTTATGTTTGATAACATAATGTATAGAGATATGTGATGAAATGGGCACCCTGATAAATTGCTGTGGGAGCATAAACTGACACAAACTACATGGAGAGCAATTTGGCAACATTTATCAGAATTTTTAAAGTCCCTACCTTGGGATTCAGCATTCAACACCTACATATTTAGTCTAGACAGACATTTATTTGTTCACATGCCAAGTGGCTACAAATAAGAATATAACTACTGACTGCAGCATTCAATCATTTGATGAAATACTATGCAATCATCAAAAATGATGTCCAAAGTATAGTGTTACATGAAGAAAAGCAAGGTGGCAAAACTGTGTAGAGTACTGTGTGTGTGTATGTGTGTTTATGTGTGTGTGTGAGAGACACAGACAGACAGACAGACAGACAGAGGGAGAGAGAGAAGAGAGGGAAAAGACTGGGGGAAGAGGAGCACCTGGGTGGCTCATTCAGTTGAGCATCCGACTTCAGCTCAGGTCATGATTTCATGGTTCGTGGGTTTGAGCCTAGTGTTAGTCTCTGTGCTGACAGCTCAAAGCCTGGAGCCTACTTCAGATTCTGTGGCTCCCCCTCCCTCTGCCCCTCTCCCACTCACACTCTGTCTCTGTGTCTCAAAAATGAATAAACATTAAAAATTTTTTTAAATAAAAAAATACTTGGAGAAGAATTTTTATACATATAAGTAATATTGTAATAGGTAATATTACATATGTTATATATATATATGTATATATATATATACATATATATATATATTTATTGCACTGAGTGTCTCTGAAAGGACATACGACAAATCCGTTAACTGTGATACTCTAAAAGGAGAGAAAATTGGGGGAAGGAGGAGGGAGCAGTGGATAATGGAAACTTTCTTTTCAATGCATATCATGTATTTTTGGTGTTATTGAAACATTTAGCTGTTGTGCGTATTACATGGCTGTCATTAAAAAAACAAGAAGACGAAAAAGATGTATATGACCACAAGTATTACAGGGTAACAAGCCTTTTGGTTCTCTCCTGGCAGAAATCCCCACCACCACCCTACATCCCCCCGCTGCAAAACATGACTTTTGATTTTGGAACGCGTCTCGTGAGGACTCTCCTAGTCACCTGTTTACCCATCTGCTCCTCCGCCTGACTGATTGGGATATCCTTGAAAGCAGAGGCTGTTACTCATTCCGCGCTTCCCCAAACAGTGTGGCTAGTGTTCTGCAAACAGCAGACGAAGTCTAAAACGGGAAGAAAGAGACCCCGCAAAATCACAAGCGTGTCCTCAACATCTCAGACTCTCACAGATCTTTTATTTGGGGAATGTGCGTCCCCTGGTCCCTCCACACTCACCTGACACACACGTTTCCAAGGCAGGTGACTCTTAAGCCCGTACAGCTCTCCACGGTGGGCGAGGACCTCTGAGCCCGCTGCGTCGCGGGGCCGCCTGGCCGCTCCGGCTCCGCCCCCAGCTTCCCGCGCTCCGCGCCCATTGGCCGTCCTCCGGAGCGGGTGGGGCTTTCCGCGTGGTGCCCCGTGCCCTGAGGCCAAAGGGGAGGCGTGCGCCCAGCGCCGGGAGCCGCGCGGGTGCTGTGGGAGCAACCGGCGATGCCCCGGGACCCGGTTCCCGCCGGGGCCGCAACCCGAGCTGCAGCCGGGGCCGTGGCGCCGAGTTTAGTCTCCGCGACTCCCGCAGCTCGGCGGGCTTCGGACCATCTGAAGCGGTGAGCGCTTCCTTTGCCCCCTGGGCTCCCTGCCCTAGTCCGTCCTCCGGGGCTACTGGCACTGGGTGGGCTGGCAAGGGCGGGCGGGCCAGCGGGGTCCTCGCCGAGGCATCCTCGTGTCGCGGGGTGCGGGTCCAGATTCCGCTTCCCTTCCTATCCCCCCGCCCCGGGCCTCCAGCTCCCCCGTAACTGTCACTCCTCAGTAGGCCGGTCTTCAGCACTGTTCAAGTTGTGTGTGCGGAGGCGCCAGCGGGTCTGCGAATAGCCGTGGGACGCCTCACCGGCACTTGTCGCTCGGCTTCGCGGTCCCAGCAGCAATCCCCCCGTGTCTGGACAGGCTCTGTGGACGCGGCGCTGTGTGGGCGAGGCTTGGGAGACCACTCTTTAGTAAATGGTCCTTTACGCTGCAGGGCACCGGGCGGTGGTGAGGAGTCTTCCAATAGCATGTGGTGTTCGCTTCTCAATCAGAGAAACCGCGCGGACGAGCTCCGGCTCTTTTAAAAGGTTGCTCTTAAAAAAAAAAAATACGTTGTAGAATTGCATAATACGCTATATCTCCGTCCAAAAATAGTTTTTGATATCAGGGTAGTAGTCATTTGAATGCAACATTGACACTTTTGTTTCCTAAATAGTAAGTTTGAGCTTTTTTATTTTAGAGTAATAGATTACTTAATGAAAGGAATTTCTCAAAGTACAGAAAAATAAAAGAAACCATACATAGTGTTTTGAGTCATCAATTTTTTTTTTTTTTTGAGTCATCTGTTTTGAGGGATTTTGGTTTTTCAGTTTGCTTAGATTTGCTTTCACCCACAACTGCATACCCAGGTTCCAGACTTTGGAATGGTGTAAATAGCGAGTGCGGTCCCGCCCCCAGCCCACTTTGATAGCAGAGGGGAATCGGCCACGCCCCGGAGCCTCGCTTGGCCTGCGGACTCCGGGCTGTCCCCGAGCCGAGAGGCTGTCGCGCCGCCCCAGGAGGGCGAGAGGACGCCCGCCCCGCCGGCTGTTTATTGCAGCGATTTGTACGTTCCAAGAGTCTCCAGAGAGGCGCGCTGCATACCTGTTAGGACACTGTTCACGTTCCAGCCTTGGGGGGTGGGGGTGGGGGGCTGTTCTTCGTACCAGTATCAGCTCTTTTCTTCCTGTGGCCTGGGTAGGCCTCCGGTCCTCTCGCTGGAGAAGGTTGAACGGACGCTTAGTTTTTAGGTGAATTGTTCTGACAACCCAGTACCAGTACTATACTGCCCTCTCCCAATCTTTGCGGCGTTTGTGCGAGTTGATGGGAGTCGGGAGTGGAGAATGATTGACATTTTGCAGAACGGAACGTCCAGTGTTGTCATGCTTCTTGGCACTTTTTTCTAAGTCCAAGTTCTGGTGACATTGTTTCAGCTTGCTTTGCTCTTTCCCAAGACCCGGTTGGTTAGTTTGAGTTGAAAAGGCGTGTCTATTTCTTATTCCGTAAGGATTAGGAAAAAGGAATTCCTGGTTTGATATAAAAGTGCTGGAATTTAGTCTGCTGTCTTCCAAGGATTATGGGGGTTTTTAAAAATGAGGGCATATTGGAGATTGGAGAATACTGTAATTATTGTTCTTTTTAGGGGGTTGGAAAATAAAAATACCTCTATTTTATTTAGTAATTAGGAAAAGTGTAAGTACTTTAAAGAATCCTTTAAAATTGTGAATGATACTGTGAATTGTCTTGTAAAATCAAAAGGCATCCTTAATTCATCTTTTCTGTATATCTGTTTTTGCATATGCTTTAAAAACTTGGGTAGTGTTTTGCTGTCCCTAGTCATCAGGATTCTTAGGGACTTCTTATTTTAACTTTAAGTGTATTTTATTTTATTTTATTTTATTTATTTTATTTTATTTTATTTTAGAGAGGGGAAGTGAGCGAGCTATCACACGAAATCTTTACCTTTTGCATCTGGGGATGTTTTGTTGTGGTGAACAAAACTTATTCAGTTCTGATCTATGAGAGTAATATGGTTTATAGAATTTGTTGGGGTTGCTCTTTTTTAAGAAAGTTACATTTTGTTCTTATGATTTCTAGAATTGTATAATATGATCTATCTCATCCAAAAATACTTCTTGATGTCAGGGTGATAGTTTGAATGCAACACTGACACTTTTGTTTCCTAAATAATAAGTTTGGGCTTCCTTAATTTATGTTTATATACTTTCTTTTATTAAGGAAATTTTGCAAAATATAGAAAAGTGAAAGGAAAACCCACATATAGTGTTTTGAGTCATCGATTTGGAAAGATTATTTTTTCTCAATTTACTTAGACCTACTTTGACCCTACATGTTCAGGTTCCAAATTTGAATGGTGTTAAATTATGGTGTTGAATATACAACTTCAGGGAGTGGGGGCTTATAGGTTGTATTAAAATGTTAACTTTTCTCCATTGAAATGTCAACACCAACAGAAACTATTATGGCATTTTCTCCTTCAAGATATGGATGTACTGATAAAGTGCTTTAATAATTTTGACTATTATAACTACTAACAGTTAATATGATCGCCTTTTAAAATGACATTAAATTGGAAAGCTTTGAGAACTTGCGTCTGCTGTTTTTCAGTGATGTGTCATTGCTAAGAGTTCTTTTTCCTCTTTCTCTGAAGCCTTTACATTTCTTGCAGCATACATGTGAAAGCTATGGTTTTAATATCAAGGTACATCGCCCTCTTTTTTTGTTTTACTTTTTCACATGTTACCCGTGCAACATTTTAGTTTGAGATTTGGGGCTTCATTGGGGGGTACCTGAAGACTCACAGATTGAATCAGTTAAGTATCCTCTGTCTTTTCCCTTAAGTACCTTATAAATATAATTTCCCATTAACAGTCACGTAGGTTTTTGGAGGGCATTTTGCCCATAGTTGTTACAATTCTTGAATTTTTAGCTACATTTTGACCCAGGAATCCTACCTCTCGGAATTTATTCTAAGGAAATAATAATGGATATGTACATAGGGTTAGTTACTGGGATGTTTGTTGTGATTTAGCTTATGATGGTGAAACTTTGGAAACACTCAATGTCCCAAAATAGGGAAATGGTAAAATAATTTAAGTCAGAGAACATCTATACAATGGAATAATTAATATATAATGTATTAATTAATATATTAATATAATGTTAACTTATGCAGACATTACTAATCATGTTGTAGAAGAAATCTGACAAAATCAAAAGATGGTCATAATATGATAGGGTAAAAAAGAATATTAAAAAGTATGAATATTTTCCCCTTTTGGTTAAAAGAAATATAAGAAGATTCTGGGGTGGCTGGGTGTCTCAGTCCATTAAGCATCTGACTTCTGCCCAGGTCATGATCTTGCAGTCAGTGACTTTGGGCCCCCGTCGGGCTCTGTACTGATAGCTCAGAGCCAGAGTCTGCTTCCGATTCTATCTCCCTTTCTCTCTGCCCCTTCACTGCTTATGCTCTCTTTCTCTCTCAAAAATAAACATTAAAAAAATAAAGAAGTGTAAGAAGATTCTGATGTGTAGTAAAAATTATGTGTGATTGAATATTCAGCCTTGTCAGTTTGGGAGAAAATCTCCTGCACTGTAAAATTTAAAAACCCTTGAGCTAGGTTTAAAGAAGGAAGAAAGCAAAGACTATATTTACATACCTAGGCATTGAAACCATTCTGTCTTTGAAATAATCATCAAATCCCTAGAGTTGAATGGGGATTATCCATATGTCCCTGCTTATCCAGAGTTTACTCTTTCTATCTTATTTGGCCTTTGTAATCTTAACATAGGTTAATAGATTTATTGTTGTGATGATTAAAAGCCTGGTAATTAATTTTCAAGTTGGCGTGTAAACGTGTGCAAGTTCAATGTGTGATAAGATTGTAATTTTGTACCAATAAAAAGAGGTATGACTTGAAAGTAAAAACAAATTTTTTTGAGTAGGCAATGGTTTTATAGGGTTGAAGATCAAAATGTAAAAAAAAGGTGTACAATGGAAAGTCTCCCTCTTTCCCCTGTTCTTTATCAACTCAATTCTCATTTCTCCAATTCACCTACCCTGGATAAGCATTAATACTAGTTTACAGCTTATCATTCTAGAGATATTTTATGCATATCCAAGCCATAACAGATCTACATTTTTCCCCTCTTGTATATAGTGGTCATTTTTTTTTCTTTGCTTTTTTCACTTGACAGTGTATCATGGAGATTTTTTCATACCAGTACATAGAGAGCATCCTCAACAAAGGGTTTTTTCAAAAAAGTGCCTAGAACATAAAGAGAGTATAAAGAGGGGCGCCTGGGTGGCTCAGTAGGTTAAGCATCCGACTTCAGCTCAGGTCACGATCTCGCGGTCTGTGAGTCCGAGCCCCGCGTCAGGCTCTGGGCTGATGGCTCAGAGCCTGGAGCCTGCTTCCGATTCTGTGTCTCCCTCTCTCTCTGTCCCTCCCCCATTCATGCTCTGTCTCTCTCTGTCTCAAAAATAAATAAACATTAAAAAAAAAAAAGAGAGAGTATAAAGAAAGAAGTACTTTATTCAAATCAATTAAGAGTTTTCTTGTTGGTTGGGTGTTGAGCAGGTGCTCTTGCTGAGTGAAGAGGAAACAACGTAGTGTACTTGAACTTGGCATATGGAACTGTAAAAGCTTCCAGTTTAATTATCATCGAATTGTTTTTTGAATTTCACTTTAAAATCAAAGTAATACATATATATCATTGAACAAGATAAAGTAATTCTTAAAAATTTGCCACAAAAATATGAGACACACGTTCATTCCTCCTAAGTCCTTGTTTTTCTCCTTTGGGGCAACTACTTTCAGCTCTTAATTTTTTCTTCTAGTATTTACCTCTTCAAGTCTTAAAGTGTAAGTATACTTTATAACTACTTCTTGACTTAAATGATTTAGATATCATTAAATTTTTTTATAAAATGAGAATTGATACATTATGGTAAGGATTTAACTCCTATACTCTCTTTGCTTCTACTTCCTCCATCCTCTCAATTGAGATTTTATCTCAGTAATTAGTTAAATCAATAGGTTTTATATTATTGTGATTAGGTAAATATGATTAGCCTTTGAGCCAAAGGGTAAGGTAAGATTGCTTTTTTCATTTACCTAATTTTCTATCAATCTGTGGTTTTTCCCAAGTACTCAAATGCTGTTAAGTGCTCAAGCAAATGCAAGAATCTATCAACTTCATTTTTTTCCCTTAAGACTTCTTTCTCATAGGTCTCGTTCTTCACATACATCTGCTCTGTTTCTAGGTTTGCAACCAACCTGAAGATTAGTATTTTTAAAGAGACAAAAAAAGGGGATTGTACCCATAAAATAGGATTTAGATGCTATGGAAAGAAACAATTAGAGAACAAGAAAGTGTTCTATGAAATTGGAAATAGGATAGCTAAAATAGAATTCTGAATAGAAAGACTAGAAGATAAAGTTCTCTAGGTTTAGTGTATAGCTGTAGTCCTGTTTCCCCTCTCTCCTGGTTTGGATCCTCTTACCTAGGTCCTGGTTTGGTTGACTCAATCATTTTACTCAAGCACTTAGTCCATTTACTTTCTGAGAAAAGGTACATTTTCAATGTCTTTGAATATCTTAAAGTGTTTTTCTTCATGGCTGAGGTGTTGAATTGCAGTTTGGCTGAGTATGAATTTCCTCAGAATGGTTAAGATTTAATTTTAAAGTGTCTGTTGTCAGTATTACTGTGAAGGAATCTGATATCATTATGTTGTGTATCCCTTTATGTTGTTTTTCCTTTCCAAAAGAAAGCTTTTTAGAATCTTCTCTCTGGTATCCTGATGATTTGGTGACGTTGGGGTGATTCCTTTTTTCATTCACTGTGGTCTGCACTTGGTGAGCTCTTTCAACCTGAGGCCTCTTTTTTGTGTGGTGTGGTGAAATTTACTTTACTAATTTCTTTCTTTCCATTTATTCTGTTCTCTTTTTTTTTGGTTGGATTTTGGATTGATCCTTCAGTCTTCTTCTTTCTTTTGTTTTTCATCTCTTTCTCTCTTTTTTTACCCCTAACTGCTCTGGGCAGGTTTTCAACTCTATCTTCTAGCCATTTTTTTCAGAATTCCATTTTATTGGATTTTCTTCCTTATTCTCTGATTTCTTCTTTTTATAGCTTCCTACTCTTCATAAATGCAATATGTTTTCTTATTGTTTTAAAGATATTAATTGTAGTTTTACTTTTGGAATTTCCTTTGCTTTTTTCATTGTTTCTACCCTTTGCAGTCCTTTTTTCTCTTCATTTTTCAGTTTCTTCAGGGAGAAGTCTCCAGTCCTCTGCAGTGTGGGATATAATCCTGGGTTTTGATATTCTGGGAGCAGGGCCAATGAAGGGGACCATGTAAAGAGTCCCCAAGATCACCTCCAGGTTCAGTGATTCACTAGGAAGACTCATTGGACTCAGCATATGGTCATGCTCACAGCTATGATTTATTTCCATGAAAGGCTTTAAAGCAAAATCAGCAAAAAGAAAAAACATGGCGGGAAGTCCAGAGGAAACAAGGCAGAAACTTCCCAGAATCCTCTTCAAGTGGAGTCAAGCAGGATGTGCTTAATTCCTTCATTATGGCATTGTGACATGTGTGAAGTTTTGTCTCACAAGGGAGCTCGTTAGAGACTCCATGCTCAAGGTTTTTATTGGAGACTGCTTACATAGGTACCGTCTGCATAGCAGTACTAAAATTCCAGACTATCAGAAGGAAAGCAGCTGTTCAGCATAAACTGCATTGTTTGTGCAGACTATGTTCAGTTATATTAAACAACTCTTATCAGTTATGGAATGGTGGGAACCTTCCTGAAATCAAGATTCCCAGATACCAGCTAAGGGTTAACCTTGCAAACAGGCCTTTCAAAGGATAGCGGTCTTAGGCCTGCTATCAGAATTCTTTTGTTTTGGAAAATATAGCTATTTTTCCATAAAAGTAATGGGTTTAGGACTAATAAATATTTCTATTAGGACCCCAGTAGGACTAATGGGGTAAGGACTAATAAATATCTCTAAATTTCTATTTTTCTTAGGATAATAATTATTGGTAGATATAACCCACAGAAATAAAAATTCTTTGGAGTCCCAATGGTTTTTATTTTTTATTTTTTTATTACTTTTGTGTGTGTTGCAATTTTTTTATTATTGAAATATAATTGGCACAATATTATATTAGTTTCAGGTGTACAACATGTTGATTTGCCAATTCTACACATTATTCCATGCTCACCATGATACCTATAGTCACCATATGTTACCATACAATGTCATTACAGTATTATTGACTATATTCCCTTTGATGTATTTTTCATCTCTGTGACTTATTTATTCTATAACTGGAAGTTTGTAACTCTTAATCCCCTTTATCTATTTCACCCATTTCCCCTATTGCAGCTTTACAGTAGCCAAGATATAGAAGCAACCAAGGTGTCCATTGATAGATGAATGGATAAAGAAGATGTGGTAGGGGCACCTGGGTGGCTCAGTTTGTTGAGCATCCAACTCTTGATTTTGGCTCCGGTCATGATCTAGCAGTTCGTGGGTTTGAGCCCCTCATTGGGCTCTGTGCTGATGGTGCAAAGCCTTCTTGGGATTCTCTTTCACACTCTCTCATTCTCTCTCTGTGCCCCATTTGCATGCTCTCTCCCTCTCAAAATAAATAAATAAACTTAAAAAAAAGATGTGGTATATATATACAAGGGAATATTACTCAGCCATAAAAAATGAAATCTTGTCAGTGCTTTTTAAATATGTGGGTCTTTGCACCAAAAAAGCTTGAGAAACCTACATCTCTCATTTTTCTGAGTCTAGAAGTATGTCTTTCTACTGGTATCAATACTAGTTTTGTCCAATATGGTAGCCACTAGCTACATATATTAAATATGTTAATTAAAATTAAATTAAAATTAAAACTTCAGTTCCTCAGTCACATTAATAACATTTCAAATGCTCAATAACCACGTGTAGGTGGTGACCATTCTATTGGACAACACAGATCAAGAACATTTTCATCACTAAAAAACTTTCTGGGGGCACCTGGGTGGGTCAGTCGGTTAAGCGTCCAACTTCGGCTCAGGTCATGATCTCGTGTTGGTGAGTTCGAGCCCCGCGTCGGGCTCTGTGCTGACCGCTCAGAGCCTGGAGCCTGTTTCAGATTCTGTGTCTCCCTCTCTCTCTGACCCTCCCCCGTTCATGCTCTGTCTCTCTCTGTCTCAAAAATAAATAAACGTTAAAAAAAACCCAACACTTTCTGTTGGACAGTGCTGACCAAAGCTATTAACATTTAAAAGCCATTCTTATCTCTTTCCCTTATTCGTTTTTACTCCCATGCTGTTTGCTTAATTATGACAGTTAGGCACAAATATGTGTATTGTTGGTTCATAAAATATCTCATCTGTCACCAAGGCAAAGACAAGGCACAGGCTCTCTGCTAAGACACATGCCATGCACACAAATTGCTCTTGCGGTGGAAGGGGCACTGCCATGTATGCAATGCAGACCTGTGCCAAGTGCTTTGCAAGGAGGCACCATTCACAGAAACTGCAGCGTGAATGGCACGTCTCTCAGGGTGCAAAGTGCAGTGGCCTCTAGCTCTTCAGAGTCAGGATTTGAAGCCAGGTTTGTATAATTCCAGTCTGTGCCTTTTTAGTTTGGTTAAGATCACCCAACCAATCCCTCCTGGCCTGTATATATGGGCCGTTGAAGGACATTTTTAAAGAATAGGTAAAATCACGATTCTCACACAAATATAAAATAAATGTTATTTTATTGAACTCATTAATTAAATGAGGGAACCAGTAAGATGTTACAACCAGTTCAAAGGTAGAAGCCAGAGAACAAACATATTTACAGATGGGGAAAATGGAAATGAATGTGTAAATGAAAGCAGAGCTAGCCTCTTTCATAGTAGAGAGGAGTCACTTGAACCTCCCCCAGACACAATTTGCATGCCTAGAAGCAAGAGTTATTTTACATCCCTCTAGCTTTCCTTCAGTACAAACTAATAAAGTATGATAGTTCAACCGCAATGCAAGGCTGGAATCGGATAATCTGGAAAGGTGTGATCTAAACAAAGATTGCTTTCCATTGAAGCACACACTTTCTCCTATAAAACTCATCTAGATCTCTAGATTTTAGATTTTAATTTGCCTGCTCCTGTAAAGTTATCTATATGAAAATTCTGGTCAACAGAGAAGTTAAACCTCTCATGGAAATGAATAAATTTGTATTCTGGGTTTGTTTTACACATGTTGTTTAGGTGTATAAGGCAAATCAGTGATGAGCTAAATAGATAATTTAGAAGGCTTCTTACCTTAGTCCCAGGCTGGTTTCCCCACCAGGAACTGAGAGGGGCTGAAATATATATATATTTTTTAAGCTCAACACTGTTGTGAATTTGGAAGGCATCAAAATAAGTAAACCTCAGTTTTGTGTTCTCATTGGAGAGACAGCCTTGTACATAGTGAGTCATTATACAGTGTAATAGGTACTGCACCAGAGATGAGAATGATGTGATTTAGAATCACAAAGGAGGAAGCAATGAAGTCTGGCTAGGAAGTTATCATTTCATCAGGGCCTTGAAGGAAAAGTAGGATTTAACCAAAATGATTTTTTCAGTTATACAAACATGAAAGCTTCTGTTTATACTTCCAAATAAAAAGCCAATCTCCTAGATGATCCCCAGATCTAGCCTCCTGGGATTCACACCCTTATGTAGGTTCCTCCCACATTACATCAGGATTGATCTGTATAGCTATGTATATGTAGTAGACATGGCAGTGTGTGGATTCCAAGATTTGGTCGTAAAAGACATTGCTACTTCCACTGTAGTTTCTTGGATTCTCTGAGAGAAATCAACTGTCATGTCGTGAGAACACTCAAGCCGCCTGATGGAGAGGCTCAAATAGGAAGAAATTGAGTTTACTCTGGGCCAGTAGCCACCCAGCTAGAATCTATTTCCTAGATTCCCTAGCAACTAGGTTTATCTTTGTGACTAAGTTCTTGGGAGCAGAAGAGATGTGTGCAACTTTTTGTGCTTGCCTTTAACACAGATTTTCTCAATCTTCTTTTATTATCACTGCCTTGAGGAGCCTTTTAAGGTCTTCCACCCACCCCCCTCCAATTTCTGCCATAAACTTTTCATATATTGTATATCTGCTTGTGCACTTTATATGAATATATGTACTTTATCCATAAAAAGACTAACATTGTTTTGTCCTTCTATCCCTCAAGAATCAGCATTTGCCCCCTTAGAGGTGATATTGCGCTTGTTGAGAAAGCATGCTTTCAAAGGATTGAGTTTGCTGTCCCCTCCTTCTCTATCTTTCTGCACATGGACTGGAAGGCAGACTTGTGTGGTGCGCTAACTTCAACTATGCAGACGAAGACAATGTGAGTGACAAGACAGAAGGAACTGGGAGCTTAGCATCGCAGATCAAAGCTAATAGCCTATGACAATGAATTGGGAATGAAACGTACCCTGATTTTATTTGAGCTGTCTTATTTCGGGGCCATTGTTGTAGCAGCTTAGCCCATATTCTAACAAATATGGATCCCATTTTTTCAAAACTGCTTAGAAACTAAAAAAAAATTCTCTTATTTCCATGTCACCCAGGTCTGTTTAGCAATGAGTATACAAATGTTTATTTACCCTTTGCCATCTATGAACTCCTTATGATGGCCAGAACTGCAAATTGTATAAATATTAGCATTGTTTGGTCCAAAATTTGGGCACCTCTAGGTGATACCTCATAATCATTGAATGAAGGTGTCATCATGCTTTATCTCATTACAAATATTGCTAGTTTGCTAGCAAATATTGCTGTAGTTTTGTTTTGTTGGTTTTTTTAACCATTAGTTTTATTGCAATAGAGTGTACTAAAAGTGCACACTCCTCTAAATTCAGTTCCCTCATCTGTAAAATTGGTCTAATAATAGTACCTACCTCACAGAGATTTATGAGGACTAAATGAGGTAATGTAGTGAATTATTGAACACATTGCCTAATCTGTACTGTCAGATGGTAATTGCTATTATTACAATGAACACTTTAAGCTACATTTCAGAAACTTGAAAAGACAATATTTAAGCATTCTCAACATTTCAATAAAATGGTAATATAAAAATTAAAGCAGCAAAAAAGAATAGGAGACCAAAGCAATTTTAACAATCTTTTAGAATATTGATAAAGTTTTCTTAGGATGGTGATTCCCAAAATATGGTCCCTGAGGCAGCAGTATCAGTATCCCCTGGGAACTGATTAAAAATGCAAATTCGTGAGCCTCACCTCAGACCTACTAATTCAGAAATTCTAAGGGGTGGGGCCCGGTAATCTGTTTTACCAAGTGCATTGGCTGATTCTGGTGTGTGTTCACGTTTGAGCAGCACTTCCTTAAAAGAATGGAGATGACTTTGAAAAGAAAACCAGTTCATCAATACTCTCCTCCCCTCACCCTCCACGCTCAGTATTTGCTGACACCAGGGCCAAGGAAGATGGGAATGAAACGTGCATCTGTAGATAGGGATATCCCTTCATCTCACCCCTTTATCTTAATGTAACCACCATGAAAATTCTGCGTATCATCCTTTCATACATCTCTTTCTGTGTATACACATGTATATGTTTAATTTTACATATATGAGATCATACTGACATTTTTTAATAGTCACATTTTGGTTACTCTTTCCCCTTATGTTGCACATCTGAGCAGTGTCATCTTACATTAGCAATATAATGTATACAATATTAGCAATGTGTGTGTGTAGCAATTTTATTGTTTGCTATTCTTTTCTTCATGCTCATATATACCTATCATATAATTACAACACACATGAGCTTTTCTCTTTTATGGTCACTCATCTATTCAGATTTTCTATTATTTCTGTAGTCAATTTTTATAATTTATACCTCGCTAACATGTCATTCATTTTCTTTTGGCTTTTACATTTGTTGCTGTGGAGTTGCATGTAACGTTCTCTTGCAGGTTACTAAAGCTCTTTGGTATCTCTTTTCTTATTTCTGATCCTATGCATTTTTATTCAACCCTCTTCCTCTTCCACTCTGCCAAAATCAGAGGTTTTTTTTCTTCAGAGTTTTGTTTTATTGTCCTTCAGAGAACAAGCTTTTGTATTTATATATCCTTGCTATTATTTTTTAAAGTGACCCTTAAGTTCATCTGTATTAATTCCTGCTTCGTACTGTTTTTTTCCTTTTTATCCTTTTCCTTCCTTTGAATAATAATTCCTTTACATTTTTTAAAGCCCTATTTAATGATGAAGGCATTTAAGGCTTTAAAATTTACTCTGAGGACTATTTTAGCTCCTAGAGTGGTAGCTCATTGGTCTAAAATTTTCTCCTTTTCATCACCTTTTAAATGGTTTGTAATTTTGGTTTTGATTTCGTTGATCCAAAGATTATTTAGTAGTGTGTTAATTTCCAAGTATTTATGAATTTTGAAATCCTTTCATTATGTGAAATTTTATTGAATGCTTGGAGAATATGACACATGAAAGCTTTACCTCCTTAAATTTTTTTTCATGCAGAGTTAGTTAAGCCTCCAACTCTTGGTTTCAGCTCAGTTTATGATCTCATGGTTTGTGAGTTCCAGCTCCACACTGACAGTAGGGAGAGCCTGCTTGGGATTCTCTCTCCCTCCCTCTCTCTCTGCTCCTCCCCTGCTTGCACTCTCTCTCTTTCTCTCTCAAAAAAGAAAAAATTAAGAGAATTTTTCATCCATTCTTTATTTTTTAAATATTTATTTATTTATTTTTGAGAGAGAGTATGTAAGAGTGTGAATGGGGGAGGAAGAGAGAGAGAGGGAGACAGAGACTCCCAAGCAGGCTCCTTACTGTCAGCACAGAGCCCGACTTGGGGCTCAATCTCACAAACTGTGAGATCATGACCTGAGATGAAATCAAGAGTTGGATGCTTAACCAACGGAGCCACTCAGGCGCCCCTCCATTCTTTATTTTAAATGACATAGTTGTTTGGGCATTTTTGTTCTATAGGTTTTTTCACTTTTCAAGAAGACAGATGGAATGGCTAATTGCTTCTCAAGTAAAGAGATAGGATATGAACCATGTATTTAAGAGTTTTGACACAAACAGGCTACAGAAACAGAACAAGAATTTCTCATCCCAATCACTGGGTTCTACTCCTGGAACCAATACTATACTGCCTGTTAAGTAACTTGAATTTAAATAAATAAATTTTAAAAAATAAGAATTTCTCATCCCAGATGACAAATTATTTATTTGTTTGTTTGTTTATCTCTATGGGCATAGTTTACAAGTTTACAGCTCCATTTTGGGCTCAGTTTTCTTACGACAAAGGCAGTTTGGATGACAAAAAGTTGGGAGGTAAGGACATTAAAACAGCAAAAACAAAAAACTTAGGCTTTTTAGATGCAGCTGGGAGTTCTGGGCAGTTAACCAAGGTTTGGTAGAAGACTGTGAAGCTCCAGCCAAAGAGGGGTGGCCTTTTTTGGTGAAAAGACTACTGTTTGCTTTACTAGTTTTACTAAGAATATAGATTGATGTCGGTAGGACTTCACAATGGGTTAGGGGAGGGTGGATGGAGGGAAAGGTGTCCCAAATTAATGGGCTTTGAACAGTTGCTGGGCCCTCACAGTGTTTTATATGTTTTTAAATTAGTTGCCAACACTTTGAAATAAAGCAGCTTCACATACACACAAGCACAATCTGCATTTCCAGCGTTTAAAGACTTGGAAGCTTTGAGAACACTGAGATTAATTACATTAGTACATGGCTGCAATATGCTGGAGCTGGAGAGCACCTGGCCCTTTTAGAGAGGCATGTGCTCTCCACTTAGACCATCCCCACCATTCCCTCTTGCCCCCAATATCTAGGTGAAGTATTGGTCCTCATTTATCCTTTGTACTTCTGCTGCTGTTTGTCCACTGTAGCTTTAAGAAGGAAAGACTGTTTATTTTAAAAACACTTGTCTTTCAAAAGTGGGGAAAGAAAAAGGCCTTTTCATATTAAAAAAAAAAAAAAAGAAAAAAGGAAAGGGTGCCTGGGTGGCTCAGTCAGTTAGGCATCCAACTCTGGATTTTGGCTCAGGTCACGATCTCACAGTTAGTGAGTTCGAGCCCCACATAGGGCTCTTTGCTGACAGTGCAGAGCCCACTTGGGATTCTCTGGCTCTCTCTCTCTGCCCCCCACCTTGCACTCTCTCTCTCTCTTTCAAAAATAAATAGATAAACATTATTTAAAAAAGGGAAAGAGCACACAATGTGCGTGTCTAAATATTCCCGTGTTTTAATATACAAACAGTGTGTCTATGTCAAAAGAATGCAAATTAAGATGCCATTTTAAAACCAACCCCACATAGTAAGCATCATTACAAGATTCAGAAAAGATATAATAGGGTTTGTTTTTGATGGGAATTAAGTAAGTGATGCCATTATGATATGTAATTATTTATTTGGTAAAAATAAAACATTCCTAGATATCAATACCTTATACAGATGGTAAGTTCCTAAAGCAATGCCTTTTGAGTAGAACAGAAAGTATGTACCTCAAACAGAAAAAAAAAGGAAATAAATGTAAATATTATTGGAAATACTATTTCATAGCATATTGAAGATATGACTGAGAACTTAAAAGCAGGTTGTATTTTAATTTTAAATTATTTATGGCATTTTCAATTTAAGCTCATGAAAATACATATATAGATAATATCACACAGCAATACCTGTGGTGTCTGAAAAGTTTAATGAGTTGAAGAACTTTTGGATTTGTCACCCATGAAAAGGCCAGTATAAGTGACTCATTTATGTACATTAGAAAAGTCTGTCAAAATTTACTGAAAGTAGTTTTAAAATATATTAGCTTAATTATAGATAGTGCTCCTGGAATGGTGAATAGTTGGGGTTAACATTGGACATATTGGTGACCTATATTCACCTATGAAAATATGGTGATCACATTGTTCTAATTAATTTTACACTGTTACCACTTTTCCTTAACTTAGGCCCTAAACATATTTTCATGGTGCTTTGTTTCATGGTGGCAGGTTTAGGAAGTAAAAATGAAAACTTCTTGCCTATTTATTTCAGCACTGTAAGTACATATTAGCCAGCCCAGCATCATGCAACAAGATTTTCCCCTTCACCCTTCTCTTAACCCCTGTAGAATCTTCAATGAGAATTCCTTGTGAAAGCTTCAGGGCAAACCATTAAAAAATAACACCCATAAGCTTGGATAGGATCAGAGGGTCCACCCAGACTCCGTTGGGACAAGTAGTTGTGTTCAGGTGAGGAATCATAGGCTATACTGTGTTTTGTAATAACTCCTGAGTTTCTTTGTTGCCTCATCGAAATTCTTTAGTTTGGGACCAGATGGCTGCTGCCTCTGAGAAGCTGCCTGGTACTCCCCTCTCCCTGGCAGTGCTATCCTCACCCTGGCTCGGATGCAGCTAGGGCTCTGCCTTCTCAATTGCTTGCTGTTTGCTGCCTTTTCATAGAATTGTAGACCTTAAAGTCTCTCTAGTAAAGCTTTTGACCACATACACATCATTTTTTTTTTTCTAAAGTTCCCAAAGCAGCTCAAGGAAAATAGAGAAAAAGAAGACAATGGAAAATGTTTTTCTAAATCTTGAGTAATTGGTAGCAATGAACTGTCACTATTGATATATACCTTTTTCATTCATAAAGTTCAGCATCTATTTGGGTATTTAAGTTTTAATTTTGCTGAATGTTTAGAAAAAATAGATTTTTTTAAGAAATGACAACATGGGGGGTTGCCAGGGGCAGGGGGTGGCAACTCTCCACTCTTCACCTTTCTCCTTACTCCCTTTGATCTTTCTCTGGGGTCAGATAGAATTATGTTTCTGAATACACTCTTCAGTGGTTTCCCAGTGTGGTCCCTGTTTCAGCGGTTCCCAGCATTGCCTGGGAACTTGCTGCAAATGCAAATTTTGGGGCCCCCTCCCTGACCTACACAATAAGAAACTTGGGGAGTATGATGGGCAGCAACCTGTGTTTTAACAGAGCCTTCGGGTGATTCAGGTGCACGCTAAAGTTTGAGAGCCACTGCTTTAATAACTTCAATTATGTCTATGTTGGATTTAGACGTGGAAATGTATAAAAGTTTTCAAACTCTTGTAGTCTCTTCCTGCTTTCTTTTCATTGCTTAGGGAGTCTGGATAAAGTACATACTGTGGGGAACTGCAGGGCTTTATCCCAGCTTTGTGGTCTCTGTGGTAGCTACAGTCAGCTGCCTGCCTTGAATGACAACTACTGATTGTTGAGGAGATGGGCGAGACAGATACTTTAGGCGATTCCAGAAGAGTCAGAGCGCACATCGGAGGGAAAGCTAGTTTTGAGACGCAGTCAAGCAATTATTTTCATCTGGTTACTTAATGTAAGTAATCCACTAGAGTAAAAAAAATCTGAGTATGTGACTTTGTATGTGAAATTGTGTGTTCAATTTTTTTTTGTAGTAGAATGTACATAATGTGAAATTTACCATTTTAAACATTTTTAAGTGTACAGTTCAGTGGCGTTAAGCACATTGACATTATTGTGCAACCATCACCTCCATCCATCCCCAGAACTTTTCCATCATCTCCAACTGAAATTCAGTACTCATTAAGCAATAACTACCCATTCCTCACTCCCCATATTTAGCCCCAGGTAACCACTCTTCTGACTTTCTTTCTCTATGAATTGACTATTCTAGGTTCCTCATATAAGTGAAATCATACAATTTTTGTCCTTTTGTGTCTGGCTTATTTCACTTGGCATAATGTCTTCAAGATCCATCCATGTTGTAGCATATATCAGAATTTCATACTTTTGGCGGCACCTGGATGGCTCAGTCAGTTGAGCCTCCAACTTCGGCTCAGGTCATGAACTCACAGTTCATGAGTTGAAGCGCTGCATTGGACTCTTTGCTATCAGCGCAGAGCCCGCTTCAGATCCTCTGTCCCCCTCTCTTTCTGCCCCTCCCCCACTTTCTCTCTATCAAAAAGAAATAAACATTGAAAAAAGTATTTCATACTCTTTAATATATATATATTTATTTATTTTAGAGAGAGAGCGAGAGTGGGGGTGAAAGAGAGAGAGAGACAGAGACAGAGAGCGAGAAAGAATCTTTGGCAGGCTCCACATTTAGCATGGAACCTGAGGCGGGGCTTCATCAGACAACACTGGGAGCAGAACCTGAGCCCAAATCAAGAGCCGGACACTCAATAGACTGAACCACCCAGGTGCCCCAGGATTTCATAGTTTTAAAGGCTGAATAAAATTCCATTGTATGTATATCCCGCATTTTGTTTATCCCTTCACCTGAGGGTAAGTGGGTTGTTTTTACCTTTTGGCTATTGTGAACACTGCTGCTATGGTTACAAATACCTGTTCAAGTCTCTGCTTTCAGTACTTTTGGGAAGTACAAGTGGGTTTGCTAGATCATATGGTAGTTCTGTTTACTTTCTTGAGGAATTGCCATATGATTTTCCAGTGACTGCATCATTCGCACTAGCAACGAACACAGGTTTTAATTTTTCCACATCCTCACCAACACCTGTTATTTTCAGGTTTTTTTTTTTTTTTTTTTAAATAATGGCCATCCAAATGCATATGAAGTGTATCTTATTTGGTTTGTGTTTCCCTAATTATTAGTGATACTGAACATCTTTTCATGTGTTTATTGCTCATCTGTATTCTTCTTTGAAGAAATGTCTATTTAAGTCTTTTACCCATTACTTTAATTGGGTGTTTTGCTTCGGTTTTGAGTTGTAGGAGCTCTTTATGTATTCTGGATTATCAGATACACGATTTGCAAATATTTTCTCCCATTCTGTGGGTTGCCTTTTTACTGTGTTGATACTGTCCTTTTGATGCACAACAGTTTTTAATTTTGACAAAGTTCAATCTATATGTTTTTCCTCTTGTTGTTTGTGTACTGAATGGGGAGATCACTTTGGGTATTACTGCCATTTTAACAATTTTAATTCTTCCAATCCATTTATTTGTTGAGTGTTTTTATCAGGAAAGGATGTTGAATTTTGTCAAGCACTTTTTCTGCATCAATTGAGATCAACACGTATTTTATTTCCCCTCCAATTCATTTTATGAAGCTAATATTGCTCTGATACTGAAACTGGACAAATACCAAAAAAGTACAGACCAATATCTCTCATAAATATAGATACAAAATCCTTAACAACATATTAGAAAATAGAATTAAGCAAGATATAAAAATAATTAAATACCATAATCAAATGGGGTTTATCCTAAGGATGTAAGGCTGGTTTAACTGAAAGTTAATCAGCCTAATTCATCATATTAACAAGGTAAAGAAGAAAAATTACATGGGCTTGTTAATCAATGTAGAAAAAGCATTTGACAAAATTTAACATCCATTCATGATAAAAACTCAAAAATTAGAGCATCATCTACAAAGGCCTACAGATAAAATCATACTTAATGGTGAAAGATTGAATGCTTTCTCTTTGAGATTGGGAACAAGAACAGTGCTGGACATTATAGTAGAAAATAAAAGGCATACAAATCAGCAAAGAAGAAGAAATAAAACAGTCCCTGTTTGCATATGACATAATTGTCTTCATAGAAAATCTCAAGGAATCAACAGAATTAATACATGAGTTTGGCAAGGTTGCAGAATACAAGAAAAACATACACAAATTAATTGTATTTCTAAATGCTATTAGCGAACACCAAAATTTAAAACATTACCATTTAAAGCTACTCCAAAAGTATCGAACCTTAGGTGTAATTATAACCAAAAAAAAGTACAGGACTTGTATGCTAAAAACTATACAACACTGATGAAAAAAATCAAGGATGATCTAAATACTTCCTTGTAGAGGGGTGGCTGGGTGGCGCAATTGGTTGAGCCAACTACTTCAGCTTGGGTCATGATCTCACAGCTCATGAGTTGGAGTTGGAGCCCTGCATTGGCTCTTTGCTGTCAGTGCAGAGCCCGCTCGCGATCTGCTGTCCCCATCTCTCTCTGCCCCTACCCTGCTCGCGCTCTCTGTCTCAAAAATAAACAAAACATTAAATAAATAAATAAATAAATAAATAAATAAATAAATACTTCTTTGTAGAGAGATAGTGTGGATTAGAAGACTCTACATAGTGAAGATATGGATTCCCCCCAAATTGAGATATAGTTTTAACGCAATTCCTACCAAAATCTTAGTAATTTTTTGTAGATATAGACAACATTACTCTAAAGTTTATATGAAAAAACAAAGTAACTAGAAGAACCTCAACAATTTTGATGAAGAATAAAATGGGAGAAGTCAGGCCATCTAATTTTAAGACTTACTATATATGGCTATAGTAATCCAGACTGTTGGTTTAGTAGAAGGATAGGGACATAGATTTTTTTTTTTTTAATTTTAGTGTTTATTTATTTTTGAGAGAGGGGAGGAGCAGAGGGAGAGGGAGGCACAGAATCTGAAACAGGCTCCAGGCTCTGAGCTGTCAGCACAGAGCCCGACCGGGGCTCAAACTCACGGACCGCGAAATCACGACCTGACCGAAGTCGGCCGCTTAACCAACTGAGCCACCCAGGCGCCCCATAGAATGGCTAAAATTCTAATAGTGAAAACCCCACATACTGACAAGGATGCTGAGTCACTCATACTTTGTTGGTCACTCATACTTTGCTGGTAGGAATGTAAAATGGCATAGTCATTCTGGAAAACAATTTGGCAGTTCCTTATAAAATTAACCATGCAATTACCATACAATCCAACAGCACTCGGGCATTTATTTATCCTAGAGAATTGAAAGCTTTTGTTCGCACAAAAACCTGTACACCAAGGTTCCAAAAAGCTGTATTTGTAATAACCAAAGACTGGAATTGGCCTACATGTCCTTCAAAGGGTTAACGTTTAAAGTATAGTATGTAATACTACAGGGGTGCCTGACTGGCTCAGTTGGTAGAGCACGTGACTCTTGATCTCAGGGTTGTGAGTTCAAGCCCCATGTTGGATGTAGAGATTACTTTTTAAAAATGTTAAACTGTGAACACTATTTAGCAATAAAAAGGACTGGATTATTGGTACATGTAACAATCTAGGTGGATGTCCAGACATTTATGCTAAATGAAAAAAGCCAATCCCAAAAGGTAGCATACCATATGATTCCATTTATATAACATTCTTGAACTGACAAAATATAGAAATGTTGAACAAATTAGTGATTGTCCCAGGTTACAGAAGGAGGTGAGTGTAAGACAGAAATGGATGTGGGTATAAAAGTATAATAAGAGGGATCCTTGTTGTGGTGAAAATGATCTATATCTATATTATATCAATGTCAATATCCTGGTTGGGTTATTGTACTATAGTTTCTGTAAGATGTTAGTTACCATTAGGAAAAACTATCTCAGGGACACAGAGGACCTCTCGGTACTATTTCTTACAACTACATATGAATCTACAATTATGAAAAGTCAAATTTGAAATTTTTCTGTACAAAAATACACAGAGTCAACACACAAAAATCAACCACATTTCTATATATAAACAACAAATGATCTGAAAAGGAAATTATAAAAACAATTCTATTTACAATAACATCAAAAAC
This sequence comes from Felis catus, assembly GCF_018350175.1. NCBI lineage: Eukaryota > Metazoa > Chordata > Mammalia > Carnivora > Felidae > Felis > Felis catus. The sequence goes on from NC_058370.1 coordinate 87,895,074, forward strand.
AATAAAATACTTAGGAATTAACTTAACCGAGGAAATGAAAGACTTGTATAATGAAAACTACAAAATAGTACTGAAAGAAATTAAAGAAGACACAAATAAATACATTTTTCATGTTCATGGATTGGAAGACTTATTATTTAAAAAATTTCATATTATCCAAAATGATCTATATATTAATGTGATCCCTATCAAAATGTCAATTATGTTTTTTGCAGAAATAGAAAAACCCATCCTCAAATTTATATGAAATCTCAAGGGACCCCATAGCCAAAATCATCCTTAAAAAGAATAAGAAGCTGGAGGCTTCACACTTCCTGATTTCAAAATTTACTGCAAAGCTACAGTAATCAAAATGGTGCGAAATTGGCATAAACACAAACATGCAGACCAATGGAATATAATAGAGGGCCCAGAAGTAAACGCTCACATATATGGTCAAATGATATTTGACAAGTTTGCCAAGATCATTCAATGGGGCAAGGACAGACAATCTCTTCAACAAATGGTTCTGGGAAAACTGGATACCCACAATGAATGAAGTTCATTCAACAAGCCAAGAATGAAGTTGGGCCCTTACTTAACGCCATATACAAAAATTAACTCAAAATGGATCAAGGACCTAAATGTAAGACCTAGAGCAATAAAACTTTTAGAAGAAAACAGATGGCAAAGCTTCAAGACATTGGATTTAGCAACGATTTCCTGGATATGACACCAAAAGCACAGGTAACGAGAGGAAAATAGACAAATTGGATTTCATAAAAATTAAAAAATTTTGTGCATCCAAAGACACTATCAACAGAGTAAAAAGGCAACGTACAGAATGGGAGAAAATATATGCATATCTTATGTCTGATAAGGAATTAATATCCAGCATATATACAAACTAAAACTCAATACTGAAAATCAAACAACCCAATTCAAAAATGGGCAAAGGACTTAGATATTTCTTCAAAGAATATATATGAGCTACCAATAAGCACATGAAAAGATGCTCAGTGTCACTAATCATTAGGGACATATAAGTCAAAACTGCATAGAGATTCTACTTCACGCCCATTAGGATGCCTATGATAAAACAACAACAACAACAACAACAGATAACAACAAATAGTGATGAGAATATGGAGAAATTGGAACCCTTGTGCACAGTTGGTAGGAATGTAAAATGGTATGACTGCTGTGGAAAACAATATGAGAGTTAAAAAATTTTTTTTAATGTTTATTTATTTTTGAGACAGAGCAAGTGGGAGAGGGGTGGAGAGAAAGGGACAGAGGATTCGAAGTGGGCTCTGAGATGACAGCAGTGAGCTTGATATGGGGCTCGAAGTCACAAATCCTGAGATCATGACCTGAGCCAAAGTCAGACGCTTAATTGACTGAGCCACCCAGGTGTCCCACAAAAAAATATTTTTAATTACCATATGACTGACCAATTCTACTTCTGGGTATATACCTAAATGAATTGAGAGCAAGATCTTGAAGAAATATTTGTAAACCCATGTTCATAGCAGCATTATTCATAGTAAGTAGCTAAACCGTGGAAACAACCCAAGTGTCCATTGACAGATGAAGGGATAAGCAAAATGTGATACATACATACAATGGAATATAACTCAGCCTGAAAAAGGAAAGAAATTCTGCATATGCAGTAACATGGATAAACCTTGAGGATTTTATACTGAGTGAAATAGGCCAATTACAAAGTGACAAATACTGTTTGATTCCACTTCTATGAGGTACTTAGAGTAGTCATAATCACAAAAACAGAAAGTATAATGGGTGGTTGCCAAAGGCTAGGGGGAGGGGAGGAGGGGAATTATTATTTAATAGGTAAAGAGTTTCAGTTCTACAAGATGAAAAGAGTTACAGAGATGAATGGTGGTGATGGTTGCACACAATGTGAATGCATTGAGTACCACTGAACTGTACTCTTAAAAATGGTTACTATGGTAAAGTTTATGTTATGTGTATTTTACCACAATTTAAAAAAATTTTAAAAATTCTGTAAAGGGGCTTTATGCCCAGATGGCTTCACTAAGGTATTCTTCCAAGCATTTAAGGAAAGAATAACACCAGTATTTTACAAACCTTCCCCCCAAATAGAAAAAAACAGGAATATATTCCAACTAATATTATGAGGCCAGCATGACCTTGATACCAAAACTTGTCAAAATATTCTGAGAAGGGAAAATTACATACATGCAAAACATAGGAACAAGATGGAAACATCAGAATATGGCTGTATAATACCAAATAAAATATTAGCAAACCAGATCTGGGAATATGTAAAATATGTAAAACAAATCACAAATTGGCATTCCAGTTAACATGAAGGAACATTAAGTTGATTTAACATTCATAAATCAATTAGTGATTTATTACACGAGCAAAGTAAATGAGAAAAATCATCTGACCATGTTGATAGAAAGTGTATTTGATGACACTGAAAATTTGCTGATGCAGAAATTCTTAGTTACTAAGAAATAGTACTTTTTTGATCCAGTAAAAGAAATATACAAAAACAAACAAACCCCTGCAACAAACATTGTACTTAACATTGAAAGATGAAAGATTTCCTTTTGAGATTGGGAATAAAACAATAGTGTCCACTATCACCCATGTGTTCAGCATTGTACTTGTGATCCCAGCTTGTACAGTAAATAAGAAAAAAAAAAAACAGTGAACTATACAAAGGATGGGGAAGGAAGAAATAAGACTATCATCAATCAAATGATTGTGTATGTAGAAAATACGAAAGCATCTAGGGAATTACTAAAGTTTAGCAAGGCCAGTATACAAAAATCAATTGCTTTTATATATTGCAGCAACAAACACATTTTGAAAAAAATATAGTGTTTTTAAAAGCATCAGGAATAGTAAATGCATCTAACATAGTGTATATATATTATAGGAATGCAAAAAGCCATAAAATAAAGAACTACTTTAAAAAATTTTTTTAAGTAAACTCCACATCCAGTGTGGGGCATGAACTCACAACCCTGAGGTTAAGAGTTGCATCCACTACCTACTGAGCCATCCAGGTACCCTAAAATTAAAGAACTTCTGAGTAAATTGAGGGATATACCATGTTTATAAATTGGAAGTCTCAATATTGTAAAGATTTCATTTTCTTATCAAACTGATTTATTGAGGCAATGCAATCCCAACCCCCCCATTTTTTTTTTTTTTTTTTTGAGAACTTGACAAACTGATTCCAAGCTGGGTGGTTCAGTTGGTTGAGTATCAGGCTCTTGATTTCATCTCAGGGCATGATCTTGAGGTTATGAGATCGAGCCCCCAGTCAGGCTCCACACCAGGTGTGGAGCCTGCTTAAGATTCTCTCTCCCTCTCTGTCTCTCTCTGCCCCTCCCCACCTGTGAGCACATGCTGTCTCTCAAAAAATTAAAAAAAAATTTAAGTAATTAATTAATTTAAAAATAAAATGTGCATGGAAATGCAAAGGGCCAAAAGTAACCCAAACAATCTTCAATAGAGGGAGGACTAGCCGTGTTGGCTGTCAAGACTTATATAAAACTGCAGTTATTATGAAAGTGTAATATTAATGGAAAGATAGAAAAATTAATCAACAGAATTGAATAGGGAGCCCAGAAACAGATTCCCATAGATCTGGACACTCGATACACGAGAAAGTTGACTCTAAAGAAAAGGGAAAAAGGACTAATTTTTTCAGCAAATGGTGCTGAAACAATCAGATATTTTTTTTTTTAAAGAAAGAAATAAAGATGCAAATTAAAAACCAAACCAAAACTTGACCCAAGCTCACACTATTAAAAAAAAAAATGTTCCAGGTGGGTTGTAGTTTTAAATGTCAACAACAAAACAATAAATTTCCTGGATGATAATATAGGGATATCTTCATAACCTTTGTACAGTAAAAGACTTTTTTTTAATAGGATGCAAATAACACTAATTGTAAAGAGAAAGATAAATTGGACTATGTTAAAGTTAAAGTATTCTATTGGTCAAAAGGCACCATTAAAGACAGTATAAAAAGACAAGCTGCAGTGGGAAAGATATTAATATTTAGAAAAATCTAATGAATAACACTAAACAATTAACATACAGAATAGAGAAAGAATGCTTACAAGTCAATAAAAAAAGGTAAACAACCCAAAAGAAAAATGGATAAGAGGCACCTAGGTCTCTCAGTCCTGTTAAGCGTTTGACTTGGGCTCAGGTCATGATCTCAGGGTTCTCTAGTTCAAGCCCTGCGTTGGGCTCTCTGCCGTCAGCAAAGAGCCTGTTTAGGATCCTCTGTCTCCCTCTCTCTGTGCTCCTCCCCCGCTCACACTTTCTCTCTCCCTCTCCCTCTCAAAAATAAATAAACTAAAAAAAGAAAGAAAGAACAGTGGACAAGAGACAAACAGAACTTCATAAAAGCAGCTACCCAAATAGACAGTAAACATACAAAAAGGTGCTTAACCTGTTTAGTGAGTAGGAAAATGCAAAGTAAACCTAGATTCCTTATTTCCTTTCTTCCTTCTTTCCCTCCCTCCCTCCTTCCTTCCTTTTTGCTTCCTTCCTCCCTCTCTCCCTCCATTCCTCCTTTCCTCCTTCCTTCCTTCCTTCCTTCCTTCCTTCCTTCCTTCCTTCCTTCCTTCCTTCCTTCCTTCCTTCTTCATTTTTTCCTTCCTTCCTCTCCAGTTTAGCTCTGCTGAGGAATTATTAGAGAGCAACAATAACAAGAAATTACTCCTCAGTAGAAATACTGTGGTAGTTAGTATCCTCTCGCTGGTATCCTCACATAAACTATTGCAAACCTTCAAGCCCTTCTCCACAGTGAATACCTGGCAATTATCAGCCAGAATGACCTTTCCAAAAACATACATTTCATTATGATATTCTTTGGCTTAAGTCTTTCCACAAAGACTGGTTAAGTAAATTCTAGGATATCTCCGTGAAATGAAGTATTGTGCAGTCATTAAAAATAATGAGGTAGAGCTCTTTGTACTAATATAAAATAATCTCAAAGAATTATTATTAAGTCAAAAACAAGGTACAGAACAGCATGTTTAAAAATGGGTAGAGGAATACATACAGTGGAATTTCATCATATACTCACTTAAGTGACTCAAAATCAACTAATTCATACAGGTAAAAAGCAGAAAAATATATATTATTGAACAGGGGCAGGGGACTGCCATTGCCACTTTTCCCACTTTGTGAGTATGCATTCTGTCCTGTAACAGTCTATGGAAATAGTGTCCAAATAATTGTAAGGGTTGTATTGACCATTTATAAAGAATTGTGCATAATGCAGGAGGCCAGACAAGTGAACAGTAGTGGTTTTCTTTATTGTTGTGCAGGACTATTTGTTTTAAGAGGATGTCACACACATTGCAGGATTTTTAATATATCTGGTCCTCAACCATGAAATGTCAGTAGTTCCTGAGTTGTTGAGTCAAGCAAAGAACCACCCCATAGACTTTCAGACAGAAGTGGGTGGGGCAGAAGTGTTGGGAGCAACATAAGACAGAAAAAAGAAGAAATGATATAAGGTCCTAACAAAGCTGAGTGAAGAATTAGAGGGCTTTAGGATTGGTTACACAGAAGTGTGTATACTGTATTTGCTTAAAGACTTTAAGGACTTTTCAAAGATTAGTTTGACCATAAGTAAGGCCGGAAAGCAGGTAAGATCGGGGCACTCAAGTTTTCTGGTGTTTAAGTTGGGCTCTCAGTTGCCAATACCAGGGAGCTGCCAGGAAATGGTCATGTGCCTACAGGGCTCCTCAGTCTTCCTCTGTGAGCCTCACCCAGAAGCATTCCCCTGGCACCTGTACTTGCCTTGTTTCCCCAGGGCCAGCCTGTCCCTCCTCCCTCCCAGAAAAAGGAAAGAGGAAGTATTTTTGAGGGGGGAGACCAGCCCTGAGGTGAAGAAATAGGATAGTGACTAATTTAAGAATTCTGATTTGATGCAATGTGTTACTTGATTAGACTAAGGAAAACCAGAATGAATTCAGCATGAAGAACTGTCTTGAGATTTTTCAACTGTGAAAAATCACACAAACTTCCCCCCCAGCAGGGGCTCAGTAGGACAGCTTTCCTTAGAAAGGTTTGAAGCACAGCCAGTCTTGGTCTAATACTTCATAAATAGACCGGATTGTGCCAAATTTTGGTTGCCACACTTTTTAAAAGATGTAGATGGGGTGCCTGGCTGGCTCAGTTGAAGAGCATGTGACTCAATCTGTGGATTGTGAGTTCGAGCCCCATTTGGATACAAATAAAATATTTTTTGCTTACAAATAAAATATTTTTGAAAATGTAGATAAATTTAGGAGCCCATAGAAGGTGGTCAAAATGATCCAAAGCAGGCAGAATATCAGCCCCAAGATTGGCACTGACTTTTTTTTTTTTTTTTGGACCCCAACCTAGAGAAGTTTGAAGTTTTCAATAGCAATACTGCAAAAGACCACAAGATGGCAAAAGAGCTCTAAAATGTTGCCATTACCACCCCTCTCCACCCCTTTTTAAAGGTAGATTTGGAAGAGGCAATTTCAGATCAGATGTTCCTTGATAAAAACAAGGGAAAAAAAGTTTTAAGAATGTCTATATTTCAAAGCTAATAGAATGAACAAAATACTTGTTTTGGCAAGTTTTTGCAACACTTGCTTATAAGATGAATAAGGTCTGAGGATCTAATGCATGGTGACTATAGTTGATAACACTGTATTGTATAATTGAAATTTGCTAAGAGAGTAGAACCTAAATGCTTTCATCAAAAAATGTATGTATGTATATGTGTGTATCTAGTGTGTGTATTTGTGTCCATGCATCACAGGTATATATAAAGCCACATGTTGAGATGTCAGTATTATAAGAGTATGGACTCTCAGCCAGGGATACTGTGTAACTATTTGGGACAGAACCCCTTTACTAAGCTGCACTGAACATGCAGCACAAGCCAAAAATAAACCTTTGTTGTGTTAATCTTTAAAAAAATACATGTAGGGACCCCAGGGTGGCTCAAACTTCCCACTCTTGATTTTGGCTCAGGTCATGATCTCATGATTTGTGAGATCAAGCCCCGCATAGAGCTATGTGATAATAGTACAGAGTCTGCTTGGGATTCATTCTCTCTCTCCCTCTGTCTCTGCCCCTCCCCCACTTGTGAGTGCAAACGCTTTCTCTTTCAAAATAAACATTTAAAAATAAATGCATAAAAATAAAAAATAAAAATACACACACACACACACACACACAGTGACAGATAACCAGATGGAAGAAATCCTTTCACAATTTATATGCATATCACATCATCACTATGTATACTTTAAATATCTTACAATTTTATTCATAATAGAAAAAAAGCTAAAAAAGAAGAAAAAGCAATATTGGTAAATGAGTTAGATATTTCTCAGACAGATAGGTCAGATATTTAACAAACATCAATATTTCTTTCTTAGCTTTCTGCCTTCTTTTTTTTTTCTTTTTTCTGACCTCTGTCCTTCTGTCTCCCTCCACCAACGCGTGGTATAATAAGGAAAGCAATATAATGTAGTGATTAAGGGAATGGGTTATGGAGCCCTACTGCTTGAGTTCACATAGAAGCCACTAGTATTAACTATGGGACATTCAGCAAATTATTTAACTCTGGGCCTTTGTTCCTTTTTCTGTGAAATGGAGACAATAACATTGTCCACTTCGTTGAATTATTCTCAGGACTAAATGAATTGATATGTATAAAAGCTCTTAGAACCATGTTTGGCATATAAAAATGTTAAATTTTGGGGCGCCTGGGTGGCTCAGTTGGTTGAACGTCTGACTTCGGCTCAGGTCATGATCTTGCAGTCTGTGAGTTTGAGCCCTGCGTCAGGCTCTGTGCTGACAGCTCAGATCCTGGAGCCTGCTTCGGATTCTGTTTCTCCTCTCTCTACCCCTCTCCCGCTCATGCTCTGTCTCTCTCTGTCAAAAATAAATAAACATTAAAAAATTTAAAAAAAACCAAATTTTTATGGAATTCAAGTTTCAGGTTTTTTTCTATTAATTTATAGAACTACCTTGTTTTAATTTGTTAAGCAGATGAGTGAACTGTTTGAGGATTTTTCTTGTTAAACTCCCAAATCAAATTTAGTTGCTTTTGGTGGAGATGATATTTAATAAACTTTTATTTTTCTATCAATCATGTTTTCCTATTTCCCACCCTTAGATTAGTCACTGAGGAGAAGATGACAGGGATTTTGTTTATTTATATATTGGATTTTTATTAAAGGATATAGTGTTATATTCCCAGAAAGCAAAACAAGAAAAAGGACAGATTCAGGCAGGATAGATTTTTATGTTTTAATTAAAAAACATATTTTTTAAGTTTATTTATTTTGAGTGAGAGAGAGTGTGAACAGACGAGGGGCAGAGAGAGAGAGAGAGAGAGAGAGAGAGAGAGAGAATCCCAAGCAGGCTCCATGCTGTCCTCACAGAGCCCAATGCAGGGCTCTAACCCCACAAACCTTGAGATCATGACCTGAGCCAAAACCAAGAGTCAGACACTTAACCCACTGAGCCACCCGGGCACCCCCTAGATTCTTATGTTTTAGATATTTGCTATCTGAATAGAAGAAAGACCTTTTCAATAATCCAGAAGCTTTTTTTTTTTTTTTTTTAAAGATACTGTGCTTTACTTATTTAACCATTTCAGGATCATATTAAACCTATCTGCCAAGGAAATTGACACATGTACATTCACTCTTTAGAAAACAAAACTTTTTAAGTAAAATACTTCAAGCATCCAAAAGGCATTGTATGTATTTGTATGATAAATACATATTTGTATATTTATATGACAAAATCATAAATATAAAATTATGATTTATATAAAATATAAAAAAATTAATAAAATTACAACCCAGTCTAAGAAATAGAAATTAGAGACACCTGGGTGGCTCAGTCGGTTAAGCGTATGACTTCAGCTCAGGTCATGACCTTACATTTGTGAGTTTGAGCCCCGCGTTGGGCTCTGTGCTGACAGGTCAGAACCTGGAGCCTGCTTCGGATTCTGTGGCTTCCTCTCTCTCCGCTCCTCTCCCACTCATGCTCTGTCTCTCAAAAAAAAAAAAAAGTATTAGAAATAGAAATTAATAATACTTTTGAAACCCCACATATCCTTAGTGATCCCATGCCATTCCCTGAACTCCCCCCTTTATGACTTTTTGATTTCTTTTTTTTTTTTTTTGAATGTTTATTTTATTTTTGAGACAGGGAGAGACAGCATGAACAGGGGAGGTTCAGGGAGAGAGGGAGACACAGAATCGGAAACAGGCTCCAGGCTCTGAGCCATGAGCCCAGAGCCCGACGCGGGGCTCGAACTCACGGACCGCGAGATCGTGACCTGGCTGAAGTCGGACGCTTAACCGACTGCGCCACCCAGGCGCCCCGACTTTTTGATTTCTTAATCTCTTACATTAAAAAAATATTTTTCCATTTGCAGACGTATTCATAAACAATGTATTGCCTAGATTTGCATGTTTGAAAACTTTACAGGAACAGAGTCATATTATGGGTATTCTGCACCTTGCTTGTTTTAGTCAACATTATATTCCTGACATTCATCTGTGTAGATATGTTTAGCTGGAGTTCACTCATTTTAACTGCCATATGTTATATGTGACATATTATGTGAATATACCATTTATTTTGCCTTTCTTCTGTCGATGAAAAATGGTATTAAAATCAAGAAGATGTTTGACTTTGCTTTTAAAAAATCAGTGCTTCTATGAACCTTTTGTGCTTATTTCCTGGTACACATGTTCCAGAGCTTTTCTAGGCTGCATACTTGGGAGGAGGGTAGTGCTGGAAAGCTATATACAGTTTTCCAAGATGATTATTATCCATGTGCCTTCCCATTAGAGGTATCCAAGAGTTAATGTTATTCCATATTCCCACCAACATTTGGCTCTTGAGGTTTTGCCTGGTGTGTACAAACTGGTCTCTGCTCCAGTCACTCTGGCCTCCTTAGGGTTTTTCAGGACCTTGCACTAACTTGTTAGTCTGCTGGGAACGTTCTTCCTCCTGACACATGCATGGTGGCGCTTTCACCTCCTTCAGGCCTTTACTGAATTATAAAGCTTTCCTCGTATATCCCTTTTATTTATTTATATTTATTTATTTTTATTTCATTTTTAAGTAATCTCTACATCCATCGTGGGGCTTGAACTTGCAACCCTGAGATCAAGAGTCACCTGCTCTACTAACTGAACCAGCCAGACGCCCCAGTCCAGCTGTTATAAAATATGACATGCCTCTCTCCCACTCCCTACCCTGCTTCACTGCTTCGTTTTTCTCCAGAGCACTTATTACCACTGCCTTTCCCCACCGGAAAGGATAGGGACTTCGTATATCTTGTTCATGGTTGCATCCCTAGTCCTTAGAGTGGTAACTTGTGCACACTAGACTTTAATATGTATTTGTTGATTGAAAGGAATGAATCTCCTTGAGGTTTCATTATTATTTCCTTGATTATTAATGAGATTGAGCAGATTTCTATTGGCTATTTGTACTTCTCCATCTGTGAATATCTTTTGCTCATTTTTCTATTGTGTCGTTTAACACTTCATTATAAACACTTCATTCTTTGCTAATTTCTTGCATGATATTCTTCTACTTTGTGACTTAATTTATAACTTTTAAAAAAATATTGATATCTTGGGGCGCCTAGGTGGCTCAGTCGGTTAAGCGTCCAACTTTGGCTCAGGTCATAATCTCATGGTCCGTGAGTTCGAGCCCCACGTCGGGCTCTGTGCTGACAACTCAGAGTCTGGAGCCTGCTTTGGATTCTGTCACCCTTTCTCTCTGACCCTCCCCCGTTCATGCTCTGTCTCTCTCTGTCTAAAAAATAAATAAGCATTAAAAACATTAAAAAAAATATTGATATCTTTTGGTAAACAGTTTTAATTCTAAATAGTGGAGTTCATTAATATTTCCCTGTATGGTTTGTGTTTGACTGTTGTGTAAGGAATTCTTTTCTAGCCTGAGGGCATACAAGTATTTACCTATGTTTTTTGTAAAAGTTTAAAAACTTTGCTTTTCACTTTCAAGTTTCTTTTTTTTTTTAATTTTTTTTTTAACGTTTATTTATTTTTGAGACAGAGAGAGACACAGCATGAACGGGGGAGGGGCAGAGAGAGAGGGAGACACAGAATCTGAAACAGGCTCCAGGCTCTGAGCTGTCAGCACAGAGCCTGACGCGGGACTCGAACTCACAGACCGCGAGATCATGACCCGAGCCAAAGTCAGCCCCTTAACCGACTGAGCCACCCAGGTGCCCCTCACTTTCAAGTTTCTAATGTACCTGGAATGGATTTGGGAGTATGTTGAGAAGTTGGAATCCACTTTTTTTTCTATGTGGAAAGACATCCTTTTCCGTGCTGATCTCATGCCACTTCCATTTTATATAAATATATATACATGCATATATATAATTTCTATCTCTATATTTCTATGCTTTCTATAAGTGCTTTGGTCTTTCTTTTTTGAACTCTTTTTTTTTGTTGTTCTTTTAGTTTTTTGTTTATTCTGCATAATGCCACACTTCTTTTTACATATTACAACTTTTAATGCTTCCTGATCTTGGTGGGGCAAGTCTCCCCTTCTTATTCTTCTTCCATAGGAGAGTCTTAACTATTCTCAGCTCCTCATTCTTCCATATAGACTTCAGAGTTGGCTTACTAGATTGCAAAAAAATGTGCAGTTCAGGTTTTGACTGAAATTCCCTTGACTTTATACATGTCTTTAGGGGATAATTGCCATACATATGGTATTGAATGTAACTATCTATAAACATATATAGCTCATGTTTATTTGGATGTTCTTTAATATCTCTCCATAATGTTTTATAATTTTCTCCACATGGAATCTTGCATAGCATTTTAAAGTTTTACTTAGTACCTTAATTTTTAGCACTACTATGGTTATTATTTATATATTTATTTATTTAAAAATTTTATAAGGTGCTTATTTATTTTAAGAGAGAGAGAGAGAGAGGCAGAGAGAGAGGGAGAGAGAGAATCCCAAGCAGGTTCTGTGCTTAGCTTAGAGCCTGATGTGGGACTCAATCTCATGACTGTGAGATCATGACCTGAGCTGATGTCAACAGTCAGACGCTTAACTGACTGAGCCATTCAGGTGCCCCAATAGTTATTTTTTAAATTACATTTTTTGACTTTTTTGTTGATGTATAGACACGCATTTGATTTTGTAATTTGATCTTATACTGTTACTCTGTTAAATCATCCTATTAATTCTAGTTATTTATCTGCAGGTTCCTTGGAGTTTTCTGTGTACATAGTCATATCATCTTCAAAGAGTGATAATTCTATTTCTTTTTATCTTTATGCCATTTTTTGGGTCTTAACTCATTAGGTAGGACCTCCAATGTAATGCCAAGAAAAAGTTCGGAGCCTGAGCTTGCTCAGATTCTGTGTCTCCCCCTCTCTCTCTGTTCCTCCCCCACTTGTGTTCTTTTTCTCTCTCTCAAAAAAAGTAAATAAACAAACATTACAAAAAAAGAAAGTATTTTAAAATTCCTTAATAATGTTTTTGACACTTTCTGATTTTGTGATTTTTTTTTTTTTTTGTAAATTGTTTCATTTCTTGGTGCTAGTATATAGTTGTGATAGGTGCCGGGTGGTGGTGGGGGGGGGGTGCCAGCCCAGAAAAAAATACAAATTCAGTATGCCCAAGGATTGTATTTTCAGAGAATCCTTATGTGACTTTGGCAATCTTTAGTGAAAACTTGAGGGGTCTTGATATAATCTTTGTGTAGCCCTGACTTAATAAGAAACATTTTTTTACCTTTTTTTCCCTAAGAGATGTCAATATCTTTTTTTGTAAGTGTATGTATGTGTGTGTGTGTTTGTGCGGGGGGGATAACCACTTTGCAGAATGATCTGTGGCTTTACAAAATAAAGGTATTTCTAAGCAAAAGAAAAAAATCAATATACATTCTATGTTTCAGTCAAAGTTTTAAATCTGAAAACTGTACCCTCATGTGCACATAAATTATTAAAAATTTGCTTTGGCACAAGGAAAAAACTGAGGTCATTATAAAAAAAAAAGTAGAAATGAAAATGAGCAGGAAAAAAACTCTCAATATATCCCACTATTAACACGAGGCTTTTGGATATATGACTGCATATATTTATATTTTTCTTTTTAAAAATGGGAACATACGATAGATACTTTGAACTTTTTTAGTTAATACTACAATCTAAAAAATTAAATTGTCGAGCAATATTTCATTATGTGGATATAAAGCAATTGTGTGATTTGTCCTCAGTTATTTCTTTTTTTTTTATACTTTTTTTAACGTTTATTTATTATTGAGAGGCAAAGAGACACAGAGTGTGAGCAGGAGAGGGCGCAGAGAGAAGGGGAGACACAGAATCCGAAGCAGGCTCCAGGCTCTGAGCTGTCAGCACAGAGCCCGACATGGGGCTTGAACTCACAAACTATGAGATCATGACCTGAGCTGGTTGATCGCATAACCAACCGAGCCACCCAGGTGCCCCAAAGTCCTCAGTTATTTCTGCAAGGTCATCCTTTTCTTCAGAGTCATTAAATATTGCCTGTTCTCGACACTTGGCCTAGACCATCTTCTCAGTATTATCTCCCCAGGTAATCTCATCAATGGCTCACAGCTTCAATTATTAGAAACATGCCAGTGACTTCTAAATTTACATCTCATAAGCCTCTTTTGAGACCTAGCCTAGGTATATCTCATTGCCTATTTAGCATTTCTGCTTTGTCAAAGACACTCCAAACTCTACAAATCCAAGCTATGCAGAACTAATGAATCTCCCGTCCCCCAAACCTGGCAGTCTTCCAGTGAAAGGCAAGATTATCTGTCCCACTGAATAAGCCATCAACTTAGGAATCACTGTTGACACATCCTTCACTTCTTCCTCATATCTACATATTACCAAATTGTACCAATTTTGCCTCCTAAATATGTTAAGTTTTTTCCATTTCCATTGCCAGCACCTTAGTCTGTACTGTAATTTTTGGCCAAATGAACTGGTTTACTATACCCAATTAGGCCTCCATCTTATAAATTCTCTATACCAAGGCTTCTCAAAGTATCTGTGGTGAAGGACCAATTTTTTAAATTTCCAATCTGGGGGCACTTTAGTGGATTAGTTGGTTGAGCATCCAACTCTTGATTTTGGCTCAGGTCATGATCTCACAGAGCCCACTTAAGATTCTCTTTCTCTCTTTGCCCCTCCCCTGTTTATGCTCTCTCTCTCAAAAATTAATTAGTTAAATAATTAACTAATGCCCAATCTGTCACAGAACAATATTTTTGTTAAATACAATAAAAATAAGTTACTGGAAAAAATAAAATAAAAACGCAAAGAGATACAAAATATAAGCCATGCATTTTTATTAGCTTTAAGACCTAAAAGTGCTGTGTTAAGTTGATATAAAAGTTTCTGAACATTCACTTCTGGCCCTTAATTTGACATGTACTGTTTTATCTCCATTGTGTAGCAAAATGGCTGGAGTATAGAAGACACTTAAATGAAAGTCATAACTTTGGCAATTGGACATTCAAATTGTTTTCAGTGGTGGCCATTTGAATCTATCTGTAGTTAAGTCTTCATTTCTTTAGAATCGATTCCTAGATATAGAATTGTTAGATCCAGAGTATAGACTTTTTTTTTTTTTTTAAGCTAGGCTTCTTGTCTAGCACAGAGCCCAATGTAGGGCTTGAACTCAAGACCAGAGGTGAGATCAAAGGTCGCACACTTAACTGACTGAGCCAGCCAGACACCCCCAGAGTAGAAACATTTTTTAAAAGGTTTCTGTTAAGTTAAATTGCCTTCCAGAAAGACTGTGTTCACATCAATATTGAATGTACATGCTCATTTCTGTTCCTTAGGAATAGGTCTCTCTTTTTTTTTTTAAGTTTATTTATTTATTTTGAGAGAGAGAAAGAGCACGTGCGCACGTGTGTGTATGTGTGTGTGTATGTGTGTGTGTGCATGTGCATGCAAGGGAAGGACAGAGAGAGAGGGAGAGAGAGAATCCCAAGCAGGCTCCACACTCAGTGCAGAGCCTGATGCGGGGCTTGATCTTAGGACTTTGAGATCATGACCTGAGCTGAGATCAAGAGTCTAACACTTAAATGACTGAGCCCCCAGGTGCCCCAGGAATAGGTCTCTTTGTCTGTTAAGCTCCTTCACTCAAATTTAACTGCTTCAATCATGGCCTCTGTCTTGGGGCATTTTCAAGGTGGGGAGGCACAACTTTTCTTCCCCTTGTCCCCAGTGTGCATTTCAGACTGGCTCATTATTATATGGTATTCACCTTTGTCCCATCTAGAGTGGGTTGCTGTGAGGCAAAAGGAAGCAAGAAGACATTGGTCCTTCGGGCTGTCCCAATTCTTTGGATCTTCCAGGACCCTGATGAGCTCTCCCATTGTGACTCCTTTACATTAGCTTGAGGCAGAACTTTTGGTTTTTGTAACCTAGTAAGGTTAGTGATTATCTGACCTACACCCATTTTGGGATTACTGTCTCTGGGCAATACAGATATCTCTTTGCAAGGCTCTAGAGTGTTTCTTATTTGTTTTCAGATGGGCCATTTTGACTGAAGCTTATTCTTTCTTGCAAGAATTCAATGTCAGAAGTAGCCAATTATATGACTTAGCTTACATGACTGAGGATAGTTTTTGACTTTGATACAAAAACACTGGCTTGGGGGTATCTGGGTGGCTCAGTTGGTTAAGCATCTGATTCTTGGTTTTGGCTGAGGTCATGATTTTGCAGTTCTGGAATTCAAGCCCCGCAATAGGCTCTGCACTGACAGTGTGGAGCCTGCTTGGGATTCTCTTTCTCTCCCTCTCCCCACCCTTCCCCCCCCCCCCACTGTCTCTTTCTCTCTCAAAATAAATAGACTTTTAAAAAATTAAAAATAAAAAAAACACTAGACCAAGCAAATAAATTTATTGTCTTATATAACCCAAAGTCCAGTGATAGGTGGTAACTGATAAATGTCAACAGTGGCTCACTTATGTCAGTATAGACCCAGGTTTATTCTTCTCTTCATCCTGCCATTCTCAACAGAGGCTCTATCCTAAGACTGGCTTCCTGTGGTGGCAAGGGAGCTGCCAGTAACTACAGAGGATAGAGACTTTCTTGGTGATGTCTTGGAATGGAGGCAAGGAGAGGCTGTCCACTAAAATGAAATGTCTTTTCCCTTTAGTCTGATTGGCCCAATTTAGGTCTTGTGTTCATATATAAGATACTGTATTTCTAAAAGCCTCTCAAGCTTTAGGTTTGATAGGCACAGATACAATGTTCCAAGTTATAGTAGTTTAACTGAGCATGGCTAGATATAAGGGTTCAGGTGATGTCATCCACATCTTCCTTCTCTCTTTAACAGCTTTTCTCCATTTGGTAGTCACGAAGGCCACCAGAAACCTGAGACACACATCTTATCAGGTTAGCAACCTTAGCAGAAAGAGAGCATCTTCTCTGATAACTCTGCAGAAAAACCCCAGAGAAGATCCTGCTTGGCCATATTCTCATTCCTGAATCAATTACTGTGACCACAGGAATAGAATACTTTGGTCAGGTCTGGGTCCTGTGTCTAAGGGGGAAGCAAGCACCCCTAAGCTACTTAGAAATAGTTCTCTAGAAAAGGGCTTGGTTACTGAAAAAAGCCAGAACAGGTACTGGGAAGGCAAAAATAATAGCTGTTCACTATAATGGTATTTTAGCAATTCAAAAGAGGCCAATTTGGCAGAGTAGTAGCTCTCAAATTGTGGTCCCCACAATTCTGACCTATTGAATCAGAAACTGTAGGGGGTGGAGCCAGAAATCTGTGTTTTAAAAACCTACCTACCATGTGATTCTGATGCAGGATGAAGTTTGAGAATCAGTGATAATGAGGTTTCCCTCTGGAGCTTTGGAAGTGCAATAGGTCAAGCAATTAACTCTGGGGATAGGGGAGGTTTCTTAGGGGAGGTGGAATCTAATTTGAGCTCCCAAAGATTAGGTGGACCTCACTGTGTGAAAGCATTTCCATTTCTTTCTCTCCACCTTCCTACTCTTCTCTTGCATTGAAGCCTGGCTGATGCCAATTTAACATATTCATTCTGCCTCTTGAGTCACTGTGTCTCGGCTTTTCTTTCTCCTAGAATATCCTTTTTTTTTTTTTTTTCCTCTTTACTGATTCCAATCCTAGCCATCCTTGAAGGGTCAGCTCAAACCTTCATTTCTTCCAGGAAATCTTTTTTTTTTTCCAATTTATTTTTATTGTTTGTTTATTTATTTATTTATTTTGAGATAGAGCGTGAACAGGGGAAGGGCAGAGAAAGAGGGAGAGAGAATCCCAAATGGGGTCTGCACAGTGTACAGAGCCCAACACAGGGTTCGAACTCACAAAGCCATGAAATCATGACCTGAGCCAAAGTCAGATGCTTAACCAACTGAGTCTGCAGGTGCCCCCATTTCTTCCAGGAAATCTTACCTGATAATCTCAATTTTCACATGGTAATTGATTTTCTATATACCAGGTACTATGATAAGTACTGGAATTATATAAATATACTATCTGGCTTAAAGGATATATGCATTTTTTTAAGATGCCATCAGAATGCCCTCTAAAAAAGGCTCTACCAGTTTACATATTCACTAACATATGAGTCTACTAAATTCCCCACATATTCACCCCCACTAGATACTATCAGTCTTTCATTTTTGCCAATCTGATAAGTGAACAATATCTTCTTACTGTTTTAATTTGTATTCCTTTGATTACTAATAAATTTGACTATTTGCATTTTCTCTTCTATAACTTGCTTGTTAATATCTGTCTGCTATTTTATGAGAATATCATAGAATGAGTGGCTTATAAACAACAAACACTTATGTTTCATAGTTCTGGAGCCTGGAAGTCCAAGATCAGGGCGCCAGCATGACCAGGTCTGGTGAGAACCCTCTTCCCGAGTTGCAGACAGCTGTCTTCTTGTGTCCTCACATGACAGAAAGAGAGCGAGAGAGCTCTCTGGGGTCTCCTTTATAAGAGCACTAAATCCCATTCACAAGGCCTCCATCCTCACGACCTAATCACCCCCAGAGGCCACACCTCCTAATACCACCACATTAGGGGTTATGGTTTCAACTTATGAATGGGGGTTGAGGCGGGGGACACAAACATTCATTCCGTAAGAATATTCTAAGTTTGTTTTTATTTTTAAGCTTGTCGTACAGAAACTTTAATTTTTTTCTTTTGGTGTACAGTTCTTTGTATTTTAACTTATGTATAGATGTGTATAACTACCACCATAATCAGAAAAAGAACAGTTATATCATTCCAAAATGCTCCCTTGTGCTAGCCTTTTACAGTCACACTTCCAATCCAACTGTAACTCCTGGCAACTACTGATCTGCTCTCCATCACTGCTGTCTTACGGTTTTGAGAATGTTATATAAATGGAATCACATAGAAGGTAACTTCTTGAGGTTAGATTCTTTCACCCAGCATGTTTAAGATTTATCCAAGTTGTTGTATGTATCAGTAATGTGTTCCTTTTTATTGCTGAGTAATGTTCATTGTATGGATGTACCAAAATTTGTTTATCCATTTATCCTTTGAAGGACATTTGGTTGTTTCCTGTTTGGGGCTATTATAAATAAACCTGCTATGGACATCTGTGTATAGGTTTTCGTGTTGATATAAACTTTTATCACTTTAGGGTAGATTCTCAGGAGTGGGATTCTAGGGTTATATAGAAAATGCTTGTTTAACTTTATAAGAAAGGGCCAAGCCATTTTCTAGAATGGCTGTACTATTTTGGATTCACACTAGCAATGTATCATATTACCTACTGCCTCTTCCAGAGCTAATTAAATTAGGGATAAGTGCCTTAGCCAAAATGTATGTTCTATTAGTCAGACCAGTGACTTATGAATGGACTAGTATGAGAACGCTGCAAAAAGGGGACAAAGGGACCCAAACAAATCTGAATCTGAGATTTACAGAAAGAAGAGAAGCAGAAGCTAAGGTCAGAGGGGAAGCAGAAACCTAGAAATACTGAGTCATCTGTATGGTAGACTTATTTAAGTAGGGAACAACAGTTGCCTGTGTCAGAGGGCATGAGGAGATGACAAAGTCAGCAGAGCTGCTGTTGCTGGGTCATGAATGATGAGAAGTTCATATTCTATTGCTCTTTGAGACCTGGCTTTCCAGTAGCAGAGCTGGAGGCTCTGTCCTTTTGTTTGTTTGTTTGTTTTCTCTGCAGCTTTAAAATAAACTCTCATAAGTTATAGAAGGAACCTTTAATGTAAAAGCTTTACTGAGACATGATTCACATATGAATTCAATGGATATCATCCATTGAAAGTGACCATTCGGTGGTTCTTAATATATTCATAGAGTTCTACACATCTATCACCACAATCAACATTAGAAAGACTTCCATCACTCTAGAAAGAAACTTCAGGGGCACCTAGGTGGCTCAGTCAGTTAAGCATACGACTCTTGATTTCAGCTCAGGTCATGATTTCACAGTTCATGCATTCCAGCCCCATATCAGGCTCTGTGCTGATAGCGTAGAGCCTGCTTGGGATTCTCTCTCTCCCTCTCTCTCTGCTCCTCCCTCACCCACGTCTCTCTCTCTCTCTCTCTCTCTCTCTCTCTCTCTCTCTCTCTCTCAAAATAAATAAACCAAAAGAAAAAAAAAACTAAAGGAATTAAAAACAAAACAAAACAAAACAAAATAAAATAAAAAGAAACTCCATATCCCCAGCCAAACAAACTTTTTTATCATGGGGACCATGTGCAGTTCCTGATTGTTCCTGAGTAACAGGTTTCCATTCCCTGCAAGTCCATGAAAGTCTTCATATAAGACAATCACAGCTTACTTCAGGAGCCAAGTATCAACCCACTCTATTGAAATGACAAAGCCTACCTCCGACATGTGATTGTTCATTCTGTTTCTGAGTATGACTCTCACAGGGCTCTGTGTGATGTGTGATGTTCTCTTCCCCCAGGTCGTAAGTATATGTGACAACAAATTGCTAGCAATCTCATTTTCTCAGTATTGGGTGTCATGTGTTCAGCCATGTCAATAATCCTAGGTTGGGAATCCCACCCTTGCTAGTGGGGTGACTAGGAAGAAAATAAAACAAGGTATTCAATAACATATTTGAGCAGGCAAAAGAAAGAATCAACACCCTTGAAAATATTTAATTGAGAGTATCCAGTCAGAGGAGCACAAAGGAAAAAGAATGAAGAAAAATGAACAGAGCCTAAGAGATATGTGGGACACCATCACACATACCAGAGTATGTGTAATAGGAGTCCCAGAGAGAGAGAGAGAGAGAGAGAGAGAGAGAGAGAGAAAGGAGAGAGAAAAACAGGGAAGAAAGACTTTCTGAGGAAATAATATACAAAGACTTTCCAAATTTGGTGAAAGATGTGAAACTACACATCCAAAAAGTTCAATGAACTAAAAGTTCAATTTATCCTAGCAGGATAAATTCAAAGAGATCCACATACAGATATAGTATAGTCAACCTGTTGGAAGACAAAGAATCTTGAAAACAAGAGAGAATGGACTTATCTTGTACAAGAGAGCCCCAGTAACAATGACAACCAATTTCTCTTTGCAAATCGTGTTGGCCAGAAGGCAATAGAATGACATATTTAAAGTGCTAAAACATGTGGTACCTGGCTGGCTCAGTCAGCAGAGCATGTGATTCTTGATCTTGGGGTTGTGCGTTCGAGCCCCATGTTGGGTATAGAGATTACTTAAAAATAAAAAAACTAAAAAAGCCTTTTTAAAAAACATTTCTTATTTATTTTTGAGAGAAAGAGAGAGAGAGAGAGAGAGCAAGAGAGCAGGAGAGGGGCAGACAAAGAGGAGAGAGAATCCAGGGCAGGCTCTGCACTGTGAGCATAGAGCTCAACATGGGGCTCAGACTCTTGAACTGTGAGATCATGACCTGAGCCAAAATTCAAGAGTCGGCCACTTAACTGACTGACTCACCCAGATACCCCTAAAAATAAAAAATAAAAAATAAAAAATAAAAAAACTTTAAAAGAATACAAAGTGCTAAAGGAAAAAAGTATCAACCAAGAATTCTGTATCTGGTCAAACTATCCTTCAAAAATGAAAGAGAACCACACTCCTTTTTTTTTTATTTTTTTTAACGTTTTTATTTATTTTTGAGACAGGGAGAGACAGAGCATGAACAGGGGAGGGTCAGAGAGAGGGAGACACAGAATCTGAAACAGGCTCCAGGCTCTGAGCTGTCAGCACAGAGCCTGACGCGGGGCTCGAACTCACGGACCGAGAGATCATGACCTGAGCCGAAGTCGGCCGCTTAACCGACTGAGCCACCCAGGCGCCCGGAACCACACTCCTTTGACCTCTGAAATAGCCACTGCCACCGCCTTCCAGGAAGAGAAGAAGTGGGAGAGGAACTTAAGTTGCCTGTCACCCAAGTCTTCTAGTTGTGCTGCCTGCAAAGAGTATAGTGTGTTCATCTGTGCCAAGCTTGCCTGCACCTCTCCTCTAATCCAAGCTGGATCCAGAATTGCATCCAGACCAATTTCTGCATCAGTGTTATCTTGAGAGAAGAGGGCTCTACAGTATTTAATGGCAGCACAGAATGGTGTTTTAGCTAATCCAGTGGGAGTTTCACGCCAGTGCAATCAGAGAGACATTGATACTATTAGCAAATTTATTGGTGCAGGTGGTGCAACAATAGGAGTAGCAGTTTCTGGTGCTGGTGTTGGAATAGTATTTGGCAGCCTTCTCATTGGTTATGCCAGAACCCCTCACTTGAATCAGTGGCTGTTCTCATATGCTCTCCTCGGACTTGCCTTGTCTGAAGCTTTTGTTTGATGGTCCTTTCTTAATTTTATTTTCCATGTATGAGAAATTACTGCTTGAAATGTTGTCCCTCATATTAATTATGGATGTAATTCTGTGTATCTTACAGTGACTCCAAAACCTATAGTGCTGGTGCCACGGAAACGTCCATTACAAGTTTCCCCCACTGTCTGAAAGTAGAGCATTCCTATGAAATATTTCTTAAGCCAAAATGGTATAAAGTGAAGAGTGTCCCCCGCTTTCTGAAAATTGTGTTACACTGCTGTTTTTTTATGAAAGATCTACACTGGTACCTGTTTTAGCTGTTTCTTCTGCCAGTTCAGATCTATTCTTGAACCCTTCTAGTGAACTTGTTATTTTAGTTATTGTACTTTTTACCTCCATAATGTCCATGTGGTTCTTTGAAAAAGTTATTCCTCTATCTTTATTGACATTCTCTATTTGCTGCAACATGTGATACATTTTATTTACTTCTTTTAGCAGGGCTCCCTCTAGTTCTTCTAATATATTTCTTTTTTTTTTTTCAGATTTTATTTTTTATTACTTTTTAAAATGTTGATTTATCTTTGAGAAAGAGAGAGAGAGAGAGAGCAAGGGAGGGGCAGAGAGAGGGGGACACAGAATCTGAAGCAGGCTCTAGGCTCTGAGCTGTCAGCAGAGCCCAACGCAGGGCTCGAAACCACAAACCATGAGATCAAGACTTGAGCAGAAGTTGGACGCTTAACTAAGCCTCCCACGCACATCTCTACCAATACATTTCTAATAATTATTATTAAGTCTTTGTATGTTAAATCCTATATCTGAACCTTGTCACAGGCAGTTTCTGTTGTCCTATCTTATTGTGTAGGAGTCACACATTCTTGTTTCTTTGTATGTCTTGTAAATTTTTGTTGTTGAAAACTGGACATTTTAGGTACCATGTAGCAAATCTAGATCCTGATTATCTCTCTCCTGGGACTTATTTTTCTTGTTGTTTGGTTGGTTGTTTGTCTAATAACTTAAACAAACTATTTTAGTGAAGCCTATTGCCCCTTCAATGCGCAACCTCTGTTCTTGCTCCTCAGAGAATACAGCCGTGGATAGGCACAAGTTACTCTGGGATGACAGTGTTTTATTTAGCAGAGCTCTCTCTGACAGTCTCTTTTCCTGATCTCTCTGTTAAGCTAAGCTGTCTGCTTCTGTTAGTATTTAAAATCCCTTCCCTTTTGGGCGTCTCAGCAGGCTGTTTGCATGTTCTTATGACATGGAACCTGGCTTTTCCTGCTGTAAGTAATCCAAAAGAGAAAAGGGAAAGTCGGGTGGAGGGTATCCTCTTTATGGCTTACCCTTAGAAGTCACATAGCATCCCTTCCACCACGTTTTATTTATTAGAAACAATATGATAAGTCTGACCTGGGCATTCAGTGAGTGCGGAATTAGGCTCTACCTTGTGAAGTGAATCATATCAAAGAACCGGTGGATATATTTAGGAATCACTTTTTTTTTTAAGTTTATTTATTTTTGAGAGATAGAGAGCAGGGAATGGACAGAGAGAGAGGGAGACAGAATCTGAAGTGCTGTCAGTGCAGAGCCTAACACGGGGCTCAAACTCACAAACTGCAAGATCATGACCTGAGCCAAAGTTGGACGTTCAACTAACTGAACCACCCAGGAACCCTTAGAAAGCACCTTAATAAGAAGAGGCAAACTGGGACACCTGGGTGGCTTAGTCGGTTGAGTGTCCAAGTTCGGCTCAGGTCATGTAGTTCATGGGTTTGAGCCTCACATGGGGCTTGCTGCTGTCGGTGAAGAGCACGCTTTGGATCCTCTGTCCCTGTCTCTCTGCCCCTCCCCTGCTCATGCTGTCTCTGTCTCTCAAAAGTAAACATTTAAAACACACCTTATAGTCTGGCAAAACGAGGCAAAATTCAAATATCAGTAAGACCCAACTTTTGTTGATGTTTATATTCTTTACCAGGGCATGATATGGCTCTGGGGTTTCTCAGACTTTCATCATGGTTCTGTGTCTATCTCAATCATTAGATTTTGATTCTAAAGATATATGGAGCGTAGAGGTGCCCTGGGTGGCTCAGTTGGTTGAGTGTCCAACTCTTGATTTTGGCTGAGGTCATGATCCCAGGGTCATCGGATTGAGCCCCATGTTGGGCTCTGTGCTGAGTATGGAGCCTGCTTAAGATTCTCTCTCTGTCTCTGTCTCTCCCTCCATCTGTACCTCTCCTCAACTCATGTGTTCTCTCTCTCTTTCTAAAATAAATATAAATACATACATACATACATACATACATACATACATACATAAAGACATATAGAGGGCAATTATTGCCCCCAAATCCCATTTTTTACAACACTTGCACTTGAGATGAGATGGTGATGAGATTCTTTATGTCATTTAGACAAAGTCCCATGCGTGTTAACAAATCACAGGAAAAAGCTTGGGATGACTATTCTTTTTTCTAATCCTTTCAGGCATTGAGCTGTGACTGTGCTGAGCAGGCGGAAGGCGCACAGTGGCTAGAGCTGCTCAGTACTTGTATGGCCAATCAGAAAGCAGTGTGGGTAACAAAAGGGGTGGAGGATTGTGGACAAGAGCGATGGTCAGAAGAGGATGTGGAGTAAAACGACTTTTTTTCTGTCAGGAATGCTGACATTTTTAGATGGGAATGTGAATTTCTGCAAGTGGTCCAAGGTAGCTAAAAGGTATAAAAGCATGGAGTAGTGTGGATATAGTAGATTCTAAAATTAAAAAAAAATTTTTTTTCTTAGGAATGCCAAAAATATTCATGAACATCTTTTAGTTTACAGGAGATTTCCAGATTCACATCTTATGGGCAAGCTAATCTAGTCCCTTCCCTTACCCCTTTTTATGGTAAGGAAACCAAAATCCAGTGAGGTTAGTATCGGAGCAGGGCTAGAAAGGAAACTTTTGTGATTCCTAATCCAATATGTATTCAGTGTTCTGTATAGCCATAAGTGGCTTATCAAGATTTGCATGATCTGATCCCTTATACTTCTCTATCCTTATCTTGTCCTTCCTCTGTATCATTCCACCTCAGCTGTGCTGGCCTTCTAGTTATTCCTCAAACATACCCAATGTGCTCCTTTCACAGGGCCTTTGCACTTGATGTGTCCTGTTGGAAACCTCTTCTTCCAGATATTTGAATGACTTTCCCTCACTCTTCCCTTATATCTCTGCTGTCACTTTACCAGAGAGGACTTCCCTGGTGACCATATCTAAAGCATTATCCAGCCACTGCTTTATTATTTTTCCCTTACTTGCTTTATTTCCCTTACTTTATGTTATCACATTATATATTCTTTGTTTATTATTTCTTTCCACTAAAACGCTGTGAAAGCAGGCACCTGATTTTTCTTGACTACTGTATCCTCCAGTATTTAGAGTAGTGGCACAGAGTAAGTATTCAATGTAATTAAAGTCAGTTTGTCATGCCTTTGTTCAAAAGCTTCCCATCTCTTCACAGTAAAAACCAAAGGCCTTGAGATGGTCTTTGTCATGGACTGAATTGTGTCCTCCCAAATTCATGTGTTGAAGTCTTAACCCCAGTATGCCTCAGAGAATATGACAGTAGTTGGAGATAGGACCTTAAAGGGTAATTACAGTTAAATGAAGTCATGTGAGTGGGCCCTAATCCAATATTACTGGTGTCCTTATAAGAAGAGGTTAGAGACACTAGAGATGTATATGCATAGAAGAAGCCCATGTGAAGACACAGAAAGAAATTGGCCAACTGCAAACCAAGGAAAGAAGCCTAAGGAGAAACCAAACTTGTCTATACCCTGATCTTGGACTTCTAGCCATCAAATATGTGAGAAAATAAATCTGTTGTTTAAGCCACCCAGCCAGTGATATTTTGGTAATGGCAACCACAGCAGACTAAAATAGCCTGGTTCCCCTCCACCTCATCTCCTGTGTCCCCTCTTACTCATGCTATTGCAACTTCTTTGGCTTTCTTGCAGTTTCTCAAGTATGCCAAGATGGCCTTCACCACAAGAATTTTTGTATTTTATGTTCACCTTTCCTAGGCTGCTCTTCCTCCCAGATTTCTCTAGTGCTTATTTATACACTTCAGTCAGTTTTCTGCTCACATGCTGCCTTCTTAGTCATGCCTTTTTTTTTAAGTGTATTTATTTATTTTGACAGAGAGGGAGAGAGAGAGAGAGAGAGAGAGAGAGCGCGCGCTTGTGCACAAGTGGAGGAGGGGCAGAGAGAGAATCCCAAGCAGGCTCCATGCTGACAGCATGGAGCCAACATGGAGCTTGAACTCACAAGCCATGAGATCATGATGACCTGAGCCAAAATCAAGAGTTGGGTGCTTAACTGACTGAGCCACCCAGTGGCCCCATGCTTTTTTTTTTTTTTTTTTTTGGAGAAGTTTGTTTGCTTATTTATTTTAGAAGTAATCTCTATACCTACCCAGCGTGGGGCTCGAACTCATGAAGCTGAGATCAATGTTGGATGTTCTATTGACTGAGCTAGCCAGCCACCCCTGGGTCATGCTTTCTTGACCATCCTATTTAAATCACAGCTTCTGTTACTTCCTTATTCCCTCTGTCCTGATCTTCCTTGGTTTTCTCCAAAGCAAGTACCAATCTGACATACCATATATATTCTTGTTTATTGTCTGTCTCCCCCATCTAGGCTGTATATGCCATGAGGGCATGAGTTAGTGTTGCCTTCTAGTTTGTCACTGACTCTTTGGTGCCAGAAGAGTTCCTGGAACAGAGGAGGACCTCAAATAATAACCTCAGTTAATGAATGTTAAAAATGGTCCTGGAATATAGGTAGACAGATAAGTAAGACAGACTAGAAGGTCCATGAATCCATTTTATATACGGGAACTTACTCCTTTGTTGTTTGTTTTTTAAAGGGAAGAGCCATTTCAGTGAAGGGGGAAGAAAGTATCATTTTTTTAAATATCTGGAAACTTCATGATTTAATATATTTGGAAGAAAATAAAGTTAGGTCTTTACTTCATATCAGAAAAAGAATAAATGTTAGATAAAATATATCTAACTGCAAAAAATAAAATTATGAAATTGTAAACAAAAATTTAGCAAGTTTAGGAGAATTTTTGTATAATTCCTGGGTGTGTATGCTTCTGGGGAGTAGAGTGAGGTTTCTTAGACAGAAAGAATACTCAGAAGTCATAAGAGAAAAGATAGATTTGATTACATTTAAAATTTACAATGGCAAAAGATACTCAGAAAGAAAATATATACCTATTTGACAAAGGGTTAATGTTCCTTCTATACTAAGAATTACCTCCTAATACAAAAGAGACAATCAGCTCATTAGAAATACAAGCAAAGAATATTAGAAGGATTTTTTAAGTTTATTTATTTTTGAGAGAGAGAGAGAGAGAGAAACAGAGCATGAACAGGGGAGGGGCAGAGAGAGAAGGAGACACAGAATCTGAAGCAGGCTCCAGGCTCTGAGCTGTCAGCACAGAGCCCAACATGGGGCTCCAGTTCACAGACCACAAGATCATGACCTGAGCTGAAGTAGGACACTTAACTGACTGAGCCACGCAGGCGCCCCCGAAGGATTTTTTTTAAAGGAGGAAACTCACATGGCCCGTAGATATGAAAGGAGGTCAATAACTTCATACACACATGAACACACACACACATACACACACATTTTTACTCATTCATTTTGTAATAAAAGTATACACTAATTTTTCTACTGTGTGTCAAGTATTATTATAGGCATTGGAGATAAAGCAGTGAAGAAAACAGGCAAAATATCGAACATCATGGAGCTTATGTTCTAGTGGACAGAGATAAGAAGCAATAAGAAATAAATTATATGGTATGTTAGGTGTAAGTGCTGTAGAAATAAGTAAAAAATGTAAGGGGACAACATAAAAGAAAAAGGAATTTACAAGATTATTTTGCCCAATTCTAGGGAAATGAATTTGGAAACCCAGATAAAATGGATGTTTTTCTAGGAGAATTAAATTGCCAAAATGATTGTGGGGGGGGGGAAGAAATTATAATCAAATTATATATCATAAAACATCTAGATATAGATATATATAAATCTTTAATGTAGCAGTGTAGCTATTGGGATTCTAGCCTATAAAAATAAAAATATCAGTGGGTAAGGCTGTTTATATACAGCAATGTTTATAGTATCCAAAAGATTGAAAACAACTTCAGTGTCAACAACACGTTGAATAATTGATAATGGAGCCATACTGTGAATATTAGCTATTTAAGAAAGAGGACCTATATTGTTTATTTGGAGAAATGTCAGTAATCAGAAAAGGAAATAGCAGGCTAATGTGTAAGTTTTTGGCAAAAAAGAAAAAGAACATTTCCCGTTACATGCAAATAATATGTTTGTGTATGTTTGTATGAATATACAGAAATGTATGGAAGGAAACACTTCAAGACTCAATGTTAGTTATTTGGAGTTGGCGTGTTGGCTTTTTTTTTTTTTTTTTTTGGTTTGTTTCCTCTACCAGGATATTTAGTTTGAAATAAAAATGTGGTTAAATATAGTTTGTAAAAAAGACTTCTTTCATCTTTTTCTGTGCTTATTTTATTTTTATTTATTAAAAAAAATTTAATGCTTTTTTTTGAGAGAGAGAGAGAGAGAGAGAGAGAGAGAGAGAGAGAGACAGAGAACGCGAGCGCGCGCGACAGCATGGTCGCGGAGGGGCAGAGAGTGAGGGAGACCCAGAATCTAAAGCAGTCTCCAAGCTCTGAGCTGTCAGCTCAGAGCCCCACGTGGGGCTGGAACGCAGCAACCACAAGATTGTGAGCCAAAGTCGGACACTTAACCGAATGAGCCGCTTAGGCCCCTCTCTATGCTTATTTTAATGTTAATAAAAGAAACGCATCTGCTGGCTGCTAGGTAAAACTGACGCATGAGACGTGGGGCAGGTGGTGTGATTTGTGTGGTATCCTAGGTGAGACTTCTGAGTTTTACCAGATTTTGCCCAACCATTGAGCTTTTATGTTGGTGTAGTAGAGTAAATTAAGTTACTCAAGTTCTCTCAACCCCAAGTTTTTTCATCAGTTAAACGAAGGTTAAAAATATCTAACACACAGGTAGGTTATTTTTATTGTGGAATGACACATGAAAGGATTTTTCAAGCGTTAAGCTTTCAGCTTAATAAGCTTCAAATCAGTTCTAATTTCCTGATATTTTCAGTGGCTGTGATACCCATCACATCATTGCTAGGGATGCAAAAATAGATTTAAGGCAGGAACATAAAGGCAGGAAAATCTTAACCATACAAAGCACTATGATATCCAGTGCGAAATGAATATTACTGAAGCCAAAAATGGCCAGGGAAGACTTCACGGAGGCAAGACAACACAGATCTTAAAGGTTGCGCAAGATTTGGATGGGACAAGCACAGAGCGGTCAGAGGCAACGATACACTGGGTGCTTGAGAACACGGTGGACTCCTGGAACGCCACACGAGAGAGCGCCCCCTTCCGGAACCAAGCTCCGCTGGCTCCTTTCTTTCGCCTCCCGGCGAGCGCGGTGCCGGCGGTACGCAGGCGCCGGGAGCAGATGAGGGCTCGCAAAGGCTCGATAGACGCGCATGCGTGCAGCTCTCTGGAGGCGGTAGCTTCTTCGGCGTCGAGACTGGAGGCTGAGTGCTAAACTGTGTGGGGCGCAAATGGGATCCGGCTGTTAGTCGGGTAGGCATAGGTAGGACCGCTGCCTTGTGGGGAATAGGGGGCTGGAAGGCGGGAACCCATAGCGTGGGGGTCCTGAGCCTTTCCTGTGAGATCCGGGCCGACTATTGTATCTGTGTCGCAGCGGCTGCGCACAAAATGGCGGCGGGCCGGCGGCGGGGGCGGGAGGAGGTTGGGGGACCCCCGGGATGAGAAGGAAAGCTTGGCTGCCCCGCTACCGCGTCCGTTCACCTTGCTGCCCCGGAGGGCCGGGTCGGGCACCCGTGCTAGGACATTGCTTCTGGAAGAGCCGCCCGACGCCGTTGCATTGGGCCGAGGAACAAGAACAGCCCTTTGGCAGCGCCGTGGCGGCCCCTTCCCCATCGGCGCAGGGCCTGCCGAGGCCGCGCCGGGCCTGACAGCCAGAGGAAGCGGTGGTGCGGGAGCACCGACGAGGGAGTAACCTTTCCCGTCGGGCCTTGAAGAGAGGCGGTGGAGCTTGAGCTGAGCCCTGTGGCGAGCGACGTTATGCAAGGAGCGTGGAGAGAACATGTTTGTGTTTGGGGCTGGGGAAGGGGGAGTTGGGATGAAGGGAGAATGTTAGATCCAGCGGCTTTTGCTGGTTGCTGTTTCCGCCTTTCGCGGGTATGAAAGCAAAGAAAATGTCACCTCTGTGCGGGATACGGGGAACCATAAATGATTCTGATACTTATTTACAAATTTCTCAAAGGAATCGCGAATACGGATCTTTAGTGGTTTACTTGTGTGTGATTCCTAGGCTCAGTCCCCTTCTGTTAAAAGTGGGGGGAGAATGTATACCACACAGTTGGATCCTTGAGGACGTTTTGAACAGATCTTTTGTTGTTTGAGATATTTGCGAACGAGGGAGACTTTTGTTAGTACAAAATCTTTAATTGAACTAGTCAGTGACGGCTGCCTCAAGGTAATTTTTCTTAATCTTAAACATTTACTCTAGGGTGAAGTTGGGGGCGGGGAGGGTAAAACCCTATTTTAATCTGAAGGATTTCTGAAGCAAAACTTGTTACCAGGATCTGGCAACTTAAGTTGATTCAAATTCTTTTTCTAACCGGCTTTAGAATCGTGCACGAAAAAATTTATTCGTTTTTATCCTTCATCTGTTGTAAAGGGTTGACTTACATGTCAGGGATATTTGCTGACTCAAATTTGCAGTTAGAATTGAAAAATTGGAAAAATTAATTTGTAAAAAAAGGTTAATGAAACTTATACAGAAAAATAAATGCATACTTTACATTATTCCAGCATAGCTTTAATTTTATTAGGCATTCTAGACTTTTTAAATGTTGCATTCTTTTCTTTCAATATGAC
The DNA here is from genome assembly GCF_018350175.1 of Felis catus. Taxonomy (NCBI): domain Eukaryota; kingdom Metazoa; phylum Chordata; class Mammalia; order Carnivora; family Felidae; genus Felis; species Felis catus. Next base: position 87,925,936 of record NC_058370.1, read on the forward strand.
AACATTTCATATACATTTTATTTTGTATCCCCATACTCTGTAATATGCACTTTTAAGTGATGTGGACTCCAACATGTTAATACGGTAAAAATATGCTGGGCCGTTCCCTGCTTGGTTATTGGAATCTAGTTCAGAAAAAGGTAAAACATTTGGAAGAAAATCACAAAATCTCATTGGTTCCTATTAACTAGTTTCAGAATGTTTTTATTAGTGTTACATATATGTTACCTTGAATACTGGTTATATTTTAGTCTTGTAATCTCTTCTTTTTGTGTCTTGGAGAGTGTGTATAGCGGATACTCTTGTTTAAAAAAAAAGCTTATTATAGTCGGTGATCAGTTTGTATTTCAGGGCTGTCCTAAAGATTTTCTCTTGGGAGCTTTTCAGAGGTGATCTCTGGAAATTTTCTTTTTATGTAGTGAAAGAAAATGAGAGACAGATAATTTAGTGAAAAGAGAATAGGCTTTGGAATCAGATCTGGATTCAAATCCCTGTTTTTTTCTTACTGTATGTGTAAGATTTTGGATAAGTTATTTTAGTCTTACTTAACTTTTGTTTTCTTATCTGTAAAATGGTGATAATACTACTTCCTGCTTGGGATTGTTGTGAGAATTGAGTGAGATCGTTAGCTGTTACTTTTATTACAAGTTTTTCAGTCTTAAGGAAGCATCTTTTGTTTGAAGATTGTTTCCTGGGGATATTCCCTTTTAGTTAAAAAAGAGGCTTAAAAGAATTCAGATTAAATTGATAGAATTTTGGAGCTGAAAAATCAGCTAATCTTTCATTAAAATATTTGGTGTATCTATAAATTTTATATATGCCTCTCTTGTAACCACTTATATTGTTGATTGTTTATCTTTGTATCTGTCCCAGTGACTGGTATGTATTCAGTACTCATGTGTTGAGTGAATGAACTCAGCTGGTACTTGCTAGAGCCTGGGTAAGATCCTGAGCCTTTGGAGTCCAAATTGTGTTCTTTCTGACATGACTTGACTTAATGTGTACCAGTCAAAGTTTGAATAAATCTGTCCAAATTCTTCATAACATGCTTTAGATACTAAGAATTAGTGCTTCCAGTATGAGTACCCAGTGACATAGTTTGGGCTGTTTGGACCGTTTTGCAAGGAAAGAGCAGCTACTGAATGTTGACATGTAGTGGTTTCGACCTCCTGCACGTTGAAAGTAATTGTGGTCAAAGCCAATAAGCCCCTGTTTGTATTCAACTTTACTTTTTTATTACTTCAACTTTGTTTACTGTAGTCTGAAATTTGTGGCTGAGAATGAAAATGGACAATAGGTATATGAAAGATACGACAGTAATGGAAAGGAAGAAGGTGAGGTGTAGAAATAAAACATAGCTATAATAATGATCAGTGAGGGTCAAGAACAAGAGTTTTGTAATGAGAAGAAAGTTCAGGGAGTACAGGAGAGTTTTAAGGTACACATGTTTTGATATTCATGATTACCTTGGGCACATATATTTTGGGTTATTTTCAACTCTTGAACTCCTTAAATATCAAAATAATTATTGTTCGAGTCTTTTAAGTTTTTACATTTTTTTCCTACCTGATTTCCACAGTCTTCATTTTATTAAACTTTCAGCTAATATCCTTATTGTCTTGTTGTTGAGTGAATGTTGCCAACTTCATTTTCCTTTGAATTTCTTCCCTTTGTTTAGAAAACTTTATTGTGGAAAATTTCAAACATGTATAAGAGAGAGTATTATGTAATGATTCACCCGTGTACCCATCTTCAATAATTGCAAGCTAATGCTCAATCATGTCTCTACCTTCCACCCTATTACTGTTTTTTTAAAAAAAATTAAAAAAAAATTTTTAATGTTTATTTATTTTTGAGCGAGAGAGAGAGAGAGAGAGAGAGAGAGAGAGAGACCAACCGAGCATGAGTCGGGGAGGGGCAGAGAGAGAGGGAGACACAGAAACTGAATGAAACAGGCTGCAGGCTCCGAGCCACCACCACAGAGCTTGATGTGGGGCTCAAACTCAGGAACCATGAGGTCGTGACCTGAGCTGAAATCGGGCACTTAACCTACTGAACCACCCAGGCACCCCTCTACCCTATTATTTTTAAGCAAATTCCATGTCATTCATCAGTTTATAGTTCAAAGTTTTTCTTTAAAATGCTTAGAGAAAAGCATATTTATTGCTCCTAAAGTAACAATTTCTTAATGTCAGATAGTATTCAGATTTCCCCAATTATTTCATACACCATACTCGTGATGTATGTATACATATACATACACTATATACACAGTGTATAGTTTCTATTTCAACTACTATATTGAAATTTTCATAAGTTACCCAAGTCTTAATAAAAGAAACAGGGATTTACCTATTTCTTTTTTTTGTTTTAATTTTTTTTATGTTTATTTTTGAAAGAGGGAGAGAGACAGAGCATGAGTGGGGGAAGAGCAGAGAGAGAGGGAGACATAGAATCTGAAGCAGGCACCTAGCTCTGAGCTGTCAGAGCAGAGCTGGACATGGGGCTTGAACTCACAGACCATGAGATCATGACCTGAGCCAAAGTCAGATCCTCAACCGACTGAGCCACCCAGGCGCCCCAAGCAATCTACCGATTTCTTAAGTAAAGCATTTCGTTTGCTATCTTAACATTTTTTGAGTACCTACTGTGAGTCAGAAGGTGTAATTTCGCCAGGAGGTATAAATTGTCACATCACCATTCTGAAGTGGTATTGTTTTTATTCCTATTTTTCACATGATGAAACTGAGGCTTGAGTTAACCAGATTGCTGAGGGTCACATTTTTAGCACTCAACAGGACCAGAATTAATACATTGAGTTTAAGTTTTTAAAAAACACTATGTTACATTAGTGTTAAATTTTACTTATGGGAGTTAACCAATTTTGTATGAAGTAATTCACTGGAACCCCTCCTAGCAGGGTGGATATCTTCAGATTAGTTGAAATGTCCCCAAAGATGAGATTATTATGAATTGCATAATAGGCTGACTAATAGTCAATAGGGAGTGAGCATGATGCAGAAAAAGAAAAACAAAAATGTGTTTAGGGCTGATGCTCTTTTATCGTGTTACGTTTTGCTTGTTTTCTGCTTGTTGCCTTACTTGCTTATGGGTTTTTTTCTTGGTATATGATTAAGGAGATAGTCCTTAGATAGTCTGGTGTTAGACTTAAAAGATTGGGTCATTAACTTATTGAATGAATTAAATCTCTGACAGAAATTCCTGTCTCTCCTTACTTCCCTGTCCCTTCTTTCCCTTCTGTTGGAAGGCAGCTATGCTTACCACTATACCACCAACGCTCTTTCCCTTCTGTTGTACACATACACACATGGTGATTTTTTTTCCTGAACTGTTTGAGAGTAAGTTGCATATATTGTACTCCTTTACCTTAGTTTATTTCCTAAGAACAGGTTGTTTTCTTTTGCTATTGCTATTTCCTCTACTGTTTCTTTTGAACTGTTAGTCATAGTAATCAACCTCAATTTAACATTGATAAAGTTCTTTAGTCTACCATCTTCTGATTTTGTCAGTTGGCCCAATAGTGTTCTTGATAGCAGTTTTTTTTCCCCCTCTCCAATACAGGACCAGTCTAGAATCAGATGATTGCATTTAATTGTCATGTCCTTTAGTCTTTTTTACTCTGGGACATTTCCATAGCCTTTCTTTGTATTCTGTGAAGTTGACGTTTCTGAAAAGTATAGCTTGCTTGAAAAATATAGTTTCTTTTTCTGTTCTTTTTACTTTAAAAAAAAAATTTTTTTTTAATGTTTATGACAGAGAGACCGAGCATGAGCAGGGGAGGGGCAGAGAGAGAGGGAGACACAGAATCCAAAGCAGGCTCCAGGCTCTGAGCTGTCAGCACAGAGCCTGACGCTGGGCTTGAACTCACCGCAAGATCATGACCTGAGCTGAAGTTGGACACTCAACCAACTGAGCCACCCAGGCGCCCCTTTTTTTTCTTTTTAATAGAACATTTCTCATTTTGGATTTGTCTGATGTTTCCTCTTGATGAGATTGAGATTATCTGTCCCTGGCCAGAAAAATCGCCTAAGTGATGCTGTGTCCCCATGGTATCAAATCTGGAGGTACATGATGTCCATCTGTCTGCCATGGATGATAATATTGTTTGATCATATATTCAGTCAAAATGTTTGACTCCTCCCCGCCTTGAACTAATTAATTTGTGAAGATGCATTTTAAGAATATGTAAATGTCCTACTTAGCAGAATTTCCCTCTGGATTTAACATGCGTAGGTGATTCTTGTCTGAACCAATCTTTACCAATATAGTTATAAAATGAATTTTCAAGTCAGCAGTCCCTCTGCATTTGCATTGATTGGTATGGAGTTATGGATTCTTGTTTTTTTCAGTGGCTTATAATTTATTGTCCAGTTTTTTTCTTGTTTTTCCTCATTTCATATTTATGTATCTTGTCTTGCACAGTGAAAGCCCTGGTTCTCAGCACTATCAAAACATTTACTTTTTTGTTTCATCCTATGATATATCTAAAGTAATTGAAGAATTACTTCACTGATGTCACTACCAAAGAAAAATCCCAAAACAAACTACTAAAAAGAGTAAGAATTTGTTTGTAGTTCTTCCCTTTCTCTTAGCTACTCTCAAACCGACGATATATATATTTAATAGTGGGTTCATGAATTACTTGAGTTAATTTTTATTCCACAGTGGCTTACGGTATTCGTTTGAAAAATGTATTAGTTCGCTTTCAGTTTTAGATTTTTTCCCTTCTTCCATCCTTGTTTTAATTTTTTTTTTAAATGTTGACTGTTAACATGCTTAGGCATTTGACCAAATAGTTTAGGTATGCTTAATTGAAGATTTTGGAAACCCTATTAGACAGAGATGTACCCTTTGGCTAGTATACTTCATGAAAACGAACAGCGTAGTGGCAGGGAGGGCAGGTTATGCCTCAGAACAATTGCATCTGGGTAGTGAATGTCTTCAATATTGTATTTACCTCTTGGTCCTGCTGGCCTCTGTTATATGGGCTTTATTTTGTTTCAGTGCTTGTGCTTTCTCACTAAGGCAGTAATATATGCATTTGAGTTAAAAAAAATGTTTATTCATTTATTTTGAGAGAGGGAGAGAGAAAGAGCACGTGCAGGGGAGGGGAAGAGAGAGGGAGGGAGAGAGAGAAAATCACAGGCAGGCACTGCGCTCAGTCTCACAACTGTGAGATCATGACCTGAGCTGAAATCAAGAGCTGGATGCTTAGCCCAATGAGTCACCCAGGTGCCCGTAGTAGCATTTGTTTTTAATTTTTTTTAACGTTTATTTATTTTTGAGACAGAGAGAGACAGAGCATGAATGGGGGAGGGGCAGAGAGAGAGGGAGACACAGAATCTGAAACAGGCTCCTGGCTCTGAGCGGTCAGCATAGAGCCCGACGCGGGCTCGAACTCACGGACCGTTAGATCATGACCTGAGCTGAAGTCGGACGCTTAACCGACTGAGCCACCCAGGCACCCCCGTAGTAGCATTTGAAATTTATCAACATCCACTACTTTCCTCATTTCTAGTTTTGTTGTATTTTATTGTATTGTATTGTATTTTACATTTATTTATTTATTTATTTATTTATTTATTTATTTATTTATTTATTTATTTATTTATTTATTTATTTATTTATTTATTTATTTATTTATAGCGAGAGTGGGGGAGAGGGGCAGAGGGAGAGAGAATCTTAAGCAGGCTCCACACTCCACACAGAGCCTGATGCAGGGTTCCATCCCACCACCCTAGGATCATGATCTGAGCTGAAATCAAGAGTCAGACTCTCAATTGACTGAGCCACCCAGGTGCCCCTCATTCTAGTTCTAAAAACAATTCCAGGAAAGATTTCTTGATTCCACCTTGGGTCAGGAGGTTTCTCTTGGGCTAATGAATTACATTTGTTGATGCTAGCTAGCAAGGTAAGCAGGCCCACCAATGCACATGTCAGGGAGGCATCATTTACTGTGAATGCAGTGTTGTCTTCACCCATTTATGTATGCAGTGCTTCAAAAAGTATATCTAATTATATTCATCCTGTTTAGCAAAAAGTCGTTTTCCTGGAAATAGTAACTATTGAATCATCGCTATATGAGGTGATTAATACTTGGTTCTTGTGGTGATCTGTTCCTAGCATTGTACGTTAGCAAGTTGAGCTTCCATTTTTTTTCAAATATGGAATCATGAGGTTTATCACTCCTTTCAAGTGGCAGTGAAGTTTGTGATGCCCTCCATGATACCAAATAATGTTTCTAATTGTCTACTCATTCTGTTTCTTTGACAGTTTCCTTGAGGTACCTCATTGTGGCATTTTAATTTCGAGGGATACTCTCTATTCACACTTGTGGCACCTTTGGAGTTATGACTTGCATATCTTTTGTGAGACAGGAAGGGACAGAAAATGGTAGAAAAGAGGCTGAGTGGATCTGTATGTATGCCAGAAGAGATTAGCTGATTGACATTTAAACTGAGGAAAGCATAGAATGACACGTACTCCCTGTTGTGTTAACTGACCAGTGTAATACCTGTATTCTCAGGTGTGAAAGTGGATTTATATGTTGTGAGACCATCACTCTAACAAAATAATACCAAATGAGGTGTGTGGGTATATATATCTAGGAAAATAATGGTAGTTTATATAAACTTTATGTAAAGATTATAGAATACTAAAACGAACAAAAAGAGATTGTAGAAAACTTTTTTCTGAATGTAATGAGGGTGATTTTTCTTTATTGGGGGGTGATAATGAACAGTTACTACTTTTGTATAGTTAGAAAAAGCAAAGCTATAAAATTTACATTTTACATGGAAAGATACTGAGAGGAATTATAGGTTCTAGTTATGATCTTGCAACTTAGTTCTGAGGCTTTACTTAATCTGTAAAAACTGGTATCCCCTTGCTCACAGGGTTTTTGTGAGGCTCCAGTGAGATAATGAATATTAAAAGTGTTTTGTAAAATGAAGTGGTATAAAGTTCAAGTTTGGGGTTTGATGTGCATTTTTCATTATGAATCTAGTGTAATCATTATGATGTGGCTGACTAATTTTTTTTTTAACGTTTATTTATTTTAAGAGGCGCAGAGAGAAGGGGAGAGAGAATCCCAAGCAGGCTCTGCACTATCAGCCCAGAGCCAGATGTGGAGCTCAATTTCATGAACCTCGATATCATGACCTGAGCCAAAATCAAAAGTCAGACTCTTAACCAGCCTCCCCGGTACCCCCTGACTAATTTTTGATGATGCTTTTAGATTTCTGGATTTCTGATTTCTTTACCGGTATCCATAAAGAAAATAAAGGATTCCCTTTCTTATGAAAGATTACATTAGAATAATAGGTAGTTCTTGATTGTCCTTGGTAATAGACATCTCAGACCTTATGGGATCTAGTGGCAATATCTTTTAAATCCATTGAGCCATTTCTTCATGCCTGCCTCGAGAACTCAGTTCCTATTAAATGTTTCTTTTCTTTTTTTTTTAATATGAAATTTATTGTCAAATTGGTTTCCATACAACATCCAGTGCTCATCCCAACAGGTGCCCTCTTCAGTGTCCATCACCCACCCTCCACCCCACCCCCCATCAACCCTCAGTTTGTTCTCAGTTTTTAAGAGTCTCTTATGTTTTGGCTCCCTCCCTCTCTAACCTTTTTTTTTCCTTCCCCTCCCTCATGGTCTTCTGTTAAGTTTCTCAGGATCCACATAAGAGTGAAAACACGTTATCTGTGTTTCTCTGTATGATGTATTTCACTTAGCATAACACTCTCCAGTTCCATCCATGTTGCCACAACAGGCCATATTTCATTCTTTCTCATTGCCACGTAGTATTCCATTGTGTATATAAACCACAATTTCTTTATCCATTCATCAGTTGATGGACATTTAGGCTCAAATGTTTCTAAAAGAATTTTTATGTTTGACATTTAGTTGAATATTTGTTGTGTCAGAGTGGCAGGTTTCAGTTCTTAAAAGGGCATAGAAAAGAGTTACCTGCTACTTGTCACAATAGAATTTTTTCGGGAGTTCAGAATGTTTTGTGACCAATAAATATCCTGGTGTTGAAAAAATATTAAATATAGGAAAATAAAAGTTAATTGAAAATAGTATAGTTCTAGTTTCATACAGTAAAGTTTGGTGTACTTTCCTCCCCTTCTTATCCATGCTTGTATTTACATACACAAACTTGAAAGAAATTATATCAAAATACAAATTCATTCTACATGACGGTCTTATTGGTAAGGATTTAATTTGCTACTTTTTGTTTTCTATAAAAAGCATGTTACTTATATAATCAGGAATAAAACTTACTTTAAAGAATTTATATTTAATTGCAATTTTTTCAAAGGAGTGTTAATAATTAAGAACTCAGATCTTTAAAAAAAATTTTTTTTAATGTTTATTCATTTTTGAGAGAGACAGAGCACAAGGAGGAGAGGGAGACACAGAATCAGAAGCAGGCTCCAGGCTCTGAGCTGTCAGCACAGAGTCCAACGCGGGGCTTAAACTCACAAGTTGCAAGATCATGACTTGAGCCAAAGTCACTTAACCACCTGAGCCACCTGGGCATCCCAAGAACTCAGATCTTAACTCAAGTTCTTCTAAGTTAGTTTAATGATTTCATAAATTGACTATCCATAAATTACAGTAGGTGAACAAACCTGTTTATGGCTAGAGTTCAGTTATCCAGAAAATGGCATATTCTCTAATAGTTATGGTTAATAGAGATTATATTTACTATGTCAGGCATTTGTTCTGAGTTTTGGGGTATCACTTGTTACTTTGTATAAATTCTATGGTAGTCCCAAAACTTACAAAGTACTGTCAAATCAGTGAATTCCATTGTTGGTGAAACCACTTGAGTTTCTTTACTTCTAATAGCAAATTTGGAGAACAAGGATTCTCTTACATTTCCTGTTTCTGGGTTACAGACCAGTTTGACTTCAGACAGATGTGATGGTAATACTACATATTTATATATGTAATACTATTATACAAGTGTTTTACTTTTAACATTTTATGTTTTGTCCATATACCAATTTAAAAAATGAAAACGGGTGTGTGGGTGGCTCAGTGGGTTAAGTGTCAGACTTCAGCTCAGGTCATGATCTTGTGGTTTGTGAGTTTGAGCCCTGCAGCTGGGAGTCTGGAACCTACCTCAGATTCTGTCTCCCTCTCTCTGCCTCTCCCCCCACCCCCGTCTCTCTGTCTCTGTCTCAAAAATATTAAAAAAAAAAAAAAAAGAAAACATCTTGAAGGGTTTTGTATCTACTAGTTCATATCTGTAGGGTATGCCCTACCAAGGATGTTTAATATCATTCCTTTTTACAGCTGCAAAATATGAATATACCATAGTTCATTCAACCAGTTTCCAGTCTCTGCAAACCCTTTTAACTGCAGAGGTGTGAAAAGGGAAACTTCCAGATTTTTAACTGTATTTTTTAATGTTTTTTTAAAAAATGTTTTAATGTTTATCTTAGAGCACGTGGGGGAAGGGCAGAGAGAGAGAGGGAGACACAGAATCCAAAGCAGGCTACAGGCTCTGAGCTGGTCAGCACAGAGTCTGATGCGGGGCTTAAATCCAGGAAATCATGACCTGAGCCACCTAGGCGCCCCTAACTATATTTTATCATTTTGGTTTCTCTAATTCTTAGGAAACGTTAACTCCATCTTAAAAACTGAGTGTTAGCTTTATGAAGAAAGGGATCGTTTCTGGCTTAATAGCCTTGCTACTTGCTTACCTAGACCAGCATTGTCAAAGTATTGGTCAAGTGGATGAGTAACAGTTGGATTTGGAGTTACTCTGATGTATTTATTGCTAAGAAGACAGTTTCTCTAAGTTTTTTAGGAATACCTAGCTTTTTTTTTTTTTTTTTTTTTTTTTTTTTAAGATATCTCAAATGGTCTGATAGTTGATTTTGGAATTTTATCCTCCTGAATCTGTTGAAGATGGTAAATTCCTGTGCTTCATTTTGTTGTTAGCATTTGCCTTAAGTAGTTGTACCTTGAGGCATCATTGGTAGGGCTGAAGTTTAAACAAAATGAAGGGGAGAAAGTTAAGCAGCAAAGAAAAGGATACTGATTGGTAGAGTTTGCCTGTCCTTAAATTAGAGTTGAAGAAATGAGGCTTGAGAATTCTATAATTGCCAAAAGGAAGTTTATAATACCTTATAAGTAGAAAGCTTAAACTATAAATACAAGAGCCTTTTTGGTCATAACATTTTATTTGCAGTGAATGTGAATGATAGTTTTAAGAGAAGATTAAACAATAACTTTCCTAAATGATTAAAAATGCACTTATATTTATAAAAAATTAAGCAAATGAAATACAAATATACTCCTTAAATTTCATTTACAGAGAAAATAAAAGGTTACTTAAAATTTTTTTTCCAACTTTTTTTTTTTTAATTTTTTTTTTATTTTTGGGACAGAGAGAGACAGAGCATGAACGGGGGAGGGGCAGAGAGAGAGAGGGAGACACAGAATCGGAAACAGGCTCCAGGCTCCAAGCCATCAGCGCAGAGCCTGACGCGGGGCTCAAACTCACGGACCGCGAGATCGTGACCCGGCTCAAGTCGGACGCTTAACCGACTGCGCCACCCAGGCGCCCCACTTAAAATTTTTTTAACTATTGAAGATATGTGGGGCACCTGGGTGGCTCAGTTGGTTAATGGTAGCCTAAGGTGTTTGATGATTTTACATTAGTGGATTACTGTCTGAAAATGTTACTAAATGCAAACTAAGATGAAAACACACTAGATTTAGACCAGGTCTGAAATTCAGAAGGAGTCTTGGGATAAAAGAAGTATTGGCTTCAAGTTCAGAAGGATTAAATTTGTTCTTAGGAAGGAGGTTAGTTGAAGAGACCTATTGAAAGAGTGACATTTGCTTATGACGACGGATTTTCTGGGATATGCATACAGGAGAGAAACTTTCTTACCTCAAGCCATCAGCAACTCCAGGAATCAGAATGCAAAATAAATAACTGACTAAACAAGACCCTCATTTGTCTTATCAAGAGAGAAGGGAGAACAGTCTCTTTGGGAGAACCAGGGCTGTTAATTTATTACTATATCTTATATTAGATTTCACATTGGGATTAACTGTGTATAGGAGGTCTAGTGTGTGTGTGTGTGTGTGTGTGTGTGTGTGTGTGTGTGTGTGTGTGTATATGTGTGTGTGTGTGTGTTTTAAGGCTCCTAAACGGAAACAAGCCAAACCTCTGCTTACTGAGAATTTAAATTTAAATTAGGAAAAGGCCTTTTTATTTTTATCTTCGTGTATATTGCACATTGTTTTGTGAATATTGAATATTGAATGTTTCTGGACTGATATTCATGACTACTACACTGATGCAGATATGCCGGTTGTTTAAACACGGAAATAATTCTACCAGTAAGTAGCTGCTATCCCAAAGGTGGACCTCCATTTCCCCCACTCTTTTAGTTCCTCCCTGAGGACTGCCCCCCTCTCTCAAGCCCCCCTCTCCCAAACCCCCCTCCCCCCGCCCCGCTTTGTGCTACAGCAACTAAAAGCTTAAGGAGGGTGGAGGAAGGGGAGGGGCACAGGAACCTGGCTGCATACTATAAGTCACAATTTACTGTACTTGTTACTCATTGCTTGTTAGCAATTACTAAATATTTCAAATATCACCTCTGGGTATATGCATGAAGAAAACTCAAGTTGAGGAAGCACAAAATGAAAAAAGGTTTTTGATAAACAACAGGGCATCTCAGAGCCTTTTAATTCAATATATAGTAGGCATCATGTCCCTCTAGGAAGAGTAACTAGTGCATGCATTTCGGACTTTCTTGACCAGGGACTTTGTTTGGAACTTGTTTGCGAAGTCCTACAATCTTACGGGATAGTAATTTCTGCAGAATACAGTTTGTGAAGGTCTGCTGTCTTGCATTCTGTAAATGTATACATGTATCAGTGTAAGGCAGTGCTAGGCACTTAGGAAATAGGTAAGTTTTTAATAGATACCTCTACATCATGAGATAATTAGATGACTGATTGAAATGTGTTCCTTTTTGGTTTTCTTATGGGGGAGAAACAATATTTGGGATAATTTGTGTTCCTAAAGTTGTGAGAGGAGTCTTAACCGGTTAATAAGGAAAATGGTGCTGAAAGAGTTTGAGTAACTAGTTGACAAACTGCTTACGTAAGAGAACATTGTTCTTGGAAATATTTCTATTTTGTAGAAAGTAGACACAGTTTAATATGATTTGTTTAAAAGGACCTGGAGTTTGTTACAAATGAACATTATTCACAGAGAATTGGGTATCATTGTTTTAGTAAATTTCTGTCTGCTGCTTGTATCTGTTGAATTAGAAGCCTGTGTAATTTTTGTTGTAGTGTTGTGTTTCATCCTAATTTGAAAATTAATAATCTATGTCTGTTAATAATGAGGACTTTGGATGTGATCATTCAAACAGCTTAACAAATAGTTGATGGTATTTTAAGTAGGAGTAGGGTTATATGCTTGGAAAATAAACATGCTTTAAAAAGTTTTTTAATGTTTATTTGAGAGAGAGAGAACGTGCGTGAGCATTTGCAAGGCAGAGGAAGGGCAGAGAGAGGAAGACAGGCTTGAAGCTGGCTCTGTACTGACAGCAGAGTGCCGATGCAGGGCTCCAACTCACAAACTGCGAGATCATGACCTGAGTGAAGTCAGATGCTTAACTGACAGAGCCACTCAGGTGCCTCAATAAATATATACTTTTAATTAATGGTTGATAGTTGAAAAAGACAACACAGACAAACGCAAAAGCATAGTAAAATGGAGGAGTCCCAAATGGTACAAGCAACAAACAAGAGTTTGTTGGAATACTCACTCTGGGCCTTGGTGATCAAGAAAGGTTTAATGGAGGCTGACCTTGAAGGATGAGTAAAATCAAGTAAGTCAGGTCTCGGCAGAGTTGTTTTGTTTGTTTTGATTGGAAGAGATGGTTGGAAGGGAGTGTGTTAACCGGATAAAGCCCATTTCTTAGCTTAATTAACATTTCACTAACATTATGTATAAATGAAAGGGTATAGTGGAATTATCGATGAAGTTGTAGCTTGAACCAGAAAGTGATGATCTTCATAACATCTTTTATTTTATTAATTTTAAAAGGTTTTTTAAATTTATTTTTGAGAGAGAGAGGGATACACAGAATCCAAAGCAGGCTCCAGGCTCTGAGCTGTCAGCACAGAGCCCAACGCAGGACTCGAACTCACATACTGCAAGATCATGACCTGAGCTGTCAGAGGCTTAATAACCAAGTGAGCCACCCAGGTGTCCCTAGAAAGTGGTGATCTTCAAATAGGATCTATAGTGTGGATTTTCATTGTAGGTGTAGATGCCTGGAGACCTCATGTTTCCCACCTTGCATTTCTATCAGGTATAAAAGTAGGGACCTAATGGAAAACAGACAATCTGTTTTGTTTTTTTTTAAACTGGCAGAGGAAAGTCAAGCTCGGTGGCTGCTGACCTTGGTCCTGAATGATAGCTAAAGTGTTTCTATGAGAATCAGCTTGGAATGCGTTGTGCTGTGCTCTGATGGCTGGACAGCAATCAGTTTAATAGAGTGCCTGGGAACTGCAAGATATTTTGCTCACATCTCTTAGTGGTTAGGAGCATGCATTATGGGGCTAATATGCACCTTGAGTGCAAATCTGAGGCTGGTTGCTTATTACCTGTACAAGTTACTTCTCTGTGCTTTAGTATCATTGTCTGTGAAACTACATATTTCAAGGGGCTGTTGTGAGAATTAAATGAATCAATCCATGTGAAGCACTTCGAACAGTTACTGGCATATGAACAGTATAAAGTTAGCCATTGCTATTATCTGTATATATTTGCCTCTATGCCTCACGTTGTGGAGGGAATCTGAGAGAAATATAACGTGGTCGTGCTACCTGTTATGTTGTCTGTTATAATCAATTCCACGCTACTGCACTCTTGTCAGACTCTAGTCGAGTTATTGGTGACAAGTTTTCATCTTAAAAGAAACACCTATTTAACGACAGAACTTAAGCATAGTCTAATTGCTATATGAAATTTGTAAGATGTTATTCCAGGGAAGACTGTGTCTTAGAGAAATGGGTCTTGTAAAATTTTAGGCTTACAGTTTCTGTTTTCCTGGTTTCTACATAACATACATATAAAGTGTATGTGTATTTCCAGTATTTTAATGCCTTTATCTTTTTTTTCCAGTAACAAAGTGTGAAATAAATCCCCAATATTTTTCAAGATTATTTAAAAGGAGTTGTAATTACTGCTCAGCACCTAGGACAGCACCCAGTGCAACGCTTTGTACATGAACTCTGGCTTGAGTTTTGGGGTTTGTGTTCTGGATTCGGGAAAAAAAGAAGAGAATCTTTTTGGGAAAGTTAACAATTCTCATAAACACTCTAAAAGTATATGAAATGGAGAATGGTTTCATGGCTTTGTTTCAAAATGTTTTACACTGGCTGTAGAACCCACTTCATGAAGTAGTTTGAGTTAAAATGATCTAATATTTGTGTTTTAACTTTCAGCTTTGTGTTATTCTTGGAAAATTTCGCACCACTTGTGAATTCCTTGAACCTGGGCATTGCAAACCCACTTCTGTTGGGCCCATCTCCTTTGCACTTTGCTCAGATTAAGACTCAATTGGCGCTTCAGCAGCTGAATGCCGTTGCCTCACATAGTTCAACACCACCTTATACTTTATTAAATCAGGCTTTCTTGAAAATAGCCATGTCGAGACCCAGGTTTAATCCTCGAGGAAACTTTCCACTTCAGAGGCCACGAGCACCTAACCCTTCTGGGATGAGGCCTCCAGGACCATTTATGAGGCCTGGATCCATGGGTCTTCCAAGATTTTACCCAGCAGGGAGAGCTCGTGGAATTCCACACAGATTTGCTGGCCATGAATCTTATCAGAACATGGGACCACAGAGAATGAATGTTCAGGTAACTCAGCATCGAACTGATCCAAGATTGACCAAAGAAAAATTGGATTTTCATGAAGCACAACAAAAGAAGGGGAAGCCTCATGGTAGCCGGTGGGATGATGAGCCTCATATATCTGCATCAGTGGGAGTGAAACAGAGTTCTATAACACAGGTTACAGAACAGAGTCCTCAAGTACAGAGCCGCTATACAAAAGAGAGTGCCTCAAGTATCTTAGCAAGTTTTGGATTATCAAATGAAGACTTAGAAGAACTCAGTCGCTATCCTGATGAACAGCTAACTCCTGAAAATATGCCATTAATCTTGAGGGATATAAGGATGCGTAAAATGGGGCGCCGATTACCTAATTTACCTTCTCAGAGCAGAAGTAAAGAAACACTTGGTAATGAGGCAGTTTCGAGTAATGTGATTGATTATGGGCATGCAAGCAAATATGGCTACACAGAAGATCCACTTGAAGTACGTATTTATGATCCTGAAATTCCAACAGATGAGGTCAAGAATGAATTTCGGTCACAGCAGAGCATTTCTGCATCTGTTCCCACTCCAAATGTGATATGTAATTCTATGTTTCCTGTTGAAGATGTGTTTCGACAGATGGACTTCCCCAGTGAGTCCTCTAATAATCAGTCCTTTTTCCCAGTTGAGAGTGGAACTAAGATGTCAGGCTTACACATTTCAGGACAGTCAGTCCTTGAACCTGTAAAATCCGTCAGTCAATCCATTAGCCAAACAGTTAACCAGTCAATGAATCAGTCTCTTATTCCTCCATCAATGAGCCAGCAACCTTTTTCGTCAGAATTAATTTCAGCTGTAAGCCAACAAGAGCGGATCCCACATGAACCTGTGATTAATTCATCTAACGTACATGGATCAGGAGGAAGTAAAAAGAATTACCAGTCAGAGGCTGACATTCCCATTCAGTCTCCCTTTGGGATTGTGAAAGCATCATGGTTACCAAAGTTTTCACATGCTGATGCCCAGAAGATGAAGAGACTTCCAACTCCCTCTATGATGAATGATTATTATGCAGCGTCTCCAAGAATATTTCCACATTTGTGTTCTCTGTGTAACGTAGAATGTAGTCATTTGAAGGTGAGTGTTTTTAAAGATCACTGTATAATGATACTCAGCGCCCAAATTTCCTCTGAATTTTCATATTTATGCTGGTGTTAACTAGGCATTGAGGAAATGGCAGAAATAATTGATTGCAACATCACCACTTAGTTGTAATCTAAGTAGCCCTGGGCTAAGTACTGAATTGAGTGTTAGACCCTCTGTATTCCTGTGTCTGGGCATACCACATAGTTTGTCATTTACTTTGAACTTTTGATTAGTTCTAGAAAATCCATTCAACATAAAATTTATATAACATAAATTGTATACTTATAAAACAATTCCACATGAGTGAACTTTGTCTAAATAGAATCTGTTACTATAAAAATATTTTAAAAATGGAATAAAAAACTTGTACTGCATACTTTTAAGAGATAGTATATTGTAGCCTTGCACGTGTCTACCTGTCTTGGGCTAAAAGACAGTTAATGCTGATTTAAATATTTTCTGACTCTAGCTAGACAAGGACTTCTAATGTTTCATGAGGAGCTTTCTAAAATGACTTAATCCATAGCAAAATTGAGTCAAGAGGAATTGTTTGGGGAAAGAAAAGAGTATTTATTTGGGGACCAGCTGTGGGCTAGAGAATAGTGTAAAATGGTAGACATTTAGAGAGAAAAAAATCTTTAAAAAGGCCTTAGGTACCTTCATGGGAAGTATAGTTAGAAGGAAGTATTTTATAGAGGTGCTGAAGAGTAATGTAGAATGTACTGTTTGATAGTACAGTTGACTCTTGAACAACTTGGGGTTTGGAGATGCCAACTCCTGTGCAGTTGAAAGTCCAGGTATAACTTTTGACTCCCTAAACTACAGCCTACTGTTGACTAGGAGCCTTACTGACAAACAGTTGGTTAATACGTTTTGTGTGTTAAATGTATTATATACTGTATTCTTACAATAATAAGTAATACTGCTAGAGAATAAATGGTATTAAGAAAACCATAAGAGAAAATATATCTGTACTGTAAAAATCCATGTGGACCTGTGCACTTTAAACCTGTGTCTGTTCAAGGGTCAACTGTAATTGTTGGATTTGTATAGGAATTTCCCAGTATGTTTTATTTACCGATACATGTTTGGAAATCAGTGTTTCTTCTGTTTACTAATGTGATTTATAGATTTATATTACAAATGGTCAGGAAGGAATTGTACTTCCCACAGGAATAAAGTTTGATTCAAGGGCATATAATTGGTAGTATACTATGAATAGGCTTAAAAACCTGTAGGTGTTAATTGTCTTGTTTTTTTCTCCTTCCAGTGCTGCCCTTTTACTGTCTTTGTAATACCCATTTACCAGATTTCAGCTGATGATTTTGTTAACTCCAGCAAAGGAAAGCAGCATTTTCCCGCATTTTAGTCAGATTTGCTGAGTTCTAAATAAATAATAGTTGCCTTCCCTATCAAGGGAGATAGCCAAGTCTTAAAAAATTTCAGAATAATTCATCGTTCTTACAGTTTTTAAGCAGTCCTAAGCCCTGAATTGAGTAATAAATAGGCTTTCTGTATTCCATTTGAACTTTTAATTAGTCATGATGAATCCAAGAAAGGTATCTTTAAAATCAAGAACTTAAGGTTTTAATTTTTTTTAATGTTTATTTTTGAGGGAGTGTGAGCTGGGGAGGGGCAGAGAAAGAGGGAGACACAGAATCCAAAGTAGGCTTCAGGCTCTGAGCTGTGAGCACAGAGCCTGACATGGGGCTCGAACTCATGAGCCATAAGGTCATGACTTGAGCCAAAGTCAGACACTCAACCGACTGAGCCACCCAGGTGCCCCTTAAAGTTTTAATATTTATTTTGTAGAATGGAAAAGGTGTATGTTTATTCAGTAGGTGTTTACTGATTATCAGTTTTGTACATGACTATATTAGATGCTGGGCAGAAATGAGAACCATATAAAATGAAGATGTTGGTCTTAAGCAGTTTAAACAGTCTCATTGAAGAGAAAAATAACATATCTAAGGAATTTAAAAAATTAGAGGTCAACAAATGGTTCGGTGATTGTATTTGACTTGTTTGGGTATGCTGTAGGGGTGAGAGATTTAATATTTCTGTATGGAATTTAGGCTTATATCCATTCAGTCCAGTGTTAAAAATTTATCAATACCTTTTGTGTATTTAACAGCATATAATTAAAAAGAAGTATAAATAGTGCTCACTTGGGCAACACATATACTAAAATTGGAATGACACAGAGATTAGCATTGCCCCTGTGCAAGGATGACATGCAAATTCATGATATGTTCCATATTTCTTATAGTAAGTTTAGTTACCATCTCTTATATAGATAAAGAGAAAACAAAAGAAAAAAAGTATAAATGTACTTTCTGACATCAAAAGACTTCTGTAGTCTAGTTGGAGGAGATTGAGTGACAGTGACTAACTGCATTGAGTCTGTCTGGACTAGAAGTATCGGGGAGGGAAGACTTCATGGAGTAGATTAAATATGGGTCTTGAATGATGAGTAGGCTTCAGATATACCTAGGGGAAGATGGATGACATTTCAGACATCAGCAACAACAGTAAGTACCAAGAGCCTTCAAAAACTTAGCTTAAGGTGTTTAGACTTGAGGTGAGAGGCACTAAGAAGCTATTTAAGGTTCTTGATATGAAAAGTGACATGTTCAAAGTGTATTTTAGAGAGATAAATCTGGCAGATGTATGTAGGGTATACAGGAATGAGAAGACATAAGATAGGGCACTGAATATGAGGCTTCCCTAGTTCCTCAAGTGTAAGATGGTGAAAGTCTGGGTGAATATGATAAAAGTAAAATTTAGGAAAAGAAATCATTTAGTGATGCTTTAGAGTTCACAGAGATTACCATTTAAAACAAAACAAAAAACACATACATTTTTAACAGAACAGCATAATGGATCTAACTAATGAATTCTTCACCACTGGATGATCAAATGATAGGGATTTGTGAACATGGACTTAGATGGTATAAACTACCTCTCGTTTCTGTGTGATATATCTTTCTGCCTTGTAAATGACCTTGTAAATAATGTAGCCAATAAATGTAAATTACCAATTGCAATTTTTTTCTTGCAAAGTAACGTTTGACAAATATGTTCCCCATGCTTAATCTTTAAAACTATAGCCTGAAAAAGGCAACAGTGGAATGTGAAATGTATTTTTCTAAATTGGTTTTCAGATGTTAGAGGAGGAGCTGTCCTTGGTTTAGAAGTTACGTCTTTTGGGCTATCCTTGGTTTAGAAGCTGTCTTTCAGACTGAAATAATTCAGTTTGAGAAAATACTAATTGACATAAAAGATTTTTGAGGTAGTTGGAGGATAGAGTGAGCTCTTACGTGGGTACGTATTTTCACAGTTTGATTCTGGACCCACTGAAGTCTACAGTGCTTGCGATATTTCCTGCTTAGTAGATGATACCCCTTTTTCTCTGGAGAGGTAGTACTGCTTTGGACTCTTAATCTAATCTGGATACCCTTACTAGAGAGTCTAGAAATTTGGGTGGCATAGGTATATTTACTGAGCTTAAAGCAAGTAATGTCAGTGAGTGAAGTGAGCCTGTTAAACAGAAGAGAGAGAGGGAGAGTGTGTGTATATACATATACGTATATATGTGTGTATATATATATACACATATATACGTATATGTATATGTATCGATACACGTATATATGAATGTATATGTAAAACTGGAGAGTGTGCCTTAAATAGGGCAGCCATCAGCATTAGCTGATAGTTGCTGTACAGAATACATATTTAGTATTTTTTCAAGAAAAGCTGTAAGTCTGGATTTGGGGATAAAATCTCTGGATTGTTAAATGATGGCAACTTATTCAAACAAAACACTTTGTGGTCTGAATAAATCATGCCCAACCCACTACTTGCCAGTGTGTCTGTTTGATGTAAACAATGTCCAGTTAATGTCAAAGACATGGGTTTAGGAGTACTAGAGACTCTTGTGGTTTCTGTTTTGTAGCATTGAGCAGGATATGCAGACATTTCTTTTTTGCAATCCACAATGAGTTCCATGGCTTAATGAAATAGTTTAGGGTTTTTCATAATCTGTTGCTACGTATTGCAGATAGCATGCACTTGTGTTCATACAGTTTTTGACAAGGCAGATTCCAAAATTAGCGTCAACTGTGGTTTTAACTGTGGAAACGTCTAGTTTGTAGCAATGACATACTAAAATGTTTTTGAAATGGATATGAATAACATTTTCCTCAAGGAACATTTTAAAACATAAAACTGTTTACTAAGTTTTTTGCTTGTCCAAATGCTAGAGAAACAATAAATCATTCGATAATAATGTTGCTTTTAACTTTCACTTGGGGGACTGTGTCTTTGAAAAGTGTATTGTCTTTTGTTTTTTTTTTTTAATCGGATGTATCTTCCAGGAACTATTTATGGGTATAGAATGTAATTTTAGGGCAGATTTGTAAATTAAGTAATGTATTAAGAGAGAATTTTGTTCATTGTAAAGCTCTATATGTAAGGGATATTGTGTCTTTGAAATAGTGTTATTTTCCCTTAAGTCCTGAAAATAAATTAGATTTAATCAGTTTTTCATATTTTTACTAATTTTATCCTTTGTCAATATAGTGGGTACCTTGTTTGGAATGGTACTGGCCTAAGAGGTAGGAGTTTTTGTTGTTGATGTTGTTAGCTTGAATTTAGAGATACAAGTTGTGTACACTATGTTTTGAAGATGCCATTTCAGATACTGTTTTATTATAGAGTTTTTGGTGTTCTCTGGAGTATTTTTATATTTGAGATGAATTATTTCTGACCAATGCTTTTTTTCCCCAAGTTTAAGTATATATTTGATTTCAAAATGAGTGTCGATGGGTATGATTTTTTAAATGTGTTCTATACTAAAATGTTTCAAAATGGCATCAATAAGGTCTGGTATTGAGTGCCTTTATTTAGAGGCCTTTTATTTTTGTGAAATACTAATGAGTAGTCAAATGTTATTTATAATTAGATTTGTTAATTTTTGAAAAAACAGAAGTATCCTGTGTCATTTTTAAAAGCCTAATTTCATTAGTCAGTGTGAGGAATATTCTAATTTCAGCACTTTTCTCCTTTTACAATAGGATTGGATTCAGCATCAAAATACATCTACTCATATTGAGAGCTGCCGCCAGCTACGTCAACAGTAAGAACAAGTTTTTCTTTTTTATAGGTAGCAAATTTACAAAATAGTTCAAGTGTGACTGTTTAATACCATTTGTGTGGTACTTCAGAGAAAAATATTTTTAGAAAATTATTGCCTGTTTGAAATACTTTATAAAGTATATTTAATCTTTTCCCAAAAGGAGAGAATTAAATATGATCTTTTCTTCTGAATCCCTCCTAATGTAATCCCAGTAGGTAGACTTTAACAGGAACCTCTTATAACCCTGGAGTAACAAAATTAAATTGTATTCCTCCTACCGTCATTAAACGTGCTAATATAGTTGTGTGTCAAGTTACTGGTCACTAAAACTGACATACTAAACATGAGAGTAACATTTTGGGTGAAATGATTTTTGTGCAGCTGGTTTGGGATTTGGTTTTGTTCTTTATGAAAACATCACCACATTTTTTTGAGATTATTCAGGACTCTTCTGGTCATAAATGATAAACAACTCAAAGTAGTTTTTTTTTTCTTAAGTTTATTTATTTTGAGAGAGAGCACATGCGCGTTGGGGAGGGGCAGAGAAGGGGGGAAAGAGAATCCCAAGTAGGCTCTGCCCTGTTAGGGCAGAGCCTGACAATGTGGGGCTCAATCTCGCGAACCTCACAAACCATGAGATCATGACCTGAGCCAAAATCAAGAGTTGGACACTTAACCGACTGAGCTCCCGAGGTGTCCCTCAAAGTAGTTTCTAAAGTAAGGAAATGTATTAGCGTATACAACTGGGAAATTTAAGAAGTGGTTCTAGTTTCAGGAACAGCTGAATTTGGATACTGAAACAAAAATCAAAGCAGTCAAATGTTTTTGTTCTTTGGCTGTTCTCTTCTGCTTTGGCCTTGTGAGATCCCAGGTACATTTCCTCTACAAAGCAAAATGACCCCCATAGTTTCAGACTTAAGGGAACTGTATAGTTAATAATTCCAGGAGTTAAAACCAAAATAGAAACACACAATAACCCTCAAAAAAACATCTTTCCTCATAAGTCCTTGGTTTGACTCTTTTGGTCTACTTTGAATTAGTTGTCCATCTTGAAATCAGGTATAATGGTTGTAAGAATTGGGTACTCTACCTGTGTTGGTGTCATGTCCTTGCTCCTGCTGTTGAGTGTGATAATAAGCCCTACCTGAATCATATAGACTGTATATGAGTAGAGATAGTAGTTGCTTCCCTATATAGATGCTGTGCAAGCATAAGTTAACTTATGGAGATAATTTATCATCTAAACTAGATAGGCTTAGCTAGCACTGTAAATGGAAGATCTCTCTTAAACCATAAATTTTCTCAGATCAGTAGGATGTCTAATTCTTATGAAGGTGAGGGATTTAAGTGGGAGTGAGTTATTTGTTATAGGTAGGCATTAATGCTAATAAGGGGATTCTAGCTACGTATACTGCCATCAGTTTACTAGAGGAAATGACATGTATGCCTATTAAAGCCTTCTGGGTTTTGTTGTTGTTGTTGTTGTTTCTTGTACTTAGGACCTGATTTTAAAGTGCTTTCTGTGCCTGCCACTTAATTACTCCAGCCTACATTTTTACCTTTTTCAGGTTATGTGCTCTTGAATAATACCTTCTTGACTTTTTCTACACTGCAAAAAAATAATGACCAAAAAAATGGATTTGATTAGGTGCTTGGGATCATTCCATGGGAAAATATATGCTACTATATTCTTTGTTTTTTTAAATTACATTGTGTTCCTTTTGTTTCTGTACCTTAATCTATATAGACATTCCTCTGCTGATGTATATTTAGGTTCTTAGTTCTTAAGGTTTATTACCTCTTTCCTCTCTTTGTCTTTGTTGGATCTTCCTGGAATATACCACAAGAGTAGTTGGTTAACCTGAGAAGAGATACATTACATCAGAATTTTAGTATTAATAACGAAGAATAATAGCTATGTTCTTATTATTGTATGCTGGACCTAATTCTAAGTCCTTTACACAATTTAATCTTCACAGTAACCTTTTGAAATGTATATATAATGATTATTTGTGATTTTACCATGAAGGAAACTAAGGCACAGAGAGTTGTTTTCCCTGCAAATGATGATTTCCCACAGCAAATCATCGGCACAACTAGTCTGTCTAGCCATGGATCTTTCCTCCTTTCCCCCCCCCCCCCCTTTTACACTCAACATATTATTCTGAAAAGTTTCTAAGCTGCAAAAGTTGAAAGGATAGTAAACATTCATGTATTCATTTTTATTCACCAATTATTATCATTTGCCACATTTATTTTATTTTTATATAAACTTTTTTGAACTATTTGAAAATAAATTACAAAGGTTATGGTAACATCACTCCTCAGTTCAACATCTGTCTTCTCTAAGAGTAAGGAAATTTTTCTACAGTGGTTATCTGTTATAACCACAATGAATCCCTGCCTATCCCCCAACCACACTCCCAATCTGAGATTCAGTCAAGATTCATGCATTACAGTCTCTTAAGCTAGAACAGCCTACTCTGCCTGTTTTGTTTCGTTTCATTTCATTTCGTTTCGTTTCATTTCATTCATTTATTTTTTTGAGAGGAATGCTTTCACAGCGTTGACTTCTTTTGAAACATCCAGGAAAGTTGTCTTGTAGAATGTTCCAAAAGTACATTATGTATTATCTGTTTGTTTCCTTATAATTAAATTGAGATTGAACTTTTTGTCACAAAAACTATTGGTGATGTGTACACTGATCACATTGGGACATAGGTAATGTCTCTTAGGTTCTTGTTCTTAGGAATTATGCTGTACTGCCTTTGTGAGGAGTACCATGCTTCTGAAACACATTTTAAACTAGTTAGACAATATATAGATAGTCCAAACTCTACTTGAAGAATAGTATATATGTTTTATCTTCCTGCCCTGGCAGCAGAGACAAGAACATGTATTTTAGCAGTCAGCCTAATGAGGATCCAAAACATTACTACTAACTCTTGAACAGTGGCCCTCAAGATCTTGTGAATCCATAAACTGGAGAGCTCAAGGAACTTAATAACCTCTGTGTTGACAAGCAGCTATATTTCTAGCATTGTACATGTGAGAAAGCTAAAGCTTACTCACATTAAGTAACTGGGTTTCAGATGCATGGTCATTAAATGTCAGCATGTATACTTAGACCTAGCATTGTTTGATTCCAGAGGGCTTGCCTTTTTTTTTTTTAAGATTTTATTTTTAAGTAATCTCCACACCCAACATGGGGCTCGAACTCACAGCCCTGAGATCAAGAGTCACATGTTCTACTGACTGAGCTAGCTAAGCGCTTCCAGAGGTCTTGCTTTTATTGATTGATTTGTTTATTTGTAAAGTTTATTTGTTTATTTTGAGAGATTGAGTGAAAGAGCGCGTGTGCAGGCAGGGGAGGGACAGAGAGAGGATCCCAAGCAGCTCTGTGCTATTGGCACAGAGCCGGATGTGGGGCTCGAACCTGTGAACTGTGAGATCATGACCTGAGCCGAAACTGAGTCAGATGCTTAACCAACTGAGCCACTCAGGTGCCCTAGAGGTCTTATTGTTAAATGTTATAGACCAGAAGTTTACCTTCTTAGATGGTAATAAAGTAAAGGGTAAGTGTAAATGAAACAGTTATTCATGTTTTGACAATTGTTGATGCTGGGTGATGGATATGCTGGGTTAAAGTTAACTTTTTTTTTGTCTTCAGTTTGTCACCTTATAGTTACAAGATGCTTTAGGCATCATGTTTCTCAAAGCAGGAAGAAGGGGGCAAGAAGCAGGAAGAATTTTGCCAGTGGTTTTGCACCTATGTCTCATTCGTTTGAACCTATCACTGGCTATGTTCTAAGGAGGCTAGGAAAGCAAATATTTAGCTTTTTTTAGCCTTTGTAGTAGAGGCAGGCAAGTGAAAAGGAAGTTGAGAATTGCTGTTGAGTTAACCTGCTAACATTGTCTGAGACAAATAGTAACAAATAAAAGCCATTTTACCTTACTGTGGTTTTGACCTGACTTTATTTTCCTGCCAGGTGACTTGCTGTAAGAGTCGGCTGCTTCCATTTCCTTACCTGGCGCTCCTCTTGGTTATTGAAATTGTGTTTTTGAATATTAATTGGCTTAATGATTTAATTTCCAATTTAAAATTTTTTCCAAAATTTCCAATTAACCTTCCAAGTTCAGATTCTCTAGAAAAGTTGCGGATGAAGATGTCTTTTTCTTAGACTTCTATGATGTTACTGTTCCTTCTACTTTTTTTTTCCTGTGGTTTCTTAATCTCTTTTATTGGTTTGTCTTTGCGTTACTCTTGAGTGTTGGTGTCCTCAGCCCCTTTTTTCCTATAAACTGTATTCTCTGTTAGTCTCACACAGTCTTTGTGCTATATGTGACTTCTGCATGCCTGATTTTTCAGTATCTTAGTCCTCATCTTTCCCCATAATTCCAGATATTTATTTCTAGTCGTTGTGAAAAATTCTTGTGTTCTCTTGCATTTCAGAAATGTTTATTGGTCCCCTATTGCCTTTTACTTAATGTGCACCCTCCTTACCTTTAGGACCTTCACCGTTTGTAATTCTGAGCCACCTTTGCAGGTTTTTCCCCTCATAATTGCTTTTCATCATTTCCATGCTGCAGCCAGACCAGTTCCTGGAATAGAATACTTATTTTGCCTCTAAATTCTTTTATGTATCGCCACTTAATGAAACCTACCTTGATCCATGCCTATTGGTAGACCTTAAAGGGCTACCTGGAAAACAGCCTTTTCTGCAAATTCTCCCGATTCTTCCCACCAGATGTGTCTTTTCGAGAACCACTAGGTACAGTGTAAAGGGCTCCATACGTGTTGTATTCTATAGAATTGTGTCCCCTGGAGTTCTGCAAAGTGCATGAACTGTCTTTGTCTTTTAACCTCTACCTAAACTTGTGTCATGTACCTATTCTGTACCTCTTTACACACTTTTATGTGTATTCCCTATTTTACTTAAGTAAACTTTGAAGTCTTCAAAATTGAGAATGTGTTTCTTTTCCTTGAAATGCCTACTAGAGTAATGCTTTGATTATTTCTTGAATTAGACACTCAAATATTTTACTTCCAAGAAAATTTTCATATATTAATCTACTAATAAATTATGTAAACTTAGGTTTTGAATAGTCCTGATACATTGCAGGGAAAGATTAATTGAAACTTATAGTCTCATTTCAACTGTTCATTAATACTGTTTATTCTCAAAATAGGTATCCTGATTGGAATCCTGAGATCCTCCCATCAAGAAGGTAATTCTTTTTTGAATAGTGGTGTTGTTGAGACTTAATTTTTCTCTTAAAAGTAAACAGGTATTTTTTTTAAAGGTATTCTTTTTGAGTTCCTGTTTTGATTGTTTTCACTTTGAAACATCAGACAAATGCAGCAATCTCTATGAATCTTTAATTACCCAGCTTAAGTATGATAGCTCACCTCTGTGAACTTCTGGTTTTTATTTTTTTTAGTCTTTCCTGAAGATACTTTATGCGTTTGTTATTTTATGTTTCGGGGATCTTACGTTATAAATGCCTTGAAGGCTAGGAATGGTTTCATTAAGCTTTATATTCCCTAGGAGGTACCTATTTAATGTATGTATATACAAGTACAGCAGTCAAAGACTTTAATATTTGTAGCTGGTATAATCTCTCAGGAAAAATTGTTGAAAAGCATTTGTTCATGTAAGTCGTTTCTTAAATTCTTTATATAACTTAATACTTTCAATACATAATTGTCTATATTGTGATATAGGAAAAGCTCAGGAAATTGATGAAGGGTATTGTCTGTATATTAGCAAAACTGGGATCCAAGCAATTAGAGGGATAAACATTTGTTTGTTATTTATCTACAAGGCTGAATTGCACCATAACATAGGTTTTTTGTTTTAAATAAATATATGGTATCAGAGTTTGGTATTGTTAATAATCTGTTGTTAAGAAGGGACTTCGGGGGATGCCTGGATGGCTCAGTTGGTTAAGCATCCGACTCTTGGTTTTGGCTCAGGTCATGATCTCACTGTGGGTTTGAGCCCTGCACTGGGCTCTGCGCTGACAGCACGGAGCCTCCTTGGAATTCTCTCTCTCCCTCTCTCATTGCCCTCTCCCCACTGGCGCTTTCTCTCTCTAAATAAAAATAAACATTAAAAAAAAGTGACTTTTGTTATTTAATATAACCTAAATTTACATTAAATTGCTGAATCTTTTGATCCTCCCTCACCCATTCTTTGTAGAAATGAAGGCAATAGAAAAGAAAATGAAACTCCAAGAAGACGTTCTCATTCCCCCAGTCCTAGACATTCTAGGAGATCAAGCTCAAGTCACAGATTCCGTCGATCTCGAAGCCCAATACGCTATATATACAGACCGAGAAGTCGAAGTCCAAGAATTTGCCATCGTTTCATTTCTAGATACAGATCCAGATCCCGTTCACCATATCGAATGAGAAATCCATTTAGAGGTAGTCCAAAATGCTATCGATCAGTTAGCCCTGAAAGGACATCACGGAGATCAGTGAAATCATCAGGTACACTTATGGATGTGAATAATAGATCTACTTATTTTGACTGAATTTTTCAGTTGGTTTTTTTTGAATTTTTTATTTCTATATTTTTAATAAGTTTGAAATGGTGACGTGTATGCTACTGTGAAGATTTAACCAAAGTTGACATTTTGCACTATTTGCCTTAGCCCTTCTAATAAAATGGAATATTTCATTTCTGTGTTTAGAATTTCTATGTGAAATTGACCCACATCCCAACCTAGTCTGATCTTCTTTTATTAACTATCAGAAGAAATTTGGGAGAGTTTATCTGTCTACCCAGAATCAAATTTAAAAACCATGGCTAGGGAAGCATCTTAGTTTGGCCATGAGTTAATTTAAATTTTTTTTGGTATTTTTCATATTTTCAATCTGTGTCTTAATATTGGTTTAGTGACCTTTCTAGAAATATCTCAATATGTTTCCTCTGAGATCTTTTTAGAGGTCTCCAGCGTCTTCCCTTTTCCAACTACATGTCTGTGAAGCTGGATTTTCTTTATACATTTCAACCAAAATAATGTATCTATCAGACTGGATGCAGAAGCAGATATGATAATTCAGGTTTTAAGTGCAACATGAATATCTTTGGGAAAATACACAGTGGTGCTACTCCTCCACCTAATTTTTTGTTTGAGAATTAAGGTTGTTTTTCATAAAAATGTTATTTATGCTAACACAGGAGATTATTATTGTTAAATGAATTAGTAAATATTTTAAAATTTTGATTTCAATTTCTTATATGGTAAATACTGATAAATTTACCACAGAAACTCTTTGGAGTCCTCAGTTTTTAAGAGTGAAGGGGGATTCTGAAATCAGAAGTTTGAGGACCACTCAAGCTCATGAGTGAAGAATTGAAAACTCAGAATTTTTTTGTGTGTATTTGCTTCCTGTTTGGTCTGACAGTGGCTCTATGTGATAAGTATTTGGGCATTTGAGTTCTTCCTTTTTCTTTACTAATGTGATGAGATAGTTTCCACCTTAAGTTCTTTTCAGTTGAAGTTTCATTTATGTCCTTTTTACTAGATAGAAAAAAAGCATTAGAAGATGTAGTACAACGATCCGGGCATGGGTCAGAATTCAGTAAACAGAAGCATCTTGAAGCAGTTGATAAAGGACACTCACCAGCACAAAAGCCTAAAACTGGCAGTGGATCAAAGCCATCAGTAAAATCTACAAACTCTACAAAGAGTGATTCAAATTTAGGGGGACATTCTACTCGTTACAAAGTCAAGAATATTGAAGATGACACATTACCAGAATGTAAACAAGTGTCTGATAAAGCTGTTTCTCTCCAGCGTAAGGTCAGTAGTTCTTGAATTGTTAGTGCAATTGTGTATATACATGTCTTATTATGACAGAAAAAGTTGCTTGAATTTTTTATTTTCATATTTTAAAAGTTTGAAATTGTGACTTGTTGAAGTATGTTGATATGGAATATTTTATTGGTTGGTTTTATGAATTTAGTAAAAGCCCAATAATTCAAAATCTCATAGCTTACAAATAAATCCTGGAGGTTTGGCATTTGATGTAACAAAAGTGAGAACATTTCGGTGGTTTGGTGGTTTTTGGCTAGCCACACAAACAGGTTGTTGTGATGAGTTTTGCTCTTTGGTGGGTAAGGTGAATGTAATCACCAGCAATATAAATGAGTTTTTGTAAGCTGTACAAGTCTCTACTGAGAATTGATCATTTTTAATCAATTTTTTTACTTTTTTGAAGTATAGTTCAGAAGTCAAATACTCTTGTCCAGTATAGAACAGCTTATTTTCTGGTACTGATTTATTGGTGTATTTTGACTGTATTTTGACTGTTAGTTATAATCCTGAGGTATTATTTTTATTACATATGTTAATTACTATTATAGTAAATAGTATATGAATCATCTGGAAAACATTAGGGTAATTGCTAATTTTAGGCCAAATTATCAGATGTTTAGTGTGTTGTAGTATTAACAAATCTTCAGGTATTTAGGTGCATATTACTCTTAACTTGTCTAAATATTTTCAACAGTTCTAATTCCTTGCCTTCAAAGAGCTTATATTTAGAAGGATACACTTAAAATGATCTACCTGTAATTACACAATTTTGAAGAGTGTTGGGAAGAAATTTTTAATATGGGGAATAGGCTAAATTAATGTTTAATGTTCTTTTCATTTTTTCCCGGGACTTGTAGATGGTGGCAGTGGAACTTTTTCAATGTTTGTTTATTTTTGAGAGAGGGAGAGAGAGAGGGAGACAGTTTTTGACATAGGTGATAAATTTCATATTGCAGGGTATTCAGATTTTATACATATTTTATATGAATCTTTTTAAATGTTATACTTACCTAGGTATCATTTCTTTAACGTTTTAAAATTTATTTTTGAGAGACAGAGACAGAGCATGAGCTGGGGAGGGGCAGAGAGAGAGGGAGACACAAGAATCCAAAGCAGGCTCCAGGCTCTGACCTGTCAGCATAGAGCCCAACACAGGGTTTGAACCCACAAACTGAGATCATAACCGGAGCTGAAGTCGGATACTTAACTGACTGAGCCACCCAGGTGCCCCTACATGTCATTTCAATTATTATTATTATTTTTTAGAAATCTTAGTTTTTTTGTTTATTTTTGAGAGATAGAGTGCGAGGTGGGGGGCAGGGGGGGACGACAGAGGATCCAAAGTGGGCTCTGTGCTAACAGCAGACCGCTCCATGTGGGGCTTGAACTCATGAACTATGAGATCATGGTGTGAGCCGAAGTTGAATGCTTAACTGACTGAGCTACCCAGGCGCCCCGATATCATTTCAGTTATTAAAACACAGAGTTAACAAAGCTGTAATTTCAGCTTCATTAGTGATAGGCCTTGTAGATTCATATAGAAAACTATTCTTCAGTAGTTTTAGATTATTCCATAGGTCTTGTTTATTATAAAGTGCTTCTAAACAGAAAAGAGCATTTGTGATTGTGTATGTATAAACTCTGACCACTGTTAGGGTTGAGTGGTAAAATATAAAACAGTTTTTACTACTTCAGCATTTAAAATTTTTTTTAATTGTGCTAAAATATTTAGAAAAGTCTGCTTAAAGGACTAAGGTTAATGGTAGCAGAAATTATATTGGGAATTATTATTGTACTTCACAGCTTAATTCAGTTTTTTTAAAATTTTCTTTCATTCAAATATAGCTTCGGAAAGACCAGTCTTCGCATTATGGTTCAGTTCTTCTTATATCTGAATTACCAGAGGATGGCTGTACTGAAGAAGAGATTAGGAAAATGTTTCAACCATTTGGAAAAGTTAATGATGTCCTCATTGTTCCTTATAGAAAAGAAGTGAGTCTCTGTTCTCAAAATGCATACAAAGTTATTACTTGATAAAGACTGATGTTGGATCTTTTAGTAGCTTTTACTACATATATAATTAATAATTGAGAGTTAATGTAAATGATTAGATTCCAGTGAACAAGTTCCCAGCATACTGTTTTATATCCTTTAGAACAGGGATTGGTTAACTTTTTCTGTAAAGGGCCTGATAGTAAATATTTTAGGCTTTGCTGTAAGATTGAAGATACTCAACACTGCCATTGTAATACAAAAGTAGCCATAAATAATATACAAATGAATGGGCATGGGTTTGTTCAGAAAAACTACTTGTGAAAACAGGTGACGGGTTATAGTTCGCTTTCCATTGCTTTACACACTGGTAAGATTATAGCAAAAAATGACTTTGGTGTACCATACTTTTTACATGTGTATTGTATTCCTATGCCTCACACAGTAAAGTTCATTAAAATTATGAACAACCCCAGACTAAGTAGAACATAAAATCGTGAGACAAGGGGCGCCTGGGTGGCTCAGTTGGATAGGTGTCCGACTTCGGCTCAGGTTATGATCTCACGGTTTGTGGGTTTGTGGGTTTATGGGTTTGAGCCCCGCATCAGGCTCTGTGTTGACAGCTCAGAGCCTGGAGCCTGCTTCAGATTCTGTGTCTCCCTCTCTCTCTGCCCCTCTCCTGCTTGCACTTTATCTCTCTTTCTCAAAAATAAATAAACACTACAAAAAAATTTAAAAAAAATTGTGAGACAAAACAGGAGAACATAGTTGGTAGTGTTCATTGTTGCAAGAAACTTAAAAATGTCAGACTTAAAGCCGCTAGACCAGATCTTGCCTTCTGTGGTTACTCAGCCATGCCTCCTATGTCTCATGGTTCCACAAGCCTGCCACGGACCCCTGTTTTCCCCGTCCTTTCTTGGTAATAGTGTAGAAATTCTATAAGGTTAAGTGTCCCATTTCATGTGCGAAAACACCATAGAGATCAAATGACACTTGAGCAAAACAAAAAGAGGTAAAAGGAACCAGGAGTTGAGGTAATTTCATAGTTTTATGTTTCACAAAAAGTACCAAGTCATACAGAGAATTTTGAGTTAGATTTTTGACTAACAGTATAATACATTTTATTTAGGCTTACTTGGAAATGGAATTTAAAGAGGCAGTTACAGCAGTCATGAAGTATATTGAAACAACACCTCTTCTGATAAAAGGGAAAAATGTGAAAATATGTGTTCCAGGAAAGAAAAAATCACAGGTAAACTGGATTTAGATCACACATGTTTCATTGTTGTTGATTAATTTGATGATACGAACAGGGGCTCCTGGGTGGTTCGTTCAGTTGGTTAAGCATGGCTCAGGTCATAACCCCCGGATTGTGGGATCAAGCCTTGCATCGGGCTGTGCACTGAGCCTAGACCCTGCTTGGGATTTTCTGTCTCTGTCTCTCTCTGCCTCTTCCTCCCCTGCTTGTACGTGGAGTCTCTCTCTCTCTCTCTCTCTTAGTAAAAATAAAATAAAGTATGATACATACATAAAATGCATAAAACATAAATGTTCACTCAGCAGATTGTATGTGTATAGATTAAAATATATTGAAATTAACAACTTTATATAAATAGCACTATAAACAGTATTAAATGGCAAGCAGTAGAGCAGGAGAAAATACTTAACAAAGTTAGCAAACATCTGTGAAACCTCTACCTAGGTCACAAACTAACATTGACTACATCCTGAAAGCCCTTTGCATACATCTTCTGAATTCTTACACCGTCCTTTCTGCCTAAAAGTAATCCTTAACTTGATTTCTAATACTATAGTTGAGTTTTGCCTATTTTGAACTTTAAATAAACAATTATAGAGTGTATATAGTCTTTTGGGACTTGTGTTTCCTTAGAAGTATTAATATTTATGAGTTTAGTCTTTCTAGACATTTTTTATGCTTTAGTTTAACCATTGGTAATGTTTGTGAAAGTACTTAGAAATATTCAGTAAGCTTTGCTTTGTTCACAAGTATTCTTTTCATGTAATTATTATATTTGCTGAAGAATGCCTACTTTATAGGGGCCTTGTAGCACTTTTCAATCAGTGATTTGGAGCTCTAACCATGTTAGTATATGTAGATTAATTATAGCTATTATAATTATTAGCTATTAATTACTATTTTAATGAGCTATGAATATCTGTTCCCATCTGTCTTTTAGGTTGTATTTTTTAAAAGACTTTTTAAAAAACTATTAAAAAGTTTTGTTTGGGGGAGCCTTGGTGGCTCAGTTGGTTAAGTGTCTGCCTTGATTTCGGCTCAGTTTATGATCTCATAGTTTGTGAGTTCGAGCCCTGTGTTGGGCTCTGCACTGACAGCAAGGAACCTTCTTAGGTTCCTTTCTCTCTCCCTCTCTCTCTGCCCCTCCCCCTTGCACGCCATCTTTTTCTCTGTCTCTTAAAATAAATAAACTTTAAAAATTTCATTTGGGGGTGTTAATGATTTTAGATACTAATTTTGTACTGTGTATTTTCTTCCTCTGTGTTGTTTATATGTATATCCATATATGAAGTTTTTAGTTTCAGTGTACTCAACATTGATTTTTTTCCCTCTTAATGGCTTTTGCTTTTTCCTTTCCTCTTGTTTTAGAAGACCTTCTCTATACCAATGCCAAGAAGATATGCTTCCATTATTATTTTAATGTATAAATTGTGGTATAATGTGTTATTGGGATCAACATTATTTCCAAAATGGAGAGCCAATTAGCCGAACACCATTTGTACCTAATTGGTTCTTCATTGATTTCAAAAGCTATCTTTATGTGTATAAATTGCCCTGCATATATAGATCTGTTTCAGACTATTGTTAGCTCAGTCTGTTTATTTCTGTTCCAATAATACATGATTTCAGTTATTATTACAGTTATTATAATTTTATATAATTGCCTGTCTTTCTGATAGAATCTTTTTTCTTTGTTCCTTATTTAAATTTAGTTAATCTTGAACATTTACTCCTGCGTATTGGTTTTAGAATCAGTTTAAGTTCTCTGAAAACTCTTTTTGGCAGTTTAACTGATACTGTATTGTGTATTGAAATTTTTATAATACTAACTCTTTCTGTTTAGAAAGATGGCTTGTCTCTGTTTATTTAGACCTCATTTAGTTTCTTTTCCTAATGTTCTTTTGTAAAGTTTCCATAATGTACATTTTGGAGGGGGTGTTAAGTTTATTTCTTACATTTATTTGTATATATCATAAATACTAGTTAAATTGCTTTTTGATAAAGCATCTGTATTTTTTAATTTTATGTTTTCTGATTACTTACTAAGTAACCCATGATCCTGGTTTACATCTGTGACATGCCATCTCTTTATTTCCATTGTCCTATCTTGAATAATGAATTTTATGATAACTTTAATTATTACCAATTTTATTACTTAGAATTTCTTATATTTTCCGCTAACAGAAAATTTCACCAGTAGTTTATGAAATAAATGAGAGGTTTATTTATGTCCTAACAGAAAGTCTGAAGGTAGGTGGTACACGGTTGGTACAGGAGCTCCGTGTCATCAGGAACCCAGCTTTTTTGTTTTTCTGATCCACCACCTTTAGCATGTACTTTTCATCCTCCGTTGATGAAGATGGTTGCCATACCTTCTGGCACCATTTTTATCTTCCAAGCAGAAAGAAAGGGATAAAAATCAAAAGCAATATGGGTTTTGATTTTTTTTTTTTTGAAAGAATAAGTTCCTGAGCAACTTTTATCTACAGTTGATTTACCAGAACAGTGACATATAACTTCCTCTAGTTGCAGAGGTGGAGTGAGAAGCAAGAATTGCATGCATAATTTAAGAACATAAACTTTATCCTGAAGACAGTTAAATGTTATTCCAGGTTTTGAACAGGGCTGTGACACAAAATGGATTAGATTCATTTGGGAGTGACCTGCAGAATGAACTAGGCAAATGACTGAAGAAGGGAAAGAAAGAAAGCTTAGCAGATTGATTAAAGGGAAGAAGAGAAAAAAATCAATGAGGTCCAGTTAAAATACTTATTTAGTCAATCAGGCTACTATAATAATAGTAATGGTTTTGGGTACATATGCAAACTTGAGAATAGGAAGGAGAAATGGCTCTTACTCAAAGGAGACCTGACCGATCATTCAATTGTGAAAACTGGGGAGATCAGTCTTATTTAATACTGAAAAATTTAATCTGGGGAAATAGGCGAATAAGGATACATCTAGGTTATTAGAATATTTCAGTAAGATTAAAATAGTTCTCTTGGATAGCTTTTTGATAAGTTTGGTAAGGTAACAACAGAGGTCCAAGAAAAGCCCAACCATATTTACCATTCTGATTTTCATAGTAATGAATAGGGGAAACTATCAGCACTAGAAACTAGAAAATATGCACTCTACATGTCAAAAATATTGTTTTTCTTCAACTAAATATAGTTTGGGTGGTGCTGAATTGAAGGAGCCTTACAAAGCTAACTCATGACTCTTCTGTCCTAATCTAGCATCATTCCTAGGGATTGACTGGAGGAAAATCCCATGCAGGATTCCAGCTACGGCTTTTTCAGATTGGAAGTGTATAGATAACCTTCTTGGCCTTTTACCACAGGGGGAGAATCAAACTTTCTTGCCAGAGCAAGCCAAAAACAGGCTGGGAACCCAAACTAGGAAAAAGAAGGGCAGTGCTACTGCTTTCTTGGTCCAGATCTTACTTTTGGCGTGAACAGTCAAACCAAGACAAGTTTTCTGTCCACATTTGACGTTTCAGGTTAAGAATGCCTTTGATTCTGGGCCGCCTGGGTGGCTCAGTCGGTTGAGTGACCGACTTCGGCTCAGGTCATGATCTCACGGTTTGTGAGTTCGAGCCCCGCGTCGGGCTCTGTGCTGACAGCTTGGAGCCTGGAGCCTGCTTCCGATTCTGGGTCTCCCTCTCTCTCTGCCCCTCCCCCTCTCATGCTCTGTCTCTCTCTGTCTCAGAAATAAATAAACATGAAAAAAAAATTTAAAGACTGCCTTTGATTCTGGCTGTGATTCAAAGAATATTCTCTCCATTTTGCTACTTTGAATCAATAAATGATACAGAAAAGATGAAAATTTCCCACATCCCGGTATTTAAACCTGAAGGATTAAAATGAGTCTGCACAACTCTAACAAACTTAATTACCTTTAGTTATAAGTCAGTGTAATCTTTAATACTGATTCTTAAAACATTTTTGAGCTACTTTCTCCACCGCCACTACCAAGAATCTGATGAAAGCAAACATTGTTTTTTTTTCCCCAGAGAAATGGACCATTGTGGTCCATACTCCTAGAATTTTCTTTAAAGAAGCAGGAGCACTTGATCTAGAAAAAAGTATCAGATTTTCCATTGCAACTACGAAATAGTGCTGCAGCTCAACTCTGCAAAAACAAAACAAAACCAACAAGACTTAAAAATTTTTAATTTAGTATGTTTTGGCAAAATTCATGTATTTTATATGTATTTAGTATGTGTTAGACGTGACTTCTAAAACCTAGAGCAAGCAGTCAGCTAAGATCCAAGAAGATTGCACGGAAATGAAAAGCAGTGCTGGGAAACAGTGATCAGTCGTTTGAGCATTATAGAAAATTCTAATGAGTAACAAGGAGATAAAACCAAAGATACAGTCAGAATTCAGATGAGAATTTGATTTCATTTTAATTGAAAAACTATTTCTTAAAAATCTGTTATGTGTCAGGCATTGTGGTATCTGCAGAAGATATAGTGGTGACAAGACAGAGGTGCTTTCTTTTTAAAAAAAAAAAAATGTTTAAGAGAGAGCATGAGCAGGGAAGGGAAAGAGAGAGAGGGAGAGACAGAATCCAAGCAGCCTTCATGTTGTTAGCATGGAGCCCCATGCAGGGTTCAAACTCAGGAACTGTGAGATCATTGCCTAAGCCGAAATCAAGAGTCAGGCGCTTAGCCGACTGAGCCACCCAGGCGCCCCAAGACAGATGTGCTTTCACCCTTCTTGGAACTTAAAGTCTATTCGTGAATATTAAAGAGTTTAAAATGGTGAAGACGAAAGACATGGTGGATACATTCAGGAAACCCAACCTGCATATAACTAAAATTATCCTCTACTTCCAACCCCAAGCATCCTTTATACTCCTTAAGCTAATAGTCATGGATCTCAAAAGTCTTTTACAGTTGCTGTTCCTTCTGTCTGGAATGCTTTCAATACAAGGATTCGCTTGCTCTCTTATTTCCTTTAGGTGTTTGCTCATACATCACCTTTTCAGTGCGACTTGCATAACTTATTGAAAGTTGCACAGCTTCTCATTCCTCAACAAGAGCTTCTGTTTCCCTCTTCTGTTATTTTTCTCCATAGCACTTGTTGCTAACAGATATATACATATTTTTAATTTCCTTATGGTCTTTCTTTCCTTACCCTTTGAAGTTAAACTCGTTTGAGAGCAGGGTCTTTGTTTTATTCACTACTCTCCAGTGCCTAAAATTGTGCTTGGCAATTAGTGAGAATTCAATAAATATATGTTAAATTGATCTGAATTTCATAATAATGTTTTTTGTTAAATTTCTTGTACTCTTGTGTACTTTCTAAATTGCCTTTTGTATTTGGGGGAAAAAACTAATTTTTTCTTTTTCAAAATCTTTTTCATAGAACAAAGAGGTGAAGAAAAAAGCATCAGATTCAAAGAAAACAGCTGCATCTACTTTAAAGTAAGTAATTCCATGACTTTATAATGCTAGAATGAATGGGCATATGAATTAAAATTTTAAAATTTTTATACAACTGCATTTTTAATATATTTTATTACCCTGACTCCAGTTTAAATGGGACATTGTTCAAAATGAATACATTAAACTTTAAATTTTAAAATATTTACGTATATAGGTATGTAAGTAAATAAGTTCTGTGACCAGTGTGGGGCTTGAACTCCCATCCCTGAGATTAGGAGTCTCGTGCTCTACCTACTGAGCCATCCAGGCATCCCTGAACTTTTTTTAGATCTAAGTTTTGCATCTTTAAAAGTTTTAGAACTTAAAATTTCAATCTTTGCCTAATTTTTTTCTTTTCAATAGAAAAGATCTAGATGCTTCCAAAGCTGTTGATACTGTGACTTCAGGTGCTGCTGGTAAGTTACTTTTAATACTCCTCCAAATGAGTATATTTTGTCAGTTTACTAAAAACTTCTTGCAAGATGATAGTAGAAAAACATTGTTTATTGTGCTTTAGTGAAAGGGATCCATATTGGTCTCTGTATTAAGCTAGTGGTTAATATTTAGTACATAAAGATTCAGTGAGGTAGTGTATGTAAAATACCTACCATAGTACCTCCTTCCATCTCCTACCAATAAGACAAAACATAAAAATACGTTAAGATTGCTTGATTGGTCTCCTTTGATTTTGAAAGTTTGCTGAGAGTGCAAAAGTAAACAAAACAGACCAAACAAATTGATGTCACTACACTTCTGTGTTGAAGTTGTTTCTTTGTACTCAGGAAAACATTGCAGATATTTATTATGTATCTAGCTAAGTGAATTTTGCATATAGTTTCAATAAACTGCATTTTCTCAGTCTGTTTAGGTTTGGAAAGAAGTTATTGCCGAAACAAACACTCTTGACTTTAGTAAGAATAGATAGCTTGATAGTGAAGGATGAGACAGAAAAACTAAAATAAATAGACATAAAATATATTTAGAAAGTTAAATTCTTTTGTGTGTTATCTCTTAGAAAAGCCAGTGTACAGTGTATTCTGGATTTCTATTCAGAAATTCATATGTAATATGTATGGAGAAGGAGGGATAGAGAGGTGTAGAAGATTACTTCAATTAGGGAGATGATAAAACAAAAGTAACAATTGGGGAATCACTTTGTTATAGAAAGCCTTGAAAAGTCATGTTGGGAAGTTTTTAAGTTTGACCCTGTTAATAGCATTTCTCAGAATATGGTGTGTTAGAGACTAAGTCCTGGAAGATACTTTGGATCAAGTTTGTATTATAGCTTTTTCTTTTTTTTTCCCCCTTTAAAAAAATTTTATAGACTACGTTCCCATTATTAAATCCTGCAGGGCAGGAAAGAAACCTGTTTAGCTTTGTTTAACCCACTGTTGATGAAGCTTGGCTAAGGTACTCCCCGTTTTTTCTGTGTAAGACCTAGTAATAATTAGTATAGACTCTGGGAAATTGCCATAGAGAATAAACCACTAGATTGTTACATAGATTGGATAAATGGAAAGATTGAAAAATCCTGTTGAGAAAACACAGTTGGGATTCCCTTTAAGGTAATAGGGACTGGATGTAATAATGTTAATTAAAATGGTGTGGGGTGGTAAAATCTGAGTTTTTATTATATAGAATTTTTTAGTGGATAAAATTTAAAATTAAAATAATTTAAAATGTTCAAGGTTTTAGGCTAGGTGGTTTTTACCAGAAGATGTGGCAATATTGATTATAATAGGAAAATTTAGATGCAGTGGTCTCTTTGAATTTGAGGAAAACCATGAACTCACATTTCAACGTTGATAAATTTCATCTGTCAAAGACTATCGGACATATTGTCTAGGTCAGCCAGTCACATGGTGTTAAAAGTGGGATACCTGAGCAATTATTTGTCAAGATTGAGGTCTAAATTTTAGGAGTGGTCCTAACACATAAAAGCAATGAGTAGAGGGAGAAGTGCTTCAAACCAAGTATTTCCTCCCCTCTAATATAACTATAGAAAGACAGGAGCCTGTAAATAGGACTGAGAAAATGTCAGGTGAGAAAGGTGAGGGTGTATGGTACCTTTTTTTGAGATCAGCAATGTCAGATTGGACAGTGACAAGTTAATAATGGGAGTTTTAAAGAGAACTTTGATTACAAGCACAAATCAGGATGAAGAGAAGTCAGGAAGCAAAAGTGTAATTTGATCAGAATGATAAACTTCAGAACTGTTACCCATCACTAATTAAAAAGAAGTAAGAATACTGAGCACCTACTGTATGCTTATAATAGGAGGCACTTTTTAAAGTGTTAGGATATGTCAGTGAACCAAATAGACAAGATCTCTATTTCCAAGTAGCTTACATATTAGTTGAAGTGACAGATAATAAATACTAAATAACGTGCTTTATAAAGTGAGAAGAGCTGTGATAGGTGATCCAGGGTTAGTTTGATTTGGAGTTAGAATTTACTGTTTAGAATTTGGTAATTGTTAATTAGAAGAATCTTCCAAGGGGCATAATCTGTGCCAGAAGACAGAAAACAAGAAAAAGAAACTTAGCATTGGTTATGATAATTAATACCAGGCAATTTATGTTATCTCACTTAATCTTTCAAATCACCCTTCTCATTTTATACATGAGAAAACAGATTAAGAGAGTAAATAATTTAAGTTTAAATGACTTATTCAGGGTTACATGGAAGCGTTAGGATTCAGATCTAAAACTGTATGATTTCAAAGTTTCTCACCTATATTAAACTGCCTCTCTGAGAATAAAAACTTGTTTTTCATTTCCTTTGATTGCTCTTTTATCGTCCCTTAATTGTTTCCCTAAATGTCTGTTCCTCTTATGTCATACTTGTCTTCCTGGTTTTTTTTCTTCTCATGTAGGTTTAAGGACCAGTGACATTTTGCATATGTACAGAAACCTCTCTATCCCCTTAAGTTTACTCCTCTCATTTTCTTGTGTCATCTAACAGTCACCACTAATCCTCCAGTGTGGAAACTGTTAGTAATCCTATCCCTGTCCTTTTTTCTTCTACCCAACCCTGTTCAAACTTAAATAGCATTCTTCCTCTTTTCATCCAATCCGTGGCTGATTCAAACTAGTTCTCTCGCAAATCTACCTCAAACTATGTCTTTCACTATTGCTGCATCACACCTGTAACTGTTTTAATTGCTTCACATTTGAATTTTGAAGGTAGCCTCCTGACTGGTATTTATATTCCACTCTCTACTTCATTATTCACACTGATGCCCAGAAGTCTCTTGAAGGCAGATCTGATCATTCCACTTCTAGTGACCCACGGGGGGAAGCCCAAATTCTTCAGCGTTGAATAAATGACCCTTTACGCTTGTCCCAGATTACTTTTTCAGTGTCTTGTCACCTGTATGCTGTCCATTTGTTTGGAATTGTCTGAATTCCACTTTACTTACTAAGCACTTGTTATATACCTGCCTAAGGTATATAACCTTTAATCAATCTGCAAGGTTTTGATTGTTTCCTTCCCTGTGCAGAAGGCTTTTATCTTGATGAAGTCCCAGTAGTTCATGTTTGCTTTTGTTTCCCTTGCCTTCGGCAATATGACTCGTAAGAATTTGCTCTGGCCAAGTTCAAAGAGGTTGCTACCTGTTTTCTCCTCTAGGATTTTGATGGTTCTGTCTCACAGGTCTTTCATCCATTTTGAATTTATTTTTGTGTATGGTATAAGAAAGTGGTCCAGTTTCATTCCTCTGCACGTTGCTGTCCATTTTTTCCAACACCATTTGTTGAAGAGACTGGATTTTGTTTTGTTTTGTTTTTAATTGTTTAATGTTTATTTTTTTGAGAGAGATGAAAGAGAGACAGACTGTGAGCAGGGGAGGGGCAGAGAGAGAGGAAGACACAGAATCTGAAGCAGGCTCCAGGCTCTGAGCTGTCAGTACAGAGCCTGATGTGGGGCTTGAACTCAACCGTGAGATCAGGAGCTGAGCCTAAGTCAGACGTTTAAC
The DNA here is from genome assembly GCF_018350175.1 of Felis catus. NCBI lineage: Eukaryota > Metazoa > Chordata > Mammalia > Carnivora > Felidae > Felis > Felis catus. The sequence goes on from NC_058370.1 coordinate 87,967,614, forward strand.
CGACTGAGCCACCCAGGTGCCCCTGAGACTTTTTTTTCCCACTGGATATTCTTCCCGGCTTTGTCGAAAATGAGTTGACCATATAGTTGTGGGTCCATTTCTGGGTTTTCTATTCTGTTACATTGATCTGTGTTTGTTTTTGTGCAAGTACCATACTGTCTTGATGATTACAGCTTTATAACATAGCTTGAAATCTGGAATCATGATGCTTCCAGTTTTGTTTCTCTTTTGCAGAATTGCTTTGGCTATTTGGGGTCTTTTGTGGTTCCATACAAATTTTAGGATTGTTTGTTCTAGCTCTGCAAAAAATACTGGTGGTATTGTATAGGGATTGCAATAAATGTGTAGATTGCTTTGGGTAGTATAGACATTTTAACAATGTTTGTTCTTCCAGTCCATGAGCATGCATGGAATGCTTTTCCATTTCTTTGTGTCCCCTTCAGTTTCTCTCATAAGTATTCTATAGTTTTCAAAGTATAGATCTTTTACCTCTTTAGTTAGGTTTATTACTAAGTATCTTGCTATTTTTGGTACGGTTGCAAATGGGGTCGATTCCTTGATTTCCTTTCCTGTTGCTTCGTTATTGGTGTATAGAAACACAACAGATTTCTGCACATTGATTTTGTATCTTGCAACTTTGCTGAGTTCATGTATTATTTCTAGCAATTTTTGGTGGAGTCTTTCAGGTTTTCTAGAGTATCATGTCAGCTGCAAATAGTGAAAGTTTGACTTCTTCCTTGTGGGTTTGGATGCCTTTTATTTCTTTTGGTTGTCTTGATTGCTGAGGCTAAAACTTCCAGTACTATGTTAAATAGCAGTGGTGAGCATGGACATCCTTGTCTTGTTCCTGACTGTAGGGGAAAGTTTCTCAGTTTTTCCCCATTGAGGATGACATTACTTGTGGATCTTTGTATATGGCCTTTATGATGTTGAGGTATGTTTCATCTATCCCTACTTTGTTGAGGGTTTTAGTCAAGAATGGAGGCTGAATTTTGTCAGAAGCATCTTTATTTGTAGTAGCCAAAAACTGGAAATAAGTCAAAAGTCCTTCAGTGGGTGAATGGTTAAATTGTGAGGTATCTGTAGCATGGAATACTACTCAGCAATAAAAAGGAACAAACTATTGATACGTGCAGCACTCGGATGGATTGCAGGGGAATTACACTGAATGATGAAAAAAATGGGTCTCATAGAGAATAGATTTGTGGTTGTCAGATTGAGGAGTGAGGCAGGTGGCTATTTCTATAAGTGGGTGGTAAGAAAGATCCTTGTGATGGAGCTTTCTGTATCTTAACTCATGGTTACAGTAATCTACATGTATATGACAGAATTTCATAGCACTAAATACACATTAATGAATGTGTAGAACTGGGAAAATGTTGGTAATTGTATTAATGTCCGTTTACTGTTTGTGATATAGCATATAGTTATGCCAGATATTACCATCAGGGGAAACTGGGTGAAGGGTGTATGGGATCTTTCTGTATTATTTCTTACAACTGCTTGTGAATTTACAGTTGTCTTCAAATAAAAAGTTAAATGTTTTTTTTAATTTCTTTTTTTAATGTTTTATTTATTTTTGAGAGAGAGAGAGAGAGAGTTCAAGCAGGGGAGGGGCAGAGAAAGGGAGACACAGAATCTGAAGCAGGCTCCAGGCCCCAGGCTGTCAGCACAGAGCCCAACGTGGGGCTCGAACCCACAAACCATGAAATCATGGCCTGAGCCGAAGTCAGATGCTTAACCGACTGAGCCACCCAGGCGCCCCTCAAAATTAAATGTTTTTAAATGCTGTGATAAAGCTATCATAATAAATTAAAACTACAGAACAATTTCATTTAAGAGTATTGATGTAAATTTTTAAATAAAATTTTAGCATATAGAGGCTGTGAGCACATTAAGTGAATAATATGCTATGCCCAAGAAGGTACCGCATCAGAAATTTAAAAGTGTTTCAAAATTAAGAGATCTGTTAAAATAGCTCACCAAATTAAATAGAGAAAGATAAATGCTGAGATCGATATTGGTAGAATTCAACATCCACTCCTAAGCATCAAAAAACAAAAAAATTTTGGGGCGCCTGGGTGGCTCAGTCGGTTAAGCATCAGACTTGGGCTCAGGTCACGATCTCACTGTCCGTGAGTTCGAGCCCCGCGTCGGGCTCTGTGCTGACTGCTCAGAACGTGGAGCCTGTTTCAGATTCTGTGTCTCCCTCTCTCTGACCCTCCCCTGTTCATGCTCTGTCTCTCCCTGTCTCAAAAATAAATAAAACGTTTAAAAAAACAAAAAAATTCTTAAAGTAGGCAACTGCTTTCTTAATATGATAGTGTTTTGTGTGTATATACTTTTGCTCATATTCATATGAACATACACATACATCAAGTCAAAAGGCAGCATATGTTTAATAGTGAGGCTAGTAGAAATGTCTCCATTAAGGGAACAAAGGAAGGGATACTCATCATCAGTTCTATCAGTTAACATAAATATTGTTTTAACCCTAATAGTCACTAGCCAGTGCAAAGTCAAGAGGCGTAAAAATTTGAGAGTATGTTACAACATTATTATTTGCAAATATGCATGTATTACGGAAAACCTAAGAGAGTCTACTGAAATGCTGTTAAATCTAAAAAGCAAAAAATAAAAAGGGGGCATCTGGGTGGCTCAGTTAGTGAAGTGTCCACCTCTTGATTTTGGCTCTAGTCATGATCTCCTGGTTCTCAAGATCGAGCCTGATGTCGGGCTGTGAGCTGAGCATGGAGTTGGCTTGGGATTCTCTCCCTCTCTTTCTGCCTCTCCTCTGCTCATGCTCTGTCTCTCACTAATTAGCCACCTTATTAATATAAGGTTTCAATTGTTTTATTATGTAGAAAGAATAACCACTTACATGTAATCTAATAAAACGTTCCATTTACAATAATAAAAAGTACAAAAGATACGAAAGGAAAATTTTAAAATACTACTGAATGGCATAAAATAATGATTAAGTGAGAAAACCGTTTATTCTTTGATAGAAAGCCTTTCAGCATTATAGTGTGCCTGTTTTCTTATATTAGAACATAAATGTTATGGGGCGCCTGGATGGCTCAGTCTGTTGAGTGTCCTACTTTTGATTTCTGCTCAGGTCATGATCCCATGATTCGTGGGTTTGAGCCCTACATTGGACTCTACGCTCACAGTGTGGAGCCTGCTTGAGATTCTCTGTCTCCCTGGCCCTCCCCCACTTGTGCTGTCTCCCCCTCTCAAAACAAATAAACCTAAAAGAAAATAAATGTTACGAACCCAGTAAAAACACCAGTAAGATTTTTTTAAATTCAAGTATAGGTGTCACACAACTATTAAGATTTTTATTTTCTTTTAAAGTTTACTATGTTGTTGGGGGGGGAGAGGGGAGGGGAGAGAGAATACCAAGCAGGCTCTGTGCTCTCTGTGCTCTCTGTGCTCTCAGTGCTCCCAGCCTGATGCTGGTCTTGATCTCACAAACTGTGAGATCACGACCTGAGCCGAAATTGAGTTGGATGCTTAACTGAGTGATCCAGGTGCACCCAGCCATTAAGATTTTTAAACCTGATGAACTAATTGTTTATATAAATAATACAGAGTGGACGAGAAAATTCTGCAAAGGAAGAGTGATTAGGACAGACTAGCACTAATGTATTAATATATATTACAAAGGAAAGAAAAACTGAAAAGAAAATCATTGTTAAAAGTTACAGATAAAATGCCTTACAAAGGTAAAGTTTCAAAATAGTTTCATGTAGTTGCACAAATAGACAACAGGTCAGTAGTACAGAAAGAATCTAGAAATAGTCCCCAGATCAGATGGAGCATCAGTAAATCATTATGATAATATTTTTAATTAGCAAGGAATTATTCATTAGTTATTCATTAAGTTAACTAGCCACTTTGTAAAAGTAAAGTACTTTAATGGAAAATGTAGATGGATCAAAGATTTAGTGTGATACATAAGGTGGTAATTAAAATATTGAAAGAAAATGTGGAGTTTTTTTGTGTTTTTTTTTTTTAATTTCAGAGTGAGGACTTCCTTCCCTATCAGGAAAACATTTGATTACATAAAAAGTATTTTTACCTAAGTATTTTGCATAACTTTTAAAAAATTGTTACCTGTATGATACAGATGAATTTTCTTCTTTTTTTTAATGTTTATTCATTTTTTTTTTTTTAATTTTTTTTTTCAACGTTTATTTATTTTTGGGACAGAGAGAGACACAGCATGAACGGGGGAGGGGCAGAGAGAGAGAGGGAGACACAGAATCAGAAACAGGCTCCAGGCTCCGAGCCATCAGCCCAGAGCCTGATGCGGGGCTCGAACTCACGGACCGCGAGATCGTGACCTGGCTGAAGTCGGACGCTTAACCGACTGCGCCACCCAGGCGCCCCTATTTATTCATTTTTGAGAGAGAGAGAGCATGTGCTTGCAAGTATGAGCAGGAGAGGGGCAGAGAGAGCGGGAGACAGATGATCTGAAGCAGGTTCCGTGCTGACAGCAGAGAGCCTGATGTCAGGGCCCAAACTCCTGAACCATGAGATTATGACCTGAGCTGAAGTCTGATGCTTAACCGATTGAGCCACCCAGGCGCCCCCAGATGAATTTTCTTAATATATAAAGATCTCTTAACAAATAATGAGAAAAACCTCAACAACCCAAAAGATAAGTTGGCGAATATTATGAATAGCAGATCACAGAGAAAAATATAGTGTTGAATTCAACATGTGAAAATTAACACAACTTGACTCCTATTTAAAAAAATAAAAATTAAACCATACCAGTTTCCATTTCAGTTTTGAGTGATTAATAACTTATCTACTATGTGTGGTAATGGAAGCTCCACTGTCATGGGCTATCGATGGGAATATCAGTTGGTACAGACTTCATGGAGGGCAATTTAATATAGTTAAAATTGAAATCTTTGCCTTTTTTCTCATCACCTCCATATCTCACAATTTATCTATATAGTTCCACAAGTATACAAAGATGAGTATAAGGATGTTTCTTACAGTGTTTTTTCAGTCATTGCCAGGTTAGGTCTTTCCTAAATCTATGTGATATTATTTGTAATGTGTCTTTGATATATTTTTCTTACTAGCCAAAACTGGACAAGTTAAGACATCTGGAACCAAAGTAAATAAATCTTCAGGTATGTTTTTTACTAGAATTCTAGACATATTAGTTAACTTTAAATTACTTATCTTGGATTTCATATGACATAATATTTGCTGGGTGTATACTAATTTTTTTAAATTTATAGTCACCTAGAAATTCTGAGAAAGAGATTTAGTAGATATGCTCCTTCTTTGTAGTAATTAGTAAAATAAGATAATTGGGAAACTTTCTCATGATGAATATTAGAGATAATTCCCCTCTTTTATTGAAGTCTTCTCTCTGGTTTACTTTCTTTTGTAAAATAACTCTGATAACAGCAAATTATGTTTTCAGTTTTTATGGACTATAGTGGGTTTTAATTATTTTTTTCTCTTCTATTATCCTCTCTAGTTCTCCTTTCTATTAAATGTTGGTTAGTTTAGGGTCATCTTTTTAAATGGATAGAGATCAGTGTATTAAATTATCTTCCCTCTAATGGTAGAAAGGAAGCAGGTTGTAGTTGGGAAATACCATTGTTAGTGGCAGAGCCAGAATTTTCATAGAATAGTTTCTTCAAAGCAATAATCTGAGTGGGTCAGGAAGCTGGAAGTCTTGTTTTGAGGATGCATTTATTTACTCAACAGTTCGATATTGCTTTGAGAGTGAGTTTATGGGAGTTTTGGTGGAAACTTGGGGGGAATGGGTGTTAAAGCTGCTTAGCCACTCCTTAACTGTTGGAAATTAATTCTACATTTTTTCTCCCTTAAGTTCTGATAACCCAGCCAGAAGTAATAAAGTGGATTGACCTGTTATAATATAGGGATAGTGAAAGAAATACGTAAGGGCTCTTTGGGGCTCAGTGTGTCAGAATTTGAGATTGACTAAGAAATGACTAGTTAGGTGATACTTTATAAGTATTGGTATTAATCTTTTTGAAATGGTTAGGGTCTGTATTTGGATATAAAGGGTGAATTTGTAAACTATTTCAGTTGATTTTTGTGCATATCTATAATTGTTTTATTTGTATGGTAACTTCTCAAAAGCACGATCATGTTCTCACAAGGGTTCTGTAAAGTAATCATGGCATTTGCCACCCTTGTTTATAAATGGGCAGATGTGCACAGAAATTGATTCATGCCCTAAGACTTAACAGTTTTTTTAAATTCGTTTATTTATTTGGCGGGGGTCAGAGAGAGAGAGAGAGAGAGGGAGGGAGGGAGGGAGAGAGAGAGAGAGAGAGAAAGAGAAAGAGAAAGAGAGAAAGAATCCTAAGCAGGCTCCACACAAGCAGCTGGAGCCTGCCACCGGCCTGAAACTCATGAAACACGAGATCATGACCTGAGCCAAAACGAAGAGTCGGACACTTATCCTGCTGAGCCACCCAGGCCCCCTAAGACTTCACAGTTTAATTTGGAAGTCAACTTGATCTACTGATTTTTTTTTTTTTTTTTAGAAAAAAAATGTTTATTTTTTTTTTAATGTGTATTTTTGACAGAGAGACAGAGCATGAGCAGGGGGGCGCAGAGAGAGAGGGAGACACAGAATCTGAAGCAGCGTCTAGGCTCTGAGCTGTCAGCACAGAGCCCGACCTGCAGCTCAAACTCACAGACCGCGAGACATGACCTGAGCTGAAGTCGGATGCTCAACCGACTGAGCCACCCAGGCGCCCCATGCCTTTTTTTTTTTCTAACATTTATTTATTTTTGATAGAGACAGAACGTGAGCAGGGGAGGGACAGAGCGAGGGAGACAGAATCCAAAGCAGGGTCCAGGCTCTGAGCTATCAGCACAGAGCCTGATACAGGGCTCGACTCATGAACTGTGAGATCATGACCTGAGCTGAAGTCAGATGCTTAACTGAGTGAACCATCCAGATGCCCCTTAATCTACTGACTTCTGATTCTGGGCTTTTTCCTCATAATGCAACCTTGGTAGTTAATGGATCCTAGTTTTCAGAGCTAAACCTCCTGTTGCTCTCTGAATGGAAAGGGATTTGTTCTCCGGTGATCTTTTCAGTGCCGCTTTGATGATCACAGTCTTTACACATCATCCTTGAAGAAAAGCAACAGTAATGTGTATGTATAAAAGGTCAGAATAATTTAAATAGTCCTGTTCACATAGAGCGCACTAGGTATGAGTCATAGCAATCTTAATGTAGCCTAGCCATGATTGTAGGTATTCTTCAATGCTTTTCAATCAACTGGAATCCAAGTAAGCTTGAGCTGGGAGACCCTAATTATAACTGCTTGTGGAACCATTAAAAGCATTATGGGATTTTTTTTTTAATATTTGTTTATTTTGTGAGAGAGAGTGGGTGCAAGGTTGGGGAGAGGGGAAGAGGCAGAGGGATAGAGAGAGAGAATGAATGAATTCCAAACAGACTTCCTGCTGTCAGAACAGACCCTGATGTGGGACTCTATCCCATGAACCTTGAGATTATGACCTAAGCTGAAACCAAGAGTCAGACACTTAACCAACTGAGCTACGCAGGCACTTGGGATTGTTTCTGTATCCTTGGCAGTTAGTTGATCCACACGTTGAGAGATTTATTTAACTTGCCTGAATGCTATTTTTAAGTACCTCACTGGAGAGATGAATTCTAATTTTATTGATTTTTTTTTTTTTCTCCTGAAGGAATTAATCATCCTTGCTAGATTTAGAAAATGACCTGTGCCCCAAAGATGATACCATTATGTGTTTGGGATAAAATGTTCTGTCACTCATATTCTTTATGAAGTTCTTTGGGGATCGTTGATAGCAATTAAATCAATTTTGACTATAGTTTTTGTTATTTAGGGAAATCAGCTGGTTCTGTAAAATCTGTGGTAACAGTAGCTGCTAAAGGTAATAAAGCTTCAGTCAAAACAGGTAAGACTATTGGGAAGGAGAGGTTTTATTAAGTTCTTCTTGCCTTAGAGAATATAACAAACATAATATCAAAAGCAAGCTTTATACTCCTATAATTTGTAGTATCTAATAACATCTTGAAAAGTTTAGTAGATACTTATTTAATATTTAAAACCTGACATGTAATGGGACTTTGAGTTTTTGGTATATTGATCCTTGGCAGTGTGTGCCATTGCAGATACATTTTTGTGTAAGAAACTTTTTTTTTTAAGTTTATTTGTCTATTTTGAGAGCGAGAGAGAGAGAGCCTGCGTGCAGACAGGAGGGGAAGAGAGAGGGGGAGAGAGGGAATCCCAAGCAGTCTCTGCACCATCAGCACAGAGCCCAGTGCAGGGCTTGAACCCACGCCTGATGCTTAACCGATTGAACCACCCAGGTGCCTCTGTATTGGAAGCATTTTTTTTTTAATTTTTTTTTTTTTTAACGTTTATTTATTTTTGAGACAGAGAGAGACACAGCATGAACGGGGGAGGGGCAGAGAGAGAGGGAGACACAGAATCGGAAACAGGCTCCAGGCTCCGAGCCATCAGCCCAGAGCCTGACGCGGGGCTCGAACTCGCAGACCGCGAGATCGTGACCTGAGCTGAAGTCAGACGCTCAACCGACTGAGCCACCCAGGCGCCCCTATTGGAAGCATTTTTAACAGCTCTGTGATTACAGGTTGCTCTGTCACTTCCCCCTACAAATTGTTTAATCTTTATTTTCTCAGTTTTTAGAGCTGTCACTTCATATTACCTTCCCTACCTTATATATTTTTCTATTTGTTACTCCAGAAAAGATTTTTCTTACCCTGTAAAAAGAATGTGTTTCCTCCATAAAGAAAGGAATGTAACATGTTGAAACTAATATGAACTGTTTATTAATATATAGAATTATTTTATTTTATTTTAAAAAAGTGGTTTTTTTATTTTTGAGAGAGAGAGAGAGAGACAGTGTGAGTGGGCAAGGGGGGAGAGGGAGACACAGAATCGAAAGCAGGCTTCAGGCTCTGAGCTGTCAGCACAGAGAGATGTGGGGTCTCAAACTCATGAACTGCAAGATCATGTCCTGAGCTGAAGTTGGACACTTAACCGACTAAACTACCCAGGCACCCCATATAGACTAATGTTAAAGAACCTTTGTACAAATTACGAAATACAATTTTTTTATGTGTGATCATGGTGTGCTTCTACCACTGGGGGGATAAATCTGTGGCTCATTACTGATCATCAGTAAGAACTGTATCTCATTTTAAATTTGCTTTTAATCTTACTGGTAAACAGATATAAGTGGGAATAGTAAATACATGGAAAAGAACTGCTTTTATAATGTTGGACTAAATTACTTCTACGTGTTAGTATGAAACATGCTAAGTGATTGAACAGGTCCCTAGAATAATAGTTCACTTCTACTTTTAAAAGCAAAATCTAGTGGAAAGAAGTCTCTAGAAGTCAAAAAGGCTGGCATTGTCAAAAACAAAGACACCAACAAACCTGTCATCGTACCAGGTAAGCTTGAAATGCTTTCTTTTAGTGCTTTCTTTACATCTTCTAGGTGTACATTTAGAGTGTATTTTGAAATTATTGCTTTAAAATCTTGAAAGGGATTGTTTTGTTGTTTTTCAAAGAAAAACCTGTCTTAGCTCTGACCTAAATCAGGTCAGCCTAAGGAAACTTACATGACAATTTAAGCTCCTGTTTAGATTCATTAGTTTAATTATATTAGTATGCTTTTCTAGACTATTAAAGCAGACTATTTCATGCAGAAAACTCTGAAATAAAGACCAGTGTGGAAGTCAAAGCCACTGAAAATAGTGCTAAAGAAACGGTTTCAGGTAGGTCAATAAAAATTTTATTTTGTTCTCTTATGTTTAAAGATGGAAGATTAAATTTGAAGAAAATAGGGTATTTAATTTTGTGTCAGATATAGTTAATATATTTTTTTAAATACGAGGTTCATACCTTAAATGAAATTTAAAATATTGTGATTCAGATCTACACCCTGTCTCTTGATTATTCTGAAGTTTTGCTCTTAGAGGGAATAAAATGAAACATATTAATTTAAAAACCATTGTTCATTCTGTAGCTGCTTCCTTAAATTTTCTAGTATTTTGTCAGTTGTGTACACATCCATGCAGTTACTATTTAATCCAATGTGGAAAAAGTGAGAGCTTGATAAAATATATCTGCATGAATTCTTACTTTATTTTGTATCTTAAGAAGCTGCTGTGGAGGCCACAGAAAATGAACAAGTCAACAAGGTCAGTTTTTATATTTTACTTATTATTTAAAAGCTTAGGAAATTTTGACACAATATGTTTTTCTTATTGTAAACCCAGTAAAAAATGTACAGGATTTGGCATGGTGAAAAATCTATCATTTGTGACTTTTTAGATAGGGTTTGAGTTGCAAAATAAGTCATAAAAATTTAGGTGCAGGTTATTAATAAAGGTACATGTTTTTGAGGTTTACCTTTCACTGAGAAAAAAAAAGTTAGGCCAAAATGGGCTTTTGAGTGGAAAAACCAGTGGTGTAATTAGAACCAGTAGAATTTTTTGAAGTCTGTTTTTTTAGAAGCAAATAGGAGATAAGTTAATATTTAGAATACCAGTTCTGTGTGTTTTCAGAATAGCGAGTGGAATTTGAGATTTTATTTGAGGGCATAAAGTTTGCTTTATTGTTTTCCTGTGGTTAACATTTGTCATTATGAATGTATTGAAATCCTGTTAATGTAGATTTTACTGGTTAAGGTCTTGAGATCATTCAGGTGCTAAGCATTAAGTTTATTTTTGACTGGTAGATTCATTCTTCAAGTAGTAACTAAGTAGTATGTATATTACTGTTGTTTCAGGAAGTTTTTTGTTTTTTTTTTTGTTTTTTTGTTTTTCTTTTTTTGAGAGGGAACACAAGATGGGGAGAGGGGCAGAGAGAGAAAGCATCCTAGGCAGAGCTGGACACAGGGCCCAATCCCACTACCCTGGGAAGTCAAGAGTCAAGATGCTCAACCAACTGAGCCACACAGGCACCCATGTTTCAGGAAGGATATTTTAAAGCACAAATAGATTGACTTAAAGACTTCAAAAGGAACATTTATGAACACAATTGATGTGCTAGTTAAAAATCATTCTCAACTTACTTATAAAAAGTATAACTTCCTGACACCCCTCCTCCTTTTATTTTTCAAAAGAAAAGTTACAGATTGTCCAATTTACTATAGTATACCTTTGGGGATTTTCTCAACATTCACTAAAGGAAAAATTGGCATTGATGAGAGTCATTTGAAGAATAAAATAGATCCGAGAGAAGAGAAGGCAGAAATGAAAGTATTTATTTACTTTGTAATGGGAATTGGGCTATAGGGAAAGGTTCCTAAGAGACGAGGTAAGCTTTTTAGTATTGCCTAAAAGATCATTTTATTTGGCGAGATAGAAGGATATGCTCTGACTTGGAGGTTGGAGATGTTAGCAAAACATGGCACAGGAATGGCAGAGCATGGAGGTGTTGTCAGAGACAAACTGGTGTTTTAAAGTTGTATTTTTATTTTTGTTATTTTTTTAATGTTTATTTTTGAGAGAGAGAGCGTGAGCAGGGAGTGGCAGAGAGGGGGGAGGGCAGAGGATCCTAAATGGGCTGTGCACTGAAGGCAACGAACCCAATGTGGGCTGTAACTGATGTGGGTTGGAACTCATGAACCCATGAGATCATGACCTGAGCTGAAGTCGGATGCTCAATCAACTGAACCACCCAGGTGCCCCACTTGTATTTTTATTTTTTAATTATTTTTAGCTTTTTTTAAAGCTTTTGTTTACATATTTTTTTAAGTTTATTTTGAGAGAGAGTGTGTGTGAGCAGGGGTGGGGAAGGGAGAAAGAATCCCAAGCAGAGTTTGATACTCAGTGCGGAGCCCAATGTGGGGTGCAAACTCATGAACTCTGAGATCATGACCTCAGCCAAAACCAAGAGTCAGATGCTCAACCCACTGAGCCACTCAGGTGCCTCCCAAGATTTAATTTTTTTTAAATAGTTTTTTTTTTCTTTTTTAATGTTTTTATTTATTTTTGAGAGAAAGAGAGACAGAGCATGAGCAGGGGAGGGGCAAAGAGAGGGGGACACAGAATCTGAAGCAGGCTCCAGGCTCTGAGCTGTCGGCACAGAGTCTGACGCGGGGCTCGAACTCATGGACTGTGAGATCATGAGCTGAGCTGAAGTCGGACGCTTAACCAACTGAGCCACCCAGGCGCCCCCCAAGATTTAATTTTTTTAAAGTAATCTCTATACTCAGTGTGGGGCTCAAACTTAACAACACCAGGATCAAGAGTTGCATGCTCCACTGACTAAGCCAGCCAGGCTCCCCTTAAACTTGTATTTTTAAACAGTGGTTGAAAAAGAGAACTAAAGGCTTTGACTTGATGACACATGGTATGAATGAAATTATGCTATGTACTTAAAGAGAGGAAATTTGCATTTTGTTTTGTTTTTGAGGTTCGGACCAGCCTTCTTAAATGATAAGATTTAGTATTAAATGCAGTCAGTTTAAATACCATAACAAATGATCTGCAGCATAAACTTAAGTAAATATAGAAGCAGTTAAAGAAATTTGAATGTCAACTCTTAAATTTGTTTTGAAGGAAACAGAGGAAATGTGTGTGGTACTTATTTCTAATTTGCCTAATAAAGGATATTCTATAGAAGAAGTTTACAACCTAGTAAAACCATTTGGTGGTTTAAAGGATATTTTGATTTTATCATCTCATAAAAAGGTAAGCGTTGATAATAGCTGTTCATGTTGTCTGAAGCACATTTTGAAAATAAGCTCACAAAATGAAAAGAAAAGGGTTTAAAGGCAGCACCTCAGAATAATTAAGCCATCTCAACCTGAGGGATTTTTAAAATATAAAACATATCCCGTATTTTAGTGTTATTGTAATCTGACGTAGTTTTTATGATGGGGAGGATGGCTTAATAAATGTGTCAAAATTTTGCCTAAAATTTTAGTCTAAATAAAATATTTTATCTTCGATATGTTAATGCGGTTTTATAATGACTTACAAACTTGCATAGCACTTTTTTACTAGTATTCCTGGTATTTTACCAATTGTATTCAAATGGGAAGTAACCATTCTCAGACAAAAATGTCATCAATACTTAGAATAACCTAGGTTATATTTGTGTTTCAAGTTTTCAGGAATTAGTACATACTACTTTTGTAATTTCAAAACAAAATGTATTGTTAATAACTTGTGGAATGTACTTTACAAGAGGTGAGATTTTAGGAAAGTTTAATGGAAACACCACTCAGGTGATTAGAAGTGGTGTTCTTACATTAGAAAGGAGTTTGTGATCACTAGAGATCTTTGGAAGGTTATATATGTTTGATGGTAGTTGGAGCCAGTTTGCTTAAGAAAACGGAAGAGGAGAGTGAATGCAAGTTACATGCAATTTCACATTATATTAAAAGTAGATTATTTGAATGTCTGTACACCTTTATAAATTACTGAAAACCAATGAATTCTGCACTTATAAACAGGTGAACTTTATAATGTATAAATTATATTTCAATAAAACTTTTTATTTAGAAACAAGAATAAAAGGAAGGAGAGTTTTGTTTTTTTTTGTTTGTTTGTTTGTTTTTTTTTTTGAGAGAGAGTATGTGTGAGCGAGGGAGGGGAAGAGGGACAGGTAGAGAATTTTAAGCAGTCTCCACGCCCAACACAGAGCCCAGTGTGGGACTCGATCTCACATCCGTGAGATCATGATCTGAGCTGAAATCAAGAGTCGGATGCTTAACTGATTGAGCCACCCAGGCGTCCCAGGAATGATTTTTTAATAAAAGAATTTTTTAATGTGAGTACATTAAAATTGGGGGATATTGTGGGAATCTGGAAATGAATAATTCAGATTCACACTTTGCATCATATACCAGAGTATGAGTAGATACTTTAAATATAAAATCAAATACAGAAAATCTAGACTTTTATCTGCCCAATTTTGATTAGAGTTGACTAGAGTTATTAACTATTGGGAGATTTAATACTTTTCTAGATATTATGTAGAAAAATACCAGTTTCAGTCATATAAACATTTCAGACATTTGTGGTTTAAAATGAACATAAAGCAAGATGTAAATTAAAAACTAAAAATATTCTAATTATTGTAATAGGGAAACAAAGATTCATACCCACATTATGCTGTAAAATATTAAAAGTTCAATAAATAAAATGGCAAATGACCCAAAGAGATAATTCTTTAAAAAAAGAATTATAGGGGCACCTGGGTGGCTCAGTCGGTTAAGCGTCTGACTTTGGCTTAGGCCATGATCTCACAGTTCGTGAGTTCGAGCCCCGCGTGGGGCTCTGTGCTGACAGCTCAGAGCCTGGAGCCTGCTTCAGATTCTCTGTCTCCCTCTCTCTCTGCCCCTCCCCCACTCACGCTCTCTCTCTCTCTCTCAAGAATAAATAAACATTAAAAAAAAAAAAGAATTACAGCTGTGAACAAATATATGGAAGATTTCTATCTCATTAACTCCAAGACATGTAGAAGAATGTTCAGCCTATTCATTTAGCCAGGGATGAAAATTAAAACCAAAATGTGTGAAACTACGAATTTCACAATTAGGAAAACTGCAAAATCAAAAATAACATGGTAATTTGGTTCTTTCAATTCTCATATTTCTCATATTTTACCAACCATTAAATTTATTTACTTAACAAATATTTATTAAATGTCTGCTATATGCCAGATACTACTCTAGGTACTAAGGATACAGTAATGAATAAGATAAATAAGATTTTCCTTAATGTCATTTACTAGAATGTCCACTCTTATTTCTCTCTTTACTATTGCCTTATAAATGCAGTCATCCATTCCTTATGGTTGTAGTATTGTGAGTCTGTTGGCCTCGCTTTTGAGGAATGCCTTTTTTTCTTTAAAACATTTACTAAGTTATTCAGTTTATTTGACTCTTAAGTATTAAATCTTTTCGAGAAAAAGTAACTTAAGAAATTTATTTTTTTGTTCTTGTAATTTCTATTTTAACAGGTATTTATGGAAGTAAATAGAAAATGTGCAGATTCTATGGTAAAATTTTATACCTGTTTTCCAATATCAATGGATGGAAATCAGCTCTCAATAAGTATGGTTCCTGAAAACATGAATATAAAAGATGAGGTAAATAATAGACTTCCCATCAGTTTTTCTACAAAATTATAAAATTTTTAAATTGGATTTATTGTAGTCTGTTAAGTGTTTCCTGGCTTGCTTCTTCAGGTTAATGTTTTTTTTGAGCCATTGAGA
This sequence comes from Felis catus, assembly GCF_018350175.1. Lineage (NCBI taxonomy): Eukaryota > Metazoa > Chordata > Mammalia > Carnivora > Felidae > Felis > Felis catus. Next base: position 87,982,889 of record NC_058370.1, read on the forward strand.
AAGCTTCCTTTTCCTTCATAATCTCCCATTCCATTGTTTGAGAGTTACTTCCATATTGAGGGAATCCAATCCCTCATATATTTTAGAATCGAAAAAGAGTTGAAAACTATCTGTAGACAATATTCTTTTTTTTTATGTTCGTTTATTTTGAGAGAGAGAGCACGTGTGAGCATGGGTGGGGTCAGGGCAGAGAGAGAGAGGGAGAGAGAGAGAATCCCAAGCAGGCTCCATGCTGTCAGTGAAGAGCCCGACTTAGGGCTTGATCTCAGGAGCCATGAGATCATGACCTGAGCTGAAATCAAGAACAGGATGCCCAACCAAGAGCCACCCAGGTGCCTCGACAACTCTCTGTTCTCGTGTTACTGCTGTTATCAGCCCTCCAGACTAGAATCCCAGATGTTATTTTTGAGTTTTCTCTGGTTTCACATAATCTGTTTTGTATATTTTAAGTCATAAATATTTCTGGGGTTTATTCTCTCTTCATCCCATCCATCATTGCTTTGTTTCTTAAAAACTCCAACTAGGGGTGCCTCAGTGGCTCAGTTGGTTGATCGTTTGATTGTGATTGTGGCTCAGGTCATGGTTTGTGCGTTCGGGCCCTGCATTGGGCTCTGTGCTACCAGCATGGAACCTGCTTGGGATTTTCTCTCTCTTCCTCCTTCTGCCCCTCCCCACTTGTGCTGTCTCTCAAAATAAATAAACTTAAAAAAAATTAAAAAACAAAAAACTCCAGGGGTGCTTGAGTGGCTCAGTTGGTTGAGTGACCGACTCTTGGTTTTGGCTCAAGTCATGATCTCATGGTTTGGGAGTTCAAGTCCCGAGTTTGGCTCTGTGTTAGCAGTGCAGAGCCTGCTTGGGATTCTCTCTCTCTCCCTCTCTCTGTCACTCTCTCTCTTTCTTGATAAATAAGGAAAAACAACAGACCCAACAAAAGTAGTTCTTTATGTCTTCTAACTTTAGTTTTGTGTCTTAAAACCACAAAGTCATGAGACTGACATAAAATTCAAATCTGTCCAAATTCAACTGATGTAGAAACCCTTCACTGTTTCTCTGTGGCTTATAAACATTTATTATCAACTGCTAAGAGATAATATCAGTTATCTATTAGGAAACACAGTTATTAGAATCCCTGGAGGAAAGTGGAAATGGCATATAATTTGAGAGAGCCTTCTGTTGAAAATCTCTCTGATGTAATTGGTGGTATTGTTTTATATGTGTCAGTATTCTTTTGAAAAGAAAAAACAAAGTTAAGAACCAGAGGCTCTGAAGATAAAGTTCCATTAGCTTTCCTTTCCCAGCTTTGACATTTTTGTCTTATACCAGTCTTAGCCTTCTTTATAATTCAACAGCACTAAATAACTGTGCATTTAATACTCTTCACTGTTTGTTTTTACTAGCCTAAATTTCTTTTTTTCTTTCTTTCCTTTTTTTTTTTTTTTTGGCATTTTTTCTTTTTGAGAGAAAGTGTGTGAGTTGCATGTGGGGTGGGGGCAAAGGGCAAAAGAATCCCAATCAGATTTCATGCCTATGATGGAGCCAGAAGCGGGGCTTGATCCCATCACTATGAGATCATGACCTTAGCCAAAATCCGACACTTAACCAACTGAGCCACCCCGGTACCCCTACTAGCCTATATTTCTGTTCTTCCTTATCCCCTACTTTGCTTATACACTTTTCACTTTGTAATTTGAATTCTCTTACTGTCTGCTAAAGTAATTCTCTTATTCCTTGTATGTGAAGTTGAATGTCCTCCCTGACACCACCTTATTAACCTTTGATGTACTTATGGGAATAGGAAGAATTGAAATGTATTAAGGTGGAACTTGACTAATTTGCTTAGGAAGAAGGAAAAATTTTTAGAAGGAAAAAATTTAGAAAAATTTTTAGAAGGAAAATTTTTTTAAAAACTTTTGCTGACTTCTTATTTTATGAAATAATTCTTAATGTTTATTCATATAGGTTATTTTATTATAAATCTTGACTAAATATATGAATGAGGAAGACTTATACTTTCCCTCTATTTTGCCTTTTCTAGGAAGCTATATTTACAACCTTGATTAAAGAAAATGACCCAGAGGTAATATTTGCTTTTAAATACCTTATTACACTTGTTTAATTGGTAGAAATATTGGTTATTCACCTGTAATAAATAAAACCTTAGTACTTACTTTAAAATATTGAGGTGATGGAAGTATACAATGGGTTTTATCTTGGTTCAAATAAAAAGTAAAGGGTCATGGTAGTCCATAATGTGAAATACTTTACAGATACTGGAGCCATATTAAGTGGGTTAGGTATATTAAGTGTTGGGTAAATATTATGTTGATAAAAGAAAGATTATACTTCGTGTTTCAGTATATTGTTTCATTGATTACTGAAATCTAAAACTAAGATCTCACTGTCTTCACTCACATAGTCATTTTCTTACCTTTGGGAGAGAACATCATCTGACCTCGGAAAAATTAAATTTACTGTTAATCTGTGTTTTACAGTTTAATAATTCATACTTTTTCTTTTTCTGTGTTCTCTCTTAAACTACAGGCAAATGTAGATAAAATTTACAATCGATTTGTACATCTTGATAACTTACCAGAAGATGGACTTCAGTGTGTACTTTGTGTTGGACTTCAGTTTGGAAAAGTAGATCACCACGTATTCATGAGTAACAAAAACAAGGTAAGGAGGTTCCTTCTGTTTTAGCTGTGTGTTCTGTAGAGAATATATGACTAAACCCTGTACTCTTAAGGATTTGCTGTTTGTTTGTTTGTTTGTTTGTTTGTTTGTTTGTTTGTTTTGAGAGATTTGGAGTGTGACCAGGGGAGGAGCAGAGAGAGAGAGAGAGAGAGAGTGGGGAAAGAGAATCCTGAGCAGGCTCCACACTGTCACTGCAGAGCCCAACACAGGGCTCAAACTCATGAACTGTGAGATCATGACCTAGGCTGAAATTAAGAGTCAGATGCTTAACCAACTGAGCCACCCATGTGCCACATGGGTTTGCAACTTATAATTCATCTTCTGAACTGAAGCGCCTATAAACATTATTTAATTTCTTAGCAGCACTATGATAGATCAGCATATTTTTTCCTATGCTGTGATAAGAAGCAAGAGATGATCACTTTCTCCTCAGAACTCCTAGCTTTTTGTTTCTGTTTTTGTTCTTTAATGTTTATTTATTTTTGAGAGAGAGAGAGAGGCAGAGAGAGAGGGAGACACAAAATCCAAAGCAGGTTCCAGGCTCTGAGCTGTCAGATTTGAGTTCATCTAAGCTTAATTACTTTTGTGACCTTGGCTGAGTTGGCTTACACTTTTAGTTCTCATCTAAGTTGAAAAAAGGTGTTGCCAGATAGTTCCTAAAGTCCCTTCCAGCCATAAAACACATAGAGAGTTGTTTGGTCTCTTTGTTTAGTTATATGGGAAGAAGTATAAAATGATCAGCCCTTTACTTCATGGTTTGGCTTCCTTCCTTAAAAGAAATTGTTAACCTCTTTACATTTGCTGTGCCCTCTGTGTTTAATATTTAATTCAGATACTTAAAATTAGATTTTTAATAGAAAAATGTTTATTTTTGCAAGAGGGAGAGAGAGTGCGCGCCTGCGCCTAAGAGGAGGAGGGGGCAGAGAGAGAAAGGGAGATAGAGAATCTGAAGCAGGCTCCAGGCTCAGAGTTGTCAGTGCAGAGCCTGATGCAGGACTCAAACTTTTGAACTGTGAGATCATGACCTGAGCTGAAGTTAGATACTTAACTGACTAAGCCATCCAGGTACCCCTAAAACTAGATTTTGGTGAAGCATGTATTACCTAGAAAAGTAGCATTTCATATCAGAGTTGAGAATGTTTGCTTCTGAAAAAGCACCTAATTCATCAAAAGTAGATGACTAATTTTGACATGCTTCTGATACATAGAGCATGTTAGATTGTTAAATACTTTAGAAATAGTGTGACATAGGGAAGGGAGATGACAGATGGCATAAGGAATTTTGATAAGTTTAATTTTTTGGTAGGTATTCTTTAAATTTCTTAAAAATACCTATCATACTTTGCCATTTTGCCTTGATTTTGCAACATTTTAAGGATTGTTTTCTCTTGTTTCCTTTGAAATGAAGATTTACCTCACCTTTGAAATCACATTTGAAGTCTGGAAGAAAAATATATCCATTCTTTATAAAAATTAGAAAGTGTTTTTGTTGAACTTTTTGTTTTAACCCTGTTTAAGTTTCCATTCAGTGGCATTAAGTATATTCATGTTGTTAAACAACCATTACCACTATCCATCTCCAGAACTTTTTTTATCTTCCCAAACTGAAACCCTCTGTCCATTAAACAGTAATTCCTCCTTCCCCCTCTTCCTAGCTGCTGACAACCACCATTCTACCATTTTACTTTCTATCTCTATGAATTTGACTACTCCAGCTACCTCACATAAGTGGAATCATACAATATTTGATCTTTTGCGATTGGCTTATTTCACTTAGTCTAAAGTCTTCAGAATATATTGTAACATGTCAGAATTACCTTCCTTTTTAAAGCTGAATAATAGGGGCACTTGGATGGTTTAGTTGGTTAAGCTTCTGACTCTCTTGGTTTCAGCTCAGTCATGATCTCACGGTTCTGTGGGTGTGAGCACTGCATCCAGCTCCAGGCTGATGGTGCAGAGACTGCTTGGAATTTCCCTCTCCCTCTCTCTCTGCCTCTCTGCCTGCCTCTCTCTCTCTCTCTCTCTCTCTCTCTCTCTGTCTCTGAAAATAAGTAAATAAAAATAAAGCTGAATAGTAATCCATTGTTTGCATATATCACATTTTCATTTATCTACTCATCCGTTGATAGATACTAGGTTGCTTCCACCTTTTGACTATTGTGAATAACACTGATATGAACATGGGCATACAGATGTCCATTAGAGTCCCTGCTTACAATTATTTTGGGTGGAATTCCTGGATCATATGGCAATTGTACTTTAGGTCTGTTTTGTTTTGTTTTGTTGTGTTTTGTTTTTAGGAGCTACTTAATTTTTTTTTTTTATCTTCTCCAAAGGCAATTCTTCAGTTAGATAGCCCTGAATCTGCTCAGTCAATGTATAGCTTTCTGAAACAAAATCCACAGAACATAGGTGACCATGTATTGACCTGCACATTATCTCCAAAGATGGATTCATCAGAGGTAAGATTATTTTGTATAAACTTCTGTGCTTTTAGAAAATGAAAAAAAACTGTAAAGGTCATTCTTCCAAAACTAGAAAGAGGTACTCTGAAGGAAATTTTTTAAGAATTATTCTTGGAGAGTAGTCAAATTGGTACTAAGTTTAGACATTCTTTTAAAAATTTGTGTTGCAATCACTACTCCAATTGTCATGGTTTATGGCGCAGTATAAATTTGTTTAAATTACAGTCATGTGAAGTAATTTTGAAAAATGTAACATGTTCATTCTGATACTTATTACAGACATATGTGTAGAATGATTCTATATATGTAACATGGTCATAATTATCTCCAGAATGCAGAGTCTACTTTTGGTCCATTTTGGCCTTTTGCTGATAGAAATTTGTTTATTTCTTTCTTTAATTTATTTTAAACTCTTGTATAAGACATAAGAGTTACAGATTATTGGCTTACACAGTAATAATACATGTATGAAAATGATAAGTAAACCACCTTCGAAAGAATTAACACGTTTTCTGTAATAGTTTCATTGTATCTCCATAATAGGAGGTAAATAATAGGGTCTATATTTGGTGTCTGCATGGGTTTTTTTTTTGTTTATTAATGTGCCAAAAATCATATGCTAGCTCAAGAAAAAATGCAATTCCACCATCTAAAGCCAAATTAAATAGAGCATCTATAAGTAAATGTATCATGTGGTAGGTACTGATTTCAGACAAATATAAGTGACTTAAGCTGATAATTTCAGAAACAATTTTAAAAGTTTTTAGCATCTCAACAGAATATTGTATTTTTAAAATTTTGTGTTTTTGATATTTTTGTTATGACATTGTTCAGAATTATAGTAAACATTGATGATATAGAAATTATTTTTCTAAAAATACAGTCCCACATCTTTAGACCTAAAGAAAATGAAGTGAAAATTATCAAAAACCTCTGCCTGAATTGATAACTTTACTGCCCAAGCTTTTATTCAGAACCTTATTGTTATGGCTTATTAAATTGAAGAACATAAGAACAAAGACTTAGCTCCACCACTGATAAGACAGCCTCGTAGTCTTGAGCATGTCACATAGTGTCCATTATATTGATTCAAAAAATGGTAAATTGATGGTTGAAGCAGGTAGACTAATTTCAAGGTATTGTAATAGTCTCTATGAGAAGTAATGAAAGCTAGACTAGGAAATGGAAATAAATCATGTCCCGAAATGTTTTAAATGACAGGTTTTAATTTACTGTGTTTATAATGAGTTAATTAAGTAATTAGCATCCTTGTATTACCCTCTTCAACACCCTCCCCCTTTCATTTTTGTTACCTGTAATGTTACTTACACAGGTGTTTGTTACAACCTTTAGTTATGTAACTATAGTTACCCTGCATATGAAGCATGAAGGCTTAATTCTAAGTACTAAAAACTAATATCTGTATTTTTGATATCTTGATTAAGAAGATACTACAGGGGTGCCTGGGTGGCTCAGTTGGTTAAGCGTCCGACTTTGGCTCAGGTCATGGTCTCACAGTTTGTGGGTTCGAGCCCCGCATCGGGCTCTGTGCTGACAGCTCAGAGCCCGGAGCCTGTTTCAGATTCTGTGTCTCTCTCTCTCTATGCCCCTACCCCACTCAGCTTTGTCTCCCTCTGTCTCAAAAATAAACATTAAAAAAAAATTTTTTTTTAAAAGATACTAACTACAGAATTCAGTAGTATCAGGGTGGTGTAAAGAAGGAAATACGGGGGGGCGCCTGGGTGGCGCAGTCGGTTAAGCGTCCGACTTCAGCCAGGTCACGATCTCGCAGTCCGTGGGTTCGAGCCCCGCGTCAGGCTCTGGGCTGATGGCTCAGAGCCTGGAGCCTGTTTCTGATTCTATGTCTCCCTCTCTCTCTGCCCCTCCCCCGTTCATGCTCTGTCTCTCTCTGTCCCAAAAATGAATAAACGTTGAAAAAAAAAAAAAAAAAAAGAAGGAAATACGGGGGCGCCTGGGTGGCACAGTCGGTTAAGCGTCCGACTTCAGCCAGGTCACGATCTCGCGGTCCATGAGTTCGAGCCCCGCATCAGGCTCTGGGCTGATGGCTCAGAGCCTGGAGCCTGTTTCCGATTCTGTGCCTCCCTCTCTCTCTGCCCCTCCCCCGTTCATGCTCTGTCTCTCTCTGTCCCAAAAATAAATAAACGTTGAAAAAAAAAAATTAAAAAAAAAAAAAAAGAAGGAAATACAGTATCTTGTACAGTTGGAGGTGACTTTCTTATATTCCCATTCGTTTTTCAAAATGATGCTGTGTTTTTGTTTTCTTCAGTATTTGGATTATTTCCTGTAGTTTGGGGTAGGGGTTGTTATTGAGAGGAAAAAGGATGATTGTCTTCATGTTCTTCAGGTTATATAACTTAATTACTATTTGTTGAATAGAATCTACTCTTGTTAGAGCGATTCTTTTGACTTTTCTAAATTTATGGCCATTTGTTTTGTAAAGCAACTGTATATGTTTACTTTATTTTTATTGCTCTTCTGAGTTACTTCTGTTATTTCTTGGATTCTGTATCTCCTCCTCTCTTGGATTGCTTTTCTGTTTGCTAGATTACATCATCAAATAATTTTCCGCAGAAATTGTGTATGGACAGTCAACACTCTGAATCCCTGCATATTTGAAATTGACTTTATTTTGCTTTTACATATTTCATTGATAGGTTTTCTAGATGGAGAATTCTGTGCTCCTCACCTGTACTGGGTTTTTTTTTTTTTTTTTTAAGTATTCTCTACAATTAGCATGGGACTTGAACTCACAACCCCAAGATCAAGAGTCACATGCTCTACTGACTGAGCCAGCCAGGTGCCCCTTAACCTGTATTGTTAAGGAGAAAGCTGATTCTAATCATATCTCATGTATTTTTTTCTTTTGAAGGCTTTCAGCTTTTATTCATTTATTCATTAAGCAGGTATTTATCTAATGCCTTATCTATATGCCAGCATTATTTTAGGTGTTGGAATACATGGATAAACAGAGGAGTTGATGTCCCAAGTCTTCAAGGAGCTTATATTTTAATAGAGAAGACAGACTATAAATCTATAAATCTCTGTATGTGTGTATGTGTCTGTCTGTCTGTCTCTCTCTCTCACTCATGCACGCACACACGCACACACACACACACACACGTCAAGTGGTAAAAAATGCTATGAAGTGCTATGGAGACCAATCAAGATAAAGAGGTAGAGAGAGTAATAGATGGGGGCGAATGTGTATTTTAGGGTTGTCAAGGATAGCCCCTCTGAGGAATAGTTATTTGAGACCTGAACAAAGTAAGAGAGCAAGCTCTACAAATAAAAAGGAAGGGAGGTTTTTAAAGAAGAAGAGCAAGTGCTAAGTCCTTAAGGACAGAGTTGATGATTCATGAACTCCAAGGAGGATCAGTATGGCTAGCTAGCAGTGAAGAAGGTTTTATCTTGGTTTGGGACTTCATATATCCTGCTTAGAGCACTCAGTGAATTTATAAAGATTGGTGTGTTCCTTTTCCCAAAGAAAGTCTTCCTCTTTAGTGTTTCTGTCTTTCTGGAAGTAACACCTGTAACTGATTTTGTGGATTTCAGTTGGAACTGATTGCAGTTCTCTGAAATATCTTCAGTCTGTTTTGTATGCTTATCTTGCTTTCTGTTGTGCATTTGTTTTTCTCATTTATGAATAAAGAAGCAAGCTAGCTAATAAGGGTATCTGGTATAGATTTCCTCTACTATCATACAGCTCCCCCCCCCCCCATAAGTTTCTCCTGTGAATGGGAAGATTGATTGTAAATACTGTGATTGGCGCTTATCAACTCTCATCTTTATGTATCATTACACTGTAGACTGCCTAGCAAGATGCCCCAGTAACGAAGGCCTGGGACTCCCATCACCCACACCAGGAATCCTCTCTAGGCACATTGTTCAATTTCTTTAAAGTATAATTTTCACTTTTTAATCTGACAAAATATAGAGAAAGATAATTCCCCACTCAGAATACACATGATTCCCACAGAAAAAGCATATAGCTAGTATGTATAAGCTCTAAAGAGCAGACAGTTTTTGCTATTTTGTTCACTGATGTGTCCAGTGCCTGGACCAGTGTTGGTTACATAGGCATCGAATGTTATCTATCTGTTTATAAACTTCTTTTATTTTTGAGAGAGAAAGAGAGAGAGAGAGAGCACATGCGTGGGAGGTGGAGGGAAGGGACAGAGAGAGAGGAGGACAGGATCTGAAGTGGGCTTTGCCCAGACAGCAGAGATCCCAGTGCAGGGCTCAGACTCACAAACCATGAGATCATGCATGACCTGAGCCACCCAGGTGCCCCCATACGCATTGAATTTTAATTTCCATTTTGGGCCCTAGGACATTATTTTTTAGTGGTTTAGATACATGTTTAAAAGGATTATTGTTAAATTTTGCTCAGCACTTCTAGGTGTTTTGAATAGAAAGCCTTTTTTTTTTTTTAAGATTGTTTTTACTATTATTTAAATCCAAGTTAGTTAACATGTAGTGTAATAATGATTTCAGGAATAGAATTTAGTGATTCACCACTTATAGCAACACAGTGTGCATCCCAACAAGTGCCTTCCTTTTATTATTATTATTATTATTATTATTATTATTATTATTATTATTATAGTGCTTATTTTTGAGAGAGAGAGAGAGAGCACCAGCAGGGGAGGGACAGAGAGAGAGGGAGACAGAGAATCTGAAGCAGGTTCCAGGCTCTGAGCTGTCAGTGCAGAGCCCGATGCGGGGCTCAAACCCATGAACAGTGAGATCATGACCTGAGCTGAAGTTGGACACTCACTCGACTGAGCCACCCAGGCACCCCTCAACAAATGCCCTCCTTAATGCCCATTGCCCATTTAGCCCTTCGCCCCACCCAACACCCTTCCAGCCATCCTCAGTAGTCTTTCTTATAAGTAGTTTTTTTAAATAATAATTGCACAATGAAGATGTTGATGGTTTTTATTCTTTTAAAAAAGGCAGTTAATTCTAAGCTTTTAAAGTTAAAAAAGTTTCTTGTTTGTATCAACATTGAGACTTTCTGTGATTAATTTCTGTGTGTCACTTATTCTCTATAACCTACCTTAGGGCTTTTTAATGAGAAGAAAATTCTAGAATCTGAAATTTAAAGTGGACACTGAAAACCGTTTTATTTTTAAGATGTGGTCTTGCTTCTTTAGCTTAGATTTTAAGAACTGAAAACATTGCACTGATGGGTTAAATATTTAAAATCCGGTAGAATAGCCTCTAATGAAATGTGGAATTGTGTTACAGGCTCAAGCTGACAAAGACCCAGAACTAGGAAAAGAAAGGTATGTTGCTTTAAGTTTGCTGTCATTTTTGCATAGTATTTAATTACTGAATTTTGTTTCTGCCTTTTATAGTAATTGTTCACTTGTAGCAAAAAGTTTGTATCTTCCATGTCCATTTTGTGTTATATATATGAAGTGTGGGGCAGTTTGTGTGTCTTTGGTTTGTTTTTTGTTTTTTGTTTTTTTTCTGACTGAGGGAGCTTTGTTTTGTTTTTTAGTCTCTGTAAGGTATTTACTGATACTTTAGAAAAACCAAATATGTAAACTCAGTTTGAATTAAATACACAAATATGACTTCTTTATGAAATGTTTCGCGAGGACGCTTGAACAACTCAATTTCTGTTATCAGTATTCTTGTTAGATTTTTCTATCCCAGAAAAGTTAAACACAGTAATAAAATTTCATTGACTTAAAACCAAAAAAGAAAGTATTCAGTATGTATTTTGATACTTTTTGAAAACAACTGGGGGAAGGATATTTATTATAAAACAAAATAATGTTTGAAAACTTGGATAAAAGATGAAAACTTGTTCTTATGTGTTTATACAAACTAGTGACTCCCAGTCTTATTTAGACTATATATAATACACCCTCTTCTTAGTAACTTTCTCACCCTTATAACCACTTTTGCCTCAACCAATTAATTACCTTCTTTTTACTGCTTTTCATTGAGAATCACTGATTTAGAATTCTTTTCCCTTTTTAATACTAAGTGATTTGCCCCTGTTAGAGTCTTTATAGTAAGAGCTTATCAGTTTGAAAGAGCATTTTGAAAGTGTTTAAATATGGGTATTTTGTTTTATTTGATGCACTAATTTTAAGATCATGACCTGAGCTGAAGTGGGATGCTCACCTGACTGAGCCACTAGTTGCTTCCGTTTGTCTTAGTAATTCTTACATGAGGCTTTTAAATGATAAAGATAATTAAGAGTACTTCAAAATATGTTGGTAACTTTAAGCAATTAGGTTTGCTGTACGTGTCAGTACAGACTTTTTTAAATTGTACATTATTAATACCAATTATGTTCACATGTCTAAGACGTAATGCCAACAGCACTGTTGAATATAGAAGCCCACAAAGGGCTTATTGAGTGGTAATGCCACATGTAATATAGGTAGACCTACAGTTTGGCCACACTAACTCTGGCTGATTAAGTGAGTAGGCTCTTCCAAAAATTCATCTTATGTATTTCATTTGACATAGTTTCAGGTCTGCACGAACAGCTATTGTCTGTGTTCTGGTCATTTTTTCCTCTCATTATTTGACTCACCTTTTAAAATCTAAGATCTTTTTTTTTTTTTTTTTTTTAATTTTTTTTAATGTTTATTTTATTTTTGAGAGAGAGAGATTGAGAGACAGAGTGTAAAACAGTAGAGGGGCAGAGAGGGAGGGAGACACAGAATCGGAAGCACGCTTCAGGCTCTGAGCTGTCAGCACAGAGCCGGACACAGGGCTCGAATGCACACAGACTGTAAGATCATGACCTGAGCCGAAGTCAGATGCTCAACCCACTGAACCACCCAGGCGCCCCTATCCTTTCTTTTTTTTAAGTTTGTTTATTTTTGAGAGAAAGAGAGAGTGAGCCTGTGTGCGTGTGAGCAGGGGATGGGCAGAGAGGGGGTTAGAGAGAGAATCCCATGTGGTCTCTTTGTCAGCCAGAGCCTGGTGTGGGGCTCAAACCCACCAACCATGAGATCATAACCTGAGCTGAAATAGAGTCAGACGCTCAACCAGCTGAGCTACCCAGGCACCCCAAAGATACTTCTTAATGAATTTACAGATAGTTGTTTAATCTTATAAAATTCACTTTTAAAATTCTAGTACTAATAACTTAATTTCCGTTTTGCAGTTTTTTCTGACTTACATACATTAGAGAAAAAGACGTGGGATGGGGCCTGAATACTTCACATTTCTTTATCGGAGTAAAGTGATCCTGGGAAAATACTGGTGCTTGTGTTGTTTTTGTTTTTGAGGCACTTTTGAGTGCTAATTCATCTTGACGTGATTATTTTGTTTATAATTAGTTTAATGTATTTAAATGTATTTCCTGTTTTTAAAGGAAATCTATGGATGTATTAATAATATTCTACATTTTGCCTGTTCTCATTCCCTCCCATGTAAACATTATTTACTTACCATGTGATTAAGGATGCAAAGTGCAGTTTTCACCAACTCGTTAATAATGTTGGGAACTTCCCAGTGGCCCTCTGAAATGTAAATACTAATCTTCAGTATTGTTAAATGGTAGTCTAAAGTTTCTCGCAAAGTGTAGGGTATGGTATTAACCTTTGTTCTCATGTCCAGCTTTTTTTTGAGTTTTGAAACCCTGGTATTTATGGGGAGGTGGAAGTGGGACAGGGTTGGAAATTAGATACCTATATCCTGGATGTCTTTCCTATTTCTTTTTTGTGCCATTTCCCAAAACTTGACTGTGTATTCCTTTGATCTTTAAAAGACTTTTTTTTTTTTATACTTCGGTGTTAATAATTCATTTATTTGACATCTCAAATTGACTCTCCAGGCTAACTTGATGAACACGGAGGCTTTTTCCCATATTAGCCAGAAAACTAGATGTTAGTTTTTGGTAAATGAAATCTATGAAGAAAGCACTATAATTTTAAAAGACAAATGCATATAAACAAACGTCGTATTAAGCCATTTATCTAAGTAGGTCCATGCTCTCTGAAGTATGGAACTGCATAGTGATTTGTATAAAAGATAATAGCTTTTTTTTGACAAACCTTAAATATGGTAAAGTGGAAGGACTTACTATGTCCTAGAGCCAGGAATCAACGTCTCCATTGTTTTCCTTTAGCTCAGTAGATTTGGTGTTTTTGTATAGCTCTAATTTATAAAGCCTTTAGTGTTAATGGTTTAGTTCTATAATGAGGCAGGAGTTTGAATTTAATCTTCTTTATTGAAAATGAGTCTTGTAAATTTAAAAATGAAAGCTTACATTTTGAGAAGCAATTATTTACATAACTGCTATAACTAAATGTCACAAGTTTTTCTTATCTTTGTCATATTTGTACTTGGCCACAAGTTTTATTTTGACTAGTTCGAAGGATTTGGAACCCTTAAAATCAGCCATTGGTATTTTTGAATATAAGGGATGTGAATTATTTCAAATAAAAAGTTTTAAACCCTTTCAGCATATAAAGGAAGGTTATATAAATGAATAGAATACATACGGATTAAAGTCTGTCATTACTGACTTTTGAACTTAAATTTCTCAAATTCTGCCTTTATAACTTTTCATCAAGAGGTGTTTCTCCAATCTCTTAGAACATTTTTTTCCTTTGGAAGTTTAAACTTAACCATCTTTGGAGGGGAAGACCAGTTTATTGTCTGAAATGATTAGACCCTGATACGGTAGCACTTACTTTTTCCAAAGTTTTGAAATGTTAACATCTCAGGACACTGATATGCCTCATCTTGCATTAACTAAAAGGTATATAGCCATCCTCTGAGAATCATATCGAGCGGATGTCTCATCCCCTCCTTCCTTGAAAACTAGGAGGACAAAAACCAATATTCTTTACTATGAGGTATTGAAATGGCATTCTGATGTCTTCCTCTAATGTACTGCTTCTAATGTAATTAAGTGGATGTATTTGTTACATTTGATTTGTTTTGATAGCATTGCTTCGGAAGCTCAGATTTTCCTTGTCATTCTTCAGGATAACCTCTGATCTATGGAACATTAATATAAAAAGTTATTCTGTCTCTGTCTCAGTGAAAGAAGTTGAATTACAGAATCACATACACTTTTGTTTACTTTGGATTTAGGAAGACCACAGTGAAAAAAGATCAATTATATATACTTGCCATGCATTTTCTCCATTTCTTCTGAACAATTTTGCTTAAGACTTCAGAATTCTAAATTATTCTTCTGTAACTGGAAAGATTTCTTTTAATATGTACTTTCTCACTCAGGCACATACTTTATGTTAAGGTGATTCTATTAGTTTTACCTCTAACTTTGAATCCAATAGAGTATTTAAAAGATACTTCCAAAGAAAGATTTCTTTTACGTATTACTATTAGTAATAAATACAGTTCTTGGGAAAAACAAATCTGTCTCACATCCAAAAAAAAAAAAAAAAGAGTTGACATGGTTAAGAGTATAGCCTTTCTCCCTACCAGTTTCTTTTTCTGTTCATTTTAGGTAAGATTCACTTAAAATTTTAAATTTCAATGCATGGATTATTAGTTTCATTGTAGAACTATACATATATTTTATTATTTTAGTTAGCACTCTTGGGAAGATCTTAATAATTTGAGATGTCTCACATTCAGCCTTCTCATGTCTAGTGCAAACGTGACCCAGAAGGAAAAAAATTGGTTAGAAGAATTTTATCAGTTATCATAGTTTTGTCATTATTTCCTTTGAACTAAGAAGAAATCTTCAATGCAATGGAGGATCTTTTTAAAAATTTTATATTGTTTACATATTTATGTCAAAACATCTTTACCATTTTAATGCCTATTGGCTGGATTTCCCAGTGCTTATTACTAATGCATCAGGAAGTCTTAACAATTGGCATCAACAGGATTATTTATAATGGTTGAATTCTCATCATAGTTTGATTTTTGTTTGTGTTTTTGTTTGTGTTCTTTTTTTTGTTTGTTTTTAAATACTTTTAGCCCTGACTTGAAAAACAGTCCAGTTGATGAAAGTGAGGTGCAAACAGCAGCTGATAGTCCCTCTGTTAAACCTAGTGAGGTTGAAGAAGAAACTGTTCCCAACATTGAAACAGAAACTTCCGTACAGCTGGAAGAACCTTGTGTGGAAGAACCTGAAAAAGCACTATGTGACTCTGACTTTGCTATTGAAACGTTGGAAGTTGAAACTCAAGGAGAAGAGGTCAAAGTGGAAATTCCTCTTGTAGCATCCACTCCAATCAGTATTGAATTATTTACTGAAAATGTAGAGGAGTGTGTTTTAAATCAGCAGGTGTATACCAGTGACTTTGAGAAGGAAGAGGCAGAAATTATTAACCCTGAAACAGAATTATCTACATCTGACAGTGCATTTATAGAAGAAAGGAACATTAAAGGAATTCTAGAAGAATCTCCAGCTGAAGCAGAAGATTTCTTTTCTGGGATTACACAGTCTATGATAGAAGCTGTAGCTGAAGTGGACAAACACGAAACTGTTTCAGAAATAGTACCATCTCCTTGTGTTGTGGCCTTAGTACCTGGAATTGCCATTGGGGATGAGAAAGCAGTGAACAAAAAGGGAATTCCTGAGAAAAGTAACATGGATGAAAAGGAGAAGAATGAAATTAATAGTAAGGAAACCAGAATGGATCTGCAGATAGGAACAGAAAAGGCTGAAAGGAATGATGCTAGGATGGTTGCAGAGAAGTTGGAAAAGGTTATGGCAGCAGTGAAAGAAAAGCCTGCAGAAAATGCTGTGATCAAGGCATACCCAAATAAAGGAATGGGTCAGGCCAACAAGCCTGATGAAACTAGTAAAACTAGTATGTTGGCTGTATCAAATACATCTAGCACTAAATCAAGCATCAAGGCTGGTATGGTCTCCTCTCCAAAGGCAAAAGCTACAGCTTCAAAATCTGAAAACCAGAAAAGTTTTCTAAAATCTGTACTCAGAGATCAAATAAATGCTGAAAAGAAACTTTCAGCCAAGGAATTGGGTCTCCTTAAACCTCCAAGTGCCAGGTCAGGCTTGGCTGAAAACAGCAATAAATTCAGACCCACTCATTGCGGTGTTACCAGAGGAGGCAGTGGAAGGATCTCAGCCCTGCAAGGCAAGGATTCTAAACTGGATTACAGGGATATTACAAAACAATCTCAGGAAACAGAGGCTAGACCTTCCATCATGAAACGGGATGACAGCAACAATAAGGTGAGGAGGGTAGGAAGAATGGCTCAGTGTATCTTTGAAATAGCTCTGCTGTGGTAGCTTTGGAGTAGGAGATGTAATCTTGTTTTGTACTTTCATCTCCTCACTCCACTCCCAAACTCAGTTTCTCTTAATGATTCCATCGAGTTAAGCCAATAGACATTTAAATAATAAGCTCAAGTTAGTAATTTATTAACAGGTTTGAAAAACGTTATTTGGATAAAATGTGGTCAGAAATATAACTGGTTTAAAAAAAATTCTGCAGTGAATGTCCTGAGGTGACTTAGCACTCTGCTTCTGAATGGGAAACGGTTTTCTTTCTTAAAGTGAAGCTTCCTTTATCAGCTTACTGATTGCCCAACTTAGACATTGTGGCTATAGGGAAGAAAAGATCAATAAAACAATTTAACTACAGCTTACAGAGATGATGCCTGTACTGTTAAATGATTGTTGACTTAGTGTGCTATACCTGTTAACTGTTTGCATAATTAAATGTGTTTGGATATTGTTTGGTGTTTGGATTCTTTTTTTTTTTTTTTTAAGGACATTAATAACATAGTTGTAAATTCTGTTTTTCTATATTTTTTTACTTAATGTTTCAGACTTTGGCTGGGCAAAACACTAAGAATCCTAAAGGCACCACTGGTAGAAGTTCCAAATCTAAAGAGGTAAGAAACAAGTCACTAACATTAAGCCTTCTATTCTGTCCTTCAACAGAAGAGTTCATCTGTGGTGTAACTTGTGTCTCTCCTGTAATAGTCACTTTGATACAGAGCAAGGGATAGGAATGAGATACCTTTTTTTTGACCCTACCACCAATTTGGTTTTTGACCTTGAGCTAGGCTAAATGGTTTGTGTTCATGGTGCAGGGCAAAAATTAGGCAGGGGTAGGAAGGGAATTAAAATAGGAAAATCCCTCCAGTCTTATATTGGTGGCAATAGGTTATAAACAGAATAAAAGCACATGTGTAAAGAAGACCGGTGTTTGACTGGGGTCCTTGCCATTCTGTGGAACTTGCAAACAGGTCTTCCTTTTGAGATGCTCAATTTAACCTAACTGGATGGGCTCTTAAGATTTACTTTCCTGGTACTAAGTTCTACTGCCAAATAAATGTCTTCTTTTTGTTGTTGTTGTTGTTTGATATTTTAGGTTTCCTACCATGCATAAAATATTTTTTTAGTCATTTTATTTTTTTACCCTGGTAAGGGATGATTTGGGGCCTATTTTATTCAGGGCAAGGAGAAATGGTAGTATTAAGAAGCAGAAGTAAGGATAACAGTTATTTCTGTTGTCTTAATAAGTGGGTATTACAAATGCTTACATGTCCGTTCCCTCCCCCACCCCCTTACTGAGTGTATGTTCTAATGTCATTATATATACTAGTAATTGATTGTTGATAGCATACTAAGTTTGTAGGAGGC
Organism: Felis catus; assembly: GCF_018350175.1. Lineage (NCBI taxonomy): Eukaryota > Metazoa > Chordata > Mammalia > Carnivora > Felidae > Felis > Felis catus. The sequence continues at coordinate 88,000,649 of NC_058370.1, forward strand.
CTGTTGGGGATTATTTTCTTTAGTATTAACACCATTTTTCAAATTACAGATACTGTTTTTTCTCTCTCTCTCTGTCTCTGTCTCTTTTAGAATTAAATTTTGAGAGAGAGAAAGTGTGTGCAAGTGAGGGAGGGTCAGAGGGAGAGACGGACAGGATCCCAAGCAGGCTCCATGCTCAGTGTGGAGCCAACATGGGGCTTGATCTCACAATCATAAGATCATGACTTGAGCTGAAATCAAGAGTTGAACGCCTAATCGGCTGAACCACCCAGGCATCCCACATACTGTTGTTTTTTTTTTTTTCTTCCAAATGCAGTTGTATTTGACATTAAGTCTTACTTAGTAAGAATAAACTTCATATTAATGCTGTATATCTTAATTGGTTAATGGAGCAATCTACTTAGCTATTTACTTTCCGGCTACATTTGAGGTACTTTTAATAGTCCGATAAGTCTCCTAGAACACTTGTTAGGTAACATTTAACAGGGAACAGTAAATTCTTTACATTGTTGTAATTGGTAAGTGCTTTTAAGTGTAGTATTTTTGTGTTTCATATTTCAAAACTCATATATCACTTAGGAAATAATTGTAATCTTACTGAAATTAAGTAAAGGTGAAAGTAGGTTGATCTTGTTAAGATTTTACCTTTGGTGTTGTTTATTATGAATTAGAGCTGATTCATTTGTGGGGCTTTAAAAACTAGCTTCTCTCAGCCTATAGGAAATTTCTTTGCCCTGAAATTCTCACAGATGATCCTTCATGCACATTTACTGAGATTATTTGGAACCTGACCAGTTGTTGGTATCTGGTTCTGTTCACAGTTCTGTGATTTTTTTTTTTTAATCTTTTCAACAGGAATCATCATTTCCATTTAATTTGGATGAATTTGTCACAGTAGATGAGGTTATAGAAGAAGTAAATCCTTTTCAAGCCAAGCAGAACCCACTAAAGGGAAAAAGAAAAGAAGCTCTGAAAAATACCCCTTCCTCTGAGCTTAACTTAAAGAAGAAGAAGGGGAAAACTTCTGCCCCTCGTGTTGTTGAGGGGGAATTATCTTTTGTAACATTGGATGAGATTGGGGAAGAGGAAGATGGAGCTGCACATCTAGCACAAGCTCTAGTCACTGTGGATGAAGTAATTGATGAAGAAGAAATAAATATGGAAGAAATGGTAAAAAATTCAAATTCACTTCTTACGTTAGATGAGTTAATTGATCAAGATGATTGCATTTCCCATAGTGAACCTAAAGATGTTACTGTACTGTCAGTGGCTGAAGAGCAAGATCTCCTCAAACAGGAACGCTTGGTAACTGTGGATGAAATTGGAGAAGTTGAGGAGCTACCTTTAAATGAATCGGCAGACTTAAGTTTTACCACTTTAAATACTAAAGGAGATGAGGGAAATACTGGAAGGGATCCCATTGGGTTCATTTCTTCCCAGATGCCTGAAGACCCTTCTACCTTAGTTACTGTAGATGAGATACAGGATGACAGCAGTGATTTGCATTTAGTGACTTTGGATGAAGTAACTGAAGAGGATGAAGACTCCCTGGCAGATTTTAACAACCTTAAAGAAGAGCTTAATTTTGTTACTGTTGATGAAGTTGGAGAGGAGGAAGATGGAGACAATGATTTAAAAGTTGAATTAGCACAAAGCAAAAATGACCATCCCACAGATAAAAGGGGGGATAGAAAGAAGAGAGCTGTGGACACAAAGAAGATGAAGCTTGAAGCCTTGTCCCACATTGGTCCAATAAATGAGAATGTTATGGAAGAAGATCTGAAAACCATGATTGAAAGACATTTAGCAGGTAGATATTTAGAAGTGGTAGTTTTTCTGCTTTATGAGGGGATTTCATTTTCAATTTTTAAAATAGATGTTGCAGCATTACTAATAATTTTTCCTGTGTTAATATAAGAAGTCAACAAGCAGTTATATGGCCAGTGATACTATCCAAAGAAATGTGTGCAAGTTCACAGATTTCTTTTAACTATAGAGCAGACTTTGTCCCAAGTTATCATACCTCAAGAAAAGATGACAAAGCTGGAAAGCAAACTAGAGTGCCCAAATTACAATTGGAATGAAAATGGTATATTTGTGTTACTGGAAAACACAGCTTTTGATGAATAGAAGGATGTTATTATACCAGACTGCTTCCCAGTTTTTCCTTAGATTTAGGATTTAGAAAAATCTGTAAAGGTACCATTTCACTGTCGAGTAATATTTTGATGGTATAGAGTAATAGGTTTAGCTCACTTTAGGAAGATCAAAATAATTTCTGAACTAAGAATGGCATGCTATTACTATAGCAATAAATTAGACTTTCTCTTTAAAGCTAAAACGCCAACCAAGAGAGTTAGAATTGGGAAAACACCACCATCGGAAAGAGCTGTTGCGACAGAACCAGTGAAAGGTGAAGAGGCCTTCCAAATTAGTGAAGGTAAAGCAGGATTGATGGAAGTGGGGAGGAGTGTAGAAAGTAACACAACATAAGGTGGTCATTGAAATTCCAAAGGTCTACCATCTAAGAAGAAAAGTAGAAAAGCAGTGAAATAGAGTGGGGGGGTGGTGAGGCAGAGAAGGCAGCCTTACCTGGATAAAGATTTTTGTCTTTGTAACTTGAAGATAATGGAATATAATAGAATGGGATAACAGAATAGGAGGCAGTCCTTTTATGATAGAATATGAAAATAAAACACGACAATTTTGTGGAAATGATACACAAAAGATTATTCTGACCATGTTGCAGCCTCAAGTAGAAATCATTTCTTAATTCTTATTTGTGGGCCCAGATCCCTTGCTTTGTGGAGGCTGCCAAGCAGCTAGCCAATGGATTAAACAAGGTGTCTAAACATTGTAAAATTTATGTTGAAACAAATAAGGACCAGTGTCTAGTGAGAGTGAATACTCTAGTCACTCAACAAATATTTGTCACTGTGTCTATTATATTCAGAGCAAAATTATAAAAGGGTAAGAAAAAACACACAGTTCCATGTCTCAAGTTAACTGATTCAGAGAGTTAAAGCAAAAAATCAACTACTAGGATGACTTTAAACAGCACTACAAGGTATTCTTTGTACCATTCTCATTGATGTACCCTCCTTGCCCTCTTGCTTTTCTGTCCTGTCTTCTTTAAGGAAAAACTACCAACTGTGATCCAGTCCAAGTTCATTGAATCTGATCTAAGCTGTGCCCTCAGTGCTGCTTTCACAGTCTGTTCTAGGCCTCCTTTCTTCCTCATTTCCTAACCAGATATAATAGGGGTCTTTTCCCCACTCTGTATCACCTACTGCATTACCCAGCTCATTCCTCCCTGGATAACCTTGCTTTCATTTCCATTTACCAGAGCAAATAGAGTATCTCCCCTGTCTACCAACTTGTATTTGATCTACCGTGGCACCTCACATATAAAATATGGCCAAGTCTTTCCCATTAAAAAAAAAAAAAACATGCCCTTAACTTGGGAATCCTTCTGGTTCCCACCCCTTCTCTTTGCTTTCAGTGCGAAGTATCTGGAAGGAATCACCTGTTTTCACTTCTTCTCATTAAACTGAATGTATTTTGACTTCTTTCTAATTCACCTTCCTGAAATTGATGTTGACAGAGAACCCCCCCCCCCCAGCTTGATTTATTGTTTTCTTTTCTTCCTAATTTGGTTTTATTTGACCTCTCTGCATTATTCGTTACTATTGTTCATGTCTTTCTTGAAGCTCTCTCCCATGGCTAAGTGGGTACTCTTCCTTCTTTGTGTGTTCTTCTCCATAACTTCTCCTTGATACAAAGCTATAGTTAGTAGTTTGGTAATCTGACAAATAGCTCCTAGCATGATTTCATAAGAGTGTTTTTCTCCCAGGATTTCTGTTTGCAACTACCAGCTTGTCTAGAACTGCCTCATCTCAGCTGAAGAATAAAGATGACTTATATACTGTTTATATAACAATTTATTTCTGTTAATGGACAATACATTTGACAAAAGGACCTAGCAGAAGCAAAAGTAATTTTCTAAATAATTTTAAACCTAAAATAATTGGTCTAATCTATTTAAATAATTATATATAACATATATTTTTAATATTACAAGATAAATGTAGCTGGAGCAAATATGTTTGAGAAAGTTTATTATTACTCTGGTGAGGGAATAAACTTTTGTAGGAAGAGACTACAGGCTATTTTAATCAAGTCAAGAAAAGGGAGAGCCTTTTTTAATTGACTCTTTAGGACTTGATGACTTGTAAGACACCAGGAATAATGATTTCATAGTTCCTGTCCATCCCCTCATATTTGTTGAAGAGTGGCCCAGTTGCATGGAGAGACACTGAGCTTGAAGTCACAAGCTTTGGTTCTAGCCTCTGTCCAAGCCTTGCGACCTTGGGCATGCCTATAGTTTCTTGTGTCTTGGTTTTGCTTTCTCCATCTCTGAAGACATAGGGATAATGATGATTTGACCTGCCTATCTCACACAAGATAAATGCTAAGTAGATGGTGTATGTGTGAAGGACATTTGTCAACTACCACAGTAACAGTAAGGTATTACAGCTACTGAGGGTAACCAGGATTGCTTGGAACCAGTTCCCATTTTTGTTTTCCCCCAAGATCATATTATGCAGAGTCTGCTAACATTGAATGTTTCTCACATATTACTTTGCGGGGCTTTAACATTTGTAATTTCACTTACGATTCTGTCTGACAAGGGTCTTGTCTGTCAGTTTAGGCTCAGTTTTTCCTGATTGGAAGAGCTTCAGTACAGGGCATCAGAATTATTTTCTGCCCATGTCTTTTCCTCCTTAATCCACACTCTTTCCCAGCCCAACCCAGCCCTTTAACATACTCTAGTTAACTCTTGACAGTAATTATAGAACTTGGGCTTCTTCCATTACCATTTAAGTTCTTTTGAGAGCAATATATAAACAAAATATGCTGTTAGCTTTTGTCCATTTATTCCTAACATTGAAGAATCTTGGAAGAGTGGTCAAGTGGGATTAACCAAGGAAGGTTTACTTAGATGAACCATAAGTTAATCTTTGAAGGCAGGGACTATCTGATGTTAGGTTTATAGGCTGTAAGTCTATTTTGAATAACTTTTTCCTTGAAAATTTAATGATTTTAGTTGATGAAGAATCTGCATTGAAGGATTCAGAACCAGAACGAAAACGTAAGAAGATTGAGGATTCTTTAGGGAAATCAGTGGTACCTGATGTTCCCGAAGGTAAAAATAAACATGACATTTTTCCTTCTCCATATGAAATAAAAGTTCAGTACCGTAGTAAGCGTTCTGTTGTTCAGATAATTAATGCAGTAACCTTGCTTAGATGATTATTTAGAGTAGAAATTCACATTGGCATTTCTGAAGACAGTTTATTAGGCCTAGCAAGGTTTTTTTTTGCATTCTGGGAAATGTCTCTCCTTGTATTCCTGTACTTCATTTGCTGCTATGGAAAGAATTGAGTTATACTTGCCCAGGCAGAAATTTCAGTTAAATAGAACATGCTGAAAAGCTTGGCTGGCAAACTGTTTTGTGGCCAGCTAAAATGAGCTAAGGAGCACCATATTTGTTTACCCAGCATATTCCTCAAGCAGTTACCCATCGTTCTGCCTCTTTTTTTCTTGATTCATTTTAATAGGATTCCAAAAAGGTTTATTTCAAAGGCTTTTAGATTATTTTCCAGTAAATTGCTATTCTGAAGGAACGTCATGGTATCCTGGTGGCTCTGGAATATTATAGAATCCATTCAAAGATAGAGACATTGGTTTTGTGATTAAAAGCTTAATTGCTCTTGATCCCTAGGTACATAGCCGTATATATTATGTTTATATGTAAATATATATTGTGATTAGCACGTTTGTTGTGTTTAGATAAATTAACACAGCTATAGATAAATTATTAATTTTCCTCCACTCTCTTCCCCCCTCTTTCTTCCATCCTCTAGATTTGGACTTTCTTGTACCGAAGGCTGGATTCTTCTGTCCAATTTGTTCCCTCTTCTACTCAGGTGAAAAAGCAATGACAAATCACTGCAAGAGTACACGTCATAAGCAAAATACAGAGGTAACTCTTTTTTTTCTTAACATCTCATGAAATTCTTCAGGGGGTAGTATTATAATGAAACTACTTAAGTGTCCACCCAAAATGTACATTCTTTCCCTTTGGGAGAACTTTTGAAGGTTTGTACCTGTTCATTCCTCTTCAGTTCAAAAGTACAGTCTTCAGTGTACCTTGCCAGGAACTCCGAGTCTTTATTCCTTTTCCTCTGGCAGCATTCCCCAGAGTAGATTCTGCAGGTCATTAGTCCCATGTGACGCTCCATTAAAGTGTGGGAAACCATGTATTCTGATGGCCTCTTGCAGAATCATGGACACATAGCTTTTTAAATTTTGTGAATTGTCTAGTCAGAATCTGCTAAACTTTATTTAACACATTCCCTAAATGGATTTAAACCCCTCTCCCCTGTTTAAAATTGTACTCATCTTTAGGAAGCACTACTTTAGAGAATCATCATTAACCATAGTTGAAGCAGTGTTTCTGATTCCTCCGGAATCTTTGAGAGTTGTTTTATATATCCTCTACCTTGAATCTGTGGCATCAACACTGCTCTAACATTTATTGAGTTGTTATTTGCTGGAAGCATATTTACTCCCCTTGTCAATTCTAGGAGGTGGATGGTGTCATTCAAAATGTACTTTTAAAATTTTTTTTTAAATTTTTTATTGTTCCAGTTATAAAGATCAGGAAAACAGGCTTAAAGAGTATCTAAACCCAAGTATCTAGTCCCAAGTTCACATAGCTAGTTCATGGCAGACCTAGGATTTGAAGCTAGCTCTGTTCTATTCTGGCCTCAAACCCTTAACTGTTACGCTATACTACCTGTGCTCTTAACTTTATCATGTCATTTTTCCATTTAAAATTTCCACTGGCATTGTATTACATTTGGAATAATATCCAGACTTCTTCTTATAGGGCTATGAAGATCTGATTCCTGTTTCTCTGATCTCATTGTTATTGCTCACTACCTTTCAGTTTTCCTAGCTCTCTTGGCTTTCCTTTTCATACATGAAAGGCCCCTTTGCTGCTTTTGTACCTTTCTATCACTGTTCCTTTGCTGTCTCCCAATGCCACTTGTATAGCCACCTCTTCCCCATCATTTAGCTAAATCTGAATTCCAATATCAACTTCCCAGAAAGGGCTGTGCTTAAGAAAGACCTAGCTGAAGTACAAAACTCCCTCCCACTTCCAAAAAGAGTCAACCTCAATCACTTACCTTATTGTATTTCTTTCCTTTATAGTGCTTACCAGCACCCAAAATTGTCTGGTTTATTTATTCTTTTATTATTTCTCTTCCCCCACTAGAATGTAAGCTCCATGAAATAAAGGGCCTTACCTATCTTGTTGACCACTGAATCCCCAAGCACCAAGCATAATGCCTGGTATATCATAAATATCAGATGACTGGTGAATGGAAGGAAAGAATGTTAATGTAAGGCAATGTGTTTCTAATCTTTATTTTGTAGGATCAGGCTCTTTTAAATTGTAAATTCAGTGAAATATATTAGATACGTTTGTATATAGAGCAAAGCTACATCTAATAAACATTTTATATTGCAAATTGCTTTTAACAGAAGTTCATGGCCAAGCAAAGAAAGGAAAAGGAGCAGAATGAGGCTGAAGAAAGAAGCTCTAGGTGATTGGGGGAAAGGGGAAGGACTTCATTAGAAATTCGTTTAGGGTCCAGTTGATTTGTGTATTTTTGTTATCATTAATTTGTAATTTTTGTTTCAGAAGCAAATATTCATGTTGTACAAATTTCTGATTGCCCTTGATGTGGAGAGACTGATGGGGAAAGTATGATGGGTTTGATTTTTATATCAAATCATCAGGCATGGAGAAATATCTTTTAGAAGTGTTAAAATAAATGTTCCTACTGTATATTTAAAATATCATCTTGTGTTTGTGGCTGATTTTATTAAAGACTTGGTTGCCTCTGATTTCAGACAGGAGACCACTGTGACTTAGGATGTTTGGGGATTCTTCATGTATTACTGGAAGTCATAGCATAGCAGGGTTTCACTTTGCTTCAACCATTCATATATAGGTCAAAGATTTCTTAAAACTCCCATTTTTTTCTGGATAAAATAACATTACAGCAAGTTTGACCCAGGTAAGTTTAAGTAAAATTGCAGCTTTTAATGTGTTAGGAAGATACTTTTTTCTGCTTGAAGTAACATCTGTTTCTGCCAGGACCTATTTAAGATAGCTTCTAGCAAGTCATTTAGTATTAGCTTGAAACTACAAAGACCAAGCAGCCTGTACTTCTGTGGACCATAATACAGTTGCTTTTTAAACCATTTGAATTTGTATTTAATATGTTTGTAAGAGTTGCAAAGGTGCAAAAAAATAATTCAGTGGATTATTAGGTGCTGGACATAGCCCTGTACTGTAAATTTTTAGATTAGGCATGCTTCAAACATAGGCCCACTGACTTTGAATTGCTTTAATACCAGATTTCGTAACTTTTCCAAGATTAGAGTACACCAGTTAATAAGAGAGAATGAATGGAAGGAAATGAAAAACAACTACTTTTTTGGGTTTTGTTTTTTTTTTAATTTTTTTTAATTTGAGAGAGCACCAGAGTAGGGGAGAGGGAGAGAAGAGAGACTGGATCTTAAGCAGACTCCACGCTCAGTGTAGAGCCCAATGCAGGGCTCAGTCCACCGACCCTGTGATCATGTCCTGAGCCGAAATCAAGACTCAGACGCTCAACTGACTAAGCCACCCAGGCGCCTGAAAACTACTATTTTAGGGGCGCCTGGGTGGCGCAGTCGGTTAAGCGTCCGACTTCAGCCGGGTCACGATCTCGTGGTCCGTGAGTTCGAGCCCCGCGTCGGGCTCTGGGCTGATGGCTCGGAGCCTGGAGCCTGTTTCCGATTCTGTGTCTCCCTCTCTCTCTGCCCCTCCCCCGTTCATGCTCTGTCTCTCTCTGTCCCAAAAATAAAAATAAAAACGCTGAAAAAAAAATTAAAAAAAAAAAAAAAAAAACTATTTTAGATCTCTTACTCCCATCACAGCACATTACCTCACAGTGAGCGAGAATGAGGAACAAAAAGCAGCAACTTTTTGTTGCCCACTAAATTCACTGCACACTCAGTTCAGGCTTAGCCACAGCTTGAGCAAAATGACAAACTGTTACTACATGCCATAGACTAATGAATGGGGTGGGGAGAGGGATAGCTTATGAATGCCATCTGTCTATTGTAATTAAAACCTGATTGGTGAATGAGGTAGTAAGATGGAGAAGAGCTATTAAAAGGTTGGAGAATAAGGTGCCAGTGAGCTAAAGCAGTATAGTCAGAATCTTTTCCTTAGGCCGCTCTGAAGCTTTTAAAACCAGAGATAGTAAGAGCTTTAATCTTGTCTGAATCAACTTTGGAATTAAAAAAATTTCTTTATTAGTGTTTTTATTTATTTTTTGAGAGAGAGCATGAGTAGGGGAGGGGCAGAAGAGAGAGGGAAACACAGACTCCAAAGCAGGCTCCAGGCTCTGAGCTGTCATCACAGAGCCCAACTCGGGACTTGAAGTCATGGAAGCCACAAGATTATGACCTGAGCCGAAATCAGACGCCTAACCAGCTGAGCCACCCAGACACCCCTCAACTTTGGAATTTAATCTTAAAATTTTAAGTGTGAAACTCTTCTGTCAAATTAGTTACATGGAAATTGGGATTCTAAATTAGAATAAAAGGAACTCCTAAAGCATAAAAGTGATAGGGATGATTTTTGTTTCATCCTAGTGACAGGTGTTGATGGTTAGTAAACCATATATAAACCATGTTATACTTAGTAAATCATGTTCCTGTCTGCTGCTTATTGTTCTTAAGACTGGCAATTTTTAGGGTTCCAAATACAAAAGAGTTTTGTGTTTTTCTAAAAATAAAGACTCTTTGCATATAATTTTAGAATTGTTGTATACTTTTTTCAGAAAACCTTGCAATACCTCCATCCTTTATTCACACTATACTTCATCATATATGTAGCAGTTTTTGCTTACTAGTTGGTTGGGGGATACAATTGATTGCAGTGTACTTTTTAAAATTTCTATCATTTCATCATCTAGACACCAAAGCAATAAACGATTGCATTCACCACTTCTAATAAAAATTTCTAGGTTTTATTACCCTTTCTGGCACAGAATGCTGTGGAAATTTTCTGCCTCTCCAAAACTGTTCCTTTTGAATTCTTGAAAAAAAAATGAGAGCCAAGTTTTTAAGATTTAAAATTTTTGTTTTAATATGATTTGGTTGTGGAAAATACCAGGCATATTGAAGAAAATAGGATAATTTACACATATATACTAATTATGTAGTTTCAATAATTATGAACTCAAAGCTGAATATATGTATCTCCACTCGTACCTCTATTTTAAAGTAAATCTCAGCATGTCAGTTTACCCATACATATTTCGTTATGTGCTTTTTAAAAATAAGGATTATTTTCATGTAACCAATAACATCATTAATGATATCCCTTATTTAAATCCAGTTCAAATTTTCTAACGTTTCATAAATGATTTTTATTTTATTATATACTGTGTTTGAATCAAGGTCCAAATAAAGTCTATACCTTGTGACTGTTTTGATAGGTCTTTTTTCTTTAATGTATGTTCGTTTATTTTTGAGAGCGAGTTAGCCCAAGCGGGGGAGGAGCGCAGAGATAGGGAGGGAGGGAGGGAGACAGGGAGACACAGATTCTGAAGCAGGCTCTAGGCTCCTAGCTGTCAGCATGGAGCCTCAAGCAGGGCTTGAACTCAGGAACTGTGAGATCATGAGCTGAAGTCAGATACTCAACCAACGGAGCTACCCAGGCACCTCTAATAATTTTAAAATGGGGTTTGTAGGGGCGCCTGGGTGGCGCAGTCGGTTAAGCGTACGACTTCAGCCAGGTCACGATCTCGCGGTCCGGGAGTTCGAGCCCCGCGTCGGGCTCTGGGCTGATGGCTCAGAGCCTGGAGCCTTTTTCCGATTCTGTATCTCCCTCTCTCTCTGCCCCTCCCCCGTTCATGCTCTGTCTCTCTCTGTCCCAAAAATAAATGTTGAAAAAAAAAATTTTTTTTTTAAAAATGGGGTTTGTATGTTTCTGCATTTCTTAATTTATTAATTTATTTGTTTGGTATTATAAAGAATAATCTGATGGATTGGAAATGGGGGGTGGGGGAAGGAAAGAAAAATTAAGCTGATCCCTCACATAATTTGAGAAACACTGCTGAAGTGTTCCTCACAGTTTCGATTTTGTTGATTGCAGCCTTGTAGTGCAATTTTAGTATATTCCTCTATCCTATGATATCCTTTGAATTTGTGGTTGAATATGGAAACATCAGAATTTGGTTCTTTTTCTTTTTGTCAAGACTGCTTCTGGTGGTGATGTGATCTTCCTGATCAGGAGGCACAAAGTATCTGATTGTTTTCTTTAGGATTTTAGTAGCAGTTGATGCATAAAGTTTAGATGTATATTTTATTCATTGAGGGTTGCAAAATGGTGATATTTTAATGTATATTCCTTGTATAAGCTGGAATACTCTTCTGAAAAAAGAAACTTCTCTCATCTGCTTTTTAGTTACTTAGTGGTGTCGTTTGTTTAAGAAAGGCATGATGCAGGGGGTGCCTAGGTGGCTCATTCTGGTAAGCCTCCACCTCTTGATTTTGGCTCAGGTCATAATCTCATGGTTCATAGGTTCGAGCCCTGTGTCGGCTCGGTATTCTTTCCCTCTCTCTCTGTGCCCCTCCTCTTCTATCTCTCTCTCTCTCAAAATAAGGAAAGGCATGACAGGGGTGGGTGGCTCAGTTGGTTAAGCGTCCAACTCTTGATCTCAGCTCAGGTCATGATTTCAAGCATGGTAAATACTGATGCTTTTCCTTAATCATTTTTTTAAGATGAGTTGCTGGCACCCACCAACTATGGTAAGTTCTTTTATTTAAGTATTGAACTCCTGAATTTTAACATACTGGATGTTGCATACCTTTGCAGTAGTAGTCTTATTGATGGTCAAATGGTCATAGTTTGGGCCTTTTTTGATAGGACTCCTCATTCCTTTTAACAGGACACTACTAATTTTCAAAGATTCCTTGTTCTCCATGTATAGATACATTGCAGGCTCACCTTGTACACTTTCTGCCCCAGACCTGAAGTTAGCCATTTCTTTAAGGAATAGTGGCTCCTTAGGATGCTTATTGCTTCTGTTGTGGTTGTTGCTTTTCAGTGGACAGAGCTTGGAAATATGTGTTTTGTTTTTATGATAAAATTATTCATTATACTCTTCTGGCTCAAATACAGGACTTTCAGGTTTCTATTTATCTTTTTTTTTTTCTTTCTTTCTTGAGAGAGCACACACATAAGCAGGGGAAGGTCAGAGGGAGAGAGAATCTTAATGCAGGCTCCATGCCCAGCACAGAGCCTGATGCAGGCATGAATGGATGTATAGCGATCGTTGGATGGAGGATGGATGGATGGATGGATGGATGGATGGATGGATGGATAATGGGAAAACTCATATCTAACACCCTAACTGCAGTGATTTCTTCCCCCTATGGGAGTGATAGAATGCCTTTTCTTTCTTCCTTTTTTTTTTTTAATTTTAGTGAGAGAGCGAGGGAGAGGAGCATAAGGGTGGAGGGAAGGGGCAGAATCTTAAGCAGGCTCCACGCTCAGTGCAGAGCCTGATGCAGGGCTCAATCCCATAGCCTTGAGATGACCTGAACCAAAATCAAGAGTCAGATGCTCAACTGACTGAACCACCCAGGTGCCCCATCTCTTCCATCTTAAATCTAGATTGATTTGTCTTAACGTCAGGTATTGTAAGTCGCAAGGACCTCCGATTGATGGAATTAAACAATCAAAATTGCTTATCTGTATCATACATCAGAAAAACAATACTGAGACCACAACCAACAATGTGATTAAAAAGTTTAAAATACTTTTTCAGTTTTGTTTTTGTCCTTAGGGTATATCCTAAGAAGAATATATATTTAAATTGCAGAGCTTTCTAGTCACCTGGATAGTTCTTTAGTAGCTCTGCTACCTTGTAGATTACCATTGAGGTTCATTTCTTTATTTTATTTTTTATATTTAGGGGCTACATTTTAAAATTTAATTTTATGTTACATGAAGCATTTCATGGTTCTGAAGTCACAATTTTTTTTAATGGAGAATGAGCAAGAGAGGGAAGAACCCCAGAACAGACCCTGCTGCAGGGCCTGATCCCACAAACCTTGAGATCATGACCTGAACTGAAGAGTCGGGCACTCAATCAGTTAAACCACCCAAGCGCCCCTAAAACCAAACTTCTAAAACAAGGTATAGTCAAAGAATTGTAGCTTCTCTTATTCTATCTTATTGCCTTCCTCCCTAATACAAATAACTTCCTTGCTGTTCATTTTGCAATATGTTTTTTATATATGTAAGCAGATTCATATCTATGGGATAATCAGTTTTTAATAGCTATGTCTTTATAATGATTAATCTATAAGGGGAACCAATGAAAACAACAACAATAGAGGTTGAAGGGAGAGGAGAGCTAGGAAATATCTGAATCCTCTATAAACCTAGGAGAAGGAAATTTGCCAGATGCTGAACTATTGGTCACAAAACGAGATAAATTACAGTAAGCTCCATGAGCTAAGGGAAATTCACCTTCTGATAAAACTTTAGGATTTTTTTTTTATAAGGGGTAGTTTTTATAAGAAGACCTAAAAATTTAAAATGAAAGGTGGGGAAAAGGGTAACTTCTTTGCCACAGAGTTCATAAAAAAAGAGGAGTAAGGTGCTATGATGGACTCCCTACTACTTTACTCTGACATCTATAAACCATCAGCAAAACATTACAGGCTTATGAGGTAGGTGGTGAACTTAAGTGTATATGTAGGGCATGTATATATATAAACCATGTTCTTGTTCAAGGCTTACATGAGAACATGAACATAGAAAGTAACTTGACAACGTTACCTGTGCTAAATACTCAGTGGTATAGATCTCAGGAGTTAACATATGGAGAAGTAAAAGAAATGGTAACAAAGGAGGGGATTAGAGACTAAGATGGAATTACACTGTTACAAGTTTACATTATTTCTAAAGTGGTATAATAAGATAGACTGTAATTAGTCAAGGATCTCTACCATTTAAAAATGCAAATTGAGGGGTGCCTGACTGGCTTAGTCGGTGGAACATGCAACTCTTGATCTCAGGGTGGTGAGATCAAGCCCCACACTGGGTGTGGAGCCTACTTAAAATAAAAAAAATTTTTTCAATGCAAATTGATATGGTTAAAAAGTCAAGAGAGGAGCTAAAATGGATTACTAAGAAATAGTCTAACCCAAAAAAGACAGGAAAGGGAGAATAAAGGATTGAAGAGACAAATAGGAAACTTACAGAAAGATGGTAGACTTATGCCCAACCATATCAGTAAATTTATTAAATGTCAGTAGACTATACATTCCAATTAAATTGAAGTGTTAGGCATGAACTGGAATTAATTGGTTAGCACATCCTCTCTCTGCCAGCATCTTTGCATTCTACTTGGGCCCTAAACCTTGGAGATGAAGGATTTGCTTTTGTTAAACTGACGTTTCTTACCAAAAAGTTATATATATAACCTGTGAGGAAACAACTCCAGTTACTGTAGATATGTAAAAAACTTGTGTGAAGTAAAGAATTTTCACTTACGTAAGGTGAGCTCATTTCTCAAACTAGACATTGGAACTGGAGTCAGGGTTGAGAAAAAGTACACAGTACAGTGTGGCTGGTAGTTTTTTCTCATAACCTAGGAGTAGGTGAAAATATGAATCCTATTCATGTGCTGGACAGTGTCCTTCATGATTTTGTAGCATTCTCACTTAATCCTCAAAATAATTCTAGGAAATAGATGCTGTGGTAATTTGCATTTTATTTATGAGGAAGCAAGCTCAAAGAGATGGTCACTTGGTCAGGACCACACAGCTAGTAAGTGATAGAACTGGGACTGGAAGCCAATGAATCTTACTCCAGACCCATGTTCATTCTACCTCCCCCACTACCCAATCCCCACCCCCAGCATTCTGCTCATCATGTCAGGCCTCTTGGGGTCACAGGGAAGAGAAGTTCATAAATAAACAGCAATGTAGCTGAATTGGCAGGACTTGGGGATCAGAGAGGGAGGAAAGATGGTTTTCCTTGAATGAGTGTGGAATACTTTGTTTCAGTTACCTGCAAAAGCATTAATGGATAAGGTAAGAAAACCCTGGTAGCTCACTGGTGGAAGTGGTCTCCAGTCTCCAGTAGGGTGGGATATTTTATCACTAATACTGTTTAGAATTGCCGGTAGCAAATGGCAATGATAAAAAGATGTAGTCAGTTCTGCTATTTTTAAGTTCTCTACAGGCTGTATCCTTTATTTGCTTTTATGAAATAGACTGTATCTATTGATCTGCCTTTAGTACAGCACTATAGAGCAGTGGAACCTTCTGAGCCTATCCTGACTTACCAGGGAAGGCTTCTGGGTGGCCAGGAAGGGCACTTGGGGTTTGCTTGTGCCTTTTTGTAAATACTGGCCAGAGGCTTGGGTGGAAATGTGACTAAGGCACTACCTCTCATAAGGCAGCGAACATGGTCCCATGGCCCTGTGGCCCCAGGTTTGTGTAAGCCCCTAAGTTGATCTTAGTCTATATTAAGGATCAGAGAAATGATGCCTAGTCTCATACAGTTACCCACAGGGACTAGCTGGAAGCTGCACTCAAGTGTTACCTGCACTGTGATGGCGCTGGAGTCTGGGACTTCTTCATTTTCAGTCCTCCCAACTCTTTAGACCTGTTGGCTACCACCTCCTTGAGGCAACCCTTCATGTTGAGCTGCCCCGGCCAAGGAAGGATAGGATCAAGGGACTTCAGGGAGGTTGCAAAGGTGAGGTTCTAACTTTGGCACTGAGGTACAGTTACAGAAATGGCCCCATATTTTGCTCTGAGCTGTTGAGTCTTGTTAAGTGATACCTAGCCAGGTTTTCCTCTCAAGAATAAGCCTAGCTACCTTGCCAGGGTGATTTTCTAGTTTGAGCCAGGAGAAATTTGCCCAGCACTCTTGAGAAAGGAGAGTCCTCCTTTGTAGAAACACAGAAGCAGCCCTATTTCTAATATTTGGTAGCCCTAGGCACTGGCTGCCATCCTGCCACCACATGGGTCTCCAGGCTTTAGGAGAAATATATGCCATGGCCAGTGAAGCAGAGAAACAGGACATACCTAGGCCCAGGATGGCATCCTTATGTTACTAGATCAATGAACACAGAAGCCACTCTACCTTGAGATTTCCTGTCCTTAAGAGCTAATCTCTTTCTTTAATGTTTTTAAGTCTATTTTGTCAGGGTTTCTCTTGAATTTATATGGCTTTTGGTGTTGAGTTAGGGAATTTAAACTTTAATGCATGGTCAGAAAATTTGCAGAGGTTTTTGAGATGAAATCCCCTGTAAGTGAAGTCCCATTTATACATGCCATCTACTTCAGTGCTGATGGCACAGAACCGTTTAATTTCCATTTTTTGTATAATGTGATACTGCTGCTTTTCTTACTCATTTGTGGCCAGTGCCCAGTAGGCTCGTGCCCTTGTTCATCTTTCCACCATGCCCCAAACATCCTCACAGTGCCTCTGTCGTGCCCCCAGGGACAGCCCTAATCTGTTTCCTCTGCACTCCCATCTGATTTCTTAGGACTTCCACACTAACTAGGGTTTTTAGTCTACTTTGTTGTGGCTTTCTCAACAGCAGAAGCTTGGTGCTGAGGGGAACTTCAGAGGTTCCCAAGGGCAGTCCTTAAATGTTTGTAGTTTCTTTATGACATTCCCACCACTGGCTATTCACTGAAGGAGTATTTCCAGGTTCTGGGTGCTTCCACTATGGCCAGTTCCATTTTTAGATGATTTTAGTTACTATAGTTCTCTCCCTAAAATTTAGATCTTAAAAACCTAGAGGTGTAATCCAAAGGAAAAGTTAATCAGCTCAGAGTCCTTTAGGTTAGAAACTGTTAGATATTTTCTGTTTGCCAAGCCAGATTCACTCTCCACTCTTTTCCATCCTGCTCTCTGCCCCAAGAGGCTAACCCGTGTGGACCCCATGCTCCTCACTTCTAACTGGATTTGAACAATTGAGCAGAGCAGGAGATTGAACAGAGGAAGTGAGGTCAAGGTATTTCTCCTGGTTCCCTGAAGGATCACCTCATTCTGGCTTTGTTCTTCAACCGAAGATTAATGTTTACATCCAGGTCACATTCTTTATAGGACTCTCCGTCTGGTTCTAGTAACTAATAACTGGTGTTTCTAGTCCTTGTGTGCTGAAGTACCAGTTGTGGTTCTCCTATAGCTTGTCCATACCTTTATAAATAGTCCTTTATTAAATGTCCCTCAGGTTACCTATCAGTGTGCCATCTATTTCTTATTGGGACCCTGTTAGAATAATTGGTACTGACCTTTAAAACTGAGCTAACATTAATTTAAAAAACAAAAAGACTGACTATATTAATATCAGGTAAATTAGACTTCAAAGCAAAGTGTATTACTAGAGACAATAAGGAACAATACATGATGATAAAAGGATCAATCCACCAAGAAGATACAGCAATTTTAAATGTATATGCATCAAACCACAAAGATTCAAAATACATGAAGCAAAAACTGATAGAGCTAAAAGGAGAAATAGACAAATTCAGTTATAATTGGGAGCTTCTAACTCCCAGTTGTCTAACAGACAACTTCTGTCACCAACTGATAGAGCTGCCAGAGGAAGACAGCAAGGATATAGAAGAACTAAACACTATTGAATCAACAGGATCAAGCTGACATTTATAGAATATCGAGCAATAGTAGAATGCACATTGTTTTCAAGTACACACTGGAACATACATGAACATAGGCTATAATCTGGAGTATAAAATATTGACACACTTAAAAGAATTTCAATCACACAGAATACATTCTATGACGATAATGGAATCGAGCTGGAAATCAATAATAGAATGATAACGAGAAAATCACAAAACACTTGGAAAGTAAACACATTTATAAATAATCCACGAGTAAAAGAAGTCTCAAAAAATGTGCAGAAATGAATGAAAATGAAAACATTAAAATTTTTAGAATACAGCTAATAAATTCCTGGGGAAATTTATAGCAGTGAGTGCTCACATTCTAAAGAAAGATCAAAATAAGTTCATAGCTCAAGAAACAGAGCAAAATAAACCCAAAGCAATCAATGAAATAACAGAAATCAATGAAGTTGAAAAGAGGAAAATGAGGGGAAAATTATACATAATTAGTTTCTCAAAAACAAAATATTGATAAACCTCTAACAAGATTAACAAAAATAAGACAAACTACTAATACCAGGAATGAATATCACCACAGATCCTGCAACCATTAAAAGAATACTATGAACAACAGTGCTCAAATTCAACAGCTTTGATAAATGGACAAATTTCTTGAAAATCACAAACCATTTAAACTAAGCCAAGATGAAGTGGAGTATCTGAATAATTCTAAAATTGAATTTGTAACAAAAACACAATCTCTTCCAGAAAATTGAAGAGTGAATATTTCCCAATTCATTTTCTGAGTGATTATTCCAGATATGCAAGGCTGGTTCAGTATTGGAAAATTAATCAGTGTCATCGGCCATATCAACAGGCCTAAAGAAGGAAAAAACTGTATGATATCAATTGATTCAACACCTAATCATGGTAAATGTGTGTACATTAAAATAGAGGGCAACTTCCTCAATCTCATAACGAGGATTTACAAAAAACAAAACAAAACAAAAAACTATAGCTAGCATCATAATGTTGAAAGGCCAAATGCTTTCCCCTCTGAGGATGTCCATTCTCACCACTGCTGTTCAACATAGTACTGCAAATTCTTTCCAGCCTCCGAGAGAAAAAGAAGGCACACAGATTGGAAAGGAGAAATAAAACTGTTCTGTGGAGTTGACATGATTGTCTACTTAGAAAACTCCAAGAAATCTATAATAAAAAGGCTCCTGGAACTAACAAATGAGTTTAAGATCTAAGATCAACATAAGAGTTAATTATATTTTGGGGCACCTGGGTGGCTCAGCCGATTAAGCATCTGACTTCGGCTCAGGTTATGATCTCGCTGTTCCCAAGTTTGAGCCCCTTGTGGGGGCTCTGTACTGACAGCTCAGAGCCTGGAGCCTGCTGCAGATTCTGTGTCTTCCTCTCTCTCTGTCCCTCCCCTACTCGCACTCTGTCTCTCTCTCAAAAATAAACATTTTTAAAAAATTTTAAGTTAGTTATGTTTTCTATATACTGACAACGAATAATCAAAAGCCAAACAATTGGGGCGCCTGGGTGGCTCAGTCGGTTGGGCGACTGACTTCTGCTCAGGTCATGATCTCGCAGTCTGTGAGTTCGAGCCCCGCATCGGGCTCTGTGTTGACAGCTCAGAGCCTGGAGCCTATTTCAGATTCTGTGTCTCCCTCTCTCTGACCCTCCCCCGTTCATGCTCTGTCTCTCTCTGTCTCAAAAATAAATAAACATTAAAAAAAAATTAAAAAAAAAAAGCCAAACAATTTTTAAATGCAATACCATTTACAATTGCTGCAAAGAATATTACTTAGGTATTAATGTGCCAAAACATGTATAGGATTTGGGTAATGAAAATTATAAAATGATGAAAGAAATTAAGGGAGACCTAAATAAGTGGATTTATTATGTTCATAGATTGAAAAATTCAACATAGTAAAGATATGAATTCTCTGGGATGCCTAGTTGGCTCAGTCGGTTAATGTCCAACTCTTGATTTCCAACACACCAGTCGTGAGATCCAGCCCTGCATAGGGCTCTGGGCTCTGCACTGGGCATGGAGCCTGCTTAAGATTTTCTCTCTTCCTCTCCCTCTGCCCCTCCCCCACTCACACTCGCTCTTTCTCTCAAAAAATTTAATTAAAAAAAGATACTAATTCTCCACTAATTTGTTCTATAGATTTTATGCAGTCCTGTCAAAATTTCAGCAATGTTTTTGTAGACCTAGACAAGCTTTTTCTAAAGTTTACATTGGATAGGAAAAGCCCTAGAATAGCCAAAACAACTTTATAAAAGAAGAATGAAGCGAGAGGAATCCGTTTCCAACGTTAGGACTGAGTTAATAACATGTAGTGATCAAGAAAGTATGGTACTAGCAGGGAGGAAGACACAGAGATGAATGGAACAAACCTGGAAATAGATCCACACAAATACACCCAATTAATTGTTTACAAAGAAGCAAAGGCAATTCAGTGCAGGAGGAGTAGCCTTTTCAGAGCACCATCAACACATTCATAAGCAGAAAAAATGACCCTCAATGTAAACTTCACACCTTCTATTAAAAATTCAAAAGGGATTGTGGATTTAAATGTAAAACTTACATAAAATGTAAAATAAAACTTTTAGAAAGGAGCATAAGGAACAATGTAAAATCTAGCACTTGGCAAGAAGTTCTTGGGCTTGACACAAAGTGGAATCCACAAGAGGAAAAAAATGGATAAAATGCATTTTATCAAAGTGAAAACTTGTTCTGCCAAAGTTTAAAAGGATGGGATTCTAGACTAGCAGAAAATATTTACAAATCACATATCCAAAAAAGGCCTAATACTTAGAATATATAAAGAAGTCTCAAAAACCTTAAAAATCCAGTTAGAGGGGCGCCTGGGTGGCGCAGTCGGTTAAGCGTCCGACTTCAGCCAGGTCACGATCTCGCGGTCCGTGAGTTCGAGCCCCGCGTCGGGCTCTGGGCTGATGGCTCAGAGCCTGGAGCCTGTTTCCGATTCTGTGTCTCCCTCTCTCTCTGCCCCTCCCCCGTTCATGCTCTGTCTCTCTCTGTCCCCAAAATAAATAAAAAACGTTGAAAAAAAAATTAAAAAAAAAATCCAGTTAGAAAAGCAGAAGACAAGACTTTATACTAAAGGGGACATCTAGATTACAAACACATGAAAAGATGATTAACATCATTAGCTGCTGGAGAAATGTAAATTAAAATCACAATGAGATATTTATTATTACACAACTATCAGAATGGCTAAAATGAAAAATAGTGATAATACCAAATGCAAGGGCTCAAAGAAACTGAAATATTCATGGGAATGTAAAATGACACAGCAACTCTGGAAAACTGACAGATTCTTTCAAAACTAAAAATGGACTTACCATATGACACAGCACTTGCACTCTTGGGCATTTATCCCAGAGACACGAAGACTTATTTTTACACAAGAACTTGTACATGAATATTCACAACAACTTTATAATAGTCCCAAACTGGAAACTACCCAAATTTCCTTCAATGGGTGAATGGTTAAACAAACTGTGGTACATCCATACTATGAAATACCATTCAACAATAAACTATTGATACACGCAATAACTTGCATGAACCTTGAAGAAATTATGCTAAATGAAAAAAGCCAATCTCAAGATATGTATACCACACGGTTCCATTTATGTAACATTCATTAAATAAAAATTACAAAGATGGAGAACAGATTAGTTATTGACAGATTGAGAATGGGAGAGACTATAAAGGGGTTATTAACAGGAAGAAATCTTGTAATAGCACGACTGAGTATTGCAATCATGGTGTTTATGCAAGGCTACACATAACAAAACTGCATAGTGCATATACATATATAAATGCAGTTATAACTGGTGAAACTTTTTTTTTCAACGTTTTTTTTTATTTTTTTTATTTTTGGGACAGAGAGAGACAGAGCATGAATGGGGGAGGGGCAGAGAGAGAGGGGGACGCAGAATCGGAAACAGGCTCCAGGCTCCGAGCCATCAGCCCAGAGCCTGACGCGGGGCTCGAACTCACGGACCGCGAGATCGTGACCTGGCTGAAGTCGGACGCTTAACCGACTGTGCCACCCAGGCGCCCCAAACTGGTGAAACTTTAAAAGCTTTATGGGTTGTACCAATGCCATTTGTTGATTTTGTTATAGTTCTATAGTTGTTTATTAACATGGGAGAATTAGGGGAAAGGTACACAGGACTTCCCTGTACATTTCTTTGCAACTTCCTGTGGATCTATAACTATTTCAAAATTAATAGTTTTAAAAAATTGGATTCTGGGGTTGCATTGATCATATATTCAAGGAGTATATGGGTAACCTTTTTGCCACGGGTGAATAGGACACAGTGATCTATAGTGTGCACTGTCACCACAGTTATTCAAATTATCACCAGTGGCATCAGGGAAAGTACAAAGTGCAGGTAGAGGGCAGGCATTGGAAGACCAAGTATCTGTGGCACTTAAGTGACAACAATAGTGATTTATTAAGACTGTAGAGGGGCGCCTGGGTGGCGCAGTCGGTTAAGCGTCCGACTTCAGCCAGGTCACGATCTCGCGGTCCGTGAGTTCGAGCCCCGCGTCAGGCTCTGGGCTGATGGCTCGGAGCCTGGAGCCTGTTTCCGATTCTGTGTCTCCCTCTCTCTCTGCCCCTCCCCCTGTTCATGCTCTGTCTCTCTCTGTCCCCAAAATAAATAAAAAACATTGAAAAAAAAATTAAAAAAAAAAAAAGACTGTAGAATCATTTGGTTCTTATGGCCCCAGTGAACATATTTAGGGAAAAAGAAAGTTATGAACATCTGATTAGAACCAGAAAGCCTCTAAGACAGCTTTGAAGGAGTTCCTCATCTGGTATCACAGGGCAGGTAAGGGTGAGAAGTCCCTGACATGACACATTCCCCTTGGGTACCTGCTAACCATTTGGTAGCTGATTGACTATATTCAACTCCTCCCATCATGGAGGGAACAGTGCTTTGTCCTCACTAGGAACATACACATGTTTCAGGTATGGATTTGTCTTCCCTAAACTCAGGGGTTCTAGCAGTACCACTGTTTATGAACTTATGGGTAGACTTTATCATCATGGAATAACACCCAACATAACTTTGACAAGGAGATACACTTTTTGGTAAATGAACATATGGACCATGGGCTCATGCCTACACACTTTACAAGTTTTACCATGTGCTCTACCACCCAGAAGCAGCTGGCTTGATAGTTAGAATGACCTAAAGACTAGTTATGACACAAGTTGGAGATAACACCTTGGGATGTGTGGGTGTTGTCCTACAAATGCTTTATATACCTTAGACAGAAGCCAGTATGTAGAACCATCTCACCCATGGTTGAAATGTATGGGTTTGGGAACTAAGGAGTAGAAGTGGGAGTGCTGCCCCTCACTATTAAACCAACTAACCTACTTGAAGGATTTCTACCTACCAGTAAAATCCAGGATTGTTATTTCTCCATGACCTTGGCCTCAATCTTTTTGGAAGTCCAAGTATCCAAAAAAAGAATGCATACACAAGACATAGGGCATGATTCTAATGAATTGGAAGCTGAGGCCACCCTTTCACCTTTTGGGTTTACTCATGCCACTAGACCACGGGAAGGAAAAGAATTTATTGTACCTGATAGAATGATTGGTCTTGTTTACCACAGGGAAATTGAGTTGCTACTACACAGTGAGAGCAAGAAGGACTTTGTTTGGAACCTAGCAGATCCATGCGTGTGCCCCCTTGTGACTCTGGCCCAATAGTCCTGCTCAAAGGAAAACTGCAGCAATCTGGTAATGACAAGACCAGGAAAGACTCAAATTTGACCAGCCTTCATGCTGGCAGAGGTTAAGAGGAAAATTGAATGAGTAGTGGAAACGTTCAACTGTAATGATCAACATAGGTCTTGTTATCAAATACAAAGGTGGAGACTATAGCAACCATGTTATATGATAATTTTTTTATCCAAATCTTTTCCCCCACCATTATCTTATATGCTGGGTGTAACAAACTAAGGATGCTCTGACAAATACCCAAAATCACTAAGAGGCTTGAATATGAGTAGAGATTGACCTCAGAGCCTAGGCTTGATGGGGATCATCTTGGAGTTGATAGTGTTCTCAGATGTTAGGGGTGTCAATAGTATCTGATTTCTGGACCAGTCACTGGACAATGGGCAGGAGAGAAGAGCAACTATGAAGTATTGTGATTGGGTAGGAAATACCGTAGCATGCTTTGTCCTGTTGTCTCCCAGGACCTTTGGCTCAGTCCTGTTTTTCTCAAGCCAAATATGTGAAAAACCTCAAGAGGTCTTCCTCAGCTCTTGTTTACCAAGAAAGCTCTTGGTAATGGTGACTATTTGCCAGGGTCAAAGAATTAAGTGAGTGCCCTGGGTTTGGGGGAGCTTGATTAATACAGCATGTTGTAGAAAGGCAGAGCCCTACAGAATTGACAGGGTTTGGGCCTTGAAAACCGGGCA
Source organism: Felis catus (assembly GCF_018350175.1). Classification (NCBI taxonomy): domain Eukaryota; kingdom Metazoa; phylum Chordata; class Mammalia; order Carnivora; family Felidae; genus Felis; species Felis catus. The sequence continues at coordinate 88,024,953 of NC_058370.1, forward strand.
TCGCCCTGGTCAGCCTCAATCCCCAAGCATACCTTCTGCATCTACTTCTCCAATCAGTTCTTTTCTTGTTGGTCAGGATTAGGTTTCTTGTAGCAGGTCCCTTCTTTTTCAGTTCATCTGAGAGATGGAATTGTCCCTAAGAGAAGTCAGAACATTACCAGATACATATCTTTGAGTTAGTGTAACTTCCCTAAATGTTCAGAGTGGATATCTCTCCTTACCACCTCAGCTTGTACCTACACAAGAGTCATCATTTCCATTAATCTCCCCTTTCCTTTACTTCCATCTAGAGCCTTTCTTGCTTGTGTCTTGCTGAGGATTTCCATGCAGGGGGTGTGTCTTCTTGATCTGCAGGACTCTCTCACCTGGTATTTATGTTTCTTTGAACAAAGAGTCTCTTACATCACTCTGTTGGGTTTATGTACATACCTCTACTGTTACAACTTCAACTGTTTCTGCTATGGTCTGAATGTTTGTGTTCCCCCAAATTCATATGTTGAAATCCTAACCCCTAAAGGTAATAGGGATTAGTAGGTGGGACCTTTTGGGAGGTAGTTAAATCATGGGTGTGAAACCCTTGTGAATGGGATTAGTGCCTAAAAAAGAGGCCCCAGGGAGATTCCTAGCCCTCTTCCTCCACGTGAAGATATACAATGAGAAGTCTGCAACCTGAAAGAGAGTACTCTGCTGCCCTCATCTCTACTTCCAGCCTCCAGGGCTGTGAGAAATAAATTTCTGTTGTTTATAAGCCATCCAGTTTATAGTATTTTGTTATAGCAGCCTGAATGGACTAGGGCAGCTTACAACATTTTTATAGATATCAGAGATCATAAATATGGTGGCTTCATATCTGAAGTTTTGTTATATTTTTTAAAAAGTTTATGTAATCTCTACACCCAATGCAGGGTTCGAATTTATAACCCTGAGATTAAGAGTCATGTGCTCTACTGACTGAGTTAGCCAGGTGCCCCACATTTCTGAAGTTTTAATCCTATGTTGGGCATTGAGGAGGTACTTGCTGGGATGAGCACTGGGTGTTGTATGTAAGCCAATTTGACAATAAATTATATTAGAAAAAAAGTTTTAATCCTATGAAATACTAGTTACACATTCCAATAATAATAACTAATATTATTGAATGCTCACTATGCACCAGGCACATATAATATATGCACAGCACTGTATTAGAATTCTCCAGAGAAAGAGCCAATATTAATATATAAAGAGATTTATTATGAGGAATTGGCTCTTATGATTATGGAGGCTGAGAAATCCCATCATCTACTGTCTGTAAGCTGGAGGCTCGCTCAGAAAAGCCAATGGTGTAGTAACTGTCCCAACCCAAAGGCCTGAGAACTAAAGGAGTCAATAGTGTAAGTCCCAGACCAAGTCCAAAGGCCAGAGAACCAGGAGGACGATGCCTGAGGACAGGAGAAGATGAATGTCTCATGCAAATTGCTTTGCCTTTTTTTGGTCTATTCGGCCTACTCAGGCCCTCAATGGATTGGATGATGTCCCCCCAAGATGGTGGGGATGATCTTTACTCAGTCTACTGATTCAAATGCTAAATAATAATAATAATAATAATAATAATAATAATAATAATAATGTTTTACCAGCTATCTGGGCATCCCCTAGCCCAGTCAAACTGACACATAAAGTTAACCATCACAAGCATTTATCCAATGAGGCAGATATTCTTATAGATAAGGAAACCAAGCCTCAGGAAGTAAGGTAACTTGCTGAAGACCCATCAACTAGTACGTAAAGAGAGCTAAGATTTGAATCCAGGTAGTCTGACTCCAGAGTCATCCTTTTACACTGCTGCCATTGTTCTTTTCCTGTCCTACTGGTTTTACAGTTTTTAGCTGAATATTATCTCCCTCACCTTCTCCCTCTTCTTCCCAATGCTCTCTTTTTTCCACTTAAAGCCAGTCTCCAAACATAATCTTTTCAGTGCTTGTGAAACGTACTCCATCTGGATTCAAGAATGCATTCATCTGGTATATTAGGTTGTGATCCAAAAAGCCAAAGCCTTTTCTTTGATACTACCCAGGTCAGTGGTTCCTGGTCTTTGGTCTGCAAAAAAATAACTGGGGAGCCTTTAAAAGTCAGAATCCTGGGCCATTTGCAGAGATTTTGACTCAATAGATGTAGGAGTGCAGAGGGACCCAGGTATCTCCACTTTTTACAAGAAGATTCTGATACAGGGGACCTTCAGATTGACCACACTTGAAACATCGACATGTCAGATACTCACTTCTCATGGTATCCTTTCTTTCTCTAAAGTCCTACCCTTCAGCCAAGGAGGAAACACTGAAAATTCTACCAGTTTGTTGCCCTCTTAACTCCTGGAAATGTTCTTTAGGCCTTGTGGTGATATCTTCCCATGATTCAACAAGAATTTTAGGGTATGGAGCGTCAGAAAGCTCCCTGGCCAATCTCTTCCCCCAGACACACAGCAGGGACCCCCTCACACTTGCTCCCCCTCATCTGCATCAGCTCTGCTGGTGCCCTTATTCTGCATCTTAGCAGGGAACCATTCATCACCAAGACCTGAGTCTCCCCCCTGCTGGGGCCTGTAGTAGGTTTCTTCACATTTGCTAATATTGGTACGTAGTGGGATGTTGTAGCCTATTTTACAAGGTGAGATTACCTCACTTCAGAAAAAGTTTAGGGGCGCCTGGGTGGCTCAGTCAGTTAAGCTCATGCTATCAGCGTGGGATTCTCTCTCTGTCCCTCTCTCTCTGCCCTTACCCCACTTGCTCTCTCTCAATAAATAAATAAACTTTAAAAATTTAATAACAACTAAAACCTTTTAAAAAAAGTTTAATTCCTAGTCTGTCCCATACCCCATCTTTTTCCTCAGAAACTCTGTCTCACTCTCCCTTACTCCTTCCCTCCCTCTCTCCGTGTGTGTGTGTGTGTGTGTGTGTGTGTGTGTGTGTGTGTGTGTTTAGGCTTTCTTTCATCCAATCTAGAGACTCCTCACCCTCTGAAATAAAGTTAAAAGGAGGGCTGTGCACACCAGTGGACCCACTTACATGGGCCCAGAGCTGTGTTCTATGCACTTCAGCAGACAAGCTGCTCTCCACTCTCTGCTTAAAGGGAGGGCTTTCAGGGAGGAATTTCAGACCAGAGGAATCTGACCATCCATTCTGAACACTCCTTTCCCTTGTACCAGCAGCCATTCCTAAACGGATAATAATAGTTTCTATTTATCAAGTGTTTACTAAGTATTTATTATGGTAGATTCTCAGAAAGGCCCCTTTCATGGGAAATGGAAGCCCGCTGAAACTACCATGAATTTTTCTTCTCAGGGGAAACATAAGATGACTGAAGTGTGACCAAGGTTTGTGGTTCTCAGGAAGCTTTGCCAAGATATGTATGGCAGAGAACATAGAAATCATGTACGTTTTCCAAATTACCTCTTTCGCTAAAAATCTTCTGCTTTTTTTCTTTCTTTTTTCTACTGGGAAATAATATAAAACTTGCTCCTTGATTTCGCAGTGAGGTTGGAGAGTTGACCTTCCTTTTCTGCCCCAAAGCAATAAGCAGTAAAAACGTTCTGAATGCCTGCTCTTTTCAACAATGGTCTGATTGCATTGTCAGAGGCTTGGTGTATTAGTTTCCTGTGGCTGCTCTTAACCAATTGTCACAACTGTGGTAGTTACAACAACAAATTTATTCTTTCACAATTCTGGAGGCCAGAAGTCCAAGATCAAGATGTCTCTTTTTTTTTTTTCCCCAAATTTCTCCACTTTTCCATGCATGTGGTTCCTCTGAGCCTCCAGTTTTATTCAGTTCAGCTCCAGCCACACATAGAGGCTAGCATCCCTCAGTCTCAATTCCAAATTCTTGGAAAGAGAGCAGCAGATTGGTTCAGTGTTGAATCTTGAATTGGGTCTCTTTCCCTTTGCCAGGGGATGGTCTCAAAGAATGTAGTTCTTTGAAATACAGAGGACACCCCAAACATATCCTACACATTGAGGAATAAAGTTGAGGTACATTCTTACTAACCATTTATTTCTGTACAGAATGTCCTGTGGATAACAGGTTTGAAGAGAGTGGAGGCTGGCTGGCTTGGTCAGTAGAGCATGCAACTCTTGATCTCTGGGTCATGAGTGTGAGCTCCATGTTGTGGGGAGAGTTTACTTAAAAAGTTTGAAGAGAACTTGCTGCATGAATCAATAACGCAGAGAAGTTGCAAGGGGATGGGTGTTTAACCGATAAAGAAAACTGGTTCTGGTCAAATCACTTTAGTCACACCACATTTGCAAGCAGCTAGGTGCTTCTGAGATCCAATTTTAGTTCTGCCTTAGAGCAGGTTCGTGTTACTTTATACATCTGAACAGAGCCAAACTGTACTTCTTTAAAAATAGATCTTAATTTGGGCTTTCCTTGTATCAACAGGGCCTCTTGCCTTCTTCCCAATGAAATTAAAGTTTACCCCCTACCTGGTACCCTTCTCTAAAACTTGAATCTGGCCAATTCCTGCCACATACAGGCACCCTATAAATGTTGGCTAAGTGAATGAATGAATGAGTCAATTACTTCATCCAAGCCAAAGTTTTTTTGTCCAGCAACATATAGTGGCCAAGGTTAGCAGCAAGAAACCTGATCTACTCATACACTTGCTCTGCAGAATGTCCCTCCCACTTCCTCCCAGCTTTGCTCTACTTCCTTCCAACCCACTCTCAGTACCTTGGGTCACCATCCCTCTGCTGGAGCTTCTAACTGATCTCTTTGCCTTCAGTCTGGCGCCTTGCACTTCATTCTTCAAAAAGCAACCAGAGGGAGCATTTGAAAAGTAAATTAGATCCTGTCATTCCTCTGGACTACCTCAGGTCCTGTGTGGTTCTCTCAGCCTCACCTCCTCCACACCTCCACACCCCCTACGCCCAGCCTGCTCTCCAGTCACAGTGGTCTTTCCCAGGCTCTCCCCAGAGCCTTGACCCAGAGCATTCTCTTACTGCTCTCTAGAACACCCTTTTTCTCTGCCGCAACCTCAGTCTTGCCCAATGAACTCCTAACTGGCCTTCACATCTCATCTCAGATACCTCTCATTGTTCCTAGGATACACGAGGGCCGCCATTTTCTGTCCTTTTTTGGTTTTACAGATTTGCACTGGTATATGATTGGCTTGATTATTTCATTAAGTGTCAGTTTCCTCCACTGAAGTGTATACTCCTTGAAATCAGAGACTATATTAGTTTCCTCAAACTACCATAACAACATACAGCAGACTGGGTGACTTAATAGCAATTTATTTTCTCACAGTTCTGGGAGCTAGAAATCCAAAATCCAGTTATTGGTTGGCAAATTTGATTTCTTCTGAAACCTTTTTCTTTGGCTTTGAGAGCCACCTTCTCACTGTATCCTCACATGGTCTTTCCTCTGTGTGCATGCATCCCTGGTGTCTCCATTCCAAATTTTCTCTTATAAGAACACTTGTTGGGGGCGCCTGGGTGGCTCAGTCAGTTAAGCGTCTGATTTCGGCTAAGGTCATGATCTCGTGGTTCGTGAGTTGGAGCCCCACGTTGGGCTCTGCTGACAGCTCAGCCTGCTTCATATTCTGGGTCTCCTTCTCTCTCTGCCCCTCTCCTGCTCATGCTCTCTCTCACTCTCTCACTCTCTCAAAAATAAACATTAAAAAAAAAAAAGAACACTTGTTGCATTGGATTAGAGCACACAGATTTGTTTTAACTTAATCACCTCTGTAAAGGCCCTATCTCTAAACACAGTCACATTCCTAACTGGGGGGTTAGGGCATATGGATTAACATATAGATTTTCAACTTATGGATTTGGCGGGGGGGGGGGGGGGGGAGGACAATTCAGCCCATAACAGGCACCATGCCACTTCTGCTCATCATTGTGTCCCCATCACCCAGGACAGTCCTGGCATGTTGTAAGACTTGATACATGCCTGTTAAATGAATGATTGAATTTCAACCCCTATTTCCCCCTCCTCCCCAACCACATAGTGTGCTAGAGGCAAAGAAAAGAAGAGACACAGGTTGCTGCAGGAAATGTTTGCTGTCCTGATCCTAAAATTACAGACCTTTCAAGGAGGGTTGCTCCCACTCTTACCACCAGTGGGGCAAAAAGCCCCAGCAATCTGTTCCTGCCCTGGGTGTGTGTGCTACCCCCATGGGTTGCTGGGAAAGAAGTTTTGCTGACAGGTGCACACCCATCAGAGTGGCCCTCTTTAGAAGGTGAGTCACCCAACTGCTGGGAATGTGGATCTACACAGCTCCCAGAAAGCAGTTTAGCAATAGGTACTAGGACCTAAAAAAAAAAAAGTATGTCCTGCAACCTTATCATTCCAAAGCTGAAAATCCAATCTAAGGAACTAGCACAAGGGGCTCAAGATGGGGTTATATCCTAGTTTTTATACAAAAAAAAAAAAAAAGTATTTCTCACTGTTACGATAGTGATGCATAACAATGGGAAAGTTTTGTAAATCTAGTCCATTCATATGATACAAAAGTATGTAGCTATTGAAAAAATTGTCTATGAAAAATGAATAATGATGCAAGAAAATGTTACCTGAAAAAGCAGTGCACAGAACTGCATATACATTGACCTCAGAAATATAATAAATGCTCTAATTTACACACACACACACACACACACACACACACTCAAGAGGGAAAAGCCTGGATTGGTAAATCTCCAAATGTTAATACTTTTTTTTCAGACTCAGAGATTTCTTTCTTTTATGCTTTTGTGTTAAAGGTACCAGATGTTGCTTTATAGCCAGAAAGTGGGGGGCGGGGGGGGGGAGGGGGCGGTAAGCAAGAGCTTTTAAGGCAGCTAGACCAGGTCGGTCAATGAAATTCCTCAGCTCCTGGCTTCTCGGGAAAGCGCAGTCCCTGCGCCTGCTCCCCAACTGGTCCTCAGAGCGGCCCGCTGACTCCGACCGTCCGACCGGGAGTGCTCAAATCCCCGCGTCGGGAGGAGGCGACAGACTTGGCGAGGAGCGAGGCCGGGGGTGGAAGGTCGGGGGAGGGGCAGAGCCTTTCTCCCATTTGGAGCGAGATCTGGACTGCGCTGGGCGTCCTGAGCCCTGGGCCAGCCCTCCGCCATCGCGGCCGCCGCCCAGTCCGCTCTTCCCCAGCCAGGTGCAAAATGCCTTGTCATTGGGAGAGTCTGCGGCCGGAGCATTGAATTACAGCTCGGCCGAGCCGGGTAGGGCGGCGGGGGTGGAAGATGAGCAGCAGCCCCAGTTCTCAGAGCGCCTGCTGACAAGCTGGTAAGCGCAGAGGGTGCGAGGACCGCGTGTAGCCCACTGGAGCAGCCCGGGGCTGGCCTGTTCCTCTTTAAGAGCAGAAGATCTGAGCCGGCAGCCAGCGATCCCAAACGGCCTCCCTCCTCCAGCCTTCTCCAGTGAGGAGACCCACGAGCTGCGCCTAGATCCTCCACGACCTTCTCCAGCCCTCTCCGCGCCCTGGGCGCACGGGGCCCTTTCTCGCGCCAGTCATGTTGAGAGTCTTCATCCTCTACGCCGAGAACGTCCACACCCCAGACACCGATATCAGCGATGCCTACTGCTCAGCGGTGTTTGCAGGTAGGAGGGGCCTGCATCCCCGCCGGGCGGAGGGATGGGGGGGGGGGTTGGTCAGAAAGGGGACACCTCAGACCTCCACCCAGAGGGCACGGGGATGGGAGAGAAGAGACTCCACGCCCCCGCCAGACTGACTTTGAGTGTTGGAAAGACACACATCCTCAGAAAGGGGCGACCCAGAGGGAAACTGAGGCAATGAATGAGGTGATTGAACAGCGCTTCTCTGGAACCTGGAAGCTGAACCCAGGTTGGGGCTAAAGTGGGCCTGGAAGTTGGGGCCAGCACCTCTCCTCTCACTCTTCTGGGTCTCTTAGCAGAGGTCTTCCCGCACTGTACTGCGGGGATCTCCTCCTCTCCACCGAAGGCTGGGTCCCAGGCCTATTTATAGCCCTGCTGTCTTCCCCAGGCCTGGGCCTGGCTGCTCTCCGAGGCCTCAGCTCTCTATCACAGGCTGGGCTGGCAGGCAGGCGGCCACTGGGGGCAGAGGCAGCGCTCTCCTGTCCAGGGATCCTACTCTGGCTTTCCGCACAGGATGGGAGAAATTTAGCAGCTGGCAGGGCTGACACCAGCACCAGCCTCTAGGAACTTTCTCCCTTCTCCCCTCCCTCCCACCAGACTGGAGCTTGTTGGGGAGTGGTATCTGGGGAGTGGTATCTTCATCATCCTTGAACAGAGGAGCCTACTCCCCTATCAGATTGGGACCTCCCACAGTAAAGTCTTCCCATGGTCATGACTGAACTTTTTCTCCAGGAAGTGAGGACCAGGCCCAATCTGCTTCCTGGGACTGCCCTCACAGTCAAGCCAGAGCTGTGGTCTACCCCGCTGGGTTTTTAGGTTTAGAGCCAATGGAGGGGGGGGGGGGGGGAGGACCGGAGCCAAGGGTATGAGAGTCCAGCCCCCAGCCCCAACCCAGTGGGTTTGTTCTCAGTCTCTATTACTTGTCACTTCCCTTCTCTCCAGAGACCTGGCTTCATCTCAGGCCCTCAAAAATCATAACATCCAACAGACCTCCCTTTTCAGTTTCGTGAGTTCCTGGATATACCTGTTTGTTCCCAGACGCCCGATGCCTATGTACATATGTGTTCCGAGACACATGTACACCCAGGACTGCATATGACATCTGTGATGTTCCAAGGGGTAGAGGTTCAGAGAAAGAAGGCATGTGTCCACCACAGCACACAAAGACATGTCAGAACAGGTGCATGTGCACACACACTCCTGGATGTGAAATTTGGGGCTTCTCAAGGAGGAGTCATTGAATGAGCCTGTGACCTGGGAAGCAGCCTGAGCCAAGAGGAGGGATAGAAGGGGAGTGGGAGATGACACTACAGCTGTTTTTTTTTGCTAACGTGTTGTTTTGACCTGTTCTCCACCAGTTTCCCACAGTTTTCTCCGGAAATGAAATTTATCCAGGTGTTTCCAGGGGAAAGACAAAGGCACAAATGGGGGGCCTCCACACTTCCTCTGCATCCTCAGCACTGGGCATGTCAGGCCAGGCCAGCAGCCTCACGAAGGGCCCAGGGCTCCTAGTTGCTCAGCTGCAGGGAGCATCATACCCACCGTGAATATCCCCCTAGCTGAGGGGAAGGAGGGTACTGTCATCTTGGAGGGAGGGGGAAACCCTGTGCTTGAATAGCTGCCTCTTGCTCCAGTGCCCTAGCCCCCATCACAGTGCCCTAGGCCAAGGGCTGAACAAGCTTTGCAAATGGCACCCTCTAGAGCTGTCCAATGCATAAAAGAACCTCAAGGGGGGCCACCATGGAGCTCTGCCTGTGTTCTCAGGGGTCTTGTCTCCTCTGGTGTCCATTCAGCCTGAACCAGATTTTTCTTCCCTGATCACAACCTCTCCCACCCTCCCCCACCCCTAATACACACACACACACACACACACACACACACACACACACACACACACAAACATACACACACACACACACACACACATACATACTTGTCTCATAATTCACGGTTCCCCTACCCATGCCAGGCCCTGAACCCTAGTAGGAGAAAGGAAAGAATGAATAATGTATGGGGAAGCACTTTCTAACCCCTGAAGTGCTTTACCCACAGGAGTACTGCTGGTGTGGCTCCTCTCCTGTCATTATTTCAACCCCAAGGGTTGTCTGTGGGGCCATCTTCCCCATCCCGCATCCGTCATCCTCCCTTGGTGTCCCTGACTCGCCCCTCCCCCCACCTGCGTGATGTCAGTCTGCAGCCTTGCCCTTTGCCTGCTGCCTGGCTCCCCTGGGTGGTCTCCCCTTCCCTGGGAGAAAGGAAGTAGGCTGTCTGCGCTGACAGTGAGTGCCCCCAGAGGGGGCTAGTGAGCCCACACTCCCAGTCACCAGGAATGCAGTCCCTCCCTCCCCCAGACCTGGACACATTCCACCTCCTGCACTGTCCCTGCTCTTAACCCACGTCCAAATTTGGCCTCCCTGCCGCATTCAGTCCTGTTCACCCTCCTTCTCCCAGCCAGAGCCAAGTTGGCGAATGATTACACAGAAGGCCCCAGTCTCAGGGACACACTATCACTACTCAGAGCCAAACACCCTTCTGGGGAGTAGTCCCTCACCAGTTAGCCAGACGCTTTAGGTGTTGGGCCCATAAAGCTCCTCCTTTGGCTACCTGATTATAATATCCCATAATGACACCTCCTCTGTGCACACATAAATTCATGTCATGCTCACAGCAGCTTTGTGAGGCCAAAAGGCAGGGGTATTTTTCCTCTTTAGAGATGAACAAATAGGCCCAGAGAAGTGCAAGGGCCTGGCCAAGGTCATACAGGGGCTAAAGCACCTCCCATCCTCACCCCCACCCCCCTCTTCACCGCCCTCTGTTGTTCTCAGCATCCATGGCTCATGAATAAGCATACCATGTGCTGCCCACACCCAGGCACCATGAGCCTGAGCCAGCACGGGTGGGGGGGGGCGGTGCTTGGGGTACCTGGCATGGGGCTGAGTCAAAGTAGGGGGCAGTGCAAGGCTGCAGGGCACACAATATAAGACAAATGACTAATAGATGGAGGATTCTGGTTTTGAAAATGTACATTCATCACAAGGAGAGAGAATGGGCATTCATTTAAGTACAAACAATGTACCATTTTCAGCTGCTGTTTCTTTAAAACCCCATAACAATCCTTTGAAAGAGACATATTTAGGGACGCCTGGGTGGCTCAGCTTTTGACTCAGTCAAAGCATTTGACTTTGGCTCAGATCATGATCTTGGTTCTTGAGTTCAGGCCCAGCATTGGGCTCTCTGCTGTTGGCACAGAGCCCACTTCAGATCCTTTGTCTCTCTCTTTCTCTCTCCCCTGCTTGCGCTCTGTCACTCTCAAAAAAATAATCTTTGAAAGAGACGTATTTAACTGATACCGAGCTTAGTAGGTGCTAGGCACTGTTCTAAATAAAACTCATTAACCGTGAGCTACATCATGTTCCAGCTATACTTTGTACCAGGCACTTGTATGTAAACACTTAACCCTCCTAGCAACCATATATAATAGCAACTATCACCCCCATTTTACAGATGAGAAAACTGGCACAAAGAGGTTATGTTATACACTGGTAAGTAGTGGAGTTGGGAACTGAGCTCATGCAATCTGGCTCCAGAGCTCCATCTTTCACCGCTTCACGATTTCCTTTGGGTCATAATTTACCTTTGATTTTCAAGAGACAAGCAGTAAAAGGTGGAGGGGCAGGATTTGAACCCAGGTCTGCTCACACCCTGGAGTCCAGTCTCTTTGACACAGTCTCTTGGCACTCAATGCATACTAGCTATTATTACTAATATTATATATGATTATATATATATTTATTATAATAATTATTATAGTTAACATGCATTGTACATATACAAGGAAATCACTTCACACATCCAAGAAGACTGTCACTATCTTTTTTGCCTGGTCATTCCTATCATCAGCTGCATCACACTGGGCACAAGGGGCTCAGTGGTGAGTGGCCATCCCCTCTGCCTCAAGGGACCCTGGTCCTATCTCCTCTGGCTGCCCACTCTGGAGCAGCCCCTTCTGAGTTGAAGGCATTTGTCCACCTGCCTGATGTCTGGCCATGGCCATCACCGTGGTGGCAGGTCTTTCTTGGGACAAATATTCCTCTGGTGACCCTTCAAGCCTACAAACCTTCTCGGTGCTTCTCCCCAGGTAAAAGTCATGCTCACTCTCAGCTATCTGTATGCTGATCTCTTTCCAAATTGCTTCATTAGAATGAAACGTTAGCCAGTAGAGTGCTAACATCTACTATAACCTACTGTGTGCCAGCCATTGTGCCGGAAGGGCTATCGTTCAGTTTGAATCCTCCCAACAGCTCTGTGAAGTATCATTCTCTCGATTTCACAGAAGTGGAAGTAGACTCTCAAAGATTAAGTCACATGCCTCGGGTCACACAGCTAGAAAAGGGTGGACTGGGATGGAGGCCCAGGATCATCTGATTGTTCCCACTACAAGATGGTTCTGCCCAGGAAGTCACATGATCATGGCCATGGCCAGAGTCACTGCTGCCTGTACATTCTACACCCTTGGTGGATACACAGGTGCCCTTTCAGTCCCAGCTTTGGATTGGGCTATCAATGGAGCACGTATCCTTCAGTGAATGTGAGGGGAGAGGGCAGAAGGATGCCTTGGACTGTCCATACTCTTGGAAGTTCTTGGACCTTGACACATGTGCCCTGAAGGAATCCTGTAAATTCATAGGCAGAGTCTTCATCTCAAGGTTGGTATCATTGAGCAGAGGGGCAAGGTGTGTTTGCTTCTTGGTCACCCCACGTCAGGCCTTGGTAAAAAGAGAGACCTGAGCCAGAAGATACCAGTCGGCCCAACTCCAGCAACAAGAAGAATCTCAGTTAGAAGTACCTCTTCGTCGACTGACAGGGAGGTAGGACCCCTAATAGGTGACAGAGAGGGCAGGGACCAAAAACTCACATGCCTAGGGGAGCCTGGGAGGTGGTGTAACTAAGATGAGGTCAGAAGGAAAAGCACATGCGCGTTGGGTAAGTGGTGGCAAGTGGCGTGAGCTGAGAGTGCACGGCTCACTGCACAGGTGCCAGATAGGCACTGTCAGGCAGAGAATTTGGGCCCGTGTGCCAGCTTCTCTGGTTTTTCAAGAGAAGCTATAAACTCGGATTCGTAGGAGAAACCTCCTGATGTTTAATTAAGGTATTATTTTGTTATAAAACATTGTGTTGCTCAAAGACAATAGGTCTGTAGGCCGAATGCACCCCCAGGGGACACCAATCACAGTGTGTGAAGCACGGTGTTTCATTCAATCTTGGAGACCTTAGTCCTGGGCTCTTGGGATAACAGACAGCCAGTCTCCTCTCTCTTGGGATGATCAGTCAGCACCTATCTGTGAATACACCGATAGGGCAACGGGGCAAATTGAGGAGAACTCTAGTCCCTTCCTCCTCATCTCTATCAGCCCTGAAATGTTGTTGCACTTAACGTGACATCTTAAGTAAAGTCCGGGCTTGCTATGCAGACTCAGCTTCAAAACAGGTCCCCTCACCGCCTTCCTACCTCTCAGTGGCTCCTAAGCTGGCCCTACCACCTTCACAGAGGTACTGGGGTAGTCTGGGGTGCTGAGGAGCTGTCCCATACCTGAGCTTCAGGTGGGGTGCAAACCTGGCTATTAGTGAGCCCTAACTAATGGTGGTGTGAACACGGTAGTCTCTCTCACTTACCTCCTAGTTGATGTTTAGGCAGTTCTGGCCAGTAAGGTTCTGACCCACAGGGCTGTCTAGCACCAGATCCTCCTGTCTTATTGCTCTGCTATTCCCGGGGGTCCCCTTGACAACATGGTTGGTGACTTCACCATCACAACCTGTATCACAGCACAGGCAGGCGTGCCTCTTCCCTATAAGGATACAATCAGACAGTTTTGTACATTCTGCTCATACCCTGCTGGCCATCACTTGGTTTCATGGCCATATCTAGTTGTGAGGCCATATCTAGTTTCTATTTGGGTGGCCATGTGTCCAGGTAAAACTGTGCAACATTTCTGTAGAAGAAGGGGAGAACATATAGAAAGGCGACAAGTTGAGGGCCCAGCTGGCTGTCCATGAGAACTGCATTCCTGATACAAGTCCCTTTGGGAGGAAGCCCCCTTTAGGACGAGGCTGCACTATGATGTCTCCAAAGGAACAGTCAGTTATCTCATCAGGAAGCAGTGAACAGCAGCCAGGCTGGGAAGCTGGAGGTTGGAATGGGAAAGGGGCCTCAGGAAGTGTCCGGGGCTCAGGCCACCAGCTGCTGCTTTTCTGGTTTACAGAACAGACGTGTGGAGCCCCTGCTGCTGGGACACAAGCCAAATGTTTGTATGTATGAGTCCTTTGGAATATTCCTCTGGAAATATCAGATATGCCCCCTACAGATTTCCTGTGCTACCTCTGATGGATTCAAGCAGGAGGAGGTGGCGGGGTGTGGAGAGCTGGGGGAAAGGAACACAGCCTGGAATCACTGGGACAGTAAAAAATATCCCAAATCATCATATCCAAAACTCCCCCAGGGGGCAGTACTGCCCTCTTTGAGAACCACTGGCTTAATCTCATCATGGGGCGGAAAGGACACTGGGGAACCGAGTCCACTGGCCACTACGCCAACCGCAGGCCGGCCCTTACTGTGCACTGGGAATACCTGGCCGATTGAGATGTCCTTGGTCTTTCCCCTCCTTGACCCCACCATCCAGCTAGACCTCGAGCAGGTAATTACACAGTTATTCCTTATAATTGCAATGAATGCCAAGAAGAAAAGTGCGGCTGTCCAGTTGTTTGCCAGAGGAACCCATCCTAGGCCAGGATGTCAGAGACGGCTTCCCCAGGGGCGCAATATGTAAGCTGAGGCCTGAGGATGCATGGGGTTTGCCCTGTGAAGAGAGAGGGGAAGGCGTTCACAAGCAGAGGAGACGGCAGGGCTCCAAGTTGGAAGAGAGCTCAGCACGTTCCCAAACCTGAGAAGCCATAGGAGCTGGGACTCAGAGAGTGAGGGGTGGAGTGGCCTTTCTCAGTGGGTGGAGGTGAGGGATCTGGGCTTCATCCCAAGAGCAAGGGAGGCCTTTGAGGCCTGATCATATCTGTTGTAAGATCACCTGGCCCCAGTGTAGATAATGGACTAGAGGTGACCAGCTGGGAGGCCCCTGCAGTGGCCCAGGCAGGAGAGGGTAGTAGAGAAAATGCCTCAGTGGAGGCATTTGGATACTGTGGGCACATAGATGCTACCAAAGTCATGGGTGTCAGCAAGGAAGATTTAAGCTTCAAGTAAGTGAGATCTTGCCTCAAATAGGCTTTAATAATTAACAGTCTTAGGGTGACCTTCCCTCGCAATACATGCCCCCTTGGAGGGAACTCCCATCGAGTACTAGGCCCCAGTAGGATCCAGAGACATGGTGGGTTCTGTGCATATACAGCATACAGCTCCAGAGTCATCTCAGACCCAGGCAGACCATTTTTCTCTCCGGTCTGCTGCCACAGGTGTCTGCTGCATCCTAGAGATGGTAGGCCAATGGGATCCTCAGGCTTCCTTATTCTTAAGAATCAGGGGAGGGAGTTGGGCTTGTCCGTTTCCGGAGTAAAAGCCCATCCCTTCTGGAGAACAACTCAGGATGTATGTCTGGTGCTAAAGCAAGAGCCGTTGCCAGGAGATGGGCTCAGGTAGATCAGGATCTACCTGGAGCTGGGCCTGGGGGGTCATACCTGAACAGCTGCGTTCTGCTAAGAGGGATGAAGGAGGTCTGAATGTTGGAGAGGAAGCAAGTGTCCACCTCATTATGAAGGTAGTGGGGTCACCCAGGGAGAGTGGGAGAGTCCGGAGGAAGTCCCCAGCCAGCTAGAAAAGGTGCAACCTTTAAGGCTGGGGAGAAGACAGCCTCAGACTTGTCACTGAAGGGGTGGGATCCAGTGCCCAAGTGTCCAGCCGGTCTTAGGAGTATAGATGTTTCATTCATAAAAAATGGGAGAGAAGGTTGGCGCACCTGGGTGGCTCAGTCACTGAGCTTCCGACTCTTGGTTTGGGCTCAGGTCATGATCTCACGGTTGGTGAGTTTGAGCTCCACATCAGGCTCTGCGCTGAGCATGGAGCATGCTTGGGATTCTCTTTCTGTCTCCTTCTGTGCTTCTCCCCCAAGCACGTGCGCGCGCGCTCTCTCTCTCTGTAAAAATAAATAAAATGGAAAACAATTAAAAATGGGACAGAAGGCAAAGGATTTGGGCACAGATGCTGATGGGGGTTAGGAGCCTGGGAGCCTGGGGGAAGTTCTGTACTCAGTAAATAGGAAGCAAACAGAGTGAGGGTGGCTTGGGGTGTTGTAGGTTTGGGGAGAGAAGTATGACAGTCCTCTCTGAAGAGACTGTGGAAAGATTGCTTGCTGGGTAGCAGTCAGGGTGCACCTGAGTCAGGAGTCACGGTTATCAAGTGGTGGGGGCAGGTTAGATCTGCGATTCTCCCACATCTTCGGTGCAGGGTGGAGTAAGCAGAGTTGGATTTCACCAGGTTATGGTTTACCCACATGAAAAATGCTGGAGCCTCTAAATAAGAGAGGGGAAAGCGAGTTGAGAGGTTTTGCAGGAGAATGAGGACTAGTCACTGAATTTAGGCTAAGGACCAGTGAGGAGGTGGAGGAGGGGCAGTGTCCTGCCCGGTGCTAGGTGCTGCGGTGTAG
This sequence comes from Felis catus, assembly GCF_018350175.1. Lineage (NCBI taxonomy): Eukaryota > Metazoa > Chordata > Mammalia > Carnivora > Felidae > Felis > Felis catus. The sequence continues at coordinate 88,041,185 of NC_058370.1, forward strand.
GGGTGTAGAGATGAGAAGCCGGGGCTCCCGTGGTCGAGAAGTCCGCCAGCTGCAAAGGACCTGACAAGCACTCAAGGCTCGCGCTAAACTCAATTCCTCCCCCCTGTAGGGGGCGAGGGGGCCTGGAGGTTGCTGTCGAGGCGGTGGCAGGGGGACCGAGTGGGCAGCGTGTGGATCGGTGTGCTTCAGGGAACGCAATATAATTTAAACACCTCAGCGCACGGAGACGAGCGACCCCAGACTGCTTGGAGAAGCTGAGGGGCGGGTTCGCGAGGGCTCGGGCCGGTCCGGGAGTGTTTCCAGAACGGCCGCCTGGGCACCGCGGGCGGGTAATTGGTCGGGCGGCGCGAAGCCGGGGGCTCGGGTTGGAGCGTGTCGCCCCGCCGCTCCGCACACTCGCTGCAACTGGTAGTTTTCCGCAGACTCTCGCGTTCTTGCGGCCGGATGTCCCCTCCTCCCGCCTTCGCTCGTTCCCCAGTCTCCCGGCGTCCTAGGCGTGCGGAGCCTGGCTGGGCGCAGCGGGGTGCAGAGCCGCGGCCTCCCGCGAGGTCGGCACTGGTGCGCTCCGGCCCCGGCGGGCAGAGCGCCGGGCTCCAGTCGCCGGCGCCTGGCTCAGCTGTGCGCTCCGCGTCAGCGCCGCTTCCGTTCCCGGCCCGGGGCGGGTATCCGCCGAGGGGGACCAGCGCAGCCACCGGCGCCCATCTGACCCCAGGGCGGGCCTGGGCGGGGGCTAGGGCCGGGCGGGGGTGGGACGGTCCGCCCAGCGGGTGTCCTGTGTCCTCCCCCCGGCCTCGGCCGGGCGCGCGGACTTCTTCGCGGAAGCGCAGCGAAGGCGACTGCTCCCCTCTGGCGCGGGCGCCGCGGTGCCGGGCTCTCGCTCGCTGGTGCCCGGGCCCCCTGCTCCCGCTCCCGTCCTGCCCGCGTGCCTCTGCGCGCCCGGGGCGGCCCAACCATGCTGTGCTGCCTGCTGGTGAGGGCCAGCAACCTCCCCAGTGTGAAGAAGGACCGGCGCAGCGACCCGGTCGCCAGCCTGACTTTCCGAGGTGAGAGCCCCTTGGCCGCGGCACCCGCGCGCCCGCGCCGCCCGACTCTCCGCGCGCGGCCGCATTTGCGGCCACGGCTCCGGCACTAACCCTAGCCCAGGGCACGGGGACAGAAATCTCAGCTCTGCAGGGAGGGCGAGGAGGATGAACCAGAGCATAATAAATACCATAGTGCTCTGCAGTTTTGGAAAACGGAAAGTGCTATAGTATGTAATAGTTGCCACTTTTCTAAGACCCGTTCCCGGAGGTATGATGCGAGAACCCTTTACCGGGCAGAGAGGCTAAGGGTGAGAAAAGAAAGATGGGTGCAGAACAGAGAGAGGAATCAGGATCGCTTACAAACTGGGCGCGTAGATGGTGTGCTTTTGAAGTTGTGTCTTTATTTCATTCATTCATTCATTCGCCCGTCTTTATTGAACACTGGCCATATTGAATCCGCCATGCCTCAATTGGGAAGAAAAGGAACAAAATAGGAGCGATATGGCCTTGACGCCAGAATTTTGAGCGGTGTCAAGGATGTTTTTCAGAATTCAAAGAGCCTAAGCATCTACATGAGGTGCTTAGACAAGAGAGGGTCTCTCTCTCTCTCTCTGGAGCAACAAAGGACTCCTAACCCCCCTTCTCACCATGTACCCTTAACCCATCCCCTTTAAGGTAGACATTCTCATGGGAGGAGGTGTCTCAAGAGGGGGAAGGAGAAAAGGAAGGATATGTTAAAATGAAGAGAAGGAACAATGGCTGTGAGTCAGGACCCCAGTTCTGCAAAGAAAGATAAATAAGGAGAGGAGAGAGGGTTTCTCTCTTACCAAAAGTAGAGGGAAAAGTGGCCGGTGTTTTCCTGAGATTTGAAAACAGTGAGGGCACCAGCGGGCTCTTTAGCTCTGACCCAGGATCTCCATCCAGACTCCAAGCTCCTCAAACTAATAATGACCATAGATGGCAGACACAATTTGGCAAAGTGAGAAATACTCACATTTATTCTTTGTTATGGGACAGTTTACATTTTATCCCTCTTTTGAAAAATGTAAGTAAACACATTTTGGAAAGCTTTGCTCTTTTCATGAGCTGGTGACGTTACTGGATGCCTACTATGAAATGCAACTTCACGACAAGGTCGCTAGCTCATCTGCCTAAGCCATTCCCTTATAGAAATTGTGGGTCCACCTCTGGCTGGAAAAGAAGTTCTGTAGGGGTCTTGAGACCAGGGGCCTAAAGAAGCCTAGGTCTCCTGGATGCTTTGGGATCTGTTCACAGCTCTTTCCCCCTGGTTCTGGAACAGTCTTGTGGTAACTCCCAATCTCTCCATTCTGCAGATAAGGAAATGGAAACCTGGGGAAGCCATGTGTCCAGGTCAGTGGTCATGGCAGGGAGTGCTGGGAGTGGGCAGTGCCCTTGGGTCAGGAAGGTGACCACATCTGTGGAGGCCCCTGTTGGCTGTTGCCCTGGCCCAGGTACCCCATTCAGCGGCTGTCCTCTCAGTATTCACACCCCCCACCCCGACCCCTTGTGATGCTTTACTATTTATTTGCATTGATAAACTCCTAGCAAAATGGAAATATAATAGAATGTAACATCTCCAACTGTTCAAAGCCTATTGTTTTTCAAAGCTCTGCTGCAATGCCACCTTCTCCAAGAAGGCACCCAGGCTTCCGCTGGCATTCACGAGTCTCTTCTCTCTGTGCGTACAGCACCTTACTAGGTCTGCTAGAGTGCTCACCCCAGCCAGCCTGTGCCCAGCACTCAGATCCACGCTTAGAATGCTGTGACTGCTTGAGAGCAGCAGCCTGTCCTATTTATCAGGATGCCCAGTGCTGAGCACAAAGCAGTTCTCTGTAGTGTTCGTGTGCTTTCTGGCCCAGGCTCTGACCATCCTTCAGTTGTGCCTGAAGCCTCATGCAGTCTGGGCCAGTGGTCCTCATACTTGCTGTGCCTGAGAATCCTCTGGATTCTGATCCAGCAAGGTCCAAGAGGTCTGAGACTCAGCGCTTAACATCTACTTGATGCAGAACATTTTGGAACCACACTTTAAGAGAAATTGATGTGAGACGTGGTGAAATCTGAAATTAATGTCATTCCCTCCCCCACTCCCACCCCAGAGGCTATTCATACTGCAGTCCATGGCTGAGTTGACACTTAGGGGGAGAGGCCATTAGAATCAGACCCAGAATTTACAGATCATTTAGGCTGGGGTGCTCTACCCTGGCTGCACAACAGAACACGTGGAGAGCTTTAAAAAAGACCGCTACCAACCTCCTTATCCCCTCTTCGCTTGAATCTCTGGAGGAGGGGCCCAGATATAGGTGTTTCTAAAAATTCTCCAACGTTTCAGATGTGCAGTTAGTGGGGTGAGAAGCCTAGAGCCTGATCCCCTCATGGCACAGAGGGCACTGTGGCCTGCTTGCAGAGAAACCAGCCTGCACTGGTTGCTTGGCTCCCACTTGCAGCCCCAAATGCATGGGCCTGGCCGGCCCCACTTTCCCCGCAGTTGTTCCCAGGGCATTCCAGGCTCGGATGTAATTTCAGGACCTACCTCCCGAAATAGACCATGAGCTCTGGGAGGCTGGACTCTGAGGCCACTTTCTGGGTCCTCTCTCATGGGTTCTCCCTCTCTCATGGGTTGAGGGTGGAGGTTATTAACGAATACTTATCATTCCTTTGTTCTGTACTAATTAACTAATTAGTTAACTAAAACTACCATGGGTCCCTGGGCTGTGGCAGATAGGTTTGACAGATTATCTGCATGAATGAACGGCTTCATTTCCTATAGCATTTGATGATCTGTGCCTCTCTTCTGTTCTGCCCATTTTCCACTGGCTAATGTGATTATTTATGCCTCTTCATTCATGCACTTAGTTCACCGAACAAATATTTATTGAGCACCTAGTATGTGCTGGTGCTAATCAAGGTGCTGGGGACACGGCCAAAAGCAAAACCAGATCCCTCTTCCCTTGGAGCTCAGACATGTTATTTCCTTGAGGGTGTGCTCTCCTGCGACCTGGCTTGGTGAATTTCTACCCTGCTTCACCCAGGCATTACTGTTTCTTCCCTTTCTTTCATCCTGTCAGGGCTTCTCTTCCTTCCTATGTCTCTCTAGTGGGCCCCTCTCCCTTTCTCCTCCTTCCCACCCTTCTGTCTCCTGTGGGGGTGGGGGAGCACAGAGGTGGGGGCTGGTCTCTAGGCTCTGGGCAGGAGGCTGGGGGATCTTATAGAAACTTCTGAAGGTGGAAAGACTTCTTAGGGGCTGGTGTGCCTCAGCTGTATAGGGAATGTGGGCTGCAGGGCTGTCTGAATCTGGCTTTTTAAACATTATAAAGTGGCTTGAAAGCGTTGAAATAACCTTCTATTTTCTTTTTGTGAACATAATGCATACTCAGTGTAAAAAAAAGGATTTATTATAGGAGTGCCTGGGTGGGTCAGTCGGCTAAGTGTCTGACTCTTGATTTTGGCTCAGGTCGTGATCTCCAGGTTGGTGCAGAGCCTGCTTGGGATTCTCTCTGTCTCTGTCTCTCTCTGTCTCTCTCTCTCTCCGCCCCTCCCCAATTTGAGCGCGTGTGCACTGTCTCTCAAAATAAAATAAATAAATAAAAATCTTAAAAAGGATATATTGCAGGAATATATGAGGCAAAAGTAATGAATGGCCCCAAATCCAGGTACTTTGAGTTAACTTGTTATCAGTTATCCAAGATTCTTTTTTCCTCTTTTTCAAAAAAGCAATTTTTAGGTGTGAAATTTAACACCCATGTAACGTACATACAATGTAAACGTATGCTTTAATGTACTGGTTCTCAGCTGGGGGTGATTTTGTTCCTCAGGACACATTTGGCAATGTCTGGAGACATTTTGGGTTGTTACCACCGAGTTGGGGAGGGGGGTTGGAGTGCTACTAGCATCTAGTGGGAAAGGGCCAGAGATGCTATTAAATATCCTACAGTGTATAGGACTGGCCCACAATACCCATAAGAAAGAGTTATCCAGCCTCAAATGTTAATAGTGACAAGGTTGAGACACCCAGCTTTAATGAATAAATGGGGAAGGGACTATCCATGTGTATCAGCAGGACAAGGAACAGAACCTTGCCAGTCTCACCCCTCCATCACAATTCCCAGATCCCTTGCCTTCCTCTCTAGAGATAGTCCCATCCCAGATATCTTTTTTCAGATGTTTGAATGTTTACATTTTCACTTGACAATGAACCAGGGGCATCTTTCTGTCAGTAGATAATCCTTTACACGTCTTTTAAAAATGTCTGCGTAGTATTTTATTACATGGATGCACGCTAATTCAGTTCATCAACCCCCTATTGATGTATATTTCGGTTATATCAACTTTTTTATATTTATATCCATTGCTTAAGTTATACTGTCACTGTGGGAAATATCCTAGTGATTAAATCTTTTTTTAAATGGCTGTGCTAATGCTTCAGTGAAGCTTGATTTTATTTTATTTTGTTTCATTAAAATTTTTTTTTAATGTTTATTGTTGAGAGAGAGAGCACAGGGAGGGGCAGAGAGAGAGAGAGAGAGAGAGAGAGAGAGAGAAAGAGAGAGAGAGAGAGAGAGAGAGAGAGAGAGAATCCGAAGCAGGCTCTGCACTGACAGCAGAGAGCCCGATGTGGGGCTTGAACCCACGAACCATGAGATCATGACCTGAGCCAAAGTCAGTCGCTTAACCAACTGAGCCACCCAGGTACCCCAATTGATTAAATCTTTATTAACATATTTAATTATTCCCTTTGGGTAAACACTGGAAGTGGCATTGCTGTTGTCTGTGTCAGAGGTTAGAGAGATGCGTGTAAGGCTTTGCTGCATTTCCCAAATTGCTTTCCTGAACATCTATACCAGTTTTACACTCTCATTAGCTGAGTATGAAACTTTTTTCCCTATAATCCTGCTAACACAAAACATTATCATGCTTTAACAATCATCGTTAACCATTTCTTAGGTTCAAATATTTGTGATATTTCAATGTTTGTGATATTTCAGTGTTATTACCTATTACTTACTTGCATTTATGTCTCACTGAATTGCTTTTTTAAGAAGTTTAAGTTTATTTTTGAGCGACAGAGAGAGAGAGAGAGAGGGAGAGAGAGGGAGGGATGGTGGGAGGGACAGAGAGAGAGGGAGAGAGAGAGAGAGTCTCACAGGCTCTGCGATGTCAGCACAGAGCCAGATTCAGGGCTCAATCCCACGAACTTATGAGATCATGACCTGAGCTGAAATCAAGAGTCAGACACTTAACTGACTGAGCCACCCAGGTGCCCCTCTTACTGAATTGCTTTTTAATTTGCCCAGTTTTTTGTGGGGGTTGTCTTTTTCTTAATTAGTTGCAAGTGCTCTTCATATATTAAGGATGTTAACATTTTGTCATAGATATTTCAGGTATAGTCCCCAGTTCTAATTGGCCTGTTGGGTTTAAAGAGTACCCCTCTCGGAGTACATTCTATCACAGCCGGTATATCTACCTACCGTCCCCCCTTCCTGGCTGTTTCCTGGAAAGGGTGGTTTCAGTGAGGATTTAGGAAGATGGATATTAGGGTGGGTTCTTGAGGGTGAGAAGAGTAGGACTTTTCTGGAAATGGGGGGCAATGACAGCTGCCCAGTTCCTGAGGTGTATAGGTTTAGGTTGGGGCACAGATGGTGGGCAAGTATCAAAGTTATCAGAGTCTACCCCTCCTTTTTGTAAGAGGGTATCTGTGCTGACAAGTAAAGCAGGTCTTCCTTCAGCGGAAGCCAGGGCTATCTTTTCTCCTTTCGGTTGCCATTGCCTTCTGGTTTTGTCCTGATACTTTGAATCTTTATCCTGCTCTTTGTACGATGGATAGTCTAATGAAGTGGCAACCGAGTACCCAAAACAGAACAAGTTCTCGATACATACTTGTTGAATAATCAAGGCCGCTTGCACAATCTTAAGCTGCCAGGAAGCTTCTTACAGTAAGTCTTGTCACCTGACTCATGGGCAGAGACAGCCTGTCTCTCTCTCTCTGGGAGTCCAGAACACCCCATTTCCTCTCTTCTCTCCTCTCTTTCTTTTTTTAAAATTTTTAAAGTTTATTTTTTTCTTCTCAAGTTAGTTAACATACAGTGTAGTCTTGGTTTCAGGAGTAGAACCCAGTGGTTCATGTCTTACATATGACACCCAGCGCTCATCCCGAAAAATGCCCTCCTTAACGTCCATCACCTATTTAATCCCTTCCTCCACTCCTATCAAACCTCAGTTCTCTGTATTTAAGAGTCTCTTATGGCTTACCTCCCTCTCCGTTTTTATATTATTTTTCCTTCCCTTCCCCTATGTTCATCTGTTAAGTTTCTCAAATTTCACATATGATATGTATCTTTCTCTGACTGACTTATTTTGCTTAGCATAATACCCTCCAGTCCTATCCATGTTGTTGTAAATGGCAAGATTTCATTCTTTTTGATCACCAAGTAATATTCCATTGTATATTTATATAACACATCTTTTTTTTCCTTTTTTTAATGTTTATTTATTTTTGAGAGAGAGAGAGACAGAGCATGAACAGGGGATCGAACCCATGAACTGCGAGATCATGACCTGAGCTGAAGTCAGATGCTTAACCAACTGAGCCGCCCAGGTGCCCCTATACCACATCTTCTTATCCATTCATCAGTTGATGGACATTTGGGCTGTTTCCATGATTTGGCTATTGTTGTGATAGCACTACTATAAACATTGGGGTGTATTTGCTCCAATCAAATCAGCATTTTTGTATCCTTTGGGTAAATTCCTGGTAGTGAAATTACTGGGCCATAGGGTAGTTCTAGTTTTAACTTTTTGAGGAATCTCCACACTGTTCTCCAGAGTGGCTGCACCAGTGTGCATTCCCACCAACAATGCAAAAGAGATCCCCTTTCTCCACATCCTCACCAGCATCTGTTATTTCCTGAGTTGTTAATTTTAGCCATTCTGCCCAGTGTGAGGTGGTATCTCATTGTGGTTTTGATTTGTATTTCCCTGATGTTGAGCAATGTTGAGCATTTTTTTATGTGTCTGTTTGTCATCTGGATGTCTTCTTTGAAGAAGTGTCTATTCATGTCTTCTGCCCATTTCTTCACTGGATTATTTGTTTTTCAGATGTTGAGTTTGGTAAATTCTTTATAGATTTTGGATACTGACTCTTTATCAGATATGTCATTTGCAAATATCTTCTCCTATTCCATCAGTTGCCTTTTATTTATTTATTTGTTTATTAAATTTTTTTTAATGTTTATTTATTTTTGAGAGAGAAAGAGAGCACGAGTGGGGAAGGGGCAGAAAGAGGGAGACACAGAATCTGAACCAGGCTCCAGGCTCTGAGCTGTCAGCACAGAGCCCAACGTGGGGCTCAAACCCACAAACTGCTAGATCATAACCTGAGCCAAATTGGCCGCCCAACTGACTGAGCCACCTAGGTGTCCCCCTGTCAGTTGCCTTTTAGTTTTGTTGATTGTTTTCTTTGCTGTGCAGAAGTTTTTATCTTGATGAGGTCCCAATAGTTCATTTTTGGTTTTATTTCCCTTGCCTCTGGAGTCATGTCAAGTAAGAAGTTGCTGCAGCTGAGGTCACAGAGGTTGCTGCCTGTTTTCTCCTCTAGGGTTTTGATGGTTTCCTGCCTCACACTTAGGTCTTTCATCCATTTTGAATTTATTTTTGTGTGTGGTGTAAGAAAGTGGTCCATGTTCATTCTTCTGCATGTCGCTGTCCAGTTCTCCCAGCATCATTTGCTAAAGAGACTTTTTTCCATTGGATACTCTTTCCTGCTTTGTTGAAGATTAGTTGGCCATACATCTGTGGGTCCATTTCTGGGTTTTTGATTCTATTCCATTGATATATGTGTCTGTTTTTGTTTTCGTTTTTTTAATTTTAAGCTTTATTTATTTTTGAGAGACAGAGCATGAGTGGGGGAGGGGCAGAGAGAGAGGGAGACACAGAATCCTAAGCCCGCCCCAAGCTCCGAGCTGTCAGCACAGAGCCCAATGCAGAGCTTGAACTCATGGACCACGAGATCATGACCTGAGCCGAAGTCAGATGCTTAACTGACTGAGCCATTCGGGTACCCCTATATGTGTCTGTTTTTGTGCCAATACCAGACTGTCTTGATGATTACAGCTTTGTAATATAGGTTAAAGTCTGGGGTTGTGATGCCTCCAGCTTTGGTTTTCTTTTTCAACATTACTTTGGCTACTTTGGGTCTTTTGTGGTTCCATACAAAATTCAGGATTGTTAGTTCTAGCTCCGTGAAGAATGATGGTGCTATTTTGATAGGGATTGCACTGAATGTGTAGATTGCTTTGGGTGGTATTGACATTTTAACAAATGTGTTCTTACAATCCATGAGCATGGAATGTTTTTCCATTTTTTTGTGTCTTCTTCAATTTCATTCTTAAGCTTTCTATAGTTTTCAGCGTACACATCTTTTACTTCTTTGGTTAGGTTTATTCCTAGGTATTTGATGGGTTTTGGTGCAATTGTAAATGGGATTAATTCCTTGATATCTCTTTCTGTTGCTTCATTATTGGTGTATAGGAGTGCAACCAATTTCTCTATGTTGATTTCATATCCCGCGGCTTTGCTGAATTCATGCGTCAGCTCTAGCAGGTTTTTGGTGGAGTCTTTTGGGTTTTCCAACGGAGTATCGTGTCATCTGTGAAGAGTGAAAGTTTGACTTCTTCCTTGCCAATTTGGATGCCTTTTATTTTGTTTTGTTGTCTGATTGCTGAGGCTAGGACTTCCAACACTATGTTAAACAACAGTGGTGACAGTGGACATCCCTGTTGTGTTCCTGATCTCAGGGGGGAAAGCTCTCATTTTTTTCTCATTGAAGATGCTATTAGCTGTGAGCTTTTCATAGATGGCTTTTATGATGTTAAAGTATGTTCCTTCCATCTCGATTTTCTTGAGGGTTTTTATTAACAAAGGATGCTGCATTTTGTCAAATACTTTTTCTGCACCTATTGACAGGATCATGAGGTTTTTATCCTTTGTTCTATTAATGTGATGTATCACATTGATTGATTTGCAAATATTGAATGAGTCCTGCAGCCCAGGAATGAATTCCACTTGGCCATCGTGAATGATTCTTTAAATGTACCGTTGAATTTGATTTGCTAGTATCTTGTTGAGAATGTTTGCATCCAGGTTCATCAGGGATATTGGCTTGTAATTCTCCTTTTTTAGTGGGGTCTTTGTCTGATTTTGGAATCAAGGTAATGCTGGCTTCATAGAATGAATCTGGAAGCTTTCCTTCTTTTTCTATTTTTTGGAACAGTTTGAGAAGAATAGGTATTAACTCTGCTTTATTTTATTTATTTTTTGAGAGAGAGGGTGCAAGTGAGCAAGGGGCAGAGAGAGAGAGAGAGAGACAGAGAGAGAGAGACAGAGAGAGACAGAGAGAATCCCAATCCCAGGCGGGGCAGAGAGAGAGAAAGAGAGAAAGAGGGAGAAACGTGGGGCTCCAGCTCACCTGATGCGGGACTCAAACTCAAAAACTGTGAACTCATGACGTGAGCTGAAGTCAGATGCTTAACTGACTGAGCCACCCAGGTGCAAAGTATTAACTTTGCTTTAAATGTCTGGTAGAATTCCCCTGGGAAGCCATCTGGCCCAGGACTCTTATTTGTTGGGAGATTTTAAAAAAAAATTTTTTTTTTTCAACGTTTATTTATTTTTGGGACAGAGAGAGACAGAGCATGAACGGGGGAGGGGCAGAGAGAGAGGGAGACACAGAATCGGAAACAGGCTCCAGGCTCTGAGCCATCAGCCCAGAGCCCGACGCGGGGCTCGAACTCACGGACCGCGAGATCGTGACCTGGCTGAAGTCGGACGCTTAACCGACTGCGCCACCCAGGCGCCCCTGTTGGGAGATTTTTGATAACCGATTCAATTTCATCGCTCGTTATGGGTCTGTTCAAATTTTCTATTTCTTCTCATTTGAGTTTTGGTAGTGTGTGGGTGTCTAGGAATTTGTCCATTTCTTCCAGGTTGTCCAGTTTGTTGGCATATCATTTTTCATAGTATCTCTAATAATTGTTTGTATTTCTTTTTTTTCTTTTTTCTTTTTTTTTCTTTTTTTTTCCAACGTGTATTTATTTTTGGGACAGAGAGAGACAGAGCATGAACAGGGGAGGGGCAGAGAGAGAGGGAGACACAGAATCGGAAACAGGCTCCAGGCTCTGAGCCATCAGCCCAGAGCCCGACGCGGGGCTCGAACTCACGGACCGCGAGATCGTGACCTGGCTGAAGTCGGATGCTTAACCGACTGAGCCACCCAGGCGCCCCTAATTGTATTTCTGTGGTGTTGGTTGTGATCTCTCCTCTTTCATTCGTTATTTTATCTATTCGGGTCTTTTCTCTTTTTGAGAAGTTTGGTTAGGGGTTTATCAATTTTTTTTTTATTCTTTCAAAAGACCAGCTCTTAGATTCATTGAACTGTTTCACTGTTTTTTGGATTCTGTATCATTTATTTCTGCTCTAATCTTTGTTATTTCCCTTCTTCTGCTGGCTTTGGGCTTTCTTTGCTGCTGTTTTCCTAGTCTTTTAGGTGTAAAGTTAGGTTGTGTATTTGGGGCTTTTTTGCTTCTTGAGATGGGCCTGAATTGCGGTATATTTTCCTGTTAGGACTGCCTTTGCTACATCCCAAAGGGTTTGGACTTGTGTTTTCATTTTCATTTGCTTCCATGTATTTTTAAATTTCTTCTTTAAGTTTCTGGTTGACCCATTCATTCTTTAATAGGATGTTCTTTAACCTCCATGTATTTGGGGGCTTTCCAATTTTTTTCTTGTGGTTGATTTCCAGCTTCATAGCATTGTGATCTGAAAATATGAATGGTAAGATCTCAATCCTTTTGTACTTGTTGAGGGCTGTTTTGTGACCTAGTATGTGATCTCTTTTGAAGAATGTTCCATGTGCACTTGAGAAGAATGTGTATTCTGCTGCTTTTGGATGAAAAGTTCTGAATATATCTGTTAAGTCCATCTGGCCCAATGTGTCAGTCAGAGTCATTGTTTCCTTATTTTTTTAAGTTTATTTATTTATTTTGAGAGAGAGAGGGTGTGTGTGTGTGTGTGTGTGTGTGTGTGAGAGAGAGAGAGAGAGAGAGAGAGAGAGAGAGAGAGAGAGAACACAATTGGGGGAGGAACCGAGAGAGAGAGAGAGGGAGAGAGAGAGAATTCCAAGCAGGCTCTGCACTGTCAGTGGCAGAACCTGATATGGGGCTTGAACCCATGAACCGGGAGATCGTGACCTGAGCTGACATTAAGAGCCAGATGCTTAACTGACTGAGCCACCCAGGCACCCCCATTGTTTCCTTATTGGTTTTCTGCCTAGATGATCTGTCCTTTGCTGAAAGTGGAATATTAAAGTCACCTACAATTATGGTATTATTATCAATAAGTTTGTTTATGTTTGTGATTAATTGATTTATATATTTGGGTTCCTCCATGTTGGGGCATAAATATTTACAATTGTTAGCTCTTCTTGGTGGATAGACCCCTTAATTATGATATAATGCCCTTCTTCACTTTTTGTTACAGTCTTTGTTTTAAATTAGTTTGTCTGATATAAGTATGGCTACTCTGGCTTTCTTTTGATGTCCAGTATCATGATAGGTGGTTTTCCATCCCCTCACTTTTATTTATTTATTTTTTAAAAGGTTTTATTTTTTATTTATTTTGAGAAAGAGAGATGTGGGAGGGGCAGGGGGAGAGAGAGAGAGAGAGAGAGAGAGAGAGAGAGAGAGAGAGAGAGAGAATGAGAATCCCAAGCAGCCTCTGCACCATCAGCATAGAGCCCAATGTGGGGCTCAAACCCACAAACCGTGAGATCATGACCTGAGCTGAAACCAAGAGTTGGATGCCTAACCAACTGACCATCCAGAAACCCCTCCATCCACTCACTTTTAATCTGCAGGTGTCCTCAGGTCTAAAATGAGTGTCTTGTAGGCAGCATATAGATGGATCTTGTTTTTGTTTTTGTTTTTTTTTTAATCCATTCTGATACCCTATGTCTTTTGATTGGGACATTTAGTCCATTTACATTCAGAGTGATTATTGAAAGATACAGATTTAGTGCCATTGTGTTATCTGTAGGTTTCATGCTTGTGGTGATGTCTCTGGTCCTTTGTTGTCTTTGCTACTTTGTACTCACAGAGTCCCCCTTCAGATCTCTTGCAGGGTTGGTTTAGTGGTCATGAACTTCTTTAGTTTTTGTTTGGGAAAGCCTTTATCTCTCCTATTCTGAATGACAGCCTTGCTGGATAAAGGATTCTTGGCTGCATGTTTTTCCTATTCAGCACATGGAATATTTCCTGCCACTCCTTTCTGGCCTGCCCAGTTTCAGTGGACAGGTCTGCTACTACCCTTTTATGCCTCCCTTTTAGGTTAAGGCCCATTTGTCCCTAGCTGCTTTCAGAATTCTCCATCTTTGTATTTTGCCAGTTTCACTGTGATATGTCATGGTGTTGACCTGTTTTTGTTGATTTTGAAGGGAGTTCTCTGTGCCTCTAGGACTTGGATGTCTGTTTCCTTCTCCAGATTAAGGAAGTTCTCAGCTATAATTTGTTCAAATAAACCTGCCCTTTTTCTCCCTCTTCTTCTGGAACTACTATGATATGGGTATGGTTTCATTTCATGGAATCACTTAGCTCTCTAATTGTCCCCTCATGATCTAGTAATTTCCTTTCCCTCTTTTCTTCAGCTTCATCATCTTCCATAATTTTATCTTCTATTTCACCTATTCTCTCCTCTGCTTCTTCCATCCTAGCTGTCACCGTATCTAGCTTATTTTGCAACTCATTTTAGAATTTCTTAATTCATCATGACTAGTTCTTAGGTCTTTGATTCCTGTAGCAATAGATTCTCTGTTGTCTTTTATGCTTTTTTCAAGCCCCACTGTTAGTTTTATGATTGTTATTCTAGGTTCTTGTTTAGATATATTGTTTAAAACTGTTTTGAGCAATTCTCTGGCTGTGATTTCTTCCTAAATTTTCTTTTGGGGAGAATTCTTCTGTTTTGTCATTTTGGCTAATTTCTGTCCTTTGCATATTTTAATAGCTTGCTATGTGTCCTGTACCTGTGAGTACTATTATATTAAAAAGGGGTCATACACTGTCCAGGGCTGCGACTTCAGGAAGTGTTTTTGGTGTATGTTGCATGCACTCTGCTGTTGCATTTTGGCTGCTCTATTCCACTGGTCTGTCCTCTGCAAAGCTCTTCCTTGCTTGTAGTGGTGGATTGTTTGGACCTTCCACCAGGTGTGCTGTGATTTGTTTGTTGAACTAACCCTGGAAAAAAAGGAAAAAGCAAGGCGGGACCCTGATCCCATAAAGAGAGAAAAATGAAAGGGGAGAAAAGAAGACCAAACAGAGAATCAAAAAACTATAAGGCCATGGGGCACCTGGGTGGCTCAGTTCGTTGAGTGCCCAACTTTGGCTCAGGTCATGATCTTGTGGTTTGTGAGTCTGAGCCCCACGTTGGGCTCACTGCTGTCAGTGCAGAGCCTGCTTCAGATCCTCTGTCCCCCTCTCTTCCCCTCCCCTGCTTGTGCTCTCTCTCAAAAAATAAACATTAAAAAAAACCTATAAGGTTAAATCCAGAGAAAGAGAAAGGAAAATAAAGAAGAGAAAGAAAATGTGTAAAAAGAATAGAGTAAAAATGCCCGATCAAACAACACACACACACACACACACACACACACACACACACACACACACACAGTAAGAATTGACCAAAAACAAATCAGAAACTATGAATCCGATTCCAAAAGAAAAAGAGGATAGAGAGAAAAAGAAAAGAGAAGAAAAGAAAAACAGACAAACAAAAACAACAACAACAAACAAACAAGAACCAATTGTCTGTTGGTCCCTGGGACGAGTGGCTCTTCTGGTCTGGAGGGGAGGCTGGCTGGGTGGGTCAGTGTCAGTCCCGCCCTGGTAGAGAAGCAATTAGCAGGCATGGAGGGGCGGGGATTGGTGTAAGCAGATCCTGCTTCCACTGGGGGCTGCTGTGCTGCTCCCTGAAGCCCCACCGTGTTGGTGTTGGGGAGAAAAATGGTGACACCCCAGTCTCTCTACCCCGGACCGGGTGTCTCAAATCACGCTGCTCAGGGGCAGTAGGCTTGCCCTGCTCCACAGTCTCCTGTGACTCCTAGGGGCTCAGCTGGGATTCAAAACCTGATGTGTTAAAGGATCCCCCCTGCCCCGACCCTGTTCTGGTGTAGGCCACTCAGCCCTGCTGATAAAAGGCCTTTGGCTGGCACCTGCAGAGCCTTTCGTCCTTGAGGAGGCAATAAACCCTCTTCCCAAAGTACTCGAGGAAGGGGACTGTTCCCTCCCAGCGTACCCCTGAGATGGCTACAGCGCCCCCGGGGTGGGCTCCTTCTGCCCCAGGAGTGCGCACACACGGCTCCTGGCTCCGCTCCGGAGAAAGTCGCTCACTTTAGGAACCTCTGAGTTTCAGCTCCTAAGGCTGTTTGCAAAACAGAAACTGGCGCTCTCTGGAATTCTCTTTCCCCAGTGCAGGGTCTGGAGAGGTTTTCCTCTTGGGCAAACTCGATAGGGAAGCCCTCTCTCTTTCTCTCTCTTTTGTCTCCGCACAGAAGGTCCCCTCCGGGCCTATGCTGTTTTCTCTCCCTCAATTCACATACATGCACCCCTGTCAAGCTGTCTCCCTCCAACTGTGGAGATCCTTCTGCCACTCCACAGATTGATTTTCTGCGTGTTCCCAGTGACCTGATGTCAACCCAGCTGTGTTTGAGGGACGAGGAAAATCCTGGTCCCCCTACTTCTCCGCTGTCTTAACTCCACCCCTCTCTCTGCTCCCTCTCTAAGTGAATGGCACCACCAGCCACCCATGCATCCTTGTCGGAACCTGAGACATGTTCTGCTCTCCCTGCTTCTCTCTTCCCCACCTAGTCGCTGGTCAGTGTGCCCGAGACCCATAGCCTTTGTGTCCTCACTGTCTCACACCTGGGCTTTTTGAAAAGATATGGCAAAATACACATAGCATAAAAGTTATCATCTTAATTATCTTTCAGTGTGCACTTCAGTGCACTTCAGTGGTATTAAGTACTTTTATATTGTTGTGCAACCATCTCCACCGTCCATCCCCAGAACTCTTTAATGGTCCTCAACCCATTAAATAAGAACTCCTCACGTCCCTGGTAACTGGCTGTTTTCACTTGGTATAATGCCCTTGTGGTTCATCCAAGTGGTAGTGTTGTCAGAATTTCCTTCCTTTTTTTAAAAATTTAAATCTAAGTTAGTTAACATATAGTGTAATAATGATTTCAGGAATAGAATTTAGTGATTCATCACTTACATATAACACCCAGTGCTCATCCCAACAAGTGTCCTCCTTAATGCCCCTTGCCCATTTAGCCCATCACCCCATCCAACACCCCACCAGCAACCCTCAGTTTGTTCTATTTAAGAGTCTCTTATGGTTTGCCTCCCTCTCTGTTTTTATATTATTTTTGCTTCCCTTCCCTACGTTCATCTGTTTTGTATCTTAAATTCCACATATGAGTGAAATCATATATTTGTGTTTCCCTGACTGACTTGTTTTGCTTAGCATAATACACTCTAGTTTCATCTACAGTGTTGCAAATGGCAAGATTTCATTCTTTTTTATTGCTGGGTAATAGTCCATTGTATTTCTTAATTTTTTAAAAAAGTTTATTTATTTTGAGAGACAGAGGGAGCAGAGGAGGGGCAGAGAGAGAGGGAGAGAGAGAAACCCAGGAAGGCTCTGTGCTGTGAGTGCAGAGCCTGATGCGGGCCTCGAACTCATGAACCTGAGCCGAAACCAAGAGTCAGACGCTTAACCGGCTGAGCCCTCCAGGTGCCCCCCGTTGTATTCTTTATCCATTCATCAATTGATGGACATTTGGGCTCTTTCCATACTTTGGCTCTTGTCGATAGCGCTGCTATAAACATTGGGGTGCATGTGCCCCTTCAAATCAGGACTCCTATATCCTTTGGATAAATACCTAGTAGTGCAATTTCTGGGTTGTAGGGTAGTTCTATTTTTTAATTTTTTGAGGAACCTCCATACTGTTTTCCAGAGTGGCTGCACCAATTTGTATTCCCACCAGCAGTGCAAAAGGGTTCCTCAGAATTTCCTTCCTTTTTAAATAAATTTTTAAAAAATGTTTATTTATTTTTGAAGGAGAGAGAGACAGAGTGTGAGGGGGGGAGGAGGAGAGAGAGAAGGAGGCACAAAATCCTAAGTAGACTCCAGGCTCCAAGCTGCCAGCACAGAGCCCGATGCGGGGCTCTAACTCATGAACCATGAGATCATGACCTGAGCCGAAGTCGGATGCTCAACTGACTGAGCCACCTAGACGTTCCAGAATTTCCTTACTTTTTAAGGCTGAATCATATTCCATTGTTTGTATATCCCACATTTTGTTAATCCATTCATCTGTCAATGGACATGTGGGCCTTGATGTCTTTGAGGTGCTTTGGGAAATGGATCAGTATCTCTCAGCTTTTCTTTAAACCCTCCTTCAACAGTCATAAAAACCTCCCAAATTACAGACTGAGTGTACCCTCAGTGAAAACCCCTGCTTTAGAGTTTGTCTTCTGTATGATCCCAATAGCCCTAAAGATTCCATTGTCATCAGTGTCACGAAAACAAGCATTCTGTCTGCTTCCCAAATGTGCCATGACCTTACAGTCGTGTTGTGGGGACTACTGGGAGATTGCCACCTGATTCCGCCAGATGTCAGGGAGCTCCCTTCCACCCCATAACCCCTGTGGGTGTCCAAGTCCCTGGGGCTAACAAGCATCCTGATCACTGAAAGGAGCCTGTCCCCACAAGATGGGCCTACAGATAGGAGTGAGACCTGGAGCCCAGACTGCTGGAGAGACGGCTCCCTGGCCACTGACAGGTAGACCTCACCAGGTGGTGAGCAGAAGGGTAGTGATGTGGCTTCTCATGTGAGGCCATGGATATGCCTGATGCTTGGCTGTCAGCAGATGTTGGAGGCTCCCACCAAGGGAGATTGCTTAGCCAGGTGGCCCCAGGTACTGGATGGGGCAAGATAGGCGGTCTTCTTACCTCTGCTCTGCTTCTGTCTCTGAGGCCCCTTAGCTTCCCTCCCATAGCCATGGTCTTTACCAGAGTTAACCCCAGGACCAGGATGGTGTCCTACCTCATTCCTGTCACACACCTTGGCTCTCGGCACTCAAGACCCAAGATGGTGATTTCTTTGTTCTTCAGTTCTCCTCTGACGACCTTCATTTAAGGCATTATTTTCAAAATTTTTGGATTGTTATCCACAACAAGAAATATATTTTATATCAAGACAGGGGTGTGTACGTGGCTCAGTTGGTTAAGCGTCCAACTTCAGCTCAGGTCATGATCTCATAGCTTGCAGGTTTGAGCCCCTTGTCAGGCTCTGTGCTGACAACTCAGAGCCTGGAGCCTGCTTTGGATTCTGTGTCTTCCTCTCTCTCTACCACCTCCCCCCCGTCCCTCTGTCTCAAAAATAAATAAACATTTTAAAAAGGCATAATACACACATATAAATATGTATGTGAATACATAACCCAGTAAAAGATGTACTCTGATATTTTCTTTTCTAGTCTATTCTGTCATTAAAAAGACATACTGGCCAACTCACTCAGTTGATCTCATGGCCTACTAATGGGTCCCAATGAGCAGTTTGAAAACTCCATCCTATGGCAATGGGAGGCTCTGGTTTGGGTAAAAGTTGGGGTAGGTAGGCCTGGGGAAACAAGTGAAGATTTTTCATGGGGAACAGAAGAGTCCTCCCGTTGTACATTTATTCCTTCTCGCTGAGTCATTCGGTCTGGAGGAACACCCTGGAGCTACAACATGATTCTTATGGAGGCCTGCTGGCCTCCAATTCTGCAGAGCAATCCAGGGAGAGGACGTGGTCCCCTGTCCCCAACCTCAGCGTGACCTGTGGGCTCTCCTGTATCTTTAACTATTGAATCTGTTACATTACGCATGTAGAGCCACATCTCTCAAGGCCAAAATTAATTATCAAGGACAGGACAGGTCTAAATCTATGATAAGGAAGGAACTGTTTTCTTAACTGTTTCCTAATTAGCAGCATGCCTTCCCTTTCCTTGCCATCTATAAGTCATGTGATTGTACTGGCTTAAGGTTTCTTCTTTCCTGTACCTCTTAGGGGCTGTAGTGCCCTTCCGTGACCCTCCCTTAATGTCACTCAGAGAGTCTTAGCGTTGGTCCTTCTAACCATACTTAGTGAAATTTCACTGAGAGCCTTTGTTCGCCTCATCTTTAGGGAAGGCAGGAAGTGGGAAATGCTTGAAAGACACTTTGCACAGGGCTTGGCACATGGACACTGTTCAATTAATACCAGGAGCACCAGGAGCACCAGGAAATGTTTCCAAGTGGATGACTCAAGAGTGGCTGCAGATGGGATTTTTCCATGTTACTCTTGCAGGTCATGGGGAGTTGATAGGGGAAGGGAAATAGACACTTAGATAGAATCTCTTATCTCCTCAAAACTCTATGAAGTGAGCATTCTTCTTCTTCTTCTTTTTTTAAAAAAATTTATTTATTTAAAAAAAATTTTTTTTTTTTCAAAAATTTTTTTCAACGTTTTTTTTTTTATTTATTTTTGGGACAGAGAGAGACAGAGCATGAACAGGGGAGGGGCAGAGAGAGAGGGAGACACAGAATCGGAAACAGGCTCTAGGCTCCGAGCCATCAGCCCAGAGCCTGACGCGGGGCTCGAACTCACGGACCGCGAGATCATGACCTGGCTGAAGTCGGACGCTTAACCGACTGCGCCACCCAGGCGCCCCCCAAAAAATTTTTTTTAATGTTTATTTATTTTTGAGACAGGGAGAGACAGCATGAATGGGGGAGAGTCAGAGAGAGAGGGAGACACAGAATCCGAAACAGGCTCCAGGCTCCGAGCTGTCAGCACAGAGCCCGACGCGGGGCTCGAACTCACGGACCGCGAGATCATGACCTGAGCCGAAGTCGGATGCCCAACCGACTGAGCCACCCAGGCGCCCCCCAAAAAATTTTATTTTGAGAGACAGAGAGAAAGCACAAGCAAGTGAGGGGCAGAGAGAAGGAGAGACAGAATCACAACAGGCTCTGATGATGGGACTCAAACCCACAAACTGTGAGATCATGACCTGAGTCTAGATCAAGAGTCAGATGCTTAATCCCCTGAGCCACCCAGGTACCCCTGAAGTGAACATTCTTCTTATTATCAGTTTACCACCAAGGGAGCTAAGGCCTAGAGAGGTAAGGTCACGCAGCAGTAGCTATTATTTGAATGACTCCAAAGCTGTGTCTCACTGATGGAGACATACCAACATGGCCTTCAAGAATGGTTCAGCCAGGGCAGGTTTGAGAAGATAACTCTTGCCCCTCCCAGATCTCCTCCTTCTCATTGTAACTCCTCTCATCCCCTTTGTCCACTGACATACTCTCCTACTCTTAATGCAGTCTTATGGCATTCCTTGAGAACAGTAGTTCTATCCCCTGGTGATGAAGTGAACTTGGAGCCAACTTGGGAAAGAAAAGACCCATTTATTCAGCACTTCATTACTCCATTGCCTTGCTATACACTAGGGTTACTACATGAGTAAGGCATGGTGTCCCCTCTGAAGCTCACAGTCCAGTTGGGGAGAGACATAGAAACACATATATGTGTTCTGATATGTGATCACAGCTTGCAACCATCTCTGTCTGGGAGAGACAAGGGAGATTGACAACTGAGCTGGGTATTGAAGAATCAGTAGGAGTCCACTCGATGAATCTGAGTGGGGCATGGGGGAAGAGGAAGTGAAATGAACTTCGTATGTAATGAGTATGCTGTGTGCCAGGAACCTCACTCATACTATCTTGTTTAGTTTTCACAAAACCCCATGAAGAGATATTATGACCTTATAGATGAGGAAACAGAGGCTGAAATGTTCAATGAATTTCCTAAGAGTTTCTTCAGGTGTGTTACAGGGACTCCTGGAGGAATACCCACGATTCTTTGAGCAGGTCAGCAAGGTTAAAACTATTTTCAGAATAACCCAAAGATGATATGTGCCTTTTCAACTGTGTTGATATTTGCACTAATGGTACAACGGAAGGTAGAACTGCTGGTGCCTTAATACTAGTGAAGGCCTTGGTGCCACATTGTACTTGGCATTGTATTCCTCACCCTTATGTATTTGCAGTTAAAAATAAAGCCAGTTTTGTTGAAGAATGTCCTTGATAAAGCAGTACAATTATTAATTTTATTAAACTAGATCCCTAAGTACATGTGTTTGTAATATTTTGGGTGTTGAAACAGAAGTATGCATAGAACACATCTGCTACATGCTGAAAAATAGTTGTTACAAGAAAAAGCACATGTATGGCTGCTTAAGTTGTAAGCTGAATTAGCCAGTTTCTTTTTCTTACGTGATACTGTTTTTTACTTGAAAGAATGACTGGCAAACTGATTTTTCAGACTTGGGCATTTGACAGACATTTTCTTTCTTCTTTTTTTTTTAATTTTTAAACGTTTATTTATTATTGAGAGACAGAGAGAGACAGAGCATGAGCATGGGAGGGGCAGAGAGAGCTGTTAGCACAGAGCCCGATGTGGAGCTTGAACTCACAAACCCAGCGAGATCATGACCTGAGCTGAAGTCAGATGCTTAACTGACTGAACCACCCAGGCGCCCCGACAGACATTTTCTTAAAAATGAGTGAGTGAGGGGCTCCTGGGTGGCTCAGTCGGTTAAGTGTCCAACTTCGGCTTAGGTCATGATCTCACGGCTCTTGAGTTTGAGCCCCGTGTTGGGCTCTGTGCTGACAGCTCAGAGCCTAGAGCCTGCTTCCAATTCTGTATCTCCCTCTCTCTCTCACCCTCCCCCGCTCATGCTCGGTCTCTCAAAAATAAATAAACGTTTAAAAAATAAAAAAAAAAAAAGAAAATGAATGAGCGAACTTTCCACCTCAAGCAGACATTTATTATTTGTTGCCAATCATAAAATTTGAGCTTTCAAACCAGAATTGGAATCTTAGAAAACCTGTATCTTTCAGCTTCTTGATGAGATGGATGGTAATATTAATGAATGTGATTTTTCTGGTATTATATACTAAAATGTGTCAATATTTGGAAGGTCTACATAACTCAGTGAGCAGAAACCTTCCAAATAACCAAGGCAAGATATTACAGAATCACGCATGGGTAAGATATTCATTCAAAGTACAAGACAGACCAATGGATTTCAATGTAATAGACTACAAAATGTTCATCTACCTTGTTTCAAGAAATACTACTTGTTGAATTTTTGGTGTAGTGTCAAAGAAGGATATCCACAATGATCTGAAAATTTATTAAAATACACTTTCTTTTACAACTATATATCTGGTTGGGTTTTCTTCCTAGATGTCAACCAAAACAAGACATCTCAACAGAGTCAATGTAGAAGGAGACATGATATCCAGCCAGGCATTAAAAAGATTTGTCTCTCCACTGTCCCTTTGTGTCTCTCATAGGGGTGAAGAAGAGAACCAAAGTCATCAAGAACAGTGTGAACCCCGTATGGAATGAGGTATATAAGGTTTCCATTCTCCCTCTTTTTGCTCCACTGCCACCATCTCTGCAGTGACAATCCAGGGACTTGTGCAGGAGGTGACTTTCTCAGTGGTATTGTCAAGGAGGGGAGGGGCTGCTGGTCCAGTGTGTCAACTAAATCTGCTTGCCTCCTGGGAGGAGGGTTGGTGGCATGGCCCGCCAGGGAGATAGAACCATCTCCTCTGATGTGGGTGTGGCATGGGGAGGAGTGCGATGTCTTTTGTTTCTATTCCTCCCAGCTCTAGCCATCCACACAGAACTACCAGCCACATAGTTTAGGGGCTCTCTGGCCTGCCTCGTCTCCCTAACGCTAGCTGTTCTTCCTTCCCAAAGCCTACCTCCTCCCCACAGTCCTCCCTGATAAACCAGGACCTCTACCATCTCCCTGCACATGGCCCCCTGGTGGTCCTTTGGAAGCTCTGGATGCCTTCTGTGGATGGGGTTGGGATGCACAGGGGTACCTTTGCTCTGAAGAGAGTCCCAGGTCCTCTGGATGGGCGTTCTCCATGTGGTACTAATTCATGCTGCCCATGAGGGGCCCGGTTTCCACATGAGCACCTTGATCTTGGTCTCTGAGGACCCTGTAGGATCACTTGATTTTCCCCAGCTGTGCTCCTGGCTTGACTTCCTGGTGATTGGTGGAATTGAGTTGGGGGAAAGGGGCCATGGGAGCCTGACCTCCTTCTCTCTTCTGCTGCCTGTGGCTTTCACTGCCTCTTCTGAAGCTCTGGAACCCTGCTGTTCGTGTATTCATTCATTTACTAATTCATCTACCCACCCACCAGCATTTTTCATGGATGGCTGCTCAATGTCGTTGGGGGGGGGGGGGCACCAGGGTGAACCAGACACAGTCTTTTCTCCTAGGGGCTGCCAGTTAAGATGTTTTTGTCCTCTTTTTCTTCCAGGGCTTTGAGTGGGACCTCAAGGGCATCCCTTTGGACCAGAGCTCTGAACTTCATGTGGTGGTCAAAGACCATGAGACAATGGGAAGGAACAGGTGAGGTGGGCAAGGGTGACTCTGTGCCCTGAAGGCATAGGTAGGTTTGTTGTGGACATAGACTCCAGAATCTGCAGCTAGTGTTTCAATTTAGCATTTATTGAAGACCTGCCTTTTGTGGGCTTGGGCCAGTGGTAGCTGTTGGGAGGGGCCTGCTTGTAGTCTCAAGAACTCAGCCAGGGGTAAATCTGAGAGCTGTGCAGGCTCTAGGGAAGGGAGATGGGCTCGAATCAGATGTGTACATGTTTGTGCAGACAGCCTGTGCCCCAGGGAGCAGAGAGGAAAAGGCTCCCAGTGTCCTGCTCTAGCCCAGGGGTGCCTGGGTGCGGCCACCTCTCCCCGCCCAGTCCAGGCTGGTGAGGGCACTGGCACACACCCCAGCAGACGGACTGGCAAAGTGAAGCTGCAGCTAGCAGGGAGTTCTCAAGGAAGGCTTCACGGAAGAGGAGGGACGTGAGGTGAGCTTTGTGGTTTAGACGCCAAAAGATAGTAAAGGTTTGTAGTGACTGCATACCTCCCTTTGGCAGGCTTTTCTCTTGTTTCATGTATGTGGTGTGGAGGGTTTCCAGGCAAGGGCAGCAGAGGAGCAAAGTTGTGGAGGCAAAAGCAGGCTCTTTACAGGCGGGCAGTGGGTCCTTTCTCCTGTTGTTGAGCTCCAGGCCTTATATATGCTGATGGTAGTGTAGGGGGGCGGGCAAGACCAACTGAGCATGCAGACTGATGGCTCTGCTCACTGCGGGGTCAGGTGGTCTGAGAGATGCAGCCTGTGAGGCCCCTTAGCCTTGACTGTGAAGGTAGGGTTCAGCATCCCTGCCGGGCATGGCAGGGTACAGCTGTGTTAGGTGCTGACAGCAGTGGGTTCCTGCTCTTGGTGCCATTTACTGAAGCATCGGCTTGCTGTTTTGTGATCTGCTCACAGGGGTGCCTTTGTCTGGGAACTGGGTCAGCGAGTGTCTAAGGCCTGGGAGGCCTGGTTGTGTTACCCTGGGGTGGGAGAGGAGAGAGAGGGAAGGAGGGAGGATTGAGAGGCCTAGGGAAGGCCAACGAGGGTCTCAGGCTGCAAAACACCTGGAACCTTTGAAATCTTAAGAAGCTTGGAAGAAAACCCAACTGCCACAGTCTCTCTGTGGCTCTGCTGGTCATGGGTGAGGGCATGGTATGTGCGGGGAGGGTGGGTGCACTTTCATTGGGACCTCTACCCCATCTGCATGGGGGGCAGGGGCTGGAATCAGTTCATGCTAATGTACCCCAACACAGACATTCTGTGGAGAAAATGCAGCCTCTAATAAGTGTGAATGGTGGATCTGCAGGTGCGGGAGGGAGTAACACTGAGCACAGGACAGTCCTGGAAGGCTTTCCGGAAGAGGGCCTCACAGACTGACTCTAAGGCTTTGGGGGGTGAAGAAGGGAGGGCATTCCAGCATTTGGGTATGGCAGACAGTCAGGCTAAATCCTCACAGGTGGGACTCAGTCACATGGTCCAGTGAGGAGGGAGCCGCGGGACCCGATTGGGAGGAATTCTCAGATACTAGGCTGAGGATAATAATAGCAAAAGCACAACAGCTGATGTTTACCAAGGGCTGAGCTGAGTGTCTGGCCCTGTGCTGAGTCTTTATAATACAAGATCTTTTTTTAATCAGTTGGTTACTACTGTTACAATGATAGTCATTACAGGGGGAGACTGTGGCTTTGAGAGATGGGGTGCTTTTCTTAGAGGCTGGTAATGGCAGAACTATTCTTTTTTTAAATTAAAAAAAAATGTTTATTTTTGAGAGAGAGAGCACACACAATCGCGGGAGAGAAAGGGGGACAGAGGATCTGAAGTGGGCTCCATGTTGACAGCATGAGCCTGATGTGGGCTCAAACTCCCAAACTGTGAGATTACAGTCTGATGATCACAGTCTGAAGTTGGACACCCAACTGACTGAGCCACCCAGGCGCCCCTGGCAGAGCTATTCTTGAAAGCAGGTCTGCAGCATGCTCGTAGTCACTGAGTCAGAGGCTCCTAGAAGGCCCTGGCCAGTGCTGGACCCTTCTGGAGAGTTCCATTCCCTCATGATGCTGGAGTTGAGAGAGCTTAGTGAGGCAAAGGTGGGACGGTCTGGTTACTGCAAGACACGTGGGAGGAAATGCATGTTTCATTTTTGTGATCATATTCAGCATTTTACAGGCCCTGTAGGGAGATTTCTGAGATCATGAAGGAGACCTGAGAGCAGCAGATGTGAAGATATTTTTTATCAATTCAAGGGCCAGGTTGGGTGGCACAAGGCCAGTGCCCCACATGGCGGCCCGGCTCTACAGCACCCTGGGGCCTTCTCGTTGGCCCCTCTGTGTGTCCTCTAGCTCTTAGGGGGAAGCCGGCTCCCTGAACCAGTTTACTGCAGGGCCAGGGCTAGAAATCAGTTCCTCAAATATCAATTTGCAGAATTGCTAATTCTCAAAACTTCCCAATTTGCTAGAAACTTCTTATACTTGCATGTAGGTTTTGAGTTTTCCAAACGTGTCTTAATTTTGTAGTTGTAGCAATTAAAAATTAAATTTGAATTAAACTAAATTTAAACTTATATTCGTACACATCTGAAGAATTTCAGAGATTGCCCAAACCACATGGTCATGTGTGGAAATAGTGGAATTCTGGCTTCCTTACAACAGCCAGTGGGGTATGTAGCCTCCATAGCAGTTTGCCAGACCATGAGGTGCCTAAGGGTGAAGCTGTTGGAGGGGCATTTGGTACTGCTGTGTTTCCCCTCATGACTGTTGGCAGTTTGGGGTGGCCTTGACTGGTCTGCTGGCCTGGAGTGGGAGCTCAGGGAGCCTCCATGCCTCAGGACAGGAATGGAGGCTGGGAGCCTCTTGGCTACTCAACACCCACCCACCCTGAGCCCGAGGGACCCCAGAGCCAACTATGGGGCCGGGCCAACTTTGTGTTGATAAAACCAGGTTTGAAATGCAGAGAAAGGCAAACTCCACTCCTATGGATAGGAGACTCCTATCCACTCCTATCCACTCCTATCCACTCCTATGGATAGGGCTCTTGAAAACCCAGCTGGAGGTCCTGGACTCCTGTCTCAGGCTGCACTGAACAACTTCTTGTTTGCTCTGGGCTTCTCAGAGGGACGCTGCAGAGGTGTTGACCCTGATCCCTGACTGGCTGCTCTGACCACTGGAATGTTCGGCCTAGAGGTTCCTAATCCGGGCAACACAATAGCATCACCTACAGCTTTTATCTATATCCGTACCTTGTGGGTGTCGTTACAAAGTCCCAGGTATTAGGTATTTCTACTGTGCAGCCCAGGGTGAGAGCCATTCATCTCAGTCCAGACCAGTGCCGCCTGACAGAACTTTCTGGGATGATGGAAATGTTCTGTGTTGGCTGGTATAACTGAGGAACTGAACCTTAAATTTTATTTACTTTTAATCAATTTAAATTTAATGTTTATTTATTTTAAAAAGTTTTTTTTTAACATTTATTCATTTTTGAGAGGCAGAGACACAGAGCACAAATGGGGGACGGGCAGAGAGAGAGGGAGACACAAATTCCAAAGCAGGCTCCAGGCTCTGAGCTATCAGCACAGAGCCTGACGCGAGGCTTGGACCCACAAACTGTGAGATCATGACCTGAGCCAAAGTCGGACGCTCAACTGACTGAGCCACCCAGGTGCCTCTATTTATTTATTTCTTAGAGAGAGAGAGAGAGAGAGAGAGAGAGAGAGAGAGAGAGAGTGTGTGTGTGTGTGTGTGTGTGTGTGCGTGTGTGAGTGGGGGAGGGGCAGAGAGAGAGGGAGACAGGATCCAAAACCCATTCTGTGCTGCAGCAGAGAGGCCTCACCCCCCCACCATTGGTGTGGGGCTCATAGTGGCTACAGTGTTGGGCAGTGTAGCTCTAGAGTTTTACAAAAGTGTTCCTGTCCTGGTTGCATATTAGCATGATGTGGGAGCTGTAAAAGAGATCAGTGTCTGGGCTCCACAGCAAATTCTGGAGTGGGGTGCAGGCCTCAGCGTTTCTTGTAACTGCTCAGGGGAGGCCAGTGTGCACTCAAGGTTGAACTGGCACTTCTGTAAGGAAGTACTCTGAATTAAAATTTTTTTTAATGTTTATTTTTGAGAGAGAGAGAGAGACAGAAAGAGAGAGAGAGAGTGTGAGCAGGGAGGGGCAGAGAGAGAGGGAGACACAGAATCCAAAGTAGGTTCCAAGGCTCTGAGCTGTCAGCACAGAGCCCGACGTGGGGCTCGGACCCATGAGCCGTGAGACCATGACCTGAGCCAAAGTCGGATGCCTAACTGACTGAGCTACCCAGGCGCCCCTAAAGTACTCTCAATTTTTTCATGGATTAGCTAGGAAAGAAATATAAACTGTCACTCTTGTAATAGTGTATGTGTGTAATTATTGGTGGAAATAGTCACCACAAAATACTTATGGCTAAAACCACACACGGGTAGAATCGTGAAGGGAATGTAAAAGGGCATGAAGAATCCTGTTGGTAACTGTAAGCACTGACCTGGGAAAATGGGCCATAATAGAAGTAATTCTGTAAGAGAAAACTCAAAATAGGAAGGAGCTATATTCGATAGAGCTTGATGTGAACCAAAGAATTGAAAAAAAAAAAGTCTTTGAGCCAAATCTGAGTTTGGGAAATTTAAACAGAAAATAGTTGTTACCATTGACACTAATTTCAGTCAAATAGAAATAAAGATTGAAGGAAAAGGAAATAGTTAATTGCACTGTATAGAAAGTACATCAACAAATTCAATGGACTTAATTTAATTTGTTCCAGAGAATGTCTTTTCAGTGGAAATGAATTAATGTAGGTGTATCTTTGATTTAAATATTTGGTAAACATGCACATGGAAGCAAAAGTCTCCATGGGGTCAGAACACCTGCCTGTCAAAAAAAATACCAGGGTCAAAACGTTCTCCACTTTGACCACAGTAGCTCATTGGCTTTAGGCCTAGCCAGCCCTGGGGTAGGGTGGCCGGATTCAACAAAGAAACATTCGGGACACCCAGTTAAGTTTGTCCCAAATATCGCGTGGGATTTATTTATTTATTTATTTATTTATTTATTTATTTATTTGAGAGAGAGACAGAGAGAAGGAGCATGTGAGTGGGGGAGGGGGAGAGGGAGGGAGAGAGAACATCCTAAGCTGGCTCCATGCTCAGCACCAAGCCCGATGTGGGACTCGATCCCACAACCGTGAGATCATGACCTGAGCTGAAATCAAGAGTCAGACGCTTAACTGGCTGAGCCACCTAGGCGCCCTGCATGGGATCTACTTATAATAAAAAATTGTTCACTGTTTATCTGAAATGTCAGCTTAACAGGGAATCCTGTATTTGGTCTGGCAACTCTTTCTCAGGGTGACTATGCCCCCTGCCTCCCTTTCATCAAGCAGCATAGAAGGACTCCTAACTCTACACCAAGGACTAGTTCAGAGGCACTTAACTGCGTATGAAAAAGCCTTCGTTTAGTGTTTAGGATAGCATTTTCTATGCAATAGTGTGGTCTACTTGGTACCTCTTAGGGACCCGGTGACTCCGTAAAGTGGGGCATTGAGCCCCACTCAGCCCCACGCAGAGCCTTGCCTGCCCTCCCCTGCCCGTGATCTGGGTCATCAGTCATGGTGTCCATATCTGGCTGGGGGCCCACGAGGCAATTTGGGAACCTTCTTGAATGCCTGCTCCTTCTCTTCCTTCCTCTTTTGGTTGCTCCTCTTCCCACCCTTACACAGGGTTTGACATTGTGGTCCAGCAGAAGAACAGGGGTCCAGTCTCAGCGAAGCTCCCTGAGCCTCTCTGTTTCTTCCTCTTCGAGGGGTGTCAAATCAAACGCACAAGCTCATCTGAGGGAAGTGCTATGAAGAGGCTGCTCCATACATGGCAGTTCCTTTTGGCACATCCTCTTTTCCGTGTCTTTCTTGTGCTGCTCTCCTGCTGCCCCAGTTCCTTCCGTTCTCACTGGCTCAACCCTTTCCCATCAAAGCCTGCTCTCAGCCAGTGATGATTTGAAAAAAGACTAATTCATACTGAAGTGTTGGTGGCAGCCCATGGCTTAATGTTTTGCTCCTCTTAGAAGCCTGGGGAATGGTGCTGTCTATGCCAGACTCTGTTTAAAAAAAATTTTTTTTTGGGGGGCGCCTGGGTGGCGCAGTCGGTTAAGCGTCCGACTTCAGCCAGGTCATGATCTCGCCGTCCGTGAGTTCGAGCCCCGCGTCGGGCTCTGGGCTGATGGCTCAGAGCCTGGAGCCTGTTTCCGATTCTGTGTCTCCCTCTCTCTCTGCCCCTCCCCCGTTCATGCTCTGTCTCTCTCTGTCCCAAAAATAAATAAAAGTTGAAAAAAAATTTTTTTTAAAATACAAAATAAAAAAAAATAAAATTTTTTTTTTAATGTTTATTTATTTTTGAGAGAGAAAGAGAGACCGAGCCCAAGCAGGAGAGGGGCAGAGAGAGAGGGCGACACAGAATCTGAAGCAGGCTCCAGGCTCTGAGCTCTCAGCACAGAGCCCGACGTGGGCTTGAACTCGTGAACTGAGAGATCACACCCTGAGCTGAAGTCGCAGGCTTAACTGCCTGAGCCACCCAGGCACCCCTGCCGGACTCTGTGTAGACCAGCAAAAGAATGTTAATGGTGAGCAGCAGGCGCCACTATAGGCTTTGAGGCGATATTTTGGGAATAGTGGTCTACCTGACCTCTGTGACTATCGCTTTCAGGGCAGCCTCTGAGCCCAGAGTAGGCCTTGGTGCCCTCAGGGTTTGTGTGTGTGTGGGGGGGTGTCCTGGGCCTCCTGGGACAATGGGCTAAGTATTGGGGAATGTGGGCATTTCCGGGAAGGAGCTGAACAGAAGTCTCAGTCCTTAACAAGAGGAGCTCAGCACAAGAATGCACAGGGGACGGCCGTGGCTGCTGGGGGAGGGGGTCTGGCCGGATGGTGCCTGTGGCCCCTACAGGGAGTGCGTTGATGCGGTGGAGGGATTTCTTCCCTGAGGGAGCAGGGGGTCTCGGGTCCCCAGCTGTGTCCACAGAGCCGAGCAGGGGAGGGGTGGTGGCATGACAATGAGGCTCAAAGCCTTCTCTCAGGGACCCCCTGTCAGTAGTGAGCCTCATCCTGACACTGTCTGCGACCTGGATTTCTCTGAACCTGCTTCCTCATCAGGATAATGGCCACAACAGTACCTACACTGCGTGGTTGTCGCGAAGCTTGAATGAGATAGTGTGTGGGTGTCAGATGCCCTACTGCGTGCTTGGCACATTGGAAGGTGTGTAGCGTGAGGGGACTGTTGGGTCCGTACAAACACACGTACACAGACCACACCGACTGAACGTACCACCCACACGCTCCTCGTGGACACAGAGTGTGCACCAACATGCCTCACACATATGTGCACACACATTCCTTGATTTATGAAAACTCACAAGAATATAAAAATTTCAAGTGTTTTTTTTATAAGCAAAAGTAACCTCCATTCTTAAAAAGCTATAAAGGAAGGGTTGCAAGTTTTCCCAGCCTTCCCCCCATCTGCTGCTTCCCTTCCCTCCAGTGTGTCTGTTGTTGACAATTTGGCGCATGTCTTCCTCCGCTTTTCCTAAGCCTGTGCAAACATCAGTTTACATACATGTGTATGCATGTTCTTAAACAAAAATGAAATCATGCCATACATACTGGTCTACACCCTGCTTTTTGTCAATTCATCATGGACCCTTTCCCAGGTCAGTATGTATTGACCAGCCCCACTTAAAAATTTTTTTTTTCAACGTTTATTTATTTTTGGGACAGAGAGAGACAGAGCATGAATGGGGGAAGGTCAGAGAGAGAGGGAGACACAGAATCGGAAACAGGCTCCAGGCTCTGAGCCATCAGCCCAGAGCCTGACGCGGGGCTCGAACTCACGGACCGCGAGATCATGACCTGGCTGAAGTCGGACACTTAACCGACTGCGCCACCCAGGCGCCCCGACCAGCCCCATTTTAAATGGTTGTGTGGTATTTCACAGGGTGGGCACCCCATAATTTATCCCACCGTATCCTTACTGGCTGGGATTCGGTTTCTTTCTCATTTCTTTCCTGCCCCTTCAGTGGATATCTTTATCCAAATTGCTTTATGTCCTTAGATTATTTTTTTCTGTAAAATAGATCCTTAAAAGTGGGATTACTGGATCAAAGGATATGAACATATAACATTTTCATAAATTCTGCCAAATTACTTTTCAAAAAAGTGTTCTAATTATGTCTACCAACAGTGTAAAAAAAGGTGCCTGTCAATTTTTATTTTTGCTTAGTGCCATGGTAGGGGGAGAAAAGTATCTTATAAACTGTGTGTGTGTGTGTGTGTGTGTGTGTGTGTGTGTGTGTGTGTTTAAGATTTTATTTTAAAATAATCTCTATACCCATTGGGGGAGTCGAACTCACAAGCCCTGTATCAAGATCAAGAGTCACATGCTTTCTATTGACTGAACCAGCCAGGTGCCCCTAAACTATTTTCTTGACTACTTGTGAAGTTGGGCATCTTTTCATGTATTTTATTGTCCATTTGTACTTCTTCTTCTGTCAATTTCCTATCGTTATATTTTGAATTGCTTGCTTTTTTCTTACTAATTCATAGCAGTTTGTGTGTTTGGGGTCCTATCGGGAATATTAACTCTCCATCTGTGTTATGTGTGGAGGGTATTTTCTCCCTACTGACAAATGTCATTCCCACCTAGGGATAGACACTCACCCAGATGTGTGCGTGTGCACTAAGACATTTAAAGAGGCAGAGTGGCGGTTTGCTGTTGCTAGAAGTTGGGGAAAGTAAGCCTCTGGGTTTCAGCAGGCTGGTTTGCAGGCCTCCCCCTTTCTGGAATATTTATTTGGGAGGCAGGAATATTTACAGTTCACCACCTCATTGTTTTCAGCATACTCGGAAGTGTTGACCGTTCCCTTATATTCCAAGGATTTTTATAACTATAGACTCCAGGACATCCCTGAGTTTCAGAATAGTTTTTTTTTTTTTTTTTTTTTTTTTTTTTCTGGATTGAAGTGGAAAACTATTTAGTCACCTTTGGGCAGTCCCTGGGGAATCAGATACCGGTGGGAAGGCTGCCAGAGGCCAGGGGTGGGAATGTCCGGCTGTCCCTCATTTCCTGCTCCTCACTGCCAGGCACGAATGGCTGAGGGCTGGAGGGGGCACAGATCACAGCTGTCTCCTCACAGGGATCTTAAATCTCCCTGGAGTGTGTTCGTGTGTGCGTGTTTGTGTGCATCCTGCCAGAACAGGGAGTCTGACTTTCCTGTCACGCCTGATTCATTGAATCTGGTGAGAGGAAGGTGCAGCTGAGTCAGTGATGAGCGGATTTGAGTTGTCATGTATGTATTTTTAGTTGACATGTCCTTTTCTTAGTTTAAAAGATAAAAAACGAGAAACTGACACATGGAAGCACTTCTGGAGTTTTTTTTAAGAAACAGTTTTGAACTTACAAAAAAGTTGCAAAAATAGAACAAAGAAGGGGGCCTGGGTGGCTCAGTTAAATGTCCCACTCTTAATTTCGGTTTAGGTCATGATCTCACCATTCATGGGATTGAACCCCGTATCAAGCTCTGGGCTGACATCGAGGAGCCTGCTTTGGATTCTCTCTCTCCCTCTCTCTCTCTGCCCCTCCCCTGCTTGTGCACACACACTCTCTCTCAAAATAAATAAACTTAAAAAAATATCAATATCACTGATTAACATTCTACTCCATTTGCTTTATAATATTCTCTCTCCTCTCCCTCCTCCTCGTTTTCTTCCTTCCTTTTTCTCTGTCTCTCATTTGAGGGTAAGTTACATTCATCATGGTTCTCTATCCCTAAATACTTCAGGGTATATTTTCTAAGAAATGTGTAAAATATATTTTTAAGAATTTAAAAATAGGGATTAAGAATAGGGATATTCTTTTACATAATCACACTGTAGTTACCAACTTTAGTAAACTTAACACGGCTGCCATACTTCATCTAATTCACCGTTCATCTTCTGTCCTATCAATTGACCGAATAATGCCTTTTATAGCAAGTCCCCCTCCCCCTCTTTCTCAGTATGGGATCCAGTCTAGACTCTCATATTGAATTTAGTTGTTGTATTTCACCAGCTTCTTTTTTTTAAAAATGTATTTTATTTATTTTATTTATTTATTTTTATTTATTTTTTTTAAAGATTTTATTTTATTATATTATATTTATTTTATTTTACTTATTTATTTTTCAATATATGAAGTTTATTGTCAAATTGGTTTCCATACAACACCCAGTGCTCATCCCAAAAGGTGCCCTCCTCAATACCCATCACCCACCCTCGCCTCCCTCCCACCCCCCATCAACCCTCAGTTTGTTCTCAGTTTTTAAGAGTCTCTTATGCTTTGGCTCTCTCCCACTCTAACCTCTTTTTTTTTTTTCTTCCCCTCCCCCATGGGTTTCTGTTAAGTTTCTCAGGATCCACATAAGAGTGAAACCATATGGTATCTGTCTTTCTCTGTATGGCTTATTTCACTTAGCATCACACTCTCCAGTTCCATCCATGTTGCTACAAAGGGCCATATTTCATTCTTTCTCATTGCCACGTAGTACTCCATTGTGTATATAAAAGACAATTTCTTTATCCATTCATCAGTTGATGGACATTTAGGTTCTTTCCATAATTTGGCTATTGTTGAGAGTGCTGCTATAAACATTGGGGTACAAGTGCCCCTATGCATCGGTACTCCTGTATCCCTTGGGTAAATTCCTAGCAGTGCTATTGCTGGGTCATAGGGTAGGTCTATTTTTAATTTTTTGAGGAACCTCCACACTGTTTTCCAGAATGGCTGCACCAGTTTGCATTCCCACCAACAGTGCAAGAGGGTTCCTGTTTCTCCACATCCTCTCCAGCATCTATAGTCTCCTGATTTGTTCATTTTGGCCACTCTGACTGGCGTGAGGTGATATCTGAGTGTGGTTTTGATTTGTATTTCCCTGATGAGGGGCGACGTTGAGCATCTTTTCATGTGCCTGTTGGCCATCCGGATGTCTTCTTTAGAGAAGTGTCTATTCATGTTTTCTGCCCATTTCTTCACTGGATTATTTGTTTTTTGTGTGTGGAGTTTGGTGAGCTCTTTATAGATTTTGGATACTAGCCCTTTGTCCGATATGTCATTTGCAAATATCTTTTCCCATTCCGTCAGTTGCCTTTTAGTTTTGTTGATTGTTTCCTTTGTAGTGCAGAAGCTTTTTAGCTTCATGAGGTCCCAATAGTTCATTTTTGCTTTTAATTCCCTTGCCTTTGGGGATGTGTCAAGTAAGAAATTACTATGGCTGAGGTCAGAGAGGTCTTTTCCTGCTTTCTCCTCTAGGGTCACCAGCCTTCTTTAATCTGGAACATTTCCCACAGCCTTCGTCTTTTACAACAACTTACATTTTTGAATAATATAATACACCAGTTTTTTGTTAATTGAATGTTCTTCATTTGAAGTTTGTCTCATGTTTTTCTCATGATTAGATTTGTTACTAATTTCTGGCCAGAGTACTTTGCGGGTGTGTTGATCTGTCTCAGGTTCTGGAAGCACAAAATGTCCCTCATTGGAGATGTTCATTTTGATCACTTGTCAAGGTGGTGTCTGATTTTTCCGTTGCATATTTACTGCTCTTTTCCCCCCTTTGAAGTCTCATTTTTTAAAAATATATTTTCTTCTTTATTTTATTTTAATTTTTTTTAACGTTTATTTATTTTTGAGACAGAGAGAGACAGAGCATGAACAGGGGAGGGTCAGAGAGAGGGAGACACAGAATCCGAAACAGGCTCTAGGCTCCGAGCTGTCAGCACAGAGCCCGATACAGGGCTCGAACCCACAGACCGCGAAATCATGACCCCAGCCGAAGTCGGCCACCCAACCAACTGAGCCACCCAGGCACCCCTCTTTATTTTATTTTAGAGAGAGTGAGCAAGTGAGCAGGGGAGAGGGGCAGAAGGAGAGAGAGAGAATCTCAAGCAGGTCCACGCTTAGCATGGAGCCCAATGTGGATCTTGATCCCACAACCCTGTCTCAAAGAGTCAGATATTCAACTGACTAATCCACCCAGGTGCCACCCTCCTCCTGAAGTCTTCTAAGAGACACGTTAAGACCCTGCAAATATCCTGTGCCTCATCAAAATGTGCCCCTAAATTTAGCATCCACAGAAAAAGGCCTGAGGTTTTTAAATGAAATTATTTAGATGTCTCTGTGTTTCATTAAAATAAACTCACTTGGCCACTTTAATTTATAGCCTCCCACTTAGGGCTCAGATTTGGAGGCCATTACCCTGTAGTTCTTCTCCCATCTCTGATAGGATAGTAGCCTCACTGGGTGATGAGTCTGGGAACTATTTCCTTTTCCTTGGAGGAAAAATGTGTGCCCTGTCAATGTGTAAACTGCCTGGACCTCTCCCTCCTCCCCCGTGCCAATTCCTGACTTCTTTTTCAGTCTGTGGGATGGCAGCAGTGATTTCAGCCCTCGCATTTCTCCTGCCCCTACATTCCAATGGCTCCAGAACATAGCACTGCCAAGAGGGATGGCCAGGTCTGGGGAGGAAAACAGAGGCCTGTTTCTATTAGTAGGCTGCAGGGGGCGGGGGGCGGGGGGAGATGGGGACGTGGGGGGGGGTATTCCTTCCCATCTGCCAGTTTCTGCACACACTCAGAGCTGGCTCTCAGGCCGCTGGTGCAGGACCCCCAGACCCCTCCTTGCCTCATATGACCCTTCCTGAATCCTGTCTGCCACAAGTGGCCACTGGTTGGTATCAGTGCCAGTGCTCCTGAGCACCTGGCATCGCTGGTTTCGTGTAGGCCTCTGGGCCCTAGAGTCTGTGCCTCAGTCTTGACCTCTGGATGTGGTGGGTCTCCCTGAGGGTCTGGGCCCTCTTCCCCTAGGCCTCCTGAATAAAGCCACCTCTCCTCCAACTCTATGGAAGAATGAATGAAGAGTGGCCATAAGGGTTTCCTATGATCAAGCCTGAGACCCAGCCTACCTCCCCAGGAAGTCCGACCTCCCCAGGCTGGCCTCCCAGAGCAGTTCTGTGCTGCCCACTCTGGGGCAGCCTGCTCCTTAGGGGTGGGGACAGGCAGCAGGCTGTGCTGCCTCCAGCCTCTCCTCCTAGAGGAGTGGGGGCTTGTGAAGCCACCCAGCTCCTCCAAAGGACTGGTTCCAAGGCCTAGACAGGGGTTCCAAGACGGGGGTGGGAGGTGGGGGCATTTCAAGGTCCAGAAAGATATTAAGGGAGGAAATAACAAGCAGTCCCTCCTGGCCCAGGTCTCCCTGCCTCCGGAGGTGCCTGGGCTGGCAGGGGTGGGGCCGGCACTTCCCTCTGCATTTCCTCCCATTGTTCCTGCCCCACTTCCGGGAATTCTCCGTGGGGCGGAGGGTTGGCTGGCCTGGTGCCAGAAAGGGAGGCCTTGGAGGCCAGGCCTTGCCCTTGCAGCAGGCTCCAAGGCTCCCTTCCAGCAGCATGTCTGCACCACCAAGCCTGCCATCCCCTCCGCTCCCACTGTCCGCTCTGCCTTTCCCTTCCCCAGGTGACCCCTCAGGCATGTGGGGACCTGAGTTCTAGGGCAGGCTCTGCCATCCACCTGCTGAAGCCAGTCTGTCTGCTCTGCTGCCTGGAGGGAAGTGTGACTCTGATGCCATGGATTCACAGGTCTTTTACACCGACTGTCTTGTCTTTTTTGACATTGCCTGGGTCCAGATGTAACCCGACTAACTAACATGGGTTTGCTCCTCAGTGAGTCACATATAGAAATTGCAGCTGGTAGAGTTGTTGCACAAAGGAAACTTTCTTTGCAGCAAATAAAGATCACGGGGAGTAACTTCCAAAGCCACGACTTCCCTAGCAAGGGGTGAATGGGTTCCTTCTATTTAAAATCTTTAGACAGGGCATGAGGACAGTCATGCACCTTAAGGAAATATGCCTGTACTTACATTGTATGTTATGTAAATGAGGTTTGTGCTCCTCCTCAGGCAGAGATTTTAGTATAATAATGAGGTAAAGGTAACTGTTAGTCACTCCATGGCTCACTCCATGGTTCATCCGCGCAGTGTAAGTGGAGAGTTAAACTCGACCTGGTCTGGGTAGTCTGGGCTACTGGAACTCTTCATCAGGGCGGTCATTATTGTTTGAGGGGTAGTTTTGGTTTCCATCATGGGATGCTATGCCAGTGGGGTCTTTTTCCTGAGTTAAGAGACAAGCTGGAAAGAAGAGCTTATAGAAAAATGTGGGACAAAGGTCATAGGGTACAAGCAGGCGAGCAGTAAAGAGCAGGTCTTGGGTTCTACCTGGTGACACTGAGGACACTTCAGTCAACACACTGGTGACAAGTGCCTTCCCCATGCTGGCCCTATAGGATGGAGACACTCCTGGAGCCCCTACTTACGCTGTGGTACAAGCCTGCTCCATGCTGCAAAAGAATATAACACACACCAGTCCAAATTCTAGAAAATGTGACTCCTGGCATCACGAGGAATGAATAGTAGTGAACGTCTCTCTCTTTAGCCCTTTCTTTAAAGAAATGTCAGAAAAATATTACAAAATTCCGCACAAATCAGGCTGTTGCCTTGCTGGCGAAGGAACCTGTAAGGTGACCGACAGTCCACTGGTCCCAAGAATAATGGAGCTCAAGTGATTTTATTGTCTAGTCACTTATGTAAGTGGCAGTTAATTAATTAGTAATTAATTACTTTTATCGTGGTAAAATATACATAACAAAACTTACCATTTTAACTATTTTAAGTGCACAGCTCAGTGGCATTAAGCACATTCACACTGTTGTGCGACCATCACCACCATCTGTGTCCAGAACTTTTTCATCACCCCAAACTGAAGCTGTACCCACTAAATAATAACTCCCCATTCCCTCTACCCTCCTGGTAACCTCTATTTTATTTTCTTTCTTCAAAAACTTGCTTATTCTAGGAACTGCATGTAAATGGAATCATACCGTATATATCTTTTTGTATCTGGCTTATTTCACTTAGTATAATGTCTCCAAGGTTCATCCATGTTGTCGCAGGTGCCAGAATTTCTTTCCTTTTTTGTTTGTAATTTTTTTAATGTTTATGTATTTTTGAGAGAGACAGACACAGAGTGGGAGTGGGGGAGGGTCAGAGAGAGAGGAAGACACAGAATCCGAAGCAGGCTCCAGGCTCTGAGCTGAGAGCCCGATGTGGGGCTCGAATTCACGAATGGTGAGATCAGACCTGAGCCGAAGTTGGACACTTAACCGACTGAGCCACCCAGGCGCCCCCAGAATTCCTTTCCTTTTTTAAGGCTTAATAATATTTAATTGTATGCATGCTTTTAATTAATTAATTTTATTTTAATTTTTATTGCATTTTATTTATTCATTCATCTGTTTATTCATCTGTTGATAGATACTTGGGTTGCTTTCATTTTTTGGCAATTGTGAATAATGCTGTTATGAACATGGGTATACAAATATCTCTTTGACTTCCTGATTTCAATTCTTTGAATAGATAACCCAGAAATGGACTTGCTGGATTCTGTGGTTTGATCCATTTTTCCTTTCCCTTTTTTTCATTCCCACCAACAAGACACAAGGATTCCAGTTTCCCCGCATCCTCACC
Organism: Felis catus; assembly: GCF_018350175.1. Taxonomy (NCBI): domain Eukaryota; kingdom Metazoa; phylum Chordata; class Mammalia; order Carnivora; family Felidae; genus Felis; species Felis catus. Next base: position 88,080,393 of record NC_058370.1, read on the forward strand.
TACCTTTGTTGTTTGCTTCTTTTTTTTCGACAGTGGCCATCCTAATGAATGTGAGGTAGTATCTCATTGTGAGCAGTTTTTTGTCTTTTTATGAATATTTTATTTTATTTTGTAAATTTAAATTTTAATTAATATACAGTGGAATATTGGTTTCAGCAGTAGAATTCAGCGATTCGTCACTTACATACAACACCCAGTGCTCATCACAAGTGCCCTTCTTAGTACCCATCACCCATCTAGCCCATCTCTCACCCACGTCCCTCCATCACCCGTCAATTTGTTCTCTATCGTTAAGAGTCTCTAGTGGTTTGTTTCCCTCTCTTTTCTTTCCCATAGCCCCCTTTCCCATATGTGCATCTGCTTTGTTTCTTAAATTCCACATATGAGTGAAATCATATGGTATTTGTTTTCTCTGATGGACTTTATTTTGCTTAGCATAACACATTCTAGCTCCTTTTGTCATTGCAAATGGCAAAATTTCATGATTTTTGATGGCTGAGTAATATTCCATTATATATATGTATATATATATATGTGTGTGTATATATATAATGTATTATATATAGTATATGTATGTGATGTATATAATATATATTATGTAATATATATATCACATCTTCTTTATCCATTCAACAGTGGATGGACATTTGGGCTCTCTCCATAGTTTGGCTATTGTTGATAATGCTGCTATAAATGTTGGGGTGTAGGTACCTCTTTGAATCTGTATTTTTGGGTAAATCTGTATTATGGGTAGATACCTAATAGTGCAATTACTGGATCATAGGGTAGTTCTACTGGATCATAGGAGCCTCCATACTGTTCTCTAGAGTGGCTGCACCGCTTTGCATTCCCACCAGCAGTGCAAGAGGGTTCCCCTTTCTCTGCGTCTTTGCCAACATTTGATGTTTCTTGTGTTGTTAATTTTAGCCATTCTGACAGGTGTGAGGTGGCATCTCATCGTGGTTTTGATTTGTGTTTCCCTGATGCTGAGTGATGCTGAGCATCTTTTCATGTGTCTGTTAGCCATCTGGATGTCTTCTTTGGGAAAATGTTTATTCATATCTTCTGCCCATTTCCTAACTGGGTTATTTGTATTTTGGGTGTTGAGTTTGGTAAGTTCTTTATAGATTTTGGATACTAACCCTTTATCAGATATGTTGTTTGCAAATATCTTCTCTCATTCCATAGGCTGCCTTTTAGTTTTGTTGATTATTTCCCTTGCTGTGCAGAAGCATTTTATCTTGAGGTCCCAATAGTTCATTTTTGCTCGTTTCCCTTGCCTTTGGAGACGTGTCTAGTAAGAACTTGCTGTGGCCAAAGTCAAAGAGGTTGCTGCCTGTGTTCTCCTTTAGGATTTTGATGGCTTCTTGTGTGAGCAACCAGTTTTAAAAATCAGCTATTTAGGTCAAGATAGAAATTTTATCTCAATAAACCTTCATAAAACCTGTATTCATAAAAACCTATATTCTAATCAGTTGTTACAGACACTAGAAAAGAAGGAAGGCCCCAAATAATAGGTGTGCTGTTTATTCACCAGGGAAAAAAAAATTAAGAAGCAAATGATGAGAGCACTCCTGTGGCTTTTCGTTGTTCACACCCTGACAGCAATATGCAGGAAGCACACAGAAGTCTGATGCGACATCAGGCGACAGTTCTGATAGACACGGGCCACTTGCTGTTCCTGATTTCCGGCCACCGCTACAGAGATGCAGAATGCAGTTTGCCCATTTCTTAGCTTAGGGAACACACACATTTTCCTTGGCACTCTTTGAAGGATCCCTTAACTGATTGTCACTCAATCATCTACTCTTTCCAAGAGCCCATACATTTATGGGACTCCCACCCCTCAGTCAGAGGTGCTGCCTTAGGTGTATGTGGTGTGACAGTCCTGGGCCTCTCTTGGGAGTGGGACATGTCCACCCTGGCACAATTTGCTTTTCTCCCTGTCTCTGAAGACAGGAAAGACTGTTTTTCATTTATGATCATTGCTGGCTGAGGCCTGGGAAAGTGATATAGATGGCCAGTGTAGATGGAGGTTAGAGGGGCTACTGCACCTTCAGAGCAACGCAGGTGTGATGGCTTTCAGGAGACACGGGTCTGGTGGATTGTTGAGGTGTGATGGGCAAGACAGCCCTTATATGGGAGTGTCCAGGCAGACAGGGGTGATGGGGCGAGGCCTCTGGGGAGAGGCAGAAAGGGGTCAAAGTTGACCTTGGGGGAAGGTGTCTCTCATCTGTGTGCAGGGAGAGGGGCCTGGCCCTCCTCGGATGGTACATGGGGTGGCTGGGGGCAGGGTGCTAGGGAGCATTAAGGGGTCCTAAGGGACTGTGGTGTTCTAGGCAGATCAGCTTTGCCTGCAGGGTGTTTGTTTGTGGGGTAAGGTGGTAGGGTCAGGGGTGGGGGTGGGGGTGGGGGTGGTCTGTTGGGAGAAGAGTCAGGCACATTAGGCTAATTCTTTACATTCTACTTTTCTCTCCATTTAGGTTCTTGGGGGAAGCCAACATCCCACTCCGGGAGGTCCTTGCCACCCCCAGTCTGTCTGCGAGCTTCAATGCTCCCCTGCTGGACACCAAGAAGCAGCCCACAGGGGTAAGTGCGCACTGGGTCTTTGCATCAGGCTAGTGTCTGGTCTGAGGACTTGCCTTTCTGACCCAAGTGGTGTTTCATAGTCCAGCTACCAGCAACCAGGCCAGGCCCTCCCTGGCTAGAGCTTAGGGTGCTGGGGAAAGGAACTGGCATGGAAGAGGTGGGAAGGGGACGGGAGGGAATCCTGGCCCCACCTGCTGGGCTCAAGTCAGCCTTGTTTCACACCAGCTTTGCCTGTCCCCTGGGTCCCCTCCTGCTCTGGAGGGAGGCACAGTCACCTCCTGGGACTGGTTTTCCACTAGAAACCTGATGTCTCCCCAAGCTTCCTGGGCAGCCTTGGTTATGGCTCCCCCAATCTCCTTGGCAGCCCTCCCTCACCACCCAGCCCCCATCTCTGGATCTGGAATATCTGAGTCATCTGGGTCACAGATCACAAGGGAAGGGGGACAGACATTTCCCTCCCCTGCCCACCGGGACCTGTCAGACCCTCTTCCTTTCCTCCATTGTCCTTCCTGCCCCTCCCCCAGCCTTTCCAGTGCTTTCCCAGTCCTAGCAGACAATTTCCAGCTCTCATCTCTGGCTTCCCGTTATTTTTAGGGAGCTAAATATATGCTGCAGGGTTCTTTCTTCCTGGTCAGTAGAATTCCTGACCTTCCCTCTGGGTCAGCTCCACCTCCCAGGATGCACTGGGGGACTATCCGTTTGGAAATACTTCCTCCCAGTGAGGCCCTGGGGATTCTGGGCTGAGTTCTCTTAGACACAGTGGGGCTACCTTGTGTGTGTGTGTGAAGGGGGGAGGCTCTTGGCTGGCTTGGTGAGTCAGGAAGTGGCCAATCTGGGCAGAACTCTGATTGGAACTACTACTGGGTACTGAGAGCTGGGGAAAGGGAGTGACTGACTGAAGTCACATAGTGAATCCATGTCCAAATAGGGACAAATTACAGGGTGGCACATATTTTAAACTCTCAGGAGTAGAAGAGACTTGAATGGATTCCTGGTCCACTGTGCTTCTGATGCTGGAATTTCTTCCCAAGGCATCTTACTTAGGCCAATGTTGGCTGGATGCTTCCCTGATGAGAGATGTTACTTCCCAGGAGAATCCATCCCTTTCTCAGATAGTGCTTATGGGCAGAACGTTTGGGTTTAGTGCAGTGATCACTCGTAGGTTTGTAACCTCTTTAAGAGCTTTCCAGGTGAAATCTGAAACCAGCTCCCTTTCAAGGAAGGCAGGGAGAGAGCAAAGAAAGAGGCAGGGCACTCCAGACTGGTAGGCAGCCGGTTTAGTAAGCAGGGAACTTACCTATGAGGCTTGTCTGGGGCAACAGCAAGATAAGTAGATATCTGCACCCATCCACCAAATCTCAAAAGTTTGTATAGAGATCTTAACTGGGTTCAGATGGATACCATCCAGATAGTCTCAATGCCATGTCACTAGCTCAAGACGATGCCCGGAGCAGTCTTTGGGAGCAAGGACGGCAAGTAGAACTTACATTCCAAGGATGGTAGAGGGGGTGAGGAGCCTCTAATTGTCTAGGTTTAGCTCATGGGTCAACTGGTGGGCGTGTCCTCTGGTAATCTCCTTCAGTATCACTGAGCCTGTCTCCATCACCTCTTGATCCCCCCTTGTCATCCATCTGAATTCTCCAGTCTAGTCGTGCAATCTAAGGGTTCTAGCACCAATTTCCAATGTGTGTATGTGGGTTTTCCCCCCACACCACCAAGCAATTCTCTGACACCAGCTGGGTGTCCTACAATTCAACTCAGTTCTGACACTGTCTATCCAGAGACAGCACTGGGTTAAGGGCTTAGTCCTGCAAGACCTTCCCTTCCCCTTCCGATGCCAATCTCAAGTCCAGTCTCTAGGCGGAATGTTCTTATGACCCCCTCCTTGGGTTTGATTAATTTGGTAGAGTGGCTTACAGAACTCAGAGAAATATTTTATTTACTAGATTACTGGTTATTATCCAACCTGGAAGCTCTCCAATCCCTGTCCTTTGGGTTTTTATGGAGACTTCATTGGCAACTGAACTCATTCACCAGCCGTGGAGGTGGTGGGGCTGAAAGTTCTACAACCTTCTAATTGCAAGGTTGGCTCCAATAGCGACCAGATCCAATCCTTAGGTGATTTCCATTAGCACAACAAAAGACACATTTATGGTTCTTATCACTTAGGAAATGCCCAGGAGTTCCCCAAAGGACCTCTGTGCCAGAATCAGGGACAATGACCAAATCTACATATATACACACATATATTTGTAATTAGAAATCACAGTATCACATCCACATAGACAAGAAGGACTCCAAGCACTTCTGGATTCTGAAGAGGATCACGGCTTTCTCTACAGGTGTAGAGCACTAATGGATGAACTGTACATAGCTGGTGAAGGAGATACTTTGAGTCAAGGATCTGCTTGGAGCTTCTCCAACAAACCTCAGCTGGGCTGCACTTTGTTGTGTATTGAGCCCCTTTTTTAGAGTTCCTCTAAAAGTTCTTTTAGACCCAATATCAACAGGGGTTGCCCCCCCCAACATCAACTCAATTCTGATACTATCTACCCAGAGACAGTATCAGATTCCACAAATTAAGGATTCAGTCCTACAAGTGTGCCTCCACCTTCTACTTTAGATGCCAGTCACAAGCCCCAGGCTGTCTCCTGTGCTTCTGACCAACAAGCTACAGATTGGAAGTTCCAGTGACCTTCTCCTTAGGTTTGATTAATTTGCTAGAGCAGCTTACAGAACTCAGAAAAACACTTACTAACATTTACGAGTTTATTAAAAGATTTGATAAAGGATATGAATCAATAGCTGGATAAAGAGATACATAGGGCGAGGTCCTGAACAAAGGAACTTTCTGTCCTTGTGGAGCATGGGGCCCTGTTCAGTGGCATATGGAAGCATTCTGGTTCCCTAAACATAGGATCTCTCTGAAAAAAGAGACCAAAAAACTTGAGTCTTTAATGGAGGCTTCATTGTTATCATGATTGACTAAGTCATTGGCCATTGACTGAGTCAACTGCCAACTCCTCTTCCCTTCCCAGAGGTTGGGAGGGATGGGACTGAAAGTTCCAACTCTCTAATCACATGGTTGGTCCTCCTGGCAACCAGCTCCCACCCATGAGTGGGGTCCAAAAGTCACCTTCATTAATAATAAGACACCCATTTTATCTTTATGGCTCTGAAGTGTTTTCAGGAACTGTGGATGAAGACCAAATATATCTGAGAAGTATATTTTGGTCACCTGAATGACCAAATATGTATTTCTTTTAAATCATTAAATCACAGCCCCTGGTACGTCCAACCAGGGTTTTTAGCTTCCTGGATGTGCTGCTAAAACACCTCTCCACTCTTGCTCTCTGTGCATCCATGACTGGTGTTTCCTGAAAGTTCTCCTGCACTTGTGCCTCTCCAGGCTCAGAGGCCCATCCAGCCGCTGAGACACAGCTTTTCATGCCTGGACCCTGTCCATGGGGCTGAGCCAGGTTGGTGACCATCCCTGGATGTCTCACCTCTTCTCCTCTGGTTCTTGGTTTCTGCATTCTATTTGTGCTTCATGCTCACCAGCTGGGAACCTGCTGCCTTCTCCTTTCTGGGTTGGGACTCCTGTCTGACTGCAGAGATTGCCAATTCTTCATAGATCATGTCTTCAAAAGCGGGGTGTGAAAGCCAGAAGGTGATGGATGGGAGAGGAGGTCTAAGCCCTGCATGGTTTAGCCCCCACTTGAGCACAGGCTAGGGGAGGTGGGGCCAGGAGGCAGCTCTGGCCAGTGGAGACTATCCTAGTCCATTTTCTAGTGCCTGTGATAGTGCTAAGTCACAGAGCAGCCCAGGCAGGGGCCCCAGGCCCCAAGACCATCTGAGCTGGGGCTTCCCACTTTGGGACCTGGGGATGGTTGCAAATGGAGCGGGAGGCACAGAGAACTGAGGTTGTACTCAGAAGGGACAGGGAGCCCTGTCAGAAGCTCAGGATTCTACTAGCTATTTACTGAGGCAGATTTCTGGGCTGGGCCTAGTGGGCAGAGCATGTCAGGCATACCCAATTGAGTTTAGCTCAGGTTGTCAAAGCAACCTGCTGAGCGAGTGATAGGAGTGAAGACAGGGTGCAGGATCCTTGGAAAACCTTGGAAAGACTGAGAGGAGGAGGAAGGCTGGGACAGGTTGTGAAATCCTGCTGCAGGCTGGCCTATAGACTACATTTACCCAAATCCCTTCAGATGTGGCACACTGCACTGTGTGCCATGAGAAGATACCACATCTGTCCTCAGACAGGTTCTAGACTGAAGGGGAAAACACTATCCCTGTCCTGGGGGAGCCTCCAGGCCTATGGTGGTTCTGGACACACATGGAGGAAAGAAGCAACATACTCACAAATTTCCTTTGAGAGCAGCTTGCTAATGAGCGTGTGGACACAGCATGGAAACTGTTGGTATTACCTCAGTCTTTTTTTTTTTTTTTAAGTTTATGTATTTATTTTGAGAGAGAGAGAGAACGAGGGGCAGAGAGAGGGAGAGAGACGGAATCCCAAGCAGGCTCCACACCATCAGCACAGAGCCTGATGTGGGGCTTGAACTCACGAACCACGAGATCATGACCTGAGCGAAACCAAGAGTCTGATGCTTAACCGACTGAACCTTCCAGGCTTCAGTCTTCACAACCAGAGGCAGATCCGAAAATGAAACCTGCTGGGTGACAAGGAAACATGAACCTCAGTGGTGTGGTGGGTTGGGAGCCAGGAGGGCACTGTGTGTGTTGGGAGCAGGAACTGGTGGCGAGTGGATGCACAGCTCTGGTGGGTCCCTGAGTTTCTTTTAAGCAGTTTGAAGATGCTGCCAACCATTCCTGCCTCAGTCACGGCCACATCTTACCCACCACCCCCCCCCCCCCCCCCCCCCCAGCTTCTTAGGTGTTTTCTCAGGGAAAGGTAATAAATAAGACCGTGACACATATGGGGATTTCCTATCCACTCATGCAGTGTGTGTCGGGGCAGGTGGGAGTGGGCTGGTCTAGGGTTTGGTCGCGCTAATCAGTGTGAAGAGAGCCGGGGCTTAGGAAGCAGGCAGTAAGCAATGGACTGAGCTTGGTGGGGTGGGCGAAGGACCCCAGAGCTGGGCCGCATAACCTGGAGGAGGATCCGATGAGGTTGTCCTCTGCCTTTGTCTTTGGTTTCCTAGGCCCTCCTAGCCTGGTGACCAGACAGGACCCTCTAGAGTTCTGCGATATTATTGACCGTGGACCCCAAGATGGCAGACATGGGTGACTGAGGTTACCTGCTCCTCCAGGGCAGCGTGTTCTGGTGGACACATGACTGGCTGATAATGGTCTTGTGACGGGATGACGGTCTTGTGACGGTCCAGGGCCGGAGACTTGAACAGGGCTATCAGGTGGGGTACCTTGATGTGGACAGCCCCGGAAGGACTCTAGGCCAAGGTCATTTGGTTTGTGAGAGTGCAGAGCTCACATACATCCTACAGGAGGAAAATCTCAGCTCTGGTTACGTCTGCAGAAGGGGACAGGCAGTGAGGTATGACATCATGGTGAAGGTGGGAGGTCCTGACCATGGGTGGAATCCATAGACATGCCCCTGTGGATCCCCAGTAGAGCTAAAGGCCTCCAGTATTAATCACCTGCAGCTGTGGTTCCCCAGAGTCTGTTCTAGGTCCTGGGCTCCAGGTCATCTGAAGCTGCCAGGGATGCCCCTGTAGTTCCTTGATGGGTAAATAAAAGATGGAGCTGGTTCTGTGCTGGAAGTCTCATTCAAGTGCCTGAATGAGTGACTGGAGTCTCATTCATCCACCAGGATGTTGCCACTTCTTCCGGAGGTTGGTGTGGGGCTCTCAGTGTGGAGGTGCCTGATGCTGCCTGGATGGTCTTCAAATTTCGGGGCTGCTGCTCCTTCCTGCTTCTCCTGCAGGGCTGCCCCCTTGCTAAGGTGTTGGCACCCAGGTCATGGAGAGCAGCAGCTATGCTCCTGCGGGTCCACCTCCTCTCTGACCCAGAGATGGTGTGCAAAGTCTCCAAGGGTGCAGGGAGGGCCTGGTAAGGGGGGCAGAGTTTGAGACGTAAGAAGGGGTATTCTCCAAGGGGGGCAGGGTCTGAGACGTAAGAAGGGGTGTTCTCCAAGGGGGGCAGGGTCTGAGACGTAAGAAGGGGTGTTCTCCAAGGGGATCTGCTCCTAGGGCCGGGGGACCCGAGTCACCAAGTATTAGTAGAGCTGGGGCTGAAAGGCAGCCAAGCTGTGCCCCTTCCAAGGTTTTGCTCCTCTCTCTTCACCACAGCGGGGTAGATTTAATACTGCGACCTGCAGCTCCTCCTGCTCCCCCGATCCTGCTCGCTTTGGTTTCCTTTTCTTTCCAACATACTTTATAATTTACTCATCTATTTCACTGACTGTGTAATGTCTGTCTCCTCTGCCAAGATGTCAGCTCCATCCATGGAGGCAAGAGCCTTTGCTTTGTTCGTGGAAGTAGTCTAGTATCTTGACGTGTTTGGCCCTTAGCGGGTGCTCCCTATATATTTATGCAGGGGATGATTAAGCAGAGTAATGAATGAATGGGTCAGGCCAGATACGTCAGGTAGGGCGCCCTCCACCTTTCAGAAAAGTGCCCAACACAGGCTGAGCCAAGCCATTACCCCACACCGGGCCAGCCTCATGAGCAGTTAGGCCCTGCACTTGCTTTAATTCTCTGCTGTTGCCATCTTGAAATTCCTAATAAATTTTTAACAAGGGACCATACTTGGGGTGCCTGGGTGGCTCAATCGGTTAAGCATCCGACTCTTGATTTCGACTTGGGTCATGATCTTACGGTCTGTAAGTTTGAGCCCTGTGTCGGGCTCTATGCTGATGGTGTTGAGCCTGCTTGAGATGCTCTCCCTTTCTCTCTGCCCCTCCCCTGCTCTCTCTCTCTCTCTCTCAAAAAATAAATAAATACAATAAAAAACAAAAAACAAGGGACCATATTTTCATTTTGCACTTGGCCTGTGGCTGGTCCTAAAGTGGGATTCAGCATGAATGGGTAGGGGGCTTATTTGTCTCTCTGAATGAGATTCCTATGGTTATAGCAGAAGCACATTTCTCAGGTTTTTAACCTTTTGTTTTAGTTTACTATTTTTTAAAAAAGTTCTTATTTTTTATTTTGAGAGACAGAGAGAGCGCACGAGGGGCCAGGCACCCCTAACCTTTTATTTTAAAATAATTTAAGTTTTAGAGAAAGGTTGCAAGAATAATACAGAGTATATTATTCTAAACCTTTGAGACTAAGTCTCCAACCTCCTGGCCTGTCACCCTGAATTTAGTGTGTATTTTCTCTGATTAAGGACTTTTCCTACAGAACCCACAGCCTGAAGAAACTGAAGAAATTAATGTTGATAACAGCACTGCCACAGACCCCCATTCGAGTTCATGTGTTTTCAACAGTGCTTTGTAACGAAGAGATCCACTTAAGGATTGTATGTTGTGTTAGTTGTTTTGTCTTTATTCTTCTTCCATTTGGGAGAATTCTTCAGTCTTTCTTCGACCTCTGCAACCTGTGACCTTGATGCTTTTAGGAATACAGGTCGGTTATCCTGTACGTCTCCCAGTGTGGGTCTGTCTGATGTTTTCTCGTGATTAGATTTAGGTTGAGCATCTTTGGCAGGAAGAGAATATTATGATGCTCTGCTGCCCTCGTTGTATCCCCATTACTGAGCTTTTAACTTTGATCATTTGATTAACATCACATTTACTGGCTTTCTCCATTAATCACCAATCCATTTCCTTTTCTCATAGGTAGGAATTGTGGGGGGCGGGGGGGGGGAATGGGTACCTTGTGACTCTAAATACTCTGATCCTTATCCGATTTTTACCCGGCAGTTTTCACATCCATTGTTATTTCCTTGGTTGGATTAATTATTGCTTGGATGGTTGCCAAATGGTGATATTCTAAATCAATTATTTTTGTCTGCATACATCAGTTTGTATTTCGCTGTAAGGAAAAGCTTTCTTCTATTTCTGTGTAGATTAACCTATTCCTATTTTATTCAATGGTTTCATCTGCTACTATATTTATTTTCATATTTAAATTGTCCCAGATTTGGCCAGTGGGAGTCCATGAAACTAGAGTTCTGTGTCCTTTTGACATGTTTCTATCATTCTTTGAGTATTTCCTTGTTTTCTGGCACAAAAAGTTTCCAGGGTCATCTACTTTCCCTGGCCTACTACTGGAATTACTTTTCCAAAAAGCCCAACTTGCCTTTTGATGAAGTGGGGGAAAGCCCCAGGTTGTTAAAAATACAGATGCCCAGGTCCACCCCTGAGATGCTGACTGAAATCTCCAAGAGTTCTGGGGTGACTGTGAGCGGGTCTGGGCACCGAGGTGGGGCTCCAGAAGCTCTTCTTTCCTCTGGGTTGCCGGAGCTTAGGGCACACGGCTCGCTGCCTGCTCAAGTGGCGACACCTGGTGGTGTTTCACAAGCTTGGACCGCCGTGAGGGCAGTCCCTTGGTTTCAGCACATGAAGGGTCTCATTGCCTTCCCTGGCCTTGCCCTGGGTCTCTGGGGATGCTGGGCTACACTGGCTTCCTTCCTTGATGTTCAGAGCCCCACCCTTCCACTGGGCCTGCCCTCCCTCAGCCTGGCTGCCCCTGCCAAGGCCCCAGTCTGGGAGATTCAAGCCCCAGACCTAGAGAAATGAAGGACCTTCAGCCCTTTCTGTCTCAGGACCAGGATTCTCTCGCCAGGAGTTTCTGGAATCAGTAAAGATGTCTAGTGAATTATGCTGAGCTGTTCAGAGGATATGATGCATTATTAACAATTATGTTTATAACGGATTTGTCAAGGGGCGCCTGGGTGGCTCAGTTGGTTAAGCGTCTGACTTCGGCTCAGGTCACGATCTCACGGTTTATGAGTTCAAGCCCCACATCAGGCTCTGTGCTGACATCTCAGAGCCTGGAGCCTGCTTTGAATTCTATGTCTCCCTCTCTCTCTGTCCCTTTCCTGCTCACGCTTTGTCTCTCCCTCTCTCTCAAAAATAAACATTAAAAAAAAAAGGGTTTGGGGCGCCTGGGTGGCTCAGTCGGTTAAGCGGCCGACTTCGGCTCAGGTCATGATATCACGGTCCGTGAGTTCGAGCCCCGCGTCGGGCTCTGTGCTGACAGCTCAGAGCCTGGAGCCTGTTTCAGATTCTGTGTCTCCCTCTCTCTGACCCTCCCCCGTTCATGCTCTGTCTCTCTCTGTCTCAAAAATAAATAAACGTTAAAAAAAAAAAAAGGGTTTGTCAAAACCTGGGAAATGCTTACTGTCTAGCATAATAAAAGAAAAGCGTTTAAATTTTTTTATTAAATTTTTTTAATGTTTATTTATTTTTGAGAGACACAGACACAGACAGAATACGAGTGGGGAGGGCAGAGAGAAAAGGAGACACAGAATCTGAAGTAGGCTCCAGGCTCTGAGCTGTCAGCACAGAGCCTAACATGGGGCCCGAACCCACAAACCTCGGGATCATGACCTGAACTGAAGTCGGACGCTCAACCGACTGAGCCACCCAGGATCCCCTAATTTTTTTTTTTATCTTAGAGACAGAGAGAGAGAGCAAACAGGGGAGAGGGGCAGAGGCAGAGAGAGAGAGAGAGAGAGAGAGAGAAAGAGAGAGAGAGAGAGAGAGAGAGAGAAAGAATCTTAAGCAGGCTCCACGTTCAGCATCCCGACTCAGGGCTCGATCCCATGACGCTGGGATCATAGCCTGAGCTGAAATCAAAAGCTGAAAAAAAGAGTTGGACACTTAACCAACTGATCCACCCAGGCATCCCCAAAGCATTTTTTTTCCCAAAGCATTTTTATATACAGCAGGGCTATACACTATTTGTTTAAAAAGATGGAAGAGAATTGTATCAAAATGTGAATAAAGGTGGACTTAACGGCAATTTGTTTTCCCTTGCATTATTTTTTTTTTCTTTAAGGCTTTTGTATTCCCTAAACTTTCTTAAATAGAGCATTTATTATTTTGATCAATAAAAAGACTGCCCCAGGAGGCTTGCTGAACCTATGGTACCAGGGAAGGCTGGGCCAGGCCCCCACTGGTCTAGGAGCTGTAAGGCTGGAGAGTCTATTGAGGCTGTACCTTTTTTCAGGTTCTGGGGCTGTTTGAATAGTGTGAGGTCTTGGGGAGTTGTTCCATGGGGTGAAAAACAGGGCAGGCTTTCCTGGTCCATGAGAGTATGGTGAGTAGTCCCTCTCCTCTTGGCTGGTCAGAGCTGGAATAGCTGGGGTTGAGGTGGGGGACAGGGGTGCACCTGGGAGGAAAGAGGGCTCAGAAAGGTGAGCAGCACCCCAAGACCCTCTAGAGTTAGCTGCTGCCTGAGCTGCCTGTGGAGAAACAGTGGGGGCGGGGGAGGCTCAGCTAAGCAGAGTGGCCAAGGAGGCTTTTTCCTGAAGATAGCCCTAGGCTGAGAGATGAAAAATCCTGCAGGAGGGGCGCCTGGGTGGCTCAGTGCATTAAGCGTCTGACTTTTGATTTCAGCTCAGGTCATGATTTCACAGTTCATGGGATTGAGCCCTGCTTCGGGCTCTGTGCTGACAACCCATAGCCTGCTTGGGATTCTCTCTCTCCCTCTCTCTCGGCCCCTCCCTGCTTGCGTGCACACGGCCTCTCTTTCTCTCTCAAAATAAAAACATAAACATTAAAAGAAAAAAGAAAGAAAAATTCTGCAGGAGAGGTTGAATTGTGGATTCGTTTATAGAAGCTTATGATGTGCTTTATCGGCTAACTTAATCCCCACGTGACCCTACGAGGAAGGTACTATTGCTGTTAGTACTATCATTTTACAGATGAGGAAGGTGAGGCATGGTGAGGTTACAGATCTTGACCAAGTCCGCACAGCTTCTGAGTGGTAGGACCTGATTCCAGATTCTGTGCTTTTGACCACTTGACCATGCTGATGGGCCCCTGGGGGAGGCTTTGCCACAGCCTCCTGCAAACCTGACCCCTGTTAGAGCCTTTTTCCTAGGTGGAGGGGTAAAAGGAATAGGAAGGATGCTGGAGGTGGTGGTCGAAGGCCAATGTACTGACCTGCTGCCCTTCCACTCCCGTCTCTTCCAGGCCTCGCTGGTCTTGCAGGTGTCCTACACGCCACTCCCTGGAGCTGTGCCCCTGTTCCCACCGTCTGCGTCTCTGGAACCCTCCCCAACTCTGCCGGACCTGGATATGCTGGCTGGTGAGGAGCCCACCCTGGCAGGGCCCCTGGGAAGAAGCCCAGTAGCAGTGCTTAAGCCTGGGGGTGGGGGGCATAGTGAGGCTTCAGGCAGCCTCTGCCGCCTTCCCCAGGTTGGAGGCTGCCCAGTCCAGAGGCGAGAAGACACCAGTGGGTGGGGAGTCCTGAGAGCTGCCTTCCGCCGTGCAGAAAAAGTGCCACTAGGATTAGCGTGAGGGAGCCCTCTTGGGGAGGGGCCATGTCTGGGCTGGTGCTCTGTACTGTTCAGCTCTCGGATGGGTGGGGGCTTCAGAAGGCATGCCTGTGCTAGAATGGGGTCAGTCCCAGATGATACCAGAGGCCCCGCCCGCTCCCCAGCAGTGAATGCTGCCTGGGTCTGGCACTTAATAGGCCTTTGGTGATGGCATGTGACAAAAGAGCTGGGTTTTCCTTGAAAGAGCCCTGGGCCAAATTCAGGGTACATGAGTTCCTTTCTTGCCTTTGGCACCAAGTAGCTGTGTGACGTTGGGCTGGCCAGTCTCCCTCTCTGGGCCTACAGTTTATCACTTGCGAAATGAGCAGATTGAGTTAACAAGTTGCAGGGTTGCCTCAGTTCTCTTCACCTGCTTCTGCTGGCTCAGTCAAGGGAGGATTCAGCCCAGGGTGGTTGGCTTGCCGGTGTGGGGCTGGTAAGGCCTCCATGTGGCCCAGCCTGCTTGAATGTGCAGGAAGCTCCACAGAAGTTCCAGGTGGGGACATGGTCATGGGAAAGAGCCTACAATTTCTCTCATGGTGCAGGGAGCTAGAGAGAGGCACCACATTAAAACCTGAGCGGCGCCTGGTGGGGGTGTGCCCTAGCCTGTCCTGCCCAGCCACAGTGTTGGAGCTTGGGGATAGGGAGGTCAATCTGGATTGGGGCATAGGCTGCCACGGAGGGGAGGCGGTGGGCAGAAAGAAGGGGTGCTCTGGGGCACAGAGAGTAGGGAGAGTGAAGGGCCCCGAGTGTTCTGGGACCGCCTTGGAGATGGATCTGACAGAGTTAGGTTCGGGCCACTCAGGGAAAACTCCCAAAGGTGACATATTCCTAGTCCTGCCTGGAAGGTAGTGAGAAGGGACAGTCCCCAACAGGCATGGGAACTGTTTCTGAGCTATTGTGCCAGGCTCAGGCAGGCAGGGAGAACAGGTTTGGATGGGGGTGCCCTAGGTTGGCTGCCCTCACCCAGCTCCCTCCTCCCCTCCTGGGGCTGTGCCCTGCCCGCGTGCCAGGTGGGGGACAGAGCCGGGCTGAGACTTGGTCCCTGCTCAGTGACAGCACCGTGGACACAAGATACTCTGGAAAGAAGTGGCTGGCCCCCACGGGTGAGACACGGGCCAGGCTATCCTGATCCTGATCCTACCACCCATAACTGTCTCATTGCCGCCATCTGTCAGCTCTGGAGAGTGGGACGAGCTGGCCAGAGGGGCTGATCCTGCAGGACATGGCGGGGAGGGCTAGGGCCATTCTGTTTCCTCCCTGTTGACTAACTGGACTGACTGCCCTCAAGTTTCAGCTATTGGAAGCTCCTCTTCTTTCTCCCTCATCCATCCTGGCTCACTGATGGGGAGGGGAGGTGGGTGGTGGGTCTCAGCGCCCATGCCCTTTGGCTCCTCCATTGGCCAGGGGGCGTCCCAAGCCCAGGGCCAGAGGGACCAGCCCTTATTATCACCCTCTCCTCCCAGACACAGGAGGAGAGGAGGACACTGAAGACCAGGGGCTCACAGGAGATGAGGCAGAGCCATTAGTGGATCAGAGTGGGGCCCCAGGCCCTGGGGCTCCCGCCACCCCGAGGAAGCCACCTTCCCATCCACCCCCCTACCACCCCGGGATCAAAAGGAAGAGAAGTGCTCCCACATCCAGAAAGCTGCTGTCAGACAAACCACAGGACTTCCAGGTAATGGGCTGACTGTCCAACCACAGCCTCCTCTGTCCAGGCTGGGCAGGGTCCTAAGGGCTCTCCTAGGCGGGAGTCTGTGGTTCCCCGGGCCCCTGAGAGACACTGAATGAGCAGTTCATGTGCTGGAGCTTCAGAACACAGCCCTGGTTTTGCTCTTTAAAAAAATGAGGCAGGAGTGTCACTGCAGAGATGTAGCGCATCTTTACATTTGTTCTGTGATTTCCAACTAGCTAGCTTTTGCTACTCAGGGTATGGTCCTTGGACCAGCAGCACGAGCAACACCTGGGAGCTGGTTAGAAATGCAGACCCCCCCCCCCCCCCAGCCCTGCTGAATCAGAATCTGCATTTTAACAAGATCCCCAAACCTAGGAAGCTCTGTCTAGCTCTCTTCTTTTCTCTCTCGATCCATTCCCTTCCTTAGAGCCATGGATTCTTCAGAAAAGTCATGTGGAATCTGAATTTGTTCAAGCTCTTCACACAGTAAAACTGTTAATATTTTAATCCTTTGACATATTTTAATCCCCAAGTTCATCCCATTTTATTTGCATTTTAATTTTGGTCCTTTGCTTATGCTTTTTCTTTTCTACAAATGTTTCCATTTTGATATAGTGACATTTAGTGACATTGAACTAAGTCTTAGAATTACTTTTCAAATTAAAAACAGGAAACTTAGCTGTTTACTAAGTGCAACAAATTCTAATAATATAGTAGTTCTAAATCGTGGTAATTTAGGTGAAAGTCCTGGCTGTAACCACTATCTATGCCTGAGAGACAAAATTCTAACATTATTATTATTCCCAAGACATGTACCTACTGCTTTTTTTTTCTTTTTAGAAAATTGATGTATGGTTTTTTTTTTTGTAGAAAATTTAGAAAATACAGGAAAATGAAGAGAAAAAAAATAACGTTCCCACTGTTATTAATAATATATTCTTCTATAGTATGGCTTTTTAACTTTTTTTAAATGTTTATTTATTTTTGAGAGAGAGAGAGAGAGAGAGAGAGAGAGTGAGCAGGGGAGGGGCAGAGAGAGAGAGGAAGACACAGAATCTGAAGTAGGCTCCAGGCTCCAAGCTGTCAACACAGAGCCCAATGTGGGGCTCGAACGCACCAACTTGAGATCGTGATCTGAGCGGAAGTCAGACGCTTAATGGACTAACCCACCCAGGCACCCCTATAGTATGGCTTTTAAAAAGAAAGTATTGATTGATCTGTCAATAAGTAACTGCTGCCTAAAACTTAAAACCAGTAAACATCTTATTTTTCCTTGAAAATTGTTCTAATATTTTAAAAGTTCATGTTTTAAAATATCTTGCCTAAATGTGGAAGTGCAGATATTCCTGAAACCTTATATTACTCAAAGTTCAGTGGAGAAAACTCTTAATTTATTTCTCAGAACGTGAGAAAGCATTGCATCCTATAAAGGATACAGTGGGGTTACTCCACTATGTAAGCTCGGCCTCTGAGGGAATTGTCAGTGAAGAATGTTCAAACCACTCGGATGTGCTGGTGTCGAGGTGTCTGCGGGAGGGCTTGTGCCAATGGCGGCATGAAATGATCTGGGGTCTGGGTCCTTGGCCCAGCCCTGGAATTTAATCCTGGGAGGTTCCCTGGGGCATCCTGGCAGCTCGTGTGTGGAACTATAGGATTTGATAGATACAAGGGACCTTGGTAGGAAAATATGATTGTTCTTATAATGCTCTTCCTAATTCTTATTTATTTATTTATTTATTTATTTATTTATTTATTTATTTAAGTTTATTTCTTTATTTTGAGTGAGAGAGGAGACAGAGGGGGAGAGAGAGAGAGGGAGAGAGAGAGAGAGAGAGAGAGAGAGAGAGAGAGAGAGATTGTGAGGGGGGGAGGGGCAGAAAGAGAGGGAGAGAGAATATTCCAAGCAGGCTTTGCACTGGCTAATCCCACCAGCCACAAGACCATGACCTGAGCTAAAAGCAAGAGCCAGACACTGAACCAACCGAGTCACCCAGGTTCCCCCTAATTCCTTCTTCACACCCCTCTGAGAAGCCAGCAGTGATTTCTGACTCCCTTGGGGCCTGACTGCTTTCCCCCTTCCTGCTGCCCATACTTTCTCCTGGCTTTCAGATCAGGGTGCAAGTGATCGAGGGGCGCCAGCTGCCAGGGGTGAACATCAAGCCTGTGGTCAAGGTCACTGCTGCCGGGCAGACCAAGAGGACACGGATCCAAAAGGGAAACAGCCCACTCTTCAATGAGGTGGGAGGCACTGGTTAGCAGGGCTAGGACCTTGGTGGCCCTTCTGAACTGGGAGCGCACAGCAGATACCTGGCAACCACTTGTTTTTGTATATGGTGCTAACTTTGTGTGGAGAGATGTGCTGGGTTCTGAGTAGGTTATCTGTGGACCTGGAGGGAGGGTTGTAGCTCTTATTCCTGCACTGGGCTCTCGATGCTCCACATCTCTGTCATGCTGTAGGGCTAGCCACCCACCCTGTCCCTGAGATGACAGCCTCCATGAGGTCAGGGGTGGAATACCCCAGAACTTGTCAATCCCCAGAGCTCGCTGCTGGGCTGAGCTCAGTCCACACTTCTGTATGGACCAGACGTCAAGGCTGTGGGCGGTGGTCCAAGGGGTGGTGGAGAACCCCTCGCTGTCTAGCCCTGTGGTCAGCAGCTACTCATTTGTTTCCCTTTCGCCCTGGACCACAGACTCTTTTCTTCAATGTGTTTGACTCTCCCTCGGAGCTGTTTGATGAGCCCATCTTCATCACGGTATGTCTCAGGCAACAGTGTTCTCTGTTACATGTACACTCACATGCATGTCCCTGTGCATGTGTGCACATGTGCGTTTCAGCGTGCATGGGCGTGTATGCCTGTCGGCATGAGTGTCAGCATTTGCGAGAAAGAAGCCGTGAAGCCCAGGGGATGGGTGATGTTCAAGACCATCAAGTTCTGCCGGTCACAGAAATGCGTTCGGTAGCTCAGATGGAGGCAGCAGTGGGGTGGGGAACCCCCAGTGTTCAGGAACCCCCCAGATGCTGTAGGTCAGGGCCCTGAAATCATTCCTGCAGTGGACACTTATTTTCATTTTATTTTGTTTGTCCATGTGCCTGCTTCTGGCCAGGATTTTCTTTTTTGGGCCTTAGCTTTTTTTTTTTTTTTTTTTTTTTTTTGATCTTTCTTCTGGAAGGCAGTGTAGTTTAGTTGCTGAACGTGTGGGCTCGGGAGCCAAACTGTCTGTATTCTGGTTCTGCCTGTGTGTTTCGGGGTTCTGTGCTTCTGTACAAGTCCTATAATGTCTCTGTGCCTCTGTTTTTTCATTTGTCAAAAGGGGGCAATAATACTCCCTACTCATGGGGTTCATGTGAGTGTTAAACATCTCTCAGAACAATCTCTGGAACAGAGCAAGTGCTACCTAAGTGTTGGCTGTTAACTGCTTGGGAGGGAAGAGATGTTGTGTTGGTCCTTCCTGGGCCAACATTTACTTGTAAATGAGAGTTTTAATTTATCTTTCCCCCCAGGTGGTAGACTCCCGTTCTCTCAGGACAGATGCTCTCATTGGGGAATTCCGGGTAATTATTTATTTTCCTTGAAATTGGTTACTTCTTGCTAATTCATGTTAGTAGAAACTCTGTACATAATGTGCAGAGGCTTGTGCTTTAGGGGTCCTGTTCCTATTGGTCTGTGTTGGAGAAATATAGTTAACATTTTTTAAAAACTATTTATTTATTTTTGAAGAAGAGAGAGACAGAGCATGAGCCGGGGAGAGCAGAGAGAGAGGGAGACACAGAATCCGAAGCAGGCTCTAGGCTCCGAGCCGTCAGCACAGAGCCCGATGCGGGGCTCGAACTCATGAGCTGCGAGATCATGACCTGAGCCGAAGTCGGGTACTTTACTGACTGAGCCGCCCAGGTTGCCCCAACACAGTTAAAAAAACGAAACAAGATGGTGTTCTAATGTCCTGACAAAAAGGGAAGAGAGGGAAATCTCTCCCCTTACGTCCAACAGGGGGAATTCAGCTTCTTCTGATTCGTGTTGGTCCTTACATCTGGGAAGACAGCATGGAATTGGCTGTTAGGTGGCCCTCCTAATTCTGACCAGGCCCTCGCTCTGGGTTTGGAGTTGGGTCCAGATGTGGAGTCCAGGGGATCAGGGTGCGACACGGGAGAGGGGGGAGCCTGCGCCTCCGTTTGCTCCAGATCACGCAGAAGCCAAGGGTGCACGGCAGAGAACCAAGAACTGACAGTATGATTCAGCTCGCAGGAAGGCATCAGCAGGTCTCATAAAGCAAAAGCAACTAGCAATGGAGACCTTCGCGAATGGCGTTTTGATGGGTCCTTACTGATTTTCGCAGTTTTGAATCTTCAGGCATTTATCAAATGGAAGGAAGGGGTACAGGCTTATTTTAACCTCTCCATGCTATCCAAGTAAAATATGGCTCCTTCTCTGGGAAGTAATCACAAGATAGAAAACTAAGTCAGTTTTCCTGGAGAGGCAGTTTTAAAAGACTGGGATCTATCCTGAGTCCTTCTGTAATAAATGGGGTTTTATGTATTGAGTCTCTAATCTTTGAAGTCTATTCTTGTTCTGAGAACCCAGAGGTTAAAGTAAAAAAATTATTTTCTTTTTTCTAATTATAAAAGTAATCCATGATAAAAAAAAGTTTTTTTTTAGGGCAGTTTTAGGTTCATAGCAAAATTGAGTGGAAAGGACAGAGTTCTCATACCTCTGGCTGCCCCCAGGCATAGCCTCCCCAGCCATCAGTGTCCTGCTGATCTATGAACTTTTATAAAAAATTATAAAATATAAGAAAGACAAAATAAAAAGGTAAAATCAATCTGCCACCTGAAGCTACCACTCAGAGAGCACAGTTACCATTTTGCTGTGTTTCTTTTGCTCTTTCTTCCTACGCTTTACCAAGCTTTGATCAAAATGTATTCGGCTTTTTTCCCCCATGTAATGTCAGCTTATGAACATTTCCCCATGTCGCCGATTTTCAAAGCATGATTTTTAATGTGACGGCGTAATGCACCACACTTCATTTAACACTCCAGAGGCAAGAGTTTGATTTGTGTTTCTTGGTTTGATTTCAGATGGATGTGGGTACCATCTACAGAGAGCCCCGTGAGTCATATCCTCATCACCTTGGCCATATCCTTGCATTTTGGTTTTGGAGGCTGTTGGGGACAGCCAGTTGGGACAATCACTTTTCTTCCTTCGGGGTTTTAGAATCTAGATGTAGACTCTGATCCTGGAGATGACAGCTGCAGGAATGGAGAGAAGTCAGGCTTCCATCATCCAAGTAAAACAGGCCGTCAGGGAGATACAAGCCCCCATGTGGGTCTCGGTTGGCCCAGTCAGGGATGCTAAATCTGGAAGCCCCCAAGCAAGGGTTGCTGGTGTCACCTTCCACAGGGGTGGGCCATTTTGATAACAAGTCTAGTATTTCTCCACACCTGGTTTCTGTTCTGGTCTGGTCACTTCCTGAGAGGGAGGTAAAATGGCCGGGGGTCTGGCTTTGGTAGCCTCTTATAGTTGTTCCTGTTGACATTTCTGACTTGGACCCACATGAACGTTCGACGTGTGGCCCCTAGGTCTGCGTGAATAAATCCCTCCTCTCCCCCAAATGTAGTTGGCCCCGGGCTCCCAGATGTGGTTGCAGACTTGGACCCTTCTAATTCTGCCATCACCAACAGACGTCATCTCTCTTAGGACACGCCTATCTCAGGAAGTGGCTGCTACTCTCAGACCCTGATGATTTCTCTGCTGGGGCCAGAGGTTACCTGAAAGCCAGCCTTTGTGTACTGGGCCCCGGAGACGAAGCGCCGGTGAGTACGTTGCCTGGGTTGTCCTCACAGCCCCTCATCTGGCAGGAGAGGCACCAAACAAACAAACAGAAACACAACTTGATGTTTCTGATTTATTTATTTACTTTATTGAAGTTTATTTCTTTTGAGAGAGAAAGAGAGTGTGTGTGTGCAGCTAGAGAAGGGATGAGAGAGAGAGAGAGAAAGAGAGCACAAGTGGGGAAGGGGCGGAGAGAGAGGGGGAGTGGGAGAGAATCCCAGTGCAGAGCCCGATGCAAGACTCAAACTCGTGAACCTCAAGATCATGACCTAAGTGGAGGTCGGACGCTTCACCGACTGAGCCACCCAGGTGCCCGGTTTTTCTGATTTAAAAGAATGCATGGTAATTATGAGAACTGTAGAACATGTGGAGAAGTATAAATAAAAATGAATCACTCATAATTCTACCCCTCAGAGACAGCTGTGATTCACATCTTGTTGCATATCCTTCCAGAAGGATCTACATGTATATTTTTCTATTTGTTTATTACTTTAAAAAATTGAGGTATTGACATAACGTTGTATTTGTTTCAGGCATGTGACATAACAATTTATTATTTGTATACATTGTGAACTGATTATCATGATAAGTAAGTTAACACCCATCACCTTACATAGTTACAAAAATATTTTTTCTTATGATGAGAAATTTTAAGATCTATTCTCTCAGTAACTTTCAAATATACAATAGAGTATTATTAACTAGAGTCTCCATGCTGTGCATTACATCCTCGTGACTTACTTATCTGATAACTGCAAGGTTGTACCATTTGACATGCTTCGTCCAGTTCCCCGCCTCCCCGCCCCCCTGGCAACCACCCATCTATTGCATATTTTTCTTTTTTTGCAAAAGTGAGATCATTCTATCTACTCCACCTTGAATTTTATCGGCTGAGCATATACCATTATCCTCTTTACACGCCAGTAAGTCAAGTTACAGATTGAGAGTGGGAAGAACAAGAGAGGCATGCGGAATTGGGGAGGTAACAGCATCTTTGCATGTTTGGCCAGAAGAGAGAAAGTTTGCAGTAGTTGTGGGAGAGGAATGAGGGGTTAATTCCAGGTAAACAGAAGGGTTTCTGAGCAGACACAAGAGCGCCCACTCCGGGTTGGCAGCTTTGTAGTGGGGCCCCATAATAGTCAGTGGCCTGGAAGCAGGAGGGAGGAAGGTAGATGGCGTGGGCAAGGCAGGAGCAGTGGAAGCACTGGGCCGAGGGAGCCAGGGCATCGGGACATGGCTGGTGGTGCCGGGCAGGGAGGATGCAGGGGTGCAAGGCTTAGAGCTGATGAGGGGGGCGGGCAGAGAGAAGGGAACGCACAATTTTTGAGCACCTGCAGTGTGCCAGGCTGCGTTGGTTGCCTCACACTGTGACTGAGAGTTTGGAGGAGGCAGACGGGTTGAAAGCTGTCTTCAGAGAAAGGTTTCAGTGGCCGCAGTTTTGCTAGAAGAAGGGCCCTGAGTGGCTGGAAGTTGAGATATGGCCATGCCTCCAGGAGCTGAAGGGGAGGGGAGATTAAGGTGCTGCTGGTGGAGGAAGGGAGCTGTGCTGGTGACTGACTTGTCCACATGGATGTGGGTTATCTGCTGGGAGAATTGGAAGGCATATAGGCAAGCGATGAGGCAGGGACTAGGGTCATCAAGGAAAGGTGACCACGCGTCCTCAGCTTGGTGGCCGGTATCCGTGGGAACCAGGGGAGAGAGGGGCACATGCGGTGGTGTGGACTTGCAGATAAAAGAGATGGTGGAGTGGTGGTGGGTGCACGTGCAAGGTGTGGACTTCTCTTCCCAGCCTGTGACAGCCAGGAGAGGGAGAGGCGAGAGTGGGGAAAGCCGATCTCTAGGGACGAGAGCGGTGGGAGGTGGAGTCGCCCAGGGAAAGCCACTAATCATGGAGGCGGAGGGCAGGTTCCACGAGGACGTCAGGAATAGGGGTTGGCTGATGACAAAGGCTCAGGAAACCACAGTGGGGAGGGTTAGGAGATGGAGAACCCAGGGTTCTGTGCCGTGCAGGGGGCTGATGGAGCTCAGGTGGACAAGCTCCGCCCTCCCAAAGGCACCTGTCCCTGCCTCTCACCCCACAGTCCAGCCCTGTCCTTCTGTAGCACCTCTCTCCAGACATCGTACAGTCTTGCTCTTCTTGTGGCATCTCTGAGCCTGTTACCCTTTCCTAAAACATTTCTTCCTCCTCTTCCTATTAATTGTAACCTTGCTTTTCCCTGATGAAGCCACTTCTTTTGAAACTCAGACAGAAGCCCCCACTTTCTGCTCCGACTCTCCTTGGGTTCTGCAATGTCAGGAACAGCCACCTTTCACTTCCCACTGCGGCCTCCCGGCCAGCAGCTTTCCCAACTTCGGTGCTGCCTCCTCCTTCAAACGCTGCCTCGCTGATTGAGTCCCCCTCTTCTGGGCTGTTACTCACCCCTGGCACAGACAGAGCTGGTCCAGGGACATCTCTGCTTGCGGATTCTCATCTTTGCCGTTGTCCCGAGGTGTGACGTGTCCTCGCTGATGAGCCACCGATATCTGATTTTATTTCCTTTAAGACCCTGAGCTCCGAAATCCCTCTCTCCGCTGCTCTCTTTCTGCCTTTTTCCTCCCTCACCCCTGCTGAATGACAGTCCTTCCTCCCCGGCATTACAGCCCCCCCGACTCCTCTCGGATTTCCCAGTCCATCAGTGTCCTCCTGCCATGCTTTCCCCTCCTCCAGGCTGGACGGACCCCACCACCTCCATCACAGTTCTCACCATGTGCTTACTGGCCCCACAATAGGGGGTTCTGCCGCACCTCATGACTCCACCATCCCCTATTGTCTGTACCACTTCTTGGTCAGTTTGGGTGACAGAGGTCACCTGGAGGTGCTGGCTAGATGAACCTGGGGGCTACCAGCCTCTTCTTTTACTTGGGTGTGGTTTACTCATTCCATTCTCCACAGTGGCTGTTTCCAAACTTTGCTGTCTTTCCTAAGCCCCAACCTCCGCCTCCTTGGAGAGGCAGGGTTGCACAGCGGTGAAGGATGTGAGCTCCTGGAAGCTCCCTGGTTCCTCATTCCTGACTTCATTTGTCTTCCCTCCCTTCCCCATCTTCCCGCCTCCTTTGCCATGTTCTCGAGTCCTCCGCCATCTTGTTCTACGTGCTCCTCCTGGTGTCTCCTCTTCTGCCCTTTGGTCTGTACCAGGCCCAAGATGTCCCTACCTTCGAACACCCTCACTTTCACTCATTGCTCCCCATCCCTCTTCTCCAAAGTGCTTGCAGCTCGCTTCCAGGAATCGCCAACTTCTTCAGGGAGTACTCTGTGTTGTTCTCTACTCCTCTCCCAACTGCTCATTCCTCCTCCTCATCACTAGGATTCCCGCCACCTTCTTTCCCTGAAACCACGTGCTGGAGGGTCACTGTTGCCAACCTCCAGGGGCTCTTCTCTGCTATTAATCCTCTCTGTTCCTCCACAGAGTTTGATTCTAGAGCCCATGGCTTATTTCAAACTCTCTTCTCCTTTAGCATTGGTGATTCTCCTGATGCTTTCGCCCCCCTTTAAAAATATGGATCTTTGAGGGGCGCCTGGGTGGCGCAGTCGGTTGAGCGTCCGACTTCAGCCAGGTCACGATCTCGTGGTCCGTGAGTTCGAGCCCCGCGTCGGGCTCTGGGCTGATGGCTCGGAGCCTGGAGCCTGTTTCCGATTCTGTGTCTCCCTCTCTCTCTGCCTCTCCCCCGTTCATGCTCTGTCTCTCTCTGTCCCAAAAATAAATAAACATTGAAAAAAAAATTAAAAAAAAAATATGGATCTTTGAGGTGCCTGAGTAGCTCAGTCAGTTAAATGTCTGGCTTCGGCTCAGGTCATGATTCCATGGTTCCTGGATTTGAGCCCTATGTGGGGCTCTGTGCTGACATTTCAGAACCCAGAGCCTGCTTCCGATTCTGTGTCTCCCTCTCTTTCTGCCCCTCCCCTGCTTGTGCTCTCTCTCTCGAAAATAAACATTAAAAAAGTTTATAAAAATATGGATCCTTCAAATTCAGTGGCTCAGTAAAATTCCTTTGCCTGCCTCTTTGCTGTCTCTTTGACTCTCACCTTCCAGGAGCCCATCTCTTTCCACCTGAGACTCCTAAGTTGCTCATCTCCAGCTTGGATCTTCCGAACTTCAGACACTCGGTTTCAGTTGCTTTTATTTATTTATTTTTTAAGTTTATTTGTTTATTTTGAGAGAGGGCGAGAGTGAGCACGAGCAGGGGAGGAGCAGAGAGAGGGAGAGAGAGAATCCCAAGCACTGACAGTGCAGAGCCCAACGCAGGGCTCTTTCTCATGAACCGTGAGATCATGACCTGAGCCAAAATCAAGAGTCAGATGCTTAACCGACTGAGCCACCCAGGCGCCCCAGTTTCAGTTGCTTTGTAAGAAAGCCACATTAACATGTCCCTGAGGCCCCTCTAACTTAACATATAAAAACCCAGGATTATCTGCCGCACGCTCCTCACAACTGCTCCCATCCTGTGTGAGGTGACATCTTAGGAAACGGCTGTCATCCACTCAGTTCCACCAAAAGCCAGAGGCCTGATTTCATTTCTCATCCCTCAGTCAATCCACATGCAAGGGGTTGGTCAGTTTTGTTGGCGTGACAACCTCAGTGCATGCTTCTCTTTCCCATCCCAAGACCAGAATGACCAAGGTCACACTCCCCTCACGTCTCCCCTGGGCCCCTGTGTGAGTTAAGATATAGGTTCAGCTGCTGTAACAAAGACACCCTAAATAATAGGTGTTAAGGAGGATAGAAGTGAATTTCTTTCTGTCATAAATGCCTGGGTAGGCGGTCCAGAATTGGCTTGGTGCTTCCACAGTGACCAGAGACCCAGGCTCCTGGCCTTTGCCCCGCTGTCTTCATCATGAAGCTTCCATCTCATGGTTCAAGAGGGTTGCTTCAGTTCCCATCATCATGTCTGTATTCCAGTCAGTGGAATGGAAGAGCAGGATCTTGCTTAAAGGTGCTCTTTCCCTGTGAGATGGTGAGCTCCATGGAGGCGGGACCTCTGACTACCTTGTTCACTGCTGCATCCCTCCCCCTTCAGCGCAACCTAGTAGCCACTCACTGAATACTTGTTGACTGAACGAACGAAGCTTAGACCTGTCACGTCTGCACTCTTGTTAATGGGTGGAGTGAGAAGGAGACTGAGGTTCTTGAATACCTGCCGTGTGCCGCATGCATTTACACGTTACTGAAGTTGATTTTCCTAGCAGTCTGCAAGGTCGGTGTTACTGTTTCCACGGTACAGGTGAGGAAGCAGAGTCTCAAGGGAGGAACCTGCCTGAGATCACATGTTAGTAAGCAGCAGGGCGAGATCTACCTTTGTTCAAATCGCACCATTTAAGGGGTGTTGGTTGAAGGAGAGAAAATACTGTGCTGAAGTGCGTATTTGGTTGCATTGTAGCTGGAGAGAAAGGACCCCTCTGAAGATAAGGAGGACATCGAAAACAATCTGCTCAGGCCAACTGGCGTGGCCCTTCGAGGAGCCCACTTCTGCCTGAAGGTCTTCAGAGCTGAGGACTTACCACAGAGTGAGTCTGGTGTCCTCCCTGGGTTGGGAGATTGTAAGTGGGGGACCCTGGGCTGGGGAAGCAGTCTCTGAGATGTTGGAAGGGCTCAGTGTCTCCACAGATGAAAAGCGTCCATCCACTTGGTGACCCATCATGCCGTTTGCGTGGGACTGGTTTCAGCACGGAGAGTCCCACAACCTGGAGAACCCCTCAGTCCCTGGCCAACTGGGGAAGTGTCCTCATCTTTCCAAGAAAGAGTGACAGGGTGGCCACTGCCTGGTTGCTCACGGTGCCTGGCCCTGCACTGGGCCCACCCTGTGTGCTCAGGAACTGCTGGAGGAATTATGCTGAATATTTCAGAGCCATAGGTTTCAATCTGGGCCGCACGTTAGAGTCTCCTGGGACCTTTAAAGGTGTACAGACACCCGGGCCCCACCTCCAGTGTTTTGTATTGATTAGGTTTGGAGTAGGGCTCACACACGGGTCGTTTTCAAAGCGGCTCACTGTTTTGAAGCATGTGTTAGCATAATCAAGCCAATTCCTGTCCATAGAAGAGTCACTGAGAGCGTTTGCAATTGAGATCCCTGTTTATAAGTTTTGCATAAAGCTAATTATTTGAAGTTTTGCTTAAACTTTGACTAATGACTTAAAAAGAGAAATGCATTCTTTCTGTACAAACTGAATTGTACCAAAATCAAAGAGAAAGCCTTTGAGCAAGTAATGGGTTTTAAATGGGCATTAAAATGCATGCTTCAGAACATTCCGCATTGATTGGTTGAAACTAGGCAGAAGTGAGATTGGTGAGCTCCCGCAGGGGGCTGGGGAAATAGAAATGTTGGCTTTGTTCAAGGTGAATGTGCTTTATATTTAATTCTCTGCAGTCTTGTTTAAATATAAATAAAACAAAGTAAGTGGGTACATAGGACATGAGTACTTGCTAATTGTTATCTGTTGTGTTCATGTAGACAGCAGCTGGTATGTAATCTGTACCTGCCTTTCCCCTCATTCATATACACACTAACATCTATATACATGCCATAAGTATACATGTGCACGTACCTATTTATCTGCGTATACACTTGAAAATAATATAACTAACTCAGTAAACTGTTGATTTGGAGTAGCATAGACTAAAAATTGTTTTTTTAAAAAAGCAGAAGTGACTTATTGGTTAAGGGCAGGTAAATCACTGTGCTAAGAGACATAAAAGAAAATGTGAAACAGGCCACCAGTTATGGGATATTATTATAACAACTTCCAGTCTTTTTCTGGATTGTTAACTGCCCTTAGTGAGGTGGGTTGCTAATCAGTCAATCAATCAGTCAGTCCTCACTCCGTTATCTTTTGGGTCTATACAGAAAGCCCTTGAGAGCAGGGGCCAGTGAACAAGCTGTTTGGGCAGGATGAAGAAGCAGTGTGTGCCCTCAGGAGCTGCTGCTCCGGGAGTCCCCGGGCTGAGGGGGTGCCACTCCCTCAGGGAGTCCCAAGACTGTCTGGAGACAGTAAGGTGGAATGCTGGGGTTTTGGTGGTCGGACAGCAGGCGGGCAGTGACCAGAGTGTTCTCCCCAGTGGATGATGCCGTGATGGACAATGTGAAGCAGATCTTTGGCTTTGACAGTAACAAGAAGAACTTGGTGGATCCCTTCATGGAAGTCAGCTTTGCAGGGAAAATGGTAAGAAGCAAGGAAGCAGGAGGAGTCTCTCCGGAGGGTGACGGCTGGGTGTGTCTGCGGATGGGTGCTGAGCAGAGTAAAGGACAAGGTGAGGGGGCACACTGCCCTTGGTGCTGCCCATAGAAGGTGTGCACGGGGCGACTGATTGGAGGATGCACGGTGAGGCACTCATCACGGCCTGGCTCTCTGGGGCTGCCCGGCACACACACGTGGGCGGGTCTGCTTGGGGTATCCGAGTTGGAGACATAGGTGATAGACACGGCGAGGACAGACAGGCAGTGGGTAGATAGAGGAGTATTTGGGAGAAAATGAAGCAATAGAATGGAAACCAGATGTGAAGTCATAAAGGTAAGGAAACTTAAAAACAATAAAAACTTAGTGATTATTTTTAAAAAGTCATGGCAGGAGTTGAGTGGAGAAAGTCCACTTTGGTAGGGGCCCTAGGGATGACTGGCACCTTTCTTCCTCGCAGCCCACCTTCCTGCCCAGCCGCAGGGCTGTTGCTGCGGGCTCCCTCCCTCCAGCCCACCCCAGGCAGGCGGGCACTCTTGCGGCCTCCTCTGCCCATCCTGCGGGCTCTCCCTGGCAGCTGGGCCACTCCCAGGCTTCAGCCTCACCCCTCCACAGAAGACTCCCACAGCTCTGTTTAACTCTGACCCCCACTTCAGCCCCAGACCTCCACAGGCCTCTGCACAGCTCTATCTGCTGCCCCTTGGGCCCTGGAGAAGAGTCCTCTTCTGCCCAATATGCCCTCTATCAGGAGCCTCCATCATAAGCAGGTACCGACGTCAAAGGGAGAAGACGTGGGCCTTGATTCTTCCTTCGTTTTAAACCTCCTTATGCCAAACATGCCACCCTAGCTTTTGATTTCAAACGTGTCCCAAGGCCCTTCCTTCCCCTGTGCCCACTGTCGTCTCTTCCCAGGACCACACAACAGCTTTGGGTTTCATTCTCTTCTCTGGGTTCTCCCCATAGAAAGCCGCCAGAATAGTCTAAAACAGCCCTGTTTGTGCAGTGAAGTTCAAACGTATAATCCGGCTGATCAGGTGCTGTGCATCTGAACTTTCTCACCTGGTCTCCATGGCTTAAGTCAGCTGCTGTGGTATCTGTGCAAGTGGGAGAATGGCGCCCCCTGCCGGGAACATGCAGCTCTGCAGCCCCTGCTGGAGCGTGGCCTCGCGCAGGGTTTCAGCCCCAGGGGCTCCCTTCCCGCATCCTCCTGTGCATACAAACTACATTGCTCACACAGCGGCCTTGTGTCCTCTCATCTGTCCTGCCTCTTCCTTCCCTTCAGGGTCACACTTCTAGGCTTTGCCCATGCCTGTGCCCTTCCTTCACTCCCCACCCCAAGTCCAGCATCTTTTAATGTTCAGCTTCCCTAAGGCCCCAGGCCTGATGCGCTAAGTCATCGGGGCTCTAGGGTGCCCTGGGCCCTCTTTTAGCAGGTTTTCCATTTCATTACAGTAGTTGTTAGCATCTGTTTCTCCCACTTGTGGGTAAGAGCCTGATCCCAATCGTATTTAGTCCATAACCTCAAAGCAGAGACTGTGGTGGAAATGGTGGGAAAATGACATATCAGGTGGGTGCAGTCTGCCCCCGTTCTCAGAAGCCCTGGCAGGGAGCCTCTGTGTCCCAACCACAGGGGTTTGGCAAGGGTGGGGTCATGGCCCTCTGAGGTCGTGCCAACCTTGTGGATAGTGCCACCTGCCGTAGAACCAGGGTTGGGAGAGTTGAGTCACATCGCTTGGATGTTAGCGGGAAAATTGGAATAAGGCAGAGAAGAAGGGCTGAGAGTCTGAGCTGGGTGGCAGGAGGGTGGGTGCGAGGCAGTGGGCTTACCCTTCCCTCCCTAGGCAGAGGTGGGGAGTGGGGGAGACAACCCACGGGTGTCACAGGACAATTGCAGAGAAGTTTTAAAAAATAATACACACCAAAAGGTGAGGGTGGTGTGGGTTCCCATTCACACAGCACTTTGCCATTTTCCTTCCTCGTAATCTCTTCTTAGATTCATTTTGAAAAGGAGCAGGGTCTGCCAGCCCATCCCACGGACAAGAGGAGGCCCTGGGATGGGGGTGGGGTGGAGGGAGAGGGAGGTGTCTTATCATCTGATGCCCAGATCCACTCCCCACCTTTTGTTTCTTTTCTCTTTTTATTACTGACATACGTGTTTACTAATGCATTTTGAAAATTACAGAAAAAAGTAAATAAAATGGCCCATAATGCACCACACAAAGTTCATTATTGGTGCCCATCTTTCCAGTGATTTTCCTGTGTGTAGATGATAGACATTTTTCTGATTCTTTACTTTGAATATTTTAAAACATCAAGTTAGAAGAGTTATTCAGTGAACACCCATGCACTGGTATGACTTCCACTTAGATGAAGCACTTTCTAACATTTTGTCACATTTACTTTCTGTATATAGATACTTTTTTTCCCCCTGGGCAATCATTTGAAACCTAGTTGCAGGCTGTACTCCTAAAGGCTTCAGCATGCATCTCCTGAGAAAAAGAAAATTCTTTGTAACAAAATTCTTTGTAGCTACAGTAATATTATCAGACCTATGAAATCAACAATCATTCCCTAATATTATCCCATACTGGCTCATATAAATTTACTCTGATCATCCCCCCAAATTTCCTTTAGAGCTGGCTTAGTGTGCTGATTGAAGACCTAACTGTAATTCACGCTCTGCATTTGGTCCTCGGGCCTCTTTATTTTAGTCTCTTCTGTAACAGCCCCTCCTGCCTCCCTTCCCCTAACCATCCCCCCGCCCCACCCTGACAAACATAGTTTTTCTTACCCCATGATATTGACTTTTTTTGAAGAGTCCAGGCCGTTTGTCCATGTTCTGGATCTGTCTGATTGTTTCCTTCTGGTGTTGTTTAACTTGTTCCTCTGGCCCTGTATTTCCTACAGACTGGAAATGAGGTGTTGAGGCCAGACTAGATTCAGATTCAGATTCAGTATTTCGGCAAGAATGTGTCACACGTGATGTTGTGTACATCGTACTGCATCATAACAGGAAGAGAGGTGAGGTTGTCCCACCACTGGTGATGATTGTGTGATCATTCGCTTGAGACAGTGTCTCCAGAAGACCCTCTTGTCAAACGACATGCTCCCTTTTGTACTTTGCAAGTAACTGTGGGCGATGTCTTGGCACTGTGTATCTTGTTTCCCAGCAGCTTCTTACCTAATGGTCCATGCAGCCATTGACCTCCTTGCCGGAATAAGTCATTTCCTTGGGGTTGCAAAGTGGTGATTTTCTCATTATCATTCCTTCTCTCTTTACAAGCTAGTGTTTTTCTGGAAAGAAGAGCTTTCCTCCTCCTTGGCCCTTTTGAGCATTACTTATAGACCTCAATACTTTTTATTAATTCAGTGTGTTAAAATCCGTCATGACTGTGTTGGATGTATGAACTGTCCTCAAGTTGGCCATTGGGGGCCCCTTCAAGCTGGCTCCTCCATCCTGAGCCTAACTCAGGGTCTCAGTGAAAATGTGTATGTGGGAGAGGTAACTCCGATTTTAAACTCTTTCACGCAGAGGTGTAAATGCTCGCTGTGGGTCTTCACCCAAGTGCTGTGTTAGTGTGGGTTTGGGATCGGGGTCTGATGCCCTGTACCTGGCCACAGGAAGGACTGTGACAGAATAAATGAAGGCAAGAAGGAAGGGGAAAGGTGTGGCTGGATAGGCCTGTGGGACACTTCTTCCAAAGACTGGGATTAATTTCTGAATTTGACAGATAAGGAAGGTCACATCTCAAGATTGTTTTTATTTCACTTTCCTCCAAATGGTAGGGTGCTTTGATGGTGGTGAGAACCGAGACTGACCTGCCTTCAAATTTAATGGCTTTTTTTGGAGCTGAGTTTCAGAGTTCTGGGGCTCCTGGCTGCTCCTGGGTCCACACAGGCACCTTGACCTCCCAAGGTCTTCTGTTCTGAGATGCTCTTGGCTGGCCCTGGGGGTTTTTCTAGGTAGGTGCACATGTTCGTGGGATGTGATGGAGGTAGGGGACCTGGCCAAAGCAAGGGGCTATATATAAAGCTGATTGGTGACTGGGCTTCTGCAAGAAGCCCCCAGAAGGAAGAGGCTTATTGTGGCGGAGGCAGTTGAGACCCTCCCTTTTGAAAGCTTCAGCCTGTTGGACACTCCTGGCAGTCCCCAGGCCTCTATCTCACCCTCTCTCTCCTCCAGCTATCTGAACTGCCTGTCTCGTTCTTTCTGTCCCTCTCTCTTAGCCTGCCAGTATGTCACTTTTTCTCACTACACATCCTAATCTGGAGTCCTGGAGTTTTGCCCTCTGTGTGCCCACTCACCCCAGTCTGGGTCTCATTGCACTTCCACTTATGGACACTTGGCGGCACTATTATTCAAGATGTGAACCATACCTGATTTTACACACACACACACACACACACACACACACACACACACACACACACATTCTTGGTAGTATGTGAGAAGGAAAGGAAAGGTACTTGGGGGGCAGGGTGGGAGATTTTCAAGGAATTTTTTTTCTGAACTTAAGAAAAAAACCTACCAATTATAAAAAAATTGAAAAAAAATCAGAGAAAATAAAAGAAAATGAAAAGAATTAACCGTACTTCTGTACCCCACATCACTCTGGAGATAACCACTGTTAACATTGGTGGGTATTTCCTTGTAGTGTGTTTTTCTCTCTAGTGCTTTCACTCCCAAACCTCCACTCCCCCACTGGAAAAAAATTGGATTCAGAGTTGATTTTCATTATTTGGGGATATTTGCAAATTCACCTACTCGCTAAAAAAATTTTTTTAAATTTATTTATTTTGAGAGAGAGCAGAGGAGGGGCAGAGAGAGAGGGAGAGAGAGAATCCCAGGCAGGCTCCGACCTGTCAGCATGGAGCCCGACGTGGGGCTCGAACTCACAAACCGTGAGATCGTGACCTGAGCTGAAACCAAGAGTTGGATGTTTAACCGACTGAGCTACCCAGGTACCCCTGTTTGTAATCCTAAAATTTATAGTCATGCTGCTTCATGATCATTTGTGGTCTGTGCAGTATGACTGAGGCCCACGTTGCCAGCTGATTTGGAACAATGTGACCCTGCCTTTTTGTCTCAGTTCTCATCCTGTAATTAAGTGTCCTTTTCTTGGTCTGCCTGGTGTTGTGTTTTTCACATTTTTGTGCGCTTTATTGGTGAGTCGACTGTTTAAAATGCTCCCCTAGTGTAGTGCTGTAGTGTAGTGCTCAAGTGTTCCTCTGTGTAAAAAGGCTGGGTGTACCTTACAGAGTAAAGATATGTTAGATAAGCTGCATTCAGGCATGAGTTACAGTGACGCTGACTGCGAGTTCAATTTTTTTTGTGTGTGAGTTCCGTGTTAATGAATCAACAGTATATATGAATTTTTTTTTAAATGACCATTCATGCTTTTTATTGACAAATGTCAGGATGGCTTTCTGATTAAATCAAGAAACAACAACACATCTGACTGTGTAATTTTGGTGTCAGATAGCTCACTATTTTGTAAAATTCTTTTTTTTTTTAAAATGTTGATTATGGAGAGACAGAGAGAGACAGAGCATGAGCATGGGAGGGGCAGAGAGACGGGGAGACACAGGATCCGAAGCAGGCTCCAGGCTCTGTGCACAGAGCCTGATGCGGGGCTCGAACTCACCAACTACGAGATCGTGACCTGAGCTGAAGTCGGATGCCCAACCGACTGAGCCACCCAGGTGCCCCTATTTTGTAAAATTCTTTGGTAGACCACCCATGAATTATTAGGTGATATTTTTCTTTTTTTAGTGCTTATTAGATATTTGCTTCATATTATATATTACCAGCAATTTTATTGCTATGTTCTTATCTAATTCTTATATAAAAGCTGTATAATATCAGAGAAACTATTAAACAATTTTAGGTTATAGTAAGTTACAAATGTTCTTTTCAACTTCTCTTTTTAAACAAATTTTTTTTAAATTTACATCCAAATTAGTTAGCATATAGTGAAACAGTGATTTCAGGAGTAGATTCCTTAATGTCCCTTACCCATTTAGCCCATTCCCCCCTCCCACAACCCCTCCAGTAACCCTCAGTTTGTTCTCCATATTTATGAGTCTCTTCTGTTTTGTCCCCCTCCCTGTTTTTATATTATTTTTGTTTCCCTTTCCTTATGTTCATCTGTTTTGTCTCTTAAAGTCCTCATATGAGTGAAGTCATATGACATGTCTTTCTCTGACTAATTTCACTTAGCATGATACCCTCCAGTTTCATCCACGTAGTTGCAAATGGCAAGATTTCATTCTTTTTGATTGCTGAGTAATACTCCATTGTGTGTGTGTGTGTATATATATATATATATATGCATATCTATATCTATCTATATATATTTATATGTATATATAGATATATCACATCTTCTTTATCCATTCATCCATTGATGGACATTTCCATACTTTGGCTATTGTTTCCATACTTTGGCCATTGCATATATATATATATATATATATATATATATATATACACACACACACACCACATCTTCTTTATCCATTCATCCATTGATGGACATTTCCATACTTTGGCTATTGTTGATAGTGCTGCTATAAACATGGGGGTGCATGTGTCCCTTCAAAACAATGCACCTGTATCCCGTGGATGAATACCTAGTAGTGCAATTACTGGGTCGTAGGGTAGTTCTATTTTTAGTTTTTTGAGGAACCTCTATACTGTTTTCCAGAGTGGCTGCACCAGCTTGCATTCCCATATATGAATTTTTTTTAACTTTTATTTACTTTTGAGAGAGAGAGACAGAGCGTGAGCAGGGGAGAGGCAGAGAGAGTGGGAGACACAGAGTCTGAAGCAGGCTCTAGGCTCTGAGCTGTCAGCATAGAGCCTGACTAAGCGCACGAACCCATGGACTGCGAGATCATGACCTGAGCCAAGGTTCGACACTTAACCAATTGGGCCACCCAGGTGCCCCACAACAGTATATATTAAATAAGAATCCTTAAACAGAAACACACATAACACAAGGTTATGTATTGATTAGTTGAGAAAACTGTTGTGACAGAGGCTGATAGGAGCCTAACCCTGTGTTTCCCCCAGAACAATGGTTTAATATTCACAAATTCAATGTTCTCGGTGATTTATAGAATATGTAACTACCATCAACAACAAGAATCAATTCTATCTACTCAGCTTGGTAAACTATTTTTATAGTCTAGTATTTTCTTAGGCTATTAAACAGCCTTGGAAATAAATTTTTGAAGACTGTATAATATTCCATTATGATTGTGACATAACATTTGGGATAACTTTTTTGACATATGACATTTGACATAACCTATTTTGGGATAACTTTTTTGTTGTAGTTGCTAGTTTCATCTTTTATGAACATCTCTGTGACAAATCAGTGTGCAGGAATCTTTCTTCATACTCAGATTGTTTTTTCTATAGAGAAGTTTCTAGAACTGGGCAGAGGGCATGCTTATTTTTCACTATTTGATACAGATGGCCAAATAGCCCTCCAGAACTGTCATATGGATTACACTCTATCAGGAAGTGAAGGAGGGTAAAACAGAAAAAAGGCTTAGAGACAAAGGAGGAGGAAGAGGAAGAGGGGAAGAAAGAGGGGGAGGAAGCTCGGTGCTGGCTCGGCTGAGTGTGTGGGGAGTGGAGCAGAGTGTGGGAAGGCTGTTGGGGTCTTCCAGGGCCAGAGGCAGTGCCGGTCTGGGTGTGGCAGGGAGACCTGCTATGTTCAGGCTCCCAGACCCACAGCCCAGGGTGGCCAGGTGGAAACACCTGCTGTGGAGGGTGTCTTCAGCAACTTGGGGCCAAAGCTGAAGCAGGCCCTGGGGGCATTGCTCCTGGGAGTGTGGGGAGCACACACATCGCTCCTGTGCCTTCTTGTACCAGGGAGCTGAGGCACGGTATCGACAGGATCTCTCAGCTGTGTCCGGTTAGAGTCCTTTCTTTTCCTTTTATTTAAAAATTTTGGTCACCAAATATTTGGGTTAGGTAATATATTTATTGTGGAGACCCTATCTATCTATCTATTTATCTATCTATCATCTATCTATCATCCTCTACGTAGCAGCCATCATGAAATCTCTTCCTCTTGCCCCACACCCATCCACCCATCACTCTCTCCCTGGCAGAGGGAAGCATTGCAGTTAGATGCTTTTGCATCATTCTGGTTTCGTTATGCGTGTGCAAACAAATCAGACTACAAATCCTTACGTGCTATTCTCTTAACACAGATGGTTGTATGTTATACTCACTGCTCTGCACTTTGCTTTTTAATTTTTCTCCCCCTCCAACTTTTAGTAAGATATTGACATACAGCACTGTATAAATTTAAAATGTACAGCATGATGACTTGAGTTACAAACTGCAAAGTGATTGTCCTAAGTTTAGTTAACATCCATCTCTCATATAGATACAAAATACAAAAAAAAAAAAAAAGACAGAAAAAGTGTTTTTTCCTTGTGATGAGAACTCTTAGGAGCTACTGTCATAACAACTTCCAAACATACCATACGGCCATGTTTTCTATAGTCATCATGTAGTGCATTACATCCTCAGCACTTACCTTTTCTCAGTTAATAATATAACTTGGAAATTGTTTCGTATCACAGAGCAGTCCTCATTCTTCAGAGCTGCACAGCAGCCCGTTGTGCGGACGGACTGCTGTTTAGGTAACCCGCCCTCTGTTGGTGGACACGTGGGTTGTTCCGTACCCTTGCTACTTCAAGCTGTGTGCAGTGAATCACTTCATTACATATGTCATTCTGCACGTATGCAAGTATTTCTGTACGATGAGTGTCTAGAGGTAGAACTGGTAGGTTAAAGGGTTTTTACACTTGCAATTTGGATGGATAGTGGCCAGTTGCCCTCTAGAGGGTTGAGGTATTTTTTTCTTCCGCCAGCACAATATGAGAAAGGAGTCTCCCCATAGCCTTGCCACCAGAGGGCTGTCGGATTTTAGAGTTTTATGAATCTGGTGGGTGACAAATGGTGTCTTGGTTTTATTTGTGTTTCTTTTCTTATGAGGGAGGTTGAGTATCTTTCCATGTGTTCAACCCTTTGAACTTTCATTCACCCTCTGCCCGTGAAATTGTCGGTCTCTTTTCTTTCCTTACTCCTTTCTTTGCTGACACAAGGAGCAAATCCTGGCACCCATCCTTGCCTCCAAGCTTTGCCTGGGCTATTCTCACAGGGAGGCGGGGAGGGTGGGGACAGGGGCTGACTTTGGGTGGATCAGGTGTGGAGACAAAGTCCTGACCTTCATGGAAGCTGTACCCTCATTTAATGGAAGAATGGAAGCCCCTGATCAGATGTTCATTAAATGAAATAATGCACATAAATGCTTAGCACAGTGCAGGGCCCACAGTAAACGCTCTGAGAAAGGCTGTAGGACATGTAAACCTACCAGGATCTATGTATCTGAAATAGATTACCTGCTGTCCCTGTGCAGGGACTTGATTCTCCGGAGCTGGCTATAGGGTGTGGCACCTCCCAGGGCATTCTTAGCACATGTAGAACACACAAGTCACTGGTTTGGATCTGGATTCCACCTCTGCCAGTTTTCTTGATTGTGGAAAGCCCAGTCTTAAGAGCAGGGCTGATCTGAGGCAGACTGTGGCTTATGGGGTTTTTGTGTTTGCTGCATTCTTCTCTCATTCTCAGATGCTGGTGCCTGGCCCTCAAGCCCTGGCCCTCTAGCTCCCCTTTCCCCTTCGCCTCCACTTCCTTCCCCCATCTTCAATCTCTTAGGGCTCATGGTGTTCCAAAGGGGCAGGTGGTCTGGGCTGACTGGTAGAGGTTAGTGTGTTTAGCTGTAGGACCCCTGGGAAAGCCAGTCTAGACTCAGGGCCCCCACACTAAGGTCATGGACATATGGGAGTTGGGGCAGGAGGATTTCCAGTCAAAGGTAGGAGATAAGGGTAGAAGGGCCGTGGAATTCAGGCAATCTGTCGCCCCACCCCCACCCCATCCACGCACTCTCTTGCTACCCCACCCCATACTCTCCAGCTCTGGATCTGATTTACCATTGAGCTTTGTCTCTGCAAATTCCTTGTGTCTGAGCCTTTAAGGTCCCTAGGATCTTCTGCCCAGCCTGAAGGGTGGCCAACATGGTAGAGAGCAGCCCTGGCTGGTGAGGTGGTCTCCCAAGGAGGTCATAGTTCCCTTGGAGCTCCATCCACCTGTCCTCTTTGTCTTCTAGCTCTGCAGCAAGATCCTGGAGAAGACAGCCAACCCTCAGTGGAACCAGAGCATCACCCTGCCTGCCATGGTAAGCCTTGCCTCCTCGGGCCCATCCCAGCAGACCCTGGGCTCCTGGCCTCCCCAGCATCCTGCTTATATCCTGGACTTCTCCTTCTCCTCCTCTTCCTGCTTCTGCTTCTGCTTCTTCTATTTCTTCTTCTTCTGCTTCTCCTCCTCCTCCTCCTTCTTCTTATATGTTTATTTATTTATTTTTGAGAGACAGAGAGAGAGTGAAAGCAGGGGAGGGGCAGAAGGAGAGGGAGAGTGAGAATCCCAAGCAGGTTCCATGCCCAGCGCAGAACCCTACACGGGGCTTGATCTCACAACTGTGAGATCATGACCTGAGTGGAAATCAAGAGTCAGATGCTTAACTGACTGAGCCACCCAGATGCCCACCCCCTTTTATAAAAAATATTTTATTTTTAAGTAATCTCTATTCCCAACATGGGGCTTGAACTCACAACCCCGAGATCAAGAGTTGCATGCTCTACTGACTGAACTAGCCAGGCTCCCCTGGACTTCCCCTTCTTTAAAAGGATCCCACTCCACCATGTCTCTCTTCCCTCCTCAGTTTCCCTCTATGTGTGAAAAAATGAGGATTCGCGTCATAGACTGGTGAGTGCTGAGTCTTGGAGTCTTTGGGGTGACTGTTGTCAGGGTTCACTGGGTCCTTCAGTTTTCCTCAGTTGAGAACACATAGTGGGAGAGTCTTTTTCAGGTAAGGGAGTTTCCTCTGCTGGGAGGCCAGAGAAGGAGAGGTTGTGGGCTGTTCTTGGGAAGCTTACTCACAGCCCTACTCCAAGGTACAGAGGGCAGCCAGGTAGAGCAGAGAGATCTCCAGAAGCCTGAGATCCCCTAGGGCAGGGGGTTGTCAGGAAGACTTCCTGGAGGAGGTAGGATTTTGATAAGTCCAGGGTGAAGGCATTCCAGTGCAAAGAGGATCATAAGCAAAGGCAAGGGAGCTGGAAAGAGTAGGGCTTCTGGGAGGATGGGCTGTGACCCGCCTCCCCCCCACCCCCGCCCGCTGTGGGCTGTTAATGTGGAATGAACACTTACTGTGTGCCAGGTCCTGTGCCCAGCAAGTATTTTACATGCGTGACATCATGTGATCCTCAGCTCGATTCCTGGTTACTTTATAGATGAGGGGGTGATCTATCTAAAGTGACAGCTGGGAAGCAGCTGAGGCTGGGATCGAACCCAAGCCTGCTGCTCCCAAAGCCTGTGTTCTTAACCACTGGGCTCTCTGCTTCCCACTGTGTTAAGGTGATCTCTGTCACACCTGGAGGGCTATTAGGGGTCCACATGCATGAGCTCCGGGACCTTCCAGACATGAGGCTTTCCAAAAAGAGAGTTGTCCTCTTTCTGCCCCCAAAAAGTCTTGGCCGTGCGGTTCCCAGCGTGTTCTCCTTTGGTCTCAGGCCATGGTACCCCCAGCCAGGAGGGTAATGAGAGACCAGGGAAAACCCCCAGGCCACAGAACCATTAAAGTGTGCGCCAGTTCCCTAGGCCTAGAGAAAACAGCTTGTGGGAATTAGAGAGGAAAGCAGCAGCCAGGAGGGCCAGGAGGGAGAGGCCTCTAGGGCCCTGACCGCAGGTATGTTCCGTGGGCAAGCGGTCTTGGGGAGAGATGTGCTCCATGTCCCCAGAACCACCTCTGTATCTCCGCTCACGATGTGTGTGCGCACCTGAGTGTGTTGTGGTGATGGGGGCTGATTGGCTGTACGTGTCTGTGTGTGTCTGTGCCTGTGGACTCTTGTGTGCATGTGCGCATGGGTGTGGTTGTGTTGTGTGTGGTGGGTGGGCCTTGCCGGGGTCCGTGTGAGCTGTGTCGAAGGCATCAGCATACTGTACAATCCAAACACATTACGGAATCCGGTGGTTGCATCTCTGGTTTGGGTTGAAGCGGCATTTTTATTGTGAGTCTATTTTCAGACTTGCTGTATTTTCCAAAAGCAACCCCAAGCCCCAAAACCCAACTCTTGGCCAGAAAGTGTTCTGCTGCTGCAAGTTCCTGTCCAGAAAAGTGCTTTCTTCCCAGAAAACTCAGATAAACTTTTGTTATCACCTGAGCCCTGGAAATATGATATGGTCCACATGGCCTTTTCCTTGTAACTTAATCTTCTGTTCAACCCTTTCATGTTTTCTTTTTTGTTAAAGAACAAAAATTCAAGAAGTTCCTTCTACCCCATAAAAACGGAATCTGTCTCCATTCTCACACAGTTCAGATAAGACCAGAGGTCAGAAATTTCATTCTCCTCTCTAAGTGCTGGTCTTTTCCAGGGGCCGGTCATGAAGGCAGTTACCAGTTATCTGCTGTTGATGATCTCGCTGTAAGATGTGTCAGGAAGTTCTTACTTCCCAGGGCTTATCACCATCCTTCATCAGGAAAAATGATGAAGATCTCTGCTGACAATCCATTCTTGTTGGTTAGTCCCCACCCGGGTGGAAAACTTTAAAACCAAAGCTTAATCACCAATCTGGGAAGTGCAAAGAGGAAGGAAAGGAGCAGTAGAGATCAGGTATCTGATGGGTATAGCACTGAAAAGAGACATAGAATAATAGCCTTGCCCAAGCGTGTCTTTCACTATGGGGCTTGGGTGTGTCATTTTCTGAAGCTGTCTATGGCCTAGGTACCCATAGGAGGGAGAGAGAGCCTACAGGGCTCCAAGGAACATGGATCCCGGGAAATTTCAGGAAGGAGATAGGTCTTGCCCAGTCCAGCATTTCTCAACTTAGCACTATGGCGTTTTGGGCCAAAAAATTCCTTACTGGACAAGACTGTCCTATGCATTGTAAGGTGTTTGGTGGCAACCATGGCATCTCACTCTTGCTCCCTGTCCCCATTCAAAACTATCTCCAGACCTTGCTAAATGTCCCTGAGGGCCAAAATCACTGGATTGAGGACTCTTGGTCTAGCCTGACAAGGAAGCAGTGGGTGACTGCAATCAAAGCTCTGCTTCCCATGTCAGGTGTATCTGGCTCAAATCCTAGTTTTGCCATGTTGGCAACCTCAGTTTCCTCATTGAGATCCTCATGAGTACTTGCTTCATGGGGCTGAGTGAGGGTTCGAGCTACTGAGTGAGGGTTCGAGCTAATTCATATGACGATGTTAGCACAATGCTTGACTTTCAGTAGGTGCTTGATAAATGCCGGCTATTCTCTATGTTATTGTCAAGGGGGCAGGGGTGGGACCCAGAGGGAGGGTCTGCATGGGACGTTGTTGGCTAATGGACTCGTTATAGTCAGTCTGCTCAAACTCCTACCTATAGTCCCCCATGCTGGTTAGGGAAGGGAGAAGCCTTCCTCCGAGGAAGCAGGACAGGGACAGGCCCCTGTGCATGTACCATGGCAGGAGCACTGGCTCAGGAGTCAGGACACCAGGGTTTCAGTTCTGGCTCTGCCCCTCCCTCCAGGTTGACCTTGGGCAAGGACCTTCCACCTCTGAGCCTCAATTTTCTCATCTGTGCAATGGAGAGGATAATAAAAGTACTAGTTCTTCAAGGCTGTTGAGAGGATCCTTTGAGAAAAAGGAGGCTGTTGAAAGTGCCTCGTCACATATAAAGTCAGATACAAAAAGTAATCCTGCATTAGCTAATATAAGCTAATTTAATATAAGCTAATATAAACTAATTTAAGACTGTGGCCTTGGAGATAGCTTCTTCTTGGGATGCCCCATTTTCTCCTGGCCTGGATATTTCCTGAGCTTCTAGAACCTTGCTCAACCTGGGTCTG
Organism: Felis catus; assembly: GCF_018350175.1. Classification (NCBI taxonomy): domain Eukaryota; kingdom Metazoa; phylum Chordata; class Mammalia; order Carnivora; family Felidae; genus Felis; species Felis catus. Next base: position 88,123,073 of record NC_058370.1, read on the forward strand.
GGGGTCTGGTTCCCAGAGCAGCCTCCTGCTCTCCTGCCCTCCCTCCTGCCTCTGGCCTCTTTCCTTTCAACCTGCAGATGTCTCCCCAGACATCCAGGCTGGCAGCCCAGTGTTGGTTGGCTGATGGGATGCTGGTGGTTGGCCAGATGGACTAGTTCCCTCAGAGGAGTCTTGAGCAACACTTCCTTTCCAGTCTCTTCTTCCCTAGGATTACCAGGCCTCAGTAACATACCCAGTATGAAGACTGAGACCCATAAAGATGTATAACCTTCTCCTTCCTGGGTGGGCTGTGGCGTGCAGTCCCCCTCCTGTGTTCAGGCCCTCTCTGCCCTCTTATTCTAGGGACCGCCTCACCCACAATGACATCGTGGCCACCACCTACCTGAGTATGTCGAAAATCTCTGCCCCTGGAGGAGAAATAGAAGGTAAGTTTCCCTCCCTTGTTCTGTCCTCTGGTCCTCCACACTCTCCCCTGATCTACCCCTACCTGTCTTATACCTGTAGTTTTGAGAGTGCAGAAAAGGGAATATTAATTATGAGGCCTTTGCAGCCCATTTGTCATGAAGAAGGGCTGTGGCCGATGAGAAAGATGGCCTTACAGACACTTAGGATTCTCTACACCTCGGCGGGTGGGATACATCACTGAATGGTATAGAGAGAATAATTCCTTCCTGCCGATAACATGGGTGGCTGCGGCCATTCTGTGCATCAGGTTCTGTGTTGGCCAACTGTGTTCTAGGAGTTTCTATTTCGAAATAGCTTTCATTGGTCAGTGAAAAAGTAGGCCCTGATCATTTTGTAAAATTTAAAAAATAATTAATGAAGAAGAATATAAAATTTGCCCATAAAATTACCCATATGCTTACCCCCCAGATAAGAGCTAATTATTAATATTTTGGGAGTTTTTTGTGTGTATGTATGCATATGTACATGAATGTGTCTGTATGTATACCCAGGTGTGTGTGCATTAAAAACTGTTTTGAAACAACTATTTTGAAAACTGCTTTTTGTCACTTGGCAATATAACATACATGTTTATTCATGTTATTAAATATTGTACAATAGCATTTTAAATGAATACCCATTTTCCACTGTGTGAATGTATCTTAATTCACATTAACTAGTTAATGATGAATATTCAGGTTTTCTAATTTTTCTACATTATAGAAAACTAATTTTATATTGAATATTTTTGTAGATGAATCTTTTATACAATTCACGATTTTTTTTTGGATGAATACCTAGAAGTGGAATTGCTGTATCAAAGGATTTGTAAATTTTTTGAAAAGCTTATTTATTTATTATTTGAGAGAGAGAGAGTGTGTGTGTGTGTGTGTGTGTGTGAGCAGGGGAGGGATGGAGAGAGAGGGAGGGAGAGAGAGAGAGAAAGAGAGAGAGAGAGAGAGAGAGAGAGAGAGAGAGAGAGAGAGAGAGAATCCCAAGCAGGCTCCATGCTGTCAGCACAGAGCCCAACACGGGGCTCAATCACACGAACTGTGAGATCATGACCTGAGCCAAAATCAAGAGTTGGACCCTTAACCAGCTGAGCCACCCAGGTGTCCCAGGATTTGTACATTTTAAAGCTATTTGTATACATCAAAATTGCCCTTCAAAAGACTGAACTAATGTACCCTCTAATCACTCACATAGGCTTATTTTGCTCTACTTTCGCCAACACAGGATAAAATAATGTTAAAAAAGAATTTTGTTAATTTGATGGTTGAATTTCATCCATCCATTCCATGGTTGTCTTAATCTTCATTTCATCAATAGATGGTTAAGTTGATGAATGCAACTTTAAAAATATTTTAATAGTTGTTTTATATTTACATATTACTTATGTATTTATTATGTATTTTATTCTATTATAAATTGCCTATTCATTGTCTTGGTTCATATTTCTGATAGTATGTTTGTTTTTTTCTCACTGTTTCGTAAGAGTTCTGTATATATATGGATGTTAACTTTTCCCCTGTTGTATATGGGGTAAATAATTCTTGTCTGTTTTATTTTACCATGTAATAGAATTTGATGTGTAGATATTTAAAATTCTCATGTAGCTAAATCTGTTAACCTTTTCCTTAGCAAATAAGGCAAGGATCTAACATTACTTATTTCACAGTTGTTCTTTGGTAATACCAACACTGTATATTAAATAATCTTTTCCCTATATTTTGGAATGCCACCTTTATCCACTACCAAATTCTTAAATGTGTTCTTGGGCCTGTTTCTTGATTTTCTATTATCTTTAATTGGTATGTCTGCTTGTTATTTCTTAGGTTTTGGTATCTGGGTTATGCTGGCTCTATAAAATTAATTGGAAAGATTTAAAGTCTTTTCTAACATCTGGAGAAGTTTATATAACATAAGAATATAGTCTTTTGAGGGTTTGAAAGAATTCACCCATAAAACCAGATGGGCTAGGTGCCCTTTTTGAGTGGGTATAGTACTAGCTCTTTAAAAACTTTTCAGTTTCTCCTGTGACCATTGTTATTTTTAGCTTCTTACTTTTACTATAGTCAATTTTGATAATTTTTTTCCATAGAAAAGTGTTCACTATGTCGAACTCTTCTAATTTATTTACATAGTGTTGTATAGAGCAATCTTTTATAATTTAAACAATTCTCTCTACCTTTGGTGTTTTCCCTTTTCTTATTTCTAATGTTAGGTGTTTGCGTTTTCTTTCTTTTTTTCTTGCTTAGCTTTGTTACAAGTCCCCTACCCCCGAACTTTGTTTCAAAGAATCAACTTTTGGATTTATTTATCAATTCTAATATTTTTTCTTAATTTTCTAATTTTTTTCTTTTTAAATTTTCTCTTCTCTCATCTTTTTACTCTTTAACTCTCTTCAGCTTATTTTGTTGTTTCCTTTTAAAGCTTTCTAATTAACTTCTTGTGCTTATTTTCAAAATCTCTTATCTACATAATGATACGGTTTTTGTCCCATATGTCATGCTTAGGAAGGCCTTCAGCAAACCCCAAGGTTATATTTAACTCTGTTTAAAATTTTTTTTTACATTTAAATATTTAGTCTATTTTGCATTTATTCAGGTGCACTTTCTGAGAGCAGCCTGATTTGATTTTTCTAACTAGATGCTGCTTGTAGGAACGCATCTTTTTTTCTTACAGTTAAGTTACTTTGATCTAGCCAAGTGGGGGACTCTTTTCAGTGAATTTTATCTGAGTCGTGGTGAATTCTTAAATCTGAGTTGAAGAGGAATTTATTCTAACATTGGAACAGGAGCAGCTGAAAGCAGGGTGGGGTAGGGGATAAGAGCAGGAACTCTGGAACCAGGCAGCTTGGGTCCCAATTCTGCTTCTTTGTAGCTGAGTGAGTCACTCCTCCCCTCTCGCCAGGCCGGGCCTCATAAGGCTGTTGTAAAGATCCAGTGAGATTATAAATGTAGCATTCTTAGAGTGTCTGGTATGCATGAAAACCTAAAGTAAAGTAACTTTGCTGTGTAGTATCATTATTATTGGCTTTCTGCATCACTAATCTGATCTTTCTCCCCTGTACCAGTTCTCCTTACTGCTTTCCATGTAGTTTAAAATTGGCCATCGCATTTTGAGTTTCTTGTCCCGCCTCCGTTCCCCTCTGTCATTCCTTTTATATTTTTCATATTCTTTCATATTCTTTCATATTTTTCATTTTCTTTTTTCGGTTCTCTCCCCAAAGTTTTGTTTTGCTTCACAACACCTATGTCTTCTTGCACTCTGTTGAGAATTCCAAATCATTTCTGGAGACCTTCAGGTGAATGCTGTCTGGAATCTTACAGATGCTGCTTCTCTACCTTGGTCAGCACTCTGTGATTCTTCCTTTCTCCTTTATTCACTCTCTGGCAAGACCTGGTCAGTGCTGGTGCCTTTCTACAGACAGGGTGCATTGTTCTCTGTCCATTCACCTTGACAAATCTTTACCTGGAGCACAGGTGAATGTGTCCAGTTTCTGGAAGATTCCATCTGGTACTCTTAAAGTTGAGCAATCCCCTTCTTCTACATTCTCTGAAACATTAAAAAAAACCCCACCTTTTAATTATAGAAAATTCAAACACACATGAAACTAAAGAATTGTGCAGTGAAATTCCAGGTGTCCTCAGGTAGCTTTAATATCCAATTGCTCTCTGGCATTCTGATTTCATCATTGGTACTTTTAATCGGTGGAACACATAAAAACTGCCATCCATAAGACACTGCTGTGAGGGCCCTTCCTGCTCCAGCCTCCTACCCCCACTGACTGTGGAAACAATCATCCCACTTCTCTGATGCTGTTCAGATAATTTTTGAGAATGGCTATTTTGGATGTGCAGGTAGAAAGACTTGAGGGTCAGTGCATCATGAGGGTGGGGTGGAAGGGAGGCCATTCTGGACCCCTTGCAGATCGAAACTCCTGGTATGGAAGGAATCTTCTCCAGTTTTCTGATTGGTGCTGTCTCTGGCTTTAGAATCCAGGGGCAGACCCTCGTAGAAGCACAAAATGACCTTCTGACTGTTTCCTGATGGCTACTATTTCATGAGGCTACACCTGTGCCTGCTATTAGCTGCCCGAGGGAGAGTTTAGATCCCTCTCCCCCCAGTCAGTCTTCATTTCTGTTGGTGATGTTGGCCTTGATCTTTTTCAGGGTCACTATGAAGGTTTTAAAGGGAATGTGAGAAAGAGGTTTGCTTGGCCACTAGATGGCGCTCAGGTCATGGGCAACCCTGCGTGGGTCAGGGAGGCATTCCAAGGGGGGTTCAATCCTCTCCTGCAGATTGTTTTGGGAGTAAATGAGACTCTTCTTGCAACTAGCTAACCAGTTTTAAATGCGTTATTAAACAGCTTGATCTCTGAAACAATACAAGAGTTTAACTGACTGCTCAGAATAGAGCTGTTCTTCACAACTGCTCCAATGTCCCTTCTGGCAGAGGTGCGTCTCTGAGACCCTGAAAGTTCGTATTTGCCTTGCTCCCCGCCCAGCTTCTCCCATTTGTCCTGAGGCCATCTCAGAACGCGTCACTCCAGTTTTCCTTTCAGCTGCTTGTGTTCTTTCTTCCCTTTAGGGGTTCTATCACATCTGGGCGGTGCTCCACGCGGTTTTCTCACTGCTCTCAATACCCCAACTAAACCAAACTGTAAAAACGCGTTGTTTCTCCATATTCCTCTGCCCTCGTGGTTCACCAGATTATCTGGCACAACCAGGAGTTTTTGTTTTCATGTTTTTGTTTTTATTTCCAGTGAGGACAGGACCTAACACTAGCCTCTTAAGCACTGCTGCCCACAAGTTTGCCTGGGCACACTTAAGTATTCCTTGGACCCTGTGCTCCAAAGCATTTAGTAAAAATTTTGTTTTCTAAAAAGGAGTGATTTCCTTAGAAGCTGCAGTTCTTCTTCTTCTTCTTTTTTTTTAAGAAGCTGCAGCTCTTTCGAAAGGTAACGGGCACATGAGGCCCGTGAAACCGACACAGACTCTTATATAATTTTATACGTACGAAAATCATCCTACATCGATGGCACTTGGGTCCTACAGTTTTTTCCACAGCTAAGAAATCCATAGAGTTTTTTGTTTTTGTTTTTGTTTTTTTCCTTTGGTCTCTGGAGCACAGATGATGATTTCCCAGCAGTTCTCGGCTTCTCCTCCTGTCTGGCACGGGCTGGTGTCAGGCAGCCAAACCGTGGGCGTGGGAGATTGCTGAGAGAAGGAGCTGGCGGGGCTGGTGGCAGGTAATGGCCTCGCCTTCTCTAGAAGAAGACGTGGGTGTCCCAGGGCACAGCTGTGCTGTGTGGCTCACCAGGCCGGGAGGGCCTGTCCTTGGTCTTCCCCCAGGTGAGGGAGTTGGGCTGCGTGGCTCAGGCCGCCAAACTGGGAGTATTCATCTGTGTTTGGGGCTTCTACAGCCACGGTTCCCTGGGCTTAGGGAAAACACGGCAAAACCCTTGGATTTTGGCAGAAGGGTGATGAGGACTAAATAGAAGCCTTGTCTAGGTAGCTTCGCTGGTCACTCTGCCCTTGACTTTATGAGTTGCTTGCAGACACAGAGGAGAGAACCTGGGATAGGTCTCCTTGGCACCTGGAGACCTAGGATTCTGCCCCCAAATTAAGAATCGTTGGTCTAAATTGTCAGCAGGGCCATGTCTTACTAGGTGCCCAGCACTGTGCCTGATTAGGTTTGTTGAATGAACGAACGAACGAACGAAGAGATGAAGGAATTAATGAAAGGTGCCATTGGGAAATAGGCTTCTCGGCAGCCACCGCTTGGTCCTCCTGGACACCAGAGGCATGTGTTGGTCAGATGGCTGGTGGGGATAGGGGGACCTCGGTGTCTAGGTGGGGCACTGGTTTACAGCCAGGATTCAGAGTCAGTCTGTGGATGTGAAGTGGAGTTTGCCCTTGCAAGAAGCACATGGCAGTCAGAACCATGACCTCGGCCTCATTAGCCTGAGATAACTGGCCAGGTCTGTTTGTAATCATTTGAAAAGAGCTTAAAATGGAATCTGTTTCCTTCCGGTGGGTCCTGGCCGCGGCTCTCCTCGGGGCTGCAGCTGTACCCATGTGGGTCCTCTCCCTGTCGCTAAAAGCTCCCCTAAGACCAGAGGCCTGGCTCCTCCATGGAGGAAGACCTATTCCTGTGGATATGGAAATGACCGTGAATTATGGTTTCTGCAGCCCTCACTTCTGCCAGCCAGCATTCCTAGCTGAGGCCCGGCTGTAGAGAGCTGCGGGGCTGGGTCCCAGGGGCTCACCCTCCTGCTGCCTTCTGCACCAGTGGGTCAGCCTTGTCCTCGTATCTGGACTTCCATGCTCCCCTTCTCTCTTGTCTTCGCTGTTTCTCTCTCTGCTTCTATTCAGTCTTGCTTCATGATATTTTGCTCAACTCTTGGCTCTTAACTATAGCCATGAAGCTGTGGGAAAATAGGCATAGATATATATTTTAGGAGGAGACAAGTAGGCAAAGATGACCAACAAATGAAAATAATCAAAGATTTTACCACCATATCACAGGCTTGGTCATGCCCCCAGACCTGGTTATGCTTAGCTAGTTGGAGGAGGAAACAGGGAGGGTCAGAGGGCAGGAAGAGGCTAAAATCAGAGAGGACCATGGAAGGAGACTGAAGGGTGCCCACTCCCTTGGGGGTGTCTTATATCTACCTCAGAAGTGAGGGACAGATTCTAAGAGCCCAGAAGGGTGCTAGAACATCTCCTTCCTTGCTTCTCTCATTTATGGAGACCCCTTACCAGAATGTAGGGGCATGTCCCAGGGTGTAGAACCTTCAGCTGATGGGCAGGGTCTGGCACTATGCTTCACTTGGAACAGTGGGTGCCGGAAGCAAGACGCCAGTGCCTGCAGTTGTGAAAATGCAACATGGTGCTCTTGCTGGCAATACTGAAAATGGCCACTAGATGGAGATGTCGTACCTTGAAATGCCATTGCTCAGGGACCTTGGTCCCAATTGTTAACCTGCCTGTTAGGTGGAGTGCTGGGTATGCCTCACTGCCTTTCATGTTCCCCCCACCTTTCTTTGTGCCTGTGCTTTGTTTCTCTCACTTATTTGGCTATAATACAGGGGAAAAAAAAGCACAATTTCTTTTCTGTGTTGTTACTTGAATGTATTGAGTCAAGTTTCGGGTCCCATTTTCAACTGGCAAACAGAACACTCAGACATAGGTAGGCAGACACCGGTGGGGAGGGACCTGGAGGCTCATCTTGCTGCTGGGGGCTGTGTCTGGCCGGGGGTGGTGGTGCAGTAATGACTTAATTTGTGATAAATTCACAGGTGGGAGGGGGTTGGGGCCTTGGGCCACATCTATTTCCCACACAGGAGCCGTCTTTCCATCTGTCTGTCTGCCAACTCTCCATCCACATGCCTGTTCATGTAACCAATCCTCCCAGTCATGTCCATCTTAACCCCTTTTCCATTTCTTTATGCTTCAGAGGAGCCTGCAGGTGTGGTCAAGCCTTCTCCAGCCATGGACCGTATGTGCTTTCCTGGGGATGGCAAGGGGGTGGGCTGCGGGTTTTTAGCTGGAGGCCAGAGGGTGCTGGTTGCTGGGGATTATTTGATTTGCTTGAGATGGGACTGAGGTACACCACCACGGTCCCTGAGCTTACCTTTGGCTGTTACTTCTGTACCGCGGTTGAATATGAAAATCGCTTGGAATGCTTTAAAGACAATTCCCCATGCAACCCCTTCCTGAATCTGCTAGGCTCCAGCTCAGGCTCAAATGAGTCCACTCTTGCAGGCAGGGAGGGGGTGGGGCAGGGCCCTGGGCAAGGCATCTTGGGGACCAGGAGGAGGCCAGGGTAAGTGGAAAACTCTTGAAGTTGGAGTATACAGGGTAAATCATAATAGAGATGATTAGTACAAATAATTAGTAAAGCTCATGTTAGTTTCCTTAGCCTGGGCCTCCACCTCTGTCCCAAATGCCAGAGCCCTGTCTGTGCTGGGGACTGGAGGGAGAATGGTGACAGGCACACGGCAGCTGGCTCTGTGGGGAGGCATGCTCCTGCGCTCAAGCTCTGTCCCTGCCCACCCCACTTTACCCCAGGGTCTTGGCACTCAGTGGGACTTGGGCTTCACAGCTCCTGTCCTTAGGTCTGGCTCAAGCATTTTCTTGCTGAGGCCATTTATTTTGTACCTTCCTTGCCCCATCCTTGCTCATAAGGAGTGGATCATCCCAGATGGCTCCTGCTCGCAGGCCCACTTCCCATTGTTGGCATTCTGGAAACAGCCCCTCCCCCCTTCTTCTGGAAGAGACACCTTGGCTTTTCCGGGTTCTCAGAATATTGTCCAGTGACGTCCTGTCCTGGGAAACTTGACCGTTGACTGGAAAATCATGCCATAACAACAGAGAGCCTCTGAGGAGACAGTGATGTAGAGAAAAGATTTCCCTCATCACTGGTGGGATTCTCCTTTGCACTGTCCTCCAACCTGTTCCACTGAAAGGTGGTTCTTTGTACAATGTGGGGAGGGAGACAGAATGCTGGAGTGAGTCAGAGCTGTTGGGTGATCTGTCTCGACTTCATAATGATGTGGTGGGTATGGGGGACACGTGCCGGAGGAGTGCCCTGTGGATTGGGACATCTAGCCAGGTTCCCCCCCACCCCCGGCTTCCTGGGTGATGGCTTCTCTGGTCACCAGACTCTTGGGCCTCCTTTGTGTGTCCCCACGCTCCTGTGAAAGAGGGAGTGGGGATGCAGGCTGGGGTGTGGCCTGAGAGGGGCAGGGCAGCGGAGGGCCCTGGGCCCCAGCTTTGCGTGCTGGCTTTGGGGTTAGACCAAAGTGCATGGGATTTGAGGTTAGACCATTTTGGGCCGTGCCACTTTGTAGTGATGTGTTCCTTTGCATCTCTGAGCCTCAGTTTCCTCATCTGTAAAATGAGATAATAAAAGTAATAACCATCTCCACATCTCAGCATAGTGGTGAGAATTAAAGGGCCTATGGGAGACAATGGTCAGTGTCATGATTCTTTATACACTTATGGGGGTTGCATCCTCTGCATGTTCAGGGAACTCAGGGCCAGGGATGGGCTCAGGCCTGAGGTTGGCTGAGCTGAGCACTAGAAAGCCACACCGGGCTGGCTTTTCTGATCCTCACCTATGTCTCCCAGTGGATGACCATCTGGGCTTCCTCCCCACCTTTGGGCCCTGCTATGTCAACCTCTATGGCAGCCCCAGGGAGTTCACTGGCTTCCCGGACCCCTACGCAGAACTGAACATGGGCAAGGTGAGCCAGCACCCCCACAAACCCACATCCCCAGGCCTGCATGCGGGGCTCTCCCAGCCTGGGCAGCGTCTGCTCCAGTCTGGACTCCAAGAGCCCGATGGGAGCCCAGGGCCAGACAGCGTCCCCTCAGAGAACCCTCTTTCCACCTGGCCCCCTCCTGGCTTCTACTTCCTTCTTACTCCCCTGCCTTTTGCTTTCCCTTCAGCGCCAGCCTAACAGCCATCCCCCTGCCCCCCGCCGCCGCCTTTTTCCTGGTCCCCCTGAGGGACCCAGGCCTTATCTGTCTCAGGTTTCATCCTTCCCTGGCTGGGTTGGAGTCTGGTACTGACCATCTGGGCGGCTTGTCATGTCCCCTGAACTCTCTGGGCCACCGTTTCCTTATCTGCAGAGTGATGGGGGTAGCCCAGGGCCTTCTTGGTTGTCTGGGAGATGAGCCCGGGCCAGATCAGGCCCCTTTCCTTCCTCTCCTCCCCTCCACCGCCCCCTTCTCTGCTTCTGGTGACCCAACCTCCCCTCTTAGGGGGAAGGTGTGGCCTACCGAGGTCGGGTTCTGCTCTCCCTGGAGACCAAGCTGGTGGAGCACAGCGAGCAGAAGGTGGAGGACCTCCCTGCGGATGACATCCTTCGGGTGGAGGTGAGGGGTGTGGCTCTGGAAGAAGCGAAGGAGGTGGCGACCAAATGGGGCTGGCTTCTATTGTCATGGTGGAGGAGGGCTCAGTTGTACCCACAGTCTGTTCCTTCACCCCTCTGGGCCTCAGTACCTAAGCAGTGAAATGGGAGTAACCCCACAGCTATCCTACCTTCCTGAGGGATGTTCAGAGGCTCAAAGAAAATAAATGAAAATATTTTAAAAGTCTAGAGCTCGATGCAAAATGAGAAGTGTGTTTTATAACAATAATGTAAAGATAGCTAACGCTTATTAATCACTCACCGTATGTCAAACGCTACGCTAGTGACATTTGATGGCACTGAGTCCTCCCAGCACCTGTGAAGTGGCTGCTGTTAGTATCTCCATTTTACACATGAGGAAACTGAGGCTTAAATGTACCAGAGCAGCAAGCGGTATAGCTGAGCCTTGTGTCCAGGAGGCAGCTGTATGGGGTCTGTGTGGTGTTTTAAGCTTCCAGACTCTGTAGTCAGAAAGCGCTGGTTTGAATCCTTCTGTATCAGTTTCCATATCAGTGAAGTTGGGGTAGTGATTATACTTAACCTCATAAGATTGTTGGGAGAATTAAATTAATTCAAACCTGCATGCAGTGAGCAGTCAATAAGCGTTAGCTATTATTACCATGTACTTAGTTTTTAAATTTTTAAATTCATTTTGAAGGGGGGAGAGAGAGAGAGAGAGAGAGAGAGAGTGCAAACAGGGGAGGGCAGAGAGAGAGGGAGAAAGAGAATCCCAAGCTCTGTCAGTGTGGAGCCTGACGCGGGGCGCAGTCTCATGAACCCTGAGATCATGACCTGAGCCAAAATCAAGAGTCAGATGCTCAATTGACTGAGCCACCCAGGCGCCCCTCTATTTACACGATTCAAAAACCCAGTTGTGTAACCATCTTCTCTCTGCCTTCCGTGAAGGGGATTGCAAAGTCATCTTGGGATGTGTGATTGAGTGCCTGCCATGTCCTCAGTCCTGTGCCTGATGCCCAGAGGGGACATTCGTCCCAAACACATGGCAGCTTGTATATAATGCAGGGCTGGATGGTGTGGTGGAGACTCTGAGTGGCATGGGCTGGGAGCTCTGGGCAGAGGCATGGTGGTTTAGACCCTTTGGCCCCTTTCGAGTGGCAGATGCAGGCAACCAGGCATCCCCGTGGTGGCGAGGCCACTGCTGCCGGTTTGGATTGAGGAGCAGCATGACCTTGGAGGATCAGACCTTATTAGAGGAACGGGGCCAAATACACAGGCCTGGAATGAGTTTGCTCAGTTAGTAACCAAATCTGGGCACTGTTGCTTAGCTGGACCATTCACCGCCCATCTGTCCAGCCAGGATTTATTGGGCGCCAGTCACGGCCAGGGCCTGCCAGACACGTGATCCCTCCCCACCCCAGTGTCTTCCTTCCTGCTCCTCATGACCCTTCGGCTGCCCTTTCTGTTCCCAGAAGTACCTCCGGAGGCGCAAGTATTCCCTGTTTGCTGCCTTTTACTCGGCCTCCATGCTCCAGGATGTTGATGATGCCATCCAGTTTGAGGTCAGCATCGGGAACTACGGTAACAAGTTCGACACGACCTGCCTGCCGCTGGCCTCCACCACCCAGTACAGCCGGGCGGTCTTTGACGGTGAGGCCAGAGGCTGTGAGCCCGGCTGGGACCCAGACCACAGAGCAGGGGCTGAACCCTCAATACTGTTTCTCACGGAAAGCTGCCGGAGGCCCACGCAAAGGCCCTGGCCCATGCAAACCTATTTGGGGTGACTCCCAGCTCTGTCCCCCTGTGCTACCCCCCACTCCCCGCTCACCTCCAGGTGGGTCCCTGTTGCCAGGGCCACAGATGGGGCTCCTAAAACTGGCTGTGGTCGGCGTTGATGCTGACCTATGGCAGTAGTCAATTTCATGCTGGCTTGGTGTTGAGATTTTGGAGAGCGTGGGTTTCCCAGGGTCCTTCTAACAACCCCTTTGTTTGGATGAGCTAAAGAGCCCTAATGAGAGCAGCTGCTGTTTGTTCCGCACACGAAGGGAGCTCAGACCCCTTGTCTGAACCTTGGGGGATATGAACCACATGTGTATGTCCAAGGGAGTTCTCAGGGGGAAGGAGCAGGTGCCTGAATGTGTCCCACCCTGGGTCCATTTCCTACCCACCCCTGTGCTCCTGGCTCAGTACCAGGCCCTTTGCATCCTTCCAGGGTGCCACTACTACTACTTGCCCTGGGGCAACGTGAAGCCCGTGGTGGTGCTGTCATCTTACTGGGAGGACATCAGCCACCGGGTCGAGGCTCAGAACCAGCTGCTCAGGATCGCTGACCGGCTGGTGAGTAGAAACTGCCTCACACCTGCACACACCCTTGTGCACGCCCCCTGTCCCCGTGGGGGCCTGTGGATCAGGGAGAGGGAGTGAGAATGATCTGAGGATCCCAGACTGAGGTAGGAGACGATGCAGAGAAGGAGCTGAGTGGAGCCACGCTGAAGCAACAGGATGGAGCCTTGCACCCATTCATTCATTCATTCATTCATTCACCAACTGCCTTTGACTCTGACCACATGCAGGGGTTTGTGCTGGAGGCTTGCAGCCACAAGGTAGACTTGAACAGGAATGCCTTCGGGAGTCAGTTGAGTGAAGGCAAGCGCAGGTTCGCCCCACACCTCTCATACAGAGGTTCCAAACTGAAGTGCAGGTGACACTCTAGGAGAACCACGGGAATGGATGGGGGCTCAGAGGAGGGAAAGGACCAAGGAGCATTGGGGGGTCATTGCAGAGGCTGCGAGGAGATGGGAGGCAGGAGCCCTGTTAGGATGCCATTGAGGTAGTCCGGGAACAATGACGAGGCGCCAGGCAGGAGGGACCTCAGGAGCAAAGCTGCAGGACTTGGGCTAGAAGGACTTGGTGGCTGGGGACTTGGAAAGGCAGGGAGAAGCAGTGTGTATGAGGTCAGGCAGTGAGTCCTGCTTTGGATGTGACCAGGGGGCTCTCTGGGGGTTTCCCTGTGGATGCTGAGAGCTGAGGGCCTGGCATTTGGCCAGAGAGTGGAGGACATCAAAGTGGACACAGGTGTAGAGGTCAAGGGCGTGCAGCTGGTGATCCTGGTGGTGGCCCCAGGCTGTTCCTGTGCGTGCATGGAGGCTCATCCACAAGGAGGGTGGCCCATGGGAACCTCGGGAAAGCAGGTGCGGCCACGCTGCTGGAGCAAGCCGGGGGCAGCGGGGTGGAGGGAGGGGGTTGCAGAGGCTTGGGCATGTCTGTGGGTGTGGAGGTGAGCACAGTGAGGAGGATGGAGGAGCGGTGTGGGGGACAATTGGGGTCTTGAAGGGGCAGGGAGGGGATACAGGCCTATGTGAAGGCATGGTGGCCAGTCTTCCTGAGACTGGCAGCTCTTGGGGAAGGAGGAGACCAGCCAGCACCCAAGTTCTTCAGGGCTTGGGGTCCATGTTCTACAGGTCCAGACTCCTTGGGGGTCAGCTGTTCTCTCGCAAGACGCTCCCTGAGGGCCTGGACTGGGTGTCCTTCCCAAGGCCTGTCCTCAGAATGGCATGTGCTCAGGGAGGCTGACAGGTGGGGAGGGGACCTGAGAGGACTCAGGGGTGAGCCCTTGATCTGACAGGTATTCTGTGAGAGGTCTCTGTCTCACAACTCAGGGCTGAGGCCCGTGGAGATGGCTGCAGAGGAACCCCAGGAGGAGACGAATGTGACCTGGGAGGGACTGGGCCGTGAGTTTGGAGAGGGAACTCCCTGCTATTGGAGGTTGTCTGAGTGTTCCTGAAGAAAGGGCGGGCAGATTGGGAAGGGATGGGCCCTTCCAGATGGGGACTGGTGTGGACTCAGCAGGTCCCTCGGCTGTGAGTTATCAGACCAGCTTGAGGGGGCCCGGTGAGGAGCCAAATGCAGCGGAGTTCTGTGGGAGCCTGTGCACGGCCTTAAGTCCCGTGACCAGGCCGGCGGCTGGGGTCCCAGGCTTGGGAATTTGGATCTGTTTGGTGTGGGGAGCCCCGGAAGGTTCTCGAGGCGAGACAGACTCTGGTTTGTTGGGTCTGGGCTCCGCCTTCTCTGCTCTACCTGTTCTCTCCTTTGGTTCAGGGTGACGGACTCAGATTTCGGTGACGGGGCCTGGGGGTTGGGGGTCTGGTGTGTACCTGCCGCCCTGCAGTGCCGCTCCCAACCCTCGCCTGCCTGTTCCGCAGGAAGCTGGCCTGGAGCAAGTCCACTTGGCCCTGAAGGCTCAGTGCAGCCCCGAGGACGTGGACTCCCTGTTGGCTCAGCTGATGGATGAGCTCATCTCCGACTGCAGGTAGGGGGTGCCTGGCACCCACGCGCCCCCCCGCCCCTCCTGGCTCAGCCAGGCCCTTTCCCTAGGAGTGTTCGTGTGTGGCAGTGAGTGGCGGCACGTCTCCCCAGCCACGCTTGGCCAGCAGTCCAGCCCGTGCTGAGTCCAAAGGTGGTGGAGCCAGCGCGGGGAGTTGAAAAGGTGACATTTAGAGCAGGTCATAAATCTCCCTGCAGCAGCGGCAGCTGCGGGCCTGGGGCGGCCCGGCTCACCTGAATGGGGAGCATTGTGTCTCTGATCCCCGACCTCCTATTTCCCTGATGGAATCTCCAGGAGGAGCTGGCTGGTGGGGGTGACAGTGCCCCTCCTCCCCAAGGCCATGTCGGGGACCCCGGTTTCTATTTAACCTTCTATTGACACGGCTGATCGTCAGCTTCAGGAAAAGAGGGCTCTGGGGGTGATGGAAAGTGCGGGTGCTTAGAGGCCCAGCAGAAGGGGAAGCATCTCGGCCTCCCCTCCACTGCTGGGTGATTTGGGGCTCACCACCCACCTGCTCTGAGCCTCCCTTTCCTCATCTTCAACCACATATTAAGAATAACTGCTTATGATAGCATGTAAGCAAAAGGCTTGGTCTTTTAGGAAGTATTTGATAAATGGTAGCTATAATTACTATTAAGAAAAAATGTCAGAAGACCTAGCTTCTTGTCCCTTTAACCGGCATTGTGGCTTTGGGCAGCTTCATTTCTCTGGACCTCCATTTCCTCAGCTGTTAAATGGACTTAATGATAAACAGTTGTTTTTCTACTGTCTGCGGGGTTAAGCGTAAATGTATGAAACCGTATCCTGTGCCCCTCTCAATCTTACCATTCCCCTTCTGCTGAATGTCCGAGAAGTGCCTTTACACTCAGAGATGGGTAACCGTGGCCGCCTGACACAGGGCCTTCTCGTCCTTTGTGCCCCAGTTGGGAAGCGCATCTTTATCAAACAAAACATTACCCCAGAGAAACTCCCCTGCCCTGCAGTGGTGGAATTTCAGGCAGATCATTCACCCATTCCCTGAATCTTTCTGAAGCCTACAGCTTCAGCCCTCCTGAGGTGACAGATGCAAAAGTGAGCAAAAGACGTACGTTGGGGAGTTAGAGGCGTGTGCCGTAGGAGCTCAGAGCAGGTACATCAAGCTCAAGTTGAATTCAGGGAAGCTTCCTGGAGTAGGGGATGCCCCCAATGTGAGTTCTGAAGGAGGAGTGGGAGCCAGCCTTTGGAGAGGGGACTGTCCAGGTAAGGGTGCAGAAGCCTGAAATGCCTGCTTCCTCCCTGGATTGGCAGGGGAAGCTGAAACCCAAATGGGACAGACCCAGGGGTCCACCAAAGTGAGCTCGGCTCTGAGAGGCTTTGGGTGGGGCCACGGGGGTCCTCGGGGTTCAGATGCTCGCCCTGGCTATAGTGTGAGCCAGGGGGTTGGTGGGGTGGCGAGCGGACATTGGACGAAGATGTTACCCAAGCCAGGGACATGGGGAGGGATGGGGACAGAGAGAGACACAGGGCAGTGTGGACTCCTGAGGAGGCATCATAATGACAACAGCCTCGTCATGAACGCTTTCTGTGCTAGGATTCATACCTCTAGTAAGTGGCTGGGCCTGATTAGATATGGGGGCTCAAGGAAGGTCTAGAATGATTCCCCAGCTCTGGCCAGAGCAGCTGGGTAGACATAGGGCTATTCTCAGAGGGGATCAGTGGGAGAAGAGCAGCTTTAGGGGAAGACGAGGAGCTTAGGACTGGCTGTGTTGGGTACCTGATGACAGCTGTGGTCTGGAGTTTGGAGGACAGAGTGAGGCTGGAGGGGCACATGGGGCGCAGTCAGCACAGGGAGGGGCTCGGAGCCTGAGAGCCCGGGTGTGGAGGGTGGGCCAGGGCTCTGGGCTCTACCCGCAGCACTGCTCCTGAATCATGGGTCGTGTGGACCTTGGCGGGTCTCAGGTGCCTGAAACATCGGAGACAGGTGGGACCCAAGTCCTGGGCTGCCCTCACTGGCCCTCTCAGGACTCTATTCTCATACTTCTGCCTAAGCCTGGTCCCCTTTGAGTCCCTCTCCTGGGGATAGAAGGTGCCTGGGGGCCCCCTAGGGACACTGATCCCAGGTCAGGAGTTGGGGGGAAGGTTCCCATCTTCTTGGAATGCACAAATGGCTCTCCAGGGAGGAATACTAAGCATCAGGACCAATTCCTTCAGGCACCGCTCGAGGCCACCGATAGCCCTGGGACAGCAGCAAGAGGCCTGCCTTCACCTCTGACTCCATGCTGACAAGCGTTGGGGCCCCAAGCCAGTGCACCAGAGCCGACCCCTGGCTGCTCACCGTTCCTTCAGCCAGCCCCATCCTGCCTCCGAAATCAATGTCCTTCGTTTCCCATCCGCCCTTTTCCCTGGTAGCCGGTCTGCCCCTGCCAGTGGTGCCCCCTCTGTTCTTCCAGCCCAGCCTTCTCCTCTCGTCCTCAGACCTACGGACCCATCTGCTTGCTACACATCTCTACCTGGATGTTCTGTCGGCACATCCAGTTCACTCTCGGGAGTCTTCCTAAAACTGTCATGCCACCTTGGCTTCAGCCCTCAGTGGCTCCCAACTGCCTTCAGGAAAAGTCCCAGCTCTCATCCTGGTGAAGGGTCCTCTCTGTCCCCACTCCCTCTCTGCCTCATGGACCTCAGAAGTCCTACCTTCCGGCCCTTTGGAGCCTCTCACCACCCCACATGTGCTCCCTCCTGCCCCTGAGCTTTCGACTTATGCACATGCTGTTCCTCCGGCCAGAAAGCCATCTGGCTCTTCTTGGCCTGATTAGTTTCCTCCAGGAAGTACTTCTGCCTCTGAGGCTGCTCAGTGGACCTAGCCTGTTAGCCTCTCTGTTCTGGGTGTTCCCTGTGGGCAAGCCGGGATCTCCAAACCCAGCCCCCCCCCCCCACCCCCCCCGTCAGGACCAGCTCATGAGGAATGAAGTGAATGACCCCTGGACCAGCTCATCTTTCAGGCTGGATACTGTCCCTTCCAGATGCTATTCTTGACAAAGACACCCATCCACTGCAGGGGACGGCAGCGACTTTGAGCGGTCCAGCTCTGTTCTCAGCCTGCACTGAGCCCTGCCCCGGGCCTGCCCACCATTTCCGAGTCAGCCAGGTTTGGCAGGGCAACAGCCCCTGTTTGAGGTTGGGGGCACAATATCATCTGACCTTCATTTTCCAGTCTCCCTGTCCTTTGGTACCTCTTGCCTTGGGCTTTCCTGGGGTGGGAAAGGTCCAGGATATCTTGCTGGTGGCAGTCACGGGTCCTGGCTGTTTCTGAGGGAGTCTTGGCTGGACTGGTGGCCTCCATGAAAACCTCCCTCTGGTGGTCTGTATGGCAGTCCCTCCCAGCTCCCGACCTAGGCTGGGAGCGTAAATCAGCCTCGTTGGCTCAGCTCTTCATATCCAACTCCAGATCTGCCTGCCCCCACCCTCAGGCCCACTCAGGCCTCCTTCCCAGGCAGGCCCCAGCCAGGACTCTGGCCCAGGCCCCCCTTTACCCACCCGGCATGCCCCTCCACCCCAATCGAGTGGGCTGGGGATGGAGGCCGCCCCTCTCCTGGCCTGGGGCAGCCCCATCCGCGGCACCCTCGGGGCAGTAAATATTATATTACTACAGGGTGTGCAGTACGTGACCTGAGACAGGCCCCGGGGCTTAAGTTTCCCCGAGATGGAGTTTGCGTACCGCTCCCCCCACCCTAAAAATTCAATTAAAAAAAATAACAGGAAAAATGTAGTGCGCCGAGGGCCTGCCAGAGTGGTGTATCTGGCGGCCGCAGTGCCGCTGCGCTCCGGCGGTAATTGGTTCTGCATAGCTCGGGGAAATTGGCAGAAAAATAAATCAGCCGGGAGCCGGAGTCGAGACGCTGCGGGGAGGGGAGTGTGAGGTGGGGGGGGGGGGCTGCAAGTGCTGGGGGCAGGACTGGTGGAGCGGGTTTGACTGATGTCCTGCTTGGGAGTCAAGGGCTCAGTGGGGGTGGGGCAGGGGTGGAGCAGCCCCCAGACCCCCAAGCAGGGGTAATCCAGAGGGCTCCTGCCTGCTGAGGGAGAGCACAGAGGCCCCCACCCCACGCTCCCTGCATGACCCTTGTGTGTGTATGGACTGACCCTAGAGGCTTAGTATGGTTGGGAAGGGCCACGTGAAGAAAGACTTCCAGGGAGCCCAGAGGGATGGGGAGGGTCAGAGTTCTTTGCCTCCAAATAGGATTGAGTTTAAACCCAACCCCCACTTGGGGCCTAGGGTTGTATTTCTGGGGCTGTATGTACCCCGCACCTCCTCTCCAAAGGCTTCTGGGAGGGGTGTCATGGGGCTGCCCCAGGTCGACACATCTGTATTGCTGGCTGCCGGCCTCCCCACAGTGTCTGCAGTGGCTTGTCAGGGGTCCATAAATTTCCTTCCTGAAGAAAGTGTGCATACAACAGAACGGATTCATTTCAGCCAAGGGCAACTTAGCACTCCGGCCTCTGCTCTAGAAAGGTGCAGGGCACCGAGGGACCTGCTGGGCCCTCTGAGGGCTTGCAGTCAGTTGGGCAGAGGAGACACACATGCAACAGAACTCACATACATACAAAAGAACTCCTAAATTCCAAACAGGCAGCTCTGGAATAACGGGCGGAGGGACTTCAGAACAGGAGGCACACAGACCAGTGTAGTTAGGGAAGGCTTCCTGGAGGAGGTGACGATGGAGCCGGTCACATGGAGATGACTGTGCATGTGGGTCAGGCTGGAGAAGGCACTTGGGGCACACGGAGTACCCAACAGGCAGGCGGAGGGTGTGGGGCCTATTTTGGCGGGGGGGGGGGTGTCCATGTGCATGTGTGTGTACAGCATGTGTACCTGGGCCTGGACGACTGCCGGGTTCATCTCATCTGTCTCTCCCTCACAGCCAGCCCCTAGGTGACGTCCAAGAGATACCCTCTGCCACCCACCTGGACCAGTACCTGTACAAGCTGCGTACCCGTCACCTAGGCCAGATCACTGAGGCGGCCCTGGCACTGAAACTTGGCCGCAGCGAGCTCGCTGCTGCCCTGGAGCAGGCGGAAGACTGGCTGCTGCGTGTCCGGGCCCTGGCAGATGAGGTAGTCAATCCCTGGAAGGCGTCTTTCTTCCTCCCTGAGAGCATCAGAACCGGGAGGGATGTGGGCACTTGTCTGGACTGTGATCCAGCTCTGGCTCCATTTCTGGGTGGGCTTGGTTCGGTGACTCAATTTTTCTGATCCTCAATGTCCCCAGCAGGAGGAGAGAGGTTGCAATTGGATCCTGGGTGTTACGGGGCCTAGCTCAGAGCCTGTTGTGCGGTAGTGTTCGCACGGTGCCCCCAATGTGCTCAATAAATGTCACCAAAGTGTGCCAGAGACAGAGCTGGGACTGGAACCCAGGACGCCTGGCTCCAGGTTCAGTGCTGGGGCCTGCTGCCCCGGGGACCTGACTCCTTCCTGCCAACTAGTACCTTTCTGCACCTGGCCTTGAACCTGCCTCTCTGGTGGCCCTGCATTTCCTGCTCTCCCAAATGCCTCCGAGCCCCAGGCCTGAGGAGGCTGCATTTATAGTAACTCTGAACTTTGTTATATTGAATCAGAGAGTGGTGGCTGCAGTTTGTCCCCACCTGCATAGCACCCCCTTCCCCGCCCCAGGTCAGATGTACCCACCCAGTTCCTAGGGCAAGCAAGCATTCTACAGATTTGTCCAGAATGAGGACAAAGTTCTGCTCAGATGTTATGGGTAGACTAGCTGTTGCCCATTCCGACCAGAGGTGTGTGGTCCCCCTATGGAGGGGGTGGGGGTGATGAGGAGGGACCTCCCCAGAAGGAATGTAAGAAAGGGCGGGGCCTGAGAGGGGCTTCTGGAGAGGCGAGTTGTGGAAGGGGAGAGGGGGTCCAGGAGGTAGGAGGCTGTGCAGAAGGCAGCCCAAAGAGTTGGTCCCTGAGAGTGAGCCTTGGACTCGTCCCTGAGCAAGGCCTTGGGCATGTGGCCAGCTACCTGGGCAAACACTGTATTGCCCAGCCACAGGCTGTCCCCATGCAGTGGCCACAGACCAATCTCTTGGGCTGGACAAAGGCTGCCTTCCATAATCTTGGCCCAGATTGACCCTGGAACTCTCAGCACAGATTGTGATATGGCTGGGAGGGGTTAAGGTCAAGTGTGTACTATTGACTGCAAGGGAACCCAGAGAGAGTCTTTCTCAGGTTTGAGTGTGCATCAGAATCCTCTGAAGGGCTTGTTAAAACAGGTTGTAGACCCTGTCTGATCCTGCATGTCTGGGGTGGAGCCTGAGAATTTGCATTTCTAGCAAGTTCCCAGGAGCACTGCAGCTGCCGCTCTGTTGGCACCACGCTGGGAGAGTGGTTAGGAACCATTATTTGGAGTCAGAGGAACCTGGTTGGCTCCTACCCTCTTTGAGCTTGAATTTCCTCATGTGGCCAGTGGGGCTGCCTATCTCTGCTGCAGGGAGGGAGTGCAGCTGGGAAATGCCCAGCGAGGCTCTAGGAGCATCACCTATCAGCCGTGGCCCTGGTTAGAGGCCCAGCGCCACCTCACTGAGCACACTTTGCTCACCAACCTTGGAAGCAGATGGGCTGTGCCCAGTGGTTCTCACTCATAGTTAGTGGCTCCGAGGGGCTCAGGGCCTTGCAGTTTTGTTCCGGGCTAGTCACCATTTTCAGAGCCCAATGTCACTAAGCCCAGAAAAGGACCAGACCCCACAAGTCCCTGCTATTAGAGAGAGGAGGGTGGGAGTGTCCTCGGGGAAGGGGCACATCTATGGATTTGCTGCTATTCTCGGGGGTGAGGAAGAAGGGTAGCATCTTAAGTATGATGTCATTTCTCGAGTCAAATCAAATCCTCCAATCTCTGCCCCCGCCAAGAAGCATCTATCTACCCAGGGGAGGGAGATCTAAGAACATAAGCTCTCGGCTCCAGGCAGGAGTGTCTCTTCCCGGAAAATGTGGACTCAGCTCAGTGAATTTTTGGCAGGCTTCTGATGTGAGCGGACGCAGCCTCATGCCCTGTCCCTGGGGGCTCATAGCTGCTGAAGACAGAGGTGCCCAGCTGGCCCTGGGAGGTCAAGGGATGGGCCACTCTTGAGGGTGGGTGGTGGGAGAGCTGGAAGCTGGGAGGAGAGGCTTGGGTGTCTCAGGGTGGACTGTGGGGCGTGGGTCTTCCCTACCCTGACTGCCGTCCTCTCTCCAGCCCCAGAACAGCCTGCCCGACATCATCATCTGGATGCTGCAGGGAGACAAGCGAGTGGCGTACCAGCGGGTGCCCGCCCACGAGATCCTCTTCTCCCGGCGGGGTCCCAACTACTGTGGCAAGAATTGTGGGAAGCTGCAGACGATATTTCTGAAAGTGGGTTCTTTTTTCTCAAGTCGTGACCGTATTTTCTCCCAGGTTGTCCCCTTCCTGTTCCATGTCGCCTCCTGTTCTCCATCTAACTGAGTCTTTAGGCTTGAGTCTCAGAAGGGGCCGAGGGCTTTGTGTAAAACCGTTTTCTGTTGTCTCTCCCCTACCAAGTCCCTAGACCCCACACACCTGGTCTAGAAAGTTGGCAGGTGGGAGCTGGAATCGGAGGTGCTAGGAATGAGTGAGACAGGGTCTGTGACCCTCCGCCCCCTGGCTGTCTGGGAGGGGCTAACTCCCAAGGCTGTTCTCGATCTCCCCAGATCTGGCTGGGTTCAGCTCTCAGCCCCCACCCCAACCTGTAAGAGCCTTGGTAGAGACCTCAATGCTCTGCCCGAGTGCTTTGACTCCAGCTGGGATCATGCTCAGATTCAAGTTCTTCCCTGCGGGAAGGCTGGTGTTTGGGCATCGAGTGTGCCTAAGGCTCTGGCCCCTCAGGGAGCTGGGGCCGAGTAATCCAGTACCCTTCATGTTGTCCTGCCTGCACCTCTCCTCCCCTTCCTCCTCCTCCAACCCCCATCCTTGCACCCTGTCCGTCTTCTTAACTGGCCAGCCTTGGGCTGAGTGACAGGGATGTGAGCAGGTGCCTGAGGACCCCCATCCTCCTCTCTAGGTTAATGTGGGAACAGAGAGCCGAGGCTGCTTTGGTTGGGATATACTGTGGCCTGGTGGCCAGGACACAATTCAGGGAAATCCCTTCCTGTGCCGTGACTGCCCGGGTCTGAGGGGAGAGTCCCTGTTAGAAGGGCTGTCACTGAGGCTGTCCTGCCGGAGGAAGAGTAGCCCTGGACGGCAGGCCTGCCCCTTGCCACTCACTGCTCACTCCAGATGGTTCTGTTGGAATTATCAGCCATCTGGCCTTCTTCCCAGCCTGGCCCATCTGCCCCAGCCCCTTGCTCTCAGCCTTCTTTCCCCCACCCCTCCTTCTATCCACACTAAGACCGGCACCTGCCTCGCCTCTTCCAGCCACTCAGTGTTGGTTAGCCTTAGCCTCAAACCTCTCAGTGGCTGTTGGTCAACCCATTCACGTATTGGCCAGTCATTCCTGTCACCCCCTGGAGTCGGTAGAGAGGACAGGCTTCAACGGCACAGTGTGTGTGGACAGGTTACAGGGTTGGCTGGAATCCTGTGTTGCCTAACCTCCCTGAACTGCTGGCGGTCTTCTGACCTGAAAAATGAGCAGGAGGCTGCCCACTTCACAGGTTTTCAGGGTTCAGGTAGGTGACGCAGGCCGTGGGTCTTGCTGGAACGAGGTGATCCATGAATGTCCGTTTCTCTCCGCTCTTCTCCCCTTTCTCCCCCGTGGCGCTCCCTTGCTCCCTGGGGAGAGGAGGCTCCACCAGCACGACTGGAGGCCGACATAAAGGCAGAGATGAGCAGATACCTGGACTTGGGGTCACTGGGGAGGCCAGCTTTGCCTAGAGAGAGAGTGGGCAGGTGTCAGGCGGTGGGCTGCCCCCTCTCACCTGCATACGTGCCACCTGGGGCATGTTCCCTGTGCTGTCCTAACCTCCTAGCATCCTGCTTTACATCCCTCCTAAGCCAGCTTCTCGCCTAGCAGGGCAGAAGGGAAAGGAAGTGAAGGAGCTGCCGCATCGGAGCGGGGCTAACCAGGAAAGGTTGTCTGGCTAGAGTGCAGGTGGGGATGTACTTGAACAGGATGAGCTTCAGGCTCTGACCTCTCGGCCCTGCGTCTTTGGGGAAACACAAACTGAAAATTTTTCCCTGATTCCAAGCAAAAAAAAAAAAAAAAAAAAAAAAAGAAAGGAAGGAAAAAAAAAAAAGATATAGAATTGTTTCTCGAAGTCTTCCCCACTGAGTTTATGAGCCCCGCCAGTAGCTCCTGAGCAAGCTCTACAAAAATGTTGGCAGCAAGCAGAGACCAAGAAAACATTGGTGTTTCTTAACTTAAACCAAAGTTGGAAAAAATGAGCACCAGTAGAGAGGGAGAGGAGCCCCAAACTAGACATTTCTTTATTTGCTGTTGCTATTTTGGGTCCGGCAGGCTGGCCCCGTCTAGGGGAGGGCAGGGGAGAGACTGGGGTTGGAAGGGGGAAGGGAGGGTCAGGCATTCCTGCCATCTCCCTGGGGCTCGTGGTTTGGAGGGAAAAAGGCCACTAACCACCCCAGGGAGGGGACAGCTGAAGCCAACAGTCATGGGAGGTTTCCAGCGGGTGACATGTGGGGTCAGGCCCTCCTCCAGGCTTTACCACGGATGAACCAAAAGCAGAGAGACCGGGTGACGGGTGAGCCCATCATTGTCGTGGCATGCCCTGCACCCCTTTCTGATCCCTTTCCCTGGCCTGGGCTCTCCTTCCTGGGGTGTAGGCCTCCTCTACCTGTTGCGGACCTCTTACCTCGGCCCCCCCTTTCCTCTTCTGAACCCATCAAAACTCCCTTCTCCTCTCATTCAGCCCCCACCCCATTGCAGAGGAGGAGATACCCCTCCAGGCTCATGCTCACGAAACCTAGGTACTTAATGTGCTACTTCCTGTAAGAGACAGGGTGTTGTTCTAAGAGTGAGAACTTCTGTTCCTCAGGCCGTATCTGACCGTTGATTTCAATCAAACAGGGAAGTAGTTGTGGAGAATAAATGTTTTATGCTGGGTTGTTGTGGTTATTCCATTTTGGCAGAGCTTCTGAAAGTTTCAGGATAATAAGCAATTGAGGACCAGTGCCTAGTGGTTAACATGCTGATAAGCGCTTGAAAGGATAGGGCTATCAGATGATACACTGACATCGAGCCAAGACAAAAATAACAAAAACACAGCCCCCCATCCCAAACAAACTGAAAATTAAGGAGGAAGCTTTAACCTCTTCCCCTTCCAGACCTGGATCGTTGTTATCTCCTTTAGAGATACGTAGTAGAACTGCACTCTCCAATATGGTGGCCATAAGGTGCTATTTACATTTAAGTTAATTGAAATAAAACTAAAAATTTGGTTCCTCGGTCACAGCAGCTACGTTTCAAGTGTTCAGTCACCAGCCACAAGGGGCTAGTGCTACCAGACTAGACCATGTGGGTACAAACCATTTTCATTGCGACGGAAATGTTATATGTTCCATTGGGCAGTGTTACTCTAGAAGAAACAGGAATGGGATGTGGTGGGAGAGGGGAGAATGGGGGACCCTGGTCTATCTCGGCATGGCTAATTTTAGCAGAGATCGCCTAGGTGTGGATGATACAGTCTTCTTTGGCAGGGAGGAATCTTGGCAGGTGGGGAGAAGCCTTAATTATACATTCCTGGGGCACCTGGTGGCTCAGGTCATGATTTTGCGGTCTGTGGGTTTGAGCCCCGCGTCGGGCTGTGTGCTGACAGCTCAGAGCCTGGAGCCTGCTTCGGGGTCTGTGTCTCCCTCTCTCTCTGCCCCTCCCCTGACTCGTGCTTTGTCTGTCTCTCTCAAAAATAAACATTAAGAATTTTTTTAAAAAAATTATATCTTCTCTTTCTGTGAAATTCTGGTAATTCCTCCAACAGGACATATGTCTAGTGGGTGTCAGGCCAATATGTCCAGTCCTGGAGGACCCCCCCCCCCTTACCCCCAATCCCTGTCTCAGTTGGGACATCCTGATCCTAAAGGGAATCATGGGTTTCTGTCCTTCTCTGGTACCTAGTATCCAATGGAGGGCGTTCCTGGAGCCCGGATGCCAGTGCAGATACGGGTGAAGCTCTGGTTTGGGCTTTCTGTGGATGAGAAGGAGTTCAACCAGTTTGCTGAGGGAAAGCTGTCCGTCTTTGCTGAAACGGTGAGTGCTGCTGGCCTGCCCTGCCTGCCCTCTGTGCCCCAAGCTGTGCTGGACCCCCTCACTTCTCTTTATTGCTTGCTCTCCAGTATGAGAACCAGACCAAACTGGCCCTGGTTGGGAACTGGGGCACAACAGGCCTCACCTACCCCAAGTTTTCTGATGTCACGGGAAAGATTAAGCTACCCAAAGATAGCTTCCGCCCCTCGGCCGGCTGGACCTGGGCTGGAGACTGGTTCGTGTGTCCAGAGAAGACGTGAGTCACGGGCAGGGAGGCTGGGGGACCCCTCTGCTCTGGTCCTTCCTCTGAAAGGCTACAGTGCTATTAATTGCTCTACCACCCCTATGCTGGCAATGGGGACTTCCACTTGAACTCTTCCAGGGCCAGGGGCTGGCGAGGCACTGTTCTTTTCTGGAAGGGCTCTAACAATTGGAAAGTCCTTTATTGTTTATTATTATTATTATTTTTTAATGTGTATCTGCTTTTGAGAGAGAGAGAGAGAGAGAGTGAGAGAGAAAGAGAGAGCGAGAGAGAAAGAGAGAGCTGGGGGGAGGGCAGAGAAAAAGGGAGACACAGAATATGAAGCAGGCTCCAGGCTCTGAGCTGTCAGCATGGAACCCGATGTGGGGCTCAAACCTACGGACCGCAAAATCATGACCAGAGCCAAAGTTGGACGCTTACCCGACTGAGCCACCCAGGCGACCCAAGAAAGTCCTTTATTATTAAACTAAAGTTGGCCTCCATTTGAATTTGCATCCATTGGTTGCAACCTTCTTCTCCAAGAGGTCACAGCCTGTTTCTTCCTCTCTGTGTTAACCCTTCCCATGCCTGAGGCCCCTCCTCTCTCTCTTAAGTGCCTCTCAGAACAAGGCGGTCTATCTGTATCACTGTCCTTTGTCTCTTTCTCCTTTCTCTTTTCCTGTTTGACGTTCAACAACTGGATTTCTTTCTTTCTTTCTTTTTGTTTTTTTTTTTTTACTTTTTTTAAAAAAAATTGAAGTATAATATATCTTATCTCAAGCATGCAATTCTTAAGCATACAGCTTGATGACATTTTCCATTTCAACAACCATCTATCTATCTATTGAGCTTCAACACCCACCAGGCTTTTGGTGTCTTCAGCCCTCTCTCTCTTTTTGATGTCTTTTTCTTTATCTTGGGTGGTGGTATATTCTTTTGTCTATGAGTGTCTCTAGGTATCCCTGCATCCCCTTTTGCTCTCTGCCCTTGACCCTCTGCCCCTCCTTTCCCTCTTCTCTTTACCCTGTTGTTGGTGGGGTGAGGCTGATGCGGGAAGCTTGGCCAAGGCCTTGGGGTACTCTGCTGGAGGTGGGGATAGGTGGGGAGGTTCTGACCCTTCCCCCCCTCCAGCCTGCTCCATGACATTGACGCGGGACACCTGAGTTTTGTGGAGGAGGTGTTTGAGAACCAGACCCGGCTCCCTGGAGGCCAGTGGATCTACATGAGTGACAACTACACGGATGTGGTAAGCGGGTGCTCCAGGGGCAGGTGGCATTTGCTTTCCTGGGGTCCTGGATATTTGGGCTCAGGAGGGTCCTGTGGCTCAGAGGAGATGGGACATTTTCCCTCCTGTTCCCAAGTCCCCAGCTTCATGCTCTGGTTTCCAGAGAAACAGTGTGAGAACCAGTGTGGGTAGGATGCTGATCTGGAGTGGCACCTGGGGCTTCAGGGATGTATGTTGTCAAGTTGCATCTTTTCTGCTCCCCTGCTGATACCTGTCTCTTCTCACACTTGCCTGTCCTAGAATGGGGAGAAGGTGCTTCCCAAGGATGACATTGAGTGCCCCCTGGGCTGGAAGTGGGAAGATGAAGAGTGGTCCACGGACCTCAATCGGGCCGTTGATGAGCAAGGTGGGCAGCACATGGGGCCCAATGGGACCCACCCCAGCAAGATCAAGAGGTGTGCTGGTGGGACAGCTGAGTGCAGGGCCTTTTGCCCCGGGGCACCGGCCTTCAATGGGCTGCTTCATCCAGGGGACTTCTTAGATCAGCCCATGCTTGTAGCTATAAATTAAGAGTCGGTGGTCAGTCATGAGCCTGTGAGTGTGCTCCAGAGGGAGAGAGAACCTCTGGAAAGATGGGGAATGGCCGGGCAATGACTGACAGGTGCCCTTCCCCCAGGCTGGGAGTACAGTATCCCCATCCCCCCGGATCGGAAGCCAAAGCACTGGGTTCCTGCTGAGAAGATGTACTACACGCACCGTCGACGGCGCTGGGTCCGCCTGCGCAGGAGGGACCTCAGCCAGATGGAGGCACTGAAGAGGGTGAGCCCACTAGGTGGTGGGTGGGATGAAGCCCTGGCTGGGGGAGGCCAGCTGGGCACATGTGTGCACAGACACACGCGTGTGTGCTCAGGACACGTATAAGGCACATGAGCTCCCTCGAGATGCTCACAGATCACACCCAGCACGTGCACAGTGCACACGCAGATCTTCCCATGCTTGTCCAGATGCTCACAGCCAGATGCCCATGACTACGCAAGGAGATGCACTTGGAACTGCACAAGACCTGGAGGTACAAAGACATAGCCAGACTCTGGCTGTGGCTGCGTGTCCTAGAGGCAGGGTCTGAGCACGGGTTTGGCTGCAGGTAGTTTACGGAAGCAGTGCTCTCAGGAGTGCTGGGAGCAAAGATGTGGTCTTAGGCCAAATCAGTTTTGGTCTGAGCTGTGGCTTGGGGAGGGGTGCCCCTTGGAGCAGCAGAAAATCATTCTCACCTGGAGGCAAGGGGGCTGGGGTTTGTACCCTCTTAGCTGTGTCATCAGCTGGGGCTGCTGGGGCTGGGCTGAGGGACGCACCCTCCCCATGGGGCTTGCTTCCTTCAGCATGGGCAGTTCCCTGGAGAAGGGGGCCGCTGGATCTGGCAGGTGAGGATGTATGTATCGTGTGAGTGTGCCAGCTGGGAGAGTGGCCTCGGTGGGCTCCCTCAGCATTTACCAGGGGATGTGTACACAGTGCAAGTACACATGCCCACAGGCATGCCCGTACACCCACAGCACAGAGGCGTAGAGTGGACACATGAGTGCACACAGCACATGCACCTGCTCCTAGAGTCCTGCAGATGCCCAGGTGCTGCACAGCCTCAGTGCCTGCCTTCCCTGGGGCCTCTTGCTCTGTGTTCTTCCTTCCCAAGCACGCAGTTGAATTTTGGTCCAAGAACCAGGCCTCCCCCAGTCCAAAAGTAGCCTTTGGCATCACCCAAATTTCTTCCTTTCTCTTTGGGCACAGAGAATCTGGACAAGTATGTCACTGGGTCCAGGGAGAAGCAAGGTTTTGAGGCAACAAACCATTTTTGGTGCCATGAACCAGACAGACTCAGCTCTCCCTGCAGGAGCACCCAGGGGACAGAGGTGAACCGTGTCAGGCAGCGTGGCTTGCCCAGTCCAGCTTCCCTCTAGGACAGGCACTTACTGCTTAGTTCATAGCCTGAGACTGAGGCGTACCCGAGGACAGTCTCTCAGGTCACCAGCTGAATAGGAAGGGACTTCCAGGTCTCTCTCCAGGTCTGGGAAAGGGTCCCCTCAAGGAAATGTGGGGGCGGGGTACCTCCACAGCTGACCTAGGTCTAGCCTAAGGAAAAAGAGCCTGGAGTCGGGAAACAGAATCTTCATTTACCCGCTTCTATTTTTATAAGCTGGGAGGTGAAGAAGAAAAAGGAAATGACAAGAAAACCTTGGGTCCATGAAATCCATTCTTAATCTGAGTAAACAAACAAACCCAAAGCCGAGTGTTTTCAGCCCTGCTTTAGTCGACCTTCCCTTTCTGGCTCCTTGGGTCCCCACAACCCGGGGAGCCTCTTCCCCTCCTGATTTTCCGACTCGGGCTCTTGTCCTTGCAGAAGCTGCTCAGAGCCCCCCTCCTCCAGGTAGCCCTCCCAGGTTTTCCCACCTGGGGGGTGCTGGTGTGGAGCGGGTGGGGACTCCTGGAGGGCAAGCCAGAGAGGCACAGCAGGAGTCCAGCCCAAGGACTCCTTGCAAGCCTCCAAGCAGTGCCTGAGCCTGCCCTGTTCTCTCCCATGCAGCACAGGCAGGCAGAGGCGGAGGGCGAGGGCTGGGAGTACGCCTCGCTCTTTGGCTGGAAGTTCCACCTGGAGTACCGCAAGACGGATGCCTTCCGCCGTCGCCGCTGGCGTCGCCGCATGGAGCCCCTGGAGAAGACAGGGCCTGCGGCCGTGTTTGCCCTCGAGGGGGCTCTGGTACGTTGTCCCTGGGCCTGTGGTGGGTCAGCGGGGTGCAACTTGCTTTCCAGGGCTGTTCAGGGCTGAAGTAGGAGCCCCCGGGATAGCACTTCAGATGGAACAGTGGCTGGTCACCTTGGCTACACAGCTCCTTTAGGGTTGCCTGTGGGGAAAGTAGATGGCAGTCTGGGTGTGCTCCTAAAGTAAAATGGCTCCCTTCTTGGCACTGGGAGATCCACTGCTGCTTTGTGTAGTCAAGTTGGGAGCAGGCAGAGAGGGTCTCGGTCTGACCTATGGCTAGAGCCGAGGGACCTGGCTCTTCTTGAAGATGCTGGCTGCTGCAGGGTGGGTCTCGGAGGCTTTGGCCTCACCCCAGGGAATAGCCAGAGAGGTCTAATAACCCCTGAATGTCCTTGGTTGGACACGAGTGCTCCTTGGCTGGACAGAAGCCGTGTCACGGCATCCCTGGGAATTCTGGGGGAGAGATGTACCTCAGAAACTGAGTCCTCAGGCTGGCTTTCTGCCTTAGAGCACACTTTCTGGAGCAGGTCACATTGGGGCAGCTCAAGGTTACCTGGGGTCTGGCTGATGTGTTCCCCCAAAAGATGAGCAGACCCTTCCTGGCTAGTCTGAGTAGGGCCATTCTCCGCTCTGTTTTGGCCTGGGGATTTCTGGAGGTGGGAGGAGATACAGAGTCAGAGACCCTTCTTCTGAAATCTGGCCAGGACTGCCCACCCCCTGGGGCTTTGGGCTGTGACTCAGGGAGCAGGTCCCACCAGCTTCTATAGCTGACATGTGCACCAGTTGTGTGTGTGTGCATGTGTGTGTGTGTGTGTGTGTGTGTGTGTGTGCATGTGCACATGTACATGAGGATTTGGTCTGAGCGAGGAGCAGTGGGTCTTTGCCTTGAACCAGGGAGTACCGAGGACAGGCCCAGGATCTGATGGGATGGAATCAGGGAGAGGAGGTGAAGTTGGCAGTGTCCCGAGAGGGATTACAGCCCTCTCAGGCCTTGATGGTGGGCCAGGTGGCAGTATGGGAGAGGACACCCTCTGGGGGCCGGATAATGCTGGATGTCTGATGATGTCTTGGGGCCAAGTTGTGGGGAGGCTGAAAGGAGATGGCAGAGCTCTGGGCTGCTGGGCTCGTGCTCAGCCTGGGTGGGAGGAAAATGCTGCCCCAGCTGGAGCAGCCACAGCTGGAGGGCTTGTAGGGCAGGGCTGGTGTCCATTGACTCTCTTTGTCCTGTCAGAAAGGGCCTGGCTTGGGCGCAAGGCAGGGCCTGGGGGTGGTCTTGTGGCTCCAGCCGAGGGGTGGGAGGATAAAGGCCTCTGCGGCAGAACTGAGTCAGGGCCATGTCTGAGAAGGCTGGGCGGGCACCCTAAGGTGAACAGAAACTCAATGAAATGGGTTAAAGAGAGAAAAGGAGTTTAAGGGCTCAGATTGATGGGAGAGCCCAAGAGGCCAAACAGGCATTAAGCCTGGCAGGACTCTGTTTCTGACATCTGCCTCTGTCTTGGCCTCATTCTCACACTGCCTCACTCTGTGTGGTAACAAAAATGGTGCCCACAAAGAAGACTGACACCAACTTCATAGCCGGCAAAGTCCTGGTAGGTAAAATAGCACAGCCCACCTGGCATCCTCTGTTTTCCTCACAGTTGGAGGCCCCAGAGAGGAGAGTGCTATTTTCACCATAATGCTGTGACAGTCTCGTGGGTGACTAACTAGCTGTCTTGGTCATGTGCCCATGCCAGCCTGAAGGTGAAGAATGGAATGTTCTGATTGGCCACTTCGGTCATGCCCCACCAGGATGGGGAGAAGAGCACCTGGAAAGGAAAAAAAAAACCCAAATGGTGCTGGGCAAAGAGCTTTTGATGATGGCCACAGGACTCTGTTCAATGAGCAGTAGGGAACCAGTGTGGATTGTTGAGCAGAGGAGTGCTCTGGTCAGAGCTGGGCTTCAGGGCCATTGATCAAGTAGTCACGGAGGATGATTGGGGGTGGAAGAGTAGAGACCATCAGGAACCTTGATTAGTGATCTGGGATGAGGCGACCATCTGGGGTGGGAGCTAGGGGAGGCAGTAGAGGGCAGTATAGTGGCAGAGTTCGGAGAGGGTCAGATGGGCCCAGAGTCTCTGCTGGGTGCGTGGTAGGGCCTCTCCCATTGCTGGGCCATGGGGCGGGCGTGGTGGGCCTGGGGCTGCGATGAGTTCATGGCTGGCCCTGGCAAGTCTGACACACACGGTTAAGTGCTGTGTGAAGAAGGCGGACCTGGCAGCCGCTTGCCGGGCCGCTTAGGGCAGGGAGGCCAGGGCCGTGGGAGAGAGAACGCAAGGCCAGAGGTAGCCGGAGACACATGGACGGAAGTGTGGATGGGTTCCGGGGCTGGCCAGGATCTGGGGGAAGAAGAGGAACAAGGCTGGGGACCCACTGCCAAGCTTTCATGGCTCGGTGACTGGGAGAATGAAGGGGGGTACTTCCCAGACATGGAGAAACCAATCCGTTTATTCTTTATGTGGGAGAAAATGTCGTGAGGGAGCATTGAAATCAAATGTCAAGGCAACAGACATGGGGAGGTGGTTGATTGTGAAGCAGATGTGACTTGCCTGTGATATGCAGAAGAAACCAACATAGTGAAGCCCTCTGAGTCCTGGGGGAACTTGGCTGACATAGAGAACCAGAGGCAGACAGTGGTTGGAGAGGCTGGATCCCACAGACCTGGAGTTGGAGGACACAGTTTTGGAAAGTCTTTAGGTGTGGCCAGCATTTGGACAGGGCCACAGGCCCATTTGATGGTAACTATCTAGACTACTCTACTTTAGTGAATCGAACCTCCATCAGCACACAACACACACTCACACATGCACACACACACATGCGCACACATACTCATACATGCACACAAACACTCTCTCTCTCTCTCTCACATACACACACACACACACACACACACACACTCCTCCATCGCCACTTTTATGTGCTCCTGCCCTGAACCTGCTGTCTTTTGTCCTGGGACATACTGATGCTCCAGCAAGGCATGGGGGCTAAAGTCCACCCTGCATCATGGGAGCAGATGGTAGGGATCTCTGGGTGCCAGGACCCAGCTACTGTCCTGGGTGCTGCCCTTACCCGCTGGTTACTTTTGTCTGCTGATTCGCCTGGTGAGAGCATGGTGGGATAGGTGAGGCTTCTCAGGGGAGCAGGTTTGGTTTGGATTCTGCCTTCTCTGCTTCCTAGCTGTGGACAGGTTACTTATCCCCTTAGCGACTCTGTTACCTCACCTGTGAAAGTCACTGCATTCTAGAGTCGTTGTGAGGAAAAACCACATGGCACGTCCTTAGTGCTTCTCAGCCTTAGTCAACGTAGGAGCAATATGGCGGCTTTGTTGCACACTCTTGATTACATGTCTGGGTGAACCTAGAGTCTACATTTCTAAGAGGACTCTGGGTGATGCCAGTGCTGCTGGTCCAAGGACCATCTCTGAGTAGTGAAGATGTGAAGTACATCGTGCCTGAGGAAGATGAGGGGGGTGGTCACATCACCCTCCTTCCCTACTTGGATGCCTTTTTTTTCCTTCATGTTTTTTAAACATTTATTTATTTTGAGAGAGCAGGGGAGGGGCAGAGAAAGAGAGGGAGAGAGAGACTCTCAGGCAGGCTCTGCACTGGTAGTGGGGTGGACACAGGACTCCACGTGGGGCTCCAATTCACGAATAGTGAGATCATGACCTGAGCCAAAATCAAGAGTCAGATGCTTAGCCGACTGAGCCACCCAGGCGCCCCTTTAGATGCCTTTCAGAGAAAGGCGGAGTGTATCCATTATTTGGGGAAGGTGTGTGGCCAGGGTCCTAGAGAGGGAGACAGGGTATGATGACATGTTCTCCTTGCTCCTTGGTGGGAGAAAAATGATTTTTACTTCTAATGATCCCCTGATCTGATGGTGGAGACCTGGCCTACGGGGCACTCTTGTCTGATTAGGAAGAGAGGCATTCACATGTGAGTACAAATAAACCCCATAGGATCTGCATCTTTGAAGTGCTGGAGGGCAGAATGAGAGTCATTCCAGAATGATGGTGTCTAGTGAGGGAGGCTTCTTAGGGAAGGACACTGGGAGGCAGACCCTGAAGGAGTCCAGGGAAGAGCCGTGGGTGGTGGCCAGGTGGACTCCCTGGTAATCTGACATTTCTGGCTGTCTGGGCCCGAGCACCAGGCCTGTGGCGCCCCCTTGCCTCCTACCATCCTTCTCCTGGCCCACAGGTCCACCAGAAGGCCGAGCCTTGCCTGCCAGTTTCCCTCCTGAAGACATCTTGCTGGAAGGCAGGCCCTGTCTGCTCATTAGCACGGGCAGCCTTTCCCTGAAACCTTCTGCTGGGGCCAAGCCTGGCTCCCTCCATGGAGCGGGAGGCCCTGGCTCCGTCTGCTAATCGTCTGCTGTCTCCATCCCGAGCATTATTTTATTTTCGTATTATTCTTTTTCCAGCTAATATCCTGGCATTCCCAAAGACACCGGTTTCATAATCTTCCTGGCGTTCCCAGGGAGCTGGGAAGCAGAGCACAAAGCTGCTATTATAACGCGTTCCATCCAGCCTCCCTCTCCTCGCCCCACACCCCTTGCTGCCGCCACCGCCGGCTCCCACCCAGGCACCCCTTCCCGACGCCACCAGCCTCTCTGGGAACTCTGGTGACGGCTGCTGGGATGAGCTCACGGAATCCATCCTGTCGCCCTTGCCCTGGGCCTGCCCTCCATGTGCAAGGATTTTTCCAGAGCCCTGCCTCTGTGCTTGGCCCCGAGGGTTAGGAAGGGTTTTCTGAAATGCCTGAGCCTGGGCAGGAGGGAAGGAGATGGGGACTCGGCAACATGTGCTCACGGCCTTGGAGATTTTTAGAGCTGGAAGGAGCTTTCATGTTCGAAAGGCACTCTCCACCTGGCTTTGGGTCCCTTTGAAATTGGATGCATGGTTGTGGGTGTGCGGATGTGACGTGTAAGCACATGGATGATGTGTGTGCACATAACAATATGTGCGCAATGTGCTTGTGTGTGATATGTATGTGCACGTATGTGTGTACACGTGTGTGATGTGCATGTATGTGCACATGTGTGTCTGTGGTGTGTAAATTCTGACATAAGGTTCACGGGTTCCTCCAATTCTCAAGGGAATTTAGGACCCCAAAGAGGATAAGAATTGCTAAAACCCATTTTGCCGTGTGCTAAAGATCAGGCTGAAAGCTTTATATACATTGTCTCATTTTATCCTCACAGTGACCCCAGAAGA
The DNA here is from genome assembly GCF_018350175.1 of Felis catus. NCBI lineage: Eukaryota > Metazoa > Chordata > Mammalia > Carnivora > Felidae > Felis > Felis catus. The sequence goes on from NC_058370.1 coordinate 88,158,343, forward strand.
CTGGATTCTATTATTATACCCATTTTCCAGTTGGGGAGACTGAGGTTCCAGAACTGCACTGTCTAATACAGTAGCCACTAGCCACATGTGAGTATTTAAATTTACATTTAAAGTAATTAAAATAAGACAATTTAGTTCCCCAGTCACACCAACCACATGTCAAGTGCTCAATAGCCCCACCTGGCTCGTGGCTACCATTTTGGACAGTGTAGCTCTAGAACAGTTTCATCGTCGCAGAAAGTTCTGTTGGACAGCAGTGCTGTTCTAGAACAACTCTGAGCCCCTCATATTACTCCAGAAGAAACAGACCCGAGAAGGGGTTTGCCTAGTGGCCCAGCGTGAGTCAGTTCTAGAACCAAGGCCAGACAATGGGCTCTTCTGTCCTCTCTCCCCAAGTGGGTATCTCCATTCCTATTAAGGCGTAATGTCCTCCCCCTAGAGAGGGCCCTTGAGTGGGGTCCTAGGGAGGGTCCTGGGCTGCTGGCTAGAGCTCTTGGCTGTTGTGTAGCCATGTGGCTTGGCTTCCCTGGGGCAGTTAGAGGGGAGTTGGCAAAACTGCCGTCAGCCCTGGAAGCCTCCAGTTGGTTGTCAGAAGCCTGAGTCTTGACCTGAAGTGGAGAGGAGACAGGCACTCCCAGACCAAGCCTAGGGGCAGAGAAGAGCAGCTGGGACTTGGAAGTGCTGGGGGTGGGGGTGGGGGAGCTTGGGGAAAGGCTGGTGCCAGAGAGGAGCAATGTGGGTTTTGAGCTGGCTGAGAAGGAGGTCAGATGTGAGTGGGGAGGGGAGGGGCCGTCTCTGCACCTGGATGAAGCCCATGCCGTATGCAGAGCATGCAGGCCCGGTTCCCAGAGCGGGCGCTTTGACCAGGGGCAGCGTCTGGGAGGTGAGAGGGGTTTGCCTCATTAAGTAATCAAAATTCCCACTGGTCTACACAGGCGGGGGAGGTGGCTGCAGGTTTCCCTGGATTCTATGTTTTGAGTATGGTAGCTGAGCACCTGTTCTCTACCTGGCTTTGTGCTAGCGGGAGCTAACGGAAGGCTGGCCGGCCGCTCAAGAGCCTTCTGCTGCCCCACACAGAAGGACCATTTGGGTAATTCCTTTAAATGGGTCGACCCTTGGATCAGTCTCACTCCAGATGTGGATGCTGAAGTCTTGAGGGTCCAATTGTATGTTTGGGTACCTGAGACAAAATGCCAGCACACAGGCATGCATGGGTGCTGAGGGGTGTGTGTGTCACAGCTGGGCAGATGTGTCTGGTGCCCCATGCATGTCACGGTCCATGCGCTGGGGTCTGCATCCACAATTGCTAGGGTGACCTTATAATTTATTGCCTATACTATGTGTAATCATGCTGGGAAAGAGGCATAAGGGAAGGCCATCCCAGACAGACTGGAACCTGATTATGGCCCTGATTAAGGAGGCACCCTGGCATTGGGTAAAACCCACTTGAGCGTTCTCTACAGCCTCCACGTTGGGAGACACGGAAAGCCTAGAGGGACGCATACGCGCACACACACACATACACTCAGACACTCGCGCCAGCCCACACGTGGCATCGTGGATTCTCCAGGTTTCCTGATTCCATTCCCAAACTCCCCAGGGGCCGGCCAGTAGTTTTGCAAGGATTTTTGCAGCTGCTTCCAAGCCTCGGCTCCAGCTGTAAATTAAACGGGGGTGCACCCTTGCCTGCTATTCTACTTAAGGTTGCAATCAGCCCTGATTAGGAAGGGAGGTCTGTGTTCCCGAGTTCCCTCTTTTAAAGTGTTCCCCTCCTTTGGCCTGGCCTGCTAGCCTGTGTGGGGTTTCCCTGGAAGCTGAGGCTGGGCAGCCAGGGCAGTGACGTGGGCCCTGGGCTCCCCAAGGCCCTGACTTGGCGCTCAGCCCTGTCCTGTCCCTGAGCCCTGCTCTGGTGCCGAGTTCTGATGGGGAAGCAGAAACTGGGAAGAGCCCCGAGAGGCTGCCGGGAGATGCCCTGGCTCTGCCAGTTAATTTGCTGTACAATCCTAGGGAAGACCTTACCCTCTCTGGGCCCCAGCCTTTTCACTTTCTAGATGGGGGTAAGAACAACACAGCAAAAATAAGAATCTCTCCTTACAGAACAGGCGTTGGCAAACGATAGCCTACGAGCCAAGTGTGGCCTCTGCCGGCTTGTATAGATGGGGTTTACTGGCACATGGCCGTGCTCATTTGTGTATGCATGGCGTGTGGCTGCTGAGACCATATGTCCTGCAGAGGTGTATTTACTCTCTGGCCCTTTCCGAACAACGTTTGCCAGCTGTTCTAGAGCAGGCATTGCCTCCCCGCTCTGTTGGTGCATCATCTCCTTTAACCCTCCCAGCAGTCCTAAGAGATAGGTTTTATCATCACTCCCATTTTACGGATAGGCAAGTTGAGGTACAGCGAGGGCAAGTCATAATTGTCCTAGCGGCGTTTCCTCACATGAGTGTTACAAAAAATTTTGTGGATAATGGTGGGGTCGTGCAGCGTTTATAGCATACTGCTCCTATGCTGCTGTTTGTTATTTGGATGTCCTAGCAAAGCCAGTAGTGGAGAAGAGATCCTGGCACTTCACCGTAGCACGTGCTGGTCAGTGTTAAACAGCTGGCTCTCCAGAAAAAACATCCAAAAAACAAACTCAGCCTGGTTTGTAGTACTTGCTGGTTTCCGTGGTGTACATACCCCCGCTGTGGCCGATTTCAAGCTAGCAATGTGGCATCACTGAGAGTGGAGACGGGAAGAGATGAGCAGTAGCAGATGGTTAGATAGTATTTCCAGCCCACAGATACACTAGGCGCAACTAACCTCAGGAGCAGGACAGTAGTCAAAGGTCATAAAATCATTAGGAAGTGATGAGTTTGAGTATCATCTTTGTTTCTAAAAAAATGTCTGTAGTTATAAATGCATGTGGTATAATGGTTACAAATGGCTGTGTTTAACGGCTGGCTTGCAATACACCTGAAGATTTAAGAATCTGCTCTTATGATCTATGCAGGCCATCTCCAGCACTTGCTGCTCTGGGGGGGGGGGTCCCTTGATCCTGTTTACATAAGAGATAAGGGCCCCGATCGTAGCAGCCTTCCCGACAGCTCTGTCCCTGTGCTCTTTGGGTCCATCAGGCATTGGGATTGGGTCCTCCTCATGAAGCCAGGAGAGCAGCTGGTCCCCAAAACCCACCTGCTTGACTCTGATGGGGTAGAGGGTACCCTTGTAGCCCCCTTGAGGTACCACCGAGGCTCTGTTGTTTGCTTCCTGACTGCCATGGTGTGGCTGCGGTGGCTCCGCCCTCTGCCTGCTCAGCCCCAGAGGCCCTCTGCTCAGCCTTTCCGCTGCATCCACCGCCGCTCTTGCCCCTCCGTCCTGCCCCCGTGTTACAGCTCCTGAGCTGGATGTCTAGGCCCTGTATGGATGAGGCATCGAACCACTGGCAAAGGGAGGAGGTGTGTGTGTGACAGACAAGCAGCAGCGCAGGAGGAATTCCAGACACACTAGCGGTCTGGCGCTTGGTCTCGTATCCAATTTAGGTGGGCTGAGGGGTCCCCTTCATAGGCTGCTTATTTTCCCAGAACCCGTCCGCCTCCTCCCGGTGTGGTGGCCGCACTAGGGTCCTAGGGCAGGAGTCCTCAGCAGGTAAAGTGGGTTTAGCCACTGCCTCTGGCGACCCCCGGGGGCAGCCCCGCACCATCTGAGGAGAGAGCTCCTCACGGTCCTAAGCTCGGGCTCCTCCAGAGATCCGTGGCCGCCAGCCGGGCAGCAGCGGGTTGGATGCTACCCAGTCCCCTGGGCGAGCAGTAGGATCCCTTACACAGCTAGCCCCAAGATGGAGTGCGTGGCCACAGACCACAGTCTGGGAGTCGCATCGGCATGAGCTATGGAGGCAGGAATGTGGCTGTGGGAAACCCAATGCCCAGGGCCCGGCCCTGGAGGCTGGGGAAGAGCGAGTGCATGGAGTGGGGGTGAAGGGTGGGTGGACAGAAAGCCGAGTGTCAGCCGCCACTGCAGCCTGGCTCTCTCCACCCAGGGCTCTGAGCAGGAGCAGGAGTCAGCCAGCCTTTCTCTCCTTCCTTGCCCGGCCCCAGCTTCGCCCTGTAGCTGAGGCTTCCTCTAAGCTCTGGGGTGGGGGTGGCGGGGGGCACACATCCAGCATACTGCTGCTCCCCTTGAGTCAGCACCTCTTCTCTTTCCCCTCCTCTAGGAAGCTTTCCTGAATGGGGCCTTCCAAGGGTTCACTCCATTCTGTTCCACCCCAGAGATGGCTCCGTCCTTGGGGGGCTGAGACCCTATCGTTTGCTCTTTCTGTGGTGGCATCTTACTCTGAGCCTTCCGAGGGAAGCAGGGTGCTAGCTGATGTACGCTTTCCAGACCCTTCCCCTGGAACCTAGGGCCTAAATGCTGCCCGCGTGGCTTAGGACAGGGAATGCCGGTGATTCATTTTATGTGACAAATCTTCACTGGGTGACTACTAAGTGCCTGATGCCAGGCTGGGTGCTGGGGATAAAGGAGCGTGTGTGCCTTGCCTGGACACACGGAGAGACGGATACAGGAGAGAAGTGAGGAGAGGCTGAAGACATGTCCACCACAGCAGTATCCAGGCCTCAGTGATGACTGAGCTGAGGGAAGAGCTCAAGTTAGCTCACGTGGGAGGACATTCAAGGTCGAGAGAACAGCCCGTGCAAAGGTCCTATGGCAGAGAGAAGATGATGGATTCCAAATTGAAAGAAAACAGATTGAAGCAGGAAGGTATTGTTTAGCACGAGACTGGAGAGTTGAAAGATTTAAACTGACCTCACTCGCACCATTTGCTGAGTGCTGCTTGTGTGCTAGGAACCTGCCACGGGCTGTGGATGTTCCACTGCATTCCCTTTCCACCAGTGGTTCCCAGCTGGGGGCGATTTCTACCCCCACCCCATCCCTCAGGGGACATTCGACAATGTCTGAAGATATTTTTGGTCGTCACAACTGAGGGGTCAGGAAGCTGTGTTGGTCTCATGGGTACAGGCGAGGGATGCTGCTGAACATCCAGCAATGCACAAGACAGGCAGAGGGAAGGACTGACGGGAAGGTGGTGCTTCCCAGAAGCTCCCACATCGGGTTTTCTTGAGGCTTCATTGTTTGCTTTGAGAGAAATTCCTGGAGCGTGAGCCCTGTATGCCCACGCGTGAAAACCAAAAAATACTTCGGAGTGAAGGAAGTGTGACATTGGATTATCTGTTAATGTACATGAGCCCGGGTGACAGGCTGGCCTTCTTCATAAGCTCTCTCCAGAGCTCACGCTGTTGCTGTCTCCTGAGGTGTCCGCATTCATGTGTTGACTTACTCACTCGCTCTCCAGGTCTGTCTTGAGCACCTGCTGTGTGTGAAGTGTGCCGGGCGTATGACAGAATCCTCACAGAGGTCTCAGTGGGAGGAGATGGGTAGATGGGGGGTGCTAGATCAAGGGTGCCATGGAAGCACATGGGAGGGGTGCTTGACTCATCCTGGCAGGGTGACCTTGAGGATGAGGCTGGCCACCCAAGGAAAAAGAAGGAAAAGAAAGGGGCAGAAAGACTTATGTGCAAGAGGCCTGGGGACAAGGAAGGGGCCCCCAGAGGGTCTCAGCTGGTTTGAGCGTGGAAATCATCAGGGATGGGGGTGTCTGGGAGCGTCCAGACTGCTGGAGACTCAATTCAGAGGCCACGTCTGGGCTGGCTGGGGGAAAGTTGGCCTCTCTCTGCTCTCAGGGCCTGAAGAGGACCTTCCACTGGGAAGGTCAGTGGGCTAGAGGATGTAAAGACATTGGCCAGTGGGATGGGTAGAATTCTGCCCAGGCTGGGAACCAGAGTGGCCGCAGGGCCAGGGCTCTGCTGGGAGGGACCGAACTTACTGGGTGTCCCTCAGCCTGGCTCCTCGTTCTCCCAGCTTCTTCTCAGCAATCCCTATCTGTCATTTTGAGCTGGGGAAGGGAAGGAAGAGGCAGGTCTGCACTTGGGAGGTAGGCTAAAGGGTTGGGGGGTGGCCGAGGACCCTGTGGATCCCCACTCTGCAGGCAGGACAGGTGGAGAAGCCCAGGCAGTGTGAGGGGTATGCCCCAAGGGGACACTGGTTCCTCCCTCTGAAGGACATTATTTCTCAGGGCCAGGGCCTGCTGTGGGCCAAACACTGAGCTAGGCCTGAGCTACCTGGCGCCCGCCCACGTGGAAATCCCAGGGAGGGGGACACCTTTTCTGATCACAGGAGGGCAGACTGCCCTTGGACAGAGACCCAGAAATTGCTGCCAAAGCCCCAGACAGAGGCCTCTTGGTGGGAGTGATGCTGAGGGGAGGCTAGGGGAGCCATCTGGAGGAGGCGTGAGGTGAGTGGGGATGTGCACTGGCAGCGATCCGCGAGCACGGAGGTCCCTGTAGGTACTGAGAGGGAGTGAAGAAATTATAGGGCTGGGGGGGGGGCGGGGTCAGAGCCAGCCTCCCTCCCTTCACTCACCTTAGCATCCTACCCGTGGGGGGCACAGTGCATTGCAGGCTGAGGTGGAGGGGCTACAGGGGTCTGGGCCTTCCACCCTGCCTCCAGCTGAACCCCCTCTCGCCCCACCAAGGTGCCCTGGGTGGCACGGACTATGGCTGTTACACGGGGGGCTGGCCAAGCCCTGTTCTGAACTGCTTTCCTTGGCATCCCGCACCTCACGCCCGGGGTGGCCTGCCGGCCCCCCCCCCAGGTCCAGCCCTGTGTGCGGCCTTGCAGATCCTGAAACTGGGAGCCACTAGTTGCTGGACTTGGTACATGCCCTGGCGGGAGGCCAGTGTAACGTGGCCGGGCCAAATGCCTTTTCTGTTGGGAGCCCAGGATGCCTGGGGTCCACACCTGCCCAGGAGGGAAGGATTCAGGCATGGTGGCCTTTGGGTCTTTCCCTGTCTGTAGTGTGACACCCCTCCCTGTTATCCTGCTCTCCTGTGTGTGTGTGTGTGTGTGAGTGTGTGTGTGTGTCTGTGTGTGTGTCTGTGTGTGTGTGTGTCTGTGTGTGTGTGTGTGTGTGTGAGTGTGTGTGTGTGTGTGTGTGTGTGTGTGTGTGTGTGTGTGTGTGTTGAGAGATTGATTGCTTGATTGATTGCTTTTGATTTCTACCCAGGGCTGTGGCTCCTGAAATGTCCACTTTTCCAGCTCCTGGAATAATTTTGAACAAATATGAGGTATATGAACCACCCCCGAGTATAATTGCAAACTTTATAGTTTATGACCTACCCTGCCTTTGTCCCACCTGTGCCTCATTTCTCTCATAAGATCATTAATGGCAAACATCGGTTGAGCATTTATTATGTGCCAGGAGCTGTGCTAAGAACGATATGTAATGTATTTCCTTAACGATGACAGCAGCTCTCTGAGCTAGATATTGTAGAATTATTCCAAATTTACAGAGACTGGTTCAGAGAGATTAAGCAAGCTGCCCAAAGTCAAACAGCCGATAAGTGACAGGACCAGAATTGGAGCTCCAGCAGTCTGGTTCTAGAGCTTGTGTTGAAGTTGTGATCACAGGAAGCAGGCCATTGTATCTCTCTGTCACTGAGGGGGAGGTCCTGCTTGGTCTCCGAGTTCCCCAAACCATTCAGGACCCCAGTGAGAGGCTGCAGGGTGGCAGAGGTGGCCCTGGATGCATCAGGGAGGTGGGCATCTGGTCCAAGGAAGCTGGTGCGTGGCCCAGTGGTTAGAGCCCAGTGCTAACAAGGACAAAGTGAGGGGCTGACTGACTAACTTTATGTACAGTAAACTGCAGACTGGCTTCTGAGTCAACCTCCTGCTCCTGTGCCTGTCCTGGCCTCAACTTGCACTCTCTTTCACCCTCGGCTCAGGGGGAGCTGGTTGAGAGGTGGCGATGATGCGGTATAGCCTCTCCCAGAGCTAGGACCCGGTGTCCAAATATGTAGGGGGTGGACAGAGATGGTGGACAGGGCCCTCCAGACTTTGGCTTCTCTTAACTCATCCCACTGGGGAAATCCCCACTGGATTCTCTCCCTTGGAGTCCTTCCTTCTATCAGACTCTAACCTTTTGGGTTGGAATAACTCAAAATTACATTCTGAGTCTAGTCTCCATTGAAGAGAGAGAGAGAGAGAGAGAGAGAGAACAATTTCCCTGTGGACTTGACATTGGAGTCTGGGGATGCTGTAGGAGGATGTGCTACCCTAGAGTAAAATTAGAGGCTGATGGCCCAGCTCTCAGCATCCGAAGAGTGGCTAGAGGTCCCCTGACCTGGGCCAGTCTCCCTGCCACTCCCAGGCTCTGGGGTCAGAATCAGCCATGACCAGCTCTGTGTCTCCAGGGCGGCGTGGTGGACGACAAGAGTGAAGATTCCATGTCCGTGTCCACCTTGAGCTTTGGTGTGAACAGACCCACGATTTCCTGCATCTTTGATTGTAAGTGATGCTTGGGGGTGTCTACAGGGGTGATATGGATGGATGTGTAACCTTGTGCTTGTTTGTATGGGGTTATATGGTCCAGTGTATATGGGGGGCTAGGGAGAATCGAGTCTATGTGCTCTGTGGTGGGTCAGTATCTTTTGGGGGGGTGTGTGTGTGCAGGCATCTGTGAGCACATGCACACATCTATCTACGTGTGGCGTGTGCATCAACTCAAAGCTTGGAATCAGGCATTCAAGGCCCTGTGCATTCTGGCTGCCCCCATCATTTATTTGGCCTTTCCTCCTCCTTCTCCTCCATCCCCCCTCACCACTTCTCGCTAGGCCCAAGAACATGGCACTTAGGTGTCTACCTTTGAGCTGTAGTCTGTTCTGATCCTGTGGGGGGCTCACTCCCGCATAGCGTGACGTGTGTCATTTCTATTGCTCAGACCCTTCATCTGTGACCCCTCCTAGGGGTAGACTCTACCCTCGCCCCAGCTCCCCCTCTTAGCCACTCCTAGCCCCTCACTTGGCATCTCTGGTTTTTCCTTGGTGCAGATGGGAACCGCTACCACCTACGCTGCTACATGTACCAGGCCCGGGACCTGCCCTCGATGGACAAGGACTCTTTTTCTGGTAGGTGGGAGGGGAGCCAGGGACCAGGGATTGAGGGTTAGGAGCTGAGCCATCAGACCTTTGGACCATAGGAAACATGGCCCCGGGGCTTCGTCTATGGGTGGGGGCTTTAGCTGTGTTTGTTGGATTCGTGGAGGTGGCTGCCAGGGTCACTATGGCTTTCTGGTTGTCAGGTGGCCTGCTTGAACCTTCTGCAGGGTTTGGCTTTATTGACCATCGTTTCCTTCTGGAAGTTCCTCTGGCCTTGACCCCCAGGGATACTTCTTTCTCCTAGGTCTTCTGCAGCCTCTTACTACTCTACCTGCTCCTCCTCAGCTTCATGGCCCTCTCAGTCTGATGGTCCTGATGGTCTGTGTCCTCTTCTCTGGGTACTGGGGTCCCCTCACCTTCCCTGGCTTCATGGGCCACTCATGTCAGGGAAGCTTCTAGGCTTTTAGTTGATAGGCTGAAGTCCAGTCACATCTTAAGTATCTCGCCCTGGATGCCTCAGCGGCTCCTCAGTTCATCCTGTCCAAACTGAACTCCGTGTGCCCTCCTCCCCTGATCCAGGGGTCCCTTTGTTGCCTATCTTGGTCCTGGCATCACATCAGCATGTGTCTATTATCCATCAGTTTGGAAACCATCAGTCATCCGGTCCTGTTGATTCTGGCTTCTGAATTTCTCTTGGAGATGTTCCTGAGGACTGGCCCCGCCCCTTCTTCTCTGGACACGCTGGTCAACTCATGGTCTCCCTGCCACTTTCCACACTGCCTCAGACAGATCTGGTCATGTCACTGCTCTGATTTCAACTCTAGACACTGAGAGAGAAATCCCCAGCTCTTAGCCTGGCAGACAGCTCCTTTGTTGACCTGACCCCTGTGGACCTTGCCTTTAACCTTTCCCTATTTTACCTTTAACCACTAGTTCTGGCCTCGCCAGCTTTTGTCAACATTTGTTGAGCTTTTCCTCGTTCCTGACCTTTGTACTCAGTGTTCTCTCTGCCTAGATGTATTCCCTCTATCTTGAACCCTGCAAACACCTACTCATTCTTTAAGACGCAGCCCAGATGCTCTGACTTTTCCCTGAGCTGAGCTGGTTGTTCCTTCCTCAACACTTGGCCAGCTCCCCACCAACACATCTCTCAGAGCCCTGACCATTGCATAGATCAGCTGACATCTGTCTTTGTCACTATGATTGTGAACACCTCTAGGAAGGAGCTTTATCTTTGCCTTTGAACCTGCAGCATTGGTAGCTAAAGAGTGAATACTTACTGAGTGCTCACGACAAGCCTAGGCATTTTACTGGCATTATTTCATGTAACCCTTACAACTCTCCTCTGAAGTGGGTATTTCATATCTCCATTTTATAGATGAGGAAAACTGAGACTCAGATGCTTAACTAAATTGCTTGAGTGAAAATAGTTGACAAGTGACTTACCACCCTCCAAAAGCTTACTGCTTAATTGAGTAGAACTGAGTTCTTCTATGAGAGTGACTCTCTGTTCCTAGAAAGGCACTGCAGCCTATAGCCACCTGCCTGTCCTCCTCCTGGCCCTGCTCCTCCCCCCATGGGGGCCCACTCTCATCCCTCACCCCTAGCAGCTGTGTTTCCTCGCATTTTGTCCTCTCGGTGACCTGTTTTCCAGCCCTGTGCAGCCAGGCACACGGTGGATGGGGCAATTTCTCTTCTGTGCTTTGGGCCCGGGGTCCTGAGGGTGCCCTCTGAAAAGCACATGCAAAACTAACACGCAGGGACTGGCGGGCTAGGGGCAGATACGCGATTGCCCCTTGTTGGGAACCTGCCAGGATGCTTGCTGACAATTGGAATGTAGCCCAGAGAAAAGAGGTGGACTAATCTACAGTCTTGCTTCTTCCTCCTTGAGGGGGGCGTGAGAGATGGGGGTGCAGGCGGCAGGCTTGTGTGGGCATGTGGCAAGGAGGGGGAGCCCTCGTCCTCTGTGGGTTAGGCTGGCCGAGGCCCCTGCAGGGAGGGAGCCCCTCCTAAGGAACCCACTAGGAGGCAGCATGCACCCTGGGGACCACAGGCAGGTCAGCCTGGTGCTGGTCTGTGGGAGATGTCACACTTTCCATCCCAGTCCCACCCCCTCCCCCAAATAAACATCCCTTGAGCTTTGAGGGCACTGCCCAGGGCTTCCTCAGAGGCCGCTGGCTTCTGAATGAAAGGCCTGATTGACCAGCTGCTGGAAAGGAAAACAGCAGCCAACATGGGTGAACCTATAAAACCCAGAGTGTTTATTTTCACTCCCAAACCCTAAACCAAAGCAATTTCTCCTCTGGCACTGACCCTGGGGCGGCTGGCGGCCGGAGGCTGTGCGTGGCCACCGGCTGGCATTTCGTGGAGGAAACTCATGTGTGAATCCAGAATGTCTGGGGCCAGGGGAGGGTCTAGCGCGGTGTCTGTCACCGGTATCACCCTCAGCCTGCCTGCCATGTGTCTGGGGCAGAGAGGGCTCTCCTCCAGAAGTACTCCATCGACTGTGACCTGTGGTGCTCTAGGCCTTTCCTGCACTGCCGGGCTCCCATGGCCCTGAGCTGTACTCTCTGCTTGTGCCCTGAGGGGTGGGCCTTGGGGCTGCCCAAAGCGGGGCGGGGGGGGGGGGCGCTGTGTCTGCTTCCTTCTCTCTCTGGCCGAGGGGTTTGGGGGGACACACAGGAACTGCCCAGGAAATACTTGTTGAATAATATTAAACCCAGGCAGGAAAGGGAGGCTTGTGATGTTCTGCCCAGGCTGCATGAGGATTCCACCTCCGGTGGGGTTTGAATATATAGCCAGCATTGATTCTCCAGGCACTAGAAGGACGTGTGTGGCTTGTGGTTGTGAGTGTGTGTGACCTGTGTAGCAATTAGGCATTAAAAAATGTAAAATGATGCTTAACTCAAGTGACTTCGCTTTGATATTGGGTTGGGATCGCCCCTGCTTGGTGAGCATCTATACTGTGCACTGAATTCAGTTTGACTGGGAAAGATATGACTCTGGAGGACTTAGAAATCACATGTCCTCAACGCTGTATCTAGCGGGCAGCATCGCTTCCTTACGCTGCAGCCTGAGCGTAACTGCTCTTCAGTGTAGAATGGTGTTTCTCAAAAGGAATCAGGACAGAAGCTGTCTCATTTGCCAAACTGTTCCCCAGGGAATTCTGATTTGCTCTCTCCTCCAGCTGGGCACCTTGGCTGGGGTTTGAGCGAGCCATAAGCTCTGCTTACAGATCTCCCGCCAAGACAGACACCCCGTGGGCAGCTCTGTTGTGAGGTCACCACGTATCAGAAGATGGTCCTTAGCATGGGGGAATCAGACACTCCTCTTTGAGGATCTCGCTGGTCACTGGGCTGAGGTGGCCTGACTTGGTTTTAACCAAGCAAATCAGGGAGGGTAGGTAGACCAGATGCCAAGTTATTAATTTACCAGAGTGGGGTTTCTTAAGAAAGCAGAAGGTCCTGTGCCCTCTTTGTTGGCCTCATGGCTCCTGGTAGATCAAAGATGTGTGGCAGGCAGGTGGTCCTGAGAGGTGCTGCTCCAGGGCAGGCCACAATGAGGTCTGATGATCCATGGCTGCCCTACAGCTGAGTTCACCTCCGTGCGGACCGGTGCTTAGTTTTCACCCAGATCCAGACTCTGTCTTGGGTGGGGCTGGAGAGCTCTTGCTTTGGGGCTTACTGTGTCTGGACCCCAGTCACGGCCCACCTCCTCCTGAAGCACAGCTTTCTGTCAGGTTGGCTCCGGCTAGGGGAATTCTCCCGTTGAGCTTACGGAGCTGTTTTCCAAAGTGCATTGGAGGCTTGTGAAATGCTCCACTTAAAAAGGGTCCCTGAGCAAGGGAGACTGGGAAACACTACACACTTGAAGATTTACGATGCACAGTGGCATTGAGAGGCTCTGAAATGGCTGCAGGAAAGGAGCCTGTTTGACTTGTTTAAGCACTCATTAGCTCCCCAGGGAACTCGCATTTACGAAGAACACATTTTGGGAAACCCTGATCTACAGGATTCAGTCCAAATTGCTCAGCTTGGATCTGGGACCTTTGTGAGCTGCCTCGCTTCCTCCTCCCTCTTTTATCCCCACTGCCCTGGGCTTCCCCTCCTCAGCCAGACCAGCTCCTGCTGTTTCCCAAATGCCCATGCTCTTTGGTGTCTTTGCGTATGCCACGCTGGATGTCTAGAATGCCCCCTCTTCCTTGGTCTTCCTTATTCTTCCTTCTTGAGACTCGTGGTGGGAGACCTCCTTTGAGAAGACTGACCTGATGCCACCAGGCTACGTGGGCTGTCCCCCACCAGCAGCACCTTATACATTCCCCTATTAAGTTGCACATCACCTTGGATTCTGTTGTGTGGTCACCATTTCCAACCATAGTCATGATCCTAAGAGCCTAGATTGCATCTCATTTATGTTCGTTTTCCTAGTGCTGCGCTTACCTACCACGTGCTGGGCAGTCAGAAATTGTATATTGTATGAATGATGGATTACAAATAATGCTGGAATGAACATCTCTCTACATATAGCTTTTTGGTTAATTTGGATGATTCCCAGGAATATAGGAAACAAAATATAAACAGTTTTATGTGTTTTAGGGCATAATGCCCAGTTGCTTTCCTGAATTGCTTCCAGCAGTAAAGGAGAGTACCTATTTCATCAAATATTTGCCAGCACTGGGTTTTATAATTCTGAACAATTTTTCTTAACTTAATAGGGAAAATATTGCTATACTATAGTTTTCATTTGCACTGCCTTATTTGTGATCTACTCCCCTCTCTCTTAAGGGTTCTTTTCCTGGAAGCATGGCATGGTGGAAGGAGCACTAGACTAGGAGTCAGGGGGTCTAGCCCTCGTCACATTTGAGCATGGGCTAGTAACCTAGTCTTCATGGGGACAAGTAGGATGATGCCACCTGCCCTGTCCCCCATTCTGGTGATCTGAGCTGGGAAGGTGGCAGGGCCTATGAGGAAAGCTTAGTGTACTGTAAAGGTTTGGGAAGGCTCTAGGAAGGTCTGAGCAGCAGAGCTCAGGTGCAGGGCTCTAGGTCCAGCAAAAGAACCACCTGCCTGGGGCCTCTCTAGGTGATGGTGCCCAGTAGAACCATGTGTGCTCATGGCTGGAGCTTCCTGGGACAGTTAATGGTGCTTAGAGAGCTCGGATCCAGCCACTTTCCATTTCAGCTCCGTGTGGGTTGGGGGGTGAGGCCTGGGGGCCAATGCCGCCCCTCTTTTATGGGAGTGGCCCTGGGGAGAGGGCTAGGCTGGGGCCGACAGAGAAGAACCAGCCCCTTATCTTCCCTTCCACCTCCCCTTGGGGATCTGCTTCTCCTTCCTCTTGGCTTTCCTGGAAGAGGGATGTGTCTGTGCGGTTGTCTGGCCTTCCCTCATCTGACCACCTTGCTTCAGCAACACCCCCGCCTGCCTTGTTTCTTTTTTTTGGAGGGGCTGGGCCCTGTGGGGGGAGAAGCCAGGCCCCAGCACACAGTAGCCCAGTGTCTGAGGCCCCAGGCCTCCAGGCCTGCTCTTTACAATGCCTTTGTTGTGTGTTTTTTCCTCCCATGGGCGGGTGGGGCGCGTGTGTGGGTCTGGGTGATTTTTGTTTGAAAGCCACCCCCTCCCTGTTCCCCCAGAGCTGAGCTCATTGCTTGCGCTGCTGGGGCTGCTGGAAGGAGTCGGCCTGCTGGGGGGGGGGGCAGCGTGGGGGGTGCTGGCAACACCAACACAGCGTGCACAGCCGCTACAATGTGCAATTGTGATCTTTGTGTAAACGCGGTCGGTCTGGGGCCCTCGCGCTTATAAAAATAAAGCGTTGGGAAGCACGGGGGGTGGGAACAAAAGGGGCTTTTTCGCCGGCTCTCTAATATGGTTTTATTTATCAGAACGCGCCCTCTTTCCCTTACTGGAACCAGGGAGAGGTTCTCTGCCGAGCTTGGAACTGATGGTATCACAGCCAGACGGTTTCATTAAATGCACAGACGCCGCTGGGCCCTGCCAGGGGCAGGAGGGGAAGTGCTTGGGGCCCACCCTGCCAGGGCCGGTGCACGGAAGGGGGAGCCCCATGCCAGGGAGGCTTCCACCAGGTAGCGGTGGCAGGATGGGTGGGCATGTCTCCTCTGTCCCTTCCCCTGTCAAGGGCCTTGCATTGCCCTCTTCTACCCACAGGATCAAGTTCAAAACCAGTTTCCTTCGGGAAGCCCTCCAGGCTTGACTGCACTGTGATTTTGTGCTTAAAGTCTGGTTCCATGTGGGTGGCTCCCTCCTGTTAGCCCAACCCAGCATTATTCAGCCAATGAGTGCCCATGGCTTCTGCCTCCTAAGTTGGATCTCCCCCCCCCCCCCCTTAAAACTAGCCCATCGGTCAACAACCAGAATCTTGGATCCTACTCTCCTCATCTCTTGATGGGAGCCCTCCCACTCTCCATCCCAGTCTTTCACCTCTTCTACGGTCACTCTCTGTCACCTCCTGCACAATGGCCATAGTGTGCCACTTGGACTCCTTATGGCCAAGGAACCTATCCTGCTCCCCTTCCCTTTGTGAGGAAGTGCTGTCTCCCCATCTCAGCCCCAGCATTGTAGCTGGACCTCCCAGCACCGGACCTCTAGTGCTGAGGGTCTCTTGAGGTCACATGGGGGTTAGAGCACCGCTGGGGCTAAACTGTGAGGCTCAGAGGATGCAGGATGCTGCAGGCTGGAGCAGGTGCCAAGGGTATAAGGCATGTGTGAGAGCGTTTGGGCTCAGCCCTCCCAGACATCTAGCATCCAACTGCCAGCTTCCTGCATCTCCAGGCTTTCCTGTGCAAATGCCTGGTACTCTGGGTCTTACAAAATGGCAGCAAACTGGACCCTGCACCAAGTCTGACATCCTAATTGGAGAAGTTGGAGGAGCCCCACCTCTGGGCCCTCTGCCCCTGTCCCAAGTTACACGCATTCAGTTCCGTAGGACTTTCTCTTTCACTGGTTTCCAAAGTGTGGCCCTGGAAGACCACATCAGTACTCCTGGGAACTTGTTAGAAATGCAAATTCTCAGGCCCCACCCCAGACCTGAGGAATACGTCTCTGGGGGTGGGGCCCAGCAGTCTGGGGAAGCCTTCTGGGTAATTCTGCTGTATGCTCACATTTTAGAGCTACTGCCGTAGGATCTTCTCTAGTAACACCAACTTCCCTTTGGAAGCAGGCAGGGGGAATTGCCAGCACACGGGCCCCCAGCCAGCATGCCTGGGGCTGGAAGACTGCAAAATAGTCTGGGGCAGCAGGTAGCTGCAGGGATCTCAGGGCTCCTCTGAACCCCACCTACTGCTAAACAGCTTATGAGCCCATGTGCTTCCCTCTGGTGTCCTTGCCCATCTAAGCATCACTATCACCCATGCTCACAGAGACCTCATAACTGATGTCCCTGCTCCCTCCAGGCTGTGTGGCCGCCAGAGGGGGCTTGCTGAAATGCAGGCCTAGGCACCCCGGTCTGATGGCACCGACATCTCTGGTCTGCTCTCCCTTTCTTGAGGAAGATAGGCCCTTCTCTCACACTGTCTCACACATGCCCCCGCACCTTATATGCACTCTTCAAAGTGCTGACCAGGATTGTGGTTTTATGGTTGCTTGCATGGATTATGTTTTTGCTTCAATTGTATGTATTCTCAGCCCCTAGCACCTAGTTCCTGGCCTGGCATGTAGAAGCCATTCAATAAATGCTTGCTGGATGAAGGAATGAATGCATCATCTGGGCACTTGCTTCCTCTAGCTGGGCCTGGCCTCCGGCAGCCAGCCCAGGGAGGAGTCCAGTAGGGGAGTTCTTTGGATCTCTGGCCTGCTCTCCTGGACCTTGTCTCTATTTCCCCATTGTGGCCCACCAGCTGGCCTTACAGAGACCTAGGTGAGGGGCCCTGGGGAAGTGGGCTCCCACCTGTAGGTTTTTGCTGCAGCACGGCGGCCATGACTCTGCTCCAGCTTTGTGGTCCGCGTGACTCCTGAGCGGGCGACTCTCACAGTCTCTGCTGTGTCCTGCCTCCCTTCCCTGTGCCCGGCCCACACAGATCCCTACGCCATCGTCTCCTTCCTGCACCAGAGCCAGAAGACCGTGGTGGCGAAGAACACTCTGAACCCCACCTGGGACCAGACACTCATCTTCTATGAGATTGAGATCTTTGGTGAGCCAGCCAGCATCGCCGAGCAACCGCCCAGCATTGTGGTGGAGCTGTATGACCATGACACCTACGTGAGTCTGCTTGCCTTCCTCCCTCGTCCCCTCACTGCCCACGCCCTGCAGGAGTCAGGGGGAGACGCCACTGTGAGGGCTACCCAGCCAGGTGGCCTCTTCCCTGACCCCACAGCCTACAGGGCAGTTAAAACTATTCTAGAGTAATTAAAATTGGATTGCTCACACATGTGCTGTGCCGGTGGCAGACACAGGGGATGGAACTGGAAAGGGTGTTTGGCTGGGGGTCAGGCTTTCTCTGCCTCTAACCTGCTTGTAAGATCCCAGGCCAGTTCCTTGTCCCCATCTGAGAGCTGCATTGACTCCACAAACGTTTATCAGGCATTTGTGTGCTAGGCTGAGTGGCTCTGCACTTGGGGTTCCCAGTCTAGGTGGGAGCCGAGAATCACCCACAGAGCAGGGAATCCTCCAGTAGCACAGGCAGGGCCCTCCAGAGCTGTCCAATAGAACCTCCTGCGATGCTGGGAATGCTCTACGGCTGTCCGTTCAGAATGCGAGCCCCTCGACGCCCATGGTGATCGAGCAGTGAAAGTGACTAGTGCAACTGAGAAACTGAATTTTAACTTTCAGTTTTAATTAATTAAGCTTCAAATTTAAATAGCCACAGGTACTGGGCAGTGCAGCTCTAGAAGGTTCCCGGGAGGGAGAGGCAGCCCTGGGCTGGAATGTGAGGGAAGGCCGTGGGGCAGACCTAGGCCCTGAAGGAAATGTGATTGGGGTGTTGGGGCAAGGCACAGGGGCATTGCAGCACGGTGTGGGGCAGGGGGAGACTGAGGAGAGCAGAGGGCAGGCTGGGAGGAAGGAGAAAAGAGTATGAGGCCAGGGTAGGCAGGGAGTGACGGGGCCGAGCAACATTTTAAAAAAAAGAGAAAAGGGAGAGACTGGGCTGGCTGACAGCGTGCGTAGCAGAGAGGTCCGGCCTGGGTTGGTGGGGTGGCCGCGGATAAAAGGGGAGGGGAAGGGTTCGGAAGATGTTTCCAGAAAGAGTTGCCATGGCTGGATGTCAGATGCTCTGGGAGGGTGTGGTCAGCAGGGGTTGGGGCAAGGTGATGCTGTTTAAGGTGTCCCACCAAGTGGAGGGGGCCCACTCGCAGTGGGCAACTCGGGCCTGGGCTGGGGAAGCCCACCTGCGAGCACTTCCCTTGGCTCAGCGAGGGGAATGAGCAACTGGAGGAAGAGTCTGTTTGGGACTGTTTGGGAAAGAGCACAGGGCCTGGCACCTTTGGGGCAGGGAGAGGAGGGAGGGAGGAGGACCGGGATGTGCTGGGCGGGGGGGACTAGGCAGAGGAGCAGGTGCAAGTGCTAGAGCAGGGCTGGCCAGGAGGCCGGCAGCACACAGACACTTTCTTCCAATAGCATCCCACCTCCTCTTTTACAATGTTACTCTGACCCTGCCTCTCCCCTGCAGGCCAGTGCCTGGGAGGGATCTCACCGGGGGAGAAGAGCCATGGCTTCTGGGTGTGGGGCTCCAGGGTCCTGGGGGAGAGCAGAGGCTGTGTGCATTGTTAACATAGTCAAATAACTCCGTACCTGTTGGTGAATACCCATTGCGTCGAGCTCCTGCTGGTCTGGCTGCCCTGGATCCCCTCCCCACAACCTCTCCATGACCCAGCAACTAACGGGGCAACACCAGGGCCAGAGGGGCCTCCAGGACCACTCCCAGCATTTGGCTGCTGTTCATGCTGAGAGGTTGGTGCTGGGCTATCACCTGCTGTGTGGGCGTCCATGCAGGAGCTGGTGGCCACTCTGGTATGGCTCTTTGGGATGTCCCCAGCAGTGGTGTGACTGCAGGCAGTGGCTTCCAATTCCACTCTGGGTCTTTCCAGATGAGGGCCTTGGGCAAGGCACTAGGGCTTGTGAGAGCTGCCACACCATCTGGCCAAGACCCAGGTCCTGCCACTGTCCCCTTGGGGAAGCTGATCACAAGGCCAGAATCACAGGCCAGTGAGGTCACAGAGGACCATGCCAGAGGGCCAAGCTTGGGCAGGGCTGTGGGTGACGGCTTAGAAGGGCAGAGGGCAGTACGGCCAGGGGAGATGGCCCATGTGAAGGCCAGTGGCTGAGAGGGCAGCAGAGGCCAGCAGACTGGAGTGGGGGATGTGCAGAGAGAACGAGGCAGGGCAGCAGAGGCAAGCAGGCTCCATGAGGAGCCTTCCATGCCAGGAGGAGATGTGGGCTCTATTCTCTAGGGAGTGGGAGCCATGGAAGGTGCCTGAGCAGAGGGATGATAAGATGAAAACATCATTTTAATAAGACTCATTTAACTTGATGAGTGATCACAGTTTCCCCAGCTGGAAATGGGGAATTTAAAGGAGAGGCAAAAGCCCTTGGAAATGTCGAATCCCTACTCTGCTGAGGGCATTGGAGAAATGCTAGTGCCACCCTGGTCTCTAATGGGCTCAGAGCTTGATTAAATGAAATCAAGGTGAAGGCTAGTTAGACAGAGGGATATTCGACCGTGATGGGAATTCAAATCTAGCAACAGTGGCAGGAGGCCACTTGCATACTGTTCCCACATTCTTTTAAGGGGGCAGAGCTCACCATTCTGCACCAGGGGGCTGCCCTGACTCCTGAGTCCCTTTCTAGTTCAGGAGGCCAGATGTAGGTCTGGTGATTGCTCTGAGGCCACCCAGAGCCCCGGACTGGGAGATGCTGACTCTTCTTTCTCCATGCCGGGTCTAGGGTGCCGACGAGTTCATGGGACGCTGCATCTGTCAGCCAAGTCTGGAACGGATGCCCCGGCTGGCCTGGTTCCCGTTGATTAGGGGCAGCCAGCCAGCGGGTGAGCTGCTGGCCTCTTTTGAGCTCATCCAGAGAGAGAAGGTGAGGCTGGTTCATGCCTGGATCCAGGAGGCCCAGGCAGGGAGTACCTAGTGGGGGAATGTTGGGGGGCACAGGGAGAGGATGCCCCAGTGGAGGAGAGGGGGCTGCAATACATCCTTCTTCCCCGACCAGGGGCCTGAACTCAGTGGGGAACACCCAACAGCCACCTGCTGTCAGGCCACCTGCTGAGGATGGGTTTTGCCCATCTTTCCTAAACCCCAAAGCATGACATGATCTAACTATTGGGGAGAATGTTGGAACCTGGACTGTGTTCGAATGTTTGAATCTTCTGGCCATTGGATATATTTTTCCCTGGGTCATAAGTCGATGTGGTTTCTGGGAGTAGGACCTCTGTGATCTGGTTTGGGGAAGCTTAATTGTGATGGGGGCATCTCCATGGAAGGGTCCGGGCAGGACTTCTGTTCTAGTGCTGCCTCGTCCAGGGCCTCGCTGTGTGACCCAGGGCCGGCCACTTCCCTGCTGTGAAATAAGGCATTTGGTTTAGAGCCATATCTCTAAACTTGCTCTGACTGCAATGTGAACCTCCCTGTGTCAGCCAGAGAGAAATCGGGCTACTCTGGGTGAGGCGTCTGGCTTCCCCGTGCAGTCGCCCATCACTTCCAGCTTCCTCTGAGGAGTCCCTAGTTCTCCAAATAAGCCTGCAAACCCCTGCGCTGCCTTATCACTGACCTATTCCACGAGTCTGCAGTTGGAAATGTGTCTGCCTGGCCAGGGCAGAAAGGAGGGGGTGATGGGGCCTTGGGTGAAAGGCACCTGACTAAAAGCTCTCTTTTTTCTGCACCCTAGCCGGCCATCCACCATATTCCTGGTTTTGAGGTAAGTCTTGCTTTTACCCTTTCTTCTTCTTCTTCTTTTTTATTTTAATTTTCAATTTTTTTTGAATGTTTATTTTTGAGAGAGAGAGAGTGAGCATGAGCAGGAGAGGGGCAGAGAGAGAGGGAGACAGAATCCAGAGCAGGCTCCAGGCTCCAACTGTTAGCACAGAGCCCAACGCAGGGCTTGAACCCACAGAACGCGAGATCATGACCTGAGCGGAAATCGGATGCTTAACCGACTGAGCCACCCAGATGCCCCTTACCTTTTCTTCTTTAACTGACTGCCAGCCTCCTGGTTTGCAGTCCCTGCTGGGTCAGGAAGTGCTATCAGGCAGACACGATTACGGTCCTGCCTTCAAGCAGGGGAAGGCCCTGGTGGGACCACAGGGGCAAGGTGGGCAGGGGGTGGGGTCCCTGCCCAGCTCTGGCCTTTCTTGCCCTTCTTCCCTGAGAAGTCCAAGAATCACAGACTCTCTGAATGAAATGACCTCACGGTCACCCAGCCCAGTGGCTCTCAGCAGTAGGCATATTAGGATCCCTTGGGCAGCTTTAGATACGGTGCCTGGGTGGCCCAGCCAGTTAAGCATCCGACTTTGGCTCAGGTCATGATCTCACGGTTTGTGAGTTTGAGCCCTGCATCGAGCCCTGCATCAGGCGGTGCACTGACATTGGCATACAACCTGCTTCAGATCCTTTGTCTCCCTCCCTCTCTGCCCGCCACCACTTGAGCACGTGCTCTCTCTCTCTCAAAAATAAACATCTTCATTAGTAGAGTGTTGAGTATCCCTGTCTATCACGTGGGAGACCAGGGTTCGATTTCCTGATGGGGAAGCAAAACCCCCTTCTGGGGGGTGTGGGTGGCTCAGTTGGTTGAGCATCTGACTCCTGATTTCAGCTTGTGTCATGATCTAGCAGTTCCTGGGTTTAAATCCTGCGTCAGGCTCTGTGCTGACAGCACGGAGCCTGCTTGGGATTCTCTCTCCCTCTCTCCCTCTGCCCCTCCCCCACCCGTGCTCATTCTGTCTCTCAAAATAAATAAACATTAAACAAACAAACAAAAAAAGAATCCCTTGGGCAGCTTTAGAAATCAGCAATGCTCAGGCTGCACCCCAGACCAAACAGAATACAATCTCTTGGGGGAGTGGCCCAGGCACCGGTATCCTTCCATGCTGTCCAGGGGATTTTAATGTGCAGCCAGGGCTGAAAACTGTCGGCTCAGCCCAGTGGTGTTCACCGCAGTCTCACCTGGGATAATGTAAGAAATGCCGATTCTTGGGTCCCACTTCAAACCTACTAAAGGGAACCCTGAGGGTGCAGCGCAGGAACCTGTGTGTGAATAAGCCCCCAAGGGATTCCGACGCACGCTTGAGTTCCTGAAGCTGTGATTTAGACTCTTCCCCAACTCCTCATATCCACCATGATGCAGTTTTCCTCCCTCTGCTAGTGGTGGCGAGTTCATTCCTGCTTCCCCTTCTTCTTCTGGGGGTCGTGGTAGAAAATGCAGACCCTTTACTGGTACCCCTGCTTATGCGATTCAGGAAGTACTATTCTCCGCCAGGCTCCGCTGTGGCTTTGAGAAGCAGGCTCCGTTTGGATGCCTCTCTGCTTATGAGGTAGCCTGTGCGATTTGCAGACAGTTCTTACCCTGCAGGCTGTCCTTTGCCCCCTGCCCCCAGCTCTACCCTCTGCTTCTGCCCCCCACCCCTCTAGTCTTTTTCCTTCTCCCTCTCCTGTCCAGCCCAAGCTCCCGCCCTCAGGCCTGCCAGTCCCTGGGGATCTGGGCTGTTTCTTCTTGCCTCTCCAAGTCCACATGCTCCAGTAGAAACAGCAGCTCCAGGGTGTCCAGCCTGTCTGCTTCCTGGGGCTGCTGCACAGGGTCTGGGACCCTTCCCACCATCTGTTATTTTCCTTTCTCCCGTCCCTTCTAGAGATGCCTGAGCTGGAGGTTTATGCTTTGGCCTCTCGCACCAGTCTCTGCATCGACACCCATCACCCCTTCTTTCTCAGGGACCATGTGGAGGGCATGGCTGGAAGCATATCACCCTTACCCTTGATGGGAAGTGGGTTCTGTTGGCTTCTCTTAGGATGACATCTGGTTTGTGGATCTCTGCCCCAGGCTAGTGCTCCTCATCACTAATGGTAAACTTTTACCCTCCCTTCTCTCCCCGCCCCCCCCCCCCACCAATGTTCTGGATGCGGACTATCCCATGGTGTGGCCCAGGTGCAGGATACATCAGGAATCCTGGAAGAGGTGAGCTGAACCCTCACAGCTGTGGCCTGTAGCTGGGAGTAGGTGGGCAGGGACAGAGGGAAGGAGAAGGACTGCCCCTGGACAAGTACCCTAGAGCCTTCTGGGTTCCTGGTGACCCAGTGAGCGTCTGCCATTCAGAGATCTGACTGGGTTTTCTTCCCCACACTGTGGATCCACAGCTGCGTGGGTTGTGTCCTGGTATGATTTTGGCCCCAGGAGGCTTGCTGCCCTGTTGGAGGCTGGATTCACCCAGACCTCCTGGCAGAAATACAGAGTCTCATCTGGCTGAGTACCAGATGGCGTGTTTTCAAGAATAAAATGTTCATAAGGGGCCAGAGTCGTCAAGGAAGCCTTTCTGGTGAAGGTAGCATTAGCCAGACATTGTTGCAGGAAGACAGGAAACGTGCCTTTGGCCCAAGGGGCCAAGCACCAGTTTAGGACCTGGCTGCTTTAGGGGCTGGTGGGGTTGGGGATTCCTAGGTTCTGGAAGAAGGTGGAGGTTTGCCTCCAGAGGAAGCAAGGCTCTATCCTTTGCCATGAGGGATGAGGAGCACGTTCCCTTACAGCCTCCTACACATCTGTGAGCGGGTCCTAGGGGTGAGTAGGGGCAGAGGCCTGGGCAGAAAGACAGGAAGGAGAGCCCTGGTCAGACGGACTGGGTAAAGGGCAGCCACTTCCTGCCATCAGGGAATCCCCAGGCTGGGAGCGGACACCATTTGACATTTTCAGTGCAATTTGGACTTGAAGTGCAGGGTCAGGATGTGGGATCCGCAGGCCCCGCGCCCCTTACCTCACTTCCTTTTGCTCCCAGACCGAGGTGGGGTCCGCCAAGTGAGCTGGCCGTAATTAGGCCTGACAGGCAGCCTCCTGCTTCTGGCTGCAGTTGCGAAAGACTGCCGATTTGGAAAGGGGAGCAGAGTCCTGTCCAGGGAAGCAGCACGGAGCCCTTTCTCTTGATTGAGAGCGCTTTGTGGCCAAAACCCACAGCCTGCTCTGAAGAAGACCCAGCCCAGGGATGAGTTATTAAAAAAAAGTTAAAGTCCTTAATAACTGGATTTGTAATATGTAACAGTGAAGGCTCAGATTCCGAGAGCAGGGATCTGGCTGTGGTCTCACTGTCAGGAAGCAAATCAAAATTTGCCGCTTTTGGGCCAGACCCCGAAGAGAGCCAAGTGTCCTGCTGCAGAGCCAGCCAGGCCACAGACTGAGGCGGGGTGTGGGTCAGCAGGGCCAGAGGAGAGCAAATCTTGGGGGTCTGCTCGGCACAGGACTGGGCTGAGTCGGCAGGTTCAAAGGGTCTGAGGCCCAGTAGGATGCCTGGAGTATCAGCTGGTCCAGGGAACAATTCCCGAAGATGATCTCGTGGACCCCCTCATTCTCAGGGGCCCCTACCCCAACCTGGGGGCTCCATAGCTCAGCCACTTTGCCTGCACTTATAGGCTAAGCCTCATGCCAAGGTCTTGGGTCCTATTTAGTTTTAAGGGTCCCCAGGGATGGGGTAGCCAGGTGAGTTCGGCTGCTGCTGCTGTCCCACAGGAAGCCTGACGCTTTAGCAGGCTTTTCGTCTTTGCTGTGGCCGAGCTTCTGCCTGTATCCCCCTATTCAGCACCCTCCAGGCTCCCGGCCTGATCCCTGTGAAGAGTGTTCCTGCTTTCCCTGAGGGTTGTGAAAAGGCCCGCTGGCAGCTTAGGTTCTGGGCCAGTGGCCACGGGAGCCCTCGAAAGCTTTTGTGACTCTGAAGGATGGTTTAAGGATGGCCTTTCTGGTGGGGAGTGCCTCTGGCCAGTGCATCCCATGCCTGTGTGGGAGTGTCCGGGAACGACACGTGTCCGTGCTATGCCGATGGCTCCCAGAGCAGATGGAGGACAGTGGGGATGGCTTCCTGGAGGAGGTGATGCTGAGCTAGCATCAGAAGCAAGGATTGGCAGAAGGGGTTGGGGAAGGGGGCTAGGTGGCGGTGTCTTGGACTGGGGGCCTGGCCCTGCCTGGGGCTGGTTTGTTGGCTGACATGATTTCCCCTCCCCCAGGCTTTATGCCCATCTGGAGCAGCCCTCTCTGGGGGGCTCTGGTGGGGAAGTGGGTCTCTTGTCTTGTGTCTTTGAGGCTGTGGTGACGTCTGGGAGACCTGGGTCCTTGCAGAGAGCTTGGGTGAGGGGAGGACTTCCTTCCCCAGCTCCCCTGTCTCTCTGCCAGAGTAGAGTAAGAATCCTCCCTCTTCCTGAGCCTTGCCCGCTTTCCCCTCTTCCTGCTCTCCCTTCCTGTTTCCCTCTTCCTCTGTTTGCTCCTTGGCCTCTGGCTCCCTGTCTCCCTCCTTCTCCCCGCCTCTTCTGAGCCCTCTGTCTCGTTTCTTTTCCTTTTCGTCTGGAGAACAAAGGCGGTCCGTGCTGCCAAGGGGAATGAGTTCAAAGAAACTGCAATTTTAGATTTCCTGAGAACTGGAGAGCATGCACATGCACGTGTGAGTGTGTACGAGTGTGTACACGCGCAAGAATACACACGTGCACGCACGGGCAGCAGAAGAGGTGGCGGTTTCCTTAGCAACCAGGGGCCCCAAGGATGTGTAGCATGTGCAGAGAGAAATCCCACCTGGGGTGAGCTGGGGCTTGCAGACTTGACCATTGAAGGGGGCGTGGTTCAGAATGCTTGGTTCTGCTTCTTCTGTCCTGCTCTGTGGCAGGGGATGCCCTGGGAGAAGGGACTGCATGCTCCGTGGATGTTTTCACTGAAGGCTCAGGGGGCCAACCAGATGTCACTGTATCCCCTTCCAAATCCCGGGTATGGCTTTTAATCTGAGATGTATATGAGGTACTCTCCCGCACCCCCAAATCCACTAGAAGGAAAATTTTGGTGTTTTGCAATCAGGAAAATAAACCCAGTGGTCCCCATCCCCCTTTCCCTCCCCCAAGGCCTTAATTTAAAACACTGTTTTTCCTGGGAAGTGTAATTAGAGCAACATGTTGTTCCTAACGAGCTGGGTGGGGCAGGCAGACAATGGAGCCCTCCCAGCATGCCTGACTGCCCCCGCCTGGGGCTCCCCTCCCTGAGGAACTGGGATCTGAATGTCCAGAGGGTCCTGACTGTACCCTGCTGGGTCAGGTAGGGGGGGCGGTCTATGGGCTACTGGTAACAGGATAACCTAGGTGGCTGGGGGAGCTCAACTCCTCCCTCAACCCCGCCCTGGAAATGAATGTCTGTCTAGTGTGGTGGCCCTAGGACCTGGGAGAGGAAGTCCCCCTCATGGCTTGTCCTCAGCTCTCTGTCCTGAGCTGGCCTGCTGGACAGATAGACTGAAGGGGGCTTAAGGGTAGATTTTGCTCTGATGGGGGAGTGAGCCTCACCTATCCTTGGGTCCTTGTCCTCTTGATCTGAGGCAGCTCGGTAAACACCCTCCCCGCACACCCATCCGTGGGGCAGTCCTGGGGCTGCCCTGCATTCAGGGTGGGTGGGGAGGGTAAGCAAGGAAGGGATTGGTCAGATGTGGCTTCGTCTAATTAGGCTTTGAATGCCTGCCCTTGAGGTCTGTGGTCCTCAGAGTCCCTGTCTCACCTAGGACAGTGAATTAGGATGTCCTGGTAACACTTTAAGTCTACATCTATCCCTGCCTGGCAGTGCTGATATGCTTCCCCAGATGTGGTAAGGATCACTGAAGCCCAGCCACATTGAGAATCACTTTCCTGGAAGGAGGTGTCGAACCCCTCAAGTCAGCCGGACCAGGAGAAGGTTGGGAAACGTAGGCTCAGGAGTTGACCGTCTGGCCAGGACTCTCTCACAGTGAGGTGTCAGAGACCAGCCAGGGCCTTGGGAAACCAGGCCACACTGTCACTTAGAGGTAAAAGAAGTCAGAGAGTAGGGTGGTAAGAAGTTTCCGGAGTGGTTGGGAGATTTTCTGGAGGACGGAGAACTTGAACGAGGCCCTGAAAGATGTGTTAGATTCAGGAAGGTGGGTGGTATGGGAAGCCGTTCAGAGGGAGCCACACGCAGGCACTGGGGAGGGGGTTGGAGAGGACCCATGAAGCAGGCTGGTGCAGATAGGAGTGCTGGGAAGGAGGGGAGAGTGTGCCAGAGTCCTTTCTTTATCCAACCACCCACCCACCCATTCGCCCCTCTGCCCGCCCTCCCTCCTCTCAATTACCCATTCATAGTCCTGCAGTTATGGGATGGAGATTTCAGCTGTGGTCCCTGTGTGTAGAATTGCTGGTTTAACACAGAGATGGCACAGGGTGGTGGTCTTTCAATGGGAGTGAGTCACGTTGCTGTGGAAGCTTACCTTGAGCTCAAGACACCAGGGAAGATTTAAATGGAGATCTGAAGTCTGAGTAGGATGTAGCCACATGAAGTGGGCAGAAGAGCATTTCAGACAGAGGGACCAGCAACTCCAAGCCTCAAAGGTAAAGAGAGCGTGCTGCCTCCTGCAACCTGCTAGTGTTCAGAAGGGCCGGGTTGAGCATGTACGGGGAAGTGGCTCATCACTGTCCGGGACCCCGGAAGGGAAGGTTATCTAGTGGGAGGCAAGACCAAGGAAGTCAGAAGGAACTAGAAGATGAGGGTCTTGGAGGCCATGCCGAGGAGTATGGGCTTCATCCTGAGTGGCTGGGGAATGTTGGACGTGTTTTAAACAGAATGACGTTCTTAGAAAGTTCCCGCTGGCTGCAGAGTACAGCATGCATTGGCTCTTGGGAAGGGATTTGCAAAACCAGACGCAAGGAGACCACTTAGGGGGATGCTAGTGAATCCAGGCAAGAGAGGGTGAGGGTGCAAACCAAGGGAAGGAGACGGGTGGATGAGTATGTGAGAAGTTTGGGAGACAGAATCCCCAAGGCCCCAGGCGGTCAAGTGGGCACCGTGATGTGGGGGAAGACAGCCAAGGTGGCATGGGGCTTTTTGGTTGGTTGTCAAAGTGGATGGTGGGACTGGTTTCTGAGAGAGCAGGTTTTGAGGGGAAAGTTAGAGAATCCAGTTTGGGACCAGTTCAGCGTTAGGGGCCAGTAGGGTGCACAGGTGAACTGAGCTCTAAGAGGTTGGGGATATGGGTCCTGGGCTTAGGGGAGATGCCCGGGGGCAGAAAGCCCAGGAGAGGGCTGGGCACAGGAGGAGACTCAGCTAGCAGAGGGTGAGGGTGGAGAAGGTGAAGGGGCAGTGTAAAGGCACCAGAGGGGTGGCTTCAGGAAGAAGGCTGAGGTCAGCTGGCAGGATGCTGCTGAGGGAGTGGGAAGGACAGGAGCCTGCCAGTGGCCTTTTGGGCTGAGCTACAAGCAGGTTGTTGTTGACTTTGGACAGAGAAGTTTCCAAGGCAGGGGTGCAGGGGGCAGAGCTGAGTGCACTGGGCAGAGGGCCTCGTGGAATCGAACTTGAGAGGGAGTGGATGGAGGCAGAACTTTCCAGAGAGAGAGAGAGGAGAGGGAGGGAGGCTGCCTGAAGATGCAGAGAGCTGCTGGGGCTGGATCTGGGAGACCATCTTTAAATGGGGAAGGGGGGGCACCTGGGTGGCGCAGTCGGTTAAGCGTCCGACTTCAGCCAGGTCACGATCTCGCGGTCCGGGAGTTCGAGCCCCGCGTCGGGCTCTGGGCTGATGGCTCAGAGCCTGGAGCCTGTTTCCGATTCTGTGTCTCCCTCTCTCTCTGCCCCTCGCCCATTCATGCTCTGTCTCTCTCTGTCCCAAAAATAAATAAACGTTGAAAAAAAAATTTAAATGGGGAAGGGAAGGATCCAGCAGATAGTGTGAAGAATTGGGGGGGACAGGATGGGACAGGGTCGGGGAACAAGAGAGCCTTTAGGTGTAGATGTACAGGGATAACTCCACAGGGCGGGGATGGGCAGTGAAATGTGCACAGTGCGGAGGGGGCAGAAGACCGTGGTGGCGGCATGCAGGCCGGGCGGGGGGTGGAGGATGGGCTGCAGAGGCAGGGAGCAAAGATGTCCCTGGAGCCCCGGGGACAGTGAGGTGGACGGGGATAGCATTGGGATGAGAACGGTGGCCTCACGCCATGCCGAAGGAGCTGCCCGCGGACACACCTCTAACCACTGTCTCTGCTTGTTTCTCCCTCCTGCTTCCGCCGGGCCTGGCGCTCCACAGCTGTGTGCACCTGCCTTCTTCCTCCAGGGCCTCCTCCAAACGGTACTGGAGCCTAGCCTCCTGGAGGTTCTTGTGTCCTGTCCTCCTCGTAAACAGGTTCCTGAAAATGGGGATCCTGGTCTCAGCCTGTAGAGAGGAGCATCACCACAGAGCTCATCAGAGCCGGGAGGAAAGAGGGCATATGGAAATGAAGGATAAACAGGAATCGGAGGGACGCTGCCCAGAGTTTGGGGGCCTGGAGAGGAATGCTCTGGGCAGGGAAATATATTAATGAGTTTTCCTGGTGATTCAGGAGAATGTTACAAGCACGTGAGAAAGGTTTGATCTTTCTGCCTCCCTGATCCCTTCTTTTTGCTCCTTTTGTCCTTGGGTTTTTACCCCTGGGCACCCCCCTCCCACACTGGAGTGGGCATCAGCCTTCAGCAGGCCATGAACAGACCATGAGCAGGCCTTCAGGAAAAACCCTTCTTTTAAAGGGCCCTGCCTCCAGGGTGAAGCACACATCACCCCTCCTCCCGACAGCATTCGTCTCTCAGCCCGTCTACAAATGTAGGTGCTTTCCTACGTCACGCCACCTGCACTGAAGGTTTGGAGCAAGACTGTGAATTCCTTCACTTTATGCCCCATGACATAGGGATACATAGGAAGCCAGTGTCGTTCTGAGAGATGCTTCTGGTGGCTTGGTTCTCCTCGAGTCACCCTGGGAGATCGAGAACACTAATGGTAAACACAATGGTACCGACAACAATAATGTAATCCTTACAGGCACTGCAGTTTACTAAGCAGCTCCTGGGTGCCAGACACTTTATGTTTGTTCTCTTATTGAATTGTTGGAGCAAGCTCGTAAGGGTATTGTTATCCCAGATCTTCATATGAGAGTAATGAGTCACAGACGTTGAGTAATTTGCCCAAGGTCAAACAGCTAGAAAGCAGCAGGGCTGGAACCAGAACTGAGGTCTGTCTGATTCTAGAAATGAACTTCTTACTGCTGCAGGTCAGGGAAGTGTAGTGTCATCAGTGTGTCACCAGGCAAGAGTGACAGCTGGGGTTGGTTGTGGCAGGAGGAAGCCAATGTGTTTCAGTGCTCCAGCTGCTCCCACCATCTACGTTAGGGCATTTGTACGTGGATGCACCATCCTTTGAGAAGGAGCCCAAAGCAAGAGTCTTAGAGGATTAATCTAGTGATTCTATTGTTTGTTAAATGAGAATACACAAGGCAAGCTCTAAAGTATCCGGCATAGTCCTTTTATTTATGGTTAACATCTCCTGAGTGTCAAGGCCTTCTTGTATGGACGTGTAGGTTGTGCACTGCACAAGGGCACTGTGTCTAAAGAGAGACAGTTTCCAGGGCAGATATCATGTCTTTGTATTTATTATAACAATTTTCCAGTAGGTGGCAGTAAAGTGTCTCGTTCTAATAAACCAGTAAAATATGACGATTTTCTGACATGGAAGTAAAGAGTCTTAAGAAAGGGACATCTTTCTTTAATTGTCACAAAGGTGCCACGTGGGCTAGTAGACCTGTTGAGGGTTCGCCTGAACCCATTCTTCTAAGGGTTGTGTTAACTTCTTCAGGCCTCACACTAATCTTTAGAGGTTGGCAACTTTAATAGCCATTTTATAGATGAAAAAATTGAGCCACAGAGAGAGATGAAATAACTTAGCTAGCTCGGTAGTTGGTGGAGTAGAACCTGTGTTCCTAACCATTGTGAGACTTGGTAGTTGTTTAATCCACAGCGGTATATGCGTGCCTGCCTGGCCCCAGCTGCTTCCTCGCGTATTTCTTCGTGATCACTGAGGATTCTTGCCCAAGTCTCTCTGGCAAACCCTTAATAGGCAGAGTTGACACATGCTGTTTTCATCTCTGGTCTATAGTGGTGAAGGAGCCTCCCCAGCAGCTCCCTTCAGTGCCTGTGGATGATGGCCACTTCTGTCCCCTTCTCCTGTTTGTGAATTGTCTTTCTGGCTCACAGAGCAAGTGTTCTGTCCTGATGGTGGCTGGAGGCGAGAGGTGGGGGTGTGGAGCTGGCAGGTGTCTGGAGGGTGTGGTGTGGGGGATGGAGACAGAGATGGGACACCAGGGTGGATGGTATGTCGGGAGGGTCTGAGCCTGGAGGCAAGACAACCAGGCTAGCAGGAGGATACGTGGTCCTCTCTGGGATTAAGAGGGGCTGGCGTGGACGTGCCAGGATGAAACTGGGCAGTGTGTGTGTGTGTGTGTGTGTGTGTGTGTGTGCATGCATGGTCGTGTGTGTCAGGGATGGGGAGACCCTGAGCAGCTCACTGATGCATCAGAGCCTGCGTTATGGAGGAGGGGTGGCCTGGGGTTCATTTGAAACAAGGTCACCTGAATCCTGGGCCAGGCTGCTCAAATTGTGATCCTGGAGAATATGGTGTTTGGCAAAAGCTGACTCAGTGTTCTCATTTTTGCCTGCCCGTTTGCCTACTTGTGTGCCTTTGCCTCTCTGTTTCTGTCTGTCCGTGCATGTCCTTCTTTCGGCCCCGACTCTCCTTCCCTTTTTTTTATCTCTCTGCCCTGGCCTTCCTCCCACTGTTGTCTCTGTTCTACCTGCCGTCCCCTGCAGTCGGAGGACACGGACCTGCCGTACCCACCGCCTCAGAGGGAGGCCAACATCTACATGGTTCCCCAGAACATCAAGCCAGTGCTCCAGCGTACCGCCATAGAGGTGAGCCTGGCTCTGGGGCGGGGGGTGGGGAGGCAGCCTGGCCCTTTCCCTTCCTGCCCCCAGCCTCTCCTGGGCCTTTTCCAGCCGCTCTCCTCACTCTGTGTCCCCAGATCCTGGCATGGGGCCTGCGGAACATGAAGAGTTACCAGCTGGCCAGTATCTCCTCTCCCAGCCTTGTGGTGGAGTGTGGAGGCCAGACTGTGCAGTCCTGTGTCATCAAGAACCTCCGGAAGAACCCCAACTTTGACATCTGTACCCTCTTCATGGAAGTGGTAAGCGTGGCCTCCCTATTATCTCCTTCCTGAGTCCCGATGCCTAGACTTTTCCTCAGGGCCCTGGGCAGCTCGGGTGTCTGCTCTGACTCCCTGTGGGATCCTGGGTAGGTCACGGCATCTTTCCCACCTCATTCGTCTGTGAAAATGGGGAAGCAGAGCTCACACTCTCCTCACTGGAAGAGTGGAAGCCTCTGAGCAGCACAGATGGGGTCAGCTCGCTCCTTCCTGCCCAGATCCCGAGTGCACAGAAGGGACCCACTGTTCCCTTTCAGGGCAGGTCTCAGCCCGCTGGAGCTCCCCCCAGGGGCCTGCCAGGACTGACCTTCCATGGTTCCTCCAAACCCTCCCTGACTGGGTCCTCCCCCAGCCGTGCTGTGGGCTCACCCCCATGGCCCTCAGGCCCCCAGTCCTCTGCAGCTCCCCGGGCTGCCTGGGCCTAGTGGCCGGAGTAAGGCAAGCCTGAGGAAAGGAAAATGGTTTGCAAGATGAAAGCACTGTAGAAATTCCAGGCCCAGTGGCTGTCAACAGGAGCCTCCTCTTGGCTGAGCCAAAGCCGCCACCGAAGGAGAGCATATAAATTATTTCAAGTTGTGTTCAAAGTGCTTTTGGGGCTGGGGTTGGGAGGGGGAAGAATCTGGGTCTGTAAGCCAACTCTTGAGTATCCACTTGGGGGGGACTGTCTGCAAGAAATGTTGAGTCCTGGGCCAACTTCTCCCCTCTTCCCCTCCCCAGCCAGTGAAGGTTCAGGGAAAGTAGACTTGTTGTAACTTTGGGCTGAGCTAGATGTGTTTGGAAGGTAAGGCTGTGGGGGAAAGTCAGCCTCTGCATACAGCATTCAGGAGGCAGACAGAAAAGGTGTGTGGCTTCTGGTCCCCTGGCTAGCTCCTGGGCTTGGCCAACCACCACTTTGGATTTATGGCTGTTGGGGGTTATGAGTGGGTTTATGGTCATTCTCCGCTCTTTGAGCTTGTCCTGTGAAGGAGAGCCCCCCTCCTCCGAAACCTCCCAGAGGTGGGTTCAGGCCATTGTCCAGCGCTTCCCTCCTGCTCTGCCCAGATGCTGCCCAGGGAGGAGCTCTACTGTCCCCCCATCGTGATCAAGGTCATTGATAACCGCCAGTTTGGCCGCCGGCCTGTGGTGGGCCAGTGTACCGTCCGCTCCCTGGAGAGCTTCATGTGTGACCAGTACTCTGAAGAGAGTCCGTCCCCGCAGGGCGGCCCAGGTAGGGGTGAGGCTGTTGATGGAGAGGGCAGGGCAGAGGGGCTGGGGCAGGGCAGAGGGGCTTCCCAGGTGAGATGTGTCCCGAGGCCCTCCTCTTAGCAGGATGTGAGTGAGAAGTCATTTCTGCTCAGCTGACCAGAAGGGTGGACATCTTGCTTTCCTTGGGGCATCTCCTAGGTCTGGGCTACTGAGAGGCCAGGGCTGCAAAGGGAGGAGGTAGGGGAAGAGTTGAGGGAGAGAGAAAGGCATGGATTCCATGGCATGATGAGGGAGAGAGAGAACTGGGAAGACAGAGAATGTGAGGGAAGGTGGGAGAGACAGAGACAGGAGAGGGAAGAATTGGGTGGGAGGAGGAGAAAGACACAGATTGAGAAGTGTGGAAGACTGAGGGCCTTTTGGCTCAGTATCCTGGCTGAGTCTTGTGGCTGGAGAGGGGCGAGCCCCCTGAGAGAGCCAGCCCCTTCCAGGCCTGGACACTGATCTTCCCTGCAGATGACGTGAGTTTACTCAGTCCTGGGGAAGACGTGCTCATTGACATTGATGATAAGGAGCCCCTCATCCCCATCCAGGTAAGATGAGAACTGGGCCCCCTGGGAGAGATGCTAGCTCCATTGGCCTTGGCTGCCCTTCCCCCTCCCTTCCTTATCACATAGCCTCTATCGGACATCTCTCTCCCTGGTGGCTAGACACTGTATAGGTGGAGGAACCCAGATGCGAACTTTTCATTCTGGTCAGGAGTGGGGTAGAGGGGTTGGGGAAGTCTGTGTGTGTGATCTCCTAGGTAAGACCCAATCATTTTCCTCAAAGCATGAAAAAAAAAAATGGTCCCTCTACCTAGAGGGCTGTGTTGAGGGCTCTCCCTGCAGATTACTCAGGAAATCATGGTGGGGCAGCAAATAAGAGAGAAGGAAGATAGGGGAGGGAATGACCAGGCAGTTTTAGGGGTGCTCCAGCCCCATTGTCTTACCCCAGCCACAACCCTCCTTATGGGTAGATTCATCTATGGGCTCATGCTTGGTGGCACCTTGGAGGCAGCTGAAGAAGAGGGGTCTGTGTTCAAGCCAATAGTCCCTCTTGCCCCATCCCCCTCCTCCCAACTCTAGGAAGAGAGAGAAGGGGAATCTTATTCCAAGGGAATCCAACCCTGTGGGCAGGTAAGAGGCATCCTTTTGCCAGGTACTCAGCAACTTAGGGGCCAGCTGGTGACCCAGACTCCAGTGCCAAACAGAATGGCAGGAGGTCTGTGGCATCTCTTACGGAGCAAGAGGCCTTCTCCCCACCTTGGGCCCTGGGCTGCTCTAGTTCCTGTAGGGCCAAGGTCACCCAGTCCTTCCCGCAGTGGAGATGAAGAAAGGCCTCACCGTGAGCACCAGCCTTGACCTGCATCTGTTCCAGGTTGTCACCCCTCTCCCGGCTTTGCATGATGCTGGTCACTCCCCTGGCATCTGGGGCTGGCTTCCCAGAGCTTCCCAGCTGCCCAGAGGCAGAGCCTCCAGCCTGCGTAGACAGTACTTGTGTCCTCAGGCTCTTGGCCTGTTTATTCACCCAGAGATGGCATCCCTTTTTGGGAGGGTCTCATTTCCTTAAACCACCAAACAAATGGTGGGAGCAAGAGAACACACTGGGTGGGGGCCTTGGGAGCAAGAGAACACACTGGGTGGGGTGCTAAGGTGGGCTCAGGATCCTCCAAGCTGCCCTGTCACGGGTCTTCCCTCTGACACGCGGGGCTGATTTCTGCTTCTTTTTCGCTCGCGCACCTTTTACCTTTGCCACTTCCACGGGAACATCTCTGCTGTGAGCCTGGGCCTAGCTGCTGCTGAGCTGAGACGAGGTCTTGCTCTATGGTTTCTCTGATGCTAAGAATCCTCACCGGTACCGTGATCTCTGTTTCTCCCACCTCTGTGACTCTCTAGGGTTCTTCCTACCATCCTCTCCACCGGGGACACCTTCTGTTCTTCTCCTGGTCATCCTTTAAGACTCAGCTTAGGTGCGGTCACTTCCTTCCAGGATTCATCCCTGGCTCCCTCCCCACCGCCTCTTCCTGCAAGTCTTGTCTGCATCTTGGTCCCTGCCTTTTCTTTAGGTCCTGATTGTCTCTGCAAGTGTCAGCACCTTCCCCAGACCAGGTTCAGGGCAGTCACTGGGGCGCATTTCTTGTGTGACATCAATGCCAGCACAGGACTGGCTTAAAGGAGATGTTCCGTGAAGGCTACCTGGATGGGTGGATGTGTGGGTGGATGTGTGGGTGGATGGATGGATGGATGGCCTGCCTACTCTCTGAATGGGTCTAAGAAGGAGCTTCTCTAGACTGGGAAAACCCAAGTGGAAATTTTGGATGGCCCTACCCAAGATTCAACTACGTTTAATACTAGTGCCTTCTGGCCTGGGTGGGTGTTTGTAGCTGAATTAGGCAGATAATTAGCCCCAAACTCCAGGCTACCCAATCCTGGCTCCTGTTTTCCGCCCCCTCAGTGGGCTGTCTGAGTCTGTGCAGGGAAGTGCAGGGCTTGCCCAGCAGGATTTCCGTTCTGTGTGTGCTGCCCTCAAAATGTCTACAGACTCAGATGGGGAGGGACTATTTTGAGTCCCGCTGGCTACAAGCACAGCCAGAGGCAGACGGTGAGGAGGCCCAGTCTGGACGTCCTCCCGGCGTTGACACGAGTGAACCGGGGCTGGGGTCTGAGCCAGTGCAGGGTCTGCGCTCTTTGTGGGAGCACGTGGCCACTCTGGCTAGAGCTGCTGGCCAGGCAAAGGGTAGGAAGCTGGAATCTGGGCTCCTGGAGGCGTGTCCGCACGAGGAGGGCCTGGGCTGTCAGGGCCTCAGAGGTGGGCCGGGAGAAGGAAGAAGTGAGACCTGCTTGCTCTGATGGAGGAGGCATGGACCTTGCCCTCACTGAGCTCCCTGTCTGATTGAGAAGACATTGTCCTACTCTCAAGGAACCTTGAGGCCAGCAGGGAGACCAGTCCTGGTCTCCAGGAAGCCCGGGTCTGATGGTGTCTGATGGGGGACTTGGGGAAAACCAGTTTTGTATTGTGTTTTTCTCTGAGATCCATTGATCATATTTGGTTGATCAGGAAATCTTTTGCTCCCTCCGTCCTTCCTGCATACCCCTTGGCCCTTGAGAGGACAAGGCATGCTGAGGCATATCCAGGAGGCAATGGATACGAGTTCCAAATGGTGTGCCAGATAATTCTGGCTGGGCTCACATCCCTTCTCCCCTTCCCCAGATGACTAGAAGTCTCTGCCCTCTGGGGGCTGGAGGGACAAGAAGTCTGGCAGAATTTGGATTTTTCCTGGCTCCTCTTTGTCCAACCCGTGTTTCTCAGCAGACTGTTTCGTGCTCATGGTGACATGGTCCCCACTGCGGAGCTCACTAGGTCCTGACTTTGGACCCAGCTGAGGCCTCCTCCCCAGTTTCAACTCCGCTCTTGAGAGATCCGGCTTCTGTCTTGGTCCCTTCCATCCCCTTCCTTAGTTGTACATGATGAACCTGCTTACCATCATCGGCTCATTTCCTGGTATGAGTCTGCCACACGTTAGAATGGCAGAACCACTCGTTCTGATGTTGTCATTGGGCTGAAACTCACGGCGGAGAGTTTTTCAGGGTTCTAGAAATGTTTGGTTTCTGTCGGGAGTGGCCAATTCTAGAGATGGTCCAAAATGTATACATAAGCAGGTCTGTCCACTCGGCCTCGTAGGGCTCCTAGGTCAGCACCCATCTCGGGGTGAGGAGGGTCCCATGTGAGCAGGTGCCTGGCCTCTTGAACTCCTCTCTGGTGATCCAGGCGAGGAGGAGATTGGCTCCTGTGAATTAGTTCCACGGTTTATTCTTGGTTTGTGTGCCTATCCTTTGTGTAGGTTTTAGATCCATAGCCTGGGAATGGGGTAGTGCGTGTGCACGTGTGTGTGGTGTGTACACATGAGTGTGTGTGAGAGGTGGGGAAGGCTGGGAGCAGCTGTGTGTGCAAGCTCCTGAGAGTGTGTCTAGACTCAGGAGTGGTTTTGCAGGAATCATGGCCCTGACTTTTAACATTCTGAGGGCAGGGCTGGGTATATCCTCAAAGAGGGGGCACAGAGGTTATTTCATTCCATTTAGTGCTCTGCTTTTATATATTGGGGCAGTTGGGTGGCTCAGTCGGTTAAGCCTCCGACTTTGGCTCAGGTCGTGATCTCACAGTTTGTGAGTTCGAGCCCCATGTCGGGCTCTGTGCTGACAGCTCAGAGCCTGGAGCCTGCTTCCGATTCTGTCTCCGGCACTCTCTGCCCCTCCCCCACTCGCACTCTGTCTCTCAAAAATAAAATGTTAAAAAAAAAAATTAAAAAGGATCTCTTAATTTTCTCTGGTTACAAATACATGTTAATTACATAAAATTTGGAAAATATAGGATAATTATGAGCAAACAGGCATCATCTCCAACCAAGGCACAGTCTGAGTGAATGGCTACCAACATATCCTTCCCATCCTTTCCTTTCCCCCTGGGCTTCTCTTTTTGTCTCTGATTCTGAATCAGATCCCATTTGTCTCCTGAAAACAAAATTGGGGTCTCTGTTTGCTAACCCGCTTTTTCATGAAGCTGGTTCTTGGGGTTCTAATTAAGAAGAGGGGGTGAGTGGGGCACCTGGGTGGCGCAGTCGGTTAAGCGTCCGACTTCAGCCAGGTCACGATCTCGTGGTCCGTGAGTTTGAGCCCCGCGTCGGGCTCTGGGCTGATGGCTCGGAGCCTGGAGCCTGTTTCCAATTCTGTGTCTCCCTCTCTCTCTGCCCCTCCCCCGTTCATGCTCTGTCTCTCTCTGTCCCAAAAATAAATAAACGTTGAAAAAAAAAATTAAAAAAAAAAAAAAGAAGAGGGGGTGAGAAAGACTGTGTGGGACATACCCAGAGCCCCTCCCCCCCCATCACCTACAGAGGGTCTTGAAGCTCAGAGTAGAGGTGGTGTCCCTGCCTACCCCACACATCACCCATCTTGCAGGCACTGAGATGCCCCTGGAGTCGCCCGGTCAGGGGTGACTCTTGCCCATCATTCTGAGAGCCCACCCTGGGTAAGGGGGCTCCTCTGTGTCTTCAGAGAAGGAGAATTTCCGGGCGTGGGTGTGGGGACTACGTGCAGGTTGAAGAGGCATAAAGAAAGAACACCTTGAAATTTTCACGCTAGTTGGGAGAGATGAGACGTATGTAGCTGGTCTCCAGTGAGATGCTTTATCAGCAAGGGACGAAGATTGTGGACTCTCTTGGCCCTGTGGGTCGGCATGGGCTAAGTGATCAGGAAAGCTTCTGGGGAGGGGGTGACCAGATGAGAGAAAGGCTGTGAAGGCTGGTGGAGTTAGAACAGCAGAGGGGAGAGGAGGACTTTCCTGGTGGGCAGAGGAGTGGGAGCAGAGGCTTGGCAGTGGGACTGCATGTGTGTGAGTGTGTGTGTGTGTGTGTGTGTGTGTGTGTGTGTGTGTGTGTGTGAGGTGGGCAGGTATTGGAGGCTGGTGTGGAGAAGGCATCAGAAGGTTTGAAGACCTGCTCCCCATGCTGTGGGGTGGGGTGCTGAGGCTGGCTGCTCCCTGGCTTCCTAGCTTGGGCTCATTTTGAGCCTGCCGCTCCAGTTATAGTCTCTGGGATGCTGTGAAGGTGGCAACGTGCTCCCAGAACTGGAGCGGCAAATTATGCCCACGTCCCAAAGGAGAACGTGTAATTTCGGAAGCTGGACCAGATCTTTGGAGCACTATGTTTAGCTTTATTTTTTCTCCCTCTTGCTCTGGTGAACTGCCGGTTTCCCTCTCACCTTTCTAAAAACAAACTGTATTAAAAATAACAATAAGGCTTCTGTGAGGCTCAGGATGAGAGCAGGAGGGGCAGAGGCGGCCGGGGGGGGGGGCGGGTTGTGTGGAGTTCATCCAGTCTATGCCAGGGGTCACACCGCATCCACCAACATGTGGCCAGCACCCCAGCACCATCCAGCGGCCTGGCCTGGTGCCCACCGGCCATTCTGCCCTCCTGCCTGTGCTTCTAGCTCTGAACAGCCATGAGACTAGTTTAGGGGAGGCTAGGGTCCCCCTCGGTGATGCCTTCTTCACAAAGCAGGGACGGGTCTGTGGTTCCAAGACTCCCCTCCAGGTCTCAGCCATCTTCATCCTGTCCTTCCTGAGCCCTTTCTGACCCCCAGGTGAATGTGTCTCCCAGGCTTTTTCTGCCAAGGAGGGGAGGGCTGCCTGGGGCTCAGCCTCCTGTGGCGTCTCTCAGAGCCCCCTATTCAGGGCTCAAAGTCAGAGAGGGCTTAACCGTGGGTGTCTGCATCCCTGCTGGTCTCCTGAGCCCCTCAGCCTTATTTGCCCACTGCCCAGTGCCTGCCTTCCAAAGCTGAGCCATTTGCTTTCTTGAATGTGCTGTATTTTATTCATTTATCCCTTTGCACTTAAAAAAAAAGTTTATTTATTTATTTTGAGATAGATAGATAGAGAGAGCTAGTGCAAGTGGGGATAGGGCAGAGAGAGAGGTAAAGAGAGAATCCCAAGCAGGCTCTGCGTTGTCAGTGCAGAGTCCAATGCAGGGCTTGAACTCATGAACTGAGAGATCATGACCTAAGCCGGAATCAAGAGTCAGATGCTTAACCAACTGAGCCACCCAGGCGCCCTTGCTTCTTTGCACTTGTTATCCTCTCTGCCTGAAATGCATCTCCTGTCTTTGTCTACCTAGACTAATACTCATCCACCCAGAGCCCCATCACCTTCTCTGGGACCATTGTAGTGGTCACTTGTCTCCAGTCCTGACCCCTGAGGCCCTCTGGGCCCTGTAACGCACGGATTCACACAATAAAGTATTGAGTCACAGTACCAGAAGATTCCAGACAAGGATCCAAAGCCAGAAGAGGATGCAGAAAGTTCTCTTTAATATAGCAATGGCATGTTGGACTATAAGACTCATAAAGCCCCCCCTTATATAGGCTTCGGGGAAGCCATATGATGCCCTGGTTCTTGTCCGTGAATAGAAAAGACTCAGAAACAGGTACTAGCTTAGGAACCATGCCCAAGCAGGGATTGGTGTAGTTCAGCTGTTAGAAGAAACCACCAGGGATGATGGGGAACTTGGAGTATGTATGAGATGGGGAAGTTTGAAAGGCAGGGAAGGCATTGAGTCAGTGGTGCCAAGGGTAGTGAGAATGTGGGCAAGAGACAGGCATTGGCTGAGCTCCTTCTGCGTGCCTCACCTGTGCTGGGTGTGTGCGGCCTGCATCTCCTCCATACTCGTTGCTGCCCTATGAGCTGGGCTTTGTGCCCATTCTCTGGATGGGGATGCCGACTCAGAGAGGTCAGGAGGCTTGACCAGGGTCATGCAGCTGATAAAGCAATGGGGCCAGGATTTGGACCCAGTCTTATCCAACTCCAAAACACATGTTCCTTCCACAACTTTTGCAGCCTCCCTGGTTGGAGAGCTCTATGTCCTTGGGGGCTGTCCAGTTTTCCCTGAAGTGGTTTCTCTAACCCTGTTGCTAACCAGAGTGTTTAATTTGTAGCTTGCAGATGGTCTGTCGGGCTCTGCCCCCACTAACATGGCATCCTCTCCATCCAGTCCTCATGTATGTATTGTTTACCTATTTGTGGGCTCTTTGATTTCCCTGGGGGGCTGGGGGAGGGGGTAGGGAGTTAAGG
This sequence comes from Felis catus, assembly GCF_018350175.1. NCBI lineage: Eukaryota > Metazoa > Chordata > Mammalia > Carnivora > Felidae > Felis > Felis catus. The sequence continues at coordinate 88,199,324 of NC_058370.1, forward strand.
AAAGGAACAGAGGAAGGAGAGTGGGAAGGAAAGAAAGGAAGTACATTTGACCCTTGCACAATGTGGGGGTTAGGGACACCAGCCCCCACACAGTAGAAAATTCGGTAACTTTTAACCCCTCAAAAGCCTGAACTAATAGCCTACTGTTGACCAGAAGCCTTACTGATAACATAAATAGTCATAACATAACATATTTTGTATGTGAAATGTATTATGTACTGTATATTATTGTACATATATCTTACAATAAACTAAGCTAGAGAAAAGAAAATGATGTTAGAAAAATCGTAAGGGAGAGAAAATACATTCACAGTACTGTATGTACTGTATTCATTGAAAAAATCTGTGTGTTGGTGGACCCATATAGTTCAAGCCCATGTTGGTCAAGTGTCGACTGTATTTCCTGAGACCCAGCAGAAAACAGTTACCTGCCCTGTGTAGTGGTGGAAGGTGGGGGCCAAGCTCAGGGAAGGTTCTCAGAAACAGACATCCCTGAGTTATCTCTTAGTGCATCTTGGGATTTACCTTAATCCTGTTTACCTGCTTGAGGGCTAGAGGGTTGGTTGGGATCACATGGGCCAGTGGAAACAGGGAAGTCTCTAAATTAGATCCTGACCGCCAGAAAACAGGACACGAGAAGCTTCTGTGGGCAATGGCAGGTTGATTTTCTCTGCCCCTCCCAGAGGCATGAAAGTGTGACTGAGGAACCCTGGTTGTCTTGAGCAGATTCTAAGAAGTTTGCTGGGGCCCACAGTCTACAGCTGGGCTGATTTCCTTGGTGTCATCTTGGGGGGTCATGGGTCCCTCCAGGAAGATGACTTGGGCATTTAGCCTTCACCCTGTACTCATGAAGTCCCATGCTGAGGGCCAGAGCAGCTCCTGAGCTGCTGGGGGAGTCCTAAGAGATGGAACCCGCCCGTCGTTAAATTCTGTTCATGCTGTCAGGGGGAAGGATTCCTGTAGTAGACATCTTATGGATTTCTAGGAAGAGGCAATATATTTTTTAAAGTTTTTCTGATGTACCCATTGTAGAAAATGTAGAAAACAAAAGAGTGCAAAGCAGAAAGTGAAAACCACCTGTATTCCTACCAGTTGGAGATAATCACAGTTAAGATTTTGATGTGCTCATGGGGCACCTGGGTAGCTCAGTTGGTTAAGCGTCCAACTCTTGGTTTTGGCTCAGGTCATAATCTCACGGTTCAGGAGTTCGAGCCCCTCACGGGCCTTCACACTGACGGTGCGGAACCTGCTGGAATTCTCTCTCTCTCTGCCCCCCCACTCTCTTTCTCTGTCTCTCAAAATAAATAAATAAACTTCAAAAAAATTACAAAAAAAGATTTTGACGTGCTCACGTTTTTAGATATCTTTTATGCATGTGTGCATACTTTTGTCTAAAAACAAATGTGGAATCATATTGTAATCTGCACTTTCTTTTACTTAAAAGTATATCATGAATGTTTTTCCATATCTTTATATTCTTTAAAAACATGGCTACATGTAATCCCATTATATAGCCATCCATAAAGTTTTACCACTCCCGTATCATTGGACATTTAATTTTTTTTAATTAAAAATTTTTTTAACATTTATTTATTTTTAAGAGAGAGAGAGCAAGAGAGAGCGAGCAGGGAAGGGGCAGAGGGAGAGGGAGACACAGAATCCAAAGCAGGCTCCAGACTCTGAGCTGTCAGCACAGAGCCCCACGAGGGGCTTGAACCCACGAAGTGAGAGATCATGACGAACCAAAGTTGGATGCTCAACCGACTGAGCCACCCAGTCACCCCATTTAATTTTAGTTTTAATTTCCACTTGTGCATTATATTTTGTTTCTTAGAGGAGTTATTTTTGTTTACTTTAGATAGTTTTAGCCCATTTTGTGTTACATTTAATCCTTGGCATTTTATAGCCTTTGTTTATTCTCTACAGGGAATATCTTTTTAAAAAAATGATTGGGTCTAGCTATTTAGTATTAGAATATAGGGAAACAATATTTTGTATGTATACTTTGAAACATGCTCTTTAGTGAGCTCCTTTATCAATCCTGAGAGTTGTTCATTGATTCTGTTGGATTTTCCAGGCAGGTAAGATTGTTTTCTTCAAACAGCAATAAATATGTCACTATCTCTCTAATAAGTATACCTTCTTCCTGTTTCCAGAATAACATTTGATAATTGCGATGCTAGTGAGCAAACATATGTAGTTACTGATTCCAATGAAAAGCTTCTACCATTTTTCCATTAGTTATGATAATGATTGGTAATTTAAGATAGATATTCTTGATTTTGCCAAGGTTGTGCCCTTTACTATTAGTTTGTTAATAGTTTAAAAATTAGGTGTAGGAGTTTAACTTTATCCACTGCTGTTTGGCATTTATCAAGATGATTATTTTGTTTGATATTGTTCCATTAATATGATGTATAATTTTCGTGCATTCCTGGGATAAATCTGAATCGGTCAGTTGGTCATGGTATTATAATTTCCTATAATTGAAGTTCTCTGATCCGATGCAATCACGACAGGTAGTTGGTTGGCTAATTGAAAAAGGTGATTGAGTGGGACTGATTAAAATTCATGCGTACACACCATAAACATTTTATTTCTGACCCTATCTGTGTATCTTCCCATGCTAATCATTTGACATGTGCCAAGGCCTCCTTCCATCTGGATCTGCTATTAGAGTGTCGTCCTGTCATCCTCCTGGTATAAGCCACATCCAAAATGCATTATCTATGATTTTTCCTGTAGGTTTATTAAAGTTCGGTGAGATTTTAATGATACCTGCAGAAAAACCAGACTGTGGAGTCCTTCTAAAAATTTAGGATTCCTCCTTCCCATACCTTCCCTTAAAAAAATCCCACTAATGATTCAACACTTTCATACAACGTTGAGTGCTCATCACAACAGGTGCACTCCTTACCCCCCACCACCTATTTAATTAAATTCACTGATTGAATCACTGTATTGTGCACCTGAAACTAATATTTTACTGTATATTTACTAACTGGAATTTGAATAAAAACTTCAAAAAAAATCTCACTCATACTTAATTTTCATGAGTTAAAAAAATCATTAAATTCATATTCTAGAATAGATGGTTTTTCTTAAAAAGGATTTTTTTTTAAATATTTGTTTTTGAGAGAGAGAGAGAAAGAGAGAGACAGAGCGTGAGCAGGGAGGGGCAGAGAGAGAGGGAGACACAGAATCTGAAGCAGGCTCCAGGCTCTGAGCTGTCGGCACAGAGCCCAATGTGGGGTTTGAATCCACAAACCTTGAGATCATGACCTGAGCTGAAGTTGGAGACTTAACTGACTGAACCACTGCGTGCCCCTTAAATTCAATTTTATATGTTTTTGTAATATTGACTTACTGATCTAATTACCCTGTTAGTACAACGGCATAAACAGGTTTGAGAACCAGCACAGTGACTCTTAAGCACGCAGTGCCCCGGTGGGTGCCGTAGTGGGCATACTAGGTTAGCTGCAGGCTCTCAGCTGGCTTTGCACCTTACACTGTTAGCAGGGGGAAAGCATAGTGTTTGTTGATCCTCGGTAAGGGCAAGTTTGAAAGAACTTCTAGTCTATATTATGAGTTAGATTTGCTCTTACTTATTTAGTATTTTTGTATGTCTATTAATAAGTGTTACTTTTAATTTTTTTTTAACGTTTATTTATTCTTGAGACAGAGAGAGACAGAGCATGAACGGGGGAGGGTCAGAGAGAAAGGGAGACACAGAATCTGAAACAGGCTCCAGGCTCTGAGCTGTCAGCACAGAGCCCGATGCGGGGCTTGAACTCACGGACGGTGAGATCATGACCTGAGCCGAAATCAGACGCTTAACCGACTGAGCCACCCAGGCGCCCCAATAAGTGTTACTTTTAAGTGGTCTTTGTTAGGTTTTGACATCAGAATTATAAGTTTCATAAATACTTTTTTGAGGTGTTCTCATTTTCTGTGCTCTTGAACAGTTTCTATGGCATGGGAATTACTGTTTCTTAAAGGTTTGAAAATACACTAAAGCCACTCTATGAATCTGAATTATGCATGTTGGCAATTTCATGATGTAAACATTTAATAGTCTTGTTTTATGTACAAGATGTCTAGTAATATGAATCAACCTAAATGTGAAAAATGATTAACAGTCATGCAATTTAAAAGGTGGCAGCCAAGCAAATTGTATTTATGGTGTAGCTGATAGGTAGGATACTTATTTTTTCTTGAAAATGGTGCTGTTACCTGAATTTTGCATTCTAGATTTTCAGGAATGCATACCTTATATAATTGTAAGATGCATCTACTACCCTGCACTTCTTTATAAAACTGGGCCCAGGACCTTTTTGGGAAGGGGAGTTTTTGATCACTCTCTACTTCTGTCAGTTTGGTAGCTTGATGTCCCCAGATATTGCTTATTACATTACCGTGGCTTTGTATTTATTACTACAATAAAAGAAAAACATTTCTATATCTGTCCCATTTTCATCTTCATTCCTAATTTTGTGATTTATGTTACTTATCTTTTTTACTTTTATGGTTGTTTTTCATCCAAAGAATCAGCTCTTCAAAAATTCTGCTATTCGGTTAGTTTCCTTAATTTCTAGTCATTTTTAAGCCCTCTTCCTCTGAAATTCCTGTCATTTATATTTTGGATCTCTTGGGCTATTACTTCATCTTTCCCTTGCTCCCTCCTTCCTTCCCTCTCTGCCTTGTTTAAACTTTCTTTTCAAAAGGGGATATTAGTCTGCATTTTGTCCTCACAATTCTAAAATTCTGAAATCTTGCTTATTTCATACTTAAGTCCTTATTCCATCTGGCATTGATTTGTGTTATGTGCTAAGTGTGAAGTAGAGATTGGATTTCTTTTTATTTTTTCCCATGTAGATAACTGGTGAATTCATGTCATCACAGAATGACCTATCCTTTCTTGATCTGTAATGACAATTGTGTCATATATCAGGTTTCCATAAAAGTGTGGGTTGGTTTGTGGCTATCTATTCTGTTCCATTGGTCTTTCCCTGCACTAATACTCCACTGTCTTATACCTGGTAAAGGAAATATTCTACCTCATTCATTTTTAAGCGTGTCGTTGCTATTCTTGTCCTTTGCTTTTCCATCTCAATTTTCTTTATTTTATTTTATTATTATTTTTTTCCGTGTCAATTTTACAATCAGCTTGTCGGCTTCTGTTGTGATTTGTGATTGAGTGAATTTTTGGATCAATTTGGGGAAAGCATTTTTATAATATTGTCTTTTAAACATGGATATGATCTCTCTCCATTTATTTAGGTATTCTTTAATGTTTTTCTATAAATTTTATTTTTTTTCCCAAAAAAGTGTGGTACAACTTTTATTAGATTTTAGTTCTAGTAATTGTATGCTTTATTGTATTTTTACTTGGATTTTAAAGGTACATTATCTAATAATTTTTTGCTTGTATATAAATGAAATTTATTCTCATATGCTGACATTATATTCAGAAACTTTGCTGAATTCTCTTATTAATCCCACTGATTGGATAATTTTTCTGGGTTTTCTGTGTAGTTGGTCATATAATGTGTGATTAATCACAGTTTTTATTCTTCTGTGTACTTTCAGTTTCTTTTTCTCTTTATTATTTGCTTATTGCACTGGCGAGGACATTCAATTCAATATTCTATGTAACTGATAATAGAGAGTATTCTTATCTGCTCTAATTTAAAAGTGAGTATTTTTATGTTGCACCACTGGTGTTTCAGGTGAATGATTACCAGTTAGCTAAGAGTTTTTATCATGAATGATGTGAAACATTATTGCATGTTCTTTATGTATCTGTTGAGGTGTTTATATAATTTGTTTGATCTGTAAATGTGATGTTCCTTTAATCTGTTAATGTGGTGAATTACATTAATAGGATTTTTTTTTTAATTGCTGAAACAACTTTGCATTTCTGAAACAATCTATCCTGGTCACAATACATTATTATCATTATCATTATCATTAGCGTTATTATTTTGTTTGTTCATTGCTGGTTCAGTTTGCAAATATTTAGTTTAGGAAATTTTCTTGCATCAATTATTGTGAGTGATAATGGCTTGAAGTTTCTTTTTCTGATACTGTTTTTTTCGGGTTTTGGTAGCTACATAATACTAATCTTAAAAAATGACTTGGGGGCATACATGCTCTTTTTCTAATCTCTGACAAAGACTGACATTATCTGTTGCCTAAATGTTTGGTAGATGCATTTCTAAAGCTGTCTAGACTAAGTATTTTTCCTGGGGATATTTTAAATTGCTGATAGAATGTGAAGAAATGTTTATAGGACCTTTGAGGTTTTCTTTTTCTATGTGAGTCACTTTTGGTGATTTATATTTTATAGGAATTTATCCATTTCCTCCTAAAAATTATCGACATACCATTTCTCACAATAACCTTTTACTTTTTGAATTTTTTCCTTCTTTTATTTATGTTCCTTTTAATTCCTAAGGTTTTATTTTATTATTCTTGCCAGAATTTGTCAGATTTTTAAAAAATCTTTTCAAAGAACCAATTTTTAGCTCTGTTGATATTCTATTGTTTCCTTGTTTTCTAGTTTATTAATTTCTTTATCATTTCCTTCCTTTTATTTTTGGGAGAGGGTTATTTTATTCTTAACCTCTTAAGTGCTATGTCTAGTTCATCGATTTTTAAACTTTCTTCTTTTCTAATATAAACATTTGAGACTATAAAATTCCCTCTAAGTACTGTTTTATGCATCCCACAGGTTTTGATGACTGTTTTTTGTTGTTATTGTTGTTATTTTCTAGTTTTCCAGTTCAGTGTTTACTGATTTTCGCTATATTTATTTTTGACACCTGCATTGCTTAAAAGTAGAAGTTCCTAGCTTATGTTTTAAGTTATCTCTTTGTTGCTGGTTTCAGTTTACCTGTGCTATGGTTCAGAGAATGGGGTCTGTATGTTATGTTTCTTGATACTTACTTTGTGGTCTATTACAAGATCATTTTTTGGTAATTGTCCTGTGTGTGTGTGGAAAGAATGTCTATTCTATAAATGTGTTTTACATATAACATGTCCATTTGGATCAGACTTGTTAATTGTGTTTTTTTTTTTTAAGTTTATTTATTTATTTGAGGGAGGCAGAGACAGTGTGAGTTGGGGAGGGACAGAGAGAGAGGGAGAGAGAGAGAATCACAAGCAAGCTCCGTGTTGCCAGTGCAGAGCCCGACGTGGGGCCCAAACTCATGAAACCATGAGATCATTACCAGAGCTGAAACCGAGTCAGACGCTTAACCGACTGAGTCACCCAGGCACCATTGTTAATTGTGTTATTTAAATCTATTTTTATTCTGAGTTTTATATGTGTCATTCATTAATTTCTGAGAGAGGTATAATTGAACATCCTGCTTTGATTTGATATTTCTCATTTTCTCCTTATGATCCTGCCTACTTTTCCTTTATATATTTGATGCTGTGTTATTAGCCACAAACAGGTAGAATTCTTATATCTTACTAGAAAATTGAATCTTAAAACAATTTTTTTTTTTACATTTATTTATTTTTGAGAGACAGAGAAACAGAGCACATGTGGGGAGGGGCAGAGAGAGAAGGAGACAGAATCCAAAGCAGGCTCCCCGCTCTAAGCTGTCAGCACAGAGCCCGATGCAGGGCTCAAACTCACAAACAACGAGATCATGACCTGAGCCGAAGTCGGACACTTAACCAACTGAGCCACCCAGGCACCCCAAATTGAATCTTTTAATAATACCTAGTGAACCTCTGGCCCTTTGCCTTTTAAAATATCTCCTAAAGAGAGTGTTTTTTTTCATGTTAATATAGGCCACACCAGCTTCCTTTTGGCCAGTATTTTCCTAGTATACCTTTTTCTATTGTTTTACTTTCAACTCTTCTGTGACGTTATGTTTTAGCTGCCTCTTTGGTAAACAGGAAATAGATGGATTCTGTTTTTTCTTTCGTGTGTTCTGGCAATATGTTTTCTTAACTGGTGAGTTGAGTCCAATTATTAATTGTGTTTATTGATATATTTGGATTTATTTCTGCCATCTTATTTTTTGTCTTTATTCATCCTGCCCGTTTTCCCCCTCATTTTTTTTTTCTTTTTTGGATTGAAAGATTACTTCCCCACCCCACATTCTTTCTTCCCTTTTCAGTTTCAAAACTATACACTGTTTCTATTCCTTTCGTGATTAGTATAGAAACTTTATCATGCATAGTCAACGTAGCAAATTCTAAGTCTAATTAATATTTATAGCTTCCGTCAGAATATTACAAGGAACTTAGAATGCTTTAATTCCAGTCACACACAAATTTACAAACTTCTGTTCAATATTTTAGTTCTAACTGTAAATGACATTTTAAAAATAATACCATTTTTATTTTTATTTATTTTATTATTTTTAAAAATATTTATTTTTGAGAGAGAGAGTGCGTGAGCAGGGGAGGGGCAGAGAGAGATTGGGAGACACAGACTTCGAAGCAGGTTCCAGGCTCTTAGCTGTCAGCATAGACGGGGCTTGAACTCACAAACCACGAGATCATGACCTGAGCTGATGTCGGATGCTTAACTGACTGAGCCACCCAGGTGCCCCAAAACAATATCAGTTTTAAAAGTAACCTATTTCATTTTAATTATACCCATATTTACTACTTTGTTTTGTAGGTCAGTCTTCTTCCTTCTGGGGTCATCTTTCTACCTAAAGTAGAGCTTATAGAAATTCTTATAATTAGGATTAGTTCATTGTAAATGTTCTCACTTTTAAATTATTGCTTGAAAATATTTTTATTTCATCCTTATTTTGGAAATACTGGTTTTACTGACACTTATTTTCTGTCAGCACTTTGAAGATACTATTATCTTTTTGCTTCCATTTTTCTGTTTTCTTCCTAAATCTAAATCTGAGAAATGTTTTTTGTTTTGTTTTGTTTTAATTCGTTCTATATAGTTTTCAATCACTATCTCTTTAAATGTTACGTATTTCCCATTTTCTCTATCATTTCCTTCTGGAACTCTGATTAGATCTACAATGGACCTTCTCTGTTCCCCATGTTAGTTCAACTTTCTTTCATATCACTTTTTTCTTGTGTTGCCCTCTGGCTAATTTCTGAAGCTAGATCTTCAAGTTCACTAAGTCTTTAGCTGCTTTTAAAGGCTCATGTTTAGGGGGCACCTGGGTGGCTCAGTTGGTTAAGTGTCTTGACTTCAGCTCAGGTCATGATCTTATCATTCCTGAGTTCGAGCCCAGCATCAGGCTCTGTGCTGACAGCTCAGAGCCTGGAGCCTATTTCGGATTCTGTGTCTCCCTCTCTGTCTCTGCCCCTCCCCCGCTCATGCTCTGTCTCTCTCTCAAGAATACATAACATTAAAAAAATTTTTTAAAGGCTTATTTTAACCGTATCTATTGAGTTTCTAATTTTAAGTATTATATTTTTATCTCAAGAAGTTCTTCCCCCTGCCACCCCCTGCAACTGGCTTGTTTATTTTTGAGTGACTTATTCTTTTGCCACAATTTTTAATGTCTTTTGTTTTTGTAAACAGTGTTTTTTTTTTTTAAAGTCCTATTTCTGACAATTCTGTTTTCTGTATCTGTAACATTAGGTCTGATATGCAGTTGGTGTTTCTAGCTGACTCTTGCTCATGGTGCCTTATTCCTGACATGTTGCACTATTTTTGATTGTGAACTCATGTTCCTTGGAACTTTATCTGAGAGTTCTTTGAGGCCTGGATGAAAGTTAACATTCTTTTGCAGAGGGTATGCATTTACTTTACCAGATGCCTGAAAATGTGACAAACCCAGAGTCACTAAAACTAAATGTTCAGCTTGGGCTTTTTGAGCCCCACAGTTAGTTTGCATTTTGGCTCCTTATTTCTCTGCGGTTTTGCTTCCTCATTTGCCCCCATGGATTTTCTTTACATTCCCATCAGCTCTAGCATGCATTTAAAAAGGATTTTAAAGATTTCTTATCTGTTAATTTAGGTGTTTTTACTTAGTGAGTTTCTCTGGCCTTCTTGTTTGTCATTTTGCTAGAAATCAATGTCTTTATGATAGTTTTATTTTTGACAGTCCTATTTGTCTCCATGCAGGTTATATTTCCTTCAGGACTGCATGCTCTAACTTCTTGTATCCTCTTGAGACTTTCTACGAACATAAGGTAGTCTTTGGTTTCCTTCTGTCTTTTTACTCAATTCATTAAGATAACCCTTGCCTTAGTCCTCATGTTGTTCCCCTTCCTTTGAACCTTATCCTCTTCTTTCTATCTGTCCTTACAGAGAGAAGTCCTTGCTTCACGTACTGGGAGCCCAGATGGTTCTGTCCATTAGTGCATGGGCCCCTTTTCTAATTTCAAACTTTTATAAAAGGGAGAAGAGAACAATCTAAGGTTGCTGTATCTTTACCTTGCCAGTTAGGAATCCAGCAGGATAGGAGAAGCAAGAAGGAAAGCAGGATCAGAGGCTTTTCCATGGGACTGAAGGGCTTGTTTTCTATGTTTGTTGTGGCAGCGAGGTGTTAACTAGCTAGGTCAGGGCCAAGGTCCTTGCCTGTCGGCTCCTACCTCCTACCGTAAGGAGTTTCTGAAGTAAAGGAGAGCCGACCCTCTCCCGCCAGGCCCACAAGACAGGGGTGTTCTTTAGGGAGGTGTCAACAGTCTTGTGAGTGGATCCTCAACCTTGTGGTTCAGACACCTGATGAGCCCATTTTCTTTGGGCTGGATACTTATTATTCAAGCCTCAAACTGAGGTTGCCAGTTTATGAGTTTATAGTGAGAAATACTTCTGCCCATGGGACATGACCTTGGATTGTGGTCCAGCCTGTGGTATCTTATAGGTTCAGCAGTTGGGAAGCCAAATTGTGATTGGAGATGAGTAAAGAATTAGAATGAGGAGAGATGGGTTCTGTGACTTGCAATTTAGCAGCAGCTGACCAAGATGGACAGATCCATCTATCTCCAAAGGTCGGGACCATCCCCTGAGGGTGCTGATGTGAACAACTGTCAACAGCCGACCCTTCGTTCTCTTGTACTTCCAGGCCTGGCCAATTCCTTGTTTTCACTTTCTTTCTCGGGTTGTATTAATACAGCCTACCCATTTAGGGTTAAGGCTTAGTGTAAGAGCCACTCTTCTGCTTTGAGGTGATTTTGCCTGTCCTTGCTCTGAACCACTATGCATTGATTTCACGGTCTAATTCTCCGAGGGCAGCCCCATTTCCCTTAATTCCAAGTTTTGGGGGAATGCCTCATTGCAGCTCATGAATACTGACAACAATTTATCCAAAGACTTTGAAGCAAAGGTTTTCTGAGCAAAGGAATCAATTACAGGGTGTGGCTCCCAAGTGAGGAAGCATTTCCAGAAGGCATCCGAGGCAGTTTGTCTCAGAACCTCACGGTTGCACCTTTGAACTTGAGAGTTCGAGGGGGAGTATTTTAACTTTAATAACACAAATGGTTTTACCTATACTTTGGTATCTAGCAGATGTGCTAATTAGGAAGATACTTCTCCTCTCTTTAAAGTAGGTTTCCTGAGGACATGTATTTGGCAATATTGGTTTAGCAAGAATTACTGTATGTGCTCGAAAGTACAAAACTGTACTTCTTTAAAAATATCTCCGGTTCAGATGTGTTGCCAGTGCAGCCTGGCCTCCCCCCACTCCCATTAGTTCTGATGAGGGAGGTTTGATGCCTGTCACTGCGTGTAATCTGGACCTTCCTTTGTGAGTCATTCCTTCTCTCATTTTCTCAGAGCAAATACAAATCGCCCATCAAATGACAAGTGAAGGCACAGGGGAGGCAAGGGGAGGGAAATCAGAGCCGAAATCTGTTAGCTATTTGGAGTAATTGGTTATTTGCTGTGTTTGCTGGTTGGGAAGCAGAGCACATACTTTACGGTCTCTCCTGTTACGGGGGCTGGAGTCACCCGCCGATATTGGATCCTCGTTGCCGGAGCCCTTGGCTCCGGGCGCCTTTCCCCTGCTTGGCATTCCTGTGGTCTCCTCGGGGGTGCGCCCCTCCTCCCTCGATGCACACTGCAGGGGGGACAGCCCGGGGTGAAACTTGTCTGGCAAACTCCAGGGCCTCATCAGGCAGGAGGAGGCCCCAGCCCCTTCAACCAGCCCTCCTTGTCTCTGCCTCCACCCCACCATACTCCTCTTTTCCCAAAAGGTCTTTCCCCTGGTCCATGGGGGACCTGTTTTCCCGTCCAGAGAAAAGGGGTTCATCGCTTCTCAGAGAAAAAATGCTCAGCTTTCTGTGGAAATCTGCAGGACAAAAGTTCTCTCTGACGTCTAATTATATGCTTTCCTACCCCTGACTGTCCTGTCCCTGTCCCCTCCCGCCCCCTAGTCTGGGTCAGGACAGTGCTTAGAACTTGGTACAGTGCTCATGGCTGAGTAAAAATCCCCCACGTATACTCACTGAAGCTTATTAACCAACCCAGGGTCTTTAACACCTCTCTTACATTGACCGAGGGCTGGGGAAACCAGACTGAAGTAGCAGCAAGTTCAAAATAGGAAATATTTGAAAAGTAATGTGATTTTGTGTATGAAAATGCACACAGTAACTAGAAAGTAGGTTGACTTTGGCACATAGTAGGCTCCCCCAAAATACTTTTAAAATTGAATTTAAGATAGCTAAGATTAGTGTCTGTAGTTTGATGAATGCTTCAGCAGTCCTGGGAAAGCCTTCAAAAATAGTTTTTCTCTTAAGTAGATTGTTGGAACTCTTGCTAAGCAAAACCATCTACATAAGCAGAATGAAGAAGATAGGGAAAGCTTTTGCCCAGGCCCTATTGGAATCATCACAAATCCTGAATCAGTGATGTCTCGTTGCTTTCTTCAGAGGTTAGAGGACTCTGATGGGACCTTCTTTTATTCACCCTGCTGGATAGATCCCCATTCCTCTAGGCTTCCTGCATGGGTATATGTGGTCATACTGTCCCTGGAGGACCAAGTCATGAGCTCATGTATCTTATCTACCGTAGACTCCAGGGTCAGGAGAGGGCTAGTAAGCTAGAATTCCCCAGAGGTTTTCCATTCCACTTGTGCCTCCCATCTGGAACAGGCCAATAGTCAAATTGTCAGGCCCTGACCCTTCTCTGCTCACCATCTGCTTGACTTTGCTAGATTTCGGGCACACTTACTCACTGGGCCTTTTGGAAACAATTCAGCATTTTGGTTAAAGGTCTTCCCTTCCCTCCCACCTCTGCTGGTCCAGCTTGAAGTGAGAATAAGTGGAATAATGATCTCTACGACAGACACAGAGGCAGGACTACAGGGAGTGTGAACAAGAGGTTGAAAGCCTAGTGTTCCACTTGTGGAAATAATTAAGTGATTTTGTGATGAGTATGTAGAGTTCTGCTGAATCAACATGGTAGCTGGCTGTGGGCATATGTTTGTGTGGTTTGGGGGGGCATGAGAGGTTTAGTATGTATGGGGGTGTGGCAGGTTTGAAATCAGGGTGCTTGCATGTCTGGGGGTTTGTCTGTCTATATGTACATAAGTGGTTGTGTGTTACGTCTGTGTTTGTATTTCTGTGTGCATGAGAAAATAGTCTCAGTTGCTCAAAACTTAGGACATTAATTAAAGAATTAGAGGCATCATATCATTATTCTAGTGATGCAGATGTTGAGTTTTGGGGCAGTGGTATTGGGGATGTTGGCCGTATCAACAAGGATATTTTTCATGGTAAACTTTATAGGTCATAAAGTCTCTTTGCAGACTTTGACCCAGTGTTGGGTTCCATTATTACCATCTTGATGATAATGATTTATGCTAAGAGAGAAATCACTTTCAACCCAGTCTAGGGGTCAACCATAGGCAATGAAGGCCTGCTTAAAACTACTAAAAAAAATAGACTTCTGTTTTAGAGGTGGGTATGGGTAGTTCCATATAGTGACCCAAGCAAAGTTTAACATTACAACTTTGGTGATGAATGGATTTGACCAGGAATTTTTCTGTTTGACTCAACTGGTCATCCTGGGAGAGAACACCAGTGAGACCTCCCATCCCCCTTTCAGTTTTCCTCACTTCACAGAAAGGCAGGCTTAGAATTATTGTTGTCAATTTTGCTGTCTATATTCATGAAATGTGTTCGGCCCACTGAATGAAAATGGGAGGTTAAATGTTCAGAATGTGCTGTGCTGATTTGGGTCTTCAGAGGGATTAGGGTACCCATTACACTGGATCAAGCCCAGAGAAGCATGTCTTTGTTACAAAGCTCTGGTTGCTCAGGAACTGAATGCTGGCTATTAGATGAAATTGGAGAGACTGCCAGTCCGTGCCTTGATCAGACTTACTTGCTTGGCTGGCTGAATGATGAGGGGCCTTGAACCTTGGGCATGGGGATATAAAGTTTTAACGGCCAGACTGCTTGCAAAAGCCTGAGATGACACTTAGCAATCAAGCCTTTTGCATTTGTTTCTCCTGTTTGCCATGTTCCAAGACGGGATGCTTAGCTGTTGCAAAATGAGGTCAAGAGCACACTTGGAATCTGAAAACATATGGCGGTTACTCTTTTGGAGTTTTGGATTATGGGATTCCACTGACATCAGAGGGTTGGTTGGCTTTGACACATCAGGGTAAAGACTGGAAGAGAAGGAAGAAGTGGACTTGAAATAACTCTATCAGAAGACAAATTAGTGAAATAGCAGGAATGGTATTTTCAAGTCACGTCTGTGAGTGTGTTTAAAAACATAACTTTGTTTTTCTGTAATTCAACGTAATCTCCTTTTTAAGCCCATATTTTTCCTAATGGCAGAAAAGCCCTGGTGTCCTTCAATAGTTCAGGTTTAAGCTGAGTCAGTTTTGGGTTTTTCCTCCTTGTCCTTACCCTTGGGAGGCAGCTACATTCTGGATTGAGCTTCCATAATGTCATGGCCTCCATAGACAGGGTCCCCTGGTCACCAGTATGTGTCTGCCCTGTATCTATTTTTTTTTTTTCAACGTTTATTTATTTTTGGGACAGAGAGAGACAGAGCATGAACGGGGGAGGGGCAGAGAGAGAGAGGGAGGCACAGAATCGGAAACAGGCTTCAGGCTCTGAGCCATCAGCCCAGAGCCCGACGCGGGGCTCGAACTCCCGGACCGCGAGATCGTGACCTGGCTGAAGTCGGACGCTTAACCGACTGCGCCACCCAGGCGCCCCAATGTCTGCCCTGTATCTATAGGCCCACTGATTTCTGGGTGCATGGACCACACAGACAATAGCTTATTATCTTGGGCACAAGATCCTTTCAGATCCCCTGGCTCTCTCTCTCGACCAATTTTCAAGCCCTTCTGGGGGACACGTTACTGTTTCGTGTCCTGTTTCGTGACACTCTGGGGTCTACAGGAAATGCTGAGGGCTCCGTGCCTCTCTCTCCCATGACGCCCATGCAGCCATCTCCGCCACGTGCCTCATGTCCCAATGCTTCTGGAAACTTCTGGGCCTCCCTTTACCAGATCCCTGAAGTTAAGGAGGGGTCTCTTCCATATAAACTTCAGAGCTAACCTGGGGTCCAGGTGTGGGGATGCCTTATCGAAACTATCACAAATCTCTAGTTCTTTCTTCCACTCCTCCTCTACACTTTCATCTCCTCTGCAGAGTATGGGAAAACTGGCTGGACAAAACATCCTCTTAAACCTATTTTTTTTTTAATAACAATGTTATCTTCCTTTGGAAATTTAAAAGCCAAAGATCCTCCTTCATTCCTGCTATTCAGGCATTCACATATTCGTCAAATATTTACTGAACTCAAAATACGTGCCAGGCAGTGTTCTAAGTACTGGGGATATAGTGTTAAAAAAGCTAAAGATCTCTGCCCTCATGGGGAAGGAGACACAACAAACTAATACCTAAGTAAAATATATGTAATGTCAGATGGTGATGGTTGCTGGGGAGAAAAAGCAAGGAAGAGGGGATAAGATTTGCTGGGGGAAGAGGTGGTCATTTAAAATATGGTGGTGGTGGATAAAGCAGATTGCATTTGAGTCAAGACTTGAAGGAGGTGAAGAAGTGACCCATGGATCTACAGGAGGAATAGAGCTCCTGGCAAGAGCATGAAGGTGTTGGAAGTGCTCAAGGGCCAAGCAGGCCACTGTGGCTGGACGAGCATGAATGAGGAGGAAAGACAAAGGGCATGAGGTCAGGGAGGTGAGGGGACTGCATCACAGGAGGCTTAGCTTTGTCCTGAGTTGAGTTGGTGAATCACTGAAGGGATTGCACTGAGGGCTGATGCGTTCCGGCATGGGGCGGGGGGGGGGGGTGGTGGTGGTGCGCTATTGTGTTGAGGATAGATTTGAGGGCAAGGGTGAAAGCAGGGAGGCCAGTTGGGAGACTGGTGTAATATTTCAGATAACAGAGAACAGGGTGGTAGTTATTTGGGAGAAGCGTCTGATTCTGAATATGTACTGAAGGAGGCACCAACGGGTTTGCTGTTAGACTGAACATGCGACATGAGGAAAGGACTCAAAAGGTGATTGCAGGGATTTTGGCTTGAGCATCTGGAAGGAAGGTGTGTCATTGACTTATCCGAGGAAGACTAGAAGGAGCAGGTGGGTGGAGGATGGTCAGGAATTGGCTTCTGGGTGTGGTGCATTTGAGACACTTATTAGATGTCAGTGGGACAGGTGAAACGGGGGGCTGGAGTTCAGAGAAGTCATCCAGGCTGCAGAGAGCTCCGTGTGGGATTCATTAACATCTTTGCCATTTAAAGATGTAAGTCTCAAGGGGAACCCCGGGGAGTGAGAGTGGATGGAGAGGAGAAGAGTTCTGAGCACAGAGCCCCAGGGCACTCAGATGACCAAAGGGTGAGTGACCAGGAAGAATCAGCAGAGATTGAGAAGGCTTGGCCGGTGACAGGGGAGGACACCACCCTGGTCCTCTGCCAGGCAAGGGGGATGTTTCAAGGGCAGAGGAGTGGCTGCCTGTATCAAATACTGCTGCTGGATCGATCACTGAAGTCACTGGTGACCTTGACAAGTTTTGGTTGAGCAGAGACAATGGAGAAGCAGGAACCAGACACAAGTGTAGATTACTCTTTCTGTAAGTTTTTCTGTAAAAGGGAGAAAGAAATGAGCTGGGAGCCAAAGGAGAAAGTCAGAGAGTTTTCTTTGAATGACAGGGAACTAGTGTCACATGTTTGAATGCTGATGGAACGGCCCAGTAGAGATGCGAGTGGGATGGCCTGGGCGAGGGTGAGGAGGATCGTGGAGTGGTGTCCTTGAGCAGGCAGAGGGCACAGGACCCAGGGCATGAGTGCAGGAGTTGGCCTTGTGTTGGGGTGCAAACAGAGCATGTGTGGTGACAGGATGGAAGGCAGAATATGGTACAGATGCTGGTGAGGGCTCGTGGCAGTTCTTTTCCGACTGCTTCTGCTTTCCAAGGGAAGGAGGGTCACTGGCCAAGAGTGAGCAGAGGGAGGAGGTGCCCGGGGTCTGAGGACAAAGCAGAAAGTACCGGATGGTGGTGTTAGGGGACAGGAGAGTTCCAGGAGTGGGAAACTGAGGTGGGCGGATGGACAGCCCTGAGACCCACTTGAAGCAGTGACATGAACTCGGAGCCCCTGGTTTGCTCTTTCCCTCAGCCACATTGGGGCAGATGCGCAGTAGGGTTAACGGCAGGTTGGGCTGGCTGGAAGTATGATAGTGCCCCAGAGAGGGGCAAGGGAGTAGACACAGGGAAGATCAAAGGGGCAAACAGAGGATTGTAGAGGCAAAAAATAAACAAGTTAATGCACAAATTGTGATTCTGCTGCACATACAATTTCTGCCAAGGGGGTAGAGTTAGAAGAGGTTAGCCTGTGGGATGGAGACAAGAGCCACTGAGCGGCAGGAGAGCTGGTGCAACCGGGAGTTAGGAAGGCGCCCTGGGCTGTGCTCCTCACCAGCCATGGGTCTGCTGGGGAAACCCAGCCACTGGACACTGCCTGGAACTTTGAGGGATGACGGAATTGCAGCTGAGAGAGCTTCTCGAGGAAAAGTGGGTGTGCGAAGATTTAGGTCTTTTTTTTTGGTGATCGTTTGATTGTTCTTCTGAAAAAAAAAATTTAACTCTTATCTCCTTAGAGTACATGCTTGAGATTGCCGCTTTTGCTGTCATTTTAAAGGTTATAAGCTCGTATTTGGTCATTTGTTCTTTTTTATTTGAATGGTTTTATTGAGAGAATCCACGTAATAAAAGTTCCTATTTAGTGTCCAATTCAATGTTTTTTAGTATAGTCGCGGAGTTGTGCAGCCATCACCATAATCAATTTTAGAACTTTTTTTTATCTCTCCAAAGAGACCCTGTACCCAAGAGCAGTCATCTGCCATTTCCTCCCAACCACTCGCAGCCCCAGGCAACAACTCATTTACTTTTTGCCTCAGATTTGCCTATTCTGGACGTTTCATGTAAATAGAATCATACAATGTATGGTCTTTTTGTTTAACTTCTTTCACTCAGCATCACGTTTTCGAGGTTCATCCATGCTGTGCATCAATTCGTCACTGCTTTTTATTGTCAAATAATATGCCGTTGTATGGATATATCTCATTTTCTTTATCCGTTCATCAATTGATAGGCATCTGGATTCTGCTGTTTGGCTGCTACGAATAACACTGCCACAGACATTCCTGTACAAGTTTTGGTGGGGATGTAAGTTTTCCTTTCTGTTAGATATATAACTAGAAGTCCAACTGCTGGGTCGTAGGATAGCTCTCTGTTTAACCTTTTGAAGAACTGCCGGATTGTTTTCCAAAGTGACTGTACCATTTTATGTTCTCGTCAGCAGTGTTCCAATTTATCCACATCTTCACCAACACTTGTTCTGACTCTTTTATGATTGCCATCCAAGTGGGTGTGAAGTGTTTTCTCATGGGGGTTTTGATTTGCATTTCCCTTTTGGCTGATGATGAACACCTTTTCCCGTGCTTATTATGTGCTTATCAACTTTGGAGGAATGTCTGTTTAAATGCACGGCTCCTTTTTTATTGGGTTATTTGTCTTTTTATTATTGAATTGTGCGAGTTCTCTATGTATTTTGGTGACACATCTCTTATCAGATAGATAATTGGTAAATATTGCCCCCTGTTCTGTGAATTATA
The DNA here is from genome assembly GCF_018350175.1 of Felis catus. NCBI lineage: Eukaryota > Metazoa > Chordata > Mammalia > Carnivora > Felidae > Felis > Felis catus. Next base: position 88,218,361 of record NC_058370.1, read on the forward strand.
TTTTCATTTTCTTGGTGATGTTTTTTAAAGCATCCTGCTATTGCTCTTTACTTTAAAAATATTTAATTTTTAAAGTTGTGTAAGGAATACATGCACACAGTGAAGAATTAGAAAATTCTGAGTGATGCACAAAAATAAAAGGAATAAACAAAATATCCATAATGTTCTCATTCAGAGGTAACTGCTATGAACATTTAGGCTCTGGTCCTTTTATTAAAATGAAATCATGTTATTCATTTTTTAACCTTGTATCAATCTCATCAGTTGTGAATAGCTTTCCATATCAATAAAGCTATTTCAACAGCATAATTTTTTATGTCGCATAACATCTAATCATGTGGATGTTCAGTTTACCCAAACAGTTCCTTATTGATGGATGCTTAAGTTGTTTTCAATTTTTCACTATTATAAATGAAGTTAAATCTTTATGCCTATGATTACTTTCTTTGTTCTTTTTTTAAAGTTTATTATTTATTTATTTATTTATTTATTTATTTATTTATTTATTTATTTTAATATGAAATTTATTGTCAAATTGGTTTCCATACAACACCCAGTGCTCATTCCAACAGGTGCCCTCCTCAATACCCATCACCCATCCTCCCCTCCCTCCCACCCCCCATCAACCCTCAGATTGTTCTCAGTTTTTAGGAGTCTCTTATGGTTTGGCTCCCTCCCTAACTTTTTTTTTCCCTTCCCCTCCCCCATGGTCTTCTGTTAAGTTTCTCAGGATCCACATAAGAATGAAAACATATCGATATCTGTCTTCCTCTGTATGACTTATTTGACTTAGCATAACACTCTCCAGTTCCATCCATGTTGCCACAAAAGGCCATATTTCATTCTTTCTCATTGCCACATAGTGTTCCATTGTGTATATAGGTTTCTAGAACAGCTTGTTGGGTCAAAGCGTATGCACACTTTTAAGGCTGTAGAGACCTGCAGCCAAATTGCCTTCTGGAAAGACTGTGCTTAGCTATGTGCCTGCTGGCAGTTTGTGAGATAGCCAGTCCTTGGCCAAGAAGCTAACCCGGTCTGCACCAAAGAAACAACAATACCATGATCAGCGATAGCAATAAACACAGACATTGCACTTACGTGCTGGGCACTGTTCTAAGGTCCTTATACCAATTGACTCATTTATTCCTTGCCATAACTCTACCAAATTGGTACTATTATTTGTTCATTTTATAGATTATTAAGGCACAAAGAGGTTAAGTAGTTATCCAAGGTCACACAGGTAGGGGTGGCAGGATTTGAACTCTGCTAGTCTGGCTCCCAAGTTCCTGGTTCCCAAACCACCCTGATTTTCAACTTTTTAAAAAAATTTTTAAATGTTTTATTTATCTTTGAGAGAGAGAGAGACAGAGACAGAGACAGAGACAGAGACAGAGAGAAGGAGGGAGGGAGAGAAGCACAAGCAGGGGAAGGAGAGAGAGAGGGGGGAGACACAGAATCTGAAGCAGGCTCTAAGCTCCAAGCTGTCAGTGCAGAGCCCAACGTGGGGCTTGAACTCATGAATCGCAAGATCACGACCTGAGCTGAAGTTGGACACTTAACTGACTGAGCTGCCCAGGTGCCCCTCAAGTGATTTTTTATACCCACATCAATGAGAATTATCGGCAGAGGCAGCCCTATTTACAGAAGCCCAGAAGGGAGAATTTCTGGCACTATTTTTGGCCATTGCTTTAAGATAGAAAGCTTCCTTTTCTTCTTAATTGAATGAAAATGAGTGAATGAGGGCGAATGAACTGAGAGTTTCCTTTAGGAAAACTGAAAAGTTTTCTCATTCCTTTCTCCCCATTTCATCCCATTTCATATTTGCACGTTATAGATCAGGGATTGGCAAACTTTTTCCTAAAGACCCATTGAGTAAATATTTTAGGTTTAGGGGACTTAAGGTGTCTGTCTCAACTACTCAACTCAGCTGTTGTAACTAAAAAGCGACCACAGACAGTATTTAAATTACAAAAGCAGGTGGCTGGTGAGTGGGCAATAGTTTGCGAATTTCTGTTATAGATGATCCTGTGGGTTTTCTCTCCTTGTTATTCAGTGACATTGAACCACTCCTGCATCCTGGAATAATCCAGCTTGACCATGGCAGATCTACTGCTGTGATCTATTATTATCTTGAGAGCTTGTTTGGAGGTTCTAGCAGGGGAGCACAGCAACTCGTATACCCTTGATCGAAGAACGGTCCTCCTCTATCAGGGAAGGTTGTCATCTTCGACCAAGCGGAGCGCACAGCTTCAGGAGGGACACACATAGAGCAGTGAGGGAGGAAGGGGACACCCGCCTAGCCAGTCAGATCAGCCGAATCAACCCTGGTGATCAGTGGGGTGACAGATGTTGCAGCTAGATCGCCCTCACATCCTGTAATCTATTAATATCTTAATGACTGTTCAGGAATGGGATTAATGTGTGTGTGTGTGTGTGTGTGTGTGTGTGTAAACCATGATTTATTCTTTGTTTAAAAAAACATTTTTTTTAATGTTTATTTATTTTTGAGAGAGAGAGATAGAGAGACAGATAGAGTGCGGGGCGGGGGGAGGGGCAGAGAAAGAGGGAGACACAGAATCCGAAGCAGGCTCCAGGCTCTGAGCTGTCAGCACAGAGCCTCACGTGGGGCTCAGACTTATGAACCTTGAGATCATGACCTGAGCCGAAGTCTGACACTTAACTGACTTGAGCCACCCAGGTGTCCCTGATTTATTCTTTGGAAGACTGATAGAACTTTATCCCAAAGGAACCAACTTGACCTGATATCTCTTTTAGGGTAGTTCTTTGAGAGCTTTTAGAGTTACTGATCTCTTCATGTATTCTATTACTTTTGAATCAATTTCAGGAATTTATATTCTTCTAGAAGATTTTCTGCTTCATCTGCATTTTTCATTTTGTCACTGGTTATGGTAAATCTTTTAATATTTTCATTCTCCCCATAATATCGTTTTATTTGATCTTTCTCATTCCTAATGGTGTACCTACTTCTAAACATTAGATTTGATAAATGTTTATTTTATTGGCCTTTTGAAAGTTTGCTCTGAGATTTAATTATAAATTATAATATTGCCCTTTTTTAATATATTAATTTCTACCTATCATTTTCAAATTTTGGTCTTCCTATTTTTCATTTTCTAATTTCTTGAGCTATCAGATGAGTTATTTTCATTCTCTTTCTATAAATGCAAGAGCATTTGAGACTGAATTTGAGACAGACTTAGCTATAATCCACAAATTTGGGGGCATAACCCTCTCACTATTGGTATTTTCTAAGTACCTATGATTTTAGGTTTGGTTTTCTCTTTGACCCAGGAAGGTTGTAAGTGTGTGGCTCTAAATTTTTAAAAGGTTCAGATTTTTAATTCTTAAATTTCTCATTAGTTTTCAGTTTTATGCATTATGGTCAAAGAGACTTTATTGAGCTTTGCTTGTGGCTTTTAATTTTTTCTAAGTGCTCCAGTGGTGCCGGAAAAGAAGGTATATTTTCTATTTTTAGATATCATAATGTTGTCTTCTTAATTGACATTGTTAATGGTATTGTTCAGATTCTCTGTCTCCATACTATTTTTTTTTTTAATTTACTTGGTTTTTCAAGACCGCGGGAAGTGTAACAACTTTCCCACAACTACTGTCCTTCTGTTAGTGCTTCTGTTATTTCATTGTACAGAACACACTGGTTGGTTGCCTATTTGTGCCTGACTCTGACCCTGAATCACACACTCAAATCTTTAAGTATCCGTGTTGGGGAAGAAAATAAAGACTTAGGAGGAATCAGACAGCTAAACTGACTTCCAGTCTAACTCTTTCTACCTGTATGCACATATATATGCCTGTGTGTTAGTGTGTGTATTTTTGTGGGGGTGTATGTTCATTGCAGTATATACATGTCTCTTGGGCATGTCTGTATAAATATATTTTTCTGTGTTATGAGCTTGATATATATGTCTGCATATGTTTATTCATCCATGGCATATTTTTCTTTAAATTGAACTTAAAATATCAGGGCTAGGGTTGGCCTTGTTCTATGCTGGCTTTTTCTAGAGTGGTTACAAGCCAGAAAGCTCTGCTACACTGTACCTTAACTCATCTGAATGGCTTTTCCTCTCTCCTGGCTGCAGAAGCCCCTCCTGGTAAGTGGGTCTAACAGTGACTCTGTAGACTCAGCCTTGCTCTGATACCTACTCTCTGTGCTGTGTGTCTGGGGATCACATTTTGGCCACTCAGTGGTATTAGGGCCACACTGTCAGGATGGGTGGAGACTTTGAGAACTTTATCCTATCCTCTCCCCATGGTGCCTGTTCAGGTACCCTTGGCCTGGTTCCAGCCTGTTCTCACCCTTAATAAGCCAGAACTCAAAGGACTGAGCATTAAGGGGAGCCACGGCCATTTCCAGAAACTCAGTGATAGACATTCAGTTGACTTTATAGAATCAGAGCAGACTTTTGGGAGATTTAGCATATTCCCTCATACAGAGGAGGAAAAGCAAGCTCCAGATGCGCTCTCCTAACACCTCATCCTTGGCTCTGCCCACTGAACTGGGTGAGTTTTAATGGTATTGACGGGCACAGACTGAGCGCCCAGCTCCAGGCAGGGTTTGGAGACAGACCTGAGGAAGAGTGACCATCCCAGCTTCAGGAGCCTTGCTGACTCCCTGGGTGATAGGACACACAGATAGGACATGGCTGGAGGAGCATTCTAGACACAGAGCTAAGAAGACCTGTAGACCCACCATGTGCAGGAGGCGTGGAGGTGAGGCGACCAGTGTGTGCCACAACAGACCTATCCATCTTTTCCTACAAATATGAGTAAGCAGAGAAGGACAGGGCAGAGAGTGGGTTGTCACAAACTTCTTTTCTTTTAGATAGTGTTCCATTTGAATAATGGGTGCTTAGTAAGCATTTGTTGGCTTTTAGGGACTCTGTCTTGATTTGACCTTGGGAGGGCTAAGTTCTGATTTCCGATGCTTTTTCTTTTTCTGGGGTTGGGGAGGCAGGACGACTCTTTGAGGTCTGAGTTTTCCCTGGGTCTACCGCATTTTATTCATAAATGACACATTGTTGACATTTTCCTCCAAAGGGTTACTGTATGTACCTTCTGATTTCAGCCTCGGTCTGTCCCTGGAATGGAGGGGGCACCGTGATGATAACGTCCACATCACAGAGAGGAGAAGGGAGGCCAGGGAGCTTAACAGAATTACACAATGATGGGGGGCAGAGCAGGGCTGGAGCCTCTGCCTCTCAATGCCACGCAGGTGCTGTGGTCTGATCTGTGCAGTCTGTCCCCGGAGAGGTGGGGAGTTGCGGCTCTCTGCTCCCCTGAACTCAACCCCTCAGGAGAGCTTGAAAGTGCACACCAGCCCATCAGCCTTGCTAGGTGTCTGGCCCAGAAGGACCTTGCTTGGCAAGTTCTGTGTCTGAAGTGATCTCTTTCTTTCTCCCCACTCAGGAGGAGGAGTTCATCGACTGGTGGAGCAAATTCTTTGCCTCCACAGGGGAGAGGGAAAAGTGTGGCCAGTACTTGGAGAAGGGCTTTGACACTCTAAAGGTGAGGCCTTTCCACAGTGTGCTCTTCAGTGTAACAGCCCCTGGGCATACGCAGTGGAGGGGGGGAAGGGCACAGGAAGACAATAAGTATGCATGTGTGTCACCTCCTTTGAACACATGTATCCAAAGGATCTCCTCATTTGGTGCATGAGGGCTAATGAATCCTGATGAGCTAATTGAGGTGAGAGAGGTCACCCCCTGATTTAGAGCAAGAAGTCAGTGTGGGCTGGAACAATGAAGAAAGTACTTTTGGAAGAATGTTGAAAAATACTGAAGTATTTATGGATGAAATCATGCCTGGCCTGGGATTTGTTTTACAATGCTAAAGAAAAAAAAAAAGAAAAGAAAAGAAAGAGAGGAAGGAAGGAAAGGAAAGGAAAGGAAAAGAAAGGGGAAGATAGATAGATGATGTGAGTGGCCCTCTGGTAGATTTTCAAAATATTAAAAATTGTTGAAATTGCAAAATATTTAAAATTGTTAAAACTTGAGGATGGATACTTAGGGATTTGTTATACTATTCTGTTTTTTAAAGTTATTTGAACATTTCTATAATAAAAAAATTGTATTAAAATAAGAGGAAAGTCAGCTTGAGAATGGAGCTCTGATTCCTTCACCCCTACAATTGGAACAGAAATTGCTTAGCAAATATAAAAATATGGTAAACTTCATTTCTGTGAAAAAAAAAAAAAGGAAAGAAAAGCCCCCAAAACAATCCAACCAAACAAAAACAGCCAGGGATGAGTCAGCCAAATTCTGGTATTTTGAGGAAATTCCACAAATACAATTATGCTTTTTAAAAGTAGACTGCTTTAAAAAAAGATAACCAGAGGTGACTCAAAGTTACACCCCAAAGGAATCGTAGAGGGTCCTGGAGAGGGTTGCCAAATAAACTCAGGATGCTCAGTTACACTTGAATTGCAGAAAAATAATGAATAATAATTTATTGTAAGTATCTTGTATAATGGTTAGATAAATATGTCTTATGCCTCAAATATTACATGAGACATACTTATCTAACAAAATTATTTGTTATTTATTTGAAATTCAAATTTGAGTGGGTGTTCTGTATTTTGCTATGCTCGTCTGGCAAGCCTCCTTAGAGAAGGTATGCAAGGACTGTTAGATGCAGGGAGGTGCCCTGAGGAGCACCCGGAAGGGGACCAGATGAACAGGATTTGAGGCCAGTTCGAGTGGTGGGTGGTCTGGGCTTCCAGGTAGTTCTGCTGGCTAAAACCCTTTGGTGGCCACTCTGGAGGATGATTCCACAAGGTGGCAAGAATTGTCTCTGATAGATTGGGAGTCTCTGAGTGAATGGTGCCGGGAAGCCTGGATGTGCAGAGATGAAGCCTCAGGCAGTGGCAGTGGCTCTGAAGACATAGTCTTCCTGAGGCAGCAAATTCTTCGTTGACTTGCAGTTGGGTGTGTGAGGTTGGGCAAAGAGACTGAACTATTTGTGTACCAGGAAGAAGGTCTGACACATTGGGTCTGGCATGTGGTACTGTGGACTTGCCAGAAAATGAGAGAAACCAAGAATGAGGACTCCTGCCAGTGTGGCCCATGGCCCTGGCCCCTTTGCTGCTCCCTCAGATGCTGGACATAGAATTGGCACCCAGCCCTCCAGCCTGACCTCTCCGAGGAGATCTCTGACAGTGTCCAAGTGAACATGGACCGTCCAAAACAATAGGCATTCAACCTGTTTCGGGTGGGGTGGGGGGGATGGTTGGAACCAGACCTGGAAGGAAAACTTGTCCTTTAAGGATAAGTAAATAGAAAAAACCACCACCACCACCACCACCACCACCACCATGAGTTTTTGAAAAATAGCCTGTAGCATTCTGGAGAGAATGGAGAACACAATGAGTAGAGAAAAAAAAAAAACCCATATTTTAGAAATTACTAACATGGGGGAAAATGCAACCCATAATCTCAGTAGCAAAAGATAGAAAACAAAAGATACAAACAAGAAAGCACAAAAACCAGAAATCGTAGAAAAACACAACAGAAAAAGAATAAAACATATTTCTTTTCCTAATAAATGAAAATGGATTAAACTCCTCTATTAAGCGATAAGGACTTTCAGACTATATCAAATTCAAAACTCATTAGACTGTCCCTAGGAGGTATGTCTAAAACAGTACAACTTAGATTGGCTAAAAAATAAATGTTATGGCAAACAAAATAAGGTAAGTGCAGATAAAAGAGAAACAGAATTTAAAGTAAAAAGCAAAGGAAACAAAATGGGTGTTTTATATAAATAAAAAATACACATCTTAGTGAGAAAACACCCAAACATTTATGTACAGGACAGTAGAGCTTAGACATATTTAAAGCAAAAATGGTAGGAATATATATATGAAATGAGAGAAATTAAAGTTGCAGTGGGAATTTTAATGCATCTCTCTCCCAGGCAGATGAAGCAGCAAGTAAATAAATAAGTAAATAAGAGGTCTGAATAACAAGGTAAAATATTTTTTAAGCTACATAAAAACTAGCTTTAAAATAGGGAATGAAAAATAATAAAAAAAATAGAGAATACATTTTTTCCTAATGCTCAGAGAATATTTACAAAACCTGATCACATATTAGTTTAGCAATAAATTACCAAAAGCAGAAATCATACAAGACAGATTAAAATGCAATAAAATGAGAAGTTAATAACAAAAGTTTAAGCAAAAAGACCAACCACTTGGAAATTTAAAAAGTATTTTATTGAGACTTCCAGTATGAACATGGCTGCATAAGTCAGCATTTTCCCCCTTTTCTTCTGGAAATCATTCAAACCCACAAACTCCATTTTCAGTAAAAGTTGGAAACAAATAAAACCCGCAGACTCCAAAATACATGTAAGGGCTGTCCAAAGGCAACCAAGATTGGGTAGAAGCCAGTAGGCAGTAGATGAAGAGAAAACGATGAAAGGTCATAGTGGTAGCAGGTCTCAGAAAGCCCCATCCTTCCCAATAAAAGAATGTTGAGAATTAATTAAGACAGGTTATAGGCACATGGGTGCTTATTATCTGTTATCTTTACTTTCGTGTGTCCTTAAAAACTTTCATAATAAGTAGTTAAAAAATATAGTTCCTGAAGCAGAGATTTCACTATGGAATATAAAAGTTATCCCCCTTTGTTCGCAGTAATGGATATGGGAACTTTGGAGTAAGGTTCAGGCTGAAGATAAATGCTCCTTCGACCTGGTCTGGTTCAGAGAAGCAGAGAAGGTGGAGCAATCCGAGAATCACACAGATGAGCCATATTTGCGGGAAGCAGTCTGCCTCTTTGAGAGGAGCAAAAGAAATAATCAGGCTAGAAAAATCCAACACCTTTCATGATGAGTAATAATAAAAGACCTCTCAGGGCATTAATTAAAAAATACTATGAAAAAGAGAAAATACAAATCAAAACTTAGAGAAGAGGATATATACCCACCAGGCAAATTTTTCCAGGGAGCAGATGAAATGAAATATTTTGCTGTGAACTTTTCAGAAGTAGGACAGTCAGAATCCAAAGCAGAGATGAAAGAACTCAAGGGATGGTGCGAGGAGGAGACCTGATATGTGAACTGGTATGATTCAGGAAAGGAGAACACAGCAGTTTGGAAGGGGCATAGGCACACAGGAAGGGGCAGAGGACAGAAATGATGGAAGTCAGCAAAAGGATATGGAAATAAAAAACAGAAGTATAAAACAATAAAGAGAAAATAACAGATATAGAAGTCAGGGAAAAGAGATCCAACACTTGCATAATTGGAGTCTCGTAGAAAGACAACCAAAACAGTGAACTAAAACAAAAGACACTTAAGAGTGTATAGAATGTCACTGGAGTGAAGGAATACCTGAATATACATACTCTTAAGGTCCACTGTGTGTCAGGAAAAATCAACCCAGATCGGTCAACCCTGAGATGTATCCTGGTATATGTTATTGGACTTTGGAGATAAAGAATTTTTGTGGTAGTCATACCTTTTTTTCTTCTTTTCTCTCTTTAAATGACTGTAAATTAAGTCATTTTAAAGTAGGAAATAAATCAAGGTGGCTTCAGTTTCTCCACAACAACATTTAATACTCAATGACAGTAAAACACCATGTGTAAAATCATCAAGGAAAGAAAAGGTGGCCCAGGATTTACATTCAGCCAAGCTGCACTTCAGGCACAATGGCTACAGACACCCAAGTGGCATATTCAGAAACTGGGGATATGGGTCTCATGCCCCCATCTTGAGGAAGTTCTAGGGAATGAACTCTGTTGGGAGATAATGGAGAAAGCCAGAACGAAGGGACAGGTTGTGATCATATTTTACCTTTGACCTATATAAATATGTATGGTGAAGTTATGGAAGTGACAAAACTGACAAAACTTAGGCACAGAAGGAGGAGAGATGATGGCATACAGAGTAAGGACATGGATTGTCATGTTGTAGAATAAATAGAGTTGACAGATTGTATTTAAAACTGGCAAATAAAATAACAGGAGCATAAGCAAATTATAAGCAAATAGTACAGAGTAAATACTAAGGAAGACAATACTGCCTGAATCTGAGTGAGGGAGAGGGAGGGGGAGGGAGATAAAATTCCATTATTTTACTATTGTTATAGTAGGGAACTCATAAATACTGCCCCTAAAGACATAAATACTTAGAGAATTACTAGTATATGTAAATCTATAATAATATTAGAATATAAACGCAGCCCATCCTAGATGTCAGAAACACACACACACACACACACACACACACACACACACACACTAGACCATGCAGGCAAAGATTTTTAAAAAATTGATGAAATTGGGAAATGTAACATAAACATAGTATATGACTACATAAATATAAATATAAACCTAGATCAAACATATCTATCATATCAGTGCATATCATATCAATCATTCATTAATTACAAAATTTAAATCCGATCTCAAGAGATTCATGAAGGTTGAAAATAAAAGATTGTGAAAATGTGTGCCTGGCAAATGCAAATGAAAAAAAAGCAGAAGTCACAGTTTTACTATTAGATGAGAGCAGATTCAGGTCCCCCAAATGAACGAGACAAAGAATGACATTAAATGGTGCCATTTCAAGAGGTGACAGCTATGAAAATACGTATGTGCTAAATAACACAATATCAATATTTACAAAACAGAAGTTACAGGAGACAAAGGAAGAAATAGTAGGTAGGGAGAGATTTATTTTTCTCTCCTCTTGGTTCATGTCAGGTCAAGGGGGCACAAACGTAAGAGGATATAGAGAACTGGCCTAGTCGTTCACCTGATTGAACCCTGTAGCCTGAAAATAGAGACTATGCCTTTGGCACAGTTACAAAGATTGACCACGTAACAGGCCATGAAGAAAACTTTAATAAAGTTCAAAAAGTGGCATACCACTGACAATGTTTTTGATTATAATGCCACAAAATGAGAACTTATTTTTTTTAAGTTTATGTATTTATTTTGAGGGAGAGACAGAACAAGTGGGGGAGGGGCAGAGAAAGAGAAAGAGAGAGAGAGAGAGAAAGAGAGAGAGACAGAGAGAATCCCAAGCAGGCTCTGTGCTGTCAGTGCAGAGCCCAATGTGGGGTTCAAACTCATGAGCCATGAGATCATGACCTGAGCCAAAACCAAGAGTTGGACACCTCATGAGCCACCAAGGTGCCCCAAATGAGAATTTATAATAACAAAATCAAAAGCCCAAAAGTTCTCTTCTATCTAGACAATTAAAACACACACACACACACACACACACACACACACACACACACACCTCTGTTTTAACAGTTCTTGGTAGAAGAGAAAATATAAACCCTGGCAGATTATCTAGGAAATGATGATAAAATGCTACCTATTAGAACTTGCTGGTTATAGCTAAAGCAGCATTCAGAGGAAATTTATAGCCTTAAAAGCTTAATTAAAACAAAAGAATGAAAAAAAAACCATCTAGCTCTTGGATCAAATAATAAAAAGAAAACTAATTATGGCATGCCAAGAAAATGAATATGGTAATGTTCAAATAATCAAAACAAATGGATAAATGCCAAGGCAGTAGTGAGCAGAGGCAATTTCATAGCATTAAGCATTTTCCTTATCAGGACAGAGGGAGCCAAGTAAAGAAAGCTTCAACTGATCAAGTTACAAAGAACAGAAAGAAAAAAAAAAAACACCCTGAGAATAGTAGGAAGAACAAAATAATAAAAATAAAAGCAGAAATAAGGAACTGGAACAGAGGATATGGTAGAATTGACAAATTAAAGAACTGTCCTTTGAAAGAAATAAACTATGTAAATGGGTCAAGAGCACACTCAAAATGACACATGTCAAATATTAACCAAATAACTGGTTGTTATTTTTGAGAATCAAAATGTAAGGGAATAATAATATTTATTTTATATTTACTCATATGGCTAATTTTTAACAATGAATCCGCCTCCACTTGCATCATTAAAGATTTCTTGGAAGGAACAGAACTCGGTCCAGGCCTAAATGAGAAATAATACTCAGCAATATGAAAAAGGAATTTACCTGAAGTGTCTTGTCTATCAGTTTCAGGTATAACCAACTTAGCATGTATGTTAAGGTCTTCTGTTTTGAATATTTGTGTATTTATTTTGAGAGCGAGCAGGGGAGGGGCAGAGAGAGAGAAAGGGAGAGCGAGAATCCCAAGCAGGCTCTGCATTCAGCATGGAGTCCTGCACGGGGCTTGATCTCAATGACTGCAAGATCACGACCTGAGCTGAAATCAAGAGTCCGATGCTTAATCGCTTAAGCCAACCAGGCACCCCTGTATATTAAGTTTTTAATAGCATTAACTGTTAGGTACATTTAATCATCTATAATAGGAAACTCTTGCTTCATTTAAACCTAAGCAATTCCAAAACACTAGCATGTAAAAGTGAGTGGGAATTCAAGGGGAATGAAATCGATAAATCAGGTTCACAAATTTAAAGTCGTGTTCAAAAGTCATTGTTGGCCAGGTCTGGTACCACTGCCATCCGGGCATCCTGGACAGTGAGCATTTGTGGCTTGAAATGCAGACCTGTAAACTTTCTAGAGTTCTGTTGCGATCTTCAGATAACATTCAAGTTAGCTTTTCATTTATTTGTTTGATTTTATTCTCTTAAAAAAATACACCACCCTATGTACATGATGACTCCTAGATACCTAGAACATTGGATTAAACAGAAAACTGTTCCCTAGTGGTGCTGAACAGAGCCTTCCCCTCTTCCTCCCTTCTCCTGTCACTTCTGTCCCTCACCTTTCTCTCTCTTGACTCTCCACTATTTGCATTCTTTAACCTCTGTGTTTGTGCTTTCCTTCTCTGCCCTCTTTGTTCTTGGCCTCTGACCTTCACCTCTCCTGCCTGCCTTTGCTTCTTGAATTTGCAAATGGCCTTTTTCCTTCATTTTCTTCTCCATGCCTTCTTATTCTTCTTCACTTGAATACTGTCATGTTTCCTCTTTCTTTGCTGACCCTTTTTTTTTCTCTTTCCTTTGTCTCCTCCTCTTGTCCCCACATGTGGCAGGTCTATGACACACAACTGGAGAATGTGGAAGCCTTCGAGGGCCTGTCTGACTTTTGTAACACCTTCAAGCTCTACCGGGGCAAGACTCAGGAGGAGACCGAAGACCCATCTGTTATTGGGGAGTTCAAGGTAAGTCTTTGAGGACTTGTCTCAAACTGGGAGGCCTAAGACTGTGAAGTAAGTGAAGGGGGCAGGAGCAGCAATACCGTAGTAACTACAGTAATGACCGTGGTGTTGATGTTGGTGACCGTGTGGGTGACACAGGTGGTCACAGTGAGGGTGATGCTGTTGATGCTGTTGACACTGTTGATGCATCCCTTTAGGGATGGCGGTGGGCTTGGTGGTCCCTGGTGAGACGACTGACAGAGATGAGGGTAATTAATGGTCATGATGGTGTTTATGTTGGTGACAGTGATGATGAATGAGTTGGCCCCTCATTCTTTTCAGGGCCTCTTCAAAATCTATCCCCTCCCAGAGGACCCTGCCATTCCCATGCCCCCAAGACAGTTCCACCAACTGGCTGCCCAGGGGCCTCAGGAGTGCCTGGTCCGCATCTACATCATCCGAGCATTCGGCCTGCAGCCCAAGGACCCCAATGGGAAGGTAACATTCCTGGGACTCTCACCTCTTCCCGAACGGCAGGCAGGGATACAAATGGACTGCGGAATCTTGAAACAACTCTGTCCTGGGGAGTTCACAGTAAGCTGTGGAAACCAGCCGAGCACACACAGCGCTGAGAGGTGACGGGATGCAGTTCTGTCGAGGGCCAAGTGCTCCAGGAGGTCCGAAAAGGCCAGGCAGCATAAGACTTGGGAATAACGAGGAAGGCTTCATGGAAGGAATAGGATTCTTAAGGATCAATGGGGTTTTGATAGGCTGGGAGGAAGAAGAAAGTAGTATTTTAGCACGGGCCAAAAAACTTGGCAAGAGTTTGTTAGAAGAATGCTTAGTGTCTGTTCAGCACGAGGCTGAGGCACAGGAGGAGGCCACGTGGAAGGTGTGGCTGGGATTGGAGTCTGTGGGGCTTCAGGTGGTGGGGGTATGGGGAGGAGAGAAAGGGCTCAGTAACTGTGCAGGGCCTAGCCAGGGTGGAGCCTGAGGCAAAAGGAAAAATCAGTAATACCGATCCTGTCTTTATTTAAAATTTAGTATTTTGTTCATCATGGCCTGTTGGCATTGATTTTAGCTTTTTGAATATTGCATCAAAATGTGTTTATCTTGATTACTGAGTGTTTTTGGCACTCACTCAAATGTTGTGTCTGAGGCAAGTATCTCATCCCCTCGCTCTGCTCCTGGGCCTGAGGGCGGTCAGGAAGGAGTCTGGAGCTCTGGGGAGGTGGTGGGGGAGGGGTAGAGAAAACTTGGGAAGAGAGAAAGAGGAAAGAAGTGGAGCAGGCAGGGATGATTGGAGTTCAGAGGTGCTCTCTCATCCCCTTAGATGGGTGCAGGCCTAGCGTATGTCCTTGAGGCTGTGGGTGGAGGTCTGGTGTCCTATCCCTGGAGCCCTGCCTTTCAAGGTGAGAAGTCACAGCTGCCCTTGCCCTGCTGGGAAGTCAAAGCGCAGACGGAATAGAGCCATCTCCAGCCCAGGCACCACCAGCGGCCTCCAAGATGTGACTGTGGCCAGTGTTCAGTTCATACACTTCAAGCTTTCTTTATGCCACCTCTGACCCTGGGCAATCTGTGGCCGCAGCTGCTCCCGGGAGCTAGTGCTTGCAGGAGGCATGGGGAAGGCCAGGCTGGCTGGGCTGGGCTGATAAAGTCTGGCCATCTCATTCCCTTCGATCTGTTGAAGCAGAGGTCACAGAGAGGACCCCAGCTAGCTCAGTCACATGTGTAATACCAGCCGTTGTGTTTCTGAGGATATGAGCCTTGCCCTCACCCACCGTCTCCCAATGGGGCAGTGGTTTGGGAGTGTGGAGGACTCAGGTACCCCATTGCCACTGCCGGTCCGTGACTAGAAGTCCATGTCAGGGCCAACCGGTGTGGCGGTGCGCAGGACGGGGCCCTTGGCCTGGCATGATGGCAGGATGGCAGCTTCTTGATGGCTGGCCTCCTAACCCCATCGGGAGGCAGAGGACTGAAGAAGCCTTAGAGATGTGCTGGGAAAGTGAATTCACTGAAGTCTTTCTGTCTCTTCCTTCAGTGTGATCCTTACATCAAGATCTCCATAGGGAAGAAATCAGTGAGTGACCAGGATAACTACATTCCTTGTACTCTGGAGCCTGTGTTTGGAAAGTAAGTTGGGGGCAGCTTGGGTGCTGGGGTGGAGGTCCCAATTTGGATAACGCCACCCCCCCTGCCCCGCCACCCCTTCTCCCTGCCCCCCTTCCCGCCTCCCCCCTCCCCACCTCCCCCCTCCACTTCAGCGTGGAGATGTGGCCGCCTCTGGGAAGTCCCCAGGTCCCGCAGCAAAGCTGTGCTCTGATGATCTTGCGTGTCTACAGGGATGTAACCTCAGCTAGCTTTTCACTATGTGCTGAAGACACGAGTCCTGGCAGAAGCTCCTAGTTGACCACATAAACAGTTACCTCAAAGATCAGAAATCTGGAAACTCAGAGCGCACTGGCTAATTATTCTTTTTCTTAGATTAGTTTTTACTTTCGAGTAAGTTTAGATTTACAGAAAAGTTGCAAAGATAGTACAATTTTTGCATACCCTTTATACTCAATTTCCCTCACCATTAACATCTTAACCTAACCCTGCCTTATTTGTCAAAACTTTAAAATAAATCGATAGTGGTGCATTCCTGTTTACTAAACTCTAGACTTTATTAAGATTTGGCCAGTTTTCCCATAATGTCTTTTTATTGTTCTAGGATCTAATCCAGGATCCCATGTTGCATTTACTAATTGTTCTCTTCTTTGTTGCATGTTCGTCTCTAGCGGATAGATAGAGCAAGGTAGTAAAATGCTTCTTGAAATCTAAGAACAAGGAAAGGAAGGATGCGCGCCCACTGCATGGGAGTAGCTCCCAGGCATCCTGAATTTCTTGCTGTTTGGATGTGAGCTTGTTTAGGCTGGAGAAAGTTACAGAGGGAAGTTGGTGGCTAGTTCTCTGGCATCGGTAGGAGAAGATGTATTGTTTTGATGTTGTCAAATGACACATTGAATTCATAAACCCGTATCTATAGATTTAGCTATGGTCACTGAGCTCTGCAGCGAGGGCCTAGTCAGCTTGGAGAATTGCTGGTTTTGAAGGTGAATCGGTCCTGCCAGTCATGAGCCAGCAACAAGCTGGACTGGGAGGGAGGGGCTACAGGGAAGGAGGTGGGAGGAGCTCTATTTGGTGACGTCCAGTGGCCTGCGTGAACCACAGGCTAATGGTGACCAGGCAGAAGATCTGTCCGGTTCCACAAGTGGGGCGGGGGTGAGTGTCAGGGCCCAGGGCGAGGTGGGAGAGTGAGCGCAGAAACTCTTTGTATAACTCACGTGCTGAACAAGCACAACTCACGGAATTGAATGAAAACACAACTTTGTTTTTGTCTGCCAATATCCTGTAAACATTTATTCATGGCGGTTACCTTCCTCATTTCCTGAGCGGAAACGGGGCAGGCAGGTGACTCTTCTGCTTACTTGTACACAGTCGCTTTGCTCTAAACCCACAGTGTCAAGGTGGTAACCAGAATGCCCCTCCGTGTGCCATCAGGAACCTGACTGGCTCTAGGGTAGTTGTCCCCTCTCCCAGCTGGGTATAGCTGTACTACTTTGGGTACAGATGCATGCAGCGTGTAGGTGTGTGTGTGAAGGGAAGGAGGGGGCTTTGCCTCTCGCCCTGTCCTGTCTAACGTCTCCTGCCAATCCCAGACTAGCTGCCGAGGTTCTGGTTCGTCCAGGGCCAGGACTAGGGGAGCCTCTGCGAGAGGAGAGCCCCGTGTGCTCACTGCCCCTGTTTTCTGGGCACTTTCTGGGTGGCAGATGTTAAAGCTGATTTATTTTCTTGTGAGTGCTTTCCAGAAGTCTCCTCTGAGCCCACCCACTGAAGCTCCCACGATGTGGCAGATGCTATGTCCTTTTACTGGTGGCCCTTTTCAGATGGGCCTGGAGTCTCACTGCTGGAGCTCCAGGTCCCGTGGGCTAGGATTCAGGGTGGCTCCGTTTGGGCATCATGGTGGCCCAGCCAGGATGGGAGCAGTGTATAGCCTCTCTCTCCTCCTCCTCTCAGCTGCCAGCTGCTTTTCTTCCTTGAGTAGGAGTCGGGTGCCAGGCTTCTGCCTCCCGCCTGCAGGGAACTATTTCAGGGGGAAAGGGGCTTTACACCTACATTTGACCAGGGTGGGGGATGGGGATCTCAGAGCACAGCAGGAACTCTCTCCCAAGAAGTCTCTTCACAGATCCTCCTTCTTCCCACCCTGCAAGCAGGTGTGAAGCCCTAAGTGTCCCCAAAGTGGATTCTGGGCCATCCTTTTGGTAAATTCCAGAGCACTGGCACTTTTACATCTCTTGCTTCCGGTTGTCCTGGTAGAAGCTTCAGTTTTAACTTTCTGTTCCAATTCATTGGCTCATTTTGTGGTTTATCAGGCAGGTACATACCATATGCTCAGCCCAGATGATTTGGGAGCATCTGATACACGTGTGCATGTGCATACACTCTCTCTCTCTCTCTCTCTCTCTCTCTCCCTGAAAAACCCAGCATCAGTAGAGCATTGGGGGTAATAATTTAAGATATATAGGAGACCCAGGAGGGTAGACCCCAGGACCACTCTTGGGAGGGGAGGAAGGGGCCAAGGAAGGCTTTCAAGCCCCTGCTTTTGTCCTGCTCTCCCTCCCTTGAGTACCTGCTGTGTCCAACAATATCAGGGAGCCTACAGCATTCTGACATCTGTCCTGGGCTCCCTGCAGGATGTTCGAGCTGACCTGCACTCTGCCTCTGGAGAAGGACCTGAAGATCACTCTCTATGACTATGACCTCCTCTCCAAAGATGAAAAGATTGGGGAGACAGTCATCGACCTGGAGAATAGGCTGCTGTCCAAGTTTGGAGCTCGCTGTGGACTCCCACAGACCTACTGTGTGTAGGTGTATGGGGGCTGGTTGCTTCTCTGCCAACAGTCCTGCCCCCCAAATGTGGAGCACTTACTGTGTGCCAGCCCTGTGCTTAGCACTTTATAGGCGTTCTCTTGCTCAATCCAATTAGGGTCTTATCTCTATTGTACAGATAAGGAAACTGAGGCCCAGAAATATTATGGCTTGCAAATGGTGGGGTTAGGATTTGAACCTGTTTGTCTGACTCTAAGAACTTGGCTCTTCATCATATTGTTGTAATCCACTTCTCCTTAAGACACTACCGAGCCTTGTAGAGGGAAGAATCAAGAAGGGAAAGGCAAGGGGCACATGGGTGGCTTAGCCGGTTAAACGTCTGGTTTTGGCTCAGGTTGTGATCTCACAGTTCATGGGTTCAAGCCCTGCATCAGGCTGTGTGCTGAAAGCTCAGAGCCTGGAGCCTGCTTTGAATTCTGTTTCTCCCTCTCTCTCTCTGCCCCTTCTCTTCCCCACTCATGTTGTGTCTCTCTCAAAAATAAATAAACATGAAAAAAAACAAAAAAAAAAAAAGAAGAAGAAGAGAAAGGTGAAGGGAGACAGACAGTGGGACACATGGGCGCCAGTTGAGCCTGAGGGGGTTAATGTCAGGTGAACTCATGTATGGACAGCCCCTGTCCACTTCTTGCCAATTTGGGTCTCGTTGGGGTCTGATTCTCTAAATCTGGAAATGAGAAACATTTAGATTCCAACTCAGTATTTATTTTTTAAAGTTTATTTAATTATTTTGAGAGAGAGAGAGAAGGGGAAGGGCAAGAGAGAGAGAGAGAGAGAGAGAGAGAGAGAGAGAGAGAGAATCCCAAGCAGGCTCTGTGCTGTCAGTGTGGAGCCTGACATGGGGCTCAAACCCCAAAACCGTGAAATCATGCCTTGAGCTGAAACCAAGAGTTGGATGCTTACCCGACTGAGCCACCCACGCGCCGCCCCCCGCCCCCAACTCAGTAAGTATTTAAGCAAGTCCCGTCGTCTCTGGACCTCGGTTTCTCTGTGTGTAAAGTGGGCGCCCCAGACACAGCGAGTGAGGGCGCCCATGTCAAAGTGAAGGGTGGGTGATGCTGTGCATGTGGTACGCAGGGCAGTGCACATCACTCTGCCCTCGGCGGTGCCCTGGAGTGTCTCTTCTTTGCCTTGTGTTTGGGCCTCAGCTCTGGACCCAACCAGTGGAGGGACCAGCTCCGCCCCTCCCAGCTCCTCCACCTCTTCTGCCAGCAGCGCAGAGTCAAAGCTCCTGTGTACCACACAGACCGAGTGGTGTTTGAGGATAAAGAATACACCATTGAGGAAATAGGTGAGCTGCCACGTGACCCCAGAACCACGGTGGGCTCTTCCTCTACGTCAGGGATCAGGGCGGGGCCAGGGGCCAGGTCGTGGTTAGGATTCGTTTGCTTCTGGCTTTGGCTGCTCAGACTGTAATTGGAGTTTGGGGTGCAGACTACTTCTGCGAAACGGTTTTCTACGTGAATTGCACTAGGTTGCCAGGTTGGCCTTCGTGGTATCTTCCGAGCCCCGCCCTACCCATCCCTCCTTCCATCCCCAACACTCATAGCAGGCAAAGGGCGGCCAGAGAGCCTGAAGCTTCCACCCTCGCCCCTGGATCTGCCTGGTGCTCACACCTGAGAACTCCACCACATGCTCCCTGTGTGTCTGGGATGTCCACAGGCCTACGCTGCCCACCAGGAGCAGCTCAGACTCCCCGGAGGTGTTTATAGGCCCAGGGGGCCCCTCACTTCCTGCTGGTTTCAGGGACATTTGATGTCAGAGCTGGTGCTGAGGTTATAAAAGGGGAAAGGCGGCTTTGATTCCTTCATCCCCAACCCCCTCCTCCTCCTCGTTCTGTTTTTCTGACTCTTTTAGGTCGTGGCTGAGCCAGCTCCTCTCCATTAGCCCTTAACCCAACCCCCATTCTCCTTTCCCATAGAATGTGCATCTGTTTTCGGGGTGGTCTCATTTCCTTCTGCTAGTCTGTGAGCAGCTTTAGCACAGGGACCAGGGCTCATGGTCATAAATTCATAAGAAAGGAAAGCCAGAAAGCTCTTGATGGTGTGGTCGGACATCTGCCTATTTTTGCAGATGAGGCCAGTGAGCCCAAGAATGGCTAACGACCTGCCCAAAGTCACCCAGACGGTTGGGGGCAGAACCGGATTCCTGGCCCAGTGTTCCTTCTGCAGTGCTGTGCTGCTTCCTTTGTGGCATCTATTGAAGTGGGCAGAGTAGGCTTGATAGGTGTGTGTGTGTGTGTGTGTGTGTGTGTGTGTGTGTGGTGTGTGCATGAGAATCTGTGCTGGTGAACATGGGCACACCATGGTGCACACACCTGTGTGTGTACATGTGTGTTTGGACAAATGTGGATCCACCTACCTCCAGTCAAAACTTCTGTCGTGGGGGCTCCAAGTTCATGTTGCTGGCTGATTGGCCAGGCTTGTTTGGGTCAGAACCACCCCTGTGTCCTCATTTCATCCACAGCACCAGCGCTCAACCCACTGCCTGGCAGGGAGGAGCTGTACCTGGGAAGCATGAGGGGATAGGGAAGGGTGTTCACATCCAGTCATGCACCTTCCTAAATGAGGGTGTCATCTCAGCTGTCCTGCTGACCAGCTGTTTAACTGCTCTGTGTTTCATTTCTGTCATCTGTAAAATGGGCCTAATAGCATTTACCTTATAGGGTTATCGTAAGGATAGAACTTAATAACTTAATATCTATGAAGAACAGTGCCTGATTCCTGTTCCAGTTCACTATTACTGCAATTATTTTAGCTACTGCTGGTAATAGAACAGATTGTGTGAACTAGAGAATGGTAGTACTAAAAGCACTTAGATGCCCAATCTGGGAGTATAGGTTGCTGAGGCTCAGAATTTGGAGCAGTCGGGGACGGCTTCCTGAAAGGGGTGAGCTTTGGTGGGCAGGGAGGGTTTGTACTGGTGGAAAAGAGGAAGAGTTTTACAAAAGAAGCTTGGTAGAAATGATGGCAATGAGGAATCTGGATTTTAAGCCTGGAGCCAGTGGACAGCAAGGCTTCCCTTACAGAGAGTGAGACCTGTGGATCAGAAATATGTCTTGGCTGGAGGTGAGGGGGAAGGGGATGGTCAGGGGCTTCCTGAGGCCTCCAGGCAGCCCCACCATCCCTTGCTCGCTCAGCTCCAGCAACTTTTTTGTCTTCTCTCTGGAGCAGAGGCTGGCAAGGTCCTGAACCCACACCTGGGCCCAGTGGAAGAGCGTCTGGCCTTGTATGTCCTCCAGCAGCAGGGCCTGGTCCCTGAGCATGTGGAGTCCCGGCCCCTCTACAGCCCCCTGCAGCCAGACATTGAACAGGTAGGACAGTGAACCTTGGGCCCCTGAGCCTTGCCCTCCAGCCAGCCCTGCCCCAAGGACAGCATGGATATGCCAGAGGCACCAGCGGGGAGCTCAAGATTTGGCCAGTTCCTCCTTGACATGTTTTTCCACAGTCTGGGTGGTGACCGCTGTTAGCCCATAAGGGGAGCTCTTAGACCTGCCCCCCCGCCTGTGTCCAGATATTTACAGCCCTCAGGACCTGGGGAAGAACCCGAGTCACCTCCTCTATCCCCATGGATAGACCTCTGACTTCCCATGAGGCATTCAAAAGCCTCGCTGTTTCAGCCTGGCCCCAGGATGCGCTCCCCTACCATTGGTCAGTGACATCCAGGTGGCTGGTCTTGGGTTGGGCTGCAGTGGGGAATTCAGACAGGGATACTGGCACCCTATGACAGAATGGCAGAGCTGTCACTGAGAGCAGTCACCAGGAGGGCCAAGGGCATCTTCCGTGCAGAGGGAGGGTGAGCAGAGGGGCAGCAGGCCCAGGGCTGAGACTGGGAGGCTTCCTGGAGGAAGTGAAGTCGGGGCTAGGTTTTGGAGGAGGAGGAGGAGAGAAAAGATTACGGGCAGAGACAAGCCAAGGTAGCAATGAAAGTGCCTTCGTAGACATGCAGGGAACATCATCTCTGCTGTTTGGAACTGAGCTCTCTTCCTTGGTATGGGGCTGCCGACACCCCAGAATGGCACAGCAGGTGTTGAAATGTGAGCTTTCATTCTCTAGCTATGTACCCTGGAGAAGTTACTTCAATCCTTCTCTTTCTCTATGAGATGGGGACAGAAGTAATACCCAGCTTGCAGAGAGGAAAGGAGCCGAGGGGTGGCAGGTAGTGTGGTTTCCTGTAGCGGAAATCCTCTGGACCCCCTCTGACTAAACTGTGATCTCTGACCCTCCATGACTTTGTGTGTGTCATTCTCTCAGCTGGAAATGCCCCTCACCCCTTTTCCACCTGGCATGCTGAGACTCAACTCAAACATCATCGTCTCTGAGAAGCCTGCCCTGACCCCCGATCCCCAAGGCACAGGTCCACGTCATCAGCCTGTGCGGCAGGGGGCTCACTGCTGCAGTCGGCCTTGTAGTCCCATGTAGGGCACCTCCTCTTCGGGGTGCTGGTGAGCCTCTCCGTGGCAGGGCCTGGATGTTCTCTGTTCTGTGCCCCGCCTATCTGGCACAGAGCAGGTGGTTGGTAGGTTTGGTGGAGTGAAAAAGGTGGGGAGAGAACAGAGTTATGTCTCCGTAGGGGAAGCTGCAGATGTGGATCGACCTATTTCCAAAGGCCCTGGGGAGGCCTGGACCTCCCTTCAACATCACCCCACGGAGAGCCAGAAGGTGACTTACCCCAGCCATCGGCTTGGAGCTGAGCAGAGTGGCAGAATGGTTGCAGCCAGCTGTGGGTGGGACCTGGAGGTCACTCTTAGGCCGGGTGGGGGGCCATTTGGGCCACGGGGTACCGCTCTTGTGTGTGTTTGGCCAAGTGCCCAGGTGGAGGCAAGCATCGGGGTCTTGTTGGGTGAGCTGGCTTCTTGGCTTCTCAGTCAAGGACTGCACACCCTTTGGTGGGAACCCCGTGTGGACTTGAGCCATTCTTCTCCACAGGTTTTTCCTGCGCTGTATTATCTGGAACACAAAGGACGTGATCCTGGACGACCTCAGCATCACGGGGGAGAAGATGAGCGATATTTACGTGAAAGGGTGGGGAGTCATGCCCCTTCCTGCCTGTCCCTGGCCCCATGGTGCTGCCCTGCTCCCTCTGGGGTGGTGGAAAGAGGGTGGTCTCTGCCCTTGCAGAGTTGTTTTCCTACCATATTTCTTCTTTTGCAAAAATCTCTGTGTTGAACGTATAAAGTTTGAGGATGTCCCTCAAGAGAGAAGTTGGAAGGCTTTAAAATTTATGGCACATTTGGTACTTCATGGAGATTTCTTGGGAATTATTTTTGCTTTATCCTTTACCAAGTTCATTTACTTTCTTAACTGCCTAAGTTGAGGATGCAGAGTGTGGTGGAAGCCTTAATTAGAAATGTTCTCTAAAACATTGTCTAGTTGGATGGTTGGCTTTGAAGAACACAAGCAAAAGACAGATGTGCATTATCGCTCCCTGGGAGGTGAAGGCAACTTTAACTGGAGGTTCATTTTCCCCTTTGACTACCTGCCAGCTGAGCAAGTCTGCACTGTCTCTAAGAAGGTGAGCATCGTTCCCATCCGCCGTGGTGCTGGTCCAGGGCTTTGCCTATGGATTGGGTTCTCCATAGGACTGGGGATTGCTTACATAAGTCCCTCCTGCTGCCTTGTCCCCCACCTTTCTGTGTCTGGTGCTTGTGATCACTGTCCAAGCTGGAAAGTTACTGGGAGCAGCTGTGGTCTTCTAGGCCGGAAGCCGTTGCCCTCCTCCCTGACCTCACTGCAGGCTGAAGGCACCTGGCGGACCTGGTGCATCAGCCAGAGGGCAGAGGTGGGTTCTGGGACCTCAAGTTCTGTGTCTCAGCACCTCTCCATTTAGGTCTTATCTGGGCAACAAATTCATTTTTCCTAAAGTAGGCAGATCCCGAGGCACACAGCCTCTTTTCTGGTGGCACTGCACTTGCCCTTGGGGAGCGTCCACAGAGCACGGGCTGAGTGGAGGCAGGGGGCACCCCTGTTGGGGCTTCTGATCACCTGCATCCCACCTAGAACCAATCCATCTTGAGGTGTTCTCTATTCAACTAAATGAATGCCGCTCTGGTGTTGAGGTTCCACTGGTCCGATTTCCTTCCTGAGGTGGCTTAAGGCTTCAAGCCACAAAGCTTCTGTGATGCCAATTTCTTTCCTGAATGCTTGAGTGACTTAAAGGAGGGAAATACAGAATGTACTTCTTACGTGCTGCTTAGGTCTTTTTAGCTCTGTTCACTTCATCCTTTCCGCATGACCCCTTCCCAGCCTGACACACGGGATCATCTGCATTTTAGAGAAACCAAAATGGTCCACGGAACATTCTGAAACCATCGCAGAAAAGCAAAGGGGGTTAAACAAGGTTAAATGAATGCTTTCACCCAGGGATTGCTGCATAGTGCCTGCCAGCAGGCAGAATTTAGCAACAGCCTTGGGTTCTGTGCCGTCAAGGAAAGCCTAGCCTGTTTGTAGGTTTAATCTCGTTTGCCTTTGCTCAGTGTGTTTGTCTAGCACAAGTTGTTTCCATAACAAAGCAAATGCTGCATTTGTTGGGGAAGAGCTCCAAATCAAACACACGCTGCCTCTCTTTGCTGTGGGCAGAGGGAGAGTGGGGGCCAGGAAAGGGGAAGGGAGGGCTCAGGCATCCTGCATGCCATCTCCAGTGCTCAGCATGGCATACAAGGGGCCAGGTGTGGATGGGAAACTGAGGCTGAGAGATGCAGAGTGGCCTGTTTAAATGGGAGGTGGGACCACCCCCTTCATTGTGACAGGTGGAGATATGGGCAAGGAGTCACAGGAAGCAGAGGTTCTATTTTTGCTACAAAGTAAGAGGAGAGATCATCTCCTGGCACTGAGGCAGGTGACTTGAGACAGGTGAAAAAGGCTTGAAGTAGCCATTGTGCTGAGAGAGGGAGGGAGCAGAGAGAGAGAGAGGGAGAGAGGGAGAGGGAGCTCATTGTGATGCTGAGATAGTTACCTGGAAGTTCTGAGGGCCCAGCTGGAGTTGCTGGTTACGAACCTGAGGTGGCTCCATTCTGGCAATGATGGAGTTTCATCTCGGTATTACAGGCACTGGCGAGGAAGAAGGAGAGAATTGGGCTGACCCACCATGGCACAACCCATAGGCTTGGGCTAGTCCTGGAAGAACGAGAAGGCTACCAGGGCTGCTGGGGTAGAGAGAAGGAAGAGGGGTCAGGGAGTCCAGGAGAGGCCCCCAGGGTAGCAAGAGGAATGGAACTCTGGGGGGTACCATACTCCAAGAGAGGGTAGCTGGAGGTAGGGGTGGAGGAGGTCAGAAGAGGAGGTTGAGAAACAGACTCCAGGGGGCTCTGAAGTCAACCAGGAGAGTGAGGGAGGAACTGGCTTGACCCAGGAAGAGCTAGCTGGTCCCTTTGTGGGGGAAGGGGCCCAGGAGGCAGGTGGAGCTGTGCCCATATCAAGGCACCAATGAGCTGGCCTGGGCCGAAGGACTGAGTCTGGGGTTGGGACGATGTGGAGGTACCGCACAGCCTCTGGGCTCCCCAGTTCTGCTGCAGAGCCAGCCCTCTGCCGAGGGGTTCGGGGCCTCTGGCAGGCAGGCCCTCCGGGGACCCCATTAACCAGACGAGACTGTCGTAAAGCACAAGGTCTCCTTTCATCCGGCTGCTTTGAACCACCGCTGGTTGCCCCGGCCTGGCTCCCCACCTGGAGCCCAGCACACCCACTGGGGCCTGCCTGCGCGTCAGGCACCCACCCTGCAAATAAACAGCTAGTAAAAGGGCCCAGACCGGGAGCGTAATGAGCGCCTGGGACCTGGGGGGCCATTCCCCAGGCTGGAGCCCCAGCCCAGCTGCTCCCACCAGGGGCCGTTTGAACCTCTGGCTCATTACTGAGCCCATAAACCAGGCCGGCCGGAGGAATGGAGGATGCTGGCGGCCTGTGCAGGCGGGCCTGCGGAGCTGGCCATAAAAGCCCCGCCAGAGAAGGGAGGCACCTGCAGGAGGGCTGGGGCCCGGAAGAGGGGAGGCACCAGACAGGGGCCAGCTGGGGGCCTGAGCCCCTTACCAAATCAGGCAGCAGTCCAAGCTGCAGTCGTGTGCTTTGCAAGGTGACCATTCCTCACAGGGCATGGATTTTGGTTCAGGAGCCCCATGGGTCTACGTGACCTGGGGTGGCCACACAGCAGGCAGAGCCCTGGCTGGTGCAACCCTGTGTGTACAGGGCGCCCGGGGGCAGGCAAAGCCTCTGTATCAGCAAGTGCTCCCCGACTCCCCATAGTCTGTCCCCCGGGACTCTGTCCAGGCCCCTACTGTGACCCGGCACTCAGGATGTCTGAAGATCCTATGTCCATTGCCTGTAGGATCGTCACAATGTTTCCTGTCCTTGCCACTCACTCAGCAGAAGCTCCAGCAAGAGGACAGAGGACAAGCGGGAGCAGGAAAGCCCCAGTGACAGTCCTTTGGGTTAAGCATGGCTGGATTCAGGGGTGAACTCAGGCCTCAGCATGCCCGTCTTTACCCCTCAGCTGCTCTGCAAGGCCTCTGTGGGACGAAACCCAGGATAACACTGGTCCAGGCTGAGTGGTCTGAGGGAGGTGGAGTGGGAAGAGCAGGAAGGTGGTGAACTTGCCAGCACCTGGGGCTTTTGATTTGCTCCAGGGCAAGCTCTTGGAGGTAAAGATGGGGTGGGTGGCCATGCTGAGGGAGGAGCTGGGGTTACCGTCCCCTGGTGTCAGCTCCTTCCACCAGTGTGTCAGGGGGATCCTTCTGGTGACAGCAAGGGTTGGGTGGGGGGCCCCAGGTTCCCAGCCAGCCAACCCTGTCCCTAAGAGCACATGGGCAAAGCAGGATTTAGAGGCGAGAGCAGGACTGGAACCTGACTGCCTGGGTTTGAATCCCGTCTCAATGCTTAGCAGTGTGACTCAGGCAAGCTACTTGCTCTGGTTTTGACAGCTGTAAGGCCAGCAGCATGTCCCATATAGCTTGTTGGAAGGATAAATGAGCTCATAGTGGTAAAAGGCTGGCACATAGGAAGTGCAGATTAATATTATTATTATTAGCTGTCAGACCTTGGGCAAATTCTTAACTTCTCCAAGTCTGCACTTCATCATCTGTAAAATGGGAGCAAAGCCTCTGCCCGTGGACTCGGGAGACTTAAAGGAGCCGCCTCGTGTGAAGTCAGCCTGCATGGGTCCTTCCTGGGTCCTTGAATACTGTCGGCTGGGATCTTAGCAATCTTCCCACCAAGATCTGGTTCTGGCAAATCCCTAAGAGATGTCCCATTCACTGCCTCCTCTAGGAAGCCTTCCAGGCTGGAAGGGACCACTGTTTCTCTCTAATCTTGCTTCCCTGCTTCCTCCTCGGGGCCAGGATGCTTTCTGGAGGCTGGACAAGACTGAGAGCAAAATCCCAGCACAAGTCATATTTCAGATCTGGGACAATGACAAGTTCTCCTTTGACGACTTTCTAGGTGAGCACCGTCTCTGGTCAGCACCATCCTGCACATTGGGAGTTGACCCAGAACCCCCGTTGTGTGTGTGTGTGTGTGTGTGTGTGTGTGTGTGTGTGTGTGTGTGCTTGCCACTCTTGGGAGGCTGGCAGGAGGAGTGGTCCTACTTTCTGTCCTCAGGTTGCTCAGGGTCACTGCTCCCTGGTGCTGAGTAAAGTCTGTGACACAGAGCAGTGCCTGAGTGGTCAGAGCTGCCTGTCCGCAGAGGTGGCCTTGAACGCTGGGCTACGTTGGATGGTATGAGTCAGGTAGGTAAGGAAGAGAGGAAAAGCACAGGTTTGAAGGCGGCGCAAGCATGAGCTGGCTGTCGCCGGCTGTCTGGCCTCACACTTGACAGGATGCCCCCACCTCAACCCCTGTCTAGACTGGGCAGACTGGGCCCAAGTAGTGGGGGGCTCAAGTCAGTCTTCACCCTTGTGCCTGAGTGATGAGTGAATGAGCCACCGCGGCTCCATCCTCCAAGCCCCCAGGCAGGATTCCGGTGGGGGAGAAGAGTGCAGAAACCTGAGCTGGGCTGAAGGATGTGGTAAAGACAGGGTGAGATGTGGGGCGAGGAGGATGGCTGTACCGGGCCAGCAGGTGGGACTGTGAGTAACAGCCCTGTCACAACCGTAAGAGTTACCCGGAAAGTGTGGTCTGGCCATACAATTGGATATTATTCAGCCATAGAAAGAAATGAAATACGGATCTATGCTATAACACGGATGAACCCTGAAAACATGCTAAGCAAAGGAAGCCAGTCACAAAAGGACTAATATTGTATGATTGCATTTATATGAATCGTCTGCAGTAGGCGAATCCAGAGACAGCAAGTAGCCTCGTGCTTGCCAGGGATTGGGAGGAGGGGATTGAGGGTGACTGCCGATGGGGATGGGGTTTCTTTTGGGAGTGATGACAATGTTCTGGACTTAGTGCTGGTGGCAGTACAACTCTGAATATCCTAAAGCCACCGAGTTTTACACATAAAAATGGTTAAAATGGTACATTTGATGTTATGTGAGTTTTAACTCAATTAAAAAAAAGAAGTGAGGGGCGCCAGGGTGGCTCAGTCGGTTAAGCGGCTGACTTCGGCTCAGGTCATGATCTCACGGTCCGTCAGTTCAAGCCCCGCGTCGGGCTCTGTGCTGACAGCTCAGAGCCTGGAGCCTGTTTCGGATTCTGTGTCTCCCCCTCTCTCTGACCCTCCCCCGTTCATGCTCTGTCTCTGTCTCAAAAATAAATAAATGTTAAAAAAAAAAAAAAAAGAAGTGAGCCTTGCGAGAAAGGCAGTCCTGGGTTCCTGTTCCACTCTGCCACTTGGGAACAGGGCAGCTTTGGATGGATCACCGGAGCCCTTCTTGGGTGGCCCTTGATTGCAGGAAGGTGAGTTGGTCTTTGCTGAACCCTTGGGCCCCCGCAGGGACGTTCTGAGGAGCAGCCCCAGCAGGGGTGAAGAGGAGGGCTGCTTTCACCACTCCCCACCCCACCCCTGTCACTCCCGGCCTGGTCACCTGCCCTCAGAGGATGGGGGGACTTTTGCAAAACTTCACTGTAAAAGAGTCAGCCTGTCAAAATCAGGGCATCGATGGGACTTCCATTATTTTATTGATTCTCCTGCCATACATAATTCCTGTAGAAAAAAACAGAAAATGTAGATCAACAATGTCTCCCTTTACTTATGTATTAAAATTTCTCTACCCAGAGATAACCTCCACTAATATTTTGGCATATATTATTTCATATATAAGCAAACACATATGTTATATGTGTATTTATACATACATATGTGTAATCATACATGGCATATAGAGAGAGCAAAATGAGTTTTTATCACACATATGCTTTATATCCTGGTTTTTTGGGGAAAACTTAATATTTCAAGAACATCCTTTGTGTTGGCAGTTTTCTGCCTACATTTATATCTGCATCATCGTGCTTAATTCCTGCCTGTTGGTGGACCCTCTTCTGCCTATTTTTTCTTGGTGGGTACTCAGCTCATCTTTAGATCTAACAGTGTGAGTGACACCCTCCAGCACACATCTCTGAAGGCTTTGTACATATTTTTCCCGAACTGTAAGAAGTAGATTGTTAGGGTCTTTATACATTTTGTGATTTTGGAAATACTTTGTTCAAATGCTCTCCAGAATATTTTTACATTTTTATGTTTACATTTTACTCCCACCTGTGCCCTTTTTGGATAAGGTTGCCATTTTCTCCAAATTTTTTTTAATTGCCAATCTAACACCTTGTTTTAATTTTTTACTTGCATTTCTTCATTACTTGTAAGGTAGAACTTTAAAATGTATTTATTATCCATATTGCTGGTGGGATTTTATTTTTCATGGTATTGCTCAACTTGTTAATCTTTCATTTTTGATTTTCAGAGCTTTTTATATAGTAAGGACACATTCCAAATAATTTCTCCTAGTTTTTCAGCTGCTTTTTAATTTTTTTATGGAGTCTTTTTTGCTTACAGACTTAAAAATTCTTTTGGCATCATTCTATCAATATTTCCTTTATGAGATGAGGCTTTAGAGAATTAATTTTAAAAAGAAAAACAAAGAAAGCTGCATTTTTACTGAATGAGAAAATGGTGTTCAAATAAAACTAAATGGGCTCATCTTTTGTTTTTAAAAATAAAAATAAAACTATTAAAACTAGCACTTTTTTTCTCCTTCATAATGTGTTTCTAGTTACATATTTTGCTTTTTAAAAATGCTACTTTGAAAAAAAAGTAATAGCTAAGATCTATAATCTAACCATCCAGAGATAATACTGTGATTCCTTAGAGTCTCATATGTGGATCATGCTGGGATAATTTCGTGTATGCATACACACACACACACACGTATGGTTTAATATCCTGATTTTTCTTAATATTATATTAGGACAATATTTAAAATGGGAAACATTCATCTACGCTTGAAAGATGGAGAGACATGTGGGTGGGTTGATAGATATATGAACGCTGATACAGAATTGAACAAATGAATGGATAGAATAATAGCCTGATTAATGGGTAGATGTAATGCTCAACAAATGGTAACTATAGAGGGATGGAGATAGATCAAAGCAGATGGGTGGGTGGAGGGATAAGTGGATGAGTGGAAAGAAAGAAAACTAGAACAATAGATCCAATCAGTGGATACTTACAATAACTGAACATTCCACACTGAAAAGTCCTAATCTGTTTTGCATGGTATTCAAGAATTTCTTTAATTTGGCCTCAGAAAACATTTTTTAGATTTGCCTCTCACTTAATCCCTTCAGCAATTTATGCTCCAATCCCATTGACTTCATCTGTGTTGTTGTGATTGGATTAGGTGAAACCACATGAAATTGCTGCTTTTATAGGTCAAAGATGGTTGAATACCATTTTCATATGGTGTAACCAAACAGATGGAGCTATACGGGGAGCTGATGGATTAAAATAATAGATAAACAGTATAGGAAGATGAGTAAAGAAGCTTGGATAAGTCAGTTGGCAGGTGAAAAAACTGATGGATGAACCGCAGTGAGATACCACTTCACATCTACCAGGACGGCTATAAAAAAACACAAACGAAAAGTGGAAAACAACAAGTGTTGGAGAGGATGTGGAGAAATTGGAAAGGCTCAGACATGCTGGTGTGAATGTACAATGGTGCAGCTGCTGTGGAAAACAGTTTGACAGGTCCTCAAAAAACCAAACACAGAGATTACCGTATGACCTAGCAATTCTATTCCTAGTTATATACCCCCCCAAAATTGAAAACCCAGACTGAGGCACTTGAATGCCAAAGTTCAGAGCAGCTCTATTCACAACAGCCAAAGGTGGAAACAACCCAAGGGTCCCACTGACAGACGAATGGATAAACTGAGTGTGGTCCATCCACGCCATGGAACACTGTTCAGCTATAAAAAGGAATGAAGTACTAGAACATACTTCGACATGGATGAACCTGGAAAGCCTGCTACGTGAAATAGGCCAGACACAAAAGGACCAATATTTTATGATCCGACTTACATGAAGTATCTAGAATAGGCAAATTCATAGAGACAAAAAGGAGATTAGAGAATATCAGGGGCCGAGAGGAGGGGAGTATGGGGAGATATTGCTTAATGGGTACGAAGTTTCTGTTTGGGAGAACGAAAAAGTTTTAGAAATAAGTAGTGATTGGTTGCACGATGTTGTGAATGTGATTAACACCATTCCGTCATACATTGAAAAATGGCTAAAGTGACAAACTTTATATATATTTTACCACAATAAAAGCAATTTAAAAGATCGATGGATGGATGGATGGATGGATGGATAGAGACAATGGGTGAATGAATGGATCTGTGCAATGTAAGCTGAAATGGAGCATGTGGGAAGCCCCGTAAAGGGTGAACCAGTAAGGGTGGATTAATGAGCATATGGATATGTGAGTAGTTGAATGGGAAGCTGTGTATGTGGAATGAGAGGCAATGGGTGGGGAAATGGAGAGTTTGTGGGATGCGACCCGTGGCTAAGCCCATGGATCAAAATGAAGGAGGTGGCAGTTTTTCTTGAAACTGCCCAGCCCCAGGGGAGCCCTAGGCTGGCAGTGATTGAGAAACCGTTGGCCAAAGAACCTCTCTCTGCTTCAGGCTCCTTGCAGCTGGACCTCAACCACATGCCCAAACCTGCCAAGACAGCTGAGAAATGCTCCTTGGACCAGCTGGATGGCACCTTCCACCCAGAGTGGTTTGTGTCCCTTTTTGAACAGAAAACTGTGAAGGGCTGGTGGCCCTGTGTGGCAGAAGAGGGCGAGAAGAAGATCCTGGCGGTAAGTCGGCTCCCTCCGGCTTAGGGCAGGTGCCCAAGTAGCTTCCTCTGTAGATATCACTGGGCACATACGTGTTGCTCTGCCTCTCTCCGTCTTTCGAGGCACTGTCCCTCTTCTCTTCCAGTTCCCAGCCTTCCTCTCCTTGAGGCTTGCATCCCAGGAAGCCTATTTAAATGGAAAGATACCCTTACCTCCTGCAGATCCTGTCTAATTTATACTCTGCTCTTTGGTGTCTGGGGATCTGTGTCCTGGGTTCCCCTGTGGCCTGGGCATCCTGTGGAGAACCAAGGGAGTGCCTCTCCCATTTGAGCAGGATTCTACCAGGGACCATCCTTGTACTACTCTCCTGGCCCAGAGGTCTGCTCAGGGATGCTGTGACACCCTGGAGAACAGTCCTTCCTCTGGAGAGGAAGTGAATCCCTGACAGCTTACCGAGAAACCACAGGCAGCCAGCCAACCTCTAAAGTGGACCTTGAAATAAAATACTCTTGTTGAAGAAGGAATTGGAACACTTATTAAGAAATATTAGCACCTCAAAAGAAAAATGAGCAAAGGGCATGCATACGTAGATAGTACACAAAAGAAGTATAAATGGCCATTAAACATTTAAAAAAAAAGGGTTCATTTCCCCCTAGTAGTTAAAGGAATAATTTTAAATGTGAAAACATTTTTTTGCCTATTAAATTAGACATTTAAAAAATCTAAATGCTCATTGCTAGTGAAGACGCAGAGACAGACCCCTCATTTACTTCTGCTGGGAGGGCTAATGGTTTTACCATTTAGGGAAGCAATTTGGTAATATATAGCCAGGGATTTAACAATATTTATGCCCTTGGACTCTGTCATCCCACTTTTAAAAATCTCTCCTAAAGAAATAAACAGACACAATTAAAAATGTAGGCTCTGGGGTGTTTTCTTGCAGCATTATTTATAACATCAAAGAGTTGGAAACAACCTAAATGAACCAAAATAAGTGGTTTACTAAATAAATTGTGGTCAACCATCCCATAGAATGTTTTTATAGCCATTAAAAAGCAAACTTTAAAGAATATATAATTATATAGTGAAACATAATATATTTCTAAGTGAAAGAAGCAAGCTCTAGAACTCTATATACACAGTGAGGTATTTCATATACTTGCAGAGGAAAATAGTTGTGATGCATAAAAATACGAACGGTGCTTATCTCCACATAGTGGAAGTATGGGTGATGTTCTCCTTTATACATTTCTGTAGTTTCTAAATGTTCTGCAAGGAGCAGTAGCGCTTTTGTGATCAGATCAACCCTATATCATTTTCCTTCCTTCCTTCCTTCCTTCCTTCCTTCCTTCCTTCCTTCCTTCCTTCCTTCCTTCCTTCCTTCCTTTCTCTTTCTTTCTTTCTTTCTTTCTTTCTTTCTTTCTTTCTTTCTTTCTTTCTTTCTTTCTTTCTTTCTTTCTTTCTTTCTTTCTTTCTTTCTTTCTTTCTTTCTTTCTTCTCTCTTTTTTAAAATAATACAGTGGCTCTTATGTCTGTTCTGGCCAGGTTCCTCTCCAAGCCATGGGGCAGAGCCTTTGTGCCCCTGACCAGGTCCCTTCTGTCTCCTCAGGGCAAACTGGAAATGACCTTGGAGATCGTAGCAGAGAATGAGCATGAGGAGCGGCCTGCTGGCCAGGGCCGGGATGAACCCAACATGAACCCTAAGCTTGAGGACCCAAGGTTAGTGCCCACTCCTTACCCCTGATGGCCACGGGGCTGGGAGGTGTGGTCCAGGAGACAACCACTGCATAGCCATGCAGAGGTCACAAGGCCCACATGGCTCAGAGCGGGGCGTGACTTGTCTCAAGCCACACGGTAAGTTAGGGGCAGATGACAGGCATTATTCAAGGGCACACCAGGCTCCTCAGCTCTTTCAGGAAGCAGAGACTGTTGGGTAGCTGTTGGTTGTGTGCCGAGCATGCGGTCACATGGTATGTATATGGCGTAGAATGGAACCTTCCCTGCTGGGTTGTTACTATTCCCATCTTATAGATGAGGAAATCATGTTGACAAAGTTAAATAGCGGTCATTACACTAGGAAAGTGGTGAAGCTAAAATTCTCACACCTGTTCTGATTGGCTCTGGAGCCCAATCAAGGTTTTTACCTTGACCAAGCTGCCTTCTGTGGCTCACCTGTGATGTCAATGTGGCTTTCAAATGGCCTTTCAGTCTTAATTTTCTCATCTGTGAGTCCCTGCCTTCCCTACTTCATAGGCCCCTAAGGATGTAGACCAACCCAGTGGATGTGGAAGGCTCGAAAGCGGTTATTAGGGGCAGGAGGACGGCTGTGGGGGCAGTGGAGACAGCTGCATTTGCTGGGTCCCTCCCCACAGCCCAGCTCAGGTCAGACTAGGCACAGATGGACCACTTGATTTCGGTGCTATCCCTAGTCCATGGGGCCGGCAGAGCTGTGGGAGGTGTCCCTGCCCTAGGATGTTGGGATCTGGGTGGAAAGCGAGAGAGACCTGGTACACCCTGTGGTATGCACTGTGATGTTAAAACAGCCAGTATTGAGACACAGCATCTTGCATGCTCTTTAAGTTGGACAATGACCTAGGGGAAGGTGTTGAGGCTCTTGGCTGTGAGTGAGAGAAAATCAGCTTTCTGGGTTCATGTCCCACCATCCTTCCCTGACCATGGACCAGCCATGTGCATCTAGGCAGGTAGTTTGGCTTAGCTGGGGCTCACTGGGCTATAGCTCACCTAATGCGGCAGCCCTTTGAGGCTCTGCCCGGCTCCCAAATCTCTAGTCTGTGATTAAGTTCCGGGTCAGGAAGGGGAGCTGGTGGCTGAGAACTGGGTCTCTGAGGGTGCATAGGGCTTGGCGGCACCAAGAAGAGGAGGGGAGCATGGGGAGGCTCATGCTGTGACAAAGGCTCAGAGGGCTAGGGGCCCTGAGGCTGGGTGGGTTCTGGGGACCAATGGTGGAGGGCCAGGGTGATCTGGGAGCAGGGTTTGGAGAAGGCAGCCTTGGTAGGGGGGTGCCCTGCTGACCTCTTGGGTCTTCCTTCCAGGCGCCCTGATACCTCCTTCCTCTGGTTCACCTCTCCGTACAAGACTATGAAGTTCATCCTATGGCGGCGCTTCCGGTGTGCCATTATTCTCTTCATCATTCTCTTCATCCTACTGCTGTTCCTGGGCATCTTCGTCTATGCCTTCCCGGTGAGTGGGCCTCAGGGGAGGGCCAGACACTGCCTTGGAGGAGCCCCTGGCCTGATAAGGGACACATAGCCCCTATTCTGGGGAGTCCTCAATCTGGTAGAGACAAAGTCCTACCCTTGGGACAAAGTCCTTCTCTTAGTCCAGTGAGAGAAACTGAGTTTTTGCCCTCAATGGGGAGATACAGCTGTCCTAAGCAAGCCCGTAGAATCTGTAGTCAATGTTGGCAGAAGGTGAGGCACCTTGGGCAGGGGTGGGCAGGGGAACCTTGTTGAAGGAGTGTGTGTAAGTGGGTATGTGGATGGCAGGGCAAAGGTGAAGGCCACTCTGTTTGTAAGAATGGCACCTGCTGAGGTCCAGAGGAAGGGAGGCCCTAGGGCTGGGAGAGGCTCTTAGTGTCCACCTGAGGACCTTGATAGAGTGTGTCCTGCCTCCTGCCGGGAGCTGGGTTTGGGAGAAGGTGTGGGCTGGCAGGAGGCTGGCCCAGGAGCTTCTCACCAGGGAAACGTTGGTGGCACTGGTAAGAAGCCAGCTGATGCTTGGCAAAGAGCTGCAGGGGCCACTCTTGTGAGGCTGATGTGCCCCCAGCTTCACTGGGCCCCTTCCAGAGAGGAGTATCAGGGGCTGTGTTCCCTGTCTGTACTCCCCAACCTCACAGCTCATCAGGGGAGCCCCAAAGATGCTCCAGCCCCCCCATCCCACTGTGTCTCTGGAACGTCAGACCTTGAAGTGTTCTCAGGCTAATTCCTGATTTTTTTTAATGTTTTTATTTATTTTTGAGAGAGAAAGAGACAGTACTAGTGAGGGATGGGCAGAGAGAGAGAGGGAGACACGGAACCCAAAGTAGGCTCCAGGCGCTGAGCTGCCAGCACAGAGCCCGAAGTGGGGCTCGAACTCACAAACTGCAAGATCATGACCCGAGCCGAAGTAGGACACTAAACCGACTGAGCCAGCCAGGTGCCCCTAGCTAATTCCTGATTTTTAATGTTCTTTAAATTAAAAAAAAATTCTCATATGAAAATTTCAAACTGATATAAAAGTAGAGAGAATGGCATAATCAACCCCATGTCACCCTGATTCTAATGCAAAGAAACAGACAGCCAGTGAAGGGAAGGGACTGGCTCAGGTCTGCACAGCAATCTGTAGACAGCTCCGAGTCCACAGTGCCAGCCACCATGCACCTCAGTCCTGGTCAGCACCAAGCTGCCAGCCAAGGGCACTGTCCCCACAGTGGGCAGTCTGCTCTGGGAATTACTTGTCTATGTGCTCTTTGCTTTGTGAATCCTCTAGGAGGAGAAGGAGAATGGAGAGCTCTCTCCCTCTGTGGTTGGCGAGGCCTTACATGAGCAGCACACACCTCCTCCAAGAAGACAGTTAAAACCACAAAGCCATCTGCTTCAGTTCCTAATATCATGGACTGTGAGGAATAGCAGGGGTTTTGTCTAGTCTGGACGTCCAGGCTTCCTCTACTCTCTGGGCCATAAGTGACAAAGAAGGGTCTAGAGCCAGAATGGCTGATGTGTCGGGCTGCAGGCCAGGCCCTCTAAGCTGGCTGTGCTCACCTGGAGCACCAGGCTGAAACGTGTTCCAGGAAGAGTCATGGCCAATTGGCTAAATATGGCCGTGGTCTAGGGGAGGGTCCAGGCTGTAGGGCCCTGAAACATGTGCAGTTTTGGGGGCCCTTTTGAAGCAAAGGAAGACAAAATCACAAAATCACAGACCATGGAAGGGCACATGCGAATGTGGTGGCCTGGCATCAGGAGTCAGGCCCAGGACTCTGCCTCAGTGTTTTCCCCCTATTTGGGCAGGCCCAGGTTGCCAAGTCAGGGAGGCATGGTTCCTCTTGCCCACCTGTCCTCAGGCTCACTTCCTTTCGTTTTGGGTATATCCGGATG
The DNA here is from genome assembly GCF_018350175.1 of Felis catus. NCBI lineage: Eukaryota > Metazoa > Chordata > Mammalia > Carnivora > Felidae > Felis > Felis catus. Next base: position 88,255,747 of record NC_058370.1, read on the forward strand.
CCACCCAGTTCAGGTGAAGACCTCACTAAGCACAGGGTGTGTGTCCAGGAGGTGAGGGAGTGTTGTGGGGATGAAGGAGAAGGCGATGAGCTCTGTGCTGCTGGGGAGCTCTGTGGCTCTCCGGGAGACACAATGAAGCCCGTGAACGAGGGACAGGGTACTGTTCAGGTACCTCTATCCTGAGGCTCAGGCCAGGGGAGTTCAGGCAAAGGAGAGCTGGTGCAGACCCCTGCTCCTCAAGGAGGTGGTCTGAGGAGGAGCAACAGCTCCAGGGAGCTGGTTAGAAATGCAGAGGCCTGGACTGGCCCTGGGTCTGCGGAGGGGAATCTGCCCTGGACATACTGAGGTTTGTGACTCACTGCTGTGCAGGACAGAGCTCTGTGCCTAGAGTCAGATGTTGGCTAGATTTTGGCTCTGCCAGTGACTTCCTGTGTGACTTTGGCTTTGGCAAGTCTCTCTTCATGAGGAGGAGGCTGGGCTAGGACTGCTCTGTCCTGCTGTGACAGCACTGTGCTTAGGGGAGCTCTTTTGCCTTCTCTGAGGGTGCTGCACGTCAATCCAGCAGGGGCGAGTCCAAAGTGTCACCGCTGCCCATTGTGTGAATAGCTCCAGCCCCTGGCCAGCTGGGCCCTGTCCTGCCAGGCACTTGGGTGGCACTTCAGGGGCCTGGGGAAAGAAGGCCTACTACCTGGCCAGGAGAGGGAGAGTGTCAGTGTCAGCCTGTGGTCCTTCCTCATCTCTGGGGCAGCCTTAGCCCCAGGCCCTGTGGGCAGGAGCAGAGGAGCACTTTGGCCAGTAGCCCTGGTCAGAGCCCCTCCCCGGTCTCGTCCCCCAGCTATGGCCTCACTCTCCTTGAGCCCTGCTGGAAATTGCCCTCTTTAAAATACCAACTCTGACCCTCTGTGAGGGTCAGATCCTAGGTGAGGGGTCTGGGCAGCCTAGGCCTGAGGCTGCACACTGTTTTTGTCTGTAGGTCTACCACCTGGGTAAATCCTGCTTTCCTCCAGCCAAGTCGCTCAATCAGCTGGTGGGTCCCAGACCCTCACCTGGCCTTTAGGCCTTGGGGGCAGAGGGCCTGGTAGAGAGGGGCCCAAAGCCACCGCTGCTCTCCTCCAATTGGCCTAACTTCCCACGCTCTTGGAAATTGCCCTGGGAGGGGGACACGGAGGGCAGCCTTTCTGATTCCTACCAGCTCCACCTCCCTCACCCCCCCCCCCCCCCCCGAGCCAGCCGGGAGCAGGGCCAGCGTAGGGAGGCAGGAGGCGATCTGGCGGGGAAGGAGCGGCGGCTTTGTTTCCAGAGTTGGCTTTCCCGGGCCGGCGCTGGGGAACATACTGTCCCAATTAGGAGTCTTGTGTTGTGTTGTATGTGTTTTCATGGTTTTTTGGGGGGAGGAGTGGGGAGGGGAGATTCCTGTCAGTCCTACATCAGGCAGGGCTTAATCAGGGGTGACCCATCTCTGGTGCTGACCTGCATGGTAGATTGTCCCCATACACCCCACCCCCAACCCTCTTTCTCTGTTTTCTGGACAGAAGTGTGGTGGCCAATGAGCCCGTGTGGGTTCCCGTGTCGGGGGTGTATGGGAGGGGGATGGGGAGAATTATGGCCATGCCTTCAGGCCACCTGTCTGATGGAAGAGGCCAGGGCAGGCCTGCCCTGACCAGGCCCTGGATGATCAGAATCTTTTTGACAGGTGGTTAGAACGTGGGAGTGGGCCTGGGGTTGGTGGGGGAGAAGACAGCAATTTGGGGAGCTGCGGCCGCAGGTTGGAGGGTGCAAGCAGAATTTTGGAGGGGGATGGGCTTGTGTGATTGGCCAGAGGGCCAGGAGGTGGGGTGTTGAGCTGAGTGTGGCATGGGGGGTGGTGAGGGTAAGGCATAGGCAGGTGGTTGAGTCGGTGAGCCTCCTTTCCCAGCTCTGGCCCCTCTGGCAGCTGTTGTCACATGTCCCTGCTTCTTCCCTCCCTCCAGAACTATGCTGCCATGAAGCTGGTGAAGCCCTTCAGCTGAGGACTCTGGCCCAGGACTGGCTGCCTTATCCACCCAGCTTAGCTGAGCTCCTCCAGAACTCTAGGCCTGGCCGGCCTGCCAGCGGAGACAGACAGACAGACTGGCACGTGCTGCAAGCATTGGTGACATCGAGCCCTGGGATCACCACCCCCCACCCCACCTTCATCATTTCTTTTTTCCCCTCAACCCAGCCCTTTTGGGATCAGCCCATATGTATTTCAGTATAAAACAGTTTGAACCACAGGGCCATGTTGGCATGTGTGTCCCTGTAGTCGCTGAATGAGGTGTGACCATGTAGAGGATGTGTCTGGGTGGGCGGGGTGTGAGTGGGGTGTGGGCCATCTCTGGCTCTGCATTCTGAGTGGAGCTTTATCCTTTGACAAGACTGGTCGGAGGCGGGTGAGTTTTGAGGCTTGCTGTTCTGGTTCTCCAGGACTTTCCCCTTGCCCCCTGCCCGTCCTCACTGAGGCTTCTCCTCCTCCTTTCCCAGGTTGTGCTCTGCTTAGGTGGGCCGTTACCTGTACCTTCTAGTTTCTTTGACCACGCCCTGGAAGAGGATGCACTTTATACAAGTGGGTCACCGTGGAAAGGGTTGGGTCAGAAACTCTCCAGGTAGGGAGGGCTCCTGGACCTTTAGCTGTGACCTTATCTTTTACACATTTGGGATTTCTTGGGACTCCGTCCCTCTGCTTCCGTACTCTGCTTAAGAGATCGGGTCTGCACAAACACACCTTTTTCTTGTGGTCCGAAGCTGCGTGTCTGTCGTCTCCTGCAGGAATCAGGCTTCATCTATGGGGGCAGCAGAAACACACTTAGAGAAAAAGCAAAGCGCTTGAAAACATTGTGTTTCCAAAGTAGAGGCCTCTGCCTCTCTCGCCTGAGGGGCTGGAACTCTGGAGCACAGCGGCTGGCCTGGCTGCCTCCCTTTCTGTTACCGAGGAGGGCTTCTCCTGTTTCCTGCTGTGAGCCTGCTCCCCTGGCCCGGGCGCTGAGGCCCCACAGTGATCCTTCCAGGGCACTTGGCTCTTCATTGCTCTTCACTCTGGGACCCAGACTGAGGCTCTGCCTTGTCCCACCTGATTGGCACAGGGCTGATGTCCTGGACCCTTCTGGGTGAACTATATGTCAAACACTGAGTGATTCTCTCTTCAGGAGAGGTTCAGGCTGGAAGTAGTCTTCAACATCCAGCTAGGGAGGCTCTGAAAGTTCAGGCAGGAGTCAATCACTCATTAATTCATTCATGCCTTTCATTCATTCATTAAAGAAATATGTGTGTGTGTGTGTGTGTGTGTGTGTGTGTGTGTGTATCTATGTGTGGCCATCTGTGCACCAGGCAAAGGGCTAGGCTCTAGAAATGCAACATTGATCAAGATAAACATTGGTTTATAAAGGTGGTTCTTGTCCTCCCACATCTCACCATTGAGTAGGAGAAGATAAATAGATCGGCAATTATAGTGCACTGATGGATGAGCAGGGGTTACAGGGTCAAGGGCAGAAAGTAGAAAAGACAATAGAGGGAACAGAGTGTGTGAAGACTAGCCATAGCCAGAAACTAGCTCAAAGATCTATACGAATTTCCATGTGGGCACAGAGCAGTGGTTCTCAGCTAGGGGCAGTCTTACCCCTCCAGGCATATTTGGCAGTGCCTGGAGATGTCTTTGATTGTCACGACTGGAGAGTGGGGTGGGGTGAGGGTGCTGCCGGCATCCAGTAGCTGCTAAACATCCTTCAACATATAGAACAGCCCCCACCCCCTACCCCAAATCATTATCCAGTCCAAATCGGCCGTTTCTTTTGCTGTTGAGAAACTTTGGTGTAGAGATAGCGGATTCCAGAAATAACTGAAAATTAGACTTGATAGGCCCAGAGGATTGACTGGTTAGGACGGGGAGTGGGGTGAGGTATGATAGGAGATAAATTCCAAATGGGATAAATCTCAATTTTCTGGCTTTATGAGGGTTGGTACCATTCATGAAGTCAATTTTGGACAAGAAAGTTCAGACGTGTTTAGGACAGAGTCCCGTGTCCCTGTAGTTATGGTATCTCCTCTCCCTTCACAAAGTTCTAGAAAGCATCCTCTGCATTTGTGTCTCCCTGTCCACACCTTGCACTCCACCCGCTGTGGCCTGACTTTATGCCTGTGGCACACTCCTGTCTTTTCCTCCTTGTTGAAAGAATCCTCATACTGTTCAGCTTTCTCCACGGCCAAGTGCTGAGAAAGGAGCCTCGCCCTAGCCCTAGCCGGAAGGGTCTTATTAGCTCAAACCATCACACTGATGCTATTCCCCTAGCTGGCGATTGGCTTCGGAGGAGGCATGTGACTCATTTATGACCAGTGAGACTTGAAGGGAAGTGGTGGTGGTGGTTATGGGGGATGGGAAGCAGCTGGGAAAGTTTCTAGGAAAGTTTTATCCCCAATAACGAAGGACACACAAGGAGATACATCTTCATCTTCTGCCTTCTCATCTTGTCATGACCGGAGCTCTGGCAGGCACCTCGTGATCATGAAGAGACCAGCCTGAGGAAGAAAGCCAGCACACACAGGATGGCAAGGACCTGGTTCTCCATGAAGCCGTTGAGAAAGAACCGATTCTGAAACTGCCCTAACTTCTAGTCGTCTTGCTACATGGGGTCATAAATTCCTTATTGTTTAAGCCATCTTTGACGATGTAGCGTGCTACCCACAGCTCACAGCAATCTCCCTGGCAAATATTGTGCTTTCCTGAACATCGTTTTTACTGCATCGCCAATAACTAGGGCTACCCTGCACAGGCACCACATCTGAGACATCACACATTTATTATTTATTATAACAATTTTCCTACAGATGGCAGTAAAGTGTTTTGTTCTAATAAAATCAGTGTGTTACAGTAGTTTGCCGATAGAAGTAAAGTACCTTGAGGAAGGGGCACCTTTTTCTAATTCACACTGGGGCCCCATCTAGCCCTGGCTGTTCAGTCTGTGGCCACTTACCCTTCCCGTGTCTGGGCAGCAGCCGGCAGCACCGAATATTGCTCTGCTTCGTGATACACTCTCAGTCTTTGGCTTCTGTGACATCACAGTTGTCCGATTTTTCTCCTCTCTTTCTAGGCATCCTTCTCTGTTGGTCTACAGTGTTCCCCAAGCTCTTGCCCTGGCCCCCTGTTCTTTTTACACTGTACGTCTCCTCTGCAGCCTCATATGTTCCTATGGCTTCCACTGTGCTCCAGAGGCTACTGACCCTGGAATCCCTACTTCTACCTCCGCCCCCCCCCCCTTCTGCTCTGTGCTGGAGCCATGTTATCCAGCGTCTTACCCAAGGGGCATCTCCCCAAGGGTCATTCACAGGCTCCACAAACTCAAGACCTCCCACCCAGCACTGCATTCTGGACCCCATGAGAACCATTGCTGCCCTGTTGTTCTCTCCAGATGCTTGGTCACTGGAGCTGGACGTGTGGGAGGCACCCTTGAGTCTTACTTCCTCCTAACCCCTTATCCAAGACATCACTGAATCCCAGATTCTGACTCAAGTCTCTCTGAATCAAGCTATTTCTCTTCCCATTGGCACCACCTCCACTTGCAATGAGGTCGCCACTGGGCCCACATCATGGGAGTCCGAGGATCATTTCTTCAGCCCACCTCCTCTCCACTGACCCACTGTCCACAAGCAGTGAAACTGAACCTGGCCTGGTTCTCTACCGTCCTCAGGAGGGAGGTCAATCACAATGGCGCAGGGCTCCTCCAGAGGCGACTCCTCACTTGCCTCTCTCGTGTCATCTGTTGTTGCCTTTCCCTCTGCTCTGCTGAGCTGAGCCATTTTCAGACCTGGCCTTTGCCCATCCCTCAGGTCTCTGCTTGGCCCTTCCTCCAGGGTGTTTCCTCTGACCTGCAGCCACCGCTGCAAACATGATTCTCTCTGCCTCCTCCCACCCTCAGTCTGTGCCTCCAGGGCTGAAATCGCATCACAGACCTTAATGAGATGTCTGCTTCCTTCACTAAAGGGACTTGACTGTTTCACTGAAAGTTCTCTTTAAATAGCCAGGCTCTCAGAGCCATTTCAAAAGGGATCTTTATGTTCTAAATGAAATTCAGTTAGTTCTCAACATTTGAGACCCACTCTTGCTGCAAGGTGGAGAATAACTCTCATCTGTTAAAAAATGGTTCAGTAAAGGGGCATCTGGGTGGCTCAGTCAGTTAAGCTTCCAACTTCGGCTCAGGTCATGATCTCACGGTCTGTGAGTTCGAGCCCCACGTGGGGCTCTGTGTTGACAGCTCAGAGCCTGGAGCCTGCTTCCGATTCTATGCCTCCGTCTCTCTGTGCTCCTCCCCCGGTCTCTTTCTCTCTGTCTCTCTCTCAAAAATAAACATTACAAAAAATGGTTCAGTAGAACTTGATAAGCCCTTTGTATCCAGGATACTCGGTTCCCTGCCTTTACTTTCTCTGTCAGTGTTTTAGAGAGAGATGTTCTGTGTGCACACATGCACACATATGTGTGTGTGCTCACACACACCATTTTCTGTTCCCTTTCTAGGGCTATGTGGACAGCCCAGGAAGGGTGACAGGGAGGTTGGACAGACAGAAAGAGCTATAAGCACAGCCCTGGCCTGCCCCTGGGCCCACACACCCCTCCCCATTTTGCCTCCACCTCCAGGGAACTCAAACTTGTCTCAATCCTCTCTCCACGTGTTTCATAAATGTAGGATTATGGGATTTCCAGAGGAGCCAGGTGGGCATCCCCTGACAGGGACACGGGGACAGCCCAGGAAATGTTTCCTGCTTGCTGAAGAGAACAGGGTAAGGGCCAGGGTTCAGCCTGATGTGCTTGTCCTTAAATGGCGGCTGAGATACTGACATGACAGGTGGGAACTTCCTCTCCCTTCTTTCCCCATTTGCTGTTGTTCCTTCCTCCAGGACAACCAGCTGCAGCTCCTATTCCCTGTGGCTTGGCCCAATGTGGGTTTCATACCATTTCTCTGCCTTTGTTTTGGTCTCAGTTTTTCATGGTGTGTGTGTGTGTGTGTGTGTGTGTGTGTGTAAAAGAGAGACAACAGATGAGACAGATGTAGAGACACAGATTCATGGTGAGGGACAGAGACAGAGACAGACGACTGTGGCAGGCAACGGGGACAGGAAAGAGACCAGAACCTCACGCAACTGCTGGAGCATTTCCTCAGCTGGCTTGTCATTCCACCAGGGGCCAGAGCTGGCTCCCTTCTAACCACCCCTACCCCCCCACCGGCACTGGCTCCCAGACTTATTCGATTAGAAACAGAATATGGGAGGAAGAGAGAGACAAGCCCCCTGAGCTGGTCCCCCCAAATCCAGTTGGGGAAGCCTCATGTCACATTTCCCTCATAACACAGTAGTTCATGGTAGGCTCCATCGATCACCCGGTTCCATGTTTTCCCTTGGCTCTGCAGGGCTAGCTTGAGTGTGTTTGGGGGTGGGGTGGAGTTGGGGGCCATGGCTGGTTCAGCTGCTGTGCAGAGGGCTGGATGCTGCCCCAGCTTGGCCGGTTCTCCATGTTTCCACCATCAGCCTGGGGCCAGAGCCTGGCTGCCCCATCCTCCTGCAGACACAGGGGATCTCTGTGGGGCCCTCCCGAAGCTTACCTATGACCCTATCCCCAGTCTCCTGGGCCCACTCCATCCCTCTGCCAGCTGAGGCCTATGTAGGAAACTCTTCCCTTTACTGCTGGCTTTGGCAGAGATGTTCTGGAATCTTTTCAAAAGGAACTTGACCAAGAACAGACAAAAGACCAAAATCCACAAAGAAATCATCGTACCCACACTTATGATGGGCAATGCTGGTAGATTTTACCTCTTTGTAACCTACATTTTCCTCTCCTTTTCCTGGAGCACTTTTACCATCCAGGCTCACTACCCAGAGAACAGGAAGAAGGTGTCAAGAGACCCTTCAAGACAGGGAAGGCAGAAGGATAATACTGTCTGAAACCCCAGGAGGGCACCCCTCTTGGGTCTCCCTGGATGTGGGAATGCAGAGAGGCCTGCCCTCTGAGCACTCCCACTGCGGACCACCAAACTCACCTGGAAGACACCGTCTGGGAACAGAGCTTCAAGGACCAAAAGGCTTCTTCATTCTTAGAAGGATTCCCAGCCTTTTGAAGGAATGTTAAAAGAGATGTTGCTAGAATGTGGCTTTTACTGTTATTATTTTTTTTATTTTTTAGGTTTTTACTGAAATGCCAGTTAGTTAACGTACAGTGTAATGTTAGCTTCGGGTATACGGTGTAGTGATTCCACACCTCCGTACATCACCTGGTGCTCATCACCACAAGTGCCCTCCTTAATCCCCATCACCAGAGGGTGGCTTTTAGCAGCAGGCACACAGCACTTCAAGCCCTGCCTCTGCCACTTAGCTGTGTGATCACGAGTCACTTTATCCCTAGGCCTCTATTTTCTCATCTGCAACATGGAATGATGGTGGTCTTTCCCTAGCAAGGTGTTGTGGGGACTACCCAAGATGATGCAAATTGTCCGACACATAGTGAGCACTCAATTTATTTTGAAAAGGACCTCCGTGCTGACTTGGGTCTCAGGGAGGAGGGAGAGCACTAAAGAAGAAGACAGGGCAGGTGGGAGATGGCTCCTGTCTCTCGGCGGGGGGGGCCTCCAGTGTGGGGGTGATGGTGACCCCATTTCTCTGTCCGGGAGGACTGGGCTTGCTGCTCTCTGCATGAGGACAGGGGGTGGTAAAGCCATGCGGCTCCCCTGACCCCCTGGCGGCGCCCATTGTGCGTCCTGTCTCGGCCACCACGCCTGGGTTTTCCTTTCATAGCAAAACAGCACGGCCTTGGTTATTCCACTCTGGCTTCTGGTGAGCTGTGGGAGAGTTGCCCACAAATGACCAGAGTGGGCATCCCTACGGATGTGCACACTAGAGGACTCCCTCTGCCCCATACAGACCCCCTCATGCAGACGGCTACATCTGTCATGGTCAGACCCACCCAGGAAGCCCCATGCTTCCAGACACAGTCACGAATGCAGGCGCATGCACGCTCCCAGCGTGCACTCAGGGCACACATGCTTTCTCTCTGTGTGTATGTGTGTGTGTGTTTCACATTGTCAGCCAGAATGCTCTGGAAACCTAAGCAGAAAGGAGCGTGTGAATGTGGCCATCATCAGGGATAAATTAATCCCAGACATGTAAAGGGTTTTCTTTTTTCATTCTCAGCCCTACTGCAAATTCAATTATGACTCTCTGCCAGCTACTGAAATGAGGGGACAAGTAAGTACGTGGCTGAGCCTGGAAAATGGGGCAGGGCAGGGGACCCTTCTTGATCCACACCCTCGTTTCCCTTCCCTGCTGTCCAGGATCCAGGAAAGAGTTGCAGTCATTCCTGGATCCCCCACACGAATTGAACCTTGGGGCAGCAGCAAGGTGCCATCCAAGAACGTAGAACTGACGGAAATAGAGCTGCCCTCAGAGCTGAACTAGGAAGTGACTGCATGCAGGACCCGAGCACAGGCTGGCAAAGGCTCCCCGATGAGATGACTGGTCCCAGGGCCTGGCACGCCTTAACGGAGCACGTGTTCACCCATCTAGGGAGAACCGTGTGAGTCTCGGACGCCCATCTTGACTGTGTCCAGGGAAGAGAGACTTGGCCGGCTAGGCGACCCCTGGCAAGGAGTTCCATCCCCCAAGGCTATATGAAGCATTGAATTGACCCTCTGCCTCACTAGTGGGCAAACCTCTGATGCCGTTTTGGCTTCCAGCAGGCCTGTTCACGGGGAGGGGGCGCGTGGAGCCGTGCTGATCCAGCTGTGCCACCCACGGGACAGACACTTCCACACTGGTGTTTTGGTTTATATACCCTTTTCTGAGCTCCATTGGCGAGGGTCTGCTCCTTAAAGCTGGACTCACCTCCCTCAGACCCGTACGATCAGGGGGCTTAGCTGGCATGGATGCCTGGGGGTGAGTGTCCCTCGAGAAGCCTGCTGGGGGGAGATGTGACCAGCCTCTCCTTGGTAATACCCTTCCTTCTGGTTGTGGGAGATTTGGGACTTCCTGTCTGCCCCACACCAGGAATGAAGTGCATCCCCTCTCAGACCTAGGGGTGGTTGTCTGGCAAGCAGCAGGTAGGGGAATTGAGTTACTCTCAGGGGATGGCAGGGGTGGGGGGTTGGGTGTGTTTGATTCCCTGGCCTTCCCGAATGCTGGTTTTGAAAAAGGATGGGTGAATTGGCAGAGATTGGATTTTGCGTGGGGGCATTGTGAGTAGGCAGTGAGGGAGTCTGAGGCTGGGAGGGATGGCCCTGGTGACCCTGAACAGAGAGGCTGGAAGTGGGAGCTGAGAGTTGTCCCTGCTCACGCTGGAGGTGGGGGCTCTATCTGCCCCTCCCCCGGGCTTCTGGGGCCTCTTACATAACCCGGGCCTGGCCCGGGAGAGCTGGGTTTTCACAGTTCGGCTCAGGCTGCCAGAAGAATGAGAAAAATGGGCCTGAGGGAACACCTCCACCATGGAGAATAGGAGAGAGGAGGGGAGGGAGGGGGGCCAGGCCGGCGGGGATGTGTGTATGTGTGTATGTTTTTTGTGTGTGCGGTGTGTGGTGTGTGTGTGTGAGATGTGTGTATGGTTTGTGTGGAATGTGTGTGTGGTGGGTGTCTGTGTATGGTGTGTGTTGTGTAGTGTGTGTGTGTGTGTGTGTGTGTGTGTGTGTGAGAGAGAGAGACAGGGATGAGACAGAGAGACACGGAGAGAGAGAGAGGAAGGGAGACAGAGAGAGGGAAGGCTGGCTCTGTCAGCCCCCCGTCAGCCAGTGCCAGCCTTAGGAGCTGGGGCGGGGTGGGGGGTCCCTGCCTTCCCCAAGGGCCGCTGGGTGGGGGAGGCTGCGTCCCTATTCAGTCAGGCTGTCTCAGATGCCTGGGACTCCCCTCCTACCAGGCCAGGCTCTCGGGCCTGCTGCACCCAGGATGAGTCCCATCCCCACCAGGCAGCTCTGCTCTCCTGTTCCCAGTGGGGGTGGGGAAGCTTGGGGCAGGGGGCAGGGGGAGCCTCAGCTCTTCCCTGGCCTCCGGAGTTGGCTCAGTTCAGGGGTGAGGGTGAAGTCGGAGGCCGGTCAGAGGGGGAGCCCTTGGCTACTGAGTGCCAACTGTAAGTCAGGTGCTGTACGAAGCACGTTGTCACCTTTAATCCTCACCTGTGACAAGGAGCTATTTTGAACCCCATTTTAGAGACCGGAAAACTGAGACTCAGAGAGGCCACACAGCTGCTGATTCAAGGCAAACCCAGCCATGTCGACTCAGAGTGCTCACTCTTTGCACACCGCCTCCTGCCCCACCACAGGCCTAGGCACTCCGCTGCCAACAGCCAATCTCACAGCTCGTGACTTTCAGCGGGACCCAGAGCCCCTTCCGTGTGGAGCAGGCATGGGAATCAAGAAGGGGCAGTTGTGTGCGGAGGTAGTGTGGGCGCTGTGAGGTGTGCCCAGGCTCTGCTCTAAGCACAGGATTCTTGCCCTTGTAAAAGCTCCCGGTCAGGGAGCCAGACAATAAACAATTTCAGGTAGCAAGAAGTGAGCATGAGGAGGAAAAATGAACTGGGGGAGGAGATAAAAATGATGATGGATGGAGAGTGGCCTTTTTCCATAGGGTCTGGGGAGAAGCCCTCTGAAAATGTGACATCGGAGTAAAACCTGGCTGAAGTGAGAGAGTGAGCCACGCAGAACATGGGTGAGAGCATTCCAGGCAGAAGGTACAGCAAGTGCAAAGGCCCTGAGGCAGGAAGAAGTTGGCTTGCTGGTCTGGTCATACTGTTCACTGCCTGGGAGTTGGCTGTCATCTGTCACACAGCTCATCTTCAACTCTTCCAGACCAGGGAAGGCAGCATCTCGGCAAGTGTCATCCAGTTCATTCCTATCCCTCCCTGTGTCGCCCTTGCCAGGAATGAAGTAGGTGCCTTCACCCACTTTAGGCTAGGCTAAGTGTGGCACAGAGCCTCCTTGGCTGTCTTCTTTCCCATGGTTGGCCACTTGGGGAAATGCTTCCAGTGTTCACACTCCTCACTACCCACTCTAGCCCCTGCTGGGGATTCGGGTAACACACTATTTCCAGATGGGCAAGGGTGACTATTTATTTTATTTTTAAAAATAGCTTTTATTGGTTTTTGTCTTATTACAAAAGTATTATGTGTTCATTATAGAAATTTGAGAAAACAGCTAGCAACAGGAAGAGTATAAAAGAGCCACTAATCCCATTACCCAGAAAGAACCACTGTTGGCACGTAGGTATCTCTAGAATTTTCCATGTGAGTATGAAATATATGTTAGTATTTTTAAAGAATATGATCTCATTGTACACAGTGGCTTGCAACCACTATACTGACTGTCTATCCACATCACTGAGCGTGCTGCGGCAACACGGTTTTATGGCTCCGTAACAGTCTACCATTTGGATAAGCCGTAGTTTATTTAGCCAGTCCCCTACTGGTGGACTTTTAGGCAGTTTCCTTTTCTTTTGGAAAATCTTGTCCAGCGAAAATAGGTTTTTTTCCCACTGGCCATTCTGGGAGGCGATTTCAAAGTGTTAAGCAGTCCTTCGGATACGAAGTGGGGAAAGGGGCCTCAGGATGCCAGAGGGTCGGGGCCGAGCGAGTGGGTCCCTGCTTCCTTGCTTAGGGCAGGAGCCCTTTAGGTCTCTTGGCCAACCCTGGCAAAGGGTGAATCACTGGCATGACTGAGGAGAGAGGATTTACTAAGAAAACTGTGTTTCCCCTAGAGCTGTCCACAAACAGTGCTGCTTATGGAAGAAGGAAATTCTGGACTTCCAGCCTGCCCACAAAGGCTTGGGGTAGGGTTGGAGGGGAGGGCGCAGTAGGGAAATGAATACACGGGGTGGGGGGTGGGGAGAGCTCAGGATCACCTGCCCTGATGGCAAAGTCCTGAGAGTCTGCAGGCTGCTGATTCTTCAGAAAGCGCTGCAGAAAAGCTGTGAGGTGCTGAGGTAGTGGGGTGTCAGGTGAGGACCCCCAGGGGGGTGGGAGTGTAGGTACTGTATGGATGAGGGAGCCTGTCTGAACATCACCAGCTGTGAAAAACCTCCTTTCTCTCCTTCGTGAGGCTGCCTCTGAGTTCTCACCAGGGCAGGCTCAGAGACCTTGCTTTCCTGCCTTGTGTCTCCTTCAGGGCCCTTGCCACCCCCTGCCTACTATCGTAGTAGTTACTTGGGTCAGCCTGAACTTGACTCCCACCTCTCTGGCCTCTCTCCCCACCATCTGTGAGGCCTGGGGAAGTTCTGTTCCCCCTTTAAATGTGGACTCATCATAGCTCCTTTTGGAGGGTTACTGTGAGGTCCAGAGGACAGGAACGGAGGATGTGGCACATGGTAGATGTTCATTGTTTAGATATTTCTTTCACATTTTCTTCTCCTACCTTAAGCTCAGTCTTTAAGGGCATATAAAATGTTTTCTTGGGGCACCTGGGTGGCTCAGTTGGTTAAGTGCCCGACTCTTGATTTTGGCTCAGGTCGTGATCTCACAGTTCATGAGTTTGAGCCCTACATCGGGCTCTGTGCTGAGAGTGTGGAGCCTGCTTGGGATTCTCCCTCTCTCTCTCTCTCTCTCTCTCTCTCTCTGCCCCTCCCCCATGTGCTCTCTCTCTCTCAAAATAAATAAACATTAAAAAAATAATAAAAATATTTAAATGTCTTCTCCACCTCTGTGTTTTGCCCCCTCCCCCCGGGGTGGTCTCCATGGACCTCAGGAGGTTCACAATACTTCACTGGGGTATGAGAAAAAAAATATTTACAAAATCAAAGCCACTACTCTTTCCTAGTATGTACTGTTCAGATTGATCCTGGACTCCTCTTATGGCATGAGACAGATGGGTACAGGTTTTATGCCAAGTAAATAGGTATCCTGAGGGATGGGGTCTTGGTAGCACCACTCTTACTTACCAGTGTTTGGTGTCTTAGCTATTGATGTGAGTCTGGTTAAGAGGATTTATAGGTTACCTGATCTGGATTTCACTAAAAGAGCCCTCACAAAATTGGACACATGGCTTAGAAAGATTCCTGCCATGAAACACTCCGACGGAAGATAAACTAACAACGCAAACAGAAGAGAATAGCGGGGTGAAGGTAAGCTAACAAGGCAAAGCAGAAATGCCTGGCAGGGCTGACGCGCCCGTCTCTCACCCCAGCAAGGGCTCATCTGACAAGCTGCACTAGGAAGTGAAAAAACAAGCACCTAATCAGATCTGACAAGAGGTCAGTGACACAAACTGAGATATCACAAGGACTAGTTGAAATTAGGATTTACATCCATCACCTGTACCCAACTTTGTTCTAAGCACAGAGTGTGCCCTAAGAAACGAATCCGTGGCAGTCAGACGAGAGGTAATTTATGGAGAGAGAAATATGTTGGGAGTGCAGACTTTTCACTGATAGGGGTTTGCTACTAAAGGGCCTGGAGACAGCTGCCTCACAGCCTCCAGCACCGGGCCTGGCACACAGCGGGGCTCTGGAAGCTCGCGTGGGGCTGACCTGTTCTGTGTACGTGTGTGTTTCTATGAGGTTTTTATGACTGTGTAAGTGTTCCGCTCACCTCCCTTATTTGGAGTACTCTCCCCCCTCCTCCTGCCCCCTCCCCCAACTTTTCCTCTCATTTATCCTCTCCTGCCAGTGGGTGCCCCTGCCTGACCCTCATTAACTCAAAGTGTAAAAACCATTTGTCTACAGGCCCCTTTCCCCCTCCTGCCCCAGCTGGTGGCTGGGGCCAGCGCCTTCTTTCCTCCCATCGGCTGTCTGCACTCAGACCTCTGTGGTTTATGAGCTAGATCCGAATCTGCTGGGCCCCATGGAACAGGCAGGACTTGTTAGGGTACAGCCTCAGGTCTGCTCAGAAGACCTATAAAGAGTGAGCAATGCCCCCTGGGGGAGCCCAGATCTGCCCCTTATTCCTTAGAAGCTGACAGGGCTGTCTGAGAAGGCTGTACAGGTTGTATACTGCACACCTCCAAGGACCCCATCCTTAAGGACAATGATATAGATGGCACTCCCTCTCCGGGACTGTGTGGGACACAAGCAGTGCAGCTTTGCGTGGACATTCTTTTCAGTTCTCTCCTCTCCACCCCTGCCCTAGCCTCCAGAGTAGCTCCTGCCCCAGGACTTCTGGCCCCACCCTTCTCACCTGGAAGGGGTGACAGGGAGGAAGGAACACTAAGTGTTTGCTATGATGTCTAAGAGGTGATGGATCAGGAAGAGTGGCTGAGGAGCGAGGCCAGTGGCCTTTGGATAGCAGACTGTCCTTAAATGAAGAGGGAGCCTGCCAAGAGTGGGAGTGCATGGCTCCTGAGGGCTGTGCAAGCCATCCCCAAATCCTGTGGGGTCTCCCGCAGGGAGGGGACCTGTGCCCTCCTCTGGCACAGTCTCAGCAGGCTGCCCAAGGGGTTGGTTGCTTGCCTTCCTTGAGGTAGCCCAGCAGTGTAGGCAGTGGTGAGCAGAGTGGGGCTGGGTGGGGGGGGGGGGGGTCCCTCCTCCTCTCTCATGCTGGCAGGGGCCCAGAGGAATCCAGGAGTTAGAAGTGGATCCAGGGTTTGTGGCTGGGAGCCCAGCCTGGCCCTGCACAAGAAGGCGTTTGAGTTTTCATTACTCAGGGGGAGCCACAAATTGTCTTGACGAGCGTGGTTAGGTTTATGTAACGTAAACACCTCAGCACACAGTATCTCTCTTGCGGGGAGGACAGGTGGGGGCCTCATATGCTGGCTGCCGGAGGCAGGGGGTGGGGACTGGCTGGTCTCACCTACAGGCTGGGTAGGGGCCACCCAAGCAGGGTGCCAGGCTGGTGCAGAGTCTGAAATTCCCCCATCAACGCTTTACCCACTGGCTTCAGCAACCACATCTCCTGGCTCCTTATTTAAAGGCTAGCCCACACTCCACTTCCAATGGAGGGTAACTGAGCAGGTGTCCCCATCAGGGTAAGTTAGCCAAGACTCTGTCTTTCTTCCTGAACCCTTACCAACTTTGATGGGCCAGAGCATCCTCAGGGACCTAAAGCGAAACAGGTGATGGTCCTTATTTAGGGGTTGGTGTGGGGATTGTGGGTTAGGCTCCACGAGTCTCCGGCTCTGTTCTAGGTCAGTTGTGTCAGAGCCAAGGGCCTGGAGTGAGTGTTGGGGGAGCAGAACTGGGGATAGATGCAGTGCCCTCCTCAGCTTCTTTTAGGGAGGCTATCTTGCTCCTAGGCGCAACACAGGCCTGACCTGGTGCTCCTCGGGTGGGCTGCCTGGGTGGCCGTCAGCTGCCATGGGCTGCCTGCCCCCCTTCCTTCACGACTGTCCCAGCCCAGGCCCTCACTGGCCCCTGTGGTGGCTGCTCTGGGACTCACTCAAAGCCACCGTTGACCTGCCTCCCCACCCACATGGGTAAAAATAGATGTTTCTACCACGGCCACCTCCGCAGCCTCAACTTTCTCCTACTTGAGCCCCTGCCAGTGCTCACTCAGTGAGTGGAGCCTGAATCGCAGGGCTGAGCCTGGCGTCAGGGCCCTGCTGAGAAGACCGGCTGTTCCTGAATGCCCCATTGTTCCTGGAGGTGACCCTGTGTGTCCCTCCTCCAGGCCTGGGCCCCGCACTGTTCACCTCCAGGTCTCTTCCCATTCCCTTTGGCTTTGTGCCAGTCCAGCCCCTCAGCTCTTTGCCCTCCACCTCGATGAGGAGGCATGGGCCCCTCCTCACAGGGCCAGCTTTATGGATGTGTGACCTGTGCACAGGGCCTTGTGCCGAGAAGGGCCCTGCCTTTGCCTTAATGCTCTCCTGTCGCTGCCTGAAATTCTTAATACTTTTTGAATAAGGGGCCCTGCATTTTTATTTTGAGGGCCAAGGAATGACCATAGAACACAAGGAGCTCCCTATGAGGGGAGGCTTCCTGGAGGAGGTGGCCCAGGGAGTTGGACTTTCAGAGCTCTGAGAAGGCCTCCGCCTGCCCACCAGAGCTCTACTTCCTTAGGGGTGGGTGCATATTGCCCTCTCAAGGCTCCTAGTTTACAATGACACCTGTGGGGAGCCAGGAGGAGAGCATATGAGGAGCATATGAGCATATGAGGAGAGGTCTTTCCAGTTCCCTTCAAATCCTGAGTTGCTAGAGTGCTCATGGGCAGAGACAAATGGCAGAGAAGGTGAGCCCTGGGACCTGTGTGAGGTCAGCGCTCTGGTTTGGAAACCACCCCTCCTCATTGAAAGCGTGGCTGTAGGATGCTGGCTTGTCTCTTGCATCTTCCTTTGGCCTGGCAAGGGCAGCCAGATATTGGGGGAGCCTCTCATGGTACTCCTGCCATGCAGAATCCTGGGAAACCCCTGCATGGCCTCTGAGGAGCAAATTAAACCCTGGCCTGTCAGGGGCTGTGTCCATAGCGCTGCTCTGCCCCTGGACAGCCCACCATCCCTCTCCCCAGTGAAGTCTGTGAGGGGCATTCCCAGGGAAGGGTTGGACCCCACACTTGGGGGAGGTCATTGGGGTTGCAAAGTAGTTCCTGTGTGCCCTTTTCAGCCACAGCCTATTGGATCATACTGTGCTGGGGAGACAGCAGCACCCCTACTCCCCGTGCATCTAGTCCAACCCCCTGAGGTCAGAGGCAGCAAGGAAGTTGCCTAAACCTGCACAACCAAGCAGGGGGAGAGAGAAAACAGGGCTCCACACTCTGTCTCCCAGGTTGCCAGTTTGTGTGAGTGCCACCACTGCATTTATATAGTCACTCAGTCAATCAGCATTTATGGGCTGGGTGCTGAGCACAGAAGCTTGTGTAAGGAGGACAGATAAATGAGGCAGATGCTACCTTCGGGGTAGCAGATGGATAGACCTGTGCAAACAAGTGTCCTTGTGCCCTGCGAGGCTGTTTTGGGCAAGTGGGGGCAGGGGTGTTGTGGTCAGTCCTACTGGAGTGTGGGCGCTCCCTGGGAAGGCTTTAGGGGGAAAGACTTCTCCCCAGGGCTTGTGGAATGGGGAGGATGGGGAAGGGAGGAGGTGACACTGAGGGCTGAGGAGGCTTGGGTTGGTAGGGGGACCTCAGCATCCAGCCCTCCATTGAGAGTGCCCCCAAGGACTGGGCCGGACCTCTGCTTGACTTCCCCTCTCACCTCTGGACTGCCGCTTCCCCAGGTACTTCCAGACGATGTACCCCCTTGCTTCCCCAGATACCCACCTTCTTCTCCCCTCCCTGTCACCTCCACTCCAGAAAGAAGCCTTCACTTTCCCCACCTGCCTCTCTCCTCTCAACATCCAGCATCTGTTGGGGAAATTGGGCCATTTGAAGAATAAAGGAGAAGGCAGGAGGGAGTAAACTCCCGTCTGAGAGCCCAGCCCACAGCTGGGGTGAAAACCTGTTCCTTGTTAACACCATGAGTTGGGACCAGAATGGGGGGGGGGGGGGTGTTGTGCCTCCTCAGTCCTCCCGCAGGGACTAAGAGGTGAAAAGCATGCTGGGAGATGTTAGCTGGAGTTATTGGGAGCAGATGGGAAGGGATGGTGGGAGGGGCAGGGACGTGAAGGAGGAAGAGGTCAGCCTAGGCGTGGGGGTTGGTGGGATTATTCGTGGGAAAAGACTGGGCAGACCCTCACCCAGACCACTGGGGTCCTGAGCCAGTTCTTTAGAAATATCTCCTTCATGGGAAGTTCTTTGGTCTGGACTGAAGGGAATTTCAGATTTAGGGTACACAGAAGCAAGAGCCATGTCTATCTAGGGAGTGCCCCAGCAGAAGCCCCAGCATGTGGACACTGGGGACACTGCCCACACTACCATACCCCTCTCTTGAGCTCCTCAGGGCACCAGCGGGGGTGGCGTAAATGGTGGGGGCAAGCGTTAAGGTCCGGACAGTGTACAAGGAAGCTGGGATCTGCTCCACCTGAAATGGGAGGACCTGGGGGGAGCAATGAGGTAGGTGTTCAACATGGGGTGGGGAGGCTGTCAAGGGCATTGCGGGTCGATGAGCAGCGTGCGGAGGGTTGATAGAGATAGTGACAGTGATGGTGGTGAGGAGGTAATAATGGCAGAGACTGATATCTTCAGCTCAGCTCCACTTGGATGCCCGCATTTTTGGGGTGGGGTGGGGTATCAGGCTGGTGAATCTTCCCTGGCTTTCCCTTCACCTGGGTCCTACTCCCTCATCTCCAGTCCTCGGGAAAACTTCGGACTTAGCTGGGAAGAGTCTTGGTCTTCACCCTTAACCCCTGCAGGCCTCAGCCCTCAGCCCAGGGTTGATTGATCGTCTCTGCAGAGTGCAGTGGTGTGGTGTCAAAGTGCCCCGCCACTTCAGAATCCAAGCAACTTGGGTTGTGGAGGAAGGGGTGGGGCCAGGAAGGGTGGGGTCAGGGCTACAGTTGAGTTCCCCCCTTGGCCTCTGCTCTTCAGCCAGGCACTCGTCCCGCTTAACCCAGGCCCAGGCAGGCCCCCGGCCTGCACTTCCTGTGCCACATGGCTTGGGCCCAGATTCCTCCTCCAGTGTTTTAATTAGATCCTGAGCTCATTAGCTGCCCAAATGCCTTCCAGACACCCCACAGCTGCTCGGGCCCTCCCCACACCTGCCCATCCAGCTGGGCCTCCCCCACACCTGGAAGACATTGAGGCCTGTAGCCAGGGCCCCAATTCCAGCCCCTCCCTGTGGCCTTGAACAGCGAGGACCAGGAGAGGACCAGCCGAGGGACGATTGGGGCCACAGGAGGGGCCCCTGCAGGGGAGCCTGGGAAGTGAGTTGTGGCCACAGCACAGGAGACAGAGTGGTAGAGGGGAAAGAAGAGGACAATGCCCCCTGCCTGTCATGGCCAGGGGAGTGGGTCTCTAGTCCTCTTCTGCCTTACCATGCTGAGGCCCTACCCTGAGAGCCCCCCTTGAGAGAATTGTTTGGGCCCAGAGAGTTCGCCTTCTGCATGTGTGTTGTGGCCCAGAAGGGTGCATGAGGAGCAGATAGCTCAGAGAGGGGGCTGTGGGGAACTGGGCTTTGATCTCAGCCAGTTTTCCTGCAAGATTTGCCAGCCCAAATCATCACTCAATGAGTGGCAGAAAGAGGGTCACATCCAAGTCATGGAAAATGACCCAGGCTTGAACTCAGATTGGCCCTGGTAGCAATTCCCCCACCCGGCCTGCTGATTTGCACTAACTGTGGGCACCAACCACACAGAATCAAACGAGTGAATTCATTTAATATTTACTTACACAGCACTTAAAGTCAGGCCCCGTTGTAAGAGCTTTGCAAATATGTATGTACTTCATCTCACATTTACCTTGTGAACTAGGTACTATTTATCTCCATTTAACAGATGAGAACCAGAGCAGTTGAACAGCTTGCTCAAGTTTGCACAGCTTATAAGACACTGTGGCCGCAGGATTCTAATACCTACTTCTCTTGTTCTCAGTCTTCATGTCCTGCTGCCTCTCTAGAATGTTCCATGAGTGGAGCAGTGGTGGTTCTATTTAAGACTCCCTTCGGTAACCAGTTGCTGCTGGAATTGCTGCCGCCCCAGGGAAGACGGGAGACTCTGGCTGTGTGGTCAGGGGCAGAAGACCTAATTCATGTCTTCCAGCCTCGGTTTCCATAGTGTAAAATTGGAGAACCATCTTTAGCTCTTAGAACTGGCTTGAGCATTAAGTAGAGTTGTAGAGCTTCCCCATGTTTCCTCTGTCACCATTGTGATCCCTGCCTGGCATCAGCCACAGCTCAGCACCTTGTTCTTTTAAGATGTAGATCCCTTCCACTGAATGAATGTATGAGGGCCCCTGGTTGTTTGTTTGTTTTAATGTTATTTATTTGAGAGAGAGAGAGAGATAGAGGGAGAGAGAGAGATCGCATGCAGCAGGCGAGGGGCAGAAAGAGAGAGAGAATCTGAAGCAGGTTCCACACTGTCAATGCAGAGCCTGATGCAGGGCTCAAACTCATGAACCATGAGATCATGACCTGAGCTGAGGTCAGATGCTCAACCTACTGAGCCACTCAGGTGCCCTAAGGGCCCCAATTTATTAAAGCAGGTAAAAGTGGAGCTGAGCCGGTTCAGGTCCAGTTTCGATGGGAATGATGGTGAGGGACTAATGTGGGATGTCTGGCCCCCAGCACTCCTCTGTCCTCTGAGGCAACCGAAGAGTCCTACAACCCCCTAGACCTCAGAGTCATTGTCCTGAAGGGTCAATTGACCATATTTTGGGCAGCCAGCTTGTACCCTGGTTGGTGCGCCAGCTAGGTGCCCTCCCTCATGTGGTGACAATTCTGGGCTGAACCAGTTAGTCTGGGAGGAAACACGGAAATGAAAGCAGTGAGCTAGGGTTCCCTTACATGTGGGGAACAAAGAAGGGGAGCAGAAAGAGAGCCTCCCTGCCCAACAGCCATCCATGGTGTGTGTGTGTGTGTGTGTGCATGTGTGTGTGTGCACACGTGCATGTGTGGTTAGTACCTTAAATAGTTTTTCCATCCACCCTCCACCTCTCATTGTCAGTTTCCCCTGCAGGAGGCTGGGAAGAGCTGGCTTCCAGAACCAGCTCTACATGGCAAACCCTGGAAAATCCATCCAGCCCCCAGGACCCTGTATCCCCACGCTAGGCAAGACATTCAGCAGGGAGAATGTTGAAGTTAACTCCCTACTCCTTCTATCTTCCACCTCTGCAGCGTCACTCTACTGCTGGTCTGGCCCCTGGGCCTCCCACATCCAGGTTCCTTCCCAGCCATCCCACACACCTAGACTGACTCAGACGATGTCATGCCCTGCTGCTCAAGAACCTACATTGGCTCTCTATTGCCAGCCAGGATCATATTTGGTCCTCAGCCTAGTACTTAACTTCATGCCATGAACTGGTCTTGCTAGTTTTGATTTTGGCTATTTCCAATGTGACTGCTGTGTGACCCCTTATAAAATCATCTTTTCCAGGAAACCTTTGATCAACATCAATTTTTCTTACTACCTTGTCTGTGTTTAGGGAGACAGCCCACGATCTATTGTGAGTGGGAATATCATATCATGCTCAGTAGACTACAGCTGCTGGACAGTGGGGGACTTATTTTCTGAGTCAGTCACAGTGAGTTTGAATTCCACGTACCCAGTTCTGCCCAGCTATGTGACTTTGGGCCACTCACTTTATGCTTGTGGACTTTCATTTCCTAACTTCAAAATGGTGATCACAGTCCCTCTCTTGTCTACATGAACTTATAAGTCTCCTAGAAGATCAACAGCATGAAAAGTACAAATCTAATCCTGATTTCCTGAAGCAAATTCCATGGCATGCTTATAGATATATTAGTCTGTTTGGACTGCCATACAGAGTACTAACAACAACACAAAATGTTCTCACAGTTCTGGAGGCTAGAAGTCCAAGATCAAGGTGATGTCAGGGTTGGTTTTTGGTGAGACCTCTCTTCCTGGCTTGCAGATGGCTGCCTTCTCACTGTGTCCTCACGTGGCCTTTCCTCTGGGAAAGCACATGGAGAGAAAGAGAGAGCTCTGGTGTCTCTTCCTCTGCTTATAAAAACATCCATCCTATCGGATCAGGGCCCTACTCTCATGACCTCACTTAGCCTTAATTATGTACTTAAAGGCCCTATCTCCAAATACAGTCATATTGGAGGCTTCACCATAGGAATTTTGAAGGGACACAGTTCAGTCCATACCAATAGGTTAAAGAGAATAAGAGTTCCATGGTTGTGTGAGAAAGGATGAATTCAAGCACATTAAACAGGGCTCTTGACTGCAGGTCTTATCATTGCCTTCCACTGTAAACAAGGATACTCTAAGTGGGGCTGGAGGAGATAACATGCTGTGTTTCCCCAAAACATTTGACCTTGGAATTCATTTTTCGTTGATCTTCTTGAGATAGTGTTTTGTAGAGCTCTATTTGGGACCCACTGCCCTAATCAATTGCTGCATAGCTTTTTTAACCTAAGTACCTATGGGCAAGGTCAGCATTACTGTTGCACCCAGATAATGGAACATTAACAAGGCAGCTCTTCTTGGTTACTGCTGGATTTCTTTAAAAAAATTTTTTTTTTCAACGTTTATTTATTTTTGGGACAGAGAGAGACAGAGCATGAACGGGGGAGGGGCAGAGAGAGAGGGAGACACAGAATCGGAAACAGGCTCCAGGCTCTGAGCCATCAGCCCAGAGCCCGATGCGGGGCTCGAACTCACAGACCGCAAGATCGTGACCTGGCTGAAGTCAGACGCTTAACCAACTGCGCCACCCAGGCGCCCCGGTTACTGCTGGATTTCTGATGAGTAATCCCAATCTGACATTGTCAACCTTGCCTGCTAGATTGCTGAGTGAGGTCCCCAAACCTACAATTTCTTTTTTTTAAAGAATTTTTTTCTAATGTTTATTTTTGAGAGAGAGAGAGAGAGAGAGAGAGAGAGAGAGAGAGAGACTCAGAATCCGAAGCAGGCTCCAGGCTCTGAGCTGTCAGCACAGTCTGATGCAGGACTCAAACTCATGAACCATGAGATCATGACCTGAGCCGAAGTTGGAGGCTTAACTGACTGAGCCACCCAGGCACCCCTACAATTTCTTTTCTTTTCTTCCCCCCCCTCCCTTCTTCCTTCCTTCCTTCCTTCCTTCCTTCCTTCCTTCCTTCCTTCCTCCCTCCCTCCCTTTTCCTTCCTTCCTTCCTTCCTTCCTTCCTTCCTTCCTTCCTTCCTTCCTTCCTTCCTTCCTTCCTTCCTTCCCGTAAGGCCTAGGTAATGCTGACTGGCAGCTGTACTCTCCCTTGGCTCCTCTATCAGAGCAGTACAGACAGCCTGGGCCCCTGGAGGGCAGTTCATTGCTATCCTATGCCATCATGTCTTTGCTACATTTCAGTTGCAGCTTTGCCTGGAGGCTGCTGAGTGGTGGGCAACCCTTAGTGTGGGTACCCTTCCCCTTCCCCTTTCATCTTGCATACATGATCCCCAAGCCCTTTGCTAGAATTGGTGCTGATCAGGAAGTTGTGATCCAGGGCCTTTTACTCCGGATCTTAGGATCAACATTGTATCACCTGGGAGCTTATTAGAAATGCAGAGTCTCAGGTTGCAGACGAATTGAATCAGAATCTGCATTTGGCAAGCTCCCAGGTAATTTACAAGTAGGGTCATTAAAGTTTGAAAAGTACTAGTTTGGAGCAGTGGTTTTCAGAATCATAGGTCATGACCCATAGTAGATTGTGAAAACAATGCCCTGACTTACAATCAGCATTTTAAAATGGAATTGAAAGTGGAATTGAAAATATAGGATGCATTGACTTAATAAGGGCAAATATTTTGGGGGAATCTTTATGTGTTCTAGGTTGCAGCATACATAACAAGTGTGTCACTATCAAAAGTTTGAAGACACTGGTCTAGGGACTCTCAGGGTGATGAGACAGGGGACAGGCTGTGGTGACCTATGCTTGGCTCTGCCCACCCCCTCCCTACCTGGCCTCTCCCCAGCCACCCTGGATGCCTAAGGGTTTCCTGTCACAGACCACACACACCTTGTCACCACACCCTATGGCCCGATGCCTGAGCTTTGGGGTGTGGTGGGGGAGAGCTGGAACCAAATGAGTGACTTTTAAAATAGGTCCTTCTCCAGGTTTCTTTTTCCCAACTCCCTCTCCCCCTTCCTTTTCCAGCTCCTTGCCCCAGTTCCTCCTTCTCCCTCTCCTATTCCAAGCTGGAAGGCAAAGCCAAGTTCAGCTCATCAGAGACAGGAGTCTCTCTCCCTCTACACTATAGACTTCTCCTTCCCAAGGCCCCTCACCCCATGTCGAGGAGTCAAAATAACCCAGCTGACCCCGCGCCGGCGGGGCCATTCCTACCTCTGGCAGTCGGCCATCAGTCCCACGTCTGCCAGAAAATTTATCTGATCTTTGAACCTAGCACTCCCCTGGAGATAAACCTGGGCTGCTGCTAAAGGCATCAGTGCGGCCTTCCAGTCGGAGAATCGGGGCATGTGGAGGTGAGTGGGGCGGGGACAGGGCAAGAGGCCCCGAGCACAAGGGCTTCGAGGCGGTGGGACCTCCCGCTGCCTTCTCCCTCCCTTCACCTTCAGCCCCTGGCTGGTGGCCAGATGGAATGCCTGCAAATCTAGCAGGGGCTCTTCCCTTTGGAATTCTTCCCTCCTGCTCCTCATGGTCACTACTGTAGGTGACACAGGGTGATCGCAGGTCGTAGGGTGATCACATGTCCCCATTTGCCTGGAATGGTTGGGATTCATACCTGTTGTCTGGGTACAATTATTAATAGCGTCACTCTTATGAGTGTTCCAATTTGGATTTTAAGTTGTCACCATGTATAAGGAGGCTAAACTAAAGAAAACTTTGCCGGAGGTCATAAAGCTAATAAGCAGTTCAGCTGGGATGTAACCAAATCACAGCCTCCTCTCAGAATGCCTCACGCCCCTCCCAGGGTGCCTCACGCCCCTCCCAGGATGCCTCACGCCCCTCCCAGGGTGCCTCACGCCCCTCCCAGGGTGCCTCACGCCCCTCCCAGGATGCCTCACGCCCCTCCCATGGCGCCTCACGTTCTTCTCAGGACGCTTCACTTTCTGCTTCTCTCTCCACCTGGTCAGAAGGGTAGTGTGTGTCAGAGTGTGAACCTGTGTGCTGGGCTCCTAAACTCCTGATAGCCCTTGAGAGACAGATGAAGTGATTCACTCTCTAATAATCTTTCCCAGCTATAGGGTGCAGCGGAACCTGGAGAGGTTTCTGAAACCTCAGATTTGGTTCATGGGTGGCAGACAGAGCTGAGATGGAGGTTGAAGTTTTACCTTGAAGTGCGGGATCTTTTCTCAGGGTGCTCTTTGGTTTTCCCCCTCGGGCCTGCTCAGAATCCTGGCTGTGGAAAATGTGAACTTCCTGGGGATGGAAGACACACAGTCTCCTTCTTCCCGTTCTCTGTAAGGGTGCGCGTATGGAAAGTGGAGTGCGGCAGGTGGATCTGGGAGTTAGTGGTGGAGTGGGAAAGCAGGAGCTAGTGCTTTTCATGCTGACAGGCTTGGGATTTGGGGCCTGGGAGCAGGATTTGGGGAGAGAAGAGCAGCATTAGTGGCAGGTGCTATATGCTGGCAACAACTGTCCCGTGAACTTGGACTTGGTGTTGGGGTAATAATTTTGAGGCAAAAGCCCACCCCCAAAGGCTCCTGGTAGCCTTATTCCTTCCAGGCCACCCATAGGCACTGAATTGCTGACAGGTTTCTGGCTCTATCAGGGCTACTGGCCACAGACTCGGGAGGCCTGGGATGGAGTCCCACTGGACCCACGCCCTGAAGGTTTGCTGGGAATTTGCCATATCCAGTCCAAGGACTTTGCAGGAAACACAGGTGAGGGGCACTGCAGGGTGCCTCCCCCAAGAAGCACACTGCTGGTTGGGGATGGAAGACCAACATATTCTCAAACACACATGTAGATACATCCCATATATAACACATTCACAATATCCACATAATCCACGCACACCCACACACGTACTGAACACAGGCACACTTACATCTAGATACCTCACACATACTCACTCATCCGTGTCTATATATATGTACACACATAAATGTGCACATGTACAAACACACAGTCACACACATTCATACACACATGCTTGCAGATAAATATGCATAGCAGATACTCACATGTGTGTGCAGTGTCCCCTGGCCAGCCCTGCAGGAATGAGGACTGGCCCTCTGCCATGACAGAGCGGAAATGCAGAGCTCTGAGAGTAGAAGCTGTGAATGGAGAGCACCCTAGTTCTTAAGGAGTCAAGGCTCAGGAATACGGGAGAAGAAGGAGCAGGTGGTGCTTGGAGCACAGGTGCAGTAGTTGAGGCGGGGGGGGGGGTGGGTAGCATGACCAAGGCACCCTCAAACAGGCTCCACCCCATTGTCCACACCCCCATTGTCCCACGGGATGAACTCTTTGCCCCTTCTGCCCCTTAGCCTTTTCCTCCTGACTCATTGGAAGAAAGAGAACAGATTACCTACAAAAGGAAACCCCGATCAGATTGGCACCAGACTTCTCCCTGGCAACAAGGTACACAAGAAGATAGTGAAATTGTGTTTAAATAATGGCAGAGTGGTCTCTATTGAATTGTGTTGGGGGAAACAAGTGGAAGGTGCTGTCTCTAGTGTTGAGTTAAAAAGTTGGAAAGAAAAATTCTTCAGTGACCCTCTTAGAGGACACTTCCTATCAGGATCATGCGGGACAAAGACCTTTGAAAACCTAAGTGGACCATTAGGACCAGCCTCCTCGGGCAGGTGGCACTGGATGTAGCAGGATTAGAGTTAGCAAAAGTGTAGAAAACCTGTTTGGTGGTGGGAACTCCAGGGCAAAGGTCCAGAGGCCAAGCAAAGCTGGTGTATTTGGCAACTACTTGGCCCTTTCAAATGTTCTGGAAGGTGCTTCTGAGTCACCTTGCCTGGGAGCAGTCACTCAGGACCCGCTTGCTGCAGGTAGCCCTGGGTTTGCTCAGGATGGATCCTCTTGCTCCTGGCCCACATGGCTGTCACTCAAGTGTAGCTAGACTGGTGCACCTTTGGGCCCATGAGGCTGTGCTATGGTTTGGTGCATTCCTCTAACCCTATTCCAAGGTCAGACGTCAGGGTCTGTGGTTCAGGGTCAGGGTCAATTTTGTAGCTAAGGTCAGGATTAGTCTTTGGACAGGGTCAGCTTTGTGGCCAGTGTCAGAGGTTGGTCTTGGCTAGGGTTGGAATCAGTCTGAGTCAGGGTTGGTCTGTGGCCACGGTTGTGGTCAGTCTGAGGTCACACTGATGTGACCAGAATTAGGGCTGAGTGTGACTGGGAAGCAGTTTATCTACAGTGTAACTGATGTGGATGAGACTGTGATCTCGCAAAGCCCTAAATGATGAAAGGTTGCCCAGTCGCTCATCCAATGGAGACACATACAATGTCTTGACATTTGCAACTCTGAGTTCTGAATACTTTGCTGAGGCCTGGCATTGGGGAGCAGCCGATCTGCCAGGCCATGTGTCCCTATAACTGGAAGGCCTGCGCTCACAACTGACAGGACTCTTGCACATGGCTGCAGTCTGGGGGGTCCTATGGGAACCATGGCAGATGTGGCCCTGACCGGAGCTTGGCATCTGGAGGCCAGGCTTTGGCATGGAACGTGGCCCATGGCGAGGGCTCTTCAGATGTGCGTGACTGTGTGTGGGCCTTCAGCACGGCTGGGTGACAACCCTCATCCCCTCCAGGCCCATTCTTCATCCCCTGAAACAACCAGTGACCCTCTGCAACGCTGTTCCTCTGCCCAAGAGAAAAGGCAACCTTTGGGACATTGCTTTTGGAACCATGCAGTGAGGGAGCCAGAGAGCCACACGGAGAGGTCACGCATAGGTGACCTGACCAACGGTTCCAGCAGAGGTCCCAGCTGTAAGCTGCCACCCACCACCAGACAGGTGAGTGAGCGGGGCTTCAGACAGTTTCCTCCCCTGGGTGACTCACTCCCAGCCTTGAGCCACCTCATATGACACTGAAAGGAGCAGAGATAATCCATCCCCACCGAGTGCTGCTCAAATTGCAGATTTGTGAGGGAAATAAATGACAGTTGATATTTTCAGCCAGAGACTAGAAAACTTCCTCTGTAAAGGACAAGATAGTAAATATTTTGGGCTCTGTGGGCCCTTAGGTGTCTGTTGCAACTATTCAACTCTGTTGTCCCACAAAAGGAGTCACAGGCAACACATAAATGGACGGGTGTGGCTGTGTTCCAATAAAACTTCATGTACACTGAAGTTTGAATTTCATATAATTTAAACATGTCACGAAATAGTATTCTTTTGATATATTTTGCAACTCTTTAAAAACCTAAGAGACCATCCTAAGCCTGTGGGCTGCACAAAACCACAAAGTGAGCCCATAGTTTGCTGACCCCTGTTTTAAGCCATTAAGGTTGAAGTGGTGTTACGCAGGAATAGATAACAGGAACAACAACCCAGCCATGTAGATGATTTTGTGAAACTTATGTGAAATTGAGGTACAGGGCATTAAGAAACTCCTTTGAGTTCACAGCTACAGCAACTGTGACCTAACTCATTGATGCTCAGCTCATTTACAAGAGATCGGGTGGGTTGGAATGGTGAGATCAGAATTAAAAAGATCAGAGAAACAATAGCTTGCTGCTTTCCAGCCATGTTCAGGGAAGAGAGGCTCAGAAAATAGAGGAGGGTCCACTTGTAGGTTGAGATGTTTTATTGGGCTTCCCTAGAGCAAAGCAAAATTTCCTTCCAAACCAATCCACAACTCCTTTTGAGTTCCACATTCACCAAGCATCTTCTGGGTAAGACTTTGTCTTCTCAGGTAGTCGCAGTTGTTATGATGAATATTTATTGACTGTTTAGTGTAGGCCAGACACTGTTTTAACCTCTTTACGTGTGTTAGTTCATCAAATCTTCACAATAATCTATTATCCCAAATTTGTAGTGAGAAAATTTAAGCACAGAGAGCTTAAGTTAAAATATAGGGCTAGGATTTGAACCCAGGCAGCCTGGCTCCTGACCTTATGTACTTAACTACTCTGCTATTCCATTCCACATCCTGACCTTGGGAATGGGTATCCTGGAGTGGAGGGTGCATTCTAGGCACTAGGAAGGGATAGTCCCTGCTGCAGAAGAACAAATGGGCGTGTGGTTTATACTCCGGCTTGGGTAAATTGAGTTAATGCAAGTCTGTGTCAAGTTCACAGAGACCCTTCAGCTTCTGAGGACTAGAGAGGCAAAAGCTTCCACCTGGAACAGTCTGGCTGGGGCCAGGAGGACAGCTGGCTGGGGGAGGGCAGACAGGCGGCTGGCTACCACTGTGGTTGCTGCCCCCACAGGTCATTTTGGTTCTTATTTGGCTTGACACCACAGCAGCATCCAACTTTATTCTCATACATTTTGTTTTGTAGCACAGTCTCTTGTCCTTCCAAATCTTTGTAGCGTCTGCAGAGACGTCCACTTTCTCATCCTGATGTTGGTTAGCCTTGTCTTCTCTCATTTTGTCTCTCTGTCTCTCTTTCTCTCAGTCATTCTCATTAGTGGTTTGTCAATTGTATTAGTTCTTTCAAGGACTCAATTTTTCTCTGTTGAACCTCTCTATTTGTTTTCTATTTCGTCATTTTCTTCTCTCACTTTTTTTAATGTTTATTTATTTATTTTTAGAGAAGACAAAGGGTGCACACACACATGAGTGGTGGAGCGGCAGGGGGGTCGGGGTGGGAATCCCAAGCAGGCTCCAAGCTCAGCAGGGAGCCCCACGTGAGATCATGGCCTGATCTGAAATCAAGAGTCTCAGAGGCTTAAGGGACCCAGCCACCCAGGCGCCCCTCTGCTCTTACTTTTGATATTTCCTTTTTATTATCTTCTGGGTTTGTTTTGGTGTTGTTCTAATTTAGCTCATTATTTTTCAGCCTTTTGAAATATATCTAATACAGTAAATTTCCCTCTTCCTGTTTTGGTTACATCACAAACTTTTCTATATAATATTTTCACTATTGGAGAGTTTAAGATATTTCCTAGATTCCAGATGATTTATTTTTGACGCTTGGGTTATATAGAGATGTGTTTCCTGATTTCCAAACATAAGGGGATTTTTCTGTTATCTTTTTTTGTTACACTTTTCTTGTTTAATTGCACTGGGATTAGGGAGCATGTTCAATGATTTCATTCTTTTACATTTGTTGAGATTGACCTTGGAACCAAGTATAAGGTCTGTTTATAGAAATCTTCGAAGTGTATTCAAACAAAAAATGTATCTTCTGCACTTGTTGAGTCCTGTTTCCTACATATGTGCATTAAGCAAAGTTTGTTAATCCTGTTTTTCAAAATTTCTGTGCCCTGATATTTTCTTTTCTT
Organism: Felis catus; assembly: GCF_018350175.1. Lineage (NCBI taxonomy): Eukaryota > Metazoa > Chordata > Mammalia > Carnivora > Felidae > Felis > Felis catus. The sequence goes on from NC_058370.1 coordinate 88,286,513, forward strand.
TTTAGTGTGTCAATTACTAACAGAATGTGTTAAAATCTCCCACTGTGATTGTGGATTTGTCAGTTTTTTTTTTGAAGTACTGGTAATTTTTGGATTCATATTTCTGAGGCTCTGTTATTAGGTGCATAGAATTTCAACTAGTTATGCCTTTCTTTTAAAAAAAAATTTTTTTTTCAACGTTTATTTATTTTTGGGACAGAGAGACAGAGCATGAACGGGGGAGGGGCAGAGAGAGAGGGAGACACAGAATCGGAAACAGGCTCCAGGCTCTGAGCCATCAGCCCAGAGCCTGACGTGGGGCTCGAACTCACGGACCGCGAGATCGTGACCTGGCTGAAGTCGGATGCTTTAACCGACTGCGCCACCCAGGCGCCCCTAGTTATGCCTTTCTGATGAACTAAATCTGTTATGATTGTGAATGAATCACCTTATCTATAGCAATGCCTTTTTCTTAAGATCTCTTTTGTCTGATGTTAACATAGCTACTTTAGCTTTTCTTTGGTATGGAACTCCATGGCATATACCCTTAGGTCTTTGATATCTTATGTAAACACATTTCATTGGATTATAAAGTTATCTCTTTTCATAATATAATAGTGAAAAAAAAACAGACTAAAAGTATGATCCCAGTTACATAAAATTTCACAGTGATGCAAATTTGGTTGGTGGTTCCGGTGGAGAGCCGGTGTTTGTTTTATGACCTCCCAGTGATGGGTTTTCGTGTCTTCTCTGTCTTCTCTCTTCCTTCTTTTCTTCTTTCTTTATCTTCTCCCCAAATCTGTGCTGTATCAAGTCAACTCTGCACAATCCTGGGAGGCATGTGTGTGCCTGTGCGTGTGTGTGTGTGTGTGTGCGCGTGTGTGTGCATATTGAACATGTGCATGTGCCTAATCCTCTAATCTCCTTTTCCCCAAGCTTCTCAAACTACACCCTGGTCACCTCAGTCTTCCTTCTGTGCTCAAAGACTGCAAGCTCATCCCCACTCTGAGCCTTGGCATTTCAATCCTCTCCTCTGGAAATGGCTTCAAAGAACACCCTACCTAAGGTAAGCCCTTTCCCTGAATCCCTCTTTATTATTTATCCTTTTTTTTTTATTATCTTCATAGCATTTATCACTACCTAAAATGATCTCGCATTTGTTTACGTGTTTATTTTACATTGTCCCCATGTCACTGGAATGTAAACCTCCAAGGAGACCTTATTGTCTTGCTCACTACTATATCTCCAATGCCTAGCAAAGAACTTCACGTGTGTTAGAAACTCGTGGCATTGCTGTTGAATGAATGATTGAATGAGGGAATATTTTACTTCTCTCTGTCTCTCCTACTCACGTCAAGTATTCACCATGACTTATGGCTTCCATTTCTTAAATACGTCTCAGGACTGCTCACCTCTCTCTACCTCCTCCTTCTGTTACCTGAGTTCAGGTGACCGTCATTGCTCACCTGGACATCTGCAAGTTCTTCCTAACTGGTCTGCCCACATTCTGTCTAGGCCCTTCCGGCCTACTCTCCATACTGTGCCCAAAGGATCCTTTTCACCTATAAATAGATCAGCTCAGCCCCTGCTTAAAACCCTTGTGGGGCTTCTTGTTGCTCTCAGGAAGAGTCTGGCCCCAGGGCATGATCTGGCCCCCACTCCCTCTTCTAATCTCACCCTGCCTTCTAATCTCCTCTCTCTCCCCTTGCATTCTGAGCACCAGATTGCCCTTCTTCCACATCCTCAAGTGGCCTCCTTTCCCCTCCTCAGGGCCTTTTACACACAGGCTCACTGTCTAGAGTCCTTCACCTCCTCTTCCTCCCTGGCCTCCAGAGGCCTTCCCAATCCCTATCTGCCATTGGCTAGGCTTCCTGCTGCTCTCCATCAGTGCTCTTGGCACACCTGGTTGTGAGCAGCTGCCAGGGCGACTCCTGGCTCTCGTTCCCTCTGCTGCTCTCAGTAACTGGCATACCGCCTGGCACACGGTGGCTCTTGGGGCATCTTTGTGGAACGAAGGGCCAGGGTCACTGTGCTGGGACCCCAGAGTTGACGGCGCCGGACCTGCGTGGCCTGGCCCATTCCCCTGCAACATTGCAGAACCACTGACAGCCATAGCCTGGGAAGGCTGAGGGGTGGCTCTTGGCATGCTCCTTGCTGAGCTGTGCTGAGTACCTGGCCCTGGCTGTCAGGGACAATGAGGGAGGCCTGGGCATCTCACCTTCTCAAGTGAGGAGTGGGGCACTGCTTCTCAAAAGACCACACCTTCCTCTTGGAAGGCTGTTGAAGAAAGGGCAAGCACAATGTGCTAAGTGTGGATCATACTCTCGATAGAGAGAAACCACTGGACATTGTGGAAGTTTGGGCCCAGGCGGTGATGCTTCAGGACCCATAAGCACAGTAATGGTGATGAGGATGTTGTTCTCTTCATTTCTTCATGAGAAATGATGAATCAGACCCTCGCCCAGGGAGGATGGGACAGAAAGCAGTACTTTGACATTCCGTAGGCGTGGCGACCTTGAGAGCTTGGAGACACCTGGGCATGGAGGGGGTTCTCAAGGGACAGTGGCAGCAGAAGCTGGAGTGAGACTTCTTCAGATGGCTTATGGTGAGCAGATAAGTGAGGACACTTCTCCCCAACTGTGAGTGAGCCCTGCCTAGAATGGCCTCAGAATACAGGGGATGCCTCCACGTAGGCAGGAGGGCCCGAGGCCTGCAGTCATGTGTCTTAGTCATTACTGAAGAAGGGGCACACAGACTTTCCAAAATTTAGAACTCAGAACTGAGCTTGTGCCCCAAAGGAGCAGCTGAAGGGTCCTGAGAGGAAACAGTTAAGAGCAGAGCAAAGTTTGTCAAGAGTGTTAGCTCAAGCAGCACCTTGGCTCATTCTGGGGCTGGCTAGGTGAGGGAGGGAAGGGCCGTGGCTGCTTTCTCTGGGGCCCTTGCCTGGGTCAGGCCCCTCCTGCTTGCTTCAGAGATCCCTCAGGATTCTGGACTCCACAATTTTCCATGTCTCTCACTTACATTTCTGCGTTGGCCTGAGCTTTCTTGGAGAAGAGGCCTCAGCATCAGTCCTCCTGGAATTGGAAGATGCATGGGGTCTTGATCAGCTGGTTTGGGGAATGAGATGTCCTCTGTTATCTGCCTCAGGGCACAGCCATGCCTCTATCATCAGACTGGCAGTTCCCGAAGATGCCAGCAGAGCTACTTTTCTTGGTTTGCAGTTTGTTTGGAAGCTGCTCCAGAGCCTTGGGCTCCATCGCCATCAAGATCCCTCCTGCTCCTCCCTTCAAGTCTCTAGCTCTCATTTCCTTTGGGAAAAGGAGACCCAAGCCGATTTGGGAAACGTTCTCTGTAGAGGAGGCTGGCACCATGTCCAGGTCGGCAAGGCTATATTTAACTGCTATATTTGCAGTTCCACTCACTTGTCCCAACCCCAGCCCCGCCTGCCACCCCTCTCCCCCCTCAGAAGCCTGTCCCGCACCATTGGGGCCCTGTGTCGCCCCTGCTCACCCCGCTCCAGCTGTGCAATTGTGGTCTGGGCCACAGGCTATTTTTTGCTTGGTGCCAAAGATTATTCAGTTATCAGGAATGTGTGTTTAAGTGGCCGTCTCCGGAACAAGGATTATAAATAGGAACTTGGGGTCAAGGCCTCGGCCCCAGTGTCCTCCTCCTCTTTGTCCCAGTTCCTGTGCCGGCTCCTGGATTTTACTTGGGGTGAACACCAGGAGGCTATGGTGAGGTTGTCTGGGGAAAGGACTGCAGGCTGGAAGGCCAGAGGTCCAGGACTGACTGCGTCCTGACAGGCTAGTCACCCAACCTTTTGAGACTTGCTTTCTCCGTCTGGGAAATGAGGACACTCAGACCCACTCGTCGAATGGCAAACACATAGCATGGATCTCTGTCAGTCTATGAAGGGAAATCCAAGTTAGACAGGTGGGTATCTGGGAGGGGAAAGTATCAACCATCAAATGCATTTTTTTGCAGGGGTGATAGGGTATTAACAAGCAAAGAATAAGCAAGAAATAGTCTTGGGACTAAACATGTAAAAGTGGAGGGGAGAAAGATCCAGAATTTGTCTTTAGGGAGCTCCCAGTCTGATGGTGGAGGCTGGGCCCAGTCTCAGTTCCATCACAGAGTGGCCTAAGCAGAATGGAGTTGGCACATTTGAGCACAGGTATTTGAGATGAGGCTAAATCTTTCTCTGACAGAGTGAGGGTTGGTTCTCGAGAGGCCAGTTCTCTTGCACAACCCGTCCCAGCCAGAGGCCCTGGTCCAGGCAGTTAGACTGGTGAGTGTGGGTGAGGGCACCTGATCAAGAAGGTTAGGCTACTTCCTGGTGACCAGTGCCCCCTCCTGTCCTGTTGAGAGCTATCGTCTATGACCTGGTTGGGGCAGCTTTGTCTCCTCTTCACCCCACACAGGGAGATGAGAGACAGGAACAGAGCTCTATCAAAATGCAGGGCCAGGACCAGTGGCTCCATGCTGCTCCCTGGGTTCCTCATCGGGCTCCTGCCTATGAAGAAGGGTGTCAGCAAGGAAAGAATACAAATGTCGTCGCTTTACCTCAGCTTTTCCATCTGTAAAATGACAGAAATAATGCACAACATCCCTCCCCGGAGATGTTAGTAATGAGAAAGATCTAAAGGGATATTGTTATGGTAAATGGTAATGATATCTAGAGCAGAAGGGCATTGGTTGGCCTGAGTGGGGCCAGCCTCCTGGACTGTGGTCCCCATGCATTGGGCCTCAATCTTCCCCTCAGGTGCAGTTCTTTCGTCTGCCCTGCTTGCTTGCTTGTTTTCTTTCTTTCTTTCTTTTTTTAATTTTTAAAAACGTTTTATTTATTTTTTGAGAGGGAGCGTGGCAGTGGGGGAGGGGCAGAGAGAGTTGGGGGACAGAGGATCAGAAGCAGGCTCTGTGCTGACAGGCTGACAGCAGTGAGAGCCTGACAGGGGGCTCGAACTCATGAACTGTGAGATCATGAACCTGAGCCAGAGTCAGACGCTCAACTGACTGAGCCATCCAGGCATCCCCATCTGCTCTGCTTTCTTAGTACTTTCCCCCACTTCTCCCCACTAAGGCCCCGGAGACCCCTTCTCCCTCAATTCTAGGTTTCTGGACCCAGAAGGCACTTAACTCTTTCTCCTCTTAGGGTGGGGCCGGTCCCTGTCCCATATTTTGTTACTAGGTTGGGGCTGCATTGGCAGGTCTGACATTGCACCTGCAGCTTCAGCTCTCATTCTGGAGTTATTGAATGTCCACTATAAATGGAATTGATTTTTTATATCTTGGTAAGACTTTCATTTAAATTTCCAAGTGAGAAAACAAAATTCTTTGGCAGAGTACATTTTTTTTTTTAAGTAGCCGTAGGTAGAGGAATAAGGTATTTCCAAATGGAGGTGGAGGTTGGCCAGGGGGCTGCCTCCCAGGCTGATTTAGAGAGCCCTGCAATGTGAAGAGAGGGGGCGGATGGCCAGGCTAGCCACCTGCCAGGATAGAGTTCTGGGGATGGCAACCGCATGGAGTGTCTTCACGACAGGTTCCTATGGAGCCCTTGCTGGGTCGTTGCTAAGGGCTTCCTTTGCCTTTACTTCTGGGGACTGTTCTAGCTTGGCTTGACCGTGCTGAGAACCCTAGGGCATCTAAGTCCAGTTCCACAGGCAAGAGCAGAGATGACATCAGAAAGAATTTTCCAGGAGGCCCCTACATGCAGTATTGGGGGGGGGGCGGTAGGTAATCAGGAGATAAAAAGGGAGTTGGGGGGGCATGCTTGGCTTATTCAAGTCCTGGCCCTCACTCCCCACCTGGCCCCCAGATTCTGGCTGCTTCGTGGATGAGAACGTAGACTTGTACTGGGAAGCCACCAAGATTCAGTCACATCTAGGGCTGAATCAAGAGGGAGGCTTGAATAGTTTTCTTTGAGGGCTTAGCTGCCACCTCCTTTTTCTGTGACAAGGTCAGGATGACTCCCAGCCCAGCAACTTCCTCAACCTCTTGCCCAATTGCCCCCACAGGCAAGAATCAGTTTCCTTCCCTCTTCCAAGATGAATGCTGTCCTTTTCCTTGGCTCACGGCTTTGTCTCTTCAGTCTTTGGTTTCATTGTCATACCTCCTTCTCTTATTTCATCCTCTTTGTCCCCTTCAGTCCAAGAAGGCAGCATTTCTAAAGGTATGACATCCTCTAGAATCTCACTTAGGTGACCCAGAGTGGACCTTCCTCCCCCTGCTGTCAGGCTTGCCTCTTGAACCCTGCTGGCCTCAATTGCCTGTTTTGGATTGGCCCTCTGCCCTCCCCCACAGGGACTGGCCTTAGAGACCCCTCCAGAGAAGCAGAACTCTGACCCCAGGACCAGCATTGGAGGCAAGGAGAAGTGGTATTGGCTAGCACACCCCCAGCCTGGAGACTCTGGAAGGCAAGGGGCAAGATTCTAGACCTGGACCATACTGCCCGTGGGCAAGTCCACCCAGGCAGAGGCAGGACCAGAGCAGCCCGGTGCTCTTTGAGGTAGGCATTATGACACTGAATGAGGAACCAGAGGCACAGAGAGGAACAGAGCCAGTAAAGGTCACACAGCCAGTAAAAGTCAAAGCTAAGAATAAAAACCAGGTGTTGCTGCCTGCCCCTTAGCACTCCTTTCTGTAGAGTTAGGAGGTGCCCTGCTGAGAGGTTACTGCCTTCAGTCCCTATACCGTCCTAAGGCTTGGGCATGAAGGGCCCTATGCCTTGCAGTCCTTTTCTTGAGGTATTTGAGGTCCCCTTCTGTGTTTAGAACAGACCAAGGCTGGCAGTGCCCTCTGAGTGGGTCACTTTGAGCTTGGACTGAGATGTATGTGAGCCCCCTTCCCTCTTTATCCTCTTTCAAGTACCCTCCAACCTTTTATCCCATGTGTGAGGTCGGCCAGATGCTCCAAGAGGCAATAAGACTCATACCTATGTAGCCATCCTGAGGCCTCACAGCCACACTCAATTCCAGGCAGGCAGTCTGGCAAGTGGATTGCTCCCCTGGCTGGTGAAGTATTTTTTATGTGGGATCACACGAGACTGGGCTTTCAGAATGGTGCTGACATGCTGACTTTGAATGACTCAAATTGTTTACGTAGACAGAAGCCTGGCAAAAAACAAATTTCCTGGGGTCCCGTACACCTTAGGGTTGGCTCCGCCATTCCCCTGACATTAAGCCATCTTGCCGTATTATTGCTTATTGTATTAATTGATTTTCCCTTTGTTGCCTTGAAACCTCTTTAAAAAGACCTACACCAAGGGAGATTTCCCAAATTCCCTTTATTACCCCCTCCCCATCATGTTTCACAATCCTTAGATTTTAAAATTGGATCCAGATCTGACTTCCAGGCCTTAATTCTTCAGCTCAAACAATCTCCCTTTGTCCTGGCCTCTGTGGACAGTGCTCAGCCCCACCCGACCTTCTTGCAAAAAAGCAGAAGGCCCTCTCACACCCTGGGATTTCCAGGAGCCCTAAGATGTATTAAAACCTGTCAGAGATCAAATGGCTGTCCAAGGAGGTATGGAATTGTCAGTTTATACTTCCATCTGAAATGGGGCATTCTGGGTTGTGTTGGAGAATGTGGCCAGAGGGAGCCTAAGAGGCGGGCATCCTTTGTGCCTGGCACCTGCTTCTCCTTCCTCTCTTTCAGCCTTCTTGCCCAGGTCCTGACCCCCTGGGCCTCTTTCTAATGCATGCTCTGGCCTGTGCTCCCCAGTGAAATTGGGATGAAGGCTTGGAATGGAACAATCATGGTCTGGGGAGTGATTGTCCCTTGGCAGAGAGAGGCAAATGGACCATCCCTCATCCCGGGAGGTCAATGCTGTGAACCACATTTCCTTCCCAGCAGCATCTGCCCATGGGCCTCTCTCTGAGCCTCTTTGTCTCTCTCTTCTCAGTGGGGCTGTCAAAAGCTGAGCCTCACAGGTTGTGACTAATCACTAGCAGATTTTTTTTCCATCCAAGAAGAAGAAAAAGCTGAAGGAGATGAAGAAAAACCCCAACAGTGAATAACTCCGAAGAGTTTCCAACATGTGGGTGTTTTTCTGGGACCAAAGATCAGGAAGATTCCAAATGTAAACAATCCCAAAATAACTCAGCTCTCTCAACCCCAGGCATTCCCAGGACTGGATGTCCACACTCCCTCCCTCTCCCTCTGGGAACTCAAGGTCAGGGAGAGGTGGCAGCCTTGGGCACTGTGAAGAACTGCTTGAGTGAGGCCTTCAGACAGGGCATAGACTTTGTGAGGCTGGGATTGAAACTTCTTCATCAGATAATAGTCTTTTTGAGAGAGAGACTTCTTTCTGCTTCATCAGATCAGGTCTCCCTGGGATCAGGGACCATGACTATGGCTCTCTTTGCTCAGAGTCATAACCCATTGTGCTTAAACCAAGCTCCTGAGATTTCTTGCCAGCATAGTGTAATGGAAAGAATATGGACTTTGAAGTCACACAGGGTTGGAATCTTGGCTCCACCACTTATTAATTGTGTGGCCTTGAGTATGTTATTTAGCATCTGGGAATCTCAGTTTCCTCCTTGTAAAACTGGAGCAATGATTCTTACTGGAGAAAATACGCTAACTAATGTGCCTAGTAGGATGCCTATTACCTAGAAAGGGCTCAATGAATGTTCCCTCTCCCCCTCCCTCTTCCCATGTAGGTGGTTTAAGCTGGAGAAACCACTAGGTTCTTTTCTACCCCTCTCTTTGTCAAAAGAAGGATGCTGTGCGTTCTAAGGTAGAAATCACTCCTTCCCCCACATTACTGAAAATCACTATTACAATTCATCTGGAAGAATATATTCAATATATAGTTAAAAATATTCTACAGGTGATAATGTTGGAGAAGATGGTAGAAGTTTTGGGGAAAATTATGGCAGCGGTGACAGTGGAGTTGATGGTAGTCATGATGAGATGATGGCGGAGGGAGTGGAGATGGTGTCAGAAATTACAGTGGTGATGGATGCTATGGAGTAGGTAATGGAGAATGTTGTTAAGGTGATTATGAGTGTAGTGATGGAGACGGTAGTATAGGCTACAATGAAGTAAATGTGAGGAAAATGCCAGGGATGAGGCTAACAGTGATGGTGATGGTGGCTATAAAGCCTATGTTAGAGGTGATGATGTTTGTGTGGTTTGGGATGATTGTTTCATTTGATTTGGAGTCATGGTGAGATATGGTGCTCTGTGATCAGGATTACCTTCAACAGTTATCCACTCAAGGAGAAAGGCACAGAGGGGGCAGGCAAAGCAAGGTGGAAGAATACTTTATGATTAACTGTTACACTGGCCCTAAACTGCAATAGAAAACATTAGACTTCTTAATCATTGCTGATTGAATACACATGTTTATCTTGGCTATTTCCAGAAGCCCCACTAACATGGCATTAATGGGCTTTTTTAAAAAAGAAAGGCATAAACCCACAGGGAAAGAGAGAATGGGAGAGGGAATAGCAGCAGACAAGAGAAATCAAGAATTTGGGAATCAGAAAGTATATGGATGTGTGGTACCTGACTTAGCAGACCACAGAAAACTGAAACTCAAGCCCACAGGGTTGTGGGGGTAGATGGCAAGAACCAATAGGTAGCAAAACATTTTTAGCCACAGATTCCCAGAAAAGTCTGGGAATTGGAGGCATCAGTTACTTCCAAAGGCAGAGGTTCAGAATGAGGGTGGAAAATGGGAGGATTGGTTACAAGTTAAAAAAAAAAAAAGCAGTAAGAACCTCCCCATTCCAGATTTATTCCTCTACCCTATGCATCCAGGTAATCATCCCCTTCCATGCTGGTAGAAGACAGAAGATTTATGCTCTGAGATGTTGAACCTGAAAAGTTCTGGATGTAGGAGCACCAGGCACAGCCACGGGAGGAGAGAGGAGCCATTCTAAAATTACGGATTAAAGATAAACCTGTTCCCTGAAAGATGAGGCTCTCAGCTCTCTTCCTCATCAGTCCTCAGAAAAGTGTAAGCCAGGTTAACACCACACAGGCAAGATATTGGAGGAAAGTTTCCCAGGGTAACTGATTTTCCCAAGAGAAAAGACCTACCGGTTTTGATATTTGGTCTCCCTGTGAATCTGCAAGTCCCATTCAATTACCCTTTGGTAAGGCCCACATGTCAACAACTTTCTCTCTTCCCCTTCCACCACTTCCAATCAGAACTGCAGTGCTTCACATATCAATATGAATGGACAGCTAAGAATTACTTGATATTTGAGGAGGGCCTTCAACATGAAAGGCAGACATCCAAACCAACGAAGAGGAAAAGGGAATATACAAAAAAACAGTGAAGAAGAAAAGCACAGAAACTATGATTAACATTTTTAAAACGATAAAAGAAGGTTATGCCTTCTTTTAATGAGAACTAGAGGTGATTTTTTCAAAAAGGAGCAGAAGAAAGGAAGTCCTTGGACATACAAATATAACATCCTTATTCCATTAAAAAATCAAAAGAGGGGCGCCTGGGTGGCACAGTTGGTTAAGCGTCTGACTTCAACCAGGTCACGATCTCGCGGTCCGTGAGTTCGAGCCCCGCGTCGGGCTCTGGGCTGATGGCTCGGAGCCTGGAGCCTGTTTCCGATTCTGTGTCTCCCTCTCTCTCTGCCCCTCCCCTGTTCATGCTCTGTCTCTCTCTGTCCCCAAAAAATAAATAAACGTTGAAAAAAAAATTTTTAAAAATAAAAAAAAAAAATCAAAAGAAGAGTTGGAATATAATATAAAGTCAGGACAAAGTCCCCAAAAGTAGACCAAAGAAATGGAAATTGACAGAAAAAGTTAGATGGTCAGTCTAAGAGCAGCATCTAAAAATTTGGTCCTAGAGAGAAAATTTAAAAAGGAGGAAAATTACCTAGAACTACAGAACATAAATTTACAGATCAATTTTTTTCTATGAGTATATGGCAAACTGAATTTAAAAACAAAAACAACTCACCCCAAAGTCACCCAAAACTTTAAAAGTTTTCAGAGAGGGGAAAGAAGTTTATTTACAAATTATCGTGAATTCGAATTGTATCACAGATCTCTACAACTACCATGTAAGGTAGAAGAAAATGAACAATGTATCTAAATCCTGAGGGAAGTGATTTCCACAGAGCTCTATATCCAGGCAAACTAGTAATTGAGTACAGCAATAAAAACAAAGATACCTTAGGACACGAATGGTCTTACAAATTTACCTCCTACACAGAATTTTCCAGGAGGATCTTGGGGAATGTTATCCACCTTAATTGGGCACTAAACCAAGGGAGAAGAAGGAGACAAAAGATCCCATGATCAGGATAGAGACAAAGGAAAGTTTGAAAGTGATGATGAAGGAAAGTGTCAGGATGACAGTCATATAAAATATGTAGAGAATGGTCAGTCCATGTTAGCCATGAGGATGTAGGACTCCAGGAGGGAGGTCTCCAAGAAGAAAATGAAACTGACAGTAGTGTACATTCCAAGGAAAATTTCAGTTCCATTGGAAACCTTGGAGATAAATTAGCAAATGATACATGGAAAATTAAGCACATGGCAAATCAAGATAATTATTATTTCCAAGAGAAAACAAACAGCTGTATAAGAAAGGAAAAGTAGTTTAATTGTGATAGTTATATAGTGATAGTAATGCAAATCCTGAATAATACTGCAACAAATAGCAATATTGTGTGTGTGTGTGTGTGTGTGTGTGTGTGTGTGTGTTAGAGAGAGAAAGAGAGATGGTGTAAGAAAGCTGAATATTCATCTTCCATAAGTAGATGGTCAATAGATAAAACCTAATACTGAAAAATATAAGAAATATCAGTATTACCATGTCATATAGAAATATGGAAATAAATCCTAGAGGAAAGAGTTAAAACAATTCAAAGTGCTTGCCTCAGGAAAGGAGGACTCAAAAGTGAGCAGGATTGGAGAAGTCTTATGGTTTTCATTATAAACCTTGTAGAACATTTTACTTTCAAAAATATGTACATGTATTACTTTGATTAAAAAAATAAAGATTTAAATAGAATATAAAAATGAGAACTCTAGTGAGCCATGCTAGATTATGTGGAGAACTTCTTGACCAAATAAGTCAGTCCAAATGGCTCAGAACCAAAATCAGCTGAAAGACCTGTTCCATCTACTGCCTCTAGGTCCAAACCCAAGTCTTGGATGTGTCCACATTCACCAGAAAGCCACAAAAGGGAGAGCAAGAAACACAGAAACATCTTGCATTTACTCTGATTTCTCAAGCCTTTCCAGGACCATGTGGCTGCCACATGGAAGAATGAGAGAGGAATGGGGAGAAAAAGTTCAAGCCAAAAATAAGGAGAGATGATTGGGCCTTCTCCCTGGGGGAGCAAGCCCTAGCCCTCATACTGCACCCATGTGGGCTAGATGTTCAGTCTGGCACTCTATCTCCTTAACTAACACAGTGCACTATAAGATATTCTTAGACCTGAGTAACTATTGCAGTGCTCCTCCTTGAATATAGAGCAATGAGGGAGGGAGAGCTGTGAGTATCTTCTAGAATCCAACAGTGATGATAGCAGTGAAGCTGGAGGTGACAGTGTGATGATGGCGCTGATAGAGATGAGGAAAAGGCATGACAATGGGGATTTATAATGAGCACAACAGAGGGAGTGACTAGAGAAGTGATAGATACAGTGATGGGGCTAGCGATAGTGGAAGTGATGTTGACGATGGTATTGGAAGTGATGGTGCAAATAATTCTAGCGGGATGATGAAGGCGACTATTCATGATGATAGAGGTGATAGCGGCTGTGAAGATGGAGATGTTAGAGAAGGGGGTATTAGCCACGATAGTAGAGGTGATATGGTGGTGACAGTGGCATGATGAGAAACATGGTATTAGTGGGGTTGATGGCAGTAATGGGAGTCAAACAAGCGGAAGTGATAGTAATGTGGATGGCATTGGTAATTAGAGCAATGAAGGTGGAAGTGATAGTGGTGATAATGGTGGGAATGTTGGCGGCGATGATGGATTTGACAGTGGTGGGGATGCTGGAGTGACTATGGCCAAGATGGTGGATTTCATGATAGTAAGATGGTGGTATTGACAATGGGAGCAATGATACTGGATTTAGCAATGACAAACAGAATATTATAAATATGAGAATATCCATCAAAATCATAAGACAGATACATATGTAGAGCATCTAAAGACAAGTGTTTGAATAGGCTGGGTTATGCTGTGGTAACAAATAGCCCCCACATCTTTGGAAGTTTATATAGTGAAAGTTTAATTCTCATACTATATGTTAAAAGGTGGTTCTGCTCTCATAGTAACCCATGGGCTGTGCTGATGGAGGGTCCAATTCTGTGTGCTTTTAGCGCCACTGTGGCAGTTAGGAGAGAATGTGGTGAATCATGCATTGTTTCTGTACTGGTCAGCTTGGGCTAGGTTATGGACTCCAAAATTTCTGTAGCTTTCAACAACAGACTTTTGTACTCACATTCTAGGTACATTGCTCAGAAGTGACACATATTGTCTCTGCCTACATTTTATTGGCTGAAACAAGACTACTTTCCAAAGAGGCAAGGAAGTGCAATCTTCTCAGGTGCCTAGAAACAGAAGAACTGGAATATTTGTATACTCTTCAATGACTGTGACAGGCACCGTTTGCTCATAGGGTACAGGAAGAGTAGGGACGATGTAGGTACCATGGAAGGCTGCTATGGTCATGAAAGAAAGACTTGGTCAGTGTGGAGGAGCTCATGGAAAGGAGAAAACAATTTAGAGGCAGGAGATACCGGAGCTAGAGGCAGGACAAGTTATGGCAAAGTTCATAAACCTGCTTGCCATTGTTCCTCATATCCCTGGGTATTTCTGGCTTCCCAGAAATCCAACAGATTCTAGGAAAGTTTGTTTGGAGCACAAGATTGATAGACAGAAGCAGCAGAATATAAGGATGGAAAGGTCAGCTAGAGCCATGGCATGGAGGGATTTGAAAGCCATGCTGAGGTATTTTGCAACATAAACCACAGATAAAATGCTACATAGCCAAATAAGCTTGGGGAATGCTTCATGGGTATCACTCTCTTGTACATTAATTCTCTTTGCACCAGGAAACCCACTGGTGATAACTCTGCCATCTGCAACACATGGCTTCCAATTCTCTGGGTGTAAACATCCTGGTCAGCAGGATGGGGAAGAACAAGGAGTGGGGGCATAGGAGAAGTTTATGGGTCAGGCCAGGAAATGGTGCACATTGCTTCTGCTATAAAGTGTCATTGGACATAACTACTTATGTGGTTGCACATAACTGCAAGGGAGGCTGGGAGGTATAGTCCAGATGTTTGCCCAAATCAGGAGAGATGAAGTTTTGGAGGGCAGCAAATATTCTCTTCATAACAGCTCTTTTCAGATCTTTAAAGGACTTGAAAGTGAGTGAAGGCCAAATCTTTCCAGTATGAGATAGGGTGGCAGATGTTGGCTCAATGAATGGAAGGATTTCTTTGACCATTTTAACATAATCATGGACTGTCAAGATTGGAAGGGGTCTGGTATGGTTTAATCCCCAATCTAGGGCTTGAGACTCATTTCTAAGAACTCTGTTTAGGGGTGGAGCATTCTCCATGGATGAGGTAGCCTGTTTCATTTCCAGAATTCTGAAGGCTAGAAGTATTGACCACCGAACTCACACAGAACTGTGAACAAGAGCATATAAGCAAAGGCTTATTCTTGTGTCAGTCCCCGTCTCCATACCTTTCTCAGCACCTTGATGGTCCTCAGTTTTGTTTGATGGACACCTCACCCCCACAAATTTCTTCATATTCCTAAGTACCAGGGACACATATGTGGCAGCTTTTATTTACACTCTGGGGGGAATGTCTTAGAAGTTGGATCCCTGTAAGTGCAGTCTAGGTGGGAGCTTAAAGAGTGATCTCTGGGCCTTGCTGTTCTGAAAAGTCCACCCTCACCTCTGCTGCTCATTCTTCTTGGCCATATTTCTCTGAAGGCCCAGCCTGGCTACCGTACTGCCAAGCTCCACCCCTCTCCCCATTCCCTGCACCCTTTCCTGTACCCTGTGCTCTCTCTGGAAACTGTCAAATTCTCGTTTTCCTATGATGAGAAAATGATTTCCCTTAGCCTCCCATCGCTTTTCCTTGAGGCCGGCTTTGCAAACCATATGGTTCTTCAAGGCACTTTGCTTCACACAAAGGTGTTTACTTAGAAGAGGCATTAGGGGCCCTTGGGCGGCTCAGTCGGTTGAGTGTCTGACTCTTAATTTTGGCTCAGGTCATGATCCCAGGGTTGTGGGTTGGAGCCCTGCACCAGGGTCTGCGCTAAGCATGGAGCCTGCTCAAGATTCTCTTTCTCCCTCTGTCCCTCCCCCCAACTTGCTCTCTCTCTCTCTCTCTCAAATGAAAAAAAGAAAGAGAACAAAAGAAGGAAAGGAAGGAAGAAAAGAAGGAAGGGAGGGAGGGAGGGAGGGAGGGAGGAAGGAAGGAAGGAAGGAAGGAAGGAAGGAAGGAAGGAAGGAAAGAAATACATTATATCGCTCCTGTAGGGGGAAGAATCACTGCAGTTAGTTAGGGTGTTAGTTGACTTTGGTTTTTTTCCCCCTACTATTCACCCATTCATGCATTCATTCAGCACCTTATTTAGTGATCACCTACTATGTGCTGAGCACATAGGTAAAGTGCCTAGCACAGATCAAGGACTCAATAACTGGTAGCTCATTGCTCATTTCCTTCCCTCTCTTCCCTTAGAAAATTCTCCCTGCAAATGAAATGACACTTACCACCAAGAGGCCTCTAGTTCTAGATGCTAGGGAGAGCTGTGCAGCTATGGGATTGGCTGCCCCTGAGTGCACATCCCCCTATCCCTCAGGCTCCCACAGTGGAGACAATAACCTAAAGAGGGGTCACGCTTGAGTGTTCAACCTCCAAGGCCATTGCTGTGATTGACAATGGTAATAACCCTGACAGTCTGATGTCCCCTGTATAGACAGGAAATCCAGTCTTTATAGTTGATTACCTCACAGGGGTTCTGGGTAGTCCTCCAGCGATGTCTGATCCAGTCTCCCCGGTGCCAGACCTGGCCTGGGTGTCACTGTCTCATCTGCAGTCTCATTGACTGTCTCATTTACTGCAGTCTGTCTGATCTTCTCCTGACTTTGTGAGACGCAATGGCTGGCTTCCCCCTGGGAAGCAGCATGTTCTCATTTAGATTAGAATCTCCTATGCGGTACTGTTCTGCAGGGACCTGGCTCCCAGAGAGCCACCCAATGGTCAGATGACTAAGGTAGCCCCACTCTCTGTGCAGGGAAACTTCTGGGAAGCCAGTTGCCCAGCTATAGGGTTAGGTCTGCAGGTCTGCACCACTCCCAAGAGCAGCATTCACATCATGGAAGTGCTCCATTCTTAAAGGCTGCAATGTGAATGGTGGCCCCTGCGGTTGTATAATGTAGCAGTCATAAAGTAAAGTACACTTTATTTGCATCAGTAATGTGCTCCCCTTGAGTGCAAAGAGCTGTAAGCTTTCAAAGTCCAGTTCTGTGCTTTCCGTTGATCCTCAAAACACTCTGAGGTCAGGTGGCATTTCCATTTTACATAGGGGAAACTGAAGGACACAGAAAGTGGCTTCCCCAGGGTCACACAGCTAGAAGTGGTAGGGCGGGAGCTGGGGCTGGCCCTATGCTCAGACTCTGAGCACAGTGCTCTGACTGCTGTGTGGCAGCTCCTTGCCTCCTACCAGATGTCCCCAGCCTCACCATGCTCCTGCCAACCTGAATGCTTCCTCTACTCTGTCTGCTATTCCCTTTGGGTTCAAGACCCTCATTTCCAAAGCAAGTATATGATAAGTAGTGTGGGCTGATGGGAGAGGATAGCAGTGCCACCTCTCCAGGTGACACAGATCCATTTTCTTAGGAGCCTTGTTTTCGGGGCTTCCTTGGTGCCTTAAAATGGGAAGTGAGTAGGGAGGTAACACCCCTCGATATGGCCTAGGATGAAGCAAGGGAAGAAGGAGCAGTGTTGGGGTGGAGGGGAATACCACTGGCACCCTACATCCCACCTTGGGTCTGTATCCCATCCCCCTTCTTGTCCTCTGCTCCTGTCTGTCAGATGCTCCTGACATCTAGAAATCTGAGATGCCTGGAAAAGAGGGGAAGAGGCGGCAAACAGCTATGAGCTCATCCTTACTGGCCGGCGCCAGGCGCCCCTGCGGGACCCTTTTTCCATGGCGGGGTCCAGGCTCCTCGGGTGGCGATGACTTCAGGGCTGGAGATTCCCCACTGGCTGCCCCGGGGGATGGACGCTGGCTTGTAGTGCATTCCAGCCGTGCTCCCCTCAGCCCTGGCGACATGAGAACCAGAACCCTCGACCCTCTGTCTCCCCGCTACTCTCCAGGGGAGCCTCAGGCCCAGCTTGTCCCCAGTCGTCTACTCGGCTCCTCCTGACCCAGACCTTTCCAGTCCCCACTCTTCCTGTTCCAGAGATGGAAAGCCCAGGATCAAGAGATGGGATCCTCCTTCTTTCTCTTGACCTAGCTTTCCTTTCTGCCTTCCTCCTTCCCTCATCAGGTCCCCAGTCTGCCCCCTAGTCCTTGGTTCTTCTTGCCCAGCAGACATCAGCTTGGACAGAGTCAGTGTCCCCAACAGCAGACAATTATGGCTCCATGAAAGCTACCTGAGAGAAGCAGTTGTGGGCTGCCCCTGGATCTGTCCATGCACGCTGATGATAGACTTTGTGGAAACTTTGCTTCTCCTTCCCAAACCTGTCATGAAACACTGTACTCCAATCCCTGTCCAAACCTGCCTCCTATCTAGTCCAAGTCATTGATCCTCCCGCCTCACCCCATGTTGCCTTTGCAATTCTTTCCATTCTCCTGGTCTCCTTCATGATCATGGGGTGTTTTATGGGCCTGTGGACTGAGATGGCCCTGTCCAGTAACTACACCTCCAATATCCATTCTGGCCACCATGCTATAGCCTGGGACTCAAGAGTATTCCCACGACTATAGGGCTTCCCTATATCCTTTTGGTCACTCCCCCATATCTACTAGCACTGCACGCCTGTTATCACTGTCTACACACTGCTGGTAATCTGGCCCACAGCCTGTCTCTCTGCTCCCACCCTCAGCCTGTCTTCTTGAAGCTGTCTACACTTGCTTCTCTATTCAACTTCCATTCTCAGCTCAGCCTGCCCCCCTCAGACACAGCCTGCCCCCAGCCCGCTGAGTCTGTGCTCTCTGCAGTCATCAGTGACCTTCTCTGACCTTGTTCCTCTGACCTCTCTGGTAGCCAGTTACACTGACCATCCTCCTCCTTGGCCTTTCTGCTACCCTCTGGGCCAAATGATCCCAAAATACAGTGGCTTAAGCAAGAGGGAAATTCATTTCTCTCTCAGGAAGGCTGAGTGCATGGCTGGTTGGTTTGATGGTGTGAAGGCCTGGCTCCTTCTCTTTGTTCTGCCATCTTCCATATGCCACTTCCGTGTCCTGGTCCTGGATGGCTGCTCCTGATCCTGTCATACGTGGGAAAAGGGAGATGAGGAAGGGGAATGCCACACAACTTTCCTTTAGAAGCAAGACTCAAAAGCTGCAGTGTCACTTCAGCTCGTGTCCCACTGGCCAGAATGTAGCATATGGCCACACCTAGCTGGGGACTGTGATCTCTAGCCAGGCAGAAATTCCATTGCCATGTAAGAAGGAGAGAACAGATGTTGGTGGACAACTACCTCTGATTGCTCCTTGTTAATATTTTGCCCCTTAAATGTTGGTGTTCCCTTTTCTGGCCTGCTCTCTTCTCTATGTGTTCTCCATGGGGGACTTAATGCACCCACAGATTCAAACCCCACCTTTCTGAAGTAAGGCATTCGCAACTCTGCATCTTAGCACAGACGTACCTTCTGGTTCTATACCCACACTTCCACCCCACAACTGGGTAATTTTTTTTGGAGGTCCCACTAACACCTCAAAATCAATATGCCCCCAAACCTAACTCATTATTTTCTTCCCAAATTCCCTTTTCCCCGTGGGGCCCTAGCTTCTGTGTGTGGTACCACCCCTCCCACCCCAGGTTCTCCATCAGTTCCCATGCAGTCCATCCATCAAGCTCCCTCAGAGCCATCCCTTCCTCACCATCTCCCTGCCTCGGTCCAGGTATCTGTACTTCCCTCCTGGCCTTGCAGCCGCCTGCTAGCTGTCCCCTGTGCATCTGCCTCCCCAGGTGTACAGAGCAGCCAGACTGTCTAAAATGTGCGCCCCCTGCTTATACACCTTCCATGGCTCCCCAGTGTCTATAGAGCAAACCCCAGTCCATTCCCTGTTCTGCTTCTTCCTATTCATGCTTTGCCATTCAGGTGGCTTCATGAGCTCTGAAAAGTGCATATCCTGTTTCTCGGCCTGTGTTTCTCACCCATCACTTTCTGTCCATCTGCCCAACTTGGCAGATACCTACTCAGCCCTCAGGACTTGGCCTAAGTGTCTACCCCACTGGGAAGCCCCTTCTCACCCACTCCCATGCCTTTTGGGAGCTCTGAGATGTAACTCTAACCCCTGGCCTCTATGACACAGCCTCTGTCTGGTCAAAGCAGAACTGTAATGATCCATTTCTGTATCCCTCTCTCACCTGCCCAGGGGCTCTCTGAGGGCATATACTTTCCTTCTCCCTGGATCCAGCATCAGGCACAAGGCCTGGAAAATAACAAGCATCCAGAAAGTGTTTGTTGAATGAACAAATGATTGTGTCACCCTAGCTCAAAAAAATGTGAAGGATTTGAATGATGGGACCATAAGGTTTTTCAGGTTTACCTTTCACTCCATCACCCAGACGCACCATTTCTCAGCACAGACTTTAAAATTTTTTTTAATGTTTATTTATTTAAAAAAATTTTTTTTTCAATGTTTATTTATTTTTGGGACAGAGAGAGACAGAGCATGAACGGGCAAGGGGCAGAGAGAGAGGGAGACACAGAATCGGAAACAGGCTCCAGGCTCTGAGCCATCAGCCCAGAGCCCGACGCGGGGCTCGAACTCACGGACCGCGAGATCGTGACCTGGCTGAAGTCGGACGCTTAACCGACTGCGCCACCCAGGCACCCCTAATGTTTATTTATTTTTGACGGAGAGAGAGAGAGAGAGAGAGAGAGAGAGAGAGAGAGAGAAAACAAGTGAGCAGCGGAGGGGCAGGGAGAGGGGGAGACACAGAATTGGAAGCAGGCTCCAGGCTCTGAGCTGTCAGCACAGAGCTGGACGTGGGGCTCAAACCCATGAGCCGTGAAATCATGACCTGAGCTGAAGTTGGATGCTTCACTGACTGAGCCACAGGCATCCCAAGACACACCATTTCTTGTCATACCCACATGTTCTTAGGCTCCTGTATCTTTTGTCACTTGCTTCTCCCAACCTGAAGGGCCTTTCCCCCTTTCTTCACTTGTTGAACACATACTCATCCTTCAAAACTCACTTGTGGGCTACCTTATTTGGTCTGCCCAACTCAGTCACATATTCTTTGCTCTGGATTTCTGCTGCTCATGCTGCCATTATAGTTCTGTATTGTTACTGTCAATAGAGTGCAGTGTCCAGCTATGCTATTAACATCTCTCACCCCTCCTTATATATGTAGTTTTCTCCTTTCTCTGCTGTCCCCATCATCACGTGGTTGAAAGGAGGGGACCACCTTGGTGTTTGGCAGCCCTGCCTTTGTGGTCACTGTTGAGACTTCCCCAAACTGGGTCAATCGTAGCTCCTTACCTTTCTAGTTCTAGCTCATTGGTTTAAGACCAACCACCTCACTCAATCCAGGCCACTCAGAGTCATTCCCTGATATGTTTTCTAAAAACTGAGAAAGAAGTAGTATGATGTAAAACTCAGAAGCTATTAGAGGCCATATCTTCTTTGTGTGATTGAAGCCATTGTGCAGTGAGAGAAGGAAGCTAACACATAAAAACGCATGGATGGCATGGATTTATATATATATATATATATATATATATATATATATATATATACACACACACACACACACACATACACACACACACATATATGTGTATATATATGTATATGTATATACGTGTATATGTATATATATATATAAAGAGAGAGAGGCACATGCACACACACACATCTGGAGGAGCTTGAAGGATTCCTGCTCTTGCCATGAATTCGTTGGATTCTCTGAGTAAATAATATCCATCATTTTTCCTAATCTGGTTCAAGTTGCAACCAAGAGTCCTAAGTAATACATATACTAGTTTGGTTCTGCTTAGTATTGTAGCTATCGGAGTGCAAATGTGACCGCACCCCCAGTCTGTCTCTGAGTTTGTAGAGGGCACAGCCCCCTTTGCTGCCCCCTTGTCCCCCAATATGGCAGCATCCCCTCTCAGGCCTACAGCCCTACACCAGGGCTGGTTCATCTTTGCTAATTCAGTGACTAAATGCTCCCACACAGGATGACTGGGCTGCTGCCTGACCATGGCTTTCCTCCCATTTTAGGCTGTGTAAACCCATCAACAATCAGCAAATTAATAGTCTGTGAGCCAAGGTCACTCGTGGTTTGTTTACTGCAGCCGCTGTTCCCCTGGGCTGAGGAGTCCTTTCCACAGGTGTTTCTTCAGCCTGGGCTTAATTTATTCCTTTCCCCTTCCCTTCCTCACCCAGGCTAATTATTGCTTTTGTTTATAATTGAGTTAAGTAAACTGACCTCCAGTCTTCTCCAGCAGAAGCCTCCATGCCTACACGGTCCATTAATGCCGCTGCAGTGTGGCTGGACATCAGCCAGGCTGTAGGACACCACACATCTGGATACTGAGAAGGCTTCAAGGGCCGCTGCTGAAGGACAGTGTCAGGGCTGGGGGAAAGGGACACAACAGCAGACTTTCATTGCCAGTGACCCAAGACTTTGCCTGGCACTCACACCAAACTGTTCCTGAAGTGAAGTGGTGAGGTCAGCCTGGGTGTACATTCTGAGCCATGGGCGATGCTTGGGAGGGGAGCAAGATGTCTCCCTGGGAAGAGACCATGGGGCAGATCTGTAGAAGGAGCAATAGCCAAATGGTTGTGGCTGAACAGAGGAGGCTTTGATGGGGGAGGGGAGGCACTGTCCTCTGCTCAGCTGGGCACTACTGGGATGGGCAGTCACTGGCCCTTTCTGGTGCTGCTGTCTACACTGGAACTGGAACTGCAGGGACTGAGTCCAGCACTCTTCAAGGGCCCACTCCAACCAGGAACCCATAAATACTGGGCTGGTTTTAATACAAAGACCAGCCCCAGGCCCATCAGCAGGGTGTTTTCAGCAGGGAGGAATAGACATACTCTTTCACTCTGGCTCTCATGTGGCCCAGCACAAGGGGAGCTGTCTGGGTGGGGGCTACCAACCAGAGCTTGGCTGCCCCCCAGCCCCTTGCCCTAAGCCCTGACGTCACAGCCCAGACATCTGGCTGTCGGATCTGATTGAGCTCATGCCTGGAGGGAGCTGGCAGGCCATGAAGCCTAACCCCGCACACATCCATGCCCACCCAGCCAGGATCGGCCCTCCTCCTGGGGCAGAGCACTCACTACACTGAGCCTTGATGTCCTCGTACATTAAATGGGGATAATGATGGCACCTACCTGGAAGGGCTGTAATGAAGATTAATGAAGACCATGAGCTGAATGTACACAGCATACAGGACCTGGCAGATTTTAAAATCCAACTGGTGATAGCCACTAGAGTATCATAACAAGATGCTCCTCCTACTCTCTGTGACACTAATGTGCTGTGTGATCTTAGGCAAGCCACTCTTTCTGAGCCTCAGTTTCTTCATCTGTAAAGCAGGAGACTTTCCATCAAGCTTCTTTTTCTAATCCAAAGTTTCACTATCTGTAAAATCAGGATAAGATATTTTCTTAATTATCTACTGGGGTGGATGGAAAGAAACTCAGATGACATATAGTCAATGCGATAAAGCTTTGAAAAATATAAAGAATTCAAGAGATAATAATGATAGTGAGCAAAATGATAAGTGCTAATTAATTCTAGTCATTTCCTAATATGCTTTTATTTGCTTGCCGAATGGTTGGAGGGGAGAATTTCAAGTGTAGGTGCTGAGGAGGAAACCTGGCAGAGTGGTTCTGGGCAGAATGTAAATTATGCAGGGATGTAGCTGAATTGGAGACATTCAGCCCACTCTTGGGATGTCTCCAACCTGCTAGGTGTGTGGTTTGGATAAGCTCCCCAAGTGGTTCTGAAGCTCTTGACTCCCACCTCATTCCCCTTCTTGGCTATTCTTTCACTTATGACTTTGAAGCTTATTGTGAAGTCAATGCTGCAGGGATCCCATTCATAGCTATTCTCAGATACTCATCTCTGTCTGTGTGTCATTGAGATTCCTGTAATGGAAGGGTCTGGGCTAAGAAGGGGGTAGACTTTGAGTTGGAACATAAGGGGAGAGTTCCACAGAAGGGAAGACTGCAGGCCAATGTCCCCTTGGCCAATGGTCCTCACATGTCTCCCTTTTGTACCTGTGGAGACAGTTTCAGCTGCTGTGTTCTCAGGAGCTGGCACAGGGTCTACATTAGGATATCTTAGCCCCTTTAATCCCATTATTTCCCTCCCTGTCCTCCACTGATCTGCCCTTCTCTTGGAAAGAATCATTACTATCTTTTGCATATCTCCATGACTTAAGCACATTGTGGTAAGCTATTTTCTATACCTCGTATTGTGAGGACAATACATATTTCATTTTTCTTTTTTTTTTTGTTTTTTTAATATTTATTTATTTTTGAGAGAGAGGCACACACACAGAGCATGAGCAGGGGAGGGGCAGAGAGAGAAGGAGACACAGAATCCAAAGCAGGCTCTAGGCACCGAGCTGTCGGCCCCAAGCCGGACATGGGGCTCGAACTCACAAACTGCAAGATCATGACCTGAGCTGAAGTTGGATGTTTAATTGACTGAGCCACCCAGGCACCCTGCCGTATTTCATTTTTCAAACATACAGCATTATGATATCAATTAGGTATCTAAGGCTGGGATCCCCTAGAAGTAGTACTAAGACAAAGATTTGAATGCAAATAGGGAAGCGATCTAAGAAAGCACTGAAGGAGTACAAAAGTGAGAAAGGAAAGGGAAGAAGCCAGTAAAGGGAGTGCTATTGAGTAGCTATTGGTGTGGGAAACTGGGGCACAATCTCACTGAGTCATTCCAGGCAAGGGGAAGGAAGCTGAGGTATCTATGTACCATCTCCCTGTCTTTGACTGAGGACTGCCTCCAGGAGCGCTAAGCCTCCATCAACTCTGGCTTGTCCTGTGCACAGGCAGACACAGGTGTGTAACAGGCAGTCTTCAGTCTGTAGAGGTGACACTGAAGACTATGGCAGGCATCCCAGGGGGCCTGCTGCAATAATGCTTTTACAAATGAGGTACATCCCCCACTCTTGCCCTCAACTCACCAAGACTGCTCTGATGTGCAATTTGGAGTTGGGGTTCTCTAAGTTGGTACACTATGACAGAGTTTTGGACAATGCCAGATACAGTCATTATGAGAGGAATTAAAAAAAAAATCTATTGAGCCCCTGTTGTAAGACAATGTTCCATGCATCTCATTTTTCTGCACATCTTGCCAGCACAGACACAGGCTCCCTTTGTTCTTGATTTGCAGCTTTGTCTGTGTCCAGAACAGTAAAGAGAATGTCTATTTCTAGATCAAATTTGAGGCATACTTATTGCCTATTATAAAAGATTCAGACTCTCTAAGCTCAGAGGTCTTCTGTAATACAACCCACAGTGAGTGCAGGTATCACCTGGCCCTCTTTGCCTAACACTGTAGAAATTAGGGCTCCCTGGGCTGTGCAAATGCTGATGCTCCAGACTGTTATCACTGTGAGTAATAAGTCCTTTGACTCTGACCCAGGAGTCTCATGTCTTCTGCCAGCATCTGGGAAATTGTGGCAGGTAAGCTTTCTAGCTTGCAAGAAGGGTGCAAACCTCAGCTCCTTTTACAGTTCTTGACACCTTTCCTACCTGCCCCCCAAATCAAGTGCTTGGCTATCATGTAAGTGATGTAAAGAGACATGAGACCTTCTGTTCAGGAGCTCAAAATCTATTTGGGCAAGTAAGATGAGTAAATAGGAAGTAAAAAATCATCCACAACATGGTCTGATTACTAATAGCATAGTGCTTGAGAAGGGGCTTTGAGGATGGGGGTTTGGAGGGAGGGAGAAGAGCTGGAACAAAGCAGGGAGGCTGGGAGTGAGTGCAAAGTGTCCAGGGCAGTCCACACCTGGTATGGGTGAGGGTCAGCCCACACACAGAAAGTCAGGAGTTCCCAGCTAAGGAATGCACACTGAGATCTGGGGGTGATGGGGAGCCCTGGAAGCCCTATACCATGCCGCCCATGTGTCTCATGCACCACCCTATCTTCTCTGGGACTTACTGTTCTGACACCTTCATTTCCATCAACTCGCTGTGCCCAAGGTGCCTTGGAAAAGTCCCCACAGAATACGTGGCACTTTTGTGAGGCATGTAGTTGTTTGTGTGGCCTGGGAGCTGGGGGTGGGGGCTGAGTCCAGAGTCCATAGAGCCCCCACCCGCTCTCCTGGGCAGCAGCCAAAGACTACCAGAAATGTCCAACAGGGAGAAGATTTACAGCTGAGCTAGGAAGAGCATCCCTGTAAAGATACCTACACAGTCATTTCAACAGGAGAATTTACAAGCATCCACCCTCCTTCACTTGCTACTGAGTGGAAAAATACACTGGGCCCAGAGCTGTGAGTTCCTTGCCAAAGCCTGTGACTCATCCCTAAGTCATAAATAACGGGTCCCTCATGACAAAGCAGAGAAGGGAGCCGGGCCCGGGGCCACGTATTTATTAGAAAGGAGAGTATAACCATTAGTCGGGGGGCTTGGTTTCCGGAAAAGTCAAACCACACCACGTTAGAGAAGGTCAGGAGGCACTTCCACAGGAATTCAGACCTGACATTTTTTTTTTTTTTCATATTCTCAACCTTTCATCTGGGCTGGAGACCCTTGATGCATCCACCAGAGGTATCCCTTGGCCACGCAGTCCCATGGATCAAGGCAGGTCTTTGCCATGTCCCAGGCCCTATTAGGTGTCTTCTGACAGCCACAAAAGGAGGCAGAACTGCATGCCTTGGTGGCCACCACGTTGTGAGCATCAGGAAACGTTTACTGCCTGAAGTGTGACCTCTGGCAAGTTATGGTTTCTCACGGGGCCTCCATTTCAAAAGGCTTCCAGGCCCGCTGTCAGAAAAAGGTGGGAGTAGGTGCAGGCACTGTGTGGACAGAGGAACTGGCTCATGCTTGTGAGAGGCATGGTCTTAGGGCAAAAGGAAAGAAAAGGAAAGGTTTGCTTCTCTCTGGAACACACTCTCTGGGGGTTTCTTCCTGTCTCCGCACCTCTCTCTGTCTCTGGGTATATAGGACTAAGAATCCAGAGGATAATGGATGTACACAGGGAGGAACAATAAATCACTTACAGACTGTCAATGAAATCTTCACTGCTTGAAGAAAATACAGGCGTGTGTGATTCAGGGAAAGCTGAACTTGCCATCTTCCCTCAGACTCCTCCCGTGTTTTCAACACTACCTCCCTTGTTGCTCAGACCAGAAAACTGGGTGTTTAGGATACTACTCTGCTTCCCCCCCTTCCTGCACCTGCTCAGGACATCACCATCCCTCACCTGATGGCACAGGTCTGAGCAAGCTGCATTTCCAACCCTTCTGTGCCTCCTACTATATTCTAGCAAAAGTCCACTCCCTTTCGTGTGGCTTCCAGGCCTGGTGGGGCTGCACCATTGAAGTTGTCTGATTTCTGTCTTGTTCCCCTGCCTGACACCTACTCACTCACCACAGCCCAGGGTCAGCTCCTCCTTCTGCATCCTGCTCCCCTAGGGCCACCTCGGCCAGGTACACACCAACCTCGGCCTCCTGAATCTTGGTGGCCCTTAACTGCTGCTACCCATCCATGCCCCCAGCCTGGCCATGCACCCCCTAGGCAGAGACTGTCTTACCTAATCCTCTGTGTCCACACAAACCCTGTCATGCAACTTCAGCCAGGGAGAGCTCAAGGAGTGAACGATGAATGGCCAAAGAGATGAATGGAGTGGTGAATCAACCCTGCCTTTATGACAGCCCTTGGCACACACAGGAATGTGTGCTGAGTCTGCTTCCCTACTCTGAACTGTGCCCTATTTTCGTTGCCGCCTTCTGGCCTGCAAAGCCAAGGGCCTTAACTAACAACTGGCCTTGAGCACAGATGACTAACAGAAGCTCCATGCGTGGGTTGGCTGTTTGATCTTGGCTACCTCGGCTATTAGGGAGACTCCACTCCTCTACCCTGAGCTAACTGGCCATTTCAGACACCACATGAGGGGCATGAGTATTTATTATTGTGGGTTTCCAGGGCCCTGGTTTTGGGCTATTGTGTTTGGAAATGCATTCCTCTATTGTGTTTCCATGAACACTGCAATCAGAGCATGAGCATTAAAGCAAAAAGGAATCCCAACTGTCAGGTCTAGAAATCCTCGTAGGAATCTTCTGGATCAACCAATGCCTTCACCATACAGATGAATTCCTTGGAGACAAAGATTTGGTCCACAGTCTTCAGCGCCAGTGGGAGGAGCGGCTCTGGAACCCCAGAGGTTATTGGTGAACCCACTGCCCTGGGTAGCTGGGTAGTTGACTCAGCATTCTCATCTTGCCACTGCCCTCTTCCTCAAGTCCTGAGGCCCCTGGGCTGGCCGATGGCTCCACAGCCTCCTAGGCCCTTCCCACATTTCTTGTCTGCCTTGCTGGTTTCCAGTTTTGCTTGTTTCTCTTATGCCTCCCATCAAGCACCTGGTGGTTGGGCACAATAAGACTTCAGCCTTGCAGACAATGGATTTGGGTCTCAGGTCTTAGAATCAAGTTCTTGGGACAGATTTAAGGTAAAGGCCATCAAAATGCCTTCCTGATCCTGTTCCCGTGTCTGGCAGGCTCAGAAAGGGCTGAGAAGAGCCTGGTGTGGACTTACTATAGGCCCATTCATCCTAGTGGGGCCACTGGGCACTCACCAGCTGGGGAGGAAACACCCAGCCACCGGCCACAAACAAGGGAAACAAGTGTGAATAAACACACGGCAACTCCTGGGCTTGAGTCTTGAGTCTTTACCACCCAAGTGTCCTCACTTGGGGAGGGCTCTCTGGAGGGGGATAAACTCTGGGAAGTTTCAGGGCAGAGATGGCCTTGGAGAAGAGGAAGGACAGGGGCCAGAAGGATACAAAAGATGCCCTCTTCTCAGGGGCGCCTGGGTGGCTCAGTTGATTAAGTGTCTGACTTCAGCTCAGGTCATGATCTCATGGTTGGTGAGTTTGAGCCTCGCATCAGATTCTCCGCTGTCCGTGCAGAGCCTGCTTCAGATCCTCTGTTCCCCTCTCTCTCTGCCCCTCCTCCCCGCTCAAAAATAAATAAACATTAAAAAAAAAAGGATACCCTTTTCTCTTGAGATCCTGATTAGCACTGGGGCTGGAGTAACACCATGCCTTGCAGCCCTGTAGCAGGTGGATGGGAAGGGAGGGGGTGTTAGATTCAGCCTAAGAGGGGCCATTGAGGCTGGTGCCCTGGGCTGGAACCCTTAGCCTCACCTGCCTTAGGTTCTGGGGCGACATTACCTCCCTTCCAGCAAGCTTCCCCTGTGACCCTCTGAGCCACCTCTCCTTTCAAGCGAACACCCTCCCTCACTCCATCAACTGTCTCTGGAGAGACACAAAGTCTCTCAATGTGCAGGGAGAGCTGAATTCCCAGCTTTCCTCCTGACCCCAATCCAAATCAATTGCATGTGTAGGGGAATGAAGACAGAGAGGTGTGGTTCTAATGGGACTGGAGGCAGCAGGAGTGAGCTTAAGTTTTATCTGGGCGGAGGAAGGGAGCTGGCCTTACTGCCGGTGTGCAGGAGGCCTCCTGGGGACCTCTCCAGCCTGGGGAGAAGTCGGTACTGTTGGTTTCTGTCATTGCCCACCCCCAGCCTTTGCCCCCACGTTCCAGGCCTCACAGCTCTGGAATCATCTGTAGCTTGCCCAAGCTGTTTTCTCTGCTCAGACCATTCTTCCTACCAACTTCCTAACCCCATCTCAGCCTTAATGCCCTGCATAATTCCCACTCACTCTTCCAGAGCCCCTTCAGATAGCAAGCATATGACTAGCATTTGCTGAACAAAACCCCAATCTGGGGGCTGCAGGGACCAAGAGGTCTGAATTCAAGCTCAGTTCTCTTTGCAGATAATCTGCATCTAATTTGCTTGTGATCTTGGGCAAATCTCTCCTGGTCTCTGGCCTCAACTTCTTTATCTGTCAATGAGGCAGCTAAGTTGGCTGAGCTGTGAGTCTTCCAGCTCTGACACACACCCTGGGTGGCAGTGAGGCCAAGGTCCCGGCCCCATGCTCTCCCTGCTGGCCTGCCTCACCCTCCCCAGCTGGGAGGAACATCCTGAACAGCGTTAAGAATAATAAACACGGGCTGATAAACATCAATAGGCCCACCCGGTGCCAAAAGGGAAAGAGGGAAGACTGTGCTTTGCTGGCTGGAGCCTCCCTGGACCAAAGAGCCGCTGCCAGCTCCTTAATCATCTGGAGACAGCCGGCCGGCTCCCCCAGCCCCGCCCCAGGCCCAGGGCAGGCAGAGGCCAGGCCAGGCCCTGGGGGAACCAGCCACTAGGTCCTTAGCCTCAGGCTGGCCACAGATGGCTCCCTGACCCCTGTGCCAGGGCCTTTTGCTGAACAGAGGCTTATGTCACCACCCTGCTTGAAACCTTCAGTGGCTCCCTCGTGCCCACGAGACACAGCCTACATGCCCCAGCCTGGCATGGAAGGCCCCTCAGACCCAGCCGCAGGCTGCCTCACCAACCTCATGGCTCACCTGGTCATGGACTACGGTTGCAGAGTGTATCTCGTCATTCTTCAGAAATGCTAAGCTCTTCCTCCTCTGAGATTTCCCTCAGACTGCTCCCTTTTGGGGAAGGCCCTGCTGCCCTGGCAAAATCCCACTTTGACTCTCAATTTGGGTGCAGGTTTAGAGCTAGCATTTTTAGCTAGAGGGGCTCAGTATTCCAATTATTTGGTTCATTGCCCAGCTCTCTCATAGATCATGAGCTATGGAAAGAGGAGACCTGTTAGTGGAGGAGTGAGGTAGGGTGCTTCCTGGAGCTCTCAGCATCACTTACCTTAGGTTCTAGAGGGATGTTACCAGGAGCCAGGTGGTCTGGGTTTAAAACCCGTCCTGTCACTTTGCTATGTGGCCTTAGGCAAATCACTTAACCTCTCTGTGCCCCAGTTTCCAGTAAAATAAGGATGATATGAAAGGCTGCCTTTAGGCTTACAAGGGCTGACACATCTCCAGCCCTTAGAAGAGGACTGGGGCCCAGCAATGCCCTCCTAATTGGCCCTAATTATTTACTTGTTTGTTTGTTTGTTTTAGCCCTAATTATTTAGATTTGCATACCATGCACTACCAGTGCCTGGCACACAGTAGGCCCCAGCTGCGTGTGTTGAATGACTAGATGACTGTCTGACTCATAGCCAGAGAAAGGACCACAGGCCTGGCTCCTTCGTGGAGTCTTGGTCTGCTGTTGTTATGCAATGAGTATCTGCTGAGTGCCTGGCTGTGGTGGCCAATGGTGTATTGACAGGACAGGCACCCCCTAAGGGCAGGAGCTGCATTTTCTCCACCAGAAGAGGGAGATCACTTCACGTGGAGCCTGTGGGTTTTGGTGAACTTGGGGACTTCTGGTTGCCTCGGCCTCTCCAGGGGTGCTGATGAACTCAGTGGTCGGTGGCTCTGGGTGCTGAGTCATGTAACACTTGGAGTTAGCGGTATGGCTGGGGAAAGGAGGGTGGCCAAGGCAGGAAGTGGGCTGCTGTGGCCAGGGCGGGCTGCCCTTATGACCTCTTGGGCCTCAGGGGCTCTTCCCAGAGCTAGTGACCTGGCTCATTCATTAAACCGCAAGTCTAAGGGCACCACCATTCCCAGGGAGGCTCGGTTCGCCGACTTCCAGCCTTCCCGCCTCCCTGGGGAAGCTGTGTCTCCCTGTTTTGGTCCAATTTTCCATGTGGGATTTCCGGAGACACCAGATGGGTCATGTGATAGGAGACATGGTTCGGGAACTTCGTACATTTCTAAAATTCCTGACCCTATTTTCAGATGCCTGCTCCCCTGTGCATACCCCTCCCCAAACATACCCTTTTATTATGAGCAATATCTTCCTTTCCAGTGGAGAATAAGAATCATTAGTAGATGTATGAATCAGAGTTCCAGTGGGTTGAGAATCATCCTTAATTTGAGAAGGTCTTTCTGCTAGACTATGGTTAAGGCTTGCCTGAGGGGTCTTGGTGGGAAATGTGCAGTTTGTGGAATACAAATACACTGGAGGAAACTCAAACACTCTGCTATGGGTTGAGGATCATGTGCTGTCTGATTACTCACAGCAAGGGGCTGCCCTGGCCTGTGCATCAGGGAATTTGGGGATAACCTTGCTTCAGGCTGTCTCAGGGAAAGTCATGTTGCAGTTCTGTGCATCTGTGAACCACAGTAATGCGTACATGCCAGCTATGGGCTTTCCTAGTAGCTTAGAGATGGGGAATGCAAGCTAGATAGCACTGAAAAATCGGCACCAAGAAATGGTTGGTCGTGGGGGACAGGGCCTCAGGCTATGGGCAAGGTGTAGGGGATGCACCTGGGGAGAGACTGGGGTTCTAGGAGGAGGCAAGATCAGTGCCGTGAACTAGAGGCAGTGGGGCTAGGAAGGAAGAGAGAACCCAGATACGTGTCCAGCACCACAGCTGTGAGCAAAGACCACACCTTTGAACAATCAGAAGAAGGTTTCAGAGCACAGCCCTGAGCCAGAGTGCAGGGCTTGGTGGGCAATGGCTGGGCTGGCCTTCTGCGTATCCCTCCTGTTGGGCCCTTATGCAATGAATGCATGACCTGCATAACCTTCATGCTGTGGCCCAGAGCCCTGGAACAGAAGCGCTTGTGTGTGTGTGTGTGTGTGTGTGTGTGTGTGTGTGTGTTTATGTTTGTGCTGGAGCTTCTGGATCAAGGACTATGTCTCCTCTCCCCTCTATGTCCTTCGAATGTTCCTTCTAGGGGAGTCTGTCCTCCATGGGGCCACAATGTAGGGGCTCTGAGGCTAGCATGGAGGGGTCAGCTGCTGTAGCCTAGGGCCTTCCTTATTCATGGAGCACTGAGTGCGGCCAGGGTGCCCTCCTTCCCTCTGAGGTGCCCTGGGGACAACTGATTAAGCAGGTTGGCACAGTGTCTCCAATGATTTACGGGCTCCCCAGAAGCTTCTTCCTGGAGAGCTGGGCTGCTGCATTATTCATAGAGAAGAGCCGTAAATCTGCCCCTGGAGCTGGCTCTGGCTCTGCCTTGGAAGATGAGGACAGAGGGAAGGGGTGGGGGAGGAAGGGCAAAGTGCTCAGGGTGCCAGGCAGTTCCAAACAGGCACCCGAGCCCTGCTTGTCAGTGTGCTGTGGAAGGACGCTGCAAGTCACCTTGTCCATTTCCTGCATCTTAGGGGTGACACTGTAGGTCTTTCTTTGGTTACTCTGGTCCAGCAATTTTCCTCTTGTCTAATCTGGACACATTTTACTGTAGCTGAAGCCCAGGCTTTCTGCCTGAGGCAATTCTTAACAGGACTTTTAAAATATCAGATCACATTTCTTTAGAACAAATGATCTGCCTAAAGCCCTGGTATCAGGCAGTGGGGTTCTCCATTAGTAAAACCCAGACTGAGCCTCTGCTAGTCTTACTTCTGGCTGTGGTTTACTCTATCTCACTCACTAAGATCTCTGTGTGAAAAATGCAAGGCAAGGCATAGCCTCGGGCGTGAGAGGAGCCATTAGTGCAGTGCTCCTCAAACTTGGGCCTGCATCAGAATCACCTGTAGGGTTTATCAAACACAGATTTCTGGGCCCTGCCCCCAGTGCTGCTAATTTAGGAGGTCCAGAGTGAGGTCCGGGAATTTGCATTTCCAGCAAGTGATGCTGATGCCTCTGGCTCAGTGCTAGCACCTCGAGAATCACTACCTTAATATACTTTAACCCAGCTTTGCTACGCTAGCATCACCTAATGAGGGAAGGAACCATCCGATAAAATATACAATCATTAAATTCATTAATTAATTCATTCAGTAAACATTTACTGACACCTACGTAAAAACACAGATATGAAAAGCCAGGCACTGACCTCTGTCCCAGTTCATTGTTCAGTGTGGAAGAGAAGGACACGTGAGCAGACTCTGGGCATTTGCTAAGCTGAGTCAAGCAAGTCAATATATTCAGTCTCTGCCGAAGGCTTGTAAATGCCTTCACTGCTCACTGCTGTGATCTAAATAAGTAGAGGAGACATGGTAGCATGGTGCTATCTTTTCCAAGGCTGACTGGACAAACACCCAGAGATTTGATGGGCTGTGTTCAGTCAAGTCTGAAGGTACCAGTGTCCTAAAAAGGAGATGTTCCTGCAGATTAGGAGTTGAGGGGGTCTTCATGGAGGAGGGGAGGACTGAAGGATGAGTTTGGGAAGGAGGAGAAATTGGTAAGCATGGTTATCCATGCTAGAATAACACTCTCTTCAGCTTCACAAATGTGACTGTCCACTTGCTTTCTGAGCTTTAGGGTGAAAAACCTTTCCTCTGACCTTTCTGGTCCCAGATCCTCAGTTTCTCGTAGTCTCTCTTCTGCATTTTCTCCTGGAACCTGTAGACAACAAAATATGCTTGTCTCAAAGACTTACAAGGGCAAACAGAGAGTAAAAAGTAAAGGCTGTTTGGGCAGTGTCTGAACCTGGGTTGGGAGAGACGGTAAATAAGGAAGGGGATTTATGACAGAGTGGAAATGGGTTGCAAGGAGCTATAGTAGGGGGTGCCTGGCTGGGAAAGGGAAGAGGGCATGGAGTAAGGAGCAGGTTATTTAGATGCATAGCAGGAAGCCCTGTTGAGACCTCCCAAGACTGTACTCCGCTCCCATCCTACTTCTCAGAAGGAAGCCTTTTAAACTATTTTTGTGTTTCTTTTGGGATTTATATCTGTATTTCTTTCTTTCTTTCTTTCTTTTCTTTAATTATAGGGAGCACGAGCAGGGGTGGGGAGTGGAGAGAGAGAATCTTAAGCAGGCTCCACGCTCAACGCAGAGCCCAATGCAGGGCTTGATCCCACCTTGGGATCATTACCTGAGCAGAAATCAAGAGTCAGAAGCTCAACTGACTGAGCCACCCAGATGCCTTTATATTTTTAACTAAAATGAATGCATTGCTTTCTCTTTATCCATTAACTTCAGACATTATTGACTTTCTACTATGATAGATGAAAATATAAACTCACTTATACACACTCTTCTACATCCTCTCTTCTCCTAATATCATTATACCTAGATTCTCGTTAAAATTGTTTTCAGAGTTTTCATCATTATGGCTATAAATTTTGGTCACTGTTGACACAAATGGTATAGTCTAATTGTATCTCATTTCTTGTACAACTTTGAGCTTTTTTTTGGAATTAATAATTGCCTC
The DNA here is from genome assembly GCF_018350175.1 of Felis catus. Taxonomy (NCBI): domain Eukaryota; kingdom Metazoa; phylum Chordata; class Mammalia; order Carnivora; family Felidae; genus Felis; species Felis catus. The sequence goes on from NC_058370.1 coordinate 88,320,962, forward strand.
AGCTTTTCATTCATTTTATTTTCTTTGAACATCTGATTAAGTAATTTCCCACCATTTCATAGCTCTGTAAAATACCTCTCAAAGCAATTTTCTGATTGATCAAGCCCACCAGATAATTGACCATCTTCATTTTCTCTCCCCTGGGGTCATGTCTTCGTGCACTCTGAGACCTGTTGCTCTATCTGGACTCACTTCTCTCTCTGGTGGTGGCACAGCCTTATCCCGCCCCTTCCTCTCTCTACCATCCTGGCATTGCCTTTGCCCTTTGCCCTTGTCTTACGTTTATTCTTGGTCGCTTTGACTCCATGACATGTCTGTCTCTTTCTTGATTTACTCCCTTGCTTTGGTGGTGCACACCCTCCAATAGCTTCTTGAGGGATAGTATAGCAGATATAAATGTTAGGAGATTCTGCATGTCTGAAATGCCTTTACTTCACTCACAAACTAGATTGAATATAGGTGGGGAACTGTAGGGTGAAAAAAATTTCTAGCTACTAGTGTTGCTGTTGAAAAGCCCACCTCCATTCTTAGTCTCAGCCCTTTGCTTGACCTATTTTTGCTTTTTAAAAGCTTTTAGATATTTACCCCTGGTATTTTAAAAATCATGACAATGGGTCTTGGCATGTATTTATTTATTTATTTATTTAAAAAAATTTTTTTTTCGACTTTTATTTATTTTTGAGACAGAGAGAGACAGAGCATGAACGGGGGAGGGGCAGAGAGAGAGGGAGACACAGAATCAGAAACAGGCTCCAGGCTCTGAGCCATCAGCCCAGAGCCTGATGCGGGGCTCGAACTCACGGACCGCGAGATCGTGACCTGGCTGAAGTCGGGCGCTTAACCGACTGCGCCACCCAGGCGCCCCTTGGCATGTATTTAAAAACAAAATTGAAGTTCAGTCTGGAGACCCATGATCTTTAGTTCTGATATGGGGGAACTATCTAGCTGGGGGCAGTCCACCTAAAGAATTATAAGCCATAAAATGCTCATTGTCTTAAGCAACTAAATTTTGGAGTGGTTGTTATGTAGCAGTAGATAACCAGAATAGTGGGAGGAGAGAGCTTAGAGCTACACTGCATGAATCAATCTGAAGATTTTTCTTTGGTGCCTTATATTAGCCAGCTCCTTACCTCTATCTGCTCTCTCTGCATTTAGGTTCAGGAAATTCTATGGTTTGGAAATTTACTGGCCCAAATATAACTACTGATATTGACTCCAACTTTCAAAATGTAGCATTCAAGATCTTTACTCTGATATAGGTCAAGGCTAAACTTTGGCACTATGATGATTCATAATTTATATATATATATATATATTATATATATATTTATATATAAATATATATATTTATATTATTATATATTATATATATATATATATATATATATAATATATATAATTTATTGTCAAGTTGGTTTCCATACAACACCCAGTGTTCATCCCAACAGGTGCCCTCCTCAATGCCCATCAGTTTGTTCTCAGTATTTAAGAGTCTCTTATGGTTTGCCTCCTTCCCTCTCTGTAACTTTCCTTCCCCTTCCCCTCCCTCCTGGTCTTCTGTTAAGTTTCTCAGGATCCACATAAGAGTGAAAACATATGCTATCTGTCTTTCTCTGCCTGACTTATTTCACTTAGCATAATACTCTCCAGTTCCATCCACGTTGCTACAAAAGGCCATATTTCATTCTTTCTCATTGCCAAGTAGTATTCCATTGTATAAATAAACCACAACTTCCTTATCCATTCATCAGTTGATGAACATTTAGGCTCTTTCCATAATTTGGCTATTGTTGAAAGTGCTGCTATAAACATTGGGGTACAAGTGCCCCTATGCATCAGCACTCCTGTATCCCTTGGGTAAATTCCTAGCAGTGCTACTGCTGGGTCATAGGATAGATCTATTTTTAATTTTTTGAGGAACCTCCACACTGTTTTCCAGAATGGCTGCACCAGTTTGCATTTCCACCAACAGTGCAAGAGGGTTCCCATTTTTCCACATCCTTTCCAGCATCTATAGTCTCCTGATTTGTTCATTTTAGCCACTCTGACTGGTGTGAGGTGTTATCTCAGTGTGGTTTTGATTTGTATTTCCCTGATAAGGAATGATGTTGAGCATCTTTTCATGTGCCTGTTGGCCATCTGGATGTCTTCTTTAGAAAAGTGTCTATTATGATGATTCACAATTTTTTGATCCAATATCCTGACTGTAGCTAAAAAACCTTTTCCATCAAGCTTTCTCCTCTCCCTAACCTAGGACATTTCCTTCCTAATGCTTTCCTTCACAGTCTACCTGCATCTTTTGAGAAAATGGGATTAAAATTCCTTGTGCACAATGTATTCCTAGAATTTCTTCCCCTCATGCAATTTCTCCAGCAGATGTAATGTGGACCTCTGTCAGACACTAGCTCTTGACTGCTAAGGATTTTAATGGAGGCAGGTTTGCAGCCCCTGATGTGGCCCATATGACTTTCCCTCTACGAGTCTTAGAAAAACTTAGAGAGAGATGAATATGTGTAACATCACTGAAAACCAAGGCTGATGAACAACATATTATCAGATTATAAAAGGAATTCTTACTAAACACAATACTGATAAAGCTGTATCACAAAAGCAGAAACAAATGGTACACTCATGTTCCATTTAATATAAAGCAGAACATTTCTTTTCTCCTCCTCTGGTTGCCCTAAGACACTCTGATACCAAACTAATTAAACAACTATGAAACTGTCCCAGTACGGGTTAGTGCCTTCCTACTAACATTTCTACATTCATTTGGAGACACAAACTGCTGTAAAACAGCACAGCGATATAGGGTGACCTAGACCAGGGAGCAAAGCATGCTGGGAATCATAGTTTCAAAGTTCTAGGAAGCCACAAAGTAACGGGTGGGGCAAATCTCTATCAAAGCACGGCAGTAGCTTATTAGAAGAAAGCCTGGGCACCAGATCTTAGGAGTTGGGCTGACGTCTCTATAAAATACAGAGCCCTCAAAAGCCATACTCCTATAGATATGAGAAGGGGATTCAATTGATTCCAATTAAACACTGGGGCACTATGGGAAATGTATACATTTTGTTTGATGCTACAATGGAAACTTGATATACCTCTTTTGTTTTGAAAATGAATAAAAAGGGAAACCACTCAACTTGATCTATTAAAAAAAGATGAACTGTGGAAATGAGAAAGGAAACTTTATCTTGATGACTCAGATGTGCAGAGAGTAACACGAATTCAATTTTAGAAAATTGCTTGGAATCCTCACTAAGTTGCAAGAAAAAAAAAAGTGGCCTCTGAACAGCTAAAGAGAATCATAAGGAGAAAGAAGACCAAGATGAAATAAGAAGAAATGAAAAGATGCTAAAGTGATACTTAAAGAGAACTAGGTACGATGTTGGAATGTGTCAAATGAACTATGCTAAAACCTAGTGACCTAAATCACACCATTTTGTTTTTCACCATTCTGTGGGAAGGAATTAGAGCAGAGTGAGTTGATCAATTCTGGGGTGGGGTCTGCCCCGTGAGGTGGTAGCATTTAGTTGGGAAGTGGCTGGAGCTGGAATGTTCAAGATAACTTCACTTTTCATATCTGGCACCTGGTGGCTAGAGAATTGTGGGACCTCTTCCCACCCTCTTGCATATGGTTTGAGTTTATTTATATGGCAGCAGGATCCCTAAAGTGAGAAAATGGAAGCTGCCAACCCTCTTAAGATTGAGTATTGGAGGGGCACCTGGGTGGTTCTGTTGGTTAAGCATCGGCTTAAGACTTCGGCTCATGATCTCACAGTCCATGAGTTGGAGCCTTGCCTCGGGCTCTGTGCTGATGGCTCAGATCCTGGAGCCTGCTTGGGATTCTGTGTCTCCCTCTCTCTCTGCCCCTCCCCTGCTCATGCTCTCTCTGTCTCTGTCTCTTTCAAAAATAAATAAACATTAAGACTGAGGATTGGAAGTCCTAGAATATCCCTTCTGCTGCAATGCTATTGGTTAAATCAGGTTATAAGACAAGCCCAGATTAAAGGGGAGGGAAATAGTATCTCTTAATGGGAGGGGATGCATGCACAAGGAGGTTTAGGAGGAATTATTGACAGGAATTATTGGAGGAATTATTTTTGCAATCAATCTACTCAGGAGTTGTAGGTTCAAAGGAAGGATGGAAAAGAAACTTAAAAAAAAAAAAAATCCACACCAAAGGATGTGAGGAGCAGAATTGACACTATGGAAAATTGGAATCATGATGTGGAAAACAAATTTGAGAGCTTGTCCCAGAAGGTATGAATGGATATAGAGATGAAAATGAATGAGAGACAGAGGACAAAGAAGCAAGATCCTAACAGAAGTTCCTTTCTATGCTTGTAGAATTTCTCGCGCTAGGTGTCTTCATGGGAGAACTGTCTCACACATATAATCTGAAAAGGCCAGAATTCCATTTTCTTGGGGAGATTGCTGAGGTATGAGCATGTGACCTGTGTGTCAGCCAGTCAGGCACATGCATCTGGGACTTCGAACAGGAAGCTTGTAGCACAAAGATGAAAGGACTAAGGAGAATTTGCATGGAGACTGGTGGCACTGGGTTCAGGACAGCAGAAGCCTCAGCACAAGCTGCAGTGTCCAGGGTCCAGTACCACAGTGGTAGTGGTGTGAGCAGCTCCAGGGTTTAGTGGTAGCACCTTGGAGTCCTTGTTGGGTATGTTCTGTGGTGCAGCATGATTGTCATTCTCATTTCTGCTGCCTCATTCTATGCTGCCCTTTTTCTGAGCCTGGGTCTTGTTTTTGTTGTTGCTGTTTTGTTTTGTTTGCTTGTTTTTTAAAATATTTTTGTGAGATTCCCAATGTCTGTTTAATAAATTCTTTCACTACTAACATAACACAGCCAGAGTTAGTTTGGGTTGCTTGGAATTAAGATCCCTGACTTGTACAAGGGTAAGAACAGACTAACAGGTGTTGCTGTGGGAAGAAAACCAGGATAACTGGAAGAGGCAATGATCAGTCAAAACAATTTTTTTTCTTCTTAGAAGTCAAAAGGGAATCCAAGTATGTGTCCAGAAGTGTTTCACTATATTTTTGGGCAAAATAATAAAAAGAGATCTCATCTGGACATATCATGGAAATAATTATATTTAATAAGAAAAAATATTATATAGGAATCAAGAAGTGAAAAAATTAGATTACCTGCAAGTCAGGATGACTTCATACCACCTGCAACACTAACTGCCAAAGAAAGGATAACAGTGTTTCCTTTTTTTTTTTTTTTTAGTTTTGTGGGTAAGAGTCTGTGATCCACATTTTTTTTTAAAGAATTACTTGAAGATGTTTAGCCCAAAACTGAGTGAGTGATTCTCACACTTCATTCTGCTTTCTCAAGATTGTTTTAGCTATTCTAGGGCCCCTGCCTTCCACACAAACTTCAGAATAAGCTTGTCTGGATATACAAAAAAATCTTGCTGGGATTTTGACAGGAATTGTATTAAATCTGTAAATCAGTTTTAATAGGGCTGAAATACTTATTATGTTGAGCCATCTAATCAAGAAACATAGTATGTGTTTACATTTATTTAGATTTTCTTTGATTTCTGTTGTCCACATTTTGTAAATTTTAGCATATAGATCCTGTACATGTATGGGTATATGTATATCTAAGTATTTAATTTTCTTTGGGGTTATTGTAAGTGGTATCATGTTTCACATTTCATTTTCCATATGTTCATTGTTAGTATATTGACATGCAATTAATTTGTGTTAACTCTGTATCCTATAATCTTACTAAACTCAGATATTACAGGTTTTTTTTTATAGATTCCATGTGATTTTCTATATAAACATTCATGTCATCTGCAAAGATAGTTTTATTTCTTTAAATTTTTTTAATGTTTATTTATTTTTGAGAGAGAGAGAGAGAGAGAGAGGAAGAGAGAGAGAGAAAAAATGTGAGTGGGGGAGGGGTAGAGAAAGAGGGAGACACGGAATCCAAAGCAGGCTCCAGGCTCTGAGCTGTCAGCACAGAGCCCAAGGCAGGGCTTGAACTCATGGACCATGAGAACATGAGTTGAAGTCTAATGCTTAACCAACTGAACCATCCAGGCACCCCAAAGATAGTTTTATTTCTTTTTTTTTTTAATTTAAATTTTATTTTTTACATTTACATCCAAATTAGTTATCATATAGTGCAACAATGATTTCAGGAGTAGATTCCTTAATACCCCTTACCCATTTAGCCCATCCACCCTCCTGCAACCCCTCCTGTAACCCTCAGTTTGTTCTCCATATTTGAGTCTCTTCTGTTTTGTCGCCTTCCCTGTTTTTATATTATTTTTGCTTCCCTTCCCTTATGTTCATCTATGTTGAAGTCCTCCGTAGTTGCAAATGGCAAAATTTCATTCTTTTTGATTGCTGAGTAACACTCCATTGTGTGTGTGTATGTGTGTGTGTGTGTGTGTGTATATATATATATACATATATGTATGTATATATATGTATATACACGTATATATATACATATATACATATATATATAACATATATATATACATATATATATATACATATATATATACATATATATATATATACATATATATATATATACCACCTCTTCTTTAGCCATTCATCCATTGATAGACATTTGGGCTCTTTCCATACTTAGGCTATTGTTGATAGTGCTGCTATAAACATTGGGGTGCATGTATCCCTTTGAAACAGCACACCTGTATCCCTTGGATAAATGCCTAGTAGTGCAATTGCTGGGTTGTAGGGTAGTTCTATTTTTAATTTTTCGAGGAACCTCCATACTGTTTTCCAGGGTGGCTGCATTCCCACCAGCAGTGCAAAAGAGATCCTCTCTCTCCGCATCCTCACCAACATCTATTGTTGCCTGAGTTGTTAATGTTAGCCATTCTGACGGGTGTGAGGTGGTATCCCATTGTAGTTTTGATTTGTATTTCCCTGATGATGAGTGATGTGGAACATTTTTTCATGTGTCAGTTTGCCATCTGGATGTCTTTGGAGAAGTGTCTATTCATGTCTGTTGCCCATTTCTTCATTGGATTATTTATTTTTTTGGGTGTTGAGTTTGATAAGTTCTTTATAGATTTTAGACACTAACCTTTTATCTGATATGTCATTTGCAAATATCTTCTCCCATTCTATCCTTGCTTCCCTTCCATTGGTTGCTGTTTAGTTTTGCTGATTGTTTCCTTTGCTATGCAGAAGCTTTTTATTTTGATGAGGTCCCAATAGTTCATTTTTGCTTTTGTTTCCCTTGCCTTTGGAGACATGTTGAGTAAGAAGTTTCTGCGGCCAAGATCAAAGAGGTTTTTGCCTGCTTTCTCCTCGAGAGTTTTGATTGCTTCCTGTCTTACATTTAGGTCTTTCATCCATTTTGAGTTTATTTTTGTGTATGGTGTAAGAAAATGGTCCAGGATCATTCTTCTGCATGTCACTGTCCAGTTTTCCCAGCACCACTTGCTGAAGAGACTGTCTTTATTCCATTGGATATGCTTTCCTGCTTTGTCAAAGATTAGTTGGCCATAGGTTTGTGGGTCCATTTCTGGGTTCTCTATTCTGTTCCATTGATCTGAGTGTCTGTTTTTGTGCCAAGGATTGTTTTATTTATTTATTTATTTATTTATTTATTTATTTATTTATTGTGTTTATTCATTTTTGAAAGACAGAGACAGAGCACAAGCAGTGTGAGGCAGAGAGAGAGGGGGACACAGAATCTGAAGCAAGCTCCAGGCTCTTAGCTGTCAGCACAGAGCCCAATGCGGGGCTCAAACTCATGAACCGCGAGATCATGACCTGAGCCAAAGTCAGACACTCAACCAACTGAGCCACCCAGGTGCCCCTGATAGTTTTATTTTTAAACTATATTCCTTTTATTCCTTTTTCTTGTCTTATTACAGGGGCTAGGATTTCCAGTACTATGCTGAATAAAAGCAGACAGAAAAGACGGCAGATATTCTTGCCTGTTCCTGATTGTAGGAAAAAGCATTCAGTTTTTTATCATTAAGTCTGATGTTATCTGTAGGTTTTTTTAATAGATGCTGTATATCAAGTTGACATAATTCTTTTCTATTCCTAATTTGCTGAGCGTTTTTATCATGAGTGGGTATTGGATTTTGTCCAATGCTTTATCATGAACTTAAATGTAAAACAAAAAACTATAAAACTTTTAGAGAAAAAATAGAGAATCTTGGGGTCTGGATCTAGGCAAAGAGTTCTTAAATTTGACATCAAACTATGATCAACGCACACATGCAAAAAAGATAAATAGGACTTCATCAAAGTTAAAAGCTTTTTCCCTGTGAGGGTTCATGTGAAGGGGGTAATATAAACCACAGACTGGGAGAAAATGACTGGTATCTAGAATATGTAAAGAACTCTCAAAACTTAATAGTAAAAAAAAAAGTCCAGTTGGAAAATGGAGAAAAGACATGAACAGGTATTTCACATAGAGAGAATATAAAGATGGCAGACAAGCACCTGAAAAGATGTTCAACATTATTGGCTTCTTTATTCACCATAGCCCCAAATTGGAACCAAACCAGATGTTCTTCAACAGGTGAATGGTTAAAGCAACAGTGGTATATAATACCATGGAATACCACTCAGCAATAAACAGAACCAACTATTGATACATTACATGCAATGACTTGTATGAATTGCCAGAGAATTATGGTGAAATTAAGGTGAAAAAAAGCCAATCTCAAAAGGTTGCGTCGTGTATGAGTCCATTTATATAGCTTTCCTGAAATGACAAAATTAGTATGATTAGCAGACTAGTGGGGGGTTGGGGTTAGGGAGTGGGAGCAGGAGCATCTATAAAAGAGCAACACAAAGGTTCCCTGTGATGGTGGAACTGACATTTATTTACTATGGAAGCAGATATAAGAACTTACATGTATGATAAAATTCTACAGAATTAAAACACACACACACACACACACACACACACACAATACAAGTAGAACTGGGAAAATCTAAATAAGATGGATGAATTGAATCATTGTTAGTATTCTGGTTGTAACAACAGTTTTGCAAAATATGACCTTGAAGGAAGCCTGGTAAAGGATAAATGAGGTCTCTTTTTGACTTACAACTGCATGTAAATCTACAATTACCTCAAAATAAAAAGTGTAATTTAAAAAATTAAACAGGGGGGAAGCGGCAAGATGGCGGCTTAGGAGGACGCTGGGCTCACCGCGCGTCCTGCTGATCACTTAGATTCCACCTACACCTGCCTAAATAACCCAGAAAACCGCCAGAGGATTAGTAGAATGGAGTCGCCGGAGCCAAACGCAGACGAGAGGCCCACGGAAGAGGGTAGGAAGGGCGGCGAGGCGGTGCGCGCTCCACGGACTGGTGGGAGGGAGCCGGGGCGGAGGGGCGGCTCGCCGGCCAAGCAGAGCCCCCGAGTCTGGCTTGCAAAAGCGGAGGGGCCTGACGGACTGTGTTCCGACAGCAAGCGCGACTTAGCATCTGGGAGGTCATAAGTTAAAAGCTCTGCTCGGAAAGCGGGAAGGCTGGAGGACAAAAGGAGGGAGAGCTGCTGAGCCCCCTGACAACAGAGCTCAGTTTGGTGGGGAACAAAGGCGCTCGCCAGCGCCATCTCCCCCGCCCATCCCCCAGCCAAAATCCCAAAGAGAACCAGTTCCTGCCAGGGAACTTGCTCGCTCCGCGCAAACACCCAACTCTGTGCTTCTGCGGAGCCAAACCTCTGGCAGCGGATCTGACTCCCTCCCGCTGCCACAGGGCCCCTCCTGAAGAGGATCACCTAAGGAGAAGTGATCTAAGCCTGCCCCTCCTGCCCCTGTGCACCTTGCCTACCCACCCCAGCTAATACCCCAGATCCCCAGCATCACAAGCCTGGCAGTGTGCAAGTAGCCCAGATGGGCCACACCACCCCACAGTGAATCCCACCCCTAGGAGAGGGGAAGAGAAGGCACACACCAGTCTGACTGTGGCCCCAGCGGTGGGCTGGGGGCAGACATCAGGTCTGACTGCGGCCCCGCCCACCAACTCCAGTTATACACCACAACACAGGGGAAGTGCCCTGCAGGTCCTCACCACGCCAGGGACTATCCAAAATGACCAAGCGGAAGAATTCCCCTCAGAAGAATCTCCAGGAAATAACAACAGCTAATGAGCTGATCAAAAAGGATTTAAATAATATAACAGAAAGTGAATTTAGAATAATAGTCATAAAATTAATCACTGGGCTTGAAAACAGTATACAGGACAGCAGAGAATCTCTTGCTACAGAGATCAAGGGACTAAGGAACAGTCACGAGGAGCTGAAAAACGCTTTAAACGAAATGCATAACAAAATGGAAACCACCACAGCTCGGCTTGAAGAGGCAGAGGAGAGAATAGGTGAACTAGAAGATAAAGTTATGGAAAAAGAGGAAGCTGAGAAAAAGAGAGATAAAAAAATCCAGGAGTATGAGGGGAAAATTAGAGAACTAAGTGATACACTAAAAAGAAATAATATACGCATAATTGGTATCCCAGAGGAGGAAGAGAGAGGGAAAGGTGCTGAAGGGGTACTTGAAGAAATAATAGCTGAGAACTTCCCTGAACTGGGGAAGGAAAAAGGCATTGAAATCCAAGAGGCACAGAGAACTCCCTTCAGACGTAACTTGAATCGACCTTCTGCACGACATATCATAGTGAAACTGGCAAAATACAAGGATAAAGAGAAAATTCTGAAAGCAGCAAGGGGTAAACGTGCTCTCACATATAAAGGGAGACCTATAAGACTCGTGACTGATCTCTCTTTTGAAACTTGGCAGGCCAGAAAGAATTGGCACGAGATTTTCAGGGTGCTAGACAGAAAAAATATGCAGCCGAGAATCCTTTATCCAGCAAGTCTGTCATTTAGAATAGAAGGAGAGATAAAGGTCTTCCCAAACAAACAAAAACTGAAGGAATTTGTCACCACTAAACCAGCCCTACAAGAGATCCTAAGGGGGACCCTGTGAGACAAAGTCCCAGAGACATCACTACAAGCATAAAACATACAGACATCACAATGACTCTAAACCCATATCTTTCTATAATAACACTGAATGTAAATGGACTAAATGCGCCAACCAAAAGACATAGGGTATCAGAATGGATAAAAAAACAAGACCCATCTATTTGCTGTCTACAAGAGACTCATTTTAGACCTGAGGACACCTTTAGATTGAGAGTGAGGGGATGGAGAACTATTTATCATGCGACTGGAAGCCAAAAGAAAGCTGGAGTAGCCATACTTATATCAGACAAACTAGACTTTAAATTAAAGGCTGTAACAAGAGATGAAGAAGGACATTATATAATAGTTACAGGGTCTATCCATCAGGAAGAGCTAACAATTATAAATGTCTATGCACTGAATACCGGAGCCCCCAAATATATAAAACAATTACTCATAAACATAAGCAACCTTATTGATAAGAATGTGGTAATTGCAGGGGACTTTAACACCCCACTTACAGAAATGGACAGATCATCTAGACACACGGCCAATAAAGAAACAAGGGCCCTGAATGAGACATTGGATCAGATGGACTTGACAGATATATTTAGAACTCTGCATCCCAAAGCAACAGAATATACTTTCTTCTCGAGTGCACATGGAACATTCTCCAAGGTAGATCATATACTGGGTCACAAAACAGCCCTTCATAAGTTTACAAGAATTGAAATTATACCATGCATACTTTCCGACCACAATGCTATGAAGCTTGAAATCAACCACAGAAAAAAGTCTGGAAAACCTCCAAAGGCATGGAGGTTAAAGAACACCCTACTAACGAATGAGTGGGTCAACCAGGCAATTAGAGAAGAAATTAAAAAATATATGGAAACAAACGAAAATGAAAATACAACAATCCAAACGCTTTGGGACGCAGCAAAGGCAGTCCTGAGAGGAAAATACATTGCAATCCAGGCCTATCTCAAGAAACAAGAAAAATCCCAAATACAAAATCTAACAGCACACCTAAAGGAACTAGAAGCAGAACAGCAAAGGCAGCCTAAACCCAGCAGAAGAAGAGAAATAATAAAGATCAGAGCAGAAATAAACAATATAGAATCTAAAAAAACTGTAGAGCAGATCAACGAAACCAAGAGTTGGTTTTTTGAAAAAATAAACAAAATTGACAAACCTCTAGCCAGGTTTCTCAAAAAGAAAAGGGAGATGACCCAAATAGATAAAATCATGAATGAAAATGGAATTATTACAACCAATCCCTCAGAGATACAAACAATTATCAGGGAATACTATGAAAAATTATATGCCAACAAATTGGACAACCTGGAAGAAATGGACAAATTCCTGAACACCCACACTCTTCCAAAACTCAATCAGGAGGAAATAGAAAGCTTGAACAGACCCATAACCAGCGAAGAAATTGAATCGGTTATCAAAAATCTCCCAACAAATAAGAGTCCAGGACCAGATGGCTTCCCAGGGGAGTTCTACCAGACGTTTAAAGCAGAGATAATACCTATCCTTCTCAAGCTATTCCAAGAAATAGAAAGGGAAGGAAAACTTCCAGACTCATTCTATGAAGCCAGTATTACTTTGATTCCTAAACCAGACAGAGACCCAGTAAAAAAAGAGAACTACAGGCCAATATCCCTGATGAATATGGATGCAAAAATTCTCAATAAGATACTAGCAAATCGAATTCAACGGCATATAAAAAGAATTATTCACCATGATCAAGTGGGATTCATTCCTGGGATGCAGGGCTGGTTCAACATTCGCAAATCAATCAACGTGATACATCACATTAACAAAAAAAAAGAGAAGAACCATATGATCCTGTCAATCGATGCAGAAAAGGCCTTTGACAAAATCCAGCACCCTTTCTTCATAAAAACCCTTGAGAAAGTCGGGATAGAAGGAACATACTTAAAGATCATAAAAGCCATTTATGAAAAGCCCACAGCTAACATCATCCTCAACGGGGAAAAACTGAGAGCTTTTTCCCTGAGATCAGGAGCACGACAAGGATGCCCACTCTCACCGCTGCTGTTTAACATAGTGCTGGAAGTTCTAGCATCAGCAATCAGACAACAAAAGGAAATCAAAGGCATCAAAATTGGCAAAGATGAAGTCAAGCTTTCGCTTTTTGCAGATGACATGATATTATACATGGAAAATCCGATGGAGTCCACCAAAAGTCTACTAGAACTGATACAGGAATTCAGCAAAGTTGCAGGATACAAAATCAATGTACAGAAATCAGTTGCATTCTTATACACTAACAATGAAGCAACAGAAAGACAAATAAAGAAACTGATCCCATTCACAATTGCACCAAGAAGCATAAAATACCTAGGAATAAATCTAACCAAAGATGTAAAGGATCTGTATGCTGAAAACTATAGAAAGCTTATGAAGGAAATTGAAGAAGATTTAAAGAAATGGAAAGACATTCCCTGCTCATGGATTGGAAAAATAAATATTGTCAAAATGTCAATACTAACCAAAGCTATCTACACATTCAATGCAATCCCAATCAAAATTGCACCAGCATTCTTCTCGAAACTAGAACAAGCAATCCTAAAATTCATATGGAACCACAAAAGGCCCCGAATAGCCAAAGGAATTTTGAAGAAGAAGACCAAAGCAGGAGGCATCACAATCCCAGACTTTAGCCTCTACTACAAAGCTGTAATCATCAAGACAGCATGGTATTGGCACAAAAACAGACACATAGACCAATGGAATAGAATAGAAACCCCAGAACTAGACCCACAGACGTATGGCCAACTCATCTTTGACAAAGCAGGAAAGAACATCCAATGGAAAAAAGACAGCCTCTTTAACAAATGGTGCTGGGAGAACTGGACAGCAACATGCAGAAGGTTGAAACTAGACCACTTTCTGACACCATTCACAAAAATAAACTCAAAATGGATAAAGGACCTGAATGTGAGACAGGAAACCATCAAAACCTTAGAGGAGAAAGCAGGAAAAGACCTCTCTGACCTCAGCCGTAGCAATCTCTTACTCGACACCTCCCCAAAGGCAAGGGAATTAAAAGCAAAAGTGAATTACTGGGACCTTATGAAGATAAAAAGCTTCTGCACAGCAAAGGAAACAACCAACAAAACTAAAAGGCAACCAACGGAATGGGAAAAGATATTCGCAAATGACATATTGGACAAAGGGCTAGTATCCAAAATCTATAAAGAGCTCACCAAACTCCACACCCGAAAAACAAATAACCCAGTGAAGAAATGGGCAGAAAACATGAATAGACACTTCTCTAAAGAAGACATCCAGATGGCCAACAGGCACATGAAAAGATGTTCAGCGTCGCTCCTTATCAGGGAAATACAAATCAAAACCACACTCAGGTATCACCTCACGCCAGTCAGAGTGGCCAAAATGAACAAATCAGGAGACTATAGATGCTGGAGAGGATGTGGAGAAACGGGAACCCTCTTGCACTGTTGGTGGGAATGCAAATTGGTGCAGCCGCTCTGGAAAGCAGTGTGGAGGTTCCTCAGAAAATTAAAAATAGACCTACCCTATGACCCAGCAATAGCACTGCTAGGAATTTATCCAAGGGATACAGGAGTACTGATGCATAGGGGCACTTGTACCCCAATGTTTATAGCAGCACTCTCAACAATAGCCAAATTATGGAAAGAGCCTAAATGTCCATCAACTGATGAATGGATAAAGAAATTGTGGTTTATATACACAATGGAATACTACGTGGCAATGAGAAAAAATGAAATATGGCCTTTTGTAGCAATGTGGATGGAACTGGAGAGTGTGATGCTAAGTGAAATAAGCCATACAGAGAAAGACAGATACCATATGGTTTCACTCTTATGTGGATCCTGAGAAACTTAACAGGAACCCATGGGGGAGGGGAAGGAAAAAAAAAAAACGGGTTAGAGTGGGAGAGAGCCAAAGCATAAGAGACTCTTAAAAACTGAGAACAAACTGAGGGTTGATGGGGGGTGGGAGGGAGGAGAGGGTGGGTGATGGGTATTGAGGAGGGCACCTTTTGGGATGAGCACTGGGTGTTGTATGGAAACCAATTTGTCAATAAATTTCATATAAAAAAATTAAAAAAAATAAAAAATTAAACAGGCATTTACATTAGTAAGCCAGACAAAGATCTCACCATAACCATTATTAGTTGATATTGTTCTAGAAATTTTAGCTAATACGATTATTCAGGAAACTGAAAGAAGAAGCTAAGAAATAGGAAATGAAATTATCAAAATTTGCATATAATAATTTTTTTCTACCTTGAACACCCTAGGGACCAGGAGAAGAGAGTTCATAAGGGAACCGGTCACAAAATGACCTCAGTTAATGAAGTCAAAAGCTTTCTTATAAAATAGCAATAGCTAGTTAAGAAAACAAAAAAGATTTCCCTGGAATGAACTATTGAAAACTGTGCAGAATCCATAGAAATAAAACTATATAATGTTACTGAAAGACAGAAGAAAAGTCTTGAATAAATGGAAGCACATGCTCCTTGTTGGGAAGATTCAATACATAAAAATGTCATTGTACCACAAATTATTTTATACCTTTAATAAAATTCTGATAAACATCTCATGGAAAGTTTTCCCAACTTAAAGAGAATGCAAAGTTCATTTGGAAAAATAAACGGGCGTGAAGTGCCTCATTATTACACTAAAAAATTAAGCATTCAATGCAAGAAACTAAAAAAAGAAAGAAAGAAAAAGAAACGAAAGGAAATAAGGAGGGAAAGAGTAATAAAGAAAGCAATGAGTTACACAAAGAAAAAGAGTAGAATTGATAAATATAACCAATAGCTCTTTTTTTGAAAAAAGTGATAAAATAAATTCTTCCTTATACTCTTCATCATAATAAAACATGGAAGAAATAAAGTATAAGAAAAAGTAAATCTGTAATTTGATTCTTAGATGGGAATAATATAGGTATACATATTAAAATTTTTTTAATGTTTTTATTGTTGAGAGAGAGAGACAGAGACAGAGAGAGAAAGATGCAGTGGAGCAGAGAGGGAGGGAGACATAGAATCTGAAGCATCTCCACAGTCTGAACTGTCAGTGCAGAGCCTGATGCAGGGCTCAAGCCCATGAATCGTGAGATCATGACCTGAGCCAAAGTCGGATGCTTAACTGACTGAGCCACCCAGGCGTCCTTAGGCATATACATGTTTTTAAAAATTTATTTGTTCAGTTGAATTCTCTGTCAGCACCAGGTTGTTTTAATTTCTCTAGCTTTGTAATATATTTAATTAGCATAGTGGTTACACTTTAAGCTCTGAAGTAATGAGTCCAGGGTTCAAGTACAGACTCCTGACATTTAGTACTTCTGTAGCAATGGCAAACTTTGTTAACATCTTACAGGAGCACGTAATTGTACCTCACTGAGTTTTTGGAAGGAGCAGAGATCCACAATGCATGTGAAACTCTTAGCTCAGTGCTAAGTATGGTGTAAGCACTTGAGAGATGTTAAGTTTTTAGTGTCTAGGAGGCAACATCTCAAGCTTTTCCTGGCTTCCATTAAGTCTTTTACCTCAATTTTAGAATTGTTTTGTCAAATTTAAAAAACAATCCCATTTAGATTTCATGGTACTTTAGGTACCTTTGTTGATATTGTAAATGGAATTTTTCCCTATTGGCTTTTCAAGCTGGATATTGTTGATTTATGGGAAAGTTATTGCTTTTAGAGTATTTATTCTCAATGAAAAGAATTGAAAAAGTTTTGCTTTTTCCTTTCCAACATTTACTCTTTTTTAGTTCTGATTTATTGACTTCCATGAGATAGCCCTATGTGAATAAACTTGACTTGGATTCTTTACTTGCAACCAAAAAAGTTCTGCCTAATATGTCTTGGAAAAGACCAATTTTTTAAAAACTCCATTTGATGTCAGCTGTGATCTCTCTCTACGTCCTTATAGCTACTCATTTAAAGTGAAAAGATTTCCTAATTTTGACCCACCACTGCATTCCTGCAGTTAAATCTGCTTGGTCATGCATTACTCTTGAAATGTATTGCTGAATTCAGTTTATTGACTTATGTCAAGTTTTTATCTCTTTATTGAGGTTTGATATCAGAGTTTTTGCAAGATTTGTAAAATGACTTGAAGTATTTCCTATATTGTTCTCTGGTCTTGGAAGAGTTTATATAGTGCAGTAATGATCTATTTCCTGAGAGTCTGAAATACTTCTGGGCCTAACACTGTTTGATGGGTACATCTCTAAGGGTTTCTCAATTTGTTTCAAGCTTATTTCGGTGTCCTTTTTCTATATTTTTGGAATCAGTGCTGGTATTCTAAACTGCCTTCTTCCCAGCCTCCTTGCTCTTTTCCATTCCTCCCTTCTTAAATGCCAGGAGTCACTGGGTGGGCCTGGACAAGGTAGGGGTCCACACAGGGTGGGCAGTGCCCATGGCTCTAACTTGGGGTGTGAGGCTTCTAGCAGGCTGAGGAGGAAGCCTGCATGGGGTGGTGGTAGCAGGGAGAGGAAACTTGCCATGGCGGGGGTGCAATCCAATAAGTAAGCATATTAAGAATAATGAGAGCCAAATCCTCACTCTCTGAGAAGTGTGTTACAGTTACGGAAAAGACGAGAAGTAGAGTGGATCCTATGGTGTTGAATTGGAATTAGAGGTCTGGGTGAACTCATGGTTTTTAATATAAATAGAGATCTAGCAATAAATGCATGTCTTGTGTGTGTGTGTGTGTGTGTGCGTGTGTGTGTGTACTTAGTTTTCTATTGCTGTGTAATAAAGTAACCCCAAACTTAGTGCCTTAAAAAACAAGAGATATTGATTATCTCATAATTTCTGTGCATCAGGAATCTAGGAGTAACTCAGCTGAGTGCCTCTGACTCAAGGACTCACAAGACTGCCATCAAACTGTCAGCTAGGGTTGTAGTCTCGCCTGAAGGCTCTATTAGAGAAGGACCCGCTTCCAGTCTCACTCATGTGGTTGTTGGCAGGGTCACTTCCTCGCTGGCTCTTTGCTGGAAGTGCCCTCAGTCCCTTGCTATGTGGACCTCTCCATCAGGCAGCTCACAGCCTGGCAGCTGGCTTCCTTCCGAGTGGGTAAGACAGAGAGAAGTCACAGTCTTCTTGTAACCTGAGCTGGAATGTGACATAAACCTAAACTGAAACTGGAACTTTTGTCATACTCTGTTAGAAGTGAGTCACTGTCCACCTCACTTTAGAGAGAAGAGGATTACTAAGAATTTGAATACCAGGAGGTGAGGATAATTTAGGGGCAATCCTGGGGCTGCCTACCACAAACGGATGATGATAGGTAAGTAGATAGATAGATAGATAGATAGATAGATAAATTGATAGGTGATTGACAGATAGATACGGATGGGTATTTTTCACCTCTGTGCTCTGAGAAACCTTAATAGCAGTGAACTCACCTACTGTCCAGATCTGTGTTTTTAAAGCACCTTTCTCCACTGAGGACTTTTAAAGAAGTGGAGGATTCCAGGACTGGGGAAGAAAGAGTACAAGATGAGCCTAGAACATCCTGTTGTTCCAGAAAGTAAAAAAGCACTCAAAGAATAATGAGTACAGGTCAAGAGGACATAGAGATCAGATTGAAGGGGCACTACTAGCCAAATCTGGGATAATTTGACAAACTACAAGAGAATAGTAACAGATTTTTACAATTAAATGAAATAGGAATCTGGGAGTCCGCAGTGATGAAATAAATAAGTAAATATATGAGTGGAGAGGAGAGAAAAACCTTTCCTTAAAAGTAGAATGTCAACTCACATAGAAGGGATGATGGAATTTGAAAATCACCATTTGGCAACCTTCACAGTAGTAATAAGTGATTTCAGCCAAGAAACATCAGTGGATATTACAAGGGTAGTTGAGAAACTACTTACATAGTCTCAGAAAACTTTCCCATAAAGTAATTATTGATTACAAAGGGCTTTGGAAAAAGAGTCACTTAACAGTAGAAGACACTCCCTTAATTCAGTAATCAAGGTCAAATTGAAATCATGTGACCCATAGCGTATGATGTTCTTGTTCAAAATATGTAACATGAGGAAATACCAAACAAATCCAAGCTGAGGGCCATTCAGCAAAATAGCTTGCCTGCATCTTCAAATGTATCAAGGTTAAGAAGTGTCAAAGAATAAGAATTCAATGAGTAAATTTGAAGAGCTAATTGGCTTTATTAAGTGATTCATGGATTGAGTAGCATGTCGTCTAGCAAATAGAGAAATGCTCTGAGGACATGTACAAAATGGAAGGATTTTATAGTCAGGAGGGCAGGGCAAAGAAGTTATTGGCAAAAGAGAAGGAAGGGCTGTTCCAGGCCAGGACATCTATTTTTGGAGGTGGGATTGGGGTGGTGGGTAGAGGGATGATACGGTCTTTGTCCTGCAGATGGCCTCACTAGTGCTGATCGGGAAAGTTCACATTGACTGTTAAAATGTCACATTCCCCAGAGTAAGTTGACACTGTAAGTCTCAATTTGGTGTCATGGCGGGGGTGGGGGTTGGGGGTGGGGGTGTGGCTGTGTGCAAGTGACTCCGTATTTATTGGGCATATTGTTTCCTTTTTAACAAGAGTAAAGAAAAGACTGAGATATCATTCGAGATTGAAGAGAAATAACAACTAAATGCAAAATGTGATTCTGGGTTGAACCTGTTTATTTATGGAGAATGTGGAGACAGTTGGTAAAACTTGAATGGGGTCTGTAGATTGGATGGTAGAAGTGAATCCATATTGTTGTCCAGGTTTCGATGAGATTGAGATGATGGGGGAGCATGCCCTTACTTTAAGGAATATGCACTCAAGTATTGGGGGGTGCAGGAGCATCCCATGGGCAAATTATTCTGAAATGGTTTAGGGGAAAGAGTTCTCTGTACTGTTCTTGCAACCTTTAAGTTTGAAATTATTTCTACATAGAAAGAGAAAAAGAAAGGAGACCCAACTGCGGGAGGCATATGATCCCAACTGTGTCAAATAAACTTGTCAATTAAAAAAAAAAAAAAGAGGGGAGAGAAAAAACAGTTACCGTAGTATCAGGTTGTGTGTAGTATTTTCCCCTAATTTTAAATTCTCTTCTGTAGTGGTTGTATGCCTTTCTTCTCCATTGCATTGTGAGTCTCCATGTCTTCTCCTTGATTTGTCCCACTAGAAGAATTGTGCAATGACTAAGAGCATTGGCTCTGGGCATGGACAGATCTGGGACACAACATTTAACTCCCAAGACCTCAGTTTTTTGGACTTTGAAATGGAGATATCTGTACTTCCTATCACATGGGGCCATCCTGAAATGAATGTGTGAATGTTAAAGTGGTTAGCACAATACTTGGCCATTAGTTGAATGCCCCATCAACAGTCACTATTGTTATCTTAATTATGGTCTTTTCAAAGATCCAGCTCTTAAATTTCTCAGATCTATAGTTTTTATTATTTTTAAATTATCACCTTCTTATTAACTTCAAGTTCTTCTTTAGCTTTTCATAGCTTCACTTTTTTGCTTTTTACTTGTAAGCTTTTGACTTGAAGGCTTGTTTCATTTGATTTCTTTTGTTTAATGAGAAAAACAAAACTATATAAAGAGCTATTCTATTCTTTAGAGTTTTGTGTTTTCTCTTTGCTACAGCTCCTCATTGTTTCATAAACAATCATTAATTGTGGTTTTGATTTTCTCTTTGACTCTCTGGCTATTAAGACAAGTTTCCCTACTCTCCAGAGTGGCTTCATTTTGTTTCTTTGTTTCTCTTTTCTTATTAACTTCTACTTTTGTTGCATTGTGGTTTGAATTTGTGCATAGTACTATTTCTACTTTTGATATTTTTAATGAGATTTTCTTTGTGGCCTAACATATGATTGAATTTGTAACTATTCTTTGGCCATTTAAAATGAATACATATTTTCTGTTTCTAGAGAACACATTTTGATATAGATCTATTAAATCAAAATTTTAATAATAGGCTTGAACTCTCCTGTATTCTCATGAAATTTCTGTCTACTTCGTCTCTCAGAAATAGTAAGGTATATTAATCCTTCCATTGTCACTGTGGTTTTGTTCAGTTACTCCTTAATTTTTAACCTTTTTGACTTTGTACGTTTAATGCAATATTCAGTGCACACAGATTCATGGTTCTTACATTCTCCTTTGTTTCTACAATTTACCAATATAGGATAACCCTTTTCCCCCTTTAAGGTAGTGAGGTGCTTTTTTGCTGTGAATTCTGCATTGTCTGATACGAATATTGCTTTCTTTTTGCTTTTCCTTAGGTAATGGGCACCTAGTAGATTGTCCATCCTTTTCCTGGAAGGTGGTCCACTTTTGGGGGAGTTCTGTAAGACTCTGTCCCTGGCCACACTTGTTTGCTCCAGAGATAGGCATCTGATGCACCCTGGGCCCATCAGAATCCTCCCTGGGTAGTGGGAATGGGATAAGGATTTTCACTCAACTTTGTTGCTCTTTGGGTCTAAGGGGATACACACTTGGTTGCTGCCTGCTCCGTGGCCATCTTCCTATAGGTAGACTGGAAACCAGAGGGAGTGGATTACTGCAAATGGGAGAAGAGAAAGTAGACCCAGCCATGAGAGATGGGGGCACCCCCAGAATGGAGTTCTCAGTGTTATTTTAGTCCTGAGGCTCTGGAGTCAAGGTTTTTAATCACATGTCTCATATGATAATACTTTCTCCTCTTTATGCTTCCTTGTTTTCCTTTTTCCTTTTGCCATTTTCTCAGGTTTGCTTTGCAAGTTTCTTGAAAATTACACTTTTCATTTCTAGCCTCCTCCTGGTTCCTTCAGACACGTGCATGCACACACACACCCCATGTATGTACTATTGCTTTACCAACCTCAAAAGAAAATATATATTTATTTCCCCTGTATATGATGGTTTCATGCTTTTAAAATTTCCTCCCTACTTCTCCCTCCCCTTTTTCTTGATATACAAAATTAAGATTGGTATTATGAATTTATTTCTTACATGTATGTATACTTTCTCTTGCAGTAAGTATTTTGGACATTTATGTACCTTCTCTTTCAGTCATTAGTTTGGATGTTTTGGACATTTCATTTGGACATCAACAATGCTAATGTTGAGTTTTCGTAACCTTGAGTTCTGCTAATTTTCCTATTTGTTTCTTGCTTAGCTGGAACATTACTTGGAGCAAATTGTTCCGCATGTTTGGGTGTGTAGTATACATCTGAATGCTTAAATGTTTGAAAACTGTCTTTTACTTGACCTCACAAATGAATCGTAGCTTTCTTGTCTTGAATGTGGTCTTTTCCCCCTTGGAGCTTTGTAGATATTATTATATGATTATCATATTTCTTTGTGTATT
This sequence comes from Felis catus, assembly GCF_018350175.1. Classification (NCBI taxonomy): domain Eukaryota; kingdom Metazoa; phylum Chordata; class Mammalia; order Carnivora; family Felidae; genus Felis; species Felis catus. The sequence goes on from NC_058370.1 coordinate 88,343,270, forward strand.
TAGGGCTGTAAAGGAGAAGATTGATTCTGATTCAATCCTCTTTACCCTGACACGTAAACTTCTTCCCTTCAAATACTTAAAAGATTTTAAATTTCATCTCCGACATCCTAAAACTTCACCAGGCAATATTTAAGCATGGTTCCTCTCTCATAAATAGTGTTTGGTCATCCGTGGGACCTTCTACCTATAAGATTAAAGATAATGTTCATCTCTCACATTTCCCACCTGATGCGTCTTCTCCTCTTTTTCCTTCTGGAATAGCGATGGGGAAGTTGTTTTAAAATGTAGGCTTTGTTGTTATTCTGGTATGGAGGGGCACAGATCAGGACATGACTAGCATTGAAAGGATAATTTGTGACTCACGTTCCCAAGAGGAAGGGGCATGCCACACCACACAGGGCCATGTGGGGAAGCACCAGGGTCAGTCAGGAGGCAGAGAGCGTGAGAGGAAAGCATGGGCAAGAAACTTCATTGTGGTTTCTATAAGAAGGAATGGGCAGAGTAAGCAGGCTTTGGAGTGGCTAGTTTGAATAGTTTCAGCAGAATCTGGGGCAAAAAGGCTGTGCCTAATTGTCTTGGGGTTGGCCCTGGGGTGGTTAAAGGACATGGTTGAGTATGGGCTCAGGATTGTTGGTTTGCTCCTGAAAGGTGCTTATAGGTGAGTCTTCCTATCTCTAGGAACTGGCTCCCCCTGGGAGGGGCAGTGTCTCTGGGACAGCAGAGCCTCAGCTATCAAAGTATCATGAAATATAAAAAATAGAAAGGCATGATTAACACAGAAGCAGCTACCAGAAGCCCCCCCCCCCCAAATAACACTACTATATTAATAGTTATGTTTGATTATATTATAATAATATAAGTATAACATATTATGTTTTTTCTCAGCCCTATTAGAGGGTTTTTTTTCTCCCAAACAACCACTTTTTATTTCATTGTTCCTTTCTATTTTTGTTATTTATTTTTATTTTATTATTTTTGGCTTTCATCTTTATTATTCCTTTTTTCTTTCTCCTTCTCCTCCTCCTCCTCCTCCTCCTCCTCCTCCTCCTCCTCCTCCTTCTCCTTCTCCTTCTCCTTCTCCTTCTTCCTCTTCTTCATTTGCTCCATTATTCTATACTCAGCTTCTTGAGGTGAATCCTCAGTCTTATTTTCAATCTTCCTTGGTTTTAGTTCTAACATGTTCAAAATTTGTTTTAATGATTTCCTCTTTAACTTATACATTATTTGGCAGTGGGATTGTTTTGCTTGTTTGTTTCCAAATATATGGGCTTTGGGGGTGTCCTCTTTTGATGATTTTTTTGGGGTTTTTATTGTGTGGGAGAACATGTGGTCTGTTTCGTTTTGAGTGTTTGCAATTAGATGAGACCAGCTTTAACATGCAGTTCAGATCAAGTATTTCAAATGACCCATGTATGCTTGAATGATATGTGTTTTCTACTTATTGGATGCAAAGTACTGTATGGCTCTATTAGAGCAAATCTATAATTTTATTGTTCAAATACTTATATTCAAATATTTTATAATGGGAGCAATTTTTGACTGCATGATCTATTCATTTCTGAGAGTGGTGCATTCTGACTATGGATTTGTTACCTTCTCCTTTCAATACTGCCAATTACATGTTTTGAGTGTATATTGTTAGTTGTATGGAAGGCATTATTATTACACCATTTTAATGGATACTTCTTTTTAAGACTAGGAAATGGTTGTCATTTCCATGCAAGGTTTTCTTCTACTAATTAATATTTCACCAGTTCCCTTTTGGTTAGTATTTGTGTGTGTGTGTGTGTGTGTGTGTGTGTGTGTGTGTGTGTGTATGTGTGTGTGTGCTGTTGCACATCTTTATTGCCAACCCTCTGTCTTAATTCTAGATATTTATCTCATAAGTAGCATATATATGAATTAAAGGGAAAAGCATTACAAAATTTTGTCTTTTAATATTTTTAAATGTTTATTCATTTTTTGAGAGAGAGGAGGGAGGGGCAGAGAGGGAGACATAGAATCTGAAGCAGGTTCCAGGCTCTGAGCTGTCAGCACAGAGCCTGATGTGGGGCTCGAGCCCACAAACCACAAGATCATGACCTGAGCTGAAGTCTGATGCTCACCCAACTGAGCCACCCAGGTGCCCCCAAATTTTGTCTTTTAATAAAGGTTTCACCCATTCAAATTCATTTATCACGAGTATCAATATATTTGAAATTACTTCTGCAATATCATTTTTGTTCCTATTTACCATGCTTTACTTTGCTTCTTCCCCTCCATTCCTACTTTCTGTTGAATCAGTTTTTTTTGTTCATTTTTTTCTGTTCATGCTTATCAGTTACACATTCCACTTCTATCCTATTGATGGATAATCTTGTTGAACTCTCAGAGTTCATCTCTCACGGCAGTGTTCTGTCAAATGCCCTTCCCTACAGGGTGATTTTGTGGTTGCCTTAGCTCCAGCTCCATGGGGTCTGGAGCTGTGGACAAGGTATCATATGAACAAATTTGTCTACATGTTTTTCCATGTAGATGGAATAGTTCTGAACTTTATATCTACACAGGGACATGGGCTTAGTTTCTTTCTTGGGCTGCATGTCTATTTCTGGCCTGAGATAAACTGCGCGTGTCCAGACGCCTGCGTGACGTGGGCAGAGTCAATCCAGACTTGCCTGGTGGGCCAGCTGTAAGCTCATGGCTCCCTGGCTTCACACAGGAACCTGGCACTGTGTCCTTATCACCAGTGACTCATCTCTGTTCCAACTCTTAGCTGCCCTTCAGTTTCTGCTTATCACTTTGCTTTCCTTCTCCATTATATGCCTGTGAATATCTTCCTTTCTTTATTCTCTACAACATGGTTATATACATATATATTAAATTAACAAACATATCTGACATTTCTGTATGTTGAGATGGAGGTGGGAGGTTGGCCTCTTGACCTGAGAGTCCCATATTAATTATTTATACACAAATTAGACTGCAGCTGAATGACTGATGTATGTTGGAACACTTTTGGGTAAAATTCCCCTCTGGGGAGATTGAGGAAGGAGGCACCGTATCCTCTTCAAGCATCCCTAAGGCCACATCTTTTTGGTTTCTCCTGTGCCTTTTCAGTTCTCTCTGGGCTCTTGAATGGGACCTGGCCATTCTTACTGCCCCTGCTCCCAATCTCACTGGCCTGGATAGCAAGCCCAACATGGGCTTCTTCCGAAATACCCACAAGCAGTTTGAAGGTCAAAAAAGGCAACACAACAATGCAATAGCAGAAACAAAATCGCTGTGACACAGGTGGATAGAGGTAAGGCTAAGGAGGAGCTTTTTCCCAGAGATGGTTTCTGAACTGTTCTGGACACTGAACAAATGGGTTCAGACATTTGCCTGAGGTAGTGCTGGGCTGGCTCTAGACCTGCTGGTTGGGGGAACTTCTGGGCTCTGGAGCCTCCTCTCTGTCTGTGGGCTCTGGCATCAGGGTGCTGAGTATTTGGGTGCTGCTGCTGATCATGCTTCTAGGGTATTGTTTCCTGGGCCCCTTGCACGGTTCCCCAGCCCTCTTCCTGCCTTTTTGAGTCGGGCAAACTCACTGCTTTCTTGTTGAGACTTGTAAGAGCCTCTCTGCTTCTTGCCCACCCAGGAGAGCACACTAATCCTAAATATCATTTATTAAGCACATATACGTGCTTCATGTCAGACAGATCCTGTGCTAAGGGCTGTGTCTTCTTTCAGCCTGTTGTACCCTTGTATGAGTGCTATCATAGTGTGGGGACTAATGTTATCACCATTTCACAGATGAAGACACTGAGGCTGACAGAATTGAAGCCCTGGCTTGAGTTCACACATCTGGCACATGGCAGAGTTAGGAATGAAACCCAGATTCGTCTCATCTCAAAGGCTGGGCTGTTGACTGTGCACATTTCTGCTGAGGATACAGTAAGAGGCAGTTGTATTATCAGTGTTTGCTTCCAAGGCAGTTTCCAGATTGTCAGTCGTGGCTGGGGGAGAGGGGCTCCACTATTCACCACCTCTCCAGAAAGCAGCAGAGCCCTTCCAAGGTCTTCTGGAAGGAACTCAGCACATTGCGAAAGAAGGCTGATGAGATCTTTCAGGCATATTTGGGAGGCGGGGAGGTAGTTTTGAGGAACTGGGAGGCAAGAGATGTCAGGTAAAGAGTGAGTAAAGGCTAGCCCTGACCACAGGGAAAGAGGGAAGTGGTGGAAAGGTATTTGGAGGTCACTTATGGCCTGAAGCACCCCTCTATCACACCAATCAGGTGCCACTTATGGGAAAGTCTACACCGTCCCCTCCCTCTTCTACAGGTATCCCCTGTAAGCATCAGCTTCCAGGGCCTCTCCCAATTCAAATGCAGCTTCAGAACCACCAGATCCAAAGGGGCTAATTTATAGTCTACATGCTTCCCCTGTAGCTGTCTTTCAGAAATGGGAGATGGGCAAACTTATGCCAAAGGAGGGGAAGACAACCCAAGGGAAGGGTTAGTGCCCACACTCTCCACTGGGCTCAGACCCACTTCCAAGAGACTGCTTCCCCCGTGCTGCAGCCCGGTCCCTGCTGCAGCAGTCTGTGTTCCAGGGCTCATACCCATGAAGGACCCTGTCAACCACCCACAAGGTTTGCCTGGAGAAGGGAGTCTGCACTCAGGTAACTGGGCACCAGTGCCCTGGACCTGTCTTCAAAGATGCCCAACTGAATCTGTTCCCATCCACTACTTTGAGAGGTCCTGGTGATGCTTGGTGCAGGGGCACCTCAGCTCCTTCTCTTGCATGAGGCCTAGACAGCTCCGGACTCCAGCCATCTGGATCTGGGTTGTGTGAAATAGACTTCCCTGACCCTGCCGTCCTGACCTCAGAGAGGCCAGGTGACCCTGCAGTCTGAAAGCTCTCTGGCTCGGGGCTCTTGGAATCCATGCTTCCCCCCAATGCTCATTTCTCTCTGTCCCACTTGGCCTCTCTGAAACAGGGTGGTGTGGCTGATGGAAATGGGTTTCCTGTCTTTCCTCTCTGCTGAACACAGCTGTGTACATCTACAAGAATTCATCTTCTCCCTCCTCCCAGACAGGGGAGACTATCAGTCCGGAGGGGATAAGTTTAATTGCAGTAACACACCTCAAATCCCAGTGGTTTGGAGCAGTAAAGACTAATTTCTCACTCATGTTCCATTGTCCACTGTGAGTTGGTTGGGGTCCTGTCTGTGATGTCCTTATGTGGGACCCAGGCTGATGGAGCAGCAATTCAGAATAGTGCCTGCTGTGACAAAGGGAGAGCTCTGGAGGGCTTGACACTGACAGTGAAATGCTCCGGCCTGAAAGTCATGCACATCACATGGTCCACCATCCACAAGGGGACTGAGAAATGTGTTCAGAAGGCAGAAGGGTGGAAATATAAACCACAACATTTGCACTATGGTTAAGCAAGGATGCATTTCTGGAAGGGTGAGGAGCTGGGGTTTCAGGTGGGTGGTCAGAAGTCACCAGGTACCTGGGGAGATCTATTCTCCCAATTGCTGCTTCATTCAACACTATTGACTTTGAAGCTAGACTGTCCTGGTTTAGGTTTGAAGGCTGCCATGAGCTACGTGTGGAACTTTGGGCAAATTGCTTAGCTACTGTAAGCCTCCATTTCCTCATCTGTAAAATGAGAACAATACCACCCAAGATGCCACAGACAGTAGGTGCTAGGACCAAGATTCCCCAAACCCTAAATCTTCACTGGTCAAAAAGTAAACAAATAAAAATAACCGTTCCCCATCTCTGGCTGTTTAGGAATACCCACGTGGCACAAGATGGCATTGGACCTCTCCCTTGTCCTACTTGCCCATTCTTCTCTGTCTCTATCCCAGGACCCAAATTTCTCCCCTGTAGTCCTGGGTGCTCTGGATCCTCCCTCCAACCCGAGCTTCACACTGGCCTGAATGTAGAGCTTGTTCTCAGCTCTTCCCCAGTCATTTGCTGAGGACTGATGGCCAGTCCGCTCCAGACTTGTTCAGCCCAGGTTCTCACCTGCTCCTGCCTCTCACTGCACATGGAATGACCCCAGCACAGCTGGTGGCCCTGATGCCCAGGCTTCCTCAGCCCTGGAGTGCACTTGGGAAGGATCTGGGGAGTCCCCTCAGCAGAAAGGAGGGAAAGATTACAGAATCACTCTAAACAAGGCAAAGCAAAGCCATTTATCTTGGGACATTAGTCACTGAGCTGCTGACACAGGAAAACATGCTGTACTCTTGGCAATTACCATTTGCATTAAAACAGGATGATTTGTGGAACTGAAGGCTTGAGACCCTTGCAGACTATCCCACCCACCTCGGGCTGTCCCAGGAAATGCCAGAGGCTGGGGCTGTAGCTTCCTTGGGGGAGAAGGGCTGGCCTTGCCCCGGGCAAAACAGGTGCCCAAAGTCACAGCCCCATTCCTTTCCAGGTGCACATTGGCCATGGAACCACAGAAGGTGCCTCAGCCTCCCAGAGAGAGCCGCATTCATTGGGTTCAAGGTCAGCGTCACATTTTCTGTGTACTTTTTTTCTTGGCTATGACTGTTTCGTATTTGGAAGTAAGGGTTTTCAATCCCCACACTTCCCTGTATTCCAAAGAAAGATGACACCAGCAATGAAGATTTGGAGACTATATACCTACAGTCCTCTCTCCCTTTAGCTCTGCTTCCCTCTCCTCTCTTTCTCCCCCTCTCCCACTTTCCCTCTCTCCTCCACCCACCCCCACACACATGATTGTTCCATATAGGGATGATATAGGGATGAAAATTGCACTGCTGAGAGCTAACGCTCTCTTTCCAGCTTAACTAATATGGAATAGATAAATCAGGAGAAAGGAAAGTAGGGAGAAGTTGGGGGCCCACCATTTTCTCCCAGTCTCCCTTTTCAAGACTTGTTACTTGGTTTGAAGCAAACCCCAGATGACCCTCTCAGCCTACAGTCATGCATAGGACAGGTGCCTTCTCCAGCCCTGTGTCCATCTTGGTACTCCTGGCTACCAGGTTCTTTGTGCCCGCGCTTCACCTATACAGTCAAGGGTGGGTGGAGCGATGACTTGGCCTGAGCCGATGAGAGAATCATATTCTCTGGATCTCACTGATTGGTTCAGAGATGGAGATTTGACCAAGTCCTAGCCAATGAGCTTCAAGGAAAGATTTGTAATTCTGAGTGAGTAAAGCCCCAGCAAGAAAGGGAAGGGAAGAAAAGGGAAGAAAAGGGAAGGGAAGGGAAGGGAAGGGAAGGGAAGGGAAGGGGTGTATGTTTTTGGCATAGAGAAGGGTGGCATCGGCAGGCCTGTCACTGTTACATAGAAAGGGAGATTTGGAAGGTGCTGGAGGGTCACCTTGCGAAGGTAATATTAGAAGAAAGACACAGAGAGAAACCGAAACTCTGGTGATGTCCGTTAAGCTGCTGGGTCGAGCTTCTCTGGCTCAATCTGTTGAGTTTGGGTTAAAAGTCAACACATTCCTTTTGTTGTCTAAGTCAGTCTGAGGTGGTCTTTTTGTCACATACAGACATAAGAGCTTGACCAGCACAATAAGTAAGTGTGATCAGGGCACAGAAGACCTTGATAACCAGCCTCTGAGCCTTTGCACAGGCTGTTTACTACTGAGAACACCACTGTTTTCTAGCAGAGCTCTAGTCCTCTTCCAATACTCCATAAATGCAGTCTCCCAGATGTGCTCCATGACTCTGGGACCCAGACTGCCCCTGGGGCATGCCCTGCACTGCAGGATAACTCTGCTGCACTAGTTGGTTCACATCCATCTTCTGCACCGGAAGACAGACCTGTCCTTGCCTCCAGTTCCTGTGGTCCCAGACACATAGTAGGTGGATGGTTCTCCTGAGCAGCTGTACTGGTGGGAGGGAGGAGTTGGGGGGTAGGGGAAAGCAGGCCGACCTCAGCCGGGCGGGGGAGTGGGGGGACTGTGAGAGCTCTGATCAGAAGTTGTGCAGGCCTGAACTGGGCAGTGGAAGTGACATTTGGGACAAAGAGAGAAATTGCTTTTGAAAATAAGGGGCAAAACCCCGTAAACTGGACCTGAGAACTGTGTACTTTCACGTGGGAAGTGTGGTGAGTGGCATGGGAGTCCTAGCGCAGAATGAGAGAGATTAGCTTCAAGTTGGGGTGGGCAGGGGTGGGGTCAGGGCAGTGTCCCGGCCACAGCAAGGAGTCCTGCTCCTCTGTGCTCCCCTGGCAGGACAGCCAAGCCAGCAGATACTGGACTCCCCTTGCTGACCTAAGTTGTCCAAAATGGTAGGTGGGAAAGGTAAGTGATCCTGATTGACTTTGGAAGGCACTTTAATGCTTCAAGTGACAGATGTAACTCCAAACTGATCGTGAACATCAGCCTCAGGGAAGGGAATCAGTGTGCCCTCCCTGCTTCCAATCTCCCCCAGTTGAGCTAATGCCATTTTGAGGATGCGTGGAACTAGCCCGTGGCACTGTCTTTTCTCTTGGGGCTATGGACAGCCTGGTCTTCCACCCTGGCTGCTGCCAAGGGCAACCAGGGCAGAGTGCTGGGGGGCAGAAGACGTGAGGCTTCCATCCCAGCAGAGAGCAGACATAGAAGTAGGGAACCAGGGGCATGGGCAGAAGGAGGAGGGGTGAGGAGGGGGCCACCTCCAGGGGCTCCTGAGGGTTCTTCAGCTCTGCCCACTCCCAGCTACCAGAGCAGGACCTACAGACTTTCGTTGCCAGCAGGGGAAGGGGCTTCCTGTGTTCTCCAGTCTTCGGGCTCAGAGCCAGCATGGGGTAGAAGTTGGGGTGGTGGGGCGTAGCCTAGCTGGGAAGGGAGTCAGTCTCTTGCCTGCCCACCCAGCATCAGTTCCCTATAACTTTCAGCCTAGAAGTTGGTGCTACCCATCCAAGGGGCAAATCCAGCCAGCCTGGGTTTCTTACCCAGCTGGAGCCCTTAATAAGCATCTCATCTCAGTGGCACAGGTGAATTTTGGGCTCCCACAGAGCTGCCATACTGCAGCCCTTCGGCTAATAGGCACTTCGTGAGCTTTTAAGCCCGGTTGGCCTTAATTCCTCCGTCTGCCTCATTCTTGGTTTTGCTACTCTCCACTTAGGCCTGCGCCACTCCACCCTCTTTCCCATCCTTACCCCTCATGCCAGCCCAGCCCTTCCCACTGGCAGGGACCCTGCTCCACTCCCAACAGAAAGCCCAGAGCTGGGGCACAGTCACCAGCAGGCCCTCTGAGCACTTCCCAGACCTCAGGTGGCTTCCTCCTTCACTCACATTGGCCCCGACAATGTTGGCTTAGGACCCCAAGAGCTTTTGACTTGGATTGAGGAGGAATGGAGTGAAGTAAGGCAGCCCAGGAGTGGGCCTATCTCTCCAGCCCCCTCCTGCCCCTGTATGCCCCTCCCTTCCTTTCTGCCCAGCCACATTCACGCACACGTCTTTATATAGACATATTATTTCATTTCTCTTGGGTATATGTCTCGGAGTGGAATGGCTGAATCATATAGTCGGTGTGTGTTTAATTTGGGAACGGACTCACAAATAGTTTTCCAAAGTACTTGTCCCATTTTACGTTCCCTCCAACCGCCCATTTGCCAACACTTGGTATTGTTAATCTTCTTCGATTAGGGCTGAGGTCTGGTGGGTTGCAGCAGCCAGAGTAAAGGGACAGAGCTGGAGCTGAGGGTGCAGGCAGGGAGTGAACCAAGAAGGAAGAAGCTGGGTTTGGGAATGCATCATGCTGTTTCAGTCTCGCTGCCGTTGCTTATCAGCCCTGTGAGCTTGGCAAAGTACTTGACCCTTGCCATCTTCCAGTTCTTCGCCTGTAAAACAGGGATATCACATCTACCTTTGTTGAGATTAAATGAAGTAAACATACTTTCACAGTGCCTGGCACCACGGATGCTGTTTGTCTATATGGTGTCTTCGCATGAATTAAGGTGAAAGTGCCCCTTTTTCTGGGGTGATTCAGGCCTGGGCCAGGGTGCTGGGAACTGCATTTTGATGCTGTTGTTCCCTAGACAGGGAGGCTTTGGCAGCACACAAATTGCACAGTTATTCGCATTTGTCCCACAAATTCTCACAAAAGGACCCTGAAGGTGAGAGTAAGAGTGAATGTATTTGTCAGTGGGACCTTGTGTGTGTTCACCTCCTCCCTGCAGCCCTCTCACTCATTCTGGTGACTTCCCTACCCGCCACCACCAGCACCTTGAGTCTCTGAGACCTTCAGCACAAATCTTCAGGTCAAATCCCACTGGAAGAAATGTCTTTGGAGTTTGGCATCTGTATGGACTCAGAGAACCCTGCTTGCATTCATACTCTTGTTCTTGGGAATAATCCAGTATCACAAAGACGTGCTTGAGACAACAGCATTTACGATAACTGGGTCTGGTCTTTGGGGAGAGATAAGAGAGGCACAAAATATTCGGGCGCCTCAGGAAATATGGCCAGAGCAGAGAAGTCCTGAGGAGCTAGAGACAAAATTGTAGGACTCCAGCATGGTCTGAAACGTTGCTGGGTTTCTGAGGTGAAGCCTTTGGTCAGGGAAGCATCTCTGCTCGCTCAGCCCAAACGGACGGTAGGCCGGGACACATTTACCTAAAATGAACTTGAGGGAGACAGCCCCAGCTCAAAACAGTCAGCCCAGTAGATGAACAACGCAATGGAACCAGGCCTTTTGATTTATGTGTTTACATCCTCAAAAGGAGCCTTTCTTTACCTGAGGACTTTTGGCCTGGTTCCTTTAATTAGGAGAACAGGACACATAAAGTTTGTTTATGGGGACGCTGGGGTGGGCCAGGAGGCAGAGGCCCTCAGAGCTAGGGGCTGGGCAGCCCTGACAACGAGGAGAATTTTGCTTCTGAGGCTTCTGTCTCTCATGCCTTAGCACCTGCACACAGTAGGGCTCCCTGGTTGAGTGACACATCGGTCATTTCTGAGAGATTCTGGTGAGTCACTGGAGAAACACTGTTACCTTTTCAAAATTCAGCTTACCAGCGACCTCAGGAGTTGAATTCTAGGTGTAGGGGAGCCTGCAGCCCCCAAGTGCCCCACCCCAGGGCATTTACGTGCTGGAGACAAGGGGGGGATCAGAAAGGAGAGAACACGCAAGCACCTTTCAGGAAGGTGAAGTTGAGGGAGATCAACTTCCTTTTTTTTTTTGGCTACCTAAAATAGATCAGAGTGGACTGTCATTTCTCTTCCCAGCATGAGAGAGTGAGTGAGGTTAGGCTTAAGGAGAGCTGTGTTCAGCCAAGGAAACTCGCTAGACCCCACTTGCCTCCAGTCTTTCAGGGCTGAACCTTGCCATGCCCTGGAAAGTTGGGCCCCAGGGGGAAGTGGCAGTCGCGGGCAGTGGGTTGGGGTGAGGGGGCAGCGTTAGTGCAGGAAGGCCGCCTGGAGGAGATCACTGTGGCTAGGGGCCCGGCAGGGGTCAGGCTGTAAACGCCCCTCCGCGCTCTCCTCTCCTGCCCCCTTCGGCCATCCCTTCTCTGCCAGCCAAGTGCCGCCTCTGAAGGTGAAAGTCACCTTCCTGGGCGCTCCGCTCTCCCGCTCTCCAGACTGCCTGCCGCCGCCTCCGGGGTGGGGAAGCGAGCAACATAAATCCTGCCCCGTCCCTGTCCCGCGGCGCTTGCCTGCCCGGCCGCGGGAGGAGGCTCCAGCGGCTGTAAATCACCGTAGCCTCCGCGGGCCGCCTGCCCTTCATCACAGTGCTTTACGGCGCTGACACCGGCCAGGATTTAGTGGGCCCAGCCAGACTGAGGCCGCCTCATTGAAATGCCCCCCCACCTGTCCAACATCCTCCCCTTGGAATTAAGGCCACCCATAAATCCTGGAGATGCCCATTTGCATATTCATCTGCATACATTTGCCCCTCAAATTGCCTGCGATGGAACTCACAGAATCATGGAGCCTGCTGGGACTGGGAGTTTCTGCTGTCCCAACTCTTGTTGGAGAAGGGGAAACTGAGGCAACGGAGGGACAGGGACCTGTCTGTGGCACAGTAGAAGGCAGTGGCACAGTGGGGGTTTGGCCCAGGAGGGATTTAGCTGGAAGTAGGCCAAGGAGTCAGATGTTGAATGAGGGACAGTGAGCAGATTCGAGGCTGAGGGGCCAGGAGCTGCAGGGATGAGGACAGCAGGAGAGCACTGGAAAAGGGCCAGCACTAGGAGGCCAGAGGACACCTCTCAGGAAGGTTCCACAGTGGTGGGAGCAGTAGAGGGAGCAAAGGCCTGCCCTTGAGGGAAGGACCATCTGGTGGGGGCTCACCAGGAGGCCCCTCTACAGAATAGGGAGAGGTTGGGGGAGTAGGTGCTACCTGTGGAATGGCCCAGGCAGGCCTTGCAAGACAGATTGGGGGTAGAGGCTAGGAGCATACACACCAGGGCCCCCTCTAGTTCCTTCTGCCTCAAGGTGGTGCCAGCCATGACCAGCCCCTATCTGAACATGAATCATCTGTTGGGAAGGGCCAAGGCCTGGAGGAGGCCTATGGAGCAGCCAGGTTCTTCTGCTCCCTATGAGCTCCCCTGCCCCACACCCCCAACATCAGTCCATCCTCTACTGTGCCTGAGAGCATCACTCGTTCATTCAGGGATGGCTTCTCTGGACAACTTTTGACAGGACCTGTCCAATGGTGGGTGCCTACTGAGCCCATCCCTCATGTTCCTTTTCATTCAAGGTAGGACCCTAGAGTTAAGGCTCAGATCTCTGTAGGCTCTCAGGGCAAGGTAGGGTCACGGCAGGGCCAGCAAGCCTTGCCCTCCTTGACCTTAGACTCTATTCAGTCTTCTAAGGAAAGGCCCATGGTTGGGACCCAGTGGCCCCAGCTGGGTCTAGGGCTAGCTGAAGACCGAGTCAGGGCGCTGCTCTGCCCTGATAGGATACCTCTGGCTCTGCATGTCTGCCCTCTTCCCTGTCCCTGCTCTTCTGTCCCTCATTCTTATGTTGTGTACTTCATATGTTTCTGATTGATTCATAAAAATGCCTTCTCATCACAGGCTTGTGTCGCAACAGTGTGGGGAGCAGTAAGCTTTGGGGGAAACCTGCTGCTCCTTCTGAAATCCAGAGTCCCGACGGGATTGGGATGCATTTTTCCAGCCCATTGCCATAGCCAGGCCTGGGGGCTCCCTTCTTCCCTCTCCCGGGGTAGGACCTGGAGGCCCAGGTGTGGAGCCCTCCTCTCAAAGTCTCCTTTTACTGCTTAGCCCCCCTCTCCACCCTGTGCCACCCCACCCCATCCCACTACCAGAAGGCCAGTGAACAAATCCCAAACAGGTACAGAGGGGGTTAGGGACTCTGTGGGACTGAGCCCTGACACCAATGTCTATGCCCCAAGCCTTCTGTGATCCCTCCAAGGCTCCGTCTTGAGCAGCCCAGATGAGGCCAGCTGCTCCAAGATGGGGCTGCATGTCCCTAACACCCCACCTCAGGGAGTAATTGATGGTGGGGATTGGCCAGGAGTCAGAATCAAGGCCAAGATGGTCAGAGGGGAAGAGAGAGGAAAGAGGGAGGTCTCTGAGCACAAGAATAACCCCAGGGTACCACAGGAGAAGAGTGGGAGCCCACCGCACAGCAAGTCCTGGCTGCACACACAAGAGAGACTGCCGGGGGAGTGGCGGGTGGGCACTGCTCTCAGCGACCCTAATCCCTGCGCCTTTCTGCTCCCCCTCACCCCAGTCCCTGCCCCTCCTCTCCACAACCATCCTGGGGCTGTTCTGTTCTGTCTTCTCTCTCGAACTTCCAGTGGCCTTCCCACACTTGGGGAGATGCCTCTTTTCTCTGGCCCCCTGCTTTCAGGGCAAACGGACCCCACAAAGTGGGTAGAGGGGTTGCCAGGATTCCAAGACACTGAAAGACCATCTTGGGGTGGGGGCGGAAGAGAGCAACAGAGATGAGACCCAACTCTGTCTCTGCAGCCTTTTAGCAAGAGAGAGTAATGGTAAGGGATAGGATATGGCCCCCATTAGCTCTGGGATGGTGGGAATCACAGAGGCAGGGGAATAGCTTAGAAGGCAGTCCCAGAACCACCCCGCTCACATTTGCTGAGATTCTTAGAAAGCGCTGTACAGACTTTGTGGCGGCACAGCAGCAGGCCTGGACAGAAGGGCCCCCCATCTGGAAGCCTTTAAGGTCTCCCTCCCCCTCTTCTCCAAATAGCTTGTTCCCAGAAAACAGGAGGAGAAGTTACCCAACAACAAGCTGGGGCTTCCTGTGGGGCTGGTGGCCCCCTCCCCTGCCTCTCTCGGTGCACCAGGCCCTCACCTGCTCCCCAGGCTCTGTTCAGCCAGGCTAGTTACATATTGCGGAGCTGGTTTCTGTCCCCTCATACAAGATATGGGTGCACAGCTCGCTTCCCCCAGGAAGCCCTCCAGAGCCACCTCTCCTCACTCCAGGAACTCCTGCACCCCCTTTGTGAACACACACATGTGGCCTTTGTGTGTTCTCTCACTTCCATTCCAGGTGGGTTGGTCTGTTTGCAGTTGTTCTCTTTTTTTCATCCAGTATGGGTTGGAAGAGTATTTTAGGGGTTGATGAGCCCTCCTTTTTTATTTTACATAATGGAAAACTGAGGCCCAGAAAGGTGAAATGACTTGCTCCAATACAGAGACGGAAGTAGACTCCGGGTTCCCTCCACTCCAGTCCCGGGTCTGTTGTCCTCCCCCCATGCCCATGTGGCTGTGCCTGTCTCCCCCATCTGACAGCAGAGGCCCAGAGAGAGCCCTCAAGTTCTGGTTTGCTGGCTTGATGTGGGCTCTGGCATGGCCAATGTGCTGCCTGGGGGCAGAAGCTGGCAGAAGCCAAAAGTAGAAACCTTGCGGGGGGCGGTGGGTAGGACTGACGGCTGGCTGGGGGAGGGGGGTGTAGTCTTCAGAGGAAGGAATTGGGGCCCACCAGTGTTGACCCCTACTCTGAGGGCCCTGGCTGCCTACCCTGCACACTGACTGGTTAATCCAGTTCCTGACCTGCTCACTTGGCCTCTGAGGGCTTCTGATTTGGGGCAACTGGGAATGAAAAATCTCTCAACAAAAAGGTTTTCTCACTTTTAGATAACTGGAGTTCAGTTTTAGAAGGCATCCCAGTCCCTGTAAGATCTCAACGTAAAGTCTGTGACTGCTGGGTCTCAGTTTCTTCATCTTCAAAATGGACACAAGAGCACGTAGGCTTCCTGAGGAAGTTGGAAATGGTCTTTGAAGGATAGGAAGGAAGAGCAAAAAGAACCTTCTAGAGCAAAGCATGGGCAGAGATTCAGAGGGTTGATTGGGCACTGACTGTTTTTTGAATATGGAGGAGGGCAGGCTCTGTCACTCTTACCAGCTGTGTGAGCCACGACAAGTTCCTTGACTTGTCTGTACCTCAGCTCCCTACTTGTATAGAGAGGATTATATCTCTATATAATAGCATCTATCTAAGATAGGTGAGGCCATATTTGTAAAAATGGGGTAATATTTGTAAAAATCTTACATTACTGCCTGGCATGTAATAAGTACCCTGTGAGAGGCTTATCTATTTTTATTCATATATTTAACAATATGATTTTCTTTGTACTGTCCATTTTAATTCCTATAAGCAACACAAGATGGCGTTTAGTCAAGCTTGTGACTCCTGGATGCTGGGCCTGAGGGCCAAGGCCTTTCAAGGAGAGAGATCCTGGGATGTATATACCCAGCCTCCTCACTCAAGAAGCTGCTGATGTCTGGAAGGCCCTCCTGGACTCCCTGAATTCTTCCCAGGGTTGTTGGGGAGATTCCTCTGGGACTGAAAGAGGCATGGGGTGGGTGGGTGGGGGGGCTTGTCCAGGAGGGAAGTCTAGTCTTAAGGCTCCAGAGCTTTCCAGTTCCACTGTGTCTGTGACCCCCAGAAGGTGAGTGGGAGCCCGGATAGGAGGCCAGTGTCTCAGGCCTCACTAGCCTGCCTGAGGGACCAGAAATCCCACAGTCCCTGACACTGGGGGTAGGCTGCGTAGAAGAGGGTGAGTGTGTGGGGAGGGGGCATGTGTGACCAAGGATTGCAGCTCCAAGTGAGAAATAAGCAGGAGCAGATGGAGCCCAGAGCACGAAGTTCCTGTTTTCATGCAAATGTCTGGGGCAATCAAAGTCAGGGGGGCAGCCGGGGTGGGGGGTGGGGTTGGGGTTGGAGGGGAACTAGACACAAACAGGGTGGGGGATATAAAAGGAAGATGCCACATCAGCAGAATTAGCTCTTATTCAAAGAGTTGCCGTTGAATTGGTTGGGGACTGGTGGTGGGGGTGGAGGGGTGAGGTGGGGGGTGGCCTTTCCACCCCCTGCCTGGGGCCCTTGGCCAGTCAGCTAGGACCCAGGCTAGCCAGAGGAGAGCAGGAGTGGTTTGGGCCTGTGCCTGCTAAGGACACCAGGCAGCAAGTACTCCTCCTTGCATTTCCTGGCCTTTGACACCCGAGATCAAAGCAGGGCCGGCCCTCCTGGCCTTCTGGTCTCCTGGCAGCTCCTCCCTGCCCTCAGGGTCCAGGCTGTGTTGTCCTGCTTGTGGGGCATCCATGATAGGCCCCAAGTGAGCTAGAACGGCAGAGATGTGGGCCTTTTCCCACTGTGGGGCTGCCAAGAGCTGCAACTGTGGGTATGGCTCATATCCGCTGTTTTTGCATGCCTATGCTTGTCATGCTGGCTTCCAGAGGTCACTAACACCCAGCCGTGGGGGGCCAGGGCCCATGTGACCCAGATCAATGGCAAGAGCCGAGACTCAGAGCCTGCAGCCTATGGCGAAGGCAGAAGATCTATCTTGCTGGAGCAAGAAAGCTGCAACATTGGCCATGCAAACTGGTCTCTCACTGGCTCCCAGCTGGGAAGGATTCAGAGTTGGCTTAGAGGAGAGTCTTCCTACACAGACCTTCCTTAGAGGGACCCCCTAACTCCCCTACTGACCTTCAGGGCTCCATTCTGAGAGGTCTTCCATTCTTCTGCTCTTGTTTCCACCAGACCTGAGCCCCCTCAGGGAAGGAGTTCCAGGGGTCATCCACCACTGAGAGGAGGGGCACCTGGAGTTCTGCTCTGAGTGTCCAGGGGTGCAAGTGAGCGAGTGAGCCCCTCTTGATGCACTACATAGATTTGTAAGGGTCCCATACTCACCAGGGAAGCTTTCCTGGGCGCCTTCGCCTGTGATGCTCTTGGGAGGGCTTCAGGTTCAGGGGGCTGCCTCAGCTTAGGGCAAACCCCTTCTTGCCTGGCTTCTTCCACCCAGGCGCCTGTCAGCTGGTGCTGCCTCAGTTTCCCTTTGGCAGAAGTACGCAAGGGGATGCCAGGCGCAGGCCAGGCCGAGGGTAGGAGGTGGGCAGTGTGGGGACTCTGGAAGGAAGACAGGGCAGGCAGAAGCTTCTGCAGTCACAGAGCTGCAGGTCAGGGGGAGGGGTCCTTGGGTAGAGTGACAATTGCCCCTGCCAGCCTGCATGCCTGCAGCAGGGCCCTGGCTCTTCATGGTGCCCGCCCATGTGGAGAGGATTAGGGCCCGGAAAGACATGTTTTTCCCCCTTCTTTCTTGGAAGGAGGATCAAGGGGACCTGGTGACAGCCCAGAGATTCTGAGCCTGTGGACAGCCCCGCTTCCCTTCCCGTCCATCTCCCAGGCAGCCTGGAAGATGCACACCATCTGCTGGCAGCCCCAGACCTCAAGTTCCCAGCCATCCCAGAAAGGGAAACACTGGCAGAACCTGCCTTTCCATTCCTGGAGCCCCCAAAAAGGGGATCGGGGAGCACTGGGCTGGGGGCTTTATAGAAATAAGGCGAGTGGGTATTATGCAAAATGGTTATAGGGCTTAATGGACCTAAGAATAGTCTGTCGAGGCTGCAAAGGTATAGGGACTCCTATGACTTTCCTGTGAAGTCAGGGGCCAATGCTCGTTCAGGGGAAGTAGTTACAAACCCTGCTGGTCCTGGAAGGTGGGATTGGGATTGGGGCTGAGACTGAGGGTGGCTCTGGGATCTTGCTCTAGTCTGTGTTTATTTGTGGTGGGTGTGTGTGTGGCGGAGGTGGGCGGGGGGAGTCATTCCTAAATCCAGATCCATGCACACACACATGCACACACACATGTAATTCCACAAACACAGGGTCTAGCACAGTGCTCGCATGTAGTAGGTACTCAATGAGTGTTTGATGACTGGATGGATGAATTTGTGAATGAACATTCCTGATAGTTCTATCCCAGGGGGCTTTTCTTCCTCTGTACTCAAGAGCCTTATTTTTTGAGGTTCGTCTATTCTTTATTCCTTCCTGTTGATATATTCTGGGTTATCTGGGGTGGTTTTTCCACTCTCTAATTCTTAGCATGGGATTAAATTGTGGTTCCTGGGGTAGGAGCCCTGATCTCACCCCCACAAAGTTCCTATATCCTGGTGTTGGGCTTCAGCCAGTCCCTGACACTGGTTTCTTAGGACATGTGGCCTTGCAGAATCGGGTTGGACACAGAATGGCAGTTACTGTTCCAGTCTGAGCTGCACCCCTGTGGGCAGTCAGGTGGGTGGGGAGCATGCTTTAGTTGTGGCTAAGATAAATCTGGGGCTTGGGGAGCAGGCAGAATTAGGACTAGGACAGGGATTACCAACCTGAAAATAAGCGTGAGGCCAGGCACCCCCTCCACCTCCCCATATCCCCTACGACCCCATTCTTCCCTGCTCCATGTGATGTGTGTGCAAGTGTGCTCAGGAGCACCTTTGAGAATGAAATCTAAAGTATTTAAGTCTGGTCTGCACAGGGATGGAGAAGTCAGAATGGACCCCAGGCAGAAGCAGCTACAAGTTAGTCCCACGGTACCCTGTTGCGTCTCTCCTTCCCTGCCTTCCCCTGCCCTAACTGCACCCCCCTCCCTTTCTCCCTCTTCCTTCTTCTTTCTCTTGGGTACTGCAGAATGAGTGGTACCAGTTGCTCTCCTACTGACATGCCTATCACTAAGGGGTTAGAAACTTCCAGGCTAGCCCAGGTTTTGACCTTGAAAGATGTCTGTGTCTCCCCCACCTCCTCTGAGGTCTTAGCATAGGCAGACATAGCAGGACTGGACATGTGCGGGCAGAGGGGATGGAGTCCTTAGTCACTGGCTAGCAGTGGGGTCTGGAGGACTCTGAACGTGGTGCTCATGCTTGGTTTTCAACAGGAACCTTCTTTGGAGGTGACTCAGTATGATCAAAGCTACTCTGCCATGTACCCAACTGGATTCTCAAGGGCCCCTATTCTGAGCCATGTGCCCTAGGGTTGCTGAGCAGCAGAATGGTCAGGGAAATGACTGGACCTGACCCATGACAGAACCTGGTGCCTCTGGCTGAACCTCACTGTGTGTATCTGGGTGTGCACACGTGCTCATATTTTCCCATGTGGACTAGAGTCTGCCTGAGTGGGCAGGCGTATGCGTATGTGTGTACGTATACTCATGAGTGAGCATGGGGGTAATGTGCTGCGTGTGTACATGTGCACGTGTACGTGTATGTGTGTGTCTGTGTGGGGATTACGTGCCTGTGTGTGCACGCTCACAAACAGAAGGCTTGGCCGGGAAACCCAAATCTCCCCCTCCCAGGCCTCAACCCCTGTTCCCTGGGGCCCTGATGGAGGAGAACAGAGAGTCCCCAAACCCTGCGATCTGGGGCGGTGACTTCTGTTGGATTCCCTCCCCACCCCCTTTCTTTCTTGACACAAATAGCCTGTGGAACAAAGGGAGCTGGGGATTTGGATTATTTATACAGTCAACATTAAGCAACTTGTGGTCTATTTAAATTCTTCTTTATTAGGCCGGGAAATTCCATGGCAAATAGTCAGGCAGTAAGGAAACCTCCAACACGGCAGCTCCCAGCTCCAGCCACTGCCGTTGGGTTCCTCCTAGCCTCTCCTACTCCCACACCTCTGACCCCTGCTTCTTCCATTCAGCTTCCGGAGGCCATGCCCAACCCCCCTTCCTCACAGTGTGGCCTCTGGATCCCCCTTCTTTCCTCCCATCCCTGCTTCCATTTCTCAAACCTCCACCAAAGACCCCTGCCTCATTCCTCCCATGCTTTCTTTAACTTGTGAGGGGAAGCTGGACACCAAGTCTGACACTTCAGAGTCAATTCTGTAGGCACAGCGTGGGTTGACAGGGGAGGGGAGTAGGGCTTGTGAAAAGGTCGGGGAGGGGCAGGTTGCTGCCGGCCTGCTGCCTTCATCAGGGTGTTCAGGAGGCTCAGAGGACTTCTGCCTCCTCAGGATGCCTCTTGAAAAGGTTTGAGTAGTGAAAGAAAGGGTCCTACCCACAGGAGGAGCTGCCAGCAAATGCAAGCTAGTGACAGCCTGAGAAAAGTTGAAGGGCCTGAGGCTCATCCTGAGGATAGGGGACTCTGCTGTCACCTGGGCAAACCCCCCAGGGGCTCCATGACCCAGGGCTGCAGCAGAAGATTTGTCTGGGCTGGAGTGAGGGAGGTGTGAGGTGTGAGGTCTGCAGGACCTGGTTTCTTCTCCCCCGCAGAAGGCTCTCCATCTTCCCAGGGATGGCCAGCCATCTCTGTAGCCCTGGGGGCTCACCTAGAGCCCAATATAGCTGAGGGTAGAGGAAAGCTTGGGGAAGGGGTAGAGGGGGGATGAGATCCAGTAGAGCACCCTGGAGGGGTGGGTTCTGGAGGATCCCAGTGGGCAGCCCCTGTATCCTATTCATGGGCAGTGCCTCTCTCTACCCCTCTGTGCTCAGAGACTGTCCTGTCACTGCCCTGACCTCTGCTGACATCTCTTTCCTTGTTTCTCTCCAATTAGACTGTGAGCCTCTTGAGGACACAGAATGCAAACATTTACCTTATAAGCCAGTGCCTGGCATGCAGCTAACAGCAGGAGCTTCATAAGTGCTTCATGAGCTCAGTGAAATGGCACTCTCAGAGGGAAAGAAACCATAAGAGAGTCTTAACTATAGAGAATAAACTGAGGGTGGTTGGAGAGAGGTGGGTAGGGGAAGGGCTAGATGGGCGACGGGGATTAAGGAGGGCACTTCTGGTGATGAGCACTGGGTGTTGTATATAAGTGGTGAATCACTGAGTTCTGTTCCTGAAACCAATATTACACTGTATGTTAACTAACTCAAATTTAAATAAAAATTAAAAGGAAAAAAAAAGACATGGCACTCTCAGGGGTTGTGGCCCAGCCCAATCCTTCACCTCTCTGCCCATACATAACATCACCCCCGGAGTCCTCCCTATTCATACCTTTCCCAGGGAACAGAGCCTGTGTCCAGTTGCAGAGGGAGCCCACTGAGGGCTGAAAGGCTCATCTCAGAACTTCTCCTGATGCCAGTCTGTGCGGGGAGGAGGGACTCAGGCCCCAAGGCTTTGGGAAGGGCTTTCACCTGGGAAGGGGACTCCAGAGGTGAAGGTCAACACTCCTGGCTCCAGCCTCTGGAGACCAGGCCAAGGCTTCAGCTATTGTTTAAGCTGATATTCGGGCCACGAATGAGCTGTGCATCCCCCTCCAGGCGGACAGGGCAGGGGAGACCTGCCCCTTTCAGACTATAGTCTCCAAGCGGCAGCCAGCCGGAGAGGGTGGGGAGACGGACCTAGAGTTTGCTGCCAATTATCACCTCGCTGTCGGCCCTGCCCTCTGGGCCTGTCCCTGCTGCCACCTCTGGGCCTGTGTTTCTGATTAGTGGCCCCAGCTGTGCAGCATTAGTTGCATTTTTCCAGGATGAATCTTGGTTGGGACTTCCTGCCACGGGTCTGAACCAGCTGCCTGCCTTTGCCGCCTGCTTCTCATCCTAGTCCCCTGGGCTGCCCCAAATGCCCGCGCTCCCAGAGGGCTCTTCCTCAAACTCTCAGGGGTTTGTCTCCTGAGATGGGGTGGAGGATGCACAGCCATTGCTCACCACGCAGAATCCATTCAGCTTTTCAGATGTGTGGTTTCAGAGTGAGTGATGGGGCCCCAGAGCTGAGCATATGTGCAGATGCCACTGGACAAGGGTAAAGCAGGTCAAGACCAGGGAGGTGTTTGGGCAGGTCTGAGAACATTGTTCAGGGAAGTCTCCAAAGGCAGAGAGCATCACCTTCTGGCTTTCTGGTGTCTGTCCTTTGTCCACTCCTGGTCTTGATTTTAATGGAATCATGTCTCCAAGTGAAGCCATGAGCTCTATCAGTCCTTCTTTCTCTGGTTTCCCGGTGCACTTGGGGTGAGCTGCTCAGTGATGGCACTCACTCAACGCACTCAGCTTTCACCTGAGAGGTGGTGAGCTCCCTGTCCCGAAGGCATGTAAGTGTGAGCTGGAGAAGAACATCTTTTACACTCATAATGGCTTTTAGATCTCCTGTGACCCGCACTACATTCCTATAAGAGGACAAGGGGAGGGGACATCCTTACACTTTTCAGAGGAGGAAACTGAGGATTGGGTGCATGAGTACGTGAGTGACTGAGTGCTGGGTTGTGGGCTAGAGCCCAGATGTGAGGCTCGCTTAGTTCAGCACGAGTTTGATCAAAATGCCTCCTCTCTGAACCCAACCAGACTTCGAGAGACAGCCCAGAGCCCAGCCTGGCAGCTGGTGCATCCTCTTCCTTCTCATTCCGCTTCCCAGCTTCCTGGCCGACACTCTAAGCAGTCTGACAGCCCTGTTCCAGACAAGCTTGCTTTTCACTGTCCCTCCTTGCCCCAACAGCCAGCACTCAGCCATAGTCTTTGGACTCTGCCAGGGTCTGTGACCTAGGACAGGTCTCTGGAAAGCAAAGCCCCAAGAGGATTCTTAAGGCTGTCATCAGCCTGAATGAGAAGCCCATGGACAGCAGCCCACTTCTTCGTCCCCAGTGCCCAGAGCAGGCCTGGCACACGGTATAACCCAGGCTGAAGCGTGGTCCAAGCAGCTGGAAGGAGTCAAACAGAGAGTGGCACAGAGAGGCAGCTTCAGTTAGCATTGGGGACCCCAGGGAGCTGGGGAGACGGCTCTGGGAAGGAAACAGAGGTTGGAGAGGAGGCTTGTATTCTGGAAGCATCTAGCTCTTGGAAATGCTGACCAGAGAAGAGCTGGTAGCCACGCTGGGTGCCAGACACCCTGGGTGGGATAACATTCTGTCGTGGCCCTAGGGTCAGGCTGCACAGAGAGGACCAGATGCTGCTGAGAGCTGGGGGCTGGTGTGGGCTGTCCTTCACCTGGGCCACCGTAGGGGTGCAGTGTTCACAGCCGTGACCCCTCTCAGGAGCCCCAGCCAGCAGGGCTCTCAAACGGTGCCAGAGCATTTCCTGGCCAATGAGGTGGGTGGGGTCCAGCCAGGGACAGAGACCCTGCCCTGGAGAAGCCTCTCTCCCAAAGGGGAAAAGGCTGCCCCTGCCCTCAGGGCAATGGCCAGTTGACACATCATAACCTACAGGCCTCCTTGGCCCTGGAACTAATGGTTTTATTCCTTCGGTTCTTTAGTTATTTTAGGCAAATGTGAGCTGTCTCCTTAATTATCTGCAAGGAATTGCCAACAACTACATTTGGCTAGATTGAGACTCTGGATGAAACTTGCGTTTGTCTTTCAGGGTCTTGGTTGGTTTTAGCCTTCACTGTCCCCTGGATGGCTGGTGGCAGAGTACTGTGTGTGCAGGTCAGCTAATGGGAACACAGTGTCAGTTTGCCCCGGGCCACATCAACAGGATCTTGGAGAAGGGTGGGCCCATGTCAACCCTTTGCATGAGAAAGAGATTCCCCTGTTGGAGGACAATACCATCAACCTCCATCACGTACCTGTGGAGACAGGGAGCTCACCATCTGCTGGTTGATTTTAAGTTCTGTCATCTGCTCTGGGGCTACAGGCCAGGCCAGAGGTCACTGAAGCCTCTCCTCTAGCGGCAGCTCCCATAGCATCCCCTAGAGCCCCCTGGTGGTTACTGTGAAGGTGTGCCGCCCTCCCCAAGGTTCTTTGCAGCCCTCAAGTGGACAACGGGAGTGTCTTCCCTTTGCAGGGACTTCCTTGTGCCGGCCCTGTGGCTGGCAAAGGCCCTTGAGTTAGAGTTTCCTTGCAGCCGGCCAGGCATAAGGTGGGCACCAGGGACAAGGTCTAGGTCAAGGCCCATCCTCGTCTCCCTGCAGTGACCCACCTTGAGCATCTCTTCCTGAACATTCTTACCCTCCCCTCCCGTGTCTTCAGGGTGAACCTGAGATCTCCGTGCTCAACGGCCCCCAGCTTTTAGCAGAGAGCAGCAGTCATTGCTAGGAAGGAGAAGGGACCTTGGACAGGGAAAGACAGAGGAAAGCCAGGAAGCGAAGCAATTCTATCCTTGCCTGCCATCAGGCCAGGGCCCCTTCCACCATCTATCTGGACAGCTCACCCTAGGAGCAAATCTCCTCTAGGCTGAAATGTCCTGGTCACTGTCAGTCCAAAGGAGAGGAGGACTTTATCATATCTGAGAGACCAGGAGAAGGGTTCACTCCCATAGTATCTTGGCTTGGAACTTGGCTGCCTGCCTGCAGCTCCGGTGATGGGGTCTCTGAAGGAGGACCCTCCATCTTCCCCATCACCAGCCACACCACTGTGACCACATCCATCGACTCTCTAGTTGAAGCCTTTCAAAGCCATTGCCTTGGTAGGCGAGCAGGAAAACCTCTACCATATAAGTAGAGGCTGAGCTAAAACTTTAAATCAGAATCACTGAACGGCTGGGGATAATGGAAGGGAAGTGAGGGGCCCGTGGGTCTCCAGTCAGCTGTTGGGCCAATTCCATGTGACTAGGGCACTCTAGCTCAGCATCTGGAGCTGCCCCAGCACCTTCAGGCCCAGGAACACAAGAATGCCTCGAGACTGCCCAGCACTCTGTCACACCAAAGACAACAAGCAGTGTGGGCTTGTCTCCCGGCCCTTGCCTGGAATAACTCCATATCGATCCAGTTTGGGCTTTGTATCATTTAATAGCACCACAGTAGGAAGTCTGTGGGCCTGTCCAGTTACTTTAGACAGCTCCCCCAGCCTGAGCTGAAACCCACGCCTGTAAGTCTTTCCTGTAGCCCATGGGGTTTCCTCTCCAGCCCTCTGGCAAAAAACCATTCCAAGAAAAACCTCCATAGCTTCCCAAGAACTTGCCATAATTTATAGGCACCAGGCAGCCCAAATCCATGCAGAGAACAGTAACATTCCTCCTTAAGAAGAAACCCAGCCAGCTGAGTTGGAGATGGTGGGGAGGTGGATTCTGCTAAAAGATACACCGATTTACAAAACCAACTAGGTAAAGACATCAGGAAAGCAGGAAGTGAGCCAATGTCATCCTCCCAGCCCTTCAGTCTAAGGGTGACCAGTTATCTCCAAGGACAGGGGGTGCCTTAGGGCCAATGATGGCTACTAGTTTTTATTTACCCAAATGGTGGTCTTCCCAGAACAAAGGGACACTTTTTTCCTCAAAGGCAAATTCAAGCCACTTCCTTTAGAGAAGCCCAGAAAAATTTGCAACTTTTTAGTGAGTTTTTCCAGCATTTATGCCCTTATACAATTTAACTTTTACAATAAGCCAGGGAGATTAGGTGTTACCATCCCCATTTTATGAATGAAGAAACTAATGTTCTGGGAGCTTAAGTCGCTTCTACTCTGGTGAGGTAACAAAGGGGGGCCAGAGCTGGGTCTGCAGCCTCCAGAGCCCACGCCAGGGGAGGGGGATGGTGTGGAGAGGGAGAGGGGGACCCCAGAATGCAGAGGACATCAGGTCAAGAGAAAAGGCCAAGTAGGGCTGCACAGGAAGGGGAGTGTCGGGCTGCCATTTCAGCACCACCCCCTCCCCCTTTTCCCTTCCTTTTCCACTGAGTTGACCTTTAAATTATGGCATCAGCTGCTGTGCCAGACACGCTGTGATTTCCCCTTACTCCATCTGCCTAGCCTTCTATTGGCACAGTTTCTCCTCTCGCTGCTTTCCCCTCCCTCCTTCCCACTCCTTCTCTCTCCTCTGACCCGGACAGACTGCTGCCTTCTCAGGTGTCCCCATTCACAAAATCTCTGCTTCTCCAGAGGCCCCACAGCAGGTGGGCATTGCCGGCCTTCCTGTGGCTGCCCCCTCCCCTCGCTGGGACTCAGCAGTTGGGGAAAATCACCTCTGCTCAGTCCTGCTCTGCCTTCCCTCCAGAGGGCTCTGCAAACCTTCCCACCAGCCCCTCCCCACTGCTGTCCAGTTGGGGCCCTTTCTGCTCCCCCATCTGCCCCAGCCTCACCCCTCCCAAAAGCCTCAGGCAGGGATGTACCCTCCGTTTAATGTTCATTTGCATCTGGCCCCAGGCCTAAATGATATTTTTCTGCCTACCACTGTAGAATATAGCAGACATTAAATCTTATCAGTTTAATTTTCTTCCAGATAATGGTGCAGGCTTTGATTTTTTTTTTTCCAAACTATGGAAAAAGTGTCAAAGAAAAGTGGAACATTAATCAAGGGACTTTCATGAAAGGAAAGAAAGTGTTTTCCTAAGAGCCCAACATGTGGTGCAGCTGCTGGTGGATATTTAAATGACGTTTTTCATATGTTGCTGTAAAAAAAAAAAAAAAAAACTCTTTGAGTCGATTCTGGAAATATATTCCAATTTGCTACAATGCCAGTGGTTTTAAAATTATTTAGAAATAAAATGTGTTTATGATTTCTGCTCTACTTTGTATTATTTGTCTGCTGCAGGCCTTTTCCTTTGAGGAAGGCATAGCCTGTCTCTCCCAGAAGCTGTGGGGCTCTTTAGGACAGAAACACTCAGACGGGGGGCCCTCAAAGATGGGAACCATGTTTTCTTCCTCTGTGGCCTTTGGCCCAGTTCATCACTCTGTCCCAGAGGTTTAACTACTACAAGAGGGGCTTAGGCAAGGAAGAAAAAGAAGGTGGTAGGGGACGTCATTGTGACTAGGAATGTCTGGGGAGACCTTTATAAAAGGCATGATTTCTCCTGTAAATGAGAAAGAAATTAACTCATTCAGCTCCTACGGTCCCTTATAAGCCTGAACACCTGAGTGAAGGAAATCCAGAGGCCGGAAAACCTTGGCTGCCAGTCTCTCCTGTGTGAGGCTTAGCAGAGTTGTGAAGGGAGCCCAGGTCCCACTTGGGCTGGGGGAGACCTGAGTGTTTTTTCCACGTTTGGGGCTGTCTGGGCTAGGAAGTCCTTGGGACTGTGCTCCCTCCCACCCAGCTGGAATCCCTTCCTCAGAACACCATTTAGAGCTTTCCTAACTCCTGCCCTCTGGAGGACCAACTTCTTGACCCTGCCATCCTTGGAAACTTGCCAATCTTAACATCAGGGGAGGGAGAGAGCCTTCGAGATACCCCCTTTTGAGCATGCACACTGAGGCCTCTGCCAAGGGCTCTCTGACCATGAGAGCAAAGCCTGGGCAGCAGCAGTGAGAGATCAGGATCCAGAGAGGGAGAGGCCCACCGCCCCTCCCCAGAGCCAGGAAGGCAAATGGCCTGGAGGCTGCCCCTGGGGGAGACGGCCTGGGCCCTGCATTAGCAATGGGTCCTGTCTTTGCTGACCAGTGGGGGGCACACTCTCCCTAGTTTTCCTCTCTCCACTGGAGTTTGGACCTGAGGGAATGTGTAGGGGTGCTGGTGCCTCTCCCCTGCCAGGACTTTCCTGGGGGTCTATGGAGGAAACGGGTGAAGGCTTGCTCCTTTGCCATCTGCCAAGGCCATCTCCAGCCTCCTAGCTGCTCCCTTCTCCTGTACTGGCCTTTGGCTTCCCCCAGGTCCTCACAGGGAAAATCTTTTATGGATATGTATTATTTGGATGAGAGGAGATACCTGCTCAGACACAGGGCTGAGATGAGCATCGCTAAATTTCTTTGGCTATGAGGTCAAGTCCAAACTGCAGCCTCCCCTCCTTCCAGATTTGCCTCCCCGCTCCCTCCTAATCTTATGTCCCCCGCGTCTTCTGTCTCCCTGCTCAGTTCCACATTGTGCCCTGAGTGTCCAGCCCAGTCCTGCCTCTGCTCTGGGCCCCAGTGAAATGGCTTCTAGGAGGCCCGGTCAAGGCCTCACCTTCTCCAAGGGCCCTTGTTGTCCTGCTCCAGAGAACATGATGACTGAAGCAGGAGAAGGAACAAGTCGGGGCTTTGCCTAGGTAGTTACTCCTCTATGACATTCTTGTCTTACATCCTTGTACCGTGAGCCCCTGGGCAGGGTTGTGGGGACCCTTCCTTTGTCTCCCCACAACACTGCTTGGTGCAGGCTGAGGCTCAGAGCAGATGTTCCTGGGGGGTTTTGCTGCAGCCACTTTGAGAAAACCTATAGTGCTCATGGGACCTGAGTCCCGGGACGTTGGGACGTTGCTCTAATGTAGCTATCATGATAATCCTTTCCTCTTGCCTGTCACTGATGCAAGAATGAGATATGATGGAAGACTGTTGGGGGCTCACAGGAAATGATCCCCCCCCCCACAAGAGAGAGATCCAGGAAGACAGGTCCTTTGCCTTCCTCTGGGCATATTGCTCTGGGGGTGAAGCTGAGACAGGAGACCAAGTGCATTGCAGAAACATGGAGCAGGAGTCCTGATGAACCTTCTTAGAGTAAGAGATCATCAGTTTCTCTTACCGTTTAATCTGCTTGGAGATGGATATCATGTTATTCACAGCTATAAAGCAGCCACCTGGCAGGGTGAGAGTTGGGGTGGTGCCCGGAGAACCCCCACGGCTGCCACTGAACTGGGACGCCTGATGCCAGAGCCTTCCTTCTCTCCTTCCCTTCTTCTTTCCAGAAAGAGGGAAAAGATATGAGTTTTGTCTCAGTCCACCTGAGACTAAATTGGGATGGCCTGGGCTGCCCACACTCTCTGGGCCATTCTGAGTAGTATCTTAAATAACACACAAACTCATCAGATTGGCGATGAGGCTCATCAGATGGTCCTTCCCTTCCCCATCCCCCTGCTGCCTTGCTTGCAAAGACAGTCTTTGTATGTCTTGCTTGCTGCATATTAGTAGTCTAAGGTAGTCATTAGTCTGGAAAAGGGAACTGAGGCCTCAAGTGAAAGAATCCTCATGCCTGCCCTCAATCCCAAGCCAATCAGATCCAAGGGGTTTTCAACATGAAGGGGCATTGCAGAGCCCCACCATGGCCAGAGCACTGTATTTTAGGACTTAATATCATTGGGAGATGGACTGTCTCCTCACAGTGGACTCGAGAAAACAAAGGTTGCCCCTCCAGAGGTGCCGCATGACCTTAGGGATAGCCCCAGCCGCCGTGCTGTGCTGTGCTGAGGATGGGTCTCAGCAGCCCAAGCCACACCCTAGCAGTTGCCCTTGAGATTACTGGCCACCGAGGGCCGGGGCCTGGTGACAACATGCCAAGCAGGGTAGAAGGCAGAACCTTGCCTCACCTGTCCAGTGCTCTTGACTTTTCAGTGTTAAGTACAACTCAGTGTTAACTTGAGCTCCAAGGAGTCAGCTAAACCTCGTGCCCTGCAAGCCTGAGCCAGCAAATGAAGCATGGTGGCAGGGCTCCAAGTTTCACCATGAACTGGTAGGTAGAAACAAGCTTGAACTGTGGCCAGAAGGGCTTGGGTGAGTGCAAGGAGACATCCTGAAAAAAATGGAGGGGCCACTGGTAGAAATGGGCAACCAGGAACATTTTCTCTGCTTCTCTTTTAGGCTTGGGTATCTTTAAAGGTAGGAGGGCTAATCAGGAGACAGGTTTGGAATTGATGCACTTCTAAGCTAGATGCTAGGGTTAAGTGATCTCCTGCCCCTCCTGCCCCTCCTGCCCCTCCTAGGCCTGGAGAGGGATGCGTGCACTCAGTCTCAGTTCTGAAATACTAAGACTAGAGCATTGTATGGCCTGTCTCTTGTTTGCTGGGACTTTTGGGAGACCCAAATTCAAAGTAATTGGAGTGGGGCGGGAGGCTTAAATTTCTACAAACGAAAATGTTTTCCAATTGTATAAATTCCTTTGTGGGGTTACTTGTGAGCATTTTCCTGTCTCCCAGCTGTGTTGGAAGTTTGGACATCGAATTTCATGAACACACACAGAAAGACAAGTGGGGCTACAATTCTTGTATGTGCCTCCATCTCTGGCAGAGAAAGTTGAGGGGAAGACAATGGTGAGTTCTCTACTGACACCTGGACCCTGTGAAGAAGAGCGCAGCTTGTGGAAGGAACCTTGTGGACATGAGAGAGAGAAGCAGACAGTGTTTGCCTAGGCCCCATGGCTGAGGCTGTGTTCTCATAACACATCTAAATCATCTTGGACTGGATTTTATGAGGATCACATATTTCTTGCCCTTGGGAAACCCTAACCTGACAAGGGAGTCATTAAGGAGCTTCTAGGTGATCCTTTGACTCGGGAAATTTCATGCTCATTGGCTCAGATATAAAGCAGAGACACTGAGGGCACCCGGGTAGCTCAGTCAGTTAAGCGCCTGGCTCTCAGTTTTGGCTCAGGTCATGATCTTGCGGTTCGTGGGTTCTAGCCTCAGTTGGGCTCTGTGCTGATGGGGCAGAGTCTCCTTGGGATTCATTTCTCTCCCTCTCTCTGCTCCTCCCCTCCTCAAAATAAATAAATTAATTAAAAAAAAAATAAAGCAGAGGCACCAGCATCAGACAATAGTTCTAATACTTGCACAACTAAGAATCTTTGGATCTGTGTCTGAGCACTGTGACAGAGCAAAAGGAAAAAAAAATTAAAAATAAAAAAGAGGTTGTTTACCCAGTGAGCTGGAACAACAGGGTATTCTTGGACCCTCATGTTTCCTGGGATCCTGGAAATGGACTACTGGATTTTTTGAGGGGAAGGAATGTCCTACCATCTCTACTCTCAGTAACACCACAAACCTCTATCAATTCTAGAGCCTTCTGTTCCTAAAAGGCATAGCCCCCTGATGTCCTTGGCTTCCTCTGAAGACATTCCTAGCAGTGAACTCCTTTAAAGTGATATCTTTGTTTGGGTTTTCTAGAAAATAGAGCCTGAGGCAAGGCTTAAGTGCTAATGCTTTATTTGAGACAGCAAGGGTAAGGCAAAATAAAAGTGAAGCAGTAAGGGACAGAGAACAATGTAAGATGATACATTATTGCGCTGGCCAACTCTTCTTGACCAAGTTGCAGAAAGACACAGCTTATCAAGATGTATTTGCTTCCCATCAGCCAGGCAGGACACCTCTCCACATGTTATGCAGAAAAAGTGTGCCTCAGAACAGTGCACATCAGAAGGGGAAAGGGGAGATAATTTTATCTGAAGCTCTCTTCTATATTCTCTTTCAAAATCCATCTTATAGAGAGCTGACTAATCTGAACTTCCTGACTGTATCACTCAGCCCCTTCAGCAGCAGCTTACAAAGTCAGATCTTGCCTTGTGCATACTGATGCTTCTTCCAAGTCTAAAAGTGCCTAAGGAACAAGGTAGCTGGTCAACCTCAGATGGCAAGACCGAGCAAGCATGGAAGGAGTCAGTTGACTGTGGTGGCAGTTGAAGAGGAGTAAGTGTCTGAGGGTCTGAGAGCATCTGAGAAGATTCACATGTGTCCAGTGGAAATGAAGAGAGTCCTTAGAAAAGGAGGATGGGAAGGGGTCCCTGCAAAGAGCCAGGGTCCTTAGAGATCAGGGAAAGTCAGGGCAGAAGGAAATCTGGGATAGAAAAGACCAAACTGGTATGTTGAAGATTTCATGGAAGTTGAAATAGGCCAGTTAGAAGGAAGTTGAATAGGCTGAGCTCTGGGTGGGAAGTTACTCCAGTCACTCCAGTTACTCTTGCCTACTCCAAGGACATTCCTCTGGATATAAAGTCACACTAAATTAGAGCCCTCTTAGGCAGTGTTTGCTGTTAGTTTTAAAGAAGAAGTCTTCTCTTTTTTTTCTGTGCTCAGCCATGTGGTAAATTATAAAAAGACCATAAATTCTTCTCAAATCCATGCCCTTGCGATGTGACATTGTAGATTTTCCCATCAGGAAGTCAAGTCTGTGTCCCCACCTCTTGAATCTGTGCTGAGCTGGTGGTGACTTACTTTAGACACTGGGCCATTAGCAAACATGCTACTCGTAGAGGTTTGGCAAGCACCCTTGTGAATGGAGGCTTGCCCTCTTGCTGAACTTAGAACCCTGAGACCACTGTGTGAATGAGCCTGAGCTGGCCTGCTGGAGGATGAGGAGCCACGAGAAGGAGAACCGAGGTACCCCATCAGATGTGAGTGAGGCCATCCTTGTTCATCCAGTTATTAGCTGACCTGTCAGCCGACTGTAGACACACAAGGAAACCTAATGAAGGTCAGCTCAGGCAGCCTAGAGTAACTTTCCACCTGACCCAAGAATCATGTGCTAGATAATTAAATGGTTATTATTTTAAGCCACTAATTTTAGGGGGTTGATCATTATGCAGCAAAAGCCAACTAATTCAACCTCAACAATTCATTGTGTGTTGAACTCATAGATTGTGTTCAGTAAAGGTTTTCTGAATAGAGCTGAATTTCATAGAATCCACTACTAGATTCCATTCACTAATTCACTAGGATTCATTCACGTGAAGAGGAATGTGATGATGGGATGAATAGTGATGCTGGGTGGTGGTCATGGGTGTTGACACTGGTGATGGTGTTGACGGTTGTGGGATTGTTAGTGACAGCAATGGTGATGGTGAGCATGTAATTGTGGTGTTGAGGATAAAACTAGTGGTGAGGGTGGTGATATAGAAGTTGATGATGTTTGTGAAAGTGAGTATGATGGTGGCAGTGCTTGTGGTGGAGATGTTAAGAATGACAGTAATGACTGCTGGGGGTGACTGTGGTGGTGGTGGTGGTGGGTGGTGACAATGTCTGTCCATGATGGCAATGATAATCATGGTGAAAACAATGGATAAGGTGACAACGATGTGGATGATGATAGGAGAGGTAATGTTTATTGGATGGTGGCAAAGGTGACAATGGTTGTCATGACCATAGTGATGGTGGTGGTGATCATGGTGAGGAACATGACGGTTTTGACTTCAATTAAGCTGATGTCTCAAGCCCAGAGATCTGTGCCCAGATCTTTATGGTGAGGAAGCCCCGTGGCCTGGATTTTTTCTTCCCATTGTAACTCAACACCAAAACCTAGCTCCTAAGGGAAGAGGGGTTTTCTGAGAAAATAATTCTGTGAGCTGGAAGATTAGAATCCCTGGCTTCAGTTCCTTTTTTGGTAATAATTGATGAACTAGAGCCTGGATCAGAGTGTTAAAAGAATGAGGGACCTTGACTGTCAGCACCGGCTGCCTCTTTGAAGGCAGAATGAGAGAAAAACCATTCAGGGCACACAAAAGGCTGGTCAGCTGGTGGAGGGAAGAGAAGACAGATCTCACATCACCTTATGCCAGAAGCCATAGATTTGAGTCTCCAGGAGCTCCAAGAGCATGGTCCTCTGCTCTGCAAAGAGCCCAGCAGGTAGAGAGAGAGGCATGGACAACAAGAATACCCACAGCCTTGTATAGCCAGACTGGGTTGCTGTGGCCATGTGTGGAGAAGGCCCCAAGTGGCCAAAGGCTCCGTCCTGATGGGGCTTGGAATGCTTATCATCTGCCACCTGAGTTGGGAGGAGCCCACACTGACATAGCTCTGCCCCAGTCATGCTGGAGTATGAGCTGTGCAGTGCACTGTGAGCCAGAGGATGGGGATACAGTGAAATAAGATGCTGACGACAGACTGCTGGCTTGGGGGACAGTGTGATCTTTGGGGCCATGTGAAGGTCAGACATGGGGAGGACAGGGTGGGCCAGAGCTGTCCCAGCTGCAGTGCAGCTGCTCCCTGACCGGTCATCCAGACCTTGCTGAAGACTGGAAATACTGTGGTGGTTTCATCACTCTATGTGGGCCCTCCTGCTGGTCTGTTGAATGCAGTTCTAGCTTCTCTGCTTGTTCCTAGGACCCTGCTCTGGGAATGCACACCCATGTTTCCCCTGGCCGAATGGGACCCCCTCCATCTACCCACCTGCAGTCACTAAACACAGAGGCATAGATGGGAACCCAGTGGAGTATGCTGCGCTGGGGATGCCTTGTCCCCATGGCAAAGCCCCCTCCTCAAACATGATTCTGACCTAAGACAGGTGTCAGCAGAAATGGGGAGAGAGTAGGGGAAAGTGTATCATTGATTTGGAGGAGCTAAGGGCGGGGGGAAGTGCCCAGAGCCTGTGGAAGACCTTGAGATGTCTGCAGAGCCAGAGTAGGAAATAAAACTCTGAGAAGTGTTTCAAAGGCCATATGGGGGAAGAGAAGACACGACTTCTTGAGCCCCAACTGGGTCTTAAGAAAGTTGCAGAGTTTCAGAACATGGGTTAGTGTCTTTAGCTAGCTTGAAAATTAGCTCCTTTCTGTACCAGGTTCTTAATGAAGGCATATCCTATAAAAAGGTACTTGCCCAAGGATGAGTTGGAGCTGAAATGTAGCCAGGCCAGACTCTACTCATCAAAGCCTGTGCCCTGCTATTGGGCTGCATCCTCCCAGAAGAAGGAACATCTTTTCCCAATCCCACAAAGGTATTGTCCAAGCTAGTGGGAAATCTGGTC
The DNA here is from genome assembly GCF_018350175.1 of Felis catus. Classification (NCBI taxonomy): domain Eukaryota; kingdom Metazoa; phylum Chordata; class Mammalia; order Carnivora; family Felidae; genus Felis; species Felis catus. The sequence continues at coordinate 88,377,605 of NC_058370.1, forward strand.
TAAATGTGCTTAGAGTATCATCTCCAACTGAGGTTTGTTCTATCCCTGTTGCTCCAATAGGGCATGCAGGCTTCGGCCAGTTACAAGAAGGATTGGGACAGTGTCTTTTGAGCTCTCTCCAATATATCAAGGAGGGTGTTGATCTGCTCTGTGTTCTGAAAAATCTCCCCAGCTGCCAAGTGGAAGTGGACTGGGGGCAGGGAGGTGGTAGGCTGGTTGGCGGTGGCTTCATTAGCAAGGCCGTGGCAGTGGAGAGGCAGGTGTCCCCCGGAATTCCTACTCAAAGAGGCTTCTGGGGATCTAGTCTCCACTCTATGCCAAGTTCCATGCTCCAGGCCTGGGATGGACCAGCTTTATCCTTGCTCAGACTTTATCTTTGGCTGGGATCCCTAACTCTACTTTATAACCATATATTATTTTTTTATTTTTTAATTCTTTCATTTTTATTTTTTAAATTATTTTTATTTTTTTAATATGAAATGTATTGTCAAACTGGTTTCCATACAACACCCAGTGCTCATCCCAACAGGTGCCCTCCTCAATGCCCATCACCCACTTTCCCCTCCCTCCCATCCCCCATCAACCCTCAGTTTATTCTCAGTTTTTAATCTCTTATGGTTTGGCTCCCTCCCTCTCTAACTTTTAAAATGGAGAAAGAAGACAGAAGCAGGAAGTGCCCGGCACTTTGTACATAGAAGGGTCTTGCTCAGTATTTGGCAAATGAAGGAACGGTAGAGAAATACAAGGCGGTTTTTCACTATAGTGAAAAACAGCAGTGGAGATGCCCCATCTTTGTGCAGTTTAATAAAGTTCTGTACAGGTCAGGGAGGTAGAGATAGAAGGTTAATATGGGGAAGGGAAAGAAAGGCCTAGACTTTGCAGAAGAGTTTGCATTTAAAAAATTATTATTCAAACAAATCCATAATAGATATATTTTGGGGCAGTTGGGGAAAGAGGAGGGAAAGAGCAGAGGCAAGAAGTGAGGTGGTTGGGACTCTGGCCACCTCTGGGATCACCCTACCCAGTGTTCCTGCCACAGGAACTTTAGGTTCCTCCACTGTGCCCTTCACACCCCCCAGGAGCTTTGGGGCTTCCTCTCTTGAGTCCACGGTCATCCTATGCAGGTGGGGAGGGGAGTGGAGGGCATCCAGGGCTAGGCTGGCTGTTCTGGAGCCAACATCTGCCTGGGACTCTTCTTTCAACCAGTTGAGGCCACTCTTTGTACCTGTCCCACCCAGAGACCTGGATACAGCCACACAGACAGGCCATAACTCAACACATGGAGTTTCAGGACCCAGTGGGCCCCAGAGATGAGGTAAGTATGAAAGAAGTGCCATCCACACTTAAAGAGACTCAGAGAGCAGGTGGGGACCCAGGTGAGGGTCAGGGGAGAGACCCATAGACTTCATTTTCCTCAGATTTGGGCAAACTTCGCTTTGATTGCAAAGCCTTCATTTACAGCACATTCAATAATGAGCAAACAGGAGAGCTGTGACTTTTGAACATATGAATATATAAAAGTCCCTTGAAATTCAGGTCATCAAGATAAGAGCATTCCACAAGGAAAGCACCCCTCATTTTTCTGAAGAATGTTTTACATTTTAATTTTTTAAAATGCTTATTTATTTTTGAAAGAGAGAGACAGAGTGCAAGCCGGGGAGGGGCAGAGAAAGAGGGAGACACAGAATCCAAAGCAGGCTCCAGGCTCTGAGCTGTCAGCACAGCTGACATGAGGCTCGAACTTGCGAACTGCGAGATCATGACCTGAGCTGAAGTTGGATGGGTAATAACTGACTGAGCCACCCAGGTTCCCCAAAGATTGTTTTGCATTTTAAAAGATGATTAGGCATACTCGGAATTTCAAAGTAGTAGGATGTACCTTACAGCCAAGAGAAGAAGAAAATCTCTTTTCATATTATTAGACAAATACATATCAGCAATTCCACTTGATAAAGCGAAATGGATACCCTCCTTGAATCAGGCTAGGGCAGAACCCTTACTAAAAGACAGCCTGGGTGTGGATGGGAAGCAGGAGAAAGGGAGCACCAGATACAGGATAACAGGCTCAGGGCCCTGACAGGGAGGGAGAGGGTGAGGAAGCCTTGGAGGAAGTGGGAGGAGAGGGTGTGGAGATGTGGGCCAAGATTCCTGAAGGCAACTTAGAGCCAGAAAGCTTGAGAGGTGACGGAAGGGCTGAGTGTGGTGGGTGGGGAAGGAGCCAGGCTGTTCCTGGGAGCCCAGACCACCTTGGTGGCCTCCCTGTCACTCCCTCTGGAATGCAGCAGAGGAATACAAGGTTCTGGCCCTTCCTGGGGTCTGGAGTCTGGGGATAAGAGATAGCAGCCTCCCTGTTCTCTGGGTCCTGGCAGCAGGAAGTGGCCTTAGGTCTGGCCCCTGGGGAAAGAGGTGCTAAGGATGGGGAAAAAGGCAGGGCAGTGGAGCTGGGGATTCACATTTGAGGGAGGCTAGAGAAACTCAATCCCTCTACAATAGTCATTAGGTTTTAAGAGCTGTGTCCAGCTGGGACTCTTCACTCCTGTGGGCCTCCGGCACAGGGGTAAGCTCTGAGCACCCACACCCCAGTCTGGGAGGATGGAGCCAACTGATGGAGACTGGTGAGCTCCATATGGCTGGGGAGCCTATAGCCTGAAGGATTGGGGGACCACCCCCAAGGCTGTGGTGACACTGGCACCCAGCAGGAGAGGAGGGGCTGCAGGAGCCTACCAGGCAATGGAGAGCTGCAGGACTCGGGCTGGTGGAGAAAAGTGGTCCTCTGAGTGATGGTCTGATTCATTTTAGGGAGAGGGCACACTCTGGGTGAGGGACAAAGGAGGTGAGACAGCAGGTGTCCATCCTACAGTGCCTTCCCTTGTCTCTTTCCCATTAACTCATGGGCTCCATTTTCTCACCAATCCTTTTGTAGTGGGTTTAAGCCTTTGCACATTCAGTCAACAAATATTGGGTGTCTCCCTGTGCCAGCACTGCTTGAGGGACATGGGATACATCAGTAAACAAGAAACACCAAGATCCCTACCTGAACAGGGTTTACATTCTAGTGAGAACCCCGAGTCTATGGCCATACCACCCTGAACGCACCTGATCTCTAGTGAGAACCTAGGCAGTCTGGAGGAGCAGTGGGTGGAAGGGGTTGGAAATCTGGGAGCAGGGAAGGGGTTCTGGCTTCTGGAAGGAGACACAAGAGCAAGGCCTAGGTCTTGGCTTCAAAATAGTGCTAAGAAGATCTCAAGGTGGAGATTCAGACTTGGGGGATGGGTTTGAGCAGATCCTGAGTCTCAGGTACAAGGTATTTATCAGACTGCAGGTACAAGATCAAGGTTGCCAGAAGGCCAGCCCACTCTCCTCATGCCCCTCCTTCCGCTGGCCCATCTGGGGGTGTGTGCTGAGCCGGTGGCTCTCCCTGGAGCGCAGACTGTCCTTTCTTCTATGTGGTCCTCACCCTTCCCAACCTGCACACAGGAAAGTTGAACCAGGTAGCTCTGATAGGCTGAGATCAGGCTGTGATAGATTCAGCAGTTTTAACAGAAGATCCCAAAGAGGGGCCTTTCTCCTGGAATACTTCAGATGCTTTAGTTTGCTTCCTGGGTGCTCTGGCAACTAGGGTTTTGTGTCAACCCCCCCGCTGCCAGTGAGGTGAGGGGTCGGGATTTGTCTCCATTTTGCAAATGGGCATATTGAGTCCCTGATCATTCACAGTGAGCTTCTAGAAGAATTGGCCTGGTTGGTTTCCTCACAGAGCTGAGACCCAGAGCAGGAGCCCAGAGTGGAACATACCTTAGACCCCCTTAGATGTAGAATGAAAAGGAGAGCAGGTGGGGCCCAAGCCCTATAGTCTCAAGGCGGTGGCTCTTGTATGAGCGACCCTAAATGCACACTTTGGAGGAGGAAGGAGAATGTGTAAGGAGATCCCATGTCTTCTTCTGACTCCCTTTCCCCTGGTTCCTAAGAGTTAGGGTGAGCTGAGAATGGAGACCGGGGACCAGGGCTCCCTGGTGGCCTGCCCCATGGAAGAGAGGTAAGGGTGGGACATGCCAGCAGCTCCTCGTTAAGGTTCTTGAAAGAACAGCAGTGTGGCACATGTGTCCAGCTTTGGCCTAGCGGAGGCCTTCGGGTGTGCCAGAGTGGTAGGCAAACTCAGCATAACCTTGACCCTTGGCCACTTCATCTCTCTTGGCTCTGCTTCTCAGCCTGAGGCTGGTTCCCCTCCCTAGCACCTTGTCTCCTCCTTGGGACCATCTTTGCTCCCTCTATACTTACTTCTGACCCTCTTTTTCTTCCTAATTATGATCTTCCTGGCCAATCAGTGGCCTATCTGTGTGACTATTGCCGCATCTATGCCACAAACCTAGCCTCTAGAGAACACTGGCTGGATTCCTCTAGAAGACTCTAAGTGACTCCACTGAGATGCGCCATCTTTCTGTGTCATGGAGCCCTCCCAGGCTTGGGGTACAGCATTCTCTGGTGGGTCTTTGCCCTTCTCTGGGGATGCAGTGGTGGTGGACGCCCCCAGCTCTGGCCCCTTCTCTCTGCTCTTTGCCTCCGAACCTCAGCCGGGCTGCTGCATCCCTCCCTCTGCATGCAGGCAGACTCCTGGCTGACTTCACTCCCTGTCACATTCCTGGCTGTGAAAGGGACCTCTTCCAGGGCCCTGGGGAGATGACATGAGTTTGTTTGTTTTTCTCCTGTCTCCACTTCAAGGGCTCCACTGGCAAAAACAACACCCTGATGACTTCCAGCTCTTCCCCTCCTTTGCCCTGAACATGGGAAAGACGGCCTCTGCTCTCAGATGTGTCAGCCGAGGAAAGATGAGCACAGGGGATGGCTTTAGGAAGGTCACTTGCTCCCACTGCCTTTTTGAGGAGCAGTCATAGAATCATTCGGCATGCACAGAGCTTCTGTGGGCCCAACCCCAGGAGCCCCTCAGGAGAGACAGGGATACCATTATTTAAAAAGAAAGGCTTGAGGAAGGCAAGTCTCAACCCAAAGGGATTCATCTAATGGGAAAATACAGATTTGAGGATCAGAACACTTTCCTAATACCTCACACAAAACAGTGCACGAACAAGACTCCTCATAGCAATAGTGCACTTTCCTGGACTGTGCTGAACCTCTAAAATCATGACTGTAAGAGCCTTCTCTCTAATAGGAGGATTGTCACACAGAACCAATGAGAAGGGATTGTGCATGAGGCACAGTATATGTCCACCCTTTAGGTTCCAAAGATGAGCTGCTGAGGACCAGACACTCTTTTATGGGACAGAGAACAGCTGCTGTTTTCTTTAAGGGATAGTGTTTGGGTCAAAGGGGCTAATATTTAGAGCCCAGTGGAAGGACAAAGTGAATGAATAAAGATATTCTAAATACAATATGACCATCCATAACCTTGGCATTGATGGGGCTGCCATCTGGGCCATGGGCCTGTTGTTGAGAAAGGTATAGGGGAAGAAGTTGAACTGTCTCCAAGGATAGAGCAGAGCTTTACCACCACTTTCCTTGTGCACAAACTCCAGACAACCCCAGGGGCCACAGAGAAATGGGCCCAGGGCCAGAGAGCCTTTTATGAGGCAAGTGTGTTTCTGTGAAGTAGTGAATACAGGGATCGCTCTAAGGTCAATGAGGAACCCTTAAGGAGCCAAGCCAGAGCCACAGGACTGTCCAGTTAATCTCCCATGAATTCTCAGAAAACAAAAGACTATAGGGCTCAAGGTGCTGAAATAGGAGCTGATATAGGAAAGCACAGAGCAATGGAGGAGGAGAGATTCCGCTTCGTCAAATCCTCAAGATTCAGTCCGGCGTCCCTCACTTTGCCCAGGGGCCAGCCACTTGCCCTGAGGAGAAACTTTTGTATAAAGCTCACTTGAGGTTGTATAAGAGAAACAGTGTCACCTTGAGCTCCATTAAGTACCTGCTTTTTGTCTGCTGTGTGGACAACACTGGATTAATTGTTCCCACAAGATCAGATCTCAAGGTCCTTTATAAGTCCTTTGCCTGATGAGAGAACAAACACTAGTCTTTAGGGAGTTACTATCTGTCTTGATCATTAAAATACAGTTCTTGCCCCCCGGAAAGCCCAGGTCTTACAGGCCAGGTCTGACACACTTGGGAGTCTGATGATCAACCTGATACAGAGAATAGCCATCGATATGAGGCATATGCACTGGAACATAAAATGGGCAGTGACTTCAGTGGCCAAATGGAGCTCTTTGAAACAGTGCTGAGTGTGCTCAGCAGGCTGTGGAGAGTGGGGCAAGTGGAGGTTGGTCAGAAGAGCCTTCTCAGGGGATTGCAAAGATAGTAGAGCTCATGAATTGGTAAGAGGTGGAAAGAGGTGTTGTAGAGGAGAGGCTGATAGGAACAAGCAGTCCTATGCAGTTGTGCGCCAATATAATGGTGCTATTGAAGGGCATTGGCCACAGCATTCTAGTCTCAGGACTTGGAAAGGCTGACGTGCCCTTGCTGAATTGTCTTCTCTGTCTTTTCCCTACATAGTTCCTGAACATTTTTGAAACATACTTCATACAGGCCATCTATGTTCCTCTTGACATGTGGTGTCCAGAATTTTTTCTCTCACCCACTCACTCAATCCATATATATTTTGCATCTCCTATGTTCTAGATACTATGCAGGGGTGCAAAGATGAGTAAGACATAGTTTGGTCCTCAGGGAGTCCTTAGTCTAATGCAGCACTGTTCAATAGAACTTTCTGTGATGACGGCAATGCTCTCTGTGATGTCTCATCTGGGAGTCACTGGTCACATGTGGCTCTTGAGCACCTAAAATGTGGCTAGGATAGCTGAGGAACTGAATTTTTATTCAATTTAATTGTAATTAATTTAAATTGAATAGCCACATGTGACCAATATGAACCATATTAGATAGCATGTACATAACTGAAAAGAGAGACAAGGAATCAGACTTTTACATTATGTTGTGCATAACAGGACGGTTCAGTCAGGCCTGCCATTGTGGTCTGGTCAAGGAAGTAGGGGAGAGGGAGTGACTGTATCTTCCTGGGAATTAGGAAGTCTTCCCAGATGAGGCGACTTTTGAGCTAGGTCTGGGATGATGAACAGGACATAAATGATGATGGGGAGGGGGCGTGTGTGGGCAAAAGGCTCAAACTAGTGATTTCTGCATTTTTTTGGTAGACTTTTCAGCTGGGATCTTCCATAGATTAACCAACAGAGCTGGACTCTAGCAAGAAGATACAGATGTGCTCTGCCTGCTGGCCTGGCTCTCTGCCCTTCTCAGTTCCCAGGGAGGTGGGTGATGACAGATGGACTCATGACTCTCCCTAGATTGAGGGATCCAAGGGGTTGAACTGACCCTAGGAATGATGATTGCACCCAGGGGAGAGGGTGCGGGGTATCTGGAGACCATATGGGAAGCTGGGAAGCATTTAGGGGAAGAGGATTGACGCAGGGGGAGGAGGTTGCTGGGAGCCAGTTTCCCAGTAGAGACTGAGAGTCACTCCCAGGGTCAACTCCATCCTCCTGTCCAGATGGGGAAATGGGGGAGGGGTACTTGGACCCAATGGGGTGGTTGGAGAACAGTCGTTGTGGGGCTGGGCAAAGAGTTGGTGATGAGATCTTTCAGGGTGCTCCTGTGTTAGAGTCCTTGGTGGTTGGCTGCTAGCACCCGCACCACTTCCATCAGACTAGGGTTTGCCAGGGGTAAGGCCCAGTGCGTGGTCCAAAAGAAAAGAGAGTTTGAAATGTAGGTATTTAAATTCTACATGCTCTGAATTAGAGTTCTTGATTTACCTTTTCAAAACTCACCCCTCCCCCAGGCTTTCCTATCTTAAGATGGCATCACTATCCAGCAAGTTGCTCTGTCTAGAGACCAGGGAGTATTTATGGCTTCTCCATGCTTCTTTATTTCCTACATCATCTTTATCATTAAGTTCTCTTGATTCTCCCTCCAACATATATCTCTAGTCCACTTGCTTCTCTCCATTTCCACTGACACCAGTATGGCCCAAGTTTCTGTGATTTGTCATCTGGAAATTTCCCTTTAACTAGTTTCTCTATTTCCTTTGCTGCCCTTTCCTACCCATTTTACACAGAAGTTAGAGCAATTTAAAACAAAAAGGAAGTTTTATCCCATTCACAATTGCACCAAGAATCATAAAATACCTAGGAATAAATCTAACGAAAGATGTAAAAATCTGTATGCTGAAAACTATAGAAAACTTATGAAGGTAATTGAAGAAGATTTAAAGAAATGGAAAGACATTCCCTGCTCATGGATTGGAAGAATAAATATTGTCAAAATGTCAATACTGCCCAAAGCTATCTACACATTCAATGCAATCCCAATCAAAATTGCACCAGCATTCTTCCCGAAACTAGAACAAGCAATCCTAAAATTCATATGGAACCACAAAAGGCCCCGAATAGCCAAAGGAATTTTGAAGAAGAAGACCAAAGCAGGAGGCATCACAATCCCAGACTTTAGCCTCTACTACAAAGCTGTCATCATCAAGACAGCATGGTATTGGCACAAAAACAGACACATAGACCAATGGAATAGAATAGAAACCCCAGAACTAGACCCACAGACGTATGGCCAACTCATCTTTTACAAAGCAGGAAAGAACATCCAATGGAAAAAAGACAGTCTCTTTAACAAATGGTGCTGGGAGAACTGGACAGCAACATGCAGAAGGTTGAAACTAGACCACTTTCTGACACCATTCACAAAAATAAACTCAAAATGGATAAAGGACCTGAATGTGAGACAGGAAACCATCAAAACCCTAGAGGAGAAAGCAGGAAAAGACCTCTCTGACCTCAGCCGTAGCAATCTCTTACTCGACACATCCCCAAAGGCAAGGGAATTAAAAGCAAAAGTGAATTACTGGGACCTTATGAAGATAAAAAGCTTCTGCACAGCAAAGGAAACAACCAACAAAACTAAAAGGCAACCAACAGAATGGGAAAAGATATTTGCAAATGACATATTGGACAAAGGGCTAGTATCCAAAATCTATAAAGAGCTCACCAAACTCCACACCCGAAAAACAAATAACCCAGTGAAGAAATGGGCAGAAAACATGAATAGACACTTCTCTAAAGAAGACATCCGGATGGCCAACAGGCATATGAAAAGATGTTCAACGTCGCTCCTTATCAGGGAAATACAAATCAAAACCACACTCAGATATCACCTCACGCCAGTCAGAGTGGCCAAAATGAACAAATCAGGAGACTATAGATGCTGGAGAGGATGTGGAGAAACGGGAACCCTCTTGCACTGTTGGTGGGAATGCAAATTGGTGCAGCCGCTCTGGAAAGCAGTGTGGAGGTTCCTCAGAAAATTAAAAATAGACCTACCCTATGACCCAGCAATAGCACTGCTAGGAATTTATCCAAGGGATACAGGAGTACTGATGCATAGGGGCACTTGTACCCCAATGTTTATAGCAGCACTCTCAACAATAGCCAAATTATGGAAAGAGCCTAAATGTCCATCAACTGATGAATGGATAAAGAAATTGTGGTTTATATACACAATGGAATACTACGTGGCAATGAGAAAAAATGAAATATGGCCTTTTGTAGCAACGTGGATGGAACTGGAGAGTGTGATGCTAAGTGAAATAAGCCATACAGAGAAAGACAGATACCATATGGTTTCACTCTTATGTGGATCCTGAGAAACTTAACAGAAACCCATGGGGGAGGGGAAGGAAAAAAAAAAGAGGTTAGAGTAGGAGAGAGCCAAAGCACAAGAGACTGTTAAAAACTGAGAACAAACTGAGGGTTGATGGGGGGTGGGAGGGAGGGGAGGGTGGGTGATGGGTATTGAGGAGGGCACCTTTTGGGATGAGCACTGGGTGTTGTATGGAAACCAATTTGACAATAAATTTCATATATTAAAAAAAAAAAGGAAGTTTAATCGAATTCTGTATTGACCTGCCTAATGCATTTCACATCTTACTTGGAATACAACCTGTAATATAACATCCTTAACATGATCAAAGAGGATCTGCATGATTTGGCCCTGATACTTGTTCAATGTCATCTCACATGAGTCTACCCCAGAACATGATGCTCCTACTGCATTTGTCTTCTAGGTCCTTGAATAAGTCAAGCCCTTTCCTACTGCCAAGATTTCATCCATGTGGTGGCCTCCTTTCTTCTTCACTAAGATGGCTTCTTCTCACCCATGACACTTCTGTGTGTGTACCCATTCTACTCCTCTTCCATAGCACACTCTTCCTTTCCCTTGTAGTAGAATTTGAAATTTATTTTCTCGTTGACTTTCTTTTTCATTAGACTCTAAGCTGTATTGAAGCAGGCTATGTCTACTGTGTTCACCAGCAGCTGGTCAGCTGCCTTGCACACAGAAGGAGCTAGGGAATTATTCATCAAAAACATGAATGAATGGCATTTTTCCTTATGTGGACCTATGAAATCAACACTCTTCCCTGTTAGGAAGAACTGGCTAGCCCCAACATTGTCTTTAGCTATTCCTGAATTTTGTCCTACATTTTTCTGCTTTCCCTTCACCATATCTAAGGTAAGTCAGACTTTTCAGGAATTACCAAAGCCCCGAGGGTCTCTGAGGATTCTATTCATTTTGATGTCCATTCTGGTGTTTCTAAACATAAGCACTGTTAGTTGCATGAGCATTGTGATGGGGTCAATTCTTTCTCAGCCTGAGTCTGGCTGGGATTTCCATAAAGTTTTCCTTTTCCTAAAAACTCTCCCTGTTTAGAAAAATGTGGGTGGTGTGGGAAAACCAAATATTCTTTGAGAACCTTTTGGGCAGCAGTATTAGAGGAGACCAGGCAGCTAACCCTGGTGAAAAGGGCTCTGTGATCCAGAAGAGGTCTCAGATGCAGATCCAGGAACAAGGAAATAGGTGCTTTATTTTCCTGAACTTTCAATTCCAACATATTTATAGCCCGGTTATGAGCAGTAGAGATCAGCCTCCAGGGAAATATAGTGGTGAGGCTAAGAGCTCAGATATGCGAGGTAGACTGCTTGAGCTCAAAATCTGTGTAACAGTAGGCAAGTCACTGGCTCTCTGCATCAGTGTCTTCATCTGTCTTCTGAATACCTCTTCCTATCAGATCTTGATCCTGTTTACCCACCCTGTTTACCCCCATGACCATCCCTAACAGGGCCCATGTGGAAGGAGTAGTTGGTGGATTGGGCTATTCTGAGTGCCTGTCTCTTCCATGGTTCTACCACTGTCATTGCTTTGGGTCCAGGAAGGGCAAAAGCCTAAAAATGGCGTGAAAACAGAGCAGGCTACCAGATTATTTTTCTATATCCTTGAATCATGGCTCATATATGCCCTCCACAGGGACTCAGTAAAAATTTCTCCCTTAACTAGGAGGTCCCCTGACATAGAAAAATACCACAACTTACTTCTTACTTTTTATAAGATATCTCTCTGTTTATCGACCCTTCCAGTTACAAAAGCAACTCATAGACATACAGAAACTGTCTAATGTTAAGAAATTTATTCATGTAATTCATTACACAAGTAAAAGAAAAAATGCATAATCATAGCCATAGACATTTAATAAAATTCAACATTCATTTTTAATTAAATGAAGGGTATTTTTCTTGCTTGGTAAAGAGTGTCAAACTTTATCCAAATCATTTTGTTCAGAATGTCAAAATACTAGAGGCATTCCCATTAAAGTCAGGTAATACTATTGCTATAATTTTTTAACATAGTTTTGGACAACCTAGATTATGCAATAAGAAAAGAAAAATTGAGTAGCATAAATATTGGAAATGAAGAGGAAAAAAATCATTATTTTCAGATGGTTAGATTGTCTCTATACTGAAAATCTATCACCTCTCCAGTATCTGTTGCCTTTTCTTCTCATTGAAAAAGCTTATAAGCTTCATGTGAGGATCTACTTATTCATCCACTTTTAGTCTGTGTTATCTGGTTGGAGCTCCTTCCTTAGTAACAGTAGTCAAGCACGTAACCCTAGTGCAGCCAGTCAAAACACTCCATTCTCCTGGGCTATTTGGTGATGGCCACGTACTGACCACAAAAAGCCTGAGATTGAATTTTAGACATCAGAAGATCAAGGATAAAAATGGAGAAAAACCATGTCCTCCTGATGTTAGTCTTTGTCCTAGACTTTACATTGTCAGAGCAAATACATTTCCTATTCACTTAAGGCAGATGAAAAGAAAAATAACAGCTTTATTGAGATATAATTCACATATCATGCAATTCACCCATTTAAAGTGTACATACAATTCAATGGTTTTTAGTATATTCTCAGAGTCGTACAACCATCACAACACCTCTCCAGCCCTAGGCAACCACTTGTATACTTTCTGTCTCTATGGATATGCCTATTCTGGTCATTTTATATAAATGGAATCATGTATTTTAGAATCTTTTGGTAGTGGCTTCTTTTACTTAGCTTGTTTTGCAAACTCACCAATGTTGTAAAATGTGTCAGTACTCTATTCCTTTATATTGCAAAATAATATTTCATTGTAAGGGTATACCATATTTTATTCATTCATTCATTCATTCATTCTTTAGTTGATGGACATTTGGTAGTTTCCACTTTTTGGTTATTAAGAATGACACTATTATGAACATTTTGTACAAGTTTTTGAATGGACGTGTGTTTTCATTTCTCTTAGGTATATATTTACCTAGGAGTGGAATTGCTGGATCATCTGGTCATTCTATGTTTAATATTTTGAGGAACTGCCAGACTGTTTTCCAAAGTGGTTACAACATTTTGTATTCCCACCAGCAGTTGTATTAAGGTTCAAATTTCTCTGCTTGTTATTGTTTGTCTTTTTGATTATAGCCATTTTAGTGGATATGATGTGAAATCTCATTGTGGTTTTGATTTGCATTTCCCTCATGGTTAATGATATTGAGCATCTTTTCGTGTGTTTATTGTCCAGTTTGCATATCTACTCTGGAGAAATGTTTATTTAGATCCTTTGGAGTTTTATTTTTTCATCTTCTAATTGTGGAATGGGAAAGATCTTCCTAGGCAATACACAAAACTCAGAAGTCTTAATATTGAAAGATCCAACTACATAAAAATTTTAAATATCTGTATTTTCAAAGACAAACACAGTTAAATGAAAATCACCTTCCCGCTGCTTTACAGGAGAAAATATTTAAAGTGTGTGTATTAATATTAATAATATAGGATTAATATTAATAATATACAAAGAAATTCTTGGGGCGCCTGGGTGGCTCAAGGAGTTGAGCACCTGGCTCTTGATTTTGGCTCAGGTCATGATCTCATGGTTCATGGGTTTGAGCCTTGTGTTAGGCTCTTGGAATTCTCTCTCTCTGCCTCTCTCTCTGCCCCTCCCTGACATATGCTCACACACTCTCTCTCTCTCAAAATAAATAAACTTAAAAAAAAAAAAAGAAAGTCTACAAATCAATAAGAAAAAAAGCAACTAAAAGCAGACTGGGCAAATGGTAAGAATGAACATTTTACAGAAGGGCCAACAGCTAATTAACATATGAAATGGTGCCCAACCATTCTGCAGATCTGGGACTACAAATTAAATAAACAAGGACTCACATTTTTTTTTTCACCATTAGTTTGGCAAACTTTTTAAAGATCAATATTATCCAGGATTAGTAGTAGATCTCAGGAAATAGGAATCTCAAACACCTAGCTGGCATATACAATCCTTACAACCTTCTTGGAAGTCATGGCAGGATCTATCCACATTGAACTGTTAACAGGACAAATCTCAGGATAGTAAGATTGCAGTTGGCTTTTGCTTTGTGCTTTTAAGTTTGATGTAGTCCCACTTGTCTATTTCTGTTATGCAAGATGAATAAGTTCTAGAGATTTTCTGTATAATGTAGTGCTTATAGTTAGCAATACTATAGTGTATACTTAAAAAATTAAGTAGAACTCACGTTATATATTCTTACCACAATTATATAATATAAATATATATGAAAACTAACAAACCAGAGATAATCTGCTTTTCAAGGATGTGTATATAGAAAATGATGAGAGTCTACACAAAAAATAGGCAAAAATTAGTGTTTCTTATTCCTACCAAGGTGCAAATATTCATGGACACTATGGCCCCCTTCCCAAGAACCAGCCCTAGAAAATCTATAGAAAGAAATACAGAATCTAGTAAATAAAACCCCAACCATACCCAACACTGCACACACACACACACACACACACACACACACACACACCCAAAGCTAGAATTATCTAGGAAATCTGAAGGCTGATTTGAACTGGTGTGTTGGGTGTGACAAAGGCCAAGATGGAGGGTGGCTGATGATGACAAAGATATGGTCTTTGTCTTTCCCCTATATCACATTTGGACAAACAATGTGTGCCTCTTGTTACAGATTTTGGAGGTAATGGCCCAGGAATGTGGGTAAGTGACCATGGGGATAGTGTCAGGGAGGTGCACAGACCCCTCTTCAGGGGGCAGTTGGGGAAAACATGTTGGGACTGACTCAGATCTGCATTCCAGTCTTCCCTCTCCCACCTCAGGCTGGAGGATGACCTCTAGAGAGAGACCATCTCCTTCTGATCTGAGGAGTTGCTTTGTAGTATGATGACAAACAGGTGCCTGGGGCTGTCTGCCTTATGACTAGGGTGTAGCCTTCACTTTTCACCATATTCTCAGAGAGTAGCTGAGGCCCCAACAGCATATGTGTCAAAATAACTAAATTCCTGAGGGAGTGCTACCACCTCACTAGGAAAACCACAATTGGATAACACATTTGCTCTGAAGCAGAATTTTTAGAAAAATAGATTAAAAACTTAAACTAAAAGCATTTAAGGAAATAAGGCACAAAATAGGTACTATGAAACAACAACAGAAAAATCTTAGAGAGCAGCAACTGGAAACGTTAGATAAGAAAAACATAATAGTTGAGATGAAGAACAGGATAGATTGAATAGTGGGATGAATACAGCTAAAGAACAACTCAGTGGATTGGAAGATCAGATTGAGGAAGTCTCCCAGAAAGTTGTGGGAAAGGATAAAGAGATAGAAAATCTATTTAGGGAATACAGAGGATGGTCGTACAAGTGCTTACATGCAGATAATAGGAGGTCCAGCAGAAGTTAAAGACATGTAGGAAGAAGAATATATTTGATGAATAATAGAGATATATTTCCATGGGTTAAAAATAATCTCAGATAAAAAGGACTGATAATAGAAGAAGAACCTCACTCCTAGATATACTGTAGCAAATTTTAACATTATCACAGACAAAAAGAACATTTTAAATGTCTCTATAGAGAAAGAAGTGGCCAGTTACAAAGGAATAAGAGTCATACCAACATCAGATTTCTGAACAGAAACACCAGATACAAAAAGACAACTGAAGAATATGTTTCAAATCTTGAAGGAACAACTTGGAACAAAGACTTTTATATCTAACCTAATTGTCACGTGAATGCATAATAATATTCTTCATGATACAAGCCTCGAGTCACTGGCCACAAAAGGCCCATATTAAAGACTTTTTGAAGTATCTTTTAAAACAAGAACTAATTCAAGCAATGCTGCAAGATATATTAGAAGCAAAGGTAATAAAAAAAATCTTGGTAAATCTATTTGTTTTTATTGACAGGATCAAAGGCAAACAAAGAAAGGACCTGCATAACATGGATGAATCAGTAGCATAATTTTGAGTGAAAAAAAGATATCTCAGAAAATTGCTAGTGCTAAGCCATTATCCCCCAAGTTTGAAAACACTGAAAGTATTTAAACATACATGTACATCTGATAAAACTACATAAAACTACATTTTTTAAAAAAGTAAGAGAATGGTAAACATTCAGCAGAGTTACTCTGAGAAAATAGGGTCGGGGGACAGGATGGGAGAGGAATATAGGTAGTTGTAAGTTATCTGTAATGTTGTGGGTGGTGGTCCGTGGATGTTCAGTTTCTTACAAATTAACAAAGATATAAATAACAAATAAAGGAGGGCCACGTAGGAACCATGATGCTAATGTGCCATGAACTAGAATTGGTGTCACTATAACTTTGTGCACCTGAAGTCCATAAGGAAACAAACTTAAGGAAATGCCTGGTGGTCCCATTCATTTGTCTCCTTGAGAGGTTGCAAACTTTCATGGCCAGTGTGAGGAGCCCCTGGCCAGAAATAGGCTCTAAGCTTCACATGTGCCCCTTGGCTTGGCTCCCTCATGTTAGATGCCTTGGGTTAAAAGTTAGGACGTGAACATGTGGCCAAAGAGAGGCAAGGTAGAGAGTGATCAGCACACAAATTCTGAGGTCAGACAGCCTGGTTTCAGCTCCCACCCCTGCCATAGAGGAGCAATGGCCATGGCATTACTGAACCTCTCTACGCCTTATAAAATGATACATGATCACATCAGAAAGTGCTTGGCACATGGCATGTGTTCCAAAACATTAGCAAAATATATAATAAGAATGAGGATTATAATAATAGAATAAGAAATAAGAAGCACTTCTCCAGAAAAAAAAAAATCTTGGGGGATTTGGGTTGGGTTCTTTGACCTAAGATTGTTGATGAATTCTGGAATTCTGTAATAGTTCCTCAACCTCCATCACTTGCCTTCAGTTTTGCTTTGTTTGTTTCTTGGTTTCCTAGTAAACATTTTGAAAAAGCCCAACCTTATTTTGGTGGAGTGAAGGAGGAAAGGGACTCAGCTGTAAGAGCAAGGAGGAAGCTGTTGCATTCTTGGTGAAGGGGGCCACCTGGGCCCACCTCCTGAGGTGAAGGGTTGGGATGGGAACAGTAAATGGACCTGATAGTCATTGAGCCCCTACTCAGAGCAAGGCATCATGTTCATTGTTCTCACAAAGGTCAGAGCAAGGTTGGGTAGCGTTGCATCCAGTCCTAAAATGCCAGAGTTCTACCCGTTAAGTTTCCTAGGCCTGAGTGAGCGAAGGTTAACTCAGAGAAGCAGTTAGCAAGTCCAGTGTGCTAGTTAGCTGGTTAGCAAGTTAGCTAGTTAGCAAGTTCCCTTGCTCAAGGGGGGTGTGAATGGTGGGGTTCTTGCAAGCCAGACCAGCATGAGTCTACCTGTCCAACCTAGCCCTTCAATGCTCTAAGGTCTTCTTCCGCTGTCTCCAGGTCCCCTAGAGGTCTGACCTGAGCCCCTGCCCTCACCCCGATGCCGCAGCGTCATTGCCAGTAAGGACATGGGGGTGCAGAGATGCCTGCCATCAACATCCCCTGCTTTTGGAAGCCAGTGTCCTCTGGGCCTTCGTGAGGTCATGTAGGCCTCTGTGGATCACCCAGGCAATCTCTGCAGTTTGTGCCGGGGTTTCTGGGAGTTTCCCGGATTGTCTCCAGTTTGCCTGAAATGCAGCCTCTTTCTCTCCATCCCGCTGCCCCTCCAGCTCCCTTCCGGCAAACCCTTGGGAAGGTGCCAGTGTTCCCTCTCCCAGCGTGCGAAAGCTTGGATCGCTGAGGGCCCCGGGTCCTGACTGGCAGCTGGCACTGAGCACACGGACAGCCCCGGGGTGGGGGCTGGTCTTGGGGCAGTAGCAGCTGATAGACTGTGGTCCTGGCCCCACGTTGACTCCTCCGTGACATCTGAGTCTTCGTTGAGTTCGACGCTTCATCGTTTGTCTTCCTGCTTTCCTGAAATGAGGAATGACAAATAATCCCAGAACCGGAGCCACATGTCCCCAAATGCGTGTGGCTCAGCATCGGTCATGTTTTTCCAATTATGCCTTGTTCCGAATGCCACAGTTAATACGCGCGTGCACACTCACACACATACCCAGGACAATTTTTAGCTAGACATTCAGGCTCCTCTTTTCCCAGAACCCCATGGCCGTTCAAGGCCATGCCCCACCCATCCCCTCCATCCCTGCTCCACGCCCCCCTCAGGCCCCTGGCCTCCGGTCTCACCCCTACTCTGGGAAGGCCACTGTTTCAAGACAGGAAGTACTTATTTTTGTGTTGCCTGGAACGCCCTCCCACCCGCCTCAGGATTTCTAAATCCTGCCCATCCTTAGGACCCAGGGCAAGGCGGTCCGCCACGACCGCTTCCCGAGGCCCGCGCCCCTGAAACCCTGGCTCTTCCGGCACGCGAGTGTCTAAACTGGCGCCTCCCAGCCTTTTCGAATCTAAAGGCACTTACTATGGAGTTTTGGGCTGATAACAAAAGGAGAGTAGGTTCATTGGAAACACAAATAAAAAAATAAAAATAAATAAAAATCACTCCATTCCTTTAACCGAGAGGTAACCGCCAATCACATCTTCATGAGGGTCTGAAAGGAAGGCTTTCAAAAAACAGACACACACATACACACACACACACTTTTTAAAGAAAAGTCATACCTACATATGATTTCATAACTGCTTTTTCCACCTTAACAATGTAACAGCTGTCCACAAAGAACCCCTTCTTTAATGTCAAAAGATTCCATGAATGACCACATAAGAGCATTTACACTTTTTTTATTTGAAAAAATTTTTTACATTTATTTATTTATTTTTGAGAGACAGAGCACAAGTGGGGGATGGGAAGAGAGAGAAGGAGACACAGAATCCGAAGCAGGCTCCAGGCTACAAGCCCTCAGCACAGAGCCTGATGCGGGGCTCAGACTCACAAACTGCGAGATCATGACCTGAGGAGCCGAAGTTGGACGCTCAACCAACTGAGCCACCCAGGCACCCTTACACTTTTTGTTTTAAACAAATTATTATGGAAAATTTCAAACATACAAAAGTAGAGACAACAGTGTAATAGCTCCCCATGTACTCTTGATCCAGTTTCAATAATTATTAACATTCACCCTGGTTTTGTCCCCTCCCCCGCCCCCACCTTTCTTCCTTTGAGTATTTTAAAGGAGAGCCCAGCTATGGTTTTATTTCACTGTAAATAGTAGTTGCCGTTATAAGGTCTGCTGTTTGAGAAGAGGAATAGTAACTGAAAGGCAGTCTGCGTGCAGGGCCACTTTCTAGTGAATCTGTGTTTCATTCATGACAGCAGCATTGATGATTTGAAAAATAGTCACACATACACGTGCAAGTTGTATTATTTATTCAGCCTTCGGTCGATGCTTGTAGGGCATATGGATGTACAGCTCCTTTGCAAGAGTTCCAGCCCGCAAGCCAGGCACTGCCGGTCTGATCCACTCACCCAGGCATTCAATCAAACTGCCTAGCATTTGTCTCTAGTTGGTTCCCACATGTGAGTTTTCTCTCCTAACCTCAGCACTCTGCCATTAAGTTCCTGCACACAAGGCTACAGGCATCAAACCAAATTCCGCCCATGAAGATGCTTAACATGAGAGGCTGTGAGGGCCTCTGGGGTCTTCTAGACCCATCTTCTCATTCCTCCTTCGAGGAGACCAAGGCTGTGGAGGAGGAGGGATTCCCCTGGTGGCTGAGCCAGGATGAAGTCTCAAGTCTCCTCTCTCCCAGCCTGTTTTCTTCACATTGTCACACTGCCTGTGGGCAGAACTTTGTGGAGCCAGAACATGGTGAAAGTGTGACCTTGAGAATGATATCTTTAGTGTCTTTGCTGAGTTGCTCTTGTGCTGGCTCCTAGCTAGGGGTTCCAGGGAGGTTTGGAGCCTGGATTCTACAGCTCACCTCCCTTCCTTCCTGCCAAGGGAGTCTTCAACATAAGGATAAGATCCAAAAGGCAAACAAAGTAGTGGCTTCCTAATCACTGCACGAGTGCCCAGTGTCTCCTCAGGCGGGGCTGCTCTGATATGCTAGGCTGGGAAGGAGCCTCGCCTGGAAGCCCAGCAGGAACTTCCTGTTCCCAAGTCTGTGTCTCGGTGTGTTGGCCCTGGGTGGCAGACTTTGTGTCCACTCCCCTGGCCCTCTATAAGCTGGGAATGCCTTGTGTACCCAGCCACAGGCAAGCTGTGAAGGACATGACTGCCTTTGCCCCCGGGAGCCAGGTTATAGCATAGGAAATGAGAGTAGGCAGGAGGCTGGCCGGGCCTGCCTAGGAAAACAGTCCCAGGACGTGAAGGAGAGAAGAGAGTGGTACCTGAGTAAGGCCACCCTTTGTGAAACCTGGCCAGAGGGGAGTGTCCAGCCCTGACCAGATGGGCAGCTCTTCTAGAAAGGGGCAGATAAAAGGGAGATGAGATCAAGGTCCCAGATTGCTCCCCCTGACATTCTCTAGGTTGGAGAGAAGCTGGAGCGGGCATCCCCCCTCTGTGTGTCAACCTGAACTGTGGGGGTCTGAATCTTGGGTCTTCCTATGCATATCATAATGCTTACTGTTTTGACTGTAATCTACAGTCACTTTGTTAAAACTGCCATCAGTCAATGTCCTTTTGAGGCACTGTGCGGATTGTGTAGCTGTGCTACAGAAAGTAGACATACTTTATTCCTTTTTTAAAAAACTTTACTATCCTTCTGCCAGAAGTTTTAGATCTGAAAATGAATTTTCTTCTCCCGTCCTCCCTCCTTCTCTCCCTTCCTCTCTTCCATCCACCCGCATCTTTGGGGGTACTTACTGAGGGTCAGATTTTATACTAGGCTCAGGGCTTCTGTGGTTCAAAGATACCCGGATTAGGAGGAGGCAGTTGGACAGAGGCAGTAGGAAGGAGAGGGTACTAGGAGAAAGGCAGTTGTAAAACATGGACCAGCCATTAGACACAGACTCCATGTATCCTCACCCCCAGCACCGAAGAAAAAAAGCAGTGTCACCATAGCAGCAAATGAACCAAAGCCTCTGCTCTCAAATCCTGCCAGCAGAGCTCCTGGGTCTCCAGCCAAAGTGAGGAAGCTCAGGGCAGAAATTAGGTTGTTCAGCATAAAACATAGGGGCACTGGCTCTTCAGGATGTCCAGGGCTGTCTTGAGAACCCCAGAAGTTACTCAGTAATCTCAAACATTCTAGCTCTTTCCTTTAGTTTAGTACAGAGTCTCCCATGCATGTCATACACAAGGGCTGGTGCATGCTCGTGTGCACACGCGTGCACACGTGCACGCACACACACACACACACACACACACACAGTGGGATAAAACTCCCATCCCTCCCCTATTCTATATACCCTCCAAGTTTCCTCCCCAGCCTGTCATTCCTATCACTAAGAAGCTAAGTATATTCAAATGGACAAAGCCTTTCTACTTATTCGATTGATTACAAACATTTATTAAGCACCTGCTATGTGCTTAATTTTAGACTGGGTGCTTTTGGATATGGAAGGAAAAGATGCAGAAGCCCTCCTCTCTCTGCCTCTATTAGGAAGATTTTATTATGGCTATAAAGAGGTCAGTCTAAACTTTAGAAGTGGAGGGAAAGGCAGGCCATCTGATAGTGAGTTGTGTGGTTCAGATTCTTGGTCCAGGAACTAGGAAGTGGGAAGTGGCCTGGGAGGCTCCCTGGAGAAGGTTCCAGGGGATCTGGGAAATGAGTCCCAGACACTTTGGGGGTAAGCTCTCTTCCAAGGGTGGGCAGAGGAGAGTGGTGCCCGAGGTGGAGGGGAGGACAGAGGCAGAGGCGTGAGGTAGGAATAAGCCCAGCCTGCACAGGGATGGACAGAAGCCAGGCCTGGGTGGAGGGCAGGTGCGCAAGCCAGAGAAGAGTGTGAGGAAAAGGCTGGTGTGGGAACAGCCGATGGCAGGGGCCTGCGTCAGACACATTTGTAGGACACTCTGCCTGGAATTTTTCCGGAGAGGTAGAGAATTTGGGTCTGTATGTATTTTTAGCCTCGTCTTTTCCGCCCTCTTCTGAGCAACGATCCTGAGAGCTTTCAGCCTGAGGTCATCTGTTTTCCTAGTCCCTGTTCCAGGGAAGCAGATGCCAGCAGCACCACCTCACATGAGGCTGCTGCCGCCCCGGCGCTGACCCCAGGAGAGCGACGTGTCCACTGGACCACAGGAGCAGCCTGTGGGAGGCCGCCCCCGTGGCAGGCTCCGCAGTTCCAAGCTCCGCCAGAATGTCACCCCTCTGTTCTGGCGTGCCCCTCTGTGGTTGTGAGGAACCCCCAGACGCCTGTGCCCACTTCCCCTCAGGGCCAGCATGGACAGCCGTCAGGCTGGGAGGCTAAGGAGGGACATGGGGTATCAGATCCAGCTTTCAGGACTCCCCTGGTTATAGGCGACTCTGTCCTTTGTAGCTTCCTGCCTCCCTGCTCACTCGCCCTCTGTCGCTGGCTCAGCTGCAGCCTTGCCCGCAGCCGCCACCGTGGCTGCTTCCCGAGAACCACTTGCTCTGTTGCAGCCTCTGTAGCACACCCTCCGTCACCCTTGGAGGAGAGCTCGTTTGCTTCTTTGCCTTCCAGACCCGCGTTGTCAAGTCCCTGGTAGACATGACGACTGGAAAAAACAGGACCAAAACCAACTCATGATACTTGCTCTGTTCAAACAGCTTGTTCCTGTTAGAGGTACCTGTCTCTGCTCTCCAGACTGGAAGCCCCTTGGACCCCTCGCTTCCTCTCTAACGCTCCAATCCAGTGAGATGACATGACAGATTCGTTCTTTCTCAATGTGTCTTTTGCACTGATGCTACACCTACCACTTCAATCTCTGCTCTCGTCGGTGCTTGGTCGGATGAGCCCAGCAGCCTCAGGTGGCCTCTTACCCTGCTGCTCTACAACACCAACCACTTCCTGCCCCATTGAGAGTCTTCTGTGTCACCTCTTTTCTTGTCTCATCAAATCTCAGGTCCTCTCCTTGGCTTCCCGGTCCCCACCTCTCCCCCTTCTCGTGTTCAGCTTTAGCTTCTCTTCTCCTCCACTCCACTCACTGAGGGCAACTCCCCATCCCAGGAACATAGCAAGCTCATCCTGTCTCAAGGTCTTTGTCCTGGGCCTCCCCCCTGCCTTCCTCCCATCTCTCTGCTCCATTTCAAGTCCCTAGCAAGGATTTAATCTTCCAAAGGGGAACTTTAATTCCTGACTCAAAGCATACAATACATTCCAGCCCAGAATCGTCCTTAGAGACAGTTTGTAAGTCAGAGAAGAAAACGAATCTCATTTTAAAAGTACTTTATCTATTATTTTATCTGTACCACAATAGTATTACCCAGTTTGATCATTTAGGTTTAGGAGTTTGGGTCTTCTGTGAAGCTTGGGAGACAGGAGTGGGCATGAAAGAGATTTATTGGGGCGGTGCCTGTGAATAATAAAAGAAAGGGATTAGAGAAGGTGAGATGAGCCTTCATATGGCAGTGCAGATCTCCCCCCTGTGAAGGATGGAAGGAAGGTAGGAGCACGGGAGGAAGGGTCTGAGACTGCAGTGCAGGTACAACAAAGTCTCAGTCAGAACAAGGGGTCTCGTGGGGAGTCCCTTGCGACAGTCAGCTGGACGAAAAGTCCTGCATCTCCAGGAATGGACCAGCATTAGTGCCCCTGCTGGGCTCCATCATTGGCTGCAGCAGCCCCTGGGAAGCATGGCCTCAGCACAAACACTGTGGTAGATCCAGCAGGGTAACAGCTGGAGCCGTCTTTTCATATGCTCATCAAAACAGGAGTTCTGAGCAGTACATGTTCATGGCTGCCTCTCGAGGTTTGATTTCTGCTGCTGAAGAAATATTAGGGTCAGGTCTCAGATACTGAATCATTCCAAAGTTAAGGAGTAGAGCCGAAATTATTGGAATAAGCCATGCATTCCTAAAGAGAGTTCTTTGAGAGAAGGGGGCTCTGTCTTCGTGATCACATCAAGGCATTATTACCATCATTGCGGTCATCATCACCACACTTCCACCAGCATCACCACCGTCGCTGCTGTAACCACCTTAGCCATCATCATTGTCATTAGCACCACATCGTCATTTTGACTGCCATCGTCACCACCATCATCGCCACCACCACCTTCATCATCACTACCACTGTTACTGTCATCACCATGATGAAGCCAGAGAGTATGGAACGGGGGAAAGATTCCGATTACAAGGCTTAACACCTGGGCTTTACCCCTGTGTTTGTCACTGGTTTGCTGTAGGACCACGGGCAATTCTCCCTGTGAATCTTTGTTTTATCTTTGCATGTAGCAAATAACTACGGTGCATCTTCTCCGAGCCAGGCAGTCCTGGGTGAAGCAAAAAGTAGGCTGAAATTGTTTTAAGTCTGATTGACTGCTAATTCTGAAACCAAGAATCAATGGCATTGCCTGATGATTGACCACACCCAAAGTTTCATGAGAACAGTGGTCATGGTAGCTGCAGAATGGGATGTGACCTTGCCCTGGTTAGAATACCCAAGGGCAATAAAAACAGTTTTATATTTTATCCAGTTCCTGCAGGGAGCCAATAAATGCATCACTAAACTCAAAGTGTTCAGGAATGAGGAGGAAATTCAGGAGAGGACTTAGGGCTTAAACCAACAATATCTATTGAGGCCCAGGGAAGGCAAGGCCTCCCACTGGTAGCACGGCACAGTATGGCTGAGCTGAGCCTGTGACTCTCGGTCGCCAAGTCTTCTCTGCCGGAGGAGGATGGTGGCTGGGGTGCGGCCTGTCTGGGATGGGGACAGGAATGTTGCTAGAATACAGCTCGAGGGTGAAATGAAGGCCATAGGCCCTGGGTGATGACAGAGGCAGCTGCTGCAAGCCAGAGTCCCAGCCACATCTGGGCTGCTGATTGCACAACCCAGCTGTCGGCTGGGCCTTCTTAGTCCCCAGTGGGATGGGCTGGCTGGGGGATTGGAGGAGGGTGGGCTGGAGGCCTTGGGAAAATTCAGCACCTGCAGATGAGTCTGGTGAGTCCCTTCTCTTCTCAGATGATTTCCTGGCTAAGGATGAAAGTGGGGGGCAGGAAGCCAAGGGGTCCTTCTCAGTTTTTAATATTCCCTTTGTTTCCACCAGCCCTTGCTCTCTAGGTCACCCCCATGTTCCTGAAAAGGGAATTTCCATAGTTCCCTTCCCACCCATCCTGGGGACTGGGCAGGGGTGGAGGGTGAACCGAGGGGCAAAGGGGAGATGGAAATTCCCTTAAAGTTGGCAGTAGTGGGGGATGCCATGTGTAGCACTGAAACTACTAATCTGTGGCTCTAAGTTCATTCCAGTAAGGATATGTTTTCTGTTCTATCCCCCACTCCCTCCTGAACCCCCCTGCTCCCTGGAACCTGAAATAGATCCTAATCCTGCTTGAGCTATCCGCCCTTTAATCAGTCTGTGCCCCTAATCTGATCCCTCTTCATGCAGATGTTAAAGCTGAGGCTTGGCAAGAGGAAGGCAGAGCTCTGAGCCATCCTTAAGGTCACTTGAGAAAGGAGTTTTCCCCCAGTCCTGCCCCACAGTCCTGGGGTTCCCTAGGGAATGGATGCAGAGTGCTCAAGGGATGGGGACATGGGAAACTTCCTTCTAAATGATCAGGAAGAGCTAGGCTGTATGATGAATGAACTTATCATTTTGGTGCTTCATTTTTTTTTTTCCTGAGAACTAGCAAAAGAGCCTGGAAAATACTATGTTTTCTCCATTTGAAAGCTTTATTGATTGTCAGAAACACTGTTGATATAATTGAATATTTTATTTGGTTGTGTTGTTATTTCGTGAGGAGAACTTTGAGTGCGGAGTGGGGATGAATTGCCGGGAGAGGTCTGAGATTCTTCATCAGTAGGATTTTGGGTTTTCCAAGATGGAGGCAAAATTCTAACTATACAGGCTTCTTTCTGCAGTTGTGGCTTGGATAGAGGTGAAAGGGCTGGGCAAGAAAGTAGAGTCCTCTTTGTTCTTTCCATGACTCCTACCCAAGTCACTTCCCATTGAAGGGGCACAATCTTCGAGGGCTGGAAGCTACCTTAACCACATGTCCAGGCTATGTTCAGATACATCCAGGAGCAGAAATCACAGAATACTCTGAAAGAAATCTATCCTATCTCAGGATCACTTGGAGGGTGAAAGATTTCTTTTTTGTTTGGAATTAGAAAAGATCCTCTCGGAGCTCTGTGGTTTGAATCTTACCCTTAGGAACTACAGAGAATAAATATCATACTGTACGAAAATCATATAACTTAGATTTTTCTCTTATTTTGATAAAATTTTCATACCTAGTTTTTTTTTTGTCTTTTAAAACATGTTCTCTAGATCCTCCCCATCCAGTAGTTCTTTCTGTTTGTCATCATTATTTTTTAAAGTGATGAGCCCACCACTGATCACTGTGCATCAATGATGATGTGGAGCCAGCAGGACCGTTCTCAATGATGACATGGCACTTCCATTCCAAACTGCACATTTTTTGTGTGTTTTTTCAACTTTCCTCCTGAGGTTGTAGTCAATTAAAATTTGTAGGCCCTTTACGCATTATAATGATTATTATTTTTTTTTAATTTTTTTAACATTTATTTATTTTTGAGACAGAGAGAGACAGAGCATGAATAGGGGAGGGGCAGAGAGAGAGGGAGACACAGAATCTGAAACAGGCTCCAGGCTCTGAGCTGTCAGCACAGAGCCCGACGTGGGGCTCGAACTCATGGACTGTGAGATCATGACCTGAGCCGAAGTCAGATGCTTAACCGACCGAGCCACCCAGGCACCCCTATAATGATTATTTTTTAAGTTTATTTATGTATATATGTATTTTTTTAAGAGTTAAGGACATTTTATTTTGAATTTCACTACATAAACCTTGCTTAGAAGCATAGCCTGTAAACCAATCTCTTTGCACACAGGTTTAACAAAATCTGTTTAAACAGAATTTGGAAGAGTAATTTTGCCAATGATATTAGGTGATGCGTATTAATGTCATAAAAAATGAAGTGTGTGAGGTTATTGCAATTTGCTTAAGTCATGAGTAATGTTCATCCTGCTAATAGCTTTTTAGGCTTTGCCCATTGTATTATGTAGTCTAATTGCAAATCACCAGGTAAAACTTAGCAATGCCTTTGCTTCTTCCATTGAAGCATATGGATGGCCAACCAATGGCACATCTAACACACATGGAGAAACATTCATTTTCTGACTTTTCTGTATATTCTCTTTTTATATAATAGTATTTATTATTATTGTAGGTGTTACCTTAAAATTTTTTACTTAATAAATGCTTTTTAAGTTTATTTATTTATTTTGAGAGAGAAAGAGTGGGGGAGTGGCAAAGAGAGGGAGAGAGAGAGAATCCTAAACAGGCTTCACACTGTCAGTGTGGAGCCTGACTCGAGGCTCAAACTCACAAACCCGTGAAATCATGACCTGAGTCGAAATCGAGAGTCAGACCCTCAACCAACTGAGCCACACGGGTGCCCCAGCCCTTTACACATTATAAAGTAGTCTCCTATATCGTGGCAGTCTGAATTTGGTTGTTTTCTTTGACCTCAATATAAAATTTTGTATTAAGTCTATATTTTTAAATATTTTGTTAAACTATCTTATAATTTTAGCTAATTGATTAGTTTTCTATTCCTGCTATAACAAATTATCACAATCTTGGTGGCTTAGAACAATTTCTTTTATAAAAATTTTTTTTTTCAACATTTATTTATTTTTGGGACAGAGAGAGACAGAGCACGAACAGGGGAGGGGCAGAGAGAGAGGGAGACAGAATCGGAAACAGGCTCCAGGCTCTGAGCCATCAGCCCAGAGCCTGACGCGGGGCTCGAACTCACGGACCGCGAGATCGTGACCTGGCTGAAGTCGGACGCTTAACCGACTGCGCCACCCAGGCGCCCCAATTTCTTAACTTATGATTCTGGGGGTCAGAAGTCTAAAATGGGTTTCACTGGACTCAAACCAAAGTGTAGGAGGACTGCATTACACCGGAGGCTCTAGGAGAAAATAATGTTTCGTGTGTTTCCAGCTTCTAGAGGTTTCCCACATTCCTTGGCTCATGATCCTTTCCCCCATCTTTAAAGCCAGCAACATACCATCTTCAAACCTCTCTCTGACTCCACCTCTGTCATCACATCCCCTTCTCCGATTCTTCAAAGGATTCCTGTGATTACATCGCGCCCACCCAGATAATCCAGAGCAGTGTCTCCTTCTCTAGGTATTTAATGTAATGACACCTGCAACATCCCTTTTGCCATGTAAGGTGACATATTCATGGGTTCCAGGGAATAGCATCTGACATTTTTTTGGTTCTTCCCAGCACAGTCAGTCAAGAATTTTGGTCCTGATTCTACCGCCTGATGCATTAGTTAATCCTGTTAGTAGTTACAGCACCTGTCAAATTAGTAGCCAGTGATTATTAATCCAAATTATTGATAAAAATATTGAGGAAGACAGGATTTTGAACACTAAAATCCTTCTTCAGGCTGACACTGATTTCATTAGTAAACATTCTTTGATTATGGTGATCCACCACCTTTTCCCCTCCCTATCTTCTTTCTCCTTCTTTTTCTTCTAACTTCCCTCTCTTCTTTACACAAATCCAACTTGTATGAGCACTGCACCAAGTTGTGAAGTATAGGAAGGGACAAATAGAAATTGTTCCTTCCAGATTGGATCTTATGGTATGCTGGTGAAGAAATATTATTGAATAATTATTTCAGTTAATATTAGATTTGACAGTCCTTACTAGAAATCCAACTTAAATGCCTTAAACAAAAAGACTGTTTACTTTCCTCTATGAGAGAAGCCTAAAGGTTGACAGCCCAAATTTGGTAGATACACATTTATCTTATTTGGAAGATACATATTTATTTCTGTTTTACAGGACTCACATTTACTTTACATTACTATGTGACAATGTCTAAAGTTACTCCACCTATACACTCTTTTCTGTTTTTTTAAGTTTATGTATTTATTTTGAGAGAGATAGACACAGGGAACAGTGGAGGGACAGAGAGAATCCCAAGCAGGCTCTGCACTGTCAGTGCAGAGCCCGATGTGGGGCTCAAACTCATGAACCAGGAGATCATGACCTGAGCCAAAATCAAGAGTCGGATGTTTAACTGGGTCACCCAGGTGCCCCAACTCTTTTCTACACAGTACAAAGACCAAACACTCCCTAACTCTTATTAACATGTTATTTTCCAATATTTCATTCCCACTTATGTAATACCCCAAAGTTAACCATCACAATAATTATTGTTTTGTAGATTCAATCCTTGTTTAGATTTACCTACATGTTGATCAGTTGCTTCGCTCATTATAGTTTCTCCCATCCCATTGCTAACCTCTAGGTACAATTTCTTTCCTCTTAAAATGCACTCTCCTATAATATACTCCCTCTTCATTTATGAAAATATTTAATTTTCATTTTTAAATTATATCATAACTGGGTGTGGAATTGTAGTTGACACTGAATGAATTGTAGGGTTTTTATTACTTTGAAGATGCTCCACTTGTCAAATGACTTCTGGTGTTCCTGATGAAAGTCTGCTGACTATTTAAATGTTGATGATTTGTGAGTAATCTGTCTTTTTTCTCTGGCTACTTTTAATATCTCCTTATTATCTTTTGGGTTCTGCAATTTCACTGTGCTATGTCTAGATAATGGATTTATTTTTATATCTCCTGTTTGAAGTGGTTATTTAAAAAAAACTTTTTTTTAATGTTTATGTATTTTTGAGATAGAGAGACAGAGCGTGAGTGGGGGAGGGTCAGAGAGAGAGAGAGAGGGAGACACAGAATCCGAAGCAGGCTCCAGGCTCCTAGATGTCAACACAAAGCCCAATATGGGGCTTGAACTCACAAGCCGTGAGATCATGACCTGAGCCGAAGTCGAAAGCTTAACCGACTGAGCCACCCAGGTGCCCCTGAAGTGGTTATTTCTTGAATATGAGTTCTTTCATCAAGAACTTGGAAAGTTCTTAGCCATTAACTTCAAATATAGCCTCTTTTTCACTCTCTGTTCTCCCATTCAGAAACTTTGATTAGAAACATGTTATATTTTCTTATTCTATCTTCCATATTTCTTCAACTCTCATTTATATTTCCCATCTGTGTTGCTTTATGTCCTGCAATTTTGGGGTACTGCAATTCAGAAATGTCTTCCAGTTTACTGATCCTCTTTTCAGCTGTGTTTCATATGCCCGTCCACTGCGTTTTTCATTTTGATGATTATATTTTCATTTTTAGAAGTTCTACTTAGTTCTGTTTCAAGTTCATCTCATCTTTTTTAGGGAGCATTTTGTTCTTTCATCATATATTTAATTTTTGTCTTTGAAATTAAACAGTTTATTTCACACTACATATCTGATAATTCTATTATCTGAATTCTTAGGAGTATAATCCAACTACTTGTTTTGCTTATTAACTCTTGCTCATGACAGATTTTTTCCTTCTGAGTTTTCTCTTCAGAAGGTTTTTTTATAGGCATCTAGTGCAATCTGAGTATTTGTTCTTCAAAATTTTTGTATTTGCTTCTGTCAGACATCCTAGGGATATGCCAGGGATGCCTTCTTTTCATGAAGGTCTTACAAAGAATGCAAACATGAAGCCCAAACTTGCATGAGAGCAGTTGAATAGTTAAATGTTCTCAGAGCTTAATTTTTTTCCACATCTAGATCATAGACAGAAAGCAGGTAGTTGAATATTATTCTATTCTATTTTTGCAATAAGGATATATCCCAAGGTCCTGGCATCATGAAGGTTGATAAATTCCAACTTCCTAACTTGCAGGGGCTATGTTTGCTCTCTTGTTTCCAGTTATGCATTAAAACCCAAGCTTCTCAGTTTCTGAGTTTTAGAAACCTCTATGGGTATGAAACCCATAATATAACCTCTTATCTTGGTGGCAACCCAACCAATGTCTTTCACATAGTGGAAAAAGAAACAAATAGAGAGAAACAATGTTTTTGAAGATAATTTAGGCTTTCTGCTGAACACTGTATAAGCATTATCTCATTTAATTCCCAGAGCAATCTTTAAGATGAGTATTATCCTCATTTTTATGTATAAGAAATCAAAGCCTCAGAGAAGTTAAGTAATTTTTTCAAAGTCACACAGCTAGTAAGTTTTATAGATAGGCCATAAGCCTAAATTTAATAGATGCCACAGTCCAGGCTTTCTCTCATTATATATATGTATGTATATATACATATGTGTATATGTATATATACATATGTGTATATATACACATATGTATATATACATACATATATATACATACATACATATATATAATATTATATAATATATATAAAATATATATAAAATATTATATAATATATATAAT
Organism: Felis catus; assembly: GCF_018350175.1. Classification (NCBI taxonomy): domain Eukaryota; kingdom Metazoa; phylum Chordata; class Mammalia; order Carnivora; family Felidae; genus Felis; species Felis catus. The sequence goes on from NC_058370.1 coordinate 88,408,613, forward strand.
ATATATATAATATTAAAATGTATTATTATATATTAGAATAGTATTTATATTGGTATTATAATAAATGCTAAAATGTTTATTATACTATTTAATGTATAATAAAATGCTACCGCCTTCCATATTTAAAAAAATGCCTTCCATTATCTGTGCTTCCCTTCAGTTAATGCCCAAATTCTCAACTTAATCACAAAACAGAGGGTTTTGGAAGATTGGTGGACCATGACCCTATTCAGGACTCTTTACTGTCAGGCTTCCCCTCCTACTGTACCCCAAGAACACTTCTGCTTTGGTCTCCAATGCTGCATCTATAGCCCTTGTCCACCTTGTCTTTGGCAGAACATTTTATTCCTTGACTCCTTGTTAAAGTACTTCCCCCTTTAGCTGAAGTTCTGCCGATTCTTCATTTTTCTCTGCTTTACACCTCTTCCTTTTTTCCATTTCCAAAGCGAATGTATTTTCCCAAATTTCCTCATATTTATTCTGTTTGACCCTTCTTTTATTCCCTTCTTTTTATGATAGTCTCCCCAATCCCATGGCTTTGACTTCCATTTGTAAGCAGGTGATTCTTGAATTTCCAATTCTAGGTCAGGCTCCTCACTCCAGCTCAGGCCCATATGTGCAACCACCAACCAGACATTTCCACTTGGATGACTCATAGAGAACCCAAATTCAACATACCCATACCTCTACTCATCATATTTCTCCTAAACCCTGCCTTGGGCCTATCGTAGACAGTACCACATCAGTTTCCATTCATGTATTCTCTGGCTTTCCCGTAACTTCCATAGTTTGTACATCACCTAACAAATTTTCTCAGCCCATGGCTCTTCTAAGACTCCACTGTTCCTATGGCTTCATTTCCACAAACTTACTCTTGCTGTTCCCCTTTCCTTGAATGCCTCTCCTTGTTTCTGGTTTTCAAACCTTACATAACCTTCAAAATCTACCTCAATTTAACTCCTACAAGAGCCATTCCTGACCTCTGATTCCTTTAAACAAACTTTATAGTACATTGTACTGTGCCATTGATGCTGTTGTTTCCCTTACCTTCTTGCTCTTTCCATTTTGGTGCATTCTGGTTCAACTGCAAACCAACAGCACTCACACTTATTTTCCTCCAGGGTTTATCTGGTTACCAGTTGCTTTGTTCTCTGTGTAGCAGGCAAGAAGTATGGGGGTATTAACACTCCCTGAAAACAGTTCTCAACCAATACATACTTAGCTCCCTCACTCTTTGGTAAAATAACTGAGTGGGTGTCTTATGTTGGCCCCCAGAGAATCCCCAGTAGAATTAAATCCTGGTTGCCCATAGTGATAGATGTCTTGTTAGGGCATTCATTGGCCACCCTCTATTCCTTGTTCCATGTTCCTGTTCCAGTACTGGTATTTCCTGGAAGCACGTCTCAAATAAACTACTTGACTCAAATCCTTGTTTCAGGGTCTGCTTCTGGGAGACTCTAATTAGGAAGTGTGTGGTCTGTGTCTCTCCTAGCACACTCAGCTCCTGGAGGGCCAGGCTGGCCTTTATCTCTATCCATAGCTCTGGTTGAGCCTCTGCCCATCAAGAATGAGGAAATGGTAGGTTAATGAAGAGGCTTTGGAGATTAGGGAGAAGTAAGCTATGGCCTGCTCATGGTGTGTCTTGTCAGAAGAAGGACGTTGGACTCTCATCACGGGCTGAGGGGAAGGGGGGCGACTACTAAAGTCATATGAAGAGGACAACATCCAGAAATGAATGACAGGGGGAAGTGGAGGCCGTAGTGGTGTGGAGGCCAGCCTGGAAAAATACTGATGGATGTCAGTGACAAGACAATGGTTCAAAAAGCCAAGCTGAGACAGGTGAAGCTGCGGGTCATCGGTTGAGAAAAAGGGAAAGATTTACTCTTAAGAAAACAAAAAACAAAAAACAAAGAGTGAACCTTGAAGGATACTGCCACCACCTGGGCATGTCAATTCTACCTTCCGTCCCATGTAGGCCTCACTTTAACTATTGCAACCTCATGGGGTTTCTTCAGGCTAGTAGCACCCAGAGCCCCATGCCCTGGGTGGGCACCAGTGCCTCTTCTGGGAGCCTAGGGCCTAGATAGCAGGACCTAGCCTCCTGAGTGTCCTGACCCTTGTGTCAGGCACTTCCCAAATATCTGTTCTGCTAATACCCCAGTCTTTACCTCTGAGTTGTCCCTGACTCACTCTGGTTCTTTCCTCTCTGTCCCTCCAGGACAGGCCTGGGAGCCCAGTGAGGCTGGGAATTGTTCTGAGTAGAGGGTGTTTCAAGCCTTCATTGCTGCCCCCCCCCTTCTGCAGGCTGGGATTGTACGAACAGCACACTTCTTCCAATAAACACCCCATCTATACGCAGCTAAGCTAGAACTGAGGTTCTGGCCCTGGAGCAGGTTTTAGATGTGTCAGAATTAATCAAGGAGATGGGAGCAAGACCAGAAAGCCCCAGAAAGTCATGTCTTGAGGCCAGCATTTGGCTGAGATGCCTTCCTATCTGCCCCAGAGACAGGACTTCCAGCAGCTCTCACCCAGCCTGTCCAGGGAAGCAAGTGGAAATTCTGCAGAAGGGTTCAAACTCTATAATGATAAGCACTGTGGGAGGAAGACAGGGAGCAGCATGGAAAGAAGAGGGTTGTCAGGCTTTTGAAGAATTGTCCCTGGCAACTCTGTCCACTGAACCCAGAGATTTAAACTAGGTAGGAAGTACGTGAATTCAGGCTAAGCACCAAGAAAGGACATTATTGAAAATCAATTTAATAAGGCAGTGTTGGCCCCCCAACCCTCAAATCCCTGGGGTGAGAGGCAGAAAAGGCCCTTGTCCTTGGTAAAGACTGGTCTTTCTTTCCATGTTCCTTACCCTGGCTACTCTGGTTCCCTACCATCCCTTAGGTCTCTGCACTGATTCCAACACTTTACAGGAGCCCTGAATCAAGTCCTCCTCAACACCACTATGACCTCTTATCATCCCTAGAAATGATATTATTTATTTCCTTATTCTCCTCCTCCATAGCCTCCCCCCCCTCCTCCTCCTTATTTTGAAACCAGAGATCAGGCCTTCTCTCTCTGGCCCTGCCACTAGACTGCACCTCAGGAACTTGGGCTACAGGGTCTGGCCAAGAAAACCAGAAGGGAAGAGGCATTCGTCGATGAAGGGGTAGTGGGCATGGGAATGGAGGGAGGGGAGGCAGAGGTTGGGAAGGGCTGAGGCAGGGGCAGAGCTGTGGTAGGTGGCCCAGCTCAGCTAACTGCCTTCTTGCAGTGGTTTTCTGCCAACAGCCCCTCAGCTGAGGCAAGGTTTGGAGGAGAGGTCCCAAGGGAAGGAGCTCGGGCCTCAGGTCCCAGACCCCAATCCCACAGACCTCAGTTGAAAACCACTGGCCTGAGAAGTTTGACAAAGTTTCCCCTGGTGCTGACTGTGAAGCTGTGGTTACTCAGGGCTCCTGGTGAACCCTGGCAGAAGTCACAGGAAGTGACTGGTATGGTAATTAGAGTGACCGAGTTCAGATCTAGGGTGGGGTATTGCCATTGTTCTGTTTCTCATCTCTCCTTGGCCATAGATGGAACCTCTCCCAGCCCGAGCTGGGGAGGGTTTGACCCCAACTCTGCTGTGGGTGGGATCACCATAGTTTCCCAATATCTGGTCTCTTGCCTTCTAGGGACATGGGAGGTTGTAGTTCCCCATTCCCTAGAAATTGACTGGTCATGTGACTTGCTTTGGCCAGTGCAGTGTGAGCACGGGACCGGTGTGCACCCCTTTGTGATGGAAAGATTAAACTGGCCGTGCTCACCTCTGCACCTCTCTCCCGGTGTGGCGGCTATGGCAGCACCTGGTGGTGCTGAGAAGCAACATTAAGACATTACGCAGAAGGAAGAGCCTTCCTGCCCTGGAGAGTCACCCAGACTCAAGTCACTGCCACTAGAGGGTCATTTGTCACTGTATCATGCCCTGGCCTGACGGATACCAAGCTGAGCCCAAGGTGCCTTCTGTGTGGGGAATATGGGAAGAGGATAGAGGACACAAGAGTCGTCTTCCAGAACGTCGATAAAGCAATGGGGCAGGTGGGGGAGAGGGACAGAATAATCTTTCGGGTTTAATTCTGATGAGCAAGAAGAAATTAAGAAAGTGAGAGAGAGAGGAACCTTGATGAATTGGCACTGTGATATAGCCAGGGAAGTATTTGTTCAGTCAGTCCTTCTCCATCTGTTTGCCCCACAGTTATTTACCGAATGCCAGGCATGATCCTGTGACAGAGACACCAGGACAAAAATGGAAGGCCACTGCCCTTGAAAAGCTCATAGAGATCAGAGGTCTTGACAGCCTGGACTCCTGAGAGTTTTGCTGCCGGGAGAATCTTGTATGATTGTGATGACAAAAGGGAAGAGAAAGAGCCTGAGCTTCAACGTGAGGGGCACAGACGGGTGGATGCGGAAGGTGGAAACGAGGATCACTGCTCAGACTGAGAAAACCCAGTTACAACACAGTCCCCAATTCCGCTGATGTTAACTGAGCATCTGCACGTGCTAGGTGTTGTCCCAAGTGTTAGGAGGATGCAAAGGTAAGCAAGGCCTGGAGACGACAGGCATGCAGTATTGGTCTAACCGATAATGCAGTATGAAACACTGATGTAACAAGAGTGATGAAGGAGGGGTTAATATGGAGTGAGGGAATCTGCCTAGGCATTTCAGAAAGGCCGTGAAGTGTGAAGACAGAATAGGAGTTTACCATTCACCATTCAGGTATTTATTCATTCATTAAATCTCCCTTTTTGGCCCTCGTAAACCTGGAAGAGGACTGCCTGGAAGAAGCCGTGCCCAGATGCAAGAGCCCAGGGGCAGGCTAAATAAGGGCAGGCATCTCCCTAGGGCAGGGGCAGCAGGAACCATGCATCCTGGTTACAAGAAGAAGCCACCAGCCTGAGTGAACAATAGCTTGAGGGGTGAGGTGAGGGCTTTGGAAGGAGACAAACCACATGTCAAAATCCAAAGACTGGGATCGGGTCAGAAAGGGAGTAAAGGTGGCTTGTGGGTTTGCAGGGAGAAGCCTGAACCATGTCCAAAGCCTTGATGTGCCGGTTGCATTAAAGGGGTAGGGGGAGTTACTGATCACGATGTGCTGGACTGATTTGGACAAAGAAAATTTTATTAGGTTTAAAAATCACAAAAATGGACCCATTTTTGCTACAAAGAGAAAGATACCCCTAAGAGAAAGGTCAGCTGCTTCTCCGGAAAGGGCTTTGTTCAGTACCAGGGAGCGTCAACCCTCATTGCTCCGAAATGGGCAGCGAGCAGCTGTGTCCCAAGGTGTGAGCTCTGGGTTCTGACTACTGAGTCTGGCTGCTTTGAGGGCAGCCGCCAAGATCTGAGTTTCTGTGTCTGGGGCCCTTGGACTGCCCTGCTCACACCCTGTGAAGGGCTGGGTGCCCCTGGGGCCTTCTGAACCTGCTGCAGACAAGGTTGGTTCCCACAGGCTCAGCTTCTGGGGGCCCCAGAACTCTGTGCCCAGACTTCCCACCTCTTGGGCCAGGACTCCAGGGCCGTCATGGCACTTTTCACATGTGTGTGTGATTTTTTGGTTTCTATTGGTCTTTTTCTGTCTTTAATTAAATTCCTTTTGGAAAAAATCCATCTCCACAGAACCGAGGGATTAAAAGTTTTCAGTTTTGTTTTTAATTTTTGTTTTCACCCCATCGGTGCCATGGCTTGGGGCCTTCAGTGACTGACTTTCATGTTGGGGACAGCAGACACCTGAATGAGTAGTGTGTATCCGGGGGTGTTCAGTGAGGTGACAATGTGAGACCAGACAGACAGCAAAGCCAAGAAAAATGTCTTCCTCTTAAGCTTACGTATACCTACTCTTAAATGCCCATCCTTGGGGAGCTTCCCAAAGGATTGGAGCCCCCAAAGCCCACGACTGTCAGACTGACTACCCCCACGTTGGCCCCCTCTCTTCTAAGCCCTCCCCTCTTCTCCTGTGTGGCCAAGGCCCAGCCTGGACACTCCATCTTCAAAGGGAGAAGACAAAGCCTGCTTGTTGCTCTGTATTTGTCTTGGGAGCTCCTGTTCCTAGGAGAGCCTCCTGGCCTCCCAGGCCAGGAATAGCACTGAGTCTACACGGCCAGCCTGCCTGCCCCGCCAGACCTTCTGAATTGCTTGTTTTTATTAAAATTCTTCTGCACGCGCAATCCCGGACGGTGTGTGGATCTTGGATGAGGTGGTGTGGGGGACCCGGGGAGAGGAAGGCCTCAGGCTTATTCGGCTTGGTGTTTATTTGGCCTGCCTTTCCAGAGTAGTAGAGAAGGGAAGTCCATAAAAGTGACCCACGATCGGTGCCCCAGAGTGTGGCGGGGTGTGACACAAAGTCCATGGCAGGCCTCAGCCCCTAGATGATACAGAAAATGCTCTGGAGAGCCACAGGGGTGGACAAAAGACAGGTCCTGAACTGTGGGGTAAAGCGTGTAAGTGTTCCCTCTTGGCTCTTACCTGCCGGCCCCTGCAGGGTGCCGGGCAGCTTGGCAGCTTTCTCCTGGCCACAAATGGCACTCTGAAGCAGGCAAGGGCTGCTTGTGACCATGTGGGCAGTATGAGCCTGCTGGGGCCGAGTTGGGCTCCTCCTGGCTTCCAGTTTGCCTCAGGTGTGGCCTGTGTGCAGGCTCTCAACCCAGTGCTCTTCAAGTCTACATGTGCCACCTTACCAGGCCCAGACACTTTTCAGCATTCCCCCAGCTGGTCTTGGAGGGTGGCATTGGCTCCAAACTCCAGAGTAAGACCTGCTCTCTCTAGTTGGAGTTATGCACAGAAACAGTTCCTATCATTCTAGCCCATTTACCTGGAGATTGATTTTCCTTCTTGCCCCACTGGTCTCCATTCTACTGGGCCTTGAAGCCCGTCATTCTCCCAGAGGCCCTCGGTGAGACAGGCAGATGATGGCAGACAATGGCATAGGTGCTCCAGCCAAAGAGTGCACTTTTCAATGTCACGGTTGGAGACCTCAGCTTGTGCTCCCAACAGTCTGGGCTCCGAGCCCCTGCTGAGGTGACCACCCCACAAGACCTGTGGGGATGTGGTGGAGGGCGTAGGAGTGGGGGAGCAGTTTTCAAGTCAGGAAATTGCAAAAGTTCCAGCGTCTGCAGCCAAAGGCTCAGTGTGGAAAATTTCAGGCTCCAAGCAGGCTTCCAGAGGAGGGGGAAAGGAGCCCGGGGGCCAAGATGCTTGTCCCGGGCTTCCTAGGCCTGGGCCCTCCCCCAGCAGGCAGGAGGTGTGGTGAGGGCACGGGGCGGCAGAAAGCCAGAGATCCAGGGCAAGGTGCTGGCTCACGCACCTTCCCTGACCATGAGGGGTTTGTACTGGTCAGAGAGAAAAACATACAAGAGGCTCCTAGCTCCCAGGAGAGTGTTAAAGGGGAATCTTAGCCCTAGTCTTCAAAGGGAAACTGAGGCACAATGTGATGAAATTTGCTCTAGATACGACCAGAGTTTCGGCATGGTGACTGTCTGCCCCACATAAGCGGGGAGCACCCTAGTCGGGCATAGAAAGAGAGGTACAATCATGGGGAAGGTTTAGGGTGGGAGTGGCAGTCTGGGGGGTGCCTTCCCCTCTCCGTGGGTTCCTTGCAAGGGCTTCCTCTAGGAAGAGCTAAGGCTCAGGGTAGCCAGGACAATGATGGGCTGGGATGAAATGGGGTGTGTGTGGGAGGGGGACCAGGCATAGAGAACAAGAAAGGTTGCAGCCCTGCCCAGGCTGCCCCTCAAGACTTCCTCCTGTCTGCCCCGGCCTCCTCTGCAATGCCCCCTGCAAGCCCCCGCCTCCAGCAGGGGAGCCCCAAGTGGCAGGGCTCCCGCCTATCATCAGGAATCACCTGGGCCCCACAGGCACCCTGCTGACCCTGCATCCGGGCCAGAACCATTTGACTGGGCCTGGGGGGTGGGACGCAGACCGCCACCAGCATCTCTACTACTTGCGCGGGCCTCCTCAGGGCTCCTGGAGCAGGGCCGAGAGCGTGCAGCCCGCCGGCTTGCGGCTGGGGATTTCACTTGGAGCCGCTACATTTGGAACCCATTATTTAATCATTAATTTCCTCCTCTCGTCGACCCCTCCACCCCGCCTCGGCTCTGCGCCCCCGCCCCAGATTAGATCTCCACGTGGTGCTTTGCAATGATCCCTGACAGGGCTTCTGTGCTAGGGATGGGGAGGCGGGGAGGGTGGCTGGGGCTATCCCAGGCTGCTTAGTCGTAGGGCTGAGAGAGGAGATGGAGCGGCCCAGGGCCTGGATCTGCAGGGGTGAAGGGTGCTAAGTGGCCAGAGCCTGACCCCAGGAACTCAGGGTATGAGCTGTGCCTGCCTACAGGGTGTCAGAGCAGGGGCATCTTCCCAGAGGCTGGCTCGGGTTGTCGAGCCAACCCAGCTTTGGCACTTTTGGAGGCCAAGGGCTCCTGAAACCCCTGTAAGCCTCTGTGGAAGGATGAGACCCAGTATGTCCCTTCCTACCCCAAGTTCCCTGCCACTTTCTCCCATGGGGATTCATGGAGGAGGAGAGGAAGCAAGTGGGGAAGTGAGACCATACTCGGTAAGCTGAGTCAGGGCCCATCACTGTTTGAGGACCAATCACCACCCCTGGCCCCAGGCCCAGCCAGGTAACAGGCATGTCGCCCTTCTCTGGGGAGCTTCCAGTCTATGAAGAGTAGACTCACAAAGAGGGATTAGACCTCAGCCCCGAATATAGAACACTGGGCCTGGTTCCAGGGGAGACCAGTGAGCTGGGCCTCCACTGGGCTTTGTAGAACATATGGCAGGCGAGGAAAAGGGTACACATCCTTTTTCTAGTCTCTCCACATGCACTTCATCGTATCTGAGAGATCTGATGGATGGCCGGGACCTGGGCAAGTCCCTCTCCTGGTGAGGGGCAGCCCTGAGGACAATGTGCACCTGGGGAGGGAGCGAGGGCACTGACATCAGGGAAAGAGGGAAGGAACAGGTTTTTAGGGCCCCTGCCATGTACCTTGCCACCATCATTGTTGCCGTCATCACTAGCAGCAGCAGCACGACAAACCCTTCGATTGTGCTTTTCTGTGCAAACATTGTTCTCAGCATTTAACATGTGGTACCTCATTGCGGTCCTCCCAGCAGACCTAAGACAGAGGCTCTACACTGATGCTTACCTTAAAGATGGGGCCATTGAAGGGCACCTGGGTGGCTCAGTCGGTTAAGTGTCCAACTTTGGCTCAGGTCATGATCTCATGGTTTGTGAGCTTGAGCCCCGTGTCAGGTTCTGTGCTGACAGCTTGGAGCCTGGAGCCTGCTTTGAATTCTGTCTCTCCCTCTCTCTCTGCCCCTCCCCCACGTACACTCTGTGTCTCTCTTACTCTCAAAAATAAATAAACATTAAAAAATTAAAAAAAAAAAAGATGGGGCCATTGAGGCTCAGAGATGTGAAGTAACTTGCTCTAAGTGAGAAGAGGCAGGACCAGATCTGAAGTCCATGATCTTTCTCATACCCAGAGGGCTTCTAACCATGGCTTCTTGGCTAGCAGGGCTCAGGTCTGAACACAGCCCACCTCATGCTCCCTGCCCCCTGGCCCTGGAGGAAGCTGGTCAACCAGGGGATGCACTGGCTCATCTCAGCAGGACAGGGAGCTCCTCTTGCCCACAGCCCTCCTCACAGCAAAATGCCCTCCCTCATACCCTTATTCTGAAACATCTACCTTCTTCCCAGACCCAGCTCAGTGCTAAGCCGTCCCTGACATTCCCATCCCTTCTCCATGGTCTTAATAACTCTTGAAGTCTGAGACCCATCACTTGCCTTATGCCGTCATCCACTAGTTCCTTGTTCTCCAGATGTTCCAGGCCAGGAAGCCATTGAGGGCAGAAAGATCATCAGCCTCCTGGTGAGCATCAGTGGACCCCTGCAGCAGAGGTGAGGACCAGAAACCAGGATGCTCAGGCTCTAGCTCTGTGCCCCACTGCCTTACCACTGCCCATCCCCGCCCCAGAGGGTATTAACAGGGGTGGGAAGCCGGGGGCGGGGGTGGGCTGGCAGGCTCCCTTTTCTCCTTTTCTTCTTTTCTTCACACACTCACTGACCACACTTGCTGCTGATTGCTGGCTGAGCCTGGTTGTTTTGTTGTGTTTTTGCTTCCTAGCCTCTGAACCTTTTCACTGTGCTTGGAGGAATCCCTAACTGAATGAGTCCTAGAGAAGGCAGATCTCATCTCTCTCTACAGTTATGGGAACCAGATACTTTCTGTGTAGTTGGGACATGGGTACTTGATCCAGCCTGGGCCAGTTGGAGGCACCTACTTGGACTTTAAACCCAGGGAAAGGAAGGGTTTTTCTGGTGGTGGCTGCAGCAGTACCATCAGGTGTTAGGACCCCATGCTTTGGGGTCCGCTCTGGCTTTTCAGCCTTCCCTGAACCCACATGTCTTCTGAGCCCGTCTTTTCATCCTCTGGGTAATTCTGGGAAATACTGAATAGCCTTTCTCTGCTTAACCAGCCAGATTAAGTTTCTGTTTCTTGCAACTGAGAGTCTGGATTCTCAGGGCCTTTCTCTGCTAATTTTCCACCCATACCTTGGAGGCTTCTTGGCCTGCAGTCAGATACAGTGTGACAAGATACCAAGTTGATATTCTTTCCAGTGTGGTTTCCCAAGTCAAATACCTACTCTTTCCCAGAAGACTCTAGGAAAAAAGTAAGGACCCATGACGTAATGGGTGAAAATAAGCTTTGGAGCAGCCAGAGTCAGTGTTGAGATCCTGCCCTTCCCTTTCACAAGTGATATATTACTTAACCTCTTTGAGCAGTAGGTTTTTTAAATGTGCAAAGTAAATTTAGTAAGACTTGCTTGGTAAGAGTTGTTGCAAAGGTTAAATGAGAAGATTAATGAACACAAAGCACCCAACATGGTGCCTGACCCATAAGAGGCACCCAACGTTTATTTACCTAGTAAGTATTTTCTAACTACTGGCTCCTCTTTATGCCCTTTGCCATGTGAATTTGTGGTCCCTCCCATTAGAGGTAGAGTATACTTTGCCAGCCCTCAACTGTGTGGGCTTCTCTGTGTCACTTGCTTTGGCTAGTAGGACGTTTGCAGATGTGATGCAGACAGAGACTTGAAATGTGCTTGCACAGTTGATCTTACCCTCTTGGCATTCTACTGTCACTACTGGAAGGACATGCTCTGGGCAGGTGCTAGACCTGGGAGGATGAAAAACACATGGAGCCGACCCAGTCTAGAGCTTGAAGCCAAGACCAGCTGATCTTCAGGTGCAGGATTAAGAATGAATGATTGTTGTTTTAAACCATGGACTTTTGGGATGATTTATTATGCAGCACGGTTGCTAACTGACACACTCACTACCACGAAGTCGAAAGACAGGTAATCCACCTTCTACTCTGCCATTAGAGAGACCCATGCTTTTTCTACCATTCTGCTTTGCTATCCTCGGCGTATGAAATTTTTCCTCATTGCTGCATACTGATTCCTGTACCTCTGAATGTCATGTCAATGTTCCAGGCCAGGAGAGAGATGAAAGGTGAAGGTTGAAGGACAAAAGCTGAAAAGGAGTGTATCGGCTGAGTCTGCCCCTTCAACAGGCGTTCCCAGAAGCCCTACCCACCATATATTTTATATATTATATCTTATTGTCTCACTTATATTTTATTATCCAGAACACTGTCTTAATGCCACCCTACCCACAAGGGATTCTAGGAAGCTGAATAATTTTAGTGAGTTCCATCACTTCCCTGAACAGATTTGAGATTCTGTTAGTAAGGGAGGGAGGAAAATATCTGCTTCAGATTTACTGAGAACCTACAACGTGCCAGGGAGTGTGCTGAGAGCTGGAGATGCGGCTGGCCTAGGGTGTGGAAAAGATGTGGGCATAACAGGGAGGTGCATTTTTCTCTACTGTCCTGTATTGAGGAAAATCTTGAGTGGGCTCTGTACTGTCAAGTGGGAAACAGGCATGGGGAGTGCTTCCCTCCTCAGCATCCCATCCCTACCTTCCCCTTCAGATCGCTATATCCCTGGAATATTGCAGTGCTGGTGGGGTTCCACTCTGGATGAGCTGGATGGGGATTGAGTGGACACAAAGCATTGAGAAGAGCTTATTTTTCTCTGGATAGTCAATAAGCAACATTCTGGCTGCTGCCCATAGCAAGTGCTGTTGGGATCTTAGGGAGGACACCCTAAGGGACTCTTTCAAGTGGAGATCAAGAGTTTGGGGTTGTACCAACTTGGCTTCCACATGGCTGTCTGCTATTGGTAATGAAAGATACCTACCAAAGAGAGGCCAGGGATTTCCAGATGCTGATACCAGCCCTGGATACATGGTATCTCTGAGTATAATGCCTTCTTTCCTGTCCAGCCCCACCCATCTCTTCATGTCTCCCTTTCTCTCCCTTTGCCTGAATCTGGGGGATCCTATCTAGACTCATCATTTATTCCCTCCTCTCAGGGTCTATGCTTGAAACTACCAAAAGTCTATTTCTGCTCTTCTACTGAAACAGCCTTTTCGGGAAGCATGCATGCTTTATAATACAAGTAGAATGGGAGAAAGTCATGGGATGAAAATACTGAAATGAAAAAGTGCAACAATAAAGATCTTAAAATCCTATCATTTGCATAAATAGTCAGGCTATTTCACTATAACATGATAAAAGCTAGGGAAGCCTAACCCAGATAGAGGTGTCTACCCGGCTTGAGGGAAAGGAGGGAGGGCAGAGTCTGAAATACTCATTTGTTCATCATTATTTATTGGCACCTGCTTGGTGCCAGGCGCTGTCCTTGGTGCTGGGACAAGAGGCATTAAGCAGGTGCATGGCAGAGGGTATTGTCCTGGCAGAGGGGACAGCCAGTGTGGACACAGGGAGAGTGCAGAACACTCATGGAATTACAAATGGTACAAAGTGGGTACAAGAATGTACGTAAAGTGGGAGTGTCGGGACATGATGCTAGAGTGATAGGAGAGTGTCCGGTCAGGTAGGACATTTGGGGACATACTTGCAAACTTGACCTCTATTATGAGAGCTGAGGAAAAACATTGATGGATTTTAATGCAAGGCAGGGGTTGGTATCTGAGGAGAGGTAGATAACTTGGCTGTGATCTGTAGCATGTCTCTGAGGGGGCCTGGAGTGCGTACATCAGGACTCCCACCCCAGCCAGAGGCAGCAGGCATAGAGAGAAAGGGACAGATGGGAGCAACGAATAAAGCAAAGAAGCTATGTATGTGTGTTTTCTCCTCTTCGAGAAAGGTCAATAGGGCAGGTCAAATGGCACCACCATTTTTCCTTCTTTAGACCAGGCCTAGTGTTCCTCAGGGGAAGACTCAGCCAGCATGGGGAGGCAGGAGTGAGGGGAGGTAAGAGAAAGGAGCTGTGGGCCAAAAGTGAACTCTAGTCTATAATGAGCAGGGACACAAGATGGGAGCAGGTTCAAACACTGAATGACCCTGTCTTCCCACCGGGTGGGTCCACCACCTTCTCCCTCCTGCTCTCCGCCAAACCTGGAGATGTCTCGTTGCCTGTAAGCCACTTAAGGAGCCTTAGAGATCTCCATACAGGAAGGATCATTCATGCATTGGCTGCCCTTGTTCTGGCTCTAACCTCCTGCAGACGATCCCCCAGCAGCCCACTGTAGGGAGACCCACCCCCAACTTTCCTTCACCCTCTGATCAGAGGCTAGACAGACCCCCCCTTCCTTGGCCCCCTGGTCCAGGGCCTCCTGCAGATCCCTGCCCACAGCCTCCATCTGGCCTTCAAGGCATCGCTTCATTTTCTTTGGCTGTTTCTTTTTCCTCTTTCCACATACCTGGTTGGCTTCCAGGATCAGCCGAGGCTCAGACTTGGCTATATGGAAATAGAGATAGACACAGTCCCTCTATTATTTAATTTAGTAAAAGAAAAAAAAAGAAAGAAGAATTCTTGGCTAGGGTGGTACCTCTCAAGCCAGGAGACCCCACCAAAGACCCTGCAGCTTGGACAGGAAATGGCCAACAAGGATCTCCCTTCCAAGCTCAAATGGCCTTCTCACCCCACCTCAGGTCCTCTTTTCTGGCAGACTTCAGGCCTCCCGATTGCCCTCTACCTCCCACCTCCCAGGCCTCCCTTGCTCCCAACCCCCCAGGGCTGCAGCCCCTGCCAAGCCCTGGCAGTGACACATTGCTCAGTCCCCGTCTGGGGCCCTCCCAGCTCCAGCGACCTCTGGATGCCCCCCCAGGCCCACCACACGCTATGGGCTGTTCCAGCCGAAATTCCCTTGCACTGTGGAAAGAGGAAATGAGAGCAGGGGTGGGGGCAATGGATAGCAGAAAAAATAAAATGAGATGGAACCAAGTCCTGGAAGGAGAGAGAACTGAAGGAAGAAAGAGGCGGGAATTGGCTTGTGTGGCTGGGGCTACCCTGGGGCCATGGCAGTGGGTCTTGTCAGGTCACACTCAAAGGAAGCCTGGTCCACACTCCCCTGTGACAATGGCTAGAGGTGAATCTTGTCTTGGCCTGGTTCTGGTAAGTCTTCTGCCCTGCCTTTTCTTGAATAGGCATTGCTGTCCACCAGAGTAGCCAGGGGACATCTAAGACCCCTGAGGAAGTGGGAGAAGTGTCTGGGCTGGCTGGCCCCATAGCAGGAGCTCTGGGACAGCAGCCCTCCCCACAATGTCCCAGTGGGTTTGGCATCCCTATCACTGTTCCTGGCCCCCATTCCTCACTTTTTGACCCTGATTCCCAGCACCCACCCAGGGCCTCTCACACTCCACTTCCTTCTCCCTGCCCTGAAAAGAGCATCCCACCCTCTAGACTTCAAAGCACCCTGTCATTTTGCACCTTTATCAACCCACTAACTGCCTTCCAAAATGCATCATGGTGATTGTGTGACTACTGTATTGTCTCTACAAAGCTCTTTGGGAATGGGTTCTTAGTACCTATCTCTGTTCCCAAGTGCGGGATTCCCTGGAATAGCTGTATCCAGGAACAGAGAAGGATTTCCTACCTCTCACCTGGGTCAAGGAAGAGTCACCAGAGAATAGCCCAATTCCTGGCTGAGGGGCCCAGGGGACATTGGTCTATCACCAACCTTGCTGATGGTAGAAACAGTACTAAGTAGTTGCTTAAAGAATTAAATAGACTTATAAAAGCATACATTAGATTAACCCACACTAAAGTATAAATGACTAAGAATTTCATTGCTGTCCCCCAACTGGGTGCTCCCATTAGTGATGAAAATGCTCAATAAACTAAGAAGAGAGAAAAATGCGCTGAGCCTGGGACACTTGATGGAGTGATGGGAGTCTTCTAAAACTGGCTGTGGTGATGACTGCAGACGCTATGAGCTTGCAGAAATCATTGACAACATTGCCAGTGACTATAATGGTGTGTAAATTATACCTCAATACAGCTATAAAGAAATCAAAATGATAATGCTCCTTAACCTATGTCCTCCATGGGGTCATTTCTGCCAGCACTGTGGAGGCATGCGCAGCAGGTGAGGGGGTACTGTGATGAGAGTCTGGTGTCCCCTGAGCCCCTCAGCCAGGGGTCAGGTCACTGCAAGCAAGAGGTAGAATGTTCTGCTCTGTTCCTGATCCAACTACACCAGGGAATACTACACTCAGAAATCACTGGGATTCTGACCCTGTGCTTTGATCCCTATTTGATTTCAAATGATTAGAAACAGAAAGTGTGTATGTATGTGAGTGTGTACATTTGCATGTGAGCATATGAGTGAGTGTAAGGGTATGTGCCTGGGTATGCCTGTGAACGAGTGTGTAAATACCCATGTGTGTGTTTATTGTCTGTGATCTGCACCCTGAGCCTCCATCAGCGGCTCTCTGCCAGGGGCGAGAGGTGGTTCAGTGGATGAAACAACTGTCCGTGGACTGGACAGCAGGGAGGGTGCTTAAAGGCTGACAGCAGCCTGTAGTCATCTTGGAAGAATAGAACCACCTGAGGTCCTCTCCATGCTCCACACACCTTGCCATCCGCATGTGCGTGTGCACACACACACACACACACTGCACTGCTCTGGATACTGAGACCATAGTCATCAAGAGAGCTGCAGCCACTTCCGGGCCCAAGACACTAAGGAGTGGAGTGGAACCTGAGTTCTCCCCTTGGCCCTCTTGCTGCCATCATGCCATCACAAGGAGGACAAAGTGGAAGAAATAACAAATGGATGGTCCTCGAATCTTTTAATGTCGATGCAGGATACATTTCTTGTCTAGCACAGGGTAGAGCAAAAACGGTGGACACACCATCCTGAGTGGATCTTAGCCAGAAACTCTTGCCCTCACCCCCATTCCATTAAAGCATAAATCACAAGGTCCAGACCCCTTTTCAACCATCCCTCTGTCCACCAGCTCATTTGTTCAGTGAGCATTTACCGGGCACCTACTAGATGCCAGGCATTGTGCCAGGCCCTGAGAAGGCAGTGGCAAGGAGTGCAACCTGCCACCCTCAGGGAGGTCACAATCTGCTGGAGAGGACAGAGAAGCTGCTAGATCTACACAGTCACAGAGACTGAGTGTGTGTAGGTGTATGTGTGTGAGCGTGTGCCGTGAGAAGGGTGGGTAGCGTAAGGGGGTTCATGGAACAGGGTCACCCAACTGAGCTTCAGAGAAGGAAGGCTGGTCAAGAGAAGCTTCCAACAGGAGGTGATTCTGGGTGAGTAGGAGTTTGTCCGGCAGACAAGGGGAGAGAGCGTAGCAGGTAAGAGGGAGCAGCCTTTGTAAACCAGCCAGTGAGATAGACCTGGACTTGCACTGGAGCTGTAGGCCGGACAGAAGGATGGATGGCTTCCACAGGCTCCCCAACATGCTGGAGGAAGAGGACAGGCTTTGGACTCAACACTGAGACTACAATGCCACCCAAGTGCCCAACCCCATGGAAGTCCCAGCCAGACTCCCTGCTATGTCTGTGGAGGCTGGAATGTTTAAGAGGAAAGAAATTGGGATGCAGTTGGCTCTGCAGACTGGTAGAGACTGCTCTGGCCCTGGGCCTGTTCACGGACTGGTGGTTGAAAAACGCTGGGCCAGAGGATCTCTAACATTCCATAAAGCTAATGTTCCAGCCTTCCTGGTCGGCAAGCTGCAATGCTAGGTCATTTTCGCCAAAATGTCAGGGAGCTCTGGATGAAACCGTGCCAGAGAGTGTGGGAGAATACAGGCCAGATGGCCCCTCGAGGGGGGGGCCCAGACAATGGCATCACGGTCCTTGCCCTTGAGGCACCGCCACCTGATGGGGAACACAGGGGCCCCTCTTGCTCGCTCAAAAGCAGCCAAGAAGATATAAGGGGCAAAGGAGGCTCCTCTCTGAGGCCTGAGGTTCTGGCTGAACAGTGGCCCTAAGGAGCTGGGCTCAGGGCCAGAGGCACCCACACAACTCCACTCTCAGCCACCAGCATGGTCACAGATGTTCTGAATCTTTTCATCCCATTGAGTGTGTCACCAAAAATTTCATGTTTTGAAAGTGTGCCTGGAGCACGAACATCTAAAGCACTATGCGACTGACGTGAAGGGTGGTGAAGATTCTTGGAAGAAGAGCAGAAAGTGGGGATGTTAAAGACACCCTGTTCTGCACAGTCGTCTTTGAGCAGGTGAGCAGGAGGTGAACTGGGATCCCCATGGTGGCGAGAGCATGGCTGTACCCAGAAACAAGAGAATCCAAATGTCTGACCTTCCCAGTGAGTTGAAAGCAGGCAACTTCAGCTCTACTTGGAGTTGTGAACGACAGCATTGTGCTCATCCCAGTTCCCAATCTTGGCCTGTGTCCCTTCTTTGGCTGGAGCACTGTCCCTGCCGTGTACCAACCCACCCTTCTGAGGCCAGCTCCTGTCTGCAGCCCTCTGAGGTTCCCCGTGGCTCTTGCCACACTATGTCCTGGCTTTTAGTAAGTTGCTGGGAAGCTGTGCCAGCGCCTAAGAGCCCTCAGAGAGCAGACGGTCTCTTGCTCGGTGTATCCCTGAGGTCCGCCTGTGGCATGTCCAGTGCCAGCACATAGCAGTGGTGCCCAATAAATGTCTGGGCAGAGGTTTTCATTCTCCAGCCCATATAATTTATGTTCCCCTCCAGATGGACCAGTTGCTGTGTTCTCCAGGTTGCAAACCTTATCTTCCCAGCTAGAATGGAAGCAAATTAAGGGCTATATCGCTTCCTCTTTTACTTTGTAGAGTCCCAAAACGACTGAGCTGGCAGTCTCTCAGGAATCATTGATGGCTCCCCAGATTTACTCGGAGAAAACCAGGGCCTGGGTGCAGGGGAGCGTGGTAGAGGGAGAAGTACTTTTGTGTGTAGCATTATACCTGGTCTTGAAGGAGAGGTAGATCCTACTGGTAGGATGTGAGTCTTATAAACATATTAATCCTGCTTTATTAGCGATGTCATCCAGATGCTCCTTGCTTTTGTAGTTATTTTATTAATTAAAAGGTGACATGAGCATGTTCAATCTCCCATAATGCCACACTCCTATCAATTTCTCCTTGCGTATTTAAAGTTCATCGGTATGTTAATAGGCACATAAATCTTTATGAGTACTGAAGCGGACATACCCTCTAGCATCTATCAGGTGACCGTGTGTCCAGGCACATTGTTTAGTAGCCTTGTGCCTTCTGCTATCTTCTTCTTATTCCTCATTTGGTAGGCATCCTTTTGCTTCTGAATCATCTGTGCCTCTTTCATACAGGTGTGTCTTTTGTGATTGGCATATAATAATATTATCATACTTTTGTTATCATAGGTAATCATACTTCATTCATGTTGTTTACAGTTCCATTTGGGGCCCTGTTTCACATCCTTTATAGCTTTCATTTGCTATAGGCACTATATTTCCTGGCTTTTCCCCCCAGTTGGCATCAAGTCGGGGTGGAGAGAGATGAGAGGCCATCTGGGGGTGACAGCTCATATCTGGGGCACACTTTGGGGGCTTGCCCAGAGTTTTTATTGTCAGGGCAGTACCCAGACGTGACATATATTACATTGTCATCCAGGAGCATGTCCTTACTACAAAAGCCAAACTCTAGCCCGTGTGAGCTGCTGGGAGGCCCTAGAATCCACCTCAAAGTTGGAGGGAAGCCGGGAAGCTCTCTGAACTTGATTTACAACCTGTGGGGGCAGCTCCCTCCAATACTGGATGCCTCAGACAGAGAACTGAGGTCGCTCGGGGTTATGTCAACTCAGTAAAGTAAGTCTAACTGAGTCCCTGGTGAAAACAGCAGGCCTTGATACATAAACAATTTCTTTAAAAATTAGAGTCTTTCCTGGAAGGGGAAGGGAGATTCCTGCCAGATTCCCTTTAGCTTCCACGACCCTGATTCACCTGCTGACATGCTTCTCTGACCCTGGGGCTGTTTCAAAGGGTGTGTGCTTCCAGAAATCTAGGGTCCCATTGTGACTTTCATGGGCTCTAAGCATTGTTGCCTTTGTGGGCCTCCTCCTCCATAAAACGTGTGTATGTACACACACACACACACACACACATAAAATTACATTTTACAACAGTGCTAATATAAAGATTTATTCTGTTATTATAGGTCACTATTTTTATATTATTTTTTTCTTCTGATTTTAAAAGATAAAATGAAAGGATTTGCATGAGCCCCTAAAATTATTGGGAGCCCTTGGCACTGTAGCCCCTATGCCTAATGGATAAATGGGCCTTGCAGAAACCAGGACCATGTGTAGGGACTGGCTAATCCAGAGGGGTGAGGGCAAGAGCTTCAGACTGTGGTCAGAACTTTGGGGTGTCTGCATCAGAGCCAGAGAGCTCAGACTGAGAGGAAGATGATAGGTCAGTCAGATAGTAGGAGCATAGATTGTCTCAAAGTCACAAATGTCTCTCCATCTGTGACAGGCACAAAGCCTGCCTACCCTTGAATGGGCATGTGGTGATGTGGAAAGGTGCTGGAATGCCCTTAAGATTTCTGACCACAACCAACAAGAAGGAGAAAAGGCCTCCACTCCTACGCTGGGAGCTGAGAGGTTTTGTTTGGAGCCACAGTCACATGCTGAGGGGGAAATACTCCGTAATTCAAGCCCTCCCGGGGCAAGCTGCTGCCAGAGGGGGCCCAGGGGAAGCCTTGATGCTGGTTTTCATTAGAGGAGATCCCATTCTCTAAGTGAGGCTTCATTATGTATTTTTTAACATTTATTTATTTTTGAGAGAAAGAGAGAGAGAGCATGAGCGAGCGCACGCACACAAGTGGGAGAGGGGCAGAGAGAGAGGGAGACAGAGGATGCAAAGCAGGCTCTGCACTGACAGCAGTGAGCCTGATGCAGGGGTCAAACTCACGAACCATGAGAACTCATGATACTGACCTGAGCCTATGTCGGACGCTCAACAGACTGAGCCACCCAGGTGCCCCCAATAATCATGGTTCTTTTAAAACAGAGTCTCTCAACCTCAACACTAAGGTCATATTGGGTGGGATAATTCCCAGGGAGAGAGGGCCACCCTATGCATTGTGGGATATTAAAGCAGCATCCCCAGCCTCAACTTGCTAGATTCCAGTAGCAACTCCTCTCCTAAGTTGTGACAATGCAAAGTATCTCCAGACCTTGCCAAGTGTTCCTGGGGGCAAACTCGTCCCCAGTAGAAAACCACTGTTTTTAGATAGACAATAAGGAGTACATTTTAGGACATCAAGGGTCATGGGTTACCCTGAATGTTCCTTAACACTTAGATATTACCACGGCCACTGGCTGGCAAGTTTTCCTCCATTACTTCCTGTCCCACTTTCACATAAAGTCTAAGTAGATTTTTCTGACCCTACACTTTCTGTGAGATCAGAGGGATGCAGATTATTTGGCACATAACTAACCATTTGCTTCAAAGCAGGGAGGTGTTCCAAACTTTTTATAACTTACTTCTCTTGGGGTTAAATTATTGACCATTGTGAGCCTCAATCATAAACCTATTGTCTCATTTGAGGAAAATGGGGAGTCTCCCTGTGTCCTATAGTCGCAACATCTAACAGACTGGCCTGATTTGGGGAAGAGTCGTTTCTCACAAGAATTTTGTCAGTCTTGTATGTCTTATTTGCTACAACTTGTGAAATTCACCTTTAGGGAAAGACGTACAAAATTTCTCGTGCCACTGACCTCTTTACAATAGAAGGCTATTAGATTTCGTTAATCCTATTTATTCTGCGACAGAAATTAGTTATTTAATTCTACAATAAGAATTATGGGGTGTTAGACCTGTTAAGGGACATGAGCACTATAAACTCATGAGAAGAAAGGTGCCCTCAGATTCTTGTAGTCAGTATCATTAATTCAGAAAGAGAAAGAGAAAGTGGGGGACAGACTAAACAGTAAGGTGGTGGGGGGGGGGGCAGGTGGCACCAGGGCAGACCTGGAGAGTCTGGGAGACTGAGTCAGCAGGCTTCCCAAGGAAACCTGGGGCATTCGGAAGACTATGCTCAATAGTTTGTCTCCTATGTTGGAGGGTCCAGCCACAAACAGGACAGAGTGATCAGCTCTCAGCTCACCCCCTCCTGGTCTGTGAGAGGAAAAGACAAGGGATTTTTGAGCAGTTCTAAGAGCCTCAGGTCATTCGTTCATATTCTGGCAATTTTAGCAAGGCATCTTATGCCGAGCTTGTGACAAACTTCTTTTGGGCAGAGAAATCTACCATTTTACCCCAGAAATGAAATTTGGAAATAAGGAATGGGCCAGTGTTGATGAGCTCTGCCAACAAGGGAAGGAAACAGCCCAACAGCACACAGTATGTGGCCTACTGAGATTGGCTCCCGCTCTAAGTAGGTGGAGGCAGAGGCTGTAGAGGAAGGGATTGAGGCAGGCAGTGCAGCTGAGGCCAAACCAGAGTTTGAGCAGGTTGTGTACTGCACAAGTGTACCAGAGCCAAAACTATTATCATGTAATAATACTCATAAAAGCTATGTATATTTATTGCCACAATTTTTAAGAGATGAAAGGAAAGGATTTTGAGAAAGTAGAAGGTACTTTCTAATGTGCCCAAAGATGTCATGGAGACAGCTACAGGGCAACCATTTAATGACATTTCTTCTCAGTGGTGGGGGTTCCAATGCTTTTGATATAAGTGGATTTGGGGAGAGTTTTTCATTTTGTTCACCTATGTGAACATCCCTTACATTAAGGTAGTGCACTAACGGGCTAGGGAATTCTTCATGGTCAAAGAAGTAACACATCTAGAAGAGGGGTTATACATAGAAAGGCCGGTTAGGTCCCGGGTTTCTCCTCTCTAGTTTTGGGTGGGGGCAGTCATTTTTCTTTAAACTCTACTAACCACAAAGTCTATATCTAGTAGTGATCACTTCAGTCTGACGCTATACTCTCACCTTTCTTGAGTTCTTTATTGACTGGATTATGTCTTCAAGTGGATTATGTCTTATATGTACTTGAAATAAATACATAACATACAAATGTTATAAATATATCTATTTCTTCAAGGAAGAGTACGTGGATGCAATACTCTGAGCCTTTTCCTATCTGACAATGGCCTTTGCATGTAGATGGCAACTTCGTTGATTTGTGTTTTTAATCACAGACTTTCTCAAAGCTCCTTCATAAGACCTTACTCCTATACCTTCTTTTGTAAGTCATCTATTTTCTTTTTCATCATGATATTCTTCATCTTTGAATTTGGGATATTTCATTGGGGGTATATCCAATGTGTTGATTCCTGTTCAGGCCTTTGTTCAACTCAGGAAACTTTTGTTTCTGTTGTTATGTCAGCAGATGAACCCACACTGACACACTTCATTACTACCCAAAATGCATAGTTTTCATCAGGGTTCACTCTTGCTGTTGCACATTTTATGGGTTTTGAATAATTGATGATGACATGTATCCACCACTGTGGAATGATTCTATTATATATCAGAGAACTGTTTCACTGCCCTAAAAATCCCCTGTGTTCTGCCTATTCCTTCCTCTTTGCAGCACAACCTCAGCAACCGCCGATCTTTCTACTGTCTCCATAGTTTTGCCTTTTCTAGAATGTCGTATGGTCAGAATCAATACAGTATGGAGTGTAGCCAGATTGGCTTCTTTCACTTGGTAATATGCATTTGAGTTCCACTATGTTTCTTTATGACTTGATGGATCATTACTTTGGAGCACTAAATCATATTCTGTGGTCTAGATGTACCGTGGTTTGTTTATCCACTCACCTACTGAAGGACATCTTGGTTGCTTCCAAGTCTTGGCAGTTGTGAATAAAGCTGTTCTAAACATTCATATGCAGGTTTTTGTGTGGACATATGTTTTCAACTCATTTGGGTAAATACCAAGGAATGTAATTTCTGGGTCACACGATGAGAGTATGTTTTATTTTGGAGGAAACTGCTAAGCTGTTTTCCAAAGTGACTGCACCATTTTACATTCCCACTGGCAACAAATGACAGTTCTTGTTGCATTTGGTGTTGTCAGTGTTCTGGATTTTGGCCATTCTAATAAGTGTCTAATGGTGTCTCATTTTTTATTTAATTTATATTTCTCTGATGGCATATGGTGTGGAGCACCTTTTCATATGCTTATTTGCCACTCATGTATATTCTTTGGTGGAGTGTCTGTTCAGGTCTTTTGCCCATTTTTTAAAATTAAGTTGCTCATTTTCTTTTTTTAATTTAATTTTAAGATTTCTTTATATATTTTGAATAACAGTCCTACATCAAATATGTTTTTTGCAAATGTTTTCTTCCACTCTGTGGCTTGTCTTTTAATTCTCTTACAATGCTTTTCACAGAGAAGAAGCTTTCATTTCAATGAAGCCCAGCTTGTCAATTTTTTTTCTCATGGGTTGTGCCTTGGTGTTCTATCTAAAAGGTCATTGCCAAACTGAAGTCATCCAAGTTTACTCCTGTATTACCTTCCAGGAGTTTTCTAGTTCTGCATTTTACATTTACGTCCATGATTCATTTTGAACTCATATTTGTGAAGGTTAAAAATCTGTATCTAGATTCATTTTTTTTTTGTCTGTGTGGCTGTCCAGTTGTTCAGCCCATTGTTGAAAAGACTATCTTTGCTCTATTGCATTGCCTTTGCTCCTTTATCAAAGATTAATTGACTCTCTTGATGGAGGTCTATTTCTGAGGTCTCTGTTCTGTTTGAGGGATCAATATGTCTATTATTTCACCAATACCACACCATCTTGATTACTGTAGCTTTATTGTAAATCTTGACATCAGGTAGTGCTTGTCTTCCAACTTTGTTCTCCTTCAAATATTGTGTTGGATATCCTGGGCCTTTTGACCCTCCATGTAAACTTTAGAATCAGTTTGTCAATATCCACAAAATGGCCTGCTTGGATTTTGATTGGGATTGTCATGAACCTATAGATTAACTTGGAAAGAACTGGCATCTTGACAATACTGAGTCATCCTACCTCTGCAGATCCATGATCTTTTTAAATCATTCTATCTTGTTATTCTTTTCCTTGGCATTCTGGGAAAAATTTTCAAATATTCTTCACATCATTGATTCTATTTTCTTCAGCCTCAAATCCCTCTTTCCATTATAATGAAGATTTCAATTCTTCAGTGGCATTTCCAGTTTCCTTACTGTTTTCCCATCATCAAGCTCCCTTTTCTCTTAAACTCTGAGTCTTATCCCTTTCCATTTCAGTCTAACATTTCATCATCTTATCTGTTACCTCTTTTTTCAGAGTTCACATTTTATTGAACTATTTGAGAACACAAAGCAGCTATTTCCTAACATTTCTTCTTATTTCCTGTACTAAATATTTGACAAAAGCATATTTGTCATCTGTATATTGATTGTGATTCTTTATTTTGCAGAATATCTTTGGTCCATGCTGGGTTCTTTGGCTTCCTCTCGAGGTCAAATCAATAAGACCTGGAGTTTGCCTGGCCAGCACAACCATTGAGTGGATTGTTCTTAGTTCCTATCATGTTTTTTTAGTTGCTGTGCAAATCCTGCTGCCAGATCTTAAGCTATAATATAATAATTGACACAATCAATTCAAAGTGAAAGGAAGGCAGAGCTGTGAACAGTCCTACCAGGGGACTGTGTGTTTGGGATTTTGGCTCAGTGTTTGGAGAAGTTATTTTCTACTTCTGTTTTCCTGTTAGGTCTGGCCTTCATACTGGGTATAAACCACAGCTGGACCCAGCCCCCTTCCATGGATCATTGCCCATCCACCAGGGGCAACTCCATTTCCCTGCAGGCTTGCTACAGGAGGTTGCTGCTACTCCAGACCTGGACTTCCCAGTGCCTCTTACAAGGTGGCTGCTCTGTGGTATGGAGGTTGTTCCTGTGCTGTGTTCCTCATGTGTTCTCAGTTCTGCCTCATCCCTCCAATGAGGGATGTGGTAGAGTAGTGGTAGGGTCTGCAGGCTCTCTTCTCCTCGCTTTCCTATCAGGGTGCTGCTCCTCAGCAGATTGGCTTTGCTACTGTCCTTCAATTTTTACTTGTTCAGAGTCACCTGGATTTTTTGGGTGTGAATGGTACTCTTCCATATTGGCAGGGATTCTGCATATTCCCCATTTCTGTATATCTAATATTTTGGACATTTTAATGAGAATTTTGGGTAATGTGAGTGGGTGGTAAGGAGGATGGAACACCTGTGCTTACACCATTATGTTACTCAGGTCTCAGTTTGTCTGTCCATCTGTCCATCTATCTAGTTAACTATACAGCAGTTAAATTTGGAATAAGTCTCATCATCTTGCTATTTCCTTCTGACTCAGCTCACTTGGTCTCATCCTCCCTTTCCCATATTGGGAACCTGACCTCTTTGTTCTAGACATGTTTTCATGTGTCTGAGGGTTATCTGATATTATATTCCTATGTCACTGGCCAGCCTAGAAGAACAAGTAAAAGTCCATTGAAACCAATAGGTATGGATGGACCAGAGACATTTCCTTAAAGAGGAAAAGGCACAGTGTTGATGGGGCTTGGGTACTGGTCAGGTTTCTAGCTTCATCATTAATAGGTTGGGTAGCCCAGGAATTATGCTTCCTTTTATGGGGTCCCAACTTTCCTCCTCTGTTACACGAGAGCATTGAAATTCCAGGACATTCTTCTCTGTGATATTTTTTGATTTTTCAGTGAGCCAAACTCTGCTGAAGAAGAGACAAGAGAAAGTACAGCTCAGATTAGTGGTTTAAGAGGCAAGACTTCTACTTGCATCAGTTTAAGAAGCCTTATCATTGCAGGTGAAACTAAACCTTGCAAACAAGTACAAGATGTTTAATATTTTGCTGAGAAAAGAGAGGGGGAAAGGACCAGAAGATGAACACAGAGAAACTATATGGGAAAGAAAGAGAGATGATGTGAAAAAACCAGAGAGAGACTGAAAATAAGAAAATATGAGAGAGGGAGAGGGAGAGGGAGAGAGAGAGAGAGAGAGAGAGAGGGAGAGAGAGAAGGAAAACAAGAGGCAGAGGTATGGAGAATATGTGAGATGTGGGATGGAAGGAAACAGGCAGAGGTCTGACCACAGGGCAGGTGGTTGTGGAAATGAGGGGCTGGACTGGACAGGGGGTCCATTGAGGAGGGTTTCACTCCTCTGGTCACTGTCAGAGGTGACAAACGAAGCTCCAAAGGTCTGGCATGTCCTAGTGGCTGCTTCCCACACACATTCCCATTCAAATTCCCAGCTTATCCCTGAGCTCTGGAGGAGGGAGACGCCACTGATGCAGTGACATCCGGGTCCCACTAGGCGGCCGCGGGCCTCCTTTGAACTCTAAGCTTAGCAGAGAATTCCTCCCCCATGTAACTGGAGATCCATTTCCTATTTCCTCTGTTCCCTGGAGAAGAAGGGATGGAATTGTGATGAAAGGGATTCTAAATAGAATAAAGGAAACACACACACTCGCGTACTTCTTCATAGAAGCAGTTATTGTGTGTGAAAACTGTAACCTCTGCAGAAGGGCTGAGGCTGGCCGCCATCATTTCTTTCCTGGTTTTCTTTAGCAGCCAATGTTTTTTCTCTGAAGGCCAGCAGACAAGAGTTTGGGGTTGAGTTTGAGAGTAGCATTAGGATCTACCTTTGGTTAGGGTTAGATTTAGCCCACAGTCAGTTTTAGGATCAATATGAGGTCAGGATCAAGCCTCTGATTAAGGTCAGAGTAGGGAGTTATTCTGTAGCTGAGAAGTAGAATGGCTATGAGCTTACCTAAGAAATGAACTCATGACATTTTGAGCTCTGCTCTCTAAGGGAAAAACCCAGGGATGATTTCCTGGAGGGAATAAACTTCTGGTGAGACTTTGAAGAAGAAACCTGGGAAAGCAAAGTGAAACCTTGAGAGACTAGGAAGAATGGCTGAACACAAGTGAATGTAATGTTAGTGGGAGTCCCCAGATGGTGGTGTGTCTTGATCGGGGTCCAGTTCATCACCAGACACCTGAACTCCCAGGTCATCCTCCCTTTCCCTGTGGGGAAGACGACTCTCCACTGGCTTTGGCCAAGGGCACTTCTCCACACATTCCTGGCTCTGAGTGCCCCTGGGCTCTGTGTCTGCACTTGGGGTTGCCAGGGCAGGGGCTGGCGCCAGGCAGGATAGACACAACCTGGAAACAGGGAGCGGCTGTGGAAACAATGTGAGTCTGGCACACACCACCAGCCACTCCCAAGCTGGAGATGGGCTGGGTCATCCCTGGGGAAGCCAAAGCCTTGGGACAGGAACAGCAAGGGGCTCACTCAACCCAGAGCAACCTTCTCCAGGAGGCCTTACCATCATGACTACCCCAATTTAGCAGCTGCAACAGGTGCAATGTTCCACTGTGTTACCCGGCACTTTTTCATATGATTGTTGGCATGTGTCTTAGCTGTTTTCTCAAATGATAGCCTCTGTGAAACATTTCTCTTCTCTCCCTGCTCCCTTCCTCAGGGGACTCTTGAGCCTGTCAGCAGTCTTTGACCTCCATGAGGGGATGGCCTTCACCTATTAGTCAAAGTCTTCCTTACAGAGAGTCCACCTTAGTTAGAACATGGCACTCTGAAAAGGCTCTTTCATCCATATGAGGAAGGGACTTCCTGAGGAAACACCTTCCTTAGCAATCAGGGAATCCCTGAGGAAATTCCTCCACCATCAGTCTGGAGACTCCTCTCCCATAAGTCTAGGGGATTCATCATTGTGGTTAATCAATGAAGGACTCTCTCCAGTGTGGAGCCCGTGAGAATATATCTCCTCCAGGAGTCTAGGTCCCTGGGGGGATGCCATCACTCTCAGCAGACTGGGCAATCACTGTGAGTCCCTGTTTAAGAGCAGCCCCAGCCAGGTGGAAGCACCAACCAAGAACCCAAGTCAGGCTTGAGTGAAGGTCAGTCCATGTCCATGCAGATTTTGTAAAGAAAATGATGGCAGACATAATGATGGCTTGTGGTGCTGGTGATTAAAGGGACAGTGATACCTGGTGGTGGCAGTGATGGTGCTGAGAATCTCACTGGTGGTGGGCCTATCCATGGTGTTGTTGACGTTAGCAATACTAGTAATGGCAGAAGCAGCAGAGGTGGTGGGGACAGTGAAAGCTAGGGAGGCTACAGTTGTGGTGACCACAGTGACTGGGAGCATTGGTGGTGGACATGGTGGAGGCCTCAAACTTGCCACCACTGTCCTAAGAGGAAAGGGTCCCAGGGCAGTGGGAGCACAGAGTGGGGAGAAAAGATCTAGAATAGCTGGAAGGAGAATCTCAACCATAACTCAAAAGGGCAACAGAAGCTGTGTTCAAAAGTGGTTCAAGTTAGATCTGAAACAGGGATGCTAATTATAGAGTCCAAAGCTATGGGTTTTACAAACACTGAGAGATATGAGTGAGAAAGCCCACAGGACCAAGACTGTGAACTTGAGACAGGAGAAGGCCCACTCTGATGGAGCTCCTAGCCACAGCGGGTCTGGAAGGTAAAACCCAGAGGCCTCCATGCCTCTGGATGGTCCAGAGGAGGCTGGAGTTTCCAGGGCTTCTTGGAAGGGAGAGGACTAATGACCAGGTCTGTGGACTTCTCTGATCCCTCAACCTCTTTGTTTTCAATTCGGGGGACAGGGGGTGGGGGAGGCAGGGCTGTGGGAAGGATGTCAAAATCAGCTGGTGACTGTTAAAAATATAAACATACCTCCTTGCAACATGTCCTGGGCATTCTGACTCAGTTTCCGGGGTGGGTCCTGAGCATATGTATTTTTAATAAGCTCCCAAGGTGATGATGATACACATACACACACACACACACACACACACACACACACACACTCAAGATACTTGACCAGATACTATATTCAGCAACTCTCACCTCTGCCACTGGGCCTGGGGGTATTTATAGCCAAAGGCAATGGCATTTCATATCATTGCATCTCCACCTGTCCCATCCAGAGGGTCTTGAAGGCTCCAGGTGACTGGAGGTGGAGGGCAGGGCTGCAGTGGGGGCCTGTGATGGTCATTTCCCAATAAAGAGCTGATACTGGCCTCAAAGAGGGACAGGAAGTGTTGGTGCCAGACATGACTCCATACCCAGCCCCCAGACTTCCTACAGACCTGGGGGTCATGAGCGGGTGGTGTGGGAGCTTGGGGGGAGGACGTGGGGAGCCCTCAGAGGAGCAAAGCTGAAGGAAGAGAAGGCTGAGGCTGAGGAGGTGCTGCAGGAGGAGTTGGACCTGAGTACCTGGGTCCAGACCTCCACCCCTCTGAGGGAGCTGTGCTGTTTGCTTGCAGTGCCTTCCACACTTCCTGTCAGGTTAGCCTTGTCCTGCTTCCAGGACAGCTCCTGCCTGCCTGGTCCACAAAGTCCTACCAGGCCCCAGAGACTGCAGGACCCTCTTCCTTTGTTAGGCTCTCAGACTGTGTTCTTTGTCTTTGGGATTAGACACACCCAGGTCTTATATTTTACCCTTTGTGAGATGTTTTTTTGGAGGGATTTTTTTTTTTTTTTTTTTTTTTTTTTTTTTTGCTCTCACAGCTACCTTCCTTTTCCTCTTTCCCCCCACAACTGATTTGTTTTTCTCTGGCCCTCAGCCACCAATGCTCCCAGCGTTGGGAGAGCATGGAAGAGCATTTATTAAAATGTGTGGACTTGATTTGAGGGTGGGCTGAGCACCCAGTGGAAGTCAGAGCCCTTGGGTTCCAGCCCTAGTCTGCCCCTTTCCCAGCCTCTGGGGTCCCACTCCAACGGGAAAGACATGAGAATACATTCTTCCCATGTGTCCTCTCCTTTCACCAAGCCCTGGGCATTCTGTGTCCCTTGTTCTAACATGACAGCCTGAGCCTGCCAGCAACAGAAGGATGAATCCCCCTACCTGGGGCCCAGCACAGTTCAGACTGCAGGCAGAGAAGGGGAAACTGAGGCAGCTTCAGAGATGCTAACAATCCTGTTCTCTCTCATTGGTGTTCTGCAAGGGAGTAACTTCAGGACATAGGCCTTATGAAAAAGGACTAAGATTCGCAAATCAGGTTGAGGGAGTGACTTGAGCTAATCAGTGGAATCTTCTTGAAAGAGAAAGTGAGAAAGACCTTGGGAGTAAGGCCCAAGGATAGAAATGACTTGCTTTGAAGACAGAGAGGCCCTGAGATGAAAGAAGGGGGTGGCCTGTGGCAGAGTGACTGGAGGGAGGGGTTTGAAAGGTGGTTTGTCCATGTGGTGACCCTACCCAGGGTCAGGCAGGGGGCGAGGGCGCCAGAGAGTGCAGGGAGGATGCAGTGGGCGCTTTAAGGTTGGCTGCCTGGCTGAGGTCCAGGGCAAGGGGGTGGCGCTGCAGGATTAAAGGCGGCTCACACACCAAAGGGGCTTTTCAAACTCCTCAGTATCTCAGCTGCCCCTTCAGTGGCCCCACAGGCACCTGAGGCCAGGTCAGAGCGGCTGCCCCCAGGTGAGGAGGTGTGGGCATGAGTTCCATTTCCCCACCAGGAAGCCCACTTGGGGGTCTAAGGGATCTCTTACTTTCTAAGCCCTCAGCTCCATAGCCCCTAGTGTCTTTGCTTCCCCAAGAGCTGTAGCGGAGTGTGTGTGTGTGTGTGTGTGTGTGTGGAGAGAGAGAGAGAGAGTGTGTGTGTGTGTGTGTGTGTGGAGAGAGAGAGAGAGAGAGAGAAAGAGAGAGAGAGAGAATGCATGTGAGCACTTAGGAAAGAGTGGTGTCAACTGTAGGGAGGGGAGATTTCCCGTCCCTTCCCCCTGGGAATAGAATGTACTGGTAGCAACTTCTCCATTCTAAGCAGAGCACAAGGGACACCTGGGTGGCTCAGTGAGTTGAGCATCTGAATCTTGATTTTGGCTCAGGTCATGATCCTAGGGTCGTGGGATTGAGCCCCATGTTGGGCTCCATGCTGAGCATGGAACCTGCCTAAGATTTTCTCTTCCTCTCCCTCTGTCCCTTTCCCCTGCTTGCACGCTCTCTCTCTAACAAGCACCCCCCACCCCTGCACTGGAGGAGGCTGTGCATGGAGGTATTAAGTAAGACATGGAAGCATACATCCACACAGAGGTCGTGCAAAGCCTCATGCACAGATGCCAGGCGGCCTTATCTGGAGTAACCCCAAACTGGAGACAACCCAAACACTCATCAACAGGTGCATGGATAAACAAATTCCGGCACATCCATCTGATGGAACACTAGTCAGCAACAAAAAGGAATGAACTACTGGGTACATGCTGGGAACCACTTGGATGAACTTCAAGATAATTGTGCTGAGTGAAAGGATCCAGGCCAAAAAAGAGTACATGGTGTATGGTTCTGTTTATAGAAAACTCTAGAAAATGCAAACTAATCTATACTGACAGAAAGCAGAGTACGGGCTGCCTGGAGACAGGGAGTGGCTGGTAGAAAAGGAGGAGGAATTACAGAGGCAGGGGGAAGCCTTTGGAGATGATAGAAATGTTCATTATTTGCTTGTGGTGATGGCTTCCCACGGGTGTATGTGTATGTCCAAAAAGATCCAACTGTGCGCTTTAAACAGATCTGTTTATTATAGATCACTGATTCCTCAATAAAACTGTTTGAAAATATGCTGGGAGTGGTGATCAAGATGATGGTGATAAAGCTGAAGCAAAAGTTGCTGACAGGTCAACCGCAGTGTGAACAAGGCCACTGTGTTCAAGTGATTTAGGCCCTTGTCTGTCCCCAGAAGCCACGGGATGGGTGGGACAGGGCCTTCTTCACCTCTGTCCCCAGCACCCTGCATAAGGCTCGCAATGCAGCAGGCACGAAATAGTCTATTTGTTTATCTCAGCGATGACAGTCCAGCATGATAAATGCTACACTATGAGAAACCCGGGGGATGTGGGAACATGGAGGAGAGTCACCATCAGACAGCTCATGAAGGCTTCCTGAAAGAAGTCAGGTCTGAATTGGGGCTGGATGGGCAAGTACGGGCTTGCCAGGCAAAGGGGGCTTGGGTGTGGTAGGAGTGCCCCAAGTATAGGAAACAGCTTGTGTCAAGGTCTGGAAGCTTCACAGAACAAAAGGCATTATGGACATTCCGTGTGGTGGGAGCCACAGTAGGGAAAGGGAGAAATGGGATGTCAGACAATGAATGGATGGACGGATGGGTGGGTGGATGGATGAGTTTGTTGTGTCTGTGGAACCACAGGGAGCTCCTACGGTAGAGTGGGTTCTGAGGTTGACCCTGGAACGCGACAGTCGTGTCCCAGTTTTCTTCAAATGTGAGAGAGGCCTCTGCCATCCCAGTTGTCCACCTGGTCCAGTACCAATATGCCCACCCTGATACCAGCCCATCAGAAGCAAGGACAAGAAGGTGCATGGGTTTGTAGAGATACTCCCAATCTCTGCCTGCTGTCCCCTCCCCTGAGGAGAGAGTCACAGACTCTCCCCTTCCGTGAGGAGAGACTCTGTGACTCTAGCTGAGGAGCAGGTTTCCTCCCAGGCACTGCTAAGTTCTGCTGAGTTCAGGTCTGGAGTGAAGGCGGTGGTGTAAATAAGGCTGGGCCGGTGGGGGTGGGGGCAACAGGAATGAAGTGAGAAGGATGCAGATTGTGCTGGGCTCTTCCAGGCAGGCCAGCTGTGCTCCCCACACACAGGGTGGCCTTGGGCGACACAGCCAGACCTGCCCTGCAGGACCAGGGTGAGCCAGAGAGGCAACCTCCCGCCCTGGCTCGAGCCCACCCTAGGCGTGTGGCCGCAGCTTCCCCAGCACATGGCGTGCCTTGTGCCCCGGCTCAGCCTTTGTAGGGTGCAGCCACCCACCAAGGTAGGACCCTGTCACCCATCCTGAGGAACGATTTTCTCTGCACTGAGTGACCGGGGACTATGGAGACCACTTGCTCGTGGGTGGTGAGACCCCAGTGGAGTGGATTTGTCCTGACACTATGTAGTACCATGCCCTTCCCTCTGGATCATGGCTCCCGTGCCGTTATTCATTCTACACAACTCTCCTCCCTAACCCCTGACACCATCTAAAGCCCTTGTCTGCCCACCCTCCTTCCTTCTCCGGTGGAGTGGCACAGCCCCTTGTCTCCTCCCAGCTCAAGCCCAAGCAATGGCCACCAGCCCTGCCTTGTGTGATTGAGACCCTGGCCCAGCTGGAGCATCTGTTCACAACCTTTGTTGATTTTCCTAACTGTCCTCTGCTGTGCCTGTTGGGGTTGGAGCATTATAAAGGGATACTGCCCCTCTCGTTCTCCAGGGCTGACTGTTCTGATTAACCACTGGGCTCCAGGGCAAGCTGTCCCAGAGATGCTGCAGCTGCAGGGACAGCTCTCAGCTCTCCCTGGTCTCCCTCCAGCTTTGCCTAATGCCAGGCAAGGGCAGGAGCAGGTGCCTATCCTCCCTCCCGAGGCCTATCCTCAGCTTACCCTTGCTCCTCTGTCTCCCTGGAGACCCCTACTCTCCCATGGCCTTGGTCACTTCTCCAGTCCTGGGGAGGGGCCGTGTAATTCCTTTTGCATGGTGGCTCCACCAATGTCCACAAAATAGCAGATTCCAAGGCTCCCTTTCATTCATGAATCACAGCTCTACAGGGACCTTGTTTCCACCATGTTCTTAAAGAAGAAAAGGAGAGAAGGAAGGGGGAAGTCATGGTTACCACCACATCCCCTATTCCAGGGACTTTGAAACCTTTGGGGAAAGCACAGTGTGAATCCAGGTCAGCAGCAGCAGGGGCGGCCAGGGAACACCTCTGATGGCTGTTGGCAGAAATCACATGGTTTCAGCAGAAATCAATCCCTCCCTCCCTCCCGCTTCTTCTCTCTTGCCCTCTGGAGATGTCAGTGTTGATCAGGGAGGCCTGGTGGTTTTTGCTGCCCCTTCCCAGATGCCTCCAGGATACAGATCGGGAAGAGAGCTTAGGAATAGAATAAATATCTGTTTCAGATTCAAGTCAAAGCTATGTCTGAAAAGAGCAAGTGGGCTTCAGGACACAATGCAATAGAAAAGTAGCTGGCTCTGGAAAAGCGGGTGTGCAGGTTGAGACATTAACAGGCCAAGTCCACGTGTCCACCTTATAGATGAGGAACTTGAGTTCGGCCGGCCCTGATCTGGGACTTCTGAAGGCAGGGCCCTAGCATCCCCAGGGGATATTCAGGTGGCACTTCAGTCCTTTCCCTGTGCTGTCACTATACACACACCGATGCGTGCGTGCACACACACACACACATACACACATGCACATACAGACACAGTTAATTCACAGGGTGCTGACCCGTCTACGGCTTTAAGATTGTACGAGTGATTTGAAGCACATAAATGATGCATCCCTTACATCCACACCCTAAGAGGTTCAGCGAAATCTCTGCCAAGTCACAGCAGGTGTGGGCGGAGCTGGCTGCACAGACCACCTCCTGACCTGGGGTTTTCCCTCTGAAGCAGAGCAGGTAGGCTTAAGCCCTTTGACTGGCTGTTGGGGAGACCAGGGAGGATGGATAAAATGAGAGGTTGGGGGACCATGAGAGTGGGTCTAAAAAAAGAGACTTGCCAAACCCATGGCCAGCTTCTGGGTCAGCTTTAGGAGCCCAGGCACAGAGGCTGAAGAGCGCGAGGCCCTGTCCCTCTCTGCAGAGCACAGGCAGCTAGACACACAGAGAGAAAGCTGGCAGCCAGAGAAAGGTCTTGGACCATTTTTTTTCCACTGGTGAATCAGAGGAGAGCGGTAATGGGGGCCAGGCTGGCCTGACCCTGGTCACCTCTGTGAGTCAGAGCTGAGGTCCCTGTGCTAATCTTAGCCCCTTGGGGAAGACTTGTTGGGACTTGCCACCATGTCCTGACCACCAAACTACTCTTGGAGCTGACATCACCCTGGAAAGGCCTGGCCCATCAAAGCAGGACCGGAGTGTGGAGCCAGGGTGGAGAGGGGCTGGTCTGGCATTAGGCCTGCTCCCCGCTCACCTGTGACCTTGAGCAAGCCACAGCCAGCAGTCCAGCAAGATGAGCTCCCAGGTCCGCCCAGCTCAGAGAGTCTGCCAGACCAGGGCTGAGCTGAGGCCAGTCAGGAAGCGACCATGGCCAGGCCAGCAGGGGGCCTTCGGGCCAGGCCCAGCCCCGCCCCTGTCACAGCAATTGCTCACCAAGGACGTGACTCCTAAGGATGGACAGCAAATGATGCCGCCTGGGTTCTGGGGCCAGGTGCACCCTAAATTTGTTGTGTGATTTTGGACAAAATTGCTTCCCAAATCCCTTTTCTACCCTGGAGGCTGTACAGCTAGTGGTTTAAGGCATTGGATTTTGAAGTCAGACTAACTTGGGTTGGAATCTTTGTTGTAATGCTTAGTAGCTGGGGTAAGTCATTCAACCTTGCCAGGTCTCCATTCTCTTGCCTATAAAATGGGGCCAGTAACAGGACTTTCCTTGGGGGATTCTTGTGCGGGTTATGTGAGATACTGCTTGTGAGATGCTCAGCCCCAGTCTGTCACATAGAAAATATTCAGTAAACCCTCGCTACTGTCCTTAGCAACTACTACTTCTGAGCTTCAGCTACATTCCTTTATAAAAAGAGAGGGCGCGGAGGATGATTTCTGAGCCTCCGTCTCTAATCAGCAACCGTAGCTTGTACAATGAGTCTGGCAATGGGACTTGCGGGGAGTGAAAAGTGATGAGCTGTGGAGAGGTCCCCAGGGCTGCGGAGAAGGGGTTTTGAGATGCAACAGGGGGATTGCAGTTAAACATAAGGGGGCGCTGTGGGGAGCTGGCTGTGGGAGCCGAAGCCTAGCCGGGTTCTGAACCTCAGGGTCAGGGGTCCTGGGCGAGCCTCTGGTGTCTGGGAGGAAGCCTTCTCCTCGCACTCAAGCTGATACTCAATTTCCCACTGAATTCCATCAGGAGGATCTTTCTTTTTGCACGGTTTCCCCTAGTGGTCTTTTCACCACGGTCTTAACCACAGTTGTGTCAAATGTGTGTTAAAAATGCTGCTATTAGAAAAGGTGCGTATGACTCTTCTCCCTTTCTCTAGCATGCTGGGGTGTGTGTGTGTCTGAGAGAGAGAGAGAGACAGACAGACAGACACAGAGAGAGACTCAGAGAGAGACAGAAAGGAGAGAGGGAGAGAACAAGAGAGGTTGCATCTGTGATCTGAACTGACAGATATCCTTGCTGTCTACCAGGGAAGCTGGGACAGCCATGTGGCTGTGACCCGATGCTAAGGGGAGGACATGGAAGTCCAGAAGGGCTGGACCCGCATCTCTAGTCTCCTACCCAGGCCAGAAAGGGCCTACTTTCCTACCCAACACCAGGACCTGCCCTCCAGCAGTCGTGGAGGACAAGAAAGAACAGAAGCTCTCTTTTCTCTGGGGGAATGATTGCAGGGAGCCTGGGTGTGGCCAGGGCCAGGGCAGGAGGAATGGAGGTGACCCCTCTTGGGAAGATGTGGCCATGTGGGTTCCCCAAAAGGAACACGGTGCCTGCGAGGGGCGAGGTGCTGAGTCTGGAGCATTTCTTGTGTGTGGGAGTATCAGACTGCCTTCTCCCAGTGAGGAGGATTCTAGAACATTTGGAGGGCCTGGGTGCCTGCAAATCTGGGGAGCAGGGAGCACGATGAAGACTTGACGAGCATCCTTTGTCTTGCTGCTAAATGCTGGGGTCTACAGAGGCTGCTACGGAGGGAGTGGGGAGGGCCAGGGGCAATCCCTTGACATAGAGTGCTTTGACTCCAGGGTCAAGGGAACAGCTGTGAAAGCCACGGGCACATCTGGCTGGGGCTGGGCTGGAGGAGGGTGAGCCTGTGGCCGGCAGGGAGCCAGGGACGTGGTGGAGACAGATAGGGCCCCTGTTTACTGCTGGGCGAGGTGTTGCAACAGGAAGAGGGCTGGGGGAGGAGGAGGCAGCTCAGGCGGAAACAATTTATCTGGAGCACGAGGAACAGCTGGGGAGGGAGGCCAGCTCTGCTGCTTTCCAAGGCCAAGTGGGACGTGAGGAAGGGATGCCCAGTGCCAAAGCAGCCAGCGGTCCCTGTCTCGTGCCCCCCACCTTCCCTGCAGCCTTGGAATCCAGCCCTGCTGTCGTCGCCCAGAGCAGAGCCCGTTGTCAGCCATTCCCACCCCCAGTCCCCAGCTTGGGGCTGCCCTTCCCATTGGGACAGCCCACCAGACTGCAGGTTTTATCTGCTGTTGCATGTATACTGCACCCCGCCATATGCCAGGCATTGTGCGTTCCTTTCATCTGATGACTATGTGAGATGGGTGTGTTCTCCACTTTCCAGAGGGGAAAACGGAGAAGTCATAAGCAATTTGTCCAGGGCCGCACGAAAAGTCAGGGCTGTGGAAGGAACTTGAGCCCACGTCTGTCTTATTTCCAGAATTACTCAGATGCCCCTGGGCACGTGAAGGGGGACGCTCCGGGCCTGCCCTTGGCCCTGTGGGATGGCCTCTCTTCCTTAGCCTGGCCCCAGGACCCCTGACCTCCACCCAGCTCACAGCCCACTCCCAAGAGGCTGGCAGTCCCCACAGGCACCCCTCTCCTTCCCGGGTCTGATCAGGGAACCCTTCCTGTCATCTGCCTCTCCTAAGTCTCTGTGCCCATGGCCGGACACACGGAAACAGCTGCAGCTTCTGAGTGAAGATTTCTGGAGTGCAGGACTTCTCCTGGACCACTCCCTCACCTCTTGAAGTGGGTTTCCAGAATGACCTGGACAGCTGTGGTAGCCACAGACACTGACTTCTCTCCCGAAGGAGACCTGGAGAGATGGGGGGCAGGGCAGCAGAGCAAAGCGGATACCACTTAGAAAGACCTCTTGAGTTAGACCCATTTGTGAGATGGGGAAGAAGAGGCTTGAGGAACCCTTTCAAAGCAGGGCATCTCCACTTTTAAAACCCACCAGTTGAAAAACTGGAAAGGAGGCTCCAGCCCCACGTGCAGCTGATTCTCAGGGAATATCATTTCCCATCCAGAAGGACGTCACACATCCCATCTCACTTTGTGCCCTGAATGAGACTGGGACCTTCTTCAGGTCAGGGTCTTTGCCCTCCTACTTGTTTGCGTCTCATTCACGGCAGAGGGAGTGAAATGAACAAGAAGTGTGTGTGTGTCCCATAATGAGCCACACAGTGTCACATTCGGTCCTTGTGACAATCCTATAAAGCAAGTGTAACCACTCCCACTTTTCAGATGAAGAAACTGAGGCTCAGGGAGGAAGGGACTGGCCCAAGTTCATATAACCAGTCAGTAGCTATAATTCAAATGGATGGGTATTGGGTACATCCTGTGTATTGGGAATAATAAGTTATGCTGCTGTAACAAATAGCCCCCACATTTTAATACAACAAAGGCTTGTTTTTCTCTCACTCAAAGTCTGCAGTTAAGACTCTTCAGGGCAATCATCTTCCACTCTTGTTTCAGGCCCCTTTATTCTGGGACTCTGTTGTCTCTTCAGAGGGCAGGTGATGGAACAGTTGACGAATGCATTGGTCAGAACTAGCCCCATCGTCCTGCTCCCCTCCCACCCAAGGTGGGAGGGGCCCGTTGCAGGCAGGTGGAATGTTGGCTGGCACCACTGTCTTTCCACGGCCATGCATGATGCTAGCCTGGGTCCATAGTCCCCTGCAGGGTCCCTGGACCCTACAAAGGCTGAGCTCCCTCAGCTGGTGTGAGCTTAGGCCTCAGACTCAGGTGAGTGGGAAGAAGTTGGTGATATTATTCAAACACATCCATGTCCGTTCCTACTTCCTCAGGGGCTACTATTCTAGGTAACATTCTGTGGCCCCACCCACTGGGATCGCTTCAAAAGCTTTTCTCCTTCACTGTGTCCTCCAGTCCCTTCCCTGCAATGGCGTGGGCAGCAGGCTCCCCATCATGGCACGTACAATACAGAGAGAGACCTGAGGGGAATGACAAATCTAGCCTCTTGCCTCAACTTAGTCTGTCCCCCGACAGACTCACCGTCAGGCTCCTGGTTCAGTCTGCTTTCTCTCTCGGCTCAGCACCATTGGCATTTCTCTGATCCCCAGATCCCTGGAGAGGCACAGTTCTTTGCATCTGGGCTCCAGGTCTCCCCATGTGTCTAGGGCTGAACTGGGCCCCCAAGCACCTTGTCCGCATTCAGAGGCTTCCCTTTCCCTGCCTCCAGAATTCTACTAAATCAGGCTCTGCTCTCCCCTGAGGACACTGGCACAAGAGAGGCTGTTTCTACTCATCCATTCAGGGAAGATGGGGGAGAGACCCCACAGGAGTGCTGGGCGCCTCAAAGACCTTTTCTGTACGATCCATACAGGAACAAAACCAAACCATGTGGTTTCAAAGAGCCTCCAGTTGCCTGTGATTCAAGTCCCTCTAGGGTATTAGGAAATTTAATGAAGAATT
Source organism: Felis catus (assembly GCF_018350175.1). Lineage (NCBI taxonomy): Eukaryota > Metazoa > Chordata > Mammalia > Carnivora > Felidae > Felis > Felis catus. Next base: position 88,448,266 of record NC_058370.1, read on the forward strand.
ATGTGAAGTGCCTAGCACAGCATTCAAAGAAATAGTTAAAAAACATTCATAGCAACATTACCTTTAAAATCTCTGATGTGGGATGCTCTCTGCATACGTGAATGCTTGCCATCTTTCCCTGAGTGCTGTGCCCCACAGCAGACCTGGCTGGGGCATCCCCCACAGCCGTTCTTCCCTCACTGCCCTTTTCCTCTGTCAGAGCCCGCCTCCCTCATAGGGGCTGTAAAGGCCACACACACGGTTGTTCCTCAGTCTCCCTTGCTGCTGCAAGGACCTGTGACTTCATTTTGATCAGTGGACCTGAGGGCTTGGGGGACCGTTTTCCTCTCTACTAAACTAGGTTCATGAATGGAAACTCTGCTCTTCTCTGGCTAGAAGTTAGCATCTAGAGGCAGTGCCTAGACCTCCAGCTGCCACTTTGTGACCACGAGAAGCCAGACCAGTGTGCTGAGGTTGGCCAGCCAAAAGTACAGATGAATCTCACATCGCTGATGACGTGCTTGAACCAATGAAGTAACCCTGGGACCACCGACCTTCTTGCCACTTTCAGTTAGGTGTTCTGTTACCTTTGGCTGAAGTCATTCTAACTGACACACATCTCATAATCAACAAATCCATAAACAAACTCATCAATTCCTTCCCAAATTCCTCTTCCTTCAAAGTTCCCCACTTCAACCAATGAGTTTCCTTTGCCAGAAATACTAGTAATCGCTGCTTCTTTCTCCCCCATTTCTCTCATCCAGGCTGTCACCAAACACCTTGACTCTTTTTCTGAAGTCTCTTAGGTTGCTTGCCCCTGCCAGGATGATGATGACCATCTCCTTCTGGCTCCCCCGACTCTGATTTCTTTCCTCCAGTCCATTCTGTGCAGTGTGCTGAGTGCCTCTCTTCCCCGGTCATGTCACGCCAGTCACAACTCCATGCTCTTGCACTCGCTGTCCCCTCTGCTGGATGCTGTCCTCACTTCCTTCTCACAGAACCCCTGTGAAGCCTAGACCTACACAAGGTGTTATTTTCTCCGTGAACCTTTTATTAACTTGCCCAATGAGAGTTGAACTTGCTTTTGTATTCCACCCAGAGCTCTGGTTTTAGTAGTCAGCAGATTGTAATGAACCTCATTGCCTATATATCTCCCCAACAAAACTGCAAGCAGCTCAAGGTGAAAGATGATATCCTAGTTACCTCTGAACTTTCAGGACCCAACCATGGAAGGCAGCAGTGACTTAGAGATTCTTAACCCAGTGAATGAACAACTGTAGAATAAATGGACTTCCTCTTGAATGTGGGCACCTGTCCTGGCTATCTATTGCTAATGTAACAAAATTTAGTGGCTTAATACAAAAATAGCATTTATTTTGCTTACAAATCTGAAATTTGGACAAGACAAGACTCAGGGGAAAGAGCTCATCTTTGCTCCACGTGGCATTGGTTGGGTTGGGCCAAAAGCTGGAAGCTAGAATCATCCCAAGGTCCATTTGTTCATATTATCTGAGGTTTGGTGCTGGCTGTTGGCTAAGACCTTAGCTGAGGTTGTCAGCTAGGAACTTGTACATGGTCTCTGATGTGCTGGGCTTCCCCACAACATGGCAGCTAGGTTCTAAGAGTGAGCATTTTAAGAGAGCCAGGCAGGAGCGGTGTCGACTCCTGTGGCTCTGCCTTAACAGTCACATGGCATCACTATCACCACATTCTATCCAGCAAGACAGGCACAAAGTCCTGCCCAGGTTCAAGGGTGGGGGAATGGGCTCTGCTTCCTGTTGGGGGAGGGACAAGCTTCTGGAAGAGCATGTGGGACCAGAAATATTGTTATGACCATTTTTTAGAAAATGCAATTTGCTTCAGTATTTTAGTCACCTCTTTAAGTATTTTAGTCACCTCTTGTCTACCATTCTCTCCAAACAGTCTTTAGTCTTCCTTGTGAGACCTTATGTGGAGAACTCCTTGGTCCTCTCCTTGTGATGTGCTTCTCTGAATGTGGTGTAGACATGTGGTTTAATGGGCAGATTACGCACTGTTAGGAAAACTGGGTTTGTAACCCATCTCTGCCACAGTCCGATTCTGCGACTTGGGATAAGTCATTTGAATTCCATAGGCTTCACTTCTTTCCTCAGTAAACAAGGAGCTGATGATACCTGCCCCATCAACTTTATAGGTCCCTCATAGTGGGAAACCATAATAGTTGCTTTGCCATCTGAGTCCCCAAGTGGGAGAAGCAGAGGTTAGTAGCCCCAGCCACGTGCCTTGGGGATTATTTGATAGTGGGCACAGTGGAGGCCATCCCGATTGATATCACTGAACACTGGAACATTGCTGGTCCTGATCATGTTTGACAAAAGCAAGAGCTGAGGTGGTGGGAAGATGGCTCCTCGCTGCAATTCCACTCTCCAAATTCCATGTCCAGTTGGCAAGATCTAATTTATATCCAGAATCATAGCTTTAGGGGAGTCTGGGAAGTGTAGTGTTTAGCTTTCCAGACTCTACGATACAGGAAGGCATTCTCAAAGGATTGACCCTGAGGCCAATTCAGCATACCCATCAGAGCAAACGCATCTTGGAATTACTCCAGCCCAAAGCCAGGTGAGAAGAATTTACAGCCTGATATTTGGGATGGGATGGGGTGAAGGGAACGGAGGCACAAAATTACGTAAGATGGGCTTGGGATGGCAGATGGAGCTCGTATTAACTTTCTACCTCAGATGAAGACTACTATAGTGTATGGTGTGCGTGTGACTCCTTTGAAAGATCCTCAGCACAGCTGACAGAATATCTTTTTGCTTTATAAGTAAGGTATTAAATAGTATGTGAAATACCGAACACCAACAGATGGCATGAGACTGTGAGGTCTGCATGTCCAGAGAGCCACATCTCATTCACCCGTGTACCCTTTGCAACTAGCACCGTGTTGGACATTCAATAAATGCTTTATGAAGGAATGGATTTGTCAGTGTTCCACTGAGAAACTGACTTAGAGAACTTGACTCGATGTTCCCAGTGTGGTCTGATTAATCAGAGCCTGGTGGGAACGCCCCCTCCCCTGGTCTTAATATTATACTTCTCTTAACGTGGCCCAAGATTATATTAGTCTCCTTGGCAGCCACACCACACAGATGATTCACATTGAGCTTGAGGTCAACTATAGTCTCTGGGTCTGTTTCACATGAACAACTATTAAGTAAGGCAGGGCTTCCCCATCCTGTCCATATGCAGTTGATTTTTTTGAACTAAATGCTTTTTGTAACATTTCATCCTGCTGAGTTAGTGTCCATCCTCCTAGCTTCTCAAGATCTTTTCAAGTCTTAAGTCTTAACTCGATGTATTATTCATCCCTCTTAGAGTTGCTTCATCCATGATTGTGACGCAGAGACAATCTGCATCTTCCTGCGTGTTCATGGCAAAAGTGCTGAATGAGGCAGGCCACCAGAGACCTCCCTATGTGTGGTTAGCAACTTTGTAATCAGTGTAACTGGGGAATTGTAACTTAACCATCTCGGATCCTATCTATAGTCTCACCATTTTGTCACAAAATATGACCAGAGACGGTTTCAGGCTGGAGCAGTGGAGCATACAGATTGCCCCCAGTCTCTGGTACCCGGGTCAAAAGGGATAATGGGGTCAGCAGGGTACTATTCGCTTTTCACAAAGCGACCCTGGCTCCCGGCACCTTTGCTTTCTCCTATAGGCTGTCAAAGACATTCCTTCATGTATCAAGAACCACGAAGATGTTTAGACCTGGTAACCCCACCACGGTGTTACCTGCTGTGATCTAAAAGTCCAGATGCAGGGAAATGGTAAAGTTGATGGTGGTACAAACTCTCCGTGGAACCGGATGGGTATTATTAAAACAATAATTATTTTTAAAAACAGGGGGCTGGGGGAACTGAGATGTCATGTGAACTCAAAAAGCAAGCCACATGTTTACCCCATGAGGGTAAATATGTTAAATCATGTGCATGCCTAGGGGGCATCCAAATATTGTAGAAACTGGGTTAAGGAGACAGAACTAAGGGCAATTTATTCTATTTTCCAAACTTTCAGTAACCCTATAGAAAGCAGCTTCTGAGACAAAGATTAAGTGAAGGCATTTTACTGAGGAATGTGTCCAGGGAGCAGGAAGGAGGGACAGCGGTGTGGGGAGGAAGGGAGAGAGCTGGCCTTTAGTACAGAGGGTCACTGGGTCCCACAGGACCTCGGTGCTGCTGGTCGCTGAGGGAAACTGGGAGCCCTCATCAGCTCCAGCTTCATCCCCTACGGTGCCAGCTCTCCTGCACTCCTGGTTTTGTATGTGAGGGCACCTAGAAGGTTCCTGGGGAGCTCCTGCTGGAGAGTGGGCATGATGCCATGCAGTGGTACCCACGGTGAGTGTGGCCAGGGGCAGGGATCTACAAGGTGGATGGCACGGGCCAGGGATGGTGGGGGAGGGTGGGTCACAGAATCTGATGTGCCGCACGGGATGGGTCCAGCTCTGCCGATGGCTTGTAACTAGAGAAGCTGTTCTATCCCCTCTTGCTGGACATTGGCCTCACCATCTCTGGCATCCAAATTCTATCCTGATGGTCAGGAGAACACACAGTTCCCAGGGAGGCTTGCTTTCCCAGGAAGGTGGGAGTGTTTCTAGGAGGTGAGGGTTCGGCCATCTCTCTCATCAAAGTCTCTTTTTAAGCTCTGACATATTCTGGAGTGGCCCCGACACACTTTGTATCATCTGACCTGAGGACACTTTTCTTTTGTGGGAGGGGGGTTGTTTTCCCACCACCTTATTCCCTGTTTGTTGTTGATGATAGTTTTTGGTTTTCTTCTTTGTTTTGAGTTTTTCATGGGGCCACATTGATCGTTTGAGTGCCCTTCTCCAGACCACTATATTTCTTTATTTGGAAACTCTCTGCTTTCTCAAGGTCCACCCACCACAACCACTCCCTTCCTGAGACATTGTGAATGCCGGGATGATAAAGTCCCCTCTTTCCTAGGTCTGCATCCTTTCATGTACCACCGCACGTCTCTTAGTTGATCAGAATTTGGTGTATCCTGCCAGTTCTGTGTGTTGCTTTTTCAGAGATTAAATTGTCAGCCAAGCAAGAATTCAGCAGGCGTCCTGGCTTCAGCGGATGTCCTTGTAACTGGAACCCTATCATTCCAGCCAAGACCTGGCTTCTGCCGATTTGGGGACCCTGATCTTGGATGTGGAGAAATACCCTCTTCACTCTCCACAGAAGGTCAGGAATCCTCTTAGCCTCCAAGGATGGGGTCTCAGAGAAGGGAGCTCATAAACATGGCTGGTTTCTTGGGAGCAAGTCTTGCAATCCGTTGGAAGCAGAGGGGAGGGAGACGCCAAGCTTCAAACCTCAGCTCCATCACTCACTGGCTGTGTGACTTTGGGCAAGTTGCTAAACTTCTCTGGGTATCGGTTTCCAAATACTGTAGATGCTGGAACTGTCTTGATCTTTCCAGAAAGTGTCAGAGGAAGGTTTTCCACACATAGCCATGATGACTATTGCCTGACAGTGAATGAAAGATGTCATTGCTTATAGTCTGATTTCAGAGAGGCTAAGTGTGGAAAAAAAAATGCATCTTGGAACCGATGAAATAGGTTATCTATTTGTAGGGTGTTGTGAGAATTACATGATTTAAAAGATGTAAAGCAGGGAGAGCCATGGCTGGAACATAGCACAGTGTGTATGTGTGTGTTCGTGTGTGTTCGTGTGTGTTAGCCTTGGATAATGGAGGAGGATGGCAAGGATGGATGCTTCTGAAGAGTAGATAGTAAGATGGCTCACCTTCTACTGTCCCTCCCAGTAAACGGAGATTTTTGTTTTTCTGAGAATCATCTGTCCGATGAGACAGTGCCCCTGGCCCCCCTTTCTTCCAGGTGTATGATGTGCTTTGTGACTAATTCTCACCAACGGTATATGGGAATCATCACTTTCCAGCTAAGGGGTTTCAAAAGGAAACATGTCTTCTCCATACATGCCTGTCCCCTGGACAGTTGGAAAGGTCTGGGGGGCATGTGGGATGATGGAACCACAAATGGAAGAAGCTGGGGTCCCTGAATCCCCACCTGGAGGAAAGTCACGGGCTAACCCACATCGGACTGCAACAAGCCACAGTTGAGTGTAGACACTGATGTTTAGGGGTTAACTTAACCCTAGCATTACCCTGGCTAAACCCATAGTCAGTGGCATCTGTGGAGGGAACTTGGAAAAATGGGAGAATGCTTCAGAGAAATTCAAGAGACTACAAAATCAGGGTCTCACTCACCGTGTTCTAGTGCCTCTGAAAACAGTTGACAGCATCCAGCCTCCCCTGGCCTCCCCCACACAGTGCTGACTTTATACTGAAGTTTTCATCAACAGACCATTCATTCAACATGCAATGTGTCTCTCCCACATGTTAGCACAGAGTCCCTGCGTGACGGGGCTCTGCTGGGTGTGGTCTCGGCACGGCCCCCCATCCTGTGGTCAGGCCCACTCCTGCAGCCCATTCATCATCCTGACATCCAGAAGAGACCCCATCAATCACAACACCTCATTTGCTAATGTGACTTCCTTCAGCGGCGCTCCGCCAGGGAGGGAGCCCCAAACGTCCCGCGGTGGGTGGGTAAAGTCGGGGACAGCAGTCTGGACCCTACAGACCCACAGCAGGGCTTCCAGACCCCCAGTTCCAGGCCCCAGGGATCGGACCCGGGGGCTTCTGTCTGTGCTGGGGTCACCATGGCCGAGCTGCAAGATTTCCTCCAGGAAGCTGTGTGTGTGTGGGGCGGGGGGGGGAATTGGGGGCAACGGGCAGGGACCACTCCAGCTCCGCCTGGAAGGCTGCAAAATCCAGCGCCACTACCTGAAGTGAGCTCTGAGTTTTATTTCTTTTTTGTTGAAAAAATAAATAAATAAAAAAATCCAAACCCAAATGGTTTGTCTGCATTTTCGTTCAGTATGTTAGTATCAAGATGAAATAGTCTGGGGCTGCTCCCCAGTTCACCTCTCAGATCATAAAACCTCTGTAGTGACTGAAAGCAGGAGTCCATCAAGTGGCTTTCTGTTCTCCTCCTCTGTGCCCCCAGGGCTAGTTACAAGGAATCCAAGTTACAAAGTGCAGGCGCCCCTGCGGCCGCCTGGGGCCCCAGGTGGCCTCAGAAGTCGCCCTGCCTGGGATGAGTTTCTCATAACCCAGGGCCACAATTGAGTGTGACAGGTTGACCAGGGTTTTCAGAGGTACCTGTCCCAGACTCCTGGGCAGGGGTCTCTTCCCTCCCACCCTTCGCCCTTGCCTGGTCCAGTGCGTGGGCTCTGGCTTAACCGGCAGGGCAGCTAGAGGAAGAGCCATCTAGAAGAAAGTGGCCCAGCCTGCAGATGAGACAAGCCTCCTGCGTATGAGCTCGGTCCCCCTCACCCCTTCCAGGACTGCTTTACTGTAAACCTTTCACAGGAAAGTAAACCCTATAAAGTGAAGTATTTGCGACCCATGAGCTCTGCTCATCAAACTTTGCAACCTGGGAAAAATGAAGCTGCTCCAAAATAGAAAAGAGCAAAATTGGAAACAATAAAATTTTAATGAATACATTCAAACGTCATTAATTGTTCCATTTGATACTCATGAAAATTTTCCTCCATTTGAAAACAATTTGTACCTTTTATTTTCTCGCCCTGTACAGATTCCTGCGTGTATGTGATGATGGCTGGGAAGTTGGAGCCAATTGTAAACTAAATGAGTAAACTTCAGCCAAATAATTTCAAAAGCAAAATTATAAAAATTCTTTCCAAGTATTTTATAGCAAAATAATTCCATTTAATGTGGGATGTGGGTGCATTTTAATTCTTTTATATACTCTGGGGTAGAACCTACAAAAATAAGACTGTCTAGGACCCAAGGAGTCCTGCCTCCCTCCTCCGCCCCTCCTTTCCTTTCCCTCCCTCACCTCCTTTTCTCTCTTCTCCAACGCCTCCTTCTCTGTGGTTTCCAGGAAGCATCAACAGAATCTCCTGCTAAAAATATTAATTTTTGTAAAGGCACTGATTCTTAGCATCTGAGGCTTCTCCTTGGGAGTGGTAAATGTTACACAAAAGGATTGTTATTTTTGCTTCTCTCTGGTCCCTTAGCTATTCCTAAAGACAGAATACTCTGCTGAAAGGGACACTTCCTTACAGCAAAGGAACTGAAAACACCCTACCCCCAGCTCCTCTGTGCATGACTGGCCCCCTCACTCTGGCTGGCTGGGCGATGGGTTGCCATTGTGGTGCATGGATTCTGTGTTAAGCCTAGAGGTTCAGCCGGCAGCAAATAAATGCTGCAGTCTGTGCCTTAGCTAAAAGGTCCTTTTCCTTTTTCCTTTTTTTTTTTTTTTTTTTAGATTTGGCATATTTTTATTTGACTGTCTATTGAGTTATCCATATACATATCTGTCTGATTTCACCCTGTGTCTAGAATTCCTTAGGTATAGGTTCCTCTATTGCTTTTTCAAGGAGACAAGTAGTCCCCGCAGCAGCCTGGCCCCTTCTTGCCAAAATGCACAGACCCTCGGGGCTCACAGGTAGCCTTCCCATCTCCCGGGAAACCCGCCTTGAAGCACCTGAGTGACTCATGGAGTAGGGGGGTGGCCCACAGACCCCTCAGCAGGGATGGCCATTTGCAGAAGGGAGCTCCTGGGTGAGGAGAAGGACTCCAAGGACACCCCCAGAAAGCCCTCCTGGCACCCTCTCAAGCAACACAGAGTTGTCTCGGCCTGGGGAAGCATGTTCCAGAATGTCCTCCAAGGTCCCCCACGAGAGGCCAGCCGCACTTAACTGCAGTTTCCCTCCTTCCACTTCCCTCACACCCTGCTCTCCAAATGGCAACTCCCAAGTGGCCCCTGCCCTGCGGCCTCAGCCCTGTCCCCTGTCCATGCACTGCCTGTGGCCCCAAGCCTGCACCTGGCTAGCTCCCCTGTCTCCTTCAAGACTGAACTAAGGTACCCCCTCTCCCGGGAAGCTTTCCCCAACTACTCTCCCTTCCCAGATGTCCTGCTCTGTTCACTGTGTCAGATAGATAGACAGAGAGATAGATAATAGTTAGATAATAGATGAATAGATCAATAGATAGATAATAGATGATAGATAGATGATAGATAGATAGATACATAGATAGATGATAGGTTTAATTGTTGCTCCATCAGATTGAGGCACGAGGGAGCCTCACCCATCACTGTGCTGCCCCCACTGGGCACATGGTAATGCTGAATGAGTGGATGGATGGTTGGACAAGGGCAAGGCTTGCGAGGAAGCAGGAAGTTGAAACAGATATCCAAGCGGCAAGGATAAGCTGTGGTCTCCAAAGCTCCAGGGACAGCACGGGGTCACGTGAGGCCCAGAGATGAGGATGGAAAGCTAGATCATTTCCAGTTTTGCTCCGCCCCTCATCTGCCATCTCTTGGGCGATGAGTGTGTTGTCATCTGGGCAGGAAGATGCGGCCCCTGCCAGGGGAGCCTGAGTGCTGCCCTTCTCTCCTTCCCTCCCTCCCCAGTGGCAGGGGCGGGGCCCACCGTGGCGGGCAACCACCAGCTTTGGGTGCCAGACCACCTGAGCTCCAGCCCCACCTCTGCCGCCTGCTCGCTGTGGAATGTGACACACATTCTTCCACTTCGCTGGGCCTCCACCTCCGTGATGGCAACGCTTGCCTTGCTGAGTTGCTGTGCGGATTTAAATACAGGAATCCATAGGAAGTGCCCAGAATAGCGCCCAGCACGCAGTAAGGCGTTAGCACTTGTGATGCCAAGCCACACTCCCCACCTCTCCCTGCCTCCGGCACTAGCCTGAAGACAGAGTCAGGGGCAACCTGAGGTCACCTAGGGTCAGTCTGAATTCAGAGTCAGGATATAGCTGCACATGGGGACTCCTGAAACACCCTCAGCACGTTCTCATTAAGCCACCAAAGCGCCTCTGAATCCCAAGAAAGGAGCAGGTTCTGAGGGAAGCCTGCCTCAGGGTTGCCTCAGAGATGCAGGGAAAGGGTGGTCTTGTTCCTCACAGCCAGGCCTCCTCCATGCTGCTCCCCTACAGACAATCTTCTCACCCAGCTCCGCACAGCCATCAACACTGAGCATTGTCAAGGCCAGGCCCTGGCACACAGTGTGTGGGAAACACTATACCTATTGTCACCCTCCCTGCCTGGGTTCAGACGCCAAAGACAACAGGGCACCACCCCAAGCCCAGTGCCCTGTGCCTGCCTGCCAGGATGAAGGCCTTCCCAGGGTGAATAGGAAGGAAGAAAGCCACCTTCTGTTCTGGAAATGTCGACTTGCCTCCCTATCCCCTTGGCTCTGCTCTGTGCAGTCGTTTCCCCAGAGACCCATCATCCCTATCCCGGGCCCCCATCTCCATGGTTGTAAACACGAGACTGGGGCCTAATCAGAAGCACAGCCTCCTCCAATGTTCTCCTTTCCACCCAGGCACGGCTGGGACTTTTGGGAGATGCAGAAAGGCCCATGGGAAACAAGGACACTGTCACACAATGAGGAGTGGCTTTTCTAAGGTTTGCTTTATAGAAATCGGGGGTGGGGGTGGGGGGGAAGAGCAGTTCCATCCATCCTTCAAACTTGGCTCGTACTTCAAAGCCCAGTTCACTCCCTTCCTCCCGGAAGCCTTCCCTGACTATCCCAGCCCACAATCCCTTCCCTTTCTCAGTTCTTTCTGCAGCTATTCTAAACCACCCCCATAAATAAGTGCGTTTGACCAGGCTGGTGGCCCAGCTGAGGTGGGTGTGGGACCTGGGAGCAGATGCCCCTCTGCACAAATGTTGCTCTCTGATGGCTCCTGTGGCTGTGCCGGACCTCCCCACTATCTCTTATCTCACCCACAGTATGCTCCAGGGAAGAACAAAAGGCAGCTGGCCTCCTAGCCCAGCTGGGGTCACACACCTAGAACCACTTGTGAGCATCGGAACCCAGGGAGAGGGGAAGGGACTTAGGCCGGCCTGCAAGCCCGTTCGAGTCTGCAGCTTGTCTTTCCTCTGCTCACCTGAACAAGGACCCTCTAGTTCTTGTGCTCTGGGGAGAAGGGGGCTTAGAGAAGGTCCCTGCTCTGCTCTCTGCCTCATGACAGCAAAACTCTAATTCATTGAGATCAGTGAGAGCTAGCCCATGTCTTCTTGAAGCCAGCCAAGCTCTTTCTTCATCCTAAATCTGCTGAACATCCAGACAAGGTTCTCTCTTATTTGACTCTTGTCCTCAGGTCCCATTCTCCAGAGGGGTGGTCCCTCCTCACCTCACTGTCCCTGACCTATCTATCCCCTTTTATTCACTCTCCCGTCCTAGACCCTCTTGTCTTTGGCCACCTTCCCCCTTGTCTGCGGCCAGCCCTGGTTGACTAGGGCTACCACTGGCACCTGAAGGCCTTTCCCTCCTCCCAGGGGCGAAGTGAAGGGTTGTCCATAAAGTGGGGAGGCAGCCACACCCCCTCCTCACTGGGCTTCTGGTAGCCTCACAGGGCATCCCTGTTCCCTCTGGAGACCTTGCAGGCAAACTTGAGCTTATGAGGAGCCCATGTCTACCTTCACCCTTTTCTCTCTTTGCTCCCCCTGTGACCCTCTCTGTTCTCTCCTCCTCATGTCGCCTATGATGTCAGGAAATAAGTGTTTCATCAAACTGTCTGATGTATGTGGTTCATGAGGTGAGAAGAGGGATACACTGGGACCCCCTCACAGGCTCTAAAACCTAAGTGGCCTTGGCCATTACTCACGGGCCTTGCCAAAGCAGATTCCCTGGTCCCCTGCCCAATGATTCTATTTCATAGAGCTAGAATGGGGCCTGGGATTCCGAATTTTTAATGAGCACCCCAGGTCATGTGCCTCTTATGTCTGAGCCCTGTGAGGGAACAGAGTGGGTTGAGGTTGGTACCCCTAGGAAGTTCACCTGCTGCCTTGGTGCTATGTGGAGCAATGGGTTTAATGCACTCTCAGAAGTAGGCAGGATCAGGGAAGCATTTGAAGCTGGCTTCTTTGAGGAGGCAGGACTTGGGCTGGATCTGAGGGCCTGGTGTAATTTATCCATAGAGAGGAGGAAAGACACATCCAGGCACCAACTGGAGGAATAATGGCTCCGAGGGAAGGAAGTACAAGAGTGGGATGCCGTGGTGGGCTAATGAAGGGACCATTTACATGCTTTGCCTGGATAACCTCTTGGAGGGATTGGCAAAAGGAGAGGAAATGGAGAAGGAGGATGTAGAGAAGAAGAAAGAATGGACTCCCAGAAAGGTTGGAACTAAAGGTTTCGAATATCTAGGTAAGCCCTGAATTGCAAGTTCTGATGTCATTTCTCTCCTTTGGTCCCTAGTCAGGGCAAGAGTGCAGGTGAAGCCAGACCTGGGATGGGGATCAGTGCTGTGTGTGGACCTGGGCCCGGGTAAGTGTTCCACAACCCCAGACCACCCTTACCACAACACTCCCCCCACCCTCCCGCCAAGCATCAGCCTTTCCTAGCTAGGATGGCTGGCCCCTGACCGCAAAAGCATCTTGCAGACTTGCTGTGATGATCTGAGGCCACCTGCTGCCCATTTCCCTGCCCTGGCACCTGGCTTAGGGGCTGGCCTTGGCCTCCTCATGAATGATCCCCACTGGCCCCCCACCCCTTTTCATGCTCACTGTGCTTATGCATGTTGGCCCTGCTCAAGAATCTCCTCTCCTGTGCAAGCTCAGCGTAAATTGAAAACCAGTGCCAACAAGGAATAAAGAATGGAGGGAGAGACCATGAGGAATGTGCCCAAGACCCCCAGGAGAGGGAGCCCTGGCCTGGGAGACCCCACACCTAGGCTCTGGTCCCAGGTCTGTCGGGTGTGGTCTTGGGCTGGCCATTTTCCTCTCTGGGCTTCAGATCTTTTTCCTATAACATGAAGGGGTTGAAAGAGCTTGTCCTGTTCCTGGATGCTATCTCGGGGGGGAAACCCTTCAAGGAGAACATTAAGGAGATATTAAACTAAGACAGGCATTGTGAGGTCGGCGGCACCTGGGGGAAATCTGCTTGGACTATGCACAGAAGGAGGGAGTTTTATCTCTGAGGTGGAGGCCACGGCCCAGGCGGTCATGAAGAGACACCGACAGTGTTTACCAAAACCTGATAGCAGGCACTGTGTAGCAAGTTTTGACTGATAATGTGTCATGTTTGGGCAGGTAGGTGTTACCCTCATCTCAGCTGTGAGGAAACCATCTCAGAGTGCAAGTGCCCAAGGTCAAACGGCTCCTGGGATGGAGCTGGGAGTCACCCTGCGCTGATCCAGGCGGAACGCAGACATCCGGAGGCCATTGGGAAAACTGTTTTGTGTGGAAAGCCTTACTCTGCTGGCGGAGGAGGCTGCCTCAGAGTCCGCCCAGCCCGGCCGCTGGCTCCAGGAGCTCCGCTGGGAGCTGCCTCTGAGCCTAACCTGTGTCCACCCCCGCGCCCAGGGAGCCAGCCTCTTCACACTCCCGGCCATGGAGCAGGCCCTACGGCTTTGGAAGGGGACGTGGAGCCCCCAAAACAGAGGTTCCATTAACCCCCCAGGCGAAACCAGTCAGTCTCTGGCTAAAGCACAGCTGGGGTGTTTCAGATTAAACCGGAGTCTTCTTTGTGAAAAGGAAATGACAGAAGAGAGAGGCCCCGGGGTGCTAATTCAGCTTCTCAACTGACCGCTGAGCCCTGGGAGAAGCACTGCTGGGGACAGGAATGATGCTTTGTGCCTTTTTCAGAAATACTTTTAAATGAGTGAGGCATACAATAGAATTTCAAACATTAATTATCATTTGGGGATGCTATGTAGGTGCCAGTAACTGTTTTAAATGCTTCAAATGAATTAGCCTGGTGAGTCCTCACAATAGCTCTAGGAGATAGATATTATTAGCCCACCTTACCAGTGTAGAAACTGGGGCACAGAGAGGGAAGTGACTTGCCCAAGGTCACGCAGCTGGTAAGTGGCAGAGCAAGGGTTCAAGGAGAGCAGGCTACTCTTTTGACCAGGACCTCACAGGGCCGGTATGGGCCTGATGCTCCCAACCCCAGGCCTCGGCCCTCGGTGCCCCATCCTCTGTGGGTGTCTGCAAGGGAAGATACGCGTCCATGGTCTCTCACTGCGGGGGAGGGACACCTGGGATCTGGCCCTCACCTCGAGGACTACCCTTGTTCCGCAGGGGCCCTTGGCAGACTCCGCTTAAAATCAATGTAAAGTGTTTAGAATAATGTCTGGCACAAAATAAATGTTCAAGCCAGAAATTATATGTGACTATGTAGAAAAGACAAGCTCAGTAACTGGCTCTAGAGAGGATTTGGCACTTTCCAAGGGCTTGGGTTAGATTGAATTTAATGATTTGTAAATATTTATTGTCGTATCTACAGTTTAAATGCGCTCAGACTAGATTTTAGATTCCACATGTAACTGATTCCCACATCCAGATTTTTTAAATCTAAAAAGAGTAAGTATAACACACAATAAGTTTTCTCATTATTTCCTCACTTTGTGTCTCAGCCTTTCCATTTCCTGCATGCCTCAATAAATAATCTTCAATCAAAACAAACAAATAAATGAATGTCTAAGCAGGAGCTATTATATGAGTATTAAAGATATTGAGCCTTTGGCTGCCATTTGTCAGACATGTAACAGGAATCAACGGCCCTCCAAGACTGGAGGATCCTGGTGGGTGGCAGGCTCTCAGTTTTGCCGAGCTTCTGGAACGATCGGGGTACTTCCGCTCATGAGATAAGGCAGGGCAAGAAGAGCTGAAGTGCTCTGCATGACAGAGGGAGAAATATTTGGAGTTGGAGAAATTCTGGGATGTAGGGAGAAAAGGGGAGAAGGGAGGGAGAGAAGAGGGGTGTGGAAAGGTGTGGGTGGATTCCAGAATATGGCCCCCAGACCTCCTGAGAAGTCCGGCGGGGTAATGTTTGGTTCGAATGTGGTTCCTCCGTCTGAATCTGCATCCCAGTTGACATGAAATAGCTGTCTCAGACCATGAAGCCACTTACCCCTTTGCTCCCCAAACTGGCAAACCCAAACCGTCAAGATGCCTAGGAACACCAGGAGTTGGTATTTGGATTGCACACGTCTTTTTAAACCCGGTTTGTTATTTGGCGGTGTGTTTTCTTTATGGTTGGAATGGACATTGTGGTGTGTCTTCTTGAGGACTGTAGGACTCCATCCTCCGTCGCAGGGAAATGCTGCAGCAGGGAGCCTCCAACGGTCGGCTGTCAGAGCTACCTTGCCCAACATCACAGGTATAACAGTAACTCATGCTCTGTAATAAATTGCCCCAAAACATGGGAGCTTAAAACAACAATTATTATCTTGAAGTTTCTATGAACTAGGAACTTGAAAGCCACTTAGGGGGGTGGTTCTGGCAGGGTTTCTGATGAGGTTGCAGTCGAACTGTCGACCAGGACTGCAGTCATTGGACCCAGTCCCCTGACTGGGGCCGGGGGACTGGCTTTTAAAGGTGTCTCACTAGAATGGCTGGGGGTGGGAGGCCTTGGTTTCTCACCACGTGGGCCCCTCCATAGGCCTGCTTGAGTGTTCTCACAACATGGCAGCTTTCCTTCCTTCAAGAGGGAAGCCCTAAAAGAAGCCATGATGGCTTTTGTGACCTAGTCTTGCCATCATGACTGCCGTGCTCTCTTTGTTAGAAGCAACTAAGTCAGGCTCCATTCAAAAGGAGGAGAAGTAGGCACCATCTCTTGGAGGGATGGATATTAGACAATTCATGGACGTATTTTTAAGCCACTAAAATGCCCCACTCCTGGAGAAGCCCGTATCCAAGGATGAAAAGGCCCCCACCTTGGGACAACTCTGAAGGACCCTCTCAGCTTCAGAGCTCCTTGTGGGGTCCACCCAACCTTCACTGAGATGCAACACAGCTCAGCTTTCCCCTGGCCGATCCTGCCTGCACATGTGATATTCCCAAGAACACTACTGATAAACCTCCTGCACTCTCCACCTCAGAGCTGTCTTCCCAGGGAACCAGCTTGTGAAAATAGTGTGTTCTGTTACTGTGCTAAAGGTTTCCTGAGTGTTATACCTATTTCTTTTTTTTGTGGATTCTGCTCTTGCGAGTGCTTTTACAAAGGCCTTCTAATCCTGAGACGAAATATTACCTAGATCTTGTTCCAGGTTATCAGTGATTTCAAGCTTTACTCTTAATTAAGTAATATAATTGGGGTTTATTTTAAAATTTTTAAATGTTTTTATTTATTTTTGAGCAAGAAAGAGAGACAGAGGGTGAGCAGGGAAGGGACAGAGAGAGAGGGAGACACAGACTGTGAATCAGGCTCCAGGCTCTGAGCTGTCAGCACAGAGAGAGCCCAACACGGGGCTCAAACCCACAAACCACAAGATCATGACCTGAGCCGAAATCGAACGCTCAACCAGTTGAGCCACCCAGGCACCCCATAATTAAGATTTATTTTAATGTACATTGTGAGATAGGGACTTTTCTCTGGTACTTCATCAATTGCCCTAACGAATTTAAAAAAAAGAATCATTTTCCTACTGAGTTGAAATGAAACTGTTACATATATGCTGAATTCTGATATTTAACTGGGTTGGTTTCTGACCTTTCTATTCTGTTCTGAACGCTAGCCACACTCTTTTGATTATTATATTTCTGAAGTATATTCTAACATCTGAGGCTATAGGTCACTTTTCTTTTTTCTTCCTTTTTGATATAGTCATGAGCTTATTCTTTAATGATACTTTTATGGTAAATTTGATCATTTTCCCACTTTCCAAAATCACACTGAGATTTTGATTGGGATGTGCTAGGTGTTTTGATGTCAGTTCTTCCAAAACATCTTTACAATATTAAAACTTCCCATTAAAGAACATAATATGTCTATCTATCTATTAACATCCCATTTAAAGTTCTTCCTATATGTGTAGGGTATGGCTATATGTGTAGAGGACATATGTGGAGAAGTACGTGTATGTATACGTATGAGTATGGGGGGTGTGCGTGTGTGTGCGTGCATGTGTGTGTGTGCTTTCACACACACCACTGTGTTTGGTAAGCTTATTCCTACATATGTTATGGTTTTTGTTGCTATTGGTGATATCTTTTATTATGTTTCCTAGTTGGTTATTTATGAAAGCCAATGAAATCTGGGTAGCTATCTTTTAAAAAAAAATTTTTTTTACATTTATTTATTTTTGAGAGACAGAGCACAAGTGGGGGAGGGGCAGCGAGAGAGGGAGACACAGAATCTGGATCAGGCTTCTGCGGGACTCAAACTCATAAACCGTGAGATCGTGACCTGAACCAAAGTCAGATGCTTAACCGACTGAGCCACCCAGGTGCACCTGGGTAACTATCTTTTAATAAGCCACTGTTCACTCTTATGATTTCTAATACTTTTATAATTGATTTGCTTTGGTTTTCTTAGGCAAACAGTAATATCTTCAAATAATGATAATTTTCTTTTCCTCTCCAATCTTGACCCTCAAGATTCAGAGGAAGAGCACATTTCCTGCATTGTGCTAGTTTTGTTTCCTTTTCACACACAAGTAATATATAAGCATAGTCCAAATGTTAGGAAAAAAAATTTTTTTAAATCACACCTCTGGAATAATACAACTGTCTGTGACTTAACAGACAGACTTAACTGGCTGTGCCATGCATTCTCTTTTTAGACTGTTTTTGGTGGAAACATATATGCATGTGTGCACATATGTGTGTACGTATAAAAACATATATGAATTTATA
Source organism: Felis catus (assembly GCF_018350175.1). Lineage (NCBI taxonomy): Eukaryota > Metazoa > Chordata > Mammalia > Carnivora > Felidae > Felis > Felis catus. The sequence goes on from NC_058370.1 coordinate 88,465,943, forward strand.
AATATTATAAAAATAAACACTATTTGTAATGTGAACTTAACCATTCTATAAAATGAAAGCATTTTCAGGAAAGTAAATATATGTCATAATTTTATATTGCTTTGTGTCTTCATATCAGAATCTATTCACTCAAGCTTCTTTTTTTAAAAAGCTTATGTATTTATTTATTTTGAGAGAGAGAGAGAGAGCAGGGGAGGGGCAGAGAGAGAGAAGAGACTCCCAAGCAGGCTCCACGCTGTCAGTGCAGAGCCCGACATGCCGCTTGATCTCACGAACCATGAGATCATGATCTGAGCAGAAATCAAGAGCTGGTACCCCATATTCACTCAAGCTTCTAATTTAGGACATTTAAGTTGTCTCCAGTTTTTGATATTCTAAATTATTTGCAATAAATCCTGTTTAGAATAGTCTGATTCCTGTCCCTGCTGCACCAAGAATAAACTCCTGGAAATGGAATATTGGTGAGTCGAATGACACATGTTCTTAAAATATCTTTGATTTATGTAGGATTGTTCTAACAATGGTTACAGAGGGATTTTAATTCTTTTCACTTCATTGGAGCATGCCTTGTCTTCCCTGTCTCCAATGCTGATTTTATCACCTGTTTCATCCTTACCAATCTGAAAAGAAAAAGAAAAAAGAGGCATCACATTTCAATATGAGTTTCTTTGATTAGTAAGGAGGTTAGATCCTTCTTTTGAGGCTGCCTACCTACATAGTTTACCTAGATTTGGATTTTGAGAGGGGCGATTGTGTAATTTTGTTATTGAATTACAAGTATTCCATAGATAAAAACAATATTAACCCCCTTTTATCATATATTTTTTTGCAAATATCCTTTACAGTTTACATTATGACATGGGGAAATATAATATGCATATAATTTGTTCACATGACCTTATGAAATATCAACTTGTCAATTTGCCTCAGATTTTTCAAAGCAACAAAACATTTTCATTACAGCTCATGTACTTTGTGTTTCTCTCCATAATTGCATTCTACTTCCTCTCTCACCAAATCTAATCACTATCCCAGTTTTGGGGGGATATCCTTAATTCCATGCATGCTTTAATAACAATACTATGTGTATGTCCACAATACTATGTGTATGTGTATGTATGATATTGTTTTGTACGTTATGTTTTGTAAATTTACATGAATTGAATCACATCGCAGGTGTTCTATAATTGGCTTTAGCTCAATATCATGTTTGGAAATATATTCATATTGAAATATACAGCTATAATTCATTCATTTTAATGAAGGCATAGTATTCTATTTATAAATACCCTGCAATTTATCCATTTTCCTGTTGCTGGGCACTTAGGGTTTTTATTCTTCTAAATCTTCATTATAAAGAACATTTAATACTATTGTACATGACTCTGTACATGTCCCAGAGTCTCTCCAGGCACGTGGCAAGATGAGGATTGTCTGCATCACTGGTGTGCACAATTTCAGATTCTCTAGATGGTGCCAAATAGCTCTCTCAAGCAGTGGTACCATTATGCTCTCTCCTGGGTATTGTTTCTCTGCTCCAACTCATGGTGTTACCAAACTTTTCATTTTTGTCAATATTATGGGTAAAAAAAAATCTCACTGTTTTATAGTTTTATAGTTTCCTAGTCCAAGTCAGCTTGCCTTTTCACACATTTATTGGCCTCTGGGTTTCCCTCTTCCATAAATGCCATAAATCTTTATATATTTTGCCTATTCTTTTGTTTATTTTTCTAAACTACCTGTAGCAGTCCTTTAGCATTATACATGTTGCCATGCATATGAAACATAGGCTGTTTCACAGTCTATGGTTGCTTTAGTAATTTGTGTGCTGTTTTAGTTGAGAAATACCTTAAACTTTAATGTAGTCTCACTTATAAATCTTTTTGTTTTGTTTTGTTTTCAGGTTTGGACTGTGTGTGTGTGTGTGTGTGTGTGAGAGAGAGAGAGAGAGAGAGAGAGAGTTTTAAATCTGTCTTTCCCTATACAAAGACCAAAAAGATAGTCTCCCACATTTTCTTCTAAAAGTTAAAAACTTTTGCTTTTTATATTTACTTCTTTAATCTACATGGAGTTTATTTTGTATATGGTGTGAGGTAAAGATCTAAATTCTTTTCCATATGGATAACCTGCTATCCCAGCTCATTTATTAAATAGTTCAACCTTTTGCCTCTAGTTCATTATTGCCTTTTCTGTCATCAACTTTCTGTGTATGAGTGAGTCTGTTTCTATGTCCTCTGTTCTGTTCCATTGGTCTCCTTATTAGTCCCTCCACCAACAACACATTATAATAATTATACCTTTGAAATGTTTTGATACATGACCAAAACTTTCCTGTGCCAGGCTTTTTTCCAAAAGTTGTTTTTTAATGTAGTTAAATATGTCATTTTCCCTTCATATTTAGTTTTATGTTAGAGAGGTGTGCCCCACCCAAGATTATATAAATGTCAGAGTGATAACGTATAAATGTTTGATAGCTTCCCCACCCTCCTCCATTCCAAAGAATATTCTGTGTCTATTTGCTTAGATCCATGATTTTTTGTTATATTTTTAAAAACTTGGTACAAAAAGCTGCAAAATCAGAAGGTTTAAGAAAAGGGGGACATATGTATATTACATATACAAAACATATAGCCACAGAAGAGACGGAGTGTGGAAGTTGAACCATGCATTCTCAGTTTCTGAATGAATTTTGATTGGGAACTTAAGAGTTTTTTGTAGCTATCAGCTGTGGTACATGTAGAGGACATAGGGAATGGCGGAGAAGTGAGAGAATTTTTTTAATGTTTTATGGTTCATTAAAATGTATTTCTGTCACACACACACACGTCACTATAGCCCATTGGTGTTTACTCAAGAGAATAAAGATTTAAATCCCTTTAAATTCTATTTTTCTGTGTAAGTTCTGTTTAGCGGTAATTCCATGGGAAGAGTGAACTAAAACTACCTACATTTTATTTTTTTTAATTTTTTCGATGTTTATTTATTTTTGAGAGAGAGAGAAAGAGAAAGAGAGACAGAGAGCATGATGAGTGGTAAGGACAGAGAGAGAGAGAGAGAGAGAGAGAGGGTCACAGAATCTGAGCAGGCTCCAGGCTGCTGTCAGCACAGAGCCCGGTGCGGGGCTGGAACTCACCAACCGTGAGATCATGACCTGAGCCAAAGTCGGACACTTAACTGACTGAGCCACCAGGCGCCCCCCCCCCACATTTTTTTTCAATAAGTTAATAATAGCCTGGTTTTTGCCTAGTACTTTCATAAGTTTACTATTTATTTTAGTAACAAATGCACGTAGAAAGTAGGTGTCCCTTCCATACCTTTCCCCAGTCTCCAACTTGTCTTTTTCAGAGGTAAATTGTGTGTCCAGTTTCTTAGGAATCTGGAGATACTCAAGCATAAACCACGTGTGTACTTTACAGACCCCTCCGCTCTTTTATCCCCATATAGAGTAGCATACTACATAAAGTGGGCTATTCCTTGCTTCTATCCCTACTGAGCATATTATTTGGAGATCATTCCTTATCCATGCATAAAAATCTTCCTGGTTACTTTAATGCCAGTATAATATTGTACTATACGAATGCATCAGTGTATTTGTCTAGTTTTTTTTTTTTTTTTTTGGTCAGCCTTTATGTTTTTCCAGTGTTGTTCTGCTGTAATTGGTATGTTGAACAAGATGACTAATGATATCATCAAAAAATTTTTTTCATCCATTATCCATTTATAAGTCTTTCTTTAGAATAACACTTCTTACCTTTGTTTAACATCACTAACTATTCTCATAGGCTTTTGTTTTCAGTCAAAAACTCAGCCTCAATTAAAAATTATCATCTTTATTTCCATGTAATAGACCAAATCCCTGAACTTGACATAGTTCTTCTCCCTCTCTTCTCCTTTCCCCCAACTCGGCCAGCTACCTGTAGGAAGACTAGAGTGGGGAAGGAACCTCTGTCTGCCTCTTTCCTTACATCATTCCCCTGCTACTTGTGATTTCACTTCCCATGAGAGTGAAGATGGCAGGGGGAAGGGGTATATTCATGAGGAAAGGTAAAGGGATGAGGTGGTGGTTATCACTGGTTGGGTGATTTTGAGTTCTCTGCCCCTGGCTGATGGCTCATTCTGCCTCTTTCTCTTAGGGATCTTTGTGTGGTTGTTGGAGGTTCCCTAGAAAGCTGTTTTTCCAGGCAGTTCTCCTGACTTGTTCCTGATTGTTTATGATTCCTTTCTTGGCATGATCAGCCTTGTTCTACCAACTTCTCTTTGGCCCTTAGGGCAGCTCTACTGAACCAGACCCAGGGACACCTTATGCTGGTCTTTGGCACATGGCCCATATCTGACTTCGGAAACACTCATATATCCCTTGTCTTAACAATCCCTGATCCCAACATAGGTTCAACTGCAGGGTTCTGACACCAAAGCTGTAAGGCAGGCCTTTTCTGACTTCTGGATTTCTCAGGAGAGTCAGCCCCTGACTCCAGGCCACTTTAGCAACCCCACACCTGGGGCAGACACCGGTCTTCTCTTTCTCCCACTTCTGGAAAAGCCTTTTGAAATTCCCCTTCCTAGTCTTGACAGTAGTCTTCTCCACTGGTCCCCCAAAGTTGAGGTGAAGACCCAGAAAGGCAACAGCTCTCTCTAAAGAATCGTCTCCCCAAAACCTCACTCTTGTAGTCTCAGACCTTACTTTCATCCTTGATGTGGCTGAGCAGTTCAAGAATCATTGAACAGATTTTTGACCAAATTCCTTTGTCAATCTACAGAAAGGAAGGTGTCAATTCTCTTTGATATCCTGAGCCAAGAAGAGTTCTGTTCTAATATCATAAATAATGCTGACATTACTATTCTTGTCCAAGGACATTTATTTGTATACATGGACCAGTATATCTACACAAATTATCAGGTGAATTAATAGAAAAGACATTGTGTGGCCAAAGTATATGGAAGTCTCTTTATTTTAATAGATACCGACAAATTGTGCACCAAAAATATATGAGAGTGTCTGTTTCCCACCCTTTTAATAAGCTTCATATTTTACATTTAAGCCTTTCTGACACAAATTATGCTTTAACTCCTGATATATCCCTGCCTCCCAAATATATTAGATAGTAAATGCAAATTTATTTATTGAAGAAATCCATCCATTCCTCACTGACTTAAAATGCCACTCTTATTTTGCAATACATTCTTGAATACTTTTGGACTTGTTCTGGGCTTTGTCTTTTTGCTTCACTGATCTGTTTTGTCTATTCCTGCACTAGTTCCATACGATTGTGATTACTCTAACTTTATTATAAATTTTAATATCTGGTAAGGAAACTCCCATTTCATTACTAGAGTTTTTCAAAAATTCCCTGGATCTTATCAAACTTTATTCTTTCAACGATTTTTAGAATCATTCTGTCTAGCTCTAAAAAATTCCATATGGATTTTGATGAAGATTACAAGTAATTTATAGTTAAATATGTGGGAAATGGACAACTTTCCAATATTAAATATTCCCAAATAAGAACACAATATTCTTACTAGTTATTTAAAGATTTCAAGTGAGCTTTGTAATTTTCTTCATGCAATTTTTCATACATTTTTCATAAACCTAATTACATATGTATGTGACATTGCATATGTTTGTTGATATTGTAATAAAGATCTTTTTCCCAGTATACTTTCTAATTACAGTTGATCCTTGAATAACACAGGTTTGAACTGCACTAGTCCACTTATATGTGGATTTTTTGGATGCAGTACTATAAATATATTTTCTCTTCCTTTTGCTATTCTTAATAACATTTTCTTTTCTCTAGCTTACTTTATTGTAAGAATATGGTATATAATACTTATAAATATAAAATATGTGTTAATTGACTGGTTATGTTATCATTAAAGGCTTCTGGTCAATAGTAAACTATTAGTAGTTAAGTTTTGGGGAAGCTAAAAGTTATATGTGGATTTTCTACTGCATGGTGGGTTGATGCCCCTAAACCCTATGTTATTCAAGAATCAACTGTAGTTAATATTGTCAAATAAAAATTTTCTGTTTGAAAAATATTCTATTTCTTGTCATTTTAGTTTATCTTCTTAGGCCTTCTATGTAGGTAATCATATTATCTGTAAATAATAATAATATTAATAACTCTCAGGACAGTTAGTAATAACTCTATTACTATAATTCCATTCTGAGATTTATACTACTTATTTTTGTTTGTTTGTCTAATTACCAAGGCTTCACCACCCACTACAAAGATAGAGTTATGAACCCATATCTATTAGTGTCACCAAGTATAGACCAAAGTTGCAAAGACAAATGACAAAATATTAACAGTGATTATTTTCTTTGTCATAACTTCTGTATTTTGGTAATATTTGCAGTAAACATCAGGAAAATCAACCAAGCAAATTTCTGCCACTTATTTAAGTCTATATTTCTAGAATAATCCAAGTCAAGAAATAAGAGTACTTACCCTTCTACTTCCAGTGATGATGGATTAACAGTGATAGGGCTTACTTTTCTACCTTAAACAACAAAAAAATTAGATAAAAACATGAAATAACTGCTTCCAGATATTGGACAATACATAGCTCAGGAAAGGCAAACAAACAAATAAGGAACCCCCCATGATTGAATTGGCTTTTTGCACAGAGGCACCTTCTGGACCACAGAACAGTGAGGGAATCACAAGCTGGGTAGTCTCAATGAGTTGAGGAAACAGATCAGAGTTCAGGAGTTCTGAGGCAGCTAAAATGTTTAGGGAAAGAATCCCCAGGTGAAGTAAGCTATCCAGAAAAAGAACTTGAGAAATCTTCATAGAAATCCTTGTGGTTCTCTGATGAATAATAAAATGACGGTGTGTAAATTTCCATGAGTATGGAAAAGAAGAAGGTGTCAGTGAGTCAGAAGGTGAAGAATTCTAAGATCTCAAACAGGGCTGGAAGAGTTCTTATTGAACATGTAGTACATTCAGTGTACTGAGATCCTAAGAAGAACCATACATTAATAGAAAAACTAAATCATAGATTAAAAGCCCACCAGGAAAGTGCTTTAAAAAAGGCCTTGAATGGATCAAACTAAATCACTAGTAACTTTGCTGCCTACCACAACAAAGCGCAGTGCTCTTTAAAAAAGACAACAAAATCCTGATTTTCAAGAATATATTACTTACACTTTCCAACATCCAATCTAAAATTTCTAGAGATGACTAGAAGCAGAAAAATGTGACTCACAATAAAGAAAAAAAATCACTCAATAGAAAGAGACCCAGATGATACAGGTGAAAGAATTATCACCATAATACTTAATTATTTATTAAATAGCTGTTATGAATATGTTCAATAATTTAAAGAAAACTTACATAATCCATAAAACAGTATAATGCCATTTGTAGGTAGACTGAGATTAGACAGATTAAACCCTAGAAAAATCTCTAAAAATAAAACAAAGAAGCTAATAAATCAATAGTGGAGGCAAAACAACCAAAAAAATAAATCAAGGGAGGAAAAAAATGAATAAATGGAACAAATAGAAAATAAATAGGAAGATGGTAGACATACAAATGGCCAACAGGTAGGTGAAAAGGTGCTCAAGGTCACTAATCATCAGGGAAATGCAAATCAAAACCAAAATAAGATGTCACCTCATACAAATTAGCATGGCTATTACAAAAAAGACAAGAGATGACAAATATTAGTGAGTATGTGGAGAAAAGGGAATCCTTACACAATGTTGGTAGAAATATGAATTTGTACAGCCATTATGGAAGATGGTATGATGATTCCTCAAAAAATTAAAAATAGAACTGCCATTTTGATCCAGCAACCCCATTTCTGGGTGTTTATCTGAGAAATTGATATCAGCATCTCAAAGAGATATTTGCACACTCATGTTCACTGCAGCATTATTCACAATAGCCAAGATATTGAAACAATCTATATGTGCTTTAATGAATGAATGGATAATGAAATGTTACATATATCTATATATAACCTTTATATATAGAGAGATATGTATATGTATGCATGTATATAGATATATATATCTTACATGATGGAGTATTAGTCAGCCATTAAAAAAGAAGAGAAATCCTACTATTTGTGACAACGTATATGAACTTGAAGGCCAGTATATGAAGTAAAGTATGTCAGACAGAGAAAGACAAATAGTGTATAGTATCACTTAAATTGGAATGTAAAAAAAAAAAAAAGCGAATTTTCTAGGAATAGAATAGAATGTAGTTTCTGAGGGTTGGGGAAGGGGGAAATGAGGTGATATGGGTCAAAGGGTATGAATTTCCAGTTATAAAAAGATAAGTTCTGAGGATTTAATGTACAGCGTGGTGACGATATTTAATTATGTGGTATTGTATACTTGAAAGTTGCTGAGAGTAGATCTTAAGCATTCTTACAACATATACAAATAGTTACCTCTTTGAGCTGATTGATGTGTAAATTATCTCAATCTTGGTAATCATTTCACAATGTATATGTATATCAAATCATCACATTACACATTTTAAATGCATACAATTATACTTGCCAATTATACCCAATTATTCTTTAATTAAAAGAAATAACAGGTAGACAGAAAATCAGTAAGTATATAGAAAAGTCAAATGACACTATCAAGCAACATGACTTAACTGAAATTTATAATGAGAATATACACACATCAACAGCAGAATATATATTCTTTTCAAGAGTGTATAGGGGAGTTACCAGGTAGATCGTATGTTGAGCCATTTTTTTTCAAATCTCAATGAATTGGAAAAATATTGAAATCTTACAAAGCATGTTATCTGGAAAGAGTTAAACTAAAAATCAATAAAAGAAGGATATTTGGGTAGCTGCCAAGTGTTCTGAAATTAAAGAAGACATTTCTAAATAACAATTAGATATTCGATCAAATATCAAAGAAGAAATAAATCAAATAAATAGATCAAAGATCAAAGAAGAAATAACACATAAAATTAGAAAGTATGTTGAGGTAAATGAAAATGAAAATAGTTTATCAAAGTTGTGTAATATAGCTACAGTAGTACTTAGAAGTAAATTCACATCACTAACTGTTTATGTTAGAAAAGAAGAAAGACCCAAAATTAATAATACAATTAACCAACATAAGAAGTTATAAAAGAAGAGAAAAATAAGCCTAAAGTCAGTAGAGAAAATAGTAAAGGCAAATGCAGTAATAAATGATATAGGAAACAAACACACAAAAGAAAATCAATGAAAACAAAAATTGGTTCTTTAAAAAGAATGTTGTTTAATTAGAAATCTCTAGAGGGGTGCTTGGGTGGCTCAGTTAAGCGTTCCACTTCAGCTCAGGTCATAATCTTGCGGTTCGTGAGTTCCAGCCCCATGTTGGGTTCTGTGCAGACAGCTCAGAGCCTGGATCCTGCTTCAGATTCTGTGTCTCCCTCTCCCTCTGCCACTCCCCCACTCATACTCTGTCTCTCTCTGTCTCAAAAATAAATAAACACTAAAGAAAGAAAGAAAGAAAGAAGAAAGAAAGAAAGAAAGAAAGAAGAAAGAAAGAAAGAAAAGAAATACTGCAAACAACCCTATGCCCCAAAATTTGATAACCTAGATGAAATGGACCAATTCCTTGACAGACACAGTTTGCCAAAATTTGCATGAGAAGAAATAGACAATCTGAATAGACCTGTATCTACTAATAAAATTGAATTGATAATGAATAATCTTTCAAAACAGAAAGCACCCAGGCCCAGATGGGTTCACTGGTCAATTCCGTCAAACATCCAAAGATATCAATTCTCTACAATCTCTTTCAGAGGATAGAAGCAGGAGAAATAATTCAGAAATAATTCTATGAGGCTTGCATTACCCTAATACTCAAACTGAACAAAGACATTTAAAAAAGGAAAGAAAAATACAAACCAGTATCATGAACATAGATGCAAAATCTTCAACAAAATGTTAGCAACTCAAATCCAACGATGTATAAAAAGAATTATACACCATGACCAAGTGGAATTTACCCAAGTATGCAAGATTGGTTCAACATTCAAAAACAATTAACATAATCCATCTTATCAACAGGCTGAAAAAGAAAAATCACATGATCATATCACTAGATGCAGTAAAATCATTTGACAAAACCCAATACCCATTCATGATAAATGCTCTCAGTAGACATGTTTGGGTGTCTCAGTCTGTTAAACATCCAACCAGCTCAGGTCATGATCTCACGGTTTGTGATTTCGAGCCCCATGTTGGGTTCTGTGCTGACAGCTCACAGCCTGGAGCCTGCTTCAGATTCTGTGTCCCCCTCTCTGCCCCTCCCCCACTCTCTCTCTCTCTCTCTCTCTCTCTCTCTCTGAATAATAAGCATTTAGGGGCACCTGGGTGGCTCAGTCGGTTAAGCGTCCAACTTCGGCTCAGGTCATGATCTCGCGGTTTGTGAGTTCAAGCCCCACGTCGGGCTCTGTGCTGACAGCTCAGAGCCTGGAGCCTGTTTCGGATTCTGTGTCTCCCTCTCTCTGATCCTCCCCCGTTCATGCTCTGTCTCTCTCTGTCTCAAAAATAAATAAACATTAAAAAAAATTTTTTTTAATAAATAAATAAGCATTTAAAAAATTGAAAAATATATGGTTCATTTAGAGATAAAAATTAAACTATATAAACACTGCTGAGAAAAAAATTAATTTAAGTAAATGAAGGGAAAGATCATATTCGTGTATTGGGAGACTTGGGATCATTAAGATATAAATTCTGCCCAAATCAATCTATAGATACAGCTGCAAGATCAATCAAAATTCCAGTAAACTTTTTAGTAGTTGACAAGTTAATTCTAAAGTTTACATGGAAAAGCAAAGGAACTAGATAGCAAAATGATTTTGACAGAAGAACAAAGTTGAAGGACTTACAATACTTGATTTCAAGGCTTATTATATTATCCTAAAGAAAAGAAGCCAGGTATGAAAGAGTATATATTACATGATTCTGTTTATATGAAACTGTAGGAAAACTAATTAGACAGAAAAAAAAATTAATGGCTTTCTGAGATCAGGGGCCGGGGTGGAGGTCAGAAATTAACTGGACAGGGCCACAAGTGACTCCTCTAGGGTAACTAAAAGGTTCTCTATATTGACTGTAGTGGTGGTTATGAGGTTGTATACATTTGTCAAACTCTTTGGCCCATACACTTAAAATGTGTGTATTTTATTGTAAATTATACCCCAATAAAATGTATCTTTAAAAAGAGTATTATTCAGATATCCTTATGAACTATAAAGAACTGGTATACGTTTATATCATTCTTCTCCTAAATTCTTCCTCTCAATTTTTTGCCAAAATGACTTGATATTTTTACCTCAGGTTTATCATGGTCAAATCATTATTATTTTTATAATTTTAAATGTAACTAAGAAAGCATTCAGCTTCAAAACAATAATGACAACAATTTACTTAGTTCTGTGTCCACATTACCTCGATATTTACCAGTTTCTTTTAAACCACAACTCCCCTATTTGTTAACTTTTTTGTTTTACCTCCTCGTCAACTGGATTAGATTATTAAGTAAGCTTTTTTTTCCATAGAAGATGGGTGTGTGGTATTTTTTTCTGAATATGTATATAAGTAAAAAATGTTTCCTATTGCCTGAATCTCAATTTTTTCCTTCAAAATTCTTGGTAAATTCATAGTTTCTTCAGTTACCTAATGTGGCAAAGAAACAAGTCCAGCTTGATTACTTCCAAGCTTGAAAAGTCTCTCTTCCTTTAGTTCCAGACTCTCACAGCCTCCTAGTTCTCCCCATTTCTCGGGACTCTCTTTCTCACACTCTTTGGTACCACTTCTTCCTCCTCTTGAATATTGGTGCTCCCAAAGGCTCTACCTAAGGTTCCTCTTCTTTTTCGTGTTACACCAAGGATTATAAATCCAGTCAAGTCCAAACTTTAAGGAACTCAATAAAATAAATAATGTCCTGGGGAAATGCAAATCGCCACAAGGAATTCATGACACATGACGCCTTAAAAGACCAATAATTAAGGAACAAATTCAAAAGGTTGATACAGAACTACTGCAAACAAATGGTGGAAGGATCTGTTTTATCACTTAAATGTTCATGGAATTGAGGATTTCCATGATACGTAAACTTTTACGGAGACTAGAAAGACATGAAAGATCCAGTTGATTTTATAAACCTATATTAATCATGATACAAAAATATGAGAAATATAGTAATGAAACAAAACTGCCTATCGAGCTAGAAAATCAAATCTAGCCCCTCAATAAGAGAATAATACAACATGAGGCAATGGCATTATTAAAATAATGTAAGCAGGGGTGCCTGGGTGGCTCAGTCGGTTGAGGGTCCAACTTTGGCTCAGATCATGATCTCATGGTTCATGGGTGTGAGCCCCATGTTGGGCTCTGTGCTGACAGCTTGGAGCCTGGAGCCTGCTACAGATTCTGTGTCTCCCTCTCTCTGTCCCTCCTCTGCTTGCACTCTGTCTTTTTCTCTCTCTCTCAAAAACAAATAAACATTGAAAAAAATTAAAAAATAACGTAAACATGGTTTAATAGAAAAGCCATTAAAATAATTCACTACATCTTCATATCTAAGAAGAAAACCCTATGATCATCTAGATAGGTGTGAAGGGACAAGAAAAATCTACTTTCTCTTAGGATGTAGAAAATCACAAGGGAACATTGCTTCCCCCCACATAACCATGTTTGGTTTTTTTTTTTTTTTTTTTAAAGTCAGATGATCTACAAAATTATTAGCTTTCCTGAACCCATCAGAAAGCTGTTGTCACAAAACTACCAGATGAACTAGATTTCAAAGAGTGAATGGCTCATTTGAGGAGAGGTGGAACGCACAAACTATTTTACTTTGGCAGAACACAAAAGAAAGGGTTGTAGTAGGTAGCAGTAGCCTACCTACTAGAGGAATTTGCAAGATACCATAGTGTGAAGGTACCTATAGCAACAACAATATCAAACCCAGTTTAAACATTGACTAGAGCAACTCAACAACCACATACCCATACACCTACACAAATTATTGTTCTCACAAGAAAGGTATCATGCCCGTCTCAGGGCAAAAGTACCATTTATCTCAATCTCTGCTATTTTTCTACACACCATGTGCAACATTCAGCAAAAAATTACAAGAAACACAAAAAAAAAGCCACAAAAAAATTGTCAAGAGATAAGGCAGTCAATAGAACTAGACCCAGAGATGACCCAGATATTGGAATGATCAAATAAGAACCTTAAAATAATTGTGATTAATATTTTAAAGGATCTATTGGGAAAAGTGGACAAATGCTTAAACAGGTGGGGAGCTTCAACACTGAGATTAAAACTATAAAAAAGCCAAATAGAAATACTACAGGTGGGGGATGTGATATCAGAGATAGAGAAGAATCTCTTTGGCAGGTCCAGAAAAGAAAAGAATCATTGAGCTTAAAGGTAGCTAATAGACATTTTCCAAACTGAAACACAAAGAGAAAAATCATATTAAAAATCAAGAAGACCCAAAATTGGCATTCTAAAAGAATAGAGAAAAAATGTGGAGGAAAAAATATTTGAAGAGATAGTGGCTGTGAACTTTTCCAAAATTACCAAAGGACAACAAACCACAGATCCAAGAAACTCAGGGAACAAAAATATTAAAAAGAAACAAAATCTAAACGTATTTTAGTCAAACTGCCAAAACCCAAAAATACCCCCTATATTGGTTTATGGTTTCAATGAGATTCCAGTAAAAATCCCAGTGGGATTTTTGGTAGAAATTGACAAGCCACCCCTAAACTATATGAAAAAGCAAAGGAACTAGAATAGAACTTTGGAAAAAAGAGTTGAAAGACTCATACAATCTGATTTCAAGACTTAATATAAAGCTACATTAACCAAGATGGTGGTATTGGTAAAAAAGATAGACATTTAGATTCATGGAACAGAATAGACCTCACAAATATGGTTGGCTGATTTGGACAAAGGATCCAAGATAATTCATTAGAAAAAAAGATAGTCTTTTAACAAATGGTACTGAAACAGTTGGACATCCACATGCAAAACAAAACAAAACAAAACCTAAACAAACAAACAAAAACCACCACAAAAAAAACAACAAAAACTAACTTCAATCCATATCTCATTCCATATAACAATTTACTCAAAACCCTGTCATAGATCTAAATGTAAATTCTAGAATTATAAAAATTCTAGGAAAAAAACTCTGGGGAAAATCTTTGTGACTTTAGGTTGCACTAAACTGTTAAACTATGAGTTTAAAAACACAATCCATAAAAGAAAAAAATGATAAATTTTGGATTTCATCAAATAAAAAATTCTGCTCTTCAAAAGACATTTAAGAAAATTAAAAGACAAGACACAGGTTGGAAGAAAATATTTACAAAACATATATAGAATAAATAATTTTTATCCAAAATATGTAAAGAAATCTTACAACTTAATAATAGGAGGACAATTAACTCAATTAAAAAATGTACAAATGACTTAAACACTTAGCCCAAGAAAATATATTGGTGGCAAATAAGCATATGAGAAGAGGCTCAAAATCATTAATCATTAGGAAAAAGTAAATTAAGACCACAATGTGATACCACTACATCCCCATGGGATGGTTAAAATTTTAAAAACTGACATTACCAAGTGCCGCTGAGGAATGTTATTGATCAGAACTCTCAAACATTGCTTGTGGAGAGATGCAAACTAGTCCAGTCCCTTAGGAAAACAGTGTGACAGTTTCTTATAAAGTTAAACATACAGTTACTATCTATCCACGACTCAGTAACTCTATTCCTAGGAATTTACCCAAGAAAAATGAAAACATATGTCCACCAATGACTGGTGTGTAAACTTTAAGGACTTTAATCATCATAGGCCCAACCTGGAAATAATCCAAAGGTTTGTCAACTAACAAATGGATAAGAAATTTTTTATATCCACATAATGGAATACCGCACAACAATAAAAAAGAATGCAGTATTGATACATGCAATGATACGAATGAATCTCAAATGCATTATGCAAAGTGAAAGAAGCCAGACACAAAATACTACATACTATATGATCCCGTTCATTTTATATTCTTTAAAAGGCAAAACTATAGGAACAGAAATCTAGATCTCCACAAGTTCATAGACATAAATATTCTCCAGTTTAATTTTCTCCCATGCAAAACAACTTATGCAAAAGGAAACTTAAGCCAAAAAGCTCAAACTCAAACTTGAACCCCCTTAAAATGCAGAAAAATGTCTATCACAGTGTTATCTGTAACATACATTTAAAGGAAACGTTGGGTGAATAACCTATGACAAGAATGAAGCCTTTCAATCCTGATAGAGAATACTAAGGACCTAGGAAGTCGATGGCATATATATATGAAGAAAGACAGGACACAAAATAGAAACACTACTAGCTAACAACTGTTGAGTGGCTCTTATGCACTGGGCACTCCTCTAAGTGCTTTATGAATATTATTCCATTCAATCCTGGCAGATACCATGTTATTATTGTTGTTGTGTTTTGCTGTTGTCAATTGTGGGTTCTAAAGTTTGGCAAACGTGTTGTAACATGCAGCAAGTGATGGGACTGGGATTGGAGCTCAGGCAGTCTATTCAAGACTCAGAATTCCAACTAGTCCACTTTAGTGCCTCTATCCTGCATGACTGTAAATCTGTAATGTTTAAAAAGCACACAGGGGCCTGGAAGCAGCTGAACCAAAATGTTAACAAGTCACCCCCGGGTGGGAGTTGTAGGTAGCTTTTATATTGTTATTTTGCTTCTTTGTGCTTTTAAAATTTGCTCTCCTGAAAAAGAGTATGATGTTTATAATAAAAGAAAATAATACATGTGATTTAAATAGATGAAGGCTTCATCTTGTCTAAAAAGTTGCCTCCTCGTGAGACACTACATTCTAAGACTGGGGTCTAGTCCCTGTAAATTCAAGGGTGCCATCCTGTACTCTCTCTGGCTCCCCCTTCCTCCACATCACCGACTACTTCAGGAGTCTAGGATGAGCAGGGAGTCACTGTCTCCAGAGAAAAGCCTTCCAGCCGCTTCTGCCAGGCATCCTGGACGGCAGCCGGAGGGAGGCGGGGTGCGTCCAGCTCCCCCTGAGTCTGACGCCGGCAGGGCTGGCCCAGGGTCCTCAGTTGAGCCCGGGCAGCAAAGCCCCAGGTCTCCCCCACTGGGGGTGGGATGGATGAGATGGTAGAAGGCAGGGAGCCTGGAGGCAGTGGTAGCAAACATTAAAAGAAGAAAAGACCTGTTTGATTAAGCCACGTCTCTCCTCCCCAGAACCCCCCTTCCCTCCCTGAGCTGTATTCAAACCCCATTGCATTTGGAGGGAAATTCAACCCATGTGTTTCTGATTCATTTACACTTAACTCATCAAAATCCTGTTTTGAAAGAGGCCATTGGATGGTCTACAAAGTCTGAGCAAAGCTCCCCGCCTCTGCGGGCTGGTTGTGGACTCACCAAATACCCCTTCTAATCCACCGGGCTTGTGGGCAGGCTGTGCACCACGGTACGGGCTGTCTGAATGTCTGCTCCCCAGCCTAGGCTCCCTTGGAGCCCTTCCCCAATGCTTTCTGCCTCTTTGCGAGTTCTCAGGCTGCCTTTGAGGGCCTGGCAAACTCACCCAGCCCCCGGGGCAGAGGCACGAAGCGTGCTGCCCTTCCTGGGCAAGGCTGGGTTTGAGATGAACTTGTAGAGGAGAACACAAAGGGAGGAAATGAATAGATCTCAGGGTGGGAGAGTGTATTTCAGGTCAAAGGGGCTGCGCGGGGCCCTCCGTTGCAGTGGGTGCAGTGCTCACCTCCAAGGGGAGTGAGGAGAAGACCACGCAGTGCACCTTGTTGCCCAGGCCTGCCTCTCCCACCAGAGTCTGAACCTGCATTGTCTCTCAGCCTCGGACCTTCTTGGATTGGATTCGAATGAAGAGCCAGCCTTCCAGCAAGAGCAGGGCACTGAGTCCCGTCGTCGGGGTCCAGCAGGTGTCCTTGGGTCAGCGTGGGGTGGTGCTCAGTGCCAACCACTGGTGCAAAAGCAAGCCCTCCTAAGCAGACATTTGGAAGTCATTAAATCACAAAATGGTTGACTCAGACGCAAAGCACGCCCGAGCTAGAAAAGACCTTAGAGAACTTTATGGTCCACCCCCCACGTTTACAGATCAATCCTCACGAGATCCTCTCCAGGAGGCTTTGGAGTAAGCCAAGCTCCTCCAGCTTGCTGCTTTGGGATAACATGGGGTGTGGTCAGAAGAGACAAGGAAGGCTGGGCCCCCTCCAAGCAAGGCTTACAATGAAACACATGGGAAGCAAGAGCAGAACCAAGACAGTGGAGACCTGGGTCCTCTTGTGTCACCATCACAATGCGTTTTAACCTTTAGATAACCCCCTTCCCCGCGGGCATGTTGTTCTCTTTTCCCTGTGATTACTAGCAGGGAAAATTCTTCAGAAGCTGCCATGAAGATATGTGCAGTTGGGGACCAGAAGGCAAGCAGTGCCCTCTTGGGAGCCAACGTGGGGGGAGACAGCAGGAGCTGGCTGAGACAAGAGGGCAGAAGATGAATAATGACAGTAGTGACTGTTTACGGGGGGGATTCTTCAATCATGAAGCTCAGAGAGGTTCAGTAATTTGCCCCATGTCACACAGCCACTAAATGTTGGCATCAGGGTTCGCATCTACATCCGCCTGGCTCTAAAATCCACAAAACCAAAGACATAGGGGATGAGAGGACAGAGGGGAAAAGCTACTAGATGTGGCTCTGTGCTCCTTGATGTGCAGGGCTGACAATCAAGGAAACTCCCAGAAGGAGGTGCTGTTGTGCAGAGTCTGGAAAGAGAGGAGGCGCGGGGTTTATTGTAGAGGGGAGGAGGATGGTCCAAATGGAGGTATCAAGGTGGGTGCCAGTTGGGGCGCTCAGCTGCAGCGGGCACTAATGGCACATGGTGGCTGCACCTGGAACCTACCAGCAGGTGGCAGTATTTCAGAACAAGAAGGTGATGGAAGGAGGTTAGGACCTTGCGTTACCAGTTACTGAGCTCTTACTATGTGCCAGTTATTGTCCTAAATATTTTATACAGAGCATCTCATTGAACCTTCACAACAACTCAATGAGGTAAGTATTATTATTAGCCTTGTTTGACACACGAGAAGGCTCGTTCGAGGCTACAGAGCCAGGAGGTACTGAAACCAAGATTCTTACCCAAGAGCCTAACTCCAGATTCAGACCCACACAGCACAGCTGTCACACCTCAGTCCGCAAGCTAGGCTGAATTTCCACCACGGGTGCCCCACTGAGCTGGGCACTACAGACCTAGAAGTGGTCTAGACAGCACCTCTGCTCTGGCTGCTCCACTGATGGCTCTAATGTCCCGGAATGATGGAGGGAGGTCCTCGCAGACAGCAGGGAAAGGGGCCCCCACTGACCAGGTCCTCAGACCTAACTCAGGTCCAGCTACTCAGCTCACTGCTGGGTGGCCTTCTGGGCCTCGGTTTTGCTTATCTGTCAGTAAGTGGGTATAACATCGACCTCATGAGGGTTGAATGGGACAAGAATCAGGCATGGTGTGGGTAGTATGCTTTACTGAAATGACCACAAATATCAAACACAAAAGGCACCAGGAGCCCAGGAGAGAGCTATCAAAGTGGGCTTCTGAGACTGAGCAGCAGGCTGACACGAGGGTGAGCCTGAGGAAGCAGGAGGACTTGGGCTGGGGAAGCTCCGTGAGCATCTCCCCATCCTTGGAACCAGCCCCTGGGGAATGTTAGAAGACTGAGAAATCCGATCTTCAGAGGGTCTCAAAGTGAGCTCGATTTAAACAGGGAAGTAGAGGATTTGGAGCGCCCCGGTCTGCACTCTGTCATTCAGCAGGCGTCTCATGGGCCTGCTAAGGGCCGAGCACCAGTCCTGAATTGGCTTAGCCTGGGCCTTTCCTCCTGTGCTGTACATGTGTCCTGCCGTTGACTGAATCAAGCCCCACCCAAACCCACTGCCCAGTTCTGCCCAGCAGATTTGTGAGCACCCTGGTTCCAGAAGTTCCCTATGTGCTCTGCATAACCCACTCCACCTGTGACCCTTCCAGACACACCCTCAGGGGAAGAGGAGAACCCCGGCAGGGCAGGAGACAGCATGACAACCTCCATTCCAGGAGTGGTTGAGTCATTCAGGGAGGCACATGTCCCAGGACAGTGTGGTAGATGAAGGATTGGGGGCAGGCACGCAGAGTCGGGCCCCAGTGACCTGTAAGCACAGTGCCACCTGAGAATGCTCAGGCATCCCCAACCTCTCACTCTGCCCCAACAACACCATGCCTCCCCCGACACACCCCCGCCATGCTTCTAGCCTCCCTTCTCAAGATACTGCGGGAACAAAGGCTAGCGGGTCTTCCGGGCTCTTCGTGGGGGTGATGGGAGTACAGGTCTGGCTCTGGCCTTATCTGCACAGAGGCACATTCCTTCCCTGGAACGCCCCCCACCCAGAAACCTCATCATTCATTCCATCATACACACAGCTGGGGCTGGGGGAGGTCATGACAGGTGGGCCAGCCCCAGAGGTGGGGATGGGGCGCCACAGCCTTCTCCCCACCCCCCAAACAAGACAGATATGTCCCCTCTGAACATGCTGGGGGAGATTATTTTAACAAGCACTTTTGTACCAGGAAATCAGTGTGTTTAACCTAACAAGCAAAGAACAACCCAGTGGGGCCCATAAATCTCGTTCCCACCTATTAATTTTACGGCCTACATAAAGCAGTGTTGAAGTCCAAAGTATATGTGACCTAAAAAGGCATTGCTCATTCTGACACATATACGACGTGGCCAGGACTCGAACCCTGACCCTGACCCTCACTCCAGGAAGCCAGCTCCCAAGCCTCACAGGGTGCGGGGGCTCACACTACAGAAACCTGCCTCACCTCCTCTCAGAAGAAAAGGACAGCTGGAGGAGATGGCTGGGGAGGAGGCTGGAGGATGCGGCAGCTACTCCTGAGGCTGGGTCGGCGGGAACTCCCTGCTCAGAGACCCCCAACCACCTCCAGGGCTGCTACGTGGAGCTGTGCAGGTTGGTCACTGCCCAAAGGCACCCGGACAAGGGACAGGCGAGGGCTGAAATCCAGCCTGCACTCCATTCACCGTGCCTTCCCCTGGGGCAGGAATGTGTCCATCAGAGCAGAGCATTTAAAAAAGGCCACTGGAATGGCAGCAGTGCTCATAGCCCCCGATCCCCGTCCTGATTATTTCAAATATTGATCCCCAAATCCAATGACTCACTGTACCCCCAAAGCAATTACATAGCCCTCCTACCAGAGAAATCCTGGGAGGCGTAGACTATCGGTTGTTGACTCCCGACTTCAGTTACATGCCAACCCCTCCCAAGCCTTAGCATGCTTCAGGTGTCTCACTCACCATGTAATGACGAAAACTGGGCCACTCTGGAGTCACCAGGACAGGGCCCACCCCAGTGCAACTTAACCCTAAGCAAGCCACCTCAATCCCTCATGGACGCTATTCTTCCATTAGAAGAACAGCCCTGAGGACCCCAAACCCCAATGCACACTTACTGCACCCCAACCACATGCTGAGCTGCCAAACTCAAGTGCACAGTGCCCAGTACCTTCTAATTGTTCCCCGACCCCATCCCAGATTCATGCTCCACCCTGTCTGTGCCTGGGAGGCTCACCTCTAGGGACTTGTCCTCTGGGTTTCTAGCCCAGTTCCCAAATGTGGAGCCCCTATTAGTGAAGTAAGGGGGAGACCCCTGTGACCAGAGCCATGCACTCTTCATCGTGGTTTTGCTTTATCTTGAGAAGTCATGTGGAATTCATGTTCCCATAATATATCTTTGTTAGCTTTATTATAAAAATGTTTCTCTTAGGTCGGTTTCCCCAGAAGCAAACCCGAGACCGGGATATGAGGGCGGGTCATTTGTTTGGGCCGTGATCCCAGGAAGCGCCATAGGGGAGCGGGAATGTGAGGTGGGGAAGGAAAGGAAGCCCACACAGGGTATATTAATGAACAAGGGACTACTGTAGGAAAGGGATTCGGTCCTGCTGAGAAGCTGCAGCAGGGGTATTTATCCACCATTTCCTGCCTGTCCTTAGTGTTGGGCTATCACTGAGGGAGCGCAGTGACTCCAGGCCTTTCTGGGTTTCCTGGTGAAGATGCAACCTGCGCCCACAGTCAGGGGTGCATCCTCTCGCAGCGTTGCAGGTGCAGTAGCCAAAACGTATGGGCATTTAAGGAACAGAGCCTACCTACCCAGGGGGTGTGGGCAGAGCAACCTTTGCATTTGCTACAGTGTTTTGCTCAAATATTCAAGTAAATTTGACTCCTAAATCTCCCCTGGTCCCTGCATTCTCTAAGAAGCCAAGTTGGAGAAGTCCACATCCAGAACTCTCCACCCTAAACAAGGCACCAACTCCCCATACCCACCCTTCCCACCAACTCCCCTGACCCTTTCTCACCCCCAGAGTTGCATACCAGCCTGCTGACCGCTAAACCCCACCACTCTGGGCTCGAGTCCCCAGCTGACCCCAATTCAGCCTTGGAGTCTGTGCTTATGAGTCTCCCTTCCTCTGGGAGGCTTTCCCGGGAAACCACTTGTTCACCCCCATCCCCAACCTCATCCATGCCCTACCCTCTCCAACTGAAGGTCAATATGACTAACTGATCCCTAAACACACACTGACCCTCAAACCTGGCTGCACCTTGACCCTCCAATCTAATGACACAACTTACAAAGACCCACACACTGAACTATATCTTCAATCCTCAACACCAGGTGACCCCAAATCATACTGATACCCCAATGCCAACTACACAGTGATGCCTCAGTTCCATCTCTAGCTGATCTACACTGATGGATCTACACTGATCCACAATGACCCACAACTGCACTGGAATATGTAGTCCGGGCACATATTTATCCCTGAAGTCAGTCACACATGGTGATGTCCAACCCCTAATACATACCGGCTCCCCAGTTCCAAACAGTACACATGCTAACCTTCTAAATGCAATAAGACACCAATCCAACAAAGCATAAAGAATGCTGGCTACCATTCTTTCCAACCACAGGCTGACCCCCAAGCACTGGCTGTCACTCCTATCTCAAGCCCCACATGAATGCTCACTACCCAGTTAGAGCCTCTACCATAGACATCCCAAGCTGACCACTCATTGACCTCATGAAGTTTAGCCAAACGGTGACCTCAGTACCTCAACCAAATAATGGCCTTAATCTCAGCTACCCCACAACCAGGCACTCTGATCTCCAAATAGGGCCACACTCTTAATCCCAGGACTTCACCTCACAATCAGTCCCAACAAAGAGTGATTCACCAGACTTAACCTCAGAGTGATCCTGTCTTGAGCATACACTGACATTTAAGCCCCATCCGTGCACTTACCTTTAATCCAAAGTCATACCCCAAAGCCAAACATCCCAACCTGACTGCAAGCTGTGTACCCTCTGCTGAACTTCACTGCTCCTCCACAGAGAGAGAGGGCACTCCATTGGAAGTCCCAACCCCCTGTTCATTGATTCCCCCCAGCCACATCGAACCTGTGGCTACTCTAGGCCTTCAAATCCTGTGTACATACCAACCCACCACAAAACAGTCCCAACCCAGCCTCACTCTGTCCCCTTCCACCTCCCCCACACCTGAGCCACACCTCACAGAGATCACCCAGGCTGAACTGCACCCTTATTCTCTAACACAACCTCACCCCCACAGACCTTGTAACCCACACATGCTAGGACCCATAGGGATGGTATTCAAAGAGGGATCATCTCCAGATTCCTATAGGCAGTGGCCCTTGGACCTGGGTACTTGACACTGTCCTTTGTGTCCTATCTCCATGACTCAGAGAAGGCACCGGAAGCTCTTGCCTAGCAACACTGGGACAGCCAGCTACATTCCTCCTATTATTTAGACATCTAGTCTCAAATTCTTCTCTAGCTTTGAGCATACTGACCTCTTCCATGGGGCACAATTCCCTTATGCCAAGTTCAGGTCTCCAGGGAACCATCCAGGATCTTGGTCAGCTACACTAAGTTGGGTCACACAAATCTGTGCAGCCTACTGGGCAGCGGGGTCAGGAGACTGGATGATTGTCCTGCTCACTTGCCCACAGGCTATGTGATCTCAGCTGGTCGCCTCACCTCTCTGGGACTCATTTGATCACATATGTCAGGGGTCAGCCAACTACCGTGAGCAGATTGGATCTGGCCATGCCCTCTCATTTTCCTATCATCTGTGGTTGCCTTCACAAAACAATGGCAGACATGAATAGTTGTGGCAGAAATTGTATGGAGCTCAAAGTTGAAAAGATTTACTATTTGGCCCTTATGGAAAAAGTTTGCCAGCTCTGCTGTGCATCCCCTACCTTCCTCCTAGAGGGTTTAATCACACTGGAAAATTCTGTGTGTGAAGGCTTGGATACAAGATACCTCCCTTCCTTCTCTGGGCTTCTCCAGGAAGATGCTTCTTAATGATGTGTGGATTGCTCACCATGATGATAATAAAACCACAGAGTTCTGTGCCCCCCAACCGGTGGAAGAGGGGCCAAAGAAAGATCACAGGGTCAGAGAAAAGGCCTTAGGGTTTGGGTAGCAAAATTGGGATGTCCCAGTATCTCTGTTTATTGTGGAGTTTCTTCCAACATTATTGCTTTTGTTTATTGAAGCCAACCCCCATGGCACTCACCACCCTTGGCAGTGGGCCCAGACCTGCCCAGGCCCCAGCCTGCCAGTCCTGGCCAAGAGGACTGGGGGTGGAGGGAGCACTGGCCAGGCCCCATTCCAGAAGCCTTGCTTGCTTACAGCCTAAGGCACTAACCCCCACCCCCCTTCTTAACGTCTTGCTTACAAGACAGCATTTGGAGACAATTTCTCATCAGACCTTCTTGTAAACATCCTCCTGGATGAAGCAAGCCTGAAGGATCCCTTATTGGAAACACCTGCGCCAGACAACGGGCTTGGTGAATGACAGCTTGCAGAACCGCCACCGCCCCCCTTGCCAATCCTGGGGCTGGTGAACCGGGTGGGATGGGAGATGGGAGTGAGGGTTTGGGGGGGGGGAGTTTCTTCCCTCCCTTTCCCCTCCTCCCTAATCCCCCAGAGGGCTGGTTATGCTGAGACAGTGTCCTTGCCACTGCGGCATGAAGGGGTGTCAGGAAGGCTCTGGGAACGGGAATCTGTCGTCGCCTGGTTCTTGTGGTGCCCCAGATTGCTCCCCATGAGTCACCTCTCAGATCTTGGAGTGAGTCGTGGCCCTCTCCAGCTTCTCCAAATAAGATGGCAGCCACATTTCTGTCATACATACACCCCCAGAGGTGTTAACACACTGAGTGTTAACATCACTTTAAATGAATGAGAATATTCAAGACTTTCAGTACTGTCCAAGTTTAAGCGGAGATAGAAGAGAGGCAGATCGAAGTTTCCCTAAGAGGAATTCCCAGGCTGGAAGTAACCTTGACATGCCAGTAAAAATACAGAAAAAGCAAAGTCAGAGTCCAAAGGCCACGTCTTCCACTGCTAAGGCAGCTTCCAGCCACCTCCCTGCTCCAACCAAACACTTCGGCAGGTGCTGACCCAAATCCCCATTTGGCTAAGAGAAAGCCGCAGACAGGGAGGGAGGAGGAGGAAGAGGAGTATATAAATTGGGCCCTGAACTCGTAGGATAGCAATTCTTGTACCGTGATAATTGGTCTGTGATGGGACATTCCAGCACTCACTGGACCCCTCCCACTGCCACCCTGCTGGGACTTGTGGCCAAGCACCCCTGTACCCCTTCCTGCAGTCCAGCTCACAGATTCTCTCTGCCATTGGTCTGCTGACAAATCCTGGGACCCGCTGAGGTCGGACCCTGCTCTGGGCCATCCCTTGGCCCTCCTGGGGGTCTGGAAAGGGATCTTCTTGTGCTTCTGGGGCTGGACACCCTGTTGAGGCGCCCTTGTTAAGGTGAAGTAGATAGTTCTAGAGGGAGTAGCGGCGATGAGCATCTGTCTCTCTGGCCCAAGACAAGCCACACTCCAGCCACCCCTCACCCCAACCTCCCTCCTGGCAGGCCACAGAGCTCTGAGTGGGACTGAGGTGGGGGAGACTCAAGAAGGACCAGGCTTTAATGAGTTGGGCAGAAAGAGGAAGCACGAGGCTCCATGAAATAAATTAGTGAAATCTCAATTCCGATAAATCCAGTTTCTTAAAAAAAAAAAAAAAAAAAAAAAAACACAGCAACTGGTAGGAAAAGAAAATGTAATTTATGCCTATTGAAAGGAGGCCAGGTTTAAATTGATGAAGTCTCCTGTTTATGTAATAAATCCATTTCCATTCATGTCACCAATATATTTATCCACACATCCTGGTCCAAGTCAAATCTTCATTATTTTATTATTCAACGAGGGGCATAGGGGAGGGCAGGGGAACAGAGTTCTGTGTCGAATTAATAAAGTCTCACTCTCTCCCCCAGATCCCTCCTTGCACAGGGACAATTTATTCCTAAGAAGAAGGCAGAAGAACTGGATGCAATTTATGTGCTTTGAAAGAGACCCAAACGTAATTAGGCAAAGTCTCAAGTTCACCGAGAAATAAATCCCAGAGAAAGTAGCCGGGGGTAAAATTTACGTTCCCTGAAAGTCTGAAAGCCTCTCTCCCACCGGCCTCCCGCCCCTCCCCCAGGCCACCGTGCTCGGTTCCTGGTTCCTGAAGCCCGCCAGGCCACAGGGGTTCTCTCTAGCACCCCCACTTCCCACGGGGACCACCGTGTCTACAGGGTGCTCCCCTCTGCCTGTGGGTCCCCAGGGATGCTCACCCTGCCTGTCCGTCCCTCCCCTTGACACATACACACCCCTCGGGCCACTGTCTCTTCACTCCACAGTCAGGACAGTTATAGGACTAAGGGACTTCTTAGCCCGTAGGGGCATTTGCCCCAGAGAAATGAAGGCTTACAGGGAGGGCCCATGCCTCCACACCAAGTCAGAGGCTCTTCCTGGAGTAAGGCAGTTTCCCTGAAGGAAAGCCCACAGAAAGCCCCTCTCCAGGCCCAGGGAGAGTCTCTCTTCACTCCCAGGGCCCCAGCTTCCTTCTTTCAGGAGGGAGGTGTAGGAGATGGGGTGCCCTTGCCCCAGGAGATGGGACATTCGGTATTTGGGCCAGGGTGGCTCAGGATTTTTATTTATTTTTTTAAAGTTTATCTGTTTGAGAGTGAGAACAGAGAGAGTGAGAGGGGGGAGGGGCAGAGAGGGAGAGGGAGAGAGAATCCCAAGCTGGCTCTCCACTGTCAGCACAGGGCCTGATGAGGGGCTCGAAGTCATGAATCGTGAGATCGTGACTTGAGCTGAAACTTAGAGTTGGACGCTTAACTGACTGAGCCACCCAGGGGCCCCAGAGCAGTTCAGGATTTTTAAGCCATCAGTTTGGACAATCCAGAGTGGCTGGGTCGGGGACAATGATCTGGTGGGGGGTGTCTTCCTGAGGGGGAAGTCCACGAGTTGGGATGCAGAGCAGAGCTTCCCGCCCCATGGGGAAGCACAGGGGCTGCTTGGAGCTCTGTGTGTGGAGGGCATATCCATATGAGGTTTACAGTTGGGAAACCTCCATTCCCCTCCCTCACCCACCAGACAAGTCCCTAAGAATGTAGCTTTGTGCAGCCACAAGAGTCGAGATGCCCCTAGGACTAATGCTTCGTGGCTGAAAGCCTTCTGGGCACACACAGCCAACAAGTGAAGAAGGTTCATGTTGTTCCAGAGAGACTGTGGGAACTTAACCTAGGTCTCGACTTAAGGTGCCCCCCCAGTGAGGAGCTAGGCCCATCATGACCCAGCCCCAGCCCCAGCCCTGCCTTTTTCTCTCAAGAAACAGGCCATCCTGCTCCGGGCGATCAGGCAAAAGCACTTGGGAGGGTGCTGGAAGGTGAGATTGAGGTCTGAGCAGAGCCCAGGCACTGGCCACAGAGAGAGAAGACAGACACGACAAGTAATGGGTAGGAAAAATCAGCAGGGCTTCGTGCAGGGCAAAGGAGTGGCGGCAGTACCCAGGTGTCTGGCAGGAGCTCCTGTGTGACCAGCCAGTGAGGTCATTTGCTATGACGACGCGGGCTGGGGGAGAAGGAACCAGGTGGGGACAAAAGGTGATGAGTTTAGCTAGAGAAGAGCAGATTTGGGAGGAAAGCAGGGATAAGATGGGTTCCCTTTAGGGCAAGTGAGTTGGCCGGGACTTTGCCTTCACCAGAGAGATGTCTGGTGGAGATGGTCAGGTGTTCAGGAGCGAGCATGGGGAGCCTCTGGCACACAGATGGTCCCCCACCAGGAAGCCGCACTTGTCCAGGGAGAGCGTGAAGAGTTAGAGCGGGCTGAGGCCAAGGACACCCCCCACAGTGTCCAAGGCTGAGAAAGGACTATGCCCTAAAGGCCGGATGCCCCCACCACTGGTAGCAGAGAACACTGAGGGGACAGAGCAGAGGCCAGACCTCAGCAGGCGGAGGCAGGGAGCCTGTGCCTGCGTGTTGCTCTGTGGATAGGATTAGCCTTACAGGCTGAACAGTGACTGACATGACATCACAAAACAAGTGCCAAAGGAGGGTCTCAGGGAAGGCACCGGGGGTTGCTTCTCAGAGTCTGGATGCACTGCACCCTTGGAGAGCAGGCCGGGCATCTTTCTCTCCAGGGTGGGAGGGAAGGTGGCCCTGGACATGAGATGGAAGACCAGGCCCAGCTCGGGATGGGCAGGGAAGGGCCCAGTTAGAGGGTAGGGTGGGCCCCACATGTGGAGCCCCAGGTCCAATCCCTACCAAGCCATCGCTCTTTCTAAGTGCCCCATATTTTCAGCTTTTGCTGGCCACTGGCTGACCGGATGGCCTGTGGGAGGCTGGCCGCCCTGCCCCTGGAGAACGTCAGGTACCTGATGGAAGCCCATAAGACCCGTGTCAGAGTCTACTGTCCTTTGTTTCTGTTAAGGAGATGCTCCTGGGGTGCAGGGTCCCAGCGAGAGAGCCTTTTGGGCTTCCCTCTCCAGCACATCCCTGATGGCTGTACTAAATGGAAGTGACCTAGACGCTGGGAATGTTGATGCCTTTCTCAAAAAGGCCCAGGCTGGGCCCCCTCCATGGGCAAGCTGCCTTCAAAGACTGCTTCCCCATGGGCCACACCTCTGGGAAAGTCATCGTGACTGAAGGGGGCCATCCGATCCAACTGACACATTATTGCTCAACAGCAGCCCATGGCATACGTTGACGGGAAATGGGCTTGCAGTTCAGCCAAAGGGCTGGTGTCTTCGATGATGCAACAACTGCTGTATCTGTGAAATGGGCATTCTAGAAGGTTCAGAAAGGGAGCCCTTCCACCCTCAACCTCCTTCTGCCCATAGGCAGCCTCAGGTCAACTCTGGGCAAGCTGGGAAACTCTGGTCAGGTGGCTCTGAAGACACCAGAAGGGGGCCGGACCAGCCTATGGCCTGCGGGGGACGGATTGTCACCTCCAGGGGTGCTTGCCTTGCAGACACACACCTCCAATGGGGGCCGCTTGATTTCTGTGTGACTTCCCTGACCTGGGCAGCAAAGGCTCTGCCTATAAAATTCTTGTTTTATGAGGTTCTCTGGGAAGCCAAAACTCCCCTGGCAAGCCTACCAGGCCGCCCCGGAGGAATGCAGCAAAGGAAGCCCTATTGCCAGGATGCATTGCATCTCAGTTGCTCTAGGAGCTACTTATTTCTCAAAAGTCCAAATATCCAGCCACTTGTCACAGATCTCGGAGGAGGTCTCTGGCTCTATCAGGAAGGACTGACTATGAACAAAGATCCCAGGGTCCTGCTGTCCTGGACCCAAGCACGGTGAGAGGAACAGGGAGGGGGGGAGGTATCAGTGCAAGCCCAAGACTCCTCCTCCATTGTTCATAAGGCCCCGGAAAGCCCCCTCAGTGGACCCACTGTCTTCCAGAAGCAGACCCTGAGAAGGGGATTCATGTGCGAGTGATTCATCAAAGAAGTGCTCCCAGGAGAACCCAGTGGGGGAAGTGGGAGAAGTAGCATAGGGACAGGGAGAAGCTAAGTCACAGTGTGACAGTCTGCCTGATCCTGCAGAGAGCTCTGGAGAATAAATCACACCACAGATCTTATCCCCCTGGAGGCAAGGAAACGGCCACATTCCTCCACCAACCAGGCAATGGCTCAGTCTGCCCCAGGGGGAGAGAAACTCAGCATTTCCAGATCTCCAGGAGTCTGGGTGAAGTGCCTACAGTGACCCCCAAGAGTAGCCTTTAAAGGTGCAAACTCTTAAGAGCAAAACTCACAAAAGCCAGGGGATGGGCGCACAGAACTGGTAAAGGGCACCCGGGTAGAGCCCAAAAGCATCGTTCCTCTTTGGTAAGCTTCAACTTTGAGATGACAGTGATTCCCTGCATTGATCTGTGTCACACCATTCCACCCAACAGAGGCAGCAACTGAAACCTATCCACCCTCTTCCCAGTATGGGTCCCACTGTCCTGGCCTCTGACTCCCAGCAGGAATGATTTGGGGGTCAATTGTGTGGTTTTAGTATGGCTCAGATGTGTTCTGAGAACTCTGATGGCCACCATACCACTCTGGGAATCATTGGAGTAACTACTTGACAGAGTCCTTTTCTGAAACGGGATGAAAGACTGGTTTCAAGATTGGTCCTTACTCTCTGGGACAGGAAACATTTGGTTCAGGCATGCAGCTTTGGTCAGGACTACCAGAAAGAATGAGTTAAGGGACAAGGCAAGATTCACTCCTCTGGGGCTGGAAGCTTTATTCATGAACCACCAAAGCTGTATACTTGGATCATGATCTGGACATTTTGGAGCTAAAATCAGCAAGCTCCACAAAGAACTCCAGTATTGGAGGTGGTCATGTCCATTTTCCTTTTGGCTACGAGAAAGCTCTCACAATTTTGTGATTAGGAATGAGCCATAGCTTACATTTATGTGTATTTTTTAATATAAATTTCCTTGATTTACCTGTACTTCCTTTATAGAAAGTATAGGGGAACTATTAACCTAGACACTGTTTCTGGTAAAGACTCCTTAACTTTCATGAAAGGATAGCAATTTTCTTTGCCATCAGCAAAGCTCTTGATCATGTCTTAAGTGAACAGCAGAGGATAATTTCAGGCTGGTTGCTTGCCTGAAATTGTAACCTGAACTCTCTGCTACTCAACTCTATTCAAAAGCCTGGTTTGGAGAAATTGTCATCGTGGTGTGGGTGGGGAGGTTTCTTAGTGATAATAAAAATCTCATTCCTGAATCAAGCCAGGCTATTCTGTCACCAGAGAGGTCATTCTTGGGCTACACAACTTTGAACACTCCTGTAATTACTGTTACTAAATATCCTTTTGGTCCTCAGTGTGCATTTCATCCCTAGAATCAAGAGTAAGTTTCATGTAAAGGGATAAGTGCTTTGAAACTTCCTAAGTTGTACACAATTTACTCTTTATTATGGGGATGTTGCCTAAGACCTTGCCTATTAAAATGCACATTGTTACCAGGAGGAATCGACAGGAAAACATTTTCTTTGACCTCATGGCCAGAAAGCCAGAGCCACAGGTCTCCTTTTTTATTATATGGGCATTGAGAATTGAATTATATGGGCATTAATCATCTGCCCCTCTTTGCTTTGGCAGCTAGGAAGCTCAGAGCCAAATTAACATCTCATCTATATCATTGGTGCATACGTGTGAGACTTTCTATAGCATAGCTGGGTGAAGGAATGGTTACCTTCAACTTTATTAGATATTATCAAATTATTGTCCAAGGAGATTATCATCAAGTAACCCAGAGTTCCTTTCTCTCCCTCTCCAGATCAACACTGGGTATAATAATCGTGATGTTTAATTTTTGCCAAGCCAAGGAGTTTGACATGGTTGTCTTTTAAATTGCATTCTCCTAGTTCCTCAGAGCATCTTTTCATATATTTATTAGTCTTGAGGTTAATTCATTTTAAGCTGCCTGTTGAGAGCCTTTATTTCTTTTTCTCTATTGAAATATTATTCTTCCTCTTACTGACTTCTGTAATATTTGCAAGACTTGTAGATTTCCTTTTACCCCTGACTTCATCCTATGTCCCTAATCTATTTGCCACCATCTTGATTTACTTAGCTGTCTATATCTATATTCTTATATCTATATCTATATCTATATCTATATCTATATCTTTCTATCTATATCTATCTATCTATCTATCTGTCTGTCTATCATCTGTAAGCTAGGCACATTACATACTCTTGGGGTTATAGTAGTCAGGGTCGAGTAACTACGATAATAAACAATCCCCAAATTGAAATAGCTTAACAGAATAAAAGTTTATTTTTCTATATTATAGCAATCCAATGCAAGCATTGCTGATGGAGTGACTCTCCTTCTAGTGTGATTCAGGGATCTGAAATCTGTAAACTCCATGGTTCCAGAACTCTCTGCTGGACTCTCCATATCCAGCCAGAATAGGAGATTATGTGTGTGTTTTGGGGGCGGGGTGGGGGGGTTGTTCTCAGGGGTAGGCATGGAGTGCCCTCCATCACTTCTGCTCATATCTGATTGGCCAGAACTTAGTGGGAAATGCCAGGCCCAGGATGCAGAGAAAGATTTTGGAGAACACACCATCATCTCTGCCATTCTATAGATATAAACACGTGTTGACTTTGTCTTTCAGTTTGTGTTGATGGCTCATAAGATTGTGCTTGCTTTCGGGCCATCTAGATGGTTTATTTGGTGGCGGCAAAGCATAAGTACATGCAGACAAGGTGTAAGGATGGCCGTGTAGAACGCTGGGGAGAAGGAGCTCAGATCCATGTTGGGGGGACCTTTCTCAGAACTTTGGTGAATTGGAATCACCTTGAAGTATTAGAGATCCCCAACTTTGCTATGAAGAATAGAGAAAGAGAGTGGCCAGAGCAGGGATAAGACTTGAGAAAATACTGACACACACACACAAAAGGTAAAATTCATTTCTAGAAAAAAAAGAGTGGCTTGCATGATCAGGCAGACAAAGAGACAGAGCCAGAAAAATAAAGGACTAATAATTGGGGTCCCTGGTGGCCCATCCCAGAGGTGAGGAAGCAGGTCTTGGGGACGGGGGTGAGGAGGCCTCGAAGTGGAGCATTGAGACCACAGGCCTCTCCGTCAAGAGGAGGGAGCCAGGATGGGCAGAGCCAGGGAGCACAGGTCTGGGGACCGCCTGAGAACTTTCCCAGCTGTCCCCTCCTGAGCCAAGAAAGAGCACACAAATGAGATGATCCAGCTTCTGCCCTCGGGGACTCACTATCTGGAAGGACAGACATATCCTCTACTGATTACAGCCAGACCATGATAAATCACACAATAAAGCTGTTATCAAGCTTCTTAGCAGGATAGAAATCAGGGAAAATTCTGCCAAGAGGGATGAGAAGGCATTTACACCAGGCTTTAAAAGATGAATGCAACGTGTAACGGTGGACAAGGGGACGTGGCGAGAACTCTGCTGATAATGGTGCTCCTGGAACTAAGGCCTCCACTTATGAAGGCACTTAGCATATGTGATCTCACTGAATGGCTCCAACCACGCCACGTTGTTATCAGTTCCACTTCACAGATGCGGAGACTGAGGTGTAAAGGAGGTTCCCCAGTAGCTCAGCCAGAGAGTGGCAGCACTAGCACAAGTCTGAGGAAGGACGTGAAGAGGACCAAAGTGTGGCTGCATTTAGGGCAGAGAGCCACTGGGCCCTCTCCAGCCTCCCAGACCCTGAAGCTCAGAAACCAAACCCGCCCCCTCCCCCGACAAGGCCCAGCTGCCCTCTAGGGCTGGGGTCTGTACCAAGACCCTTGGCACCCCCGGAGCCCAATCCCCATGCCGGCCCTGAGCCTGGAGATGAGGGCCATTTCAGGCATGGGGCAGGGGTGGCAATAGCAAGAGCAGGGCCTCTGGAGTCAGACAGGTGCCTCGGAGCCTTCCCAGCATGTGGCCTCCAGCGACATTGCTAGTTCTGCTCCTGGTCTCCTCGCTCGGGAGATAAGGATGATACCACTAGTGTTGCAGAGCTATGAGGATTCAAACTAGATGGCATGTTTCACATCGTCCCCTGGGCTTTGTAGGAAGCCAGGGAGGGGAATTGCTGAATCTCAACTATCTAGGGTACTTCTGGGCAGAGGGGTCTCCCCAGGGCCCCTCTTGCTGCCCCTAGTCGGCATTCTGGCCTTTAGAGGGATTTCGGCTCCGGCCTTCTACCTATCCTCTTCCCTGTGGCCCTGGGGCAGAACCACTCTCTCCCAGGCTATCCCAGACCTCCCCAAAGACCTTGCCAGCTCCAGCCCGTCTCACTTGAGTGGCCGCAGGTCAGTGCACGGGGCCTCCATCACGGCCCCCCCTTACTCACAGCCTGCAATCACTCTTACCAATTAAGGTTGGGCTCCTCTTCCTGGACCAAAAACTTTCATACCCTGTTCTTCCACCACGTCTCCACACTGCCCACTGCCCATTCTCTCCAGCAGGGACCCGGGTTCTCACCCACTGCCACACGAATGCTCATGTGTTTCCTAGGCCTGCAGGGCTCTCTCCCACCTCAGCTGGCAGGGCTTACCTGGATACCTCTTCCATCTGAGGCCGGTCCCCACTAGGAGCCTAGCCCAAGTATCTGAGGCCAGGAAGGATGGACAAAACAACCTGGACCACCTCTGTCTCTAGCCTGTGGAGCCACATGTCCCCCTGAGCAGAGCACCAGACAGGAAGAGGCTGGGGCCATCTTGTTCTTACATTGCTCTAGGCTGAGGCATTTTTCAGTCAAGGACCAGGAGAGTCCAATGCAGGAGACACCTACCTTGAGCTTCAATTGGGCCCACCTGCTCATTTTGTTGAAGCAGCGGTGGCCCAGGGAAGGCCAGTGGCTGACCCGGGTCCTCAACAGCCAGTGGTTCTCTGCCAGGCCCAAGGACCCCCTGACTCCTGTCAAGGGAGCTCATAACATGGGGTTGGTTACATGCTCTTTGTCACTACATCTATTTGAAAATTGAATAGAAAGGGGCTGTTTGGGAGGAGGTAGAGGGAGACCAGTAATGGCCTAGACTTACCAAAATAAAATTTTATGTTCCTTAAATACATGAAGTCACCCTGAACGGCCATTAACAAAGCATGGTCAAGGAAAGGTACTGGCTACTTCAGAGATGAGGTCAGAGTTCACTTGTGATTGGCACGCTAACTGCTCCCATGCAA
The DNA here is from genome assembly GCF_018350175.1 of Felis catus. Taxonomy (NCBI): domain Eukaryota; kingdom Metazoa; phylum Chordata; class Mammalia; order Carnivora; family Felidae; genus Felis; species Felis catus. Next base: position 88,500,123 of record NC_058370.1, read on the forward strand.
GTGGGTATGGCCAAAGGGTCCAGTACTCCCTCTGCCATCTGGAACACAACCTGCACTTGGAGGCCGGGAGCTCCTACAATTATTATCTTGTTCCCACGAGGAGTTTGTTCGGCACATGTTTCCATCAGCAGGGTCTAATTCCTCCCCGGTCTTGTGAAAGCATCACAAATTCTAAATTAGAGGTGTCTGAGCTAACAAGGGCCTCTCTCTACTCTTCTTACGTTTCTTCCATTGTGTGTTCCTCACTGCCACCACCAGCCCCCAGCTAGATCTGCAATTCCGTGGAGACAGGGACCATGTCTTCTATTTCCTTCATTCAACAAGTACTGATTGACCACCTGTCATGGTTTGTACCAGGTGCTTTGGGGAATACAAAACATGGGAAAGCACAGTCCCCACCTTCAAGGCAGAGGAGATGACCCTGTTGTGACTACGTTGCCTTGGTTTGTGAAGCCACCCATAGTTTTCAGATACTAGCTCACTTGGATATCTGCAATGCTCCTGAGGGGGTGGGAGGGGCAGAGCTAGTATTGTTCCCATTCGTCAGACAAGTAAACCGAGGCCCACAGAGGCTAACTCACACCCTCAGAGCCACACAGTCTATTGGTGATGGAGCTTGGGCTGGAGCTCCCAGTTCTCTGGTCTTGCTGACAGTGGGCAGCTAGACCTGTGCACGCTCACATCCGCAGCCTCCCCTGTCTGCTCATCTGAGGGGGCTGGACCGTGCCCCTCTTCTTCTGGCCCTGCCCAGTCTAGCACCAAATCCCCCACCCCCACCCAGTGTGTACCGTTTAAGCACATGTAGCTCTACAACTCATTGGAGACTAAAATCAGAAAATGATAAAAGGCAACGAAAACACTGACGTGAAAAAATTTGATATTTGGCCAATTGCTCACAAGTGAAGGGGGGCCTAACTGGCAGGAAGTAACTCTGCACCCCACTCGGTTCCTCCCACAGGCTCTGCCAAGGGCCCTGTGAAGCAGGAACTCCTTGAAGGAGGAGCTGTTCAGTGGATGGTTATTGCCTGGAGTTTTAGAGAAAACAGGGGCCCCTGATTAAACAGACCATTGTCGTATGAGCTCCCCAGGGGCAGCAAAGCTGTGCCCTCCCAGGAGGCAGCCAGCAGACAACGGATTTTGTCTGTGCACACCAGCCTCTCATCTCTCACCTAAAGGAGCCAACTGCAATGTCAATGGCTTGGTGTTGCTTCTCCCTACTGCTAGGGACAGGGTTTGGGGCAGAAATGGGAACCCAGTGAACTGAATTGGGGTATCCCTCATCCCTTGTCACAAGCCAACCCATTTATTCTGCTGCCCAGAATGTCCTCCATGGATAACTTTGGCTCCTCTGAGGACACCATGTGGATGTGGCAAGCCAAGCTGGGAGTGGGGAGGGCGGGTGACGTGGCAGCAGATGCGGCCACCTGGCCTTCACTCCCAGAGCCCCAGGGGTGATGGGAGTGGCAATAAACTTGAAGAGCTAGAGTCCATATGGATGGGAGAGACTTCTTGGGGGAGGCAGGGTCTGGTCGTAGAGGGGCCACTGGGGTTTCCTCTTAGGGAGAGCAGCGGAAGAGAAACATCTCCCCTTTCCAGGGAGGTTTTGTCCGAGGATAGCCAAGGCTCTTGAGTGTGCATCTGAATCCCCCAGGGCAGGGGTGGGGGTGGGGATGGGAAGTTGCTCACGAAAACACAGATTCTGAGGCCCCACCCTCAGAGCTTCTGAGGCAGCAGGTCTGGGGTGGGGCCTAAACGTGTGCATTTCCATCAAGTTCTCAGGTGATGCTGCTGTTTTGGGGTCCACGCCTAGAGAACCACTGGAGCTTTCTAGAGACAGGGACGAGTTGACCTGCTCTGTGGGGAAGTTCAGAACAGAGGGTCAGCAATGGCTGTCTTTGAAGGCCTCTTATCTGCGGGCAGTCTGGGATGGTGAAGCAGGGCAGTGGACAAGTGACCACTCGGTCTTCTCCATTCCACCCCATCAGGGAAGAGGGAGCATCGAAGGCTGAAGTTGGAGATCACGAGCGGCGTGAGGTGGGGCCTCCAGGAAGGGTACATACTTGTGCGCACATGTGTGTGAGGGGGGTGGGGTGGGAGGTAGAGCTGGCTTTTCCCTGCCTCAGGAGTTCATCAGAGCCACCGACTCTGCCTCCAACTGCCATGGTTTGACCTCATAAAAGTGCCCACAGCCTTCTAGGGCTCTTTCTCTGCCATGCTCCTGGCCGCTTCGACCCTTCCTGGTGCCCCAGCTCTCCTCAGGTCGCAAAGGTGGGACCACACGTGCTCCTCCTGTTTCTCCCATGGTGGCCTTCACGTGGCTGGGTCACAGCAGGTGCTCAGTGAAGAGTACGGGGCTGGATTTGATTTGGAGCAGAGCGAAGACAACCAGGAGTGGGAGGCAAGGAATGGCAAGGCCATGGGCTCCCAACTGCTGAGCTAAAAGTGGAAAGTACAATCACAGCCGCGGAGGCTTGGCCTTCTTCCTTGTCTCACCATCTGCTTTGCAAGGAAGGGAGCAGGGAGAGGCCACAGCACATGTTACTCACTTGCTGAAGTCACGGGTGGAGGCAGTCAGGGATGGAGGTTAGGGAAGGAGGCCGACCTTCCTGTCCCAGTGAGTGGCCCTTCCAGCTACCCTGCTTATCCAGACCCCAAATCTAGGACACTCCCGGCCCCTCACCCCCACATCCAATCACGCAGGCACTCGGGGCAAGTCCCTCTCCAACATGTGCTCCAATTCATCCACTTCTCTCCATCTAACTGCTGTCGCCCGGCCCATGTCTTTCTTCACTCACCTGAACCCTGAAGTAGTCTCATCTTGTGATACTCTGCTCCACTTCTGTTTCCTCAAATCCACCCCAACCAGTGATAGTGCAAAAATGTCACTTAGTCTCATGGCTTCTCTGCTTAGACCCTTTTAGCATCACTACCACTCTTTGAATAAAATCCTGACTCTTGCACATGGCCTTCCAGACTATTCCCAAGCTGATCCCCGTTCCCACCCTCACTCCTCTTGAATCTCCTGCTGCCTTCACTCCTCACTCCTCACTGTGGCCACATCAGCCCCCGTGCACTCCAGGCACTTCTGCCTCTGACCTTTCTGCACTGGCTTTTCCTGTGGGGACACCCTCCCCAGGACTCTCACTTAGAACTTGTCCACCTACAATTCAGACACCTGCTGCAAGGTACTGGCCACCCTTGGTGGGATGAGTACGTGACTGGCTATTGGAGACAATGCTACCGCAGCTAGAAAACACCACCCCCAGGAGAGGAGAGGTTTCAAAGTGAGTGCATCCCCAATTTCCTCCCAACTCCTGGTAAGAGACAGACACCTCTGAGGCCCAGACAAGCAGGAACTCCTCACTGTGCCCCGAGAAGGCCAGAGGCCCCACCATCAGGAAAGCTCAGGGGAAAGGCCAGGGCTGTCATTTACATCATTGTTCCTGTGAGTGGTGCTCCCAGAGCTGTTCAGTGCTCAGTCTGCAAGGCCACATGTAGCACCCCTGGGAAGTAATCACTAGAATCTATTTCCCAAGGGAGCTGGGAAAGAGACCAGTGAGTGATGCCTTTTTTTTTTTTTCTGGGAGGAGAGGTCAGTGAGAAAAGGGAATGCATGGCCCCCTGCATGTTTTCACACAGTGGTTTCTGCAGGGTGGGTGATGGGCACTGCTGGGAGGAGTGGAGGCTGCTTGGATTTCAGTATCTCAAGAGATCCCCCTGATCCCCTTTATTTCATGCTTTTGTGGCTATGAGGGTCTCTGGCTAAGATAGTAAATCCTGCATGGTCAATAGAAGCAAAATGACAATATCATATCCCCATCTCCCCAGCCTCACCTCCAGTCCTACATCCCATCCTATGGGATACCAAGCTGATAGACCAACACCTACCCCCCCAGGGCTTTGCGACAATTATGTGAGCAAGTAGACATAAAGCACCTCGCACTGGGCCTGTCACAAGTGGGCCGTGTGTTCTCTCCATGGGGCAGGGGGCGGGGATGTCGATGGGGATGGGGAGAGAGGTTTGAAACAAGGAGTACTTGCTGGCACCTATAAAATTATACTGCAAAAAAGAAAGAATCAGAAGAAAGAATGGAAAAAGGGGGAATGACAGGACTGCTTCTCGATATGCTTCTAATTTGGAGATTCTGGCAAAGGGCTGGGAGACAGCGTGGCAGGCTGAGCGGAGCACTGACCCGGAGCCAGGAGACTGGGGTCTAGAAGCTGCTCTGTCGCAGCCCCAGGGCCTGCCACCACCTCCCTCTGCCTCCGTGTCCCCTTACCCATGAAGGGGCCAGGGGGAGAGCACTCCAGGCCGGCTCCCGCCCAGTGCTGCAAGTCTGGGATTCTATTTAAGAGCACGTAGCCCATCTGGTTCCCATTGAGGAGGCTGCGTTTTCTCAAGTGCTGCCCCCCCTCTGCAATCCAGATTCCCACCATGTGACCCCATCTTCTCCCAATGGTGTTCAGTTTTATGGCTTGTTGTTCTGTGTGCGTGATTTGAGTTTGGGGACTTTTTTATCCCCCACACACAGATTTCCCTCCCTCTTCCAGAAAACGTGGAGCCTGAACTTTTGACTGCCTGCAACCCTCAGGGGGATGGTGATGAGGACAGAGGGCATGAGGAGATGGATGTCTCCGCCTGTCTCCTACTGCCGACTTCTCGACTTCTTCATTTGTTTCTTCTCTGTTTGAAGCACTGCTCCTGATGGCCCCTCACATGAATCAGCCGCGAGCTGAGGCCAGAGAGGAGGCTAGAGAGAAGGAACTGGTTCAGTTCAACAGTTCAACCGCATTTACTGAGCTGCCCGGGCCTGTGCGTGCTGGAGCTGCAGAGGGGAGAGGCCGGGCTCAGGGCTGGAGGAAGCCACACACTGATAGATGGCAGAAGCACGGAGGCACGCAAATAACCTGGTTCGTAGCTGAGCCTGCCCACCCGGCTGTTCACAGGGCCCAGCCAGAGACCCTGAGCTCCACCTGGCAGTTGAGGGATACAGAGAAGGCTTTCTGGAAGACACGAAACCTGGTCATTGGCTCATTCAATCATTCTGCAATTATTTATTAGCCCCCTTGTAGGTTCCAGGCTCCACGCTGTATATACTGTGTAGAGAGTGGTGAATACAGCAAATGTGGTGTTACTACTCCCAGAAGGAGCTTCTGGTCTCTAGAAAGAGCAAGACATCAGATAACAGCAAGCACATATATATGTGTATATGCATATATATAGTTATAAAGTGGAAAAATGCTGACAGCAATTATAAAGAGGTCTCACTGAAAGGAACGGCTCCTTAAAGAAGTGACATTTAAGCCAGATTGAAAGAAATAGTAGGAGTTAGTAGACAAAGAGCATTCCTGGCCAGGGGCAAGTGCATGCCTGACCTGGAGCCAGGAGGTGGATGTGCTAATGCCCAAAAGATCTTTACTCCTTCAAGCAACTGAAAGATGGGCAACGTGGTGGGAACGTGGGGGTGGGTTATGGGGCGCAAAAGATGATCCAGGAGAGGTAGACAGGGTCCAGGTCATCTAGGCCATGGTGAGGCCAGGATTCAGCCTGAGGTCAGGGTCAGAGGTCATTCTGAGGTCAAGTTTAGGGGTCAGTATGAAACAGGGCTTAGTGCTCAGGCACAAGCACTAGAAGCTATGCTCGGTCTGTGGCCAGGGTTAGGCCTTTGATGCCAGAATTAGGGGTTGGTCTGTGGCCAGGGCTAGAGTCAGTCTGAATCCAAGGCCAGGATCATTCTGAGGTCAAGTTTAGGGGTCAATCTGAGGACAGTGTTAGGATCAGTCATTCATTAAATATTCACTGAACATCTCCCTGGTTGACTCCCCAGGAATATAGTGACGGCCCGACTGCATCCTTTGCCTTCCTGGAACTTAGAGTTGAATGGGAAAAACAGTCATTAATGAAAGCACTTCCTGAATAGTTAGTTCATTAATTACCATTGCAATGAGCTCTATGGAGGAGAATGCCAGGTGCCCAAGACCTCAGGGCATCATTCTGGTTACTACAGCCACGTAGCAAATGATCCCACTAAGTCACAACAGGAAACGGCCATTTGCCATGTTCACAGAATTTGTGGGTCAGGAACTGGAAAGGGCATGGTAGGGATGGCTTATCTCTGCTCTGTGCTGTCTGAGCTCCCCTTCAGCTGGGGAGACCCGAAGGCTGGGCATGGGTTGGTAGCTGGAAACTGGAACCATCTGAAGGCTCCTTACCCACACATCTGGCACCTGGGCCAAGACTGATGGCCAGAACACCTACATGTGGCCTGTCCATGCAGTTGGCTTCCTCATGGCGGCCTCAAGGTATCTGGATTTCTTACATAAGCACCCCTGTTATGGGAAAAAGGCAAAAACCGCATCACCTTCTATGACCCGGCCTCAGAAGTCACACGGCATCCCTTCTACTGTGCTCTATTGTTCAAGCAACCTGTGCCCACCAAGAAACAAGGGAAGGGAAGTTAGTCTTCCCTCCCCTCCTCCACGGAGGAGTGGCTTGCTAGAACACGTGGATCACAGATATTTGGAAGTCTCTGGAGAATACCATCTGCCACAGATACCAGCAGAGGGCAGGTCAACTTGCGCTGTGGTAAGGAGTCCATCTCTAAACAGCATCAGAAAGGGGAAGAGAGTGTGCTTCTGGAATATACACTGGCCTCTGACCCAGTGGGAGCTAATCACCTAGCTGGACAGCCCCAAGCCTGCTGGACACCGTGGGGGGAGGTGGGAGGCTTCGAGGTTGAAGGAGCTCCCCAACAGACCAGGTTCCAAACACACCTTCCCCTGTGTGGTAGAGAGGGCAGACAGTTTCCAAGTCTCGGCTCTCATTCCTTACTGTTACATCAATTTTTCCTTTATAAACTGGGGTTCACTTCTCCTGGCCTGGGCAGACTGGAGGCTGGCATGGTCCAAACCGATTTTGGGTTCCCGGGCGTTTGAGGAACCTACAGGCGAGCCTAACTTTGATTGTATGCCATATTTTAAAAACCTTTGGTGCCTTACAGATGGTAACTGTTAATAACATTTTGTTGAAATTAGAAGTTTTGTGAATCAAATTCCATAGGAAATACACCAGGGAACGCCTTGCCTTAATGGAATCCTATGGTAAAATTTTCTCTAAAATGAAGACAAGTTTGTAAAGTTAAGAATTTCTCCCCCTCTAGGTTTTTCTTTTTAAGATACAGATTTGTGGTGACCTGGTTGGAGGAAGCAGAGCCTCCCTTCCCAGGCTCCAGACTCAAATAAAACCTTTCCTTTGTTCACACTGGTCTCGCTTTGCCATCTGGAGCTTTGTCATCTGTCCTGGGGGGTGAGAGGAAAAGAAACGGGTTCCAACAGCAGCAAGGATTTAAATCAGAAGTGGACGGAGCCTGAGTTATGTGGGTCTCTAGGAAAAATAAAAACAACTGGAGCGTGCACCAACCTGGAGACTGTGAGGATGACGTCCGGACGGCGCTGGCCTCCGGGACCCCTTCGTGTAGGAGCGTAAAGGGCCCTGTGCAGGAGCCCGGGCCCTGCTCACGGTTCAGCTGCTAACTCCCTGAGTGGGCTTGGGGCCTCTCTCTGTGCCTCAGTTTCCTTCCTCGGCTGAGTCACTTCGGAGGTCCGTTCTGCAGCTCCTGGGCCCTGACCCTACAGGCACCGCACCCCATCTGCCTCCACCCCTTCTCAGTGGCTACAGCGCTGCAGTGGTCCGGGCATGACCCCCTTCCTCACTGGCCTTGGGAAACTCCCTGAACTTGGCCTCAGGGCTGGGGTCAGGCGGGAAGTGTGGCCCAGATGACCTCATGCTGGGTTCTTGCCCTGCAGTTCATCCTTCGGCAGGCAGCTCAGTGACTCACCTCAGCGAGGGGGGGGTGGGGTGGGATGAGCCAAAGCCATTTGAAAACTGAAAGCCCTGTGGGGCCCTTCCCTTCCAAGGGCTCCGAGAACAGGCCTCTGGCAGCTCTTCAGCTCTTCTCTTCCCAGGGACCCAGAATGAAAGGCTAGATGTGTCCCAGCCAGGGCTGTTGTTCCTCTGCGGGGAGCTAGACCATCCTGCCTTCCCCATCCTGTCTTCTCTGAGCCAGCACCTCAGGACCCTAGGCCCAGCCAGTCTGTGAGGCGGTAAATACATTCTTTGCCCTCCCTGGGCCTGTCTCTGCATCTCGAAGCTACCATCTCTCAGCCCATCCCTGCCCTCCCTCTCCAAGCAGACCATCTGAATCTGTGCCCCCAAACCCCATGCACCTTAGCCCCAGGAAGGTTCGAGAAGAGCTCTGCGGCAAAGCCATTTCTTGCTCTCTGAGTATTCGTGGCTGTCCCACACTTTCCAACTGCCTTGCAGTTAGGTGGGGCCTGGTGACCAGCTCTGAGCAGTGATTACTTCTTGGCTGAGCACAGAAAGGCAGGCAAGTTCCTCCACACACTCTCTTCTGCTGATACCTGGGGGGTGAATATGGAGACCTCCTGTTGCGGATCTGCCCTGCCGAATGTGGTAGCAATAGCCGCATATGGCAATTTGAGTTTGTCAGAACCAAATAAAATTCAAGATTCTGTTCCTTAGTCACACTAGCATATTTCAGGCCCTTGATAGCCACATGTGGCTAGCAGAAGTTGCATCGCACAGCACATACAAGACGGTCCGTCGTTGCCAAAAATTGTATCGGACAGACAGCACCATTCCAGATGGTGAAGCTTCGAGATGCCAGGTCGCCATCGGCCTAGGTCCTCAAGCAAGAAAGGAGCAGGGCCCTCCCACCAACCCTCGACGGGCATGCAACACCATCAGAAAATCAACTTGCACCATGCGAAGCCACCGAGGTCTCAGAGTGGAGCTATGGCTCCCGCAGAGCCCGGCCTCCCCCAACCAGAACAACCTACCCACATGAAATGCACAGGGAGCGCCAAAAACAGGCGGAAGAGGACCAAGTTCCAGCTTGCCGGGCAAAGGCCACATGCAGTCCACAGCGTCTATAGTACAGTCTACACTTTGCCAGCCTTGCAGGAGGAGCTGGCTGAGGTGTCATCATGGGACAACTTCTGGGAGGTTAGACCAGGGATGGGCCTTAGAGAACGGGCAGGATTTGCAGAGGCTTGTAGTCATCTATCTACAAGAACTTTTGGCTGCCCACACGGGAAAGCAGAGATAAGCAAAGACGGGCAGGCGTTCCAGCAAGAGCACCAGGATGGCCACAGTGAAAACGTTGGTAAGGACACCAAAGCCTTGGGCCATGCAATTTTCCTTGGGGTTGCAAGGAAGCCTTTGAGGAGCTCAGGAGACAAGTCACGTGGGAATTGGGAGGTGAGTCTCTTTGAGGGTTTCAACCCAGCCATGGCCAAGCGTAGAGGGGAGAGTGTGTGGAGAATGAAGGATGAACTGATGTTGTCATTGCTGATAGTCAAGGGTGGGGTTGACCTCAGGAATGACAGGCTAGAATTCCATAGCTGAGGTTGCAGGGTTTGACTGGAAAGTCTGGGAATTCACAGAGGCGGCATTTTGTTTATGGAATAATCAGTTAATTGGTGATTAATTCGCACCAGAAGTTAGCTAACTCCAGAGCTCCTCCTCCCTGCTGAGTTCCAGGCTTGCCTTTCCAACACTCCGCTTGGCTTCCCCAGCTGAGGGTCCACTCAGCACCTCCACCTCAGCCTGGCCACAGTGACCTACCTGCACCACACACCCAACCCGGCACCAAATGGCCACGGTGATCCAAGCTCATGGCCATGGTTTTGGAATCACGTCACCACCACCACCACCGCCACCCACACGCACTCACATGCACACGCACGCACATGCACACGTGGGCATACGCGCATAGCACATCTCTCAACAGGTTCTGCTGGGGCCTCTGCCAGCCGTACCCCAGCCTTGACTCCTGCCCCAACATCCCTGCCTCCCCCATAATCCCATCTGGGACTGTTCTCCTAGACCACGGCAGCTGCAGGACTGCTGGCCCTACCTCCTATATCTCCGCTCCCTCCAACTCATTGTGCATTCCAGCACCAAACAAGATTTCCAGTATTTACCTGGGTCGTGCCTCTGCTCAAAAGCCTTCAAGGATCAAAGAAATAGAACCTCCTCAGCCTGGCATTCAAGGCCTTCCACTTGCTGACCCCCATGCACAGTCAGCATGATTTTGAATGTTCCCTTTGCACAAATCCCACTGTACCAAACAGAACCCCTCACTGCTGCCTCTGCCCCTTATACTGTGAGACCCCTCAAGCCCTAACAAGGCTTCCCCTGTCTCCAGCTATTCCGTGCAAAGCATGTGTAGAGGGAGGTCAAATGGAAAGGTCAAATGGATCTGAGGGCAAGAGGCATGGACTTCTGTTCCCACTTTCTGACTAGAAGTGTCACCTTGGGGCCCCTGCACCCAAACCTCTGCCACAGTAGCCAAGAGCTTCCTATTACACCCCAAATAAAATCTGAACCCTTTGATGCCATTAGCAAGGCCATGTGTGATCTGGCCCCTGCCAGCCTTCCTAGCCTCATACTCGCCCACACCCTCTCCCTCTCTGTTCTACCCCCCCCCCACACCCACACCCCCCGAGGTCTTCGACTTGCCCCTGAGGGCTCTGCCAGTGCTGTCCCCCTCAACCTTGAATCCTACACCACCCTGCTTAGTGTCGGCCCAGGCTTCAGATCCCAGATCTAAGGTGGCTTCCCCAGGACCCTAACCACCACATTGCCTGTCTCTCTCCCTAGCTCTTTCACAGTTCGTAACTACACTGTGAAAGCACACTGATTATTTTTAATGTCTGGTGCCCTGCCAGAATGTGAGCTCCTTAGGGCCAGGACCAGGCCTGTCTAACCCACCATGGAATCTCAGCAGGAAGCCTGACACGTGGTAGGTGCTCAATAAAGATTTGAGCAATGAATGAGTGAGTGAGTGAGAGAGTGAGAATCATGCAGAAGGTCCTCAGAACCACATGGGTGCCACCCTCTGGGCCCATCTCCCCCCAATCACCTCTACACTCCTGCCTTCGCCCTGCTCACCCTTACCAGACAGGGGAAGGGGCCACTCCGCATGGCTTCTGTTGGCTCAGACCTCACACAGTCTGGCTGGGCCTGGGCTTGTGGAGAATAAACAGTTCTAATCCAGAAGGGCCTTACTTTGCCCAGGAACTGGGCTTAGACACGTAGAACCCTGTGAATCTGATTTCCCCAGACCCCAGGCCCCTCCCAGAGCAGCAGCCCCTGCTCCCCTGGCGGGCTCCTGGATACAAGCCAGGATCCTGCCACCCTCTAGGTCTCTTGCCTCCCACAGCTCTTAGCACCGCCCCCCCCCCCAACCAGATCATAATCTCTCCTCCAAGATATAAAAATATGTTTCAGGGCACTAACTGGGGAGGTCATTACTTCAAAGACCCTCTTGGCAAATTCCTCTATTGGCCCCAGTTTAAAAAGGCAGCATCTTCTTATAATAGGGCTCCTTAGAGCAAGGCCCACCTGTGAAAATACTGCCCTCTTCAGGGATTGAGCCGCGCAGGGAAGGGCAGGCTCCAGGCCCCTCAGCTGTTCCCAGAGGAAGAGCGGGGAGGAGGTTCAGAAGAGCTTAAGAAATGGTCTTTTCCTGAAAAGAGGGAAACTCCTCCTGGCCAAAGACTCCAGAAGGGAATTAACGCTTTCAGGGCCTAGTTGAGGGACCAGCAGCGACCTGGCCTCAGGCGGAGCTCTCCTTTGTAGGAATCCCACGTACTATAAGGGACTGAGATCAGCCAAGCCAAAAACATTCTCCCTCCACTCCCCAGCCCTCTGAGCAAGTGGCTTCATTCCCCACCTCCCAGTGATGGAGGTCTTTGGATCTCCTGTCCCCAGTTGTAAAGGGCTCCTTGCACCCAGACCAGGCTGATCTTGGTCCCTCCCCTCCGTGAACATGGGGAGGCTCTCTGCTCCAAGCCTCCACCTGCTCCGAGCTCCAACCCCAGTGAGAGTCACAAGCATCTCCTCCTGCCTTCTCGGGGACGCCCCCATGCAGTAGGCACGCCCGTCCCCCTATGATTTAATCTCTCCTTCTCTGTCCGCCCCTCCCACCAGCATTTAGGGTGCTCAAGAGTCTGCCATGTTAAAACTGCGCAGGTCCGGCCGCTGCCCCGGCTCCTTCTGCCATTCACAGCCAACTATCTTGGAGGTGGCCGCACTTGGTGTCTTTGCCCCCTCACCCGTACTTTCTCCTCAATCCATAGTAGCGTGGCTTCAGTCCTCACCACTTTCCTAAAACTGCTCTGTCCAAGTACCCCGAAGGCCACTCTCTTGTTAATCAGCATGTGTTTCTCCATCTTGAAATATTCCCTTTCCTTGCCCTTCTCAGTACAGCGCACCTGCCTTGGCTCCTGTCCTCCAGCTGCACGTGATGGGCACTCTTCAGAATTCTGTTTCTGACGTTCCTTGTTTTTTCTTCTCTCCACGCTTGCCGGGTGATCTTGTCTACTTCCATGGCTTCGGTGATGCTAGAATCTTTATCTTCAGCCCAGAACTCGCTTCTGAGCTTTGGACCAAATGTTCATTCATTCATACATGCCCTCACTCACTCAACAGATCGAGCAACTGTCACATGCCAGCCACCGTTCTCAGTGACAAAACAGAACAAGCCCCTACTCTTGGGGGCTTAACAATGCAGTACAAACACTATGCAAGGGAACAAGGTCACTCCAGGCAGGATAAGTGCTCACAGGGCAACAGGCCAGTGTGACGGGGTCCATGGGGACTGCATCCATCAAGGTTACGTCAGGAAGCAGAGACGCAGTATGCAGGACATATTATAGGAATAAGACTTTACGAAGTCGTGGAGGAAAGTAGGGAAGGAGAACAGAGGCCCAAAGGGGGAGTTGGAAGATCAGAAGAGAGTGAGAAACCAGTGCGCGGGGCCAGGTGAGCCCAACCAGAGTGGGCCCTGAGGCAAGTCAGGGGAAGGCTGTTTCCTCTACACCTAGAGGTGAGCAGGGCTGGAAATAGGGAAGACTTGTTCAGAGAGCCATCCGCTGTCACCTGGATTACTGCCCTGTTTCCTAATTGGACTCCCCGATGCTGCTCTTGATTCCTTTCAACGTGTCCTTCACAGCGCGGCCTAAGTAGCTTTTCTAAAAATGTGGTCCCGGGGCACCTGGGGGGCTCAGTCCTTTAAGTGCCCGACTTCGGCTCAGGTCATGATCTCACGGCTTGTGTGTTGGAGCCCCGCATCAGGCTCTGTGCCGACAGCTTGGAGCCTGGAGCCTGCTTCGGGTTCTGGGCCAGATTCTGTGTCTCCAGCTCTCTCCGCCCCTCCCCTGCTTGCACTCTTTCTCTCTCTCAAAAATAAATAAACATTAAAAAAAAATCAAAATACAGTCCTAACCTGTCACTGCCTTTCTTAAAACATCTCCTGCTCCCCATTACCTTCCAGATCCCATTCAGATTCTTTGGCAGGCTGACCCTGCCCACCACACAGGCCTTCCCTCACGTGCTTCCCACTTTTGGAGCCTGCCCCACTCCAGGCTCAGCCCAGCTCTCCAAATCCTCACCAGATAAAACTTTCTGCACGTCCTTGTGCCCTCACTCTCTTCCAGACTTGAGAACATTCTTTCTTCCCTCACATTCTTTTCTTGCCAACTCTTACCCCGCAGGACTTAGCTTACACACCTCCTCCTCCAGGAAGCTTCCATGATACCCACCCCACAGACATCTGGGCCCTTCCCACGGGCTCCTCCAGATCCTCTATTTCCCTCTCTTTGCCCTTGTCTCCTGCTCAGGTACCTGCAGGCTTGCTTGTTCTCATGTTCAGCCCGCCGTGAACACTGGGAGGAAAGGCTCCTTGCCATGACCAGCCCCTGCCTGGGCACTGAAGGTGTTCGATAAGTATTTGCTGAATGAACAAAGGTTTACAAAAGCTGTGCAATAAGACATAAATATAATTTATTCTGTAATGTTCTTATAAAAAGCAGAACACAAACTTTTGTGTATATTAAGATTATGATTTATAAAATAAATAGAAGAAAAATGTATGCACAGTTAAATAAAGGGGGAGTGGAAGGAATAAGATACAGTTGTTGATAAAGGCTGGTGAGACTATGGATGACTTTTCACATTTCAGTTTCAAACGGTTCTGTAAAGTAAAAAAAAAATATTACCATTAAATATTTTTCAAAAGCAATAAATTGCTCTCTTACCACTTACTTCTATTTTTATATTCACATTCCTTCCTAACCACATTTGTTCTATACTTCCAAGAATGAAGATTGCTGTCTTGGGCAGAGAAAGCCAAATTTTTCCTTTCAGTAGGAGTTGACTGACCTGTCTTGTCTCTGTCATCTGTTCCCAGATACCATCTGCCGGAAAACGTGTTCCCATCTCTTCCTTATTCTTCTTGCTTTGTGTGACAAAAAGTAATTATGAGGGTTTTGAGTTGTACCAGAGTGGCATGCTGGTGGATATTTATAGAGACATAAATGGCCCAGGTGTGGGGGCCCAGATCTGACTCACAAGAACAAGCTTTTTCCCAGATTCCCTAAAGGAAATATGAGCACAGAAGACAAAGTAAGGTCAAGGAGCCCTTTGTTCCCCATGGAGGCTTTGCCCCATGCCCCTAAGGCAGGTCTCCCTTGACTTTGCTGGGTGACCTTCTCTTCTCCAGGCAAGCCCAGCCTCAGATCCCAGAGCTGTCGTCACGTAAGGAAGGCCAATCCTGAGCACTCCTGCTCAGCGGAGTAGAAAGGTGCACAATGGAGAGTATGCTGGCCCTTGAACCCAGAGCAGCAGTGATCTGGGAGGCCCACCTAGTGGTGGGAACACCACCAGCCCAGTGTAAGTAACTATTAAGTCCAGGAGAGAAAGTAGATCACACCATAGCACTGTGGACCAATCTTCGACTCTAAGCATCTTCATTACAGGAGGGACAAGGGAGGAGAAAATCACATAGGAACCTGGTCCAACTTGAGACCAATACTTAAGTTGCCACTTGCGTTCTGAAATCTGGTTTTCTTCAGATCCACCACTCTCCACCTTTGCTCTCATGTCTTGCATCTGTGTTCATGGAGAAGTCTCTTGGGAGCTTTGTATGCAACCCTCTGGAATAATTCCTCCTTGGGACACCTTTTTGTCAATTTCGTCATTTCAGGCCACGTTAAAATGTTTGGAGTTGATGTGGTAGGAAGAGGACGGGCCTTGAAAGTTGCCAAGCAGTAGATGGGCTTGGTGGGTTTAGTGGCCTGAAAAGAACTCTCTAACATCAATCAGTGTAAAGAATGGGAAGGTTGCATTGGTTCAGGAAGAGCTAATAAAGGCCAGAGCTATGGCAGTTTGAGGAGGTGGGTCCTAGGGAGGAGGGGAAGGTCTGAGAGCCATTCCAGGAGCTGATGGGATTAGAGGTGGAGTGAAGGTTATGTCCAAGGTTATATGGTAAATACTGTACTCCAGGCGTGTAACACTGATGGAGAAGCAAGCCTTTTGAGGAGAGGATAATAAGTTTGAGATGCCTGAGAGATATCCAGGCAGATATTTTCAATATGTATTTGAAGATATGAGCCTGGAGCTTGTGATTGGGATTGGGGGTATGAATATGGTATAGATAATAGTGGTAGATGTAGATACAAGTCCAGAAACAGATATAAGGTAGATATATGTGAGAGACACAGAGCTTGAGGTAGTTGTAGATACATCTTAACACATGGCAATGAGTCCAAACCAGGATGACTCCAAGAATTTTTCAAGAAAGAAATAATGGTAATTAGTGACCACTTGAGCATGGGTGATAAAAGCATGTAAGCAGTGAAAAATTGTCCCAAACATTTGAGTCCTGGTGTCTAGAAGAACAGTGTTCCCACGCACAGAAACAAAAAGGACTAGGCTATGGGAGGAACTGATGACTGGCATCCGAGCTGCTGAGTTTGAGATAATGGTGGGACACGCAAGTGGAAATGTTAACCAGGCAGATTTAGGACTAGAGCTCGGGTGGGGTCAGCCTGGAGGTGTGGAATTTGAAATCATAAAATCATAAGATGTTAGTGCCAGAAGGAATTTTAGACTCCGTCTAATCTGATGCTTCCTTTTATAGATGAGGAAACGGAGGCAAATTAAAGGCTCACACAGCTTTTGCTAGCAGAGCCAGAAGTAGAACCCTAGTCTCTTCCTTCCCAGCCCAGAACTTTCGAGAATGTGAAGATGGATAAGACAGCTTTCTGAGAGAGAACTGCAAAGGGCTATTGCAGTGTTAAGTCACAGTGACTCAGAAATGTCTGAAATGGTTACGTTAGAACACATGCGTGGTTGGAAATGACAGAAACTCATTGTCCCGACTCATAATGAGGATAAGAATGCCTTCAAGGATAGCTGGATCAAGGGACCAAATACCTTCTGTACTGTTTCTTTCATGCATCTCTCTCCTCTGTGTATGAGCTTGATTCTCTCGGACTGGCTTTCACTCACAATGGGGGGCATGGCCACTGGCTTACTCCAGACTTTTCTTACAGCATTTGGCCAGAGAGGGAAGAGGGCTTTCCCAGGGAGGAGCTTTCACTACCCAGCTTTTACATCACATGCCAATATCTGACCAAAACGCTATGATCCACAAGACATCACATGACTATGAATAGAAAATTGTTTCTAACTGGAAGAGAGGAAGTGGGGAGGAATGCTGGGAAGAGGGAATCAGCAGCCCCTCTAATGTACTCAGTAAAAGTTTCAGGCACAGACCAGAAAGCCTGAGCATCAAGGGATAAGCCACATGAGAGAGATGAAAGCGGGAAGGCTCAGGGCCCAAATCTGGTAATTTGTAGGCTGAGGGTCTGGGAACCAAAGGAGGTACCTGTGTTCAAGGGATGAGGTACAAAGGAGGGAAAATAGGAAAAGATTAGGTGAGCAAAGCAGGATAGAGAAGTAGAGAAAACAGACAATTAGTGTGTCAAGCACCACTTGGAATTGAGGTCACACTAAATCCAGGAGATCTCTTTCTAGAGAAGAGTCAAAAAAGGCTCTTTCCTCAAGGACAGGAGGACACACAGAGGGAAACGCAGTCAGGAAGGCTAGATGAGCCAGGGAGAGGAGCCAGAAGACAGGTCCCCTAGATTATGTTCTCCAGGAAATAAGGATTAGCGATTTTGATCTATAAAAACATGGACCACTCTTTGATAGGGTCACCAGGCCGGTAGATTAAAAGCATGAAGAAAACATAAAGAAAAAAAAATAAGCCAGAACCACAATTCCTAGAGGTAACACTATTGCATTTCATACATTATTTTTTTAATTTCATACATTGCTGTATATAAGTGCTTTTCTTTTTTGTAAAAATTAAATCCTACTGCACATACTCTTTTGTAACTTCTCTTTTCACTTAACATGATGCAAACATCTTTTAGTATTAACATATATGTTTCTACAATGTTTTTATTGACCTCACATAATCCTAATGTACACATATGTCATCATTTATTTAACTCATTCCCTAGTAGGGCTACTTAGGCAATATCCAGTTTCTTTTTTTTTTTTAAGTTTTATTTATTTACATCACCTCTACACCCTACATGGGCCCGAACTCACAGCCCTGAGATCAAGAGTCACCTTCTCCTCTGACTGAGCTAACCAGGCACCCCGGCAACAACCAATTTTTTATAATTTTCTATGGCTAAACCTTTATGTACATGACCTTTCACTTGTAACTTGGAAAAAAATCCTGGAAACATAATTTCTTCAAAAAAGTGTATGCCTGCTATAAAAACCAAAACTGCCCTTTAGAAAGATCGCACCACTTTCTCTCAATCTCGTTGATGGTAAACACTACTTTAATTTTCTTCTTTTGCTAGTAGTATTCCTTTCCAGCTATTACTGGTAAGAATAATACATTTTTCTGTATTGAGAATATATTATAAGGGTCCCTGTTCAAATATTTGGAAGCTAGATGAGAGATTAAGGAAAAAGACGATATTTTGTAGGTTTTATTGGGTTTTCTTCTGATCAGCAGATTCTAAGAGTTCTTTATATATTCTTGACATAAAAGTACTTTGTCAGATATGTGTCTTACAAATGTTTTTTCCAGTCTGTGGCTTATCTTCTTATTTTCTTAATGGATTTTTTTTATTTATTTATTATTTTTTAATGGATTTTTTTAAATAGCAGAAGCTTTTCATTTAATCACATTTAACATGTCAGTTTTTTCTATGGTTCGTGTTTTTTGTGTCCAAACACAGAAATACTCACCCAGCCAGTAAAGATTATCTCCTATGATTTCTCCTAGGGTGTTTATAGTTCTAGCTTTTACATTTAGGTACCTGATCCATTTTGAGAAACGTTTAGTATGAGGTGAGGTAAGGGCTGGGGTTCTGGTTTTCCGCATAGTTCTCCATTTGATCTAGCATCATTTGTTGAAAACAGAATCCTTTGACTCATTGAATTACCTTGTCCTATTTGTTGGAAATCAATTGGTCATATATGTTTGGGTCTATTGGCTGATCTCCGTATTGTGTTCCATGGATCTATATGTCTACCATTGTGCTACTATGGCACTGGCTTACTTACTGTTACTTCATAGGAAAACTTGATATCACGGTTAATTTTTTAACTTCCTGAATGAAGAGCTTTCAAAAATTTTAATTTTTAATTTTACTTATTTAACAATGAAAACATTCAGGAGTACAAATTTGCCTCTGAATAACTTTGCTATATGGAATGAACTTGTGCTACCATGCATGAATGTGTATTTTAAGGGGCCCCTGGGTGGCTCAGTTGGTTAAGTGTCTAACTCCTAATTTCAGCTCAGATCATGATCTCACTGTGGGTGAGATCAAGCCCCGCACCGGGCTCTGTGTTCCTGGTGCGAAGCCTGCTCGGGATTCTCTCTCTCTCTCTCTCTCTCTGCCCCTCCCCTGCCCATGCTCTCTGTCTCTCTCTCAAATTGACTAACTAAACATTAAAAAATAATAAAATGTATTTTAAAGCTAAAATAATTAAAACTTGTGTATTTTAAAGCTGAAATAATTAAAACTTGTGTTATTGGCACATGCACACAAAAAAGATATTCAAATATAAAAAAGAATTGAGAAAGTGACTGCTTAAATAAAAGTAGTAAAAGAACAACACCTTTAGTATAAAAGCCCCAGCCCCACCTGTCAGGTGTTCCTAAGAGACACCCCCTCCCCACCACCAGTGGTATTGAATATGTTCCCATGAATCTGTTCAGCTGCTAGTCACTGCTGGGCTTGGTTGCTCTAAAAGACACTGCTGATTGCCTCCATCACCTTGCACTGCCCCCCCGATGGCCCCTACCAGGCCACACTGCTTAAGCTGCCCTTACTGCTTTGAGCCACACCAGTGACACCGGTAGTTCCTGAGGGTTCTCCTCTCTTCTTTCCCGTCTTCCCTTTACCCGAGGACTCTTCCCTGAGGATTAACCCTGGCATCTAATGTGCTCAATCCAAACTATGCCAAGATAGTTCAAAATGGCTTCCAGGGTGAGAAGAATTCTCCTTCCTCAGATGGTGTACTGGGTAGGTGGCTCAGTGAGGTCCTAATCAGGTCTCTTGGTCTCCTGAAGCTCTATACAGCTTTGTGAAAATGGCTTCCTTATTAGCCAGATTAAGACTTTCACAAGTTTGCTGTCCTTTTAAAAATACACAGTGTTATAAAAGTAATACATACTCAATGTAGAACATCTGGAACATACAAAAAAGCAGAGAAAGATAAAAATCATCTGTAATTCACCACTTATGTGAACACTGTTAATACCTTTCTATGCATATTTTTAACCTAATTAAGAATCTAACTATTTCTACAGTTGTATATCCTGCTATGATAAGTTAATATTATTTGAGGATTATCGCCATGTTTAATTCTTTTGGAAGCCCTATTTTACTGTCTGTGTATTTTTCCACAGATATATCATAATGTAACCACCAACTACTGTTGGTTATCTAGACCATTCCCATTTTGCTCTTATAAATAATATGTGCTATGCATCCTTAAACACATCTGCATTATTTATTATTTCTTTATAATAAATTCCTAGAAGTAGAATTATTAGCTGAAAGAGTATAAATCTTTTAAGGCTCTTAATACATAGAGGACAAATTTCTTTCTAGAAAATTTTTATCAGTTCACACTCCCACCAGCTGTGAATAACAGTATTATATCACACTCTTGCAAGCACTATTTTTTTCAATGTTTGTTAATTTGATAGGCTAAAAATAGACATCTTTTTGCTTTAATTTGCATATTTTGATTACCAGCCATGTTAAAAATTTTTATATGGGTTTATTAACCTTTCATAATTTTGTTTCTGAGCTCTTTACATTTTAAGACCATTATCTTTCTGCCATATTTGCTGGAGATATTTGAAGTATTATTCAATGTTCTAAGTTGTTGATGGTCGTTTCAAAATAGTACAAATTCTTTTTAGCCAGGATGCAAATTTTACATTACTGCTTAAAGTGTTTAGATGAGTAGTGGTTGGTTAAAAATGTCTCAAGAAATTTTGCTTTTATAAATCTCTTTCTACAATACTAATAGGTTTTGCTTTGTGCCTTTTGATGCTATAGTGTTGGAGCATTAAGCATCCATAGGGTTCTGAAAGGAAACAGATGGCCCAGTATAAGTGGGTAATTTGAGGAGGGTTTAATAAAGAGACTAAGTGAAAAGGTGTGGTTCTGGTGCAGTGAAACCACAGTGGTAGTACAGTACCCTAGGGCTAGAATAGCAGGGAACCAGCGGCTTCCTTAGGATGGAAGGAGCAAGGGTGACAGCAGGTATGGGAACCTGAAAACAGGGAGGGTCATGTGGAAAGGGCTCCTCTGAGAACTATGACCTCAGGGGAGGAATGGAGCCAATCTGTGACACTCTTGCAGGAAGGCTGCTAGGGAACTAAGCAGCCCTCCCCCCCCACCATTCCACCTCCCCTCCATCTTATGCTGGTGTTCTCCATTGCCCAAACTCAAGTGGAAGCAGAAACCAAGGGAGCAATGTGGCCCCTGCAGTTCCCTCCTGGGGCCCACAGCACCGAGGACATGAAGGAAGAGTGGATCTGGAAGGGAATATGGAAGGTGTCCAGCACAAAGACTTCTCACTGTTAAACAATCCTTATGACTTATAACTCTTGTCAATAAAAACTGACCTTTTGTGTTACTTTTTGTCTTAATTCTGCTTTTTCTGATGTCTTGTTTACATGTTTTTCTAATATAATTTAACTTATGTGTTTTATAGTGGTGTAAGATTAATTTGATTTGATTTATTATCTGTATAGTCTGCCCCTAGGTTTGAAATTTGCAACTGAGCTAAGAGAAAGGGAAAAGTATACAGACCCTGGGCAGAGGCCGCAGGTTGTCCTCTAATATCCATTTCCCTCTCCTCAATAGTACTAAAATTCTCAGTTATCATCTGGGCACATGGCTGCTCACAATAAAGACTACATTTCCCAGGCTTTCTTATACCTAGGGTGACCATGGGACTAAGAGCCGGCCAGTAGGAGCTGCAGAAAATTGACGCAGGCAATCCTGGTCATTTCCCTGAAGGATGGCGTGTGAGCCTTTTCCTCCTTCCTCCGCCCTGCTGCTTGGAGCATAGATGTGGTGGAGAGGCACCAGGACCATAGGGATATTGGAGCATAGGATCCTCGAACCACCTGGATTGCTTATCTCCAGAAACTGGATGAGAAAGACACAAACTTCTCATCTAAGTTGCTGTTGTTTTGTGTATTACACTAAGCCAAGTCTGATTCCTAACTTCTACAGATACTGAGGAGCAGAATTTCAACCACCCATTTAAATGGGGAAAGAGAATGGAGATTGACATTTTCTAAGCACCCACTGTGTGCTTTCACCTATGTTACCAGACTTAATCCTCTCAATAATCCTGCCATTATCACCATTTTCACTCCTGAGGAGACTGAAATTCAGTTTGCTTAAGAAACTTGCCCACAGTCACACAGCTAATACCCTGACTAGGTACGAGTTCCAACCAAGGCGTGTCTATCTGACTCCAAAGCCCTGGCTCCTTTCATGTCAATCTCCTGCAGACGGGTGAACAAAAAAGGGATTCCCAACTGGGCCAAGAGCGAGCTCATGTATAGGCTTTAATTGCCTCATATCCTCTTGTGTGCTTTATAGATAAACCATAACACCTTGTCATCATAGCAACTGTTGTTTACAACTGGAATTCATTCTTCAGTTCTGAAGAATGGCCAGGAGCCCTCAGCTCCGGGGATTTATGAGTAACAGGAAATGCAAGAACGCCAGCCTTCTGCTGTCAAAGAGAGAGGCCCTGGAAGACTGAGGTACACACTGCACAAAGTCCAGCATTCGTGACTCACACGCCATTGCCAACATCATCCTAAGAACTCTCTTGGTTCAGAAAAAATAACTTTCCCCAGTGAGAGTCCCATTTATCTTATTTACATACCAATGGTGGGCAACAGAATAGGATGATGGAATCTTTGGATCATTTTTATACTTCTCAAGGATAGTAAGAAAATGGATAGGAAATGTGTCCACTCCTCAGGCATTACTGAGTTGTTATCATAACTTAACGAAGACTCCACATTTGTACTTTCCTGAGCTCTCTTTCAGAGAGCTGCTTTGGACCAGAACTTTGTGGGGTGTACTGTGAAGTTAGCTCATCCCTAAAATTAGCCAAGTTGTTACTGCTGTAATATAGCATCAGCTCCCCTTATCCATACCAAGACGTGTATCCTAATCTTCCAGGCCTTGGGGTAACAAAACTTGCGTGGGTTCTATGTACAAATGAACGGAATGACCCCTTCTCCATATCTGTATCATTTGACCCCAAACACTCTGGATGCTGGTGCTCTCTCCAAGTTTCTCTTTAAACTAACTTGTGGGGAACGTCTGGATGGCTCAGTCGGTTAAGCGTCTGACTTCGGCTCAGTTCATGATCTCATGGTTCGTGGGTTCGAGCACCACATCGGGCTCTGTGCTGACAGCTCAGAGCCTGGAGCCTGTTTAGGATTCCGTGTCTCCCTCTCTCTCTGCCCCTCCTCCACTCACACTCTGTCTCTATCTCTCTCAAAAATAAAATTTAAAAACATAAAAAAAAAATAAACTAACTTGCGGATTTCTCTCTTCTTAGCTATAGATTGAGGTTCATTTTTTGCATATGAATGTCCAGTTGTTACGAGACCATTTTTTTTTAATTTTTTTTTTCAACGTTTATTTATTTTTGGGACAGAGAGAGACAGAGCATGAACGGGGGAGGGGCAGAGAGAGAGGGAGACACAGAATCAGAAACAGGCTCCGGGCTCTGAGCCATCAGCCCAGAGCCTGACACGGGGCTCGAACTCACGGACCGCGAGATCGTGACCTGGCTGAAGTCGGACGCTTAACCGACTGGGCCACCCAGGCGCCCCAGGAGACCATTTTTGAAAAAGACTATCCTTTCTTTATTGAAGTGCTTTTGCACCTTTGTAAAAAATCAACTTATCAACCTCATACCATATAAAAAAATTAATGCAATGGACAAATATAAATATAAATATGCAAGAACTAAAACTATAGAATTCTTAGAAGAAGATGGGTATGAACATCCATGATCTGTGCTTTGTAGATACGACAACAAAAACATGAACAATGGAACAAAAAAAAATAGATAAACTGGACTGCAACAAAATTTAAAACTTTTGTACATCGAAGTCCACTATCAAAAAAGTGAAAGGACAATCCACAGAATGGGAGAAAATATTTGCAAATCATCTACCTGGTAAGAGTCTGGTATCCAGAATATATATATAAATATATAAAAACGCTTACAACTTAACAACAAAAAGACAGCAACTTAATTAAAAAGCAAAAGACATGAATACACATTTCTCCAAA
The DNA here is from genome assembly GCF_018350175.1 of Felis catus. NCBI lineage: Eukaryota > Metazoa > Chordata > Mammalia > Carnivora > Felidae > Felis > Felis catus. The sequence continues at coordinate 88,523,886 of NC_058370.1, forward strand.
GAAGATACACAAATTACCAATAAGCACAAGACAAGATGCTCAACATCACCAATCATTAGGGAAAGGCAAATCAAACCACAATGGAATACCATTTCATACTCACTAGGATGGCCATAATAAAACAAAACAAGGAAAATGGCAAGTGTTGGTGAGGATGTGAAGAAACTGAAATCCTCATACGTTGCTGGTGGGAAAGGGAAATGGTGCAACAGTTGGGCAGTTCCTTGATAAGTTAAACATAGAATTATCCTATGACCCAGTGATTCCATTTCTAGATGAATACCCAAAAGAATTGAAAACAGGTGTTCAGACAGAACTTCTACCCAAAGGGTCATAGCCACACTACTCACAATAGCTGAAAGGTAGAAACAACCCAAATATCCATCAGCTGATGAAAAGATAAACAAAATGGGGTATATCCATACAATGCTATATTATTTAGGCATAAAAGGAATGAAGTATCGATACATGCTATAACATGGATAAACTTGGAACACATTACGCTAAGTAAATAAAACCAGACACAAAAAGCCATTTATTTATTGCATGATTCCTTTTATATAAAATATCCAGAATAGAGAAATCTTTTGAGACAGAAACCAGATTAGTGCTTGCCAGGGGCTACGGATAGGGAGGAATGGGGTGTGATTGCTTAAAGGCGGCACTGTTTCCTTTTGGGGTGAGCTTTATTTTCTTTTGTTTGTTTGTATTTAGATTCCACGTATAAGTGAAATAATATGGTATTTGTCTTTCTCTCCCTGACTCATTTCACTTAACATAATACCTTCAAGACAAGATTTCTTTTCTTTTTTTCTTTTTTTTTGCTGAGTAATATTCTGTTGTGCGTGTATATATATATATGTGTGTGTGTATATATGTGTATATATATGTGTGTGTGTGTGTATATATGTATATATATACCCCCCCACACACACACCCTATCTTCCACTCATCCATCGATGGATATTTGAGTTGCTTCCATATCTTGCCTATCGTAAATAATACTGCAGTGAACATAGGGGTGCATATATCTTTTTGAATTAGTGTTTTTATTTTCTTCAGATAAATGTCCATAAGTGGAATAGCTGGATCATAGGGTAGTTTTATTTTTAATTTTTTAAGGAACCTCCATACCGTTTCCCACAGTGGCTGCACCAATTTACGTTCCCACCAACAGTGCACGAGGGTTCCCTCTCCCCACATCCTCTCTAACACTTGTTTCTTGTCTTTTTGATAACAATCATTCTAACAGTTGTGAAGTGATATCTCATTGTGGTTTTGATTTGCATATCCCTGATCATTAGTGATGTTGAGCATCTTTTCATGTCCTTGCTGGTCACCTGTATGTCTTCTTTGGGAAAATGTCTGTTTAGATCCCCTGCCCGTTTTTTAAAAATCAGATTTTTTTTTTTTTTTTTTTTGGTATTGAGTTTCAGTAGCCCTGCCTCTCTTACTGGTCTTGATGTGGCCTTTTCTCCTTTGTTTTGGAGGAGATGTTCCACTAGCTTTTCATAGGGAACGGACCCACACATAGCTGGAGATTGGGTTTGTCTGTGGAAAGAGGTGAGTTCAGGATCTTCTTATATCACCATCCTATACTACTACATATATTTTGAATGTTGGATCTGTAATTTGAAACCTTCCCACAAAGAAAGTTCTAGCCCAGACGTTTTTACCAAACACGTAAGGAAGAAATAATGCCTGCGTTATACAACTGTTCCAAAGAATGAAAAAAGAGTAAGCATTCCCAATTTACTTTATGAAGATAGATGCAAAAAAAAAAAATAAACGAATTGTGAGCAAGGTAAATCCAGTGATGTGTTTAAAAAACCAAGTTGGGTTTATTCCAAGAATGCATGGTGAAAAGTTAGTTTAATATTCAAAAACCCAAGCAATATGATTCACTGTATTAATTATTATTGAGAAGAAAAATCAAATAATTATCTCCGTAGATGTAGAAAAAAATTATAAATTTTCTCTCAATAGATAGATAGATTAAATAAATAAATAAATAAATAAATAAATAAATAAATAAAAGCTTTTAGCAACTAGGAGTAAAAGGGAACTTGCTTAATCTGATAAATTCTATCCACAAAATCCTTACAGCGAACATTGTACTTAATGACGAAATATTGAAACCTTTCCCTCCGAGTTCAGGAATGAGACAAAGGCATCTACTATCCTTCTATGCAATATTTATCAAAGATTTTAGTCAATGTGTTAAGGCAAGGAAATAAAAATTACTAAAAAGGTACAAAAACTATAAATAAAGAAATAAAAATGTTATTATTCACAGATGACATAATTGTGCTTGGAGAAAATCCAGAACAACGTTCAGGTAAATTATTATAATTAATAATGGATTTAACAAAGTCACTGGGAATAAAATTAATATAGGCAAATCAGTTGTACCTCTATATACTAGCAGCATACAATTAAAGAATAGAAATGATTATATGATACTACTTATGAGCTATCAAAAAATCAAATACCTAGGGCTTAATCTAATAAAATATGTATAAGAGCTCTACAAGAAAAATACAAGTATCATTGAGAGAATTTTGAAATATTTAAATAAATGGAAGTATATATCACATCAAGAATTAGAAAGCTCAGTATTCTAAAGACATCTGCCGTCTCCAAACTATGTCGCACACAGAGAGGCCCACACATACACAGTCATTGATCTAGACGAAGATGATGCCACAGTGCAATGGGGAAAGGCTAACCTTTTCAGTAAATAATGCTGGGTAAGTTGAAAATCCACATGGAAGTAAAAAGAGTCTTGACCTTTACCTAACATCACAGGCAAAAATTAAATCCTAGGTGGATTGTGGATCTAAATGTGAAAAGTAAAACTATAAGACTTTTAAAGCAGTGGTTGGCAAACTTTTGTGGAAAGGGGCAGGTAGTAAATATTTAATGCTTTGTGTGCTGTATGGTCTCTGTTGCAACTACTCAACTCTGCTGTGTAGCACAAAAGCAACCACAAGCAGTTATTAATAAACAAGCATGGTTGTGTCCCAATAAAATTTTTATTTGCAAAAATAGGTGGTAGGCTTTAATTTGCCAATGCTATTTTGTGCATGCTCAAAGGAGGCAATATTGCCCCCGGGGAGTGAAAATTCATTTTTGGGGGAGGGGTGAAAACATCTTATTATTTTTATATGTAAAACAGAGATATACACACATGACCTAAACAGTGTATACAGTTTTATAGTGGAGGTGGTAGTGATTAGGAAAAAATATTAAGGAAACATCCTTTGGGGGTATGATTTTTAGTTATCAATTGCTGCAAAACAATATTACTACAAACTGAGTGGTATAAAGTAACACATCGATGACATCACAGTTTTTGTGGTCCAGGAGTCTGGGCACAACTTAGCTGGGTCCCTGAGAAGACTACGATCAAAGCATCAACTAGGGCTGGGTCATCTGAAAGTTTGCCTGAGGAAGGATCCACTTCCAGGCTCACATGGTTATTGGTAACACTCCGTTTCTTGCAGGCTTTGGGGCTGGGGACTACAGTTTCTTCCTGGCTGTCATCCAGAATTATCCTCAGTTCCTTGCTACATGGCTGTCCTCTTTGGGAAGCTCACGATACAGAACCTTGTTTCTTCAAAACCAGCAAAGGAGAGTGTCCCCTAGCAAGACAGCTGTTATAATCTTAGGTAACATAATGGCAGAAGTGACAGCTTATCACCTCTGCTGTGTTCTATTAATGAGAAGCAAGTCGCAGGTCCCTTCTGCACTGAAGGGGAGGGGATTACACAAGGGCATAAATACCAGGAGCAGGGGATGATGGGACCCATCTGTCCATCACAGGTGATAATGCAAAAGGTTGAGAAGCCTTGTTCTAGTTGATAGCACAGGAGAATGTCTTCACAAGCTTAAGGTGGGCAGACTTCCTAAGCAGTACACAAAAAGTACTAAGCATAATCAGACAAAACTTAAGTAGACTACACTAACACAAATAGCTTCTATTCATCAAAAAACACCATTAGGAGAAAGAAAAGACAAGCCACAAAGTAGGAGGAGACATTTATTTATTTTTTTTAATACTTATTTATTTTTGTGAGAGTGTGAGTGGGGCAGGGAGGGGCAGAAAGAGAGGGAGACAGAGGATCTGAGGCAGGCTCCGCACTGACAGCAGTTGAGAGCTGAATGCTGGGTTGAAACTCATGAGCCTGTGAGATCATGATCTGAGCCAAAGTCAGTCGCTCAACCGACTGAGCCACCCAGGAGCCCCAGGGAGAAGACATTTAAAATACACATATCTGGGGCACCTGGGTGGCTCAATGGGTTAAACTTCTGACTCTTGGTTTCCGCTCAGGTCATGATCTCATGGGGTTCATGAGTTCGAGCCCAGAGCTGAGCTCTGCACTGACAGCATGGAGCCTGCTTGGAATTCTCTCTCTCTGTGTCTCTCCGCCCCTCCCCCTGCTTGCTCTCTCTCTCTCTCTCTCTCTCTCTCTCAAAATAAATAAATGAATTTTAAAAGAGTAAAATAAAATACACATATCTTACAAAGATGGAAAAAACATGTACCTAGAACTCTCATAAATTGTGAGAGACTGATAAACCACTAGAGAAATGGGCAAAAGACTTGAATAGGTATGTCACAAGAGAGACTATCTAAATGCTAGTAAACAGATGAAAAGGTGCGCTCTATCAGTAAACATCTGGGAAATGCAAATTAAAAACACACCCAAGAGGCGAAAATGCTAAAGACAAAAATACCTGCAAGGATATAGAACAGCTAGAACTCTCAATCACTGCTGCGGGTAGTGCAAATTGGTAAAAATCATTTTTGGCACTGGTCTTTGACGGTAGTAGATCTTTGCCTGTATTTACTGAAAGTGAACACACGGGTACCCTGTGGTCCAGCAACTCCACTGCTGCATGTACACTCAGCAGGAGTGACATGTACCTAGATCCCCTTAGTGGCACCGTTCATTACTAGTCAAAACTCGAAATGACCCAAATGCCCACCAACGACCGAATAAATAAATGGTGGTATATCCACCTAATGTAAATCTTCACTAGATAGTGAAGAGAGAAAAAGACGCTGCTTCATGCAACAACATTGATGACTCTCACGAAATAATACTGGGCCAGAGGACAGAAGGTGTGATTCTCTCGTATAAATTTCAAAAGCAGGAAAAACTAATCCGTGGTGGTAGAATAGCGATTTCCCCCGGGTGCAGAGGGGCCAGTGACTGGTAGGGATTTCTGGGGACGTGGTAATGTTCCATTTCCCCATCTGGATGTCGGTTATAGGAATTTGTTCATTGAGCTGTACACTTAACAGTTCGTGCACTTTGCTGTGTGCATGCCATGCTTCGATAAAAAATTTACTTTAAAATGAGATTCATTGAATTACTAAAACCCAAATACAAAAGCTAAATCACTAGTAGACAGAGAAATACAGATTAAAATAATAATGAGATGTCGCTTCATTCAACAACATCTATTCCTAGAGGACGTGCGGAGGAAAAGAAACTCCAACGTATTGTTGATGGCAATATGAAATGTTATAGCTGTTTTGAAAAGCAACCTGCAAACACCTATAAAATTAAACTCTCCCTATATACCCATACACCTACATGTATATATATATATATATATATACACATACATACATATATATATATATTCATAGAACTAGGATATATGAGGACATATATTCAAGGACATTTATTGCTGCATTGTTTTCGTGGCAAAAAAAGCTGGAAGTAAAATTAATGCCTATAAATAGTGGAATGGCTGAGGAAAAATGGCCTGGCCATACCATGGAATATTATGCAGCTGTTTTACAAAAATGGGAAATATAACTTTTTGCCCGAGAGGGATTTAGATGAGGTTTTATGAAGCAAGATGTAGAGAGGGTAAATAATATCTCCTCTTTATATTTTGATAAAAAATGACAGAGAAACAAAAACTCTTATGTATATGAGTGTGTGTGCACACATATGAAATTATCACGTTAGCACAGAGAAAAATATAGAATGTTCCATACCGGTTCACTAACATGGGTTGGAATGCTGTTTTATAGAGGGATGGGAGATGAGAGTGGGGGGAAAGATTCTGAAAAGAAAAAGGGGGAACCAAAGTAACACATCCATGCCTTTATGTGAAATTACCTGTGTATGTGCATAAACTAAATAACTTTAAAAGACAAAGACCAAGAGGTGCCTGGGTGGCTCAGTTGGATAAGCGTCCAACTTCAGCCCAGGTCATGATCTCCCAGTTCATGAGTTCACGGGTTCGAGCCCTGCGTTGGGCTCTGCTCCAGCTCAGAGCCTGGAGCCTGCTTCAGATTCTGTCTCCCTCTCTCTCTGCCCTTCCCTCACTTGTGCTCATTCTCTCTTTCAAAAATAAACGTTAAAAAATATTTTTAAAAAAGACCAAATAATCACGTTGTAGTCATTTTAGAACAGAGTAAATCAATTAGTTCTTTTGCATCTTCCATCTTTCAAGTCATTTCAGACATGCGGAAAATTTAACCTGTGGTTATGAACCCCATTATTTGCTTCTAAAATATAATTGAGCTGTTTTGCTTCCTTTTGTAATTTTATTTAACATTTACAATATTTTTACTTAAAATCTTTGTCTTAAAAATGTTCAGCGGAATAGTTATGGCTCGCCCTACCTTTCCTTGCTTTATTTTTTTTTTTTTTATGTAACACACATTGCCAACTGACAGCATACCATCTGTTCATTTGCCTCCCGTCCTCCACACTGGAACGCGCATGCGCCGAGGCAGAGCCTGGCTCTAGCGTCTGCCACTGTGTCACCAGTGCCTGGAGGGGTGTCTGGCAGACAGTAGGTGCCCAATTAATGCTTGATTGGATTTCTGAATGAATACCCTTTCTGTTTTGACTTCCCTCTACTTGAGTGCGCTTCACCTACCCATGAATTCATTTAGCGCGTGTTTAAAGCACACTTGCAGTGCTCAAAATAGGAGCCAACAATGGAAGACAACATGACCCATTCCTCCCAAACAACATGCGTTCCGGGGGGAGAAAAGGCCAGGAAGGCGGTGACTATACGTGCTATGAATGCTATGACAGAGGTAAGCATGATGTACTAATGGAGTGCCGAGAGCTTCACTCCTAATTCAGCCCATTCGGGAGTGCAAGTGTAGGGAAGCTTCCAGAAAGCAGTAATCCCATGAGGGAAGGCACCAAAGCTCCAGGGCAGTAAGCAAGGCCATATGGCAGAAGCCAGAGTGCCCAGGGGAATCCCACAGGAAGCCTGGCTGAGAGCGGCGAGATGGGGCAGGCAACGGCTGGAAAGGCTTCTGGTTGGTATGAAACTCAGTGTCAAGTCCTCTTGATATAGTCATGACTCTCAACTGAGGGACCCAGATAGAATCACAGTATAAATTTCGTCCTGTTGCTTCTGCCAGAGTTGGGCTTGAGGGGAACGGGTCGAGGCAACTTGGTACTAAATTCTCAATGCCCTTTTCTGGCAGAATTTTGGGGTTAACATTCTCCTTAGGATCCTCTCTGGGCCTCTGCAAGTGGATGTCTGATACCGTGACTCTGCTTAGGGAAGGTGAGATTCGAGACTTTAAGATGCTGCTGTAGGACCCAGTTCTCCAGTTCTGCATGGTTTGCTGAGCAAGAAGCAGCCTGAGAGTTTCCAGGGAGCCCATTGGTTCACCAGATTGCCACATCAGGATTATTTTCTCCTCCCCGAGTCGGTGATGAGCTAGGAATTCCTCTTCTCGAAGCAGCAATTCTATCTATGCACCTGATGTGAATCCCCCTGGCAATTAGTTGTAATGTTTTTTGCTTGGTGTACTAATTCCCCTTTCCCAGCACCCTTAGGGTTAGTAATGATAACATCAACAGTTACTATGAATTGGATTATTACCATGGCCCATTTAATTTTCACAAGGATCCTGTGAGGTAGTCACTATTATTATCCCCATTTCCCAGATGGAGAAACAGACCTGGAAGGGTGAGTAACTTGCACAAAGCCATGCAGCCACAAGGTGACACAGGTACACACCTTGACATCCCAGCCTTTACCAATTTAGGAAGCCGTGCTTCACCCTGATCCTTGATTCGCACAAGTCTGAGCCCCTATCCCTTTCCAGGTGTGTCTGGATTTCCTGGGGAATATTGGTGTGTTCACCAAATGCCTCCTATGTTCTTCCCACCTCGGGACATCCTCTGGCTCTGAAACACTGCTTGCTCTTCTGAATGTTGCCTTTGTAGGCTCAGGATCAGTTTCCCCAGACATGTTCCTGCTCTCCTTGAAGCATCTCTTCCCCAAGTGTGGGAATAGCACCCTCCTGCCATTCCTCTGCTGATTGGAACTTAACACAAGCTGGCCAAAGGTAGGCTATGCAGACGGGATCACTGCACAAAAGGTTATACTGCACATTAGCAATGGCTTCCCTGAGTCCAAGGCCCAGGCCCCTTCACAGGGACTCCGTACTGCCCTCCTTTTCCCCTTGATTCTTGCCCATCTCACTGGGGTACAGGCTGGCCTCCCTGCCTTCCCCAATCTACCTGTTCCTAGGTCTACTCCAAAAGAAGTGTCCTTAAGCATAACAGCCCAATCTAAAATCCAACTGAATCGTATCCTAAGGCCCACAGACCGGAGCCAGTTTTCTCTTACTTAATTCTAAGGCCCACCTTCCAATCCTATGCCTAACCTCTTACAAACATGAGTGACAATGAGAAATCAGCTTCCTTCAAGAAAACCCCAACCCTACCCACAGGCATACAATCTTGCCCTTTCACCCTTAAAATACATCCAAACCCAAAGTTACAATCAAGACATTTCCCAACCTCTAGCTTACTTAGTCATGAAAAATACCATCTGTGAGCTATCAACAGTCCCAGCCATGCCAAAACAATTCCTTTTTCCTCTTTCTTCCAGCAACAGTGTTGATCAGACCTGCGTAGGCTTTCTGTCACCCTCAGGGTCTCCTCCAAAATCTGTGACCCAATGTTTGAAGAGTCACAGAAACATCTCCCAAGAACAAGCAATATTGTATCATGAAAGACTGCCTAATCCAGTAATTGTGAAAGAGGTATTTCTTTAAAGGAAGTATGTTTCTGAGGAGGTACAATCTGTCCACCCCTCCCTACCTCCATCACTATCGTTCAAGGAAAACTGTTAACATTATTATGCAGAGAAACTTAGCTCTTTGGAAATCCACTGCATTTGCTTTGCTTAATCAGAAGGGCTGTTGCCCAAGAATGAACCCAAGAACCCCCCTCTAGCAGCAAAGAAAATCACTTGAACCTTTGAAATCACAGTTCTGTTCCAGCTTTGACCCTCCTTATCTGGACTATATAAACCCCAGGACGAAGTTTTGGTTTGAGGCTCGTACTCATAATGTCTTGGCTTTCTCTTCTCTCAACAGCCTCTGCAGGGAGGAAGTTTCCAAAGCAGATGGTCTAAGAGTGATAGTAGCTAATAACCCTATGTGCTGTTTGGCCATGCACCACTGCACTGAGCACCCTTTCTCATTTTTAAACAAGGAGAGTGAACTCAGAAAGGTTAAATGGTTTGCCCGAGGTCCCATAACTAAAAACTGGGAGAGCCACCATTTGAACCCAATCAGTCTGGCTCCAGCTCTCTGAGCTGTGACTTACAGGAGGGGAATGAGAGCCCCACCTAGGGAGGAGAGCCACGGAAGACACTTCCCCTTCCACAGCAGAACATGGATACCATGACATTCTCTTAACACTGAGTGTGGTCCCTTTGGTTCTCTTCTCGAAATTGTTATTTCCTCTAGTGCTAGGTCATTCTCCTGGGCTGGTACTTACTGCAGATGCTCCTTCCCACAGCTCACTGGCCCCTGCAGTCACCGTGATTCCTCATCAACAAGGTCTCTCTGATGGGAGGCTGTAGGGGTCAGTTGGGGGAAGGGGGTAGGGAGGTGGGGGGTAAGAGGAGACTGGAACTCAATCTGATTCAGGGGAAGTCACCAGTGTAAGTCACTCCTCTATTTTTCTTTCTTGGCAAAGTCCTTCTCATGCCCTTTGTGTTCTTCAAGGGTTCTTTTCCCCCTATGTTTGCCAAACATCCCAGCTATTTGTTTTGGATGCAGAGGTGGAGCCTGACAACTCTTTATGGTGTTTCTTAATCAGAGTTTAATAGACACTCCTTTGCATCTGTGGTATTTGGTTGAGTAAGTGCATAGGCTACTTTATTTAAATTCTTTTACACAAGGGGTGACTTTAAGTGTATTTCATGTCTTGGATGAATGAAGTCTCAGAGCACCAAATACCATTGCAAATGTGATTGCTGAACCATTGTTGCTTATGTTTGAGAGTTTATAGAGAACTAGAGACAAGTCACCAAAGAGACTGATAAGTGTTGAGTATTTTTCAATGTCGACAAGATGGAAGGTGGGTGGGTATTGCAGACTGATGAACGTGACACTTCTTACCAACAAAACACCAGAATGGACTGAAAAGCATTCACTTTCTGCACACTAAATCACTATGCGCTAACATGGGTTCTCAATAAATAGCTTACACCAAATAACCTACTCTATTTCTAATTGGTTCTTTGACTAATGTGGATCAGGGACCACTATGGGTCAGCCATTGTGAACCATTTCTCAAAGCCTCTATGGAAATCTTAATAAATAAGATGAAGAAATGTGACTTGGCTGATGACAAATAAGATGAATTTGTAACTAGTTGAACAACTGTACCTAAAGGATGTTGATAAAATATTTTAAATCAGCAACTCAGGCAAGAGTATTTATGACAAGCTTATCAGATTTGCAAACAATGCAAAACTGAGAGAGGGTAACTAATAGTTTGAATGACAAAATTTGGATTCCAAAGGCTCTTGAGAGACCAGGACTTGGGCTAAAGCTAGCAATAACAAAGTGAATGGAGGTAGTGTAAAGGTTTTCATTTAGATACAAAAAAAAAAAAAAAAAAAACCCACCAAAAAACAAAAAAAAACCAAAAAATACAAAAAAAAAAAAAACCCAGTAATACAAATATAGGAAGTGTTGACATAAATTAGCAGTAATTCCTGCATTAGAGGGGAATGCTTTTGGCTGCAAGTAACAAAAATACCTGATTCCAGATGGCTAAGGCAATTTATCATCTCCTATAACAAAGAAACCAAGGGAAAGTAGCTTCAGGTGTGAAAGCTTTACTTCTCTGAGACATTCTGGGCTAGTGGTTCCACCCGTGGTGGAAAGGTAGGGGACAGATTTGCTCCCAAGGGATGTTTGGCAATGTCTAAAGATGTTTTTAGTTATCACAGCTGAGGAGACAGGGTATGCTACTGGTACCTAGTGATTAGAGAGAGGCCAGGAATGCTGCTAAGCATCCTACAACGTATAACAAACCTCCACAACAAAGAATTATGTCAGTAGTGCTAAGAAACCCTGATTTAGAATAATTCAAATTTACCCCTGGGGGTAGAGGTGTCAATGGATTGCCTTCCTCAGAGTCACATGGAGAAGGGGTGGAGAACTGAACAAAACTAGAGTTTGTTAAGAAGGAAGGAGGGAAGAAGTGAATATTGGAGAGTCCACCATAAAGACAATGCACCCATATTAACAATATCTATTGTTTTTGATGACTATGAGCCAGGGTCATTGCTAGCTCATAGAAGGTCTTTGTATAAATTAGAAAAGGCACCCCCTTCCTCAGACACTCTACTGCCATCTGCTGGAAAATTATCATAAGATACATATAAATCTATAATACGTTGTAAATAGAGCCCCCTAGAGTTGTGCAGTTCATAAATCACAATAATTTAAAGCATCTCTTCTGTGAGTCTAATATGATCCAGCTATGTGCAATGCCAGTCAAAGCAGTAGCTTAGGACTTTATAGACAGAACTGTATGTCCCACATAAAGAAAGTAAAAAACATTCTATATTAGTCAGATCACAGCTAGAAATCATAGTTAAATTTTTGGTTCCACAGTTCAAGATACAAAAGTGACCAAATGAAGTTGGACCAGAGGAGGAAGAGTCAAGAAGTCATAATAAATGAGAAGTGATTTGAAAAAAAAAAAAAAGGAAATGGAGATGGAGATGTTGAGTTTGAGGAAGAAAACACTAGTAGTGAACTGGAGAGTCCTCTACAATTATCTGAAGGGTGTTAAGGGAAGGGAGATCAGTCCAAAGCTGTGTTTCTCCATAAGGTAAAACTGAGTCCAATGAGTGGAAACAGAGAATAATGAGATCTCAAGGCTGAAAGTGACCTTGATGGTCAGTTAACCCCACAAGCAATGGCATTCCTTCTACAGTGCTTCCCAGCAGTCAGAGCACCTTCAGTCAATCCTAAAGGTTTTTTCGTTACATTGAATTCTGTCTCCTTCGATTCTTATCTAGTACCCTGGTCTCCTTAGCTGCTCTCTGATGACAAATAGTTTCAGAGAGTCAGACCTGCTTTACATAAGGAAGGTTTTACAACCAGGGTTTCCCCTCTAGGGCTTCCAATAGAAGGTGGGCCAGCATTTGCCAGCAATCAGGTTTCTCAGCTATAAAATGAAAACGTTCAAACTAGATCTCCAAACTCTTTCCTGGTATCCCAGTAGAGCGTGGCCTTGGGGCTACAAAATTAGGAGTGTGATGTACAAACATAGGATTAACTATGTGGCTGCCAGGTTTTTCCTCCCAGTTCCTCACTCTCTTTGTACACATTGGCACAATTTGGTGTGTGAATTTACTGTAATTAATTTAATCAGTCCCTAACTGATAAACCTTCAGGTTGCTTCCAATTTTTCATGATTGCAAACTTTACTGCAATAAACATCTTTATATGTAACTTTTGGGCACTTATATAAATATTTTTTATAGGTTAAGTTCCCAGGAATGAAATCACTGAGTAAAAGGGACAGGCACTGCAAAATTGGTTCTCCTTAATGATTTGCTTCAATTTATACTTGCAGCCATACAAATACTGGGCAATTATATTAAATCCTATCCATCAAACTGAAAAACTTAAATTTTAATCTTAATTTCTTTGACTATTAGTAAGGTTGGGCATCTTTTCTTATGCTTATTGAATTCTATGAGTTATTTTTCATAATCTTTGCCTATTTTTCTGAGTTATCAACATTATATAGAATTTTTTGTGTATTGTGGATATTATTTCCAGTTTTACATTGATCTTTTTAAGGCTTTTTAGGTCTTCCACTTGACAGAAATCATTGATAAAATCAGATTTGATACAATCTAACTTTTATAACTTTATAAATATAAATACAATACAGCTTTTATAAACTATAAATAATCCATGCTTTATAACTTTTAGGTTTTAAGTTATAATTAGAAAGGTGTTTTCATATGGAAAGATTATGCAGGTATTCTCCAAATTAATTACTTAGTCTGAAATTTATTTCTGCATGTGTTGTTAAGGAGCTAGAGGCACCATATTTTTGCAAATGGGTATCTACATATTCTGATTCCAGTTATTAAAAAAATCCTTCCCATGTTAATACAATCGTAACCTTCTTGTGTACTCTACAGGTTAGTTATTTTTATGTATGTATATTCATCTATTTTTACACTCTCTATTCTCTTCCATTAATCAAGTTTTCTTTTTTCTTTTTGTACCTCTGTCGTATAATTTTCATTACTGTAACTTTGTAGTACTTTTTTGTGTAATTGACACGCAATGTTATATTAATTTCAGGTGCACGACAGAGTAATTTGGCAAATCTATACATTATGCAATGCCTACCATAAGTGTAGTTACCATCCGTCACCAGGCAATGTTACTACAGTATTATTGACTATATTCTCTATGCCATACTTTTATCTTCATGATATAGTCCTTTTTTATAGTTCATAAAACAAATTCCTTTTTATTATTCTTATTTTGCAAAATTATAATTGACTTGCAGTGTTCAAATGTGAAAATCCCATTGGGCTTTTTATTGGAATTACATTCAATTAACAGAGTAATTTGGGAAGAATTGATATTTTTATACAATTAAATCTACCTATCCAAGAACTTGTTGTGTCTCTCCATTCATTAATTCAAACATTGCTGTATATTAAAAAAAATTTGGGGGGCAACTGGGTGGCTCAGTCGGTTGAGTATCTGACTTCAGCTCAGGTCATGATCTCACAGTTTGTGGGTTCAAGCCCCGTGTCAGGCTCTGTGCTGACAGCTCAGAGCCTGGAGCCTGCTTTGGATTCTGTGTCTCCCTCTTTCTCTGCCCCTCCCCTGCTGCCGCTCTGTCTCTCTCTAGCTTTCAAAAATAAATAAATGTTAAAAAAAACTTTTTTTAATAAAATGTTTTCACATACATCTTATACATTACTTCTTAAATTTGCTACTAGCTATTTTGTAGTTAAGCATACTCTTTGAATGATCTTTGTTTTTGCATTTTATTTATTAACAGATTGTTCCTGGTATTTAGGGAGCCTATAGATATTTGGGTTTTTATATAGATTTAATCTGGCTGCCTCGCAGAACTTGTTTCTTGTCAAATACTTGATGGCTGACACTATGTCAATTACTCACATCAGCCATAACAATGACAAGTCTTCCCTTTCTATTTACTATATGTAATTATTTGGTTTTCTGATCTCACTGTTTTAGCCAGAACCTTCAACACAATGGTAAATAATAGCAGTGATGGTTAGCATGTTGGTCTTGTTCTTGACGATAATGGTGTTTCTAGTGTTTCACCATTAAGGATAATGGCTGCAGTAGCTTTATAGTGACTAATTTTTATCAAGTCAATAAACTTGCCTAATTTTCCTGGCTTACTTGGAGTTTTTATGAAGGACAGAAGTTAAATTTTGTCAAATGACATTCTGGCCTCTATTGAGATGATCGTAATTTTTTCCTTTAATCTATCAGTTAATGAGTTGTCTGATATTGAACTAGGTTTGAATTTCTGAAATAAATTTTAAAATTGTTTTAATGTTTATTTATTTTTGAGAGAGAGAGAGAGAGAGAGAGAGAGAGAGAGTGCAAGCAAGGGAGGGAGGGCAGAGAGAGGGCAACACAGAATCTGAAGCAGGCTCCAGGCTGTCAGCACAGAGACTGACATGTGTTGCAGAAATTGGAAAAGAAACAATCAGATCAAAAGAAAGTAGGGGGAAGAAATTGACGCATAAGAAAGAAAAAGAAGCCTTGATACAGAAAGTCAAAACAAGGCTCTGTTGGCTACCCAGTCAGTAAATACTGAGTGTGTGCCAAGCATACTGCACATAACAGGTGGGGAATCCTAAGATGAGCAGAGTAGACATGATCGCTGTTCTTGGGGAGTTTCTTTGAAAAGATTTCTGAAAAGAGACAAACCTCTTTCAAGACTGGCAACAAAAAGAGAAGAGTGAAAAAGAACATAGATGTATAATTTTATAAATATGAAAGTGGGTCCCTTTCAATCATTTATTTTTTTTAAATGAGTTTTTTTTTTTTTAACGTTTATTTATTTTTGGGACAGAGAGAGACAGAGCATGAACGGGGGAGGGGCAGAGAGAGAGGGAGACACAGAATCGGAAACAGGCTCCGGGCTCTGAGCCATCAGCCCAGAGCCTGACGCGGGGCTCGAACTCACTGACCGCGAGATCGTGACCTGGCTGAAGTCGGACGCTTAACCGACTGCGCCACCCAGGCGCCCCTCAATCATTTATTTTTAACAAAATAATTAAAACAATGAATTCTACTCTGAGTGTAGCTTTGGCTTCACCTCATACATTTTGATGTATTCTGTTTCCTTTGCCATTAATTTTTTGGTAGAAAATAATTTTTAAAAAGTATTTCTAGTGATTCCATTTTTAGGAAACTTTTTGGTTTTATTTATTATTCCTAGTTTTTATTGCACCACGGCCAATTTTGGAAATTTATTGAGAATTTGTTTAGGTATTTATACGTGGTCAATTTTTGTAAATGACTCACAGGTATTTGAAAAGAAAACATTTTTCTATATATCGGGTATAAAGTTATATTGCTGTCATTAAATCAAACTTTATAATTGTGTTACCTGAATCCTTTTGAGTGTCTGTCCAATTCTGACGAAAATGTGCTAGAACCTCCCAATATGATTGGGGCTCCTTTAAGTTTGTGCATTTCTAGCATTTTATACTTTTTTATAATTAGGCTTCAATGCATAAAGCTTCATTAATATTGTATATACTCATTGGCTATAACTTTTATGAATATAAATTATTTCATTTTTCCAATCTAATTTTTCCTTGAATTCTACTTATTCTCATATCAATATTGCCATCCTGCTTCTGTTTTCCTAATCCTCTTTCATCCCTGCAACCCCATCTCTCTCACACACACATGCGATTCCCAATATATCTTTGTTCATATCATTATTTTTCACATTCTGTATCCTTTTGGTTTATGTGTTTCTCTTATAGACAGCACAATACTGGATTTGGCTTTTAGAGCCAATCTGAGATTTTTTTTTAAGTTTATTTATTTATTTTGAGAGAGAGAGAGAGAATGCACACATGAGTGCAAGCAACAGAGGGGCGGAGAAAGGGAGAGAGAATCCCAGGCAGGCAATTCGCTGTTAGCGCAGAGCCCAATAGGGGGCTCGATCCCATGAACTGTGAGATCATGACCTGAGCCAAAATCAAGAGTCAGACACTTAACCAACTGGGGCACCCAGAAGCCCCTGAGATGCTTTTTTAATGGAGAGTTTAACTTAGTTATGCTTACTGTTGTTACTTTTATGTTTGATCTCATGCCTTTACATTTTGTCTTCTGGTTTCTGTTTACTGATATTTCCTGGTTTCCCTTTTCTGAGTTTTACTGGACAAGTTTTTGGTACCTTTTATTCTCCAGTAGTTTCAAAGTCCTACATCCTATATCTATCCTACCATTGGTTATCTTTAAATTTTAACAAATAAATCTGAATAAAATATCCACATCAATAAATAACCACTATCTCAAAAAACAAAATGAAAGTTTTAATATGCTTTTTTTGATTGTCTTCTTCCCATGTCTTCCTATTCCCTAGATTTTTACAGGTATGTTTTTCTTTTTATAATCCTTCCATGATACTTGCATTAAATTTCTAAATCCCATTACTAACACATTCATTTGGATTAAACTATTTCTTATATCCTGAATCTTCCCTTTGCCTGGATTTATTTTTCTCTGATTCATTTTCATCTTGTTTCTCTCCAGCCCCTCCACCCTGCCCTTCCAGAAGGGGCATACAGATATTTTGACTTCTAGGTCCAAATAATGCCTTTCTCTGTCTCTCACATAAGAACATCAGTTGGGCAGGTATAGATTTCCAGATCACCCTCATTTCCCCTAGAAAAGGTAGGTTTGTGATAGCTGCTAGGCTCCAGGGGTGGCGTTTGCCTGGGGTGGGAACTGAGCCACCACACTGATGATGGCTTCCTTTCAGGACAGGTGGGCTGGGAACAGAGCAGCAGGCCAGAGTTCTCAGTTAAAAGGTTCAGGGCTATGAGGGCACCCATCCTCATGCTCAGGTGCTGTGCATTCTGCTCCTAGTAGTAACTTCATGGTCTGGAGAGCATTGGCCAACAGCTGGGGTGAGGAGCTCGGGTAAGCCCTGAAGACCATCACGTTGCTCCCTGCTGCTGGCTTCCTGTCCTCTAGCAAAGCCATTGATGTCAATAGGAAGATGGAAAGGAGTTGCCTCTGTGGGTGCTGAGGGCCTTAGGGAATTTCACCATCCTTCAGACTCCTTTCAGTTCTCCATATTTGTGGTACGGCTCAGAGTTCGCTGGGGCCCTGCCACACCTTTTCATTCTTCAGTTCACACTGAGACTTGGTAAGGAACACACACAACATGAGCTTGCCATGCTCACTGGGGGGAGGTGATCCAGTTTGCAGTTCATGTCTTTTCAATTTGCCAAGTGAGACTGTCCCACCACATATCCATTAGCTATCCTTGTTGCTGCGAGCATCAAGTCCTTTGAAGTGCTGTCGGGAATACCCTCACCTTTAACTTGAAGGGAGTATCCTCTTCACCTGTATTGTCTGCTCACCTGTGTACTAATCAGCTGTCCCTTTAATATGACCTTATCACTTCATTTCTTCCAGAAATTCCTATAAATGCCTTCCATTTTCACGACAGCCTCCTCGGTCGGTTCTGCTCTGGACTTTTTCTAACTCTTAGCCTTATTGGGTCTTTTTAGTACATCTTTTGGAGGTGGAAGACTCAACCTGACATCCTAGAGCTGCATCATAAAGGTCCAGAAGGAGCATGGTGGTCAGAGGGAGCCACAGGGTTGGCACCCGGCGGGGAGACAGGATGTGCACAGGTAAGTAGTGTGAAGGTGCTTGGCCCGTTGGGGGGTGGACAAGGATAGCTGGATCCCTGGCACCGTTTGCAGTGTGGAGGGTATTGGCCAGGGTCAGGGCTGGAAGATGCAGGTAGTAGGCAGAGAACACATTACGAAGAGCCAGCATGCAATGTCAGAGTTTAAACTTTGTTCTGCAGACTCTGGAAGTTGTAGAAATGGGAGTGAAGCAATTAATTTTTGTGCTTTAGAAACCTCACTGTGGTGACACAGTAGAGAAAGATGGATGGTGCTAGGAAACAAGGGGGCGGGCATAAGGAGACACCTGAAGCAGAGGGAGCAGGAGCTGTGAGCACCGGAACTAGGGCAGGGGCCTGGAGCGCTGAGGAGCCGATGGATAGCAGAGATAATAGGCAACTGTAATCACTCAAACCTAGAGACCTATTGGATATGGGGGTAAGGCAGCGGTAGAGTCAGAGATGACTCAGAGCTTTCTGGTTTGGGCACCTCCGAGGATTATGTTGCTATTTATCAAGATAGAGAATACAGGAGGAGAAGCAGGTTTCGGGGGGAAAGATAATGAGTTCGGTCTTGAACGTACTGCTTCTAAGTTGCCTGCAAAGTGACAAAGTGTTGATGTCAATAGGTTGGCCCAACAATTGGCTCTGGGGCTCAAGAAAGAAGATGCATGTGAGAGTCATTAGCGTGTGTGGTGGTTAATGCCAGCGTGCATGAGATTGTCCTGGGAGCATGTAGAACGGGCAAGGCCAGCTTCGTGGGTGTGTGACCACACAGGGCCCTGTGCTCAGGAGGGCCCCGTGGTTTTGGTTTAATGCTCTCCTGTCGCCATCTTGAATCTCTTAGTAACTTTTAAACTGGCACCCCCATTTTTATTTGCACTGGGCCCTGCAAATTGTGTAGCAATGTTTGAGAATAAGAAGGACAAAAACAAAGTGCTCTGAAGCACTAAGCTGAAAAGGGTGGGTGGTGCGAGAGAAGTCTGGTCCGATTGTGACAGCGCTCTGTGCCAGATGAGAGGACATGGAGAAGAGATGGGTGGTGGAAGCGAAAGGCATGAGGGTTGCAGGAGCACCATGTCACGCAGAGGAGAGCTGATGAGCTGCGAAGGATGGGGACAGCAGCCAGGTTGCACTGTTCGATGTAGAAAAGGTCGGAACCTAGACAAGAAGAACAAACAAAACAGACCTCTAGTTTGGAGAGAGGGTATGGAGAAAGATTCAGAGTCTGACCACTTCTTACCCCTTCTGCTGCCATTATTGTAGTGCAAACCCCCATCAGTTCTCATCCGGATCACTGCAATAGCCTCCCTCTACGTCTGCCTGCTTCGTTCTTGCCCCTTATTGCCACGGTGACCATGCCCAGACCCACAGAGTCTTCTCATCTCAGCAGAACATCAAGTATTTACTGTGGCTGGGGAGGTCCTGGGGAATGGAGTCCCTGCTCCCTGTCCGCTCCCACTCTCCTCCACACGCAGTCCTCCCCTACCGTGCTGGCCTCCATGAACCCCTCCAATATTCTCATCTTTGCACTGACCAGTCGCTCTGCTTGGAATTCTCTTTCACCGCGGATGCCCGATACTTCCCCCTCTTCCCTGGGCTCTGCTCAGATATCCCCTCTCGGTAAGATGGTCCCTGGCTGGGCTCTCTGTGCCCTCTTCCCCCTACCCTGCTTTATCTTCCTCACAGCTCTTGAAATCTCCTGACTTTCTGTGTAGTTATTTATTTGCTTTTGACTCCCCACCCCTTGGAGAGTAGAAACTTGGCTTTGCTCAGTTTATCTGGCTGGTCTTGTAGAAGAATGATGGCCCTGGGGACAAGCAGGAGCCGTACAGACCCTATTTCCCATGCCAAAAATTGTCATATGTTGTCCAGTGACGAGACAGAATATGCATTTGTTTGTCTGTTGGTATACCTCTTTGTTTCACAAAAGGATTTAAGGCAGCATATAAAGATGTATCAAATTCAGCAAGATGACATAAATTAGAAGCAGGTGAGAAAGAAAAAATGTAAAAGCATGGGTAAAGCCATAAAACGGAGCCAAGGATGGGACTAATACAAAATAAACATACCATAAACTTTGATCCATTTGCTGGGGGTGGGCCACAAATTTGGCTCAGAAACTTGTAACAGTCAGTGCCAAAGCGAAACCCGATCAGCTGCACAGCTCCCAGGACCCTCAAGATTAAAGCGAACCATTTGCCTATGAGAAGCACCAGCATTCCTGATGTCCCAGAGAAAGCAAAGAAATGTCTCCTTAACCCCTCCCAAAGAGGGCAGAAGATAAGACCGTGAGCCCCCCGCTCAGAGATGACTTTGTAGCGGACCATGAGCTGTCTCTTACATTTGCCAGAGAGGTATAAGGGAGAGTCTGCCTGATGTGAAGTGCAGTTAACTGAGGGCCAGGCACGTGACGTTCGGTGCAGCTATGTGAGTCCTGATGGCCTAATGTGGTCCATCAGTAGATGCTGGAGCACATGGTGGAGAGCGTCGTCTGCAGATCTCTGAAGTCATGCTGTCAAAGGAGAGTGTCTCTAGGCCAGGTTCGGACAAATTCTGGGAAACTCTAGGTTCTCATGACTGGTGCCTTGCTCAAAGCCCCTTCTAAGTGATGAAGTTTTACATGAGACCCGATGACCTACCAAATGTCCAGCTGGTGAAAAGCTGGACATCCTCTCGTGAAAATCACAGAGGTCTAACCAGGACCAAGATTCTTCCCAGATAATAATGGTGGGCCCAATGAAATATATGGCCTGTGACTTGAGCCTGGGAACATTTTAAAGCAGAGCCAGCCAAACATCACCCCACTTTTTTTTAAGTGTCAATAAAGTCTCCATAGGTGCCTGGCTTTGAGCACTTTCCTTCCTGCTATACCTTCCAAGATAAACCGTTTGTGAAATGCGACCCAAGGTAGCTGTGAGAAGACCTGTGTGGGATGATTCACTGGCACCAAAAATAATGACAGCTACCTAAAATAATGACTCTGCTGATAGAGTATTTGATCTGAAGTCTTTCTTTCTGGCAATAATTAGATAGCAGGCCTGCTGTCTCCTGGGCCCAAATGCTAAAATCCAGCTGCCCCAGAAACTCTAGACCACTGATGGGAGGCAGAGCAGAGATGCAGGGGCCCCTTCCCAGCCCTGTGCCCCACCCCTGATAAGGATCCCAGTTACCTCCCTGACTCCCCTGGGTGTTGAAAGGCTCTGAGATAACGAAGTGTTCCTCCTCTTAGTTCCTGGGAAGAAAGGTGCTAGGCAAATAAAAACCAAGGCCTGGGCATAGAGCACCAGGAAGACCTGAATTGCAAGACAGGCTCCAGACCTGCCAGCCCCTCCACGCCCCTAAGAGTCCCAGCTCCTGAGAACTAGGTTCTCGGCACCGTAACCAGGTCCAAGAAATGCATTGGTGGTCCTCCTGGGTATCTTCCCTAAATTTTTCTTGACACAGATTAAAACACCCTTGCAAATCCACAGATGTGGAGCACATTGAACAACCAATGTCCGCTTGACCCAAACCGCACGGAGGTGGGTGGTTTGGAGGCTAATTGTTATCTCAATTTCACACACAAAAAAGAAACAAGCTCAGAATCATTCCACGGTTTTCCCGCAACCAGGTCACAAGCGAATATCTACCAAGGGAACAGAACTCAAATCTCCAGGCTCTTAGCCCATAAGTCACCACGCCCACCCCATCTCCAAAGCCAGCCATCTTGTCAGGCCAGGTCAGCCTTGCCGGAGGACAGCCAGTGCACACGGTGGACAGGTACTCGTGAGGATGGCGTGAAGCAAGGGGGTGGAGATCTCCACATCTCTTGCTTCACTTCATAGTACCAGGGAATGACCCAGCTGGAGGGAACCCAAGAGTTTCCCCACTACAACCCTTCAGTTCACAGATGGGGAAACTGAGGCTCAGAGGGATGGGGATCCAAGCTCACAGCTTCTGCGCAGAGTGCCCACTCTGTGATCAGAGTGGGTCAAACTGGAGGACTCAGTCAGGAGTGGGGAATGATTAAGCACCCCTTGCTAAGGGCTGGGGTGTTAGATTCTCACTCACCCCCACATGCCCATGCAAACATCTCCCCGTCACCTCCCATACATCGAAGCTGCCCTGTACAAGTCTTGGCCACAAAGTCTTCTGGAAAGAATACGAAGTTGGGCATCAGCAGCTCCAGTTGGCCGCTGAAACTCTGAGTGGCCTTGAACCTGTCCTTCAACCTTTGGGAGCCTGTTCTCAGCATTTCCCACAAAGGAGTTGATCTGAATGAGTCCTGGGTCTCTCTGGCCTCGATGTTCATTCTGAGATTCCAGGATTCCTTTTAAGAAAGTAGCAACCTCTGGGAAGCCTGGGTGGCTCAGTCGGTTAAGCCTCTGACATCAGCTCAGGTTATGATCTCGCGGTCCATGAGCTCGAGCCCCGCGTCGGGCTCTGTGCTGACAGCTCAGAGCCTGGAGCCTGCTTCGGATTCTGTGTCTCCCTCTCTTTCTCTGACCCTCCCCCGTTCAGGCACTGTCTCTCTCTGTCTCAAAAATAAATAAACGTTAAAAAAAATAAAAAAAAAAAAAAAGAAAGCAGTAACCTCCTTGGAGGGATATGATGTGGCCACGTGAGGTGGACACCACAGAAGGTCAGAATGGACAGGGCTAAGTGTTGGGTTGCAGTGGAACGTGGGGGCATGAGGGCTGCCTGGAAGGAGGCGGGATGAGGCAAGACCCGAGGAGGAAGACAAGCAGGACCTCGAGCCAGGGAGAGGACCGAGAGCAGGTGGAGGCCCATCTGGGGCTCCATGATGCTGCAGCCCAAGCCCCTGGACTCCTGGGATTTCCAGTCCCCTCTTCCTCCAGAAGGAAAAGCCAAGTCTCACCTCTAACTTGGATCAACCCGGAAGGGCTCTTGCCAGACATTTTTACACGCAGAATCTTGCCACCACTTTATGGTCTACCTGTGCGGTTGGGATTGATGGCCTCAATCTGCAGACAAAAAAGTGAAGCCAGGGAAGACCTGGGACAGAACTTTGGCAGACAAAGCAGGGATTCCACAGCCTGGACCAGTACTCTCCCTGCCATGTGACCCTTGGCCTCAACACAGTCCAGCTTGTGACCAGATCTCCGTATCTCTGGACTGATGAAGATGCTCAGCTCGGGAAGGGAAGCCCAGAATCTAGCACTGCTTCCAGTCAGGTAATCAGAAGTGTCCCACCCCAAATACCAATATTTTGTTCAGTACTAAACTCACCCTTAACACCGATCTTTTTACTCATTTCGCTCCTCAAAGCCAACATTTACTACATTCCTTCTGAGTGCCAGGTGCCACGCTACACCGTAGTTTTGCAGCTTGTTTAGGGCACAGGCTTTAAAACGATCTTGCATGTTATTGTGATGGCACCTGAGCGTCGCTGGAATGTCTGGGGAGGGGGCGGCCCGAACCCCCAAAGCCCTGCGGAAAAGCGTGTCCTCGTCTATGTCTGCTGGGTGAGGCATGGAGACTGTGGGAGCCGAGAGGAGGAGGGAAGGGAAAGAGCCTGAGAGAGCTGTAAAAGTGAGGAGGTAATCACCGGAGAGGTTCCTCTCCATCATTAAAGAGGATCTTAATTAAGGTCCCCGAAATAGATACTGAAAACAAGCAGCAGCTGTGGGAACCAGATCTGGCAGGGATAGCCGGGCAGCCCAGAGGTGCTGGGTGTTAGCTGGCCGGCTCCTCACCTGTCATTAGGGAGTGGGAAATCGCCCCACATCAAAGCCAGCCAGGAAGGAATGCGACAAATGCCATTCGCCTTAAAATGGTGATGAAAATAAATGCCAAAGTCTGCCAACCATTGTGTGCGAAAACTCCTCAGGCAGAAGGACAATCCCCAGCAAGAGAAGAGGCAAGGTGTGTCCAGCCAGGAGGCAGAGACAGGATGCTTGCATCTGGGAAAAGAGTCCTCCCTCTGCTGTGGGGTCTCATCCTGGCCGGAGCCTCTCCTGACCTTTGACCTTTGGGTTACTTGGGGCTGAGACCCCGGGGGGTTCCTAGGAGAATAAGTGGTTGGGATGCCCCTTTCTGCCTGTCATCCCACCACCTTACCCCATCACCTAAGCTGGTTCCTTTGTTCCCTGAGCTACTTGTCAAGACAGAGTCCCGGTGGGAGAGGCAGAGGTCAGAGGACACCCCTGGCTGGGCTCAGCCACCTCTGAGACTGACCCTGGGTCACAGTTGTTTCCTGTCTTGGAGTCCCTGATTTCCCTCTTCTGGGAGGCAATTATTTTCCGTCTTTTTTTGTGACTGTAGATAATCCCAGATGAATAATAATAATAATAACCTCTGGGCCAAGGGTGCTTCATTTCAGCATAGTCCAGAATGTGGGGGAATGGCGGCAAGTTGGCATTTCCAGGTCAGGTCACGGCCGTCGCTGATAGGGGTTTGCTGGTGTCAGTCTGGAAAATGGATCTCTGGGAGTCAGCTGACCATTCTTTTGCCCTGGCGTCGTGCTGATACGGTCTTAGATGGGGGTCTGGCCACAGAGGGTAGAAGAATGTTCTTTGTGCCAAGGCTGAGTCTATGCACTCATCCAGTTGTTGTGGGAGAATTGTCAATCCAGGCACCTTTGTGAGCCTGCCTTGAGCAGAAAGCAAAGAGACAGTGGTACAGAGACCAAGAGAAAGAAGCAGGGACAAAGAAAGATCCAAAGAGAATCAGGGAGGTAGGGTGCGGCATGTTAGCTGAAAAGCAGTCCTTACTGAAACACTGGCTTTCGCAAATAGCTCTCTCTTGGCACTTGACTTCCAAATCCAACACTGAGAGAGGCCAGCCTGTCGTCCTCTCCTGTCCCAGCCTTTAACTCAGTCCTATAAGCATCTCATGAGCAGGGTCCAAATGACTCTTCCTTTTCCTTCAGCAGCAGGTGTGGCCGGGGTTCCATCACAGCCTTGTTGCAGGGGAGAGCCCTGAGTTCCCCAAGGGCAGGAACACGGGTCTGCTTCTTGGCTTCTGGAGAGACTGAAATGTACAGGGAAGCCCAGGGGTGTGTGTTTTCCACTAGGCTTATAGGGGAGGCCGTGGCTGCTCAGCAAGGCCAGTGAGGGCTGAGGAGGGGGCCTGGCCAGACCCAAGGGTTGGGAAAATGCTAGATGTAGGGCAGGCAGCTTTGAACCCCAGTAGAGGCAGGAGCCAAGTAGAGATGAACCCTGCTGTCTTCCAAACCAGGTGACCCCGGAGGTGGCTTCCTCCGCTGTGGGAGAATTCACGGGGGAGGGGGAGTGCCACGGTACTGCCGTCCCAGACCTGCACACGCTGGCCCACGCTCTCGTGATCTCGCCATCTCAGACCAATGTAAAAGAAAGCAGACAGGTAGAAGATAAAGAGGCTTCATCAACGCATCCTCCGGACCACATGCACAAGGCCTGTCGCCGGCACTCTGGGTGCCAGCCCACCCTTTGGCTGCTGGCCCTGTTAGAGTCCTGAGGAGAGGCCCCTGAGCCCCACAAAGAGGAAGGTCAGAGTTGTGTTATCTCTTCCCTCCTCATGACCCAACTGTCACCTTTTTCCAGCGTGAACAGGAGAAGAGGAAAGGGAATCAGCCACGCATCTGGGGCCTCTCCCGCAGCAAACCAAATGTTAACTACACTGCACACCGCGAGTCTGTGTGAGAGACCGGAGGAAACTGGGCCAATATAATGGAACAGGCTTCCTGGCAGAGGACTCGAGAGCCTACTTGACAAGTGGAATTTCCACTCCCATCCTGGGAGAATGGCGCACACAGGCACGATTAGCTCACCTTGTTTTAACAATCGTGAAGTTTCCCCAGCTCAGAAATAACAGCTGGGCAAATCCCCAGCTGGGTGAGTGCGGGCGAGAGGGTGTTTGTGGTGGGTGGAGGCCCCGTCCTTTCTCCGGTGGAGAAAGCCATTTATGACCTCACAGGATGAAAGGAACCAACCCAGGCCCACTGAGCTGTTATTATAACAATTATCAAGACCTATCGCCTCCCTTTGGGAAATGTTCCCTTTCAAGTTGCAGTGCCCTCGTGTACCCTGGCTCACAGCCGCTCACAATCATTACCGGGTGCCCAGGGCAACTTATTAATAATGCTCTCTTTTTGATGTGGACGGACGTGATCTGTTTCAAGGGCCATCGCTTTGCAAGGGCTCGCTAAAGCCACCGCAAGGTGGAGGGGAGGTAGAGTGTGCATGCTGTCCTTGTTACACTCATGACGGCCTCCCCGAGCTCGGCCCAGGTGACTAAACATGCCAACGTCGTGTCTCGGGAGGTGTGCATAGCTTTGATCCTGCTCAGCCTCCCTGCCCTGCTCTCGGGAGCACGAGGTGGGGGAAGGAAGGAGGACAAAGGGAACGTTTTCCCAAGTCCCACCTCCCTACCCCACTCCCAGCTGGGTGACTCACCCCTATGGCACCTGAGCTGCAGAAGCCTCTGGATACTTGGGTTTGGGGCTTCAGGGCACGCACAGACCCTATTTCCTTCTAGAAGCTGACTCAGGACTAGAATTCTCCTATCTGGGTCTTTTTCCTGGATTCAGGCTCTTGGGAGGAGGAGGCCTTCTCCCCATTCCTTTAACCCTCATTTAACTGTCCCCATTGTCACGGGCCAGTGACAAAGGGCAATGACACTGGATTTGTGAGGCAATGATGCCAAACCCACAGGAACTTTAGAAACATCTATTACAGCCTCCTCATCGTACAGACGGGCACGCAGCAGGCAAGTGACAGAGACAAAGTAGAATTCCAACATTTACATTCTGACGCCAAAGGGCAGTTGGAGTCTTGGGTAATTGCTTAGGATGCAGTTCACACTTCACTCAGAAATATTTGGGGGGGGCACCTGGGTGGCCCAGTCAGTTAAGCATCTGACTTCGGCTCAGGTCATGATCTCGCGGTTTGTGGGTTTGCACCCCGCGTCGGGTTCTGTGCCGACAGCTCAGAGCCAGAGCCTGCTTCGGATTCTGTGTCTCCCTCTCTCTCTGCCCCTTTCCTGCTTGCTCTCTCTGTCTCAAAACATAAATAAAACATTGAAAAAAAGGCTTTTTTGAAATGGGACACTGTTTAGAAATGTGCTTTCGTTAAAGCCAAAATGTATTGGGCCCTTTGAGATTTAGTCCTTAAGCCTCACAAACACCATGAGACTGGTATGAAAATTATTCCCATTTTAAAGATGAGAAAACCAAGCTCTGCGGAGTCACAGGTTCGGGGCTACACAGTTGGGAAGTGATGGAACTGGAACTCAAACCCAGGGGTCCCCAGTCCTGCTCCCTTGCATCTTGGCACTATGGCTCCCAATTTATGCTCCAGAGGCAAAGCTTTCAAGAAGATTCCCCACATCTCAATCCCTCTTTCCCCTAGGAGGAACCGAATTATTTTTTCTCCTACCTATCCAGGAGCACTCTTCATAGCCCTCAGGCATCTGGTCCACTGGACAGAGCTCTAGAGGATGAGCAAGGCAGGCTGTGGTCCTTTACCCTCCCAGAGCCTATCAAGGCCTTTTGTTTTGTTTTTATGGTTATTTATTCATTTTTTGAGAGAGAGAGAGAGAGAGAGAGAGAGAGAGAGAGAGAGAACAAGCTGGGGAGGGAAGAGAGGGAGGAAGAGAAAAATCCCAAGCAAGCTCCATGCCTTCAGCACAGAGACCCTGTAGGGCTCAAACTTTCAAACCATGAGATCATGACCTGAGCTGAAACCAAGAATCAGACACTTAACTGACTGAACCACCCAGATGCCCCCTGTCAAGGCCTTTTGTGCATCGTGATGCTCACAGAGCAAAGTGACAAGGGACACGAAGACATCGTCTTCGTTTATCTCCATTACAAGTTTCCTACCCCAAATTGTCCTCTCTAACTCATCTAACTCACCTTCTGGGTCACAATAGCTTTGAACTTTTTTTTTTTTTAAAGATCACTTCTGTCCTTAAAGAGGAGTGGGAGATTTACCTTTGAAACACATGCCAAAGAAAGTACCACAGGTCTCTTGGGCTTCTAAGCAACATTTGTGCCCTCTGCTGGGCTCACCTGGCTCCTCTGAATGGCCAAGACCAGCAGCTGCTGACTACTCAGTCCAGGCCCTCAGCTTCCTCCCATGTGCAATCTAGAAGCTTCTGTCTCCTACAAGTGTAGAGGCTGCTCCCACCTCAGGGACAGAGGTGCAGTGGGGGTTCAGAACAGTGAAGGGTCAGAGGGGGGTGCAGAACAGGGGTGGGAGGTATTCACAATCAGGAAGGCAGTCTATGGGGGTAGGTATGCGGGAGGGGGAGGAGACACAGCAAAACGCAGGGAGGCAAGGGAAAGAACGTGGATGAGGAGGGCCACGGGGTCCCAGGAAGGGACGCTGCTGTGCAAAGCTGGCAGGGGTGGGACTGGTTTCCTGTACCCTGGGGCTGTCAGGGTTGCCCTCGGGAGCAGTACCCACAGCTGGGCTGCCCCGGAGTGAGGCCTGAGAAAAGCAAGTCCCACATGGGTGAGGAGAGACAGAGGTAGGGAGAAAGCCCCCACAGGAAGCCAGACCCGGGAAGGGAAGGAGGCAGGAGTAGGGAGGGAAGGGAAGAAGGGGCAAGTGGGCCGTGATGGGCCATGTCTCAGTTGGCTTCCATGGCTCTTATGGGCCACTTGTGCCATCTTCGTGATGGGCCCTTCCTTCTTCCAGGCTCAGCTTTCCCCCAAACCCCGTGGCCAGCCCAGAAGGCCCTGGCAGACACATCCCTTCTTTCCATCACAGTCCAGGAGGAAGAGAGGGTGCATCCATGGTGTCAAGAAATCTGAGCACAACGCCTTCGGAGAGGCACCTCCCTGTGGCACCACAGGGCACAATTCCCCATTTGAGCATTCCTTTATCCATTCTATTCATGGGGAGACTGAGGCTCCAAGAGGTCATCTTTCTGCTTGTCGGTGACAAAGTGCTAAGGACGGGGCCCAGGCATACAGCCAGTGCTCAATCAATGTCAAGTATGGTTCTTGCTATCACAAAGCCCAGACTCCTCTGTCTTGTTTGGAGCCATCCCAGAGTCTGCCGTCTCTTCGCTTCCCAGTCTAAGCCCTGGCTCTTACTTCAGGGGAATGGGTGTCCAGGGAAACCCTCCGGGGCACCAGCCAGAGAGGCAGGAGGGCTCTTGCTACCCTAAGCATAGCCTGCCTGTGGGGTCTCAAGGGGTTCTGGAAACACAGGCCACAGAGGAGAGGGAGGATAGTATGCTCTTCTGCCCAGGCCTCCAAATGCACACATCACGGGCCTCTTAAGGACCCAGGTGTCTCCCAGGGCCAGGCCAGGACCCGCAGCACAAGGGAAAATTACAGGCCGTTCGAGGAAGGCCAGTGACCTCAAGACCCACCTTTGTCAGCATGCGACGCACTCCAGTCCTGCTCCTCCCTGATGGACACAGGCAGAGCCAGCACGTGGACCAACTGGCTCAGGGCCCTGTTTACCCTTCTTTTGGGAAAGAAGGGATGGTATGTTGGAAATAGCACAGGTTTGGGATGCAAACCCGGTACTGACCTTCTCCCTGACCAGGCGAACTTGGGGGAGTGACTTAACTTCCCTGAGTAGCAGTCCCACCATCTCTAACGTGGAGATCCCCATACGCTCCTGAATGGGTTAAAGAGGGAACCACAGTGCCGGCACCTTGCAGCTGTGGGCACTCAACAAATACTAGTTCCTTCCCCTTCCCTGAAAGGGGTCCCTTGGAGCCTCCCTTTGCCCAGATAATGGTGGGTGTGTCAACCCTGGAGAGGCTGTGCTGAGGGCTGTTCTGTGCATAAGACACTTGGTGAGGCATCTGGGACACTGGAGACAGCAAAGCCTAGGCTGCAGACAGAGGAGGACCAGGCCTGTCTTCTTCCCCGCGGCCCCCCAACACCTAGCACCACACTACCCCCCAACACCTAGCACCGTGCCCAGGCTGGGGAGAGGAAGCCCTGTGGGCTGGGGTAGACGGAGCTGAGTCTGAGCACAGGCCTCCCTTGAAATGCAAGTTGTGAAATGTCAACATAATTATGAAAATGCAAACACAGGAACATTTGCTTATGGGAACTAATGGTTTTTAATGAAGGTAATCAGCTTAGTTAAATCAAATTATTAGCTTTGACAATAGATGCGTAAACAGGAACTTAATGAATTTGTTGATTGCTCTTGCCTGCTAAAAAGACATTACAGTAGTCTTCAGTCTAGCTTGCACACACATACCTGGGGTCCCCTCCTCTGTGGGGGCAACTCCTTCTCCCCTACACACACACACACACACACACACACACACACACACGCACACATGCACACGCACACGCATACACACAGGGAGCTCCCCAGGCAGAGACTCTATCTCTCCCATCAGCTCAGAGGATCACAAAGGGCAGGGCTCTTCTCCCTCCCTTATTTCTTGTGTTTTTGTTTTTCCTGTGGTGCACTCTGTACATGGTTGCTGCCCAGGAGACATTCCCCGGGGAGTCCAGGATTGAGGGGACAGAGTCAGAAAGATGAAAAATTTTAAGACATGGGGCACCTGCATCCCAGAGCTTTTGCATACATGATCTCGTTTAACCCCAAAGGGACTCTTCTTACTCTTATTCCCATTTTACAGCTTAGGAAACGACGGTGCCGTGGGAGGGGTAGGCTGGTGGCAGTGGTTCACACAGCTGGTGGTGGAGGTCCAGCCAGGCTGGGCAATGAGCTCTGGGGGTGGCATTGTTCTTAGTCTTCTTCGACCTCAGGAGAGACTTGGGGCCAGGAAGGGGAGGGAGCAGAGAGGAAATCTCCCAGAAGAAGGAGATGGGAACCCATTGGTGCAGAAGAGGATATTTAGAGGCCATTCAGGAATGGGAGCTGGATGCCCAGGCTTGATGCTGGGATTCTTTGAGAGCCAGGAAATAGAAATGGGGCTTCCCATCTCTAGAGACACCCTGCCAGCAATGATATTCCCATGGCTACTACTTTGGAACTTATCAGAGGAGAAATCCTAGGTTCTAGTTCAAGAGGAGGTACAGAGAGGATCCTCTCTCCTGAAACACACACACACACACACACACACACACACACACACACACACCATCAGTATCAGCCAGGCAGGTGTCTCTTACAGTGCTGGGGGCAGGGGTGCTAGTCCTGTCGTTCTATGAATAATGTAATGAGCTCAGGCAGGGGCTGGGGTGAGGGCCGGGTGGGGGCTGAGGCAAACAACAGGCAGACACTCCCAAGAGACAGCTCACCCAAACCACCCTCCGAGATACCATCAGGCAGTTACACCGCAAACAGCTCGTTGGAGCAGCAGCGGGAGACGCCGCTGCTGCTGCCTCTCACCTGGGGCTTGCAGATGGGAACATTAGTCAGACAGACAGAGGGAGGGAGAGTGTGCTGAAACCACCTGAGGCCCCGGCTAGGTTCTCCCCACGAATGGGCCAGCCCGCAAGGCTCCATGGGCCTGTTCCTGCTCAGGAGCCGGGGAGAGGGGAAGGGCAAGGCCCCAGCCCCTGCCCTAGGCTGATGGAGCAGACACAGCCTGCGCTATCTGAGCCCTAGGCCGGTGGCAAAGACAGCTGCCACCATGCAGCAACTTTGGAGAATCTTGTCTTAGGTGGGGAATCACATTTCCTGCACTCTGACCCTTGGACCCTGCAATTAGTTAGAGGCAAAGTGTTCCCCATTAGGACCCCTGAGATTAAGATTCATGACCAAGACACCTAAACTAAGGGCCAAGGGATAGGTAGGGCTGGAAGGCAGCAGAGTAGAGGGGTACAAGAGGGGCTTCTGGGTCAATGTGCACTGCCATAAGTAAGAGGGAATGGAGATAACTCCAAACTGAGTAGAGCAGTACAGGACCCATGGTCTTGCCCCTCCAGTGGATGGACGTGTGTCCATATTTCCCCAAGAGAGTCCTTATGAAGAAGACAGACTATCTCCAGAGAACATGGCTATGACCTCAGGGTGCCTGCACAGGTGTGGTGGACTGATTTAAGTAACTTCAGAATTCCTTCCCGGAACGAACAAGTCCCTTCTCAAGTTGAACCCCATGATTTAGCATCAGGAAACTGAAAAATGAGCCTGCCACTGGGCCCAGCCTGAAGACAGGGGTTGCCATTGGAGCAGAAGAGTCAGCTCAAGGAGGGAAAGAAGAGGTCCCCTTTCTAGCCCCTGGCCCCAGCCACAAATGGTTCCACCCTCTCCAGAACTCTCTTCACATACTGTACATTCCTGTACTAGCACAGTGTGTGGTAATTAAATACGCAACCTCTTTCACTACACAGCAAGCTGCTTAAGGGGAGAGATGGTATGCCTGACTCAGAGTGGGTTCCCAGTATTTGTTGCAGTGATGGATGGGTGAATAGATGAATTAAGCAGTTGGATGGATGGCAGACGGTTGGATGGGTGGATGGATGGATAGCATTTAGACACATGAATGGATGGATGGATGGTTGGTATACGGATGAATACGTGAATGCTAAACCCACATCCACCAGCACCCCTAGTGGTCACAGTAGGCTTTGCCTTGCTCTCGGGTTGGAGTCATATCAACCCTTTTCCATTCTAGCTCCACGCAACTGATCCAAACGTCCACATAGGCAGGTGTCTGCACCTTGCAAAATTTCCTTCTCATTTAGAAGCCAAGGACTATTTCTTCACACTCTTCTAAAACCCACTCAGGATTGTGGTTGTATCAAAGAACTTCCACAGCCCTGTTGGCATATGGGCAGGGAAGAAGGGTTACAGCCAGAACTGTTGAGGAATGGAAAGGCTTCCAAGAGAAAGTAAGACAGCCCCACCCGACCCCATTCAGTCCCAATCTGGTCTCCGGAGATGCAGCAAGGGAAGGGCATCCCAAAGGAGGGGCAATTCTGGTGTTCCCCACCCCTAGTTCCCGTCTGACCATGAGGTAGAATGTCCAGTCATCATGATCTAGGGTCACCCTTACCCCGAAACTAACCCAGATCCAACCTCAGCTCTAACCCCAATAATAATAAAATAGCCACCATGTGCCGGGCACCAGTCCAAGTGTTTTACATACATTAACTCATTTAAACCCCGTAAGAACCCTGTGAGGCAAGGGTTCTTGTTATCCTCATTTTACAAATGAGGTTACACAACCTGCTTAAGGTCAATAGCTAATAAATGGTAGAGCCACAATCTGAACCCAAAAATCCTGGATCCCAAGTCTTTGCTCCTAACCACTAGACCACCCTGCAGCTCTGAGTTCAGACCTGGACCCAACTCAACCTTAACATCAGCCTTCCCAGTGTTACGCTAACACCACACCTCATGCTCACCTCCCTGTTCACCCTTTATATCCTGACCTCACCAGTTATAGAATCTTCTAGAGATAATTCCATTGCCGCAAACTATAGGGTATAAAGGAACAAAGTAAATGATACCAGGAGGAGGCAGAGAGACAAAATACAGAATGTGGGACATTTTACAGAGCAACTGACCTGGCATCTGCAACACGCCAATGGCATGAAAAAAATTAAGAGGGCAGGGGAGAAATGCTCCAGATTCAGAAACTTATGAATCATAACAACCAAACATGAAATGCTGACTCTTGCTTGCATCCTGCCCAGTTGGATAAATCAACCACAAAGAGACATTTTTGAGTTCGTCAAAATAGTTTGATAATGTGTTGCGTTAGATGATAGCAAGGAAATCAGTGTTAATCTTGTCAGGTGTGATTATGACACTGTGGTCCTGTAAGGGAACAGTTACTACACTGAAGTACAGTTGATTATCATTATCTTTGGAAGTTATTTTGTATAAAGTCACCATAACACTAAATTATTGGATACTGAACCATCACTCCCAGGGGAAATACAGGATAGGTCCCTACGAACTACTGGTCATATTTTCATCAACCAATCAATACGTAGCCTTGTTTCATGTTTGTTTCTGTTTAAAGACACCTTATTTCATACATATTGTTTATTCATTAAATTGAATTTGGCCAATAGCGCTGTGATTCATGAAACTGAAAAACTCATACAGGTCTGAATGAAGCTTATCTAACACACGTATTTCCTCCAGAAAGCACATCACAGCCTTCTGGAATCCAAGAGCACTGCACAGCACTCTAGCACTACACTTGGGGCCCGTTTTAAACAGAAAAACCACCAACAAAAAGCACAGAGATGCAGCAAAAGTGGCACAAGACAGGCCACGTAAAGGACGCTCGCTCTGGTATGAGAGCTGAAACAAAGAGGCAGAACAGACTCGTTAAGACAGTAGATCTCAAATGTTCTCCCCACAAAAAAGAGTAGTAATTACGTGACGTGATAGAGGTGTTAGCTAACGCCACAGCGGTAATCATTTTGCAATATATAAATGTATCAAATCAACACCTCGTACACCTTAAACTTACACAATGTTATATGTCTATTATATCTCAGTAAAGTTGGGGGAAAGAAACGACAACAACAACAAAATGAAAACAAAGCAAAACAAAACCAAAAAAACCAAAAAGGTGGGACACTGGCCTGTTTGACCTCAGCTGAGAAGAGCTGGTGGCTGAAATTTCTCACCACTCTGCGTGTCCGTGAATGATCCTGAAAGTACCGCCAAGGTCGATTGAGGCATTATAAGTAAATTTCTGCAGTCGACGAATTTGCAAATACAGAATCCGTGAATAATGAGGAACAACGGTCCTAAGAGTGAAATCGCATGGTGTCCGGGATTTGCTTTAAATTACTCCAGCAGGGGGGCAAAAAAAGGGTGAAGAAAAGATAGATGATGTGAATGTGGTGAAATATTGATAACTGACCAGCTGTGGAAGATGCGTCTGGGGCTCCAGGTCCTCTAAGAGGCAGGCACCAAAATGAGATGAAAGGTTTCATTTTATTAGAGGAAATGCCTGTGAGAAAGGAAATAGAGAAAGAGCCAGATGCAAGTCTGACCCTGGGTGAAAGGGGAAGGAGGAGAAGGTTGGGTAAGGGCATCTGAGACTTCAGTGGCATCATGGGGTCTGAGGACACTTGCACAAAGCTGTGGGGAGTCCTTGAGCAGAAGTCACTGGCAGAGGACCCACATCTCCCAGGACGGGAGTATCCCTACGGCACCGGTGGGGTCCAACCCGAGGGCGTTGCAGCCTCTCCTCCAACAGAGCGAGGGTTCAAAGCCCTGCAGCGGGGTCCCCAGGTCAGTTAGGAGGTCCTCTAAGCATGTTCCCCTGGCTACCACATTAATGGCTCATTAAACTATTCTCCCTACTTGTGAATATGTTTGAAACTTTTCTCAATGAATAGGACAAGACAAAAGAATGGAGGGAGCAGGAAATGCTAGGGAATAGGAAGTAGAAACAAGTTAGCACAGGACACAGACTGATTGATGGCGGGCAGTTCGTGCAAGCAACCTTCTCATTTTAATTCTATAGGTTTGTAGCACAATGCAATTTGGTTTCCAAATCACTTCCACTCCCCCACATCGACCGCTCACATCTATCTCCAGAGATGGCAAGGGCAGGTATGGGGAGACATGTCCGTCGGACGGATGAGTAAATCTCTCTGAGGACTCAAACCTTACTTTGGTCAAGAGAGTTTCCCGGAGCCATTCCGCTGAGTGGGAGCCAAGGTGAAAGGCTGGTCCTGATTCTCACTCCAGTGGCCTTCCAAGGACCGTCCCCTGCCCACCCTCCAGGAATTAAGACTCAGGCGGTGAGCTGGATTCCTCGGAACCCACGTGAAACTACCCACACTGCTATGCCCGATCTCTCTTGGAATGAAGAATGCTTGCTTTGTAAGATGGATAGGGTTCAAAGGTGAGCCTGGGGGGACAGGGTTAAAGCTGTGTCTGAGGTCAGGATTGAGGTTAGTCTGAGGCTAGAACAGGGTCACCCTGCGGTCAGGTTAAGGGACAGGTCTGTGAGTCGGGAGTGACACCCCTCAGCCCCGTGCTGACCGCTGTGAGTGGAGATCACCCCTGCATGGCCTGGCCCTCAGCCTTCTAACCCTGCTCTCCCCAGCCCCTCTGGACCTGTGGACAGGAGGGCTACCACACCCACGGTAGAGGTGCCCCACGTTAGTCCCTCAGGCCCATTTGCATATGTCGCACCTTGGACTCACCCAGGACGATTTCTCAGGAGCATTTCGTAAGCCACCTGCCTCCGTTTAAGCCCATTGACAGCAAGAACAGCTTTGGGACAAGATCTGTCCGATCCCCCGCCCATTGCTACAGACTTAATTACAGAGCCCGGCCACAGTAAGTGGCCACCTTCCGCCCCCACATGGGACAGGGGAGGGGGCAGGTTCGTGCTCCACTAGGAGGTATCAGGGAGAGAAATCAAAGGGCCTTTCCCAATAGCCTGATCAGCCTGGGTACAGACTTGGCCATGTTGGTGACCTTTTCTCAGACTGCCTCTCGTTCCCTGTGTGTGGTCCTTCCCCACTGCAGCAATGTTCTCCCCAGCCACCACACAGCCTGTCCCTTAATTCCCCCTGAAAGGGAAGGCCCGGGTGCCCGGCCACCTTGTGAAAGGGGCAGTGCGTAAGCCCAAAAGAGAACCAACCGTCTGCTGGTGGGATTGCTGCCCCTGTGACCAGAAACGTGGGGACTGTCTCCGGCCACAGAGACTTCCTGGTGCCTGCCCTGCAGCAGTAAGGCCCCACCAAACTGTGGCAGGAGCAACGTCCTTTCCTTCTTCAGTGTCACGGCCTCTACTCAAGTCTTCCCGGTGCGCTCCCCCTGAGCTGGCGGGGCAAGGCCGGGGCTGAGGACACTGCCGACTGGGTGGGCGGCACCGGGCCTCCGTGTGCTGGCTCACGCCGGCCGCCCACACTGTCTGCAGGACCCTCTCCCTCTCCGCACACCTAATCACTAGCCCCGGGAGCCCACCTCGGAAAAGGCTAGCAAATCAGCCCTGCCTCTCAACCCACACTGCCCTGGCCCTGAGGTGGACTGCCTCATCTCTCCCTGGACCTCGGCAGTAGCTTTCTACCTCTTTCTTCTCCGGTCAGTGGACACTCCTCAGCACAGCTCTGTCAGCGACCCCGGGTCGAAACTGGGGCTGGCAGACTACATTCAACCACAGGCCAAATCCAACCCATCATTTGTGTCCCCTAAGGCCCCACAAACTGATAGTGTTTTTTTAAAATTAATTTATTTATTTATTTTTGAAAGAGAGAGAGAGCATGAGTGAGGGAAGGGCAGAGAGAGAGGGAGACACAGAATCCGAAGCAGGCTCCAGGCTCTGAGCTGTCAGCGCAGAGCCCGACGTGGGGCTCGAACTCATGAATGGTGAGATCGTGACCTGAGCCAAAGTCAGACACTTACCCGACTGAGCCACCCAGGTGCCCGAGAGTGGTTTTCACAGGTGAACATTTGCTATTAGATGATAGGGACCACTAACTTTAAACCCCAAGTAAGCAAAATATTATATCCCTCAAAAAGTTTCCATTTTTTTACATTATAGACCTGTATTATTTTTTAATTGTACTCATTATTACATTTTAAATTTCATTAATAAAAAATGTTGTTTTTTCTTTTGTCATTTAAGTGTCTATGATTTCCTCAGTTTGTCCTCTTGGCCAGCAAAGTCTAAAATATTTACTATTAGACCTTTGTGGGGACAGTTTGCCAACTGCTGGTCTAACTAAATCCTTTCCCTGTACATTCAAGTCCCTCAGCCATAAGCACCCCTGCTTCCTCCCAACCCAGCCAGGCTTCTTGAGTTCAAGTCCCGGCCCTTCCTCGTACCATCTTGGGTAAGTTGCTTGTACTCTCTGGGCCTCGGTTTCCTCAACTATAAAATGGGGTAATAATAGTATGCTAATAATTCAGTAAGTTATTATGAGGATTGAATCAGTTAATATTTATGAAGCTCTAAAACAATGCCTGGCACATAATGAGGCTGTGTACATGTTTGATAAATAAATAAAGCCTCTCCCAGCCCAGCGCAACCTTGAGCACTCCATTAAATTTCCATCTCCTCCATGCAGCTCCCTTTTCCTTTCACTGAATCCCTATCTGCATATTTTATCTCTGGCACACATAAGAGCAATGATAACACAGGCACCACACTCCTTCTGCTCTGTTTCCTGCAAGCTCCTTGAGGGCAGGGATAATGTCTTCTCTTCCTTATTTCCCAGATGATGACAGAGCTGAATTGTAAAATGAAGCCACACACACGCACACACACGCAGCAGTGATATTCAGCATCTAGAGCAGGTAGGAGCATTCTTCGCTTAAAAGCGTATGGGGCAGTTCTGAAGGAAAGAATTTCAAATTTGATTGCTTAGAATGTAAGTTTTCCGTATGACAAAAAAAATAAATAAATAAAGCAGAATGTAAAGTCAAGTAGGAAACATAGAAACAATATTTGAAACAAATATGGCCAGTAAAGAGAAAGTTAATGTCCTGACTATAGAAAGAGTTCTTAGAAATCAATATGGAAAAAAAAAAAAAGCTGAGGACAAAATAGATCACTGGTAAGAGAACTCAAATAGAAAAAAAAGGTGAAAATATAAATTGCTAACAGACATTTAAAATGTTTGCAGTTATTAATTATCCGCAAATGCAAATCAAAAGAATGACAAAAAATAATTTTGCACATTACACTCATAAATAATTTTTAAAATAAGAGTTCTAGGCTTGGTGAAGGAACTGCTGATAAATCAATCATCTCAGTAAATTTGGCATTATGAATCAAAGGCCTTTAAAAAAGACTTACCTTTTTATATGTTAATTTATCTCAACAAAAAATGGGGGAGGAAAGGGAGGGGAGTTTTACCCTTTGACAGTATTGTGACTCCAGGGAATTCGGCCCAAGGAAGTCATCTGCTGGGTGGGTAAAGATTTACATACAGTCGTGTGAAAAACTGAAAATAACTTACATGTTCAATAATAGGGGGTTGGTTTAAGAAATTAGGATCTGCCCATATGACAGTAGATTATGTAATGATTTAAAATGACTATGTAATGAT
This sequence comes from Felis catus, assembly GCF_018350175.1. Lineage (NCBI taxonomy): Eukaryota > Metazoa > Chordata > Mammalia > Carnivora > Felidae > Felis > Felis catus. Next base: position 88,562,967 of record NC_058370.1, read on the forward strand.
TTAAAATGATTTAAAATGAGGCTATGAACATGTTTGATAACTAAATAAAGCCTCTCCCAGCCCAGCGCAACCTTGAGCACTCCAAAGAGTGCTCAAGAGTTTACAAAAAACTCTTCATGACATGGGATACAAAGTTGTACAAACAGTTCAACTGCAAGTATGGTTTTTAGCACCTAGAAGAGGTTGGAAGGAAATCTGCATGACTGCCCGCCTTCCCAGACAAGACTGGGGAACTGAGCCTGCAGGTGGGGGCTGTTCCATGTCTGAGGTACGTCCACCTACCCTGTATGGAGGTCCTGTGCAATGCTGGATGGGAGCCTCATTATGTCTGTGGTCATGTGAGAGAAGGTCTTCATTTGTGGGCATGGGTGGGAAAGCTCATGCCAGGGTATATTCTGGGTTTGGGCACCTATGTCTTAGCGCTTCATGTTAAACAGATTAATTGGCAAGTGATACGGACATTCCTCAGCCTGTACGCCCTGACCAGAAGGGGCCAGTAGCCACTGTCCCCATTAAAAAAGGTGTCCAGAGCACTCAGCCCCCAAGTGGACCCTAGCCTAAGGTACCTTCACAGCCAAGCTGGAGGTACAAGACCTCAGGGGACCATGTCTAGAGTTGGTCCAGGACAGAGTTGGTCTGATTAGAGGTGATTTTGAAGACCCCAAAGGCCTAGAAGGAGGCTGCAGTTACTTCCTAAGGGTCCGATAGCCCGAGATCTACACAGCTCCGGACTAACCTTCAAGTCGCCCTGACCCAGTCTGAATACTGTCCATGTGAGGGTCCTGCAGAGAGGAGGTCCACCACTTCCATGTTGAGAAGAACCCAAATGCCTTCCAAAGACCCCAATATTTGGTGGGTCCTCTGGCCCAATACCTCTCAGGTCCTTTCTGTTCCCATTCCCAGGAAGGGGCTATGCGATGAGGTGATTTTCCACTGAGAAGTTCCTGTGTGATTGTCATCTCCCCAGAGCCAGGCCAGCTCCACCCGTTGGCCTCATTGGCGATAAGTGAGCCCCACCTGCTGCCCCAGCCCCAGGAGCAGGCAGAGCAGACGGCCGGGGGTGTGACAGGATCCTATCTGGAGCACCCAGCCCAGATCACAGGGTGTGGAACTCCTCCGACTCCCCAGCACCTTCCCTTGAGCCTCTGCCCTGCCGCCTAACCCTGAACTGAACCCTGACCTCAGGTACCTGGCCTCTGAGGGCCCACCCTCCTCCAATCAGGTCATCTTGTCCACCCCTCCGCCTCCGAGCCTGGCTGACACTCAACTCGGCACACGTCTGCCAGCACCTACTCGGTCTCTGGGGAGCTCCCTCCGAGGCAGGGCCAGCCACACCGAGTCTGAGTCACTGGCAACGCTCCTGCAAAACGAGGAAGCGATGACTTAGCCAGCGAGTGGGGAAATCTCCACTAAAGCCCAGCTGAGAGTGCGTAGACTCTGGAGAGGCCGGGAGGGACAAGGATGGGGGACACAGCGCTCTTCCGGGCAGAGCTTGCGCATTCTGTCATTCCCACTGAGTCCCCGGTGCACAGGAGGTGCTGGGCACTGGTGACATCATTGCCTCCTCAGACCTTATAGTCTAGATGGCAAGATCAAAGAAGAGTAAAACTGAAACTGCATCGGGGCTTTAGACCCTGGTGCTGGGAGATCCCAAAAGAGCATGGTGTGCGGCTCACAGGGAGGGTGGCCGGCCTCTGCCCTGCGCCCCAGGCCAATGGCCCCTGCATTCCCAGCACTCCGTGGTCTCCTAAAGTGAGCACAAGCCAGAGCAGTCTCAGTGCTGCGTGGTCCTCCCAGTTTGCAAGATGTTCATAGTGCCCCTCCAGTAGCATCAAAAGACGTCCATCCATCCCCCATGTGAGAGGTGAAATGTACACTATAATAAACCAGCACTGAGAGGGGCAGCCAGTGTGGGGGGGCGGCGCCAGGGAGAGCAGGAAAGGTTCCTGGAGAAAGTCACATCGGAGAAAGAGCTGAGGGCTTCTCAAGGTGCATAGCTGAGCGGGAGCACCCCAGAGGAAGGAACAGCTAGTGGTGAGGCCGGGTGGAGGGCATGGATGGGCCAGGAAGTGAAAGGCGGCAAGGGTGTGTACAGAGGGCCGGTGGGAGATGAGTTTGGTGGGCCACGAGCTGGGCCCCGGGGCCGAGGTCTGCCTCTTACTCTTATCCTAAGCATGCTTGGAAGCAACCGAAGGATTTTAAGCAGATGGTGACATGAGGAGCATTGCATCTTGCTGTCCCCTTGGCTGCCATGTGGAAAACCAACATGAGGCCAGCAGAGAGGAGCAGGGGGCCAGTCAGGAGGCTCTGGCAGCAGGCCAGCCAGAGGCCCCAACTCAGAGCGGGCATGGGGGGCAGGCAGATGGGGGCAGAGCAGGGAGCCATGAGGAATGGTCACCGGGGAGACTGGAGGGAGACAGGACACAGCTGTAGACAAGATGCCAGCCCTAAGGAGGAGACAGAGGGGAAGTCAGCCCCAGAGTGTCACTCTCCAGGCATTTGCCCCATGTGCTTGGGTTGAGGTGCAGCTTCGGAGGCCAAGATCCTTATCCTGGGGTCCCTGGACCCCGTGGGAGTCTGTGGATAGGATGCAAAGGTTTGAGAATTGGGTGAAGAAAAACAAATACACCTTTATTTTCCCTAATCCCCCACTGAATTCTCTTTCAATCATGCATGTAGACCACAAACCACAGAGGAATACCAAAGTACCTGTGACTTTGTCACCAATAGGAATCGGATATTCTCGTATCACGTTACAGTTAGGGAAGACACCTTGAAGTATCATCGGTGCTCACCACTACATTGGAATTGCAATAATTATTAGACCTTCTGCTACGTCTTGTTGTTTAAAGCACTAATAAGAAGCACATGTATTATTATATCACGAATTTGGACCTGTGTCGTTCCCAGCTGCTGGCTTTCCCACAAGCAGCCTATATGCCTCCAGCCAACCTCATCAACAAAGATAAAAGCACCCAGTCGACCCAAGAAAGCCAATAATTAGTGTCCCCATAACCCATTAAAATTGTTTTGTGTTCAGCTTTTATTTAGTGGAAATGGAGAAACAGATTTTCAGTTAATATAAATTACATACTTCTTTCTTTGTGTTCAGAATAAGAAATCAATTACTTGCAGTCAATGTCATATATTTTAAATTTACTTGGAATTGTTTATTTCAGAATCCTCCCCTTATTTATAAGGGGCCACTATTAGCCACACCGTCGAACTTATATACATATCGTTGCTAAGCCTAAATTCACATTTAAGCATTATTTTTATTGTGGTTCCTGGTCATCCGCTGGCCACATTCCTCAAGGTCTCAGTCCTCCTTTTTCAAAACTGGACCTGTTTGGGGGGTCATGTCAAAGCCTTTAAACCTTATGTAATAAAAGAAATCCCTCCTTCCCAATAAAAGTGCTTTATGCACCGTGATTATTTGGTTGCAGGATTTCAGCTCACTGCAGCTTTGAATGGGTCCCAGGTGAGAGGCATATCATGTAACTGCATCGTACAACGCCTACGTGCTTATTTCAGAAATACACAGACAAGATAGGTTGGCATAAAATTTTCTTAATTTTACTCAAGGGCACTGCCTATGTCAGTGGTAATGGAGCTAGTTGACATTTGGTCAGTTATAGATGGAGTCACAGGTAGAAACCTAAGTTAGATGGCACCATTTTCCAGCTTGAATCCTTTAGGCCCTCTACAGACTGGCTACCTGACTGGTACCCAGGTTTGTTTCCCCCGAATTAGGCTCTGCCTGCTGAGGGGAACTGGCCTCCAGACACTCCCTTCACAGTCCTCCTAAATCAGCTCCTACACCCCCTATTCAAAGAAGCCCGAGACCCACCAAGAGTTTCATTGATAGAGGACAAGTGTGGACCTAACCGTTGGGGCGTTGGTGAAATGTGGAGTTATTGTGGAGCCTCCAAATGGATCTCATCCTCCCTCAGCACAGGTGTGAAGTGGCCTGAGGTGCCTCTGGTACCTGACCTTCTCATGGGGTCCTCAGGCTGCCCTCCTCTTCTCTGCTCCCCCATCCCACCCCCTTCACCCACCCTGAGGAAGAAAGTGTTGGCTCATGGCGTTCATGGTGATGGGAACTGTAATAGGCCTCCCGAGGAAATCTGCCTATGATTAGGGGATGTGCCTTAGTCCAAAAGTGTGAGTTTCCACTGCTCAAATTCCGGGCAGCATAACATTTGGCTGGAGCTATTTGGAGAGAAGACGTCTGGATACACCTCCAGTAAAACACAGTCTACCTGTCTGGGGGTCAAACCTCCTTCTGAGCTGGAGTCTTCTTGGGAAAGTCTCTGACTTTCTGCCATCTCCAGTCTCTACTGGATGTAGTGTAGACATCCTGTGAGCTTCCCCATGCCCTTGCTCCCTGGGAGAGAGGGCATGACCCAGGAAGTCTCATGCTTTTCTTCTGAAGTACAGGCTATGCCCGGGAAGGAAGGAGGGCCGGCTGGGGCTGAGGAATGAGAGGAATTAGCACAGGAAGGCTTCCTGGGGGAAGAGGCACCTCAGCCCCTCACCAGTACTGCCCAGAACATTCCGCAGGCATTCAGAAACCTCTGCAATCTGACCCTCCCCTACCCCATACACACACCCTATGATCTGGCCCTTGAATACAAATTCATTCCATTCCTCTGGCTATGTCCTTGCCCAGAATGCCTTCTACCAAGCTTGCTTCTTCTCTGATAAGCTTCTTCTGATTACTTGCATGGAGCTGCTGCTAAGCACCCAACCACCGAGACCTCTCCCACAGCTATTGCCCTGCCCCTGCTGCACAGTCATCCATGAGGTTGCTCCTTCATGGCCACTGCCTCCTCCTTCTCCCATTGCCTAAAGCATAAGATGAATTGAATCGTTTCCCCCAAGGTCACATCTTGCTTCCCTAGAGCAGAAAATCGGGGCCAAGAGTTGGACAATGGCAGCCACGCTTAGGGCCAGTAGTGACAATAAATGGAAGAGCTCCTGGGGTCGTTCAGGCTGCATCTGTATGCCGGCTCTCCTGCTAACGAACTAGCTCGGCACTCTGGAATCTTTTCCTTTCTCTGAGCCTCAGTCTTCTCATCTGCAAAACAGGACTATTTGAAAGCGGTTTGTAACCTGCACAATACTGAGCACCTGAATGGCGATGGTTACTCAGAAATTGCTGGCTGAACAGGTAGACAAGTGAGCAAATTCCAGGCTGGGGCAGGGATCTGGGGCAGGAGTGGGTGGCTGCCTGCCTCACCTATGCCCAGGACCAACCCTGGGCTCGAGTTCCCATTCCTCCCCCCTGGATCCAGGGATTTGCCAAACAGGCAGCTCTCGCCTGGAAAGAAAGTGACTCAGGCCGCCAGGAGAGCTGGAATGAATCAGGGAGGCAGGGACTGAGTGTGGGGCCCCCACCCAGGGCCCGGGCCTCTCCCAGCAGGAAGAGCATGAGCCGGTCCTCAGAGCTGACTGGGTGAGAGGGCGATCCTGCCAATCCTGCCGAAATGCGCCCCTGGCCAGCCAATGGGGCATAGTAATAATCACCACTGCACTCACTCCCACATTCCAGACCTGTCAGGGCGCTTCCACCAGTACTATCTTGTCATGCACAAATCTCTGAACCTCACATCAGGAAGGCCTGGGTTCTAGCTCTGCCTCTTGTCCTTGCCAGCCCAGGCAAGTCACGTGGGCCTCAGCTCCCTCTCTGTTAGAGGGCAAGGTGGAGCCAGCCAGCCCTAGCCCTTTCCTGCCCTGGCTGTCGCTGGGAGGCTGTGGATGCAGGGCACAGGAGCCCCTGTCCTGGGGAATAGCACAGGCGTGAGTCCCAGGCCTGCCACTCACCCGCCGCGTGGTGGGACCTGTTTCCTCGGCAATCCCCATGCCCCTGTTCTGCCCTGATGGTGGGACGATCGGAGCCCAGAGCCGAGTCCTCAGCCTGGACCTCTCCCTGTACGCTAGACCCTGCTGGCTCAACAGCTCGGCCTGGGATGCACTGAACACGCCCAAGACTGTACTCTGATCATCCCCCAAAACCAGAAAAGAACCTTCTCCACCCTGTAGTTCAGTAAATGGGAACTCATCCTTCCAGTTGTTCAGGCCACAAATTTGGACTCCTCCAGTTTTCCGCCACCCCACGTCTGACCCAGTGGCAAAACCTTTGACTCCACCTTTAAAATAGATCCAGAATCACACAGTTTCTCACTGCCCCTCTCCTCGTCCCCTTCAGGTCTTGGCTGAAATGAGGGTTTCCCTGGCCATCTCACTTCAACGCAGCACCACCCCCCCCAGCACCACAGTCCACTTTACTCTTATCTTCCCCTGTAAGACTTGTTACCTCTTAACGTGCTATATATTTCACGTGTCTACTGTGTGTCCTGTTTATTGTCTTTCTCTTCCTTCTGGAATGGTGGTTCCAGATGGGCAGGACTTCTCGTCTGTTTTATTCACTCATGGATCCTTAACATCTGACACACGGTACATACTCAATAAAAACTTCCAGGATGAATGAATGGATGGATGGACGATGGATTAATGAGTGAGTCTGTAGATTATAATAGTTAAGAGAACTTTGGTTAACCCACCATTTCCTAACTGCGTGACACAAACTCTTTGTGCCTCAGTTTCCCTATTTATAAAACTAAAGCTAATAATGGTACCTGACTCTGGGGGCTGTTGTGTGGATTAAATAAGCGTTCACCTCAGTGAGGTGGAGGTACATGACATGTGCTCAGTAAGTGTTAATTGTGCCCATGATGCCATCTGCACAGCATCATTGAGAGACAGGTGACTCAGGGCCCACTGAGCCTGTTTCCAGGTCAGGAGATGCTCCTAGAAGTTCCTCTCAGCTCACTCAGCAAGATGCTCTTGCTCAGAGCCTAAGGAAGGCTCCCCGTGCTGAGAAGCAGACACCTGCTCCAAGGGAGTCAGGCATCTCTGATGTAAGCACTGGGTCACCCTGAGATACTGGGTCTGTGACATGGAGGGACCAGGACCAGTGGAGGACACAGGAGCAAGGATGTGAGGGAACCAGGCCTCAGGTGAATGGGTCTCCCTGGGGCCAGAAAGAAGCTATTCCTCGAACACATGGATTCCTCCTCTAGGAGCTGGGAGGAGGGCGCCTCTCTGGGCCTGGAGTCTAGGAAAACCCTCCTAGTTTCCTTTGAGCAGCAGGAGCAGATGTGCAAACCAGCCTTGATCTGAGAAATCATTAAAATCTGGCTCAGGGGAGCCTTGGGGGAACCCAGTGAAAGCCAAGGTTGAACCCCACATCATACTCATCATATCCCTCACCATGCCCAGAGGCCCACTGGGGCAAAAGGATCTGTCCCAGATCCCACTATCAGAGAAAACGGAGTTAGGGCCAAAGTCAGGCTTGCAGCCCTAAACCCAGACCCCTTTCCTTCCACAAAGAGCCACAGTTTGGGCCAAAGTCCGGCAGCTCCTTACCCCAACCAGAAGCTATAGCTGTAAATTGTTTCCAGGTCTTCGAACCCCAGAAAATTCACTTTTTCCACATCCTGTAGCTTGAGATTTCCCCCAACCAAGGGGCAAGATACAGGATGTTCCCAGGAGTCCCCCTTAATGGTCTGTGGGCATCTGTGGACCCAACTACTTGCTTTTTTATGTATACTCTACTTACTTCCAGAGAGGACAAGAGGTAGCTTACAATAAAACACAGGTACATAATGCTGCTCCTAATGAAAGAACAATAGTAACAAATAAAAGTTCAAGAGGAGAAAGACACAAATATGTCAAACATAGAGGTTGACACATTCGTATCTCCAACAGCCAAGGTAAAAGGAGTCTCCGGGAGTCATAGAGCCATCTTTTTCATCCTTCCCCAAAGGATCTAGGAGACCCTTGAAGAATGCTTATGGCTGATTAAAAAGTAAATGCCCCAGGGGCACCTGGGTGGCTCAGGTGGTTAAGTGTCCAACTTCCGTTCAGGTCATGATCTCGCGGTTCTTGATTTCAAGCCCTGTGTCGGGCTCTGCGCTGACAGCTCAGAGCTTGGAGCCTGCTTCGGATTTTGTGCCTCCCTCTCTCTCTGCCCTTCCCCAATTCACACTCTGTCTCTCTCTCTCAAAAATAAATAAACATTAAAAAATAAAAAACAAAAAAAAATAGTAAATGCTCCAATCTCTGGGGCAGACTGGGTTCACACCTTTCTTTGGCTGAATGAGGCATCATATCCTTGTTTTCTTGGTCTCTCCCCCAGAGGTTAGTCTGGGGCTTACATGAGGATGCCTGCCTTACTCTTCTCTCTCCCCTGAGAAATGGTCTGTGGGCAGGACCCCCAGCCCGCCTACAGGAAGTGTGTCCCTGGCTCATGAAGTCATAGCTGACCTTGGCACCTGTCCTGTTGTCTTAATGAATCAGGCCTCACTAAAGAGAAAGCCCCAAGTGGCCAACTGGAGTCATTCAAAATGACTTAATTGACTTAGTTGAAAAGAGATAAAAAGAAGCCAAACCCTCCTGAGGGCAGTTTGGGTGTTTGGGTCACAAGTGCTATGGAGATGTCCTCAGCACAGTGGCTCTGATTCAGGGGATTCACCCTATCCCTACCCCAGCTCTGCCTTAGGATCCATGGTGGGAGGGGGCAGCTGTGCCCTGGATCCTCACTGTCTCCAGAGAACCAGGCAGCCAGGGATCATGGCAAGACCATCAGCATGGAGGACCAGCCCTGGCTTTTGTGACTTAGCCTTAGAGAGCCAGGCCCTGGCAGATGTCAACCCAGGAGTCTTCCTGGAGGGGGTGGGCTGGGTCAGGCAACCCAGGAAGGATGGTAGATGTAGGGAAACGAGGCCAGAAAGGAGGTTCTTCCTTGGGGGAAGAGCAGAAAGGAGCTCTGTGGAGAGGCTGGACCAGGCCCTGAAGGCCCAGAGCCCCTGAGGAGCCATAAGAAGTGAGGGTGGCAGGGAGGCCAGCTTAGATACTGCCATTTGATCCTTACCCAATGAGAAAGACCTGATATGTGGGGGGGTGGGGGTCTCAGCCTCACCACATCTCCCTGCCTTAGCAGAACCCTGACATGGTGGTGTTACAATATCCATGACCTCTGACCTCTACAGAGCAGTCATGGGCTCCAGGTACTACACCCAGTGCTTCTTGTCATGCATCTCATGTAATCCTCACAGCCCTACCAGGTAAGTGACACCACTGCCCCACTTCACAGCTGAGGAAGCTGAGCCCAAGGACACACAGCTGAAGAATGACGGAGCCCAGATTTGAATGCGAGTCTGTACAACTCCAGTATCCCAGCTACTCCTATCCCCTCCTTGGAGGCCTTCTCAGATGACTAGGACACAACTCTGGCTCTTGGGGATCCCCTAATCTGATAGAAGGAACACAGCTGTGTCCTTTAAAAACCTGGTCCAACTGGGGAGCTCTGTCACTGCTCTTGGGGAGGCTCTGGGTTAATGGGGGGATTGGTCCTTCCACCTGGGAGCTGCAGTCAGAGGGGGCAGGAGGAAAGATGCTCGTTAGTGGCCATCATTAAGAAGTCAACTAAAGAGACAAAGCCAGCATCTTCTCCTCCCAAGCTGAGGCCCCCTTCTCCATGTGACTACTCCCAGCAAGGGGAGCCAGGCAAGGGACCCCCTTTAGGAGCCCAGGGATCAGAAGGGAGGACAAGTGGTACAAAGAAAGGGACTTCATCCCAGAAGCCCTTGAGTGCCTTCCATGTCTAGAAGATGAGTTTGTCTGCAGTCAGGACCAGAGCTTAGCCAGATACCAGAACTGGGACTGTCTGAGCCCAGGATTTAGTCAAAGTTCAGAGCCACATATCGGTCAGAAGCCAGCCTGAGGTCTTAGCTAAGGTCAGGGTCAATGGCGCATCCGAGGCTGGAGATCAGCCTGTAAGCGGTGATCAGCAGAGGTGAGTTGCTGAGGGGTCCCGTGTGCTGGGTCTGGATCAAGAGGTCACAGTGAGTAACTGAGGTGACCCCTGGAGTCCTGCTGCCTGTTGGTCACTTGCTGGCGAGCAGGTACGAAGCAGGGCTGGGAGGGCCCCAGGGGTAGGCAGGGGCCGAAACCCAGCCCTATAGACTCCGCGCCCCTCATTCCTCCTGGCTGAGGTCATTTCATGGGCCCAGCCACCCCAGGCCTGGGAGGGAAGCAGAGGTTCCGAGGCGGCTCCCCCACAGTACTGTGAGTCACGATTCCTAGGACTACAGCTTCTGGGCCCAGCAAAGGATGGGGGTACCCCATCAGCATGCTGCTCCTAGCCCCAAAACCTCATGCATCAGCGACTAAGAGTCAGCTAATGGCTAAATCGTACTGTGCCAGCCAATATTCTAAGGTTTTGTAGACTTTGTTTGTTTTAATCCAATGCTGTGTTATTACCCGGTTGATAAATGAGGAAACTGAGGCAGAGTGGTTAAACATGTGGCTCTGGCATTTAAACTCAGGGACTGTTTTAAACCCAGGCAGTCAGCCTCACTCTTAACCACTGTATGATCGAAGCGCAAGAGCAAGACTAGCCCCACTCCCGCCCGACTCAAGGGCATTGCCAAAGCCCTCCGGAATGCCCCCGCACCCACACCTTCCTGGAAAAGGCTTAAAGCCAGCATCTGAAGTTCTAGGAGCAGAATTGCGGGGGAAGGAGACAGGTCCTTGGAGCAGGGTGGACCTCAGGGAGCATTTGCACCATCTCCACTTTCTGGATACCTGGAATGTTCCTCTATTTCTTTCTATTGAACACTGATCGGTCAGCAGGCAACGTATCCGGAAGGGGCAGCCTGATAGCATGTTAAGAAACACCACACTTCAGCGGAGTTGCGGATGCATTGGTAACTACATTTCTACTTGATATTAATGGTCTTAGTGAATCTGGGTTTAAAAAATTGTGAGGACAGGGACTTGTGAGAGCTGGAACAGGGATCAATAAAGATAACTAAGGCATGCAGGACCCCAGGGCACAGCAGCGCCCTCCACCTTTTGGGTGTGGGGGGCTTTCACAGCTCCCTGAGTTTGTCTCACATGGGACAAGGCTGAGACAACCAACCCTATTTCACAGATGAGCAAATAGAGGTCCCCCATGGGATGTGGTAGCAGCTGTATTGGTGGCTTCCCAGCTGACGCTCCACTCTACCTCCTTCTCTGTTGCTGGGAACCTCCAATTCTGTCCTGAAGTTCATCATCCCAGCTGCTCAAGGAGGATGCTCCCTTTCGACCCCAAAGATGAACTCTATTAGCCTAAGCCAGTGGCTCACGACCCTTTCATACCCAATATCCTCTTTTTTATTGCAAATCTTTTAACCTACCCTCTTTTCTATCCTGAAGTGAAATCCATAGATAACAGTTCCAAAGAAAAAACAATCAACACAATACCATGCCTAACATAAAGGAGGAATACAAGAAAAGCAGTTTCTAATAAGATAATTCTGTTTCGGTATGTTACACGGTCAAGAAGGACGATCCCAGAAAATGCACTGTGACAATGCAGAGTGATCCGGTCGCTCAGATCCTGTGAAGGAAGCCACACTTCCCAGGAGTGATGGGTGGCTCTAAACCACAGAGAATTGTCCCTCAATTTCCGGGTAAGTCTCAGGCAAGAACGCTTCAATAAAATGCAATTAGGTCCCAGGCTTGGATAATAAAAAGCAGGTTTTTCACCCCCATGAAAGGCTGGTGTGACATTCAAAGGTCATGGAAGATGCAAACCACCCCACGTATTGCCGGACATGTGCAGTCGCCCACCTCCAAACGTCACAGGACCAGGACAACCACAGCGTGCCCATGGCTGTCTGCTGAGAGCCAGCCGTGCAAGCTGATGACAGGGTCTCACCCTCCTGGCCTGAAACATTAAGCACCCGAAGGAAGACAATGTCAAGTGCTATGTCAGGCAGAGGAGAGATGGGAGGTCTCCAGGCCCCTTGAGGGTTGAGGGGAATGTTGGCCTGCCAGGTCACCCGGCCCTGGATCACCCTATGTTGGGACTGCTTGCTATGTGTGAAGGCAAACCAACCCTCTTGTTTAAGTCCCTTTGAGGTGGGTCTTCAGTTACTTGCTGCTGGTTCAGATACAAGAAGTGACTTTTTCCAGACCTCACAGCCATTCTGGAAATTGGACACCTGATCTCCTGACCCTCCACTGGCTCCTCTCTTTATCTTGTCCCGAGGAACAGGAGGAACCGGGACCGGGGCACAGCTCAGGGGTTGCTTCCTGGAAAGGGAGTCTCCCAGGGCCCTCCCAGTGGGCGCAGACCCTGAAGGGGCAGATCTCCCAGCGATGGGAAGGGGGCCGTCCAGGAGCTTCTCGGGGCTGATCCCTCCCCAGTTCCTTCTCTGACTCAAGAGACACTGGGATTAGCAGCTGCATTCCTCACTGGTGTCATCTTTTATGCGTCCAAGTGTTTTACAGGAGACAATTAGCAGCAAAGCGCCCCACCCCAAGGTGCCTCTTGAGGAGCCAGGGCTCCCTGCATGTGACCCAGGGCAGCACCAGACCTAATCTGCAGTGGGCAGCACAGGCCTCCCTGGGGAAGCTCCAAATGGGGAAGAGTAGGCTTAGAGAAAGTGCATGGGGAGATGGCTGAAGTATGCCCCAAAGACCCCGCTGTGGAGAGACACCAGGGGCAGGGGGCAGGCTCTGGGCCACGCAGAGCCTGCAGACCTCATGTAGCTTTAAGCTTATCCCGGGTAGAGGGGAAGCTCAGAGGGTTTAAGCAGAGGGTGATGCAGCCATCGCGAGTCCTTTCCCTGACCTGCCAGGGCATATGCCTGATGGCCTGCACAACCTCAAGCCTCCCACTGCAGACAGGTGCTGTGGCCTGGAGTTCGGTCCTCAGTGGGGACACAGTTGCCTTCATGGACATGGACAATGTCCCAGGCGAAAGCCCTCTAGTGCTTGGTATTACGGGAAGAAGCAGTATGCACGGCAGACTGGGGTTGCTTCCGGACACGTAGTTTGAGGCCCATCATGTCCCTGCTCAAGAAGCTACCTTCGCTCCCTACTGCCCAGCGGGTCAAGTCCAAGGCCACTATCTGGGCTCAAGCAGCCTCTCAGCCTTTTCCTATTTGTGCACAAACACCAACACCCAGATCCAAGCCGGCTACCCTCCCGAGACCCTGGCTCAGAGCGTGCCCCCACCTGTGCACCACTGCTCACCTTGCCCCAGCCGGACCGGCCACCCCTCTGCCCGTGTGCACTCACCTCACCCACAAATCTCACCCAGCTCTCAGCAGCTGCTTCTCCCCTTACAGACTCCAGGGGGATTTGCAAGCTCTCTCAGCCTGCCACTACCCCTTAGTCCTCAGAACAGCAGGGGATATTTGGCTGCACGTTCTGCTACGGCCTCCAGTTATTGCCTTGAATGGTCGCTTTCGTATTACATGGTTGTTCCTCTTTTCAGCATTTGTGTTCTCACCACACACGTCCTCCCCCACCCCACCCGCGACACACTCTATCGTAAACCCTTGGAGGATGGACACCGGTCTTATTCACACATTCCGGCCCCCAGCACAGGGCTGGCACCTGTCTGCCGGGAGCTCAGAGAACGTGGCTTTGAATTGCCTCTGCTCCAAGAAGTGACTCAGTGATGAGGTTTCCTAAACAGGAGTGATTGGGTGGGGGGAGGTTGAGGGAAGGGTCCCTCGCTCAAATTATCATCATCATCAGCCACAGGTATTTGTTGCGTGGCTCTATGGACAGGCGATGCGACCTGTTCCTCCAATCTGTGATGATGGGGACGGAAGTCTGCAAGCAGCAGATGCAGACAGAGAAAGGGAGAAGCAACAGGACGACATGGAGACGGGGCAGGGATGGAGGTGGAGATAAGGCTCGGGAGCAAGACAGCCACAGGGATGCATAGAAACAAGGGTCAGGGCAAGAGGAGGAGAGGCTCAGGCGGAGACAGGAAAAAGCCAGGGGCTGGTGAGGCTGGGACCCAGAGAGAGCAAAGAAGACAGAGAGGGAGAGGGAGGCCCCAAGAGCTGAGAGAGGCAGAAGGGCAGCGGGAGCTCAGCCCCTCCCTCCCTGGCTGCGTCGGTGCCAGGCTGGGCTCTGCACCCCCAGAGCCTCTCCTGAAACTCCTGCATGTTGGAGCATGAAAGGCCGGGAGGAAGGCGGCCAAACTGGAAGGCAGCCGAGGACCAGCTGCCGGGGAGGCGTGCACCCAGGAGGGCGGCAGTGGGACAGGGAGACAGTGCCCTGACCCGTGGCCCCCATCGTCACACCTCCACCCCACCCTGACCTAGCCGAGGGACAGCTCCCACACCCAGCAGGCTGCAGGCTGGATGGGGAGTCCTTCTCCCAGGCCTGACTCAGGTGGCTTCTGGGGACAGGGAAAGGGAGTGGCTGAACAGAGACCATGGCGGTTGTGGGGGTCAGGAATGAAAGGAAAGCCAGGATTAAAGTTTCAGTAACCTGCCTCGAAAGCACCCAGGCATCGCGTGGGCCAGGATTCCTGGCCACTGAGTAAGGCAGCCATCTCAGCACCTGCTGCCGGTTGGAGAGAGGTGGGCAAGGGGATGGAGAGCCCTCCGCCTCCCATCATGCAGCCCTCTCCTCACAACGCAGGCCAGACACCCCAACTGCCTAAGGCTCCAACCCCAGCTAGTGAGCACAGGGCCCACCTGTGGGACTTATGGAGGCTGGGCCTAGGGAGGACGGGGAGAGATGCCTATATGTGTGTGTGGTGAGAGGGAGACAGGAAACCAAGAGAAGGAACCAAGAAACGCAAAAGCTGAAGGGCTTTGAGCATAGCCAGCCAAAATTTTCCGTTCATCCGTGCACTTAAGCCACGTTTACTGACACGGAAAAAATGGGATCCAATCACAAGCCCGCATCGGCAGACAAACCCTAACCCTGATCACACACTGAACCCTAAACCTGGCCTCAGACTGAACTTTACTCCTGGCCGCAGACTCACCGCTAAACCTGTCCCCAGACTTACTTTAATCCAACTCCCCCAGCTTCACTGAGCCTAATCTTGGCTTCTGGCCACACCAGAACTGTGTTTCGATCTCAAAGGTACGGGAAAAGAGCATAGATGTTTCTGGAGAAACCCCACAAAACACACAGCTGTAGGGCTAGGAGGGAATGACATTTGGCTGCACCTCAGAAACCAGCACATCGTCCTTCAAAGCCCTTGCTCTCCAACACCGCCTTCCTCTTTCAGCTGGATCTCTCTTCCTCCCCCATCCCACACTGCCCCCCGCTCCGGCCTGCCAGGCCAGTGTACCTGCTCCTCCCGGACCCTGGCCTCCTGCCCCGCTTAGGGCCCTTGCTAAGCCCCTGCCCCTGGGCCCCCTGTGGCCCAGTTTACCGGGCAAAGCTTTCCATTTCCTTCCCCAAACCAATCCCAGCCAGAAGGCCCTCTAAGACATACCCTCAAATTATCTACCCAAGTAGACAGTGATATTTCACTATCGCAATCAATGCTGAGATGGACATCCTTACTATACATCTTTTATGAACTTGTATACCTGAAAAACATCTCTTCCACAAGAGGAATGCCCTGAACACAGTTTTAAAAGTCAAAAAAGCTCATGATGAAAACTAGCAATGCCCTGCCTCACATCCCCCCTCCCGCCTGAGACATTTGCTGTTCCTTTGGTGGTTTTTCTGGACTTTTAACTGCATACACCTAAATCATTTGTTTCTATTCAGCATTTAATTCTATTCAGCAAGTTAATTTACCAAGTTTAAACTATTAATAGATTAAAACTCTGTTCACTTTTGGGGCACCTGTGGGGCTCAGTCACTCAAGCGTTCAACTCTTGATTTCAGTTCAGGTCATGATCTCCCTGTTCGTGAGATCGAGGCCCATGTCAGGCTCTGAGCTGACAGCGTGGAGCCTCCTGGGGATTCTCTGTCTCTCCCTCTCTCTCTCTCTCTCTCTCTCTCTCTGCTCCTCTCTGCTTGTGAGTGCTCTCTCCCCCTCTCTCCCTCTTGGTCTCTAAATAAATAAATAAATAAATAATAAATAAATATTCAGTTTCTACTGTGGAAAAGGGATCACTCTTCTGCCACAAACATACTTCCCCCCAGTCTCCGTGTTCTGTTAAATTATAATGTCCCCAAATCTGAGCCATGTAGTATACATATGATTCCGTTTCCTTTCCTGTAACATTTTTACCCTTCCTGGACTTCTAGCAGAGGGTGTCCTTTTTTACATAGGGATGCACTTCATTTGCTTTTTTTTTTTTTTTATGTTTATTTTTGGAGAGAAAGAGTGTGAGAAGAGGAGGGGCAGAAAGAGGGGCAGAGAGAATCCGAAGCAGGTTCTAGGCTCTGAGATGTCAGCACAGAGCTCCACTCGGGGCTCAAACTCATGAACCGCAAGATCATGACCTGAGCTGAAGTCAGACACTTGACGGACTGAGCCACCCAGCCAAGTGCCCCCATTTGCTGATGTGTTATTGATGTTTTATTCGCGAGCTCACTATTCAATAGCTTTCTGTTTTGTGTTGTTTCTTAAAGCTTTTGTACTAGGATTAAGTGAATCTCATTGAGTAAATTGAAAACTTTTCCTTCTTTATCTATTTGCTGGAGCAGTTTGAGTTGTGTAGAAATTCTCTTAGGTTTGAAATAAATCGCCTGCAAGTCCCTTCTGTCCCTGTGATACAGTTTGTAGGAGACGGGGATAGGGAACAAAGTTCCTGACACACTGCTCAATTCATTCCGTGTTTACTGCTCTAGTCAGACTTTCTTTTTCTTCTTGACTCTACTTTAGCTGTGTTTTTCCTAAAACTCAACGAATTCCTCTAGGTTTTCAAATTTCTTTTCCTTTTTAGCATAAGCTTTACTGAAGTGTAATTTACGTTAAAAAATTCTCCCATTGTAAGTGTTGAGCTCGATGGGTTTTAACAAATTAATGCATTCTTGTAACCTCTACCCAAAATATAGAGCATTTCCATGGTGCCAGAAAGTTCCCTCATGCCCCCTTATAGTCAATACCACTCTCTCCCCACCTCTGCCCCAGGCAACCACTGCTCTGCTTTTTCTCACTGTAGCTGTGCCTTTCCCAGAATTTTGTAGGAATAGAATCAGAAAGAATTTGTGTTTTCCATCTGACTTCTTTTGCACAGCGTAATATTTCCGAGACTCATGCATGCATGTATCAGGAACTCATCCCTTTTTGTTACTGATTAGTATTCTATTATATGGATATACTAAAATTTATTTATCCATTCATCAGTTGATGCAAATTTAAATTATTTCCAGTTTGAGGCTATGGTAGGCTGAGAAAATGGCCCCTCAAAAGATATTCACAGACTAATCCCCTGGAATCTATAAATGCTACTTCACATGGGAGAAGCATCTTTGCAGATATGATTGAATTAAGGATTGTAAAATGGAATCATTATCCTGGATTATCGGGTGGGCCCTGAATGCAATCACATGTATTCCCATAAGGAGGAGGCAGAGGAGGGCCACTTGGGTGGCTCCGTTGGTTAAGTGTCCTACTTTTGGTGTTGGCTCAGGTCATGGGTTCACGGTTTTGTGGGTTCGAGCCCCACATCGGGCTCTACGCTGACGGTGCAGAATCTGCTTGGGATTCTCTCTTTCCCTCTCTCTCTGCCCCTCCCCCACTCACGCTGTCTCTGTCTCTCTCAAAAAATAAATAAACTTGGGGCGCCTGGGTGGCGCAGTCGATTAAGCGTCCGACTTCAGCCAGGTCACGATCTCGCGGTCCGTGAGTTCGAGCCCCGCGTCGGGCTCTGGGCTGATGGCTCGGAGCCTGGAGCCTGTTTCCGATTCTGTGTCTCCCTCTCTCTCTGCCCCTCCCCCGTTCATGCTCTGTCTCTCTCTGTCCCAAAAATAAATAAACGTTGAAAAACAAAAAAAATTAAAAAAAAAAAAGAAATATGTTTCTCCTAAAAATAAATAAATAAATAAATAAACTTAAAAAAAAAAGGAGGCAGAGAAAGATTTGATACACACAGCAGAGGAGGTGTGAAGGCTGAGCAGGCAGAAATTTCAAGGTGCCACACTGATGCAGCCACAAGCAGAGGAAGCTAGCAGCCACAGGAAGCTGGGGGAGGCAAGAAATGGGTTCTCCCCTGGAGCCTCCAGAAGAAGCAGGGCCACGCCCACACTTTGATTTCATCCCAGCGAAACTGGACATCTGGACTCCAGAACTGTGAGAGAGCAAAGTTGTGCTGTTGTAAGCCACCGTGTTTCTGGTAACTTCTTACAGCTGCTTCAGAGAGCCAACTCAGGGGCTATTACAAATAAAGTCACCACACAAACCTCTGTGTACAAGTCTATGTGTGGACACATCATTCATTTCTCTTGGATAAACAGGAATAAGATTGCTGGAATATATGTTTAAATTTATAAGAAATTGACTGTGTCCAAGGTGGCTGTACCATTCTGCATTCCCATCAGAAATGTATGAGAGTGCCACTGTTCCATATCTTTGCCAACACTTGATGTGGTCAGTCTTTTTAATTTTATTTTTGCTTAATTTTATTTAAAAAAAATGTTTAATGTTTATTTATTATTGAGAGACAGAGACAGAACATGAGCAGGGGAGGGGCAGAGAGAGGGAGAGACACAGAATCTGAAGCAGGCTCCAGGCTCTGAGCTGTCAGCACAGAGCCTGACACAGGGCTTGAACTTACAGACCGCAAGATTATGACCTGAGCTAAAGTCAGACACTTAACTGAGCAACCCAGGTGTCCCTTCTTTTTTTTTTTTTTAATTTTTTTTAACATTTATTTATTATTGAGAGACAGAGCATGAGCACGAGCATGAGCATGGAAAGGGCAGAGAGAGAGGGAGACACAGAATTTGATCAGTCTTTTTAATTTTAACATGTGCATGGTGATATCTTATTGTGATTTTAATTTATATATCCCTGTTGGCTCATGATGTTGAGTATTTGTTCATGTGCCTTTTTGTTTATTCACATATCTTCTTTGGTGAAGTATTTATTCAAATGTTTTGTCCACATTTTACGCAACTGCCTTCTCATTATTAACATATAAAAGTTCTTTATTTTTTTTATTATTTTTTAACATTTATTTATGTTTGAGACAGAGAGAGACAGAGCATGAACGGGGGAGGGTCAGAGAGAGAGGGAGACACAGAATCTGAAACAGGCTCCAGGCTCTGAGCAGTCAGCACAGAGCCCGACGTGGGGCTCGAACCCACGGACAGTGAGATCGTGACCTGAGCCGAAGTCAGACGCTTAACCGACTGAGCCACCCAGGCGCCCCTAAGAGTTCTTTATATGACAAATATAGTTGCAGATACTTTATCCCAATCTGTAGCATGTATTTTCAATTTCTTAAGTGTCTTTCAAATAGTAAGATTTTATTTTGATGACATCCAATTTAATATTTTTTTCTGTAATACTTTGTGGTTTTTTTGTGTCCTAAGAAATATGTCTCACCCAACATCACAAGGATTTTCTTCCACATTTTCTTTTAGAAGCTTTATAGTTTAAGCTCTTACACTTAGGTCTATGATCTATTTCATGTTCATTTCTTTATGTTTCATGGAGGTAAGAATTAAGGCTCACTTTTTCATATAGGGATATGTAATTGTTCTATTTCTGTGTTTTATTTTTTAAAAATTCCCATTTGGGGCACCTGGCTGGCTCAGCTGGTTGAAGCATTCGACCCCTGACATGATAGGCTCAGGTCGGGATCTTGCTGTGGCTAACGTGAGATCAAGCTCTGTGTGGGGCTTTTAGACAGAGCCCACTTGGGATTGTCTCTCTCCTTCTTTCTGTCTGCCCCTCCCTCACTTGCCCATATGCCCTCTCAAAATAAATAAATCCCCATTTAATTACCTTGGCACCTTTGGAGAAAATCACCTGACCATATATGTCCCATTGATCTGTACATGTATCTTCACAACTATACCACACTGTCTTGATTACTGGAGTTTTACGGTCATAAAATCAAAGTTTAATTAAGTCCTCTAACTGTGTCCTTTTTAACAAAATTGTTTTGGTTCTTCCAGATCTTTTGCGTTTCCATACAAATTTTAGAATTAGTTTGTCCATTTCCACCCCTCCTCACCGCCCCCCACAAAGCCTCCTGGGGTTTTAGTTTGGATTGTTTTACATTTATAGATGATCTGGGAAACAACTGAAATTTTAATAATATTGAGCCCTCCAGTTCACAAACATGACATATCTGTCTTTTAATTG
Source organism: Felis catus (assembly GCF_018350175.1). Lineage (NCBI taxonomy): Eukaryota > Metazoa > Chordata > Mammalia > Carnivora > Felidae > Felis > Felis catus. Next base: position 88,583,062 of record NC_058370.1, read on the forward strand.
CAGCTCTATTCAATTTCTCAGCAAAGCTTTATAATTTTCGGTGTACATGTGTCTCACATAATTTGTTATATTTATCCTTGATTATTTTAATGCTTTGATGCTCTTACAACTAGCCTTTTTAATTTGAATCTCCAATTGTTTATTGCTATCTTCTTTTTCTAAATCACTTTTTCTAGGGTTTTGTGCTGTTTCTCATTCATCACATTTTATGTGTTCTTTTTTGTTTCATTGGCAGTGTTAAAGATTGTCTTATTTTACGAGTCTTTACACAAATGAACACTTTGGTTTGTTTAATAAGTCTATTGAATCTTTTCCTAATTTATTAAGTTTTGCTTTTGCATTAACTTCTTCCTTTTCCTTTCATTAGGTTTGTATTACTACTCTTCTCTTAATGACCTCATTAACTACTGCATGCATTTGTTTTCTCTCTCTCTCTCTTATTTAATTCTTGCGACGGGTTTTTACTGAAATCACTTAGCTAGGCTGGAAGCGCCGCATTTCACAGGATCCCCTTCCTTAGGTAGCTGGGAGGTGAGCCGGCCCCAGGAGAGGTCCGCGTGGGATTTGGAACACAGTGCTGGGCCAAATACTATTGCAGTTCACCGACGCTGCATGTCTTCCGGATGATCTTGGTGTGGACAGTGGCCCTCGGCTCAGCTGGATCACCTCCTCCTTCTCAGAAGTTTGGTCCTCCCGCATGTCCCATTGGTGCGAGCTATTCAGAGCGGTGAGAGACACACGCGGTCCTTGTGTGTCCCGGTGGACTCCAGTTTGCTCTTACTGTTCCTACTTCACACGCATTTCCCTTCTGCCTTAACCCGATCCAAGGATTTTCATTGGAATAACCAGAGGTTTCTGGTGTAGGTTATTGCTACAAACCTCTTTTCACTTTGGTTAACTCTCTAAAGAATGTTTTCCTCATTTCATTCGTTTCTAACCATGTTACTAGCAATAACTTATACGTTAACTTAAGTTTTACAGTTTTATGGCTTGCCACCGTCTCTTTTATAGTGCAGCTTCCATATTGGAGTTCTTATTTTGATTCATTTCTCAGTTACATTTCATCAAGCAATTTCTCAGAAGGAGTAATGAGCAACTTACTTTCTGAATCCTGGCAGATCTAAGAATGCCTCTGTGTTGCCTTCCACATAAATAATAATTAGGTTGGGTAAGTGAACGATTGTTTTTGCTGGCCCAATACCCATCTCTTCCTTTTTTAGGAACCACCTCTCCTTCATCCTCCATTCATGTGGGCTGGGTGGAGACGACTCTATCCCAGATCCCAGGGGTGAACAGACATAGGACAATGAAAACATGGCAATCCTCTGGCCATATGCCTGAGACAGCAATGACTGAGGTCAGGCCAATGAGAGTGACTTTTGCTGGAACTTTCACAAAAGCAAAGTCCGAAAGCTGTAAATTGTCAATTGGACAACCACATAGACACTCTACCTAAGGAAGAAGCCGACGAAAAGTAATTGCAAAGGTGAGGGATGACAGGAGACAGAGTCTTAAGCACCTGGATCTTGTCAGAAGAGAAAAAAAGTTATCGATTAACAACAAAACACCCCGGAGATAGATTCAATTACTGCTGGGTCCTGATTTCAGATTCTTCCTTCATCTCATTGCTAATATGAAAGTACAGCATTTCTTTTTTAATCTGAGTTTAATGGAATAGATTTGTTTTATGTTTTCATATATATTTTCCTGTTTCTCTGAGTGGATCCCTTGTTTAGAGCTGCTTAATTTATTTGTGTGTCTGAGGATTTTGTTTGCCTATACAGAGTGTGTATATATTTTTCCAGGATTAGGATTCATAATATGGTCTGTCAACAATAGTTTATATATTGGCTCCTATTAAAATTATTTAGACCCGGATAAAATCGATCTTTCTTGTGCTTTTATTCTACTAGATTTACATTGAAGGTGGCTTTCAGTTGCCCAAGAGGATGGATGGAGTAGGTGAAGACTAAGTGACCCATACAGAGACTTCTGTTCCTATTCTATTCCCACCCCTATTCCCATTCCTATTCCATTTCCATTTCTGTGGCACCCCAGAGTTGGCTAGGTCACTGTCTCTCTTGTCCACCTGAAACGATGGCATCAAAGATGTCCCCACCAAACGCAAGCTGTAGCCTCAGGCCTTGGCCAGTCTCTCTCCACACTGGTACCTACCACGTCCTCCAAAACCATTCATGGGATTGAAATTCTTGCCTCCTCTCCATCTCCTGCCATCCTACTCCACAGTCACCCCAGTTGTTTCATAGCTAGTCCTTGGTTTTGTACTTATCTGCTCTAAGCTTGTGCTTTCTGGAGGTCTCCTAGGTAACCTGTACCCTCACTTCCCATGCAAGACACAAACTTGCTACGCCTTCCTCAATTCCAGTGGTTCTGAAACCCCAGGGGCATACCTCCTATAGAAGCCCAACGAAATACAGGTGGGGAGAAGAGTGCGGGGCTGAGGGGCATATGCAGTGGGAAAAAGAACAGTCAGTATTCTTAAACTCATATCAAACTGAAAGCAAAACTTAAGAAAATCTTCTGAACTGGAGATACACAGAGGCTAGGGTGAGAAACTGTGTAGGGGTAGAGACGTTAAGAAACAGAGCATCCGACTTTTCCAGTAAGTTCCTGGCTGACTGATGGCTTCTTTCCTTTGTTTTAAGACCTAATGCCACCCATGGGGGAGGGGAAGAAAAAAAAAAAAAGAGGTTAGAGTGGGAGAGAGCCAAAGCATAGGAGACTGTTAAAAACTGAGAACAAACTGAGGGCTGATGGGGGTGGGAGGGAGGGGAGGGTGGGTGATGGGTATTGAGGAGGGCACCTTTTGGGATGAGCACTGGGTGTTGTATGGAAACCAATTTGACAATAAATTTCATATATTGAAAAAAAAAATAAGACCTAATGCCAGATATATAAAGGAGGGTGGGTGGATAGGTGGATAAATGGATAGAAATCCCACAAAGAAAACAAATGGCATTTCAAAAATTCAACTATGGTTTGAGATCCTTTGCCTGTCAGAGGGCGGCATTCCATTTAGGGAGCTAATTTCCATTTCTCCCATAATTTGCATTGTTATATGAAGCTATAATACCTGGATAGTTGTAACGAAAACGATTAGCTACCACCAAAATAGCTTCTCCTGTTCCTCTACAGTATTAGTTCTTTCTGGGAAGCAGCTGCCCAGGCTGATGTCACACTCCCTGGTGCCCTGTGCCTCCCAAGGCAAGGCCACATGTCCAGTCTCACAAGAGAAGTGAGCAGCTAGGATATGTAGCATTGCCAGGCCTGACCCACAGTCCCTGCTCACTCACGTCTCCACGTTCCTCCAGCTGACGAAGACGCCAAGGACTAGAACGCACTGGGAGACCAGTGCTCAAGTTGACAGAGCTGTGGTTAGCCTCGTTCCCCAAACGATTAGATGGAGCATAGACTTCCACACACTCCCCTTAAATGAGAGAAAGAGGAGGAGTCATATACTTGAGGAGTCTTTTTTCCAGAAATGTACCACCTTACCCTAACACAGCGAGATTCTCTGAGGCAAAATCAAGTCCTTCCCACCTCTATCCTCCTGTCATTTCCATGGTATGAAAAGAATATAGAAGAAATATCTCTATAGTTCCACAGAAAACTGGGCGAGAAATTTTGAGTTTTCATAGGCCTCTTGAGAAAAGGAGAACGAGGTAACCCAAAACGTGGAGAGGACAAGAGAATGGAGAGAAGACCAGACTGGGGAGTAGCATGGGGGCCAAAGGAGAAGGCGTAGTCAGTGATAAATTCTCAGTGGTGGGAATAACTGAGTATGGAAACACCTAGTACTCAGGATTGAGTTATACTCTGTGATGTAGCCCTCCCTCCATACTCTCTTGGAAGCTTCAGTAAGTCCTCCTGAACAAAACTGTCTTCTGATAAATGATCATTGGAAGGATAACAAAAAGGTGGGCCAAGCAAGTGTGGCAGAGTAGAAACAGCACAAGGTTTACAGCCAGATCTGGGTTCAGGTCCCTTCACCGCTTATGTGTCCTTGAACGGCTCACATCCTTTGTGACTTCAGGTTTCCTATGAAGGACTTCCAATCAAACATGGAAGACTGAACCACTCTCTCAGAAGTCCCACGAAAACAAAAGCGAAATAAATTATTAATGTACAAACCCACAGAGACAGATAGAGTAGAAGAGGAATAAACAGTCACCAAATATTGGAAGGCAGAAAGCGGATAGCAAAACAGTAACTGGCCGTACACTGGGGAAAGCTGAAACCCAAAGAAAGTGTTGGGGACCACCAAAGGGAGGTTATATGGGCCTCAGCCCCTGAAAATCTGACAATTTGAAGTACCGGTTACCCCGAAAAGGAGGGTGTGGGTGAGGCTGAAAATAAGAGGTTTGGTTGACAGCTTTTTGAGGGGTAATTAGACCTCCAGTGCCCTTTCCCATCCTGGCCCAAGACGAGAGTTCTCCCTCTCTAAGGAGACTGAAACAGAGAAGTTCTGAATTGAGAAACACTGGGACCACACAGATAGCTATAAATAGGGAACTAGGGGGAGGGGGGCGTGCAGTCCATTCCCCCAGCTTAGCTCCCACATTTCTGCAACAGGATTTACATAACACTCCCACCTGGGCAGAAGACTGTGGATCCCTCACTGATTAAACCAATTAGCCCAGGAGGAAAAGCATACACACACTGACAGTCAGTGGTACCCCCAACAAATCAGCCCACACAGATTGTGCTAGACTGTCACATACAGTCAAAAAGCTTCATCCACCCAGTTTCCAAGGAGATTTTATAGTGCCCCATTCCTAAATATGAGCAAACAGCCAAGGATTGTCAACATGTGATGAAGGATGTTGACAAGAATAAAATGGGGTTGATTGCCTATCAGTGTTAATTACAATGTGTCCAGACATGTCGAGAGGATTTTTCACTTCCTTTGGAGAGTTAGGGGATTAATAATTGGAAGGTATGAAAACTAAGCAACCAAAAATGGACAGTTATTAACCTCAGGGAAAACAAAAAGTCACACAAGAAAATGTGATCATAGTACACTACATGGTTCGGCTATGAAGAGTGGATTTTATGGCCATAATGTCAAGATTCAGTATTAGTCCAATCAAAAAGATATCAGAGGAGTGCCTGGGTGGCTCAGTCGGTGGAGCGTCTGACGTCAACTCAGGTCATGATGTCATGGTTCATGAGTTCAAGCCCCACATCGGGCTCACTGCTGTCAGTGCGGAGTCTGCTTCACATCCTCTGCCCCCCTCTCTGCCCCGCCCCTGCTCACACTTTCTCTCTCAAAAATGAACAAACACCTTTTTTAAAAGATATTAGAAAATAAGATAGAATTCTAGTGCAAGCCTGGAAGGAGAGCAAGTATGTCCGTGTTTTGAGGGAGGGGTGGTAGCCCAAATCTCACATTTTGTAGCAGGAAACCAACACATAATACCTAAATCTACCAGAAAAAGCTACATAAGCATAAAATCTTAAAATATGTAGACTAATGTCACTGAACGAGCTAAAAGTGGCTATCTCTAGGAAGCGGGACTCAGAACTGGGGAGGAGTAGAACTTCTAGACTTTTTTAGTCATGTACATATATAACTTTGTCAAAATAAAATACATGTGTAAGTGGGGTGCTGAAATTTGCAAAGACAATTGTAAATTGACTTGTGCTACAGCTCGTAAATTATTCTCTCTTCATGTCTTAATTAATGGAGTTTATCTCTGCAATTATTAGTTTTCCTGCAATTTTTCTTTTTCCTCTTCTTTCCCTCTCCTCCTAGTCGGAACCTAATGATTAAGGCCAATATTGGCAATAATGACAGCTGCTAACCTTCATTATCTTATTAAATCCTTGCAACAGCATGCTCAGATAGGTGCCCACTTCCTGTTCTGTCTTAAAGAGAAGGAACCTGCAGTTCAGGGCGATGCAGCAACTCTGTCCAGGTTGCGTAATAGCAAGTGGCAGATCAGGGTTCTGAATGTAGGCACGGTGACCCCAGGGCCCGTGCACTGATACTCCATGCCATCAGAAGCTTCAGTCCCACTCCAGCGTGCCACTCTAAACCAGCAGCAGGCAGGGGTCCATGGGTGAGAGCTGCCATCTTGGAGACAGCAAGTGCCCTGCCCGTTCTGAACATGTGGTTGTTATCTCACCTGCTTGGGGCCCCACTTCACTGCTCCCTAGAACAAGGCCTCTGAGCTGCAATTTCATGGTCCCGTGCTTGTACCTGGTGTTCAGATGATATGTGTCATCAGCATGATTGTTGACTTCTGTGCAACCCCGTTCCAGCTAGTGGGGACCTCTCTTGCTCTTTTTGGACAACATCTGCTGAGTATAGCCTCTGCCTGCAGCATCTGGCCAAGACTTCCCTCTCCTCCCTCCCAGGGGAGAGTGCACAGCCTAGCTTAGAAAGCCAAGACCATCAGGGACCTGGGAGAGTTACAAAGTATCAGCACATCGACAAGGGCAAAATCCGAGAGGCCTCTACTCAAGACCTTGAGAGACGGTGTGGTAGATGAAAGAAGGCTCGAAAGTCTCTGTGAGTGCCCCCATTGGGAGCGGAATCTAATTCCCACCTCCTGAATGCAGGCTGGTTAAGCCGGGCTACCACCCAGAATGCCCACAAAATTGTGAGATGTAGTAACATGGCGGCTGTTTTAAACCTCTGAAGTTGGGGTCAGGTTGTACACAGCAATGAATAAATGGGACAGTCCACTTAGGGCCAGGAGAAGTGCAAAAAGACTTCATGCGTTGGAGCAAATGGAGACATGGTTTGTGTTGACATTAGGGGGACACGGAATTTGCGTGGGAGGAGACAGAGTAAGTGTTTCTGATCTTGAGAAGGAATGAGGTCAGGGAAAAGAGGCACTGAATTGGGTGAAAATGAACACTAAAGCTAGTGAAAAGGGATGAGGACACACCGTTGGTGGAGTCTGGAGAGCATGGGAGCCAAGAGAGCATCACTGAATGAGGGGTGAAGGGGCCGGGGGCTCAGAGGAAGAGAGCCCCCTGGGAAGGAGAGCAGTGGGGAAGTTGGGAGGGGGCACCTGCCCTCACAAGCCCTCATGGGGCTCTGGGCACCCAGCCTGCTGTGCCCCTTTGCCTGAGTCAGCCAGGGAGGAGAGGTGCCACCTCCATTTGCCAAAGAAATCTCCCCAGGGCCAACAGCCACATACAGAGCTCTAGTGTCCTACCAAGGTCTCTGAGGAAGGAAGGAAGGAAGGAAGGAAGGAAGGAAGGAAGGAAGGAAGAAGGAAGGAAGGAAGGGAGGGAGGAGGGAAGCAAGGAAGGAGGGAAGGAGGGAATGAGGGAGGGAGGTAGGGAAGGAAAGAAGAAAGGAAGGAATGTAGGAGGGAGGGAGGGAGGGAAGGAAGGAAAGAAGGAAGGAAGGAAGGAAGGAGGGAGGGAGGGAGGGAGGGAAGGAAGGAGGCAAGGAAGGAAGGAGGGAAGAAGAGAGGGAAGAAAGGAGGGAAGGAGGGAGGGATGAAAGGAAACAAGGTGGGAAGGAAGGAAGGAAGGCAGGAAGGGAGGGAGGGAGGAAGAGAACGAAGGACAGACAAGCCTCCTGCTTCCAGGAAAACCAAGGCCCAGAGAGAACAAGAAACTGCCCAGGGCCACAGAACTAGTCCAAGGGTGGGGCTGGATGCCCGGGCCCTCGGGTTTCCACCGCTCTCTCCACCAGATTGCACCTCAGAGGAAGCGAGGGGGAGAAAGGGTGAGTTGAGGTGAGGCGGTTCGCCTCCCAGCCCAAAGCTGGTTTCCAGAAAGGACCATGCTTATTCACAATTTGGAGAGGGATTTACTGCTCTAGTATGCACATGCGTTCGCACACACAGTACACACGCGCACACATAGACTGCAAGGAGCTATGAGTCACACACCACGTTCTGCTCCGGGGCAACGCAGGCTCTAAAGAATGGGAGCACCAAGACGTAGGCAGCTGGACTCCAAACACAGCTCTGCGCCCATCCTTCGTAAGCGGCGCTCGTGCCCGGGAGCCCAGGAAGGAAGCAGTGCCTGGAGGGATTCCTGGCAGTGAGTGATGCTCCAACCCCGGTGTCCACCCTCGTGCCGGGACCACTTGTGGAGTAAGGCAGTTGCAAATCCCTCCAGGATGGGGTGACGATAAGCCAGGGGCCGCGGAACCCTTCTCCACCCTGCGCTGCAGCCACTGGGCCCGTGAACCGCAAGCACACGAGTGCTCACACACCAGCCCGTGAGCTTTGTGTCTCTCTGAGGTCTGTGGGGCTTCTTACTCGCCTGCGAACCCTAGTGACTCAGAGCTCTGGGGTTTCCAGATCCCCCCTCCCTGAAGCTCAGATGGCATAGCTGAGTAATCAGAGGGGTTGCGAGGGTCAAAGCCACGGGTTTCCGACCCTCGGGCCATTCTGGAAGGCGGTGGAGACCCCTGCCAGAAGGGTCCTCTTTCTTTAGAGCCCCAGGCCTGACCAAGCCACCACTCCCAGCCTGGTCCTCCGAGCAAGCGCCTCAGTCCCACCTCTCACCCTGCCTGCACCCCACCCCTTCTTGGTCTCCTCTTGGCAAGCTGGCCTGCCCCCACCCGTTAGAATTCTGGGAAAGGCAAAGAGAGGAATGGAACAATGGCCTAAAATTAGAACCCACAACAGAAGCGTGGAACTGAGTCACGCATTGTTCTTTTTCTGCCGCTCTGAGTGCTGCTGGTAACCACGGCTTTCTGGCCCCGACAGAGTGCTGACAACAGGATTAGAGCAAGCCAGGCCTTGGGGAAGAGGGGCTGCGGGCGGTGGGGGTGGCCCCGTGGAGCTGTGGCTACTGGACGCCCGAAGCCGGCCGGAGGACAGAAGGCCAGCGTTGCTCTTGTGTCAGCACGCACGGACGCAGGACAGGGACGCATAGGCCAGCCCACCTTCCGCCTGCCTGGGCTCACACCTGTCGGCCTAGCCCCCCTTCAGCACCTCCGTGCAGCGTGTGATGTGGGTGTGCAATTTTACCTGTTCACACAGATTAACGGTCGGCTTGGAGGATGTGTCGGCCGTGACCATGATACCCCAAGAATTGCCGTGCAGCTGGCCTCTCCCTGCTAAGGCCACACATTTGTCACCTTCTCAGAAAAAAAAAAAAAAAAGATTCATAGGTGTGTGCGCAACTTTCATTCCCAGGATGAAGGTTGGGTAAAGATCCTTTACCCATCTGGCCGGGGACGTCGTAAGAATGGGGACCCCCAGCATGGAGCCTTGCCCCAGAAACCTCTCATCCATCTTCTTGCCTCCCTTTAAGTAAGGAAACTGGCGTTCTGAGGTTCCCTCCTGTGTGTGACCCCACACGGTCACTGCCGAAGTGAGTGTGGCCATCTGCAGGCAGGCCCATCCCGTGGCGGGTCAGGCCTCACGTGGAACACGGTTTTCCTAGAGCGCCATTTGCACTGGGCTTTGTGGGAGGGATGAAGACGAGAGAGACGGTAACCCCACCACCTTTCGGTCACCCCCGAAGTCCCACAAGACTCCTCAAAAGTCAGCCAAAGCCAAAGCCACCCCCAGGGCAGCTGGCTGAAAAACCAGCTCCCCATTGCCAGGGGGTCTGCTGAAGGGGCCTGGGGAGCCAGCAGTCTGCCTTCCTAGCCAGTGTCCCAGGAGAGTCCGACGCCGGGGGGGGGGGGGGGTTGGGGAGAAGACCACACTTTGAGAAGGGTGAGCTGAGGCCCAAGTACCCACGGCTCGATTCCAGAGCAGTGAATGCACAGGCCCACTACCCCCTGAGGGTGCTAGGGAAATCCGATGGTCAGAGGAGGATGCCTGCTGAACTTGGAAGGTGGCGGAATGTACGCAAGCCGGAAAGAGAAGTTAAAATTAGAAAGACTGCGAGGAGCCTTGAAGGCCTGCCAAGGAACCTGATCTCCACCTCTTGGTAATGGGGACAGTGTGGAGACAGGCACACAGTCAGAGCTGTTCGGGAGGGGGTTGTCATTGTCAGAGGGTGGAGACGGCCTGGTGGGGAGGCCGGGAGAGGGGACCCTGGCTTTCCCAGGCGATTCTTGGTGCCTAGGCCTTAGTAGCAGCCAATAAATGTTTGTGGGGCCAGTAAATCACTGCTGAGAAGGCTCCTGCAGCCTCCTGATGCGAGGAGGCAGCCAGTGAGGAAGGAAGGGTGGGACGTGGTGTGGTCCAGGCCTCCGAGGTGTGAGGCTGACCTTGAGGCCTTCCAGTGGGTAGAGGGGCTGGGGGTGGGCCCAGGAGACCCTGTGCTGCCAGCAGGTGGGAGCTGGGGGGTGGGGAGATGGGGCGGAGATCAGACAGGGAGATCAGGATCCCAAGCTAAGGCTGAAGAACATGGTAACATTACTCTTCCACGATGACCTCTGCCCCGAGATGGTGTGGTCAAGTGGGGCTGGAGCGTGGGAACCCTCAGCCTCACTGCTAAGCTGCACACGTGTCCCAGGTCTGGAGGGAACGTGGCTCCTAACCTCAGTTCCCCCAGGGGCACGGGCCACATTGTCTCCCCTTATGGCCGTTGGCGCTCTGAGAGAAGCCACTGGAAGCTGGAAGAATTTCCCACAGCTGGAGAGGCCCCGGCACGTGGCTGGGCTGCGGGAGAGGGAGGTGCAGGCAGCCACCGGCATCCAGGCCTGGAGGGAAGTCAGGTCCGGGGCCTGGGGAGTTTCTGTTTAGATAGAAAATAGTCACAAAACCCAGAGCTCCGGTTCCAGTTCAGACCGGCTCATTGGTTTGTTCTCTTTTTAAGACGCTGTCTTTGTTTATAAAGAGCATTTGTATTTGTTTCCATTTGGGATTCGGCAGATGAGTGTAGTGAATTCCAGGGTCTGCTTCACGGATCAGCTCCCCGAGAACACACGCACATCCCGCCCTCGAATCGCGCTGTCTCCTGTCTGTCTGCTGCCGGCACCCTGGGATGGAGGGTGCCCCGAGCAGGCGGGAGACAGAGGCTGCCCCCGACAGGAACATCCAGGGATAAAATACCACCGACCATTAAGGAGACTTCAATGCACCGGGTTCATGGATCACCTCATTTAACTACGTACAGCAATGTCCTACAGTAGCTCCAATTATTAGCCCCATTTTACCGATGGAAATGGAAGTTCCGAGAGGTTAAAAAAACACACCCATAAGTTGTTCTGCTGGCACACGCAGAGCTAGGATTTGAACCCAGAAACCCAAGCAGTCTGGCTCCAGGGCCTACCTTGGATCATCAGTAGTATTCATTCTGCCCACGGTCCTGCTGCTCACCAGGGATGTGGTCCCAATGGCCGTGTCCCCCCTTGAGAGATGATATGGACTGTGAGGCAGGAGTGTGACCTGCCACGCCCCTCCCGGGAGGCTGCTTACTCCGGCTGCCTGAGGCTCGTGAGGTGCCTGAGGCTAGAGCCGCAAGGGCTCAGGGGAGGCCTCATCTTGCATCCCCCAAGCCAGGCCAGCTGCAGGCACATGGGGCTCAGCTAAGACTCAGGCTGTGAAAGCAGAAGGTGGGACGCAGGGCCCCCACAGCCCTGGAAGGACTCCTCACCTGCCTGCTGTCCCCTCTTCACGTGGTCCTCACGTGGTCTCTGCCCTGAGGCTCTGGCAAACCTCTGGGGGGCTCCCCAGCCGCTGTCCCCCAAGCCTACCTAGAGCTTGCCTCTGAAAGGAGGGCATAGTCTTAGGGGAGGAAGCCATCTTCACGTCCAGATATGCACCTGTTCCAGAAATGCCGAGGTCAGAGCAAGGATCAGAAAAGTGATGACAGGTAGCAGCCGGGTCAAGTACCAGGAAGCGAGGCTCCTGGGTTAGCTATAAGCTCCGTGGGAACCCACCAGCTCCCCACCAGTCTGGGAGGGCTGCCTGGAGAAATCCGCCTTTTGAGTGTCTGCGTATCCCCAGGAGCTGCACTCTCAGAGGCCTCTAGCTCCCAACAGCGCCATGGGCTGGCTGGCTCCCTCAAGCCCCCGCAGTCCACACTGAGGGGGCAGAGAGAAGAGAGAGAGAAGGTGCTTAGCTAGGGAGGAGGTGAGAAGACAGAGTACCCCGAGGAACAGCACCACCTCCAAACCTTCAATTCTGCAGTCCCCTCCCTGACCATGACCTCACTCTCCCCCAGCTCCTTACCCAGAAGCTGACCTTGCCGAATGCAAAGAGAAGCAGAACATAGGGCCACACACACACACACACACACACACACACGTGCACACGCACACGCATGCACCCGCATCTGCTTCCTGCCTCCCTGGGTGGGCAGCAGCCACAGCCTCCTTCCATCTCACTCCCACAGCTTCATCATGCTCAGGAATTCTTCCTGTACCCCTTCTTCTCCCTCAGCACTCCCAGCCAGCAGGGCACCAAGTGCGCCCCCCATGTGTCTCTAACCCTTCTCCTCTCCCATTCCAGGGCCAACGCCCCAGCTCATGACCCGACCCTCTCTTACCTAGACCACAGCGGTAGCTGCCTCCACCAGTCAGGATGCCTCCGGCTGTCAGATACAGGATGCCCAGCCAACAGAGGCTTAACCAAGTGAGATGTGGAATATTGGTTCTTTACCTGTGTGTGGACTTGGGCATTCTCTGTGCCAAAGTCACTTTGATTCTCTGTGCATCATACAGATGAGGAAATAACTACATGTATTGCATGTAGAGTGCATAACACGTGTGTTAGGGCTTTGATTTCCTTATGAAGTTAATATGAGAAGACTCAATACACGCAAAGTTCTTGGCATAGCTCTCAGTAAATGTTAGCCGCCACTACTCCGTGATGGGCAGCCAGGAGACGTGCAAACCCAGTACTAGCTAAGCAGTGATGTTAGGGCTCAGGGTCAGCCTTGCCTCCATTCTTGCGGCTCTCCCCTGAAGTGTAACAGACAACTGCCATGGACCCCAACGACACATTCTACAAGGCAAAGTCTAAAGGCAAATAAGATATTTACCTCAATTTTCTCTTTTTATCAGGAAGGATTATTTTCCTGGAAACCCCTTCCCCAGGGGGATTCTCTTGAGTTCCATTGTCCGATTAAGGTCACATGCCCATATCTAGTTGCAAAGGAGGCTGGGAAAGCAGGTGTCCAATATTTCCAGCCCTTTACCCAGAGGATGGCTTCTGCCAGCAAGAAGGAAGGCTGCCATTCTGGTTACCTGCCCTTAATCTTTTTCCTCTCCAGTCCACTTGCCATCCTGCCTCCAGACTCATCTATCTAATCTCAGACGTGGTTGTGTTGCCCCTGCTTAAAAAGTTTTAGTAATTGACCTCAGGGTAAAGGCCACAGTCCTTGGTCTGTCTCCCACTGTGTGATCACGGCTTTTCTTCTTGCTTCTAGCCGGTTCAAACTTCTCTCAAACAAAGATGCCCTTCCCACACCTCCCACTCTCCTAAATCTGCCTCACAAAACTAAACTCCTACTCATTCCTCTGGACACAAACTTCTCTGTGAAACTTCTTTGGCCTCCTTGTTCCCTTGTGAGGCCACTTACCTACCATGGTGCCAGACTGGAGGTGCTCTCAATCAGTGTTTGATAAGGGGAGGAAGGAAGGAAAGAAGGGAGGGAGGGAGGGAGGGTGGGAGGGAGGATTAGGAAGGAAAGAAGGAAGGAAGGAAGAGGGTTAGGGAAGGAATGGAGGGAGGAAAGGAGGAAGGAAGGAAAGAAGGGAAGAAGGGAAAGAGGGAGGGAGAAAGGAAGGATTAGGAAGAAAGGGAGGAAAGAAGGAAAAGAGTCAGGGAGGAAGGAAGGGAGGAACGGAGGAAGGGAAGGAGGGAGGGAGTGAGGGAGGAAGGAAGGAAGGAAGGAAGGAAGGAAGGAAGGAAAGAAGAGAGTTAGGGAAGGAATGGAGGGAGGAAAGGAGGAAGGAAGGAAGGGAGGAAGGGAAAGAGGGAGGGAGAAAGGATGGATTAGGAAGGAAGGAAGGAAAGAAGGAAGAGAGTTAAGGAGGAAGGGAGGGAAGAAGGAAGGAAGGGAGGAAGGATGGATAGATGGATTAGGAAGGAAGGAAGGATTAGGAGAGAGGGAAGAATTAGGATGACACCCTGGGCACCATTGGCCCCTTAGCTGTCCCATAAGTACCCACTACTAGAGCAGCTCCGTGAAGCCTCCTGGGCCATGCCATTTTGTCCCAGCCCATTGGTGGAGGTTGAACTAGAGGCCATATTCCTATTCTTGTAAGATTCAAAACATTTTGGCTTTTTCCCTTTGGGGCAACTTCCTCACCCTGTGGACTATTTTCCTGTGCTCAATGAGACACGCCAAGTATTTTTTAAGAGCAGTAGTGCTGCGGTATGGTTGGAGGGAGCATTTCCCATCTGTCTTTTGAGTGTCATCACACTGGATTTGGCCCATTTCTCCAGCCTGACACTAGGTCTCTTTGACCTTTGACCTTGATACCCATTTTTTTTTATCCCTCTCAATCCTGTTCACACCCTCGTGTGATAAGCCTGTCATCTATGTCTTCATCTCCTTAGCTACTAAATCATTAAACAGGCTGAGACATTCTGTTGAAACCTCCCTCCATCTGACCTCAATTTTTCCTAAATCAGCACCCTTTGGGTGTGGCCATTCACCCCTGGAGAGGCTGAGTAGGAACAAAGCCTGGCTCAAGGTAACCTTGGGAGATGTGGAAGTGAGAAAAACCTGCCTCGGCCAAGCCTGGGGTGGGGGTGGGGGGATGGGAGAGGGGGAACCAGACTGATCCCCAGAAGACTCAACATGGCTGCAGAGTTGTGTCTCCCCATCTCTGGAGCCAGGCATCCCACCTGCCTCTTCCTCTGCCTTTGTTTCTCCTTTTCACTGCCTAACTTTTATGAGTTACCTCACTTTTGAAATTCCCAATAGAGAAGATCTGATTGGACCAGCTCATCACTATCCAATATGCAACACCCTTGTGGGCAAAATCTTACCACCAGGGTAGTTCATGGGCAGCTCATCTCCCCTGCATCCAGCCAATACTTGGCCTCTATGGACGCAAGTACTGATTCCTGGGCCAGCCCTTTGTGGCCAGAGCTGGGTCCCAGACCATAATGCCCAGCATTCACTTGCAAGGAACTGCCCAAGGCTGCTTTCCTCAGAAGAGGGGACGGGGATGGCAGGCACCTAGAGTTCCACAGACTAGCCCTCTGGCCCCAACCTGTGACAACAGGGGCTAGAGGCTTATAGGCTATGGGAGGTCTGGGATCTGGAACTAGAGATGACTCTGGGACAGCCATTTGCTAGGGAGAAACCGGTGGTCTTCAGAGGCAGGAAGTACAGTTGGGCCAGTAAAGAGGGCAAGACAGGCAGCAGAGACTGCCCAGGCGGGCCAGCCTTGGAGAGGCCCCGGGGAGCGGCCAAAGAGGACTAAGCCACAGATGTCTGTGACAATCCTGGCAGGCCAGACTGCACAGCATGGGGCTCACTGGGAAAAGGGATGCAGCTTACTGGTAAAGACAAGACACAGGCCCAACACTTGGATGGAATGGAGTTCCTGAAAGGGCTCAGAGACAAGAGGGACCTTAGGTTAGACTGGGTTCAAGGCAAGCCCTAATCTCTAGATCTGGGGCTTTAGGTAAGCCAAAAAAGGAGAGATAACCGTGCTGCCTTATCCAATTACAAACCAACCAGACTCCTTACATTTTCCAAAACTCTGGTTGGGATTGACTCCTGAATCAACCTTCCAGGTAGCTAGACATCCACCTGGTCTCAATTGTAAGCAGTGGAAAGAAACAGGGTCAGAGAAGGACCAGGTCATCCCAGCCCCCAGGTCTCCACCTGGCACTACCGGGGTGACTTGAAAGACTTTGAGTGCAATGGACACATCCCCTCCCACACCTCCTACTTCACAAACCATCAAAAATGAACATGAGGGAATCTCACAAGTCTTTCCAGGAGTGACCACTCTTCTTTCTACAGATTTGCAAACTGCGTTTTTACCCATCCAATCAAGGAGCCTCCTTGGGCATGATACCTTCTGCCATAATCCATCTTCTCTCCAGTTTTGAAGTTCAGAGTGACATTTGCCCCAGTTTCCTGATCCTCACCCAGCTTCCATGATGACCCGGCATTGTGCAATGCACAGTTGTCTCCAGGCCTGCCGTTCACGACGGCAACTTCCCAACAGGATATCAGCACATCATTGATTACCCTGGGGCAGTTGTTGGGTATTGTCTGAGTAATCAAGTTCAAAAGGGCAATGGTGGAATTGAACATCTGCACTGGTTCTGGATCATTCACCCGAGGGAAGGGAAGATTCGGCCCAAGAACAGCAGGAGGAGGCCTGCTTGCACTGTTAGCACAGCAGCCAATTTCTCACTCATTTTGTAAGATCAAGTCCAAACTCCTCAGCCTCATATGAGGAAACGACTCTACTATAGGCCAAGAATTCTTAATGTATTGCCACTGCACATTTTGAAACATGAATATGAAACAGTTAGTGATAAGATTCCCAAAAATGATCTCACGTGAAGGGTGAGAGGGAGGCCCTGGGCTTGGAGATGACTGGCTTCAGCTGGAAGGACTTGCTCATCGTTTGGCCTTAGGCACCTCTTCCTCCAAATGTGCGGGAAATTAGAAGGTTCCCTGGGCTTGAAGAGGGGGCTCCACGGTCCCGGGAGGACTGTGAACTTGGAGCAGAGCATCTCATTCTCTCCTGGACCCTCCTCTTCTCTCCGGCACTCTTTCGCTTGGCATGAAAGTTCTGACCATCTTAATAAACACAACAAAATAATTTCACCAACAGAGAAATAGTGAAATAAATTTTAAAATAATTTAATATATACTAAATTTATGTGCATTTAATACATCTATGAATTATGGGGCACCTGGGTGGCTCGGTTGGTTAAGCATCCGACTTCCTCTCAGGTCATGATCTCACGGTTGGTGGGTTCGAGCCTGGAGTCGGGCTCTGTGCTGACAGCTTGGACCCTGGAGCCTGCGTTGGATTCTGTGTCTCCCTCTCTTTCTGCCCCTCCCCCACTCACGCTCTGTCTCTCTCTATCAAAAATAAATAAACATTAAAAAAAATTAAAAATACATTTATAAACTATATTTAACATAAAACATCATCATTTTGTCCTGCTGTCAAAATTAAGGCTTGAATTTTAAGTAACATGTACTGCTTTTACATAAAAAATGCCAGATTACTATACAAAAGCTAAAAACATTGGTTTAAAAGCACTGAATTTTTTCGTATAACTTTCTTCTTTTTTTTTTTTAAGGTTATTTATTTTGAGAGAGACAAGGTAAGAGCAGGGAAGGGGCAGAGAGAGAGAGAGAGAGAGAGAGAGAGAGAGAGAATCCCAAACAGACTCCAGGCCCAGTTCAGAGCCCAACGTGGGGATCAATGTCATGTCTGAGCCAAAATCAAGAGTCGGACGCTCAACCAACTGAGCCACCCAGGCACCCCAAAAGCACTAAGTTTTTACAAGTCTACATTAACACTCACTTTCTTTTCCCTCAGGGGAAGCCCTGTGTTAATGTAACCATCTAACTCCTGATTAATTGGTTTTAAAATGTAATAGAAGTAGCTTTCAGATATGCCTGAATCCTGTCTGTCCAATTTTCCCTCCAGCCTGCCACCGTCTTGTTTTTCTCCCTTCCCTTCCGAGCTTCTCCCCAGAGGGTCTGGACTGGCTTCTTCCCTCTCCCCATCTCCCACTGTGTCCCTGTGCTTGGCAATCTGACCTCTGGGACGTCAGTGCAAGAAATGTTCCCCAAGGTCGCCATGACCTCCCAGTGCTGAATTCAATAGCTGCTTCCCTCCCCTCCCCCGCCCCGTCATCTTATTCAATTTCTTCATACTATCCCATATACAGAAAGCCCTACTTCCCCTGAGTTGCTGTCTCTTGGATTCTCCTCTTGGCCACTGCCCACCCCTCTGCCGCCACACCCAGATGTCCCCAGATGTTGGCATTCTTCAACTTTCTTTTCCCTTTCCATGTAGACCTTTTACTGATTCAATTCCATTAATCAGATGATGACCCTCCTAAGGTTCAGATTGAAACCCCACCTTATTGTTCCCTCTCGAAGCCACTGCCCCAGCACCCCCTCCCTTTGAGATTCATCTCTTTGGGTGGTTCCACCAATCAACAGTTAGGGTTAGAAATGTGGGAAGTATTCGCACTCCTTCCTTTCCTTTACCTTCCTCATTCAACCCATCTCTGAATCATCTGAGTGCCTCCTCCTTAGGAGCTCTCTAACCCACGCCCTCTTCTCCACTCCTTCTTAGTCCTCACCCAGGGCCCCATTGTAGTCTCCTACCTGGTCTTCCTACTGGCCGTCCCACCGCTGCCTCCCCCCCCCACCCCGTCCCCAGCCCCACTCCAACCCATCCTCCACACAGGAGTGATTTTTATGAAATGCAAATCGAATGATATCAGTCCCCTGCTGGATCAAAGGATCCATATCACCTTTGGGAGCAGATAGCCATCCCTGGCCCAGCCTGCAGCCCTCATGTTTTGATGATAGCTGCCCCCCTCTCCAGCTCCTGCCCAGCCTAGTCCATCCTCCCCAACTCAGGCAGGTAATGATACCCAAGCCTCCAGGTCTTATTCCAAAATCCTACAACTGTGTACCCTGGGCTGGCCAAAGCCTCACTGACCTCTAGGAACAAAGGAGAGAGCCCTCTTGATAATACCCCTGACTTCTGTGGTCCGTGTCATGCAAGATTTTGGCATCTTACATCTCCACTGCAAGAACTTCTGGTAGTCCCCAGGAGTGTCTCACCTATGCTGACACACAAGTCCAGTTGCCACCTAGTGGTCTGCTGGGCACTTGTGGAGAGGATCATGTTGCCTTCTTAGCATCCACTTCACCCTTCCTGCATGTGTACTAGTCAAACAGTTTGAATTGTCCCGACTCATCTCAATTGTAAGGGGGGGGGCTCCTGATTGGTTCAAGCCAGGGTTTCTCAGCCTCAGCACTATGGACTTTTGGGGCTGGATAATTCTTTGTTGGGAGTGGGGAATGGGGCTGTCCTGTGTATTGTGGAATATTTAGCAGCATCTCTAGCCTTTATTCACTACGTGCATGTCACACACACTCACCTACCGTGATAAAATGTCTTCAGGCATTGCCAGACATCCCCCGTGAGGCAAAACTGTCCCCGGTTGAGAACGGCTGGTCTAAGCGAATTACATAATGTCATTCCCTTCCACAGTTAAGGGTTTGGATATATGACCCAAACTGGCCCAATTAGAATGAAGTTGAGGAACTGTGTTCTGTGCTCAGTGCTTTTGTTTGCTCACCTACTTGATGTAGTTTAGGATTGGAGGCAGCCCTCTTACAAACCCGAAGGGAGCCAGCTGTGGGATGAAGCTAATCTCATGGAAATAAAAAAGAGATGAAGAGAAATCAAGTCCTGAGTGACATCCTTGGGCCCCTAGATTAAGCTACCTGAAGCTCACTGCATTGCTAGATATTTCGTAATTCCATACTTGCAACTGAAACCATCATTGCTATATTGCTTGCTCAGGCCAGATCCACAGTCTAACACAAGGCTCTGCACAACCACTTGCCATTTCCCACTGGGCTCTGATCTCACCCTGAGCGTGGCTCCTGTATGCAGTACTCCCAGTGGGCACTGAACCCCCAAGATGCAAAGCCATCAGCAAGTCCAGAGCAGACAGAGATAGAATCTCTCTCTCCCCTTTGTGTTACGTTCTGGGAGAGGATCTCAAAGCTCATTGCTCTATCCACAAAATTGCTCAGTTTTAATAAAATAGATATTTTGCTTTTATTTGTATTGCAGCTCTCTCCCAAGGACAAGAGATGAGTTCATGGGACATGGCCAAGGGCATATTTAAGTAATAGATAACACCCTATATTAGACTCCCTTAGGCTCTCCAAGGCCAACCAGAAGCTTCCTAATCTTAGAGCACGTTCCTTCCCAGAAGGTCTCTGAGTCTCTCACTGAAATACACTTTGGTTTATTAGGCCAATATTGGTATATCAATTAGCTTGTGCTAGTTTAGGCTGCAGGACTATGCAAATCTCAGTGGCTTGCAACAACAAGAATTTTCATATTTTCAATATTATATCTGTAAAATAAACATGATGGTTCCATAGGTAAATTTATTCAAGATTCATAACCCACCCTTTAATATGATGGTTTCTCCATTCCGCAGTTCTTTATTTAGATTCGTCTCTTGATCAATTGGATTCCATGACTGGATAGTCTCTCAAGAAACACTCAGGGGTGTCAAGTCTTGGCATATTTTTATCTTTGGGAATGACTATTGCCTTTAGACTTGAGTGACACTTTGCCTGAGTGAGAGCTTGCTATCTTCCACGTCTCTCAGAACTCGGTAGACAATGCTCCACTAACTTTGGCTACTGAATATTACTAGGGATGAGCCTCAGGCCAGTTGATATTGTTTTCTCCCTTGTGAGTGATGCTTTTTCTGCATGGATGCCCATATGATTCTTCCTTTAGCTTTCATAATTACTTGACTGGGATGTGTTCTTTCCAGAACATAATGTGTCCTTTGGACCTTTACATTCAGGTCTCCCTTTATTGGGCAGGTTTTTTTTTCTTTTTTCTTTTTTTTTTCTACTCCATCTATTTGGTCTCCTTCTATTGAAACAACAATTACATAGATGCTGGAGTGCTTTAATCTGTCTTGAACACCACCTATTTTTTCTATCTGCTCTCCAATACATTTTATGAGATTTTTCTCATACTTATCTATTACGCATCTTACTGTGCTTAAAAAAAAACCTGCTCTATTTTTCTGATTACCAATAAGGTTTCTGTCTTCCCAACACATGTATGATTACCCTATATTTCTATTTTTTTTATCTTTATCAGTTCACTTTTTATCTCTCTACATTGTCTTAATGTTTCTTCTTCAACCTTTTCTCCCTCCTCTGAGCTCTTCCATTGTCCCTTGGAGAGTTCATATTCTCATTAATCTCTTTGTGATCATGGACAGAGTATTTTTCCAAAATGTTCCTCTGTTTCCTGAAGTAATTGCTTTTCTGGTATGAGTTCTTCATCAGCTCCTTAGTTGTTATATTTCTTTTCTCCTTTCTCTATTGTAACAGGGTTCTTAATGATTCCTTTCTGTTTATTACTCATCTTTGGGGAAAGTTTTACGCCAGCCAGCATTTTTCTTGAGAATTGTGTTGTGAAGATATGGAAGAGTGCTCCAGGACAGCTGATGTCTAGAATTTAGGCATGACTCTAAGACCACATCCTCACCAAGAGCACCATATTCTCTGTCTAGGGTCACAATATCCCTATTTCCCGTAACCCTCAGGTTTCCTCATCCCACTTTAAGATGCGCAAGAAATCTTTTGGCGGTTCACTCTTCCTTGAATGTCCTTCCTACTGTTTTTCCATTTTCTAGAAATAATTTTCAAAATGAATTGTACTTAAGTCACATGTTCTCAGTGTAGAAAATTCAAAAATTCATACAGGACAAAAAGAAAAAAAAATCACCCATGATCTCACGATCCAGAATTTAATACACAAACCAGGGGTTTACAAGGCTCCATTTCAGATAGTCCTCCTCAAAAGCAATTCTTATTGTGTTAGTCTTTGCCAGTCTGATAAGTGAACCTTATCTTTTTCTATTTGGGATTTATTTGATTGGTATTAAAGTTTTCATATGTTTATCAGTCATTGTATTGCTACTTTGTGAATCTTTATCTTCTTGTCTTTCTCTGATTTTCTCTTAAAATGTCTATGTTTTTCTTAGTAATCTTTGCGGGCTCTTTGTATTGTAAGGATTTTGTTATATGTGATACAAATATTTACCTAGTTTATCGTTTGCTTTATAATTATGTGAGTACCAGACACCTTGTGAGATACAAAAGAATCATCAGTGAACAAAATAAGATTTAAAAACCATGCCCTCGGTGGCTCAGTCAGTTAAGCATCCAACTTTTTATTTTGGCTCAAGTTATGATCTCATGGTTCATGAGATGGAGTCTCACATCGGGTTCTATGTTGATAGTAGAGAACCTTTTTGGGATTCTCTCTCTCCCTCTCTCTCTGCCCCTCCCCTGCTTGCTTGCCCTTGCTCTCTCTCATCTTCTCTCTCAAAATAAATAAATAAGCATTAAAAAAAACACATGCCCTCATGGAGCTTATACTCCTAAGCAGGAGTCCCTGAGCTTTTCCTATAAAAGGACAAGATACTAAATACTTTCCACCACAGACCAATTCAATGTAGATACTTACGTAAAAGAGACAAAACTTGTTCCTCTCCACCCTACTCCGGTTTCTGAGCACTGAGCACAATTTGTGCTGGTGGTTGTCCACTGTAGACATTCTTGGGAACAGGAGCAATCATCCCCAGGAAGGGGGGGGGGTGGCAGGCAGGAGGGGGAGCAGTGGCAATGGTCAGCTTCACTCTCTGCCCCAGTGACAGCCACACCTGATGAAAACTGACTTTGCTCTTCTCGGACATCCTGGCCATCTAGGCTAGAGCAGCTGGTTAGTGGGGTGGCCACCTGCCTAGTCACTGTCTCCCAGATGGAGATTCCACCACTGGGTGCTGAGCAGTTGCCAAAAGCATGTAGGTGACAGCCAGTGGGTCCTGGGAGGCTGGGAGGTGGGACAGAGGAAGCAGACACTGAGAGCTGAGGAGAAAACAGAGGTGCAGGAGGGTGTTCCAGCCAAACCTCTATAGTTTATTGCGCTAACTAGTACACACACAGGCTGTGGGCTGGATTTGACCCACGTGCTGCAGTTCGCCTACCCCTGCTCTAGAAGAGTAACACATACAATACATACGTGCATGCATGCATGCATGCATACATACATATATAAAATGTCAGATTATTGAGGTGCTACAGGAAAAAAAATATATATATATATATAAAACAAGAAACAGAGACAAAAAATGCTGATAGCTAG
Source organism: Felis catus (assembly GCF_018350175.1). Lineage (NCBI taxonomy): Eukaryota > Metazoa > Chordata > Mammalia > Carnivora > Felidae > Felis > Felis catus. The sequence goes on from NC_058370.1 coordinate 88,605,842, forward strand.
ATAAGAATTGTAACTCTAAACAAGAAAAACCTCACTGAGAAAGGGCCATCATAGCAAGACTTGAAGGAAGTGAGGGAGCCAAGCCATTCAGATGTCTTAGGAAAGAGGTTCTGGTCAGGAGGAAGCAGCATGTGCAAAGGTCCTGAGGCAAAAGCATGCCTGATGTGTTCGAGAATAGTGAAAAGGCCAGCTCACTTGGAATGGAGTAAACAAGGAAGGAAGGAGAAGATTGTAGATGAGGACAGAAAGGTAATGGGGCGGATCATGTAGGGCAGGAGTTCTCCACTCTGTCCATGATTTAGGACCCCCAGGAGCCTTCCTCCACTCCCAGAGATTGCCATTTAATTGGCCCAGTTCCAGGCATCTCTACTTCTTTTAAAGTTTCCAGATGATTCTAATGTGAAGCCAGAGTGAAGAACCAATGATGTTGAGCTATGGAAGCTGTTATAAGGACATGGGCTTCTTTTCCAAGATATATGAAAGAATGGGATGGGGTAGGGGTGATCCTAATGGAGAAATGGTGTGCTCCGACTAAGCTGTGGAGGGAGAGAGACGTTTGGGATTCATAGTGGGTATCTAAGTGAAGATGTTGAACGGGCAGTTGAGCACACTAGTCTGGGATCCAGAAGAGAAGTTCAGGCTGGGTACGTAATTTTGCTAATCATCAGAACACAGATGGTCCTTAACGCCATAATAGTGAATGAGATAACAAAGAAAAGAACTGTGGATAGAGAGAAGAAATCCAAGGAATGAGCCTTGAGACCTCTCAACATTTTACTTCTGATGATTTCCTAGAGAAGGTCCTAAATTTGTATACAGTTAAAATCTATGGGGTTTGTCTTTGATGTTATATTTAAAAGTTCTTTCTCACCCAAAGATTATATAGTTATTCATCCATGGTTCTTTCATGATTTAATTTTTTATATTTAATTATGCCCAAATCTTTCTTCCTCCACATCTCCCAATCAAAGAAACCAGAATTCCTTAGAGAAATGGCTGATTCCAAGTCTGCAACAGAGAAAGTACAAAATGATCCTGGGACATCTTATTGTGCCAGAAAGCAAAGAAGACTCAAAAAGTGATAGGAACAGGTCAAAGGGCACAGGACCCACTGGCCAAATGGGAACAATCTGAGCATCAAGATGAATAATGACAGTAATGGATGATGGCCCAGTGAATAACATAAAATCCATGAGTCCACACTGACAGGAAAGAAGGAGAAAGAGGGAAGAAGGCAGAGAGAAGAGGGCAGGGAGGAAGAGAGGGAGAGAAAGCTCTTGCCAGATAATAAACACAGAAAGAATGGTAGAGTTAGAAAATTACCATCTTGTAGCAACCCTAGTAATAATTAATTTAGGTAAAAATAAGTGACAGATATTTACACAGCCTTGAAGTATCCAACCCCCTACAAATTTTGTATTAATCATACACACACACAGAGTAAGTTCACAGTGGAGAAATCTGTTAAACACTACTTAACCAAGTGGTGGCTCAAAGTTGACATCATCCAAGATGGAAAAAACCTACACCCTGTACCTCCCAAAGTGATGCACTGAGGACACAACGTGTCCTACAAAATGCGTAACCTGATTCTAATTATGAAGTACCAGATATACACAAATGCAGGGAGAGTCTTCGAAACTACTGGCCTGTATATTTAAAAAAATACCAGTAACATGAAAACAAAGGGACACTAAGGGATTATGCCAGATTAAAGGGAACTAAAGTCATAACAATTAAATGTGGTGAATGAACCTACACTGAATCCTAGATGGATTGAATCCAAGGGGAATGCCTATAAAGGTTATTTAGTGAGAAACCTGGCAAAATTTGAAGAGGGGCTAAGCATTAGATTAAGAGTATTATATCGACGTTAAATATTTTAATTGGAACATTGTATTGTGGTTACAGAAGAGAATGGCCTTGTTCTTTAGAAAATCTCACTGAAGTATTTAAGGATAAAGGGTACATGTTGCTTGAAACTCGTTCTCAATTGTTACAGAAGAAACAAAACAAAACAAAACTATAGTTTCTACAGTTAGGATAGCAGAAAAAGCCAGATTTGAATGCATATACAATAGACAGGTAGATAGATAGACAGATAATACACACATATCTATAATAAGCCATTGTACAATGTTAGTTGTTGGTGAATCATTACAAAGGATATGATGAAATTTATTGTATTATTCATACAACTTTTCTGAAAATTTGAAATCTTTTCATAACAAAAAGTTAAAAATAAAAATATGTATGTAATTAGAAACTGAGATTTGGGGCGCCTGGGTGGCGCAGTCGGTTAAGCGTCCGACTTCAGCCAGGTCACGATCTCGCGGTCTGTGAGTTCGAGCCCCGCGTCGGGCTCTGGGCTGATGGCTCGGAGCCTGGAGCCTGTTTCCGATTCTGTGTCTCCCTCTCTCTCTGCCCCTCCCCCGTTCATGCTCTGTTTCTCTCTGTCCCAAAAATAAATAAACGTTGAAAAAAAAAAAAAAAAAAAGAAACTGAGATTTGCTTTTCTGTGCATTTTGAGGAAGGAACTAACTTAGCCATTACTTATTGACTGCTCTATGAAATACCTCCATAATCAAGAATAAATTCCCACATACACTTGGATCCCTTCCTGCCTTCCTAGTCTGTCTTGTGAATCCATCTGTTTTTATGTACCAGTGAATCTGTTTTAATTGTTGGAGTCTTTAATTATGTTTAATATCTAGTAGGGCAAGTTCATCCACCTGCTTTTCTTCATGATTTTCCTTTACACACTTCTAGTCTTCCAGAGAAATTTGCAATAATTTTGTCAAGGTTTCCTAGAGAAAACAAATCTCATTGAAATTTTGATTGGAATTTGTTTATGTATGGATTAATTGGAACAACTGAAAGCTTGTATTTTGATTCTTCTTAGAAGAGTGTTTGTCTCTCCTTTTGTTTGTCCCATCTTGATTTCCTCTGTAAAGACTTTAGGTTTTCTTTTTTTTTTTTTTAAGACTTTAGGTTTTCTTTTTTTTTTTTTTTTATTTAAAAAAAATTTTTTTAACGTTTATTTATTTTTGAGACAGAAAGAGACACAGCATGAACGGGGGAGGGATAGAGAAAGAGGGAGACACAGAGTCAGAAGCAAGGTCCAGGCTCTGAGCCATCAGCCCAGAGCCCGACGCGGGGCTTGAACTCGCGGACCACGAGATCGTGACCTGAGCCGAAGTCAGACGCTTAACCGACTGAGCCACCCGAGCCGAAGTCGGACGCTTAACCGACTGAGCCACCCAGGCGCCCTAAGACTTTAGGTTTTCTATATGTAAACCTTTCCCATTTCTTGTTAAGTTAATTCCCATGAATTTTGTTGCTGTTGTGAATGTAATATAGTTCCATGATGTGTTCTAATGACCTGCTCATTATTGTAGGAAAGATATTGGTTTTTATATCTGTATCTGTATAGTTTGTGACTGCTACCCTACTAAACTCATTTGTTAGCTCCATGACTTTTTCAACTGATTTTTTGCCATATTCAAATTACAAAAAACAAAAAAACAAAAAACAAAACCAACAAAAAAACCCCAAACCATATCCCCTGAAAACGATGATGATATTTGCTCCTTGGGAATATTTATGACCCTGATTTTATCTTTTTGTTTAATTTCATTGCTAGAACTTCTGGAACATTGCAAGTAATAGTGGATAGATAGAGGCATCCTTATCTTGTTCCTGACCTTAATTGGGATGTCACTAATGTTTTCACAGTTAATTATGATGTTGTTTTGGTTTGAGAGAGATAACCTTTGTAATATTAAAGGAGTATTCTTCAATTCTTGCTTTATTTACAAAAACATCACCTGGAATGAATGCTAATATCTTGGAATTTTTCTAAAATTCTCACCTATTGAGTTTTGACAATGTGCCAAGCTCTGTACCAAGAGTTCTGTATGTCCACACATGACCTTGACTTGAGACATTATTTTCCCAATGTGGAGGTAGAGAAAATGCCTAAAAGTCCACAGTAAAGATGTGAAAAGGGTAGGATTTGTACTCGGGCTTTCTGCCTTCCAAACCTAAGCTCTTAAAACAGTGATAATGCGGTTTTTCACCTTGATCTATTAATGTCATTAATCGCACTAAGCGATTTCCTGATATTGAACAACATTTGCATCGCTGGCATCCGCCCTGCTTATGTATCACCTATTGTTATTTCACACATATGGCTGCATTCAATTTTCTAATATTTTGTGTATGTATTGGTGAATTGGGTTTCAGTTCCTCTTCTGCGTGGCTGTCTCATCGGCTTCCGTGTCATTGGGGCAGCACTGGCTCAGTACAGTGACTTGGGAAGCAGCCCATCTATCTCCGTGCACTGACCCTATTTACACAGCACAGAAATGATTCGTTCCCTGAAGGCCTGGAAGAATTCGCCTCTGAAATGGTCTAGGCTTAATACTTTTTTCGACAGTTTTTTTTTCAGTTCCATCTGGGATTATTAATCGAATTCACGTTTTCTACTGCTTCCTGAGTCAAATTGGGTTGTGTGTATTTTCCCAGAAAACTATCCGCTTCATTGAGATATTCAAGTTTCTTAGCATAAAGTTATAAAGCCTATTTCTTTATATTTTTCGTTAACTCCCTATCATTTCTCATTTCTGTACCCTCATATTTCCTTTTTTTTTTTTTTTTTTGATTAAGCTTGCCAATGGTTTCTTGAAGTCATTGGTCTGTTTAAAGAGCCAGACTCTGGCTGTATTTATCAATTTACATTTCCTATTTTCTAATCCATTAATTTCTGGGGTTGTTCATTATTAGCTTCTCCTTGTTTCCTTGGGTTATGTTGGTGGTGATGATGGTGGTTTGTTTCTGGCATCTGAAAATAAATGCCTGGCTCATTTATTTTTCTGTGTTGTTATCATTAGCATTCTGTTCCGTGCAGCCTGTTATTGAAGTTTGCACTCCTTCTCAGACCCAAGAATGACTTCGAAAAGTGATTTTTAATTTCCCCAGTGGCTCCGTGTTGTTATTCTTTGCTTATCCTTTGGTTTTTAATTTCTAGTTTTCTTGAATTCTGGTCAGAGAATGTGACCTGTACAGTTTGTACGTTTAGAGGCTATTGATAATGTCTTTGTGACCTGGCATAAGAATAATTTTTAAAACGATTCTCAGCAGTGATTGAAACGCATTTCTATCCTCTCTAGAATTCTCTGAGGTGACCCTTGAGCAAGCTGGAAGGATGGAAGGCAGCCTGACTTTAAACTGTCCCCATGGCCGGTCAAATCCAGCTTTCTCAACACCAGAGGGAGGAAAAGAGACTGAGGTTGGGGCCCACAGATGGCAAAGGCACAGAAGGGAGTGGAAAGACCACCCCACCCCATCCTCCTGTCCATCCTGAGGCAGGACCCGAGGGTGGCATGGAAGTTCTCCCTTGGGACACCTGTGGCAGGCAGTGGAAGGGGGCACGGGGACCCCTCAGGAGCGTTGTTTCCCTGCTTATTAAACAGGAAAAGGCAAAGGGGCCAAGTAGCACCTCACGGTGGCATCGGAACCAGCCAGAACTGCTGTTCTGCTCTTCACTGGCCCTCCTCTCCCAGGTGTGGCATTAGAGCTGGGAGAGGAGGGGGGAGTCTTTCGGTCCTGACACAGACTCAGAGAGAAGAAAACCTAGTTATTGTTGGCTCCGTTTGCTTTGAAAAACACAAAGTGCAGGAACACAGTTCCGGAAATCAAAGCGTGCGCGTGTGTGGCCAGTAGGGAGGAACTTTCTCATCAGTCTCAGAGCCGCACATCCCAGCCTGTTCCAAACTGTGGCCCACGCGCCCCCAGTCGTCCCCTCATCCACGCCTTTCTGGGGCCAGCCACTTGCCCTTTCCCAGCACTCCAAGTCCCCTCCCCACCTCTCTCTCTTTCTGTCCCTCCTCCACGGCCCCTCCTCTGTCTTCTCCAGGACTAGGTTACACAGAAAGGTCTAGTCCCTTTGGTGAAGGTCCCTTTCCAGACTGAGCTCTGGGCCTTCCTTCTGCAGCCGCATGCTGGTGCGGGCTCACAGGACGGCCTCGGAGGCTCTTTATCTCTGTCTCCCTTGTTGTCCCTTCAAACTTTGTTCAGCGAGAGACATTATTCAGTCCCCAACCCTTAGGCTGAAAATTGGAACAGTGTTTTTTCTCTCTCTCATTTTCAGATCATGATCTCACAGTTCATGGGATCGAGCCCTGAGTCAGGCTCCTTGCTGACAGCACAGAACTTGCTTGGGATTCTCTCTCTCTTTCTCTCTCTCTGCCCCTCCTATGCGCGCTCTCTCTCTCTCTCTCAAAATAAATAAACTTAAAAAAAAAGAAAGAGGGGCGCCTGGGTGGCTCAGTCTGTTAAGCGTCCGACTTCAGCTCAGGTCACGATCTCACGGTCCGTGAATTCGAGCCCCACGTCGGGCTCTGGGCTGACGGCTCGGAGCCTGGAGCCTGTTTCCGATTCTGTGTCTCCCTCTCTCTCTGCCCCTCCCCCGTTCATGCTCTGTCTCTCTCTGTCCCAAAAATAAATAAATGTTGAAAAAAAAATTTAAAAAAAAATGGTATAAAAAAAAGAAAGAAAGAAAGCGTTCAAGCCTGTGTGGTAATAAAATCCTCAACCTTGATTTTGATTTTCTCTCCTACCTCGGCATGGGCAGCCACCTACCCTGAGGAGGGGGGGTCCATAGGGAGGAGTAGGTGGGGGGCACCCGGCATGAGTCTTTTTCTGTCATTGCCTGGCACTTCTCTACCTCCGCCAGTCAATAGCTGTGGCATCTGCCCCTCCAGGGAGAGAGAAAAGAAGTAAGTACAAGGTGGGTTCTCAGCTGACAGGTACTGCGATAAGATGGCTTTATGCGCCGTGATTTAAAGATGACTGTCTTAGGGTGCATTTTCATGGAACCTTCAGAGGCCACACAGGGAACATGTGGCTGTCCTTGCTGTAACTGGAGTGACGCATTTTCTGCCATGGCCCCTTCCCAATTTCCCGGTCTCTGGCAGGATCCTCTTGAGAAAGAGGATCCTGGTATCTGGGTTTTATTTTATTTTTTTATATTAAATATAATTTATTGTCAAATTGGTTTCCATACAACACCAGTGCTCATCCCAATAGGTTGAGCAAAATCTTTTCACAGCTCTGGGCCAGTTGATGAATTCTCATTCTCTGGCCCATGAGAAACAGGTGCCCCCAGGCCAGGCCTTTTTCGGTAGAAAAAAGCAACCAGTCTCCCTCTGCCCTGCTACCTCCCCTGGAACCACAGCCTCTTCTCAGGCAGGCATCGGACCCCGGTCCACCGCATCCCTCAGTGCGGGCCACGCAGACCAAGCTTGCTCAGGGGCCTGCTCAGTGGCCATGAGGTAAGGGGAGACCAAAGCTCACGCATACATTCTCCAAAGGGACCCTCCCTCTCAAGTCCTCTCTACGCCCACAGCCTGGCCCGCTCACAGTGGTTTATGCCCTTGATCTGGATAAAGGGCCCAAGAGTCACAGAACTAGTTTTTTACTAAGCCTTTTGCGACTTCCACACATGGCCTCAAACAGTGGTTCACAACCTGGGCACACACTGAAGTCACTTGAGGTGTTTTAAAAAGGGTAATAACTGGGCCCCAGTCTCCAGGTTCTCATTTATTGGGACGGGTGTGGCACGGGCATTGGGATTTTTAAACATTTCCGAGATGATTCCAGTGAGCAACCAATGCTGAGAACCCGTGTCTTAGCCCAGGACTTCTCAAACTTAAATGTGATTATGAACTGCCTGTGGTATCATAAGGCTGCATTTTCCCACTCACCAGGCCTGGCACGGGGTCAAGAGTCTATATTTCTTTCTCTCTCTCTGTCTTTTTTTTTTTTTTTTTTTTTTTTGACGTTTATTTATTTTGAGAGAGAAAGAGAGAGTGCAGGAAGGGGCAGAAAGAGAGAGGGAGAGAGAGAATCTCAAGCAGGCTCTGTGCTGACGTGAGGGCTTTATCTCTCCAGCTGCGAGATCATGACCTGAGCCGAAATCAAGAGTTAGACGCTTAACCGACTGAGCCGCCCAGGCGCCCTGAGGGTCCACGTTTCTAACAAACTCCTAAGTGGTGTCGATGCATCTGAACCAAGGACCATTTTGAGCGTCAAAGAGCTAGAACGTCTACGTGACTTGGTGAAACTCTGCTTTTTGGGTTTTTTTAGTAGACTTTATTTTGCTGAGAATTTGGGGTTCACCGTAAAGTTGAGCAGAAGGTACAAAGATTCCTCCTCTGTCCCCTGCCCCCACACATGCACAGCCTCCCCCGTTATCAGTGTTCCCCACCATCTGTTCAAGTTTACCTTAAGGTTCCCTCTGGGTGGTGTTTGCTCTACGGGCACTGACAAACATATAACCACACGTACCCACTGCTACACAAGCCCACAGAGTAACTTCACTGCTCTGTCACTCCTCTATGCTCCACCGACCCCTCCCTCCCTACCCAAGGGTCACCTCACAACCACTGAAAACTGACTTCTAACATCTTCTTGTATATTTCTTGTTTTAAAACCCTAAGAAAGCATCTTCCTAAACAAAGAAGGCAGCAATGGCTCTTCGGCAGAGTTTCCTCAGCACTATTACTTGGGGACAGGTCGTCTCTGCTGTGGGGACTGTCTTGCACGCTGCAGGATATTTAACACCACACCAGCTTCTTCTACCCGCCAGCTGCCAGCAGTGAACCCTCCACCAGATTGTGACAACCAAAACTGTGTCTAGACATTATCAGACTTTCCCACGGGGCCCAAACCACTCCCAATCCAGAACCACAGATTTACAGCAACGCAAAGAACTTGCTGAAGTTTAAAAACGCTTATATTTAAAATTTCATTCATGTATGCATTATACTTTTTCTTCTTTTTTTTTTATGTTTGTTTTGAAGAGAGAGACAGACAGACAGAGCATGAGCAGGGGAGGGACAGAGAGAGAGAGGGAGACACAGAATCTGAAGCAGGCTCCAGGCTCCGTGCTGTCGGCATGGAGCCCAACGTGGGGCTCGAACCCCTGGACCAAGAGATCATGATCTGAGCAGAAGTTGGACGCTTAACCGACTGAGCCACGCAGGCGCCTCGCATTATACATACTCTTGAGCCAATACTATTGTGTGCCAAACAGAGTGTTAGCAGTGAGGATACAAAGATGAACAAACTGAATGCTTATACAGTAACATCAAGTAGTGAGAATGATGTGCAAACAAATAAATTTAAAAAATGAATAAAGCAGGATGAGGGAATACTGATGGCCCAGATGAGGCAGGGGGAGGGAGACCAGCTAGTAGGGAAAATCCCCTCAGGAAGAGGCAAGGAAGGCCTCCTTGAGGAGGTGACTTTTGAGCTTTCCAGAAAATGCAGTGAGGATGGGTCAGGTAAACATGGGCGAGGGCAGAAGCCAGGTTGTTCCAGGCTAAGGAAAAAGTTGGTGCAAAGGCCTGGAGGTGAGAGTGTGATTTAATCCCAAAACCAAATCTTAGGTTGGGCTGAGGATGAAGTGTTGTGCTCCTTTCTTCCCCAGCAGACTTTGAAGGGAACAGGGTCTCAGCAGGTGGTTCTGCCCTGTTCAGGTGAAACCTCAGGAGTCTCCACTTCTCTATAACTTTTTAAAGAATCCTTGATTTGTCCAAGAGAGAGATTCATATGTTTGAAATCCTCACTAATACCATGGATTTGTGAATTTCTTCTTTTGTCTAGAATAGTTGTTGTTTTCTGTTTTTTAATGAGATGTTATTTAGTTCATAAAAGTTTATGATGTATCTTTATTGTGGATCGGCATCTTGATCAATATAAAATAACACTCTTACCTGCATTTTCCCTTAAATTCCACTTCGTATACTTCTGATACCACTCCTTCTGCTTTCTTTCTGTTTGTATTTCCTGAGGATTATAATTTCCCATTCACAGGGCCCCTGGGTGGCTCAGTTGGTTAAGCATCTGACTCTTGATTTCAGCTCAGGTTATGATTGCACGGTTTATGAGACTGAGCTCTGCATCAGGCTCTGTGCTTGGGATTCTCTCTGCCTCACTCTCTTCTCCACCACTACCCCCCCCCCGCCCCAACTCACACGTGCACGTGCGTGCATGCTCTCTCTCCCAAAATAAATAGACATTTTAAAAAAAGAATTTCCCATTCACTTATTTTCCACTCTTCTCTAACACAGTATGTTTCTGATAAAATATACTTTGATTATGCTTATACAATGTAAAAGTTTTCATCTATTAACAGTAGAATTTCATACGCTCATATTTGAATGAAACTTGTATGTTTGGCATTGTTCTTGTAATATTTTCTGCTTTGTTTCGTGTTTCCTTGCTGTTTTGTCTTTCTGAATTTTGTTTAGTTGATCAATTTTTCTTGACTTCCTTTTCTGTGATAATTTGAAAGTTATGTACCTATAGAATAAACCAAAATATTTAAAGCAAAAAAACTACCAATTTCCAGAATTGGTATATACTTCACTCCAGTTACATGAGAAATTTAGGGCACTTTTATTTCCTTCTTGGCCTTCCCCTCATCTTAAATTTTTGTTAGGAATAGTTACATGTTCAGAACTTACATTTCTTCTCTCCTTAAAGAATTAACCATGTTCCAAAACATAACCATGGAACATAACCATGTTCCAAACAATGATGTAGACATTATTCTTTACTGGCTTAATTACTCATGGTTGTTTCTTTTATGCCACTCCTTCCATTTTGGGGTTCTTTATTTTGACTCATTTCTCAGTTGATTGCTGGACCTTTTGGGGCATTGTTTTTCAGGCAGATTACGTGAGTCCTTACATGTCTAAGAATACCTTTCTTTTGACCCATATGTGAATGACATCTCAGCTAAGTACAGAATTCTTTGCAAACACTGCTGCTGAAAATTCTACAGAAATTGTTTTGCTCTCTTCTAGAATTCAGAGTTACATAAACATGAGTAAAGTTTGGGACAAGTCCGTTTTTTTCTCTTTGTGTTTCTACCCTACCTGTATACTGAAAGTATTTTCATTTTATCCTTGGAACTTGAGATTTTATAAAGATAAAGGTATGCATGGGTCCCTTTATTTTAATTTTGCCCCTTAAATCTGAAGGCTCACATCTTTCTTAGCATCAGAGAAATTTTATTTCTATTATTTCTTTGATTATAGAAGTAGTAGATTACAGAAAATAACTAACAAAATCTTTAACTAGAAACTTTCCTTTTGAATTATTTTTGTTTCGTTCGATTGAAATATAATTGACATGCAGCACTGTATAAGTTTAAAGTGTGCAGTGTAATGACTTGATCTGGATATTGTGTGAAATGGTTACCACAGTAAGTTTAGTTAAAACCCGTCACCTCCTATCGTTACAAGAAAAGACAGAAAGAGAGAGAGAAAAAAGGTTGTTTTCCTTGTGATGAGAACTTTTTTTTTAATTTTTTTTCAACGTTTTTTATTTATTTTTGGGACAGAGAGAGACAGAGCATGAACGGGGGAGGGGCAGAGAGAGAGGGAGACACAGAATCGGAAACAGGCTCCAGGCTCTGAGCCATCAGCCCAGAGCCTGACGCGGGGCTCGAACTCACAGACCGCGAGATCGTGACCTGGCTGAAGTCGGACGCTCAACCGACTGCGCCACCCAGGTGCCCCAGTGATGAGAACTTTTAAGATCTACTCTCTTTGCAACTTTTCAGTATAACATACAACAGTGCTAACTATAATCACCATGTTGCACGTTACGTCCCCAGCACTTATTTATAACCGGATGTTTGTACTTTTTTACTGCCTTCATCCAATTCCCCCTCTCCCACCCCCACCTCTGGTAACCATAACTCTGACCTCTTTTTCTATGAGTTTGTTCTTAAGATTCTACCTATAAGTGAGATCATGCAGCATTTCTCTGTCTTAACTAGAAACTTTAAATGATTATATAAAATCTCCACTAGTGGTTGGCTTGTAATAGGCTTAATAAATATATATCGAATGAATAACAAATGAATGAATAAATGCATTTAAAAAAAAAATCTAACGTCTATTTATTATTGAGAGACAGAGAGAGACAGAACATTAGCAGGGGAGGAGCAGAGAGCGGGGGAGACACAGAATCCAAAGCAGGCTCCAGGCTCTGAGCTGTCAGCACAGAGCCTGACATAGGGATCAAACTCACAAACCAAGAGATCGTGACCCGAGCCAAAGTTGGACGCTTAACCGACTGAGCCATCCAGGCGCCCCATATAAATGCATATTTTTTTCTCCAGTTTGGTTGTCTTCATCCTCCTCGTAAACAAAGGTTGTGTCACCTGGATTCTCTATGTCCCTTATGTTTGCTCTCTTCTCTTTAGTGTTTTCCTAGTACGTATCTAGTAGAAATTTTCAAGCTGGTTTTCTAATACTGTTTGGTTTCATGCTATTCATGGTTTATACTTTTTAAATTTTGTAATCGTGATTTTTCATTTAAAGGAATTTTTGTAACTGAGATGATTCTTTTTTTTTTTTAATTTTTTTTTCAACGTTTATTTATTTTTGGGACAGAGAGAGACAGACCATGAACAGGGGAGGGGCAGAGAGAGAGGGAGACACAGAATCGGAAACAGGCTCCAGGCTCTGAGCCATCAGCCCAGAGCCCGACGCGGGGCTCGAACTCCCGGACCGTGAGATCGTGACCTGGCTGAAGTTGGACGCTTAACCGACTGCACCACCTAGGTGCCCGGAGATGATTCTTTTCTTGTAGATGCAATTAAACTTGTAGAAACTATAAAGAAAGATACAGTATTTCATTTTGTTTTGTTTTATTTTCTCTTGTTTCTTGCAGTAACTCTGAGGGCACCTGGCTGTCTCAGTTGGTAGATTATATGACTCTTGATCTCAGGGTCGTGAGTTCAAACCCCACATTGGGCTGTTTCTCACAGTAACTCTGTTCCACAGTGGAACATCTGTTCAGTTTCCTTGGGGTAGCTGTCCTTGGGTAGCTAGCCTCCAAAATGTCCCCCCAAAACCCCCACCTCTTGCTACCCTTGCCCTTCTGGGTTCTCCCACAGTGAGCCAGAGACAACCTGTGAGACCAATGCAGCCTCACAACTGCACAACTGTGCAGACGTGATGGCATATGACTTTTGAGGCTAGATTATAAAAGGCACCATGGCTTTCTCCTTGTGCTGTGGGATCTCTCACTCTGGGGGAAGTCCAGCATTATGTCCCAAGGATGTTCAAGCAGCTGTGTGGAAGGGTCCACCTGGGGAAGAAATAAGGGGTCCTGCCAACAGCCAGTGCCAACTTTCCAGCTGTGTGAGTGAACCACCTTGGAAACAGATGGTCCCAACCTGTCAAGCTTTCAGATGACAGCAGCCTCGTGAGAGTCTCACCCTACCATTCATCTCCTACTAAATTCCTGAGCCACACAAACTGTGAGAGATTGTAAGTGCTTATTATTGTCTTAGGCCACTAAGTTTTGGGGCAACTTGTTAGGCGGCAAGAGAAAACTGGTACAGTCCCTTTCTTTTGAACTATTTGCCCATTCCAATAAATGTTACTTTTCCCTCTGTTTACCTAGTACAGGAAAACCTGGGATGGTGGGTAAGTTGTTCTGTGAGTGTTCCACAAGGCGAACAAACATTTCTAATAAATTTTAACTTGATAAACGAGCGATGTCTTGCAATATGAGTAGTACATGACGCCAGACGTCACATGATCACAACTGAGCCAGTAGTTCTCTCTCTCTCTCTCTCTCTCTCTCTCTCACTGCGGGATTGTGAGTGATCGTCTCCCATGCTCAGATGCTCAGTCTCAGGCCGTGGTGTTTGGCAGAAATCAGTGATTTTTCAGAACATTGGGAGGGGCCCACAGCTGGCACTAGTGTATTTTTTGTCACTTCAAAGCACTTAGGGACAGTCCTTTGCTTTTCCATACAAGAGTGAGCTTAGGAATGCTTCGCTTCATTCTAGGTCAGGCTGCCTGCAGATATAGACCTTTCCTCGGCTGCTTTATTGCCAGTTACATTAAATACAGTATATGACAAGAATTTATTAATACTGTACTGTAGTCAACATCCGTGTGAGCATATACATTGGCCCCCAGGCAGAAAAAGATTCCATTCAGCCCGTAGACATTAGTGATTCCGTTAGTGATAGTGAAAGTCGTCCTACACAATAACCCTCCTCTCTTTCGTCTCCCTCACACCAGCCACGAAGGTTTTCAAAGGTTAAGTGCAGGTTAATTTGTTTATTTTTCTTTATATTTTGTATGTTACTATTTTGTGTTGTATTACAGCTTTGTAATCATTTTATATGAATATTTTGGGGTTGTGGAACAAATCATCTGAGTTTCTATTATTTCTTATGGGAAATTTGCTTTGATACACAAGTCCTTTGGGTCACAAGCATGTTTCCGAGATGAATTATGCTCACAAACCAAGGTTTTACTGTATTGAGATTTAAGACAGGTTCTTCCAGAGAGCATGCGGGTCTCTGTTCAACTCTTTCATCCCTAGGGGTGGAACGAGAGAAAGGCTGACCTGTGCTGTAACTTTACTCTCCCTGTGCAGAGGTCTATTCGTTCATGATGAGCACAGAGTTTTCTACGGCTTGGAACGTCTGATTCCAAATGTTTCCTCCCCGTGTGCAAGGGTTTTCTGTATGGGCTTATCTGAAGGCTAGTGGTAGCAGGGACTTCTCTCCGCTCCCAATGATTACAGCCAGCAAGCTCACCAGTCTTCCTTTTCTCCATCTCTGCCAGCCATGAGGCCACAGTGTTGATCTTCTTGTAGAAAAGGCTCCCCAGCTCCTACATCGAATCTCCCAGTAACTGCTGACTTGGTGACTTCACACTACAGGGCATTCAAGAACCAAACGCCCCCTTTTCTGCCATGAAAACCAACCATTTCCATCACATTAGCTCTCCAGACCACAGAGTTGGGCTGCATTCTCAACTGAAACATTAGGGCAAGATAAGGAATGAAGAGCCACACAGGAAGAGCAACCTTTGGGAACCAGTCTGGCATCGTGTGATAAAGTTGAACCTTCTCACTCATGTATCCTATGACTGACTTCTAAAGAGCTCTGAAATGGATTCATCACGACGAAAGAACACTCATAGCAGCCCCACTTATGGTAGAAAAAAACCTGGAAACAATCACATGTTCGTTCACTGCAGGAGGGATAGATAAATCAAGGTATGTTTATTACATACAATGAGATATTATATAGTAGTGAGAGAATGAACCACAACTCCACACATCAACGTAATTTTGTGGAATCCCAAAATTCATAACGTGTAGCAGGTGAAAGAAGAATGATTCCATTTACAAAATGGCAGGCAACGTGAAATATTATTTTTCTAAGGGCTACATTTCAAGGCAGGAACCAGAATAGTCAAAATGGAGGAGGATGGGAAGAAAGGAAGGTGCGATTGAGGCGAGTGTCACTGGGTTGGTGCCGGATCTGGCTGACTTTGTTTTCTCATCCTCAGGGGTGGTTCCAGGGTATTTGCTTTATTATTATCCTTTAAACCTGTACACATACTTACATGCTCTTCGATATGTAAGAAATACTTTACAATGTGACAAATCAGAAAGAAAAGATTCTAGTTCTACTTCATGACTCAGGTCTTTCCAATAGGGGATCCTTCTAGCCTAGATATCCGCTCCCCTCCTCCACTCCCTTAGAGCCTCAAAGGCAGTGGCCCCAACCCCTACCTGGAGACTCACCTCTTCCCCAGGATCCTCAGTATCAAGAACCCCCTCTGTTGGCCAGACCGGCCCCAGATCGACAACTCGTGGGCCCATGCTCAGCTCCAACCTGGACTGCCTTAAACACGGGGCAATAAATTCCTTCTTGGGCACGAGCTAGTTTGAGTGGGAATTCTGTCACTTGCAACTGAAAGAATCCTGAATGATACAGCGAGCTTGTTAACTGATCATTTCTTAAAAGGTACAGGATCTGTTCTGACATGTATAAGAAGGTCTGGGAATTTTTTCTAGATCCTTCGAGGGGCTGGTTTCTGAGTAGGGGACTCATTCACTCACTCGGTATTTAGGGCAGCATGGGCAGCTGGGCAGATGCTGGCCCGAGAGCCAAAGAGCCAGGTCTCCAAATGCTTCGAGCCTTACCAAGCCGGCCGGTTACAGCCCAGTTGGTTTTCCTTCCTGGACCTCAGATGCTTCCTTCACCTGTTAAGTGGAAAGTTTGGATCAAATGCAGCTCACATCCATTTTAATGTCATGGTCCCTAGATTCCTACTTGTGAAACATGTACAGAGTGTGAGGGTCACTGATGAGTGACAAGGTAACTTTAGTGACAAGGGTCACTAAAGAGACTGTACTCTCCTTGAGAAAACAGGGCCACATGGCACACAGAAGGCGGTACTAGGGGAGGCCAAGTTCCTCTGCACAGAGGTCGCTACACACAGGCACTGAGAGAAGTCACCCACCGGGGGGGGGGGGGGGGTAGAAGAAGAGAATGTCCCCTGGAGCCAAATGTCTTGCGGATTCAGAGAAGGTTCTCCCGGTCTGTTTCGGGCACAGGCCTGGAAGTCTCACCTAGAACCAAGGACGAGCTGGGGAGAGGCAAGACTCGGGAGTTCAGATGGGGAAGAACATGGGCAGACTGCGTGCCGTCTCCAGCAGGGGATGGGGCAATGTGTGGAGCTGCAAGAGAGAGGAGTTTGTGAAGCAGGTCAGCTGTCTGTAACGTGTGCTGTGCCCACTCCTCGGGCGTGAAGCTCTCTTGCTGGATGCAGGAGTAAGGGTCACCATCAGACCCTCTCCAGTGCCAAATGTTCAGTCTGTAGAGAAGCTTAGGGATGTCCTCACAACAGGCCTCCAGCGGCTGTGCTGGGTTGGACCCAGCTGGGGTCCACACCCGCAGCTCTGTGCCCCCGGACCCATTCCAACTGGTATTTAGAAGATACAGGAGCTGGTGGTTTGTGGCTGAGCCAAGGGAGGTAAGAGTTAACTTGTTCAGGGGGGCCTGGGTGGCTCAGTCAGTTAAGCCTCTGACTTCGGCTCAGGTCATCGTCTCACAGTTCATGAGTTTGAACCCCGCATCGGGCTCTGTGCTGACAACTCAGGGCCTGGAGCTTCCTTCAGATTCTGTGTCTCCCTCTCTCTCTCTCTCTGCCCCTCCCCTGCTTGTGCGCGTTCTCTTTCTCTGTCTCTCAAAAATCAATTAAAAAAAAAAGAAAGAGTTAACTTGTTCAAAACAGATTCCCTGCTGCCTGGCCTCCCAGAGAGGGAGTTGGCCCTCCTGCAGGGCCCCCTAAAACTAGCCTCAGCCCAGTGCTCAGGGTTACCAGTTCCGGTAGGAGGGGAGGGGGTGAAGAGCTACATCATCCAGTGGGGATGGACAGGGGCTATCCTGACCTAACCAAGGAGCCCCACAGCCCTTGGTCCTTCTCCCAGATGCCATGCCTGGCCCTAACGGATCCTTGAGTGCAGCCCCCAGATGAGGTGGGCTTCAAGGACCCAGACACCCCTGCTGGCCCCATGTCTGGAAGTTCCCCATATTCAACTGCCTCAGAAGGCCCGGCAAGTGTGGGTGACCTGGTCAGTGTCTTTGTTTGCTGGACACAAGGGGAAAAGACGCTTCTCCGTCTGAGCTCACTGCCCCAGATTGGATTGAAATCCTCTCTGTTGAGACAGCTTCCCACCTAAGTTCCTGCAGGTCTGTTATCTCCCTGAGCCATTAGCCTTACAACAGCCGGAAAGGGTCAGAGCTGCAAATACCCACAAACACAGCAGGCTACGCATTCCAGGCGGGGGCTGGAGGAGGTACACATTCTCACCCACTTCCTGGTCATTTGGGGAAGCTCCTGTCTCACTCCAGGTGCTCACAGTAGAGTCAACTGTCACACAACCCACCATCACCCCGTGGGGGCAGGCATATGACCTCACTGGCCATCGTGCACTCAGGTCCCTGCCCACAGCCGGAGCCTTCCTTGGGATTGCCGTATGAACCGCGAGGGAGAGTTCTCTTTCCCCTGGGATTGCAGGGACTGGGACGGCCCTTGGCCAACCTGCCTCTGACTCACTCAGAATGGAGCCAGACACAGACAATGAGGGACCAAGAGATAAAGTTGGAGAGAGCACCTGAGGGAATCCCGGGAACCAAGGCACCTAAAGCCAGGGCCCCTTCTGATTTGGGCAGCTCCGAGAGCCAGTGGGTCGTGCTTCCTGTTGCCTGTAAACAAACATCTTACCGTGATACCATGTGCCAACCGGACCTCCGTGCCTCCCCCACGGCAGTCCACCATGCCTCACCTATGGCTCCGACGTCCTGAGGCTTGAGGCCCTAGACCAGCCTCTCTGTAGCCCAGAAGCAGAGGCACAGACCCAGGCTGCGGTGTCTCCCACGCCCTGGGCTGGATGGCGCTCGAGCTCGGCTCCAGGGACTCGGCGGGCCCCGAGACCATCTTGGGAGCGCAGATTTCTCTGAACAGTACTTCCATAGCACATTGACTCAAAAGCTCACTCCTTAGCTTGAAAGGGTGTGAATTAGTTCTCATTCAAATAAAATGTGAAATGGGGCGCCTGGGTGGCTCAGTCGGTTAAGCATCTGACTCTTGACTTCAGCTCAGGCGGTGATCTCATGGTTGGTGGGATCAAGCCCTGCATTGGGCTCCTGGCTGACAGCGCTGACCGAGCAGGGCCTGCTTGGGATTCTCTCTCTCTCTCCCCCTCTCTCTTCCCTTCCCCTGCTCATGCACTCTCTCAACAGAAATAAACTTTAAAAATAAAATACAAAATATAGAATAAAAGAAAATGTGAAATTGGAACTAACGATGGGACTAAATGTTTTTGAACCAGGGCCCAAAAAGTAGCGCGGCATTTCCAGTCTCGCGGAACTGAGGAAGCCAGGGGTCTACATGGTCCTGTGTGGACTGGGAAGGGCTAGAGTGTCATTTTCAGCCAGCAGTGAGGATGGAATTCATTCATCCGGCCACCGCGTGTGTCCTGATTCCTGTGAGGCTCGGGAGCAGAAAGAGGCCCACATCAGAGAGCCTTCCAGGCCGTTTGGGGCCCCAGTCCCAGGGATCAGCCTGTCCCGGACAGAAGCCCCTGTGCCCCTTGCTGTGGGAGGGGCCGCTCAGGAGAGAGATGCCCGTGTGCTTCCCCGGCCCCCACCCCCTCAGCACCTCAGCGTGTTGTGACAGGGAGGGACGGAGACTGGGGAAACCAGTCAGCCATTCTTAGTGAGTCAGGCCTTTGGCAGGCGGCCCCCAACCCCGGGGCATCTCTGACTCAGCCTGCTGACTGACAGACAGGGGACTGACAGACAGGAGACAGTGAAAGTGCCGGGAAAGGGCGGCACCGAGGGCAGACTATGCTCCCAGCTTCCCCAGAAAGCCTGTGTTAGGCGCCCCGCTAGGCCCAGCCCTGTGGGGTGCTCCCCGTCCAGCTTCATCTTGCTCCTACCCTTCACCTCCCTCCTCAGCCTGAGAGGCCAAACATATGGGTGAAGGCTGATGGACAGAGAAAGGGACCCCCTTCCCAGTGGTCCCCCAACTCCAGGGAGGACATCAGTCTGGCCTTCAAAGGACAGGCCACTCCGGGGAGGGGAGGGTTGATGCTGAGGGCTGAGCAAAGATCACTTCCTGGCCCTCAACCCTTCCACACCCTGTCATGGGCCCCACCCCACAACCAGTTCCCTAGGTGCTGCTCACCACCAATGTGGGGCCAGCCCTGACCCCCAGGTCGTTTTCTTAAGCATGCGTGCCTCATCGGCTTCCCCCACCCTGTATTAATGCTGCTGGTTTGGCCCCTCGGGACACACCTTATGCTCACTTCTCTAGTTTGAGCCCACACATGCCCTGACTCTTCTTAGGTTCACGTCCCTCCACCCAGCCTCCCAGGTGCAGATGCCAGCCTGCCACTGCCAGAGAGCCCCCCAGGGTCACCCCCAGCCTCAGGGCCACCCAAAAGCCAGAGAAGGGGCTGCATGGAGTTGTTCCTCCTCTGGCTACGTCGGAGCCCCAGGAAGGGACTGCTTGTCCTTTTGTTCAGCTCCTCCTCTGCCACCTGACAGCAGGGAATGGAGGAGGCCACGCCTGACAGGTTGGACACCAGTGCCCCAGGCTCACCGGGCAGGCGTCTCTCCGCTGTCTGTGTGCTGAGCCCAGAGAGACACAGGATTACTGCAAGCCGCACACAGGGGCCCTCCCCGCCCCTCCTCTTGCCAGGAGAAAACCCCAAGAAACAGCATCTGTTTGAGGATTCCAACTTCTAGCCGTGAGAACCTGGATACGTTACTTAGCACTCTGGGCTTCAGTTTCCTCATCTGTAAAAAGGGGTAAGTGGGGCCTGGGACCCAGACAAAGATGCATAAAGACTAGTCCTTCTTGTTGCATAAAGATGCATAAAGACTAGTCCTATTGCTGACCCAAATGCACAGCACCGATTCCCAATCTCTCTGTACATCCCTGGACCCCTTTGGAAAGCTCTGGAAGCTGTGAACCCTCACCTCCAAGAAGGCATAGCACACAAACATTGTAAATACAACACTAGGGGGTGTCAAGACCCCCACAGCCTTCCACGGATCTCAGGTTGGAAACCTGTTCCACAAATGCAGTCTGGTGTCAGGCTCGGGGCTCGGGGCTCAAGCGTCACTGTCCATTCGGGAACAGTGCCGTCAGTTTGTGCGAGGCAGAAGGAGTTCTCATGTGGCTTCAGTCTCTAGCCTCGCCAGGGCCTGGAGAGGGAGACAGCTCTCCTGGCAGAGTCAGGGGAGGCCTGTGGGGTGCACAGCTCCCCCACACGCCCCCTACAGCTGAGGTTTCCCACACGCTGCCTCCCTCCCCCACCCCCCCGCAGCATCTGGCACCTCCTGGCGGTGTAGATGTCCTCAGCAGAACGTGGTCCCATGCGAGGCTCCTCACCCCCTTGCATCTCTTGCTTAAGACAAATCTCACGTTCACTTTTGTGTTTAAGTTTTGCACGCATGAAATACAAGGGGTCTACGGAAGCAGTGCATACAAATACATCGATGTGTAGTACAGAAAATGTTTTGTAAACCAGATACTAGCATAACTACTACCTGTGTCATAGAGGTCGAAAGAGAATACTCTGGCCTGGAGGGGACCGACTGGTCCTTGTAATCACCGCCTTGCTCGTCATTATAGTTCTGCATGTACATATGCATCCCTAGCAATAGCCTTGATTTTGCCATTTTGAAACATACAGATATAGATGTACCTCCAGTTTGATGCCTGACTTCGCTCGATCAACTTTTTATTTGGGAGACGGGTCCATCCCGTTTGTGCGCTGCAGTTTGTTGATCTGTGTTGCTTCGTGATTGTACAGGTAGAGCTCCAAAATGACTCCAAGCTTCCTGCCCCTGCTATATCCGCTGCGCGTGGTCCCTTTCCTGTGTGAACGCAATGCTGTTTCACCTTGGCGGTTAGGCTATGTTACATGCAAAGGTGAAAGGATTTTTGCAAACGTAATTAAGGTTCTCCAGATCCACTGACCTTAAATTAATCAAAAGGTGATCCTGGGTGGGCCTGACCTAATCAGAGGTATAGAGGTCAGAGACAGAAGAAGCCAAAGAGATGCCGTCCTGTTGGCCTTGAGCAAGCAAGCTGCCACGTGGTCAGAGGGCCACGTGGCAAGAATAGCAGGTGGCTTTTAGGAGCTGAGGGCCTCAGTTCTACAGCTTTGAGGATCTGAATTCTGCCAACAGTGAGCTGGGGAGAGAGACCCAAGCTCCAGATGAAAATGCAGCCTCCTGAGAGCCTGGGTACAGAACTCAGCTAAGTGATGCCTAGGCTCCTGACCCATGGAAACTGTCAGACTCTGACATCCATCTTCAAGGCCCACGTTCAGAGAAGCTCGAGAGTAATCCCAGGATGAAGTAGCCAGTCAGCTCGAGGAGCTCCTGCCAACCCATTTTCCAGAGCGGTTCACCAACTTACTCTCCCCTCACCGTGTGTGAGAATTCCTGTTGCTTCACTGTCTCACCAGCTCTCGTGCATTCCCACGCTTTTCTCGCCGAGGGCCAGGGGCAGACTGTAGACCCAGGCGCAGTGACCAGGTGAACCCCAGGAGGGATGGGCCAACACTCTGCCAGCTCCTTGAGACCTCCATCTGGAGTTAGCGCCTCTCCGATGAGGGTCTGCTTGGCGTCTCACCTAAGCCCATGTGCAATACTAATACGATCCTGCCGCTTTGTGGATTAAAAAACTAAGGCAGAGATACACTCAGTTCTTTGCTCAGTAGGAGAACTGGGCTTGAGGTCCCATCAGACACCAAGGCCATGTCTGCAACCAGAGAATGAGGGGCCTCCTGGTTAGATATCAGGCCCTGACCTGGTACTTGAGTACTTGAGTACCAGGGCTGGTGCCCTTCCAGACAGTCCATCTACCGCATGGAAAAATGGAACCTCTTCCTCTAGGAAGCCTTCCCTGATTTACTCCATCCTGAATCAATTTTTCTGCTTTGCCTTCTCTGGTTAAACCTTCCCTTAGCACTCTGTTCATTACAAAACCATTTAGATTGAGTTTTAGAAATACAATGATATCTGGAGTGAACTCTTGAGGCATTATCTGCCTCTCTGGCCCACCCCCTTTCTCAGCTGCCTCGCCTGTGCTGGGTGACCCTGGCTCCCTGAACATAGATCGTTGGCCCAGAAGGGGGGATACAAGCTGGACCAATTAGACTCTGTCTTCTAAGAAACTGAAACAAGAGGGCGATTCCACAACTCCCCATTGCTGGCATCTCCTGGACGGTCACGCTTTGCTCTTCCGATGACTGGGGGTTCAGGTCTTCCTTGGAGTCCATGACCCAATCCGGTGTTTTCTCAATAAATCCCTCTTTGTGCCGAAGCTACTTGCAATAGAAAGAATCTGAACTCGTCTAACATGAGAGCTGGAAGGAATCCCAACATCCAGTTCTTCATTTACTGGTGGGAGAACAGAAGCCCAAAGAGGGGAAGTTGATGGACCTGCATCTGTCACAGGCAGAGGACAGAGAATGGACCAGACCTCAGTCCCACACTCCCCATGCACAGGCTAATGTGCGCAGTGTCAACTCTGAGAATCACAGCAGGCCTCCCGACACCTGCCTCCCCCAGAGGAGATAGCTCGCAGTGGGAGTTGCGTTAGGGAAATGAAAGGGACATGGTGCGGGGGAGATCAGAGGAAGAGGTGGGTGATAGTCAAGTGCAGCATGGAGTCTGTATTTGTCCTTAGAAATTTTCAGTGCATTTAAAAAATTTTTTTAATGTTTTTTTTTTTTTTTTGAGACAGAGAGAGACAGAGCATGAACAGGGGAGGGTCAGAGAGAGAGGGAGACACAGAATCCGAAGCAGGCTCCAGGCTCTGAGCTGTCAGCACAGAGCCCAACACGGGGCTCGAACTCACGGACCACGAGATCATGACCTGAGCCGAAGCTGGACGCTTAACGGACTGAGCCACCCAGGCACCCCATGTGCATTTTATTTATTTATTTATTTATTTATTTATTTATGTTTTAACATTTATTTTTGAGACAGAGAGAGACAGAGCATGAACGGAGGGAGGGCCAGAGAGAGAGGGAGACACAGAATCTGAAGCAGGCTCCAGGCTCTAAGCTGTCCGCACAGAGCCCGATGCGGGGCTCGAACTCACGGACCGTGAGATCGTGACCTGAGCGAAGTCGGACGCTCAACCGACTGAGCCCCCCAGGCACCCCACCCCGTGTGCATTTTAAAACTAACCCCTACCCTAACTGGCATATGGAGTTATTCATGAGTTGTGGAACTTAATCAAGACTTGCATTATGAACTTAATAAAGAAGAGGCATCTGGCTCATGACAGGCGAAAGTGTATAGGTTGTGTCTTGGGTCTACACTGCAAGTTCAGCATCTGTCGGTGTGAACACCTGGGGAGGTGTCACCGGGTGACGCCCCTCACAGAGAGGGTTGATGGGTCTTCCCACCTCCACACAGGGGGGAAACAGTGTAGGCAGGTTAAAACTTGAGGATGATTTTCTTGTTTGCTACCAACTCCGGAGGATATCCCAATTTTTATTATGGAACTGGAATTCGGCCTCATGGAGTTTTGCTTGGGATGTATGTGCCTTTGAGCAGGACCTGGTGGTCTTGAAGTGTAGTTGGGATTGGCGGTGGTGATGGATTGGGTTGGGCGCCATCTTCCCCACCCCCATCCCAGGGCAACCGGTCAGAAGTGACCACCCTCCTTCCCAAGGAATGAGCACCAGTCGCAAATTGGGCCAGAGTCCTTGCTGAGGGCTGCTATGTGACTGACCACTGCAGTTACAGGCTCAGGGTGAGGTTTTCTTGCTGCACACCTTCAGTGGGCACTGATCACAGTATGCTCGACATAACGTTTCGCTCAGAGAGGATCGAAGCCTGAGTCCCAGAAGAAGAAGCCGTGGAAAAGAAGCCCTTACCAAAATGTCAAGTCTACTCCAGGCAAGGCAAGAAGGGCCTCTGTGGTGCAGATGAGGCAGGAAGAAAGCGGCCTATAGCCAAGCAGATGGGCACCGCCCAGGCGCATCTGTCTCCCAAACTACCTATATACTCTCCCAGGGAGTCTGATCCCCTCGGGTGAGCCAGGAGCCCGGCCACGAGGCTACTGTCAGCCAAGAAACCCTCTCTGTGCCTCAGATGATCTCCAAGATGGACCCAGCTCCCTGCAGGGGTGTCGCAGCACCACAGTCCCATGCAAGTCTTTGTGGGCTCACCCATCATTGGTCTGCTGTGCAGAAGGAGGCTCAGTTGAAGGGAGCTGGAGTCAGAGCACCAGAGCTTGCTGGGTAGAGGGGAGGCATTCTCATTACCCAGAGGGGGCAAAGGCCAAAAAGGCTAGAGTAAGTATCTTCAGGGAGGCCAGGGTCCCTAGGGGGCAACAGGGGGCAGACCAATCACTTCTGGAGAAAGGGACGTCAGGTAAGAGATGAGGAGCTGAACCCAAGTTCCAGCCTGCTGTTTCGTCATCAGAGCCGCTACGCCACGCTCAGTGCTCCGGAGTCTCTACGAGGAGCAGAGCCTGGCTGGCTCGGCCCAAAGACTCAGACAAGTCAGCTTTGTTTCTCCTTTAGGCCCCACCACGGACACACAGAGTCATTCTCCCTCTCTCTCTCTTCTCCTCCAAGGCACGTCAAAGCTGCACAGGCTGGCTCTGACGGAGCGCGGTCTCTGCCCTCACCTGCTTACCTCACCCGGCTGGCCCCAAGGCTCTGCTCTCGCTGCCCTGTTCCTGGCTCCCGGTCCCCGGCCACCCTGGTCAGCGGGGCCCAGCCAAGACCAGGCTGTTTTGGAAAAATGCTGGGAGGTGGCAGAATGTGCGGTCTGTGAGTTCCCTCCAAACTGGCGCCCCAATCCCTGAACAAACAGTGGCCGTGTTTGCCTGTCCACAACAGCCTGTGTTCTCCTTCCAGGCCAGGAGATTCCCGGGGCAGGCGGCCGTGTGGGGGACGTTGGTGACCCGCTGGGCCCACGGGGGAGAGGCACAGACAGACTGGGTGATGACGGGCCAGGCAGCCGCCTGGCCGGGCCCTCCCACCCCGTGGCAGGGCGGTCAGACTGAGGGCAGCCCAGGGACCATGCTGCCTTCACCTCTGCTGCCACACAGGACATTCCGCCAGGAGACTGGAATTCACACTTTGAAAAACTACTACCTTCTGCTGGCATGGTTCCTGGTGGAAGTTGGGGGGTGTTCACTGCTGCTTCTCACTGACCCTGGAGGCCTCCGGGTGAGGGAGTCCCACAGGGGCACGTGCTGGGTGGGGCAGGTGGCCCAGTTCTGGTTCAAGGACCATCCCTTGCTTCTGCATAGCCATAAGAAAGTCCCCGCCACTCTAAGACTCTGGTTTATCTTATGGAAAACGAGGGAGTCCCCCATGCTGTCCCCCTCCCCAGATGGAGGTTAGGGCTCAGGGAGAGCAGACCTAAGGGCGGTGGGGAGGGGCCGGTGAAGCGGAAAGATGGCACAGGGCCGAGGATGCGGTGGACAAGGCTGGCTGAGTGTCCTGCCCGGTGGCATCGTTCAGAAGATGTTGGTGGCTCTCTTCTGGGTGGCCAGGCTCTGGGTCCAGGTGGCCAGGTGGGGAGAGGCCCTGCATCCCTCTCTGGATCTGGGGACTCTGAACTGAGGTTGGACCTAACGGTGTCAAAACAAACAAACAAAGAACACTGCAGCCACAAAAAAAGCGCCTTTTTCAGGCTAGCTTTTTGGGGGTGTGGGGGGGGGGGGGGCGAGAATACCCTCCCCAGGCTGTGGGGAGAGGACTGGGCAAGGCAGAGGATGGGACCGGCCTGGGTACCATGAGGCCCTGCCTGTGACAGTACCAGGCCCTCTCTACCCACCCCAGCCCCTCAGTCCTGAAAACCACCCTCAGAGTTCCTTGTCCCAGCACTGGACGTCTCGCCCTTTGCTGGCCTCACCTTTGCCCTCTGGGAGTCAGGTTGCAGAGCGTCTTTTATCTGAGTGTGAGGAACGTGAAAGAGGACACGGTTTCCATCGTCAAACGGGCTTGGGGAGCCCTGTGACCCACGCAGTCGCTTAGCACGCCCGCCCTCAGGTTCAAGGGCCCGGGAGGTCCTGCAGGGAGGAATCTGCCCAACCCTTTTTGACCCTTTCCCCAAACGTATTTAATCAGGGAACCCGTTTGCTCCTACAACACCCATGAAATAGGCTTTGAGAAGTGCTCTAGGGCACGAGGTTGGAAGTCAGGAGAACTGAACTCTGCTCCCCAATTTGCCGGGTGGCCATGGATATCAGTGTCTTTGTTCAAGACGGACGCTGAGGACGGGGCCTCGGCTCTGGGTTGCCTCGTCCAGCAATGAGACTCCCGGACAAGCTGGTCATGGCCACAGTCGGCCAGCGGAGACAACCCAGCTGCCCCATCCCCCAATGTATGGGGACCAGTGGCCGTACATTTACATGTCTCCCCACCCAGGGGAACCCACTACTCCCAGGGCACTGGCACGGACCTCTCTGCGCCTATGCACAAGGAATGGTGAGCTTGGTTGTGGGGAAGAATTTCCTGCCTGGCAGGTGGGCATAGGGGAAGGGCATGTGGGTGGCCGGGAGGACCCTTACAGCAATGCTGAGAATGCAGAGACCAGACAGGCAAACAAGGGTGAGTCCCCACGGTTTATTATGGAAGCCTATAAAAGAGCCAGGTTGAGTATTTCCAAAATCACAAAATGCACAACATTCATTTTTTTTTAATATGCAACATGGAATATTATATACAGATTAAAACCACATGACAGCAAAAACACTCACACGGCACCAGTTTCATATCAAAACAAAACACACAAGTGCTTTTTCAATATTAAAACAACTGTGATAAAAACATATTAATATTTTGAACCATGTTTACAATAGAGAAAAAAATTCATATTTTACTAAATAACAAATATTTAACAGCAAAAACTTTATACTAAATATCTATTTTGAATTATAACAAAAATAGTACTTATAATAGTTTATAAAGACAGACACAAAATTATAACATTTATGAAAAAAAAAGTTTTGTGTATAAAATAATATTATAGTGATCCGGGCAGGGTCAGGATGGTACCCAGAACACAAACGCCAGCGCCCAACATCGAAAGTGCTTCAATCTGCAAGCCCGTGGCAGGAAGAGGGTTGTGGGGTTTTGCCTTTTTAATGTCAAGTTACAATAGTTAGGAATGGTAAGTGAGGAAACATCACCCATCTAGCGCTACCTCTACAGAGCCTATACAAGAAACACACGGACACGGATGGACACAGAGAGGAGAGACGGCTGAATTTCGACACTGGGACCCTCCTGTCAGCCAGTCAAGAGCTTCTTTCGGTTCCCTTCTTGTTGCCTTTGAGACCCAGCAGGGTAAATAATCCTTCCTTCCTCCTCACGGGGACCCCCTCCGACTTCCCCTCTGCCCCTCCCAGGCTGGTCACCCCAAGAGAAGGCCACTGATGCCTCCCAGAGCCCTCCGGACCCCCCACCCCCTTACCAGGGCCAGGCCTGGTGGGCTTCCTGTCTGAAGTAGCACTTATTGCCTTCCTAGATGTTCAGTCAAAAGCGACGGGTTCAGGACAAGCTGGGTCAGCTTAATGGACCAGGAACCTTGCAGACACTGGGCTTTTTTATGGGTATGAAATTCTGGTGCACCATGCAGATATTTTGCAAGCGTTGATGAGTCTTGACACATTTTTGCCTGTTTTTCAGAATGTGTGTGTGTGTGTGGGGGGGGTGGATTGAGAGATTTTGCTAATATTTTAAAAATGTCTCTTTGCCAATGATGCCCCTGTTCTGCACTGTTTTTTAGTAGCGAAAATGTAGGAACCAAATGAAACACTTGAGAACAGGGGTTATAGAGCGGTCCACCAGGCAGGAACCCGTTGCCCTAAAGCCTACCACACAAGGATGTGAGTGGGGGCGGGTGGGGGTCTGCAAGCACCATGAGGGGGCCACTCAGCGGCCACAGTAGCCACTGCTACAGAGAGGGAACTGGAGGGAATGGAATCCTGCACTCTTCTGTCTCTTCTGTGTGTTTTTGATTTTCTTGTAAAGATGATTCGTCGATTTTATATAACATCAAAATCCAATAGAGAAACACAGAAAGCCAAGAAAAATCTGAAAACAGACAACATCACTTAGAGACTCACCAGAGACCCCCAAAACCATCCCGGGAGGCATCCCAAATTTCCAACACTCAAAATGCCAGTGGCAGGAACCACTCCTCTGTCCCCCAGTCATCCCCTGACTGGCCAGTTTTCAGCCAAATCACTTCTGACAAATCGCACGTACCCTCCTCCTCAGCTCTGCAGCACCCCCCCCTGCAGCTGCCTCCAGACCACGGCAGAGGACCTGAGTCAGCGCAGCGAACGGGCCGCCTCCTTCGCTCACCTCCCCTTGCTTTCATCTTGTCCCCACACCTCTGAGCTGGGCTAAGTAGACAGTGGCATAGAGGTGGGTGGGACTTCAAGGACATCTTTCCAAGGGCAAAGGGCCAAGGGTGAGGGTCAAGGGACGGACAACAGGGGCCCTCGCTCCCTGTCAGAGGAAAGAACCCGTATACTTCCCCATGCTCACTAGGAGGAGTGGGGGGCACCGGGATGAACAGTGGCCAAGCAAGAGCTTGTGGCAGCCTCCAAATCCCCATGTGAACAGGGTTTTTGACAGAGCAGGGAGGGAGGCAGGGGGCCATTTCCCCACCACCGCCAGGGGGCAAAGGTGGAGGCACTGGACTTCACCCGGAGTGTGAGGCTCTGAGGTTGAACCCACAGAAGGTCTGGAGCCCGTGGGTGGGAGGACCCATTCGCAGAAGCCCTGCCCTGGACAGCTGGGAAGGAGGCTGGGGACAGAAGAGATGCTTGTTCCAGTCCCCGGGAACGCCAAGATTCGGTTGTATAAGTGAATAAATATGGGGGGAGTGGGGAGGGTCCGGGGTGAGGGGCAGCGGGCAGCCCATGAGCCAAAGGCCTTGGGCATGTGTGTAACAGGGAAGTAGGATGGGCTCAAGGCTGCCTGGCAGGAAGGTGAGGATGTCAGTGCGCATGCCCAGGGCCACCAGGGAGGGTGCTGGGAGGACAGGGCCTGGGGCTCCTTTGCCCCAAGGTCAGAGAGAGAAAAAGTAGCAGCAATAGGTAATTTCAAATGTCCAAACTGGCAACAGGGTGGGGCCCCTGCAGGCTGCTTGCAGCCCCCCACTCTACCAAGGGTGACTCGTGTTCTCTTACCCAGTATGCTATTCCTGGGCAGCCACACCAGGAGGGGCACTCTACCAGTCTGAGTCAAAGCAGGAAGGGAGGGGGTGCTGAAGAGAGCCCCAAACGGGGCACCTCTTTTCCTCCCTCCCCCTCAACCACCCGTCCTCAGACTAAAGGGGCCCAAAAGAAATGGGAGAGGGGGGACCAGTTCAGACCATGACAAGCAAATGCGACAGCCAAGCCACTGACTTTTAACACTGTAATGGGCATGCAGAGTGCCCCGCCATGCCCCTTCCCAGAAGCTAAGCTGGTGGGAACTGGAGGGACTGGAGAGAAGTAGGAGCCAGGAGAAGAGCCTTTCCCCTGGAAGGACGGGGCCCTTGTGGCTTTGGGTAGGGTTTGCCAGGGAGAGGAAACAGGGGAGGGTAAGGTATGGGGGGCCGCTCCCCCTTCCCCACGTTCCCGCCCCCTCCCACACACAGGTTTCGACCCTTCTGGTGCCTCCCACCACCACCACCCCACCCCACCCCGCCTGGCTGGGCTGAGGTGGGGGTATGGGCCAGGCGCGTTTAGACTGTGGCGCTCAGCATGGCCTCCGTCTCTGGCAAGATCTTGTTCTGGTTAGAGTCCAGGCCAAAAAACTTGACACTGAGGCCATCCACGGGGTGCAGGACAGGGACCAAGGTGATGCGGGGGAAGGTCCGGGTGGCCAGCTCAAAGCGGCTCGTGCTAGCCAGCTCCACCGCCAGCACCTTCAGGAACAGCTTGGCCAGATGCTTGCCCAGGCAGGTGCGGACGCCGCCGCCGAACGGGAGGTAATGGAAGCGGCCGTCCTTGTCTTCACTCCGTGCCTGACCAAAGCGGTCTGGATCGAATACGTTCACGTCTTTGAACACAGGTGCCGTGTCGTGGGTATCCCGGATGCTGTACATGACACTCCAGCCTTTGGGAATCTGAAAACCCTGGAGGCAAGACGGGGGCAGGGGTGAGGTATGGTGGTGAAAGCCGGAGGAGGTCTTGAGAGAGGGCAGATGACTTTCTGCCTGCCAGCCCCACAGGTCCAGATGTTTCTAGAGGCCCCCCACTGTGGCACCCCCTCCCCCCACAGCTCCCCCCTCAGCATGTTGGTCCTGTCTCTTGTTTACAGATGGCCACATGCAACTTCCATTATGATACCCGGGTTAGCTTCATCTGACCCAGCATCTGGGTACTGAAGTACCCCGACAAAAAGGCTGTTCTTTCCCAGCAGCCAGCCCCCACCCCCAAAGCAATGTTCCCAAGGATCCCCAAAGCCCCAGCCCCGCAGGGCCCAGCCTCACATCAAGCTCGAAGGTCTGCAGCACGGTACGGTAGCCACCAGAAATGGGTGTGAAAAGGCGCATAACCTCCTTGATGACACAGTCCAGATAGTGCAGCCCGCTGAGGGTGTCGAGGCGCAGCGTGCCCTCGCAAGGGCAGCCGCCACTGTGCAGGATGCCCTGGGCCCGCAGCTCCTCTCGCAGCTTCTCCAGCACGGCTGGGTGCTTCAGCAGCTGCATGATGAGCGAGGTGCTGGCACTGGCAGTGGTGGCGTAGGCTGCGAAGATCAGCTCCAGGGTCCCGTCCTGCAGCGGCAAGGAGAGAGGCATCGGCGATGATCCAGCGCGGGGGCAGCCCCGCTCCACCGGCATCCCCCGTGCCCCAGGCTCGTCTAGCTGGGCCTGCCTCTGAGCCTCACGTTGCTGCGGCATCCGGGCCACAACAGACACGGGTCAGACACAGGGCCAGTCCCCTGGCTGGGCAGGAGAATTAGCTGCTACAGTCCAGGGCAGAGGCACGAGCCTGGAAGTCCCTTGGGGCGGGGCTGCTTCTCCCTCACTGCTGGATTCCAGAGCCAGCCCCAGCAGGCCTAATCAGCGCAGTGAGCTCACAGAAGAAAAAGGACAAATCTCAAGGAGCCAGGCCCGGCGTGGCGAGCAGGGTGGGTCTACACTGGGGCTTTCCAGCTGGCAGCCGCAGCCCCTTCCTCCATCCCCAGGACATCTAGTAGGAGGTCAGGAGTACTGACGGGGTTGGGGAGGTGACCTGGGACCACACCCACGGGGACGTGTGCTGGGCTGAGCGGAGGTGGCCCCCAGAAGCCTCAGACCCCATCAGGGTTCTCAGCGGAGCAAGACACCTGGGCACTGGGTACCCCAGGGAAAGGTTTCAGCGGGTCGCCTCATCCCGAACCCTGTATTTTACACGTGAAGGCCTAGAGAGGAGAGGGAAGGGACCTGGGTTTCTGACTCGCCGTGGCACCACCTACGAGGCACAACACTTCTTGTCAAACGGGAAGGTCACTGGAGCTCCTAATGGCCCGCCAGGGGGAAAGCAGGAGCCAGACTAAGGGTGAGCACAGACAGTGGGGATGGCGGAGTCTTCAGGAAGTCTCCGTGGGCACCTGGCGGGCATGCGGGTGGCAGAGTCGAGACCAGGATGAGTTGATGAATCCCTCCTCAGGTGGTACACCCACCCTAAAAAGGGGCGGGCAGGAAGCCCTTCTTGGAGGCCAGCGTGGACAGTCTTGGTGTTGGCAGCCTGACTGGGCTTAGCGAGTACCAGACAGGCTGGGGACGGTATTGAGTGCCACCAGTTTGAAAAGGCTGGGAGGATGGGAGGAGACCCGAGTCAGGTCCAAATCTCCCTGTTCCTCCCCAAGGACTGAGGCTGCCCTCACGCAAGTGGCTTCCCTTCTGGGGACCATGATGCACTGAAATGGTGAATACCGGGAGGTGGAGGGGGTCGAGGGGTCGAGGGGGTCAATGAAGCCACCGACACCAAATGTGCGCGGGGTTTCTAGGGGCCAATTTTCAGGACCTTTTCCTAAATGGCGGATGGGATTGTGAGTGGGATGGAGAGTGTGGGTGCACAGAAGCTGTGGTGGGGGGCGGTACCACCCACTGCGGATGCTTCTCATCTATCCCCATCAGTCTGCACACTAAGCAGACGGGGACACGGTCTCTTTTCTGGTCAAGTGCCTCAGCCCCAAGCAGTGATGGCCACCACAGCTGGTCAGGGACAGTCCCTGTGGGCCGGGAGCAGAAGGGGTAGAAACAGAGCATGGGGTGCCTGCGCTGACCACTGGGGAGGCCGCCCCCACCTTCAGCTCCTGCATGGTCATCTCCTTCCCATGCTCCTTGCTGCTTTCAATGAGGATGTCCAGTGCGTCCGAGTAGTCCTTGCCCTGGGTGCACTGCAGCTTCTCCCGGATCGCCTTTTCTAGGCCCTTCTGCAGGATCTGCCGTGCCTGAATGCCCTGAGGGGAGAAGGAGGCCGCCTGGTCACCAAAGAGGAAGGGCCCCCTCCCACGGCCGGGAGGGCCACGAGGAAAGGACTCCTCTGAGAACTTCCCACCTAAGCTGCAGAGACCAGCAGGTGAAGGCTCCACCCCCACCCTTCCGCTGACACCTCCCCTCTGTCTGTGTGACCAGTGAGCGTCTTAGTGGTCGGCCACCATCTCACTCCAAGTGGGTTCATGGATGCCCCATCTCCTCTCCTCCCAGGCCCTGAGTGCTCACCCGTCGGTAGCCGCTAAAAGGCAAGTCGACAGGCAAGGAGAAGACGTTCTCAACAAACTGCTGGTAGACTTCAAAGAGGTGGCCAAGGTCCTCTTCGGGGATGCTGAAGCCCAGCAGCACACGGATGGCCATGCGGAAGGTGAGCTTCTGCGCCTCCTGGTACACGTTGATGGCCTCAGGGCAGCTGCTCCAGGCGCGAAGCGTGTCCTGGATCACCAGCCGGATCTTAGGCAGGTAGTTCTGCAGGGCCTCATGACTGAAGATCTTGGAGAAGACCTGGAGGGCAGGGGACAGTGGCAAGAGGCGCTCGTGCCGGCCCTCTCGGCTCCCAGGGGGCCCCACTGAAGCATGCAGCCGGGACAGTGGCCACAGAGACTCTGGGTCCCCACTCCAATCGAGCTCTGCTTTCCAGCTCTAGACACAAACACCTGCTGGCTCGCCTACCTCCAAAGCCCCTCCTGCTGCCTGTGCCTTGAGGCAGAACCAGGGGAAGGACAGGCTTAAAACACCATTCGTGGGCACTTTTTTTTTTTTAATTTTTTTTTTTAACGTTTATTTATTTTTGAGACAGAGAGAGACAGACCGTGAACGGGAGAGGGTCAGAGAGAGAGGGAGACACAGAATCTGAAACAGGCTCCAGGCTCTGAGCAGTCAGCACAGAGCCCGGCGCGGGGCTCAAACTCACATACCGCGAGATCGTGACCTGAGCCGAAGTCGGACGCTTAACCGACTGAGCCACCCAGGCGCCCCTCGTGGGCACTTTTATTCAAAGTCAGGACCTTCCATGTCATCACATGGAGATGTGAGCTGTTCTCTCCTTTCCTGACGCCCAGAAAAGCATGCGCTCCAAACAGTGGCAATGCCCTGCAGACTGGGCAGTCCAGCCGCCAGCAGGTCTGCTGGCGATGTGGCTGTATCAGCTTTGGGGAGCACGCAACGGGGTGCTGGGCAGGGCTGCGGAGGAGCTGGCCCCTCCGCGACAGGAACCCATTCCCAAACTCCCAGGCCACAGGGGCAGAAGCGCCCAGGAGGAGTGGAACACAGGTGCGAGGACTGGCTGAGGAAGAGATGGAAAGCACTAGGTGGCTCTTCTTCTCCACTGATGGGAGGACAAGAGAGTCTGAGGTTAGACCACAGGCAGGACTTCCTGAGACCAAATTGCTCTTATTCCCTGGGAAACACCTACTGGGTGCAGATCCCAGGCCATCTGTTAATAGCTATGCCACAAAAATGTCTTCAGTGTGGCCAGGCCTGGAGGCAGGGGAATGGGGGCAAGATTTTCCACCCCAAAAGATCACAAAGCCAAACAGAAGCTCTTTTAGTGCCCTGCATCTTCCTGGTCCATTTTAAGTAGCCAGTGAGTCCCTATTTCCACCTTCTCTGCTTTCCATCCTCCTGCTTCCTCAGTAACACCCTCTGCCCCCTCCTTACCCAAATGCCCCAGCACAGTTTTCACACTGGTGACCACAGTGTACAGGAGAGGGGACAACGTTAGTTTATTTACTGATCGCCTGTGTGTCCCACTCATAACCAACATCCTCTATCCCCTCCAAGAGTCCGGAGCAGAAGGGGGTACCTCCACCAACAGCGAGGGAAAGGTCACTGGGGAAGGCAGAGAGGGGAGGGACAGCACAGGAGAAGGAGACAAATATTCCTCTAGCCCCCCTACCCTGACCCACGCAAACCACACACACGCGCTCACCCTCCCCTCCTGTCCCCCAAACACAACCACCGCACAAACTGTAAATGTGAGAATTTCCCCTGCAGTCAGCTCGAGGAGGAAAAGGTAACATTTTCCTGGCCTCAGCCCTGCATGGCTAATGGGAGGGCTGGTTTGCAGAAATAACAGTGCTGGCCCTTCAGTGGCCCAGCCAGGCATTCACAATAGCACTTTCATTCCGAAATTCCCGGTGGGCAGACGGAGGGAGGGAAGGAGGCCAGTGAGGGGCAGAGAAGCCAGCACTGTTCGGGGCTGCTCTTGCTATTAAGGGACAGCTGAAATGTAAAAAGGATGATGGGAAGTGGCCAAGGGCAGCCCGGGCCTGAATGGGTCACTCACACCTTGCTCAGTTGTGGGGGTCCCAGGAATATACAAGGGAGACTTCAGCTGCTATTCTCTTCAGAGGGCTATGGATAAAGGCAGTGTGCTCTCTGCCTCAGTACCCCCCCCCCCACACACACACACCGTGTCCTCAGGATTCCAAGTTTGGCTCTTATGGGGTGGGAATGGGGCCCAGTCCCCAAAGCCCAGTGCTGGCCAACTAAGGGCCCTTACAAAACAGCAAAATGCTCATCAGGGAGGCAGAAAGATACTCTGTGGCTACCAGGCCTCAGTGAGGAGACTGGAGGTGGGGGCAGGCAGGGAGAGGGAGGCCACACCTGGCCTAGGACCAGCCAGTCCAGGGCCAACTGAGTACTGTCATGGAGGGGATGGGGGCAAGGGCTGGCCAGGCTCCCAGCACCAGGAGACCTGAGCCCAAAGGTGGGCATGTGGCGGTGGATAACAGGACAGAGGCCATGCAGACCTAGACTGGTCAGTGTCAAAGCCAGCTACGCTCTAATATGCAGTGGAGTGGTGACTCTGCAAAGGCAGACTGGGCATCCAGAGACCTGAGTTTTAACTTACCAACTTACTGTGTGACCATGGCCTAATCACGCCCCCCAGCCCCTCAGTTTCCTCATCTATAAAATGGTGAGGTTGAAAGACGTGAGCTCTGTGGTTCTTTTCAATGTACAGAGCACATAAATGCCAGTATCTATGTGTCCCAAAGTAGATGCCGTCCCCTTGAAAGAGTCCAGAATCTGGCACTGCATGAGTCACCTGGTAAGGGCCTACCAGGCCCCCATGCACGCACTCCAAGCAGGCTACAGTGGCCCAGGAGGGGCCATCCCAGGGTTACCAAAGGAGGCGCTCTGAGGACCCCCACTGCACTTTAAGGACTGGCCAGATGTGACCCATTGAGGAACCCTGCCCTGCCCTGCCTTGCCCTGCCCCAAAGGTTACATTCCCTGCGCCCTCTAGTGATGGCCAGATGAACTGCTCCTTCTCACACCTTGGGGTCCAAAGAGGGCAGGAGGACCAAGGGGGATTTGGGACTAAGCAGATGGACTCCGAGGGTAAGAGGTCCACACGTCACCTCTAGGAAGACAGGGGTCCTTATGGGGAGCTGGGAATGATCCCCAGGAAACCCTCTGCCACCCTGCACCTGCAAGCCTCTGGGCTGGGGCTTCTGAAAAGGGAATTACAGCCAGGTCCAGGGTTCTTTTCTTGACCCTGACTCATCAGTGGCAGCCAGCAGGTCACTGTCCTCTCTAGGGATTAGTTTCCCCACTGGTTTCATGAGAAGTTTAACTGGATGTTCTTGGGTCCCTTTCCACCTAGCCATCTCACCCATGATTCCTCTCAGAGCCCCCCGAGGCGGAGAAAATGGCCAACCGAGAAGTGAAGCAAAGGGAGATTGCAGGCGCTCTGAGCCCAGAGGACTTTGCTCAGAGGTCATCCAGTCCATGCCCCTGCTTCCAGCCCAGCGGCTCCACAGACATCAGGGCCTCCCAGGCACCAGGAAAACTCCCGGGCCTCATCTCTGGGTTGGTGCCCAGGATTAACAACGAGGGCACTTCCCACAGCCGAGGCAGCCCAGAAACCACCACCCACCACAAAGGCCAGGAGGAGGCGGAGGTGCTGGCCAGGGCACAGGGAGGCCTGGGCCACGTCGGGCGGGCGGGGTCAGGACTCGGGCACACGGGAAGGCGCCCAGCGGAGCTGCGCGGTGTGAAGAGAGGAAGGGTTCCCAGCCCCCAGAGCCGACTGCCCTGACCACAGTTGTAACAGGAGCCACAGCTGCTTTGTTTCCCTCTGGGGCTTCCCTAGGAATTCCCAAAAGTGAGCCAAGAATGTTGGACAAAGGTCATCGGGAACCAGCTGTGGCCCAGGCAAAGCCCTGCAGAGGGAACAGCAGGTATGGACTTCCCACCAGGGTTGGTGCCGGGACAGAGAAAGCAGAGTGTCACGGGAGACCCGAGAACTCCCAGGCACAGACGCGGCGCGGCGCAGGATGGGCTCTCGCCTTGGAGGGCGTGCCTGGAAACCCTCCATCACCCCCATCAGTTTCTCCAGCAAAGCAACTGGCTCAAGGGTCTACATCCTTGTTCTCGCTCTCTCCCCTGAATGGGAGGGGGTAGGGGTGGGACACCAGGGGGCTTGGCAAGGTTCAAATCCTCCATAATTGTTTCTATACATGCTTCCCCCTCCTGCCTCTCACATAGAGCCCCTGGGAGAGGAGTGGCACACTGGAGCCCCAGAGCCCTGCTTGCTGACCTGCTCAGCCAGATAGCCTCCCCCTTCTCAGCTGGTGGCCATGAATGCACAGACGGACAGACAGCCTCTGGACAGGCAGCCTCGGGAGCGGGAAGAGTCAGAGAGCGAGCCTACTCCTTGGGCCAGTGACTCAGACTGGGAGGAATGGAAGCGGCTGCCCAGGAGGGTGGGGGCCTGGGCAGGCCACCCCGCCAAGCCAAGCCACCGGAGCCACAGCCTGCGGAGTGGAAAGAATAACAGAGGGCAGGCAGCCTCCGAGGCAGCTGTCCGCACAGCACAGGGGTGACGCCAAGGTGTGTACTTTAAACTCAAGTAAGGGGGAGGACAAGAGAGGACGTCATCTTCCCAGATGCCTGGCATTTCCACTGGGCCTGGACTTCACCTTGGCGGCCTCCTGAGCCAATCCCGTCTCAGCCCCTCTGGTTGGGAGGGGCCAGCCCAGACCCCCCAGCCTGGGCATGCTTCTGGGCAGCAACTATGGGAACAGAGGGTCTGTCCCCCAGTTGACTCTAGCTCTAATTCTGTCCCCAGGACAAAAGCACATGGTGGGGGAGGGAGAGCAGCCCTTAGCAGATACCTAAGCCACAGAATCTGAAGGTTTAGGTTTGCCGAGACACTCATCCTTCTTCCAGCCATAGCAAAACCCCCTCAGAAAGCTGAGGCCCGAGGGGGGAAGGGTTCTCCCAATGTCACAGTCCAGACCATGACTGGCCACACTCACCAACGGCAGGGAACCCCATCTCCCACCACTCCAAACCCCACGAGCCACCCTCTTACCAATCCCGGGAGCTCTGAATTTATCTAAGAGCCCTAAGGGGCCGCTTCTTTATGGCCAAGTTTATTCTAAGGAAAAGGCCAGCTGTTCTGGTTACTATATTCCTGCTCTCAGCATTTCTCTTCCCCTAGAGGCACGCTCTTAACCCCGGTCTTTCAGCCTGGGCCATCCTGAACAGAGACAATGGCTGGCACAGGGGGCTCAGGGCCAGAGCAGACCCCAGCCAAGCCTCCCCTCCCTGTCAAGGCCAGAATTGTCTCCCAAGGCTGGAAAGTGAGCAGACACCCCAGCATCATAGCCTTGGACCCCTCCCTGCCCTGGGAGGACAGAGAAAGGAGGGAAACGGGAGAGGGTGAACCCTACACCCAGCCAGCCCACCCGCCCACTGCCTGGCACAGGGCAATTGGAGGGAGGCACCCACTCCCAGGCGCCCTGGCGGCTGGCTGGCCATGGGCTCCCTCCCCCGTTGACCTTCAGAGAGATCCGCTCCTGCCACCCGCGCCCTCGGCGGCCCCTGCACCCACCGGCTACTGCTACAGTAACTTTTGAGTGAAGGACTTCTGGGGCTGGCAGAACAAAGGCTGTGTGCCTCTGCCAAGGGGCTGGGGCAGAGCTCTCAGTAGCAGGGCTGCCTGGCCGCGCCACCCACCCTCCTATCCAGTACAGGTGGGAACTTCTGCCCCGAGCTGAGCCTGGGGAGACTTTGCAGCCAGAGGTTGTGCACTGGTCCAAAGGCCATCTAGAGCAGGTCTGGGCTGGCTTCCCTAAAGACCCCCAAACCCTCCTGGCTCTGCCCTCCTGCTGAAGCACTTCCTGGACTCTCTACCCCAACACAGACTGCAGGGTGCACAGGGTCTCTGAGAGGGGTGCAGTGATCCTGAG
Source organism: Felis catus (assembly GCF_018350175.1). Taxonomy (NCBI): domain Eukaryota; kingdom Metazoa; phylum Chordata; class Mammalia; order Carnivora; family Felidae; genus Felis; species Felis catus. The sequence continues at coordinate 88,644,932 of NC_058370.1, forward strand.
CCTGACCTCCACTCCTACCCAAGACAGGGCCCAAAGGCCAGGTCATTGAGGGATGGTGTGCGGGGAGGCAGGGCTTCTTAATCCTTACCTCCAAAGCCTGGGGAGCTGCTCCCCCACCTCAGCCTTGGGTACAGAAGTCCCCGTAGCCAGGAGTCTGAGATGAAGGGAAAGCCATGCCTGCCATCTCCAGGACACCAGAAATCCAGGATTAAGTGCATTCTCTGGGATGCTCTCCAAGTTTGGGGAGGGCTACTACTGTCTGAGGCGCCCTGAAACTGCTGACCCTCTGGTGCCAAAAGGCTCGGCCCTATCTCCGAAGGAAAAGAGGAAATGCCTGATTCTGGTGTGTGGGGCTGTGCACTGGAGCTTCTGTAATTACCCCCAACTCCTCCTCTGTGTGTCTGACAACTCTCCCCCCAATCTCCCCTACCACACTCCATCCACCCTTCCAGGGTAATTACCCCAGCCTCTGCACACAAAGAAGGATGACATCCCTCCCCCATTATCAGAGACACCCCAGACCCCTGGGGGAAGGGAAGTTACAAAAGAGAAGGGACAGAGTCTGAGGTAGTGGCTATAGGGACACAGGCCTGGCTCTCCAAGAGAGGATTTTGTTAGACTGGGCAAGACTTTCAGGACTTTCTCCCTAACAACCCCGCCCATCTTGGCCCTAGACCACCAGGACAGCAGGGCAAACACCTGGAGTGCAGCGATGGCTATAAGGAGCCCCTTCCCAGCACATCTGGTCGGACCTCCCAGAGAAGGGGTGGGCCACCAGCCCCAATGGAAACAGTGACGCTCCTAGTTCCCCGCCAGCCAGCCGGGCCCCAGCACACCTGGGCTGTACTTCCTGTGAGGACATCCTAACCAGGCCTGGGCCCGGCCCAGCGGCCTGCTCACCAGCCAGGTCCCTGACTACAGAGTGGACTGGATAAGGCATCGTGCGTGGCACACCCCCGACCTTGCCCAGGCTCGGTCCACTAGGCACTGGGGTCCTGCAGACTAGCCATTTTCTCCAGGACCAACAATATGCCCCTGAATATTCATTCTCTTCTTGTCCCTCCAGCTAGATCCTACTTCTTGAGGCAAAGACCGAGATTCCCACTTCTGTGTCTACCTAGTCCAAAGCCTTCAATTTGGCTCAGCAAACCTAAGTTTATGGAAAATTGAATTAGAGAGATTGTGGGGGGGAGGGGGGAGGGGAGAGACCCTTTCGCCCACCCATTTACCATAGGACCCATCCATATAAATGGCACATAGCAAGCATCAACTAGTACACACACTGGGAGCACCCTGCCCTGGGTTCTCAAGCCTCTGTCAGGATGAACTGCTTTCTGGCCACCTCCTATCCCCAAGGAACTAGAGAATAGGGTACCCCAAAGAGGGAGACCATCGATGTGGCTCTCAGTGTCAGGCCCCACCCCTGCTCCATCCCTATCCTTCCCTCCCCCTTCCTTCCCTGTGCATTCCTCTGGCAGCATTCATTATGCCTTCTCCTTCCCTCCTCCCAAATGGACAATGTGGGCCAAACCTGGGGGCTTTCCAGGGGGGCCCTCCCCACCTGGAGGCCCACAGCCAAGTTGGGCACCGGGTGGGTGGAACCACAAGGCAACAGCAAGCCCTCTGCACCCCCAGGGTCTCACACTCTGGTCCTGATCCAGCCTTCTCCTTCCTCCCCACCCCCAACCACCAGTTTCTGGCAAGCCCAGGTGGGCAGGACTAAGTAGGGCTCTGCTTGGTGGCCCAGAAACAACTCATCTCACCGATGCCTGTGTTGCATGCCCTGTCCTGCCCTTTCTTGGCTTCCTGACCTGGTTCAAGTCCCTCAAACTCTCCAAGCCTCTGTGTCCCCTTCTGTGAGAAGGGGATGATAACTTTTCTTGTCAAAGCCTCTATAAAAATAAAATGAGGAAGCAGACGTACTCCCCGGAGCTGGGTTTCTGAATCTCAGGCTGTCTCCTCACTCTTTGGAACAGGCTTTGGGTGGAGTCCTAAAGACTAGGAAAAAAATAATGGCCAGCACATTTTATAAGCCCCCCATTCCTGAGCCTATAGCCCCCTCCCAGCCACTCCTCATCTGCCCCCTGGAATTGTTAGCTGCTTCCTGCTCTAGTGAGGCAGATGGGGAAGACTACTTCAGGAGCCCCTTCCAGTACGTGCTTTATCGCGGGGCGGGGGTGGGGTGGGGGGGGGGTGGGGGGAGTTGTCTCTTCCATCAGATTTTGCCGCCTTTTGTCTGCTTGTCTGCTATGGAGAACTACTCGTCGCAAGCAGTGCAGAAGACACCAAATACTACAAGATTAATTCCTACGTTCACAAAGACCACTTCACATGGCCTTCTGGCCGAGAGGGCTGCTCACCGTTACCCGCCCCCCTCCCGGACTCTGCCACTCCTCCGGGAAGATCAGAGGCTGCCTCTCTTCCCTTCAGGTTTCAAACCTGGATGAGTCCTCTGACCTAATGGAAAACATCGAGGGAGGGGAGGTCGTGCAGCGCCCCCTCACTGGCGGCTTTAAGCCCGCGGGCCGCCGCCCCGCCCGCCGGCGGCTCAGCTTTCGGGTTACTGCAGTTCAAACAGCACGTGCCGCCCGCGCTCTGAGCCGCGGCGGCGGCGGCGCAGCCCTGTGAGGGGGCGGGGAGGCTCGCTCCGTGCGCGCTGGCTCGCCTCCTCCGCGCCTCTTGCAGGCGCTCGGGAAATCCACAGGATAAACACCCACTTTCTCTTCCTCTTTATGGGAGGGGGTAGGTGCACTTTGATCCCCTGCAGCGCCGCCGCTGCTCTCCCACCCCTCGCCCTTCCTCCGCCATCCAGACTGGCTCTCGCAGCAGTGGCCCAGATTTCATCTCACCCCTCCCGGGCGAGGCTCCGCGACCGTCTCGCACAGGGTGCTCGGCTCCCAGCGCTTGCCGCGTCTACCTTAATCCAGCAACCGGTGGCAGAAAGGCTAGGTTTGGTTTTACAAAGATCCGTTTCCAGGCCTTGGGAGCATGGACCGCCATCTGCCCTTTTCTCTTTTTAATTTTGTGGAGCACCGCGAGGACAGGCGTTGGACGCCCTAGTCCCTGCACGTTCAAGCTCCCTCTAAACCACTTCCCTCACCCCGAACAGCCAGCCCCCCGCTGGGCCTGGTAGTGGGAAAGGCACAGCTAGCCAACAAACGGGCAGACCCAGAGGAGGCCTGCAAGCCTGGAACCTAGACCGCAGACTTCGAGGCACGGAACTGCGGGGTCCTCTGGCATGGTGTACAGATGGGGTCTCAGATTCGAGTGGGGGCGTCTCCCGGGCTCTGCGAACTCCTTACACCCGAGGCTGGTACAGAGAAGAAGAGGGTCGGAGCAGGGTTGCGGGGTTCTTAACCCAGAGCGCTTACCTTGCGCTTGTTGCGGTGGATGTCGCCGATGGAGTTGGCCACTGTGTTTGGGCCCAGCAGCATGCGCGTGCTGCGTGGCCACTCAGTGCTCACGAGGTGGTGCTCGCCCATGAGGATCTTGCGCACGTTTTCTGCGCCAGTCACACGGATCAGCGGCCGCCCCAGCAAGTGAGTCTTGAACACGTTGCCATACTTCTCCCTCCTTGAGGACTGGAAGCCGGAACCCTGCGGGAACCACGGAAAAAAAAAAAAAAAAAAAAAAAAAAAAAACCTCTCTCAGAGCGTGTATCTCCAGATGAGATGTCCGGGAGGCCCAGCCTGAAGGGCTCGCGGGGGAGGGGCGGAGGACCCCGCTCAGGCCACCAGTCCCCTGCTCCCTCCCCCCCACACACACAAACACGCACGAAGGTTTTATTTTTCATAGCATGCACAAGAACTGGGAAGTAGGGCCTAGAGGATAATAAATAATGCAAGGAGGCGGGAGGCCCGGGGCACCCCTCGGGAGGGTGTTTAGTAATGACTTGCGGGAGGAAAAAGGTATCCCGGACCGCGGGACCCAAAGCTAGAGCCTTCGCCCCCCTCCCCCTCGCTCCCCCGCCCCACGCTCCGGAGCCTCTCGGAATAAATATTTCCAGGCTCTCGGCCACGGGCTGGCGAGACCCCGCGGGGTGGCCGCAGGCCAAAGATTATTTATAGCGGTGAGCGGTCGGTGCCCGGAGGCAGTCACTACAGAAGGGGGTTGGGGTTTCCTCCGTTCTCAGGGGTGGGCCGCGAAGGGACCCGGCGGCCCTCTGAGGGATCTGCAAGGTAGGGTCACAGGCCGAGAGCCGCGATTTTCCTAATGCAATGTGCCCTGGGAATAACTGAGAAGGATTTTCGTCGCCGCCCAGGAGTTTGGAACGGGAGCTCCGAGGAAGGCGCTTCCCGCGGGGCGGGGCAGGGCGGGGCGGCTGTCGCAGGTAACCGGATCCCCGGCGGCGGCTGCGGCGGCGCGAGCCCAGGACGCCTAGGCCCCAGCCCCGGCCCCGGCCGGGCTCTCAGAGGAGCTGGCTGAGCGGGCCCCCGCGCGGGTACCGGAAACCGAGGGGACCTCCGAGGGGCGGGGGCAGGGGCGTCCCGCTCACCTTTGACGTAGGCACTCGCCACCCCACCCCACGTTAACCCTTATCCCGCCGGGGCGGCACCGGGTGGGAAGGGGAGGGGCGCCACCTGTCCGGCCGTAGCTCTCGGCCGCCAACGAAGTGCGGATGCGGACTCCAGACCTACCGAGTCACGCACCCCCGAAGGGACACCTCGGCGGTCCCCTTTTCCTAGGTTGGTCTCTCTCCTCACTTTCCTTTCTTCTACGGAAAAGTATTCTCCAACTAGATGTGTACACACCCCAGCACAGCCGAAAAGTGACTCTGCAGAACCCGGATCCCTAATCACTTTTCCACATGCGCCTCCGGCCCCGGCCCGGGCGCGCGACAGGGAGAGAGCCCAGAGCGCCCGCGCCTCCAGGAGGGGGGCTGGGTCGCGGGGGGACGCCACCCCACTCCCAGGTTGTGGGGGAGGAGAGAGCTCTCCGACCCTGCCGCGGTTCTAGACGGCGTCTATCCCTTTAAGAGAATTCTAGGCGAGGATGGAGGTGCGACCAAGGGGGGTTGAGGAGCGGGATTCCCTCCCTCCGTCTGCTATACCCGTCTCGCTCGCTCCGTCTGACTCTCCGTCTCTCCTCTCCTTCTTTTCCTCTGTTTTTCTTTTCTTTCGACACAAAAGTTGGGTTGTGAATTTTCCGAGGTCGCCGCCGCCTCTCTCCCGCCGCCCCCCTCCCGCCTCTGATCTGCCTAACTATAATTAAAGTGCGTTTTTTGTGGCATTAATAAAGAGTTATTTGTCCGCCGTTTCCACGGTCTTCACAAAGAGGACTTTCATAGGGGCGGCCGCTCGGGCCGCGAGTCCAATTTATACAAAAATGTTGTATTTTTAGCCCTAGGCTCTGTTTAGATGGCGCACGGTGGAAACGGAGAGCCCTTGGAGGTCTCCCCGTAAAATCTGATAAATGACTCCAAAAAAATAAAGCTGGGATTCAGAGGGCTCCCATTAACCCCTTCAGCGGTCTCCTACAGGCATCCCCCATGTCCCTCCCACGGCGGAGTCTAGGGCCCTGCGGGCTGATGGAAGGGGAGGTGTAGGCCTGCTTCCCTTTTCCCATCTTCTGTGCGGGTTGGACACGGAGCCCCAAGGGGCCCTTGTGGGATTCAGAGAAAAGGTCAGGGGGACATTGGATGGCAGAGAAAGGTCAGGAAAAGGAGGTGGGGACAGACCATGCATTCCGCAGATTGGCTCTAACAAGACAGGAGCTGATGCCCGTATGAGGTATTTTATTTCCTAAATTCTCGGCCAAAAGCCTAGACCACCGCCGCAGTTAACTCTTTAAGTGTGGCGGCAAGGGAGAGGCTCTGGGGATTTCTCTGCGGTGGGTAGCCCTATTGGTGAAAGCGAACCCCTCCCCACTGCCTGAACAACCCCAAAAGAGATGGGCCGATTCTGGGACTTGGGAAGACCACACCGCAGAGGAAACGCGCGTCACCCTCCTCGCCCCCGCTCCGCTGTCACTTGGCGCGGGGCGGGGCCGGCAGGGTGTAAGTGTGGTGCGCGCGCGGATTGCACGCGTCTGTTAGTTTCAAGCCTTGCTTTCGCACTTCTAAACCCACAGGTCTCCGCGTTCGCCTCCCGCCCCACCTCTCCCTTGCCCGGGTTGTCTTCAGGACATTCATCCTTCTCTTAACCGCCATCAGCATCCTCCGGACAAACACCGGTGCACACGCGAACACGACACACTTCCCGCGGTTGACCAGAGGCGTCCCTCACCCCCAAAAGGAAAAATTCTGTGTGTATCCACTTGCAAACGCGTTTGTCTAGCACTTGACGAGGTTAATTCCAGGTTAATCTCCCCATTACCTTACCTGAGTCTGGTTCCCGACGCGCCCACCCCTATTATCACCAGCAGCGTGCGGTCGTGAGGCGTCTGGCAACAAACATGCACACACTCTATGGATCTCACACACCAATCCCAGGTTTCTCTCCCTTGCTACAGTGTCCCCACCCAATAAGCAAATAGACCCTTTTCCTCAAAAGCCAAGAACCCTCGAGTCTCAGGCTTTTCATCTTCTTTGGGGTACCTCCTTCCCTCCCCACCACAAAATACACACGCTCCCTCCGACCTTGGACCAAGGCAGTTGTACCTAGCGCAGCCGACGACGCGGCGGGAACACAGCCGGGGGTCTTAAAGGGGCACTTCTGGGTGCCATTGGCTCCTTCGTCTCCCCGACTCAGTGTTCGGGTCCCAAGGACACCGCCAAAGCCCCGGAAGCCGACGGCGACCGGGGCCTGGAACGCGAAGGGGAGACGAAAGCGGCTCACGACCTGACGCCCCCTCTGGCCCGCACCGCGCGGGGAGCCCACTAGACCCCTGCTGGGTCGCCAGCGACGGGGGAAAGTCAATCTTGGGAGCCCTCTGGGGTCCTGGGACCTCTCGTATCAACTCCCAGAATTTGCGCACCGGGCGCCAGTGGGCTCCAAACCACGCCGCAGGCGGGCAGGAGAAGCCCGGACGGCACCCGCAAAGAGGAGGGAAGGGGCGGGGCGGGGACCCGTGCCTTCAAGCTCCGGGCGCCCCCTGGCCAGCCCGCGGCTCCCTCCTCCCGGCGCTCGCCGCTAGCGGACCCCGGAGAGCATCCGAGCGAGTGCGCCCTTACCTGTAGCAGCCAGTGGCCGGTCTCTCCGATGAGCGGGAAGCCCATGGAGCCCTTGGGGATGGGCAGCTTGCAGCTCTTGTCGCGGGTGGCAGCCCAGCGCAGCTGCCACAGCTGCTGCGACACGGCCAGCAGCAGCGTCACCGACACCAGGCACGCGGCGAGGGTGGCCAGCGCCGACACCAGCTCCAAGCCCTCAAAGAGCATGTTGGCGGCCGCTCGGGGGATTGGCTGTGCCGGCCGCGGCGGGGGAGGGGAAGGCCGGATGAGAAGGGACACGAACGGCGGGGGAGGGGAGGCTGCGGCCGGGGGTCCTGGTACCTCCAGCCGAAACAGAGAAGGAGGAAGGGGCCGCGGGAAGGGGAGTGGAGGCTGCGAGGGGAGCGGAGAGAGGGAGGAAAAAAATTGCCTACAAGAAGAGAGAGAGGAGACTCGAGGAGACTCGGAGTGTAACTTTGTTTGTTTGTTTGTTTGTTTGTTCCCTTATAGCGGGCTTGGGGACTGCTCGAGGGTGGTGAGATGAAGCCGTGAATCAAGCTGGTGGATTAGCTCTCCCCGCAACCATCACACTCGGAAAACTTTGGAAAACTTTGTCCAGCGGGAGCCTCTCTCGTAAGAGCTAGCGGAGAGAAAGTGCGATCGATTTGTCAAAAGTTTTCCCCTCAAATTCCTAGGTGGAAAAAAAAAAGGGAAAAAACTCTGAATCCAAAAATTCCAACGAACCCAGAAACTTTGGGGGCGAAGGGGAAGGCTCCCCGGCTGAGGCGAGTCGAGAGGCCCGAGCCCAGCGTCCGCGGGCTGCCCCCGGCGGCGCGCCCGAGCCGCAGAGCCGCCGCCGCGCACCCCCGAGGCGGGCGCGGCTGGCGAGGCGGCGCGGCGGGCGCGGCAGCCGGAGCGCGGGTGCGGAGCCGGCGGGCCGCGGCCGGGACGGGACGCGGCCGACGACAGAGCCCCGGGCGGGCGCTGGGGCGGCGGCGGCGGCGGCGGCGGCGGCGGCGGGCGGGGTGAGGCGGGGTGGGGTTGGGGGAGGAGGTGAAAACCCGAGCTGGGCTATTGTATCAATTAAGAAAAGGCAATCCGTCCCGGGACGCAGTCTCTCGGCTCTGGAGTTGCTGCTGGGGGAAGAAAGGGGGAAAAAAGAAAGGAAGGCAAAAGGAATGAAAGAGGGGGAAAAGCAGGAGGCAGGATTTCAGGGCTGGTGGTTTTAAAAGCTTCTCTCAATGTGAATTTGAGTCCAAAGCGAGGCGATGCGTGTGTTTATATAGAGGCGGGAGGCTGCGCCGTGGGCGCTCCGCCAGCCCGCCCCCCCACCCCACCCCCACCCTACCCCCACCCCACTCCACCCCCCACACTCCCCCCCCCCCTGCGCTCACAAAGCCGGAGGCGTGGTGAAAGGCCGGCGGCCGGAGCGTGTGAGCGCCCGCCGGCCTCCCGCCCCGCCCCGGCCGCCCGCCGCCCGCCGCCCGCCCGGGACCCACTTGTAGCCGCCGCAGGATCAAACTCAGTTCACCTCTCGCCTCCTCTTCCTTCTCGCCGGCGTCTCGCTGAGCCCGGCACCTACAGACGGACGAGAGGAGACACACACACACACACACACACACACACACACACACACACACACGGTGCGCGCTCGCTTCGTGCCCGCTTGGCTGCTAAGCTACTTCCCTCCCTCTTTTCCTCCCTCCCGGTCCCTGGCCCCCTCCTCCCGCCCCGGGCAGTCCCGTGTGTGCTGTCGCCCCAGTGGCTGAGGTCTCTGCCGGACTGCCCCTCGATGGAGGGCCGCTGAAAGCCCCTGAACCTGTGATCGGGGTCCCAAGCTCCAATCCCGCGGAATCCCGCCGGCTCCTATCTCCCGGGACCCTTCAACGCCCCCGCCAACATTTCTCCTCCCAATTCTCCTTAGCCGGGGTCCCCCATCTCCCATCCGGGCATCCCAAACCTCCGATGCAGAGGTCTCTCCCCATCCCCCCGCCCGCACCACCATCCGCATATGTCTCTCATCCCACAAGACGCCAATGTTCCCCTTTCCCCGACCGCGTCCTGGGCTGCTCACGACGCAGCCCTTCCACTCGGACCCCCTAACTTTATAGTGCCCTCCGCCCCCCGCAGCGTCGGAGGAACCCCCCGGGTGCCGATCCGGGTGAGTGTCCCGCTCCGAGGACAAATGCGGCAGCCCCGGCACCCGGCACCCGGCACCCGGAGGCGGGAGGAGTCGGGTACAAACGTTCATTGATACAAATGAGTAAATAAACAAGCTGGGTGAGCGCGGCCACCTTCTCAGAGCCGGCCGCAGAGGGCCCGGCGCGCGTGCCTGCGTGAGGTGTGCGTGTGGCCCGGGGCCGCACCTGTGTGTGCGCCTGTGTGTCCTTGGGTCGGCTCGACATCTGTGGAGCTGGGTGGTGTGTCTGCGGGTTCGTGTGTTCTCTGTGGAGCTATATGTGTGTCTGTGCATCCGTCTGTCATCTGGCCTCTCCTCCTGCGTGTCTGTGATACATGGAGCTACGCGTGCCAAGCCCGGCATCATCTAGCTAGTGCCTGGCTCGCCCTCTCCCGTAGGTCCTTTCCCCCCACAGCCCCCTCGTCTCTGCCGTTCACTCTCGCACTCCCAGAGCAGAAGTCTTGATATCCCACCTTCAGTTTAGGGTGGTGTGTGTGTAAACGAAACTAGACTCCCCTCTTAACACCTCCCCTGCACCCAATACGTGTTCTATTTTAGAGTTCACTTGAAGAAAATGTGTGTGAGCGTCTAAGGTGCGAGCATATGTGCTGTCCCTCCCTGTAAGAGCGCTTCGGAGGTTGAAGTGGCGGCGGAGATTTGAAAGCTAATCTCTGGCTTCTAGAGCTCTGGCATCTCGATTCTCACTCTCTGCCTTGGAACCCCACCTGGTGGACAGTTATGGTACTACAGATTCAGGGGGAAGCAATTCCTGTTCCTCTGGCCCTCAATCTCCCTTCCTAGTGGAAGATCAGCCTTGAAGAGCCTGCTTGTAGGCTCCCAGAGGGCTCCTCTCCCACCCTAGTGCCCTCAGGCTTCCACCTCAGACGGCTCGGGGCCCAGATATTCACAGAGCTCCTGTCGGGACCACTGTAGCCCCAGAAATACAGAGCTGGGGCACGCCCTGGCAATAGGAAGATTTCACAGGACAGTCAACTGGACGGGGCACCCAGGAGTGGTGAGGCCAGCCCCACCTCGCTCCCCGTGTGGGGCTGAAGTTCGGCGAGAATGGGGCTTGGGGAATTGTTGAGACCCCACTATTTTGGAGACCCCTAACAATCTAGCCTGACCCCCAGACACAGCACTGGCCTCAAGGTGGTAAAATGGGCAAGATGACCTTGGGGAACCCACCCGCAGAGGCATCTGTCTCTGAAAGATGGACACACACACACACACACACACACACATACACATCTGTGAAACGGTGGACACATAGTCTTACCGAGATACAAAGAGATGCACAGGCAAATGGTGAGCGCACACACATATGTAGGAAGGCACACACACTCAGAGAATCATCGTCAACAAATTCACACAACACCCACCTCCCAGCCACCAACTTCAAAAGTCCACAAAGGTGTCGGCTTTGCTGGGATCACAGCCCCAGAAGCCATTGTCTTCCCCTTCCCTGCCCATACTCCTGGAGATGGCTTTTGTGCATTTTCATCCTCTCCTCCCATTCAGCAGCAGAGCGGGAGTCAGGAGGGGGCCTGGGGAAGTCATTCCGAGTCCTTTCTGCTCAGGCACCAAGTGGGGTCGCGGGGAATGTCCACAGGGACAGCACGGCCCCACAACAATAGTTGCTGGATTTCCTAATTGGAACCATCCTTGCTGAAATCCCAACAAGCACTTAGGACAAAAGAGAAGAAAAGCCACGGTGGTGTGATTTTCTAAGACGTGCCAGAGATGCTGGGGAAGGAGGAATGCTAGGTCTGTGCAGTAGGCTTGCTGGGAGTGGCCAGGACAGAGAAGGGTCAGCAACCATCTTCGCCAGTCAGATTCCATCAGAGGACATTCCTTCATCCACCTCGGATGGACTTCTGACCCTGGCCCCAGACCTCAGTCTGACCCATCGTCCTGACCTAAAACAAGGCCCTGAGCCTAATTCCAAATTGACCCTTAATCCTGGTCACAGATTCACCCTGCCCCTGGCCCCAGACTGAACCCCTGTCCTCTCAAACATCATCCAACCCCTCCTTTGGCTGAAGGAATGCGGCTGGCCCCTTGTGGACTGCCCCAAAGGTGGGTCACAGCTCAACCCATGAGGCTCAGGGAGCAAGAGTGGGCTATCAGACAGAATATTTTTCTCATTCTGGCCTGCATATGATCTGCCCTTTCCCCAAAAGCATCCCTCTCCCTCCAGGCTGGCTGGAAGAGTTCACAGGAACTCCTGCAGCCTCTCTCCCTGACCCCCATCTACAATCCTTTCCCCAGGGCACATCCAGGGCTCCAGCTATTGCCTGCAGTGCTCTGAAGCTTTGGCTCACAGCTTGTGTCTCATATCCCCGTAGGCCTTCAGGCACTTGGAAATCAGTCAGAAAAGACTGGGGATCAGTCATGGCGATGCTGGTTCAGATGGAGTTCTGCTTGGATGAACTTTGCAATGCTTGGCAGAACGGGCGGGGAGAATATGGAGGGCAGGCTGCAGGCACTCTTGGAATATGCAGACAATGGGCAAGACGCAACCTCTACACCTTCTTCCTGGGCTCAGAAACCACCCATTCACAGGGGAAAGTCTGCCCCAAGGCCTGCTCCTCATCAGAGCACAGAGCTCCCCAGGAGTGTCCAGGACTTTCTATGCCCAAAGGAATGGAGGCATTGTACCTTTCAAATCCCTTTTATATGTGTGCAGTCCATAAGAGTCCACAAATCTCTTCTGCTCTTTTATTTCACCTCCATGTAGCCCCATGAGATAAAGCTGATTTTAGATATTATATATATATATATATATATATATATATATATATATATATTACTTTTCGTACTGATAAGAAAACTGAGGCCCAGAGTGCCCCCCCCCCCGCAATCCCCATTGTGCTGTCCTACTCAGTCCTCCCCCAAGGAAGCACACAGCCCCTTGAGACTTGAGATCCTGTCCTCAGGGCAGCTGCCCCTTTGTTTAATGTCCATTCTGACCGTTCAAGCTGACAAAAGAGGGAGTTGTCAATTTTACATTCAATTTTGCATAGTTTGGGCCTGAATTTTTAGAAACTTACACTTAATTACTTTCTTTTCCCTAAAACTACCTCCGCTTCCTCCAACCAGAGCCAAAAGCTAACAGTGACCAGAGAGCAGAGACCAGGGGGCGGTGGACAGGAAGCAGAGCTGGTATTCAGGGGTCTACAGAGTTTATGCAAAGTCTTCTAGGTCTCCCACTCGCACCACGGACCACGGTAGTCTAGCCGGAGGGATAAAGCTCAGAATTTCACCTCAGGGAGTTCTGTCTGCTCTTTGCCCCATCCTGTCTTACTGGCATCCAGGAGTCCTGGGAAATCAGCTTTCCACTCCCATCCCCCTCTCCGGGCCTCAGGCTGGTCCTCATTTCATCCTAAGACCTCTTAGTACATGGCTGCCTGTGGCAAGGCCCCTTTCCTGAGAAACCTCAAGTCCAGCGGGGCAGCAACCTTCTGTTTCCTGCGTAGAAGAGGTCCCACCCCGGGACACCGGCTCCAGCTCAGATATGTTCCTCCACTGCCTCTCCAGAATTGCAGCAGAAACAGCTACTCCAGCGGTGCCCTTTTGGCCCTGGATCCCAACTTGTGGCCCCAGATACTCATCCCCGAGGCCTGTTTGTCCACCTTCTCCCACTCTATGCCCTCCTTCCGGCAAAGCCGGCAGTGCCCCTCCAGTGCCCAGTCCTCAAGGACAGTTTAGAGGACGCTCCCAGGCTGTGGCCCGGCTATTTTGAAGGGGGGCGGGCGCGGAGAACCCTCCTGTCCAGGCTGGTTAGGGGTGGGGAGTCAACCCAGCTCTGCTGGAAAATCACCTCGGTGCCATGAATGCTGCCTTTCTAGAGACCCCGGGGAAGAGAATCCTCGTCCGTCCCCCTTCCTCTCGGTTTCAGAGGCTCTGAGGCTGTTGTTTAGAACACTAACAGACTCCTTCCAAACCACCACCACCTGCCGGAGTCCCACCCGGCCCAGCCACCTCTTTGGAGGCGCCGTCCTGCTGTTCGTGATGCTGTGGGAGCCGAGCTGATTCTGGACTCCAGTTATTTATTTCTTAAGGGTTTCTCTCTTCTTCTTTGTCCTTTAGTGTGATTGCTCCCATCCCACCCCCAGGTATCCCGTCGTCATTGGCTGTCTAGATTTTTTATTTTATTTTTTAATTTCAGATTTGTTTTACAGATAACGACCCCCGTCCAAGGGTCTCTACCTGCCAGTGTCCGATGCAGGCACAGCCTGGCTCCTTACTCCCAACCTCCCAGAGACCACCGGCTAGGAGAGCGCCCCTCACCCACCCTCTTGCCGCCCTGGGAAGGGGAAGCCCTTGGGAAAGAAGTTTGCTGCTTTCTCCTTTCCCTGAATAAGGAACGAGCCTCATCCCAGAAATCTCAGCTTCAGAGACGTGCCCCAGAAGGAATTTTAAAAAGAAATGGAAATACCCCCATCCTCCCCTGTTAGAGCCCCCATACCCAGTCCTTTTCCTTCCGCCCCACACCCAACCCAGAAGAAAGCAACCCAAAAAGGGACTTGCCGATGGAGAGAACGGGGTAGGTACGAGGAACGCAGCTGATAGCTGTGTCCAAATCGGCACTGCCTGGAAAAGTGTAGCCTGCCTGGTGGCGATGGGACACCGGCAGTGCCCCAAGCTGGCTGTGGCTGGCAGGGACACTGCCGCAGCGATGGCGTTCCCTCTGGCCCTGGGAGCCAAGAGCCCTTTATAGCCTGGGACCTGCCCTGGCACCGCCCACTGGGCGGTTGCAACCAGGCCTGCAACTAGGGGAGTCGCTGGGAGCTGGGAGGGCATCCGCCCCAGGACCCCAGGGCCAGGCCCCCACGCACAGTCTCTGGGATTCAACCTCCCCTCCCATCCCAGGCAACTCTATGTCCTGGTATGTGCATGAGACTGTGTGTGTGTGTGTGTGTGTGTGTGTGTGCGTGCGCTCGTGCTTAAACGTCCATTCAAAGACCTCAGATCTCTTTCCCTCAGCCTCTTTCTCTGGCAGTAACAGTTTTTGAAAGGATGGGGAGAGCAGTGTGTTTCTGCTCAGTTTATCAAATTACACTCAGTGACAAAGGACTGAAGTGCATTTTCTTGAAGGCTTGACAATTGGGATCCAGGAAGAGAAAAGAAAGCATGACAGAGAACCCAGAGCTTTTGTGGAAGGTAGAACACCGATATGAAAGGCAGGGGATGTGGTTGGGTGGCTCTCAGTGAATTTGCCTTCATGTGGTTTGGTGTTAAAAACTGCTCCCCCCCACCCTCAACCTAAGCTGCACAAATCCCACGGATCCCAGAAATTGCAAGATTGTTGATTTTTAAAAGGAACACTGTTCATTTTCACATGGGCTGAGTCAGACAAGCTGGAGCGCAGCTTCCTCCCTCCAGGACTCTCCTCCCAGCCCCCCTGCCAGGGAAACCTTCGCTGCTCAGAGAGGCGCAGTGCCCTTTGTAGCCCACCCCACCCCACCCCACCCCACCCCCGGCTCAGCCTGTGCAGCCAGCTTCTCTTTGGGGGTCTGGTTAGGAGAGGGACGGGCGCGCTTTTCCTCGCCAAAGTGCTGTCCTGCACCCGAACACTGAGGATGGCTCGATGGAGGATGGCCTGTGGAGGCAGCCTCAGGCCCGAAGCAGGGCACACGGGGGCACTGGAACACTTGTTTCCATTCTTTGGGGGCAAAGGGCAGCAACCCAAGGCACCAGCCTTGGACGCAGAACAACACGCCTGACAGAAAATACGCCCTCATCCAGAGCTTGGAGACAGTGCCCGAAACGAGCCCACCCCCTACCCTGCCTTCCCATTCCCGGCTGGCTTTTGTTCAGGAGCCAGACAGCAGGCGGGGAGGCTGACTGACCAGCCACCTTGTCCAGAGAGCTCAGAGAGAGAGAGAGCTAATCTGAGAACCTCGCTGGCAGAGCCCTCCACCCCAAAGCACGTCCTCTTGCACGAGCCATGGCTCCTGCTGACTCTCTGCCAGAAGGAGACGGAGAGGCCGAGTGGGGAGGCTGTGTGGTTTGTCCCACTCAGCACCCCCCACTCTCTCCTCACGCTTACGCCCGCGCCATCCCACCCCAGCTCCGTGCTCACTGGGGTCTCGGCTGCTGCAGCTTTCCTTCGTTTCCTCCCCAGACGCTGATAGGGTGGCCGAAGAGAAGAGATGGCCCTGGTCTAACTGTTCTGATGGCCAAGGCTGTTCTAGCCCACGCCTGCGGTCCCTCCAGGCTCTCACTTCGTCCCCGTGCCCGGGCCTGACCACTCGGGAGGTACCGGGAAGTTCCTGGGAGGACTTTGGCCCTCTAACACACTCTGTTCATCAGCGTCCCCCCCAAAACTCTCTGCTTCCTCTTCCAGTCAAGCCTCAGCACCAGGCCCTGGTGTCCCACCTCCTGCAACTAGATGGCCGCCCATATGGAAAATCTCTGCCTTTCTTAGTTTCCCCCCCACTGGTT
Source organism: Felis catus (assembly GCF_018350175.1). NCBI lineage: Eukaryota > Metazoa > Chordata > Mammalia > Carnivora > Felidae > Felis > Felis catus. Next base: position 88,660,648 of record NC_058370.1, read on the forward strand.
TCATTCTTTTCCTCGCAATCCTGCTTTCCAGATCCATTCGTTCTTTGTGCTGGCGAATAGGCAGGGGGCTTAGTAGCTAAGAACAAGGGTTCTGGAGTCCATTAGACCTACAGGCACCAAATCTGCTCTGCCGCTTATTCACAGAGCACTCTACTCGCCCCGTGTGAGCCTCGGCGCTTCTCCAGGGGGGCGACTGGGTTAGAAGGGAAGGAGAGCGGGGCCAGGGAGACCTATCAGGAGGCTGGGGATAAAACAGGGCATAGTAATAGTTCTAACGATTGTGATAACAATAGCACGGTAGTAATAGGTAACACTTGGTTAAACATTTCCTATGTGCCTGGCACTTTTTTCAGTGCTTCGGATATATTATTTCGTTGAATCCTCACAGTGACCCCAGGAAGTGGATACTATTATCCCCCACTTTACAGCGGAGGAATCTGAGGTACCAAGCAGTTCAAAAACTTGCCCAAGTGAACGTTGCTGTATTTTGGGGAGTTAGACTTAATCACTCCTGGAATTCAAACCCTGGGAATTTGGATTAGTCTGAGCTGTTAGCCAGCACACTGAGGACTAAACCTCACTAGTAGCGAGGATAGACAAACGTGGGCAGACTTTAGAAATATTTAGAGTTTCAATCAAAAAGTGGACAGATCCGGCAAGTGACCAGGGGTGGAGGGATGAGGGAGAGGGGCTTAGGATTTCAGGTGATGGTGATCTTATCTACTAAGCTAAGGATCTCCGAAGAAGGGTGAAGCTTGGGGCACAAGATGAGTTTGGTTTTGCCCTGGGAGTTTCCAGGTGATGAAGCATTATTCAAATGGAGCTGTCTGGTGGGCTGTTGGATATGGAATTCTGGGGCACAGAGGAGAGATCTGGACTGGAGAGAGATTTGAACATCATCTGTATTCAGATGCTAATGGAAGGCGTGGGGATAGAGAAGGCTACAAAGAACGAGGAGCAGGCCTAGGAGAGAGTCCCAGGGAACACCAGGTACAAGTGGAGGAAAAGGAATCTGGGAACGAGGGACCTGTTTTCTGTGCTCATGACACACGTCCTCGTTAACTTCACTTGAGACTGATAACCTTGTTTCCCTTCAGCACCTGAAATCTCAGGGTTATCGAGAAACGCCCCTTAGCAATTTCAGCCCTACTCAACCTAGGGACACACATCCACACCCGCGCACACCTGCACACACGCATTCACATGCACACAGAGCTTCCGGACCTAGGGACACCCATTAGTAGGACTTTTTATCCAGCTGCCTTTTTAGGAGTTAATTTTTGTAACTTATAATTGTATATAGAACCATCTATTTCACTGAGGTGTTTTGCCACATTACATAGTGACATAACCATTTTAGGGGCACCTCCTAAGTGAGTATGGTCTTGTCTGTCCCCAGGCTGAGACTCCATGCAAGCTGCCTGTCTTTCATCAGGTAGAGACCCCCCGTTGCACTATGCTCTCCCCAGGCCATGGCTTCCTGGAGAACACAACCAGACTTCCTAGCCATCTGCCGTGTGCTCGGGGTTGAGACAGGAAGGGGACCTCTGGAGGAGTGGGGATGACAGCACCCAGTGAGCTCAGAAGAAGGACCACACCCAATAGGTAGTGCTTCTACACAAACCCCGTGTGGGAGTGGGGGGTGGGGAAAGCATGGGAAGAGCAGCAGACCAATAACAGAGAGGGGTGCGATCGCTCCGCACACTCTCTTCTCCACTGCAGGAGAGCTCAGGCGCCAGAGGAGCAAGCAGGGGTGGCGACTTGGCCCGGAGGGGCCAGGGCCTGGAGGAAGGCAGAAGAGAAGGGTGGAAGACAGGTGAGGGAAGGGGTGGGGGAGGGGGCATGCCCTCCGAGGGGAGGGGGCACTGCCATCAGGGGCAAGAGGCAACGGTGGGGAAGAGACCAGACCCAACCATCCCACGGAGAAGCAAGTGAACAGGGAAGGGTGTCTAGTGCTTCCTCCACCGGGTGGGATGCTCACATTCTGATTCTCAATAAGATGCTCTTATCGCACTCACACACGCTCAAGGACATTCGTGTGTCTTTCCTTCACACCACACGTGCCCCACCTGCTTCCCATTCTCCGCACACCGGGAGGGGGGCTGAACTGTATGGCCTCGCAGCCCCAGGCCTGGCAGGAGGACAACCGCCCGCTATTCTCAGCAGCTTTGTGCCCAGATGAGCAGTGACTGGCTTGGCCTGCAGTGTGAGAGACACCTCACAAGAGCCTGGGCAGAGTGAAGAAGGCCTGCTGGGGATGAGGGTGGGAGTAGGGGTGGGCAGGCTTCTCCCAGGCAGCTGCAGTCACATTAAACGGATCCTGCGTGGGGGCGCCTGGGGGGCTCAGCCAGTAGAGCGTCTGGCTTTGGCTCAGGTCACGATCTCACGGTCCGTGAGTTCAAGCCCGGCATCAGGCTCTCTGCTGTCAGCACAGAGCCTGCTTCAGATCCTCTGTCCCACTCTCTCTCTGCCCCTCCCCTACTTGCTCTCTCCCCTTCTCTCAAAAATAAACAGTTGAGGAAAAAACAAAAAAGGATCTTGCATGGCCCTCTGCCTAAGCAGATATGGGCTCCCAGCTCTGCTCAGCTGCTGAGCTCCCTCCCCCCAGGACGCAGCTCAGATGGGGCCATGGTCAGTTTGGGGGAAGCAAGATTAACTACTGTAAGACAGGGGACCCATCACTGATCCAGAGCTCCGTGCTGCAAGAACTTCCGCCCTCCTCGTCCTGTGGCTGACTGGTCCCTCCCAGAGCCCCTAACGCAGCTGCAGCACTTGGGTACAGAGCAACAGCTGGAGGAGAGGACACTGCATCCACAGAGAGTTGTCTGGAAAGCAGACGTTTGAGTCAGGGGCCCCTCTCTGCCCACCACACGACCAGCCGACGCAACTCAGGCCAAGAGGTGGTGGGCCGAGAGCAAGCCAGGGGGTCGGTTCTACCATCCATAGCTGTAGAGTCTTGGCCAAGTCGCTTCACTGAGCCTCAATTTTTTTTATACAAATGGGGAGAATAAGTTCTTGCCTTTCTGGGAAGTTGGCAGCGTGAGGCTTATAACAAAAAGGTAATCCATGTAAATATTTGACACAGTGGTGGGCTCATAGCAGGGGAAGATTCAAGGTAAGGCTGGGGAAGCTGGAGCTTTGGGGTCTCTCACTTGTACAGGCTCCTTCTGAAAACCTGAGAGTGGCCCCAGCAATTCATACTTTTGCATTATTTTCTTAAACAGGGTCCCCCAGATCATACAGGCTTCAGTTCTCATACATCCTGAAAGGACCTGAAAGGTAGCTTTTCCCCTTCTCATTCCATCTCATTCTCAATCCTCTCCAAGTATATTCCATGCACGGGAGCAGACTTGCCCCGTCTGGCCAACAGAGCTGAAATGAGCCCTGGGCAAAGCGTCATCCGGATGGAAGGCCGGGGTGAAATCAGCTTTCCCAAGCAGGCTTCCCTAGGTCCCACTGCTGAACTGGGCTTGGTGCCTGCTCCTTCCCATGCTCCACTCACAGCAGCGGGCCCGACCCAGGGATCTGGTCAAATGAATTCCCTGTGCTCTCAGAAGTTGTAGCCGACTCTGGGCACTGTGTCCCAGTCTGGCAGGGGCTTTGCTCCAAAAATTATGAACCCCTAGAGAAGCTAGTTGTAGGGCTGTGCTAGGCAACACAGGGGCTCAGGAATGGACCTTCAGGAAAACAAAAGCAACTTGGCTGGCTTCTCCATTAGCACCCGTTTCCCTAAGGAGCCTTGGAGGGAATGGGGACACAGGGCTCCCTCCTCAGTGTCTGGGAGATGGATGGGGCTGATTTTTTCCACGATTCCTCCCCATAAATCTGATTTGGCCCCTCATCCGTCTAGGCCAGTGTCCATGGAGGTGTGTGGTAGTGATGAATGGGCTGCCTGACTAATGTGACTGGGGTGGCAGGGACTTGGGGAGGGGCCCCGCTCTGATGGATGGTCCTCATGAGGGCATATTGCATTAGACACCTATAATGCAATCAGCAGGGCCATTACGATACCAATTTGTTGCTCCTCCCCACCAGGGTGGGGCAGTGGAGCTGGAAGATTAAGGAGGATGTCAGGACTTTAGAGACATGGCGGGGGGGGGGGGGGGGGGGGCATTTTGGGCGGGGGCAAGATTTCCCTGTTGAGGGCTATTGCTAGAGGAATGAGATGAAGCCAAAGAACGTGTAAGCTGGAAAGGGAAGAGAGAGGAAGTGAGGCCCAGAGAGGAAGTGTGACCTGTCCAAGGTCACTTCTGGAACCTGAGGGAAGAGCTGGAATTGGCACTTGAGTCTCCTATTCTCTGTGCCCAGGGAGGCAGGGATGGACGCGGGAACGCGACTGGGAGAGGAGAGACCCGTCACCGGCGTCTGTGGGGCTGGCAACCTTCACACACTTCCAGAGAGGTACTGAAATGAGCAAAGCCCATGACTGCCCCCGTGAAAACAAGAGGTGGTCTATCGTGGCATCCTCCACCGGCCCTAGATACAGCCCTTACTCCAGACCACCACCTACACACGTAACCTGCGATCTGGGTCTTTCTCCTGTCATTTTAAAGTCGTCTCCTGAACACTACACCATCTCCAGTCCTTCCTTACCTTCTAGGTCAGCAGAAGGGCACCTTTGAAACAGAATGTTTCTCCTTGCTTGAAAGCTGTCAGCAGCTCCCTGTTGCCCTCACGATGGGGCCCAGGCTGCCTCTCTGACTCCAGCCTCCCTCCCAGCCTCAGCCCTGGGCTCCCTCCACTCAGCCAGCCCCTGCCATTCCATAGGCATTCATGCTTCCAGGTCCTTTATTTGGACCTCACGGCGGGAAACAAGTCGTACGCTTCAGTTCTTGGGTTTTTCCGTCAGTACAGGCTTCACTCCTATTTCCTCCCCCAGCCCTACTTTGGATCCCTCATTTCACCCCCAGACTCACACTCCCGTGTTGGTATATACCCTTGGCGAACTATCCGTTATCTTTGAAAATAATGCTATCTTGTGTAAGTATGTAATTTTAACTTACGTAAACGATCTTGCGCTATAAGTCTGGTTTGGGATTTTTAAAAAAGTGAATGCGACTTTTGAGGTCGATTTATGTTGCGTTATTTCTATCTTGTGACTTCTGACTGTGGCAATGCATGTGTAAAATACGTATTTACCATATTTACTGCATTTTACTCTAGTAACAGACACCTAGACTTCCTCCAACGCTTTATTACCACAAACGTTGTTCACTGGATGCCATTTCGTCTGGGTGTTTGACCAAGAATGAGCTTGCGAGGTCCGAGAGAGACTGCACTAGTCCACGCTCGTTGGCAGTTCGCAAAGACGCCTGGTTGCCCTCATCGTCAACAGCCCTGGCCTTACTCCACTTCCTAATTCTGCCAGTCTAATAGATGCGAAGTGATCTAAGTCTTTACATATGCCAGTTACCACTACTTTGAATATCCTTCCTTTTCTATATTCCCTTCAATGTGCTTCTGCTTCACATATTTTCCTTTCATTGGCTGGTAAACTCCCACTTATGTTTTAAAACCCAATTCAAATATCATATTCTTTGTGGAGTTTTCTAGTTTGTCACCCCTTCCCTGGTGCTCCAGAACATTCTGTACGTCCCATCTGAGCACTGATTGTATCCTTGTAATCCTTCCTCTCTTTCTTATTAAGGCAGATATGGTCCCTACCTCTTGGAACTGTGGGGGAGGAGGAGGTAGGAGGAGAGACAAAGAGTGAGGTGGGTTGTATTGGTGTGAACTGGGACATCAGGAATTTTATTGATGGATTAAAATGACATCAGGTACAGAAACTGGGCATTCTTCCTCTTCATAGCCCCCGTGTCTGCATTCGCAGTAAGTGTTTTTCTGAATGAATCCCCTCATGTATTCCAAGACCTCACTCCCTTCCATCGCAAGCAACTTTATTCTGGCCATTTCTAAATGTTTCTTCCCTTCCGCCCAGAACCAAACCAATATCTCTCTTAGCTTGAAAAGGCTTTCCCTTAATGCCACTGAACTCTAGGCTGACACCTCATAAAGGATGAAATTAAAGAGCGTGACTGGGGCCCCTGGGTGGCTCAGTCAGTTAAGTGCCTGACTTCTGATTACGGCTCAGGTCATGATCTCACAGTTGTAAGGTCAAGCCCCATGTCAAGCCCACGGTCGGACTCCACACGGGGCATGAAGCTTGCTTGGGATTCTCTCTTCCTCTTCCTCTGCCCCTCCCATGCTCTAAATACATAAATACATAAATAAATAAACATGACTGTTAGAATCAAAAGACTGAAGAACTCAGACTTTCTGGGCCTCTAGTCACTGATCTGTAGATTGGAGATGGGCCAGTTGTGAGGTTACATTTACCATTTGGCGGCACACTGTGCCTAATCTCTTTCCTTCATCAAGCTTCTAAAAGATACCTTCTTCAAGTGGCTAAAACAGAATTCTTCACCTTCTTTCAAACCTACCCTCCCCTGGAAACTAGCAACTTTATTTCTGGCAACTCTGTCAGTTTTGCTAGTAAACTAGATGTCATTAGCTTGACATCTCCCATGTCCCTGGATGTTAGTCAACCAAAAGTCAATTGATTTACCTTCCGTGTTGATTCTTGAATCCGCCCCTCATCTCCATCCCCGCTGCCATCTTCCTCAGAGTAGGGGAATCTTCAGGATGGGAAGAGTTTGTTTAGAGATGATCTGTGGTTATAACTTATTTTCTCAAGTTACTTCCCATCCTTACTGTTTCTCTCTCACCTACACTCACTTACAGGAACCGCAAACTATCAATGACGAGCACTCTAGGTACCTACCCCTGCCCCAGATGAAGATAATTTTATAAGTTATGTCAAAGAACAGATAACCCTTGATACACCAGAGCAGAGAATAAAGATAAGATTTCTCAAAAAAATTCTTTCTGTGTACCGACACAGAACCTTTTGAAGGCAGTACAAAAGCAGTGTTGGCACAGACAAGTCTTACTTATATTTATACAAAAATCCTGATCAAATGCTACTAAATAAAATTCAGAAGTTCATCAAAATAATAAGACATCATAACCAGGTGGGGTTGGACTCAATGAATCAAAAGATATTTCAACATTAGAACTTGCTATATTAATAGATAAAGGAAAGACTGATCACTTTAGTCTATGCTGGAACAAAAGCATTTAATAAAATTCAACACTAATTTCTTATAAAAGCTTGCAATAAGCTAAGAATAGAAGAAACTTTAACCTCATGGTTCACAACTAAACATTAGAAGCACTTCAATTCGAGCAAGGAAAGGGACCAATCCTAACCATGACCTCTGTTATTCCACACTGTGTGACTGTCTTAGCTAATTAAATTTTTTTAAGAAGTCAGAAATGCAAGGGAAAAATCAAAAGTATGGATCTCAACAAAACAAATGAACAAACAAAGAAAAAAGAGGCAAAAAGACAAATACAGAGAACGAACTGGTGGCTGACAGAAGGGATATGGGAAGGATGGGTAAAATAGATAAAGGAGATTAAGAGTACCTTTTTGTGAAGAGCATGGAGACATGCATACATGGAGACATGTATATTGGAGACAATATAGTGTTAAATCACTATATTGTACACCTGAAACTAATGTAACACTGCGTGTTACTTGAATCAAAAAATAAACCAGTAATAGTATAAATATAAATATAAATATAAATATAAATATAAATATGAGATAGCTCTTGAACAACTTCCTTGATTTCTTTCACAATTATTAAAGTTTGGGGGCTTTCTCTTCCTTTCTGGGTCAACTTTAGCAATATATACTTTTCTGGAACCATCAGCCATCCTTAGGTTTTTGGATTTATTTCCATAAAATTTACTTATATTTCAGTTATTTTTTAAAACTGTTCTTAAAATTTCCTCAAGTCTGTGGTTATTTCCATTTTCTGATTCTTAATTTTGTCCAGGAATCAGGGAAGTATTTATAATTTCTTACATTCTTTTTCCTTGATTAGGTTTGCTTAGTGATTTACCTATTTCATCCCCCTGCCAATAAATAGCTTTTTGATTTAGAAAGGAACAGGACATTGTCATTATTACAGCTATTAGGACTGCCTACAATACAATATCTCAGGGAATCAACTAAAAACCTATTAGATCTATAAAAAGCATGTAATAACTTGCTCAGATACATGACAAACATATAATCAACAGCTTTCTTATATGTTAGCATTAATAAATTTGAAAATATAATTTAAAATATATAATGAATAATGTGAATATTCATGTGAATTTACATGAATAATGCGAATACTGTGAATTCATGAATAATGTAAGATTTCTGGGAAGAAAGCATAAAACTTTATGAAAGACATAAAAGAAGACCTAAATAGAGACTTACCATGTTGGGATGTCAGTTTCTCCAAAATTGGATAAATTCAATATAATCACAATCAAAATCCCATGGGATTTTATAAATGAAATTTCACAAATTAATTCTAAAGCTCATCTGTGATAATAAACATACAAGAATAGCCAAGACATTTCTGAAAATGATCAATGATGGGAGACTTTCCATACTAGATATCAGAACATATTTTAAGATATCAAAAATTAAAATAGTCTCCTATTAGCACAGAAACAGACAAATACACAAGTAGGATATGGAGTCTAGAAAGAGACTCATGCATTGCAAATCAGTGAGGAAAGGACTGACTACTAATAATAGGTGTTTAGGACTTTCAGATGGCCATTTGAGAGAAAAAAAAGTTTAAAGCTGCATCTCATATAATCCCCAAATAAAATCCAGATAGATTAAATACCTAAATGTAAAACAAAACTAAAATATTTTTATAATCTGGGGGTTGATGATGGCTGGGAAAGCCTTTCTAACCAAGAAACAAAACTCAGATGCTTAAAGGAAAGGACTGACAATTCAACTGCATTACATTTCAAAATTCTGTATGATCAAAGCTAGTACAACCAATTAACAATAGGTGAATGGGAAGTTATGGGTTAGCAATTCTGAAACTGTATAGTGGGCCTGAATGAATACGTAAATGGCTGGTAGATGGTGGGAGCCAGGTTCTTATCATTGGAGAGAAGGAAGGTTAGAATTGTCCCTGTGGTACTGGATTAGAGTTTGAAACATCTGTATAAACTCATATATATATATATATATATATATATATATATATATAATGTACATACATCATATATTATACACATAAACACACACACCATACACACACAGAGAGATGTATAGATACAGAAACAAATCTAGATATGTGTGTGCACACGGGTTATTATATAATAAAGTATCTAGCTCTGTCTGCTGAGAGCCCATAAACAACACCCTAGTAGCAATGAGCACACTAAGCACCCAGATCTTGGTTTCTAAATATCATTTTACCATAAAAGGAGCTAGAGCTCCATGAAGAATTAGTTAATTCTAGAACTGGAACAGGAAAAGTACAAGATAAGCCTGGAGCATCTTGTAGTTCCATAAATCAAGGAAATGTTCAAATAAATGAGACGATGGAGGTTTTTCAAAGGTAGCCAGGAACCAACCTGAAAGAGCATTACAATGGCCAAAACTGAGCAAAGAAATAGATAACATGGTGTTGAATTATAACCCAAAGTATAAAATAAATACAGAAGTCCCAAGGATAGACATATAGATTTGAGAGTGGGATAAAAAACTAAGAGTTCAGAGGCACCTGGGTGGCTCAGTCGGTTAAGCGTCAGACTTCGGCTCAGGTCATGACTTCATGTTCCTGAGTTCTGTCTGTGCTGAGCCAGCACAGAGCCCACTCCAGATCCTCTGTCTCCCTTTCTGTCTACCTCCTCTGCTTGCATGCTCTCTCTCTCTCTCTCTCAAAAAGAAAGAAAGAAAGAGAGATAGAAGAAAGAAAGAAAAAAAGAAGAAAGAAAGAAAGAGAGCAAGAAAGAAAAGCATTTAAAAAATAAGAAAATAGCCTAAAATAGGTGCAAAAACATGTGCATGAGTCCATACCGAGATAAATAAATGATTTAAATAAATTGAGGAGCCAAAGCTTTCCTATACAAGAATTCCAAATAATTTATGTAGATACATTTTCTAGGAAGTAAATCTTAACTCCCGCCCCTCCCTGTCACATCTCAGTGGGCTGCAATTAGTGACTTGCTTCTTCTTCTTTTTTAAATGGTTTTATTCATTTTTGAGAGGCAGACAGAGCGCGAGCAGTGGAAGGGCAGAGAGAGAGGGAGACACAGAATCCGAAGCAGGCTCCAGGCTCTGAGCTGTCAGCACAGAGCCTGACGTGGGGCTTGAACTCGAACCATGAGATCATGACCTAATCCAGAGTCTGACGCTTAACTGACAGAGCCACCCAGGCGCCCCAGTGACTGGCTTCTACTAGCTAGAGTAGGGAAAGGGATAAAGAGTCACTTTACAGTGGAGAAACCTGGCAGATGCTGTTACACCCAAGTATTCAAAGTTCACGTCACTAGTGATGTCATGTAACTTCTGATATATAATGAGGATGTTTCACTTCTGTGGCATTCTTTCAAAAAACCTAGAATCCCTGTCTATTCAAGAGAAAAATATCAGATAAATGCAAATTGGAGGACATTCCGTAAAATGCCTAACCAAGACTTCTCAAAACTGTTAAGGTCATGAAAAGTAAAGAAAGACAGAAAAACTGTCAAAGACCAAAGGAAACTAAGGAGCTATAGCAACTAAGTGCACCATGGTATCCTAGATGGAATCCCAGAACAGAAAAGCTGGTGATATCCCACTGAAATCTGAGTTTAGTTCATACTAATGTACCGATGTTGGTTTTTAACATTTTCACAAATGTATGTGGTGATATAAGATGTTAACAGCAGAGGAAACTGGGTGAGGGCTGTAGAACTCTGGATCAATTTGCAACTTCTCCATAAACCTAACATTATTTCAAAATAAAAAGCTTATTTAAAAAATTAAGTGAAAGACTAGGAGAAAATATTTGTTCATCTGTAACAAACAAATACATAATTTGCATCGCGTGGCTCAGTGGGTCAGGGATATTGTGACAGACCCACTACCCTGACAACATTCATTTCCCTCTGATTCACAGCTGACAGGACTCGGATTGGCTCAGATCCCTTGTCTCCTGCCCCTAACCCAGCTCCATTTATCTTCTCATTCATACGTACCATTGGTTCTTTCCATACAATTTAATAAGCATATTTTATGCAAGAGAAACTCTTTTAGGCACTCAGGATAAAACTGCGAACAAAACACTTTTCATGGAGCTTACAGGGAAAAAACCATAGCTGATCTAAACCAAATGTGATCATTTTCCTCCCTTTGGCTGTGATTGTTTTGGGGGGTGGTCATGTGGTTCAGTTCTGCCCAATAAGATGTAAGAGGTTGTAATGTAAGGAGATCATTTAAAATAGTAATTCAAGTTCAAATAATTTTGAGAACATTTTACATAATTTTAGGGAAGCAACTCTAAATCTACAGAAAGGTGGAAAGAAATCAGGGTCTCCTAAGGAAGGAACAGAACAGATTTGGCCCACACAGGCCTTTATCTCTTTGCCTTTCCTTCTTCCTCCTGTTCCTTTCCTCCCGCCTGAAGGTGGATGTAATGCCTGCAGGTGACGCAGCTGTCCTGTGCCTGTGAAATGCTCAGCATGCTAAGCACGACAGAATAGAAAGACAAAAAATGCCTGGGTCTCTGCTGTTCGGCTGCTCTAGTCCTGTACGCTTATGCTTCACCATCCAGGATTCTTAGGATTGGGAATATTATGTAGAGTACAAATCTGTGTATTTGTAAAAACATCTCAACGTTTTGAGATATTCATTTCAGATTGAGAAAAAGAGATTAGACTTTGGCGCACCTGGGTGGCTCGGTTGAGTGTCTGACTTTAGCTCAGGTCATGATCTCGCGGTTAGTGAGTTCGAGACCCACATCCGGTTTGCTGCTGTCAGAGCAGAGCCCGCTTAGGATCTTCTGTCCCCCTCTCACTGCCCCTCCCCCGCTTGTGTTCTCTCACAGATAAATAAACATTAAAAAAAAAAGAGAGATTAGACTTTATAGATGAATCAAAAGGCTACTGTGTATCCTGGGGGAGCCTCATCCCCCCCCACCCCCACTCTGCAGAGATGGCTACCACACTGAATTTGGTGTCTGTCATTCTCATGCATGTTTTCAAACTTGAAGTTCTATCTCATGCTGTTACCATTCGCCACTTGCATTTTTATTCAAGAAAATTAGGGGCGCCTGGGTGGCTTGGTTGGTTAAGCGTCCGACTTCGGCTCAGATCATGATCTCACGGGTCCATGAGTTTGAGCCCCGCGTCGGGCTCTGTGCTGACCGCTCAAAACCTGCAGCCTGTTTCTGATTCTGTGTCTCCCTCTCTCTCTGCCCCTCCCCTGTTCATGCTCTGTCTCTCTTTGTCTCAAAAATAAATAAACATTAAAAAAATTAAAAAAAAAAGAAAATTAAAAAAGTTTGTGTTGGCGAATGTAGTTGTAGTTCATTTTAACTGCTATACGGTCTCTATTAGATGAATACATCACAATGAATCTATTCTCCCATTGGTGGACATCTAGGTTATTTCTTTTACTTACTTATTTCTTTTTTTATGTTTATGTATTTTGAGAGACAGGGAGCAAGCGGAGAGGGGCAGAGAGAAGGGGGACAAAGGATCCTAAGCAGGCTCTGTGCTGACAGCAGAACCGGAAATAGGGCTCAAACTCACAAACCGCGAGATCATGACCTGAGCTGAAGTCAGATGCTCAATCAACTGAGCCACCCAGGCGCCCCACATTTCGGTTATTTCTAATCTTTCATCATTATAAACAATACTAGACGGTACAGTCTTAAACATGTCTTCTGGTGGCTAGGTTTCTCTAGGGAATGTTCTCAGAAGCAGAGTTTCTGAGTCTTAGGATATGCACATCTTTAACTTTACCACACCCACACCCACAATACCTTGTTCAAAACTGTTGGAGCCAAATGTGGTTCATAATAAGAACTGTTTGGATCTTAGAAGGGCAGTATGGTACATGTGCCGTGTATCAGACCCTAGCAGGGCTTGGGAGAAGTATTCCATAAGCAAATATATTACTTTTTCTGTGCTGAAAAGTAAAAATATCCACATTAAGTGTGATAAAGACCATAAATAGCCTCCCATCAAGTTAGGTTTTGCCACCAAATATGTTAAGAAAGAGCTTCCAGTTTTCAGGGTTTTTTTGTTTTTTGTTTTTTGATTTCTGAATTGCAGATAAGGGATTTGAATCTGCAGCACAAAACTGCTTTAGAAAGTAGTTGTATTAAGAATATATCTTTCCACCACCGTTTCTCCCTCTCCTCATCAACATTGGTTAATATCAGACTGCAGGACTTTGCCAATCTGATAGATGTTTACACCTTACTTCTTTAAGTAAAACAAACCAGAAAATGTAGAATATGCAAGGAGAGATCTCACTTACAACAGTAATGAAAACACTAAACATCCGTGGTTGTACTAAATAAGAAATGTGAAGATCCCAAATGCAGAAAATGTTAAAACTGTTAGAGGAATCTAGATGTGATGAGTAAACGGACAGATATTTTTCACAAATGCATCGACAATGTTATACAGATGCTATTTATCTGCAAATTATTCTATAAATTCAATGCAATTCCAATCAAAATCACAATAGAACTTTTAAAACTTGAAAAAGAGAATTATAAAATTACCCTGGAAGAATAATTATCCAAATATTCAGGAACAATCTGAAAGAGAAAAGCATGACGTAGGAAGGGATTAGTAGGTATTAAAACAGACTAAAAAGATATGGTAATTAAAACAATATGGTAATGGCTCAGAAATAGAAATGATCATGGAACAGTAAACAAAGTCCAGAAATAGGTCCAAGAATAAATGGGAATTTAATATATGATAAAGATGATATTGACAAATTAATCAGTGATTCTGTGGGACAACTGGTCAGCCAGTCAGCCATTTGGTGTGGGGGGTTGGGGGGCTGGGGGGAGGAAAGCTGGGTCACTGCCACATTCTCCTATTGGAGGGAGTGTAAATTGGGGATTTTCAAGAGTAACACACAATTTCTATTAAGATTTGTAATACTAACGACCTTTAACCAATCAATTCCACTCCTGAAATTTTATACTATGCAAGAAGGCAAGGATGTATACAAGAGTCTTGCGATATTACTCACAATAGTGAAACACTGGAAACATCCCAGATATTCACCAACTCAGAATTGAATAAACCCCAGGTACACCCATGCAATGGAAGTATTCATGGGCTTCAGAAAGGAAGAAATCCCATTATATTGCCATGAAAGATGTTTAAGATACGTTAAGTGGGAAAGAAACCCGCAATATAAAATACCAGGATTCCATTTTTTTGGTGAAAAAAAGTATCTACACATTGAGATGATCTGAGAGAACATCACCATACTGTTAACAGTGATTCTATGTGGGAAATGGGATTAGGGCTCAGTATTTAGACACCCACATCCACATCCACACATGCACGGACACACTCCTTCACCACCACCACCACCACCACCAGGAGCACACCCTGCCTGTCAGGAATTAAACTGCCGGTTTTGGTTTCTCACCTGACGAGGTCTGTTTTCAACCTGGTCCTTACTCCACAGCATACCAAGAGTGGGGTAGTACATGGCTGTAGAGAATTTTAAAACCATAACAAAACTGACCAAAAGCTAGTGTGCTTTTTATTCTCAATCCCCTTCCGAACCAGCGTGGGCCACAAGATATTCCTCCCAGCAGGGAGTGCTGCTTTCCCAGCCGCACCCCCCTCGGTAGTAACTGTCCCCACCGCGGGTGTGACTCATTTGGTCAGGAGTGCCCAGGTGCCACTTGCTGGGCAAGGTGCTGCAGAGGATTCAGACAGGCATGCCAAGTCATTTCTGCCTCCGAAGAGCTCATTGTCGAGTCGGAGCATCAGATGAGCTCACGGTTCCTAGAAATCATCGGTGTCCCTAGGGCTCAACTTCCTGCCCCCATGACCTGCCTCCCCATAGCAGCCTCTCCTCCTGCTGCTCAAATGGGGGTCTATCCTCACTCCTCCCCACCTGATGCCTTCATGCTGCCCCGCACCTGACGCCTGTTTCTCCTCAGACTTCGGAAAAAAAGGAATCTGAGTTTTTGATCTTCCTTCTCCCGTGCCCATCTTTGCCTCCCTTCACCTCCAAGGTCCAGATCATCACTTAATCCTTCACTTTGCTCCTGAGATTGACAGCCCGAAAGCCCCTTCCCTAAAACCTTGGAGACATATCTGGGAAGAAAGAGTGAAATGGTTGCTCAGAACTGGCCACCTGAAAAGCCTTGAGCTGGGCAGAGGCCGCTTTCCTGGGCCCGAGGAAGTGGTGTTTCCCTAGCAGGCTTCTCTGGAGAAGAGGTTCACTGGAGAGGGCAAGGACTTACTCCATCAGCTTTAAAAATGAGCACTCCATGGAATAGAAAGAAAGAAAAGCCATCCACCCGGCTTAACCTGAGCCTTGTAACAGAGAGGGGAGTGTGTAGGGAGAACAAGAGGGAGATCTAATTAATTACCCTTAGAAGCAAAGGTAAAAGTTGAAGATTACGAGACCCATTTACAGGAGGAAATAGACCCATCATTGAGCCTAGAGAATGGAAGGATTGTTTAGGGCCAGAAAAGCGTCTCAATGTTCAGATTCCATTCCTTTTCTGGAGCTTTGGAGAGAGGAAGGTCATAGCTTGGGCCTGGAAGATAACACTAAGCAGTGGGTTCAGACTGGGAGGGGGCCTGTTCTCTTGGGTCTAGTTCTGGGCCCACATCCTGCCCCCACCCTGAGGGAACAGGAGCTTCAATCCTCTCTGGGAGTTGATGTGGGCTGGCTGGTGAGGGGGAGCCCCCCGTGAGAGAGGCCCCTCCATTACCATCACAACGGCTGATGTCACAGACCCCACAAAGCAGCTGGGGCCCCAAGTGCAGGGTAACCCTAACCCCAGCAGTGATTGAAACAGATAGAGGGGTGGCTCTCCCGCACAATGCCCAGGCCCCCACTCCTCTCCTCCTCCTCCTTGCACTTCCTCAAGAGCTTTTGTCTTCTGGTCCCCTGGGCTGTGAGGCTCTCTCATTCCCGGCACACACTGCCCGTTAAATTCAAAACTGAGGCCTCTGGGGAAAGGGTCTGGCACTTTCTCTCCCTCCCCTTATCTCCCGCTAGCTGTTCCCCATCCTCACCTGCCTGGTCCGCGGATAAGCCTAGCTGTGAGAAAAGGGGCATGCTGGTGCCTCCTTCACATCTGTCCCAGGGTCCCCACCTCGCACCCCACCCTGGACACCCCACCAGGGCTGCTCCCTCTCTGGATAAGGCCTGGGGCGGTGGAACCATGCATCAGTCAGTGCTCGGAAGCTATAGGAAATGTTCTGAGGTGAGTCAGGTTCAGTTTGGCTTTGAGGGTCCATGTATCCTCTCCCCAACCAGCTGGGACTCTCCCCAACCAACTGGACTCTCCCCAACCAGCTGGGAGGCTCCGTATTCTCAGAAGTGCAAGGTCCTCATGCCGACCTCAGTTACCATAACCTGGCTGAGTAGAAAAAGCCACGAGTGGCTGTACCGGTTTTTAGGTATGACCTGAGGTTCACATGGGGGCTCCTGGAAAAGGTAGGAGGCAGAACTGAAGGTCTTGAAAAATCTTCCAGAATTCTATGAGGCAGGGAGAGGAGGCTCAGGGCGTCTGGCTTTCCCTCAGGAGATTTGGTGATCATTCAGTATTTTAGTCCCGAATCTTTCTTTGACAGTGATGAGAGCCACGCGCTTTCTATCCAGAAAAAAATGGGTGAACGCAAGCTGGTACCCACACACGTGCACATAC
The DNA here is from genome assembly GCF_018350175.1 of Felis catus. Classification (NCBI taxonomy): domain Eukaryota; kingdom Metazoa; phylum Chordata; class Mammalia; order Carnivora; family Felidae; genus Felis; species Felis catus. Next base: position 88,677,438 of record NC_058370.1, read on the forward strand.
GTGTATACTCACACACATACACATATTCCACGGGTTCATGAACCCCTGGTTAAGAACTCCTGAATTCTAGTACCAGTGTAAACTTTGGCACCAAAGAGAGAGCGGAGAATGCTCTAAGTGGTGGTGAGGGGGCAGATTCTAGCTGAAGAACTGGCTGTACCCTGAGTCACAGTTGGCTGATTTGAAGGGCTTGCACCCATTTTGTGTACAGGAGCTCCGGAGGCCTCATTACCATCCACCCTGCGCTGGGCTTGGAGAGGAGAAGCCAGGAGGCAGAGAAGCTCTGGACACTTCTGTCCAGTGCTCAGCCATGAGGAATGTTGTGGAATTGGAGAGGAAGGAGGGGAAGGCCTTAAACGGTGCACGTGCTATGGCTAGGAACTGGCGAAGCATCCTGACCATCCATGACTCCTTCACACTTGACAACCACACTGTAAATTTAGGACTACTTTTCTGTTTCACTGATGAGGATTATGAGACTGAGGGAGGTAACTGGTCAAGGCCAGCTGGCTAGTAAGTGGCACAGCAGGGACTGAAACCTGGCTACAGTAGTCAGACGTGTTACTGAAGGAATTTTTCCCATCCTATCCTCATGGCTTCTGAGGGGGCAGGCAGACTGGTGCTGTTACACCATTTCTGGCCTTATTCCCCATGCTTCCGTGGGGAACCTCCCAGCATATGCCAGGCTCAGGGCAACTTTTTACTCTAATGTGGTCTGTGCCTAAGATACTCCTACAGCTTAATACAATTTGAATTTGAGTCCTTCAAGGCCCAGCTACTTAACGTCCTGCTTTCTCTCTGCTCTCTTCCCTGACCAGACCCGTTCCTACAGCAGGCCGTGGTGCCGGCCCCTCTCCCACGCTGAGCTCTAAAATCGGCTCATTTCGCCCCTTCTCCCAGCCTGGCTTTGTTCTGGATAATCCGCCATCTTCCCGTTCTGACTGGGAGCCTTTCTGTTGCCGGGCTGGTGTTCGACACATCAGGCCTCAAGTTGCCTAGCCTGGTGCTCCACGTAAATCAGGCATTTCAAAAGTTACTCGTCCTGATGGCGATGATGCCAGTGTTAACTACATAGACAGGAAGATCTAACTCAGTAGTTTGGGACGTTTCAAAGGCTCCTTGCCCTTGTCTGGCAGGCAGGCTTTCTCCCCCCAGCAGGCTATTGCCTGCTCTGGTCCTCAGTCCAGTTGAGGGGGTGCATTGGCTGTCATCCAGATCACCAACCATAGCTGCACTGTGCGAAAGGGGCGGAAGAACAAAAAAAAACCCATGAGACAACACCGTGGCTTTTGAAACAGGTACATAGGCTCTCTTGTTTAATAGCAGTTAAGAGAGGAAAATGTACAGGAGGAATAAACATGCTCTTTCCACACGGGAGGTTCCCACTAACCACGAGGCCCATCTGCATCAGTAGCTTTACTAGTGAGTTTTAAAGAAAAAAATTCCCTTTAGAGTTAAAAATGGACTCTCCTAAATTTCCTCCATAAACGTACAACTATTTGTGCAAAATGAAAAGGCCATTTCCAACACGTTGGTGAAAAGTAATTGCGGATGCAGGCGAAGAGAAAAAAAGAGGCAGCTGAAGCAGCCAGGAGGAGAGTCCTGGGAGAAAGGAGGCCAAGGTAGGGGGGGATTTCTGTTAGCAGGCCCCAGGGAGTGTCGAGAGGCTTTATGAGGAAGGTCATGGCCACTGCCAATCTTGGGGATAAAGGGCTCTGGGTCTGGGGCTTGCTGAGCAAGCGCTTGACAAGTGTGCAGTGAAGCTAGGCTGGCTTTGAGGCCTGAGAGGCTGTTAGGCCTGGTATGCAATGGAAACACTGGGGAGCACTCCCTGGCCGTTGGACATTTCTTCTGTCAACAGGGACTCTGCTGGTTCCAATCTCTGGGTCCTGTTCTCCCCCTCCCCCCGCCAACAGCTTCATTTACAGTTCACGCAAAGAGATTTCCTATGAATGTTGAAACTATACAAGCCACCTGTACTACTTCTGAAACCCACTAGGGTCCCAAACAAGAACATCCCTCTAGAAGCATGGACCAGGTTTTTCCAAGAACTTGGTCAAGAGTCATATTAACTAGAAGGCTGGGAGGCTTCTAGCCACCTGTGTTCTTGCCCCCCTTACTGAGGCCCACTGGGGCACCTACCTATCTATCTCTGGGCACTTGAGGCCAGATCTTAGGAATCTGATGGGCATGGGCACATGTGCGTGAGTCCTCTCAAAGGCTGGTCCAGCTAGACTGAAAAGGCAAAACTGAAAATTCCTACTTCACCAATTCAAACAACTTGGACGCTGCGGGTCCCTGTTTTTTGACCTCCTCTTGCCCCCCAAGAGAGTGTCTCTACAGACAACTCAGTAGCGGCATGTTGGTTTCGTTAGAGAAGACTAAAGGCAGACTGAGAGGGAAGAGGAGATATACCAAAGGGTCCTCCCTAATAAGTCTTGAGCTTGAGTAAGTGTTTCCTTTAAAGGGACTTCTGTGTACAAGGTGCAGAGGAACCCCCATTCCTCCACCTTGTTCGCCTTTCCTCTACAGCAGTCTTTCCAGGGTACATGTTTGAGACCGGACCAGCAATGATGACTCAAAAAAGACAAAAAGTATGACGTGCTTAAGGTTCTGTCCATTCCACATCCAAGTCTCAGTACACAAAGCTGAAGGAATCTTGCTGCAAACTGGGGACTAATAAAAGGCGTATATTTGGGGCCCTTCTTAAGCAATAGGACTTTAGATTCGTGTAATCATTTCTTGCTCCTTTTCAGTCAAGTCCAGGGCTTGGGAGATGGCATCTTGGGTCTCATTCCTATGGCCCCCTGCCATCCCTTGCCTTTTGAAGTTCTGGGTGGCAGCATTCACCCGGACCCTCATCCTAAGACCCTAGGCTAACCACCTAGGTCTCAAGGTGAGCTTCAGAAAGATTCTCCAGAGCTTACACGCAGACTCGTCTCTCCAGCCTTGAGGAAGCCTGCATGTCTGTGGGCATAATCTCTTCCCCTTGGTTTTCAAGTTGTGACGGGATACGGGGGGTTGGGGGGCTGGGGTGGGGAATGAAAAAGGAAGCACTGCCCTCCCCAGAAGCAACTCAGTAGCTGACAAAGGTAGAAGAATTTTGTTTGATGCGTCTCTCCACCCACTAATCCAAGCTGGAAAGGCCTGTGTGGCTTATTTGTCATTGTTTGGTGATGCATAATTATACTCTTGCCAGTAGCCACAGTAGCATCTTCCTGAAGAGTCTTCAAGTCCAGGTTCCTCTGACAGACCTCACAGCAAAGCCCTTGTGTCAGAAGCCCGTCTGGGACAGCGGACACAGCTTCCGAGCTAGCTAGTCCAGGCTCGCTTTGCAAACTCCAGAATTTGTGGGGTAGGATTACAGACAATCTTTCTCAGATGAGGCCAAAAGATGCTTCGGGGGATCTCAGGAGAGGATGGAAGGCTTAGGCTTGAGTAAGAAGAGCTTCAGATCTAGGATATGACTTAGTAAGGGACAGCTGGGCCAGAGGTAACAAACTACTAGCCATACTTGGCCCTGTCTACTTCATGGTGACGTCTCCATCCCTAGAGGCATCCTGTCCAGCTACGGCTGCCCCCAGTGTGCAGAGCTGATAATATTTCTTTGAAACATGGTGGCCGGGGAGCTGGTTTTACAACACAAGGAACACTCCCAGGTCATCTTCAGGTTTTACCTAAGGGTAGAGTAAGGGCCATTTTCAGGCTTCTGGAATCCGACTTGTCTCAATGACACTACTGAAGGAGGCCAAGCCTCTGTGAAGATCTATGGAAATAACTGTTGATCTATGTTCTGAACCAAGTTCCCTGACCCTGAAAGAAGAAAATGAGAAGAATGGGGAAAGGGCCGGGGCTCTGATTCCATTCACACTGGTTTTCAAGAGCCAATAAAACTCCTTTTGGTGTGGAGCAACCTGCAGTTAGTCATGGGGTCCAATTAGTACCACTGTATACTCAACTCTGTCTTGCCTTAGAGAAATCAGCAATAAAAGACTGGGTCAGATATGGGCTAAAGACACTGCCATCCTTGGGGAACTGGAGTGAAGCTGTCATCTGGCCACATGCCATGCTTGTTTCCCAGCCAGTGAAAGTTGGTGGACGGAGGAGATACGAACCTCCGGAACAGTGTGCTGGTCTTCCATACACTAAACAGTAACGTTTTCCTGGTCCTCTCCTTGCATCATGAAGAATCAACCTCACCTATGTGGTGAATGGGGCACCCGGGAGTAAACAGGATATACTTTATTACCTTTTCGCCTACTCACCTTACCTCCCAGTGCCAAGTACCCATTTTGTTAGTGTCGTTCCTGAGCCCCAGACCTAGGCTCGAGAGCCATGGATGAAAGGTGGTTCATCATACTGGGATTGGTGATATCACCATCTCTAGGATGATACAGACAGTATAGTGTAACTTCTCCTGAGCCCCAGCCTAGCAACATCTCACGTACTTGCTTTATCTTGTGCCTCTTTTACTATAGGGAAAGGTTATGCGAATACTGTACATAGGTTATTAAAAAAATACATTTGCTCTCTTTGAAGAAGAATGCACAAATGCAGGGCCAGCCAGGGCTGGGTCCCAGGCTATGGGGCTATAGTGAGCAGCCTCTGTGGGCCTGAGGCCAGCCTTCACGAATGGTGGCTGCTGATGAGTCCCCGGAGCTGCTTGGCCACAGTGTCAATCAATTTCTGCTTGTCTCGCTCATTTTTCCGAAACTGTGCAAACATGTTGTTCTTGCGGCTAGTGTCCTTCATCCTAAACACAGAAGGAAAGAAAGAGAGCAAAGTGTTTGAGGAGACAATGGTAGAAAGAACTGGCAGGAGGCAGGATCGCACAGCATATCTTACCCTCCACCCAGAGTTGAGAGAGCGCAGAATGTTTCCACTGTCGGGCCCATACTTACCTACTTATTCAGGAAGCTGTCCATAGCCCTCCCAACTTCGGTCACCTTTGGAATCAAAAGTCAAAAGCCAGCTATGGGAGAGCCAATCCCCTGATCATCCATACCCGCCCTACCTATTTCCTTCCCTTCTATCTCCAGCTGTGCACCTGTTACAGGTCTCTGGGGCATGCTAAAGTCCTGGTGCTCAACAGACTCTTACAGGATATCTAGGATCCACTTACCATCTCATGAGCTTATGAAATCTTGCTGGGACCTTAAAGCTGGTATTTGAAAGATAGGGAAAAAACATACTCTCAACTAGTAATTCCAAGAGGATATGAATAACGAAAAGCCACCATGTATTTCTAAACTTCACAGGCTGTTTACTCTATCCCATCCTTAACAACACTAAGGGCTTGAATGATCTTTTTTCTTTTGTCTCAGACTAAGGACCCAGAGGCAGTGAGGTGGCTGAGTGTGTGGTGCTGAGGAGAGCAGGTGGGCCATCCTTTCACTTAGGTGGGCCATCCTTTCACTTGATGAACCGGAACTTTAGGCAAGAGAAGCCCCTGAGGACTCGATGTCTGTCTATATCCTCAGACCTTTGGTCTTTGCAGGGCTTTCTATTCCTGGGTCCTGTTAAAGCTCCAGAGGTGGCATAGTCTTAGAGTACAAACCATGGGCAGCTCTGGGCAACAGTTGTGGTCAGACGGAGAGACCTAACAGGGAAGCATGGATAAAGTCAAGGCCAAGCTGTGGTTTCACAGAAATGCCCAGGTCTGAATAAGCCATTGTGATAGAATGTGGGAATCTGCTATTCCCTGCAGAGAGTCCACAACCTCTGACATCTGACTGTTAACTCTGGCCTCAGTCTCTGCACACTGGGACTTCAGCCCACCCCTAGTTCTGGTGTTAGAGAATTAAGAACACTGCCCAGACCAATTTCTCCTGGGTCTTCATGACCACCCCCCAGGAGCTACAGCAGCTCTCTGACTTCACAGCTCCCTGGGCTGCAGGGACACAGGTCAGAAGAAGTGGGGGGGAAGGAACCTGGCAACCCTAGTAATCAACCCCCAGGTATACATCCAAGGGCCTTTGGCCCATCGCCAATCCTGGCCCATCTTTTCCTGTGGGGTGGCTCTTGTGCAGAGGGGCAGCTTTGGGGCCAGTGAGTTAAAAGGCCAGAGATCCCACAAGGGCATATAAATGAGGTCAGGAGGTTGTGACGAGCACCAAAGCTGTGTGGTTCTGGCTGACACTGATGGCCACAAATGAATGGAGACTTCTCTCACAGATCTAAGCTTAAGGGCCTTAAGGCTGGAACTACTCAAGCGAACTCAGAACACTGAGTATAAGATACACCCACCCACATGGGCAGGTCTGTGCTTGGAGGTGAGGAAGAAGCAGAGGTGATGGAGGTTGGTTGAAAAGAAAGCACGCGGGTCTCAAGGCTATGATGATTACTGTATTTGGTCCCTGACACATTAATTATACCATTACATTTATGGAACTGACCTGGCTTTAGATTATATATCCCAGGGAATATGCTATAAATCTGAGTAAAAACACCACAAAACAAAAAAGAAAAAAAGGAGGAAGAAAAAAACGCTCCCTATATGTATGGGATATTTAATTTAACATCCTATGTGATCATTAATTTCAGGACTCCTCCAAGCCGCCCAGAGATGGGGAACCAGAGTTGGCTTTCAGCTCCCATAGGAAGCTCTTGAAATAAGGTAGCAGGAAGGGAGGAAGAAGAACCCTGGGCCTCAGAGTCTTGGAGTTCTTGGCCGTTAAGGCCTGGAGTTGGGATTACTCAAAAGATAAACTCAGGTGCCCTGAAGGCTGACGGTGGCATGCTGGTTTATGCCCTGGAATGCTCCAAAGCCAAAGGGGAACCCTCCTCGGGATCCTGATCTACTCTGGCTATGGCCACCTCTCAATGACACAGGAGCCTCTTCTCTTTCCTGAATGTCCTCAGCAGGTCTTTGGTTCTTTTCATATCTCACCCTGCCAAGAAGCGCCAGGTTAAAAAGCGGAGACTGTAAAGCTCTGGTGGTACATCTGGCTGTGCAGAAAGCAGGAAAGGGTCAGGGAAAGGGACTGGTTCCTATGAGGCTGGGAAATAGGGATTTTAGTGATCAGCGTGGCCTATGGCCCTACTGGGTTTGGAAGGAAGCTTTTAAACCCTGCTGACTCCTAGGCTTAAGCACGAGGCTTTGTTCCTGTTAGGCCTCCAGAATGCTACAGACAGGCTGATGATTTTAGCCTATAATTGATCCACAGAAAGTGGATGAGGCAATACCTCTTAGATCTAGGAATTCTCAGGAGCAGACAAGTAAAGGACTACTGAGAGAAGGAACTGAAAGGGAATCCCATTTGGACACATAGTGAATACGACATCTAAACACCAACTGAAAAGCCAACATGTCCCCAGTTCAGCTGGGATTAGGCCTTGCCTCTAATAAAAAATTTTCCGCAGGAGGCATAGGCTCCAGATCTTAACGCCATGGGCTTCAACCACCAGGAGGCGGGGAAGACTGCCGAGGAGCTCGCTTCTGTCAGGGCTGAGTTTCAAGCCCTGCACTAGCAAGAGTATTGAGTGGGCCAGGAAGCTGAGTGGGAACAGTCCTTTACCTGGCGCCAGTGGGGGAAAATCCCTGCTGTGACCTCCAGCCCCATAGGAATTGGTATGCCAAGGGTCACTCTGAGGACCAAGGATCGAGGAGGCAGCCAGCCAATTGGCACCGGGCTAGTTTAGTAGATTAGTGTGTCAGGGTGGGGACAACTCACAGGGTAGGGATTTTAGTGTAGTCATTAGTGTCAATGAGGAAACCAGAAGGACTTGCCTCAAAGTGATGGAAAAGGCCCAAGTGAATAATATACTTACTCTCTAGATATCCTAGGGAGGAAGGTCATTGGGAGAGAGAATCATGGGAAACAAAGTTAAAATGGAAACATCAGTCTGTCTTGGCCTGGAGAAAGCTGCACTCTGGGCTCTTAGTTTCTTGGCTGCAAACACATCCCTCTACATCCTGCTCTTGCTTACTTTCCAACTCCTCCCCTTCTCTCCCACCACACCGCGTAGTAGGGAGAATACACCTTAACCTTTTCTTCTGCTTAAGGCTCCATTCTGACCTCCTAGATGCTGGTCCGTGTATCCAAGTTCTCATACGGCCACATAGGTACTTGCTGTACTACTTAGATGCAGGGTACTCTTCTAAGAAGCTTCGAGGAAGCTGGGAGTTAACAACTGTGATGACAGGAAAAAGCTTCCCCTTTCCTTGGATCTTGGTCTCTGGCTTGCCAGCTCTCAACTAGGTTAGCAAAAGCCAGAACTAGGCTGCACAGCAGATCCCGGCATCTGGTTGACACACTGGTTAGCCATGGGATGTTCTGGAGATGGCTGACCCAATCCCAGTGGTAGCGCCTCTGTTGGCCAGTGACTGCCCAGAGCAAGAAGGAGACACCTTCTCCAACACAGCTTTCTTGGGACAGTCAGCACAGTAAGGCTCGACTCTGGCAGGGAGTGGGAGGGGTTGCTGGTGAAGGTTTCAGTAATTCCAAGAACTTCTCAGCTAGAAACCGGATGGGGTTTCTTCGATGGGGCTGTTCTGCCCATCATCCCCAGACGACTGGGGCCAGTCTCATTCTATTCACCAGGTGGCCTCTGACCAAGCTTAAGGCATGGTTCTTTCTTCTCTTTCCATCTCTAGTTAAAGAGATGTTGCCCCTTTAAGCTCCAAAGTACTGCCAGAGTCCACGTGACCCATACTTGGCCTAGCTTATTGGGGGTTCAGGAATTAAGAGGCTACAAGAAGGCCAGCCTGCCAAATCCAATGATGGAGACTGCTGGTAGCACTTATGGCAACTTCAAGAACAGGACCTCTCTGCTGTCTTTTGAAGGTACTGGCGAAGAGAAAATTATCCCCGATACCAACCCCCACTTCCCAGCAGAGACCGCTGGACTAGGTACTCACTTCTCAAGCAGGGTCAGTGCTGTCACTGGGTTTACCCGGAGGTACTTGCAGTTGGGCTGACCATAGTCAGCAAGGTAGGTTGACCAGTCCCACTGGATGAAGAGATCCAAAAGCTGTAAAATATTCAAACCCCACCCCAGGGATTAATCAGACAAGACCAACCAGGATCTCAGAAACCCCTACCATCCTTCACTACCAGCTAACAGTAGATCTGGAAAATAAAAATAAAAATGTAATAAGAGAAAGCATGGCTAAAGACTGTAATGCAACTAGGAAAGTAAACGAGTAATCATTGGAAGGCAGAGTCACCTCTACTATAAGTGCTGTAATGTTGCTAAGACTACATTGCCTGCACTTGGCTCTCCGAGGCAGGCTGAGACTGAATCAAAACACAAGACTGTAGGGGCGCCTGGGTGGCTCAGTCGGTTAAGCATCTGGCTCTCGATTTCAGCTCAGGTCATGATCTCATGGTTTGTGAAACTGAGCCCTGCAACAGGATTTCTCCTGACAGTGTGGAATCTGCTTGGGATTCTCTCTCTCCCTCTCTCTGTGCCCCTCACCCACTTGTGTACTCCCTCTCCTCTCTCTCTTTCAAAATAAATAAACTTAGCAAAAAAAAAAAAGAAAACAAAAAAACCCCACAAGACTATCATAATAACCATTCATTAATTTAATAAATACTTAACAAATACTTTCCATGTGTCAAGTGGCATTCCACATGAATCTTATCGCTAGAGAGACTGCTTAGAGGGCCACATATGTAACTGTATAAGCTTTGAGGTTAACAAGGTATGAGTTCAAGAACCAGTTGCATGACTTCCTGAACTGACTTTGCCCAAGTTACTCAGCTGATACTGTGAGATAACAGAAAATACATATTGGTCTCTGGCTCTGGTTACTGGTATAGAGCTCCTAAAACCCTTGTAATTTCCTAAATGACAAGAACACTACGGGCATCTCTTGTCCTGATATTGGCCTTTGACCTCTGTTCTTAACACAGATCTCTTGAAACCCATGTAATTTCCTAGGTGATAGGAGTGTCTTTTGTTCTAATGAGGCGACCCTGGGGGGCTTCCTGGATAAGGGCTGGTCACTACTGGAAAGATCAAACAATGATTAGAAGCTTGGAATTTTCAGCCCCACCACTCATTCTCTTGAGAAGGGAGAAAGGCTGAAAACAGAGTTAATGAGCTATCATGTCTATGTGATGAGGTTTCCATAAAATCCCAAAAGTACAGGGTTTGGAGAGCTTCCAGGTGGTGAACATGTGGAGATTTGGGGAGAGTGGTACACCTGGAGAGACCATGGAAGTTCCTTCACACCCTTTTCCCTATACCTACACCATAGCATAGCACACCTCTTCCACCTGAATGTTCCTAAGTTATAGCCTTTTCTAAGATACCTGTGATCTAGTAAGTTCTGGGAGCCACTCCAGCAAATTCAACCTAAGGAGGGGTCAAGGGAAGCTGCCGTCTACACCAGTCAGTCAGAAGCCCAGGTTGACAATCAGGTGGTTGCTGTTTGAATTGCGGGGAGGGTCTTGGGGGAACTGAGCCTTTAACTTGTGGGATCTGATGCTGTCTGTGGGTAGACAGTGTCAGAATTGACTAAAATTGTAGCTGGTGTTGCAGGGAATTGCTTGATGTGGAGAAAAACGTCCAAGCATTTGGTGACCAGAAGTGTCAGAAATGAAGCGTTTTGTGTAAGTGGTAAAGGAGACTCAGAGGAGAAACACAGTAGGAAAAAACTGACTTTTTCCCTACATAGAGAGCAAAACACTGAGTTTTTCCTTTACAGACACAGACATATACACATACCTATAGTGTGTAAACAGGGCACAGACAACACGGAAACACGGACCAAGGTATAAATGGATCCTGTAGCATTATGGGAGCAATCCATGTCGCACCTACGTGGATACTGGCCGGACAGATGGAACCCAGAGCCATGATAGGTCAGGACTGAAAAGTGGGCTTAGTCCAAGATTGAGGGCACAGAATCTGGCACTGGGGTCAGGAGGGTTCAAGCGGAGCACCAAGAGTCATGAGTGCCAAGAACTGGATGCCTAGAAGAAGATAATGAAAGCACTCTGAGGGGAAATGGAGTTCTGAGTCTGGGAGAGATTCTGACTTAGAGAAACTTAAATGAATTTTGTCAAAGGCTTTCCTTCCCAGCCAGATTTAGCCTCAGGTCATCACCCTAACAAATATTTAAAAGCTGTAACTAGGTAAAGCCAAAAAAGAAATCATTGCATTTCAAAGGTAGGAGTGACGAAAGGGAAACTGTTGCCTCCCCTCTCTAAGCTTCTAGAGGGGGCAAAGTCCTGTTCTCACACTGCTGCACAACAGGAGGGCCTTCTAAGCAGTCTCTAGCAATGGGATCCATGTAAAGACCTTTGAACTCAAGACATGTTCCTGGGTCTCCCTTTCTGAGAGGTAACTGACAATGGAGACAAGTGGATGGCTGTCTCTCTGTGCAGAACAAAGCCAAGAGAGGCCTAGAGTCAAATCCAATGCCAGGGCCTGGGCTCTAGGCACACCTTCCTCCCCTGTCTGTCTTCACCGTGCAACAGGGCAAACAGGCGCTTGTGGGCCTTGCCGTGCTTGGCCAGGCCTCCTCTCCCATCCATTCTTTTAGAATAGTTGTTATAAACTTAGGCAGAACAGGAATTGGCTGAAGTCCCAAGCCTAAAACTGAGGAAAGCCCCTACACCCTTAGCCAAGAAAGGGATACTAAAGAGGAGAGGAGACGGGGACAGAGATGAGCAGACAAGTCAGTCAGTCTAGGCTGGCCTGGCCCCAAAGGGCCCTCTCAGGCCTCTTTCAGGTCAGGCCTATTTTAGTTGGCAAGTAAAAGGGCTTCTACCACTTCCTTTCACTGCCCCAAGGCCTCACAGAGCTCTGCTTTAGAAGAGAATTTTCCCTGACTTCCTACTCTAACTGTGGTATTTCTGTCCTATAGTACCCAAACACCATGCAAGATAGTTCCTCTTTACCTGCTCCTAGGAGTGCAATAGACACTCGTTCTAGTCCTCCCAGTACTGTGTTTTACAAATATAATTGTGTTTTCCCCCTAAATACCAGGAAAAAAAGTTATGAAAAAAGACAGCATTCTCTTAATTAAAATTTGTTCTCGGAAAAATGTAAAAGACCTTGGGGAGCCTGTTATTGTTTGCACCCTGGGGAACTAATACAATAAACTAATAAAAAAAGTGAATGAATAACAAGTTGAACTGGAAACATTTGAAAACCTGATTTCTTAAAAGTATTTTTGGTATTTTCAGATGTGTATACATATGTGCATTTAACAAAACTACCTTCTCTATTAATGAATTCCTAATTTCTGTGATGGAATTAACGCTATCAGTATTTTCTGATTTATGGCACAGAATGCCATGTCTTTCTGGCTGATGATGCCTGGGCAAATCACCAATGGGGTGGGGAGGGTGGTTCATGATTTAGCTCTACAGTTTTCTATTTGTATCCTCCTGCCAAAGTCTCTCAATGCCAGTACTGAGCCTAAAAGCTCTGGGATGACAAGCTACTTAATTTATCCCACTCTGGGCATGAAAGCTACACAACTCTATTAAGCTCAACCAGTATGAGCTGTTGATCACACTCTGGGTCTGTGTTGCTTTCCACAGTCCTTCAGGGGGCTGGTGCCCAGTCTTATGGCCTCCTCTGGGAGAGCTGGAGACTGGGGAGTCTGGGGAGTACTTAACCAAGTTAGCTGCATGGGGCACAGTTTGGCTGGATCCCATGGAAGTGTTAGAATAAGAGATCAAGAGGGGCACCTGGGTGGCTCAGTTGGTTAAGCGTCTGACTTTGGCTCAGGTCACGATCTTGCGGTTCATGGGTTTGAGCTCAGCGTTGGGCTCTGTGCTGACACCTCAGAGCCTGGAGCCTGCTTCGGATTCTGTGTCTACCCTTCCCCTACTGGCACATGCATGTGTGCTCTCTCTGTCTCTCTCTCTGTCTCTCTGTCTCTCTCTCAAAAACAAATCCCTACTTGGTTTTTTCTGGTGCTTTCTTATAATAAGATTTAAGACACGAATTTTTGGCCAGAATACAACCGAAGTGATGCTGTGTACTACTCCTCAGGGGATCACACCTTGAGGTATACACTGTTCATCTGTCTCTCATTGGTGATATCAATTTTGATCACCCTATCAAGATGCTGTCTGATTTCTCCCTGCCTAGGTATTATGTTTTCCTTTGCCAACTAGTCAGCAATGGAGGAGACAATCTAAGATCATGCAGATATACAGCTCCTGATTAAAATTTCCCCTCAGATTTAGCATCCATTGAAGATTCTTGTCTGATTCAGCTTTACTACGATGGTTGCAAAATGATGGCATTCCAACTCCACGCTTCCCTCCACATTTATCAGTTGTCACTCAGCATTTCTCCCTCACTAACTTACGCATTTATTTATGGCATGGATTCATGAGTTCCCATTTTTTCAATGGCTTATATTCATCACTATACCTAATTCATTATTTCAGTGCTCAAACTGTCCCAGATTTGGCAAGTGGGAGCGCTTTGAGCTAGAGCCTGTGTCCCTGTGATACTTCCTTACCTTCTGGCATAATAAGGTGTTTGTTGCAGGCTTGTCTTATATCTACTGTGCCCCAGCCATCAGCCATTTCTCTGAGAGGCCCTGGTTTCTTTTAGTGGGAATGTTATAGAGACCAAGATTTGGGTGCTAAGTATGCCTACTGCTACTGTAGCAGCTTTGTTCATTGCTGCTGGGGGGCAATCTGTGGGCAGTTAAACCCTTTCAGCAGAGGGTTTAACTTGCACGTAATATACATATTATTACGGGAAATACTTGCACGTAAATATACATATACATACATAAGTGTGCTTCTATAAGCATGTACACATATATACTGTAGAAATCACGAGTTTATACTAATACCTCCAATTCTAATCATTCTCGCAGAGTTCTTTCTCGCCTTCCTCTATTCCGTACTCGTGAGCGCTTTCTTCCACAATAAGAATCTTGGCTCTCGGGGCGCCTGGGTGGCACAGTCGGTTAAGCGTCCGACTTCAGCCAGGTCACGATCTCGCGGTCCGTGAGTTCGAGCCCTGCGTCGGGCCCTGGGCTGATGGCTCAGAGCCTGGAGCCTGTTTCCGATTCTGTGTCTCCCTCTCTCTCTGCCCCTCCCCCGTTCATGCTCTGTCTCTCTCTGTCCCAAAAATAAATAAACGTTGGAAAAAAAAAAAGAATCTTGGCTCTCAAGAACATCATCTCTTTTGTGAACTTGCTCCATCCTATCGTATATCTAAAATAGGTTCAGAATTATTTGTACATACCACTACCAAAAAAAATTGTAATTTGCCATCCCAACTCAAGACTGGGTGTACAATCAAACAAACACTGTGTTCCTAAATCACTTGGGTTAGTTCTCAATTTTCCCTTGGGTCTAGTTATGGTATTCATCTAAATGCAACCGGGTTCTTTTGTTTCCACTTGCTTTTAGTTCTAGGCTCCTTTCTCCCATCCTTGATAATTTAGTTTTTAAATATGTAGGACATTAACATGCTTCCAAAAGTCAAAACTACAAAAAAGCTAACTCGGAGAAGTATTGTTCCTTCCCTTGCTGTATTTCTTTTACCCTAATTTTTCCCATGCCTCACTGGTAACCAACTCCATTGTTTTTGGGCCTGTCCTCCCTACGCCTCTATTTGTAAAGATAGGCAGAGGCATGGACGCTTTCTAATTTTTCTTTCTCTCTTTCACAGGAAGTAGCATATTAAAAATACATTCTAAGAACTCTTATTTCTTGATATTTGTAAGTAGATGGTGGATGGAGAAGAAGAAAGAAGAGGGTCAGAGGTGGAAGACTGAACGGAAGATCAGTGTTCCACAGTCTTTATAGTTTGAACATTACCTTGCAATTTTTATCATAGCCTCATGCTACATATGTTATAATTTACTTAACATTTTTTCTTTGTATTGATTCCTGTTTTATCAAAAGAAAAATGTAAAAGAACATTTTACATCACTATCATAAATGGGAAACCATTCTTGCCATAAATTGAAGATGACTCAAATATTAGTGTCACAATGAGATGTTCTGTTTGTCATCACAAAAACTAAAAGGGGACATGATTTAGTGTTTCCTTACAACATGATTTAGTCTTTAATGGTGCATCTGGGTACTACCTAAACCTGTATCTTGAGTACTGTGATGTCTTCTGTACCTCCAGCATTCTATCCATACTAGGGTTTAGTTTGTGACTTCAGCGAAGAGTTCAGTGATGCCTGTGTGCCTGGAACAGAATGAAGTGGTCTGTGTGTACAAGGAAGCACTTATAACAAAAGTTTCAGTCAAGTATCAGTCTTATTATGAAGGAAGATCAGTGTTTTCTCTTAAAAAAATTTTTTTTAAATGTTTGTTTATTTTTGAGAGACAGAGAGAGACAGAGCATGAGTGGGGAAGAAGCAGAGAGAGAGGGAGACACAGAATCCAAAGCAGGCTCTAGGCTCCGAGCTGTCAGCACAGAGCCCGACACAGGGCTCGAACTCACAAACAGTGAGATCATGACTTGAGCTAAAGTTGGTGCTCAACCGACTGAGTCACTCAGGCACCCCAAGACCAGTGTTTTTTTTATGCATGGCTTCTGTGTCTGGGGCTGGTCAAGAGGGTCCATAGACAAGGGTCTGCTTTGGCTGGGGAGGCCTAGCAAACCTGGATGGGCTGGAAAACTTGCTAACACAACCACAAAGATAGTTCATTTTTCTCATAACCAGGTATCTTCCTTAGTTAGTGGGTTTTCCTGTAGTTGGCTTTTGATGAGTTCTTCTGCATCAGAACATTGTTAAAATTCCTGATTCTGTATGGGATGACTTCTGACAGAATTTATAGAACCACAATTTGGGCCTGCACTGTGTTCATTCTATTTATGTTTCTTAAGACTTGTTTGTTTTTTTTTTTTTCTTTTTTCTTAATTTCTATTTTTTAAAGATTTTTTAGAAGGAATTTTTTTAAGTTTTATTTACTTTTGAGAGAAAGAGAGAGAGAATGTGAGTGGGGGAGGGGGAGGGGCAGAGAGAGAGGGAGACACAGAATCCGAAGAAGGCTCAGGCTCTGAGCTGTCAGCATAGGGCCTGACGCAGGGTTTGAACTCATGAATTGTGAGATGATGACCTGAGCCAAAGTTGGATGCTTAACCAACTGAGCCACCCAGGCACCCTTATGCTTTAAAGATTTTATTTTTAAGTAATCTCTACATCCAGCATTGGGCTTAAATGTACAAACCCGGGATCAAGAGTTGCATGCTCTACCGACCGAGCTAGCCAGGAGCCTCTATGTTTCTTAAGTGTTGTATAAAACTTACTAACCTTCTAAAGTTTAAAAAGTTCAAATGAAGTAACCTGTTCTAATAGTTACTCATAAGATTTGAAACAATAATAATAGAACATATGAGCTTATCTCAGATTTTCTTAATGAAGAGGTAAACCCCTTGGATTCAGCAAATGTTTTTAAAGCATCCTCTATGTGCAAAGAACAGGGCTGGGCCTTTCAAGTGTCATTAAAATAAATGGTTTACCCTCATGTAGGAGAATAAAAGAAAAGCATGAATAACTGTAATCCAAGCCAAATGAGTGAAATGCTATAAAATGACATACTGACTATTCCTCCTTTTTGAACTAACAACTGAACATTTTACAAAATTTTCACTTATAACAAAATTTAAATAGCAAATATAAATTGTGGTGCAAACCACGCGCGCGCACACACACATGCACACACACACAATGCCTTAGAGGTGATGGGAATCATCTCAGCAATACTAAATACCAGTTACGCTTATATCCATGTCATAGAGCTCAATATGGAAATCTGTCTGCATTTTACTAACATCAGTGGCATATTAAAAACATTATTTTTAAATAATGTTAGGCTTATGTAAAAGTTGCAAAAACATATAGACAGTTCCTCTGTACCATTCACCCACCTTCTCCAATGTTCACATATTAATTACATTGCCATAATATAATGATCAGAACCAAGAAATTAGCATTCGTACAATACTATTAACTAAACTATGACTTTATTCTACTTTCAGCAGATTTTCCACTAATGTCCTCTTTATGATCCACTCCAGAATCCCACACTGAATTTACTTTCCATGTCTCCTTTCTCTCTTCCAATCTGTTACAGTTCCTCATTCTTATCTTTAAAGATCTTGATACTTACGAATAGTTTCTTTGGTCATTTGTTTTACAGAACATCCCTCAATTTGGGTCTGCCTAATATTTTCTTATGGTGAGACTAAGGCAATAGTTCTCAGCCAGAGGGGAATCTTACCTCCCAGGGGACATCTGGTAATGTTTGGAGACATTTTTGGTTGTAATAAGGGGGTGTAATCTGGGGGTGGTGGTGGTGGGGTGGGGGTGGTGGTGATGCTGCTTCTAGAGGATAGAAGCCAGGGATGCTGTTAAAAAACCTACTATGCTCAGGACAGCCCCCACAATAAAGAATTACACAACGCAAAATGTCATTAGTGTTGAGGTTAAGAAACTCTGGGTCAAGATTATGCATTTTTTTTTGTTTTGCATAAATACAACAGAAGTGATAATGTACCCTTTTCAGTGCATCAATATCAGGTGTACATGATGGCCACATCTCATTATTTGCGATATTAACCTTGCTCGATCACTTAGTTAAGGCGATGGCTGATGACTTCTCCACCGTAAAGGTACTATTTTTACCTTTGTAATTAATACAAAGACTATGCAATATCCTGTTTTCCCTCAAACTTTTGTCCACCAACTTTAATACCCATTGATGGATCTTGCCTGCAACAATATTTACTGTGGTGGTTGGCTATTTCTCTCACTCCTTATGTAAATTATTAATTGGAATTCTTCTGTGAGGAAAAGTACTGTCCCTTCTCCTCCATTTATTTATTTGTCCAATTATTTATATTAGTACTACTTCATGAATATTTATTTTATTTCACGGGTTATAATCAAATATGATCATTATTTACTTTGTTGTTCAAATTATTCCAGCTTTGGTCATTAGGAACTCCTTCAGAATGGCTCTCCAGTGTATTTTCAACCAGCCCTACTCTTTTTTGAACGCTTGCTTACTTTCAGGCACTAAGATGTTTGTTCCAAGCTCATCTTGTACCTTCCCTGCCCCTGCTCTGAAATGTCACTTTTCCAAGAAGCTACGGTTCCTTTTACTGGAGAATGGTGTTTAGAAGCCACAATCTGGGCAATTAGCCTGCTCATTTCTATGGGGTGTTATGGCTTCTTGGTCATCTACAATGGACAGAGCTAAGAAATATATGTGTTTACTAACTTGCACATACAAACATATCTATATTTCTTTATCTATTTATGTATATATACTAAAATCACGAGTTCCTATCTGATGTCTCTGGTTGCAGTTCAACACCATGGGGTTTGTGCTAGCCTTCCCTTTTTCCTTATCACTTCTTTCTCTGACAGTGAGAAGCCTGGTTCTAGTTATCTACATTTTATTTATTTGTTCAATTCTATTATAAAGTATTTCAGAATTGCTGTGAGAAACAAATTTACTAACTAGAGTGTAGTATTTGTATATAGTTCTTTTTGTCTTCAGGCTTATAATTTCCATTCACAATACTGGCTTTTAAATTACTTGGCTTAGTTCTTTTCTCCCCACCCCCAACTTCAGTGTGGTTATATTGCTCTTTCACAATTCAGTGTGGTTATATTACTCTTTCATAACTCAGTTAGACTTATTTTTCACCATTGTGTTCCACTTTGTATTCCTCCCACATTCTGGTTGATTTTTATTATTTATTTATTTGGGGGAATGAGTCAGAGCTATATAAAAATTATACTCAGAAGTATCGCTCCCTCCTCATCCCAACTAACCTGTTCTAGTCTCTCCACTTCTTTCTGCATCTTTCCTGTCTACGCATTGCATGCAACCAATTTCGTTTCTGGTTTATCCTTCTTGTATTACTTTTGTACAGATGAGAATATACATAAGCATTTTCCTATAGCCTTTTCTTTCTCACTTGAAGGGTAACATACCATGGATACTCTTTTGTGCTCTCCTTTTTTCATTTAATGTTATGTCCTAGAACTCCTTCCCTAGATGATAATTCCTCATTAATGATCATATTCTTGATTTATTCACACAAATGTTGTTTTTGTAAACCAGGTAAGTCATTTTTCAAGGGAAAGGCCAGACATTATGTTTTGGGGCTACTTTATCATTAAATTGCTGGCACAGGAGAGCGTGTGATATTTACAGAGTAGGACATACCAATAAATGTTAGGGCTACTTAGATCAAAAGCAAACTCGACCAATCGTTAATGATGCTTTGACTGCAAACACAGTTATTTGTTCATGGTATTTATCAGAAGAGAAAAACTAAAGTAGTGTAGTAGTTGATGTGACATTTTATAAGCTACATAGATGAACAAAAATTGTAAATTATATCATTACTGGTTATTATACAAAAATTATACATAAGTGGGAAAGGACAGGACAAGGAAAGATATTTGAATCATGGTATACTCTTTTTTTTTTTTTGCTTCCTGTATGGCTTTTATTATTTTTTTTCAATGTGACTTAAAAAAATTTTTTTTTAATGTTTATTTATTTTTGAGAGAGAGAGAGAGAGAGTGCGAGCCAGGGAGGGGCAGACAGAGAGGGAAACACAGGATCCGAAGCAGGCTCCAGGCTCTGAGCTGTCAGCACAGAGCCCGATGTGGGGCTCGAACCCACGAACTGTGAGATCATGACCTGAGCCAAAATCGGACGCTTAACCGACTGAGCCATCCAGGTGTCCCTCAATGTGACTTTTAACTAAGGCTTTAGCAGTTCTAAAGCTGTCTCTACTGTATTTCTTAGTTATTTCAGAACACTCTCATGTTTAATAGGACTCAGGGAGGACCAAGACCCAGAAAGGAGAGGCAAGTTGCTGAAAATCATGAAGTAGACAAGCGGTAGAGATGCCTTGATGGCTTATACTCCCCAAGATGCCTCAGCTGTTTATTTTTTAAAATCCTCTTTGATCCAGGCTCTGGGCTGGGTACTTGCCCGAGGCTACGTCAAACTTCTGAACACTTTCTTTTTTGCAGTGGTAGCTGAGAAAGTCTAGAACAATCCAAATGATTCAAAGTGAAAACTAGTCTAAGGCCACAGAGTAAGTTAGTTAACTCAACAGAGAACAGATAGCATTATAATAGCAGAACAAATGCTAACTTCCACAAAAGACTTTTGGAATGAGATTAAGAGAAAGTAGCACTTTCTTGGTTAGCGCATACGAGCATACATGCTTCTCCAGCAGAAAATGTACAAGTAATTCGAATGGATGAGTTGTACGTGGTAAAGGGGTAGAAGGAAATCTTCAAGTAAGAATTATAGATTAATATTTAAGCAAACAATTCTGATGGTGCCTTTGTGTTCTCATAGGCAGAAAGGATTACCCAAAGAACTCAGAACGTAAAGAAAGAAGAGGCTGGTGAAGAATGCCCTGCTTGTTCTCACTACTGGACTGGTGCTTGTCAACCAAACCAATTCATATCATGCCTACTCTTGAAGAAGAGAAGTGTTTTATATACTTTTGCCTTTGTTGCTAATTCTGTGATCTGAGCCTCATCTCCCATGTAGATGGGGAGCTTGCTAAGGATGGTGATCATGTTTTCTCCTTCTCAGTACTCCACAGTGTGGACGAGCATATGGTTAGGTCAACAGCAGATGGTCAGCAAAGACATGTTACATGGAATTAAAATAGGTGAATTAACATTTTATGGGAACAATATTGGCTAGATTGTGGAACATACTTATGATGTGTGTTTTTCACAACCAACATTCCAAATGGACCAACCCTAAGGTTCTCTTGACCAGCACTTGGAAGGGTGGTTGAGCGAGGAAGAAAGAAATATGAAACAGGAGAGATGATGCCTATGACAGGTGAGTGGGAACCCAGCTGTGGGTATGTGGTTCTAAGGTTCCAGAGGAAGATACCTGTGAGTACTGAATGGGGACTCAGCAGATGTTTGGCTCCAGGGTGACATCTAGGTCCCTCCTAGTGGGCAGCATGGGCTCTACCTCACATTAGAGAGAGCCTCCTCTTCCTAGAATATCTGCAAAGATTCCATGGGAGTAAAGGATCATAGAAGCTAAGGTACACACAGACACAGATACAAAGACACACTGACAAGAGCCACACCTCTTTCCCCTGGGGGTGCTTTACATGTTTTCTCTCAAACGGGCACACTGAGTCTTCTAGAGAGCTGTGCTCCCAAAGCAGGTGTGTCCTTGAAGTAAACTCGATGTACAAAACCCTGAATTTGCACTTTACATATATTCCGGAAGAATTCTTCATGAGAGGAGAGACTACCAAATGACTCCAAATAACATGCACCTCTGGGAAATTTAACACATAATCTAACTGACAAAATTCTAAATATGCTACCTCTTCAGAACATGGCTGCTACATAAAGTACAGTACACTTAGTTAAGAGAATTGTAACATACAGGACACTAAACCAGGCCAAGTTTCTTTTGTCTACTCCCTGCCTTGGAAAGGATGAAACCAGTTGCATCATTATAAAGTATTTTTCATAATCACTGATGCACAGGTGCCTTTTAGGAGGAAGGTTAGCACAGCACAAAAGAGCCTCAGGCGGGGTGGGGGAGGGTTCCCTGACTGATGATGTGACCCCAGTTAAACCAATAAATCTGTTTTCTTCTTCCAATATGGAATCATTAACACCTGCTGTCAACAGCTGAGGGCAGATCAAGAGAACGACTGTGAAACGTCCACTAAAGAGCTTGGAATTGACCACTGACCCATTTGTGTTCACTGCCCAAGATCTCCCACAACTCCCTATTCCTGGGGCTGGACCACACTCATTCAGAGATTGTCTGCCTGCCTTCCATGTATCCTCAGGAGACCTTCATGACACTAAAATCTGAGCAAAAGCAGGAATTATTTTAACAAACATAAACTGAGTATCAACAATGTATTAGGCATCCTTCTGAAAGGGTGAAGAAGTTATCTCGAGTCTCAAGGAACTCACGCCGGTAAGTAACAGATACAGAATGATGTGAGCACGCTCACAGCTACTCTAACAGAGTGCAAAGAAAGTTCAGAAGAAGAGCGTCTATGCCTGAGCCAGGTAGGTGGGGATCACCTTAGGACAAGTAGGACAAATGAGCAAGTGATAAATGACCTCATATGCTAAACTAAGGAGATTGAAGTTTAGCCTAGAGGCTTCTCTCCTCGTTTTCATCAAAGCTGCTATATGCTTTCTTCTAGATCAAGGGATGGAAAACTACAGTCACCATTTGTTTATGTAAATAAAGTTTTATTGGAACACAGCCTTGTGCACTAGCTAACATTATCTATGACTGCTTAGTGCTTTAATAGCTGAGTTAAATAGTTGTGACAGACCACATGCCTGAAAAACTTAAAATATTCTCTATCCGGTCTTTTACAGAAAAAGTGGCCTTTAGATCCATCCAGGCCAGGGAGGGCAGTGTGCTCTGAAATTCTCTCAGATGTGAGATGTCTAATATCTACTAAATTAAAGACAGAAGGATCATGGAGATCCTTCTGATTGTAAAAACGTGGCAAAAACTTCATTATCTTAACATCTGGCATCAGAATTCTTTTAGGGCAGAGAAACATGTCTGTATCTTGCTTTGTAAGATCTCCAAGGTGCCAAGACATGTGGCAGAGAAGAGGGAAGAAATTTGTTACTTTGGTTCTTGAGAGGCAGTGAGCTAATCTAAAGAGAGGAGACTTAACTAGTACGTGTGTCAAGGGTTAAGAAGGAAATCCCTATTGGTATAACGGCCCCAAGGTCTCCGATGAGCTGGGATGTCTGATAAGTGACTATTCTAAAGCTGTTTGCTGTGTACTGTGGGGTATAAATCTCCCCTAACAATCCAGGCGGCTCAATTCTAATCTTTAGACAAATCTACTCTGCTCTCAATTGCTTGGGTGAATTAGTTATTTATTTTTTGGTGAACTCAAAGAGGCTGAATTTCGCACCTAGAAAGCTGTACATCGGCACTGTGGAAATGGGAGCCCGGGAAAGAAGACTGGAGGTATCTATCTAGGGATTCACAGAAATCTGAGGAAGGCCATGGGATTTTCCACAGGCTGTGGAACTGGGGTGGACAGAGGTGGCAAGTTTCTCTGGATCTCTAGAGGTTACAGGAACCTGGCTTATACTTGACTTTTGCAGCAACGGCCACTCAACAGGCTGGCTCCTGGGTTTTCCAGAAAGGAAGGGCTGACCTCCTGCTCTTTTTTCCCTGGTTGAGTGCGGGCAGGAGAAGGGGCAAGTGGTGGCCGCGCAGCTCCCTGCTCTGCCTCCGGCCCAGCCGCCAGGCGGATGGAGGCTTCATTAAGCTCTTTATCAGAGACCAACTGCACGTCAGCAGCTTCCCCTGAAACGGAACGTCACTCTGAGAAATATTTATTTGCCTCATAAATGTGGGTTTATAGGTTTGCTATCTAAACTTTTCACCTCTGAGACTACCTTGGTAAAGAGAAAAAGAAAGACAGGGAGGCTTCAGGCTTTCCCATTGTCATCAGCTGGTGCCTGGGGCGGGGAGACTCCCAAACAAAAATGCCAACACCAAGTATTCCTTTGTCAGAGACTGTGAGGCTATTTCTCATTGATGACAGCATCTATCCTGCTGCAGGGGCAGAGGGAAAACCTATTTTCATGCTGGGTGAGAATAGCCATACTGTACGTACATGTTCAAGGGGAGGATGGAAAGCCTCTTCTGTGGGCTGACATCCGTGGGTGTCACCCAAGGGTGACCCCTTGTTGGGGTGGGGAAGGCAGGCAGGTGTGGGTTTCGGATGGAGGTTAGTGCCGCAGATGTGAGAGAAGGAGGTAGGAGCCATGGGCCAGTGTTCATTCTCCTTCAGCACACCGTGATTCGTTCAAGGTTCTTAGGTAAGTGGATTAGGGACCATACTATTGGGTTTTTAAGTAAATATGTTTCCCCTCTGGCCAAAATGAGTAAGTGGTTTAAACCCCCGCCCCTTGCAAGGATACTATGGATTGAAGATAGTATTAACAATGTAAGTATAAGCAAACATCCAGGAAATGACAAAGCTCACAAGTCTCTGTATCGTGTGCAAGCCCTTTCTCATCCATGTGATAAAGTAAACACAATGATGAGCTAGTCAGGTTTCATAAAGCAGCTGTCCAAATTTGAAATGATTAAAAAGGCTATCTAGAATATGATTTGTATCCACTACTGTGAACAATGAACTTTACTCACCCTAAGCACATATTGTGCCTTGAAATATTAATGACAGCAATGTGTGTGTAGACTCACATGGGCAAAGACACAAGCCAACTTTTAAAGGTAATGATAATGTGCTATCTCTTAAACTGTAGTGCGGTTGCGGGGGGGGGGGGGTTGCGGAATATGTTTGGGACTATCCTTTTGTAGCTATTCAGCATCCAATCACAATTTGTTAATAAACTGTTATATACAAAAAATATAAGGAGTGACAACAGTGGTGGCCAATCAAAAAAGTTTGCAAATGCTGGTTAGATCACCTGCAGGAAAGATTATCGACTATCCAAAATTCATAATGAAAATAGTCTGGGTTCTCGTTTATAAATGGATAAATTAAGAAACACTAGTTGTAAAAAATTACTTCTTGCCTTATAGGAGTCATTACAAATGACCACTTAGGAACTTTATGGTGGGCATAAAAAATACATCTAACAGGGAATGTCTTTAGACCCTGGATAAATTCAGAATAAGCAAGAATCTCAATGGCCTGGGAAAGGTGCTTGGGTTTGGAC
This sequence comes from Felis catus, assembly GCF_018350175.1. NCBI lineage: Eukaryota > Metazoa > Chordata > Mammalia > Carnivora > Felidae > Felis > Felis catus. Next base: position 88,702,108 of record NC_058370.1, read on the forward strand.
ATAAGGCTCAGCCTAGAGAGCTAACTGCTGAAGACCTTAGCTCAGTCACATATGCCTTTAAAATCTATTTTGCTCTGGGTTTGAGGGACAGGAGACTGAATAAAATTACTACTCAGGTTCCATTGCCAAATTACACAACTAATCAATAGATCAATTAAAGAAGTATTAGACAAGTGACTCTCAGCCACCAAGGGATCCTTTCTGTCTGTTTCCTCTCTAGAAACTCTAAATTTCAAAAGGGTTCTTCTGCCTCCAGAAGACTGTATTAAGTAAACATTACATGTTCACAGCAAGGAAAGATGGGCACAATTTAAACAGAGAAAAGAGAAAAGGGAATTTCGAACAAAGACACCAGTGGACACCAAGGTGCACAAATAGGAGTAGCTAAGACATGTTTAAAGGAAGAAGAAATTGGATATTTCTTGAACACTTACTATGTGACATACACTGGGCTAGGCATCTTACTCACCTATTTCATTGAATCCTCAGGCAAATCAACAGCCTATGAGGTAGTATCTCATTTCACAGATGAAGAAATGAAGGCTCCTCCCCCCCCCCCCCCACCCCCGCCAAAGGTTAAAAGAATGGATGGAAAGGAACATATTCAGAACGTGATAGAGTCAGGACTTGGACCCAGGAATCTTAGTGTGATTCCTAAGACTGGGCTCTTCCCTTTACTCCCTTCTGGGTCCCTCTCAATGGCCCATTGGTATACAACGTGGACGAGCAGAGGTGCCGTATAAAGGAGCAACAGTGGGAAGACTGAAGAGGTAGTAATGGAACTGGACTACGGAGAGTAGTGACTGCCAGTCTAAGGATTTAAAAAAAAAAAAACTTACATACCACGGAGAGTGGTAACATTTCGGTCACAATTTATTAGATCAACAGACTTGAGGAGAAAATTTTCAGGTAGGAAGATCTGAGGTAATGAGGACCTGGACTAAGGTCCAACTGAAGGACAGGAGGCTGACTGAGTGTTGCAGGGGGACAGGGAAGACTGAGCAATGACTGCAGGGCAGAGTTTTCAAAATCCGTTTCCTCCAGGGACCAGGCAAGCAATACAAATGAAAGAATTGGGCAGGTGCTCCCCATGACTGTTCTCATTCCCCAGAAAAGCATGGATCAGTATGTCTCTGGGTTCTCACACCCGCCTTTTGCTTAAGCTCTGGAGGAGGTGAAGAGATGTGTCCTGCTTTTTCCTTTGTCTTTGCTCACGGTGAATTTTGTAGACAGAGAGGAAGGCTGGCCAGGGGCCAGGGGCAGGTTCAATGTGACCAAAGTCAGTTAAGGCTCACAGAAAGAGTGAAACCTTAACATTATCTAACTCCTTGGGGCCTCTCTCCTCCATCTCCATTCCCCTCACCTCCATCACCACAAATACCCTGCCTTTATCAGAATCTCCTTCTAAAATTGTCCTCATGTCAGAAACTGTCACCATATTACTTCTCAGAATTCTTGTTTGAGGGAGGAACAGTTTTGCTTGAATTCTGCCTGGCATCTTTAAAAACACTCTGGACCCCATATATTTATATATGTGTCTTTTGGTTGGTAAACATACCTTTCTTCATTCTGCTTTCCTTTGCTAGCTTTAAATGTACTCCTTTGGCTTCTGAAGGGTTTTCAGATTTCCAGAACAGAAGACAGAAGACAGCATTGTAGCCCTGGGTCTGTCACCAGCAGCCAGTCTTACTGAGTAGGGCTCCTCTCAGAATAACTTTTGCCGATGGCCTGTGACATTAATATCCCTTCTGGTTCTAAGATTCTCAACCTAGAGAATTCTTTATTAGGAAGGAAATAGCACCACCATTCCTTCATCTTACAGAGGAGGAAATTGAGGTCCAGAAAGATTCATGGTAATGTGTGAGGCTACCATGAATGGGGCTGGGGTTAGAACAGAAGCATGTGACTTGTGGTTCACTTCTCTTTCTACTACAGGCAGCAATTTAATTAGCTGGGGGCGAACCAAAGTTCCTGAGACCAGAATACAGGTCAGATGCAAAAAGAGACGAAGGAGAAGGAAAAAGAGATTTTTTTTTTTGTTAAAAAAAAAAAAAGTAAGAAAGCATATAAAAGTTATTTTACCTCTGGTGAACAGACGTTACTGATTTGTCTAATTTACTTTCAATCCTCCTTCTGTTTTAAAGGAATAAAATGAGGTGAAAGCCCCCTTCCCTTCCTCCCTTCCTTTTGCCTGCCTGATTTTGTTATGTATCCCCTACGTGTTTTTTTTTTAATGTTTATTTATTTTGAGAGAGAGAGAGAGAGAGAGATCAAGAGCATGTACCAGCAAGGGAGGGGCAGAGAGAGAGAGGAAAAGAGAGAATCCCAAGCAGGCTCTGCACGGTCAGTGCAGAGCCCAATGTGGGGCTTGAACCCACGAACCGTGAGATCATGACCTGAGCTGAAATCAAGAGACAGATGCTCAACTGACTGAGCCACCCAGGTTCCCCTGTGCTGTTGGTGGAGAAACAACATACGGAAAGGTTTTGTCTTTTAGTTTACATATACAATATTGTACACAATGTTTGCAAGTTGCTTTTTTTCGTTCAGTATTACGTTTTCAAGATCTGTCGGTGTTGATCCACGGAAGCCTAGTTCGTTGGCTTTAACTGCCAAACAGCATTCTTAGATATACTACAATGTATTTTGTCAACTCAGTCGCTGATGGGAATTTGTACGGTTGTATGTCCTTGTCCAAAGACAAGGGAGTCTTTGGAGCGGTTTGCTTGCAGCGCACTGGGCAAGCACAGTGGGAAAGGGTATCACTCAATCTTGACCACCATACGTATCTGAAATGATGTAAAAATGTCAGGCCACTTCCTGGGCCCACTTAAATTACCCCTGAATTTGATACCACAGCAAGCGGTACAGAGAGAACTCAGATGACCAGTCCAGGCCAAGATTCTCAACAAGATAAGCAAAGGAAATCTATCCCTTCTTGGGAAAGAACACGTACAGGAATAAAGAAAGAAGCACAGTAAAGCTGAGGTCATTAAGCCCACTCTGACCAGAATTAAGATAAACACAAAATATTTCTTGTCTGAATCGGAAGGTCAGAAAGTTCTATCCCCATTTCCGAGCCTTTGGGAATGGGTCAGGGAGTCTCTGCAGGATTTCCCAGGGTATTTGGGGCTGACCTGGGGTGGCAGAGAAGTGCCAGCTCCGCTTCCATAGCTATGTCCCCTATTTCCTTGAACTTGAAGAGACGGCCTCTGAAATTTTACAAGAAGCATCTAAGTGCCCGTTAGCTAGTGTTTGGGTTGGGTGGGAAGGAGAAATGAGAAGAAAGGAGCCTCCTTTTGGGAGCTTGGTATCATTTCTCAGGGGTCCTGGGATGGAAAGATTTTTTTTCTTATTCTGCACAGACAAGCCGAGTCTTCTGATTTCTCGTCTGGCCACAGCAATAAGGTCTTTCGTCTGCGGTGGCATGGGAGCCCTTAACCCACACTAGGCCCTTGTTTTTATTATCTCTGGGTTAGAGTAAGGCTTGTCATGAGATCTCAAATCGGTGTAGTTTTCTGACTCAGTTTCTCAGTTAGGTGAATTTGCTAAAAATCTGCTCCAATTTATTATACAAGGGTACGAAAAAAGATATAGTAAGTGAAAGCACTTGAAAATTTCACATTGTTATTATAGTTAATAACACTATTACCACAGGGTATCATTATTATTCAAAGAGATTTTTAAAAAGCAACTAAACATTACCCTTCATGAACTTTAAAGCAATAAAACTTGTCTGCCTTTTGCTTCAATGTTGTCGACTGGAGCCTCTGGCTCTCCTCCAAGCTACAGCTCCCGTGTCCTGACCCCAGAGCTATCGTGTCCATATTCTCTGTGAGCCGGGACACATGGACATTCTCCAGCTTAGCATTTGTCCATGTGGCTTGTTCCCCGGAGCAGAGTTCCTTCAAGGACCTTAACAAGGGCCAGATTATCAGCTGTGGTTTTTTTTGTGGGGGACCACCCACAGTTTAAATACCATGACCGAGCTGTGGGAAAAACAATTTATTCTTTTACCTGAGGTCTCTCCCATGTCTACAAGAAAATCACCCCAAAGTAGATATCATGGTGTACTGGCAAATCACCATCGTCTTCTCACCCTTTGACTAGTCCTCTCCATCTGGTGACCAGCCCCATCCCTGACTTGAAGGCTTTATCTTTGGCAGCTAAATATTCCCAATACATTCCCCTGTCCCCTCTGTGGATCTCAAAAGCAAACATTGAACAACACTGGGCTTGGGGTACAAGGTGAGTTAGGAAATCTTCAGTTACAGAAATAAGTGGTATTGAGGCAGCTCCAAGCTGTTCTGCCCGGGAGCTGTAGTGAGTTCAGGATTTCTATTGTCTCACTTCTGTGCCACTGGGCAGCATACCAACCTCTCTTCAAAGTGGAAATAATAATACCTACCCTGGGAAAGTGCTCAGCATAGTGCCTGGCATGAAGTAAATGCTCAGGAACCATTAGTGGTGGTGATGACGATGATGATGATGATGATGATGATGATGACAGCGATGAGGAAGAGGAGGAGGAGGAGGAGTAGGAGGAGGAGGAGGAGGAGGAAGAGGAAGTGACAAACCAACTCACTTATTTCTGCCTTCACAACTCCACTCGTGCTGTTCTCTGATTTGGAATACCTCCCCTTTTCTCTTTGTCCCATCCAGACCCTTCCCTTTCTAAAGAGACCCTTAAGAAGAAGCCTTCTCCGATCATGCCAGGCACAGTCTCTCATTTGGTGGCATCATAGCTTATCTTAAGCCCCTAATCGTTCCTTTTGTCTTGCCTCCTCAGGGAGGTTGTAAGCTCCTTCAGGGCAGGATCTATCGTTTTCTCTGCTTCTACCTAGCACAGGTCTGGTCCAGTGTTAACTATGAGATGCTTAGTATTGAGTACAGTCACAGAGGCTTCCATTTCCTGGTCCCAGAGTGGTACCAAGCACAGCATAAAGGCAATTTCACAGCTGAAGGCTGTGTCTTCCTGGCTGCCAATACCCCCGGACTTTCTTTACCACCCCACACTACTAAAATGGCCCTGTGTTGGGTGGACGGGGGTAAAGCCCACATTCTCTAAATACTCCTCAAATGAGTAAGGGGTGCTAGCAGCTGGTTTGAGATTCAACACTTGCCACAGAAAATTCACTAAGCAATCATTCTTGCTCTGGATACTGGAATGCTAAGTATATCCCACATTCCCAAGAGGGATGCTGAGGTACAGCACAGGTTATGTTCCCAGAGGAACTAGAGACAGAATCTGTACTGGCCCAGAGGCTATAGACTGCCAAGGAAGTGGGTTTATGGCAAGTCAGAGTTGGTCAAAATCATCAGGTGGCCACTGCTCATCTATAACCTGTTGATCTTCAGGCTATGGTTCCCGGTACTGCCCATACACGCTGCCTCTCTAAGTTTCTGGGATTCTGTGGCCTGGAAGCATCTCTGTAAATGGGGTGTGCACCAAAGCACAGCCCTACAACTGAGGGGAACGTGTGACAGAGTTCCGTCCCAAAGCGGTCTTCAGCTTTCTCTGGATGCCAACAGAGTCCCTCTCCTTCGTCCTCTTCCCTCCATGGCCAGATCGAAGGTATTCCCACCTTTCAGCCCGTGAGCACCTTAAGGGCTCGTCCATGTTTCCTCCCTTAGTGTTTAGCACTGTGAGTGGAGCACAACAGAAGTTCATCAGTGAATGTGTGCTGACTGACGCTCGTGAGAAAGTGTCACAGGAGGCCGTGTCCCGGGGCCCCGAGTGCATCGGAGCAAGCGCCTTTGCCTGAGGTCTTCCTTCGGGCCTCCCCTGGGTTCCCTGCAGCTCCCTGGGTGCCAGGGCTGCCTCCACAAGGTACTGGTCTCTGCTTTCTGTTGGTGTTTCTTCATGCTCTCCAAAAGGCAGAGAATGGGTGGAAAGGCTCAGCCACAGGATATTGGACTGTTTACAGTTGGCCAGGCCAAGATTAGCGTGAGCACAACATATGCCAAGTTCATTGGAAGTTACATTTTCCCTTTGTTTACACATTAAAGGGGAGAAGACCAGAAGGGAAAAAAAAAAAAAAAAAAGCAGGTGACCTCCTGTTAACCTCACTCGTCTGCAAGAGGCTGCTGCCCTCACCTCTGAATGAACTTTCAGATTATCTCAGACAAGATTCACCTTGCGTTGAACTTGTACGCCTGCTCTGAAGCCCCCAGTCACGTAGCTGTGATTAAACATTACAGAGTGGCCATAAATTTACAGAAGTATTATTGTGGCTTGCTTTCCTCTTTCTTCTTTGGGAGAGGAAGAGAGCAATGAGTTTAGGGTGGGGGGAGCTCAAAAAGGGGAAACTCGTAGTCAAACAAACAGTTCCTTTTCACAGCTCTGAACAAAAGAGAAAACATTGCATAGGTGTCCCAGAAAGAAGGGCAAAGAAATTTGGCCATGGGAGAGAAATTAAGGCTCCAGAAGACCTCGAAAGCCCCAAACTCAACAGAGCGGCTGAGATGCTCCCGGGCCCATCTCCAGGCAATTTCGAAGTTTGCAGGCGAAGCACGAACCTGTTCTGCCCTCGTTCCTGGCTTGTCTTGAAGGGTATCCTTGAAGTGATACTTCTGCCTGTGCGAGAGAGGTGCCCTCCCCTGGGGTGGCTCCACGGTGTGCAGCAGGCTGATGGGGCGGCAGGCAGGGGAAGGTTGCAGGAAAACATAGTTCGTTTTGTTCTCTGAGCTGCTCTGAGAGATGAGGACACCCTAACATCTGGGATATTGAAATGGAGACTGGACAGAGACTAGCCCATATTCTAAGGAAACACCCTGTAGCTGTACCCAGGAGACTGACCAGATGACCTAAGAATATTTCTTTCTATGATTCACTGTTTTATGCCAAAAGTATGAGAAAAAATGGATGTTCCGCTGAAGTAACGTTTGCTAAACCCTCTAGGATCCCAAAGCCAAGATACGCCTGCAAAAGCCCTGTGCTGACCCTTAAACAATGAGACCTCTATGACCAGAAAAGGCCACGGAGTGCTCTGTTTGATCCAAAAGATTTGTAAAAAGTGGTCAGGAAGCCCAGACTGAGGTGATAGGCCCTGGCCAGCAAAGTCACCTTTGGAAAGGGCTCGTTCTGTCTCTGGTTACCCTATGGCAGTGACAGGGGTCCTAAAGAGGCTCATTGTTTCTACAGTTGGCAAGGCCTTGTCCATAAAAGCAGCCAAGTGCAGGCAGGGTCCATCAAACGAGGAAAGCAGCTGATGGCTTAGCTCCGCTTCTGCTCTCGGCAAGATCTCTCGCTGCTTGTAAGAATCAGCCAGGAATCAGAAAACGGCCTTTGGGACTACTCAGGCATTGCCTCTGACACACAGAACTGAGCCGGGAAGTGAAAAGGCCAGGGAGCCAGGACAGTATTGGGGATATTTAAGTCTGACAAGGGAGTTCTGAAGTCCGCCTCTGGTCCCAGTTTTGAACCTGTGTTCAAAACTCTGATCAGGACTTAGAGAAGAGAGAGAATGGGCTCCTGCCTCCCAGAGCACATTCTGTGTTTGGTAGTGAGTCCAGGAGGCTGAACATATGGGGCTGGGATGTGACATTCAGGGGGAAAGCTGAGAGCAAACAGGGGCCGTACTGAAGCTGACAGTCCGAAGGCAGGCAAATAACCACCTAACACATAGGTAGCAGCCACCAGCAGTGAGGCAGACTCAACAGGGCAGCTAGGAACCAGGAAGGCATACACAAGAGGAAGAAAGGCAAATCTGTGCCAAAAGCTAGAAAATATGAGATTAGACTATGGGGTGGAAATTTAGGGCAGAGGTGGTGGGGAGGAGCATAATAAGTTACATCTGTTGAGAGCTGAAAGTCAGCCAGACACAATATTAAATGCTTTATTGGCATCGTCTCATTTAATGTTCTTCTAAGAGGAACATACTATTGTGCCCACTTTACAGGTAAGGAAACTGAGGCACAGGGCAGCCAAGCCAACTGTTCAGAAGCACACTTCTAATAAGCAGGAAGTCAGAATTTGAATCTAGGCCTACCTGATTCAGTGATCTTCAAATATGAGAGTAGAATATTAGAACCACAGAATTAAGGAAATCTATAAAAGCTCATGTGGGTCAGATTGAATGGAACATCCTCCTCCTTTTCCTACCATCCTTCAAGGTCTTGCATTAGCCCTCATCCTCTCTAGGAGACCCTGAATACCACTATGGGCTTCTGAGATTTACCCTTTCTCCGAATTCCATTTGTACTCACTGTTTATGGTGCACAGGAAGCACTGTAGCACATGTTTTTCTATTCTTGCAACTGTTTGTCCCTCACAACTGAATAGCTGACTATGTCAGTAAGCCAGATGTTGACATAGAGAGCAACCTAAGTGTTTTATGTTTATATATCCCCGAATGGAAAGTTCAATTCTTTGAGGTATGAAATTCACAATGCTTAATCCATTGAGAGGCACACACAGTAGGATTGCAACACCCTTGCGACTAAGCCCCCAGAAGCCGACACAAGCTCTCAGTGTACAAAACGAGGAAACATTTTCTAAAGAAGAGAGCTGAGGAATGTGCTGGAGTAAAGGGTGTAAGGAATATGTGTGTGAGAGTAGAATGACCTCTACTTCTTTTGTGTATACTGTTTTTTCAAAATGATGCAGCATTATTGTGTAATTTCTTCATAAAAACTATATATGTTTTTGGAAAAAAAAAATCAGGAAAAGCTTCCTTAACTCAAAAAAGCATAATTGCAAACTATCATCTATAATCTCATCTCCTAGAGATAATAATTGTCAATGATTTGGTATCTAGCCTTCGAGACTTTTTTTTTTTTTCCACCAAAAATAGAGCATATTGGACATCTTTGCAAAAACTGGTTCTTCTCCACTAATACAGCACAGACATCTTTTACATGTAAACACCTACAGATAAACCCAATCATTTTAAAAGACTCAACAGTGTCTACTTTTAGTGGCTATATGCCATCATACTAAGATGAACGAATCCCTTACGGGTAGATATTTTGGTTCCTGTCACTCCCAATACTTCCCAATATTACCAGATGCCTTGACGAAATGCTCTTTGGGCATTTCTTCACTTGTTTCCTTGGGAAACAATACAATGTAGTACAGTGGCTCAAAGTGTTGACTCTGGATCTAGACAGATGAAGTTACATTCCTAGCTCTTCCACTTACTAACTTTGTGACCTACGGCAAGTTTTCTAACTTCTCTATTATTTTGTTTCATTATCTATATAATGGGGATAATAATAGTACGTAGGGTTGCTGTGTGGATTGAATGAGTTAATTCATTCAAAGCCCTTAGAACAGTGCCTTTCACACAGTAAATGCACCACAAATGTTAGCCGTGATGATGCTGATGATGGCTGAAGGGAAACTCCTGGAGGCAGAATTCCAGGTCACAGCTTTCACCATTCATTGGTAAACTGCTCTCCAGAAATGAGTATCAATTTGTTCTCCCATTAGCAGGTATCAGACTGTTTTTTAATGGAAATACCTGAACAGAGCAGAGATGAACATTTTCCAGAAATACTAGTGGGGCTATCTCACTGAGCAAAAATCTTTACGCTTATGATCTCGATGATCCCTTTCCACCATAAAATCCCATGCTTCTTGCTCTCTTCTTAAATCATATAAATGTAATAAAAATCAGGGGAACGTGTTGAAAATACCTGGAACCCTTTGGAAGGAGAGTGATAACTTGTATTTAGATGGCGCTTTACAATTTACAAAATGTTTTCAAATAAATTCTCATTTTGTGGTACAAATACCACCTAACTTACTGGCTATGAAATCTTGTATTTTCCAACTGGAACAATTGACTAATGATTCAGTTACAAAGTAACCAAAGGGATGCCAGTTCCCACCTTAACCCCTTTCTAGATCCTAAGACCCTGCACCTCAGAATGAAATAAGTCCAGGGAGCCTGCACCCTTCACTTCACCACCCCCAGATGGAAAGTTCACACTCTTCTCTTCTCTTCCACTGTCACTATCCAAGCATTCATTCACAAGCTGCTTCTCTCTGGATTTTAACCTTGCAACCACAGCTATTTCTCTTTACTCTCTGGTAACTTTTGTGTCAAATGAACCATAGGCAAGGAGTTAAAGATACAATCTTGTTACCTGAAGTAGCTTGAACTATTTTAGTTGACTCCTTGTTTCTCACTTCATCAATGGTGAGCACCGACTAGAAATTTACAAGCACAAGTTCCTTGGCTGTTTCTCTCCTGCTGTTCCCCAATCCCCTAAAAAACCTTCTTTCTTAAAGAAATCAAAGCTGGGCCTGGTGTGTTCAGAACCTTCCCCAAATTCCCCATTTTAGCACCCTCCCCTCCTAACAGAAAGTGTGACTATTGCACTCTACTGGAAGTTAAATGTGTTTCAGCCAAAGACCCTACGCAGACACATGTTCATGGCAGAAAAGAACTAATGGCTTGTTTAAAAAACTAGGCTCTAGTTCCATTTCTGATCATTGCAGCATTTGCTGAAGTAAGGGCTACGTCTCCATTAGAGAGTATCTCTATAACCTTTGCCTTGAATGTTAAAATCAAGAAGGATGCACTGAAAATACAATTGTGGGCATTAGAATAATGCTCTTACCTAATTACCAATGCCTATAATCAAGGCAGTCCCTCTTCCTTAAAATACATGGAGTTTAATTTTGGTCTTCAGTGATGACATTTTTATATTGTTGCTCTTTGTATTCAGTTACGATACAACTAACGATGCTGCTGTGCACAGATTACGCAGGCATAAATTGATTACGCAGGCTCTTTGTATTCAGTTACGATACAACTAACGATGCTGCTGTGCACAGATTACGCAGGCATAAATTGAAAAAAAAAACCTACTGTAAGGCTTTCTTTTGATGAGTATCTGTAGCTGCCATCTCTAGGGTGTGCTGTTGTTTTAGGTCCTAAATCTTTGCTTGCTATCTGTCTCTTCCTTAATTCTCTCAACTTTGTCTCCAGATTTTATTTTTTAGGCATCAATTAAACACCCTTTATTGAGTATTTTCTCTGCATTTGCCATCATGTGAAACACCATCAGGACTACAAAGAAAGGAACAGATACTACCTCTACCTTCAAGGAGTCTACAATTTAGTTGGGGATCCAGGCTAACGTATTTAAGTTAATAATAAATCTGCTGTCATTTTTACTGATGACATATTATCTTTCCATCAATGCTAAATAAAATGAGCATATCGATATGCAGTAAGGTATGGATTGCTACAGGAGGTTTACAAGAGTGAGCACTGGATAATATTTTGTTCACACTGTAGACCCATTTCCTAGAATAGTGCCTGACATGGACATGGCACCCAATAAATATTTATAGAATGAATTCTCTCCTCTCCTGACCTGCCATCTATTTTAAAGCTAAGGGACTAGGTGTTTTCCAGGACGTGTACCTTCCCCAAAGGGCCCCTGAGTCGTTACAATTTCCATAAAGTTGTGCAGTTTTCTGGCAGCCATCCCAGAGGGGGTCATGCCTCATCTAACAAATCGGCGTGTGCTCCTTCCCTGGGGACAGTGCCCATGGGAGCTTGGTTTGTACTTCTAATGAGACTGGGGGGTTTTGGTGGGTGGTGGGGAGCAGCAAGGTGCTGCTACAGGTCTGCAGCAGTGAGGCCTGTTTCCTCAACATAACGTGCACACATCCCCTGTGGCTGGGAAAGGGCATTTGGCCTTGAAATATTACGGGCGGGATCCAAGAGAGCAACACTTGTTTACAAATGCGTCTCCTCAAAGCGTCCACTTAGCACTGATTTGAGGGGTGCCGATTAGGACAGAGAACCATAAGCTGAGCCAAATGGTAGAAGGCAACCCCCCCCCCCCGGCCCCCGCCGCCCCCGCCACCTCTCACCCTCTCAGGGCGGCAAAGCTTTCTCCTGCTAGGGCCATGCAGGAAAGGGTTAGAAGTTTTATGCTCCTCCCTCCACCTGCAATGCCTTTAGTCCTCCCAATACCTGGGCACCTGCAACCTCTAAGACTCATGCCTCAGTGGACCAGTTTACTTGCCCCACTGGCAGAGATTCAGTTACAGATGCACTGACAGGTGAGGCTGGAAAAAGTCATACTTCTGGACTCAATTTCCCCATCTATAAAATGAAGTTTGGGGGCTAATTAATTTCTCAGGGCTCTTTTCTAGCTCAAAATTTAATTTTTAAATGGGTCTTGTTCTCCCGTGAGAAGCTGGGGTGGACAAAGGAGCCCTCCCCTTCTGCTGGAGCTTTACTATCAAGGAAAGGCCAGCTTTCAGAGAAGTCTGGTGCAAGGTTAGGACTGAGACTGGCACAGTTATTTTCCCACATGCATTCTCACCTGCTCATTAATGAAAGCCTACAATGAATGCCTACCACGTGCCCCAAAGAGTGCAAAGCCATAATAGAAACCAAAGCTTTGTCCCTGCTTAAGATGGAACATTACACCACACCCACCACAGGCTAGGTTTATTGGAGACTTTAATGAGGCACCATGAATGGTGAGGTTACTAGAAGGTGATGGGCAGACTTATGAATGATTTTTAATCACACAACTCCCTACTGCTCACTGTAAATTTAGTATGTGGTCAGGTAGCATTGTCTGGGCTTATTATGAAGCCAGTGTGATTTTGGATAAAAGTATGTTTTGTTTTGTTAACCCCAGAGGCTGTGTAAGGGATTCAGGAGGTTATATATCGGTCTGGTTTACTTGTTCCTTTGATTTGGCTTTCTCTGCCACCCTGTGTCACCTTAAGCTGTTTAAAGTTTTATCCGAGTGATTCTCAGTGGTGGACTTTTCCCAAACCACAGAGCCTTCACTGCCCTAATGAGCCTCTACACTGATAGGAGTGTGTGGAATCCCTTAGGTGTGTTGAGGTGGAAAAAAAAAAAAAGAGGCTCCACTGCTTTGGAATATGGAATATGCTGAGGGCACTTCTCCCTTTGGCTCAAGAATGCTGTGTCAAAAGGAGTGCTGCCCCAAAGGTGGCTGTCTGGCTTAGGATGGTGCCTCTCTTTGTAGAAGGGTGACATCTTTGTCCTCAGGGGACCTGAAGCATATCTAGAGGTGGGGAGCAAAAACAGTGCTTCCAAGGGCGTAATAGTGGCTTTCAGCCACCAACACAGCTTTTTGCATCTGCCTGGTTCAGCTCTCAGTCCTCTAGACAGTCCCAGTTTCTTGGGGCAGGGCAAGCTGTTTTATGGCTTGCTGTAGAGATTTGCTTTAATTACTAACATATCATAGAGATAAACCCAAGTTTCCAACACACACAGGAATACAACAGCCCTAGAAAATAATAGCCCTATAAAAGAAGACTTGGAGTTGCTGAAACTGAGACGGGATAAAAAAGCAGAGTAATAAAAAAAAATTAAATGTCAAGTATCAAGCATATTAGTGGAAATGAAAATCCCCGTGAGGATAATAAAGCATCTTCAACTTAATAATAATAAAAACACATTTGACTTAGATAATAATGGGGGAGATGAACCAAGAATTTGCATCTTGTCTCCTTCCAGGTTTTTCCTCACAAATTCTGTCTTACTTAAGAGAGGCAAAGTTCAAGCCTATTGGACAATCAGCCTTTCAGGGATGTATTGGGGGTCAGAACTCCCATATTCTCCATCTCCACAATAAAATGAACAGCAAAAAAAAGCACGAGTGCTAACTGCAGTGCATAATGCTTGGGCTAAATATAACACAGCTCACAGCAGAGCAGGATGTGAGGCACTGGAAGGGGAGCCCTAGGTGGTGGAGGAGATTGTGTTTCAAAAGATGGCTGCAACAGTATCTCCCATCCTTTGTGCTCATTTGTGAAGAACCTTTCTACTGTCCCATCAAGAGGTGGGGTCTCTTCCCCCTCCCTTCAAATCTGCGTTAGCTCCAGGACTTGTTTTTTTTTTTTTTTAATTTTTTTTTTCAACGTTTATTTATTTTTGGGACAGAGAGAGACAGAGCATGAACGGGGGAGGGGCAGAGAGAGAGGGAGACACAGAATCGGAAACAGGCTCCAGGCTCTGAGCCATCAGCCCAGAGCCTGACGCGGGGCTCAAACTCACGGACCGCGAGATCGTGACCTGGTTGAAGTCGGACGCTTAACCGACTGCGCCACCGAGGCGCCCCGCTCCAGGACTTGTTTTCATCAAAACAGTATGACAAGTGGTGGTGTGTACCTTCCGAGGCTGGGCCTTAAGAGATCACAGCTTCTGCTTCACCACTTGGAATACTCATGCCTGGAATCCAGCTGCCATGTAAAGAAGCCAAATGGAGAAGCAGACAGGTCCAAGCCTCTTAGCCAACCCTGCCAAGGTACCACATGTGTGAGTGAAGCCATGCTGGTACTCCGCCCCCACCCCCCCCCAGCTGCTGTCCAATCTCAGCCTCATGAAAGATGCCAGCAGAAGAACTGCCCAGCTGAGCCCTGGTCAAATTCCTGACCTACAGAATTGTGAACAAATAAAATGGGTCTTGATGAAAGGCACTGAACTTGGGGGTAGCTTGTTAATATAGCAAAAGATCATCAAAACAGGTGGAAATCTCCATTCTGGGAACAGGTTAGACAGTCACTTGTTTTGAGAACTCAGGCAAAGACAGTTTGAGGCCTTAAACCCACCTTTCTGGTTTAACAATCCACTGAACATGGGGAAAGGGGAGGAATGAATTCTCTTAGAGTCTCTATAGTGAGTCTTGTTAGCACTTCTGGATGGGACTTGGCAATAGGAAGCCTTCAAGAGGAAACTGGTGTTTCTCTGTAGGCTGGTAACAAGACAGTCTTCATTTGCGCTCAAGAAGGGGCTTCAGTGATGCTCTTTTGCCCACTACCTCCCTAGAGTCCCTTTCTTCTGTGGACAACGAAAGTCATTTCTGTTCAAATCATCATTTGGTATTGCTAAGAATTATCACTGGTGTCTGGGGCACAGGATGTGCTGAAAAGTATCCTCCCTGCTGACTGTTACCACACACTGCTGTGGTAACTCAAGCCCCTTTTCAGCGTCTGATTCTGGCTATGGTTCCCTAGCCATCCAACCCCACTTCCATGGAATCATGTCTTCTATTTCCTTCCTGCTAGTCGTACTTTCCCCTCTTTGGTGATCTGCAGTTAGAACGCATCAGGTTTGTGGAGAGGTGGCCACTTGCAGGCTTCTTCCTTTAAGACCATACCAATGCCATTGATGGGATGCCATAAAGGTAGGTAGTTTGATTTAACAAACAGAAGTACAGGCTGAGGGCTCAGGAGAAGCTCCCTCAAAAGGTTTAGTTGATGCTACGCTTTTGTATGTGAAACTTTTGCTTTGGGGTTGTGAACTCTTTAAAGCAAACAGTTGAGGTCATTGTTAATGGGAGACAGGGTGACTCGCATAGCTTCTGTCAAGACTGCTTTTAGGGAGGAAATGCAGCAAACAGGGTTGGGCCTTTTCACGATGATCCATCTTTCAAAAGCACTAGTGAATGCCCCATCTCATTAATCATAAGACTCTGGCTTACACTGCCCATGGGGAGCAAGAGCTACTCATAAGGCCATCATATGGCTCTTCTTGCTGAATAGTGAGAGAGGGCCAAGTAATCTCATCTTCTTCCTACTTGCTACTAAAGAACACCTCTCTGAGCAGGCTAGCCACAGAAAAAAGGGATGGACATTTAAATTAATAAGTCTTATTGTTTTATGTGTGTCCTCGGAGGTAAGATGTTAGGGAGAAAAAAAATCTGACTTCATTCCAGGACTGCCCTGGGCTAGGCACAAGTTCCAACATGTCTCTTTGATTTACCACCCTACTGTCACCTGGTAACCAAGAAGGAAGACCAAAGCAGAAGCATCTGCCTCACATGACCTCTCCAACATGTCTCACTCTCCTACCTAAACTTAACTTCCAGGAAAGAAACCATTATCCTACACACACACACACACACACACACACACACAGACCAAGGAAATCAAAGCAGCCTAAAAGCTTTGCAGGAAGGAACAGCTCATGAACTTATCAGACAGCTGAGGTTGCAAAACCAACTAGCCTAAAACTCAAAGACAGACAAATATTTTCAAGCAGACATGAGACATGAGTGCTTGCTTACCTGGGGCAGATGCTGGGTACCAGGCAAGCGGTCAGTTAAAATGTTAACAAATTGCTAAAGGCTGAGTGTGGACCAGCATGAGAATATTGAGCTTTTGGGAGCGATACACAAAAGAAGAATTCGTACCCATTAGGAGACTCTTTCTCACAGACCTCACTGTTCAAGAGAGACTGGGAGAAGAACAAGAGATGAGAAAAGGCTTCCTTCGTGGTGGAGGACTGAGGAGATGTATGTATAGTTGCTACTTTAGAAAACGAACAAAGCCCTGCCCCAGATGTTTCTACCCTTTCTCCATTACACACACAAAAAAAGCGCAGCACTCAGGGCACAGGGGAAAATCTAGTGAAGCTGGGGAAAGGGTACAGAAAAAAAAAACAACCCAACAGTGTATCTATGAGGGAGAAACAGAAAAATGATTGGGTCCATATCATTAAAGATCCCTTACTGCTGAGGGAGGGACAGGATCACTGAGAGTAGAAAATGTGAATATCTCCACTTCTCATCACCAAGCTAGCAAACAACAAATAACCAGTGTCAACAGTAAACTTCTGGAGGAGGGACACTCTGACATGAAGCACCAAATGAATACCTAAAACAAGGAAGATTATTACTCTTATGCTCTTCAATAGTGTAGTGAAGATTTCAGGCAGTGCAATAAGGCCAGAAAAAAAAAAAAAAAGCTCACAGATTGGAAAGAGAGAAACAGCACTATTCACATATGGTAAAATTGTCTATATAGAAGGTCTACCTCAAATGTCCAAAAAAGCCACTAGTACTAATAAGTGATTTTAGAAAGATTATAGGATACAGGGCCAGTGTATGAAAAACAATTTATCCTAATGCTATATACTAGCAATAAACAATTGGAAATTGAAGTAGATAAAAAAAAATGCACCATCTACAGCACCACCAAAACTCGTGAAATACATAGGTGCCAGATTTGTATGCTGAAAACTACAAAATGATGGAAGAAATCAAAGACAACCTGAACAAATGGAAAGATATACTATGTTCATGGATTGGAGAACTCTAAGTTGATTAGATGTCAAAGTTTCCCAAACAGATTTATAGATTAAACACAATCCCAATTAAAGCACTAGCAGAATATTTTCGGTATAAATTGAAGATCTGATTCTAAAGTTTATATGGAAAATCAAGGAAACCAGAAAAACTAAAAAATTTTAAAAGAGGAGCAAAGTTGAAGAATTCACACTACTTATTTTCAAAACTTATGTCAAAAGCTACAATAAGCATGACAAAGTAGTGTTAGTGAAATTAGTCATATAGATCAATGGATCAGAAAGAGAGTCCAGAAATAGACATAACACACATGTATGATCATGGTTTTTTGACAAAGGTGAGAGAGAAATTCAATAGAGAAAAGACAGCTTTCTCAACAAATGGGTGCTAGAATAATTGGATAGCCATTATATTAGTGTCTTGTGACTACCGTAACAAAGTAACGGTATAAATAATAATAAATAATAAATAATAATTATAATTATAAAAATATTATAAAATATTATAAAAATATAAAAATAATAATAATAAATAATGAATAATAATAAATAAACTGGCTGGCTTAAAACAATGGAAATATATTCCCTCTCGGTTCTATAGACCAGAAGATAAAAATAAAGGTGATGGCAGGGCTGTATTCCCTCTGAAGGCTCTAGGGGAGAAACTATTCCTTGCCTCTTCAAGCTTCTCATGGCACCAGGTATTCACTGGCTTGTGGGCACATCACTCCAGTCTCTGCTGCTGTGGTCACATTGTCTCTTCTTCTGTGTGTTTAAAAAATCCCTCCACCTCTTTCTTATAAGGAAACATGGGATTGCATTTAGGGCCCACCTGAATAATACAGGATACATGCTTCCTCTCAAGATTCTTAATCACATTTTTTGCCTCATAAAGTAATATGTATAGGTTCTGCAGATTAGGGCATGGACATATCTTTGTGGGGGGGCACCACTCGGCCCACTACAGCCACATACAAAAAAAAAAAAAAAAAAAAAAAAGAATTCCAAACTACACATTACACCATATATAAAAATTAACTCAAAGTAGATCATATACCTAAATGTGAAACCTGAAACTATAAAATTTCTAGAGGAAAGCATGGAAGGACATTTTTGTGATCTTGGCTTAGGCAAAGATTTTTTAGCTATATCACAAAGTGCACAATACATAAAATTAAAAAATTGATAAAATTAGACCTCATTGAAATTAAGAACTTCTGCTCTTTAAAAGAGAATGAAAAACCGCCACTGACTGTGAGGAAGTATTTTCAAACCACCTATATGATAACGAACTTGAACCCAGAATATAAAAAGAGCTTTTATAACTCAGGAATATGAAAAAGAACCGCACTTTAAAAATGGCAAAGAGGGGCGCCTGGGTGACTCAGTCGGTTAAGCGGCCGACTTCAGCTCAGGTCACGATCTCACGGTCCGTGAGTTCCAGCCCTGCGTCGGGCTCTGGACTGATGGCCCAGAGCCTGGAGCCTGCTTCCGATTCTGTGTCTCCCTGTCTCTCTACCCCTCCCCCGTTCATGCTCTGTCTCTCTCTGTCTCAAAAATAAATAAACGTTAAAAAAAAAATTAAAAAAAATGGCAAAGAGATTTAGATAGACACTTCACCTAAGAAGATACATAGACGATAAACAGGCACATAAAAAGAAGCTCAGGATCATCAGTCATTTGGGAAATACAAATCAAAGCCAGGGATCTTATGATCACTACACACCTATCAGAATTGCTCAAATTTAAATTTTTTTAATGTTTATTCATTTCTGAGACAGAGAGAGACAGAGCATGAGTGGGGAGGGGCAGAGAGAGAGGGAGACACAGAATCCGAAGTAGGCTCCAGGCTCTGAGCGGTCAAAGAATTGCTCAAATTTAAAAACAGAATTGCACATCCATTTCGGAAAACAGTTTGGCTGTTTCTCATTAAGGTTTAACATAGAACTCGGCAACTCCACTCTTAGGTATTTACAAACACTAAATGAAAACTCATGTTGACAGAAAAACCTATACACATCAATGCTTACAATGGCTTTATTCATAATTGCAAAAAACTGTAAACACCCCAGATGTCTTTTAACTGCTGAGTAAACAAAGAGTGCGTCATCCATACAGGGGAATACTACACAGTAATCAAAAGCAAAATCATGCTTACAACATGGATGAATCTCAAATGCAAAGTGGAAGAAGCCAAACTGAAAAAGCTCCATATTGTATGATTCCATTTATATAAATAACATTCTGGAAACGGTGCACTATGGGAACAGTGACTTTCAGAGGCTGGGGGTGAAGAAAGGTTTGACTACAAAAGGATGAAGGAATTCCTCAGCATGATGGAATTGTTCTATATCTTGGTGATGATGATGGCTATATGACTGCATGTACTTGTTAGAACTGTACAATAGAAAGAGTAAATTTTGATGTATGTGAATACTTAAATTATATCTCAATAATAAACCACTAGCAACAACAAACCAACATCAACAACAAAAGTTCCAAGTAGCAGGGTATGTGAAAGCCAATCTCTGTACTTGTTCCAGTACTGCATATTATTTGTCTTTAAAAAATTTTGTTAATTTGATAGAAATATTATTTTCATTTTCTCGGCTATGAAGGAATCCATATATTTATTGTCTTTTTGTGTTTATTTTGTGAATTTCCTGTTCACATCTGTCATTCACTTTTCTATGGGCTTTTTCCTATTGATTATTGATTAGTGTGAGGTTATATATATTCCAGATATTAATCTTCTGTCAGTTATAGATATTGAACATATTTTCTTCCAGTCTGTCACTTCTATTTCAACTGTGCTTAATAAATTACCTGTGTTTAATAAATTCTCATCAAATATCAGTAAGTGTTCAATTTATTCTTACGTGTTTTCTTAGCAGACAATTATTTGTAATCAGTAACAAC
Source organism: Felis catus (assembly GCF_018350175.1). Lineage (NCBI taxonomy): Eukaryota > Metazoa > Chordata > Mammalia > Carnivora > Felidae > Felis > Felis catus. The sequence goes on from NC_058370.1 coordinate 88,722,066, forward strand.
TTTTCTTCTTTTCCTTACTTCTTATTTCTGCTTGTCTTATTCATTATCCAGAATGTATAGGATCATAATACTGATGACAGTGGTATTCTTATTTAATTTTCTTACTTTAGTGATTTTTTTCCATTTTTATCTGCTGATAATGTAAGATAGCCTGGCGTTTCTCAGATGAGTCCTGTTTGGTCAAAAGAGATTGTTTTTTTAATATGCTGTTGAATTCGTTCAACTAGTATTTTGTTTGAGATTTAAAACTCTATGTCCTAATTCAAAATGATGTCTCGTTTGCTTTTTTGTGTTTTTGGAAATGCAACTTTCAGAATTAGGCTAATTTTATAAAGTGAACTAGGAAAATGTTCTATCTTTCCTTAAGTTCTGATAGAATGTGAATAGGAGTACAGAAACAAATTAAATAGAATTATTCACTAAATATGTGGGGGAAAAAAACACTCCCCAGAGCACTGTTCAGCCCTCAATCCTCTTTTATTTTAGTTTCTCTCTTTTAGTAAAAATCTTTATTCCTAATGATATTAGTATATACAGTTGCTTACCTATAATATACATAAGATTGATTCAAAGTGTAGCATCAATATTACCAACCTATAATAAACCTACAAGTAAAATTTAAAATTTTTTTGCAATTATTTTGTGGAAAGAAAACACAACTGTTTTCAAAAATAACTTGATATTATTATTTGTTCTTCACCGTGATGTCATCAATTTAATATATAATTAGGTTAATTTATTTGTTTTCATGAGATTACTGGTTCTGCTTTACTGTTTCCCTTCTTGATTTAATTACAAATTTTCGATTTTGAAATAATCACAAACTTACAGAACAGTTGAAAGTGCAGTACAAAGAACTTAAACATTTTTTTCTTAAGCCCTTTGAGAGTAAATTGCCAGTCCGATGCCCTCGTACGAGCACAGTACAACCATAAGAGTCAGTCAGCAAGCAGCAGAGCCAGGATTTGAATATAGGCAACTGATTTAATAGACTAGTACTGACTGGACTAAAAGAATGAAGTCTACTAATCAGAAGGGTGAAGGTACTGCAGGACAGCAACCTTGTATTCTTCCAATCTGGCAAGAGAGAACATGCTTGCGTGATTCCAGATATAAGGTAGAAAGCAGTACCTGCCATAAAGGACAGCAATGGTTATGGATTCCTCGAGAGGGGAGAGATGACTTCCATCTCACAGCAACATGGAGAATAATTCAGCAGACAATGAGACTGGCAGCAGGGAGACCAATTACGAAAAACTGTAGTAATCAAGGTAAGATAAACAGGTGGCCTGAGCTAAGGTGTCTCTCAGCAGAGGCCAGTTTTGTGGATTAAAGGTTTACACTGTGTGCTTGCCATGGACTCCCACTATTATGCCTTATTTTCCCATTCGAGACCCGCCCCGGATAATAACAATATTTGCAGGTCAGAAGAAGTTGAGGATTAAAAACCATGATGCATTTCTAGCACTTGAACCTTGCTATCCTTCCCTCTTAACTTCTTTCCCTTTTACTCAAATTAAGGTAAGGAAAGAACACACAGCAAACACAGAGGAGGGTCAAGCAGTAGGATTTCCTAAGTTGACACAGCATGGACACTCAAGTTGGACTTAGACTCAGTGGTACAGAATGAGGGCACTGACCACCTCTGCTACATACGGTCCCTTAGCTACAAAAAGGAGCTGGTGCATTCAGAGTACTCACTGTGCATAAAACTCATTATGCACCAAATACCCACCAGCAGAGGAAGTAAAAGTCTCCCAACCGGGAAGCTTCAGGTCTAGTGGGCAAGACATAGTCTTTTACTATGGGGGCAGTCCTTGTTCAAAGTAGGAGAAAGGGACCTTGCCTTCAAGGGGTCACGCAGAAGAGTGCAGGTCAGGAAAAAAGATATAAAACAGTGACAGTGAGAATATGGCTGCCTGAATGCCTAGGCACATATGGGTCTGCTTTAAGGGACTGATATCTGGCATTTTTAGTTGGAAATTTCCAGGAATTGAAGAGGTAAGTACCTTGAAGACTTCTTGATTATGCTTTATTTTCTTTGTGCCTCAAGTGGCTTGAATAGGACTTAGCACACAATAGGCATTCAGTAAGTGCTAATATGGGTATTGTGTGCCAGATGTGGTGCTAAGCACTTTTTTATATCATTTTAATTACCTCAAAATAACCCTATGAGGCAGGATTTACTATATAATAAGCCCACTTCACAGATGAAGAGAATGAGGCTAGAGAGGTTAAGCAACTTGTTCTAAATCACTGATGGACTCTTTGGGAAAAGAAAATGTTTGGTATTAGGAACAATGAAAAAAAGGAAATTTTGCCAGTTTACAAGTCAATGTGTCAGAGGACAAATATCACTTGCCTTCTGTCGACCAAGAGAATACCTCATAAATGTGTACAGCAAGGCCTGTGATGGCTCCCTACTGTTCAGCACATCAGCAATGTGAATTTTTCAGGTTGCTTCCTGCTCTAATAGCTACAGAGCTTTAATCCTAAGCATAAAGGCATTTTACAGTTTAGCATTTATGTATATGCATGAATTCTTTCATCCTGCCTTAATTTCTAGGGACTCAACCAAGAATAAGGAGGCCACCCAGCAAAGGTCTTAGAACACGGTATGTGTGTATAAGTGTGTGCCCATGTGTGTATCTACGTGTATGTGCTCATATGTGTTCATACCTAGAATAATTACTAACAGGTTAATTTGATTAATTAACCTGATTAGTAATGATTTATTTGTCCACTGTCTTCCAACACTGTTCCTCACCTTCCTGAGTTTTTATTTGTTCTCAGGACCTCTTCTTTTGCATTTATCCCTCACTCCTTACTCCAGTTTTTAGATTTCCATTCTACTCTTACATATCCAATTAAAAAAAAAAAAAGAATGAAGAAAAACACTGAAGAGAATGAAAATAAAGGAACCAATGTTTTAACAACAATTTTAATTGCACCTACAGTTGCTTGTATGTGGGGGGGCTTGCTTTCTGTAGGCAACAAGAGACACTGGCATTCACCAGTGATAATGGTGACCGTTATCCTGACAACCAATTTACTGGTCTCATTTTCCAAAGCATGGTGTAGCAGTGGCAGGAGGGAGTGGGTGGTGGCGTGGAGGGAAGAGTATAGGACATGATCTTCAAAGGTCATTACCAGAGCTGAAACACACACCAATGGTTTGGACGGCAGAATCCAGCTATGGAAGCCCTCGCATCTTCAGTTTCTCTGTGCCTGCCGCCATATTGCTGGAGTTCACACAATGATTCTCATGCCATGATCAGCAGTTTATAGCATTGTTATATACAATTTTACCTCTTTCATTTTTCTCCTCCTAGCATTACTCAGTCTTTTAATTGTTAGTTTACTACTTTTGTGTTCCTTCTCTTCCCTACTCTAAGTTGAGTCAAACGAGGGAGAGGACTTAGTTTTTGCTACAGGGTCAGCCAAAGGTGTTTCTCCTCACGTTTTCCGCTCAGGCCCCAAAACAAGTAGCACTCCCTAAATATTCAATAGGTTGCTGATTCCTTCTGCCTCGATCTACTGCCTAGTTACAACTAGTATTATTGCACATCCAGTTTGTCTCACTTTATTGTCACAATCATTCTTTGGGGACATTCTTTGTAGGACAAAGATCACTAGTGTTTCACACATATACAAAAAAACTAAGGCTCAGCAAAGTTAAGGGATTTCTACAGGTGGAGCCACGGTTGAATACTGGTTCACGTACTGTTAAGGTACTCAGGACCTGACTCATGTCACAGCCTCAGGTGAGGCACTTACCCCATTTGTGTCTAATCTCTAATATGGGGATGAAAGTACCAACTTGCTTCCCAGGGAAACTGCAGAGATTAATTAGCCAATTAAACAATTGTCAAGGGATTTGGAGATTCCAAATGTTACATAAATGTTTTAATAAGCTTTTAATGTGAAGGCTGCATTAGGTACCCATGGGTGGAAATGAGGTGAATTTATTCTATTTTCCAGGGTCTGCAAAGTATATAAACTAGATTAAGCTGGTTTAGAGAATGCGCCCAGCTCTTTCTAAACTGCTCCTAGGTGCTGGCCCTGCTACTTGCAAGTCTTGTCTCTGCCTGCCCTGCTCTACTTGAACCCAAGCAGATGGTTGCTCTCTATCTGGCCAAGGCAATGAGAAAACATTGGAGGAGGGCTCCCTCCCCATGCCCCCTGGGGCAGGCGAGATAATCACAAGCAGACTCCCTACAGTCCTTCCAGATGGGCACTCTGACCTCCGGGAAAACATCCCAAACAATTTCCAGGGCACTCAAAGCATGTATAGTGTAGCCATGGCCACTAAGAAATGACACGGACATATCTAGGGTCTTCATGCTATGGTCTCCCTCTCTTCACTGAAACTCGTTTAACATGCATTATAACAACTTTGTTATGTTGCATGGGCAAACTAGTGACAACTTAACATCATATCAAAGAGAATATCTGAAGTCAACTTACAAGAAACCTCCAAGGCCCAAAGAAGATGGGCTGTGTGATGATGTGCTATCACAGAGCTCGGCTGAAAAACTGTGGCCTGCCTGCCCCACGTTGCTTAGTTTCATGGCTCCACTGAAGTTAGCTCCCCTTCCCTCTCTGGGTCTTACTTGTCCCAATCTGTTAAAACAAAGACAATGGCCTCTGCCTAAAAGCTGCCTCAACTGAAAGTCTCTTTAAGCCAGAACAGATATCCAGCTGGTATATCCAGTTTCTTCATTTGAAAAGGAAGGATGCAACAATCTACCCCACAAATTTTAAATGATAAATCGTGGCCCTCCATCACCTGAAGGCTGCTCTTCTCTCAGATGTCTGCTTGAATAACTATGTCGTTTCCCTCAAGGCATTGTTCCAATCTCACCTTAGTGAGGCCTTCCCTGACTCATTTAATACTGTAACCTGTCCCCCCGCCCGTGCCCACACTCTCATCCGTCTTTCCTTGTTTTACTCCCTTATTCTTTCCACAGTACTTGGTACCTACCTACAACCGTATAGCTTATTGATTATTCTTATTATTTATCTATTTTCTCACTCCTCCACCCTAAATAATGTGTATCAAGTGCTTGGTACATAGCAGAGGCTTGGCAAATATTTATTAAATGAATGAATGACGCTCTAAGAATAATTTACTTTTAAATAACTGAAGGTAAGAGGTGAACTTTTTTTTTGAACAGTTACTATACACAACTGAGGGCCTGGGCCCAGAAGATATTTAAAAACACATTCCAGTTGACTGGATGTACCTGAAAACCATCAATACTTTGTCACTGCCTTCTTTTATCTGTTTTCTCCTTGGTTTGGGGAAACCCTAATGATTAACCAGCCAGGTAAGAGGGTCAAGCAAGGGAGGTGAAGCTGGGTAAAATCAAGGGATACGAAAGAAAGACTGAGCAGAGATCCAGAATACTCATAGTGATCAGTCATTAAGAGCTTCAAAGAACCTGGGAGATTCACTAATTGAACAGCCAGAGAAGACAGGGACTTTTAAAAACATTTACAACCTCCATCCTTCTGTTGGCTAGACCCCACTACTTGGCCTATTCTAGGCCCTGGAATAATGAACCCTGTAAAATATAGCAAATACTATGATTGCCACTGAAAAACCAAATCAGATCTAAAAAAAAGAAGCCGGTGACACACCACATGATGAACACCGACTCACTGCAGCAGGGAAATGTTGTGTATGAGGAAGGTTCACAAGGCCACCTATGTGTCCAGAATTTATCACAGAAAACTTTCTATAGGAAAAGTAGACCTTAAAGCATGAAAGGAAATATTTTTATGTAGTCATAAGAACAAGTATGTAACAGTTATATTTTTATAGGTAGAGCTGAAGGCATCGGACAATTCATTCAAGAAGCTTCTTAATCATTTTTTCGCAACAAGAAACATAATTTTGTTTTACCATAATTCAGTTTAACTTATTATTTTTTTTAGGTTTATTTACTTTGAGAGAGAGTGTGTGTGCATGTGTGCACAGGAGGGGCAGAGAGAGAGGGAGAGAGAGAATCCCCAGCAGGCTCCATGTTGTCAGTGCAGAGCCCGACGTGGGGCTCAATCTCATGAACCGTGAGATCAGGACTTGAGCTGAAATCAAGAGTCAGACTCTTTACTAACTGAGCCACCCAGGCGCCCCAATTCACTTTAACTTTTATTATTTCCTGAATCATTTTTTATAAGAAAATTTTACTGTATATTTGAATGTCACTGAGCCTAGTTATGGAATCTCGAAAACAAACAAACAAACAAACAAACAGCTCCGGACTAGAGACTAAGCTGTTTATCAGCGGGGAGAACGCACAGTCTTTCTCCTCATGAGACAGTGTTTCAGAGTTGGGTCCTTATGTGGACACTGGTATCTTTCTCAAGAAATATCTAATATTCATCCTGGCTTCTACTGAAGACAGGTAACGCGGCTGGCTGGCCTACATGAGTAATTCTCCAGAAAAATATTATTATTACACAATGAGCTATGTTTCTCACTTAACATATTCCCAACCCTCCAAGTAACTCATCACAGACTATGCTGAACTCTAACTGGGCAGAGGAAATGTTCACACTAGGGGTCCCCTCATGTATTTAACATTCCTCAGTAACTGAACCAGTCAGGGGAGGCTGATGGCTAAGACACCAAGAGAAAGAGAGGAGACACTTGCTTTCATGTGAGGGCTTACAGTGCACTCATTCATTTTCTCTTCAGAGACTAAAACTTTATATGTGAGTCACCAGCACTGAAAACGTGTGGCAGTGACAGCACCTGTGTATAGTATGTCTGAGGTCCATCTGCCTTGCCCTGAACCTACCCTCAATCCCACCCAAAGAATATTGCTGTCTTTTCCTTGGTCACCAAGCCCCCTCTATTTGGCAAGAAGGTAGAAGGATCCCCAAACGCAGATAAAGTTATAAGGGTTAACTGATTTCATTAGCTAATAGCCACTGATAGACCACTATTCAGAAAATGGAGTGGGGAAACACACACACACACACACACACACACACACACACACACACACACTCCTTCAACGTGTTTTAAATCACTGGACCAAACACATTTAGACTTTGGGAAAGTGAATAAGGCACCAAGTTATGAGTGCAGTTTACAAAAGATAAAGATCTGAGTCATCCCTTTGTGGTTACAGGTTATGAAACCACTTCGGGCTCTCCCTAGGCAGTGTTCCCCGTGAATGTTAGGTTGCAAACAGGGCAAGCAGAAGGGAAGCATCTCTGATTACGACCCCCGTTAAGGTTTTGTCCTAAGCATCCTTGTATACTTTACAATTTAATTTTTTGCCTTTGTAATCTTTAGCCCCTTGTGTATATATCATCTAATGAAAAGGCCTTTTTTGAATTAACGTGGTATTTGGAAAAAGAACATGTGTTTTTGTTTTATTATTAAATACATTTATAAAGAGAGAAAATGTTCTCAAACCTAGTAGATGCCTGTTTTTTTTTTTTTAAACAATCTTACAACACTTCAGGAAAATACAATCCTTAGCATAAGCGCTCAGATGGTGTGGGTCATGATAGGATTTGGAGCAGAGAGTGACTGTGGAGCTTAGGAATTCAGATTTGCCTCCTCTGATCACCTTGGGGGTAAACACACTGCTCTGCCTTTTCCCAGCTAGTTGGTGAGCTTGGCATCTATTAAGCAGGACATTCTGGGATACAGACCATTCCAATTACCACAATGGTCTTATGTTTCAAGACTGCTTGTTTATAAACACAGCCACTTTCTGGCTTAATTTCTCTCCTTTTTCAGTTTGCTGAAGCTCCAAAACCTTTTCAGAGTGCAAAAGCTTAAATAAGGATTTTTGAGATTAATACCTGGAGATATGCATTAAAATAATAAAAGCTCCTGAAATGTATGCTGCATAAACATCTAGTTTACATTCACTAGTGATCAAGGACAGGGACATGAAAGCAATAAGAAGTTGCCATTTTATACCTAAGAAGTCGCACATATATTAAAAGTAAGAACTCCTGATGTTTCCCAGGTTTTGGTAAAATCAGTATAATCATGAGCTGCAAATAGCACCATAACACAGCGAGTTGTTTAGAAAGATATATTACCTTATGTTTTGAGAATCACAAAACTATTCCTACCCTCTGGCACAATGATTCCACTCCTAGAAATTGACCTGAAGGGAATAACTTACTAAACTAAAAATGTTATATATATGAAGATGTATATTACAGAGTTTTCAGGGGGGTAGGGGGAAAGACAACATACATAAAATTATAAACCAGCTAAATGAATGGCTCTCAACTAGGATGCAAACACTGTTTTGTAGGGGAGGGAGGTATTGCAGAATCTCCCCAGAGGAAAAGAGGAAAGAAACGAATGTATGTGTAGTTTTAAAAGCATACCAAGGGGGCGTCTGGGTGGTTCAGTTGGTTGAGCATCTGACTTCATGATCTCACAGTTCATGAGTTTGAGCCCCACATCGGGATCACTGCTGTCAGTGCAGAGCCTGCTTTGGGTCCTCCGTCCCCCTTTCTCTCTGTCCTTCCCTGCTCATGTTCTCTCTCTCAAAAGCAAATAAACATTTATTTAAAAAACTAAAATAAAAGCATACTGAGAATTACCATTGTTTTTATTTTCTTTTAGACACAAAGTTGCTTTATCTTATAATTTTAAATATTAAACAGGATATGCTGTGTTTATGTTCATTAAAAAGAGGTATAAGTAAAGAAAGTCTGATAAATTTCAATAGCAAGTCTAACAAGCAGAAAATTAGGAAAAGCAACCTAACAACCACAATAGTTAATATTTATTGAGTACTTTATGTGTCAGCTATTGAGGTAAGTTCTTGCATTATTCTTTCTTTAATTTTCATATCCCTAGGTGGTAGAGTGGCAGGTACAAAATCATTATCAGAACCAGGTAGTAAAGGAAACATTCCTTAGTTGTCCCAAAGGGCAAGGAGGTGTTTGAAGCTTGGATTTTCAAGCCCACGTGGGGACTGGAGACAATGACTTGGACCTGTCTATGGAGCAGGGTTAGAATTGGAAGTTGCTGCATAAAGGCAAGAGTCTTTGTGGGCTGAACTTCAGTGAAAGGACAAACCGAAAACAAATCTATCTTCCGGTATAGCAGGAATAAGGCAATCGATTTGTCATAACAAATGAAATACACTGTTCCCAATTTTCCTCTCCCACGCGCCCCTTTAACAGCAAATTGTCTATATATTGGTCAGGTAAATAGGAAGGAGGGGAATTGACAACCACTATAAAACCAAAACCAAAACCAAAAAAAAGATATAATCCTTGGTATGTGTGTCAAAGACTAAAAGTAATTTAAGGTTGGGGCACCTGGGTGGCTTAGTTGGTTGGGCGTCTGGCTTCGGCTCAGGTCATGATCTCGCGGTTTGTGAGTTCGAACCCTGTGTCGGGTTCTGTGCTGACAACTCAGAGCCTGGAGCCTGGTTTGGATTCTGTGTTTCCCCCTCTCTCTGTCCCTCCTTTGCTCATGCTCTGTCTCTGTCTCTCAATGATAAATAAACGTTAAAAAAAAGTTTTAAAAAGTAATTTAACGTATTAAATACTTTTAGAAAATATCTGCATTCTTTACTTTCATATCTGTAACACTAATGTTTTAAAGCCAAAATAAAAAAATAAAAGGTGGGGAAAGTTAGAAACAAAAAGAAGCAAAGGCAGGTAAATAGCACAAATAAGATGTTAGAAATAAAAATATGATAGCAATGGTCTAAACTAATTAGTTAAAAGACTAAGGTTCTGGAATTTTATTAATAAGCAAATCCAACTGTAAGAGAGATATGAGTGATAAATTGAAAATATAACTTTGAGAACACAGAAAATTTAAAGTGAAGCAATGGAAAAAGACAAACTGAGCAAACACACACACACACACACACACATACACACACACACAAAAGGATAAAGAAAGTAGATGCCGTATAGACTCCAAGACAAAACAACATTAGGAATAGAAGGGCACTATATACTGGTAAAAGGATAATTCACCAAGCCATAAAATTTCTATATATAGAAATGCTATATACCCAATAGCATAGTCTCAAGACACAAAACTATACAAAGCAAAAACTGACACTGTTATAAGGATAAATTAATACACCACAAAAGTAGAGGGAGATTTTATCACTCTTCTTTCAGTGATTAATAAAGCAGATTAAAATAAAACCTTAGGAAATGCAGAAGATTTAAATAGCACCAATATTAAAAAAACAAACAAAAATAAATAAATAAAAAAATAGCACCAATATTAAGTTTGATTCACTGGATATGTCATATTGCATTCATTTACTAGAAAATACACAAAACTGATAAAAAATATGCTATATAGCAAACCTGAAAAATACCATATTCTTTGAATCAATGCAATAAAGTTATAAATAAGTTAATCTGTGTGTCGTCTTCTTCTTCTTCTTCTTCTTCTTCTTCTTCTTCTTCTTCTTCTAACTAGACAGTCTTTCACCAGGAAGCTTATAATTTTACTCAACTTAGAAAAAGCAACCTGGTGGGGCAAAAAGCTAAGGAGGAGATACCTTCATTTCAGCCTTACATAACTACTGTTGCTCACTCCTATTATTCATCAGGACAAGAGGAGGATTGCTGGTAGAGGAATAGCATTTGTAAGGGTAAAAAGGTGTGAAAAGAGTAAGACCTTCAGGAGGAAAGTACAATTGAAGCGTTGGACGAAAAGGAAATGCAGAAAAGACATTGTCAACGGGGGAAAATTGAGATCTTTCCCCCTAAGGTCAGGAACAAGACAAGGACGTCCACTCTCACCACTTTTACTCAACATAGTCCTGGAAGTCCTGCCACAATGATTATACAACAAAAAGAAATAAAAGGCATCTAAACAGGTAAGGAAGAAGTCAAACTCTCACTATTCACAGATAACATGGTACTATATATAGAAAATCCTAAAGATTCCTCCAAAAAACTCCCTGAACTGATAAATTAATTCAGTAAAGTCACAGGATACAAAATCAATGTACAGAAATCTGTTGCATTCCTATATGCTAATAATGAAGCGGCAGAAAGTGAAATTAAGAAAATAATCCCGTTTACAACTGCACCAAGAATAATAAAATATCTAGGAATAAACTCAACTAATGAAGTGAAAGACCTATATTCTGAAAACTATAAAACACTGATGAAAGAAATTGAAGACAACACAACAAATGTTAAGACATTTCATGCTAATGGATTGGGAGAACAGATATTGTTAAAATGTCTATATTACCCAAAGCAATCTACACATTTAATGTGATCCCTATCAAAATACCAATGGTGCTTTTCACAGAACTAGCACAATCTTAAAATTTATATGGAACCACAAAAGACCTTGAATAGCCAAAGCAATCTTGAAAAAGAAAACAGAACTGGGGTATCACAATTCCAGACTTCAAATCATATTACAAAGCTGTAGTAATCAAACAAGTATGGTACTGGCATCAAAATAGACATATAGATCAATGGAACAGAACAGAAATACCAGAAAGAAACCCACAAATGTATGGTCAATTAATCTTCAACAAAGGAGGAAAGAATATCCAATGGGAAAATGACAGTTTCTTCAATAAACTGTTGGGAAAACTGGACAGTTACATACAAAAGAATGAAACTGGACCATTTTCTTATACCGTACACAAAAATAAACTCAAAATGGATTAAAAACCTATATGCGAGGCCTGAAACCATAAAAACCCTAGAAGAGAGCACAGGCAGTTAATTTTTCTGACATCGGCTGTAGCAACATTTTTCTATATATGTCTCCTGAGGCAAGGGAAACAAAAGCAAAAGCAAAATATTGGGACTACATCAAAATAAAAAGGTTCTGCACAGCAAAGGAAACAATCAACAAAACTAAAAGACAAGCTACTGAATTAGAGAAGATATTTGCAATGACATATCCAATAAGGGTTACTTTCCAAAATATATGAAGAACTGATACAACTTACTACCCCCAAACAAATAATCCAATCAAAATGGGCAAAAGAGATGAACAAATATTTATCTGATGAAGACATACAGATGGTCAATAGACAAATGAAAAGATGCTCAAATCACTCATCACCAGGGAAATGCAAATCAAAACCACAATATCACTTCACACCTGTCAGAATGGCTAAAATAAACACAAGAAACAACAAGTGTTGGAGAGAATGTGGAGAAAAAGGAACGCTTGTGCACTGTTGGCAGAAATGCAAAGTGGTGCAGCCATGTAGAAAACGCTATGGAGGTTCCTCAAAAAGTTAAAAATAGAACTACCCTAAGATCCAGTAATTGTATTACTGAGTGTTTACACCTCAAAATATAAAATCTACTTCAAAGGGATGCATGTACCCCTATGTTTATTGTAGCATTATTTACAACAGCCAAATTATGGAAGCACCCCAGATAGATGAATGGATAAAGATGTGATACACACACATGTGCGTGCACACACACACACACACACACACACACACAGAGGAATATTATTCAGCCATAAAAAAGAATGGAATCTTGCCATTTGCAACAACATGGATGGAGCTAGACAGTATAATGCTAAGTAAAATAAATCAGTCAGAGAAAGACAAATACCATATGATCTCACTCACATGTGGAATTTAAGAAACAAAACAAAAGGGCAAAGGAAAAAAGTGAGGGAGAGAGACAAACCAAGAAAAGACTCTTTAACTACAGAGAACAAACTGATGGTTACCAGAGGCGAGGTGGGTAGGGGCGATGGGGGAAATAGGTGATGAGTACTAAGGGGGGCGCTTGTGATGGGCACCGGGTGATGTATGGAACTGCTGAATCACTACATTGCACACGTGAAACTAATGTAACAGTGTATATTGACTATACGGGAGTTAAAATGAAAAGCTTAATAAAGAAAAGAAAATAAAGGCTGTTTTGGTAGACTGGAGTCAGCAAATCTACATTTCATTCAGGAGAAGAATATGAGAAGAACATTTGGAATTTATCATTTAGGCAAAGGGAAATGGTCAAAGGTGTCTAAGTGCAAAGTTGATAAATGCGGAGGGCATGCTGCACTGAAGAAACAATGCACAAAGTGATCAACTGGAGGAGCTTCAACTAGGGTGGAAGCAATGGAGATACAGAGTGACAAAGTGGTTTGAGATTTGGGAAAGGCACAGAGCTGACATCACTTGATAATTTACCTGAAATCCAGGAGAATGAGCAAGTGAGAGGAATCAAGAATAAGTCGAATATTTCTTAGTTACAGTGCCTGATTGGGTAGCGATGCTATTAATGGGGGAATAGGAATGGAAAAGAAAGAAAAGCAGGTAGGAGAGGAGGACAGAGCATCTTACAAAGGCAGGATCACCTTCCTGTACAATGTACCCTAGACAGAAAACCAAAAACAGAATATAAAAGCAGGAAAGAAAGGGATGAGTGCAGAAAGAAAGGAATAGAACAGGACTATTTCCTAAAGTATATGCATAGGGGGCTCCTGGGTGGCTCAGTTGGTTGAGCATCCGACTTTGGCTCAAGTAATGATCTCACAGTTCTTGGGTTTGAGCCCCACGTCCGGGCTTTGCGCTGACAGAGCATGCTTTGGATTCTCTGTCTCCCTTCCTCTCTCTCTGCCCCTTTCCCACTTGTGCTCTCTCTCATAAATAAATAAACATTAAGAAATAAACAAAGTATATACACAGATTATCCGTATTATGGTATGGCATATAAATTAATAAATAAATTAAAAAGGGAAGAACTAGTAGAAAGACAAAAAGACTGAGTTTGGGAGATCCAACTTCTGATTGATGTCTTTCACTAACTGAAGGCACATCATTTTATCTTTTTGTATTACAATTCCTTCTTGTGTCAAATGGGAATAATTTATTTCACCTTTGTCTTACAGAGACCCTGATACTAGTTGCTTGAGATGCTGGCACAGAGGGTGGTAAATACCTAACACTGGATCTTAGCATTCTAACATTTTAGCTAATGACCTGACCTGCATACTTACATGAGATTTTAAAAATTCTTAGTGCTAGGTACCAAGGAAGAGAAGAACCAGTCTCTGCAAGAAGCTTACAGTATCTGGTGAAATAGGATTTACACATGGGATAAAATGAATTTAAGTGTTCAATTGTTATGTATAGATTATCAGTCCTACTGGAATGTAGAGGACTAAATAAGGCTGGCTGGAAGAATTAGGATTTGATCTGGGTCTTGAAGTACTGCTGAAAGATGGCTAGAAAAAGGGCATTTATTTCGTCCACAGTGTAGATGAAAGCAAGAATAAAAGTGACATATTCCTAAGAGTGAAGAAACAGGCCTTAGAGGCATGTGTCAGAAAATAGCAGTTAAAAAAAAAAGAGAGTCAATAAAGAAACGGTTAAAGTGCTTTTCCCATCCTTGAGTATAGCTGGAGATAAAGACAAAGTAGCTAGCATTGATTTGATAAAATCAAACTCACTGAGAATGTTTGATTTAAAAGTTCCCACTGAAAATAGAATCTAGTTCAGGTTTAACATGGCGGAGGATTTTCCCAACTTCCTATTTCCCATGAAAACATACCGCACACACCACACGCGCGCGCGCACACACACACACACACACACACACACACACACACACATTCTTTAAATACTAAAGGCACTGTAAATTTGGAAGATCTGGTTGCCAAATCTGGGGAAATGAATGGACAACACTGCTGGGAAAATGATCTGCATGAAACAAAAATAAACTAAATCCTCATTTCAGATCTTTATCCAAAATAAATCCTAGATGCATTTTAATCTAATTTTAAAAATGGAATAATAAAGAAGAAATGAAGGTATTAACCTTCTTTCTGATTGTGGAAGGACTTCTGAAGAATAATAACAGAGAAATTACAAAGGAAAGTTACAGATTTGACTACATACAAATTTAAAGCTTCAGTAGCTAATAAACATGACAATAATAAAAGGCAAATAAACCAGGAAAAATATGTTCAGTAAACATGATAAAGAAGTAATAACTCTACTATGAAGACCTATAATTGATAAGAATGTAATGCTCTTTTAAAAATTTTTTTTTTCAACGTTTATTTATTTTTGGGACAGAGAGAGACAGAGCATGAACGGGGGAGGGGCAGAGAGAGAGGGAGACACAGAATCGGAAACAGGCTCCAGGCTCTGAGCCATCAGCCCAGAGCCTGACGCGGGGCTCGAACTCACAGACCGCGAGATCGTGACCTGGCTGAAGTCGGACGCTTAACCGACTGCGCCACCCAGGCGCCCCAAGAATGTAATGCTCTTAAAAAAAAAAAGAATGCAATGCTCTTACAAAACATGTAATGTTCTAAAGAACCATTAATGGGTATTAAACAGTAAAGAATATTTAGCCTTAAGAGCAATCAAAGAAATACAAATGAAAACAATGAGACACCTTTTGCTTATCAAATAAGCAAAGGTTTTTAAAAACTGACAGGTCATAGTGAGATTAAAAATGGCTCCCTTATGTAATATACATGGGAGTAAACTGGTAAAACTACTCTAGAAGGCAGTTTGTTAATATAAATCAGGAGCCATAACATTCACAGCGTTTAAGCTCGTAATTCTACTTCTGGGAATTGATCCTAAGGAACTAAATAAAAAAAAACAAAGATATATGTACAGGATGTTCATCATAGTGTTATCTATACTAGGCTAAAACCATAAACAATCTAAATGTCTAACCACAGGGAAAAAAGTTAAAAATTCTATTCTCTATGGTGGAATATGAAAAATGATGTTCGTGAAGTTTATAACAACATGAGAAGATGCTTATAAGATACTATTAAGTGAAAACTGTAAGACACAAATCTATGTAAATACCAATATTATTTAAAATTTATAATTTTCTATATTTTTAAAGTTTTCTCTAATGTACATATGTTACTTTTATAATCAGGGAAAGAAACTCTACTACATATGATATCCTTTAAAAAGTGACAACAGGACAAAGAATTTCAAAAGATCACATGACTGTGGAACCCCATATTTTCTTTATTAAAGCAACTTGAATGAGGACATTCAGGCAGAATTGATAAATATAGCTTCTAAATGGTGCTGGCTAGAAATTGAGTGAAATACAAGAATAATCCCACTTAGCAGGTGTACAGGGCTTTCCGTTTATAACTGCCTTTACTTTAGCCTTCTTTCCCAGCATGCTCTCTGGATATGCTGTGCTCCTTCTGGGGTACAGTCCTGCCCTCCTCCTTGCTGCATGGTGAAGGCTCTTGGTCTCTTCAGCTGCCTTTCCATACGTCTGCCATCACCTTTTCTTCCCACTACGGTACCATTTATTTGGCATTTATCATACAACATCTTGTATTGTGGCTTATGTTTTTGTAGGTATATTTTGCCTCCTCTTCAAGGCTAACCCAGCTGTACAAAAGTGTTTAAGGGATGTCAGTTGATAAAAGAGCTTAAAGCATCTAATAAATGCTGTGTTAATCATTCTGACCATCCCTGAGAAAAAAGGATTCCTACCCCCATCTTACGGAAACTGACATCTAGAAGAGTTAGTGTACTTCCCTTAGATTCTTGAGTTGAACCAAAATGGACTGAGAATGTTCTTCTCCTGACCAGACCAGACAGCTTCTTGGCAAATCAAAGTACATAATCCCCTCAGTAACACGGCTGGCTTACCAGCATAGTTGGCATTGATTTGTGCTTATAGGCCCATGGCAGTTGGAGAATAGGGCTGTAATATTAGGCCACTGCATACACAAGAGATTAAATGGTTTGAAATATTTAGAATCTTGGTTTACTTTGAGCTCGGAAAATAACCTTCCGGGTACACTATTCTAAGGGCAAAAGGAAGTTAATCACATCTTGGCACTGACTTGTTAGTACTGCCTTGAATTCAGACTTTCAAAATCACTCAATATTTGGTTATCAAATACAACGTAACTTTCAACATGTCTTCCTGCAAGATAGGTACCAATAAATTAAAATATTCATAAGTTCTGCAGAATTCCCTGGAAACTTCATGCCAGCATTGTCCTGGTGTCTGAATTGTTTTGACATGTTTGGCCCATAATGACTCAATCAATTAGCAATGCTATTCCACAGGCAAAGTGGCTGGGATTTCTGTGACTCAGCAGAAGAGTCTTGAAAGATGTGGTTGTTTTCCTGGCAACTTTTGACTTAATTGTCATTTAGCTAGATCTAGTGCAAACAGATAATTAGTGGACTTGCCAACAAAGAGGAACTTCAGAATTCAGGGGGACTATGGGCGGTATCAATTTCTCCTACACAATTTCCAGGGATTCCACTGCTCTTTGGCAACGTTAATGCTGCCTCTGGTCACTATCAACACACTACTAGTCCTGTATTTAAACATAGAAGGGTAGCAGTAATGCTTTCCTTTTCTTCTACTTGCTGGAGAGAAAGATGACATGGCTGTAAACTCAGAGTCAATACTTCCTGAGACTTCAAGACAGGAAGGTAGACTTGGAAAAGAAAAAGGCATAGCGGTCCACGGAGAATTGAAGAGCACCTGCCAGTGCTAGGCAGAAGTTATTGAGGTAGTCCATTTGTTGATTCATTCATTCGTAAATACTTATGGAGCACAGATGAGGGGTCAGACAGTATGTTAGGCGGTAGGAATGTAAACAGTTAAACTCTTCAAGTTTAATATATCACTAAGTGGGTATGTGATTAAGCTAGGAAAGTTATGTGTGCTGTATGACAGGTTACCTAGTAATCGGGATAATATCTCCTTTACTTCTGATCAATGATTTTTATCACTGGCCAAAAAGGCTATTCTCTCTTAGAATATAATCAAGAAGTTGAAAATGTGCACATGCAAATTTCAAATCAGATATATTTTTGTAGAAAAAAAGGGCAAGAACTACTAGAGAACAAAGAATCAAGAGATGTGCCTAACAAAAACATGAAAAAAAACTCAGCACAAAGATTATGAACAAAACACACAGAAAACTGGAAAACTGACTATAAATGAAGTAAAGCTTCTAGCTGACAATATAAAGCAAGCTACATGGCAAAGAGAATTTAAACATGTTCCAGAGTCAACTTTGTCCTTCTTCTTACCCTCGCCCTCTGCCTGACCTCTCAATCTCTGTGTAATTGCCAGTTTGTGTGGAACTTCACATACTATGACTTTTTGATTTCTGCTCTGTATAACATATTTCTACAGAATTTGACATTGTGGCAGCAGGGGCTGTAAACTGAGTGCTCCTTGGAGGCTACTGACTTGAAGTGTGGGTGGAGAGGAGGCAGGGGAGAGCCAAGGCCAAAGAAGGAAGGAAACAAAAATTTCTCTCACTTTTGGACTTGGGGAAG
Source organism: Felis catus (assembly GCF_018350175.1). Classification (NCBI taxonomy): domain Eukaryota; kingdom Metazoa; phylum Chordata; class Mammalia; order Carnivora; family Felidae; genus Felis; species Felis catus. The sequence goes on from NC_058370.1 coordinate 88,740,344, forward strand.
AACTTGGTATTTTTTTCTCTTAACGTTTTAGCTAAGATACAATTCACATACCATGTAATTCACCCACGTAAAGTGTACAACTTAATGGTCTTTAGGATGTTCACAGAATTGTGCAACCAGCACCAAAATCACTTTTACAACATTTTCATCACTTTATAAAGAAATCCTGTACCTATTTTTGGCAGTCATCTTGAAATACTCCCAGAGCATTCTGTTCTTTTATTTTTTTTTTTAATTTTTTAAAGGTTTATTTATTTTTGGGAGAGAGAGACAGAGACAGAGCAGGGGAGGGGCAGAAAGAGAGGGAGACACAGAATCCGAAGCAGGCTCCAGGCTCTGAGCTGTCAGCACAGAGCCCAACGCGGGGCTCAAACCCACAAACTGAGCGATCATGACCTGAACCGAAGTCAGACGCCCAACCGACTGAGTCACCCAGGCGCCCCCAAAACATTCTATTCTTAGCAAGACTTGCTCTCAACAAAAACTATTTTACAGGAGCCTACCTGGGGTTTTAACAGAACCTAACAAACTAGGGAAAGGGAAATACTCAGCTCCAGACTTCCATGTGGGGGAAGGAAAATACTGGACTCCAGCCCTCTCCAGCCTTCCTATCTCAACAAAATGGGTGGGGACTGAGATGTACTTGTGAAGGTAATATCCCAGGGACAAAAGCTCACTAAAGGAAAAAAGAATAAAACTATACAACACTTGCCCTCTCCCCATACCTTATGACATATCAACAGAGCCCCTGCATGATACAAGGGGAATACAACTGAAAGAACAGCATATCTCAGGCCTTTTTTTTTTCTTAACTGTTTAGGGAAATCCAAAGATAATAAGGGACACAAAAACAAAGATACCAGAGGAAGTTTTAGCCTCTGACACACCTAAGGCAAATGGTAAACACAACCTAACTCCTATCAAGATAATCATAAAACCTCACAGTAAAGACATATTTATCTCAGTATCTTTTACCCAATACATTACATCTGGCTTTCAAGAAAAAATTACAAGGCATACTGACAGGCAAAACACAAAGTTTTAAGTGACAAAACAAGCATCAGAACCAGACTCATATATGACAGGGATGTTGGAATGATTAGAATAGTAATAAAACTACTATGGTTAGTATCCTTAAGGGCTCTAATGGAAAAAGTGGACAACATGTAAGACTAGATGGGTAAAGTAAGCAGAGATACAAAAACTCTAAGAAAGAATCAAAAGGAAATGGTAGAAATAAAAAACACACTGTACCAGAAATCATAAATGCCTTGGATGGGCTCATCATTAGACTGGAGATGGCTAAAGAAAGAATCAGTAAGCTTGAAGAAACGTCAATAGAAACTTCCAAAACTGAAATTCAATGAGAAAAAATTGAAAAAGGCAGAACTGAATATCCAAGAACTGTGGGACAATTACAAAAGGTATAATATATCTGTAACTGGGAATATCAGAAGGAGGAGAAATAAAGGAAAATATTTGAAGTAATAGTGGCTGAGAATTTTCCAAAATTAAATACAGACATCAAACCATGGATTCAGGAAGCACAGACAACACCAGCAGGGTAATTACCAAAAAAGTTACACCTACACATATCATATTCAAATTTTATGAAATCAAAGATAAGAGAAAATCTTGAAAGAAGACAGAGGAGAAAAAACAACTTACCTATAAATATGGAGAAGAACTATTTCAGATTTCTCTTTAAAAATCATGCAAGCAAGAAGAGAGTGGAATGAAATATTTAGTGTTGAAAGAAAAAAAACCCCACCAACATAGAATCTTACATCCAGTTCAATTAACCTCCCAAAGTGAAGACAAAATACTTTTCCAGAAAGATAAAAAGTGAGGATGTTTGTTGCCAATAAACCTGCTTTGCAAGAAATTTTAAAAGACGTTCTTCAGAAAGGAAGAAAATGTATACATTAAAAAATCAGTTCTAAATAAAGAATAAGTGTTAGAAAAGGAATAAATTAAAAAAAATTTTTTTTAATGTTTATTTATTTTTGAGAGAGACAGAGACAGAATGCGAGTGGGTTAGGGGCACAGACAGAGGGAGACACAAAATCCAAAGCAGGCTCCAGGCTCTGAGCTGTTAGCACAGAGCCCGACACAGGCCTCGAACTCACGAGCTGTGAGGTCATGACCTGAGCCGAAGTCGGACGCTCAACTGACTGAGCCACCCAGGCACCCCTGTATTTTCTTATTCTTAATTGAACTAATAGATCAGTTTGTTCAAAGCAACAATGTATTTGGTAAGTATATATAGCTTATGCGTAAGTGAATTGAATGACAACAATGTATAAAGGACAGGAGGAAAGAATTGAGATGTTATGATGTACTTGCACTACCCATGAAATAGTACAGTGTTATTTGAAAATGGACTTAGATTTCTTGTAAGCTTACATTCCAAACTCTAGGGCAACTACTAAGAAAAAGTACTATAATTGATATAATTGATATGCTAAAAATAGAATCTTTAAAAAGTTCAATTAAAACTATAAACAGAAGAGAGTGGAAGACAAAAAGAACACTCTACAAAACAAATAATGACCAGAAAACACCAATAAATATGCTAGATCTTAATCCAACTATATCAATAATTACTTCAAACATAAATGGTCTAAATACCAATAAAAAGAACAGAGACTATCAATGTGGATCAATTAAAAAGACTCAATTATATGTTGTCTACAAGAAAGTCACTTCAAATATAAAGAAAGATAAATTAAAAGTAAAGGGATGGAGAAAGATATAATATGCTAACACTAGCCAAAAAAAAGCTAGAGTAAATACATTAATTTCAGACAAAGCAGATTTCAGAGCAAGGAAAATTAACAGGAATAAAGAAGGTAATTATGCAATGACAAAAGGGTCAATTCTCAAAAAGACATAACAATTCTTTAACACCTTGCATCTAACAACATAGCATAAAAATACGTTTGGCAAAAACTGTTAAAACCATAAGGAGAAATAGACAAACTCACTATTATAGTCAGAGACTTCAACACAACACTATCAGTAATTGACAGATCCAGTAGCCAGAAAATCACTAAGGAAACAGTTGAACTGGATAGCACCATTAAGTGGATCTAATTGACATTTATAGAAAAATTCATCCAAGAAGAGCAGAATACACATCTTCTTGAGATCGTATATACAGAATATTCCCTAATATTGACCATATTCTGAACCATAAAACATATCTTAACAAATTTAAAAGAATAGAAATCATACAAGGAGTGCTCTAAGACCACATTAGATATGAAAAACTAGATACTAAAAACAGAAAGATGGCTTAAAAACTCCTCAAATACTTGAAGATTAAACAAAACACTTGTAAATAACACACGAGTCAAGTAAGTCTCAAGAGAGAAAAAGTATTTTGAACTAAAGTAAAATACAACTTCTAAAAATTTATGGGATACAGTAAAAGCAGTTCTCAGAGGGAAATTTATAGCACTGAATGAATACATTAGGGGGAAAAAAGATCCAAGATCAATAACCAAAACTTCCAGCAAAGAAATCTTGAAAAATATAAGTGGATTAAATCTAAACAAGCAGAAAAATATATAATAAAAATTAGAAAAAAACCCAATAATATTGAAGACAGGAAGTCAACAGAGGAAATCAATGAAAATTTGGTTCTTTACGAAGATCAGTAAAATTGATAAACCTCTAGCCAAGCTAGGAGAAAAGACTGGAGACATTAGAAAGGAAAGCAGGACTATCATCATTGATACCATCGAAATTAAAAGAATAATAAAAGATCAGGAAAATGGCAGAATAGGTGGTTCCTGACTTCACCCACCATCACATAAAGACCAAGTGGCAACCGTCCATAGACAAGATACCTTTGTGGAAATTATGGAATCTGAGGTAAGGCTGAAGCACCTCCTTGGACATAGAGACCAGGAAGGATTGTGTTAGAAGAGAAAGAGGAGCCATTTCACTTTGATTGTACTGCCCCTCTAACAGGCCAGCACAGCGCCACACTGAGAAGGCCCACCTGGGCATTTGGTTTCAACTTCTTCTGTGGAAAACAGAGAGTCCAAGTTGGGCATCTACTTTCCCAAACATTGATGGATGATTCCCAGGAGGCCCACCTGGGTCTTGCCTCATAGGAATCACTTGGAGGATAAGTGGGGTGTGGACCATGGGGGATTAGAGACAAAGCAAGGGGCAGAGTTTAAGCAACTAGTGGATAGATCTTGGAAAACTGTTCCTGCTGGCAGTGGCAGCACTCAACAGATTCTACCTAGTAGCACTGCACATTTGCCTAGCTGCTCTGGTGGGCCTGTCTGGCCAGGGATCTCTATCAACAGTTCTGCCTGGTTTGGTTCCCCAGTAAATAGATCATACCAGCTATGGAGCACTTTTGACAGCACTACCCAGACGGGGAAGCAAGTCAATAGCCTGATCAACTTCTGAGCATAGTCTTAGCCTTGCGTGACCAGGAAGCGTGGCCAGAGACCCCAGGAAGTCACAGAGAAAATCCTATAGCCCCTCTTGAGGAAAGAGGCAAGCCAGCAGCTCTGCCCAACTGCTGAGTAAACCTTCCAGCCCTGCTTGACCAGGTAGCCAGAACACTGACCCTGGGAAGTCTTAGAGACTAGTTTACAGACACACCTAATTGATGACCACAGCCTGCAGCCATACCCAGGCAGGGAGACTAGCCAGTGACCCTACCCAACTGTGAATAACCTGCGACAGGTCCTACCTGACCATAGAGTCTGGACAGTGACACCACCTAATTGTAGAGAACATTGTCCATCCGCCCCCCACCCCCAGCTGCCATAGTACAGCTGGAGGCCCTGCCTGACAGAGGCCTACAACCTCATCCAGCAGTAGAGCACAGCCAATGGCCTATCCAATGGTGGAATCCAGCCTGCAGCCCCATCTGAACATGGAGCATAGCCTGAAGCACTTTAATGTGAAGCCCGGCCTATGGCCCTGCCTGAATAGAATCTAGCCAGTGGCACTATTTGGATATGGGGCACAGCCTGAGACCCCTGACCAGGAGTGACTGAAGAGCACAGCCTGCAGCCCTGCCCGGAAGCACAGCATGCTTCACTGTCCAAATACAGGTAACTCCAGACTCTGGCTACTGGTCCTATCTGACCAGAGAGCACAGCTTCACATGACAGCGAGCATAAATAGGGGCTCTAACTGAACATGGAACACAGCTAGCAGGTCCACTGAATCGTAGAGCCCAGCCAGTGGCTCCCCTTCCCTGAAACCAGAGAGTCTGGGCAGCAGCCTCACCCAGTTAGAGACCCCAACAACTAGTCTGCTTGTGGGTGCTATACATTGATCTGTCCAGAATACTATGCTGAGTTGACTGGTTAAAATGTCTTTCCATGCAAAAGCAAACCAGTAAAGTCTAGAAGAGGAGACTGCTTTCTCAAATGTGCAGATATCAACACAAGGATACAAGGACCACCAAGAATAAGGTACATGTGACACCACCAAAGAAAAACTAAATAAAGCTCCAATAATAGACCCTAAATAAATTTATGACCTGTCTAGTAAAAAATCCAGAATAATCTTAAAGAAATTCAGTTAACCGTAGGAACATGCAGATAGACAAACAAAATTAGAAAAATAACGCAAGAACAAAATAAGAAGTTCAACAAAGAAATCAAAACCATAAAAAGAAACAAAATGGAAATCTTAGAACTGAAGAATACAATAACTGAAGAATTCAATCATTAGACTACTAGAACAAGCAAAAGAAAGAATCAGTGAATTTGAAGCCAGATCACTTGAAATTGTATAGTCAGGGGGAAAAAAAAAGAATAAGAAAGAGTGACGAAGCTATACCAGACTTGTACAATACCATTGACAGAAACAATATATGCATTATGGGAATCCCAGGAGTGGAGCATGGGGAGAAAAAAAGAGAGAGAGAGTCTATTTAAAGAAACAATGGCTATAACTCCCCCAAACTTAGGGAAAGAAATGGACACCTAGATGTATGAGGCCCAAAGGTCCTCAAATAGGTTAAACCAGAAAAAGGTTTCAATAAGACATAATTAAACTGTCAAAACTCAAAACAAAGAGTTTGGTTTTTTTAGTTGAAATACAGTTAACACACAATGTTATGTTAATTTCAAGCATACCTGATAGTGATTCAACAACTTCATATGTTATGCTACACTCGAAGCATAACATATGCTACAGGACAAAGAGTTCTGAAAGTAGCAAGAGAAGAGTGACTTGTCACATACACAGGGGTGCTCCAGTCAGTTAAGGATCCGACTCTTAACACTGGCTCAGGTCATGATCTCGTGGTCGTGAGATTGAGCCCTGTGCTAGGTCCCCATGCTGAGAGGAGCCTGCTTGGGATTCTCTCTACCTCTCTCTCTGACCCTCCCCTGCTAGCACATGTGTGCTTGCTTGCTCTCTCTCTTTCAAAATATATAAATAAACAAACTTTAAAAAGACTGAATCATGAAGAAATAAAAATCTGAACAGACCAGTGACAACCAAAAAGACTGAATCAGTAATCAAAAGCTCCTAGAGGGGCACCTGGGTAGCTCAGTCGGTTAAGCATCTGACTTTGGCTCAGGTCATGACCTCACAGTTCGTGAGTTCGAGCCCCATTTCGGGCTCTGTGCTAACAGCTCAGAGCCTGGAGCCAGCTTTGGATTCTGTGTCTCCCTCTTTCTCTCTCTGCCCCTCCTCTTCTCTCATCCTGTCTCTCTCTCTGTTAAAAAAGAACATAAACATTAAAAAAAAATTAAAAAAAAAAGCTCCTGGAAAGGGAAAGCCTAAGATCAGATGGTTTCACTGGTGAATTCTACCAAACATTTAAAGAAGAATTAATGCTAATATTTCTCATATGCTTGCAAAAAAATTAAAGAAGAAGGTATACTCCTAAATTCATTTGATGAGGCCAGCATTACCCTGGTACCAAAACCAAATAAGGACACTACAAAAAAAAAAAAAGAAAAAAAAAAAAAGAAAGAAAACTCCAGGCCAACATCTTTGATGATTATAAATATAAAAAATCTAAACAAAATACTAGCAAATTGAATTCAGCAATATAGTAAAAGCATCATACATCAAGATCAAGTGGGATTTATCCCTGGATTGCAAGGATAGTTCAACATAGGTAAATCAATATGAGTGAGAAACCACATTAATAGACTGAAAGATAAAAATCTTATGATCATCTCATTAGATTCAGAAAAACATGACAAAATTTAACACCATTTCATGATAAAAACTCTCAATAAATTTGGCCTAGAAAGAAAATAGCTCAACAGAATAAAGGCCATATGTGACAAACCTATGGCTCACATTGTATCGACAGTGAAAGGATGAAATTTTCCTGCTTAGATCAGGAACAAGTCAAAGGTGCCCACTCACATCACTCCTACTCAACATAAAACTGGAAGTCTTGGCCAGACCAGTTAGGAAGGAAAAAGAAATGAAAGAAATCCAAATTGGAAAGGAAGAAGTAAAATTATCAGTTTTCAGTTGATGTGATATTAAATATAGAAAATCCTACAGTCCATGGGGTGCCTGGGTGGCTCAGTCAGTTGATCTCGAGGTTCATGAGTTTGAGCCCCGCGTTGGGCTCTCTGCTGACAGCTCAGAGCCTGGAGCCTGCTTCAGATTCTGTGTCTCCCTCTCTCTCTGCCCCTCCCCTGTTCATTCTCTTTGTCTTTTTCTCTTTCTCTTTCTCTTTTTCTTTCTCTTTCTCTCTCTCTCAAAGATAAATAAAGATTAAGAAAAATTGTTAAAAAAAAAAAAAAAGAAAATCCTACAGTCCACCAAAACATTGTGAGAACAATTAAATAACTTCAGTAAAATTGCAGGATACAAAATCAACATAAAAAATCAATAGTGTTTCCATACACCACCAACAAAGTATCCGAAAAAGAAAGAAAGAAAACAACCCTACTTACAATAGCATCCAAAAGAATAACATAGTTAGATATAAATATAACCAATGAAGTGAAAGACCTATACACTAAAAACTATGAAGCATTGATGACAGAAACTGAAGAAGATACAAATAAATGGAAAGATACCCTGTATTTCTGGATTGAAAGAACTGCAAAAACATCCATACTACCCAAAGCCATCTATAGATTCAATGAAATTCCTATCAAAATTCCAATTCCAATTCACAGAAAAAGGAAAAATCCTAAAATTTGTTGGAAACCATAAAAGGCCTGAATGGCCAAAGCAATCTTGAGAAAGAAGAATAAAGCTGGAGGTATTTCTTACTTCCTGATTTCAGACTATACTGCAAAGTTATGGTAATCAAAACAGGAAGGTATTGACATTAAAACAGACACATAGCCTAATGGAACAAAATTAAGACCTTAGAAATAATCCCATACTCATTTGGTCAATTAATATTTGACAAAGTGAGCCAAGAATACTCAATTAGGGAAGGAAAATCTCTTCAATAAATGGTACTAGGTAAACTAGATACTCACATGCAGAAGAATGAAATTGGACTCCTATTTTATATTTCGTACAAAAAATAACTTGTGATTGATTAGAACTAAATGTAAGACCTGAAACATTAAAACTCCTAGTAAGGACCTAGGGAAAAAGCTCCTTGAAATGGATCTTGGCAATGATGTTTTGGATATGACCAAACCCAACAGGCAATAAAAGCTAAATAAACAAGTGAGACAACATCTAACTGTAGCACAAGAAACAATCAATAAAATGAAAAGGCAATCTATGGAACAGGAGAAAATATCTGCATACCATCTATCTGACGGGGGTTAATATTCAAAGTATACAACACACTTATACAACTCAATAGCTAAAAAAACAAACAATATCATTAAAAAATGGGCAAGAGACCTGAATAGATCTTCTTTCTACACAATGGAATACTACATGGCAATGAGAAAGAATGAAATATGGCCTTTTGTAGCAACGTGGATGGAAGTGGAGAGTGTTATGCTAAGTAAAATAAGTCATACAGAGAAAGACAGATACCATATGTTTTCACTCTTCTGTGGAACCTGAGAAACTTAACAGAAGTCCATGGGGGAGGGATAGAAAAAAAAAAAAAAAGAGGTTAGAGCAGGAGGGAGCCAAAGCATAAGAGACTCTTAAAAGCTGAGAACAAACTGAGGGTTGATGGGGGGTGGGAGGGAGGGGAAGGTGGGTGATGGGTATTGAGGAGGGCACCTTTTGTGATGAGCACTGGGTATTGTATGGAAACCAATTTGACAGTAAATTTCATATTAAAAAAAAAGAAGAAGACGTACAAATGGCCAACAGGTATATAAAAAGATGCTCAACATCATTAATCATCAAAGAAATGTAAATCAAGACCACAATAAGGTATCATCTCACACCTGTTACAATGGCTATTATCAAAAAGAGATAACAAGTGCTGGCAAAGATGTGGAGAAATGGGTGGATACTGCTAATAGACATGGAAATTGGTACAGCCTTTAGGGAAAACAGTACGTAGGTTTCTTAGAAAATTAAAAATATAACTACCATACAATCTAGTAATTTTATTTTGGGTATATATCTGAAGGAAATGAAATCACTGTCTTGAAGAGATATGTGCACTCCACTGTTCACTGCAACATTATTTGCTATAGCCAAGACACAGAAATAACAAGTGTCTGTTGGTGGATGAAAGGACAAAGAAGAAAAATATATTTTTTTAATTTTTTAATTTTTATTTATTTTTGAGAGAGAGGGAGAGACAGAGCATGAGCAGGGGAGGGGCAGAGAGAGAGGGAGACACAGAATCCGAAGCAGACTCCAGGCTCTGAGCCGTAAGCACAGAGCCTGACATGGGACTCGAATTCACGAACCGCGAGATCATGACCTGAGCCAAAGTTGGACGCTCAGCCAACATCCCAGGCGCCCCAAAAAGAAAAATATTTTTAATCTATCAGACATATAATAGATTATTACTCAGCCATAAAAAAGAAGAAAATCTTACCATTTGTGACAATATGGGTGAACTCTGAGGACATTATGCTAAGTGAAATGAGAAAGACAAAGAAAGACAAGTAATGTATGATCTTACTCATATGTAGAATCTTAAAAAGCTTAACGCATAGAAACAGAATAAATTTTGGTTTCCAGATGCTGGGGAGTGAGGGAAATGGGAAGAATTGGTCATGGATACAAGTTTCCAGTTATAATGTGAATGTCTTCTGGGATCTACTGTATGGCTCAGTGCCTAATATTGTATTTTATACTTAAAGAGTAGATCTTTTTTTTTTTAAGTTTCTTTATTTATTTTGAGAGAGACAGCAAGAGCAGAGGAGGGGAAGGAGAAAGGGAGAGAGAAAGAGAGAGAGAGAGAGAGAGAGAGAGAGAGAGAGAGAATCCCAAGCAGGCTCGGCACTGTCAGCCTGGAACCCATCGTGAGGCTTAAAGTCACAAACTGTGAGATCATGACCTGAGGTGAAATCAAGAGTCAGATACTTACCTGACTGAGCCATCTGGGCGCTCTGAAAGGATAGCCTTTTTAACAAATGTTTCCAGAACAAGTGAACATCCACATGCAAAGAAATTAATCCAGACCCTCTATAAAATTATATACCCTGTATAAAAATTAATTTGAATAGATCATAGACCTAAGTGGAAAACAAAAAATTATAAAACTCCTAGAAGATAACATAGGAGACAATCTAAGTGACCTTGGATTTTGTAATGGGTTTTTAGATACAATACCAAAAACATGATTGGTAAGTTGCACCTCATTAAAATTAAAAGTTTCAGCTGCACAAAAGACACTGTGAAGAGAATGAAAAGATAAACCACAGACTGTGAGAAAATATTTACAAAACACTTATCTGATAAAGGACTTGTATTGAAAATATATGAAGAATTAAAACTCATCAATAAGAAAATAACCAACCTAATTTAAAAATGGGCAAAAGATATGAACAGACACCTGACCAAAGAAGATAAATAGCAAATTAACATATAAAAAAATTCTGTGTATCACATTTGCTTACAAAGGTGCTATTATCAGAGAATTGCAAATTAAAACTAGAATGAGATATCAATATACACCTATTGCAATTACTAAATCCAAAACTCTGACAACATCAAATGCTGGCAAGGATATGCAGCAACAAAAACTCTCATTCCTGGTTAGTGGGAATGTAATCATACAGACACTTTAGAAGACTGTCAGTTTCAAATACAGCATCCATTCTTGACAAAAAAAAAAAAATGCTCAACAAAGTAGGTATAGATGGAATATACCGCAACATCATAAAGGTCATATAAGAAAGACCCACAGCTAATACCATCATCAGTTGGGGGAAGAAACAGAGCGTTTCCTCTAAGGTCAGGAATAAGACAAGGATGTCCACTCTCACCATTACTATTTAACAGTACTGGAAGTCTTAGCCTCAATGATCCGGCAACAAAAAGAAATAAAAGGCATCCAAATCAGCAAGGAGAAGTCAAACTTTCACTATTTTCAGATGACACTCTATGTAGAAAACCCAAAAGACTCCAACAAAAAATTGCTAGAATTAATAGATGAGTTCAGTAAAGTTGTAGGATAAAAAATCAACATGCAAAAATCTGGTGCATCTCTATACATCAATAAGGAAGCAGCAGGAAAAGAAATCAAGGAATCGATCCCATTTACAATTACACCAAAACCCATTAGATACCTAGGAATAAACCTAACCAAAAATCTAAAAAAACTGTACTCTGAAAACTATAGAACACTTATGAAAAAAAGTGAAGAGGACACAAAGAAATGGAAAAACATTCCATGCTCACGGACTGGAAGAACATTGTTAAAATGTCTATACTACCCAAAGCAATCTACACATTTAATGTAATCCCTATCAAAATGCCACCAGCATTTTTCACAGAGCTAGACCAAACAATCCTAAAATTTGTATGGAACCACAAAAGACCCTGAATAGCCAAAGCAATCTTGAAAAAGAAAACAAAGTGGAGGCATCACAATTTAGGACTTCAAGGTATATTACAAAGCTGTAGTTATCAAGACAGTATTGTACTGGAACAAAAAGACACATAGATCAATGGAGAAGAATAGAAAAGCCCAGAAATGGACCCACAATTACATGGTCAACTAATCTTTGACAAAGCAAGAAAGAATATCCAATGGAAAAAAGACAGTCTTTTGAACAAATGGTGTTGGGAAAACTCGATAGCAACATGCAGAAGAATAAAGCTGCACCACTTTCTTACATCATCCACAAAAATAAACTCAAAATGGATGAAAGACCTAAATGTGAGACAGGAAACCATCAAAATCCTTGAGGAGAACACAGGCAGCAACCTCTTTGACCTCAGCTGTAGCAACTTCTTACTAGACATGTCACTGGAGGCAAGGGAAACAAAGGCAAAAATGAACTACTGAGACTTCATCAAGATAAAAAGCTTCTGCACAGCAAAGGAAATAATCAACAAAACTAAAAGGCAGCCTGTGGAATGAGAGAAGATATTTGCAAATATCTTCTTATCAAATTCAACATTCAAAAAACAAATAACCCAGTGAGGAATGGGCAGAAGACATGAATAGACACTTTTCCAAAGAAGACATGCAGATTGGTGCAGCAACTCTGGAAAATAGTATGGAGGTTTCTCTAAAAGTTAAATATAGAACTACCCTATGATCCAGCAATCACACTACTAGGTATTCACCCAAAGGATACAAATACAGATTCAAAGGGCACATGCACCTCAATGTTTACAGAAGCATTATCAACAATAGCCAAACTATGGAAAGAGCCCAAATGTCTATCAACTGGTGAATGGATAAAGAAGATGTGGTACATATATACAATGGAATCTTACTCGGCCATCAAAAAGAATAAGATTTTCCATTTGCAATGACGTAGATGGAGCTAGAGTGTATTATGCTAAGAGAATAAGTCAGTCAGAGAAAGACAAATACCATATGACTTCATTCATATGTGGAATTTAAAAAACAAAACAGATGAACACATGGGGAAGGGGGGTGAAAAGAGAGAGGGAAACAAACTATAAGAAACTCTAAATGATAAAGAACAAACAGGGTTGATGGAGGGAAGTGGGTGGGGGATGGGCTAGATGGGTGATGGGTACTAAGGAGGGCACTTGTTATGATGAGCACTGGGTATTGTATGTAAGTGACGAATCACTGAATTCTACTCCTGAAACCAATATTGCACTGTATGTTAACTAACTAGGATTTAAATAAAAATTTAAGAAACAAAAGAAGACTGTCACTTTCTTATAAAACTAAACATGTTCTCAACATATGATTCCAAAAATATGCTACTTAGGCTTTACTCAAATAACATGAAAACTTATAGTCACACAAAAACCTGCACATGAATGTTTGTAACAGCTTTATTCATAATTGCCAAAACTTGGATGCAACCTAGAGGTCCTTCAGTAGGTGAATGGAAAACAGAAGGTAGTATATCAATACAGTGGAATATTATTCAGTGATAAACATAAGTGAACCACCAACCTGCAAAAAGGCATGAAGCACCCTTGAAAGCATATTGCTTAGTGAAGAAAGCCAATCTGCAAAGTCCACATGCTGTATGAATCCAACTAGTTGACATTCTAGAAAAAGCGAAACTATGGAGACAGTTGATAGATCAGTGATTGCCAGGGGTTTGGGTGGAGGGAGGAAAGGAAAAATAGGCGGAGCATGTGGGATTTTTAAGGAAGTGAAACTATTCTGTATGATACATAATGATGCATACATGTCATTATATATTGTCAAAACCCATAAAATGTACAATACAGAGAGAACACTACTCTAAACTATGAACCTTAATTAATAATGATGTATCATTATTTGTTTAATTTCACAAATGTACCGTACTAACACAAGATGTAAGTAATAGGGGAAGTGATGGCAGGGAGGGAAGAGAAGGAGGTATGTGGGAACTCTCCACATTTTCTGATGGATTTTTCTATAAACCTAAAACTTCTCTTAAAAAATAATCTTAATTTTTTAAAAGGTGAAGTATGTATGCTTTAGATCTACCATAGCTCTTTTAATAATTAGACATGAATAATCAAGGAACCGAACTCCAATTCCTCTTAAATATTTTCCTCCTTTTCTGTTCCATATCTAAGTAAACAGCACCACTCTTAATCCAATTGCTCAAGCTAGAAATGTGGATGTATGATCACGTATTCATTGATTCATTAAAACTTATTTTAATAGCTCATATATGCTATATACTAAGGATACAACAAAAACTAAACACATCTTAACAAAACAGAGCCTTCTCAGAACTCATGGTTTACACACTATATATCGTTGATTCTTTCTTCCTTGCATCTCAATCTTTGGTCAAGTATTGGCAATTCTACTTCTTTCTAATCCACCCACTTTTCTTCCTCTTTTGCTATGATAAGCAGTTCAAGGTATCCTCCTTCCTCCTTTTTTTTTAAACACCTCAACTATTGCAAAAACCTCCAGATTGGTCTCTTCCATTGATTCTCGACTTCCCCAATCTGTAGTCAGAGTGATAAAAAAAAAAAAACAAACCCAAAACCTGGTTATATTAATGCCTTGCCTAAAACTGATGAATGGCTTATTTTTTGAATAAAATATTTTCAATATTAAAAATGTAATATGGTCTACAGAGCTATGGCCTAGCCTGTCTACAACCCCATCATCTATCCACCTCACTAAGCTCTAAAGATACTGCACTCTTTCATGTCTCAAATGCACCAGTCTTTGCCACCCTTCATCATCAAGTCTCAGTTTAGATGTCACTTTTTCACAAAGGCCATCCCTAACTCCTCCAGATTTGGCTCAGTCCCTCTAAATCAGGCTTCCATATTTTATACTAGCTTTTCACAGTGTGTGTCATCTTTATCACGTACTGCCTGCTTTGTTTTCTAGAATGTAAGCTCTGGGAAGGGAGCGCCTATAGCTTTCATTGTTGTATCTGCAGCGCCTGGCATATGGAAGGCACTCAGAATTAGTTGACTGACTGGCTGACTGATTGACATTCTGGAATAGGTTAACTTAGGAAGCAGTTATTACCCTATTCCTGGAAACAAAGCTAAACAGATCCAGAATACTGATTAAGAGGTTTGATGACGTTTCTCTGAGATCATTTTCTGTTGTAAATCTATAAAGGCAGGACGCTGAAAGAGATGACCTTTCTAAGAACCTGTTTTGTTGAGGTTTTTGAGTTTCCACAGTAAAGTCCCCTGTGGTGTGATCCAAATTTAACAACAGTTATTTGCCTACAGAGGAAAGTGGCCCATGTGGCACCACACACACATTTCTCGAAGAGGGTAATAAAATCTGCTACTTAGAAATGCAGAAGGTAGGACTCTGCTGTAAGGCAAACAACAAGAAGATATCATCAAGAAGGTGAAGAGAATTGTTCTGATAAATGTTTTTTTATTTAATGACATGCAGGTTCTGTTGTGTGGGGTGGTTATTTGGTCAAATCTTATGCCTGCCTCAGAAAAGAAGACATGGAAAGGCAAGACACAGACAGAATCAAGAATTAGACTGCTGATGCTGCTTGGTGTACAAGACAAGGAATTACAACCCCTCCTATGAGAAGCCAGAAGTCTTTGAAGATACAGCAATAGGATGCCGAAAATGGTAGGGGAAAAAATCCAGCAGACTCTACTGCCTGAGAGAAAAAGGACACTTGGGGATGCTGTCATTATCACACAGATGCTGTTGTTTGCTTTAGTGCCTTTTAAAAGCTTCTAATCTTCCTCTAGCTCATCTTCCAGGGTTTCCCAAGGATAATCTACTATGCTGACCTGATGGTGTACCTCTGGACTTTCCAGCTCCAACCAGATGTCAGAAGTCCTCCCTCTTAGATCTGCTATGGAATTAAGACACTTTTTGGCAGGCTGAAGTTTGTGACTGTAACTACTCATGTAAACTCCCAGCAACTTCTCCACAGCTGCCTTGGAAGGCAAACATGGGAAATTTGCAAATTTATCAGAACATGATGATTGGCTCATAGATGAGATTCTTTTTGGGGGGAGAGAGGAAGGACAGTTGGTAGTTTTTTTCGAAGTTGATACTTTTGGTCATTTAATGATTTGTTTTGATTCATCTTATGAGTAAGTTTGGGAGGCATATTAAGATGCTCTGAATCTGAACCTGGATCTCTTCCTTGAGAATCTTGGGGAGTGAGAAAGGCTGTCATCTATCTTTTTATGGTGTAGGTAGAAGATGTCTGGAGATGTCTGGAGAATGGGAGATAAACTAGCTGTCCCTGAAAAGCCTCTCACCAAAGATTCTCTAATCATCTGATTCTGTTGATGACTGTGCTTGCCAGCGGTCCTGGACTATTCGACTATTCTCGAGTCCTCTTGGAAGAAATTCTCCACATTACCAAACTCCCTCTCCCAGAATCTGAACTACTCAGATAACACAAAAACAATGATAACAACTAAAAATGGGTTAGAAGTCTTTCATTATTATAATTCCATGTCCCATGCCAGGTATGGGTACTATATTTTCTTTCCTTTAATCTTGGATTTCTGTTCTTTTGCTCTTAATTGTTTTTTTAAAAGGGGGGAGGGGCAGAGAGGAAGGAAGAGAGATAATTTTAAGCAGGCTCCATGCTCAGTGTGGAGCCCAGTGCAGGGCTCCATCTCATGACTCTGAGATCATTTACTTGAGCCAAAATCAAGAGCTGGACTCTTAACCATTGAGCCATCCAGGCACCCCCAGATTTCTATTCTTCTTTAGCAACCAGACTGATAGTCTTTGGAGGCAGGAACTAGGTTTGATAAATCATCATATTATCATAAATAGCACTTAGAGACACTTAAGAAATAATAATTATATCTAGATTTGTTCAGCTCTAAACTCTTTGTACAGAGAGGCATTTTAGCTTAAATTTGGCTCAATTTTCACCATTTCACCATGTGCTATATGCAGTGTAGGTTCATTCAAAGTTAATGGTGACTCAGTTTCCCAAATGTCCATAGCCTTCCATGAAAACATCCAGCTCTAACTGTTCATTTCTTTGGGTACATCAAAAGTCCATTTTCACGTGTAATTTCCTTCTATGGACCCTGTCTATCTCGTTCACTGCTATCTCTCTATGCCCAGCATAGTAAATCTTCAACAAATATTTGCAGAACAAATGAAACAGTGTTATTAAATTATTAACTTAATTATTACTTATACCCTATCTACTACCAAAAAGGACATAAAATTGCCTGTAATATTAAAACATAGACAAAATAAGGTAATTAGAAAGAAAGTTAGGTGAAAAAATAGAAGATTAGAAAAAATAGAAGAAAACAAACAATATGTAAGAAAAATAGAAATGATAAAGATATTATAAATATATATTAATGTAATAAATGTATTAGAATAGTAGAAACATATAGAAAATATATAAATAGAAAAACATAGTAAAATTTAAAATAGATATAAGGTAAATAGAAAAATATTAGATTAATACCCCCTCCTCCCCCCGCCAAATAGGAGAGAAAGAAAGAAAGATGAACTCGGAATCTGGACAAATTTATCACTGTAATAGAGCACTAAACAGTTCTTGGCTTCCTGGCCACCAAACGAAAAGAGAAACACACTAAATTTCTAGTTTCAATAGAGTTCATTTGAAAAGGCAAACATTTTCTTGGCACTGAATTCTAGGAGAGATTTTTTTTTTTTTTTGCATGAATCCTTATACAATGGATGGTGAACAAAAATATATAGAGGGCTTTTATTTTATTTTATTTTATAATTTTTTTAATGTTTATTTATTTTTGAGAGAGAGAGAGAGAGAGAGAGAGAGAGAGAGAGAGAGAGAGAGAGTAAATGGAGGAGGACCAGAGAAAGAGGGAGACACAGAATCTGAAGCAGGCTCCAGGCTCTGAAGCTGTCAGCACAGAGCCCAATGTGGGGCTGGAACCCATGAACTGTGAGATCATGACCTGAGCTGAAGTCAGACACTTAACTGACTGAGCCACCCAGGTGTTCTGAGAGGGCTTTTATTTTTAATTTTATAAAAGATTTATAAAATTTCTTCCAAATGAATATTTCTTACATGAACAGCCACATAGTCAAATGTATATGGTTTATTTTCACCTTAAAACTTATCATTATTATTTATTTGTGTGGTCATTTGTTTATTGTCTGTCTCCATCAGCTTGTAACTAGACTGGGGACCTAGCCTGTACAATTTCAACAGGCTTGTTTCTAATAACTATTTCTGATTTATAGAAATAAAACTATTTTTAAAAAATTAATAAAGTTAAATAAGTTTAAATAAATAAAGCTATGTCAATGACATAGAAAAAATGTATCTCTTCTTTGGTATGGTAGGCATTCATCCAATTAACAGCTGGTTGAATGGCATGGAATTGCTGTTTTTATTGAGTATTGGTAGTTTTATATGGTTCAACCTAATATGATAGGTTTATCAAGTTATTTAGGTTTAATATTAAGGGTAGGTAAGATCAATTTTGATTGATATTGTTTAGAACTGTCCATTAAAATGTAAACTTCCTGAAGATAGTGATTTGGCCTTGCTTATTTACTGCTGAATCTTTAATGTCTGGCACATGGGTGTTCAATAATGCTTTGTTGAATTAATGGATGTTTTACTTCTTGAGCTATTTCAAGAAACTCCTTCATCCAGAAAGTAACATGAAGCCTGAGTGACATAGCAGGCAGATCCATGATCAGGTGTCAATCATTTTATATAATGTTGGGGATAAAAACAATATTCAAATTCTTATATACGCATGGCAATCAAAGTCACAATGTGTTCTTCCTATATGGTCTCTATTCTGTTGAACCAAACTGATCAGTATCTTTCTGATCCTGATAACACTGTGTCGACACTAGCATACTCTGCAAAAGTCAGATTTTTGTGGGCTAATGAAAGAGGCATGGGTCTTCATTACTTCATTTGCTTACTTTCTATTTGATATTGGCAGTGTCTCCATAGTTGCTTTTCCCCTGCCATCTACTTTATTCCTTAGCATGCTTGTTCCTGATCTTATTCTTTGGTGAACTTTTCCTATTTGGATTCCAAGATTATAAACTAAGCTCTTAGAATAGGTTCTCTAGGCACATAAAATGGCTCAAATTGTACACAGGAATTTACATTTATGTAACAATTCATTTTTTATCAGAGTCTACTAATCTAAAGAATTAATTAATTTAAATGGCTTATATGGAGAAAATAGGTATAATAACAACACACCTGCTGTCAAATGTCAACTGGATTATTTCTCCCGTGTAGGAATAGGAATAGATATGAACCAAATCCAGTCCTATTGTTATTCATTTGAAACTAAAAGTATGCAAAAATGTAAAAGATCTGTAGGCTGAAAACTATAGAAAACTTATAAAGGAAATTTAAGAAGGCACAAAGAAATGGAAAAACACTCCATGCTCATGGATTGGAAGAATAAATATTGTTAAAAATGTCAATACTACCCAAAGCAATCTACATATTCAAATGCAATCCCAATCAAAATTGTACTGCCATTCTTCTCAAAGCTAGAACATACAATCCTAAAATTTGTATAGAACCACAAAAGACCCCAAATAGCCAAAGTAATGTTGAAAAAGAAAACCAAGGCAGGAGGCATCACAATTGCAGACTTTAGCCTCTACTACAAAGCTGTAATCATCAAGACAGTATGGTATTGGCACAAAAACAGACACATAGACCAATGAAATAGAATAGAGAACCCAGAATTGGATCCACAAATGTATGGCCAACTCATCTTTGACAAAACAATAAAGAGTATCCAGTGTGTGTGTGTGTGGGGGGGACAACAGTCTCTTTAGCAAATGGTGCTGGGAGAACTGGACAGCAACATGTAGAAGAATGAAACTAGACCACTTTTTTACACCATACACAAAAATAAACTCAAAATGGATAAAAGACCCAAATGTGAGACAGGAAACCATCAAAACCTTAGAGGAGAAAACCAGCAGCAACCACTTTGACCTCAGTTGCAGCAATTTCTTGTTTGACACGTCTCCAAAGGCAAGGAAATTAAAAGCAAAAATGAACTGTTGGGACCTCATCAAGATAAAGAGCTTTTGCACTGCAAAGGAAATACTCAACAAAACTAAAAGGCAACCAATGGAATGGGAGAAGATATTTGCAAATATCAAATAAAGGGTTAGTATCCAAAATCTATAAAGAACTTACCAAACTCAACACCCAAAAAACAAATAATCCAGTGAAGAAATGGGCAGAAGACATGAATAGACACTTTTCCAGAGAAGACATCCAGATGGCCAACAGACACATCAAAAGATGCTCAATGTCACTCATCATCAGGGAAATACAAATCAAAACCACACTGAGATACCACCTCATGCCCGTCAGAGTAGCTACAATGAATAAATCAGGAGACTATAGATGCTGGCGAGGATGTGGAGAAATGGGAACCCTCTTGCACTGTTGGTGGAATGCAAATTGGTGCAGCTGCTCTGGAAAACAGCATGGAGGTTCCTCAAAAAATTAAAAACAGAACTACCCTACAACCCAGCAATAGCACTACTAGGAATTTATCCAAAGGATACAGAGGTGCTGATTCATAGGGGCACATGTACCCCAATGTTTATAGTAGAGCTTTCAACAATAGCCAAATTATGGAAAGAGCCTAAATGTCCATCAACTGACAAATGGATAAAGAAGATGTGGTTTATACATAACAATGGAATACTACTTGGCAATGGGAAAGAATGAAATCATGCCATTTGCAGCAACATGGATGGAACTGGAGGGTATTATGCTGAGTGAAATAAGTCAGTCAGAGAAAGATAGATATCATACGTTTTCACTCATATGTGGAACTTGAGAAACTTAACAGAAGGCCATGGGGGGAAGGGAAGGGGAAAAATAGTTATGAACAGAGAAGGAGGGAGGCAAATCATAAGAGACTCTTAAATACAGAGAACAAACTGAGAGTTGATAAGGGAGTGGGTGAGAGGGGGAAAATGGGTGCTGGGCAATGAGGAGGGCACTTGTTGGGATGAGCACTGGGTGTTGTATGTAAGTGATGAATCACAGGAATCTACCCCCAAACCAACAGCACACTTTACACATTGTATGTTAGCCAATTTGACAATAAATTATATTAAAAAAAAAAAAGGAAACTAAAGGTATGCATTCGCAAGATGGTTAAAAGGAAATTAGTTAATGAAATACATGTGTAAGTTTGAGGATAACATTTTAATTTTCATTTTTTTAAGTAGGAAAAATGACATGGATGAGGTTTGAAACCCTAACTTCAACAGTACTTGAGACAACTATGTCTCATGCAAATATGCATTTACTCATATTGTGATACTTCCTACAGAGAAATGCACAAATACATTGGTCACGGGGTGTAACAACATTTGATTTAGCATTTCCTCAGTTCTACTCTTTTGTAACTTAATCCACTAAGCATAATCATGTATGGCATAGACGTAGCTGAAATAAAATTTAAGAGACTTTTCATTTAACATTTAGCAAATGTAAAGTTTAAATAACTTCATACCTGATCAACACCAACATTAGATAACTATTCTTGTTTACACTACTTTATCACCATGAAATCTATCTGCACCCTTGCATCTGTACCCATAACTTCTACTTCTTCTGTTACAGTGAATGAACTATCCTTCACTTAGACTCTAATCCTACTACTTTTTGTCTACTCTAGGGCTCTGTTCCTGTAATTAACCCTCTTTTCTCTAGAATCAACTTTTCTCTCTTTATTGATCCCATTACCCCATAAACATGTTGTATTATTTCCCAATCTGATAACTTCTGACAGATATTAGGGAATAGGAAAAGGAAGAAGGGCATTGGAGCTACAGAAAGGGTTATAGGTATTTTTGGAAAGTATACAGTTTTAATCCAATTTATATAAATAAGGGCAAAAACCTGCCATTATTCCTGTATGTAGACATTCTTTCTTCTTGCTTTGTGTGTGTGTGTATGTGTGTTGGCTGGTTGGAGGGCTGATGGAATATTTATATATATATATATATATTTATACACTGCCTTCAATCATCATATGAGTGATATACTGCTCCTTAGCTATATTCTGAAAAAAATACTGGGAGGCAATATAAAGAGTAAAAACTTCAGCTTTGTCATCTGACAGATTTAGATTCAAATCTAGGTTCTGTGATATACTTTGGAACCCTGCCCAAGTCAGCTCACACTTCTTTTTTTTTTTTTAAGTTTTTGTAAGCAAAATCACATTTTTTAAGTGTATTTATTCATTTTGAGAGAGAGCACATGCACGTGTATGAGTGGGGGAGGGGCAGAGAGATGGAGAGAGAATCCCAAGTAGGCTCTGCAGTGTCAGCACAGAGCCTGATGTGGGGCTTGAACCCACAAACCATGAGATCATGACCTGAGTCAAAAACCAGGAGTGTGACGCTTAACCAACTGAGCCACCCAGGTGCCCCATCAGTTCACACTTCTGAGCCTAAGTTTCCTAACTGTACAATGGCAATAATATTACTTGCTTTATAAGTTATTGTGAGAATTAAATAATACACATAAAGCATACTGACACAATTAAAAATACTATTAATAGTCTCATTTATGAAAATACTTAAAAATCACAGATCATAGTTCTAGAAGGGAGCTTTAGAAACAATATGTTCCCCTAACATTTGGCAACCGTAGTGGGTTGAATGGTGACCCTTAAAAAGAGGGTCCTATTCCTCCAGTACCTATGAATATGACCTTATTTGGAAAAAGAGTCTTTGTAGATGTTATTAAGTTAAGGACCTCAAGATGAGGTCATCCAAAATTAACTGGCTAAACCCTAAAACCTATGATAAATATCCCCATAAGATGGAAGAGGAAAAGACAGAAGCAGAGACTAGAGTTATACAAGCCACAAGCCAAGAATGTCTGGATCCGCTAGAAGTTGGAAGAGGCAAAGAAGAATTCTTCCATAGAACCTTCAGTGGGAGCACAGCAATGCTAACACCTTGTTCTCAGATTTCTGGACTCCAGAGTAGTGAGAGAATTTAAGCCACCAAATTGATGGTTATTTTGTTACAATGGTCCTAGGGAACTCGTACAGATTTTTGTACCTAGAAGAGAAGTGTCATTGTAAAAAATATCTAAAAATGTAGAAGTGACTCTGGAACCGGGTAATGGGCAGGGGCTGGAAAGATTTTGAGGGAAACCACAGAAAAAGCTAAGATTGCCTTGAAGAAACTAGTGGTAGAAATATTAATATTAAAGATGATTCTGGAGAGGGCTCAGAAAGAAGGGAGGAACATGGCATAGAAAGCTACTGTGTTAGAGGATGTATGTATTGTCATGAAAAGAGTGTGTGGTAGAAAGACAAACATTACAGGTGCTTTTGGTGAGGTTTCAGAGGAAAATAAGGAACACGTTTTTGAAAACTGGAGCAAAGATGATCCTTGTTATATACAGTGGGAGAAAACTTGTTTGAATTGTCTTCTACAGTTGGGTGGAAAGTAGAACTCATTTACAAGCCATTAATTTGGGTATCTGGCTGAGGAGATTTACAAAGTGTTGAAGGTGTAGCCTGATTTCTCCTTGCTGTTTATGGTAAAAGGTAAGAGAAAAGAGATAAAGAAAAATTACTAAAATGTACAGATAAACCAAGAAACAGATTCTTACCAGAGGAGAGGGGAATGGGGTTACCAGAGGGAGGTGGGAATGGGGGAAATAGGTGATGGGGATTAAAGAGTCCACTTACCATGATGAAAAATAAATAAATACAATAAATAAAAAAAGAAAAATTATTAAAAATTAAAAGGAAGAAAGAACTGTTAACTATAAAGGAACCAGTACCTGATGATTTGGAAGGTTCTTGTCCAAATCAGATTGCAAAGGATACCAAAATTAGGAAATTTACTGTTCGGAAAGTGTGCTTTGGAGAGAAAGCCAAGGGTGTGCCTGGACAACCTTTTGCGAAAGAGATTCAGTGTGAGACTCACTGATCTACTGAACCATCTCAGCAGAAGCCAGAAACAGAGGTTATCCAGGGAAGCTCTATGGAGGGCTCTCCTATTTAATGGTATGGATCCCTGTGATATACACAGGGGCCACTGTGTACTCTTTTAGGAATGTTGTATCAGGAGAGACACTGCCAGCCAAACTGAAGGGGATGGAGACAGGATGGAGTGAAGGAAGTCTGTTGGACCATAATTCTACAAGCAGGAAATGTGCAGACAGAGCTACCCAGTTGCAAATGTGCTACCATTGAAGGGGAAGAAAGAATGACTTCTAAGACACAGACTCTGGTGCAGAAAGCAGAGGCTGTTAGAGATGCCACAGCCCTGGAGAGCAGAGCCATGGGCCTGGAGAGCCATAGATTGGGCCGAGGCCTTGAAACCTAATGGAATTTGTCTTGCTGGATTTCAGAGTTTCTTAGGATTGGTAACACCTTTATTCCCTCAATTTATCCTTTTTGGGCTGTCTATCCCATGCCTGTCTCACCATAGTATTTTAGAAACAGATAACTTGTTTTCTTGGTTCATAGATTCATAGATAAGAGAGCAATTCTATCCTAGGATGCATCATACCCAGAGTCTTACCCATATTTGATATAAATGATTTAGATGATTAAATTTGGGACTTATGGGCTCATGGTACTTAGAGAAGTCTTTCAACTTAGAGTAAATGCTGTAATGGACTGAATATCTGAAAATGTTGGGACAAGGTCTGTGTGTTTTGCACAGGTAAAAGATATGAATTTTTGAGGGCCAAAAGGTGAAATACAGTGGGTTGAATGATGATCACCAAAAAGATATGTCCAGGTCTTAACTTCCAGTATCTGTATTTAAAACAAAACAAAACAAAACAAAACAAATCTTTGCAGCGGTAACTTAGTTAAGGATCTTACGATGAGACCATTCTGAGATAAAACAGGTGAGCCTTAAATCCAAAAGCATGAAGAGAGGAGAAGTCCATGTTAATATACAGGCAAAGATTGGAGCTATGCAGCCACAAACTAAAGAATCCCTGGAGCTTCCAGAAGCTAGAAGATGCAAGGAAGGATTCTCTCCTTTAGGCTTTGGAGGGGGCACAGCCCTTCTGACATTTTGATTTTGGAATTCTGGGCTCCAAAAATGTTAGGAAATAATTGTTGTTTTAAGCCACCAAGTTAGTGGCAATTTGTTACGGCAGCCATAGGAAAATAATAAATACAGTGACTGAGATATTACCAAACCCTTTTGCAGTTAAGGTAACTAAAGTTTAAAGAATTTATGTGATTTCTGTTCAGAGGAAAAGTATGAAACAGATGGTCTTTGCAACTGTTGTTTCAAGGTAAAATGAAAAGGCACTGGAATGAAAATTGGGAGACTGGAGTTCTAGCTCTGGCTTTAGCTGTGTGACTTGGGGCAAGTCACAACTTCTCTGGGCATTGAGTTGCCTCACTTGTAAGACTGAGAGTGGGGATGATAAGTACTGGTGAGGATAGTGCAAAACTAGCTGACCAGTTGAATCACATGAAAAGCTTACTTAAAACTATAGATTTCCAGCCCTCACCACACCACCCCAGTCCCATACGCTAACTTAGAATCACTGAGTTCTCAGCTAATTTAGGATCAACCAAGTTTGGGAATCAAAGGGTTAGATGATTCTTAAATAAATCCCTTCTAGTGCCAAAATTTATATTGTATTAGAGGCCTATTCCCATAGTTTCAGCACTTAAGTATTTGTTATAGCCTTGACTGTGTGTATTTGTGAACATGGAGAGGCTGAATGTAAAATCAAGTATCTGGAACCTATTTATTCCAGGTTCCAGGGGCATGGAATTTGGGCCTAAAGTCACCCTTAATATTCTTTGTTCTGTATAACCAGTCACTGTCCCTAGGCTGACTCCCTCCTGTCCCATCTCATCATGTTCTGGGAACAGAAATGACTGTGTAAGTGTTTTTTCCCCACAAAGGGAAAGCACATATGTGACACGACACAGGCCAACTTAAACAGGTATTGTTCAAAGTGTCTGCATATGAGCCAGTCTTGCCAACATGGATCCATCACATCTGAGAATAATATTCACAAAATCTTTTCCATCTTTCAGAAGTCACAGAGCTTTAAAGAAATAAAATAAAACATATCTTCCTTCTTAGACAAGGCCCAGTTTGACTAAATGTGGTTTTTGTTTGTTTGTTTTTAAAGCCAACTGGGGTTATCTTCTTGGCTCTCTAGTTTTGTTTTGTTTTTTTCTTTCCTCCTGAATTTAATCTCTAATTGTAGTATCAGGGTTGGAAAAATCACGTTTGTATTATAGTCTACATTTGATCATTAAAATCAGTTGATCCTGAGTACACCAAATGTTAGCAGAATGAAAAATCACGATCGATCTTTGGTCATGAAGTCAATACTGAAGGAAATGTATTATTCTGATGTTTACCATTAGTAGAATACAGAGTGTTAACAAGGCCTGTTAACACACGGAGCCTGAATTACATGTCTGTCAGTTGCCAGAAGATCCTTATGAAGACGGGATTTGTGAATTCTGCTGAATTAGGAAGACCTACAAAGATCAGTGAAACACTGATGCCTCTTTATCTTGAGGAAGATCAAAGCAGGAGTTATTTCTGCTGTTCCCTCCAAACCACCCCATTTCTCAGGGCTGGGCTAGTCACCACGACCTATGCAGTCACAGAATGATATGAGGCTGATAGGGAGGGATCACATGGTCCCAGACAGTATTCTGATTCCTATAACTCCAGTTCCTCTGAAGACTCTTTGAAGAGTTGAAGTTAAATGGGCACAGAAATATCTCAATCACACAAGCTGAGTCTCTTCCCACGGTTCTGTGTTAGGTCCTGTAAAAGGGACACCCTCTGGGAACTTCCTTCCTGAGATTTTCAGGAGGTGGTTGGCTCACTCACTAAATTTCACATTTGGAGTCTTTAAGTAGTTTAAAGCGAAAAGCCCATGTGGTTAGATTCTTAATGTTCTTTAAACCGAAATGGCCTAGCATTCTCTTAATTGTTTCTTTTCAGATTCTCAGACTAGTAAGACACAGACAACAAGGAAACAACGCTGTCTTTCTTTATGGAATGTCAAGTGTGAACAGCATGGAAGCATCTCTTATCTACCCCATTAGACTGTGAGCTCCTCCAGGGCAGGGTTTGTTTCTTTCATCCTGGCAACCCAGCAATTAGACTAGGGCTTGATGCAGAATAGATACTCTAGAAATGCTTGTTGAATAAATGAATGAGTTTAATAATAATAATAAGAAGAAGAAGAAGAAGAAGAAGAAGAAGAAGAAGAAATAGTACTAGAAGGCCCTAATATATATAGACTGAGACAATAATTATCCCACTGAAAATTTTAAGCTTGGCTTTCTTGTCACTGCAGCTGTTACTGCCTCCCAACTACTCCCCATCAACATTTTATGAAAAATTTCAGACACACAGGAGAGCTAAAAAAAATTTAACAGTAAACACCCATATAACCACCTCTTAAATTTTATTTTACAATTTACATTTTACTATATTTGTTTATCACACATATATTCATCAATTACTCTTTCTTTGGTGCATTTCAAAGTAAGTAGTAAACCATTTCATCATGTGTGTCATTAATTAGCATTTGATATGTTTACAGATCAACTTTTTCTTTTGAGGTAATATCTACATATAATGAAATGCACAAATCTGAAGTATACATTTTAGATGAGTTTTGACAAATGTATAAACTCATGTAACCTAAACCCAATTAGAGAAATTATTTCCATCATTCAGTCCCTAACCCTCGGAGGCAACCACTGTTTTGATTTTTTTCTACCTTATATTAGTTTTGCTTGGTCCATGAATCTTGTACAGTAGATAGTCACCTATTCTTAAATTTTACATAAACAACAGCATAAAATCTGTTCTCTTTTGCATAAGATTTCTTTCAGTCAGTATGATGTCTTGGAGATGCGTCCATGCTGTTCTATGTGTTAGCAGGTTTCCTTTGCGTTAAAGAATAATATTCCATTCTATAGGTATACAACAATTTATCCACTCTCTCACTGATGGGCACTTGGAAATTTCAGTTTTTTTACAATTATGAATACAGTTGCCATGAACATCCTTTTAAAAGTCTTTTTGTGGACATATTTTCATCTGGGATAAATACCTAGGAGTGAAAGTGCTGGGTTATAAGGTAAGTAACTTGTTTACTTTCACAAGAAACCACCATGGTGTGCCTGGGTGGCTCAGTCGGTTAAGCGCCTGACTTCTGCTCAGGTCATGATCTCACAGCTCGTGAGTTCGAGCCCTGCGTCAGGCTCTGTGCTGGCAGCTCAGAACCTGGAGCCTGCTTCGGATTCTGTGTCTCCCTCTCTCTCTGCCCCTCCCCTGCTCATGCTCTGTTTCTCTCTGTCTCAAAGATAAATTAAAAACATTTAAAAAAATTAAAAAAAAAAAAGAAACCACCAAGCCATTTTCCAAAGTGGCTGTACCATTTTACACTCCCATCAACAATGTATGAGAGTTCTGGTTGCTCTAAGAAGCCCGTTTTTGACTGAGTAATTTAGTTCTGGCTAGTGTCACCCCTAGCATGTCATTCTGGGTTCCTTTGCCTTGAAAGAGTACCAGTAGCTGAACTCTCTCTTCAAGTTTATGTATAATAAAGTTTATATATAATGATAAAATAGTATTTTAGATTACACATTATAGAAATATAGATATATGAAGGGAAACTGAACTCTGTGTGCATATCTAAGGGGAATGCTGTGGCCCATGGAGACTGTTGGGCTTTCACCAATATCATCGGGTAAGGTGAGCCTGATTGAGATGAGGCTGATTGGAACATTAAGAAAGAATGGCAATTTACTTCTGAAAATTCAAGCTTAGGAACTAGCTTATAGGATAACAGAAGTCATATCCAGTTTTGATTATGCGAGGCAACAATTATGAACAGGGGGTCACTAGCACAACTTCTGTGAAGTTGGAAGACATGGTTTTAAAATATGTCACCACACAGATCAATTTCAAAGATTCCCTTTCCCTGCCCCATGGCCAGTGATCTAGACAGGATTTCAAATACCTTGAAAGTGTAATAGAAAAGAATCTCATATAAAATATGGGCTCCAGCAGATTTCAGAAAGGGGAGCGGGGGAAGTAAAAAAAACAAAAAACAGAAGACCCAAAAACAAAACCAAAAACCCCCAGCCATCTAGATAATTTGATAAGAGAACAGAGAAGATCTTGGCAATTTCCTCGTAATAGCTGCAATTCTTGGTAACTTAATCCTTGGGGGGATGGTAAGGTGAAGATATTCCCACATGCAAGAGCATATTTCAACAGATTTCCAATTAGAGACACTGTCCACCAAAATTGGTCTTATTTTCTATCTGGTGATAATCTACGGAATTTCTTTTCCCTAAACCAGACTTGGAAATATAAAAGTTACTAAATTTATCCAGTTTAGAGACTCCTATAATTCTGTTTGAGTCTGTATGTGTCTGCGTGACATCTGTGATATCCCGAACCTCCTCTGTCTGTTCTTCAGAGCGATGGGAAGATGAATAAAGAGTTTATGTTGACAAGGACTATGAACTAAGCAGCTCCAAACACACTCCCCCAGGCTCCCAGAACACAAAGAAAAAAGTAATCACTCCAAATGACCCCCAACTATTTAGAATTTCATACCATCAAGTCAGATGAACCAAAATTGCTACCACCTGTAAAGATTCAAAGAAATACAAAAATCACTAGGAAGAAGGAGAAAAAAAGTGGCAGATGTGCTTGGAGGGAGGGAAAACAAGCAGAGGAAGAACATGCTTGGAGCACCCCCTCCAGGGAACTGGTGATCATATCAGAGCCCGAGAAGCTCTGCCAGATTGGAAAGCAATAAAACAACATGCCTTATCTATCCTCATACTTGTGATTTTAAGAAAAGCTTATTAAAACTTAAAGATCTTGTAGGGTCATAGAACTGAAGGCTGGGAGGAGTTTGGGTTTGTCTATGTACAAAATCATAGACCTGTAGCTTTGGAAGGGACCTTGGGAATCATTTAGTATAATTTGCTACCCAATAAGAAACATCCCGTATAAATGGGAATCTGTTTTCTGCTTGCATTCCCCTAGTTATAGGAAATGTAGTCAGCTCCAACTTGGGGGAACTCCAGTTGTTGACAAGTTTTTCTCTTATACTGAGGCAATCTGCTTCCCTTTAACTTCTAATAATGGGTCCTAGTTAGCAAAAGAGAAGTAAATCTATTCATGGTTCTCTATAAGTTAGGTCTTCATAAATGTGAAGCTGGATATTGTGAATCTCCTAAGTCTTCTCTTTTCCAGGCTGAAATATTCACAGTTCTTTAAACAGTGATCTCTTGATAACCTGCTTAACTTTGTCTTCTAAATGCACTTTATCAGTGTCTTGCTTAAACTGTGCTCTAGATCAAATGCTACGCTTCAGGTATGGGCTTATCTTTATTGCACACCGCCTCCAATTACAGTTGATAGGAAAGGTTAGATTATTTGCTCACATTTACTCAAACAGGTAGTAGTAGAGACAGAAATAGAAAATAAATCTCCTGATTCTCAGGTCAGTGTTCTTTCCCTGTATCACACTGAAAATAACCTGTTGGATAGGAAAAATATGCTCCTTCAACGTAGATAACAGAGTTTTTGTGCTAATAAAGGGAATGAATGGAAAACAGCGAGTCTTAGGATTAAGAACTTCCTTCTCCTTGGCCAGGTTAATTCCCTTACTTGGATCTCCACTACTGTCCGCAAAGAAAAATGAGATGTACTCTTAGGCAGCCTTTTGGGTAAATGTATCTAGTATCAGAGGAGCAAAGCATACGGGTAACCTCTGGTCTCTGTTTAAGAGGTCCAGACAGGTTCCCTTTCCAACTCAAATCCCAACACTTACTTGTTTAGGCAATAAGTCTCCCCTGATATTAAAGGCAGATTACAAATAAATCAAAAAGAAAGTCAAAACTATTAAATATTGGCCTGGGTGGTGGCAGTGGGGTGGGGAAGGTAGGGACATAGAAGCTATCCTCGCCTTTTAAAAAAAAAAACTTTTAAGGGGCGCCTGGGTGGCGCAGTCGGTTAAGCGTCCGACTTCAGCCAGGTCAGGATATCGCGGTCTGTGAGTTCGAGCCCCGTGTCAGGCTCTGGGCTGATGGCTCAGAGCCTGGACCCTGTTTCCGATTCTGTGTCTCCCTGTCTCTCTGCCCCTCCCCTGTTCATGCTCTGTCTCTCTCTGTCCCAAAAATAAATAAAAAACGTTGAAAAAAAAATTAAAAAAAAAAGTTTATTCACTTACTTTGAGACAGAGAGAGAGAGAGAACAGGGGAAGGGGAGGAGAGAGAGGGAGAGAAAGAATCCCAAGCAGACTCAGCACTGTCAGTGCAGAGCCTGACACGGGGCTTGGTCTCACAAACCACGAGATCATGATCTGAGCTGAAATCAAAAGTTGGACTCTCAACTGACTGAGCCACCGAGGCACCCCCCATTAATCAGAATTTTGAAATCACAATACGTGTAGCAAAGGTGTAAAATGAAGTGATGCATATTACCTCTGGAGCAGTGGTAAAAATTGTTTCAGAGCATTGGGTAAAATAGCATCCTGGGGCATAGTGGCTGGCGATTTGGCTTACGTGCTTTCTTTGTAGCTTTCCCACCTCCCTCAAGTTCTGAATTCAGCCCTCAAAATACATATGGAATTAATTCAATATATACTTACTGCAAATCAACAAGACAAAAAGGCACTGAAAAGTGAAATTCGCACACAAAAAGAACAAGGCTTGCCTTAAAGTTGCTCAGCAACTAACGTTAAAAAGACAAACATGCAGACAAGAGATGCCGATATGAGAGAAAATGGATGCACACAATATAAACATACCTAGACTGAAGCTTTTCCTCTGAAAGTAAATTCCAAAGTTGGGGGAAAATTTAGAATCGGGACTAATTTACTTTTGACATCAGATTGAAAATTCCGTGAAATCCTCAACAGAAATTCCAGAATGAAAGTCCCATATAAAAGACACAGAAACTCTCCTTCTGCTGATGGAATAAAACTTGCCCTATGAAATTAACTGGCCCCTCGCACGAGCAGGCCTGTGTAACTGCCAGAACAGGTTAACAGCAGGATGGCCGCCGGCGCCACACTTGGCCTGCACATCTCTGTGCACTACTTTGATTCCAGTATATCTGAACTTTCCATGACTGAAGATGGGCTGCTGGGAAGAGACTGCTCCATGGTCAGAAATGATACTCAATCGTTTGTTTGGGAGTGGGGGAGCACTGCTATGTTCAGAGTGGAATATAAAAAGAACTGAGATAAGGCCCTGGTAAGCCATGTTGTCCTTCCCCTCCTGTCACTGGGTACACTAGTAAGCAAAAAACTATTATGCTGGACACAAGCCATTCTTATCCCCAAAGCAATGGATTTTACAAGCCAAATAACAAACAGAAACCAAATCTAGGAATGCTGAATTCACTGAGAAATCCAAAAGAGAAATATCAATTGTCAATTCCTTCCCAAAGGAGTTGGAAGGAAAGGCTGAATAAAGCAGTTCTATAAAATGCAATCCAAAAGCCCTCATTGTTTACTGCATGGTAAATCATAATGGCAGGAGTGGTCTTATCCTGTTACGCTGGAAAATGAGCTAGAAGAAGATAAAGTCACAGCCATAGCCACTAAATAAAGTAAATAAATACTTTATACATACAGCAGAATGCCCAAACAATGCATAGTCTCGCTGTTCTCAGCCACTCCTGCAAAGCAAAATTTCTCCCTTTTAGGCTCTGCTGCAGGAATCATAAGAAAGCATTCTGACAGACAGTCAGAATGTCAGGAAGATCATGAAAGCAGTTTGCTTAGAACACCACAGAGCTGGCTGATGTTTGAATTCTGGGCATAAGATCTTTTATTTCCCTTTACTGAATTAATGGGCCTATCTCTCAGTATTAAAAAAAAAAAAAAGGATAATGTACCAATAAAGAGGAGATGCTGTATATAATCAACTAAACCATGTTAATCTCTCCCAAGTATAGAGCTGAAGACTGCCATTCTGTCTGTTGAATGGGAACAATGTTATAGACAGACAGTCAGGGGACCCAGAGTCTCTCATTTCTATATTCTATATTGACACTTTCCTTCTCTCACTGTAAACATACACCTATGGGTTCACTTGGGATCAGCTCAACAAATAAAAATCTCATTAGGGGCGCCTGGGTGGCTCAGTCAGTTAAGCATCCGACTTCGGCTCAGGTCATGATCTCACGGTCCGTGAGTTTGAGCCCTGCGTGGGGCTCTGTGCCGACAGCTCAGAGCCCGGAGCCTGCTTCGGATTCTGTCTCCCTCTCTCTCTGTCCCTCTCCCACCTGCACTCTGTTTCTCTCTCTCTCTCTCTCACATAAATAAATTAAAAAAAATTTTTTTTTTTTAAATCTCATGTGCATCAAGACAAGACTCAATGAGCCAGTCATTTTACATTTAGGTATACTTTTAGGTAAAAAGTCTCAAGAAACAGTCATATGCATGCACAATGAAAGAAGCATAAGCATGTTCCATGAAATGCTACTTGTAACAATACCAACAAAAATTGGAAACAATTTAAATGTTCTTCAGTAGGATAAAGGATTATAAAATGTGACATATTAATAGAATACTATACAACAGATAAAGGGAACAAATTAGACCTCGTTATTGGCACAGAGAATTCTTAAAAATACTATTGGATGAGAAAAATGAACAACGAATAGCATGATCTACATACATAAAGTTAGAAGACACACAAGGTAACATTCCATATTGTTCACAGGTACTCATATATGGCTTAAAAGCATAAAAAAAATAAACTTGAAAGGATACATAACCAAATTCATGTCAAGAATAGGCCTGCCTAGAGGGGGACAAAAACATAAGAGACTCTTAAATATGGAGAACAAACAGAGGGTTGCTGGAGGGGTTGTGGGAGGGGGGATTGGCTACATGGGTAATTAGGAATCTAATTGAGGAATCTACTCCTGAAATCATTGTTGCACTATATGCAACAATGAGGAATCTACTCCTGAATCTACTCCTGAAATCATTGTTGTACTATATGCTAACTAACTTGGATGTAAATTAAAAAAAAAAAAAAAAAAAAAAAAAAAAGAATAGGCCTGCCCTGAGCCACTGTGGAAAACAGTATGGAGATTACTCAAAAAGTCAAAAATAAAACTACCCTAAATCCAATAATCACACTACTGGGTATTTACCCCCAAAATACAAAAACACTAATTCAAAGGGATAGATGCAGCCCTATGTTTATTGAAGCACTATTTACAATAGACAAATTATGGAAAGCAGCCCAAGTGCCCATTGATAGACGAATGGATAAAGAAGAAGCAGTGTGTATTTATATATATATAATGAAATATTATTCAGCCATAGAAAAGAATGACATCTTGCCACTTGCAGCAACATGGATGAAGCTAGACAGTATAATGCTAAGTGAAATAAGCCAGAGAAAGACATACCATATGATTTTACTCAAATGTGGAATTTAAGGAACAATGAGCAAAGGAAAAAAAGAGACGAAGAGAGGCAAACTAAGAAACAGGCTCATAACTATTGAGAACAAACTGATAGATATCAGAGGGGAGGTGGAAGGGGGGTGGGTTAAACAGGTGAAGGGGATCAAGCACCGGGTGAGGTATGGAAGTGCCGAATCATTATATTGTACACCTGAAACTAACATAACACTGTATGTTAACTGTCCTGGAATTAAAATAAAAAACAATAAAAGTTTTTTTTTTTTTTTCTTTTTAAGGAAAAGAATGGGACTGCCTAGGCCTGGGGATAAAATATACTCAAATGTTTTGCATTTTTTATTCCCATTTAATTCTTTTTCCTTTCTTCTCATATTTCTTCTTGCCAATTTATAGATTTTAAAATCAAAGATGAAACAGACAAAAATGTTGAATTTTCAAGTCTGGATAGCAGAAATATAATGTTTGTTATGTTTAAATTTCTCGAAAAACATTAGGTCTCAAAGGGGCCAATCTCTTGACTATATTTACTTTGAGGTATGGAAAGATACATCTATTGGAAATTCGGAATTCTAAAATAAGTAAAGACTTAGCATTGTTTAGTGTTTCCTCTAAAACTTAAAGTGGGGAATTCATGGCTATCTGCGTGAATGTCTGCTGCTCCACTATGCTGCTTCTAGATGAGGTCAACGGAGAGAGGAGGGGGAAGAGCATCACCGTTTGTTGACTGGCTTTGGCATCAGACAGACCTGAGTTCAATTCCTGATTTAGCCTCTTAGTGAGACTTTGGCTAAGTGCTTACCCTCTTTGAGTACCAGTTTCCTCATCTATAAAACAGAAATAATTCTTATCTCCCATAGTCTTTGGAAAATTACTTGAGATAATGTAGGAGTATGCTGCTTAGTTTTTGCCTAGCACATAGGAGATACTCAGATGGGCAAGGAAAATGAAAGGGATGAGGAAGCATTTACTGAGGGCTTTTAAAAGTTAACCATTCTTTTGTTAATTCTATATATGTGATGAGGATGGGACGTTCTCCTCATTATAGGAGATGGGGCGGACATGAAGAGGTGAACAAGTACAGGATGTGAGGTGATGAGGGGGAACAAGAAGCCTTCTAGATGTACCCCAAACCACCTCCATCATCACTGAGAATGGCTGTTCTAGCTTAGCAGAACCAACAGAGGCCTGGGTATTTTAGGCTCCTAGAATTGCAGAGGTGTGGCTGGTAGCAACTCTGGGAACCTGGGATACAGAGATCACAGAGATGTGAGGCTTCCTGCTGGTGGCAGCTGAAACCCCTGGTTAGACAAAATTCTGGGGCACCAGAAGCCGTGGAGGGCTGCTGCTTTGTCTAAGCAGCCTGCAAGTGGTCTCAGGGACCCCACCCTGAATAAGAGGCTCCAGGAATCCCAAATGAAGGCCAAAAGGTTGTCCTAAGATATCCGTCTGCCCGAAGTCTCACTTCTCTCCAAAAGAGAGACAATGCTATATGTATCTTTGTTCCAAAAAACAGTAAGGCACAAAATAAAAGACTAAAAAAAAAAAAAAAAAAAGAACTCTTCAGACATATTAAATCACAAATTCTAAAGAACCCTCAAGTGGAGGCCTCCTGCCCTCCCACCCTCCCTTCCCCACCTTCTTTCCCACACTATCCTGAACACATCCTAAGTTGCTGCTGAAAACATACAAATGCTTTTCTTAACTATTTGTGTTTCCCAACAACAGTTTCAGTCAACTAAGCCAACTTCAGCCAAAAAAGTATCAGTCGCAGATACCTATTTTCCTATAGTTATTAATCTTCAAAAATCACAATAATCAGAAAATGAATAAAACTAACTTGCCTTTGTATTAAGCCTCACCTAAATGGTTCCTTCCCTAGAAAAACAGGCGGCAGGGCAGTTCTAGCCTCATTTAAATGTTTCTTGCTGAAATTTAAACCTCTGCTGTCTTAATCTTCTCTATGTGCATGGAATAGTTTGGAAGGAAGGAATCAGCAACTTGAACAAGGTTCTCTAGCAGGCCCCAAAACTGCTCCTGATTTTCCTCTCGGTCCAGAGACATTGCCTATCATTTTAGCAGCCAGGTGCTTTGATGTGTTTCTTATTACGTTCAGAAAATGAGGAAACAGATGGTGGGAGGCATTAAGTGACATGATTGAGGCCAAGAATAAGGGTTTAAAAGCCCTCCCACTTCATTTGGTGGGAGATATTCTTTCTGCATTCTGGTCTGCATTCTCTCCAAGTTTAAATGAGGTAGGTGAAGATCGTGGTGAATGCTCCGTCTGCTTGGGAGTAAGAGTTAAAATCCCAGCCTCTTGGATATCTTGTCTGTCATTCAATCCTCACGTGAGTCTGCCTTCCTTAATCGGTATCTCTTGAGGGGGTGCCTGGAGAGTCAGGGTTAGTCAAATGAGGTTTTTCACAACAGAGAGGTCTACTGAAGGAGGGGGTGAAGGAAGGAGAGAGTGTGGGGGAGGTGTGGGAGGAAGAGAGAGAGAGAGATGGGAGAACGGGAGAGGAGGGATTAAGGGAGGAAGGGAGGTGGGAAGATACGAAGGGAGGGAAGAATACAAGGAGGAAGGGGATTGCAGGGGAGAGTGGTTAAGAACTCCACTCTATCCTTCCATTTTTGGGGGGAGAAAAAACCCTTGTGATGTTGGTGCTAATATGATGTAAAGGGGTGTGTTCCTATGAGGAAAAGTTTCAATTTTCATCTTGATAAATACTTCTGGGTTTGCACATATACCACAACTGAGTATAGTTCAAGATCAAAACTGCACCTGCAGTTCACAATGACCTATTTTTTGCCCCAGTCCCCCAAAGTTGCTCTGTAGCAAAGCCAAGTCAAAACAATGCTCAAAAAAAGGCTGCAAGTTCCTGGCAATTTCCCTTCCACTCCACATGCTGCCAAGGTCACCTAGAGGTGAGGCTGAACTCTCCATTCGGCCTTTTTTTTTTGGTCTTTTCCTCCCCCTTTCCCCTCCCTCTACTTACGTACATACTGATACGGTTTATAGCCTGTACCTCAATAGCATTATCACCCTGGATTTTTATCAGACCTGGGGTCAGGGGAAGCAGGAAAGGAGATTGGATGTGAGTCTGGGTGTGGCAAGGTCCTGTTGCCTTATCAGGGAGGTAAGAAAGTGAATCCACCTGGTATGCTTCTGGCTGTGAAGTGCAGGGAGGTGAGCCAAGGTGCCAGGGGGTCACTAGGAGTTCACTTTGGATCGGTGCCCAATGTTTGCAAAACTTAGCTCATCAACTTTTCTAATTTGCAAAGATGTATTTCCTGTTTGGTTTCTTCCTCCCTGTCATCTAGGCAAAAGAATCCAGTATGCAGCTTGTTTGGCGTGTACAGGAAACATCCCTTTCCTGAATTAAGTCCAATTATGGTAATTCATTCAGAAAATTCTCGGGATCACTGGTACAAGTTAAACTGCCCAGGGTGGAGGAGTTGGGTGTTTAGCCAGGGGACTGTCAAGGATCCCTGGGTGCTTTCCTCACCACTGCATTGACCTGTACCTGAACCTACCCCATGTCATTTCACAAACCACGTAACCTTGGTGTGCCTTGTCTTACTCTCCAATAAAATGGTGGTCCTCACTATTTATGTCTAAGCTACTTCTATGACCTGTTTAGAGAGCCCCAGAGAGTAGAACAACTAAGTCTCAGTGACAGAAAAAGAAACACAGGATCAAATTTCAAGAGTTTGTGCTCCAGGACTTTGGGGCTGACAGGGGGGCCCTATGGCTGGTCCTTAACAGAATGTTAGTGGCACTGTTCTTTTATGCTAATTTCGGATAGAACTGGCCATTGCGTGGGTCCTACTAAAGAATAATTACAAAGCAGGTGGGAATACTAATTCCCTCTGATTAAAATCCTGGCTGAAAATACTGCAAAATGCCAAGAAAAGGTGTTCATTTTCTGAAACGGATATTGCTCTAAAAAGAAGGTAAAAGATGAGACCAAAGACTCTACTTTTCTAGTTACAAATTGTACTTACACCCATCTGACCTACTTTGGAATCCAGGTGTGGTCAACAACTATAGCAAAATCACTTCCACTCAAACTAGAAGACATTCCCAAATCAAGGTACCTGTGGTCAAGACATATTTCAAGGGACTGGATTCTCTGCTGACATAAAAAGAAGGTATGCACTCAAGCCCCCTTAGCCAAGTAGCTCATTTATCAACATGAAAGCAGGACATCTATAGACATGAACTAACTTCTCAGTGGAAATCCTTTGGCTTTCTTTTAATTCCATTTTAAAAAAAGTTTATTTGTTCACTCATTCATTCAACAAACATTTTTGAACAGGGGCTGTGTGCCAGGAACTGAGATAAGGATATAAAAATATGTGAGACAACAGTCTCTATCTTAAACAGTTCACAGCTAGTAGAGGAGACATATAGGAAAATAAATATAGTACGGTATGATATACTATAATAGAGTTTTGTGTAAGGTGTTAAGGACACAGGGCTGGCCAGTTCCTGCCTGAGAAAGTCAGAGAAAGTTTCCCAGATGAGGAAACATCTGACCTGAGTCTTAAAAGTTGAGTAAATGTTTGCCAGGGGAGTGAGTGCCTAGCTAAAAGGAGGAAACTTTGCTATGCCATGTTTGTTGAATAGCAACAAAGTTTGTATGGGTATACCTAGGGGATGGTAGAAGAGGCAGCTGGCAAGGCAGGTATGGGCTAGCCTGAGAAGGCACTTTACACAAGGGCTTTTGTTTTTTTTCTTCCTTCTCTGGAGGTGATGGACAGATCCTGAAGAGTTGTGTTTTTTTTGTTTTTGTTTTGTTTTGTTTTTGCAGAAGAATGATCAGATTTTTAGTTTAAAAAGTTTGGCAGCAATTGCAGGGGGAAAGGGGCTTACCATGCAGAAACAGAAGAGATATTGAGACAATGTGCAAAATAACTATGACAAAGTTTATGATAAGTGCTGACATTAATGTGGGTACTTGTATAAGTTTTGTTTCATATAGCTGCCACCACCATTATGGGTGTTGTAGAAAATCTGTAAGAGTTCAGAGATTGGAGGGGCGCCTGGGTGGCTCAGTCGGTTAAGCGTCCGACTTCAGCCCGGGTCACGATCTCATGGTCCGTGAGTTCGAGCCCCGCATCAGGCTCTGGGCTGATGGCTCAGAGCCTGGAGCCTGCTTCCGATTCTATGTCTCCCTCTCTCTCTCTGCCCCTCCCCCATTCATGCTCTGTCTCAAAAATAAATAAATGTTTAAAAAAAAAAAAAAAGAGTTCAGAGATTGGAATGTGATGGTGAGGGAGGCACCATGGAGAAAGCAGGAAGGAACTAAGAAACCAAGGCTAAGATAGAGGGAGCATCCCAGATTGCAGATACAGCACAAATGAAGTGTGATGCTTCTGGCCGCAGGCTAGAAACATGATGTATCCAAGAAATGGACAACACCTACCAGACTGACGGGGAAACAAAAGACATAAAATTACCTGAGGCCCTACACATTAAGGCAGATAGACCAAGTTACATAAAAGTCCACCAATATCTAAATGGTGTCCCAAAGTGACAGGAGGCAATTTCTGTGTACAATGAGCCGCCATGATCATGCATGTAGTAGGGTTTAGTTAATTTCTAAGTTTGTGCATTTGACTGAGATGAGCACACTGGACAAATACAAGGCATTCTCTTTCAAAAAGACATGGATTCCTCTAGTCTATTAGCGATGTTGGACTTAAATCACCAGCCAAGTGAAATGACATTAAATTAAGATAAACATGCCTTGTGAAGTTCCCTCTTCATTTAAGTGTGGTACAAGAATTGCAAGAGTGTATAATGCAGGCTGCCACTACAAGAGGAGTTGAGGAGGCCAAGAGTGTATTTGGGTCTTAGCTGAAACCTCTTTTGAAATAGGAAGACCTCAGTGTTACTTACACATTTAACACTTACAGTAAACAGAGATGTGAACAATTAGATCATTCCAATCCCATGAATGGAATATTTCCA
This sequence comes from Felis catus, assembly GCF_018350175.1. Taxonomy (NCBI): domain Eukaryota; kingdom Metazoa; phylum Chordata; class Mammalia; order Carnivora; family Felidae; genus Felis; species Felis catus. The sequence continues at coordinate 88,780,735 of NC_058370.1, forward strand.
CCCAGTAATAAACCCATTTTGGATTATTATTCTTTGTTTATTAAACCAACAAGAGCACTCATTCTAGCCAGCCTGTCAAAGGCACAAAGTGAACTAAATGGTTTGTTTAGTCTAACGATAGATGCTCTCTGCCAAATAAGGAGGATCCCAAAATAAAATGTGACTTTACCATGGAATGATATTACATAATTACAGGGAGGGGACAAAAAGATGGCGGCAACAGAACGATGCACTTCTTTTTATTCAGTGTGACAAGAGATGAAATGGATTTCTTGCCAATTTAAAGCACCGAGTGTGACGAGGTGTAGCTCATGACTGATTCTGGCAATAAATCAATTGTTTATGGTATTCCCTTAACATAGCACACACTTAATAACTGCAGCACCATTATTTGATTCAGTTGATGATCTAAGGCAGTAAGCCACACACTAACTTTAAGATAACATTTCCCGGACAACAAAGAGTTAAATTTTATCTCAGACCCATTCACTCTACACCATAAATGACCCCATCACCCCTCCTTGTCATTAACAATGCTAAGTTACTGCTGTATGATTTTACCTACCTCATTCTGAATAGTTCCAGAAAGTTGTCCAGCCCATGTGTCAACAGACCACTTGGAGTTCAAGCAACACTCCATAGCTCTCAGCTGGTAATTACAATGTTTTCCTAAATATGTAGATGATATATGATTTCCAAATTACAATAATCTTCCTGGGTCACTATTAGGCCTGGTGACCTCTCAGCACTTCAGGAATCGATTCACAAAGTGGGCAAGTCACTTTCCTCAGCAGTTTTAACAAATTTTATGCTTCACGTAGACATGGATGGTCAAAACTCATTTTTATTTTCTGATTAGTGCTGCTCAATTAATCCTCAACTCTCTTAGAATCGGCACTAAAAGAGACATAATCTTCTTTCTACAAGTACACTTGGCCCCGGACACATCCTGATTTCACCTGTTCAGGTCTCTGGGTATTCAATAAAGCAAGTTCAGCCGCTGTGCCAAGAGGCCACACAGAGTTCAAGGTAACACCTCACAGCCATCAGCAGGTTAATTATAATTTCATTTTCAAACACACCGACTGCATGCTTGTTTCAACTCCAAATGACCTTACCTGCTTAATTTTTTTTTTGGGGGGGGGAGGTCTACATGGAGTAAATTTCTGTCAGCAAAGCTGAAAGGCCACTCAGAGTTCATGGTAACAATTCATATTTTTAACAGGTTGCCCAGACCTAAATCCTCACCTTCAAACATTCCAGAGAGAGCACTTAGTAGCTGTGAAGAAAATGGGGCATGGGGGATGGGGATGGGAGAGGATAGGAAAGGGAAGGAGAGCCCTGGCTCCTGACTTCTGGAGTTTTGAGAGGATTAGTGCCAACGGCGATCTCAGTGAGCCGACTCTGGCTCCTGGGGGAAGGCCTTGCACTTCTGGGGTGGAGCCTTACAGGAGTTTCTAGATACTTACTTAATGACTGCATCACTGTCAGAAGCAGAACTAGTTCAAGAGCAGTCTTGTGTTCCACTCTGAAGCGATCATAATAGGGGAAGCTTGAGGCTACATTGAAGGCAACGGGGAAAATGCTGATCTCCTTCTGCTTTCTCAGTGAGCGGGAACAGAAAAGAAGTTCTCTGAGGGGTAAATGCTTTCTGCAAAGGGTTCCTTCTCTTATCAATTAGGGTGGAAGAGCCCAGGTAATATCAAAGAGAGGAGTCAATTCAGATGTGATTTTTTTTTTAATCCCCTGTTGCCCATGTTGTATCACATGCCAGAATGACAAGTTTTGTGGGAATGTTCTGTAGGACCAACTGACCCATTTTCCCACTTAAAAACCAAACCCAAACAAGTGGCCCCAAAGTTTTTGCTCAGGAAGGCTTTCTGCATAACTTGTCACTCATCCTGTATGAAAATCTCATTTTCCATCACAGAGCTTAGCTGTTTTTTGTTTGTTTGTTTTAATTCTTTTATTCTTTCCAAACTATGTACATGACTCAACTGCTCATTGTATTGTTCATGTTGCAAGCAACTTGAAGGGACCAAAAAGAAGTCTCACTAACGTATTTCATTCTTGGCAATTTATTCCCCTTGATACAATTATGAGTTGCATGGGACTTTGCCTCAAGTTGCTTAAGAGAACTCTTCCCTAAAACTTGGATCACCACCTGGCTTGGGCTGCGTCTACTTTCTTACAGCCTGACCTGCCCTGTTGAGACTGTTGGAATGATAAAATGAAATGACAATTTCTATAATGTTCACTCATTCCCTGTACAGAGAGAGGTTCCTTGTCTTGGCAAACAACCGGGTGGCGTAACAACCATTTCCCTCTCAAAATGTGACCGCGGTCCATTGCAATATTGATTTTCAAATGAGGGAGGTAATTTCTGGTTACTGCAGGACCACAGAGCATTTAGTTGAGTGCCCACCATAAAGACTGAATGTTTCATTACTGTTGCATCATCCAGTGATTTAAATTTCTTAGTTGCAGAGCTGCTTTCTCCCCTCACATAATCTTATGAAGAAGTCGAATTTATAAAACACAGAATATCAAAGCTGTTCAGGCAGATTTGGGATAAATCACTCAGGGACCTATCAGCTCAGCCCTTCTGCCTCCCCCATTCGACCAGCTTCTACCACCACAGCATAGAATCACACCCACGGGAGCTCAATGGAATCACTGGCGGCCATGCAACACAGCTTAAAAGCTACTTAAACATGGATGTTGGTAGTAATTAGAAAGTAGGTATTTGTAACTGGCAAATCATTTCCCCAAACTTAATTAACTCAGAACTATATGAACATGTTAGAACACCTTTTTTTCCCCCATTAAATTATCATCTCTTGGAGGCAGGAGCTTTGGTTTGTTCATATTATACACTCTCCACAATACCCAGCTCATCCTAAATGTTCAGTGAGTGTTACATTACACTTGCCTCAGATTGAAAGAAAAAATTACTTTCTGTGCAAAACATGTCATATTACAGGGGGCAGGGAAGATATCGCCCTCCTCCCTTACCCTGCATTCATCCAGAAATCCCTAGTCATCACAGGGATTGTGAGAGACCAGTCATCACATCAGACTCCATGATGAATAGAGTCATCATAGAAACATTCCACCTGACCTTCAAACAAGATGACAACATATATGCATCTCAACTTCCTTAGTGAGAAATGTAGAATGGCAATTGGAAGTTGAGGCCTTGAATAAAGCGTCTTTGGTCTCAACTTCCCCACTTATAAACGGCAACAACTGAACTGATCATTTCCCTTGTCTGGCATTCCAAAGGAGGTGGTGAGTGTTAAACCGAGGCAAAGAAGTCATTTGAAGTCTGTTTTTCATTTTAGGGGGATTGTTCCTTCTCAGTCAACAAGCAACCAAGTATTCATTGACATCCTCTCGGGTCCAAAGAGAGCAATGAACTTGAAGTCAGAACACGGGAGCCCAAATGTACAATTGCTACTGCACGGCAGTAAGATATTGCTCAAGAGCACCCTGAGTACCTGTTTCTTCATTACTATAAGTGGAATAATCTTTATCTTACAAGATTATTTGTAAGATAAAAAAGATAATTACGAAACTATCTAGTGTTTCTGGTGGATATTTGATTCAGGATCCCGTGTGAGATCCCGAGAACACAGAGGGTTCAAGGTGAGATACAAAAGAAATGTACTGTGACTTTGTAAATCAATTGCCATAAGGTGAATACCCAGGCAGTTTGTATTTTAATGTTCATAGGGCTCTGGGGTACCAGCTTAGCTATGTGGGATTAAAGTTGTGGGACGGTAAGGGAGGAACTCAGGGCTCTGGGTTTGTTCCTAAGTAAGCCTCAGGATATATCAAATTGACCTAGATTCAGAACCCTACTAAGATTAAAGGCAGAACCAGAGCCACATTCCGTTTGTAGAACAATCATACTAATGGTTGCTCTGTGACATGAAAAGGATTTTCATTTCAATCACCACATCTTTACCATCACTTTCTTTCTCTTTTCCTCTTTTATACCTGAATCAGGGTTGAACTGGAACTAGAACAGAGACTGGATATTCTCAGAAGTGTAGAATCCTACAGTCACAACCCTATTTACCGGTGTTAAGATCTGTTCCTTTAGGTAATTATTCCTCTGCCAAACTTTCTGGAGTTACATAGTTACATTTTAGATTCCCCTCAGGGATAATCTGACCAATCTTTATGATTAGAATCAAAATACGTCCGGTAAGGGATCAGGTGGCTTAGAAAATTTGGACCTTGGTCCACACAAAAATTGTATCAAGGGTCCAAATGTTAAAGAATTGCTTTTTGTATGTGGTAAATTATGATGACAGAGGAACTTCTGCTAAATTTGTGCTCCTCCCTTTTGGATCTACATTGGTGAACTAGCAAAATAAGTACAGATAATTTTCCTAAAGCTATTGAGTCATTTAGAAACAGATGACTGACTAACATTATCATCAACAATAACTTGCTTAATGGAATCAAGTAATGCTTCCTAAAAATACATCTTTCATCTGTCTTACAGCAAGCATGTACTAGTACTTAATCTATGTAGGGTCTTAGTCATTACCACCTCTGGCCTTTATTAATCTCTTCCTATCATTCTGGTTCTATTTTGCCATTTTTTCCTTTTTGTACTTTAAATAAATGGCACTATAACAAAGCATTTTATTTATGAGATAGATTCAAGTAATATATTCTGTCATTCCTCTCTGTACTTTTCTTTCCCTGTTTCATCCTCATAATCTTTTTGGGGATTCTCTCCTTTGCCTGTATCACCTCTGACTACTTCACAAATTAATTCAGATATGTTTCAACTATGGTAACTCACTACTCTTTTCTCCTTTTCACATTCCTCGTGCTCATAACCCTGTTTCTAGTGAAATGTCCTGAGATAAAACAGATGTTAGAATTAAGCAAAAACAAATGACCATTTCCCATGCACCAATATGAGTATAAAAGCCCATGATATTAACCTGAAAGAATCATTGGAAATTAAAAATTAAACATATCTTTAGAGATCATTCATCCAGACATGGTTGGGAGCCTATGAGGCTTCAAAGTGTTAAAGGTGGTGATGGCCTCAGTGAGAATTTCTATTTTAAATCAACAAACAGGTTTTGGGTAGGATGAGTAACTTGAAGCAGACCAACACTTCTGCCAAGAACAATTAGAAAAGCCAGAAACAAAATTAAAAAAAAAAAAAAAAGCTGCCTGAAGGCATCAGAGAGCTGCTGAGACATCCAGGATTGGAGAAGACAAGATCTTGGAGAAAAGAGAAGTTCTTTGGGATAAACCCAAAATTCTGCATACCGGATTCTTGGTGTTAGGAGAGAGGCAAGGAAGCCAGGAGAACTTCTGGCAAACTCACGGGGCTGGAGAGAAAATATCGGGGTTTGGTGTTACCAAGGGACAAAGAATTTAAATAATCAAGGTTGCATAGACAAAGAAGGGACAGAAATGCAAGCTCACTGGCACGTGCTGATGCTAAACCAGAACAGGCAGGGGCCTAAGAAGTAGAGCAGAGTTTCCTATAGACTCTTGGTGCTGAGAAAACAAAAATTAAGAGTTCAACTCCCAGCATGGGGGCTTACTAACAAACCCTGGGCCCCTACTTGGGACACACTGAGGAATACTGGTAACAGTGGATACAAACAAAGCATACACGGAAACTTACACAAACTGCAGCTCATGCACAAGTCTGCACAATTCCTCAAAGGATGGCACTGGTGTCCTTCCTCCCTCTAAATACCGCCTAAAAGACAAGATGAATCTCTGGGGGAGAACATTAGCTAGGGCCGCTAAAATTTTCATGCACAATGGCTGGGATTCAATAAAAATACAAACTTGCTTAGAATAGGAGTAAAAAAACAGACAACAGAAAACAGTCCAACAGTTGAACAAAATCAGAAATAAACTTTAAAATAACTGTGACTCATGTGTATAATAAAACAGAGGACACAATGAAGGATTTCACCACACAACTGAAAAATGAAAAAAAAGGAAAAACCCAGCAAATTCCAGCAATGTAAAATACAATAGCTAAACTTAAGAACATAGGGGCACCTGGGTGGCCCAGTTGATTAAGTGTCCAACTCTTGGTTTTGGCTCAGGTCACAGTCTCTTGGTTTGTGAGTTTGAGCCCCGTGTTGGGCCCTGTGCCCTAATGAGGAGCCTGCTTGGGATTCTCTCCCTCTCTGTTTCTCTCTCTGCCCCCTTCCTGCGCATGCACGCCCCACCACCACCTCTCAAAAATAACATAAAAAAAAAAAAAAAAAAAAAGGAATACAGTGGGTGGGCTCACTGCTGAAGAGAGCATTAGTAAATTGGAACACTGGTAAGTACAAAATATCTAGACTGAGGCAAATAACCTAGACTGAACAAAAAGATAAAACATATGGGATATAGTGAAAAGAGCCAAATATTTAGGGTTTATGTCCCAAAAAGGAAGAGCTAGAGAATGAAGGAAATGAAAAGGAAAGATATAATAGCTGCAATTTTTTAAAACTAATGAATGATATCAAGTCACAGATTCAAAAGGAATTTTAAATTCCATGGAGGAAAAACCCACAACAAGGCACAGTAGAGGAAAACTGCCAAAACCAAAGACAAACCTTCAAAGGACCAGCAATAAGACTGACGCCTGACTTCACCAAGAAAAATGATGAAAATCAGAAAACAATAGAACTGAAACACTGACATGCTAAACAAAAGTAACTGAAACTTAGAATTCAATACTCAGTGAAACTGTTCTTCCGGAATGAAGGCAAAAAATAAAAAGACAGTTTAAAACAAACAAAAGCTCAGTAATTTGTTATCAGCAGACCTACACCAAAAGAAATATTAAAAAGAATGTGGAAAGAAACAAAAGGGTAAATATGTAGATACATATAAATAAATATCATCATCATCATCATCATCGTAGTGTTCCTTTGGATTTAGAATATTTGTGAAGTTAAAATGCACAATGGAAATAATAATAAGGTTCTAGAATTTTTATGGAACTTGTTAAGTTATACTACACTCTAATAAGTTAAGGATGCTTAACTTATTGCAGTGTTTAGGGCAACCACTAAAAGATATACTAGCCAATAAAAGATATGTTTGTTATACAGTCTAAAAAACAAACTAATAAGATTAAACTAATTATTAAACTAATTATTAAAACTAATAAGATTAAAAAGTTAAACATTAAAAAGTTAAAATTAAAACAATTAATTTTTAAGAGGGAAGAAAAAAGGAAAAAAAAAATCCAAAAAAAACCAAAAAACAAAAAACAAAAAACCCAAAACCAAAGACAGGGAAAAAATACAAAAGAAGAAGTATAATGATATATAGATATATATATATATATCCCAACATATCAGTAATTAATTTAAGTTCCAATTAACTAAATACCTCCCCCCCATTAAAAAGCAGAATTTGTTAGAACAAAGACTAACAAACACCCTACAAGTCCTGATAAAATACCTTAAATACAACAATCTTAAAAACTTGAAAATAAAATGAAAAAATATGTACCATGCAAATACTGGTCAAAAAGAAAGCTGATGTGGCTATACTAATAATACTGGACAAAGTAGACTTTAAGGGAAGAAGCATTATTAGAGATACAAGGGGATCTATTATAATGTTCAAAGAGTCAATCTACCAAGAAGATGCAACATTCCTAAATTTAAATACACCTAGTAATTTATGCTTCAATATAAGTAGAGAAAAAAATATACAGGAATAAAAAGAGAAGTAGCAAATCTACAATCATAACTGGACAGTTACATGCCTCCTAATTACTGATATAACAATTAGGATAACAACCAAACAGTTAGTAGAGATATAGATTTACCCATTGTGACGAACAAACTTGATCTGACTGGTGTCTACAGAACACTGCAGACAGTAACTGCAGAAAAAACACTTTTTGAAAGGCATTAGAATATTTACCAAAATTGACCACATGCTGAAGACAGATGACAGATCTCAACAAATTTCAAAGGACTAGAAATAATTTTATCATATATTCTCTGATCACAGTAAAATCAAACTAGATATCAATAGCAAAAGATAGCTAGAAAATCCAAAAATGGAAAATAATGTTGAATGTTAATGAAAATAAAAGAAATGAAGACCATAAAAATGATTATAATTTTGCAAACATGTTCAAAGATGACCTTAAACAAACTGGTAATTACATTCATTGATCAGACTCCATAAAAACTTATATTTAAAAAGAGGAGGGGCATCTGGGTGGTGACTCACTCAGTTAAGCATCTGACTCTTGATTTTGGCTCAGGTCATGATCTCACAGTTCGTGAGTTTGAGACCCACATTGGACTCTGTGCTGACGCCATGGAGCTTACTGGGGATTCTGTCTCCCTCTCTCTCAGTCCCCTGTCCACTCACTCTATTTGTCTCTTTCTCTCTCTCTCAAAAATAAAAAAAATAAACATTTAAGAAAAATAAAAAGAGGAAATATATTTGTATTCAATTTGACTTTGTATTCATTAGGATTTAGGATTACACTTATTTTTTGATAAATAGTTGCACTTTCTAGCATAAAATACCTTTTCTTATTTTATTTAGAAACACAACTTGAAAATTATATATACAAATTAGTCTTTACTGTTCAAAATTAAAAATATCAAACAATAAGTCTTATAAATAGATTTGGCTCTTTGGATCTGTATTTTATTTTATTTATTTATTTATTTATTTATTTATTTATTTATTTTAACATTTATTTATTTTTGAGACAGAGAGAGACAGAGCATGAATGGGGGAGGGACAGAGAGAGAGGGAGACACAGAATCTGAAACAGGCTCCAGGCTCTGAGCAGTCAGCACAGAGCCTGACGCGGGGCTCAAACTCATGGACCGTGAGATCGTGACCTGAGCCGAAGTCGGACGCTCAACCAACTGAGCCACCCAGGTGCCTCTGGGTCTGTATTTTAATAACTGGAGCTTCTTACATTTTATCTGTAAACAATTCAATAAAATATTATAATTGGATTACTCAATAAATTCTGCTTTCTTTTACATAATTGGCTTAATTAAATACTATGCATAATTTTTATAAGGGAAATGGTGACAAGTATGTAATTAATATTTCCAGATATTACATTTAAATTAACCTCAGAGTCTATAATAATATGCAAAATATGAATTTTTAATTTGCTTCTTTATCACATGCCATGAAACAAATGACAATATTATTTTTCTTTTAAGTTCCAAAAGGGAGGCGATCTAGATGTAGAATTTAGACATGACTTAAATTTAGATCATGTCTAAATTCTACAACTCATGAATGTTTGAAAATGCTCATTCACTCTAATGTCTACCTCCAACTTTTATGGAGAAGGAAAATAAGACTCTGAGCAGTTACACAATTTGACCAACGACACATTTTCAGTTAGCAGAGCGAGGGGAAACACTCAAGTGTCCTGATTATTGCCTAGAGTTTTCTGTAGCACAGCATAACAAACCATCTGCCCCTTCTAGCACGATGGCACATACTAGCTCCTCAACTGATTTTTTTACAAACACAGAAAGAATCTGGTCAACTCTAGCTATGAAAAGGCGGCCATGTCGTACTGAGAAATTCGCAAATATAATGGCTCTTTACATTCTCGTCCACCTTCAATACATTTGGCTTTCACCAACTGATGCCTGAAAACATCTTTGGATAATTTTCAGCAGAGAAACAATAAATCAGGGATGTCAGTGGGCTGAGAGGGGAGAACTTTTCCAATTTTCATAAACAAAAACTTCAGTGACAGCTGCTTTCAGGTTTTGAATGTAATTTTCCTAACTGATGTCTTCACTGTGGCGTGCCTTGGCTGTCTTCCACTCACTAGCCAATCTTGGGGGAAACGTGATTTATGTTGACGCCACATCAATGTGAAAATCGGATCAACTAAAGTAGAACTCGGAAGCCTCGCTGGGGAAAGCTGGAGGCAAGTCACCATTCACATGAGGATAAGGCAAAGACACGGTCCGTCTATAAAAGTACTACTGCTCTGCTTCTGGTTTAAGTGGCCAGCTGATTAGTAGCTAATGACACAGCCTCAAGAAACTCCCCATGGAAACAGCTATACAGTCTCTAAAAAAAGTAAAAACTCTCAACAATTCTAAAATCTAAAACGGACACTTAAGCTTCTGCCAGAACTCAGAAGGATTGCGAATCACGATCCAGGGTTCATGCAGAACGCACACAACAGTCTTCCCTACTCCCACCCCTGGCTCAAAATCCAGGCTCTATGACAATGTTTCCCAACACTGGACAGTTTTCTGCAAATACAGACTCCTTGGATTCATTTCCAGAGATCCTGGTTCAACGGGCCGAGGTGGAGGTGGGAGGTGCTGTCGAGAAGTGATTATGTTTTTTGTTTTTGTTTTTTTATAAAGCTCATTAACTTACTCTGATGATCTCCCAGGTTTGAAAACTACTGGCCTCTATCAGTCAGAAAAACTGGGTGGCCGTTCCTCAGTTGCATAGTTGCTGCTTTTTTTTTTTGAAACCTAGTAGTTTGAAACGGACTCCTAAGAAGTTGCAAAAATTGTACAAAGAGTTTCCATAAACCATTCAGCCAGATTCCCACAATAATACATTTTGTAACCAGAGTACACAGTCAAAACCAGGAAACTGACATTGGTAACAATACTACGAATTCAGGTGTAGACCTTATTTGGATTTTTACCAGTTTTTACATGCATTCTTGTTTATATGTGTTTTATACGTACTTGCGTGTGTTGTATAAAATGTACAAAATTTTATCACATGTAGATCTGTGTAATCATCTCTGCAATCAGAATGCAGAACTGTTCCACCACCATAAAGGAACTCCTTTGTTTTACTTTATACTAATCACACCTTCCCCAGCCCCAACCCTAACCTCTGGGAACCACTGATTTGTTCTTTATCACTATAATTTGTCACTTAGAGAATGTTATATAAATGGAATCATACAATATGTAACCATCTGAGATTGGCTTTTATTTTTCACTCAGCAGAATGCCCTTGAGAGCCATTCACATTTTTTTTTTTTAACGTTTATTATTGAGAGACAGAGAGACACAGAGCATGAGCAGGGGAGGGGCCGAGAGATGGAGAGACACAGAATCCGAAGCAGGCTCCAGGCTCTGAGCTGTCAGCATAGAGCCCGAAGCGGGGCTCAAACTCACAAATCGCAAGATCATGACCTGAGCCCAAGTCAGACACTTAACTGATTGAGCCACCCAGGCGCCCCATTCACATTTTTGTATATTATCAATAGCTCAATCCTTTTTATTATCAAGTAGTTAGTATTCTACCGTATAGATCTGTCACAGATTGCATGTATCTTCAAAACACATACCCATTCATTCTTTGCAGTACCTTTGGACTGCACACCGGAAGTGCATTTCCAATTTCGGTTACTACAAATAAAGCTGCTATGAATGTTCATGTAGAGGTTTTTGTGTAAACCTAAGTTTTCATTTCTCTAGGATAAATGCCCAGGAGTGTAACTGTTAGTTTACATGGTAGGTATATATTTAATTTCATAAGAAACTGTTAAGCTGTTTTCCAGTAATAGTATCATTTTATAATCCCACCAACACATACACAAGAAATTCATTCTTACCAGCAGGTGGTTTATCAGTTGCTGCTTTCTGAGGTGCACAAAGCTGGATATCCTTTTTTCTCAGCCTCTACCTAGTACTTACACTTTTATGATATGGCTGAAAGCAAGAGGGCTTGAGTGATGCAAAGCATTATGGAGTCACAATGTGGGCACAGATTAGAAGATCCCAGGAGGAGAACATGTCAGGGCAATAGAATATCCATTCATTCTACCGGTTAATGTCAGAGAGAGAGACAGTGGGGACAGGCTTGTGATAAACAGGAAACTATTAATGTTGCATTGGATGAATAATTGTTGAAGGTGGGATACTCAGTCAGGAATTGTGCATATCAATGTACTCCCCGGCTATTGATCTGGGATGGGGCTAACCACACTCAAGAACAGGGTTAACAGGTGTCTGTTTTTTAAAACTGAAAGTCTGGTATTTAAACTTGTGGCCTAGAAATAAATATATACTGTGATGTAGCCTATGAGCCAACATTCTTGCTCTAGGTATATAACACATGCTGCTGTGCCGACTCCTAACACGGATGCAAGAGCATGAGCTTTCTGTTTTGATGTTTCTGGGGACACTATACAGCAGACCCAGGCAAACGGGACCAAAGTGCACCACAGTTCCTGTCTAATATTTAGACACCTAATGCATCTAAATATTCCTTCTAGGATATGTAATTGGAGGGAAAAAAGCTATGGTAAATATTCTAAGATCATCGCAAGGGACCATCATCCTTAAGGTTCAAGAGGAAAACATATTTTTGGAAAAGATTTAATAGAGAAACCGAAGGGAAATTAAAAACTAAAAACTGATTTGCCTTTCCAGTATGATACAAGAAAGCAGAATAGTCATGATAAGGGAGACAGCATAAACAATGCAAAAAGAAACCCTATAGCACAACAGAATTCCAACAAATGTGTTAAAGGTAGTAATGATCATGATGCCAGGAAATTAAATAATAGATATAAAGGACGAGCCAGACTTTGATAAGAGTGCAGAGGTGAAAACCAAACAGATAAATAGAGGGGCGCCCAGGTGGCTCAGTCGGTTAAACGTCCAACTTTGGCTCAGGCTCGTGGGTTCCCGCCCAGCATCCGTCTCTGTGCTGACAGCTCAGAGTGTGAAGCCTGCTTCAGATTCTGTGTCTCCCTCTCTCTCTGCCGCTCCCCCCGCCCCCCAAAAAACCAAAATAAAACATTAAAAACATCTAAAACAAAAAACAAATAGAAAAAGAAGATGATTTGTATGGGGAGACAAAACCTAGGAATTGAATCAACAATTATTATTCACTCTCCAAAGTTAACGTTTATTACAGTCATTCTACTCTCCTTTCCTCAGTTTGACTCTTTACAACAGAAACAAAGCATTGACGAGCTGATACAATCACTCAAGCTCTAGAATTCTGACCAACGTGGTTCTAATTCAAGGCATCCAGAATCAGGGAGGCATGTGTTGAAGACAGGCAACCATCACTTCTGTCTGTCTTTCTTTCCTCAGACACTTGGGCTTCTTCAGTTGCTCTTCACCAGATTTTCTTCTTTCACACATGTATGCACGCACCTAAAGGCTAGGACCTCCAGGCTAAGGCTAGAACACGTATTTACATGTTTTCTGTAACGACAGGCCTGAGTGATCTTGCTTCTCATTAACCAACTACCAATAATGTTCAGTGAAATTAAATGCAGTTGTACTTCAATTTTTTTCAACTAAAATTTGGTATATTAACTCCTACCATGCTCACCGATTTTAATACTATATCCTCTACTTTCCCTTAAATTATATTTGCTTGCACATTTGTCTTTTATGTATCTTTTAACACTCTAGAGTCATGTTTTGATGTCTGGATTTTTTTTTAAAGCCAATCTGAGCTTTTTGGTAGGAACACAATCTATTTACATTTATTATTGTAATTCTGCTTTGTTTTCTTTGTTGTTTCCCCAACTATGCAGGAATTTTCTTTGGTTTTGTTTTTGCTAATGATTTACAATGTATACAGTCTTGATTCAATTTTTAAAATACGGACTTCTATAATTACCAGTGGCAAGAATAAAAGAACATCAATGTATTCTATACATTTTTCAATCCCCTGATGTGATTGACATTAGGGATTTCATACCCAATTTTTCATTTTTTTTAAATATAATTTATTGTCAAATTGGCTAACATACAGTGTGTAAGATGTGCTCTTGGTTCTTGGGGTAGATTCCCGTGATTCATTACTTACATACAACACCCAGTGCTCATCCCAACAAGTGCCCTCCTCTGTGCCCATCACCCATTTTCCCCTCCCCCCCTTCCCCCACCAACCCTCAGTTTGTTCTCTGTATTTAACAATCTCTTATGGTTTGCCTCCCTCCCTCTCTGTTTGTAACTATTTTTCCCCCTTCCCTTCTCCCATGGTCTTCTGTTAAGTTTCTCAAGTTCCAACTATGAGTGAAAACATATGATATCTGTCTTTCTCTGACTGACTTATTTCACTTAACATAATACCTTCCAGTTCCATCCACATTGCTGCAAATGGCATGATTTCATTCTTTCTCATTGCCAAGTAGTATTCCATTTTATATATAAACTACATCTTTATCCATTCTTCAATTGATGGACATTTAGGCTCTTTCCATAATTTGACTATTGTTGAAAGGGCCGCTATAAACATTGGGGTATATATGCCTGTATGAATCAGCACTCCTATATCCTTTGGATAAATTCCTAGTAGTGCTATTGCTGGGTCATAGGGTAGTTCTATTTTTAATTTTTGGAGGAACCTCCACACTGGTTTCCAGAGCGGCTGCACCAGTTTGCATTCCCACCAGCAGTGCAAGAGGGTTCCTGTTTCTCCACATCCTTGCTAGCATCTATAGTCTCCTGAGTTGTTAATTTTAGCTACTCTGACTGCTGTAAGGTGGTATCTCATTGTGGTTTTGACTTGTATTTCCCTGATGAGGAACGACGTTGAGCATCTTTTGATGTGTCTGTTGGCCATCTGGATGTCTTCTTTAGAGAAGTGTCTATTCATGTCTTCTGCCCATTTCTTCACTGGATTATTTGTTTTTTGGGTGTTGAGTTTGGTAAATTCTGTATAGATTTTGGATACTAACCCTTTATCTGATATGTCATTTGCACATATCTTTTCCCATTCTGCCATTGTTGATTATTTCCTTTGAAGGGCAGAGGCTTTTTATCTTGATGAGGTCCCAATAGTTCATTTTTGTTTTTAATTCCCTTACCTTTGGAGACGTGTCAAGCAAGAAATTGCTGCGGCTGAGGTCAAAGAGGTTATTGCCTGCTTTCTCTTCTAGGGTTTTGATGGTTTCCGGTCTCACATTTAGGTCTTTCATCCATTTTGAGTTTATTTTTGTGTATGGTATAAGAACGTGGTCTAGTTTCATTCTTCATTTTTAAACAAAATGTTTAATTATTTTGAGAGAGAGAGCAAAAGAGAGACAGAGAGCGTGTGCATGCTTGCACATGAGTGGGGGAGGAGCAGAGAGAGAGAGAGGGAGAGAGAGAGAATCCCAAGCAGGCTCCATGTTGCCAGCCCAGAGTCCCATGCACAGGACCTAAACTGACAAACCATAAGATCATGACCTGAGCCCAGATCAAGAGTCAGAAGCTCAACCAACTGAGCTACCCAGGTGTCCCTAGTTCTTCATTTTTAAGTATTTATATATCTTAATATTATCTTAATAAAATATTTTAAGTATTTAAACATGTCTCTCAAAACCTATACAGACTTCAAAATGTTTTTTAAAATGTTAATGTTACCTGCCAGTCCTTTTGTACAATCATATCCTTTTATGAAAAAAATCCCCACATTTCTATTGATTAAAAATATGGACATTTGGATTAGAGACTTTTTATTCTTCAAAGTATGTAAGTGCTTTCACTTTCTTGCATTTAATACTATAGACAACGGGGTGGCAAACTTTTTCTCTAAAGGGGCAGGTAGTAAATGTTTAGGCTTTGTAGGCCATGTATTTATTCTCCGTATCAAATACTAAGGTTGGACATTTTGGTGCAAACACAGCCATAGACAACAGGCAAATGAGTAGGCATGGTTATGTCCCCGTAAAACTTTATGTATAAACATACACAGTAGGCCTTAGTTTGTAGACTTTTGCTGTGAAGAAAAGGTCTGGGGCTAGCCTAACTGAGTTAAATCCTTCTTTAATATTAGATGATACTATATGAAATGAGAAGCATAGCTCTCTATTCTCTTATCTATATTCCTCTTATAAGAGATTGGGGCATAAATCTAATAGAGAGTCAATCATTATTTATTATGATTTTTTAAAAGTAAAACTAGAGGGGTGCCTGGGTGGCTCAGTCGGTTGAGCGTCCGACTTCGGCTCAGGTCATGATCTCACAGCTCGTGAGTTTGAGCCCCGTGTTGGGCTCTGTGCTGACAGCTCAGAGCCTGGAGCCTGTTTGGGACTCTGTGTCTCCCTCTCTCTCCGCCCCCAATCCACTCACATTCTGTCTCTGACTCTCTCAAAAATAAATAAACATTAAAAAAATTGTTTTCTTAAAAAGTAAAACTAGAGCTTTGATGAGTACTTGAAAACCAGAATGACCCAAATATACACTCGTTAAAAAGCATAATCTGAGAATCCACTTAATTTCTTTTGACACGCTCATTCTATCAAGTAAAAAGCTGATTTTTCTGTAATATAAAAGCAAGCTCCATGTCCCATAGAGCTTTGATAAATGCATCAACAGAACCTCACTTTAGCGTTAACCCTAAAGGTTCTGTGACTCTTTGTAAGTACAACAAATCCAGACTGGTATACAGATTGAAGAGTAATAACTTCAATCTTGTCTACTTCCTGAACTTGGCTGGGGAAGACTATTGAAAGATGTGTGAGCATCTCATAGTATAATGATTTGGATGGAGCCTTCAATGATTCTAATGGGCAGGGTTCTCATTTTTACCAATTGTAAGAGATGTATTGGCAGATGTGTGTCTTCCAGGTGGTAGAAGCAGAAAGGCGGAGAGAGAAAGAGTCAGTTACCAGCAAAGTAGAGCTAGGGGACTTCTAATAAATCCAGACAAAGATGCAGCGTAATCTAGTGGGACCAGTGTTCACTGCGACTATAGGCACAGCCAAAACAAATTCACAAACCTCTGAGCTTCAATTTATCATTTAAAAAAGGCAACCGACGGAATGGGAAAAGATATGTACAAATGACATATCGGACAAAGGGCTAGTATCCAAAATCTATAAAGAACTAACCAAACTCCACGCCTGAAAAACAAATAATCCAGTGAAGAAATGGGCAGAAGACATGAATAGACACTTCTCTAAAGAAGACATCCGGATGGCCAACAGACACATCAAAAGATGCTCAACATCACTCCTCATCAGGGAAATACAAATCAAAACCACACTGAGATATCACCTCATGCCGGTCAGAGTGGCTAAAATGAACAAATCAGGAGACTATAGATGCTGGAGAGGATGTGGAGAAACGAGAACCCTCTTGCACTGTTGGCGGGAATGCAAACTGGTGCAGCCGCTCCGGAAACCAGCGTGGAGGTTCTTCAAAAAATTAAAAATAGATCTACCTTATGACCCAGCAATAGCACTGCTAGGAATTTACCCAAAGGATACAGGAGTGCTGATGCATAGGGGCACTTGTACCCAAATGTTTATAGCAGCACTTTCAACAATAGCCAAATTATGGAAAGAGCCTAAATGTCCATCAACTGACAAATGGATAAAGAAGATGTGGTTTATATATACAATGGAATACTACTTGGCAATGAGAAAGAATGAAATCATGCCATTTGCAGCAACGTGGATGGAACTGGAGAGTGTTATGCTAAGTGAAATAAGTCATACAGAGAAAGACAGATACCATATGTTTTCACTCTCATGTGGATCCTGAGAAACTTAACAGAAGACCATGGGGGAGGAGAAGGGGGAAAAAAAAGTTACAGAGAGGGAAGGAGGCAAACCATAAGAGACTCTTAAAAACTGAGAATAGGGGCGCCTGGGTGGCGCAGTCGGTTAAGCGTCCGACTTCAGCCAGGTCACGATCTCGCGGTCCGGGAGTTCGAGCCCCGCGTCAGGCTCTGGGCTGATGGCTCAGAGCCTGGAGCCTGTTTCCAATTCTGTGTCTCCCTCTCTCTCTGCCCCTCCCCTGTTCATGCTCTGTCTCTCTCTGTCCCAAAAATAAATAAACGTTGAAAAAAAATTAAAAAAAAAAAAAAACAAAAAAACTGAGAATAAACTGAGGGTTGATGGGGGGTGGGAGGGAGGGGAAAGTGGGTGATGGGCACTGAGGAGGGCACCTGTTGGGAGGAGCACTGGGTGTTGTATGGAAACCAATACAATAAATTTCATAAAAAATTAAAAAATAAAATGAAATAAAAAAATAAAAAAAACAATTTGAAAGTAACGTTATTAGAACTATGGAGATAGAAAGAAATCTACTAAAATTTCAAAGAATGCCATAAGCCACAAGGTTTAAGAGATGGAATACAGGCTCTGGAAGAGGTTAACAAAACTGGGGAGATTTGAACTTTGAGAAGAAAGGATGAGAAGGAAATTTTCTTACTGTACATACCTATTTGCCTACATCCAGTGTGGTATGTGTCCATTTCCTATTGTGATCGAAAATTAATGCAGTAATGGTTTTGAATGGTTTGTGGGTTTAACCAAGGCCAGGATAACTTCAAACAACAGGTTTAAAGGGTTGAAAACTTTGGAAGGAGGTTATCAGGAGACTATAGAGCCTCTTTCCTCAAAGACGGTGACAACCATTCGCCCACCTAACAAACTGCCACCCTAATTTCCTAAGCTGGGTAAGCTTCAGTACGACCTAGAGAGAAAGAGATTCCCTTGCTTCGTTACTTCACAAAGCCCCTTCCTTACCAGAACTGATCACTGCCTTGTTTCATATGCACATCTTCCAGTGGAAGTAGTGTTCCAATGGTCACTGCCTTATTCATCATTATAGGCCGTAACTTCTGCAGGAGAGAAGTCAGTCTAGCTTCAAATATGTATACATGTAGTTTACAGTGAAGATGTTTCATCATCCATATAAGCCAGAACTTCTCAGACACATATGCCTCAAGTTATTTTTTATTCCAACCTTAGAGGCATTCAGAGAGAAGTTCATCACATGGAGAATATTTGGTTTCAAGATTCTGATTCAGTGATTTCCTGAATCAATCCCTAGTTTGAATCCTGGTCCTGGTGTAAATTCTGCTGACCACAAATTGGTGTAGATCCTCATTCTCTACAGCTACCTGTAGGAGAAATTTATTTTGATAAAAAACAATTAGATATTTGCTAGCATGTGTCTGAACATGTCAGCAGGGAAAGGATTAGCACTTCCTTAAGCCCAGACTAGAAAGAAAGAATAGAACATGACAAAAGTGATGGTATGTCACTTCTGTGACGAAGTTCCAGAAGACTGTGACTTCCATCTTACTATCATACTCTCTGTTTCCCACTCACTTGCTCTGATGAAACAAGGTACCATGCTGTGCGACGCTCCATGGAGGGGCACAGAAGGCAAGGAACTACAGGTCTGTCTGTGGCCAGTAGCTCTTGAACAATTGAGGGAGGCCTTGGGGTACAACCTGTAAGGAACTGGGTCCTCCAACAGTCACTGAGTAAGTAAGGAAATGAATCCTTCTTGAAGTGACAGCAGCTTTGTGGGAGACCCAGAGCCAGAGAACACAGCTAAGCCACACTCATTCTTGACCCACAGAGACTGTAAGATCATAAATATGTGTCATTTTATACCAAGTTTTGAAGTACTTTGTTACACAATAGCAGATAACTAACACAAATGATTAATGGGCAAGTGAAAATTCTTCATTAAGTCTAAGGAGTGTTCATACGAGTAGATACTGTTCTCTGTGCTCAAGGATCATCACAGTTGGTGTTTAATAACACAATAAGAGCTGGAACGCTACTGCCTGAATATCAGGGGTCTCATGCTGAATGACTAAAAAAGGAAGATGTGAAGTTTGTATTTTCCTAGATTTTTCAAGAAGAGAAAAGCTGATTCTCTCCTAAAGTTCTTGAAGCTTCCGCTCCCCTGAGGCTGATTATTGGACCAGATGACATTTTGAAGTCTCTTCTAATGTACTTATTTTAAACAGATTAGATGATTGCACATAGAATAAGTTAAGAAGAGAGAAAGAAAACTTTTATATTTGTTTTTTTCAGAATATAGTGAAAGAGACTGTACAAAAGAGGTGAAAGTTAAATACTTAGAAGGAGGCTTTCAAATAATAATCATACTTTGTAATTGTCTGTAAAATAAATATGAAGACATCCCCTTAAAGATGAAGAACTGAAGGTTAAGAGTGGTTATGGATTTGTCTAAGGGTGCACAGAGAATTTGAACAGAATCCTGAACATGTATGTCTCAATTTTACATGATATTAAATAATAATATATTAAATAATATATTTTACATGATATTAAATAATAATATATTAAAAACAATAGATTGGCTTCTGAAGAAATTAGTATGTACTCCTGAAGTGCTGAATATAAGATTATATCCACCCTGGCAGTTTCTAATATAAAACAGGAAGTTTCCAATGTAATACAGTTTGAGCCAGCTGAAATGATACCCTGACATGCTTGGGAGAGAAGAAAACACGAGTCTTTCAGATTCTTCAAGTGGAAAAGTTTTCTGAGTTGCCAAAATCCAGAGGGTCAAATTTCCCTGGCTTTTCTAATGACAATGCCACTGTTCTTTTCACAGCACACACAGAGGGGGGAAAAAGGGGAATTCTAAAGAAGCCCCTAAACATTTAGATGAAGATAATTCATGCAGTATCTATTAAGGGCCTCTTATAGGTATAACATACATTTCAATAGTATAGATAAGAGAAGCGGATAGATATATCATCATTCATTAGATTCATTTCCTCTCTATTTTGCCTGCTCCCGAAAAGTGTTTTGGGGGTTTCATGATAGAGGATATGTGTATAATAATGTTTTCTATATGGAAATAGAAAAGACACAATACAATCGTATGACTATTCTCTAGATATTTAAAGAACGTGACTTCCAGGAGGAGAGCAAGGTAAACATCTCGAGAGACTTAAACTAACTAGGTGTAAAGGGATGAAATTAGGCAAAGGAAAATTCACTATAAACAGAATGTTTTTCTGATTTTTACTAAGTTTCTACTTGTGAACTAAATTCCCCCAGGAAGAATGTTTGCAGTCAGGTGAAGAGACTGTTCTTTTTGTGCTATTCTAAGAGGATAAACCTGCAGAAAGAAAGACAAGAGATGAACCAAATTATCTAAGAGGGATTTTTTACCTCTAAATTTATCCTCTAAAATTAACTGTAGTTTGAAGAAGTATGCAAGTAATACGAAAACACATTCTCAGTGAAAGAAGGCAATCAAATAAAAGTTTCTCCCTTCTGAAAACTCTTTCTTCTTCAAGATGGAGGGGTGATCTCATTGTTAACATGCACAATATCGATAGATATCTGCATATAGATAGGAAGTTTTACTTTACGTATTGTTTGGTGACTTATCTTTTTAAACTTCCTATGTCTTGAAGATCTTTACATGCTGGTATATATACTGTCTCCACCTTTTTTCTTTTTTTAAGTTTATTTATTTATTTTGAGAGAGAGACAGCACAAGTGAGAGAGGACAGAGAGAAAGGATCCCAAGCAGGCTCCACACTGTGAGTGCAGAGCCCAACATGGGGCTCGAACCCACAAACTGCGAGATCAAGACCTGAGCCAAAAATCAAGAGTCAGACACTTAACGGACTGAGCCACCCAGGCACCCCTCCCTCCCCCTTTTTAAGGGATGAGTAATATACCAACTGTGAATGGCCCATAATTTAGTCATTCTCCTACCAATGGATATTTAGGTTTGTTCTACTTTCTCCCTGTTACACATAGTAGTATAATGAATTTTTAAAAATTTGTTTTGATGTCTATTTGTGTGTGTGTGTGTGTGTGTGTGTGTGAGAGAGAGAGAGAGAGCGAGAGAGAGCGCGCGCACAGGTTGGGGAGGGGCAGAGAGAGAGGGAGACACAGTATTCAAAGCAGGCTCCAGGTTCTGAGCTGTCAGCACAGAGCCTGACATGGGGCTCTAACTCACAAACCGTGAGATCATGATGTGAGCCAAAGTTGAACGTTTAACTGACTGAGCCACCCAGCCACCCCAATGTTTATTTGTTTTTGAGAGATAGAGAGGGAGGGAGAGAGTGAGCGCACAAGCAGGGGAAGGGCAGAGAGAGGGAGACACAGAATCTGAAGCAGGCTCCAGGCTCTGAGCTGTCAGCACAGAGCCCAACGCAGGGCCCAAACCCACAAACCGTGAGATCATGACCTGAGCTGAAGTCGGTCGCTTAACCAACTGAGCCACCCAGGCACTCCTATAATGAATATTTTATATTTGTATTCTTGTACACAGGTGAGAGGTAAAATTATTAGAGATAAAATGGGAGGTGTAATTTAAAATATTGATAGTTATTGCCAAACTGTCCTCAAACACGCTGCACCAATTTGTACCCCATTTGATAGCTTCAAATAGGATCAGTTTCTTCTCTTCTTTTTTCAACACTAGATAGTATACATTCAAAATTTTTTTATTAATTTGATAGTTGAAAAATGATACCTCATTATTATTTTAATTTCCCTTAATAGTGAAGGTAAGTATCTTTTTATTTGGGGAAGGGCAATTTTAGTTTTTATTTTCCCAACTATCTGTTGATATGATACGCTTTGATCATTTTTCTGCTGGTTGTTAGTTTTTTTCTTATTGAGTCCTTAGAGTTTTTTATATATTCTGGATATTAATCATTATTCCATTACAGATACTGCCATTATTCTCTCGGACTGTGATTTAACTTTGTTTATGCCGTCTTCTATCATATTAAAGTCTTAAATCTTGTCAATCTTATTTTATGGCCTTAGATTTTGTATTTTAGTTAGTAAGTCTTTTCCTACTCTGAGAGCATAAAAATATTCTCCTATTTTTCTTTTAATACTTTTAATGTTTAGGTTTTTAATACATTTGAAATTTATTTATGGGCATGGTATAAAGCAGGGATCTAATTTAAGTTTTTCCCCAAAGAGATAGTAAATTGTCTCTGCACAACTTCCTAATATTTTCCTGACTGATTTGAAATTGCCCCTTTATCATAAATAAGCAAAATTCCCATGGGTCTATTTTTTCCTAGTGTGCTACTTTATTCTTGCACCCAAATCATAATTTTTAATTTATAGCTTTATATGATGTTTGATATTGAGTGGTGAAAATATCCCCTTGGTATACAGGCAGGACTGCAGTGGTTAAGAACGGGGGCTGAAATCAGACTATGGTAAGATCCCAGCTGCGTTATTTACTAGTTGGGTGTTACTAACCTTGTTATTTACTAACCTTGGGCAGGTTACTTAATCGCTCTGTATTGTTCTAGTAGACATGATCTGAAAAATGATGATACTACCCGTCCCTACATTTTACTATTTGGAGTATTAGATGAGTAAACACACGTAAGGTACTTCAACCACTACCTGACACATAGTAAGGATTCTAATATGATAGTTATTCTTAAAAATCTTCTTCTTTATTCTCACATATTATATCTTCCACAGAAGTTTGAGAATCAGCCTATTAATTTTCATAAAAACAGTTCCACAGGGTCTTTGACTGGTATCCCACTGACTGCATGGATTAGTTTCGAGGAGAAAATATTGCCAAAAGTCCTTCATCTTCCAATCCAGGAGCATGGTGTAGCTCTCCATTTATACTTCTTTTATACCCTTTCACAAAGTTTCATAATTTTTTCCTATAGACATTGTACATTTCTAATTAGGTTTATTCCCAGGAATTCTACTGATTTTGTTCTTATTATAAATGAGATTTTTTCCTCTATTGATATTTGCTGTTATGTAGGAAAGCTATGTGTTTTAGTACATTAATTTTATGTCTGGCCATCTTGCTGACCACGTTTTATTAGTACATAGGCATATCTTGTTTTATTGTGCTTCACTTTCTTGCACTTCAGAGACATCGTGTTTCCTACAAATTGAACGTTTTTGGCAACCCTGGTGTCAAGCAAGTCTACAGGCACCATTTTCCAAAGCATTTACTCACTGTATGTCTCTAGGTCTCATCTTGGTAGTTCTCACACTATTTCAAACTTTTTCATCATTATTATATTTGTTATGGTGATCTGTGATCAGTGGTTATGACTGGTTGAATGCTCAGATGATGGTTAGCATTTTTTTAGCAATTAAGTATTCTTTAAATAAGGTTAACAAATACTTTTAACATACTTTTTTTTAGACAAGGCTATTGCATAGTTAATAGACTATGATACAGTCTGAACATAACCTTTATATGTGCTGGGAAACAAAAAAATTCATTTGACTCGCTTTATTGAGAAATTTACTTTTATGTGGAGGTCCGGAACTGACCCTGCAGTATCTCCAATGTATGCCTATATTGTTTTTCGGACAATTTACTTGAAGTTTTTAGGCTGAAGATGATACAATCTGTTAATAAAGACAGCTGTGTTTCTTCCTTTCCAATATTTTTTGGTATTAGTCAAAAACACTGAGGAAAAAATGTCATTTCTCCCTGTCTTTTGGTTGAGTGGCAATAGTCACAGGGTGATGGATACTTCACTAGAATTCTGCTCCATTTAATACTTCATGGCTCAGACAAAAACACAAAAACAACAATAAGAAACATACATAGTGCTTACTATATGCTAGGTGTTCTTTTTTTTATGTTTGTTTGTTTAGAGAAGGGGGGGAGAGAGAGAGAGAGAGAGAGAGAGGGAGAGAGAGAATGTGTGTTGGGGAGGGGCAGAGAGAGAGAGGGATGGAAGAGAATCCCAAGCAGGCTCCACACTGTGGAGATCATGAGCTGAGCTGAAACCAAGAGTCAGACACTTAACCTAGATTGAGCCACCCAGGCACCTCAGCTACGTACTCTTCTAAGTGCTTTAAATATATTGACTTATTCATATGTTTTCACTCATATGTGGATCCTGAGAAACTTAACAGAAGACCATGGGGGAGGGGAAGGGGGAAAAAAAAGTTACAGAGAGGGAGGGAGACAAACCATAAGAGACTCTTAAATACTGAGAACAGACAGGGTTGATGGGGGGGGTGGGGGAGAGGGGAAAGTCGGTGATGGGCATTGAAGAGGGCACCTGTTGGGATGAGCACTGGGTGTTGTATGGAAACCAATTTGACAATAAATTATATTATATATATATAATATATATAAATAACATATATATACACACATATGTTGACTTGTTCAATCCTCACAACCTCATAAGGGATAACTGGAATTAATCTCCCCAGATAGGACTCCGGTTGGAAAGAGATTCTGACAGTTTTCCCTCAAAGGAACTTTGTGATCTATTAGTTATATCTAAACACCCCCACCCACGGCAAGTTCAGCAGGGTGCCACTTGCCCTTTAACCCCAAAGCTCCTTCATTTCCAAGTAAGCGGGACCAATCAGTTTGAGCCCGAAAACCTCACTCTTAATCAAAATAAAAACAAGGCCCATAAGAATCTACTTTGACTTTCACAGCCACGTGGACCAAGAGTTACTCTGAGCAAATCCTTGAAAATCCTTAGCATTAAAGAAATCTCTCAAGGTCATACACAACCCAATTCTGACTTACTGTCAGAGAAGTCAGATGTTAGAAAAATTAGGCTGTATTTCTGGCTCTGTGTTCTTAAGAAAATTTAATTAAAAAATAATTTTTAATATATCCTTCCTGACCTTTCTTTTAGTAATATCACAGATGATGTGTTACGACCTACTTTCGGTCAACAATACATTGTGACCAACTGAACTGTAAATAAACGCAGATGTGTATCGTCATTTTTTAACAAGTTCATCATATTCTGTGGTTTGAATACATCATTTTTTAAAAGCACAGTGATTACTATGTACTAGGCACTATTCTAGGTGCTTTATAAATACCAGTTCACTTAATCCTCATTACATCTGGGGTGCGTACCACAGCATACCATATGGCATCCGTGTATCATGATTTACTTAATCAGATTAAACATATCAAATTCAGATTTGATTTAATTAAAATTTTAAGCAAATTGCTCCAAAGTCTCGTCATTATAAACAACACTGTAACAAAGTCCATGGTACATACGCCCTTGGACAGTTGTGCCACTATTTCCATAGACCAAATTAAATAGGTGCCTTTTCAATAGCTGAACACTAGCTGATTCAAACTATCCCAAGAAGCCAGTGAAATAAAAGGATCAGAATTCCAGGGCTCAGAACTTCTGTTCTAGTTCAGATAGCACATGACTAGGGCCTCTGTCCTGTCTTGTTCTCCTGTTCCAAAAGGGGGAGCAAGCAGCATGGTCCCAGAGTCCTAAAACTCCTGAACACATTTTTCTCCCTGGGGAGAGATGAAAGAAAGGAGGAACCCTTTTCACCCTTAATAGGCTGATCCAGATTAAGGTAGCTCCCAAGATATATTCATATATATTACCCATTTAAACTAATTCATGTATCATGAAAATGTATACCTTTATAATCCAATATCCTCATTACACAGTTGATAAAACTGAGTCATAACGTGACTTCACCTGAAATAACTCCCCAAACTCTACACGTGCTTCATAACATCTGCATCGTTATCTTCACCATTACAAAAATACATTTATAGGGGCGCCTGGGTGGCTCAGCCGGTTGGGTGTCTGACTTCGGCTCAGGTCATGTTCTCGTGGTTCGTGAGTTCGAGTCCCGCATCAGGCTCTGCGCTGATAGCTCAGAGCCTGGAGCCTGCTTCAGATTCTGTGTCTCCCTCTCTCCTTTCCCCTCCGCTGTTCACACTCTGTTTCTCTCTCAAAAATAAATAAAGATTAAAAAAATAACCCTCAAGAATACATTTGTATATAATGATATCATTATGGATAAGCCATTTTTCTGCTCTTCTATTTATTTTATTTTATTTTTTTTAAGTAGGCTCCATGACCAACGTGGGGCTTGAACTAATGACCCTGAGATCAAGAGTCACATGCTCTACTGACGGAGCCCACCAGGAGTTCCTCTGATCTTCTATTTTTTACCATTACTTTGTTGTACTTTTTGTATGTATTGTGCTCCTTACATGCATGAACGTGGTCCACAAATACGTGATTTTAATTAGAACATTATGATTAACATCCAACAAACAGTTTAACTCTTCTCAACTGTTAGATATTTGTACTGTTTTTTGTTTTGTTTTTGTTTTTAATCAAAAGTAGTAGCTACAAATACTTTAAGTTTTAACCCCTCTTCTCCCCTTTAGCCCCTTTGGGTAATTTTATAAAGATAAAAAAGTATTTTTAGGTAAAAACTTAGTGGTTAGCTTTATGATCTTTGTTGTATACTGCTAAACTCTTCTCCAGAAAGACTAGCAATTTGTTCAGTTACATCTAAGCCTGCATGTTCAAAAATTCTGTCTCTTATAATTGGTAGTGAGTTGCCATTTGCTCTCAATCTCTACAATTCTGGGAAAACATGTTAACATTTCCTAATTACTAGCTAGGAATTTCAATATAATTCTATTAAAGTTGAATTCTATTTAAGATATTTGCATCTGTGTTTATAAATGAGATTATTATCACTTCATGTTTTAGGTGCTCACTTTAGTGCACATTTTAGGATCAGGACCATATTGAAGTTATCTCTCATAATAAACAAAGGAGCCTCTTAGTTTATGTTCCCAAGTCTGTGATAGCCCTCCTTCAATCCCTCCACGTTACAATTAGAATAACCTTTTAAAAACTCAAGTCTCATCATATCCTTTTCTTAAAATCTTTAATGGCTTCCCATTACTTTTACGATATAGTCTAAAACCCTAACTTGGTCTATATGGTTCTGGAACATCTGGCCATGCATGCCTCACCCTCTTCTGCTTTGGAGTCATCATGCATTCACCATGGGACTTCCACTCCCTCCCCCAGCTAAATTTTACTGAGCTACTCTTAAATGTCACTAACATCTAGGTTAAAGCTCCCTCATTATCCGGCTCACTTTATTCAAAATTACTCATTCAATGTCTGATCTCTCTGGGAAAGTGTAGAAAACTCTGCAAGAGCAACCCCCAACCCCCGTTTTTTTCTTCAGGCCAGACCTAAGTAGGCATTCTTTACCTTAGGAATTCAAGAGCCTGATGCTGTATATACTGTTCTCCTATTAGAATACATGCCAAGGATAAGGACCAGTTCTTTTATATGTTTCCACCCAAAGTTTGGCACAGTGCCTTGGGCTTAATTAAAAGTTCAGTGGATTTAGGGGTGCCTGGGTGGCTCAGTTAAGTGTCCAACTTCAGCTCAGGACATGATCTCACAATTCATGAGTTCAAGCCCCGCGTCGGGCTCTGCGCTGGCAGCTCAGAGCCTGGAGTCTTCTTCAGATACTGTGTCTTCCTCTCTCTCTGAAATCCCCCACCCTGCTCATGCTTTGTCTCTCTCTCTCTCTCTCTCTCTCTCTCTCTCTCTCTCTCAAAAATAAACATTAAAAAAAATTCGTTTTTTAAGTTCAATGTATTTATATCAACATGTACTCTAGAGGAGTCATACAAAGTTAACAACACTTAATAAAGTTTGTATCTGGCAAATACTCCTTAATGTTTTAACATAAAACATTATATAAAACATAACATATATGCTTACAAAATAGAATATAAACTACAGGAGAAGATCTTCCACCATAAAGACATAGTCATCCTGACTCCCAGAGTCCATTGTTGAAATTCATCAAAACTGCTGAGTTAAAATAGTCGACTCATTTGAGAGCTTTATATACCGGAATGCATAAAGTCCTTAAAATACTCTGAAGTGAAAAAGTCTCCTGTGCAGAGACCTCAAAGAAGGGAAATTCAACAAACACCACAACACCTAAATATCTTCTGCTTTTACCTTTTACTTCCTCAAGGAAATGCGCATGTGTCTCCTGTATATGCCCAACCAGAACTAGCAACCCCAAACGCTACCTCCTTTCTACAATAGTGGATCACTTCTGGAGCCATCTCAGGCTTAGCTTCTCATGTTTTATGGCATTAGTAATTTTCAAAATCAACACTCGTTTACTGTAGATATACCGAGAGCCTAAGCCAAGAGTCCTAAGAAAGGTGGAAGAGGGACAACTATGCAATAAATAAGTGATGGAGTGGCGGCAGAAGCGGTAAGTAAGAAGGAACACGTTAAAGTACAATGACCTTGCTAACGGAGTCTGCTTCCAAGAGGACATCTATAAAAGAGAATAAAAGTAGTGTCTACCTCACGGAGGTGTTGGAAGGATTAAGTGAGTTAATTCACATAAAGCTCTTAGGGCATGTAACTGTTATTGCTTTCTTTTTCCTATCTCTCATTAGGCTGCTGGAACTTAAGGGTTTAAGTAAATGAAAACAATCGGTCGGTATTCTGGGCCAAGAGGAGACCTAGTTTATTCACGGCTGATGACAGTTTCCATATATGTACCTTTCTAGGGAGGTTCCTAATATCCCAACATTATTACTTTCCTCTACTGTAATAGGCAGGCAGTTCTTCACAATACCTAAACTACTTCAGATAGATTTTTATATCTAGTTCTTCTTTTTATTAGCGGGAAAAGAAAGGTGTTTTCTATAAATGAAGATGAGGACTTATAAATGCATTAGGAAATTACTGAAAACAATTTTTTATTATCATAAGCAAAAAATAATTTCTACTAACATTAAAAGATGGTAAATCTGATGGAAAAGAGAGTAATTAAAAACCTTAGGAAATAAGTCCTCTCAAGCAGAATTATGAAAAATTAAAGGAAAGCCTTATGCTCTGAACTGAATAATTGCGTCCCTCCCAGATTCACATGTTGAAATCCTGATCCTCAATGTGATAGTATTAGGAAGCGGAGCCGTTGGGAGTGATTGGGTCATGAGGGTGGAGCTCTAATGAATGGGATTAATGCCCTCATAAAGCAGACTCGGGAGAGCTCTCTCACCCCTTTCGCTAAGTGAGGACACAGCAAGATGACCATCAATGAGCCAGGAAGTGGGCCCTCACTAGACACCAAATCTTCCAGTGCCTTGATCTTGAACTTCCCAGCCTTCAGAACTGTGAGAAATAAATGTTTGTTGGTTAAGCCATCCAGTCTGTGGTATTTTTGTGATAGCAGCCCTAACAGACTAAGACTCCCTCTGACCAAGGGGTGATGTTTACATTCTACAGCAACACAAAACTGCCCTGAAGCTTTCCTGCTTTCATTTTTCTCTATTTCTGTGACTGATGCAAACGGCCACATAGGAAAGGGAACTTGGATGGAGGAGAGAATGATCCGGCTACTACAGGGGATTCATTCGGTTCCCACCATTTGGTGCCAAGTTAACGATAAATGCTTCTCATTTCTTCTGACACTTTGTCTTCCAGTTAATCTCTGTTTACATACTCCTCACTAAAACGGACTTACGGAAAATTAGTCTAAACACACATCCTAACAAATATTTTTGGTTCCTGCCTAGTTTACTCCCTAATACGACCTTCTAAATAAAAGCAGCTAGATGCTATGTCATGATAGTACCCAAGTTAAATCCCATTCTTGGAGTATTTCCCTACATGCTATAAAATCTGCACCCACGTATATTCCAATATCTTTAACAATATCACTTATTCTAAGACTTCCAAAATTCTTCCACTCCTTGATCCTAGCTCTGCACCCGCATGTGCACATGTAGGTGTGTGTGCACCCCGCCTCCTCCACGCACACACACGCACTGACTACTCCTTAGTATTTCTGGATCATCAAAAGCGAAACTTAATTTACCATTTCAACTATTTTAAAGCGTACAATTTAATGGTACCAAGTACCTCCACAATGTTGTACAATAACTACTACTATCTAGTCATAGAACGTTTTCGTCGCCTCAAAGGAAAACCCACGTCCATTAAGCAGTCCCTCCTCATTCCCCTGTCCCTGACAACCACTAATCTGCTTTCTGTCTCTATAAATTCACTTACTTTGGATATTTCAGATAAATGGAATTACAGACTCTGTGGCCTACTGCATCTGATTACTTTCGTGTCAAAGTTCATCCATGTTGTACCCGGTATTATTACTCCATTCCTTTTTAGGGCCAAACAATATTCCATTGTACATATACACCACCTTTTGTGTATCCATTCATTAGTTGATGGAATCCAGCTTGTTTCCCCTTTTGACTATGGTAAATAGTGTTATTCTTCGACTATTCAAGTACAGGTTTTTGTTTGAATCCCTATTTTCAATTCGTTTGAGTACGTACCAGAAACGGGATTGCTGGGTCATATGACAGTCTGTTTAACTTTTTGAAGAATCACCAAACTGTTTTCCACAGAGGCAGCACCACTTTACATTTCCGCCAGCAAGGTGCAAGGTTTTAATTTTTCTACATCTGCACCAACGTCTGTTCTCTTTTCATTTTATTGATTACAGCCATCCTAGTGGATGTAGAGTGGTATTGCACTATGGTTTTAATTTACATTTCTGAAGATGTTGTATACACTTTTGGGGGAAATGTCTATTTAAATCCGTTGCCCACTTTTAAACTGGGTAATTTGTCTTTTTATTTTTGAGACATAAATTTATACTATTCTTCTGAATACTAGTCCCTTGTATTATGTCCAGGGTAATACCTCCTATTGTATCCACTGTCTTTCACTTTCGTGATAGTGTCTTTAGAAACAAAAAAGTCTTAATTGTGATGGAAGTCCAATTTATCTATTTTTTTCTGTTGTTGCTTGTCTCTTTGATGTTGTAGCTAAGTATGGTGCTTCTTTTGACAGCTAAAATATATCAGTGTTGGCTTTAATTTTTACAATAGTAATCACTATCATATATTGAATTGTATAGTAAGCCAGGCACTTTACATGTGCTATCTCATTCTGCCCCCTACTCCAAGCTAGCCGGTATTATAGCTATTTTCCAGAAGAAAAAAAAGTTCAAGAAGATTATTTTCTCAAAGTCATTCAGTAGGATATGATAGAGGCAAGATTCAAACTCAGCTTTGTCTAAACATACAGATCACACTCTTTTTTTTCCCCCTCTGCTGCAATGTATTATTGAATAGCATATGCAAAGTTTTTGACTTTGGCAACAAAACACGTAATGTACGTTGTGTTAGTTTTCTATTGCGTCCATTACAAATCACCACAAATTTAGTGACTTAAGCAACACACATTTATCGTCTCACAGTTCTGTAAAGCAGAAGTACACCATGGTCTCCCCCTACCCGGCTAAAATCAAGGTGTTGGGAGGGTTGCATTCCTTTCTGGAGGCTCTAGGGGAGGATTCGTTTCTGTGTTCACGTAGGTTGTTGACAATTCAGTTTCTTGAGGGCACAGGACTGAGATCCCCATTTGTTTGCTGGCTGTCAGCTGAGGGTCATTCCTAGCCTCTAGAGGCCACCCATACTCTTTGGCTCATGGCCTCCTTCTAGCTTCAAAACCAGAGAGGTAGGTCAAACCCCTCTCACACTTTGAATCTCATCTCT
Organism: Felis catus; assembly: GCF_018350175.1. Classification (NCBI taxonomy): domain Eukaryota; kingdom Metazoa; phylum Chordata; class Mammalia; order Carnivora; family Felidae; genus Felis; species Felis catus. Next base: position 88,812,834 of record NC_058370.1, read on the forward strand.
CATCTCACACTTTTTCTTCCATCTCATCTCTCTGATCCACTCTTCTGCCTCCCTCTTCTGCTTTTAAGGACTCATGAGATTAGACTGCATTTACCCAGATAATCCAGGATTATCTCCTCCTCTCAAAGTCCTCCACATCCCATTTGTGAAGTCTCTTTTGTCCTACAGGTAACATTAGTCACAGGTGCCAGGGCTTAAGACGTGGCCATCTCTGGGAGAGCAGGGCATTATTCTCTCTCTCTCACACACACACATTTTTCTTTCCTGAGCTGGGCAGAATATGGAGGGTAGGAAGAACAGAGGACTCACAGAACTGAGGGAACCTTGAAGTACGATATTAAGAAATGGATAGAAAAAAAGAACCTCTCCTCACCTCCCCATCTTCCCCTGGAAAAAAAGAGCCTGAGAAGAAGCAATCAAAGAGGTAGATCCAAAGGGACACTGATCTTGAAGATGCTTATGTGAAGTTTTGCCTGTTCATGACTTACTGATTTCCTCTTTTTAACCTGGAAATAATTTTCTCAAAACTCTTTTGCCTAGTCTTTTACATCCTCCTAATCCAGTCATCTTTCATGGTGCTTCTACTTGGGCAGTGACCACACAAATGTCAATTTTGCACATAATATCCTGAAATACCTCCGAACACTGAGCCAATGAATTGCTAAATTGGCTGAACATTCAGAGACTTCTTTTCCAGGAACATCTTGCTCTAGGCAATAGAATAATAGATCATTGCTAGAACTCCCTAAAGCAAGGTAGCTGTGGAAAGCTGTAACAGCTAGATGGCAGTTCCACGGGGATAAGCAAGATCCTTACCTCGGGTTTTCAGGAAAAGAAAGCAAGCAGGGAGACTCCTGACATCAATATTGTTTTTTGTTCCAACAGAGTCAAACAAATTCTATGAGACATAGACATGTGGATTGATAAATATTAATTTAACTAAAGGAATTGGGTAGATCCTGTGTTATAAACTGAGGATCATCAGTGATAGGAAAGCTAAAACTCTTCCTATTAAATACATGTTATCTTCTAAAACTGAAATAAAGGGATTCTAAGCAAGTGTCTATAAGAAATTAAGGAAGAAACCCATCTTGAAAAAGGGCCAGTCTAAAGCCAGTAAAGATGATCCACAATCACAGAACACAAGACATCAAAGGGAACATGAATATTATCTAACCTAATTTTTTCATTTTACACTGGAGAAATTAAAATGTAAGGAAGAGACTTTCCCAGGATAACCTAGTTTCCGGGCTCATCACATATATTCTGACTTCCCCTCAACATTCTCCGTCTTGGGGTAGTGAACAGGAGGTGGCTCTACTATTCGTCCCCAAATTGGATTCTAATCTGTCAGGCACTCTATTCTGGGGCCTCAAGAGGAGGACAAAAGTGTGGGTGAAACAATGCCAATCTTTGCCACTGTAAGCAATTTTAGGCTCAGCTCTACCGGAAACTCTGTTCTATCATCTCTGAGCCCAAAGAAGATCTCTTCAATAGTAATAGGGGTTGGCTCCTGAAAAGCAATGAGCTCTACTTCTCTCCCAAAGGTCCGTGCACCTAAAAGATGGTTAAGACAGTACACAACTCAAGATGCAGTATGTGCATAAGAGATTTTAGAAGTATGTGCATATTTATAATTACTACTGGATTCTGGGGGGGGGGAATGGGAAAGATGAAGTAGGAAAAAATGGTTAATGGCTTCACCTCTGCCACATCTGACTTTTTGCCAAGACGTTTTTAGTTCTATTACCATAAACTCATAAAAAGCAGGAGCCACAATAAAGAAATCTCTGAAGCCTATGCCGCTCAGCACATTACAGGATACGACTAACGTAAAACCACAACTAGTTTATGCTGTTCCAGACTGGGAAGTTAAAAAAGAAAAGAAAATCCACATTTCAAGGAGTCAGTTTGGCCCATCTAAGCCTTCCAACCCTAGCATCTATGCAATTAGCCAGTTGCAGATTTAGAGATTAAGTCCTATGATCCCTCTCCAGACAATTTGCTACTTAAGGATAGTGCACAGTTGCCAGCTGCCCTCTGTAAAAGCAGAGGGAGATTTCAGCAGGCCGTGTACTCCACAGATCATTCTCCGTTCTCTGGGTTTCTGTGGGCCTGATGCCCACACCAAGAAAGGGGATGAAGGAGAAGGGCATAAGGAAAGCAACAAAAGGTGCCTAATTAGCCTTGGATATCTTAGTTCAGATTTCTCTGCCACTTCTCAGGATGGGCTACTGAATTTGTAGACTCTAATTTTAGGTTATACAGTTTTAGTATCTTTGTTTTTTTAATCCAAGATACCGTACTTAAACTCTCACAGTTGCAGGGAAGACTTCTCCTGCCTCTCTCTTCTTGTTTACTGAACTCAGCATCCCAGGTTATCACATTATCATATCACCTGGTATCCCTTGATTTCCCCAACTTTCTGTATATCATCATACCCTACTGACTCTCCTGGAAGAAAAGAGGTGAGTCCATTCATATATAACATTAAAAATCTTCTGTAAAAGTCACAACACACTTTTCCAATCAGGAGTCAATTTTCAGTTTACCAAAACATTCCTCCCCAACTGCTCTGTTGGGTTACTTTGACCATTTTCAAGTGACTTCTGCATTTCTTGGTAAGTTGGGTTGCCTTAAGTTTTACTGCAACTTGTGATCAGACTTTCCCAACTGGCTCACAGTTTTCGTCTCCATACTTAATCCCATCAACATCACTACCATCAACATCATCATCCTGGATGACATGTTCTTAGGAAGGGACATTTATCAGCAAGTCTCCATCAATCTATGTTATAAAGATACCTACACCCAAGAATATTTTTAGGAAATATCCTTTCTCTATCTTGTTGAAAGGTATACACTTTATATCCAATATGTACAACACAATTTTTAAGCCACGGATCAAAAACTCTCTGAAATCTCTACTTTTAATGGTACATCAGTTACTCCGCAGAACAATTCATATCTAAAAGGCTATTAACCTCTGGGTACTTAAAACTAAGGCAAACATATAGAGATTAAACTTTTTCCCTTTAATGAAGGGCTACCATGTGCTAGGAATTGTTCTAACACTAAAAATAAAACCATTCACAAAACAGGGGTGCCTGGGTGACTCAGTCGGTTAAGGTCCGACTCTTGGTTTTGGCTTGTGTCATGATCTCGTGGTTCGTGAGTTCAAGCCACACATCAGGCTCTTCACTGACAGTGTGGAGGCTTCTTGGGATTCTCTCTCCCTCTCTCTGCCCCTCCCCCTGCTCTCTAAATAAATAAATAAATAAATAAATAAATAAATAAATACGTTTTAAAAAATTAAACAAAAAACCACTCACAAAACAGGCAAAATCCACGATTGCGTGAATCATTTTCTAGTGGACAGAAAACAAATTAAACAAGATATGTAAGGTATGAAATATACCAGATGATAAATTTGTTAGAGAAAAATAAGGCAGGGAATAGAGAGTTTTACTCTGGTTTTTGACTGGGTGGTGGGGTTGCAGAGGCAGTGGGAGAGAAAAGCAACAATCTTAAATAGCAAAGGTCTCCATGAGAAGGTGAACTTGAGATGACTTGAATAAAGACCTGAGGAAGATAAAGGAGTAAGCAATATAAATATCTGCAAAAGAGCCTCCTAGGAAGAGACAACATCAGGTACACAGGCCTTGATATGGGAGTGTACCACGTTTGAGAAAGAATATAGATGCTAGCAGAGTGAGAAGAAAAGCAGTACGAGAGGAGGTTAGAGAGTTAAGGGATATGTGTGAGCAAAGATTCTATAGGACCTTGTAGGTCACTGAAAGCACTTTGGCTTTTACTTAGAATGAAATGGGAAACCACTGTGAGGTTTTAGACAGAGAAGTGACATGATCTGACTTTTGCTTTAACTGTTTCATGCTGCTGCCATATTGAGAATGGTCTGTAGAGGAGCAAAGGCACAATCGTGGAGAACAATGAAGAAACTATTGCAAGAAGACAGTGAGAAATAGCTGTTACTTGAGTCCGGAAGGGTGAAATGATAGTTATAAATGGTTGGTTTCTGGATATATTTTGAAGGGAGAGAAAACACAGCTTGCTTAGACTAGGTGTGGGATATGAGAGAAAGAAAGGAGTAAAGGATGACTCCCAGGTTTCTATTTCTAGAAGATCAGAATTGCTCTTCGTTGAGATATGGAGGACTGAAGAAAGAACAGATGTTCATGAAGGGGAGGGGGATGAGGACATCAGGGACTTAGTTTTAGAAGGCTTAAATTAAGGTATCATTGATGTACATTATATTAGTTTCAGGTGTACAACATAATGATAAAATATTTGTATATATCACAAAATGATCACCACAATAAGTCTAGGTAACATCATCACCATACATAGTTACAGAATTTTTTTCTTATTACGTACACTACATCCCTATGATTTATTTATTTTATAACTGGAATTTTGTACCTTTTGACTCCTCTTCATGCATTTCACCCACTCCCTCCACCCTCAGCCTCTGGCAATCACCAATCTGTTCTCTCTTTCTATGAGCTTGTGGTTTATTGTTATTTGCTGGTTTTAGATTCCACATATAAGGGAGATCATACAGTGTTTGTCTTTGTCTGACTTATTTTACATAGCAGAATGCTTTTAAGGTCCATCCATGTTGTTACAAATAGTAAGATTTCATTCTTTCTAATGGCTGAAAAATGTTCTTCTTTACTCATTCCATCCGTCAGTAGATATTTAGATTGTTTCCATATCTTGGTTATTGTAAATAATGCTGCAGTGAACACGGGGGTGCAGATATCTTTTTGAGTTAGTGCTTTTGTTTTCTTTGGACAAACACCCAGAAGTAGAATTGCTGAATCCTATGGTAGTTATGTTTTAAATTTTTTTTGAGGAACTTCCATACTGCTTTCCATAGTGGCTGCACCAATTTATATTCCAACAGGAAATGAGGGTTCCCTTTTTTCTACATCCTTGACAACACTTGGTATTTCTTGTCTTTTTGATAACAGCCATTCTAAAAGGTATGAGGTGATATCTCGCTGTGGTTTTGATTTCCATTTCCCTGATTAGTGATGTTGAGTATCTTTTTGTGTATCCGTTGGCCATCTGTATGTCTTCTTTGGAAAAATGTCCATCCAGATCCTTTGCCTATTTTTTAAAAAGTATTTCTTTTATTTTTTTTATTTTATTTTATTTATTTTTTTTCCCAACGTTTATTTATTTTTTGGGACAGAGAGAGACAGAGCTTGAACGGGGGAGGGGCAGAGAGAGAGGGAGACACAGAATCGGAAACAGGCTCCTGGCTCCGAGCCATCAGCCCAGAGCCTGATGCGGGGCTCGAACTCCCGGACCGCGAGATCGTGACCTGGCTGAAGTCGGACGCTTAACTGACTGCGCCACCCAGGCGCCCCATTAGTTTTTTTATTTTTCTATTTTAGAGAAAGAGAGAGAGAGAGAGAGAGAGCGAGAGAGCACGAGTGGCAGGAGAGAGAGAGAGAGAGAGAGAGAGAGAGAGAGAGAGAGAGAATCTTAAGCAGGCTCCACACTCAGTGCAGAGCCCGATGCAGGCTTTGATCCCATGACCCTGGGATCATGACCTGAGCCAAAATCAAGAGTTGGACACTCAACCAACTGAGCCACGTAGGCACCCTTCCTCTGCCCATTTTTAAATTGGTTTGGGGATTTTATTGCTATAGAGTTGTATAAATTCTTTATAAATTTTGGATATTAACCCCTTACTGGGTATATAATTTGCAAATATTTTCTCCCATTCAGTAGGTTGCCTTATCACTTTGTTGATGGTTTCCTCTGCTGTGGAGAAGCTTTGTAGCTTGAGGTATTCCTACTTGTTTATTTTTGTTTTAATTGCCTTTGCTTTTGGCGATGAATTAAAAAAATCATTGCAAAAACTGATGTCAAAGTTCACTCAACTATGTTTTCTTCTAGGTGTTTTACGGTTTCAGGTCTTATGTTCAAGTCTTTAATCCATTTTGAGTTAATTTTTGTGTATGGTGTAAGACAGTGGTCCAGTTTTACTCTTGTGCATGTAGCTGTCCAGCTTTCCCAACACTATTAATTAAAGATACTTGCCCCATTGTATATTCTTGGCTCCTTTGTTGTAAATTAATTGGCCATATATGCAGGGGCTTATTTCTGGGCTCTCTATTCTGTTCCATTGATCTATGTGCCTGTTTTTATACCAGTGCAATCCTGTTTTTATTAGCATAGCATCGTAATAAATTTGAAATTAGAACATTTTAAGCTATAATAAAATACAACACATTAAGAGTTTTTTATTATCATCCATGATGAAGATAAGCATATTTCTGGCATGAAGAATGAGGCCATGTTACATGTTGAACACTTTAATCACTTTCATTCAACCTTCCTCACTTTCTCACTTGTAAACTGCTCTGGATGTCAACCCTAGAAAGATTTCAATATCTTGAAATGGTTTCAGAGTTTGAATTGACATTCTGGCCTAATTTTGGAGCTCCACTAGTAGGCCACATATGTCTCAGAGGGATACAACAAGGCTGAAATTCTGGATGAACTCCAAGGATGGATTTTCATTGAGAAAATGGCCCCCATTTGGGAATAGAAATAGAAAGGCAACACCTGACACCTGACACGGGTGCTCACCCGCGTTGGAAGAATATGATCAAGTGTTTCATCTGAGAAGTCATCTCCTGTTGAAGCAGTAAGAATAATTTATCAGGTGAGGAGCTATTTTCCTTCCCGGCACGAAGCATCTAGCTGCACAACGCTCTTCCTAGGTAGCCTTTCCTCACGGTTCTCACCAGAGAAGACCTCACGCACTAGGTACGGGAGACTACCAGTGAGCCGTATTGAGTCCTGCCTTCCCCAGGGCTGTGACTCCTGCACTTCATTTAATGAGATTAAAGTGAAAATTAAGAGCACATGGTGGGAGAAAAATGATGAGTACTATTTATTTAAGGGAGTTTGAGGATAAATATTATTCAGAAACTCCATCTAATTCCATTTACTTCTGAAATGCCACAAACAATATTAGGTCAACGCATTCAGCAAGCAGTTACGAAAGCATTATATGTAATAGGACTATGTTACCCCCTGGGGGAGGGGGAAATCAAGGATAAATAAAACAGGGTTCCTGCCCTTGGTGAACACAGAATCTAATGGAGAAGGGAGATGATTAAACAAGTAATTATAAGAGAATTAGTAATGAAGGGACATACAAAATGTCAGAGACCCAAAGGGGGAACAATTAAATCTGTCTGAGGAGGTTGGGAAGAATTTATAAAGGAGATGACATTTGAGCCAAGCTGTGAGGGAAGGGAAGGAGTCTGTCACTCTACCAAGAGAGCACACTGTATGATAGGCAGAAGGGGCCTAAAGCTTACCCGGTTTTGGAACCGGGGAGGTGTGGAAACTGGGGAAGAGTTTCCACATGGGGAAGAGTGACAGGAAAAGGAGACCAGAAAGACAAGCAGGCATCAGAATTGCTTTGCTGGGGTCTGTCCTTTGTTCTTCAGGCAACAGGGAGCTTTCAGGCTTTGTAAGCAGGCAAATGACAGGATCATAATTGTGTTTTAAAGAAATAGCAGGTGGCAGAACGAAGAAAAGAAATAAAAGATCCTCCATGGCAGAGACATAAAACAGAGCAAGAGAAGGAGGAAGAATAAAATAGAGTTTCATACTTAACAGAAAGAACCATGAACATATCCACTCCTGTGCTGCTTCCCCCAAACCTATCACTACCTCCCACCAATGAAATTAACTGTCTCCTGTCACTATCACTTCATCAAGGGGGCAGTGCTTCTCCACAAAGATAGAAAGATAGCTATGGGACGTTGGTATCCCAGAGAAATCACATGGAAAACCACCTTCTCTCTTTTAATGATTTCTATCAGACGTGAGAAGGGAAGGTAAAATTAACAGCATCATATGGAACTCTAACCATACTTGGATTTAGAGCAGACAAGCACGCATGGACAAATACACACACACAGACACACACACCAGCATGACCACCACCACACTGCACCACATGCACAAATGCTGTGGTGACAAATGATAAGCAGTATATGCCCTGAAGTGAATAATTACATATCCCCTTACCTCATAACACGTATTCACTTTTAATGACATCATCAACTTACTATGGTCTGAGGTAGCTCTTTTTAATATAGTCTTGGTGTACCAGTAGCTTCCGAGAACCACTTTGTCCTCACAGTCTCTCCAAGTCTCGTGTGATCTGACATCACTGAACACTACAGACTATACAAGTAGTAGCTCATAAAGAGGTCATACCATTGCATAGAAAACATGCTGCTCACCTCGACCAGGCCCAAAGCATAGAGATCTGGGGAGAATTTGGGAGGCCTCGCTATGATTGATGTTTGGCTTAGACAAACATCTCAATCTACAGATTAAGTCTCTAGAGTGTATTTTTTAGCACTGTCCAGAAAATAGAGAAGTTATACCTTTACTTTGCCATCCAATAGAAGGCTAATTTGCTCTTTTTTCTGTAGTAACACTGAGATGAAATAATAGTTTGAATACTTTTTATTCTTAGCATGGGATTAAATTTCTCCAGATGACCACAATTTTCACAGACACCATGAATAGCAAATCTCAAATCTTTTGTCATAGAATGCTTTTAGAAAAAATAAATACCCCAAATAAAAGAAAGAAAATCAGCTCCTACTGACTTATTATAACAACAATAACCAAAAAGGCAAGAATCATCACTTCTAATGGCACAGCCATACCTCCCTCCTCCGAAGTCATGCAATAGCATGTTTACATGCTATTGAATTTGGCACTTAAATCATATGCTGCTTCTTCTGGATAGTTAACTTTTTAGAAGTATCAGTCTCACCTTTCTTATTAGATTGTAATAAGCTAAATTTATCTTTTTAAATTTTTTTTTCCAACGTTTTTATTTATTTTTGGGACAGAGAGAGACAGAGCATGAACGGGGGAGGGGCAGAGAGAGAGGGAGACACAGAATCGGAAACAGGCTCCAGGCTCCGAGCCATCAGCCCAGAGCCTGACGCGGGGCTCGAACTCCCGGACCGCGAGATCGTGACCTGGCTGAAGTCGGACGCTTAACCGACTGCGCCACCCAGGCGCCCCGTAATAAGCTAAATTGAAATGATGGATACATCAAATTGAATTGCAAAAGACATACCACAGGACATGGCAGTGAGAACTGAAAATTGGACGCTGGTAAAGTCATACCCTCACTGATGTTCATGAGCCACTCAGTATTTTTCATGTGTACAAAAGAAGAAAACAGTGTGGAAGAAAAGAATAAGGTGCCCTCTAGTACCTATTAAGTTAACCAAAACACTTAACATTTACATATTATAGACTCAGTGTTGGTGAGGCTAATGTAAAACCAGTGCACGAACACACAGCTAGGGTTCTGTAAGTTGGTATAACCCTTTGTTGTAGGAACCAGCAATACATTGAAAAGCCATACAAATGTTTTTATAACTCTTGTATAAATAAATTACTTTTAGAAGTAATTCAGATAAAAAAATCCTCAAAGTATGAGTATATATCTTACGACTTCAGTGTAAAAACAAAACATTAGACATAACTTCTAAGTTCAAAAATAATAATGGCTAATGATAGAATATAAAACTGATGACCCCTTCATAAGAAAGACTCTAAGCAAATTAAGAATTAAAAGACACTTGCTCAACTGATGAAGGACATTAAAAACTTACACTTATCATTATATTTAATGGTGAAAACTGAATACTTCCCCAGTAAGATCAGGAACAAGGCAAGGATATCTGTTCTCAGTACTTCTATTTGACATTGTGGTGGGGGTCCCAGTGCAATCAGGCAAGAAAAAAAAGGCATCTAGTTTGGACAGGGAGAAGTAAAACTGTATTCAAAGATGTCATAAATGTCTACCTTGAGAACGCCCCCAAATGTATAAAATACCACTAGATCTAATAAGTGAGTTTAACAAGTTCGAAATTCAAGGTCAACATACAAATCCCAATTGTTTCAATACACTAGCAATGAACAATTAAAAACTGGCATTAAAAGAACAACACCATTTACAATGAACATGAAATACTTTGAGATAAATCTTACAAAACACACGCAAAGTTTGCTGGAAAATACAAAGCACCGATGAGAGAAACCAAAGACGTAAGTAAATGGAGAGATAGACTATATATGTGAATTAGAAGATTCAATAGTGCCAGAATGTCCATTCTCAAACTGATCTAAGAATCCAGCAAAATCCTAGTCAAAATTCCAGCAAGCTTTTTTGTAGGAATCGATAAGTCGATTCTAAAATATCTGTGTAAAGGACTTAGGATAAACAGAAGAATTTTGAAAAAAAAGATGGAGTTCATAACATACTATCTGATTTCAAGATTAACAGAAAAGTAAGATCAAGACACAGTAAAAGGACAGACACAGATCAATGGCACAGAACATAAAGTCCAGAAATAGCACAATACATACATGGTCAATTGACTTTTTATTAAATGTGTCAGGGCAAATCACCAGTGAAAGCATAGTCTTTTGGAATGAGCAGGGCTGGAACAACCATAGGGTCTACATAAAAATTCAAAACATAACCATATCTTACATTATACTGAAAAATTAATTCAAAATATTATCATCAGAGACCTAAATGTAAAACTTAACACTATAATCTTTGGAGAAAACATAGGAGATATCTTTGTAACTTTGGGTTAAGGAAACATTTCTTAAGATAGGACACATAAGTCTATGTGTCCTAAGCAATGAAAAAAATGATATCATTATTAACTATGTATTATTAAAATAAAAAATGCAAACTTTTCAGAAGATACTGTTAAGAAAACAAAAAGCCAGACTGGGAGAAAAAAGCTGCCAAACACATAACTGATAATGGACCATTAACCAGAATATAGAAAATTCTTTTACAGCTCAATAATAAGAAATAAAAAAATTTTTTTTATTAGTTTTCTTTATTTTTGAGAGGCAGAGAGAGACAGAGTGCATGTGGGGGAGGAGCAGAGACAGGGGAGACACAGAATCGGAAGCAGGCTCCAGGCTCTGAGCTGTCACCAAAGAGCCCGATGTGGGGCCCGAATTCACGAACCGTGAGATCATGACCTGAGCCGAAGTTGGACACTCCACCGACTAAGCCATCCAGGCACCCCAATAATAAGAATTATTTAAAAAACTGGACAAAAGACTCAAACAAACACTTCACAAAAGGAGAGAGATGGATGCCAAATAAGTATACAAAATGAAATTCAGCATCAACAGTCACTATGGGAATGTGCATTAAAACCACCCCAAGATCCTACTACATACCTCATAGGATGGTGCAAATAAAAAAAGTCGACAATATCAAATACTAGTCAGGGTAAAGAGCAGCTGCAACTCTCATATATTCCTGACGGAAACGGAAAATGGTAAAGGCACTTTGGAAAAGAGCTTGATAGCTTCTTGCAAGTTAAACATATACTTTCTCTATGACCCAATTATCTCGCTCCTAAGTATTTACTCTAGAAAAATAAAAACACATGTCCACACAAAAACCTTTACACAAATGGCTTTATTCATGAAAGCTCCAACTGGGAACAATTCAAATATTCATCAACTGATGAATGAGTAAACAATCCCTAAAATGGAATACCATTCTGCAATAAAAATGAATGGACTACTAATAAATGCAACAATATGGATGAATCTCAAAAGCATTATGCTAAGTGTGAGAGGCCAAAATTAAAAGTATGATTCCATTTATATGACAAAACTATAGTGTCAGAGATCAGGGCAGTCATTGCCAGGAGCTGGGAATTGGAAGAGGAGACTCATTGCAGAGGCGTAAAGAATTCTCTGAGGATGGAAATATTCTTGGTTTTTGTGGCGGTTATATAATTGCATAAGTTTGTAAAAATTTACAGAGCTGTATCTCTAAGAAGGATTAATTTTACTATACGTAAATTATGCCTCAATAAACCAACAGACAAAAGACCGTCACACCAAGCGTTGAAGAATATGTAAACACCTGAGCTCTCGGTCACTGCTGGTGGGTGTGGAATATGGCACAGCCACTTTGGAAGAGTTTGACATTTTTAAAAATAAAGTTAAACATACACTTACCATGGACTCAGCAATTCCACTGCATGTACTACCCAAGAGAAATAAAAACATTTATCCACATAAGCACTTGTACATGAATGCTCATAGCAGCCGTGTTCATAGTATTCCAAGACTAGAAACAACAAAATATTAATAAATGCAACAGGTGAATGACTAACTAAATTATTATATGTCCATATAGAGAAATCTCACTCATCAATTAAAAAATGAGCTACTGATACATTCAATACCATGGAGGAAGCTCAAAATACTACACGGAATGAAAATAAGAATATAAATTCTAGAATTTTATAGATACAATGTTATTTTACATTTTTTTAGACTTACTTTTTAAAATCAATTTTATTAAGATATAATTTATATACAATAAAAATAAACCTATTTTAAGCATACAGTTCCATGGGTTTTGATAAATATATACATCTATGTAACTACCACCACCACCAAGAACATTTCTATCATCCCAAGAAGCTCCCTTGTCTTTCTTTCTCATCAGTCCTGTCCCCTTGTTCTCAAGCACTGATCTACTCTCTGTCCCTATAGATTAGTTTGTATTTTCTAGAACGTTATATAAATTTTAGAATTGGATTATCAAATAGTTCCTTTTTATTGATGAGTGACACTTAGGTATATCATAATTTATTTAGTCATTCATTATATTTATGAACTAACGTACTGAAAACAGACCCTGGGCTATAAAAAAAGAAGACTTTATAATAATTTATAAGGCTTAAAATGCTGGAGTAAGCATTAAATAAGATAACATAATCATGTTACTTAATATTTAGTAAGCGTATAATCAAAGATAGCGGGAAACTGCATCTTAGGTCAAATAATTTGCCAAATGTCACAGCTAGTAACCCAGGTCTGTCCAATTCCAAACTTCACGCTGTCCTAACGCCCAGTACAGGGTTCCTGGAATTTGTGGATATGGGAGAGTCCTAATTTTCCCAATGTTTAAGGGGTTGAGACATAGAAGGGAGACACTAGAAGTTTAAGAGGCCAACCGAGAGTTTTGTTTCTCCACACTTACAGGATTTGGAAAATTGCTAAGTGTTCAGCATTTAGAAGAGACTAACCAGCTCTCTGCTAACCTACTGGGAACAGATCTTAAGTCCCCGGATTGACTAGGATCTTGCCTATGTAACTCGTTTGCCAGAGCCAGTTTTTCTTTTCCACTGGATATTCTTAGCAAATGTTACAGAATAAAATGTGAGAAGGGAACACCAGAAGCTAATCAAGGAAAGTGAACTGTCCTTTTACACCAGTGCTACCAGAAGGGCTTCATGACCAAGTTCAACTTCATTTCACGCATAAGAATCCCTTAGTCATATCATCCTTCTCTCTGGCCATATTCTCAATGAGTCATTTTGCTCTTGAAATCAAGAAAGACTAAGAAAGAAATGATCCTGGTTAATCAAGAAGGAGCTACTTTAAAAATGAGAATCTCACAGATCTGACTGTTTAGTTGTGCCTGAAATTGGTCCCTTTGTAGCTCCCTGCCTCATGATATGTGCCCTACACAAGGCTCCTTCCTAGGTATACCTGTCTCGGGGAGTCAGTCTTTCCTGACTCTATCTTTGCCTCTGCGACTTGCTCAGTCTGGATTGCCTTCCACTGTAGCTTTCTTTCATTTGGTTCCTATTCCATCTTTGCTTCCCCCGTGAGACTTAACCTTTTAGACTATCCTTTTGGTTTCCTACTTTACTGATGTTGTCTGGTTGCCCTTTCCCAGTCAGTCTTATCTCATTTCTTTATGCATTCCTAGGAACCTGCCTAGAAGGAGGGTTTTAATTTTCAGATCAGGGTTGTAGATGCTCTTTTTGGTCCTTGTTCTCCAGGAGCCCAGGCTTGCAACTGTGGCTCCTAGGTAGTGAGTTCTTTTACAGTTAAGGGGGCTTCTTCCTTGGCAAATTGAAATATGCCTCAATTCCCTAAATCTGGACCTTTGTTGTCACTCTCTGCTGCCCTCCAGCGGCTGTCAATAGATGCAGTAGTTAGATTGAGGCCTGGCTCTTTGCCCTTTCCAGGCTTGTAAGTGTTCTCTAGTAGGACACTAAGGCAGTGCAGTTAATGAAGATGAGATGTGTGTTCAGAATCCACCAGGTTTTATTTAATGCTGCCAGTACTCCTGCGACAGACTTTGATACCACCGCTACTTCCAGGGAAATTCATTGGTAATGACTCACTTGACCTTTCTCCCGAAGATGTGATTATCTCAGAAAATCCACAATTCCACGTGTGTGGGTTTGCATAATCAGGCTGTGTGTTGAGATACGGGAGAAGCCTCCCAAGTTCCTGAGGCTTGGCGTGTTGGGAGATGCAGACAGCGGTGCAGAACTTCACGCTAGCCCAGGCAGCATGCCTCACAGGTTACCTCGGTCAGAGGATCACCAACGCTGTCCGTGAGCAAAGGGAGAAACTACCAGGTGGCTTTCACTACGCTATGCTTATTAGCTCCTCCCACAAGAGCTTGAAAGGGAACAAAACTCTAGCCTCTGAACTGACAGACTTGGCTATAAGGCTATCCAGAGTGACACTGGCATTGCACCCACTTTAAAAGCGGCCATCATGCTATTGGAGCAAAGGGGTAGAAGATAGTTGCAGACTAGATGCACACTTCTGGAAAAAGTATGTCTAGCATACACTGGAAAGGCTGTTGTATGCTCTGGTGGAACCCCTAAGTGGCCCAGCTTTGCCAAGTAGGAAGTGCTAGACAACTCTGTTGAGCGAGCTTTAGATTAGACTTCCTATCTAACCCGAGACTGTGCCAATACGGGTTGACGGCAACAATGGATAATGTTAACCTGGGGTTGGGGCGATCCATGAGTCAAAGGCCAAACCCAATGTATTGTTCATGGGAAAACACATCCAACGTCTGGTGTTTTGTCTCCTACTACCCAAAAGATTATCCACAACTGCTCCTAGCTAGCTAAAGTTCCTTCCACATAACTTCTTTCCACATAACTGCTATTAATACAGCTTAAGGACCCTGACAGGGCCCACAGCGCCTGTCATTCACGAGTCAGCATTTCCAGACACACAAACTGTCTATAAGAGGGAGGGCCTTCAAAGAGGCTCAGAAGCTACCACTTTACCAAGTACAAATGGGCAAAGAACCGAGTGTCTCCCACCTACATTCGTGCTAAATGGCTAAGCTTCCTCCCTGAGGAAAAGCAAAGCCCCTGGAAAATACAAAGCGGTGTTCATCAGACCTTTTCACCTTCCTTTCATGGACCCCAACTATTCTCCACTGTGAAAAATCAATGAGGAATCTACCTCTTATAAACTATCATGATCTCAATGTGGCTGGCATCCACTACTAATACATGCTCCCTTTTCTCTGATTCCCAACGTCTTGAAACAACTCCATGAGACTTTAAGAAATTAGACTTCTGAATTGCTAAAATGATTTCCATAGTGAGAGGACAATGAATAGAAAATGGCCATCCCCACATGCGATGATGTCATTTGGACCGTTAAAAATGTCTGTTTTTTTTCCCTAGCATTTAAATAACATCGTACATGATTTCCTATACCAAAGAGTCGCACCTGCTCAGATATTATTTCATGAGATCCTGGTCTGGAAAAAAAAAATGGATTCTATGTTAAATCAAAACAAACAAACAAACAAACATACAAACAAAAAAACCTCAGACAGAATTTCTGAGTGCATCTCCTTCCCTAGTTGAGAGGTTAGTATGAAGTGAGACAAAGTTTCAGCAGTTCTAGAATAAACTTTCCTCCAATCAACCAAGGGCATTGGGTAAATCCCAGAATGTGTTACATATTACTGGCAATTCCTTCTATAAAATTTCCATGGCAGCCCAGTTACATAAGGAAAGATACCTGATTTTCAGTGGCAGCAGCAGCATCTATCTCAGTGGCTGAAGACCTTATCTACCTGTGCCCCATCCTGTGTGTGCTGATCTAGCCTTGGCTTACATGAGGTCATAAGTCTAGCTCGGTGGAGTCTATTCTCAGAAACGTTCCTATCTCTGTTTTTTACAGAACCAGACCAAAGGCGTAAGCTTTCCCCAGCTCGGGAACAGGAATCATTTGCGGTCAGAGATTCCTTTGAGGTTAAAGGTATCACCCTGGTGCTGTCAAAATAACATGGGCACAACAATTTTGTCAAAACAACCAGAAAACCCTACTTTCAAAAACCAAAGGACCACCCTCTGAAGTGTTTCAAGATGGCCATCTTATGTATGCCAGGCTGCCAAATCACAGCTACAGGTTTTTTTCTGAAAGCCTGTGTATTGGTGTACAACAGACTTGGGCTGGCCCTGGGGATTTGCAGAAAGCTCTGCGGCTGTCCCTAAAACTGACCGATACAGCATCAATATAAAAAAGAATCAAAATCGAGACCAACTGGCAACCCCTTGGATGCAGTTGTTTTATTCCCAACTACACCACTAGAGTCACTATAATAGTGCTAGGGACAGTGTCCAATGAATGAATGAATACTTCTGATTTAGGGAGGTCTATAATGTTTGCTTGCTTTATCTATGTTAAAACATGGGCTAGGGTCTGTAGGAACTTTTAGTACCTCTATCTCAGCAAAGAGATTTGTGCAGATAGTCTGTTATTATTACTTTATCTTCTTCTAACCACCAATGCCTTTGGGATAGGATGACTCTGGATTTCATTTCTGAAATGACATTTAACCACATATACATGCTACCACACCAGTAGTGCTGATGATCTTTTCTAAGATAATGTGCTTAATGGCTTAAACCATTCCTTCTGACCCCTCCATCCACATTAGTCATAGTAATGGCATCTTCCAATTCCATGAGTTATCGAGCTATTTGATTTCTGAACCCTGGTGCAGAGGACTCCCAGTTTTACTGGCCACTATTTATTCAAGATCATACACAATCCGAAGGTCAACAGAATATTTCAGTTGAGCACTTGGGAGAGTAGTTCTACCTCCAGCGTTACTGGCCCATATACTTCACTACCAGAGGATTTGAGGATTTACATACCACTCTATTTTCCTCCACCTAGAACATCCTTTCACAAAAACATCCCCCTACCAACTCTCCTCACACCTCTCATTTTCTCCACCATGACTCCTTGGCAACTGCTCAGTAAACATTTAGGAAAACTATAGGCCATCCCCCGCCCCCCACCAAAACCTCCAGGTTACATCCCAGCAAGTTAAAAACCAGTATTAAGAAGTACATGTGGGAAATGACTTTCTTCCTGTTAAATAGGGCTTAACTGTTGTGACGAAATGTAGAAGATTGTCACCTGAGGCCTTTTTAAGATGTGGGCCCGCCTTACCCTGATGCAGGCCTCCTCTGTAGTTTCCTAAAAGTTAGGGGTTGTTTAGACTGGCTAGGGAGAAACATTAAGAAAAGAAGTTCTATTGACTATATATCATCTTGTTATGTGCGGTATCAGACAAATTCAGTTTTTCTGTCAATTGGTATTCTGCTGAGGCTAACACGTAAGTGGTTATTAAGCAAAGTTATGATTTTTCCACATGAGCCTAGATCAGTAGAGCAAAGGGGGGGATGTTCCTCTTAGTGGGAGTGGTTGTTCATTAGACTTGGGGGCAGAATAAAGAAGAAAAGTAGGCAATTTGATTCAAAAACCAAAACTTTACTGAACAGAATGAAGACAGGCTGGGAAACAGGAAGGGCAGTTCTGCATAGTTTCTGAGCTGTTCCCAGGTTTCATACCTGACGGAGCGGACGGTCCTGATTTCACTTTTACGCCTCTAACACGAACATCAGAATTCTTTCAACGTCTCCAAAGAAATATACAACTATTTCTCTTAGGTCCTAGAGTTGTTGTTAAGGCAAGTTAAGTGCCTGCAATGGAAATGCACCGTGTTTACTTTAGTCAGAACGTTTAGAAATTGGGGAATAACTGGCCTAGAGGGAATGTCACCAGCTCCATCTAAAAAAAGCCGCAGATATCTTGGGATGGCTTTGCTGTTTGAGAGTCGTTGCCAACAAGCTCCATTCAGGAGATCTGATGCAATGTCACAACCTAGTTCATTCAGCTCTATAAAAACTTAGTATATCGGAAGTAAGCAACAGTTGGGGCCAAGGAACAGAAAATAATGTGATGCTACTAAAGAAAAGAATCCACTCAAACCTTTTCCTGTTGGTCAAATATGTATGGTGAACAGCCGGAAATTAAATGAGTAATATAAATAATTAATTATCTAGGGAAGTTACGATTCCCTCACAGTGAATGTAACAGAAATGTGAAATGTTTCAGGGTAGCCTACAATAAGCAGTGTTTGCTGAGAAGGAGAAGACATAAACAAAACCAACCAACCAAACAAACAAAAAAACAGGTCCATGAGGAAGCTGAATAGTAAAAGTAAGAAACGAAGAAGAGAAAATAAGAAATGGGGTTTTAAAAAGATTAGTCTAAGACTTAAAAAAAAGGAAAGATAGTCTAGATCCTAGTTAAAACAACTCCATATATGTTTTTAAACAAAACTTAAAACTGGCTATTCTCTATGCTTAAAACACTTTCCTCCCTCACCAATGCCTGTTTCTATGAGTTGAACTTTCCACTATTTTAATGCAGTATTTTATAACTACTTAGGCTCCCGAAGACCTCTCCACTCCATGGCCTCTTTCTGCAATTATAGATGCATAGTTTGTATAAAGGTCTTATATCCCAACCGGAGGATAAACTGAAGTTGATTTCCCCGCTCTTTGATTTTGGGCTGGCCCTGTGACCAGCTCTAGCCCGTAAGATGTGGTGGGAACGATGGCTTGCCAGTTCCAAGTGTAGACCTTAAGGGGTTTGCATATTTCCCCTTGCTCTCTTGAAACCTACCAATACGCCATGTGATTACGCCTGGGTTAGGCTGCTGGTGGATGAGAGACCACATGGAGCAGAGAAGAGTCAGTCTAGCTAAGACGCCCTAGACCAGGCAGTTCCTAGTGAATCTAGTACCTGACCTCAAGGTGTGAGTGAGCCCACAGAACCTATCCTAATTGCTCATCTGTAGAAACTTGAGTTAAATAAATGATTCTTCTTTTAAGACAAGGCATTTGGGTGCTTTGTTATGCAGCAAAACACAATGAAATAATTGAAACATATGTAATAGCTTCATCCTTCCAATGTAATGCTCACTACAGACTGACTTATATTAAAATTAAGTATTTGCTGATCACTTCTTTGCTCCTGGAGGTCAGAGACTGTATGATATTCACTTCTGTATTCCCACAGCACCGGGGTTGTGCTCTGTTCATGGTAGGCACTCAGAGTTTGACAAAATAAGCTGAAATGAAAATCAACGGAAGTTCAAATTCTAATATACATTAGTATTATCTACTGAATGCTTAACAAAAGAAGAAAAACACAAACCAGAGTACTGGTAGAGAATCCAGTCACTACTGAGAATCTGCTATGGACCTTGTATGGTAATTCCCAATGATGAAACATTAAGGGCTGGCAGCTACTAGTCCTTGGAGTGCATATGCCACTTCAGGATAGCTAATAAGTGGGCCCTTTAAGTTGTCCTTGTCAAGATCTAACATTAACCCAAAGTTGGATTTTGATAGCGATTCGCACACACATTTGAACACATGAATGTGAAGTCATACTGCAATCCTCCTTTTATGGACTTGGGACATTTAGTGGCAAAGGAGATTTTGATTTGCACTGTCTAATTCACATTATCATTAACAGCAGGTTTTCTAAGCCTAGCAGTCTGACAAATGAGATTTGCACATAAATGTACATTAACGATGAAGTGCTGTATGCATGTAAAATATCATGAAAGCTTGTGTAGTCAAGATGTCATTTCACTCTTCCTTAAGAAGTAGGAGACTGAGAATAGACAGGACAGGTGGGAAAGGATGAATCGTTTTGCTATCCGTATCTAAATTGAGTCCTAATTGAATTTCTATAGCTTTTAAATGACACTGTGCTATTACACTCTATGCAGAGATGAGCTCATCAAATATTCTGTGTTTTGATTATTTTAAAATTATTCACTTGACAGTGTCTGAAACACTCTAAAGCAAGGCAACACAAAAGCACGATCAGAATGAACATGCTCATAAAGCAGTGAGGCAGATACAGTCAATGACAGTAAAAGAACACCCTTGCTGCACTGTAACCGTGGTGCTTTGCATGGGTGCACACCCCAGAACTTGCCCTAACTTTAACTCCTTCCTTTAACTTCTGCCATGCCTGCTTAATATTGTTACGTCAGACTCAGAAAGAACATGATGATTAAGTCAGTCACTAAGCTAGAAAACTGAATCAGGATCTAATGAGGTTTAGACCGGTTAGAATGATAAAAATCTGTGTTGTTAACAATGTAAAAGAAACACATAGACCGAAGAGAGTAGAGTCTCCAATCTGTTCCGTAAAATCGAATGTGTGAGGACTCCTTGAGGAGTGGGTCTCAATGCTATACATGTGATAAAGACTCAATTGCTAGCAGAGAGGATGCTCAATAAATCAGGAGAGGAAGCCTGTCCCCGAAATTGTGATGCATTAATAAAAACATAAAGAACCAGAGGGTCAGAGTTCAGCGAGACAGATTTTAGCCAACTTAAGAAATATCTTTCTAGGGGCTCCTGGGTGGCTCAGTCGGTTGAGCGGCCGACGTCGGCTCAGGTCATGATCTCTCGGTCCGTGAGTTCGAGCCCCGCATCGGGCTCTGTGCTGACAGCTCAGAGCCTGGAGCCTGTTTCAGATTCTGTGTCTCCCTCTCTCTGACCCTCCCCTGTTCATGCTCTGTCTCTCACTGTCTCAAAAATAAATAAAACGTTAAAAAAAGATTAAAAAAAAATATCTTTCTAATAATCAGGTTGTCATAAGGAGGCCCTTGCTGTCTTGGGGTGGCGAGTTTTCTTCAAGGAGGATACACAGGCACAGTCTGGGTGCTACACATGGTTTCAAGTATCAAGTCACAGGTTATCCTGCATGATTTTTCAAATGAGCCCCAACCCCCAAATTCCATAATTCTATTATGGGATTCCGAAGGAAACACGCAGAAGGACAACATACTCAAAGGCACTTAATCATGCTTCATTTGAGGTCCAGATATCTCCTTTGGAAACATACTCCCAGGTTTTCTCCTGATAGTTTGAACATCTCCATAGTTCAGAAGAAGTCCCCTTTTAAAAAGATGCTCATTTTAAACAAGTTGTGAGAACAATGAAGATGGACTGCAAAGAGATCAATATTTTCAGAAGAGAACAGGGAGGGATAATTTTTCTCACAATGATTCCACCTACCTGGGGGCTGCTAATAAAGAGCTACAGCCTGAGAGCTGGGGAAGTTTTTCAAATGGTCTAGGTAAGGAAAGTTACCTAGACACAACTAGAAATTAGGTGATTGATTCAATAGGAAGAGACATACTCTTCTTCTTAGTAAAATTTAGGAGTTTTGGTTTCTCCTGCTAAAATATCATAAAAGGAAGTCTGAGAACAGAAATGTAACAGCAAGTAGGAACTTAAGCATAAACACCAGTGCTCACTGAGAGCCCACAAATACTTGAGCATTCGTCCCCGGCTCAGATCCACCTTATTTTGGCTGTGTTTTCTAACTTACTCCCTTAGTTAACATTTTCTGTGAACACCAGTTGCTTTCCATAGGGACCAAAAACCACAAACTAGAGAGAATGACCACACTTCCTTCTCATGAATAGTGAGAAAGGAAAAATTTTTTCCTTGGATGTGGCTCTCCAATGAAATTCAGTTTCTGCTTTCCAAGAAAAGCCAATTGGCTCAGAAGTTTCTGAGAAGAAACAAGGGAGAAAATTCCAACAGATAGCACGCCACAAAACCCTGAGGCAAAATCCCAATCTCCCAGTCTCACATCAGCCAAGGGGTTAAAACCTGAATGTCTCAGTTGAGTTGCTGAATCCACAGGTGGAAGGTCATAAGTGTGGAAAGAGATACTCAGCTCCATTTGTGACCATGCTGGGAAAGCCTTTATGTGTACGAGAACCCCCACCTCGGCCCCCAAATATTAAGTTGACACACGTTTCTGGGACGCGGCTTGAATCCTCAAACTTTGGCGGGTCTATAGAGACACAATTTTCTGTTTTCTGCTTAACAGGGCTTTCCAGAATTGTCATCAGATGACAGATTACACCACCCATCCACAAGGATTCAGGGGTAGCTCAGGCCATCCATTATGGGTTAAAAGCTGTTCCAGCATGAATCGAGTCACAGTGGTAAGGAGACTACCAATACAAGGGGTCCTATAGCTTTAAGAAATACTCTGGGCATCTAAAAGTTTTCAGAATGCAAACTATGTCAGCTCTGAAAACAAGAGGCACTGCATCATTATGGCAGGAGAAACAAAGCCAGCCCCCTTTTTAAAACAGACAAAAAAAAAAAGATTGTTTTAATAGGAGAGAAGCATCAGTCATTGATTCTTACTTCATTCACACTTTCTATCCAATGCCATCCATCTTCAGAGTGAAGAGATGACAGAGCCCGGTTAACTCTCTCCCTCTTTCGGCCCCCGCCCATCCTGTTCCTCTCTACCCAAACCACCGAGGCCTACCAACCTGCCCATTTTGATCTGCAAGCAACAGCCCTAGAGAATGACTCTTTCTAACTGATGGGCTCGAAAAGCTCAGGTATGCCTGACGACTGGCTTTCATCAACACTACTTTAACAGGGTTGCCTGTCAGGTTAGCATGACTGGTCAGGGCCTTTGCTAATCATCTTCTAAAACCACCACTTAGTCACTCTTGGCTGACCACATTCTACAAAGGAGGGGATGGGAAGACTGAAGGCAGCAGGGAAAAAGTCAACAAGCCAAACCAACCATCCAGAATGTAAAATATTTCATTTTTCTTAAATGCTGCTGCCCTCATTATCTACAAACAAAAGTCCCCAGGCAGGCTGTCTCTGCATCAGTGCACCTGCTTAGCATTGGTCTGCGGAGTTATCTTTCTGCTGTGTCTGCAGAAGCCAACTATAGCACAATGGGTCACATCACTTGAGGGTCACTTGAGTCCCTCTACGCTCTGGGTCCCTCCTCCCACCTCCTGCCTTCCCTTCTACCCACAAAACCTTTAACTCCACCATAGCTAAGGATCCCAGATAGCTAAATAAAAGAGGTGGCCTCAAACACAGGGAAAAACCCTTAGGTCTCCAGTGTGAATCGCCAACGCCAATCCCCCTCCCCTCCCCTTTTCCTTAAGACCTGATGGTCTTCAGTCACACATCTTAAAAGAAAAACAAAAAACAAAAACACAAAGACTTACTTGTCTCAAGTCGATGAAGGCCAACTGCAGCGTGTCCTCCTGGAACCCAGGCACCGGGCCGGATCTGGCAAACTCTGTGGGAAAGAAAAGAGGATAAAAAGCGCCTTTAACTAACCATGGACAGGGAGATTGGCAGACGGATGACAGGGAAGACAAGAGAGGCTGGGGGAGAGGAGGACCAAGCTTCTAAGGAGTCATGTCTCTCTCCCTTCAGCTTCTTTGTTTGCCCTTCAAAATTCGTGTCATCAAAACACCATTAATTCCAGCATCCTGACAGCAAGGAAACTGTACTAATTCGACCTGAAATTTATTCCCATGAGCCGCGCTGGGCTTCAGAGTATTTGTTTTGTGAATGGACAAACAACTTGCAAAGGAGGAGGGAGTGGGGGAGAGAAAAAAGTTTTTCCTCTCAACACAATAAAATCTTCAGCTGTGAAACTCTTTTCAGTTCCGAAAGCTATTTATATTTTAGATCGCTGAAGGAATTTTCTAATTTCACGCCTGTCACCTCATTCCCCAAGCATTTATCAAAAAATATTCCCTGCCACATCATTAATTATTCCCTCACTGATTATTTGTATTATCTCATGACTGCATTATTGCCAACACACACACACACACACACACACACACACACACACACGCAGAAGCTGTCCCAACCCACTGCTTGGCTCCTGAGCAAAGGAGTACTTGCAGATATGAAAAGCCTACCTAAACAAATCTCATGGCAAAAGCTTACGGAACATTTGCACATATCCATCCTACTAGTGTACTCTTTGTCCTTGACTTCTACTTCTATTCCACTCTCGAAAACTCTTTTTTTTCTCTTCCCTCTACCCCAATTTAGTCTTAGGTCAAAGACACCACATGAATGCGATTTGCAATTTACAGTAGCGCCTTGGGTCCACGCTCAGTTTATGACTCTGGCTTCTACATCGTTAACAAGAAGATAACTGCACGGGCTATAGGGACAGACACTAGTAACAGTTAAGAATGTCAAGTTTTATCGTCCCTAAGCCCTGCTTATTATGAAATCAAAAGGTCTTGTTTAAGCTCCCTACACACACACCCACACCACACACACCACACACAGAGAATGAGAAAATTCAAGAGTTGGACAGTTACTATGTCTTGAATTCTCTCTATGAAGCCAAAGTGTGATGGACATTTAACATCAATCTACCATTTACCTCAAAAACAACTCCAGTATTGGCTCAAAGCAAATATGAAAAGGAATGTTTTCAATTACGTTTTATTCCAGGAACGAATTTAAGAAATTATACAGACTTAGTATCATACTTTTTTTTGAAATTAAATAAAATCCATCAAGATACCTGCATAAATGCCTGGAAAATTACTTCCAACATCCAGTAGCTGGACAGATTTAAATGATGACTTGTGAACAACTATGGGAATCCCTGTTTTTAAAAAATATTTTCCACCTGGGGCTTCTTAGACAGAATAGGTTTTCATAACATCCTTGCCCCACTTAAAACAATAATGCTAAACAAAATTGAAAGGGATTATGGAAACATCACATGAAATGAAATTTAACAAAATTTGTTAAACAAAATATAGCACACGTATATTCTACAACTGTACACAAAATATTATTTTAGATATTTCAAAAAAATAACTACTGTAAGTGAAAGGAGATAAACTATAGACAGGATGATTAGCAGCACTGGGTTTCTATTTGCGAGGAAAAGAAAACTCAAATGTATTTGCAAATTAATTCCATCATATTATAGCCCAAATGATTCAAGTTTCAAAAGAGTAGAATCCTACAACTGTACAAATACTTGAAGAGGGCCATGTTAATGGAAAGCCTGACATACTCCATCCTTCATATCTTACAACAGCCATTATCTGTGCTAACCTTGTATACACAGCAGCTGCTCAAGTCAGATGTACAACTCGCCCATACTGTGTTCCTACAGAAAGCAGTTCTTTGAATTATAGCCACAGCCACTCTTTTTGACTGCCTTGATTGTCAGTGGTCGGCTTCAATAGGCTTCCCAAGCCTGATGGTTTCATCCAAAGTTGCTAGTTTCCCCCCACTGCTCCTGCATGACTCAAGGCTATGTTTTATCACTTGACGTACTAAAGTCCTCTCTGTCAGTAGGAACCTTTCTTGAGTCAAAATATAGCAACTGTCAAGGTGTTCTGCTTACCTACACATGTCCAACTCAATAGAATTACCCCGTGACACAAGGTTGAAATGCTTGAGAGCTGCCTACACATTCTCACCTCTCCTTGTTGAGCATGCTCCCTGGGGCTGACAGATGACACAGACAAAACCACTCAGGAAACCGAGAGTCTCACTTTATAGACCTCATTTTTATGACACACTGAATCTTCCAGGTTCCCAGAGGACATGGTGGCCTTTTAGATTTGCTTTTCCTTTTATAAATCAGGGAATCAAAGAGTGATAATTGCTTCAAAGTATGACAGAGTAAAGAGCTTCGTTTTCACATATAGTTTATGGAAATGTCTCATTACTGTATATTCAACTTCATGTTTGTATTTTTGCCTCATTGTTTTACATATATAATCCTTGTCTTCTCGTGTAGATAGTAAACTCCTTAGGGATAAGGACCATATCACTGAACCTAACAAGTATTTAAAATACTAGACATTCAACAAATACTCATATATTAATTAAATAAGTTACAAAAACAGCGAGATTCATTAATCATACATCCTCTTCACTGCCAATGAAAATCTTTAGATTGCAATAGGTAACGTGGCCTTATTAATATGAGTACCAATAAGCAGGTTTTACGAATGTATGGGCTCCCTGAAATTTGGTGCACAATGATTGCAGAGATGGGTTTTGAGGTCATACATATCAGAATTTGAGCTCGGATACTAGGTCTACGGGCATAGGCAAATTACTTAATCTCCTTAAAGCTTCAATGTCTTTTTCTCAAAAATGAAGAAAACAGTGCATTCTTTATAGTGCTACCATGAGGATTAAATGAAATAACACACATAGAGCAGTTGGCAGAGGGCCTGGCATATCATAATTGATTATCATTACAATTAGTTTTCTGTGTGAATATACAGTTCTCTGGGAAGAAGCTTCCTAGCTTTCACTGAACTCTCAGAGGGCTGGTGACCAAACAAAAGTTAAGAAACACTGTTACATACCCAGGACAAAACAGGAGAATTTATTCAGCTACCATTCAGTGATGAGTTAGTGAGCTGGCACTGCAAATTTGTTTACAGGCAAATATTTAAGTCTTTCACTTAAATGAAACTGAGATGACTAACAGAATGTTAGCCACAGCAATTTTTATTGGTGTTATTTATGAATTTCAAAAAATGCATAAAACAGATCTCTTGCAATGTTTGGATTCAATATACGCTTAAAAACACGGTTGTTCTCTTAGAGTCAATTGTTCAGATATACAAAAAATGTTAACAGCATAAGAAAGTGTGAATATTTTAAATAAATGAACATTTGTAAGCAGTCTGATTTCAACTCTATAAAATATAATATGCATAGTAAACACTCATTTCATAATGTTAACTGAGGCTGTTGCAGACGGAAAGATTACAAAAGGATTTTCTTCTTTTTTATATTTTATAAACTTTTAAAATGAGTAGAGACCACTTTCATAATCAAAAATAGGAAATAGAACACATCTGCACACGTGCACCAAAATTACCTAGTGGTGCTGATTTAGTAATACTTTCTCTAGTGACAAGGGATAGGACTTATTCAAGATTTAGCATTACAGGCAGCCGGGATTGGTCTGCACACCCGAATTCCCAGATGTTGCTTGACAGAAAGAGAAGAAGAAAACTACAAAAAGCTCCAGTCTGTGTAACAGGCCGATGCATACACAAATTCATTAGATGCACACACAAGAAGCCTCTCTTTAACATCACAAATGGAAACCTTCCTTCTTTGGAAATCATCAAAAAAGGTAAAAGTATGCAATTATGACTGAGTGGAACCAATGTACATATGGGGCACAATGGACAAGACCCTTTCTGGACTTGTCTCTGAGTCCAAGATCTGTAGTAGGTTTTCAGTCTCTAAGTGTTTCCAACACCAAGTGTTTCCAAAGCCTGGGTTCTGTAGTGTAGATGGCATCGCAAGACTATATAAGGTGCTTGCTCTATTTCACAAAGACCCAAACCCAACATTTGACCAGCATGTGTTACTTAGGGACTGAGTCAAGGTTCCAGTGAGGCTGGCAAGAAAGCTTCCTCTTCAAAAATGTGTTCAGATTAGTAGAGCCTACCAGTGATGCATTTTCCAGAGAGCTCTGGCTCTCCCCAGCAGCTCTTTCCTGCCCTTGTACCATCATGGTAGGGATTTCAGAGTTGAAGCTGGTATCAGGGCTTCACTCCAAGACCCAATTTGCAAATGTGAAAAATCTTTTAATGAAGAAACTGCCAACTCATCAAAGTTTACGAAGGAAATATTTTCATTTAAGAAAATAAAAAGGAGGTGTAAAAGTTACAGAAAACAAGGCATATTATTAAGTGAAGGCATAAACGGGGAAATAAAATCACACAAAAAAAGTATTTTACTTACCAAATATTCAACGCTCTTTCATATTCTCCTACACACTTAAATCTATGTGATTGGGCAATCATTTCTAAAATTTTTTTTTCAACGTTTTTTATTTATTTTTGGGACAGAGAGAGACAGAGCATGAACGGGGGAGGGGCAGAGAGAGAGGGAGACACAGAATCGGAAACAGGCTCCAGGCTCCGAGCCATCAGCCCAGAGCCTGACGCGGGGCTCGAACCCACGGACCGTGAGATCGTGACCTGGCTGAAGTCGGACGCTTAACCGACTGCGCCACCCAGGCGCCCCTGGGCAATCATTTCTAAAAACAATATTAATTTCTCAAAAATATCCTGTAGGTTTATTTATAATGATATAAAATTACCAACAGAGAAAAAGAAGGGATTCCACTAATTTCAAAATGCTTTCTACACTTCTTGAAGGCTGATCTTATAATTAACTAACACTATCACTTAGAGGGGGAAGGAAAAAAAATTAAATAAACTTTAAAATTATCAGGTACATTCACATTTGGCTGAAGAAAAAAACCATTTTTATAAACACCATAGAAGGCTAATTAGAATAAGACGGTAGAGTCAGATTAGAAAGGGCTTTGAGAAATCAAAATGACTGCCTTAGTCTATAATCTGTGTATCTGGATAGCACCTCTGAGAGTTTATCAAAAGCAAGTTGTGAGAAACAGAAAATAAAACTAGTTCTTCTGAAATGACTCTAGGAGAACAATCATGTTTGTAAGGGTATACCGAGTCACAAAATTACAGATCTATTTTATGCAAATTGTTCATGGAACAAGAATAATTTTCAAAAGCAGATGAGCAACAAGATAAAATTTATTTCAGGAAAGCAAAACTAGTACCCTCTCTGGAAAATAGGTAAAATAGCAATTGTCGGAGAAAACCATAATTTGGTTGAATAAGAGGAAGTTGAAAAGACAGTGGATAAAGTTTTGACCAGAGGTCCCTAGATACCGTCATTCACTACTGCTCTCACTGAACTTCCAGGTCAGAAAATGGACAAGATAGCATCACTCACTGAAGGGACCAGAGGTTTGGCTAGGGCGAAAGTACCAGGTGAGAAAGAAAACGCAGTACCCGGGGGGCCCAAAGTATGTTGGCTTCTTGTTTACATCTTAAGATCATGTCAGGTCACATGTGGTGCTTGTGGGATTGAAAAAATAAGAGCTGCTGTTGCTGTATTAACATAATGGTTTCCTGGTATCTAGCTCCCTGGAGCAACAGACAAGGAGTGTGCCAGACTACCAAGTGTGGCTCTGGGGAAGCTAGCCTCTTCTTGCATCACTTCGCAGTGGCTCCACTAAGCTCATTACAGACAGGAGTTGATGGACTCCACAGGGAATCCACTTGGGGCTCTGCTGGTCAGAGAAAGGTTGGCCAGAACATAAGCAAGTAAGTAAAAGAGACAGATACCAAGGAGACAGGAAAACGGTGGGGCGTGGGGAGGGAGAAAAAAACCACCCTGGAGATGAAACTGACCATTCTTGTGTAAGTGTGCTTGCATGGACATGTGATCATAAAAAACAGGCACCTTTATTTAGCCAGGGTATGACTCCGTGACGCACATCACGCTCTGTTTTTACATACCTTAAATATGTAACTCACTACATTTCCCATCCCAAAAAGGGCAGAGGGAAGCACAGGCTAACTCAAACACATTCTCAAAGTTCTGTGAGAGAAATCTGATGGAAACTGACGACACTGAAATCTGATTGCAAATGCCAAGCCAGGACTGCACACAGATTTGCAAAGTACTTTTAAAGTTTGATTTTCTAAGTTCAATTCTCCAAGCTCCTTTTGCTCTGAAAGACCATTGAGAGCTAGGACAGACAGACATGGCATTTTAATTAATAAGGAATTAATCTCCCATAAGTGAGAAAATGGACACCAGCATGAAGGAAGTTCCATGCTGCTGCTCAGTAAACAAGACAATCAATCTCCACCTGGCTGCCCCTCTAACTGTACCACCGGGAGGAAAGGAGGGTCCTGGCACATTCAGTGGCTGGTGTCAGTGACAGCACACATTCTCCTGGACAGAAAAGCTGTTTTATGAGGAATAAACCTAGCAGATCAGAGAGGTCGCTTTCTACATCTTATTTAACATATAAGAAGAGTCAGTAAACAGCTTAATGAAATTAGCGGAATCTAGCAAAGCAAACTAGAGCAACAATTCTGTTTAAGTTTAGAAGACAGATAGTATAAGTTCCCACCATTGCATGGAGTCCAAGGGGCACTGGGTGCCTTTATAGAAATAAAGTGCTCATCTTTGTCTGAAGAAATAATATTTTAAATGATGGGTAAGAATACTTAGCCGTATTCACTAAATTAAAGAGAGTGACTTTTGCATCGTGTGATTCTTTGCAGAGGAAGAAGGGTTGAGGAAGTCAAGACTATAACGAGTGGCAGAGCAACGTCATGCCGCATGGCAGCGGACTTTACCTTAATATTCCACAGAAAAATAACAGGCAAAAACAGAGCAAAAGATGACCTCGGACTTGAGTCTATAATTTACGCTGCTAAAGCTGAAAGGAGCATTTGGAACTACTGAGGACTTCTACCGATGAGCAAATTAAGGCCCAAAAGGTGAAGTCAGTGACCTAGTTAGAATCTGATCCCTCTAAGTCTGTCCTTCTAATATTTCAACAGGCACCCCCCACCTCAAATGTCTAAAAACAAATATTCACTTTGCATGTTCCTTTATAGGCATATTAAGTATTCTTTTACATTTAGTTAGGAATCATAAAATCCTAAAAATACACAGATCTGTGCAAAGTCATAATTTTCCTTGGAAGTTCCCAAATGCTTCACAATTTTGCAAAGTAAGTGTCAGTTTCATAATATATCTTTTAAAATCATGGTGAAAAGAAGCTTCTCCCAATCAGTACTCCCAATCAGTACTTCTGTGTACAATCTCTAGGAAAGCTGAGGGTCCACCATGAGAAGGGTGGGCTTCCTGAGAGATGAGAAAAACTAGCGCTCAGAAGCAGTGACTTTATATCCTTGAAATTTTCACTGTGCTTTTAAGGACTTAATTTTGTCCATGTGTTTGTTCAGCACTGATTATCCTGCTGTATGAACATATACACAAAGTTGCGGCTATCTGACATTTTACAGAAGGATTTTGAGAAGGATTCTGTAGGTCATTTAACATAACAGTGAAAATCAATTTTCTAGAAAAGCACTGTCCAAATAGAAATGCCAGCCCCATGTGTAATTTTAGAATTTCTAATAGACACACTAAAAACAGACAAAATAATTAATATTGAAATTAATAACATATTTTGTTTGACTCAATATACATAAAATATTTCAATTTCAACATGAAACTAATATTTTAAAAATTATTCGTTTGGGGGGCACATGGGTGACTCATCAGTAAAACATGTGACTCTTTTTTAAAAATATAGATATGTGTGTGTGTGTGTGTGTGTGTATATATATATTTTTTTTTTTTTGAGAGAGAGAGAGAGAGCAAGCGTGAGTGGGGAGAGGAGTGGAGGAGTAGAGGGTGGAAAAGGAGGGGCTAAAGAGGGGGGGAGAGAGAGAGAGAGAGAGAGAGACAGAGAGAGAGAGAGAGAGAGACAGAGAGAATATTTTAAGCAGGTTCCATGCCCAGCATGGAGCCCAACATGGGGCTCAATCCCACAACCCTGGGATCATGACCTGAGCCAACATCAAGAGTCAGACACTCAACTGACTGAGCCACCCAGGTGTCAGGAGCATGTGACTCTTGACCTCAGGGTCGTGAGTTCAAGCCCCACGTTGGGCATGGAGTCTACTTTAAAAAAAATGATTCATGCCTTTTTTTCCAAAATTTAGTATATATTTTACATTTACAGCACTTCTCATTTCTGACTAGCTATATCTCAAATGCTCAAATGGCCACTTGAGGCTGATAGCTATAGCACTGGACAGCACAGCTTTAGATGATGTTGACTGTAATGAACTTAAGTTAAAATTAAATGTGCCAAGAATGATCTAGATTTTGAAATGACCAAGAAAGAGCATTCCTAAAATTCACAGCATTATGAATTCTATTTTTACATCAGCTATGAAATTAGGATTGAAGCAAATGTCCATGATACTACACAATGGCTTTGATTCAGCTTGTATTAGAAATGTATGTTGCTGGGGCGCCTGGGTGGTTCAGTCGGTTAAGCGTCCGACTTCAGCCAGGTCACGATCTTGCGGTCCGTGAGTTCGAGCCCCGCGTCAGGCTCTGGGCTGATGGCTCAGAGCCTGGAGCCTGCTTCCGGTTCTGTGTCTCCCTCTCTCTCTGCCCCTCCCCCATTCATGATCTGTCTCTCTCTGTCTCAAAAATAAATAAACGTTAAAAAAATTAAAAAAAAAAAAGAAATGTATGTTGCCTTCAGAGAGCTATATATATACTTTGTATATTTTTCATCATGCCTGTCAATACATTTTTATACTACCTCTCTATTAATCCTTATATTTGTATGCTTACCTTTCTTCTCTTCAACCCATTTTCTCTTTCTTATTCAGGTGTCCCCTGTTATCTATCTGCAGGGAGATATGTACCAAGACACCAGTGGATGCCTAAAGCCACAGAGGGTACTGAACCCCAAACATACCATGGTTTTTCCTATACATGCATATCTACGTTAATTTATAAATTAGGCACACTAAGAAATCAACAACTAAGAATGAAATAGAACAATTATAACAATATACTGTAATGAAAGTTAATGTCAATGTGGTCTCTCTCTCTCAAATAATTTATTGGACTGTACTCATCCTTGTGATGATGAGAGAAGATAAAACACCTGCGTGCTAAGATAAAGGAGATCTGTTACATAGGCATTGTGATGAAGTGTTAGTCCTCTACTGACAATACATCAGAAGGAGCATCACCTGCTTCCCGATCACAGTTGATCTTGGGTAACTGGAACCACAGAAAGTGAAACTGCAGAAAATTGGAGGCTTTGGTACCTAACTTATTTATTTTTTCAATTTATCCTGTTGAAAGTGGCCTCTAATCATTTTTGGAAAAAGCAGTAGGGTATAATTGTTTTTAAATGATGATAGCTGATAAGTATATAAATTTGGGGACATAGTGAGCTATGCCTCAGTTTCCCTAGCCAGTGATGACAATAACCATCCTGATCTATAACTGCAAAATGTTTTTTAAGGTGCAACATAAAATAAATACTGACTCATTAAAGGGAAAAGTATCAAGACTCTGGAACAGGGTGGAGGTATATCGTACCACACTACGAAAAATGCTGAAAGTCAGAGAAATGACTAAGGTACGTTCCACATGGGAAGTTTCCTAAGTTAAAGGAGACAGACTTTTTAAGAAAAATCAGTATAATTCTTTTCTTTCTTTCTTTCTTTTTTTTTTCTTTTACAACTTTTTAAAAGTAGGCTTCACGGGGCGCCTGGGTGGCGCAGTCGGTTAAGCGTCCGACTTCAGCCAGGTCACGATCTCGCGGTCCGTGAGTTCGAGCCCCGCGTCAGGCTCTGGGCTGATGGCTCAGAGCCTGGAGCCTGTTTCCGATTCTGTGTCTCCCTCTCTCTCTGCCCCTCCCCCGTTCATGCTCTGTCTCTCTCTGTCCCAAAAATAAATAAACGTTGAAAAAAAAAATTAAAAAAAAAAAAAAAAAGTAGGCTTCATGCCCAATGTGGGGCTCAAGCTCATGACCCCGAGATCAAGAGTCACATGCTCTACCAACTGAGCCAGCAAAGTGCACCAATATCATTCTTTTCAAACTGAGAGTAGTTAATATTTCTTTGGCATATATATTTCATGATGTTCTTACAATTTTCTAGGAAAACTAAGTCTCATAATGTAAGCTGATGTCCACAAAGATAGATATCTCATTAGATAAGGTAACTGAGATTCTAGTTCTTTCTAGAATTTACTTATGTGACCTTTGGCCAATCAGATAAGTTCTTAGTACTAAATGTCTCTGCTGTGAAATGAAGGTAATAATATTTCACTTAATTAAAGCTACAGGAATAAATCAAATATATTCTTGATGTCTACGATACAATAAAGAACATGTCTGGTCTTTGCCCCCGCTCCTAGAATAGAGTTTCAAATACCCTTGAAAGTTCCTGAGCAATAGGAATTGCTATTCACAATGAGCTTCTTTTGACCATACCTAGGTTTATGCTAACAAGGTTGCTCAAGTGGGACCTTAGAGAGTTTTAAGGGAGGGGCTGGATAAGCCAGAAAGACCAAACTCATGATTTTCAGCCACACCCCCAGTCTACAGGGAGGGTAAAGGGGCTGGAGGCTGATTTCACTCATGTGGCCAATTATTTACTCAATCATGCCCATGTAATGAAAGCCCATATAAAAACTCTGGATACTGAAACACTCAGTATCAGATTAGTGAACACTCTGATGTGCTGGGATGGTGACATGCTTAGACTACAACCAAGAGACAAGATGAAAACTGTGCTGTCCCCCTCTTCCCCAGGACCTTAACCTATACATATCTTCCATTTGGCTCTTCCTGTTACAGCCTTTATAATAAAACTGTAATCAGAAGTATAGAACTTTCAGTGATTTCTATGAGTTTCCTAGTGAATTCTTTAATGCAAGGGAGTTTGGGGACTTCTGAATCTGTAGTCAGCTAGCAAGAGGAGTGAGTGGCTTGGACACCTCAGACTTGCAGCTGATGTCTGAAGAGGGGAAGTCTTACAGGACCGACCCCTTAACTTGTGGAGTCTGCAATTAGTCTACGACTAATAACTTAGTTGTAGAATTGGATTGAACTGTAGGACACCCAACTGATGTCAGAGAATTGTTGTTGGAACACAAAGTCCAATATAGATCAAGTGCAATAAAACGGGATATTGGGTCCATTTTAATATCTAGGCTAGAGCCATACATGTCCCAGCATAATTAATGGGAACATTACTGGATTTGGATATAAAATAATATGCTTTTCCCTTTGACATGGCCACTTCTTCAATGAATCAAAAGATTAAAGATATCGAATTAAAATAAGTCTTTGATATTAGAGATCATTTTTGACATGACAAAGTAAAAGTTCTGTATATCTTGCCCAGAGAAAATGAACATTTTCTATATTTACTAGCTTTGATTCTTTGTTTCATGAAATTGTTCTAATTATCAGCTGGGAACTTTTTCCCCTAAAATGGAAATTTATTGTAAAATATTAAAACAATGATCCAACAGCCATGTTAAATGTTTGCATTAGATGAATATCGACATAAATACCATTCTCCCATTCTGGTTACATAGGCTAGACCTAAGAAGTCAAGACCTAAACTTAGGATCTATCTTACTTAGAGAATATAAACTGTGCCACTGAGAACTCAGTTTAGGATGTGTTTTCCCTTTTCTCCTTTTCCCCTAAAGCAAACAAACAAAGACAAAAGGAGAAGAGAATCTTAGTGCAACGCTAGCCCTTTGGCTGATACTTACTGGGTAAAGGGTCAAGGAAAGGACTTCGGACACAACTCAGGAGCTCTAGAGGAAGCATTAAGGATTTTAACTCCTAGGTACTGCTGAGAGGGAGATTAGTGTTTAAAAAGAATTTAGGTTGGCTGGAAGAAAAGGAAATGAAAATCGTTGTTTCTTAAGGCACATGAGCCACTTCTTTCCATGATAGACTGGTGCTTTTAAAGGAATATCTTAAGTGCTAGAAGGTATAGGAGATAAATGAACATTTCAAGTATTAAAAGCACTCCTGTCTTTAAAATGATCCTTGTTGAAAAGCCCTCAGAAATGCTTTTCTAGGGAAGAATAGCGAACCTCACTCTTTTCCCTGGTTAACTGTCTGGGCAGGGGCTTAGGCTACACCTTGTTTCCATCCACTGACAGGCAGACAGCTGACAAAAAGATTCCAGTGACTCAGAGGGGAAGGGCAGGCCTTAAACAGGCTGACTGCTGGGACTTGGTGAAAAATGGAGGAGACTTGGTATTTCTCCAGCAAGGCATATCATTCAGAAGAAAGGTACATGATTCAGAATGACAAAAAGAAGAGAAAGATGACGAGGCAAATTTTACTGATACCTACGAAGAAAATAAAGGAAGAATTATTTTTCTTTTATTGTTGGTCACATTATAGAAAATGTTTGGTGTCACTTGCTATTAAACTGTCCCAAATCATTAGGCTGAACAGTGGCAACATAAAAATAACCACTCCACTGAAGTTCTCAGATCAGACACAATAAAATAAACAACTTCTGCTTTCTTCTCTTTCAAACTCCATTTCTGAAAGAGCTGTTTACAAGCACGGATTCAACTTCTTTATCTTCCACTCATTCCTGGATTCTCTGCAATCTGGTTTCTACCACCCCTACTTCCCCTAAAAGTACTTTCTCTAAAATTTACTTTGGATTCCTTCTTATCAAAGCAACACTTATTCAGGCCTTCTCTTACCTGACATTTGCATGTACCATGCAGTATTATATAAAATTATTCATTGTTTATCTGAAATTCGCATTTAACTGAGCGTCCTGTTTTTTTATCTGGCAACCCTACTCCTAACTGAAGATTCTGTATTTAGGCTTGCATTTTCCACAATTTTGCCACAGTGATTTTCCTAAAGCAGAAAATGACCATGTCATTCTCATACATAAAACATATGACCAGCTCCCTACGTACCTATAATCAAGTATATACTTCTCAATAAGTCTTCCAGCACCTAACAAGGATTATATTTTCACCATTGCCTCTTGGTTACCCCACTTCGTTTCACAATATCCTCCAGTCATAATGAACTAGTTTTAGTTCTCTAGTATGCCACACTTTTTAAATTTCCTCCCAGAATTTATACGAACACCTGCCTTACTAGTTAGACTATCCTTCCAAACCTACCTCATCCCACTTGAGTGGCTAACTCCTACCCATGTAGTTCAATTGGATATCCTAGTCCAAACAATTCCCATATAAAAAATGAGTAAAAAGATTTTTAAAGACATTAGAGTATTATTCACAGATACTTAGTGATCAAGCACAAAGACACAGGTCTCGATTCACCCATTCAGGTGTGTGTTATCCCACCAGTGACCCTACCATACAAGCTTCTCTTCCCAGGAAAGGGGTGGAAAATAGAAGTAAAATATAGATCAACAGAAATTTATAGGCAAAACTTACGAATTCCATATATTGACTCACCGGAAACTTTTTGCTTTTCTAAATGAAAGTGTTGGCAGTGATATTTTCCTCCTATTTTCTAAATTCCAATCTTAGAAATATAAAAATTGAAAATGCTAAGGTGATCTTTTGGAGAAATTGTAGTAGGTCTCCTCAACTTCTCTCTTTCCCCCTTTCTCTCTCATTCACACACACACACACACACACACACACACACAAACATCCCCCCAACAAATAGGTAAACTAAAGGAAGAGAGAAAGAAGGTAAATTTTTACAATTTGTAATGCTAAAAGTAGACTAGA
Organism: Felis catus; assembly: GCF_018350175.1. NCBI lineage: Eukaryota > Metazoa > Chordata > Mammalia > Carnivora > Felidae > Felis > Felis catus. The sequence continues at coordinate 88,850,117 of NC_058370.1, forward strand.
TAGATTAACTCAAACCAGAATTTGTTAAATGCTGAAATGCTAGATAGAGTATGTAATGATTGAAAAGACATGGGATTTTTTCTTTTAAAATGTCTTATAAAATCTAGAACTTTCATCAATTTTTTGAGATGTATAAGGTGTGTTCCACCTAAAGACAGTAGATGGGTGAGAATGTTATGGGCACTCCTTGTACACCTGAGTAGAAGTCTGTCAACTTTCAACAATTAAAATCATTTTTAAATAAACATGGCATTTAATATGCCTTCCTGGTTTACACGCTATAAAACGGCCCAATTAAAACCAACAGTTTACTGGCCTCAGCCCCAAAGACATGAAGTGAGGGCCAAAGAAAATATGTAATGTATAAAATGCCCCAGTGTAAACACTTGGTGACAAGCAGGAGCAGTGAATGCATCAGATACTCTCGACAGATTCCGGCTTACTGCAAGCATTAAGATTTGGGCCCATGTGAGTAAAAGGGATGCACAAACGGCTTAAAGGAAGGAGGCAGCAATGCTAAAGAAATAAAACAGCTTTTAGCTGAGGTGCTCTTTGGAGCTAGCTGATATAACAGAAAGAGATGGCCATACGCTGGTCTGGGGCTAATGGTGAGGTCTTGGGTTTGCAATAATTAAGATGAGCTACTATTTCTACTGGCTCATTTCTGCCTAGAAATGCTTCTGGGAGTTTTGAAGCAAATCACAGGGATTCATGAACATTTTAAATAATTGTCTAACTTTCTAATGAAGAAACAGTAAAAAGGCTTTGGAGAGTAAGAAATTGCTACGATATACGCGTTTTACTGTAAGAAAACCTGTTTTACCAAGTCCAGAACCAGGGTCAAGTGACAGGAAAAGAGTAATAACCACAATATAATTTTATGATTTTCCTTCTTTGAAATGGCATTTCTTAATCTTTCTGGTCCCTGAAACTTCCAAAGTGTAGAAGGTCTTAAAGTTGAGAAAAAAATAAGGACTAAAACCTGAAACAGCTAAAACGGAAAATGTAGAGAAAGAGGGGAGGAGCACTAAGTTTGGAATATCACTTCAACAAAAAAATCTGGTATTCTCCTTTCCATAGCCATGCAGCAGGAAAGAGCCTTTTGGAAACTACCAGCTGTTCAAGGTAAATCTCTTGGCCACCATCCCCACACCCCCCAAAATATCCCTTGAAATAAAATCAGGAAGAAAACTCAAACCAATTTCAAAGAGGAATCAGTCACCGTCCTTATTTAGAGATGGGATAACTACCACATTTTCCAAACAGTCAGACAGAACCTAGGGTATGGGAGAGTTTGCCACAGAAAGAGAACCTTAATTCAAAATTATGATCCCTCATGTGGCAGGTCTTTTGTATTCCCTCATCACTGTTATGCCCCACAAACAACCCAAGGTAACATTTGCTACCAGAAAAAGTACTTTGTCTGTGTTGGCCAATCTCTGGAAGCCAACAGCAGAGCTTGACAGTGATGTATAACAAGGTTAGAGCAGAAGGATCCATCTCCATTTGCTTGACAAGGATGGTCTCTGAGGCCATGGTGAGGAAGAGCAGGTCGCCTGCCCTCGCTGCTCAGGTTGGCAGCACCTACTATCAAATGACCAGGTGTCTGGCAATGGGCTCAGAGAGACAATGACTTCCTCCTCTTCTGGAATTCAAGGAACTTCAGCCCATAAGCCAGAATAACTGCTGAGTGGGCACTACTCACTGACCCATGTCTGACAAGAGTCCTCTCAGAAGGTACAAGGCCCATCATCCACAGTCAAAGAGAAGTGATACTGCCATTTTGATGGCAGGGAAGACTTCTGTTTGGGTACTCCATAGCAGAAAGGCGCATCATAATAGCATAGCACCTAGCATGACAAGCATTATAGTCATGGGAAAACAACAGCAAACAAAGCATGGCTTTTGTACGGCCTATTTTGGATAGAAGGAAGATATCTGCAGTGTGTGCTCTTCCCACATTATTTTAGATCTGAAAATCCAAGCTCAGTCCTGCATTAAGAAGAACTGGTAGGGATCTGGGAGGGGGGGAAGGGACAAAGCCATATAATCCGTAAGTTCCCAAAGAAACTTTTGCACAATACGTTGATTGGGAGCTGTGTACCTGAGAAAATGCTTCCAGACTATGGCCTCTATTTTCAGCCCAAATACTTGAGTTTTAAATCTGACTCCTTGTATAAAATATCTACAGTTTTCCAGGTCTTGCAGAGAAAACAAAGAATGTAGAGAATGAACTCTTGATTACTGTGTGTGTGTGTGTGTGTGTGTGTGTGTGTGTGCGCACGCGCGTGTGTGTGTATATGTATATATACACGATTGCCAACTTAATGAATTTCCCCTGCAAATCTGTAAGTTTCACTGAAGATACTGAATCAAAATGAGAATTAGAAATAGGAATAGAAAATGAAACTGAGAAAAGGGGGAAACAAACGATAAAATGAATAAACAAAAATACACTCTGTTAAGACTGGCTACGCAAATTCCTATATACTTCCAGTAGAGAATGAAAGCATAACTGTAAAGAAGGGATAGAAAATATTTTTCTGATTCCATTAACCAGTCAATCAACCAAAAGACAAAATTCATTAGCCACGGAGTTTGCTTCATGGAATGAGTTATTGTCTCCATCATATTAAAAGCATTAATGACTAATTACCCTTAGATTTTCACATGTGCACAGCATTGCAAATTATAAAAAACAAGTTTATTTTTCTGCATATGAACCCAAAGTCTATCATTAATCTTCTTACCTTAATGTTTCTCAGATGAAAGAGAGCAGAAAGCAAAAGCTTGTTTTAAAATTATAATTCATAAAGATGAGGCTCAAGATAGAAGCTAAGGGATCCGAAATTAATGATACTGAAACACACAAAATGTCCTTCAATAGCCTACCCATAGGACATTTGCATCTTCAAGCACTATACAGGCCATATGAAAAGAAGCATCTGTTATTTTAACATAACCCAGAGAGATCAGATTTAAAACTTAACTAAGCTCAAATTTCCTCCTTTTGTCACTCCTCAAACCTTATATTCTTAGGATGGCTCTCTTTTTAAGATTTGAAGAGGTACCAAATGCTTAAGATACAATCTGAAAAGTGTCCTTTCGATAAAGTATAAAAAATATATTTGAATTGGAAAGGAAGAAAATTCTAAACTTTTCACAAGAATCCCTTATGAAATGGTGCCATTTGTTACAATGATTTAACATTTCCAAGATTCATTTAATGTTGTAGAGAGCCAACTTCTCTTCTTTAAATCTATTTCTACCAGTATTCATGTCCTGATAACCGAGTCTCCAAGAGATGTGTTCGTACTCTTTAGTGTCTTCTGAAATTCAGGACTGCTTAACTAATATGTTTCATTGTTGCAATTGCGATTTGACCCAAGACCACACTAACATCTTCACAGGTGACTGTAGTGCTTCAGGTCTGGACTATACAGCTTGACTTCTTCCTAAGCCAATGTTATCCAAAGGTAAATAGTATAAAACAGACTCTGAAGCAATCCTGCCTTAAAGAATTATATAGAAAGTGTCTTTGAGGAAACAATTATTGATCTATTCCAAGGGTCAATGAATTTATAAGAGCCCCTGACAGAAATCACTCAAAGCCTGCTTTCTGCTTCCATATACTCTGAGGATAAGTCCCCTGGGGACCATGGCATTGTACATAACTAATAATGAAAGCTCTAATAAACATGTAATACTTACTAATGCTTACAAACATTCATGTATATAGGATCTGTAAATCATTTCATGTGCATTATTTCATTTAATCCTTACAACAACTCTCTACAGACATAAAAATATCCACACGATCTTTCCTCCCACAATAAATAATGTTACCTTTAAACTAAACAGAAATTTAGAAATCATGCAGCCCAACGTTCTCATTTTATAAATGAGAAGCCTCAAGCCCAAACAGGTTTAAAGAATTTTCAAGACCGTACAACTAGTTGGTGGCAGCAGTGAGGTTATAATACAAGTTTCCTGACTTCCAGCCTACTAGTCTTTCTAATGATAATGATAACAGTGACAATGAGGACAGTTATTGAGCATTTACTATGAGTAATAACTTAATCATCATAACAAGTCTATGATTTACACCAATTGTAATTTCATTTTACAAATAAAGAAACTAAGGGAGGTAAGCATACCCAGACCACTAAAATGAAGATCCAGGTTTCAAAGAACAATCTATCACCTACAATTTTAATCACTACGTATTACGCAGCTTATATATTGATAATTGATTGTTGATGGCAAGATGGCTTTATAATCCATAGAAATTGGTGGTAGGATATGTGTACTAAAGTTGCTAATCTTTGCCTTGCCAGTTGTACATCCTCCTAAAAGAATATTCCTTAGGATTCCAACTATATCCCAGGCTGTCTTGCTATGCCATCCATCCAAGCGACTTCCTACTTATACTCCCTCCCATCCTCAGAGCTGACGAAGAGCTCCAGAAATGGAAGCAGTTGCTAACTGAATCATTTTTATTCATTCAATAAATATTAAGCAAGCACCATATGTCAGGCACTGTGCTAGGTGCTAAGGAGACAGGAACAATCAGGGTAAATAGGATCCCTAACTTAACTGATTTACTGTTTACCTTTTTCTTGGATTCTATGAAATGCATATATTTAAAATAAGCTTTCCTTTATTCTTGAACTGGTTTGAAGAGATTTCTGTTCCTTGCAAATAAACATACTCTTAATTAAGACAGATTATTAGGGATCGAGCTGGCAAACAAAGACTTTGGAGAAAAAGTAGACTGTTTGAAATTGGTTAGCAGGTTATGGCAGGGAAAAGGGCACTGAGACCTCCCATGGTTTCCCAGGAAGTCAACAGTCTGAGGAATGTGGCAGCCAAGCTCATAATTAAGGTATTATCTTAAGTCATCAGGGAACAAGTTCTCACTGCGGGTGAAGCTTTGGAGGACAAAGCTGTGCTGTCACCGATCAAGTTAAAGAAATTGAAGAATATGAGTCATGTGAAATCTTTTAACGACACTGGGCAAACAAGAAAATGGGGCAAACTCTGATCCCTGGTAGAACGTGGAGCTCAAACATCCAAGAAAACAGCCATCGTGAGGCTCTATTGCAGTACCCCTCTATCTGCAGCTGAATAGCTGAGTGAGTTGAAAATGAAGTGCATAAATTGATCTTTCAAGTTATGTACTGATATTCCAGCTGTCTTCATAATCTCACCATATTTCTTTGGTAAATGCAAGAGTACTGCAAGAAATTGGGGAACCTTGATCCCTCCCCTTCTCCAGAAGGCTTTCCATTGCATCCTCTTTGCCAGAGAAGATAGCAGCCTGCTCTATGTCCCACTCCTTATTGAATCTTGTCCTGTGACTCAGATCTAAATAAACACGGGCTCAAAGGGTGATATGCAAAATAAAGGTAAAGAAGAAAAAAATTATATCCAGATGGAAATGTAAGAGTGTTCTAGGGAATCTCTGCAAAAACAGGGAAAACTGTATGGATATGCATTTTGCATTACTTATTCAAGGACAACTAAACATAATCTTGACTGGTAAATTAATTACTATAGGGCATCTCGCTGGAGAGGCTTGTTTGAATGTACTGGCTAGCAGTTATTTTAACAGTTTGGTTGGTCGGCTGATGCAGATTTGGGTTTAACACTGGCTTAGATGTTATTTAAGGGCCAGGACTGCGTTCGCATAATATAAACTTCAAAGGCCGCAAAGGAAGAATGATACAGTGTGGATCTGTCACATATGCTTTCCTTATGTTTCTCACCAGGGTCCTGAGGACTCTGTTCTCTCTCCCTCACATCGAGAAGGGGTAGGTAAAGGAATGCCTAATGCCCTAAGAGAGACTCATATGTGAGTGACCGAAGGTAGATAATGAACTATATGGAATTGGAAGTCAAGGATAGGTGGACTCACGTAGCACAGAGAATCAAAACAAGTGAGTACATTTATCCCAACTGGCAGTTGTTTGGGCCTTGCATTTAAGGTTCACAGAGACCACTTTATGAAGATTCTTTAGTTCTGAAGCCCCAGTGGCAAAATCCTAAGCAAGCCTATAAAGGTTTGCCTGATTACCTTTAGCTAAAACACACCTGAGTCTATACCACAAGGGGACTCGAAGCCATTTATTTTAGTGAATATATACAAAGATACTAAAATGTTAAAACTTTTTAGGAACTACTAGAATTAATTCTTTTTAATGTTTATTTATTTCTGAGAGAGGGGGTGGCAGGGCGAGCAAAGAGAGATGAAGAAACAGAATCTGAAGCAGGCTCCAGGCTCTGAGCTGTCAGCACAGAGCCTGATGCGGGGCTCAAACTCACGAACTGTGAGATCATGACCTGAGTTGAAGCTGAGTCACCCAGGCGCCTCTGAGCTAAAGCTAATTCTTTAAGGGATGCAGAAAGCTATCTGATCTTTCAGTTAGAGTAGGGACTTATGGAGGGTAAGTGACAAATGGTGTTCTATCACAGTAGGCTCAGTGAGGTCATGAATTTACTCTGAAGTTGTTTTCCAAAATCCCAAGTTTAGGCAGATCCACACTGGATTCCTGACTTGTAAAGTGGTGAGGGTTTTTATGGTAAGAATGGAAAAGTGGAAGACTCTGGAGCCCTTCCCCAAACAGTAAACAAGGACAGATTTACTCAACCACCAAAGAACTGAGAGTATGACAAGGTGCATCCTCTCTTACCTTCTTATTCTAAGGCCCAGTTTATTCTGTGCAAAAGACTGATGGATCCTGGGAAATGGACTCTTCTAAATTTTAAAAGATTCAATTCCTGCTGTATCTCTTTGCAAACAAATGTGCCCCAGATTTAGGTTAATTATATCATACCTTTAATATACCAGTCTTTTGAATAATTTAGGGACCTGAGTAGATAACTAAAAACTGAAAATATTTAACACCATAAACCATATAACAGTGGAAGTGAGAAAGAAAAGGAAAAAACACACACAAAAGTATAGGGGTAAAGAAATGATTACGTAATATGTAAAATTTCCATGGATGTTTGTAAATGATTTTATATATATTATCTCATTTCACTTCCTAACAATACTGTGAGACAAATAGGGCAGGGATTAGTATTTCTAGTTTATTGATGGACTCAGGGAGGTTAAATGAGTTGATCCATTCATTTCCATAGCTTGAATTATTGTGCAGAAATAGGCTGAGGCTCTTGACTCATCTCTATCCTGACGTAGACCTATTACTGGTCTTGAAGGCTCCTGATAAACTGCAGAGTCCCTTTTAAAAACATAAATCTAACCAAAAGAATAGAATAGAATAGAATAGAAGTAAAATAAAATAGAATAAAGTAAAATGAAATAAAGTAAAGTAAAATAAAAAATAATACAAATACAAATCTAATCAGTCACTCTCCTATTTAAAATCCACTGTTTCCCATTTTATCTCCAGCCTCCAGCATGGTACTCTGCACAAAGAAGGGGCTCTGTATGTATTTGTTGAATAAGTGAACATATTACTAAATTAATGCTGTAAATAAGTAGTTGAGCTTGGCCATGAACCTAGACCTCTTTATTTAGAAGGCACAAAGAGAAAGCTTAGGAAATTCCAAATCCAGACCCAGACTGACTAAGAAGTACATGTATGATATAGAGCCCAAGTTTGGTTAAGGAGGTAAAGTAGTAGGCTCTTAAGACTTGCTAGTATTTCAAATCCAGTTTCTCTGCCAGGATCCAGTGCTCCAACATCTAAAACCAAATAGAAGACATACAAACATATGGAGGTATAAGACGAAATCCAGACAAAGTAGAAATATCCACTGCCAGTTTTGAAAGGGAAAGGAATATTTTCTTCATACCTCCTGAATTCCTAATAGCCTCCACTTTAAACGTATTTGGTTTAGGGGCGCCTGGGTGGTTCAGCCGGTTGGGCATCCGACTTCAGCTCAAGTCATGATCTCACCGCTTGGGAGTTCGAGCCCCGCGTCAGGCTCTGTGCTGACAGCTCACAGCCTGGAGCCTGCTTCAGATTCTCTGTCCCACTCTCTCTCTGCCCCTCCCTTGCTCATGCTCTGTCTCTCTCTCCCTCTCAAGAATAAATAAAACATTAAAAAATAAATTAATTAAAATAAACGTATTTGGTTTAGTGTCCTGTCAGGAAGAATTATGTAACAACATTCCTATTAGATAATGGTGCCCTAAGCATAGTTACTATTTCTAGTAAACAGCCGAGCTGACTGACTGATATCTCACAAGAGCATCAACCTGAGAATCAGAAAATGATCGGTTCTGGATCAGACATTTCAGGACAACCACAGAAGTTTCACAGACAACTACCAAAAACAAAAATGAGTTTCTTAACCCAAATAAAAGGGCATCTTCAAACCTACCTAATTCATACACTATAGACAAAGGTTTGAGTGACCTGCAAAAGTCCTTCTGAGAGTTCTGGATATTTATTAACTGCTGCGCTGCGGCTGCTGCTACTGCTAATGATAACAGGAGAAGCCACTACTTAATGCATAGTGTTTTGCCAGCCATGAAATAAACCCTTTCACGCATTCTCTTATTTAAATCTGACCCCATTCCTGTAATATTAGTTACTATTATTACTCCTATTTCATAAATGGGGCTGTGAGAGGTTAAATAATTTACACACGGTCACACTAAATATAAGTGGTGTCTTGAATCCATTTGGTTGAGCTGACTCTGAAATCTATGTTCTTAATGACTACACGGCACTAGCTGAATATCTCAGGCTCATGCAATGCATACAATTCCTCTTTTTACTTGGGACCTAAGAAAATGGCAGCCCAGGCCTCAGAGTCAGACACTCAAGGTACATTCACTTTCTGCCTTGTCCAGAGTTTGATTTCTTTCAGGACCTATACAGTTCTTCCAAGGACTCACAGACAATAGAGAAAATACCGCATGCACACACCACTGGGTAGAAAGATGTAAGTGTTAATTATCTTGTCATTTGGGGCTGCTTTTATACGCCTCTGTATAGTTACTTGAATTTTATGTATCATTTCTTTAAGATTTTTTATAGACCACTGAGCATCTAAAGAAAAAAAGAATTAGGGGGATGGTATAGCAAAAGACATAGAATAGAATTCTTTCTTTTAAAGTAAAATAAATGTCCGTGGAAAGTTTCTTGACAGACAAATTACTGACAACCAGAAATGAAACATTAAAACTTCTTAAATCAATGAAACTTAGTGGTTCCACAATATATGGACAAAAAAAATTTCAGTGGTAATATGGTTATTGGAGGTACTGTCATGCCCTACAAATGCTGGCTTCAAGCTGATTCCTGAGTCTGAAAGGCTATTACCAATATATCAAATGGCTATTCAGATACCGTACTGGCTCTCTGGAACCGCTTTTGCATGGATAACAAACTCTGTTTCCACCCTTTCATTCATAAATACAATATTATACTGTATGTAAAGTGATCTCTCCACCTCTTAGTCTTAATGGAAAGCTAGCTCTCTGCCAAGGAAACCAATTTGCCTCTACTTCCCTCAGGTAGAAGATGCTCCTTCTTAGACATACAATGTACTTCAGAATCAGGCCATAACATAGGCATCTTCCTTCCTCCCCTGTGCTTCTCCTAGACCATCACTCCTCTTCCTCAAGGCTCCTATATTTTAGCTTTATCACCTCCATTCCTCTTTATCTTTTAGTTCTGACAAAATGCAGTCATGTAGTCCTTCCCAGTCATTCATCAGACTTAGTTGCTGAACCAATGACATTGGCTGGTTGCCTACTCCTACTCTATATAGAGAGAGTGAAGTTCTACTCTTTTCTCAAAACTCAGAAATGGATGACTTCATGCTAAATAGCAAAAACCAATCTTGATTCGTCTAGCCAATCATTATGTTTTCATCCTCCAAGTAACTAATTGGTTAAAACAGAGGCATGTAAAACAATTTTGGTTAAGTAGATGCATGGAATCTGGCGGACTATTTCTAGAAAAAGTTCTGTGGCTGCTGGATATTATCATTTCTGAATATAATCCCTGGAATTGTACTTATATCTGAATGATGAGATCATGGTGACTTTTATTTTCTTTTTCTACTTTTCTTTTTCCCCAAGAAAATTCCTCAAAAAGAAGTTTTTCTTTCTGCAAAATATAAAATTTTGTAAATTAAAGTATTGAATATGTTTATATTCAGTTTTTTAAAGGCTCTGTCTGCTATTTTCAACATTTCTGTTATCAGTGGGTCTATTTCTATTGCCTGTCTTTTCTTCTCATGGGTCACATTTTTTCCTGTTTCTTTACATGTCCAATCTTAGCTTTTTGCTGTGCAATTGTCAATGCTATGTGGTTAAGAGTCTGAATTTTTTTGTGTGTTCCTCTTCCTTCAAAGACAGATGAGTTGTGTTTTGGCAGGCAATTATTTTATTGGTAGATTACCTTTATCTTGTCAGGCCTCTTTTAATTAGGCTTTGTTAGGGTGGATCAAGATTGGCTCTTACTCTAGAACCTGAGCACTCTTAAGGTCTAACTTTTGGGGGTCTTACTGAATGTACAAGATAATTAGCTGGTCTCTCAACTCTGACTGATCAGAATTCCAATGTCTCATAGCACTGTGGGACCTCTAGCATTCCTACTAAGCCCACAGATCCTCAGAGGCTGTTCTCTGCCAATCACAGAATTTTAACCTGCACATGGCAATTTAGTTTTTGACCAAGGGCTCAAGGGCTCTCTGATGAAAACTTCTAGAGTTACTTCTCTAAACAGCTCCTTGCTCTCTTGTATCTTGCCCCACAAATCCCAGCTGCCTCACCAGCCCTATATGCCGATCTCTTTTTTATTTTGTTTTGTTTTTTTCGATGTAAAACACTGCTTTTTATTTTGGCTCTACTTTCCTGTGCTGCTGTTTGGATAGTACCCTCTGATAGAAAACGAGAGTGAATGTCAAGTTTACCTTGTGCATTTCCCCTTTCTGAAAGATCACAGCTTTGTGCTGTCTGCTATCCAATGCGTGAAATAAACTGCTTTATACAGTTTATCCAGTTTTACAGTTATTGATAGCAGAAAGGTAGCTTTGAAACCTGTTACTCTGTGGTGACTGAAACCGGAAGTCTCTAATAAGTAATTAATTAAAAACAGCATAGCCAAAAAAACCTTAATTTCTAGCCACCAAGAGCCAAGTGAGGGAAACCAAGAGGCAGTAAAAATAAAAAGGTGGGGAAGAAGTATTAGCAGATTTTAGTATTTTCCACTATTTTAATTTTCTTAGAATCAAAAAAAATTTCAAGTCATCATATCATTTTTGTTCATTTTCATTTCTTGCTGACAGCACAATGAACACCAGAACGCTCTTTATTTCTTCCTTCTTCTTCCTAACCAGAACTAATTTTGTGTTCAACTCCAAGGGCATGATTCATGATGAACCAACCGTCCCAATTACAATGGTCCTCTATCACTTTTCCAGATACTCAGTCTCTGGTCTCCCTTAGAGCCGGAGGTGACCGTACAACTGTATGATGACCAATGAGACACAACAAAGTAGTCTGTTAGGAGTCTGCTGAAAAGATTTCAATTATATTAATAAAAGGAATAAGTGACACTGGGCTCTTTTTCCTGTCTTGAACGTGAATCTCCTCTTCTTTTTTTTATTGAACTATAGCTGACATACAATATTATATTAGTCTCGATGGCACGGCATAGTGGTTTAATAGTTACATGCAATGCAAAATGCTCACCACAAGTGTAGTTACCATGCCACCATACAAAGGTATTACAATATTATTGACTATCCTCCCTAAGCTCTAATTTTCACCTCTGTGACTTTCCCTATTTCATAACTAGAATTTTGTACCTCTTAATCCCTATCACCTATTTATCCATCCCCCACTCTCCCTCTGGCAACCACCAGTTTGTTTTCTGTATTTATGAGTCTATTTCTTTTTTTTTAAATTTGTTTTATTGTTTAGATTCCACATTTAAGTGAACATACGGTATCTTTTTCTCTTAGCATAATACTCTCTATGTCTATCTGTGTTGTCATGAATGGAAAGATTTCATTCTTTTTTATGGCTGAATTCAGTACAATTCCATTGTAGATATATACCACATCCTCTTTATCCATTCATCTATCTATGGATACTTAGGGTGCTTCCATATTTTGACTATTGTAAGTAATGCTGCAATAAACATAGGGCTGTGTGTATCTTTTCAAATTAGTGTTTTTGTTTTCTTTGGGTAAATACTCAGAAGTGGACTCACTGGGTCATATGGCATTTTGGGGTTTTTTTGAGGGAATGTGAATCTCTCCTGACGATAATACAATACATATATGAGAAGGAATAATATGCATGAGGAGGAAAATTCCACACTCTAAGTGTGGTAGAGGAGAGGGAACAAAAGATCCTGGGTCCCCTAAATACCACATGATTTCACTCACATGTGGAATCTAAAAACCAAAACAAATGAATAAACACACAAACAGTAGAATCAGACCTATAAACACAGAGAACAAACGGCTGGTTGCCAGAGGGAGGAGGGGTGGAGGGATGGGCAAAATGGGTAAAGAAGAGTGAGAAATGCAGGCTTCCAGTTAAGGAATGAATAAGTCATGGGAATAAAAGGCACAGCATAGGGAACACAGTCAATAATATTGTAATAGCCTTCAATGGAGACAGATGGCAGCTGCACTTGTGGTGAAAACAGCCCAAGGTATATAGAAGCTGAATCACTATGTTATACACCTAAAGCGAATATAACATTGTGTGTCAACTATACTCAAAAACAAACAAACAAACAAACAAACAAATAAATAAACTTGAGTCCTTGATGACATCACTGAGCAACTAAATCAACACAGCAACTCACTGCCTCGAGAAAACTAAAACCTATGTTTTTAAACCACTCTAACATTTTCTATTTTTACCTGCAATAGAAAGCATTTCTGATTCACAAATGCACACACATTTGTTCTTTAGACTAAGAAGAGTTTGCAGATAAGATGTAAAAATAGCCTTAAAATATAACATAAAAAAAAGTGACGGGGAACTGCATTCTTCCGAAGTCTTCAGACTAATCAGGTTTTCTTTGGTGCCTATAAAACGCACGTCTGCCTTATCTCCCACTCTAGATTGCAAATTCGTTTGTGGCCAGAGATCTCTGTTCTACATGTGGGCCTAGGCACTCTGGGTGCTCAAATCAGCTTGATGATAGGCCATTTCTACACATCCTTCAAGTTGTATTTGTTGACTCCATCGGGAACAAAGACCCCACAGACTTAAACTTCTTGGTTTTCACAGACATGAGTACACAGGTGAAACAAACAAGTGAAGGGTGGTTCACTGTCTTACGTTCACATTCTCTGACATCCAAGTTGAACTGCTGCAATGCTCCCAAGGTGAGCTGTCTTACTTCGGCTTCCAGCAACAGCTGCATCAAGGATGTGGCCAAATGCTTGCAAGCTGACATACATGCTGTCTGGGCCACTTTTCCCTGAAATACAAGAGCGTAAATCATGTTAATGGATTACAATGAAATTCCAACAAAAATGACAAGTCATTTTTCAGTTAGAGATTTCTTTAAGGTTTTCTCCATCGTGATAGCCTCGGCATTCAATAATCTTGGATTAATAGCACCTGGTGGCAACATCTTAAATATTAGCTTCGTCACCCTGAGTTATACAGCTGTTAACATTAAACTAAAATTCACAAAGCCCAGATGTTTAACATCTAAGCGCTTTTACCTAAATCAACAACAGATAAACAATATTCAAAATTTTAATTAAACAGAGAAGGATTTTTTCCACAGAAATAAATTTTAAAAAGTCCCTTCCAAAATTACTATAATTCTTGGGGCGCCTGGGTGGCTCAGTCGGCTAAGCGTCCGAATTCGGCTCAGGTCACGAGCTCGCGGTCCGTGAGTTCGAGCCCCGTGTCGGGCTCTGGGCTGACGGCTCAGAGCCTGGAGCCTGTTTCAGAGTCTGTGTCTCCCTCTCTCTCTGACCGTCCCCCCTTCATGCTCTGTCTCTCTCTGTCTCAAAGTAAATAAACGTTAAAAAAAATTCAAAATTACTATAATTGTTAAAAGACAAATGTAAACAACATGCCCTAATTTATCTAGAAACCAAAGTGTTTACTGCTTTATGATTTAACACACACAAAAAGGAAAAGAACAATTAAGGTTTCCTGAAAAAAAAATGAAGAGGATGAATTTTGTTTTCTTAAAAAATGAACACGAAAGGGTGCCTGGCTGGCTCAGGTGGGTGGAGCATGTGACTTTTGATCTTGGGGTTCTAAGTTCAAGGCCCATGTTGGGTTTTGAGATTACTCAAAAAAATAAAATCTTAAAAAAACAAATGAACACTGAGGTTTATAAACATAAACTGTAAGCTAATTTTATTTTATTTTAATTTTTTAATGTTTATTTTTGAGAGAGAGAGAGAGACAGAAACAGAGCAAGCAAGAAAAGGCAGAGAGAGAGGGAGACACAGAATCTGAAGCAGGCTCTAGGCTCTGAACTGTCAGCACAGAGGCCAATGTGGGGCTCAAACCCATGAACCATGAGATCATGATCTGAGTTGAAGTCAGATGCTTAACCCACTGAGCCATCCAGGAGTCCCTAAGCTAATTTTAAAAATATTGATATTAAAATTAATATTTACTATCTTCTTTAAAGGATTCAAACACTTTGCATTTTAGTCCCAGATCTAAGCTATAAACCAGAGAAGAGAAATCCACTTTTTTCTAGATACTTATCCATTTTATTTGTTATTTATCATCTATTCTGAAAAACAGGATGATAATGTTTCAAAAAGTCTGAGATCTCAAGTTAGTCAATGGATCCTTCTATTTTGAAATTATGAAATATTTCAATCATACAGAAAGGTATACAGAATTATATGATGAATACTTATGTATCTATTAAACATTATAAATATAGTTTCAGCCCTTGTATGACCTCCTTAATCACTTTCTTTCCTCTCCCTAGAGACAACCATTATTGTTGCTAGGTACACCAGCTGAATTTTTAAAATACTATTATAAAGTTACATATAAGTATATAATAAAAAAAATTTTATGTATTTTGAAACTTTCTATCATATCATACAATATGTCTCTCTGCAACTTGCTTTTTTGGTTCAATATTACAAATGTGAAATTTTTTAAATGTAATACATGTGGCTGCAGTTTATTCTTTTAATTATCCCACGGTATTTCATTTTAGGAGTATACCACAATTTACTTGCCTATGTCTACCCTTCTGTTGTTAGAGATCTAGGATGTTTACATATATATATATATATATATATATATATATATATATATATATGCCTATCTGCTAACGTGATATATATGTGTATATATATAGATATATATGTATACCTATATATACATATATATGTATATTCTATTATAAATGCAGTAGGTCATGGAGTAATGTAAGTCTAGTAAGAAGTCATGAAAATGCCAGATTCTGACTACAATGTCTTTAACGTTTTCCTCCTATGTTTCACTGGGCCAGGGCCTTCCTCAAAAGTAGCAGGCTTTAAATAAAAAAAAATATAATAAACAATACCACAATGAATTTTGAAATTTGTGTACCTTTTTATATACTTTGGATAATTCCTTTAAGATTATTTCCTTGGACCATATTAGGGTATCAGTACTGTGATTCATAATGCATATGCATATATGAGAAGAAAAACATAGGTGGAAACTAGATCCCTAAATATCTCACTATAAACTGCTTTGCTTAAGGTATGTGCTGATTTATAATGTCCCCACATATTTATGAGAGTATCACCAATTGCATAGTCACTAGCACTGAGTACTATATAAATTTTTCTCTCCTAATTAAATAGGAGATATTTTATGATTCTATGTCCTTTGATTACTCTGTGAGATTGAATGTTTTCCAAATTTTTATTTATTTGACTACAATATTATTTTATGGCATAAAAATAACAGGGTGATAAGCAATGCCCTATTTTGTATACATACTAGAAGTGTTCCTCATGTATATGCTTCTGCTTGTATGTTCTGAAGATCCACACTCTGGATGACTTAAGACAACAAATGGAAATACCTAAGTTAGGGAGTACTACACAGACCGAGTGAGAAAGAGGCAATGGAAGTACACAGAATCCTAAAGAGAAGAGTTATATTGTGAATGAAATCCCCAATAAGAGGCTTGCTTTCAGTTAAACCCACTGGAGACCTGGAACAGACGCCACACCAAGGAGAGCCATGGAGTTCAACACACTTACAGGCCCTGGGTGAACAATCAGAGGGGGCGGATCAATGCTGTGAGGAGCCCTGTGGGTTTTCAACAATGAGAGCGGGAATGGAGTGAAGGAAGGAAGATGAGACTACAGCAGATGCCCAGAGACAGCAGTGCAGATCAGAAGCCAGAAAAAAGGGTAAGAAACTGTCATCTCTTGGGCATTACTCTATGCCCATTACTCTATGCCCAAGATTTGCTACAGCCTAAACAGTTGGCATCTTGTGCTATTTCACTTAATTCTCAGAATTACCGCAAGAAGTTGGGATTATTTTTTTCTTTTAGATAAATAAACTAAGGCTCTCTGTGAAGTTCAGAAATGTAGACAAATTCATAGAGTTATGGGTATTTCCACCCAGTCCTAAATCTGTATCTTTCCACTAAACCATCACCTAAAAAGCAGTAGTAAATCTTATACTGTCTTACACCAAAATACTGAGCAAAAACTGGTCCAGATGTTAACAAGGTTAATGGGTTATCCAAGGCATAGACTAGGCCCAAACAGGTAAGACAGTGGTAGCTCAGGAGCCAACTCTTCAAATACTGAGTAGCAGCAGGGACATACTTTGTAACTTGTAGCCCAACATGACTATCAAGGCCAAGATATTTAAAGGACCCGACAAGGTGAACATGGAGATGTTGTGAAAATCAAACAGCTACAAGCCCCATTAAGCCAGAGGCTGAAGAAGATAGCATTGGAAAGGCTTCTTTCAGTGGCCAAAACAGATTGCCAGGAAGAAGCACAACTAGACTGGTAATATGAAAATAAGATAGATCTGAGTCAGAAAGTCCCCTGGCTGTGTAATTTGGGGTAAATTAGTTGATACTTCTGATTCCTTATTCAACTCAAAATAGTAAATAGCTTATTAATCTTAACATAGTCACAAGAAACACAATTTGGCTTTCATGTCCATATCAACATATATCAATCAAAGACGCTAAATGCACTTATACATGATCATGCCTTATTCTACTCTAACACACAAAGTTATTTAACTGCCCTCCAATCACTTTCCACCCGACTTCCCCTCAAGCTAATTATTTCCAAACAAAATGATAATTGCAGAAAATCATGTTTTCATTGTCAAATATTTTTCTAACTCTAGAAAGCACTTTGGGACTTTTCTAATTCAGAGTCCACTATCCATTCTCTCTTTCACTTCTAGTTTCCATTACCACCACATTGTCCATAGGTGTTCAAAGAAAGGATAAACACAGACTCAGGCAATGACAAGCAACGCGCTATGCAATAAAAATCGGTGGTTTCACCAATTTTTTCACCCTCTTCATTAAGTAATCTTATTACGAAGCAGATTCTTTCCAAGAACATACAGCCAACGTCTCTAGGACAGGGTAAGAATTTGGGACCTAGGAAAACCTAAACTGATGAAATGGCCCATAAAAATGCCTTTTGGATACCTCTAGGAAGACTTTCAAATCAGCCTAATGACACCTAGGCTGTATCTCACGAAGCTGTAATAGTGTCCGTGTATGGAGAACCTGCAAGAATAAACGTAGAATGCCAGACAAGATGAAAAATGAGCTCAGAATTGCCATATTTTGAACACACAAGAAACCTGGGGTGCAGGGCGGTTTGAGTCACAGGGTCTTAGAACTAGTTCAATAGGCAACATCATGCTGCCTCTCGATGCATCTACAATATTTACATACTCCAAGACAGTCAACAAACATCACCTAAATGAATTAAAAGTCCACTACCACCCACTACCAAAGCATTTTAGTTCATAGTATTTTTCAATCTAGTTACAATTTTTTTTTTTTAAGTTTTAAGAAGGGAAGAGGAGTAAACTGGTGACAAGTTCATAATGTTAATTCAAAATCAGGCTTATGGCCATAGAGAGAACCATCACCACTGGGTGTGAGTCAAGACCCATGAAAATACTTTTTTGGTTTTCACCATGTAGCTCTTTGATAACCAAATCAACTCACTCACTTACTGCAAAAATATACTCAGACTTGGAGCGCCTGGGTGGCTCAGTCAGTTAAGCGTCTGACTTCGGCTCAGGTCATGATCTCACAGTCCGTGAGTTTGAGCCCCACGTCAGGCTCTGCTGACCGCTCAGAGCCTGGAGCCTGTTTCCGATTCTGTGTCTCCCTCTCTCTCTGACCCTCCCCCGTTCATGCTCTGTCTCTCTCTGTCTCAAAAATAAGTAAACGTTAAAAAAATTTTTAAAAATATACTCAGATTCATGTTCTGTAATTCAAATTATCCTCTCTACCTCCGCCTCTACTTACTGTCTGTCTTCCTTGTATCACAATACTTTACACAGAGTGATATACTGCACTGTCATATAATGCATGTACATTTTCTCGAAAAGCATATGGTCTGAAAGGAAAGAAACTATGGCATCAAAACTGCAAAGCAGGTACACATTGATACGTAACCGTATGTCTTGGAGGTATCTAATTAATTCTCTTTACAAAAAGGGAGATATCCATTGTTTCTTACACAAAGACACAAACACAATTAAGACAAATGTTTAGAAATCTCACAGACTCCTTAAAAGACATACAGAAAGCTTAATATTCATCACTTTCTCTTTTTTAAATTTTAATGTTTATTTATTTTTCAGAGAGAGACAGAGTGTGAGTGGAGGAGGGGCAGAGAGAGAGGGAGACACAGAATTTGAAGCAGGCTCCAGGCTCTGAGCTGTCAGCATAGGGCCCATCGTGGGGCTCGAACCCACGAAGGGTGAGATCATGACGTGAGCCGAAGTCAGACGCTTAACCAACTGAGCCACGCAGGCACCCCAGTATTCATTACTTTCAATTACCATGTACTTCAATTACACGATACTAAGTTCTATGTCAGAGAACACAAATGAATAGAGGTGAAGAGCTTAGAGAAAGCATCGCCATCATCAATCCCACCGCTATCTCTACCATCGCCAGACTGGCTGCCTTCATTGATTAAGCATTGACTATGTCCAAATGTTTTGAACATGTTCTCACATAATTCTTGCAAGAACCGCATGAAGTATTTAACCCTTGATTTATACATGTGAGTACAGAGGAGTTAAACTATAGAGTGTATCTTGCAAGTGGTGAACCCAGCCCTGTCAGACACCAAAGACTTAATAATCATTTGATTCTGCTTCCCAGTACAGGGACTTTGGTAATTGCCATGGGTTTCTGTTGCTCCATGACTTGGGATAAGGGAATGGAGAGGACAAGAAAAATCACACAAGTCTAAAAGGCCAGGATACTGAGCGAGAGGTTTTTTCTCCCTTCTCCATTAAGGAAGCATCAAAAGAAAGCTCAGTTCACAGTAGGTACTGAGAATGGACTCCAACCACAGCTCTCGTGTCAGCTTACTGGGATCAGACCCTGACTCCAAGATCACCAAGGATCTTGGCTTAGTCAGTGCAAATGGCCAAAGCCAAATTTCTCTTTCTCTGGATAATCTTAGCAAGTTTCAAAGTAAGACAAATGCAAAGTGCCAGGAACTGTTCTGTGAAAGAGAGCTGTCTTTTTCACACCAACTTTCTCTTTTGCTTTTGCTTCCTGAATAACACTCCCTTGCTTACATTTTGGTTTTGTCAAATTTTTCTTTCTCAAGTCATGTAATGAGTTATTTCACTGTGAAACAGAGAAAAGTTCAGATGCAGAAACTGATCTAGCAAGGCAAGTAAGAGCTCTGCAGAGAGAATGTAAAGCCACGCTATAAAGCGCTCCCTTTCTGTTTACCTGGTGCCTCTGCTCCCTTAACCTTCTATTCTGACCTTTACTGTAGGCATTCCCTTTAATATGGACCCTTGTCTTATTTCTGCCTGCCCCAGGGAACTTGATTTTTGATTGCTAACTTGCTTTCCTTTATTGAATAAGAAAGCTACCTTGTTCCTTTTTCCTCGATAGCCCATAGCTATGGATAAGACCAATTCATTCCAGAGCACTGGGTCTCCTATTTATTTAGGGTGGACATTCATTAAGTTATATTTGGAGGAATAGAACTCTGGGTCTTCGCATAAGTTTTTGTCATCTGGGACCCATGCCTGGAACTTGGTTTCCCATGTGCTGCAGAAATTCCATGAACAAATTTTTACTTCACCATTATACTTAAACCATCTAAAAAAATCACACATCTGGGTGCCTGGGTGGCCCAGTTGGTTAAGCAACTGACTCTTGATTTTGGCTCAGGTCATGATCTCACGGTTCCTGAAATCAACTCCCCGTCAGGCTCTGCACTGACAGCGTGGAACCTGCTTGGGATTCTCTCTCTCTTTCTCTCTCTCTCTCTCTCTCTCTCTGCTGATCCCCCGACTCATGCTTTCTCTCTCTCTCTCTCAAAATAAATAAACAGACTTAAAAAAAATCACACATCCTCTCCAAGTAGATTTTCCCACAACTGAATTCATGTCTTTACAATCCTGCCCAAAGAACATTCTTCAAGTCAGAAAATCTGTATAAATATCCACTCACTAAAATCATGCACAAATCCCCATTCTAGACAAACAAAAGTTTCCTAACAGCTAAAACAAACAAACAAACAAAGAAAAGAAGTGAAGCCCAAGGATGGTAGTCAAAATATCCTGGACAACATATATAGTGTCATTTGAGCCATCAGTAGAGCCTACAATGAGATGGTGAGCCCCTAGTAATCAAAAATTAGTAATCAAAAATAAGATTACCCCTAGTAATCAAAAGTAAGAAAAACATAAAAAAAAAAAAAATAAAGGTAAACAATCTCTACCTTACTTGTCATGAAACAATTAAGAAGTCCAAAGAAAAAAGCATAGTCCAAACAGAACTTGGAGTCTATACTACTCAGGATGTGGATGGAAGGAGAGGAGGGATTTACTGGTTCTGAGACCTAGCCACTTGCTTCACTTTCTTATCCTCAGTCACCTTTCAAGAAACATAAGAACACTTTCAAGAAACAACAACACTGTTTGCTATGCGCGCTTTTATTGAGGTATAATTACAAACAGTACATGTGCAAATCTTAAGAACATAGCTTGATGATCTTTACGTATATAAAAACCTATAAGGGGCGCCTGGGTGGCGCAGTCGGTTAAGCGTCCGACTTCAGCCAGGTCACGATCTCGCGGTCAGTGAGTTCGAGCCCCGCGTCAGGCTCTGGGCTGATGGCTCAGAGCCTGGAGCCTGTTTCCGATTCTGTGTCTCCCTCTCTCTCTGCCCCTCCCCCGTTCATGCTCTGTCTCTCTCTGTCCCAAAAATAAATAAACGTTGAAAAAAAAAATTAAAAAAAAAAATAAAAACCTATAAAGCTGCCATCAAGATCAAGATAAGAGAACTCTTCCATACACTGGAAAGTTCCTCATGGCCCTTTCAAATCAGTAAACTCACATAGATTATAGCCACATAGATCAGTTTTGCCTGTTCTTGAACTTCATATAAAAAGAACCCTATAGCCTTCTTTTGTGCCTAGCTTTTTAAATTCAGCATGTTTTTGAGATTCATCCATGTGACTGCATGTAACTATAGTTTGTTCTTTTTTATTGCTGAGGAGCATGAATAAATCACAAGTTGTTTATTAATTTTTTCTACTAGTATATATTTGGGGTTGTTTCTATTTGGGAGCTATTCTGAATGAAGTCTTTCAGTGGAAATTCATTTTCCTTGGAAAGATATTCAGGAGTGAGATTGTTAGATTACAGAGTAGCTGTATGTTTAATTTTATTAGAAACTGCCAAACTTTTGGGGCGCCTGGGTGGCTCAGTCGGTTGATCATCTGACTCTTGATTTCAGCTCAGGTCATGATCCCGGGGTCATGGTATCAAGCCTCCTCAGGGGCTCTGAACTGAGCGTGGAGCCTGCGTAAGATTCGCTTTTTCCCTCTGCCCCTCTCCCCTACTTGTTTGCCCTCTCTCTCTCTCTCTCAAAAAACAAAACAAATCCCCCCCCCCAAAAAAAAAACCTACCAGTTTTCCAGAATGATTGTGCCATTTCACACTCTCAGGAGCAATGTATGGGAGTTGTTCCACAGCCTCTCCAATACTTGGTACTGTAAGTTTTTTTAATTCATACTATTGTGCCAGTCTATAGAGGTAACCATTGTAGTTTCAATTTGTATTCTTTCATGAGTAATTCTATTAAAACATATTTTCATATGCATACTGGTCAAATGGATATCCTCTTCTAAAAAGTACCTGTTCAAGTTTATTGTCCGTGTTGGTAGTGGGTGCAGGTGGGGAAGAGCTAATAGATTTTTATTTATTTTTTAAAAAAGTTTTTATTTAAATTCCAGTTAGCTAACATACGGTGTAATATTAGTTACACGTATACAATATAGTGATTCAGGACAGGCACCTTTGTTGAAAGCCAAGTGACCACATGTGTGGGAGTCTATTTTGGGACTCTCTATTCTGTTCCACTGATCTTTCAGTCAAACTTTATGCCAATACTTCACTCTCTTCCTTACTAAATAAAGCTTTATAGTAAATATGGAAATTAGGCAGTATAAAGTTCTCTTAACATTCTTCTTTTTCAAAATAGCTTTATTTTAGGTTTTTGAATTTTTATATAAATTTTAAAAATAGCTTATTAACACTGATACTCATTTCCTTCAAGATTGGTATGACTACTACAATTCCACATACATAGAAGAAATGTTAATTCATTATATATCATGGATGCCTTAGGGCACTGAGGTTTAATTCTCACCCAGAAGTCTGGTAGAGAAGAGCTGCTAAAGAGTAACTTTGGGAGAATTGGCATTTTAATAATACTGAGTCCATAAATACAGTAAACTTTTCTATTTAACTAGATCTTCTTTAATTTTGTTTGGTAATGTTTTGAGTGCACAACTTTAGCACATATTTTGTTTGTTACAGAGTATTTCCTGCTTTTCGATGTCGTATACTACACTGATTTTTCATTTCAGATTCTAATTCCTCTTTATTAGCACAAAGAAACAGACTTATTTTTTGCATAGTGACCTTGTATCTTGTGATATGGCAAACTTAGTTCCACTACCATTTTTTAAAGATCTCATAGGAGGCAAGGGAAACAAAAGCAAAAATGAACTATTGGAGCCTCATCAAGATAAAAAGCTGGTGCAGCCACTCTGGAAAACAGTACAGAAGTTCCTCAAAAAGTTAAAAATAGAACTACCCTACCACCCAGCAATTGCACTACTAGGTATTTATCCAAAGGATACAAAAATGCTGATTTGAAGGGGCACATGCACCCCAATGTTTATAGCAGCACTATCAACAATAGCCAAAGTATGGAAAGAGCCCAAATGTCCATCGACTGATGAAGGGATAAAGAAGATGTGGTTTATATATACAATGGAATATTACTCGGTGACCAAAAAGAATCAAATCTTGCCATTTGCAACAGTGTGGATGGAACTAGTGTGTATTACACTAAGACAAATAAGTCAGTCAGAGAAAGTCAAGTATCATTTGATTTCACTCATATGTGTAATTTAAGAAACAAAACAGATGAACATAGGGAAAGGAAGGAAAAATAAAATAAGATCAAAACAGAGAGGGAGGCAAACTATAAGAGATTCTTAAATACAGAGAACAAACAGGGTTGCTGGAGGGGAAGTTGGTGGGTATGGGCTAAATGGGCATTAAGGGCATTAAGGAGGACACTTATTGGCATTAGCACTGGGTGTTGTATGTAAGTGACGAATCACTAAATTCTACTACTGAAATCAATACTAAACCATGTGTTAACTAACTTGAATTTAAATTAAAAAAGAAAATACGGTGCTGAAGAAAGTAAAAAAAAAATAAATAAATAAAAAATCCTTTAGGATTTTCTATATCAGCAATTGTGTTATCTTTTTAAAAAGAAAAACGTTTCATTCACTCCCCCTTTCAATTAGCACTCTTTTTATTTCTTTTACTTGTCACTTTGCATTAACTAGCTCCAATAGTGTGTTGAATTGGAATGGTGAGAGCAGACATACCTGTCTTGTTCCTGATCTTAGAAGTCAAACATTCAGTCTTTTACCATTAAGTAAAATGTTAGCTGTAGGTTTTCATAGATACCCTTTTATTAGATTAAATAAGACTAGATTGGTCTGCTAAGAAGTTTGTTTTTTTTTTTTTTGACAGGGTGTCCATTTTTGCTAAATGCTTTCTCTACATCTCCTGAGATTCTCTCTTTCTCTCTCTCTCACTCACACACACACACACACACACACACACACTAAATAAGTTTCTTTTTTTTTTTTTTTTAAGAGAGAGAGTGAGCATGAGCAGGGGAGGGGCAGAAACACAAGGTGAGAGAATTCGAAGTAGGCTCCATGCTGTCAGCGTGCAGAGCCCAGCACAGAGCTGAAGCTCATGAACCACGAGATCATGACCTCAGTTGAAATTAAGAGTCAGACGTTTAACTGACTGAGCCACCCAGGTGCCCCAAATAAGCTTATTTCTAATAAAGACATTAAATTTATATTTTATAAACTTCCAATGAAGAGACTCCAAACTCGGATTATTTTGCCAGTGAATTCTATCAAGTATTAATGGAAGAAATTAAACCAATTCTAGACAAAATCTATTGCAAAAGAGAGATGGGGAGAAAACATTTCTAAACTCATTTTATGAGACCAACATTACCCTGGTGGCAAAATCAAAGGCAAAGACAATACAAGAACAGAAAACTATATACCAACATCCTGCATAAACACACATACACAATTTCAACACGTTAGCAAATCAATGATATATTATGTCTAAGTGGGTAATTACATAAACATGTCTTATGATTTCTAATTTATTTCTGTGGCAGATGGCAAACATAGTCAGATTTTACTCCTTTTAAATTTATTGAGACACGTTTTACGGTCCAGAATATGCTCTAGCTTAGTGAATGTTCCATGTACACTAAAAACCAGCTGGTCGTGGTAGAAGGCCAATTAAGTCAAGTTGTTTTACTGTAGTTCAAGTCTTCTATACCCTTATTGACATTGTGTCTACTTGTTTTATTGGTTATGGAAGGAGTGTTAAAATAATCAGCTGTACCTGTGAATCTGTCTATTTATCCTTCCAGTTCTGTCAGTTTTTATTCATGCAGTTTGAAGATCTGTTACTGAGTGCAGACACTTTAAAGGTTCTGTACCATGCTCATTCTCTCCTTTCCTTCTGGGTCTCCAAGAACATAAGTGTTATACATTTATGTATGTATGTGTGTATGTATGTATTTATTTTGAGAGAGACAGAGACAGCATGAGTGGGGAAGGGGCACAGAGAGAAGAGAGAGAATCTCAACTAGTCTCTGTGCTGCCCACCAGAGCCAGATGTGGGGTTGGAACTCATAAAACTGTGAGATCATGACCTGAGCTGAAATCAGAGTTGGACACTCAACCGACTGAGCCACCCAGGCACCCCATTTGTTATGCCTTTCAACTGTGTTCCATCTCTCTTTTAAGCCCTATTTCATTTTTTTAAATTAAAAAGTACATTTTTTTTCTTTTTTCTATGCATTTACATTTTGGTGGTGTCTATAGACCATTGAGTTAAATTATCTTGACTTCTGCTTCATTGAATCCCTTATTAAACACATTTAATCCATTTTTAAGAGCTCACATAATGAGCTCTTCATTACAAATCCTATATTTTGCTATTCTAAAACACACATTTGAGTGGCACCTAGGTGGTTCAGTCGGTTAAGCGTCCGACTTCGGCTCAGGTCATGATCTCACAGTTCGTGGGTTCGAGCCCCACATCAGGCTCTGTGCTGACAGCTCAGAGCCTGGAGCCTGCTTCGGAATCTGTGTCTCCCTCTCTCTCTGCCCCTCCCCTGCTCATGCTCTGTCTCTCTCTGTCTCTCAAAAATAAATAAATGTAAAAAAATTTAAAAAAAACCCACACATTTGATTCCTAATATCTGTTCAAATAATCTTTTTGTGTATGTTTTGTTCATTATTTCCCCTGTTTTCTTTAACATATGTATCAGTTATTTTGAAATCTCTACTAGCATATCTGGATTATCTAAAGATCTGCTTCTATTGACTGTTTTAACTTTTGATTGCAGGTCAGTTTTTCTGCTTATTATCATGTTAAGAAACTTTGTTTCACATACCACACATTGCAGATAAGATGCTACAGAGGGGTTAGATTATGTTATCTTCCTCAGCAGAGTTTTGAGTTTTGTTCAGGCAGGTAGTGGATCCTCTCTCATTCTGTCATGCTTGTTTTTAAAGTTACAGTGGGTCTATTTTAATTTCATCCTTTATCTTAGGACCTTCTCCCTAATCCCTGCAAATGGCCTTACTGAATGTTTAAACAGAAATGCACATGTTTAAACACAAAGGCCATGTGTTCATCAGGTCTCTGTGTGGGTCCAATCCTCAATGTCTCTGCTGTGCACTTTTTGAATATTTGCTCAGCTATCAATATTTCAGCAGCTGATGTCTTCTACAGCTCCAGAGTAGGCCCTAATTTATGAAACTTAGAAATTAGCCAGGGACTGAAGGAGAATTTTATAAAGACATTGGGGGGGGGGGGGCTCTTTCTCTGTGTTTCTTTTTTCTTTGGTACCCTGTTCCTCTAAAACCTGTTGTAATTTACATCCCAAGAATTGATCCCTTCCTTTTTTGGACAATTCTGTTTCTATATTTTGTATATAAGTATACAGATATAAAAATATAAATATAAAAATATTTATGACTAAAGAATAAGTCTCACTCCCTCATTTGAGCTATGAGATCATACCCAGGACCCAAAGAACCTTTTTAATTTACCAATATATACCAACCAGAAAGAAAACGATAATAGCCATTTAAAGAATTTTCCCTGGCCAATAATTTTATGTGCCCTTGTCTTGATTTCCATTATCAGTTTGGCAAACGTTTTTGCTTTATAATGAAAATGCATTCATATATGGCATTCATATATTCATATAAACTCAAATTCACAATAAAGGATTAAGAGTATATATAGCCAGTTAGTCAGTACATTCCCATTACAAAACAACAAAAATACCAGCAAATACACCTTGACTTGTATGTTCTACTGACATAGACGACAACAGGGTTAAATATGAAATTGCCAGTGTAAATATTAAATATTAAATATGTGATTTAATGAAAACAAACATTAAATACAGTGCCATGGAACACTGAATTTAACCTTTGCCTCAATTTTGTCATCTGTAAAGTAGGATTGTTATGATGGTTAAATAGAAACAATTCCTATGAGTATTTACCACACTACCTGGTACTGGTAAGTACTCAGTAAATGTCTTCTGATTATTACAATATTTATTCCTCTGATCCCGAGCATGGAAGACAGCTGAAAAGACAGTGGGTATATCTGCTTAAAATGTAAGTATTTTTTGAGCTCATAATATTTTACTAACCATTTATGCCTTTTATGGAGTCAGATGATTTTCCTCTTTTTAACCAAAAAATCCTGTTCACGCAAAAAGTGGAAAGTGTACTTCCCGTTCTGAAGCAAATCAAGGAGAACATGCAATTAAGTGCTAAATTGAGCAGAATAAACTCTAAGTGCTATATGATTTTAGAAGAAACGGTTATGAGGCCAAAACAGTCAGAGAAAGCTTCACAAAAGTGGTAAGGCTTACGGGGTGACCTTCGTTACATCCCAATAACAACAACATGGAAATGTTTTCAAGTGGCTTCCAATTTGAAATGAGGTCATATAAAGGACTCTACAAATAACAATTATTACTACACAAACCTCCATAGAATAAGAAGTCCTCAAATGAGAAATAAAAACTCTTCCTTTCTCTTTCCTCAATTCCTGTTCAGGTTAAAGGTCAACTTCATCAAGTCATCTCATTAACACAGAAATGTCTTTGAAGGGATTCAGTCCTTGCCATGCTTGACATTTCACCAGACTGCAACCGAGATGCCAAAGAATCAGATTCAAATATTAATGAGGAAAAGGTCACGATGAGGTAATCTCCAAAGTTCTATTAGTTCCTGTTTTCTGACCCTGTCCGATCCCCCTCTCCTTCTCCAGTCCTCGCTTACTACATACATTTACAATCACTGGCTTCATTTCAAGATATACCCTCTAAACTGTAATTTCACTTGAAGTGCATTTTAAGTGGAGGCCTCCCAGATGCTGATGTCTAATCCAAGGGTGATCTATAGAGGTATCGAGTTAAAATAAAAAGAAGAGAGAGAATCAACTAAAAACTATACTCAATTTTGATATTTAACTACCAGAACCAAAAAAAAAAAAAAAAAAAAAAAAGGAAGAAAAATAGGAAGAAGAAAAAAGAAACTCTCTTTCAAACTTTCCAATAAGCTATTTAATAATGTGACAAAGCAGAGTGTATTAAAATATTAACCAAAGCTTCCAGGAAAACCTCTATAATCTCAATTGTTTATTCAAGACCTTTACAAACCTCATAAAAAATTAAGTGGGCTTGGAAAAAACACACCACAGCCATAGGAGAAAGTTTACAAAACACAATGGTACAGACGCCTGACTGTCTGCCAGCCAGTCGCTTTTAACTTCCACATACAACTTATTACTCAGTTCCTAACTGGTCAATACCCTAAATAAGAGCATTTCTCCTCCCAAACACCTCATTAGCCTGAGTTTCTTTTTTGCTTTTTTGAGCTAACGTATCCTGTAGGTGCTTTGGTTCATTATTTTCTGCCAATACAAATACTTCATTTCAGAATATTTAAACCCTTAGGTTTTCTCTGAGGGAAATCATTTAAGATCTTCTTTACAACAATTTAATTAGCTCTGTACTTAATCTTACTATGGGAGAACAGTGCACGAGCCACCATGTCCATTTTATGGCGAGTCGTAGTGAAAGCAAGACAGGACTAGAGGGGATGCGATACACAGAGAAAGAGCCAGGACTTTGGTTCACACTAAACTAGGTTCAAATCCTGGCCCTGTCACTTCTGTGCCCTTTAAGGAAAGTTGTCTAATCTTGGTTAGACTTAGCTTGTTCGTCAGTATAATGAAGATAATGACACCGACCTTGCAGAAATTTATGCAATAAATGGGATAACAGACTGTAGAGACCTATACAGTATCTGGCACATATTAGGGCCTCAATGAGTGGCAGGCAGTGTATTATAAAATATTCTTATCTTTGCGAGGAGTACTGCATATGGATCGAGGAAACTTTTAAATGAAAACTTGTTTGGGTCCCAGGCCGAATTAAATATTCCACATTTCCTGAAAAGTCGTTATAGACAAATTCTATAACATGCAAATTCTAACGTGAGCTGGATTCAATCAACTTTCATACACGTAGAAATCCACTCTGAGTTCATCATGTTGTAGGAAATTGAGCATGAAATAGGAATATTTCACTCAGTCTCAGTTTGGGAGAGCAAATACTCTTAAACCATTTATGTCTAAGGAAACATGCTGCATATTCTCCCCATCCCCATCTTTCCCCTTCTGAATGGTCCTACAGGAGCCGTAAAGAGGAAACTTTTCATCACAGCGTATCTGTGTGAAAGCAACAAAATATGTTAACAATTAGAAAAGAGGAAACCTGAAAGACTGCCTTGTTAATTAAGGAACTCGCTATCAAAGAACTCATTAAAAGGTAATGAAACCAAATGGCTATTAAAATAAATACCCACTGAATAAAGATTGCCTGGCTAACAGCCCTTCAGTATAGTTTTTCACAAACACTCTCAATAGTAAAGAGCCAGAAAAAGATGAAAAGCCACAATAATGCTACAACCAAGACTGAAAAAACAGAGATGAAGTTAAAGTAGAAGGCAGAAGCTGAATTAAGAAAAATGTTCCTACATTTTCTACATTCAGAATACATCAAACACTCTGTAAAAGTCTTCTACAATCTATCCCTTGATCTCAGAGACACTGAGAATTACATAATACAGAACTAGGCAGCTGTTCCTCTCTATACTTGTTACTCTGAGCCATTAAGTTAGAATGTGGCTTCCCCTATTCCTAGTACATCCCTCAACTACTTCCTGCCACCTAGCTTCTTTCTTAAATCGAAGTAGAAGCTGTGCATCTTGAAGAGATGACCTAAACTTATAGTTGAAGGCAAACTGTTGAAATATAATGTAATCTCAGAGGCGTAGTCCTTGAGTGAAGGAAGAACAAGAACGGAAGAATCTCTGTGACAGGACATGCTAGAAACTGACCATTTGCACTGTATCCCACAAGTTTAGAAACTGTTTAGAGATGCAGACAACGGTGACAGTAAGACACCACCTCCACTCAAAACAGAATATATGTGGGGGCGCCTGGGTGGCGCAGTCGGTTAAGCGTCCGACTTCAGCCAGGTCACGATCTCGCGGTCCGTGAGTTCGAGCCCCGCGTCGGGCTCTGGGCTGATGGTTCAGAGCCTGGAGCCTGTTTCCGATTCTGTGTCTCCCTCTCTCTCTGCCCCTCCCCCGTTCATGCTCTGTCTCTCTCTGTCCCAAAAATAAATAAACGTTGAAAAAAAAAATTAAAAAAAAAAAGAATATATGTGCAGACTATGTCAGTTGCCTGTTCATCATCCCTGCTCCCTTCTTCATTAACAAAATAATCCTTGGCAACATAAACAGAATATGACGTTTCTCAGCCTCTTGTCAGATATGGGAGGCAAATGATTTGAAAGCAGAAATGTCTTCAGAAGCCCTTTTGCCCGATCCTTCCTTTTTTCTGCTATCTAAATATGTGATGGCTAAAATTCTACCTTAGAACTTTGAGAAAAAGGTTAAGAAATGACAAATACCTTAGCCCTGACATTCCTGAGCCTCTGTGTGATTATAATTTCTGGAACTGTTATTATGTAAGGAAATACAATCTTAGGTATGAGAGCCATTGAAGTTGATTAGCTGTAATAACTGGTAACTTAAAAGCCAGGAGAACCAGGAAATCAGAGGAGAGATGTGCATATCATTACATACATAAATAGTTTAGGGAAGGGATGAGACTGCCATTAAATGGGGAAGAGAAAAGGATGAAAGGCTGTCTACTACCCTTGTTTTCTGACAAGGATTCAATGTGTAAAGAACTACATCTGGGGTCAAGTAGGAGAATAAAATACCAGCACATGGCCCAAGAAAGAATGCCACAAAATGAAGAGAAAAAAAGGGCATAGCATCTGTGGTTATTTTATGTGTTAATTATATTTCATGTGTCAACTTGACTGGGCCACGGGGTGCTCAGATATATGGTCAAACATTACACTGGGTGCATTTGTGACAGTATTTTCAGATGAGATTAACATTTAAGTCAATAGACTGAGTAAAGCAAATCCCCTCCCTAATGTGGATGGGCCTCATCCAATCAGTAGAAGGCCTGAATAGAACAAAAAGGCATATCCTCCTGTGAGGAAGAAGGAACTCCTGCCTAACTGCCTTGAACTGGGACATCAGTCTTTTCCAGACTTCAGACTTGAACTAAAAAACAGCTCTTACTGGGTCTTGAGCCTGCAGGCTTTCAATCCAGAATTTACACAAACTTCCTGAGTCTCCAGCTTAACAACTGCAGATCTCAGGACTCCTCAGACTCCATAATCATGTGGGCCAATTCCTACAATAAACCTTCCATACACACACACACACACACACACACACACACACACACACACACTATTGGTTCTGTTTCTCTGGAGAATCCTGACTAATACAGGATCCAAAAGACTTCTAGAATTCTCAAGCCTCAGAAAAGTATGTATTAGAGGATACAAAGAAAACTTTCAAGAAACTCTTCGTTATCATCATCTAAAAGGTGGAATAAATCATTTTCAATAAAAGAGGAGCATAAAGCAATAAGGAGAAAATAGTGGGGGGTGAAATAACATGACAAATCCAAGAGTCAGCAGGAATTACAAAGAGAGATGGATAAGATAAAAGGACACCAAAAGCACAGTAACTAAATTAAATTCCATATGAGAGGGAATAAGTGCAGGATTTGCACTAAGGAAAATTAACCAAGTTATATGGAAAACAAACATGAGACCTTCTCTCCCAGAAGTTGGACAACTGGTATAAAGCTAAAAATTATACGAGAGAAGATGATCAGTTTGAACACAGACGATAAAGTTAACTTCAGGTCAACTGATGTTTGTAACAGGGAGCCAAGAAAAAAAAAAAGATGAAACATCAAGAATAATCAAGGGGCATCAGGGTGGCTCAGTCAGTTAAGCACCAGACTCTTGATTTTGGCTCAGGTCGCAATCTCGCAGTTTGTAGGAGTGAGCCCTGTGTCTGGCTCCATGTTGACAGTGTGGAGCCTGGTTGGGATTTTCTCTCTCCCTCTCTCTCTGCCCCTCCCCCATTTGTGCATTCATGCACGTGTGTTCTCTCTCCCCCTCTCTCTGTCAAAATAAATAAATAAACATTTTTAAATGCTGGAATAATAATACTAATCTTGATCTAAAACACTGCAACATATTAAAACTATAGCAGAGGAAGAGGGAGATAACGCAAATGTGTGATAAACCGCTTATATTATGTCACATATGAAAATTTTCACACTAATTCTAACACTTGAAGAATTACAAATTTAAGAGTATTTTGGAAAAAATGAAAGGACTTATGTTTTTCAAAGCTCTGGGGATGTGCAAAAGCTATAAAATATGGCATAGGTACCAAAACAAACAAAAGAAAATTTAAAAAGAGAAAGAAAGAACAAAACAACACACTCATAACCAAATAAATAGCACAATAGTTGTATATTGTTTAAATTATCTTATTAAAAGACAAAGGCAAGACCAAAAAATTGATGAAACTGACAGATAAAATAATGGGTAAAGAGAGAGAGGGAAGCATAAGTCTCATAAGAGACTCTTTTTTTTTAATCTTTTTTTATGTTTATTTATTTTTGAGAGAAAGAGAGACAGAGTGCTAGCCGGGAAGGGGCAGAGAGAGGGGGAGAAACAGAATCTGAAGCAGGCTCCAGGCTCTGAGATGTCAGCACAGAGCCTGACATGGGGCTCAAACCCACGAACTGCAAGATCATGACCTGAGCCAAAGTTGGACACTTAACCGACTGAGCCACCCAGGTGCCCCAGCAAACCATAAGACTCTTAGTGATAGAGAACAAACTGAGGGTTGATGGAGGGAAGTGGGTTAAATGCGTGATGGGTACTAAGGAGCGCACTTGCTATAATGAGCACTGGGCATTATATGTACGTGATGAATCACTAAATCTACTCTTGAAACTGGTATTACACTATACGTTAACTAACTAGAATTTAAATAACAATTTGAAAAAAATAATGGGTAAATATACATAAGGAAAAAGCAAATGTAAATGAAGAGGCAGTAATATATTGATAACAGATAAATTCAAATTCAAGGGGCTCACTAGTGGTAGGTAATGGGGAAATGATAAATAAAAGACCAAAAAATGCCAGTGACAATACCAAATGTTGACCAGAATCTAGAGTAACCATAACTCTCATACTATGGTTTTAGAGATGTAAAATGATCTGGTTACCATCAGAGACCACTTGGCAGTTTCTTAACAACATTAAAACCATACATTTATTTACCATTTGACACCAATACAAATTAAAATAAAACTGAATACATGGATTCATTCTTAACATCAAAGAAATAGAGAAAATTAGACACTATGAGCTTCCCAACTTAACACAATTAGAAATATACGTATGGGGGCGCCTGGGTGGCGCAGTCGGTTAAGCGTCCGACTTCAGCCAGGTCACGATCTCGCGGTCCGTGAGTTCGAGCCCCGCGTCGGGCTCTGGGCTGATGGCTCAGAGCCTGGAGCCTGTTTCCGATTCTGTGTCTCCCTCTCTCTCTCTGCCCCTCCCCCGTTCATGCTCTGTCTCTCTCTGTCCCAAAAATAAATAAACGTTGAAAAAAAAATTTTTTTTAAGAAATATACGTATGTATTTATAAAGTATTTTTGACAAAGTTACATCTATATTTAACCACCGGTTTAAAGAAAATACGGAGCTCAGAGGACCATGTTAAGTGACATCATAGAGATGTACCATGGGACATCCTGCAAAATAAGTAGGTGGTTTTCTTTAACAGATAATGGACAAAGAATTAAAACAAATGTAGAGTGTGTACAGATAAAAAGAGACTTAGGAGCCTTCCAATTACAACGCAGCTGATGTAAAACAAATCTTCCCACCAAGACCACTGTAAAACTTGATAAAATAACACAAACAAAACAAAATAAAAACAGATGTTTGAAGGCATCAAAGATCAATGAAGGACGCAAAGATTTAAGTAAACAAAAGAGAAAAGTTAAACGGTGGAATTTCTCTCCTGTTTCTTCCCTTTGGGGCATTTGCTTATTCCCAACACAGAATTCGGAGGCTGAGAAGGAAAGTGGAGCTGCTCAATGATGTGGAGTCAAATAATAATGGATTTAGCACTCTTACTTCAGGTCCTCAGACACAAAGACAGTCAAAATTAGGGAATAAGATGATGTTGGAGGAAAGTGTACTGCAGAGATTGACATTCCTTCTATTGTTTCCTTTCACTTGATCCTAAACTGTAAGGGGGCATGAAACACAAACAACAATCAGAAAGAATCAGCTAAGAGGTGAGAAAGCTAAGTAGAATTTAAGCAGTCTCCTGGGGCTAGGCAGAGGTTTGGAGATCGAGATCCACCAAGGAATAAGGGCACTGGCAAACAGGCCAAGATCCAGGTTGAAATTCCAACAGGACCATACCTTATGATTACATGCAAACCAGAAACAGACTAATCTTTACAAAGCCTTAAGGATAGCCTAGTTTGCAGTGAGAATACATGGTCCAGAACTTAAAAAAAAAATTATCAGAAGTATCAAAAGACAGAAATATATCATGAGAGGGGGTGGGGCAAAACAAGATAAAAAATAGAAAACAAAAACAAACCCTTGGATAATTCAGATATTGTAATTACCGTATGAAATAATGTTTATAAAATTGGTAATAAGAGAATTTTACTAGAGATCTGAGATCTATCAATAGAAAATTGATAAGAATTCTAAACTGAAAAACACAATTTCTGAAGCTGAGAACCCAAAATATGTTTTTAATGACATATAAGACATGACAGAAGAAAGGATTTATATACTAGAAGATAGGTCCAACAAAATATTCAGACTCCGGCAAAGAAAGAAAACTAGATGTATAAAACAAAGTGTTTTAAGAAACATATGAAACAAAGTAAAAGAACTAATAAAGTGTAACTGAAGTCCTAGGAAGAAAGTAAAAGAAGAGAGAACTGGACAGAAGAAATAGTTGATGAGATACTGGCTGGGAATTTTTCAAAACAAATGAAGGACATTAAGCCCCAAATCCAAGAAGCTCTATGAACGTCAAATAAAATAAACAAGAAGAGTCCCACATGTAGAAACATTTTAACACAAATAAAGAAAACTAAAGGAAAAAAGAAAACATTCCTTTCTATTCCTAGTTGTCTGAGTGTTTTTGCCACAAGAGTGTTGGATTTTTTAAAAATCATTTATCTGCAAAATTGTAACAATAACGTGGTATTCTTCCTTCACTCATTAATGTAGTGTATTACCTGACTGCTTCTGTGATAGTGGGCGAGTATTATATTCCTAGGTAAGATCCCAGTTGGTCAGGGTGCATAATACTTTCAATATTGTTGGATTCACTTCACTAGTAATTTGTTGAGGGTTTGTGGTTATATATTGATGTAGAATACTGGCCTGTAATTTTCTTTTCTAGTGATGTCTTTATTTGGCTTTGGTATCAGGGTAATGTTGCTGTCCTAAAATGAGTTAGGAAGTGTTCCCTGCTCTTATATTTTTTGGAAGAGTTTAGAAAGAATTGGTATTAATTCGTTTTAAATGTTTGGTAGAATTCACCAGTGAAACCACCTGGTCCTGGACTTTTTTGGGAGGTTTTTGATTACTAATTCAATCTCTGTACTTATTATAGGTCTATTATAATTTTCTTTCTTCGTAACCAGTTTAGGTAAAGTGTGTTCCTATAATTTTGCTCTTTTCATCTAGGTTACCTTTATGTTGTCATAAATTACATTTTTTACACACTTATACATACTATGCACCCAGTAAGATAGATTTGTAATTCTTGTTATGCATTTGTGTTTTAAATCAAGTAGTAATACAAAGTAGAGGTACAAATCAAAAATACAATAATACTGACTCTTATATGTATTTACCTTTACTGGAAATCTTCACTTCCTTATACAGCTTCAAGTTACTGGCTAGTGCCCTTTCATTTAAACCTAAAGGAACCCCTTTCGCATTTCTTGTTCTTAAAGGGGATGAACTCCTTCAGCTTTTATCTAGATATGTCAGTTTATCTAGATATGTTTTCAACTTCATTTTTGAAGGACAGTTTGTCAAATACAGAATTCTTGGTTAATAAGGTTTTCTTTCTTTTCTTTTTTTTCTTTCAGCTCTTTGAATATATAAACCTACTGCCTTCTGTTCTCCAAAGTTTCCGCTGAGAAAACTGGGATAATTTGAGCATGAGGTAGCCCTTAGACAGGTTAGAAGAAACATACACAATACTTTGTGTAGGAGATGTGCTTTGACCCCTCTGCAGTCAGTAAACAGGGACCCACGTTCGGGAAATGGGCTGCAGCTGCTTCAAGACAACCAACTTGCTTGGTGGGAAAGCGGGGAAAGGGCAAGTAAAAACACCACACAGATTTCCTGTTATCAGACTGCCTTTTTCTTAACTCAGCATTCATGTGGTCAATGTTTTTGTGGTGGGATGAGAGTTTGGAGCTGCCCACTCCACCATTTTCCTGATATCCCTCCCAGAGGTGACTCTTCTTAATTCAAGCAGTCATGTCACAACTGTATGTCACAGATGAGAGTTCCCCAAACTGGTTTACAGAGACAGGTTCCATGGTTCTTGATGGGACATTTTCCACACTTTTGTGACTGTCTAAAAACATAAGTTAATTGTGGTTTGTTTTATCTGAATGCTTGTTTTTGTAACTGAAAACCATTATATGATTTCAGTGTTGGCCTTGCATTTGTATTTACAATTACCTTGGTATCAAGTAACAGGTCATTTTTGCTATGAGCAAAAGGGCAGACATGGACCTTTATGCAACTGTATCAAGTCAAACTAGGTTATCACACAGTATAAAAAAGTTTCACAATAGGTTAACCAGACAAAATTGGCAGAAAAGTCATACATTGCACGTGACTCTGAAAATCCTGCATTGACGCTTAGTACTATTCACGGTGTATGTAGCGACTTAGCTTTAGCAAAACCATAAAATTGACGTTATTAAGGTAATATTGTTAATTTTAATTTTATTCATCATAAATTTTTATATTTAAGTTGTAAATCTATTTTTGGTGATAATTATATAAGGATTGTATGGATAAGGTATTTATCTCTACTTTCTGTTTACATACATATAGGTAGCACTACCCAAAAAATGGGAAGAATTTAAGAGACCAAGAAATTTTACCTCTGGCAATATGGCAGACTGAGCTGACACGAAACATAGAAATTATGGATTCCATATCATAGCATGTTTTAGTTAAAAAACTGAGTTTGAAAGAAAAGGAAATATCCATGTACTAGGAAAAACAACAACAACAACAAACCCAAAACCTAACTAAATTTTGCTCAGATCTCAGGAGGACATGAGGCCAGAATTACCTAACAGCTACATATTGGGCTTTAATATCAATATGGGGATAGACCTCAGCTTCCACAGAAGAATGGAGATATAAACTAGACAGTGTCCCACTGTCTTAGCTCAGGCTGTTACAACGAAGTACAATAGGCTGGGTGGCTTATAAATATTAGAAATTTATTTCTCATACTTCTGGAGACTAGAAACCCAAGATCAGGATGCCAGCATGACTGGGTTTTGCTGAGTTGCAAACTCTTCTGAGTTGCAGACTGACAACCTCACACCGTATCCTCCCATGGTGGGAAGAAAACAAGCTAGCTCTCTAGCCTCTTCTTATAAAGGCACTAAGATTGAGATTTCAATATATGAATTTTAGGGGGACACAAATATTAAGTCCGTAACACCTGCCTACTTCTGAGACCTCGAAAGGCTACCCTTTCAGGGAGAAGAGATCATATTAAAGTGACATGGAAGCTTTGTTTTTAAGTGCATATAAAGTTATCCACTTGGTGTTGGGGAAAAAATATTCTTCCACAAGAAGTTAAAATCCAAATATTGGTGTGCTGTCAGAATTTATAAACGTCACATACTACAAAGAATCCCTAAGCTGAAATATGAAAAGAATCCCTAAGCTGAAATATGAAAAACTGATCCTGGATCAGTGAAACTCCTGAGACCATCAGGAAAAACAAATGTAAAAGAGCTCTACAGGGGCATTTTTATTAATATAGGAAATATACATTCCCATGGAAAAACAATTCTTGTCAAAAATAAACTCATAATCAAAAATTTAAAACTACATAAAAAAATGATTTTTCATGAGGTAGAGTCTAAAGATCAACAAAATGAGGAAAAAGCATAGGCAGAGACCTGAGATAAAAGAACTTTTTGAAAGTTAAAATAAAAGATATATTTAAGATGACAAGAGAAAAGGAATTTAAATAATCACAAAATAATAGAACACTATGAACAGACAGATATGGAAAAAAAACCAAATAGGACCTCTAGAAAAATACACACTGAAATTTAAAATTCAATGTATTATATAAACAACAGATTCGACTACAAGACAGATCTGATGAATTACCTAAAATATAAGACAGAGAGATAAAAAGACAAAAATCTTCAAAGTTGTAAGAAAGAAAAGACAAGTTTCCTATAAAGGAACAATAAATAAGGCTGACAGCAACAAGAAGAAGCTAGAAGATAACAGAATAATATCTTCAAAAGGCAGAAGGAAGGCTCATCTGGGTGGCTGTCAGTTAAGCATCAGATTCTTGATTTCGGCTCAGTCCATGATCTTATGGTTTGTGAGTTTGAGCCCCACATCAGACTTTGTGCTGACAGCGTGCAACCTGTCTGGGATTCTCTCTCTTTCCCTCTCTCTGCTCTTCCCCCACTTTCTCTCTCTCTTTCAAAATAAATAGACATTAAAAAAAAAAAAAAAAGCGGAAGGAAAATAAGGTTTAAATCAGAGTTCTAACCCTAGCTAGAGATGAACTGAGGATAAGAGGGGCTCATCCATCACTTAAGTCTGAGAACAGTGATCAAGGTAACAACCAGAAGCAAAATAATAAATTATTTTTTATTATTAATAAGTATTTTTAAAATAAAATTATTTTTAAAAATTTAAAGTACACAAAAGCAAAATAATTGATCTAGGATTGCTCCGACCAGAGTTGAGTAGAAGAGGATATAGTTCTAGATCAGTAACATTCTTAAATTTCAGCATACATCAGAATTCCCTGGAGGACTTATTAAAACAGATTGCTAGGGCAAAAGCTTGAGTTTCTGATTCAGTAATGTCTGGGATGGGGCCCAAGATTTTGGATTTTTTCAACAAGTTCTATGATGATGTTGACACCAGTCTTCCAGGGACCACATTTTGAAAACTGTTAAGAAATATTCTTCTACAATACCTTAGACCAATTGAACTTTTTGGTAGACCTATCGTCTTATTTAACCTGAACTCACAGTCCACTCAAATTCTCAAGTCTTTATAGGCACTGTTGATTTGAATAACTTACTAAACACTCCCACTCCTTGTTTTCTATCTGTATTGAGAATATCAACAAAAAGCATGTTCTACATGGTAGATCGTTAACAACATATTCATCTATGAAAGACAGCATATTATTCTTCGTATTTTAGCTTCAGCTCATCAAGCTAAAGAGAGTTGCAGACCGTGGTCTTCTCTAATTTATAAGTGAGCCAGTTTCTGAGATCTCTTGGTGTCCTTTCTCTGACATTAAGAGAACTCAAAGACTCTGTCCGCACAGAGTATTCTTCAAATTATTTTTTTTTAATCCCATAACAACAGAATTGCAAAGAATGTAAAAAAAAAAAAAAAACAACAAAAAACAAAAACACAATGAGTCAACTACATAATGCTTTCCAAAAACTTTTGAAAAATAACTGTTGGCTCCTCAACTATATGAATAGTTTATCTAACTGTCCAATTACTAGTTGTCCAAAAAAAGTTTTATAAATACTCATCTGAAACTGAAAAAAAAAAAATCACTTTCAAGTTTGAGTGCTTGACTCCAGTTAGCTAATGAGACAAGAAGACAAAGAACCCTGCCATTTCCACATGACATGGACAGAGGCCCTCTGTGCAGGGATATATTAATATGCTGAGAGAACAGCCTATCAGAGAACAGATGCGCTCAGTGTCAATCGGTTAAACTTTAGAAATTAATGACCTTCGCTAGCTTTGCTTAGTATTTTTTGTGCCAACTTCTTCAGTACCACAGTTCAATTCAAGTCAGTTAGACAGACCTAAGACAAATCCTAAGAATACAATCTCCAAGTCTATAATTATTTACCAGTTTGCTGAAATTGCCCAGCTCTGCTCACATTTACCACAATTCAAGATGCTTTGCTTCGCAGAGGATCAACAGTCAAGACAATTACTAGATTACAATATAACTTTTAGGATAGTTCTTTTTTTCCCTAATGTAAGACTCTATGTCCACTGCCTTGACTGAATTAACCTGGTAATAAGTACTCTCCTGTCACTGAACTGGTGAAACTCTTTTTGGAATTGATATGAACATGCTGTGTTTTTATGTATCTTTCTTTTCTGAAACATAATCAACTGCTATAGCAACCCTGAGGGATCCTTAAGTTTCCGGTACTCTCATATTATCAAGTCAGGAAAGATAATGGGCCCTAAGGCTCTCTATTCAATTAAAGAAGGCAAGTCTTCAGACTATCGCTTTTGCCCAATCTTCTAAATTTAGCAATGGAGTTCTGAAAGTTTACAAATCAAAGAACAAACAAAGGAAAAGATGCTGAGCCTGGGGTCCTGCAAAGAATACAGTGATCAAAGCCCAAATCACTGCGCTTGTGGCAAAAAAAAAAAAAAAAAAAAAAAAAAAAAAACAAACCACCACCACCACCAACAAAAAAGGCAGTAGGGGAAAGAAGCAAAGTTTTCTCAGGTTAAAACAAAAAACTATGTCTGAAGTGTCTTGAAAACTCTTGAAAATGTACTGACACTCTAGTTTGAAATGTCTGGAAGACTTTCCATGTATTTTTTGACTGTATTCAATCACAG
The DNA here is from genome assembly GCF_018350175.1 of Felis catus. Classification (NCBI taxonomy): domain Eukaryota; kingdom Metazoa; phylum Chordata; class Mammalia; order Carnivora; family Felidae; genus Felis; species Felis catus. The sequence continues at coordinate 88,891,375 of NC_058370.1, forward strand.
ACAGATGGTACAGCTCACTGTCCAAAGTGTGACCAACAAGTTTAGATCCCAGCTTCTAGAATTAACCATGCCAAGGTAAAAACCAATTGAATAAAACTGTTGCAGAACACTGCTTCACTACACTAACGAGGAGCACTAGGTAGCACAAAGTGCAATTCTGACTACTGGCGCTGACCTTACAACAAAGCAATTAGGATCCCGGAATGTGAAAAACAGTAACACTATATATGGTACATACGCAATACTGCCAAACAGCAACAATCATTTTTACTCTGTATCTTTCATTAGCAAAGTGCAGAGAAAAAGTGATTTTTTTTTTTCCAGGAGATTTTGGAGTCTTAGCGTTTTCAGGATTCTAGAGGTGAAATCAAAAACTCTGAGCAATATTGATTTATCAGACAACTTACACTAGGTTATGCTGCAGTAACAAATAATTCCCAAATCTTCGTGGCTTACAACTACAAAGATTTATTTCACGTTACATGTCAGCCAGGGCGGGCTGAGGAAGCAGCACATGCTTCCTGGCAGAGGGAAGACAGCCACGGCAGAACAATGTAATGTTTGTTAGGGATTCTGCTTGGAGGTGATAGCCATCCCTCTGTTCACATTTCATTGGACACAGCAAGTCACACGGCCAAGCTTGAGATCACTGGGTGGAGAATTAGATTTCTCACACCCTACTCCCCAGAGGTGATAACCTGAAAATCCTATCCAATCACGCCAAAAGAGTCACAAAAAAGTCCATAATCCTGTAACAGACTCTATTTAAAGTTCCAGATCTGGCACCTTTTACTCTGGAGACCGACAAACTAAAATGACAAGTTAGCTGCCCCTCAAACATCCAGCATATAATTGTAGAATGGGAATACTACAACTAGAATAAACCTTCAATTCAGAAAGGGGAAGACAGGAAACATACAGCCGTCTCTTATCCGTGTGAATTCTGAAACTCTGCTGGGCCGAAGATGTAAGAGCCGCTTGCCCCCAGGGTGGAGAACATTCCTTAATCATTTCTTAATCTGCTTTCCTGTAGCTGCTTCCTCACTCACTGTACTCTGAGGCTGCTGGCTCTGCCCTCTGGGAAGTCATTCGTTTTTCTTGATCCTCACTGCCTACTCACTTTCATTGAATCTGAAGTTTTAACAAAACTGTGCGAGTGTTAGCTCTGATGTGGTCTTTAGGAGACACCTGAAATATAATGGGCTTCTGTGGATCCAAATAATTTTCAGTTATATATTTTATCAGTTGAAAATGAGGAAGAGTTAAATATGTTGACTCTTCAATTCCTGGAATTTCTAGATTCTCCCTATTCCCTTTATACCCTGCTTATAAACAGGCCAATTCTTTCCTGAGTTTATCTCCATTTGTAAACAAATGAAGCCAGTGGCAACCAAAGAACATTGGTCCATTTTTTCTCCCAAAGTCTCCTAATGCCTAATACCACATATTAAATCTGGTATATTATCTGATTTCCAGTTACCTCAGGTGACAATTTCACCAAAAGTTCTATCATGGAAGCCACCTTCTGCCTAGCTCCACAGTCAATGTCATATATCTTAGGTGTTTTTCTACGTCTGTTTATTACAGCAGTATCCCATTTACTTAGCAACTTCTGTGTCAGTCAGCTTACACTCTGTTACGATACATTAACAACCCCTAAATCTCAGTGATTTACGAGCAAGGCTTATTCCTCACCCAAATTATTGTTGGCTAGGGATCAGCTGCTCTGCTTACTGTCATTTTTATTCTAGAACCAAGTTGGAAATGGGGCAGCTACCGTTGGGGACATTCAGTGCACATGGCAGAGGGGAAGGCTGGAAGAAGCACAGAATGGCTCTTAAAGCTTCCTCTTAGACGTAGCATATGAAAAACTTCCATTTCACTAGCCAGAGCAAGTCATATGGCCGAACCTAACACAGGGCAGGGAACTGAATAACTGTGAATGATACAATCTACTAAAATAATTTATCATAACAGATTGACTGAGGAAGCACGTTTAAGAATTCAGCTGTCTTCTATTAAACCAGACAAGAAAGAGATTGGCAAAAACGTAAAACAATGCTGCTCTGAAAAAGTCCTTTGTTTAGAAAATAGTCATTTTTCATTAAAATGTTCTTCGCATTATCATATTGGATTTATTATTGCTCTGAAAATAAAATAATAAATACTTAAAAGACTTCTAAGACAATTCCTAATATAGCATATATCGATAGATGTAATGCAAATAAACGAAAGTCCTTTGGTGTCCTCAGTAACATGGGGGAGTATGAATAGTTCCCCAAACCAGAAAGTTTAAGAACTGCTGCTCTGTAGGACAAACAACAGTAATAATCCAAGGACTGGTTGGATTAAAATAGATGCAGTTTGATGGGGCACCTGGGTGGCTCAGTCAGTTAAGTGTCCAACTTCAGCTCAGGTCATGGTCTCACAACTCATGAGTTGGAGACCTGCGTTGGGCTCTGTGATGACAGCTCAGAACCTGGAGCCTGCTTCAGATTCTATGTCTCCCTGTCTCTCTGCCCCTCCCTGCTTGTACGCTCTCTCTCTCTCAAATATAAATAAACACTAACAAAAAATTTTTAATAGATGCAGTTTGAAAATCACAGGGCCTGGCACAGAGTACACATTTACTAAATATTAAATATTATTGTTACTAATGATAAGAACTAAAGGGATGAAAAGTCAATGAAAATAAGAGAAGATTCTTTCATAAATACAATATTCAATTCAAATCACAAAAGAACAATTTTTTTATTTTAACAAAAGGAAAATCCCTAAGGAATGTATAAGTCAACTGTTATATTAGTGGCTCACTGATGACAAAAGCAATGCATCGCTGTGGTAAAAAAAAAAAAAAACAAAAAAAACCAAAAAAAAACTCCTCAAACATTATAGAAATACTGAACAAAGAAAAACAAAGTCCCTTATAATCCTACATTGAAGAGATAATGGATTTCAAACCTTGCATTTACCTCTGGAATGTTTTTTCTAACCAATATACCCTGCAGATATACAAACACACATACACACAAAGATTCTGGAAAAATGAGATCACACTAGATAAACTTACTTGTAACATACTTTTAAAAAATTTAATGTGTATCTTAAATAAATTTTAATGTGCATTTGTACTGATCTATATATTTCATTACTTGGATGTATCAATATTTATTTAAGTGCTGACAGCTTCAATATCACCGCTTTAAAAAATGCTATCTTAACATCCTTACAGATATATTGTTGCCTATTTGTGATGATGCCTTGAAAATAATATATGAGAATGAAATTTTAAGTAAAAGGTGGAGATACAGAATTTTAATAAATGAAGTCAACTGCCTAACAAAAATTCACGTTCTAACAAACAGTGCTTTCTTTGGTCACAACGTTGCGAAGACTGGGTATTTTCGATCATTACTCATATGACATATGAAAAATCTCACTGATACTTTCATTTGCATTTCTATAATCATGAGCACAAGGATACTTACTTATTGGCCTTTGTATTTCTTTTTGCGATATGCACATTTTTCTTCTAATTTTTAATTACAGTGTCATTATAAAAGATTCGAAATAATGAAGAATTTAATAGGGCAAAGTGTGAAAATTCTTCACATTTACTCACCAGACAAACTCCCTTCCAGAGGCTACCTATCAGCACGGAATACATTCTTCCAGTCTGGCTTGTATGCATTTTCATACATGCGCAAGTGCATATATTTCTTCTTAAAACATGAAATCATAATAAATCTCCTGTTGTATAACTCAATCTTATCAAATAGGAACTTACCACATCACTGTGTTCTTTTAAAAGGTTAAGTATTATTCCAAGAACTTACTATGCTATATACCATAATTTACCTTATAAGCCCCCTATTCATGGGCATCTGAATTGTTTTCAATTTTTTTATGTAACAATGTTGCAATTAATATTTATGTATATTGATTTTCAATGGGTACAAGATGAAACTGTGGACTATATGAACGTGCACTTTTACTAGATCCTGGTAGGGTGTGTTCCAAAAGAGCTTTTTATCATGAAAATGTAGGAGAGAACTGATTTTCCTGTCTTTTATCAGTCTTTATCAGTTATGCTCATAGGATAGAAAAATATTATTGTGATTTTAAACTTCATTTCTCTGATTACTAATGAGGGCTGAAAATCTTTTCATTTACTCACCAGTCATTTCTAGATCTTCTTTTGTAAAACATTCACGTATATTCTTTCCCCATTTTTCTATTGAGCTTCTTAATAATTTACAAGATCTAGATCTTAATCTTTGTTATGTATAAATATTCTCTTGGTTTGTCTTTAATTATCTAGAGTTATCTTTAATTCTCAATTGTAGTATCTTGCATCATATATGAATTTCAACTTTTACGTGGTCAAGCACTTTAAAAGTGTAATTTTGGTCTATTTTACCTCATTGTTATCTTTTTCAATTGCCACACTTCACTATTTTAGATGTTATTGTTTTAAACTGATTATTTCATACCCTGAATCTTTCTATCCAGGATTATTGTTTTTTCTTCCTGCTAATAATTTGGTTTTCTTCTAGGTCCCTCATACAATTTCAGTGTTTCCTCTTATATGTTGTACATACTTCTTGTCATATTTATTTCTACGTATTTTATCATTTTTCTTACAGTTGTGAATGCAATCCATTTTCATCACATTTTGTTATATAGTATAAGGTAGAGACAAAGCTGAAGAACATGATATGTAACATTGTATTGGGGACTATTACTAAACTCTCACTAATTCTAATATGTTTGCAATTGGTTGTCTTGGCTTGTTTCAAATGGACAATCACGTGGTCTACAAACAACTTTCTCACATCCTTTACAACAGTCCCACTGCTTATTATTTTTCCTGTCTTACTGCACTGGCTCAGACCTCCTGAAAAATACTGAATGACCGTGGTGACAATGGGCTTGTTTGTTCTACCTCTGGCATAATAGGATGTTTCTAATGTTTCACCATTAAACATGATGTTTGTTCCATATCCCTGGTAAACAGCATCTATCAAATTAATGAAGTTTCTGTTCATTATTAGCTTGTTCAGTTTCTATTACGAATGTCTGTTAAAGTACATCAAATGTTAAACTGTTGATTTCATGTTAAAGTATTAAATTGTTTTCAATATTTGAGAGATGATCATACAGTTTTTCCCTTTTAATCTTCCTGTGTACTGTGTATTTTTTTTAACAATGTGATATATACCTTTCTTATCTAATTTTGAGGTTGTTTGCCTTAAGTTCTATTTTATATAATGTTAATATTGCTTTCTTTTTCTTAAATCTGGCTGGAATATTTGCTCACACATTTCTTTTATATCCTTCTATCCTGTTTTATTTGAGTGGTATTTCTTGTAAACAACACAAAGTCAAATTTTTATTTACGGCAAATCTCATAGTCTCTATGTTTAAAAGACAATTTTACTATTTTTACATTAATGTCGTTTTTGACACATTTGGGCTTACTACCATCATCTTATTTCATATTTTCTCTCTAATCACACTTTGTTTTTAACTTCTCCTAATCTGGATCAGTTAAATTTTCCTGTTTATGTTTCTCCCTCTGCTGCTATACGTTTTTGCTTTAATATTTTAATTTTGTTTAATGTTTACTCATTTTTGAGAGAGACAGAGTGCAAGCAGGGGAGGGGCAGAAAGACAGGGAGACACAGAATCTGAAGCAGGCTCCAGGCTCTGAGCTGTCAGCACAGAGCCTGACGCGGGGCTCGAACCCAGGAACCACACAACCCTGACCAGAGCCAAGGTCAGTCACTCAAATGACTGAGCCACCCACGCGCCCCTGTTTTAATATTTTTAGTCGCTACCCTGAAATTTTAAAACATTTAAAAGGTGTATTTCAGTTATTATCTAAAGATAAGCAACACTGAGAGTCTCCAGTGGGATAAGACAAAAATCTCGGATGTTTTCTCTTACTTTTCTCCAAACTAGTATCTACTGCATGTTGACATTATCTGAGATTCGTCATTTACAATATACATGAATATCATTTAGTTTTAACTATGAATTTACTAGTTTCTATGCTCATTGTTCTTGCCTGGATTTATGTTAAACTTTGCCAACATACATTCCTTAGTGATTTCACAGAATGATGGAAAGTTTTTGAGTTCTACATCCTACCATGTCTTTCTTTTGCTATGCCGCTTTAAATACCAGTTCAGGCATAATAGAAGTCTAATTCCAAAATGATTTCCCTTCAGAAATTTAGCAATACTCATTTTCTTCTAGTATCCAATGTTGCTAATACTCATTTATCCAAGCTTACTAGAGCATCCTTCAGCTGTTTCTATTCTATTTAGCTAATAGATTGAGTTTTAAAAAATTCATTTAGCATATTTTTAATTTTTACATTTCCATTTTTTTGAATTTCTCTGAGGATATTAATTAAACTTACTTTTGAAAGTTCTTTTAAGTCAGATGTTAGTTCTTCTCTTTGTCATTGAGTGCCTACCCTTCATGTTGTTGGTTTCCTCAATTACTGGCTTGATTTGTCTATTCATCTTTGTATTTAGGAATCCATTTATCTTTCTATTAATGCTGGTTATATCTACAGTAGTATGTCCTCAGTGACTGTGGTATAGGATGGGACATGTTTCTGGGGAGAGTGGACTGACAGTTTATATTCAGGCTGTGAGTGACTCCCATCTCTCCTTAAAAGGGCATTATCTACATAGAGATTGCCTTATCAAGTCAGCTGTGATATCCAAACACTTTGTTAGACACATGAGCCACTTGTCAGTTGTCCACTGAAAAGAAGTAGGAGAGGGTTAGAGTCAATGGGTCAACTTCTTTCCAAAAAAAATCACACTGACAATTGTCCCAGAGTCAATTCTCTATTAGTGTCAATAGTGTTGAATAAGAATTACCAGAACAGATATTTATTATAGGAAAAGGGAAAGACATTAAGAAAACATTGCTAAATTTGGAAGAACTCTATAGAGGTAAGACAAACATTGTAGGAAAAGAGTCAGACCTGGAAAAAGACAAGAGTATAGCTACTAGTAAAGACAATCAGAACCTTAGAATGATTTGAAACCTTTTTATTATGCATGAGGGTAGCTAAAGAAACAGAAACAATCATACAAAAAGGAGTTAAAAGTGTTAGTAAAAGATGCATAGCACATAATCCATTCTCGGTTGCCTTGGTAATAGGACCCCACACCATGACCATAAGAAAAAAACCTGAAATGAATAATAAGTAAAAACTGGGCCAAATATACTCTTGTTAACTACACCTTGGGTATTGGTGAAGGGTTTGAGAGGGAGTTATGCCACTGAAAAAAATAAGGCATGAAGAATATAACTTATCTGTAAAAGAGTTAAGCTTATGCTGATAACTCAAGATAGCTTCTGGGAAGTGCTACCATGGAGTTACATACCGTGTTATCTTGCCAATTCTATTCACTGACCTCACTGCAGAGAAGGAATCATGGACTTTCTCTCCTGGGGTACAATATAAGTAGGCTAGAGTCTGGAGAAATCCAAGAGCCCTTCTGCTTACATTTTGCTCAGTACTCTTATCCTAAGCATCCTAGAATTAAGCGAGTCAGCAGGGAAATAAAAGAATGAGGAGCCAATATGCTGGCTCTCAGCTTGGTACACTTGAACAAGAGCGATTTCATACTTGACCTTTAGAGAATGGTTTACTCCGGTATTTTTCCCCAAATAATCACACACACACACACACACACACACACACACACACACACACACACACACACGTGTGCGCACACGTGTGTTTATATTTCAAAATTCCCTTATCTTGTATGCCAATGGCATTCTTTTTCTTTTCCTTATTAATACAGTATTTATTTGTCTTCTCTTTGTCAACCCCCTGACCCAACCATTTTCCCCAGCCTGTCTGGGGAGGTATAAGAAAAGGACCATACAGGGCAGACAAGACAAAGGAGGTGAAGACGGCTCCTTCCCATGGTGAAGAAGAAGGGCCACCATCAGGCGAAAGAGACCCATGGTCTCCAAAAGTACATAGCCCAAAATGGCATAGGAGAAGAGCTGTTGCTTCAGAGAAGGGTTCCTGGCATAACCAATGATGAAATTCCCAAACACAGTCCCAATTCCAGCCCCAGAGCTGGCCACCCGTATAACGGCTACCCCAGACCTAAGAACTTGGCTGCTGTGTGGACGTCACTTTAAATGGCACCAGTTTGGAAGCTGCAGCTAGGAAAAAGTGAGGTCAGGGTACATGGGGCAGCTACTGTTTTGGCACCACTGCAGACAATGATTGGCTCAACAGCTGACAGGTGCTCCTCATCAAGCAGGGGATGGAAGGAACTTTGCACAGGCATAAAGCTTCAAAGGATGAGGGGCTGTGGCTGAGAGTGGCTCCCCGTGCAGAGAAGACAGAGAGGGCACCAGTTACACTCTCTTTCCTTTCACTGCTAGTAAGTTATTTCCACTTAAAAGATATATCTGCACTATTATTTTATGGGATTGGAGAGTTAAAGAATATTTGAACATGTGTACCTCGTCTACCTTGACCATGTACATTTTTAATTGGTAGTATTTTAACTCAATATCTAAGAGCATGCTATATGCTTTTAATATTTATTATGAAATTAGCCCTGTCTGTTCTTACTAGATTTTGGACCCTTTACAGTGATTTTGACAGGGAAGTATTAAGAGTTTCAATAATAAAAAAAATAAAGAGTTTTCACAATCAAATTTAAGACTACTCCTTTATGGCCCCTGTGCTTTGTACCATGATAAGAAAACCTCCGCTACATTTTCTTCTAATACCTTTGTGACTTTTTAAACACATATATTTAAATCTTTGTGTAAGGACAGTGAAAGGAATCTATTTTTCCCCCATCTTAACTCTGTTGTTACATTTATCCCATAATCCATCCTGGTTCCCAGTCATCTGATATATACTTATTATATATTAAATTCCCAAATAGTCTTGGCTACTCCATGGAGTGTAACCTTCCAAACTAGGTTAAAAAAAAAAAGTTCTCCCTAATTTTCTTTAGAATTTTACTGATCATTCCTTTTCTCACATTCTTTCTTCTAGATAAACTGTACATAATTGTAATAAATCCAATGCAAATCCCACTGGGATTTTTATTGTGTTGCTTTGTATTAATGGATAATCGACAAACATTTTACCATATGAACAGGTTATCTTACAAACATTTTACCATATGAACAGGTCATTTTATGATACTTGGTAGAGTTTTATAAATTTCCCAATACAGTATTCACATATTTCATGTTTATTCCTAAATGTTCTAATGTTTTTTTAGCTATTATGAGTGGGATTTTTACATCCATTACATTTTTCAGGTTTTGGTTTATACATGGGAAAACTACAAATTAATGTAATTATTAAATTACATATTTTTTGTTTCTAATCAATTGTTCCTTAGTTAGGTTTGATGGTATTCCAGATGTTAGACAACATAATTGACAAGTAGTAATACTTTTACCTTATTTATGTATGTATTTGTTGCCCTTTTATTTGTTTGCATTTATTATTTGTTGCTCTTCCATAATTGCCTTAGCAAGCACCTCCAGAGAAAAATCATTAAGTAATGGTGCTAGAAAACCTTTTAAACACATACACACAGACACACACACACACACACACACGTTTATTTTAAGAAAATGTTTATACATTAATGTTTATAAAGATTTTCTATAGGAATGTTCAATTATACACCAAATGTTTTTAGGTATTCAAAATTTAATCTTTTGTATTTCAGTATAATCTCAGAATTACATTGAACTAACCCTGCGTTCCTAGATGAATTTCATTTGATCATGGCTTATGTTCTTTTAATACATTGGTCTATTGTGTTTGCTGAATTTTTAAAGATGATTTTCATCAATATTGTGCAAGATTGACTTATTGATTTTTTTCAACTTTTTTTAAAAGAGTTATTTCATTTTGAGAGAGGGAGAGAGAGTGCACAAGTGAAGGAGAGGGGCAGAAGGGGGGGAAGGGAGGGGGAAGAGAGAGAGAGAGAGAGAGAGAGAGAGAGAGAGAGAGAGAGAATCTTAAGCAGGTTCCATGTTCAGTGCAGAACCCAACTTGGGGGCTCGATCCTGGGATCATGACATGAGCTGAAATCAAGAGTCGGACACTAAACCAACTGAGCCACCTAGGTGCCCCTTTTACTTTTTGATGTCAGGTTTCATACCAATATTTTGTTGTCTCATGAATGTAATTGTTAATTATGCCTTCTATCTCCAATGTCAAGAACCTTTTTAATGGCATTAATATTACTTGTTCCTTAACAGTTAAGCAGAATTCATCCATGAAGCCATCCAGAAGGCATTTTAATTAAGAGGTAAGGATAGATAAGCTCTTTGTAACAGTTTTATTCTTCCATTATTCTAACTTTTGATTTTTCTAACCCCTTTAAAATCTGCTTAAAATTTCCTAGAAAACTATATATTTCATCTAAAATTTCAAATGTATAGTATAGATTTGTGCAAAGCTGTAGCATTCAATTTTGTCTGTATCTTAAATCATCTCCCAATTCTTTAACCTTTAATATTCCAAAATCTTTAATTTTGGATATTTCTGGCTTTCGTCCTTTTCCCAACTTAAGACTAATGACTTTTACATTATCAAAGAAAAAGCTCTTAAATCTATCAGTTCAACTGATACTGAATTCATTGATTAATGGCTTTGCCATTATTATTTAGTTCCTGTTGCTATCCTTTAGTTGCTGATTTTTTAAAAAATGCATATAATTGTTTTCTCATTCTTGATAGATTTAAACTAGAAACATCCAAGTTATGAATTTTCCTTAGGTATCCTTCTTAATTGTACCTTATAGGTTATGACATGTTTTGCTTTTATTACCATTATTCTAAAATTTTCCGGAAGTTAGAGTTTTTACTTCTATGATCACAGAATTGTTCAATAGAAAATTTTCTAATTGTCAGTGTTACTGTTACACAAATAAGTTGACTGTACCTCCACATTTGCTGGCATTGCCATGTGAACCCAAGTCAGTCTGACGCCACAGTCTGAGCTCTCAACTGCTATTTCCTATTGCCTCCTCTCTCAGCATTTTTTTGTTTTCAATCTTTTGCTTTATGGCTTGTATTTTATGACCTTATATGTTTAAAATCTATATTTAATGCACTTTAAAATGCCAATAACTATAAGATGCGTTGTTATTTTTAAATGATCAGGAAAGAAAACATGGTGCCAATTATGTCAGTAAGCCACAGTTGATTACAAGACAAATTCCAAGTCCAGAGATGTTAAAATGTGAAAAGAAACGTTTGCAACTGATGAAATACACCAGTATGCTGAAGCCATATTTTTCCATTTATATACTTTAAAAATAAACTCCTTTAAGAAGGATGAAGCAATTAGCATGTTAATATGATATTCCCGCCCATGCACCCCCCCCCCACCCCTGCCAGAACACTACATTTTGCTGGCTCTTTAACTTTTTATCCTAGCTAACTAGCATCAAATTACTATTTCTAAGTGATATATTTTCTATTTGAAAATTTGATTACATACTTTTTCCCTAGTCTGCTTTATTCAGTGTTTAATCTGCTCATCACCAATGTTTCCACATCGTAATTTTACCATTTATGGATTTCTTTTGACTCCTTTTCTTTCTAAGCAAATTTTTACACAGGGTTCATAGAGGTTATAATTTCTCACTTTTAAAAAATATTTTTTAATTTTTGTTTTTAAAATAATTTTTAACCTAAGTAACCTATTTTGTTTTCCTTCAACATTCTATAGACATTATTACAGTGTCATCTGGGGTCTGAGAAAAAAATATGGGGCCAACTTAATTTTGTTTAACTTTGTAGGTGACTTTTTTCTTACTCTAGTAATACTTATGGAAATTTTTTAATCTTAAAAGTTACCAGAATTCTAAGTCTTCATTACTTTTTCCTAGTATTTAGTAAACTCTTTTCAATCTGTAGATTAAAGTCTTTTATTCCAGGGATGAGTTTTTTCCTTCTGTAGCAACAAATTTCCACTAACAGTTTTTCATCTCTCTTAACTGCATTTTATGTGATTTTTCTCAAGAATTGCGTCTAAGTCATAAGTCCCATCTGCGGCATCATTCACTCCACATCTCCCTGTATCTAATGTGGTTTTAATTATTTTAATAGTTTTACTCATGCGCCCCCCCACCCCTGCCAACTCTTTTTTAATTGTACTTTAGTTCTATAAAAGTACTATAGTTCTTTTCTGTATATCTTAATCTCTTAAACTCTTCTTTGATCTCTTATCATACAGTCTGTGGTCACTTTTATCTCCATGAGAGTGTTGAGAATTATTTTTTCTTAAAGTGTTCTTCAGTTTCCTGAAGTAATTCTTCTTTCAAAATATATTCGTCCATTGCCTTTTATGTTCCTATTTATTGCACTTATTTTTTAGTAGCCCTCATATACAGGTTCTTTCTCCATCATTTAGCTAAGAAGAACAATTTGGTTACCTCTAACCAAAGTATGCTTTAAAAACACACCTTATAATCTAAGCTGGAAGTGTAGAAATTGGCTGGATATAACATCTTTTCATTATTTCAGATGCTTTGGGAAGTGGGGAGAGGATGATAGAGAATAGTGAATGTAGCAGAGATGACCTAAACTCAAATACATTATCTGCAAACACTCCTATCAAACTGGAGGATTCTCTTGTCCTGAGTTAATGTTAAGATTCATGAGGGTAATTCTTTTAGATTTTAGCAATTATCCACTTCAGAACCAACAACACAACTGGAAAGATTTTTCCACAATAGGAAGTCAGGTTGAGAAAAATAAAGAGTATAAGCCACCCCTCTCTCAACCCTACCTCCTCTGTCATCCTCTATTCTGTAGTCTGAAAATTAGCCCCAATTTGGTATTTGCCATTTGTATCCCCCGTGCTTCTAAGTTAAGCGTTATCAATAAGATATTTCCGAACTTTCTCACTTACTTTGCAGAACCTAGAACCTGCTTGAAATTGGGGACCTATGTATCAGCCTTTGACACTCAACTTTGATTTGGTTCAAATGTTATTAATATCAAGAAAATTGTCTTTGATAATTGGAATGGGGCTAGGGTCACTCCTATGGTTTTACTTAGGGCTGAAGCTTACAACTCTATTTTTGCTTCATTTTGTCCATTTTTGGATAGTATTTCAGGTAGGCAATCTGCTCAATTAGCCGTCTTTCCCAGAAAATTTCACATAAATTTCAGATAATTTCACATAAGAGTTGATGAAATTAAATTTAGGGATATCAAATAATAGGCCTTTGTAATTAACAATAATTATATTTGATTTTTACCTTGAACTTAGTATTCTAAGATACTTTCACTAATTTAGTCCCTTTAAGAGATAAGTGGACAAAATAAAAAGTTACTGTTAGCTTTTGTCTGGTTCCAATGACACGGTCACTATTCCAATAACTTTTCTGAAAATCACTGTGGGAGTCATATATCTTGATATTTGCATTTGACCTCTACGAATATTCTGGCACTTTCTGTCAAATGAGCACCCAACTGTTTCCAAAAGACTATTCTTGCACTTTCCCAAAATGGAAAAGGCAGATAAAAAGATGAAGATGTTAGAAGATAATGGAAACAATTTTTTAAATTTATTTTTCAGAGAGAGGGTGTGCATGAGTGGGGGAGGGGCAGAAAAAGGGGGGACAGAGTATCTCAAGCAGGCTCTGTGCTGACAGCAGAGACCAGATGCAGGGCTTCAACTCACGAACCATGAGATCATGACCCGAGCTGAAGATGGAGGTTTAACCGACTGAGCCACCCAGGTGCCCCTAATGGAAACATTTTTTAAATTGAAGATTATTTGATATGATTTAAAAAGTCTAATTAAAAGCAAACAGACCATATTAGGAGAAATGAATAAAGTACCAAGGGCAAGTAATGATATAAGATATAAGCATAGAGTGGTTTAATTTTTTAAACAGACATTTCCTAACTTAGATAACCATGGGAGGCTATACAGTAGTGCTAATCACGCTCTGAATATTTTTGAAACTTCTCTTTTAGAACAGCTTTCATGACCGTTACTATATTGTTTTCAGTGGAAGCAATTACTCATCACCTGAGTAATATTTTTTTTAGATTTTTAATTCAGACATTGGAGCAGTGATGATTTTGTTTTCCAGGGGACATTTGACAATGTCTTGGAAACATTTTGGTTTTCACAATTCAGGGAGAAGGCAGAGTGGTTCCCTGACATTTAATGGGTACAGGCCAGGGATGTTGCTAAACATCCTACAGTACACAGCCCCCACAACAAAGAATGATCCAGCCCCAAATGTCGATAGTGCCATGACCGCGAATCCTTGCTTAATAGCCAAGACTAAAGAATAAAAGGGTAGATTGCTTAAGTATGGTTTCTTGCATTCTATAAGCATTTAACAAATATTTCTTGGATGAAGAAATAATTAAATTGAATGACACTCTTTGGGATAATAAATAATAATTATAAAACAATTAAGATCCATAAAATGGCTCAAAATACATTGCTTTGGGGAAAACTGTATTGCTTTCCAACAAGACTATATCAAAGGACAAATTTATCTAGAAATGTGTTAGGACTGTTTTAAAAACCACACACACACTCATACAACTAAAGACCTAACATAACTGAGAAAGTTACATTTCCTCATCTTATTACCCGCAGAGTTTCATAAGAAAGCAAAAACAAACTACTGATGTAGCCAGCATCTTCTGCTCATTTCTAAAATTGGTCTTTGCTTCCAAGAAAATGGATGGAATACATGTTTCTCCCTATAAGTCTTAAAATCTCATCATGATAGTCTGAGGAAAAAAAGATATAAAGGAAAACAGAACCTATAAAAACTCTAGTAGCTTGAAAAGTTATACCAGACGGAAATTTTAACTTTATAACTCAATATATCATTTCAGAACCAAGTTCCATTGAAAGTAGCAGATAAAATTAATTAAAGGGAAATAAAAAGGCAGAAAAAAAATCCTGAATTTCTCTATTTCGGTGAAACTATTCAAAGAAACTGAACTGTCAATCCTGCCAGTGAGAACTGTAATGCTCTGTACATTAAAAAGAACAAACTTTGGAGCTGGACCTTTGATACAGATTTGGGGGCCAAAAAATTCATGGCTATGGGAACACAGACAAGATGCTTAACCATACGGATCCTGAGTTCCTCCATTGTAAAATGTGGATACTAAAATTTATCTTCTCAAAGGTATGCTATTACTATCATAAATTATTATATTTATAGAGACCAAAAGATCAGATAATTCAGCCTACCTGATTTAATTTCTTAAAAGCATTAAAAAGACCACAGAATCATTTTTAAGTACTGCAGTATAGAATATCTAGTATAGAAAATAGGTAGTATAGAAAACCTCACTCTACACATACTTTTTCAGAATTGGTATCATAGCTTCAAATAAAATTCACCAACAACTTCATAATGAATTTTAAACAATTATTTTGATGAGCTTATTTATTTAAATTTTACTGCACATTACCTCCACCAATACTGGACCCTGAATTAAGAACAGAAGGATCAGGTTGTGCTCTTATCTAGATCTTTAGTGAGAATGAAGAATTAAATCTGGAGTAAATCTCTATCTATTATTTCAGTGATGAATTATTCTTAAAAGGCATCTTCAGGACAGCTGGATTCCAAACACATCCCACGCAGTTAAATCAGCAATACTCTAAATCATTAAACTATATTCTTTCATGGAGAGGATATTTCATCCTTATAACCTTACCAAGCAGCACAATGCATCATTGAGCACATAGTAGGCACTCAATAAATAAGTCTTAATTAAATTGAAAGCAGTGAACCTCAAATTCTAGGAGCTCAAGTTATTCTAAAGTTACGGAAATAAAAATAAAATAAATTGAACAATGAGAAGGAAATGTCATTGAATTACAAGTGCATCACCACCAATTTATCTAAGGCATTAGACTATGAAGTTACATTGACACTTGATCAGGAACACATCACAGAGAAAATCCAGTGATTCTGAAACTTGGGCCTATAATTCTCAATCTTATAAAGAAGCACTCTTACAGCCCAGTGCATACAGTTTTTCCCAACCCTTTCAGAAATCATCTTCAACTCACATTAAATGCATTCTCTTTTCATTAACACTTCAGAACCCAGTTTAGAGTCTTGCTACATGGATGTCTAAAGCAAGATACTCACGTGCTGAGGCACTGGACCAGAATTTCCTTTTGAAACTTTTCCTAAAGCCTAATTTAATTTACTTTCCGGCACGTTGTCCAGAGAAACATCAGGTGTCAAAAAACCACCACACTGATTCTGTAAAAGGCTGATGTTGCTTTTACTCAGGATCTAGAGACAATAAAATCCCTACCTCTGCCACTTATGAGCTGTGCGATCCTGGGCAACTTAATTAAGTTCTCGGTCCTTGAGTTTCCTCACCTGTTAAATGAGCAAAATACTACCAATCTCACAGGATTCTTAAATAATTAATATTTGTAAAGTAACTTAGAACAGTTTGTGTATACTAATAGTGTATAGTTTTTGTTAAACAAATAAGATCTATTTTGGTAGAAACAACTTCAGCAGACTTATTTTGCAGATACAGAAATATAAAGATTATTGTAAAAGCCATAAATTAAAACATTTAAACAGAATTCTTTATGTTTTTACATTTGGCCATATTTAAGATATTTCTTTTTTCAGGGTGCCTGGGTTGGCTCAGTAGGTTAAGCGTCCGACTTCAGCTCAGGTCATGATCTCACAGTTCATGGGTTCAAGCCCTGTGTCAGGCTCTGTGCTGACAACTCGGAGCCTGGCGCCTGCTTCAGATTCTATCTCCCTCTCTCTCTGTCCCTCTCCTGTGGTTCTCCCTCTCCCTCTCTCTCTCTCTCTCTCTCTCTCTCTCTCTCAAAATTAAATAAACATAAAAATTTTTTTAAGACATTTCTTTTTTTCTAAAGTAAAAATGAAGCCTTGAGTGTTATTCTGAGCTAACATCCTATTCTATCTCTTGTAGTGAAAAAGAATAAATCCCCAGAATCATAATAACAGAGTTAAGTATTTCTTGCTATATAACTTACCACTAACAATACATACAATATAGAAGCTACATGCACTGAGTTAACACATTTAAGATACTTCAATATCAGAAATATGCTTTCATTAAATACAGGACAATAACTTCTCCATTAAAATTTCTATAAAAGGACAAAGTCGAAAGACAGAATCACATCAATAAAAGGAACCATTGAGGTCCATTTATACCAAATATTTTATACAATGTCATATGCATAACACTCCAATACTAAGAATAAGTACACATTAAATGACCCCAAAGTCATGTTCAAATTTAAATTCATCACGCCTTCCTAAAACATCTCTTCTTTACAGGCTATCTATCTTCTTGATATTTTCACCCTCTCAACTCCTGGCTCAAAGCTCTCAGTCATCTGTAACTCTCCCCTTGCTCCAAACATCCACTCATTATCCACTATATTGATTCTACCTCCATAATATCTCTCTTAGTAATTCTCTCTTCATCTCTATTCTGTCAATTCAAACATTTTTTAATCTGAACTAGATGTACTAGAAGAAATTTTGCAGTTGCTAATTTGTTTTCCTATCTATAATTTGTTCCATCCCCGATCCAATTTCCTGCAATCAAATTAATTTTCCAGAAAGGAAGCTATGATTTTCATTCACACTTCCTTGTTCAAAATCTATCAGTGATTCTCCATTTTCCCTTAACTTGCTAGTTGGGATTCCCACAGTCTGGCCCCAACTATTGCCTTTTCCGATTTACTTTGCCCTGCTATTTTTCTTTAAATATCTTAAGCTCAGGAAATATCACACTACTCATTATTTCCCACACCCCACCCCTGCCCCACCAAGCTTTCGAGCTTTACTGCCTTTTTTTTTAAATAGCGTTACTTCTGTCTTAAAAGATCTTTCCTAAAAATTCTTCAAAGTAACTTTCTTACTTTCTTCATAAAATCATTCCAAACTTCCTGTCTCTCAGAACTCCTGCTTGAACATCCACTGTGCTTTATCTGTATCACTCTCAGAGCACTGACCATATTTTACACTGACCGGTCATCATTCAAATACCTGTCTAGTGCTTTTCACATAGTATGGGTTCAATGAACTCATTTGAATGACTGCTGAACATAAAAACTATTTTTGTATGAGGAAATGGAGATAAAAGGTTTTGAAGCTACCACTCCAAGATCACACTGAGTTTCCTGGCAGGGGGAATTACCATATACCATACTGTATTTTTCTTCCACCTAGACTATCTACCTGTCAATCAATCAATCTATCATGCATGTGTATATATGCATATATACATACATATACATATATACATATACTACATATATATTATCTGTATGTATACACACACACACACACAAACATACATACACATAGTACAGCAGAAAAGAATCTGGAAAGTACTATGGTATCTGAAAAGAGTGTTGGACAAGGAATCGAGGGATCTGGGTTTTATTTGATTTTATTTTGTTTTTCTATTAAGTAGTTGTAATAAGCTTAGATAAGTCACGAAAGGCCTCTGAAATTCATTTCCCTAACCTGTGTGGGCTGAAGTATATTAGGCATCAGGGTAGACACTATACGGTAATATGAAAAGACACAGGCTGCCATATTAGCAGAAAACATTACTGGTTTGCTGCATTCTCCATGCTCAGCATAAAACTAAAATTGTCTTTTCTTTTCTCTTCTACCAGATTATGTAGTATACCAAACTGTTATATAATTTTTTGAATTCTCATCTTTTTGAAAAACACAGTTATGTTATCTAACTCTAGATAGGAGTCTATCTCAAAAGAATACACTCCATCCTCTATTAATTTAAGTGATTGATATACGTGATTAGGCAACTGTTTACAAAATCAACTTAACGATAATCTAAGTAACAGCTTACATAGAGGAAAATAAGGTTTTTTTGATATTTTTCTTCATGCATTCTCACCTAAGGTGTACCTGAAATAATAATCTAAGGTGGGAGGAAAGTCCAGATATCCATTATCATTGTCTCTCAATTAACAAAACGATTTTATCATGCGAACATTGAATAGATGAACTAAATGATAAACTAAACATACCACCTAGACAACTAAAATAGTGGCTATATAGAACATGAAAGTAAACTATAAAAATTAGCAAAAATGACCATATGTTGTGCTATTAAAAAAAAAAACTCCCTTGGTTTGGAGCATCTGCTTAAATCAATAATATATTCAAATTTCAAGCCAGAGTTCTTTATAAATAGGGAGTACAATGTTGTCTTAGAACATCTGGACAGGAGATTCGCCATGGATCAGGTCACTTCAATAGAAACTCTGTCCAGTCATGGAGAGGACACTATAATTGTCACAGTTTCCATCTGGGAAGATGGCTAAGGACTCTGAGGAGAGATACAGTGTCACTAGCATTCTTTTATATATTCACAAATTAAAAACAGTCATATGAGATTCCATAGTGCCAGAAAGCAAAATAAAAGTACATAATTGCCAATCTGTTGTTTCACTTATATTTAAGCCTATAAGGAAAATAATCCACAGCTCATATTATGTAGACTTTGGAAGTCTTACGCCAGAGCACTAAGCTAGAAATTATGTTCTAATCCTTTACCTTTGCAAGGTGAAAGACCTGTACTCTGAAAACTATAAAACAATGATGAAAGAAATTGAAGACAACACAAACATATAGAAAGATATTCCATTTCATGGATTGGAAGAACAAATATTACTAAATGTCCATACTACCAAAGGAACCTACAGATTTAATGCAATCCTTCTCAAAATACCAATAGCATATTTCATAGAACTAGAACAAATAATCCTAAAATTTGTATGGAACCACAAAAGATCCAGAATACCCAAAGCAAACTTAAAAAAAAAAAAAAAAAAAAAAGAACAAAATTGGAGGTATCACAATCCCTGATTTCAAGACATACTACAAAGCTGTAGTAACCAAAACAGTATGGTACTGCCACAAAAACAGACCAAAGATGAATGGAACAGAATAGAGAGCCCAGAAATAAATCCATGCTTATATGATCAATTAATCTTTGACACAGCAGGAAAGAATATGCAATAGGAAAAAGATAGTCTCTTCAACAAGTGATTGTTGAGCAAACTGGACAGCTACATGCAAAAGAATTAAACTGGACCACTTTCTCAGGCCATACACAAAAATAAACTCAAAACGGATTAAAGACCTAAATGTGAAACCTGAAACTATAAAAATCCTAGAAGAGAGCACAGGCAGTAATTTCTCTGACATCGGCCACAGCAACATTTTCCTAGGTATGTCTCCTGAGGCCAGGGAAACAACAGCAAAAATAAACTATTGAGACTATATCAAAATAAAAAGCTTCTGTACAGCAAAGGAAACCAAGAAAACTAAAAGGCACCTACTGAATGGAAGAAGATATTTCTAAATGACATATTTGATAAAGGGCTAGTTTCCAAACTCTGTAAAGAACGGATAAATTCAACACCCCAAAAACCAAATAATCCAATTAAAAAATGGGCGGAAGACATGAACAGACATTTCTCCAAAGAAGACATAGAGATGGCCAACAGATACATGAAAAGGTGTTCAACATCACTCATCATCAGGGAAACGCAAATCAAAACCACAATGAGACACTACCTCACACCTGTCAGAATGGCTAAAATAAAAAATACAAGAAACAATGAAGGTTGGTGAGGATGTGGAGAAAAAGGAACCCTCCTGCACTATTGGTAGAGATGCAAACTGGTGCAGCTACTGCAGAAAACAGAATGGAGGTTCCTCAAAAAATTCAAAATAGAATTACCATATAATCCAGTAATTGTGCTACTGGGTATTGCAGTACTACCCAAAGAATACAAAAAGCACTAATTCAAAAAGATACATGCACCCTTTTGTTTACTGCAGTATTATTTACAACAGCCAAATTATGGAAGCAACCCAAGTGTCCATCCATAGATGAATGGATAAATGTGGCGTGTATACACACACACACACACACACACACACACACACACACACACACTGTAGTATTACTCAGCCATAAAAAAGAATGAAATCTTGCCATCTGCAACAAAATGGATGGATCTAGAGAGTTTAATGCTAAATGAAGTCAGCCAGTCAGAGAAAGGCAAATACCATAAGATTTCACTCATATGTGGGATTTAAGAAACAAAACAAACGAACAAAGAATAAAGGAGACAAATCAAAACACAGATTCTTAACTATAGGGAACAAACTGACAGATACCAGAGGAAAGGTGGGTGGGGGGATGGGTGAAATAGGTGAAGGGGATTAAAGAGGACACTTATCACCATAAGCACTGAGTAATGTGTAGAATCATTACATCACTGTATTGTACACCTGAAACCAATATAATACTGGATTTAACTATATTGGAATTAAAATAAAAAATAAAATGAAATAAATCCTTTACCTTTGCTATTTATGTTCCTAATTCCACTTTCTAAGCTGTCTTACAGCATTATCTTTTTTTCCCCCCACTGCAGTTATTGGAGACAGAGTGATAAACTTTTAGAACAGATCCCTCCCAATTAAGTTCTACAACTAACTATATTGGGTCAAACACAAGTATTTAATAACTACATAAGAGCAAATTAAGAAATATAAGGTGAAAATTACCTCAAATTAAGGCCTTGGTTTAAAATTATCTTAACTATTAGTATAATTTTTAATATGTTTTCATAGTTACTGTGCTGGATGACCTATAAACATTACACACATACTGTATCAAATCGTATCAAATTAGACACCAAGTTATTCTTCATATGTGATTCCAGCACACAGAGGAAGAAGCACAGGAATCTTCAGGGTTGGAGACACAGTGCTGGTCTAACATTATGTATGTATTACCTTTGTAACAGTCTAACCTATGTGTGTATTACCTTTATAACATTCCATTAAAAATCATCTATTCTCTGTTCTAATGTTGACCATAAATTAACTAGTTCATGCTCTATTTAATTTTCCTCTCTCTAACTTCTACTTGTTAGATCCATTCAAAACAGATCAAATCCATATTCTATGCAACCAAGTTTTCCAGCATTTGGCTTTCCCATTTCTAGAAGAAGAGACAGAGGGCTATTGGGTATCCAGATTTTACTCTAAATAAAAGGTAGCAAATTAATGGTAAGAGCCAGTAACAATGCTCACAGCAGCCAGCTATAAATTGCTTCCTTTCCATGATGGGATGTCTAACCTTTAGAAAAATAATAAATAAATAGACAAAAATGAGGTCTCCAGAAAACTGTGCCAGGGTCCTCAGCATTCCTGTTAATGTAGACATACCCTGTTAATGTAGACAAGATAAGAAGGAAAGAGGAAAAAAAAGCTAAACTCTGGTATTTGGATAAGATCACATTCTCAGAGTGTCTTCCAGGTTTTTGGACTAGAAGCATTTAATAAGCCAAATATCTGCTCAATCTCCAAAGAGACATCAGAGACAGACTGGCAAATTTACCAGAGGGCCCTGAAAGGCAAAGGCCATATATTGCACAGGTTATAGGTCCATTAAAAATTAATCACATGATTTCCACATGATTAAAAATAGCAGAAGATTTAAACAATGGAAGAGGTTACTTGTTAACTCATGGCAAAACAGAATCAAGGTGAGTCACAGACAAGTTATCCATAAAGACATTACAGTTTGGTAGTCTTGGGTAGTAGTAGCTGTTCATCAAAAGCAGATCAAATGCTATATAACATAATTAGAGGAATTCACTGAATCAGACAACTGTCCCCAGGCAGTCCTCATGATTTTCTACAGTTAGCATCAGTAATACAATTGTGCCAGGTCTAGCAAGCAAGCTTCTCTCAATACCATAAAATAGGTATTATCAGGTCTAATCATAGCCATATTATTTGCAGTAGTCTGGTGCCTTGCACTAACTTCAGAGCTGAACTAGGACTGAAGTTTTAAGCATTATTATTGAAACTCAACATGCTATAAAGCTCATGCTCATTAGACTCAGTCCATGCCCTACACTTGGGAGCCAGGTTCCACCAGGAAGGTAAAGAGATAAACAAAAAACACTGGAAGGATCCCTATGGGCCACTGTTAAAGGAAAGGGAAACCCTAAAGAAAGAGAACAATTAAATGTCCCCTCGGGAACTGACATCTCATATTTCCTTTACCACCTACAAGGCAGCAAATCAATACTTTTCCTTTAATAATGAAATAACTGATGTCTCTTGTATATATTACAGAAGGATTTTCAAGTTTTAATAATAACAATACCTATAATATAAGATTTAATATTATCTGCTATAAATTTTGTAGCTGATATTTATTAAATGCTTACTACATGGTAGACTATATTGTTGTTTACTACTTTTAAAGGTTCATGATTTTAAGATAATATTGAATAACTCACTTCCTGAAATAAAAATCTTCTAGACTTAAAACTGTTCATGAAAAAATATCTGTGATCTAGAAAATTCTACCTTCGTGTAATTGAGATTCACTTTTATAATCTTTCCCTTTTCCTCTCCAACCTACCAGTTAATATCATGAATGCTTCAAGTTACCTGCAATGTTTGAACCATAAAACAAAGTATATTGAAGCTATGTAATTAAAGAATGCAGGCTTGTAAGGAGCAGAGATCACATACACCAACACTAGAGAATGGACAATTCCAACCTACTAAGGAAGAAAATAGAAGGACTGGAAATCAGAAGTGCGGCACAGAGAAGTAGAATAGAAAAATGGTAATGTGACCAACTTGTCATGACCAATATGTCAATTCCTTAGGGGGGGGGAAAGGTTTAATTTTGAAAAATTGTACCACAAAATAAATTTATACTTCTCAAAGGGCAATACGCACCAAAGACACCATTAAGAAAGTGAAAAGGCAAGCCATTTTCTAGGGAACAATTGTTCGTGGTACGTATATCCTATAATGAACTCATAAACAGCAGATTAGTTCTCAAAGTGTAGTCTGCAGATGCCAAAGAGTATTCTGGACACCCCTCAAGGTGTCCACAAAGTCAAAACAACTTTCATAACAACACTAAGACGTTGTCTTTTTTCACTGTGTTGACATTCACACTGATGACATTTCACTTGCGCTGATATTTGCAAAAGCAATGACTGGCAAAACCACTGGTACCTTAGCATGAATTAACCCTATGGTACCCAACTGTACTAGTAACCTTTGTATTCTTCAACACCATGTACTCACAACAAAACAAAACGCCAGTTTCATTTAAGAATGTCTTTGTTGAAGCAGTAAAAATTATTCATTTGATTAAATCCCAACTCTTCAGTTTGACTTTTTTATATTCTGTGTCACAAATTGGGAAGTATGCATAAAACATTTATGTTGCAGGGGCGCCTGGGTGGCTCAGTTGGTTAAGTGTCCAACTTCAGCTCAGGTCCTGATCTCGCACTCCATGGATTCAAGCCCTGGGTCGGCTCTGTGTGACAAATCGGGACATATGCATAAAACATTTATGTTGCATAGCAAAGTATGATAACCGTCTCAAGGAAAACATTTGTGTAATTGTTTGGGTGCAAGCTGAACTAGCCTCTTTTTCATGGAACACCCTTTTCACCTGAAAGAACAGCTGACAGACAAATTATGGATATTCAGACCTGGGGTTTTGGTAGGCATTTTCTTAAAAATGATTGAAATGATCTTGCCACTTTAAAGAAAACATCTGACAGTATTAGTTGCCAATGACACAAGTCAAGCCTAGAAGCAAAAATATGAATTTTGGAAAACTAGTATCTGCCACCATGATATAGTTTCCCAATACTTAAAAGACCTTATTTTTTTTCATGTCTATTTATTTTGATAGAGAGAGAAAGAATGCTTGAGGGGGAGAGGGGCAGCGAGAGAGGGAGAGAGAATCCCAAGCAGGCTCATGCTCAGTGCGGAGCCAGATGTGGGGCTCAATCCCACAACTGTGAGATCATGACCTGAGCTGAAATCAAGAGTTGGACATTTACCCAACTGAACCACCCAGGCCCCCTCTTAAAAGACTTTTTGAATGAGACTGGTGGTAATATTACTGAATGTGGATTGTGTTTTTCTGGTATTATATAATAAAATATGCCAACATTGTGAAGATCTGCATAACTGAGTAAACCAACATTTTCTAAATGATATATGCATAATGCTACAAAATCACACACGGGTAAAAGATCTATTCAAAACACAAAACAGACCAATGAACATTAAGGTAACAGAATATGAAACATTCACTGATAAGATTTCAGATTCCACATTACAACTAACCTTTACGAAACTATCACGTCAAGTTTTGCTGTAATGTCAAAGAATATCAACAATAATCTGAACAGACTATTAAAGAACTCCTCCTTTATGCAACATGCCTGTGAGACCAGATTTTATCATATACTTTAAACAAAACAATTGATTACAACAGACTGTTACAAAAGCAGATTTGAGATATCTGACTTTCTTCTATTAAGCCAGACATTAAAGCTGTATAAACCATAAAATAATGCCATTCTTTTCACTACATTTCTTTTGTTTTGGAAAATATGGTTGTTTTTCTTGAAAAATATATTATTCAGGTTAACAAATAATAAGTATATTATTGTTATTATTTAAAATAAGTAAATATTTTTACCGGGCGCCTGGGTGGCTCAGTCGGTTAAGTGTCCAACTTCGGCTCAGGTCATGATCTCACAGTTCGTGGGTTTGAGCCCTACGTCAGGCTCTGTGCAGACAGCTCAGAGCCTGGAGTCTGCTTCAGATTCTGTGTTTCCCTCTGTCTCTGCCCTACCCTATTCACGCTGTCTCTCTCTCAAAACTAAACATTAAAAACTTAAAAAATAATAAATATTTTTAAATTTCTCAGTCTCAACTTCAAATATGTTAAATATTAACAGCTATAAATAGCATAAACAAAAGATCTTTGAATTCCTTAATAACTTTTAATAGTGTAAAGAGTCTGAAGACCAACAAGTTATAGTACAGTTATATGAGCTTCCTATTGCTCCTGTAACAAATTACCCTAAATTTAGTGACTTAAAACAATGCAGATTTATTATCTTACAGTTCTGGTGGTTAGGAGTCCAAAATAGGTCTTATAAAACTAAGGCAACATTCCTTATAAAAGCTTAAGGCGAAAATCTGTTCCTTGCTTTTTTTCAGCTTCTAGAGGCTTCCCACCTTCCTTGGCTCCTGTCTACATCAATCTGACCTTTGTTTCCATCATTATATCTCCTTTTCTGTGACACTCCTACCTCCCTTTTATAAGGACCCTTGAGATGACATTGATTAACCTATATTGCTTCTACATGCAATGGATATACCTCATGATTGTAATGCTGAGCCTAAGAAATGACACAAAAGAGTACATGCTGCATCATTCTACCAACCAAGCAAAACCAAGCTACAGGTACTAAAAGTATGGATAGTGATTACCCTCAGGAAGAAAGGTAGAGATTTGATGGGGAAGTTGGTAATGTTCTGTTTCCTGATCTTCATGCTGAAAACACAGGACGACCTACTTTGTGAACATTCTTCAAACTATATGATTTGTTCACTTTTCTATGTTCGTTATTCTTCAGTTTAAAAAACAAATAGCAAATGAAGTTATTCCCTTCTCTAAAAGATGGACTATTTTTTAAAAAACACATTTTTCCAGGGGACTCTTAACTAAAACAAGGAGCCACAGGGGTCACCATATCTGTTTTACAACAGCAGAAATACAGATATGGTCAACATGGCACCAAAAATAGAGTTCTAAAGAAAACTCAAGGGGTTCATGTCAGACTTCTTGAAACCGCAGAGTTAGGACCCATTTGTCTACTGAAAGACGGCCTCCCATTTTCAGGTCCTTGTCACCTCTTTCTTGATCCTAACACTATCTCCCAAAGGAATTACCAAGATACACAATGATTAAAGGAAACTTCCAAGAAAAACAAAAAATAGCAATCTACCCAAACAGAACAAAACACACATATACAAACACAGAACTTAAAGCTGCTTTGCTTCTTTAGTGTGACAATCACTGTAAGTACTGACGAAAGTCTCCATCCTGGAACAGTTAAAGAGAGTAAATCATTCATTTGCAGGAACACTGTAAAGGCAAATTACCCTAAATGAAATAAAAATAACAAGTGTATGTTGTAAACACAAACTCTTTTTAAAAATATCAGGGAAGCATTTCAAGGTAGAAAATTCATTTTTTGGCTGCGTGTGTGTGTCTGTGAGAGAGAGAGAGAGAGAGAGAGAGAGAGACTCTAATCACTTTTTAAGAAAGTAGTTTTTCCTTAATCAGGGTCTGGACCTCATCTACAGCCAGGGAGCTAAAGAGCAACAAGCCTGTAGTTGCTAATTCAAAGTAGGAGGAGTCCCCAGGGGCAAGTATGCACTGTGTCTGATTCCCAGTAATGTGTGTTATTTGTTTAGAGAAGTTCAAGCACTTACTAAGCCATATTAAAACTGTGGCCATAAACCACCATGAAAGTATTGCAGAACAGTGGCATGTACCAGATTCCTGTTCATTTAACTGTGAACTCCTCACCCCACAACATGTGCACTAAACGTGCTACAGTATCTTGGCACCAATGGCAGGCTCAAATTTGCCATCGTGTCAAAGAAGTAAAAACGTACTTTAGAATGACCTAACTGCAATATTCCCAAGCAGCAATTATTTTCTTTCTTGGGAACTTGGATAAATTACCTTTGCAGTGTTTTCCCAACTTCATTCTCGAAGAGATGGAATTGTAAAGCAAAATAAGTTTATATTAGAGAGTTGTAATAGAAAAGAGGTCATGTGATAGCAAACAGTCATGTGAGTCGGAAGTCACTGCTCCATGCATAATGTTGCTATCAGACACATCCAATCTCATCATGACATTCACTGGATACCTACTTAGCGTTGGAGGATATATTAAAAAGTGTAAGACATTTTCCTTCAAAGAACTTGTAACCTGACAGATGATAAAGGGACTATATTTTTTTTTAAAAAGCAGTAATTTAAGATAACATACCTTACGTTTTAAATAGAGAATGAAATCATTAAGATCTATATAAGTTTATAAGAAAGTCAAGCCCTTGGGATATGACTTCAGCTGGGGGGCGGGGGGCGGGGTGCACAGTCCAGAAAGACTTCACTGGGAAAACAGGCTTTGAGTTGTATTTTAAAGGAAGGAAAGATTTGAAAGTGAGATGATAAGTCCTTCCAAGGAGAAAGAAAACCATGAACAAAAGTTTACAACCAGAAATAAGCATAGTATGTTTGATAACAGTGAACAGATCTACTTGGCTGAAGTCAAGGGTTTATGTAGAGGAATTACAGGGAATATAGGTAATGTGACTAAGAGTTATACTAGAAAAAGTACAAATCATTAAAAATTTCTAAGCAGAGGGCATGACAGACACACAGGTGTTTTTGAAATACACATCTGAAAATAAAGTGGCATAAAGATAAAGTGCATTATGGTCTTCCTGTAATGACCACACACCCTTAGTTGCCCTCAATGGTGACCTATTATTCCTGATCTAATCCTGATGATGTTTCTCAGTCCCCTTCCCTAGAACTTTGCTAGGACACCTCAATTCGACAGAACCTCCACAAATTCCAAACCAAACTTATTCCTTTAGTCTTCAAAATTTTAGGGAAAAAAGCAACTTGTTTACTATAGCAAAAAGATCTTGGGCTTCAGCATGGGAGGCCTCAATCTAAAACTCTATTCTACCATATACTGACTTGTATGATCTTGGACAATAATTTACCTACCTTTGCCTAAATTTAATCTGTAAAACGTGTTACTCTGAAGAATGGAATGAGCTAAATGAAGAAGACTGAAATCTTTCACTATTGTAATTTATGAGCAAAGGCAAGTCTGACCTGGAAAAAGCCACAAAGATCTAAAAATGTTTTAATAAAGCAAATGCTTAAATACTTTTAGGTTTTTTTTTTAATGTTTACTTATTATTTTTGAGAGAGAGAGAGAGAGAGAGAGAGCAAGAGCAGGGGTGGGGCAGAGAGAGGGGGACAGAGGATCCAAAACAGGCTCTGTGCTGATAGCAGAGAGCCCGAGGGGGGCTTGAACTCACAAACCACGAGATCATGACCTGAATAGAAGTTGGATGCTTAACCAACTGAGCCACCAGGCACCCCTGCTTAAATAGTTTTAAAATGCCAATACCCAAGGGATACAGGAGCGCTGATGCATAGGGGCACTTGTACCCCAGTGTTTACAGCAGCACTTTCAACAATAGCCAAATTATGGAAAGAGCCTAAATGTCCATTAACTGATGAATGGATAAAGAAGTTGTGGTTTATATATACAATGGAATACTACTTGGCAATGAGAAAGAATGAAATCTGGCCATTTGTAGCAATGTGGATGGAACTGAAGAGTATTATGCTAAGTGAAATAAGTCAGGCAGAGAAAGACAGATACCATATGTTTTCACTCTTATGTGGATCTTGAGAAACTTAACAAAAGACCATGGGGGAGAGAAAGGGGGGGAAAAAGTTACAGAGATGGAGGAGGCAAACCACAAGAGACTCTTAAATACTGAGAACAAACTGAGAGTTGATGGGGGTGGGGAGAGGGGAAAGTGGGTGATGGGCACTGAGGAGGGCACCTGTTGGGATGAGCACTGGGTGTTGTATGGAAACCAATTTGACAATAAATTATATTTTAAAAATGCCAATAACAAAGAAATTATAAAGTGGCAATTTTGAATAAGATTACGAAGCCACACCACAAACACAATTACTTATAATTCACGTATTTCCTCACTGAACATTTTTCCCACTAACATGCTTTTACAGTTTTCACATACTTGTAATCATGTTTGTAAAATTTTCACTCTGCTTTTTTCATCTAATATTATATTATAAACACTTTGCAGTGCAATGTTATTATTTGATATTCATAATATTAGTTTTAACAAACGCATAATAGTTCCTTGATCAATAGTATTATCGTTTATATAGCCATTTACCTATTATTACACAGTTAGGGATATTTAATTCTTTGATCTCCTCATAAGCAATGTTGAAATAATTGTTTTGTCCTCAGAGAATTTCAAGTTTCTCACTACCTCAGCAACAATGAGAAAGACTCAGAGCTGCCTCCTTCCCATTTTATAAAGGTATGTGAGATATTAAAGTGACCAGACAGAGCAGTGTCCAAGATGTTCTCACTGGTATCTCTGACTCTAAGCAGTGTATTAGATATGGAGAGTTGTAGATTTTGTGCTCCTTTAAGCACTAGATTCTCCTTACTTTCTACCTTATCTCAGCACCAAAAACAAGATTAGAAGTAAATGTTTCTTAGCATTTAAACTTTCTTAATCTTTTATTTAACAATTATAAGAGCAGGAGACAATGTAAAGACCGATATCATTAAAGAGGCAAAGGACTACCAGCTGATAACTACCAAAGAACGGCCATGGCCGTTGGTAACAGTTTTCTGGAGGAAAAGCGCCAAGTAATAGCTCAACACACAAAGATGTCTCTAAAGAAATACAAAACTCCTGAAGGATGTTAAGTCCCAAACTAAACTCACAACCTCAGTACCACACTAATAAGGAGCTAACCGGCTGATTTCTATGTACTCTATGTAACTCAAATAATCAAAATCTTAACAGCATATCATCAGGGGATACTGATTTCTCAGTAGACAGAGAAATTATCAGCAAATCTGTAATCTGTTGTATCACAGGGGGGAAAAACACAAAAAAAGAAAAAAATTCCTTGGACACTGTCTCTACCTATACAATTAATCTGAACAAGAATTTGATAGATATCCTGAAGGCTTTGATTCCTCTGGTTCCTTAAGAACACCTGGAACTTCCTTACAGGCATACCTCATTTTATCGCACTTCACTCTATTTCGCTTCGTAGATACTTTGTTTCTTATAAATAGCAGGTGCTGGGCAGTGGAGGGAATGACTGCAGATGTAGTGGGAAGAGCAAGAGAACCAGAAGTAGAAGCAGAGCCTGAAGATAAGACTGAATTGCAATCTCAGGATACAACTTGAACCAATGAGGAATCGTTTCTTATGGATGCATAAAGAAAGGGGTTTCTTGAGATGGCATCTACTCTTGGTGAAGATGCTGTGAGGACAGTTGGAATGATACCAAGTGACTTAGTAGAACACCACGTAAACTCAGTTGACAAACAGTGGCACGGCTGGAGAGGATTGATTCCAATCTTGAAAGAAGTTTTGTTGCCAGTAAAATGTGATCGAATGGCATCACATGCTACAGAGAAATCATTCCTGGAAAGAAAAGCCGATCGATAGAACAAACTTTGCTGTCTTTTTTTTTTTTTTGTAATGTTTTAAAAGTTTATTTATATTTGAGAGAAAGACACAGAGAGACAGAGGCAGAGTGCAAGTGGGGGAGGGGCTGAGAGAGAGGGAGACAGAATCTGAAGCAGACTCCAGGCTCTGAGTTGTCAGCACAGAGCCCAACGCAGGGCTCGAACTCATGAGCTGTAAGATCATGACCTGAGCCACAGTCAGATACTTAACCAACTGAGCCACCCAGGTGTCCCTTCACTGTCTTATTTTCAAGAAAATTGCCACGGCCACCCCAACCTTCAGTAACCATCACCCTGATCAGTCAGCAGCCATCAACATCAAGGAAAGACCTTCCATCACAAAAAAAAAAAACAAAACTACAACACATTAAAAGCTCAGAGATAATGGTTAGCATTTTTTAGCAATAGAGCATTTTTCAACTAAGGTATATATATTGGATTGTTAAACATAATGCTACTGAATACTTAATAGACTACAGTATAGTGTAAACATAATTTACATGAATAGAAAAACCAAAAACATTCACTTGACTTGCTTTATTGCAAAATTCAATTTATTGCTGTGGTCTGGAACCAAACCCACAATATCTCCAAGCCACGCCTACGTTTTGTTCAAGTGAAAACCACAGAGACTGAGCTGATTTAGAGAATCATTATTACCATTAGACAGGAGAATTTCCACATGAGATGTCAGCTAAGGGAACTAGGTTAGGTTAGAAACAGGCAACCCACTTAACTAGTATCCTTCCCATTACCAGAGTTTCCACTTTCTGTACATATTATCACAATTTACCTCTCCTGCTGGGAACTGTTCTGTTCATAATGAATACAATTTTATACACTAACAAAAATACTGAATAAGAATCTCACAGAGGATAGACATTTAAATGATGGCTCCATGAAACGAAGCCTCGTGTACCCCCTGCAGAGTTTAGAAATAGCAGAGCCAAGAGAGAAGAGAACATGGGCTTTGGAGGCAGTTCACAGCCCAGCTCCATGGCTCTTAGATCATTAATTTTTGATACATAAGCCTCTCCATGATTTACTTTTCTTATCTGTAAAATGAGATAATAACACCTTTTTGCCAATTTCTTGCAAGGAATAAATGAGAACATATATATGAGAATATAATTTAAACATATATATTCTCATTTATTCCTTGCAACAAAATTCACTCACACACACACACACACACACACACACACACACACACACAGAGAGACAGAGACAGGCAGAGAAAGAAAAAGAGCCAAACACAGTAACTGTGATACACAGTATGTACTCAAAAAATAGTAGCTATTATTAAATATGAAGAGATGGTTTTATACAGTGGAGAAAGCATGACCCAGAGTAAAAAAAAAAAAAAAAAAAAAACAAACCTAGGGTCTGCCCCACTATTGATTCATTTTCTGACCCTGAGCAAGACAACTTTAGGCCTCAGTTTTCACATTTGTCAAATGGGGAAAATAATAACTGTTTATATATCATAAAGTTTGTTTAAAAATCCAAATGAAATAATGAGAATATATAAAAGAAGTTTGAATATCATAAAGTGAAACATAAATGCAAGTTATGTTTAAATTATGACTCTGTCACTTGAAACACAATGATCTTTTTTAATTTGGGTACATTTAAGGAGATATGGAAGGAGAAAGTCCAGTTTGGAATTTTAAGCCAAAGAGGGGTGCCTGGGTGGCTCAGTCCCTTCAGCATCCAACTCTTGATTTCAGCTCTGGTCATGATCCCAGGGTCATGGGATGGAGCCCTTCGTCAGGCTCGGGGCTGAGCATAGAGCCTGCTTGAGATTATCATTCTCTCTCCCTCTTCCCCCCTCCTCCACCTCTGCCTCTCTGCCCACTGCAGCACACGCTCTCTCTCCCTCTATAAAATAAAATTTAAAAACAAAGAATTCTAACCCAAACTTTTGGTCCTTGTCTCAGAATAACACTTTGTGACTTTTCTTTTCAATAATTAAATGAGTACTTTTAATGATACACATGATCCCAAAATGGTTTTCGATCCTTAGTTAGGAATTCACTTAATTTATTACACAAAATAAGAAAACTCCACAAAAACTTATTGTGCACCACTTCATGCAAGGAACTGCACAGTAGACACAGACAGACATGAATCAAACAAGGTCTCTGTGTGGCCACAGTTTACAGTCCTATGGCTGGCAATCAATTTAATAGGCACAATGGTACAGAGGAAAAGTTATAAAGTCAAATACATCTGTTTAAATCCTGACACTGCCGCCTATTTCTGGTATCTCTTACAAAGTATGTAACTTCCCTGAGTTCACACTGTCATCATTGAAACTGGGATCATACTCATCTGCCTAAGGCATTTTGCATCTTCATTAATTGGGATGACATGTAACGCACGTAAAGCGTCTGGAAGATAGCAGGTACTTCTAACTTACCACGCTCCCCTTTCCTGAAATAAGCACATAGGTCAATGACACACATCCCACCCAGGACAGAATTAGGTTAGTGCCATATTATAAGTGCCAAACGAAAAAGAAAGATGTCATACCTGGTTGGGAGAACAGGAGAAGGCTTCATGGAAGCTGTGGGATTTGAAAGGAGCCTTGAAGGATGGGAAAGATTTCAATTTCAATACACACGGTTAAAGTACACAAAAAGGTATGAACAACAACAAGGGTGGAAAATAGTTTGATGTGTTTGACAAAGAGCATTACTTCAGTTTGGAAGGAGTATCTTGGGCAAATAGAAAATGGAGAGAGACAAGGACAAAACGGTAGTTTGGAGGTCATATTATGGACAGTCTTGATGGTCACAGAGATTTTATACTTAATGGGAGGCACTGACAGTTTCCTAACTTGCAGTATCATTTGGTTGGTCCTGAGATGGCAGCAGTTCACAGAATTAAATGCAGTACTAAGAGAAATGTCATTTTAAAAGGGCTTTAGGCAGGAAAAATGTCAGGAACCTTTATATAGAAAATGACCTTCCCTTAAAGATGGCCCATCAAATAACTGCCCAGGAAGAAAGGCCAAGAAGAGGTAACACTGTGAAAACTAAGAAACCAAGAAACTAAGGCAAACCAAAATGGGTTAAGAGGGATCTTGACCCGGGTCATATAAATTAACATTAAGAGCAGACAGAGAAAACAAAGTCAGGATTCCCTCCTCTGGGTCCGTTACTTGAGACAGCATTTCCTTTCTCTCATGCATTTCTGAGAGATAATTATTAGGATAACCAGGATAAATTCTCAAAAGTATGCTCTTATGCTGAGCATGCAAACTGGGTAGCTGTGCCTGAGATTCTAAATCACACAACTGGAGTCTGCCAACATGCTTGTGTACTTACCTCATCTCTTTAAGGACGTGGCAACAATTTTGAATTCTAACTGTGGAAAACGTTATTATTACAATCATTTCTGGGTGCCTCGTGAAAATAGGTAGGCCACCTTGGGCATCAAAACTTCAAGAGGGAAATAGTTGCAAATCTCAACAATTACCCGCCCCCAACCATTCAGTGTTCGATGAAGTAAATTCTAAGATATCCACTTCCACCCAAACACTCTCTTTCCCTCTCCATTCTGCCTCCCTCCCTGTCTTTCTCTCACACACACAAACCTGCACACCGCCCTATACTCTGGGTTATGTTGCTTATGTAGTGACAAAACATCCCTGAAAACTAAGAAAACCTGGAGATTTCAAAATGTAATAGAACAATACAGTCTTTGGCTTTTTCTTTACAGTTCTTTCCATATACATATTTCCTATTATTCAGTCACTCTTTGAGAAGAGAGCCACTCTTGCTAGGGAGTTGAAAATATGAAAAGAAATATTCATATTAATTAAAAGACAAATGATTGTGTTTTTGTTTTTTCCTCAGAAATAGCTCTTTCCTCTCTCATCTTCCACTATTAGTGCACAAGAGCAAATCTCAGACACAGTTCTGTTTGGCTAATACAGTTTATAAATACAAGGTTCCATGCAGAAGTTATCCAGCACGTTGGCGAACATAAACACAAGTGCTGGGTGGTCTATTCTGCTCTGTGTAAACCCAGAAGAAGGGATCGTTTTAGAACCCATACTAATTTGATTCTAGAGAATACAATGGTTGGTGAATGCAAATACTTTTTTTTAACAGTGGCTTCAGAAAGAAGATCTCTATACTAGACTACACAGAAACATGGTATTTGCAGAATATTGAGGATTTAGGGCTGAGTCACCACCCACTTTGATTCTGAACAGCACGATCATCCTGATCCACACTGAGAGGTTATACTATTTAGATAGCAATGACAGCTCAGAATAAACAAAATAAAAGGAAAACTCCTCAACGAGTTATTTACAGTATAGACCTGCAAGAAAGGTCACAACTCTACTGATAGAAAAAGCATGTACTTTGTGTTAGACAAACATGAGTCTGATTAACAGTGCTATTTCTAAATGGCCTGGACATTCAGGTAAGTATGGAGCTGACCTATGATAACTACTGAATACATAGGAACTCTGTATTATATGACATGTAAAACAGTCATGCTCATGAGGGTGTCATTTTATTTTTTTAAGAACAGAAAAAAAGCAAGGAAGACGAATATAGGGAACACCTGTTTACAATGGCTTTGACTTTGAACTACCACATTTTATTTTCCATCACATTCCAAAATCTTTCTCATTCAAGCACCTGTACAATGCTGGAGGAGACATTACGGCCAAAATACTATTAGCCATTTTCCTTTCAAAAAATGAAACACATTTGTAAACATCTTTCTTCAATAAAAGTGTTTTTTAATATAAATTAATTATCAAAGACAGAATAATCTTGAAACAGAGAATAAAAATTCTAAAATCGCCTCCCCCCACTCCACAGTTATAAAAGTAGCAAATGTTTCATGACAGAAAAAATATTTTTAAACACAGATAAACAAAAAGAAAAAAATTAAAAGCTATATAGAGATTAGTATAGTTAAACCAGGGAGTACATAATTCTAGATTTTTTATTGTATATAGTATAAATGGTTAATGTGTCTATCTCTATATTAATAAAAGTGAGATCATATTATATAAAATGATTTTGCAATCCACTTTTCTA
Organism: Felis catus; assembly: GCF_018350175.1. Lineage (NCBI taxonomy): Eukaryota > Metazoa > Chordata > Mammalia > Carnivora > Felidae > Felis > Felis catus. Next base: position 88,927,762 of record NC_058370.1, read on the forward strand.
ATCAAGAAATAATTAACATATCTTAAACCAATAAATATCTATCTCCATTAATTTAATGACTGACTGACATCACATTATGTGAATATATAATAATTTATTGAGCTAACACATCTATTACTGGCTTTTAACTTATTCTCTACTCCACTATGCAAAAGACAATAAATACTATGTTGAACATACTCATATCTGAATTGTATAATATACCCATGATTACTTCATTAAGTTAGAATGCTAAAAGTGGGGGCGCCTGGGTGGCACAGTCGGTTAAGCGTCCGACTTCAGCCAGGTCACGATCTCGCGGTCTGTGAGTTCGAGCCCCGCGTCAGGCTCTGGGCTGATGGCTCAGAGCCTGGAGCCTGTTTCCGATTCTGTGTCTCCCTCTCTCTCTGCCCCTCCCCCCGTTCATGCTCTGTCTCTCTCTGTCCCAAAAATAAATAAACGTTGAGAATGCTAAAAGTGGGATTGGATTGCAGGGTCAAAGGTAAGCAAATTTTATGAGTTTTTTGAGGCATATTGAAAAACTGACCACCAAGAAGGATATACCAATTTACACACCTTCCAGCAATGTATCAGAATACCGATTTTTGGAAATGTTTCTCATAAATATTGAACATCATCATTTTCTTATTTACTTTTGGCAAGTTTATGGGCAAAAATATCCTACAACATTAATACGTTTGTCTTATTACCAGAGTTGCATATTTTGTTCATGTTATCTTATATTTTTCTTCTTTTCTGACTGCCTAAAATACAACATTTACAAATTTTCCCAAGTTGTGTGTTATTTTCTTACTAAATTTGAAACAATGTTGTTATATTGTTATATAGTACAGATTTTAACCTTTTGGAATACTTGTTAAGTACTTTTTTTTGATATGTTTACATTCTATTTTCTTTATTAATTCTTTTTAGGTATCTTACAAAACAGTTATTTTTATTTTTCATTTACATCCAAGTTAGTTATCATATAGACCACTAACGATTTTAGGAGTAGAATCCAGTGATTCATCCCCTACATGTAACAACCAGTGCTCATCCCAACAAGTGTCCTCCTTAATGCCCCTTGCCCATTTAGCTCATCTGCTCCACCCAGAACCCCTCCAGGAACCCTCAGTTTTTCTCTATATTTTAAAGAGTCTCTTATGTTTCATCTCCCTCCCTGTTTTGTATTATTTTTGTTTCCCTTCCCTTATGTTCATCTGTTTTCTTACAAAACATTCTATGCAGCCAAATTATTAACCTTTTCCTTAATGATTTCACTCTTTGGTGTCATCCTTATTTTATTTTATTTATTTATTGAGAGAGAGAGTAGGTACATGCAAGTGGAGGGGGAGGGTCAGAGAGAGAGAGAGAGACTGAAGGAGAGAGATGGGGCGGGGGGAGAGAATCCTAAGCAGGCTCCATGCTCAGCACAGAGCCAGACACGAGGCTCCATCTCACAAACTGGAAGATCATGACCTGAGCCAAAATCAAGAGTTGGAAGCATAACAGACTAAGCCCATAACAGGCCCAGGTGCCCCTGGTGTCACCCTTAGGATGGTGACTCACAGATTACAGAAATATTTGCTAACATTTTAGACAAATAAATACTTGCTAATATTTTTATTGATTCTCCCCTAATTTCTTTCTTTTTAAAAATGTAAACAGGCATTGGATCTAGAACTTATTTTGATAAGTGAAGTTTGGACTTAACATCTTTTTATCCACATTAGCAGACAGTAGTGGCAACAGCAATTGCTGAACGCCACCTTCCCCATATACTAAATTCTTACATGTACTTTGAACTACTTCCAGATTTTATGTTCTCTTTCTTTAATCTATCAGTTTATTCCAACGGGAGAAGGGTATTTAATTGAATTTTCAGTGTATAATGAACATTTCTAGGAAAAGACCACACTCAATTTACTTGTTCATATCTTCTGGCAAATACTGTCCATTTTTGTCTCCAAATAAATTCTAGAATCATTTTGTTAAGATGACCCCCCACCACCAAATTCATATCACTGCAATTAGATTAATTTTGGAAAAATTCTCTGCAATATAAAATATTCCCATCTAAAATACTACATATATTTGTACATAATAAAGTCTCTCTTAAATTACTCTGTGAAATGTTCTTCACATTGGTCCTACATATAACTTGTTAAGTATATTTACAGGGATCTTGTAATCCAATAATGAATACAGCATTTTTTTTTTATTTGTTTTCTAAGTGAACCATCTAACCAACTAAAGTCTTACTGGTCCTAATTATTTTTTTAATTTATTTGTGGGGAGAGGGGGTTATCCAACCACACAGTAATAATCTATGAACAATGAGAATATGTATTATTTATTTCCTTTTTTTTAAACCTTATTTGATAGAATAAAAGCAGTAGTAAGCCCAATGAGGGGCTGGAACTCATGAACTGTGAGATCATGACCTGAGCTGAAGTCAGTTGCTTAACCAACTGAGCTACCCAGAAGCCCCACCATACTTCTGATATAAATGCAAATAAATGTTTTTAGTGTTCCACTGTTAAATCCATGGTGGTTGCTGAATTTCACATAGGTGCTCCCTATCATGTTACTGAAATATTATATTGGTTGAATTTTACTAAGTATTTTTTGTAATCAGGAGTGCAGGCTGGATGTTGTACAATGCCTTTTTAGAATACACAATTATGATCTTTGTCTCTTTTACCTAGTAATGTGATAATTATATTCACAGATTTTTAAATATCAAACCATCCTTGCATTTCCAGAATAAGTCCTACATAGCAGTGGGAAATTACTTTCTTCAAACACCGTGGAACTGCTTTGCTAAAATTTGATTCAGTCTATTTTCTTATTCATAATTGTGAGATTGGTTCATCATGTTCTCCTTTGTGCTACTTATGCCTGGCTTCAGTATCAAGATGAAGCTAGATGAAATGACCTAGTTTTCTGCAGGCCAGTGCTCCCACTGAGCAGTATAAAAGGGAGTAAAAAATGGACACACGAGAAGACTATGAAGCAATGAGGACTAAAGGGAATAACGCTGCAAAGAGGGCAGACCTTTTAAAGGTGAGCTGAGGCTCTGCAGCCATCCCTGGAGGCATCTGCCAAACGTAGGCATAGGAACAGACCAAGAATTTGGGTTAGGTGCAGGCAGGGAGTAACTACTGGGGTGAAAAAAAAAATCACTGAATTTTTGTTGTTTCCACGGGGCTGAAATGCCAAAATTGGAGATTTGAGGGCCAGCTTTCTCCTCAAGACATTTTCTGAATTCTAAAGCTACACAGCAGAGGAAAATAAGGGTCTAAGGCAAAACTTTTGAAAAGCAAAGTAAGATCTTCCCCCAGTCTTACAGTGTTTCACAGAAAAAGATTCACTAGTGGGAGGATTCATGAGAATTTTAGTTGGGAGCTGAAAAATCTTGAGGGAGTGGTAAATTGACACTGACAATCTCCAACCACTTTTTTCCTGTTGGCAACTGTTGATCTGGGTAGTCCTCCTTCTTAAGACATTTGCCAAATTCTAAAATTAAAAAAGGCAAGAGGCTGAAAGAGATAAGGTTCCTCTGAAAAATGGAAATATCCATAGTCCTCTTGGTCCTGAAGAGACAGTGATGTGTCAGGCTCTCATTAAAAGCTCTAAAGAACCACATACTGATAACAGGGGCAAACGAAAGGTATGCTGCATCTACAATCCAAGCTTGACCCAGATCTGCGCATGAAGGGAGTAGGTGAGGAGGCTCAAACCATAACCCATCTGCTCATACTACCTACTTAGTAAAAAAAGGGATAAACAGATTTTAGTTGGAAATGTCCTCACCTGGCACCTCTACATGTTTTAAATAAATGCAATGTCTAACATCAACCAAAAATTAACAGAAAGAGACAGGACCATATGACCGAGAACCAACAAAAGGATCAAAAATAATTCTACCCATATGTAGATAAACTACATATTACCATTAATAAACATAAAAAAATAACTTTAAAATTACTAATTAATATGCTAAAGAAAATAGAGAAATGATAGATAAATTAGATTAAAAGATGGAGAATTTCACCAGATATTTAAGGTTATAAAAAAAAAATTAAGTGGATATTCTAGAATTAAAGATACATGCCTGAAATTCTAACTCCTAAGTTTTTCTTCTATTTCTACCATAGCATTCACTATGTGTTTGCACTAATTACTTCAGGTGAAGTTGGGAGGAACAGAAATACACATGATATTAGGGACCATTTTCAACAAAATAAAAAAAACTGCAAAACTCAGTGAGAAAATGATGGAAGAGATCTCTAAATCTCATCAAGGGGCAATAATTATAGTGTGAGTTTTTATATCCTGAAGAGCCTCCTGGCTAGTTAAAACAGAAACAGACATCTTTCACCAAGATAGATTTTAAGAAAATTTTCTTCTATATGATGAGCAAAGTAAGAGCAATTGTCACTTACAGGAAGGTGTGTGAATACAGCAAAAGTGCTTCGTAGAAAGGCAATGAGGTCTACTAGGTAATCACTAGCTTTGTTGCCCAAATCTCCAGTCATCCAGTCATAGTCAGCCAGCTGTAGAAACTGGTCAATCTTCTGGTTTAAATTGGTATAAATTTCTTCTTCAGCTGCATGTCTGGCATCCTGTGAAATATGGAATTTTAAAACTCATTCAGACTTCCAGTATAATCAGAATTTCTACTTGGAGACATCTCATATCCACTAAGTAACGGAATTGGGAATATCAAGACTATCAGTCTCCATTAATTTTTCCTTTTCAAAAGTATAGTAGAGTCTCTTTATTCTGTATCTGCAAGACAAGCTATTGTTTTGCGTCACCAGATAGAGAATCTGTCTTTACTTCCCTCAACTATCTGCGTCCTTTTTTTATTTTCTTACATTGCTTCAAACCTATACTCACTCTCAGGTCTTATTCCCATTCATCTCTTCTAGGACTCCAAGAACCTCCTTTCCTGTAATACCAACCTCTCTAGATCTCCTAGTCTCCTCCCATTGCTTATTATACGTTTCAGCTTCATGCTATAAAAATTCCCAGTAGCTACTACCCTACCTCTCTGGTGTCTTTGTCATCAGGCTCCTTCAAAGATTGGTATACGCCAATGTTTCTCGAAATGTGTTCTAAGGAACGACAGATCTGAAAAATGCTAACACAACAGCAGAAGAGCTCCTATATCAAATAAGTTTGAGAAACCATGTTTAAGAGACTCATGATGTACACTAGCATATAAAAGGCTCTAAGAAGTATATGGGACTAATGTTCCAAGAAAAATATTTTCAGGACAAAAGGATGTACTTGCATTAGGGCAATCAGGATTCCAATGCTAACAATCCATCAACATGGATTGGTCCACGGTAACCCAAGACCTCCATCCCACAAAATGCAATATTCATTTTTCAGTCTGATCTTACTTGCTCTGTCAAACATTCTCTTCTAGAACTCTGTTCTCCTTTGGCTTTCATGAATGGTTTTCTCCTGGTTTTATTTTTACTTTTCTGGTCTCTAATCCTCTCAATTTCACTGGGTGATTTCATCAATTCCTAGAGCTCACACCAAATCTGTCCCTGTTTTAGAAGGCTATTAATTACTGATTTAATTTCTTCAATAGATATAAGGTTATTCAGATGATCTATTTCTCCTTGTTTGAGTTTTGGTAAACTATGTCTTTCAAAGAATTGATCCATTTCAAGTAGGTTATCAAACTCTGGGTACAGAGTTGTTCATAATATTCCTCTATTATTTTTTTAATGTCCATGGAATCAGTAGTGATAATCCCTCTTTCATTTTTTTTTTTAAAACTTAAATTCAAGTTAGTTAACATATAGTGTAGTATTGGTTTCAGGAGTAGAATTTACTGATTCATCACTTACATATAACACCCAGTGCTCATTCCAACAAATGCGCTCCTTAAGGCCCATCACCCATTGAGCCCATCCCCCCACTGCCATCCCTCCAGCAATTAACCCTTTTTCATTTATGATATTAACAACTTGAGTGTTCCCTCTTTTGGTCTGGGTTAGCCTGGCTCAAAGTTTATAATTTTATTGATCTTTCTAAGAACCAGCCTTTGGTTTCATTGATTTTTCTCTTTTGATTTTCTACATCAAAACCATTCATTTCTGCTCTAATTTTTATTCTCTTCTTCTGATTACTTTGGATTTAATTTGCTGTTCTTTTTCTAGCTTAAGATAGAAGCTTAGATTATTTATTTTAAGAAATTTCTTATTTTCTAACACATACAATTAATACTATAAATTTCCTTCTAGGCTCTGCTTAGATGGCACAAATTTTGAAAAGGTGTATTTTATTTTCATTTCATTTGAACTACTTTTTAATTTCTCATGAGACTCTTTCTTTGACCCATGTATTATTTTGAAGTTTGCTGGTTAATCTGCAAATATTTGGGGATTTTTAAGCTATCTTTCTATTAACTTATTTCCATAGATGAATTCTGTGTGGCCTGAGAGCAAGTTTTGTATGATCTCTGTTCTTTAAAATTTGCTAAGATGTGTTTACCAGCCAGAACATGGTCTGTTTTGGTGAATACTCTTATGAGTTTGAGAAGTATGTGTATTCTACTGCTGTTGGATGAACTATTCTACAATTGTCAATTTAATCCAGTTGATTGACAGTACCATTCTGTTAGACTATATTTGGATATTCTCCTCCTCAAGCTATCAATTTCTGGCCCTGGATTTGTCAATTGCTGATAGATGGGTTTACTAGGACATGTAAGCAGGAAGAGATAATGACTTACATAAAATACCTTTTCAGTATCTTTTAAATACTTATGTATTTTTTTCTCATCTGATCTATTAAAGAAGTGGATAATTTTAAACAATTTTCTAATACTAATCATTCTTGGATTCTTAATGTTACTTTTATTTCTACTTTCTATGTCCTAGATGATATTTGATAGTCTATTATTTATGATTTTTACATCAAAATGGAAATTCAATTGTTCAGATTATTTTTGGGGTTTCTCTGGGTTTTGTTTTTGTTAAGATTTTATTTTTTTTTTAATGTTTTTATTTATTTTTGAGACAGAGAGAGACAGAGCATGAACAGGGGAGGGGCAGAGAGCGAGGGAGACACAGAATCGGAAGCGGGCTCCACGCTCTGAGCTGTCAGCACAGAGCCGGACGTAGGGCTCAAACTCATGGACTGTGAGATCATGACCTGAGTTGAAGTCGGACACTTAACTGACTGAGCCCCCCAGGTGCCCCTCTCTGGTTTTTGAATATTATGGTGACTTTGTGAAAATGAATTGAGATAGTTTCCCTTTTTTCTCTACCAATCTGGAATAGTTTAAATTATACAGAAATTATCTGTTTCATTATCTGTTTCATGAAGACCCAAATGAATTCACAGACAAAATCATATGGATCTTGCCCAAATTTAAGAAGTCTTTAATAACTTTTTCACTTCTTTCATAGTTATTACCTTGAATCACTTTTTATTCTATGTTTTCCTATAGATCCCCAAACTTATTAGCACAGTTACACAAAATATTCTAGGTATTTAATTTCCTCTGATTGTGAATTTCAAGCAATTGTGATTTATTTTTTCCTTCCTTCCTTCTTTCTTTTCTCCTTCCCTTCCTTCCTCCCACCCTCCTTTCAATCCATCCATCCTTCTTTTAATTAGGCAAGGTAAAACGATTATTTTCAAAGTGCAACACATCCTTGCTTAAAGTGTCTCAAAGACCTCAGTAAGATAAAATCCAAATGATGTATCAATACAAAACAAAGTGCTTTACAAGTTGGCATTTAACTACTTCTCTATCTCAGTGCTGCCCTTACTCTACACTGAACATGTCTGATTTTATTTATTCTTTCATCTTTGTACATGAAGTTCCCTCTCCTAAAAATGTCCCTTATTCCCTCCTCATCTTTTGTCCATCTGGATACCTTCTGCTGGTCCCAAGACCCATTCCATCTTGTGCCCTTTCTGGGAAGTCTTCCTTGAAGGTCTCAAACCTAAGATAAGTATCCTCATCCTATTCTTCTAGACCTGTAACTATTAATTTCCTTTGAAGCCCAATCCTCTCACCTTTTCTCTATCTATATTCAATTCCCAGAAGAAAGCCAGCCCCACAGCATTAAATACCATCTTTATACAGAAGGATTCTGAATTTTTATGCCCAGCTCTGACTTTGCCCTGTCAATTTAATATCTCTAGGCAGATGACTACTAGATATCTGAAGCTTAATGTGTCAAAAATGGAAGTCTTGATTCTACTGCCTCTCCCCTGGCCTGTTATTCTTCACTGTTCCCCATCTCAGTGAATACCACCACTATTCATACAGTTTGCTTCATTTAAAAATCTTGGAATTATCCGGACTCCACTCTCTCTTATAACCCCATACCTAGTCTAGCAGTAAAACTTGCCATCTCAACCTTTAAAAATATTTCTTACCACTTTCATCCTACCACTATTGTCCAAAAAAACACCATTATCTCTTACTTAGACCACTGCAAGGACTTCCAAATTGAATTTTCTTCTTCCACTCTTCCTAACCTACAACACATTTATTTTCCATATGGCAACCAGTGTTACCCATTAATATATAAGTCAGATTATCACCACCACTCCCACTTTCTAATGGCCTCACGTTTCATTTCAGAATAAAACCCAAGGTATTTACTACAAGGCCAGAAAACATCTAACTCCCGACCATCTCATTTCTTACCACCTCTACCTCTAATGGTAGATATATCACTGCCAGACTGAATTCCTTGTTATTCCTTGAACACATCTACTTGAATATCAACTATTGTACTGTTCCCTCTGAGTGCAATATTTATCTATCAGAAATCTAAAGGATTCTATTTCTCATTTCAATCAAGTCATTTATTTTTCTTCTTAGTTCTTGTCATCAACTGAGATCAAATGAGATTTTTGTTTGTTTGTTTATCATTATCATCGCCACCACAATATAAACTCTATAAAGTCAGGAGACCTGTTGATTATGTTTATACCCGTAAATTGCCTGGTATGTAGTAGATGCTTCAAAAAACTTGTAGAATTGACAAGAGACAATGTATTTATTGTATTATTCTGGTAGTTCTCACATAGTTCTTTACAGAAGTTACAGTGTCTGTGCTCCCTGTAGATTACAAACTCTAAATCCAAGGATTAAGTATTATTTCTCTTTCTACCCAAGAACATACCAGATTGTCACACAGTAGGTACACGAACAATATTTGTGGTGGGGTAAATTAATAAATAGCCTCATTCTATTTTGTAAGAGAGTAAGGAAATTCTTATGAACAAGGAAAGCTAAGAATGCCAGCTTAATTATGTCACACATGGCAGGAACAAGGGGCAATTCTGCAGGAAAATACCTTGAAGACCTTCTGATTATTTTTGCCCCTTTTTCAGCATAAAGGTTTCCATCTGCAAGGGAAAGTTTTCTGGAAACAGTAGCTTAGGAAAATACACAACATGTAGCTGCTATAATTGCTGTGTTTATACTGAGTTCTGGGTTAGTTGGTCTGAAACAGTCCTGGTAAAAATAAACTTTCAATGTGTTTTAAGCAATCAGTGTTTCCAATAAGCACTTGTCAACATGACCTTTAGTGGTCTCCAGAACTTCTCCTTTACTAAGTATTTAACTGGCTACTCAACTCCTATGGCTTCCTGTCTGCCCTTAATTTTCCCTCAGCAATTTTAATGCTGGAACAACAACAAACTACACAAGCCATCCTTTGGGAGGATTTCTGACCATAATTTGAAAAGCCCTTGAAATAAGAAAATTGAGGTGGATTAAGGGAAGAATAGCAGTACATTCTACATATTCCCCATATGAGAGACGAGTATAAATGAACCTCACACTCTAACTCCCTAACTCCCTCTTCTCTGGTGAACATTCAACTACAGTCCCTCCCACATTTTCTTTCCCAAGAAGTCTTGGCTTCCACAGTAAATTAAGTGGAAATATTTTTGATGGAAGTATTGCCCATCCTCCTTAATAATGCTAATATTTAACAGTAATCATAATTTTTATTACACTGTCTAAGGTGATTCTAAATTTCTTAAAGCTCTTACCATACTCATTTTTGGGTCCTCTTTATCAGATAAATCTTTTCTTCGCTATAAGAGTTTCAACAATAATATAATGAAACATTATTGAAAGTTTGCAAGTAATGATACCAATATAAGATAATGTATAACAGAATTTTTTTTTAGGTAATTTGAAATGAATGACCCATGGTCACATACATACATAAAGAATATTTTGTGAACATCTCATTTTTTTTTCAGATTTACTGGAGTATAATTGAAAATTTAAAAAAAAAATGTTTTTTTAGAGAGACAGAGACAAGAGTATGAACGGGGGAGGGGCAGAGACAGAGGGAGACACAGAATCTGAAGAAGTCTCTATGCTCTGCCTGTCAGCATCAGCCTGACACAGGGCTTGAATTCGTGAACCATGAGATCATGACCAAAGGTAGATGCTGAACCAACTGAGCCACCCAGGTGCCTCAGAAAATAAAATTATATTTAACATGTTCATTATGATGATTTAATATGTGTATATACTGTGAAAGGATTCCCATCATTTAGTTATTAACACATTCATTATCTTAAATATTTATTTATTCATTTTTGGTGAGAACACTTATGCTATATTCTCTTAGAAAATTTCAATTATACAATACAGTATTATCAACTATAGTTACCATGTTTTACATTAGATCCTCAAATCTTTTTCATCTTACAGCTAAAAATTTATACCCCTTTACCAATTTCTATTTCCTCTACCTGCCTCCCCATGCCCTGGCAACCACTTTTCTCCTCTCTGTTTCTGTGAGTTTGACTTGTTTGTTTGTTTGTTTGTTTGTTTGTTTTTAAGATTCCACACAAAAGTGATAGCATGCAGCATTTGTCCTTCTCTGTCTGGTTTATTCCATTTAGCATAATGCCCGTAAGGTCCATCCATGTTGGATGGATGGCAGAATTTCCTCATTTTTCTTGGTTGAATAATGTTCTGTCATATATATGTACCATATTTCCTTTACCTATTCATTCATCCAATGATAAACACTTAGGTTGTTTGCATAGCTTGACTGTTGTGAATAATGCTGCAATAAACAAGGAGGTATAGATATCTCTTCAAGATAATCATTTTTATTTCTTTGGATATATACTCAGAAGTGGGACTGCCAAATCACATGGTAGTTCTATTTTTAATTTCTTGAGTAATCTCCTTACTTTTATCCATTGCGGATATACTGGTTTACATGCCTGACTACAGCACACAAGGGTTCCCTTTTCTCTACCTCCTTGCAGGCATTTGTTCTCTCTTGTCTTTTTGATGCTAGCTATATTAACAGGCATGAGGTAGTATCTCACCAACAGTAATCTTTTCATGTACATATTAGCCATTTGTATATCTTCTTTAGAAAAATGTCTATTCAGTTCCTCTGCCCCCTTTTAATTGGATTATTTGGGGTTTTGCTATTGGGGTGTATGAGTAATTTACATATTTTGGATATTTAATGCCTTATCAGCTAATGATGTGGAAGTATTTTCTCTCAATCCATCAGGTGTTTTTGTGTTTTGCCTTTGTGTTCTGTCCTTTGCTGCTCAGAAGCCTTTTAGATTAATGTAGTCCCACTTATTTATTTTTGCTTTTGTCACCTTTGCTTTGGTATTAAATTTTAAAAATCAGTGCTAAGACCAGTGTCAAGAAGCTAACCCATTGTTTTCTTCTAGATGTTTTGTAAATTCAGACCTTACATTCAAATCCTTAGTTTGAGTTGATTTTTGTATACAGTGTAAACATGGGGGCCCAGTTTCACTCTTTTGCATGTGGCTGTCCATTTATTGAAGAGACTATTCTTTCCTCACTGTGTGTTCCTGTGTTTACAACTTGGTTGTAAATTATTTGACCATATATATACATGAGTTTATTTCTGGTCTGTCTGTTCTGTTCCATTGATCTATGCATATGTGTTTATGCTAATGCCATACTATTTTGATTACTAAAACTTTGTAATATTATTCAAAATCAGGACATGTGATGCTTCCAGCTTTGTTCTTCTTTCTCAAGATTGCTTTGGCTATTCAGGTTCTTTCTCATTCCTTTTCTTATAACACAAAAAGAGATCTTACTAACAATTTCATCTCATAAAATATAATAAGCAGTTATGAATCAAATTTGATTTTTTTGTCTTAAATCTATTCTCAAGGGAAGGTGCCAATAAATAGGGAAAGAGGATAAAAGGATAAGAAAAAGTTGACACCAGTGGACATATATCATGATTTCAATCTACAACTTTGTATCTAATTAATACCAACCTCAAAAGGATGAAACAGATTTGATTCCAAACTAAAATAATCAAATAATAACAATAATAACAAAAACCCAAAACAACAGGTTGGCTTTTATGTCAGAGTCTACCATTGTAGTATTTAAGATGTTAGACTACTTTTTCTGCTTAATATTTATTTAAAGGTCACAAGGCAATATAAAGGAATTTCTTAAGGCCTTTTTAATAAGTCATTCACTCTCCAGAAATTCTCCATCAATCTATTTTCTGCTCTACAAGAGTGTCATTCTTCTCATTTGATCAAACTCAGGATCAAAGCTAGTGCTGTGGCCTTGTGAAATGTTTATAAAATTGTTAACTACAATAGTAAGGGGCAGAAATTCCTCACTAAAAAAGTGAAAAAAAATCTGGACACAGAACACAAAGAAGCAAGGACAGCTTATTAAAATAAAATTAATTGATGTTGATTTTAGTTACAACGACTATTAGCTAGACCATCCTTAAGAATTCTTGACTAAAACGAGGGCCAACTGAGGAAACAGTCATTTTCAAGTACAAAATACAAGGAAGATTTAGTGGACAGAGATGTAGACATTTTTAAGTCAAAAAATCCAGAAATTAGCATTGATATTTGTTTTTCTAAGGAAATTATAAATACTTATTCTCAAAACCATATTATGAATCATGTTACTAGGCATCCTGGGAGAAACAAAGCCATCTTGGGTAGAATGGCCCAGACTCTGTATCTCGCAGGCAGTTTTCCCGTACTATAGAGCCTTCTCACCTTAAAAGTTGTGGTGCCATAGAGCTTGGTGGTGTGGACTGTCTCTGGAAGCACGTTAGTGATGTTGGTAATGAATTCTTCCAAGTACTTACAGGACTTCTCCAAGTGTGTCGTATTGATAATAATCTGGACAAGCTAGAAAATAACAAGCACATGTAAGAGTCATTTGACCATTCAGCCCACAACGAATACTCAAGAGGAATCTACTGATAGAAGAAAAACAAAAGTCATAATGGCAGCGGCCATCTATACTCTACAAAGGGCTTGTAAGAGCACGGTCTTAGGTTGTACTTCCTCTATGAAGCCTTCCTTGACTTCCCAAAGCATCTTGTATTTCCCCTACTATAAAAGCACTTGTCATTCTATTTTAAATGTATATCCTCTGTTTAAGAGATTAGACTAAGGACAAAAACTGCTAGTGTTTAGCACAGTGTCTGGCAATAAATGACTGCTAAATGAATTAAATAAATGAACTCCCACTGAAAGAACAAGAATAACTGAAATGGCAAGAAGTTTCAAAATGAATCATAATGAACACAGAGATGTTGGAATAGACTGCAGTATATTAACAAACTACATTAGTTTCTAGAAGAAATAACATGGACATTACAGTCAGGGAAACAAGTGGATTAACTTCTTTCAAATTAATAATCTGGAGAAAGTTTTTTAACTTCTCTAATGGCTGCTTTTTTATCTGTAAACTGCCAAAAAGAATTTCTAACTCACATAGTTACTTTGAGGATTAAGTATCCTTTTGTTAATACTATTTTCCTTTTCTAACAGGAGAGATCCTTAAAAACGACAGTATTGGTAAGATAAAAAGTCATTTATAAATAACTTTGAGAGGAGGATGAGAAAGAATGGCTCTTACTGTCCGTATAGAATTAAAGTTTGTAAAGTTACTTCACAATTCATTTTCTTACACTGTATTCCCAGCGACCTGGAAAAGTAAGTTAAGTGGGCATAATTATTGCTTCTATTTTACTAAACAGAAACAGAATGAAATGATTTTCTCCAGCTCACATAACCTAAATGGAATTAGGACTCAAATCCAAGTCCTCTACCTTCAAATTATGGACTCATCGAAATGACTTCTGATGTTGCCTTTTAGCATAAGCACAAGATGGCAGCCCTGGGCGGGGGGAGGTGCACATTTACCATACATTAGGCTAAAATAATAGTTTCTGGGTCTGTCACCAACTAGACCTCGAAATGCTTTGATTCCACTCTTGCAAAAAATAAGTTTAAACTGAAAAAAGGAGAGGTACCTATTACTTATTCTAACTATGAAAAGTATTGACATTTCGCAGTCTAAAAGAAATTTGAAAAGAAAATGGAATAGAATCTTTTTTTGTCTCTCTTTTCTACATGTTTAACTTTTTGTTTCCACAAGACTGTGTGTGGCGGCAGGGCTGTGGAAGGTAGGGGAAGTTTGGGTGTATAAGGTTACGGATGAACTTAGGTGTACCTTTGAGTCCAGTGAGAGAGTGAGCCGGGGCAGAGTGGGTAGATGACACAAAGGGAAATCAGAACTGAAGACGAAGGGGGGCGGGGGGTAACATACATTTTACAATCAAATGGTACTTCAAAACAATGTTTAAAAGTTGAATTACACCTCAGTAGAAGCCATTGTATTATACTGTGGAATATGACACAAAAATATTAATAGGATTATAATCAGAAAGTACACTCTTATCTCCCCAACAGCAACCAGCACAGGGCTAAAGCACAGTTCATTCTCAAAGAATCCATGTCAAATCATAATGACAATGCTTTCGTAATGGATTGGACTAAGGAAAAAGGTACTCAAGGATCTATTCCCCAAGGATCAGCTGGAAAATGTGAGGGAAATATCTACTTTTGAAACATGAAGACAAAGGGCAGAGACCCAGAGATGCAATTCCAAACAAGTGAAATGCTAGGGCAACATTGGGACTTGATCTCTGTATTATTCCCCACAGCCTATCAGACAAGTTCATATTCATCACCCTTCCCTTCATTCTACAGTTTGAATTTGGAGACTCTGAGTCTTGGACACAGATACGATCTCCTACAAAATTACCAAAAACATTAGACTTTTAAGCGTAGAGTGCTCTAGGAAAGAAAACCTACCAAAATAAGCAGCTCATCACCCTCTTCCTTTCAACACGTTTCTCCCTCAAAGAAAGGCTAAAATCGTTTAAAAATTTTTAATTGTCTAAATTAAATCACTCTTCTTCCTGAGTGGGAGGGTGGCTACCGGCAAGGTTGTCTTGATGTATAAGTTAGAAAGTCAGAGAGCTAATTTGGAGAACTGAAGAATTTCTATTTTAAAGTCGGCATTACCTAGAGGGAACATATTCCATCTATCAAAAGAAATCCTAATAATAAGGAGGAATCATGTCATGTTATCGAAATAAAAAATAGTGGCAGTCAAAGAGAAAATTGTCCTGTTTTGCAGGATATTGGCAGTTAAAAAAAAAAAAAAAAGGAGGCGGCTTCACTGGGTACAGTAGTAATTTCCCTTGACTTTTTAAAGATCTGTCAACACAAAAGATCACCATGAATTACATCAACTGGCTGTCAGTCACTTTTGAAATGTTTCATTGCCTAGCACAGAATAGACTATTAAAACACTCTACGATTACATTAGATACCATGTCATTTTCAAAAGGAATATTGTCTGTTCACGAGGCCTAAATGATCTCTACTTCTGAATGACAGCTAACCAAAATCTTTACAAGGGCATTTACAAATGTGAAGCCAGATACTTTAGCGGTAATTCTGAACTTAAGGATGAAATGAAGCAATTTCAGATATCAACTTCCATCAGAGTTTGAGCTCCTTTGATATTTTTAACCCCCACTTCCCACTCTCTTCCATAAATATATCACTGTAGCAATCCAAACTGTCCTTAATATTGTTTCAAGGACATGGTATTAGCAATAGATTAAGTATTGGTTATAGCTTATATAAAGCAGAGTTCTCTGAGGATTGCCTGGAAAAAAAAGAAAGAAAACACTATAAAGCAAACAACCACCTCTCACACATGAATGACATGAGTCACTTAGGTTAAAAACCATTAAGAAGCAGAAAATATTTCTGTCTCTCATTCCCGTAGAAGAGACAATGATGAGGAAAGCGCAGAGCAGACTGTGGAAGTCACCTGTTACCTTCTCACATCCTCTGTTTCCCAAAGCAGAGAATTCAGGACACTGAAGCTCCACAAGGACTGACCCAAAGCAAGAAAATGAGAAGTCACCCCACCCTCCACACTGCCAGTGCTTCTCAACTGTTGGATTGGCAAGAAGATGAAGAACTAAATAGCGGCCTTGGTTCTCATTCGCAAAAATAAACTCGACCTAAGATTTCAAGGATTTTTTTCTCCATTTCACCCAGCAAAGATAAAAAAAGCTGGTTCGACTACCAATTTTTTACCATCTCCAAAGCAAATACCTAAAATACTGAAGTACTTGGAGCTAGTGGTTCCAAATTCAAAATCTAGTACAAAGCTTACATTTGACAAGACTTACTTACAAAATAAGTGATATTAGCGATATCAGTGCTGTTAACAACAGGGGATGGCAAACAGTGATATATGGGAGATATACAACAGGATAGAGCCACATGGTCAATTTAAATGATATTAAAAAGAAAGGTGGAGGGGCGCCTGGGTGGCTCAGTCGGTTAAGCGTCGGACTTCGGCTCAGGTCATAATCTCACGGTTTGGGAGTTCGAGCCACATGTCGGGCTCTCTGCTGACAGCTCAGAGCTTGGATCCTGCTTCCAGTTCTGTGTCTCCACCTCTCTGCCCCTCCCATGCTCATGCTCTGTCTCTCTCTGTCTCTCAATAATAAATAAATGTTAAAAAAGTAAATAAATAAATAAATAAATAAATAAATAAATAAATAAAAGGTGGAATGCAAGGCATTGGTCATTTATTTGGGTCTCCTGGGGCACTATTATAAATATAACTTAAATATATATATAAATATTCAATGTGGTATCACCAATAGGAAATCTTAATTTCTTTAACTTAACCATAGGAACCCACCTACCTATCTTTCTTTTTTCTTTCTTCTCTTCATCAATTAAGAACCCCTCTGTGCCAAGGAATGAGAATACAGCTGTACATAATTACACACACGACAGACAAGGCCCCTGGCCTTGTGGAGATGAGAGTAACCACAAACTCATATAAACATACAGCATAATATCAAGTAGTAATAAGCACGCTGATGGTAGGGCTCAGATAGGTGGCCGAGGAAGGGCTCCTTAAGGAAATGACATTTGAGTGGAGACTCAAATAAAGTGAAGTTATATTCTTTCTATTATCTACAATAAATACAACTTAATCCAATTTATACATTAAACCTTTCTATCAACTCATTCTTCATAAAGAAGTAAGATGTGTTTTGATTCATCTGAAAATTTTCTTTCAAACGTAACTAATTCTCTGACATTCTGAGATTAATATTAACTGGTGGTTTATTTCCTTCCTCTCCATGGCACTGATGTTTTTAAATTAATGTAGTGCAAGAGTAAAGGTTCAGAACAAAGGAAATCTTATTTTAAACGTTATTTCAAATCTTATTTTTAAAAGAAAATTTTGTATTTCAAAACTTGTCTTAAATCTTATTTCCAAACTACTTACTGGTTGTGTGGCCTTAGGCAAAGTTAAGATCTCTCATCATCTTAAAATTGAGATAACAGCATCATTGTCATACCAAAGAAATAATCAATATATTACAAATTATCACATATAAATATTATATAAATGATAAAGTACTGAATGTAATATATACCAAATTCGTGAAAGCTATTATTGATATGGACTTACTTAACATATCTCCCGTTAAATATGGCTTAAGAAAAATCTACAACCATTCTGACTAGTCTCACTTTAATTCCTATCCATTAGCCAGAGTGGGCACTTAATGCTACAAAATAACCACATTATCCAGCACCAACCAATCTCTTTTCCATACCCCCAGATGTACTTTCTCTCTGCTTCAACCCCAACATTTGCTCTGGATCTCTACTTTCAGCTGAAGATCTATCTTTCACTGAGAAAACAGAGCATTTGGAGTATTCCACCACAAAATATGCCCAGCCACCACCATCTGCGTCCACATACACTGAGTCTCATCTGTTACCAGAGATGAACTTTACACCATCTAAAGCCAATCCCTCTGTTTGTGCATTGCAGTCTACATCCTCTCTCCTACTCGAGGGCATTACTCCAAAGATTCCCCCTTTCTCCTACATCGTCAACTTTCTGCTTTCCATTGCAACATTCTCATCAGAAATAACAGGCTATTACATCTCCTGTTAAAAAACAAAACAAGGGGCGCCTGGGTGGCTCAGTCAGTTAAGCGTCCGACTCCAGCTCAGGTCATGATCTCACAGTTTGTGGGTTCAAGCCCCGCATCAGAGTCTGTGCTGAGAGCTTGGAGCCTGGAGCCTGCTTTCGATTCTGTGTCTCCCTCTCTCTCTGCCCTTCGCCCACTCGTGCTCTCTCTTTCTGTCTCAAAAATAAATAAACATTTAAAAAAAAAACCTTTTGCTTAATTCACTTAATTAAGTGAATTAATTACCAATTACCTGCCAATTACCACCTCACTGGCTTACCTTTCTAATAAAATTCCCTGAAAGAGTTGCCTTCTCCTTGCTGTCTCCAAAGTCACTCTTGTCATTCTCACTCTTCTCATACATTAAATTGTGTAATTCAAGTCAACACCTTATTTTAAAATGGTTTTATATTTACAAAATAGTTTCAAAAAGTTCCCAAGTGTGCCACACCCAGTTCTTCCTATTGTTAACATCTTCCATTACTATGGTATATATGCCACAACTAAGCAACCAACATTGGTATATTACTGTTATCTGAGCAACACGCTTTATTCAGATTTCACTAGTTTCTCCCTAATGTTTTATCTTTTTCAGGATCTCGTCTAAGATACCACATTACATTTAGCTGTCATATCTCCTTAGCCTCTTCTGGTCTGTGACAGTTTCTTAAGACTTTACTTGTTTTTGACGACCCTACAAGTTTTGAGAAGTACTGGTCAGGTATTTTGTAGAATGTCCTTCAGCTTGGGTTTGTTTAATCTTTTTTTCACAGTTAGACTGGGGTCATGGGTTTTGGAAGAAAGATCACAGGTGCCTTCTCATCACATCCTATCAAAGGTACATGCTATCAATATCACTTATCAATGATGATTTTAACCTTGATCACCTGACTGAGGTAGTATCTGCCAGGTTCCTTCACTGTAAAGTAACGTTTTCCCTCCTTCCATACCCTACTTTTTACATGAAGTCATAAGTACAACCTACATACATGCAAGGGGTGGGAGCTAAGTCTCACCTTCTCGAAGGGGTAATATCTATATACGTTATTTGAAACTCTTCTGCACAGGACCCATTCTCTTTTCAACCTGCTCCATCAGAAGCCTTCTATCATCATTCTATTAAAAATGATCTTATTGAGGTCAACGACATACTCCAAGTTGCTAAGTCCCATAGTAATTCTTAATTTTCATCTACCCTGATCTATTATCAGTATTTGTCATAACTGACCACTCCCTCCTTCTTGATACACTTTTTTCATTTGGCTTCCAAGACACCATACTCCTGTTACTGTTATTGTTTTGTTTTGTTTTCCCTCTAATTCTCTAGTGACTCCTTCTCACTCTCCTCTGTGAGTTTTTCTTTCTCCTGACTTCTTAATAATGGAGTGCCCAAGGGTTCAGTCCTTCATCTTCTCTTCTCCATCTTTACAAATTCCTTTAGTAATATTATCCAATCAAGTGGTTACAAACATTATCTATATTCTCCCAATTTTTCATCTCCAGGTCAAACCTCTTTTTCAAATGCCAAACTCATATATACAACCGCTTATTCAATATCACAAACTGTATACGTAATAAACACTACATATTAAATTTCTCCAAAACCAAATTCCCAATATCCTCTACCCCAACACCAGCTCTACCTAAAGTTTTTGCCATCATAGTGCATGGTATATACAACCTTCTATCTGCTCAAATCAAAACATCATGGAGTTATCTTCAACTCCTTCCTCGCTTTCTCTCTCCCTTCAGATCCAATCATCAGAAAAACATGCTGACTCTAAACTCCAAATCTGGTCACCTGTTACTACCTCCATGGCTACCACCCATGTGGCCATCAAATCTCGCTGCATTACTGTCCTCGCTTCCTAACCAGTCTCCCTGTTTACACCCTGCAGTATTGGGGATACCCAATACAACAATGTGATTCCTTTGAAATATGGCACATAGTACCACTAATCAAATTCCTGCAATGATGACTTCCCTCTTCACTCAAAATAAAAACCAAACACTTTACAGTGGCCCTACCACAACCCCCTGGCACTTTTGTAATCTAATCTCCTGCTTCTCTTCCCCTTTCTCACTCCACTCTAGCCTTCCTAGCTTCCTTATTGTTTCCTGAACTAACCAGGAACTTAAATATCTTTAGACCTTTGCTCTAACCTCTGCCAAGAAATGCTCTTTGCCCTTAAAACAATAACTCAACATCAAGATGCTACTCTTTTTTTTAATATATGAAATTTATTGTCAAATTGGTTTCCATACAACACCCACTGCTCATCCCAAAAGATGCCCTCTTTAATGCCCATCACTTACCCTCCCCTCCCTCCCACCTCCCACCCCCCATCAACCCTCAGTTTGTTCTCAGTTTTTAAGAGTCTCTTATGCTTTGGCTCTCTCCCACTCTAACCTCTTTTTTTTTATTTTCCTTCCCCTCCCCCATGGGTTTCTGTTAAGTTTCTCAGGATCCACATAAGAGTGAAAACATATGGTATCTGTCTTTCTCTGTATGGCTTATTTCACTTAGCATCACACTCTCCAGTTCCATCCATGTTGCTACAAAGGGCCATATTTCATTCTTTCTCATTGCCATGTAGTACTCCATTGTGTATATAAACCACAATTTCTTTATCCATTCATCAGTTGATGGACATTTAGGCTCTTTCCATAATTTGGCTATTGTTGAGAGTGCTGCTATAAACATTGGGGTACAAGTGCCCCTATGCATCAGTACTCCTGTATCCCTTGGGTAAATTCCTAGCTGGGTCATAGGGTAGGTCTATTTTTAATTTTCTGAGGAACCTCCACACTGTTTTCCAGAGTGGCTGCACCGGTTTGCATTCCCACCAACAGTGCAAGAGGGTTCCTGTTTCTCCACATCCTCGCCAGCATCTATAGTCTCCTGATTTGTTCATTTTGGCCACTCTGACTGGCGTGAGGTGATATCTGAGTGTGGCTTTGATTTGTATTTCCCTGACGAGGAGCGATGTTGAGAAGATGCTACTCTTTTTAATAAGACCAACTTTGAACCTCCACCAGACTCCTGATTTCCTTAACATGGGTTCCTTCCTTTGTCTTCATCAAATTCACTTCCTTCTATCATACTAGAGGATTTACTATTTATTTTGCTGTTATTTATCACGTTTTCTGCCACTAGAATGTAGGCAAGGATCTCTGTTGTTGTTATTCTTGTTGTTGTTCACTTATTTATCCAAACAGCTTAGATCAGTGCCTGTTAAACACAGTAGGTATGCAATAAATATTATAAAGTCAACAAGCAAGTTATTTATCTTAACAGGACATTTGTTGTAATCTTCTAACTTTTCTTGGTTGAAAAAAACTCCACCCCGTACTGAACTTGACAGTCACTGTTTACCTACCCAGACCTCTTTTTCAACAACACCAGGTAACATACATGGAGTATTTACTACATACTGGGTACTGTTCTAAGTACTTCCTATGTTCATTCAATCCCCACAACAACCCTATGAACTACACGCTCCCAAGAACACATTTATTAAGGGAAGAGAACCTAGGCAGAATTGGAACCCAGGCAGTCTGCTTAAGGACACACACTCTTAACCACTGCTCTGCTGACTTTCTTCCCACAGACCTGGAAGAAGCAACCTGAGGAAACCAGCTAGACCTGCTGACTGAACCGGGACAGTCACGTAAGGTCTGAGAGTGCGAAGCATTCAAGTTACAGTAAGCAAGAACTAAAAGGTAATGTTGAGCGGAGTCAATGTGGGGAAGCCAAGAAGCAAGGACAAAAGCAAGAAAACCAGTGTAGGGAGAGGAAAAGATAAAAGGATAGAGCATATAGACAGAAAAAAGAAGAAACGTGGTAACATAAATTCGAACAAGACAGGCAGACAGACATTAGCTTACAGGAACTCTTAAGATGTGAAGGAACTGACAACCTGAAATAGGGTTCAATTAGTTTTGTGGTTTTATAATACTTCTACTGCTTGAATGGATATGTGCTCGCTGACACAAAATCATCTCTACCTAAACAATTTCCATAGTACTATGGACTTCTTGTAAAAGCCCCTTTGTTATGATGAAATAATTAAGTCAATATGGAAATCAGTACATTATAGTAAAAGTGAATTAAGTTTGGGAAAAAAAACAACCCAGACTTAGGTCTCGTTTCTATCATTTTGTTAACTATATGACCTCAGGCAATCTCGCTGAACTTTAATTACGCTTTCTATAAAATAGGAATAATAACACATGCGTAGCCAGCTTCAAATGTCATTGTACTAAATGAGATGGTATTTGTGAATAGACTATGAAGAATACAAACTGTTCGACAAATGTTACCTAGTACGATGATGCGTGCAGATGTGAACTGACGCTAGTTACCTGTAAAGGAGGATATAATGTCTTTCCAAAGGTGAGCAATATAATTATTCTAAGATTTACTGGTTGGCGATAAAAATCACTGGGTATGTATTTGTCTGTATGTGTACAAACCACCATAAAAGCCAAAATAAATAAATGTGTGTAGATGTTCCTTCATTCATATGCAAGGATATTGATACTGAAAGTACATTATTACCTAGAAAGATCCAATGACTTAGGAATAATATTTAGCATTCGCTGAAATAGTGCCAAGAACTAAAATATAGTTCTTTTGATAAGCTTCTACCGCTTCTCCTGTCCTGACCTGATACGTGCGGGGCCCTTGCAAAGGACAATGGCGTCAGGAAAACTGAAGAACTGAGAAGTTAGGTCTTTCTCTTAAGATGTCACAGTAAATCAATGACATGCACAGTCACAACTAAACTCAAGAGACTTCTGAGGCCAAAGCTGTTTCTATCACACCATGTTCCTTCTACGCTACCTCTTTAAAATGTTTTAAGAGACTGTTAAGTGGAATAAGAAAACCTGTATCAAAAGTTACAATACAGAGATAGTTCAAAAACTAAATAACAGACTTCCCGTCCTACCTGGGATCCACATAAGGAGAACAGTGCACTGTGACAGAAGGAGGAGGACTTCCTGCTTTTCACCCCACTTCATTCCACTTTTCTTTTGCTCAGCCTTCCTGACGATGAAAAGAACTTAACCTATTCTCAGACATAAAGATAATACCTAATATTTCTATACCCAGCAACAGAAAGGAAGCTCTGCAAAATGAGGGAACTGTCCTAAATAATGTCAAATGTAACTTTCAATCATAAAAAAAAGTTTGTTATACACAGAACTCAAACACTGCCAAAGTTCCACATTATAATAGTTTAAAATCTTCACCCAGGGAAAGAGGCTAGCACTCCAAAATCAGAAGGAGATGTTCACCTGGCTTCCAGCTGTCTTTACCTATGAGTCAAATTCATCAACCATTTGCTGAATTTCACCATGATCTCTGACAGTGTATATCTGAAAACGTCAATTTTTCCTAGAGCAACGGACTTCCAAACTACACCACCTCTACAAGTAAAACATATGGCCAACAGCCTTTCCCTTTCCCTGTGAAAAAAAAATTCCTCCAAGCTCTCACTTTTGGCAATATAATTTCCATAAAATGGCAGGTCGACTCTCCCATGCAATCCTGGGTTTCCAAGAGAAAGGAAACTTCACATCTTTCTAAATTTTAGGACTCCACGCCAACGTGCCAAATCTTCAGTTTGCCAAGATACTGTTCGCAACACGTGTGTAATATCCCTTCTTGCTTTGTGAGATTCTGTAAGCTTCCACAGAAATGTGACGATCGCCTTTCTCCCACATTTCCTCAATCCCAGATCCCCAGACTCACATGCTGATAAAGAGTAATTCACCATTCACATACAAGAGGTATCTCAAAACCAAAAGCTGAGTCTAACACAAACCAAGGACTACAAGTGCCAATATCCTTGGCATCCATGATTTACGCACACACATGTGGTTTCATGTTGTATGTTGCATTTGAACTGTCATTCGTTTGGATGAGGAACCTGATGTTGACTATATTCTCCAACCAACAATTTTGTTTTTATATAATTGATGGCAAATAATACAAATGTATCCCAACAACCTCAGAAAGGAAAACCAGTTAGGTACTGAAAATAATGAGAGAGAGAGAGAGAGAGAGAGAGAGAGAGAGAGAGAGAGAGAAAGTGACTTTTCAAAATGTAATAAATGTCTCCAAGAGGACAAAAGAAAAAAACAAATGATTTGTTTTGCACTTTCACCATTAGGAATCCATCAGCAAGAACATGACGGACCATATAGAAAGTTATAATTAACTTACAAACAGGCCCCAGAGCTTAGGGCATCTGTTCACATATTGCCTTGGCTGCCTCCATTAAGAGCAGCTTTACCTCAGTAAGTCCAATATTCTTCCTTTTAATGACATTCTGCAGAGAGTTGCTCAGAGTCCTGGTTAGCAACAGGTTTGTAGATTTACGAATCATGTCATCGACTTCGGTTGAGCTGAAAAAGAATTATCAAGAGTGAGTCATACCAGGGAGCAGGATTACTCTTGAAACAAACAAGGCACCACCAGTGGTACTTCTGATGATGTTAATGATAATGGCAGCAGTGAATAACATTTATTTTGTGCCAGAAATTATTCTAAGTACTTTAATATACTAAAATTCATTTAGTGGTCCTGGGTGGCACAGTCGGTTAAGCATCCGACCCTTGATTTCAGCTCGGGTCATGATCTCACAGTTCATGAGACTGAGCTCCTCGTCGGGCTTTGTGTTGACAGCATGGAGTCTGCTTGAGATTCTCTCTCTATGCCCCTCCCCCATTCATGTTCTCTCCCTCTCACTCTCAAAAATAAATAAGTAACATATAAAATAAATAAAATTCATTTAAACTTCACACCAATGATACAAAGTACTTTTATTATTATTTCTACTTTACAGATGAGGAAATGAAGGCGCAGAGAAGTTAAGTAACTTCTTCAAGGTCATACAGTAAGTAAACAGCAAAAAAAGGCTTTGAACAAGGCCATCCAGCGCT
The DNA here is from genome assembly GCF_018350175.1 of Felis catus. NCBI lineage: Eukaryota > Metazoa > Chordata > Mammalia > Carnivora > Felidae > Felis > Felis catus. The sequence goes on from NC_058370.1 coordinate 88,953,087, forward strand.
AAAGCCCATAGCATTTAAACACTATGATAAACTGTCTCTCAGAGCACATAAACAGTTACCCAGCATGATTCCTCATCCTGAAACCATTATTTCTCCCATACTTCCAAGTCCCTTCACAGATTGTTAATATTAATAATTTTCCAACCTGGTCTCTCCGTCGGCTTCCTACCGCTAATTGTGTACAGCTAACTGCTGATAACGACCCCTAAGAAAAGTTACCTCTGTATTGTCTTCTTTTATAGAATGTCTGTTTAGCTCTGATTCCAAAATAAGTGTTTTAGGCTGGTAGTTTAATAATGCATAAATGTCTTGCAATCCTTACTATCCCAAAAATGACGAATGAAGACATTTTCCTTTTTTGAATTTATTCCCTCATTTTTAATCCAGTGAACATTATTAAGCCCTTATTGTGTGGTGGTTTTTTTTTTTCAGGTAAACTCACAACCCCGAAATCAAGAGTTGCATGCTCTAACAATTGAGCCACCAGGCACCCCAATAATGGCATTTTCTATACAGTAAAGGAAACTAAACATAAAGAAAATGATTCAATACCTATCTATATTTATATGCAAAGTTTGAAAAAGAAAAACAGTCCTGTAACCAATAAACTAAATTCTAGACCTATACATCCTCCATGAGCCCCTGAAAGTATAACCCAAGATGACTTTCTATAAAAGATATGCTTTTAAGACAAATATTTCTTCAATGATAAGGTTAATATTATAGAAATTCTAGTTTATAAACATCAAGAAATAACTGTAAATAGAGATTTGTGAGTTCTTTGTAAATTTATTGCTTGTGGATGATGGTCACAAATTTAATCTCATCCATTTCTCTTTCTAGAGAAGAAAATCAGAGGCTTAGTATAGTCAGATTAAAAATCTTACAATTCTAAATATATAGGCAAGGTATATTATCAGGCTATGTGGAAAACAGAAAAATATCAAAACTAAATATGACTACAGAATGCAAGGACATAATCAGGAAGAAATGATACATCAAAATATTTTCAAAACGTCCACGTAAGGATACATTTAATTGACCAATACCCTATGGCCCACTGCTAACCTTTCCAAAATTATTACTGAACTGAAATACTTCATTCCACAAATATATGAGGTGCTGGGCATTATGTGGGTAGAATAATGAGATGAAAATGGTGAATGAACAAAATAGTCATGGTTCCTGCTTTCATATATTAAACTAATAATTATACCAGGTCAATTGTAATATGAGCTACAAATAAGTATAGGTTGCTATAAAAATTATTAACACAGGTATCTAAAGAATCTGGTGCCCCTGATATTAATCACTCTCATGATATCCTGTACTTATTACATATCTCTATTATGGTTTAAGAAGACTGGGGCGCCTGGGTGGCTCAGTCAGATCAGCACCTGACTTCCGCTCAGGTCATGATCTCATAGTTAGTGAGTTCAAGCCTTGCGTTGGACTCTGCACTGACAGCTTAGAGCCTGAAGCATGCTTCAGATTCTGTATCTCCCTCTCTCTCTGCCCCTCCCCTACTTGTGTTTTCTCTCTCTCTCTCTCTCTCTCTCTCTGTCATTCTCTCTGATAAATAAACATTACAAAAAAAAAGAAAATCTAGCAGATTTGGATGTGATATAGAAGATTAAGAAAGACCACCACTATCTTCATCAGAACAAAAAAGTCAGGTGTAATCTAAAAGCTATATTTTCCTTCAATGTCCACAAAGTATAATTAGCACACATACATAAATGTATACCTGAATTGCGCACCATGACAAGCCTTTGAAAGGTGACCAAAGGGTAGCAGTCACTTTCATACCTGAGGCCATTTGCTACTCTGGGTACAGATGGATACAAGACTGAAACAGTCAGAGGCTGAAAGGCTTTGGTGAGATGGAGAGAAATTAGCCAAACCATTAACAGTATGGGCTGCTATGACAGTTTGGAACCCTGGAGAACCCCGAAACAAAAATAAATGAACTGATGCAATAATTCTCCCCTACAAGAATTCTGCTCCACAAGAAATGGTGAGGGGGGTGCCTGAGTGGCTTGGTCAGTTGCGCTTCTGACTCTTGATTTCAGCTCAGGTAATGGTCTCACAGTTCATGGGTTTGGTCCCCATGTAAGGCTCCGCACTGATGGTGAGGGGCCTGCTTGGGATTATCTCTCTCCCCCACTTCTCTCTGCCCCTCCCCTGCTTGTGCACATGTGTGCTCTCTCTCTCTCTCTCAAAATAAATTAAAACACACACACACACACACACACACACACACACACACACACACAAAGGGTGAGGGCAGGGCAACTGGGCAGCTTAGTCAGTTAAGCATCCCACTCTTGATTTGGGCTCAGGTCATTATCTCATAATTGTGAGATCCAGGCCCCTATCGGCTTCACACTGAGCATGGATCCTGCTTGGGATTCTCTCTCTCCTTCTCTGTCTCCGCCCCTCCTGCACTCAATCTCCACCCCTCCCCCCCAAAATAAATAAGCAGTTATAAAAAGAAAGAAAGAAAGAAAGAAAGAAAGAAAGAAAGAAAGAAAGAAAGAAAGAAAGAAAGAAAGAAAGGGTGAAGACAATGCTAGAAAACAGAGACAGATCTTGCAAATTCTGCAAGGGGTTTTGTTTTCAGGGCTACAGAAACTCAATCCAAAAAGGAGAAGAAACTAATGATGAAACCAGCCCAGCTCAAATCCTGTTAAGGTCAGAGATAAGCTCCTGGATAAAAGTTCTGGAATTTTAGAGTTGGTCTTCTGGACAAAGAGATTCTGCAGTATCATTTGAAATCAGAAGTAGTTTGAAACTAATTAAAACTGAGACTCACATTTAGCTCACTCAAGAAATCTGAATGATCTATCAAGCAACTAGGAGTTGCAGAAGAAGAAAAAGAATGAGAAAGGAGGCATATTGAAAGACATACTGGCAAAATCATCTCCAAACATGACAAAATATTTCAACCCACATATCCAAGAGCTTTAGTACCTCCCACACAAAATTAACACACACATTTAACAACATCAGAGTCATGGGGTGCCTGGGTGATTGAGTCAGTTAAGCGTCCAACTTTGGCTCATGTCATGCTCTCACAGTTGGTGAGTTCGGCCCCCGCGTCGGGCTCTGTGCTGACAGCTCAGAGCCTAAAGTCTGCTTCAGATTCTGTGTCTCCCTCTCTCTATGTCCCTCCCCCGCTTAGACTCTGTCTCTCTCTCTCTCAGAAATAATAATGAATAAGGTTTAAAAAAAAGAATATTAGATCAAATTGTAAAGTCCAAAGATAAAAAGAAAATCTTAAAAACAACCATGGAAAGAAGACAATACATTCAGAGGAACAAGAATAATGATGGCTTATTTCTCTTCAGAAAACAATGGAGGCAGACAGTGGTATGACATCTTTAGACCATCAACCTAGAAGTCCATGTCTTAGAAAATATATTTTGAAAACACAGGTGATAAAAATACTTTTAGAATAATTTTAAAACTATTTTAAAGTATTTTAGAAATATTTTTAAAAGCCAAGAAAATGCCACACCAGCAGATATACCCTAAGGAAATGCTGAAAGAAAATTTTTCATGCTGAAGGAAGATGATGCCAAAGGGTAACCTCGATATGTAGAAAAGAATGAGAAGGCCTGAAAAGGGTAACTATGTAGTGGGTAAAAATAATACAATTTTTTTTCTTGAACTTTAAAATATTATTAAATGTTCAAACACACAATAAACTATTTTAGGGTTAAAACAGGTGTATAAGTGAACTATGTGGCAACAACATCAAAAAAAAAAAAAGAGAAGATAAACTATTTTACACTGTGGTAAGATTCTTAAATTACATACAAAATGATATATTTTTCAGGGTAAACTGTGATACATCAACAATGTACACTGTAGTCCCCACAGCAACCACACAAACAATTGGGGGGAAAAAGCTATACTCAAGTAAAGCCAGTAGGGAAATAAATCACAATACTAAAAAAATTCGGTCAAGAAGAAGGAAGGAAAACATGAAAAGATGAGCAAAAAAGGAAGGAGACAAACAGAAAAACAATAGCCAGCATGCAGGCTTAAATTCAACCACATCACTAAATGCATTAAGGTACACTCCAATTACACAGATTGTATCAAGAGCCAAGAAGCAACTATTTGTTGATTCAAAATGACACATTTTAAAATAAAGACACATGCCCAGATCTCATTTTCAAGATACCACTCAACACTAAAGGGAAGTGGGCCCCTTGGAGAAATCAATGATACCATGGTTAAGTAAGGAAATGTCCCCAAATGTGACAGGAATGCACCAACAAGGCATAGGAGCTAGTCTGAAAGGTTAACACTCCCTACATCTGGGACAGTCTGGCATCAAAAGGAATGAAGATAGTAAAGGAATGAACCAATTGAATTAAGAATCCGTGTGTTTTGGCTGATGATAGATGATAAACAGGTAGACAGACAAACAGACGGATAGAAGATCGATAGCAAGGAAGAACCCCTTAAAATAGAATGCCAAGTAATATTTATACAAGGAATTAAAAAATCAAAATTAATTAAAAATCATAAACCAGTAATTATCAGAGTAAAAACTGATTCAGACAAGAATTATTTTTTTTATTAAAACAAATTTTTTTAGCATTGATTTTTGAGAGAAAGAGACAGAGTGGGAGTAGCAGAGGGGCAGAGAGAGAGGGAGACACAGAATTGGAAGCAGGCTCCAGACTCTGAGCTGTCAGCACAGAGCCAGATGCGGGGCGTGCACTCAGGAGCAGTGAGATCGTAAGCTGAAGTCAGATGCCCAGCTGACTGAGCCACCCAGGCGCGCCTCCAGGCAAGAATGGATACTGTAAGAGGGAGAAAGGTGAAGAACATCTGACAACTAACAGAATACATAGTCTCAAAGTATTTCAACAAAAATACAAACATAACTTATTATAAAAAGAAAATGATAATGATAATTATAGAGGGAGAACAGACAATATGTTAACCACGTAATCAAAATTAATATAAACCATAGGACTTATAATATTATACACACACACACACACACACACAGATACATATATAGAAACAACTAGGGAGGGAAGGAGGGAGAAAGAGAGAGACAGATGGGGGGAGAGAAGGAGTAACAAAGCAAACACACAAAAAATGGTAACTACGTAAAGTGGTAAATATGTTAATTAAAAGTAATTGTATTGTTTCTTAATGTATGTGTATATTAAATCACCACACTTCTTTGCCTTAAAAAAATCATGTTGTACAACCTAAAAAAAAAAAAAAAAAACAAAAAAAACAAAAAACAAAAAACCGAGCAATTAAAAACAAAGGAAAAAAAATTAGTTTTAACCATTCCCAAAGCCCTTTATTTCATCATTTATCTCTTCATGTGTATAAGTTTCTACCCTGTATACTCCTTCTATGTAAAGAATTTCCTTTTATGTCTGCAGAAAGACTACACACGTCTGTTGGCAATTAATTATCTCAGCTTTTGTTTGGCTAAAAAAAATTCACTTTATTTCTGAAAGTTGTTCTGTTGTCTATAGAAATCTTGCTTGATTTGTTTTTCTGATTACTTCAAGCATGTGGCTCCACTGTCTCTGGCTTGCATAGTTTTGGACAAGTCTCCTGTAATGCTTTGCATTACACCTACATATAGCATCTTTTTTTTTTTTTTCTAAATGTCTTTAAGGCATTATGTTAATTTTTATGTTCACTTATTTGAAAATGATGTGCATTTTTCTTTGCTTGCTTTGTTGCTATTGCTTTGCTGTTTATCTTAATGAGGTTCTCAAAATCTGGAGTCTCTGGTTTGATGTCTTTTATTATTTTTGGAATACTCTTAGCTATTATCTCTTAAGATATTTTCCCCCTGTTCTCTTTATCTTCTTCTTGGCCCCTCAATTATACTGTTTGTAACTGCCCCACAGATCTTCGGCACTTTCTTTCTTTCACCTTTTTTTCTCTTTGTGTGTCAGTTTGGGAAACTTTCATTGACCTATCTTCAAGTTCCCTGACTTCTTACTTCAGCTGTGGCAAGTCTACTGATGAGTCTCTCAAAGGAAGCCTTCATCTCTTAAAAACAGTTTCTTATTTCAAGTATTTTCATTTGACTCTTTCTAAAAATGTCTGTTTCTCTACCGAAAGTCCCTATCTATTCATGTAAGTGGTATTTTAAAGTCTCTAACTTTAAAAGTTCTATCATCTGGGTCATCAGAGTCTGGTTTGTTGACTTCATTGTCCCTTGACAATAGAGTTTGTTTTTAATTGCTTGTTTGCATGTCTCACATTTTTTATTGAAGATTGGATTTCATATGTAAGACATTAGAATCTGAGGTAACAGTATTTATACTTGGAAATGACCATGTTCTCCTCCTGTTGGGCCATTTGCATAAGCAGGAGTTGAGCTGGGTTTGGGTTTTGTTGTTCACATGGTTATCTTCAGTGCGTCACAGATTTCAAATTCTCCTAATAATTGCATGGGACTGGTGTGGGTGCTGGAATCCCAGAGGGTTTTTCATAAAGTTTCTGTACCACCCACAGCTCTCAGTTATACCTGTGTGCCTATGATACAGAATGGATCTTTCTCTACATTCTTCCCCATCAATCAGTGCTAGATTGCAGCCACTTGTTATTTAGCTGCTGCGAAACTATTAATGGAGACCAATGGACTTTCTCTGTTGTCCTGGCCAGCTTCAGTCTTGGGTAGGCCCTGTGTGCCCAGTTCTCAGAAGCAGAGCTTGCTCAACATCCCTGCCATCCTTTTAGTGGCAGCCAACTCCGCTTTATATCTCCAGTGGGTCTACCACAGTTTTCTGCCCTCCCCCAGTGTTAGAAGACCTTTAATAGTATCGGTATGATCCCAGGCACAGGACTGTTTTCTGCCTTTGTTCCAGGGGTAAAAGGATGTTTTTCCTTCAGTGCTTCCTGTACAAAGAATGGGTCTTTTCCTGTACCCTGCAGAGAGACAGAGTTTGCTGTCCTTACTCCAGTGGTGCAGTTCTTGATCTGTGTAAGTGAAGGGTCCAAACCATGGGGGTGGGGCTTCATGCCTTTCTCACAGCAGTGGCTGATCCCCTTTCTACACACCTGCAATATCATGGAGGGTTCTTTCTGCTCTCTTATTCAACCCCCAATCTTTCTCAAGGGCACCTAGTAGAGGTCCATGGAAAAGAACATATGAGGGCATGTTCTGGATCTCGGACTCACAACTTGAGGTTCCTTACTAACATGCCAGTTCCAACTAAGGTTTTAGCAATCCTAAGGCTTTGATTGATTTCCTCCTTCTCACTTGTATAGTATCTATACCTTTCTTTCTTGATCTGCCACGGGTACGGGAATCTGTGCATCATGTTACTCTCTTTAGAGGGGCCAGCCTCATCTTAGATTTCAGGGCAGTTGGTCACCCTGTAACTTCAGCTGTCTGATGGGTTCCAAAAAAAGTTTTCATTTTGTAGTTTAATTGTTTTGTTTGTTTTGTTCATTGTTAAGGAGGAAGCAATACTCTTTCCAGCTTTCTATATTGTAAACAGAAGAAGTATCTCACAGTAATTTGCTTTAAAAAAAAAAAAGTCCTATGCATGTGCATGTATTCACACGCAAGAACGACTAAAAGAAAAAGATTTCCCATATATAAAGAGTGGTTATCACTATGTGTTAAAATTTTGAGTCTTTCAATTTTTTTCTTCTTTGGACTATTCTCTATCTCCTAAATTCTTTACATAGATCTAATTTTATAACTTAAAAGAATCTGTGTGTGTGTGTGTGTGTGTGTGTGTATGTGTGCGTGTGTGTGTGTGTGTGTGTATTCTACTTTTTAAGTCCAGCGCAAGTGCTAGAACATTATTTTACCAAAGAAATGCCATTTATTTGCTTACTTTTAAAAGAATTTTCTTTCAAACAGAGTTTTGTGTCCTCAGAATTCATATAATTCAATATTTCTCATGTTATTCAGCATCCTCTGTCCAATGTAAAAGGGAAAAGTCTTATAAGAAAAAGAGTTTGACTTAAGAGAATAATTATCCTTAAGCCTTCATAAAAATGTCAGTACAGCAGTTTTTCTTATTTTAAGAGTCTTGTGTTTAAGAGAACTAATTGTTTTATACATATTATTTTTTAATGTTTATTTATTTATTTTTAGAGAGAAAGAAAGAGAGAGCATGCATGCACATGCATGAGTGGGGGAGGGCCAGAGAAAGAGAGAGAGAATCCCAAGTAGCTCTGCACTATCAGCACAGAGCCTAACACAGGGCTCAATCCCATGAACCGTGAGATCATGACCTGAGCCGAAATCAAGAGTCAGATGCTTAACCAACTGTGCCACCCAGGTGCCCCTATATGTTATCTTATATCCCATATTAGACAGCTATGATTGTCAAAGTGGTCTCTGTCACTCCAAGTTAGAAGGTAAATATACCCTAGAAAATAAGGTAAATGTAAACCAAAGAATAAAGGCACCTGTAAAATCTTCCCAAATTGAATTTTTTTTTAATTATTTTTTTTCAACGTTTTTTATTTTATTTTTGAGACAGAGAGAGACAGAGCATGAACGGGGGAGGAGAAGAGAGAGAGGGAGACACAGAATTGGAAACAGGCTCCAGGCTCCGAGCCATCAGCCCAGAGCCTGACGCGGGGCTCGAACTCATGGACCACGAGATCGTGACCTGGCTGAAGTCGGACGCTTAACCGACTGCGCCACCCAGGCGCCCCTTAATTATTTTAGAGGTAGAGAGAATGCAAGTGGGGTAGAGGGGCAGAGGGAGAGAAAGAGAGAATCCCAAACAGGCTCCATGCTCAGCACTGAGCCTGACATGGGGTTCAATCCCATGACCCAGGGATCATGACCTGAGCCAAAATCAAGAGTGGAATGCTCAACTGACCGCACCACCCAGGCACCCCTGAATATTTATTTTTAATTGTCGATGTTAAACATAACAAAGGTAGTTTTCAGGCAAAAACTTGATATATTCAAGCAAGAAAAAAGACTTTTGAACAATTTACTCAACATTATCCCTTTATCATATTGCCTTTCCTCCAAAACAGGATAGAAAGAGTCATGATGCAATGAACTTGTAATATTTTTTATATGGTAACATACGTATCAGTACCCTAGAGATCACTCTCAGTTATTAAGTCATTTGGTGGTAGTGGTAGAGAGGGTGGGCCCTAAGGGGTAAACAACTTTTAGTTTATAACTTCCAAAGATAATCTCATTTCCATGAAATCAACCTCATTTTCAGGGAAAAGAACAAATGAACTCTACAAACCATGCTTCATTTTTTAATTAGTAAGAATGATTATCAAACAAGTTACTCAAACTATTTTCCAATTATATTTACTTTCAGAATTCCCTGGCATGCCATACATTCCATCCACTCATTCTTTTTTGTTGTTGTTGTTTCTTAATTGACTGAGCTGGTGCAGGAGATGTTGTGCTGAACAAAACATTAAATGTTTCTACCCTTCAAGAGGCCTTTTCTAACATCCTTAATTTGTCTCAACATTTGGTTCCTATGTTGATGCTCTCTCTCTCCGTGATCGCGCTTATCACCAATCGTTCAGTTCCTCAGATTACACACTCCTTGAAGACAGGGACTGTATTTTCAGCATCTTAATGTCCTCACTACCAAGTACAATCTGACAAATGACAGATTACCTATAACGTGAGGTGAATAAACCAGCAAATAAACAAAGGAGCCTACAGGCTAACACATAGATAAAAGGAGCCTACAGAAACACCACAGATACAAGGAGAGCAATCAAATCTATGAGCAGCTTTGATCAACAGTATTCATAAGGTACAGAAAGAGCACAGAGGAGTCAGTAGATCAACTCCATTAGGGATGGAGGTGGTCAGAAAGCCTCCATTCATTAAAGGCTTATAATGAGCCTTGAAGGATGGTAGAAGACAGGAGCAAAAACACGGAAAAAGTGATTTTAAGTAGAGATAGAGTCAGGAGAAAAGTCAAGTCTAAAATAGCGTCTTATGATCAGAAAATACCAAATAGGTTGTTAGGACTGAAGCACGGACTGACACGGAAATTAGCATGGGATATGAGCCAAGAAGGCTACAAGGGAGACTAGGTCAAGGGGTGAGGGAGCAGGCAGATAGAGAAGTACATCAGGTTAGAGTTTGAACTTTATGCTGTAGGCCATGAGGAATCCTTGGAAAGGTGAGCATGTAAAGTTAAATGATAAGATTTGATTGTAGAAAAATTACTCTAGAGAACATACAGAATAGAATGAGGAGAAAGGGTAGATGGTTGGGAAAGCAAAGTCAGACAAATAAGGACAATTAGGAGACTATTAAAATGGCCCAAGTCAATTATAACTACAATGTGAATGAAAGCAGCCACACTGGGAAGAGAGAACTTTAAAGAAAAAAGAACTGAAAACAAACAAACACCAATTAATATAATTTTGTCACCAACTGGATTTCCAGAGGCTCATTTACAAATGAGCCATTTGTTAAATGGGAATAATTAACACTTACCTGCAAGAAACATTATGACAATTATCTGAGATTATGCATGTAAAATACTAACACAGTGAGGCCAAAGTGTAAGAATTCTAAACACTGCAGTAATTGTTTTGTTGAGGCTGATGCTGATCAGATTTGAATCCTGGCTTAAACACTTAATCTTGTGTGACCTTGATAAAGTTATTTAACCTCTCTCGGCCTCACTTTCTTCCTCTGAAAAATGGATTACACTTTCTAGGACCTCATAGATTAGTACTATTTTGAATTTTACAGACATTTTTAATATATTTGTAAAGTGTTTACAAAAATTAGACCAATGCTTAAAACTTTGTTTTTAATAAAAAGTTATTAATAGAAAATAAGGAGTTGGAATGATTCTTAGATTTCTGGCTTGGGTGAATGGTGGTATCATTCACTGAGGGGAAAGGACTCCTTTGAAAGCCAATCATGATGATTATTCTCCCTCAAATTCTTTAAGATGAATTAAGTAGTCTTCTAGGTGTTCTGCAAGTAAATTAAACATATTTCAACACCCGCCATCGTATATTTTCATGCCTAATATCCTCAGTAGATACTGACAATATCTGGGGGCAAAGAACTGTGTCTTTTACTTCTGCAGTCTCAGTAAACAGGATGTATCTGCTACATAAATAGGCTCAGAACATGTTAGTCAAATAATTTAAAGGAGATATGGATACCTTTAACAAGTCCAGAGGATATTTGGAAAGAAGGATATTTCCAAAGGATTTTATTTGCTACTCCCCTAGTGGCCTTAAAGTTTCATCAAGTAGAATGTAAAAATTAATATACTATATTCCAGTAATTCTTACTAATAAAAAATGTTGAAATGCAAATTTATAATGAAAATAGAAAATAAGCTAAGTAATATAAGCAAAACATTATTCACAAGTTTCCAACTTTCACTTTTACCATGATTTTATCAATATAGCAGTACTGTGCTGTGAAGGGCTAATATCACGACTTTCATAATCAGCTGAAAAGAGTATCCAAAGGTTTTCAGAATATTTCTGCACATAAGACTCCCAGTCTCAGTATCTGCAGCATTTCCACTGTTTCAGACATACCTTAGGTGAAGATCTTCTGAAAACTTCAGGCAGGCATAGATAAATTCCTTAATTTGGTTGTAAACTTTTGGCACAAATTCAGAGAAAGGAAACTTTTTTGGAAATGGCTGCTGTAAATGCAAAGAATTAGTGAAAGTAAGTCACAAACTAACATATGCTGAAGATACTTAGAAATTAATTAAAATGCAAAAGGAATTTTCTTCCACATTGCAAAGTGTCTACTTAACAACCTCAAATTTAAGAAAGTGTTTCCAAAAGTTTCCTGACACGAAAAAAATAAGCTATAAATTTAACTAAATAATAATTCAAATGTCTTTTCACACATGAAGGGATAAAAAAAAAAAACTGTGGTAAATACCCAACAATAAAAAGGAATGAATTATTGCTACATATACCAACTTAGACACATCTCAAAAGCATCATGCTGAGTGAAAGAAGCCAGCCTCAAAAGGTTACCCACTGTACGATTCCATTTATATGACAATCTGGAAAAGGCAAAAGTAGATAGACAGCAACCAGACTGGTTGCCAAAGTCTGGGAATTAGGGTTGGGAGAAACTGATTTAAAAAGGAGCAGCACGAGACACCTGGGTAGCTCAGTGGGTTAAGCGTCTGACTTTGGCTCAGGTCATGATCTCACGATCAATGGGTTTGAGCCCTGCATGGGCCTCTGTGCTGACAACTCAGAGCCCAGAGCCTGCTTCAGATTCTGTGTCTCCCCTCTTTCTGCTCCTACCCAGCTGGCGTTCAGTCTCTCTCTTTCTCTCTCTCTCTCTCTCTCTCTCTCTCTCAAAAAATAAACATTAAGAAAAAAAACATCTAATAAAAAAATTAAAAGGAGCAGCATGAGGGAATTTGGGGGGATGATGGAACTATTTTGGTATCATTATTATGGCAGTACATACATGACTCAATGCACTGTTGAATTATATACCAATAGAATTATATATTATATAGCACAGGGTAATTTTTACTGTATATGTGGGGGAGAAAATGTCCTAAGAGTATGATAACAGTAAGTATTTCAAAGTATAAACCAAATTGGAACATGCGCAGCAATACCCTTAACACTTCGACCCCGAAATCATATACTGATTTTCAAACAGGAACTTCTGTTCTTTTAAGCCCCAAAATCGTTCTCTGGGGGTGTTCTAGACCTCTAATGCACTGAGTTGGAGGTAATGCCCTCAATGAAACTGATAAAATGAAAGCTTTGAGAGTATGCCAAATCAAACAGAGAATTTTATTTTACAGTATTCCTCACCTTTTCCAGCTCTATGTCTTGGAATGGGAATTGTCCTACCACCTTTTTATACATCTCTTCACTTGTTACTGGTATAGGGCTGTAGTTGTCAGAATCAAGTATGTTTCTAGAAATAAAATGAAGGACGGGTGGGCTGGTTAATCACTGTAGTGATTACAAGTAATTTTCAGGTAAACTCAAACAGTTGTGTATACAAACCACCAAAACGAATGTTTTCTACTTCCTATTCTATTCCTCTACAATGAAACTATTCATTGCAGGTAAAAATACCTTTGACAGAAGACAGAAAGAAAACTACTCTGAAACAGAGGGAACACAATTATGAACATGATCTCACAGTATTTGAGATTTACAGAGGAGACAAAATTTTACAGCAACATGTAGAAGCTGTAAGGCAAATGGGTAGTAAAAACAAAAGGATGTGTGTGCTCCAGAAAAAAGCAAAGAGGTTTCATTTGTTTTGTTTTTTTTAAAGAAAATACATTTGATTATGTTATTTAATCCTGTATTAGTTCTGTTCTAACTTTCAAAACTGGCAGATGAAGAAAAGTAACTTCTATGATAAACCCAAATTATGTCCATTTACTTCATCTCTTATTCTGTATTAAGGATGAACTTGAACTTCATCCCGAGGAACTGACTCCTTAACTAGACTGGAGTTTCTCTAAAAGCATAGACCAAACTACGAAAATCAAAACCAAATTTACCGAAGGGATCAGATCAGACACTTTTAAGACCATGGATATATCATGTTATGAATTTTCAAGGTTCGTAGAGACATAATCCTCCCCTAAATACAACTGTACCATTAGTAATATTAAAGGAAAAATGTAGTATCTTATAGCTAGAAAAATTTAAAAACGGGGTAAGCTTATCTGGGGACAGGCTATTGCAATAAGCTGCAAGATCACATTAAATAAGGGAATAAAAGTTCAAAAGAAGAAGAAACTCAAGTGATATGACATGAGTTGTGTGCCAAGAAAGTAGTCTAAGGAGATATTTGTGAATGCAAGGTGTGACAGGGCAATAACTGTCTTATTAGTGTATACATGATATAATAACGATTTAAATAACATGTTTCAAACACTGGATTGTAATACACCTCATCTCTATATGTAGAGAAGGAATAATTTGAGGAACCACATAAGTAAGTCTTCAAAAAAGGTTCCAAAAAAGCCTATACTACTCAAAGGGGTTCAATAGCTACCACCCTACAAATGAGCTATATAGTAGGCATGATCCTCAAAGAGGAAACCAACAAATATATTAAGAAGACTCAAGATGATCTGGATGGTATTCAAGGGGGGGAAAAAAAGCCAAAATGGGATCTGGGGAGTCTCCACATAATAGACATGATACACTGAGATCAGTTATCTTGGGAACTTTATTTGGGACATCTCTTCAATTTGCTTGAATTCTGAGTCATAACCTGCATCACAGCTATAATAAAATAAGCCACACATACTTGTTGCTTATAATATTGAGAAGCCTTATGTATAAACATGTGTGTACATACACTAGCACACGCACGTGCACACACACGACAAAGATAATTTCTCACCTGAAAATACCTGCCCACTTCTTTAGCAGAGTTTCACTATACTGATCTCTGATTTCTAACAGCATGTCAAAAAGCTGATTCACAGGAAAACCATACACCTGAAACAAAATAAGAAAACAGCTTCATTTTATAAGGTGATTTTTTTTTTTCAACATGAAAGAGATCAGGCACTGAAAGATATTATCATATTCTGGTCAAAGATTTAAATGAAAGCATGACAGCAGCATGTTTCATTCCCACTTCATGTCTAGTGTTTATCTCAAGAATCAAAAGATACATACCAAAATATTTAAGCTAGTCAGAAAAAAATAAACAGATGATAATTAAAATCAATATATACTGGTACAATGTCAGCTAAGTCCTCCCTGCAACTCATCCTGTACCCTTAGCAAATTTCAGGAGTAGGGAGGGAAATGTGATAGATCGCCCCGCATCTGGCTCTGTGCTGACAGCGCAGAGTCTGCTTGGGATCCTGTGTCTCCCTCTCTCTCTGCCCGTCCCCTGCTCACACGGCCTCTCTCTCACACAAAAATAAATAAATAAACTTAAAAAAAAAACAAAAACACCAAAAAACTCCAAAATCACTCAGGCACTGTATCTGAATTAAGGATATTTTAAAAAAACTAAGGTAGTGAGTGGTTCAATTAATTGACTTGCTCTGAGCAAAAAAAGGGGGGGATTGGAACTATTTATGAGAATATAAATTGGTCAAAGTGATAACAATGAAATGCTATAAAAAGATTAAAAGATCTAGCTCTAGGAAAAGAAGAAACACAACTAAAAACTAAAAGGCATTTATTAAGCTTAAGTAGACAATGAAAAGATTTACACCTGATGAATACTAATCTAGAAAAGTTTATGTAAACAAAAATCACAAACCTGAAGTGTGTCAGCAAAAAGCACAATGAGGTTCTTCAAATCTAACACAAGGTTTGGATCAGAGCAGTAAGACTAAAGGAAAAAAAGACAATGAGGAAAAACACTGTAATTATTAAAAATAAAACTAAATTTTTAATTTATTTAATTGTTTGATGATTCGCCTGGTAAAGGCTCTCCAGAAAGGGTCTAACCCTTTCCTGGCTCAAGGTAACACCAGATTTAGGCAGGAAAGAGCTGAGTAGAGACTCCAGTAAGCCATGATCTATATTTTTAACAGTTGGAAATTTGAAAACATACTTCTAAATAATTCTTCAGTCAAAACAGAAGTCAAAATTGATATTGCATATTATTTTTAAATGAACAAAATGTAATACTTGATATCAAAGCCTATGCAATGTGGTTAAAGCAATTTCAAAATAAAATTTATATTTTTAAATGCAAGCAGAAAACACACAAGACTGAAAATAAACTAAGCACTCAATCCACAAAGCTAACTCAAAAGCCAAAATAAATCATAAGTACAAGAAAGATAAAAATTGATCAAATTAAAAGCAGAAACAACATAGAGACATGAAAAATTTGATCCATGAAAACAAAAGCTCGTTAAAAATATCAATAAAACAGACAAATCTTAGTTAAGTCTGATTAAACAGCAAAAAAATGAAATTAAGCAACAACACAAGGAATACAAAGAGAAAACAAACCTAAATAAAGAGGAAAATAAAAGTTACAAATAAAGTCCATACATAATCTCTTATCAGTAAAACTGAAAACTGAAATGACATGGAAGGTAGGTTATGTGCACACGATTCAAAGATGTATACATGTTACTATGTGAAAGTTCAGTAATTTTGATATTCAAATTCTCTTAATTACAATTTGGTTACTTCCTGTCTGAACTCTCAATTCCTGAAAGAGGCATACTGAATTCACCCATAATGGTACAGTTCATCAATTTCTCTTATTACTAACAGTTTTTGTTCTATACATATTGATGCTTGCTTGTCCTCTATAAAAAGGCTATTCTCTTTTTGGTGGGCTAAAACTAGAATAGTACAAAATATTCCTTTCCTTTCCCATTTAATGGTCTTCAAATTCAATTCTATTTGCCTTTGAGAATATTGCCATTTCTGCTCCTCTTACCTTATTTTCACTTTTTTCATACTCACCATAATGTATGAGTATGTCTCAGTAACCAGACTATAAAACTTCCTAATTCTTTGACATTTCCTGTGATTGCTGACGTATCTGAACCTACTCCATCTTTTTTAAAAAAATTTTTTAATGTTTATTTATTTTTGAGAGAGACAAACAGAGTGGAGCGGACAAGGAGTAGAGACAGAGGGAGACACAAAATCCAAAGCAGGCTCCAGGCTCACCTGTCAGCACAGAGCCTGACACGGGGCTCGAACTCACGAACCGCAAGATCACGACCTAAGCCTAAGTCGGACGCTTAACTGACTGAGCCACCCAGGTTCTCCATAAACCTATTCCATCTTAAGTTTCCCATTTACAATGATTGCTTCTTTTTTATTCCATGTTTTTCATTGGATCCTAGTTCTTTTTAATTTTCTTACAGTGGTTATTAATAAGTTATATACTTTCTTCCCACTGTTTATATGAAATAATCTAGAGTTTTCATTAAAAAAACTTTTTAAACATTAAGTCTCTCTCCTTCCATATGGATTCTTAATAGCATTAAACTTTACAAATAATCAAATAGCTATTTAGATTTATCTATGAGTTTTACTCATTTTTTTGCACACATTTTATTTTAATCCTATCCCATCTTGTATTTTGGATTTTTCATTTTTTGTACAATACCAATAAAACAGGAGAGGTAAAGCATAAACTCTGAATCCTCATGTTTGAAAATGCCTTTCGTTTGCCCTCAAACTAAAATTCAGCATTTCTGATGTGAAAGAAGTGTCTGCCTTCATTTACTCTGCTTGATACTCAATACAGCCTTTCAACTATGGGAATCTGGAAATTTCCTTCTTTTAATTATTTAATTATTAAAGTCCTCTCCTTTGTGTCTATCCTTCCTTTCTAAATCTCAGTTAGATAAGATAAAAAATGAGCATCAGGGGCGCCTGGGTGGCTCAGTCGGTTAAGCGTCTGACTTCAGCTCAGGTCACGATCTCACAGTCCGTGAGTTCGAGCCCCGCATTGGGCTCTGGGCTGATGGCCTAGAGCCTGGAGCCTGGTTCCGATTCTGTGTCTCCCTCTCTCTCTTCTCCTCCCCCGTTCATGCTCTATCTCTCTCTATCTCAAAAATAAATAAATGTTAAAAAAAAATTTAAAAAAATGAGCATCAGCTATCCATCATGTTTCTTAACTTTCCTTTCATATCTTCCATCTCTTTATTTGCTCCATATTTGGGGATATACATTTGACTTTGTCTTCTTGATCACAAAATGATAGTTTTACCTGTTTAATCTATGAATTAAATTTCTGTATTCAGATAATCAGAGATTCCTAAGAAAGCAACGTTTATCTCTGGCTTGTGTGCTTCCTTTTCCTCCTTACTACACTTTTTAAAAATCAGGCCCTGGGCTGACAGCATGGAGACTGGTTGGGATTCTCTGTCTCTCACTCCCTCTCTCTCAAAATGAATAAACTAAAAAACAAAAAACAAAAAAAACACTATCCCAGTACAACCCTTGTCCACCTACCATAACAAACTGAAATATTCACTATATATAATATCTATGAAACATGAGGTTTTTGCCACATGGAATTAATTACATTGTTCCATAATTTTGAATCTTAAAAAATACCTTTTCGGTATTATCAGATGATCTGTTTATATTATTAACAACTATATTAGCAGATCATCTGATGTGGAACCATTCCTGATACAAACTCTCCGTTGTATTAGCATATAATTTTCTAACATATTGCTAAATTTGAATTCCAAGTGAGATGGATCGGGTCAGATCTCTATCATGTTTTGAAATCAGCATTGAGAATACTACACATATTAATACCTGAAATATCGTATCTTTCAAAACGTTTCCAATTTATGTATTGACTAATAATTGAATCAGAAGAAGAGTAGTTTGAAATATGACACAGAAAGTTAGAAAGATATATAGATTTTTGATAAACAAGTAGCATAATCCGTTAGATATAGTGTTTCTTTTTGAGATTTGTTTTGATGTTTCGGTTGTTCTTATTCTAGTTTGCTTTGCTGGGTAATATAATACTGTAAATAGAAATAACATCTGTGGCGTCAACTACTCTGTCTCATAATAAATAAAATGATTGTAAATGTTTGTGATGCAGAGGTGCTATGTTTTAATCAATGTTTTAATCAGATGTTATGTTTTAATAGCCTTGAGATCTAATCCCTATACCATACAACTCACCTACTTGAAGTATATAATTTAATGGTTTTTAGTTTTTGTATATTCACAGACATGGGCAAACATAATCACAGTCAATTTTAAAACATTTTTTCATCTCAAAAAGAAAACCCATGTCATTTAAATTATCCTCCTAGCTACTCCCAGCCCAAAGCAACCACTAATCTACTTTCTGCCTCTACAGATTGATGCTGATCTACTGGAAAGAAAACAGGTATTTTGTTATTTGTTCTTCCATTCAAAAGAATATACAGCATATCTACAAAGAAAGACTCCATTAAGATTAATGTTCTCCAGAGATACACATTTCAAACAGTATGCTTGGGAAGTGGCCTCCTCTTAATGATACCAAATACGACTGCATGAAGAAGAGAGGGCAGTTCCCTGCTGAGTGGTGTAGATCCGTCACATCTCAAATGTATCAGTCACAGAGAAAAAGTTAAGAACCCCTGCTTTACAAAAAAGAAATTGCTTGCAAGGAATCTAAGTTTTCTAAAAGAAAAAGCTTTTC
The DNA here is from genome assembly GCF_018350175.1 of Felis catus. Classification (NCBI taxonomy): domain Eukaryota; kingdom Metazoa; phylum Chordata; class Mammalia; order Carnivora; family Felidae; genus Felis; species Felis catus. The sequence goes on from NC_058370.1 coordinate 88,972,207, forward strand.
CCAGGAAAATAACCGAATTGGTAAAATCATTGACATGGACAAATATAAAATAAATAAACAAAATCAAGGACTCTTCTCCCTAGAATACAGTAATATTAGTTAATAAATATGATTGGGGGCAAAAAACTTTCCTAAAAACATTACCTTGAAAAAAACATAAAATACCAAAAATAGGACTTATGGAAAGCATATAAAATACCTTTCCAAAATACATGAAGGCAAATAATTAAGAAAAATATATATATTCCTGGTGAAAAACACCAAATACTGAAAAAAAATTCCATTTTAATTTACAGATTCACTGCATAACAACACTATACTTCAATTTGGGGGAGGGAGGATATTGTAAGTGGTAAAAGGGATGTGACAAAGTGATTATCAAATTAATCTGGAAGAATGAGAACATAAATAGTTAGCATGTCCTAAAAAGAGGATTTTAGAGAATGTACACGTCCTATACGAAATTAAACCATACTATGTCAAATATAATAATCAAAAAAATATTACATTGGTTCAAGACAGAGAGGAAAGGGGGGTGGGGAATCATAGAGCCTAGCAAAAGATCTTAGTATTTATAAAATCTATTATTTTTTAAGTTTATTTATTTATTTTGACATGGGTTGGAGGGGCAGGGAGAGAACAGGAGCAGGGGAGGGGCAGAGAGAGAGAGGGAGGAAGACAATCCCAAGCAGGCTCCCTGCTGTCAGCACAGAGCCTGACTCAGGATTCCATCTCCTGAACCATGAGATCATGACCTGAGCTGAAATCAAGAGTTGAATGCTTAACTGACTGAGCCACCCAGGCACCCCTATAAAATATATTATTATATGATAAAAGTAGCCTCCGAAATATGTTGGGAAAAGAAGGGTATTAAGGAACAATTATGTCCCCACAAAATTCATATGTTAAGGCCGTAACGCCCAGTGTAGCTATATCTGGAAATAAAACTTAGATAATTAAGGTTAAATGAGGAAAGGTCCTGATCTGATGGGATCAGTGTCCTTAGAAAAGAAGTAGGCGACAGTAGGATGCCATGTGAGGAAAGGCCATGTGAGGACGTGATGAGAACACAGCCATCTGCAAATCAGCAAGAGTTCTCACCAGAACCCAACCAGAAGCATGCTGGCATCCTGATCTCAGACTTCCAGCCTCCAGAACTGTGAAAAAATACATGTCTGTTGTGTAAGGTACCAGTCTATGGCATTTGATTATGGCAATCTGTGCTGAATAAAGTAAAAGATTAACATGATAATGTTATTGTAATGTTACTGGAAGTGATGTGTAGTTTTAAAAAATAATTAAAGATAAAATCCAACTTCACACTCTATATTAAAATAAACTTTTATTTGTTGTGGTACGTATATTTAAAAAGTAACTATAGAAATACCAAGATCAATTATAAACAAATAATTAAATATTCTTTCGAATAAGGAAGACAAATTATAAAGTTAAAAATCAATATATTTACACAAAAATTTAAATTTCTATAATGCCTTGGAAAAGAAAAGCAAAGTTAGAGACACATAAAACTAAAAAAAAAAAAAATTGCGACCTATATATCAGACTAGAGATTAACATTCAGATTAAAGGTTAGCATCCATATTTTAAAGAAATAATACATAATAAAATATTATAAAGCTATTAAAATATAAATGCAATGCATATGAACAGGAAATTTTTAAGAAGATATATAAATAACTAAAAACATCTGAAGAGAGTTTAAAAAATTTTTTTTAATGTTTGTTATTTTTGACAGAGAGACAGAGAGCAAGCAGGGGAGGGTCAGAGTGAGAGGGAGACACAGAATCCAAAGCAGGCTTCAGGCTCAGAGTTGCCAGCACAGAGCCTAATGACAGGCTCAAACCCAAGAGCTATGAGATCATGACCTGAGCCTAAGTTGGACACTCAACTGATTCAACCTACTGAGCCACCCAGGCGCCCCCCCCCCTTTTTTTTTTTTTTTTTAAATTTTTTTTTTTTTTTTCAACGTTTATTTATTTTTGGGACAGAGAGAGAGCATGAACGGGGGAGGGGCAGAGAGAGAGGGAGACACAGAATCGGAAACAGGCTCCAGGCTCCGAGCCATCAGCCCAGAGCCCGACGCGGGGCTCGAACTCACGGACCGCGAGATCGTGACCTGGCTGAAGTCGGACACTTAACCGACTGCGCCACCCAGGCGCCCCCCCCCCCTTTTTTTAATGTTTATTATTTTTGAGAGAGAAAATATCTGAAAAATTTTTCAATACTGGTATTAATCAAAGAAAAACATGTTAAATTAAGATACAATTTCTGACATAGTAGATTAGGAATGATTTTTTGTTTTTAAATATAACTTTCTGTGAAGTAAACAGAATAGGAAAGTTGGCATTCTAAAAGATGATACTCAGAGTGGTGCTAAATGGTACAATATTTTAGCAAAGCAAATTAGCAATATGTATCCAGAGGTTAAGAAATGTACAGATCCTTTAACTCACTAATTTCACATCTAAGAATTTATTAAAATATAAAAAATATAAGAAATATATTTTATATTTTTATATTTTATAATATATTTTAATATATTATAATATATTTTATATATTATATAATATAAGAAATATAAAAATGTAAGAAATATAAAAAATGTTTTTATAGAAATTGGTTAAGTGTCCAACTCAGTTTCAGCTCAGGTCATGATCTCACGGTTTGTGGGTCTCAGCCCCGCATTGGGCTTTGCGCTGACAGTGCAGAGCCTGCTTGGGATTCTGTGTCTCCCTCTCTCTCTATCTCTATGTCTCTCAAAATACATAAATAAACATTAAAAAAATCAATATTTTTATAAAAATATTCACTGTAATGTTTATAAGAGCTAAAAAAGATACATATGTACAATGGAATATTACGCAAGTATGTGTTAAAATTAATATAGATTGATGAGACATTAAGTGAAAAATACAGCTTGTTTTTGTTTAAAATATATATTGTATATTATATTTTCATACACAAGAATCTTTATTTTTTTAAGATACTCATTTTTTAATGTTTGTTTATTTATTTATTTATTTATTTATTTATTTATTTATTTATTTATTAGAGAGAGAGGGAGAGAGAGGAGAGGGCAGAGAGAGGGAGACAGAGAATCCCAAGCAGGCTCCACATTATCAGTGCAGAGTCCAATGTAGGGCTCGAATCCACAAACCATGAGATCATGACCTGAGCAGATGCTTAACTGACTAAGCCACTCAAGCACCCAGAAAAAGAATCTTTAAATTTACATATTAGAAAGCTAATAATAATCATGCCAAGGATCATGACCAAAATTTGTTACTATCGATAATCATATTTTCTTAGAATAAACATTACTTTGTAAGTTAACATTTACATATAACGACACACCATGCTAAGGGAGAAGATAAGACATTAAAAAAATGATCTTAGGACAACAGATACACTGTTGCAAAACAATAAAATGAAATCCATAACCATTATTTAAATAAAAATAAATAACAAGTGGTAGTATATACAAAAATGTGTAAAACTCAAGCCATAACATAGTTATGAGACTTTTTTTTAGTCTCAGAATAGGCAGAAACTTTTAAAAAGTATTTTTAAATTTGCCAAACTTTATTATGACAAAAAGATAAAATGGTAAAAATGTCAGATGAAGTCCTATGCCACTTATGAACGATGAGAGAAATTTTAGAATAAGATAGATATATAAACAGGCAAACATTTAACATTTCTAAATACCAAAAAAGAAACCATAAATAAAAATAAAAGGAGAAAATCTTTACAATGCATTCAGTGACATACCTTCTTTGATTTCAAATTCATATTTATTTATTTATTTTGAGAGGGAGAGAGAGAGAGAGAGAGAGAGAGAGAGAGAGAGAGAGCAAGCAGGGGGGTGTCAGAGACAGAGTGAGAGAGAGAATCCCAAGGAGGCTCCAGGCTGCCAGCACAGAGCCTGACGCGGGGCTCAGGCTCACAAATCATGAGATGATGACCTGAGCTGAAATCAAAGAGTTGGGCGCTTAACCAACTGAGCCACCCAGATGCTCCTCAAATTCTAAACTCCTATACTAAACATATACTAAACAAACCCCTCTACCTTATTACTTGGATGCCACAAAGGCAAAGTAATCATATCCAAATGTTCAAACCGTCATAGGGAAAGAAACCATAAACCTAAGCATTACCTTGATATGCTTTTAACTTACCTTTTATATCTAATCCACCAAAAAATACAGTTAATCTTACCTTCTAAAAATCTCTCCAATTAATCCACATCTCTCCATATACTTTTACCCCTTGTTTCAGCTATCATCACCTCTTGCCTGAATACTAGACTAGCCTACTAATTGTTCTACCCACGTTATTCTCATCCCTCGTCCACAATTTAGCCAAATTGACCTTCTCATTCCAATTTATCCTACCCCCACAATGAACACATACACTCCATTCAACCCAGTGCTTTAAGCATCAAATAGGTCTTAGATAATATGACACCTATCTACTTCTTTCTTTATACTTCATACCACACTTGGCTAACGTTCTACATTCTATGTTCTACCCACTCTGAACATTTTTCAGTTCCCAAAAACAGCTACAGTCCCTTCGATGACAGATTTTACACATGGTATTTACTCTGGAACACTTGCTGATGAAGAGATAAGAAAGCTGGCGGGTCGTGGATATGTTTCTAGCTGGCACTACATGGATATCAAAGCCACTTACTGAAATATTCTAAATGCTAAATTATCTTCTATTATTAAGTTCTCACTATCATTCCTCGAACAGTTCAGATAGAAAAGTACACCCAAAGCCCTTGTACTACCATTCCTTATACCTAGAATTCTCTTTAATTGATCTTTGCATACATAGTGACTCCTTTGCATAAAGAATGCCACTTCTGATCAACTAACCAAAAGCAGGCACCGTGTTGTCCTAATCTATCACTGTCTCAATTGTACTCAACTGTATTTAACTGTAATTTAACTGTATTATGACAATCTGATATTCTTATTTATTTATTGGGACCCCCTCCCAATTAAAATATAACTTTCTGAGAGGCACCTGGGTGGCTCTGTTGGTTAAGCATCTGACTTCAGCTCAGGTTATGATCTCACAGTTCATGGGTTTGAGCCCTGCATCAGGCTCTCTGCTGTCAGTACAAAGCCCACTTCAGATCCTCTGTCTCCCTCTCTCTCTGCTCTTCCCCTGCTCATGTTCTCTCTTTCTCAAAATAAATAAATAAACTTAAAAAAATATTTAAAAATTCATGCTTTGATAAAATATATCAAAATCGTGGGAACTCGTACTTACTAACATTGATATGTTGTAAACATTTTTTTCAAAAAATAAGAATAAAACTGTGAACGCCACATCAATATTAATGGCCTTACAGCAGGCAACACTGAGTAGTGGCTGAGAATATAGTCACTTGTCTGGATTTGAATCCAAGCTCTACCACTTACTGCATAACACTAGGCTGGTTACTTAACCTCTCTGAGGGTCAGTTCCCAGACTATAAGGTAAACATAATAATGATAACTACCTTATGAACTACATATAAAGTACACATAACAATGCCTGACCCAGAGAGAGGATTCCAATACATGTCAGCTGTTTTTTCTTTTTTCTTCCTGCACGGAGCATCCACAAAAGTGGGCTCCGTGTTAGAGAATGTGGCAATTTGAAGTGGCTACTTCCACGTGTCTTTGAAAGAGACAGCTCCGGGTAGGTGATTCCACGCAATACGTAAATGATTTTAAAGCAGTACAACATTGACTAGTATACAGATAATCAGCAATAAGTGAGAACTTCTCACGGGCTTCTTACATACCGAGTGGGTGCGGAGTGCCGCGATGGTTTTTGAAAGTGCCATTTCCCAGAGTTCATCAATGTAGGCTCGGTTTACTAAGCCCTGGGTTGTATGTAAAATGTGATCTTCAACCACAAAAAAGCTAAGATTGAGGAAAAAGGAAAGTACAACTGTCAGAAATTACAGTTTGACTATCTCCAGGGTCTGGCAAACAAGAGCTGCCATCAAATCTGAAGTTAATAGTCATTTTTTTCTTAAAGAAAGCTACCTGGTGTCATGAACAAAATCATATTTCTTGGACACGGAATTTTGTCCAGACACTTTATAGGAATCGGAGGTACATTTCTATTAAATGTTAACCATATTAGTCAGCCATGTAAAAGGGAAGAAAATGTTTACAGGTAAGGGAAGCTAATTTCACTATATTAAAAATACCAGGCCATTAAGACATTTTTAAAAAGCTAACCAATTTTAAACAGACAGTGAAAGCTGCAATACACATTTTTTAAGAGCTCAACATACAAAATACCAAAATAATTCCCTTTATGTGGACTTCCTCCTTAAGGTAAAAAAAAAAAAAAAAAAAAAATGCAAACTTATTTTTTAACACTCTGCTGTAGCTTTATTGTTATACATTTAAAACGTATGTTCAGTTACCTTGGCTAAATGTTCCTACTAAATAAAATAATTCTTTAAATAAGGAATTTTTATGATATATTTTAATAAAAACTATCAATTACATTTAAAGAAATCTCAATTTGAAATAAAAAGAAATTTCATAGAACAATTCAAGTCATTTCCCTTTCAACTGCAAAGTCATTCTTTCATAATTAGAATAAGCTGTCTATATGGTGTTTATTTGAGAAATGCAATTCCATCCTAGTATGTATACTCTAGATGATGGTGGCAAACTATATAGCCCGTGGGACGAATCTGGCCCACTGCCTATTTTTATAAATATTGTTTTATTGGAACACAGCCACGCTCACTCATTTATATACTGTCTATAGCTGCTTTCCCACTGCAACAACAGAGCTGAATAGTTGTGACGGAAACCGTATGGCCTGCGAAGCCTAAAATACTTTACTATCTGGCCCTTTTAGAAAAAGTCTGCCAACTTTTGCTGATTATTTGGTTCCCCCGTACGGAGAATGGAGAAACAAAACATCAAATATAATAAAATTACAATTCAAAAGTTTTCTTCTTTCATCCTTAAAAACTACTCTTCAACAATATAATGCTGAAACCAATTAGACATTCCTTTGAAATTATCAGAAAGTCAAAAATAAATCTCAAGAATTTAAAAGAAAAAAAGAAAAATAATTTCCCAAGGAAAAATTATCTTTCCAAGTCTCACGAGTCTAGGTATTGAAAGTGTATACATTTAAATACACACACATACATATACCTACCCTACAATTTGATTAAAATACTTCCTGTAGCCATCTAAAGTTTCATGCTGCAACAAAGCAAAGAAGAAAAAAGTTATTGTTTCTCTTTTGATACCTTAAGACAAAGTTAAAATCAGTTACTTCTTTTCTTAGGGCTCAGTTCCCAAAACTCTAAGGTAAATATAACAATAGTACCCTCCCTACATTATAGAGTTATAAGGAGGATGAAATTAGATAATTTATATCCAGTACCTAAAACGATGCCTGACACATAGCAATCAATAGATGTTAGTTGCTATTTTCTTACTTTAAGTCACATCCACCAAAAATGGTCTCAGAGTGACAGTTTAAAAAAAAACAAAAACAAAAACAAAAAAAAAAACCCAGCATATATGCAAAATAATGACAAGATGCCAGAGAAGAAAAGTGAAAAAGAGAGAAAAGTTAAGTTGGAGATCCTACCATGTTAGATGGAGGCTGGAGCACCAAACGGGCCTGTTTTCGCCTCTGTTTTCGGTAGTAGTTCTCAAATGTTTCACGGGCACCCTGTAAAATAAACAAAAGGAAACGGGTTGACACGATTTGACCAATTATTCTAGTATTTCGTGGGAAAAGAGAAACTCTCAGGTTTGGAATTGAGGCAACCCCACATTTCTCAAAATCTGCTATTTTAACAGTGATAATAATCATAGAAAAAATAAAAAGAACGATTACCATTTATTGAACCTTACTTACAAATCCCATAAGAATGGATACAAAAGATTCTTAAGAGGACACTACCAGAACTCAACCACCAACACACCAAAGCTGGTTGCTGAATCAACTACCATAAATTCACAAGCATGAAGACAAACCAACATTCTCCTAAAAGCAGTTGAGAAAATGGGCCTTAAAAACCTCACAGAACATTCCAGAAGAAAAATGTTCAGAATGAAAACCAGTCTCAAATGAATCATGAGCAAAGGGCCAGAGCAAGGCAGGAAAAAGGCAGGAGCAAAGAATAGTAAATCAGTCTTCCCAGCTAGAATAGAATCAAGTACAGGATTAACAGCAAAACAGAAGAAACAAACCCCTAGAAATTCTTGATACACAGTTTCTTAAAATGAAAGGTGCTCTAGAGAGCAAGAGCTGGTTCATGAGCTCCATAACTGGGTTGAACAGCATCCTTTCAAAATTCATGTCCTTCCTGGGATGTGACAATAGGACTTTATTTAGAAATAGGGTCACTGCAGATGTATTTAAATTAAGATGCATTTAGGGAAGCCTGGGTGGCTCAGTCGGTTGAGTCGGTGAGCGTCCGACTTCGGCTCAGCTCATGATCTCACAGCTTATGGGTTCAAGCCCCACGTCGGGCTCTGTGCTGACAGCTCAGAGCCTGGAGCCTGCTTCAGATTCTGTGTCTCCCTCTCTCTCTGCCCCTCCTCCACTCACATTCAGTCTCTCTCTCTCTCTCAAAAATGAATAAACATCAAAAAAAATTGTTTTAATCGAGATGCAGTTGTACTAGAGTAGGGTGACCCTTAATCTGATATAACTGGTGTCCCTAAAAGAAAAGGGCTCCTGGGTAGCTCAATGGGTTAAGCATCCAACTGTTAGTTTTGACTCAGGTCATGGTATCACAGTAGATCAAACCCCATGTCACAGTGTTTACAGCACAGAACCTGCTTGGGATTGTCTCTCTCTCTCTCTCTCTGCCCCTCCCTGGTTCATGTGTGCTCTCTCTCTCTCAAAATAAATAAACGGGAAAAAAAGGGGGGGGTGGGCAGAAAAGACACAGACACACAGGGAGAACATCATGTGGTGACACAGGTAGAGATTGGAGCAATGCAGCTGCAAGCCAAGGATGGATGGATGGATGGATGGATGGCCACCAGCAGAAGCTTGGGAGACACAAGTCTCCCACTCACTGTCTCAGAGGGAGGATGGCCTTCTGACACTTGATTTTGGACTTCTAGTCTCCAAAACTGGGTCAGAATAAATTTCTATTGTGTAGGCTACCCAATGTATGGTACTTTGTTACAGCAGCCTAGGAAACCAATATAACTCAAAGCTTTTAAAGCATCATGCCCCCCCCCCATTACTAAATTCTACTCTTAATCCAAGACTTTTCTAAATAAATGAGAGTAGAAATGGAGAGACGGCACGCACAGTGGTTAAGAGCACTGATTTGAGAACCAGAGGACTTCTTTCAAATCATGAGTCTGCTCCTTTCTAGCTGTACAACCAGCTGCAGAACTTTCACTAATTTAACTTCCACCATTTAGCTATTTAACTTTCACTCATAGATGTGCTATGGTGTTCTCACTTGTAGAGAGGTCACCCTCATCATAGTCACGAGGATCCAGATGAATCAGAAAGCTTTTACAACAGCATCTGACAAATAATCACCACTATGCAAGTGCTTATGTTTTGAAAAAGAACAATGAAATCAATGATGAAGATGAAAGCCTTGCCCATGGGAGAAAGTATAAACTCTATGCAATCCCTAAGTTCAGTTTCCTTCACCTTCCCAAAAGTCTGAAGAATTTTACTGGACATGACTTCTTTGCTAGGTCCTTAAATAGGAGAAGTTGATTTAAGGCGTTAAATCATACTAATTCAACAGTGTAAGCTCAGGGGTTGGCAAACATGTCCTCTAAAGGGCAGGATAGTAAACATTTTAGGCTTGATGAGACATACAGTGTCTCTTGCAACTAGTCAAGAGACCAGTTGAAATGCTGTCTGAAATGCAAAAGCAGCCATAGACGGTACATAAATGCGTGTGGCCAAATTCCAATAAAACGTTATTTGTGGAAACAGAAATAAGAATTTCATAAAATTTTCATCTGCCATGAAATATTCTTTTTACTTTTTACCAACCATCTAAAAGTGTAAAAGCTGTTTTTCGGTCACAGGTCACACAGAAACAAGCAGCAGGGTGGATCTGGCCCACAGTTTGTTGACCCCTGGTGTAGCTTAAAAACAAAAGTTTTTAAATGCTAAAGTGATTATAACCATACACACCTGCGTTTTTCCTGCCATAAAATGAAATCAAACACTAAGGCAGCTATTTCAAGGCTTTCTTATTTCTAAATCCATAAGTTAATGAGGTAGCAAATGATTCTATTTAAGAAATAAGAAGTGGAAACTGCGCATTGGTTTGTTAAAGTTATTCCCCACTTGCCACCATTTCACAGCATAGTGGTATTATTAAATGTCAATTACATTCTGTACACACTGAAGGGCTTTTCATTTTAAAGTTAACAGCCCTAAAGGCCCTTTATTATTCTTGCGTGACGTTACACATTCAACATGCTTTGGAGCCAAGGTACACTTAGCTGAGAATTTAGGGAAAGTCTTCTCTCAAATTAGACCATTGTATAATAATTTAATTATTAGTTGTAAATGGTAGAAAATAAGCAAGATGAAAACCTATCATAGACCTATACTTAATTCTTAACTAGATACAGTTTTGCCTTTCAAATATTCATTCAATAAAATAAAAACATAAGGAAAGACCAATTTATCTAATAATTCTGGCTTCTCCCTTTACAAAAATTAGATTTTCCCTGGTGGCAGCTAAATAAATTCACCTCTGATTATTCTATTTCCTCTGCCAATTTTGTCAACTCAATGCTTACAGGTGGAATTTCAGAAGTAGATGTCTGACCAGTCCAGCTGACTGCCTGTCTTTCCACAAATAGATCAAGTTAGCCACTTCAGCTTCAAACTCATCTAATCATTAATATTTATTTAAAAAAAAAACTCAAAAGCTAGTGAAGGTATAGAGCAAATAGATATAAAATAGTATCCAAGTGAAAAGTTGCTTTAGTTTGTTTTCATTTTATGTCTTTAGTATTACAGTGGCCCAAAGGCTTTGTAATAATTAATTAATACATATAACATCACAGAAAATCAAGTCACTTAATGTATATAAAGTGCTTGACATGCAATAAAGAATGGTCCCCATCATCACTGAATTTATAGTCTATGGTGGAAAACTAGCAATTAAAAAAACAAAAAAACCCACTATAGAATACTCTGGGTTAGATTGATGTGTGTGTGTGTGTGTGTGTGTGTGTGTGTGTGTGTGTGTGTGGTGTGGATGGGAGGAATGTCAGAGAAAGCTTCCCAGAAAAAAAAAATGCCATTTATATTCATAATTGACAAATGAGTGAGAATAAGACAGGTAAATATAAAGGAAAAAATATTCCTCATAGAGACACAGAGGTTCAAGGGGAAAAAATGGCATTACACATCCCATGAATTGAAAAAAGTTCTTCATGGCAGTACCTTCACAGTGTAAGAGAGAGGGATGACAAGAAATAAGGTTAGAGGGCTTTGTAAATTATGTTAAGATATTTGGACTTGAACTCCAGAGACAGTAAGAACTTCAGATATTTGTACGTTGTCACGTACTAAGTAGAATGAAAACAGAGAAGTCAGATACAAAAAGATCAGTCCGAACCTGACTTATATTTAGGAGGTAAAAGCCGATGGTTGATTGGATGTTGGTGGTAAAGGATAGAAAAGAAAGAAAGCTAACATGAGGTTTCCAACCTGGGTAACTGGTCTGATGGTGGTGTCATTTAATGAGAGAGGAAACATAAGAGCAGGGATATATACTCGATTCTTATTCATGAATTCCGTATTTGCAAATGTGCCTACTTGCCAAAATTTACTTGTAGCCTCAAAATCAATACTCATGCTGCTTTCATAGTCATTCACAGATGAGCACAAAGTGTTGAAAAATTTGAGCTGCGCCCAACGCACATGTTCCCGGCTGAGGTCAAACAAGGCAAAACTCTACTTCCTTATTTCAGTTCTCATACTACAAACAATTATGCTCTTCACAGTCAACCGGTGCCCCATTTTTTGCATTTTTGTGATTTTTTTTAATTGAGATATAATTGACATAAAACATATTATGTTCAGGCGTACAACATAATGGCTCAATATTGATATATATTGCAAAATGACCACCACCACAAGTCCAGTAACACCTATCACCACATGCATTGTTTTTTCTTTGTGAGGAGAACTTTTAAGATCTACTCTCTCAGAAAATTTCAATTATCCAATAAAGTATTATTTGTTATAGTCACCACGCTGTATGTTACATCCCCAGGAATTACTTATTTTAAATTCTTTTTCATCTTTATTTATCTTTGAGAGAGAGACAGACAGTCCGAGCGAGGGAGGAAGACAGAGAAAGGGAGACACAGAATCTGAAAGAGGCTCCATGCTCTGATCTGTCAGCACAGAGCCCAACATGGGACTCAAACTCACAAACCACAAGTTCACTGAGCCGAAGTCAAATGCTTAACCGACTGAGCCACCCAAGCGCCCCAGGACTTACTTACTTTATAACTGAAAGTTTATTCCTTTTCACCACCTTCACCGAATTTCCCCATCCCCCACTTTTGGCAACCACAAATCAATGCATTAGGTTGGGTTTTTTGTCTGTTTAAATGCCACATATAAGTGAGATCATACATTATTTGTCTTTCTGTATCTATTTCACTTAGCAGTTCCCTCAAGGTCCAACAATGTTGTCGCAAATGGCAAGATTTCATTCTTTTTTATAGCTGAATAATACTCCTTTGTGTATATAGATTCTACATCTTCTTTATTCTTCATCCACCAATGAACACTTAGGTTGTTTCCATGTCTTGGCTATTGTAAATTATGCTGCAATGAACATAGGGGTGCACATATCTTTTTCAGTTAGTGTTTTCATTTCCTTCAGATAAAAACCCAGAAATGAAATTGCTGGAACATACAGCAGTTCTTTTTTTAATTTTTTGAGAAACCTCCACACTGTTTTCCATAGTGGCTACATCAACTTACATTCCCACCAACAAGTAACAAGGGTTCTACTTTCTCAACATCCTCACCAACCCTTGTTATTCCTTGTCTTTTTGATAACAGTCATTCTGACAGATGTAGGTGATACCTCCTTGTGGTTTTGATTTGCAGTTCCTTGATGATCATTGACGTTGAGCACCTTTTCATGTACCTGTTGGCCATCTGTATGTCTTGCATTTTTGTGCTTCGTGTTGGTGATTTTTGCCATTTAAAGCTTATTATTTATTTATTTTGAGAGAGAGAGAGAGAGAGAGAGAGAGAGAGAGAGCACACAAGTGGGAGAGGGGCAGAGTGAGAGAGTGAGAGGATCCCAGGCAGGTTCCACACTGTCAGTGAAGAGTCTCAATCTCACAAACCATGAGATCATGACCCGAGCTGAAATCAACAGTCAGATGTTTAACTGACTGAGCCACCCAGGTGCCCCTGGTGATTTTGCTATTTAAAAAGACCCCCAAACACAGTGCCAAAGTGCTGTCTAGTATACCTAAGCTCAAGAAGACAAAATGTGCCTTTGAGAGAAAACACATTTAGATAAGCTTTGTTTGGGCATGAGTTATAATGCTGTTGCCCATGAATTCAATGTTAATAAGCCAACAAAATACATTAAATAAAACATCTTTAAAGAGAAACACACATAAAACATGGCTGTGAACTGACTGATGAAATGTTGTGACCAGAAGCTCACAGGAACCTAACCCTGTATTTCCTCTAGGAGCAATGGTTCAGTATTCATGAACTCAGTATTTACAGTGACTTTATAAAATATAACTAACACGAGTAACTAGAATTGTTTGTATTTGAGGAAACTGATGATAATGACCTCTGTACCAAACATGTTTAATTAGTGACTTCCAAGTGCTAAGTGTTCAGGAGCAGGTGTATTTGGGCCTGCAGCTCAGGAGAAAGGGCTGAGCTAAAGACAATAGTTTTCGGAATCAAGAATCACTAGCAGAGAGATGGTAATCTAAACCTAGGAGAAAATAAGATAATGTAAGGAATATCTGTAGAATGAAAGTACAAAAGGACCTAGCACCTAATTTTTGATACCAAAAATTAGGAAATATCTGGCTCTTTCTAATAATTAAAATATAAATTTAAATGTCACCTACTAAGAAAAGACTTTTCTATTACTCAATTTAAAATGGAAAGTTTTGCCAAATACATAACCTGCTTTTAATTCTTTGCATGGCACATATCTCCATCTGATATTACGCTGTTTGTTTATCGTCTGGCTCTTCTCATTCGAAATGTAAGCTCCACAAGAACAAGTTCTTGTTTGTCTTATTTACTGTCATGTTCCCAGCCCCTAGAACAATGCCTGGTATAAATGGCACTCAATATACATTGGCTTGAATAAATGATTAAAAGTATAAATAGAATATTAATCAATATTTTCTTTCAAGGCTCCATTTTTCTAGTTACGCTTTATCTGCTATTGCAGTAATCATTTCTTTGTAATTATTCCTACTTATCTCATCCTGCTGTTTTTCTATCTCCATTTATTCTTTTGAAGATTTTTGTTTCTGTTTCATAGAAGTTATGCCTTCTTCATGCCAAACAATTTTCTAAAATTTCCTTTGGTTCCTGCAGAAAATCATTCTTAGAATCATGTTTCCTCTGAATTTTTACGATGGTGTTCCTTGTCCCATTTTATTCAGGCTGTTTTTGCAGATCTCATATTTTGTTTTGTATTGTTTCATTTTCCCAATTGCTCTGTTTTGAACAATAGGAGCTCTTTCTGGACAAGTGCTTGCTTCTAGGCTTGTTTTGTGGTTTGCCTTGGCCCACTCACCATCATCTGGCTATAGATCTAATATCTTTAGGGAAGCTGCAATTCACAGCAGGTTGATGTGCCCAGGTCCAAAGTTGTTTCAAAGTAAATCCACAAACTGATTCCAGTGTCTAGCAAACAACTGGCCTACCAAGTTCACATAAATACAGTCAAACATTCTCCTACCATACAGTTCCCAGTGTTTAACTCCCTGAACTTCTTAAGTGAATGAAAACCACAATACAGGGTCTTCCTATTTGTGTTCTTGTACAGCACTATTAAGTACTCTCCAGCACAAGATAAACTGTGCTGCCACCAGAAGTCCCACTGTCCCCACCCACCCACCCCACATGCTGACAGCCTTATAAAGGAGAATCTAAACAGAATGGGGATAGAAAACCAATATATTCATCAATTCAGTACTGTATTCTCAAGCCAGATGGCACAGAGTAGAAAAGGCATAAAGTACCTTCTGACTTCTAAGGTTTGTTCTGTTTATGGCAATAAAACACACATCACTCAACAACTAGATTTCTCAATCCATTCAATCAGCCTTAAAGTTGGAGAAAATGTTATTCAAATTCAGGCAATGTAATGTTAATTATAAGTCTTCTTTAACAATGGTGTTACAAATTTTCAGACGCTTATGCATTTAAAGAATTTTAGTGGAAGTTAAGAAAGGCTTAGAAGCCAAACAAGACTTTGCTTAATTTTTTCTGTTAAGTATATATATTCCATCTGAAATTTAACCTAAAGACAGGAGCTTATACTATTATAAAGTATTCCTCACAATAAATTTCTCATCATTCACTTATAGGGCAACTACATAAGAGCTAAAGGATCACAGAACATACTCTATTTTTACTTAATGCTAAAACAAAGAAATATCCTCCAGGTTCTATCAACCTCTTCAATTCACTAGGTGCTTTATCTTCTAAATTCATATTTAATTTAAATATTACATCACATCCTATGATAAAAGTGGAGAAGGGTGCTAATGGTCAAATGTCCCCAAAGCCATTGTCAATTTCTCAAGTCTAATCATTAATCCTAGCACCAGAATTAACCAGGAAATAACCCACTTCTCTTCAGGCTATGCTGGAAAAGGTTGTTTGGTTGGTTTCATTTTCTTTTGTTTCAATCTTTTGCTTTTAGCTGTGTTCTTAATATTGTCTCTTTGCAATTACCAACTACAAAAGTAAAATTTGTGACTTTTAGAAAAATCAGACAATACAGATAAGGCAAAGAGAGAAAATAAAAGTCATTCATAATCCCATCACCTGGAGATAACTACTGTTTACTTTTTTGGTGTACTCCCTTACCAACATTCCTCTATTCTTAACAGGTATTTCACATATTCACATATGTACACATACACACACAAACAGGACAATATGGTACATACCCTTTTCATTCCTTTCATTTTGCATGCAAAAATCTTTTCTCAAACATCGTAATTTAGTATGATCTACTCTTATTGCACAACATTGTGCCAACTTTCTTTCTTCAAACACATGCTGTAAATTGTCATCACACAAATGCTGGAACTAACATGAGCTTTCAATAAATGCTTAAAAACAAAAATAGATACACAAATGATAACTTTGAATTCCGCATGTGTCTAGGCACTTGCCTGGATATAAACATAGGAGGCACACAGCACTACCACTCTGTGTGGACAAATGAGGGAGGTTTTTTTGTTTTTGTCTGTAAGAGTGGTGAAATTTATTGCTAACAAAGCTCAAAGTCAAACTTTAGCTGCTGTCAGTTTACAAATGTACACTAGTAATCAACTAAGTCACGACTGTATGATCCTTTCCCTCGAGCAGGGGGGAAAGGGAAGACGGGATGAAAGACCTTTCCGTGGATTTCTTTTTCTTCGTAAAAGGTGCCAATGTATACCACACACACAGACACCCTGAACATTTCATATAGTTACTGAACCCCATGCCTCCAAACATCAGTGGGACCTACAGGTCTAGTGTTGCAGAAAAAAAATAAAAACTTATGCTGGGACGATATTATTTCATATGGGCAGTATGTCCAAACAACAGACAACATGGGACAGGCCCATCTTCTTCATTAAATATTTACTGTGCCATTATTTGGGTAAACAGCTCTTCATCTGTGGGCCTTTCCTCGTAGAGACTGATACAGGGTCTACTGGAGAGTGGGCTGAGCCCTTCTCATCCATCACAATAACAGAAAACTCACTCTTGGATTGAGAAGCAGCTAAGGGCAAGTACACAAAGAACAAGGGAGGGAAATGGAAGGATGGAAGCACACACCATTGTTCTTCCGGCTTTGCCTACAGGAAGCAATATTTCCATTTGGTCTTGGGCAAAGCCTGTAATTTCACCACCCTGACTGCAGCTGGAGAACTCCCTTTCAACTGTCCCGGCATCCAAGTGAAGACAGGTTTATTCAGAGTTTAAAAAAAACCAAAAACCTGAAAGGGCCATTTTAATTTGCTTCCATGTGAAAAGGGGAGCACTTTTCATAGGGCCCCATAATGACGTTCAGCGGGATATTACACTTCGCCATATGGCTAATTTGCACAGCAGGCCCAAAGCAGGATTTTCTTTCATTAGAACTGCCCTAAAGATCAGACTACAGCAACATGTGTAAAGAACAAACCCAAGATGCCCCCTATTGCTTAAATCTAGAAACATTCGATTCCCAGATGTAAAGGCCCATTCAGAGAGTTCCCACGGCAAGGTCATTCAAGAGTCGGAGAGGTGGTATGTGTCACAGTTCCATTTACCTACGTTAGGGCTTTGGAAATGTCTAAAATTCAAAAGCCACAAAACTGTCAAAACACCTCAAAAAAAAAAAAACACCAACAACACATGTACAGAGATAGGATAATAGCTCTGGTAGATAATTTATTATTACACAAAACAAAACAAAAACATTACTTTCCAAATGCCCCAATTCTTGATATCATTCATTAGCCTACAAAATAAATCTACATAAACTTTTGACCCTTTTTGAAGACAGCAAAGGCAGTCTGACGTTATAACAGAGTCCTGTTTATTTTTAAGATGGCCCTTATAACTTATGTTTGTCTTGGCATTTCCTCCTTCTGCCATATCCCAAGCCTGAGCCATAGAAAAGAACATCCCCTCCGGGAATGACAGAGTCTGCTGGATTTAAAAAAAGAAAGAAATCTGATGTCTAATGATTATGGAGTAGTTGAGTCTGTGCTTTTGAAGAAAGTAAACATTATGATTAACAATCTTGGGCTTTGTAATTAGCTTCCCCCTTCCAAGAGAGAGTGTTAATTTATTAAATATTTTAACAAAGAGTCTTTTATTATCAGATTCAGTTTGGCTGGCTCCTTTCATAGCATTACCAATTACAACCAATAAAGCTTTAATTGATGACTACTTTTTACAACCTTTGACCCAAGATGATAAACAGTTGTACCTCAGAAGCGAAAGGGTAAACCTCAAAGGGAACGGTGTCTTAATCATGCTTCGCAAACCACACTGCTTAAAATTACAACCTACCTACCTGGTTAGAACAAAAACCCAGACTTCCTCCATGATTAAGGTAATTGATCAGGAAAAGATTTGGATTTCACTTTTAAGATAAGTGTCTTTTTGTTAGGGAAACCCAAACTAAAATTACCTGCTATCACTCTGTACCATAATGTGCTTATTGTAGATTATAATATGATTTAATCAATTGTAGGCAATTAGCAAGTAAATTTTAATACATGACATAGCTTCTAATATAAAATAATTGAAATGCAACTTATTTTACTATTTTTTGTAACAAAACACTGTAATTTAAACTATATCCCCCCCCGCCAAGTTCCATCATTTTATTGAGTAGTACCTTCATACCAGGAACCATTAAGAATATGTGAACAAAGACATAAACCAAATTAACTACTCAACAATGAGACTCCAAAAATTCTTGGAGAACTGGTTACCTACACACGACTAGCAAGGAGAGCCATTCCTTTAATTAGAGTGAAGTAATGAGGTTGTCTGCATTTTCTCCCAAGAACAATCCCCAGAGTTGGTAGTGTTCCAAACATACTGTTCAACTGCCCAATTTCACACTTGCCAATTTTTAACGAAAGTCTTTTCTAACTCACACCTGTCAATCTTTTAAACTGCTAAGGTGCTCCAAAATTTGGAAGTTTAAAACCTCCAGACAAATCTCTTAATCTGTGTCATGCTGCCACATGAACGATTACTAAAGTGCTAATAAGAAAATGTGGTGTCTAAAACCGTAAATGAAAATAGTACCATCGTGTCACAGTGGTTACGCATGAGACACTGTTAATTGTCCTCATGATGGAAGTACTGGCCTAAAAGAAGGTATGGTGTAAGATTTTACATAAAAAGAACTAGGCGTACAGCTTTGAAGTGACTTCTCATGTACATAAAGGAAGCCAACACCAGGAAAAGCAAAAAATTCTGAGGTTCAGTTGAAGTACTTTATAAATTGAAAGAGCTATACACATTATTTTTATGATATATAAATGTATGTAATGGCTGTTTTATTAAAGACACATGGCTGCTCTCTGCATTTCAAAATCAAATTTGCCACACACCCAGAAAAAAACAGCCCTTTATATAGTTAAGTGAAGACTGGGGAAATTTTGTATAAATAAATCTATGCTTTCCTCCCCATTAACAGATGCTGTAAAGAAACAGACAAATTTAAAATCTAAGAATACAGAAATCTATCATATTGAACTTCAGATGTTCAGAAAAACAGGCAGAATATCTATAAACAAAGTGGACAAATATTAAGCTGAAACCTGGTAAAAAGAGAAAGAAAGAAAGAAAGAAAGAAAGAAAGAAAGAAAGAAAGAAAGAAAGAAAGAAAGAAAGAAAGAAAAGCAAGAAGAAAACAGGTTAAGAGAAAAAAGGAACCTAAGAGTTGAATAAAATATGCTTCAATACCATTTTTTCAAATTACACTTTTTATTATTAGAGAATTATAGATTCATACACAGTTACAAGAAATAATAGAGACAGATCCCTTGTGCTTTTACCCAATTTCTCCAATGGTAAACATCTTAGGAAAGTATGGTACTCTATCACCACCAGGATAGTGACATTGACACAGTCAAGGTACACATTTCCAAAACTACAAAGATACCTCAAAGCTTCCTTTCTCCACTTGCCTCCATCCCTACCCTCTACTTAACTTTTCATAAACACTAATCTATTCTCCATTTCTTTAATTTTGTCACTTTAAGAATGTTACATAAATGGAATTTTATAGTACGTAACCTTTTGAGATCAGCTTATTGCATTCAGTATAAATCTCTATATAGAGATTCCTGCAGCTTGTTGCCTCTATCAGTAATTCTTTCCTTTATATTACGGGGTAATATTCCATGGGAAGGTATAAATGTACCACATTTGCTTAACCATTCACCTACTGAAGGACATCAGGGTGGCTTCCAGTTTGGGGCTGCTACGAATAAAGCTACTGACATTCATGTACAGCAAATACCTGAACTAAATTTGCATTTCTCTGAGATAAATGCCCAGGAGTGCAATTGCTGGGTCCCATGATAATTATAGGTTTAATTTTTTAAGAAACTGCCAAACTGTTTTCCAGAGGGACTGCACTATTTTACATTCCCACCAGCATCCTCACTGCCATTTGGTATCACCACTATTCTGATGGGAATACAGCAATCGCTCACTGTGGCTTTAATTTGAATTCCTCTAATGACTACCGATGTTGAACACCTTTTCGCGTGTTTATTTGCCATCTGTATATCTGCCTCGGTGAATTGTGTCTTCATGTCTTTTGCCCATATTCTAACTGGCTTGTTTGGTTTTAAACTTGAGTTTTTAAAAAGCCTTTGTATCTTCTAGATACTACTCCTTTGTTGGATATGTGGTTTACAGATATTTTCTCCCACTCTGTCCCTTGTCTTTTCATCCTCCAAACAGGGTGCTTTGCAGGGCAAAAGTGTTCTATTTACATATGGCCCAATTTTATCAACCTTTTTTCTTCTATGGTGAGCACTTTTGGAGTACAGTTTAAGAACTCTCTGCCCACTCCTAGATTCTAAGGATTTTTCTCCTGTTTTTTTCCTAAAAGTTTTAGTTTTGCACTTCACCTTTAACTCATGATCCATTTTGAGTTAGTTTTTGTATAAAATGTAAGAAATAGCTCAAGGCTCACTTTTTTTTTTTCCTATGGATGTCCAATTGTTCCAGCACCATTTGTTGAATTGCTTTTGCAATTTTTTCAAATACTTTTGTGGGTCTATCTCTGGATTCTCTACTCTATCCCACTGATCTAATCTGTCTATGCTTCTGCCAATACCGCACAGGCTTGATTACTGTAACCATATAATAAGTCTTAAAATGGAGTATATTGGTTCCTCCCGCTTTATTATTTTTTTCAAAATTGTTTTAGTTGTTCTAGTTCCTTTGTCTTTCCATCTAAATTTTAGAATAATCTTGTCCATAGCAACAAAAATCTTATTGGGATTTTGAAAGGAATTTCACTAAATCTATGTATCAACTTGGGGAAAAAATTGATATTTTTATGGTGTTGTCTTCTAATCCATATATATACTATGTCTTTCCATTTGTTACATCTTTGTTGATTTCATCCATCAGCATTTTGTAGTTTTCAGCACACAAGTCCTGCACACTTTAAAAAAATTTACATGTAAGTGTATCTTTTCTTAAATGATCATAAATAGTACTGTATTTTAAATTTTTGTATCTATATATTCATTTCTAATGTATAGGAATGCAATTGTTTTTTGTAGATCTTGTATCCTGCCACCTTGCTATATTCAGTTATTGGTACTACGTGGTTTTACCTTGATTTTCTGGGGTTTTCATCAGAAACAATCATGTTACTTACAAAAAGGGTCAGCTACATTTCTTCTTTTCCAATCTGTATGCCCTTCATTGCCTTTCCCAGTCTTACTGCACTGACTAGAATGTCTACTCAACATTTAACTCTATGTTAAATATAAATGGTGACAGCAGACATCCTTGTTTTGTTCCTCATCTTAAGGGGAAAACAGTTTTTCACCCTTAAGTATTTAGCTATAAGCTTTAGTTTAGCCTTTTTTTAAAAAAATTTTCTTTAATGTTTATTTTTGAGAGAGACATAGAGTGTGAATGGGAGAGGGGTAGAGAGAGAGGGAGACATAGAATGTGAAGCAGGCTCCAGGCTCTAAGCTATCAGCACAGAGCCCAATGCGGGGCTCAAACTCATGAACGGTGAGATCAGACCTGAGCCGAAATTGGATGCTCAACTGACTGAGCCACCCAGGCATCCCAAGCCTTAGCTATAGGCTTTTGCGTATGTTTTGTATCCATTTGAGAAAGGTTTTGTTTTTTTGATTTTTTGTTTTTTTTTTTTTTTAAATAAAGCATGAATGGGCTTGAATTTTGTCAAATGTTCCTTCTGCATCAATTGATATGATTATGTGATCTTCTTTGGACTGTTAATGTGGTAAATTACATTGACTGATTTTTAAATATTAAATCAGCCTTACATACCCTGAAATAAATCTTACTTGGCCACATATTCTCCCCATATATTACTAAATCTGCTTAATAATACTTTGCTAATAAATTTTATGCCTCTATTTATGAGGGATATCAGTCTATATTTTTAGTTTTTGTATTATCTTTTTAATACCATTTTTTAAATATTTTTGAGAGAGACAGCGTGCGTAAGCTGGGGAGGGGCAGAGAAAGAAGGAGACAGAGAGTCAGAAGCAGGCTCTGCATTGGTGTGCAACTCAAACCCATAAGCTGAGAGATCATGACCTGAGCCAAAGTCAGATGCTCAACTGACTGAGCCACCCAGGCAGGCCAGTTTTTGTGTTATCTTTGTCTTGTTTTGGCATCAGAGTACTACTAGCTTCATAAAATGAACTGTAAAGTGTTCCTTCTATTTCCATATAATGAAGACACTATGTTGACTTGGTATTAACCCTTCTATAACTATTTGTATGAATTCACCAATGAAATTGCCTGAGCCTAGAGATTTAACACTGAAGTTTTAAAATTACAAATTCAGTTTCCTTCATAGTCACAGGGCTATTCCAATTATAGATTTCATTTTATGTGAACTGTGGCAGTTTGCATTTTTCAAAAAACTGGTCCGTTTTATAAGTTCTCAAATTTATGTGTGTAGAGCTGCTCAATTATCCTTTCAATATCTGTAGTATCAATAACAATATATTCTTGATATCCCCTGTTTTATTCCTGATATCGGTAATCTGTTTCTTTCTTTTTTTCTTTGTCAGTCTTGTTAGAGATTTTTCCATTTTATCAGTCCTTTAAAAAAAAGCCAGCACTATCATTGATTTTCTCAATTGTTTTTTTTCTTTTCAAGGTTTCATTACTACTATTATTACTATTATTATTATTATTATTATTATTATTATTATTATTTCCTTTATTCTGCTTGCTTTGGGTTTATTTTGTCTTTGTTTTTTTCTAGGTTTTTGAGGTAGAAAGCTTATACTATCAGTTTGAGATTTTTCCTCTTTTCTAATGTATGCAAATTAGTGCTATAAATTTCCCTCTCAACACTGCTATAGCTGCATCCACAAATTTTCATTTTCATTCAGCTCAATATACATTTTTATTTACTTTGAGACTTCTTTGACCCAGCATTATATGGAAGTATACTGTTTAGTTTCAAAGTGTTTGGAGATTTTCCTGTTATATTTTTGTTAGTGACTTCTAGTCTGATATCACTGAAGTCTGTATATGATTCCAAATTTTGTTGAGGTTTATTTTATGGCCCAGGATACAGTCTAACTTAATACATGTTTTGTGGACACTTGAAAAGAATGTGTATTCTGCCACTGTTGTGTTCTATGAATGTCCATTTATCATTTTATTGGTTGATGGTGTTGCTGAGTTCTATTATCTTTGATGATTCTCAGTTGTTCTCTCAATAGTTGTGAAAGGGGTTAGAAGTCCCCAACTTCCATTGTGAATCTGTCAGTTTCTCCTCTCAGTTCTAGTAGTTTATGCTTCACAATTTAATGGCTCTGTTGTTTCGGATATACTCATCTAGAATTATAGGTCTTCTTGATGGATCAATCCTTTTATCATATAAAGTACCTTTGTCTCTGGTAATTTCTTTTGTTCTAATGTCTACTTCATTGATTTTTTTTTAATGTTTATTTTATTTTTTGAGAGAGAGAGAGAGAGACGGACAGACAGACAGAGTGCGGAGTGCTAGCTGGGGAGGGGCAGAGAGAGGGAAACACAGAATCCGAAGCAGGCTCCAGGCTCCGAGCTGTTAGCACAGAGCCCAACATGGGGCTCAAACTCATGAACTGCGAGATCATCACCTGAGCTGAAGTCGGATGCTTAACTGACTGAGCTACTCAGAAGCCCCTACTTCATTAATATTAATATTGCCAATTCCACCGTTCTTTGATCAATGCTTCCATGATGTCCTTTTTTGCTCATCCTTTTTACTTTCATCTTGCCTATATCATTATATTTGAAGTGACTTTCTTATAGACAGCAGATAGTTGGGTCATGTTTCTTAATCTACTATGCCAATATCTGCCTTTTGTTGGTATATTTGGATAATTTACATTCAATGTAATTATTTATATGTTAGGGCCTATGTCTCTCATTTTTGTGTCATATATATATACGACACATATACATACACATATGACATCATGACCAAGCCAAAGTCAGGATGCCCAACCGACTGAGCCATCTAGGTGCCACCCCCTTTGTATGACATTTTTAATGGTTACTCCAAGAATTACATTATATATTCATAACTTATCATTGGCTACTGACATTGTCATTTTACCAGTCCCAGGGAACTACAGAAACCATATTTCCCTTTATGTCTTTACCCTGCTCCATTTATAATATAGTTATTTTTTTTTTATTTTTTTCATGTTTATTTATTTTTGAGAGATAGAGAGACAGAGCATGAGTGAGGGAGGGGCAGAGAGAGAGGGAGATACAGAATCCAAAGCAGGCTCCAGGCTCTGAGCTGTCAGCACAGAACCTGATGTGGGACTCGAACTCACGAACTGTGAGATCATGACCCGAGCAAGCCGAAGTCGGACACTTAACTGACTGAGCAACCCAGGCACCCCTGTAATATTTTGAATATTTTCTCTATATACTGTTAGAACAAAGTCAGCAAGTATTGGCAAATCAAATTATCGTTTAAAGATACTCTAACAAGTGCAGAATATACATCCTTTTCAAGTGCACTTTGAACATTTACCAAATTACACTATATACTGGGCCATAAGGAAAATCTCCATAAATTTCAAGGTGCTGAAGCCTACAGCATATATTACCTAACACCAGTGGAAAAGTAGAAGTTGATGACAAAAAGATAACTATAATATTCCAGTTTTAGGTATTTCTCAAGAGAAAAGAGCATCTAGGTCCATTAAAAAAATACTTGTATAACAATGTCACAGTAGCTTGATTCATTATAAGCCCCAAACTAGAAACAACCCAAGTGTCCATCACTATCCATAAAGTGAAAAACTACCTCACAATAAAAATGAATAAACTACCAATACATGCAACAACATGCATGAATCTCAATAACATTATGTTGAGAAAAAGAAGCTAGACACAAAAGAGCATATGTTATATGATTACCTACGTATGAAGTTCAAGAGCAGCCAAAACTAAAAAGAGGTAAGAGGAAACTTCCTTGAGAGGTGGAAATGTTCTATTTCCAGATCTGGGTGACACAAAAGTGTATACATGTGTTAAAATCCATTAAGTTACACACTCAAAATTTGCACACATTTTAATGTACGCAACTTATACTTTAAAAAAACACAAAGGGAATGGGGCGTCTGGTGGCTCAGTCGGTTGAGCATCCGACTCTTGGTTTCAGCTCAAGTCATGATCTTGCAGTTCATGAGTTAGAGCCCTGCATCAGGCTCTGCACTGACAGTGTGGAGCCTGCTTGGGACTTTCTTACCCTCTGTGTCTCTGCCCCTACCCCTCTCTCATGTTCTCTCTCTCTCTCTCTCAAAAGAAATAAATAAACTTATAAAAACACATACACACGTAGGGAAAAGTGACAGATTGATTCACAAATTTTAAAATTTCTACAAATCAAGGGCGCCTGGGTGGCTCAGTCAGTTAAGCGACCAACTTTAGCTCAAGGCATGATCTCACAGTTTGTGAGTTCAAGCCCCACATTGTGCTCTCTTCTGTCAGCAGAGAGCTCACTTCAGATCCTTGGTCTCCCTCTCCCTCTGCTTCTCCCCTGATCTCTCTCTCCTAAACTTAAATAAACATTAAAATTTTTTTTTTCTACAAATCAAAATAAAAGAAACAATTAAAAAGCAAATAGCATACTAAGAAAATATCAGAAGGGCGCCTGGGTGGCGCAGTCGGTTAAGCGTCCGACTTCAGCCAGGTCACGATTTCGCGGTCCGTGAGTTCGAGCCCCGCGTCGCGTCAGGCTCTGGGCTGATGGCTCAGAGCCTGGAGCCTGTTTCCAATTCTGTGTCTCCCTCTCTCTCTGCCCCTCCCCCGTTCATGCTCTGTCTCTCTCTGTCCCAAAAATAAATAAACGTTAAAAAAAATTTTTTTTAAAAAAAGAAAATATCAGAAATACACATCAGAAAAAAAAAACTACTTATCTGAATAAATAAAATATAAACATTCCGTGCACACACAAAAAGGAATGAGTGGCTTCTAAACATTAGAAAAATGTCCACAATCAAGAGTGATTTTTAAAATGCAAATGTAATTCACAATGTACCGTTTCTTCACCTACAAAATTAGCAAAAGAAAAAAGACAGCACCCAATATTGCTGAAAATATGGTAAAATTGCACTTCTATACTGTTATGTTAAGAAATGCAAATTGGCATGACTTTTCTCAAAGTTTAGGTGTCAGGAAGCTTAAAATGTGTATGCCCTTTAATTCACTTTAACAATTTTACCTAAAGTGATAATCAGATAAGTGATGAAAAAAATGTCTAAAATATGCACCGATGAAAGAACTTGTATTCAGATTTGAATAGTATGGGTTAGAACCCTGGCTTACCTCTAACTTTGCGATCTTAAGCAACTTACACACACTAAGTCTCAATTGCCTTGCCTGCAAAATAAGGATATTAATACATATACTTGTCAGGGTTGCTATGAGACTTAAATAAAACAACGTACGTAAATCATACAATATGATGCCTAGTAGGTATGTAGTAAGTACTCAATAAATAGTTGCCATCATCATCGTCATTACATGATTAATTCCAACTATACTGGATTAAGTAAATGTATACAAGGGAAATAAAAACAATAATGTTGGGTCTACATTTGACATGAACAGGTATTTGTGATATGGTATATGTAATGGAGAGAGGAGCAAATCTAAATCATAAAGAAATGCACACAGTACAATTAAATTTTTATTAAAGTATATCAAATATGTTACAAAGAAGCAGACCAAAATTATGGTAGAACTGTAATTTGGTTTCTTCATATTTTTCTATTTTTTTAAAACAGGGACTAATGACATTTAGGAAAAAAAATTAAGATATTTCCTTGGTTCCCTTTAATCAAAGGCATTACAGTGTCCATTAACTGATCTTACCAGCTCAGTTGCAGAAAGAGCCTAGAGCAGACAATGGTGGAATTAGTATAGAAACTACCAGATGCCAAAATAAAGGACACAAGGAAAGGGGGGAAAAAAAAAAAGTGCTCTCTCTGAAGTGGACAGGGGAGAATAGAAGTGGCTAGAAGTAACAGTGCTGGCCCCTAGAAGGGGACTCACCATCCTGGTAGCAGTAAGATGACCATAAAACTACTACTTTGGTGACCCTGTCATCTACCACTTCTGACTACAGACAAGGTAGCTAGCTGGCTGTCTGAGGACTCCTCCCTATGAATGCCAAGTATGCAACTCTACAATAATTGTATGAGATGATTTCAGGCAACAGAAGACACCCTGCACAGCAGAAAAGTTTTAACAGAAGGTCTTTGGAACAGACCAGTATCTGAAAGTCTCCCTTAAGAGAGTAATAATGCTATGCCTGGAAAGAGGGGAAAGTTTTGCTCTTTTCTGAATGGGAGGGCCCAAATGAAGCCTGATGCTGGAACAAACTGCACAATAACCTGGCATTACGAAGGGCTATTTGGCAAGCCAAGGAAGGATGATCTACCCGAAGACGAGTCCAGAATTAGTTTGGCTCTGCCTAACTTAGCACTGGCAGCGATCCTTTTAAAACAGCACTATTAGCACCTACCCCTCCCCTCCTGATTTTCCCAAGCCAGGTCTAGAATGAAGAGCAGGGAGGGAGCGCAGGCTAAGTTTTAATTAAAAATAAATCTTTAGCATGAACTATAGAGAGCTATCTCAGCAAGGCTGAAATTTTACATAGCAGTCACAGAACGCTGACAGGACCAAAGAGACCTGGTGTGACGACACTAACACATTATTAGAGTTCCCCAGAAGGCAACATTCCCAATCTAAGGAGCAAACTATGAAAT
The DNA here is from genome assembly GCF_018350175.1 of Felis catus. NCBI lineage: Eukaryota > Metazoa > Chordata > Mammalia > Carnivora > Felidae > Felis > Felis catus. The sequence goes on from NC_058370.1 coordinate 89,000,502, forward strand.
ACAGTTTGCCCATCTCTCTCCACTGCAGTCATTTTTCTAAGCCAAAACCAATGTGGTTTATGCGACTGTCTTTCTCCAGGTCCTTATATCTGATTTCCAAGTCTTTGCCAGTATTAGAAGGTAGGGCATGACTCTTATTTTTAAATACTTTCTTTTTTTTCCAGAAACCACCAAGAGCATTGCTTTCTTAATTAAAAATTTTATAAACAATTCTTCCTTCTCAAACTTCAAAGACCAGATATTAAGGCAAAACAGTGCCAACGTGTTTACTTTTTAGTGATACTTTCAGAATGTATCGTCATGGAAAAAGTCCCTTTACTTACTTTATGGCACTTGCCTCCGCAACAGAAACATTAATACAGGAAAGTAAAAAGACGTTTTCAAATACAACTCATAAAATCAGACTTGGCTCCCAGTCTGGCCAATCACTAGCTCTATGATCCGTCAGGCAGATCAGTTAATCTCACTGAACTTCAAATTCCCTCAACCACCAGGTCCGTATAAGATGTTCACTACAAAACCTGCCTATGTCAGACTGGTATCTCGAGGCTCAAGTAAGATGAAGTGTGTGTGAAAATGCCATGGAAGAAACACAAAACCCCTAAACTTGAAAGGACTCAGCAATGTGGTATGCTGACTACGGCACAGCTTCAGGCTACACCTACTACTGAGTGGAGAAAAAAGACAAAACTCTCCTTCCTTCTAATGAGGATTATAGTCTGATCCTTTTCTATTTTCATACTTTGAAGACCTGTTGAAGAGGAGATACATATAGCACCAGACATTAAACAAGATCCTCTGTGCTTGCCATTTTCATAGAGGATATTTCACAGAAGCCACAAGGAAACAAATATTTTTAATTATCTGCTTTATAAAATAATATATTTTAATTATCTGCTTTAGAAAAACACTCTTATTATCTCACGTATTCTTCTCAACAACTTTTTAAAATACATTTTCCTATCCCTGTAAGCAAACTGAAAGCCAAAGTTACCAAGTTTACTGAAAGCAAGAAAAATGTGTCTGATACCAGCTCATGTTATTTTTATTACCTGCTCCTTTTCCTAGGCAGGTTTTTCTGCCTAGTTCCAAAGAGCCTCCTTCCAGCAACCTGACAAAAGTAGCTTCCCCCCCCGCCCCTCCAAGAATGGGTGAAGGTTTCCTTCTGAATCTCTCCCCTCCCTCAAATCAAGACTAAGTCATACTAAACTTCAGGGGAGGTGGACAGCCTAATGTGGTTTCAGGAAACTTACATCCAAATTGCTTTAATGAGGAAATGTGTTTCACTCATTGACCACAGATGAAAAGCTTAAAATGAAAACAGAACACTTGCTAATCATATCATTTACATTTCTTTCCCTCTTTAACACCAAGAACCATCTCAATGTCTGTCTTTCATGTTTACAAAGGTGCTGAGACTTGCAGTAAGGAACTCTTTTTTTTTTTTTCAAGCAAGGAATCCCTGATGCACCTCTTCAGAGTCTAGAATGCTAATTGGTTTGACACGTACCCATATAGGATAAAACATATCTGCAATAAATACTTGTTAAGTGAATAGAGTATTATTTAGTTGCTTGATACAGCTGTTTTTCTTTGAAAGAGTGAATTTTAAAGAATGTATGGTGACTAAAATTCACTTTATGAATATTAGATGTGTACATACTCCTTGCCATAAACATCAAATTCTTTTCTATTTTGGTTCCCCAAAATAGATAAAGAAAACTATTTGGTGGCCCGACCATGTATATCAATGATCTTAAAAAGAAATACAGGTTTTCAAGTAGCACAGAAGAAAAAGAAGAAATACATAAAACCTTCCACCTGTGTTTTGTGACTATTCTACCTACATTTTAAAGGTAGAGGTGGTACTAAAGAAAATTCCCAGAAGCCTCTTTGACAAATGCTAATGGGATTTCTCTGATACCATGACATTCAAGTAGCAACAGTTCAGAGCATTTTATTAAGGCATCACTTGCAAAGACTTGATTTTATAATACTACCCTAGTTCAAGAAACACTGTTGAAGTATGTAATATTATGCATTTTTATTTTTTTCTTTTATGCCTCATTCCCAGTCCCATTCCCCTTACCAACACAGGCACCCACTCTAGTATATAGAAAAAGACATGTCATTCAAATGAAATTTCTTTCTTTCTTTCTTTATATACATACATATATACATATGCACATATATATACACATATACATATATATGTATAAGTGTGCCTTTGAAATAAGTATGTATAGTATTATTTCATGGGTTAATTTATATAAATGATATTGAGCTATCAATTGTATTGCTCCTTACTTTGATCCCCCAGCACTATATTTCTGAAACCTTTATATATTATTACATATAACGGTTGTTCATCATTTAAAATAGGTTGGCATAGGGGCGCCTGGGTGCTCAGTAGGTTGAGCATCCGACTTCGGCTCAGGTCACAATCGTGGAGTTTGTGAGTTGGAGCCTGGCGTCGGACTCTGTACTGACAGCTCAGAGCCTGGAGCCTGCTTCAGATTCTGTCTCCCTCTCTCTCTGCCCCACCTGCTCATTCTCTCTCTCTCCCTCTCTCTCTCTCAAAAATAAATAAATGTTAAAAAAAAAAATTTTAAATACCTTGGCACATGTTGCATATATTACAATCAATCATACGTAAACACCAATGTTACTTATCAGTCCCCCAGTGATGAATACCTAGATTGCTTCCACTATTTTCAACAAGAAACAATGTCAAAATTAACACCCTCATACATGTATTCTTGTGGAAATACAGTGGAGCTTCTTGTGGGGCATGCACCATCACAACATGGCTTCAAGTCTTCAGAGCAAGCCACTAGCCTCTACATTACAGCACTTTTGAACAAATTCGGAAAAGGGTTACCACAAACTTCCTATTGGATTTATTTTAATTTCATTCATTTTACAAATTAAGTCAGGGAGAAAGTGACAGTTTTACAATGTGTAGACATCCTATTCAAAGAGTGTCTCTCTCTTCATTTATCTACTACTTCCTAAATGTTTTTTAATAGAATTTCGAAATTTTTACAATAGAGGCTTTATTGTACAATTCTGAAATTCTATCTTCCCTCCTTTTCATTTTTTTTTCCCTTGGCCTAGGACTTAGGAATAATGAACACAATGGGTGGTGGTAGACATCTTTGAGTATTTGTCTTTGAGTTCTTCCTAATTTGTTAGGAATCTTTCTAAAGTTTACTTATGATGTATGAGCTTTGCTAGGGACTTTTCATAGATGCCCTTTGCCAAATTATGAAACTTCCATATATATTGGTAGTTATCTCATAGGTATATCAATTTTTCTTGAATATAATAGTATGTCTCACACTTCTTTGTCTCTCCTCAATATGTAAGACACAGTAGAAACAATACTCTCAGACTGACTGGTCTTTACTCTAACGAGCCCAACGCAAAAATATGTCAACAGTAAGTAACGACAGAAGAAGGAGTCAACACTACGTAACAAAAGGAGGAGGAGGAGGAGGAGGAAGAGGAGGAGGAGTAGGGGAGGAGGGGGAGGAGGAGGAGGTAAAGAAGAAAGAGAAGACAACAGGATGATATTTCCCATTATGGAGCTGGGCTTGTCTACATGCCTAAGATTCTTCCTGGCTAAAAACCATGCTTCTACCTCCTGCTTAAGCAGCCCTACAGCAGGAAGTCTGTTGTTCCCCTCCCTGAAAGTTGCCTACAGCTTTGTTCCTCATCAGCACTGCTCCCTGCTGGGGCCTCAAGTCACAGAAGCTCCTATAGCCCTGAAAATTATCTATATCATGGTTGAGACTTAGAACAAAAACTGTCCCAAATTCATACATGCCACTAATACCAAATATGACCTACCTAATGAAAGACAAACTAAATCAAAACCAGGCAACTATGATACAAAAGATGTTAAGATTGCCACAATCATTTGCAGAGTGTATACACATTGTAATGTATACAATGAAGATTTAGCTTCAAGCTTCTAAAAAATAAAGCCATCTGTAGGGGCACTGCAATACTTATGTCTTGGCAGCCTTCCCGGGGCATGAAAGAACCAACATTTCCAAAAGACACAGCCGGGCAGCCATCAAAACTTTTTTCACAGTCCAATCTCCTCAGAGCAGAGTGCACTGTAGACTGCAGCAACAAAGGGGAACCTTCACAAATAAGTATTAAACAGTTTTATATCATTTTGTCATCACTGATATTATCATCACTGATCTATAATTTTATAAATGACTAAATGTTTATGATTAGAGGTGAATTTTTTCCTTCATATTTAATAACCCATTATAGCATGCAATTACCATGACCTTACCTCCTTGTAGCTATAATAGTTAAGAAGAGGAAGAAGAGGAAGAGGAAGAGGAAGAGGAAGAGGAAGAAGAGGAAGAGGAAGAGGAAGAGGAAGAAGAAGAGGAAGAGGAAGAAGAGGAAGAAGAGGAAGAAGAGGAAGAGGAAGAGGAAGAGGAAGAAGAAGAGGAAGAAGAAGAAGAAGAGGAAGAAGAGGAAGAAGAGGAAGAGAAAGAGGAAGAAGAAGAAGAAGAAGAAGAAGAAGAAGAAGAAGAAGAAGAAGAAGAAGAAGAGGAAGAAGAAGGAGGAGGAGAAGCAGAAGCAGCAAGAGAGCCTGTCCTTAACATTTTGGCAGCTTATACAAAAGTTGTACCAAAACCATGAAAATACTACCATCAAGATGGGTCACACTAATCACTTTTACAAATGTCAGCTTGTAAACGAATCTGGTTGCCCAGAGACATTCACCAAGGTTCCAAATTTATTCAGCAATGGTACACCAAGAATTTAACAATTGGACAAGAATTGGTATTTTTGAGATGTACTGACCGCCATCAAAACTGGAAAAAAAAAAAAAGTGTAATAATCACGGCTGATATTCACAGAAAAATATTAAACATAGTAATACTAGAAATTACCACAATCGCTTCATGATAAGAGACAGACAGAAAATACTCAGGGTTTGGAAGTATTATTTCATATTTTGATAAGAAGCAATGTTCTACAGAAATATAATGCAAGCCACAAATGTGAGTCACATACCCAATTTAAACATTTTCCAGAAACCACAGTAGAAAAGTAAAGAACCACAGTAGAAAAGTAAAGAAAGAGGTGATGTAAAATATCTTACATTCCTTTTTTTGTACGAAGCCTTTGAAATCTGGTGTGTATTTTATACCTACAGCGTATCTCATTTAGGACTCTCCATGTTTCCAGTGCTCAAAAGCCACATGTAGCTAATGTTGATCACACTGAATGGCACACGCCTATATCATCCAGAACAGAAATTCTACCCAAAGGCAGAAGGATGGACCATGTCCTCTGTATACAACAAGCATGCAATAAATATCTACTGAAAGGATGAATGAACAAAGTGAGACAAAACCCTAAAGCAACAACCACAAAGGACAACACAAGTATATAAGTGGAAAAATAAGTCATTAGAGAGGATCTGACTCTTTATGGAGTCCTGGTATCAAGCATCTCTGGCCTGCCGTGCCATTACTATAGTTCTTAAATTCTAGGAAGAGAGTTCTATGGATGAGCCTCTTGCGGTGGGAGTAGACACTGTGACTCCCAGGTCACAGCCAGAGGAGTCAGTGGAATATAACAATGTCTCACTAAACCTCAAGTACCATTTTTCTATTACCAGGATAAACTCAAAGAGTCTAATTCACTGGAACACACCACTATCCACAACACTGAAACACAAAAACTCTCCCTAAAGCCCAGAGTAGTGCAAGACCTCCAGCTGACAAAACAGCCTGCCCAGAACGGCTTGATTTGTCAGTAGAGCAAAGGGGGGGAAAAAGAGGATGAAGAAGGGGGAGGGGAGGACCTAACATACTTCTTCTGCCCTGTTATTTCTACTCCCCACGACGACGAGACCTTTGTGAGTAGGCAAGGGAGTTGAGAAGAGAGAACTCAATCTCTGCAGTCCAGGCTGCTTCACATTTTTCAGAAATTACTGCATGTTCAAACAATGGAATATTTGTCAAAGTACAACTTGATCACCAGAATTCATCTGTTTTTCATAACCACATTTGACCTAAACTCTGCTGACTAAACAAGGTACCCTGTGTTTCGCAGTCTGGAAAATGTGGCTCCCACCGTCATTTTCAGACCGCGCTAAAACCTCTGGCCCCTGGACTACAGCCGCGTGGTAACTAAGTGCATTCAGATTAGGCCAAGGATGATGTCTGCTGGCTTCCCTTGTTACATCAATCACAGATTTTCATTTCCAATTCACGTTTTGGTTAATCTCTCTTTTTTTGTAAGTATCTATCAAGAGAGTGCAGAGAGAAGATCTACAAAATTTCTTATATTTTTCCCTATGGGCTAGGTACATACGTATAAATTCACATATATCAACATACATATGCTTTTAAGCTTTTATTTCAAGAGAATACTAATTTACAGAAAAACTATAGGAATAGTATGAGGAAACACCCACGTATTATTTACTCAGATTCACCTACTATCCATACTTTGCCCCACATCCTTTATCATTTGCTCTCTTCCTAAATATTTATTTTTTCCTTAGCCATTTGAAACTTTGTTACATACATCAGATCTCTTTACTCCTAAATAGCTCATTGTGCATTTTCTGAAAGTAAGAATAATTTCTTTAACAAGAGAATAGTTTCCAATTTCAGAAAATTTAACATTTTCCTAATCTACCATCCATATTCCAGTTTTGTCAATGAATCCAAAAAATGTGCTTTAGAGCATATTTTCTTGCAAGCTTAAGATTCAATCTAGGACAGGGATCAGCAAACCACAGCCCCCAGGGTCAAATCCATCCTGTTACTTATTATGTAAATAAAGTTTTATTGGAATACAACCACATTCATTCATGTACATATGGTGTCTGGATGCTTCTGAGGTATAACCAACCGTAAACTTGAGTGGTTGTAGCAGAGACCCTTTGGTCCACAAAGCCTAAAATACAACTGTCAGGCCCTTCAGAGAAAATGTTTGCCAATCCTGGCCTAGGACAATGCATTGCACTTAGCCGTCATGCTTCGTTAGCTTCCTTTAATTCGAAACAGTTCCTCAGCTTTTCTTTATTTCTTATGATTGACATTTTTATATTTGTATAAAATATGTATTGGTAAATATGTATATTTGTATATATTTGTTTCCTTCCTTCCTTTCAAACAGAATGCTTCTCATCTGGAGTCTGTAATTTTTCCTCATGAATTAGATTCAAGTTATATACTCCAGGTCAGAATACTACATAAAGTAATGTGGTATCACTCTCAGGGAATCTCACTCAGAGGCACACAATGTTTATGTAAGTTTTGATGTAAATTTTGATCACCTAATGATGAGGGTGCCCAATTATATTTTTGCCTCATTATTAATAAGTAATCCTAGGGAGACACTTTAAGACCACACAAACATACTACCACTTACCAAAATTTCCTCACTATAGTAAGTATGAATGATTTGTGCCCGAATAAATCTCTATTTTAATGACTACAAATTGAAAAACCACGAAGAGTCTGAGATTTTATCACCTTGCACACCAACAAATCAGCGTGTGCCACATTTTCATGAATGCTAGCGGCAGGTACGAAACTGGATCAGAGACAAAGGACTTTATTACTAGTATCAATAGCAGCAGCTCGGGTATCAGCATTTATGCTTGCATCAGTTCCCAGAATCCCAATGTCTACAGGACAATGTGAAGAAGTCCAGGAGACACCTGCACATATAGTGGTTTGCTTTAAAGGAAAGGAACCCTAAGCATAGGGACCCAAGTATCTTTTTCCATAGAAAAACACGATCTTGATCTTCCAAAGCTGGAAACATGCCTGCTTCTTTCTCTGGCAGGAGACATTATCCCTACCTTACAAAGCTGTTGGCTGCACAAACATCCCTGAAAAGATAATCTGGAACAAACACAGACAATGCCTCTGCTCACAAGACGTACAGGGATGCAAGAGACCCATAAGTGTCAACACTCAACATTCTACTATAAGAAATAAGACCACAGGCTTCTTCCCTATTAACATAGGGATGTATTTAGATTTTTACATGTTCATTCATTCATTCATTCATTCATATATCTGTGTATTGTTTTTTCTTTTAAAAAATTTTTTAATGTTTATTATTTATTTTTGAGAGAGAGAGAGAGACAGCATGAGCAGGGGAGAGGCAGAGAGAGAGGGAGACACTGAATCCAAAACAGGCTCCAGGCTCTGAGCTGTCAGCACAGAGCCCGACACGGGGCTCAAACCCACGAACTGTGAGATCGGATGACCTGAACTGAAGTTGGACGCTTAACCAACTGAGCCACCCAAGAACCCCTATCTGTTTATTGTTAATATCAACTTACAGTTTCCTATTTTTTCCCCAAAGAAAATACCCTTACTCAGAAATTTTCCCACTTTTGTGTTTTCCATTAAGATTTTAAAGCCTAGCCGCTTTTTATTACATTATTTGGTGGAAGGAATTACACATCTGAATTTCTGAATAATGGAGAAAAATCTAGAGGAAGAAATTACTCTTCTGAATTTCTGAATAATGTGGGAAAATTTAGAAAGACAACAAGTCAATTGCAAATAAAGCCTAGAGAAAGTGTCCTAAAGGCCCTCCCCAAAAAATTGAATAACTGCTTAAACAAACTTAACAAATAGTCACTGTTGACCATTTAAGCCCACAACTAGTTGTAAGCCAAGTGTGGTCTGGACTGGACTATTCACTATCTCAATGATACTAGTTTCAATGGCATCTTTTTATGTTACAAGAAAAAAAAAAATAGGCAGACAGACCATTTTCATAGAAAGTAACTGACCTTACTGTTTAAGAAAGGAAAATCCTATTCTTTCCCCAAGTATGACTATGATAAATCAGGCCTCCCTATAAGGCAGTTCTAGAAAACCAGACCAAAACTTTTTTGATAAACACAGTCACATAAAATTGTTACACTCACGTGGTCACAGAATTGTTAAAGTATGTACCAAAGGCAAAGCTGAAGGAGAAAAGATGTTTTGAAAAGGTAGACCAAAAAGATGTAGACGGCCTTCCCCCCTCCATCCCTACTTCCAACCATTATGGACAAGAAACCAGGTCCAGTCTCTTCCTGATAGTAGAACAAAGAAAACCATGTGCTGATAAGGTGTACAAAGTTAATGTACCGATTATGTATCATATGAGGGTGCAATACAATATAATGAATAATTTAATGCTTATAAACGTGCTTAGAATAGCTCTCCACACATAGCACAATAAATAAGCCACTTTAATGATGTTGACAACTGACGGAGGAAAGAACACAAGGCAGAGAATTTATATGTAGCTTTTTTCTTGTACGTTTATTTATTTATTTTGAGAGAGAGCGAGAGCGAGAGCGAGAGAGAGAGAGAGAGAGAGACCAAGAGCAAGTGGCCGGGGGGGTTGGGGACTTGGGATTCTCTCTCTCTCTTCTGCTCCTCCAGCAGGCTCTGCACTGACAGCACAGAGTCGGATGCAAGGCTGGAATTCATGAACCAGGAGATCATGACCTGAGCTGAAACCAAGAGATGGGCGTTTAACTGACTGAGCCACCCAGGTGCCCCTGTATCTAGCTTTTAGTTCTAATTTGGTTACCTACAGATTATATGACTTTAGGTGAGTAATTTAACTGCTTGAGGCCAAGGTTTCCCCTTCTGTGAAAAGAGATAAATAAAAGAAAGGGTAGGCAAAAGTCCTTCTTGCTCGATATTTCACAGTTCTTAATTTCTAGATTCGTTATTTTATAAAAGTAACCTTACGTGGGGGAGGGTTGTCGGAGGAAGAGCACAGGTGTTCTTGTACTATTTCTGTATCTGCGCATTTATATCTACACATGCATTAGTCTAGTCCCTTATTCCTTCCTCGCTGCATTCTTAAAGAGTCCTTTTTACAATATAAACATTTAAGGATGGGGTAGGAGTGAGCAGGATTATGTACAAGCTAGAAAGCAAAATATTTCTTTAAGATTTAAAGGTAACATGCCAGGTACTTTTACATCCATTCTTTCATTCCATTCTCACAGAAACACTGTGAGAATTTTTTAAATGGAAAAAATTGAGGCTGTGAGACATTAAGTAACATGTCCTAAGATTTAGAATAGATTCAAGCTTATCTGGTTTGTCCGTAATTTTTTTTGTAAACACCATGTTGACTAGAAATCACTTGGTTTCTAATCTTAATTGTTTTTAAAATTACAACAGGATTCAGCATTTTTACAAAATATTGTATTCTTTGAAGCTACTGCTTTCCTGATGAACAGAAACAGACTCAGATGGAATGCAGCCCTTGCACTGTGGCCTTCCCACCTGCTTTCTTTCTGAGATACAAGAAAGATGCCTAAAGTTCTGGCATCCATGTTGCAAGTACAAAGGCAAAAACTACATACTAAAGATGGACAACTGGAACCGCTAAAAGAACATAGGTATCTGGGGACAGTGTAGCGCCACCATACCACACTGAAGTGCCGACACCTGGACTACTTGTCATATTATTAAAAAAAAAAAAAAATACACTCTGTATTTGTTTTTGTTTTATTTTTTAATGTTTATTTATTTTGAGAGAGAGAGAGAGAGAGAGAGGGCGCACAAATGGGGGAGGGACAGAGAGAGAGAAAGAGAAATAGAGAAATTCCAAGCAGGCTCCAGCCCGACGTGGGGCTCTATCTCATGACCCGTGAGATCATGACCTGAGCCAAAATCAACAGTCAGACACTTAACCAACTGAGCCACCCAGGTGCCCCAAAACCCTGTATTTGTTTAAACTGTCAAAGTTGGGTCTGAGTTACAGGTACTCAAACACAACCTACACTGCTACAGATATCATCATTAAATATAATAAATGACCTCATTTTCATATCTAAAAAATATGTTAATAAATCTTACGCTTTGTTTCAGGGCAAAAGGTAATCCCAAACCTAAACCAATATCCCATATAATAGATCGATGAACTTTATTGACCTCAGCTGAAACAACAAAATCTTCTTTGACCATGGCATAATAGCCCTTTTATAGGTCTCCATCGATTTTTCACATTGTACTTTCTGGAGGGATTCTGAACATTCATTCATTCATTTGTTTCACAATTGTTTGTTAAGTTCCTTCTGTGTCATGAGAGAAACACAGTAGTCTGAGATTTCCAGAAGCTCTAGTTAAAGACATTCAGTTAAGGAAATAAGAAGAATTCTGCCAACATTCCCTGAGGAAATCTCGAGTGCTACAGGCAAAGAGTCTGAGTTTCTACTCCAGTGTTGAGGTCCTAAATTACTTCCCCTGTAGATTGTGGTTTGAGTTATAAAAATCTGAAAAAGTAGAGAATCCACTATAGCCCCAACCTCGGCTTTTCCAAATCTCTCACAATTTAAAATAAATCAGTTCTATTCATAGGTTAAAAACAAACTCTTCATTACACCTGCTACAACCAGCCATATTTAAAACATAGCTCCAATTATGGCATTTGCTTCTGGTTAGATCATTTTGGTATATGCAACTTACATAACTGTCTGAATGACCAAATTTCCTCTATAAAACAAAAGGAAACCCTTCCCCTCCATGTCCTCTTGTTCAAATCATGAGGTTCTGGCCACAATTATTCATGCCCCCCCCCCCATACCTCATAATATCCAAAACTATTGGGACAATGTATTAAACTAAGCATCCAGTAAAGAAGGCATTTCAGGGAAGCAAAAGAACCCAAAATTTTTAAATTTAAAAACTGAAAATAAACAAACAAAAACCTGGCAGTCACAACCAAAACAGGAAAAGGAAGAAAAAGATGTAAGAGATCTGGCTGGATATATGAGACGAGGGAGAGAAGATTATAAATGCCAAATCCAGAGATCTCAGAAATGGGAGAAATTTGGAATAATGGAATAGAAAAAAATATCAAAAGGAAGACAGGAAATATGGACTCTATTTCAGGAAAGAGAACTGCCTGTCCGAAGGCATCATTATGAGAGAACATGGGGTCAGTACATCTGGAGCATAGATTGTGAGCAGGAGAAAGAGAGTGACCAGAAAGGAGGTAAGACAGTCAAGCCCAGGATAGAACATGGAAGACTGTTTAGACCAAGTTAAGAAGTTTACTTCATTCTGAGAACAATGAGAAACTAAAGTGTTTGAAACACAGTTTTTATATGATTTAAACTGTTTTGAAGGGGTGTTACTGGGTGTGATACGGAGAATGATTTATTTCTTGTTCATTTTGTCAAAGCTTAAAAAATAATTATGTTATTGTGGTATCAAAAGCTTTGTAAGTGAGACATTAGTGTTAAAGAAAAAAAAAAAAGCACCTTGAGTTCAATCTTTCCCAACACAAACATTATAAAATATAAATGTGAGCATATGTAGAAAAAAAATTTTTTTAATCACTTTTTTTCCCTCTTGCTTTTATTCAAAGCCAAATGATATGCTCGGGGGTAATAAGGTCACCAGGTGAAAAGAGCAATATGACAATTATAAACAGTTAGATTACAGCGACTACAAACCAGGGCCCATTAGCCCATACTACAGGAAAGTTATCGCTATAAATGGCTTTTCCTGTGTCCTTATCAATGCGGCACACAAAGAATCTCACCCTCAGCTTTTCTCTATGATCTATGCAGTGTTTATGCCTATCTAACCTCCCCAGGCACTGGTGGGTCAGTGCAACTACGGGGCGGGGAGATATGGCAGGAGAGTGACGAGACCATCTGCGAAGTGTCAGAGATGGACTAGGAGTCACCACATATTTCAGGGCAAAACTTTCCACATTAAAAAAATATCTCTAAAGAAAATACTCCAACTGTGCTCTTATTGCTTGGAAGTACTCAAGATCACCATGGAAGCAAACCAGAAAGCTCCCAGCTCTGTTCTAACAGTGTTAAGTTGGCCCCTCAAACAGTACAACTTGCATTTGTCTTAGAGAGGAGGGGGGAAGCAAATGAATAGTTCTGAGATGGGAAAGAGAGTCCATTTAAAGTGAAAATAAAACAACACTTACCAAAAGGGTCACGAGGAATCATGTCTAAAAACCAGAGCCTGAAATGCTGGCCACTTCAAGTTCTTAAAAAATAAATGTCAAGTACAGAAACATCAGAATTCCTTGCTAATATCATTGCTATCCCAAAGATTTGAAAATGGTGCCCACTCATTTCATATTACTCTTCTCAGGAAGGCTTTTCTATTAAAAGTTCAATATTCTTTTCTTATTTCCCAAAGACAATGTATATATTCCAAATAAATATGATGGATTAAAAAACAAACAAATAAAAATAGGTATCTTCAGAGTCTCCTACAAAGTGGCTTTTCCCTAGACCCATTAAATTATGAACTTTCAAGAGCAGAAAGTATCCTGGTCCTCCTTACCTCTTTCACTCTATTAAGAAATACTGGCTTAAATAAAGTTTAACATGTTTATTTATTTATTTTTTTGGTAGATCTTCTTAGAACATATTTGAATATACTACTGTGATCTGTAAAAAACCCAAGACAGAGAAATACAGTATACAAAGTTCTGATGACATCTGAAACAGGAGCCCTCCTCCTCCTCCTCCTTTTAACAGATCATTTGATGAGCCTGGTGTTCCCTAGAAATATAGCTCCAGAAACAACTTTAGGAGAATCTAGATCATTAAGCTATGTGTCTCTGGCAATGCTGGAATTCTACATCCACAATTTCCAGTTTCATGTGACTAGTGAAATAATGTGATATTTCCCTCTCTCTGTAACACCATCTTTGGAAATGTCAAATGAGAATAAAAACTTACAAACTCTAAGCCCCTAGAATTTTACATATAGGCCTTTCTCACTTGTCTTCATTTCTACCACAGGAGTTGTAAATGACCTTGCTTCTGCTTCCACCCAAACCAAAAATTTAAATGTTCATTCAAGTGTCTCTGTAAAAAATTGAAAGAGTTTAAATAATGGATTTTTATCACACTTACATAAAATAAATACAAGTCAATAGTTTCCATGTTTAAAGTAGAATCAGGATAGGTCTTCAAAAAATAGCCTATAGCAAAGTACAATCAATTTTAATGAAAATTAAAAAACCAGTCAGCATTTGCTATTAGGTCAATGGTCTACGAGAAACACTAGGAAAACTACATGAGGTTGATGTCTGAATATCCGCTTTTTATTTGCCAATCAACTGTCCTGATACCTAAATGGAACAGAAAAGTTTTTCTATTTTTTTAAGGCAGTCTTATTTTTTTAAGTCAATAACAATTAAAAGAATCTGGCCATCAAAAATACACCCAGTCCTGCAGACAGATCTGCCTTAAGTCTGTGTTCCAATTCTTGCTGTTAAATTTACTTGATTATTAAATAGCAATAGTGCCTTCTGATAAAGGTACAGGAGTAAGAACTATAATATCTTACCTCAGGTGCCAACAAAAGAACCATTTAATGGCATGATTCAGAGTGAAGCCAGTCTCTACCAAGTGAGGTGTTCTCATATTTGCCATGTGAATAAGTCACTTATTTAATGTAGTCAAATTTGTGAAGTACTATGAGACTGTTGCGCAAAGTGTTATATAAAAACCAAGACAATACTATCATAAATACACATATAAACAACAACCCTTCCACTACCACTATTTGAAAGTATCTTGAAGTCTAACCTTAGAATGCCAAAACGAATCATTTTTTTTTTTTTTAGTTGAAAATCTCAGTAATGTCTTAGGCTCTTCATGTTATGTATTTCCCAAGTGCTTTAACGTAACAGCCAGTTGCTACCACAGTTAAGTAATTTCATTAAGTAATTCCTTTAACATCTCAAAAAATATGTCCCTTAAAACTGCTCATATCCATTCCTTTTTCCACTCTCCAAATACTTCCCTTGCTGTTATCAGTAGTCACAGGACCGTGGATTTTGGAGTTTCCTCCGGTGCCAGTGCAGACCATACAAGTAGATATCCTCAGATTAGAAAGGGAGAGATACATTCCAGTAAGATTCCTGCTTACCCCATCCCACCCCATGCCATTTCTGGCACTAGCAATGATCACAAAGAACTGTAAAGAGACTGTGGGGAAATTCTCGCCCTGCTACTGACTATCTCTCCGAATTATAGCCAAAAAGGAATATTATTAAAGCAAGCAAGAGGTAAAATATCCTGAAACTTAACAAAATTACTTATGTTCAGGGAGATAAATTATCACCTATAGTCCTCATAATTACTTTTAAACTTCTGTTTGAATCTTCTCAGTAAAAGAATTCAAGGGACAAAGCTATTAGTTTAGGTGCTGAGGCTAACTTCTTAATAGAAAAACAGGTCACCAGCTTGCCATGCCTAATGACTGCCCAGGGAATGAAGATTTACGGCACAGAAGTAAGTTCACTTTGAAATATGCTTTTAAATTGAGATTTTGGCAAGGCTTCCAACTCTAAGAGAAAGACAAGTGGTAGAGAGTCCTTAGGAGGCTTATAAAAGGGGATACTCAAGTGGAATTGGGGTAAGCCATGCTGGGGCATAGGTCTGTAATCAGTAGATGTCTGAAGCCTAACTCAGCCTCTAGTTCCCTTGACATGAAGGATTCTTTCTAGGTCTAATAAGATTCAGGAGTTGAAGAAGCCTCTGAAATTCTAAGCAAAATACCACACGCCTGTACATATGTGCATTTTGTCTGGGGAAAGGGCTCACAGCTTTCATCAAATTCTCAGAGGCCCCTTGCCCAAGGAAGTTTAAAAGAAATACTGCACTTGCTAGAGCCTTTGTAATATGAATTCACCGCCCAACGACATTCTGCATTCCCTTATACCTCAGGCTGTTTTATAGTCTCCTTTAGTAATTGAAAGAGAATGAAATAAAAATGAGGTTCTTATGATTCATGTAATACTGAGAGGTTGCTGCTTACTTAAAAAATCCACATATTGCTATATACGCTATCCCTGGATCCAAGATGTCAGAAATCTTTAGAAAGGGCACTTTTACTATAGCATAACACAAATGCGAAAAAGTACATAAATTAAAGGTATACACTGGGCAACATTCTTTCACCTAGGATTTTTTTAAATTGTTAATGAGCAGATAATGCAGATCACTGGAAAACAAGAAACCACAGGAAGATAAGATCATAAACGAGACCCACACACTAGGAGTATGGTTGTATTTACAGGTTTGCTCCCCCCAGTCTCTTAATGACATCCAAGTTCCTTGATATGGGACATATATACAGTCCTTCAGTGATAGAAGGATGAGCGAGCAGAAAATTTGGAGAAGAGTCAGAAAGACGTTCCAGGGCACAGAGGAGCTAACAGTATATATAAATCTTTGTCCAAACTGAGTTGGGTTCAAGGCTTGGGGTCCATAAACATGGCAGACATCGCTGGGTTGGTAGAGTTTTCAAAAACTCTATAAGACAGCCTGGCTTCTGTCCTCATTAGACAGACAGTCCATGCATCTTTTTAACTACTACTACACTATGTACAAAAATCTCAAATTATTACTATTCATTTCTCTTCCGGTAAAATTTTTAGTTTGTTACTTTCTCCCTTCCAAAAACATCAGCCTTGATGACTATAAAATGATGTTTTATACCTGCCTCTTGCCTGCCCATCTCTAAACTGTGTATGAAGATTTAAACAATATAAATCGTTTAAAGCAATTCTATAAAATACACCTACATTTGCCCTGCACACTTCCACTGCATTACTATACCAAGAACCAAGTCTCAATTAACCACTATCTGACCCTTGTTCACTTTCTTCCCTCCCCTCCTCCTGCCAAAGTTTGCCCTTCCTGCCAAAGTTCAGCACTTCCTAGAAAAGTCTCACTGCCTGTTTGATATTGTACTTCACTTTAGTCACCAAAGGAAGAATTTACAGGTGCTTGGCCCCATCTATAAGACCATGACCGAAATCTGACCTCCTGTTACAATACGTGAACTCCTGCCCTACTGATAAGGCTGGCAGATATAAGTAGGATTTTTCAAATAATCCTTTGGGAATTTATAAGCAGCACAGCCATAAAAGGGGGGTGAATGGAAGGTCGGTTTCACTAAAAATAATAAATATTGCCATGTTTATTCAAAGTGTGCCTTGTTATCCTCCAGGCCAAAAGTTCAGATAAACACTATTGTAAATGACAAAATATTAGAACTTTTTGTTACTTCTGTTATGATCCTTCCGTTGGACACCAATAGAACTGTTTTCCCTCGTATAAGTCCCAGCCCTGATATTGTATAACACTGCCTGAGGCTAGAAAACTGGATTCATTTGCAGGTCAAAAGGAGGGCAGTTATCTCTCAAAATCAAAAACAAACATTTATTGAGTATTATATACTGTTAATACTAAGTGCTAAGTGCTAAGGCTAAAAAAGATGAATAAAACACGGTACCTGCCCTAAAAGAGCTTACAGTCTATTGAGGAAAAAGAACACATATTTAGGATAAGATAATAGAATACACTCAGCACTAACAGAAACAGTACTGGGTTCTATAACAATGCAAAGGGGAAGGGGGTCCACTGAGCTCAACGTGAAACATTAGGAAAATTTGCTGGAGGACACAAGTATGAAATAAGTAGGAGTCCGTAAAATAAAAAGAAGTGGGAATGAATACTCATTCAGGCAGAAGGACCAGAATGAGGAGAGAATGAGAAGCAGGAAATAGCATGGTACATTCAAAGAACTAGAAGCACTTCAGTTTCATTAAAGCAAAGTGGTAAGCAGCAGACAATATGGCAGACAGGACATGGAAAACCTGTCTTTTGATATGCCATATTTTCTTCTATACTTCTATATTTTACTCAATAGATGACCAATTAGAGAATCTTAAGCAGATAACATATATCCCAGATTTGCATGATGCACAGATCACTATCATCACAGTGAGAAGGGAGTCAGGGATTTATACTATAAGGAAGGGAGAGCAGCTAGGAGAATGTTTTCAATAATCCCGATGTCTAGGACAATCATTTTAGGATAGGGGAGGATGAGAAAGAGAGTAAAACTGTATTTAGGAGGTAACATTTGCAAGGCATGGCGATTTAGATATGGTACTGAGAAAAACGAAAAGGTTTGGGTTTCTGCCTGGGGAACTGATAGAATGCTGTTATTGCCTGAGATCATGGTAAATCCAAAACAGTAGATTTTAGGGAAGGGGTGAGATAATGAGTTCATTTTGAAACATACAGAGTTTGTGCTGCCTGTGGAATATGCCAAAATGTTAATATTAACTGCATCCGGAAATCTGAAAAAAAATTTATGTTACAAATCTTTGTATTAAGCAATTCATTTTGAAATATCTTTGTCATCATTATTATGAAGAGATGTCCTTCACTATATAGTAATACATATTAGTGCTGTGAGAATGAGAAACAAATATAGAGAAGTAACAAATTACGGCCCCCAAAAAGCTATGAAAAGGGTCAACTCTAGAAGTCATATGTGTCTAGCCCTTCCTTTAACAAAAGAGACATTTTAGTGCTTAAAGTCCAACTAGCTCTGGAACAGCAATGTCCAAAAAATAAACATGTATTCCAGAAACAGAGCTGAGCTCTTACCACTGGTTGTACTTTTTCAAAATTAGGAAACACTATGAAAGAGGGAAGAAGCCTGTTTCTGCCATATAAACAATGTCTTACCAAATTATTATAAAACCTTTATGAATACCAAATATTGCAACACTACAGAATATTAGCATGTGGAATTTATTTAAAAATTTTTAAACTTCTAGTTTAGGATGACATCGACTTTGTATATTTAAGAACGTGTACATTTAGAATAATTGATAAACTCTGTTGATGGCAGAGACTAGAACCTCTATCTATATGTCTATACTTTACATCATATACTTTAAAAAATACCAATAATGTGCCTAATAATCAGCATCAGAGACACATAACTCCTGCCAGATTAACGGCCATGTATTAAATTCCAATCATGTACCAAAGACGGAGCGAGGCACCATTGGAACATACCTTTAAGTGCACTAAGCAGATCATTATTACCACAGCTCATATATGAGAAAGCTACGGGTTAGGTAACTTGCCTAACACCACACAGCTAGTGAGTGTGCAAATAAATTACTTCAGTACTCTTATTAACCACTATTAGAGTTCTCATTTGCAGAAAACTTGTCACATTTTCTATACCATAAAATCTTAACAAAGTTTAAAAAACTAACAGATACACAGTGATGAGATACAGTGCTGTTATATTCTAGTCATTCAAAGATTACAACTTCTCTCCTGGTAGGTAGATCAGAATTTTTTTAAAAGCATAAGTCCTTGATTTATTTATACATCGTTGCTCTCCATATCCATTTCATGCAGGACAAAAATTCAGTAAGTGTTTAGTGAATAAATGAGTAATAGGGGCGCCTGGGTGGCACAGTCGGTTAAGCGTCCGACTTCAGCCAGGTCACGATCTCGCGGTCCGTGAGTTTGAGCCCCGCGTCAGGCTCTGGGCTGATGGCTCGGAGCCTGGAGCCTGTTTCCGATTCTGTGTCTCCCTCTCTCTGCCCCTCCCCCGTTCATGCTCTGTCTCTCTCTGTCCCAAAAATAAATAAAAACGTTGAAAAAAATTTAAAAAAAAAAATGAGTAATAAAGTTTGAGCTAGCATATGCTCAAACAAATGTACTGCATTCTTTTAGCTACCACTTACTTATTCATTCCACTAATATTTATTGAGTGCCTACTATATGCCAAGTACTGTTGTTGGTACTGAAGATATAACATTAAACTAAACAAATTGATTTTCATACTTTTACACTATTTGAGAGGAAAAGTACACTTGACATTGCAATTCTGAGACTTAACAAAAACCATATATAAATACAAAACAGATTTAAAATAAAAAAAATAAAAGGAGTTAAATTTCACAGAGTATTTTTTAAAAAAGCAGTAATATGTCCTCATTAAGTTGGATTTATCTAAAGAATACAGGAATCATTTAAGATCACAAAAATCTATCAATGAAACTTAATTAGTACATTCATGAGCTAAAGTATAAAAACCACAGAACTGTAGCAATATATTTGAAAAAAATCCAATAATATTCAACATTTATTTATATTCTTATAAAAAATTTACAGGAGCCTAGGAATAACTAGATAAAGAATATTTACCAAAAACTTATTGCAAACATCAGTTAATTGAGAAACATTAGATACATGCTGTTAGAGATCAAAAATGAGACAAGGATGCCTATTATCACCTTCCTGAACAACAGAGTAAGTAATGATGATCCTGGTCAATACAACGACAATAAAAAAACAATGTGATATATGGATAGGAAGAAAAGAAGCAAGTCAGTATCTGTAGACATTATGAACAACCACACAGAAAATCTACCGAAAACCAAAAAACAAACCATAATAACTAATAAAAGAGTTGAGCAAGGTTGCCAGATATAAGTTAACTTACAAAAATCGAGAGCATTCCTCAATATGAGCAATTACTAATTAAAAAGTAAGGTAGAAAATTGTAAAAAAAAAACAACACAAAAAAACACTATATTTTGCTACTACTTAAAAAATGCCCAAGACCATTAACATACAAACAGAGCTTAACTAAATAATTTAAAAGTAGACTTTTTTCTTCCATGAATACCAAGAATTAGCAGTAGAAAGTTGTCAATTCTTCCCAAAATATATATAGAGATACTTAGTATATGCCCAAGGTATTCCAGGAATCAGTGGGCCATATACAGATTATGTAGTAGATAGGACCGGTAAAACTGAGTTCATCAAATAAAAAAAATTAAGTTGGATTCCTACACCTCATACTATAACTACAGTGAACCCAAGATGAATCAATATCAAAATGTAATGCGTAAAAGTTAAAGTTAACATAAAGGGAATGCCCTATGACACTGGAATAGAGAGGGGCTTTTTTTTTTTAAACAAGACTTAAAAAGTACAAACTACAAGGTTTAAATTGATGGACTTGATTATATCAAAATCAAGGACTCCTGTTAATGAAAGATAATATGGCCATAGTGTAAAGTCTATGGGCAAACTGAAAAAAAAGACATTTGCAACATCCTCCATTGTCAATATGTACAACATAAAAGGAATTTCTGAAATTTCTCTTTCCAGAAAAGAGAAAAAAACAAAACAAGGAAGGCAAAACAAAACTGAACAAAGGTCAAAAGTAGGCATTTCAGAGAAAAAAGATCTTAAATGATTGGGGAGTCTATAAAAAGCACAATGTTATCAGTAATCAAAGAGATGCAAATTAAAACTAAAAGACATCATTTGATATCCATCAGGTTATCAAATTAAAATTAAAATTATATATATACCTTCTGACCCAGCAATTCCAACCTAGGTATAGAAATCTTGGAAATTTACACCCAAGTCCATACAGGGGTCCTACTTATTACAGCAGAATGTTAGAAGCAATTTAAGAGTTGATCACTGAAGTAATAGACAAAACACAGCAAATGCAAACCATTTGTTAATAATCATGTAGAAGTGGGAGGCAATGAGTAAGATATATAGACTATAACAAAGTTAGATATTAAAAATAGGCTGAATAAAAAAATATAAGAAAAAACTAGATCCATAAGATAACACCATTTGAGTAAATTAAAAACACCTACATATACAAAATTACTCTATATTTTTCAAGGATACAAATACAACCATTACCAGACATTAAACATATTAGAGTTTGTATATTTGGAGATAAGAGTTGTGGGCTTGTGGATAGGGGATGAATGGAAACAAACAAGATAAAAAAATACAAGAGGGGGACTGATAGGAAATAACGATAATAGCACGTTGTGTCACAAACTAAGATGAATATGATTTATTTAATTATTGGTACATGAGATTGAAAAAAAAAATACTTATTTTAGGTGCCTTGAGACAACTCAATCTATGACCTCCTCCATCTTTATAGAACAAGGAATGACAGATGGAGACAAGGGGTGGAGAGGGAAAAGAAGGGAGGAGGGGATAAGGAAATTAGCAAGAAGTGGGAGGATGAAGGAGAGGAGAAAAAATTACCAAGTCTTCCCAAACTAATGGAAATCACCCCAAAATACTCCAGCCATGAAGTCCATAGACCAGTGTCCCAAACTGTCTAGAGTAACAACTAAGTGACACTATATTAGATATATGAAGAAAGAAAATGTGTAACAGACTTAAGTAAGACTTACTCCATCATATTATAAAACAACCTGATAGAATCTTTATAGAACTTTGTTATTAAAAAATACCAATAATGGACTTCTCTCATCAATTGGTCTTTAATGATACTTTGGCTTCCTAGTTTAATTTTTTGATTGCCTTTATATCTGTGTATCTACACGTAGGTGACTACCAAGATAGAGAAAGGGCTATTTCTTATAATACCATTAACACCCATAATAATTTCCCCCCCAGAGAGGTTTCTCTTTGCATAGGAGTAAGTGTCATCAGGAATAAAAAGATAAACAGTTTTTACAAATATTATTTTAATATATAAAGATAGGTTATTGTTATTTAAATAACTACATCATTAAATTAAGAATAGAAATCTGAGTGTGTGACTATTTCTAGGTATAATCTTATTATTTGTTGATGACTGATAGAAATTAATGTTATTTGCTTAGCTCAATTACATGGCAAACAAAAGATTCAAGAAGAAAAGAAAGGATTCTTTTTTGTAATTAATACTCCTTAAATAATAGTTTCTTTTTTCTTACTCTTAATAATAAACAGAAAAACTATAAAAAAATGAGAAAGAAGAGTTTTGAACTCAATATACCTCTTTATTAGGCAGAGCTAGATAAAGACTCACCAGGACAGAATATATGTGTAGACATCGATAAACAGGAGAGAAATCCACCAAATCTTGGGCTCCAGGTACCTGCAAAACAAACAAGATTGTCACAAAATATTCAAACAAAGCTATTAGGAACATTAAACTGCATTTATTTTTTTATTACTCAAGTGTAAAAAAAATAGAAGTCAGCTCTAGTTTCTAGGAGAAAAACATAAAACAAACAAACAAACAAACAAACAAACCATGCTCTCATAAACCCAGTTTGGGTATTTTAACCATGAGATTAATAACCAAAGATAGCAGCAAGGCTGGGACACAGAACAGAAGGATGAAAACAGAGAAGAGTAACAGAAGATGTCACTGGCCCTGCATCTGCTTTTAGAGATATATTTCAGGCTATGGGCCTCCAAAAGGGATGAGAAGATGGTAACATGACTTTGACAACTTGACTGTATCTTCTTGGACACACGGTAGGCTACATGAAAGACTAAGTTTCAGGAGTGCCCGAGTGGCTCAGTCAGTTACACGTCTGACTCTCGATTTTGGCTCAGGTCATGATCTCATGGTTGGTGAGTTAGAGACCCGCGTCGGGCTTTGTGCTGACGGCACAGATCCTGCTTGGGATTCTCTCTCTCCATCTCTCTCTGCTCCTTTCCCGCCCATACCCTTACCCACGCACACATGCTCTCTCTCAATCTCTCTCTCTCTCTCTCTCTCTCTCTCTTTCTCTCTCTCCCAAAAATAAACAAACATTAAAAAAAGAAAAAGAAAAAAAAGAAAAAGACTAAGTTTCAGTGGTCAAAACCAAAACTTGCTGCACAGGATGAATTAAACGGCCTGCCAGCCAACTTCTGAAGGACATAAGAATTAGTGAATATGTACGTCAGCATGCAATCAAAATACCAGAAAATTATAGTACGAACAATGTAGACAGATTAAATCTAGACATCAAAAGGCAAAGTAAAACAAACAACATTAGGTAAGAACTGGAGATAGTCACAGTGCTAAAACTGTTTGGTTATGTGACCTGACAATGAGTAACTCACAATTTACTTTGGCCTCAATTTCTCAACTGAAAAAGGAAACTATTGCCTATATTGTTGACCTATAGGAATTAAATAAGAATAAAAGGACACAAAGTAAATACTGAGCAAAACAAAATAAAGCAAAAACAAAACAGACAAAAGTGCATTAAAAATAATCAAAATAAAGACCTAGCTGCAGGTTTTACTGTAACACTGCTAATTGTAGGATTCATCAGAATATAAGCAGCAGGCACTAAATTGGGTTGAGCAGACTTGTGAATACAAAGTCTGTTTCCTCATTTCATCAAGCAGGGTCATTTCTTCTTTGGTGGCATAGCTTTCTTCACCAAGACGCTTTTCCAAAGAAATCTACTCATTCTACAACTCAGCAGCCCAATACTTTCTTGTCTCTCCAAAATCATCATCTCTCTACGTTTATTGGTTCAAATTTATTGACTATTTTGTTCATTTGCTTTGCACCCATGATAGCACACTAAATCTCTATGTTTAAGAATCTCTCAGGGCTATATACTCTGAAATCACTCAAAACAATCTCCTGTGAATCCTAAGTTTGATCATAAGATCTACATCATGGTCCAAGCATATATTTATTAAAAAAAAAAAAGCAATTAGAAATGTCAGCATTAAAAAAATCACTGAGAAAAACATTTTATGGACAGATAAGCACCATGTATTTAAAAACAAAAAGATTAAAAAGCATGTAAAAATTAAGGACACTCGTTTTCATCTTAATAAAACAAAAAGAAGCAACAGATGATCATTTTAGGCAGTCTTATTTTAAATGGCCACAACATCAAAATATCTTTATAGTCTCCTCTCTTGAATTGCAAAGTAAAGATGTGAAGGAAATTTATCTTGCCAGAAAAACAGAGCCCACTAATGAAAACTACAACTAAGCAAAACACAAGCTCAAAAGATGAAAAATAAAATTATATTAATATTTAAACTACGTAAAAATTACACATACATATGAAAAGAGATAAGAACACATGTAAAATAATTTTGATCTGTATAAGAAATGAAACTTTTGTTTAGAATGAATGATTATAAAATTATTTACAATAAATTATATACTTACAAAAAGCTTAAGGAAATTTAAATAAATTTCAATCACAACTTTGTTCATAGGTTCATCTTTACATAGTTTATTTATTTTGTTTTCTTTGACTCAGGACCATTAGTTTCATTCAAAAGGAAACTGCTCCCAAGCCATTCCTCAGACAGAGGCCTGGCCCCTTCACATGTCAGGCCCATCCTTATAGAATGAACATCCACATTAGGAGACAGTTTCCCCTAAAAATCTGTGATGAGTAAGCTAATGGTGCCCCTTTCTAATGGGCTAAAAAGAATGGTTTATCTGGGCCAACCAAAAAATACATATATTTAGAGAGGACAGAAAGATTTTCCTGTCAGCTCCAGCAAATATTTACAACCAAACATATCTTCTGTGAGGCTGTCTTGACATCATCATCCTCAGCTTCAAACAGTTTGAAGTGACCTGACCCGGAAGTATTGGCTTTGCTATTTCTTAGCCTCTGCAACCATAATCCAGTTAAGTCCTCCCCAGCCAAGGACTGCCTGCTTTGAAAGCGGTACACAAATCTAGACAAGAAAAGGAGCAAAATGGGGCTTCGGTTCACAAACTTTACCTCCACCCCCAAAATAGCCTACTATTTAGAAATCATTTTTCCTCCATGCTCCCTTCTGTGAAGAACACTAGGAACACTGCAAGGAACCAAGAAGAGTGCTGTGAGGAGAAAGGTATGTAAAGCATGCACTGACTCATGTTGCTTTGAGCTAGATGTGTTTTCTCTGCTTCCACTAATGAAAAAGAATCACATCTACTGAAAGGCAAAAGGAAGAGGGCAACATACGCTGTACGTGAAGGAATGCCATACGTTTGGAAGGATAAGAAATGAACTTTCGAAACTAAATAAATGGGAGTGGGAAAGAGAACAAAAGGCAGTTTCTCCTGACTCACATAAACGGGTCTGTTTTAAGGTCCACATTTTGTTCCCCATTTAAAATGCAAAATCTCTGTCAAGGTTGTCTTCATTCTTCTTCCCCTCCTGTTTGCCCTTCTCTCCCCTCAAGTGCAAAGAATGATTCAAGCAGGTTTAGATTTCAGCTGGGGCAGAGGGAGGAGTCCAAGGACACTTTCCTAAGCTAACAATGACTGTCCCTAATGGTTTCTGTCTCCTAACAAAAGCCATGACTCCGTCTTTATCAGCTTCATCTAATTTTTCCTTTCCAAAGTAAATAACACAGCCCTTGCATTTTACACATGTCCAAGTTTGACAAATCATTATCGACTGGGACTATAACTGATAAGAGATAACTTTGTGGTAGGACGTTGTCATTTCCTCTCATAAGGGCTTTCTTTCTGAGATACAGAAACATGATTAAAATAGTTAAACATTTCCTCTGCCTGGCAGTCAGGAACTCAAGACATTAAGATACTGGAGTCTGTATTTTTCTAGTTCAAATAGATCTATGAAGATACCAACAGCAGCCACAAACAGTATACTCAAGATTATCCTGCCTTTTTAACTAGTTGTTTTCCTTATGAATTCACATGAAATAATTTCATCACCAAGGACAGCAGCTGCCTCATTCCCTATATAGTTCCTGAATGGAGGCATTAGTGCCTTCTGTCAACTCAAACCTCTTCATTATCAGAGAAGCAAATACTAGGTTAGATTTTAGATTCTGTAACTAAGAAATTTGTGCCTCAGGACGTGTTATAATATTATATAAGTTATTAAAATAACATAAATAAATAAGCTATCAAGAGAATTTAGGAGTGACTGGACTAGAACATTCAGGGGTAGATATCATGAAGACAACTGTTATACGCTACAATTATGCATTCACACACCCATTAGAGGTCATGTATCACCAGATACCAATATACATGGCTAGTCTGTTTCAGTATGCTTCTTACATTTGTAGGATACATATTAATAGCTTCCATCAAGCTGTAGTTTTTGTTACTTATTGTCTGTAGATTTTGTTAAATAGCATCATATCCTATCGATACATTAGCTATCATACAGTGCCACTATATAGGTGACAAAAAAGAGTCTGGAGGCAGAGGATGCTGTAAAATAAGAAAAGTAAATTCATGTATAGGATCAATGAAAGGCGCCCTGACTTAGAATCAATGAGAGGCACCCTGAAAAAAAGTCTTATGCGACTCTGCAGACCATGTATTGGAGAAGATGATGTAAAGATTCAGAGTAGAAATGGACATATTAGATGGTCATAAAGAAAAGAAGAATAAACATTTCTGATTATAAAAGTTCTTGCAAAACAGCAGGATCTGACTTTTATGATGTTTTTCTTCTCTAATACATCTTTGTATTAGACAAAGATGACAATTGAAAATTGACAATTGAAAATTGAAAGGTTACTGGTTAAGTTCTTTCCATAAAGAATAAGGAAAAATGATTGTATTTCTTAAAGAAAAAGGAGATTTTTATTTTAAAATAAGTGACATCAAGCTTTAACAGATACATTTATTTAACATTTTTATACCGCCTTTTCCCCCCAACAAGGGAGTTGGAAGTTAGTAGCTACTTCTAGTGAAGGGAAGCAGGAAAGAAAAAAATCTGCAGGTAACAATATCATAGATCTACCTGCTTTACTAACGGGTAAGCATATCATTAAGAAAAGGGAATAGAGTACACAACTGCTTGCCTCCTTCCACTCAAGAATATTTACCTATGCTGCTGATAAAGACAGTACCTGAAAAAAAGAAATGCATTAGTGTTCTAGCCTTGTTCACAGCTGTCCCAGGAGATACACACACACACATACACTATACCACACAGGCCACTTATTTTTCTCTTATGAAACCTTTCAAAGTCGGTAAAACATCCAAAAAGGGTATGATAAAAATTTGCAAAGAATTTAGAGATGTTTCTTCTCACTAACACCTGAGTCATTCTCCTTCTTGAAAATACTTTTGATTACCACTTTTCACAAAACAGTTCGTTGGGATTAGTAAATGAATGCAGGGACTTGGTGCCCATTTCTGAGCATTAGTTGGATCTCAAGTCATTAAAATATACCAGGCATCTTTCTGAAGGGAGAAAACAAGAAATGATTAGCTGAAAAGAGCACTACCTTTGCACTCAAAGGATCAATTTCGACGGCCCATATTATGTCTGGAAGCCAGGAAATACCTGGCAAACATTCTTCACCAATGTGCTTTTCTATACTACTCTGCTTCCAAAGCTTCAGAGAAAAGAAAGGTAGAATTCATTTGGACATAATCTTCCACAGAGCTGGAATGAACACCATGGAGGCACCAACAAACTCGAAGGCCTAGGACTCTAAGTGACTCGAATTAGCAAAAGGATAAAAGAATTTTCTAAACCTTTGAACCTGTAAGAATACCCTGAACAGAGCCCTAGCCTAAAAACTGCATAATATTACTAAGAGCTTCTTGCGAATGACTAGGATTCTTCCTGAGAAATCCCTAAACAAATTACTACATAAGTTACTCAAGTGTTTTCACTAAGCAGAAGAAAATCAAGAAAAATCACCATTCTCCCTATACTGAGACGCCGCAAAAAAAACTTTGTGGCCAAAATCAAAAGCTACTCTCTCAAGAATTCTCTGCTTAAAGCTGAACACTAAGGCAGTAAAAATTCAACTGGTCTTTATTTAACAATGGTCTACTATAGGCTAAGAAATGCTAAACTGTTACACAAAAAAGGACCTTTAGCTGTAAATATGGTATTAAATATAAAGGTTTTGAGAGGAAGAAAAATTAAGCTGATCAAAGTAGGTACAAAAAAATGTTATAGATGAAGAATTAATTTTCCTAATACAGAAACAACTCACTAAGACTGAAGGGGGGAAAAAAAACAAAATCGTTAGAAAAATAGGGACATGAGCAGTTTACTTTAAAAAAATATACAAACAGCTCTCAAACTTATAAGATACTACATTTCACCCACAGCCATAGGAATACAAATTAAAACTATACAGAGAGACCATTTCTCATCTATGCAACTTGTAAATATTCAAAAGCTTAACAAAACACTCTCTTAAAGAAACTGTAAGGAAATAGACACATCACACAGACCTAGAGGGGGGATGTATAGAAAATGGTACGACTTCAATGAAGCAGAATTTGATATTATCTAGCAAAACTACACATGCATTAATTTACTCCTTGAATCAACAATCCTTCTAGGAACTTACCCTGAAGATATATATCTGACTATAAGAAGAATAACTCTCAGGTTTTGGGGTTGATTTTTAAACTGTTTTTTAAATTTTAAGATTTTTTATATAAGGTAAAATTCACCCTTCCAGTGAACAATCCATTAAGTTTGGACAAAACCATATAAGCCTGTAATCATTATCACAATCTAGATACACAACAGCTTTACCACCCCCAAAATTCCCTCATGCTTCCCTGGAGTCCATTATTCCCTGACACCCAGCCTTTGGCAAACACTGACCCAGTTTATGCCCCTAATTTTGCCTTTTCAGGAGTATTATTTATTCAGCCCCAACGGTATGCAGCCTTTGAGTCTGACTTCTTTCATTTAGCATACTACATTTGCGGTTCATCTGTATTGTTTCATGTATCTGTAGTTCATTTCTTTTTATTTCAGAATGAAACTCCAATTATGGATATACCACAGTCATTTATCCCTTCCCCTGAAGGACAGTTGGGTTGTTTCTACTTTCTGGCAATGTCTGAATAAAGTTGCTGTAAACATTCGGGTGCAAGTCTCTGTGTGAACAGATGGGGAAATACCTATGAGTGAAATTGCTGAGTCAGGTGGTGTGTGTTCAACTGTATAATACACTACTACACCAAAGTGTTTTCCAAGGTGACTAAACTATTTTGCATTTTTGCAGCAATAGCTAAGAGCAATATATACAGTTGCTAGGCACCCTGCCAGTACTTGGTATGGTCAGGTTTTTTTAACACTAATTATAATAGCTGTGTAGCTGAAACACTACATTTTAATAAGAAAATTTTGGAAATCATTAAATGCCTACATATAGGAGATTGGCTGAATAAACTGATACATTCAAATAATGGAGTACTAGTTAGCAGTAAAAATAGAATGAGAAACATGTCTATGAATTTATATGGAATAATTTATAGGACATATTTTCATGTGGAAGAATAAGGTACAAAAATATATATGTATTATGTTATTAACAGCCATGTCGTATAAGGTATGGGGAAGGGTATGTGAAAACACACACATACACACATACTCATGATACTGATTACTTAGGAAGAGTGCATAGGACCAGGGTGGAAGGGATAAAGAGGATAATGGGATATCACTGAAAAAAATCTTCTTCTATAATTTTGCTTTCTTATTTTAATTTTTTTTAACATTTATTTATTTTTGAAGGAAAGAGAGACAGAGCATGAGCAGGGGAGGGGCAGAGAGAGAAGGAGACACAGAATCCAAAATGGGCCCCAGGCTCTGAGCTGTCAGCGCAGAGCCTGATGTGGGGCTCGAACTCACAAACTGCGAGATCATGACCTGCGCTGAAGTTGGTTGCTTAACCGACTGAGCTACCCAAGTGCCCCTAATTTTGCTTTTTGAAACATGTTTACATTTTACATATTCAAAAAAATTAAATTAATAAGGATGAGGAACCCTAAAAAATATACAAAAAGAAACAAATGAACCTAATTATATATCAACTTGGTAACAACCACATAGAAGAAAAAGCAAAAAAAACCAAAAAAAAAACAAAAAAAAACAAAAACAAAAACGAACAAAATAGTCTGAACTACAGCCCCAGTGGGATATATCGTAGGATAAAAAGAATTGCGAAAAGAATCTTGAACCTAGTTAAGTTTACTCCTTTTAGTGACATGTGCATAGCAACTCTGAAACTTTTTTGTGTTATATGAGTAGACAGATGAGTAAATATATTCATACTCTGGGAACCAGAATTCTTAGAGATACAAATATAGAATAGGAGAAGAGGAAGACCTATGATATTCAGGTGAAATTAGAAGCATCGCCTTTAACTCAGGATTTATAAAACTGTCTATGTGTTTGTGTAGTGTGTGTATTTCTTAGCTCTCTCCACAGAAGGAGCATACCTAATGCCCATATCTCAGTTCTATATATCATTCTCCAGTAAAAGGGAAAGCTCTTTGACAAACTAGCTGATTCTGGGGATAGGGCAGAACTTGGAGTGAACCAAGAACATCCTGTGCCAGAAAAAAAGGAAGTGCTCAAAAATTGATGGAAACATGTCAAAAGATAATGGGTAAGACTCCCACTGGCCAAATTTGGAACAATTAGAGAATCCAAATGAAAGACAGGAACAGAATATAACCCATTGTATATGAAGTAAGAATTCATGTGCCAATACTGACACTAAAAAAAAAGGGAATGGGACAAAAAGGAAGTTCTTCTTTATAGAAGAATGCCAGCTAATCAATGTGAAAGAAATGATAAAAATAGAAAAATCACTCTTCTATAATCACCATAAATTGCATGATTCAGGAACAAAACATCAATGAATTCTAAATCACTAAATCAGAAAAAATGTCAGGGAACAGGATAGTCCCAGGATCTAAAGTATCATTCCACAGATCACTTATTAATTACAAAAGAAGAAGGGTACCTTTACAGCACAGAAATCTGGTAGACTCCACCTTCACTACTGGTGTACCTCCTGATATGATGCACTAAAAAGGACCTAGTATTACTTTTGTGATTTTCCTGTCAAAAATGATTAATCTGAACTTAATCATGAGGATTATCAGATATACCTAAATAGAGAGATATTAAAAGAGAATAAAGAGACACAAGAGTTAAATGCAACGTGTGATACTTGACTAGATGTGGCTGCAGGAAAAATGATAAAAGAATTTGCTATAAAGGACATTATTAAGACAACTGGGGAAATTCACACGTTGGTTGTATGTTAAGTGGTAGTGTTGTATCAGTGTTAAAATTCCTGAGTGTGATCATTGCATTGTAGTTATGTAGAAGAATGTCATTCCTGGGAGACCACAGATTGTGGTATTGGGATTTCAAATACAATGCATGAAATACACCACTTTCTTTTAAATGGCTCAGCTTTGGCAGGGGAAGGGGAGGATTGATGAAATAGATTCTTTCAAAGTCAAATTTTTAAGAAAGAAAGTGCCAAATTTTAATAAGCAGAGTACTTAAGTGAAGGTACATGGATGTTCATTTTACTACTCTTGTAACTTTTCTGAAGATTTAAAATTTTTCAAAAAACTAATAAATTTTTATAAAGAAGGCACTACTCCAAAGGTGGAGTTTGGGGGGTTGGTGAGATAGGTGAAAGGGGTCAAAGGTACAAATCTCCAGTAATAAAGTAAATACGTCATGGAGATGTAATGTACAGCATGGTAACTACAGTTAGTAATACTGCATTGTATATTTAGAAGTTTCTAAGAGATCTAAAAGTTCTCATCACAAGAAAACAAAATCCTATAACTATGTTTTCTGATGGATGTTAACTAGACTATTGTGGTGATCATTTTGCAATACATACAAATATTGAATCATTATGCTGTACTCCTGAAATTAATATAATGTTATATATCAATTATACCTCAATTTAAAATAAAGAATGATGGGACACCTGGGTGGCTCAGTCGGTTAAGCATTGACTTCGGCTCAGGTCATGATCTCTCAGCTCATCAATTTGAGCCCCACATTGGGGCTCTCCACTCTCAGGGCAGAGCCTGTTTCAGATCCTCTGCCTCCCTCTCTGTCTGCCCCTCCTCACTTGCGTGCACAGGCTCTTGCTCACTCTTTCTCTCTCTCAAAAATAAATAACCATTTTAAAAATTAGAAATAAAAAATAAATGAAATAAAGAATAGATGTATGAATAGATAGGTAGATAAATAGAAAGATGATAGATAGATAGATAGATAGATAGATAGACAGATGGATAGATAGATAGACAGATGGACAGGTGGATGATGGGTGTTCAGAAGAGGTCACATTGAGCCAGTCCTCAGGGAAAAGTAGAAGTTAGTATTTTAGACAAGGATGAGGGGAAAAGGAGTATATTCCCTAATTAGGGTTATGAGCAATTTAGTACAGAGTGAAGGGAGTGACTGAAAAAACAATGAGCATATAAAGGAAAAATTCTAAAAGCCCTGAAAAGGCAGGTAGATGTTTATAATTGAGGTAAATAATTCCCAAATGACAAGACCTTTATACTATCAGTACAATGGAAAGATTTTAAAGATCTTAAATCAATGTGAACCATAATATATCTTTATGAACAGATAGACCTAAAAGACAAACGAATAAGAAAACCAAAACAGAATATTTGATGCATGTTTAGTTTTCATTCAACTTTCTAAATTGCTTTTATTGCTATTTGATTTTAAGTATGGGTATTTATTCTTCATCTGACTGCTTATATTCTTAATAGAACAGTTGTCATTAAGAACAGAAGTGAAAAACAAAGTCTACAGTGGTGGGTAGCTACTGGGAATAAGTGAATCAGGCCAGCTTTTCATATTGTATTCTTTTAACAGGCATACTTTGTATGTGAAATATCTAAAACTATCACTCATTTTTACAAGGAACTCTGTTCTCATCATTTTTTTCCCCAAACATGTGGCCCCGTCAGTGTAACTTCCAGTTTGCCATTTGTAAATACAGACATGATATAAGTAATACTGTATTTCCCTCAATAACAGCACAAATGTGATAATAAATGGCAATATCCAATGTGCAGACACAACAGGGATTGTAGATTAGTGAAAAAAATATATCCCTGGTGGCAATCTTGCTGCTCACGGTAATTCTACTACTACCATACTTGGAAAGAGCCTACTACATGAATTCGCTACTTAAAAGTTGGCAAATAACTTAAAAACTTTTAAGTGCCATGCAAGCCAATAGCCATTTTGCAATCTATTTCTGGCCCATGGGCTGCCAATACGCAACCTCTGATTTTAACTCCAAAGTTCTAATGGCATCCTTTATTTAACTTACTGAGAAATAAGTAACAACTCATTTTGTTACCTTCCTATCAATAGAAAGTATTGCAATAAGCACTTTGAAATTTGGGAAAATATCATAATAACCACCATTTTTCACAAGCAATTCAGCATTAAGTAATCACTGTCACTATTTTATAGGTGACAAAGAGATGCTCGAGAAATTACACGATTTGCTCCAATAACACAAGGCTGACAAAACTTGTAGTTTTTAAATACAAATCTTGCATTCTTTCCAATCACTCTGTGAATTGTGTCTACCCCAAAGTTCATATGTTGAACCCCTGAACCCCAATGTGACTGTATTTGGAAATAGGGCCCTTAAGGAGGTAATTAAGGTAAAGTCAAGTCATAAAGTAGGGACTCTAACAGGACTGATGTCCTTATAAGAAGAGGAAGACACATCAGGGGCATACAATCACAGAGAAAAAGCCATGTAAAGACACAGCAAGAAGGTAATTGTCTGCAAGCAAAGGAAAGAATCCTAAGGAGAAATCAACCCTGATGGTACCTTGACCTTAGGACTTCCAGCCTCCAGAACTGTGAGAAAATAAATCTCTGTTGTTTAAGCCAGGCAATCTATGGTATTTTGTTATGGCATCCCTAGCAAACAAATAATCTTGTTACCTCAAAATTAGTATAGTACCACAATCATAAAGACATCTCAGCAGACATTATTTATATTTTACATGATACTTGTATTTAAATTAGCAATCCCATTCTGTTAACTTCATATTTCAAAACAGACACCAAAATCTTGAGAGAGAAAACCTGACATGGATTTGGTCAACAAACATTTATCTGACCCACACTCTACGAACAGTTGTATGGATAAAGTAATGACTACTGTTCTCTAACAACAAAAATAACTAAGAGAGACACAAACTAGAATATGAGATGTGCCAAAAGTATGGTACCAGGAAATGCTTTAAGAATGCAGAAGCTCTGGGGCGCCTGGGTGGCTCAGTCGGTTAAGCGTCTGACTTGAGGTCATGATCTCGCAGTTCGTGGGTTTGAGCCCCACATCAGGCTCTTTGCTGACAGCTCAGAGCCTGGAGCCTGCTTCAGATTCTGTGTCTCCCTCTCTCTCTCTTCCCCTCCCCTGCTCATGCTCTGGCTTGCTCTCTCTCTCAAAAAAGAAAAGAAAAGAAAAGGAAAGGAAAGGAAAGGAAAGGAAAGGAAAGGAAAGGAAAGGAAAGGAAAGGAAAGGAAAGGAAAGGAAAGGAAAGGAAAGGAAAGGAAAGGAAAGGAAAGGAAAGGAAAGGAAAGGAAAGGAAAGGAAAGGAAAGGAAAGGAAAGGAAAGAAAAGAAAAGAAAAGAAAAGAAAAGAAAAGAAAAGAAAAGAAAAGAAAAGAAAAGAAAAGAAAAGAAAAGAAAAGAAAAAAGAAGGAAAAATGCAAAAGGTCTTTGGGGAGCCTGGGTGGCTCAGTCAGTTGACTGTCCATCTAGCTCTTGGTTTCAGCTCAGGTCATGATTTCACAGTTCATGGGATTTAGCCCCATGTTGGGCTTCACATTGAGTGTAGAGCCTGCTTGGGATTCTCTCTCTCCTTCTCTCTTTGCCCCTCCCTAACTTGCACTCTCTCTCTCTCTCTCTCTCTCTCTCTCTCTCTCTCTCTCTCTCAAAATAAATAAACCAAAAAAAAAAAAAAAAAAATGCAGAAGTTCTGAAGTAACCCAGAAACAAAAAAAAGAGTCATAGGCCCTGCTTCTCCAAATTATTTCTTACTCAATACTGCTTTATTTCAAGCAGATTGTTTTGTTTACAGTAGATAGTGTTCCATCAGTCCACGCAAATATACATTATCAAGAACTGTATCAACTTGTGTTTCACCTTTATTTCCCAAAAAAGACACAGTCATAATGCCATCATCTTAACTAATATATAATGGTAGCATTGTATGTGCCAAGCACTGTGATGAGATACATTATGTATCATATGATATGTATGTATGTGCCAAATCATACATATTTCCACTGAAAATCAATTTAATTAAGTTGTAGGTCAAAAATGATCAAGTATCAGTAGTGTACATAGTTCAACTTTAATATACGACAAGTTTAAAAAAACTTACATTAATTAAGGTGACTCTTTCATTAGCTTAGATACAAATAGAGAATTTTACAGAGGAATACTTTTCCTACAACATCTTCTCAGCAATCAAGAGACTGACTCTGTCAGGGCGCGCCGGTGGCTCAGTCAGTTAAGCATCCAACTGGATTTCAGCTCACGTCATGATCTCACACTTCGTGGGTTTGAGCCCCACATCAGGCTCTGTGCTGACAGCATGGAGCCTGATTCTCTGTCTCCCTCTCTCTGCCCCTCCCAGCTCAAGCTCTATCAAAAATAAATAAAATAAATGTTTAAAACAATTGATTAAAAAAAAAGAGAGACTGACTCTGTCAGTTGGTTCTCCATGTGAGCTGGTCTTTCATCCAACATGACAATTTACTGCTGTGACTTCATCTTCATTTCCCAGGCTATTCAGTTTTTCTACCTCTGGCACAAACTTTACTTCAGTTCAACAATAAATTAAATATCTGTTTCCTAAGTTCAAAGCACTTTCTAGGTGTTCGGGTTTTTCTACCCATCTCATTCTGTAGTCTCCCATTAAGTATCACCACACTAAAGACATAGTTAATAGCCTACAAATGTCACTTGACTCAAAGAATACTAAAAGTGCACTAAATACACTTTTGTTCAAAGTACAAGAAGGAGAAAAATACCTAGACTTTCAGAGAATAATACCTAGACTTAAATACATTAAATGAGAATCATAAAATTTCACGAAAAATAATGCTGGTAATCTGTAAGCAACAGATTTTAGAAAGCAAAATATAACTTTCTCTTAAGTACTGCATTCATTGTTAGAAAAAATTTAAGACATTTTAATGAAAACTCAGTAAGACATCTAAACATTCAGGGGTTTTGTTTTCTTTAGGCACTAAAAATGCTTCCTCAAGGTCCTCTATAGCCTTGCAACTCAAAATGTGCTCTGCAGAGAGAAGCATCATCCTTACCTGGGAGCTTGTGAAAAATGCAGATTCTCAGATTTCACCCCCTACCTGCAGAATCTAAATGTGCATTTTAATATGACTCCAAAGTGATTCCTACGGACATTAAAATTTAAGAAGCACTTAACCTATAACACGGGTTCTAACAGGGGTCCTGAAGAGCAACATGAGTTTCACGAATCCCCTGAAATTTCATGCAGAACCTTTCATGAGTGAATATATGCATATTTCACTGGGAAAATACTCCCTATATTTTTTTATCAATCTCTCAAAGGAATATATGACCCCAAATAGATTAAGAATCACTGCCCTACAGGATTGTATGCCACAGTTTAGAAGTCAAAATATTTCAAAAACTATTTACGCTGCTCTCAATGAGGTCTGTTGAAGAATGACAAGAATGAAGGTCAGAACGTCACAGTGGGTCACGAAAGACCTTATCTGAAGAATTTATTCACACCATGCAAGAACTATGCCAAGAAACCAGTTTGGAGACATCTAAATAAATAATTCTCTACATGAGGTTTGAGATTAAGAATGTGCACTTGAAGAAGATTCAAACTGAGAAGTAAATAAATAGAAGGTAGGATTTTTTTTAAGATAGGATGCCATTAGATGACAGCGAAGTGCTGAATTCTTGTTGTAAGAGCTCAATCAGCAAGTCTAACAGGATTCTGTTTGATTTGGGATACATGACCATTTTAAAATGTTAACTTCCAAGTACATTCTTATGATATTTCATTTATGAGGAACCCTCAACACATTTCACTAGTCCCACTTTCTTTATCTTCTCTGGACCTCAGAAGACAAAACAAAGAAAGAGAGCACAAAAATTAAAAAGGATTTGCCCAGGATCTTCAGTGAGTTTATAATAAAGAATGGCTTACATCCATAAGGTTCTCACTATATGTCAGCACTATGCATATATTTTATTCTTTCATATTATCATCTAGTCATCTCTTTGAGGCATGTATTATGCAGAGGCACGGACTATGTCTAACTTCTATTTCCTTAGGTCATAGTGCCTGATAGAATATAATTTCCTTAACAGGCACCCAAAATGTAAATAAAAGGCATTAGCTGGTCTTTCTTGCTTCTGATGCTTGATTGTGGTACTACTATAACTTGTCATCAGTGATGGGCCTAATACCTGACAATCTGCTCTCCAGGATGGACCCATATCCTACCATATCAGTCATTCCAGGCAAGAAGAGACAATGCCGAACACTCAGGGGATCAAGTTTCTCTGCCCCGTTTTATTTCTACAGGTATAGGCAAACGCCTGATTCTTTTCTTCGCTCTATTTCTTATCCACGTACAATAGGGATTTTGATGGAACTTTCACGCATTATTACCTACTAATGTCCCTCATTTACATAATAAACATATCCCAACGAAGAATATGGAGGTAGTGAAACATAACAGAAGTCAGCAAAGAAGAGTAACAACAGGACAGGAACTAACATTTGCTGACTACCTTTTATGGAGCAGACACTTGTGCAATTCTACGGGGCAGAGACTACTGTCTTTACTTGATGGATGAAGACTAAAGTTCCAACAGGTTAAACAATTATCTAAGATTACAAAATTAGACAGTGACAAGTTTGGGGGTATAGTTTTGGGGAGGAGAGGAAAATAAAGAATAAGAAGGGCAGGAGGACAGAACAAAGAACACAGGTGGGGAAGACAGTGAACCCAAATTCATCAGGAGACATGAAACAATGAAAAGCAGACAAGACTTGAAGGCAAACAGGTTACAGAGTGCAGGCATAAATGGTTCCTCACACATGTCAGTGGACATTTAAAAAGTAAATGATACAAGTTTTAATGAGAATTTTAAAAAATAAAATTGAATTAAAAGGCAAAGCCAGAATCTGAATAAAATCTGTATGACTCCAAAGTTCATGCTCCTAACCACTACATTCACAAAGAAACTGATCCAGTTTATGCAAATGGTATTTAGAAAAACAGGTTAACAAGATTTCTCAAACGTCACAGTAGTTTTATTTTTAAAAACCCACTGAATGTACTTCTAAGAACAAATCAGGACATAAATATATGTACTACTGAAGCCACTCAATCTTATTCTTTACCTGAAAGTGACACAGAACTAAAGAGGTTACAGATATGTCACAAAATTCCCAAATTCTCTATAAGCACTCCTATTTATTTCCTCCAGAAATGTATTGTCAACTTTCTCAAGCCTCTTTATATTTTCAGTCTAAGATCCCTTTATTTGCACACACTGTTTAAAACACTATCTTTTGGGGCACCTGGGTGACTCAGTTGAGCATCCGACTTTGGCTCAGGTCATGATCTCATGGTTTGTGGGTTCAAGCTTCCACATCAGGCTCTCTGCTGTCAGTCTGCTTCGGATCATCTGTCCCCCTCTTTCCCTTCCCCTCCCATGCTTATGCTTTCTCTCTCAAAATTAAATAAACTATTAAAAAAATAAATAAATAAAATAAAATCTTTTATCTCAAGTAGCTATGTTCCAGTTTCAGTGGAGGTCATCTAGATCTTTCTCTAGGTCAGATAAACTCTACTCTTTCCTTAATGTAGTGCCCAGTCAGTATACAATCAAAAACCTTGAAACTTAAAAAAAAAAAAAAAAAAAAAAGGTGGATGATTGTATTCAAAATCTAAAAAATTAGATTCTAAGATATCATGGTGCATCTTCAGTTTCCTTAAGTTGAGGCTCATCTGGATTTAAAATGATAATTTGATTGTGGGTTAAATTTAATTGTGGATAATTGTGATGCAGAAGATCACACAAGCTATATTACATAGATAAATTCTTCATCATATCTCAAATATACTACATTTAAACCTAGTAATTAGTCCCCTTTCCCCAATTCAAATGTTGGTTACCTCTTCATCATCTTCCTCATCTTCAACATCCAGAATTCCTGAGTCCTGTTCAGACTTGGGGCTAGTGCTTTCTATCTCTGTATCAAAAATTGTGTATGCATCTTTCTTAGATTTTCTCTTGCTACCTATTCTGGGTTGTTGCAAGACGATGTTATCCAGGTTTCTCTGTTGCTGAGCCTAGGATAGAAACACATATGCACACATCACAAAAAGAAAGAAAGAGAGAAAAGAAACAAAATTTGATTAAGCATTCAAAGAACTTCTAATATTGAACAAACTGGTATCTTAAAGAAAAATACAACAAAATGTCTTAATTCATAGTTTTAGTCCCAGAAATAAAATCAAACATATTAACATATATTTTTTTAAATGTTTTTTAAAAGTTTATTTACTGGGGCACCTGGGTGGCTCAGTCGGTTGGGCATCCGACTTCAGCTTGGGTCACGATCTCACAGCTCGTGAGTTCAAGCCCCGCGTTGGGCTCTGTGCCAACAATTCAGAGCCTGGAGCCTGCTTCAGATTCTCTGTCTCCCTCTCTCTCTGCCCCTCCCCTGCTCATGCTCTGTCTCTCTGTGTCTCAAAAATAAATAAAAACATCAAAAAATAATTTTTTTAAGTTTATTTATTTTGAGAGAGAAAGAGAGGGAGTGCAAATGGGGTAGGGACAGAGAGAGACAGAGAGAGAGAATCCCAAGCAGACCCCATGCTGGCAGTGCAAAGCCCAATGAAGGGCTTGAACTGATGAACCGTGAGATCATGACCTGAGTCGAAACAAAGAGACACTTAACCAACTGAGCCACTCAGGTGTCCCTCAATGTATACATTTTTAACCCTGATGTTACCCATCTTGATTCATTTTCCCCAGAAAGAAAAAAGATAATCAATATTATCATTAGACTTTCCAAATATACCCAGTAAATAATCACAAAAATACAATCTACCCTTTTTCACATAAGTAGCCAAGAGATTAGTGCAAATGACTAAATATGTATCTCTTATGAGATAAATGCCATACTGGAATCATTGTGGTTGAGGGAAGAAAGACAAGAACTTTTTAGCTTAGCAGACTCTTAAGAACAGTGGTTATAATCTCTGTGGTATTAAGAGACCAATAGAATGTAATCAGGGGAATGAAACATCTTAATAATTTGAACTAACTAATCCTTCAGGATTGCATGGCCTTTATCTGTGGAAAACAAAATTTTAAAGGGTTTCTTCTTCTGAACTTTCATAAAAAGGAAACGTAATCCCCTCAACTTTACAAAACAGATTCAGATGGTGTGGTTTTAATACATACAAAGAGGTGGAAAGTGTCACGATGCAGTCAACAACATAAGTAGTAATCCACACAGTATTAGAGCTGTATGACCTTAGTCACTACTTAGGAAACTGAGTCTAGAAGGCAAAGGATCCGTTTGAGGTCACAAGGCTAGTTGGTGGTAAATCGGAAGTTCAACGTGTGATTTCCCAAATTCCGGGTCAGAGATCTTCCTACTCTACCCACAGTCCCTCAAAGCATGACAAAATATTTCCCCCACAAAAGGTTCTGTTGTCACATAAATGGGAAACACTGCTGTCTTGGAGCCTTCTTGGAGCCACAATGCACATTAACAGAATAAAAAGTAAGAGAAATCCTTTTTAAGGAAACTTCTTTAATTTCGTTTAACTGAGCATGTTCCAAAAGTTCATAATGGAACTTCCAGTTTTTTTCATAATACTTGGTATCATCCCAAGATACAAAGCTTAAGAACTTATAGGTCACTTGTACCTCAATAAAACTGGAAAAATAAAAATAAATAAATAAACATTAAAAAATTTTTAAAAATAAAGAAATTTCACATTCCAATGCCAAAAAGAAGAAGAAGAAGAAGAAGAAGAAGAAGAAGAAGAAGAAGAAGAATGGCCTCTCAAAATATACCTTTCTGAATCAATATATGGCATTTTTCCACAGTGACAGGTAGAAATTAGTTCTGGAGAAAATAAAAGTCTCCAAATATTCTGAATGACATTAAGAAATTCAAGATAAGGGGCATTGGGTGTCTCAGTCAGTTAAGTGCCCGACTTCAGCTCAGGTCATGAACTCCTATTTCATGGGTTCAAGCCCCACATCGGGCTCTCTGCTATCAGTGCAGAGCCCACTTCAGATCCTCTGTCCTCCTCTCTCTCTCTCTCTCCCTCTCTCTCCCTCTCTCTCTCTCTCTCTCTCTCTCTCTCTCTCTCTCTGCCTCTCCCCTGCTTGTTTTCTCTCTAAATAAATAAATACTTTTTAAAAATTCAAGATAAATATTAAGTATAAGATGTTAGTCCAGGCACTGGTTAAATGAGGCAATCATAATAGGACAGAGAAAAACTTGAACTATGTGAGCTAGTTTCTGCCAAGAAAATGAAAAGAATCTACATTCCAGAGATTTGAATCAATGGACAAGCTTGTTTCTATGCATAATACTCACTGATATTTTGATTTGACTTACATAAAATATACATGGCTTCAGTAACAAACTGAGATAGAGAGGGTATCCAAAAACATTTAATTTACATATGTACATAAAACATACCTGTCCTCCAAGCATTTGACCCCTAAATTAGATAGCATAGTCTTTCTATCTCTCTCAAAAGTAATAAGTTCTTTTCTACTTTCAAGCAAACCACGCAAAAAGGGATCCAGGTCTCTGGGAAGGCACAAAGGAAGGAAGAACTTCCTAGAGTTTTCATATTTAAAAAAGCAAGCCCTGGACTACAGTGATCACTTGTCCTTTAAGCCTATCTTCTTCAGTATAACAAAACCAAAAGCTTTCATAAGGTGGTCTTATTCCATTCAATCCCAAGTCATTTATTTTTCTTCATAATCAGTAAAATACTATCAGCATATCAAAAGCAATCAAGAGAAGCCACACTTCAGTACTATCATTTAAACTTGAAATGATACAAATCTGAAAGTATCCTATCGAAGTAATTTTAGGTCTTCTATGATTTGTTCTTTTCAGGTGGTGTCCGGCGTTCCCATCAATTTGAAGGAATGCAGTTTCGGCCAAATAGGCAAATTAAGACAGCAAACCCTCTGCTAGAAATCAAAGCACTGCAAGTTGTATTCTAAGGCTTTAACAGAACTTGGGGTCCTGTCAAAATTATCAAGGCTTCAGTCCATAAAAGAGCAGTCAGAGCAGATCTGCTAAGCAGAAGTGGCCAAGTCAGAAACAAAGAATCTCAGGTAGAACAATGAAATACTAAGATATTACTCATTATGAATGCAAATGAAAATTACCATCTATCCAAACCATATGTTATGGGGTTGGAATGAAGTGGGAAAGAATAAATACAGATGTAAGTATATAAATACATGTAATATATGCTAAAATTAAAATGGGATCCTAAGTCCATGAAAAAAAAAACAACAACAAAAGCCCTTCAGAGCTCTTTTCTACCATGCTAAACTATCTCACCAGGACCATTTATTCTGTCCCTCCAAAGACAACCCTTATAACCATGAGCCAAAGAAGCAGCTGACCAATTTCTGCCTCCTATGTTAGAGTTGGGGGAGAAGGTGCCAAGCAGACAAGCAGACATTAGAAAGTATTGAGGTATTTTCTTTTTCTTAATTGTTCATTCTCTTCATGACCAATTTTTAAACATTAATTACCTCTTCCTCAAGATTCCCTCATGTATATTCTTCTCTGATTTCCTAATATAGAGAAATTAAGCAAGATTTCTCCCACAAGCCCTCTTCTCTTACCAGTCTCCCATGACCCAGCAGCACATCTCCAGTAGCACATTGCCTATATTGCTTGTGAGTTTCTCCACCTCACTTCCAACATGCCTAAAATGGAACTCATCACCTTCTCATTAGAATTCCCCTGCATACTACAGCCAGGCTCTTCTTAAACCACATTATTCATCACACAAATTGAGTGTGAGGGGAAGTGGGAGGAAAAATTTCAAAAAGTACAAATCCCAATTCGATCCCAACTTCCCTTCGACTCCACCATAATGGAAGCTGAACCTAATTTTCCAATGTACTTACCCAGTACTCTCCAACATGAGTCTTCCACTTGGATCAAACTCTACCACTTAATATACTACGAATATTATGCCATTTCTCTAGCGGATGACCTCTCCCCACCTGAATCCAACCTGTACTCTGAATCCCAACTAGAATTCTTCTTTCTTTAGGAAGTCTTCTCTCACTGTGCTAATTCCCAGAGCATCCTCTCCGCATCCCTACTTTCAGTCAAACAGGTCCTGAATATCTATTGGTACCAGGCATTGTGCTACATACTGGGTCTACAAAGAATAAGATGGAGTCCCTAACTCACAAACCTCATGTCATACTGTTACAGGAAGCATAGATAGGCAAATAAGTGACTGAAATTCAGTGTAATAAGCAGAAAAACAGATACACAGGTACAATAATTGGACATAGGACAAAGTAGCCATATATGTGTGGAGAGGATTAAAAATGGACTCCACAGAGGAAGGGGTAGCAAACTGTGGTTTTAAAAGATAAATATGATTTTTACAAAGGGAGATAGGTAAAAAGGATAAGCATTCTAGAAGGAAGGAAACAGCATGAGAAAAGATCACTGCATGTGAAATAACATTATTCACCCAAGGAATAAGTAATTATGTATAAAAGCGTAAGTGATAATGAACTACCAAGAGATAAAGAAACCATACAAAGCAGTTTCAAGGTTCACTAGTAGGTATGGAGAAACAATGAAAGAACATAAGCAGGAAAGAACAACATCAGCTTTCTAATTCAGGCAAACTCTCCAGGAGCAGAAGAGTGGTCAACTGGGAGAAGGTAAAGACTAGAAACAGAAAAACTAATATAGATCACCGTAACAGTCCAAACAACAATGATGAG
Source organism: Felis catus (assembly GCF_018350175.1). Taxonomy (NCBI): domain Eukaryota; kingdom Metazoa; phylum Chordata; class Mammalia; order Carnivora; family Felidae; genus Felis; species Felis catus. The sequence continues at coordinate 89,044,998 of NC_058370.1, forward strand.
GACTTGAATTAAAGGTAGGCAGCAGACAGATAACTAGGAGAAGTAACAGAACTTACTGATTTCTGTTGTACATGGAAGTACACAGAAGAGGTGAAGGAAATAAGAATAACTCCAGGATCCTGGTCTTGACGACTAGATGGTGGCAAACCATAAAAACCACGAAAATAAAAAGTTGAAAGAAGACAGAGAAGATGAGCTTGGTAAACGTGCCAGATAGACAGGTTAAAAAAAACAAACAAACAGGCCAGTACAGCCCTTGAACATGTAACTCGTCTCTCTTTGAGGATAGGAAACACATCTTAGCATTCTTAGAATCCTCCAAACCCAGACACAGTGATATATACGGAGCAAATTTATATAAATGTTTACTACATAAAGGCAATAGACAACAAAAGAAATATATGTAAGAATGAAATCTAGTTCAATAAAAGAGATGATTTGGATGTTTTCCTAACTATGAAAGAGGGAACAAAAAAGAGACAGAAGGGTGGAGGGAGGGAACACCTATACAAATTACTTAATCTGGACTATTAACCTAAAAATGTATCTTTTGACACTTTTAAAACTGTCAAAACGTGTCTGTGAGGTACCCTACCTATCCTAAGAAGTTAAGTTTTATTGTGAAATACCACTTCCAATGGTACCTAGCAGTAAGACTCAGTTAAAATTCTGTGAATAAAGCAGTCTCCAGTCTTTATCAACCCAATACTGACCTCTAGTGGACTAAAGAAACACATACAAATGACCTTTAGAATCAGAAGAGAGGTCTAGGCTTATAGGCTTGGAGACCTGACATAAATATATAAACTTCAATTATAGGGTGTGTGTGTGTGTGTGTGTGTGTGTGTGTGTGTGTGTGTGTGTATCTGTATATGTATAGGCTTCTTGGAGCAAGGCACATCTTTAAATCTAAGCTCTTAAACTCAGTAATTCTGCAACTTTGGGTAAGTTCCTTCCTTCTCTGTGTAACATCCCTATCTACAAAGAACAAAAACAAAAACAAAAACAACACTGAGAATTTTAAGTTCCACCTGTCATCCTTCTGAAAATGAGATAGGAGCCTTGTTTTACCATCTGTTATGGAAGCACCTGAGCTAGCAATATTTAGATGCATTATCATTAATGGCATCTAATATTGCTACACACTGCCACTCAATTTTGCATTCGTACTACATTTTAAGGCCTAGATATCTGTGCCAAACACCTCTTGTGCTCCACTTCAGATCCTCTCAGCCTCAGCTTATTCCAGGTAGAGCATCAGCAACCTGTTGTGGGCAGCCTTGGACAGTGTCTCACAGTAGAACCTGAAACCAGCTCTCACATTTATACCATACCCCTAGCTTCCTTCCTGCCCTGGGGCTTTGAGCACCATCAGAACTACTTAGCATTCGTGAGTCTTAACCCAGAAGGGAGACAGCCTTGACCAAAGAGCTGACAGATAAATGCTTCCCCATTCTGTCTCTCCCACTGCCATCAGTTCCATATGGCTTCTCAGAAGGCCCCATGGATTAAAGAACCAGACTGCCCTACAAATGTAACATTGTACGGACTCCACCAACTTCTCTTCTCACTCCTCCTGACCCCTACTCTGACAGATCATGTGCTTGAATAAACCACTCAAATACAACCTCCCAGGTTCCCTCAGGGAAGCCAAAGCGAAAATAATATCCCATACGATAATAAAGTGAAGTAGGACTATGACCTCTGTTTTAAGTCTGAGGCCCAAATAATAACCATGAAAATAACTGTCAAGATCAAGATATAAAAAATCTAAAGTTGCCTCTTTGAATCTCACCAAACAAGAGAAGTACAAAAAAGCTGCAATATCAGAACAGAGTTTCTGCACATTCACCAGCACTACTCTGGCAACCAGCTCCAATATCCAATTCAAAGAAACAAACAGAAAACAAAACAAGATAGTGATTCAAAATTAAGGAAAAGCAACATATGAAAGATCATATTTAAAAAGTTATTGTTGCATATTAGTGTCCATAGGAGTGTATATATGTATACATGTATGTGTACTTTGTATAATACTTTTAACGAGGGATAAACGAGCACCTGGGTGCCTCAGTCTGTTAAGGGTCCGAGTTCGGCTCGGGTTGTGATCTGGCGGTTCGAGTCCCGCATCCAGCTCTGTGCTGACAGCTCAGAGCCAGGAGCCTGCTTCAGATTCTGTGTCTCCTTTGCTGTCTGCCCCTCCCCTGCTCATGTTCTTTCTCTCTCTCTCTCTCTCTCTCTCTCTCTCAACAATAAATAAACATTAAAAAATTTTTTTTACTTTTTTTTTAAAATTTTTTATTCTTTATTTATTGTTGAGAGAGAGACAGAGAGACAGAGAGCGAGTGGGGGAGGTACAGAGAGAGAGGGAGACACAGAATCCAAAGCGGGATCCATGCTCTGAACTGTCAGCACAGAGCCCCACGTGGGGCTCGAACCCACGTATCACAAGATCATGACCCCAGCAGAGGTCAGATGCTTAACCGACTGAGCCACCCAGGAGCCCTCCAAAAATTTTTATAAATAAATACATAAATAAATGAGGGATAAACAGTTTTGCATGTAACTTAATCAGATCCCCAAAAATTTCCATCAGTAAGATGAGAAATCTAGGATTATGATACCATCGGAACTTTTTATTTTTTAATTGAGGAAGGTGTTCACTACATTCCCTTTGAAATTATAACCGGGATCCTGGGGTGCCTGGGTGGCTTAGTCGGTTAAGCACCCTACTCTTGATTTCAGTTTAGGTAATGATCCCACAGTTGTGAGATCAAGCCCTTCATCAAGCTCCATGCTGGGAATGGAGCTTGCTTAAGATTCTCTCTCTCTCTCTCTCTCTCTCTCTCTCTCTCTCTCTCTCTGTCTCTCTGTCTCTCTCTCTGTCTTGCTCCCGCTCTCTCTCTCTTCCCTTCCTCTGTCTCTTACTCTCTCTAATTAATTAAATTATAACTGGGATCCTTAGCCCTTTGAAAGTCTCCAGTTCATATTTAAATCTATATTTTATATGGGGCGCCTGGGTGGCTCAGTCAGTTAAGCCTCCAACTTCAGCTCAGGTCATGATCTCACGGTTCATGAGTTCAAGCCTTGCATTGGGCTCTACACTGACAGCTCAGAGCCTGGAACCTGCTGCAGATTCTGTGTCTCCCTTTCTCTCTGCTCCTCCCCTGCTCACTCTCTGTCTCTCTCTGACTCTCAATAACAAATAAACATTAAAAAACAATTTTTAAACCTATATTTTATATTTCAATGGCGAGGGGGATGTTTTTGCATTAACAAAATTCACTGCAATAAGATGTACTACATGTAGGGTGTTACGTTTTGTATGGCACAATAGTAAAATTACAGAATTCTCTTGTAAATTAGAATTCTCTGCTCTTTTTAAACGCTATCATTTTCCTTTGTCAACACACAAACATGTTAATTACAATTAATTATAAAATAAATTACAAAAAAGTAAAGGGAAAAAAAATCTATCAAAATCTCCACTCAGTAATATCAGTTATTTTGATGAATGACAACCCCACATATAAAGATTTCTGTGCATGTAAAAGACTGTTCTTGCTTATCTGCATTTTCTATTTATGAGCAATTACCATGTATACTGGTAGGCCAAAAAAAGAACCATACCAAATAAAGTTCTTTTAATTTTCTTTTTGCTCAAAAATATATCACAAATCTACTTCTCTACAAATAAAACCATCTATTACAATATCTGCATTGTATTGCATTTAAAAGAACACATTTATTTAGGGGTGCCTGGGTGGCTCAGTTGGTTAAGCGTCCAATTTGATTTGGGCTCAGATCACTATCTCACTGTTCATGAGTTCAAGCCCCATGTCGGGCTTTGCACTGACAGCGCAGAGCCTGCTTGGGATTCTCTCCCCTTATCTCTCTCTGCTCCACCCTCGCTCTTCTGCTCTCTCTCTCTCTCTCTCAAAATAAATAAATTTTAATGAATGAATGAATGAATAAATGAATGACTAAAAGAACACATTTATTTAAACATAACCTACTATAAGAGATATATATTGCTTCCAATATTTTGCTGTTTAATAATACTGCACAGACTATCTCCAGAGCTAAAAGTTTGTGTGTATAGTTAATTATTTTATTAGGGGAATTTCTAGAAGTAGAAAATCTAGATGAAAAGATAAATGTTGAAAATAAATAAATTAGATTTGGCTATGTAAAAAGATTTAATGTCCACTCTACAATTTTATCAGTATTTATTTTCCTCTAGTACTTTTATCATTTATTTTACATGAATATGCTTAATCCTCCTACAACTTACCTTGAATGTTACATAGAGACAGAAAACCACTCATTCAAATGGTTATTTTGCACCAACTCCATTTTTTAAAAAACTTCATCTTTTCCCAATTAATTTATTTCACTTTAAATGTCTGCCAAATGAATATAAGTTCATGGTTTTTTTAAAAATCCAATAATACTAATATTATTTTATGATAATAAGTAGAACCTCCTTATGCTTTTTCCTACACCCCAATTCTGTTCTGTAGAGTTAACATTTTATACCCACATTTCTAAATAATACCCTTATACTTTAGAGTAAAAACTTAGCTCACTTAGGGGTGCCTGGGTGACAGTTGGTTAAGCATCCAGCTCTTGGTTTCAGCTCAGGTTGTGATCTCACAGTTAGTGAGTTCATGCCCCACCTCGGGCTCTGGGCTGAGAGACTGCTTGGGATTCTCTCTCTCTCTCTCTCTCTCTCTCTCTCTCTCTCTCTCTCAATCTCTCTCTCTCTCTCTGCCCTTCCCCTGCTCGCAAGCTTGCTCTCTCTCACTCTCTCTCTCTCTCAAAATGAATTAATTTTTAAAAAATCTAGACTCCTTACCTTTTTACCTTTCTGCTTCATCAATTTTCTTCCCAGCATAGTATTTTAAGTTAAAGCAATAATCAGTGTTAATAATTATGTCATGTAAGCATCCTGTCTCACAGGATGTATCTATACGATGACTATATATATTTGATTATACGTTTTTGTTTTGATTATAGCTTTTGTTGTTACTTGAGTTTCAAATTCTCTAATTTTTTAAAATTCTCTAATATTCTAACTATAATAATCTTTATTTCTTCAAAAAGCTTATCATAATAGGCACCCTATCCAGACTCTATTTTTCCTACAGGTTTAAGTAACCTGAGCTGATTGTTCTATAGGCCCTGCTTCATAAATATCATTCTAGAGGGGACTTACTTTCACGTCTCACTGGGGTTAGAGACATAGTTTCATAAACTCTATATCTACCTTGCAATTAATTTAGTCCCACATTTTGTTGGAGCACACCTTCAAGTAATTCCTAAGAAATGAAATATGAGAGTTAAATTTCCTGAGTCCTTGCAATCAAAAAATGACTCATCTTCACATAAACTGATAAAACATTTAACTGAGTATAGAATTCAAGGTTCCTCAGATTATTGAAAGCATTGTTCCATTGTCTTCTAGTACCCATTATTGCTAACCAGAAAGACAATGTCATTTTGATCTTCATTCTTTTGTATAAGACATTACATTTCCTCTCTAGAAGCTTTTCAAACCTCTTTATTACCCTATCTGTTGTAAATTTCACAATGGCATACCTTGGTGTTAGTCATTGTGTCATTTGTTCATTATGCTAGGTAAGTAATTTATCCATGAACCTGGATATTTGAGTCCCACAGAATAAAGGGGATTTTCTCATATTACTGCCCTGATCATTTTCTTCCTTTGTCTGGAATTCCTAATGGACAGTGAATTTTCCTATAAAACCTCCAGATGATCTTTGTACCACTTTTATATTGAAAAAATTGTTTTAATTTTTGAGAATACAAATTAATTTTTTAACATATTACTCTGTTTCTGCATTATCTGCTCCCTCCTGATAATTTTTATTGTTATTACTTGTTTTCTCATACTGGTAAATTTGGGTCTCTCTCTTCCCAGTTGGAAATTTTTTCCCTGAAATGTCTGTTAATCCTTGGGGGCCATTTATATTTAACAATAAGTCACTCAAGCGTTGACAGAAAGATCTGTAAGGATGAAAAGACTTGTCAACCAGCAGGCTTCACTTTAGGGAGTTCTAGGAGGGAGATAACCTCTTTACTGGTGAAATCCAAATGGCACTTCATGGCAGTCTTTTATGAATTTCTCTAGAAAAGAATCTTCTAGTCTTCCATCTAAGAATCTAAGTGCAAATATTCCATGCATGAGGCAGAAGAAAGAAAAGGAATTCACTGTTTTGCACACTAACATTCAACAAATCACACTATTTTCAAGTCCCTCATCTTACCCCATCATCTATTATTAACTCATACCTCCAAAGTCTCAGCTTCACTGGAGGCACCAATATGTCCTGAACTGTCTTCTCCATTCCACGCGTACCTCTGTTTATACTTTCACTTGTGGATTCATACACCCTGCTATATTAGTTATCACTCTTCCTACTGCTTTCTTTTTTTTTCTTCCAGCTTTCCTGAGATATTATTGATATATAATTTACATAAGTTCAAGGTAGACAATGTGCTGTTTTGATACGCATATATATTGCAAAATGATTACAACAGGGTACCTAACATCTCCATCCACTCACATAATTATCATTTTTGTGCATGGCAATAACATATATGACCTGCTCTCCTAACAACTTTCAAGTATATAATATTGTTAATTATAGTGATCATGCTGTACATTAGATCCCCAGAACATACTCATCTTACAGTTGGAAATTTGTGCCCTTTGACCAACAGCTCCTCATTCTACTCACCTCCCAGGCCCTGAAAACCACCATTTTATCCTCTGTTTTTATAAATTTGGCTTTTTACATTTCACATATAAGTGACACCATACAGTTCTGGTCTTTCCCTATCTGACTTCTAAAGTAGAATAATGTCCTCAAGGTCATTCCATGTTGTCACAAGAGGCAGGATTTCCTTCTTTTTATGGCTGAACAATACTCTCTAGTATATATACACCACATTTTCTTTATCCGTTCATCCATTGATAGACACTTAGGTTGTTTCCATGTTTGGGCTATTATGAATAATGTCTCCAGCTTTGTTATTTCTCAGGATAGCTTTGGCTATTCAAGGTCTTTTGTAGTTCCATACAAATTTTAGGACTGTTTTTTTTTTTATTTTTTTAAACTATTTCTTTGGAAAATGTCATTGGACTTTTGATAGGAACTGCACTGAATCTGTAGATCACTTTGGGTACTAAAGTCTTTTTAACAATATTAATTCCTCCAATCAGTAAACATGGGATGTGTCTTTATTTGTGTCTTCTTCAATTTCTTTCATCAATGTCTTATAATTTCCAGTATAGATATTTCACCTCTTTCATCTCCATGGTTACATTTATTCCTAAGTATTTTATGATGCTTGATGCTGCCATAAATAAAATTGCTTTATTTATTTCAAAGATAGTTTATGGTTAGTGTACAGAAATGAAACTGATTTTGGAGTATTGATATTGTATCCTAAAACTGTACTGAATTTATTAGTTTTGACGGTTTTTTGGTGGAACATATAAAGATTTTCTACATATAAGATCATATCACCTGTAAACAGAGACAATTTTACTGCTTTTTAATTTGGACGACTGTTATTTATTTTTCTTGACTAACTTCTCTGGCTAGGATTTCCAGCACTATATTGAACAGAAGTATTGAGAGTGAACACCCTTGTCTTCTTCTTGATCTTAGCAAGAAAGTTTTCAACCTTCACTGTTGAGTATGCTGTTAGCTATGGGTTTGTCATATGTGGCCTTTATTATACTGAGGTACATTTCTTCTATATCCGATTTGTGGAGAGTTTTATGATGAAATGATGTTTCATTTTGTCAAGTGCTTTTTTTCTGCATCTATTTAGATGATCATATGATTTTTACCTTTCATTCTATTAATGTGATGTATCGCCCTTATTGATCTGAATATGCGAACCATCCGTGCATCCTAGGGACAAATCATACTTGATCATGGTATGATCCCTTTAACGTGCTGATGAATTTGTTTGCTAGTATTTCTTGACAGTTTTTGCATCTATATGTATATTCATCTGTAGTTCCCTTTTCTTCTAGTGCCCTTACCTGGGTAATGCTGGCCCCATAAAATGAGTTTGGGAGTGTTCCCTCCTCTTCAAATTTTTGGAAGACTTTAAGAAGGATTAGCATTAATTCTTCTTTAGATGTTTGGTGGAATTCACCAGTGAAACCATCTGATCTTAGACTTTTCTTTGTTGGGAGGTTTTTGATTACTACTTCAATCTCATTTATTACTGGTCTATTCAAATTTTTTATTTCTTCCCGATTCAGCCATGGTAAGTTGTATGTTCCTATAAATTTATCTGTTTCTTCTAGGGTATCCAATTTGTTTGCAATTACTGATTTCTTATGATCCTTAGTATTTCTGTGGTGTCAGTTGTAATGTCCCCTCCTTCATTTCTGATGTTGACTCCTGTATTGTTTTCTTAGAGTCTACCTTAAGGTGTATCAATTTTGTTCATCTTAAAAAAAAAAAAAAAAAAAAGCTGTCTTAGTTTCATTGATATTTTATATTGATTTTCTGGTCTTTCATTTATTTCTGCTTTGATTTGATATGTGTTATTTCTTTCCTTCTCTTAACTTTAGGTTTAGTTTGGCCTTTTTCCCCCCTAGTTCCTTAAAGGTGTAAAGTCAGGCTGTTTGTTTGTCATCTTTATATTATTAACTGCCATAAACTTACCTCAAAGAACTGCTTTTGGTACATCCCACGAGTTTTGGTATGTTGTATTCCCATTTTTGTTTCTTTAAAGATATTTTTTGATTTCCCTTTTGATTTCTTCTTTGACCCACTGGTTGTTCAGGAGTCTGTTGGTTAATTTCCACACATTTATTAATATTCTAGTTTTCATCCTATTATTGACTTCTAGTTTTTTACCTTTGTGGTTGGAAAACATACTTGGTATGACCTCGATCTTCTTACATTTGCTAAGGCTTGTTTTGTGACCTAATATATAATCTATCTGGGAGAATGTTCCATGTATGCTTGAGAAGAATGTGTATTCTGCTGCTGTTGGTTGGAATAATTTGTATATGTTTGTTAAATTTATTTGGTCTAAGATATAGTGTAAGTGCAATGCTTCCTTATTGATTTTCTGTCCCACTGCCCTATCTGTTGTTGAAAATGAGTTACAGAAGTCCCCCTACTATTATTGTACTGTTGTCTATTTCTCCCTTCAGATCTGTTAGTATTTGCTTAATATATTTAGGTACTCCAATGTTGGGTATACCTCCTTACTTTCATTCTTCCAAAGATGTATTATGCCCTTTTTATCATTTTCATTCAATTCATTCACTGGATGAATTTTTAAACAGTTATTATAACTACACTTAAGGAGATAAAGAAAAATATGCTCACAATGAATAAAATACAGTGAATCTTGGGGCACCTGGGTGGCTCAGTTGGTTAAGCCACCAACTCTTGATTTTGGCTCAGGTCATGATCTCACAGTTGGTGGGATCGAGCCCCCTGTCAGACTCTGTGCTGACAGCACTGAGCCTGCTTGGGATTCTCTCTCTTTCTCTCTCTCTTTCCCTCCCCCACTTGCTCACACATGCACACTCACACTCTCTCTCTCTCTATCAAAACAAATATTAAAAAAAAAGAAAATATAATAAATCTCAGCCAAGAAATAGAAACTATGTAAAAGAGCCAAAGGGAAATTCTAGAACTAAAAAATACAATGTCTGAAATAATTTATCATTTAATGGGCTTATAAACCAAATAGAGATAACAAAAGAAAAAGTCAGTGAACTTGAAGACAGATCAAAAAAAATTATCCAAGCAGAAAATAAAGGAAAGAAATGAAAAATTAAACAAACACCAAACCAGAGCCAGAGGAACATGGGGAATAATACTGCAAAAGGTCTAATGTAAGTAGAACTAGAGTCCTGAAAAAGAGGAGAAATAAAATATTTCATAAAAAATATTGGAAAAAATAATAGATGAAAATTTCCTACATTTGACAAACAACATAAAGTAACAGAGTTAAGAAATTCAGTGAATCCTAACATAGATAAATGCAAAGAAACCATGCCTATGCACATTAGAGTCAAAACACTGAAAATCAGAGATCAAGAGAAAAATCTGAAAGCCTTAAGAAAAAACTCTACATTATATATGGTGGAGAAACAATACATGATAAATGACTATTATCTCTCATGAGAACTACAAGGGCCAGCAAGTCAAAGAAAAGAAAATGAAATGAAAAAATGTAATCAACCCAAATTCTACATGTAACAAATATCCTTCAGGAATTACGTGATGAATTGCACCTTCTAGACAGATATATTGAAGTCCGAAACCCTGGCATCTCATAATGTGACCTTATTTGAAATAGGGTCAATGCAGATGTATTGAAGATGAAGTCATACTGCATCAAGGTGGGCCTTTAAGGCAATATGACTAGTGTCCTCCTAAGAAGAGGACAAGACAGAGACAGAAGACATAGAAAACAATATCAGGTGATGAGGAAGCCAGAGATTGAAGTGTTACAACTGCAAGTGTTAAGGAAAGCCAAGAGTGCTGGCAAATCAGCAGGAAAAGGCAAAGGAGGATTCTCCCCTAGTGGTATCGGAGGAAGCATGGCCTAGATGACACTTGGATTTTGAACTTCTAGCCTCCAGAACTGTGACATGGTAAATTTATTTTAAGCCACTCAATTTGTGGTACTTTGTTATGGCAGTGCTAGGAAACTAATACAGGAATGAAAGTAAAAGAAAAACATTTCAGATAAAAGAAAACTAAGGGAATTTAAGACCAGCACATCTGCACTATAAAAAATGTTAAAGGAAGTTCTTTAGCTGAAGGGAAATGATTCCAGATGGAAACTCAAATCCTCAGGAATGAATTAATTAATTAATTAATGGCATCAGAAATGGCAAATTGTTGAGCAAATAGAAAAGAAGGGAAGAAAGGTTGCTTTTTAAATACAGAGTAATCAAGAAGAGTCTCCTTTATAAGTATCATTTGTGTTTCAGACCTTACAGCTTATTTATTTAGTGTTGGTACAGGCTAAGAAAAGACAGACAACTACATAGGGTCAACCCTTTAATCCTGAGCTCTCACAGAATTTAAACTATTATAAACATTACATTCTAATATCTAGAAGGACAATGTCAGCCATGTTGATCACATTTCAAGAACTTCTTAGTCATTTTAAAATACAAAATGAATGCCAACTACTAAAGACAGGAGCATTATGGTAGCTTATGCTTAATGTCTAACACATTAATAGATCATTCATGCATAGAATCATTTATGCATGGTTCTAAGATAGGCTGGTTCATGAATGAACTAAATTTCAATATAATCTTTATTATTTCTGACAATAGCATCAACTCTTGTCTACAATTTTTTACCACAGATTAGTTTGAGTTTTACATCTTTTATCATTGTCATCTTTAGGTGGTGGTGAAAATGACCCCAAAATACCCAAAGGAAAGGTAAAACTGGGAGGAAAAATAATCAAGGGTTATTGATTAGTACTCTCAGAGTAGTATTCCCCCAAGTGCTTAATACTTTATGTTTTAACCTACTCTCCCAGAAAAGATAAGGCCTATATAAGCAAGGCTTCACTCAAGGACCACCCAATCCCACCCAAAAAGAGCCAGAAAAAGTTATAATTAAAACAGTTCAGTCAATTTTTCACTCAAACCAATAGTTTCAACTATAACTACAGTATCAACAAAGATCCCAATTTAATATCCTAATTTAGCTAAGTTTTCATTGTAATGAACAATAAAATTACATAAAGAACATCAGAACATCTTACTAAACTACTATCCAAGCCATCTTCTTTTTCAGAAGACAACTGATAAAATTAGGGGGAAGAAAGAGAGTAGGCATATATCCACCAACTACACACAGTCTGTGGTCAGCTGAACAATTCACAAAGGTTTTAAGTCATTTCCCTCAGTCAACAGAACCCAAATGGCACCTCAAAAGTAAATCTTTAATAAAAGTATTACTGGACAGCACAGTCATAGTGTATCAATCACCAAACTAGATAATGAGCTATTATTCTTTGGGTCCCTTCCATTTCTGCTTTACAAAACAAACTCAAAGAGAAATAACTTCTTTTCTCTATTCCATTTACAAGATTTACAATCAAAAGCAGTTGAGAAAAAAAAAAAAAAAAAAAACAAATAACAGCAACAACAACAACAAAACCAGAAAGACACAACAAAGAACTGGAGTAATAGAAAGTAAAATCAATAGCATCTTGGGGTCTAATTCTGAACAACAAGAATTATTCCATAATCACATAAATTATTGATTTTACCCTTTCAGCAAAATAAAAATTGTAACATATCGATCTTTATTTATCCATTATCTTCCCTCTAGGAAACCAGGTAAGGCTTGCCTTTTGCCCAGACCTTTAAATTCTGTAGTGCATTCCTAATAAAAGCCAGGGTCTCAAGAATCTCAGATGCAGAGGAGATTCCCGTCTTTCCAAAATCTCAGAAACAAGTTACTTCACCCAAGGCAAATATTATTACATTATTAATGTATTTCCTCATTCCTTCCAAACTCTGATGATTATATTGGTTTGAGAGGACGGGGAGAAGGAGGAGGAGGGGGGAGAAGGAGAAGGAGGAAAAGAAGAGGACAAGGGGACAGAGGAGGAGGCAGAGAGGAACGGGGAGGAGAAGACGATGACAAGGAAGATGACAACCAGGTATCACTACTAATAGATCCCAAAGGGCAAATGCTTCCGAAAATAACAACATTGTATTGAAGATTTCAATCCAGTATAATTCTTCTCAAATGTACTGTTAGGCTTTCTCTCTGTAATACCTACCATAAGAAAAATAATCCAATTGGGCTCAGTTTGGAACTGTCTGTCAGAAAGACTTTTTTCCTGACAGACTTCTTCCCAAGGAAGTTAATATTAAAGCAATGGCTGTGACAAAACAACAAAGCAGTGTGAGCTAAGAAGAAAAAACACTGGACACTGAATCATGAGATGAAACTTGTAGTTCTAATTGCTACTAGTAAGTTGTACAACCTTGTATAATTTTAGTTTGTTTGCTGAAAACAAATATTTTGAATTGCTAAAGACAATTCGAGCATTAAAATTTATACATGTATTATTTAAACACATGAAACAACATAAACTCAGTTTTAAAATATAGGATAAATTTTCATCAGATGTTGAAAATTTAAAAAAAAATTGATTTTTTAAGTACCATAACTCTGACTAGACAGATGATACAAAGTTACAATTCCTATAATAATTAAAATCCATACAATTTGACTGGAAATAATAACTTTAGTGCTATGTAAACAACAAATTGCTTTTCCTTCTTCCATCTTCTTCAATAAAGTGTTACAAAGTGCTCTGAGTTTCTTAAATGTTATCAAGATGGAAAATATTCAGTAGTATATTGAATGTTGAAAAAACACTAAGCATATGGTCCAGAAAAAGAAAAGTAATTTTTTGTCAATAGAATAAGTTTTAAATTTTGCAAAGGAGCAGGATATCAAATGTATATTTGTAATTTCTTTGTACCCAAGTGATCACTGAGACATATTAACTGCCTAAAATTTTATTTTCCCCTAGCAGAATTAAGAGAAATCTAAAAACAAGTTACTATATGTACACTGAGTCACTACAATTACTCCCCCATGTCTATCTTACTATCTTTTCCTTATGTTTTTGTACCGAAAAAATAATATAACAGATCCAACATAACTTACTTGACATGGTAGTGAATGAAAAAAAAAAATGATGTGTTAGAAAGCCACAGCTGAATTTAAACATTCTGTTTCAAATAAAGGCTTCTGTAAGAAGTCCAATGAAGAGAGAAGAAATTTAAAGACCACATCAAAGTGAAGGGCAATACTCCAAACTGCCCTCTAAAGAGGGGAGACTGATGAAGGAAGCCAATTTTTAGCAGGAGAAACCAGTACCTTTAGTGTGGTTTAACTAGGAAAGCCAGGGTATGCTTTTCCTATCCTGTAAATTACCTTGACTTTGGGGCATGATCTTAGGACTGCAGTAAAGTTACTGGATATAAGTCATTGACTATGGAGAGTGCTAATGAGACCAAGAATGGGGAATCCAAATGTATAGAAGACAATTTCCCACAAGGAAAATCTCCATACAAGGAAAAACTTGGTTATGGTCCTAGTAAAATTCATACAATGTATAAACTATTGACAACAAAGCATATCTGGAAAGATAATATGGATAACATTGTTGTTTATAAATATAAATGGAAAAGTTATGAAAACACTAAGCTTATGTCCACATTCTAAAACAGAGTGCCTGAAGAAAAGCTATCAGAACACCCAATCTATTAAAAATATGAGTATTTACATTAAAAGCATGTGTTACTGTGTTGTGCTTGATTCACATCCTCTGGAAATAGCAAAAATAACAAAGAAAAAATTAAAATATTTAAGATTTCCAAAGCTTAACTTCAACCACCTTGAGAAATTTTCACCTTGAGAAGCATTAAAGTCCTAAGCAAATCATTCTCCTCTTTTATGTGAGAGTGCCTAGCACTATAATTGGCCCAGGATAAATTTTTGAAAAAATGACAGTTTCTTTTTTCCTTCCATAATCTAATGTTTTCTTGCTTTATCATTAGCTTCCTATCAACACAGAAGATATGTTTTTCATGAACCACACCAGAGGGATAAGAAGAGTATCAGAACAGGGAAAGCATATCTCTAACTACCCACTCCTATGAGAAGTACCATAGGAGGATGCCTGGGTGGCTCAACTGGTTAAGCATCTGACTCAGTTTCAGCTCAGGTCATGATCTCAGGGTTTGTGAGTTCGAGCCCTACTTCGGGCTCTGCACTGGCAGTACAGAGCCTGCTTGGGATTCTCTCTCTCCCTCTGCTCCTCCTCTCTCTCTCTCAAAAAATAAATAAACTTTAAAAAAAAAAGAAAAAAGAAAAAGAAAAAAGAAGTGCCATAGGAACAACATAATTGCAGTTTAATCAACCTATAAAAGACAACATAACAACCACTATCCAGTTCATAATAAAAAACTGAACCAAATTTCCACAAAACTGACCTTTGATGAACCATAGTAGACAGAAGAGTGTTATAGAATAGAAAGAGCATGTTTTTACTTCCTTCAAAAATGCCACAGGGAAAAAAAAAAACCAATAATTACAATTTAACCAACCTATGAAAGACCATCATTACAAATATGAACTAGTGTACAAAAACAAATAAAAAGGCTATAATAAATGTTACACAAAAACTGAGTACTAAGCTATAAGATTTAATCTCAGTTCCAATCAGGAATATCTATTTACAAATGTGATTTTAAATGCCTCACTCTTATCCACAAAAGAAGCTAGGGATGATCGTTTCAAAAAGAAAAATTAATTTGTTGTCTTGTGATGATCATTACAAGCTGATTTACTATGACACAGAACTAAAAGTGAGTTAAGGCTAACTCTGTGGTTCAGACTAGTTACTGCATATTTTGTGTTATGATGTTTTATGAGTCTATTTAATGGACTGAGACACACGATTTTAAGACACCATTTTACAATATCCTTTTGAATGGAATCATATTTTTTTAAACAATATTATAAAAAGCAGGCTTTCTATAAGAAGAAAAAGAGAACAAAGTTAATAAAAAATGACAGCAAAAATGGCTCAGGGCCAAAGACCCATTTGAAACTTATAAAATCTTCCTAAGATCAGATGGACATGTGTTCTCTTATTGCTAGGTGTAAAACTATACACTAACACAAGCTTCTGTTTCCAGTTTTAACTTAAAAGCCAGGTGTTTCTCAAGATATTAAAGGTTTCTATGCATCCTCATAATAAAATTCAATTTTGTTATCACAGCAGGCATCTAGTTCAGTAAAAATGATCAAGTTTACATTTATAAAATGTGTAAAGTAGAGGGTCTGCAAATAATTTTGAATCTAGAAATATCATTATGTAGAAAATACAAAGAAGAAATGTAAATGTCTAGTAATATGGAATTAAACCAGAAAAAAGAATAGAAAATTATACAACATAATGTGAAGAAATATTATTCAATTTATTAATAACGATGACTTTCAAGAACATTTATTTACACTAAGAAGTAGCTATTAATATTATGTTAAGTTAAAAAAGTTAAGATATAATTTACATATACAATTTAATCAAAATTTTATAAAACAGATGTGGATATAAATAACTATAAAGGAATATTCTCTTCAGGCAACACTGAACTAAATAATTTAGACAAGAAAAGCAGAATAAAATATAAAAGCCATCTGCTCAAAGGCTTCAAGAGAGCTAACAAGATTGTAGAAACTTATTAGGCCAGAATGCAGGAAAGGGAAGTGACATGGGTAAGAAATAGCAACATTTGAAGCTATTCTTCCTTTGAGGGCATTTGCCAATACTAAAAGGGTAACAGACTGACTAAATAGCACCTTTTTCAATGCCAAAGGATTAGAAAACAGAGTAAGAGTTGAGTTCCATCAGGAAGGAAATACTTTGGTGAACCATTCATTGTGGGTTGGAACGCTGAACAGTTGCACCCTGTGACACATGTAAACCAGGAATCATACAGGCCCTTATAGAGATTCATAGTATGCATTAAATTGGATCAAAGTGATCCCAAAGTCCCCTAGAATAATCCTGTCTACTAGTATCTCATAATAGCAAGCACAATTCTTTTCCAAGGAAGAATACCATCATTCTAGACTTAAACTATTTCTACAATTTTGAAACCACAGTACCCAGCAACAACCAAAAGTAACCAAACACAAAAGGAGATAAGACAACATGCACAGAAACCAGTGGGGGAAAAAGGAGGTGAAGGAAATACATCAGAGATCTAAAATTCATAATTATTAGATATGGACTTTAAAGATTCAAAATTAGGACATCACTACAGACCCAACATACATTCAAAAGATTAGGGAATATTGTTAACAACTGTATATCTGCATATTCAACAATTTAGGTGAAAGAGACAAATTCCTTGAAGTACATAAACTACTAAAGGTCAAGAATAAATAGATAATCTGAATAGCATAGATGATTCACTAGTAAATTCAATCAAACACTTAAGGAATAAATACATATTTTTAAAATATATAAAAATTATTCCACACAATGCTTCCAGAAAATAGAAGAGAAAAGAACATATCCAAACTCATTTTAAGAGGTCAGTATCCAAACTGGTGCAGCCACTGTGGAAAACAGTATGGAGATTCCTCAAAAAGTTAAAAATAGAACTACCCTATGACCCAGCAATTGTACTACTAGGTATCTATCCAAGGGATACAGGTGTGCTGTTTCAAAGGGGTATGTGCACCCCAACGTTTATAGCAATGCTATCAACAATAGCCAAAGTATGGAAAGAGCCCAAATGTCCATCAACAGATGAGTAGATAAAGAAGATGTGGTATATAAATACACAATGGAGTATTGCTCGGCAATCAAAAAGAATGAAATCTTTCCATTTTCAACTACGTGGATGGAGCTAGAGATATTATGCTAAGTGACATTAGTCAGAGAAAGACAAATATCATATGAGTTCACTCATATGAGGACTTTAAGATATAAAACAGAGGAACATAAGGGAAGGGAGGCAAAAATAATATAAAAACAGGGAGTGGGACAAAACACAAGATACTCTTAAATACAGAGAACAAACAGAGGGTTGCTGGAGGGGTTGTGGGGGGGGGGATGGGCTAAATGGGTAAGGGGCATTAAGGAATCTACTCCTGAAATCATTGATGCACTATATGCTAACTGACTTGGATGTAAATTTTAAAATAATTAATTAATTTTTAAAAAAGAGGCCAGGATCACTCTGATATTAAAAAAAAAAAAAACTAGACAAGGAAACTACCTATATCCCTTGTAAAAATAGACACATAAACATATGTAATACTTTTAGCAAACTAAAAACTAAACTAATCAAACTGTAGAAATGTATGTGTGGGCATGTGTGTTGCTAATACTTCATGACAAGATGGGGTTCATGTTAGGAATGCAATCTGGGGCTAAGATCTTTTTTACATACAACACATCTGTTGTATGCACAAATGTGCAGGTTTTTTCCACCCAAACCAACTGGGTGTCCTACCATTCAATTCAATTCTGACATTACCCAGAGTTAGTGTTAGACTCCACAGGTGTATGGTCTCAGCCCCAAAATTTTGCCATCACTTCAGACACCAGCCACAAATATTGGGTGCCAAGGTACCCACCCCTCTGTCCAATTTGGCTATAAATTAGAAAAGTTCCTATGCCCTTTTCAAAAGTTCAAAATTTTGCTAGAGTGGCTCATAGAATTCAAGAAGGTGCTTTACTTACTAATACCAGTTTATAATAAAGGATAAAACTCAGGAACAGCCAAATGAAAGAGATGTATAAGGTAAAATAAGGGAGTGGAGTCAGAAGGAGAAATGGTGTCCAGAGATTCCATGCCTTGTCCTGGTACAGCACCTTCCCAGCACCTTGATGTGTTCACCAACTTGGAAGCTTTCCAAATCCCATGGCTCACACTTTTATAGGCACAGTTGATTAAATCATTGGACACTGATGATTTACGTGATCTCTAGTCCCTCCCTCCTTTCCCCTTCCCAAAAGTAAAGGAGTAGGGTCGAAAGTTGCAACTCTTGGGGCTCCTGGGGGGCCTGGGTGCTCAATCGGTTAAGCATTCAACTTTGGCTCGGGTCAGGATCTCATGGTTCGCGAGTTTGAGCCCTGCATTGGGCTCTGTGCTGATAGCATGGAGCCTGGAGCTTGCTTTGGATTCTGTGTCTCACTCTCTCTCTGACCCTCCTCCACCCACACTCTTGTCTCTGTCTCTCAAAAATGAATAAATGTTAAAAAAAAAATGTAAAGAAAAAAGAAAGAAAAAAAGTTGCAGGCCTTTAATCACAAGGTTGGCTTCCCTGCTGACCAGCATCCATCTAGGAGCTAAACAAGGACCCACGTAGAGTAATCTCATTAGCATAAAATCAGTTATGATTGAAAGAAGTTAGTTATGAATAACAAAAGATGCTCCTCTCACTCCTATAACTCAAAAAATTCCAAGGATTTTAGCAGCTCTTTGCCAGGAACCAAGGATGAAGATCAAATATGTACATTTTATTATACTGCAGTACAACACCGGTTCACATTAAAAAATCAACCACAAATGGGTACCTGAGTAGCTCAGTCAGTTAAACATCCGACTTTGGCTCAGGTCATGACCTCAGAGTTCATGGGTTCAAGCCCTGCATCGGGCTCTCTGCTGTCAGAGCAGAGCTGGCTTCAGATCCTCTGTCTCCCTCTCTCTCTCTCAAAAATAAACTTAAAAAATAAAAAATTAACCATGTAATTCACTATACATAAATAAAATATATAAAATGAAAAACCAATGATCACCTCAAGAGATGCACAAAAGAACAACTGAAAACGTGTAATACCTGGGGCACCTGGGTGGCTTAGTCGGTTAAGTGTCCAACTTCGGCCTAGGTCATGATCTCACCGTTCCAGAGTTCGAGCCCATGTCAGGTTCTGTGCTGACAGCTCAGAGCCTAGAGACCATTTCAGATTCAGTGTCTTCCCCTCTCTCTGCCCCTCTCTTCCTTCTCTCTCTCTCTCTCTGCCCCTCCCCTACTCACACTCTGTGTGTGTCTCTCTCTCTCAAAAATAAACATTAAAAAAAAAAGTGAAAACTTGTAATACCCTTTCAAGCAAAAACTTTCAGCAACCTACAAATAGAAGGAAACCTCCTCAAATTAAAGGATTTCTACTTGGACTAAGTGTATAACATCAGTCTTAATGGTAAACAACTGAACAACCAATAGTGTATAATACCTGTACAGTAAAAAATGGCAAGTATTGCTGAGAGAAACCAACAAAGACTAAAATAAATGGAGAGGTACATCATTCCCCTGGATAAGACTTATTATCGTTAAGATGTTACTTCTCCCCAAGTTGATCTATAAATGCAATAAACTCCCAATCACTGACAGGCTAATTTGAAAATTTATAGAGATGCAAAGGATATAAAATAACCAAAATAATTTTGCAGAAGAAAAATAAGTGTACATAGTCTGCACAACCTGATTTCAGAATGTCTTATAAAACTACAATGGTAAGACAGAATGGTATATATTGGTATAAAAATAGACATGTAGATAAATACAACAGAATAGACATTTATGGCCAACTCACACTTAGTAATTACAAAGGAAAAATAAGTTACTTTACAGTGGAGAACCTTGGAAAACATCCTATTAACAAACCAATCAAAGTTAGTAATAAATATCAGTATCATGTAACTCCCAAAATGATGCACTGAAGACATATTACCTCTTTGGTATTCATCCTAATAATGTACAACATCAATCTAATCTTAAAAAAAAAAAAAATCAGACAAACCCAAACTTAGGGGTAGTCTACAACATAACTGATCAATATGAAGGTCATAAAAGAAAGAAAAGACTGAGGAACAGTCACAGATTAAATAATAATAATGAAACAGAGAAACTTAACGCAACAAGGGATCCTAGATTGGATCCTGGAACAAAGAAAGGATATTAGTGGCAAAACTAGTGAAATTCAAATAAGTTCAGTACAGTAGTTAATAGATCTGTATCAAGTTAATTTCTTAATTTTAGTAAATGTTAGTGTTCTACAGTTATGAAAAATACTAAGAGGAAGACTGGTAAAGGTATATGGGAAATCTCTACACTATTTTTACAACTCTTATGTAATTACCAAATTATCTTCAAACATTTTTTTTAAATCAACAACAAAAACGTACTAAATGCCACTAAAATGTTCACTTTAAAATAGTCAATTTTATGTTATCTGAATTTCAGTTCAATAAAAAAAATTTACAAATTTTAATAATAATAAGCTAAATGCATTCAGTTGTAACAGTTCATGGATAAGGGAAATATATAACAGTAATGACATAAGGGACCAGAAGGAGGAACTGGGAATTCTCTGTTATATCTATTCTACCTGTGAGGTGGTACAGCATTATTTAAAAGTGGACTTAGATTAATTATAAAAGTATGTTGCAAATGCTAAAGCAACCAGTATAAGAAAACTTCAATAAAGCATAATCAGTTGTTGAGAGGAAAGAAAATGAAATCATAAAACACTCAATTAAAACCAGACAAGGCAGAAAAAGAGAAGATAAAACACAAATAAATGCAATGAATAAGAAAATTACAAATATGATATATATTAATCCATCTATAGCAATAATCACTTTGAATGTGAATGGTCTAAATACAACAATTAGAAGCAACTGAAAGTTGATAAAAAAAAAAAAAAACCAAGACCCAATTATCTGTTCCCCACAAGAAACCTATTTCAAATATAAAGTCACAGATAGATTTGAAAAAGTAAAGGGATGAAGAAAGCTACCCCATGCTAACACTAATCCAAAGAAAGACAAACTTAACTATACATCCTTTTCACACAAAGCAGACTTCAGAACAAAGAAAATTATCAGGAATAAAAAAGGGTGTTACTTAATTATGTATTTCTTAAACTTGATGAAGAACACCTATAAAAAAATCTTAAGCAAATCATCCTTAATGGTGCAGAACTACATGCTTTCCTCCTAAGATCAGGAAGAGGGTAACATGTGCGCTCCACCACTGCAATTCAACATCACATCAGAAGCCCTAGCTAAAGTAATATGGCAAAAAAGAGGCAATTACATGTATACATTAGGAATGAAGAAATAAAACTGTCTTTGTTTAAAGATGACATGATTATCTATATAGAAATTTCCAAAGAATCAACAAAAAAAGCTCCTAGAACTAGTAAGTGATTACAGAAAAGATTACAGGATGGAGGTGAATACACAAAAGTCAAATATTTCACTAAATTCCTGCAATGAACAATCAGAATTAGAAACGTATAACATAACACTAATTGCATTAGCACCCAAAAGAAATACTTAGGGGGGTGCCCAGGTGGCTCAGTCAGTTAAGCATCCCACTCTTGACTTCAGCTCAGGTCAAGATCTCATGGTCATGAGATTGAGCCGCAAGTCAGGCTCCATGCTCCATGGAGCTCAGCATGGAGCCCGCTTAAGATTATCTCTCGCTATCTCTCTCCTCCTGCCCCCCCCAAGTGCCCCTCCCCCACTTGTGGGCTCTCTAAATAAATAATAAATTAAAATTAAAAAGTAAAATAAAATACATAGGTATAAATCTATCAAAATATGTACAAAATCTATAGGAAGATAACTGCAAACTTACAATGAAAATCAAAGAAGATCTAAATAAATGGAGAAAAATCTCATGTTGATTGATAACAAGACTCAATATTAAGATATCAGTTCTTCCCAATTTGATCTATAGATTCAACACAATACCAATAAAATCCCAGCACGTTACTTTGTAGATATTGATAAGCTAATTCTAAAGTTTATATGGAAAAACAAAAGACACAGAATAGTCAACATAATACTGATGGCAAAAAGTATCAGAGAACTAATAGCATCCAACTTCATGACTTAGTATAAAGCTACAGTCATTAAGACAGTGTGGTATTGGCAAAAGAACAAATAGATCAATGGGAACAGAACACAGAGTACATAAACAGACTCACACCAATATAGTCAGCTGATCTTTGACAATAAAACAAATGCAGTTCAGTGGAAAAAAGATAGTCATTTCAACGAATGGTGCTAGAACTGGACATCACATACAATAAAATAAAGCTAGACATAGATGTTAATACCACTCACAAAACAAAAAAGTAATTAAAAATGGATCATAGACCTAAATGTAGAATGCAATAATGTAAACTGCCAGAGGAGAACATTAGAGAACACCTAGGTGACTCTGGGTTTGGTGAAGACATCTTAGGCAACCATACCAAATGTATGATCCATGAAAGAAAAATTTTTAAGTTGAAGTTCATTCACTGAAATTAAAAAACATCTGTTCTGTGAAAGACACTATTAGGAAGATAAAAAGACAGCCCACAGACTGTGGTAAAATCTTTGCAGAACGCTTATCTGATAAAAGAATTGGTATCCAAAATATACTTGGGAAAATAACAAACATAACAAAAAACAAAACCCAATTGAAAAATTAGCAAAAATTCTGAATAGACACCTCCCCAAAGGAGATGTACAGGTGGCAAATGAGCATATGAAAAGATGCTCAACACCATCTCTTATTAGGGAGCTGCAAATTAAAACAACAACTAGATACCAGTATAGATCTATTATGGCTAAAATTAAAAACAAATAAAACAACTGCCGATACCAAATGCTGGTGAGGATGTGGAGCAACAGGAACTCTCATTTATTGATGGTGGGAATGCAAAATGGCACAGCTACTTGGGAAGACAGTTTGGTGGTTTCCTACAAAACTAAATATAGCCTTACCACATGAACCATCATGTGCATTCCTAGGCATTTACCCAAATGAGTTTAAAATCTATGTGCACACAAATGTATTATAGCAGTTATATCCCGAATTCCCAAAAGCTGGAAGCAACCGAGATAGCAGAATGGAGAACAAACTGTGGTACATACATACATACAATGGAATATTGTTCTAAAATTAAGAAAAATGAGCTACCATGCCATAAAAAAGAGAGGAACCTTAAATACATACTGCTAAGTGAAAAAACCCCAATCTGAAAGGCTACACACTGTATGATTCTAACCACATGACATTTTGAAAAAAGCGAGACTAATGAGGAAATAAAAAGATCACTGGCTGTCAGAGATTTGAGGGTGGGGGAAGGCGTAAACAGTTGTGAAAAACAGGGGATTTCAGCCTGGTGAAATTATTCTGTATGATACTTCAATGATGAATACATGACATCATGCATTTCTCAAAACTTACAGAACTTTACAACATTAAGAATAAACCCTAGTGTAAATGATTAACGTTGGTTAACGATATATTATGTTGTCACAAAATGACAAGAATAATAATAATATATTGTCACAAATAGCAGGATTTCCTTCTTTCTCATAGCTGAATAATATTTCATTCTACACATACAGATATAAAGCTACTAATACACACACACACACACCTCCCAGATCTTCTTTATGTAGTCATTCACTGACAGACACTTAGGTTGTTTTCCTATCTTGGCTACTGTAAATAATGCTGCAATAACCATAACAGTGCAAATATCTTTTTGATATCCTGTTTTCATTTCCTTTCATAAATCCTCCCACTTGTGACAACATGGATGGACTTTGAGGGCATTATGCTAAGCAAGTTAAGTTGGGCAGAGAAAGACAAATACAGTATGATATGCCATATGTGGAATCTAAAAAAAACCAAATTCATAAAAACAGAGGGTAGAATGGTGGTTAGCAGGGGCTGGGCAGTAGAATAATTGTGGAGATGTTGTTTAAGAGCACAAATTTGCCACCAGTCGAGAAAGAAGTGCTCGAGCACAGCATAGTGATTAGGGCCCAAAATACTGTATTATAAACTTCACAGCTGCTGGGAGACTACATCTTAAATGTTCTCATTTAAGAAATAATAATTATGTGACATGATAGAGATGTTATGGTGGTAATCATACTGCTACATGTAAATATATCAATCAACACAGCTTAAATGTACAGCACAAATTTATACGATGTTATATGTCAATTATATCTCAATTTTTTTTAATTTTTATAATGTTTATCTTTACTTTTGAGAGAGAGACAGAGCATGAGCGGGGGAGAGGCAGAGAGAGAGGGAGACACAGAATCGGAAGCAGGCTCCAGGCTCTGGGCAGTCAGCACAGAGCCCGACGCGGGGCTTGAACTCGTCAACTGTGAGATTGTGACCTGAGGCGAAGTCGGACGCTCAACCGACTGAGCCACCCAGGAGCCCCTATTATATCTCAATTTTTAAAGCTAACATCAGTATTGGTTCATCAGTTCTAACAAATATAATCCACTAATGCAAGATAATATAAGGAAAATTGCTAGGAAGAAAAAAGGCATATGGGAACTGTCTGCTCAATTTTTCTTTAACCTAAAACTTTCCTTAAAAAAAAAAAATCCTATTAATTTAGGAAAAAGCCAAAAAGAACTTCTAAAATAACAAATATTACAGGGCGCCTGGGTGGCTCAGTCGGTTGGGCAGCCGACTTCGGCTCAGGTCATGATCTCACGGTCTGTGAGTTCGAGCCCCGCGCTGGGCTCTGTGCTGACAGCTCAGAGCCTGGAGCCTGTTTCAGACTCTGTGTCTCCCTCTCTCTGACCCTCCCCAGTTCATGCTCTGTCTCTCCTTATCTCAAAAATAAATAAACGTTAAAATAAATAAATAAATACATACATACATAAATAAATAAATAAATAAATAAATAAAATAACAAACATTAGGGAGACATATTCATATATTTAAAAAATCCCTAAGTAAAACTGCATCTTATGAACCTTCTTGAAAACTCGGGAGTTAGAAATGCAGCTAAGCTTGATTCAAAATAAATTACTCATGACTGGGAAAGTTGGCAATGAATGGAAGAACACCAATTATTTTAAAGTTTAATTAGCACTAAATAACTTACCACATATTGATAAGACAACATGAACCTTCTATAATTAGCAGAAGCTTGATATTACATAAAAATTATGACATATAAAAAACTTCATTTTATATAAAAAGAACTCATTTACAATTATAACCAGATCTCACCCCTCCCAACAAAAGATAAGAATAAAAGAGATGAAAAGAAAAGGAATATAAAAGCATTAATTTCTTTATCCTCCATTAGGAGACTCATCAGACATTCAAAAAGAGATGAAGAATCAAAAGACAAATTGAAGGCACACTGTGAATGCCAGGGTAAACTCCCACCGCACTGAGTACATATCTCTATTGGAGCATCTATCATGAGGTGCCTGGGTGGCTCAGTCGGTTAAGCATCCAACTTTGGCTCAGGTCATGATCTCACGGTTCATGGGTTCAAGACCTGCATCAAGCTCTCTGCTGTCAGCACAGAGCCCACTTCATATCCTCTCTCCCCTTCTCTCTCTGACCCTCCTCTATTTGTTCTCTCTCCCTCTCTCTCTCAAAATAAATAAACTCTAAAAAAAAGAGCATTTATCATTTAATATTATAACCAGATCTAATCTTCTTTACTAGACTGAAATACACATAAACTCTTAGAAGACAGAGGCTGTAAACTGGTTGATTTTTGTGCTGGGCACATAGAAGGCCTCAGTAAATACTGAACTGAACTGAAAAACTTCAAAAGTATGACTGCTACAGCATTAAAAAGAACTATAAAGCTAAAGTTCCATTCGAGAGGGGAGTATGATTAAAAGAATACTTTTTTCTTTTTTAGTCTATTAGTATTAGTATTAGTATTATTTATTATTATAAAGTACAAGACCAAGTTTGTGGGCAGAAGAAAACCAAACAAGGGACTGAACATGTAAGTAAAAGAAGAGATTACTTGAAACATTTTAAAGAAATTAGGAAGAAACGGCATCAACAAAAAGCTTATATTAAGGGCGCCAGGTCCTTTTTTTTTCTCTGAAATAGGCAAAGGGGGATGACGACCTAGGGGAAATTTGAAATAGAAAAAAAGAAATTTGAGAAAATTATCCTAATGGCCTAGATTTCTACCTAATGACCTTCTTTTCTAGGTAAAAAATCATCTGCTCAAATGTAGAATAGAAGTTGTGGGATTGAGCAACATGAAAAGAGTTGAGAATAGAAACCAGGACTTATGAGATAATTAGGTAGCCCTGAATGCTTAGGTGAGTTCAGGTAGCATGATTACAATGGATAAAATGTGGATAATCATATTACTTTTTCCAGGAATGAATTCTCAATAGCAGCAATTTTTTTTTTTTTTCCTGTTAATGGATTTTACTGCCTCTATCTCTGGCTTGTTCAGTAAAACCATCACACTTCATGTGAGAAAGAGAACAAAACATAGTGGCTAACAGTTAACAGAATATTCTCTCAGCAACATGAGAGCAGACCAACCATGCTGACAACTCACATGCCCAACAATTAATTAAAATCTTATCAAATACCTGGTTGTTACTTCAGAACCCATTTGCCGTAACAGACTGCTTCTATAGTACAGCGACTGATACAAACTTTAGTTCCTAACACTTAGTAACTTCATGCCAAATGTGTCTTCGATTATAAATACCGTACGTAATTCCTACACAGACCATTGACTTCTGCTAACATATCCAAGACATACAAACAGAAATGAGCCCCAGATTCAAAAGAAGCAGTCTGAGACTGAACAGCAGCCTCACATCAAAATTAAGCATTCTTCCTCCTCACTCAATATCCTTGGATCTGGATTAAATTAATCAGAGCCATCACTGTATGAAAATGACAGCTTCTGGAAGATGGTGACACACAAATTTTTGTGAGACCAAAGATCTGGCTTTAACCTGGGTCTTCCACCAGGAAAAGAAAAAAAAAAAAAAGAGGAGGAGGAGGAAGAGGAGGAGGAAGAAAGAAAATAGTCAGGGTTAACTTGTGTACAGACAGATGGATTTTTTTAAAGCACTTTCTTTTCCACCAGGGAATATCAATAGCCTTTTAAGCAGTCTCGCATTTAAATGTGTGTTCTGACAGTCATGTCAGAGCCTGGGTAAAAGCCTTTTCATGGAAATCATTAAAACGAAAAGATCCAGACAAGAGGCCTGTTTTTTTCCAAGGAGTGAGGGTGGAACAGAATAATGTCATTTTTTTAAAAAAATGGTAGTACCTTAAACACTGATGAGATAGATGAAACACCTTCCTTCCCCTCCTATCCTTCCCTGGCCCACCACCCCCACCCCCTGAAAATTTTTCCCTGCTGCTGTCTAGAACACTCTATTATAAACCATCAAGGAACCTTGGGGGCAGGGTTAGGAGTGAGGAGAAAAAGAAGAAAAAGCCTACAAGCGCAAGCACACCTCAGCCTGTGATTCAAAGCAGAAGGGAACAGAGCAATCCCAGAAGTATTCCAAGGGAGCTAGCTGCCCCTCCTGGGTCTTCTGTTCCCTATGTGTAACTCGCTGAGTCTCCCGGCTCTCTACTTTAAACTGCTGAATCATTTCAGCAAGTAATGTGTACCTATCTGCTGGTGAGAAATCACAGTCATTCCTTGCTTCAACCATCATTTCCTTGCTCCCCACTGTCAAGCCCTGGAGCAATGCGGACGGACTCTCCCTAGGAAAACTTGAGGTTGAGCCAGCCAGCCATGAAGGTCACTTTGTATCTTGGCTCAAACACTAGCCCTCTGCAAAAAAAAATGTTTTTTGTTCCTGAAAGACCACAGAGATACTGGTATTTCCCTTACCCAAGTTAACAACTTTTCAAGGACTTCCCCCACCCACCACATTCTTCCTTTATGGTCCTGGAGTTTGTTTTTGTTGTTGTTGTTGTTGTTGTTTTCTTAATATCAAGACTAGATCTCCAACTGTTAGAATGTTTTTTCATTTATATGTTCCAGCAAAGTAGTTTCTGAATAATCATGAACTATGCCAGGGGGAACAAAAAATCTTAGATTTATTAGTCCCTGGTCACTTGATGCTGATGGAAGTTTCTGTCACACTGATCTTCTGGAGTCCCCAAATGATTTAGTGGCTCTAACCACCTAAGGAAGAAGAATACAAACCCAAAGTAAGTGTTATTGAAATAAATCTCACAGATGCATGGAGATGTCCTCCTGAGAGTTAGTGTTATTCACAGTCTTAAACCAAATAGAAAAAAAATGTGTGAACAAAATCTGGTTTCAGGTCCTTCAAAAATATTTTTAAAATTTTTCCTTTGCCCTTCAAATGAGGAAAACCATATAACTTTTTGAGTCTAAAAAACAATGACAAAAAGGAATCCTGTAATAACAATAAAAATGTTTTTGTGTGCTCTTTATGCACCAAGTACCATCCTAAGCACATAATCTGAATTTTTTAATTTACATCACAAACAACTATAAAGTAGTTACTTTTGTTATTCCCACTCTAGGCAAGAGGAACCTAAAGTTTAGAGGGGTGGCTTTAAGTGACCACAGGTCACAAACCTCAGAAAGCGGTAGAACCAAGATGTGAAGGCCAAAATAACAACAGTGGCGATACCCTCCATCACTGCAAGTGTATTCTCATGTGCATGATAATTACACTCTCTTACTGATCATATCATACCACCGATTATATTTGAATTATTTACTTCCAAGTCTGGTCTATGTGATACCAAAAAGTGAGAGACAGCATTAAAACATTCCTGGCCAGGGGTGCCTGGGTGGCTCAATGGGTTAAGCGTCCAACTCTTGATCTTGGCTCGGGTAATGATCTCACAGTTCATGAGTTCAAGCCCTGCATCAGGCTCTGAGCTGATGGGATGGAACCTGCCTGGGATTCTGTCTCTCCTCTCTGCCCCTCACCTGCTGGTGCTCTGGCGCGCTCGCGGTCTCTCTCTCTCTCTCTCTCTCTCTCTCAAAATAAATAGATAAACTTTAAAAAAACTAAACTAAAATAAAATAAAACATTCTTGGCCAAAAAAAAAACAAAAAAGGGCTTTCTCATCAATAAAGTTTTCAAATTTTATACAAATTAATTCTTCAGAGTTATTTCTCATTCATTTACTCAATTTCCTGACTACTCACAACTAAACAACCCCCCAAAAAACAGTGAAAGCCCGATGTACTTGAATTCAATGGTGTGTGCACAAAAATGCAAGCACCTCTCATTCACTTAAGCAGCTCATAAAATCTGAAGGCAAAACAGTACCTATAAAGGTCACGATTAACAATCTCTAACTTAGGGACAGAAACACTAAAACCCCGCATGAGAAGGCATGTCCATCAGTTTATACTGTGAAGAGACATCACTGAGGGTTTCGCAAGGCCCAGCCCAGCTTTTCCCATTCTTGTCTTGATTATATAACCGTCCTCTTAGCCCAAAGGAAAAGCCTTTTGTAAGTTTTTACTACAGTTCTCACTATATCATGTTAACTTGTCTCAAAGATAAAAAGAACTAAGCTGCTTTCTTTGCATTTTAAGGTCCCAAAATGCCTGCAATTAAGAAGAAACCTTTATTCTTTTTGTTGTTGTTGTTCAATGGCAAGGATCACTTCCATGGCATTTCATGTAAGATCAGACTAGCACACATACATTAAAGCCTGATTCATAAACTAATGCATCCCAGGCAAACAATTCTTAGGAAGTTTTATTTATATTTATATTTATTAAAATCCCTTTAAGCCTAGTTCCTTCATTTAGTCCTCAGAAAAAATGAAACGACAGTAAAATAAAGTATTATTGTAACAAAAAATTCACTATAATTGAATTAATTTTATAGTTTTGTAACTATCTTTTCCCTCAACCCAATATCACTAAAGATAATAATCCTCATATTTATGATATATCATAGAATATGTGAATGATAACTCAGAAACTATTCACCACGTACAAGGACTTTAGATGAAAACTGAAAACACAAAGCTATCTGTATTTACCATACATGTAATGCCCTCTGCAGGCCATCAGTGGAATGAATCAGAAAGAGAACTAAAGAAAGAGTTCTCCAAAAGATTCAGTTATTATGCACTAATAAAATTTTATTTTCTAGATAGGTCAATAGAAATTGCTTTCATTTTCAACCAAATAAAGTTCGGAAAAAATATTCTACATGTTTCCAACTCTTTAAGCAAAATCTTTCTCAGGTCCAATGAGATCATTTATCAAGCTTATTTAAATTCAATTTCCTATAAAGATAAAAGGATCTATTTATCTACTACTATATACATATGCCATAAATAAATAAACACACACACTACTGGACAGGCCTATGAAGTAAACATTAAAAAACTATTCCATATTAGCAAAACTTTCTATCCATCCCTTTCCATAAGAAACCATATATTAATGAGGATTCTATAATATAAGTTTTAGAAGATAAGTACTTCCCAGAAATATAAAATACAGTCCACTCACAATCTTTCTAACCTAATGTTACCAAGATTTAATCTAACACATATTCTAAGTATCAAACTTAACAAAAACACCTTCATGGCTAATGCATACAACACAACAAACAAGAAATTTATTTCAGTGAAATCATTTTTTCATGGGCATTTAAAAAATATTGCCATTCTTAAAACAGCATTAAGGAAAGACAGTGAACAGAGACTGTAATATTTTTTTAAAAAGCTATTTCCCAGATATGGTTAGATTTGAACTAAACCTAACTCTAAATCTCAAGCTCTTTCCCCAAATAATTAGGACAATCTTGCCTCTCATAACTTATTGAAGATATAACTGTATGTACCCAATTTTTAAAAAACAGCTAAGTTTCACAAACTCTCTCCTTCTCAAGAAGTAACATTTTTACAAATACTGTATAATGCTCAACCCAAATCTTTGGGTCAATGTTTGGAAAAATATGTTACACTCTAGCATCCAGACGGTTAGACACTTCCTGATCTATAAATAGGAAAAATCAGTCCCCCTTTTTAATGAGGTTTACATGGTAACTGGACAATTAATAACATGATAAATCTTCTTCTAAGTTCAGAAAACTTTTTATATAAATAACTTTTCTAAGATGTTGGAAACACATTAAGTCAATTAAATGCCCACATGTTAGTATTACTTATATGCATAATCTAAAAACAAAGAAAGTCAAACTCAAGAAACAGAGTCGAAAAGTAGCTGCCAGAGGATGGCGGGCAGGGGATGAGGGAAATAGGGAGAGGTTGTTAAAAAGGTACAAACCTTCATTTATAAGATAAAGTTTGAGGATCTAATGTATAACAGGGTGATTATATACAGTGTATTGTATAACTGAAATTTGCTTTTAAGCAAAAAACATAATTTAAATGTTCCCAACAACAAAAAAAGGGTAAATCTGTGAGGTGACAGATGTGTTCATTAACTCGATGGGGGAAATCATTTCGCAAAGTATACGTATATCAAATCATCACACTGTACACTCAAATGGTTTATATTTTTATTTATCAATTATACCTCAGTAAGGCTGAAAAAGTGCCCATTGTAAAGAAAAGAGGGATACATATGTTAAAAAAACAAAAAGCCAGCACATGATCCCAATTTAAAGTGGAAAAAAAAAAAAGACATTAAGGAAATGAGTCACAATGAATGGAATGTTTGAAGGAATGGTCATTCCATATAAATTCAGCAAATATGAAAGGTCATCTTCAAAAATAAGTTTAAATGAACAATGCTGTTTAGACCAGAATGCACAGTGCTAAATAAATGAAAACAGAAAACAATATACAAGATTCTAACAATTCTACCCTGAACTCTTAGCTTTACGGATCTCAGAATGGAGTATTAATATTCAGCACATAAAGATTAAAAGCTTTAAGGAACTTTAAAACCCCTTGAGAACTTAATAAGGTACTCAGTACCATCACAAAGAAGATATTAAAAGGATGTAGGTGTAAAAAGGAGAGATTAAGGGACAAACAATAAAGTTTAGCAAGACTTCCAGATACTAAAGATAATTAAATTCCAGAAAGTCTTTCTTGTGAGGGGTGAAAAATCCCTGATCTTAGAAATCAGTGAGTAGTTTATTAAACTAACTAAAAGACCTATGTATGTCTTAATGTTAATGGTCATCAGTAGCCTAATTATTCTTCCTATATCCAACCCCATCCCTCCGCCCCAAAATAGTCATATATGCACACAAGCATTACTGAAACAAAGATTCTTTATCATTTCTTTTATTGCCTACCCATACACACACAGTAGCCATGAGATTTCAACCTACTTTCCCTCCACGCTAATATTTCAGCAATGAATGTAAAAGCTGAAAGAAATTTTTAAAAACTAAACTTTAAATTTTAAAAACCCTAAATTCAAAGAAAAAGGATATTTGGTTCTAATTATGCTGTAGAAAATCACAGTAGACCATTGCTCTCACCACACCAATAACAACAATGAAAATACATATCAAAAAGTAAATATATTTCTTATTATACATGAGGTATGAATGGAACAAAAATCTAAATGAACAAAGTACCAGAAGGAAACAAGCCCTTCTCGATGTTAACAGAAAATGACATCCATTATCTTCACTGGAGACAGCTGTCAAGTCTGGGTCACAGGTGAGAAAGGAATAATCCTACCATAGATTTAAAAAAAAAAAAATGTTGGAACAAGGAGAAACCAGTCAAATATTTAATACCAACGCTTGGGCTGGTATGGGAGACTGAAACCTAGAGATGCCCAAACACAAACCTAGTTATTCCTACTTTCCGATCACCCCCTCATAGTCCACCTCTGTTCACAGGTCCATAACCAAGTAAGCAACATATGGGAAGACAGAAAGGGTATTGGAAAACAAAGGGAAATCTACAGCCTTAAGTGCTTAGTTCTCAAAACTCTGCTGGAAGAGCAAAGGAATCAAAAATTGAGACATGGAAAGAAGCAGAACAATGAAACTCAGAATCAGGAGAACTTAACAGCAATAGAAGTAGACCCATAGATGACCTAGTTGTCCAAATTAGCAGACAAAAATTTTAAAATACTTACTATAAATATGTAAAGAATTTATAAAACTGGAAGAAATGAGAGAGAACATGTAGACAATTTCAGCAGAGAAATAAAAATTCAAAAAATAATCAAACAGAAATTCTAGTACTGAAAAATACAGTATCTGAAATGAGGATTTATTGGATGTTCTTAGAAGCAGACTGAATAAAGCAGAGGAAAGCATTAATGAAATCAAACTATGAAAGTACAGAAAAAGGATCAGAGATTAATGAGTCCATTTCTCACAGTACGACAGATGTATAACTGGATTCTTAGAAGGAAAAGAGACACAATATAGGGGGGAAAAATTTAAGAGATATGAATAAGAATTCCCCCAAACTAATGAAAGATTTCAAACCAGAGACCAAGAAGCTCAGTAAACTCCAAGAAGGCTAAAAACTGATATACAAGTACCCCACAAACCCTCACCTGTAAACTGTACAACTCAACAGTAAAGAAAAATATTGAGAACAGCTAGAAAAATGATATGCATGACATTCAGACAAAGAACAATTAGAATACAATGGATCTCTCTTATCAGAAACAATGGAAGCAGAAAACAATGGAATGACATGTTTAAGTGGTGAAGAAAAAACTAAAGTAACCTAGAATTATAATAGTAAAACAAAGAATATTACATATTTATTAAGTAATAAATAGGGAGATTGCAGGGATGCATAAAAATCCAAGGAACGTTAAATGAGAATATAGAACAAAACAGCATGCATAAACTCTTACAGTTATGTAAAAACAAAGAATATAATATGGATCAGGAAGGATCATAAAATCTGAAAAAGGAAATGTTCTGTCATTTCTTTTATATTTTACTATATATTACTTAATATGAAATGATGAAGTAAATATGAGTCTGGAGATATATATATATTATATCCTGAAATCCTAACATTGCAAAACACCTAAAAATCCTAGATAAAACAAAAAATATTCTTTCAATCTTGCATTAAAATGAATATTAAGCTTAAGCTTGCATGGAAGTGAGAAAAATTCTAAAAGGGCCAAGAATGACAGCAGCAAGGAGGAAAGATATCTTAATAACCTAAAACATGAGTCGGAAAAACTTGGTCCACAAGCCAAATCCAGCTTATAGTCATAAGCAAGAACATTTTTTAAAATTTTAGTGGTTGAAAAGAAAAAAGAAAAACCTTAACAAATGGAATTATGTGAAATTCAAATTGTAGTGTCAATAAAGTTTTTTGAACAGCCATGCTCGTCATTTAAGAACTATCTACAACTGCTTTCATATCACAACAGCAGAGCTGAGTAGTTGCAAAGAACACTGTATGACCTGCAAAATCTAAAACATTTTCTATCTGGCCCTTTACAGAAAAAGTTTGCCAATACTTGGCCTACAGCTTCATTTTTAATGAATACACAAGGGGGACAAGAAATAAAGCCTCTGGCTCATGCAGGGCAAGGAATCAAAGTAGAGACGCAGTAAAAAAGCAGTAACAACAAAGGGCTAGACACATAATAAAAACTGAACTAGAGAAATACATATCCCACAAAATCACATGGCATAGACACAAGCCTGCTTCCACAATGACTCTTCATAAAGAGGGGAGCAGGGCAGGGGACAGGGGTAAGAAGACGAGTTACCCTGAGCATTTGTGGCCACTGAACAGCCTGCATATGGGTCTGGGACTCAAAAAATACCAAGGTGAAAATTTAGTTAAAACTGGACTCATGTGATCAGTGTCCCCCACCCTACAAGCACCTGACTGAAGCCACTACAACTTTTCTCAGAAAGACTACAGAACCCATAAATAAAGTTCCAAAGAAACTGAGTCAGCACTAACAACATCAAATCACAACAGAAATTCTAATAATGGAGAGCTAGGTTACTCAAACCAACATTTCTGCTTAAAACAAACAAAAATGTTAGATAAAATATTAAAAACATCAAGTCAAGTCAAAAGCACTGAAATGCTAATAAGCTACTGTGAAACCATGGAGACAAATTCCTGGAGAAAACCTACACCCAAAGAAGTAAGAACACTTACAGCACCAAAGCTAAAGGTGAACTGAGGGCATTTGCCAGTTACAATTCCAGAAACTTCAAACTTGGGTTCATTTTGGAAACCTGAAAGAGGGAGGAGGGCAGAAGTCTCAGGCTCACAAGGCTTTGGAACCCAGGCCTGGATGGACCACATGAGTTTGGTTTAAGACAGTCCCTTATTAGCAGTGCTCTAAGGTACCTGACAGAAATAAACAAAATATCTTGGGAGAAAGGAACTTTCATCCCAGCCTCAAGGGACACTAGCCAAGTCAGAGTCAAAGAAAGGCAGGCACAAAAGAAAATCAAGATCCATGAGTGTGGACAAAAAGAAAAACACCCATAAAGACTTCAGGTCTTATAATGAACAAGCACAGATATTACAACTCTTCTTACACTGTTTGAAAAAATAAAATTATTGAAAATACCTCCCAGAAATAAGAAACAAGTGACAGAGAGAGCCAGAGATGGACAGAGAGGGAGAGAGAAAGAGAGAGAGAGAGAGAGAGAGAGAGAGAAAGAGGAGAGATTCCAGACTTAGGGAAACAATGGAAACTAGAAAAGAAAAAAACTGAAATTCAAAATTGTATGAATACCATTGATAGATGGAACACAACAGAAATAAGAACGTTAAGTGGAAAATAGATCAGAAATTATACAGAATGAAGCCAGAGAGAAATGGGTGAAAAATATAGAGCAGAAAATAACAAGCAGTTTAGTATGAAATGAATCTAATATACGTTTAAAGTTCCATAAAGAGAATGCAGAGAGATTGAGGCAAAGGCAATATTTAAAGAACGAATAACTGAGAATTTTCTGGAATTGATTAAAGACATCAATCCATAGATTTA
The DNA here is from genome assembly GCF_018350175.1 of Felis catus. NCBI lineage: Eukaryota > Metazoa > Chordata > Mammalia > Carnivora > Felidae > Felis > Felis catus. The sequence continues at coordinate 89,081,331 of NC_058370.1, forward strand.
AGATATACAACAAACCAATAGTATAAATTTGTAAAAAAAAAATCTACTTACAAATATAATCGCAATGAAGCTGCTGAAAACCAAAGACTTGAAGAAAATTTTAAAATCACATGGTGGGAGAAGGGATAAATTAAATTCAAAATGGCACCCAGACTGACTGAAATAAAAAAAATTTTCAAACTAAATAAGGGGAAAAACTGAAAATGTTAAAGACAGACTTCTATCAATGGAAATTATAAAGGACATACTTCAGGCAGAAGGGAAGTAATCTCAAATGGAAGGTCTGAGATCAAGGGAAAAGAAAGAATAAAGAGCTAAAATGTGGCAAATATAAACTAGCATTGATTGTATGTAATAATAATGTCTGGTACAACTAAAAAGAGAATGAAGTATTGGGGTGTCTGGGTAGCTCAGTCAGTTGAGAGGCTGACTGTGGCTCAGGTCATGATCTCATGGTTGGTGGGTTCAAGCCCCAAGTCGGGTCTGTGCTGGCAGCTCAGAGCCTGTAGCCTGCTTTGGATTCTGTGTCACCCTCTCTCTGCCCCTCCCCCGCTAGTGCTCTGTCTCTCTCAACTGAATAAACATTAAAAAAAAAATTTCTTAATGAAGTATAAAATAATGATATCACAGATCAGGTGGGAGATGAATGGACTTTAGATAATGTAAGGTCCCTATCCAGGTAGAGAGAAAGGTTTTTGATTAACTTCAGACTTGTCTAAGTTAAGGGTGTTTCTAGGCTAACTACACAAAGAACAGAAAGTGTATTTAACTCTCAAAAGAGGAAAGGGGGTTTGAGAGATAGGGGGTGGAATAATTTTTAAAAACTCAAGTTGAGAAGATAGATGAAATTTCAAATACCATCAGCAGCAGATGAAATGTAGATTGAATGCCCATTAGTAAATGCTGATAAAGGATATGCTATTTAAAGAGACAAATCTAAAAACTTATTTTCAAAAAAAGTAAAAATAAATATTGCACCATGAAAATACTACTGACAACAAGAAAAGCCAGTATAATTTTTTTAAATATTACACGAAATATCAAGCAAAAGATTACTAGAGATAAAAACAATCTTATAATTAGAATCAAACACCTAATATAACACAGCTTCAATTTAAGTAAAACAGTGATAATATGTACAATATAATATGCACATGCATAACCATTATATATATAATCTTACATACCAAACCATACTATACTACTTTCAAGGTCACCAAACTTGCCATCTTCCAGTATCCACCTTTAGTTGAATGGTGAAGTACATCCTACTACTTTTCTAGAGCAATGAAAATAAAAGAGCCACCAAGAAATGGATGATTTATAGTAACATAGTGTTCAGTGTAAAATGCAAACCCAAGATCTGTTACCTTTTTTATCAAGACCAAATAACAAGGAAAACTAAATAACATATTATCTGTGGTTACACACAGAACTACAAAAAACAGAAGTAAATGATGTATACAAAATGTAGCATTACTGGTTATCTCCGATGAAGGAGGAAATAGGAATATAATGAAGCAGAGCAACTCAAAGGGTTTCAAAGTTGTTGATGACATCTACCTTAGCCTGGAAAGCAGTACAAAGATGTTTATCCTATTTTCATGCTTTATAATTTACATACATTATATATTTGACTGCATTAAGTATTTAATAACAAATGAAAATATAAATACTACACTATGTCCAATAATCCATTTATAAATATGATGCCAATGTTGTTAATAAATATATGTGCTTGTATATCCTTAAAAAATAATATGTATTAAAGTGTTAACAACTTCTTCCTAGATGATACATCACTAATGATATATATTTCTTCATTGTACCTCTTAGCATTTTCTCAGTTCTCTAGAATGAACATATATTATTTTTATAATCAGAAAAAAAAGTTAGTTTCCATAAAATTAAAAATAGAAAAAACAGCTCAAGGCAAATGTTTGGAAAAATCTCTGCCTTAGTGTTCACTGGAATTGCAACAGATTTTAATAAAAAAATATGGTCACAATTTAAACAACAACAACAACACTTTTATGTTTCACATAAGGAAAGTCCCCAATAATGTAGCCCTTGGGAAACTTTAAAAAACAGTGGAATACTGAAATGGCCACAGTGTTCTCAGGCCAAGAGCACCATCAAAAGCAAAGATGTGGGTAACAAACTATTCCAAATACCGACAACTGAAATTGGACTTAGAAAACTATGTTCTCAACTTTTACTTCTGTTTCTGATAAACAAAAAAACATATGATCCCAAAAAACATATTGTGTGAATTGATAATTAGCTGCCTACAGACTGATCATGTCCATGCAGGACCCACAAAGGTCAACAAACAGGTAGGCAACTTAAGTCAGCTAAAGTATTCTCAAAAGATAAAAGGTGAGGCAGAGGTTGCTATCCTGTCTTCTTTCTCTCTATCCCTTGGATTTTTATACTCTCACAATTGTGAAAGGGGAGAAAATCACAGAAGCAATCATTTTGGTGTCATGAGAAGAAGAGTGGGGCTGAGATAAAGCTAAAAGAAAAGCAGGTAAGTGTAAAGAATAAGGTTAAAATACAAATAGAATACAAAGTCAACTGTAGAAGACTCAGCCTAAAGGTTTATAACTAGAATCTACCATCAAAGATCTAAAAAGTCAGTTAACTTCTTACCAAGTATTTAGCAAGTATTCACAGAATTGTGGATCCTGCTAGTCATTCTCCTAATTTCAATTTATTCTAGGAGGTAACCATCTCAGATGATGGTTGGAAAAATACATTCACGAAGTTTAAATGACTTCACTAAAGTCATAGACCAGTCGGGAGCAAAACTAGAACCAAATACAGCCACAACATTCTTCTTCATGTGCTAGAGCTAGAACAAGCTGCTTGAATCTACCCATAATCTCTATTATAAACTGATTCATATGTATTTCAGTATAAATAAAAATGGAAATGACCGTCAACAAAAACAGAACTACTATGGTAAAAAATTCACTCTTAGATAATGTCACTTGCAAAGAATACAAAGTAAGCACAGAATGGAAAGTTAAGCACATTTTCTTCCTTCTTACTGAGAAATTTGGGGAGTGCAAAGCTAATCCTCTCATTTTTTCATCCTACCCAATGGAAATCATAAAGATGTGACAGAGATTAAACAGTCAGTGCAAAGCACTTATAACACTAGTAGATTACAGCTGTGTAACAAATGTGTAAGGATTTTTTTTCAGGGTTTTACACGCCAAGTATTCAAAAATACAGGGGGTGCAACAACGAAGTACACATTTTTTACCAGATTTAAAGAGTGAGAAAGCACAATCTGGCAGGACTATTAGGATGGCAAGGGTGCTATTAAGACTACAAGAATAAGAAGTCCTGACATCATCAAAGCCAGAGGGAGAAAAGTCTCTCTCTCTCTCTCTCTCTCTCTCTCTCTCACACACACACACACACACACACACACACACACACCTCAAATCCAAAAACCAATACAAGGTCAGAGGCAAGAATTAGCCTACTTACTAAACAGAAAGAATCACCAAAAAACCTAGGCTAAGTGATTCCCAAGAGACCGTAAATAAACCCAGTAACATGAACCAGTCACCATAAGAAAAAGCAGCTCCTATGTGGATCCTGAGAAACTTAACAGAAGACCATGGGGGAGGGGAAGGGGAAAAAAAAAAAGGGTTAGAGAGGGAGGGAGACAAAACATGAGACTCTTAAAAACTGAGAACAAACTGAGGGTTGATGGGGGGTGGGAGGGAGTGGAGGGTGGGTGAGGGGTATTGAGGAGGGCACCTATTGGGATGAGCACTGGGTGTTGTATGGAAACCAACTGGACAATAAATTTCATATTAAAAAAAAAAAGAAAAAAAGCAGTTTTAGGGGTACTTGGGTGGCTCAGTCAGTTGGGCGTTCAACTTCAGTTCAGGTCATGATCTCACAGTTCATGAGTTCAGGCTCCATGTCAGGCTCTGTGCTGACAGGTCAGAGCCTGGAGCCTGCTTTGGATTCTGTGTCTCCTCTCTCTCTGCCCCACCCCTGCTTATGCTCTGTCTCTCTCTGTTTCTCAAAAATGAATAAAGATTATAAAAAAATTTTTTTAATAAAAATAAGAAAAAGCAGAGTTTGGGAAAATATATCAAGAATGGATCAGGACAAAAGGTAAACATTTATAAAAGTACTGATGATAGCCCAGTGATTTCCAATGTATTCACAATGGCCCATAGAGACTATCAGCATTAACTGCCAGGATTTTCAGGTGAGAAAACCAAAATTCAAAGTTATGTGTATGTGTATGTATATATATATATGTGTGTGTGTATATATATATATATATATATATATATATATGTATATATGTATATGTATACATATATATACACACACATACATATACATATATATGTATGTGTGTGTGTGTGTGTGTGTGTGTATATATATATGTATATATATATATATATATATACATATATATATATATTACTGGTCCAGTATCACTCAGCAAAGCAGAAGCAAGATGTGAACCATCACATCCAACATACCATGCTTCCAGTGAAATACTTTACAAAAAGCATTTTACTTACCTTCTAATTACTGATTCCAGATATTTAGATGAATAAATAAAATATTTCAAAGATAGGCTGTTTAGCAATGAACTTTCCCACGTCCTTCTGTTCATTATGCAATGAAAAACACTGCACAGCTTCATACTAACAAATGAATTCATTCAACATGTATTTAGACAGCAACAAGTATATTACACACACATTGGTTAATATTAGAAATAAAAAGATGAATATATAACAATTAGCTCAATCCTACAAACATCCACTGTGTGTCAGGCACTTTATTAATGCTCTATATAAATATCAATGTCACATGGTTTCTACCCTCAAAGATCCCAACTGGGTGGGCAAGACCAACAAAAACAAATCACTGCACTGCAGACTAAGTGCAGTGATGGAGATATGGACAGGGCACCACACTAGCCCACTAAGGGAGGAGAGGGACCTCAGAAACCAAGGAACATCAGGTGATGAGTTGCCTGATGGGTTGTTGTTGTTTTGTTTTGTTTTGTTTTGTTTTTCCTTTTTGGTTTTTTATATGCAGAGTAGGTATAAGACTAACCCCCAGGTACAGCCAACAAAAGCAGACAAGGTCAAAGAAAAGCACCTTCTCTCCAGCCAAAAGACTGGAAAGGGGCAACCTAGCAGTACAGCAAACTTTTAGATAGTAACCATCCCACTCCAGCCAAACATCATATGGAAAAAATATAAACCCCACCCCTACCCCATCAGAAAAGGCTGGGTGGGAAGCCCAGATTTCCACCCTCATCAGGCAACTAATAAGACCCCTCAATAGAGTGTCAGTGGAGATCATGTGGGGATCCTGGCTTCCAACCCCCATAAAGTAGCAGTGAGACCACGGTAGTGTCAGAGAAGGCCCAGTAGGATGTCAGATTCAAGAAGCTGAGTCAACTCCAAACAACATAAACCCAAAGAAATCTACACCAAAACACATCATAATTAAACTTCTGAAAACTAAAGACAATGAAAACAGTGTTCAAAGCACCCAGAGGAAAATGGTATCTTACTTATAGGGCAGAATAAATTCAAGTGATAGTAGCTATTTCATCAGAGACAATGGAAAACCAAAGGAAATGATACAATATCTTTCAAGTGCAAGAAGAAAAGAATTGTCAACCCCAAATTTTATACCCAACAAAATTATCCTTCAGGACTAAAGGAGAAATAAAACATATCTTAGATATCTTCATTAGAATGTCTCAAGACATCCAAGATGAAGGAAAACTAAAAGAATTTGTCACCCACAGACCTACCCTAAAGAATGGCTAAAAGATGTTCTCCAAATAGAAAGGAAATGACAAATGAATGAATCTTAGAACATCAGCAAGGAATAAGTAATAATAAAAAGAGGAAAAAAAGTATGAGCCAATACAATAGGCTTTCTTACTCCTCCTGAGGTTTCTAAATTATACGATTAAAGCAAAAGTATAATATTGTGTGGCATAGATTTCAATATACATAGGAAAAATTAAGACAATTATATTATCAACAGAAGAGGGTAAAGAGACAACACAGGTAAGATTTCTACACTTTAATTGGTAAACTGTGATACCAATAGATCTTTGCAGTGATGGAATAATTCTATATATTGACTGTGACAATACTTAATAGAAATCTACTACACAAATGCTAAAATAACACATACAAATACACTGTATCAATGTCAGTTTCCTTGTTTTGATATTTTACCATAATTGTGTAAGATATGGCCTCTGGGGAAAACTGGGATGAAGGGTGCACAGGACTCTTTAAACTATCTTTGCAATTTTCTGTTAATTCTATAATTATTTCAAAATAAAGCTTAAAAAACTTTTTTTAATATTTATTTTTGAGAGAGACAGTACATGAGCAGGGGAGGGGTGGAGAGAGGGAGACACAAAATCTGAAGCAGGCTCCAGGCTTCAGAACTGACAGCACAGAAACCAATGTGGGGCTCAAACCCGCCAACTGTGAGATCATGACCTGAGCCAAAGTCGGATGCTTCACCAACTGAGCCACCCAGGCACCCCTCAAAATAAAGCTTGTAAAGAAAGCTAACTGAAGATACCAAAAACCTATACAAAGAAGGTGGCAGTTGATCTGGGATTTAAATGTAGTGCTGGGATGTAAGTACAAGGAAAAAATATAGGTAAACTAAGGTCCTGATATGCTCACAGGACAACCTTGGTAGGAAGAGAATATCTGAGTAAAGGAGCAGAGGGCGAGATTAGAGTGATAGGCTCATTTTACCTTTATAAAAATGAGATGATAGGCTGGAATAGGCTGGGGAAAGCCTTGATGGCAGGTCTCTGTAACTTGTAACTATTCTGCAGTCAATGGAAATCTCAGAAATAAGTCCTAACTTGAATAAGTAAAGTTTCATTAACAGTATAAAGACTTAGATTTAGTAAAGCAAAATAACCCTAAATTTAAGAAATGTAACTAATGTGGCTAGAAAACAAAACATCACATATTTTAGGCACACTCCAAAAGCACTAAAGATTGACAGAAGCATAGACTCCACACTGAGAAAACATAAGAAACACTCATAATCGGATAAAGCAGTGCCTGTTTAACTATTAAAGCAGTTAATAGTTAACTGCTCCTCCTTATGTCTCCTCCTTATGTGTCTCCTCCTTATGTCTCCATAAGTGTCCAAATAACAAGAATCACAGAGAAGAAATATCAGCAAACAATATAGGTTTTTAAAGAGTAATAAATACTAGATATTTGGAGAACTTAGTACATAGTAAAAGAAGTACAGGAAATCAGTTAAACATGGGTCTGAATTCTAGATGTACCACTTACTAGGTATGTGACTTAGATTAAGTAATTTAACTTTCACTGCATCAGTTTTTACCTTTACAAAAATGAGTTGATACCAACCTCACAAGGTTACTGTAAAAGTTAAATGAGATTGTGTATAGAGCAGTTAAAGGAACGAAATAGTGGCTTGTAATATTTTTCATCTGCATATATTATATCTTAGTTGTTTAAAAAACTAATAAATATTAAATCACATATCACATAAATATTAACCACATAAATTTTTTAAGAGATAAAAGAAATAAAGCAAGTGTGAAAGCCCTTTGTTAACCAAAGAAAATTAGAGTGATTTTAAAATTTTCTAAAAAGCCAAAAGTCCAAGGAGGTCTAAGTTAGAGATCATTAAAGACTACATTATCTGTCAATATTTAATAAATGTTTATTAATATAAAAAAGCAAGCATTATTCAGGGTAAACAAGGTTCTTTGAGTTGAGTTTAATGTGCTAAATTACCTTTCATTTGCCTCTAGCTCATAAATGAAAAACAAAAATTTTAGAAAAAGCTCTAACCTTATTATCTCATATTATAGGAATGTAACTAGTGATAATAATTTGCTATTTAAATGTTTATTTGTTTTGAGAAAGAGAGAGAGAGCACAAGTGGGGGAGAGAGAGAAGGAAAGAGAGAATCCTGAGCAGACTGTGTCAGCACAGAGCCCTCTGCAGGGCTTTAATCCCACGAACTGAAACCCTGGGATCTTGAACTGAGCTGAAATCAAGAGTCAGACACTTACCTTAGCTGAGCCACTCAGGTGCCCGATAATTTGCTATTTAAGTATGACCTGCTTAAATATTTGGATACAGTCCAGAAAGGAGGCACAACACTACATTTTCATATATATCTTCTTTATTAGTGTTCAAATCAGAAAAAGGTAAATAAAATTTCAACAGGAGGTAACTGCCATTTTTTCAAAGTTTGTAATTCACTGGCTCTCTCAAAACCCATGATTTATTTCTGGGTTATGAATAAATTCAATAGAATATAATAAAGTAAAATCAAGGACCCATGAGTGGTTCAGTTGGTTAAGGGTCAGACTTTGGCTCAGGTCATGATCTCACAGTTTGTGAGTTCGAGTCCTACATCATTCTCGTTGCTGTCAGCATGGAGTCTGCTTAGGATTTTCTGTCCCCCTCTCTCTGCCCCTCCCCAACTCAATGCTCACGCTCTCTCTCTCTCTCGAAAATAAACTTTAAAAACTTTAATAAAAATAAAGTAAAAGCAGATAGTCTCAAGGTTTAAAAAGTGATTTTATTTAGTCCATCTTAATTAGAGCCATCAGAGATATTTTAAATCAAAATCATAGCTTTAGAGTGAGATTAAGATTCTGTTTTTTACAACAAGGCAATATATACAAGATCTTTGAAAGAGCAGCCATTTGGCCCTAATATTTGGATTGGTGATAATTTAAATATCCAGTAATAGAGAAATGGCTCAATAAACTGTGGCACATAGATAATGATGACATAGTCACTTAAAAATGGTTTCAAAAAAATATTTAGTCAAGTGAAGAAATACTTCTAACATATTTTAAAGATAAAAACCTACATACAAAACAGTATATACATTGTACGACCCATATTTATTTAAAAATTATTGTTTAAAAAAAAACAATATTGGGGGCACCTGGGTGGCTCGGTCAGTTAAGCATCCGACTCCTGATTTTGTTTGGGTCATGATCTCACAATTCATGAGTTCAAAGCCCCACAATCAGGCTCTGCACTGACAGCAAGGAGGCTGCTTGGATTCTCTCTCCCTCTCTCTGTCTCTCCTCTGCACACACACTCTCTCTCTCGCTCTCTCAAGATAAATAAATACTGAAAATATATACATTGCCAAAGCTATCTGTGGGTTGCAAAATTCCATGTGATGAAATTACATGTTATTTTCTATATTTTCTAAAATGAGCATGTATTCTCCTTACAATAAAAAAATGTAAGCAATCCATATTAGTACTTAAAAGCATACCTGATTATGCAAAAAATGAATCCATAGGAAGCTCTTTCCAAATAGGGAAGGGGGGAGAAGGCAGGAAGACAGAGCCAACCTAAGAATTAAGATTTTACTAGGTTTGAAAAAACAACAATCATTCAACAAATATTATTCTGTGTGCCAGGGCACTTACCTAGGCACAAAAGATACAGGATGAATAAAACAACAACAATCTGCATAACTGGTAGGTGGAAAAATGGAAGTCATTATTTTAAAAGCACAACCAGTCACACACTTTTCCCATTTGCATCTGCATATATTTGTGAGGTTATCTTTTTCAGCTATGAAAATCATAAAAACCAAGTATCAGAAGGAAAACCTATTATATGGTCTTTGCTATATTACAAAATGTTAAACCAAGATTTTCCAAAGTAAAGAATGTTCACCTTTCTCTACCATTGCTTTCCCTTAAAAATACTAATAAAAAGTGACTTAATGAGAATTATAAGAAATTCTTTCCAGTTAGTAAATGAAAATTATTTTAAAAATTCATTTCATTATATGATAATTTTTTAACTTCTACTTTGTGTGCATGTTTTATAATGTCATAGTATATTAGTATAGTAACACTCATTTCTAAATAAATTTTTATTATATTATAATATTTATATTATAGTATAGTAAATATATAATTATATATTAACATATTACTATATTATATATAAGTTAATACCTAAATCAATAAATTTATATATTTTTTACTATCAGGGATGTACTATCAAAAGATTTGGAAACCACTGACTTAAGTCCTGTTCCAGAACTCACTGAACAGAATTCCTTCCAGGTAGGGTAGGGTAGAAAGAATGGTAACAAAGCATCACAGGACACCAACTCCAGTTCAAATGCTGTTATCATAAAATTCTAGGCTTGCCATCCAACTCTTCAAAACTTCTGAATATAAGTTGTTCAGGTACATCATTAAACCAGCCTCCTCTCTTTAAGTGTCTGTGTTTACATGTCTGTAATTTAGAAATGTACTTCTCATTGTGTGACTGTATATTTGCCTATCTCCAGATGGTAAAACCAAATTAGATTATAAATCTCTTAAAGTAGCTCTACTCTGATTGGCTCAGAGACAAACAAGCACTTCTACAAAGAGAACAGTCCTTGAACTCCTAGCAATTAAGGAAATTAAATATCTAATGCTTTCAGTGAAAAAAAGAAAAAAAGGTATTCTTATGGGAACTCCAAAATATTCCATGAATTCAAGTTCACACAATATTGGTAAATCTTTGGCAAATAAGACTATTTATTTTGGTTCATTAAAAACAGCTATTTATTCTCTAATACCATTATTAAGTATAACATACGCAGAGATTTTTTAATTCTACTATGTTCTTCCTAAACTTTTACCTTACTGATCAAATAAACTAGTGCTATATCTACTTAATGTTTAAAATTGTGAAAAATGTAAATCTGTATTTATCCAAATTGAAAACTTATTCTGACACATTTTATTTCAACAGTAATTATGTCAGCTTCAAGACAACTTCCAGGGGTGCTTGGGTGGCTCGGTCAGTTAAGCGTCCGATTTCCACTCAGGTCATGATCTCTCAATTCCGGGAGTTTGAGCCCTACATCGGGCTTTCTGCTGCCAGAATGAAGCCCATTTTGAATCCCCTGGCGCTCTCTCTCTCCTCCCTCTCTCTCTCTCTCTCTCTCTCTCTCTCTCTATCTCTCTCTCTGCCATTTCCCGTCTCATGCATGCTCTGTCTCTCAAAAATAAATAAACATTAAAAAAAAAATGTTTAAAGACAGTTTCCAACATCTTTAGGTAACTTAAAATCTTGCACCAATACTAAATTTAGTTAGTTAGTGGGCAGTCATTAGATACCTGGACCATTTCTAAGTAAGATGGTATACGGAAACAACTAATTACTAAACATAACTTAAATTTGTACACTTTTTGCTTATTTTAATATGCTACAGAGAAGCCACATACACTTAAATCTGTTAATGAATGAATTCAGTTTTGCCACTTTGAAATATGTATGGATAAAAAATGTTAGGCAAAGTTTTGAAAAAAAATTGTGTTTGTCGTGGTCAAAGCTAACTAAGGTTTGACGGGCTTATTTATAAGATTTTCATAAAGAACTTTAGTAACAGATATTATATTGATACAAAAGTATAATTTATATTCTCTGTTAAAAATTGCAAATTTTTTCGGGTCACCTAGGTGGCTTAGTCGGTTCAGCGTCCGACTTCAGCTCAGGTCATGATCTCATGGTTGTTCGTGGGTTCAAGCCCCGCATCAGGCTTTGTGCTGACAGCTCAGAGCCTGGAGCCTGCTTCAGATTCTGTGTCTCCCTCTCTCTCTGCCCCTCCCCTGCTCACACTCTATGTCTCAAAAATAAATAAGCATTAAATTTTTTTTTTAATGGCAAATTTTGGGGGGATATTGGCCTGCTTTTAATAAGAGGTTGTAAAATATTATTCTTTACCCTCTTGTATCCTCTTATCTGCCCAGATAGTAAGGATTCTGTGTCTTAATCAAAAAACCTTCTATGATTTATGTTGACTTTATTATCTCCTTGATTATTAAAAAAAAATCTCTCACTAGGAAAGAGGTTTCTTTAGAATCATGTTTATTGTTGCTTTGGTTAAATAGATAACCAATTATTGGGTGCCTGGGTGGCTCAGTCGGTTAAGCATCCGACTTCAGCTCGGGTCATGACCTCATGGTTCAGGAGTTCAAGCCTCGCATTGGGCTCTGTGCTGATAGGGTGGGAGCCTGCTTCAGACTCTCTGTCTCCCTCTCTCTGCCCCTCCTACCTTCTCTCTACATATCAAAAATAAACAAAATAAACATTAAAAAAAATAGATAACCAAGTATTATTTCCCTATAACCATGAACCCATCTCAACCACATATTCAAATCTCTTAACAATCTTCAATATTTTGCCTTCCTAAAATTGAATCCTAAATGATATCTTTTGCACATCAAACTGTCCTTGAGATTTCTGAGAGACCCTGGACAATCACAAAGGACTTGTTCTTTCACCGTGTAAAAAGAGAAGTGCTAGAAATATTTAAGTTTAGTTGATAGGTTACTATTACTGAGTTAGCAAATCGGAAGAGATGCTTAGCCTTCCCTAGATTAAATTTGTAAAATGTGGTGTTTCAGAAATCGTTTGCTGCATGAGAAGATCCTAGAAAACTGTAATATCCTCACTGTCAATGATATGGACACCAGAGTCTTGGTGCTGCTTTGCCTGATATTAGATAATAGTAGAGTGTCATCATAATTTGTTAGTGTTTAAAGTGTTAACCACAACTTTACTTAAGTTAAATCTTCCAGAACAGTGGTTTTCAACTAGGGATCCACATCACTTATCCACTAAGTTTTATTCATATACAGATGTTTAGAACCTACTCCAGACATACAGAATCTCTTTACTTGATATACTTGATATATTTTGTGATATGTCAGGATTATTGTGTTATAGCTGAAGATATTTTTATCAGTAAAGATGGTGTCCATTTTTATGAATTAGAAGTAATATATACTCTTCTTTGGAAATAAGGTTAATCTATGTTTTTAGACTAAATATTTATTTAAAAAATTTTAATTGAATTTTATATTTTCCATGCCACAGAAACAACCAAATTTCACTTATATTATTATCATAATAAACTCTCCTTAGATCTTCCACTTTTAAAATTGTTTTTAATGTTTATTTTGGAGAGGGAGAGAGACAGAGCATAAGCAGGAGAGGGACAAAGAGAGAGGGAGACACAGAATCTGAAGCAGGCTCCAGGCTCCAGCTGACAGCACAGAGAGCCTGATGTGGGGCTCGAACCCATGAACCATGAGATCATGACCTGAGCCAAAGTTGGACGCTTAACCGACTGAGCCAACCAGGAGCCCCAGATCTTCCACTTTTAAAGTAAATCAAACACAGCAAATTTAAATCTTTTGTCATTTACATATATTTTTCTGATGTTTCCCTGAAAGTATGTGCAATCAGCTACAGGCTAGAATGCTTCATCTACAAAAAGAAATCTTGGAACCCAACTTTGGATAAGGACTTTGGCAGGTCCTTTTGGGCACAGGATTCTGATACATCACTTTGAGGCAAAACTAGTAAAGTGAGGATTTCTAGAATACCAGTTGAAAGCAGATGAGTTCATGAGACAAGTAACCCAAGATGAAGCAGAACAAGAATTAACTAACTACACAGGACTAAATGAACTGTGAATGATTGTAATTTTTGATTGAAATATTGCTCATATTTTATTGTTCTATTCTGAATATATAAGGAACTACTTTCCAGTTTCACTTCTATAGTCAAAAACCAAATATAATGCTAATAGAGAAGTTTAATCTCTATGCTGTTTTTAGTCCTCAGTAGAAATGAAGAAGGAAGATTTAAAGAGTAACTTTCTATATTTTCTCCACTAGTTCAAGATTAGAGGATCTTATTTTACTGCATTTTATTCTAAAAGGCATTTATATAGTACCTGCCATTTGCCAGGCACCATTCTATGTACTTTACACATACTACCTCATTTAATTTTCCTATCAACTCTATGAAAGAAAAAATGGACACAAAGAGGTTAGGTAGCTCCCCAAAGTCACACATATTATAAGTGAAACTGACTGTCTGGCTGCAGAGTCCACATGGAATGAACCAGTCTATACTCTTCCTCTACTAATCAATGGTAACAGCCTGGTAGTCTGTCTTTCCATACCTTTTTCCATGCTCAAGAACATACATTTTTTATTTTATATAAGAAGAGACATAGGGGCACCTGGGTGGCTCAGTTGGTTTGGCGTTTGATTTTGGCTCAGGTTGTGATCTCGTGGTTCACGAGTTTGAGCCCCGCTGACAGCTCAGAGCCTGGAGCCTGCTTCCGATTCTGTGTCTCCCTCTCCCTCTGCCCCTTGCCCGCTCACACTCTGTCTCTGTCTCTCTCTCTCTCTCTCTCTCTCTCTCTCTCTCAAAAGTAAATCAACGTTAAAAAAAATTTTTTTAAAGAGACATAAAAAAGACTTTTGATACTGCATAATATTTGTTCAATTATAAAATTCCAAGTGCGACTGAAACAGTCTTTTCATATTTGTCTGTAATTATATAGTCAAACACACATCTAGAGCCCTCAAGACAGCTCTGCTAGGACCCCTGCTTTCAGTTCTCTCTCACACAATTTACTGCCAGTCTCTGAAGAACTGGCCCTCTTGCCTGTCCATAATGATGGTAAGGATACATCAGTTTCTAGTTTTCCTTATTGTCCTCATTCCAGCAACTCATGAGAAATTCTCCCATGTAACACATCTGGAAAGAGAACTTTTTTTCCAAAATTTGCTAGCATACGCCAAGAAAGGCTCCAGGCCATACCAATTACCTCCAAATTCCTGCACTATTCTTCAAGATCCCAAATGTCATGCATTCTCTGGGGATTGTTGGTCTTTTACAGAATTGTATAAATATCTGAGGATATTTCTGTTCTCCTTCCACTGCTACAAGGCCACCACAGTAGGTCCGTTACAAATCTAACTTCAGGAACTTCACCTCCAATTCACATTTGGTCATCATTTACACTAAACAATGGTTTTCAACTGAATTTACTGTGGCTTTTACAAAACTATAACTTTTCCGTGGTTTCAAAGAGACTAAACTTATATGTTCTGGCTATCCTTCAAAATTTCTACTCATCGGTCCCTCCCTTCTGAATTCACCCTCCATCAGAATTTAACAGTAGCTTTTCCTTTCCTTTTTCAGGACTACTGCATAAATCGAAGGAATTTAAAGTTACACTTTCCCATCTCCCAGAATACCTCATTGAATCCAGAAAAAATAATTAAAAAATTCCCCCAAAACACACATTTTTTTACTTGAATAAGAAATGATGAAATAAAAAACTATCCTATATTTATTCTTGTAGACAACTCACATTCAACAATAAAAATGAATGGTTCCTTCAGCATTCATCCAGCTGGAGCTATCAAGAAGAGAATACACACTAAATGGTTATCAAAAGAAGAATACCAAGGATTCCTAATAGTATTTAGAGTTCCTCTTAAGGCAATAAATAGCTAGCAAAAAAGCTCCCAAGTCTAAATTAATAAATATTTTATGATTTAGTCTCATCCAAAAATGTTAAATGTGCAATTTTTAGAGGTAACTGACTGCCGACTAGTCAATCCCTAAATGGGTTATGACAAGATGATTTCGAGATCCTTTCAAACTGCGAGACTCTGAATTCTCTCATTTAGCTGGCCTTGACCATCCTACCAACAATGATCTCTCCCTGTTCTGATAACCTTTACTATACAATGCCTATAATATTTGCTGTTTATATAACCACTGTAGTTTCTATGTATAATAGTTTTGTCTTCCCATGTAGATTATAACAATATTAAAGACAACATCATGACTTTTTAGATGAATTTTTGGCATCTAACTGGCACAATACTTTATATATACTACTAAATATTGTTGAGTATGAGAGAGGAAAGCAGTTTCCCTCCCCAGTATCCCATAATCTACATAAGGGAGAGAAAATCCCTTTTGGTTTTTATATTATTTCTAAATATGCTTATTAGTAATCTAAGGTGTACTAATCTTATGCTGTGGGCTAAAGTTTGATCCCTACTGGGCATGATCTTAATTAAGATTACTCTGATCGGGGCACCTGGATGGCTCAGTCGGTTGAGTGTCTGACTCTTGAATTCGGCTTGGGTCATGATCCCAGGGTCATGGGATCTTGCCCAGCATTGGGCTCCATGCTGAGCGTGGAGACTGCCTGGGATTTACTCTCTCTCTTTCTCTCTCTCTCTCTGCTCCTCTCCCTCCCCTCTTCTCCCCCTCACGCTATGTGCATGTGTGCGCTCTCTCTCTAAAATTAAAAAAAAAAAAAAAGATTAATCTGATCTATGTCATATTGGATAGATATTAGTATTCAGAAGCAATTTTAATTTCTATTTCCTAAGACTGACTGAGAATTCCTTTGCAGAGGGCAGACTAGTTGAAGATTTAAGGAGAGCAGGTTCAAATGAATATCTGAGTAAGTTAAGTCAGGAAAGACTGCCCTCTGAGCTATCATGAAGACAGGGAATGAAAGCAGAATTCATGCACAGGCTTTTAGTAAGCAAAATGGAAAATCAGTGTCTTACTGTTTTTCTTTAGCTGTCTGAATGCTGTTCTACATGCAAATTGTTCCTTTCTTCATCTCTGCTTCTCAGGTTACTGAAAGTCAGGGCAAACTGCAAACCAAATTCCTTCTCTAATTGAGTCTAAGACCCTGCAAATGTACATATTAAAAACACTCTCCATTTCAGCAGTGCTCCCTTTACTGGTGCCACATCAGAGATCCCTGCCCAATTGTATAATAACTTGCTGCTCACAGAGCAGAACCTCTGTAATTCAACAAACTATGCTGTACACTCTTTCTTATGCAACCAGCGTTCCAGCCACAGAAATCGTTCCCGAGCAGAAAAGTTTTTCGGAGTTAGCTTCAAGTAGAAAAGAACATATTTTTATATTCAAGGAAAATAATCAAAATTACTAATAAAAACTCTTACGTGAATTAATGAAGTATTGGTTGTGCTTATGTTAACCAATTGTCATCCATAATTTGGCTACCTTAGAAGCAAGTACTCTGCAGAGACCTGGCATAAGCCTGTCTTTCTCGTGCAATCTTTCTTTCTCTTTCCCTCTCACTCTCTCTCTCTGGAGAGAAGATGATATAGTGTATCCTTGATGTTTTAGGTCCTGTATTCAGAAACCAACATGGTTGGAAAATCCACTCACAAGAAACGCAAAGTAGTATATAGAAGGTTAAGGTTCCTTTTTTCTCATTTTTTATTGTGATATTTTTATGATATATGAATTCTTGTAGATGCATTTGTTAGTCTTTGCTAGTTTTGTACATGCAGGATGCAGAGCCATTTAAAGTAGATAATCAGATTACCTTAAAAAAATTTTTTGGGGGGCGCCTGGGTGGCTCAGTCGGTTAAGCGTCCGACTTCGACTCAGGTCACGATCTCGCGGTCCGTGAGTTCGAGCCCCGCGTCGGGCTCTGGGCTGATGGCTCGGAGCCTGGAGCCTGCTTCCGATTCTGTGTCTCCCTCTCTCTCTGCCCCTCCCCCGTTCATGCTCTGTCTCTCTCTGTCTCAAAAATAAATAAACGTTAAAAAAATTTTTTTAATTTTTTTTTGATGCTTATTTATTTTTGAGAGAGACAGAGCATGAGCGGGGGAGGGGCAGAGAAAGAGGGAGACACAGAATCCACAGCAGGCTCCAGACTCCTAGCTGTCAGCACAGAGCCCAAGGCAGGACTCAAACTCACAAACCATGCGATCATGACCTCAGCCAAAGTCAGGCACTTAGCCAACTGAGCCACCCAGGTGCCCCTTGGATTAGCTTTTACATGTGGTTTCAAGCAAACATGGAATTAGCAAATTTTTTCAGATATTACTACTTTTAAAACCATGTTTTTATAGAAAACTAAATTATTATTAAAATAATATTTACTGTATTGGATGCTATAGGATTATATGATGTAATACATATGAAGTCACATGTAGAATATGGAATGTTTCTCCCCATCCCTTTGTTTCCTTCTTCCTGCACCCTAATCTTTACCCAATCCCAAACTTCTTCTACCCACCTGATATAATGCTACTCTCGGGCTAAAACATTACAATTCTAACCAATTTTCCATGTTAACCCTCTTAAAATATAAAGCCATATCAACAGCCCCAGAAGTTCTCTGTTTTCCAGATTAAAAACATATTTTAGTCCTTCAACTCTCGTCATAGCAGTCATGTTTTGTTGGACAGCTACTCTATTTCCTCTCCACTGAAGATGTTCTGCTTCACTTATAGCCTATTAAACCGTGGCTCCAAAAGCTGAAAATAGCATTCCAGGTGTGTTCCAAACAGGAATGGAATGATCAACTCCTTCATCCAGTACTAAACTAAATTCATACATCCTTGGTTTTTCAGAGTGACCATATTGCAGTGCCTTTCTACACACACACACACACACACACACACACACACCACTATTTATAAACTTTTCCCATCTTGTACTTAACAATTATTTTAGATTTAAGAGCAGTGCAATATACTCAAGATAAAATTGTATTGGATAAAGCCAATTCATTACCCTGTAGAGACCCTTCGGAATCTTGATTCATTCATTCTATTCACCAGCTAGTAATCAGAAATATAATAGGCATATGCCCTTAACATCTTTATTCTGATAAAAAAGCCAAGACTCGGGGCGCCTGGGTGGCGCAGTAGGTTAAGCGTCCGACTTCAGCCAGGTCACGATCTCGCGGTCTGTGAGTTCGAGCCCCGCGTCAGGCTCTGGGCTGATGGCTCAGAGCCTGGAGCCTGCTTCCGATTCTGTGTCTCCCTCTCTCTCTGCCCCTCCCCCATTCATGCTCTCTCTCTCTCTCTCTCTCTCTCTCTGTCCCAAAAATAAATAAAAGTTGAAAAAAAAAATTAAAAAAAAAAAAAAGCCAAGACTCAACACAAAGGACCCTACTACATAAGACCACAAGGGCAGCAATCGTCTCTTCTCACAGATGCATTTATCACTGCACTTTATGTTCGATCAGTTATCTATTTATTCATCTTTTTTACTCAATTCATCATCCTTCACCACATATAAACAGTGACTAAGATGTCAATGATATAAAACAGTGTTAAAAATAAGAAACAGTTATAAGAAGTAAATTATTTTCCAATTCCTAAATGTACCATCCTCTCTAGCCTTCAGATCTTTGCAAACTCTGTTCTCTACCCACAACACAACCCAACTACCACCCCATCTTCAAACTCAGCTGATATACCACTTTTACGGGACGCCTCCCTTAATCACCCAAATCTGAGTTAGATAACCTTCTCCTAGGATTCAAAATAACCCTGTACTTCCTCTATTATAGCATTCACTGTACTTTATTATACTTTCTTCTTTACTTCTCTTTAATACTCAAAAGATTGCAAGCTTTTGGAGACATCATTAGTCATGGTCATCATTACATCACGCCAAGCCTCAAATAGACAATAAATGCAGAAAAGAAATATCAAGAACCAGAGCAAGAGATCTGTTTACTCACCATCCTTTCATAAGCTTCAGCGACTAATTCTATCATACCTCCCATCAGTGATTGGGGCCTAACGTTCTTTAATCATCCATCACCTTCCAGACTCATCCCCACATACTCTTTAGATCTCCTAAGTAAGCAATCACAAATGTGTGACCTGCCAATATTAAGAAATCAGGAGAATTCATACCAAAATCCAGGTTGCCAACACCTCTTAAGGGAAAAAATTAAGGTCTGATAATAATGGAAATAATGAAAAATATAAAAATAATCAGCTAAAGTTGAATAGTAGCTAATCCCCTTAGACCTGCATAGTCTTTACTATGCTCATTTACATGCCACCTTAATTCCTGGAGTTAACTGAATAGGCAACATCTGTCCAAATGTAACCTAGTCCTATCCATATTCATGACCTCTTCCACCAATCCTCCCACTGTGACCTCTGGAATCTGATTCTGAGATCAAACTTCTACATACCTTTCTATATTGTACAATAAATGTGTATAGATTTTTCCAAACAGAAAAAAAAAAAAACTTTTAATATTTTTGAAAGCAAGAATGCTACCAGAAGTTAGGAAATATAGGATTATTTTTCAAGTTAAATAAGAGAAAAGAACTCCCAAGCTAGCTAATTAAATAATTACAATAAGGGAAATAGCAATCCTGAAGAATATTAACTGCATTTTGCCCTGGAAAAAAAAATTCTAATGCTCCAGTGCAAATCTCAGGAGGAAGTAGCAATATGAATAATAACATCACAGTAGTCAACCCTAATGGAGAATCACTGGCACTGTATCAAATCACCAAACTAAATAATCCCAAAGTGATGTTCTAACATAGCAAACTACATAATAGCACATTCATCATGACTTTGCATTACCATCACTAATCAGAACATCCTGCAAAAATTAACTTTTACTTACAAAGGAAAACACATCATAGTGTGAACAGGCAACATGGCATAGTTAATACTTCTTCATAGTTCTAGAGCAAAGAATTGTACTTGTGTGTATTTATAAATGTATATACACGTGTGTGTGTGTGTGTGTGTGTGTGTGTGCGTGTGTGTAAAACAATGTAACTTAAATGAGTCAAAGATAAATTATCCATAATCCCACATCACTACTATATAGGACCCCGACTATTCCATTCCATCACTACATCCAATCATAATGTTTAAGTACGACATCAAATCTGTAAAAGATAACGTACAAGCACAAGAGTATGTACAGGAGTCAAATTCATAACAGAATGCACAGATTAGCCAATACATGTTGATGCCAACTTGGAAAGCAATATAGATTTTTATAACACACCATATGCCAAAATGAATTCCAGATTGATTAAAGAGTCAAATTATGGGGGAAAAAAACACTCAAGCCATTAAAAACAAAAATAAGAATGAAAACAAACAAACAAAAAACCAAGATCAAATATAAATATCCAAACAAAAAACAACAATAAATCACAAACAAAAAAGATCAGAAGATGTACTTTATGGGAGTGGATACAAATTGATAACAAGAAAGCAAGAGAGCAAGACAGCAAGAAAGCAAGAAAGAAAAAAGCTAGGCATCACCTCCCAAAAGGATACAAGAATGAACAAGGGAAATGAGCACACAATTCACAGAAGAAAAATGTAAATAGTGGATAAACACATGTTAAAAGTTTTTAGTATCACCAGTGATTAGAGAAATGTAAAGTAAAACAGTGCCTATTAAATTTTAAGAGACTGAAGAAAATAATAATAGGATCTACTGGCAAGAGTACAATGAAACAGAAATTCTCCGAAAGTATCAGGAAAATGTGAAAAATTAATTTGGAAAACAATTTTTTAATATGTAGCAAGAGCCTTAAACATATTTATACCCTTTAACTCAATAATTCCTTTTCTCAGAGACTCTATCTTAAATTATCTTAATATGGACAAGACTATGAGCACATAGTTGGTGTTTTAATATTTTTTTAAACCTGGAAATAATCTAAATATCCATTATTTAGTAAAAATAATTGATTAACATATAGAATAATGACTCTCTAGAAGAACAGATCAATTAAAAAGAGAAATTTACGCAGAATATATAACATGAAAATATTTATAAGTAAATGTATAAAATAAGATACACAATTGCACAGACAGAACAATTAAGAATGTTTTTCAAGGTATCACCATTGATAATTTTTTAGAATATCTATGTTGTTTTTTGTTTGGATATTTAAAAAATATAGAAAAATTCTATAGAAAAATAAGCAAAAATTAAATAATGGTAATCTCATACATTCTACTTAGTTTACCCTCAACTTCTAAGTACCCAATATTACATCTGATAAGAAACTACAATAACTGTCCCCCAAGAATTAAGTCCCATATACCAACTTCTTAATTTACACATTGGTTTCACAATGATGAAAATGAGATATGAGCTAACTTCTTTAAACTGTCCAGCTGGAATAAACTGTACCCTCCTGAGTATATCCATTGATATATCCTCTTTGTATTTTATATTACACCATGTATTTAGCTTGCCTTATTAGTTTATTAGCTCAATAGCAAATGGCCAAACACAAAATTTGCCTCTTACACCAAATATTAAGGCCCTTAACAAAAAGTACTCTATCTGCCAGCAGGTGGAGGTGCAGGGATTCTAAACATAGGAGCATATTCCTATCTGCCTGTCTTCATCTTCACGCCCCTGAACTGGGGAAGGAACTAGGCAGGATCATATAGTGTTTGTGTTTGTGTTGATGTTGTGGTTGTTGTTGTTACTTTAATATCACTTCCCAATCCCCTACTGTCAACAAGATTCTGGGGCCTCAGTGAGAACCACTGGTATAATTAAAACAAAATGAGTTTAGATTCAGACTGTCACCTGAGTCTGGTCCTTTCTACCCCTCCAACCTTAAACAAATTACTTTAGCCCTTAGACCTTCAGCATCCTCACCTATAAAAGGGAGGAACAATATCCATCTTAAAGATTTATGTTCATATTTAATTAGCAAACATAGTTAAAACTCCTAAGACAATCTCTTGGAACTCATTCAAATTAAAGTTTCAACTTCCCCTTAAAAAAACTGCCGAAATGTCAACTACTGTGTTAAACACTGAAATGTTGTTCTAGGGCTTTGGAAGCTAGTAAATAAAACAGAATTTGTTCCATTAAAGAACTTGTCATTTTTGTGAGAATAAAAATAAAATTTAAACCAATATCACACTTATAAATTTAGAATAACATTGTTAAAAGTATGATAAAAGGAAAGTTGACAGTGCTATGAAGCAGCTTTGAGAATCTCACTTAGACTGCTAAGGGCCAAGGAGGTTCCCTTTGAAAAGATATAATACATAAGCGGAAACCTGATGGATAAACAGCATATCTAGGGAGACAATAGAGAGAAGAATGATACAGATGAAAGAAAGTGCATGTGTGAAGTTCCAAAGACAGAAAAGAGTTGGATGGTTGAAAAAAAAAAAAAAAAAAAAAAAAAAGCCAGTGGCTGTAGCACACTGAGCAACCAAGGGACTCAAGATGAGATTAAAAAGATGAAGGCAGCTATCACATTGGAAAACTACAGTCTACTATAGTAGACTATACTATAGATAGTATATATCTACTATAAATATACAGGATATATCTACTATAGATATACCCATATCTACTCCACAGCCTGTTTTGGCACAGTCTTTGAGCTAAGAATGGTTTTTAACATTTGTAAGGACTGTACAAAAACAAAAACAAAACAAACAAACAAAAAAACCCGCTACAAAACAAGATACCACTACGCACCTATCAGGATGGCCAAAATCCCAAACACTGACAATACCAAATACTTACAAGGATGTAAAGCAACAGGAATTTTCATTCATTACCAATGGGAATACAAGATGGCACAGCCACTTTGCAAGACAGTTTGGCCTTTTCTTATAAATGAAACATGATTTTACCATACAATCCAGAACTGTGCTCCTTGGTATCTACTCAATGGAGCTGAAAATTTATGTCTGCACAAAAACCTGCATATAAGTGTTTACAGCAGCTTTATTCGTCATTGCCAAGATTTGAAAGCAACCAGGATGTCCTTCAGTCGGTAAACAAACTGTGGTACTTCTAGATAATGGAATATTATTCAGCACTAAAAAGAAATGAGCTATTGAGCCATGAAAAAACATGAAGGAACCTTAAATGCACATTACTAAGTTAAAGCAGCTAATCTGAAAAGACTACATACTTTACTACGACTACAGCCTCAGGACATTCTGGAAAAGGTAGACTATGGAGATAATAAAAAGATCAGTGGTTGCCAAGGGTTGGGTGGGGTGGGGGTAAATAAACAGAGAACAGAGGATTTCTAGGACAATGAAAATACTCTGTATGATACGTTGTAACGGTAGATACATGTCATTATACGTTTGCCCAAACCCACAAACTATACACCACCAAGAATGAACCACACTGTAAACTATGGACGTTAGGTGATTATGATGTGTTAACATACATTCATCAGTTGTACCAAAGGTACCACTCTCATGGGGAATGCTGATAGTGGGGGTGGCTATGTATGTGTGGGGGATGTACTTTGCTCTCAATTTTGCTGTAAACTAAAACAGCTCTAAAAAAAGGTTTTAGAAAAATAAACCAATAAAAAACAAAACAAAAAGCAAACTTCAACGTCCAGAAAAATAGATGTATTTTTTTCCTACTCTTCCTAAATACAGCTAAGAACCCTAGACATTACATAAACATTCTGAGAGTAGGAGAAAAGGCAGCAAATCATCTAGGGACCTTGGGACCCAACAAACAACATGAAGTGAGTTCCCTGAGTTTTATTTGACTCATATATACCACACTGGATACTAGGGAAGCCAGCAACATGGAAAAGTCAACGAAAACAGACCAAAAAAGGACCCAAAATTTCCCTGTATCTAGCCAAAGGACCAGGAAAGGGGCAGTCTACTAAGTCAGAAAACTTTGACTCTGCTCTGGCCACACACCACAGAAAAAGACTGCAGCCCCATCCACCACCACCTCATCAAAGGCCTAATGAGGGGTCGATATTCATACCCCCTCCAGATTACAATGATGTGCTCTAATTCCTCCCCCCTTTAAGAGATGCTGTCAGGAAAGGGAGAGTAGGGACCCAGACCTTTAATGCCTATCAGGCAGTAACGGGGAACCTCTGCATGATGCCCATGTGATAGAATGGAAAAGAGACAGACAAATTCACAGTTATAGCTGGAGATTCCACACCCTTATCTCAACAACTGGTAGAACAAGTGAACAGGAAATCAGCAAGGATATAGAAGAGCTCAACCATGCCATCAACCAACAAGAGCACATTTACAGAACATTCCTCATTAACAGCAAAATATCCATTCCTTTCAAGTATCCACAGAACTAAGACAGACCATATTCTGAACCATAAAACACATGTCAACAAATTTAAAAGAACTGAAATTATATAGTGTGAGCTCTGAAAACAATGTACCTCCCACATACTTAGAAACTAACCAAAACACTTCAAAACAACACATGAATCAAGAGAAAGTATCAAAGGAATTTAAAAATACACTGACCTCAATGAAAATGTAAATAAAGTACATCAAAATGTGTGGGACACAGCTAAAGCAGTAGAGAAATTCATAGCACTAACTGTACACATCAGGAAATAAGAAAAAAATCTCAGATCGATAATCTAAAATCCCACCTCAAGAAACAAAAAGAAGAACAAAATAAACCCAAAAAAGCAGAAGAAAGGAAATAATAAGGACAAAAGCGAAAATCAATTAACTTGAGAACAGGAAAATAACAGAGAAAAAAAAAAACCAATGAAACAAAAAGGTGCTTCTTTGATGAAAATATCCATCCACAGACTTCTAAGAATAAAATGAAAAAAAAAAAAAAAAAAAAGACATTAAGTCAGGAATGAACCAGGGGATATCACCACAAACTGTGCTAACATGAAAAGACTAATAAGGGAACATTACAAATAACTCCACACATATAAATTTCAGATAAATTTGACAACATAGATGAAATGGATCGACTCCTTGAAAACTACACACAAAAAGCAAACTGTAGCACATTCATAACATGAAGCAATGTATCTCAAGGACTGAAAAAAAAACTAATCCCAAAAAGTCATACACTGGATGATTCTATTCACATAACATTCTCAAAATAAATAAATAAACAGAAACAGATTAATGGTTTCCAGGGGCTGGGGATGGGTAAGATGGGTGAGAGGAGGAGGTGGGTGTGACGATGAATGGGTAGCATGAAGGAACTCTTTGTACTTAATGGAAGAGTTGCGTACCTTGACTGCAGATTGAGGTGGTAGTTACAGAAATCTACATATGTGATAAAATAACATAGAAACACACAAACACACACACTTCAACTTCCTGGTCTTAATATTGTACTATAATTATGTAAGCCGTAACCACTCAGGAAAGTGTATAAAGGGTATATCAGACCTCTCTATTATCTTTGCAACTTAATGTAAATCTATAATTATTTCAAAATAAAACATTTTGTAAAAAGAACATATGACAGGCACTGTATGTAGCCCCAATGCCTAAAATATCTACTATCTCTATTTACTCTCTTGACCTTTATACAAAATGTTTGCCAGCACCGGATGCAGAGTATTTGGGACTGGAGAGAAAACTGACAAAAAAATGGGAACAAGAAAATAATCTCGGAGACTATTTCATCTCTCCTGAAAATGCTATACATATGCTAAGCAATAAAATTCTGAATCCTTAACTTTAAGAATAATGGTCATCTAAAGATAAGTATTATCCAAGTATTCACTGAAAAAGTGAATTGAATAAAATCAGTGAATGACTAAGCAAATGAATAACGACAAAAACAACTGCCAATTTTTACTGAATGCTACTGTGTACGAGGAATTACACTAAGGACTATCTAATACTTAATCTGCTTTAAACCTTCAACTACCATTTGAGTTAGGTTTATTACCTTAAACTGTAAATTACAAAAGCTAAATTCCTCACCCAAAGCCTATTAGACAGTGTAGAACAGGAATTCAAAATTCAAGTAGTCTGACCCACAAAGCCTTCAGTTCTTTGTCTTTTTAATTTGAGAGAGAGAGGAGGAGGAGGAGAGGGGCTGAGGGAGAGGGAGAGGGAGAGGGAGAGAGAGAGAGAGAGAGAGAGAGAGAGAGAATCCTAAGCAGGCTCTACACTGAGCCCCACCATACAGGGCTCAATCTCACAACCCTGGGATCATGAACAGAGCTGAAATTAAAAGCCAAATACATAACCCGCTGAGCCACCCAGGCACCCCACCTTCAATCCTAATCCATGATGCAACACTGCCATTATTACACTATCCTCTACCTTCATCTGTGAGTGAACAACCAAATAAGATGTAGGAAATTAAATTTAATACCAAAATGAAGTAGCTGGACCTAAACGGATATAAATTTAACTGACCTTTGAAAAGGCACTTGAAAGGAAAATCTCTGAAGACACAATTATTCTAACTAACTGATTAGAAGATGTTACAACAATTTATTTAGTGAGCATTAAAGTTTATAATTGGAATACTACACTTATTAAGCCTAAAAAAAAATCAATGCTTTCATTCTACTTGAAAACAAAATATAAGTATGACACAATAATATATAGATCCAGGTATAATATGGTCTGCCTCTGGCAAGGATATGAATTAAGTAACTTCTAAAAGTCTCTTCTAAATGATCCACAATTTCTACTTTGTAATTTATGCATTTTATAAATGAGTCACCATATGTTACTTTTCCAAATTTCTATAAAACAAAACCATACATTGCCAGGTAACAGAATTCTGATATACATCATATTAAATTTCAAATTTCCTCCCCAAAATAAGAAAACAAAACTGAGTGATTATACCTAATAAACACAGCAGTTGGAAAGTCAATCTTTAAAAAAACAAGCGGGGGGAGGGGGTACAGGGGTGTGCAAGACAGTGGGTTAAAAAAAAAAGTGTAACCATCTGGCAACCATACAATATTTGAGAAAATGTTAGTGTTCTAATTGAGATCTAATTGAGTTTGATTTACTTGTCAAGATAATTGCTTCAGTATTAATTAAATATGTCTCCTGCAGCTGCAGAGAAAGCTAAACCTTACATTCTGCTGATTATATAGGATACACATCATTCATTCAAGTCAACATTACTAGGCTCATGTTACCCCCAAAATAGCTCTCTGTATATTGATTATTAACATCTCAGATTTTGACAGTATTTTCTCCATAAATTAAGGCTACAGTTTCTTAAATCTTGAGAGGAAACTGGTGAGGCTACCTAGAGATTAGTCAGAAAACTATTCACTTATCAACAATATTCAATTCTAAACAGCGCTTTCAGAAGAGAAAATTTAGTTTCAAATCCCCTTAGTATCTGAGGCACTACAATTATCTGTATTTTATCTACTAACAAAATTAACACCATTTCTTTACAATATTTCTTACTTATAAGATTTTTTTGCAAATTAAAACAAAAAAAAATGGCCCTTCCCATGGTCTCATACAATAAGTAATTCCAGAATTTCTTGGCAGTTGTTAAAATATCCCCCCAGATATTGAATTTAAATTCTGCTACAGAATCAACCAAATTATTTTTCCTCTTTAAATGGTGGACAGCTGATCGATATTCTTAGAAAATTAACTGTGCATGCATATACTTAAAGATAGTTATTAGATCATCCTAATTTTCAGGCTACTTATAATCCTCTCAATTCCTTTAATTTTGCCTCACTGGTTCTACTTTCTAGCTCTTTAATCATCAGGGTAATTCTCTTCCAAATCTTTTCTAAGTTTGGCTTCTGGTAGAACAGAGAGTAAAGAGAATTCCAGTCTAATCAGAACACATTACATGAATTATACTTAGGACCCATCCGTCAGTACATCTCTACATCTCATCTTCATGTTTCATTTTTCATCCATTCATTCACTCAGTCATCAACAATTATTTCTGAAGCTCCCACTCTATACTAGGTACTGATCCCTATGAGGATGTAGTCAAATGGGTTAATATAGACAAGGAAAGAGGCAAATAAAAAGCAATGTGGAAGGTCTGATGTTAAGAAAAGTAAAGAATGCCATGGAAATACACAGGAAGGGTACTTAACACAGAATTAGAAAGTAGTACAGGGAAGAAGAATCTTGGAAAAACTTCCCCAGAGGAAACAATATTATGTTGAAGTCACCAGGAGTTAGCCAGGCCAGGGGTGAAATAGCAGGGTAAGTCCCACAAACAGTGGGGGGAAAAAGTGTTCAGACCTGAATGGGGAAACTAAAATGTATTTTACAAGAACTAAGACAAAAGGAGCTTAGAATGTCTGTAAAGTAGAAGGGGCAAATTATAAAAGACAAGCAAGAGAGGAAAGAGTCTGGATTTTATCCTGACAGCTAAAGACACATTAAGTGCTTAATGCTTCAAATTTGATTTTTACAAAGATTACTCTGGCTGCTGTGTAAAGAATGGATTGGAAAGGAACAAGACTGGAGGTAAGGGAACAAGACAAAGAGTCTATTCCAGGAACTCAACAATGAAATTATAACAGACTAGGTTGAAGGAATGGCAGAAGGAATGGCAAGCTGAGGAAAGATAAAGAAATATTTAGAAAGTAAAATTGATTATAACTGATTGCATGTGAAAGGTAATAGGGGAGAAAGGAATCATGTATACTTGAGATTTTTAGTTCTCACACCAAACCTGAAAAGAATTGAGACTTCTTCTACCTTATCATTTGGTTTTTTAAATTGTTTCAATTTGTTCCTTCATTTAAAACTCTTTTCATTATGAAAAGTTTTTAAAAACACAGATTAACAAAAAGCATTTAAATCACCCACATTTCCATTATACAAAATAACCACAGTACACATGTTGGTGTAATACTATTTCGACTTTTTTTTTTCAAATCCATTTTATTCATCTCACTTATAAAGTAGAATCATATTATAAACAATTTTATAATCTTCATTCTTTCCCTAAATATTTATCTAAAAAAGTGGTTCTCAAAATATGGTCAGTCCCCAGACGAGCAACGTCAACATCACCAGGTGCTGATCAAGAGCAACTTCATGGCACCTCAGACCTGGCAAATCAGAATTTCTGAAAATAGGGTCCTAGTAACCAAGTAACCTTCAACCTAGTAACATTCAAACTTGAATGTGCCTCAGTTCTAGAACACCATTCAGCACATTCTCCCACTGTTTAAACATGAAATAATTTATTTAATGGTGGACATTTAGGTAGTTTCCAATTTTTACTGACATAGTGCAGTATATATCCTTATATCTAGATCATTGGACACATCCTTGATTTTAAGTGGGCTAATTCCTCAACCTTGAAATTCTAGGTAAAAGCTTTTAATGTGTGTGCTCAAATTTTCTCTCACTGACTAATATTTCCTCCAATCAGAAGTATGTGAGAATCGCTGTCTCTCTACATTCTTGGTCACAGTATATTACCACTTTTTGAAAATCCCTGCCAGTTTCATAGGTGACAAATGACATCATATTAGAGTATTAAAATATATTTTATGGAAGTTGCCTTCTTTTGTAAGCAATCTGTTCATACTTTTTGCCCATTTTTTATGGGGCTCTTGTCTTTAGAGTTCTCTAAAACTAAACATGTTAACTATTTATTTATGTTCCAGAATACAAATGCTTTCCAGTTGTTTTGCCTGTCTGGATTTTTTCAGATATGATTTTTTTAAACTAACATTTTGCATCGGTGTGGTACATGTGTTACAACTGATGAACCAATAATGACAAATTATTTTTTTTTTTTAATTTTTTTTTTCAACGTTTATTTATTTTTCAGACAGAGAGAGACAGAGCACGAACGGGGGAGGGGCAGAGAGAGAGGGAGACACAGAATCGGAAACAGCCTCCAGGCTCTGAGCCATCAGCCCAGAGCCCGACGCGGGGCTCAAACTCACGGACCGCGAGATCGTGACCTGGCTGAAGTCGGACGCTTAACCGACTGCGCCACCCAGGCGCCCCGACAAATTATTTTTAACTAATACAGTTAATACTACAGTTCTGTGGGTTTTGACAAATGTATAATGTCATATATCTACCATCATAGTATCATACAGAATAGTTCATTCTTCTAAAAATCCCCTATGCTCTACCTACTTATCACCCCCCACACTAGCACTGATCTTTTTACTGTTCTCCCATAGTTTTGCCTTTTCCAGAATGTCATATAGTTGGAATCATACCACATGTATGTAGTCTTTTCAGACTGGCTTCATTTCCTTAGCAATACGTATTTAAGGTTCTTCCATGTCTTTTCATGGCTTACCAATTTTTTTTTTTTTTTTTTTTTTTTTTTTGGTGCTGAACAGTATCCCATTGTCTGGGGGGAAAAAACACAGTTTATACATTCACCTACTGAAGGACACCTTGGTTGTTTCCAAATTTTGTCAATGATGAATAAAGTTGCTATAAACATTCAGGTGCGGGTTTTTGTGTGCAAACGCATATTTTGGGTAAAAACCTCGAAGCATGACTGCTGGACCATATGGTAAGAGTGTATTTAGCTTTTTAAGAAACTGCCAAACTGGCTTCCAAAGTGGCTGGACCATTCTGTATTCCCACCAGCAATGAATGAAAGTTCCTGTTGCTTCATATCATCAATGGCATTTGGTACTGTCAGTGTTTTAAATTTTAGCCATTCTGGGGCATCTGGGTGGCTCAGTTGGTTAAGCGTCCAATTTCGGCTCAGGTCATGATCTCATGTCCATGAGTTCGAGCCCCACGGCGGGCTCTGTGCTGACAGTGCAGAGCCTGGAGCCTGTTTCAGATTCCGTGTCTCCCTCTCTCTCTCTCTGACCCTCCCGCATTCATGCTCTGTCTCTCTCTGTCTCAGAAATAAATAAATGTTAAAAAAAAAAATTAAAAAAAATTTTTTTAGCCATTCTACCAGGTGTGTAGTGTGGTATCTCATCGTCTTTTGCAATTCCCAACTGACATATGACACACAGCCATCTTTTCATATGCTAATTTTCAAATGCTAGTATCTTCTCTGACAGTGTTCAGCGCTTTTGCCAATTTTTTATTTTTTTAAATATGAAATTTATTGTCAAATTGGTTTCCATACAATACCCAGTGTCATCCCAACAGGTGCCCTCCTCAATACCCATCACCCACCCTCCCCTCCCTCCCACCCCCCATCAACCCTCAGTTTGTTCTCAGTTTTTAACAGTCTCTTATATTTTGGCTCCCTCCCTCTCTAACCTTTTTTTTTCCTTCCCCTCCCCCATGGTCTTCCAGTAAGTTTCTCAGGATCCACATAAGAGTGAAAACACATGGTATCTGTCTTTCTCTGCCTGACTTATTTCACTTAGCATACACTCTCCAGTTCCATACAAGTTGCTACAAAAGGCCATATTTCATTCTTTCTCATTGCCACATAGTATTCCGTTGTGTACATAAACCACAATTTCTTTATCCATTCATCAGTTGATGGACATTTAGGCTCTTTCCACAATTTGCCTATTGTTGAAAGTGTTGCTATAAACATTGGGGTACAAGTGCCCCTATGCATCAGCACTCCTGTATCCCTTGGGTAAATTCCTAGCAGTGCTATTGCTGGGTCATAGGGTAGATCTATTTTTAATAATTGGGCTGTTTAACTTATTGTTGAATTATAAAAATTCTTTGTATATTTTGGATACAGGTCCTTTATCAGATGAAATATTCTCTCCCAGTCTGCAACTGACCTTTCACTTTTGATAATAAGACATAGGTTTTTAAATTTGAAATGAAATCTGCCAAATTTTTTCCAGACACCATTATACTTCTTCCAATAATCACGTTTAGAAATCCTCCTTGACTTCAAGAATAATAGTCAATCATATTGTCCAGTACTTTGATGATTTCTCACATTAATTCTTTAATCCACCTGTACTGTTTATGTGCCACAGTGAACCCTTTAGTCTTCTTACTAGTAATTTAAAATGCTGCCTCTATCATATATCAGTTTCTTAAATGTACTAGGGTTTGTTTATGTACTTTCTATTCCAGTCTATTGTTCTATCATTACTGTATGCTGTAACTTTATATATTTTCATATGTTAGCAGGAAATCAATAATACATACCACAAAAGCCACACACCATTATTCATGGTACTATGATTGTAGCTACTCCACCAAGTGAATTCTGGAATCACTTTTTCATTTTACCCAAAAGAATTTCATTTCATTGTGACCTTCATTAGAACTATGTTAAATTTATGATTTCCCATTCATCAACATAGTCTCTTCATTTATTAAAGTCTTACTTCATGTCCCTTAATAATGTTGATTGCTCGTTTTTTCACACAGATCCTACATCTTCCTTGTTAGTTTCATTAAGTTCTTTAATTGTCTTATTTTTTCCTAGGAAGTATACATATATTTGAGTATGTGTAGTTGTTGTCAATGCTTTTGTATATAGTATGTTTTTTTTCCCATTTTTTCTACTTGTAATTTCTTACATATGGTAAAGCACTGACTTTTATATATACTGACTAGTCACTAATCTCTCATTAGTTCAAATCATTTTCCAAGTGATTTTCTTGGGCTTATCCAATAAATGGCATTGTATTGCAAGTTAAAATAAATAATTCTTCTCCTCTTTATTTTTTGCACAATTCATTTCATATTCTTCTTTCATTGCAATGATTGAAGTTCTATCAAGTATTGAACAGTGGGGCACCTGGGTGGCTCAGTCAGTCAAATGGCCAACTCTTTATTTCAGCTCAGGCATGATCTGACAGTTCATGGGATGAAGCCCTGAGTTGGGTTCCACCATGAAAGTGGGAGCCTGCTTGGGATTCACGCTCTCTCTCTCTCTCTCTCTCTCTCCCTCCCTCCCCACTCACATGTGTACATATGCACATGTCTCTCAAAAATAAACTTTAACAACAAAATGTTGAACAGTGATAATGGTAAAGAGTACACTGTCTTATTTCATAATATTAAAAATTTGTATTCCATAATAAGCCCTAGTTATAATGAAATCATATTTTAATAAACCACTGAATCTCCATCTCCCTTATAGCTTATACCTAGCTTATACACATTATTTTCTCTCTACTCTTACTAAGTTTGCATCTACATGTCTTTCTAGTTTCCTCTGACTTTATAGTAAATCCAAATCCTATCATCCTGTGATGATCTCCCAACTTCTTCAATGTGACATCTTCTTTACATTTATTCAGGTCAGTAACAAAACTACCCAACAACCACAGAACCATTACCAACTCTTTGGTAAAGCCTGTTCTGCAAAATATTAAAGTCAGAAAATGAAGGGAAATTAAATGTGATAACCACTTTATGAATAGGAAAAGCTGATTAACTTTTGAGCTGAGAAGACACAGAAATACTACTTTTCAACAGATTTTACTGCCATAGTACAAACCACATCAAAAATCTGTCATAGTGGGGCTCCTGGGTGGCTCAGTCAGTTAAGCGTCCAACTCTTAATTTTGACTCAGTTCATGATCTTATGGTTCATGGGAATGAGCCCATGTTGGCCTCTGCGCTAAAAGTTCAGAGCTTCCTTGGAATTCTCTCTCTCTCTCTCTCTCTCACTCTCTCTCTGCCCCTCCCCTACACACTCCCTCTTTCTCTTTCTCTCTCTTTCAAAATATAAATAAACTTAAAAATATGTCATAGTGACTTCAAAAATAATTTGTATCACTCACCAAAATAATGTTGCTTCTTTCAGCCAATAACAGAGTAAACGTTTCTAAAGAAAAAATATTCTTCCCATCATTTTTTGTGATTAATCAAGTGAAACTTTGCAACTATTAGCAATGACCAAATGACAGAGATTTTCTTCTTTGTTGCTAAAAATGATCTAATTACAGTCTCTATTGCTTACCTGTTGGACCAAAAAAAAATTCCATGAAAATAAGCTATACACACCCCCCCCATACACACACACACACACACACACACACACACACACACACACACACACCTTATCTATATAATAGATATAAATTTTTATATATATACATATGTATATACATGCACATATATTATGCATACCTCATATATAATTATAAAATATTTCATATATATAATTCCACAGAAAAAAGAAAAAAATACTTTTATAATCATTATGCCTTTTTCTAGAAAGCAATATATTACAGCAATATCTTTCAATTGATACTGAATTGAAAGAGACTTTGAAAAATCATCTAGTTTTTTTATCGTGATAAGGACCAGCTGAAGTACAGAAGTACTGAACCACTACACTGTATACCCGAAAGTAATATAACACTGTATGCTAACTGTAGTTAAAATTAAAACTTAAAAAAAAAATTAGTGCACCAAAAAGATAAAAAAACAAACAAAATATCATCTAGTTTTACCACTAACCCTGAATACAGAAATATACTCTAAAGAAGGAATAATATCAACTGACTGGACAAAGTTATAGACTTAATACCTAACATTTACGAGTAACATTTAGCAGAGGCTTTATCCAATATAAATATTTCCATATATATGCCTCAATGGGATATACCAAGCTTCCACAAGTAATGATTGTAGCATAGCTAGAAATGAATCTATATCTATAGTATCTAAAGATACTAAGTATTAATAATATCAAAGGGCTATAGGGCTAGTGAAAGTACACTAGTTTACAATAAATCTTTGATAACATACCATTGCATAACATCCTGCATTTAATTTTTTAAAAACATACTTTTAGACATTAGACTTTCTTCCAGCTTTCAACCTACATAGAAGTCTTTAACAACTGTCTTCTAGGAAGTCTTATCTTACCCCCAAAAGGTGTATATATTGAATCCTGAGGTAAGTCTCCTATTTCTTTCACATTTATGATTACCTGGGTTAACTAAGAAAAACTCAAAGGAAATTAGTAACAGTCACTTGGGTTGAGGGGGACACTAGATTTTAAAACTGACATATAGAGTTTAACTCTGGTTTTCTCTTGTTATTTTTGGCTTCTCTAGAGATGTAAATTAAACAAAGTGCCTTTTCATATTTTCTGAATATATGAATTGCTTACATACTGGACATTGCAGGTAAGTAATTTCTTTTTCTCTCGTTCTCTCTTCTTCTTTTTTTTTTTTTTTTTTTTTGCATTTCTTGACCACACAACTTTCTAGCCGAGTTATCTTAAATTCAAAGCCCCCAAATATAATGCTCAACAGCTGTTATCACCCACACATCAAGACTGCCACAAATGCTCCAGCTACAAAAATATCTCAGCAAGTTAGCAGGCTGTATGATTTTATAGGTTAATTAAGCAGAAAAGAGGCTGAACATGTTTTCTTGGGTTTTACTCTACACGAACTGTCTTAAATACGTTCCAAGAAAGACACAAGGATACTGAGTGGAAACAAATAATACCATATATAAATAGTAATATAGAATTAATTCATTCTTTTCATTCACATATACTTGTCTTTTCAAAATTGTTAGCCCATGTAGAACCAAGTCTAAATCTAAATCCTACTCTACAATTGTTAACCATACTTCTGCCAACAATTTTCCTTAGGAGAACAAATATGATTTTCTTACTAACATGGGCCACATACTCAGTATCCAGAATTACTGAGTGATTCAAGCAATTAAGTAAAAGATCTGAGTAACCACTCCACACAAATGTCTGTTAGGAGCAGCGAAGTTTATGTAGAAACAATTATAACTATGATCACTCACCTCAATAGCTGGGGAATATGAAGGTCAATGAAAAAAACTACAAGCATGCATTATAAATAACTGTATACTAACTTATTCAAAATGATCAATATTTTTTAATTCCCCAAACTTGTAGATTTTTTTAAAGATAAACTAAACAGAAAAATCAAGCAGACATCAGACTTCTACCATAAATGTCAGAAGACAATGGAGGAAAATAATTCTGAGGGGGAAAGCACATGACACAAGAATTCTATATTCCAAAAAATGGTTATTTGTGGGAGAAAAAATGAGGGGAGAAAATTATTTAGTTATACGATAGTTCCACAAGATTTTCATCCATGTAAATTCCAATGCATGTAAACTTAGCGAAAAAAGGATTCAAAGATGCACGTCAAACACAAAATGAATCAAAGAAAAACCAAAACATGGAGAAACTCCAGTGTCCAGTGCCTAGAAATGAGCACTGAAATATTTAACAAAACAACAGATTCAAATAATTGTTGAAAGCAAGATGACCAAAATTTAAAATTCCATTTATGTATAGAAAGTGCCTTTCTAATTTGGCAATATTAAACTAATTAACCTTCCCTGAGATGAGATATTTTGGAAAGGCTCCCAGTTTAAACGTACATATTTTCTGAGCATATCTTGGTCTATGAAACTTAATAGACATAAAGAAGACCAGAATAAATGAATATACACACCATGCTCATAGCTGTGATGCCTCTATTATAAATATGTCTATTCATCCAAAAGTTAGAAATATAATGTAATTTTTTTCCAAAATTTAACAAATTCTTATGAAATATAACTATATTTTCAAAGGAAATGTTAGAAATGATGGAATAAATGAAAACATCTCAAATCATTTTCAGCTAAAGAATAGTGAAAGGGAAGCTAAAGATCAGAGTATAGTATAAAGTGATGATAGCTGAAATAGTAGTATGCAATAGAAGAAAATGAATAGAATGGAAAAATCCAAAAACCGCTTAAGTTTGTAAAGGTAGCATTTCAAATTGGTGAGGAAAAGATTAATTATTTAATAAATGGGATAAATAAATAACCTTTGGTGAAAATATGAAACGCCAGGTTTCTATCTCATACTAA
This sequence comes from Felis catus, assembly GCF_018350175.1. NCBI lineage: Eukaryota > Metazoa > Chordata > Mammalia > Carnivora > Felidae > Felis > Felis catus. The sequence goes on from NC_058370.1 coordinate 89,118,547, forward strand.
ACAACTATACTATAAGAAAATAAAGGAGGGGCGCCTGGGTAGCTGTCGGTTAAGCGTCCAACTTCAGCTCAGGTCAGGATCTCACAGTTCATGGGTTCGAGCCCTGCACCAGGCACTGTGCTGACAGCTCAGAGCCTGGAGCCTGCTTCAGATTCTGTGTCTCCCTCTCTATCCCTCCCCTATTCATTCTCTCTCTCTCTCTCTCAAAAATAAATAAACATTTAAAAAGTTTTTTTAAAAACTACTTATTCTTGAGATGGACAAACACTTCATAACAGAAAACAAAGGAAAACCTCATTAGATATGAATACATAAAACTAAAATTCCTACACATAAATACAAAGGACCAAAAAAAGGGCAATTCACCAAAGAAGAAATAAAAATTTTTAATTGCAAATCAAAACAGCAAAATATCAATTTTTGCTTTTTATACTAGAAAATGTTTATTTTTAAAAAAACAAGGGGGTGCCTGCATGGCTCAGTCAGTTAAGCGATCAACTCTTGATTTCGGCTCAGGTCATAATCTCACAGTTCTTAAGTTCAAGACCCACATCAAGCTCTGCGTTGACAGTGCAGAGCCTACTTGGTATTCGATATCCCTCTCTTTCTGCCCCTCCTGCTTGCTCTCTATATCTCTATCAAAATAATCGATCAATCAATCAATCAATCTGCCAGCTATAAATAAAAAGCCAAACTCATTCAGTACTGGTGAAACTAAAAATCTTTGTTTCAGGATGTTTATCACAGAACTATTTTCAAACAATTTAAAAAAACCCGTAAAACTGTTCAGAGATGACTACTACCATTTTGTTATATGTCCTTCCGGACATTTTTAACGTGTATGTGGGTATATGTATACATGTACAAACATATTTGCATATATACATATACAAATATATATACATATTATCTTATAACCGGTTACTTGGTTTTTTTAATTAACAATACGTCATCAATATCTATTTTATTAACTATTTAACCATGACTCTTCAATATTAGGTCTTCTTAAAAAAATATATATATATTAGGTCTTCTTTTTTTCTGTCTCCAAATTCTCCTGGCTGAAATATGGATAGGACAAATAGAACTCAGTCATCTTGGACCTGGGTAGTACTGACAGATGGCAAAGCAACAAGTTAGAAAAAGTCTGGGTCTCTCATGATTTTGTGGAATAGTCAGTGAATCAGTCTTGGAGAGGCTACCTTAGGTTTTTACATAAAAGAAAAATAGAGTACCCATTTAATATTAACTATAATCATTATTGAAGATTATATTCCCACATAAAAATTGTTCACAATTCACTACAGTACTAGATTTTAAAAACTAGAATCATAAGAACATTCACCAAAATATTATCAGTGGTCACCTCTAAGCACTAATTATAAAACACAATTTTCATATTATTTATTTCCCAGATGTCCTGCACTAAGCAAGCACTACTTTTGAAATTTGAAAAATTATATGGATAATTGAAATAAGGCAATAGACATTGGAAAATAAAGTCCAAAGAATAGGTTAACTATCCAGTCCTGCTCTTTAGTTCTAACTTTCTCTATAACTATACTGAAGGTCACACAAAAACATCCTCAAGGAACCAATATAGACATTGGTCCTTTAAAGGATCAATGTATTCTGAGACAGTCAAAGAGAAACAACAGAGATGCAAGAAATCAAAAGCAATTTATAAAATAGTGGGGAAAAAAACTAGTTTAAAAAAAAGACAAAATCAGGGCACCTGAGTGGCTCAGTCGATTAAACATCTGACTCAATTTCGGCTCAGGCCATGACCTCACAGTTCCTGAGATCAAGACCTGCATCGGGCTCAATGCTGAGAGTGAAGTCTGCTTGGAATGCTCTCTCTTCCTCTCTCCCTCTCTCTCTCTCACTCTCTCTCTTTGCCCCTGCCCTGCTAGCACACGTGCGCTCTCTCAAGCTCTTTCGTTCTTTCTCAAAATAAATATTTTTTTAAAAAATACAAAATTAACTTAAAAATCTAAAACCAGGGGCGCCTGGGTGGCGCAGTCGGTTAAGCGTCCAACTTCAGCCAGGTCACGATCTCACGGTCCGTGAGTTCGAGCCCCGCGTCAGGCTCTGGGCTGATGGCTCAGAGCCTGGAGACTGTTTCGGATTCTGTGTCTCCCTCTCTCTCTGCCCCTCCCCCGTTCATGCTCTGTCTCTCTCTGTCCCAAAAATAAATTAACGTTGAAAAAAAAAATTTTTTTTTAAAAAAAAAAATCTAAAACCAATAAAAGTTCAATAATTTAGGCCAAATACCACTTAATGGCAACAAGTGAACCACAGAGATCTGTCTGTTAAAATAATTTGTAATTATTGTTAGTTTCATGGCTGAACCCCATTTTTTTTTTCAAATATTATAATGGACCTGGGGAAGAGCATGAAGTTTCAACAGCAATTCCCCCTCCCTCCACTGCCTTTTCCCCGTCATGGAATTCTGCCCCTTTCATATTCCTGACATTGTGGTACTGGAGTCAACAAAGGGCTTTTGCTTGCTTTTCCTAAGTGACTGGCCATTTGATTGTTACAAGTCTGACTGACAAGAAAGAGAGAAAAACAGACTGAGAAATACAAAAACATTTTCTAATAAGTGTATATATCTTTATAGAGATAGCAATTTTCTTTTTTTTTTTCTTCTTTTGCAAATATACTTTGTTTTTAGCCGTGGTTACTGTTGTACCACCCCACCCCAAAAATCAGGAGTTATCTTTAATTTAACAAACAAAACAAAACTCTACATTTTCTTAGAAACTGCCAGGGGGGATAAATCACACTTCTTTTAATCACACAAAGATGAAAATTACCCATGTTGTCTTTTTTTAACCTTGGGTGATAGAAAATTCAGGGTAAGGTTACAAACAGAAATGTAGTAACTTTCAGTAGATAAATTTCCTGGTATAATTATTTCCTCTTCCTTTTAGTTATGCGTCCTATCCACTATCATTTTCATTATGATATTACTGCTCATTTAACCCCACTATTTGTAGGTCTCTCTCTTTTCCCAGGAGTACCTCAAATTATCTTAGGAAGTAGGTAGAAGCATATAATAAATTAATACACAAATTGGAATATATACAATATGAAAATAATGCAATCTTTTGGCCACAGCCCAAATTCCTAAAAACGATCTAAAATGAGATATTATCCTCTCAACTGAAGAAGATAAAAATCACACAAAAGCAAATCTCTCCATAGGATCTCTATCCTTCAAGTGACTGCTGATCTTTTACCAACTGTATTAACAAGCAAAATCCTTCCCACCTACCCGTGCTTCATGTTACACGGAATTCCTACAATTCTTCTTATTTGGTCCTGAGAAAGGAAGTGAAAGAATTGTCTGCACATCCATATTTTATTTCCTCAAGCCTACTTAAGTGTTCTTTATCTTGTTAGTCAAGTGCTAACAGACTCCTGTGAGGTTTTTGTTTTGTTTTGTTTGCATCCAAAATTTCACTATTGCAGTGACCACAATGCTGGCAAATGCCTCCTGAGCTGGAAGCAGAACAAGATTTAAAATAATTTATAAATAATCATTTCAAGAACACATCTTTTCTTCTTTTATCCCACAAAAGACAGCATTTTCTTCAGGACCCACAAACTGTCAACTTCTCAGCATACCCCAAATCCCACTTAGGTCTCTATTGTAAACAGTGTAGTATTTCGCTACCACATCAATAAATAAAATTCTTGAAAGAATCATTTTGTGTTTGATTCACATTTGTTCTGCATATGCCAATGAACCTAAGGTATTTGTAATGTTAAGCTCTTAAAGGCCTTAGCTAACAAAAGAGTCAAGCAATCTGAAAACAGCAAAAGATCTATCCCATATAGATCAATCTGGACAAAACCCAAAATAAGGAATCAAATCATAAAGTGATACAATATTCTCCTTTACTACTCTATCTCACTCTCTGCTTTAGTAAACTTTTATTGGTGAGGAGTGAAGAGTTGGCTATTAAAACTCCATTTGCAGATAGGCAGCTCTACCCTAAGTCTTAAAGCTATGATTCACCTAACCAAAAAGTTGAAAGAAATAAAGCCTAAAATAAGTTACAGTTGAGCCTTTAAATATGCAAGGATGAGGGGGAGCCGATCCCCTATAGTCAAAACTCCACATATAACTTGAATCCCCAAAAACTTAACTACAATAGCCTACTGTTGGCCAGAAGCCTTACCAATAACAAACAGTTGATTAACACATTTCGTATGTTATACGTATTATACACTGTATTCTTCCAAGAAAGGAAACTAGAGAAAAGAAAATGTTATTAAGAAAATCATAAGGAAGAGAAATTTAAAAAAATAAATAAATAAAAACATTTACTGCACTGTATCTATCAAAAAATCCATTTATAAGTGGACTAATGAGTCCAAACCCCTGTTTTCAAGGTCAACTGTAATGACCTTATATTATAGACATGAAGCTCTTTCTAATGGCACAAAGAACTAACCTATGGTACCTTGGAATTTCCTTCAGGAGTAGTGCACAAACACTATCTTGATTCAGTGCCCCCTAACAACAACTTTGTCTTCATTAGTGCACTTGCCTGTTAAGTGCTGTATCACAAAATATTTTCAATTATAAATATGGCAACATCATGAGCTCATTCACTCTTGATTACTTAGACTATGCATAAGAGAGATGGTTCAGCTCAATCTCCATAAAATTCCATTGATGGAGTCCAGTTTCAAGTAAAACTGAGTAAGCATACTCAAACCTATGACTCCCACTGAATATAGCTATAAAATCTGGGCAGAAGGCAGAGAACAGCTATTTTAAGGACTTTGAAAAGTAAATAGTAGCAGGCTGACCAGGGAAGAAGACCAGGATTTGAAGTACCACCAAGCTAACAGTAAATTAACCAATTATCTTTTTTTTTTTTTTTTTTTTTAAACTTCTGTTATCTCCAAGCTTGGACTCAATGTACCAGAAACCCGGAAGTGGGCCCTGAAGCTTCAGGACCATCCCTCAGTTTTAGCCCAAGGAACAGAAAAGGTACTACCTAATGCTCAGTGAGAACAGGAATATCCCACGTTTCTTCTCTTTTTCTTCTCCATCCCACCACAACCTATAAGCAATCTCTAAGCAATAGTGGCACTGGTCACTAATGGGAGTCCACAGGAGCTAAAACTCTAAGGGAAAGCAGGAACCTTTCCCTCCATATAGTGGAGCTGTGGTCCTAACAGGGTGGGGCCAAACAGCATGCTTTTTTCTTTCTATCTTCTCACTCACTCTGTGGCTCAGGACGAGGGGGCAGGTAGAGAAGTCTAAAGCAAAGCAAAGTAACAAATGCCCCAGTTTTCTAGTCAGAAGATTTAAAAAAAAAAAAAAAAAAGCTAGGGAACTGAAAAGTACCTGGTCAATGCAATAAGACAAGAATGAAAAAGTAAAGGCATACAGATTAGAAAGAAAAAAAAATAAAATTGTCACTATTCACCCACATTGTGATTATCTGCCTAAAAAAATACCAAAGAATCTTTTTTATAAAAAAATCCTCCTATGGTAGAAAAGTTGAGTTTGGCAAGCTTGCAAGATATAAAGTCAACATACAAGTATCAACTGTACTTCTATAAACTATCAATAACAATTGAAAACTAAAAAAAATTAGTATCATTTACAATAGCAAATGAAATATGAAATAATTGGTAGAAATCTAACATACATACACAGGACATATAGGATGAAAATTACAAAATGCTAATGAAAGATATCAAAGGAGACCTAAATGAATGGAGAGACATACCGTATCTGTGGATTAGAAGACTAAGCCTAATAAAGATGTCAATTCTCCCCAAATTGAATCATAGAGTCAATGAAATTATAAGTAAAATCCCAGCACAATTTTTTGTAGATATTGACAAGATGGTTCTAAAATTTATATGGAAAAGCAATGGAACAAGAATATTTTTTTTAATTTGGAAAAAGAAGAATAAAGTGGGAAGAAACATACTACATACTTTTTAGACTTACTTTAATGCTACAGTAACCAAAACAGTATACGATTGGTGAAAGGATAGACACATACACCAAAAGAACAGAAATGACAGAAACAGACTCAACACAAACTTGGCCATTTGATCGTTGACAAAGGTACAAAAATTATTCAATGAGAAAAGATAGTCTTTTCATCATATGGTGTTCAAACAACTAGACATCCACATGTCCGAGAAACAAAGAATTCTTAGACATGACAATGAAGTCCTCAGACATGACACCAAAACCATGATCCATTTTTTAATAACCTGATATACTGTGCTTCATCCATATTAAATGCTTTTGCTGTGTAAAAGATACTGTACAAAAAAATTTTAACAAGCTACAGACTAGGAAAAGATATCTGCAAATCACATATCTGATAGACAACTTGTATCCAGACTTTATAAAAAACTCCCAAAATTCAAAATAAGAAAACAAAAAGCCCAATTTAAAAATGGGCAAAATATTCGAGCAGACATTTCGCCAATAAGAACACCTGGATGGCACAAAAAGATGCTCAAGATCATTAGTCAGTGTAGACAGATCAATTCAAACCATGATAACATCACTACACATCTAAGACTCAGAGGGAAAAAACTACCAAGTGCTGGTAAGGATATAGAGCAACTGAAACTCGCAAACACGGCTAGTGGAGCATGCTGAGAACAGTCTAGTCACTTCCTTAAATGTTAAACATATACCTACCCTATAATCCAGCAATCTCACTCCATTATATTTATCCTACATAAAAGAAAAACTTAGGTTCACACAAAATCCTGTACACAACTGTTTATAGTAGCTCTATTAAAAACTGCAACAACCCAAGTCCCTTTGACAGTTGTTTGGATAAACAACTTGTGATACATCCGTACAACAGACTAATACTCAACAAAAAATAGGAATGAATTACTAATACAATGATTTGAATGAATATCAAAGACATTATGCTGAATGAAATACACCAGTCTCGAAAGTGTACATATGTACACCATTTATACCATCTATGTGACATTCTCAAAGAGACAAAACTATAGTGATGGAGAATATATCAGTGGTTGTCAGGGGTTAGGGATAAGGACAGGACTATAAGGGAAAAGCACAAGGGAATTTTAGAAATGAATAGCATAAATATAGCTACTAATCCCAAAATGCTTTGAGAATAAAACACACACACACACACACACACACACACACACACACACACACACCTAAGTAACACATGGATCAAAGAAGACTCAAGAGAAACATAAAGATATTTTGGTTGGGAGGGGGCTTAATGTTTATTTACTTATTTTGAGAGAGAGAGAGAAAGTGTACAGATGAGCATGCAGGCATGTGCATGAGCGAGGGGTGGGGGTGGGGGGGCGGCTAGAGAGAGAGGAAGAGAGAGAATTCCTATGCGGAGGTCAACCCCACCACCGAGAGATCATGACCTGAGCCGAGATCAAGAGTGCAATGCTCATACCACTGAGCCACCCCGGAGCCCTAAGGATATTTGGTACTAAATGAAAGTACAACTTATCAAAATTTGTGTGATGAAGAAAAAGCAGTGTGTACAGGGAAATTTAAAGCAACATGATTCCAAGTATCTGACATTATGGAAAAAGCAAAATTATGGAGATAGTAAAAAGATCAGTGGTTGCCAGGGAGCAGACAAGGGAGTGGAGGAGGAATGGACATGTGGAGCACAAGAGATTGTTAGAGCAGTGAACTATTCTGTATGATACTGAATAATAGACACATGTCACTACATATTTATTATCATATATATTTGCTATTTATACTCTTGTAAAATCCATAGAATATACAACACAAAGAGCGAGCCTATGTAATGTAAACTATTAGTAATATTAATAATAAGATATCAATTTTGGCTCATCAATTATAAAAAATGAACCACACTAATGTAAAGATAGAATGAAGTGGTATATGGAAATTCTCTGTAGTTCCCTCTCAATTTAGTAAACTTGAAACTGCTCTTTAAAAAATCTGTTAATTTTTTTAAAAAGACAAAAAAAAAACCACTCATTATTCAAATCTGGAAAAGTAGCTATAAATCTTGGGAACATTAGTCACCAGGAACAATGCAGCAGCCACTACAAGCGACCAAGAAATTTTCACAATTCCCAAGAAACAAGTGAGAGGTTCAATACAAGCTTCCCTCACCCAAAACATAACTGTAATCTAAGCTAATAAAGACCAGTAGCCTTTTTATAAATTTTTTATAAAATAGAAGGGAAAAACAAAGTCAAAGAAGTGAGTCTGATTTATAAGGAAGCGGGTACTATTTTCATCAAATTGCATTTATATGCTTCAGAGCAAAAAAAAATATATATATATATACACACACACACATATATATGAGAAATTAACACAAAGATAAAGATACTATGGCTAGGACCACAAACTGTTTGAATGTGCCCCTATCCAATTACAGAGACACCAAACAGTATCATTTCCTGATGATTCATAAAAAGTTCCAACATGACACTATAATCCACCATAGGTTTCTCCTCAAAATTCTTTAAAAGAAGAAGCACCAAAAACAAAGAGATCAATGTGCTATTATGCCTTAAACTAGGGATCTGTACTCTGTGTCAGAAAGGAGATAATTAAGAAATTGTGGAGGTCTGGTTATCACATTAACTGGTAGGTAGTGAGGCACTACGGGCAGTTAGTGGGCAATGCTAGGGATATTAGAAATCCTGCCATGTGTGGGATAGTCCTACAAAAGGAAGAAATGTCCCACATCACTCTCAACCATCTGATACGCCAGTGCACATTCACGTAATCCAAAAACCTCTGAACCCATAACTTAAAGCTTCTGTCTGCACAGCGTTAATATACACTGAACTTTTAGAAATGCAATGACTATGTTAATTGAGGGGAAATTGCATTCTGCGGTTTGTTCAGAACTTTACAAAGAGCTGTTCTCTAACTCAGAAAATCAAGCACCAATGGTAATGCTGCTTATGGTATTTAAATTGCAAATACAACATGCTGGTATGAGTCTGTATTACATCTCTAATATAGAAAGTTAACAAATTCCTGACTCTTTCATTATGCCTTTGATATATTCCATTATGTCTTCAAGTATTTTTAAATAGAATACATAACTACTTGGCTATTATTGATAATTTTGCTATAAACATCATGGTGAATGTATCCCTTCAAGTCAGCATTTTTGTATCCTTTGGGTAAATACCTAGTAGTGCGATTGCTGAATGGTAGGGTACTGCTATTTTTAACTTTTTGAGGAGCCTCTATACTGTTTTCCAGAGTGGCTGTACCAGTTTGCATTCCCACCAACAGTGTAAGAGGGTTCCTGTCTCTCCCCAACTCCTGTTGTTCCCATGATGTTAATTTTAGCCATTCTTACTGGTGTGAGGTGATATCTCATTGTAGTTGTGATTTCTATTTTGCCCATCAACTGATGAACGGATAAAGATGTGATATATGTATATATATATATCACACAATGGAATATTATTCAGCCATAAAAAAAGAAGGAAATCTTGCCATTTGCAATGACCTGAATAGAACTGGAGGGTATTATGCTAAGTGAAATAAGTCAGAGAAGGACAGTCAGAGAAGGACAAATATCATATGATTTCACTCGTATGTGGAATTTAAGAAACAAAACAAATGAACATGGTGGGGGTTGGGGGGAAGGGCAAACCAAGAAACAGACTCTTAATAGAGAACAAACTAAGGGTTGCTGAAGGGGAGGTGGGCGGTGGGGGGGCATATGTGCATCTACAGACCTAAGAAAAAGAAGCAGCTTCAGATTGCAGGGATAAAATAAGACTCCTAACCCTGAAGCAAAGACTTCCTCACAGAGGAATGGCCAGTATCTACCACAATACTACCTTCTACCCCCCACTGTACACTCAGTTCCCAATTACTCATTGTTTCCTCAAGGTTGGAGTGTCAGAAGAGACCAAATCAGGAGATGTCTGGTAGAAGCCCCACTGGGGAAAGCTGCTTAACAAACTTTTTAAAAAGATATAGGCTCAGTTGTATTTTCTGGGCCCACATTTACAGGCATTATGTTATTCAGCACTGGTCTTAAACAGTGTCTGCTTCTGATTCACTCATGCACACCTGAATGGGTTGTAATAACAATACTATAGAAGTCAACATCTTATAATAAGTTTTATGTCGTGATAATATTTTATTATAAATTTATTTTACTTCTCCTTGTTACTACAATTAGGGTATTATATTAGCTTCTGAATTTTACATATACATAGATTATATTATCCATGAATTTTATTTCAGGACGATAAGGGGGGCATTACAAAACATTCCTTATAAAATGGCAGTGTTGGGTCAGACTGGGTTGCACCACTACATTAAAGTATTTCATCTTTCCCCTGAAATTCTGCAATAGTCTCTCAGTCAGATCTCTTTTTGTTTAATCTGGTCATCACACTGCTTACGGGTAAGCCTTTCTAAAACACAAACCTGGTCTTGCCCTTCTGCTGTCCATAAGCATTTATTAGGGTTGACAGGAAAATGGCACTCAAGGCCCTCTGTAATAAGATCCTACTACTTGCCCAACAATCTTTATTTTCTGGTCATACTGAAAACTTTCCTCTCTATGGAAGAACTGAGAACACCTCTCTCTTCTGTTTCCCCTACTTGGTTACTGAATGCTATTCTTAATATGTTTATGTCTGTTGTATTTTGTTTTTGTAAAATATTATGAATCTTGGGCATGTTTGTAAAAGAATTGCTCAAGATTTGTATAACATGTTGTTTATAGATCTCTCCGTGAATAAACACAAAAATTCCATATATAAAATAATTATGTATTTCTTTTTTTATGCTTCTACATATATGTTTATTTTTTTCAAGTTTGTATTTAAATTTCAATTAGCTAACATACGGTGTAATACTAGTTTCAGGTGTAGAACTTGGGGATTCTTCACTTACATACAACAGCCTGTGCTCATCACAAGTGACCTCCTTAATCTCCATCACTAATTTAACCCATCCCCACTCACCTCCCCTCTGGCAACCATCAGTTTGTTCTCTATAGTTAAAAGTCTGTTTCTTGGCTTGATTCCCTCTCGTAGCCCCTTCTCCCTCACCAAAACCTACTCCACCCACATTCTTCTCCATCTTGGTGAAAAGCAATTCAATTCTTTGAGCTATTTGAACCAAAAGCCTTCAGAGACATTCTTGATCTCTCCTATCCTACAACCCACTAATCCACCTATTGGTTCTATACTCAACATTTATTAACTTCAGTGTCTAATCCTTGTCAACATCACCACCACTACAGTCTGGTCTAAGCTATACTCAGTCCTCTCATACCTCTATCACTAAAATTGCCTCCTACCTGATCTTCTTACTCCACTTTCACCCTTCTGGTCCATATTTCACACAACAATAAGAGTAATGTATCCATAGGGTCAAAAAAGTGATCTATTCTTTTGATCTATTCAAAATGCTCCAATGGCTTCCCTTTCACTCAAAAATAAGTCTCTATACTAACTCTCAAGGCCTACATCAATATTCATCAAGTCTGGATATATACTGGAATCATTTGGGAAGCTTTTAAAATCTACCAATACTCGAGCCTCATCCTCAGTGATTCACATTCAATTGGTCTGGAGTGCAGGGTATTGGTATCTACGGAACGAATGACAGTGACTGTCAATAACATGCTCTGCCTTGGGAATGACCATACAAGCCAGGTTAGCCAAAGTACCCCATTCTTCTGGTTTTAGTTCAGGGTTGAGCATATGACCCAAATTGAATCATTTCCTGAGCTTTTGTTGATGTTATCTGGAGAAATATATGGCTAATGTTTAATATTATGTAAGCCTAGAGTCGCTAGTGGCCATTTTTGCCACCTTGTAGAAAAAGTCTCCTTTAGAAGGAAATCATCACAGGGGCGCCTGGGTGGCTCAGTCAGTTAAGCATCCGGCTTTGATTCAGGTCATGATCTCACAATTCATAGGTTTGAGCCCCGCTTCAGGTCTGACAGCTTGGAGCCTGGAGCCTGCTTCGGATTCTGTGTCTCCCTCTCTCTCTGCCTCTCTCTCTCTCTCTCTCTCACCCTCTCTCTCAAAAATAAATAAACATTTAAAAAAAAGACTGAAATCATCACAAAGAAAAGCAGAATAATTAGCACATTAGATGCGTCTGTGAATCCATTCTTGGAACTTTGGTTTATGAGCACCAGTAAATTCCCTCCTTTTTTGGAGAAGGTAATTAGACTTGGGTTTCTCTCACTGGAAAGAAAAGAATTCTTACCACAATTGTAAGTATGTATTTAGTTTTTAAATCTCTTAAGATTATTCTTTCTCTACCATCAACCCCCAACTAGACAGTAAAACCCATGAGCGGAAAGACTATTTCCTTCATACCTGTATCCACAGCGTTAATAGTACACTGTCTGATGCATAGCAGGAACTCAATAAATATTTACTGACTGAGACCAAAAGGGTTTTTTAACATTTAAAACCTCCCTTCAGTTACAGGTACTACTGAAGAAGGATTTTGCATTGGCAGAAAGGTTACATTATATGACTTTAAATATTTCCTTTAACATTTTAATTGTATGAATCTATGATTTCTTTATTTTGGTGACATATACTAGGAAGTCCTAGATATCCCACTTCCCTATGTCCTCAGTTTGATCCTTTTTGCCCCTGCCAATCAAGCATACTCTCAACCTCCCTTCAATGACACCACCCTTCTGAGATTTCTCTCAGGTCTCACTGTATGATTAAGAAAGTCCCATCTCGGGGTGCCTGGGTGGCTCAGTTGGTTGAGCGTCCAACTCCAGCTCAGGTCATGATCTCACAGTCTGTGAGTTCGAGCTCCGCGTTGGGTTCTGTGCTGGCAGCTCAGAGCCTGGAGCCTGCATTGGATTCTGTGTCTCCCTTTCTCCCTGCCCCTCCCCCACTCATGCTCGCTCATGCGCTCTCTCTCTCTCTGTCAAAAATAAATAAACATTTAAAAAAATTTTTTAAAGAAAGTCCCATCTTTTACAGATGACCAAGCTCCCTACTTTTCAGTATTCTTTCAAATCCAGAGTTCCATCTCTCATACCAAGTATTTTTTTAATTAATGGTCTTGGAACCAGTGCTATCTCAACTTTCAATGTTCTTCACTTACTTTACACACTTTTGTACACATAATACAAGATACATCCATTTCAACTACTTACATCTATCCAATATAATGATTCATATACCCTTTATTTTTTTATTTTCCTTTTTTTTTTTTTTTTTTTTTTTACTTTAGAGAAAAAGAGATCACGCAAGGTAGGGAGAGGGGCAAAGGGACAGAGAGAGAGAATCTTAACCAGGCTCCATACTCAGTGTGGAGCCTGAAGCTCAATCCCATGACCCTGGGAGCATGATCTGAGCCAAAATCAAGAGTCATATGTTCAACTGATTGAGCCAATCAGGTGCCCCAATTCATATACTTTTAAAAGGTGGAGCAACTGACTGGAAAACAATAAACAATGTTTAGCTATTTTAGCTTACAAAGGCCTAGAGAAGAGATGGTATCAATTAACAGTGTTAAGTTGCTCAGTGCACAACATAAATTTGTTTAATAATGATGCTTGAATGCTTCTTAAATATACTGTTTTCCTATCTTTAGGTTAACATCAACCTCAGTTGCATATCCCTTCTACAAAATCAGGATGACATGTATTTTACATACCACTCAACACAAGCACAACTAAAATTATCTTGCTCCACCATTATAAAGGTCTGCACCCAACAGAGTACAATCTAGAGGAGAGGAGAGGCATTGATACATGCTACGTGATCAGGGCATATCACTAACTGGTTCTTTTAACTTTGTACTGACTTTCATATCTGCAATTCTATAATGCAACTTTTCCATAGCTTATTTTCAAAACAGACATAAAAAGTGAACAAGATCTCTCAGTTTAAAGATAACATTTAAAATATTCTATTAGTCTGATGTCATTAAACAGAATCTCCTTTAAAAATCTACCATTAAAAGATGGGATTCTCTGCAAGTAACTGACCCTGCAAACTGGACCAATTACTTGAATACTTATATTGAGGAATCTTTATGGCTCATAAGATTCCCTCAGGCAGTTTCATGCAGCTAAATGCCTTAAATTCACATGCCTAACATCAGGATTAGAAAAACAATGCACAAAACACAAATTCTTCGATGATTACACTATTATATGGTGTTTTCCTCTATGTTCTATTAATGTGTCCACTGTACCCAAATCAAGCCATAGCTTCCTCCACAGAATTAAAAAAAAAAAAAAAGAACATGCACAAATAAAATACACATACACAGCCCCTCAATGACTACCTTCATTGAATAGAAGGTAGACTCTGGAGAACAGCCCTTATGAAAGAGCTGACATGAATAGACAAAGCTCTGAACCAATGTGTATGCATCTTATTTTGGTTAGAAAGTAGTTTTTCAATTTTTGAGGGAGAAAAAAGTCAGGTTCGCTTACGATAAGTCATTCTTAGTCTTTAGAGAATGCCCTGGCCATTTTCTGTCTCTCAACTCAACCTTTCAAATGATTTTTTTAAAAGGTTCAAACACTACAGAGCATCTGATTTAGTGAAAAGCACTTTAAATACCTCTCCAAGTACTCCCCACTGGATCAAAATGTCATAGAAATGTTGTAAACACTATCAGTCATGTTCCAGAGAACAATTTAAACAAACATTGTTTTGCTCTTTTGTCTGGAAAAGTAATTTCTGAAGTGAAGAGTTCAAAACTTTTAGCCCCACATACTATGCAGTAAGAAAAAAAAATACATCTTTTAAGCATCAGAAGCAGAGTACACAATAGGCTTTGTCTTGTTAAACAAAAGAACATGCTTTTCCTTTCAATCATTTCCAGCTGTATGATCTGGCCTTCATGGAATCAGAAATTAACAGCATATGGCATCTGGCTACCTGCACAGACTGCATATAAAATCCAAAGTCTTCAATAAGATTAACGGGTCTAGCAGTTGAGAGTGGAGGGGGAACCACCAAACGCTATTTCCAAAATTGAGGCAATACCCGTAACTAAAAGAAGGCAAGAAAAATTAGTGCCTATCTAATCAGATGTCAATTGTATTCTTGAGAAATGACTCAGACCACAGTAACTTCTTGCCCCCTAGGCAATTAAACAAGATACCACAACTGACTCATAACTATTTTGGTTCTCAAACAAGGAAGGAAGTGATACAAAAAACAAAAACAACCCCAAAAACAAGAAGTTCTGGGTTAACCCACCTTATGACACAGCACAGTGATACTCCGCACCTCACTAAGCCATGAACAAAAAAGCTCAAATGACTTATTACTCTTATAATAAGTTCCACTAAGGCTTAATACCAGAATGTTGAAATATATAGAACCTTGGACTAAAAGGTCTTCAAGGGTCTTCCAAAATAAAAGCATTCCAGACAAAACATTAATTTACCTTTCTTATTAAGATCAGCAGACCAAAAATCTATCAGCTAACTCTTGGAATATTTTTCAGTGTTTCAGAATCTATTCAAACCCTAATCTCTATCCTGATTCTCAGCTGTCAGACGTAAATCCTACACCTTTCTTCCTGCGGTTGGATAGTGTGGGGGGAGTGAGTGCACAGTAATAAAGAATAACTAAGTACCTTCAAACTTAAAAGAAATAGTTGCTCAAAATGCCACAGTCTGATCCTTTCCAGCCCCTCCCCAGTGCTTTCTTCTACAGCTTCAGGCACTCAACACCTCCAAGTCTACTCTTCACACTTTTAATCCTATTTAATACTTTTATCTGGACCCTCTCCAAAGCATTATAGCTGAGCTTCAGTGCGCCCAAAAGTCAAACAGAGATATTCCTTGACAGTTTACTTCTTAACTCCTAGAGGAGAGAGAAAATATAATTTATTAATAAACATTATGAGAAGTGGGCTTAAAATAATTTCATCAACAAAGTTTAATTCTGCCCTCAAGCATTTGGATTTCATAAAAGAGTTCAACAGTGCCTTAAGTGAAGACAGAGGAGGAAACCCAAACACATTCAAAGGCAGAATTAAAATCTCATAAAGGCATACAATTCAGAATAGACAAAATAAAAAGATGGGCAATCCATGACAGAGATAACCACTTTAATATTTTTTAAAGCATGCATAGTCTGAGCACAATCAACCACTGGAATTCCTATATCAAAAGCTCTTTTAGTGACTATGGGAATTAATGGATTCCAGTAGAAACTATCTAGATTAAAAAAAAAAAAAAAAAGAACAAAACCTACAAGAATAACAAACTTATTTTCATCTCAGATTCTTCCACTCCCGACAGTTCTCACCAGGACCCTGACAGCCTGACAACATCGATGTATTGCATACCCTAAGGCACTAGGTCAAATGCAGGAATCTATCACAGCTGCTAATGTTTTATCTTCACTTGAAATTTCAGAAATGCAAATGCAATGCACCAACAGCTGTTCACACTTTCAACTTTTTTTGCAAAGCTGGTCATGAAATGTGTGGCTTGCTGAACATTTGTAACATGACTACCAATTTCTGTTTCAATGGCTATATGTGCTGCTACCACTGGTGTATGATCTGATTTCACTGCCCAGTAGTGAAACAGCGTGGTTGGACTGGCACTGGTTCCCTGAAGGAGATGGCAGTGGGGAGGAGAAAGGGGTGCTTATTAAGGAACTGAAGCAGACTAATAGCTAAAACATACACGATAGGAGTCTATTTAAATTAGGAACATGGGTATACTTAACATGTGCCTACAACAGATTGGTGTGCAATGGAAATTTTCAATAAGTGCATTTGATTAAAATTTGCTTGGACTTACTGTTTTATTGCCTACCAGGATTTCCAAAGGCACACAAAAAAATGTTTCAAGATACATTCTCTCTCCTCTAGAAGTTAACAAACAGCGTAATTCCTAAAATTATTCTGTGCTATCAATCTTGAAACCCTAACGAAAGGTATGGACTCTCCCTCCAGAAATATATGTAAATACACATCATATTGCATTTAATTTCAGAGGGTTAATGGACCTCTTGGACCTATATAGAGAACATGGGCCACAATTAAGAACTCCAGTTTAAAAAAAAAAATTCCTTGGGGCCCCTGGGTGGCTCAGTCAGTTAAGCATCCAACTTCGCCGCAGGTCATGATCTCCAGGTTCCTGAGTTCAAGCCCCTTGTCCATCGGGCTCTATGCTGACAGCTCAGAGCCTGGAGCCTGCTTCAGATTCTGTGTCTCCCTTTCTCTCTGCCTCTCTCTTTCTCTCTCAAAAATAAATAAACATTTTAAAAAATTCCTTTAAGGTAAACAAAGGAAATGTGGGTCTCTTAGTTGCAATCTGACCAGATTATGTTTTTGGAAGTGTATTTTCAATGAGAGAAGAAAGAAGTTTGGGAGAAAGGGTAACACTTTTCTAATATTAAAAACTGGTGATTTTCTGGGACTCCACTGATAGTATTATAAAATGAATTGGGAGGAAGTAACAGAAAAAAGTGTACAATTATAATTGGATAAAAATTCCTGAAAAAGAGAGAAAAAAGAAACTTTGAAATTATTAAATCATTGAAACTGACAGACATAGCAACAGATTTCAAAAAACTAAAATAAAATATAACCAATGTTTAGCTGAAGACAATGATTCTGGTAGCCTGCCATAGGACCAGCCCACAGGAAGCCTGCACAGAATGGAAATTAAGAGCACAAAATCCAAACAGTGATCTGGGATTGGATCCTGGACCAGAACAATTTTTTTTTTTTTTTTTAGAAAATATGAACAAGGTTTATAAATTGGATAATATGAACATTAATTTCCTGAGTTTGATAATGTGATTATATAAGAGAATGCATTTTTTAAAGGGGGCATTATATCTGCAGCTAACCCTAAAATCAATTGAAAAAATTAATAATAGGTATAAGCAATTAGATGTACAGAGAGAAGGATGAAGCCAATATGGTACAATGTTAACACTTGGGCAATCTGGATAAAGTGTATGTATGTGGACTGGTTTGTACCACTTCTGCAACTTTTTCTTAAATCTGAAATAACTTCAAAAAAATTTTTTGATCATGTGCTCTGCAGCATGGCTGCCTAGGTTCAAACCCTGGCTCTGGCACTAATTAGCCATTTGGCCTTGGGCAAGTAAGTTCTGTGATGTCTCTCTGCCTCTGTCTCCTCATTTGTGAATAGGAATAATACAGTACAGCCCCAAGATGTTATAAAGAAAAGAAAATGATAATTCATGTAAAGGGTTTATTAGACCAGCAGCTGACAAATAAGCACTCAAATCTTAGTCATTACTGTTGATCCTTTCCAAATACCATCCTTATTCCCTCTCCCTTTCATCCCAACAGTCTTAGACCAAGCCATTACAGAGAAAAAAGGAGAGAAATGAACAATGAAAAAAGCCATGGTTTTTCATCTTTAGCTTTGAGTTTATCGATTTTCTGTGTCAGCACCCTGTTTCCAGGCTGGTCATCCTTTAACATATTCTGTGTGCCTGTCAGTGGGGGGGTTATTTTTTATTTCATTTTTTTAGTAGTCTCCATGCCCAACGTGGGACTTGAACTCACAATTCCTAGATCAAGAGTCACATGCTCTACCTACTGAACCAACTAGGTGCCCCGATCAAGGGGGTTTTTTACATATACAACTCTGAAAAGTCAATGCCTTCCTTAACACCTTAATATTAGCTATAAGAATTAAAATTCCAATTCCTTTAATTTACTATATAAAATCCATCATGATTTGCTTTTAGCATTCCTCTTTGTTCTCATCTGTCAATGCATTTCTAGAAATATTCCTTCACTCAGGCCTCAATGAACTACAGTAGTTCTCTGAATACAAACCTTCAACCCCCACAACAGAATATTCTCTCTGCCTAGAACAGGGTTTCACCCTCATTCATCTAGCCAACTCATGTTCACCCTCAAAACTTATTTTAGTATGATGTAGATGCCTCTTTGAGCACATAAAACCCTATATGCACGCTTCTACCACAGGATCATACTGTAATTACTGATTAGGCTATAGTGCTTATTAGGTTCTGAGCCTCTTAAAGGCAAGTACTAGATCTTATAATTCTTTGAATTCCAAGGACAAAACCTGACATAACATAGGCTTTCAACTACTGTTGAGTGAATGAATCTCAACAAGAATCTCTTGACAAGAAGTTCCAATACATGTGTACACAGAGAATAATCTATTCAGTAGCAAATAAAAGCATTTGTCAAAGGCAGAGGGGTTATGCATAAGTCAAATCTATAGATTTAACTAAGTGTGTAAGATGTCTGCCATGCAAGTTTCAATCATGAAAAACTAGCTCCATGCCTCCAGAGTTTAGAAAAAATAGATGGCAGTACAGTTTGGTAAGAAAGGGGATTCCCCTGAACACATGTTCATGGATTTCCTAACAGACACCAGTCACGACAATATTGTGGCATTAAGTTGTTAAACACAATATTAATAACTGAAAATATTTTCGCTGCCAGAGCAGCCATACATTCCATATAAAATAAAAACTCTTCTAGTCCTTTTCTCCACTACCCATGAAATAGAACGGCCTAATTTCAGTTCATAAAGTTATTTCTAACCAGAGCAGCTGAAAAAAAGAACTAATGCAATCTGTCTGAGAAGGCTTTTAATCTTGCTAGTCACAGTGCCTGGTTAATTCCTGTAGCTAAAGTCCTGACCAGAGTTCCCTTTCACACCATGAGCTGGGCAAAACACATGGCCAAATAAAAAAGGTGCTGGAAACAGGCCCCTGAGCCGTATTAAACACAATGGAAATAACACTTGAAAACAGTATCCTTCCCAGCTGGGTAAGAAACACAATGGCTCCAACCTTCAGCTCTTTCCACAAATGGATAGACTGACTTATTATTTATTCCATCCAAGAAACAAGATCCCCAGGGTTGAAGATCACAATTTAAGTCAGACAAAATTCAGACAGTAGTAAGATAAAAAGTGTACAAACTCCCAGACATATTTTATTGTGTTCCTCTTTATATTATATTCTCCACCTCATTTACTATCCTGTCGGTAAGAAAACTCAGTAAGAAGCTTCTTGGAAGTAATTCTAGAGTATGTTCTAGAGTAACTCTGAAACGGAGAGACGAGGAGCTAGAATGCAAACAAACCACTGGGTAACCATAAGAGATGAGGAGAAAGCACAGGAGAACACCAACCATTCATTCATTTGATAATCTAAAAAGATTCAAGTCATTGGTGAAAAAGTAACCTTCTATTAATATATGAAATGATTTGCCTCTGATTTTCCAAATGTAACTAAGGGGGAAACTATAAGGAAGAAATCTATCTTGATTCCATATGAAATAGAAAGACCATGAATCTATTCCATGGCATTGTTTTATAAAGTAGATCTTCAAATCCCATTGTAAACACTGGAAGAGACACAGCCCTATGAAAATGATTCTTCCAATGAACCCCCCATAAAGTTCTCATGCAGTTCTAGGGTTCTGTGGAACGGCAACTGAAAACCGCAGGAACAGGTTTCTATTCCCAAGTGCAACTAGTTTACCATACTTCTTAGAATACCAAACTCTATCAAAATTTGGCAAATCTCGCTGCCCGGGTATACTGACAAAGGAGGGACCAGCAAAAGAGTCCTAGAAGTCTGACAGAGTTTTTGCACAAACCACCACACACTCTGCACATTCTGCAAAGAAAAATACTTAACTTTGAAAGCTTTCAGCATCTGATTCAGTTTCACTGGATTATGAGTGCCTACAAGGCAGAACTCCATCTTTTTCATCTTTGAATGACCCCAGTGCCTAGCATAGAGCTTTACACACAAAAAGGACTCAAAAAATATTACAAACAACCTAATATCCAGAGATAGAGGAATGGCTAAAATATGTTATTTATATAATACACTACTAAAAATGATTTGATATATTTATACTCTGGGACATTAACTATGTCTTAGATATGAACCAAAAGGCTATGGTTTATATGTATGGCTCAAGACCATTTTTGCAAATATGTAATGCTCACATGCATATATACATAAATGACTTTCATTTATCCACAGATAAAAATCTAAAATCTTTTCATCGAAAGATTATCTGTGAGCTTTGGGATCTTTAAATAATACTCACATGCCTATTTATATACACCTTTATATAGTACATGAAATGTTTAAATAATGACTATTAATGCCTCTCATAGATACCACAATAATAAAAATGTTTTCATGCTGGAAAAAAGTCAACTAAATTTAACTCTCTATGCCAACTACTATTCTTCTCCTTGCCAAATATCTGATGTGACTTCAGCCCTGGAATCCCTCAGGGCATAGCCCCCTCATCGCTTGTCTTCTCACTCCACCTCTCTGTCTTATTTTTCTTTGTGTTTTCTTCACTCACTTCACCTACATCCAACAAGACAGAAAATTCACTATCTGGGCTACTACTATTTGTTTTGATGTCCCTTCCATCTCTTACTCTTCATTTCCCACACTAAGCCAAAAATTAACATTGACCATAATGAGACACCGTTACATACCCACCAAAATGACTAAAATTAAAAAGACTGAGAACAACTAATGTTGGCAAGGAGGTAGAGCAATTGCAACTTTCATATATTAATAGCAGGAATATCAAATGGTATGACCACTTTACAAAAAGGTTGGGCAGTATTTCATAAAATTCTGACCCTGAATTCTACTCCAGGTATATTTACCTAAGAGAAATGAAACAGACGTCCATAAAAAGACTTATACAGGGATGTTTACAGTGGTTTTATTCATAGTAGATGAAAAGTGAAATGTCTCAAGTGTCCATCAATAGAAGAATGAATAAACAAACTCTGTAAATTCATGTAAGAGAACAAAATTCAGCAATGAAAAGGAATGAGCTACTGAAACATGTAACAATATAGATGCATCCCAAAATCACTGTGCTGAGTAAAAGAAGCCTTACCATATGATTCAATTTATATGAAGTTCTATAACAGGCAAAACTAATTTACAGTAGAAAAAAATGGTTGCCTCTGGGGAGGGAAGGCACCAGACTGAGTGGAAAGGAGCAAGACAGAATTTCTGCGGTGACGGTAGTGTTCTACGTCTTGACACGTGTTTAAGTCAAACAGGTGTATACATTTGATAAAAACTCACTTGGATTTGTACATATCATCATATTTGAACTTTACCTCGAAAGAAAAAATAATCCAATATTAAACTCTAACTAATGTCATGCATGCTAAAGTATTTAGAGATGAAGTGTACTGATGTTTCAAACTTACTTTGAAAAGCATAAAAAGGATGTGATGGGTTGATGGATGACAGATGGAGAGAAATACAATAAAGCAAGTATCATAGAATGTTAACTGTAGAATCTAGGTGGCGGGTAAACATTGGTGTTAACTTTTCTGTAACGTGTGCAATTTTTCAAAATAAAACATCAAATAGAAAAAAAGTAACCTCTGATCTCCAACTGAAGTTATTTTTTGCTCAGTCTCCAGAGATAGACAACCTCATTTTGTGTCAAGCAAAGTCCAATTTCCCTCTACTGAGACCACTAGGCAGGCACACTCGTTGTGCTACTTAGCAGGGGAGTCAGAAGTGGTAAATCAACAAGCTTGCCTGGAGGGAAAACTGGTCCCAAGGGATGAGCCAAACAGGAAACTCACTGGTACAAAGCGATCGAAGAGCAACTAGACTACTCCTAACTATAACAAACAGCACCTTTGGTGACTACTTTCTTGAGCTAAAACACCAATAGCATTTTCAACCAGGACAAATCCCCTTTAGGGGAGTCTGCCACCACCACCCAAATACTCACTAACATTCTTAGGCAGCTTTTCTTCCCTAAGTACAACCAGAAGTACCTTCTAACAAAAACACACACAGCTTTGAATCGTAGCATGGGACAGATTTATGGAATATGGAAGACATTAAAGTATTCGCTTTCTCTCTGAAAATAAAGAGCGCAGACTCATAAACAATGCCTGAAAGGCATTTCAGCAGCTTAATCCACACAGGACATGTTTTGCTTTTTCAGAAAATCAGGAACTGTTGGGCACAGGAAGCCATAAACAACAAGAATTTGGCTTAAGAAGGAGAACAAAATAAATGTTTTTTATGGAAATCACTTAACATTTTTTGAAGGGGTTTATTTATCTGTGACAAGGTCTACCAGACACAACTTGTACATAAGCAGCAGCTCTTATAATATATTTAATATTGATTGACTTTTCACAACAGTGGCACCAAGCAGAACCAGTCTGTCAGCATTTCCATCAACAACTACATTTGCTGGGCTTAATAATTCCCTTTTTCCAATTTTCTCCAGACAGAGAAAACCACTTAGCTGGTTCTCAGCATTCAAGCTCAGCCAAGGGTTTTTCTTTTAAGTTCCATCACACATGAAGTCTGGGGTTTTGGAAAGTGCATTTCCTTAGGTAGGTGCAGTCCTTCTAAGTTTAAGAGGCAAAAGAGTCATGATAGAAAACCACCCACAGAATTCTGTAATTTAACAAAGATGCCGTACACAAAATTCACTGAGTTAATACAGTTTAAGACAGAATAAACCAGTCAATGCTGTGGGTGGTAGGTGAAAGATAATCTCTTAGAGAAAAATTACTATTTTCAATACTTATTTCCTTAAAGCAAAACAAGTTATATAGAAGACACAGATTTTTTTTGTCAAGGAGTAGTATCTGGAAAAGTCCAGGCTTCAGAAATGAAGGATTAGTGTTCTGCTTTGAAACTTTGGTGTCACCGTAGGCAAGAATGTGAATTCTTCATTTACCCGTCAATAAAATTAACCAAACTTCCTTAATTATTTATGTTCAAAGACTTCGAACTTCTCAAATAAGCAATAATAAATAAGCTATGTTCTTATTTCTTCCCACTATAAAAGAAGAGGTCCTGCACAAGACACATAAATAGTACTTATACTCCCACATGATGACATTCAGCACAAATATCCGACACAAATTGAGAATACATACCCCTGCACACTAAAATCGTTAAGATCTTCTGTGACCGTTAAGTTCAACTTTCACTTTTATGTTTCTCTTACTCAACAGTATTTTATGAATACTCTGAAAAGAAATAATTGTTTGAAATGTTTTTTCTCAGATGCTCAAAAATACATAAATTGTTAACTTATTAGGACACTATGCACAACCTACCATTTTATTCAATACCTTTGGCTGTACAGCCGCCATTTTTTTTTTTTTTTTTTTTTGTAATGTGAAAAAAAAGACCATACAGGGTGTGTCTGGATGACTGGGTAGACTAATCTGACAAGGGTCTTGGAGAAGACTGCTTTGGAGATGACACTGGAAAAGAAGGTTTGAGCCAAACTAGCAAGATTCAAATGACCACCTGGGACGTTTAGATTTTGTTCTGATGATAATGCTGTGCCACGGAACAATGTGAGCAGACAAATGCCAGGTGGAAACGGGAAGGCGGGAAAATTAGGTTAAATGCCAGTTAGACCAGGGAAGAGAGATGGGAAGTCAGAACACGATAGCCACGCTTCTTTTATTATTATGTTTTCTTTGGTGAAAACTAACTCACATGATTTCAAGTTAAAGATGGCAGACTGAGCATGTGCACTGAGCTGAACTCCCTCCTTAAAGCTCCACTTAAATAAAAACCAAACGGCCTTTTTAAAAAAGGCATAAACCCACAAAATTAAAGACTACAGAAGAACCAATAGCAACAAAATGATGGAAACGGGAAAGCAGAGGGCCCAGTTGGTAACCAGACAAAGCAAGGAGTAGGAAAAGCCAAGTGGCAGCCTCACCTGCATCACACTGGCAGGACGAGGCAACTGGAAGGGAAGGCAGAAAACGCAGACTGAAGGGGCTTAGCTGAGAGTCTGCTTACAAAGCAATCAGACCTCAGCTTCTCCTTTCTAATAAGCACTATCCTTCCCTCACCACAGCAAAAGGCTACGAATTTATTTTACAGAAAACATAAAACAGAAGGTCTCAACTTGAGAAGTGTCACTAGTGAGAAGATAAGAATCATCCTGAAAATGAGGAATTAAGTAATGAGAGTGTACCAATGAGATCACCAATCTCTTTTTCCCACTTAGACTCCTTAAAATGAGGACAGGCAAGAAGGATTCCCGAAGTTCCTACTTGGAGTAAGTAATTTGATCATCCCAGAAAAAAAAAAAAATCACCAAAAGATACTGACAAAGGACATTTCTCCCCAAGGAAATCATCCATCCAAATCATCCTACAGGTGAGAGAAGGGGATGGGGAATAAGTTTAACAGAAGCTGGAGTTAACTGGCTATGTATGTGTGCTTCATCTTGGATCCACTAAAAACTCACATTTATTGGTGAGTATGTATAGAAATAGAGTCCAGACTTTTCTTTCTCTTTCTTTTTTTCTTTCTTTCTTTCATCTTAGAGACAGCATAAGCAGAGGAGAGGGGCAGAGGGAGTGAGGGAGGGGGAGGGAGAGAGAGAGAGAGAGAGAGAGAGAGAAAGAGAGAGAGAGAGAGAAGGAGGAAGAATCTTAAACAGCCTCCATGCCCACGTGGAACTCAATCCCATGACACTGGGATCATGACCTGAGCCGAAATCAAGAGTCAGAGATGTTCAACCAACTGAGCCACCCAGACTTTTCATTGCTATTGACTACTTTCTTACTTTCGGTTCCCCTAGAAGGAGAACCTGAGAAAAGGATGTGAGTCTGAGGAATTTATGTGGGAGAGGACCCCAAGAAGGACTTGTAGGGACATGAGGAAGTGAAACAATAAAAAGAATGAAGTCATTAAGGAGCATCAGGCAAGTTATCAAGTAAGTTAGGTCAACTAAAAATTCCATGGGGGATCTCAGAAATAGTATAGAACGCTTACCTCAGAAGTATTCTCCACCACCCACCCACCTGATGGGCAAAGGAGCTGATATTTACGAACCAGCTTCCATCAGTTATTGATTGAGAGCCACTAGGACAGGAGGATGGGCAGAAAAGCGGCATTAATTCCCCATTTCTGGCATCCAAAGAAAGCCCTTAGGCAAAAAAATGCAGATGCTGGCAACTGGAGGTTTGGTCAGCATACACTGAAATGATAAGAGCTGAAGGGATATAAACAGAGTACCAACAGCATCTACTAATGTCCATCATGATAACTGAGCTCATTTATCACTATCCTATCCAATGTAAGAAAACAGTTTCATAGGTTCACTCTTGAATCCTTTGCTTTCCTATCTTTTACTAGCCAAAGCTGTACATCATTTTGGTTAATGGCACTAACCTCATCACTCTCTATTGGAGATAAACTCTAACCACCCCTATTTCACCAATGAGAAAATGACTCCAAAGCATTGAAGTGATGCATTAGGTCCAAACGTAAATTGAGGTAAAAAAAAAAAAAAAAAAAAAGCTAAACTCATGGTTCCCATTTTCAACTTTCAAAATACACTGCCTGCTCACATTCACATTCATATTAATTATGCCAATTCCCAGCTCTAAGAATTTTAGTCCAGAGCAGCTGGCCAGAAAGGTACATTGCTTTATTTCATGATTAAGTTACCAAAACTAAAAGTTATACCTGGCTGCGACATTCAATCTCTGAAAGGTAAATGCATCCTGAATGTCCCCTAGGCCCATCAATCTGAATACCCAGTTAGGCTAGTCTATGTCTCCAAACACATTGGCTCAAAAACTTCATTTATCAAAATGACTGGACTTCATTTTCCATTCATCGTAGTCTCACTTACAGTCCATTTTGTATGAGTTTTTCTCTTCTTTAGAGAAATGCCTGCTTTTTTAATACCTACTCTGTTTAAAGGTGGGTACTCCACAGTAGAAGGATTAGAATTCCTAATGATCTTAATACCATCTTAAAGTTTCCTATCCTAAAGCATTCAATTGCTTGGCACTCGAGTGAGGTTAGAGGAAAAGACCAGGTGAGAATGGATGGATCAATGTTCCTTCCTAGTAGTCTGGTCCTGTAGCAAAGGATCCTTACTTGCATGTTAATTTCCCCTAGAGGTTCCACTGCCTGCCCTTGAAATCAGATCACCTCACCTCAGCTTTTAGGTATTTATAAATGTGCACAGTGTTTACCTTCTTTCCCCTGTGTCCGTGATGTAGCAGACAAATGAAGGACACGGCTAGGTGCTGCTTAAGTGTCCCTGAGATTCCTGGGACAATTAAGGAGACTGCCCAAAACATCTGTAAGACACATCCACTGGAGTATCACTGAACTTCTCATTCCAGCCTTGACTCTACCAAGACATTCTGCAACATGAGTTTGAATTCTTCACAGCAGAAGAGCAGAGGTAGTAAGTCCAGGAATTAAACCTTCAGTTTCAACAAGTTTATCATCAAGTTTCCAGGCCCAGCCAGCCCAAAGAAGTTGTTGTTTCTCACAGCACTTACTTTTCTAGCCTATAAGGTAGAGAGGAAAAAACACTGACCTACTTCACAAAAAAATGTCAACAATAACTCCAAAACCTCTAAACAGATGCTTCATGTAATCAATCATCATTTCATCATTTAAGCACCACCTGAGTACAGGATAACCAAGGAGAGCAACATTATAATTAACAAGTGATTGACGGTTTTCTTCATATCCCCATGGGTAGGCATATTCCAATTATCTCATTTCCATGGAACAAGAAATAAAGAGGACAGTCTTATTTTCTAAATTAAACTAACCTAATTATTCCTTTATCCCCAAGTTGCTTCAATAGTTATAGTATCAGATGACAACATGTCAATTCACCTTTCCTGAAAATGTTCTCAAGGAATTTTTTCTTTTGAATCCTTTAGCAGTATCTAATATAATTCCTTATACTTAATGGTCACATTAAAAAAAAAAAAATGTCACCACTATTGACTTGTTGACTGCAGTTAGGCACAACCTGTTGACAAACACTAATAACCAACCACAGATCAGTCTTCCTAATCAGGCTGGCAACTCTGTGCATACAGTATTAGTCTGAGTTTCTGAATATAGAGACTATTTTACCTACTTAGTTTTAATTCGTTTTTTATAAAGTACAGATTTTTTTATGCTAAAGATTTCTGGGGCATTTAGAGCTCATTTCTCATTTTCCTTGTGGTATGACAATATAGAAAGTTGATAAGAAGGGCATGCCAGGCACTCAGTCAACTTAAATTTAAATTCTACTGTAGTGAGTTAAATTGTGTCCCCCCATAATCAGAAAAAGATACCTGAAAGTTCTGACTTCCAGAACCTGTAAATGTAATCTTATTTGGAAATCGTATCTTTGCAGACATTATCAACTTAGGATGAGATCACCAGCGTGAGCTTTAATCCAGTATGACTGGTGTCCTTATAAGAAAAGGAGAGGGGACACAGATACACAGGGAGAATATCATGTGATGAAGGAGGCAGAAATTGGAGTTATGCTGCCACAGGCCAGGAACACCAAGGACTGTTGGCAACTACTAGAAGCTAGGAGAAAGGCGTGAAATAGATTCTTTCTCTGGGCCCCCAGAAGCTATCAATCCTGCCTACACCTTGATTTCAGACTTCTAGCCTCCAGAACCACGAAAGAATGAATGTTGTTTTTTTAAGCTACCTTATTTGCGGTACTATGTACAGCAGTCCTAGGAAACTAATACATCCACTTTAAGTTTAACAATAAACTGAGGGGGGGAACGCCTGGGTGGCTCAGTCGTTTGAGCATCTGACCCTTGATTTCGGCTCAGGTCATAATCTCACAGTTCGTGGGTTAGAGCCCAGCATCGGGCGCTGTACTGACAGTGCGGAACCTGCTTAGGATTCTTTCCCTCTCTCGCTCTGTCCCTCCCTCTCTCAAAATAAATAAATAAACTTAAAAAAAAAAAAAACAATAAACTGAGGAACCAAATTTAAAAGAAAAAAATTAACCCACAACATCCTTAGCTATAAAGCTTATAGGAAAAGCCAAGCTAAATGGGCAATGAAATTTATGGAGTTCTAAAAAGGTCAATCTATAATATACTATAAGTAACTTTTACTCTATTTTAGGTTAATATTTCAGAAAACTTTAAAATACATAGGAAAAGCCTGGATGGCTCACAATCTCACAGTTCATGGGTTCGAGCCCCGTGTCGGGCTATATGCTAACAGCTCAGAGCCTGGAGCCTGCTTCGGATTCTGTGTCTCTCTCTCACTCTGCCCTTCCCAACTCGTGCGCGTGCACGCACTCTCTCTTTCTCTCTCAAAAATAAACATTACAAAAAACTTTTTAATAAAATACATAGGAAAAGAAAAACAAAAATTTAACAGGAATGCTTGAAGAAAACATAAACTAGCAAGGCTTCCTAAGGATAAACACAATGTTCTAGAGCTTCTGAAAAGTGTTTCTAGATAGGAATCTTTGGGGATCCAAAGACTCTCTTAGCTCCTGCAGATTAAGGATCAGTAAACTTGCTCTAAAAGGGCCAAACAGTAAATCCTTCAGGCTTTGTAGGCCGTATAGTGCCTATTACAACTAGTGAACTTTGCCTTCGCAGCACAGAAGTAGACAACAGGAAAACAAACTAGTATGGCTGTGTTCCAATTAAACATTACTTACAAAAACAGGTGGTCTACCCACAGGTTACAGTTCCAACCCCTGCTATGGAGTAATGGTTCTTAATCATCCTGGAATCATAGACACATAGTTGTAATGTGTCAGCTTGCCTAGGTCAAACTACATTTCCCACCATCCCACCATCCCCGCACAGTTAGGGGAGGCAGAAAAGACATTCCCGTGCAAGATTTAGAGAGTGGCAAGGAAGCATCAGCTGTTTTGCAGCTCACACTTGTGGCACGTATCTTCTAGTGAAGCTTGTTGGCATGGGGCGGTGGCCAGCCCTGCAGTTATTCCAGTTTCCCCTGGAACCTCCTTCAGCTGCTCCTGGGCCAGGTGTGTATTCAGCTCCAAGATGCAGGGCGCCAGTTTCTCCTGCAGCTTACTCACATCATTACCATCAGAGGCAGTAAGAAGTACCAAAAGCTTCAGTCCATCCTCCTGGGTTCCGGCTCATCTTTGCTCTCCCTTATTCTAGATCCACTTTCCCTTCCTGACTACCTTCCGATTCGACTTCAAACTCCAGCATCAGACACCAAGACGACAGCCCTGCTTAAGAGAGTGGCCAAACGCTACTATGGGAAGTGGGTAAGCACTCTGCTAGGGGTTCTGCTCCCCTGACTGAACCCAGACGGACACAGAAACTACCATGACAGGCCATGAAAGCCGTGAGCCAAGACAAAGTGCACACACATATACACAGAGACAAAATATGAAAACACTTCAAGGGATTCAACAAATCCATCTCAAAAACCCTATTATAGAGTAAAATAAGTAAAATTACAAGTGTCAACTAAAAGACTGAAGAATCTGAACCCTTCCAGCCCTGAAATAGTAGAACACAAATGTGCTACCAACCTGGCTGACAGGTTGGCTAAAGTTAGCTCATCAAAGCTGTCGACTGCAACAAAAACAGGAAAAGCATCCAAATCTGTTTTTGATTTAATATATAAATTTATAATGCATAAAACCTTCTTTAATCTTGAAGTTTCAAATGCTTCTTTAAAAGAAAAAATCAGACACTATTATCTGGGGATCTGCTATTGTACTTGGCTCTGCACTAGAACTACTATAAAAAATGGGGACAAGGGGCGCCTGGGTGGCTCAGAGGTTTAAGCATCTGACTTCGGCTCAGGTCATGATCTCACAGTTCGTGAGTTCGCACCCCACGTCAGGCTGTCAGCGCAGAGCCTGCTTCGGATCCTCTGTCCCCGTCTCTCTCTCTGCCCCTCTCCAGCTTGTGCTTGCTTGCTCGCTCTCGCTCTCTCTCTCTCTCTCCAAAATAAACAAAACCTTTAAAAAAAAAACAGGGACAAATACAAAATTCTATGCCCCTTTACCTAATAAATAGTAGTTTATAGTCAGAATCTGGGCTACTGAGGAGGCAGAAGCATGAAGCGCTGCCACCCAAAGATACCCTAAGGTCTAACAAAATGATGAGACTCAGCTGATGTGAGAAGACAACAAACCTTGAAAATATAATTAATTTGTAAATATCTAGTCATAGAACACCCAAGGATTAGACACCTTACCCAACCTCAAATAAACAGCTAAAACTCCCCACCCCCTGCTTGATTTCTCTCCATAGCAAATAGCACTGACATATACTATACTGACTTAGGTTTAATACACTCAATAGGCATTTGCTGACTGAAATAATAAATGAAGTATAAAACATTAAGACATTAATCTTGACATTTTTAAAAACCTGTATTCAAATTTTGAGATATTACTCAACAAGGATAATCTTTCACACACTAAATAAATTAGTACGGTGAAGTGCTATATAGGGAGAATGCTACATGATCACTGCCCACTTCCAAAGTCCTTTTCTATTATTCTTCCCTCTTTTACAACTTTCACTACACAAAGAAGGGGGGAGAATCATCCTCTTCTTTTGTCAGAGTATTCTTTACCAATTAAGATTGCTTTGCATAAGGTGAAGCTTCCATTCAGTAAATGACCCATTTGAAACTCTAAGATGGTCCTGGGAAGTAAGTGGCATTCACTAAGATTCAGGGGCTGACAACCTTCCAGTTGGATTTTCCTCTCTGTGCAAACTATTCTACAAAAGCCCAGGAGAGGAAACTAAGTGGAATCTTAGGTTTCAAACTTCTTTTGCATGAAGTCAATACTAATATCCTCAGGGCAAATCCTATTTTGACCCAACCAGGACTCTAGAAGAAAGAAAACCAGATGATCAACCTCTCATCCCAAACCACTCTTAACAGAAATTTATAGTCAAAAATACTCTTTAGAAATAAGAATCTTCATGACTGGAACACTGGAGCTTTAATACCAGAGGGCAAGGAAGGAACTCCGTGAAATTTAATAAAAACTCCGAAATGGTAGGCAAACAGGCAGCATTTTCTCTTTCTGTTCCCTGCACATTCTCCACCCTCATTTCAAAAGGGTAAAGATGGAGAAGTAGGGGGAGGAGAGGAAGAAATCTGACTTAACAAAGAAATATGATAAAATCATAGAGAACACTTGAAAGCAGAACAGATCTGATGGTCTCACCTGGAAAACTGAATATATCCATATGTCTAAAGTTTGCTTTTTTTTTTTTTTAAACATAGAGTTAATAAAAGCAAGTTCTGAACAGTAAAACGTATTTGTTTTTCCCAATCCAGGATCTGCTATACATAGTGCTTTTCTTTGCCTGTGAAGTTTCTATGCCTTCCCCACCTCAAGTGGGTAAGTATAATCTAGGTAATAACAAAGTCCTGTAGTGAGTCCCCAAAGCCGCCCTTTGGGCCATTTTGAAAAACAAAAGAATACTGTAAAAGATCAAACAATTCTTCATTCTCTTCAACAGGGAATGAGTGTGATGAAATACATCAATGTATGGTGACGTTATTTAAATCCATAAATCAATACAATAGTGGCCGCTTTTTATTAATATTTCATATCCACTGTACATTTTGTAATTACTTTTATCTGTTCCCTCTGGTTTACCCATGATTAAAAAGCTAGCTCATCTTTCTCTACTCAGCCTCCTCTTTCCACCAACTTCTTCAACCCTTCTCCTGCTTCCCCCTGCCATAACACGCGAACCGCTTATACTTCCTACTTCTCTACATTCCTTACAGTGCCTTTAAAAATGTCTAAATTCCTTTAGAGAACTGACGGATGATCTATCCTAACCCTATCGTAAAAGCAAGGCAAGATGTCTAAGGAAATGTGACCTGAGATACTAATGTGGTCTATGCTGTCTTTGAGGAAGAGGTGATCTATGCTTATGATAAAAATACATCTTTTTAGAGAGAAATCTAGAAATCAAGAAACCTTGAACCTAAAAAGCTCAGGATACAAACGTATCCGCTTTGTAAAAGCACATTTCCTTCAAGAATGAGCTTCACAGATCTCATCCCAATGACCCATAAATCTAGCTTCAGAAGGTAGGTAAGTCTTCCATCTCTGTGTCTTCGGTCCAAGTTAGGTTTTTAATAAATGTTCAGCGGGAATGGCACACTGAAGGACAGTGGGATGCAAACTATTATTTCCATATGGGTTTTGCTGTTGTTGTTGTTTAAAGGAGAAGGAAAATGAACAGGCTTTCTTTCCCGTTAAAATGCCAGAGGAACAAAGGAGTTGCTAAAGAATCCTGGATGCTCCACAGGCTGTGTACGTACAGATGCCCAGAGTCACCTTTCCTTTTGCAGGCTTGCATATTGCTGAGATAGAATTCAGCCCTTCCGTTTGTAGCAAGACATTTCTCTGTATGTCATTTGGCAGATGCAGTTGTGGGGCTCTGCCAATTCACCCCGGAGCCCTCCATTTTAATCAGCATCACATAAAGTTTAACACATGCTTTGAAATGTGCACCAGATCCAAAGCTTTGCCTGAGGATGGGGGTGGGGGTGCTCGCTACAAAAACACATACAATCCCAGCCGCTACTCCACAAGCAATTATCTTTCACCTTTGGCTGAACCAGGAGAACTGTCAACACCAGCACACTGCCAACCAAAGGAGAGGTTATAGGGTCAGAGCAGGA
Source organism: Felis catus (assembly GCF_018350175.1). Classification (NCBI taxonomy): domain Eukaryota; kingdom Metazoa; phylum Chordata; class Mammalia; order Carnivora; family Felidae; genus Felis; species Felis catus. Next base: position 89,152,045 of record NC_058370.1, read on the forward strand.
AAAAAGGCTGAATGCTTTGGGGTTCGGCTCGGTTATGTGCTAATCCTGCTGGCTGCATGGAAGAAGCATTCTTCAGGGCACAGAAGAACACAGCTATCAGAGAAGTAGTAGTAGTGAGCACACTAGAATTTTACCAAGGCTTTTCAAGTAGTAAACCCCTTAGTAAAAGCCCAATGTTCCAACAGTGCAACAAGACAAGCATATATCAAAAACTAAAGAAAGGACTCATATAAGTAAACACATATACATCAGGAAACTGCAATCATGAGCTGACTTTTGTAGACAAGAGGATTACAACAAACCTTATACACTGCAAAGAAACACCTGTTTTCCGGGCACCTGAGTGGCTCAGTCATTAAGCATGTGACTTCAGCTCAGGTCATGATTTCATGGTTTGTAAGTTCGAGTCCCACATCGGGTGAGCTTGTGCCCCACTTCAGGTGAGCCCCGCTTCTGTCTGTCTGTCTCTCTCTCTCCCTCTCTCTGCCCCTCGCTCACTTGTGCCCTCTCTCTCTAAAAAAATTAAAATAAAAAAAAAACACTTGTTTTCATCTCCCACCTAAACACAAGTTAAAACTATATGAAAATATTGTTAAGTTTTCCTTTGAATATGTAAACCAAAAGAAAGTTGTCATTGATGATTTAAAAAAACTACTAAAGCCGAGATGGAAGGCCATGATCTCCCCAACTCTCTACAGCTCCCTCATACAAACCCTAAATACCCACACACACACCGCTGATGAGATCTTTCCAAAAATGCCAACTGTGAAACATATGAACATTCTACCTCTTCCACAGGTACACTTAATGTCTTAAAACCAGAATAACAAACACATTTTATCTCCTGTGCCATCTATGATCTATTTGTGAAGGCTGGCCTAGGTCACTTGAGAAGGACTCTAAGGCTTAGCTAGTACAGGGATAAGAGCACCACGCTGAATCACTGACTTCTGTCAGCGTTGACACTAATGGGCATACCAGTGCCACAGAGGTGTGGCACATAACTGTTCCACACGATGGTCTCCAAAGTAGAGGAGGTCTACCCCCAAGGCTATGCATCACAATCCATCAGTACTTACACTTCTTTTCATCTTTACAAAAAAAAAAAAAAAACAGGAAAATAACTAAGCTTCACTAGCATTTGATTTAAGAAATGACACCGACATCCTCACTCTCTATACGTCAGACGGTCACATATCATATATGGAATTCAGAACACACTGTAGTGAAGAAAGACAATGCAGAGTGGTTGATAGTAATGCTCTCATTTGTTGATTCTCTTTCAGTTTTTTGTGATATGTTGTGGATTACATGTGCTTAATTAAAATTAGATTCTATCTCTAGTTTTCGTTAAACTTGTAGAAAATGGACAAATGGTCTTAACATATTCCTGGAAAGAAACTGTAGTTTTAAAATAATAATAATAATAACAATAATAATGCTAGTACAGTGATGCCTAGATGGCTGAGACAGTTAAGTGTCCAACTCTTGATTTCAGCCCAGGTCACAATCCCATGGTTTATGAGTTCGAGCCCAGCATGGGCCTCCACGCTGGCAGTTAAGGAGAGTTTCTCTCTCTCTCTCCCTGCCCTTCCTGTATGCGTGCTCTTTCTCTCTCAAAATAAATAAATAAACTTAAAAAAAAATAATGTCGTACATGCAAATGACAAGAAAACAGCAGGGTTAATTATTAATTAATACGTGTCTTCATCCTACTGTGGTAAGACCATTACAATATTTGTCTCCAATGAATCATGCCTCCTTGTGGGCATGCCCCTTAGCAATGTGGCCCTGTTGCTTCTCCTATCAAGAGATGGGGACCATTTCTCCACCTTCTTGAATCTGGACTGGCTCTGTGACTTTCTCTGGCTAAAAGAATGCGACAAACATTGTCAAACCCTGGAGTCTGGGTCCTAAGAGGCCTAGCAGCTTCAGCTCTCTCTCTGTGTAAACCCTAAGACCACCATGCTATAAGGAAGCACAGTTCAGCCTACTAGAGGATAAAAGTCCATGCAGAGAACCGAGACAACAGCTGGCACCAACTGCCAGCCACATGAGTGATGCCAGGTGAGGCCAGCAGACAAACTCTCTAGCTATGCCTAGCCTCAAATGCTGACCCATGGAAACATAAGAAACCATGGCAGCATTATTCTAAGCCATTAAGTTTTGGGTGGTTTGTTAAACTGCAATAGATAATTGATAAGCCTGTTAAAAGCCCTGTGTCAAATACATCATGTGGTAAATATAAGGATGATCAAAGTATATCTGAAAGAAAAAAAGTCCCCCCAAATTGAAATTATCTAGAAGACTGTTCGAAAATAAGATATAAATGCATTATTAACAATGGACCTTTCCCCAAATATATCTCCTGCTCTAAGATAGTAGCTAGTGAGAGTAGTACATATGTCTATCATTTTAAATAAATAATATAAACATACTGGAAGATTTATACACAAAAATGGCTTTCTAAAGGCAGTCCATAATCCCAAAAGTTTAGAACCACTGAGTTAATAAAAGAAGTACCCATATATAATTTATAAATACAAATAGACAGATATAGGTATAAAAGTTCATTTTCTTTTTTATTTTAATTTTTTTAATGTTTATTTATCTTAGAGAGAAAGAGAGAGAGAGAGAGAGAGAGAGAGAGAGAGAGAGAGAGACAGAGCGCAAGCAGGGGAGGAGTCAAGAGACAGGAAGACACAGAATCCGAAGCAGGCTCCAGGCTCTGAGTTGTCAGCACAGAGCCCGACACACAGGACATGAACCCACGAGATCATGACCTGAGCTGAAGTTGGATGCTTAACCCACTGAGCCACCCAGGCGCCCCAAGTTCAGTTTCTTTTGAAGCGAAGGTGCCAAAATTTTTTGACAATCTCTAGTGAGCTGCAGTACACTAGTTCATTTAGTAAAGTTGATATAACAGCCTCATCAGACTACCTAGTCCACCTCTATTTCCAGACATTACAAATTCCAAATATCCCAGGAAGTAAGGATCTCCATAGTTCTAATATTTTGTTTTTACTAATACAATGCCTATACCTTACAGTACCTACACTCCTCCCCATCCCACAATATTTTATTTGTTATACTATTCACTACATTGAGATCACAACACAAGTTCCAAGTTTCCTAGCATGGCAGATTTCTATCTTGGATGCACAGTGACATCATTCAATGACAGAGGAAATGTGGATGAAAAGCACTGGATAGTTTGGTGATGGGAAGAGGATCTATGGTGATATGGCCAATGAAAGGGAGCCTTGAGCATGTCAAGTGCAAAGTGGAAACAGTCACTGAAAACGAAAGCCTGAAAACAAGAGAAGAGGGAGCAACAGAACAAAAGACAGAACAAAGACAAAACAAAGAAAGGAGACTGAGTAGAAATGGAAGAAATAGCCTTAAACAAGAGGCACAGCCCGTTTTCTGAGACTGGAGCTGAAGCAATAAAGAATGATGGACACACAGATAGTTCAGGAAAAAGATGCTGAAAGCCAAGGGAGTTTTTGCCTGACAGTCTTCAGTTTCTCTGTGATGTTGGTTAAAAGGCAAGGTCACCCACAAAGAAAAGAGTTATCGACTCTGTGAAGAAAAAGATGAAGTCTTCACCTTTTTGTGTCATACCAGATATTTAAATGAATACCAATTTCGGGGCACCTGGGTGGCTCAGTCATGTGAGTGTCTGACTCTTAATTTCGGCTCAGGTCATGATCCCAGTGTCATGGGATCGAGTCCCACACTGGACTGAGCATTCAGTGTGGAGTCTACTTAAGATTCTCTCTCTCCCTCTGACCCTCCGGCGCACACAGGCACGCTCTCTCTCTCTCAAATAAAAAAAATAAATAAAAAATAAATGAATACCAATTTTAAGTTTACTATCTTATGCTATCTCTAGCTATTTCAAGTCAAAACTAGAACATTTTTTCATTGTTATTTTGCCCTTCTCTATTTCTTCTGTACTACCTGCACAAGAGAAATAAGAATGGGGGAAAAAAGAGAGAGTACAGAGAGAGAGACAAAAGCACATGAGAAGTCATAGCCAAACCACAATCTGAAAATAAAATCTTATCCATCTTACGCAGCAAGATACAATACAGATCAACTTATTCTCTGACAGCTATCTACTATGTAAGCTGGGCTACTCAGAAAAGTTTACCAATACCTTGAACCTACTTGTCAATGTGTTAGTGAATATGGCATCCATTTTTACTAATGATATAAAATTAAATTCCGGGACAGCCAAAACTCTAGTCAACCCTTTACACTATGTAATCTTCACAAATCATAATTAAACTAGAAAAGAAGCATTGTTGAATGTATTACTGAATCTGACACTGATACTGTACCTTAATAATACAGATGGCTCCCACAAGGGATATATAATTGAATACATGTCAGAGAGTGCCTAAATCCCTTGAAATTTTATTTAAAAATTCGTATTCGCATGACAATTTTTCTAAAAACAGCATTCATGACTTTCATTAGTTTCTCAAACAGTTTATGTCCCTAAAATATGTATGAACTATCACTATTGATATCTCTCTTCTCCAATGTTAAAAGACCAACTCTGCTTAAAGACCTCCCAAAAAAGGCAAATAGAACACACGCCCAGTTAGGCCAAGGCCTCTTCATCAGGGCAGCAGGAAGACCATATGTTTAGCTGACTAAGATGAGCTAAAGTAATTCTGTTGAGAAGTAGGCTATACTATTTTTTGGCATTTGCTTGTTTTCTTAAATGGTTTGTTTAGAAATAAAAGAAAGGTACAAATTAATAACAGACTTCAACCTAAATAAAAAAATAAGATGATAGTACTGAAAAAAAAAAAAAAAGAAGCAGCAGCTCCTTTCCTTATCCTTAAATTGTCTGACACCAGGATAAAATTACCATATTCAAGGACAGTATAGCCCTCAAAAGTAGATTAAGACCACCATGGTTCAAGCTATCCAGTAACGGCACTAAGCATAAAACCTAAGGTAGATATATTTTTATTTATCTTGTGAGATTCAAAGACCATGGAAATATACACACGCGCAGACTGGAAAGACTTTAAGAGAGAAAGGGCTACTCCCAATTGTTGCTTCTGAACAAATTCTTTAAGGAAACTGAAGAACAGAAAAACCTATCTATAAAATTTGAGAATTACAACCTTTTTAAAAGGCTGTTGTGTGATTTCCAGTTTTGTTCTTTGCCTCTTTTTCTTCTCTATAAAGCAATCATGAGTTCCTCAACATATATACGAAAGAGTATTTGCAGGGCGCCTGGATGGCTCAGTAGGTTTAAGCATCAGACTCTTGATTTCGGCTCAGGTCATGATCTCATTCATGGTCATGAGATCGAGCCTTGCATCGGGCTCCACACTGAGTGTGGAGCCTGCCTGGGATTCTCTCTCTCCCTCCCCCTCTCTGCCCCTTCCCCGATCTCTTTCTCTCAAAATAAATAAATAAACATTTCAAACAATTTTTTTTTAAAGACTGTATTTGCTCAATCAGTACTGGAGCACAAATTACAAGCTTAAAATTCACTGGTTACAGGGTTTCATTTTTGAAAGATGAAAAAGTTCTGGAGATGGATGGTGGTGACAATTGCACGACAGTGTGATGTATTTAGTATTTAAACTGTACATTTTAAAATGATGAAAAAGGTAAATTTTATGTTAAGCATATTTTACTACAATAAAAAAAATTTCACTGGTATATAGAAGGGGAAAAGACTCACTGGAGGAGAGTCCAGATAAAATGGTATCTAAGCGAAAACACTGCACTTAGGATTTCAAAGAGAAATTGTACCTTGAGATATCAATGCTGAATAGAATACTCATAGGTGTTGTCACGAAATTAGTAGCCTAAGGAGACAGGAAAATATTAAAACTTTTATTATAATATCCATGTAAATTCCCTGTCCTTAACTGCAAGAGTGCTCTGCCAAGGGGAAAGAAAAGTATATGTAGGTATGATATAAGAAGAATTTGCCGAATGCCTGGTACGTACAAAGCAGTGTGCTAGGTTCTTTGGGGACAAAAAGATGAAACCAGATCAGACATACGCCCTCGAAAAATGCCAGTAAATGACTCTCCTCTCAGTTCCACTTCCGGAACTCTGTCATAGGTCCAGGTCCCCCCTCCTCCAAACACCGGCCTCAGATCCCTTTTATTGCCTAGTATTCTGCAGGTGGGCCCCCTGTGGTTTACAGCCCACTCTCCCCAAGGTGGTGTGCTCAGGACAGAACACGCCTTCGGCACTGGCAGTGCAAGGCTGTAGAAATAAAGGCTCTTAAATTCCCTGCTTCTCTCCCAATCTCATTAACATCTCATTGGTAAACAGTGCAAATCATCTCCCCTGGAAGGCTATTCTGATTCCTAAAACAATATTTTTTCAATTTTTAGAAATTTCTAAATACTTACAAATTTATATAAACATCCATTATCACTGTTCGCTTTTAATGGCTAACCACACTCAGAGGCCTCAAATGTTGGCTGACTTCTGAGTTTTAAGCAAACACACACACGTGCAAGGAGGCACCACAACCTGGCAGTCTTTTCTTTCCCCCGCCACCCTGCCAGACAAATGTCCTAATCTGCAGAGAATTTTCTCCTCCACATGCACACACGCAACTAATAATTGAAAGCTGTTCTAAATTTGCTATAGATGTGCAATTAGAAAAGTATGTCAGGAAGGTAAAGTAGCCTGGATTTGTCAACAACTTTTTTTTTTTTTTTTTTTTTGCAAGCTTTCAAAACAAAAGGTAGCCAATGGAAAACTTTCAACTCACAGGGTTAAACTCTTGCTCATTGTGTTGTTCACTAGTGTCTCACAAAGAACAAAGAGTCTAGGAGTGAAAAATTCAACTCTAATGATCTGACCACTTCTCATACTTCCTAGTCCAGGTGTTACTTTCCCTGGCCATCTTGGTGCTGTTGTTTATCTATTCACCTTCCAATGAAGACAGAAAGAATCCATCCCTATAAAATCAGGTTCGAAGGTCACAGAGCCTCTAATGCTTACAATTGCACATGCCTAGAAAAAGCAATAACTTAGGTGATCATCTGTCACTATTTAATTGAGAAAATTAACTTTTCTCTGTTTTGGTTTGAGGTTTATTGCACTACTGAGATCTGAAACAAAAGGCAATAAGTGAAATGCCACATTTCCGGTCAGTGAGGAGCACAGCAATAATTAATTATAGTTTCTGATAGTCCTCATTACTTGTTCAATGTGCTTCCTATCTTACACTTTTGATACATTTCATGATCAATGGCCAGAGGTTACAGGTAGAGAAGGTTTAACTACAAAGGGGCAGCCCAGGAGGTTCTGGAGGTGATAGAAATGTTGTGTACCCTGTCTGTGATGGAGTTACATGAATCTATGCATGTTTTAAAAATTCATGTACACACAAAAAATTACTGTATATAAATTTTAAAACTTTTTAAACTACTTTAGCATACCTGCTAAAACTTTTTGGAGTTTTAGGGAGATCTAGAAGGATGTAAGATTATATAACTAAGCTAGATTCCTCTTGTTCTAGAACATCCTTAGGTCTATTCATCTGGACCGGCTGTTTGAATATTTCTTTTTCTTCCTTTTTTTTTTTCCCTCACATATCAGTTCCCTTAGCATTATTTTGATGGAGTTTTTGTGCTCAGTAAAGAAAACATCTGGCAGAGGACAAGAATAAAGCATTTGCTGAGAACACAACAATCCCAGGAATTCTCAACTGGGTTTCTGCAAGGTCAGGTCAAAGGGCACACCATGGGGATTTAGGAAAGGCTCTAGATCCAAACCTCAGACTTGGCTCCACTGCACTCTGCACAGTGCTCTGCACAGTATCTAGGGATACTGAAAAGAAAGTATAGCGCACCAGTAAACTGACCTATTCATACCAAAAATATCAACACAGAAGGAGATAAAATATTTTGAGCTCAGTGTACAGGTCAATCTAGTAACTAAGAAATATAATCACCAGATGCATAGTGAAGTTATTTGAGGAGACTGTAGAAAATCTAAGACAACTGCCAACAAAATAAAGATCCATTTAAGCCTCACTAATTTTAGTGGCCTGAATTGCTTATTTAAACAGAGTAGCATTTGGTTTCTCAATGACATTAAAGTGATCATTACAAATATAGTAAAAAACAAAAGCAAATAAAACCCTGCATTTATTAATACTGAAGCCTGAAAATAATAAGGAAAACCTCTTAAGGTTAAAAGAAAATTTCCCCTCCAAAAGTAGTGGCTCATGCTTTCCCAGCTCAGTTTGTTTAAAGACACTCATGGAAGCGCAATGAGTGGGTGGCTCAATCAGTAAAGCGTCCAACTCTTGATTTCAGCTCACATCATGATCTCACAGTTCATGGAAACCAGCCCCCCTGCTTTGGGCTCTGCGCTGATAGCATGGAGCCTGCTTGGGACTCTCTCTTTCTCTTTCTTTCTTTCTCTCTCTCAAAATAAATAAACATTTTTTAAAAATAAGAATAAAATAAAAAAGTAAAAATACACATAGAAAAAAAGGTGTTGCAATCATTGAATGAGAAGATGGAGAGGTGGAGACCCAGTTGGTATCAGGCTATCAATACCCAAGCTACACCCAAGTGAAGACTTCAATTATCTGATAAAATCACATAGCTCTCAAAACACAAACATCCCAAAATGCCATGTTTATTAAGAACGTGCTGGGTGTTGGAAACAGTGCTAAGTACTTTATATACATCATCTTACTTGACCCTTATAAATAAAAGAAGAATCTAAGACTTTTTGCTCAGTCATATTCCAAGTGATAGATCCAAGTTTTAACCCAGCTTTTCCGACTCCAAACCTATGCCTTTAATACTGAAGATACTACAAAAGTCTTTCTACAAGAAAGACTTGATCAGGAATAGATATGAGCTTACTTTCTCTAAAAACTATTATAAAGACGGTTGATTGATATTCTGTAGGCTGTATTATCGGTAAAACTGCATGACGAAGATAAGGGCATCACCTCTCCTGGTCTTCAATAGTGCTAGTCAAATTCATAAAAGTAAATGCCTGTTGTCCTTGAGAGTGTTAGCAATGGAACCCGTCTCCTTTCTCCTAAACCTAAATCTACTAAAGGGTCTACATTCTCAGACCATTATCTCAAAGTGTTTTTTTTTTAAATTTTTTTTTTAACGTTTATTTATTTTTGAGACAGAGAGAGACAGAGCATGAATGGGGGAGGGACAGAGAGAGAGGGAGACACAGAATTGGAAGCAGGCTCCAGGCTCCGAGCCATCAGCCCAGAGCCTGATGCGGGGCTCGAACTCACGGACCACGAGATCGTGACCTGAGCTAAAGTCGGATGCTCAACTGACTGAGCCACCCAGGCGCCCCTCAAAGTGTTTTTATAACCACTGTAACCAAACACAATATTTTTTTACATTTTTTTAATGTTTCATTTATTTTTGAGAGAGAGAGAGAGAGAGAGAGCGCACGCGCATGAGCAGGGGAATGGCAGAGAGAGAGAGGGAGACACAGAATCCCAAGCAGGCTCCAGGCTCTGAGCTGTCAGCACAGAGCCTGATGCAGGGCTTGAACCCACAAAGAGTGAGATCATGACCTGAGCTGAAGTCGGCTGCTTCACCAACTGAGCCACCCAGGCGCCCCTCAAATGCAATCTTCTTAAAGTAAGAGTAGCTTTGGTTGGTGTTAATTCCCTTCATTATATTTTATAATGCATAATTCTTCTATTTATATAATGTTACAGTGATTTCTATAGTCACTTACATAAGAAACCTATTTTCTTAGGTATAATGATCCCTGCTAGTCCAATGAAAGTATTAAGGAAAGATAAATGAAATGACAAAATATATCTATCATGCTCTATGAAATCTATTTTATAGAATTATATTAAACAGATCTAAACATAGGGTGGAGAAAAACTAAATGTGAGAAAGTACTCACCAAGTTTAACATGGAATTAAGATAGAATAAATTACTATCTGCCAGCAGGGTCCAAGAATTTAATCACATTTAAGTAAAAAATGGCCAAGATTTACAACCATTTTTTGAAAAATTTTTTTAACGTTTATTTATTTTTGAGAGAAAGAGACACACAGAGGGCGAGTGGGGGAGGTGCAGAGAGAGAGGGAGACGTATAATCCGAAGCAGGCTCCAGGCTCTGAACTGTCAGTGCAGAGCCCAACAACAGGGGCTTTCACCCACGAGCCGTGAAATCATGACCTGAATCGAAGTCAGATGCTCAACCAACTGAGCCACCCAGGCGCCCCAAGATTTACAACCATTTTAAAACATATCTTTGCTGTCCTTGTTTGCTTTGTATACTTTTCACTGTATTGGCATCAGATATTAGAATGTATCTAATCTAATCAGAATTAGTAGTAAAGATATAGCAGAATATCAGGAAAATCTGGGATCTGGGAATAACCAGAACTAATTAGTCCTTATCCTTGAATTTAAACACTCTAAAAACATTATACTTGGAATTCTTCTTTAGACCAAGAAACATTATCTACACAGCTAAATATATATATATATGTGTATATATATGTATATATATATGTATATATATATACATATATATACATATATACATATATATGTATACATATATGTATATATGTGTATATATATGTATATATATGTGTGTGTGTATATATGTGTGTATATATATATATATATATATATATATATATATATATATGGTTTTAAATCTTATATCATGGTTGATTTTTAAAACATAAAAGAGGGGCGCTGGGTGGCGCAGTCGGTTAAGCGTCCGACTTCAGCCAGGTCACGATCTCGCGGTCCGGGAGTTCGAGCCCCACGTCGGGCTCTGGGCTGATGGCTCAGAGCCTGGAGCCTGTTTCCGATTCTGTGTCTCCCTCTCTCTCTGCCCCTCCCCCGTTCATGCTCTGTCTCTCTCTGTCCCAAAAATAAATAAACGTTGAAAAAAAAAATTAAAAAAAAAATAAAACATAAAAGATTCTCTGTTGGGGTTGTCAGCATGTAGGCCTGCACAGGAAGAACCTAAATAGTCAGGTCCTGCAAGCCGGATTTCTAGAACTAGAGAGGAAAAAGAAAGGGAAGTGAGGAAGGAGAAGGGAGAAAAGAACAGGAAAAAAAGGAGACAGGGCACCTAACCAGGTAAGGTTAAATATTTATTCTATATTTTAAGTATTTATTCTGTATTTCTTTTTTTTTTTTTTAAGTTTATTTATTTTGAGAGAGAAAGAGTGCACACAAGAGAGACAGCAAGGGAGGGGCACAGAGAGAGGGAGAGAGAATCCAAAGCGGGCTCCATCCACGCTGTCAGAGAAGAGCCCGACATGGAGCTCGAACCCAAGAACCATATCACAAACCATGAGATCACAATCTGAGTTGACACTAAGAGACACTTAACCGACTGAGCCACGCAGGCACCCCATTATTCTAGATTTCAATCATGGTGTTTTTATATCTGACTTGAAAAAACACCATTCATACACAAGCAAAGTAAGATAGTAACTTCATAAACAGATATAGCACAAGAATACTAGCTCATTCAGACCTGTAATGTGAGACCACTACCTTTAAACATAAGCTTTAATAGTCCATTCCAATGATGACAAGAGAAATACATCTTGCTTCCAGTCATCTCTTAGAAAGGCAAACAGAGGCTTTCCCTGACCAGGTCTAAACTTTATCTGATAATAAGGTGGTTGTTCTCAGGCTCCTCTGTAGTAATGTTGAATAGCAATTAGGCTGTATATTTATATATTGTATTTACATTTTAAATAACCTCTTTCATATTCCCGCATGTCAGAAGGTAAATTACATTATAAAAACATAACCAGATAGCACCTTACTTGTTAATAATTTCAATTCATTTCTACCCCATAACACAGATCTACAGTACTGATCTCAAGTTCAAGTCAAAAGTTAGTTCAATGAACTGAACTGCACTTCCACATTAGTGTGGTACATTTATTCATGATACTTGGGGGAGTAGGAAATCCCAGGAGTGTTACAATAGAATGAAGTTCAGTTATTGTACAAACCACCCAAGAAAAACTTCACAGTGTGGGTCATGTTCCTTTATTTTAAATTCAACAGAAAGTTTAGTTTCCCAATGAAGTAATAATGAGGCCACTGGCTCTCTCCCACAAGATTCTGAGGCCAAGCCAATTAATTATATGAAGGCCAGCCTATCAGCACTATTTTCCTTCACTGTTCTTCTAATTCACTCTTCCTCATCTTCTCCTGAGGCTACACAGGCACCACTCACTCATCAGAACACATGCCCAAGGACAAACGAAATGAGTTTGTGGGCCTGCAGTAGTGGCTGGGGTGGGGAGTGTGATATTTTTCAACCAAAAGAAAGTGTTGAAGAACACACATTCTCTTCTCAACAGGGATAAATATTTATCTTAAGAATTCAAGGCAAGGGAAAGAGATCATTCTGATTATCACAAATTTTCAACCTCTATCATCACCTTCAAGATTTTTATATTTATAAAAAACATTTGCTTTGTTGCCCATTATATTATTTAATCTGCTCTCTTCTTTAGTAAGGCATACAATATAACAGAGAACCAAATGGACCTTAATTTAACTTACATCTAACACATAATTACGATCCTATCTTGCCACAGCTAACAAGAAACCTGAAAAACAAAGACTCCTCAATTACCCCACATAAAGGAGAAAAGAAAATCAATAATCATAAAGATAAGTAATCCCTTAAATAAGGGGAACTCTTTCTCTCTACCCTGAAAGTTGAAACTTTCCCACCTCATGCCCAGTCCACCAACAAATCCTATCTACGTGTATTCCAAATCTGATGACATATTTTTTTTGTTCAATATATTTTATCTAAGTTATACACACAAGGCTATACATAACTAAGTTGTACACAGTCAAATCATTCTATAGGGTTTGTTATGAAAAGCAAGTTTCCTCCTTTCCTCTTTCCCCCTAAATCTGCTCCCCAGACTCAACCACTCTTTTGATGTTTATTTACTTTACCCTCTTTACCTTTATATAGCATGCTTATGGGTGCTCCAGCCTGTTTTTTTTTCTGATTGTTTAAATTGTGGTAAAATTTACATAACATACAATTTTCCACATTAACCATTTTTATTTTTATTTGATCTCCCACTTGTCACTTTTTTTTTTTTTAGTTTAGTTTTTTAATTTACAGCCAAGTTAGTTAGCATATAGTGAAACACTTATTTCAGGAGTAGATTCCTTAGTGCCCCTTACCCATTTGGCCCATCCCCCCTCCCATAACCCCTCCAGCAACCCTCTGTTTGTTCTTCATATTTAAGAGTCTCTTATGTTTTGTCACCCTCCCTGTTTTTATATTATTTTTGCTTCCCTTCCCTAATGTTCATCTGTTTTGTACCTTAAAGTCCTCATATGAGTGAAATCATATGATATTTGTCTTTCTCTGACTAATTTTGCTTACCATAATGCCCTCTAGTTCTATCCACATAGTTGCAAATGGCAAGATTTCGTTCTTTCTGATTGTCGAGTAATACTCCATTGTATATATATACCATATCTTCTTTATCCATTCATCCATCGATGGACATTTGGGCTCTTTCCATACTTTGTTGGAAAGCTATTGTTGATAGTTGCTGCTATAAACATTGGGGTGCATGTGTCCCTTCGAAACAACATACCTGTATCCCTTGGATAAATACCTAGTAGTGCAATTTCTAGGTCGTAGGGGAGTTCTATTTTTAATTTTTTGAGGAACCCCCATACTGTTTTCCAGAGTGGCCGCACCAGTTTGCATTCCTACCAGAACTGCCCAAGAGATCCTCTTTCTCTGCATCTTCACCAACATCTGTCATTGCCTGAGTTGTTAATGTTAGCCATTCTGACAGGGGTGAGGTGGTTGTCTCATCGTGGTTTTGATCTGTATTTCCCTGATGATGACTGATGTTGAGCATTTTTTCATGTCGGTTGGCCATCTGGATGTCTTCTTTGGAGAAGTGTCTATTCATGTCTTTTGCCCATTTCTTATTTGTTTTTTGGGTGTTGAGTTTGAGAAGTTCTTTATAGATTTTGGATACTAACCCTTTATCTGATATGTCATTTGCAAATATCTTCTCCCATTCCATCAGTTGCCTTTTAGTTTTGCTGATTGTTTCCTTCACTGTGTAGAAGCTTTTTATTTTGATGAGGTCCCAATAGTTCATTTTTGCTTTTATTTCCCTTGCCTCTGGAGACGTGTTGAGTAAGAAGTTGCTGTGGCCAAGGTCAAAGAGGTTTTTGCCTGCTTTCTTCTCGAGGATTTTGATGACTTCCTGTCTTTCATCCGTTTTGAGTTTATTTTTGTGTAAGGTGTCAGAAAATGGTCCAGGTTCATTTTGCTGCATATCGCTGTCCAGTTTTCCCAGCACCATTTGCTGAAGAGACTGTCTTTATTCCATTGGATATTTCCTGCTTTGTCAAAGATTAGTTGGCCATATGTTTGTGGGTTCATTTCTGGGTTCTCTATTCTGTTCCATTGATCTGAGTGTCTGTTTTGGTGCCAGTACCATATTGTCTTGATGATCACAGCTTTGTAATACAGCTTGCAGTTCATATGTTAACCATTTTTAAGTGTAAAGTCCTGTGACATTAGGTACCTTCTTAGTGTACAACCATCACCACCATCCATCTTCAGAACTTCTTCATCTTCCCCAACTGAAACCGTGTAGCCATTCAAGACTAATCCGTCATCTCCTCTACCTCAGCCCCTGGAAACCATCATTCTATTATTTGTCTTTATAAATTTGACTACTTCAGGAACCTCATAAAAATGGAATCATACAGGGGCCCCTGAGTGGTTCAGTCCGTTAAGCGTCCAACTCTTGATCTCAGCTAAGGTCTTGATCTCAGGGTCATGAGTGCAAGCCCTACATTGGGCTCCACACTGCACGGGAAGCCTACTTTGAAAAAAAAAAGGTGGAACCACACGTTATTTGTCCTTTTGAGCCTGGCTTATTTCACTTAGCATAATGTCTTCAAAGTTCATCCATGTTGTAGCATGTGTCAAAATTCTCTTGTTTTTTAAGACTGAATAATATTCCATTATATGTATGTACCACATTTTGTTTATCCATTCATCTGTCAATGAACCCTTCAGCTGCTTCTACCTTTCGCTATGTGTTAGTTAGTTTTAAGCATTATCTATTGACATTCCATCATGGAAGATGAGGATTTAGGTCTCTTTCACACACATAACACACCAGCACCACATATCTGCCTGCAGTGTCCATTCACCTACTCCTCCAAAACAGGACAAATCCTATAATTTATATAATTTATAGATATAGATAACTATAGATATAGATAACTATATTTATATAGTTATAAGTGCTAAATGAATCTATTAGATTCATTAGATAAATTATATAAATGCAATCCACAGCCAAGCCATGTCAGATACTATGATCACTTTTCCTTTCTTACACAATTTTGGTTTTCTGGAGTTAAGTTTTCTTGTTTTTAAGTTTGCTTAAGTTCTTTAAGTACTTAGCATTACTTTATTCCCAAATTCTCCCCAACTATCTGAATTTCCTCTCAGTGTGTACAAATACATCCAATATTTTGCCACTTTCACCTTCTCAGAATACCTCTTTTAAACTTTCTAAAACACTCCAGACTGTGCTGGTTGTACTTTCTGCCTGCTTCCCCACTGTCAACCAACTCCCTCCCTTTTAATCATCATCTTAGAAACTCCATTTGTCCCTCTCCTCTCTTGGGTTATCTATGCCCTCAACATCCTATATCTTTCCTTTTTGGGGGTGGGAGGGAGGAGTGGTCATAGGAAGCAAATTTTTGAGGACTTTCATTACTGCAAACATCTTTATCCTATCCTTACACTTGCTTGATATTGCAGCTAGATAGGGAAATATGGATGGGTAATCATTTTCCCTTAGAACTTTAAAGATACTGCTCTGTTTCAGTCTACGTTCCAGTGTTGCTATAAACCAAAATCATTTTGACACTGAATCTTGTTTTTTATCTCTAGAAACATTTAGGATTTTCTATTTGACCTCTGACCTCTGATATCACACAACATGCCTGGATCTAAGACTTTTTTGATCCCTTTTGTTAGGCATTTGATTGATCTTTTAATCTGGAAGTTCATGTCTTAGAATTTTGGGAAATTTTCCCATTATTATTTCCATGAATTCCTTCCCTTCATTTTCTCTGCTTTCTTTTTCTAGAACACCTAGTACTCAAATGCCAGATATCCTAGACTGACCCCCTAATATTCTTAGATCTTTTCTATTTCCCATGTTCCATCTCTTTTTCCCTTTACTCTTCTCTTTGGGGGATTTTTTCCACTTTATTTTCACAACCCTCCTTTCAGTTTTTTTTTGCTATCATATTTTTAATTGCCAAACATTCTTTTTGTTCTCTGAATTTCTCCTTTTGTGTAGCTTTCTTGTTTTTACATATACAATTTTTTCTCTTATCCTTCTGGCTCTATTGATTGTTTTGCCTTTTACGTTTTGCTGTTCTTGCATAATATCTTCTCCAAGTTTCTTCTTTATATGTGCTTGTTCTGACCTCTAACTGTTATGTTAGAGGATTTTCTCAAATGTCTGCTGATCCTTAGTGATCTGCTCATATTTCAAGTTGGGAAACTAAAAGCTAATGTCTATGCATGTGCATGAGTCTAGTCAACTGTGGATTTCAAAATGATCTGACTGGTCCATTTGGTTGAGGACTACCGAGTGGACATACCTTTAGGACAGTTCTTTTGCACTAATCATATTATTCACAGTACTTTCCAGTCTCATACCTGAAGGGTATAAACCTGGCTATTAGAGCCCTAGAGACCAAATCAGAGAAGAGGGCTATAAAATGCAAGTTGAATCTCAATACTCAGTATACAAACTTTCACTATTTTTATACCCCCAGCTTGTGTCTATTGTCCTCTGGTCTTCTGCTAGAGCTGGGATAGGGCAGTCACCTGGTGGAAAAAGCTGGGGAAGGAATCAGGTTGTCTAACTGCTTTTGAAATAGACAGTCAACCAATCCCTCTGTCTGAACATCAGTTTACCCCTCTTTTCCCAAAGGAACCTAATGCTAGCAATTTCTTAGACATGGGGGTTCTGCAAAACACTAAAAATTGGATTGTCCCAAGCTTTTTCTACTACTGGCTTAGGACTGAATTTTCTTGGATATGCTAGGACAATTATCACACAACACACCTTCCTACATTCCAGCTTCCAAATTATGTTGCTATCATCTAACCCTCCTATATTCTTTACGTTTGAGAGCTCATGCTGTAAAAACAAAACAAAACAAAAACAAAAAAACCTTGGCTATTGTTTTTACAAGTTTGAAGAGGTAGAAAATATAAGTGTATATGTTGAATTCACCATTTTTAACAAGAAGTCAATTTGATAACCTCTTAGTACTTCCATAGTACTTACAGAAAAGGTCAAAACCCATTCAAAAAGCAATTACAGATATTTTCACGTACTTAAGAATGTAATTGGAGACTAAGAGCATATACCTTAGAACATTGTTTTTAAATATGTCTTTTCCTGAAAAATGTTAAGGTGTAGGTATATTAAATTTAATTAAATAACACAATAGACATTAATTGATTAACTATTTATTAACTATCTACAATCCCTAAGTACTATGCTAGTAAGGTACTGGAGCTATAAAAATAAAACCGTACCTCTGTCCTTTTACAGACCACAGACTGGCTGGGAAGACAGATAAGTAAAGCAGCAATCACATTAATGGAGTTCCCCACTGCTATGAGATGTCACCTTGGAGGGCCCTTGTGGCTCTCCACCTTCACCATTCTCCTAGCTTAGCAACAAGCTAGTTCAGTAAAACTGACTTAGCTCTTCTGAAGAATACTAGGTCTCTTTAGCTGATATAAGTGGATTGATATGACAATTCCCCTTACCAAGACATTCCTCTGACCAGCAAGTATCCACCTAATATGTATTGACTCTCTTCTGCTTCCTCCCAGCTTCCCTATAACTGATCTAGGGCAGGGTCCCTCTCCTGAGGCACATCCTGCTGTTTGTACAGCAAAGCTGAACCCATCAGCCCCTCCAGAAAATGACAGTAGAATGATGTTCCCACGCACTGTGCTGACTTTTCTGCCTATAAGGTTTACTGAGGGAATACTTACTTTACACCTGTATAGTGTGATGCTCATTGGTTTGTGTTTATGCTTCTTGCATGAGACCACCTTTGTCACTTATGAAATTCTTATATTTGGGTCAATTTCTATACTTGTATTCCATTCTACTTGTTAGTTTATTTTTATGATACTATGTTTTATTATTGCTCAAAACCCAAGGTTCAGTAAAAGAAATATTCTCAAAAAAAATTAATCTTAAAATTAGTGAAATATGTGTGTGTGTGCATATACACACACACACACACACACACACACACACAATCTATAGGTATATATATTTGTGAGCAATGATATAAGTATCATAATAACTGCTCCTCCTCTAGATTCTCTAAGCACTGTTTTATTTTAGGATGAGCACACCACAAAACCATAAGCTGTACTGAGAATCCATATGGTAATTTTCTCTTAAGTTTAATAAAAGAAAAATTTCTCCTAATAAGCTGATATGCTTTGCTTGGTCAAAGCAAATAAATATTATGTTTATTATAGATGCACACATATATATATGCCATAGTTTCCCTTTTTC
Organism: Felis catus; assembly: GCF_018350175.1. Classification (NCBI taxonomy): domain Eukaryota; kingdom Metazoa; phylum Chordata; class Mammalia; order Carnivora; family Felidae; genus Felis; species Felis catus. The sequence continues at coordinate 89,170,701 of NC_058370.1, forward strand.
TGTTAAAACAGAAAGTTCAAAACCAAACTGTGATGCTGTCTTCAAATCAGATTTAAAAAATAATCTTTCCTCTCTCATCCCAACTCAACACCAGTACAAGGATATTGATCTTCTATACTTCATAGTTGTCTAATATATACATGATTTTTAACTGAAATCAGGTTCAAAATGTTTCAGAAGTATATATAACAAATAAATTTTTTTAAGGCAAGGAGAAAAAAGCTGTCTAAAAACGAGATCTAATTCAAGGCCGAAAACTGCCACTGGAAATTTAATTTTAGGAAGGAAAAAAAAGTATTTCAACACATCAAGTTTAACCTCTAATTATCTTCACCTCCAAACTGTTAAGAGTCTATTCGTAGTCACTATTCACCTAGAATAGTTCTCTTTTTTTTTTTTAATTTAGCATTTATTATATCCCTGGGACTGAGCTAAGATACCTGGTTTCCCAAAATTTTTCACATCTTTAAAAGAGAATTAAAAATTCCAACTTTATAGAATTGTGCAGACTGACAGGGATGCTTAGCAACCTACTCATTGTAAAATAGCTACCAAATGGCAAGTCTAGGAGTCTAACCCAAACTCCAAAGTCTATTCCGTTAACTATCATATTACCTAATAGTAAATTCAATCCCTGCTATCAGACTATCTACCATACTCCGACTGCCATTCTGATTGCTGCTTATTTCAATAATCCCTATAAAACAGCTCTCATATTCCCCTACCCCACCCTCAGGCCATCCACACCATTAAAGACCAAGGAGTAAAAACCAGTACAAATATATAAATACTGAAATCAAGAAGAAAAGAGAATATAAAGTAAATCCAAGAATACCAGACCAACTGAGCACCAGATTCTCTGACTCTAAAAGTCACATGCTGTTGGAGTTTTGCGTAGAATCCAGCACAAAAGAGGTTTCAAGGGCACTACTGCTTTTCCTTGGCAGTCATCACACGGCCTGTGTTAGCTCAGTTCATAGTATGGAGCCAGATCTAAGTCAAAGGATGTTCTACACAATAAATAAAAGAGCACATTTTGCTCTAGTCGAGACTTAACCAAAGAAAGTCAAGGGTTGAAAGAACCATGGAGACAACTAACCTCACCCAAGGAGCAGTTTCTTTAAAACCAGTTACTAAAGGAAGACTGCTTAGGAGCCTTCAATTTCTTTTATGGGCAACCAGTTCCTCTTCTAAGCAGCAGTTATACAACCCATATAATTTGGCAAAGCCAAGTTAGAATTTTAAAAGTAAATAAATCCCTCCCTTTGTTAAACAGCTTCACATAGAAATCAACCTAGCCAAGAATGTTTATATTACAAATGTTACTTTGCCTCACAAGGCCTAAGGCAAACTAATCAAAATAAGAAATACAGAACTTCCCTCCTGTACAAATCAGTTCCATAATGAGTGAATTACAGAAATCAATTTCAAGAGGAAAACTAGAAGACAGCAGACAATTAACAAAAAAGAAGTCTTTAGACATTTTTTATAAAATCACTTCAAGCCAAAATGAAGTTCTAAAATAAGATATGCATAGTATTTTGGAAGCATACAGGAAGAAAATCAACTTAAAAAATAAGACAGGATAAAAGGTAGGGTTTTTCTACATACTTTACAGATGGCTCTATTTCCCATGGCAGAAGCCACAGGTGGGTCCACTAAATGCTATCAATCCAATACCATGTTATATATATATATATATATATATAGAGAGAGAGAGAGAGAGAGAGAGAGAGAGAGAGAGAGGAAATGAATGAATATTGAAGATTTTTTGAAAATAAAAACATGACTACTTAACTTAAAATTCAACAAGGTAATAAATAGCAGAATGGACAATTTTTAAATTCCTCCTCAGATTCTACTAAATGGTTGAACTTCTAATTTTCATACTTTCACATTTTCTTACTTTTCTGCAGCTTTTTAGGTACGTGGGAAGACAGATGAAAAACTCAGAGACCTTTAGCTAGACACCATTTTAAACTAGATTATACCATTCTTTCCTAGCTCCAAAGCAAAATAAAAATGTACAGGTTAGTAAAAAAGCAATTCTACTCAAGACCAAAATAATGGAGTATATTAATTTTCGACTCCTGTAATAAATTCCTATAAACTTAGCAGCTTAAAACCACACAGTTATCTCAGTCTCCATGGGTTAGAAGTTCAGCAGTTGCTGGGTCTTCTGCTCAGGATCTCACCAGGCTGAAATCATGGCGTCAGTCAGAGCTATGGTCTCATCTGGAACTCAGGGTCCTCTTCTAAACTCATTTATATTATAGGCAGAATTCAGTTCCGTGTGGTTGTAGGATTCTGGACCCCATTTTCTTGCCAGCTGTTAGCAATAGCTCTCAGCACCTCAAGCTGCCTACAGTTCCATGCCACCTGGCCCCTCCAAAACACAGCAATTTACTTCTTCAAGACCAACAGTAGCACATCTGCTGCAGCTTTAAATCTCTCTAACTTCTATATCTGATCTCCACTCCCTCTTTTAAAGGAGTTTGCCTGGTTAGATCAGGCCACATAATCAAGGAGGAGGATTTTACAGGACACATGTACCAAGGGAGCAGGAATCTAGGAGCCATCTTGGAATTCTGCCTACCATATGCAATCAAAGCAAAAAGCTTCCTAATGATAAAGCTTTATCTAGAGACAATATGACACTTTGAATACAGAGGAATGGATAAACCACATTCCTTCAGATCAGCCTCAAGAAGTATTTTTTGCAACGTATCTTTTGATAAAATTGGACAACAGTTTGAGATTATAATAACAGATAAAGTTTGGAGCCTAATTTGGTCATTAAAGTTTAATCAGGGTGGAGCCTTCAGGTACTTTGCTTTTGCTGGTATATCCCGATAAAGAAACCAATCTACCAGCTGCCTCCATCATTTCACAGTACCAAGGACAGAGTCCACCCATAGATCAATGCAGCAACTCAGGATATGGTGGGTAGAAGGCAAAGGGAGATGTCGACCATGAAAAAGCACAATCATCTACCTAATTTCTAGAAGAGCTCAAACCAGTAACCACTATTAAGTAAGACTTTCAAACCTATTTTGTCATATGGTTCCAAAGAAACCTACTTAGAAAAAAAAATTTTAAAGGAAAAGAACAAATTTCTATAGCCAAACCTGTGGTTGCTAAACTGAAAATAATAATGATGATGACAAAGTTCTAAATAGCATCATTGACAATGATGAAAATGAATTTACTAAAAACTGAATTAGTAAATCAGAAGGCAAACATATGCAAGGCAGGGGGAATGTCAAAGAGATGAAATAGCAAAGAAAAAAGGCAAGAGAATGGAAGATACGTTTTTTTTCAAACCTATATGGTAGCAGATTGTATCAGAGGCTAGCTAGCTATTCACCAAACCTATTTCTTGTTCCGCCTGGTCACACAGATAGACTAGATTTCCAAGCCTCACATGCAGCGTGCAAGCTATAGCCAATGTAATATTGGCAGCGTGATTTGTATCACTTATAAGCCTGGTCCATAAAAATCCCCCAGGCCTTATTTACTCTTTTTCCTTCTGAAACAATGTTAGAAGACATGTGTTGAAGTGATAGAGCCACAAGTTAAGAAAAGTCCTGGATCCCTTGATGGTCACCTGAAGAAGAGCTATGCTACAAGGAGGATCCACTTCAGACTTCCAGTGAGCATAAAATGAAACTTCTACGGTGAGATTTTAGAGCTTAGCTATGACAACAAGCAGAATTTTTTAAGGAAAACAGAAACTAGTATTGAAAGAATGGTTTTGCCTTAACAACGACAACAACAACAAAACTAAAATAAATGGCATTGATTTAGAGGTCAGGCAACAGGCAGCAAAAATATCTCTTTAACAAGTTGAAAGGCTGGATAAGCCTGTAATACTGTGGCAAAACAACCAGTAAAACTGGAACCTAAAAATAAATGAGAAGGCACACCACATGCCTATTAGGCCTGCAGCCTGATAAGTCAACGGAGAGTCAGAGTTATAACATACATTGGCATTTACTTTCTGCTTTTAGCAATGTATTACATAAAAGAGATGAGCACAAAAACAGTCTGCTGGTTTGCAAATAAAATTATAGGAAACAGAAGAAGTCCAGACTCTTGGGCCTCAGAGAGTTAGAAAGCTGAACACATATAGAATCCCAACAGAAAAAGAATGGTAAAGGGCTGAGTAATAACATCCAAAGAATACTTCTAGTTGAACAAAGTGACCCAATTCCAAAGCAAAATCAGATTCAGGTATGGTTCTCTTACTCATTATTTCATATAGCCTCAAAGTAGGGACATTAAAGCAAGAAAGGCATAAGGCAAAGCCTATGCTCCCCCAACTCCACTACCTTCCCAATAGGGGCAAAGAAAAAAATCATTCCTCAAAATTATAGTTAGAAAAGAGCACCAGGTCTGGTGTCCACAGAGAACCTATAGGAAAGAAACAGATCAGAGGCTTACTAAGTTTTGAGGTAACTATAATGCCCACAAATCTGGACTAAATAAACTTTTAACTGTTTAGAGCCTTAAAACAACCCTTTGGGCCCCTACACCTGAAGAAGCAGAAAGCAGGCAAAGATAAACACACACACACACACACACACACACACACACACACTTACACCTATAACTATTAGAGGGTATATGCATAAATATATACACATTTACAGATATTAATGTGGATATATCTAGAAATAGAGAGAGAAGAGAGAATGAGACAGAGATAGTCTAAGAAAGGCATATTCCACAGCACTTGCTTCTTTTTGAAAAAGAAAAAAACAGACAAAGAAAAAACAGAGTGCAACTAGGAGCCAGGAAGAACAGGCAAAGGAATTCCTCTCAGAGTGTTAATGTCTTAGCAAAAAAGATCCACTATTACCAAGCGAGAAAGATTTCCCAATGATGACCCAAAAAGATTACATGATTTGCATAAGAAGCAGGAATACTGTGTGTCTCCCATTATTCCCTTTTCTATATGTAAGTTTTTGTTGTAGTTATTCTATTCTAGCCTCTTCATTGGATGTGGGAGAGAACACAGGTGTAGATAGCTTGTCATCTGATTTCCTGGTCAGCAGCCCATCTGGATCTGGAGACATATCCGGATCTGATGAAGAGTTGTGAGCATCCCTGAAATATACTAGACTTTGAAATGGATGTACTAACTAGATGGGATACTAGAATACCCTCCTTGGGAAGGGTTAAGTGTATTCTATGGACAAGAGGAAGACTGAAGAGTTATTTGATGACCAAAGGGTAGACTGTGTCAGAAACTAGCTACTATTCACCAAACACGTATCTTTCTCCTCTTAATGATAGAGTGAGATTATATTTTCTCAGCCTCCTTTGCAGGTCGGTAAAGCCAAGTAATTAGGTTCTGGCCAATGAAACGTGAGTAGAAGTAATAATATGTTGCATCCATGACTAGCCCTTAAAAATTATCCTACGTGCAAAATTCCCTGGCCCTTCTGTACCAATCTTCAAACCCACATTAAAAATAGCAGAGCCACATGATGAAAAGATGCCCCAAATAACCAACGCGAAGAAAACCATCACAAGTCAGAAACACCATTTTGGGCTTGACATAAATGAAAAATAAACCACACCCTATCCCTCTTTTCCAACATCCACGAATTCAAATAAATATTTATTGAACAACTACTATGTACAAAGTATGTGGTAATTTCTCTCTTTCCTACTTTCCTTACTTTTTAGGTACTACAGATTTTAAAATGTGTTAAGATATTTTTATTCAAAGATCTTAACTAACATAGCATAGGATAGCCATGCATGCAGTAAGAGCTATATTTGATATAAATTTTATAGGAAGTATGAAGGGTCATCAGTAAATTAAAAGTCCTGAATCTACAACAGTTTTCTTCACCATTTCTTTATATGGCACAGATATACCAAATAGCTAATAGTTTACACAGACTGAGTGCCACAGTAGACAAATTTTGCCTCAGTGTAACCTAAATTCTACTACAGGATCTGACCTTTACAAGCTGTCTGAACTTTAGCAAGACACTTCCCTGCCCTGGGTCTTAATTTCTTTAGATAATTAAGAGGTGAGACAAGATAATCTATATTAAATGAAATAATAACATTGTGACTTTCACCAAAAAGGAATTGAAGTTAATTTCTCAAGCAGAGGGCTAAAAGAAAAGGCAAGTTTAAAAAAGAATGCTTCTGGGGTGCCTGGGTGGCTCAGTCAGTTAAGTGTCTGACTTCAGCTCAGGTCATGATCTCACAGTTCATGAGTTTGAGCCCTGCATCGGGCTCTATGCTGACAGCTCAGAGCCCGGGGCCTGCTTCAGATTCTGTGTCTCCCTCTCTCTCTGCCCCTCCGCTGCTCGCACTCTGTGTGTCTCTGTCTCAAAAATAAATAAACATTAAAAAAATATTTTTTTAAAGAATGCTTCCACAGAGACTTTGTACTATACTCTCCTATATTTTGAAAGTTTAGAAAAAAATCTGTCAAACACAACAGAGACTTGTCTTGCAGAATACCTTCATTCCCGTACTCAAAAAATACACCCAGCAACACAGATATATTTTCAATGATTAATTTTGTTTCTTCACCACTAAAAAAATGACATGATGTATTATTCCCATCAGGCTTATCATCATCAACTAGTTTTAAACTTTCCACATTAGAAAGTGTAGCATTGAAAAATTTAAAAGAAGGGGTAAAGAATATCAGCGTCGCCTTAGGAAAGGAATTTCCAACAGGCAAACCTCTTTTGCAAAATCAGACATCTGAAAAATTACCAAGACTTGTTGAGATCAAAAATATAACCTGCTCCCTCTTTCCTCCCAGAATGATAAGAACTATATATGACTTATTCAAGAACATAGTTGTTTGTAGAACCAAACAACACTTTCCATAAACAATCAAATCTTCTGTTTATCGTTGTAAGCTACATCATAAGGTATACTGAGATATTTCAATAAAATCCATGTGATTTAAATTTCAGAAGAGCAAGTAACACTGAAAATCATTACTGCTCTTTTATTCACAATGACAAAGGAAAAGAAAAGAAAAGAAAAGAAAAGAAAAGAAAAGAGAAAAGAGAAATGACAAAAGAAAAGATGTTTCTTGGTGGCTTTCATGACTTGGAGATGAAGATACTGCAATAAAAAAAAAATTTAAAAAAAGACAGAAAAAACCTGAAAATTCTAATATGTTTGTTAATTTATAAGCTATAAAGAAATCTCTTTCTGTGATCATAATTCACAGCATTTCCCAAAAGGCCTTGTTTCATTGATACCCACTGATATCAGAAATAACAATTACAGAAATATTTATAAACAACACAATACCTTGTTTACATAGTAAGTAATCAACCAAAGATACCTGCAGCACAATTTAGCTCATTACCGAGAAAGAGACCTTTTAAAAATCTTGGGCTTCAAATCATATCCAAAGTGACGGAAAATATTCAAAAAATAGAAAGACCTCTTCAAAGTCCCAATATAAACCATCACAATCAATCCATATTTACTGAACATCCACAGAGCGAAACAATAAACTAGCAAATAATTCACTGCTCTGTTAAAAAAATAAAACACATTTTTAATCATGTGTCCCCATAAAGAGGAAGGACTTCCCTAAAACGACAAGAAATAGTTAAGACACTTACAAAGAGAAACCTGTATTTAACTGAACACTAGCAAAGTCATTGGCCAACCTATCATAAACACAAGACCTACTTGCTTCATGGCAGTCTCTCCGATTTTGTCTGAATGTTTGCGGATACTCTCCAAAAAGTCTTTGAGATCAGACATAGAAACATCCTTAATTTCTTCTCGAAGCTTGGGGATGTTGTCCACCATCACCTTGCAGAATCGATAGTGGCTTACTTGAGGCAGATAGGTATGCTCTAGATGTTCCAGAGTTTTCAGTGCAGGATAATGCCTATAAAAGGAATTGTATCACCTTTAGCTCAACTCAGTCTTCTTTAGGGCCACAGATATATTCCTCAGGTAAAATTTCTGGCCTCAATTAGTTTTGATTGTACATTAAGACAAATACAGTATTAAGTTTCAATAAAAACATCAATGGGAAAGTGTCAAATTGTTAAAAATTAATATACGTACTAAAGGACTCAATAAATTCCAATCAAAAAAGATTGTACCCCAAGAAAATAGAAAACTTACAAAATCTACCAATGAAATTATACAAAAAATAAATGAAAATACAAGATGATCATATCAATGCCAAAACAATCATCCCATAAAATAAAGTACCTAAGTTTAAACTTCCAACTATGGCACAGGGAAGAACTCGGAAAATCTTCTACCCCAAAAAACAAATATCATCAAACCTTTTCAGGGCTCTGGAAATTGACAAAGGAGAACAAATTGAAAAGTGTTTTTTCATGAAAACTGTTGAACAATGGAACTTTGTGGTGCTCTCTCCTGGGGCTTCCTCCATCAACCCTCCAACTCTACCCACTCCCCATTCCCCCTCCCTCCCATTGGTTATATTGGCTTGTCATGAAAACCAGCAGCTTCCCTGCCTTCATAAGGAGTGGCATTATTAGGAAAAGTAGCAAACTCCAGATGGATGGATGGATAAATGGAAGGAAGGAAGGAAGGAAGGAAGGAAAGACAGGAGGGAGGGAGGGAGGGAGGAAGGATGGATGGATGGGTCCCGCTCTCCTGGCCTGAAGTTAGTCTGGGTTGGGATAAAGGGCAGATTGGAGGACTAACCAGAAATTTAACAGAAGTATGTAAGTAAGAGACCCATGAAAGGGCCTGGTAGCTCTTAGTAAATCCTAGCTGATTGAGGCTGTGCACACATGCAGAAAGACACCCAAAAGAGCCTAAGCACTCCACACAACCCTGGCTGACAAGGAGGCAGCAGGCACACATGTAGAAAGCCTGGCAGAAACTAAAAGCTCAGGCTGATTTGAAAACTGCCTGAAATTTTGATGTATTCTGTTGCTTACACACAAATCCACTGACAAAGGGTGAAAACCTTATTGGCTCAAGTTTGTTTGAGTGAAAACCTTGGACTAATCCTTAGTTGATGACTATCTTTTAACAATAAAAATGAAATACATTCCAAAATAAAGACAGAGAATTCCTTGATCTGCCTTACAAAAAATACTAACGGAAGCCAGAAAAGAAATGACAACAGAAATTAACTTTAATTCACAGAAATAAATGAAGAGCATAGGAAATAGTAAATATATGTGAAATACAAAAGAGTAAATAATATATTTTTTCTTTTCTCATTTTAATTTCATTAAGAGAAAAAATTTAAAAGCAATGATTATAATACTGTATCATTGGGTTTATAAAATATAGAGACATAATATATATATGACAATAATAGCACAAAAAAGGAGGAAAGAAATGGAGCTAAGTTGAAGCAAAACCACTACTATATATTCTACCAAAACTACATCAGCATTGACCTAAAGTCAAAGTAGGCTATGATACATTAAGATACAGATTATAATCCACAGAGCAACCTCTAAGAAAATAACGCAAAAAATGTATCATTAAACAATCAACAGAGGAATTAAAATAGTATACTATAAAATATTTCATACAAGAAAAAGAGAGAAAAGGGTAAGAACAAAAAGACATGAAAAACTGAAAACAAAAAGTAAAACTCAACCGCATCAATAACTACATTAAATCTAAATGGACTAATAAACACTTTAGTCAAAAGGTACATTGTCAGACAGGAGGCGCCTGGGTGGCTCAGTCAGCTGAGCATCCAACTCGGTTTCGGCTCAGGTCATGATCTTGCGGTTTCATGGATTTGAGCTCCGTGTCGGAGCTCTCCGTGCTGGCAGAGTGAAGCTTGCTTGGGATTCCCTCTCTCACCCTCTCTCTCTCTGCCCCTTCCCAACTCATGCTATCTCTGTCTCTCTTAAATAATAAATAAATAAACTTTTTTTAAAAAGGCAAATTGTCAGACAGGATTTAAAAAGACTGATCCAACTATATGTCCTGTACAAGAAACACAGTTTAGATTCAGAGATAAAAGTAGGTTATTAAAGTAAAAGATGGAATAAAATATACCATGGGAAAAGTAATCATAAAAGTGCTGAAGTGGCTATATTTATATCAGATACAATAGATTTTAAGAAAAGAAATATTGCTGGTTAGGTAGAAGTAAATATTGCTGGTAATGCAATAGTAAAGAAAGTAATATTTATCTGATAGGTAGGAAAGCTTCCATAAGCATAAGAGAACAAATAAAACTAAAATTAATAAGGTTGACAAAGTAAAATCAAAATAAGTCATACATTAAAAAAAATAAGAATAACGAAGAAACAAAAACTTGGTAAAGATTATTGACAACAGAAAAACTTAAGGTTCTTTTTAAAAGCAACGAACAAAAAGCAATGAGCAAAGAAAAGTCACAAACATTGAAAAGGCCAATATATTGGCGGGGGGGGGGGGGGGGGGGGGGTGTAGAATTGAACAGATATGTAAAAAAATACAAATCAAAAACATAGTTTTGTCATTCAAACTCCCAAAGATTTCTCAAAAGATATGGGTATTATTATCAGAGGTTTCAATAAATGAGGATTTACTACCTGCTGGTAAACAAATTTGTATTAATGATACAAGTTTTCAGGGAAGAATTTTACCATGACAAGCATTCTAACCAGTTGCATTTCCAAAAAGAAATATTAGGTTCACAAAAATATATAAGCCTCTTGAATTGTAGCCATTTATATTAGCCAATAAAAAGCTAATCTAGGTGTCTAATAACAATGAGTTGGTTAAACACATCATGATATATCAATGTAGTCAAAGACTTAAAAGCAAAATGTTTACAGTATTGTTGAGTAAAAGTTATGTCAAAAATAAAACTTACAGGTATAATCATAATGTTTACAAAAATATAAATACATATACATGTATAATTATGAATATATGTGCATGTATGAGCTATGTATCACTAACTACATGCATACACACATACATAAGTACACAGAAAATGTCTAAAAAGGTATACACGAAAACGTTAAGCCGTGATTTTTTTTTTCCTTTGGACAGCAACATTATGGGTGACAATTTTCCTCATGTTTTTCATTTCCAAATTTCCATACTTCCCATGATATATTTAGTATAGGAAGAACTCAGTTCTGATCTTATAAATAAAAGAACTGATAGCTCTGTTTCAGATTTTAAGAATGAATTTCATGGTAGATACTTAAGTTCTTCTCACTCCAATGTACTTAGTACCATAAACACTAAGGACTAGAGACTGGTTTTACTGATTTTTTTATTGTTTTTCCCTCATATGTTCCAAAAATCAAAATCTTAGTACAAATAAATAGAGGGTAGAAAGATTTATTTCCCCTACATTTAGAAATAAAAGTACAAATAGAGTTAATGTGAAATGGTTGCTTTTATTTATTACAATTTTACAGACTCAAGAACAGTAAAATTCACATGGTTTAGCGTAAACAGAATGGTGTTTATACTACAATTAGGTATGAAGAGCTATGTGCAATAAAATGCAATTCCTCTAGAGAGAAACCTTAGAAAGGATAGAAAGCCAGAAATTAAGCCAAAAAGATAAACACACTTTGGGGTTTAGTTATATTTTGGAACATTGTTTATAGAATGAGAAAAATCTAACAGTGTTGCCTGCGGACACAGGCACATTCACTGATGAGACACATGGCTGCGTGCTGAAAACATCTGGTCTGTCAAAGAACTCCACGTTTTTCAAGGCTAATTAGTACAAAACCCAGTGATTCCTGGCAACAAAGAATGTCACCTTATTTCCCCATCGTCCTTTCCCTAGCATATTCATGCTCCAAATATAACAGTCCAATAAGATTATTCAAATTTCTAGTGCATTTCAATATCTGTGACAGGTTAAAGAATGATAGCCAATTAAACACCTGTATAGCAGACACCAAAAGAAAAAATTTCTATTGCCAGCTGCCATGGAAATCTAAAACCAGATTTTGACACTACTTTTGACAACCTCTAAACATTATTAAAAAGGAATCAAAAGTCAAATTCCTAAGTTTCACTTGCATGTGTGCTAGTTTTCCCTGTCTCCCCCCTCATTAGGCTCCCTAATAGAAATGTGAGCAGAAAGAAAGTAAATGAAACAGAAGCAGGGAATATAAAAGAAGAAGGAAGGGAAAGACATTTAAATAATCCGGTAAATTGGATAACTAAGGTCAGAATAATTTAGACATAGTTGAATGCTATTGTGAGAAGAGGAATGTTAATTCTAGGCAAATTAAATTTTGGTCCTTTCTTGCCATGGTACAGAACTCTTTCACAATAATGATTTTTAAAATTCTAATAAGTGATCTTTTAAAGCAGATTACAACTATCCGTGAGAAATTTTTATAAATTCAGAGTATGATAAGAATATGAAATGAAAGCTCTCACCACAGGAAATATTAGTGCCTTTCCTAATCAAAAAGCACCATTAACAAATATTTAATCCTTTCAACGTATTAACAAGTAGAAAGATGGTCAGATATCTTTCCTTAGGAAGCATAAAACCTAGAAGTATTATCAGTACTTACAGCTTAAAACAAAAACAAAAACAACAACTAGGCTTCCAGCCATGAAGGAGTAACAAGGAACAGTCACGAACTCCCAATCTTAAAAAGCAGAATACTGGCTAACATATAAAATCTGTTTTCAGATAGTGGACATTCAGTGGCGTCTGATAAAAGGGAGACCAAAAAGGTACGTTTAATAATTATGCAGATTATCTACCTGAATGTGATTTCTACATCATGGACACAAAGAAAACCTAAACAGAGCCCAGCAGCTTAGCAGAGTTAGAGTCAGAGACAGAAGTTCAGAAAAGCTGACACAACTTGAGGTTGTACAGCAGAAATCCAAACAAAAAGAGGGAGAGGGAGCAATGCAGAAAAAAAGACTGCAGCATCTGCAGAATCAACACAGGGGTTCCCTTAAGTCTTTGCGGAGTACTAAGTCAGTCATAGAAAAAGTGGGATTCCACACAGACAGGCAAAAACAAGGGAAGGAAGGAAAGGTAGGCAGGGAAGGGAAAGAGGGGAGGGAGGGAGAGACAGAAAGACACCAGGAAGATGTACGATAAACACTTCAAAGAGCTCAGACAATGCAGAGGAACCTTGGTGAAGAATCCCTAGAAATTCCTGAGTTATTCAGAGTACACGAATACTACTCTGAACTACCCCTGAAACGAAGGCGCAGCTCCAAAGATTAAAAAGAGGGGGCAGAGGGCGCATGCCTGGGTGGCTCAGTGGCTTAAGCATCAGACTCTTGGTCTCCTCTCAGGTCATGATCTCACAGTTCATGGGTTCAAGCCCCGCATCAGGTTCCACATTCCTGGCGCAGAGTCTGCTTGGGATTCTCTCCCTGCCCCTCCCCTGTCCATGTGCACGCTCACACACTCTTTCTCTTTCTCTCTCAAAAATAAAAAAATAAACTTTAAAAATGGGTTTGAGGAGATCAAATAGATCTGCAAACAACTCAACTGTTTGCCAAAACAAAGAGCAACACTCTCTAAGGGAAAAAAAGGCTCTCGAAATTCCAGACACTCAGCAACATAATATAATGTTCGTCATCCAATCAAAAATTATCAGATATGGTAAGAACCAACAAATTGATCTACAACTAGGAAAAACAAAATCAGTCTGCAGAAAGAGATCCAAAATGCCAGAAGTGACAGAACTAGCAAAGAAGTACATGAAAAGAGATATCAGAGCCATATACATGTAATTAATGAAAGACACAAAAATGAGAAATTAAACATAAAAAAAAAAAAAACAATGAACTCCTAAAGATGAAACACATATTATCTGAAATGAAAATATCACTGGATAGGATTAAAAGAAGATTAGACAATACAAAAGAGAGAGATCAGTGCACTTGAACACAGCAATAAAATCTGTCGCATATGAGGCAAAGAGAGAAAAAAGACTGGGGAAAAGATAGATCTTCAAGTCATCTACGGGATTATTCAAAGTTGTCTAACATAGATGTAACTGAAGTCCTAGAATGAGGATGGGAAAAGGACAGAAAAAAATGTTTGGAAAAACAGTATCTGAACATTTTCCAGATTTTAAGAAAATTATAAACCTACAATCCAAAAAGCTAGACAAACCACAAGGAGGATAAATTCACATAAATGCATGCATACACACATATGGACACCAAAGTGAATCAAAATCAAATTGCTAAGAAAAAATGACACAGATAAAAGTTTTAAAACAGCTTAAGGAAAGACACATTAAGTACAGAGTGACAAAGATAAGACTGCTCACACACCTTTCCTTCAGAAACCACATAAACAAGAAGACAAAGAAATGCCACCTTAACTAATGAATCTTTACACCTAGAATTCTATGCCCTTCAAAAAAATTTTTCAAAAACAAAGGGTAACAATAAGATATTATGTCACTCACCAAGATGGCCATAATCAAAAAGACAGACAATAATAAATACCAACATACTGAATTTGCAGAAATTGAAATCTTCATATGCTGCTAGTGGAAGGCAAAATGGCATAACTGATTTGGAAAACAGTCTGATTTGGAAAACAGTTCCTCAAATGGTTAAACATAGAGTTACCACGGGATCCAGCAATGCCATTCCTAGGTATACAGCCAAGAGAAATGAAAACATATGTCCACACAAAAACTTGAAACAAAAATTCATAGCAGTATTATTCATAAAAGCCAAAAAGCAGAAACAACCAAATGTTCATCAACTGATGAATGGATAAATAAAATGTGGTATATCTATACAATGGAATATTATTCAGCAATAAGAAGAAACGAAATAGTGAAATATGGCATAACATGGATGAGTTTTGACAATATTATGTTAAACGAAAGAAGCCAATCACAAAGAACCACATATTGTAGAATTCCATTTATAGTAAATGTCCAGAATAGGCAAACCTATAGAGACAGAAAGTAAATTACTAGTTCCCAGCAGCTGGCAAGTTTTGTGTGTGTGTTCGGGGTGGGGGGGAGGGTAGTAACAACTAAGGGACTCAGAGTTTCTTTTGAAAAGAATAAAAGCATTCTAAAATTGATTGTAGTGATAGCTGCACAACTCTGTGAATACAATAAAAACCACTGAATTATACATTTTAAATGGATGAATTAATAATGTAGAAACTATATCTCAAAAAAAGCTGTTAAAATATTTTAAACAAAAAGGATATTAAAAAACAGACCATGTAAAGACTAAACAAAAAGCAGTAGTGGCTATATTAATACGAAACAACATTTTTTAATTTTTTTTTTGTTTTATTTATTTGAGAGAGAGAGAGAGAGAGAGAGAGAGAGAGAGAGAGCATGAGTCGGAGAGAGAAAGAATCTCAAGCAGGCTCCAACACTCAGCACGGGCCCTGCTGCACGGCTCAATCCCACAACTCTGGGATCATGACCTGAGCCAAAATCAAGAGTTGGCCGCTCACCTGACAGAGCCACCCAGGCACCCCAACATATATTTAAAAAAAAAAAAAAAAAAAGAATATTACCAGGGATAAAGAGGAACCTTCATAATAATAAACTGGTCATCTCATCAAGAAGATACAACGAAGATATAACAATGCTAAATGTATATGCACCCAACAAGAAAGCTTCAAAATACAACAGCAAGAACTGAAAGAACAGAAAAAAGAAATTTGCAAATCCACAATCATAACAGACAATCTCAACATTACTGTCAGCAATTGACAAATACAAAATCACTAGGATGTAGAAAACCTGAACAACACTGTTAATCAAGGGTATCTAAATAATAGTTAAAGAATGCCCTATTCAACAACAGAATATACATAATTTTGAGGTATACATGAAATTTTCACCAAAATGGACCATATGCTGGGCCATTAAAACAAGTTTCACCAAACATTTAAAAAGTTGAAATCATACATCTTACATTCATGAACACAGTGAACTAAAATTACAAGTCAATTTTTTTAAACCTGAAAAATCTACTACTTGGAAATTAACCAATTCATTTCTAAATAATGAGATTAAATTTCTAAAATCACAAAGGAATTAAAACATTTGAGATAAAAGGGGGAAAAAAACACATCATCATAAAACAGGTAAGAGCAGTTAATGCACTGCTAAGAGAAAAATGTACAGCTTTAAATGGCTACATTAGAAAATAAAGAACCAAAATCTACCTTATAAAGCTAGAAAAGAGGGAATTAAACCTCAAGTAAGTAGGAGAAAGAAAATACTAAAAATAATAGCAGAAATCAGTAAGTAACAGTAAAACCTAAAGATGCTTTTCAGAAAAAAAATTAGTGCAACTGATAAATTTCTAGCTAGAATAATCAAAGAGACTGAGAGAGAAAAGACACAAATTATCAACTAAGTAATGAAAGAGAAAGCATTACTACAGAGCCCACACATGTTAAAATTATAAGAGAATATCCTGAACAATTTTGGGATGGACCAGCATGGTGTGCAAGGGACCCAGTGGAGTGGGGAGGATGTCCATATACAAAGGCAGCCTGGCATGGAGTGTCAGAGCCCAGGAGAGATGACAAGGGCATTCAGCCAGGACTTACAGTATTACAGCCCAAGTGGAGTAAGGAGGATACCATAGAGGAGGGCAACTCAGTGTGCAGTGTTGAGAAGGTAAAGAGTTGCAGTGACAGCGATGATACGTGATTAGTTTCATACAAGGAAATGATTCAGTAAGTAAATGTATTAAGAGCAATGAAAACCAGGTTACTCACTAATGAGTACAGCAAGCACATATATCCTGGCTTCTACATAACATTCTCTACCAAAAGAACCATAGTTACTCGGAGAGTTGCCTGATTCCAGGGCTGCAACAGGCAGAGTATAAGATGAACCTGAAAAATACCTCCTTCATAACAAAGTCCTCCAAAAATTAAGAGGACATATTAAAAGGACATGGAAGCCAGACATAGAAGCACCACTGGTGCCATTCAGGATAATTTGAACAAGATAAATCATACTAATAAATCATGACTCATCAAATAAAATAAGAAACTGTGAGTCCATACTGACATAAAAAAAATTAAAGTGAAAATCTGATGAAAAATGATTAATTTATATAACTATAAAATACCTCCCCACAAAATTTTTAATTGCAAATGTAAAAAAGAGCAACCTTACAATGCAAATGTCTGAAAGACACCATCTTAATCAAGTAATCAAAGTGGACATCATCATTGATAGGACAAATAAAATGTAGGTGCCACCTGTAAGATGCAATGAGAACATAGCACCCCCTTTGTGATATTCCAGCCAAAGACATAAAACATGAATCTAACCATGAGAAAGTATCAGACAACTCCAAACTGAGGAGCATTCTACATAAAAATTGGCCTGTAATATTCAAAAGTGGCAAAGTCATGGAAGTCAAGGAAAGACTGAGGACAGTTCCAGGCTGAAGAATAAAGAGACATAACCGTTAAATGCAACACACGTTTTAAACTGGATTCTTTTGCTGTAAAGAACATGATTGAGATAATTACCGAAATCTGAATTGGGTATGAGGATTAGATGCTACTAAAGTATCAATGTTAATTTCTATTCTCTGTTGCATTGTGGCTGCACAGAAGAGTATCTTTATTGCTCGGAAATCACACTAAAGTATTTGGGGAGGGTGTCACATTAGCAACTTAAAACTGATTCAAGAAAAAACACAGTTAATTTATACTGTACTTGAGAATGTTTAAAAATAAAATTTTTTAAAGACCACAAAATAAATGATAATAACAAAATTTACAACTACTATAACAACAAAAAGCACTAACTTTACAAAGTTATTAGATAAGCCATGCATTGCAAGAAAATATTTGCAGGATATTCCTAATAAGAGGAAAAGGTATCCAAAGCATATTAATAAATTCTAATAAATGAAAAAACAACAAGAACAAACCTGAGAGAAAAATGGGCAAAATAATGAAAGAAAATCCAAATGCCCAAAAACCAATCTCACTAGTAATCAAAAAAATGAAAATGCAGAATAATGGTCTATCATTTCATAATCATCAGACTGGCAAAAACCACAAAGTCTCACAATACAGATGTTACCTAAAGGTGGAGTAACAGACCTCCCCAAAAAATGACAGCAGGAGTCTAAATTGATAAATCACTTTGGAGAATAATATCTAGTAAGAACAAATACATGAAAATCCTTTTTTTGATCCAGCTGATCTCTTTCTAGGTATAAACCATATACCAGCAGAACTGGTACTACCTGGGAGCTTGGTAGAAGATGCCTAATCTCCAGAATGGCCTCAGACCTACTGAATTAAGAATCTACATTTAACAAATCCCCATGTGATTTGTATATATAGCAACATTTGAAGAACATAGTTCTCAAGAAACCCTAAATGTGTGAACAAAAGAGACACAAACAAGAATATTTACTGAACCACCGTCTGCATAGCAAACAACTGGAGACACATCGAATGTCCTTCACAGTATGTGAGGACAGCTATCTTGTAGCAACAACAATCCCAAAAATCTCAGTGTCTTAAAGCAAAGATTTATAACTTACTCATACTATACACCCATACCAGGTTGGCAGAGAAGTTCTGTTCATTGAAGTTACTAAGGGATTCAACCAACATCTTGAGAGTTACCATTGGTCACACCCAAAGGAAAACAGACCTCTGGAAGGACCTTGTGCTAGAAAGTAACTGCTAAGCCCAAAAGTAACATTCACCACTTCTGCTCACATCTTATCAGTCACACAGCCCAATGGAGCCCAGGAAACATAATCCTACTATGGCGCCAGGAGAAGACTGAGCTGAAAGTATTGGTGCACAGCACTTATAACAACTACTGGAAATGAGAGGGGAAATGTGAATTATTTACATAATGGACTATTACGAAGGATTAAAGTAAGTGAACTAGATCTATATACATAAATAAATTCTCCATTAGTGTGGAAGCCGCAAAACAGCAGATATTTTTGTCTGTTTTCTTCAGAGCTGTACCCCCAAGAACAATGCCTAGCATATAGTAAGTAATCCATTCATTTTTGTGGAATGAATGAATGAATGAATGAATCTCAAAAAAACCCAACTGAGAACCATTCATGTACATGTTTTTAAAAACACAAAATAATACAATATATGATTTGCAGACGTTAAAAACATGGACTAGAAAGACACCAAATTTATGATACTTGTTTCCTCAGGGGAGTAGTGAAAGGAATAGGGTTGAGGAAAGGGACATAAATCTTATCTATAATTGTAAAAAAATGTCTATCTTTACCTCTCTCTGTCCAGATATGTCTATATACGTCTATGTGTATTTATATATATATAAATCAAAACTGGAAAATTATTAATATCTGTTAATTCAGAGAAGCTGGTACACAGTGTTTTTTTTATTCTCTGTAATCTTCTGTAATTTTAGAACGTTACCAAGAGGTTATCAGAAAAATAACACTACTTTCTTATCTCACTGAACAGAACTTCTCCTATTATCTGACCTACATTCTCATATGTGAACACATCCTCCTGGGAAAAAGATGGGTGTCTAAGAAATTCAAAAAACTTTGATGCTTCATGCTTTTTAGGCTTTAAAATTCTGGAGGATTTAATGGTTTTATTAACAATATTTCTATTGTTATTTCAATATCGCATTTTAATTCTATACTTTTTCCCTTGAAACCTAGGTAAAAATCAACATTCCAGAAAGATGTGTCCTGTTTATCAGACAGCCTCACATACCCCCTCATACTGCAGCACACTCCAGGGTAGTGTGCTTACTCTAGCTTGGGAAGAAGAGCGGAAGAGTCACTATAGACATTCCTTTCGAAAAAACCAGAAGAAAACAGCCTCCATAATCGTGTGAACCAGCTCCCTAAAATCAATCAGTCAACACCTCCCTCCTTCCCTCACTGTACACATAGACTTCCTCCCTCTCTCTCTCTCCCCCTCTCTCTACTGATTCTGTTTCAGGGAAGAACCCTAAGTCACCCCTGCACCAGAACCAGTAATCATTTTTCTACTACAATACTAAACCAAAGCATGTTTCTCCAATAAACTACCACTAAAAGTTACGTGTTTTATCCCTGAAAGACCAGGTCTTCTAAAAAACCAAATTATGAGTAGTGTTTTTCTTATTAAACATGATATATGGCAAAATACATCAGCATACCAGCAGTGTATATAAGTAAGTCTCAGGATGAATCAACAGATATACCAAAGGCTAGAGAGGATGTTACACGGACTTAATTATTTCTTGAAAGGTTAGGCTAAATATGGACCTTAAAACTATCCTAATTAACAGAAATTTTACACAATAAAAAATATTCAATAAAACAATCTTACCTTTTAGTTTTCATCTGGTCCCTCAGTTTGCTATACATCTCTAGGACTTGAAAGAAAAGGGGGAAAAGAGCATATAAGTATTATTCAGAGCAAGTGAAAAACTTATTAAAGCTAAAGGAATTACATCAAGAATCCTAGTCCATTTCCAGCTCCTCACCTGGAAGACACAGCATTAATTTATCAACAGTGGCTGAAATATTTCTCTGTTGTAGTCGACACTGCTTCAGCTCTTCCATTGCTATTACCAGCTTGGCAAGAGGAAAAAAAACTGAATTATGCCAGTAGCTGTAAATAAAAAGCTTTCAGTCACATTTTTCCACCCTGTGTTCAATTCATCAGAAAATCCCAGACAGTTTCATAGAAAGACCTGCCAAGTGAACTAAGAAACTGCCTTTCTCAACTAGTAAAACATTCCTGCGTGGTTTCCCATTTTCTCCCCAAGATACATACTATACTGGAAAAGGCCAGCTAAAGTGGAATCCTAAAATCCAGGGGCTATCCAGAAGAAAAGAAAAAACTTGCAGATTTTCTCCAAGCCTTACTCAGACCCTTCAGCATGCTTGGTTTCATCAAGTCTTCTGAGAAGATCCTATGTTTCTCTCATCAGTGCGAGGCTCCTTGAGGGAAACAGTCCTCCCTATATTGCTTCAGTTGGGTTTTAAACATAATCTTCAACTAAATCTCTATTTTAACAAATAAACCACATGCTTAGAAGTTATGGCTTTTCCAAGAGTTCCAGTTTAGGGAAGAGTAACTCACTTTTCCTTCCCATTTGAAGTCATACCACACTACAACTAGAAGAAACTGCATTCTCTGTGTAATTTTAAATATGTGAGACAAACTTTCAAAAACCAGTAATCTACATAGCTTTTTGTGGTACTCATCCCGAACTTATACCTAAAAAACGTTATCTGCTTAGGTAATACCATACAAAAAGAGAGAGGAGAGAGAGAGAGAGAGAGAGAGAGAGAGAGAGAGAGAGAGAGAGAGAAATAGCCCTGATTAAGTCATTGATAAAACAATCAAAAGCTAGTCTTAAAAATTATTAAAACTAAGTAAGTACTAGTCGGTAATAAAAGTACATGACACAAAGAACAGTGATGGTCTGCAAGTCAGAAAATAATTGCTATGTAAATTTTAGCAAATCATCTGTTTTAGTTTCCTCACCAATAAAATGGCGATAATACCTGTCCTGATTTATCATAGGCCTGTCATGGGAATCAAGTGAGAAAAAGGATGTAAAATAATCTTGTAAACTGTGATGGCTTAAATGGCAATTATATCAATTAACAGAATCACTGATTCACTTTTTAACAAATATTTATGGAGCACCCACCTTGTGCCAGTCACTGTTTAGGCAGGCAGAGGGAATATGGCAATGAATAAAACAAACAAAAATTCCCGACTTCACGGAGCTTAATTTCTAATGGAAGGAGACAGACAGAAAACAAACATACCACTAAAAATATGTAATAGTAGAGCACGATAGGTGCAGTGGAGAAAAATAAAGCACAAAAAGTAAAACTAAAAAGAATGCAGGAGTGAGAGCGAGTCTGCAATTTCAAATAAAAGGCATCATTAAGAAGGGAACATCTGAGCAAAGTCTGAAGTAGAATATTGGGGAAAAAGCATTCCAGACAGAGAGAACAGCAGTGGCCACTCAAGTGATTTAAAACCACAGCTACGAAAAGCTACATCCTTGTGCTCACTTTGGCAGCACATATACTAGAAAAGCTACATCCTTTCTCATTACACTTTCTAGCGGCTATATTCATTTAATTCAGAAAAACATTAGGAGAAGCAATGATAATGTCCAAGTTCTCCAACACACTGCTCTTGGTCTTCTAAGCCATCAAGAATGCAGTCATCACAAGAGAATGACAGGAAACAGAGAAGATTTGTTCAAAAGGTAAACCGGCCTTACTTCCTTTCCCTCATGTTGCAGTTTTCTATTAGTATCCGTCACTTGATTCTGTGGAGAGAAGACAATTTAAACTCATAAAAAAACAAACATTTAGACAATTGTTGGGTAAGATCAACATTTTTTTTTTAACTTTTTAATGTTTATTCATTTTTTGATAGAGAGACAGAGTGTGAGTGGGGGAGGGGCAGAGAGAGGGGGAGACACAGAATCCAAAGCAGGCTCCAGGCTCTGAGCTGACAGCACAGAGCCCGACATGGGGCTCGAACTCATGGACTGTGAGGTCATGACTTGAGCCGAAGTCGGACGCTCAACCGACTGAGCCACCCAAGCACCCCAAGATCAACATTTTAAATGAAAAGACTAAAAACAGTTATAGAGATTCTTTCAGGATCCCAACACGTTTTGGTTTAATGGCATTCTCTTGGGTCTAAATTCTATCAACTTTTCTACTCAATGTTTTCTACTGCATGGTATTTTTAAAAATCAAAGAAAACAAATTTACTGACTGACATGTTCAGCTTAGAATATTCCAAACTAAGACACTATAACAACTAAAGATCACACCTGAGTTTTGGAAAGAAAAGAGAGAAAACAGAAAATAGAAAAAATTACCCAGAGAACCTTCGCATCTCTACTATATGTACAAAGAACAAATTTTACCATAGATATTCCTCACTTCACCAATGTATTCCTGGAAAACTTGGGTGTAAACTGAACTTTTAACTCAGGTCAAATTTTCCGTTTATTATCCTAATTTTATTTTTTTTATTCTTTTTTTTCTTTTAAGTTCATTTATTTTGAGAAAGAGAGAGAGCACAAGCAGGGGAGGGGCAGAGAGAGAGAGGGAGAGAGAAAATCTCAAGCAGGCTCTGTGCTGTCAGTGCAGAGCCCAACATGGGGCTCAGTCTCACAAACCATAAGCTCATGACCTGAGCCGAAATTACGAATTGAATGCTTAACCAACTGAGCCACCCAGATGCCCCTATTATCCTAATTTTAGAAAACATTTTATCTTAATTCTTTTCGAAAATTTTTTAACTGTGCTGTTATTTTTGACAGAGAGAGAGAGAGAGAGACAGAACACGACTGGGGGAGAGGCAGAGAGAGAGGGAGACACAGAATCTGAAGCAGGCTCCAGGCTCTGTGCTGTCAGCACAAAGCCTGACGTGGGGCTTGAACTCGTGAACTGCAAGACCACGGGCAGATCTGAAGTTGAACACTTAACCGACTGAGCCACCCAGAGGCCTCTTTTGGATCATTAATTCAAAATAGTTCCTAACACTTCCGTATTCTCATTTTTTTTTTTGAAATTAATCAATCTCTTCATCAGATAGTCAAAACTATGTAAACAGGCCTTAAAATTTATCTAGAGTTCATAATTTAAAGGCGCTGGCACCAAGTTTTTTGACATCCACTTTTGGAGATTCGACTGATATAAAAAAAATTAAGTATACAGAATAGTAATTTCCTCACCATGTCGATAGTATCAAAACATGAGCAGGGGCACCTGGGTGGCTCAGTCAGTTGAGCATCCAATTCTTGATTTTGGCTCAGGTCATGATCTCATGGTCATGATATCAAGCTCCATGCCCAGCATGGAGCCTGTTTGAGATTCTCTCTCTCCCTCTCCCTCTGCCCTTCTCTCCCTCTGCCCTTCTCTCTCTCTGCCCTTCTCTCTCTCTCTCTCTCTCTCTCTCTCTCTCTCTCTCTCTCTCTCTAAGCAGCAACAACAAACATGAGCAATATTAACTTCTAAAGCTTTCTTTAATGGAGGCTTTTTACCCCCCTTCCACCAATAACTGCCACTCCTTACACTTTTAAGACATTCCCTTAGCTGAGTGTTTCCTATTATGTCCCTTAGAACACCAAGAAATGTTAATAGGCACTCTTCACATGCACCCAGAGGTGCACACAGTGCACAGATAGATACACACACACATATACATACACACACACCAAATATCCCACTAAAATTCAGTGGGAAATTCCACTAAACAGGTTACTTTATTCAGGACTTCTTGAAGCCTTTAATATTCTGCATGTACCATGAATGCCCAATAAGGGGGATATCATACAGAATGTTTTCCACATTTATTTAACATAACACCCTTTTACTGAGGATCATCTTAAGAAACTAGTTTTTCAGGAATACACATCTGAAAACTTTTCCCTACACTATATACTACACCTGGAGTATCATTTTCAGAGCAGATTACCACAAGCACCTCCTTTTTTCACAGACAAAATAAAACCCAACCTTCTCCAGAAAGTCTTTATGAAGTAACAGAAAAAGAAGAAACCCTCAAACCTCCTCTTTACTATTTAATAGTACCACATGTGAAACACTTGGTTTTACTGGACTATTAGCTCAACATGAATTAAGAATTAAGAATGTAGCTGTCCCAAATGCAGAGCTAAGACAACACTAATAGAAGCATTGTCTAAATGCTTCTAAAATGCTTCTAAATGCTTCTAAATTGTCTAAATTACGGGGGTCAAGAAACTATTTTTGCAAAGGGCTAGGTAGATAATCTCTGTTGTAACTATTCCTTTCAGCCACTATGGCAAAAATGCAGCCATAAACAAAACGTAGATGAATGGGCATTGCTGCATTCCAACAAAACTTTATTTACAAAAATAGGAGACAAGCTGGATTTGGCCTGCAAGACACAGTTTGCTGATCCTTCGTCTGGAATCAGTAAGATGGTAAGACTCTAAGACCACATGATAAGAATTACATTAAGATGCCATGTTTTAGCAAGGCCACTGACAACTGAAACACGGTTAGATGGGAGTATGTTTGGAGAAGAACTCAAAGCTACACACATGAAAAATAAAGGGTATTTTAGCCCAAAGATGGGTAAAATATTCATTTAGAGATACTATATACTATACCTGGACACTATACACTATACCTAAATAACAGGTATCCATCAAATATCTGAAAAGCTATCACAATAAAGGTGCTAAAGTATCTGAAGGGCGATCAGAAGAAAGATGCTGCCCTAAAAATAGTGCTTTTTACTCAAACTAATAAATGGATGTTACTAGAACATAGGAAAAATATCAGCTTAATATAAGAAAAAGCTTTCAAGCTATGTGAATAAAAATGGGGTGGGATGCCTTGAATTGTACTGCTATCCCCCCCCTTTCACAGTAGTTATTCAAGAGTAATTTGTTTTTTAATCCTAGATATCTCATGAAATTCCACCTTCCATGAATCTCCTAAATTCAAAATCATGGTCTCTATTTACCTTATAAAGACACAATTTCTAAAACTTTTTTTAACCTCAAACTCTTTGCAAGAACATTTTACATTGCAACCCGTACACAAGTTTAAGGAATACACGCAAACACACACACACACACACACACACACACACGCACACGCACACACATGCATGCCTGAGGCAAAATTCCATGTAATACATGCTATTATTTTCTATTCTGTTCTGTTCTATTTCATTTCAATTTTTATTAACAATACTGATTATGGCCCCCTAAACTGATCTCATGCAAATGATAGTTCTAAAACACATTCAGAGGTGGGGTGCCTGGGTGGCTCAGTCGGTTGGATGTCCGACTTCAGCTCAGGGCATGATCTCATACTCCATGAGTTTCAGCCCCCACATCAGGCTCTCTGCTGACAGCTCAGAGCCTGGAGCCTGCTTCAGATTCTGTATCTCCTTCTCTCTCTGCCTCTCCCCCAACTCGCACTCTGTCTCTCTCTCAAAAATAAAATAAAAACATTAGAAAAAAATTTTTAAACACATTCAGAGGAGCCTAACCAATGCTTCTAATAAAGATAATTACTATTTCAATACTATTATAACATAAAAATGAAAGGAAATGGGGTGCCTGGGTGGCTCAGTCAGTTAGGCGTCCAACTCTTGATCTCAGGGTCTTGAGTTTGAGCCCTGCGTTGGGCTCCATGCTGGGCATAGAGTCTATTTAAGAGAGAGAGAGAGAGAGAGAGAGAGAGAGAGAGAGAGAGAGAGAGAGAGAGAGAAGAAAGTATCCTGCTGATCCAGGATGCTACTCCATGTAGAAAACATAAACATAGAGAGGGATAATATATACACTATGAATCAAAAGAAATAGTGGGTATTCTAGAAAGTGTAGTTTCTCTTCATTGTTATGTTAAAATAATACTGACAATAGTTAACATTTAACCTTGTCCATTTTCTAAACATTTTTTCTAGAGTTCAAGAATCTCAAATTTTCATAGGTTCTTAAGCCAGGTTGAATGGATCCCTCCGAGAGCAAAACCTCCCGGGTGTGCCGCTAGACTTTAATAGCCTCAGGTTTCAGAGGAAATGAGTGGAGCCTGAAGCAGTCAAACACCCTGAACTGGCAGTCATGCTTTCTCTCAGGGGCATCTTGAGTAATCTGAAGGAATTTGCAACCTGGAACAATTTGGAGGAAGAAAGAGGAAGGGAAGATGAGTACCAAGCGGCCAGTGATACCAGCAACTGGTGAACATTATGGGCAATATTCAGTGGTCCTGCCAAGGAAAGTATTCTGCCCCACAGCTACTTCAGTGACCAGAGGCAGAGCTTTATGCTGTCCCTCACAGACAAGGGGCCCGGAGAGCAGAGGGAGAAGTTTGGAATATACACATACAAGAAACACAGAAAAGAACAGCCTGAGGTGAGAATGGAAAGTTGGGATGGCTGAGTGAGGACAAATAGCACACATGGCTCCTGGCAAGAGCCCCATATCTTTGTTTTTAGACATTGCAGATACTTCTGTTCATCTGAAGCCTCAATTGTCCATTTCAGCCTTCAAAACTTCATTGTAGCTTTTTATTTTAAATGTAATCAAATTGGGGCGCCAAGGTGGCTCAGTTGGTTAAATGTCCAACTTCCTAAGGTCATGATCTCGTGGTTTGTGAGTTTGAGTCCCACATCAGGCTCTGAGCCGACAGCATGGAGCCTACTTGGGATTCTCTGTCTCCCTTTGTCTCTGCCCTCCCCAGTGCATTTTCGTTCTCTTTCTCTCAAAATAAATAAATAAACTTAAAAAAATTCTTTAAAAAAGACAAATATAGTCAAATTGTTCATACTTTTTAATTGCTTACTACATTAAGTAAACATTTGTAATACCTTCTCATGTAAGATATTTTTCTAAAATACACTGTAGTTTATTATTCTTTTAAATGAATGTACCAAGATTTATTTTACTAATCTTCTACTAAATGACTTTAAGGACATTTAATGACTTTAAGTTTTACACATTAGAGGGCAGGGCAGGGCAGGGGAAAAATAATTAAGTTAAATTAAATTTAGGGGGTGTAGGTCGCTCAGTCGGTTAAGAGTCCAACTCCAGCTCAGGTCATGATCTTGTGATTCATGGATTCAAACACCGCGACAGGCTCTGTGCTGACAGCTCAGAGCCTGGAGCCTCCTTTGGATGCTGTGTCTCCCTCTTTCTCCGCTCCCCAGCCCTCCCCTTTCACACTCTGTCTCCCTCTCTCAAAAATAAACATTAAAAAACATTAAATTAAATTAAGTTTTACACATGAAAAAGAAATCATATGAACATCCTTATACATACACCTATAGCCTTAGAATAAGTCTTTAAAACTATGTGGAGTCTGGGGTTCCTGGGTAGCTCAGTCAGTTAAGTGTCTGACTCTTGATTTCGGCTCAGGTCATGATCTCACAGTTACTGAGTCTGAGCCCTGCATCAGGCTCTGTGCTGATGGTACAAGCCTGCTTGGGATATTCTCTCTCTCTCTCTCTTTCTCTCTCCCTCTCTGCCCCTCTCCCACTCACACTATCTTAAAAAAAAAACAAAAACAAAAACAAAACAAAACAAAAAAAACTATGTGGAGTTTTAAGTATTCATAAATAAAATTGCTCTCCTTGAAGAGCATAACAATCTATACTCCAACCAGGCGTTCCCTGTTTGACTGGTATCATATCTCTACTCTTAAATAGCATTTTTTTTCATCTTTTCATTTAATTAGGTGACATTTTATTGTTTAAGTCAGCATTCCTTTAATTTTCTAAATGGTAGAGTTCCTTTATATTTCTTCTTATATGAACCATATATTAATGTCTATTTCTCAGTTTATTAGACTGTTCATATTTTTCCTTTTAACTTATAAAGACTTTTCCTATGTTAAGGATATTAATCACTTAGCAAATGTATTTTTTTCTTTTTTTGGCAAATGTATTTTTAAATAGCTTTTATTTATTATTTATATTTTTAACTTATATGTAGAAAAGATTCTTTCACTTTAATGTTGTCATTTCTATCAAATATTTTCTTTCTGGCTCTACAGATTTTGTTTAGAAATGTACTCCTCAGTCCCCAAATCACATAAATATTCATCTGTACTTTCTACTAGTTTCTTTATGGTTTTGTCTTTTCTATTTAACTGTTTTGTTCATCTGAAATTAATGTTGATATATTGAATGAAAAACAGATCAAATTTAATTTGAACTAAAATAGTTACGCATTAAGCACAGTAACAACAACAACAAAAAACAAAACAGAAGAGCTGTTACTTTTGGAGGGGAGAGTAAAGAGAGTAACTGAGAAGGATACAAAAGAGATTTAATTGTGTTGGAAATAACACACTTCTTAAGAAGGTTGGATAGCTGTTGTACAGCTCCATAAGCTCTTACTTGAAACCTTGGGACCCACTGTGTTTTGGACTCCAGAAATTTGGAGATTTTATAAAGATAATATGGCACCTATTGTACATTACATAAAACCTCTACCCAATGGGTAGTAGGACAAGATCCCACCATCAAACACATTAATAATTCTGCAGCAAAATACAAAATTTTACATTAAATGAAACATTTAAAAGTTTGACAGCTTCATGCAGGTTAGGTTTTACAGTCAAAGTAGCTGATAAATCACTGTAGCTTTAAATAGCCCACTTTTCCCCTCAATAAAGTTGCTTCTTTGCTTTTCTTATCAATGTATTGTTTTATAGGAATTTCACACTCACTATCAAGTTCATCTTTTTGGGATCTTAATCCAAATTCCAATAAGAGAAAGAGGAGGAGGAAGAGGAGAAGAAGAAGAAGAAAAAGAAGAAGGGAATGAGGGAAGGAAGGGGAGGAGAGAGGAAGAACAGGGGAGAAGAGAAAAAGGAGAGGGGAGGGGAAGAAAAGGAGAGGGAAAGGGAAGGGGAAGGGAAGGAAGGAAAGGAAAAAGGCAAGAGGAAAGAAGGAAGGAAAGAGAAGGGAGGAGTTGAGAGGGGAGGGGAGGGGAGGAAAGAAGAAGAAAGAAAGAAAGAAAGAAAGAAAGAAAGAAAGAAAGAAAGAAAGAGAAAGAAAGAAAAGAAAAGAAAAAAGAAAAGAAGAGAGAAAAGAAAAGAAAAGAAAAGAAAAGAAAAGAAAAGAAAAGAAAAGAAAAAAAGAGAAAGAAAAGAGAGGAAGGAAGGAAGGAAGGAAGGAAGGAAGGAAGGAAGGAAGGAAGGAAGGAGGAAGGGAAATTAGAAACATAAGGACTGGAAAGAATGAAATAAAGCTGTTATACTTACAGAGCATATGAGTGTTACACAAAAAATTCAAAAGAAATCCACACACAGATTATTAGAAATAATGGAAGAGTTTAGTGAAGTGGTTAGATTTAAGATCAATAAGCAAAATCAGTTATCCAAGATAAGGGACCTGACCAATATGGCTGATCTCCTTCCTATATTTGAATCTGTCATATCAAGAATGAATTCCCACACTTTGGTAAAAGATACACCACAGCTACCACTGACTTTTTTTTCCCTGTGACCTTGGTTGCCATGCTGCAGAGACTTCTGCAGCCACACTCTACAAGCCTCTCATCCTACAGTGATGCTTTTACCTAGCAAGGAAGTAGATGGATGACACGAAGAGTCAACTGGGTTTCTATTTGAAAGAAATAGTTACTGATTCTGTTGCTGGTTCTCACCCACATATAGTTATCCAAAATAAAGTTTAACTTTATTCTGTATTATTATTCTGTATTAACTGTATTCTTATTAGCTAAAATAGTCCCAATTATCTACATTTCAGTACAAATTCCTTTTCTCGGCATCTTGACTACAAACATGGACCCTGTAATGTACTCCCTACTCCTTTAGCGCTAATCAAAACCCCAGCACAGGACAGAAAATTAGTCTCTCTTAGAGTCTCCTTACTTTGAGTTTCTGGGCTTCTCCTCTCACTTTCAACAGTTCAGTTATAGAGTCCACAAAGCCCTGGTAATGAAAGTTGCACATTTTCTCAATTTCTCGGTCATGATTACGGATGCGAGTTTCAAGCTTCTCCATGAATCGTCCATGTTCTTCACCATCATAGACAGACCTTTAAAAAAAAAATTGTATGAAGATTACACCAGATTTACTTCTAAGAAACAGAAACAGAATTATAAACCCAGAAGCAAATTTATGTGGAAATTTCATACTGAAGGTACATTAACCACAGAGTAATCCAATTATATTAATATTGACCCAATTCTAGATGAGCGGTTTTTTAAGGAAAATAGAAATTCTGCTTCCTATTCATTGAAAAATATTTAAATGTGACAGCATTCATCACAGAATTATCATCATAAAGTGAAAGAACTGAACTGCAATTCCTTTGCACTTTCCTTTCTGAAACTTACCTCGAAAAACTCAATTTTGAGTAAAGCCAAATATTCAATTACTCCACGACTATACCCAAGAAGCTGATGCCGCCGGAGAAAAACACAGCTGAGCTGGGTACTCAGGTTAGCAATATAATCCCAAATCTAAACTGGGCACTCAATACATGCTGCTAGATAATACTCCTAAAACTATTCCCCCCTACCACCATCACCACCACAACATCACTTTGTATTCTCCAAAATAACTATGTGTAAGAAACTTACTTTCCCCTCTCTTCAAATGTCCACCCCCTCACTCTCAGCTGCTGACTTGACCACACACTTCACAGGAAAAAGAGAGAAATATTTCCCTTTTTCCCACTAAAATGAACAAACCTTCTTACCTCTTACTCTGTCCACTTTCCCGTAACAAAGGAAAAACTGTTTCCAGCTCTTATCTGTCAATCTTTGTTGATCAAGAACTTTATACCTTTAATTATTTCCTTTTATCCATCCCTTACACCATACATTTCCCCACTCTACTAAACCATTCTCATGGGTATATAAACAAGACCTTAAGAAACTGTCCTTACCTATACACTTCTCTCCATCTTATTTCTCTGCTCCCCTTCCAGTAAAACTCCTTTCCCCTTCCTCACCTCCCAATAGTCAGCCTTCATCATGCTCCACTTAATAGCAGCATTTGCTGTAACGTGATACACTCACCCTTCTTGAAACAATCTTTTCTCTAGAATTCCGTGATACCACAATAGTGTGGTTTTTTTATCCTTTCACTAACATGCCTTCTCAATCTCCTTTTTGGACTCCTCCTCTCTATTCTTTTTCTAAATATTCTAAAACAACTTATCTTTTCTACCTATGCTCTTTTACCAAGCAATGTCATCCCATGCCATGGCTTTAAAATACCCTGTACATAATAATGACTTCCTAATCCACACCTGTAATTCAGACCACTGCACTGAGCACTAGACTCAAATACCCGGCTACCATTTAACCATCACAACTGGACTTTTAAAAACCATCTCAAATTTAAAAATCATCTATCACCAAACTATCTCCACTCTCCAACCTGTTCCTCCCCCAAATCTTCCCACCATTCACCCGCCTCACCACAACTAATAGCACTCTCCAGTCACCCAAGTCCAAAATCCAAAAGCAGGAATTACTCCCAATCCACCTCTTTCTATCATGCACCCTATCCAATTGATCAAGAAGTCCTAACAATCCAACCTCCAAAACATATCTTAATAGTGGATTGCATCCCATTATTTCCACTAAAACTCTAGTCCAAATCTATATCATTGGCACACTACTAATAGCCTTCCAAAAGTCTCCATCTCCCCATCTGCCTGCCTGTATTCAGACACCCTCCACACAGCAGTTAAAATGATCTTTATAAAGCAGTAATTCATACGTTATCCTTCTGCTTTACCAAAGAAATAAAAATTTGGAAAATTCATTAAATTGTTTTGAACCTGTTAACACTAGTCTGGAAAATGTATGGTCTTTACATTTTATTGATTTAACTTGAAAGTGGAAGTTAATTGTAGAAAGAAAAAGAAAATGGCTTCTCTTTACCAAAGGAATAAAAATCTTAAATCCTTACCACAACCTATAAGATCCTACACAATCTAGACTCTGATTATCTCTCCAACCTCATTCCTGTCTAGTTCCCACCCCTAGCTTCCCTCCATCCCCTATGTTCTAGCTACAATGGCCTTTTTTGTTGTTTTTAAGGCTTTTCTTCCCTGAAGAATTTTGTTTTTGCTGTTCTCATGTTAGTAATGCTCATTCTCTGAATCTTCAAACAACTCTCTCATTCTCATCATCCATGGTTTGTTGTCTATTTCTCCCCCCAAACCCATCCCAATTACATTATAAGCTCCAAGGCAAGAACTTTGTCTGCCATATTCACCACTGTACCTCTACAAACAGTGCCAAATAGGTGGTAGGCAAAGAGTAAACATTCATTCATTGTTGACTAAATGAATGAGTAATACTATCTCTAAAACCTCTTCGACATCTGACATTTGTTTAACAAATACACGTGTTCATTACCAACATTTTCACATTCTAGAATCATTTGTGGGTACCAGATCATGACCCTCATCTTGCATACTCTCCTCAGCAGATCAGTTCCATTGCCCAAAACTCAGCAGTAACTACAGATAATATATATACAAGTTTGGCTTCCACTAAAAATTCTAAACACTTACTGCAGGAAACCCAGAGCAATCTATATTCATTCTCCTTCTTTTGAAATAAAGAGGAAAGATATTCAAATAAATTATAAACAATCCCCATGCTGACAATTAAGACACAATATAGAGGGGCACCTGGGTGGCTCAGTTGGCTGAGCGTCCAACTGTGGCTCAGTTCATGATCTCGCAGTCTGTGAGTTCGAGCCCCGCATCAGGCTCGGTGCTCACAGCCTGTTTTGGATTCTGTGTCTCCCTCTCTCTCTGCCCCTCCTCCACTCACACTCGGTCTCTCTCTCCTTCAAAAATAAATAAACATTAAAAAAAAAAGATACAATATAGAATAACCACTTGCCTGAAGGAGCTATTTGAAATATGAACACAAGACATAATCTACCATTGACATTTCAACTAACTTCAAATAAACATAAATTTCTCCTTCCAAAGGGAAAGAAAAGAAAGGTTACCATGTGAAGATACTAATATTCCTTGCCACTCATAGAAAAGCAATAACCAGTAAAAATGTATCAGTCTAAATGACATGAGCAGAAAGTATTCAATATTAGACAACTCTTTGGTTTCAAATTCAGTTATAGCTTGACCTAGTAATACTGTTAAGTAGCACATCTACTTCCCTCTACTATGTACAATCTCTTCTTTTTTTTCCTTTCCAGTATCTATATTAATATCACAAAAGACAACTCAAGGAGAAGAAAATCCCCAAATTAAGAAATTCATAACATGTCAATAATGCCTCCCTAGTTTCCTGACCTTCCTATAAAATAATATAAATCAAAGAAGGAAAGGTAGATTTTCGTTGCCTGACTGTGTAGCCTTGGTTTTAGCAATGCAACTAAGCAGCCAACTCAGTTAATTTCTCTGACCCTCAGCTTTCTCATTTAGGAAACAGAAGGCAATCAATTACAAATTCTCTTAAGTATCAGCCTACTTTCTACAATTAACTTCCACTTTCAAGTTAAGTCAATAAAATGTAAAGATCATACATTTTCCAGAATAGTGTTAACAGGTTCAAAACAATTTAATGAATTTTCTACATCCTCATCACTTAGCCCCTACCCATTTCTCCTATTTTACAGCCTTTATGATTCTACTATTCTCTTTAATTATAATAATGTTGAATAACATCAAAGGTTTACAGTGGATCCCTTGAGTATCTTGAGAGTTTAAAAAGTTAGAATAAACATAAAACCCACATATTTAAAACAGAGGTGTTGAACTATATTTAATAAACTTGTGTTCAATGGGTATGTTTCAAGAAATCCACATTTTCCAGATTTTATGTGTGTATAGGGAGAAGCACATATATGTAATTTTGGGGGAAACTGATCCATAGCTTCCATCTGGTTAACAAAGAGGTTGAAAATCACTGATTTAAAGGTTTTGCTTCAAACTGCCCAGCACAGGAAAAGGCAATTATAGATCACTACTTAACAGTTCAATTTCTACCAGCATTTCAAGTGTATCTGAGCCTTACTCAGTACTAACCAACATTATCTATCAGATATAAAATGTTAAAAGCAAAAATAAACAAGTCTTATATTCTGGAAAGATTATAGACCTACGAAAGTTAACCTAATATTTGCAGTCAACAGTGCACTTGAACAAAGAGTAGCTTCCCCACCCCCCCAACCCCAAATAAATGACTTAAACTAGAGAAAGACTGCCATCTAGTGATGACCCATTTCTAATATTCCTTGAAACTTTTGACTTGTTGTGTCCAAGTAAGAGAGACTGCTTAAAAATCTAAAACCTGTATTCTATAATACCTCCTGGCCAATGGCTTATAACTAGTTATTAAATTATACTTTATATAAAGCACTCTAATATTTAAATTTCCATTTCTAATATAAAGCAGGATTAACAGAAAAGCTATATGCTTTTAACGTATCGGTGCCACAGGTGTGCCACAGTTAAGTAAGACTATGAAATAAACAAACTGCACCACTGCATTATTTGTCATAAGCCAAAGAATATTCTAGTACCTAGTAAAAGAGAAACAAGAAATGCTTAGGAATTAACAAGTTTTTATAGCCTAAATTTTGAGTCAACCACATAAATGCTGCCTTGTAGAGTCTAATTTCACCAAAAAAAGTACCCAATACACAAAAAACAACCACATAAACACATACACACAAACACACGTGCACACACACACAGGTTTTTGCAAAAAGTAACATGTTTTATCCTAGTGGCTATACCTGATGCATACTTTCAAACATCCTACCTAGATTTCATGGGCATTTTAAGAGACAGATTTTAACTGCTAAAATGGCACTTCGGGAATTCTACTCAACAAATACTTATCATTCCTCTGTAACAAATCATTACAGGATTATATCATTTGCTACAGCCTGTATCCGCTCTAATCTGTTTGTCCAAAGAGGAAAATAATGTTATGAGCATATGTTATCTCATTTACATCCTTTGCTCCTTATAAATTAGACATAATTCCCATCTTATAAATGAAGAACTTAAACCCAAGGAGATGAAGCAACTTGCCAAATTCACACAGCTAGGAAGTGTCCTCTGTAGTACATTGGTCTGTCCAGTAAAGAAAGTAAAATGGTTCCATGAAGCTCTAAAACTTCAGAGTTGAAAGAGGTCTTAGAGACGGAATACAAAGGTATTATTGTACAATGGAGGAAACTGAGGCTAAGGAAAGTAAAAATGCCATAATGAAAATTGCATTGCTTGTTACTGATACATCTGGAACTGACTCCCAAAGAAAACACAATTAGGAAAAGCTCATGCTGGACACAGTGCTTCAGGGGTTTAAAAACAAAGACACAGGGCGCGTGGGTGGTTTGGCCAGTTAAGCGACCGACTTCAGCTCAGGTCATGATCTAGCGGTTAGTGGGTTCAAACCCAGCGACAGGCTCTGTGCTGACAGCTCAGAGCCCAGAGCCTGCTTCGGATTCTGTGTCTCCCCCTTCTGCTGCCCCTCCTCCGCTTGCACTGTCTCTCCCTCTCAAAAATGGATCAACATTAAAAAAAAAAAAAAAAAAAAGACACACATGCATGCACTCGCGCGCTCTCTCTCTCTCTCTTCCACTTCTACTTCAGGATGAGTCCGTTGCCTATTAGTTGTGCCTACACAAAAGCTATTCCATTCTTCTTCCTGTTGGAAGAGCCCCCAATTTGTTCTGGTGTTTCACCTTCCCATCCTACTCCAAGAGGTAAGTACAAACTAATCCGTAAACCAATCATGGTTATTCCATTCCCCATGTCAGTGACCAGTTAATAGGTGACACAACTCGCACCAATGAGAAATAAAGAAAAGTCTCAAAGTGAAGATCCAAGAAGACGTTTTCTTTCCTGAAGGATGCAGGAAAAGAAACTGCTTTTCCTACTTCAGACACTGTGCAATACAATGTGTGGGGATGCAGCAAACATCCCAAGGTGAGAGGAGACAGCCCCAACAATCTGAGGATGGCAAGGGGGAAAGCATGAAAAACACCTGGGTCCTTGATGATGAACCAATGCTGAAACAGTCCTATTTCCCAACTTCAGAGTACATGAGTTAATAAATTTCCTATTTTAAGGGCAATTTCCAATTTTTAGGAAATTGTTTATTTCCACTTTCCCTCAATATTCTATTACTTGCAAAGGAAAGTATCCTAAATGCACAACATTGTTCAGTCTTCAAAGGTAGTAGGTAAATCAAAGAAAAAGCCAACAGTGAATCAAAGTCTACACAATGCTAAGGAATCCTGTTCCCAGGACTGCTAGACTGCTTTCCCCATTTTCTTCCAGTTAAGAGTTAACTCCTCAAATCTCAGCTTGCACCTTAATTTTTCTAGGAAACTTTCTCTATTCCAGAGACTCCGTGTTCCTCCTTTGTTATGAATGCCATCACAGAATTTATTAAACTATATTCTGATTGCCCATTCACTTGTCAATTTCTCTTACTAGTTCTTACTAGAACATTAATTTCCTGTGAGCAGAGATTGTGTCTTGCCCATTTTATCTCCAGCTTCTAGCACCGAGCCTGGCCCAGAGGAGAGCCTCCATGTATGCTAAAGATGGAGAAATGAAAGGAATGGTAGGAGACTAAGATGTAGGTTTCTTTTTTTATTATTATTTCAAGTTTTTATTTAAATTCTAGTTAGTTAACATAAATGGTAAAATTGGTTTCACGTGCAGAATGATTCATCACCTACACATAACATCCAGTACTCATTACAAAATGGTGCCCTCCTTAGTACCCACCACCCATTTAGCCATTGCCCAGCCCACCTCCCTCCATCACCCCTCAGTTTGGTCTATATATTTAAGGGTCTCTTGGGGTGCCTTGGTGGCTCAGTCGATTGAGCATCTGACTCTTGATTTCAGCTCAGGTCACGATCCCAGGGTCATGGAATTGAGACCTGTGTTGGGCTCCACACTGAGCATGGAGCCTGCTTAAGATTCTCTCTTTCTCTTTCTCTTTCTCTCTCTCCCCCTCCCCTGCTCATGTTCTCTCTAAAAAAAAGAGTTTGGGGGCACCTGGGTGGCTCACTTAAGCGTCCGACTCTTGATTTCGGCTCAGGGCATGATCTCGCAGTTTGTGGGTTCAGGGCCCCCCCCCAGGCTTTGCACTGACAGTGGAGAGCCTGCTTGGGATTCTCTCTCTCTCTCTCTCTCTCTCTCTCTCTCTCTCTCGCTCTTTCTCTTTCAATCTCTCTCTCTGCCCCCATCAAAAATAAATAAACCTTGAAAAATATAAATAAAAATAAAGTTTCCTATGGTTTGCTTCCCTCTCTTTTTTTCCCCGTTCCCCTCTGTTCATCTGTTGTTTCTTAAATTCCACATATGAATGAAATCATATGGTATTTGTCTTTCCCTCATTAACTTACTTTGCTTGGCATAATACACTCTAGCTCCATCCATGTTATTGCAAATGGTAAGATTTCATTCTTTTTGATGGCTGAGTAATATTTCAGAGTGTGTGTGTGTGTGTGTGTGTGTGTGTGTGTGTGTGTACACACACCACATCTTCTTTATCCATTTATCAGTCAATGGACATTTGGGCTCTTCCCATAATTTGGCTATTGTTGAGAATCCTGCAATACACATCAGGTGCATGTGCCCCTCTGAATCAGTATTTTTGTGTCCTTTGGATAAATACCTAGAAGTGCAATTGCTGGGTCATAGGCTAGTTCTATTTTTAACTTCTTGAGGAACCTCCACACTGTCTCCCACAGTGGCTACACCAATTTGCACTCCCATCAAAAATGTAGGAGGGTTCCCCTTTCTCCACATCCTCACCAACATGTATTTTTTCCTACGTTTTTAATTTTAGCCATTTTGACAGGTAAGGTGGTGTCTCATCATGGTTTTGATTTGTATTTCCCTGATGATGAGCAATGTTGAGCATCTTTTCATGTGTCTATTAGCCATTTGGATATCTTCTTTGGAGAAATGTCTGTTCATGTCTTCTGCCCATTTCTAAACTGAATTGTTTATTTTGGGGTGTTGAGTTTGATAAGTTCTTTATAGATTTTGGATACTAACTAACCCTTTATCAGATATGCCATTTGCAAATATCTTCTCCCATTTCGAAGGCTGTCTTTTAGCTTTGTTATTTCCTTCACTGTGCAGAAGGTTTTTATCCTGATGAAGTCTCAGTAGTTCATTTTTGCTTTTGTTCCCCTTGCTTCTGGAGATGTGTCTAGTAAGAAGTTGCTATGGCCGAGGTCAAAGAAGTTGTTGCCTGTGTTCTCCCAGGATTTTGATTGTTTCCTGTCTCACATTTAGGTCTTTCATCCACTTTGAACTTATTTTTGTGTATGGTGTAAGAAAGTGGCCCAGTTTCATTCTTCTGCATATTGCTGTCCAGTCTTCCCAATACCATTTGTTGAAGAGACCATCTTTTTTCCATTGGATATCATTTCCTGCTTTGTCAAAGATTAGTTGACCATAAGATGTGGGTTTCTGATTATCTCAAAGACAGTTGAATAATATCACATCAAACAAAGTTTAGCTGTTGAAATGTTTTCAGAAGCAAGGAGAACTTTAAGACACAAAGACTGAACACTTTTCTTTTTGTTTTGATTAATCCAAGAAAAAAATCCAGAATTTATTCTGGTCTTTTCTTTTTCATATACTTTTTTTTAACTTGTGTCATGGTTTTTAGTCTTGAAACATTTTCTTCTCATTAAGCTCCATAAAAGCATCATTAGTATTTTTGTTTATTCCAAAAGTTAAAAATAAAGTGGAAAAACAGATTTGAGCATGATGTTGAAAGAGAAACTGCAGAAGGTCAAGTGGAGTTTAAAGTTCCTTCCTCTTCTTCAGTTCATCTATCACTTTAATTCAGACCTTTACTATGGTAATGTGGATGCTCAGAGTATATAAAGGTGAAAGTAGATCACTGTATATTATCATCAAGGACAGGGGAAGCACATACTAGTTAAGGAAGTCTTAACTGAAGACTACACCCAAATGTCCTTGCACTGCCACAGGAGATCAAACACATTTAAATCCTTCTTCCACCCTACAGATACCAAGGTATACAACTGGCTTCACCAAAACAGTCCATGCAACCAAAAGAATGTTGTGATGGAGATCTCCTTCAAGGCAGAAAGGGGACCCCACACATGATGGCTTTTTTGATGGTATTTTCAGAGAGATAAAAACAGGGTGGAGAAATGTTAACTAGCACCTAGCTAAAGAGCTTACTAAAAACCTGGTATTGGCTAAATAGCACGGCAAAGTGGAGAAGGGGAGATTGTCACAAAACATCTGTCAAATCAACAACAGCCTATTGGAAAATAAACTAATGAAAGCAAGGAAACAGAGACCGCCATAACTGCTACCGTGACAGCCACACCGTTAAGAACAATCTATATCTCTATCTACCCTTAAACGTGTACCTTCCTATCTCAATGGAATAGATATCACAGCTCAATCTAAGACTAATTCTGTTCTAAAAACTCTCATTTCTCCTCCACTCCAGGAATGCTCCATCAATACTTCTTTTTATTTCTGTACTTTCAAATGTTTCATCCCTATGGACTTCTTTCTCTAAAACATTCCCCCCTCTTAAACCAACATAGCCCCATGGCACCTGGGTGGCTCAGCTGGTCAGGCATTGGATTCAGTCTCAGTTCAGATCTTGATTTCAAGGCCATGAGTTCAAGCCCCACACTGGGCTCTGCGCTGGGCATGGAGCCTACTTAAAAACAACAACAACAGCATAGCCCCCTTTTTACTCTTTTTTAAACAAATACTGGTAAATTAAAATTTCTGTTCTGATAATTTGCCTTCTGACATCCTTTCTCTTACTCTTTCTCCTCTCATAGCTAAGATTCTTAAAAGAGCAATCTATACCCACTGCCTCCATTTCCTCAAACTGGACTTGCTCTTTGACCCAGTTGTAACTTCTTTCTTACCCACATCACCCTAATGAACCGATTCTTGCTAAAATCAAAAAAAAAAAGCCTGTCAAATAAAATATTTATTCTTCAGTTCATCATTTACTTGACTCCTCTTTTGTATGTGCCACCGCTAACCATTCCCTCTCCCTTATTTTTTTTTTTTTGAAGATTTTATTTTTAAGTAATCTCTACACCCAACAAAGGGCTCAAACCTACAATCCTGAGATCAACAGTCACATGCTTTACTGACTCGGCCAGCCACATGCCCCTCCCTCTCTCTTAAAGATCTACTCTCAGGGCTTCCATGACATTTCCCTTTTCAGTCTCCACTAATTCTTCTTCCTTCTGGACCTCAACACCTGCTTGGGCTTCATCTCCCTCTCGCACAAACTCACTCAGAGATATCATAAATACTTCAGTTTTCACTATTAAACACCTTTGACTCCCAAAGCAATAACACCAGGGCATACCTCTGTCAAATCCTGTAAACCCGAATATCCAACCACCATTCATCCTCAAAAACATCTCAAACTGCACGTGTCAAAAGTCGAAATCATTAGCTTGCCACCCAAACCTCCAATTCCCTCCTACAGTCACCATCTCTAATTGAAGATACCACCACCCACCCAAACTAGAAATACGTAAGTTAACCTGGACTCCTCACCCCACCTCATGCCTCCTTCCAACTACTCAATCACCAAGACTAATTCTGATTCCATAATATCACTTCCATGCTTTTCTTCCTCCCTATCCCCCCCTGCTACTGCCCCGGCTCATGTCCTCATTATCTCTCTTAACAACCGTTTGACCTCCCTCCTTATTTCCCTAACAATCTTTGTTTGATACTTCTTTCGCAGTAATCTTCGTTAAATGAAATGTGATCATGAAACACACTCACTCCCTTTTAGAATTAAGACCTGCCTCAAAATCAAGTCCAAGTCCGTAACATAATATATAAGCCCTCTCCAGGTGTAGACTTATCTCTGAACACTCTCCACATTCTCTCTACAACTCCACTCGAAGTTCCTTGAGTGTACTCGGCAGTCGCTCTGCCCAGAATCTTATCATCACTTTACCTGGCAAACTCCTACTCATCCTTCAAGCTTCAGCTCAAAACTCACTTCTATAAAACCTCCTTCCTTACTACAACTACCATAACCTGGCATAGAAGATTCCCTCCTTCCCAACAAGGTAGAACCTAACTAACTTTTCATAAAACCAGAGAAAATTTAAGCCTGCACTGTCAGGAGGCATTTACACCAAACAGAATTGTGAGTTCATTCTTTGAAGATTCATACTGAAGGTTTTACTTTTCTCCTACTTACTGATATGCTGACATTAGGCATCTTTTCCCACAAGAAGTCAATTTCTTCTATAATAAAAATCCATTGCAGTATGTAATAATCCAGTTTATTA
This sequence comes from Felis catus, assembly GCF_018350175.1. Taxonomy (NCBI): domain Eukaryota; kingdom Metazoa; phylum Chordata; class Mammalia; order Carnivora; family Felidae; genus Felis; species Felis catus. The sequence goes on from NC_058370.1 coordinate 89,212,476, forward strand.
AGGAATACATTTAAAAATCTATTTATATTGTCTTCATCATATGAGGACTTTAAGATACAAAACAGATGACCAGAAGGGAAGGAAAGCAAAAAATAATATAAAAACAGGGAGGAGGACAAAACATAAGAGATTCTTAAATATGGAGAACAAACAGAGGGTTGCTGGAGGGATTGTGGGAGGGGGGATGGGCTAAATGGGTAAGGGGCATTGAGGAATCTACTCCTGAAATCATTATTGTACTATATGCTCACTAACTTGGATATAAATTGTAAAAATAAATCAAATAATAAATAAATAAATAAATAAATAAATAAATAAATAAATAAATAAATTTATAAAAATGAAGAAATGGGGCACCTGGGTGGCTCAGTCAGTTAAGCATCTGACTTTGACTCAGATCATGATCTCACAGCCCATGAGTTCGAGCCCCGTTTCGGGCTCTGTGCTGACAGCTCAGAGCCTGGAGCCTCTGTGTCTACCTCTCTCTCTCTGCCCCTCCCCCTCCCAAAAATAAACAAACATTAAAAAATGTTTTGTTTTGGTTTTTTTATGGAGAAACAAAATCTGTTGAAGCACCTAGCCCTATCATTGATAATCAATTGATACAGGATAAGAAGTTCTCCTTAATAGCCACAGCATCCTCATTTAACACCCCATTTACACCCTTATTTTGACACTGTAAATTTAAACTGGCCTTGAACCTATGAAACCATGTGTGGTTTGAGAAGTACTATCATCTTGCTTTGCCTTAAAGTTCTTCAACAAATGCTTAGTATTATTCTAGATATGAATGGGCACCGCCACTAATAACATTTACTGATGGAAAGCTGAATCAATACTCTTCTGTTCTGAAATGTTTATTTGTTCATATTTTTGAGAGAGTACTACACTGAGCACTCTACATCATGATGGTTTATTTATCTGTCTATCTTCCCTATAGGACCTTGCGTTCCTTGAGGGTTTACTCCTGGAACAACGCCTGTATCCCACAGAGAAGGCATTATAGAATGACAAAGGGTCTAAAGCAGTGCCTGAAATATGTTTCAACATTTAAACTTTCTCCAAAGACAAGCCTAGAGTTAATAATAAACATTCTTACTTAAAAAAAGTAAGTTCAAGTTCTAGCGGCACAAATAGTTTGTACTTCAGCTAAAATGCAAAATAGAAAAAAAAGGAATCGGAGGAAGAAAAAAGGAACTTAGAAAGTTCAAGGAAATCTATTGTAGAAGAAGAGAAGTGTCTGGGAATAATTTGTTATTTCCCCAGCTCTCCTCTAACCTTCTCTGGAAGCTAGGAGAAAGATGATTAAACAGCAACAAGACCTGACTCTGAAGGGAACTGGTGTTTCTGGCCCTTTTTTTGCCAACAGAAGAGGGGGGGGAGGGTGACAGCAGTCCCTAAGGGCTTTTAGAAAAAATTGCTTCCAGGTGGAAATTTTTTATGGTACTGTGCAGCCTGGAGCCATTTTTTGCTTTCCTTCTTAACTACTGATGATTAAACCATGGACAATCAGGCTACAACAATGGAAACAGTTAGATAACTCCCAAACATCATGGTTATATGCTCGAAATTACCAAGTTAACTCTCAAAGGAGAGGAAAAAATATGTTGGCAAAGTCCTTTTTTTATAAGGGGGAGAGGGGGGTACAGTCTGTTAAAGATTTGTATTTGGGAGAACATAAAAGTAGTCAAGAACTCTGTATCATAATGATAACCATCAGTCTCACACCAAGACTAGACACTGTAATGTACAGTCATGAAGAGCTGAACAAAGAGCGATGTTAAATGTCCTGTTATTTAGCAATTTTTCATCATTTCAACCTGGATTAAGTGTTGTATTAAACAATTATCATACGAGTATGCAGAGAAATCCTACCACGCATCATGGGGGACAGCTAAGTCGATTTACACCTGATCATGGTTCTGAAAAATGTCTGAGGTACACATCTGAGTTTGTAATGATGGCTCAAGAACAGAAGGGGGAAGTTACCTACAGTACCAACTCCTAAGAAAAGCACAGAAAATTACAGGCCAGTCATTTGACCACCCAGCAATTGAATCTAGAAAATTTTACTATGCCAATATCACCCATAACATTAAAGGGTAAATCCAGCTCAAAATTATAATAGTAAAAGTAAGCTTTTCAAAAATATATATATACCAGGGTGCCTGGGTGGCTCGTCAGTTAAGCGTCCAACTCTTGATTTTGGCTCGGGTCATGATCTCATGATTTATGGGATTGAGACCTGCGTCAGGCTCTACGCTGACAGCATGGAGCCTGCTTGGGATTCTCTCTCTCCCTCTCTCTCTCTGAAAATAAATAAACTTAAAAAATGAACTAAAAAGAAATAAATAAAAATATATATATACCAAGGTCTCTGTTGAACATTTTATATACACTACCTTACTTATTGCTCAAAAACAATCCTACTGGAGTAATCACTATCATTTCACACATGAAGCGACCTTTCTGACATTGTCAGTACACAGAAACATTTACCTTTCCCAGGTTGCTACAATGACATAAAGGGTAAGATGAAAGGAAAAGGATGAAGGGGTACAAAGAGGAGATGAGATAGGATGAGGGCAAGAGGGAGGTAGTGGAAAAATACACCAAAATAATACAAATGTTTGGATAATGCAATTGTGACTTTTTTCTTTCTACTTTTCTGTAACTTTACATTTTCTTTAAATAAACATGTATTGTTTCTATCATTAAAAAAAGGAAATGCATTTTTAAAAGTCTAAAATAGTACCTGGTTCACAATAGATAAATGCTCAATAAAATGTTAACTGAAATAAAAACCACACAAAAACAACCATGTCAGGGTTACTTGGAGTCTAATGTTTAATAATTATCTAAAAATCGAATAAGTGTAAAAAATAGAATGAGAATTTCTTCTCACAATCTATCTCCTACAAACCCAAGAAGGAATCACCCACTGGTAAGAATTATTTTAATTCACTATCTTTTCTACATTCGAACCTTCTCTTCTTATTGATCATAATCTCAAAATGTATTTAAAACATAAATATATATGATATCCTGAAATTCTCAATTTGAAAACTGATGTTAACAGTTTCCTAGGGCCCTTTAATTGCAACTATGAAGTGTACCAATTAATGTTCTTTCATGGGCTTTCAAATGGGAGGGGAACAGAGGAGCCTCAATGGTTATTATGGAACCTTGTTCTACTACTAAGTAATTTGGTTTGTAAATTGGAAAAGTAGGCCATTTTTTGTTGTTTCCTATTCCACTAACAGGACATACAAAGAACTCCCTACTAATATCATCAGGCTATTTACAAAAAAACCTTCATGGTTTAGACAAAAATACATCAGGACACACCCTTCCTCTCCACCATAAGTGCCATGCTTCCATTAGGAATCAATACTCTGTGTGTGTGTGTGTGTGTGTGTGTGTGTGTGTGTGTGTGTGTTTCAAAGAAGCATTTGTTTAAGAATATTACAGTCTAACTCATTTTAAAGATTTTTCTTTAATATAAAAAATGTACAGAAAAAAGGAACTTCAGACATGATCCAACCCAAACTCACAGACACTAGTTCAATTTTTTCTAGGTATCTCTATCACATACTTGTCCAGCTTTTGTGGAAACATCTGTAGTAAAAGAAAGCTCATTATGAAGCAACTGATCCCATTTCAATGGCTGTTGCAAAGTTCCTATACAAAAATAAAATATGCCTTCCTATAATTTTCACCATCTATCTTATTTTTGCCCTCAAAGGACCACTGAGAACAAGTCCTTGCTCCCCCGCTTCCTTTCTCCAGACTAAACAATCTCAAATTATTCAACTATTCCACATATAAACAGCCTTTCAATTCAGGTTTTTACCCTCTGGACACGTTCCAGTAGTCAACATTCTTCTTAAAGTATAATAAAACAGGCAGTATAGGACAGTGGTCAAGAGCACAGACTTCAAAGCCAGGCTTCCTGGATTCAAGTTTGGTTCTGCTACTTATTAACTATGTGACCTTGGGCCAATTATTAAACTTCTCTATACTTAAGTTTCCACATCTGTAATATGCAGATAATAATAGCAACCAATTCATACAGTTATTGTATGAAGATTAAACGGCATAATATCCGTAAACCATCAAAACAATGACTGACACACAGAATGCATGCTATAAATATTAGCAATTTTAAAATCAAGCATGGTCAAGCTAGGGGGGAAAAAAAGACACATCTCCTTTAACTTTTTTACTCAGCTTCTATTAAAACAGTCTTACAATAATGCTTTAACAGTTTTGGCCGTCATATCATGCTATATATTGAGCTTAAACTCACATAAAATCTTTTAATTTGCTTTTATATACTGCTACACTCACTCAGTTGATATCCTAATCTCTAACTTACTACCTATCACAATTACAATCTATTTTTCCAGTCTACTGAGATCTTTTGAGACAATAAATTTGTCATTCAACTTTCCATTTCCATGTTTCCCTTTGTCATGTAGGCACATGAGTATTTTCACAAAAGAAAACTCTACTATGGAGAAGGCAAAAACCTAAGCAACGCTACAATCTAAGACAAGAGAACCCTGGAAAACACCAACATATAAAACTGTGTGATTTTCTGGTTCCATTTTAAGGGGAAAGAAGAGACCATCAATCTCATAAAGTCAAATAGAAAGCTTGAAAAAGTTAATGTTCAGTCTTTAAAAAAAAAAAAAAATAAGTCCAGGTTATAGAAGAAGTCTCCAACCCCACTTCCTTTAACTAACATTCAGCCCCCCAACTGCGTCCAACTTGGAGAGAACTGTCATGAGCCAAAGCTTTTAATGTCCCTCCCTTTTGAAGGCACAGTGGAAACAATTCCCCAGAACAAAGGAGTTGCGTCAGAGAGCTCTCTGCTCTTTCAAGTTGGAAGGACAGTTGATTCACACCATGTGTCAAAGAGAAACACCAACTAGAACACCAAGTGAGATAAATTTTAGGCCTTCTGAGCTGTTTAATATTAAACTGTAATAAATCATCTTTACAGCAAATTATAAACAAAATATTTTGTTTACCCTTTCTCTCATATGTGTCTTCCCTTGCAAAGAAATTCTAAGAGAATTCTTAATTCCAAAGTCACATATTCTCCACCAAGAAATCATTTTCAAATGTTAGCATCCAGAATCAATGATCTGGTGCATACTCCCAAAACAATGCCCTGGCATATCACAATTAGCCTTGCCATATGGCCCTTTGTTTTCCAAAACAGTGTTAGTTGAGTGATGGTCATGGTCTTTGATTAAGATCTCACCTGTCATTAACTCTACACTGAGTCATCTTAGTGTCCTGTCCGCTCTGGTCAATGATTTTACTTTACACCTAGATCATGAAATCAAATATATGTTCAACTATCATAAACGATACTTAAATGATTTTGTTTTTAATACTCCAAAAGAAAAAAACAAAAACAAAATCTGAAACAACCTTGATCTGTATAGATTTATTTGGAAAAATGGCCCTAAAAATAAAATTTAACAGAACAAATGATACCACAACTCAAATGATAAAATAAAGACTAGATTAACATGTTAAGAGACATGTTTCTGAAAAGAGAGAATATTAAAACTACATGATTGGTTCAATACAAGGAATTAGGAATTATAATGAGGAACTGTGGGGAAAGTAAATTGCCTTCCTATCAGAATTTGTTAGACATCTCCCTGAGGTCTAGTGCATATTTTCACCATGCATCTATTATCGGTTATGTATCATCTATTGTCAATCAATCTGGTCTGGGTCCTGTAATTTCTTTAAAAATCTGCTACCCTACACAAGTTAACTCTGAAGTCAACAAAATAATGATCTAATAAGGCCCAAACATCACTAAATAAACAAAGACTACTTACTAACAAAGAGTTGTGTTTAGGTCACTCTCCCAAAGCTATGAATATCACTATTCATATCACATCCCAGTTCTCCAATCTACAGAGTAACTGGATTATTTACTTCACGAGGAAAAATGGGGGCAATTATTTAAAATGTTCACAATACACTAAACTACAAAAAATAAAGTTTTAAAAGGCAGGAGAAATCTGACTATTAAATGAAATTAAATAATAAAATAAAATGACCACAGCAGGCTAAATAGAAACTGTTTTCTCAGAAATTTAAGAAAACTTACCATTCTAGGTGGGTTAGACATTTTTCCAGCATGGGCTCATTTAACAAATATTTACTGAGCATTTACTAAACGGAAAAAGACAAGAATGTTTACCTTTGAGGGAGCTGATATTGTAATTAGTAAGGAAAGACAGAATGAAAGACAATGAAAGGCAATTATAAACCTGTACAGAAATTAATATAATGTTTAAATCTATACACTTAAATCTGTATACTTTAACTCTGTATACTTTGCATTATAGTAATGTAAAATACTGTTTGGTGTGGAATTGGATTAGTCAGAAAAAGTTTCTTGAATTTGCAGAAGACCAGGAATAAGGGGGCTAGGGGAGCTTTAAAAGCAGAGGAGGAAAACAGGACACAATAGATGCAAAGAAATAAAATAAAATGACTACAGACTTGTCATCCAAATTACATAAGCAAGAAGACAATGGAAAGATATCCTTCAAGTGCCAGAGGACAAATTGTAGACCTTGAATTCTCTATGCAGCAAACACATTCTTCAAAACCTAAGGACAAATAAAGATTTTTTTTTTTTCAAACAAAATCTTAGAGAATTTGTTACCATCAGACCTGCACTACAAGAAACATTAGAGGAAGTTATTTAGGCAGGAAGAAAGTGAAATCAGGTCAAAATAGGGATCTACACAAAGGAATAAAGAGCACAGGAAATAGTAAACATAAAAGTTTTTATTATTTTTTAAACTTCCTTAAACTATAACAATGTTAAACCAAAAATAATTAGCTACAAATTGTAGAATTTGTAACATATATAGACATAACAATATGTTAGCAATAACTTAAGGTCATTGGGGGAAATGAAAATATACTGTTGAAAGGATCTTTTTTTTTTTTAGTTTAGTTTTGAGAGAGAGTGTGAGCATGGTAGGTGCAGAGAGAGAAAGGAAAGAGAGAATCCCAAGCAGGCTCCATGCCATCAGAACCCCGATGTGGGGCTCGAACTCAAAAAGTGCAAGATCATGACCTGAGGTCAAATCAAGAGTCAGACACTTAACTGACTGAACCACCCAGGCTCTTACGTTACACAAGAATAGGGATGATATCATTTGAAGATAAACTGTTGTCTTAATCAGTTTAGGCTACTATAATAAATTATCATAGACTGGATGGCTTAAACAACAAACATTTATTTCTCACAGTTCACCAAAATAAGAAGCCCAAGATCAAAACACTGGCAAATCCAGTGTTGAGTAAGGGCTCGCTTCCTGGTTTACCAGACAGCCATCTTCTCATTGTATCCTCACACTGTAAACAGCAGAGAGAAAGAACAAGCTCTCATGTTTCTTCTTATAAGGGTACAAATCCCATTCATGAGGGCTCCACCTTCCTGTCCTAACTACCTTCCAAAGGCTCACTTTGGGGGTTACGATATTAACATACAAGTTTTGAAGGGACACAAAACATTGAGGCCACAGCAACTGTGATAATTTAAAGATGCATATTACAATCCTTACAGCAATAACTTAAAAAAAAAACGGTATATCTAAAAAGCCTACAATGGAATATACCAGAATGCTAAATATTAAGTTAATCTCACTCAGTTAAAGAAAGTAAAAAGGGACCCAAAAAAATGGGGCAAATGAAAACTAAATAGCAAGATAATAGGCTCAAATTTAATCAAATATGTAATGATATTAATGTGAATGGTTTCCTTTCCCTGCTTTCTTTTTAACTAATTGAGCATACCTCCATTTTCCTCCTTCCCATCTTTTGAGCTATTGTTGTCATTCCTTTGTGAAGTGCCTTGGTGTAATTTTGTTGCTTACGTTTATCCTGCTTGAAGATCTTTAAGCTTCTTGGATTTCTATTCTAATTTTCCAGAAAAAAAAATCACTTTAAACTGTTTTTAAATGTTTCTGGTTTTAATTTCTGGAGGTAAGCCCATATCTGTAAGAAATATGATAATATTGCTGCTTTCTTTTTATCAGTTTCATATATCATCTCTGTCCTGCTATAATTAGATCAGACTTACCTCATTCCATATCACTTCTCTCCCTCTCTTCTCCATATACTTGTACCACTAAGGCAATCAGAAATTAAAGGAACAAGATGCTGGAGGCCAGGGGAAAAATGAGAAGAGCTGAGCCAACATTCTTTAGTCACTTTTTCCCCTCGAGGCATTTGCTAAATCTGTGCACAAGTAAAGCTAAGTTTCCAGTAAAGAAACTGAGCAGAAGGCCATGACTAAGAGGAAGAGAAATCAGTTTTTGACAGTTTTGTGGAGCTGAAGTGACATAAATTAGAGACTTAAGAAGTAAAGATCCTGGAGAGGAAAAATGGGAAGGAAACAGAATACTGCTCTCTCCTTCCCTCAACACAACTTGCTGAATTCTTAAGCTACAATGGACAAGAGGCTAAGAAGACAAGCAAAACGCCTCTAAGATGCAGAACAGGGTGTTAAGAAGTTTTGAGATATAGAGGAAATAAAGATTAGAATTCAGTGTCCACCTGAAAGAAGGGGCCCTAATCATCACTCCAAGGCTATACATCTTTGTGATAGGATACCATAAGGCAGTAGTGCACCACAGACAGCCACGGCCTCGCCAGCGCTGAACCCTGAATCTAGCAAGCTCTGACGGGACAAAGATCACTGCCACTCTATATGCCTTACAAAAAAGAGGGTGGAGGGGTTAACCTCTTCTTAGAGAAGATAAGGTCATCCAGAACCTCCACAATTTTTATCCCCATTCAGGCCAAAATTACCAGGCAGGCTAAAGGAGAGGATCACATGACTGAAGGTCAAGATCCATAGATGATCCAGATGTGGACATCATCATGAAAGGACTTTAAAACGGTTATGATTAATAAGACAAGAAAAAAAGGGAGGAAAGATTAACAATATTGATGAAAAGACAGAAAATTTCACCAGAGCCTTAAAATCTATATTATTTTTTGGGGTGCCTGGGTGGCTCAGTCGGCTAGATGTCCGACTTCGGCTCAGGTCACGATCTCGCGGCCAGTGAGTTCGAGCCCCGCGTCGGGCTCTGTGCTGACAGCTCAGAGCCTGGAGCCTGTTTCGGATTCTGTGTCTCCCTCTCTCTCTGACCCACCCCGTTCATGCTCTCTCTCTGTCTCAAAAATAAATAAACGTTAAAAAAATTTTTTTAAAAATCTTTAAAAAATCTATATTATTTTAGGGGCTAGGTGGCTGGGCTGAGCCTGGGTGGCTCAGTTGGTTAAGCATCCGACTTCGGCTCAGGTCATGATCTCACAGTCCGTGAGTTTGAGCCCCACGTCAGGCTCTGTGCTGACAGCTCGGAGCCTGGAGCCTGCTTCAGATTCTGTGTCTCCCTCTCTCTGACCCTCCCCCATTCATGCTCTGTCTTTCTCTGTCTCAAAAATAAATATTTAAAAAAAAACTTTTTTTAAATCTATATTATTTTAAAATGGAGGGGAAAAAAATCAGAAGCAAAAAATATGATTTTTAAAGTTAAGAACTGCATAGATGGTTTGTCAGCAAGAGAGGATTAGTGATGATAAATCAATAGAAAATGTCTAGATTGAAGCATGAAAAGGAAAACAAAAAGATGTAAAATATAGAAGACTATTCGAAATATGAAGCATACGGCACACAGTCCAAAGGCCCACCCCAGCAGTTCTCAAACTTTTTCACCTTAAGATATCTTCATGCTTTTAAAAAATACTAAGGTCCCCAAGTGCTTCTGTATATATGCTTATATTTATCAACATTTGTCACATTAAAAATTAAACTAACAAAAGAATTTAAGCATAAGAAAACATAAGCATGTATCACATTAGCCTTTGAAACAGTGATGTTTTCATATATCATGTAGTCCCTAAGGTACTATACTGTATATTCTCCTGCAGAAATGTGAGTAGAAGAAGTTAGTGGTATTACGAAAATCGTTTTGAATTTGTGACTCCCATGAAAGGGGTTTAGTCTTTCCGTAACAGGGCAGAAACAACATCTAAAGACACCATGGTCAACTATTTCTTACCCAAAACTAATAAAAGACATCAATCCACAGTTACAAGCCCAGCAAACCCCGAGCAGGGTGAATACAAAGAAAACTATACCTAAATACATCAGAGTAAAACTACAGAAAACCGAAAAGAAAGGAGAAAATATTAAAGGAACAACAATAACATTAAACAGAAAAGATATGTCAAACAACAACTGAATGATACCTTGGCAGTTCCTCAAAAAATTAAAAATAAAGTTACCATGTGATCCAGCAATTCCACCTGTAGGTATACACCCAAAACAACTGAAAGCAGGGACTCAAAGAAATATTTCTACATCTATGTTCATAGTAGCATTATTCACAAAAGCCAAAAGGAAGAAGCAACCCAAGTGTTCGCTGACAGATGAATGGATAAACAAAAGGAGGTACACCTAAGATAAAATATTATTCAGCCTTAAAAAGGAAGGAAATTCTGGCACATATTACAACATGAATGAACCCTGAAGACATTACGCTAAGTGAAAGACACCAGTCATAAAAGAACAAATACTGTATGATTCCACTTACATGAAAGTACCTAGAATAGTCAGATTCAGAGACACAGAAAGTAGAATGGTGGCTGCCAGGGGCAGGGGAAAGGGGAGAACGGGGAGTCATTGTTTAATAAGTACAGTTTGGGAACATTAAGAAGGTTCTGGAGATGGATGATGGCCATGGCTGTACAACAATGTGAATATACTTAATGCCAATAATCTGTATAGTTGCAAATGGTTAAGAGAACGGGTCAGTAGTAGACTTGCATTAAAAGAAATGCTGCAGGGGCGCCTGGGTGACTCAGCTGGCTGGGCGTCCAACTTCAGCTCAGGTCATAATCTCACAGTTCCCCGCAGCAGGTTCGCTGCTGTCATCCTCTGCCCCCTCTCTCTCTGCCCTCCCGTGCTCATGCTCGCTCTCTCTCTCTCTCTCTCTCTCTCTCTCTCTCAAAAATGAATAAACAGGAATGGCTCAGTTGGTTAGGCATCCAACTTTGGCTCAGGTCATGATTTTGTGTTTCATGAATTCGAGCCCCGCATCGGGCTCTGCGCTGACAGCTCAGAGCCTGGAGCCTGCTTCGAATCTGACTCCCTCTTTCTCTGCCCCTCCCCCGCTTGTGCTCTGTCTCTCTCCCTCTCTCAACAAAAGATAAACATTAAAAAAAAATTAATGAATAAACATTTAAATAAATGAATAAATAATAAATAAACAAACAAACAAATGCTGCAGAGAGTTCGTCATGCAAAAACAAAGCAATCTCAGAAAGAAGCACAGAATGGTGGAGGAAATGAAAATTAACCCAAAAGGGTAAACAGTAATGAATGCTGACTCTAAAAAATAATAAGGATAATGTCTTATGGGCACTAAATGACATGCAAAATTAAAATTCATGACAGCAATAGCTTAAGAGGTAGGAGAGGATAAATGAAAATCAAGTGTTCAATGATCCTAGCACTGTCATGGAAGTGACACAAGTAATAATTTATACTACAATCTATGAGTCAAAGATGCATATTGTAATCCTTAGAGTAATTCCTAAAGATTAAAAGAAGAGCCAATGAACAGGAAAAGAAAAAGTCAACTATCATGAAAAGAAAATCCAAGATTTTTAAGTTCAACGAAGCTCTCTTTTCGGTATAAAGTCTACAGAGCAGCCATTCTGAATATACAGTTAACTGAAAAATGTGTTCACCTAAGTCCTTCTTAAGGCAACTACTAGAGAAAGAACTCCAACCAAACTAAATGACAGGAGAAACTTCAACCAGAAAGACTGGCAGGGCTCTAGTCTTTCCATAACAGGGCAGAGCATATTTAACTGCAACTCTAAGACAAAAAACAAGATCAGGTTAAAAGTCACAAAACATAGTATATAAATATAGTATGTAAAAATTACACAACTAAAAAGAGAAAAGAAAAAATAGAAAGCAGCATAAGCTAGTTGACTGCTTCGTACCTAATAACTGGGAGTCAAAGCTAAGCAAATCAGGTACACATCTCCAATCCCTAACCTAAAAATCCCTGAAACAGAAATGTTTCAGAATTCAGAATTTTCCAGATTTTAAAAAGCAAGTAGGGTGCATATTTCATACATTTCATAACATCCCCAGTGAGATCTTAAGAAGCATTCCCCTCATCTATCACATTAGTATTTCTGCAGCAAAATGTAGGAATATTTATACAACAGTAAATATAAAGACTATCACTGGGGCGCCTGGGTGGCTCAGTCAGTTAATTAAGTGTCCAACTTCAGCTCAGGTCATGATCTCATGGTTTGCGAGTTCGAGCCCACGTCAGGCTCTGTGCTGACAGCTCAGAGCCTGGAGCCTGCTTCAGATTCTGTGTCTCCCTCTCCCTCTGCTCCTTCCCTGCTCACGCTCTGACTCTCTGCCTTTCAATAATAAATAAACGTTAAAAAATTTTTTCAAAAAAAAAAAGGCTATCACTACCTCAGGTCAATGCTTGTCAGGTTTTGTTGCCGGATGAATTTAGACAAGCTTGGACAACAAATGTTTTCAGGGCCTTTGGATTTTTGAACTACAAATTCAATACAAAGGAACCACAAGATCAAAAATACAATTTTTTTTTAATTCAAAGAAAAAAGACACTATGAGATATGGCTTACAGTAGTAACTTCCTCCATGCCCCCCCCCCCCAAAACACCTCTTTTACTTAATACTAAGTTATTGTTAAAGGACTATGGTGCTCTAAATTTCCAAGTGGTGGTACTTGCAGAGTAAATTGCTGATGAACATAAAAGTCACTAGGGGGCAGCAGAGCACAAGGAGTGTCCCCGGAAAAGTGGTGAAACTGGCAAAGTACTTACATAGCTAGAGTACCAACTAATGGAAACATTTCATTCACTAACACAATAAAAGACTTACCGATTAACCTGTAAAATCTGCTTCTAAAACTTCATTATATTCCTTCATTATTTTTTAGTTTTTATTTTTAAATAATTTCACACTGCATGAGTAATACTGAGAACTCCTGTAATAGCCTTTACGCAGAATTCACCAATGTGTAAGTTTGCCACATTTGTTTTATCATTCCTTGTATGTATATATACATTTTTATTTTCCTAAACCATTTGAGCATAAGTTGCATATACTGCGCCCTTAAAACCGCAGTGTGTATTTCTTCTCTTACCTAACGACAGCACAGTTATCAAATTCAAGAAATTTACATTGATACAATCATAAGCTAAGTCATAGTCCACATCCCAATTTTGTCAACCGTCCCAATAATATTCGTTACAGCATTTTCATTTCTTTCTGGAGGGTGTCCCATCCAGGATCATCTATTCCCTTCAGTTGTCGTGCCTCTTCAATCTCCTTTCATCTAAACTAGCAGTTCTCAGACTTTTTAGATACAGAAGCCCTTTACATTATTAACAATTGAGGACTCTAAAGAACTTTTCATATGAATTCATATGAACATATGAATATACATACATATTATCATTAGAAATTAAAACTGAGAAAGTAAAAAATTAATTCATTTAGAATTAACAACCCATTAAACATGTTAAAGAATATGTTTTATGTTGGGGCGCCTGGGTGGCTCAGTCGGTTAAATGTCAGATCTCATGGTTCGTGGGTTCAAGCCCCACGTCGGGTTCTGTGTCTGACAGCTCAGAGCCTGAAGCCTGCTTCAGATTCTGTGTCTCCCTCTATCTGCCCATCCACTGCTCATGCTTTGTCTCTGTCTCTCAGAAATAAATTTTTTTTAAAAATGTTAAAGAATATATTTTATGAAAAATACTTATACATTCTAAAACAAAAAATAGAACACCTTGTTTTACAGTCATGCAAATCTCTTTAATGGCTGGCTTAACAGAATACATCTGGATTCCATAACCACTCCTACATTCAATCTACTGCAGTGCAGAGTTTTGGCTGAAGGATAGGAGGAAAATCCTCATACACATGCAGTTGGAAAAACGACAATGTATTTTTAAAACTTTTCCATGTATTTTTATATATATACATATACACAAATTTATGTTACAGCCTCAAAACTTTATGAGTTTCAGAATAAAATCCATTTGTCTTACACTTTGAATGAATCTTTTACCCACATGATTTTGTATCATAGGGCATTGGTCATCTGAAAAATACTGACTGGTTCACTTGGTTTTGTTAAGTCTTTCAAATGTTGACATATTTCATTATACACCCTCAAAAACTCACATTAATCAGTATCGCCATCCAGTCTCATAAGTTTCTAAGTTTCTAAGTGCTGTCAACCTTTAGAAGGGCAACAGGCCACATCTACGAAAACATAAACTTGGAACAATAGTAAATCCCACACAAATAGTGCAAATAATAAATCGGTCATTCTATACAACACAGCAATAAAGATGGACTTGGGGCACCTGGGAGGCTCAGTCAGTTAAGCACCCGATTCTTGATTTTGCCTCAGGTTATGATCTCATGGGTTCATGAGATTGGATTTGTGAGATCAAGTCCTGCATTGGGCTCTCTGATTCTCGCTCTCTTCCTCTCTATCTGCCTTTCCCCCATTCACACGTACTCTCTCTCTCTCTCTCAAAAATAAATAAACTTAAAAATAAGTAAACTAAAAAATGGACTTTAATCACAGTAAACAATATTACAGTATCACTGTACATCAGAATTGCTGAAATAAAAAGTGGCGACAACACCAAAATGCTGGTGAGGATGCAGAGAAACTGGATCTCTCATGCATTATTGGTGGGAAGGCACTGAACAGTACAGCCATTCAGAAAAATAGTTTGGCAGTTTCTTAAAAAACTAAACATACGCTTATCATAAAATTCAACAACCGCACTCCTGGGTATTTATTCCAGAAAAATGACCACCTATGTTGACCAAAAAATACAAAAATTTGTACACAAACATTCATAGCAGCTTTATCCATAATAGTAAGTGAAAGGTTCTTTGTCTTCTTGATATCAAATATGTGCCATCTTTACCAACACCAATTGTCTGATTCTCTGACACCAATTCTGACACTTACTACTGGAGTTAATGTCAGACCCCACAAGTTAAGGGCTTAGTTCCATAAGAATGCCCCCACTTCAGACACCAGCCACAAACAGGGTACCCAAGCCACTCAGATTTATGCTTGATCAACTACAAATTCAGGGGTTCCTATGCCCCTCTTCCAGGTCAGGTTCAAGAAGTCACAAGAACAACTCACAGAACTCAGGAAAGCACTTACCACTACTGGTTTATTATAAAGGATACAAATCAGGAAGAGCCAATGGAAGAGATCTATAAAGCTGACATGGGAAAAAGGGGTATGGGTAGCTTCCATGCTCTCTCCAGGCACATCATCTTCCCAAGCTCTTTGATGTGTTCATCACCTTAGAATCTTTCCAAATCCCATTCTTTAGGGAATTTTATGATTGATTAAATCACTGGTCATCGGTGACTGGATTCCATCTCCAGCCTCTTTCTCCTCCCCAGAGGCTGGGGTAGGGGGCTAAAAGTTCTAACCCTCTAATCAAAGAGGTCTTTCTGCTGACTAGCCCCCATTCTAAAGCCACCTAAGCGTCCCCCAAGAGTCACTTCGTTAGCATAAACTGAGGTATGGTTGAAAGGGGTATGTTAGAAATAACAAAAGATGCTCCTATCACTCAAGCAATGCCAAGAGTTTTAGGAGCTGTGAGCCAGGAACCAGAGAAAAAGACCTAATATAGATTTCATATTATACCACAGCTAAGAAACTGGAAACAGGATAGATGACTTCCAACAAGTGGTTAAATTGTGCTACATTCATATCATGGAATACTATTCAGCAACACAAAAGATTAAGTTATTAATACACAGAACTACTTGGATGAATCTCCAGAGAATTACCCTGAGTGAAAAGAAAAGTCTAATCCCAAAAGGTAACTAATACATACTGTATGATCCCATTTATACAACAATTTTGAAATGACAAAATTTCAAAAATGGAGAGAGATCAGTAGTTAGTAGTTATGAGGTGAGGCAGCAGGGAGGTGAAAATGATAATAAAAGGGTAATGCAAGGGATCCTTATGGTGATGAAACTGTTCAGTATATTGACTGTGTTGGGAAATACACCAACTTACATGAAATAAAATTGTACAAAACTAAATACACATACATAGATGACTACAAGTTAGACATAGAAATATGACTAACACTGGCAGACTGTATCATGTCAGTATCTTAATTTTAATGTTGTACTACTATTTTACAGAATGTTACTACTGGCAGGAAATTGGATAAAGAGCACCTGGGATTTCTCTGTTATGCCTTACAACTGTATGTGAACCTACAATGATCTCAACAGAAATAGCAATTAAAAAATCAGTATACCTAAAGAAAATGTGAATATTGTTTTTATAATTTAACATAAAACTCAGAAGCCACAAAGGAAAAGACTGGTAGATTTTACTACAATAATATGTTAAAGTTCTCTATAAAAACTTGCAATATAGGGGCACCTAGCTGGCTCAATCAGAGGAGCATACAACTCTTTATCTCAGGGTTGTGAGTTCAAGCCCCACATTGGGTGTGAGATTACTTTAAAAAAAAAAAAAAAAGGGGGCGCCTGGGTGGCTCAGTCGGTTAAGCGACCGACTTCAGCTCAGGTCACGATCTCACGGTCCGTGAGTTTGAGCCCCGCGTTGGGCTCTGGGCAGACGGCTCAGAGCCTGGAGCCTGCTTCGGATTCTGTGTCTCCCTCTCTCTCTGCCCCTCACGTTCTGTCTCTCTCTGTCGCTCGATAACAAATAAACTTAAAAAAAAAAAAAAAAAAAGCATTTAAAAAAAAAAAAGTCACATGTCCAACTTCAGCTCAGGTCATGATCTTGCAGTCTGTGATGTGAGTTCAAGCCCCACGTCAGGTTCTCTATGCTGACAGCTCCGAGCCTGGAGCCTGCTTCAGATTCTGGGTCTCCCTCTCTGCTCCTCTCCCACTCACACTGTTTCTCTCTGTCTCTCAAAAATAAATAAACGTTTAAAAACATTTTTTAATAAAAAAAAAATTAAAAACAAAAAATTTTTTAAAAGCTTGCGACGGGGCGCCTGGGTGGCTCAGTCTGCTAAGCGTCCAACTTCGGCTCAGGTCATAATCTCGCGGTCCATGAGTTCAAGCCCCGCGTCGGGCTCTGTGCTGACAGCTCAGAGCCTGGAGCCTGCTTCAGATTCTGTGTCTCCCCCTTTCCCTGTCCCTCCCATGCTCATGCTCGGTCTCTCTCTGTCTCAAAAATAAACATTAAAAAAAAATTTTTTTTTTAAAAACTTGCAACATAAATTAGGTCAAAAAACAAAATGAGAAAATGTATTTATAAAACATGTAACAAAAGGTTAATATACATGATATATAAAGAGTCCTACAAATCAGTAAATAAAAGCAAACAACCCAATAGAAAATAAAATGGACAAAGTTTATGAGTTTCCAACTGATAGCAGAAATAAAACTGGTCAATATACACAAAAGATGCTCAACTCCTCTGATCATTAGGAATTGTGAATAAAAACAAAAATCAAATACTATACAATAGTGTTCACCAGCACCAGTGAATGTTGGCTTCCAACCCCTCTTGCCTTCAGGCCTTCCCGGGAAGCTCAGTATTCTGAATGCTGCGTGTAAGTATGTCCAGCAGTGTCTGGAACATAGCAGGGACTCAATAAATATTTACTGAGTGAAGAAATTAATGTGATTCCTCAAAAGTCAGAGGCAAAAATGTCAGGGTAGGAAACCAAAAGTCCATCCAAAAGTCCATAAAAATAATGAATAAATTGGCAAGAATGGTCAAAATCAACTCTCTCAGAACTCTTGATACTAATCAAAAGCTTGCTGAAACCAAGGGAATGATTAATCCAGAAAAAAAACAGCTGAATCTCAGTGTTTGAGAAAATCTCCATCAAATGATTAGCTGACCACTAAGTTAAAGGAACATATGCTTCCATGGCCACACCCAACAAATAATACAGACAACAAAATCAGTTCAGAAAATTCACTAAACACCTACAACAAGCAGCAACAACAAACCCTGGAAAGGGTTATGATATTCAAAATGTCTGGTTTTCAACAAAAAAAAATTATGAGGCATGCAAGGAAATAATAAAGTATGGACCATACACAGGAAAAAAAAAGGAAATAGGAAAAAGACTTAAAGGAAAGACTTAAAGGAAACTATGAGAATAATGTCTCACCAAATAAAGAATGTCAATAAAGAGATAAAAATTACAAAAAAAATAAAATGGGAATTCTGGAGTTGAAAGATGCAATAACTGAAATAAAAAATTTATGAGATGGGTTTACTAGCAGATTTAAGTAAACAAAGAAATAATCAACTAACTTGATGACAGATCAATTGAAATTATCCAGTCTGAGGAACAGAAAGCAAAAACATTCTGAGGAGCAGAAAGAAAAAAGAAAAATGAAAAATGTGTACCAACATACACATTATGAAAGTCCTAGGCAGAAAGGAGAGAGAAAAAGGAACAGAAAGAATATTTGAAAGAAATAATGGACAAAAATTTCCAAAACTTGATGAAAGACATGAATATACGCATCTAAGAAGATCAACAAACTCCAAGTATGGAAAACTTAAAAGAGATCCATACTAACGCACATTATAATAAAACTTTAAAAGACAGAATCTTGAAAGTAGCAAGAAAAATGATTTGTCATGTACCGAGAAGTCTCAGTAAGATTAGCAGCTGATTTTTCATCAGAAACCATGGAGTCCAGAAGGTAATGAGATGACATATTCAAGTGCTAAGAGACAAAACTGTTAACCAAGAATTAATTATCTGGCAAAACTATCCTTCAAAATTGAGGAGAAATTAAGACATTCTTGGCTAAATAAAAACTGGAAAGAGTCCATCATTAATAAATTGTCTTATAAGAAAACTAAAGAGAATTCTTCAGGCTGAAATGAAAACACAGTAACTCAAATCCACATGAGGAAATAACATCAATAAAGGTTAACTACACAGGTAAATTTTTTTAAACAACTGTACAAAACAATAACTCTAATCTGTTCTGGTGGGCACACAGTGTATAAAGATATAATTTATGACAACAGAAAGACAAGAGGGAATTCTGTAGAAGCAAAGTTTTTGTATGCTGTTGAATTCAAATTGGTAGAATGCCATAAATTAAGATGTTAATTGCAATCCCCAAGGACAACCACTAAGACAATAAGCGTAAAATATATAGTAAAAGAAAAGAGAATGAAACCAAAGTATTAAAACTAGAAAATACCTAATATAATAAATATTTATTTTATAGAAATATATTTATATAAATACAATATAATAATATAAATATATAAAAATATAAATATAATATAATATTTATATATATATATGTATTTATAATAGATATAAATATAAAAAATACATAATGGAGAAATTTAGGAACAGAAAAAATATAAGATATATAAAACAAACAGGAAAATGGCAAAAGTAAATCCTTCCATATCAATAATTACAATAAATGAAAACAGATTTGTCTTTTAAATTAAATGGCAGAGATTGATGAAATGGATTGAAAATGAAACAAAAACAAACAAAACAGAATAAACATGATCCAAGTACATACTGTCTTTAAGAGACTCATTTTAGGGACACCAGGGTGTCTCAGTTGGTTCATCATCCGACTCTTGATTTCAGCTCAGGTTCTGATTACACAGTTGGTGGGATCGAGCCCTGCATCAGGTTCTGTGCTAATAGCACAGAGCCTGCTTGGGATTCTCTCTCTCTCTCTCTCTCTCTCTCTCTCTCTCTCTGCCCCTCCCCCACTTGCACACATACTCTCTCTTTCTTAAAATAAATAAGTAAACATTTTTTTTTTTTTTAAATTTTTTTTTCAACGTTTATTTATTTTTTGGGACAGAGAGAGACAGAGCATCAACGGGGGAGGGGCAGAGAGAGAGGGAGACACAGAATCGGAAACAGGCTCCAGGCTCTGAGCCATCAGCCCAGAGCCCGACGCGGGGCTCGAACTCACGGACCGCGAGATCGTGACCTGGCTGAAGTCGGACGCTTAACCGACTGCGCCACCCAGGCGCCCCAAGTAAACATTTTTTAAAAAGAAAGAGACTCATCTTAGATCCAAAGACACAAATAGGTTGAAAACTAATGGATAGAAAAAGATATTCCACGCAAAGAGTAACCAAAAGATTCACAGGACAAACCAAAAGAGTTAAATTTAGACAAAATAAACCCGAAGATAAAAACAGTTGCAAAAGAAAGAAGACATTACATAATGGTAAAATGGCCAATCCATCAAGATAATGTGATAATTTTTAGATAAACAGCATAATAGTGGTAGCATTGTCGTCTCTATTTTACAGGTTCAGAAAACTAGTATCCAAACACTAGTCTGCAGACGTTCTTTCTACAATAATGTACTGTCTACAGTAGAAACAGAATCAACCTTTTAGTGCCTTAATAGGAATTAACATACTAAAAATGAAAAACTATCATTTTTTTTATATTGATAGTCTCTAGTTAATCTTTAGCCTGTTTATGCCAGTCATCTTTTCAGTTCAGGAAAGGGATATACTAAGTGTACTAACCAAAACATTCAGGCCAAGAACTGTAAACCATGACTAAGATTTGCCTTTAGTCATCTCATGTTCCTTCAGAACACATCACACCTTTGAGTTAACGGCTATCATACTCAATGTCTTTCCCAAAATGCCATGTTTCAGAAGGAAGTTAAGATCACCAAAAAACTCCAAAGTTTAAGTTTGTGAGGTTTCTAGAAAGTGTTGGAAGTTCAAAACATTACAAAAAACACGTTAGTGAAAAAAGCAGGATACAAAATCCACGACACCTGTACAGATATTAATGAAATATAAATACATACAGTATATGTGTCCATAAATAGTATAATACAAACATAACAGTATTTATAATAAAAATATTCAGGGGTGCCTGGCTGGCTCAGCCAGTACAGCACGTAACTCTTGATCTCAGGATTGTAAATTGGAGCCCCATGTTGGGTGTAGAGATTACTTAAAAAAAAATAAGATCTTTAAAATAAAAATAATAATGTTTATTACATTATTCTAAACACTTTTTATGTATTACCTTAATTAACCTGAAACCATCCCATGATACAGTGTAACAGTATTACCTTCATTTTACATACAAAGAAACTAAGCCACAGATGTTTGCCAAGTCACAGAGCTGTAACTAAAGGTGTAAGTAAGTACACTGACACAGAATCCCACACTCATCTATTTCTTTCTGCCCATAAAAAATGTGTGCATGTATGTGTGTATATACACAAATATATAATGTACATATTACAGTTTGCTGTCCCTACATAAAATATACGTAACATTATATAATGTTATAAATATACATGTTACATATACACAAAAAATCTTATTGCGTATTTACATATATGTGTGTGTATTTCAACTACCTAGAAAAAAAGCTGTTAATAATGTAAAACACGTTGCCAACAGGTCAGCACAAGAGCCCCGTGTCACAGTCTTAAACCTAACCCCAGCTTCACCTTGTCTTCAAATGCTTGCTCATGGTTTTGCCAAAGTTAATTCACGCTGAGTTTCTGTCACTTACAACCAGAGTCCCAATCAATGTAAACACGTATTATTTTCATAATCAGAAGAAAAGCAGAAAATATTTTTAAACTATTTATTTTTAAGTGGTCTATATGTAACATGTTGTATTATTAGAATATAAACTCTAAGAGAAAAAGAATAATAGCTTAATAAATAACAAAAACATGTCGGCAATATACTGAATTTCCTAAATTCCCAAATGCCCCTACTCCAGTATAATCAAAACAAGTAAAAAAATCATTTATTTCACTAGAGCAAAGCAGGATTGAAAGAACATAGTTCTTCCACCACATTACAAAATAACCTGATTATACAGGGATTTTCTATAGCATTTTTTGTTGTTGTTGTTCTATGTTTTTTCCTTCTGTATATCTTCAGTACAGCATATGTATGATGAAGCTGCTTTAGGAAACCTGAAGGATTCCGTATGCTAAAATACTATATTTTAACCTTAAGGAGCAGCTGTATACTCTTAGCTGGCAAACTGACAAAATTTTCCTTCCACATATATATACCAGATTAAGCAATGGGATGGAGTTAAGCCTAATTCTGACTGTTTTTCGCTTTAAACTACCTTAAGCCATCTGAAACCAAATTTCACTGAATAATTGACGTTATTTGCTTCATTTAAAAAAGAGGAAATGAGGGGCGCCTGGATGGCACAGTCGGTTAAGCGTCCGACTTCAGCCAGGTCACGATCTCGCAGTCCGTGAGTTCGAGCCCCGCGTCAGGCTCTGGGCTGATGGCTCGGAGCCTGGAGCCTGTTTCCGATTCTGTGTCTCCCTCTCTCTCTGCCCCTCCCCCGTTCATGCTGTGTCTCTCTGTCCCAAAAATAAATAAAAAAACGTTGAAAAAAAAATTTTTTTAAAAAGAGGAAATGAGGAGTGCCTAGATGGCTCAGTCTTTAAGCGTCCAACTCTTGGTTTCAGCTGAGGTCACAATCTCATGGTTCGTGGGTTCGAGCCCCGCATCAGGCTCTTCGCTAACAGCTGGGAGCCTGGAGCCTGCTTCAGATTTTTGTGTCTCCCTCTCTCTCTGCCCCTCCCCAACTTGTGCTGTCTCTGTCTCTCTTAAAATAAATATATAAACTTTAAAATAAAAAAAAGAAACTTTTTTTAAAGAGGAAATCAAAGAAAGAAGAAGGAAGATACTGGCCCTCAGCTATCACAACTCCCTTGACAATGATTCTCCTCACCTGTGTAACTGCTCAAATTGCCAAAAATCTGAGGTTGCTACTAAGCTTTAAACAGGATAAGAATCTAAGTCACTGCAACTTTTTCAATTAAAAAAAAAAAAAAAACACGGGGCACCTGGGTGGCTCAGTCGGTTTGAGCGTCCGACTTCAGCTCAGGTCATGATTTCAGTCCCTGAGTTCGAGCCCCGCATCAGGCTCTGTGCTGACAGCTCAGAGCCTGGAGCCTGCTTTGGATTCTGTGTCTCCCTGTCTCTCTGCCCCTCTCCTGCTCATGCTCTGTCTCTCTCTGTCTCAAAAATAAATAAAAACATTTAAAAACTTTAAAAAGAACACACAAAACCTCAAGTGAAATTCCTGTCAGTTTTTCAGGGACTTGTGCTTTATTTTATAGAGATCAAATTCCTGACTCAACTACTGCTCCCGACCCTTCTATAACTATTCAGCAGGTTAATCTTTTTATCATTAAGTTCCTGCCATACTCTTCTTCTGTCCCTTGGAAAAAAAATCCCAAATCCTGATTCTATACTGAGAATTCTAAATAAAATCTAAACACTTGAGCCTAACAGTCTACTACTTTCACAATATTACATGACCATTCCTATCCATATTTTCAAACCACTCCTCTTCAACAGGTTTCTTCCTCTCCAAGAAAAAACTTCTTTTCCTATAAACAGCCTGACTGTCAGGATGGACGGGATTATGCTACCGTAACAAACAACCCCAAACTATAGTGGCTTACAACAACAAAATTTTATTTCTTGCTGACGGTGTATACCTACTATGGGTCAAAAGGAGGATGTACTCTACAATGTCCTGACGCTAAGAAGCAGCCAACATCTAGAGCACTTGTCGGCAAGAGTTTTTTGTAAATGGCCAGACAGAAAATATTCTCAGCTTTGTGGGACATGCGGTTTCTGTCACAACTATTCAACTTAACCGTTATAGTGCGAGAGCAGCAACAAACAATACATAAAGAAATGACTATGGCAGGGGCACTTGGCTGGCTCAGTTGGAAGATCATGTGACTCTTGAACTTGGGGTTGTGAGTTCA
This sequence comes from Felis catus, assembly GCF_018350175.1. Taxonomy (NCBI): domain Eukaryota; kingdom Metazoa; phylum Chordata; class Mammalia; order Carnivora; family Felidae; genus Felis; species Felis catus. The sequence continues at coordinate 89,236,408 of NC_058370.1, forward strand.
AGCCCCACGCTGGGTAAAGAGATTACTTTAAAAAATAAAATCTTTCAGGGGCGCCTGGGTGGCTCAGTCGGTTGGGCGTCCGACTTTGGCTCAGGTCATGATCTCAGTTTGTGGGTTCAAGCCCCGTGTCAGGCTCTGTGCTGACAGCTCAGAGCCTGGAGCCTGCTTCAGATTCTGTATTTCCTCCTGTCTCTGCCCCTCCCATGCTCATGCTCTGTCTCTCTGTCTCTCAATAATAAATAAGTATTAGAAAAAAAAAATGTCTTTAATAAAAATAAAATCTTTCCAAAAAAGAAAGAAATGACTAGGCTATGTTCCAATAAAACTTTATTTACAAATACAGGCAACAGGTCATCTTTGGCCCACATGCCAATCAGATCACCGCAGGTCACTGTGGCAGAGGAAAAAAAGTATAGTGAATGCACGGACTCTTTAAAACTTCTTTGAAATGACTCATGCCACTTTAGCTCACATATCATTGGTCAAAGCAATTCACATGGACATACCTAACTTCAAAGGGGCAAGGACAAGTAATCATAACAAGTGCCTGGGAGGAGAGAGAGAAATATTGAATGGATAATCCTAATGAATATCACAAAGTATATTTTGTTGGTCATTTACTGTTTCCAACTACTAGAATGCCCAATCCTTCCTTTCTCTACAAATCCACATCCTAGCTGTCTCTCAAGATTCAGTTCAAATGTCACCTTCCTCAGGGGCGCCTGAGATACTCTTGATTTCAGCTCAGATCATGATCTCATGATCCATGAGTTAGAGCTCCGCATCGGGCTCTGGGCTGACAATGCAGAGCCTATTAAGGATTCTCTCTCTCCTCTTTCTCTACCCCTCTCCCATGTTCTCTAGAGAGGTAGGTAGGTAGGTAGGTAGGTAGGCAGGTAGGTATAGATAAAGTCACCTTCTACAGAAATGTTCTCTGAGTCTCCAAAGCCCATGTCTCTCATCAGCTCCCAAAGCCCTCTTGTCTAAGTTATTGTTTTCTACACTACAAATTCAATCATCTTGGGATAGATATTTTGTATTATTTATCTCTGTGTATCCCATAGAACTTAGTACTGTGCCTTAAGAAGGGGTTCAGTGAAAGTACTGCTGGTTTCTCGTCATTTGTTAGTTTAAGGATTTAAAGTAGCATATAAAGGGGAGTCTGGGTGGTTCAGTTGGTTAAGTGTCCGACTTCAGCTCAGATCATGATCTGGTGGTTCCCAAGTTCAAGCCCTGCACTGGGCTCTATGCTGACAGCTCAGAGCCTGGAGACTGCTTCAGATTCTGTGTTTCCCTCTCTCTCTGTCCCTTCCCCCCACCACTCTCTCTCAAAAATAAATAAAAACATTTTAAAAAATTTTAATAGAGCGGCATATAAAGATACAAATGATGAAACATTAAATAAGTATAGAAGAGCAATCACTACAAAGTGAAGAGGCTACATAAGCTGCATATCAAGAAATCATCTTTTTTGAGGGTAAGCCACAAATTTGGCTCTAAGTATTCTAGCAGCCAAACAGAAGCAAGATCCATCTTATCAATCACCGTATCAATAAGATAAATAATTGCTTAGGATAGGCATGAAATTAAATAAGGCCCTTTAAAGAAAATACTGTTTTTTTTTTTAAATAAAGACAAACTGGGCGCCTGGGTGGTGCAGTCGGTTAAGTGTCCGACTTCAGCCAGGTCACGATCTCGCGGTCCGTGAGTTCGAGCCCCGCGTCGGGCTCTGGGCTGATGGCTCAGAGCCTGGAGCCTGTTTCCGATTCTGTGTCTCCCTCTCTCTCTGCCCCTCCCCCATCCATGCTCTATCTCTCTCTGTCCCAAAAATAAATAAATGTTGAAAAAAAAATTTTTTTTAAATAATAAATAAAAACATTTTGCAAAACAAGAGACCAAGAAATGCTTTTCTAAACAAAAGAGCTAGCATGCAGAAGATACTGAAAGAACAATAATAATCAGTAAATATTTATCTAAAGATATATTATGGGGGGTGCCTGGATGGCTCAGTCAGTTGAGCATCTGACTTCAGCTCAGGTCATGATCTTACAGTTCGTGAGTTTGAGCCCCGTGTCGGGCTCTGTGCTGACAGCTCTGAGCCTGGAGCCTGCTTAGGATTCTGTGTCTCCCTCTCTCTCTGCCCCTCCCCTGCTCTTGCTCTAACTATCTCTCTCTTTCAAAAATAAATAAACATTAAATATAATAAACTAAAAAATAAAATAAAAATATATTATGACCTTTGCACCAGCCTGCACATCAGAAGGAATACAAAGGAAATTATAAGACCTGGTAGTTGGGGAAACAAAATATACATACATGATATGACAGCAAGTACTAAGATTATGCCATAATTCAATCATTTATGGAGCACTTACATCCCAGACCCTGTATTAGACTGAAGATAAAATAATCATGAATAAAATATTATCCCTAATTTCAAGAAACTCACAATCAGAGGAGACTAATACAATCAACTATAATACAATATAATGAATACTCTGATGAAGATTTTATAAAGTATTAGGGAAACCAGTATTAAAAAAATTGCTTCTGCTGCTAAGAAGAAATCGAAGATGGCTTCATTGGAAATCAAAGATGGCTTCCCTTGAATGGGTAAGGTATGCTATAACTTGACTATGAAGAGTCTACAGCAGGCAAAGATGTGATGTGGATTTCATAAAAAGTTTATGGCAGTGGTGTGGGAAATGGACAGACATGCTGACTATACACTTTGCTAGGGCAACACCATGTCTGTCTTGTTTACTGTTGACACCCTTAGTGCAGAGCACAGCATCTCACACACAGTAGACCTTGTTCAGTATAGAGTTGTTGAAAAAATCGAAAAGAATGAAATGGAGACACCATTAAGGAAACTGTCGTCCAAGCAAAACATAAGGGCCTGAATTAGGCCAATGACAGGTGGAAGTAGGGACAACACCAACACTGAGTTAAGTCTTTATTAAAATGCTAGAGAAAACAGCTATAGAGACTAGAGAAGGAATTTGGTCCAGAAAGAAACCTCACAAAGACCTCTAAATCAGAACTATCTGACAACCTAAAATATATTGCATATTATTAGAAAGTGAGACTTTCAACCAGTGTGAATTCATCTCAGAAGATCTTTAAAAAGCCTATCTGCCTCAATCTTCAGGTTTCTCTTTTTTCATATTCTCTGTAAGAGATAGTTTTAAGGAAAGTTAGAGATTATAATTTACTTTTAATTCTAACACAAACTTCAAAAAGGTTCTAGTTAAGACCCAGAAAGACAGTACCGGTCTAATTTCTGTCACATGGCACTACAAATTCAAAAGACTAAAAAGAAGACCCATCAAGTCATCTGAGCTAGAGAAAAGAGACGTAACTAAAAGAGTTTTCTGATACTTGATATTCACCTGTTTCATGTTGAAGCACAATGTTAAAAAAAATAGTTTATAGGGGTGCCTGGGTGGCTCAATCAGTTAAGTGTCAGACTCTATTTTTCTTTTTTCTTTAAGTAGGTTTCAGGCCCAGCGTGAAGCACACGTGGGGCTTAAACTCACCACCTGAGATCAAGACCTGAGCTGAGATCAAAAGCTGGACACTTAACTGACTGAGCCACAAAGGCATCCCAAGCATCCAACTCTTTAATCTCAGCTCAGGTCTCAATCTCGGGGTCATAAATTCAAGCCCCACAATGGGCTCTACACTGGGTATGAAGCCTACTTAAAAAAAAAAAAATTATAAAAGGGATGAGATAACACCTACCTTACAGTATTTTTCTAATATAGCATAATGGTTTTGATACAACATAGCAGTCAAGAGTGGAGACACCAGATTCAGACAGACTCCCTAGTTTCAAGTTCTAGTTCCTTTGCCTAACCATGACCTCAGCATTATTCAACCTCTCTGTGCTTGTTTCCTCATCTACCTCATAAGGTTGTTGTGAATATAAAATGAGTTAATATGCATAAAACTCCTTAGAATAGGGCCTGGCACAAAGTAGGTATTCAGTAAATCTTAACTGCTCATATTATCAAAAATAATACCTGGTACAAATATAGGTACTGGGTTGAAAGTGAATTCTAGTCATTTAGCCAGTGCATGTGCCTAGCAAACTACCATGCATCAACATTTCAACTGGAAATGTTCTAGAATTGAAGATTCTTAACAGCATGTATCCTTCAAGAATATAAAAAAATCCCCCATATTCCCAGTGTTACTACTGGCAGAATCCTGAGGAAATGATGACCCCATTCTTTGCTTAGTTTCCTCCTTAGATCTTCATATCAGCTTTTTCTCCAGGATCCTGAGATGAGTCACAACCTCTCCACTGAATTCCTTATTTAGGCTCTTTTATGGCCTGTGCCTGACTGATTCTGGGTGTGGTGCCATGTTTGGCACCAATCCCTCCTGAGAATGCTGATGTGGTGAAATTCAGCTGTGTTTAGGCTGGTTTACCTTGTAATTTTCCACTGTTTCTTTACCAGGATGAGCAAAAGCACAAAACCTATCACTTAGCACAATCAAGCCCCCTGAAATTCCAAAGGAACTAAGTCCTTTATCAACTCTCCTCTAAGAAGCAGTATTGACAAGTCACACCCAGATTGCCAATCATGTGAGACTTAGTTTACCCAACCATAAATTGTTAAAAGAACCATTTTTCACCTGAGATCTCTAATTCAAATGCACCCAATGTACTGCCCTCACAGTGACCTGAAAATAACAGACTTGGGTTTTTTAGAATTTTTTTAACGTTTATTTATTTTTGAGAGAGAAAAAGAGGGGTGGGGGGGAAGGGGCAGAAAGGTGGACAGAAGATCCAAAGCAGGCTTCACCTGTCAGCACAGAGCCTGATGAGGGGCTCGATCCCATGAACCATGAGATCATGACCTGAGTTGAAATCAAGAGTCGCATGCTTAACCAACTGAGCCACTCTGGCGCCCCTATAACATTAGTAGTAGTAGTAGTATATGAGATAACACGTAATTCATCTAGTTCCCATCAATAAATGCTAGTTTCTTGGGGCACCTGGGTGGCTCAGTCGGTTAAGTGTCCAATTTCAGCTCAGGTCATGATATCACACTTTGTGAGTTCAAGCCCAGCATCAGGCTCTGGGCTGACTCTCTCTCTTCCCCTCCCCTGCTTGTGCTGTGTCTCTCTCAAAAATAAATGTTAAAAGAAAATTTGATAAATGCTAGTTTCTTTCCAACCTTTTTCTTCCTACATCATCCCCACTGCCAGATAATATAGGATGGAAAAGTTTAGAAGAGAGACTAGGATGGGTGTGTGATTAGCTTGTTGGGGAACAACTTGGAGCCACTGCGGTTCTTGACAACAACTCAGCGTCTTCTGAGCTAAACAGGAATTAATATCAGTGTCCTAATTCTTCATTTTAGCTATGCCTCCCAAGTTCCTAAAAGGTGGGTGTGACTGCATGTTTAATGTTTGTATGATTAACTAACATTAATATCAGAAAGAAAACAGCTTCATTTTATGACTCAGAAGTCAAAATGTGAAAATCAGTACTAATTGATGACACCAAACCTAATTTTCTTTCAACTATATAATAAAAAGCCAATTTGTGGGGTGCCTGGGTGGCTCAGTCGGTTAACCATCCGACTTCAGCTCAGGTCATGACCTCACAGTCCGTGAGTTCTGAGCTGTGCTGACAGCTCAGAGCCTGGAGCCTGCTTCAGATTCTGTGTCTCCCTCTCTCTCTGCCCCTCCCCTGCTCATGCTCTGTCTCTCTCTGTCTCAAAAATAAATTTTAAAAAAATATTAAAAAGCCAATTTGATACTTAAGTGGGAAATGTATATAAAGTAAATATGGCAAATGTATATAATTAATTATTGACCCTAGGTGGTGGTTCTTTCCCTTTTTCTGTAAATCCAGAATTTTGCTTAATAAAAAGTTGGGGCAGCAAAGGATTGGGTGACAGAACTTGACACACTCATATACTAACATTCCTAGAGGCCAGTAAAAATAATTACTGTTTACACCACCTAATTAATAGAAAGCAAAGTCTGATTTTGTCCTCTCTTTATAAATTTTACCAGGTCTTACACCAAACTACCTAGATGTTCACAGACTCCCTTAGGGCTGCCACACTCAGAGGAATGGCACCGGGCTAATTTGGAAAAGGCATTAGCCATAAATTATAGCCATAATCTCCTTGCTCTCTAACATGGTCAACTGAAATGGATTGGTCTGTTGAGTGTATTCCCGATGAGTGTATTCTCAATGAATAACAGCTCCATTCCAAGGGAGCATTAGAAACCTTTACTGAGATAGTTTTTTTAAATTTTAAACCCAAGAAGGCAAATATTGAGCACAATCAAATAAATCTAAGAAAAACAAAATGGAGTTAAAGGAGTTTAGGCAACAAGTTCCTACAATCTAAGTAGCAAAAAAGGGTTTTTTTTCCCCACTGAAATAGAAATAAGAAAAGAACTGTATATTTAGTATCCCATCAGTACTTCAACTGTAGGGGGGGCCTAACCTACAATATGCTCTTTAATATGTAATAATGTAACAATAATGTAAAAATGTAATATAAAATACTTATAATTTATAAGCATAATATATAATAATAAACATAATAGTATAAAATAATAAAATAAAAAATGAAAATAATTATATAGGATATAAAATAGGGGTGCCTGGGTGGCTCACTTGGTTAAACGTCCAACTTCAGCTCATGTCATGATCTCATGGTTCATGAGTTTGAGCCCCGTGCCGGGCTCTGTGCTGACAACTCAGACCCTGGAGCCTGCCTCTGAATCTGTGTCTCCCTCTGTCTCTGCCCCTCCCCCATTCACGCTCAGTCTCTCTCTCTCTCTCTCTCTCTCTCTCTCTCTCTCTCTCTCTCTCAAAATTAAATACTGAGAACAAATAAAATAAAATAAAACAAAATAAAATAAAATAAAATAAAATAATATGGGGTACCTGATTGGTTCAATCAGTTAAGCGTCCAACTCTTGATTCTGGCTGAGGTCATGATCTCACATTTTGTGGGACTGAGTTGCATGCCAGGCTCTGTGATGACAGCACAGAGCGTACTTGGGATTCTCTCTCCCTCTCTCTCTGCCCTTCCCCTGTTCATGTGTGCTCACTCTCTCTCAAAATAAATAAGTGGACATTTAAAATATATATAATAATATAAAGTAAATTTTAAAAATAATAATAATGTAAAAACGGGCCTTTTCAAAGGCTCAGTAATTAGCTTATTAAAAGGTCACTCACATAATTTCTGGGACCTAAAGCAGTCCCACAAAAAGCTACGCTTTCAGCTTACTCTGGCTTCCTAAAATTTTAAAGCTAAATATAGTGAACAAACTGTTCATAGCTCCTTTCTTAAGTGATGTAGGAGGCAAGACAAAAGCAGTCCATTTTAATCCAAAATTGCTCAGTAGAAAAAATAAGCGTCTAGCAAATTAGACTAGAGGATTACTATTAGCACTAACAAGCAATCTGGAGCTGAGAATATACATCTCGATACCACTACAACCTCTCTGGGTGATATTTAAAAGCCATTTAATTTTATCTTATGCTTAAACTGAAAGCAGCACTAACCGTACTTTCTGAACCGAAAATAGGCCTATTAAAAATAAAACCAAGGGCTACATAAATGTTTATTAAATAATAATGATGAGAGAACAAATACAGCTGGGAAGGAGCCAATACCCAAAGGATATATATATATCTTCAACACCTAGTGGATAAGCAATCCTTCATGAAGTCACCTTTTTAAGGCTTGGAGTATGGAGTATACTGTAAATCTAACCAAGCTTCACAGTAAACGTCAAAGGCAGTAAGCACACAATAAATCAACATGCAATGTATTACAACAAACAACCCTGTAAATTTCTGCTTGCAATCTTAAATTCACTGAAATTTAGATTCCAAATGATTTCCAAATCCCAGCTTCAGCCTTTCAGATTAGACCCTGTAAAATTAGAATTAATCTGGGAGGCCTAGGGGTGCCTGGGTGGCTCAGTCAGTTAAGCACCTGACTTTGGCTCAGGTCATGATCTCACTGTTTGTGGGTTCAAGCCCCACGTCAGGCTCTGTGCTGACAGCTCAGAGCCTAGAGCCTGCTTCAGATTCTGTGTCTCCCTCTCTCTCTGCCCCTCCCTCTCTCTCTCTCTCTCTCTCTCTCTCTGCCCCTTCCCCCCCCCCTCAAAACTAAATAAAACGTTAGAAAAAATATTTTTTTTTAAATCCTGGAGGCCTGGAATAAACTAAATTAGTTTAAGCAATTAGCTTCCATTGCATAGCCATGGAAAATGGGAGTCCCTCCCTGGAAATGAATATAAGCTAATGGTCTTCAGTAGAACTTTCCCAGGGTGTAACTTGACTAAATACTTCTAAGAGTATTTACATGTGCAATGCTATTTTATGGTAACTTTCAAGTCATATTTAGTCATTAGTAACAGCACAATGAAAAAAATCTTGATTCAAATCTCAGCTCTACCATTTATTAGCTATAGAACACTGAAAAAAATTAACTGACCTATTGTAAGATGGTAATAATGACACATGGGTTAACTCTATTATAATTGAATCTGGTCTCAGGGTTATTTTGAAGATTAAACAAAATAGCATGCCCAACTAGCAAGGTATATACACAAAGTAGTGATAGCATCCAAATACAGCTTCCTTGTCTTTATCATTATTTCTATATTTTCTTATTTGAATTTTATCCAATTCTTTTGAATTTTATCCTCCCTGCCAGAAGCCAACAGCATCTACTTCAAATCAGTGAGAGACACAATATAATAAGAAAACATTATCATTTAGTTTTTACTGTCTACTATTAGCCAAACACTGAGCTACACTGAGCTAACTACTTTATATAGTTTATTTCATTTAATCCTTACCACTTTCATAAGGTGATTATATTATTTGAGTTGATAGCCAAAGACAGTGAAGCTAAGAGGTTAGATAATTGGCCCCAAATCACTTGGTTACCACAATCATTATTACTTTTGCCCTACATAGTATCCCTCCCCCATCACTACCTCATTCCTTCCCCCAGAGGTCACCATGAGCCTGAGTTTATGATAACATTTCCTTGCTCTTCTTTATATTTTACAATATATGTATGCATCTATAAACAATACTGCTTAGTTTTCACTATTCTTGAATATTATACAAAGGAAATATAGAACTGTATTCTTACCTGCCCTGTTTCTTTCAATAGTATATGAACAAAAGATGAATCCATGTTGTTCTATCTTACCTATGGTTAATACATTTTTTTATTCAGTTTTTTAATTCCAGTATAGTTAACATCCATTTTCATTACTGTATAATATTCTACCATATGAACATACAATGATTTATTTATCAATTCTATTATTTTTGGACATGTGAATTGTGTCCATGTTTTAGCTATTATGAATATCAGTTACGGTGACCATTTCCTTTATATGTAACCTAATGTAAATGCACAAGAATTTCTTTAGGGCAGTGATCTAGGTCAGACAGACACAGATCTACACAAAAGGTACACAAAAACTTTCCAAATGGTAAAGAGGCATATAGTATCTAAAGAATTCAGCCCCATGACCTCGATATAGACTCTTTCCTAAAACCAATCTGCCTAAAAACAGGTTGCATTTATAATACAGTAATTTTTTGCAAATAAAGACCTACCTTCGCCATCCCAAATTATTACTACAAAGCACTGGTTCTAAATACAAAACTCACAGGAAGGCAAAATGTTTAGTCTTGAGGGGAAGGAAAATTGACAAGTAAGAACAACGTGATAAGTTCTATAATAGAGGTATGAACAATGTTCTTCAGAAGTGAAGAAAATGAATTACTTAGACACCTGTAGGAGTCAAGAAAAAAGAGATGACAAATGACGTAAGCCTTGGAGAGTGGGTATGGCTGTCAGGTGGAAAATGGTTGAAAAGACAATCTTTGCAAACAGGAAAATGAGATATAAGAAGAAGCTGCTAGGTAGAGCTTAAGAAAAAAAAAACTATTAAAAGAAGATAATTCAACTGGAAGATGAGCCTCTTTTAGCACTGAGAAGCTAAACTTTGAACTAGAAAGAATAAGGTATATAAGAAGATGCCAGAATAATCTGTACCTATAATTACAAACATCACATGGGCATACTGTCTACTTATATAGACAGTACATAAGACATATTGATAAAATAGAAGTGAAGAAGGTGCTGGGGAAACTAAAACTCGGGCTCGATCCCTCCACTGGAGCCAGCAAGAGCTGCCTGAAACCCCATTCCAAAAGGGAGGTGTCCACTGGTAAAGACTTCCTCGGCATTAGGGATGAGAGGTGAACTCAAATCATGAGGAACTAACTGCCCTCCCATGAACCACTGCCATGTTCCTCAGTAAACTCAGTAACCATCATATCAAATCACATGCTACAGAGAGCTGTCCTTGTTAGAAACAGCTCAATCTTGATCAAACACAGATAACCTGCCATTTGACTTTTGATTTGGAGCCCATATTTGAAACCACTGTTTCTCTGTCTATGGCATCTTATATATGACATGACTCTCCAAACTTGTAGTCACATGGACCACCTAACCTAACTCAGTATCAACTGCTCTGGAATGATAGATAACTAACTAGTTTTGAAGTGACCCTCCCTCCAGAGCTCTCCAAAGTCAACGTCCTAAATATAATCATAAAGATAATCTTGAAATTTGATGACTATCACCCAGACATTTTAGGGAGATGTGGAGCAACAAACCAGAAAAGAAAGTTTATTCATATAAACTCCACTAATAATCAAAAACACTTCAATGCATTCCTACCACTTTATAAATTTCTACTTCCTTTGTTTACTCCCTAGAGAAAGTGCTGACAGTTTATGGTCTAATCATAAGTATATGAATAACTTCAGTAACTGCTATTTGATAAATGACCAAAATGAACACTGAGTACCTACCATGACTCATTTACTGCAGTAGGTGCTAGAAATAAGGAATTCATAACCTGCTCAGGAAACAAATGTGGACAACTAAATATTATAAACTAATTGCTATAAAAGAAACATAAAAAGTGTGAGATGTAAGTAGAAAAGAAGTAACAGAGAAGTTCTAATAGGAATTGAGTCAGGAAAACATCACAGGAGAGATGCCATCTCACAAGGACCTTGAAGAAATTTACACAGTGGAGGGGAGGGGAGGAGAAGAGAGATGAAAATCTCCAGGAATAACAGTCCAGTGTGGCTACACCAGAGGTTCTCAATCATGGTTGGAAAGGGGCAGTCTTAATTACGTAATTTTATACCGTCTCATAGATGTTTCTGAGGTAAAGCCAGGTTGGAGAAACATTCACCTAGAAAACCAGATTACTGGGGTTGGGAGACGGGGCCAGGGAAAGAGGAGAGCTAGAGGCTAAGCTAGGGCTAGACTGAAAGGCCTTAAAAGATAGGCCTTAAGAAGCCCTGCCAAGGGGCACCTGACTGGCTCAGTTGGAGGAGCAGAAGATTCTTGATCTCAGGGTTGTGAGTTCGAGCCCCATACTGGGTATAGAGACTACTTAAATAAAGTTTAAAAAAAAAAAAAAAAAGGAGGAAGAAGAAGAAGGAGGAAAAGAAAAAAGAGAAGAAGGAGAAGAAGAGGCCCTCCCAAAACTATTACAGAATTTCTGTGTGGCCTTTATTGTGGTGAAAGAAATCATACATATCATTGCATTTGGATTCTGGTCCCACTCCCCGACCCCCAAAAATAAGAATCCCTTTTTGTAAGCAATAAGCTAACCAAGTTTTTAAACAGTGGAATGGCATAAAAACTACCCTTCCCTGTGGTAGGCAGAACAATGACCCCACCAAAGATGCCCATGTGCTAATCCCCAGAATTTATTAATATATTAGGTTATATGGCAAAGTGCAATTAAAGCTGTACTTTAATTAAAGGTGGAATTAAAGTTGCTACTCAGCTGTGAGATAGGGTGATTAATCTGGATTATCTAGATGGACCCAATGCAATCACAAGAGTTTTGAAAGTGGGAAAGGACAGAGGTTCATGCATCCCTCAGTCGGTTAAACATCAGACTCTTGATTTCAGCTCACGTCATGATCTCAGAGTTCATGAGCTTGAACTCCACATCAGGCTCTGTGCTGACAGTGCGGAGCCTGTTTGGGATTCTCTGTCTCCCTCTCTCTCTCTGCCCTCACTTGCACAGGCTGTGTGTCTCTCTCTCTCTCTCTCTCTCTCTCTCTCTCTCAAAATAAACTTTAAGTCTTTTTTTTTTTTATGTTTTTTGTTTATTTTTGAGAGAGAGAGCGCATGAGCAGGGGAGGAACAGAGAGAGGGGGACAGAGGATCCAAAGCAGGTTCTGAACTGATAGCAGCGAGCCCATGTGGGGCTCGAACTCCTGAACTGTGAGATCATGACTTGAGCCAAAGTCGGACACTCAACCAACTGACCCACCCAGATCCTCCAAATAAATAAATTAAAAAAAAAAAAAAAAAAAAAAAGATTTGAAGGAAGAGATCTCCCAGGCATCCTCACTGGTCTCTACTGACACAGGAGACAACTAACTCAATTTGCAACCAGAAGCAATTTCACTTAGACCACAAGAGGAGAGCACCCATAAAAGAGGAAATAATTTGCCAAGAGGGTATTTTGCAAAGTAAACTTACCAAAGAGTATAATTCTATGCAAATACACCTCAGGCTACCATACTTCTCAAGAGGGGAGGTACAGAGTAGATAAATTAAATTTCTGGGAAGACTTCTAATGGAGGGAGGAGACTTTAGATAGAAGGAACAGAAGGAGTGAAGTGAGAGTCAAAGGAATAGCTCCCCCCAGAAATCCCAAAACTGGGATCATGATGCCTGAGGCCAATAGCACCACTGACCTCTCCATCTTTTTTTTGGACCATCCTTTCTGACACTACCCAAGGAGCATTAGTCCGGTACTCTTACTCAGCAAGGGTGGTGTTCTGAAGGGACAAGGGAAGAGCTATTTATAAATTATGTCTCTGTTTCTTGTTATACCTCTGCCTGGTCCTGACAAAAATGTCCCTTTTTTCAGTGACTCCTCAGAAATGGAAGATACTCTAGCTAGACATGAAGAAGAATTTCTACTTTTTAGTCTAATATGGGTCGGGGGGGGGGGGGGTAGCTAACAAAAAGCTAAGAAGCCTCTATATAGAAGAATACAAAAGCAGGATAAGGATGAAATGGCCTAGAATTTGGATTTTTTTTCTCGTTCTTTATTTCTTTCTTTCTTTTTTTTTTTTTAAGAGAGAGACAGAGAATGCAAGTGGGGGAGAGGGGCAGAGGGAGAGAGAGACTGGTAAGCAGGTTCCATGCTCAGCACGGAGCCCAATGCAGGGCTCAATCCCAGGACCCTGGGATCACAACCTGAGCCAAAATCAAGAGTTGGACACTCAACTAAATGAGCCACCCCCAGGTGCCCCTAGTATCTGGATCTTTTCTAAGAGGAGGAGCAACTAAGCTGAAGGTGGATCAGAGGGAAGAGACTAAGTAAAAAAAATAACAATTTAAGGACTCTCTCAGGGAATCGGTCCAATACAGCATCATAGGAAAAATTATCATAAACTCAAAGCCATACAAAATACAGCCAAAACAATATACTTTACCAACAAAGGAGAAAAGTCACCACATTTGGGTTAGAGAATCTAACTTAAATCCAAACTCTCCCATTAAATTTTATAATCTCAAGCAATTCACTTCACCTCTCTGGGCCTCCATTTACACTCTTATATGAAATGCAGAGTTTGAAATGAGCTTCAAGGATACTACAGTCCACCTTTGCCTTTATTAAGTTTTAAAATGTCTCTAGACAGTCCTCTTACCACTTATGTATGAATCAATAAGGTCATCAAGTTGATGGCCTGCATTAAATCCTCCCTGAATATTTGCAGTCTAGCAAAATTAAGCCAGACCCTCTTCACCCTTCTTTTATTAGCTAAACAGACGGTAAAGACTTGGTGGGGATTTATTATACTAGTCTCTCTACTTTTGTGCATGTTTAAAATTTTCCACAATGGAAAACTGGTTACCTAGAAAACAGCAGAAAAATCTTAATATATTCTGTGTCTTAAAAAGAACATATGTGGGGCGCCTTGGTGGCTCAGTCAGTTAAATTCCTGACTTCAGCTCAGGTCATGATCTCATGGCTCGTGAGTTCGAGCCCCATGTCAGGCTCTGTGCTGCCAGCTCGGAGCCTGGAGCCTACTTTGGATTCTGTGTCTCCCTCTCTCTCTGCCCCTTTGCCACTCACACTGTATCTCTTTCTCTCAAAAATAAATAAACATTGAAAAAAAAAATTTTTTAAGGAAAACATGCTTAATTATAAGAAATACATTATTTCTACATTGGTTCTTAGTAATTGATTTTCCCACTTTGGTATGCAGTGAATCTAGACTAAATATTAATTTTACTGAAACACAAACTGAATCAAATGCTAAATCAAAAAGAAAGAAATTACCACAAATTAGACCTGTATGTTTTCTAGAAATACTAAACTGGATCAAAATATCTGCCAAAATAGTATTTCGTTTAAGTTCTAGAGAAACTGAACCTCCTACTGTGTACCTATCATACAGCTTCAATAATTATATCAGTATATGGAAGGGCGCCTGGGTGGCTCAGTCGGTTGCACGTCCGACTTTGACTCAGGTCATGATCTCACCGTTCATGAGTTCAAGCCCTGCGTCAGGCTCTATGTGGACAGCTCAGAGCTTGGAGACTGCCTCAGATTCTGCACCTCTCTCTCTCTCTCTCTGCCCCTCCTCTCTCTCTCTCTCAAAAATAAACATTAAAAAAAAATTTTTTTTTAATTATATCAGTATACGGAGAATTTTGTTTCATCCCTACCCCCACCCCTAAGAGAAAAAAACTACTCACAAAAAAGAATGATACAACTAATTTCACTTCCCATAAAACATCTGATATTATGGAGAAATTAGTCAAACAGGCATGGTTTATCAATTTAAGCATCTGAGTATATTGCCAAAGAAATTCTCAATGAACTATATTCTCCTAATTTTATCTTTATATTCCCTTGGGACTAATACAGTAATTCACAGAGTAGATACTTAAGAAATGTTTATAAACCAAACAATTAAATGAAAAAGAACATCTCTAGAGACAGTAAAAGTAAATTTAGCCATTTTCTATCCCAAACATTTACTTGTTATGAGATAAACACAAAAGGTGAAAATCTATTTTTTGTAACTCTATGGAGAAAAGAAAAATAATTACATCTGATTTTTACAATTCTTCAGCCTTACCACAAACTTATATTAACCTTACCCAAATTCAAATTGAAAAACTATAAAAAATTGAATACATTTTTTTAAAGACCTGTAACATGTTGACTTAAAATAGTGACATACTAGATATTTATAACCACTAATCAAAATGCACTACCTGGAGCCCCAATCTGCTAAATACCACACATTTATGATCTACCAAAACAGGTTCTAACATTTAAAGAAGTATATATACAATGATCGCAGAGTTTAGATTTTCTCACTTTGCCATTTTAACATATTTGGTCTCAAGGGTTCCCATAAACCACAACAAATCCCAGTATCTCAGCAAATAGTAACCAAATAAAATAGTTCCCATCACATATATTTTTACGTTTCAAATGCTGGGCCACAAAAAATAGAGAACACAGGCCAAAGCAACATGATCATAAGGATTCATGATGATCCTCATGAAAACATGTAGATGACGAGTCTATAGCATGTACATGTACTTACAAAGTTCACGAACAGCACAGTAACACAAAAGCAACTGGGTAAACAAGAAAAAGAAAAAGCTGACAGCTGTATGAGATAATAATAGTGATAGATTTATTGCCAGGTATAATTTATGTGGTCATTTGGCCTAAAGTTAAATATTGTTTAAAATGGGTTCTAAATTAAAGTTTAAAATTGTATTTTAATTTCAAAATGTATGCAAAAGAAATTGCATTTTTGAAATGTTTACAAAAAGAATAAACTTTTCTTTTTGAAGAAATGGGACAAAAAAAAAAAAAGGACAAGCAAAACATCTTTTTTTTTTAATGTTTTTATTTATTTTTGATGGAGAGAGAGAGAGACAGAGCATGAGCAAGGAGGAGCAGAGAGAGAGGGAGACACCGAATCCGAAGCAGGCTCCAGGCTCTGAGCTGTCAGCACAGAGCCTGATGCGGGGCTTGAACTCACAAACCATGAGATCATGACCTGGGCTGAAGTTGGACACTTAACCCACTGAGCCACCCAGGTGCCCCTAAAACATCTTATTTCTAACAGAGAAGTGAGATAATTATAATTTAGGGTTTACAGTATCTCAACACAATAGAACATTACATAGACATTAAAAAATTATTAATATATTGGGACACCTGGGTGGCTTAGTCGGTTAAGCGTCCGACTTCGGACAACGTCATGATCTCACGGTTCGTGAGCTCGAGCCCCGCATCAGGCTCTGTGCTGACAGCTTGGAGCCTGGAGCCTGCTTCAGATTCTGTGTCTCCCTCTCTCTGCACCTCCCCAGCTCATGCTCGCACTCTGTGTCAAAAATAAATAAACTTAGGGGCACCTGGGTGGCTCAGTGGGTTAAGTGTCCGACTTTGGCTTAGGTCATGATCTCATGGTTTGTGAGTTCCAGCCCCGCATTGGGCTCTGTGTTGACAGCTCAGAGCCTGAAGCCTGCTTTGCATTCTGTGTCTCCCTCTCTCTGTTCCTCCCCCAGTCACACTCTGTGTGTGTCTCTCTCTCAAAAATAAATAGATGTTAAATAAATAAATAAATAAATAAATAAATAAATAAATAAATAAATAAATAAACAAATTTAAAAAATTATTAATATAGCCAAATAACATGAAAAAAAATTATGAAATGTATTTGAAAAGTAAAATTTAGAATTTTATTTTTGAGTATCTGTAAAGAATAAACAGTTTTTATTGATCACTCATAACACCCAGGCATTTTTCTAAGCACTATACATGTAATAATCCATTTAATTTTCATAACAATTTAATGGGATATGTACTGTTATTATCACTCATTTAAATGCTGAGTAACCCAAGGCAAATCTAAGTTGACTTGACCGAGGTGACTATAAAGCCAGTATTCAAACCCAAGCAGTAGGACTCCAGAAAGATATGCCATTCTGCTTGTCATAAAATATCAAAGTATCTGTTGGTAGATGTATAAGAGAATTTTACACTTGTTAAGTTCTAATTTAATTTAAATTTTCCTTTTTATATTACTTTGACATTAACTTCATAATAATGAACAGTACTAATAATAGCAAACATTTAGTAAAAGCATTGACTACAACATAGATCATTTCTCACAAGAGCCCCATAAGACGGATGCTCTTATGAGCCCCATTCTGCAGATGAGGCAAGTAAGGCACAGAAAGGGAAAGTAATTCACCAAAGATCACACAGTGAATAGGTAACAGAGCCAGAAACTGAATCCAAGTAGTCTAACCCCAGAGTCTGGGATTGGGCTGTTAACCACTACTAAAATTTAGGTAATAAAGACAAATGAGACAAAATGATTTCCACTATACCTTTTTTTTTTTTTTTAATGTTTATTTTTGAGAGAGAGGGTGGGAGCAGAGAGAGAGGGGCAGAGAGAGAGGAGGATCTGAAGCAGGCTGTGTATTGACAACAGAAAGCCCAATACGGGGCTCAAACTCATGAACCATGAGATCATGACCCGAGCCAAAGTCAGACACTTAACCGCAATCTATATAACAGAATAGTAATTTGATATATATCTGTGTCTATTGTATATTGTTGAATTTTAGAAGTAGGCTACAAAATATCAGGTATAAATGAAACCATTTTGGATGAGATTATAAATTTATATAAATGCATATAAAAACATCTGGAATGAAGTTCACCAAAACTGGTTTATTGTATTGACAATGGGATTTTAAGTACTGTTTACTTTTATCTTTAAGCTTTGCAGGTGTCCCTGCAGTATGGTTCCAAACAGAACTGAATCTAAAGTCAAAGTAACACATGCTCTATCAATGACATTATGTACAATTTTACCAACCACCTAAAGGAACGAATAATACCTTCTTCCTTCTTATTCTCCACTGTGGTGATTACAACGAACTTTAGTTTTTCTGAAGCTGATACACATAACGTACATTATGAGGCTCAGGAACAAACTATCAAAATGGTGTTTGGGATATACTGTGTCTACACTACACACAGTATAAAAGTTCAGTTCAGGTATATGCCTCTATAGAAGATGATGCTTAAGAAATAAACCTTGAGGGGTGCCTGGGTGGCTCAGTTGGTAGAGCGCCCGACTTCAGCTCAGTCATGATCCCGTGGTTTCTGAGTTCGAGCCCCGCGTCGGGCTCTGTACTAACAGCTCGGAGCCTGAAGCCTGTTCAGATTCTGTGTCTCCTCTCTCTGCCCCTCCCCTGCTCATGCTCTGTCTCTCTGTCTCTCAATAATAAATAAACGTTAAAAAAATATTAAAAAAAAAAAAAAAAGAAAGAAACCTTGCAAGAATGGCAGTTTCTGAGGTACAGAAAGAAAATTAGCATCTTTACTATCAATATCCTACTCTTACCCTTTTAAATTTCTATTTTCCTGTGTGTGTTTGATAATATTTTAGTACTTGCATTTATAATTTATAAATAAATACACTTTAAGAGGATGAGTGTTCTGTTTACTGATATAAATACATTGTCAAAAAAAAAACAGACAACTAGCAAAAATCAAACAAAAAACTTACATGACTGAAAAGATTGTTTGGCTCTTATTTTCAAGGTTTCCTTTTACACCCTAAAGTTTCAGGATATTTGTAGTTGTTTCACTGGTCACCAGATGATTCCTAAATCCTAAAGCACCATGTTGACTGTTTCTATCCTGTGATAGGCCCTTTTCAGACACTTTCCACAAAGCTTAAATGAAGGACAAATGACAGAGTTGTCTTTTGAAGTCCTTTCAGCATCATGAATATAAAGATGTGTCTGAGAAAGTGTTTTGAGGCTTACCAATCTAAACAATCTTATCAGAACCTTGATGAAATTTGAGGGGGTAGAGCTAACGAGTTTCTATCCCAGAACTAAGAGAATTTTGATGCGTCCATCTTAGCTAAAACATTTTCTAACATTTCTAAATAAGAAGATAAAAGAAATTTGCTATCTTAAAAATCACTGCAGTTTACAGACAAAGTTTGGGCACTGTTAGTGGAAGTGTTACTTAACATTCCCTTTCTGGAGGCAATCTGGCAATATTTATCAAAATTTTAAATGTATGTCTCCTTTGACCTAGCAATACCATTTCTTGGAATTCACAATAAAATGATTAGAGATATATACAAAAGATATAGTATAAGAGCTTGTGACTGCTAGAAAATTGGAAACCATCTAAATATTTACCATTATCATTGGCTGAATAAATTGTGCAATATAACAGAATACTAATTTGATATATATCTCTATTGTATATTGTTGAATTTTAGAAGTACAAATTATTACAAAACTACAAGTATAATTACAAAATATCAAGTATAAACGAAATCGTTTGGGATGAGATTATAAATTTATATAAATGCATATAAAAACATCTGGAATGAAGTTCACCAAAACTGGCTTACCGTATTGACAATGGGATTTTAAGTAACGTTTACTTTTATCTTTAAGCTTTGCTTTATGTTTTGAATTTTTTACCCTATACATATATTATTTTTAAAGTCAGGAAAAATAAACTTTCTCACCTTAGGAAAAAAAGAATTCTAAGACTCTGACAGTTTTCTCAAAGACCTGAACCTATAAATTTAGAGAAGAGTAAGGCAAGTTTATCTTAGGGCAGTGGCACCCAAACCAGCAGTATCAATGTCAACTGAAATTAGTTAGAAATGCAAATTCTCAGGCCCCACTCCAGGCCTACTGAATCAGAAACTTAGACCTACCCGAGTCTATATTAAGTCATCCAGATGATTCTGATCTACGTTCCAGTTTGAGAACCACTGTTTTAGATGAACTTAAAACCTAGTGACCTCACAGGCTAATTTCAACTCCTTTTGGTATTGTGTGCCACATAAATCCAAACAAATGTAGGTGATGTCCCTACCAGGAAAGTTTGCTTGCTGATAATCTTTGAGGATACAGACCTCAAAAACTATTTGAAATGTCAGAAGTAAAACAGCAACTGTGACTAATCTTGATGCAAAAAGAACAAATAACAAGACTCCCAAACCCAACTTTAGAAACAAAAGCACCACATGGTGAATACTATCAAAAGCCCGGTGCTACTCAGGGCAACCTTCTGGAAACTCTGAGAAATAACAAATGAACTTGGAATCCCAGCTGACCACATACTGATAGAATCACAACTGAGTAATACCCAAAACTCTGGCAAAGATGTGAGGTTTATTCAACATACAATGGAGCTATTAACTGGGTCCAAGTATTAGGTCATCTCAACTTGGTAGGAACATCCATACTAAGGCCTCAGAGTTGCTAAATTGTGAGCACACCAAAAATAAAAATCTAAAACACTTTCAAAGCAAATCCACTCAAGAGCTCATTTCTCGATAAAAAGAAAAAAAACCTGTCACTATTAAAGTAAGGAAAATGTGAGAGAAATAATACATAGAGGAAATGGGGTAAATATATGGATAGTGGACTTAAAATCATTGCATCTATACATACAACTTTAAAAAGAGTTCTTATTTACAGTCTTGTAGGGTCTACACTTGTCCATATTGCATCTGTCCCTTCTATAAGATACCTACCTGCCATCTACTGGAAAACTGTCCCTAATAAATATGTAAATCTACCCTATCTATGCTGTAACTGGCACCACCTTAAATGTAGCCCAGCTATGCACTATACAACCGGCACAACTGTACAAAGCAACCATTCTTAAGAATTAAAACCTAATTTAGACCATACCTGAACCTCCATAGTGAATTAGAAGTCTTTAAAAAGACATCAGACTATACAAATTCATAGAGGTTAGGCTGACCGGAACCTCCCAGCTACGTACATAACTTATAACCTACTCTTTCCGAGTAGTTAATGATAAAGCTCTATCTAGCTCTGGGGTTCCAACTTCAAGTAGATAAAGAATAGCAGGTTGTTCTCTGACCCCTGGCTTTCCATCAACAGGATGAAGCTGCTTTGACTACCAATTCTAGTATATAGGAAAACAAAACTACTTGAGAATTTTTCTGGACTCATTCTCTTCATTTGCTTCCAAAACTAGTTTGAGAATTTTGCTGGACTCATTCTCTTCATTTGCTTCCAAGTCAGTTTAATCTTTATTTACTTGTTTTCAAAAGGTTTGGCTGTCTATTTTGTGTGTTGTAACTCTGTGGACAAGAACATTACACAGGGTCTGGTGCAGCCCATCCTAGAGCCATGGAGAAATGAGTGGTTTGATTACTAGTAAATAATCATTTTACTGACAACATACTGATCTGAATGAAAGATTCTTTAAAATTTGTATTTGAGGGGCACCTGGGTGGCTCAGTCAGTTAAGTGGCCAACTTCGGCTCAGGTCATGATCTCACGGTCCGTGAGTTCGAGCCCCGTGTCGGGTTCTGTGCTGATCGCTCAGAGCCTGGAGCCTGCTTCTATTTCTGTGTCTCCCTCTCTCTCTGCCCCTCCCCCGTTCACGCTCTGTGTCCCTCTGCCTTTCAAAAATGAATAAATGTTTAAAAAAATTTTTTTTTAATTTGTATTTGATGAACAGAACCTAATGGTGCAAAATGGGAGCACCAGAAATAAATCTGCTCAGGTATACAGCAACCTAGATTTGCAGCCCCTCTTCACTTCTGGAACAGATAATCATTTCTCCTTCATTTACCTCCTAAAAGAGCTGTTCTAAAAAGAAGAAGAAAATGAAGGCGAAGATGAAGACGATGACGATGATGACGAAGAAGAAAAGAGCTATTCTAGAGGCAATCTCCACGTATGATTGGCTCTAGTACACTAGTAAACAGGGAAACAAGTAGGGGGATCGAGGAATTTCAAAGTCTTTCTAGTAACTTCTTGTTGTGAAATGAAACCTTTACAACTCTGCTTCAAGTAACTTGAGAAATTTCTCTCGGCTTCTCCTATCAATGAACTATTGTAATTTAGAACTGATTCTAAGTTACGTGGGACTTGTTTGTCCTCCTAGTTTGTCAAAGACTGCCGGGATCCAAAAATAAAACTCATGACCAACTTTGTTTAGTGACATGGGAAATAAAACCCAAAAAGGACACCTGAGTTTTTGGGTGTGTGTGTGTGTGTGTGTGTGTGTGTGTGTGTGTGTTTAGAATTAATTTATTATAAGCTTCTGACTTTTTTTTTAGTAAGTCTGGTTAACAAGGGCAAATTCTGGGCCATGCTGTCCAAAGTTGATAATTGAGACAATGACAGTTTAAAGCTGGTATACCTTTGGGAGACTGTTTTCCCAGCTTTATATACTCCCAGAACTTTGTATATTGAAAAGAGGTCACTTTCTAAGTTCTGGTCACAGGTTTCCATACTACACAACCGACTTAAAAGTTCAAGTTAATAAAGCCCTTAGAAAGATTTTTTACTCCAGAGCTATTCAAAAACCACTTTGCCAATTTACATACTCCACATGAATGGTGTTCTCTGATTGGAGAAGAGCCTGAGTCATTATCTTAAAGGACAACATTTTGCTCGTCCTCAATAAAAAACATAGTACCTTATTAAATAATCCATTACAATTATAGGCCAGCATCCTCAATAAATGCTGACTTGGGCTTCTCTAGTCAGCATTATATAAGGACCTGGCAAACTTAAGGCATAGCTACTCTAACAGTGATCACAAGAAATCATTAGAGGGGCGCCTGGGTGACTCAGTCGGTTAAGGATCCGACTTCAGCTCAGGTCATGATCTCACAGTTCCTGAGTTCAAGCCCCACATCAGGCTCTGTGCTGACAGCTCAGAGTCTGAAGCCTGCTTCAGGTTCTGTGTCTCCCTCTCCTAATCCCCTCCCTCACTCTCTCTCTCTCTCTCTCTCTCTCTCTTTCTCTCTCTCAAAAATAAACATTAAAAAAAAAAAATCATTAGAAAAAGTATCAATTGCATGAGGCTTTTATTGACCATTATTCAGCTTAAGACTCTGGGTAAACATTTTATAACCTAAAAAAAAGAAAGAAAAAAAAAGCCCTTTCCTGATACTTATAGCCTATTCTTTAAATTTGGCATAACAGTTGGGAACTGTAGGCAGTCTTCTGAAAAATCAGATGATCATTTTCAGTGAGACAAACAAGAATTTTTGTTGTTGTTCTTTCACCCTTACACTCTGAGGATTTGATAACTATTTTGGTTGACTGAATGTATGCCCTTCTTCCCCTCCTCTTTCCCTCCCTCCCACCATCCCCACACAGAATGGAAAGAGAAGCTATATAACCTACGTGCTGATTACACGGTTTTAGGTGTGACCTTAGAAAACTGTTCTTACTACCTAATTATTGCCAAAATGAATAATTCCAAACCAACTACAGACAGTCCTTGATTCACTCACTAAGTTCCTGGGAGCCTATGTATGAAGCAAAAATCCATAAGTCAAAGCAAAATTTTCCAGAAGTAATATGGGTAATACTGAAGTGTTTATGGATGAAATGATATGATATTTAGTACTTACTTCAAAATTAGCCAAGGTAGGCAAGGGGAGAAATGGGTAGGCAGTAAGAGAATTAGATGAAATAAGATTCGTTATGTGTTGATAACCGCTAAGACTGTAAGAAGGGGGGCGCCCAGGTGGCTCAGTTGGTTAAGCATCCAACTCTTGATTTCGGCTCAGGTCATGATTTCACAGTTCGTGAGTTCAAGCCCCACGTTGCGCTCTGCACTGACAGTGGGGAGCCTGCTTGGGATTCTCTCTCTCCCCACCTCTCTCTGCTCCTCCCCCTTTTGTGCTCTCTCTCTCAAAAAAAAAAAGAGACTGTAAGATGGGAACATAGGGGTTTAGTATGCTATTTTCTCAACTTTCGTGCTTTAAATTTTCCACAGGAAACTAACTTGGAGAGAAAAAAGAATGGGATGGGAATTAATTGGTTTCCCCCCCACCCAAGTTTGTTTCATTTTTTGATGTTTATTTGTTGTGAGAAAGAGAAAGAGAGGATGAGTAGGGGATGGGCAGAGAGAGAGGGAGACGGAGAATCCCAAGCAAGCTCCACACTGTCAGCACAGAGCCCAACGCTGGGCTCGAACTCACAAACCGTGAGATCATGACCTGAGTCTAAACAAGGAGTAGGACATTCAACCGACTGAACCACCCTGGCGGCCCTCTACTTATCGAAATGTTAAATTTACAAAGATTCTCAGGAATCCCACATTTAAGTATCTACCCTACAGAAGTACCAGTATCGATCATTATGTAAAAAAATATTTATCAGAATACAGAATTGTTTGTAAGAACGGTGTTGGTAGGGAAAAGGAGACCATCTAAATGTCCATCAACAGAGGAGCATGTAATTCCATATAACAGAATACTCTGCAGTCATTACAAAGAATGAAGTAGAGCTAGAAGTTTCCACTTATAAAGATATGACAACTTATATATTGTTAAGTAGGAAAAAACAAATGTGTCTCAAAATATATATTGTAATACCCATTTAAGAAGAAAACTATAAGACTGTGTATATTATTATATATGTAAGACTGTTTATATATATTTATGTGTATATATATGTATACGGTAATACCCATTTAAAAAGAAAACCATAAAACTGTATGTGAGTACATATATAAACATGCTTATACCAGCACAGGAAAAAAGCCTAGAAAATTACACATCAAACTACTAATAATGCTTTGAAGAGGTAAATTTGAAACAGGAAAGAGAGGGAATTTTACTCATATACTTTGAAATTGTTTTGTTTTTTTTTACAATAAACCAAAAAAACTGTGAAATATTTAAAAGCCATTACAGTTTAAAAATAAAGTACCTGGTACATAAAGATTACTTAATTAACAAAAGGAAATGCTAAATGAATCTGCTAGGGATTGTCACAGATTAACAAGTATGACATAAACTAATTTCACATAAAATAGAAAATAATAAAGTTTAAAGGCACATCATGTAAATCAACATACTTTTTACAAAATATGAAAGAAAAAAATGCAAACTGGGACACATATATGAATAAGTCTACAAGACTGCTGCTAAGAAGGGTCATGGATAGAGAAAACTGCGGCAGTCCAGGTGAGAAATGACTGGCCGGGTAAAAAAAAGTGGAGGGGAGAGATATCAAGAAAAAAATATGTGAGAAGAAAATGAGGAGAAAGTTAGTTAGAGTCACATAAGACTTCACACTATATGAATCGTATTGAAAAAATGGGGCGTGGGAGATGGGACAGTGCAGTTAGTAGCTACGGAAAAATCTTTACTTTTCCTTCACTTAAAAAAAAAATCTATTGAATATCAACTATTTCATGTATACTGGCTTCACCCTACAGTGTAAACAAGGCAGTCTGGCTTCCAGACTTCCGTTACAATGTAATGAGACAACCATGTACATTTATCTTCCTCCCTCCTGAGACCCCCATAAAAGGAAAAGGCATAATAAACTGCATTACTCCAAGAAGAACATAAAAGAGCCTACAGCTAACAAGAAATAGGAACAAATTTCTGGAAGATGAAAGCTGATAACAGCAGTAAGGATGAAATAGAGTAGTACAGAAAAGTGCCTAGAGTATTTGCCAAAGGAATGAATCCAAAAGGGAGTCCAAGGACCAGCTACAACCACGGAGAAGGTTAGGATTCAGAATGCCAAGAATAACGGAAGCGCTGAAAACAAACAGACTAGTTGAAGATTAAATACATAATAGTCAAACCCTTACACATGCACCCACGAATGGATATTCATTCCAGCAGCCAAATACTTAACCCTCGGCAAGGTAACAGAGGAACTTGCTCTGGGGAAATGATGTAGCCTGAGAATATACTAAAAGCCATAGAATTGTACACTTCAAGTGGGTGGATTATATGCTATGTGAATTATATCTAATTTTCCTTTGCTTCCACAGTGGGAAATCAATTAATATTGCCTAAAATTGAACATGAGTTGTGTTATTTTGTTTTGTTTTGTTTAATTTTAGAGAGAGAACACACAAGCAGGAGAGAGAGGCAGAAGGAGAGAAAGAATCTCAAGAAGGCTTCATGCTCATCGTGGAGCTGGACATGAGCCTCAATCCCACCACCCTGGGATCGTGACCTGAGCCAAAATCAAGATGCTTAACCAGGTGAGCCACCCAGGTGCCCCAAAGGTGAGGGTTTTTATGAAACGTCTATTTATTTATTTGAGAGAGAGAGAGAGAAAGAGCATGCACGAGCAGGGGAGGGGCAGAGAGAGAAGGGGAGAGAGAATCCCAAGCGGGCTCCACACTGTCAGCACAGAGCCCCACACGGGGCTCAATCCCACAAACTGCGAGATCACGACCTGAGCCGAAATGTGCCCCTAGAATGTGAGTTTTTTCATTACAAATACAGAAACTGCCTTTTTACCTTACATTGAAAAGATGTTTAAAAATGAACATCATTTGTGATGAAAAAAAAAGCATTTACCTGAAATTCAGTAACTGCATAAGTTTCTTCTTCAATTAAGATTACATTTAATGGCACAAAAACAGACACATAGACCAATGGAATAGAATAGAAACCCCAGAACTAGACCCACAAACGTATGGCCAACTCATCTTTGACAAAGCAGGAAAGAACATCCAATGGATAAAAGACAGCCTCTTTACCAAATGGTGCTGGGAGAACTGGACAGCAACATGCAGAAGGTTGAAACTAGACCACTTTCTCACACCATTCACAAAAATAAACTCAAAATGGATAAAGGACCTAAATGTGAGACAGGAAACCATCAAAACCTTAGAGGAGAAAGCAGGAAAAGACCTCTCTGACCTCAGCTGTAGCAATCTCTTACTCGACACATCCCCAAAGACAAGTGAATTAAAAGCAAAAGTGAATTACTGGGACCTTATGAAGATAAAAAGCTTCTGCACAGCAAAGGAAACAACCAACAAAACTAAAAGGCAACCAACGGAATGGGAAAAGATATTCGCAAATGACATATCGGACAAAGGGCTAGTATCCAAAATCTATAAAGAGCTCACCAAACTCCACACCCGAAAAACAAATAACCCAGTGAAGAAATGGGCAGAAAACATGAATAGACACTTCTCTAAAGAAGACATCCGGATGGCCAACAGGCACATGAAAAGATGTTAAACGTCGTTCCTTATCAGGGAAATACAAATCAAAACCATACTCAGATATCACCTCACGCCAGTCAGAGTGGCCAAAATGAACAAATCAGGAGACTACAGATGCTGGAGAGGATGTGGAGAAACGGGAACCCTCTTGCACTGTTGGTGGGAATGCCAATTGGTGCAGCCGCTCTGGAAAGCAGTGTGGAGGTTCCTCAGAAAATTAAAAATAGACCTACCCTATGACCCAGCAATAGCACTGCTAGGAATTTATCCAAGGGATACAGGAGTACTGATGCATAGGGCCACTTGTACCCCAATGTTCATAGCAGCACTCTCAACAATAGCCAAATTATGGAAAGAGCCTAAATGTCCATCAACTGATGAATGGATAAAGACATTGTGGTTTATATACACAATGGAATATTACGTGGCAATGAGAAAAAATGAAATATGGCCTTTTGTAGCAATGTGGATGGAACTGGAGAGTGTGATGCTAAGTGAAATAAGCCATACAGAGAAAGACAGATACCGTTTCACTCTTATGTGGACCCTGAGAAACTTAACAGGAACCCATGGGGGAGGGGAAGGAAAAAAAAAAAAAAACAGGTTAGAGTGGGAGAGAGCCAAAGCATAAGAGACTCTTAAAAACTGAGAACAAACTGAGGGTTGATGGGGGGGTGGGAGGGAGGAGAGGGTGGGTGATGGGTATTGAGGAGGGCACCTTTTGGGATGAGCACTGGGTGTTGTATGGAAACCAATTTGTCAATAAATTTCATAAAAAAAAAAAAGATTACATTTAATACTTTTTATTAGAAATAACATTATAGGGGCGCCTGGGTGGCGCAGTCGGTTAAGCATCCGACTTCAGCCAGGTCACGATCTCACGGTCCGTGAGTTCGAGCCCCGCATCAGGCTCTGGGCTGATGGCTCGGAGCCTGGAGCCTGCTTCCGATTCTGTGTCTCCCTCTCTCTCTGCCTCTCCCCCATTCATGCTCTGTCTCTCTCTGTCCCAAAAATAAATAAAAAACGTTGAAAAAAAATTAAAAAAAAAAGAAATAACATTATAATATAACCACTTTTTATAAAAATTATTTTCTTATACTCCCCCTCCTGTTTGTATGTTTGTGTGAAATGATGTTGATCTGGAATGATGATCACCTAAAGTTAATGATGGTTATTTCCCAGAAACAGATTTTTTTCCTGGTGTATTCATGTCATCTTTACATCTTCACTCTTCTACACTGCTTGACTTTATTTTTACTAATAAATATACACGATACTTATAAAAAGAAAAGTAATTTGAAAATTTAAAGACAAGGGGCACATGGGTGGCTCCATTGGTTAAGTGTCCCTATCTTGGTTTCAGCTCAGGTCATGATCTCGAGGTTGTAGTTCGAGCCCCTCATCGGGCTCTGTGTTGGCACTGCAAGGCCTACTTGGGATTCTCTGTCCCCCCCACCCCCGCCCCTCCTGCACATTCTCAGGCATTTTCTTTCTCTCTCAAAATAAATAAATAAACTTTAAAAATTAAAAAATAAAATAAAATTTATAAACGTATAATGAAACTTCCACTTCCTAGAAGATGGAGCAAATGTAGTTTTTCCTACTCCTCCTACTAAGCATAAGTAAAAACTCCAAACATTATATATAAAACAAACATTTAAGGGGCGCCTGGGTGGCTCAGTCGGTTAAGCATCCAACTTCGGCTCAGGTGGTGATCTCACAGTTCATGAGTTTGAGCCCTGCATCAGGCTCTGTGCTGACAGTTCAGAGCCTGGAGCCTGCTTCAGATTCTGTGTCTCCCTCTCTCTCTGCCCCTCCCCTGCTTGCACTCTTTCTCTCTTTCTCTCTCTCTCTCTCACTCTCTCTCGCTCTCTCTCGCTCTCACTCTCTCTCTCTCTCTTTCTCTCCCTCTGAAAAATAAACATTAAAAAAAATTTTTTTTAATTTGAAAGATGGGGGTGCCAGGGTGGTTTACCCAGTTGAGCCTCCAACTCTTGATTTGGACTCAGGTCATGATCCCAGGGTTATGGGATCAAGCTCCACATCAATCCACACTAAACGTGGAGTCTACTTAAGATTCTCTCTCTCTCCCTCTGCCCCTCTCCCCTGCTCACACTCTCTCTCTAAAATAAAATGAAAGAAAAGAAAAGAAAAGAAAAGAAAAGAAAAGAAAAGAAAAGAAAAGAACAAATAATGCATTTTTTAAAAAATCTGAGAGATGGAAAGAAAAAGGCAGATTGGCTTGTAACTTCAGGACCAAAGGAACAACACAAGGGTAAATTTCCTACATTTTCTTTTTGGCCTCATAACCCAGACTTCAAACTAAAGAGAGCAGCAATTCAGAAACACAAACAAGTGCAAACAAACAAACAAAAAAGTTTCAACAAAAGCCTGCTCTCTCTAGCCAAAAGGGGTAGCCTACAAAGACAGAAAATGTTCACAGTCACTGTTCTATTCCAGACAAACACCACAGAAAAGAACTATGGCCACACTCACACCAACACAGGCAGAGAGGCAGTCTAGGCTTGCACCTTTGCAAGGTGATTAAGAAAGCACTCAACATTCCAGTCAGGGTGTCAGAGAAGGCCAAGAAAGGAGCTGGGGCTTTCTTCACCACCAAATGTTTACAACCCTCTCTCCCACACCATGGTGTCAGCACAGACCATGTATGGAGCCAGAACTCCCATCTGCAAGTTATTAGCAGCACCTCTCAGGTGTCAACAGAGGCCAAGTGGGAAACATGGACATCCACCCCCACCTAGCAGTAGTGAAGCAGTAACCCACACATCCTCATGCCAGGGTAGTGTCAAAGAAAGCCAGATGAAAGAGTAGGTTTAAATGAGAGCCTGAAGGGGAGCCTGGGTGGCTCAGTCAGTTAGGCGTCCAACTTCAGCTCAGGTCACGATTTCACAGTCCGTGAGTTCGAGCCCCGCGTCGGGCTCTGGGCTGATGGCTCGGAGCCTGGAGCCTGCTTCCGATTCTGTGTCTCCCTCTCTCTCTGCCTCTCCCCCGTTCATGCTCTGTCTCTTTCTGTCTCAAAAATAAATAAACGTTAAAAAAAAAATTGGGGGGCGCCTGGGTGGCTCAGTCGGTTAAGCGTCCGACTTCGGCTCAGGTCATAATCTCACAATCCGTGAGTTCAAGCCCCGCGTCGGGGTCTGTGCTGACAGCTCAGAGCCTGGAGCCTGCTTCAGATTCTGTGTCTCCCTCTGTCTCTGACCCTCCCCCATTCATGCTCTATCTCTCTCTGTCTCAAAAATAAATAAACATTAAAAAAAAATTTTTTTTAAATGAGAGCCTGAATCTCATAACATAATATGAAAATGTACAGGTTTCAATGAAAAATCATTCTTTATACCAAGAACTAGGAAGTTGTCAAACTAATGAAAAAGGGCAGTCATTAGATGCCAACTGAGCTGACAGTGATGTTATAATTATCTGACAAAAATTTTAAAGCAGTCATAATAAAAATATTTCAAAAAACAATTAGGAACACACTTGAAACACAAAGATTGAGAGCTTCAGCAAAAAAAAAAACTAATAATAATAATAATAATAATGATAATACCAAATGGAGAGTTTAGAACTGAAAAATACAACATAAATAAAAAAGAAAAAGAAAAAACCAACTCAGTGGATGGGCTCAAGAGCAGAGTGGATGGAACAGAGGAAAGAATCAGTGAACCAAAACACAGAACAGTAGAAATTATATTATCTGAACAACATGTGGGGGAAAAAAAAACTGAAAGAAATGAACAGAACCTCAGGGGCTGTTGGACTATAACAAAAGATCTAACATCTGTGTCACCAGAGTCCCAGAAGGAGAATAGAAAGAAAGTGGGGCAATAAAGTACTTGAAGAAATAATGACTGAACAGTCCAAATTGGCAAGGGACATAAACCAACAGACTCAAGAAGGTCAGTGAATCCCAAACAGAATAAACCCAAAGAAACCCATGCCAGTTTAAACACATCATAATTAAACTCCTGAAAACTGAAGACCAAGAAAAAATATTATAATTAGCCACAGAAAAATGATACCTTTCCTATAGAGGAAACACAACTTAAATGATAGCACATTCTCATCAGAAACCATGGAGGCCAGAAAAAACACACAACACTTGCTGAAATAAAAGAACTGTCAAACTAGTATCCTACACCCAGCAGATATATCCTTCAGGATATTCTAAAGGGGAAATCAAGACATTCTCTTGTGAAGGAAAGCTAAGCCATTCTCATGTAAAGAGAATTTGTTGCCAGCAGGCCTACTGCAAGAGAATGTCTATAGGAAATGCTCTAAACAGAAAGGAAATGATTTAAAAAAAAAAAATCTTGGAACATCAGTAAAGAAAATATAAAACAGTAAACAAAAATATGAGTAAAAACAATAGGCTTTACTTCTGTTAACTTTTCTAAATTAGATTTCCTGCTTGAAGCAAATTTAAAAACTGATGGGTCTAAATGTTTACAGAGGAAATGTTTAAGAGAAGTATAAATATAGAAAGACAAAGGGACATAAAAGGGAGGTAAGATTTCTATACTTCTCACAATGTCACTAGTAAATTGTGATAAGTTACGAATCAATAATGTCATCACCTAGAGAAGCCACCAAAAAAAAACTACAAAAAGATACACTCAAAAACACTACTGATAAATCAAAATGGAATTCTATAAAAATATTCAAGTAACTCAAAGGAAGACATGAAAAACAGAAACAAAAAAGGAGAGAATAAACAGAAAACAACAAAACATGAAAGCCTTACCATATCAGTAATACATAAAATGTAAATGTTCTAAATGTGCCAGACAGAGACTGATAGAATGAATTAAAAAACATAACACAACTATACACTATCAATAAGAAATTCACTTCAAGTATAATGATAGAAGTAGGTTAAAAGTTAAAGGACGAAAAATAATATATCGTCCAAATATTGGGGCACCTGGGTGGCTCAGTCAAGTTAAGCATCTGCTTTCGGCTCAGGTCATGATCTCACAGTTGGTGGATTCAAGCATCACGTCAGGCTCTGTGGTGACAGCTCAAGAGCCTAGAGCCTGCTTCAGTTTCTGTGTGTGTGTCTCTCTCTCGCGCGCTCTCTCTCTCTCTCTCTCTCCCTGCCCCTCCCCCTCTTGCTGCGCATGCGCATGCACCCACGCACTCTCTTTCTCTCTCTCGAAAATAAATAAAAACTTTAAAAAATTTTCTTTAAAAAGACTGATTTAAATAAAAACAAACATTAATTTTAACTAAGTTATCATTAGATAAAGTAGACTTCATAGCAAAGAAAATTATCAGGGACAGAGAAGACCATTATATAATGAAATGTTCAATCCACTAAGAAGATATAGCAATCCTAAGTGTGTATGTACCATACAACAGAGCTGCTAAATATGTGAGGGAAAAAATGACATATTTCAAAGGAGAAATAGACAATTCCACAATTATACTTAGAGACTTCAACATCACTCTCAACAACTGACAGAAACAGATGATCACCAAAGATATACAACATAACAACACCACCAACCAATGGGATCTAATCAACATTTGTAAAACACTCTAACAGCAGCAGAATGCACATTCTCTTAAAGTATACACAGAATATATACCAAGAAAAACCATACTGTGGGCCATAAAACAAACTCAACAAATTCAAAAGAACTGAAATCAAACATAGTATGTTCTCCAACCAAAATGGAATCAACCTAGAAATCAATAATGAGATAACAAGAAATGTTCAAACCCTTGGAAAGAAAACAACACGCTTCTAAATAATTCATAGGTCAAACAGGAAGTCTAAAGAGTAATTGAAAAACACACTAAACTGGGGCACCTGGGTAGCTCAGTTGGTTTAGTATCCAACTTCATCTCAGGTCATGATCTCAGGGTTCATGGGTTCGAGACCCACATCGGGCTACATGTTGACAGTGTAGAGCCTCACCCACTCTCTCAAAAAATAAACTTAAAAAAAAAAAAAGAAAAATACGCTAACCTGAATGAAAATTAAAATACGATATATCAAAATTTACAGGACACAGGTAATGCTGAGAGGGAAATTCACAGCTCCTATGCCTCAAGAACCTAAAGAGCAAAAATAAATATAAGACAAGCAGCAGGAAGGATGGGCGCCCGCATGGCTCAGTCAATTAAGCATCTGACTCTTGATTTCAGCTAGAGTCATGACATCAGGGTTGGTGAGTTCAAGCCCCGCATCAGGCTCTGTGCTGACAGCATGGAGCCTGCTTTGGATTCTGTGTCCCTCTCCCCTTCGTGTTCTCTCCCTTTCAAAAATAAACACATAAACATTAAAAAAAAAAAAAAAAAAAGACAAGCACCAGGAAAGAAATAATAAAAACAAAGGTAGATATCAATAAAATTAAAAACAGAAAAATAGAAAAAAAAAATCAATGAAAAAAATCTGGTTCTTTGAAAAGACACAAAGATCAACACAAAAAAAGAGAACCTAGAAAAAGACCCATACCAATATACCTGAGAAATTTTTGACAAAGGTGCAAAAGCAGCCTGGTAGGGGAAAAACAGCCTTTTCAAGAAATAGTTCTAACCTTTCAATAAATGTTACTAGAGCAACTGGACATCCATAGGCAAAAATAAAAACAAAAATCTTTGAGGTAAATCTCACTCCTTATACAAAAAATTACAAAATTACAAAAATTAACTCAAAATGGATCACAGACTGTACATTTTAGTAAAACTATTAAACTTTTAGGGGAAAAAACAAACAGATCTAGGGCTATGCAAAGAGTGGTTATAATTGACACCAAAAGCATGATCCATACAAGGAAAAACTGATAAATTAGACTTCATCAAAATTAAAAACTTCTGATCTGCAAAAGACCCTATTAAGAGGGTGATAAGACAAGCTACAGAGTGGAATAAACTGCCTGCAAACCACATATCCAACAAAAGACTAGTATCTCAAGAATTCTCAAAACTCAACATTAAAAAAAATACCTAGGGGCGCCTGGGTGGCTCAGGCGGTTAAACGTCCAACTTCCGGTTCAGGTCATGATCAAGCCTTCTGTGAGTTCGGGCCCCCCGTCAGGCTCTGTGCTGACAGCTCAAAGCCTGGAGCCTGCTTCAGATTCTGTGTCTCCCTGTCTCTCTGCCCCTCCCCCACTCACGCTCTGTCTCCCTCTGTCTCTCAACAATGAATAAATGCTTAAAAGTGTTGTAAATAATAAAAAAAATAAAAAATAAAAAAAATACCTAATTCGAAGATGGGCGAAAGAAATGAAGAGGCAGTTCAACAAAGTGGATATACACATGGCAAACAGGCATATGAAAAGATGTTCAACATAATTAGCAATTAGGGAAATGCAAATTAAAAGCACAATGAGATACTACTATACACATTATCAGAATAGCTAAAATAAAGCAGTGACAATACCAAATGCAAGCAAGGATCTAAAGACACTCAAATCCTCACACTGCTAGTGGGAATGTAAAATGGTGCAGGCACTTTGGAAAATAAGTTTCACAGTTCTTCAAAAAGTTAAACATAGAGTGACCACATGCTCCAGCAATTCCAGAGCTAGGTATATACCCAAGAGAAATGAAAACCTATGTGCACACAAAAACCTTTACACAATTGTTTGTAACAGCTTTACTTTTAATAGTCAAAAACTAGAAACCACCCAGATCTTCTTCACTGGGTGAATGACTAAACAACCTGTGGGACAGCTATACTATGGAATACCCCTCAGCAATAAAAAAGAACACACTACAGATACACCAGCTTGGATGAATCTCCAGGGAATTAATGCCGAGTGAGAAGCACCAGTTCCAAAAAGTTATATGCTATATGATTTCATTTATATAGCATTCTTGAAATGACAAAATTATAAAAATGGAGGACAGATTAGTGATTGTCCGGGGCTAAAGAGGGGATGGAGACAGAAAGTGGTTGTGTCTGTAAAAAAGGCAATATGAGGGCTCTATAGTGATGGAAGTATTCTAAAACTTGACCTTGAAGACACAATATCAACATCTTGGTCATGATATAGTTAGTGTACTACAGTTTTGCCAGATGTTACCACTGCAGGAAACTGGGTAAAGGTACAAAGGATCTGTGTATTATTTCTAATGACTACATGTGAATCTACACTGTCTCAAAATAAAAAGTTTAATTTTTAAAAAAGCTAATAATGTATATAGTCACATCCACATATACCATTTAAAATGCTTCTAATAGGGGCACCTGGGTGGCTCAGTCAGTTAAGCATCTGACTTTGGCTCAGGTCATTATCTTGCAGTTCTTCAGTTCAAGCCCCACGTTGGGCTCTGCACTCACAGCCTGGAGCCTGCTTGGGATTCTGTGTCTCCCTGTCTCTCTCTGACCCACCCCCACTCACGCTCTGGCTCTGTCTCTCTCTCTCAAATATAAATAAACACTAAAAATAAATAAAATAAAATGCTTCTAATAACCTATTTTTCTTTAGATTTCAAGAGTTCTTCTCATTTCATTTTCCTCTTACTTTTGCTACTCTAATGCCAAAAGACCTTCATTGTACCCTTCTTCCTTTCACATGTCAAGAAATTCTTTTACCGGGGCGCCTGGGTGGCGCAGTCGGTTAAGCGTCCAACTTCAGCCAGGTCACGATCTCGCGGTCTGTGAGTTCGAGCCCCGCGTCGGGCTCTGGGCTGATGGCTCAGAGCCTGGAGCCTGTTTCCGATTCTGTGTCTCCCTCTCTCTCTGCCCCTCCCCCGTTCATGCTCTGTCTCTCTCTGTCCCAAAAATAAATAAACGTTGAAAAAAAAAAATTTAAAAAAAAAAAAAAATTCTTTTACCTCATCAAAAACAAATTGCTTAGCTAGCTCCCTATTTCTTTCTTTCCTTTTTTTTGTTTTAATATGTTATGTCCTTCCCAAAATCAAACTCCATACTAAAAGTGTTTCATAACATAGATTCAGTCAAGCTCAGTATCTGCTGTTTTTATTTATTCATTTTGCTTGATAAGATCACATTTCATATCAATCCCTTTAGAGTTCTATTGTTTATTGGCACTAGAGCTATTCCAGTAAGTGAAAGTTAGTTGCACTGTGACGATTCTTGCCTGCTTAGATGCTGCGCTGAATAATGTGTGTTTTCAAAGTTCTAAATTACAGGAAATAGAAGGGTGGTACAAAAACAAAAAAGCAAGCACAAATATGAGGAAAGAAACAAAAGTACAATTAGCAAAGAGAAAAACATAAGGAAGCAAGTTTCGAAAACAGAGATTGAGAACAATAGAAGCAAAGACACCTGGCTTGCGCACACAAGATGTCAGTGCCCCACTAGACAACATCATGGTGCCAAAAGATGTGCTTTCATCACAGAGTTTGTCATGTTCCAGTATATAAAAGCACAATCAAATTAAAAGCCTGTGCTACTCCGCAGCTTTTTAATCAAAAACAAATACAACAAAAGAGCCTGTATTTTAATCCAAATCATCATTTTTGGCAAATGGTCTTTATCATTTATCTAACATACAACAGAACATTTATCTAGCATACTAAACACTGGAAGCATCTAAATACTCAAAAAATGATAGAACTGCTCTAAAAAAAAATTGTCATTATTGTCATTGTTTTTACTTTACTTTTGTTTTTATCTATTGATCAATCTGAGTATCAAACCACAGTAGTGACTAAGGTAATTTCACTACAGTGCAAGGTATATGTTAACATGATTATCTTCAAGACTGTGAACAGCAGGCAGGTATTTTAACAGAGTTCCAAGCCACATGTATCATCAAAAATCACATTAAGGTAATCTAGTTGGTTGCACTGTGAGAATTCTTATTAACTTGGATATTTCGTTGGGTAATGCATGTTTTAAAGTTCTAAATTACAGTTATACAAATACATACTACATGCTTAAATGTCTTTTTTATCAATCATTGTGCTCTTGGGGTTACATATCTCAATTTTTTTTAATTTATAAATCTAGAACGGTAGGTTCCATACATTCTAGGTAAATAGTCTCCTTAATAATGCATACATTTTCCAGACAGTATATTCCAAATTATATAGCTTAAGGCAAACATCTATGGTTACTTTATTCATTGGTAATTTTTTAAATAGCCAAGGCAGGTTGGTTATTTTTAGCATCAAATTTAAGATTGTTCTAAATAAAATCATCATGGACTTAGGGCGCCTGGGTGGCTCAGTCAGTTAAATGTCCGACTCTTGATTTCAGCTCAGTCATGATCCCAGAGTCGTGGGATTGCGCCCTGCATCAGGCTCCACACTGACAGTGCAGAGGCTGCTTGGGATTGTCTCTCTCTCCCTCTCTCTCTGCCCTTCCTCCGCTCTCATCTGTGCGTGCATGCGCGCGCTCTCTCTCTCTCTCTCTCTAAAATAAATAAACTTAAGGGGCATCTGGGTGGCTCAGTCAGTTAAGTGTCTGACTTCAGCTCAGGTCATGAACTCAAAGCTCGTGAATTCAAGCCCTGTGTCGGGCTATGTGCTGACAGCTCAGAGCCTGGAGCCTGCTTCAAATTCTGTGTCCTCCTCTCTCTATGCCCCTCACCCACTCACACTCTGTCTCTCAAAAATAAATAAACGTTAAAAAAAATTTTTTTAATTAAAATCATTAATTTTTTTAAAAGTACCATGTAAAAAATCATTGTGGATTTAACAGCATTTATTTCAGTGCTAGAAAACATCCTAAATTATTTCTAAGGAAGAATCTTAGCCCTATCATAGGATACTCTCACTCTACTTCTTCTGTAGGAATAAGGGGGCTTACGTCAGCCTCTTCAACTTTTATAAAAAGGTACTGATCCAACCTCCAGCTGCTTTATTTACATTTATTTGTTTGTTTGTTTGTTTGTTTTAAGTAGGCTTCATGCCCAACACGGAGCTCAATGCAGGGCTTGAACTCACGACCCTGAGTTCAAGACCTGAGCTGAGATCAAGAGTCAGATCCTTAACCGGCTGAGCCACCCAGGCACCCCTTGTTTATTTACTTCTAAAGCATATATAGCTCTGTACTTAATATAGGCAAGTGATTATTCAGAAAAATGGGCAAAAAAAAAATACATAACTTTGTACTTACTGACACTCTTTAATTATCAAAAAACTTGACTATTAAAAATAGTATTTATGAAGAATTAACCAACATACATGCAAGGCATATACTCTTCCATATGAGAAATCATGGAGACTGGATACATATGCATCTTACTAAGGAAAGGGAGATAGAGCTCATAACTTTCTGAAAGTGATCAATGATCAAAAAAAAAAAAGTGGGGGGCTGGATAATGCACTTTCAACTTCCACTATAGGTATTAAAACTCTGTGCCTTTATTAAGCCAAGACCAGCAGAGAACTGAATTCTTTTGGCTCCCTGCAGATCTGCCTTTACTAAATTGTATTTTGGTTATGCCATATGCTTTCACTAAAGGACAATATAAGAAACAGCCTGTCACATATTGCTGCATTTACTATATGGATATTAAAGTTACATTATACAGGGCCTTCTTTGTGAGGACATATGGGAGAAACAGTTCTCTGGTCTTACTCAGAACCAAGAATAGCTGTGCTTCTCCTTAAGTAACTACTTTTTAATTTTACAACACCATAACTCAAATAACAGTGCATGTCTCTTTTTTGCACTAGTTGCTGGAAAGCCCAGAGCCAAACTGATGGCCTACCTCCTTTACAAAATGTATAGGCCTTCAAATAGGAATCTTTTTTTTTTTTAATGTTTATTTATTTTTCAGAGACAGAAAGAGACAGCATGAGCAGGGGAGGGACAGAGACAGAGGGAGACACAGAATCTGAAGCAGGCTCCAGGCTCTGAGCTGTCAGCACAGAGCCTGATGTGGGGCTCAAACTCATGGACTATGAGATGATGTCCTGAGCCGAAGTTGGATGCTTAACCGGCTGAGCCACCCAGGTGCCCCCAAATAGGAATCTTTTAATTGCTCTC
This sequence comes from Felis catus, assembly GCF_018350175.1. Lineage (NCBI taxonomy): Eukaryota > Metazoa > Chordata > Mammalia > Carnivora > Felidae > Felis > Felis catus. The sequence continues at coordinate 89,275,505 of NC_058370.1, forward strand.
ACTCTTGACTTCATAGTCTTCTTCCTACCTTTGTTTTTGTCTTACCCCAATTTCCTCACCACATCTATTATATGTACTTTGTAAATCACGTACATTTTTAGAAACTGTCTAATTCCTTTCTAGAACAAGTCAAGGAGAGATTCAGAAAAAAAGAGAGATAAAGAATAGTCGATTGTAGGGGCGCCTGGGTGGCGCAGTCGGTTAAGCGTCCGACTTCAGCCAGGTCATGATCTCGCGGTCCGTGAGTTCGAGCCCCGCGTCAGGCTCTGGGCTGATGGCTCAGAGCCTGGAGCCTGTTTCCGATTCTGTGTCTCCCTCTCTCTCTGCCCCTCCCCCGTTCATGCTCTGTCTCTCTCTGTCCCAAAAATAGATAAACGTTGAAAAAAAAAAAATTTTTTTAAAAAGAATAGTCGATTGTCAATTAACCAGAATAAAAGATGACTAGTCAGATGTGACAGAAATAGTATTAAGTTACCTACAATTTAAGGGAAAGCATTTACCATTCTGCAGACATCTAGAAATGTAAAATGTAATATAAATTTATAGATACACACCACAAATCTTTTTTTTTTTTAATAGCCAAAGTATTAAAATATTTCATTAATGTTGTCACTGAATTCTCCTTCACTTGAAGACTGGAACAAAGTCCATGCAATATGGTCAGACTTCAAGCAAACTGTCATCTTTGTTTTCCAAATACTTCAGCAAATACTACTACATCACAAAAATGGCTTTACTCTTCTTTCCCACAGCCATAGCACGAATCTCTAAGAAATAACCTATTAATCACCTCAGGTCTCAAGTGTTTAAGCTCCGCTCTGCATGAACTCAGTTTTTATTTTTACTAAGTCTTTCCGTCCCACCCCCGCCTTTTCTGCTATTTCCTCCAAGCAAATTTACATTGTCATCATTGCTCAGCATCTCAATCCCGATTCACACATTTCATAGATCAGCCAGTCACTGATTTTATTTATTCAAGTTGCCTTCATCAGAAAGCTTCACTAAGGCACATGATTAAAACAATTGTTGTATCATTGGCAAATGCTACAAATTACCAACTTCAATGACATAAAGAATCAGAAAATCTTTGCTTCCTTCAATGACCTAATTAATATTCATATATATTATATTCCAAATTAAAACTATGTCATAGATGTCATCTAAATTTCTAAACTGCTTCCAAAACCATACTAAATAATTGCCCTTATCAATTACTTTTTGCAATAAATTCATACACTAGTTGTGTTGATGCTGGAAATTATGTAAACATGTGAAGAGATGCATCATACTTTAAGGTAAATAATGTATTAAAACATTGACAACTTCTGATTTGCTAAGAATTTTATTTGTATATAAAGCGGCCTTATCTAATAATATTACTGCATTTCCCCCAAAATCTTCTGATTTCAAATTATCAGTCTCCTGATAGAAGATTTTTCTTACTCTTTCAAAATGTCTGCTTATTCATATACCTTTATGACTTAAAATAATGAAAAGGCAAGTTTGAAGCTTTCACTCCTTAAAAAACAATGGTTTCTTTGTTTTAGTAACCAAAACTCATTGCATTTTGTATACTCCTGCTGTATTTAAGCAAAGCATAACAATGAAAGGTTCTTTACTGATGCTCTTAAGTCAAAGAAAAATGCCAACTTTATAGAAAAAATAAGCAAAGGAGACAGACAATACACACACACACACACACACACACACACACACACACAGATATACAAAAAGCCTTTTAAACATATGAAGAGATGTTCAGCCTCACTCACAATAAACTACAAATGATAACTACACAGAAATACCATTTATCATTTATTACACTGGTGAAAAATCAAGTCGAATGCACACTTTGTTGAAAAAAACTATGGAGAAATGAGTAATATCATAGAATACTAGAGGGAGAACAAAATGATCCAACCTCTAAAAAGTATAATACCTACCAAATTACATACATACTCATCAGTCTACCCAACGATCATTCTTCTGGGAATTTACCCTATAGATAAAGTATGAAAAGTACAGTAAGAAATGACCAATGTTCAAGGTTAATGATTGCTGCATTATTTTGTCTAGCAAAAGACTAGAAATAACCCAACTAAACAGAAATAGGAGACTGGCTGAATAAACCACAGTATATTCACATGATGGAATACTATGTAGCTGTAACAAAAAAAATTAGGAAAATCTCTGCATATGGGTATGGATACACCATCGGATGAGTAAAAAAACAAGCTGCAGAACTGTATATATAGCACACTACTTATTGCATAAAAGGGGGAAAAATAAAATTATAAATGCTTAGTTTTGCATTAAAAACACAATGAAAGTGGGGCGCCTAGGTGGCTCAGTCGGTTGAGCGTTTGACTTAGGCTCAGAGCCTGGAAACTGCTTCAGATACTGTCTCACTGTCTGTCTGTCTGTCTCTCTCTCTCTCTCTCTCTCTCAAAAATAAACAAACATGAAAAGGATAAACAACAAACTAGTAAAATAAGGAAACAGAGGGAATGGGAGAAAAGATATATTTATTAGGTCCATGATTCTTATCCTTTTCTTTCCATTTTTTGAATAAAATATTTCAAACCCGGACAAATAAGGATAATTCATCTATTTGTATTTTATCTCCAAAGTTGTATCTCCAGGAGATCAGTTTCATCAGCATTATATATGAGATCTGACAACTAATAAACTCTTGATATTCAACAAAGGAATGGCTGACAAAGACTATCCTCCCATTTATATTCTCTCTCTGATTACTAATGTTGTGTAGTTTGAATCTAATTAATCAGATAACACATCAGAATAACCTTCCCCTGGAAGAACTTCAATGAAAATTTTTGTTTATTTAGCCCAAATAAAATCAGACACAGAGTCCATTGCTAACTGAACCAAATCACTATTGTCTTATCAAGAGGACAATCAAGACAACAAGAGGGCTTTTTTAGTTTTTCATTTTTCTAATTTGCTTAACAATTCAATGACATTATTAAAATAAAACCTAACTTCTCTTTATGAAACCACAAAAACTCATTCTCCTATTCTGTATGGTAATGAAATTTATTTAATGCCACCCATCCCCTTTCTCCCATATGTATAATTCTAATCCTAATCTCTCTCTCTCAAAAATAAGTAACATTTTTAAAAATTTTAATTATATGTACTTCCAAAAAATAAATACATCTCATAAACTGAAGTTTTCCAGATTTTCAGCAGTTTTGTTTTCTCTCAAAAGGCTAGACACGTTTTTTAAGACAGTTAATCCACAAATCAGTTCATCAGCCCCGGATAATTAACAGTTTGTGGTACAATTCTTGTATCCTATTCTTTCAATAAATATTTATTGAGCACCAACTATATGCCAGGCACCCTTTTAGATTCCCAGGATACAGCAGCAAACAAAAGAAAGAAAATCTCTCCCCTCCTGGAAAATAAATTCTAGTGGAGAAGCCAATGTGTCAGGCAGTAGTTTAAGTGCTATGAAGAAAAATAAAGTTCCTCTCCTTCTAGTCCCTGTATCAATAAATGGCAACCACCATTCACCCAGTTACTTAAGCAAGAGCCTTGGAATCATCCTTAATTCTTCTCTTCTTTAACACCCAAAATTAATCCAACATTTTGGCTCTACTTTCAAGATATATTTTAAATCCACCTACTTCTCATCACCTTCTCCCCAACACCTTATTGCATGCCACAGCCACCTCCTCCTGCCTGTTATTACTGCAAATACCCCTTGACTGATTTCTGTTTCCTCTCTTACTCCACCTCCACACAGCATCCAGAATGTTCCTTGTTTAACCTAATTCAGAGCATGTCACTCTGCCGCTCAAAACTCTCCTATACCTCTTAGTCTACATGATCTGGACCCTGACTAACCTCCTACCATCACCTCCCCCCATTACGCTTCTCCTGAGAGCTTTCACACAACAGTGCCCTCCATCTGGAAAAGACTTCTCCTGGAGAGCCACATGGCTTGCTCCTTCACTCTATTCAAAGCTTTGCTACAGTAACTTTTTCTAAACACCTAATTGAAAACAATACCCCATCATGTGAAACACTAATCACTAAATAGCATTACTTTATGCATCTGTGTGTTTGTTTATTCTTGTGAGTGCTCCACTAGAATGTAAGGTCCATAAGGGCAGGAACTCATTGGATTTGTTCTCTGCTGTACCCCAGAGGTGGTAAGAATATCCAGTGCATAAATGTTGCTCAATTAATATTTGTTGAATGAGTAAATTCATGAATAAGGCCACTAAAACAATATAGTTATATAATGTATAACAATGCACAAAACTGTATATAACCTATTAACTGGAAAACCAAGATAAAACATGATGGTACTCTTCTAATACCTAATGTAATAAAATATATATGGAAAAAGCCAAAAAGAAATATGCAAATCTAAGAGTTTAGACAGGGTGGTAGGATTAAGTTTTTACTGTCTGTTTCTTATTTTTAAAAATCATATTACATTTTGGGGCGCCTGGGTGGCTCAGTCGGTTGAGCGTCCGACTTCGGCTCAGGCCATGATCTCGCGGTCTGTGGGTTCAAGACCCACATGGGGCTCTGTGCTGACAGCTCAGAGCCTGGAGCCTGCCTCGGATTCTGTCTCCCTCTCTCTGCCCTCCCCCACGAAAGCTCTGTCTCTCTCTCCCTGTCAAAAATAAACTTTGGAAAAAAAAATCATATTACATTTTTAAAAAATAAGAAATAAAAATCACATTACATTTATAATTGAAATATAAAAATATTACTTTTAAAAGGGAGCTATTATTAAAAGATAAGCAATCAGCAATGAGAGATCATTTCTTTCTCCTCATTGACTGTCAAGGAGGGAGTATATCAGAATCACCTGAGGGGCTTTTATAACTTTGGTTCCTGTCTTTTCCTCCATTCTCCACTCCATCCCAAAATAATTATTTTGATAGGTCTGATTGATTATTGATGAATATTATATCCCTCAAATAGGTGAGTCCAAGCAAAAAAAAAAAAAAGACCAGGAGCCACTAAACTAACATAACTCCCAAAATAGACTTAAGGCCACATAGCAAACTCAAAGGTAACAGGCAGAAGATGACTTATATTATGTGAGTGACTACTACATGGCAGGTACCGTGAAAAATGCTTTATCTCATTTTTTTTTTAAATACTGTCCCTGCAATGTACATGGTATCATCTCCATTTTAACAGAAGAGAAAAATGTGCCCACTTGGGTGGTAAGTTGCTTATAAAAATAATTAACTGCTTACAGAGGTCCACGCATGTGCCAATAATGATAACACGTCATGAACCAAAGATTATGATTAGCTGGGTTTTGTACAACTTAGATAATGGGGGAGGGCAGACAACGGAAAACAAAGCCATGTGGCCAAAGGCACAGAAGTAGCAAATGAGGAAAACAGGTCCCCATATTTAATTATCAAATGACTTTAAGCAAAACAGTTTTTGAAAACATCACCCAATTTGTTTCCTGTAAGAACCGAATTTACAACTTAGTTAAATAAGCAAGATTAAAAAAAAAAAATTGTTCCTAGACCAATAGTATAGATTTCTAACAAAGTATATAAAGCAACAGTCTAGAAGGAAAGCACAAGAAAAAAATAAAAAATAGATACACTGGACTACAAAGTAATTTTTTAAGCTTATTTATTTATTTTCAGAGAGAGAGCATGAGGGAGAGAGGGGCAGAAAAAGAGGGAAAGAGAAAGAATCCCAAGCAGGCACCACACTATCAGCATGGAGTCTGACGCAGGGCTCAAACCCCAAACCGTGAGATCATGACCGGGGCCAAAATCAAGAGTCAGATGCTTAACCAACTAAGCTACCCATGTGCCCCTGGACTACATAAAAATTTAACTTCTGTGCAGCAAATGATACCATCAAGAAAATGAAAAGACAACTCACAGAATGTAAGAAAATATTTGCAAATCATATATCTGGTAAGAGATTTATATCTAGAATATAAACAAACTCCTAGAATTCCACAATAGAAAGACAAACCAATTAAAAACTGAGTATGAGTAAAGGATCTGAATAGACTTTTCTCCAAAGAAGATACAAACAAATGACTAATAAGCACATGAAAAGATTAGCCATTAGGGAAATGCAAATCAAAACTACAGTGAATTGCAGCTTCAAACCCACTAGGATCCTAACATAAAAAAAAAAAAAAAAAAATCATAACAAGTGCCGACAAGAATGTGGAGAAACTGGAACCCTCATGAATTGCTGGTGGGAATGTAAAATGGTGCTGACATTTTGGAAAACAGCTTGGCAGTTCCTCAAAATGTTAAACATGGAGCATCATATGACCCAGAAATTCTACTCCTAGGTATATGCCCAAGAGAAATAAAAACTTATGTCCACACAAAAATTAGTACGCTTATGTTCATAGAAGCATTGTTCTAACAGCCCCCAAAGGAAACCTAAATGACAATCAACTGAATAAATAAAATGTGGTATATCCATATAATACAATTCAGTATTGCTGAATACTACTCAGCAATAAACAGAAATGAAGTACCAATACAAGCTACCACATGGATGTGCCCTGAAAACTTGCTATGTCACCAAAAAAAAAAAAAAAAAAAGAAAGAAAAGAAAAAAAGTGATGAAAATGTTCTAAAAATTGTGGTAATGTTTATACAGTTCTGTGAATATACTAAAAACCAGTGAAATGTATATTTTAAATGGGTGAACTGTTTGGAATATTAATTATATCTCCATAGAGCTGTATTTTTACAGGCAGTATATTTCACTGTTAAATTTAAAAGCTTAAAAACAAAATCTTAAATAGCAGTTAAGACTGAATGTTGGGGCCCTGAGTGGCTCAGTCAGTTAAGCATCAACTTGATCTGAGCTCTAATCTTGATCTCAGGGTCGCTGGCCATGAAGCCTACTTTAAAAAAAAAAAAAAAAAAAGACTGAATGTTAATTGCTGGTATCCAAAGAGCAAAATTAGAAAATGACTTCTCCTGAATGTTATATGAAAGTGATATTATATGAAGTGATATGAAAGAAGACTAGAAATATAGAGATGGGATTTGAAATACGAAAACGTGGAGCTACTGTTCATGAGTGATTTCTGATCAATATTTTAGTATTAGCAGTACAGAGCAGGAATCAATATAATTTTAAAAGCAAAACAGGCCCTAATATCTTATGAGCCTCTTTCCTCATCTGCAAATTAGGACTTGCAGCTAATGAAATAATTTTTAAGATAAAGACAGAGAAGAAAGAGATGGCTGCTTTCCCAAAAGAATTTGCTGGGCAACAGCCTCTATATGTGCAGATATGCTTGGGCCTTTCAGAATACAATGAAAAAGGAGAGGCACTCTCCCTTATGGTATATGGAAATTGACTACCATTGCATTCACTGTTCAAGATTAAAATAAGGATAAATATAAAATGAAAAAGTCAAGCTACTCTGGCTTCGCAAACCAAAAGGAGTAAGATTGGAAGAATAATTTGGTATCACAGAAGGGAAAGAAATTAAGTCATGATTCACAAGTAATAGTTGGCAAAGGAAAGAGTCTGGTTAGGCAATGTAGCTAAATGGATTTTTGTGAAGAGCAGGAACTGTAGGGATGGCTATAATCTTATACCTTATTATCTTGTATCTGCTACCAATTCCCTGTTATTGTCTGTTCCTTAGTTCCTCTTCAGTTACAAAACCTAATTCAGGAACAGCTAAGAATCTGGTGCTTTAGAAATACTACTTCAAAAGATGTAAGAAATAGAAAGGACTACGACGAGGGGAAGAGGCATATGAGATTAACAGTTGAGGGTAGAGTTCAGGAAGAGAGCCTACTGCCTTAAATATATTTAATGACTGCGATGGAAAAGAAGAGGAGGTAATAATGATGGAGGTGCATCCAGGGTAAGGCATGGGCTCTGAAACATCAAGTCTGTGCATGCTGCTGCCTGTAAATGGGATAAGGGGAAAAAATGAGATCATCCTCTATGAATATGGACAGGAACAATGTAGACTAAAGACAAAGACAGTGGGTATTAGTACTTCATTTACAGAATGTCAAGTGATTGAATGTTTGCGGATGATAGTAAGATTTAGGGTTATCTGCCAAAGACAGGATGAGGCCAAAAATGAAGAGCCCCTACTAATGATCCAGGGAGTCCGGAAAAGCAACTAAAACTGGTAGGCTAGTGCCTTAACTCTCAAACCCCCCCCCCCTTTTTTTTTAATGTTTTATTTATTTTTGAGAGAAAGAGAGAAAGAGCGTGAGCAGGGGAGGAGCAGAGAAAGGAGACACAGACTCTGAAGCAGTCTCTAGGCTCTGAGCCATCAGTACAGAGCCTGATGCAGGGCTCAAACCCACCAACCACGAGATCACGACTTAAGCCGGAGTCGGATGGATGCCCAACCAACTGAGCCATCCAGGAGCCCCTCAAACCCTTTTTTTTTTTTAAACCATGTCCCCTTTGGGCAAAAGATCCCCTCATCCACCTACCCCCACAAAACCCCACTTTCCAGTGGAAAAATAATTCAGTAATAATAATAAAGCAAATTTTAGGGAGAAGAGGTAATGTATTTTAATCCTAATGTATATATCCTGAATCAATACACTAGAAAGTTACAGGCCAAAATTTGGCTGAACAAATATGCATTATGATTCAGTGGAGAATTAACATAATAAATCACAACAAACTATACTGACAACACTAAATTAAAGTCACTTATCATATAAACCAAGGACAGCAATTGAAAACCACAACCAACTCAAGACAATATTAATGGTGTTCTGATAAAGAACCCTTCTTTAAAACTCTAGCAATCCCAGATGCTCCAGTGGGAACTTTGCTTGGTTCAGTAGCCAAATATCTTAGTTAAATACTGAAACAGCATCCTCAGTAACTCCAGTAACATTTTGTGTTATAAAAACCAAATATTAATAATCGATAGTAACACACTTAGAATACTGATAAGCAGTCTGCAGTTTTTATAAAAGTAAAGATAATGAAATAAGGATCATTCACCCTTAAGAGCTCAAGAAAATGGGAAAAGAAAGCAGTATGATGGTTATGATCCCAATGCAATGAAGGACAAAGGCAAACTACTAAAGATGGTCATGACCAGAGATGGCAAAGAGAGAAGTAGGCTACCATTTTGCCCTGGAGAAGAAAGATGTGCAGGTGGAGATGAGGAGTAGAGTCTCCAGCCTGCCCCTCCTTCAAACACTCTTTCATGAGACAACTCTCCCTATGAAAAAACAAAACAAAACAAAACAAGAAAACAACAAGCAGTGAGTAATAACTGCTTTGAAGGGACAAGTAGTGCCCCAAGACTGTGCAAGGTGGGTAGAATTATCTGTCTACTGACCGCATGAAGATCAGGAGGTACAACAGGAAGGATGAAGATGAGTAAGTTCCAGGGCACTAGTAAACTGAGGGGAAAGGGAAAGGTGGTTGGAAATTGGATCTGGTGAATAATTAACAGGAAGTATAGTATACGATAATCACCAATTGAGACATAACAAAAAAGGTTAAGAATGCAGACCCTGGATCCAGAGAGCCTGAGTAGGAATCACTACTCCCCTACTTTATTTTCTCTGTGACCATGAACAAGTCACTTAACCTCTCTGTGCCTCATCTGTAAAATGAGGATAATAACAGTACCTAATAGGATTGTTCTGCAGTTTGAATAAGTTTCACTTGTAAATTGCTGAATACAATTTCTTGCACTGTACATAGTAAGTGGTACCTAAGTTTTGTTAAATACACTAAGCTGAGGTAGGTGGAGTTTGTTTTGACATTTACAAATAGAATGGGGGTGAGAGGGCAAAGTAATGGTATGGGGGGGTGGGCAGAAGGGGTGACAACTTTTTCTCGGCGATGAGACTACCTTGAGGCTGCACCTTTGGAAGAGGTCGTCTTACTAACAGGGTTCAACAAGTACCCGCTACCCAGAGAGGGGCGCGGGTTGAGGGAAACTTCCTTCCAGGCCTAAGATTTTCAGAAACTCATTTCTGAGAAGTGGTTGTGATTTTATGGAGGCAAGAGTGTAATTTCCCATCATCAGACTGTGAGTGAATTTCTGTTTTGGCCGTAGAGCAGGACTTATGTCTAGGACAGGATGGGGTCTGAGTCGGAGAGGAAGGGTGATGTCCCCAGAGGGAAGATCTGCTAAAAGCCACCATCTGCCGGGCGCGCTCTAGTCGCCCAGCTCGGGGCCGGCCTCGGAGGCAGAACCAAGGCTGCCCCAGCCTGGAGGAAGGCAAGAGGAGCCTCCGGAGTAACTGGGCTGTGGGCGTCGGCGGTCGAGTAGGGACCCCATGTCCGGGCTGTGGAGGGAGACCCGCCTTGCCCAGGGTGGAGGTCGCTCGCCGGGATCCCCGAAACGGGCGGCTGGCGCTGGCCCTGCGGGCGGCCGGCCAAACACACAGCCCCGAAGGAGCCTGGCCCCCGTCCAGCCCGTACCCGCCCGTCGGTGGCCCCGGTCCCCGGGGGGTACCTGAGGGTGGGCCCGATGCAGGCCGTGTCGGTGCTCTCGATCTCTCGCAGGATCCGCTCGTGCTCCGCCGCTGTCTCCAGGCTCTCCGCCTCCGCCATCTTACCCCTCTCCATAAATTGGGGGCGCCAGGCAGTGCGTCCCCTCCTTCAGCCCCGCTCACCTTTCGTTCCCTCTCTCACCCTAGGCTCCAGAACCTCCCCGGCCTCCGGCTACCCGCAGGACGACCCCTCCCTCGGGCTCGGCACGCCCCCTTGCATCACCGCGTCCGCCGACGTCCCACGCAATGCCCGCTGGGACTTGTAGTTCACTAGGCAACGATCGCCTGAGCCCCGCTCGTTTATTCTTTGAATCCACAAATACGTGTTGAAAGCCCCACTATAAGCCAGGAACAGTTAAAGATACCGCATGTGCAATGGTGATCAAGTTAGGAAATGACACTGATTCTACAGCTTCTTCTTTAAGGCCCTTGCTACAAAGTGCACAAGGCTCTGGGGGCGCCTGGGTGGCTTGGTCGGTTAAGCGTCCGACTTCGGCTCAGGTCATGATCTCATGGTCCGTGAGTTCGAGCCCCGCGTGGGGCTCTGTGCTGACAGCTCAGAGCCTGGAGCCTGTTTCAGATTCTGTGTCTCCCTCTCTCTCTGACCCTCCCCCGTTCATGCTCTGTCTCTCTCTGTCTCAAAAATAAATAAACGTTAAAAAAATTTTTTTAAAAAGTGCACAAGGCTCTGGACACTCAAATAATAAAAGACAAAATGGGTTTCCGCAGGCAGCGAACTTACAAGCTTTAAAAGGGGGTGGGAGGGGGGGTTGGAGAATCCCCAAACTAAGATAAGATAGAATGTGGCTGTAAGCCAGTTAAGCTTACTCGTGTAAATCGAGTTCAGGGGTACTTCTGGCTGTGAAGGATTCATAGAAAGGTTGGGTCTGGTAGTTTAAAAGTTGTGACCAGAAGGTGTTAGGAGTGCCCAGAAAGCCAACAAAAACTTCATATGCACTGGCATGTAGAGAAACAGTAGTAAAAGATGGGGTTGCAAATGCACCCTGAAGAGAAATACTGGGCTGAGAAATTGTGTACCTTACTCTGATGGTTACACTTCGTCAAACAACCAACTGCATCTGGAACACTTGTAAACTTTTTTTTTTTTTTTTTAATACAGACTAAAGGTCTAAACCCTCTGAACATCCTGATCCAGGGATTTGCATTCCATAAATTACCCAGGTTAGAATTTTAAAATCATATTTATTGATCACTGCTTCAGTTTTTACGTAAGACAATGAATGAGAATCCACCGGAGGTTTTAAAGAAGAGTGACACAATCAGAACCTTGACGTTAGGAAACGTGATCAAGAGCAATTGTGCAACATGAGCAGAGACAAAACTTGGAGGGGCACCTGGGCGACTCAGTCAGTTAAGTGCCAGACTCCTGATTTGGGCTCAGGTCATGATCTCATGGCTGGTGGGATCCAGCCTGGTGTTAGGCTCTGAGCTGACAGCACAGAGCCTGCTTGGGATTCTCTCCCCCTCCCCTTCTCTCTCTCTTTCTCTCTCTCTCAAATCAAATAAACTTAAAAAAAAGATAAATTTTAAAAAATAAAAAATAAACTTAAAAAAAATGGGAATGCAAGCTGGTGCAGCCCCTCTGGAAAACAGTATGGAGGTTCCTCAAAAAAATAAAAATAGAACTACCCTACGACCCAGCAATTACACTACTAGGCATTTATCCAAGGGATACAGGTGTGCTGTTTCAAAGGGACACTTGCACCCCAATGTTTATAGCAGCACTATTAACAACAGCCAAAATATGGAAAGAGCCCAAATGTCCATCGATGGATGAATGGATAAAGAAGATGTGGCACATATATACAATGGAGTATTACTCTGCAATCAAAAAAAATGAAATCTTGCCATGTGCAACTACGTGGATAGAACTGGAGGGTATTATGCTAAGTGAAATTAGTCAGAGAAAGACAAAAATCATATGACTTCACTCATATGAGGACTTTAAGAAACAAAACAGATGAACACAAGGGAAGGGAAACAAAAATAATATAAAAACAGGGAGGGGGACAAAACAGAAAAGACTCTTAAATATGGAGAACAAACAGAGGGTTGCTGGAAGGGTTGTGGGAGGGGAGATGGGCTAAGTGGGTAAGGTCCACTAAGGAATCTACTCCTGAAATCATTGTTGCACTATATGCTAACAAATTTAGATGTAAATTTTAAAAAATAAAAAATAAAATTAAAAAAGAAAAGAAAAGAAAATTTGGAAATAGCTGAATGCTATAAGAATTTTAAGGCCTAATCCAGGGAGGTAGCAGTGAGAATGAAAGAGAATAAATGGAAAAAAGTAGAACTGGCATGACTTACTAGATATGGGGATAGAGGACCTTGGGTATCACTCCACATTCGGAGCAAAGTGGCTGGGAGAATTGTTTGCCATCAACAACAAAAAAAAGGCATGCAAGAACCAAACTGGAAGTTGAGGCCAAATCATTTCTGCTCCACACATGCACCCGATGTTTATAGCAGTGTTTTCAACAATAGCCAAATTATGGAAAGAGCTCAAATGTCCATTGACTGATGAAGGATAAAGAAGATACACACACATACACACAATGGAATACTACTTGGCAATCAAAAAGAATGAAGTCTTGCCATTTGCAATGATGTGGATGGAGCTAGAGTGTATTATGCTAAGCTAAGTGTATTAGAGAAGGACAAGTATCATATGATTTCACTCATATGCGGAATTTAAGAAACAAAACACATGAACATAGGGGAAGGGAAGTTAAAATAAGATAAAACAGAGAGGGAAGTAAACCATAAGAGCCTCTTAAATACAGAGAACAAACTGAGGGTTGCTGGAGGGGAGGTGGTTGAGGGGATGGGTTAAATTGGTGATGGGCATTATGGAAGCCACTTGTTGGGATGAGCACTGGGTGTTACATGCAGGTGATGAATCACTGGTTTCTACTGAAACCAATACTACACTGCATGTTAACTAAGTTGAATTTAAATAACTTATTAAAACATAAAGAAAACTTAACTATTATATGACATAAAAAATAAATAAAAATAAATCATTTCTGCTCCAGCCATATGCCATGAATTATTTATTATGCAATCATGAGAGAGAAAAAGAAAACACTCTGTATTCTGTATAGATACGAAACTATCTCCAAATTGTCGGGTTGAGCAAAGCATGTCGGGAAAAAGCAAAGCATGAAACAGTATATAGAATATGTTTGCTATTTTTTGAGAAGAATAAATATTTATATATATGCTTACATATATACATGAAATATGACATAGAATATCCCTGAAAAGATACCCAAGAAACTGTTAACAGTAGTGGTAGCCAGGAGAGGGATAGGAAGGGAGGGGGCTGAAGTAAGAGAAAGATCATTTTTAATTATGTATGCACTCTTGGAATTCTTTCCTTTGTGCATATATTGCTTTTTTTCAGTAAAAATGGTAGTTATTAACTGGAAACGCATTTTAAAAATAAACAAATAGCGAGGAGAATGAGTTACAAGTCCTGGTGTTTGCCAAGAAATGAGCAAGTTGCCAAACCTGTCTGTTTCTAGATAATCTCTGGCTGTCCTCATTTTATTTAATTACTCATGCTTAAACAACCCCAGACAGATGTAGGAGGGGCAGGGAAAGTATGGAGCCTTTCATATTTCTAAAGATCCCTTAAAATACATGACAGACGGTCCCTTCAGCATTTTAGCATCTCGCTCAGCAAAAAACTTTTTGTCCATCACAGGAAGAAGACTGGTATACAGACCGGATATGTATAGTAGTGATTAAACTAGCTTCTGCTACTGTCAGCAGCTTTTTTGAGGCCCCACTGAATCCAGAGATCTCATATGTTACCAACAAGGGTGTCTGGAGTGAGGGGTGTACAAAAGCTCCAGTGAACACAGCCTGCCTAATCTGAATGCCTGCTAAATAGAGAGAATGTCAGGTCAGCATGGAATGACCAAAAAAGCACTCAACTAAGACTCGGGGGGCCTTTAATTCAGTTCCAGCACTGGTAGTTAAAAATGTATTCAGCACTTTCTGTGCACCAGTCTCAATACACAAAGTAATCACTTCACATACATCATTAAATTCTTACAGTAATCCTCTGCAGTAGATATCATGTATCCCATTTTACAGATGAGAAAGCTGAGAGATTAGGTAATACCTCAAGTCTCACAGCTAGTAAATGCTGAAACTGGTATTCATACTTAAGTGCACCTGATTCCAAGGCCCATTTCCTGACCATTTGGCCATGCCATCTCACCCATACCCTCCACTGCCACGAGTTTATGAGTGACCTTACTCAAATCATTCAAAGTCTCTCTGCATCTGCATCCACATCAGTATAATGAATCGTATAATTTCTCAGCCCCCTTCCAAATCACCTTGAAGACCTCTTCACAGAGCTACCTTCAGGGAAATGCAAATCAACCGTTACACGGTTTGTCTGAGAGTTTTTTTTCAGATTGTCACAAATCAGCAAACCGTTTCTAATAAATGTACTGAAAAACATCCGCATATAAGTGGACCTGCACAGTTCAAACTCATGTTGTTCCCGAGTCAACTGTATGACTACGTGACCCCACATTGTTTCTGTCATACTGTGTGATCTGAAGCAGTGGCAATACTAACAGCTACCATTCATTAAATACCTGCCGGATTCCGGGGTGGGGGGGGGGGGTGCCTCGGTGGCTCAGTTGGTTAAGCATCTGGCTCTTGATCTCGGCTCAGGTCATGATCTCACAGGTTGTGGGTTCGAGCCCCACACTGGGCTCTGAGCTGACAGCACGGAGCCTGCTTGGAATTCTGTCTCCCTCTCTCTGTCTCTCTCTCTCAAAATAACTAAATAAACCTTAAAAAAAAAAAAAAAAAAAAAAAAAAACACTTGCTAGTTTCTAGGAACATGATATGATTTCTCTCATTCACTCCTCACAGTCATCCTGCTGTGAGACAAAAATTGCCGTCTCCATTTTCATGTTTTTTTATTTCTTTTTGAAGGAGAGAGAGAGACAGAGCAGGAGTGGGGCAGGAGCAGAGACAGAGGGAGACACAGAATTCAAAGTAGCCCAGGCTCTATGCTGTCAGCACAGAGCCCGACATGGGGCTCGAACTCACGAACTGTGAGATCATGACCTGAGCCGAAGCCGGACGCTCAACCGACTGAGCCACCCAGGCACCCCTGCCATCTCCATTTTAATGATGACAAACGGAGGCCCAGTGTGGTTAAATAACGTACCCAGGTCAGATGGTAAATAACTAAGTGACAGACTGAGGTTAGGAGTCAGGCCTAACCTCAAAGCTCATACACTTTCTTCTACTGTTTTTACTGGTTTTTTAATTTTTTTTTTTTAACACTTATTCATTTTTGAGACAGAAAGAGACAGAGCATGAACAGGGGAAGGTCAGAGAGAGACGGAGACACAGAATCTGAAACAGGCTCCAGGCTCTGAGCTGTCAGCACAGAGCCCGATGCGGGGCTCGAACTCACGGACCTCGAGATCATGACCTGAGCCGAAGTCAGACGCCCAACCGACTGAGCCACCCAGGCACCCCTGTTTTACTGGTTTTCAAGTCTGTCTGTCCACCTGTACCATGAGCTCCTTGGGGACAGGGGCTTGCCCCAGCTGATAGCTCACCCCACACGACCTACCATGTCTTGGGTACAGAGCCTCAGTGCTCCTTCTTTCTGTCTCTCTGCCCAGTCCTGAGGTACAATTCTATGCCGGCAGGAGGGTGAAGGAAAAGAACAATAATTGAACAGCTGATGAAAGCAGCTCAGCCCCTAGGGCTCTCTTCATCATCATGTTTGCTGCTCCCGCCTCTTTAGGGGCTGTGAGGAGGCCTCCCTGGAGTCTGAGCTCACTGGGTCCCCTGGGCAGTGATGTCACCCTCCTGCTCTGCCAGACCCTTGAGGTCACAATCATACTGACATCACCCATGTTTCCATAGGGCTTAGTAAGGAACTACGACCTCATCCACATGCTCCTGCCTGACACAACTTCTGTCATCATGATTTTGGGGGGTCCTCTCCTTTGCCCAAAGGTCTCATTTCATGTGTGAGCAGCTTTTCTTCCTCTCACCCTAATCTGCCTGCCCCTGAAAATGGTAAGCTTCACTCACTACTTTGCTCTACACATACACTGCCTGGAACCTCTCACACACCAACGTAACACAGGAAACACAGGGAATTAAAAAAAAAAAAAAAAAAAAAAAAACTTCCCCAATGATCTTGTCGGACTGGAGAAAGGAGAAGCAAAGCAAGAGTAAATGAGGACAACTTGTCAACTTTTCCAGGACCTGACTGTCACGGGGCTGCTCTACTTTAAAGCAGTTGGAGGGGCGCCTGGGTGGCTCAGTGGGTTAAGCGTCCAACTTCGGCTCAGGTCATGATCTCACAGTTCATGAGTTCAAGCCCCGCATCCAGCTCTGTGCTGACAGCTCTGAGCCTGGAGCCTGCTTCGGATTCTGTGTCTCCCTCTCTCTCTGCCCCTCCCCGCTCGTGCTCTCTCTGTCTCTCTCTCTCAAAAAGAAACATTAAAAAAAATTTTTTTAAGTAGTTGGAAACGTGTAAGGCCTCCCAACCCTGAACTTTTGGGTTTTTAACTTGTCAGTCTTTGTTAGCCATAAGGAAGCCATCTCCACAGAGGGCTTCTCCCCTCCACCCACCAACCCCTAGTTTAATTCATTTTGGCAAGTAATCATCAACCAATCAAATAGTCATTAACCCAAATACCTGGCATGATGGGATATGGTTGAAAACACAAATGAGGTGGTGTATGGAAACCAAGTTGACAATAAATTCATATTAAAAAAAATAAAAAAGAATAAAAAAAAAGAAAACACAAATGAGACAGATATTCCTCAGCTTCAAATCCTCACATCGTTCCCACTGCACTTAGAACAAAACCCAAACTTAAACCATGGTCCTGTGCACCTTCCTCCTGACTCCCCACCCCCGCCACCCAGCTCCATCCTGCACCGCTCTTTCTGTGTTTGCGCCCTCCGGCTGCACCAGCCCCTCAAACACACCCAAATCTGGACCATTCGGGCTTCACAATTTACATTTCTGTTCACAATTTACATTTCTGTTGCGATCCGCAGGATGAGTGGGAGTTAGTAGGACTTAGGTTAGTCACCTCCTCAGAGCCAGTAACAAACAATGGCACTGATGTGCCTGACAACTTGAGCGTGGTGTTTGAAGTACTGAAAGTCCGCATTGAAAAGATCTGGCAGGTCTGGCCACTAAAGAAGCAGCAATCAAGCCAGGGACCTCGGGGCTTGGTTAAGGTGTTGCTTCCGCAGAGGAGCTGCGGGTGGGGGCTGAGTTAGTGCACTGAGTTCCTCTGCGGTAACACCACTGGTTTAGGGGCTAGCTCCCAAGTTAGAATCTCAGCTGCCAAGATGAAGACCCCATTCCTTTGCTTCATAGCACTCATCCCCACTTCTAATTATATACTTGTTTTTATTTATTCCTTCCTTCCTTCCTTCCTTCCTTCCTTCCTTCCTTCCTTCCTCCCCCGCTATAAATCCAAGGCTGCAGGACCATGTCTGATCTGCTTAATGTATACCTAGTATCTAGATCAGTGCCTGGCATACAGTAGGTCCTTAACAAATCTTTATTGACCAAATGAATGATAAAAAGTGATCCCTGCATTTGGAGAGTGTCTCGTCTCATCTAGAGAAGCCAACTATTACACACAAAGCAAGTCTAAATTTTGCTTTATAAACTGGGCACGCAAGAATTGGTGCATTACTATAATCCCCTTCAATCAAACTGAATCTACCTCAACTCTCTGGCTGGCAGAAATTCAGTCTCAATTGAGGCTTGGACAGAGGCCCAGGGTATTGTCTGGAACAGAACATTCAGAGGGGCTCCTCAACTGACATGTTCATTGTCCCCGCCCCAGGGGTCCTATGAAGTTGCTCTACAGTCTCCAAACCACCCTTCCCCTAAGTAAGCCTTGTGGGGTTAGTAACCCTGGTGTCTGGGGTACACTAGATGGCCATCCTTTTGTCCTGTCTCACTACCCCCACGGGGCACCCCAAGGGGACAGGCTGAAGTTCCCACATGCTTGGGAACCCCTAAGTCACTTCGCAAATCTTAAAAAACTCTGCCCTCCCTTCTACCCTCTCCACTTCAGCCTTCTCCCATCAGACACTAGCATGCTCCCTCTCCCGATAGCCTAGGATGAAGCCACTGAGGAACTCAGACTTTCCTCTACTTTCATTTGTGTCTTGCCATGTAGATGGCTCTGAGACCATGGTATCCAAAGCCAAACTGCCTCCTTGGAATGAGAGAAGGATATCAGCAGAGTAAGAGCCCGTGTGAAAGCTCAAGACATTATTCTCTACAGCTAACAGGCAACTTCACAAAGACAGAATACAATCAAGTGCTACACTGAAAAAACCAAGTCCAAATGTGTATGGTGTGATCAGGGGTGTCTGGGGTTAGTTTTTCCTTCATCTCCACAAGTCTGTCTTAACCTCCCTCTCACAACCCATGTGCCCGTCTTAGACAAGTTCATCCTGTGCACACTAGAGACGTTCCTGAATACACATTTACACCACAGTCTTATCAATGGTTCTACATCCGAGGTGACTTGGATTCCCCCACCCTTTGTCTAGCACCACCGCTACCATCAGAAGGCAAGGTTTAACATCTTCTGCCAGGACTCCTGCAATAGTTCACCAACTCATTCCCCTAAAATCCTCCTTCCCCATCATTCATTCCCTTTGCACTTCCATTCCAAAATCATTTTTTGAGCAACTACAGTGACACTGTGTAACCTGGGGAAAATACCCTGTGCCTCAACTCCCTGTAAATCAGGATGATAAGAACACCTCTCTTACAGCATGATTATATTGTCATAAAACAGTGCCTGGCACATAGTAAGTGCTGCATCAATGTTGGCTCTGGTATTTGTTGTGGCTCTTGTCATTACTGTCGTTATTGCTTGCGAAGTACTCTCAGATGCTAGAGACACAGTGGTAAACGAGAGAGACAAAAATCCTTGTTCTTACAGAGCTTACAGCACAGGTGCGGAAGAATAAAAATACGTGTGTGTGTGTGTGTGTGTGTGTGTGTGTGTGTGTTTGTGTCACCTGCGTGTGTAAAATCTCAGCTACTTACAGGGGCTATTTATCGAATTAAAATGGAATGATATACCACTTCACACCCATTAGGAAGATTATTCATTTAAAAAAAAAAAAGAGGACATAACGAAGGTTGGTGTGGATGTGGAGAAATTGGAACATTTATGAGTATTGGTGTGAATATAAAATGGTGTCACTACTGTAGAAACAAGCATGGCAGTTCCTCAAATAGTTAAGCACAGAATTACCATATGATCCGGCAATTCCACTTCTGGGTATATATCCAAAAGAACTGGAACCAGGGACTCGAACAGATGCTTGTACCCTAATATTCACAATAGCATTATTCACAATAGCCAAATGATGGAAACTACCCAAGTGTCCATTCTTCTCTGTGTATGTATACATATGTTATATATTAATGTATATATATATATATATATATATATATATATATATGAATGAGTCAACCTTAAAAAGGAATGGAATTTTTTTAAGATTTTATTTTTAAGTAATCTCTATCCCCAACAGGGGGCTCGAATCTACAACCCCAAGATCAAGAGTCACATGCTCCACCGACTGAGCCAGCCACACAAGGTTCACCTGCCACAACATGGTTGAACCTTGAAGACGTAATGCTAACTAAAATAAGCTAGATACAAAATGACAAATATCATGTCATTCCACTTTCATGAGGTACCTAAAAGAGGCCAATTCATAGAGCCCAAAATTAAATCACGGTTGGCAGGGGCTGGAGGTGCAGAGGGGGGTGAGAGTTGTTGTTTCATGGATATGCAGCCTAAATTTGGGAAGATGAAGAAGTTCTGGAGCTGGTTGGTGGCGATGGTTATCCAACCATGTGAATGTACTTAATGCCACTGAATTATACACTTAAGATTATTGAGATGGTAAATGTTGTTATATATATCTCGCCACCATACAAATACATAAATTTTTTTTTAAAGCGGAGTGGCCTAATAGCGCCTGCACACATTATGTGTAGATTGATGGTCAGAGAAGGTGTCTCTGAGGAAATGACATTTAACCCGAGCTCTGACTGACAAGCAGCCAGCCAGGTGAAGATGGTGGGTGAGGGGGAAGCCGGTCAGACAAAGGGTACAGATAGTGCAAAGCCCTCAGGCAGAAACAGTTTGTTGTGGTGGTGGTGGTGATGATTATTTTAAAGTTTATTTGTGTTTTTTTTTGTTGTTGTTGTTGTTTTTAATTTTTTTTTCAACGTTTATTTATTTTTTGGGACAGAGAGAGACAGAGCATGAACGGGGGAGGGGCAGAGAGAGAGGGAGACACAGAATCAGAAACAGACTCCAGGCTCTGAGCCATCAGCGCAGAGCCCGATGCGGGGCTCGAACTCCCGGACCGCGAGATCGTGACCTGGCTGAAGTCGGACGCTTAACCGACTGCGCCACCCAGGCGCCCCTAAAGTTTATTTGTTTTGAGAGGGAGGCCAGTGCAAGCAGGAGAGGGGCAGAGAGAGAGAGAGAGAGAGAGAGAGAGAGAGAATCCCAAGCAGGCTCCACCCTGTCAGCTGTCTGTGCAGAGCCCAACACGCACTCAGTTTCACAGAATCGTGAGATCGTAACCCGAGCCAAAATCAAGAGTCAGATGCTTAACTGACTGAGCCACCCAGGCACCCCAGAAACATGTTTGAAATGTTCTGGGAGCCTAAGGAAGGCTAATGTGGTGGGGTTGTATGGGGCAGAGGAGAGAGAGTGGCTGGAATGGAAGGTAAAGAGGTGATCACAATAACCACGGACAACTCTCTCAAGAAGTTTTTCTATAAGGGGAAACAGATGGGACAGATGTCAAAGGGGCCTGTGGGGAGATTTTTAGTTTAGTTTAGTTCTCAAGATGGAATGATCTAGCAGAGAGAGAAATGACCATGCTAAAGAGAGAGACAAAGTTGTAGGACAAAGTCCTTGAGTAAAGAGAAGGAATGAGATCCAGACCACTAGTGGAGTTTCTGGTGAGAGTTGATGCCGGCCTAAGTCCCAGTTCGTGTATTTAACAATACAGGGACTGGGCATACTGTCCTGTCCTTGTATTAAACAATACTGAAATCCAGCAACAATAACTTAGCTGGTGGCTCCAGGAGATATCTGTTCCTGGGAGATGAGGCTGTGACCCCACTAAAATGACTTGTTCATCAAGACTCCTTCAGACCTTCACCTAATGACTTCACCTCATGCCCACCATTCCAAAACGGTTATACACGTGCTCGATCCTAACCAGCTCTCCTCCTTTCAAGACCCACCTTAAAATCACACAGTCCTGGCCCTAAAACTATATATATCCTGTCCTCATGTCTCTATTTGGAGACACCACTAAGATTCCAGCAAGTGGAATTCTCCCTTATTGCAGTGAGTCTAACAAACCAAGCTTAACGAGATAAACGAACTTTACTGATCGTCTTTTGGGGAGTTACCACTGGCTGTTGACAGAGGCTGGGATATTCACCCATTGCAACAGGAAGTAGGGTAGAGACGAAAGTGTTCTGAAGTGGTGGAGAGGTGATGGAGCCATCTTTCTAAAATATAAAAATTATACCACCACTACCATGTATTGGCTCCCTATCGCTCCTGTCACAAATTTCCACAAACATAGTGCCCTGAAACAATACAAATGTATCCTCTTATAGTTCTATAGGTTGGAAGTCTGAAATGGGTCTCACTGGGCTAAAATCAACACCAGCTGGACTGTGTTCCTTCTCAAGGATCTAGGGGAAAATCCACTTCCTCCCCTTTCACAGCTTCTATCTGCTAATTGCATTCCTTTCAAAACCACCAATCCTGTCACTCTGACCTCTGCTTTTGTCATTACAACTCCTTCTCTGACCCAGACTTTCCTGCATCCCTCTTTCACTTATCAAGGCCCTTATAAGTCACCTCACATTGGGCCCACCTAGAACATTCTGGACAAACTGCCAATGCAAGATCCTTAACATCTGTGAAGTCCCTTTTGTCATGTAAGGTAACACGTTCACAGATTCTAGGAATCAGAACACAGAATTCCTTGGGGGCCACTATTCTGCCTACCACATACTATTATAAACCTATGATATTGTAATTTATAATAAGTATATATTTTTGTCTTCACCCATGGTTCCTGGCTCAGAGCTCCCAAAACCCTTGGAATTTCCTAAGGGATTAGAGCAATGGGATCATCTTTTGTTATAATATTTGGTCTTTTGTCCTCAGTATCTGAGTGGGAAAGGTGAAATGGGTGTCTTGTTATTCATAACAAGCTCTTTCAACCACACAGGAGTTTATGTGAATAAGGTTACTATTGAAAAGCCCTTAGGCAACCTAAGGAAGGAAGCTGGTTGCCAGGGAAACCAAACTGCTTTGTAAATTTAAACTCCACCCTCAACCTTTAGGGAGAGAAGAGGGGCTAGAGATTGAGTTCAATTACCAGCGGTCAATGGTTTAATCAGCCACACCTACATAATGAGGCTCCAAAAAAATCCCTGAACTTTGGGGTTTGGAGAGCTTCCAGGTTAGTGAACCAGAATGCAACCTGTGCCAGGAGGGTGGTGCACCCTGAAACACACAGGGATGTAAGCTCCTGGGTTCAGATCCCTCCTGGACAAACCCTGATATACCTCTTTATCTGGCTGTTCATTTGCACCTTTGATACCCTTTGTATAAACTGGTAACCTAAGAAGCAAACTGGTTTCCTTAGTTCTGGGAGCTCTCTAACAATTTAATCAAACCCAAGGAGGGGTGCATTGGCTCTATAACTGGTTTGATTAGAACCAAAGTTGGAAGGGTAATGGGGAAAGAGTCATTTCCTACATCGCTGGTATAAGTATAAATTAGTTCAACCTCGAGGGAAGGCAATTTGGCACTATTGATCAAAATAAGTGCCAGTATTTTGTAATCCAACAGATGCACTAGTAGAAGTTTATTCTACAGATATTCCCACATATGTGTAAATGGTACCATCCATGTACCACTGTTTGTAGTAGCAAAAAGACTGGAAATGTCCATCAGTAGAGAAATGGTTAATAAATTAAAGGCATACCTTGGAGATATTGTAGGTTCAGTTCCAGACCACTGCAATAAAGCAAATATTGCAATAAAGCAAGTCAAATGAATTTTTTTGTTTCCCAGTACACATAAAAGTTGTTTAACCTACACTGTAGTCTATTAGTGTGCAACAGAATTATGTCAAAAAGAACAAGGTTTATATCTTAAAAATACTTTATTGCGACCACTGTCTTATACCATTCACAAAAATAAACTCAAAATGGATAAAGGACCTGAATGTGAGACAGGAAACCATCAAAACCCTAGAGGGGAAAGCAGGAAAAAACCTCTCTGACCTCAGCCGCAGCAATTTCTTACTTGACACATCTCCAAAGGCAAGGGAATTAAAAGCAAAAATGAACTACTGGGACCTCATCAAGATAAAAAGCTTCTGCACTGCAAAGGAAACAATCAACAAAACTAAAAGGCAACCAACGGAATGGGAAAAGATATTTGCAAATGGCATATCAGACAAAGGGCTAGTATCCAAAATCTATAAAGAACTCCTCAAACTCCACACCAAAAAAACAAATAATCCAGTGAAGAAATGGGCAGAAGACATGAATAGACACTTCTCTAAAGAAGACATCCAGATGGCCAACAGGTACATGAAAAGATGCTCAACATTGCTCCTCATCAGGGAAATACAAATCAAAACCACACTGAGATATCACCTCACGCCAGTCAGAGTGGCTAAAATGAACACATCAGGAGACTAGATGCTGGAGAGGATGTGGAGAAATGGGAACCCTCTTGCACTGTTGGTGGGAATGCAAACTGGTGTAGCCGCTCTGGAAAACAGTGTGGAGGTTCCTCAAAAAATTAAAAATAGATCTACTCTATGACCCAGCAATAGCACTACTGGGAATTTACCCAAGGGATACAGGAGTGCTGATGCATAGGGGCACTTGTACTCAATGTTTATAGCAGTGCTTTTCAACAATAGCCAAATTATGGGAAGAGCCTAAATGTCCATCAACTGATGAATAGATAAAGAAATTGTGGTTTATATACACAATGGAATACTATGTGGCAATGAGAAAGAATGAAATATGGCCTTTTGTAGCAACGTGGATGGAACTGGAGAGTATTATGTAAATGAAATAAGTCATACAGAGAAAGACAGATACCGTATGTTTTCACTCTTATGTGGATCCTGAGAAACTTAACAGAAACCCATGGGGGAGGGGAAGGAAAAAAAAAAAAGAGGTTAGAGTGGGAGAGAGCCAAAGCATAAGAGACTCTTAAAAACTGAGAACAAACTGAGGGTTGATGGGGGGTGGGAGGGAGGGGAGGGTGGATGATGGGTATTGAGGAGGGCACCTGTTGGGATGAGCACTGGGTGTTGTATGGAAACCAATTTGACAATAAATTTCATATACTGAAAAAAAAAAAAAAGAACAAATGAGAAAGCTCACCTGGTATTGAATCAATAATCTCCTAGATACATATTTTTAATAAGCTTGTTATTTGGAATAATTTTAGATTTTGAGAAAAATTGTGAAAATAGTATAGAGAGCTCCTGTACACCCCTCACCCAGTTTCAGTCTCCCCTGATGTTATCATGTTTCACATGTGTGAAAGGGTTCCAATCTAAAATGGAACTGGAGGATATGAATTGGCGAATCTCATGTGTGCACTCTCAGAAGAATGGAACTTAGCGGGGCGCGTGGGTGGCTCAGTCGGTTGAGCATCCAACTTCCGCTCAGGTCATGACCAAGCCTTCTGTGAGTTCGGGCCCCCCATCAGGCTCTGTGCTGACAGCTCAGAGCCTGGAGCCTGTTTCAGATTCTGTGTCTCCCTCTCCCTCTGCCTCTCCCCCACTCATGCTCTATCTCTCTGTCTCTGAAAAATGAATAAACCTTAAAAATTAAAAAAAAAAAAAAAAAAAAGAAGAATGGAACTTAGGAACTGAAAGACTGTTTTCCCATAAATGCCCAATTTACAGAAGACTGAGACTTATGTCCTGACCAATGAACATCCACAAAGATCATCTCCCCATCCTCAAGCCAACGAACTTACTGCTTGGACTCTGGCTGGACTGCCTTCTCTTTGCACCCCTCACCCATAAATCAGTCTGCCCAAACTCTCAGAAGACACGCCTGTAGCTTGCTATAGCATGCATTTCCTGAAAGGCAATTCCTCCACTCGTTCCGAATAAACCCAGTTTCTGGTAATTTGAGCTCACCTCAGTTTACCTTTTTATGTAGGTCAATATATGATACATTGTCAAACCTGAGAGACAAATATTGGGACATTTCTGCTAAATAAACTCTGGATTTCACTGGATTTTTCTGTTAATGTCCTCTTTCTCCTCCAGGATCCAATCCAGGGAATCACACTGCATTTAGTTATCCTGTCCCTGAGTCTTCCCCAATCTGTGACAGTGTTTCAGGCTTTCCTTGTGTGAATACCTTGAGCAATAGTGGTCAGGTATTTCATAGGATACCACTCAATTTCAGTTTGACTGACATTTTTCTCATGACTAGACTAGAGCTCTGAGCCTCTGGAAAGAATACCACAGAGGTGAAGTGGCTTCTCTTTGCGTCATAGCAGGTGGCACATAAATCTACACATCACTGGTGATGTTTACCTTGATCACATGGCTAAGGTACACAGTTTCTCCACGGTAATATTACTATTTTTTGTATTTTTTGTTTTTGAGACAGAGAGAAAGCATGAGCTGGGGAAGGACAGAAAGAGAGGGAGACAAACGGAACTGAAGCAGGTTCCACACTGAGAGCAGAGAGCTGTGAGATCATGACCTGAGCCCAAGTCAGACACTTAGCCGACTGAGCCACCCAGGCGTCTCTAGTATTACTATTTTTGCCTTTACAAACTCTGTTCTTTGGAGTTCATCACTAAGTTAAGTTCATTCTCATGTGTGGAAAGGGAACAAAGAAGCTCCATCCCCCAGGAGGAATATCTACATAAGATAAATGAAATTTTGGGGAAAGGAGGATCCCCTCCCCCCATTTACTTACTTATTCAAACATCAATTTTTATGTTTTGGGTAACAACCCAACACTACATTATTTATTGTATTGGTCAGATTGTTCCAGCTTTGGCCACTGAGGGCTCCCCCAGGTTGGTTCCTGTGTTCTTTCCAGATGCCCCCATCCTGTCATTTATTTGAGCATTTCCTTAATTTTGATTGTTGCCTGGAGGCCAGCAGCATTTCTCTCTCTCAGCACCTGTTCCTTTCTCTGTGGCTTCTGGTGTTTCCTCCCCTTTGGTCTTGTAGCCGCTCCCCCTAAGCTTCCCCCCCAGGCTGGGCTAGACTAGCCCTTTGTGGAGGGCTGAAATCAGAAACACCATCCCTCAGCTGTGTCTGTCCCCAAGACAATTAAGAGGCCCTGCATGAAAGCCCAGGGGTCCTGCTCCCAAACCTCCTTCTACCTGTGGTACAGGGAGTCCTCGGGGTGCAGGGGTGGGGGCCTACATCTCTCACGTGACCACTGTCACCATGGCACTCTGGTGCAGCTTCTCCAGGGACCAGGACCCAGGGAGTTAGGTCTACAGAGGAGTGGCTGGCTACCCTTTCTCCAGAGTTTCTCAGGGAGGGCCTAGTGAGATGAAGTCACAGATTTGTTGAGCTCCTGTGACCTGCGCCTTGGGATTTCACTCTTCTCAGCTCTCCTGTCCGATGTTTACCTCCTAATCCAAAGCCACCGTGTCCAAGTTCTCCTTCTAAGATGACTGACAGAGAAAACTTTCCCTCCAAGGATACTGACAGAGAAAGAACCGCAGGGATGTGGACATCTGCTGGTATCCATGCATTCTGCAAAGCACCAAGTGACAGGGGAAGGTGAAGTACAAGTGTGAATGTAGGCATGCATGGGCATGGAAGGGTGAGTGTGACCTTACCCTTGAGTCGTAAACTCATCTTTCATTCCTCGCTCCCAGATTCTCAATAGGTCTTCTCTCCACACCTATGCTACCATTGCCTCACTCAGATCAGAGCCATATCCTCCTGATGTGCTTGTCCTGTTCCAAGTCATTGTACAGATTTTTTTTTAGAATACAAATCACATTATGTCACTAATCTGTTTCAAACCCTTGAAGGGCTCTACATTGCCATCATGATAAAGACCCTCAACTCCTTCCCTTACCTTGTGCCACTCCCCCCTCACTACCCAAACTGCAGCCACCTATGCTGCCCTTCACCCTAGCTCCTTGGCCTGCGTCCTCCTCCCTCCAAATCTCCATCTCTTCATTCCCATTCCTCTTCCTCCTTCAGACATAAGGAGTCTGTTAAATGAATGCAACTCTTTGGTGTCATTTCCCTCAACTGCGAAATACAGAGGAAGAAAACCCTAAAGGCTTGTCAGGGGCTGGGACACCTGGCGATGAGGAGATGATGGTGGTGGGAGAAACCGCCACAGTGGTGGTCCCCAGCCTTCAGAGTGGGGTCTCCGGGTGCTGAGGCAGGTCACACCCTCTCTGCCTCACTCACACTGCAAGGGCCAATGCTCCCAAATGTCTGTCTGAGACCTCATGAGAGAGTAGCTGCAGTGACAACAAAGACATTTGTGAGGTGGGGGCTTCACCCAGCTGTGGTGACACACCATGGTCAGGAGCACAGACCCCAAGGAGCCCTGGTCAATAAGAGCATCATGGAGGAGGAAGAGCCACAAGGAGACTCACTCTCAGCCATGACTGAACTCAGAGAAGAGGGCAGAATTTTTTTTGAATGAGTCTAGATAATCCTTCTGGCTTTTATCCTCCTGGGGCCATCAGGAGAGTCTTTTCCAGGGCCACAGACACTTGTATCTAGCCAGGCTTCACTAGCCTTCCCAAAGAAGTGGAAGGGAGCCTGGCGGTGAGGGACGGAAGGAGAAGGGAGGTTTCCACTGGCCCCAGCACCACTCCAGGAACCTTCAAATTCAGCATCAAAAACAGCATCTGGCTGTTCCACGGGACTGTCAGAGATTCAGCCCAAAGGTGTTTTCAAAGGCTGTTCTGGCTAACTGTCCTCAACACAGCTTCTCCCAACTTCCCGGGAAAGCACCCATAAAACACAGAACAAAGAGGAAAGGCAAAAACCACGGCAAACTTATGCCAGAGCTCAGAGAAACTAATGATAATTTCAGGCAGATAGAGCCAGGTCTACCAAACCTTAGTGACGCCAAGGCAGTTTTAGGAATTTTAGTCTTCGCCCGCTTGGGATGCTTTCCCAATGCTCAGATTTTGTAAGGTCTAGGGAGGCCACGGATTTTACTTAAGATTAGATGCCAAGGGGCACCTGGGGGGCTCAGTCAGTTAAGCGTCTAACTTCCATTCAGGTCATGATCTCATGGTTCATGAGTTCAAGCCCCACATCTGGCTCGCTGCTGTCTGCATGGAGCCTGCTTCAAATCCTGCCCCCCCCCCGCCCCTCCCCTGCTTGTGCTCTCTCTCAAAAATAAACAAACATTAAAAAAGAAAAAGACTACCCTAAAAAACATGATTAGATGACAAAATTTGGGGGGAAAACTGATAAAGTGGCAAATCAGGAACACCTTACAGTATTAACAAATTAAAACAAACACTGGGTGCCTGGATGACTCCTTTGGTTAAACATCTGGCTTTGGCTCAGGTCATGATCTCATAGTTCCTGAGTTCAAGTCCTGCTTTGGGTGAGCCCCACTTCTCTCTCTCCCCCTCTCCTCTCTCTGCCTGTTGCTCTCTTGTGCCCTCCCCCCAAAAAACCACTTTGTGAAAAAATAACCAAATTTCTTTCATTCTTTCTTTCTTTCCTTCTTTGTTGAGAGAGAGAGAGAGAGAGAGAGAGTGCAAGCAGGGGAGGAACAACAGGAGAGGGAGAGAGAAACATACAGAGAGAGAGAGAGAGAGAGAGAGAGAGAGAGAGAGAGAGAGAGAGAGGCTTAAGCAGGCTCCATGCCCTGTGAGAAGCCCAATATGGCGCTTGATCTCACAACCAGGAGATCATGACCTCAGCCTAACTCAAGAGTTGGATGCTTAACCAACTGAGTCATCTAGGTGCCCCCTGAAAATAACTGAATTTCTTTAACGCCATAAGGTAGTTGTTTTATGTGTTGTATCTTGAATAGGACTCAAGTACAGAAAACTCACTATGTACCAGCAACAGCGGTGTTTTAATGCAAGTCGGTGCCATATTTGCTCATTTGTGAGAAGCAGGACAGCAGAATGATGAAGAGTAGATTCTGAAGCCAGACTAGAGACCAAAGCGTTATAAGAACAAGGAGGTCTTCCCACCTGGGCAGATTCTTACAGGGCAAGAAGGGGTCTGCACTTTATGCAAGTGAAAAACCTTCAGATTCTGTGGCCATCTCACAGAGGTCATACCACAACATGGTGTCCCATGCTCTGGTTACACTGGGAATCCTGGTTGGGGTCATATCTAGGGCTGAAAAAGACCAAGGCAGACATACATATTATTTTTTAAATGCATACAACAAGAATGGAGAAAAAATAATTTTCAAAGCATCGGAGAAAAAAAATCCTTAAAATACTTTCAAAATACTGATAAAAATACTTATAATACCTTTTATAGAATAATGATAAAAGTGGCATCTTGGGAGCCATCCAAACCTCACTGAGGGTCAGCATTAGGATAGCTGTGTGATGCAGGGCAAATCACTTTAACCCTTCTGTGAGCCCTATCTGTTGGGAATAAATAATAGCACTTCCTACACAATGAAATGTTAACTGAGATAATGATTGTTTGGCACTGAGTCCCTGGTATATGGTGCTGTTATTAGAGATGATTGATATAGGTGGACAAGAAAATCAAAATAGTTCCTTTCCGGTAGTTCCTTTTTTGGTTTTGGGTACATAATTTGAACCCATTGAAATCCTTGTTTCGTAATACATGCCTACCAGTGGTTGTAGAACACATAAAAAATGGACTTCTGTGTTGGGATTGGATGCTTGGAGACCATCTGGTTTCAACAATTCAGAATAATTCTAGGATTGAAAGAAAGCAACCGGGGTGCCTGGGTCGCTCAGTCAGTTAAACATCCAACTTTCGCCCAGGTCTTGATCTCGCCGTTCGTGACCTCAGGCCCCACATCGGGCTCTGTGCTGACAGCTCAGAGCCTCGAGCCTGCTTCAGATTCTCCCTCTCTTTCTGCCCCTCCCCTGCTCACACTCTGTCTCTCTCAAAATTAAGTAAACATTTAAAAAAATTTTCTTGGGGCACCTGGGTGGCTCAGTCGGTTAAACGTCCGACTCCGGCTCAGGTCATGATCTCACGGTCCGTGAGTTGGAGCCCCACGTCGGGCTCTGTGCTGACAGCTCAGAGCCTGGAGCCTGCTTCAGATTCTGTGTCTCCCTCTCTCTGACCCTCCTCTGTTCATGCTCTGTCTCTCCCTCTCAAAAATAAATAAAAACGTTAAAAAAAATTTTTTTTAAATTTTTTCTTAAATAAAACATACTCCTGCACCTGTATACCCATACCCACATATGTACATACCACACTTGTGCGCACACACCCACACTTGTACATCATACTTGTACACACCCACACACCATGTACGCCCTTACACTTGCGCGCGCGCGTGCGCGCGCACACACACACACACACACACACACACACACACACACACAAACCCACATAAGTGTAAGCCCTTTCCAACTGGTCAATGACTCATACCAACCTGCTGTCATCCTCAAGAACATCCCAATCTTGTCCCAGTTATGCAGGTGTAGGAACTTCAAGATTTTGAAGGTTGTGTCAGATCTTATGGGAGTGGGCTCTGACCTATGAGGGAGGGTGTATGGTGACTCTCCTTAGAGGAGCACAGTGGTCAAACTGGAAGGAGGGAAGGGCCCTCTGCTCGGACAGATGGCTAAGTACTTTCCGAAGAACAAGTAAGTAAAAGATGTACATTTTGCATTTGTCTATTAGTTCTTAAAAAAGAACTTTTTTTCTCTTCTCTTTTTTCTAATTAATTTACCTCCACAGTTATTTCTTTACTCCTTTCTTAAGAATTTGTTGCTTTTCTAAAATTCTAAGTGATGTATTCAGTTGATTAAATTCTCTTTGTCTTGGCTAACAGAAGCATTTAAAGCTATGAGTTTATATCTGAAAACATAGCTTTGTCCATATACCTTAGTGTTGATATGTTGTGTTTTCTTGCTTATTCTTTTTCTAAAGATTCTGGTATTGTAATTTTCATTTCTGTATGACTCTAGTGCTGTTTAGAATCATTTTTCCCCCTCTTATGATTTCCAAGTGGCTGGGTTTTCTTGTGCGTGTGTGTGTGTGTGTGTGTGTGTGTGTGTGTGTGTTAAATATCTATTGGTTACAATGTGGCTACAGAATATAGTTAAGTATAATTTCTGCTTTTTGGAGTTTATTAAGGTTTCTTATGTGCAATTTGTATGAATATTTGTAGCTGATGTGCATTTCACAAGCCATGATCTAGCTTTGGTAAAACAAAATGTAACCTTATTTTTCTGTTACAAAACTTGTCCTCTTTTTTGAGGCCTATTATTCCTAATGGCCATTAAAAAAATAAAACCCACCAACCACCCACAAATATTAGCCACTTCCAGGCAAACTCTGGCATTCCTGTTTTTTCAGGATTTTCCGTCAATTAGAGATTTCTCCTTCCCACATCTAAGTAAGGGGAACCCTTGTTGCCTTCCAGGAAGGTCATCCGAATGTTTTGAGGCCATTTCCTGCCCGCTGTGACATCCCTTGAGATAGATGGTCTTCTCCTTCCAGGCCTGTCACCTGCCATGGCTATGCAGAACATAGATTCCTGGCCTGTCTCCCTCACTTCCCAGTTTGAGCACACGTGCTACTGGCCCAGACCTCCTGGCCACTTCTACTCTGCCGGCCCCCTCCCAGCCACGTTTGTGAAACCTCCCATACTCAGGTCCTCAGGTCCTCAGGTCTTCAGGTCCTGATCATCTTGACACCTCTCCAGGGGCCTGCCTGTCCTCCCAGAGAATCTCCACTTTGGGACCTCACATCCCTAACTAGG
This sequence comes from Felis catus, assembly GCF_018350175.1. NCBI lineage: Eukaryota > Metazoa > Chordata > Mammalia > Carnivora > Felidae > Felis > Felis catus. Next base: position 89,308,097 of record NC_058370.1, read on the forward strand.
GGAGGGATATCCTTTCAGGGGAGCTCTGACCCTGGGGGCAAGGGAGGGGGCAGAGGACCGTGGCCCTTCTCAAGACACCCACGCAGCATCTGATTCTCCGCATCCCCAACTTCTCCTATCTGAGGCGGCAGGACGCGAATCTCCAGGTCTCGGCTGCGCTTTGGTGCCACCTGGTGGTGGCTGGACAGCCCAGGCGTTACCCCTGCCTAGGGTCTTGGTGCTGTTGCTGGTGATCCTCCACGCTGCGGTGACTCCCCAATGAGCTACTCTTTCCAGAATCCGCCTGGTTAGATGGCGCCTGCTTTGTTGGCTAATCTGGGGATACTGGGCAACTAGAATACCAAAACAACAGCTTCTGCTCTGCGGTTTCCAAAAATAAGTTAGGCTGTGTTTTCACTGCCCAGCCGTCCCTCTATCCCCACCCTACCAACAAGAAATAATAACTTTAATTCCCACCTCAGCCCTTAGAGAATAGAAAATAGTCACCAGGAAGACAGCGAAATTCACAGGATGGTGCAGGTGGGTTTCTGTCAGGTTTTACTCATTATCCCTCCACATGGGTTATGAGCGCTTGAAAGGCGGTAATAACCCCTCTCTGTAAATGTCTCATGCCCCCTTCCCTGACACGTGGGGGACCCAGCACGCTGAATGCTGTGGTCAGACAGGGCAGGAACCTAGGCGGCAGCAGAGGAGGGAGAGAGACCCAATCCCAAACCACCCTCCTGACACCTTCTGAACCAGGACACCAAAGCAAAGGGAAGGAGGTGGGAGACGGGAATAGATTCCCTGTTTTCTGAAAGTAGAATGTTCCTATAATCCCTTTCCTAAACGGAAATGGCATAAAGCAAAACAACAATGACCAGTTCCTAAAGGTGAAAATCAGCTTCAGATTTCCTTCCACTAGCAAAAGTCCTTCCACTAGCAAAAGGTGCTGATGTGGGTCTTTTGTAAAAGTGAAATAAAGCAAACTTTCAGATTGGAGGAGAAGGGGACACCTGTGCCTGAAGGAAGTGGAAAGACCCCATGTGAGCCAGGCATTCAGAGTAGCCAACAGGAGACACAGCTGGAGGGGGTTCCCTGAATCACGGTGACCAGCATTCTCCTGCAGAATTGCCTGTAAGAATATAGGCACACTTAACTTTTTTGCTTAAATTTTGTTTTGTCTGACATTAAATGTACTAGCCTTCTTTATATTCACATTCTAATGCTTTTTTTTTTCTTTCTTTCTTTTTTTATGTCAGCACAGAGCCTGATATGGGGCTGGAACCCACTGACTATGAGATGGTGACCTGAGTCAGAGTCGGAAGCTTAACCGACTGAGCCACCCAGGTGCCTCTACAGCCACATTTTAAATTTTTTTTTTTTTCAACGTTTATTTATTTTTGGGACAGAGAGAGACAGAGCATGAATGGGGGAGGGGCAGAGAGAGAGGGAGACACAGAATCGGAAACAGGCTCCAGACTCTGAGCCATCAGCCCAGAGCCTGATGCGGGGCTCAAACTCACGGACCGTGAGATCGTGACCTGGCTGAAGTCGGATTGTTGTGGAAAAATATAGACATTTCGGGAAAATAAATTTTATATATTTTTTCTATCTTTCCATCTATCTAAGCATACAGAGATTACTAGTTTCCTAGGGCTGCTGTAACAAATTACCACAAACTGGATGGCTTAAAACAACAGAGATTTATTCCCTCGTAGTTATGGTGAGCAAAAAGTCTGAAATTAAGGTGTCGGGAGGACTATATTCCCTTCAAAGGCTCTAGGAGAGATTCATTTCTTACCCCTTCCAGCTTCTGATGGCTTTAGACATTCCTTGGCTTGTGGCTTCTTTTATCTCTGTTTTCACATGGCCATGGCCTTCTCTATAGTTTGCGTCTTCTCCTCTTCTGCCTCTTATAAGGACACCGGTTGTTGGATTTAGGACCTATGAGGATAATCCAGGATGATCTCATCACAAGATCATTAATTTAATTACTTTTACATCCACAAAAATCCCCTTTCCAAATAAGGTCATATTACAAATTCAGATATTAGGATGTAGATATACATACATACACACCACATCTTTATGCATTCTTTTCAGGTGTTGGTTATATGCATAAATAAAACTTTTTAAACTAAATTTAGGGGCACCTGGGTGGCTCAGTCGGTTAAGCGGCCAACTTCGGCTCATGTCATGATCTCGTGGTCTGTGAGTTCTAGCCCCGCGCCGGGCTCTGTGCTGACAGCTCAAAGCCTGGAGCCTGCTTCAGATTCTGTGTGTCCCTCTCTCTGACCCTCCCCTGTTCATGCTCTGTCTCTCCCTGTCTCAAAAATAAATAAACGTTAAAAAAAATTTTTTTTAATAAATAAAATAAACTAGATTTAATTCACAGGCTCTACACAGTTTATATTCAATATTTCTGTAGCAAATTTCTCAATCTTTAAATATTGATCCAAAACACGTTTGTAATGGCTGCATCATAGGCCATCTTAAATGTGCTATGTTTTATTTAACCATTTAGTTAATATTGAGCACTCATATAATTTTTGGTATTATAGATAAATGCTATAGTCAACAGCCTCGCAAAAATCTAGATTCTAAAGGTATGTAATGGACAGCTTGTTTTCACCACTCTGTATCCATCGTCCCTTCTGATAAACTACCCCAGTTTTTCCTGTGGAACTAACCCTTCCTTATGGGCTATGGGTTTGGTGAAGCCATCAGTGAATACGGTGGTTCTACACTTTTCTAGATTAAAAAATAGACACGAAACCTGACCTAGGCTAATTTTATACTCTCTCCATGGCAACTAAATCTTAAGCAAAATGATAAGACTCAAAACAGCTGTAGCTGATTCATCCTGTAGCTGATTCATTTCTTTCTGTTACCTGGTTCGGAAAGCAACCCGAGAGCCACCTGGGGCTTCTATTCTCTTTGGACCAGTTTTTCGGATTTCTCTATCACGGCTGTAAATCGAATAAAAAAAATTTTTTTTCTGTTTTATTTTGTCTGAATGAATTTCTGGTTTTTGCAAAGATCCCTACCATATATAAGGTGAACACTTGGTTCATTTTTGTCTTTTTTGCTTTCTATAAAAAACATTTAGTAATATAAATTTTCTCCTGAGCAGAGTTCAATTGGTGTCTAAAGTCATGTTCTCACTGGTATTATTTCATGCATGGATTTATATTTCTTCTTTGAACTGAGCTATTTAAAAATGTGGTTTAAGAATTTCCTGTGGTTTTTTTAGAAAATTATTTTATTGCTTTGTTTCATTTTGTTACATTATGTTAAGAGAATTTTGGAGATTTATACAGATCATTATGTGCATGATGAATTTTTATAAATGTTCTTTAGGTCATTAAAAAATAGGTATTGTCTATTTGTGGATACAAAACATCCTTTCTCTCTCTCTCTCTCTCTACACACACACACACACACACACACACACACACAGTCACCCACAAATGTTATAACTAATAACTGACTTCAGCAAAGTTGCAGGATACAAAATCAACACATAAAAACCAGTTGCATTTCAATTTACTAGCAATGAACAGTCCAAAAAGAAAATTAAGAAAACAGTTCCATTTAAAATATCATCAAAAATGGGGTGCCTGGGGCTTTTGGTTTCTGCTCAGGTCATGATCTCACAATTCATGAGTTTGGGCCCCACATTGGGCTCTGTGATGGCAGTGCAGAGCCTGCTTGGGATTCTGTGTCTCCCTCTCTCTCTGCCCCTCTCCCACGCATGTTGTCTCTGTCTCTCTCTCTCTCAAAAATAAATAAACTTTAAAATAATAAAATAAAATATCATCAAAAAGGAAAAAGTGTTCAGGAATAAAGTCATCTAAGGAGACACAAGATTTATATACTAAAAACTATAAAACATTGCTAAAAGAAATTCAAGAAGACCTAAGTAAATGTAAAAATATCCCATGTTCATGGATTGGAAATATACAAATTCAATGCAATCCCTATCAAAATCCCAATGGCAATTTTTTGGTCTTCTTTTTTTCCAGAAATGTTAAAGCTCATCCTAAAATTCACATGAAATTTCAAAGGGCCCTGAATAGTCAAAACAATCTTGGAGAAAAAAAGAACAAAGTTAAAGGACTCACAATTCCCAATTTCAAAAACTTACTACAAAGCTACAGTCACTAAAACAGTGTAGTACTGGCATTAGGATAGACATATAGACCTATGAAATAAAATCAAAAGCCCAGAAATAAATCTCCACATCTCTGGTCAATAAATTTTTGACAATAAGGAAAAGGCCAATTTGCTCAGCAAAGTATTTTTAAGAAAATAGGATATCCACAGGCAAAAACAAAACAAGTCGAACTGGTACCTAATACCATACACAGATTAATTTAAAATAGATCAAAAACTTAAATTTAAGAGCATAAACATGATGATCATTTTAGAACACTTCTATCACCCCTAAATAGTTCCCTCATGCCTATGCCTAATTGATTTGCTCTATTATTTTGGTCTTTCTAGAAATTTTATACAAACAAAATCATACAAAACATAGTTATTTGTGTCTAGCTACTTTCATGAAGTTCACCTATGCTGTAGCATGGATTAGCACTTTGTTCCTGATTTTCATTGCTGAGGAGTATTCCATTGTGATTTCTCATGATTATAATGGGATTATGGGTTTTGGAGAGGAAGACCACAGAGTAAACTGACATTCCTATCACATCACATCAAGGGTACATGGTATCAACATGATTCATCACTGTTGATGTTGATCTTGATTTCCAGGCTGAGGTAGTTTTTGTCATGTTTCTCCACTTTCTTATGCCTTTACATACGATACAATTTGAAAGAATTCGCTATGCACAGTCCACACATAAGCGGTGGGGAGTTATGCTCCCCCAACTTGAGGTAAAGCATACAATGGAGCATAAACACTCCTTTCAGGTATCTAAATAAGTTATCTGGAATCTGTGTGGGAGATTTGTCTATTCCCCATTTATTCTTTTATTTATTTATAGCATGTGGACTCATGGATAGTTACTTTATACTATAGGTTATAATCCAATACTATTTGGTTTTATTGCTCAATTTGTCCTGCTTTGGCTGCTGGGATCACCTTCAGTTGCCTCCCATGTCTTTCTGACATATTCCTATCATTTTAGGTATTTTCATTTTTTAATTACTTTTTTTTTTTTTTTTTTAACTTTCAGGCACTACAGGACGCTCCAGGCTATTTCTCACACCTGATTTTAGAATCAGCCATTTTTCCAAGAAGCCCTGGCTCTTTTATTAGAGAATGGTATGAGAAACCAAGATCTGGGCACTGCGTATGCTCATTGCTACTGGGGTGTTTGCTTCTTGACCCTCTCAGAGGGCAGAGCTTGGAAATATATCTGTATGTACACACTGTGTATGATTATTTGCCTCTTGGGGCTCCTGTGTGGCTCAGTTGGTTGAGTGTCTGACTCTTGATTTCAGCTCAGGTCATGATCCCAGGGTCATAGAATCGAGCCCCGCATTGGGCTTTGTGCTGAATGTGGAGCCTGCTTAAGATTCTCTCTCTTTCCCTGCCCGGTCCTTTAAGACTTTGGGTTTTGAATACCAGCCACGTGCCAAAGAAAAAAACGCGAAAGAGTTGTGGTACAGTGTGGACTGACTACCCTCGATATTCTGTGAGGGCTTCCTGAACAGCAAAGGGTGTGAGATCCCCAGTCCAGAGTTGGGAGATTGGGGTGGTGCCATTTCCCCCCCTGACACCAACACAGGGGGACTTCAGAGAGCAACACAGCGGCCCCAATGGAGGCAGGACCCGCTTACACCAAACCCCACCCCTGTGTACCTGGAAAATGCTTATTTACTGGGGTAAGACTGACTCTGAGCCAACACAGAGAGCCTCTCCTCCAGGACAGACAGCACCCCACATGCACCAAGCGTACTGAAAATCAAGTGCTTCAAAACGTCACCTGCAGTTCTGGTGAAAATAGGGCCAGACCTGCTTTTTTTTTTCTTTTTTTTCTTTCTTCTTTGTTTTTCTTTTGGAATCAGGCTCATAGTTTCTTTCTTTTTTTTTTTTTTTTTAATTTCCTTTTATCTCTTTTTTTTTTTTTTTGGATCAGATTTTTTTATCCTTTTCCTTTCTTTTTTCTTTTTTCTTTTCTTTCTTTTTCTTTGGAATCAGACTTACAATTTTTTGATTCTCTGTTTTTTGTTGTTGTTCCTTTTCCTTTTCTCTTTTTTGGGGGATCAGGCTTTCCCCCACTGCCCATTTTTTCCAGGCTTACTTCAACAAACAAATCAAGCACACCTAGTTAAAGGTCCAAACACTCCCCACTGGAAGCAAGGAGGAGCTCTGCAGAGGACTAACTAGCAACAAAAAGTGGCCAAGATGCAACAGCAGAGTGCACAGAGCATATACCAGAAACACTTTCTGAAGTGCCAAGCCCTGGACAGTGTATGACCCCTTTTAAATACAGCACTAATCTCAGGTTCAGGAAACATAACAAGCATTTAAAACACACAAAAGAAGGATGCCTGGGTGGCTCAGTCAGTTAAGCATCTGACTTCGGCCCAGGTCACGATCTCATGGCTCGGGAGTTCAAGACCTGCATGGGGCTCTGTGCTCACAGCTCAGAGCCTGGAGCCTGCTTTAGGTTCTGTGTCTCCCTCTCTCTCTGCCCCTATTCCACTCACACTCTGTTTCTTTCTGCCTCTCAAAAATTAATAAACGTAAAAAAAAATTTTTTAAACACACAAAAGACAGAAACTTAGCCAAAATGACAAGATGGAGGAACTGTCCCTAAAAGAAAGGTCAAGAGGAAATCACAGCCAGGGACTTGCTCAAAACAGACATAAGCAACATATCTGAACAAGAATTTAGAATAACAGTCATAAGTCTACTACCCGGGCTTGAAAAAAGCATAGAGGACACCAGAGAAACCCTTGCTGCAGAGATCAAAGACCTAAAAACTAATCAAACTGAAATAAAAAATACTGTAACTGAGAGGCAAAACTGAGTGGACACAGTCACAATAAGGATTGAAGAAGCAGAGGAGAGACTAGGTGATACAGAAGATAAAATTATGGAAAATAATGAAGCTGAAAAAAAGAGAAAAAGGAAATTATTAGATCACAAGGGGGAGAATTAGAGAACTTAGTGAGTCCATAAAGCAAAACAATATTCATATCACAGGAGTCCCAGAAGAAGAGCTGGAAAAAGGGGGAGAAGATTTATTTGAACAAATTATAGCTGAGAACTTCCTTAATCTGGGGAAGGAAACAGGCATTCAAGCCCAAGAGGCACAGAGAACTCCCGAGAAATGAAAAAACAGGTCAACACCATGACATATCATAGGGAAGCTTGGAAAATACAAAGATGAAGAGAGAATTCTGAAAGGAGCTAGGGACAAAAGATCCATAACCTACAAGGGTAGACACATAAGGTTAGCAGCAGGCCTGTCCACTGAAACCTAGCAGGCCAGAAAGGAGTGGCAGGAAATATTCACTGTGCTGAATGGGCAAAATATGCAGCCAAGCATTCTTTATCCAGCAGGGCTGTCATTCAGAATAGGAGAGATAAAGAGTTTCCCAGACAAACAAGAATGAAAGGAGTTGGTGATCACTAAGCTCGCACTGGAAGAAATTTTAAGGGGGACACTGAGTGGAGGAAAAAAAAAAAGAAAAGAAGACCAAAGCAACCGACTAGAAAGGACCAGAGAACATCACCAGAAACACCAACTCTACAGGTAACACAATGGCACTAAATTCATATCTTTCAAAAATCACTCTGAAAAGACACAGGGTATCAGAATGGATAAAAAAAATAAGATCCATCTACATGCTGCCTACAAGAGATTCATTTTAGACCTAAAGACACCTGCAGATTGAAAGTGAGGGGATGGAGAACCATCTATCATGCCAATGGATGGCAAAATAAAGCCAGAATAGCCACGCTTATATCAGACAAACTAGATTTGAAAACAAAGCCTAGGACTCCTAGGTGGCTCAGTCAGCTAAGCGTCCAACTCTTAGTTTTGGCTCAGGTCATGATCTCACAGTTCGTGAGTTCGAGCCCTGCGTCAGGCTCTGTGCTGATGGCATGGAGCCTGCTTGGGATTCTCGCTGTCTCTGCCCCACCCCCACTCACACACGTGCTCTCTCTAAATAAATAAACATTAAAAAAATAAATAAATAAAGACTAACATGGGATGAAGAAAAGCATCATCTCACAATTAAGGGGTCTATCCATCAAGATCTAACAATTATAAATATTTATGCCCCCAATTTAGAAGCACCCAAATATATAAACCAATTAATAATAAACATAAAGAAACTAATTGATAATAATACCATAATAGTAGGGGACTTTAATACCCTATTTACAACAATGGACAGATCATCTAAGCAGAAAATCAACAAGGAAACGATGGCTTTGGGTTTTTGTTGCTGTTGTTGTTTTTAATTTTTTAATGTTTATTTTTTAGAGAGACAGAGTGTGAGCAGGGGAGGGACAGAGAGAGAGGGAGACACAGAATCGGAAGCAGGCTCCAAGCTCTAAGCTGTCAGCATAGAGCCCAATGTGGGGCTCAAACCCACAAGCCATGAGATCATGACCTGAGCTGCAGTCTGATGCCTAACTGACTGAGCCACCCAGACACCCTATGGAAACAATGGCTTTGAATGACACACTGGACCAGAAGGCCTTAACAGATATATTCAGAACATTATGTCCTAAAGCAGCAGAATACACATTCTTCTCAAGTACACATGGACCATTCTCCAGAATAGATCACATATTGGGTCACAAATCAGTCTTCAACAGATACAAAAAGATCAAGATCATACCATGCATATTTTCAGATTACAACACTATGAAACTTGAAATCAACCACAAGAAAAACTTTGGAAAGCCCTCAAATACATGGAGGCTAAAGAACATCCTACTAAGGAATGAATGGGTTAACCATGAAATTAAAGAAGAAACAAAAAAAAACACATGGAAGCAAATGAAAATGAAAACACAACAGTCCAAACCCTTTGGGATGCAGCAAAGACAGTCCTAAGAGGAAAATACACTGTAATGCAGGCCAATCTCAAGAATCAAGAAAGGTCCCAAATACACAACCTAACCCTACACCTAAAGGAGCTAGAATAGAACCAGCAAATAAAGCCTCAAGCCAGCAGAAGAAGGGAAATAATAAAGATTAGAGCAGAAGAAAGCAATATACAAAAAAACAAAAAACCCACAGTAGAACAGATTAAAACAAAAATGCTGGCTCTTTGGAAGAAAAAACAAAATTGATAACCCCCTAGCCAGACTTATCAAAAAGAAAAGAGAGAAGACCCAAATAGGTAAAATCACGAATGAAGGAGGAGTGAGTGATCACAACCAACACCATAGAAATACAATTAAAAGAGGATACCATGAAAAATTATATGCCAACAAACTGGGCAATCTGGGAGAAGTTGAAAAATTCCTAGAAACTCATGCACAACCAAAATTGAAACAGGAAGAGATAGAAAATCTGAACAGACCCAAAACCAGCAAAGAAATTGAATCAGTTATCAAAATCTCCCCAAAAACAAGAGTCCTGGGCCAGAGAGCTTCCCAGGGGAATTCTACCAGACATTTAAGGAAGAGTTAATACTTATTCTTCTCAAACTGTTCCAAAAAATAGAAATGGGAGGGAAGCTTCCAAACTCATTCTATGAAGCCGGCATTACCTTCATTCCAAAACCAAAAACCCCACTAAGGAGGAGAATTACAGGCCCATATCCCTGATGAAGCTGGATGCAAAAATTCTCAACAAGACACTAGCAAATTGAATTCACAATATATTAAAATAATTATTCACTATGATCAACTGGGATTTATTCCTGGGCTGCAGGGCTGGTTCAATATTTGCAAATCAATCAATGTGATACACCACATCAGTAAAAGGATAAGAACCACATGATCCCCTCAATAGATACAGAAAAAGCATGTGACAAAACGCAGCAACATTTCTTGATAAAAACCCTCAAGAAAGTAGGCATAGAAGGAACACACCTCTGTGGGAAATAAGTTTAAGAATTCTGTATGCTTACACCAATGGGATAACAAGGCTTAGGGCGGAAAGCTGCCACAGGGTGAAAGCTCTCAAGGCCAGTCATTAAGTAAGACAAAACATAGAGGCGGAAAGCCACCATCAGGTGAAAGCACCCAAGGTTAGTTAGTCACTAAGTAAAACAAGGCTTACGGTGGGAAGATGCCTCCACAGGATGAAAGTGTCCCAGGACAGTTGGAGGTGGAAAGCCACTATGGGGCGAAAGTGCCCAAGGTTAGTTAATGAAAAGTGCCTTGTTAACCTTAAGGCAGCATGTTCCAGCAATCTTAAACTTTGGAGATAACAGCTACTTGGCTGTATCACCCACAGAGAAACACTGTCCTTCCAACATCTGGCTCCAATATATCATTTTTCTTTAATCTCAACTTCTAATGCCACTTGCCCACCAAACCCTTTGCTTCTTACACACACAAACTAATGGTCACTATCTTATTGTTTTCTTCTGCACGTTCACCATATATGTAAAACCTTGAGAGGGGCACCTGGGTGGCTCAGGCAGTTAAGTGTCCGACTTCGGTTCAGGTCATAATCTTGCAGTCCGTGAGTTCGAGCCCCATATTGGGCTCTGTGCTGACAGCTCAGAGCCTGGAACCTGCGTCAGATTCTGTGTCTCCCTCTTTCTCTGCCCCTCCTCTGCTCATTCTCTCTCTCTCTCTCTCTCAAAAATAAATAAGCAAAAAAAATTTTTTTTAAACCTTGAGAGCTCAATAAGCTGTTCAGGGGTCTTGTCTCCTCCTGGACATTAGCCTCTCTTGTATTCAATTCCGCATCCACTCTCTTGCTGGACAAGAGAGAACTCCAGACTCAAAGTCTGCAACACACCTCAACATCATAAAGGCCATATATGAAAGACCCACAGCTAATATCATCCTCAATAGGGAAAAACTGAGAGCTTTCCCCCTAAGGTCACATATAAAACAGGGATGTCCACTCTTACCATTGCTGTTCAACATAGTACTAGAAGTCCTAGCCTCCACAATCAAACAACAAAGAAATAAAAGACATCCAAATTGGCAAGGAAGAAGTCAAACTTTCACTCTTAACAGACGACATGATGCTCTGCTGGAAAACATGAATGACTCCACCAAAAAACTTCTAGAACTGATACATGAACTTAGCAAAGTCAGAGGATATAAAATCAACATACAGAAATCAGCTGCATTTCTATACACCAATAATAAGCAGCAGAAAGAGAAATCAAGGAATTGATCCCATTTACAATTGCACCAAAGACCATAAGATACCTAGGAATAAACCTAATCAAAGAGGTAAAGGATTGTTTTCTGAAAACTATAGAAAGCTTATGAAAGAAATTAAAGACACAAAGAAATGGAAAAGCACGGATTGGAAGAACAAATATTGTTAAAATGTCTATAATATCCAAAGAAATCTACACATTCAATGCAATCCCTATCAAAATAACACCAGCATTCTTTACAGACCTAGAACAAACAATTCTAAAAAATGTATGGAACCACAAAAGACCCCAAATAGCCAAAGTAATGTTGAAAAAGAAAACCAAAGCTGGAGGCATCACAATCCCAGACTTCAAGCTGTAGTACATAGCTGTAATCATCAAGACAATAGGATAATGGCACAAAAACAGATAGACACATAAATTGATGGAACAGAATAGAGAACCCAGAGATGGATGCACAAATGTATGGCCACCTATCTTTGACAAAACAGGAAAGAAGATCCAGTGGAAAAAAGACCATCACTTCAGCAAATGGTGCTGGGAAAACTGGACAGCGACATGCAGAAGAATGAAACTGGACCACTTTCTTACACCACACACAAAAGTAAATTCAAAATGGATGAAAGACCTAAATGTGAGGCAGGAAACCATCAAATTCCTAGAGGAGAACACAGGAAGCAACCTCTTTGACCTCAGCTGCAGCAACTTCTTACTAGACATGTTTCTGGAGGCAAGGGAACAAAAGCAAAAATGAACTGTTGGGACCTCATCAAGATAAAAAAGCTTCTATATAGCAAAAGAAACAATCAACAAAACTAAAAAGCAACCGATGGGATGGCCGAAGATATTTGCAAATGACAGCTGGATAAAGGGTTAGTATTCAAAATCTATAAAGAACTTATCAAACTCAACACCCAAAAAATAATCCAGTGAAGAAATGAGCAGAAAACATGAATAGACACTTTTCCGAAGACATCCAGATGGCTAACAGACATGAAAAGATGCACAACATCAATCATCAATCAGAGAAACACAAATCAAAACCACAAGATACCACCTCACACCTGTCAGAATGGCTAAAATGAACAACTCAGGAAACAACAGATGTTGGCAAGGATGCAGAAAAAAAGGGAACACTTTCACATTGTCGGTGGGAACGCAAACTGGTACAGCTATTCTGGAAAACAGTATGGAGGTTCCTCAAAAAAGTAAAAACAGAACTACCCTTCAACTCAGCAATTGCACTACTAGGTTTTTATCCAAAGGATACAAAAATGCTCATTCAAAGGTGCACATGCACCCCAATACTTATAGCAGCACTATCAACAATAGCCAAATTATGGAAAGAGCCCAAATGTCCACCGACTAATGAATGGATAAAGATGACGTCGTATGTATACACAATGGAATGAATATTACTCAGTGGTGAAAAAGAATGAAATCTTGCCATTTGCAACAACATGGATGTAACTAGAGTGTATTATGCTGAGCAAAATAAGTGAGTCAGAGAAAGGCAAATATCCTATGATTTCACTCATATGTGGAATTTAAGAACCAAAACAGATAAACATAGGGTAAGGGAAGGAAAAATAAGACAAAAACAGAAAGAGAGGCAAACCATAAGAGACTCTTAAATACAGAGAACAGACAGAGGGTTGCTGGAGGGGAGGTGGGTGGGAGATGCACTAATGTGATGCACATTAAGGAAGGTACTTGTTGGGATGAGCACTATGCAATAATGAATCACTGGGTTAACTAACTTGAATTAAAAAAAAAAAAAGATTCTCTCTCTCCCTCTGCCCCCCTCTCCCACAGGCTCACTCTTTAAACTAAAAAAAAAAAAAAATATATATATATATATATATACATATATATGTATATATATTTGTCTCTTTATCCCATTGGATCTATATTTAGCTAAATGAGTTCATACTGATGTCGGCAATGTTAATCCATCATCACATGGTTCATTATTCTAGCCTCCTCCCTGCACTTTTTCATCTATAAATTTGCACTCCAACAGCAAGTATCACCTATGGACATGACGACTCAGATGATTACTAATTCAGCAGTCACTTTTTTTTTTTTTTAAGATTTTATTTTTAAGCAACATGGGGCTTGAACTCACAACCCCAAGATCAAGAGTTGTATGCTCTACCAACTGAGCCAGCCAGGCACTCCTCTTGAGAAGTTTCCAGCAAATAAACTCCTTTATCTCCAAACTACTGAGTTGTTAGAGTCCTGCTTTGCTGCTATTGTTATCTGCAAAGTAAAATGTCAAGGCTTTCTTTTGGTCAAACAGCTTCCTTAATGTTAAAATCTGCTATTTTACCTTGTTTGAACATCTTGTGGAAGTACAGGATAAAGCAATTCCAAAGTATCTTGTATATCACATAGTTTACTTTGGTTGGAATATGCAAAAGGTCTACTCTGTTTATTGCCAACAATCCTCGATGCTCTTTTTTTATTTTTTCAATATTTATTTTTTCATATTTTAATTATTTGTTTTTAATTATTTTTTAATTTACATTCAAGTTAGTTAGCCTATAGTGCGACAATGATTTCAGGTTCAGACTCCTTCATGCCCCTTACCCATTTATAGCCCATCCCCCCCTCCCACAACCCCTCCAGCAACCCTCTGTTCTGTATATTTGTTTCTTACGTTTTGTCCCCCTCCCTGTTTTTATATTATTTTTGCTTCCCTTTCCTTATATTCATCTGTTTTGTATCTTAAATTCCTCATAGAAGTGAAGTCATATGATATTTGTCTTTCTCTAATTTTGCTTAGCATAATACCCTCTAGTTCCATCCACTTAATTGCAAATGGCAAGATTTCATTCTTTTTGATTATCAAGTAATACTCCATTGTATATATATATATACCACATCTTCTTCATCCATTCATCTGTCGATGGACATTTGGGTTCCTTCCATACCTTGGCTATGGTCAGTAGTGCTGCTATAAACATTGGGGTGCATGTGTCCCTTTGAAACAGTACACCTGTATCCCTTGAAGAGATACCTAATAGTGCAGTTGCTGAGTTGAAGGGTAGTTCTATTTTTACTTTTTTGAGGAACCTCCGTACTGCTTTCCAGAGTGGCTGCACCAGTTTGCATTCCCACCAGCAGTGCAAAAGAGATCCTCTCTCTGCATCCTTACCAACATCTGTAGTTGCCCGAGTTGTTAATGTTAGCCATTCTGACAGGGGTGAGGTGGTTGTCTCATCATGGTTTTGATTTGTATTTCCCTGATGATGAGTGATGTTGAGCATTTTTTCATGTGTCGGTTGGCCATCTGGATGTCTTCTTTAGAGAAGTGTCTATTCATGTATTTCACCCATGTCTTCACTGGATTATTTGTGTTTTGGGTGTTGAATTTGATAAGTTCTTTATGGGTTTTGGATTCTAACCCTTTATCTGATATGTCATTTGCAAATATCTTCTCCCATTTCGTCAGTTGCCTTTTAGCTTTGCTTGATTGTTTCCTTTGCTGTGCAGAAGCTTTTTATTTTGATGAGGTCCCAATAGTTCTTTTTTTTTAATGTTTATTTTTGAGAGAGAGACAGAGTGCAAGCAGGGCAAGGGTAGACAGAGAGGGAGACACAGAATCTGAAGCAGGTTCGAGGCTCTAAGTGTCAGCACAGAGCCCGAGATGGGGCTCGAACCCACAAACCGTGAGATCTTGACCTGAGCCGAAATCGGATGCTTAACCTACTAAGCCACCCAGGCACCCCCCAATAGTTCATTTTTGCTTTTGTTTCCCTTGCCTCCAGAGACACGTTGAGTAAGAAGTTGCTGCAGCCGAGGTCAAAGAGGTTTTTCCCTGCTTTCTCCTCGAGAATTTTGATGGCATTAACATTTAGGACTTTCATGCATTTTGAGTTTATTTTCGTGTATGGTGTAAGAAAGTGGTCCAGGTTCATTTTGCTGCATGTTGTTGTCCAGTTTTCCCAGCACCATTTGCTGAAGAGACTGTCTTTATTCCACTGGATATTCTTTCCTGCTTTGTCAAAGATTAGTTGGCCATATGTTTGTGGGTCCATTTCTGGGTTCTCTATTCTGTTCCATTGATCTGAGTGTCTGTTTTTGTGCCAGTACCATACTGTCTCGATGATTACAGCTTCATAATACTGCTTGAAGTCTCGGATTGTAATGCCTCCAGCTTTGGTTTTCTTTTTCAAGATTGCTTTGGCTATTCAGGGTCTTTTCTGGTTCCATACAAATTTTAGGATTGTTTGTTCTAGCTCTGTGAAGAATGCTTGTGTTATTTTGATAGAGATTGCTTATTTTTTTTAATGTTTATTTATTTTTGAGATTGAAAGAGAGAGAGAGAAAGAGAGAGAGAGACAAAGAAAGAGAGAATGAGTGGTGGAGGAGCAGAGAGAGGGAGACACAGAATCTAAAGTAGGCTCCAGCCTCTGAGCTGTTAGCACCGAGCCTGATGCAGGGCTCGAACTCACAGATTGTGAAATCATAATGACCTGAGCGGAAGTCAGACGCTTAATCAATTGAGCCACCCAGGCAACCCTCCCCCTTTTTTTAATGTACGATGCTCTTATTTTTAAAAAAAGTATGCTCGCTTGTACATATTCAAGTGTCTGAGGTACAGCATACAGAAGTAGCACATTTAATAATATCATTAACCTTTATATACACAGCAGACTTTAATTATAAAAACTGTTTCTAGTAACATATTTTATAGAAGGAAATTTATATCTTCATCAAATGTCAAAAATCCCTCATCTTCTACCACTAAAAATAGTTGGCAGTCTATAGCAGTAATTTTGTCAAGCTTTCTGTTTAAATTTTTTGTCTCAAGAGTAGAAGGAACTAACTATATTCTTGAAATATTTTTATAAAGACTATTGTTTTGCAATTTGATTAGTAACAACAGAATGAGTTTAGGAGGTCTCATATTTCTCTGAAACTTTCTTGTTTTATTCATAGTCTATACTCTTTGCTACATTTGGGTCAAAGTTGTTTCAGCATGGATGTTCTTTACGTAAGTTTAGAGATTTCCTTTGTGAAATTTTAGGGTGGCGAACTTGATGTTCTCCTTGCGTGTCATCCTTGCAAGATGTGAAGAATTCCCAAAGGCGACTTTTTGCTGAAAGACTCAAATCTAAATAAAATTAAATAGCAAAAATTAAATTAAATTTAAATTCTTAAATATTTAAGTTCTTAAATATTTAAATTCTTAAATATTAGTTCGTTTAATGTTATGAAGGTTAAAATGCCAAGCAAGTCGACAAAGATTAAAATTCTGATATAATCTTTCTCTATTTGTCCTGGTACATTTATGTATTCCTTTAAGAGCCTATTTTATTTATTTTTGAATAGCCTATTTTATTTATTTATTTTGAATAGTGTACCAAAAGGTACACTATGTGTAGATTATCTTCCCCTCACCATCCTCTGTAGTTAACTGGTTTTATAATTAATCAGGGATTACAGTACTTAATATGTACAACCTAAGCACATATATTTTATTCCCCCTTTTTACTGTGAAAAAAGTAACATAGTATATACTCTTTTCCTGTTATTCACCTTGCCTTTTTCATTCAATTTTTGACACCAGTGTGTACAGAAATTTTCATTCACTTTTATGGCTGCATATTATACATTGATGTAGATGTACCACAGTGTATTTAACCAGGTCCCTCTTTCAAAAGCAAAAACAAACAAACAAACAAACCAATCCAAGTAGGATTACACCCACAACTATATGGTCAATTAATCTTCGACAAAGCAGGAAAGAATATCCAATGTGAAAAAGACAGTCTCTTCAACAAATGGTGTTAGGAAAACCGGACAGCAATGTGCAAAAGAATAAAAGTGGACCACTTTCTTACACCATACAGGGAAAAAATTCAAAATGGATGAAAGACCTAATATGAGAGTTGGAACCATAAAAATCCTAGAAGAGAACACAGGTAGTAACCTCTTTGACAAAGGCCATAGCAACTTTTTTCTAGATGTCTCCTGAGGCAAGGGGAAAACAAAAGCAAAAATAAACTACTAGGATTACATCAAACTAAAAAGCTTCTACACAGCAAAGGAAACAATCAACAAAACTAAAAGGCAGCCTACAGAATGGGAGAAGATACTTGCAAATGACATATCTGATAAAGGATTAGTGTCCACAATCTACAAAGAACTTCTAAAACTCAACACCCAAAAAACAAATAATCCAATTAAAAACTGGACAGAAGACGTGAACAGACATTTCTCTAAAGAGGACACATAGATGGCCAACAGACACATGAAAAGATGCTCAACATCATTCATCATCAGGGAGATGCAAATCAAAACCACAATGAGCTATCAGCTCACACCAGTAAGAATGGCTAAATTCAACAACACAAGAAACAACAGGTGTTGTTGAGGATGTGAAGAAAAAGGATGTCGTTCACTGTTCATAGGGATGCAAACTCGTGCAGCCACTGTGGAAAATGGCACAGAAGTTCCTCAAAAAGTAAAAAATAGAATTACCCGGTGATCCAGGAATCTCACTACTGGGTGTTTACCCAAAGGATATAAAAACACTAATTCAAAGGGATATATGCACCCCTACGTTTATAACAGCATTATCACAAGAGCCAACATATGAAAGCAGCCCAAATGTCCATTGATTGATGAATGGATAAAGAAGATGTGGTATATATACACAATGGAATGAATCTTGCCATTTGCAAGAACATGGATGGAGCTAGAGAGTATAATGCTAAGCCAAATAAGTCAGAGAAAGACAAATAACATATGATTTCACTCATATGTGAAATTTAAGAAACAAATGAGCAAAGAGAAGAAAAGAGAGAGAGAGAGAGACAAATCAAGAAACAGACTCTAAATTATAGAAGACAAACTGATGGTTACCAGAGAGGAGGGGAGTGGGGGGCTGGCTGAAATAGGTGATGGGGATCATGAGTGCACTTGTGACGAGCACCTGGTGATGTATGAAAGTGTTGAATCACTATATTGTACACCGAAACTAATATGACACTGTATGTTAACTAACTGGAATTAAAATAAAAACTTTAAAAACCAAATGAAAAACAAAAAATAAAATAGATAGGACTACACCAAACTGAAAGTTTCTACACAGCAAAGGATGTCATCAACAAAATGAAAACTCAACCTACTGAATGAGAGAAAATAGTTGCAAATCATGTATCTGATAAGGGGTGAATATCCAAAATATCTGAAACACTCATAACCCAACAGCAAAAACACCCAAAAAACAAAACAACAACAAAACAATCTGATTAAAAAATGGGCAGGGAATCTGAATAGACATTTTTCTTTTTTTTTTTTAATTTTTTTTTCAATGTTTTTATTTTTATTTTTGGGACAGAGAGAGACAGAGCATGAACGGGGGAGGGGCAGAGAGAGAGGGAGACACAGAATCGGAAACAGGCTCCAGGCTCCGAGCCATCAGCCCAGAGCCGGACGCGGGGCTCGAACTCACGGACCGCGAGATCGTGACCTGGCTGAAGTCGGACGCTTAACCGACTGCGCCACCCAGGCGCCCCTGAATAGACATTTTTCTAAAGAAGACATATAGATGGCCAACAGGTACAAGAAAAGATGCTCTGTATCATTAATCATCAGAGAAATGCAAATCAAAACCACAATGAGTTATCATCTCACACCCGTTAGAATTGCTAAACTCAAAAGACAAGAAATAACAAGTGTTAATAAGAAGAGGATGTGGAAAAAAGAAAACCCTGTGCACTGTTAATGGGAATGTAAACTGGTGTAAGCACTATGGAAAACAGTACAGGGGTTCCTAAAAAAATTAAAAATAGAACCACCATATGGTCCAACAATTCGACTTCTAGGTATTTATCTAAAGAAAACAAAAACACTAACTTGAAAAGATACATGTACCCCCCTGTTCACTGCAACATTATTTACAATAGCCAAGATATGGTAACAACCTAAACATCCATAGATGAATGAATGGATAAATATTCAACCATTAAAAAAGAATGAAATCTTGCCATGTGAAACAACATGGATGGACCTCAAGGACATTATACTAAGTGAAATAAGTCAGACAGAAAATAAACACAGTATGATCTCTCTTACATGTGAAATCTAAAAAAACAAAAACAAAAACTAGAAACAAAAACAAACGTGTAGATACAGAGAACAGATGGTGATTATAAGAGATGGAGGGTGGGAGAAATGGGTGAATTGTTTTTTTGTTGTTTTTTTTTTTTTAGTTTAAGTAAACTGAACAAAAATTTTATTAAAAAATTCCTAAGTCCAGGCCTATGAGACACAGGCATCAGTGTTTTTGTAGTTCCCTGGTGACCAATGTGCAAACAAATTTGGGAACCGTTGCACTATTTAAAAAAAAATTTTTTTTGTTAATGTTTTTATTTTCGAGAGAGAGAGAGAGACAGAGACAGAATGCTAGTGCAGGAGGGGTAGAGAGAGAGGGATACACAGAATCTGAAGCAGGTTCCAGGCTCTAAGCTGTCAGCACAGAGCCCATTATGGGGCTTGAACTCACAAACTGTGAGATCACGACCTGAGACGAAGTCAGAGACTTAACTGACTGAGCCACCCAGGACCACTGTGCTATTACTAAGGGAATTCTATGGGTGGTATTGCCCATTTAAATATTATTCACAAACTGCTGAAATATTGCTTGAAATAAGATTGGCGGAGCAGGGGGGGTGGGGAGAGGGAGGAGGCAGATAATCATCTTCCTCAGAAAAGAATTTTCCAGGCTCTCTCCCAGTCCAGGTAAACCACTCTGTCCCTGTGGACTGTTACCAAACAGGTCCTTCTGGAAGCAGCTAGGTTTAGAAGAGGCTAGGTCTGAAAATATCTGGAAGTCTCAAGGTATTATTACCCGTGGGAGAGTCTGCATTGTGTGAATGGAGGCCTAAATGCTTGTATTCCCCATGAAAGATTTATTTGAGGATCCATACTCAGCGACAGCTTGAAGGAAGGTAGCAAGCACAAAGCAGTTTACTAAGGACAGAACACTGTCAAGAAGGGACAGTGACCAGACCCAGAGGTAGCAACTGCACCAGGATTAGGGGTGTCTTTTCTTTTTATGTTTGCATAGGTTATGGGTCATAGCTAGGTCAGTCTCTAACTGAGGTTGTTTCCAACCATCTAAGGGACTCCTCCTGCCAATTAGGAGGAGGAGTTTTGGGCCCTACAAGGTTCCTGCTGGAACTGTCCTGTCCATCTCCTCCCACAGGGGCAGGGTTAAAATCACAGTGTAAATACATTACAATGACACTATAGGTTACTCTGGGGCAGAGGCTGAAGAGGAGAGGGCATGTTCTGCACCTGTGGCTCTTGATCTGTTAGCCTTGGTGTCTTGGCGGCCACAAGGCCAGGATGTTGAAGGGTCTTAGGAGCCACAAAGTCAGGATGTTGTGCCCCCAGGCTTCTAATGTGTACCCTATTTATCACCATCCTTGCCTCCAACACATGTCTAACTAACTGTCTACTCTATCAGTACCATTTAAAACAGGCATCCCAGTTTTGTTTTGTTTTTGTTTTTTTCTATTAAGTACCCATAGCTTTCTAAAACTTTGAGTAAATTAAGTTCGGAGAGATCAAAAGTTCCCCATAATGGCCATTGGTGGTTTTTTGTTTTTTTTTTTTTTTTCTTTTTTAGTTTATTTATCTTTGAGAGAGAGCAGGGGAGGGGCATAGAGAGAGGGACAGAGAATACCAAGCAGGCTCAGCGCTTAACCGACTGAGCCACCCAGGCACCGGTGCTCTAAATTACTTTTGGTTAAGTCAATCCACTTAGTTTATAAATGTGCATGCAGAAGGACGATAGTTTTTAAACACAAAACCAGTCAGAGTCCCACTAAGGGCAAGGAAGGGAGCAGCACTCTCAGAGCATTTTGATGACTGCAATCCCATTACTAGGTTTTTCTCTCGTGCAAAGGGAAAAACTCCTAAACAGCACAGTTTCATCAGTAGCAGCTTGGTTCCAGAAGGAATCAGAGTAAAGACCGTCACAGTTCCAATAGGAACAATCCAGTCCCCAAAAGAAGTCCGACCAAAGGCCAAAGGAGCACTTTCAAAGTAAAAACAAAACAAACAACAAGGGCATAAAACAGATCCTAATAAAGCCTGGAGAGTGCAAACACAAAGCGCAGAGCCCCAAATCCAGGAGGAAACTTACCGCAAACTCCAGGGTCAGCGAGAAAGCAGTGAGCCCAATTGGCTCTGTGGGTGCTGTCGGGTTTGTTCACCAGCCTCCGAGTTGCTGGGGGTCTTCTTCGGATCCCACTTCTGATCACCAAGTAAGTTAACCTTACAAAACAAAACTGCCAGCTATTTTAACAGCAAAAAATGGATTTATTGGGGGATAGCAGAGAATCGCAAGCCACAGCACATACTCTCCCAAGAAACTATAGGTAACTCCCTTCAACGAGAGGAATGTTCCTTTATAGAGGAAAGGGGAAGCTCGGCTGTTATAAACAGAAAGTCCATTGGTGAAAACTGGGAGTTCAAAGTATAGTGGCTTTTCATTGGCTGCATTGTTGCAGTCTCTCATTGGCTGGGCTGTTGCCAGGGGAGGAGAAAGGCCTTCCTTCTTGCTGGGATAGGAGTGGCCATGTGCAAGGTCCTTCTCTTCCCCTGGGTCTGTAATTGACAAGTCATAGGACCTGACAGCTCACCTTGAGGGCTTCCCAACTGCATTCTAAAGGAGATTTCCTTTTATTACTTTTCACAGAGCATACTCTAATCTCTGCCATTATTGCAGGAAGAACTCTTAAAAAGGTTAATCATAGGTACTGGAGAACTAACATACCCAGAAGAGAAAAACATGGTTTTAGTGTTATGTATAAGAGTAAAAGTAATTGCAATAAATTCTACAATTTTGTGGATTCTAATTCAAATTGAAGTTTACAGATTTTCCCTTAACTTCCTTCAATTTATACCTGGTCTCTTTAACACTGGAAATCTTGGCTCCTAACAACATTAGCATAGTTACTTTTTTTTGTCCTAATTTACATCAAACAGTTTCAAAATAATACTGTGCATTTTAACAAGAAATATATTAAATGATGTTTAAAGTTTCTTTGAAGTTTAATTTGTTGTTAGAGTATGTTCCATAGTGACATACAGTCTGAACTGCACTTTTTTAAAATGTTTTATTTATTTTTGAGAGACAGAGCACGAGCGTGGGGAAGGGCAGAGAGAGACGGAGACACAGAATCCAAAGCAGGCTCCATGCTCTGAGCTGTCAGCATAGAGCCTGACCTGGAGCTTGAACCCACAAACCATGAGATCATGACTTGAGCTGAAGTCAGACGCTCAACCGATTGAGCCACCCAGGAGCCCCTGAACTGCACATTTAAAAAAAATTTTTTTTCAGGTTTATTTACTCATTTTGAGGGAGGGGGTTGGGACAGAGAGTGAGGGAGAGAGAGAGAATCCCCGAGCTGCCAGCACAGAGCCCAACTCAGGGCTGGATCTCAGGAGCCATGAGATCAGGAGCTGAAATCAAGAGTCAGACACTTAATGGACTGAGCCACCCAGGAGCCCCTGAACTGCATGTTTTACAAAAAGGTTGTAGTAAAGGCACCCATAGTGACCAGTAGAAACCTTCCCCCCAAATTGTTTTAGTGTTGGCATGATATAGCCCACACAACACAAGGAAGCAAAATTTGTTTTTCCAGGAGCCTTGCTGTCTATCATCAGAGAGAGAACAGCCCTGTGAAGGCTTGGGCTGAATTATCAGAGGTTGCTTACCACTCTTGCCAAACTCTGAAGTCTTGTTAAGGAGATTTGTACCTGTCTCCCAACCTTCTCATCTTCCCTCTCTCCTTGAAAAAAATCAGAGAGCGGGTATTCTGAAGTATGGGTCTCGAAGTACACATTTAGGTGATTGTGTAAACTTGAAGTGTAGCTGAGGCACAGGGGTGCAAGGGCACCTGGCTGCAGGGGTCCCAAACCAGGTTTGGCCATTTGCTGCTGACAAAATCCAAAGGCAGAGAAACGGGTGGTGGTCAAACCAGAAATAAATTTATTTCAGTGAGGCCAACACTTGGGAAGACAGAGACTAAGCCCTCGTGGACTGTCTCCAAAGTACCAAAAATACTTCAAGACTTATATAAGGAAAACGTGGGACAAAGGTCTGTGGGTGCGTGCAGATAGGCTGTGACCTTCAAACCAACCATTGTCTTGAGGTCAATCACATGGGGTGTGGCTGGCAGCTGGGCAGTCCCTATTGCCTGAGGGGGATAGGTTTTAGGTCTTCTGCCTGAGTTAAAAGATAAGCTAGAAAAAATTTAATCAGTTAGAAAGTTTGAAGTCAAACTGGAGGTAAGTGCTGTCCTCTCTCCGAAGCTGGGAGTAGGTGCAATTGACTATTAGGAAAAGTGTAACGTGAGTGGGTGCAGAAATCGGTGTAACACAGACCTGTAAGACCAGGAGGAGTCAGACATCTCAGAGGACGGGAAGCTGGCTGGTGCACAGTTGTTGAGTCTAGGAAGGGAGAAGAGGTTTTTACCATACTCCGAGAAGCACTGTGGCGCCCCCAGAGGTAGGTTCCGTTACCCCGAGAGCGGTGAGTTCCCAGAGTCCAAACTGGCATGCGCTTCACTCGGCTTCTGCTGGCCGCTCACAGGGACACCCAGCACAGAGCAGGATGGCCTGGCCTGGAGGAAGTCCCTTGCGCAAAAAGGTGCGATGTGAACTTGGAAGGCGGATGCGTCCCTGAGGGGAAGTGAACGCGAGGCAGCGAGGGGGTGGGAACTAGGTGGTGGTGGGAGAATGATGCCACGCCCAGAACTGGGCTAGGATTCCCCGCGGGGGCCGTGCTTCCCGGCCCTTTCGTTTTGACCTCTTCCCACACCCTGGGACAGCGCAGGCGGCCAAGGAAAGTGTTGCCCAGCAATCGCAGCCGAAGCCTTCGGTTCCCGCCCCTCTGCGGCCGGACCTCCGCCTACTCCTACCGCGGCCGCCCCGCCCCGCCCCGCCCCCCGCCAGTCTCGGGTCTGGCGAGAGCTGGCGCAGTTAAGAGGCATGGAGGGTGTCGGAAGCAAGGAGGGCGGCCTGGGACGCGCCGTGTGCGTGGTGACCGGGGCCTCCCGTGGCTTCGGCCGCGCCTTGGCCCCGCTCCTGGCCCGGCTGTTGTCTCCCGGCTCTCTGATGGTCCTGAGCGCCCGCAACGACGAGGCCCTGCGGCAGCTGGAGGCCGAGCTGGCTGCCGAGCGGCCGGGCCTGCGCGTGGTGCGGGTGTCCGCCGACCTGGGCGTCAAAGACAGTTTGCAGCAGCTGCTAGGCGCCGTGCGCGAGCTTCCCAGGCCCGAGGGGTTGCAACGGGTGCTGCTCATCAACAATGCGGGTAAGACGCCCGCCGGCAGGGGCGGACTCCCCAGGGGAGCCCTAGCAATAGTGCTTAATGCCCCTGCCTCTTCTCGCTCCTTCTCACTTTCCCGAACCGCAGGGAACTTTTTAAAGGTGACTGTTAGGAATCAGATAAGATGTCTAAAAATCCTGGTTGTTTCAGCAAGGTATGGAGGAAGACTCGGTACCATCGGTGCGGTTCAGGCTTACCCTCCCCACCCCTTCCCGTTTCAGGGCAAATTTTCCAAAATGCCTGTAGAACATTCCGGATCTTTTCCTTGTTCCGCGCCCTCTGGCGGAGGCCTGAGTCAGGGCATGAGGTCTTCCAGCAGAAGTAAATTACCAGTTTTTCCAAATGGCCGCCTGAGTTCTACCCCCAGGCCCAGAGTGGGGCATGCACCCCTTCAGTTTCCAGCTTGGGATGAGTGAACAACCCAGGTGTGTCTGCAGAGCCGGAAAGAGGGAGAAGTCTTCAGAAGCACTAGGGAGATTCCTCTAGGTTTGGATGGGAGGGGGGTGTCTGGAGGAACTTGGAGAAGGCTGGGGGAAGAGAAAGACCCATCTGCACAGAGTGATTCCTATGGTCTGGTTTTCAGCCACTCTCGGGGACGTATCCAAAGGCCTTGTGGACCTGGCTGACCCAGCTGAAGTGAACAACTACTGGGCTCTGAACTTGACCTCCATGCTCTGCCTGACTTCCAGCATCTTGAAGGCCTTTCCAGACAGTCCTGGCCTCATCAGGACTGTGGTTAACATCTCGTCCGTCTGTGCTCTGCAGCCCTTCAAGGGCTGGGGACTATACTGTGCCGGGAAGGCAGCCCGAGACATGATGTTCCGGGTCCTAGCCACAGAGGAGCCTAGTGTGAGGGTGCTGAGCTATGCCCCAGGTAGGTGGGGCATTACCACCATCCCTGTCACCCAGAATTGGCTGGGTGGTTCCCCTCAGGGGTGGGCAAAGGGCCTAGTCCATCCCCTCCAAGAAAGAATCCACAGAGAATATTGTCCCTGAATCATTAACCATCACTCCTTAAGGGAAATACAGACTCCCAGCAAGTGAGAGGTGAGAGCTAGCCAGAACAGGGAGTAGAGTTGGGAGTTGGGAGTTGCCTGGACTGGGCAGTGGGGCGGGGGGCAGGCAGAAAGTCTGAGAGACTAGAGTTTGAGAACAATTAGGGTTTGAATTTCAGGCCTGTACCACATTTCCTTATGTGAAACAGGGAAGATGCTACCTGTCTCACAGGGCATTTAGCAGAGGGCTACAGAGGAGTTGGAACAGGGAGAGAACCAGGGGAGTATAAAGGGCCTGATTATCAGCATATATAGGGGCAGAACGGTCCGTTTGCTGACTTGTTGGCTGTGGGAACAGAGTGGGGAGGGAGGAGACAGGGATGGAGGTTTTGGGCCTGAGAGAAGAGTACTTCATTAATAGAAATGAAAAAGGCAGGAGGAGGTGCTGGTTGGACAGGAGGTGATAAGCTTGCTGGTAGACATAGTGGTCTGGAGATACCATGTTCGCTGGGCATTGGAATTTGTGAATCTGGAACTCAATAGTGACAGAATGACCCTTACCCATTTGGTGACCCCCTTTGGTGACACTAACCACCCCTTATCAGCCAGGATGAGGTATTGCCTGTGGCCAGACCCGACTCCACCACTCTCCATACACACAGCAGGGGCCCCTGCCTCAGCCATGTCACCTCAGCTCCTGCACTTCATGCCCTAGGTCCGCTGGACACAGACATGCAGCAGTCGGCCCGGGAGACCTCTATGGACCCAGACTTGCGAAAAAGGCTGCAGGAGCTGAAGACAAAAGGGGAGCTTGTGGATTGTACGGTGTCAGCCCAGAAACTGCTAAGCTTGCTGCAAAAGGACACATTCAAGTCTGGAGCCCACGTTGACTTCTACGATAAATAAGCCAATGCCCTTGGCTCCCTGGGGCTTTCTTCCCCCTCTTTCAGGCACACCCAGGAGCCCTATGCCTCCCCCACATCCTGCCACAGTGGTACTGCCAATCCTGCCTTACCCAGATAAGCACTCATGTCTACTGTCCTGCCCCCAGAGCCAGCCAGCATGAGGGCCTTGGGTGGCCAGAGTCCTAGTTCTCAGGAGTGTGTTGACTGCCCTGAGTTAGGGGAAGCTTGGGGGAGAGAAGTTAGGGTTACTGGTGTTCTCTCCCCAGGAATAGAATTTTAGGGGTGGGAAAAGCAGCACAAGAAACCGAAGCCTTGAAGAGAAAGAGGGTCTCATGGCCAGTCCATGGCTGAGCCAATGTCAAATAGGAGGGTCCATGTTAGATTCCCAGCCTGCAGGGGAGGGAGGACAGTGCAAGTTTGGCACACAAGGATGCTCTGTGCTCATGGTAGCAGGACCTTGTGTTGAACTTCATGTCTTCATTCTCATGCCTCCTCCCTCCAGAACCTGCCATCTGTCCCCCAGATGGAGGGAAGAGGCTTCTGAGAGTTTATGTACGTGTAAGAAGCAGATACAGATAAAATGTGGATTGTCCTTTATTAATGCCTGCCTTCTCTGACACAGGGCCCATGACTGACTCCTGGTTTGCTGGTATCAGGGGTGTTCCCTAAAGCAATTAACCCAAACTTGGGGAGTTGCCCTTATATCCAGGGGCATTGTCTTGGGAGTATCTGCCTCTTGTCACTGAGCACTACCCAGTGGCAAGCTCGGTTCAGAGATGAACATGCCCAGATGCCTGTTCCTCTATCATGCTTTTACCTATATCAACCCAGTCTTTACTACCCTTTCCTCATCTTGGACCTATTCAAAGAGTATTTAGGGTTCAGGGCCTGACTCCCAGCTTCCCTGGCCCTCTTGGATTCCCAATTCTACCCTTTGCCTACATGACAATTTTCTGAATGGATCCCATCTCCTCAGGGTGCTGTCATGGCCCCTCCTGGTAGAGTCCATCTGGCCCATGGTCCCAATCTTCAGTGGGGTGGGCTTGGGACCAACATGCCTTTGGAGGAGGTAGGCAATATTTGAAGAGAGGGAAGCCCTAAGAAATGAGGTGTGTGACCAAACCCATCCTTCTGCCAGTCAGTGGATATAGGATGTGCAGCTGGGAGCTCCACAGTGGTGGCAGTCTACAGCCAGCCAACCAGCCCCTCGCCCCTGGCGCATATTTAGGAGGAGAGCCCATGGTCCCTGCCAGCCAACTCCAGGACTCAGCCCTGCGACTTGATGGTGTAGGAGGGAGCTCTCTTTGTTCCTTTTCATGCACAGCAGAGGGCGCACTGAGGCAGTTCCTCCAGGAGAACCCTGAGTAGCTCATCTCTGGAGCCCAGGCTCTGGGCTGGAGCTGGCAATGCCCTGCTAGTTTCCCTAGGAGGGATCTAGTGACTCATGCTCTTTCTCTGCCCAGCAGAACATTTGCCTTCACTGGAGTCAAAAGCACTGCATTCATATCCCTGTTTTGCCATTTACCAGCTGGTAATCCAGGACAAATTGTTTTCTCTTGTGTTTTGGTTTCCTAATCTGAAAAATGGTACCTCCCTCAAAGGGTCATTGTGAGCACTGAATGACCTAATGTTTGTAAATGGTCATCACAGTGCTAGCATCACAGTAGGTACCCATAGATTTGGATAGTATGTATTGCCTTTTAATCTCAAGGTCCGGATCAATCTGGAGCCCCACTTGCAGCCCACATGCCGTCCCCCTTGCTGACCTACAGCAAGAACTCACTGTTTTGGACCTCAGTGGGGCTGGACTTCAGTCTGGACCACTTGTTCTGGACTCACCAGACCTATGGGAAAATGCATGACACTTGAAGTTAGGAACCCTTGGTCTCACTTCCCACTGTAACCGAGATGTGGGGTCCTGCACAGGGCCCTCCTCCCTCTGAGCTTCTCTTTCCTTAGAACAGATGAGCTCTAAGATTCCTTCCTGCAGGTGGGGCCAGGCCAGTCTGGGCTGCCTCTTCTGTCTGGTGAGGGTTGGGTGATCTCCTCACCTGGCCCCTTGCCCCTGTGGGGCTATGAGACCCGTCAGCACCAGCACAACCCTAGTGTAGTTGCCCCATCGGGATTGTTTCCCTCTCTTCCCACCAGGCTGGTTGGCCAGGACTTAGTGAGGAGTACCACATGTCCCCACGAGGTGGCGAGGCTCTCCCATGCCTGATACTTGTCCTCGTTGAGCCCAGGGATTTAAGAGCCTTGGAAACAACCCCCATCTCTCTTTCTCCCTGCACTCTAGGATTGAGAACTCTCAGGGCTCCCCAGGGAGCTGGGGTCACTCTCCCTGGCAGGCCTAAGTCCTCCTTGAGTCCTCACGGGCTCCGACTACAGGGATTTCCCAGACCTTGCTCCTTGACCCGGACTCAGCCTCCCCGGTTCTCCCACCGCTGGGGGAGGGAGACTGTCTTGCCAGCCTCAGAGCGGGGTGGGGGTGGGGGGGGGCAGCCATCTGTGTTCCCAGAGTGCATGGCCTGGCGTTGGCCACCACACGTACGAGCACATGCAAGCACACACACAATACATGTCTGCACATGCCCAGAGTCCAGCTGCAGGGTTGAGCAGGGCCTCAGATTAGCCAAAAACCAAACAAGATTTCTCTTTGTCTCTGGTGTGAACGAGCTGGGCAGATTTTGGTTTTGTGTTTAATACCCTGAGCTGGAGGCCAGCAGCTGGCCTGTGAGGGGCAGGGGAGGGGAATATTCCAGGCCCACCCCAAGGACATCCAGCACCTCTGTCCATGAATGTGACCAGCTGGGACCTGGCTGTTCAGGAGCATCCTCCCCAGCCCCCAATTCATGTTCTTCATCCCCTGAATACAGTGCAAACTGGTGCCCGAGTCCATTGTCAGCCAAGCCTGGAAGGACCTGGCTGCCCCCTCCCTCCCCACTCAGAACCACTCCCTGGGGACATGCTCCATCCTAACATCTGCCCACGTCTCACTTCAGGGAGATGGCCCTGGGATACTGCGTATGGCCTCCTTCACCCACAGTATCTCCCCACGAACGTGGCCTCCTATGCCAACGTGTGTTTGCAGTAATTCTCACTCATGTACACAGCCCTGTGTCCCCGGGGTGCCCAGCTTGCTCCGTCACCGTCGAGGTCCTGTGTGGTGACAGACAGGTGGGTGAAGAGCACTTCCAGCCCCTGGAGTGGACACGTCATGGGGTGACACCTCTCCAGCTCCCACAGCGTCTCTCCTCTGGTGTTTAAAGGAGCGGCCACTAGGCAGTGTGCAAGGAAGGTAGCTGAGGGTGCACTCTGAGCCTCTGGGGCCGCCTGGGGGAGGGTTCAAGGGTGGCCGAGGAGCCATCCTTGCTCCTCTATCCTAGCCCTGAGCTTTTCTGCCCACAGGCTGACAGGCAGGGTTGAGGGCTGGATGTTCCCTCAGACTTCTAAGGTATAGCCCACCTCCTCACTCTCACCCTGGAATTATTGTTACTTCCCAGCAAGACTCCCTTGCCTTGCCTTTCGTCTCCCATTTCATCCATCATGTACTCTCCCTCAGCCCTAATGGCCCTTACTGTGAACTGGGAGAGTCCTGGACTTTTATTTTCAGGCAGAGGTTGGGGGAAAGGAGGGGGGAGAAAGGGAGGGAGAAAGAAGTTCCTTTTTTTCTTTGAGGGGATCCACTTCTCAGGCCCACCCCCCAGGTGACCCCAGAGGCTCAGCGCGATTCCTCAGCTAATTAACCTGGAAGCTGCCTAGTGGTCTCTTAGCCCACTGGCCCATGTCCCCCATCCCCCACCCAGGGGCAAGGGAAGAGAGGACCCTGGCTCCCATTCCCAGACCTGGTGCCTCCTCTTGGAGCTGCAGGAGTCTATCTGGCCCATACTCTGGTTCAGGTCTTGGTCCCATTTCTTCAGAGGCTTTTCCTGTCCCCACCCTGCCCTTCTAAACCCCAGCTTGACCCCAGGGATCCAAGGCCCAAGGCTCAAAAGGCTGTATATATTCCACAGACCTTACTCAGACCTAACCCACTGAAGCCCTGTTGAGAGAGGAATGAATGAATGAACGAATGAGTAAAGAGAGCGAGCAAGGGAGCCAGTGAATGCTGGAGTGGCTCGCTGCCAGGTGTATAGTGAAGCATTTGAAGTAGCTCAGGTGTGATGATGGTGCCTGGGAGTTAGGTCTCTGCCGACAAATTCCCGTCAGTCCAGGTATCCCTACATGGGGGTTCAAACCCACCTTGAATTCCTCCCTGGAACCCCCTAAAGGAAAGCCCAAAGTGTGTATTATGGAAGTGAGTGGGACTGGCCTGTGTCAGAATCACCTGGGCAGTTAAAAAAAAAAAATCACTTTCTGGGTGCCTGGGTGGCTCAGTCAGTTAAGCATCTGACTCTTGATTTTGGCTCTCAGGTCATGATCTCACAGTTCATGAGTTTGAGTCTGACAGCACAGACCCTGCTTGGGATTCTCTCTCTCCCTGTCTTTCTGCCCCCTCCCGTTGGCATGTGCACGCTCTCTCTCAAGATAAATAAACTTAAAAAAATATATTTAAAAAATCACTTTCCCATTACTCTTCCTTCACCCCAGATTCCAATTCACTGGATCTAGGTGCGTCCCCACATGCACTAAAACATTGAAGAGTGAGCTGTGAAAAATAATTGATTCATTAATTTAAAAAGCGAGCTGTAAACCTTGCAAACCCAGGTGGTATTTGGCAGAGATCAAAGAAGGCAGCTGCTCAGAAAAGGGAAGTTTAGGGGACAGAGTCAGGGTTAGGGTGGGGGCTAGTCTGAAGTCAGAATTAAGGATATGGCCAGGGTCAGGGTCACTGTGAGTCCAGATTTAGGGTTAGCACAGAGCCATGGCTAGGTTCAGTCTGTGATGGGGGGTGGGAATACAGAAAGGGAGAAAATTTTGCAGTATTTTGGGAGGCAAAAGGGGTCTGCACTATTAGTGGTTAAAATATTAATTTGCATATAAATGATGAGTGTCAGGATGAGCTGGCTCATGAGGAAAAGAAGGCCATGCCTGAAGACCAAGGTTGAGAGGCCGTTTTCTTGGGCCCAGGATAGCCCCACATCTGCCCACCCCGTTCCCCTGGGCAGGAGCCCTGTGCACAATGCAGGGACATCATCTGGGACAAAATGGGCTTTAAGAGTCCATCCTTGTGGCCAGCCTGGGTAGGACAGGAAGCAAAGTGAAGACGTTGAGAGGAGGCAAGTCTCCTCTCCTCACTGGAGCATCCAGGCCAAGACACAAAAACAGACACAAGGCACAGTGAGACTGAGGTAGGGTGAGCAGGACAGCGAGAGCGAGAGGGAACAACACAGGGAGGAACACAGAAAGATTTGAAAATATAGTAAAGGCAGATTCAGATAGAGGGAGAGAGTTTGAGAGAAGTCACACACTCACACACACGCATACACGCACTCACACACGCTCGGGCGTGTGCTCACGAAGCCACCCTGAGCCTTACTGGAAATAATCCCACATTCAACGCTGGGGCCTCAGCTGCACAGGCAGTGCCGAGCTGTTACCTTGCACATCTGTCAGCTCCAAATGTAGAAGCTGTCACAGGGGTGTGTGTGCATGTGTGTGTGTGTGTGTGTGTGTGAGAGAGAGAGAGAGAGAGAGAGCGAGCGAGCATGTGTGTGCCTGTTTCTCCCACAGAATTCTAAGCCCTTAGCCTGGCAGAGGGAGATCCCCAAGAGGCTCTCCAGAAGGTCCATACCCTAGGAAGCAGGCTGTGCTTCCTTCCCATCCTGCACAGGCAGAGGCCCAGGGATGCCCAGCTTTAGGAGATAGCCCACTGGACTTGGCTTTTGTGGCCGGCCTTGGCCACTCCCAGCCATGAGGTCCTGGGCCATCGAAGAAGCTGGGTCTCCTCATTTGTCAAGTGGGCATGTCAAGTAGCTGAGCCCTCTGGACCTAGAGGGGCAGAGATGAGTGCCTGGCTTCATGTGCACCAGTCACTCCTGGGACTTCAGGGATTCTTTTCAGCCTGCTTGTTTTAACCAGGAATTCCTTCTGTTGGCTGATTCCTGACTTCCAGGGATATACCCAGCACACAGGTTCCTCTGGGGATACCGAGGGCATTGCCCTCCTCTGGCCTGCTCTTTTCCCAGCTGCTTTCCATGCGAGACCCAAGGATGCGCCTTGAGCACTGACTCCGGCCTGAGAACCTCTGACCCAGAGCCTCCAGGAGCAGAGAGTGTTGGCACAAAGCCCAGGGACGCAGGGATACTTAACCGTTTCTTGTGATGATCCTTGGGTAGAACCATGTGCTCTTTCTCTCTGGGGACACTTCCCAGGTTTTTGTCCCCCACTCCTTATGAGCCAGGAAGTTCTTTTTTGTATTTGCACTCTGCCCTGCTTTAATCCAAGCTTATCACAAAGGCATTTTACAGCACTGAGGAAGAGTCCCCAGAAACGATCCAGAAGGGAGGGCAGCCTTTTTACTCTGAGTCTGAGAAAACAGGGCCCATGGCCGGAGGGCGTAGCCCCTGGGCCTACCACAGTGCCATGCCCAGTCAGGGAGGCCTTCTCAGCCACACAGAACTGACACTTTGAATATATAGAGAGTACACAGCCCTGCCACTCATCCCACAGACTAGCAGACGTACGGTTGACCTGCCCCATCTAAGCCCACCCTGACCCCCCCGGGCCCATATTCCCCTCTTTCCTCAGATCCACCATCCTTTCTGCCCAAAGGTTGGACAGAAGTTCTAGGTAGGCTGTGGGTGTTCATGTCGCTCAAGCAGGGGGTTCTGAGAGAAGAGATGAGGTCTAAACCCTTGTATGTGTGGCTCCAACCCTGTTTTTTCAGGAAGGCAAGAGGCCATCATGGGGAGTGTGTTCTCTCCTGGGGCCAGAGTCTGTGTGCACATATATGGATGTATATGAACCACACATGGGCCTGCTCTGGGCCCCAGCCACGTGTGTGTGTGACTGTTCGCCACCTTGGTGTTAATATTAGTCATACAGGTGCTGGAGCATTTGGCTTTGCTTATGCATGGAGGGGGGTTTGCATAATTGTGTGTGTACCTTTAACGTAAGTGTTTTGATGTAAAAATTGCCAGATAACAGTGTGTACACGCCAACGTGGGTTTGTGTGTGTGACTGAATGCACATACCTATGACGAATGTGATGAATGGGACGAAGGTGAGTGTACCTGTAAACTACCGTGAGTGCACGTCCCCATTTATAGCTGAATAAACGGTGGGTTTGTATGTCGAAAGCATGTATGCGCACAATGGCGCGCATATATGTGATTATGTGTGGTTGTGGGTAACCACACGTTGTGTCCCTGGGTTGCTCTCAGTTTATCCGTGGGTGCACACGGGTACACACGCGACAGGACGTTACCTTACCTCTCGAGAGAGAGATTTCACTGGCACGGGGATGCGTCCGCGTATCTGGGGGTGATTCTGACATGGTGCAGGCAGTCCTGGATAAAAGGGTGTGTTCGGGCCTGTGGCTGAGGGACAACAATTGTGTGTTGACAAACTCCAGCCACCCCTTAAGCCACGTCCAGTGAGAAGAAAATGTGTAAATGTGCTTGTTAAATACAAAACAGAAGAGCCACAAGAGGCCAGGTCC
The DNA here is from genome assembly GCF_018350175.1 of Felis catus. Lineage (NCBI taxonomy): Eukaryota > Metazoa > Chordata > Mammalia > Carnivora > Felidae > Felis > Felis catus. The sequence goes on from NC_058370.1 coordinate 89,342,225, forward strand.
CCAAGTGGTAGGGGTGAATCTGCAAGTCTCTCTCCCTCTCCCTCCCTCGCTGGCTTCGCGCCCCTCCCCTGCGCTGGCTTCGCTCCCTCACACCTAAGCCCAGTGGTGTTTTGCAGTCTTTCAGCTGTTACCTCAGTCCCTCCTCGCCTCATTCCCGATTCACTCCGTTGCTATAGGTATGTTTGAAACCCCAGCGTGGTAGATTTTAATTAGTCTTCCTACAGATGGCCAATTAACATTCATTACTTTTGCCTTGAGCGATTAATTATGAGTTTGGATAGAAAAGGAGAGAAGAGGAGAGAAGATGGGCAGGTGAATGAAAGGAGAAAAGAGAAGGGGTTTGATTGGAGTCTGGGAGTTTTACACAGAGCAGGCTGCTGGGGGAGAGGGTGGGAAAGAGCTGTTTGAATCCCCTCACTCCCAGCGGCCTCCCGGCCTCCCTCGGCCCACAGCTGCTCCGGGCCCCTAATCGGCTTGGCTGGCCCAGCCCTCCAGGAAAATAGAGCTCACACCCTTGTCGGGGCGTCCCTAAGCCTTTGGTGTTCCCTGACCCCAGCCCCTTTCATAATACCAGCCCTCCCGTCTTTCGTGCCAGAGCTGGGTGGGAACTATGTCAGGAATCGTCTAAAATGCAGCACATGACCCAGAAGAGAGGCTCGGCTGGCAATCACTCTTTCCTAGAATTGTAGCAGCTCATTGTACAGATGAGGAAACTGAGGCTAGGCAGGAAATGACCCCCAACCCATGCAACTCAGGAGGACAGGCAAGCTCTGTTGACCCCTGGCCCCATTCTCATTCCGCTGCAACCAGGGTGTTTATAAAGACTCTGTGCAACGTTAAACGCAACCATCTGGAACATACTTGCTCGCATCAGACAGAAGCGTTCTTCAAGGTTTCAAACGTAACTCACATCCTCCAGTGTGCACCCAACTGCCGAATGCTCGTATGGTTTCCCAGCTCATTAAAACACTCCCTGGATGATGTTGCCCGATTTAAGAGCTGTAGCTATGTTCCTAATCCTAAATTCACTCCAGGAACGGAGGATAGACTCCTAAATGTAAACACTGGTCTTTTAGGTGGTAGGATTACAAATGATTTTTGTGTTTCTCTTTAAAATCATTTGTACTTTTTACTTTCTCTAGCACAAATGTATTACTTGAACAATTTTAAGTGTATAAACTATGACTATGTGTTACTTGAAATTTTCCCAAAATCTATTTGTAGAAAGAAGAAAAAAGGAGTCCATGTTACTTTATGATCTTCTTAAAAAGATCATAAATATTATACACATAAATTTTGACACTGGTTATTGCTTGAGTTATCACCTGCCTGGATTCAAGTTGCAATTCTGCCACCTGCTTAAACTGTGTCTCAGTTTCCTCATCTGCTAGGTCAAGTAAAAAAGAGTACCCATCTCACAGGGTCGAGAGGATTAAATAAAATAATGCACAGAAAGTCTCAGAACAGTGTGTTGTGACTAGAAAGAGCTCAACAAATATTAGCTATTATTAATAACAGTATGATTTTTAAACAATGATATCTGAGTAGTATGATTTTGAGAAGGGTTTTTTTTTTTTTTTGCTCTTTTTCCTTTTCTGTATTTTGAAATTGTTCCATAGTGAATGCACATTACCTTGGTTATAAGAAAGTAATAAGAAAGAGAAGGAAGGAAGGAAGGAAGGAAGGAAGGAAGGAAGGAAGGAAGGATGGAAGGAAGGATGGAAGGAAGGAAGGAAGGAAGCAAGGAAGCAAGGAAGGAAGGATAGATGTATTTAGTCTGCTCCAGCCAATGTAGTTCTACTCTTTTAAATTTCTATTAAATTTGGGGGTACCTGGGTAGTCAGTCGGTTGAGCGTCCCACTCTTGATTTCGTTCCGCTCAGGTCATGATCCCAGAGTCATGGAATCAAGCTCTGCATGGGGCTCCTCGCTGAGAGCGGAGCCTGCTTGGGATTGTCTCTCCCTCTGCCCCTCTCCCCTGCTTGTGCACTTTCTCTCTCTCTCTAAAATAAATAAAATGAAAAAAGTTAAAAATAAAATTAAATTTAAAATTCCTATTAAATTTCTACTGTCTTTTTTAAAAAAAAAATTTTTTTAACGTTTATTTTTGAGACAGAGAGAGACAGAGCATGAACGGGGGAGGGGCAGAGAGAGAGGGAGACACAGAATCGGAAGCAGGCTCCAGGCGAATCGGAAGCAGGCTCCAGGCTCTGAGCCATCAGCCCAGAGCCCGACGCGGGGCTCGAACTCACTGACCGCGAGATCGTGACCTGAGCTGAAGTCGGACACTTAACCGACTGAGCCACCCAGGCGCCCCAAATTTCTACTGTCTTACTCATGCTGTAGTGAGTGCAGTTATATGGCCTATGTCCCCTGGAGATCTCACACCATGACAAATGTCCTTACCTGCAGGAAACACCCTCCTTCTCCTTTCCTGGGTAGTTAAATCTTCCTTATCCTCACATCCCTGGCAGCCTCTCTCGGCCTGTCCCATTCCTTGCTCAAGCCTGGCTCCAGGGCCTCATTGGGTCTCCTTTGTTTGGGGGTTGTGTGGGTCACTGTCGAGGTACCTGGTGAGTGGGAAAGGGAGCCCCCAGCCTTCCCCTCAAGGGCCCACCACATGTCTCTGCTGGTCAGCTCCCTTCCTCTCTCTGTCTCCCGGCACACTTCTTCTTTGCACCCTTGTGACTTCAGCGTGCACGCACCCTGTGCCCAGGGCCTAGGCCCACGTTTAATTGCAACTTCCCTCTGCCTCTCTTATTTACATTTCTGAGGGTGAGCCCCTTTCTAGGTCACCGGCCAGGACGTGGACTGGCCCCCGTGCATTGCATTTCCATCCTTGATCTGATAAACTATAGAGTGGTGGGGCACTGGGCAGAAGGTTCACACAGTACAAAATATGTCTGTTTGGGCCAGAGTTTCCTAAGATGGGGGTTTGCGTAGAACAAGAGAAGGTTGGCATCTTTGATACTGTGCTCCTGCCATGGGCTCCCAAAACACCTCCTGCCACCCACACAACACCGTTCACACTATACCATCGATGTCTGCTTTCTTGTCCTGCTCCACCCAACATGCCCCATGCTAAGCTCCATGACAGGGGCAACCATGTTTGTCTTGCTCACTGCTTTGTCCTCAGCACCAAGTACGATGCTTGACGCCTAGTAAGTGCTCGGTAAATATCTGTTGAATATTGGAAAAGTACGCCGTATAATCACGCCATTCTGTATATTTATAAAGGTCTTCTAGAGATTCAAAAGGTGAACACATGTTATAGAATCATTTGTGAGCTTCAGACTTCTCTGGAGAGAATTGGCAGAGCCAGGTGATTTAGATTTAGAGTAGTCAGGGAAGCCTTCTGGAAGTAAAGCAAATTGCACTGAAGGAAGTGAGATGGGGCTTCCAGCGCAGCAAGAGAAAGCCTGGCTTAGCATGAGGCTCCGGCCTTTTTTGTTATTCACGTCTGAACTGCCAATCGCAGTGTCGGCACTGAAGACATCAGGTCAGGGCCCGGAGCCAGGCTCCCAGGAAACAGGGAATGGGAGCAGCAAGACTGAGGCCTGAGCTGCAGGTGACATCAGGGTGGGAAGGGCAAAGCAAATCCACTGGTGCGACGGAGGGGACAAAGTCTGATCTCTGGAGAAAGAAGAGGATCTCCAGAAGCGCTGCCAGGCGGCTCGTTAGGATAACGAGGGGCTTGCCCCAGCTTACGGAGAATCCTGGGCTCACTACACCTGAGCACTAATGTGCTCATTAAAGGAGAGTTGGCTCCCAGGTGCTGGGCTGGTGGGCCAGGATGCTGCTGCAGCGTGGGGCAGAGACGGGGGTCTCCCCCGACGAGGTGGGGGTGAGTGGGTGCGCTGCTGTGTGGGAGAAGCGTCTCTGTGCCTTTGCGGAGGCGGGAGAGAGGACAGCTGAAACCAGAGGCTCCCTGAGCGTCAGAGGAGTACTGGGAAACCAGACAAGGAGTGGGTGAAGGGAACCCCTTCTGACTCTCCTTTCTCTTTGGGGCCATGGAATGAGGCAAAAAGGAAGTGAGGGGGGCCTGAATTTCTGGTGCGGGAACCCAGGGCAGCGGCTGCCTTGTTCTTTTCGTGCCGTAGTCCCAGAAGAGTCCTAGGCTCCTGCTCCATGCCTTTCCCAAGTTACATGAATGCAAGGGTTCTGCAAGTGGTGCATGAATGCAAGAATGCAATGCATGAATGCAAGTGGTGGTCCAAAGACTCCAAAGGGCCATCTTTAGGGGAAGGAAGATGGGGAGGACTGCCTGGGAAGAAGTGAGACCGGAACAAGCCTTGAAGGTTGTGCAGGGTTGGCATTGGTGGGGAGGAAGAAGTCATGCTAGGTGGCGGAAGTCTCGTAAGCAAGAACACCAGGGGGAGAATGGGCACGGTGTGTGGGACGGGGACACAAACTAACTGGGTATATTAGAGAGGACTGAATGAGGCCAGATGACAGATGTCTTTGAGGCACTCTGGCTGCAGATTTGGGGCTCACATGAGCTGCCCTCCTGGGGATGAGTGTCTACATTATCAGGCCCTGTCCTCAACATCAAGCTCCCGAGACTTCTCAGGGCTTTCTCATGGTCTTCCTCCAGGCCTCTCCCCAGCAGCTGATACCACCTACACTCTGGCCACCTTCTGAGGGTCCGGTAAGAGGCTGACGGTCTTCTCTTGCATACCTTCCACACTCATTACATCCTTCATCTGGCCGGATTTCCTAACTGTCCTTTTATCCTAATTAACCCATTTCGCAAGGAACTCGGTGACCATGCCCTGTTGGGAAACGTGAAACGAGGAACATAATGACTGCTCTCAAGGACTTAAGAGCTGCTCAGGGGGAGACAGACATGATACAGGCTGTGCTCCTCACTCCAAGTACGATAGACCTTTGGGTGGACGCCAGGATGGCTCGGGGTTCCAGGCATTGTTGCCACCTCCCTGCTTTGCTATGCTCTCTGCCCCTCTGTCCACTGCCAAGTGTCATTTCTCTCTGGGTCACTTAGTTCAAATGCCTGAGAGAGAATCTCATTGTTTGAGCCCAGCCCAAATCAAGGTCATCAGCAAACTCATGGTGACCACCTCAGTCCTATCAGCTATGGTCAGTAGGATGGCCACGCAGGCCCAGCAGGCAAGTGCACCGAAAGTTCCTGTACACGTTTAGCTGTTTCTTCATTGAATGTACTGCAAAACGGTGTTTCTGAAACTTGTTTCATTCTGCTGTTATTGGCTTTTGGAAACACAAATTTAGTAATATGGCTGCAATTTATTGGAGATCAACATTTATTATAAATTGTTTATCTGACGTAGTAGGGGAAATATACTACCTGAGTTACCGTGAACCTTTTTTCCCCCTCCAAACAATTTTGTTTCTACTTTGAAACCTTTGGGGTGTACTTTTTGGCATCATTTCTCTGTTCTGTCCCAAATGGCTTTGAAATACTTATCGCTTCTCTCAGATGATAAGCCATGAAATTTTGCTTCTAACTTTGATGGCAAAGAGAAAAACATCTGTAGCTTCAATTAGAAGCTCTTTAGGGGAAAAAAAAATGCTTGGCCCATTGTTTAAAATTAGCCAAAAGGGGCGCCTGGGTGGCGCAGTCGGTTAAGCGTCGGACTTCAGCCAGGTCACGATCTCGCGGTCCGTGAGTTCGAGCCCCGCGTCGGGCTCTGGGCTGATGGCTCGGAGCCTGGAGCCTGTTTCCGATTCTGTGTCTCCCTCTCTCTCTGCTCCTCCCCCGTTCATGCTCTGTCTCTCTCTGTCCCAAAAAATAAATAAACGTTGAAAAAAAAATTTAAAAAAAAATAAAATTAGCCAAAATTTGTAAACTTGGGGCAACTGAGTGGCTTAGTAGGTTAAGCGTCTGACTTCAGCTCAGGTCACAATATCGCAGGTTTGAGTTCGAGCCCCGTGTCGGGCTCTGTGCTGACGGCTCAGAGCCTGAGCCTGCTCCAGATTCTGCGTCTCCCTCTCTCTCTGTCCCCCTCCCCCACCCTGCCACACTCTGTCTCTCTGTCTCTCTCTCTCTCAAAAATAAACACTAAAAAAATTAAAATTTATTAAAATCTGTAAACAAAAGGTGAATTCAAATTTGGAAACCGAAGTCAGCCAAGACCTCACTGGACCAGCCACCGGCACATTTCAAGAATAGCTTGAAACAACTCCTCACGTTTGAACAATCTGCAGAAGTCTCTCGATCACAACAAACAAGCCAACGTGTTTCCAACAACCTTGGAGCTTCCTGTAGGTTATGACTTCACTCCGTTTACAAATGTTTTGAAAATTTGCCAGCTTTCCAGAGATGCATGAATAGTGTCATACAAAGAATTGACAGACTGAGATCACTGCAGAACTCTTTCATATCCCGACAATCCCAACACCATTAAATCCCCAAGACGTGCATGACAATGTGTGTATAAAGCTCTTGGCTCATCCTCTGTAAACGTTGTAGCAACAACATTACATCTTTCACTTATGTCAAGCTCCTGTGTAGACATAGCAATGCAATTTTATTCAAAACAGCTTTCATAATAATTCAGCGTAGGAGCCTCCCAGTGATCTTAACCATACCCATGGTGCCCATGAATGTCTGCTTAATGAAGACGGTTTGGGACATTTTGTGCAGGAACCTCGTATAGACTAAGAAGTTGGCATCCTCACACCATAAGTTGCCTTATTGTATCTCATGAGTAGTTTATGAGAACAATGTCCATCTTTATTATTTTATTAATAATTCTAAATGATTACTATGTCCCAGGCACAATTCAAAGCGCTTTACGTTCATATACTCATTGAGTCCTCTCAACTGACTAGACGGCAGGTTCTATGATTTATTCCCATTTTTCAGAAAAGGAAACTGGCACTGAAAGTTGAGGAACTTGGCCAACGTTCACAGAAAGTTTGCATTATTTGTAGAAACCAATTTAAGTTAGTTGTAGGTTCTCTTTATATTTCTCTTTGATTTCCAACTCAAAATATTTACCCTCACTCACAAATGAGATTCCCTATACCCTTGGTAGACACAGTTTTTCCAGAAATAAAACGTTTTCAACTTTGGATAATTCTACTTTCCTTATCAGGATTCAGGTAATCAGGCAATAGTTTACAAAAGACAATGACACTGAAAAGTAGATATTTATGACAAAACTACACCAATACACATGCACTTCCCACTTTTTCTGGTTTTCTGGAATTTTCCAGTAATTTTTTTTTTCACATTTTAATTGATCTTTCATTCCTGAATTTTTTGTTAGTGGAACAAGCGGAATGGGCAACAGAATATCTTTTATCATGCTCTGTTCCATCCATCAACAATCCGATTGTAAAGGTTTTAAAAGACTATTTTAATTCCCTTGAAGTTTTCGTACTTTGAGGATAGTTTTGGATCCACAAGGCCTATTGCTTTCCTTCATAAATCTCAAACCACGTACCGAATCTCGGCTTTGAAACGTGTTACTCTCTGTATCAACCTATCAACCCTGATTAACTCTTGATGGTGAAAATACTTGATTACTCCTCACAATACTATTGGCATCGTAATTGATGGACACTCTCAGAAATGTTTGTGAAAAACAGAAACTCAAACTTTTGTTTTGACATCAGTTTTTAAATTCCTGTGGCTTAAGTATTTATTTAGAATTGCTCAGTGATTGTGTTCCATCTCCAGGAGGAGAATGCCAATGACAGATTCTCTAACACTTCTTGTTATGACACTTTCCATGTTTTCTCAGCTACTTTCTAACCAGATTAATGTCCCAAAGCAGGGCTCTTTCTGCCTAGTGATGCACTGCCGTTAGAGCCTACATACCACGGGTTGAAGACCTGTCCACTGACCGCAGAAACTGTTTTATTGTTACTCAATCACCCTTCATCCTAGATTTTTAAAAATTCTAGTTTTTCCTCTTACTAATTCTGAAGTGATACTCTGTTTCTATTCCTTTGGTGGTGACCCTAGACATCTTACCAGGCCTACTTAATTTCCAAACTCTAAAGTGAATCACTATCTTCGCCTTCCTTCAGAAAATTATGTAATCCAAATGTGCTTTAACTTGGTCACCAGTCTGCCCTATCTATGTGCTACTATTGTTCAATATTTAGTCCTACAAATTATACAGGAAGCTTAGTGTTTTATTTGGTGTTTTATTTAGTGTTTTTATAAACAGTCAACATTTATATTTGGGAGAGGAGGTGTTGCTGTTTTTATTTTGCCAAATAGATTTTAAGAGACACACACTACTTGCTTTCGTCAGTGTTTTGTTTACTTATTTATGTATATATGTCTTTGCTTTTCAACTTATTTTTTATTGTGGTAAAATACACGTAACAGAAAATTTACCATCTTAATGATTTTTTAAGTATTTATGTACTTTTTTTTTTTAGGTTTTAATATAAGCTCCTTTTAATGTTTATTTATTTTTGAGAGAGAGAGAGAGAGAGAGAATGCGAGCGTGTGCGCATGGGCGGGCTAGAGAGCATGGGCGGGGAGGGGCAGAGAGAGAGGGAGACACAGAATCCGAAGCAGCCTCCAGGCTCTGAGCTGTCAGCACAGAGCCCAATGCAGGGCTCGAATCCACAAGCCGTGAGATCATGACCTGAGCCCAAGTCGGATGCTTAACCGACTGAGCCACCCAGGTGCCCCTTTACTTTTTTCTGAGAGAGAGAAAGATGGGGTGGGTTGGAGGGACACAGAGAGAGACAGAGGGAGAAAGAGAATCCCAAGCAGGCCATGCACTATCAGTGCAGAGCCAGTCACTGGGCTTGATCTCACCAACTGTGAAATCATGACCCAAAGCCAAAATCAAGACTTAGAGGCTTAACTGACTGAGCCACCCAGATGCCTTTTAATGGGTTTTAAATGTACATTTCAGTGGGATTAAGTACATTTGTATTGTCAAGCAACCATCACCATTATCCATCCGTCTCTAGAATTCTTTTCTTTTTGCAAAGCTAAAACTCTATATCCACTAACCAGTAAGTCCCCATTCCCTCCTTCCCCACAGCCCCTGGCAACCACCATTCTGTCTTTAGGATTTTGACTATTCTAAGGACATCATATAAGTGGAATCATACAGCATTTGTCTTTTGGGGATTGGTTTGTTTAGCACAGTGTCCTCAAGGTCCATCCATTTTGTAACATATTGCAAAATTCCATTCTTTTTTAGGGGCACCTGGGTGGCTTTCAAGGTTTGGTGATTATGAATACAGTCTTTGTGTGAACATATGCACTCATTTCTCTTAGGTGTATACCCAGGAGTAGAATGGTTGAATGGGTATATTTTAACTTTATTTAAAAGTGCCAAATAATTTTCCAAAGTTGTACCATTTTCCACACCCATGCTAGGTACTTTTTAGTTTCTTTTTAATACTGTTTTTTAGTTTTAAAATACACTAAACATAAGTATTTCATAGTCTACGCCTGATAATCCTAATATATGCTGTCTCTGCAGGTCTGATTCTGCAGTTTGTAGTTTCTTCTAATTCTCACGGTAGTTTATATCCCCGTGTATTTTGTGATTTTTGATTGTGAGTTCATCTTCCTTGGAACTTCGTCTGGGGGAGTATTTGAAGTTTGGCTTTCAAGTACATTCCTCTAAAAAAGGAGGATAAATATACTTATTTGCCTCTGCCAGTGGATACTAAATTCTCAGCTTGGAATCTTTTAGGGCCTCCTAAAATTTCTGGCCCTAAATCCAAGTAAAGTGAGGCTATGGTTAGGAACTCTCAAGAAAATATGTTTTCTTTTTTTCCTTTCCACACAGAGCCAAAGCTAAGCCAGGCACGTGTGTCCACCACCTCCCTTTGTGGGGGTGGAGTGTTTTCTCATTCACTCAGTTAAGATGTCACTTTTCAGGGGTCTCTGATCTGACTTCCTGTCTCAAACTTTGTGCCCTGTCCCTCTCACTTGTGGCCCTTTAAAACCCAAGCCCTGTGCCACCACTGAATCGGGGTTTGTTCCAACTCAGACTCCAGCTTCAGAATCCACTTCCTTGGCTCAATTCAAGCTTTCTATAATTTCTGGGCATTTGAGGATTTTTCCTTATTTTTGTGCCAGCTCTGCCATCATTCAAACAGATGTTTTTCAGACTGGCAAAAGATTGATAATTGAAGTTGAGTGATAAACATGTGGAGATTCATTATACCATTCTCTACGAAGCATGTTTGAAATTTCACATAATAAAAAGTCCTTTTTTTAAAAAGGAATTCTCCATAGAGATTCATAGTGAGATATTTAGAGGTAAAATATTAGGATGGCTGTAGTTTACTTTAAAATACTTTAGAAGGACAGGGTGTCTGGGTGGCTCAGTCAGTTGAGCGTCTGACTCTTGATTTCAGCTCAGGTTATGATCCCAGGGTTGTAGGACTAAGTCCTGCATCGGGCTCTACACTGAGCATGGAGCCTGCTTGGGATTCTCTCTCTTCCCCCCTCTGCCCCACTCCCTCACACTCTCTCTTAAAAAAAATAAAATAAAATAAAAAACAAAAAACAAACCACAAAACAAAAACAAAAAAACAACTTCTGAAGGAAAGAGATAAAGCAAAATGGAAAAATGTTAATAATTATAAAATTTGGGTGACAGGGCATATGGGCGTTCATCATACTATTTTGTGCACTTTTAAGTATGCTTGGAAATTTTTATAATACAAAATCAAAGTATGATAAAAGGATTCTTAGGCATTCTGTACTGGGTCTCTAGACATCTAGTCTACCATATTATTAGAAACAAATATGACATCATATTGAATGATTGAACTTACAAAGAAAGAATCCACCAATGACCCGGCCAAATTGTTGAACAACCGAAGAAAAGGAAGAAATGTATGTACAACGTTGCAAAGCTGTGCAGATCCAGATATGAACAAACTTGTGTGAATGGACAATTAGGGAAGTGGGAAGGTGAGCATACTGGCAGGACACCAAGTCAAGTCAGGATGGGCCTGCCAAAGTGTCCTGTCATTGAGCTTAGTTTTCATTGCATGACTCAGTTATTTGCTGGTTGGTAGCCCCATCCATGTAATAGCAGGATCTAGCTTCCTCCTCTCAGAGTCCAGCCTCCCTGGTTTGGGGGAAGGGGGACTGTCTCCCAGCTCCAGCCTAACTCTCACCTGCTCTCTAAGTGCCTCCAGTCTAGCCCCTTTTGCTGCCTTGCAAGATGCCTGTGAGTCACCATGTCCATTCCAGAACTTCCAGGCCTTGCCTGGAGCCCCACTAGGACAATCCACTACTACATAACCATCTGACAGGAGTAAGTGGGCGTTCAGCAGAATAAATAGCTCAGGGTGGCTTTGGCAATTCTGGTCAAGACCCTTTGACCAGTGGGAAGTGAGGATAGAGGCCCCCCCCTCCCTTCGTTTTCCACTTCTATGGAGAACTATTTGAATAAGAACACATCCACACTGTCAAGAAAGAGCCTGAATTTTCAGGGACAGAGCAGCCTAGACCCATATGTTGAAAAGAAACATTTCCTTGAATTAATAGTAATCTGCAAAGATAACATCTCATTATAGAGAAGATATTTATATTGTTATGCAAAACACCGAGACACTGAGCCATGGGCTCCTTAATTGCTCCATTTAAGAATTAAGTCTTTGGTTCATCTTTGCAAGAACAAGGCATCCATTGATCCAGAGGAAAGAGATATTTGCTCCAGTTCACACATCTTACCATATAGAGAGACAGTGGAAGGTTTTCATTTATAGTTCTCCCCACTCAAGACGTTAGCCAATTACTGGACAGCTTTCAACTTCAAAGTGTCTGGGTTTCCTTTCCCATTAATCAGAGGCTCTGCAGGAGAAATCTTCCAAGGTGAGGCCTAGATCTAACTCCCCTTTCATGGCAAAACCTCACAGGGCATGAACTGGTTCTGTTTTGTGCTCTGTTGTGATGAAATTTTACATCATTGTACTGTTGCACAATAAATATAATCTTAAATTATGTTTTTCGAATTCATATGTCAGTCAACAAATCTTTGATGAGCACCTATTGCCAGGCAAATGTGCTGGTGTTGGAAACACAGCAGCAAAGAAAATAAATGAAATTCTCACAAAGTTAGCACCGTATATAGTTGACCTCATGTACTTTTTTAATGTTTATTTATTTGAGAGAGAGAGAACATGAGTGGGGGACAGGCAGACAGAGAGGGAGAGAGAGACTCCCAAGCAGACTCCGTACTGTCAGTGCAGAGCCCAACATGGGCTTCAAACCCACGAACTGTGAGGTCATGACCCGAGCCGAAATCAAGAGTCAGGCGCTTAAGCGACTGAGCCACCCAGGCGCCCCTTACTTCAGGCACTTTTGCCAATTTCCTAACTCTCAGAACACATGCTGTAATGTTTTTGAGCAAGGTTTGGAGGGGGAAATGTGTAGGGCATGCACAAGAGGCACAGAGAGCGAGGAGTCCCTGGATGCACAGCGGTGGCAACATTGCTACAGTTGGGGCTACCCATGGGTGAGCAGAGGACAGGAGGTCAGAATGGTAGGCACGTGCTCATGGAGGGCCTTGAATGCCAAGATAAAAGCTTGAACTTTATTAGACATAGTGACACTAACAGTTAGTGCTTATTGGGTTCTTAGCCTATGCGCTAAGCGGTATACACGAACTGCCTCATTTTAGTTCTCTCAACAACTCTCCAGGTACTATTATTATCTCCAGATTACAGATGAAAAACTGAGTCACAGAGGTAAAGAAACTTCCCTGGGTCCCACAGTTGCGTGAAAACATTTTTACATGGAGTTGTGTCCTAGAAATCTGGCAGCCTTGAGTCAGATGAATTGCAGAGAGGAGAGACCACAAATAGTTATTGTAAGAGAATCACCAGAGAAAGGTACCAAAAGCCTGAAGTAGAACGGTAGCAGGGGGAATGGGAAGAAAGGAATGGATGCAAATACTGAGTGAATGTGCAGGGCGGTGGCAGAGAAGATTTCACAGATGCCTCCTAGCTACTGAGATTAGATGTCCTGGAGGTCTGTTATTAGAAGAGGCTGAGCCAGGGAGAGACAGATTTGGTGTGGAGGATGTTGAGCTCAGTTTTGGGGTACAGTGAATGTCTAAGGACCCCCAGGAAGGTTACCTCACAAGCACTGAAAATTAGCAATTTGATCTGGGAAAAAATAAAGAGTTGCTGTTATAAATCCGTAAAGGGATTGCACCAAGGTATTAGTCGCAACAGTGGGAGTAAAGGTAGAATAAAGATAGATGATGGATGATTAGATAGATAGATAGATAAATAGATAGAGGAAGGAAGGAAGGAAGGAAGGAAGGAAGGAAGGAAGGAAGGAAGGAAGGAAGGAAGGAAGGAAGAGACAATGGTGCCTAGTGAACACCCACAGTTAGGAGAAGAAAGGGGAGCCCATGGAGGAACAGATCAGAGGCGGCAGATCCAGACAGGTACCTTGTTAGGAAAATGAAGAGATGAGAGAGTTTCCAGAAGTCAAATGCTGAAAAGCCCACAGCCAATTATAACTAAAAAAGACAGGAATTTGGAAATAAGGAATCCTGATGATCATTTCAGAGAATGATCAGAGTTTAAGAAACCCTTAAACTCTGCACATGGGGGAACAAATGGGTACATTACTGGGTCCCACAGTTGCGTGGGATCAAATTGGCAATATGGATCAGAAGAGTTAATACTGCATATCTGGAAATTATACTTCTAGAAATTTATATAGAAAAGGAATACTCCTAGAGATGCAATAAGATACAGCTATGAGGCTGTTGGTCACTATTTTGTTTAAAATCCTGAAAATTTGTCAACAGCACAAACAATGGGGAATATTTAATGGGTACAAAGAGGATTGTAGTTGGTTATAAAGAAGCAGGTTACAACACTGCGTATGTTTCTCCCACCCCCATTCCCCACCTTTTAAAGGAAGGCAATATATAGAGAAATATGGAAGAATATACTGCAAGAATTTCATGATGGTTTTTTCTAGGTGGTAGGATATGATAATTATAAGATCTCTGTTTTCCCTTTCTGCACACCCATTTACCCTCCCTCCCTCCTTTGGATTACCTATATCTACTATAACAACTCTGTCCAATAGAAATATAATGGGAGCCACATATGTAATTTTAAACATCCTAGTAACTACATTTAAAAAGTAAAAAGAAACAGATAAAATAATAATATATTTTCTTTAACCCCAATGTGTCAGTGTCATCATTATAACATGAAACCAACACAGAAAATATTAATGATATCTTAGATTTTTCAAAACACTCAGCCTTCCAAACCTGGTATGTATTTTACATTTACAGAATATTTCAATTTGGACCATCCACATTTTAAGCACCCGATGGCCACATGGCTTCCGTATTAGGTAGCAAAGCTGTATAAAATTAACAGCTAATGTTTATCAAGTGCTTACTATGTGCTAGGAACACTCATGTAAGCCCATTGGGTGGGGATTATAACTCGTTCAACAACACAAAAACTCCTTAAGGTTGTTAGGATTGTTATTGCCTCCGTAAGCATATGTTGCTATTGTCATAACACCGTGGTAAAAGTTTGGGAGCTTTGCACGCCATTTCCCTAATGGGATGGGGGTGGAAGCCAGGTTGCAAAGGCTTATTGAGTCGAAGGGAACTGAGGCAGATGCAGAGAGACTAAAACTTACTCAAAAAGTTTGGTGGTGAAGAAAAGTTAGCAGAAACTAGAGGACGGAAGGCTTTTTGTGGGACAGGGAGACCCAAAGGCAAACGAAGCTAAAGAGGAGGGAGGAGGATGAAAGGTAAAAGAGAAATGGCTGGGGATGTTGTTAGACCAAGTACTCCACAAGAGTGAGGGCTCTGTTGGATAAACACTGCCTGGCCTGTGCTGGGGGGGCTGTGATGGACACCATCGCTTCCTAGCTGAGGGTGGAGGTGGGAGTGTAGCCTGGGAGGTGGGGGGGCAGACCCTGGTAACTCCCTCCTGCAGGTGAATGCCAGAACAGAGTGGAGGCGGTGCTTCCCTGGGGGGAGTTGAACTGAGTGGTGAAGAATGAAAGTTACCCAGCAAAGCAGCAAAAAATGGACGGGATATAGACTTGAAAAATACTTGACTATAAGACCAGGTGACTGGACGAGAAAGATGAGAGAGTGAGGATCTGAGTTCCCAAGCTTCCTGCATGGCCAAGGGCAGAGATAGTAACATCTACTGAGTGGCTGTCTGGAGTCACACATTGGTCCTGTGCACCACATACTAATCTCATTCATCCTCACAGAGGTCCCATATAGTGCTTCCCATTCTGCAGATGTGCAAACCGAAGCAAGATTATTGGCCCTAGTTCTCACCATCAGTAAGTGGAAAAGTCAGAATCGGAGTCCAGGTTGTTCCAGAGATGGAAGGAAGGAGGAGACAAGTTGATGAGGGTCCAGAGGTAGGATGGGTGGTCCAAGGGGCTGGGCAGGCAGGTGTGGAATGAAAGGTAAGCAGACATATGGGATGGTAGGGCCCTCTGGCCTGAGGAAGGCACGAATCAGTCTTTGGACAGAACTCAGCAACTGGGGAGGGACGACAGGCAGGTGGAAGGGAAGGGCTGGGGAACAGAGGTGGGAGAGGGGGTAGGAGGTTTGGTTTAAGGTGGACTGCTGTCCACTGGTGGAGAGAGGAGGCATTTATGTACATGATCAGCTGCGGGTGGGAGAACTTGGCAGAGACTGGGCAGGTGAGAAGGCACAGCAAGAGACAGGGGCCAGGTGGAGAGCATTGTTACTCCAGAACACAGAGGCAGAACACAGAGGCAAGCTTAGAGACCCCCTAAGGGTGACAAGTTCTTCTCTTCACCTACTGCAGAAAAAGCGACAGTAGAGGAAGAGGCCCTAAGATGAGCAGAAATAGAGGAAACCAGGTTAGGGATAAATATCCACACAGGGAGGGGAAGGATGGAGGGAAATTAGAGAGTTACCAGAGAGGAAAGCCAGAGAAAGGAGGCTTGGAACAGGGAAACGGGAGGGAGGGTGAAGGTAGAACTGCCATCATCCAGCACACCCAGCACACCAGCAACCCATCCCTAACCCAGAGAACGCCTGTCTTGGGAGTTAGCTGCAGCAGCAGGGTGGGGACGGAATGGGAGTGAAACCCGAGCCAGATCACTGACCTGTCCCAGCTCAATGGAGACTGCGACCAGACTCAAGTCACTGGTCCTGTGCAGTCTGTTTCTTCATCCGAAATATGGGGTTCATGACAGACAGCTAGATGTCAAAGGACTTCGCAAGCACCAGGTCCACAAGGGAAGGTGTTATTATAAGGCCTATCAAGTTAATAACAACAGGTATCCTCAGAACCATGCAGATGACAATAGATGTGGCCAGTGTAGATGCCAAGTCTAGAAATGAATGGCCCGGTAGATTCCAAGCTCCTCTACCTGCCCAGTGTAGCGAGTTCGCGGCCAATATCCAGCCTCACGTTGGGGTAGGAGGCGAGGGCCTGCGGTTAGACAGATGGGGTTCGTCTCTGGCCAGGGGCGCAAGGCCCGCAGCAGGGTTAAACTTGCTCCGGCTCCTGTCTTCTCCGTGGCAGCCCCCTGTCGCCGCAGAGCACAGGCCCAGGCAATGCTTATCCAACTGAACCCGCGTCCCCGCGGGGATCTTGCTCCAACAAAATACCCAGCCATCTCCTTCTAACTAAAGCGAAAATCCCTTCGTTCCGTGCCCTTGCCCAGCTCCGCACACTTGCCCCCTTAGTGGTGTGGCCTGCTCAGGTCGCCGCTCGGCCCGGCTGAGCTTCCCCTTTTCCAGGACTGAAGCTGGGGCAAAGGAGGAGGGGGAAGAAATAAATGAAAAGTCGGGGTGGAGGGTGGAGCAGCGAGACAGGGAGGGGGATAGACAGCCTGAGACATAAACGGGAGAGAGACAGAGAGACCTGTACAGAGCCAAAAAGATCCGGAGAGGTCGCAAAAGAGGCACTGGCGCTCGCCACGGATTCGTTAAGGATTCCTTCCGCAGGCATTTCTGATGAGGCTCCGCCGCGCTCGGCCCGGGGCTGCCCGGGACGCGAAGGGCTGCAGGGTGCGGTCGCCTCGCCTCACCTCCCCCCTCTCGCCGCCCCCTCCCCACCTCGCCCAAGGGGGCCGGAACGGCGTCGGCGCGCGGGGGCTTTTCGGCGCAGTCGAGTGGAAAATAGACTTTAACCCGCTTTGTGGCGACAGGGGCGCCCGAAGCGCTCTCCCGGACCGGGGCTCCCGGCGCTCAGGCGGGCCACTCCCAAGACCCGGCCTGGAGTCCCTGCAGAGTCACGCGGCACGCGGAACCCCTGGCCTCGGGGCGCCGGCAAGGCCTAGGCCGGATCTGCGCACCCGGCCACAGCCGGGCCGCCCCGACAGACCCCGGCGACGGCGAGGAAGCGAAACGCGCTGCGGTCCCCTCCTTGCAGTGCTCTGGCAGGGTCCGGGTCCCAGCCTCCCCACCACCGCCCAGCGCCCTCCTAGGCCTCCGTGCGGTGTTTCCTGCGGCCTGGAAGGCCCGGGTGAAAAAGTTTGCTGAGTACTGGTTCTCTTCACCCTCTCACCCCCAGGGAATTATTGCAAGAAACGGAAACCTGACGGAGCAGAGTCGTCCGCTGCTCCGCGGTCGCAGGTGGAAGGTGAGGGTCAGGGGAGGCCAGGCGGCCGCTGCGTTCCCGGGATGGCTGGGATGCATTCTTGGAGACAGGGTCGACTGCTCGGCGAGCTTCAAGTTAAGGCTCGAGGCCCTGGCCTGGCCCGCCTGCACCTGAGCCCCACGACCAGAGAAGGCGAGAAAAGCAGATCGTCCTCTGCTGAGGCCCGCCGTCCCGGTGCGAGCAGACCGCGGTGGCTGTGGCTGGGCCAAGGAGGTGCTTCCGAACACGGATTTGCTGCTTGAGGTCTGCAAAGTGACCACTCCGGTGGCTCTTCTCGCGCTGTCCCCGGCCTGGCCCCTGGGTGAAAAGAACTGGGCGTCCCCTTTCTGGAGCCGTCTCCCATAACACTCAGAAAACGCGAAACCTCACGAACGAGGGCGCGGCTTTCAGACCCGCGTCCCAAGAGACAGATGGTGGGTGAGCGGGAGGGTCCTGGAGGCCAGGGAGCTCGTTCTCGGAGAACCTATTTGTTGGGCAAAACCCACCCACCCTCCACTCGGATCCAAGTTGCCTGAGAACTGAAACGACATCCCAGGATGAATTGGAGGGGGTTCAACTGAGTTACACATCGGGAAGTGGGGCTGGAGATTTTCCCAAGCCCCAAGGCCCCTCGGACGCCTTCTTCGGCTCTCGCGTGGGCTGAGGTGGTTGGAGCGGTCGCCAGACTCAGCTAAAGGGCAGAGACGCGAGGAGAAGCTTGTGGCAAGGGGCGGATGAGGGGTGGGGGGGAGGCCTAGATCGCCCAGCAAAGGCTCCAGTCCGCTTTTTGCCTCCGACTGCTGGCTCCTTCCCCACCCGCCGTCCCTCGCCCCGCCCCGCCCCGCCCCCCACCTTGGGGCAGGTGAGCGGCGGCCAATGGGCGAGCGCGGGGCAGGTGCCGGCTAACTCGCGCCTCGCAGAGCAGCGGCCGAGGCTGAGCTGGGCAGTGCTGGGAGGACCAGGGGCGGGGGTCGGTCCTGGCTGGACTCGGGAGGGAGGGGGCCGGGCTCAGCCCCCAGGCCGTAGAGGCAGCTCGTAGCCTCGCACGGAACCCGCGCCAGTGCCTGAGCCGGGAGCTGCCCGCTCGGCCCCAGAGGCCGGCGCGCCTAGCTGCGCGCGGTGGCCCGACTCCGCGTTCGCTCGCTCGCACGCCCCTCGCCTCACCGCGCCTGGCTCGCCGGCCGGGTCTGAGCGCGGGCGGGCGGGCGGGGGAGGTGAGGGGTGCTGGTGTGTGTGCATGTGCCTGGCTGGGTGCACACCCCGCACGGCGGCGGCGCCAGGACG
This sequence comes from Felis catus, assembly GCF_018350175.1. Lineage (NCBI taxonomy): Eukaryota > Metazoa > Chordata > Mammalia > Carnivora > Felidae > Felis > Felis catus. The sequence goes on from NC_058370.1 coordinate 89,361,064, forward strand.
CGGAGCGCTCCCCAGAGCCCAGCTGCCTCGCTCGGCTCTGGCGACCGCGACCATGTTCCAGCCCACAGCCAAACGCGGCTTTACCATCGAGTCCTTGGTAGCCAAGGACGGCGGCACCGGCGGGGGCACTGGCGGCGGGGGCGCCGGCTCCCATCCCCTGGCGGCGGCCGCCTCGGAGGAGCCACTCCGGCCCACGGCGCTCAATTACCCTCACCCCGGCGCGGCCGAGGCGGCCTTCGTGAGCGGCTTCCCCGCTGCCGCCGCCGCCGCCGCCGCCGCGGGCGCCGGCCGCTCGCTCTACGGTGGGCCCGAGCTTGTGTTCCCCGAGGCCATGAACCACCCCGCGCTGACCGTGCACCCGGCGCACCAGCTGGGCGCCTCCCCGCTGCAGCCCCCGCACTCCTTCTTCGGCGCCCAGCACCGGGACCCTCTGCACTTCTACCCCTGGGTCCTGCGGAACCGCTTCTTCGGCCACCGCTTCCAGGGTGAGTGCCCATGCTGTGCCCGCTTAGGCGGCCGGCCAGCGCCCACGCTGCGGTTGCGCGGGGGAGGCTCGGGGGCGCGCGGGGCTGTTCAGAAGTTGTTGAAAGAAGGCTGTGGGTCGGCAGAGGCCGATCCCCGAATGTGGAAGAGCCGCGGCGGATCCATTCGCGCTACCGCGGTGTTGGGTTCCCTTCCAGAGAGCCAGGTTGGGACCTCCAGGCTTTCCCAGAAACGATGCGGGTCCGGACGCCAAGCCCGGGCGCATCCTTGGAGACTCTGCTGATCCTCCCCGCGGCCTGCCAGAATCCCTCCCGGCCGAGCCAGTCGCAGTCCAGTGAGCGCAGCGCTCACGGTTCTCCCTCCGCCCCAGCTGGACCTGGGACCATACTTCGCTTACACATCCACCACCAACTCCCAGATATCCGCCCTCGCTGGCGCGTCGGAGCAGGGCAAAGTCTACCCGCGTGTCCCGGGTCTGTGGAAAGAAGGGGCAGCAGGGAGGGCAAACTGGAGAGTTAATGTTCAGTGTGGAGTGTTCCACTGTCTTGGGGTGTTTCTCAGCAACCTCGACCCGACTTCTCCAAGTTACAAGTGCCTCTCAGACGCAGGGTCGGGAAGGTTTGCAACAGCAACCGGCTTCGTCCGCCCTGCGCGGACTCTGGGAGCCCGCCCGGCTGCTGGGGGACCGACGGCAGTCCTCCCAGGCAGGGGGCGGGGGCAGAGGACTTTTAAGGTCAGAGGCAGGCTGTTCTCCCATCTCTGCACTGGGCAGTGGGTTTGCTAATGAAGATACCCCACTGGCCTTACACACGCACACACACGTTTTAATTATCTGACTTTTCCGAAGGAAATAGAGTTGCATTTGTTGGAGTTCGTTTTCTTCCTTGAATTTGTTAAAGTTTGTTTCTCTTTTCTTGTCTTTTTTTTTTTTTTAAAGAATGGCCTTAATTTGTGAAGTAATTGCTTTAGTTTCCAGTTTTATTTTGTTAGTGTGGACGGGACTGGACCTCAGCCTTGTGAGGTTCTATGACTCAGAGCTAGGTAACCCGGCTTTTAGTGAAACAAATGAAAAGGATATGGCTAGAGAGAGCTTCGGCTACCAACCTAATCTGACGATAAACCGCGGTCTACACAAAGTAAACCAGATGCTTGGTACCATTATTTAGGTAACAGAAGAAAAATGATCTTTTGAAGCTTTGACTATAGGTGCTTCACTGTTTCACCGAGAGCCGCTTTCCCGGTCCTGCTTTGTCAATTTGCTTAGTCCCATCTGACCAGTAGATATTGACCCAGCAGATCCCACAAAATAAAAGAATGTAATTACTTGAACAAGAATTTTTGTGGGCAGACTTGTCCCCCTGGGATTTCAAAGATTTGCCCAAATCATCTTGGGGGCAAAAAAAAAAAAAAAAAAAAAAGCCTATGGTGTCAGCCGCTTTGGGCATGAAACTTGTCAATTACAATCATTGTTTACTGCTATAAATGAAGTTTTATTCAAAACTGAGTAAACCACTTCGGTACTCCATGGGGCCTGGCCTGGGTCTCAAAACCTGGCACCCATGGGCCGATCTGAGAGACGCGGCTGCTTTTGAACCGTCGGAACGGGGCACAAGGGGCCCGTGGTTAGAAGGATGGTGCAGAGACAGGGACTCAGAGGAAAGAGCAGAACCGATCCTAAGCCCTGTGGTCTCTGTTCATCCGATGGTCTCTGCACTGCAGCTGTGCCCTTGGCTTCGGACCCGGGGCCCCACGCCCTCCGCTCTGCCTTTCCCGCCTCTAGCCTCGTCCCCGCGGGCGCGGGGCGCTGAGGGCCGGGGGCACCTCGCGACAGATCCAGCTCCGAGCATTCCCAGCCAAGCGAGGCCAGATGAATTCTCCGAAAAACCTTCTCAGAAATTGCCGCCGCTCCCTGAGCCATCAGTCCCGGCGGGCACGTTGTCGAGTTGCAAAAACGGTTGGATTTTTCTCTCAAGAACCGTGTCTGGACGCGGAGATGGAGCCATGCGTGGCCGAATTTTTGAACTCGGAAATCCGTTGGACACTGAAGGACTTTTCGGACGCTGACACGTTTCGGCTTTGGGTCCGGTCTTCATCGCTGCAGCCCGGTGCGCGCCCCGGCGGCTGTGAGCTTTGCGGTCCCAACGGGGCCTTGGGGCTGCGGGCAGAGCCGTCCCAGGCCCTCCGGCGCCGCGTTTTCTAGAGAACCGGGTCTCTGCGATGCTCATTTCAGCCCCGTTTTAATGCAAGAAACGAAACCCTACACGAACGAAAAGGAACATGTCTGCGCTCGGTGCGCAGTGCTCTCGGGCAGCACGGGCCCGCGCGCAGGCAAGCAGCTTTTCCGGCAGAGCCAGGAGGTGGAAGAGGCAGAGCCCACGCGGGATGTCTGGATCAGGCGTCAGGATCCTGAAGCCGGTGGCCTTCGAGGCCTAAAGGGGAGGAGCCGGCGGAGACGCGGAGTTGGCCGCACTTCGGTGTTATTACCCGGACTCAGGAACTTTCCAGGCCAAGAACAGCGTCAGGAGGGGGCCTGGGAAGCCCCAACCCACTGGGACCGGCGTTTGCAATGGGCCGGTGCATCAAAGGGCGCCTTTGTTCCGGCAGGAGGAGGGGGAATGAGGTTATCTCCGCAGTTTGGCCGGCCTCTCCTTCTTGTTGCCCCGGGCTCCTCCGCCCAGCCAGCCACCCAGAACCCCGGGCCAGCCCGGGCCTCTCCAGAAGAGAGTGCAGCGACTGCCTGGGCACTTCGGATCCCTAGCTCCCACCTTCAGCCACCTCACTCCTGGGAGTCTCTATTGCCAGTCATTGCCTTGGAGGGGCCTGAAGTGAGAGGCCGGAGCAAAATGGGCTGGGGTTCAGTTCCTCCTGGCTCCAGGGAAGGCTAACTCAGCCCCTCTCCACTTTTCCACTATCCTTGTCTGAAACTGACAGCCCACTCCCACAGGCCAGAACTACTGCATGGAAACAGGCCACGCTGCACCCCAGCCCCAAGCTTGTTCTGTTCTTGTGGTCCAGTTAGGGGGAACTGAAGCTGTGGTTGGGACTGTTGAGGCCCCCTACCCATAATGAGAGGGTACCAGGCACATAGGCACCTAAGGCATCACTGTCCTTACAGAAACATAGAGCTATTGATCAGTTTCTCAGGATGGTTAGTTTTGCACTAAACCACCTCTTTCTTATAGGGAAAGGCCTGGCTTCTTTTGAAATCCAATCTGTCATCACTTTTCAGCATGTTGAGTAATTTTCCTGCCCCTTGCTTCTTCGAGGTTGGGTCAGAAGGACCCCCGTGCTTCTGCACATACAGAATACTATACATATGCTATCTGCCCCCAACAGAACATTACAATAAACCAAGCAACCCAGCTTTTCCTAAAATAGCCAGACTTGAGGCAAAGGGACATGCGTATGTCAGGAGAGAGAAGCTTGTTGCTTCCATCTTCCACTTTGGGTTTATAAAGACAAAGACAGAGAACTTCACCGCACAAGTGACCCACACACACTCCCAGAATTACAAAACAGCCATCAAGTCACACACACTGAGGCAGACTGTAGTTCTGCTTTCTCAGCCACAGACTGCCCTAGGCACCCCTGCACCCCATTCGCTCTCACCTACAGGGTCTCTCCAGGCTGCCGCCTCGCTTTTCACTAGCCTGGGTCAGTTGAGCTGCTGAGGCCAAACCCTGTGAACTCTGGGATGATCAAGGCCTTTTCCCTCTCCAGATCACTTGTCCAGAGGAAAAACCACCGTTGGGACTTCACCCAGGCTCAGAACAATGCTGTGTTTTGAAGCAACTTAATATCAACAAGAAGTATTTGCTTCCCACTCACCTCTCCCACCTTTCCCTGGCCTAATCACACTGGTACCCACTTAAGACTTTAATTCTTATTTCTACTTGGATCAGTCTCCTCCTTTCTCTCCTCATTATTCCTCTCTTCCAGACCATCTCCCCTGATCATCTGTCCCCTCCACCACTACCAGTTAAACTGCCTTCAGTCAGGCCTAACAGCCCTCGGCCTGCTGCCACCTTGAAGGGCCCACTGGGCAGGCTGTCCCCCTCCATCCCCCCTATGATGTGATCCCACTCCCTTTTGTAGCTGCACAGATCCAGCCACTTGAAATGGATAAGTGATTGTCAGGGGACTTTATCTCCCCTCTAGCAATCTTGTTCCACAGAAAACCTCAGCAATAAAGTTCACCTGTGTAGGTGTCCAAACTCCAAGGACCCAAGTCCTCCAAAGAAAGTAATGCCAATCAGTATCCGCCAGCAGAGGGACATGAAGTTACCTGGAGAGTTTTAGCAACAACATCTCAATTATATGACCTTACTTCACTTACAGAAGTGTTTCCAGAGATGGGAGATCTCAACGGAGATCCAAACAATTATCTTAAACAAAACAACAGGTCAAATTGGGTAAAACCAGTGGCCATTTCTGAAGAAATTAATTGGATCAGTCAAATCTCAACAGCTAACTGTGTGAAAACATTCCATCTAGGGCTCTGCATTGTCAGTGGGTCAGGGGGACTGTTATGTGCCACTGCATGAGATCCATGGGTGATGTAAGGGCCTGTTTCAAGCCTGTTAGCATGTGCAACCAAGCCAGAGATTGTGTGAAGGCCTAGTGGGGGGTTTATTGAGACTGAAGCTGTGGGTGGAAGCTTATTTTGGCTTCTGTAGTTCCTGACCTAACCACCCGGCCTCATTGAACCCAGTGTCAGCCCCTCCTCCTGCAGGTAGGAGCTGAGTTCCCATGATGGCCAACATTTGCCAAGGGACAATCACACTCTTTGAAAATCCTGTATGGTAGATGGGAGAAAAAGACAGTAGGGAGGCTGGAGCATATATTTACACACGCCCATGCAGAAACCAATATATCTATATCTATATATATTAGAGAGAAAGATGACATCTAGATATTTATACACGTGTTTCTTCAGCACGGGACTATTCAGGGATGAAGCAAGGCCTTTTCCCACGGAGAGCAGTAGGAGTCTCCTGTGGGGAGTGGGCTTTACCAGAAGGCCTGGGGGAAAGAGGTGGGGAAGGGGGAGGAAGAAGCCTGACCTTAGACCTTCAGGAGTTGCTTGGACGTTGACCTAGCTGCTGGCCTATTTTTACCACTTGCAAGGTAGAGCCTGAGCCTGTTGGCAAGAATTTTCAAAGGGCTAGCAGCCTAATCATTTAGCTGCAAGGCTGGTTTAAACAGGTGTGAAAAGAGAGTGCCTTGGGTACCTACCTTCTAGTTCTTGAAAATGTGTTTGGCATGAGGGTGTCACTTTCCTGACATCCAGCCCTGTCTCTACTCTTGGCCTTTCTGAGGGAAATAGGACAGGGCAAAGTGGACAAAGAGAGCTAAGGGACTTTTCCCACCCCCTGGCCTCTTCCGCTGCTCCAGGCGCTGTGGATTTGGGCCGGCTGGCGCCTCACTAGGCCTGGGCCCTCCTCCTGGCCCAACGGAGTGATCCGCAGCTCTGCTATTCCACCCCTCCCGCGACTGACAGGGTAGCACTCTGACCCTAACTCTCCCCCCTGGGTGTCGGGGGAGGACAGGGGATTGGACTTTAGGAAGGGGCGGCGAGAGGGAAAGGGAGAAGTGGGGGCGGGGAGTCAAGGATTGGAGAGGGTAGAGAAGCGCCGAGGGCGTTTGCTAGCCGGGCCAGAGGGCCGGGGTTGGCCGGCTCCCGCGGGCGGGCCGGCGGCGGCCCGGCTGCGGCTCACGGCGCCCCTTCTCTCTGTCTGTACCTGCTGTGTTGCCGTCGGCGGCGCGGCCGCAGCGAGCGACGTGCCCCAGGACGGGCTGCTTCTGCACGGCCCCTTCGCTCGCAAGCCCAAGCGGATCCGCACGGCCTTCTCGCCCTCGCAGCTCCTGCGGCTGGAGCGCGCCTTCGAGAAGAACCACTACGTGGTGGGCGCCGAGCGGAAGCAGCTGGCCGGCAGCCTCAGCCTCTCCGAGACGCAGGTAATAACCACCCCGCGGGCCTCCGCGCTCGGCCGGACAGCCCAGGTGGAGGGGGGGGGGGGGAGGACGGGCAGGTGCAGGAGGAGCCCGACTCTCATCCCCGCCTTCTCCGGAGCTCTGTCCCACCCAGTTCCAAAAGCCACCACGGCCTCTACCCCGCGGCCCTCCAGCTAAACCAGTCTTTAGAGCCCCTTCCCTCCCGCTGCGCTTAGCCTCGCGGAGGCCGCAGGACCTCTGTCAAGCACTAAGTACCACCAGGAGGTTGGAATCAAACCACTTCCCCAGTCTGCTCTGCCAGCCCATAGGAGGTGCCAGTTTATCAGGAGGAGGCAGGGCGTGGAGCCCCACGCCCCAGTCACTCCTGAGCTGCCTCTGAGTCCACTGGAGCCGTCTCAGTCCTGTGGTTACTGCAGCCCTTCTCCCGCCACTCTTCCGGGGGTGCTCGCAGTTTTGTGGGATGGCCAGACCTTTCCCACACTGGCTTTGCTGCTTGGGCTTTTCATGGGCAGAGCTGGCGAAGGCGGATGGGGTGTGTGGAGAAAGCCCACGTGTCCTCAGGCTGTAAACATCAGAAGCAGAGGAGATTAGCCGGGAAGGGGCCCGACCCTGCTTGGGGTCCCAGGGTGGCACTGATCTCTGCGCAGACAGGGCTCTCAAAACTGGTAAACGTTTGGGCGCGCAGACAGGGGATGGTGCGAAAGTAGAGTCTGGGAGTCAGGGACTGTGTTCAAACACTGGAAGGGCCGTTGAGCTGGGGAAAGGAACAAACTCCATGGTGTTGGAGGGGTTTTGAACTGGGTGACATTACAGGAGTGTTTTTGTAATGGATAATTAAGAAAAGAAAAATTTTAAGAACTAGATTGGAGTTATAGGGAGGCAGACTTGGGTTTGTTATGTGTAAAGACTTCGCCATAAATAAATGCTGCCTGGAAGCACCGCCTAAGCTCTTGGTCCCTGGGAGTAAGACTTGCTGGAGGGGCTGGCTGGTGCCCTGGAGGCGGATTTCAGGGTCTGAATGGGCCTCGGGAGACCTTACTCCCTTATGTCCCTGACAGCTCCCAGATCTGCAAATGAGAGAGGTATGCTTGTCCGCTTTTTATCCTCCTCTCCCCTTTCCTGCTGGTCTGGCCCCTACTACACCACCGCCAGCATCCCGGATACACCACCCTGGTCCCGGATCTTGAGGGGGCAGCCTGGGGTCTCCTTGGAGCAGTGAAGATAGGAAGGGGGCTCAGACCCTAACTGCCTCCCAGTTCCCCTGGCGGACATCACCCGCCGGTCCTCGCGTCCCATTTTGGCATCTATTGTCTCATCTGTCTGATGCCCCCATTTAATCAATGCATTACTCTGGACTCCACTGCAGGACCCACGCTTTTTCAGATTTGCTAGCTGGGCTGTTCTAACAGCAGAGATTAAGCTTATGATAGAGTTAATTTTTAAAATGTTTTAAAGAAAGATGTTAAAAAAACAAGTTAAAAATATAATACCCCCGTTCCCTCCTGGGAGTGTTTTAAAATTATTGTCTAAAACAAGGTGTCAACTTAAGAATGGTGTTTATAGTTAACATCATTTAAAAAGTATTAGTTATTAATTTTAATTGCATAAGTGTAAGAAAACAAAATGGTTTATAATCCTCCCACCCACAGATTAACACTTGTTGAAATAATGTCATTGCTTTTAAACTTTCAGTTTTTTAGCTCAGTGAGAGGATTTTTAATTAACTTTCTTTCACACCAAATCTAGCTGCCTATTTGCTCCTAACAATGCCAGTTAGTAAATGTAATGATTGTTTCTTTCATTTTCATTATGTTCCAAACACATTTAAAATAAAACCCAGATAGACTAATATATCCAGCATCACTATCAAAACTCTTATGTCTACTCATATTCTATCTATAAGTGAGCTGGTTTTAGCATATGGAACAAGAAACCACAATAGAACTATGGGAGGTTTGAGCCTGAGAAACCTCCTTAGGCTCATCTATTCAGGTGAGGATTCTGGGAAAGAGACACCAACTGGGCAGAGCTCCCTAGGCAGGCAGTTTGGATTTCATTATCTGTGTGACCCTGGATGAGTTACTCAACTTCTCTGAGCTGTGATGTTCTCATCCGGAAGATAGATTGTTTAAAGATTAAAGTCACCTAATATGAACTCAAATAATATTAATTCTCATCCCCAGTCCTTCCCTTCCCTTTGTTTAAAGTAGTGTATCAGGTTAGTGTTACAGTAAGCCCCAAACCTGGGTTTCCTGACTTAGTCCAGTGTTTCTTCTGCCCCATGCAGTCTCCTTCATCATCAGAGCTTTCTGTCCCTCTGGTACTTATTATTTGGACTTATGCCATATATTTAATTAATTGTCCATCTTTCAGTATTTATCAGGCAAGCTTACCTGTCATTTCCAGCTATCAGCTGTTCGTCAAGCGACGGTCTCTCTCATCAGTTCCCTGCCATCTATTTCTACTGTCAGTACCTACATTTGTCTCTCAGGGCTCTCCAATCCATCACAGATAGCTGTTTTATATCTAGCCACGCACTTCTGTCTGCTCTCATTAAACTGCCTCTCCATAGCTAGTTAATTTATATATTCTATTAATTATAATCTTCCTAATAATAGCTCTCATTTACCCAACTGTTGATTATTTCCTTATCATCTGTTCTATCTTCTGTGTATCTACCATCCATCTCAAGCTTCCATCTCTGCAGATCTAGTTAGCTACCGACAGATGCATGTTCAAATATCTGCTAGTGCTTACCTGTCATGTCATCAGCTCTGCCTTTGTCTTCATTCTGGGCCTCAGTCTGCTGTATCTGTAAGATTTGATGAAATCAACTCCATGGTTCTTTCCAGCCCTGAGTTTCTGGCTCATCTATATTCTACTTCTCTGTGTTTCTATATAATGCTTCCTGCAAGTTCTCAGAGCTCACAGTACATCTCCCATATATCATAATACACATAGGACTTTGCTGTGGTTTAATTATCTATCATGTCCAAATGTCACTCTGTGGACTGGCTAGATCTATTGCACCAAGAAATCTTAAAATACAGTTTCCCAGGCCCCATTCAGGAGATTCTCTTAGGAGTTCCAGGATGGGATCCAGGAAATGTTTTTAAAACAGCCCTCTGGGTGATTCTGATGAATAACAGGCCAGCTCTGGGAGCCAGAGGTCAAGCCTTCTTGTTTCTCTCTATACCGTAGGGTCCAGCTCAATGACCAGCAAGGCATAGAGGCTTCATAAACATGTATCAAGTGAATAGGCGAATTTCTCTTGATTGTACTCATATCCATGTGTTAACTTTATCAGTCATTTCCCTTGCTTTCTGCAGTCACTGACCCCTTCCTGTCCCTCTGTTTTCTATCTTTCCCTTGCATTTTAATCTACATGATCTCATTTTCTCCACCAGTTCATGGATAAAACTTCTGGGAGAGTTAAGGAAATCAACGTGTGGGTCTTAACCCAGCCAGAGCTCAGGGGTGTATGCATACTCAAAGCTTTAGTATGGAGTGTTGGCAGGTGGGAAACCTGGGCTTCTTTGTTGGGGGCAGGTTTGTGTGTTTGGTTGAGAGAGGGTGTTTGTACTGGGACGGCGGTGGATCAATCCAGGAAGTGGAGGGAGTGGTCCTGGGAAAAGGGCTAGTTCTCCCCTCTGGCTCTAATTACTTGCTCCTCACTGCTGTGGTGCAGCCTCAGCGTCTGACCTCGATGACTGAATGAGGCCCATTTAAGCTTCAGTCTGGTGGCACAGACCCGGATTTGGGTCAGATCAGAGCTGTGAGGGCAAGTGAGTGTGTGTGTGTGTGTGTGTGTGTGTGTGTGTGTGTGTGTGTGTGTAACATGTATGTGCCACAGTGTGGAGCACAGATGAGCAGTGAGATGATGCCCAAAGGTCAGGTGATATCATATATACACATGGCACGGACAGCAGCTCGGGTGCTTATGTGCATGTGTGGAGTGACACGTTAGTTTTATGGGGAATGAGAGAAAGCATTTGTTTGCTCCAGGCTGATCAATTGGTCCGTGTTTCCAGCTGCCCTGTCTGCTTTGACCAGTTCAGCAGGTGTTTCTTCACCTTTTCCGGCTTTGAGTTCACTTGAGCTATGAGGGAAAGGAGTGTAGAAATGGAGTCTTTAGCCTTGGAGATTCCTCATCTGGTGGTGGGAGCAAAATGTAAAGTGTGCACACTTATGGGATATGCACAGGGTGAGTGACCGGAGTCCCCTTGAAGTCACACCATGACTGAGGAAGATAAGGGGAGACCTGTATGGGTGGAAGGCTCCCAGGAGACCTCAGGCCCAGAAGGCTCAGTGGGATGCATAGGATTCTAGGTTGGTGGGAAGGAAGGGGAGGGTTTGAAGTGGGTGAGTTAAGATGGAGTGGGAGCTGACAAGTCTGGCCACCATCTTGGGGCCCAAGAACAGGTAGGGAGGTCTTAGAAGGAAGGAGTGTATAGTTACCCGCCTATGGGTTTTTCCCCCAGGAGCATGGTAAGGAGACTTCCTGGGGCCCCTTCCTGCTCTGAAAAGCTCTGTTTTGGGGGGGACAGATGAGAAGGAAATACCAAAATGACTTGAATTTTAGGGAAAGGTCAAGAGGCCTTTGTTGCTAGCTTATTGTTGGTTCTGAGATGGACTCATCCCTTCTTCAAGTCTTGGCTTTTCTCCAAAAATTTCTGCATCATTCATGTTCCAGGAGTCCAGTGGGAGGCAGGACAGGGCAGGGGAGGTAAGGCAGACTGGAGTGGTTCTCCAGGGCCTGGTCCTGCGGAGGCGGATGAATCTTGATGTCTCTCTGAGAGTGAGGGCAAGCATCCAGGATGGTCGGACAGAGGAGGAGACAGGAAAGCTTAGGAAGAGTTAAGGCTATGGTTGATGGGGAGTCAGAGGTGGCTTCAGTTTGGTGGGGTGAGGGCTGAGCTTCATGACATTGGGCTTGACCCTGTGAGTGAGAGTAGCTCATATGATCAAATAGTAGGAAATGGATCCCCAGTGGAAAAGGCTGTTATCTCGATAGGGTGTTCAAACTTCTTGAGGACAAGTATTTGTCTGAAAGTATGCAGGCAGGAGCCACAGACTCTTCCATTTGGGAGGGACTAAAGTTGGGGACTAGTAGAAAAGAAGGGTCCAAATCTGGTTCATTCAAATAGGTTATTCGAAAGTAAAATCTGAAACAATTGGCTGGAGCTGTAGTTGGCTTGTGTGTTAGTTCCTTTGTCCATTCATTTGTTCGTTAATACATACACACCTTCATTCATCAATGCATACATACATCAATCAGTCCTTTAATACATTAATGCATGCATGCATTCCTTCATTTATCCACAGCACTTTTTTCGTCCTGTTTGACTCATGCTGACCCTTGTGCCCCCCAACAATAGGTCTTTCTCCCTCCCCCAGATTCTCCCTAGAAGTGGTTAATCCAATTCACAACATGGAGAATTAAGAATTGACCCTCTTGGGGGAGCCTGGCTGGCTCAGTCGGTAGAGCATGCAATTCTAGATCTTGGGGTTCAGTGTAGAGATTACTTAAATAAATAAAACTTTTAAAAATCTTTAAAAAAATTAAAATAAAAAAGTTGACCCTCTTGTAGAAGTGTCCACTGAACTAAACCCATCTTTCCAGCAATTGCACTTCCCAAACCCATTTTCTGATTAGATCTCAATTCCCTCCACCATTGATTTTCTTCAGCTTTCCATTTCTGACCTAGGCACCTCTTGCCAAGAGCAGAGTGCAGGTCACTTCACCTCTGCCCAGCTTGCTGAACAGACTGGAACATGCCCACTGGGACTCTAGAGTAGACTTATACACTGCTTTGATTCTCCGGGTTCTCACAGCCTGATGAGGAGACAGAGGTTCAAGCAAATAAATTAACCCACTGCTGGGGTCACTGTTGCTGCGACAGGGAAAAGTACTAAGGAAGTACAGATGGGCAATAGGGCAGGCCCAGCCTAGGAACATCTGAGCAGGAATTTGAAGGCTAAGGAAGAGTACCCCATGTGGGTAACTCAGGCAAAAGTGGAGAATCTTGGAAGGATCCGGCTTACCTGAAAAAGAGACATTCAATGGGATGGGGACTTTGGAGACCACAGGGAACCTCTCTGCAAACCCAGGAGACTCAGAGATGGGGGAGGGATTCCTTTAGCCAACATCCCAACTGTGTCTTTGAGGGCTCATGTGCAGATGTTCCGGGGAGGCAGGTGCAGAATAGGCACAGCTCCCCCAGAGCTGGTAGCCTTTCTAGGGCCTCTGTCCTCTAGGGAAAGGGCTCCGGGGTGACCCCAGAGGCTGGGTTAGAGAGGTTGATGGGATGTCACTCTTGTCTCATACTACACTCAGAGCCCAGTTCTTCTTCTTTTTCTAAGTAAAAAATAACTATTAACTGTTATCAGTAATGCATTAAAGAAAAGTCAGAAAAGTGGAAAGAAGAAAGAAATGTCACTCTCACTTTAGGTACATTTCCTTCTAGTCTTTTTTTCCCCATGCATAGATTTTATTTTCCATGGTTGTGATCACACTGTGCCCAAACTGCATCCTGCCGTTTTCACTGATATTATGAAGTCAGAAGCATCCCCCTGTTATTACAGTCTTTGTAAACAGCATCTGGTCACTCAGCCTAAGGCTGTTCAGAAGCTAGCCAGTCTGCCTAGGGAGAGAGTTTGCATCCCTGTTTCTAAAAATCTGCCTCCTTGACCCCAGTCGTTTTCATGGAGAAAATATTCCGAATCACCTTTCATTTGGGTGTGCCAGGAAGCTGGCCCTTGCCTGAAAACATATCCTGCACCTGGGGTTCCACCACTGGAAACTTTCTTTCTTTGGGCCAGTGTTGTGAGGCGAGGGTAGCAGGCTGGGTCCATCCATCCTTCCTGGAAGGAGACTTGGGAGTTGTGTGGGAGGGAGAAGGTGCAGGAAGGGCCCTAGGTCCTGGTGTTGCCCAGGGCTTCCCTGGATTGCCCCATCGCTAGGCTGGGCACACTTAACCCTTAGCCAGCCCCTTGGGCTCTCAGGAATGCTGCCCCAACCCCGCATCCAGGCCTGAGTCACACAAAAATGCCTGGCACAGGAGCTCACCCACCTACTGGCTGGTGTAGTGTCAGTGGGCTCCACGATAGGGGGTGGGGACCAGGCTGGCTGCCACACAGTTCTGCCACGCAGAACCACCCAGGGCCTAGCCAGCCTGGTACCCAAGGAAAGGTGGTTATGGAATCTAGAAGTCTTGCACCCAGAGCATCTACCATTCTCCCTTGTCTACCTAGGGTGAGACATGCAGGCGACAGGTTTGCACCTTACTCTAGAAATGAGGGAAGAAGATCCTCCTCTTACTCCATCCACCAGGCCAGGCACCTCATCTCTTCCTGTCTCTGGCTGGCTGCCCCCACCCCCAACCAGTGCTCTAAAATCAAGGGGTAGGGCAGACCCTGGGAAGGGTGTGCTCTTAGGGGAAGCCTTGGACTGGGTGAGTTCCACGAAGGGGATAGGGGGTAGTGTCTGGGAAGCATGAAGGTAGAATGTCCTGGGCAGGAAACTGCTCCCTACGCCCAGATGCCAGGCCTGCTTGCTTTTGGCTGCCACTGCCTGGCTTTATGGCTAAGACCTGTGCTTCTCAGCCATTCTCAGGGACTAGGGGTTGGACTGGGTAGTCTTCTGAGGACTGCTCCTGGCCCCACCCAGGGTTCCAGGATCTCCCCTCAGCAGTAACTGCTGCTGCCAAAACCAAGGTGCTCACCATCATTCCACACACATGACTTACCAGTCACCACTGTCATGGACACCACAGATCACCCAGCTGCAGGTGAGAGCACCTGCTTGCTTTTTAAATGAGCTGTCATTTTCAGGAAACCATCCATGCCTTGTAACCCTGCCATCTCTGCATCACCTCCCCAGGGACCCTCTGGAGCAAAAGCCCAGGAGGTGCCCTGGAGCTGCAGGGGCCCCCGAAAACATCTCTCCTATGGATGAGGGACTTAAGCCCAGAGAAGGGAAGGAACTTAGCAAAGGATCAGCACCCAGACTCACCTTTACCAGCTCTGAGGATGGGGGTGCTGGCCTGGCTCTGTAAGGCCAAGTAAAGAACTGTATGGTCAGGAGGAGCTGACAGACTGAGCGAGACTTTCTCCACAGTCCCCAAGCACTAAGACTAGTCAGGAAGCTGGGACAACCCTCCTAGATCACGCCCACGAAGATGTTAAAGGCTGTATCCTGGACACTGATCACATGCTGGGGGAGGTGGGAGAAGTGAGGGGTGATTAGAGATGGGACTAAGCCTCTTCGCAGAGGCTTTGCATTGCAGACCTGCTCCTCCCTCTAAGCACCCCGCAACCCATCACAGAAGATAGTTGTCCACTGTTTGAACCCTCCCCTTGTCAGGACTCTCAATGCCTGACACAGAAGTGGGGAACCCTCTATGTTTAAAGAGGAGCTCGCCTCTGTCCCCTGTGATTTCTCCCATGTGACCTGTTCCCATATTTGGATAGGCTAGAGACGCCAAGGCTTTGGGGGCAGGAAGTTTAGAGCCCCGCCCCAGGTGGGGCTGCAGACACTGCTATGTCTAAGGAGGATGAGGCCTCATTGGTGGATTTCAGACTACCCTGAGGAGTTGCCACCTGAGGGACCAGACTTCCCACCTGTCCAGCTCTACTTCTGATGTGGGATGGGGGTAACTCCACCTGACGTTGCTCACAGGGTCCCCTGGAGAGACTGACCTAGATGGTGTGTGAGTCAGAGCCTTTTGAGTGGTGGGGTCCGTGACCCCAGGCATGCTCTGGCTGTTGTGAGCACTGCTCTTGGTGTGGACATCATCTCCTGGTCGCGTAGCCATGTCCGCTCTGCCTCTTTGTGCTGCAAAGAGCATAGGGTGGCCCTGGGAGGTGGGGCCCATATCAGGCCCACAGGGAGCTCATCAGGACTCATGCGATGGCTTTTCATATATTCTCCCACTTACTGTTCATCTCTGCCTCGTGAAGGAGCAGTTATTCTCTCTTCTCTAGAAATGGGTAGGGACCCAGGTTTGCTGGGCTCCAGAGCCTGGGTTCCTCCCTTCTGCCATGCTGTGGCTACAGGATGCTCGGCAGCTCCATGATTGCTCCCTTCCCTCTGTGATAGAGGGATGGGAAAATGGCTCCCCGTGGCCCACTGTGTCCTCTCCCTGCCCCACCTCATTCGCATCTGGAAGAGTAGTCTTCTGGACCCAGCAGGTGGCACCTGGCCAGAGGAGAGGACCCTGGTCTTGGTTTCCCCAACTGGCTCCCAGCTCAGCCTGGGTGCTGAGGCCCCAGTACCTGTTCTGGGGGCCTCCTGGGTGTTTCTTACCTCTGCCCCTCCCTCCCTGGCCCAGGTGAAGGTGTGGTTCCAGAACCGGAGGACAAAGTACAAGCGGCAGAAGCTGGAGGAAGAGGGGCCTGAGTCTGAGCAGAAGAAGAAGGGCTCCCACCACATCAACCGGTGGCGCATCGCCACGAAGCAGGCCAACGGGGAGGACATCGATGTCACCTCCAATGACTAGGGGGGGCAGCCACGGATCCATGAGGGCAGAGCGTCTGCTCGCTGCTGGCCAGGCCCCCGGGTGGGCCCAGCTGGACTCTGGCCGCTCCCCCGCCAGGCTTCGGGGAGGCCTCGAGTCACGGCCTCACAGGGCTTGGAGCCTGGGGCTACCACTGCCAGAGGGACAAGAAATGGGCTGGCTGAGGCCTGGGACTGCTCAACCTTCTCCTCGGAGAGCCTGCCTGCCTGGGCGGGCCGCCAGCCACTGCAGCCTCCCAGCCATTCTCCATTTCTCTTATCTCCTGTTTGTTTTGATGCGTTTCTGTTTTAATTTATTTTCCAGGCACCCGCTGTAGTTCTTAGTGATCCCCTTGTATCTCCCTTCCCTATGGGAATAATAAAAGTCTCTCTCTTAATGACATGGGCATCCAGCTCCAACCCCAGAGCCTTCGAGCCTGGGTGGCGGATTCCGGCTCTGGGGACCAGTGGGGACCAGCAGAGCAAGCTTGTGCAGTGCCTTGGTGGTCTCTACCCTGGTCTCTAGCTCCCAACTGTACAGCAAGAGAAATGGAGGCCAGACATAGGGAAGGACCACTCTGTGTCTTAAGGGAGGCTATGCTTGGGAGTTTCCAAGTTTGTGGAGTGGTGGGAAACAAGCCCATGTGGGTTGTTGGAGAGAGAGAACATGCATACTTCTGCATGCTGAGAGACTGGTGGCTCCTCCAGTTGAGGAGACACTCGAGGAAAAAGGGAGACTTGGGAGCTGAGGGGCGGGGCACCATTCACAGAAGTTGACCATGCTAGCCCCGGGTCCTAGCTTCACCAGGATGCGCACCCGTCCCCGGAGAACTCCTCTGTGTAGATGAAAACTTCCGAGATGGGGCATAAGGCTGAGCCTGTAACCTGTTCCCACGGACACAGGGCCTCCAGCCAGGAAACAGCAAGGAAGGACCCAATAGAGCTCTGTAGTTCACCTGCTGTTCCGCTCATCGACTTGCCTTTCCTACTGTCACACATCAATGTGTCCTTCATCCTTAAAAGCAAGACCTGTATTCCTAACACCTTTCTCTTACAACGTCCAGACCTGTCTCCACTTCTTCACCTCCCGTGAGCTCTCTAACCCAATGCTGATGCCATCACCAGTCACCAATCACTGCCACCCCTTGGGGCCAAACTCAGCTGCCTCCTGTCTGGCCTCATCTACGCCCTGATCTTCTAGCCATTCCCTCCTTGATTCTCGTACCCCTCCCTGCCTTATTCCAGTACCTCTGACACTTTTACCTCCCGCCTCTCCAAGCCCTCCCCAGTCTCATCTGTGCCTCATCGCCCCTGTCCTCTGCAGGGTCATTCCTTGCTCCACCTGCCTCTTGATTGTGCCCTCTGCCTGGGGCTTCGCATCCATGTCTGGGACTTCTCCTGGCTCCCTGGACTCTCTCCAGCCAACCTCTGCCAAGCTGCAGAGCCACCTAGCCGGCTGCTCGCGTCTGCTGCACTCCAGCCCCCTTGGCACCTTGAACCCAACACATTCACAGCTGACTCATCTCCCCACCTGTTCTCTTCCAGGCTTGCCCACCTTGACAAACGGCCAAGGTTTCTTCTACCTTGGGAAGCAGTGTACATGGCTCCTGGGGGGGTTGGGAGGAGAGGGAAGGGATGGTAGACATAATGAGGTTTATGTGGATTGCCAAGGATGAGGCCGCTTCAAAGGAGGACCTCCATGCTGTGGCTAGGGTTCTGTTCCTTGAGCCCAGACAGGACTGTGTCACATCCTTCCTAAGCCCCCTCCCCTGCCCCACTTCCTTCCCCAGCTTGACCTCTCCTACCTCGCTCCTGGTGCCCTTGGCTTCAGTCTCATCCATGTCACCCCTGTCCCCCAGTGAGCCATGGGTTTTGCCTGTGCTGTGCCTTTACTTATGCTTCTCTCGGCTCCTGGAATGTGTTGGGGGCTTGATTAATGTTGAAGTCAATGTTGAAGACTTGCTGCCTGGGGCCCATGCAGGGATCCAAGCACAGAAGGTCCTTTTGCTGAGCCTGTCAGCATCTCACTTGGGTCCAGTCAATGCTAGAAACCAAAGGGCTTTCTCCCATCTCAGTGCCCCTCTGCACCCCATCAGCCAGGAAACACATTCCTGGCATCTTGAAAGTCCTCACCTTGGGGTGGACACTCTCACTGCCAAGCAGGTGGATAACCTCTGGGGAGCATGTCCACACAGGTGGGGTGAGGGTGAGAAGGGGAGGCATTCTTTTGGCACCAGTGGGGGCAGGGGAATGGGCGAGCTGTTCCTCTCAAGATTCTGTCACTTGGTGGGGGAGGAGGTACACGAGGATCACAGCAGAGCAGCCCCTGTCATCCAGATAAAGGGCTGGAAAGGACCCAAGGAAACCTGCCAATCTTCCTAGGCCAGGCCTGCAAGGGGCGGGCCGGGAGTCCCCACTGCACTCCCACCCACCCCCCCGTGTTGTGCCTCTCCCTGCAGACGGTAAATATTGGTGTTGTGACTTCATTAATAAAGGCTTCTGTGAGCCTGAAAAACATGGAATCAGGATGAACTATTTTCTGAGCTGCCGGCTTGCCAGGTTTGCTAATTTGGGAGTTTTTGGGCCCTCTCCAGGGAACAAACCAAAGTTTCTCTCGAAGAGACACAGATGCAGCCGGGAAGGGGAGAAGAAGCCGAGGAATGATGCTCCCGGCCCTCCCTCGACTGCTCCTTCCTCTTGGAGATCAGGGCCCTGCAGGGGTGAGGACAGGTGGACAGGGGCTGCTCGGCCAGGCCTTCCGCGAGAGAGCCTGGCTATGTCACATCGCCTCAGCTGGGCTGGCCTCCCAGGCCCTGCAGAGTCAGATGGGCTGAGGTACTGATGACGCCCGTAAGAACCCCATGTTGCACGTGACTTAAGTAGCGGGAACGCAGGTTCTTCGCTCTTGTGGCCCAAGCCACGCGCCTCAGCTTCGGGGAATGATCTTTACACTCCGCCGGTCCGCGGAACTTTCCAAGATTAGTCCCCACGGCTCCGCAGCGGCATGGCTGGTGCTCTCAGCATCTCTGCACTTGGTTGTCACCAGCTCCTCCTCATGGGTGCTGTGACTGCTTCCCGTGGGACTACGTGGAACCCTCACCTCGTCAACTGGGTTCTGCCCAGGAGGGAGCCAGGCGGCACCCCCACCCCACCCCCCACAGGCCTCTTCCTGGAGCCCCTGCTCTCGGGCAGCCCCGTAGGGGGAGGGGCGGGGAGGCCAGCAGGCTGAGTGGTGCAGGCCCAGCCAGCTTTCCTGTCAGACAGGCGCTGCCAATGCGGAGCCAGACATCGGGAACAGGTTTAACCAATTACCCGAGCGCCCCATCTGCTGTCTGGGGTGTGTGTGAGGGTGAGTGCATGTGAGGGTGTCTGGGAGTGTCTGGGAGGGCTGTGGGCGTGTGTGCGCGAGTGTGACTGTGTGGGTGTGTGTGGGCGTGCGGCTGTGCACGTGGGCGGGGTTGCTGCCTGTCCCAGTCGTACCCCCTCAGTTGTCAGACTGTGGTTACCAGCTCATGGTCTTCCTGTCTCCCCGAGACCTGGGGGTCTCCATGAACAACCCACCCGGCACCCCAGGCCCTCATTTCCTACTCCCCTCATCACCACTCACTCTCAGGGCTTATGAGAGGCCACAGTCACGTGACCCCTGCTTTCAAACCGCACCTTCGGATGTCCTTCCCTATCAAACCGCACGTTCTTGCCGCTCACTCGTTCAGTCGTCGCCTATGTCCATGCTTTGGCCTCATAACGCGCTCCTGGCCACGGGCCCCTCTGTTGTCTCTCTGACATCCCCTGGCCCCACTGCTCCTTGTTGCACCTGCCTGGCACCTGCAAACTTGCCTGAACCTGTTTCCCCACCTGCCCTTGCAGCCGCGTCTGTGAGGACATCCTGCGAGTGTGCCGGATGGCACCCGTTGAAGTCCAAGGTCCCAGCCTCAGCTGAGGCCTCACTCCTGTTGATAAATCCACTCGCATTCTCCGCAGGGGATGTCTCAAACAGTCTCCCTTCTGCCCAAACCTCTTCTGCTTACCCTCAACAGAGGACCTTATTTCCATCTCCAGAAAAAAATGAGAAACACTGCAAGGGAACACCTTCATATCAACCAGGGGCCAGGAAGAAAGAGGTAGTCCCTTCAAATGGGGCAGTCCGAGGAGAGTTGGATAAAGGAACAATTCACGAATTTTAGACACCTGACAAGAGATGTTGTAGCGCCACAAGGCTAATGACGATGGCCCACAGCCCTGGGGCCCGAAGAGGCAGGGGCAGGAGCAGTTACCAGAACTCAAGAGGACAGATGAATGGAGATAGCCCCAGATAGGAGCCGCAGCCTTCGTGAGTGGGAGGCCCAATGATGCAGGGGAGGCCCGCGGAATCGACCCCCCAGTGTCACCCTCCCCGAATCCTCAGTTTCCCACTGGAGACTCCCAAACTTGCCCAAAGGCAAGTCCATACGAGTAGGCCTCCCAGACAGAGAGCGGATAGAGAATGGTGCGAAGTATACCTGGAGGGGCCAGGCAAGCTAGTCTCTCACCCTTCAACCTCCCTCCCTCAGATCCACACTACCTGCATCCAACCCATCCTCTCCACCTGCTTCCTGTTACCCCTGAGACCCTTCTCTCCTCTCGGCCCGCCCCCCTCCGGAGACCTCACTCCTCTTGCCTGTCTCCCTAGGCTCCTCCCCTCTCACCCATTAATGTCTGCAAGCCCCAGTGTGCCTTCTGAAGCCTTCCCTTCACCCCCACATTATGCTGCAGCCACTGTCGTGTCTCAATGCCCAGCTCACAACCCAGTCTCTTGGAAATCCTTTGTTTTACAAGTTAATTGTATATTGGCAGCCAGTCGGAGACATACTCACTTCTCAGCCCATGGAGATCTGGCTTTTGACCTGACCTCACTCCACTGAGACTATTCTCTCCAGGTCCTTCCAAAGGACGTGCTTGGTCTTCGTTTTCCTTCACCTCCCAGCACCTATTCAGTATGTGCACAGCCTCTCCTACTGGAAGCATTCTCATCTCTTGTCCTCTGGGGTGCCACGCTCTCCTCATCTTCCTCTTACCCCTGGCATTAGTGTGCTCAGGCAGTTTACACAACAGAAGTACATTTTCTCACAGTTCTGGAGGCTGGATGTCTAAGCTCAGAGTACCAGCTCAAAGTGGGTTGGTTTCTTCTGAAGCCTCTGTTCTTGGCTTGAAGATGGCTGGCTTTGCGTTCGTCTGTGTCCAAACTTCCTCTTCTTATAGGGTCACCAGTCGTATTGCATTAGGACCCACCCACCTGAGCTCGTTTTACTTGAATAACTTCCTTAGGGGCGCCTGGGTGGCGCAGTCGGTTAAGCATCCGACTTCAGCCAGGTCACGATCTCGCGGTCCGTGAGTTCGAGCCCCACGTCGGGCTCTGGGCTGATGGCTCAGAGCCTGGAGCCTGTTTCCGATTCTGTGTCTCCCTCTCTCTCCGCCCTTCCCCCGTTCATGCTCTGTCTCTCTCCCAAAAATAAATAAACGTTGAAAAAAAAATTTAATAATCTCCTTAAAGACCCTGCCTCTGAATACAGTCGCATTCTGAGGTATGGGGGATCGGGGCTTCAACATTTGAATTTGGGGGGACACAGTTTAGTCCATAACACCCTTCTTATGGCTGAGCTTTTTAGCAGTCTCCTGTCTTGGGCCAGGCCTCAGAGGTGGGGGTTCCTGGAGGTTCTCTCCCAGGTCTTCCTGTTCTCACCCCACATACTCCCCCTGGGTGGTTGCCACGGTCCCTTTAGCTCCAGGTGCTCAGTAAGTGGCTAACACGCCAAGCTACGTATCTAGTCTCCACCTGCTTCCTGAGCTCCCGACAAGCACATCCGGTTGTCCCGACACCTCGACTTGAGTACCTCACAGGGACCTCTAATAACTTGTGAAGCAGAAGGCCTGCAGATTTGTTCTTCCTTCTGTTCCTTAACTGAGAAACGGCACCACCATCCATGTCCTCGGCTGCCTAAGCCAGGAACCTGGGGCCATCTCTGACTTCTCTCTCGGCCACCCTCTCCACCACCAATCACCTAGAGCTGAGCAATCCTGAATCTCTTCATTCTCTCCCTCACCTTCCAACCCCCTGGTCTAGGCTCCGTCTTCCCTCACCTTGACTCTCCCCTGGTCTCGCCAGCAGTCTTGCCTGTGTCTATGATACACTCCATTCTGTTGCCAGATGAATCCACTTCCCTACTTAAAGCCTCCAGTGGCTCCCAGCTGCCCCTTGCCCTGCAGCAGCTGGCCCACTTCTATTTCCAGCATCTTGTCTTGCCCCACCCCATTCCCTAACGCTGAGCTTCGTGCGGTTCACCCCTGGACTGAGTGAGGGCCCTGTTGTACTGCCCTTCGCTCTGCCATGCTTCCGTGTGGAGAGGAGAACTGGCTCGGGGGGGCCAGGGGGCTGAGGGCAGCCTCCTTCCCTCATTTCCTCGCTGAATTTGCATGGGGCACCCGGTGCCTCTGTCACTCATTTGTCTTCCTTCTCTTTCTCCTTCCTTCCCTTTACCCTTCCACAAGGCCCAGGGAACTGGGGTGAGGTGGGGCCCCAGATTCTTGCTCTGGTTGAGAAGATGTCCTTGTCAGGAAGGAGTCAGGCTCTGAGCTTAGATCAGGTTGCCAGTGGCTACCTCAGAGTGGGACGTGAGAAGTGAATGAACATTTTTCAGCCACTGCCCAGGAGACTCCTGGTACTGCAGGGAAGCAAGGGCACATGGGGGTTAGGCCTTTCGGGAGTGGCTGACACTTTTCTGTTTGAGGAGCTAATCAGCGGCAGGGGTATGGTGAGATGGCAGGAGCAGCAGCAGCTCTGGAAGACTGAGGGAGCTCCATTCTTCAAATTATCCCAGGTACCCCAGGGCCTTGAGAAAGAGTCACTCATCACTGTCCTCATCCCCTAGCATTCTGACTTTCCTTCTAATCATGGCCTGAGTGGGAGGAGGGAGGCCCTAGGGGCCAGCGGGTGGGGATGGGGCCAGGGAGGCCACATTCCTGGAGTGTTAATGATCTCCGGGCTGGGCAGGAGCTGAGCCCCCAAACCAGCTAAAAACAACAAACAGCTCCCAGGAGGGATTTGTGTCTGTCCTGAGAGTCAAGGATTTCCGCCCGGATGGGGGCTGTGGCCAGTGGGGCTGTTAGCAAAGAAATTCCCCAGAGACCAGAAGCCCCATGACCTAGAAGTATCACTTTGAGAACAGACCCCGCCCCCATCCCTTTCCTGCCCCCCCTCCCCAAGCCTCCTAGAGGGGCCCAGTGCACAGGTAAGGGGAGGCAGCCGTTCTCTTGACACCTGGCAGGCAAAAGTGAAGAGTCAGGGTGCATTCCTCACCTGGTCTCTCCAATCCTTACACCAGCCCAGTGAGTGATGCTTGTTCTTGACATTTTATAGCTAAAGACACCAAGGCTCTGTTGGAGAAGATGCTCCATAAACACCTGACCAAATTAATGGGTGAATAAAGGAAGTGACTGGCTAGAAGTCAAACACTCATGCTGGGGCCAAGCTGGGGCTGGCACCTGGGTTGACGTGACCCCAGCCGTGGACCTCACCTCTACAACATGGTCCCCCTGCCATGGGAGGCCATCAGCTTCTCCCTGCAGGGGTGGAAGATGCTTAGAGGTCCAGGAAAAGAGTTCAGGCCTCACTTCCCCAGGGATTCTGGGGGCTTCCTAGAAGAAGAGGGGCCAGAACTATTAGGAGGTGGCTGAGGCCTGGCCCCGAGGGACTGTGGGGAAGTTAGGAAGGGGCAGAATTCCTGGGGCTAGTGCCACACACACTGTGGATATTGGTACCTTTGTACTTGGCTCACATCTTTCCTCCCTATGAAGACTCTCTGGGCTCCCAGGCAGTCCAGAATGACCCTCCCACCTGCACTCCCCTCTGTGTCCCCCGGATAGCAACAGTATGAGATCTACCAACATCCCTATCTACTCAAGTGCCTTGCGGTGGGGTCTTAGTGAGTGCTCAGCAACTTTTCTGTAAAGGGGGGGGGGGTTCCTTCTGTAAAGTTCAACCCATGCCCTCTGTCCAACTTCCTGCCCTCACATGCTCTTCCATCCTTTCCTTTCCCCTTCCCTCTGGGCCTCCCAGATGGCCTGACGCCTCCTGGAGCCTGGGGTCTGCACCTTCCTCGGGGGGCTTCCCACAAAATCCTCAGGCAGCCCTGGCCTGTCCCCACTGTGTTTCTGTACCCCTATTGCTCCCACCCACAACCCACAAAGCCAAGCCCTGATGCTTTAAATCCATCATTTATTGCCCACAGCTCATTAGTATTACATAAATCACAGAGATTGAGAAATTTTCTGAGAAGGTTAAAAAGACACTGCAAAGTCCCCTTGGTGTGGCCAAGGCATATGTGCTCGTGCCTCACTCACACCTGGCCCAGGGCTGGAAGAGCACTTGCCCCTGTCCTCTGGCCCTTCTGCTCTCAGGACCCCACTCTTCTCCCAGGCCAGGGGCCCAGGACAGAAAACAAGCCAGCTCACAATCAGGAAGTAGAAAGGGGGCTATCAGCCACCTTGACCCAGCAGCCGTCTAGACATCTTGGGCTTTTGGCCCCTGCACCATCAGATTATTCTCCGGAATGGGAGAAGGACATCCCCGAGCCTCAGAGAATGTTTGAAGTGACTAGAAGAAGGTGGGGGTGGGGGGTGGGGCAGTACACCAGGGCTAGAGAACCAGTTGTAGGTATGGCCTGGATTCTGGCGCAGCCGGACCAGCCACACCCTAGCTGTGGGACCTAGCTCAGCCTCCACCCCAGTCATGAGCCAGTCTGCCCACGAGGCCTCCCTTCCTCTGGCCTCAGCAGAGTGGGTGATGGATATTGGCCAAAAGGTTTCCCTTATGGTGTTTTCTACAGCCGAGCCAGGGCTTATCTTATCAGCACGGCCACTGGCCCTCTGTCACCATCACCCTGAGCTGTATTATACAGATCTTTTGCCAACCCCTTTCCCAAGGAGGAGTCCCGTTAGCTCGCCTGAAGTTGCATTTGGGAGCATGACCAGAAATCATCCAGGAGACAAAGTAAGTAGGTTATGAGATGACAAGGCCACAGGGCTGGGGCTGGGGTGGGGCTGGGCCAGGGCAGCCAGTCCAGAGAGGGAGCTGGAGAGACCCCATCTCTACCACATCTCCAGAAAGGGCGGGAGTGGGGCTGGGGTGGGCAGTTTTGGTCTCAAGGTAAAGTGCACACAAACAAGGTCCAATGAGAGGTGGGGTAGGGTGAGTTTGAAGAGAGCTTTTCAAAAGGGGACCCAGAAACACCCAGCCTGTCATTGGCACGGTCACATTATGGCAGGATTGGCTCAAAAATACTTGCCCCTTTTCCTCTGCTGTTCTGTTCTCCCTACCTGCTCTGTGTTCACCCCTTCCTGACTGGTAGGGGGTGCTGCTCCTCAGGAGAGTGGGGGGCCCTCAGGGCAGCATTCTGCAGAAATAGCAGGGCCAGGCTGGGAGGTCCTCACAGACAGCACGGGGTTCTGAGGGGGTACATGGTGCCAGTGCCTGTGGAAGACCCACCTTCCCACAACCACCCCTGCACAGAGGATGGTGAGAGCCGCCCATGGCCACAGCCTTGCTGCCTGCACTAGTCTTTTCCTGCACATGCCTGTGTTCACCTCCAGCCAGGTCTCTCCCCAGGTGGAGTCACCAGGGA
The DNA here is from genome assembly GCF_018350175.1 of Felis catus. Taxonomy (NCBI): domain Eukaryota; kingdom Metazoa; phylum Chordata; class Mammalia; order Carnivora; family Felidae; genus Felis; species Felis catus. The sequence continues at coordinate 89,386,654 of NC_058370.1, forward strand.
GGTGAGGAGGCCATGCGGCTGCATGTTGAGGGCTCCATTCCAGCTGGGGGCAGGTGAAGGGTACAATGGGGCCCATGCTTCCTCTTTGTTTGCCCTGTTCACCCTCACCTCGGGTCCTGCTGTCTTCTGCAGAGCCCCTGCAGGCCTCTCCTTTTCCTGGCTTGTCAATGGGAAGAGACAGGAGCCAGCAGCAAGTGGCCTCGGAGGCCGGTGCAGGGTGAGAGGTGGCACGTGGGTGTGGAGCCACCCTTAGGCCCAGCCACCCACACTATCTCCTCCTTCAGAACTGAAAAGGGGCAAAGATCAAGTGTTCCCAGGATGTGGGTTCACATACAGAAAGTCAAGGTCTAGCTCCTGAGGCCATTCCCAAAGGGGCCTGCCCCTTTCCCAGTTCAGTGTCCACACTGGGGATGTGCCTGGGATGACCAGCATCTGAGCAGGACAGGCAAAGACGAGGTTAGCTGGAAGAGTCCGTGGGAACGCCCTGATCCAGTCCTCTGGTTCCGGATGGGGAGTAGAGGCTCAGAGAGGGGAGCAGACTTGTCCAAGTTCACACAGCCCATTGGTGCCACAGCCAGGGCCTGCAGTTCCTGGCTTGATGCTGACTCTCAGATTGGTACCTAGAAACCTGCCTCTGCACTCAGGCATAAGACCCTCCCACTCGGGAAGCAGTAGGATGGGGCAGGAAGCCTTGGGGCCTGAGAGCCCCCCAGATGGAGGTCGGTCCAGCTCCAGCTCCAGCCCCATCCTCAGCCCCACAGCCCAGCTTCCAGCCTGGTGACTAGAAGGAGGGTCACCCTGCAGAGGTCAAAGTGCAGGCCCACAATTCCAGCCAAACATCATTCCTTCTTGGGGCTTCTTGCCTGAAGCTGGGGCCTCGAATGGATCGGGATTCCATGAAGGGTGACCCCAGCCCCAGGCACTGGGCTTCGTGCAGAGGGATTGGTTCTGCAGGTTGTAGCATGGATGAAGGCCAGCCACACTCAGAGTCAACTGCCCACAGAATCTTCCAGAGGCTTCCAGTGTTTCTGACTCCCTGGGCCACCTCCTGAGGACCTCAGTCATAGCTGCTTCCTCCTGTGAGGTGTAGACTGCCTCCCCTACCCCCAGCCCAGCCCAGCCCAGCCCAGCTCAGGGAGCCATTGGGCCCGGCCACCATAATGTCTTGAATCTACCAGCCCTTCTGCCAACCCAACCAGCCCCCTGGCCTATTCCTACTGCCACCACTGGTCCGCTGCCGCCATCTGGGCCACCGCAGCCAAGGCTCAGACTTGATTCAGATAAAAAACAAAAGAAAAAAAAAACCCAAAGTATAAAAGGATCCTAAGTCTATCCCGTGGGCACTCTACAATTTTTCAGCTTCACAGATAATTGTGCTGAGTAGAGTTTTGACAACCCCACGTAAGGCCCAGAAATGCACTTGATTATTTCTTATAGGAAATGTGTCAGAATTCCTCACCCTTGTGTTAACATGTGAATAGATTAGTCTCCCTACCACTGTGGGTCCAGTGCTCCCCCAGGTGGCCCAGGACCGGTGGGATCAGCTTGCCCCTCCCTGCAGGTGCAGCCGGGAGACTCCTTCCCGCCCCCGGCTCCCCGGCCTGGATAGCACTCCATCCCCAGGCCGGCCGGCCACCACTCACAGCCCCTTGTTGTATACCACCGTCCGACTACTCGTGGCCCGGGCAATTTCAGGCTCTAACTGGGACGTCTCGATCTGAGGAGAGAGTGAGAACAGAGAAGAAAGGTGAGGGGGGACGGGTGAGTGTGGAGGCTGGGAGTAGCATTAAGACTACCCTGGTGCCCAAAGTTCTCCCCCCCTGCCGCCTACTGACACATCCTCCTTTACCGCCCTCCTGCCACAGTATCCCTTCCTGGCTAGGTCTTGTGTCTTCCTCTGACGGTGTGTCCGTGCAGGTGAACGTCCCACACTCTGACCTCCGAGTCGTGTCTTCCTCATCTCCCAGGGCCCAGTCTGCTTCGTGGCACACACCCACTCCTACACCCACCCTGGACCTGGTCCCCACCCAGGGCTGCTCCACCCACACTCCTGAAACCCAAACTCAACCTTCTTGGACTCCACAGTCCCTATCCTTCCAGCACCCCACTCACTATCCCTATCTGTTTTTAGACATCGAAGACCTCAAGCCCCAGACTCCCTACAGCTCAGTCTTCACACCCACCCACTCCAACCCGGACCCACTCCAACCCGGACACCAGGGGCTGTCGCTCCAGCCACTCTCTAGCCCAAAGGTCCTTCCAGCTCTGACTGGCAGAGGCCCAGGTTTACAGGAACTCAACCATGCTCTTGAACCTGACATTGCTGGGCCCCCACAGTGACCAGCAAACCGCCTCCTCCCAGCCACTTTGCCCAGTCAGCTCCTTCCCTCATTCTCCACAGGGGCCACCTTAAACCTTCTCCGCCCTCCTTAGTCACTCCGCCCTCAGCCCCCCACTCTTCCTGAGCAGAAGAGCCTTCTTCCTACTTCAGAGAAAAAGCAGAAGACAACAGAAGAAGCCCCTCGGCATCCCCCCATCAAACCCATGAACTACCTGTCCACGCTGCTCCGCACCTGCCCTCCTGCCACCCCTCCCCTCAGAAGGCAGGACCTCCTGGGGTCCATCTCCCCCATGCCCACTCCGGGAGCCCACTCCCAGACTCTCCTGCTGTCTCCCACCTTCACAGTCCACTGACTCTCCACCATCAGCGTTTCAACACTGACAAGAACTCCTCATCTGATAAACTGTCCCGTTAACCCCACGTCACGCTCCAGCTACCGCCTGGTCTCTCTCCTCCCCCACAACCAAATTTCTTTAAGGCACTGTCTCAGGTGGCCTTCTCCACCTCTTCACCTCCCACTGACTTTTCAACCCACAGCAAATCTGGTTTCTGTTCCCACCACAATCCACAAAAATCCTTCTCTCCCAAGTCACTGCCACCCTGCACTTTGTGACATCCACTGGACACTTCTCAGGGTCACCGGGGGCTTCGTCTGGCTGGGCCCTCTTCCCTGCACAAGCCCTGGGGTGATTCCACCCTCCCGGGGACTCCCCAGATCTGCGGGCTCTCCAGCCATGTTTCTGCCCTGAGTCCTGGGCACGCAGGGGCTGTCTACTAGACCTTTTCATGGATGTCTCACAGGCACTTGAACTCAACCCTAAAATCGAAAGCGGGATTGAAGTCACCATCTGCCCCTGTCCCAACCCGGCTCCCCACACCGTCATCCAGTGATGCTCTGGCACCACCTCACCTCCTCTTTCCTTCCTTCCCCTCAAGTCTCCGTCTACCCCCACCTCAGACAGTGCGAGCCTTCCCAACCACAAGTTTGGGCACCCCTCTCGTCCTCATAAAATGGCTCAATAACCCCACTGTCCTCAGGGAACAGTCTCGACTCCTGCGCTATTCAGCCCCTGCCTAGCCTCGCCCCGCGCCTGGGGCTGGAGGCACCGCACACGCCTACTTATTGCCATGCCTCAGATACCGGGCTTTCCCCACCCTGGTTCTTTGCCCGAACTGCCCCTCTGTCACCGCCTCTCTCCACCCCCTTTGCCGGGCTCCTCCTTGGGCTTATCTTCCACATCTCAGTTTTAGACATCTTCCCTCCTCCCAGCCTGGGTGTGGCCACTTCCTGGGACCCCCCCACACAGCTTCTGGCACTTTTTGCATCTCAGTTGTATCCCTTGTTTCTGAGGTTGACCGTCCACTCGTCTTCCCCCTCTCCACTTTAGACTGCAGGCTCCACAAGGCAGCAAACGTGATGTGCGATCGTGTTCATCCCTGCACCCTCAAGGCCCACTGCCAGTGCACAGGAGGTATTCAGTAAGTGTTGAATAAATGAATGGAAAGAAGGGAGGCAGAAGGCACTGGGAAATAAGGTCCCCCTGGAGGCTCTACAGCAGCCCAGATGTTGGTCTGCAGCTCCAGGGACTTAGCCAGTAAGGATGCCTGAGGGAACCTGAAAGGGAGGTGCTACTTCAGTGAGGGGGGCCTCGGCATGATCTCCACCTTAGGCAGAGTCAAGGAAGTGCCGGGCCTTTGTGGCTTAGTTCAGCCGAACCTGGTCCCAGGTACCTGCTGTATGTCAAGACAGGGCAACCCTGAGAAGTATGCAGAAGGCGCCATAGACCAGCCCTGCCTTCAAAGAACTCGGTCATGGCCAGACCCGGCATGTCAGAGGCCAAGAAGGAGGGAGTTCAGTGTGGACTAGAGCCAGTGGGCATAGTGGAGTTTCTGGGGAAGGGGAACCCTTCCCCTGTGGTCCACGGTACCCCCATACCCAGGCTCTGGCCACTGAAGAGGGCCAAAGAGACAAGAGCTAGGCTCGGGGCCCAGGCCTCTTCCCCACCCCCTCTCCTCAAGCCACCTCTTCCCTCCCCACCCCTGCCGGCCTCCGTGTCCCCTCCACCTCACTAGCTCCCCTCGTCCCCATGCTGCCACTGACACAATGCACAGCGCCCACGCTTAAAAATCTAAATGCTTTTGAAAATGTTTAACCTAGTTAGACAAATTAGCAAAAATTTGTGCAAAACAATTTAGGTATTTAAAATATTCAATGTTTTTAAAAAACTGGAAAACTGTTCTTAGCTTTCAGCTGCAAAAACCAACAAAATATAACATCCCAGCAATCTTACCATGAGGTGTAACATAACCCTTCGGGAAAGCTGTTAAACAGCTACTGAGGCATCCTGGGAAATAGCACTTCATTTATTCAAATGCACATATGTCAGGCTTTTGCACCATATGTCATTCCAAGCTATTTACAGTAATAATTAAATCTTAATCAACGTTTAACCTCTGTAAAATGTTTGAAGAATCCTAATCACCCTTCAGACTGCACTAATGAAGGAGAAATATATAAACATAAAAGGAAAATGATGCACAGATATCACACTGGAAAGAACAGTAATTGCAAAATTGTATTTCTTTTAAATATAATCAGTAAATGATGTAAAGTAAGCCAAGGAGTATTTTAAGTTAAGACATCTTGGATGTCAGAGGTGTGAGCAGCTAATTTTGTTCTGCTACCCATAACAGATGTAGCATATTTTATTTTAGTGCCATTATTAGCAACTTCCCATGCCGGCTTTCACTGAAGCACCGAGGCCCGCATTAAAATCGGAGAGGCTGCTCACCACCGCGGTGGAGGACCACGGCCGGGGCCACGGCCCACTCGACCCGCTCCCTGGAGGGTGCCGGCCTGGGTGCAGACCAAGGCCTCATCCTCCCCGCGGGGGCTGTCCCTGACTCAGGTCCCCCAGGCTCCTCGCTGTGCCGAGGGCAGCAGGTAGAAGGGAGGCAGGGGGGAGATGCGGGCAGTGGAAAGGCTCTGGGGAGGGGTAGCTGGTTGAGGTACTCAGGAGCAGAGGCTCAGGGACAGAGTGGCCTTCGGGGCTTTTTCTCTCATTTCACATTAACCAGCCCTCACGTCAGACGTTTATGGCTGTCAACTCCATACACCAGGGCTGGGCACACAGAGATGGACAGGTGAGATGGACAGTCTATCTCATCCATGCCCTTGAGTAGCTCACAGTCTAGGGGAGGAGTCATCTATGAAAGCACATGGATCCCAGAGAGACAAGGTGCCATGGTAACTGGGGAGGGGGTGGGGGTTACCACGTATTGATGAAAGGAATAAGGAAGAAAGACTTCTCAGAGGAGGTAGGCTGGGAATAAAATGGAGGATTTTGATAAGAGAGGGCAGGAAAAGCATTGGCGGGCCAGCACGGCCCGTTTGGTGTGGGCAACGTTGGGCATGTAGGGAATGCGGCAGGACGTGGAGGTGGGGCTGGGACGGGCAGGCCCTCATGGGCCACACGAACGTGTCAGTGTGGGCCATGGGGAGCCACGGGAGGATTCTGAGTGGGGGTGGGCCATGATCCAGACTCCATTTTAGAACTGTTTCTCTGGTGGCGGTGGATGTGGAGGATGGATCGGAGGGTAAGTGAGGGGGCAGCTGTGGGAATAAGAGAGAGGTGCCAGGTCCTGCCCTATGATGCTGCCGGCGGGGCTGTGAGGAGGGTGGCACTGAATCCTTTCTGAAGAGAAACCCATAGGAGTTGATGACCAATCCCATGTGGGGGTGAGAGGGAGGTGTCGAGGATGACTGTGCGTTGGATGACTCCTAATTCTAGCTCGGGAGCTGGGGTGGCTGGTGACGCCGTTCTCAGAGGCAGGGAATGCGGGAGGGGGACGGGTCAGGGTGGGAGGGTGACAGGCTCAGGCTTGGTCATGTTGAGTTCCCTAGGCAGAGAGGCCAGCGAGGCAGACAGCGCATGGGTTCGGGGGCTCTGGGCAGGGGTCTGGGTGGGAGAGCAAACCTGGGATGTGCAAGCACAGCCGGAGGCCCCAGGGTGGGGGAACTTGCCCAGGAGAACAGATGGAAGGGGAGGGCGCCAGGCCTGGAGAACAGGCAAATTTGAGGGGCGGCTGAAGGGAACAAGCTCATGATGGTGGCCTTGAGGGACCAGCCCAAGGAGCAGAAGCAGTGACAGGGGGTGCCAAGGCACCAGGCAGCATGGATACCAGGCACAGCTTTCTGAGTGGTCCCAATGAGGGCTGAAAGGCTTCAGTCTTCACAACGGGATTTGGTGACCTCCGGAGTCCAGATTTCCTACCCCCAACTCAGCGCTGACCCCAGGCACAGACTCTCACTTCCATCCTGGGCCACTTCAACTGGCTGTCCATTAAGACTCCTCTAGCCTTGGCTGGGGCTGGGGCAATGGCGGATCTCACGGGCGTCGGGACCATTGGGGATCTTTACCGCTGGGCTCAGCGGGAGGCCCCCACAGGGAAGACCCCTGTGCCGTTTGAAGATCACCTCTCTGAGGTGTGGGGGTCCTGGGTCTCCTCCACAGCTATCACATCCAGGGCTCTGCTGATAAATGGAAGTGATTCAGATACGGAGTGCCCCGCTGCTGCCCCAACCAGAGACAGAGACAAAGGGCTGTGCTGTTGTTTGGGGGGCACCCCTGCTGCTCAGGGTGGGGGGGCTGATGGATAAGAAGCAGAAGCTGGCTTTATGTGCCATGTGGGCAGATCAAATGGTGTGTTGGCCACAGAGGTTCATGGGTGGGTTGTGGAGTGAGGGAGTTGCCAAGGCCTGGTAAGGGGAATGGGTGCAGCAAGAGGGGTCACCAGTACCAACCCAGTAAAGGCTTGATGGCCCAGGGTAGTGGGCCGAGGGCAGGGCTTGGTTCTGACCTCAACAAGCTCTGAGGGGATTCCTACAAAGAGAATGGGATGAGGAGAAAGGGGGCTGGGCAAGAAGTGGCCATAGGGAGGAGGGGTGACCTAGTTCCAGGCTGGCCTCAGGGGGCAGGCAAGAGCCCCTGGCTCCCTCTCTTCATCTGGTAGACACCTCTCCAGGTACCTGACAGCCAGTTAGCAAGGGATGGGGAGCCAGAGCCCTGGAGGGTGGGGGCTGCAGGGACCAGTGAGAGAGCTGAAGTTATCAGCTGTCTGATAGTCCCCCACAAGCCCCAGAACTGGCGGTGCCAGGAGGCCGTGGGCCTGCTGGACACACACCCGCCCTGCCCAAGAGTGCTGCCCAGCCACTGTTCCCTGACCCTGAGGTACAACCTGCACCCTGGCTCCCAGAGAGCCTCATCCAGGTGCCCCACCCAGCCAGACCCTGCTGCCCCTCACAGCAGATAGTCCCTAACTTTTAGTTGCATTGAAAGTCGGGGGCAGAAAACATGAATCATCATGTCCAGAAACCCCCAGCCCCCCTGAGCACCCCAAGGCCCAGCTGGCCCCACAGTCCCCTAGAGCAGCCTGACTGGGTCTTCCTTGGTGGTGCAGGAAGGGTTAACCCTGAGCTATCTGCCTCTGTCTCCCGGCTCATTATGGGTGGGGGGCCCGAGTCAGGAATGCATTTGGGGCCACCGCTGCCTCTGCAGCCTGGGAGCACACACACCTGCAGCCAGGCCGGCGGATAGTTTACATATTTGAACCTGGAGCTAAGGTGCCCAGACACAAACAGGAAACTGGATCCCTGGCCTGTGCCCCATTCTCAGGGGCTTTTACCTACTACAAAGAACTTCCTCCTCCTTGCCTTTCTTCTGGTGGCTTTTCTGCCTCCTTTTCAAAGGCATGGGGCTAGGGGGGCGGGGTGTTCAGTGTGACCCTGTGACATGGCTCAAAGCTGCCTCCTGCTCCTGGCCAGGGTTCTGGGCTTCTGAGCATCTGCAGGTGGTGCTGACATTGACATGGGGTCCAATGCCCAGGCCGGCACCTGACTGACCCTGTGTGTCTGACGCCTCTTTCCGGTCTAGCACGTAAGGGGCAGCACACCCCACGCTCTCTCTTCAGGGCTGAGCAGGCCTCAGGTCCTGCTTAGGCACACAAGTCCAGGCCCCATCTTTCGTGAAGCTGTCCCGAGTGTCCTAGAGGGCAGAGGTGTTAGGACAGCGCTGGAGAGCAGCTGAGGCTTGAGCCTAGACCCTGTGGGTCAGGCCTATGGTTGCTGGCTTTTGGCTCCCGCTGCTTTCCCAGTGAATGTCAGATTCCTTGGCTGGATGCTAAAGGCCTTCTGGGACCTTCACCAGGTTTCTCACCTACTGGCTGCTCTCCATTTCTAGTACACTGTACGTTTAGCCTTTGAGGCCCAAGTCTAGCTATATCTTAATCCTCTAAAGCTGCCTCCTCCAGGAAGCCTCCCCTGATCTTCTCAAACCAAATCCATTGCCCCTTGCATTTATTTCCATCTCCATCACATCCCCAGTTGCAGGCGATTTGTTCACTAATCATCTATGAACACAGCAGTCCCCCACCTCACCCCAGTTCAAGCCGGTAGGTCCTTGGCAGAAGTTGAATCAAACTGAACTGAAGGTCCCCAAGTGTAGGGATCCCGTCTATACTCTTCCATCTCCCCTGTGCAATGTGCACCCAGTGGAGGCTCAGACCCCCTCCCCATTTTGGGGCTTTGTACTGTTCCTGGGTGCCCCCTGGTGGATCAATCTCAGAATCCTTCTCTGTCCTCCATCTTCTCAGCTTCAAGGCCTCAGTTTCCCCCATATGTGTGGTAGGAAGATTTTCTACTTCCTGGGACTGACATGAGGATAATATCAAGAAACAGGTGAGAGAGTTCTTTGGAAACTTGGAAAATCCATGTGATGCCGCATAAGGAAGGAAGGACTCCATGGCTATCCTAGAGCCCAGGCCCAGTCTTGTTCACGGGTGTCTCCTCCTGGCTCACAAGGCTGAGCCCTTGCTTGTGCACAGGCCAGGCATGTTCTATGCTTCGCACATATTGATGCTTTTAATCCTCTCAGCGGAAGCTTTGCACAACCAAGCCTCCTCCCTCCCTGTCCTGAATTCAGCTAGGCTTTCTAGAAGGTCCTAGAAAGAACCAGGAGGGACAGGCTGAGAGGTGGCCCTGCTGGAGGATGTCACTGGGGCATGTGTGTGCATGTTCATGTGTGTGCTTGTGTGTGGGCCTGTGTGCACATGCAGGTTTGGGCTGGGGGTGTGGGGAACAGGCAACGTGACAGGTGGCGTTGGCGTTCCTGGGCTCTGAGTGGCTTTGCCATTCCCATCCGTCCCTCCTGGGGGGTCCTGTGGGCAAACTCCAAGAAAGCAGCGGGCGGGGAGGCGGCAGATTTCTGACGGCAAAAATAGCCCACTTTGGAGTTCAGTAGAGACTGATTAAACCAGTAAATGAGAAAAACCCCAAACAAACAACTCCAAGGAAAGTGGGAGATGGATTTGAGATTAGAGGGAAGAGGCCCCTGCTCTGGGAGAAGGTGAATGTCTGTGGACTCAGGAGGGACACAATGCCCTCTAGACGTTGCCTCTGGCCTCATAACAGCACTGCAAAAGCAGGAGAAGCAGGAACCGGGGTAAGCCCAGATGAGCCACACTCTGTATTAGGTGTTGATAAAGAGCTCTATTTCTCAGCCCTAGGAACATCCTTATGTGTTGAAAGAGGGAGAAAGGACTATTGTCTCGAGGTAGTAGATGGAACACAGGAAACACATGTCACCGAAGTCTACCTATGTGAGGTGAGACAGATCCTAGTGTGGCTCATCAGAGAGGACTTCCTGGAGGAGCGGTCATTTCTAGAACAGCCTGAATGTAGACCTGAGCTCATTCCCAATTCTTCCCCATTCTTGGTTGGGCATTCAAATGCTTTCCCAAGAAAAAGAGAAAGAGAGGGGAAAGAGAGGCAAGCTGGGGTAGATATTTGCTTCTGGTAAGTCACAGCTTCCAGCCAAGCTGGTTCGTGAAAACTACCATTTTCCTCAGAGCTGCTGATGGGGAGAGAGGTGGTAGAGGTTCTGCTGCCAGGGGGGTCACCCATATTCTCTTCCCAGACAGGGAGGGGGTAGGGAATGAGAAGGGGGTGGCTGAACTTGACGCTCAGGTACCTCATCTACAGCATGAATGTGGCCTCTAAGAGCCACCCTCTGGGGCCAGGGTGACTTGTGGTTTGTGAGTGGTATGAGGATGTGACGAGGGCCTTAGCCTTCTTCACAACATGCCTTCTTCTAGTGCCCCGGACCCTCTAAGGCTGAGGTAAGGAGAGGGTAGGCTGAGTGGGGGTGGGGTTGGCAGGGCTGACATGGGAGGCTCTGAGCAGGAAGCCTTGAGGGCCTCTGATGATGTCTTTTCTTCCAGTCAAGGTGTTTGGCAGAAGCTGGAGGGGCAGGGGAAGGTGGGAAGTCCTCTGCTGAGCTGTCAGGCAAGGCCAAGGAGCAAAGGCCAACCAACCAGCAACTGTAGGGCATGCCAACAGAGCAAACAGGTGCTCGCTACTGGTGAACCTGACTCCTTGCCTCCCACCTGGCATGTTGGTGCAGGGAAAAGAGATGCACACACATTTAGAGAGCCCCCTAGCCCTATGGAAGAGCCCAGGGTTCTCTCCTTCACCCGCAGCCAGCCAGAGGCACATAGCCCATCTTTTCTGTGCCCCCACTCCAGTCTCTATTGCTGCTGGGAGGCCAGAAGAGTCAAGTGAGGGTCCAGGGGCCACAAGGCAAGTTCCCAGGAAGGCCAGGCTCTGCCCATTAGCCATTTGGCAGCATTCTTGAGCCACGCCAGGCCCTCGGAGGTGGCTCTCAGAGGGCACACTCGTGCTGCAGACAAGACACCTGAGGGTCAGATGGGGTCAGCATCTGACTCAAGATTGCATGGCCTGCTGTCAGCTCTTCAAACTCCAGAACAAGGGCCTGGTCTAATGGTTTCGCTTCCAGAATCCTCATGGGCAGAGCCGTGAAGAAACATAGTTCCACCACCCTATGGCTGGGGAAACTGAGGTCTTTGAGGTTAAGACCAAGGTCATATGGATAGTTGAGGCTGAGGGATGCCAGCCTCTGCCTCTGGAGGAGGGTGGGCCTGGGGGATGTGGGGTGACCGCCAGCCCCAATCCCACCTATGGACAGGGCAGAGCTCTTAGTGGCCTCTATTCCCCAATGCCCCACTCATCCACAGAAAAGCCCCACCTTTTCCTGTGGACACATTTCAACCTCACCAAATCAGCTAATTATTGACAGTTGGTGAAGAGGAGATTTCACTTTTTCCTCCTGTTAAACTGCTCCTAATTAGTTCCCTGTTACCACGGCTGGCTCGCCCGCCCGCCGCCCGCCCGTTCACGCAGTAATCCCGCTGCACAGTGCCTCATTAACCTTTTGCTCCTCTCCTGCCGCCTGCCAACAAGATGAAGACAAAAACAGATTGTCAAACAATGGCTCCGGCTTGTATGTGCAGCCCTGTTCCCCAGCCCCCGAGCTCCCAAGGGAATAGTGGGGAAAAGCGAGGGGAATGGGGTTGGGGGGGGGGTGGCGGAAGCCGGAGAGGAATTGAGGAAGGGAGAAAGAGGCACAAAGACAGAGAGACAGAAACAGGCAGGGACACGGGGAGAGGACTTGGCCAAGGTACTGCTTCTTGCTCCAAGGAGACATGAGGTTCATTAAATGGGATTGGAAACTCTCCCAGGTGGGGAATGCTGGCTGTCAGAGTTGGAGGGACATTCACCATCCCCTGGTCCAGCCTCTTGTGGCAGCAAAGGCTGTGGGCATGAAGACTGGGACCCTGGACATCTCCCTCTAGGGACCCGGGCCGCAGGCACAGAGTGTGTGTGTGTGTGTGTGTGTGTGTGTGTGTGTGTGTGTGTGTGTTTATGCACGTGTGTGTCTGGGGGAGGACAGAGATGACCACATTTGCTGGAACCCAGAGCCCCAATCTACAGAGAGGACTGTAGGGTGGCCAGACAGGCCATCACAAATCAGGCCCCACATGCCATGGTGGCCTCCACAATCCATGTGACCTTGAGTTGCCTCTGGGAAAGCCCCAGCACAGTCCTCTGCTTTATTTTCATGTTACTACACCACCACCTGACATTTGTTGTTCACTGGGTTTCTGCCCATCCCATCAGAATGGAGGCTGTCTGATACCAGGGGGCTATGACATGATTCTCATAATTACAAGAGGAAGGGAAAAGCAACCCAGCATCTATGGGGTGGGAAACAGAATCTAGGTGTGGATGGGTCCATGCCTGGGCACAGCCTGACTGAGACAGTCTTGTCCAGTGCCTCACAGCCCTAATCTACAGGTCAGAGGGTCACTCACTCCCTGCACGGTGACCGGCCTGGGGTCTGGAAGAAAGGCCAGACTTTACCCCCCCTGTTCTCACACTCAATTTCCTAAGGAGGTTACCTGCCCTACCTGCTGGCCCACTAACAACCCTCCCCTGCCCCCAGTTCTGGGGTAGAGATTAAAGGCACAAGAGGTGGCACCTGAGTGGCTCAATTGGTTAAGCCTTAAGCATCCAACTCTGGATTTCAGCTCAGGTCATGATCTCATAGTCCTGAGATCCAGCCCCGTGTAGGGCTCTGCACTGGGTGTGGGGCCTACTTAAGATTCTCTCCCTTTTCTCTCTCTGCCTGTCCCCTGCTCTTGAGCACAGGCTTTCTCAGGCTCGCTCGCTCTCTCTCTCTCTCTCTCTCTCTCTCTCTCTCAAGAAAAAAAAAAAGTTTAAAGGCACAAACACCTACTCCAGAGGGTCCCTGTGAACATGGACAGGGACTCCTCATGAAGGGTAGGAGGGTTGGCTGAGGGTGCTGGAATGTTCATAATAATACATTATCAGGGAGCCATCTGGGACTCAGACTTGGGCCTTCTCATTTTATAGAGATATAAATGTGGGCTGAGGAGGGACATAAAATCCTTCCGTGAATATGGAGCCACCATTACCACCTTTGGACCTTGGGCAAGGCATGCCTCAGTCTCCTCCTTTGTAAACACAGAATAATATTGACTCCTATTTCATAGGACTGTCATGTCCTAGTCTCCCATCTCCCCTCCCCCACCAAGCAGGCCGCTCTAGTTACTGGACCCAGGGCCGTGCCTTTCTGGCCCTGGGCTACGTGCATCCCCTCCTGTACATTCCTTCCCCCTACTGGCCCTCTCCAGGCTCCCACCCCCATCAATAGAACACCCAGGGAGTGCCACTTTCTTTACTGTTCTTGAACGGTTTCCCATTCATGAGCTTGCTTCTCTGAACACAGAGAAACTTGACTATCATTCACTTCCTAGATTGCTTTGCCTACACACCCAGCTGACAGGTCCTCTTGCTGTAGCTCACTCTGCAGAGAGCCCCTCCTCCTTGAAATGACCTTGTCCTCAGGGTCCATGGTGGTGCTCCATCAGGGTCCTCCCTCTGCTCCTGGCTGCCCCTGCCTTTTCCTGATGCCTTTCCTTCCTCCCACAATGACCTCACCCCTTCCTTGGCTTCAGTTCCCCCCAGGCACCAAAGGTTCCATCTCCAGCGAAAATCCCTTCCCAGAGTCAGAGATGTGCACACCTAACGCTAATGCTCTAGGTAACATCCCTTAAGAGTCAATAATACCTCAGACTTGAAGGGCATCGGGAGGACTTGATACAACAAGGGATGCACAGTTACCAACATGCTGACAGGCCTAGTAGATGCTTAGCAAATGGTGGCTATTATTATTGTTTGCAATTTTAATTTTAAAATTAGCACCATTTTAATAGGCAGAAATACCAATTTGAAATGAGCAGCAAAACTCTCTCCCAGGGATTGAAGGGAGGATTGAAGTTCTTTCCTCAACCTCTGGGGTTAGTGGGTTGGAAACTCCACACCAATCACTGCAGGCCAACCATTCTAGAAACAAGTTCCTAAACTCTATTTCCAAGTCCCCTAATTAATTAATTGGTGTTCCAGCTATTACTCCTGTTGACAACCTTGGTGACTCTTGGCAAGGATGGGTCAGCCCAAGCAAGTCCAGACTTATTATGGCAAATCCCACTGGCTTCTGGGATGTGAGACATGATCCCCATACGGCAGAAGCTGTACCTCATTAGAATTAATTGGAAGGATGGATGGAGGGAATGAGGTCCTCTCAGCCAGTTGGCTGATGGCCTTGCTGCCACAGGTCGCAGATTGGCCTCAAAACGGCTCATAAAGCCCCCAGGCTTGCCTACATCCTAGTGGACTTGATGCAGGTGAGGAAGGGGCACTGAAAACCACATCCCTACCCTCCTTTCTCGAGAGAACAGACTTCTCATGCCATGATTACATTCTTCCCAGTCTAGAAAAAAAAAAAAGGCTTGGGTTTCAATGAGAGGGACTTTGGTCCATTTCCATGCCTGTTTGAGGCAGACATGAGGGAAGAGAGGAGCCTGAAGCTTGACAGGGAGCCTCTGTGAGGGCAGACCTGCTCACTGAGACCACCTTCTGCAGCTAGAGCCAGAGGCTTGGGTGGGTGGACTGCAGCCATCTCTCCATCATCTGCCCCAGAGGAACACCTGCCAAAGGCCCACTCCTAGGCTCTTCCCCCCAGAGTAGGGTGGCCCCCGGTTCCCCCATCTCTCCACTACCTCAGTGCAGTCAAAGTGGCTGAGGGAGGAGAGAAAATCCTACAGAACAAGTAGATGCAGCATGGCCTGGGAATGGGCCTCTGGGGGTTCCTCTCATATCACCGCCTCGCTTCTGTGACGTTGGTCTGGTCCCTGGGCTGCTCTGGGCCTCCATTTCCCCAGCAGAGCCAGAAGGATGGTAAACTGAGCAATCCTTCCAACAGGCCAGTCCCCGATTCTGTCCTGTGAGGCTTCTCTGCCCTAGGTTGCTCCCCATGCGACAGGTAGAGATAGGAGACCTACCCGAAACTTCTGAACACAGTGGTGCCTACGAGTGTCTCTGACCCTCACCTAGAACTGCAGACTTAGCCTGACTGTACAGAGAGATGCACTCACTTTGGCGAGTGCTGGGCACAGCCCTTCTAGGACGGGGATGCCAAGACCACCGAGAAGTGCCCTCTCTCCCACCTTCAGAACTTCTGGAGCCCTTGGCTCCATTCAGAATCTCCAAACATCAGGTAACGGCTTTTCAGCTTTCACAGGGGAAGGGGTATCCCCGGCTTCACAGCAAGGCTGGGCCCTGCGGGCATGAGGGCGTTCCTGGCACATATCACACACCAGGCTTCCCACCCCAGTGTGCCTTGGGCCCTCCAGGACAGGAGCCCCACCCCATTCTGGTTTCCTTCTAAATCTCTGGGGCTCAGTGTGGGGAAGTGACTCTAGTCCTCACCCTCCTGGGACCTCAGGGCTTGGGGCTGGCTCACTACCTCCTACTTAGGACCTTGGGTCTTCAGGGCCCACAGTCCAGGCCCCTCAGTTTTACCTTTCTGGCTTCCCTCCAGGCACCTGCCCCCAACTCCCACCTCTCTCAGGACTGAGCAGGATCAGGCCTGTAATCGCAAACTCGTAGGTGCCAGTCTGTGGCCACAGCCTCCATCTGCCCAAGAGTTCAGTGACTCCAAATACCACATTCATTCTATGACCCCCTTGGGTCTGCCTTTCTGTCAAACCTTGCCTTCCCTGGTCAGCTTACTCGCCCATCTTCACCCACCCAGCTAAGATTCCGGGGCCTGCCATTCCTCCTGATGGCTTACCGACTCCCCGAATCAGCCAGCCAGATGAAACCTGTGGAGTGAACCCTGTGGCCCTCTCAGCCCCGGCTCCTTTAGATAGACAGGCCCTGGCCACGCCCACAGACCTGTATCCTCACAGCAGACCTGGTGCACTGCCCACCCAGATTCTCTAACTTCCTCGGTCAGCTGTCTTTCCCATTCTCCCTCCGAATGTCTCCGTTGTCCTCAAACCTCTGGCCTCCCCCTCCTCCATCCTTCGCCATCCTCTCTGCTCGGTCAGGAGGACACAGAAGCTATCAGAACAACTTCCTTAACCTCCCTACCCCCCAACACAATCCCCAACTGCATCTCTCTCCATCCCCACTCCTAAAGTGGGGAGCAGGCTCTCCGCAGCCAAGGCAAATCCCTTGAATCCCGGTCTGTGCTCTGCCCCGCCCCCACTCCATGGACTTTGCTCTCCCCATCTTCCTCCTCCCTCGGTCCTCTGCTTCTCTCCTGGTACCTTCCCTTTTGTATTTACACAAGCTCCCATCTCTTTCATTTAAAAAAGGGAAAAATAAGCAAATCAAAGCCTCCCTCGATCCCACATCTCATTCCAGCTGCAGGTCTATTTCTGTTTTCCCTTAGTGCCAAGCCCCCGGACAGAGCCGTCAGCCCTGCCACCCTATTTCCTCACCCCTCAGCTGGGCCCACTCCTGGGGAGAGGGTCTGCCTTCATCATCTGGGACACCAAGGGACACTTCAACTTCATGGGGCTCAACTTCTCAGGAATACCTGCCCCTGCGGGCAGCCCCCCCCCCCTGCACTTAGCTCTGAACTTACCAAACTGGCTGCTGGTCTGTGGATGCCACTCCTCCCCAGGGCCTCTTTTCTCCACACACTCCCTGGCTTCCATCATTGTTTTTATGCTGGTGGCCTTAGGTCCGTCCCTCTAGCCCAGGCCTCTCTCCTGGATTCCAGGCCCAGAGCCAACTTCCCACCGGGCACCCCCATTAGCACATTCCACAGGATCCTGGAACCTCACGTGTCCATCCAACTCAACATGCCCTCTTCCCTCAAACCACCTCCCTTCGTGTCTCTATCTTATTAAATAGTGCTCACGTCTGCCTGGTCGTTCAAAAGCAGCAAGCCAGACGCACACCCTGTCGGCTCCCTTCCCTCCCACCACATGCGGTTCTTCATAGACCTAACTTCCTCCTAAAGGACCCACTTCTCGATGCCCACTTCCAACAGCCTGGTCCAAGCCGACACCATCTCTTGCTGGATGCCCACTGCCTCCTGATGGCTCCTTCTCCTCCAGAGCTCCAGCCCAGGCTCACAGTTGGGAATCTGCAGTCCTGCGTTGCACGGCCCTTCTGATGACACCTACCTTCTCTGCTTTGGTTCCCAAGTCCCCACCTCCACCTGCCTTGGGCCCCCTTGCCTGGCCCACCCTCTGCTCGTGATGCAGACTTTCCTCGGCCCCTGTAATGCGCTGTGTGCTGCCTCCTCTCAGAACCTTCACCCCAGGTGACCGCAGCCTTCACCCCAGGGACCCCAGTCCCCCTTGCACCTGGCCAACTCCAGCTCATCCTCAAGGCCCCATGAAATGCCACTTCCCTCTTAGGCTGGGTTTGGGGCCCCGCACTGTCTCCTCCCATGTCCGGCTGGACTTTTCGCTCCTAACAGTCCTCCCCCTTCATTTGCTAGTCCCTTTTTAATTGTCATGCTCACTGCTTGGCCTTCAGCTCGGGAGAGGTCAGGGCCTGAATGTGTCTCCTTTATGGCTCTAACCCCAGTGCCTAGCTCAGGGCTAAGGAGTCAGCGCTGAATAAGTATTTGTTAATAAATGGCAAAACTGTACCCACCCGTCCTGCCCTCGAGACCTTCCCCACACTGACCTCTGACATCTGCGGGAAGAGGCTGATGGCCAGCGGCAGGGCCAGGCCGAAGGCTGCCAGGCACACAAGGCTTTGTACAGGGAGGAGCAGCCGGGGGCGCGCCTGCAGGAGAGCCGTCCTATGGGGGAGAGAGGAGGGAGCTCCATGAGACCGGAAGACAGGGTGAGCTGCTGCTACCCACCATGCGGGGTCCCACTCAGCGTCCCAGGGCCAGGCAGCACGGTCCTGGGCCAGTGCCAACCCATAGCTAAATAGTCGTGGTGGAATTCTATCTTTGGGGCCTTCCCCAACGGCACCCTTTTCCCCAGGCTCTGCTCTGAAGGACATTGCTGGGGGAACTCTCAATCATCCATCGTAAATGAGTACTTGTGGGGCACCCATCCCACCATGCGTCCAGCTCTGTGCAAAGAAGGCCACATGTGGGGGAGACAATAGAGGAGACTGTCAGCCCCTGCCCCTGGGGAGACACACAGCAGAGAAAGATGGTCCTCAAAGGTGGCACATAACGAAGCACTGAACAAACCAGAGTAGGTGCCAGGTCCAGGGAAAGAGACAAACCGCACACATACACATGCACACATACACATACACACATGTGGATACAGGCACATGCACACACACATACACACAGCCGGGAGGGGATTATCCTCTTCCGAGTATGGGAACAGAACACACCCCAGCGACCACCTGGTCCACGTCCATCCAAGAGCCACAGAGAAGGGCAATGACTTGCCCAAGGCCATGGCTAAGTCTGCAGGAGGCAGACGGGGCTGCTGCCTGGACTCTTGACTTCCTGCAAGTGCTATCGCTCCCGTGCTGCCCCCAAGTCCTGCTCGCAGAACACTTTGCCAGCCTCATTGCAGCATATCACAGCTGGCACCCTCCCCCCCGCCCCCTGCCATGACAAGCTTTGGAGGTGGGATTCTGGGGCAGGAGAAGTGTACGAAAACCCTCCCTCCAGGCTCTGGGGCCCCAGCTCCATGATAGAAACAAGGTCTCCGTCTGGAGACGGGGCCATGCCTGCTGGCCAATATACCTTTACCTTGTTGCCCATCAGAACCTCACATTTTGTATAATCCAGCAGGCCCTTTAGTGGAGACCACCAGGCATTCTACTTGGGGAGGCTTGGGGCCCTGCACCAGCAGGATGGGTGACTGGACTATGTTGGGTGGGCACTAAATCTGCTTTCAGTAACTGTGTCAGCGTCCTCATGACTGACTGGCTCCTGGTGTGAAAAGGATATAATCAGGGTCTTGCCCCTCTCCTACTGGAACAGGGCTGGCTATGACCACAGGCAGGTGAGAGGCTCTCCTAGAGGCAGGCTTCATTGTGGGGGCAGACAACTGCTCCCCCCCCCCCCCTCCAACCTTCCCCTCCTGGGACAAGAGCTCCTGGCTCTGAGCAGACAGCAGAATTGGGAGCCACAGTTTTCAAACTCTGGTGTCTCGGTAACTGCTAAACAATGCAGACCCCCAAGGGCCCCTTACCCCCATAAGATCTCCATTCAGTTGGTATCATACCTGGGAATCTGTATTTCAAACAACCTTCCATGAGTCTAAAACAGAAACCCTGGCCTAGGATGTTCCTGCTAAGGCACAAATAAAGCTCCACTTATTTGTTAATTCTATGCAAATAAAAGGCCTGGACACAGTAAGTGCTCAGTGAATTTGTGTTATTATTGCTGTTACTGTTCTTGTTAAGTGCAGGAAGGAGGGAGGACCCTAGGGCTACCCTCTAGCCCTTCCCGCTGGCCCAGACCCCAAGACCTGTCCAGCTGTTGAATTAAGACTGAATTGAGAGAGGGCAGTTTCATAGGAGTAAGAGCAGGTCAGGTGAGCCTCATATCCTCCATGGACTCAGCCCAAGGCCTCCTGGCTTCCATGGGAGTCACAGAAGGGCCAGGAGTAAGGCTGAAATGGGCTCTGAGATCTTTTTAACTGAGATCAACTTCTCCAGCAGGACAAGGAAGTGGGGTACCCGGGCTCACTCTCCAGACTTACACAGGAGGCCCCTTGCCTTGAAGAGGCTGTGGAGGGTGGGGCTGCCTTCCTGTCCTGTGGCAGTGACTGGGACCTCAGTCCCTGGAGGCATAGACTGGAGGGTCACCAAGGGCCTGGAGGGTGACAGGGAGAAAGAGTGAAGCTCCCTCCCTGGCAGGTGAGGGGCAGGCCCTGGGCTGAATCCCTGGGCACTCCTGGTGGGGACACTGGACGGCCTCCTTCCACATGGGGCTGTGACCTCAGCTCCTCTCTCAGGGGTGACTGGCTGAAATCTGCACTGGAAAAGGGGTCCAGAAGGCCCCAAGCCTGTGCTCCTGACTCAGGAAGCAGGCAGCCCCAAGACTTCAGCCAAACAGGAACCCCTGAAGTCCCAGCCCTGAGCAGGGAGAGTGAACACAGCAGTTCTGGGGAGGGGTGGAGGAGAGGGAAATGGCAGGGAGGGATCGGAAAGGCAGCTGGGGGAGTTGAAATATGCAGATGGAGAGATGTGCGTGTGTGCGGATGCCTGGAGAAAGGAAAGACCCGGAGCCTCGGGAAGGAGGGAGCCTGGGGAGCGGCCTCAGGAACCACTGGGGAGGATGTAGTCTGAACCCCTACCCGGCTGGGACCCCACCTGGCCGGAAGGCGAACTCCAGGGCTAGGGATGCAGGGCTGAGGGAAGAGAGCCATTACACCTGCCTCTGAGTTAGTGGGATTATGGGGAGGATGGATCTCCCAGCCCAGGGACTAAGACCATCTTCCTCCTCAGGAGGGCAGAGCTGGAGTGTGAGCCCTCAGCCCAAGGGCAGGGGCAGTGGAGAGTGAGGGGAAGGGGTGTGTGTGTGGGGGAGGGGTGCACACCCTCCATGCTCTGGGTCGGGGGTGGTGGCTCCTCTGCTTCAGACTTGAGACTCTCTCCCTTTTGGTCTCAGAGACAGGGACACCCGGACAAGCTGGGCTCCCACCTCTCTTATGCCAGCAGGAAACCTGGGGACCTTGTCCCCGAGTGCTCCTCCCAAGCAGGTGGGGCTGAGGCCAGAGGCAGAGCCAGCAGGCCCCAGCCATGGCACCACCACACCCGCCCCGCGACAGCTTGTCTCCCCGCAGCCGCCCCGCCACCGCCGCACACTCCCTCAGCACTTGGAGCAGTCTTAGTTTGCACTCCATTAATTTGCAAGTAGGCTGCTTTGTAAGTGTTCTTTTGTCTTCTTCCCCTGGCTGTCCTGACTCTGTCACCCAACTGGGCTCCCCCACCAGCCTTCTGGGCAGAGGCCCCGCTGCTAGCACCCCTGCGTGTGGAAGGCTGCAGGGTGCACGCTGGAGCCCCTGCAAAGGCTCCTAGCCCACAAGGTGGCGAAGCGGGCAGTGCCAGCATTCCCCGGGTGGGAGACCGCAGCCGAGGGACTCTCTCCTCCACTAGCCAGGCCTGAAAGTGCTGGAGCAGGAACCCGGGTTCCGTTTTCCTACCAGGAGCCTCGGCTGCCAGTGCTGTGCGGCTCGGCCCCTCCTACCACACAGTCCTGGGGTTACCAGACAGATCTGAGGTTAGTAAGTCCTTGACGGCACAAACTGGGTCTGGATATTGCTGAGGGATCCTGGGCTGGACTCTTTCTCCTCCCCAGGGACCCTCTCAGGAACTTCAGAAAAGGACCCACCAAACACAAGGCTGCCAGAACCAAATGGCCTCCCTGTCTCCGCCTCCCTGACAGACTTCTTTGGACTCTGAGCTGAGCCAGGCACACGGCCTCTGCGCAGATCCTAGGCCGGGAGGTTCAGAACTGGAACAATCCCACCCAACTTCCCAAAGCTATTTAAATCCCCAAACCAATGGGACACTAACCATCACTCCACTCCACTCCACTTTCTGCAAACCCAGCTCAGATACCAACTAGAAAGGCATCACAGATGTTTCCCCAGAAAATTCCAGGCCTGGGGTTCAGTAGCTTTGAAGACTGAAGCCCTGCCTTCCT
This sequence comes from Felis catus, assembly GCF_018350175.1. Classification (NCBI taxonomy): domain Eukaryota; kingdom Metazoa; phylum Chordata; class Mammalia; order Carnivora; family Felidae; genus Felis; species Felis catus. The sequence continues at coordinate 89,408,374 of NC_058370.1, forward strand.
CATTTGCCTGGTGGTCTCCTTGTTCGCACTTGCGGTCACCATTCATGAGGCAGCTACATACACAAGGGCCAGGGGCACCAAAGCCATTGTTCTCCCAGGATCGGTTTCTTTTTGCAACTCCCATACAAGATTGATTTTCTTGAATCCTAGTGCTCAACATGCCACACCCCTGCTCAGTTGCCTCCCATGACTCCCCCTCTTCCATGGTGAGGAAGGGATCATCTCCTTGGCTGGACACCGGGCCCCTGATCAGCTGGCCCCAACAAGCACACTTTGCTTCTGTCTGGTTAGACTCCTCAATTTCCCGCACAAAAGACCCACACCTTGTCCAGAAAGCCTGCCTTCCACAGAAGTCCTACCCTGCTCTCAGAGTCAGCTGCAGCCCTTCTCCTATGGACCAGCCTTCCCTGCTGATGGGCCCATAATACTCCCCCCCCCCTCGCCCCCCTCAAGGTCACCTTGGGCTCATTTACATAATGCCCAGTCCCACCTGCAGCTGACTTGTGTACGGGTCATGGCCATCTCTTTTATCAAAATACAGGCTTCCTGAGACCAGGACCCCACATCTGCTTCTCTCCTGTCTCCATGCAGGGCAAGGCCCAAAGACACGCGGATTATGCGATGTGATCTGAAGACCCAAGGCAGCCTGAGTGGGAGGAAGAGCCAGCATTGCGGCTGCGCTCCTGGGCCACTCCTGCCTCTGTCGTTTCCTATTGGAGAACTATAGGCAGATGGTATAACCTCTTTTCGCCTTGCTTTCTTCATCTGTGAAAAGGAAATGTTACACTTACCTCACCATACTGTTGTGATGGTTAAATGAGATCATTCATTCAACAAACACTAAGCATCTACTACGTGCCAGCAACCGTGCTGGATGCTGTGCAGGGCAATAAATGACACGCGTTTACCCGCCTCCATGGAGATTGCATTCTAGTGGGCCAGACAGATGATAGACAACGAGATAAAGTCTGCGATGTCTCTAGGTGCTATGAATAAAAATAAGGTAATGGACAGAAAAGGGAGTACTGGTGCTGTTACCTCGATGGGGTGGTCAGGGAGGGACTCTTTGAGAAGATGGCGTCGGGGCAGAGACCTGGCTGGGAGAGGACTGGCACCCAGGACACGCTTAATAAATGTTAGCTGTTATCACAATTCAAACGGTGGGAATAGGAAGGTCCCTAAACTGATCTACAGCCCCAGGTGTCCCCAAGCCTGTCTTTATGCCCTGAGGCACCCCCTCCTAGGCTAGGCCACCAGGAGAGTGGGAGTGGTCACTGCCTCCCTCGTACTTGCGTGAGCTCGGGGTCTGCCCCTCCAGACTCGTATTCACCTTGCTGCCCCACTTAGAGCCCTTCTCTGCTCCTTACCATCCTCCCAGACTCACACTCATCCTCAGAGCCTGCCCAAGCCTGCGTGAAGGTCAGCTCTGGCTCCTCCCTTTGTCCCCTCAGCCTGCCCTTCCGGCGGCATGTCTGTCTTCACAATTCAACGTCCTGCTCATTAATTATAGGATCACTCTATCGTTGCTCATATTGCTGTGTTCCCTTATGTCTTTATAAGATTTGTCATGGCAAATATGTGTTCTCAGAACTCGCTTCTGCAGAAGGCAGGGAGGTTAGTACTATCTGTATTTTAAAAACGAGAAACTGAGGCTCAGTGAGGTATTGAGTTGCTTCAGGGTGGATGCCTGAATAGGGTGGCCCTGCCCCCAAATCTAGTCTTCCTACCCAATCCTCAGACTCTTTTCACAACCGGTCCTGCACTGTGCACCAACAGAGCACATGTACGCACACACGTGTGCACACACACACACGCACACCCCAGAACTGTCAGCTCCTCAGGACAGGGCCAGTGTTGTCCATCTGGACACCCTTCCTAGCACCTAGTGCAGGGTCCTGCAGAATAGAAGTCCCCGAATGTTCACGGCACGATTCCAGTAACACTGCCCAGGAGTGTCTGAACAAACGGGCAGGGTGGGCTGCCAGCCACTTCTGTCCCCTGCCCTGGGCCAGCTGGTTCCTCCTCTCTCGCACCCTCCTCCCCAGTGGTGGCCCCTCTCTCCTGGCTGCCCCAACTCACTTCTCCAGCATGGACATGACGATCGGGGGGAGCACCAGGATGGGCATGGGGAGGACCACTCGCGTCAGCGCCGTCTCGAGCAGGGCCTGAGGGGCAAGCAGAGGCTGTGGTGAGCAGAGCTCCCAGGGGGTGGGGGAGAGCCACCTGGCGGTGAACCCCTCCCCTGGAGCCTCTAGGTGTGTGTACTGCTGCTAAGCACATCTGGCTGGCTGGAATAATTCATGGAATTGCTCACAAAGCCTTATTCCAAACAACAGAAAAAAGCCACCCCCATCTTCCCACCACACACATTTGAAAAGAGCAGATCCCTGTCACCTGCCACATGTGGGGGAGGGGTGGCAACACAGAAGCGGTCCCAGGAAGGGGCCTGTGCCCGGGGAGGTGCCTCGGTGGCAGGAGCAGGGGCTGGGGAGGAAGCATATGGAGGACTCGAGATGCTCTAAAAACAAAGCAGGAGCTGGAAGGACCAGAGCAAACAGCTGGGGCCTGCTGAGCCGCGTGAGGCTCTTGGTGCTGAAGGAGGACAGAAATTCTGGGATTTACTTCTTTTTTCTTTTTGACACCCCCTAAAGACAAAAATTTCAAAGATTCTGCCTCTCCTGGATCTGGATGAGAGCCTTAGTGACGAGAGGTCAGCTTTGCGAGCGGGAAATGCTTCTGCTGAGTGTCTGCTGTGTCTCCATATGGGGTTAACTGGGTCCTTGCTCTGAGGGCTCCCCTGGGATTCCTGGGGAGGCAGGGCATGGTGAAGGCAACAGCTCAGAGGCAATTCTGCACTCTGATGGTCACTGTGGGGAGTTCCTTCAAGGCTTGGGCTCCTGGCCCTCAGAGAAGTGCTGAAGAACGCTCACAGCTCATAAGCCCTGGGAGCCTTCCCCTAGACATCAAGGGTGAGGGGTTCCTTGCTGTTTGCGTCATGAGGAGAGTTACCGTAGTCGGCCTCCCTCTCGGCACATCAGGGGAAACACTAGGGTTGCATGGGAGGATGGGGTTGGGTAGGAAACTGAGGCCAAATCCCCTTCGATGATGGACAGGTTCAGGGCTGAAAATGTCTTCCAGGAAACTAGGTCTGTCATGATCAGCCTCTGGAAGGCCTGGGAGAAGGTTCCTCCAGTCTTCTGAACAGGTGTGGGAATGATGGGGGGCCCAGCACCTGCACAAGAACCCGAGGGTACAGTGTCGGCACCGGCACCCCCAGGCCCTCTGCCCCTCACAAGCCTTGGATGGGCACTCATGTTCTCTGAGACCAGTGGGGAGGGGAGGGCTGGGACAAGGAAAGGGTTCTTCCCACCTCAGAGGGTTATAGAGAAGGCCTCACTGACGGAGGTGAGGCTTGGGGCCCATCGGGAAAGCTGATAAGGGACAGTGGCTGGAGAGGAGGAGAATGCTCAGGTACTCACAGCAGACCCGCCATGCCATCACTCAGGCTAGAGCAACACCGGCCACTAATCACCACTAGGATGAAGGCTGGGAAAGCATGGGGAGATACACAAGCCGACTGGAATTTTCTAAAAAATTCCAGTTGCTGAAGTAGGTGAGGCTGATGAAATGAGAGGTGAAAGATGGCCTTCTTGCAGCAAGATATTCTTTCCCCAAAGCCCCACCTCAGCCACACTCGGTCCCCAGGGAGGTGCCACCTGCAGAAGTGCCCATTAGCACAGAACCACGAACTACCCGCTCCCATACTTCCTCTTCTTGCCCAGGAGGCTCTGAAAGCCCAGAGAGCGGGGCTCTAGGTCCCAGGGTGGGGGAAAGAAAGCTCTGGGGGGGGGGGTTCTCCTCTGCCCTTTCCAATTAACAGATCAGAGAAGCCAGGTCCTGAGGGGTTGGGACAAGAGATGGGATGTCTTACAGTGGTGACGAGAGGGGGGATGGAGAGAAGGACTGTTCAGGGACAGGCATGGCTGGGGCCAGACCTGGAGGCCCTGGGCTCATGCAGAAGGGAGGCAGGGTGGGACAAGGAAGGCAGACCAAGAAGACAAAGCAAAGGCACTATGCACAGAAGCCCCTGAGGAACAAAACCCTCTCCCTGTCGCTGGCCTCTCCACTGGCCCCCTGAGCCTCCGGATGACCCACATGTCTGGCTGCAATCTTGGAGGAGCCCACGAGGTTGCCATCACCATCCAGGACATCGATCCCTTCCTCCAGCTCCCCGTACCGCATCAGGACCACGTTGCAGATGTTGGCACTGGCTGGAGAGAGAGAGAGAGAGGGGAGCAGGGGGGCAGGAGTAAGAGGGGAGGATGCCATTCTAGCTGGTGGGGCAAAGCCACCGGGATGCACCCCAGCCTCCCCGTCCCAAGCAGCAACAGTCCTGAGTTAAGGGCCAAGTCTGCATTCAAATGTGGTGAGTGAAGGTGTGGTTCTGCTGCCCATCTGCCCATCAGCCTGCTGAGGGATTTGGGAGCCCTTGATGGCCTGGTGAGCCAAGGTGGAAAATAACCTACATGAGAGGAGGAAGGGGGCAGTGCTCAGGAGCTAGAGAGCAGAGCCATCAAGGGATAGCTACTTTCCTTTCCTCGGGGGTGGGCCTGGCAAGCAGGCGAAGTGGGTGCCCCTCTGGGAGGGCTCCCTGGCTTGAAGACACCTCACCAGTGCCTGATGTTCCACCACCAGCAACTCAACCCCTCGGGCTGCCTTTCCGGGCATGTTCTCGAAATGGCAGCCCCCCACCTTCAGCCCTTTGCTCCTCAGAGTGAATCGGGTTCCCAGAGATCCACTTCTCTGACTGCAGGTGCCAGAGCAGGCGGGAACCTCAGCACTCACCCAGCGCCGCCCCCTCATCATATGGATGGAACAGTGAGGCTCAGGGGAGGGGGGTGACTTATCTGAGGTCACACAGCAAAGTGGGACAGAGCTAATCCTTTGGGTGCCCCGGAGATGGGCGGGTTCGGGGACAGGGGGCAGGGGTGGGTCAGGGGGAGCTAAAGGCCGACCTTCTCACTTCACATGGTTGGGTTCCCTCCCTTGGCTAGGAGATCATGACAGACCTAGGCTGAGGGGAGGGCTCCTGGCTCCTCCGTTAGACACCGGATACCAGCATTTGGGGGCCACCCATCAGCTGGTGACGAGCCCCAGGAGTGTCCCTCTGCTCCTCTCGCCTGGAACTCGTGGAGCTGGACCCGGGCCTGGGGCAGGGCTGGTGTGGTGCTGACCTTGCCTGACCTCCTCCAACCCTGTTCCGGGATAAAACTGGGGGGACTTGAGGGTGGTGGGCGGGTGGGGAGTGGGGGGTGACAAATGTGGAGGCCGCCTGCTTCACTCCTCCCCCAAAAGCGCCTTGCTGTGTTTAAAGTTTTAATTTTTGCTAATTAATGTCAATTAATTTTGTATAATGAGTGTTTAATTTTGGGGAGTGTGTGAGCCTGGGAGCGACTGCAGTTCTGGGCTGTGAACGCTGATTAGCATCAACACCTGCTGCTTCCCCACTCCCTCCAGTGGGGGGGCACTAGGGTTTGGGGAGCCGCAGGGCTGCAGGGCCTAGTGGGCAGGTGCAGTGGGAGGAGGACCACAGATGCTCCTGGTGCCCGAGCCAAGGCTGGGGAGCCGGCGGTGAGGGCGCTTGCAGCTGGGGGACGGGGTTCTGCAGGTGAGGGGCGGCTTGAGACCCTGGGGGTCTCTGAGCCTCAGTCTCTTGTTTCAATAAAGTGGGGAGGTGGAATAAACAGAGGGAAAGACCGAGAGGCTCTGCAGTCTTTGGAGAAGAAAAGCAGGAGACCAAATACAGTTTTAACATGTATTTACAGCACATATGCCATCTCTGAGGAGCTCTCGTGTTTCCACACGACTCTCAGGCACAGTGGTAACCACGGGCAGACCTCTTCTGCACTGGGTCCCTCCTGTCGTCACAGCAGGCACGCTCACCTGACTTACACAGCCAGGGGCGATCTTGTGGACCTTTGGCGAGCTTTGGAGACATTTCTGATTATCGCAACCTGGGGCTGGGGGGTGCTACTGTCATCTAGTGGGTATTGACCAGAGGTACGCTAAACATCCTACAATGCACGGCCTCCACAGCACAGAAGTATCCGGGCAAAAATGTCAGTAGTGTTGACATTAGGAAACCCTTGTCTTAAACACGTCCAGAGATTGACAGTAGTAGGAAGGTGAATCTGAGGTAAAGGAGAAGTTGGGAGCCTGGCTCTGGGGCCAGCTGGGCTTGAGTTATAGTCCTGGCTCTGAATCTCCCCCTCCTGACCTCCAGAGGTGAGCTCCTGCCAGCCTTGGACCCTCCCAGGGTTCAGGTCCCGGAAGGGTCCCCAGAGTGGCCTCGGGAAGCGGACACCTGGCCTGTGTGTTAGTGACGTGCCCTCTAGTGGCGGCAGGAATACTCTGCACCCCTCACACCTCTGGGGCTACCAGGCTCCTCAGTTCCCAGGAGACCCACAAAACCACTGGAGAGGATCTTGGGGTTTTCTGCCCTGAAAGGAATCTATCTCTGCCCTCTGAGAACCCCTTACACCACTGCCACGGCACCACTACACCACCACCACCACGGCGGTAAAGCCAAGGCCAAAGGAATGTGGTCCAGGCAAGGAGCATCTGCCTGAAGTCAGGAGCCACCGGCTCACTCTGCAACCGGAAGCGGCCGCCCTTACCAGCCTTCCCCAGATATAAGAAGAGGTGCTGCGCTCAGCCTCTCTATGGGATCTCTGGGCACTGGCTGAGCTCACATAGATGTCACCTTCTGCACCCACTCCCCCACCAGGTTAGGGGAAGCCAGGGACTGCTGAGACATCTCTAGCCCCGTGCCATGTGTGTGCCCAGGCAGAGGAGACAAAGACAAGAGTATTTGGAGGCGGTGGTCAACCAGCTCCAGGCTCATGGTGGCATCTGCTTGCTCGCTGCACTTTCCAAATGTAAAATGAAGCCACGGCAGATAGAGCAGGACTTCGGTTCAAACACAAAACCACTTGGCATGAAACATAAAGCAGGAAAAGAAGTGAAAACCCAGTGTCCCTCCCCTCAGACAGCCCTGCCAGGACAGTTTGGGCACGATAAAGCTCTCTCCTTATCTAAGCTGCCTGGATGGGAAAAAAGGGAAAACCCTGAAAGCCACCCTAAAATGGTGGCACCCCCAGGCTCCTCCCTCAGGACGCCCACACTTCTCACTGCCTACTCAACTGGCACATGCCCTGTAATATCTTCAGTTGGTCCATTTATTGAGCACCCGCTGTATACACAGGTGACTAGCCATCCTCATCTTTGAGCAATGAGAACACCAGGCCGTTTCAGTGATCTCATTTCCATGATCTCGTCCAGAACTTCCATTTCTGCCGCATTCCTTTCAAGCCTCCCTGGTCCCTCCCGTCCCACTCTTGGCAAGTCCAGCTCCCAAGTCATGAGCACTGAGAGCCTAAGCAAATGAAAAAGAGAGAGAGAGAAAGAGAGACCAAACCGTAGGCCATGGGTCTTCTTTCTAGCACACCAGCAAGATCTATTATTGACAGTATCAGCAGGTTAATTAAGCAGTCTGTTAGTGATAATGTTAAGAAAGCTGGCACATTTTCAACTCAGATTGGCACCATTCAAGACTCAGGCATAACTGACGTTGGAGAAGTTATGCTAAGAGATGTCATGGGATTAGAGAGAGAGAGAGAGAGAGAGAGAGAGAGAGAGAGAGAAGAGAGGGAGAGAGAGGGGGAGAGATCGCTTCACGCTGATGGCAAGCTCAGTGTCAAGTCCCGAGGAAAATATGCGCTTGACTGCTGCAGATGTTCTCACATCAGACCCATCGTGATGCAAAATCATGCAGATTGTGAACAGCTAATGAAGCACCCTGTGTAAAAGGGACAGCATGGGGAAGAAGAGCAGTAGACAGAAAGGCAAATGTGCAAAAAAAGTTCTCCAAAAGACGACTACGGGGGAGTGTGCCTCTGATCTAGCACAGGAACAGACACATAGATCAATGGGGTTAATAGTCCAGAAACACACCCACCTGTAGGGGAAATGAGTTTGCAGGAAAGCAGTTCTATCAACTCACAGGAAAGGACCATTCAAACACGAAGGTGAAGCAATGGGCTATTGGGCTATTCATTTGGGGAAAACAACATATCTTAACTCCTTGGTTCTAAGATGGATTCCCCCATGTTTTAATGTTTTAAAAATCCCAGTGGGCCTTACAACGGACGTCGGGGTGGGGGAGAGGAACCCTTACCTGCTCCCCACCACAACTGCCTGTGCGTGTGTGAACTTTGCCACGTGGGGAGGTTCGTTCAAGTGTCACCTCAGCTACCCAGAGCAGTCTGCACAGAATTTGAACTTAAACTTAGATTCCTAATTGTTGCCTAAAACATCTTTTTAGAACTTACACTATAATGGAGCACGGACATGAAAAGTTATTGTACATGCAGAAGATCGTCTGCCAGATACCAGGCAATGCAATTAAAGGCAGCAGAAATTGCCAAACCATAGATAGCTACCCTAAAGAAATGCTTGCCCATATGCACAAAGAGACATTTACAAGGATGTTAATTATAGCACTGTTTGTAAGAGCAAATAATTAGAAACAACCTAAATGTCCACCATTAGGGAACTCACATGGGAAGATCTCCAAAACAAACTTCTATGAAAAAATGCTACCGAGTTGCGTACAGGATGATTTACTATATGTAAAACCCCATAATTGGTACACACGTAGTGTGTGCCCATAAACCCACAGGTAATGTTTTAGAAGGTTCACACCTCACACAGTGATTTCCTTGGGAAGGGACCTAAATTTAGGAATTAGGGGTTGTTGAAAGACTTCCACTTTTTTTTTTACCCTGTTTTTCTAAATACCATTTGAATTTTTACAATGAGAATAGAATCATGCTTTACTTGTCTGAAAAGTGAAAAGAAATTGCCAAACTTCCTAAAGTGGATCATAAAAATTTGACAGCCAGCAGGGATCGGTGCGACCTACTCACCGTTCCCACACTTCGGTATCTGTATGTGAGGAACTTTCTAAAGAAGCTGATTAACTTCAGGAATAGTTTCTCCTTAAAGTAAAGGAAAAAAATGAAACCACAAGTATAAAACCAACTAGGAAATGCAGACAAAAAATTCGCAAATTCTTTTACATGCTTTCAAAGCATACTGTCGGTTTTAAAGTGGCCAAAAGGGTCAAGATTACAAGCAGGGTTACAAAAAGCAGTGGTGGCCGTGACCCTGTGTTTAACAACCGATGTCCAAAAGAGAAGTGGAAAAAATGAGGAAGGCTCAGACTCAAACTCTGTGACATCGAAGAAAGTGACTTGGATTGAATGTGTAGTGAAGGCTTGTTTATTCCTCCACACGAACAGAAAATACAGTCCTCTCCTCTTCGGAAAGGCTATTACATTAATGCCCCTATAACTGAGGCATCTGAGCATTGAGAAATACGGCAGTCAGTATCTATGAATCATATTATAAGAAATGGGGAACTGAGAAAATGTATTCTATGTGACAAAGAGCCGCTACTACTCATCAATAGAAGGTCATGGTGACTGACGCCCAATAACTATTCTACCCCCAGAGGATTAGTCTTAACTAGTTGTGATAATCCTTCCCTTGCCAGTGATTGATTGAGGAAGGGACATGTGGCCAACCCTAGCCAATGACAGATGTCTGCAGGGGACTTCTGGGAAAGGTCTCCTCTCATCCAAGAAGCGGCGGCAGGGACAGCCTCCTGTCCTCTGGGCAGTGGTGGATCTGAATGTGGTGCTTGGAGTTGCTGTTACCATTTTAGGACATGAAAGGGGCTAGCCCGCAGATGAAGCCCCTGGCAGAGCACAGAGGTGGAAGGAAGGGCCATGGGTGCCTCACTCGGCACTCGCCCTTTGTGAAGTAATACATTCATTTTTTTATTTAAAAAAATTTTGGGGGGGCACCTGGGTGGCTCAGTCGGTTGAGCGTCCGACTTCGGCTCACGTCCTGATCTCACAGTTCACGAGTTCGAGCCCCACGTCGGGCTCTGTGCTGACAGCTCAGAGCCTGGAGCCTGCTTCGGATTCTGTGTCTCCCTCTCTCTCTGCCCCTCCCCTGCTTTCACTCTGTCTCTCTCTCAAAAATAAACATTAAAATTAAAAAAAAATTTTTGAAGTTTACTTATTTATTTTGAGAGACACAGAGACAGCACGAGTAGGGGAGGGGCAGGGAGAGAGGGAGACAGAGCCAAGCAGGCTTCACACTGTCAGTGCAGAGCCCGATGTGGGGCTCGACTCACGAAACCTGTAAGATCATGACCTGAGCCGAAATCAAGAGTCAGGCGCTTAACTGAGCCACCCAGGTGCCCCAGTGATACATTCATTTATTAATTCAGCCAGTTTGAGTCTGATACTTTGGGGCAAAACCATTCATAAAATGTATAAAGAGCCTTAACAGTTATTAAGAGAAAGATAGTCACTGAAATCACCCCAAAAATATTCGAGTAGGAGTTCATAAAAGAAATAGTAAAAATCCAATGAACACGAACTCAATCTTACTAATAGTCAAAGATAGATTTTTTTTATCTAAAGAAAAATCAATCTGGCAGGAGATCTTTGGATGTTTTGGAGACTAATCCTCATTGGTTAAATGGCTTACAAATAGTGTGTGGCTTGTTTTCTTACTTTGTAGATGGAGTCTTCTGGCATATACTGTAACATGTACTCAAACAAGCAATCCTTTCCCCTCTGGTGTATACTTTTTGTGTCACTGAGAAACTCTATCCTTCCCCAGTGTTCATTGATATTTTTTTCTAGAAGACTTAACATTTTACTTTTCACATTTAGGTCTTAATCTATCCGGAATTTATTTTTGTGTATGGTATGCAATAGGGATCTCCTTTTTTTCTCTCCGTTCTATTTGAAAACCCAAATGCCCAATACAGTCAAGAAAATATTCTCAATCACCCTGGGAATTGGAAAAATGCAAATTAAAGTGAGAAAAGAACCATTTCAGATGGACAAAAAATTTTCAAGATTGATAACACCAAATGTTGAAGAGGATGTAGGGAAACAAAAATTTAAGCCTTGCAGGTAGGAGAAAAGAGCCGGTATGCTCATTTGGCAATATCTAGCAAAGCTAGGTATGTGCACGCCCTCTGACGTGGCCATTCTATTTCTAGATTGGTGACTGTCAACACTGGTTGCACGACTGAAACCAAATCTGAAGTAGGGTCCAGATCTGTGCATTTTTAAAAGCCCCTGCCCCCTGCCCCCCCCCCCCCCACCAGGTGGCTGTTTGAAAACCTCTGCCCTGGAGAAGCTCCCAGTCACGGGCACAGAGACACATGTGTGTATAAGGTTGTTCAGTGCAGTACTATCATGGTTGTTAGAAAGCATAAGTTGAGATTTTATGACTGCCCTGTAAAGGTGTCTAAAATTTACTAAGGTTAAAATGCAGTTTACAGAACAGTATACATGGTATGATCTCATTTGTATTAAATATATATTTATATATGCATATTTATATTATAGATAGAATAAATAGAGATTCCCGCATTTTTAGAGGCTTACTCGAATTTGGAGGGATATACACCAACTTACTTTGGAGAGAGAAGTAGGGTTGTTTAACTTTATAAAGCAATCATGTATTATCAGGAAAAGAATAGAACCATTTTTATTTAAAAAAAAAAAAAAAAAGCATGACTGTGGTAGCCAGGAGACTTGAGCTCCCATTTGGGTCCAGACTGACATCGGACAAAGCTTTCCCCACTCTACTTCCTCTATCTCTTTCCTCTTTTGTGGGTTATTATGTGCACACAGTGAACAATTCAAATCTCACAGAAGGGTAAATAACAAAACCAGTCTCCTTCCAACCCTTGACTCTTAGCTTCCCCTTGACCCTCCCCAGAGACAACACTCTAGCCAGGTTCTCATGTCTCTGCCAGATACGGTCTATGTATTTACTAGTGGACACGTATGTACATCACGACCTGAAACACACATACACACACACTCATGCGAATCACACCAGAACACAGCCCCATCCCTGCCTTTAGAGGAGGGATGATTATCAAATAGGGATGGATACCTTAATATTTGCTTGATTTCACGATATTCCCCAATATTCCACCTGAAAAGCATTGCTATATGACACAGTTTTCTTTTAAATAGCTTGAGAATTTGGGAAGAGGTTCACAACCCATACTAAAGTGTCACAAACTCAGGACTGGGAATTTGGGGATTGAAAAATCAGCCTGTAAATAGGTGTAGGCTGACTCTCAAGTTCAGGATCTCTTAATAAAAGATTCCTGCTAACACATTCGTCTGGAAAACTCCTTTTTATCACAGCTGCTTCCTAGCTTGAAATTCTTCAGCGGTTGGTTCCCTGTTAACCATAAGATGAAGTCCAACTCTAAGCTAACATCCAGGGTCCCAATGGCCCTCTGCCCTTCCCTTTCCTCAACAGGCCAGGCCCACCCAGCCAATTGCTACTCCTCCCACATTCATTATTATTTTTTTCAATGTTTTATTTTATTTTTGGGACAGAGAGAGACAGAGCATGAACGGGCGAGGGGCAGAGAGAGAGGGAGACACAGAATCGGAAACAGGCTCCAGGCTCTGAGCCATCAGCCCAGAGCCCGACGCGGGGCTCGAACTCACGGACCGCGAGATCGTGACCTGGCTGAAGTCGGACGCTTAACCGACTGCGCCACCCAGGCGCCCCGTCCTCCCACATTCATAACCCCCCTCTCCTGCCTTGTGCTTCCCACCTTCTCTGCCTCTGGATTCCTCTGCTATCCGGATTTCAGTAATTATGAAATCTCTGAACTGGAAAGCCATTCATTCAATAAGCATTCACTGAGTGCCTACTATATGCCAGGTCCTGGGCAAACTGCCCAGAAACAGGTGACTTGATCGCACGTGAGAGCCCCTCACAGCTTTTTGGGCCCGGCTGCTACTTGGACACTTCTCTAACTGAGGGGTCAGGCAGCTCATTGCAACAACAGACTGTCAGTTTTTCAGAAGATCCTGCTACTTTCGTTGGGCTCCTGCTTATCATGTGTGGAGCATCTCTTGATGTGTGGAGTCCAGAACTAAACAGACTCCTTTGTTCTGGGCCACACCTTGAGCAATCTTAGATCCTGCACCTCTTGCCCATGAATTCACAGTCACTGCCAAGTTGCTGTGCCTGTTCCTTAAATGCAACCCACGGTTACGTATGACCAAGGCAGTTATAACTGAAGGGGACAAGACTGAAGACAGAGCCCCAGGACACACCACTGGAGACTTCCCTCGGGCTAACTACTCATGTCCTCTTGAAACCTGATACACACTGGGGGCCCATGTCATTTCTAGGGCGGCTCGCGCTTATGGCACCCAGCCCAGCCCACTTATCCTTCCAGATCCAACCCAGAAAGGTTGGAGAACGTGCCCCGGATGACCTGGAAACGTGGCCCATTGGTCATCCACCCTAGGCCTGACAACTAAACGTGTGGAGGACAGTGAAAACGTTATATAACAAAAAAGAACATTCAAGAAACAATTTTAAAAATGAAAAAAAAAAACAAACCAGAATAAATGTCCAAGCAGCCACAGAATGTGGTCACCGATGTCATTATGGTGGGCCTCCACTATGGGTGCCCAATTTCAAAGACTTTTTATCAAAGCACTCATTTGATCACTGAACAAACCCACACTGAACACTGTGTGCCAGGCATAGCGCGGGCCTGGGGGTTGGGGATGAATGAGTCTTGGGGAGCTCACAGTCTGATAAAGGAGGCAGACTCAGAAAAAAAACAACAGCAACAAAAAACATGCAGTTCCAGGTCACACACAGGCACGCACAGGGTGCTGTGGTCTAGCCCTGATTGGGCCTACCAGGGAGGGCTTCTTGGTGGAGGTGGTGTCTGAGCAGAGAAATGAAGGCAAGAGAGGCAGAGGATGGGGGCTGAGGTAATGGGAAGTGGAGATTCCAGGCAAACAGGGCCATGTTCAAAGGCCTGGGACCAGTGAGCGAGGCAGACGGGAGGTTGAAGATTCACCACAGCTCCAAAGGAGTATGGGCAGGGACTAGGTCAAGGAAAGGACAGAGGAGCTGAAGGGCTGTGGACACCACATTATCACTGACCTGGATGGAAGGGACAAACGTCATGAGGCCCAGCCACAGCTGACACAGGTGCACCTCAGGGGATGAGGAACTGAGGAGGTCAGGACCAACCCTCTGGGCTCGGGCACATTGCCGTGGCCACCTCCCGGACGAGGCAAGCAGGGAGGCTTGAACACCAAGGGAAGAATAGTAAAGAAGGAATCAAGGACACCAAGACCCATGTGGCCTGGGGATGAAGGGGCGCAAGGAGGTGGGGTGAGGGCAGACATGTGAACAGAAGACCTCCCAGACACTGCCCAGACATCCTGAGGAACGGACTCCCCGGTGAACACAGAGATTTTTTCCTGGTGATGAAATCAGCTGTGACATTTAATGCAGGGGACTGCTGTAGACAGTGCAGGAAGAAGGCGTTTCCCGGCAAAGGGATGATGAGGCTGGCATTTTGGCCCATACGCGGAGGTTATTCCCCGCCGGTGCAAGGAGTCAGCTGGCAGGTGCTGAGGTTCCGGCCTCCCCTGAGGGAGCTCAAAGCCCACATGGGGGTCTTGTCCCCTGCTGGGTATGGATTCAGTCAAGCAGGTGGGGGTGGGGTGACCTTCAGGGCTTCCTTCCCTGACTCCTGCACACACATATGCAGAGCCCGGTACGGAGATTTGCTTGCCAGGTGGCACCTGGGGATCCTCACCTCTCGGCCCCTGGCTAAAGGCCCTGCCCCACGCATTCCTGATGAAATGTGCCCATTCCTCTCACCAGTGCCTCCTCGCGGCATCCGCGACCTTGCATGCCTCCCACTGGCCACTCCTGCCAGCTCCCAGCCTAAGGCCTCAAGAGAAGGCTGTTGGTGGGGTCTGCCTGCCCTGGAATGGACTCTGCTCATGGAGACTGGTGGGTGGACCTGGGGGAGGGGGGTTGTTTTTCCAATGCCTCCTCTACTGACCTTTAATTACACTGTTTGCCCAGCTCCCCAAACCATTAACTCCCACCTCACAGCACCCATCAATTAATGGAGGGCCTGCTCCGAGCTCGAGCTCCTGAACACAATTAAGCGTGACAGTCCACAAATAAGAAAGAACTGGAGAATTAATTAAGGTCTAAACAAATTAATTACCAGTCCCCAATCGATTCTGATGCCAGCACACATGCTCCTGGGCTCACCGTCTTTCCTAACATCTCCATGTATAAATAGAAACCGAGATTTCCCACATGATTGCTGCTGTGGACCGGGGCACAGCAAGGCTCTGAAACCACCGTGAGGGAGAGAAGGGCTCAGTGAGTGTCCTCAGGGCTTCCCACGTGCTCAGCACACATGCGTGCACGTACACACGCACAACCTTAGCTAAAAAACCAGGGTGAACCTGGAGGTGGGGTGCTCCTGGGGGGCGCCTCTGGACCACACGCCTCAGTTTCGTGGCTGCTTGGGTGAGGGGTTATCCAAGTGGGCTTGAAGTAGCCTGGGCTGGGCCTTCAAGGCCTGGGTGGTGGCCAGCTCAGAGAGTCTGAATTTTTTCTTCTGGGAAATGGGGATGGCTCGCCCTGCCTTGGGTCCTCCCAGAGAGACAATGTGGGGAGTGAGAGGCCACAGAGGTATGCTGGGGGAAATGTGGAGAGCTGTGGAGCCCCTACAAACCCAGGGAAGGCCTGCAGTGTCTGTCACACATGTTCCAGTGGGAAGGGGCTGAAGTGAGGTCTGGTCCAAAGCCAGAGAGGGGTAAAATCAGTGGAGTCAGGTGGGGGAATGAGGTGTCCTGTGCCCAGAGTCTCAGGCCTCTCTCTTGGGCAGCATGGAGGGCCCAGTGAAGAGAGGTATCCTCTCAACCTTCCAGATTGCAGGCTGGAACAGGGCAGAACTCACTGGGCAGGGCAGCAGGAAGAAGCAACCGGCTCCTGGGAGCCTCCCTCCCTGAGGGAGGGAGTAGGGATATGGCCTCTGAGCACAGGGCACACAGGCCCTTTCAGGACCCTCCCTCACCATGAAGACCCCCTTCTGCTCTACACACCACCCCCAAGCCCCCACACACATCCCAACAGCCAGGGCTTAATCTGATCACTTCCACTTGCCTCAACCTCCTTCCTGTGAGCGCTTATGGCTCTGTGAGTCCTGTCTCCCCATCAGGCCAGGGGTCAGAAGGGGCAAAGAACCCTCTACAAGGTAAAGCAAATCCTGAGCAAGCTTCTTGGTGGCCTTAACGATGGCTTGGCCTAGTCTGGTCTGGCCCGCCATGGAAAGCAGGATGAATGCCTGGAGGGACCTAGGCCCTGCCTGCATGCAGTGAGCCTTACAGAAGATGTCTAAGCCTGAGAACAAGGTGAAGGGTGGCCAAGTGCAGGGTCTGTACGATGGCCCGAGCGGACCAGGGGTTCAAAAGCAGGTGAGGGGCATGCCTGTTCATCTTGCACACCACTGTGTCAACATCTACCCGGGGGGTTAGCAGGTATCCGTTTGCAGATGGGCCTGGGAGGGCATCGGGGCCGGGGAAGTGGAAGCCTGCAATGCGGACAAGGAGAGACAGGGGCCAGGGGTGAAAGGGAGGCAGGCACTCAGCTAGGACTCGGGCAGCAGGTCTGAGGAAGCAGCCAGAAAGGATCTGCTGCTCTCTGGATCCTGGCAAACTAGGACTATCAGGACTACAAATGGCATTGTGTGCAACCTGTGCAACTGACTAGGGATATGAGGGATCTCAAGACAATTTGACAGTGGCTGGACCCACAGGCTCCTCTTGGATTAAGACAGGAGGAGAATCAGGCTGGAGCCCAAAGAGGGACAGGTCCTAAAGTCTCAGGTGGGCATGACAGATAGGGTCAAACCTGAAAGCAGGGACCCTCCTCCTGAAGGAGCCCCAGAGGTTAAGACCACCCCCAAGGTCATCCAGCAAGATGACTGGCAGAGCAAGGCTGGAACAGGCCCCTGGCAAAGTCCTTGTCTAAAGCTTGGCTCAAGGACAGATTGCATCTCAGCCGAGTCCCAGATCCAGTCCAGTGCAGCTAAGAGCTGCCACCTTCTGAGGCTACATCTGACCCTCCAGCCCAGAATAGCGAGGAACGCAAGATCGGCAGCCTTGTTCACTCAATTAGGCCCCTTAACAAAGTCAGATCTAAAGAGTTATTCCATTAGTGGCCCATGCCAGAAATAGCTGGGAGTTCATTAAAAGTGTGGAGTTGCTAAGCAATTATCTGGGTCAGCTGAGGCTCAGACGGGCAGTTGGTCCTGGGAGTTCATTAGCCTCTGGCCAACGAGGAGGTGGGGGCTGCCAGGTAATGATCTTCCACCTTCTTACGGGGCTCTTTAGGTGCTCCAAAGCACTTTCCTGCGAATGGAATCCGGTCTGTAATCTCGTTTGGCCCTCCCACAGCTCTGGGCTGCAGGAAGGTAGGTATCAGTGCCCCCATTTTACAGATGGAGAAGCTGAACACTGGAGGTGAATAATGAGATTGGGACCATGAGCCTGGGTCTGACTCGGGCTGTTCAGACTGAGCCTTGGCACCTGGGAGGTGACGGGACCTGACACCACTCCTGGGCTGTCCCCTATCTTTGTCCTCTGGCATCAAATGGGGAACTCGTATCATGGTTCAAGCGTATACTTCTCTTTAGACGACTAATCACACACTGCTTCGTGCTTCTTTCAGTGTTGTTTCTTTTTAGTTTTTAAAAACATTCTGCTATAGGGCCCTCTCCCCAAACAAAGCATGGGCTTCTTAAGAGCCAGGCTGGGCTTGATGAGCTGGCCGGGGGCATCTATTGTGAGCTCAGCGGCTCCAAGACCAGCAAAGACTTAGCTGGAGGCAGCGAAATCCCTTCTACACACACGCATGCACCACAATTACCTGAATATGAATAATACGAGTACGTGGGACTCACTGCTGTCGGCGCAGAGCCTGCTTCAGATCCTCTGTCCCCCATCTCTCTCTGTCCCTCCCCTACTCATGCTCTTTCTCTCTCTCTCAAAAAAGAAATAAACATTAAAAAAAAATAAAGGGATTATATTGGAATACATTGCCAAATATTTTTTCAATTGTGATACAATCATAGGTGTGCTTTTTAACTAACGAATTAAAAAATAAGACCTACCAGTGGATTGAATCAATATCATAATTTTAAGTCAGTGTGGCACATAAACGGTATTTCAAAACCTCTGTAACAACTGTAACAGGACGTGAAAGTATCCGTGATTTCTATTGGTGACAAAGTCACAGCTCTTGCTTGTTACTGTGGTTTGCTGCCTACACTCCCAGTGGAAGGAAATGTTAAATTTCAGCTAGAGGCTAGTGTAGGTATTTTCCCCAGCCAAGTTCATAGGATCCCCTGCGTTCTATCTACTGGTCCTGTGGGGGACTGGGGCCCCAGGTTAAGAATCCCTGAGCTAAAAGCAGAATCCTGGTCACAGAGCTCGTCAGCAGCGCCCCTGTCACCCTCACTTCTGTCTACACATGTTTTGCTCTAGTTGCCCTCACCAGGAGACCCCCAATGTCAGAAGAAGTCTGGAAAGGCATCCAGTTCCCCAAGAGCCCTACAGCCCCACACACCCAGGTGTGACACACACACGCCTGCACACACCCCTGCACACCTCTGCATGGTTCAAGTCTTACCTACAGCGGGGAATGGCACAAATCTCTGGACAAGAAGACGGGTGGCTGGGGTGAACTTGTTGGCTTTCTGAACCAGGACATTAAGGCCCACCTTAGAAAGAGAAAACAGAAAGTTCATGATGCTGCAGCGGCCTGGCCAACTAGGGCAGGGGGGGCAGGGGGGGCAGGCTGGGGCAGGAGCAGAGAGTGAATGGCACTGTCTTCCCCTGAAGTTGTGCCCCAGACCCCAAATCCTCAATGTCATCTGGGGCTGCCAGGCTCCAGGGTCACTAGTCAAAGCATCACTGCCCAGTCATTCCAGTTAACCAGCCCACGAAGAAGAGGGTGAGGAGAAAGTCTCAGCTACACACACACACACACACACACACACACACACACACACACCCAACCTCTTTTAGGAGGGGAAAAAGGAAAGATTGCTGTTAGAAGAACACATAATCCACAAGTAAATGAAGTGTGGGAACCCTCATTCCCACCTCAGCCTCTAGGAACCCCTTTTCTGAGGCCCTGCTATGGGCTCAGGCACAAGCCTAACCTCGAGAGCTCAGGAGAAGGAGATCCACACACCTGCCCACAGGTGACTGTGGAACTAAGCAGAGCAGCCGAGAGCAGGATGGGGGTGCAGTGGGTGACATCCTGGGCTCACTGCCCTCTTCACGTAGACCCCAGCCCCCTCACCCAGCCTGGGACACTGGGCCCCCGCCTCGCCTTCCCCTTGGGCACTCCCCATTCTATTCCATCCCCCATGCTATCCTCTGTTCTTCTAGAACACGTGGTCCCACCATGTCTACCATGACCAGCTCCTCCCGTGACCTGTGTGAAAAGGTGCCATTTCCTTCACGCAGCTTCCCCACTCCCTCAACACCCCACATTCGCCTTCCGGGAATCCAGTTTACTGCTCCCCAGATGCTATGGGAGCTTTCTGGTCTTGGGGCCTTTGCCCATGCTGGTCCCTGAGACCCGAATGCCTTCCTTCTCTACTCAGTCCACACCTGCTCTTTAAGGCCCGCCTCTGACCTCCACCTCCAATGACTTATTAACAGTGGGAGTCACTGAACCTTATTCTGCCTCGGTTTCCTTGTCTGTAAAAAGGGACCGTAATGTCTACAACATCCCAGGGCTGTTACAAGAATTTATGTAGGACCTCCTGGGTGGCTCAGGGGGTTGAGCATCCGACTCTTGATTTCAGCTCAGGTCATGATCTCACGGTTGTGGGATCAAGCCCTGTGTCATCAGGCTCTGTGATGACCATGGAGCCTGTTTGGGATTCTCTCTCTCCTCTCTCTGCCCCCTCCTCTACACGTGTATACACGCATACGCACTGTCTCTCTCTCTCTCAAAATAAATAAATACATTAAAAAAAAAAGAATGTATGCAAAGTGTTTCGCATGAGCTTAGAGCAGAAAGGGATCTAAATAAATGAAGCTATGTAAAAATGTAAGCCATGTAGGAATGTTGCCTCTCCCAGGCAGGAAGGTGCTCCCTCGCATGTCTCCGATCCCTCCTTCCTGCCACTCCGTTCACGGCTCATGGATGTGATGTCCCAGCTGGACAGGGGAGGTGGACCATGCCTTTTTCATGTTTGTGTACCCAGCATTCAGGACAGTGGACGGCATGTAGTTCTTGCTCAATCAACTGGTGACTGAGGAATAAATGCATGAACCAACAAATGAATGGATGGAGATCAGCAAAGGCTGGAAGGGGGGTTTCTTGGAGGGAGGAAAGGTGGGTTAGGCAGGGCAGAGGAAAGAGAATTTTGGTGGGGAAAACAGCACAAGCACAGGCATGGAGAGAGCAAAGGCTAGACATGTGGCCAGACCAGGAGCAGATGTATAGAGGCCACTGCTGCCCCAAACTGAGGCCAGAACCAGACTCTGCCCTGGAGGTCTTTCCTGGGAGGAGGGGCAGCGGCGGCTGCCGCAGGACACCTGGCCAAAGGGGGCCTGGGGAGCCTGCGCTCAGCTCTGGCACACCTGGTCACTAGCAGACCACCCTGCCCCCACAGCCCTGGCTCTGGCCTCAGCCTTCTGAGTTGTTGGAGAAGATGCAGAGCCTTGGGAAGGCCTCCAGGGCTGCAGGGTGACTACAGCAGTCAAAGCAAGAATGGCACGGTGACCTGGGAAGACAGGAAGTGTCAACCTGTCAGCCCCTGGGTAGCCCAGGACCTCACGGAGCCAGGATGCTCCCGGGCAAACCCAGCTTGGGCTCTTGGGCATCTGGTCTGTATTTGAAGCCTCAAGCTGTTCTTCAGAGTCTCATCCTTGTCCTTTCCCTGTCACTTGTTCAAGGGAAGGCTGGGAGGCAGGGAGATGTGCGGCAGCTTGGACACACTTCACTGGTACGGCAGGGCAGGCCAGGGAGCTGCTAGCCTACAGTGGGCCCTGCTCCTCTGCTTCCAGGCTGCCCTGCCACGCAGATGGAACTCACCAAGTCCAGGTCTCCCCAGCTCTCAGCAGTGAGTGACTGTCTATTTCTGTGCCCCCCCCCCCAAATGCCAGGGAACACGTTCCTACAGAGTGCAGAGTGGGAAAGTCTGGAGGGAGACAGGATGACACAGGTGTTGGTGACGGAGAAGAGGAGGAAAGGGGCACGGGGAAGTTCCAGGCCGTGTGCTGAGCACATCGCATGAAATACCTAAATTAAATAGGTATGGGGCACCTGGGTGGCTCTGACTTCAGCTCAGCTCAGGTCATGATCTTGTGCTTCTTGAGTTCGAGCCCTGCATCAGGCTCTCTGCTGTCCACACAGTCTGCTTCAGATGTTCTGTCCCCCTCTCTCTCTGCCCCTCCCCCCTCAAAAATAAATAAACATTAAAAAAATAAATTACATAGGTATGTTGCTCCTTTTTATAGATTCAAAAAAGTTCAGACAAGTTCCGAGTAGTTAAGTAACTTTACCCAGGGACACACAGCTATTACGGGGCAGGTAAAGCTAGGATTTGAACCCAGGGGTCTGCTAATTCCAAAGCTTTGCTCTTAACTATGCTATTTACTTTCCCTGTAGCTTCCATCTCAATGAGGCATGCTTTAATGTCTAGTGTGCCATTTGAAACTTGGTGTTTGCATAGCAAAAGCTGTCCTGAAAAGACCACGGTTGGGGCCGGGGCCCAGATGAATGGAAGGCAGCTCCCGTCAGCAAAGATAGGGCCCTTGATCCAGCCCTGCCTGCACCCCCATCCCAGCTATCAAACAGAAGGTCTAGGTTCAAACTCCAGCTCCACCCCCAACATCCTTTTGGAAAGATGTGGGACGTGTTGGAGGAGTCTTCCAGGAGGCCAGCAGGCAGCTGGGACATTCCCCTGGCAGCCTCTTGGGGGCAGGCAGGGCTGGAGTGTAGTGGGAGGACAAGGAATAGTGGTCACTGGTTGTAACAAACACTCAGACTTGCCCTCAAGCCTCCCTGGCTGGCTGTTTTTCCCTCTGGCTGGGACTGGCACAGTCCAGAGTGAGTGTTTCAGCCTGTCCCCCCAACTCTGGGTGGGAGTCCGGGGTAGGGAGGAGGAAAGAAGAGAAACAACAATGCCTGGGTTCCAGATCTCTTCTGGCCTGCCCTTTCCCTGAAGCCCACTGGGGTCTTCCCGACATGCTCATTCCTGAGCACGGCCAGCATGCCTGAGCCAAGGAAGGCGCCGGGGACCAGCAAAGTGGGGAGACTAGGAGCTGGTGAGGTCACCCTGCACACCCACCGATGATGAGCTCGACAGCAGGAAGGTACAAATAAAGGAGAGTCAAGCAGGCACTTATTCCCGCTCCTGCCACAGCCCCCAAGTCAGGCCTTACCGTCCCAGCAGCTAGGATGGCCACAGCCTGGGAAGGAACCAGGGTGGGCTGCAGACCAGGGTTGCGAGCCCGTCTGTTCTGATTCCTCAGGGGCCCTTTGGCCTGAAACATTTGGTGGAGCCCATTAAAATTAAAAAGCCAAGTGGCTGGTGGCTCTGAATGCCAGCTCATTTTCCCTGGCATGGTGGGTCCTGTTTAAGGGAACCAGCTGGCATTAATGGCACACAACTCATCACGAACAGCAGCTAGCGATCAGAAAAATCTGAGCTAATAATCGGGTTTGGGAAAGATAATGAGATATGGAACAATCACTGCTGAGGGTCCCCCAGGGTCTGTTTTAACAGCCTCAAAATAAGCCACAAAATAGAAATTAACCAAACAGGGGCTCCATTTTGGCAGAGAGGAAAACAAACAGGGTGTGGATTTTGCACACGAATTCCCCTTGTGGTCAGCAGACAGGGGTCCTGGGAGGAGCAAGAGCCCAGGAGACCCCGTGGGACATCAGCAATGACCTAAGGAAGCAGCGGACCGTCTCTGGCCACTTCTCTCCAAGCTCTGGCTCCCAGGCCAGTGGATTTGCCACGGGCAGCTGACAGGAACAGAAGAGAGAAGACTGGCTTCCTGACAATCTCCCAAGGTGGGATAAGGGGCTCTGTGACACAAGATCTCCCATGTCATGAGCTGTACGGCTGATAGCTGTCTCCTAAGCACCAAGGTCCTCCCCAGGCCACCAGCAGCTTCCTTTCTGTGAGGCCAGCGAGGAGACGCTGGATGGGGCTTGAGCAGTGCAAGCAGGCTGTGTCCTCCACAAACCTACAACCCCCTGCAGGATGCCGTTATCTGGAGGGGCTTCAGGTGCTCCCCTTTCACACTCCCAGGATGAAGGTTCCCTTGCTCCTCCTCACCCACACCCTGTCCTGTCCCACTGTTAGCAGTTCCTCCTGCCCCAAACCCAGGAGTCTTCCTGGATAGGAGCCTCTCCCTCCCCACATGCAACTCGGCATGCAGGGCTACCTGTCCTGTCTCCCGGGTATCCTGAATGCAACCACTTCTCTCTGCTCCTGTCGCTTACCTTAAGCACCCATCTCTTCTCCTTGGACAACTGCCCGCCTCCTAACTCGGCTCCCTGCTTCTGCTCTTGCTCCCTCCCAGCAGCTCCCTACACAGCAGCCAGAACGATCTTCTAAAAATGGGTATCAATTCGCTTTAGCCTTTCAGTGGCTTCTCACTGCAGATAGAGACCCACAGGACCCCCCCACCCCCGCTTGCAAGACTCCAGCCACCTGCCTTTGCCCTGCTCCTCCCCTGAGCCAACTCTCTCTCCTCTCCCTCCCTCACTCCCCCCACCACCTCTCTCCTCGGGGCCTTCAAGCACGGCCCTCCCTTGGCCTCCTCCCTTTTCAGCTTAAATGTCAGACAGCCCTCCTCTTCACTCAGGGCTCCCCTTTTACAGTTTCTCACAGAACCCGGACCTCTTCCTTCCCTGCACCTATCATAGTCTCAAAGTGTATATTGATTTTCCTCCTTAAAAGGTTGGGAATCAAGATGATACATGTATATTATTTAAAACTGAATAGCACAGAAATATTTTTACCTGTGGCCTCTTTACTAAATATCCATCTCTCCCAGTAGGCCCTAAGTACTGGGTACAGGGCCTGTGTCTCCCTTACTCCTCACTGAATTCCTGCTGCCTGGGGAAATGAGTAGGTGCTTAATAAATATTCTAGAATGCATCATGTGAGTGATTTCTGAGGCAGGAAAAAAAGAGCCGCAACGGAGATCTGCCTTGTGCAGTCACTGCTAGCAAACAACTCTGCAGTGCTAAACATTGCACACACAGGACCGAGTCCACCTGAGCAGACGGCTCGTCACTCTGCCAGGAGGAGGGGCTTGGAAGGGGTGGCCCCAAGGCCGTGAAGGTTTCTGGGAAAGGGGATGCCTGACTGAGACCTGAAGGGTAAGTAGGAAGCAACCAGATAAGGAACGAGGAGGCTCAGTAGAGCGTCAGGGGCATGAAATACCGGGTTGTCTGTAGCCAGCTGTGGACTCTAATAGAGCCTGTAAGGGGACCCAAGGGGCCCTGGAGAACAATGGAGAAGGGGGCATGCCTGAAAGGAGAGATGGCACGAGATTCCGAAATCAGATCTACTCTTGGGTGGTGGATGATAATGTAACGAGATGGTTAGGAGGTGGTGGAGCAAGGGCCGGGGCAGGTCGAAGAATCTTTGAGGTGCCAAACATGCCCAGCAGAGGGCGCTCGTTGTAGGATAAACTCTTGGCAACCAAGCGGACCCCATGACCCTCTGTGGAGGTCAACTGTCCCGCAACCCCAGACAGCCTCTTGCCTGGTGACAGGCTCAGGAGCAAAGGGCCAAGGTGGCTGAGACAGAGTGATACACAGGCTGAAAGACCAATCAGCCCCACCTGCTTCTGAGAGGGTTGTTTGCCAGCAACAGAGACCAATCCTGATCCCTGAACCGTGTCCTGTAGGGACCTGTTGGCCACCTGCTAGAAAACCAGTTACATCAGACCCCTTACACGTAGGAAGGGACACAACTTGTCCTCCCCAGAATAGAATAGATGCAGAACCCATATTCACGTTGGACTCACCACTGCCAATATCACCATCTGCAGGCTTCTGGAAAACTTCAGATTCTGCTACAGGGTCCATGTAATGGGCCCTCCAACCCGAAAGCCAATCACAGGAAAGCGGTGAGTTAACATTCTGGTCTTGGATTCTCAGGCTAATGGTCCCTACCTCCATTAGGCCCAGAGAAAGACAGCAAGGCTGTAAGTACACCCTGGATCACAGAGAACACCCTGAGGTACATCCTGGATCACAGAGAACATCCTTAAGTATACCCTCAACTACAGAGAACACTCTAAGGTACACCCTGGATCATAGGGAACATTCAAGGTGCATTCTTGACCACAGAGACCACTCTGAGGTATAGGTTGAATCACAGGGAACACTCTGAGGTACACCTTAGATCACAGAGAACACCCTGAGGTATACCCTTTACCACAGAACTCTGAGGTACACCCTGGACCAAGAGAACACTCTGAGGTACACCCTGGACCACAGGGAACACCCTGAGGTACACCCTGAACCACAGAGAACACCCTGAGGTACACCCTGGACCAAGAGAACACCCTGAGGTACACCTTGGATCACAGAGAACACCCTGAGGTACACCCTCAACCACAAAGAACACTCTGAAGTATGCCTTCCACCACAGAACCAGCCAGACTTGGTTCTTGCAGGAGGCGGAACAAGGAGCCTCTGGACCAGGGACAAATATATGCTGCTGGCTCAACTTTGGCCAGAAAACACAGGTGCAGGAACCAAGTATGAAGTTGGATAGTGGGTCTAACCCCATTACACCTAAGGTGCCTTTTAAAAATTTTCTTCCAGTCCCCACTGTTCTCGGGGTACCTGGGGGCAGACTTATCTGCCAGGAGGCATGGTTACAGTTCCTTTAAACTGGAAGCCAAGAACATTATTTGGCTCTTCCCTCCACCCAGTTCCCACAACTGGGAACAGGAAGAAAAAGGCGTCTTTGTATTAGCAGAATAGTGTATGATTAAGCCTGTGTTTGAATCCTGGTTCTGTCACTGGTTTCACCTGTGTTTCAGTGTCCTCATCGATACAACTGAGAAGGGCACCTAAGCAGTACCTGGCACACTGAAGACATTCCAGAAGTGTTAGGCATTATGACCATTGTGATTATTTGCCACTCTGATACCGGGACATGGAGCTCCCAGTAGGCAATGGGAACTGGGAGGGGTAGGGGTTCAGCCCAGGAACCTCCTGGGACACCTCCTTGCACTCCAATATCTAGTAAAGGTAAACAGACAACCACCGTATCCTGTTCAGAAAGAACCCCTCAGGGCCCAGACCCTTTGGGAATGGAGAACAGCAATTCCCCAAGAGGGAAAGAGCTCAGCCACCTAAGACGTGGCTGAAGGTGAGGGGTTTGAGAGCCAGGTGTGAAGTGTCTCTCATGTACCAAACAGCTCCTGACCAGCATGGAGGACTTCAGCCCTGAGCCTTCCTCTCCAGCCACAGGTCCATTCTCACCAGGGCCTGATGTCCATGATGGGGGTCATCTGCTGGGCCTACCGCCCCGCCATGACTTCTCTTCCAGCCCACTCTGCCCGCCCTCCCCGCAACGCCCCAGGTCCCTGAGTCCAGCCAGCGCTGCCAGCGTGGCCCCCTAACTCCTGAGTAGGCGCTCCCAGTGTTTCACAAGCGGCTCTGCTACTCCTCAGTTCATTGCCACCTCATCCCCATCACTTCCGGAGTCCATCACAGTCTCCTTTTCCTGAATGCCTCTCCACATGCTGCGCCCTCTACCGGAACCCTCAACCCTGCCTTCGGCTCTCTCAGGTCTGTCCTGAAGAGTCGGCCTCGTGTGACTTGATGGCCCCTTCCCTACTTACCACCACACCCAAGGGTCACCTTCATCAGAATTCTGGTTCTACCACAGCATATCCTCAGCTTTCCCTCTCCTCGTCTTGAAGGACAACATACCAATCGGAGTGACCCCCTCGCACCTTCCAACTGCCTGCCATATACACTCCCCTGAAGGGAGTGAGTAGGTCTCACTCTTGTGTAGCCAGGGCCCGAGGGGCGCTGACCACAGAAATACTCAACATGAACCCCCCAATTCAAATACAGTGAGGACTGACAGAGGCTTCCTTTGTTAAAAGACAGCAAACTGTTAGATTTCAAAAATAACTTAAGACAAAATTTCTTTTTTATTCTCGAGCAAGAAGCCAGACATTGCCAAATCTATTTAGAGAGTTCACCAAAAGGCTGCTACCCCTGCACTGGTGGTCCTGTAACCAGCATGAGACTTCATTCGGGGGGCCGTGCAAACTGGGGGTCCTTGATGCAGGGGGGTGCTGGCCAAGGTCAGGGCTCTGGCTCTTCTGAGGGAGAGGAAAGGTCCAGGGAGGAGACTGGACTCTCAGGGCCTAGCCTCCACTCCAGCTTGTCCTTAGTCCCTGGGATTTGCCCTCAGCCTGTCAGCACCCCCATCCATGCCGCCTGCTTGTAGGGACTCGTTTTAATTAATGCCAGAGCTGGGCCAACCACTGGGGCCGTGACACTTGTTTGCAGGTCTTCTCCTCCTAACAGGTTCTCCCTGGGAGGGGATTTGTCACTAATTGAAGCAGAGATCAGTTAATGAGGCCGCGGGCCCAGGGTTCCAGAGAACAAGGGAAAGGAAAATAAAATAAAGCCTCTTTCTTTGGAGGTTTTGTGATTTACACACACAAAAGAAAAGCAAGCAAGCTGCAGATTTTCCAAGTCAGAAACTCCGCTCCATCTGCCGGAGTTAGACCCTCACTGTGTGAAGACGTCAGGCAGAGGGACGCCGCCACGGCTAAGACTCGTGGATCTAGGCGGAGAGGGGCCTCCTGAGGCCGGCAATCAATCAGCAACCTAATTAACAATTATTTATGGAGCAGTGCTCACTCCCCCTCCATGGGGGAGAAGACACAGGGCCTGTCCCTGGTTAACTTGTAAGCCAGTAGAACAATGACAGGACAGGACACGGGGTGTAACTGAGCGAGTGTGTGGGAAGGCCAGAAGTTTCTAGGCCTTGGGGCTGTGGGAAGAGTTTGGGCTGGCACGGTCAGGAAAAGCCTCTTTGAGGGCTCTGGAAGGGAGCTGGGATGTCCCAAGCACAGGCGCAACCCCTGGGGGCTGTGACAGCCCAGTGTGAGGCCTCCGGTCCCTGAGGGTAAGATCCTGGCTCTGAGAGGCTGGAGGGCCCCCAGTCCCCAGGAACAGCAGCTTGGGCGTCAGAGGCCCGACCCCACAATCTGGGCTAGCTCAGATCCTAGGAAATGGGAGGGATGGAATGCCCAAAGGGCCCTTGGGTGGGACAGTGAGGCCTGGGGATGCTGAGAGCCTGGAGCCCCAAGCCTATAGGAGGAGGACATCCCACCAGGATAGGGCTCAAGCCCTTCCCAGTCAGGGCTGCTCAGTGGTTTCCTCCCCTCAGCTCCACCCCACTCCACCCTTAAATCTCAAAGAAGGAAGATGGGATTTTCAAGCTGCTAAACTGGGCAGAGCCATCAGCTCCTCTTGTCATGAAGAGCAAGGAGGAGGTGACAGAGTCCCTTTCCTTCTCTCACAAGAGCCGTCACCTTTGCCAGGAGCCCCCCAGAATCAGAGCCTGCCAGTTTGTATGACCCCAAATGAAGTCTCTGCTGGGTTGGGGACCCCACCAGGGTGGGGTTTGCAGTCTCTCGGCGAGCCATCTGAATAGATTAGGCAATGTCTGGCTCCTGGCTTGGGGTAAGGCAACGAGTTGGGGAGGGAGCTCAATCTTGGTATGAAGTGGGGATCACTCCCCAACAGGTCATTTGGAGAGGACGTGGTCCACATGGGAGCAGAGTAAAAGGAGCCATCTCAGAACAATCCCAAATCCCTACTTTCCCAGAGCAGTGGAATGAATGACGGTGTAGGGTACAGTGGGTTAGTACATAGTTGTGAACAATTATTACACTTAACGACATGGGAAAGACAAGGAAAGCGGGTTTTGCAAAGAGATTATTATATGTGAATTCTTTCATTATACGTGAATTTTTGAATTTGCA
Source organism: Felis catus (assembly GCF_018350175.1). NCBI lineage: Eukaryota > Metazoa > Chordata > Mammalia > Carnivora > Felidae > Felis > Felis catus. The sequence goes on from NC_058370.1 coordinate 89,437,422, forward strand.
TTTTGTAAGTTTTTTTCTCACCAATTGCATGTATTTATTGTGTGATGAATAAAATAACAAAAGTTGTGAAGTGACTTTCACCCTCTGGAGTCAGCTCTAGGAGACCACCCAGCCAGGATCTAGAGAGTATGATGGGGGCACAAGGGTGGGCTCAAGGGTGGGACCAGTGTAGCCAAGGTCCTGGGAACTTGAGCTTCCACTGTGGCTCTGGCCCAGGCCCCTGCTGTGTCACCTGCCTTCAGCCCTCATCTGGGATCCAGCCTTACACTCACACAGCCAGTTTACAAACCTCCCCTACTTAATAGCTGCTCTATCCTCAAAGTCCTGAGGAATTCAAATGAAACTATTCCTGTCTTGTGGAGGGCCTCCAGGATGCACTGGACATGTAACCACATGACCAAGGCCACAGAGGACAATAGTGCCCTGGGAGCTCGGGCAGAGAGCAAAGGGGAGCCAGCATTTGGGCCAGCCTTACAGCTGTTCCTGAGCCCCTTGCTTCCTGCATCAGCCACATTACTGAGAGTGAGCTCCTCTGAGAAGGGTGCTGGGGCAAGGGGCCCTACTAGGGACAGACGTCCTGCCCTCAGCTGGAATGTACAGCCCTTTGCATCACTCATGGGCACCGCCTCACCTCCCTGCCGGCTCTCCAAAATCTCGAGCACTCTGTGTTACAGTTTGTGTCTCTCTAGTAAAGTGTCACCAGAATCTACTCTCTTGTCTGCCGAGGAAGCCTGCCCTGGTGGCCCACCCACACAAACCTCTGTCTCCCACATCCTTGCCTGGCCCTGACCTCAGACAGGTCTGGCCAGAGCTGCAGGGGAGAGGGGCAGCTGCAGAGCAGTGGGACAGAGAAGTGGGGAGAGAGTTACTCACAGCAATGGAGACGGCGCTGATGACAGCTCCCAGGTAGCCCTGGATGAACTTGGACGCAGGAGAAGGCTGGAAGGCAGAGACAGATTTCTAGGCCCCCTGGGTGCCCAAAGCTGCCATACTCCACCCTTGCAAACAGCCCCAGCCAGCAAGAGACAGTCCTGCCCACCAACAGGTGAGAAGGAAAAGATCCCTCTGGAAGCCAAAGGGAGCCAGGCTTCCCTCAGCACAGCTCCATACAGGAAATACAGGGCAGGAACGTCCAGGGAGATGCCAAAGGGGCCCACTGCACTTTTGCCCTGTTCTAGAGAGCTCAGGGGCAGACACTGCTGGCTGGAGGTAGACAACAGCAAGGGCCAATGTGGGTCATGTACGTCTGGGGCAAGCATATCCAGTGGAGGGAGGATGCGTGCTGGAAGTGGGCTGAGGGCAGCTGGAGGGCTGTCTAGGTGAAAATGGCAGTGTCCCGGCTGGCTGTGCCTGGCTGGCTCTCCCGGCCTTAAACCCATGAGGCCACCGGGCTTCCATGCCAATAGGCGAGGGGTGCTCAATGTTTCTAAGGAAAAATGTAACCCAAGTTGCAACATATAAAATTAAGAAAGAGCTGAGGAACTTGCCTTTAACTATGCTCTGTTATTCTGGAGATGTTTGGTGCAAGGCACGTGAGAGCCATCCAAGCAGGGATGTACACGTGTGGATCACACACGCGAGATGTGGACTGAAGGTTTGGACGGGGGAGGGGGGCGTCCTCAGAGTTTCGGGCCCCAAAGTTCCTACCACCAAGGCCCAGCCACTAACCCTCCCCCATCTCCCCCCTAGGTTAGAGGATGCCCACAGCCTCTCCTCCCCAAACTGACAGGCCCCCAAGGGGACCTAGACTCCTCCTCCCTTCTTACTGCCTTTGGACAGAAGTGCAGGAAATACAGCGTTACCAGTGAAGCTGGGGCCCAGCCCTTTCCTGGACAAGAGAAGGGTGACAGGCCTCCACCCTGAGCTTGTCCCAGGAGCGCAGGGGACTTTGGGGAGGAGGTGACAGGCCCCTCAGACCCCTCACCCCTCAGGAGCAGCCCTTCAGCTTTACAGCCCACAGTCTGGGGGCACCAAGGCAGCTTCCAGGCAAGCTTGGAGGAAGCTTTAGGGGAATTCAGTCCCCATGTGGCTGTTGCCATCCTAACCCAAGATCTGGGGATAAGAGTTGCCCAAGGAGGATTCCGCCAACGGAGCTCATCTCTCTCACTGCTTCAGGCACATTCCCATTTCATGGGCCTTCTTCACTTCACGTTGAACAGCCCCTCCCCAGCGGGGCCCTTCCTGAAGGGCTGGCCATTTCAATAAGGTGCTTGGAGAAGCACAATGCTCAACTCAGAGGAAGCAGCCCCCGATGGTGGCACACCACCCTGGAGGGAGGTTGAGGGTCACCCGAGCCTGTTCTGCGCGGCTCACCTTGGTAGCGTTCCGGTTTGCATAGTTGACACAAGCGTTGTGGCTCTGGTTCAGCCACTGGAAGGCAAGCGGGGAGAGGAGAAGTCAGGGGACGCGTGGGAGCCAGGCCTGGACCCTGGCGGGGCCACAGCCTCCAAGAAGACAATGGGGTGCTGTGTCCAGCTCACGGGTGGTTCTGTCCATCCCACAAGTTAGCATGACCGACTGTTCCAGTTTGCTTGGGATGGCGCCAGCATCAGCGCTGAAAACCTGGGACACCCCTCAGTTGCTGCCAAACCAGGACACCGGTCCTGCCCATGCCGGCAGTTCATCCCCATCCAGAGACTGTCACCTCTCCCGGAACTGTGGCGTTCACTGCCCCAAACGGGCCTCACTGCCTCTGACACATTAATCCTTATTATATTCCTTACTGAGCCGAAAGCGGACGTGTAACCCCTGGAATTACGGACAGCCGTGAACCTCTTTCAAAAGTATCCCAGCCCGGTGTCTTGCGCCACCTGCCGTGCCCTGATGCGGGCACCGTTAGGAGTTTTATTCAGGGAAGACTCTGACATTTTTTCCTGAAGACAGACAGGCTTCTTCCTGCCCAGCTCTCTGTGCATAGACACACACACACAGAGCTTCAACTGTTTTAAGGGAGCCATAGCCTAGGCTCTAAGAGTGGACACCAGGGTCTATGATATTCTCCCACCCACCTTGCTACCTTGGGGTTGACAGTGGGTTCACCTTCCCCACAGATCTCAGTGAGGCTTATACCAAAATGCTGCTGAGGGCCTCGAGGTCACAGGCCTCTGGACAAGCAGCCAAGGAGCAGTGGGCGGCCACAAATAAGCCATCCTCCCCTCGTGCAAAAATTAGTCACATAAAATGGCCTAGGCATGGGCCGCTGGGACCTGCTCAGCAGCATCTGAAGTCCCGGGGTTCTCCCAGTGGCTTCTGGGTCAGGGCGGGGGAAATGGGGTGGCTTTCCCCCAGGGGCCTCGATGGGAGACCCTGGGGTGGGGAATCATAACCAGCATTTGTGGGGCCCCCTTTCATAGGCCCTCTGTTGCCAGGGACTGTTACCTGCCAGAAGACCGTGGATGCCAGTGTCTGGTTGGGCAAGAGAAGACCAACTACCTATGAGAGAAAAAGACAGGAAAGACTGAATAAAGCCAAAGGACCATCCTACACTTTTGCAAGGAAAAACGACACAGGCATGAGCAAAAGTAAAGCTGGATCTGTACAAACCGAGGTGGCTGATGTGTACATACAAACTGCTGCCCATGTGAGATGGCACACGAAGGAAGTGGACCAGGTTGCAGAATTATATTACAGCACAATCCCACTCTTGTTAAAGAAAAGACATCACATCGCACATGGAACCATATATACAAACATAAGCATATATGTATCTTCATGAACAAATCTATAGCCCCACAAGTAGATGTCTCTGGAGGTCACGTTATACAGTACTTTCTCGCATTCTTCTTGAATATTCCTATATTCTTTTAAGCATTGGGCATGTATTATTTCCATAACTGATGGCAGGGGGACAATAAAAACAAGCAAACAGAAGGAACATCTTTACTTCCACTCAGCTAACCCAGCTCTCTTTCACGCCCTCATCATCCAATAGGATTTTTGTGCAGATTAAAATATGATGAGAAAAATCGTTTCAAGGGCCTTAAGCACTTTATAAATACAAACGGGGGGAATTTAGATCTTTTATCTCTGAGCCTCCATGAAGAAAATCTACACCATGTTTAAGCTACTGAAGGAAACATAGATGTCTAATAAATACTTGTCAAATGAGTGAATCAATGAATGAACAAATACACACATATGGCTGAGTACCGCTACATGGGTCTGGATTCATTATTCCCAAAGCCCAAATGTCACCTAAGAGCTAGGCTTGCTGACTTTGTTTTTTTGGTTTAAGTCAACATTAATGGTCTCATCTTGACAAGTGGCCAAACTTTGGACTTCAGGGATCCATGTGTCTCTTCCAAGTTTACCTTTTGAGAGCCTGTGAGCAAAATAACATCTACCAAGTACCAATGCATATGGGAAAAATGTGCACAACCATCCACATATTGACTTATTTATTATTCCTGTAGATAAAATGGCTCTTTGGCAAGAATTTCTGTAAGGAGCAAGTATAAACATCCAATACTATGCAGTAAATCAAATTCTAGACATCCTCAGCAGCATTTGTAAATCATGTTTTAAACATTAAAATGTTTTAAGACAGCAAACACACACACACACATTTATATTTATTGGCCCATATCAGTTTGAATAAAATTATATAATGTAAAGCCATTCCATAGCTCCAATGAGGAATTATGAGATTTTTCTCCCCAGAATGAGATCCCAGTTTGATTTTTCTCTGCAGCAACAGCTTAGGGCACTGGAGTGAGAATCAGGAGAGCTTGGAGCTCAACCTCAGCCCCGTGCCTCTGTGATCTCCAGCCGACAGTGTCTCCATCAGAAGACAGGCTTCTTTGGGGGCTCTGGCTTTCTTACCTATAGAGTGAAGGGGTTGAGCTTGGAGGTCCTACCTTGGTTTAAAGTTCTACTCTTGAGTTCCAAGTAGTAGGTATGAAGTCAAGCGAGACAGTCCCATTGCCTGTAAAGGGAATCACCCCTCCCCAGCCTGGCTGAGAAAAATCCCTGGGGACCCTAGTCAGCCTCTAGCCAGGAGCCAGAGAGCTTCCACAGAGAGGAAGCTGAGCCTAGAGAGGCCTGAAATTGGGAACAAACAATGTGATCTAGTGAGTGTGTGTGTGTGTGTGTGTGTGTGTGTGTGTGTGTGTATACACACGTGCATGCCTGACTGCCTCCCAAAGCCAGAAGAAGAAGTAAAAGCTGTTATTCACTGTTGAGAACTCAGCATATCATCCCCCCCTAATCTGTTGGTTTACATAACAAGTGTGTGTTATGGGCCACGTTGCCTTCCCCTCCTCAGTCTCCCTTACACTCCCTGAACTGAGCTTGGGCTATCAGGAGCGTCATAAGGTACAGCTCCTTGGGACTCACTGTATTTACCAAACACCTATTGTCCAGGACACTCACTGCTCATTACATCACAGAATCTCCTTTATGAATCCTCCTGGGGGAAATTTTTCTGGCCTTGGGGTCAGAAATTTATACTTCTGAGCATCTGGTCTGCATCTGTCTTGTAGACGTTGAGCATTTTACTGTATCTCTCTCTGCACTGACTGTCAAGAACCTCAGGCCAGATCTCCACGGCTCATATTTGTCAAGTGTACAAACCATCACCGCATGTATTTTGTGCCCAAACTTCACTCCTGGCTTCTTCCCATTCCTAAACTTTTGTCTCACTTTCGCCTTCACTTGTCTTTTCTGGTGGCAGGCATTGTCTTTGTGTGACATCAAGTCTTTTCCAGAACAAACCACAGTCCTAAACGAAACTTAAATAGTACCCAGGCCTATGTAACACACACACACACACACACACACACACACACACACACACACACACACAGCTTGTAACCTGTGAGCTTGTAACCTTATTAGCCAAACCTGACCAGCCTCCTGTCCCAACCTCCTGCTGTAACATGGACCTGATATTCATGCTGGGCACCTCTGACCCCTCATGCTTTCTTAAAGAAATTGAATGATTGATTGATTTTGCTAAGAATTTTCCCTATGTCACTTACCATGATTCTTATCAGTACGCTGGGGCGCAGACAAAATAGAGATTGCTTTCTATATTTTGCAAATGGGGAAACTGAGGCTTAGAGAAATTCAGTGATTTGCCCAAGGCTTCACAGCAAACTAGAGAGAACGTCAGAAAGGTCTCCTCACTCTTGGCTCGAGGGCTCCAACTCTCTGATTTTAGGGGTTCCTTTCCCAGCTCATTCGCCTGAGCACAAAGGAAGAGTCACACTCCATGCCCATTTTCAAATACCTTCTATGCACCATGTTCCGTGGCGCTCCCAATGGAGCAAACAGGAAGAGAGGAATATATGGCACCTAACCACAGTAAGCACAAAGACCAAACAGGAAAATGTATGAGAATATCCTTTATAACATCTGGACATGAAAATGACCAGATGGTTTAATCAGGTACTTGGTCATGTCAAGCCGGTAACTTCTAACATCCGAACAGGACCTAAAGAAGGGAGAGGTCAGCATGCTGTGGCTATCTGCCGAAGTAGGTGGTAGGATGGAGCTGAGCCGTGCGTGCGTGTGCGTGCGTGGGGCAGGGGACATGTGTGCACACTCACAGGAGCAGAACAGCCGAGAGACTGGTCTCATTAGAAGAGGCAGAAAAATCAGCAGACCTGGGGAGGGTGAGGTTAGAAGGCAGTGGAAACCCATGCTGTATTGGCCAAACGGACCCACGGGAACCATCTGAGGCTGAGGCAAGGGGAATAGCGATCCCACTTTCCAGGTCCTACAGTCAGGCTGGTGGGGCCGGGAGCACATGGGTGCCAGCCCCATTCCCTATTAGGCAACACGCAGCACCATCTGCACAGTCCCAGGAGCAAGAGCAGATATTTTATAACTTCCTTTTTTCTTTTTAAGTCTAAATTAAAAATAAATGTTCCTTCAGTTCTCAGATGTATATCTCTGGTGCAACCTGCCCACATTCCCCCACGCTGCCCTTTCCAGAACATGGCAGGAGAAAGGAGGAAAGAGATGGATAGAGAGAGGGAGCCAGTCCACCCGGCTTCAATGCCAGTGGATTGCACCTCTTCCAAGAGGGAAGCGCTTCAGGCGTGGCCGCGCAGACGGGTGGAGAGAGCCCAGAAAGCGGCTGGTACCAGGGAAAGTGGAAGGAGAGCCAGCAGCCAGAATTTCCAGCCCAGCCTCCACCCTATCTTGCTGCAGGACCTTGGCCAAATCGCACATCCAGTCTTTGCTCCCATTTATAGTTCATAACACGGCTGGGGTCCCCTCCACAGCTCCCGCCCCCTGGCAGCTGTCTTCTTCTCACATCTGTCTACTTTCGCTGCTCCCCTTCGCCTCAAGTGGCCGGCCGTAGGCCCCGGTGACTAACAGGCAGGCTCTGGTCATACGAAGAGCTGGACTCACATCCTGGCTCTGGTATTTACCAGCTGTGTGACCACACACAAGTTACTTGAGCCCTTGTACCTCCATTTTTTTTTTTCTGTTAAATGAGCACCATCCTGGCACCTCTCTGGACGGCCATGAGAAGAAGCAAGGCATGGAAAGAATTCGGCCCAGGGTTTGGTGGGCAGCAAGTGCTCACTAGGTATAAGGCGTCCGTATCATTCCTCTCCTCCTGTCTCATCCTTTTCTAGTTTTTGCCGGTCTCTCCTTTCTCTGAACTCCACAGGCTGCATGACACCATCGAGCTTCATCTTGCCCCCATCTTGTCCTTGAACACAAGCCTCATCCCTCAATAGTCAGCTCCTGAAGGTAGAATCAGGGTTTTTCTCTCTGATGTCCCCCAAAGCGCTCAGCACAAAGCTGGGTCCACACTACACACTGGAAGAACATTACTAATTCATTATTAAGAACATGAATTCTTGGCCAGGCAAAAGATCTATGATGGACTGTGACCATGACCACCATCACCCATTTCCTCCTTACTCCTTGTATTAAAACCCTGCATGGCATGAGGGCACGCTCTTGGAGAGAGGGGCAGATCAGAGTTTTAGGTCCCGATTCTTCACTCCTCCCTGCATCCATGCCCTTGACACGGGAAGAATATTTTTCCATGCTCTTGGCATTGCTTGGCTTGGACATATATGTCTTGCTGTGGCCAAAAGCATGTGGGAGGAAGTGGCAGTGTGCCAATTCGGAGCCCAAGCCTCAGAGGCCTCATCAAAAGAGGAGGAGAGACGTTTGAAGCAAAGTACAGTCTGCGTTGGCTGACTCCCGGTTGACCCCAGACCTGCAATGGCATGTAGTACCGCCTCAGTCAAGCACAGTCGAACGCAGCTAGACCCCGGGTAACCACGGACCTCTAAGAACAAATTCTTATGGTCGCCACAGAAATTCTGCGGATGTTTGCCACACAGGATGGAGGTAGCAATAGCTGTTTAAATACAGGGATTGCCACATAGGAAGGCTGCAGATGATGTCCTTTCTGATTCAGAATTCCATACCATTACTAATGCCCTTGAATTATGCCTTCACTAGTGAGATTGGTTCCTGAGCAGCCCGGCTTATCACTCCACCTGGTGACCAATAGCTCAACTCTGGGGTGCCTGGCCAGCCAGGAAGATGGGGGGGTTGTGCCTGAGGCTCATCTCAGGACAGAATCCAGAATGGGGCCAGTGGCACCCATATGGCAACTGGCTCACACCTTTACTTCAGGCTTCCTCCTTCAGAGTATTCTAACCTCTGCAGAGAGACAAGGTCTCAATGTGGGAGAGGGGCACCCCCAAATATCCTGATCTGCTTGGCCAGAGGTGGGACGCGAATGGCTGAAGATGAAGACAGGAGAGCAAGGCCGCTGGTCACAATGTCCTACGATGCTCAGAAAGAGAGAACTGAGCAGCCCTCACTCTTTCAGCCTGCTGCCATGCAAAACAGACTCGAGCAGTAGGAGAAAGATGTTTTATAAGTACAGAAAATCCAGGGACACCTGGGTGGCTCAGGAAGCTAAGCATCCGACTCTTGGTTTCAGCTCAGGTCATGATTTCATGCTTCGCGAGTTCAAGCCCTGTATCAGGCTCTGTGCTGACAGTGCAGAACCTGCTTGGGATTCTCTCTCTCTCCCTCTCTCTCTGTCCCTCCTCACCTTCCTCTCCCTCCCTCTCTCTCTCTCTCTCTCTCAAAATAAATAAATAAACTTAAAAGAAAAAAGCACAGAAAATCCAGAGAGGAAGCACAGTGTGTGTCAAAACAATGAGGTGGTGAAACTCAAGTCGGGGGATGAGTACAGGGTACAGCACTGTCCCTGTCATCTCCACCCCTTCTCTACTCGGCTAGTCCCTCCTCATCCTCCAGGTTTCAGCCTAGTTGTCACTTCCTTCGGGAAGCCTTCCCTGACCCTCAAGAGGAGTCAGGTCCCCTGTCATTCGCTCCCTCAGCACCCTGCCTGCCTTCTTGACAGGATTGGTTCTCCGTGGTAAGAATCTGTCTGCTTAAAGTCTGTCTTCCTCGAGAACTTCCAGAGGCTTCCGACGGGTGAAACCATCGACATTCACTGCTCACATACCTGGGAGTCCTCACTGGCAAAGCGACAGTCCTCTGGGATCGCACCTGTGTCCTCCATACTGACTCACTCAATTCCAAAATGTCCCTCTTCATTTTTGAAAGACCTACCACAGGCCCCAGTACTCAACAATTTGCCTGTTTTTTCCTTCTACTTTGTCTCCATCTTCTGATTTATGTGGCTAACGATCTGAAAAGTAACACTTCAGTGCATGAGGGGTGCTATTTAAAGGATCCCAACCAGTTAAAGAGAATATCGTTTATCCAGTGAATGTTTGTCCCTGACTGGTCAATTCCAGCTTAACTGAGTAACACCTCTGGTGCGAACCAGGCCAAACTGACTGCTGTCGGGTTACAACGGAGGTAGGCCAGGGAGAAATTGTGATTGGCATTTAAATGTGTGAAAAAGCAGAGTCTGGGATGAGGAGGGTTGGGAGACACCGCGAAGGCTCTGGGACACAGCCAAATCCTCACGTGAAATGAACCCTCTGTGGTCTACCCCTCCTCCCCCTGGAGGTGAAGTGACCCACACCTGCACCTTCTGAGGCTTTTAAGTCCGCGTGCGCACATGCAGTGCAGGGTTCAAAGCACAGAATCCAAGCTCTGAATGTCCCAAGACAGAGATCTGGTTTGGATGTAACCCAAGGCCACTGGACTCACTGACCGGATGCTCCCGGTCTGCCCCCCTCAGTCTCCCACCTGGATATGGGAGATTGGAGCCTTGAGTTTTGAGGGTTTGAGAATGACAGGGGGAGGGGAGAGGAGGACAGCAGCATCACGGGGAGTGCAGAGGTGAGGAGGGAGACACAAATGGCCCCTGAGAGAAGCTCGGGCCCGCAAGAGAAAGCTGGCATCTGCGACATTCTGGTAGCCAAGGGTGCAGGGTGCAGGCTGGCAGGTGGGAAAACGCAGAGAGAATAGAACAAGGTTCGGAACACTGGCCCTGCCTCTCCCCAGCCGCACGTGCATGGAAAGGACAGTGCTGCACACCTCTTAGTGGAAACCTGGGAACAGAACTGCCACTTCTAAGCAACCACGGCTGGCGGGGTTCTTCTGGGAAGGTACCCAAGGAAGAGGTAGCATGAACTGCACTAGCCTGGGGAACAGCCTTGGTGCCCTGGCTTAGCCACCATGCTTATGTATAAATTGGGATCTCTTTGCCACACACCAAAGGGGGAAAAGTTCCCATCTTCAAATGTTAAGCTTAAAATAAGACGCTACATGGGTGCCAGTGGATCTGTGAAATCTGCTGACTAAACTGGCACCAGCCTCTGGGAGAAAACCAGCTCGCTTCTCCTGAGCTCTGGAGAGCGAGCAGGGTGGGGGCGGGGTTACTCTCAGGCAAGGCGGGAACAACACGGGGTGGGGTGGGGGGGTCAGGGCTGGGGATGCTCACCTAGGCAGGAAGCGTGGATGCTGCTTCCAGAAGCATCTCAGTTGAGGCATCTGCCAGCCTTAATCACCCCTTCCCTTCATAACTCAGGGACCCGGTTCCTAGCACATTTGCCAGCACCCCATTTCTATTTTGGTAAGCATTTTAGTGGCTTCTGCATGTATATATTTCTTACGCATTCTATCACACCAGGGGCTTCCCTAAGGTGTGGACTGGAACCTTCACTCCCCTTCAGACCAGGCATTTGCTGAGATGTTCAGTGCTACCAGCTGATGGTGGGGGCCTTGGGGAAGCTGATGTGGCTAGCGGAAGCCAGGCTCTGGTAGAAGGCTGGAACGGCCATGGTGCCCCTTCCATACAAGGCAAGGCAGTGGCCCAGGAGGGAATGAGAAAGTGAGCCCTCTGAATTCTTAGCCACGTTAAAGTGCCAGGATAGAAGGCTACAGGTGTGCCTCATCCAGTGGCTCTTTTCAGGACCTGGTCTCTGGGTCAGCTATTCTGAATCCTGGAATATGAATATTTGGGACTAGGAAGTGGGGACTGGGTGAGCATTGCCGTTTTGGCTCTGGCTGCCACTGAGGCCTGCTGGGAGATGTCCCAGCTCTCGCTGCCCATTCACCTCAATCAAGTGTTCATACAGATCTCAGAGCCAGGGCACCGTGTTCCCATACGCTACACATTTATTCACAGGGGTGCTTGTTCCAGGCTGGGAGAGGATTGGTCCTCATAGGACATTCACAGCATCTGCTTTAGCAGTAAACCCCCGAATAACACAAGAGTGGACGGCACCCAAGTTCCCAGGATGCCTCCAAGGCTGTAGGGACCCTGAGATAACTGACTTGTCTTGGGCAGGAAGAAGAGAGTGGAAATTGATGGGGTGTCCTCAATAACACCTTGTCAACTAGAGACAGTGCTGGTATCCCATGGGTTATCTAGTTCATCCTAGTTGATGGCACCCATTAATTGTGTGAGGATCCAGTTGGCCTCTTATGGGGAAATGAGCCCCAAATTCAACTTCTCTGGTTTGCAAAGAAACAATATTGCTAAATGATGCATCTTTCTTTCTCAAGTGTTGATGGAATATTTATTAAAATTATCATGGCAGATTCTTCTTTGCCTACATATCAACCATTCGTCTCTTCTTGCTTACTAACAGAATTCCTATAGTTGGGAGATTCTGCATGAAATATAAACAGAAATGTTGTATGAGAGATTGAAGAAGTCTCCATAAAGGAAACTGACTCTGTTGGGAAGTACATTCTTTTACTCTTCCCTTTAATATGGATGTGAACTCTGACTCTTTAATATGCATGGCTAGAACTCTGACAACCATATTGGGCTATGAGGGGATTCTGATGACAGAAGCCAGCACTGAGAATGGTGCAGAAATATGGAAGTCTGGGTTCCTGGTAGCATTATGGGGATCCACTTACCTCCAAACTTCTTTGACATGAGGGAGTAATAAATTATTTTCTTTAAGCCACTGTTATTTTGAAATTTTTAATATGCAGATGGTCCTATTCCTAACTGGTATAATCGTATAGTATGCTACAGAGAAAACCACAATACATCTCCAATGGCAGAATCATTCTCTCTGAAAATACAACACAGTAGAAAATAATAAGAAAAGAACACATTTGTAAAAAACAAACCACTTGCAATTCAAAATGTGTTCTTCTGACTACCTGATTAAAGAAGAGTCAAAACAGAAATTTCAAACTTATTTAGAAAATAAAAATATGGATCACTGTATACAAACACATATTAGATACAGCTAGGTATTAGATATACTCAGAAGCAAATTCACAGCCCCAAGAATTTTTATTAGAAAGAAAGAGTGAGCATAAATAAAGTATTTGAGATAAAAAGTAAAAAAAAAAAAAAAAAAAACTAAAACACCACAAACAAACCAAGGGAAAGAGGGAAAAAGGATATTATAAAAACAAAAGCAGAAATGAATAAATTCGAAGATGAAAATAGAAGAATTGATCAATACATCCAAGAGTTGATTCCCAGACACGAACCTCACAAATCTGGTAATTTTAATAAAGGAGATGAAGGTGACAAGGGGGGGGGGGGACAGAACTCAAAACCCATCCAAGGAAAGATTGTTATATTTTAAAATGTCAATATTTAAAACTTTCCACAACAAAGACACCAAAGAATGAAGAGAAAATAGCTGGAAGAAGAGATCTGCAATGTATATAATTCAAAGGATTAGTACCCAATATATAAAGAACTCTTAAAATTAATTTGGAAAATACAGCCAATGGAAGAATGGACAAAGGATGTGAACAGGTAATTCACAGAAGAGGAAATATAAATGGTAAGTACATAGATGAAAAGAAGCACAAGCTTTTTGGTATTCAGGGAAACAAAAACTAAAACCATAGTGAGATGCTACCTTTCTCCCATCAGGTTGTCATAAAAAAAAAATCTAAAAATATAAATACCAATGTTACTAAGGTGTAGTGAAATGTAGCCTTCCTGAAGGGAAATTTGGCAATAGCTATAAAAAATGTAAATGTGTATACCTATTTACACAGGAAATTCACTTTCTAGAATGGGCCTTTGAGAAATCTTCATACTTGGGTGAGAAGAATTTCACAAGAATTTTTCACAGTGCTGTTACTTCTTTTTTGTTTGTTTATTTGTTTTAGAAAGAGAGAGAGCAGGTAAGCAGGGGAGGGGGCAGAGGGAGAAAGAGAGAGAGAGAGAGAGAGAGAGAGAGAGAGAGAGAGAGAGAGAATCTCAAGCAGGCTCCATGCTCAGCATGGAGCCCAATGCAGGGCTCAATCCCACAACCCTGGGATCATGAATTGAGCTGAAATCAAGAGTTGGACGTTCAACTGACTGAACTACCCAGGAGCCTCACAGCACTGTTATTTCTAATAGCAAATAATCAGAAACAACCTAAGTCCATCACTGGGGGAGAGAATATTACTCAGGAGGAAAAAACAAATGAATGAATGAATGATGAAGCAGATCTTTATATAGCCAAATTACTAAATGTAATAAGCTAATTGTAGACAAATAAGTATACTGTTGTATTTTTAAGGGAAAAAATACAAAACAGAAAAGAACGTTTAAATGATGTTTCATATATATGCAAATGCCTAGAAAAAAACCTGAAAATTCACATCAAAGTTCTAACAGAGGTTACTTCTAGGAGCAGATTTGGGATTGAGACTTGTCAGAGGAATTTCTACTTTTTTTGCGTTGTTTGAATTCTGAGCTGAGAGAACATATTCATGTATTACTTGTATAACTTTAAAAATATTCTTTAAAAAGTCTTGGTGGTATTTTTGAATTCCAAAGAACATATTCATGTATTACTTGTATAATTTTATAAAATATACAGAGAAGATTTTTTTTTAATCCTGAGGATATTTCTGAACTCCAAAGATAAAAAGAAAAAATACCAAAGGATCCTAAGGGGAGTGGGGGAGGTTTACCTACAAAGGAAAAGAGAATCAGGCCAACTATTGTTCATGTATGAGAGAGAAAAAAAATACATTTCCAGATATGCAAGGACTCAAAAAGTATATTGCCCACACACTCTGAATATTATTCACAGACGTGCTCTAGCCAAACATAGAATGCACACACACACACACACACACACACACACACACACACACACACAAAGCCTAAATAATTGTGAAGTTTCATACAGGTATTAATTAAGCAAAGATTCAAAAATCTGATGAGATTCCAGATTATTTCCAAAATCTTGGCAGGTGTGTATCGGTAAAATGGTAAAGCAGAGAATAGAGGAAAATGGTATGTTAAAAGTCTCTTCCAGGGCACCTGGGTGGCTCAGTCAGTTAAGCATCCAACTTTGGCTCAGCTCAAGATCTCACAGTTCGTGGGTTCGAGCCCCACGACAGGCTCTATGCTCACAGCTTGGAGCCTGGAGTCTGCTTCAGATTCTGTGTCTTCCTCTCTCCCTTCCCCTCCACTGCTTGCACTCTGTCTCTCTCTCTCTCAAAAATAAATAAACATTAAAAAAAAGTCTCTTCCTATGTGGGGAGGGTTAAGGAGGTCGTATTTATTATTCAATTATTAATTGAATAATTTATTATTAATATAGGGTAAATATAATAGGACCACTCTACAAAATATTACAGCTGAATAGTAATTAGAGAAAAGTAGGATGTTTCCCTCCCAAACTACTTAAGAAACCAAAGGACCATTGAAAAGGTCACTCTAGTACAAATCAGGAAAGGAAGTGGAAACAATAGCAAAGCTTAATAAACCAACAACAAACTATTTGATGGCTGGGATAAGTAGTCACAATAACCAGTAGCAGAACAAATATGAATGGGTTCCATTTATTATTAAAATTAAAGACAGTGTTTCTCAAACTGAGTGAAGAAGTAAAACTCAGCTACATTTTGTCAAGAGACATATAATACAAAAAATGCAGAAACAAAATGTCACTCATATAAAGGTGTGGGCAATGATTTACAGAGCAAATAAACAAAACAGGAATAGAAACACTGATATAAGATGAAGTAGAATTCAAGACAATATTCATTGAAACAGGGATACTTTGTGTGTGCATGTGAGAGAGAGAGAGAGAAAGAGAGAGCTCTGTCACCATGCATCACTATTACAGTACCATCGACTATATTCCCTATGCTAAATCTTTTATTCCTGTAACTTTTTCATACCATAACTGGAAGCCTGATCTCCCAGTCCCCTTTACCCATTTTGCCCACCTCCCCACCCCCTTCCCTCTGGCTTAACAACAGTTTGTTCTCTGTAATTATAGGTCTGTTTCTGCTTTTTGGTTACTCATTTGTTTTTTTGTTTGTTGTTGTTGTTTTTTTTAGATTCCACATATAAGTGAAATCATATGGTATTTGTCTTTCTTTGTCTAACTTATTTCACTTAGCATGATACTTTCTAGGTCTATCCCTGTTATCACAAATGGCAAGATCTCATCCTTTTTATCGATGAGTAATGTCCCACATATAGATATACCACATCTTCCCTATCCATTCAGGATGGACACTTGAATTGTTTCTATATCTTGGCTATTGTAAATAATGCTGCAATAAACATAGGTGTGCACGTATCTTTTTGAATTAGTGTTTTCATTTTCTTTGGGTAAATACACAGTAATGGAATCATTGGATCATATGGTATTTCTATTTTTAATTTTTTGAGAACCTTCATGCTGTTTTCTATAGTGGCTGCACCTATTTACATTCCCACAATAGTGCACGAGGGTTCCTTTCTCTCCACATCTTCACCAACATTTATTATTTCATCTTTTTGGTTTCAGCCATTCTGACAGGGGTAAGGTGATATCTCATTATGTTTTTTAAAATTTTAATGTTTATTTATTTTTGAGAGGGGGAGGGGCAGAGAGAGAGGGAGACACAGAATCTGAAGCAGGCTCCAGGCTCTGAGCTGTCAGCACAGAGCCCAATGCGGGGCTCAAACCCACGAGATCATGACCTGAGCCGAAGTTGGATGCTTAACTGACTGAGCCACCCAAACGCCCCTCTCATGGTTTTGATTTGCATTTTCCTGAATGCATGATGTTGATTATCTTTTCAGGTGTCTGTGAGCTACCTGTATGTCTTCTTTAGAAAAATGTCCATTCAGGGGCACCTGGGTGGCTCAGTCGGTTAAGCGTCCAACTTCGGCTCAGGTTATGATCTCACAGGTCATGGGTTCGAACTCTGCATCGGGCTCTGTGCTGACAGCTCAGGGCCTGGAGCCCGCTTTGGATTCTGTGTCTCCCTCTCTCTCTGCCCCTGCCCTGCTCACACTCTGTCTCTCTCTCTCAAATATAAATAAACATTTTTAAAAAATTAAAGAAGATGTGGTTTATATATATACAATGGAATACTACTTGGCAGTGAGAAAGAATGAAATCATGCCATTTGCAGCAATGTAGCTGGAACTGGAAGGTATTATGCTAAGTGAAATAAGTTAGTCAGAGAAAGACTGATATCATATGTTTTCACTCATATGTGGATCTTGAGAAACTTAGCAGAAGACCATGGAGAAAGGGAAGGGGAAAAAATAGTTACAAGCAGAGAGGGAGAGAGGCAAACCATAAGAGGCTCTTAAATACAGAGAACGAACTGAGGGTTGATAGGGGGGTGGGGGAGGGGAAAATGGGTAATGGGCATAGAGGAGGGCACTTGTTGGGATGAGCACTGGGTGTTGTATGTAAGCGATAAACCATGGGAATCAACCCCAAAAACCAAGAGCACACTTTACACACTGTATGTCAGCCAATTTGACAATAAATTATATTTTTAAAAAATTAAAAAAAAATTGTTTTGCTTATTCTAGGTCTTCTGAAATTCTCACATAAATTTTAGGCTAACTAGTAAATTTCTACAGCAAAGATCTTGAGGTTTTGACGGGATTGTGTTGAATCTATGGCTCAATTTAGAGAAAATTAACATTTTAACAATATTGACTCTCAATCCACAAACAAGGTATATATCTGACTTTACTGAGGTGTTCCTTCATTTGTCTCAGCAACGCATGTAATTTTCAGCGGAGAAATCTTGTATAACCTCTGAAGCATTTATTCTTGAAGATTTTATATCTTTTATGTCATTGTAAATGATGTATAAGGCT
Source organism: Felis catus (assembly GCF_018350175.1). Classification (NCBI taxonomy): domain Eukaryota; kingdom Metazoa; phylum Chordata; class Mammalia; order Carnivora; family Felidae; genus Felis; species Felis catus. Next base: position 89,454,880 of record NC_058370.1, read on the forward strand.
TTTTGCTGCTGGTATATAGAGATATAATTGATTTCTGTATATTGACCTTGTAGCCTGCTACCTTGTTAAGTTTATTTATTAATTCTAGCCACTTTTTGGAAAATTCCTTAGGATTTTCTATGTACACAATCATGTTGTCTTCAAATAAAAGCAGTTTTACTGTTTCCTATCCAAAAAAAAAAAATGTTGCTATGGTACCTTATAGATTTAAGTGCTATTGTAAATACTATCTTTTTTTAAACATTATATTCTAGACGTTTTTTATAGGTCCAAAGGCCTATAATAATGTTTTATATACTGATCTTACATCCAGACATCTTCAAAAATAGTAGTTCTAATAGTTTGCCTATGCTCATGAATGTTCTTGTTTCTTCCTTTCCAATCCTATTACTACTGATTTATTTTGTCATGTGTTACTGTATTTGCTAGTTTTCCAGGAAAATGTTGGATATCAGATACTCTTACCCTGTCCCAGACATTAAGAATTTACCTTCATCTGTTTCATCTTTAAGAATGTTGCTTGCTTTGGGGTTGGGATTTTTTTTTTTTTTTTTGGATAGACCCTCTATAAATTAACAATGTTCCCTTCTGAATCTAATCTGCTCTTTAAAAAAAAAAGTCATAAATGGACTTATGTTTCATTTTACCAAATCATTTTTCTAAATGTACTAAGATTATCACATTTCTCCTTTAATTTGTTAATGTGATGAACTCTATTAATATATTCCTAATGTTATCATTCTTAGTAAAAATTGGTTATGACATGTCTTAATGCATTGCTGGATTCAATTTGTTATTTCATTTGGACTTCTATTTGTAATTTCATAAGTTATATTAGCCTACAATTTTTCTTTCTTCCATTTACTTCTTTGGTATTGGTCTCAAAGTGCCTCATGAATGAACTGGGAACATTTCTTCTTTTTATCCTCTTTCTTGAGTATAATGAAAATTGAGTTTGGCTATTGTTTTAAGAGTAGGCATCCAGAGGGGCACTTGGGTGGCTCAGTCGGTTAAGGATCCAACTTTGGCTCAGGTCATGATCTCACAGTTTGTGAGTTCAAGTCCTGCGTCGGGCTCTGTGCGGACAGCTCAGAGCCTGAAGCCTGCTTCAGATTCTCTGTCTCTCTCTCTCTCTCTGCCCCTCCCCTGTTTGTGCTCTGTCTCTCTCTCTCAAAAATAAATAAACATTAAAAAAATAAAAATAAAGAGTAGTCATCTGGAAGATCATAGGAGTCTAGTGGTTATGTTTTGTTCGTTCTTTGGTGCATATATTTTATTTTATTTTATTTTTTATTTTAACATTTATTTATTCTTGAGACAGAGAGAGAGCATGAACAGGGGAGGGTCAGAGAAAGAGGGAGACACAGACTCTGAAACAGGCTCCAGGCTCTGAGCTGTCAGCACAGAGCCCAACGCGGGGCTCGAACCCACGGACCGCAAGATCATGACCTGAGCCGAAGTTGGATGCTTAACTGACTGAGCCACCCAGGTGCCCCTGGTGCATATATTTCAAACAACTGATTTAATTTCTTGTTATTCATAGTCTAGTCATATTCCGTATTTCCTCTTGCTTGGTGGTCTTTGGGAAGCTGTGCTTTCCTAGAAATGTGCCCTTTTCTTCCAGGTCTTCAGATTTATTACCCCATATCGTTTAATGCATTCTGATCTTTTAAAGTTCCATTGTATATACAGTTATTGTACTTTTTATTCCTAATATTGTTTATTTGCATCTTCTTTTTTCTTGTTTAGTGTTTCCAGAAATGTCTATTGAATTAGTCCTTACACAGAAGTTAGAAATTTACCCTCAAGGTATATCTCTAACTATATCAAAACAATATGCACAAGATTACCCATTCTGGCATAATTCATCATAGCAATATAGTGGACGTAGTCTCAATGTCCATTTGAAGGAAATTAGCTGAATAAATTATGCCACTTCCACAAAGTAGACAGTTAGATAGCCATTTAAAAAAAAAGAATGATGGGGCACCTGGGTGGCTCAGTTGGTTGAGCGTCCGACTTCAGCTCAGGTCATGATCATGCAGTTTGTGAGTTCAAGCCCCACATCACTGCTGTTGCTGCTGTCAGCAGAGCCCCCTTTGGATCCTCTGTCCCCCTCTCTCTGCCCCTCCCCTCCTTGCACTCTCTCAAAAATAAACAAATGTTAAAAAGAAAAAAACAGAACAAGGAAGACCTGTATAAACTGATGGGCCGTGATTTCTAGAATATGTGATTAAGTGGAAAAAACAACGTGCAAAAGAGTATATATAGAATGCTACCTTTTGTATAAGAAAAAATGGGACCTATATTTGTATCTGCTTATTTAGAAAAAGAAATAGGACGGATAAAATTGTTTACCTACACAGGATAGGTGAAAAGGGAAGTGGAACTTTTTAAAAATTTTATTTTAGAGAGAGAGAGAGCACACACAGGGGAGAGGGGCAGAGGGAGAGAGAAAGAGGATCCCAAGCAGGCTCCGTGCTCAGTGCAGAGCCCAATGCAGGGCTCAATCCCATGCCCCTGTGATCATCACCTAAGCCCAAATCAATAGATGCTCAACCAACTGAGCCACCCAGGTGCCCCAGGGAATGGAACGTTTATCATGCCTTTTTATATAGCTTTGACTTATGTTGATATTTTAGATATTAAAAAAAATCAATAAGAACAGAGAAGCAACTAAAACTGAATGCCAACAATAACACATAAACCTAACTGTATATCAAACAAATAACCACACAGAAGAAAAACATTACTTCAAATAACTTTTGACCACAATTCTGTGACTGTACACCCTCAGGAGGATAGAGTCCAAGGACAAAAAGAACTTCAAAGAAATCTTGAACTTCACTTAATACACTTTTGGGGAATAGTACTGATATAGTAATTCTGAAATTCTTTCATTTGTGTGCAAGATTTGGTAAGCGAGTACACATATGTTTGTTGGCTTCTCATTCAGGGAGGAGGGGGATATAAATATGAAATGGGAGGAAGGAAGACCTCTGAGATGTTGGATTGGGATTCAAGGTATTGGCATTAACTCATCATTTTTAAGAAGTGGTATTTCCTAGCTATGCATGCTAAGAGGGCCTAGAAACAATGAGGCTCTGGCAACAGTGAGCACACCTAAGCATTCAGATCTTGGTTTCTAAATACCATTCTTCTCTGAAGAGAATCAGAGCTGTTTGTAGAAATGCATGATTCCAGGACTGGGGCAGAGACCACAAGATGAGCCTGGAGTATCTATACATTGTGCCAAAAAGTACTAAAGTATCAAAGGATAAAGAGGACTTGTCAAATGGACAGAGAAACTGCTTTAAAGGTTTCCTACTGGTCACATTTGGGACAATCTGCATATGAAAATGAATAATGACAGAAGTAACTTGTTATCAACCAAATACAAAAAATACACCCACCATACTTACTGATAATTTAAAAAACATTAAAAGGGAAAGGCAGATGGGAAAACGCTTTTTTACAGAAGGGGGGTCTGCAAATACACAGAGAAGGAATGAGACCTATGAGATATATAGGAAACTTTCAGACTAAGCAATGACTATGTTCCCAGTCAGGTTTTCACTCATAGATATACTATCTGTTGGTCATTCTTACCTTTTTTCAGTTTTAGGCTAATACGAAGAAAGCCACTATAAACATTTGTGTACAGAAATTTGTGGGGACATATGTCTTCATTTCTCTTGGAGGAAACGCCAACAAGTATGGTTACTGACTCACATCATATGTAATGTATGTTCAGTTTCCAAGAGACCACAATACCATCTCACACATACCCCTGCCCTGGTCCCGATCCCAGCTCTAGGATTACACGCTGCATTTCATTGCTATCTCTTTAACACTGTAGGTATAATCCAGGAGAAGTGAGGGAAAATGCCCTCTAAAAGACTTGTACAAAGCACCACTGTTTGTTGTTCACTCCAAGCCCCAGTATTGTCACCAGGACATGCTACTTACAGGGGAGTTTTCCCAAAAAGTTTAGGAAGTCAGAAAATAAGGAGGATGGATCAGTAAATTTTGATATAGTTCTAACAATGCGATATGACACAGAAAGCAATGAAAAAAGAACAAATAAATACTACATACACCAATGGGTGAGTCAATATGGATGTCCGTACAGTATGGATGAGTCCCACAGATAATTTTGAGGGAAAGCAGACCAAAAAAAGTACATCCTGGTGATATCCTTTATATAAAATTCAGTAATAGGCAAAATTGGAATATAGTAAAGGAAGTCAGAAAAGTGATTCCCTGTGGGGGTAGTGACTGAGGGGTACACGAGAGGTTCCTGAGATGCTGCTAGGCTCTGAATCTAAGTGCAGGTTACTTGGATGTACTTGCTTTGTGAAAACGTACCACACTGTACATTTATGATGAATGCACCCTTCTATACATGTGTTTTATATATATATATATATATATTTTTTTAAAGAGCAAACTTAACCTTGATTCCAAAACTAAACAAAAAGAATACTGAATCCTTTATGAGTTAATTTTAATTTTTTTTAACATTAATTTATTTTTGAGAGACAGAGCGTGAGCAGGGCAGGGGCCGAGAGAGAGCGAGACACAGGATCCGAAGCAGGCTCCAGGCTCTGAGTGTCGGCACAGAGCCCAATGTGAGGCTCGAACCCACGAACCGTGACATCATGACCTGAGCCAAAGTCAGATACTTAACCTACTGAGCCACCCAAGCACCCCTCTGAGTTAATTTTAAACTTTGGGTTTCAGCAGGCATGCTTATTCTCTGACTTCCTAAGCTTTTTGGGAAAAGTCTTTTGTAAGGAGCATGTCCTAGTGGCAATACTCAGCATGGGAACGTGCAGGGACAAATGCACTTGGAGGCTCTGTCTTAGGTGCACGTTGGCGCACTTTTGTGGAAAGAAGTTCAACAATACACACCAAGAGATTTAAAAAGACATGCATGCTACTTTACCTGCTAATTCCCCTCCAGGAATGAATCTTAAATCAACATCTCAAATATTTATGATATTACTCTATCACATAACTCTATTACAATATAGAGTTATACATTAACACTTTTTAAGAAAAGAAAACCCTTTGAAGGCAGTACTTACAATTGGCGTCCCAAAAGGAATGTAACCTGAGAGGGGAGAGGAAAGGGTCAGGTCTTACAGTCCCACCCCATCCCACTCCACCCCTCAACAGAGGCACCAGAAGAGACCTCTAGACTTGGTCTTGGCAATGGTCCTGATGAGGGAGCTCAGGTCAGCGAGGCAGAAGGCACCTCTAGCCCCCAGGCCTTTTCCCGGCTCAGCCCTCCCCAGGATAGAGGGCTCCCCCGTGTCCCCCCGCCACCCTCTCTCTGTTCCTCTTTGGCCAGATACTTCTCACTCCAAAACTCAGAAGCCCTCTGCTGAGGGCAGGGCTGCCCACCGCTGGGAACACCATGCACTTGGTGCTACCGTTGGTGTTCCTTTCATGATTTCCTCCAGGAGGCACCGTGTCCCCTGCCCACGCCCACTACACACAGCACGCTGCCTTCAAAGGCCCCAGAATGTCCTCCTTCTTCTCTCAGCTTACCTTTCTAGCACAGAGCCTTACTTCAGTTCTGAAAGGGGAACTCTCCACACACTTGAGATGTGTACCTCTAAGTGCCAGGGGTACTCTTTAAAATCTCTCCTACCCTGCCTAAACATCCTCAGTAGAGCAGGCCCCAGGCACTGTCTCCTCACCGCTCGCTTTCCTGGACTATCGGAGGCCCCGTCTGCTGCCCTCCACCTCCCACTGTCAGGGGGCGGCCCTGTGTCCCTGGCCTGTAGCTTATGGCAGGCAGTCAGCTGGCGGGCTGGACAGCAGAGAACCACACTTATCTGGGTTATCTAAAGCAAAGGTTCGCATCCTGACTGTGCATAATTGTGCTTGCACGTGAACCGTCACTCTACTGCCCGCATTCCTCTGGAGATGGGCCCCAGGTTTGGCTGGAGAATTACAAGAGGATCCAGGCCCCAGGTGAGAGCGTGCTGTGGCCCGGTGCACCTACAGCCGTAGCTGCAAGATGCTCGGCCAGAGGCCTTTGCTACCTGGGAGTTCCTCACAGCCAAGCAAGGAGGGTCCGTGGGCACGCAATGCCTCAGCACAATGAGGTCACGTGGTTGTTTGTTCTCTCACTCACATGAGGTCAGGCTGTCTGGGGGTGGGGATCCTGACTGACTCAGCTGAGAACACCTCTTGATAGAGACTCTTTCTCCAGCCACCTGAGGACTTCTCAAGGCAGCAGCCAACAGCCCTCCCACCCACCCTGCAAGAGTGCCCCAGTGAACTGAGAAATGCCACGCAGTAGGCATCAACACTCTGGTGGGAGTCTGACCTCTGCTGTGTGACTCTGGACAGGGCCTGTGGCCTCTCGGAACTACAGGTAGGACAAACACGCTAGGCCAGGCCCCGTGCGTGCAAGTGTTTTCTGGGCTACTAAGCTCATGCACAAAGAGCTTCCCTCTAGTGACCACTGGGCAGGGACTTCCTGGGGGCAGGGACTTCCTGGGGGCAGGGATCTTATGTCCACTTTCCCACCCCAGCCCCTCTACCACTGGTCTCCACAGAATGGGAATCCACCCTCCCTGTGTGCACAGTAGTGCTAATGCAGTTCATGCATTCTGGAGTACAGGTTAATAGCAGGATGGGACACCAGGGAGTTAGCCTGGGGATTAAGTGCCTTTAAGGGAGCGTGGTTTGCAAGGAAAGAGCACAGTATGCACAGGTAGGTGAGAGAGAAGATAGGGCTTGCCAGAAGCAGGTATCATCCCTGAGGCTGCTGCTGTAGGTGGGTGGTGTATAACAGGAAAAGGAGCCCCAGATTCACCTGTGGAGGCCTCCACTGCACCCCAACTGCTCAGGAAGAAAAGGCAGACAGGCACATTTTTTTTTTAAAGCCCCACAGGTGATTCTAAGGCCTGGCCAGAGACGTGTATGGTCGGGCCAAGGTGAATACGGAGGTGCAAACTGGCCGTGTGTGTAACGGGTTCTGCCCCTCCTCAGTTTGGTGCATCTGGATGCTTCTGCAGCTGTAACCGTGGTAAGCGCCTGAGGCCGGGCAGATTCAGGAGGGTCCCAGGGGCTTACCTGACATTCTAAAGGGCATGAAGATCTTCTCATTGGTATCTGGGTGTAGAATAGCCTGGCAAGAGCAGGGAACAGAGCACAGGGTGACTGTGGGGAGGAGGAGGAGGGAGGGAAAGGAGAGCTCCCCCCGGAGGACTGGAAGGCCAGTCCTTTCTCACCATTCAAGGCAAGAGAAACAAAACACAGGCAGCAAACAGGACTTTTCCTGATTAATGCTCAAAGCCGAATGCAGGTGAGTGGGACTGGGTCCTCTGTCCCCTGTGCCTAGTATTTCGTAGGCATGTAAGGAGGATTTTGTAGAGGAGCCCACAGGGAAGGAGCTCAGGGGCCCAGGAGAAGGCAAGGGGCCTGAGCTCTGGCATTCAGAAACTCAGGCCCTGGGTGTTGGGAAAGAAGGGACGGCAGGGCAGCACGTGGCAAATGGGAGGGGCAAGGCTGAGCAGCACAGCCATGACTCCCCAGGACAGCGCAGGGCAAGGTCCAGGAGAGCAGAGAGGAGGGAAGGAAATGAATCCAAAATTGAATTACCTGCTTGATTTTCTGTGCACTCCAGAGCTGCAAGGAAGGAAGGGAGAGAAAAAAGGAAAAGAAAATAAAGGACAAAAATTCAAAGCACATATCAATTTAAAGTCTCAAAGCCCCATATTTTAACCAAGAGATCCAGTTCGGAGGGCCTGAGAAGCTCAGGCTGTCCTGACTCCCCCAGGACTGGCAGCATCCCTGGGGCTGTGGCATCAGGGAGCCCAGAACAGCAGAGCTCGGGTCTCTCATGCAGATCATTTCGACCAAGGGTCCTCTGCTCTGGCTGCGCTGTAAAATTACTTGAAAAATTCTTCCAGCAATTCTCTAGTTGATTCTAAGGTATGGCCAGGTATGAAGTCCCGATTTCAACGAAGTTACTTTAACTGTCTCCCAGAATCACTAGAGGCAGCATAACACAGATTTTTCAAGGCTGGACAGACTGCCTGGATGCCTGGCTTTGCCACTTCTTCTGCTGAGCCTCCATTTCCTCATCTGTAGAATGCGGATAATGGCTCTGCCTCCAACATTGTTAAAGAGGAATAGGAAAAGTGACTGACGCAGCGCTGGACACACAGGAAGGGCTTTATTGCTGCCGACTGCTGTGGGCATTATTTTCCTATTGTTGCTGTTATTATAACAAGGTTATAAAGAGAAGTTGCTTTCAGATGAGCAGTGAGGTCTCTCCAGCACAGCACAGGAGACAGGCTGGAGGGACAGAACAATTGCCAGTTCCTTCAAATGACACAAATGCTGTATTTCATTGAATCTAAGACATCACTGACCCTAAGATACACTAGCATGTCCCGCTAAGAAATAAAAGTATAACATAATGCCAAGACCTCCATCAATGAACAGACTCATCCCATTTGAGAGATGTTAAAATGTGATAAGATAAACCTTTCAAAAAGAAATCAAGCAAACATAGTCAAAATTTATGGGCAAACCAAAGGCGGGGCATTTTTAAAGGAGCAAGAAGGTATGGGGTGAGAGGGAGGAGGTGGCCAGCAGTTGATTTGAGTTTTACAAGAGAACGCTTCATTTGTATAGCAGCATTGTCATCTGGAATATAAATTAAGCTGCAGAAGGCTACTGGGTAGCAGAAACAGAAGCATAAGATTGATATGTTAAAGTTTATGCATTTTACTCACAGCAGAGTCCCTCAAGCCTTAATCGACAGCCTAATTATCCTTATTTTAGATACATTTCAAACATATTTGATTGTCTGCTATTCCAGACCCTCAAAGATTAGAAGTGGTAGATTTTTTTTTTTTAATAATTAGGGGAAAAGGGGACTGAAGAGAGAAAAACTAAATGCAAAATCACTGTTGGCCAAAGAAGGTGAGTCAGTGCATAACAGCAAAGAGGTAAAAAAAAAAACGTGATAAAAGGCAGATCCTCTATTGCTCAGAAAGTGCCTTCATACAGTGCGCCTCCAGTCCCAGCACCAGCTCTGGTGCAACCCCAGGCCCTGTGCTCAGATTCCTGACACCCCATACTCCCCACCCAGGATCAGAATCTTCCATTTCTAGGTCCAGCTTCTTAGAGGCAGGGGCATGCCTGCTGCCCTCCTCCAGTATCTCCCACAGTGCTGGGCACACAGCAAACCTAAAGCTATTCTAAATTAAAATTCCATTCTAATCTATTCTATCCTATTCTTTTTTTCTTTTTTTTTAAATTCTTTTTTTTAAATTTTTTTTAATGTTTATTTATTTTTGAGACAGAGAGAGGCAGAGCATGAACGGCGGAGGGGCAGAGAGAGAGGAAGACACAGAATCCAAAGCAGGCTCCAGGCTCCAAGCTGTCAGCAAGGAGCCCGACGCAGGGCTTGAACTCACGGACCATGAGATCATGACCTGAGCCGAAGTTGGAAGCTTAACCAACTGAGCCACCCAGGCGCCCCTTTCTATCCTATTCTAAATGTTTATTTCTTGGAGAGAGAGCATGAGCTTGAGAGAGGGAGACAAAGGATCTGAAGCAGGCTCCTCACTGCTAGCACAGAACCCTACATGGGGCTCAAATCCATGAACCAGGAGATTATGACCCAAGCCGAAGCTGGATGCCTAACTGATTGAGCCACCCAGGTGCTCCAAAATTTTATTTAAAAAAAAAAAAAAGTGCAAGATCTCTTTATATAACTCTTATAAAAAGAAAAGAAAGGAAAAAATTCCCCCCGATTCTGATGAACAGCTGGGGTGGAAAACACTGGTCTAAGACATCAAACGACAGTACAAAGAACAGGTATTAAAACTGTGTTCAAATCACTTGCTGGATGTGTGATTACTCTGCCTACGTGCCTCAGTTTCTCCATCAGTGAAATGGGTTGTGGTAAGAGTAGGGCAGAACCGTGCTGGATGCTCCCAGCAGTTTGCATTTCCCTTTGGGCACACAGCGAAGCCTGTGTTTCCAGCTTCCCTCACGGGCAGGTGGGCTCATGTGATGGGGTGCTGGCTAATGAACTATGGGTGGAAGTGACATTCACCACGCCTCCACCAGGCCTGGCCCCGCAACCTCCCGCAGAGGATCCAGTGGAGGCTGGTGGCAGCAAAGCCACGAGGCAGAGGAGGCCAGGCCCTGGACAATGGCATGTGCCCTGTTTCCCAGCAGCACTGGACTCTGACATGAGAGAGAAACAGACCTTTGTGTGTAAGTCCGTGAAATCTGGGGTTGTTTGTTCCGGTGCTTGGCTCACCCTGACTAAACAGAGGTCTCAATGAGGTGTACATATCTAAAATACCCTGGTGTGGCCAGGGTGACTGCCGTGCCTGAGGCACGAGAAGAGGAAGAGAGTCAACTGACATCATCCTGGGGTCTCCGAACCTCCTCCTTGCAGCCCGGTGGCTGATGCCCCTCGCCAGCACCTGTTGCTCCCCTCCCACAGAAGTCCAGCTGCGCAGCCCAGTGCTTGTAACCCACGGCCACGGCCATGTCCCTCAGGTGCAAGGACTGCCTCCTCTGCCCCACCCAGGAGCGGGGAGCGTCAGCGGCAAGGCCAGGGACCCAGCGCACACAGACATATTCCCCACCCTGCAATGACACCACCACACCACGCAGGCCAGTGCCACAGATAAGAGGCGATAACAAAGCCTCACACATAATTCCATGCTTCCCCGCTGGGCTGAGCACCTTCCCTCCCTTTAATTATTTGATTCTCACACTCAGAAACCTGCTCACAGCCCAGGTGAGGAAGCCAAAGCTCAGAGCCACCTCCAAAGCCTCAGAGGCAGAGCTCACGACCCCTGACTCAGATTTGTCCCTCCATTCATCCTCACTCATTCATTCATATTTAGTGAACAAGTGCTAGGAGTCTGACACCCTTCTGAGGGCTTGGTACATATTAACTAATGTAATCTCCTCAATAGCCCCTTGGGGCAGGGACTAGTAAATTCCCCACTTTATAGATGTGCAAATGGAGGAGGCACAGACAGGTTATGGGACTCGCCCAAAGTCTTACAGCAGCACTGGGATTTGAACCCAGCAGTCTGGCTCCAAAGTCTCCAGTCTTAACTACCACATGCACCTGTTTCTAAATGTTAGCACACTGACGTTCACTGTTCTCTCCCTTTAGGCATCTATATATTTCGGAGATCTTTCCATGTCACCACCACTCTTCCTAACAGAAACCTTGGATGCATATATTGTAAACCGTGCCCTATAAGTGGACTTTTAGGCTATTTTCCATCTTTTTTTATTGTGGAAAAATATACATAACCTAAAAATTTACCATTTTAACCACTTTTAAGTGGCAGGTCAGTGGCATTAAGCACATTCACATTGTTATGTGGACATCACCACCATCCACCTCCAGAACCTTTTCATCCTCCTCAACCGAAACTCTGTACCCAGTAGATCCTTTTTTAAAAATGTTTATTTTGGGGGCACCTGGGTAGCTTAGTCGGTTAAGCGTCCGACTTCAGCTCAGGTCATGATCTCATGGTCCGTGAGTTTGAACCCCGCATCGGGCTCTGTGCCGACAGCTCAGAGCCTGGAATCTGCTTCAGATTCTGTGTCTCCCCTCTCTCTCTGCCCCTTCCCTGTTCATACTCTGTCTTGCTCTGTCTCTCAAAAAAAAATAAATGTGAAAAAAAATTTTTAATGTTTATTTTAAATGGGGAGCCTCTGGCATCTTCTCGTCAGCCTGTGAAGTAGCTACACTTTAACCTGCGAATTCCTCAACCTTTAACCTATATCCTTAATATGACTTGTCTTCTCTGGGCTCAGCCCATCTCACTCCATGCCTCTGGCGGAACATAAAAGGGTGCGGCCCCAGTCGCACCCTTGGAACTCATGTGGACGTGAGACTTTGGACCTTGCTTGCTTTCTCAGCTTGGGCAATGAGGACAGAGCGGGGGTGGGGGAAGCAGTCTGGGCAAGAGGTTGCTGGAACAATGCAGAAGTTTGCTGATTTCAGAAATGGCCAGTGTCTCAGCCGAGCTGTCATACAAACCTATTAGAACCCCGTGTAGAGGCCAAGGGAAGGGGCAGAGGGTGGGCTTCAGAAGGAGAAGCCTTGCCTTTTGGGTGTGGAGCAGGGCATACCCCAGCACCCAAAACCCAGATGAAGGGAGCAACCGCCCCCAGTCTGGCTCACTCCCCTTCCCCTCTGCCTCCTTCCAAGCTGCTTCTCCAAACCTCTAAAGGCAGCAAAGACAGAGCCTATTTAAAACAACCTCCAGAAGGTAATTAAACAGAGCCCGAAGGGGATCCTTCTGTAAAGCAAAGGATGCCTCCATAAAACAAACAAAAAAAAACTTCCTAATTTATCACTTGGGCCAATCCCATTATTCCTTACCATTAATTTTGTTGCCATGGTTACTCCCAGGTAATATGTACATATGCAAGTCTATGTGGGGTAAAGGTACCCCCCCCCTCAATCCTACAGATTCATAAAAGGAGAAAAACATCCCCCTGGTAGTTTAGCGGCAGTAACTTCTTCTGTATACGTGCAGCTTCTCGAAGAGGACACACCTTGGAATCAAACCCTGGTCTACTCCAGATCTCCCGCTTGCTGGCCATGTGATTTGAGGCAATTTACTCAATCTTTTTGCACTTCCACGTCCTCTTTTGCAATATGGGGATATGAATAGTTACTTTCAAGGTTATTGTGAAAATTAAAGAAAATTCATTTATTCAGCAAATATTTACTGAGCACCTACTATGTGTCAGCCACAGACAGCTCTGGCATTAAGAACACATCAATGAAAAAAATACTGAAAATCTCTGCTTTCATGAAGCTTATATGCAGTGGGGATGGAGGGCACAGCAGTACAAGGTGGGCAGGGTCATTTTCTTTCTTTTCTTTTTTTTTTTTTTTTTAAGTGGGTTCCACGCCCAGCGTGGAGCCCAGTGTGAAGCTTGAACTCATGATCCTGAGATCAAGACCTGAGCTGAGATCCAGAGTCGGATGCTCAACACACTGAGCCACCTAGGTGCCCTGGGGTCATTTACATTCAGGTGACATGGGAGGAAATGCTTGAAGGAGGGAGTAAGTCATGCAGATATCTAGTGGGAGACTGTTCTGGCAGCCGGAACAGCCAGAGCGAAGGCCCTGAGGCAGAAGTGGGCCTGCCCAGCACGTGTGAGGGACAGCAAAGGAGGCCAGCGTGACTGGAGTGGACGGAATAAGGGGAGACTACTGGGAGACAAGATCACAGAAGGAAGGGGGCTTTGCAGGCTGTGCTAAATACTATGGCTTTTACTCTGAGTGGAAAGCAGGGACACAACACAGTTTGTAGAGAAGTGGTTCTCACCGGGGGGCAGGGGGGGGTGTGATTTTGCATCCAGGGTACATTTGGCAATGTTTGGTTGTCATGACTTGGGAAGGGGGCTACTGGCATCTAGTTGGTAGAAGCCAGGGATACTGCTAAAAATCTTACGGTGCACAGAACAGCCCCTACAACAAAGAATTATGTGGCCCCAGATGCCAATAGCACTGAGGCTGAGAAACTCTGGAACCAAGGAACGAATGAAATAATGTAGGTGCTCACAGATTACTCTGCGTGCTGTGATGGGAATGGACAGAGGGGCCCAGGTAGAATAGGGGTACCCCCCAGGAGCCCACCGCAGTGACCCAGCCCAGAGATGCACCTACAGCGCCCAGTACCACACCTAGCACATCCTGCAAATGCTTCAGCTAGGATTGGCCACTTGCCTGTCCTACGCTAATGGTAAGGGACAAACCGTGGCCAGCCTAGAGGGGTGGGCTCCCGACCAGGAGTCAGAGGCTAGGGGTCCTGAAGGCTCTGGTAAGGAAGGGGAGGTGTCAGCCAAGCCTTCCCTTTAGCCACCTTCTGGCAAACCTGCTGACACCCAGAGAAGATTTTGGGTGCAAGTATTTTTAACTCTCTCATATTTTCTCTGCTATTTTCAGCAAAGCTCAAACACAGCTGACCCCATTTCCACACTGCCAGAGGAGGAGACTTGCAGGATCTCTTACACCAGCTGCCCTTTCTCCTTGGCAGGTTGCAGGCAGAATCCACCCTTTCGTGGGGCCTCTGGGCAACCAGTAGGTTACGCTGGGTGCAGAGTAGGCAATTAACAAGGTGAGCTGGTCCCCAGGCCCTGGGGGATGTGGAATGATGGGCAAGAGCAGCCCACAGGGGCTCCCAGAGACCTGCTCTCCTTACGCCTGCCCACTCCAGTAGCTTCCAGGCTGGTTTCCCTAAGGGCACTTACCCTCCCCCTGGCACTCGGACTGATGCTACCACAGTGCACATTCAGGCTACTCCCTTGCTCAAGAGCTTCCGGTAGCTTCCCCTTGCCCCATACAACGCATCTCACATCTCTACCTGGGTTGCAAAAACTTTTGCAATAAGTAACTTCCCAACTGCCTCTCCAGCTTCCTCTCTCTGGTCTCATCTTCTCTCCCCACTCCTTTCTCTCCTCCACACTCCCTCCCCATCTCTCTCTCTCTCTCTCTCTCTCTCTCTCTCTTAATCTCCACTTCACTTCTCCCTCTTGTCTGTGAACACGGTGGGTCTCTGTCTACACTCTACACTAACCACTGTGTCCCCTCTGTGAGGCCTTTCCTCACTCCCTGCATTCTCAGGACTCTCTCCTGGCTGAGCTCCTACCTGCCTCAGCCACAGTCTTGCCTCCAGCCTGGCCTCTAGCGCCTGCTTCTGTGTGGTCACCTCACCTGTGCTGGGAGCCGGCTGGGTGAGGGCAGGAACTAGGGAGCGCTCATCTCCCCCTCGGGCCCACCTCCCAGAGCAACTGCTCCAAACAGGATGCTCAGCAGATGCCCCGGGCCTGCACTGTGTGTGCGAACCGCACAGGTGTAACTGGGCTGCAGACCTTCACAAATGCCAAGCTCTTCTGCCTGCCATGTTTGCACACATCAGTCCACTCCACAGAGTACACCCTTCCCTGCCAAATCCACCTTCAGGAAGTGGGTGAAAGATGGGCACTGGATCTAGCAGGCCCAGCGTCAGATCCCTGTTCCACCACATACTGGCTATGTGACCTTAGGTAAGTAATGTAACCTCTCTGAGACTCAGTTTTCTTACCTGTAAAATGGGATTAATACAAGTACCTACCAAATAGGGTTCCTGTGAACATTAACTGAAATGTGTGTAAAGTGCTAATACTTAGCACAATGCCTGGCACTTGGTAAGCCAAAGTGAGTGGCGGCTCATTACCAAGAGGGCATCTTTCATATTTAACCTCACCCATCTCCATCCACAGCAAACCACTGCAGCGACACCCCAGTGTATAAAGCGCCACAACAGAGTCAACATCCAGAAACCTAGTCCAGCTGCCTATGCTTATAGCTTTGCTCTCATCTATGGCTTTTTTTTAAATAATTTTTTAAATGTTTATTGATTTTAGAGAGAGAGAGAGAGAGAGAGATAGGAGCAAGTGAGGGAGGGGCAGAGAGAGAGGGGGAGACACAGAATCCAAAGCAGACTCCAGGCTCCGAGCTGTCAGCACACAGCTCACCGCAGGGCTCGAACTCACAAATCATGAGATCATGACCTGAGCCAAAGTCAGATGCGTAACTGACTGAGCCACCGCGGCACCCCTATGGCTTTGTTGTTTAACTGATAACTACAGTCCTTAATAGGGCTCCTAGCACATCAAGTTTCTACTTGTCAAGCCCAAAGGGTAATTTATACATACTTATTTTTATTTTATCCTAAAGACTAATTTTTCACTGGAATAGTAACCTTTTAACAACAGTCTCTGGAGAAATTATCAGCCACCCACCAACAGAAGACCAAACAAAGGCCATCAGGTGTGAACAAACTAGCAATCCACTTGTATGTACCCACTGGTGAGATGTCATAACAAGAGGCCAGGCTTACAAGCTGGTAAGTAGGTTACCCTGCGCTGCCTGTGACATCAGGATAGGCCCACAGGCATCAGGAGGCAGCCACAGGCTTCTGATCCACACGCCTGTAAAAGGACGTCAGAGCAAGCACAGAGCCTAGGGGCAGATGAGGCAGCTGTCCAGACTGAGATCCAGAGCCACCCTGGGCCTAGATATGGTTTGTGAGCAGGACCAGCCTAGACCAGGAATAGGGGACCATCCTTAACTGCAGAATGCTGAGGCTTTCCCAAATCCTGGGCTAATATGTCATCATCCACCCACTCTGTTCTTGTCCATGGAGGCCAGAGGAGGTGTGGCTTTGTAGATGAGGCCCAGGGAGGGAAGTATTGTGAGAGCCAGGAGGACTGAACAGGGAAGTAGAGGGAGGATATGATTATTAATGGGGCTGAGCAGCAGGCTCACACCTAGAGCACTGTGCTACCCAGCCATCAGATGGACACTGCAGGCATCACTAACGTGAGCCAGAATTGGGAAGCATGGCTAGTGCCGGGATCCCCCGCCCCACCCCCCCTCCTCCCAGCTCTCTGGGGGCACACTGGGGCTTTCAGGGCAGAAAACAAAAGAGGCCCAGCAAATAGGGCAGGCATCTTTATGCTACTGAAGGGAGTAAAGAGGAGAAATGTGGCCTCACTCCCCAACCTCTGGATGCTGGAGGGAGTCCCAAGAGGCCAACCTCAGCCAGAGGGAGCTTGGGTTGGGAGCAGATGCAGGGTGAAGAGTTGGGGGGCTGAACTCACCCCTGACAGGTCCAAGAGGAACTGCAAGGGTCTGAGGATTACTTTGGCCTAGAGAGGAGATGTCAGGTGAGGCCACCCAGGCTCCTCAGTGCCCATGCCAGAGGGAAGCACTGTGCTCAGGGATGATCTGATCACAGCCTGTGCTTCCTGCTGATAGCAGCACAGATGCCTGAAGATAGACCCTGTCTAGCCAGGCATTGTCCCATCTCCCACCACTCCCTGGGGCCCTGCACAAGGACATCTGGCCAAGGTGCTGCATCAACTCACATATTTGCCCTCCTTTCAAGTGGCCGGGCCTCAGTCAAGCACATTCTCCCAGACTTCCGCTGTGGGGGGCTTGCTATCTTCGCTCATGATGTGTTTCCTCACCCAGATGGCTCTTACCTAGTACTCCTCTTGGCCATTCCCTTCTCATCCCTCAAATCTCTGGTGGGAATCTCTTCCAGACAGTCTGGGAAGGTTACTCCTTCTTCTGCTGTCCCACAGTATGGTGGTTTTTCATAATCATTGCCTAGATTCGGGGGGTCCATGAAGCAAGATCTTCATCTACTTTCTTCCTTGCTCTCTCCCCTAGGCCCCAGCATCAAAACTGGCCTGCAGGTGCTCCATAAATACATATTACATGACTTAGGTTGGGGAGAGCTGATGGCTGAGCCACCCACCCCAGGAACATCCAGCCAGGTACTAATGTGTCCTGATGTCAGCCCAGAGCCTCAGCACGGGCTTTACACCTAAAGGTGTTAGAAGGCATGGGCAGTGCCTCATAGGGTCACCAAAAGAATGGAAGGAGAGACAACAGCAGAGGAGGGACAGCAACATGTTTTTGGATGGAAAATAATTAGAGGTTTAGTAACTTATCCAGTAGACAAGAAAAAACCATCCCCCAAATGCCTGAGGAAGACATGCTTAGGGAGCCAGTCCATTGCTCTCAAAACACCAGCAAAGTTCAGGTCTTGAAGGTACCAGGTACCACAGGAAAAAAAGGCTAATCATAAGACTAAACACAGGGAGTTGGTCTAAAGTCTGTCCTCAAAGCAATAAGATCCCAAGGCCTTCACCATACAGCAAGGTGACTCTTATCACCCTCACCTGTTTCCCAGATGCTAGAGGTTTATCAGCCTTCTGGAGAAACTAAATCCAAGTGATCCCAGACTTGAGAACACCAGCACAGTAGAGGGTGGGAGTAAGTGAGACTCAAAGCAGGGAAATTAATAAAAGTTTGCAAAGTGAGTATTGGGACTCCAGCCTCCTTCCCCCATTTGTCTTCCAGAATGCAGAGACGTGAGATGGCTACTGTACTCACAACACAGGAAAAGAATTCTATTAAGAAGAATTTAAGGGGTACTGAGGTGGTTCAGTTGGTTAAGCCTCCAACTCTTTATTTTGGTTCAGGTCATGATCTCACGGTTCTTGAAATCAAACCCTGCATCGGGCTCTGCACTGATAATGTGAAGCCTGCTTGGGATTCTCTCTCTCCCTCTCTCTCTCTCTCTCTCTCTCTCTGTCTCTCTCTGTCTCTCTCTCTCTCTCCTTACCTCCCCTGCTTGTGTGCATGTTTACTCTCTCTCAAAATAAATAAAAACATTAAAAAAAAGAAGATTTTTAAAAAGAAACAGTCAAAGAGCTCTTGGAAATTAAAATTATACTAGCTGAAGTTAAAATTTCAATAGATATGTTGAAAATAAACTCAAGGAAATTTCTTGCAAAGCCACACAGGACAAAGTGATGAAATGGAAGAGAAAAAAATATAAGAAAATTTAAGTGTCAATTTAAGATGTCGAGTATTTGGCTAACAGGAGTTCCAAAATAAGAAGAAATTATCAAGGAAACAGCATAAGAAAATTAGCCAGAACTGAGAGACAGGAGTCTCCAGATTGAAAAGGGTCACTAGGAACCCAAAATAACAAATTTTAAAAGAGAAGAGCCTAAACATTTCCAAAAAGGGAAAACAGGTTACTTGAAAAGAATCAGAGATGAAATGTATCAGGTTTCCAACAGCTGTCCTGAAAGTGAGAAGACAATAGAGTCATGTCTTCAAAATGTCTGTCAACCTATAATTTTCTCCTCAGCAAAATTGTCAATTAAGGCTGAGTGAAGAATTACAATTTTCAGACATAAAAGGACTCAAAATTTTCTTCCCATTTACTCTTATATTAGGAAGCTACTGAAAGAGGTGTTCCACCAAAACTAAAGTATACACCAATAGAAAGGCCTGGAGCTGGAAGAGGTGGACACCAGAAAGGAAAACTTCAGGGGAAAAAAATGGAACCGAAAGACAGGAGTCTTCAGATTGAAAGGAGGCACTGAAAATATCAAAGTCTGCTAAAGAATGTAGTAAGAGGTAGAGATGGTATAAAGAAAACTATGCCAATGTGAAAAACTAAGGCAATTATTAACTCCAGGTAAAATACAAAGTTCAAAAGAGAAAAAGCAAAAAACAGTAAATGGTATTTGTATAATTGTAATAGTGTGAATACTGAATATCCATAAACCCCCAAAGCCATAATAACTATTTTGGGAGAGTAATGAGGATGGCGGAGAGAAGTGTGTTTTTTATGAAAGTAAATAACAAGAGAGCTGAATCTTCACCTACTATAAATAGATAATACAAAGAACTAGTTGAAAAATAAGACTATAGATAAGCATACTGGTTTGACATACAGATTTCTATGTGAAGAAATAGTTAAAAGTATTTGCTTCTGGAGAAAAAGAATGGGAACAGAAGAGGGATGGGACAACATAGTACTTTTCCTCCAGGTATTTTATTACTATTTAACTTTTTGAACTATGCACACATGTTACTTTGGGGGAAAAAAGGCGTGAAATTAGTTTTTTTAAGTTTTTGAAATAAAGTTTATAAACAAAAAGAAAAACTTTGGCAATGTTAACCATCAGTCTCTATAATCATTAAAGTAGCCCTGCACTGCATACCTCTACCTTTCCTCAAACCAAACACAACCAATAACATTTCACTTAGCTCTAGTTCAAATTCCTACATGATATATAAAAAATGAAATTATAGCATCCTAGCCTAATCCCCTTTATCCTGCCCCATCTTTCCCATCCTCAACCTGAACTTTTGGGTAGTGGTATCCTAGTAAATATTTAAAAATTAGTTCTTTGGGGAAGAAAGTCCTGATTTGTAGCATTTGCCAATTTCCATGGTGTAAATGCTCCCACATGGCTGATTTCAAGTTACTTCTCTGATGTCACTGAACGTGGAATTGGGAAGAGATGTACACATCAGCTCCAGGAAACTACTGCCTTTGGGCGTCTCTTGTCTTATCACCTCTGTGCTTCCCCCTAGACCCAGGGTATGAGAGAGAGCTGAGTGTCTCCTCCAAAAAACCAGAAGTCCACATGGCTATGTAACAGTGGAAGTGGATAATGAAGGGAAGAGAGTTGGTTCCGGATGCAGAGAAAGGGTTGTGACTTTGCCCCCTTCCTTCTCCTCCCACCTCCAGTAGAGTTACCTGCTCATTGGTGACCCCTGGGCGCAGGGTCCCATGCTTGTAGTCCTCCAGCAGCTGCACAGCCTCTCTGAGACGTCTCTGCAGGGGAAAGAAAACAGACATTGAGGAGCATAGATCCAAGGCTTCTGCAACTCTTTCACTTGCAAACAATAAAGAAGGATACACTTTAAATGTCCTTCCAAAGGGATGTGGCTAAATGACAGGGGTATAATAATACTATGGAACAATATTTGGCAGTTTAAAAAAGCAAAGTAGATCTGCATGTGATTCCATCTCCAACATATTTTTTTGAGTGAGAAAGTGAATTGCAGAGCCGTATGATGCCATTCATTATAGCAAACAAACAAAGCCCACACACACACAGAAAACAATATTTTTCTATGAGAATACTCATGTGTGTAGATGCATCAAAAAAGCTCTAGAAGGAGACTTAGCAAACTAGTGACAGGGGTTACTGTGGGGTAAGGGGAAAGGGTCCAGATTTGGCAAGGGGTGTCAGAAGGAAATTTACTCTTAATTGCAATACTGAAAGTTTTTATAAAGAGAACGTATTTATATAATACTCATAGAATTTCTTTTCAACATTCTAAAAACACCAGCAGAGATTTACATACTAAGAACATACGGCTACAGTAACTGATGGAGAGAGGGAGGGGGGAAAAAGAAGATAGAATTGTATCATTTGTAAGATCTTAAAAGCTAAAGGGACAGCAACAGTGATTGAAGGTAGCATTTACCCACCAAAATATTTATATAAGAATATTCATAGCAGCACTATTCAAATAGCTCCAAATTGCAAACAATCCAAATGTCAATAGTAGACTGGACAGGTAAATGGAATATTACTCAGCAATGTAAAAAGCAAACTACAAATACATGTTACAACATGGATGAATCTCACAGAAATAAAGTGCAAAACGTATTTTCCAAAGATGAACACTCCAATATCTACCACTCCCCACCCTCTTTTAGAACATTCCCACATCCCTATTGAGAGGTAGAGTCCATGTTTCCTCTTGCTGATCCTGGGCAGGCCTTCGTGACTGCCGCCACAAATAGAGTACGGCTGAGGTGAGGCTATGTGACCTCTGAGGCTATGTCATGAAAATGCCTTGCACTTTGACCTTGCTCTCTTGAGATGGTCATTCTCTTGGAACTCAGCCATCGTACTGTAAGGAAGCCCAAGCAGCTTCTGGAGTGATGCATCTGGATGGGAACTGAGGCTCTGGCCCAAGGCTACAGCTGAGCTATCAGATGACAGTCAGCATCAACTCACCCACCACACAAATGAGCCATCTTGAAATGGACTTTCCAGAGCCCCATCAATCTGCCCTAGCAGATGCTGCATGGAATAGTGATAAACCATCCCCTGCAAGCCCTGCCCAAATGGAAGATCAGTGAGCAAAAGAATTGAGTGTTGTTGTTTGAAGCCACTACATTTTGGGGTGATTTGTGAAAGCTGACATACATAATGAAAAGCAAAAGAAGTCAGATGCCAAAGAGTATGTATAAAGTTCAAAAACAGGCAATGCTAATCTAACCAACCTGGTGGAGGTCATGTTACTTTTGGCAGGGGGGGGGCAGGGTGTTGACGTGGAAAAGGCACGAGGGACCCCTTTGAGGTAATGGAAATGTTCAATGTCTTCATCTAAGTGGTGGTTATATGGGTATAAACATAGGTCAAAATGCTTTAAGCCATAAATTTAGGATTTGTGCATTCTATCATATATATACCATACCTCAAAAAATTAACAAGAAGCAGATAACATTCATGGAAGGCAGCCTATGTCAAGGTCAGGTGAGGCACCCAGACATCAGGGTTGTCTAGCGTGGGCAAAGAAACCCAGTGAAGCTATTCTGTTCTCCTTTTTATAATTTTGCTTGCTTGATTGATTGATTGATTAATTGGGAGTATGAGCATGGGAGGGGGCAGAGGGAGAGAGAATCTTAAGCAGGTTCCATGCTCAGCCCAGAGCCTGACATGGGGCTAGATCTCACGACCCTGGGATCATGACCTGAGCTGAAATGAAGAGTCTGTGGCTCAGGGCCTGAGTTACCCAGGTGCCTCTGTTCTCCTGTTGATAAAAGAATAAGGCTGGCTGAGCAGAGGAATGCAGAGTGACCTCCACAGAAGTACCTTGGTCTAAAGGCAGGATGTAGCATCAGGAAGAGCACCCAGTGGGGCAGGTGGGGTGTTTGCTGAGCCAGCTGACAGGCAGTCCCATAGAATGAGAAATGAACAGCCACCAGCAGGACTAACTGGGAGCCCGGACAAGCCAGCCAGGCCACCTGACCCATCAGGCATGTGTGAAGTTTCTGTGGCCAACACTGGTCTAACCCAGGGCATTGAGGGGCCAGGGAAACTACTTAGGAGCAGCCTGACTGCTGGAAAGTACAGCCCCTCCCCTTTCAAATGTATGGGTATCAATACCAAAATTCCAGAGTCCCTTCCCAGAATCTGTTTCCAAAGTGGAGATAGCTTTGTGAGGGTTTTTATTGGAGGGGGCCCCAATCAATCCATGCTGTTTAGAGAAAATGTCAGAAAAAATGGATAAGCACAAAAAATCACTTTAAATCACTTGTAAACATAGCACTGAGGTAACTACTGAAGAAGTGAGGATGGTTTAAAAAAAAAGTGAGGATGATTTTCTTTCTAGATTTAAAGCATTTGTTTTTCAACAAAATGGGATGCATGTTGACTGTTTCAACTGGCCTAAGGTCACACAGCTAGAAAGTGGGAAGTTCAGTTTTTGTACCCAGAGTTTAGTCAAACCCTTGCTCTGTGCCCCCAACACCCCGAAAGCCTCCTAGTGATGCAGCGAGCTCTCCCCACTCTCCCCCTACCCCCCTCCCCCCCCACCGCCCCCCCCCAACCCCCGGCCAGGCCGGCTTCCTCCCACGCCACAGCCTCTGCCACGGGACAATGAATGCTCTACTTTCCAGCGCTGAATGGTGAATGGCCCCGTGTTCTCATTATTTTCCCACTCCAGGGATTCTCCTGAGTTCCTATAACAACCTGGCCACATTCCATCTCATTTGACACCATCATTAAAGGGAGGCCTCCTGCCACAAGAATAAGTTCCAAAGAGCCCTGATCTTGGCATGGGTTGAGGGAGAACTAAATCCCAAGTTCCTGAAGACAAGCCTGAGAAATGAGGACTGGAGGAAGCTAGAACATGCTTTTCTGTTGCTGGGCCTTACTAACCCTCAGACAGGCCCCTCGGTCAGAGGCCGAGGCGTTGGGGCTCCAGGCCCTGCTGCAGGACAGCCAAAGAGGACCTTACAAGATCCCTGAGGCCTGCCTGTTCTGGGGGCTGGGCTCTTCACTATAGAGAAGGAGGCCATTATCTGGGAGACTTGAGGGATGGGAGGAGTGTCTCCCTGCTTTAAACCCTCCTCTCACCCCTTTGCATCATGAGGCTTGACGGGAGAGCCCTAGGCACTTGAGGGAAGGGGAAAGCTGAAGGTCCGAGGCATGGTGAACTTTGGGAAGTCTTTTCAACTATGAACAAACAGGCAGCCGGGCCCTGAATGCAAAGGCATCGAGTGGCAGATGTAAGGCTGCAGGCCCTTCTCTAGAGCCCTGGGCCAGGGGGAGGGACGGCCAGGTTGCTACCCAACCTCCCTCATTGGCTTCCTGCCTCTTGCTAACCTGCCAGAAGGTGTCACCTTGAGGTTGTCTCCTTGTATTTGATGGGGGTGTGGTCTCCAGAAGGTCCTTCTGGAAACGCTGGCCCCTGGGAGGTCTGCTCCAGGGCAGAGAATTTAAACAGAGGAGAATCCTGGCTCCAAGGGTCCTACTCCAAGGCCCTAAGCGGAAGGAGAAGGAAGAAGGAGGGCAAGCATGGAGTGGTGGCCAGAGAGGGCAGGAGACCATACTACAGTAATGGGGACCGAGGGACCCAGGAAGGAAAGGACACAAAAAGGAAAGCTGGGGAATAAGTTATCAAAAACAAAATTAATCTTGGGGTGCCTAGGTGGCTCAGTCGGTTGAGCATTCGACTTCGACTCAGGTCATGATCTTCCAGTTTGTGAGTTCAAGCCCCACTCACATCGGGCTCGCTGCTGTCAGTGAAGATCCCACTTCGGATCCCCTGTCCCCTCTTTCTGCCCCTCCTACTCTGTCCTCTCTCTCTCTCTCTCAAAAATAAATAAACATTAAAAAAAAGAAAAAAAAAACATGGGGCACCTGGATGGCTCAGTCGGTTGGTCATCTGACTCTTGGTTTTGGCTCGGGTCATGATTTCGCTGTTCATGAGTTTGGCCCCACATTGGGTTTTGCTGACAATATGGAGACTGTGTGGGATTCTCTCTCTCTCTCTCTCTCTCTCTCTCTCTCTTGTTTTCTGCCCCTCCTCCACTCATGCTCTCTCTCTTTCTCTCAAAATAAAAAAAACTTTAAAAAATTGGGGAAAAAAACCCTAATCTTTTTTTTTGGGGGGGGGCACCATAGCCCACCCTCAAACTAAATGTAGACTGCATGTAATCCCTGCTTGGCTAACAGAGAGGATGTAAAAAATGACATAAATATTTATCATAAGAATATTTAATATATTAAACACATGGTGGCAGTGATAGCAACTGATCAGGATATGAGTAGCACTCAGAAATATTTCACCCTCACATCTGGTAAAGGGACCATCACTGTCTGGGTGGTGCCTGCATGTTCCCACCTCCTGGCCTTGCCCGTACTGTTTGCTTTATCAGGACACTCTTGCTCCCCAACAGTCTATGACCATCCCCAACTATGCTTCCAGGCTCAGAGCCATCTTCTCCATGAATCTTCCAGAAATGTTCTCCACTCCTCTCAATAGTCAGTGCATTTATTTGATCTGCACCTCTCTGAGGTCCCTGACCCCTTAAGCATCCATGTGTCCTTGTTGTCTGTCAGAGATTACACAGCAGGGACCAGGGAGCTGGTTTTAGGTACTTTGCGGATCCACAAGACCCACTCACCCCTGTCCATCTTAACACGGGCCACACATCAGAGGGATTTAACCAAAAATGAGTGACTGAGGTTGCTGGGGGGAGAGGTGAAAGGTATGATCAGGGTTAGGAATCCAGGTTCCAAAGCCACAGACCAAAGTCCCTCGATGGTGATGCTGGTTTGACAAAATCCCAGAATTACAAGAGACTGCACTGTTTACACAGGATGTAGATAAGAATACCCCTTTGCATATATCTATCATAGAACCATCTAGGCCACCTCCCTCCTCTGAAATAACTGGGGCCAGAAAAGGAAGGGTATTTCCATGTCCAGGGTTACATAGGGGTGGGAGGCACCTAGGAGCCTCAAATCCCTCAATCCCAGTTCTGGGCCACTTCTACAAGATATCAGCATGGAAGGGTCACCTGGGTGGCTCAGTCTGTTAAGCGTCCGACATCTGCTCAGGTCATGATCTCACAGTTAGTGAGTTCGAGCCCTACAACAGGCTCTCTGCTGTCAGCACAGAGCCTGCTTCAAATCCTCTGTACCCTCTCTCTCTGCCCCTCCCTTGCTCTCTCTCTCTCTCAAAAATAAATGAAAACATTAAAAAGAAAAGACATCATCATGGAAGACCCTCCTGTCCTCATAACAATAACTGAAAGAAGGGTCGTCTCCCAGTGAGTTCACAGCGATGCCTGCATTCCCCAAAGTTGACGCCTACTGGGGCAGGGCACCCCAGGCAAGGGTAGCCCTTACTCTCACTCAAAGCCATGCCCAGCCCGACACAGAGAAACTGGAGCATTGAAACATGGGCATTTCAGGCAAAGTGGAGAGTTTGGAAGTCCCAAAGTTTGCAGAACTGAAATAAATAAATAAATAAACAAACAAAATTTAAATTTAAATTTAAATTTAAATTTAAATTTAAAAAACAGCGTCAGAGGCCAGGGAAGAATGAACTGGCAGAGGGGGTTGTGCATGAGAGAACGGAGCAGGGATGGCTGGCGGGGAAGCAGGAGGAGGTGGGGGCAGCAGCTTATGTCGCATCATGCCTTGATTGCTCAGTGTCTGATTGTTCTCACCTGGGTCAGTCTTGCACCTGCCCAGGGCAGAGAGCCACGCATTCTCCCCTCACCCAAAAGACTGCTTGAATCATTCTTACCGTGGTCCCAAATGCTGGGACTTGCAGAAGATAATGATTTATAGGTAGACAGGGTCCCAAGCCTTTCTCTTGTCTTCCTTCAGCCTTCCTATACTCTCCTGTTCCTTCCCAGTGGTCCTGGGACCCCCAGGGTTAAACATCTGTGCTGAGATTGGTCCTTGGCTCCCCCGCCCCAGGCCACCCTCAGGGAGGCCCCAGGGAAGGGGAAACCGGGGACATATGGGGAGGGGCTCTGCCTTCCCTGTGGCTGACCTCTGATCACCTTCAAGGGGCCCTTGAGAGGTAAACCCATATAATTCTGGCAGCATGACAGGAAGTATAACCCTTCAGAAAAGAAACCCGTCCAGCTACCCCAAAGAGCTTTAGAAACAATCATGGCCTCCAGCCTAGATAGCCTACTCTTGGGAATTTATTCTAGAAAATAAATGTAGCTGAAGTGAAAAGTGATAGGTTTGAGACTATTTTTCTTGGAAAAGCACCGCCTATGCTGTTAGATCTAAGGGTCTAACAGGGACGGTTATTTAGACTTCAAAACTTGATTTTAAAAAATTGTGGAGGGGCGCCTGGGTGGCGCAGTCGGTTAAGCGTCCGACTTCAGCCAGGTCACGATCTCGCGGTCCGTGAGTTCAAGCCCCGCGTCAGGCTCTGGGCTGATGGCTCAGAGCCTGGAGCCTGTTTCCGACTCTGTGTCTCCCTCTCTCTCTGCCCCTCCCCCGTTCATGCTCTGTCTCTCTCTGTCCCAAAAATAAGTAAACGTTGAAAAAATAAATTAAAAAAAAAAAAAATTGTGGAGACACTTGGGTGACTTGGTTGGTTGAGCATCTGACTTCAGTTCAGGTCATGATGTCACCGGTTCATGTGTTTGAGCCCACATCAGGCTCGCTGCTGTCAGACTGACATCTCAGAGCCCACTTTGGACCCTCCGTCCCCCTCTCTCTGCCCTTCCCCTGCTTGCACCCTCAAAAATAAACATTTAAAAATATACAAATAAATAATTATAAAGACTTGGAAATGAATGAAAAAGGCAAATAAAAACTGTTCAGTGTAATAGTATGCCAAAAATGCATGCAGATAGGCAAGAACTTAAAGTGTATAAAGGTACTGATGTTTGGTTCCCTTCCCTTATGTTCATCTGTTTTGTTTCTTAAATTCCACATATGAGTGAAATCATATGATATTTGTCTTTGTCTGACTGACTAAAAATAATATAAAACCAGAGAGGGAGGCAAACCATAAGAGACTCTTAAATACAGAGAACAAACTGAAGGTTGCTGGAGGGGGTGTTGGATGGGAAGGGCTAAAGCGGTGAAGGGCACTAAGGAGGACACCTGTTGGGATGAGCACTGGGTGTTATATGTAAGTGAGGAATCACTAAATTCTACTCCTGAAATCATTATTACACTACATGTTAACTAACTTGGATTTAAACAAAACAAAACAGTAACTTGTCACTGGGAAGCTATCAAAGATCTTATAAACAGGATGAAAACTGTGTTTACAAAGCTGTTTTAGGTAGAAGATAATGTTATAAATTTTGGCACTCTTTCAGTTTCTGTAAAAATCCCAAAGAGGGATAAACGAGCTTTATGTTTACACTTACATTTTTATAAATAATCAATAAAAAATTGAATAAAAAAAGCGACATTTGGATATTTACTATTAAAACTTCAATTAGAGACTTTAAAATTAGAATATCAGATGCTGTCTAGAAGGCATTTAAATAAATGGGCATCCTCAAAGAGATTAAGGGTATACTTATTATGATGAGCACTGAGTAACAGAATTGTTGAATTACTATATTGTACACCTGAAACTAATATAATGCTGTATGTTAATTACACTGAAAGTTTTTTAAGTGTAGAGAAATATTATGATTAAAAAGTGGGAGGCTCAGTCAGTTAAGCGTCCGACTCCTAATTTTGGCTCAGGTCATGATCTCACGATTCATGAGATTGAGCCCCAAGTCAGGCTCTGCACTGCTCTGCACTGGCAGTGTGGGGCCTGCTTAGGATTTTCTCTCTGTCTCTCTCTCTCTGTCTCTGTCTCTGTCTCTCTCTCTCTCTCTCTGCCCCTCCCCCACTCATGCGCTCTCCCTCTCTCTCTCTCTCAAAATAAATAAAGATTTTTTTAAAACATTAAAAAAAAAGTCTTCCATTCAGAAATTCCACTTGTAGGAATTTATCCAAAGAAAATGAAGAGAAATATGGGGAGATTTATGTACATGGATATCTACTGCAATACTACTTATAATGGCAAAAGACTTGAAACCACCCAAGTGGTCAACAATAGAGAAAATTATCAAGTGCATTATAGAATAACCACAGGATGGATTACTATGTGGTATTAAATATATTTTGTAATGACATTTAATGACAAGGAAGAATGTTCATGATATGCTGCATGGAAAAAACAGTATATATTATGTATACATATATGTTATGTAAACATATATATCATATATGATTCTCTCTATATATATTCTATATAAAGAGATAGATATATATACACATATTACATAAATCATCCTAATTTTGCACATATGCATATACCAAAATGTCAATGGTGATTATTTCTGGCAGGTAGGATTATGGGCTGTTTTTATTTTCTTCTTTAGGCTTTCATATATTCCAGTATTTAGGGATTACTACCAGAATCATATCACATCAGAAAGCATACAATGTCAGTTTTTCATGGCTAATGATGCTAAGTTTGGCCACCTGGTTAGAGCAATGTCCTCTAAGCTCTTCACAGTAAAGGTAACTTTTCCTCTTTGCTAACTATCTTCAGGGTGACACTTACTTGAAAACATCCGGATATCCTGTTTGCCTACAACTCATTACTCTATGCGAGCAGCATCCATTAATGATCCTGGTCAGAGGCAGTTATTTCATTGAGGGTTACACAATGACTATTTCCTACTACATTTATCAGCTGGCATTCTTCTGTGAAGATGAGCTTCCCCCTCCCACACTTCTAGTGGACTGTGGACTGATGGGTTTCTCCTCCTCCTTCTTGTTGTTATTATTGACTCCTGCATTTATTATTATTGCCATTATTATCATTCTTCAGTGTGTTATAACTGAAGGATGGATAACTGAAGGGTGAATAACCCATTGTATTCTTCTTAACGTTCAAATTCTCCCAAATGTGACTGGTGGGTTTCCTTTCAAGCCAGGTCCTGTGTCTCCATTCTTTGAGCACCCTCCCACATTCTGTAGCAGCTCCTCTTGCCCCAAATGTGGATTTCGCCACCTCTCCAAGAATTCCTGATTTCTATTAGTGGGTACTGGTTATTTAGAAACCAAGATCTGAGTGCTAAATGTGTCCACTGTTACCAGGTGTCATTGCTTCTAGGCCCTTTCAGTGAAAAGAGCCAGGAAACTGGAAAATATAAACACAAATGTGTGTGTGTGTGTGGTGGGGGAGGGGGGTCATGAGTTCATATCCATACCTCCAATTCAGTGCAACATCACGTAGTTCTTTGTCCTTTCCCCTGCTCCAGATTTGTATCCTCCTACTTCCACAGTGAGAACCCTGGTTCCCAGCATCAATATAATTACTTATCTATTCTACCCCACAATATACCCCGGTTTCAGATTACTACACAAAAACTAGTCCTGAGTCTGTGTTATTAACACTATTGCAGTTAGTTTTCTCTGTCCTTCAGGATGATAATCTGTCAACCATTCATTCCCTTAAGTAATTATTTAATTCATAATAGCAAATTCCTTTCATCTTCAGTCCAAAATTAAAAGTAACTTCAGGGGCGCCTGGGTGGCTCAGTCAGTCTGATTTCAGCTTAGGTCATAATCTCACGGTTCGTGGGCTCGAGCCCTGCATCCAGCTCTCTGCTGTCAGCACAGAACTTACTTTGGATCCTCTGTCCCCCACTATCCGCCCCCTCAGCTCTGCCTGCACTCTCTCTCTGTGTCTCTCTTAAAATAAATAAACTTAAAAATAAATAAATAAAATAAGTCTGATGTCAGCTGGTACAACCTTGCCTTTAGAGGTCTAAATCTAATTCCATGACCTAGGTGGAAAGCCAACAGTGGGGCTTCTGCCAACTCCTGGTGGTTTGCTTCCTCAGGTCTGATCCTGGAACCACTGCACCCTGACAAGAGACTCCTAGCCCCTCAAGATCTTCCCAAATAATCTACTCCTGCAGAGATTTCAATAACCAGGCAGCCTTTACTGACGACTTTCCAGGAACAGGCAGAGGGGACAAAAGTACACCATGTCAACAAATTTCACAACCCAGGAGGCATGAGCAGTCTCAAGAGGGCCCCAGCCACTGGCCTCTCAG
Organism: Felis catus; assembly: GCF_018350175.1. NCBI lineage: Eukaryota > Metazoa > Chordata > Mammalia > Carnivora > Felidae > Felis > Felis catus. The sequence goes on from NC_058370.1 coordinate 89,485,425, forward strand.
CTCATCCCGGATGCTTGCTCTCCTTTCCACTGTTTCTCCCTCTTCTTCCTTCTCTCTCCCCTCTCTTGGCACGATCAAAAAGGACAACTCTTCCCCCTGCGTCAAGCAGACAAACGTCTTCCTCCTCTGAAGCCTTGCTCAAGACATTCTTATGACAAAGACAGCCTTCTTCCTACGGTGAATAAAATGTCCTCTGCCTCATCACACATATAAGGATTGGGATCTTTTTAAAGGTTGGTCAGTTATAAATGTCAAACAGATCGCTGCAAAACTCTCTCAAGAGGAGTCTATCCATCGACTCGGCGAATGCCTCTCAGAACCAAGTCACCGGACGGCTCACGCTGCCCAGGATCTTTCTACCTCAAGAACCTCCAGCTTCCAGAACTACCTCCTCATGTCTCCACAAACCTATTACTCTCACAGGCAAAGAGACCTGTCTAGGTCTCTTCCAGCTGGGACCACCCCACAATCCCTCCCAGAACACCAGCAAAAAGCCCTGGGAGAGAAACAGTGCTCTGTAGGCATGAACCATGGTCTGTGGACTGAGCTCGGCAGAGGGGAGAGTGGCCCTTCTGGTAGTGCCACAGTTCCTGGGGGAGAGCATCAGGTAAGAGACTCTCCTCTCAGCTTCTAATTTCTCATTGCTTCCATGCAGATGGCCTTGCTAAGCAACCTGCATGGACTAGAGCCAGTGAAGGCCTGGATACCCCACTCATGGCCCTTCCAGACTTTTTAGGGCTTAGAAGATGATCTTCTGTGGGCAAAAACTTTCCAAAAGGCCAGCATGTAGTGTTGGAAAACCGTCCCCAACTGGGATGTAGCAGGGAGGGAGGTGTGGGTCTTTCTGGGAAGCCTCTCAGAATCTTTGATGAAGGGAGGAGGACAGGTGAATTTTGAAAACTATTCCAAAATTACTGTTGTACTGGTTATTTTCCAGTCATGAAATAGGTAGCTTTGACAAGTGAATTGCTGACAGGGGAAACAGGTCAAAAATGGTTTAGTGATATATGGGAATATTGGGGCCTTTCAAAATGCAAGAAAGATGTGGCACCAGGAGGAGAGTGGGAAATGAAATGGTCTGGGAACGAGAAGAGGGTGGACTGGAGAGGAAGGAGGGTGTGGGTCCCCTGGCACAGCTGGCATACTGCCCTGTAGCTGCCCATCTATCCCCAAAGCCCCCGCCTCCTCATGGTAATCTGGGGAGCACGAAGTACCTCCTGACCTTCTGTCGTCCTCCACCATTTCTCAATGTGTCTCAAACCCATCATTAGTACTCCTACCCTTTGAGTTAAGCACTGGCCTCTGCAGCCTTCTCTGTCAAGCAGGTGGCATTTTCGTTGGGATTCATGTTACAATTATATCCGGTTTTGTGCTATTCTGGAGCTTTCTAGAAAGTCACATCACCTAGGCTAGGTAAATAGTTTCTCTAGCTTGGTGATTTCCCAAATTTTTGTGTAGTCATATTGATTACTCCTCAGGAGAATCCAGACAGAGCCCAGAGTATAGCAGCCCTGTGCTTTCGAGGCGGTAGACCCAGAGGGGCAGGTAAAGTCAGCCAGTAAAATACTGGAGCCCTTTGTTTTCACTGACATGTTGTTGGAAAGCACACAACAGGGTAATTCTCACATTTAGTGATACTGGACCGCATCCCCCACTGGAGATGGTTCTAAGCCCAGGTGCCCAGAAGGCCTTGTGCTTCTTTTCATCATGGCTTTTACCTCCCAGAGGGATCAAGTCCAGGGCAGAAGCAATCCAATGCTCAACACAGAGAAGACGTGCAGAGAAGTGCACAACTCAAGGCTCAAGACCTTCCTCGGGATAGGTAGGGTCCCGGTGCGGGAGCTCAAGCCTTCTGCCAGCTGAGTAATCTTGGGATTATTACCTGAACGGGATACAAACTGGCTAAGAATAAGGGTTCCGGAGACAAGCTTACCTGGGTTCATACACTGGCTCCACCACTGGCCAGCACCATGTGCATGAGATTTAACTTCTGTCTGTTTCCTCATCTGTAAAATGGAACTTAGAATAACATCTACCTCGTAGGGACGCTTTGCGTTAATCTGATGAGCTAACGCATGTAAACTGCTTAACACACTGCCCTGCTCACAGTTAAGGGCTTAACAAATATTTGCTTTTTTATATGTGCATGCATTGCTACACACATACAAAGGCTATTAAGACATATGATGGCTAAAATAGACTTGGCGATAAATTTAAATGTGATGATACCACATGTTGGTGAGGATGTGGAACTACTGGGACATTGCAGATGGGATGTTAAATGTAGAGCCACTCTCAACAATGGTTTGGCAGCTTCCTATGAAGAGAAACATACACTTACCACACTTACCATATGAACTAGCGCTCCATTCCTAGTTACTTATTCAAGAGAAATGAAAACATACGTCCACACAAAGAATGCTCATAGTATATTATCTACAATAGCTCCAAGCTGGAAACAGCCCAGGTGTTCATCAACAAGTGGATGGATACACACATTCTGGAACATCCTCTCAGTGGAATACTACTCAGCAATAAGAAGTCATGAACCAGTGGGGCGCCTGGGTGGCGCAGTCGGTTAAGCGTCCGACTTCAGCCAGGTCACGATCTCGCGGTCCATGAGTTTGAGTCCCGCGTCAGGCTCTGGGCTGATGGCTCAGAGCCTGGAGCCTGTTTCCGATTCTGTGTCTCCCTCTCTCTCTGCCCCTCCCCCGTTCATGCTCTGTCTCTCTCTGTCCCAAAAATAAATAAACGTTGAAAAAAAAAATTAAAAAAAAAAAAAAAAGAAGTCATGAACCACTGATACACACACGGCAACGTGGATGAATCTCGAAAACATTACGCTTTGGAAAAGAAGCCAGACACACAAGGCTACGTGCTGTAGTATTCCATTTATATGGCATTTTAAACAAGAAAACAATGCAGACAGAAAACAGACGAGTGGTTGCCAGAGGCTGGCAGGAACGAGGGAGATCAACTTTACAAACGGGCATGAGCGAACATTTTAGGGTGATTGGGAGCGTCCTACAGCTTCATGGTGGTGGTAGATACATGACTGAACCTGTTTGTTGAAACGCAGAATGGTACACATGCAAAAGGTAAACTATACCTTAACAAACCTGACATTACCTACGACAGGAGGGGGCTGGGTAGGGAGAGTACATAAAGGATACTTTCTCATTTAAACACACCTGTGCCATGTGAACTTTTCTAATGAGCATGTCATTTATGTGCTGGGTAATAACTTTATCAGAGTTGGAAATAATAATGATGCGATATATCTACCTTGAAGGGATGTCGTAAGATGCAAACGGAATGAGACAATGTGTATAAAGCATACACACAAGTGACCCATGGATCTTCTAAAGGGGCCAGGGGCCTCTACTGAGAGTGACATCCAGGACTTACCTCAGTGACAAAGAGTGTGCGAGGATCAATGATATCCAAGAAGTGCCTGAAGCGGCCATAGAAGGATGTCTGGGGAAGGAGGTGGGAGAGGAGAGCAGGTCAGCCGCTGGAGATCATCCTCTAAACCCCATGGACCACACCCCACAGCCTACACTTATTATTGGGGTCCCACAGTCCCCAGGACTCCCCATGTGATGAGTGCCAATGAGACCTTGCTTCTCAGTGACCTGAGGGCCTCCCAGGTCTGAAGTCTTTCTAAAGTCAACCCATAAGGACCATTAAGACACTCAATGACTGTCTCAGCTGCTCTTCAAAAATGCCTCGCATTTTCCTCTCACTTCCCCGAATTCCCTGAGATCCACTTCCAGCTTCCCACTGCTCCCAAGCACCCATGAGCACACAGGCTAAAGGTGAGACCTGGGCCGAGCCCTCTCCTGGCCTTCCCTGTCCACCACAGCCTCCCTGCCTTGCTTTGGACGTCTCCAGTGAAGGAGGGTCCCTCTCCAAGGTCCAGCTCAGGTTCTGTCCCTGAGGAAATCTCTCCACGGGCAAAGCTCAGGCATGACAGTGCCCAGCTCACTCCCCTCACGCCCTCCTATACCCATAGCCCTGGAGCTGCTGTGAGGCTCAGGACAGGGCCTGCCTGCCCTGGCCTCACCCCAGAGCAGGGGCCCCAGAAAAGCAGGGCTTTGTGCAAAGCAGGCCACAGGCATTAGCGCACAATGAAAGGAAACCAGGCAACAGGCACCACTGCTCCTGGGCCCTCTGCCTTAGGGAAAAAGCCAAGCTCAATGGGAGGTGAGAAGATGCCAAGCTGGAGGACAAAGGGGAAGCCACAAATACCGGGGGTTGGTGCCTCACTACACTCCAGGCTCTACCCCAAATCTGCACCGGAGACCCACTGCTCCCCCAGCACCGTCCTCTGCATGGTGAAGGAAGCAGATACCTCCACACTCCCTCCCTCCCTCCCCTTGCTCATTAGGACACCAGATCCTATAGCCACCTCCTGCTCCTTACCCTTCCTAATAAAGTCCTGCAACAGTCCCCTGAAAGTCCCCTGCGCACACCAGGCCCCATGCTGCCTCTATCTCTCTGCTCGCTGTGACGCCCCCTGCATGGAGGACCCTCTCCACCTCCTACATCCACCCCCACTGAGGCGCTGCCGTTCACAGAGCAGGTCAAGCTTCGGCACTGTTCCTAACTAAAACGGTTGCTTCTCGGACCTCTTATAACTCAAATGGTCTCAACCATTTTCCCCACTTGTACATAATGCTCACACTGTTGTCCTGGCAAAATTTCCCCTCTAAGTATCTAGTCTCAGGAAACAGAGACGTTCAGAGGTGCGGTAAGATGTGAATGCTGAGGGTGCTCACCGCTGCAGTATTTGCAAAGGTGGATGGTGAGCAAATAACAGTCCTATCGCATGATTGAACACCCTACAGCCATTTGAAATGTTCTTGGACATTTACGACATGAAAATAGGCTTCTGATTTTGTGGAATGCATACAAACAGGATAATTCCAACTCAAAAAAATAAGGAGATACGGGGCATCTCAATGGCTCAATTGGATAAGCATCTGACTGTTGATTTCTGCTCAGGTCATGATCTCACGGTTCGTGCAATTGAGCCCTCCGGCGGGCTCTGCGTTGACAGCATGGAGCTTGTTTGGGATTCTCTCTCTCTCTCTCTCTCTCTCTCTTCCTCGCTCTCTGCCCCTCTCCCGCTCACGTGCTTTTTCTAAGTAAATAAATAAACTTTAAAAAGAAAAAAGCCAAGGAGATAAATAGAGCTAGATGGACAGTAAGTGGATAACAAAGAGACAGAATGACATCCAGACCCTGATCTACTAAAACGAACCAGGGTTCCTTAGAGAAGTGGCTGATTCCAGGGCTGGGGAAGGGAAGGCACAAGATGAACCTGGTACATCTCGTTGTGTCAGAAAGTAATGAAGTGCCAGCCCACAAAATGATGGGGACGTGTTAAAGGGACCAATGAGGGGCAGATGGACATTGTGTGCCTCTAGATGTGACACCCTGAGAAGTTCACAGTGTCACTCAAATAGTATTCTGGAGGGATTGAATCTAATCATAAGGAGACATCAGACAAACCCAAACTGAGCAGCATGCCATAAAATAACCAGGCTTGTTCATCAAATATGTCCATGTCATAAAGACAAAGAAAGACTGAGGACCTGGTCCACGTGAAAGGACACTGAAGAGACAAGACACCTAAATGTAGTATGTGATTCTGGACTGAATCACAGAAAAATGTCCTCAAGGACGTTACTGAGAGAACTGACAAAATTGGCACAGGGATCATAGGTTAATAAAGGCATTATATCCATCTTAAATTTGTAAATGTAATAACTACACTTGAGGTTATTGCTAGACACTGGATGTTTGTGTCCCTCCCCTAATTCCTATCTTAACCTAACACCTAATGTGATGGAATTTTGAGGTGGGGCCTTTTGACACGAATGACACTAGTGCTCTTATAGAAGAGACCTCAGAGGGCCCCCTCGCCCCTTCTGCCATGCAAGAACACAGACGATGGCTGTCTATGAACCAGGGCTCAAGCTGTCACCAGACGACGAATCTGCCAGTGCCTTGAGCTTAGACTTCTAGCCTCCAGAACTGTGAGAAATTAATTTCTGTTGTTTACAAGCCACCCAGTCTATGGTATTTTTGTTACAGCAGACTGAATGAACTAAGACAGAAATGTAAGAGAATGTCCTCATTCTTATGTTACACTAAGTAGTAGGGAGACAAATGAATATAAGCTACTCTCAAACGGCTGAGAAACAATAGCATGTGTAAGTAGAGAAGGTGGCAATACAATCTGGAAATGTAGATACTTTTATTTTCTTTACAGACTGAAAATGTCTTTGGTGATATCATGCATATTTGCTATGTTTCCAGACTTTATGATCATCCGCAGATAAAAAGAATAAAAAAGGAAGTGTGGCAAAATGTTAAAAACTGGTGGATCTAGGCAAAGAGTATAGGAAAGTTCTTTATTCTTTTTTTTTTTAATGTTTTTAATGTTTATTTATTTTTGAGAGAGAGAGAGACAGAGCATGTGCGGCAGAGGGGCAGAGAGAGGGACACACGCAGAATCAAAAGCAGCCTCCAGGCTCCGAGCTATCAGCACAGACCCCGATGCAGGGCTTGAACCCACGAACCATGAGATCATGACCTGAGCCGAAGTCAGAAGCTCAACCGACTGAGCCACCAAGGCGCCCCTGAAAGTTCTTTATTCTTATTGCGACTTTTCTGTAATACAAACTACTTCAAAATAAAAAGTAGAGAATTATTTTAAGTTAGATGAAAATACATTAAGACGTTAACAGAGATTGTCTCTGAGTAACAGGAATATGGATGGTTTTTATTTCTTTTTAAAATGAAAAAAAAATCAGCATTATATATAATACATAAAAGTAATATTCTATTTTTAAAATATATATTTAATTCAGTCGGTTAAGCGTCTGACTCTCGGTTTCGGCTCAGGCCGTGATCTCACGGTTTCATGAGTTCGAGCCCTGTACTGGGCGCATGCTGGCAGTGCAGAGCCTGCTTGAGATTCTCTCTCCCTCTCTCTCTGCCTCTCCCCCGTTCATGCTGTCTCTGTCTCTCTCAAAATAAATAAATAACCTTAAAAAATTAAAAAATAATAAAATAAAAAAATATATTTAATTTAAAATACTATCTAATATATTACTTGATTATAAGCTCCTGAAGGAGGTGGGCTGTTGGCTGTTCTTTCCGTCTCCTCATCCTCCTTGGCTCCGGGTCTCGTGATTCATACCTAGAAGGGGCTCCAGCAACACACCTGTCACAAGAATGAATGAGTGGGCAGGTGAGCAGTCTATGGCCTGGAGGTTGCCTGGAGAGAATGGAGCCCAGGCAGGGCTCTGAAGGGAGAGGACTTGAAAGGGACAAACGTATGGCAGATGGTGGCTCAAGGAAGGAAGAGGAGCAGCAGGGGCAGAGGTGAGAGCCTGGAAGATGGGCCTGAGTAAAGCAACCTCTTGAAGATGGTGGGTGAAGACGTCCAGCTTCTGACTGCCCTGAGGTCTGGCACTGTCTTCACCTTGTCCTAGCCCTCCTGGTCCCCTGTGTCACTCTCCACCCAGCCACTAAGAGAAAGTCCCAGGAAAAACATTTTGCTCCACAGATATCTACACCCTCTTCTGAGCTGGGCTCAGGGAACGCTCCTTGGATAAGCATTCAAGAAGCCGAGTCCATCAAGAAACACAAGTAAACAAATAAATACAAAATACTGTGACCAGAGCTTAAATGAAGCATTATAAGTACAGTGGGGACACAGATGATTTCTCCTTCATGAGTCAAGGAGGCTTCCCAGAGGCTCAAGAATGGGTGGACAGCCGAGTTTACCAAGCAGAGAAGGGTATCAGCAAGGGTTCTGACGCATGAAGGCCAGAGTCAGAAACTGCACCACTGTCAGCCAAAGGAGGGACTGAAGTGTGATAAAAGACATTTCAGAAAAAAGAGGGCAAGGCCAAGAACAGATAGGTTTTGACCGGAATGTTCTGATAATTTTTTTTTAAATAATCACTGTAGGGGCACCTGGGTGGCTCAGGCAGTTGAGCATCCCACTCTTGATTTCAGTTCAGGTCTGATCTCATGATTGTGAGATCAAGCCCCAAACTGGGCTGGCAATATAGAGACTGCGTGGGATTCTCTCTCTTGCTATCTCTCTGCTCCCCCCTTCCCCTGTGTGCGCTCTCTTGTTCTCTCTCTCTCTCAAAATAAATAAAATTAAATTTGAAAAAATAATCACTTTAGTTACCTGGGGAACTAGCTATATTATTGTATTTATCCAATCTATATACATTAAATACCTACTATGTGCAAATAACCAAGCTGAGAAGTACAAGGCAAACAGAGATATAGATCCATCCCAAGACCTAAGCAAATGTATCATCTAGTAGAAATTTTTAAAAATTAAAAGAAAAGCAACTACCAGACTTGTGGTTTTATTCATTCATTCACCAAATAGCTACTCAGGACTTACTATGTGCCCAGCACTGCGCTGGGTCCTGGGGTAGAACAACGGGCTGGCTGACTGACTGGGGGAATGAAGAAGAACAGAATATGGACAATGCCTTGATTTCTAGTTAGATACGAATGCTTATTAACCAGGACAAGGAAAACAAGAAGCATACTGACTTAGTGGAGGGGAAGATAAAAGTTCTGTATTGGTCATGTGAGTTTGAAATACTTAAAGGGCCTTCCAGATGTAATTTCAATAAACACTGGAAAGATAGGCCTGAGATTCAGGAAAGGAGTTCTGAGTTATAAATCGCAAGCACAGATGACAATGTACTAATCCAATCAGCCTAAGACCCCCAGGGACAAACACATAGTCTGACAAAGTCACATCTACTGACTCACTGCAACGAGGGAGAGGCCACACAGCGGAGGAACCACGGGGCATGTCACCAAACAAAGGGGAAAATGGGGTTAGTACAGAATTCTGGAGAAAGGTAGAGTAAAATTTAAATGACGTGGTGCTTTAATAGGCTCAAAGCAAAGCACAGCTATGAGGTAAAGGGTCCATCTAGGTCTATACTGAGAAATGGGCGCTGGATCTTGTTTCCTTAGAAACTATAAAATCAAGATAAATATGGAATGTTATGTCCAGAAACTATTGCACTTGGGTTAGTTCTCTAAGTCAAAGTGACTTCGACCCACCTATTAAGAGGTGGATGTTTCATTCCTACTGACATTATTTTAAACAGCAAAGTTTCTGGCCATCTATGATCTTGGAGAATGCGATTTCTCAGCGAGTATGGAAGAGTAGTGTTCAAAGAAGTAAGTCATTGGGAAACTTTATAGCCTTGTGAGAAACACTGATTCTTTGTAGAGAGGGGGCTTATATGTCTGTCCTCCCCAGACTGAAAAATGGCAACAAAGGGTTTTACTTTCTCTGAGTTAATTTTTATTTTCTCAAAAGTTTTAAATGTATGGGCTTCCTCTCCCCTCCAAAATTCAGCTCCCATCTTTACCCAATCAATCGTGGATGCTTTTCAATTCCTTTTTCTTTACCGGAAGAATGAGTCAGCCCAGTGATTCCTTCTCTTTCCCTTCCCAAGAGAGGTGAGTCATCTCATTCTCAGCAGGACCTGCAGCACAGTCAGTCTCACCTCTACACCCCCTGGGGAGAGGCGGCTAGGGAGCAGCAGCTGAGGGCCAAGGCCTGAAAGAAACTGACTGTCCTTCTATACCCAGACCTCTAAGTCAGGGCTCTTCCAGATCAGGAATAAAATACGCACTGAACCTATAGCCCAAAGGCAAAAAGGCTGGGCCAGCTCAGTAGTCCTCAGCCAGGCTGCACGACCTGGGTATCCCCAAACAAGGTCTTCCACTCAGGGATTCAAATTCTATTGGCTGGGGTGGGCTCCAGGCATTGGTGTCCATTTAAAACCCTGCCCAGGTGGTTCAAATGTGCAGCAGGGATTGAGAGCCACTGGATTAGAAGGTGTTGACCTTGTCCACAGCACAAACCAGCTCCAGGACCAGCCTCGGAAACAGTCACTCTCCAGCCTATAGGATGTAAGCAATTAAAACATAACTACCTGCAAGGCATTTTCATCCTGGAACTTGAGTTCAGGCAAACTCCATAAGAAATCTCCCTACTGCCTTCCAACTCTCAGCCCACACACAGCTTTCTTCCTAGAAGTGAAGAGTGCACTTTCCTGTCCAGCCAGCTCCTCCTCCCCCGAGGGAGCCTCGTGCAACCCATCTGCTCTGCTGCCTCAGTGGATTTCTGGATTTCCCATGCACAAACACAGCACACTCACACCCCCAGTCAGCTAGGTAAATGACTCAGGCAAAGGAAGAGTAAAAGGAACTTTAAAAACAAAACACAACTTATTTCTGGATCTGGATAGACTGAAACGCAAATGGGAAGAAGCACATATGTTAGCTCCCTGTCCTAGGACCTGACTTGCCAAAATGGTGTCTGGGCCCGAAGAAAAGAAAAAACAACTTCAGAAGAGGAAATGAGCAGAAAAGGAGGAGGAAAGAGAGCACAGTCAGGTCACAGAGCTTCCCCGGGAGCCGTCCTATTATCTTTCTCCCCTTCACCAAGCAATATGGCGCAGTGCTTAAAGCATGGACTTCAAGTTTATAGGAACAACAGGGGACAGAAGAACATGTTAAATAATACCACAGATCAGCCATCAGCCATATTCAGAATGAGGGACTCTACAAGGCAAACAATCTAGTTTCTTCAACAAATGGGAAAACAAAAAAAACAAAAAAACAAAAAAAACGAGAGAAGGAGAACCAATAGATTAGAAGAGGTTTATCAGTCAAATATAATGTAATATAATGTATGGAACATATATGTATGTTCCTGATTCAGGCAAATCAATTATTTAAAACATGATGTGATAATCACAGAAATGTGAATAGTGCAATATTGTGTCCCCTCAAAAGTCATATGTTGAAGCTTAACCTCCAGTGTGAGGTTAAGTGATGGTATTAGGTGGTGGGCCTTTGAGAGATATTGAGGTAATGAGGGCAGAACCCTCATGAACAAGATTAGTGCCCTTATAAAAGAGATCCACGAAGATCTCTCTACCCTTATGTCATGCAGTGCTGCAACTACAAAGTGCTGCTATCTATGAACCAGAAAACTGGCTTTCATCAGTTTGCCAGCACCTTGATCTTAAACTTCCAGCTTCCAGAACAGTGAAAAATACATTTATATTGTTTGTATGCTACCCAATCTATGGTATTTTGTTATAACAGCCCAAACAGACTAAGACAAATAGTAACTGGTTTGAAGATGTTAAGAAACAATAATTTTAGGTGTGTTAATGGTATTGTGGTTATGTTAAAAACAAACAAACAAAAAAAAAAACAACCCTCTGATACCATCTGAGAAAGAAAGCACTTCACACCTGTGATATTCTTCCCCCAAAATGCATAACTTCAGTCTAGCCATGAGAGACAGCAAATTGAGAGATAGTCTACAAAATACCTGACCAGTACTCCTCAAAGCTGCCAAGGTCATCAAAAACAAGGAAAGTCTGAGAAGCTGTCATAGACCAGAGGAGGCTAAGGAGACATGAAAACTAAATGTAATGTGGAATCATGGATTGGATCCTGGAACAGAAAAAGGAATATTAGTGTAAAAAATAGTGAGATCCAATAAAGTCTGGGAGTATAGTTAATAGTAATGTTCCAACACTCAGTTTTGACAATTGTACCATGGTCAGTTGTCAACTGTACCATGAGATGATAACATTAGGGGAAACTAGGTGAGAGTTATACCGGAATTCTGTGCTTTTTGACTTCCATAAATCTACAAATATTCTGAAGAAACTGGTGCAGCCACTCTGGAAAACGGTATGGAGGTTCCTCAAAAAATTAAAAGTAGAACTACCCTACAACCCAGGAATTGCACTACTAGGGATTTATCCAAAGGATACAGGTGTGTTGTTTCGAAGGGGCACATGCACCCCAATGTTTATAGCAGCACTATCAACCAACAATAGCCAAAGTATGGAAAGAGCCCAAAGGTCCATTGACAGATGAATGGATAAAGAAGATGTGGTATATACATACAATGGAGTATTACTCGGCAATCAAGAATGAAATCTTGCCATTTGCAATTACGTGGATGGAACTGGAGGGTACTATGCTAAGCAAAATTAGTTGGAGAAAGACAAATATCATATGACCTCATTCATATGAGGACTTTAAGATACAAAACAGATGGACATAAGGGAAGGGAAGCAAAAATAATATAAAAACAGGGAGGGGGACAAAACATAAGAGACTCAAATATAGAGAACAGAGGGCTGCTGGAGGGGTTGGGATAAGGGCTAAATGGGTAAAGGGCATTAAGGAATCTACTCCTGAAATCATTGTTGCACTATATTGTTGCACTAACAAACTTGGATATAAATTTAAAAATTAATTATTAACTAAAAATAAATAAATAAAACTGGGATTATGAAATACCCAAAGCTTTATTTAATGGGAAAAAAAATTATTCTGAAGTAAAAAAAAAATTATTTAGAAAAAGTCCTGGGATGGCTGGGTGGCTCAGTCAGTTAAGCGTTTGACTCTTGATTTCATGGTCATGAGATCAAACCCCACATCAGGCTCTTCACTGCTCTTTCTCTCTCAAAAGTAAATAAATAAACATTTTTTTAAGTCCTTATTTTTTACAGCTATCTACTAGCTGGTACAATGAAATGATGGGTTGTCTGGGCATTGCTTTAAAATAATTCATTGGGGGAACCTGGGTGGCTCAGTCAGTTGAGCGTCCGACGTTAGCTCAGGTCACGATCTCACAGTTTGTGGGTTCGAGCCCCGAATCAGACTCTGTGCTGACCGCTTGCTCAGAGCCTGGAGCCTGCTTCAGATTCTGTGTCTCCTTCTCTCTCTGCCCCTCCCCCGCTCATGCTTTGTCTCACTCTGTTTCTCAAAAATAAATAAATGTAAAAAAAAATTTTTTTTTAATAATTCATTGGTTGGGATTGGAGGCATATACATGAAATGAGGCTAGCCTCACAGTGGCAATTGTTGAAGCTCAGTGATGGGTGGGCTCTTCTTTGACGACTGTCTCCACTTTTGAAAGTCTGAAAACCTTAATAAAAAGGTTGACAATAAGAGGTACCTGGGTGGCTCAGTTGCTTCAGCGTCTGACTTCGGTTCAGGTCATGATCTCACAGTTAGTGGGTTTGAGCCTCACATCGGGCTCTGTGCTGACAGCTCAGAGCCCAGAACCTGCTTCAGATCCTCTGTCTCCCTCTCTCTCTCTGCCCCTCCCTTCCTCTCTCTTTCTTTCAAAAATAAATAAACACTAAAAAAAATGTTAACAATAAACCAACAAACAAGGACTCTGGAGCTAGACTGCCTGGGAAGTGAGTTAATCTGTGTGTGTGTGGCAGCTCCCTCACCTCTCTGTCTCATGGAGTTGTGAAAATTAAATAAGCCAATATGCCAAAAGCCTGGAATGATGCTTGGCTGTTATCATCATCTTATGGGAAGAAAGATGGTCACAGACCAAAGCCCAGCAGGGCAAGCCATCTCTCTTCACCCTCTGACACTGGTCAGTGTCCTTTATTCCCCAGCCCTCCTGCACAGAGAACTTTGAAGAATGGAAAGAAGGGTCCTGAGACGACTCTAGGGAGTAAGAAGAGAACTCCCTGCACCCAGTCTTGAAGAAAGCGATGAGACTAGTTGGGGACTGAGGGTGGTGTCCGTGGCTTGGGCTCTGGGAATTGGGCCCCGGATTATGAACCACTCAGAGTTCAAGTGGCTGAAAGCAGCCAGTGTGATAGGAGAGAGGGGGAAGGAGGGGGTCTGATTTCAGGAAGAAGAAGTCAGCATGGGTGGGCCATGTGGGCTTTTGGGGCCTCTTCAAAAGGGAGGTCTTTATCTCAGAAGGAGGGGAAGCCACTGGAGAGTGTTTAAGTGTGTGGTGGGGGGAGGGGAGGGAGTCACCTGATCAGACCTGCGTTGTTGAGGCTGCCAAGTGAAAGAAGGATGGGATTGGAAGGGGGCCAGAGTGGAAGCAGGGAGACCTGTTAGGCTTCCACAGTGGCTCAGGAGATAGATAATGGCGGCTTGATCCAGGATTCCAGCAGGGAATCCGGTGAATTTGAGAGCTGTTTCAAGAGACGAGAACACTGGGCCTCTGGTTGTGTTTAGAGGGTGAGGGAAAGGGAAGTATGCAGGGGACTCGCAGGTCTCTTGGGAGTCAACTGGGTGGCAGGTTGGGCTGCTTGCACAGCAGGGAGTGGTGTGGAAGGAGCAGGAGGGGGCATGGGCAACGGTGAGAAGTTCCTTAACACGGACGATCACTTGCACTATGCTTTATGCAAGTCACTACGCTGGAGGAGGGCTGCTGCCAAAGCAAATACAACAAACACTCTTATTGCCCTCAAGAGCGGTGCCAAAAACAGATACCAGCAATGACTGGAGTAATCTCAAATGTGCATATATGGCTCCAGCGGTGATCACAGCAAAGGGCTCAGTCATTAAAGCCACTGGGAAGTTCTCAATAACTGTGTGTTGTGTGACTGAATGTCCCAGGACAGGTCCCCGAAAAAGACAACCCACAAGTCTTTATTCAGCACATCACCATGTGTCTAGCCCCACCTCGGGGTAAGACAGAGACAAAGGAGGGCAAGACCAGCCCCTTCTCTCAAAAGATGCACACAAGGGGTGAGGAGAACAAGTATTAGAGCAACACGGACAGACTGTCACTAAAGGCTAACTTAAGAGGATCCCACTTGGGGTGGCCAAAAAGGGGGGTCAGGAGAGTCAGTGACCTGGTCCCACCAGGGGTAATATATAGAAGAAGAGAGGAAATGTTTCCAGAGTAGGAGGTCTAGCTGATCCTTAAAGGATGAGTGGTACGTGTGTGGAGGGCTGGGAAAGGGGGCCAGCCAAAAGAAGGGTCATTCAAGTTCTGGGAGAGGCACCCCTGACAGTCTCCTCCTAGACAGCACCCTACACTGGCAGGAAGATGCCAGTCTTGCTCTGACACCTACAAGCTGAGATGGCTTAATTTTTTTTAAGGAATGAAAGTCCTATTTTAAAACAGTGAGGGCATTGTTTTCAGAAGGCTCAGGGGCTTAATTCCTTAAGTATCAGTGAAGCTCGGTGCACCACTTTGCGGGAACCAGTCCCTCTCCCACACAACCACTACCACCAAAAAACAAAACAAAACAAAAAAACCCCACAAAACACACACAAAAAAACCCACCACCTCACCGACCTTGTACAATTTCCTTTCTTCCTGCAAACTTCTTTCTGTCCGCCTCCGCTGCCCCCCACCCAAGGCAAACCCAGTTCACTTCAGCCGAGCCTCTTTGCCCTTTTCCTAATAAAGTCCACTTCCTCCGCGCTGGCTGGAGGCAGTGGAGGAAGGAGGGTACGAGGCGGCCCGCAGCGTGGGAACGGCCCCTCCAAGCCTTCAGCACTGGTCGCACGTCCAGGCTATGGGTTCGATCCCCATCTCCGTGGCCGAGGACGAGTTAGTCACGCCCTGTCGGGAGTCCCCGGGTAAAAAGGCCACTGTCATCATGCTCCGAAGAGCCCGACCGGGTCCAAAGAGCCGAACCCTCGGCGGCGCCAGGGCCCGGGTCCCAGAGACCTTCCTCGGAGGTCGCTCCGGGGGAGGAGCTGAAGCGGGCTCCCAGGGACGCGGACTCTTCCAACAGCCCGCGGCCCCAGGGGATGACACAGCGTTTCCTCCGCACCCGGCTCTCCCCGCACGTCCTCCTTCCATCCCCGGCAGGGCACCAGCCGGCCGACTCGCATCAGCGAATCCCCCATTGGAGGGGAAAGGGGTCGCCAGGTCGCGGGGACCCCTCGGCCCGTGGCCCTAAACCATCGAGCACAGCGGACCTGGCTTGGGGTCAAGGGCTGGCAGCATGACCGCAGGGTCAGACACTGCCCAGGGGCTCCGCCAGCATCTCGGAAAGAACGTCATCCCCACCCAGGGAAAGTTAGAAGGCATCTCCGCCACGCCAACTTGTCATCCAGAGCCGGGCTCGAACTTTCCGCCGCGAGTGGCTGGCTGCACAGCTCAAAGCGACCCTGCAGAAGCCGCTCGGACCCGGGGCGCCCGGATTCCTGGCCGCGACTGTCAGTGGCCAATCACAGAGCGCCTCGGGCGGGAAAGGCTGGAGGGCGCGGGCAACCGAGGAGTGACGGCACCGGCGGCCAATAGGGAGCCAAAGTGGGAGTCCTCGCCCACTCTGCTCGCCAATGGGAAAGGGATGGCTGTGGTCGAGGTTCCCGAGGCAGTAGCTGCAGGCTCCCCAGTGGCCGCGGGTCGGAGGACCCCAGGACTAAAGGGGATTTTGGAGAGGAGTGTGCCGCCCTCCCTGTGCCACCCGCCGACCTTCAGACCATAGCTCCGTCCTCACCTGCTGGAAGCGAGGTTTGCCCAGCTGGAAAGGAGGTGCATCGGTCGAGGTGTTAGCGGCACTAGCCGCCGCCGCCGATGCTGTAGTCGCTGTATCCGCCATGACCACTGACGCCTGCAATCTCCGGCCCTTTTAAAATGTCCCTCCTCGGCCCCCGCCACAGCTGCTTCTCCCGATTGGCCATAAGCAACCGCAGCGAGCCGGGGGCGCAAGGGATTGTGGGGAGTGTAGTTTTTCTAGTCACGGCGCTTGCCAACCCTAGACTGCGGAGAGTTGAACTGACTCAAACCCGATCTCCGTTCCTGCTGCCAGTTCTGAAGGGCTAGGCAATATGGGAAAAGCGTGCGTGTACGACTCTAAGGTCCCGATAGGGGGCCACAGGGCTCCCCCTCGCTGGTTACCTGCCCCTAGAAGTTTCACTTGCTGAGGGCGGAGGGCGTCGCTCCCGGAGCTCTAGTCCGAAAGAGCCCTACTCAAGCGGGTCCGACCCGGGACCAGATGCGCAAAGGCTCCGGGTTAATCTCGAAAGGCTTCCTGCAAAGACTTGCACTGCGGAGTCTTCATGCAGTTTCTTCTGCCGCCACCCTGCCCCTCCCCTTGTGCTCTCCAGCCATCCTGACACTTGAGTACAGGAACATGGGGGGGTGCTTCCCACCTCTGACCATTGAACATTCTGTACCCAGAAAACTCTTAACTTTTTTGTCTTTGCCTGACTCTGGCTCTCCCGACCTCAGCCTAAACATCGCATTTCCCGATCCATCACCCTGCTTCCACAAAATCCGCTATATGCTCCTATTAGTATCCAGCACTTCTCCCTTGCAGCCCTCGCACTTTTAATTATTTACGGCTTTGCCTATGTGGTTCCCACTGTTAGTTAGGTCCATGAGACAGGAAGTATGACCTTTTGATTCACTGCTGAGTCCTCAGTGCCAGGCTTGGGAGGACTACCAACAGGGACTCAAATATGTATTGACTGTGTGAATTAAATAGTGGGAGCTTCAGAGCCCTGGCGGCTTCCACTTCCTTTGCCCAACTAAGGAAGATCCTCCTCAGCCTAATTCCCAGGCAGGAAGAGAAGTGGGAGTGGGGAGTGGGGTTCAGTAATGTTTATTAAGCACTACAAGGACGTTAGGTAAGAAGGAGTGCTGCATATCGTAGAACAGGATGCAAGCAAGAATAATAAACACACTTGTGCAGAACGGAGTAGAAGATTCCCAGATGAATTATCTGGTCAGTGTGTCAGGCTGGCAGGAAGGGAAGGAAGCTACCCAAGAGGGAAGTAGAAATAGTTTTGATCCTAGGGAATCCCACTTTGGGTCTCCCTAGTCTCAAAGTGAGGTGCAGTATTGGCTCATGCCTGCTCATGTCTTTCTGGACAATGCATGATTTGTAGCAGCCAGTTCCTCATCCACCAACAAAACCCACAAGAAACAGACGATTCCTAAAGCTAGAGAGAGATTCTAGCTAGCTATGAAGAACCATTTGTATCTTGGATTTGTATCATTTGCTACTAGACTACGTGGTTTCACATTAAGAATCAAGTCTTTTACCCTCTGTATTCCCCCACAGTGCTCAATAAATGTGGGTATCTCGCAAAGAAAAGACCGAGTCCGTGCCACCTGTCAATGCTGTGCTGCTGCCCCTGATGTTAAGATGGGGGCAATGACATCCAAAACCCCATTACCCACCTTTTCCCCCAGGAAGCCTCCTTCATACGTTTGTCAAAACAGGAACACAATAGAGCCACCTGCAGTATATGAACTTTTTATTCTTCATAAAGTGCTCAAAACATGAAGAACAAGCTCTTTATAAACAGGAGTTACAACTAGGAAGACAAACAGCAAAGCAGAACTGTGCCTGCTCTCTGCCCACCCCACCTGCAACTCTCCAAGTCGTGGCCAGGAGCAGAAACATCCAACAAGAACCTTGGGCTTCAACTCAAAGCTCTTCTGAAGACATCCTTGCCCTGGGCATTTTGGAGGCCCACAATCAAGGATGAGTGGAAGATCAGGGTCAGGGCTGGTAATGAATAGAGCCCAGAAGAATACATAGTAGAGGAGTGCTCCCCTTCCCCCAGAAGAGATACCTACCCAACCCCCACTGACCCCCAAAAAAACCATGACCCAAGATCTGGACACCTGGGGACACTTCCTCAGCTTTGATGAGTGATCGTTAAGGTAGATAACATTACAGGGGCTTTCCCCCATGTGTCGGGGCTCCTCTGCTTCATCCTGGCAGAAGACATCACCCACAGAGCACATGTCCTTCCAAGGCTGTCGGAAAGATCCCATAGGCTCTCTCAGGAAGAAGAGGTAATTCCAGACGAGCTCTCACCTCCTCCCTGGGCCAAAAGTATCCTCCTTCAGTACCTCCTTACCCCAAAACTTCTGCTAAATCAGGGCACGCGAGCCACTAAAGGTTCCCTGTAGATGCCATGGGAAGCCGGCCATGTTTTCTGCAAGCTAACCAGGGCTGGGCCAAAAGACAGACACTTCATTTCAAAGTGCACTGCAGCCAAGCCAGGCAAGGCCATGGGGCAGAGGGGACAGGCTGGGAGAGCAGCCAGTGGATGGAGAGGAGAGCAACAAAGGCTTTTTTCCTAAGTATGGGCAGAGTGGGACCTCCCACTTCCAGAATGTAGTTTTTATCCCAGGACCCTCCACAAATGGGGTTGAGGGAGGAAGAGAAGGTGGCAGGAAAGTTAAAGGAGCAGTGGCAGCTTCGCCAGACCCTTAACTGAACTCTGGGGGAGGGGGACAGGGTGCAGCGAGTCTCACCATCCTCCTCTCCCATGTCCAGGGCTCTGACAGATCCAGCCCCATGTGCTCAACAGGGAGGGAGGGGGACACCAAACAGAGAGAGAGAGGTCTGCATCCAGAGGCTCTTGACCCCACCCACAAAAGGCACATTTTAATTGGTTTCCAAAAGTGCAAACCCTGCCGCAGCACAGAGTTTTGGCATCTGGACAGGCAACAAAAACAAAGATGGAGGCTTGATCCCCAAACACAAGCAGCCCAAAGCCCTGAGGCCTGGAGGGGCCCACAGCTTGGAGGCAGGTGAGGAGGTGCTCTCCCCACACTTGCCCCAGCTCTCCATACATTCACACATGACACTCAATGGACAGATCAGAAGAGGAGGGCAGGGCGGGGGGCCTGGAGAACACACATCATCCCCATCCATCCACGTGGCACTCGTTCTGCAAACAGCTGGAAACACACAAAAATCAGAACACAGCAGAGATGAGACCAGACCATACAGGCTCCTTGCTCTCAAGGGAACAGACATGAGACTCCAGGTGCCCGTAACTCCAAAATGGGCAACTTGGTTCCTGCCACAGCCCCAGCCCCAGTAATGCTAGGAGCCCTCCAGGGGCTGAAGACAGATGAGGAGGACAAGGGTTTAGCCTTGGACAAAATGACTGACCATTGTTGTGGGGTAATAAAGTATGTCCCAGATGCCACATCAAATTGCAGCTCACCCCTGCTCCCCCTCGAGTACTAAATTCTTTGTTCCAATTCCCTGGAGCCCCTAAAACTAAGGGATATGGAAATAGGCAGGTGGGAACGACTGAGGGCTCCCCAAAACACACAAGTTGTACATGGAACCTGATGCCTCCAATGGGAGTCCAAAGGGTCCCCCTTCCAGCAGCCCCACGGAGGCAGAAGGGAAGAGGAGCAAGGAGTGACAACAGAGGACAGACAGCAGCCTGCCCAGGTAAGAGTGAGTTCAGCGGGAAGGAGGGCAGCGCAAGCCCTGTTTGGGCAGTGGGTCCACGCTGACCCTCCCGGGGGCAGGGGTGAGGAAGGCTACTTTGGGGGGCCAGGGGGGATCTGCAGCAGTGTGGGTGAGGTCTCCATGATCCGCACCAGCAGCCGGTCAATGTAGCTCTCCAGCTCCTGCACATGCTCGTCCCGCTGGCTCAGCTCCCGTTCCCGCTGCAAGAGCAGGCCGATGAGCTCGTCGTGGGTCAGGTGGTAGTACTTGGCCGACTGGTCCAGCACACCCGAGTCCTGAGGCCAGGAATGAAAATGAGCAGGGCAGCCTCAGGCCTACCTGCCTGTCCACCCACCGACACGCGGGTTTCACTCCTACAGGCCCCTGGAGCGGCCTCTGTCTCCAGTGCGAGAGACAGCCTAACTGACTTCAGGGCTCTGGCGTGGGGGACCAGGCCCACTCTTTGCTCCACCCTGCCCAGCACCCTGCTCCTGACCTCCAGGCGCCAGATCTCTCTCCATGGCACCACACATCCGGTCTGACGCACCCTGGCATCCTGCCGGGCCTCACCTTCAGCCGCTTGGCGTCCACAGTCTGGCCAACGTGGGGGGCTGGAGCCACAGGCTGAACGCTGCCCGATGTGACGGTCTTGAGCTTCTCCAGCCCACTGCTCAGAGCTGTGCTCAGACTGGAGCGAGGCTGCTTCCTGTCGGGGCTGCCCTCCACAGGGGCAGCACTGAGGGGCTTCACAGGGTGGGGGCTGCAGACACAGAAAGGAGATGCCTTATGAGGAGGGATGGGCAGTGCAGCGAAAACACGGGGCCACCTTCTCTGGGGGGCCAGCGGGTCTGCTGGACACAAACCACCACGTGGTGGTGGCTGTCCCCTACACAGCCAGAGCCTTGGGGCGGCTGCACCCTGCACTCCTCAGCAACTCTCCCCTCCTCCTCCCTCACTGCCTGTGCCCTCTCCATTTTACTCCCTCAGAAGACCTGCCCCTTCACAGGGATGGCAGAGGCCAGCCCACAGCATTCTCTGCACCTACAGCCAGTCTTTGCCAGGGCCACCCCCCACCCCCGCCATCCTCCCTGCCTCTTCCCTACTGTAACCTTTCTCTAGGGATCTGACCAACTCTCCCAGTTTCCCAATTTTCCCAGGACTAAGGATTCCCAGGGTGAGGGACTTTGGGTGCTCAAACCAGGAAAGACCTGGCCAAACTAGAACACTTGGCTGCCCGCCTCTCTCTACTGGTTGCTTCCCTTCAGCATTTACACAGGCCTCCCTTGACTCTGTTTCCGCATGAGTCATGCCCCACCTCCCCTTCCTCCTCCCCCAGCCCCACCAGAGCATGCACACTGCATTTTGTCTCTGCAAGTTCTTACCTTTCGTGACTCCTCAACCCATCAGAATGGGCCGTTGGCCCCGCCGGCCCATCACAAGTGCTCCTGCTGAGTCCACCAACCCCTCAGTTCTCAACTCACTGACCTCTCTGTGGAGTTCACACTTGGACCACTCCTTCCTTTGGCTTGCTCTCCCTCATTTCCCTTCAAGACCTCCACCTGGTTTTCTGACCTCTGACGGTCTCCTCCTCAGTCTTAACTGCTAGTCTGCCCTTGGATCTCTCCCCTCCTCACCTTGGCTCCCACGACCCCTAATGTCCAGCTCCAGCCCAGACCTCACCCCCGAGCTCCGGCTCACATACAATTGGAGGCTGGCTCACTCCACACCAGGGCCAGTTCAGGTGCATCATACTCCCTTCCATGTCTGTCCTGTCTGTCCTTTTCTGTGTCCTTCCCAGCAGTGGGTGGCTCCAGTCAGACACCTGGGAATCCCTCGGATTCCTCCCCCACCCCATCCCACCCCCACTCAGCTCCAGGACTAACAAAAATCAAGCCCTGCTCCCTCTCATCTTCTCTCACCCCATTCCCTCCTCTCCGAGCCAGTGCTAGCTAAACTTC
Source organism: Felis catus (assembly GCF_018350175.1). Lineage (NCBI taxonomy): Eukaryota > Metazoa > Chordata > Mammalia > Carnivora > Felidae > Felis > Felis catus. The sequence goes on from NC_058370.1 coordinate 89,507,428, forward strand.
CTCCGGCTACAACTGCTAACTCATGTCCTCCAAGGGAGTCTTGCCCACCTCCAACCATGCCCTGTACTGCTATGGGACTGTGAGCTAGCTCAGCCTCTCCAACGCTTAAATAGCCTTTACCGTTCTAGATCAGATAAGAAAACACAATCTCTAACACGAATGGGCCCTGCCCTTTCCTGATGGGTCTCTACTTCCCCACACACTGCCAACACCCCGGGAAATGTGCTCTTTCTCACCTGCAGGCTCTTATAAAAGCTGTCCCTCTGCTGGCCTACTAACTCCTATTCATGTTTCAAAGCTATGCAAGGCCACTTCCTCTGGGCAACTTTCCCGATTCCCCCAAGCTGACTAAAGTGACCCTGCTCTGGGATCCCCCAGCACCCTGTGCCTGTGACAGGTATGCAAACTGCAAGCAGCAGGCCCTCAAATCAACTAACCTGCCCCCAGAATTTGGACTTTCAGAAGTAGGAAGCAAAATGGCTTAGCCCAAGGCCCTGAGCTCCATTGGAGGAAGGAGTGCCCAGACCCAGAGAAGTCAACTCTGCTACTCAGGATAGGACCATAGATTCGGTCTCACAACCTGGGAAGAGTGGTAGAGAGGCCAGGCAAGGGGCAGATAGCAGTAAACAACCTATCTCTTCCCACCTAAGAGTTTGCATTAGGGATGGGAACTTAAAAGCTGCTCTAATGCTACCTATGGGCTGTGCCTGGGGAGGGGTGGCATAAAGAAACCCTGAATGGGTCCTGGGCTCTCAATCTGGTTGCCCCCACACATAAGAGGGACCCTGGACCCCACAGCTCTCAAGGACTCCCATTTCCTCATCTGAGAAATGGGGATAGCTCTACTTGGCCCATCTACTTCATGATGAAGGAACATGCTGAGTTCGACATGAAGCCAGCCCTGAAGGGAATAAAGCTTCCTAAAGGTAGTGAGTATAATTAGAAGTGAGGCTGGAATACAGTAGGGCCAGGTAAGGACACTGTCATCAGAGCAAGGAAGCTGTAACCACCCCCTCTCCCTCACCACCTACCACTGGAACAGCAGTCAAAGGTAGCCCAGATTCCTTCCCTCCCACTTCTCCTCCATCAGCATGGGCCCCACAGGCCAGCTCTTCATGGGTGCATTTCTGTCTTGCTCACTGGATTGGGAGCTCTCCGGGCCTATCTTTGATCTCTGTTTAGTGTCTGACACACAGTGGATGCTCAGTGAATTCGGAAGACTAAATGTATGAGCCAGCAGGCTGGGGGCCCTAGTCCAGGAGCCCGTCCTGCTCCTCAAGACTCTCACCCTGCTCTGTTCAGCAGAAAAAGCAGCCTCCTCTACTCCCTCCACTTCTTCACTCAGGGCTCCTAGAGCACTAGCATCCTTCTGGACTTCACTGCTCCCCATTGACCCCAAGTGATCTGTGTCTCCAGACCTCAGCTCTGGTCACCCCGCACCAGTCAACCTGGTGAGGTCACAGCCTCATCATTCTTCCCCAAACAGGCCAATGCCACAGTGACCACAGTCACACAGGCATCCAGTGTCCACTCAGCACAGTCCTAAGCACCTTTTCAGGACCACCCCCTGAAAAGGCACAGATGCAAACCAATGAGGCACCTGAAGGGGCTACAGACCCTTTCTTCTGAGTGAGGGAGTATTTTTGTTTTTCTTCTGTCCTCTAAATAGCTCTTGGGCTTTCTCTCCGACAGACCTCTGTATCGGTCCCTCCTCTGGTTCTCTGCCTCCCACAGCCTGTTCCCCTGGGCCTGCTGCAGAGGATGTGGCCCCCATTTGACAAGTACCCCGCTTCCCTTGCAGCTGAATGCCTGAACTCTCATCCCCCTTCCCCTGCCAGCCCACACTGGCTCTCCCCACTCCATTCTTCACCCCCTGCACCTCTGCTTGCCCGAGGATCCAAGGAGGAGACAGCTTCAGAGCAGGTACCACAGAAGGGCTCCTTTCTTCAAAGCCTCCCCTATCCTGCTTCAGGGTAAAGGAGCCCTTCATCTGCCCCTGGAAGGACTGAGGCTGGAATGTGAACATCCTAGCCCCTGGGCTGCTTTGCCCCCCTCCACCCATCTCCTCCTGCAGTGTATTCTCAGGGTGGCAGCTCACCGCTCACCTGGCACTGGGCTGTGGCTCCTCAGCTGGTCGTGTCTCCAAGGGCAGAAGCACAAGCGGGGAGGCTGGGGTGGTTGCAGCGTGGTCCTCCCCAAGTGGGGCAGGGGAGCCCCCAGGGGAGGAGGCTGGCTCCCCAGGGGGTGGGGAGGAAGAAGTCAGGGGCTGAGCTCCAGGCAGAGGAGAGCATGGAGGGCTGGGCTCCCCATGGCGGTGGCCGGCCCAAGACGGGAGAGGGGGCGGTGGAAAAGCAGGCTCTGGGGGCGTGGGCAGCTCTTCTGGACCAGAGAGGATGGAAGATTCCCTGGACCCTGGAGGGGATGTGGACGGGAGACTGGGGGGGTCTTGGTTCCCCTGAGACAAAAAGGGGTTCAAGGCATCCTCCTCTGACGCCCAGAGGTCAGTGTGTTGGGAGCTGCCTGGCAAGGGCCCAAGCCCCTCTCCCACTGGTCCTTGGCTCTGGGCCTCAGGACCCTCAGGGCTCCCTCCTTTCTCTGGAGCCTCCCGGATCTGCTGACTCTGAGGAGCCAAGCTCTTTGAGTAATGGGGTATGGGGGCAGGACCCTCAGGGCAGCTAGTGGGCAGGGATAAGTAGGGCCCAGACACAGGAGGGCTGGCACCCTCCACTACGTCTTCCAGGCCTGGCCCACCCAGCAGGGTTCTGGAAGAATGGCTGTCAGACTCCGACCCAGGGGCCTCGCCCTCCTCCTTGGCCTCCTGTGGCCCAGCAGCCAGCATGCTTGGGAGGTTGTCTTCTCCTCCAGTCTCTGCCCCCCTGCTTCTCAGCCCCCCTGCAGCAGCAGCCGTGGCCGCCTCCTCCTCCTCCTGAGAATCTGAGGGTGTGAAGAGGCGTGGTGGCTTGGGAGGTGGCCTGCTGGGCTGCAGTTCCTTGTCCAACACCTGCTCAGGTTTGGGCTCTGGCTCAGGCTCTGGCTCCAGCTCCAGTGGGGGAGGCCCCTCACTCCCCTTGGGGCTCACAGCTTCTGGTGACTCTGGCTGCATCTGGGGAGGAGGCAGCTCATCACACTCTCCCCGCAGGACCGGTGAAGACATTTCAGCTGCAGGAGAAATGGTGACCACATCCCAAGGCCATGAATCTTCCACTGTATTGAGCTCATGCAAAAGCTGGCCTTCGCCTTGGGAGGCCTCGTCCTGGCCCTCAGGGGCGTCGTCTGGGCCAGGCAGTCTTTCCCACACACTGATCACTTCTGGGGAGCTAAACAGAGACGTCGCACTGTCTGCTGGACTCTGCCCTGCTTCCCCTCCTGGGGCTGGTGGCTCCCTGTCTGCTTCAGAGTCTGAGGCTCTCGGGTGCAGCTGGGCTGACGCAGAGGGCAGGCCGGCCCCTATCGACCCAAGGGGCCCCAGGTCAGCCGTGCTCTTGCTCTGGCGGTCCAGTCCCAAGTCCAGAGGAACCCTGGGCTCCAGCCACACGCTGCTCCCACCTCTTCCTCCTCCCCCAGGGTCCCCCCGGGGCTCAGATGCCTTCATTGTCATGGCCCCACGGCCTTGGTCTTGCAGCCCAGTCACCTCCAGCCCCACTCCTGCAGGGGCCAGGATCTTGCTCCTGGCCTCTGGACGCAGCCTGCTGGCAGCAAAGACGTTGAAGGTGTCGTCCCACTCAGGCGGGGCTTTCCCAGGGGAGGCCAGGGGGGTGGGGCTGGCCCTCGAGGCACTGGGGAGAGAGGGAGCAGGTGAAGGAGAGTTTAGTGCTATGTCGGCTATGAGTTCCTCGAAGAAAGGGTTGCTCTGCATGGAGGTGAGGAACGGGTTGGTGAGACCCAAGAATCCAGATGGGGTGGCTTCAGGGGCGGCGGAGGCGGCAGCAGCAGTGGCAGCAGCGGGGGAGGCGGCTGCAAAAAGGTTAGTGCTTAGCATGGGAGCAGCGGTGGGAGCAGGAGTGGGGGGGGCCGTAGCACAGGGGGAGCAGGGGAGGTGGTGAGGAAGAGCAGCTGGGTCAGGTTCTACCTGAGGAGACACGTCCAGGCTGTGGAGGGAGACAAAACCGTGAGCCTCCTGGTTAATGCCAAGACTGGAAACGCCCCTGCTGAATACCACGCGCCTGCCCCCCACCTGCCTTGGGCAAGGTACCACATGCCTGGTACCTGGGTTCAGGTATGTGAGCCAGGGGACAAAGGGAAGACTCTAACAGGTACATTATTAGGTGCTGCCCAAGGAGGAAGATGCTGGACAGAGCTCATTTAAACCTCATGCCAACCCCAGAGAGCAATAATAATCCCGTTTTACAGACAGGATTCCAGCCAAAACCAAGTGTTCTTCACTGGTCCATATGCTGAAGTTTCTACTCAACACCAGACTTATGCCTACAGAACCAATCAGAAAGCACCCTATATCCCTTTAAGGCCTGAGAGAGGAAAGAAATACCAGGTGCTTGGAGGGGATGAGGAGACCAGAGAAAGGCCAGGCTTAGCAGCTGGGTAAAGTAAAGCCCGTAAAGTAAAGCCCGTGCTAATAGAACCCAGCAGGGCGCCTGGAATTCAGGGCGCCTGAAGCAAATGTGTTTTGCTGACCTCTTGCAGAAATAGGAGGTAATGATGGGGCAGTCATCAAGGCATGATAAGATGTCAGTAAAAAAGAACCCACCCCTCTCGTTTCTTGGGGGGGGGGGGGGGGGGGGGAGGGAGGTCCATAACCTGCCCGGATGGACAGCAAGACATCACTGAGGATGTCTGCTGTCAGGCATCCACATGGCCCAGCACCCTGCAGAGGGTGCCCATCACCAAGGGCACTCACAGGCCAGCCTTGAGAGCAGCCCTGCTCAGGAGACAAAGACTGGAAGGTGGCAGTAGCAGCAACTCTTGAGTGTCACCAGGGGCCCTCTGGGGTCCCCCACACAGAGAGATCGCCGGCTCCCCTGGGAAATCCATCCTGTGGCAGTGAACCTCCACTCCCACGGACACCGGCGAACACTTGCTGGCCTCCGGGTGTCCGCTCCAGGGTCCTCTCCGAGAGAGAGCACCCCCTGCACCTGCACCTTACCTATGGTGCACAGATGACTGTAGGGGTGTGGGCTGGGGCAGACTCCGAAACTTGAGTTCATGGCTTCTCCAGGACAGCCCAGGAGACAGAAAACCAGAAAGGCAGTGCAGGTAAAAAGGGGGGGCCCACACCCCAGTTTTCAGGACTCTGACAGTGGTTTACAGCTGACTGGCAGCTGAGCCCACCTAACAGGCCCAGACCTTGGTGGCTTCGCCTACTGCCTGGGTCCCATCTTCCAGCCCCCAGTCGAAGCCCCAAGACCCCCATTCCTTGGCGCCTGCTCAGGTGATCATCCTGGGAACTCCTATGTCTCCATCTTTTCCACTCAAGCTGCTGTTTCCCCCAGGGAAACACTGGGGGCAGGCACAGGGGCAGGGGGTGGTGTGGTTGGGGAGTAGAAGCCAGGTTTCACCGGGCCAGCTCGTATGGAATGCAGGTTGGGGTGGGAGGGGCACCTATGGAAGGAAGCCGGTTAGTCTGGAGTTCACCAGGATTCTTCTGGGAACCCAGGGCCCAGACAGAGCTGGGCAGAGGCAGGGCCGGCTTGTCCACAAACACGGGGAGCAAGCAACGGGAAAGAATCCAGTTCAACCAGCAGCAAAGGTGGGCTTCGCAAGACAGTCTGTGAGTTTGTGATCCCAGCCACACTGGCAGGGCACAGCCAGGTCCAAAACTCTGGGTTTCTCTTAAGAATCCAGCTTCCAGAGACTCTCCTTATTCTTTTGCCCTATACTAACTCCCCATGCAAGTGTGGCTTCTTGGCCTCATACTATCACCTAGAGATTGGGTGTGGGGTGGAGGGTAAGAGAGTCCCATCGACTCCCAACCCACCAGGCTTCCCAGCACTGCTCTACCTCTGTGGTCCTGACATGGTGAAGATACCAAAAGAGGGCAAATCCTGGGCCCAGAGTCCCAAGCCCCACAAACGTCCCTTCTCCATTCCAAGCAGGCCCCAGGCAGGTGCCTACCTAGGGGACCACGGAGAGCAATGTACCACCACGTGGGTCAAGGCCCTGCCCTCAGCCTGCCCCCCAGCTGGAGCACCCATACCAGACACAGTCCAACTGTGCCAGCAGGAGTCAGCCCCCAGGAACAGAGCTACTCTGAGCCACCTCAGTGGCTCTCTCCAGTCCCCTTTGTGACAAGTGACCAGAGGGGTCTGAAGGAAGAGAGCTCCATCAACATTAAATAGCACCTAGCTTAGCTCTGCAGTCCCCTCAGCTTTGGCCTGGCCCCACTCACCCCTGTGGTCTCATCGCAGTCTGGCTGGCAGTCAGAACCGCAGGGCAGGAGACGGCAGAGCAGGAGGCCCAGAGCCCCAGGCTAGGCTAGCACCCTCCCCCACTGGCTCCCCAGAGGTACACACAAACCCGTTGGTATGGAACCAGCAAAGGGCTCTCCCTAGAGGATGGGACTCCTAGTGCCAGGCCCAGCAGGCTCCCAAGAGTTGGCGGCACCTGTGAGAACATCCCATCCAACCCTCCCACCCAGTAACACCCCCTCCCCTTCCCCCCCCCGCCTCTCCCTTACCCTTGCTCCACCCCAGATGCACACTCTGAGGGTTCTCACTTTAGAATTTCCTCTCCCTGCCACTGTACCTGGCACAGACCAGACGCACCCCCACATGTGGTTATCTCCCCAGGTTATGCTCTGAGGCCAGAACCCACGGTGCCAGCCCGCACCATGCAGAGGAGACTTCAACATATGCTGACTTGTCTTCTCTTCTAGGAACAAAGTTGGGGAAAGAAATCAGAGGTCCAAATGTCTCTGCCCCAGTAATCTGAGGGAATAAAGCTTTAGGGCCTGCAGGAAACTTAGGACAACTGGTGGAACCCGCCCCTTAATGCTGACATCCCCCCTTCTCTCTAACAGCCCCTCTACTTAAACGTTGCCGTTGCTGGGCAACTTACTGCATCACCAGGCCACCTCTGTAGCTGGAGGTCAGTTTCACTGGTGGACAGCCCTTCCTTAGGCTGAGATGAGCCGTGTGTCCTCGTTATTTCCACACACTGGTCCCAGAGGTGGCATGCGGATCTGCAAAGGCTCTCCACCAGGCAGTCCCCCAAAAGGTCAAAGCCAGCCTTCGAGGCATACACGCCCAGCCAACAAGCCCTTTAGCCATCCCTCCTAAGGCACGATCTCCTGGCACCCTCCTGAGACTGATGCCTGATGCCCAGGAAAGGTGTCCAATAGACGGGGCGTATGTATCCTCTCCCATCACCTGAGCACAATGGGGTGACAAAGAGGGGCCTAGGAAGCTGTAAGTGGGGAGACCACATAATTTATCTTCCAAACCAGAATGTTTTTAACACAGTAAAAGGGCAATATTAACCATACCAGGAAAACAGCCACAAACAGGATGGACGGCCACACTAACTCTAGGTCACTGGACACACATCATGTCCCTCATTTACCCCACCGGGACTGCCACTGAGGCGCTCAGCTTTCGGCAGCCACTGCACACTCTAAGCTCATCGGGACCTCGGTGTCACTACTCCTGGTGAGGGGCCGGGACAGATGCACAGACCACCAAAGGCCACCACAAAACACTTGCTCCCATGTTGTACCACACTGACCCCAATTTAAAAACTCTGTATCCAGGGGAGGGTGGGTGATGGGTATTGAGGAGGGCACCTTTTGGGATGAGCACTGGGTGTTGTATGGAAACCAATGTGACAATAAATTTCATATATTGAAAAAAAATAAAAATAAAAAATCTGCATCCAGCACTTGATCCCCTATTGTACACAGGGTTCTACGATTAGTGTGAAGGGGCCCTGGCGGGCGAGCTCCGGGGTGGCCTGCCCACAGGGAGCTTATACTCTAAATGATCAGAGAGGGATAGACACAAAGACAACCCTGTTTGGCTCTGATGGGTTGAACACGCTTGTTTTGAACACTCCTGACAGTCCTCAAACACACAGTAAGGAGCTCATGCTGCAGCCCAAGACACACGGCGACCACGGGGCTGGTGAGCAGGGCTGAGTCTCAACTACCATCGCCCCCCAGGCACACACACTGGTAGGGGCCTAGTGTGACAGCCATGGGCCTAGCAGGCGAGGGCCAGGCCAGACCAGGAGGAAAAGGAGGACCATCTTCTCAGCCCTTCATACCCTTGTTCCTTTTCTTCCAGCCACTGGCTTCTCCAACAGCAACAGCTTTTTTTCTGGAGACTGCACATCCGACTCGTACTGCTTCCGGCCTCTCCCTGGGGCACCAGTGCCACGTGGGAGCACTAGAGGGCGCTGCTGCCCTTCCCAGGGAGGAACACCCCGCAGTCTGCGATGGTAGCCCCAGGGGGCACAGGTGCCCTGAACCTCTGAGCCTGTAGACAGACTCTGGAGCCCCACTGGGGGCCTGAAGCTACCTTTGGTCACTCCAGTTCTGGGTATCTGACCTCATTCTCTCCTCAAAAGCCCAGAGCAAGCCCTCTGGGCAAGTGCCAACACTCATTTCTTCCAGACCACCTTCCTGGCTCTGTCAAGGCCCAGGGCCAGGGTGATGCCGACGGACTCACTGTCCAGGTTTCACACCTGTCCAGATTAGGCCACTTGACCCAAAAAACAGCCCTCCCACCCCACCCAGCCTGGATGCAAGGCCACAGGGCCAGCTCTGGTGGCCTATGCCCTCAAATGAGCCTCCAAAGGGCAGAGATGCCTGGATGGCCTCCATCCTGGTGAGGACAAGCTCAGAATTCAAGGAGAAGGGCACAAACCTCAGCTTCCTCATGTCTATAAGTGAGCCAACTTCTCTGGACTCTGAAGGGCCACTGGGAGACATAGAGACCCAGGATTAGGAAAATAGGCTATAAGCAGGAGTGATGACAACATCAAAGTCATGGCCTGCAGGGGTCTGAGCCCAAAGCCTGGGCACATGAACAGAAATGACCTCATGAGCAATTGTCTGCCCTGGAAAAGGCCCTGAGATGCCCCACAGACAATAGCACTGAGCCCATGGTCTGTGTTCCATCTGACCCAGGCACCCTAGCTCCTCCCAGCAAACACCCTGCCCAGGTCTCCTGCCACCACCTTCCAGACTACCACCCATAAATATCTCTAAGTTGTCACAGGGCTATAGGCTCAGCCTGGGCTTCTGAGACAGGCCCATCCCCTTTTTCCTTATCTTCCCTCCGCTGCAGGTGGCCAGCAGTTCCCCTGGGCTCTGGTGAGTAGGGGCTGGGCAGGGGGACAGAAGCTGATATACCTATAGCAGGGGACGCAGAGGGCAGCATCACCCAGGGACTGCTCCAACCCCCACCCGTCCATGTGTGAGGCATCCCGGGGGCTGCCAGGCGGCCAGGCCTGAGCCCTCTCCCTGCTCTTCTCCGTGGACTTGAATTCCACTGGGAAAGAGAAAAACCAGGACTGCAGGAGTCCTCTCCCTTCTGCTGGGGAACGGCTGTAGGGCCCACTCTCAACCCTTCCTCACTGTGCCCAGCCTTCACACCCCACCTCCTGCCCACAGACCCGTGGACAGGGGAGGGGCAGGCTCACTGAGGGCAGAAACAGCGGCCCGACCACACTGGCTGGAGCTGCCACAGACACTGCCTGTCCAGGGCCTGCCCCCTTGTGAAGGGGGGGACATCTCCTAGGACCTAGGCCTGGTGGCCCTCCCTACACCCTGTTGGACAATGCAGCAGCCTCCGATGGTCAGAGTGAGGAGTAGTCAAAGGGCCAGGGTGGGTGATTTGGTCATCTGAATGACCAATCGTATATTTCTCATATATATGTGGCCTTCATCCACAGTTTCTGGCTCATAGCTTCCAAAACCCTTGAAATTTCCTAAGCGATAAGAGCATCTTTTAATATTTGGTCTCTTGTCTGCAGTTCCTGAAATGCTTCAGAGCCATAAAAGTGAAATGGGCATCTTGTTATTCGTAACAAGTCCCTTTCTACCATAACTGGGTTTGTGTGGATGAGGTGACTCTTAAAAAGCCCCTAAGGATGGGGGCTGGTTGCCAGCGGAACCAACCATGAACAGAAGGGTGGAACTTTCAGTCTCACCCTCATTTCTGCAGAGGAGAAAGGAGCTGGAAGTTGAGTTGATCACCAGCGGCCAATGATTTAATCATAAGCGCTTGTGTGATGGAGTCTCCATAAAAACTCCAAAGAATGGGATTTGAGAGTTTCAGGGGCCAGTGAACATGTGGAGATGCTGGGGGTGTGGCATGCTGGGAGAGGGCATGGAAGCCCTGCGCCCTTTTCTCATACCTTGTCCTATGTATCTCTTCCATCAGGCTGTTCCTGAGTTATAGCCATTTATAATAAAAGAGCGATCTAGTAAGCAAAGTGTTTCCGAGTTCTGTGAGCCACTCTAGCAAAATAACCAAACCCAAGGAAGGGGGCGGGGAGATGGTCACTGGAACCTCTGATCTACAGCTGGTTGGTCAGTAGCACAGATGATAACCGGGACTTGCGACAGGCATCCGAAGTGGGCGGGGGAGGGGGGGGCGGGGGGGGCGGGGGGGGCGGGGGGGGAGTCAATCCTGTAGGTCAGTCCTGTAGGACTGAGCCTATGTGGGGTCTGATGCTATCTCTGCGTAAATAGTGTCAGAATTGAGTTGAATGTAGGACATCAAGCTGGTGTCAGAGAATTCCTTGGATGTGTGGGAAACCAGTCCCCACAGTGGAACCAGGTACAGAATCCTAATTAGTACCAGAACCCTTCTGAGAGCTCTGCCAGAGCCTGAGCTCAAGGACTCCCGCATCGCTCTCATGGGTGGGACTTGGCACATTCACAACAGAACAGCCATCAGCACTTGCCATACCCCAAGACCAAGGATGACAGTGAGGGCCAGAGCCCTAACAGTCTTCATGGACAGAAGGTAGGTCACAGATTTTAAGGGAGTTGTCCACAGCCCCTTGCCAGCCCAGGAGCATAACTGGGGGGGGGGGGGGGGGGGGGAGGTGAGTGTACGAAAAGAGGAGGGGGGCATCAATGACTTGGCTCCCATCGCTCAGGGGGAAGAGGTCACAGAGCAAACAGGGAACAGCTGGGATGGAGGTGGAGGGTATGAGGTACAGGCCCCGTCCTGCCTCTCCACCTGCCAAGGCTTCCTGGCCTTGAGGCCAAAGGGCAAGAGGTAGAAGTTGGAAAGCAAAGAATTCACACAAATAGCCTTTCCTGCTTTTCTTCCCTTCTCCCCCTCCCTCAGGGGGTAGGCGTGCCAACTCAGAAGCAAGACCCATGAGCAGGAGACTGGACTCCTCAATCCATAGGGCCCCCAAAGCACTGTGCCCATGCAACTCACCTGTGTCCATGTGCCAACACCGAGCCCTGGCTTAGGGAAACAGCACCCTCCCCCAACTCAACCATGCAAAGCCAGAGCCCCAGCAGCCTGCCCAAGGGCCCCATCTGCTCCATTCTCCCTGCCCCAGGGTCCAGGCTGCAAATACCCCAGCATCCTTCCCGAGGAGCAAAGCTGGTTTTGCCAAGGACGTACCTGGGTTTCTGAATCGGTTCCTTGGCTTCTCTGAAGCCAAACCAGCTACTCTTGGCCTTTTCCTCCCCGCTGGATGAGTGGTGGGGAGAGGCCCCCAGCGTGGGACCCCCCTTCTCCCCCAGAGAGCCACGGCGCCCCAACTCGCTCCGACTCAGCCCCTGGTGGTGGTGGTGGAAGAGGCCCATCCGGGGCTTCCGCTCCTCCTTCCGGGCTCCTTCCTTCTCGGCCACAGCCTCGGAGGAGGCCACCATGGGTGTGGCAACCTGTACTGGCTTTCCCTCTGGGAGCCGGGCCCCCTCTTCCTCTCCAGAGCGGTTGGCCCCAGTGGCCAACACTTTGGCCTGAGAGCTCAGCTCCTCCTGTCCGGGCAGCACCTCTGAGCTGCTGGTGCTGCGGCTGCCTCTGCCCCCGGAGTCATCTGAGGGCCGAGTCCCCTCCTCAGCAGGCCGGGAAGACACACTGTGCAGGGAGCTGGAGGGTGGGAAGGGGCCCGAGATGGAGCTGCGGTGCCGCAGGGGGGCCTGGGGCTCCTCGTTGTAAATGTGGCTCCCATTGACACAGAGCGAGGAGCGGGAGGCAGCTTCCAGGTGGCCCTGGAGGTCCAGAAGGGATCGGGGTGGAGCCGCTCGCATCTGGCTGGCCTCATCACTGTAGGTCCTTTTGTGGGTGAGCAACTTGGGGGACTGGGTAGCGTCCCTGCCTGAAAAAGAAGCACTCCATGGGGTTGGCAGCAGGAAGAGAAGCCCTGGTTCCTGGCGGGGGGCCTTCCCCCCCCCAACCCTCCTTGTCCCTCTGTTCCCCACCCCCCCCCCCGCCCTGGGGCGCTCAGCCCTCACTCACCCCCTTCGGTGGACAGCCAGCTGCTACGGCTGGGCGAGCGTGTGAGGAGCTCGGCGCCTGGGCCCTGGTAGGCCAGGCTCCCGCTGGCCGAGGACAGGGTGCTGTCCGAGCCCAGCGAGGTGTTAGACTGCGTCAGGGAGGACTTGCGTAGCTTGTTGCGCAGGAAGAAGCCTTTGGCTTTGCCCATCTTGCCCAGGCTGCCCAGCTCAGGGTCCTCCAGGGCGCTGCTTGGGAGGATGGCGGAGGCAGATTCCAGCTCATACTTCTTCTTGCCCTTCATCTTGTCCTTGATCTTGCTGAAAGGGGACCGCGGCTTGTCCTTCATGGACAGGTCAAACATGCTGGCGCTCAAGTTGTTGCGAGTGAACTGGATGGTGACCTGGATCTCTCCACGTTCCTTCTCCTTCTTGCCCGCCTTGGAGTGCAGCTTGTACCACCTGCGGGAAGGGGGTGGGGTGCAGCTGTGGTCACAGCACAAGGAGCCCCCACACACACACAGGCTCCTGCCCTGACGCACAGGCCCAGCCTTCCTAGCCACAGGCAGAGCTGAGAAACTATCTACAGCTTTTCCATGATGAAGGAAACCACATCCTGTGTAGGGGAATCTCCTGGGTGTTACTGGGCAGGGCAGCGGTTACCACTCCATGCCACCCTCCCATCCCCCTTCCCTGAAGCTCAGAGATCCCCCCTCTTCCCCCTCCCTGCCTACATCTGCAACTCTGAGGCCCAGAGGGGTGAGACTGGGTGTGGAGAGGTCTCTTAACCCTCCAGGCCCCTGGTATAGACAGACCTACTCACATTTTTCCCTGTTTACATCATCTCCTCTGGCTAGTCCCAGCCAAAGCTCTGCTCCGAGCCACTAGTGAGCCCAGGAAAAAACAGCTCATCCAGAGGCCCAGGGCCAGGAACACATGTACACAGGCACCCCTACCTCAGTCACTTACTGACTCATCCGAGCCCCACCAGGAATACCTCTGCAAGACGGCGGGGGGGGGGGGGGGCACACTATGGCATAAAGTGGCCTCAAGGAGACCTCAAGAGACCCAGGGAAGGGAAGGAACACTCGCATCTGCTGAGCATCGTGTGTGTGTCACAATGGAGTACAAGGGTTTTCGTCTGACGCTCACTCACACCTTACAACACGCCTAGGGGGTGGGGGCCGCCACCCTGATTTTACACATCAGGAGGTCAAGCCTCAGCAGTAAAGTAACTCGTCCAAGAACAAGCAGCCAGGAAGGACAGAGGAGACTGAGAGCCAGGTTTTCACCGCTCCAAAGCCCATGTTCTGCCCACCACACACTCCCAGAGAGACCCCTCACACACATGAGGACTGCACAGGGTGGGTGGAGCCCGCCCTACAGGGGAGCGCTGTGCACGGAGCTCTTCCTCTGCTGCCCAAATCCTCCTCCCGACCACTCGCACTCCGAGGAGTCTGCCCAGAGGTCCACCCAGGTCCCTCTCCCATTCTGCTCAGCGGGCCATACCCCGTCCCATCACCTACAGATGTGAGCAGAGAGATTCTGCAGAGAAACTGAACCAGAAAGGTTCTGGACGTAGGGACGCCAAGATGGGTTCAGGTGCAGGGCTGAAGACAGGAATGACTAAAAATCGGCCCCCTTTCTCACACCAACACCCAGAATGTCTAACCTCCCTAGCGTAGAAGAGCTAAACACAACCCTCAGAGGATGTGTTCCAGACAAGTTGGGGGAAATCTCCCAGAAAGTAGAACAAAGATGAGGCAATGATTGGAGGTCAGTCAAGGAGTTTCACCACCAAGTAACTGGAGAGTCAAGAAAGATGAGGGAGTCTTCTTCCATGTGTGAAGGGCTTGGGAGGCCTCTCTCCAATCCACAAGACAGGAAAAAGGCTGAACAAGCTGAAAATCAACAACTCACAGGGATTTTTTAGGGCAGTGAAACTATTCTGTGTGATACTGTAATGGTAAACACATGTCATTATGTATTTGTCAGTACCCGCCCAATCTAAAATACAGAGAGTGACCTCTAATGTAAACTACAGGCCCTAGTTAATAATATTATATTGGTACTGGTTCATCAGTTGTAACAAATGTACCACACTAATGTGAGATGTTACAACAGAGGAAATGGGGGACGGGATGGGGATCAGAGTTAGGGAGTGTATGTATGTGAACTGCCTGTACCATCCATTTGTTTTTCTGTAAATCAAAAACTGTTCTTTAAAAAAAAAAAAACTGTATACATTTAAAAAAGGAGAGGGGGGAGAGGGAGGGAACAGAGAGCACAAAGTGTGAGAAATAACACAAGAAAGTTTTCCTGGCCTGAAGGACATGAGCATCAGCACACAGAGGCCCATAAGCACGTAGCACGATGAATAAAGAAAGACCCAGCCAATAGGTCTCACTGTGAGGTTTCAGAATACCAGGTATAAAAAGGAGAGCCCAGGGGCTGGGTGGCTCAGTAGGTTGAGAGTCTGACTCTTGATTTCAGCTTAGGTCATGATCCCAGGGTCGTGGGATCAAGCCCTGCGTCAGGCTCTGTGCTGAGGGTGGAGCCTGTCTCTCTCCCTCTGCCCCTCTCCCCTACTCGTGCACACACACACGTTTTCTCTCTCTAAAATAAATAAAAATAGGGGCACCTGGGTGGCACAGTCGGTTGGGCGTCCGACTTCAGCCAGGTCACGATCTCGCGGTCCGTGAGTTCGAGCCCCGCGTTGGGCTCTGGGCTGATGGCTCAGAGCCTGGAGCCTGTTTCCGATTCTGTGTCTCCCTCTCTCTCTGCCCCTCCCCCGTTCATGCTCTGTCTCTCTCTGTCCCAAAAATAAATAAACGTTGAAAAAAAAAATTAAAATAAATAAAAATAAAATAAAATAAAATAAAGGAGACCCTGGGAGCTTCCAAACAGGGAAGACAGGTTGATATGTTCAGGAATCAGAGTAACATTGGATCTTCACTAGCAACACTGGGTACATATGGAATCATGCCTTCAGAATTCTGAGGGAAAAGTTTTCCAGCCTAGGATTCTAGACCCAGCCAATCAAGCATGAAGGTACAATGAGACCTGGTAGAGATGGTCAGATTGGTCACTGAAGGGCTCAAAGTCCCGCAGTACATACATATACTACACCCACATATACCCCATACTACCCACCCTCCCACCCACCACCACCACCACCACCCCAACACTGCACCCCACACACCCCTCCCACACCACACACATACACACACCACACACCCTACAACCCCCCCACATGCCTCAGTCAGTGCAATGGTGGTCACCCCCAACCCTGAGATCTGCCTACCCCACGGCACCAGCTCCCCGAGCTTCTCAGCTTCTCACAGACATAAACAGGTTGGGAGTGGGGCATCTTCTGTATGAAAAAACGTCTTCCCAGGCCACGTGCAGTTGCACCCCTTTGGGAGAGTCCATCATGACTGCACCCTTGTGTGCCCATTATGAGCTACGCGCCTGTCCTGTCCTAGGTGACCCACGAGATGGCCCGAGTGCAGTGAGCCAGGGCCGCTGGTTTTCCCTCCTAAACCATCCACCGGGCAGGCTGCGTCAGGGCAGACGGTGGCACAGGCAGGCAGGACAGAGGACCCCGCTCAAAGTGTGCGTGCACGTCTCCATGCTCTCACAGTATGCAGGGGCAGGAGGAGGAGGGAGAAGTGTGGCGAGAAGAGAGAGAGCTGAGAGATCAAAGGCATGTGTGAGAGGATGTGTCTGGGGGCAAGAGGGGAGGGTTACTAGAAAAACAAACCAGCTTGCATCAACATCCTCACACCCCTACTTTCTCAAGCCAGTGCCCACCCTGGGCCTGACACTCCGACTCTTCAAAGGCCGGGCCCTAGTCACTTTCTCCAAACCTAGACCAGGCCCTATCTAGCACAGAAGATCCTGGGAGGTGGAGAAAAAGAGAACTGGGTGGACTCCACCCCAAACCCACTAGCTCTGAGTAACTGGAATCGGCAAGTACAGACATCCTTTGCTGGGGCATAAAGGTCAGGGGCCCTCAGTCCCAGCTGGTCACACTCCATACATCGCAGGATGAACAGTAGCTATCTGTGGGGGGTGAGGCTGCAGGGAACAATGACCGCCTCCATTGAGTATTTTTGTCCGGTTTGAATTTTTTATAAGGAATATATATATATATATATATATATATATATATATATATATATGTATGTATGTTACTGTCACAATAGGAAAAAGAGACCAAAGAAAACGCTTGTTCCTATCTTATCTCCTCAGTTGCTTGAGCCACAGAACAGGCTGCTGGCCTCTCCCCTCCCACCACTCAGATGAAGGGAGCTTGCATCATTAGACCACAGGGAGGCTTAGGTCCTCTGCCTAAAGGATCCTTGTTCCCTGCCCTTCCCTACCCTCACATAAGGTCACCTCTGCTTCTCCTGCTCTTCCTCAGGGAATTTGGGTCTGTGTCTGTCTGTCTGCTTGTCTGTCTCCGACCTGCTTTTCAGGAAGGCCAGGAGTGAAGAGGAAAGACTTTCCTTACCATTTTCTGAGACTCCCCCATCCAGAGCAGAGTGAGGCTGCCTCTGGACCCCAGCCACTGTCACCCATATACCTCCCTACCAGTCCAGGGCAGGACTGAACTGGACCCTGCCAGGCACCTTGGGTGTCCTGGGACTCAACCAGAGCAGGCCTTCTCCAAAGAGTATGACCCACACCAGCTGGGATGGCAAGGCCACATAACCACCAGCTCCCAGACCAAGCCCACATCCCTCTCCTCGACCCCTTGCTTCTGCTTCCTCCTCCTGCCTATCCAGATGGCCCCTAGAAAATCCCAGACCTGCCAGACCCTGTGGCACACGGTCCACTGGAGGCTAGAAGGCCACAGACATTGTCGACACGGGCTGATGATCCCTCAGTGAAACGATGGAGACTCTCTTTACAGAGCCCCACATGCAGCAGATCCCACTGGGCATCTCATCCCCACAAAGCGGGGTTCCCACGGGGAATGTGCCTACAGGGTCCTGTGGCCCAGCTCCAGTCCCACCTCCTCTAGGAAGATCTCGCAGCTGCCACCATCCTGGGCCAGCCCAATTCTTCCTCTTTCTGACCAGGCACAGGCACTCTGAACCAAACTCACTCCACAACCAGATCTGTTTGCAGTCTGCTCCACAGCTACCTAGTCCTGTCATATTCTGGGTGCTCAAGGTCTCCCTGGCAGGACTGGGTTCCCTGCAGATACTTACTGAGTAACCCCCCGGGTACACAGCTACAAAGTAAATAAATAGCGCATGGCAGTAAATTCTGAGATGTTACAAGCTCTCAGTGATTCCCTGCCTCCACTCCCTCTCTTTTCCCTCTTGCTCCACCCACCCCTTGCTTGGAGCTCTCATCTGGATGCCCATGGCAGCAAAGCATGGTGGCTAAGAGCTGGGCTCTGCATCCTGAGTGCACACCCTGGCCCCCATCACTTACCAGGTTACTTCCCTAAACCTCCATGTCCTCAGCCATCCAGTGGGAGCCACTCTCTTGGACCCCTGGTCAGTGCGGAGCCAATGCTTCCCATTTACTCTCAGACAGTGTGAGGGTCAAGGTGGGTGGGGCATCTGAAGCCTCCAAGGCCCAGGCAGCACACACGCAGGAGACGAGGGTTTGACAGTGATGATCATTATCTGGGACTTGTCCCGGGTGTGTCTGCAGCCAACCCATGATGGGCACCAACGAGAAGGAAGAGTAAGAGGAAACTCCTTGTCCCTGAAGAGAGATGCACAGCTACGATGCTGCGTTTCAGGAGTAACATACATCAGCGCTTCCCGAACTGCAAAGTGCAAAAGGATCACTGGGTCTGGTTAAAATGCAGATCTGAGAGGACGTCTGAGAGGCTCCATTTCCACCCAGCTTCCGGGGATGCCCATGCTGCTGTGGACCACACATGAGAGGGGGAGACGTGCGGCACGCTCATGTCCAAGGTTCTGTACCTCCTTTACTACCCACACAGTCCAGGAAGCGGGGTCCATTTTCTCCATTCTGTAGATGAGGAAACTAACCCACAGAGAAGGTTTGTCACTTGCCTGAGTCACACAGCGGGTAAGCAATGGATTGGAACCTGAACATGAGGATGCTGAACTCTCAGCCCACGCCCTTGACCTTTAAGATGTAACATTTATCATAAAGCTGAATGCAAACACTCAGGCCTCTGGACACCTTGTCCAGCGACAGAGGCTGGAAAATTCCTGGACGTATACCACAGATGCTGGCACAATCCCAGGAGGATGTCGGGATTCCGACACCCTGGAATGGTCACTGAGGGAACCTTGGGGCTTTGTCCTGTGTGCAGGCCATTAAAACCCTATCTGAGGGCAGCCCAGCCTCCCCCAATGGCCATCAGAGTCCAGAATTCCTGGGAGGACAGAACCATGGAGAAGCCTTCAAGGCCCCTTGCTCATCAGCCAGACCTCCCACAAGCTCCCTCAGGCTGACAAAAGTTCAGCAGGGCCAGCTTGGACTTAGGACTTGGCACTCAGCCTCTTGCCCTGCCTTCCCCCACACCCCAGGGACAGAGGACAAAGGTGGGATGGAAGGGGTAGGGGGCTAGTTGCCTCACCTGTTCCCAAGATTACGACCTTAGTTACTCCTGTCGGTGGGGCTTCCCGGCCCGCGGTACCCAGCTCTCCACCTATTTATCAGGGAATGCTGCTGGGCTAACAGCTGCCACACACCATAACTGGAAATGCCCAGCACCCGGTGAGCCAACCTAGGGCTGATGTCAACTCACACATGCCCAGGTCAGGGCAGGTCCTGCCAGAGACCGGGGGCAGTAAGGGCTGTGACACACAGGCCCAGGCACACTTGACTCATCGTCAGTTCTTATCAGCCCCAAATGCAGCTTATGACCCAAATAATGGTGCCCCAGTTAGCCCCCACATATCATTTGTTCAGTCCCCAAACCCAGGACCATCTTTGTCTCTTCTCCCCCACCTCGCACCTCACATCTAAACTTTGAACTCTGCTTGTTCTATGTGCAAATTATATCCAGAATTCTACCCGTGTCACCACTGTCACCCTGCAGTCCAGTCCACCACGATCTCCCCGCTGGACAGGACAACTCCCTACTATCCCTGCTCCACCGGCAAATAGGCACAAAACACCCTGCTCCTCAGAATGGTAGAAAGGTCCCATCTTTGGGTCCTGGCTCCTCTGACGCTCTGCACCACTCATCCCACACTCACCTTCTTGATGTCCCTGAGCCCAAGGCCACTGCACTTGATCCTCCCAGATCGTCAGGCCACGGTTCCCTCACTCACTCACATCAGGTGTCCGTTCATCGGCACCTCCTCAGTCTTCCCTAGTACCCCCAGGGCACATGCCTTATTCTGTTTCTTCAGTGTACTTAGTACTACTGGACATCCCACGTGCGGGTGTGTGTGTGTGTGTGTGTGTGTGTGTGTGTGTGTGTGTGTCCTACACAGTACAATGATGAGACGTCTGTCCTCCCCTGCTCTATACGCAGCAACTGTATTCCGTTCATCTCTGCATCCCCCGCACTTAAAAACAGCAGACATCTAAATATTTGTTCAGTGAATGAACAAATTAATCTAGGATTTGACTTTAGAACTTATCTGTCCCCATTCATAATTAAATAATTGTGTAACGTTTCTCTCATCACAAACCCATGGGTCTTACCCATAAGACCAGGAGCTCCTGGAAAGCAAGGGAGTGCTCCCTGCCTCCCATCCCCAATAGGAGCCCTCCGAGGGCAGGAGCCACAGGTGCCAGGCTTATAGGGGACAGTTCCAAAAAGGGGCCTTCTTTAATCCTGACAGCCTTACCCCCCATTTCTGAGTGAAGAATCTCATTCACTTCCTTGGGAGAGAAGGCACTGGGCTAGATCTGGGAAGTGCCCAACCCAGTGAATGGAGGTCGGTGAAGGTGAGGGAGGTTGGGTGTTGACCACATTCTAGCCCACCATTAGGACACTAATCTTATCACCATTGATAGCTACACCTCTCCTTTATCACTTATTGTGTGCTGGGCACCATACTATGCACTCAACACTCCCATGATACCTTACTAATCCTCTTAACAGCCCTGTGAGGTGGGTGTGGGGGGCAGACCTCGAGGGTGGCTACAAGCACGGCCTGTGGAGCCAGGCTACCTGGTTTAAGCCCCAGCCCCACCACCCAGGACAGGTCACTTAATCTTTCTACACCTCAGTTTCCATACCTACCTATAATGTGGGGGTAACGGATATCCAATCTGCTCTCCTCACAAGACAACTAGGAACATTAAGCGGGCTATCTGTGGAGCACTCAGGGAATGGGGCCTGGCACAGGAGAAATGCCAGACGAGCGTCAGCTCACGTGTTTCTGCAGATGCAGACACGGAGGCACAGAGAAGTCCAATGAGTTAAGTCACACGGTTCTTTTCAGTAAGTAGGAGAGCCAGGACGTGAACTCAAGCTCCCTGACTCCAGAGACCCTGACCTTGATCACTGCACTAGACTGCCCCCGTCTGCAAGTACAACCAACACACAGAGACCCATGTCCCCATGTCCCTGCCCAACCAAGGAATCCAAAGTCACCCCCTTATTTCTCTAGGGCAGGGTTATGTGTTAGATGGAAGACAAGTTACATCTTTCCCCTAACCTCTAACTGAAATTTAGTATTTCCACCAATAATGAGTTTTTGCCAACAGTAATGGTATATAGTAGCAGTCAGTACCCATAAGTGTGTTACCAAGAGAAACCAGACATTTTTACATCCCATGACAGTTGTGGCAGATGTTACAAAATATGGTTGATATCCATCACTACTCTGAACTTTAACTTTTTTAAAGTTTATTTATTTTTTGAGAGATCGAGAGACAGTGCAAGTGGGGGAGGGGCAGAGAGAGAGGGAGACACAGAATCCGAAGCAGGCTCCAGGCTCCAGAGCCCGATGTGAGGCTCGAACCCATGGACTGCAAGATCACGACCTGAGCCAAAGTCGAACGCTTAACCGACTGAGCCACCCAAGTGCCCCCTGAACTTTAAAGCTATTAGACAACCACTGGACTGCATCACTTAATATAGTGATAACAGACATGTTACTTTAACAAATGTTTCCACATATTGATAAATGTACTTCAATATCATTGGTGTACTTTATATTCTATCCAGTTGAAGGGGTTGTTCTGAAAAGGGGTCTACGGGCTTCACCAGATACCAAAGGGGTCCGTGGGACCAAAAGGACTCAGAACATCTGCTCTAGAGTAGGGAGGGAGCAAAGGCAGCAAAAAAGCAGGTCTTTCCCTCCTGCCCCACTACACAACACCCAGGCTGAGATCTCAAAGCAGAGGACAGGCACTGCCCCCCATTTCCCACCCAGGGGTATGGGAGGGCCTGGCCAGGGGCCAGAAGCTGGCTCAAGGCCTTGAGTCTCTCCAGCGTCACGCTACAGTGCTCAGCCTAACCCTCAATACCCTGCACGCCAGTGAAGGTGACTCCAGAAAAACAAAAACAGCCAAATGCACCTGCTAGCTAGGGAGCAGGCAAGCTTGTTTTGATCATGCCCCAATACCACAATCTCTAACTTCCTGGAGGGTTGCTCCTCACCTGACCTTTCTTTGCTACAGCTATAACCCACCAGGTATGCAGTTTCTCTCTTGTGACTATGGATGCCACCTCAGCAGAGACAGGCCTCACTTCAGGCTACCGAACAGCTACCATCAGGCTGGGAATGAGGGGTCTTGCAAAGCTGACAGTGGCAGGAATCGAACCCCACCCTCTGAGGCAAATGAAGCGAAAAGGCCTGATGTACTGGCTGGAGAATCTTCCAGAAGGGAAAGTGAGGAGCCAGCACAAAGGAGAGAAAGATATACTGAGCCAGCTCTCCTTTCCTGACTTCACTCTCCCCATGTAGAGAGTTAGTACAAATGGGGGCTACAGGGCTCTGAGTGGAGAGGATTTGCAACCCAGAAAGTAAATGTTGGAGAAAACTGCAAGAGAAAACACAAAAATATCTATCCTTAACATTATCTGCCCCCATATTCCTACTCCAAGCCAGCCATCAGCCATTTCGAGCGATGTCGTACAGAGTAAATCATTTGCCCTGGAGAGAGTTGCAGCCCCAGACACGAGCCGCCTTGTCTCTACCATCCCCAGGTTCATGAGGCCCTGTCATCTCTGCTTTGGCAGGAACCCCCTGATGTGTAAATAACTAGGATCATGCACGCTATCATGGGGCAGGGTGGATTTTTAATTTGAAAGCCATCATTACTTGAAAAATAATGGCAAAGAATTGCCATTCCTGCTATTCCTATGGAGAGTGACCCCAGAGTTGAGAGGGAAAGCTATTCCTTATGCCAGATTCCTGAAAGGTGCAGAAGAAAAGGCAGAACTGGGGACAGAGGTGGTGCTCATCCACGAATGCTAAACCCACTGGGTGACACGGTGATGGGGAACCATGGTGGCTGGGTCGGACTAACAGGACCCACTGCTCAAGCTGGGCCTCACTGACAGAGAGACCCTGACAGCGAGGCCAGGCACCCGCCTCAGCCACCCCACGTGGAAGGACTCCTTTCAGCAGGTGGGGCATGGGGACCAGGCCTTCCAGACCCAACAACTAGTGCTCAGGGGCTGGAGAACCGAGGTGAAGGGCAACATGAGGAGCTCCTCAGCCAGGGCCACAGTGTCAGCCTCAAGGACAAGTGACCCAGTTCTATCAGGCAAGGGTCTGAGATAGAGGGGGAGGGACAGTCACACTGGGAGGTCTAACCAGGCATAGGATGGGAGCCCTATCTGATCCTGACTCAGCAAACCACCTAGGAAGAAAAAGTTCTGATATCAGAGAAATTTGAATATGGACTCTGATACTGGATGATCATTAAGGAACTGTTGATTTTGTGTGTGATAAGGGCATTATGGTTATGTTAGGGAGCACGGATTCATTTACACTGTCTTTCTGGTCCCACTTGGGACTAACAGTGCATTTCCATCAAACCCCAGAGGCCAGGACACAGGCTTTTTTCCCTTATGCTATGACTGAGCCCTGCTCCTGGTCTCTGAGCCTTGTGCGGACCTGTGAGCTCAACCCTGCCCACTCATGGCCAAACCTCAGCACAGGGCCTGGCATGTGGGATCCCGGCACTCAATGCCAACACCGTCCCTCTTAATTTTTTTTAATGTTTATTTATTTTTGAGGGAGAGAGTGGGGGAAGGGCAGAGAGAAAGAGGGAGACACAGAATCCAAAGCAGGCTCCAGGCTCTGCACTGTCAGCAAAGAGCCCGGTATGGGGCTTGAACTCATGAACTGCAAGATCGTGACCTGAGCTGAAGCTGGACACTTAACCGACTGAGCCACCCAGGTGCCCCCAACACCATCCCTCTTAGAGGCACAGGGCTCTCACCCAGACATAGGAGGCCTCAGCTAGACCTCCCAACATTTCCCAAGTATGTGCCAGGAACAAGAAGGGAGAGTCCTCAAGCAGCTCACATCTTGGTGGGGAAATAAGATAGCCACATAAATCAGGAACGTGGTCAACACCACGAAAGTGCGCAAGCTGCATAGGAAAGTTAAAGGGGAGTACTACGATGATTTCGGGAGGGTGGTGACAGGTAAAGACAGGCAGAAAGGGGCTTTGGGGCACGTAGGAGACTGCCTCCAACACTGCACTTAAGGGCTGCGACTTTATTCCGGGCCCTGAAGAGCGCTATGGGGTACAAAACAAGGACCCAGCCTGATGGATGCTGTGCTGTAGGAACAGCGTGGGACAGCAGGGACAAGGACAGCACAGAGACAAGGCAGGGGCGACAGGCAGGAAGCTGACACAACCCAAGGCAGGTCCCATGGTTGGGCTGACCCAAGCAACTCCGTATGCCTCAGCGGTTACTTCTCATCGTAAATTAATAAACTGCCATTCTGGTTTATAAAAAGGCAGCAGCAGCTATGCTAACAGTCCAGAACAGAAGTAAAAAAAAATAATAATAATAATTTCCTAAACTAGGACAGGAGCAGTGGGAGGGGCTAGGAGTGCCCTCCCTCTAGGGCCTCCTTTCCTCCCGTAGCAGTAGGGTGCCTCCACCCTGCACTCTCAGTACTTAATGACAGCAGGGACTGCTACTTACCTTTTACCCCCAAACCCAGGGATGGGGCCTGATATTTGGAACACTTTCCAGTACTTGCTGGATAAATAAGATGGAATTGGCAAGGATTCAGCTAGTCCCAAAAATAAGTTGAAAAAAAATTATTTTAAGGTCATAGCAGGAAGACAGGAAGGAGATCCAGGTTCTAGTTCTGGATCTACTAAGTGGCTTTAAACCAATCATTTCACCTCTGTAAAAGGGAGCAATAAGAAAAGCCAGTTAGGGGCGGGAGGGGTGCCAACTAAGACTGTCATTACTCAGGGAGCTGGAGGGAAGCTGGAAAACCTCCTCCCCACAGTCTCCTGCATGGGATGCCCTTCCTCCTCTCCAAAACCCCACACAAGCATTCTTCCTCACACACTATCAGATACAATGACGTGTGCAGGGCCCTCAGGCCCATCTTCTGGCTCCCCACGCCCACAATCAAACCCACCCTTTGATTTGTTATCTACAGCAAGACTGTAAGCCAGACGCAGTCCTGGGGCAGGATATTGCCTTTTATCGGCCACAGGATGATTCTTATCACCCACTCTAGAACCAATAGTCCTCAGAGCCCAGAAGCGGCACTTCAAGAGCCGCCCCAGCCTCCGTGGACATGGCTTGCTCAACTCACCTCAGAGCCCAGCCAGGTCCAGCTTCCCTCCTAGGCACAAACATCTCAGCTAGTGCCCCCTACTGCTGCAGGCTCCAGAGGCCTGTCACTGTCAGCTTGCCTCAGACTGGCCAGCGACTATGCTCACTTGGCAGAGGAAAAGCCATAAAAATGCCCAGAGACGAGTCTAACCACCCCCACAGCAGCAGGAAGTGTGTACAGCCAAAAGCACGAGGTAGGGGAAAAAGCACTGGGCTTGCAAGTCAGAGATCTGGCTGCCACTAACAAGTCATGTGACCTTGGACAAGTCATTTCACCTCCTGAGACGGCAGTCTCTACATCTGTAAAAATGGGGGTCACCTTGTCTGCCCACAGGGAAGAATGAAATGAGATGATGCCAGGAAAGCACTCTGAAAAGTAGGCCAAACCACACATAAAGATTTGGGTTCACTGTCTATCAAGGGCCTTTTATAAGCCGTCATCAGCCCCTAGGAGCAAGGTGGCCCAGGACCCCCCCAGTGATGACTCTGTCCAGGACGAAGGAGAGAACCAGCAAGATGACCTCTCTCAGACGGTCTTGGTCAAATGGGGGTTGGGGACTAGGAAGAAATTCTACTTAACCACACCCCCTCTCCAGTTTGATCCTAACCCCATATTCACCCAACATAGGAGTGTTGGGTCATAGGGGACAAAGCTAAGCAGTGTCTGTCCCCTCTGCCAGGGTCCCAGTTCAGACGCACCATAGGTGGAGATGACAAATAAACATCCTGTGTGGGATGGTCAGTCTGAGCATAGGTAAAACCTGTGTGTGGAGAACGCTGTATTTGTGCAGACAAACATTAAATGCATAGAATAACTTTGAAAAGTTACCCAAGAACTGGCAATACTCATGCCTCTGAAGACAGGAGCTGGATGATTTAAGGTCAGGGCAAAGGAGATTTTTTCATGGCACACCTTCTGTACCTTCAGAATTTGAACCAAGTAAACTACTCAAAGAAATGATAATAATGGGGCACCTGGGTGCCTTAGTCAGTTAAGCATCGACAATTGATTTCGGTTCAGGTCATGACTTGTGAGACGAGCCCCAGGGCAGGCACAGCGTGGAGCCCGCTTGGGATTCTCTCTCACCCTCTCTCTCTGCCCCCCACCCACATGAGCACGTGTGGTCTCTCTCTCTCAAAATAAATAAACTTTAAAAAAAAAAACACAAAATAAAACAAAATGTTAAATACTACCACTATATTAAAATAATAATAAATAAATAAATATAAAGTCAAGCTGTTTTGCTAAGAGAGGCACGGAGGAAACTAAGATTGGCTCCCCTCTCCTGGCCCAGCCCCAGAACACTCACTTTCCCTTCAGGAAGGGAAGTCTCCCTCCCAAAAACTCACCCAGCCTCCATCACAGTCTCAGCTATCATTCAAGGACCTGCCTCCCCAGAAAGCCACCCTGATCACTCCAACCCTGCTGAATTCACCCTTCTCCTGACCCCTTCCTTCTCTCACATGTGTGTATGCTGCTTTGTAGGTTAATTATCCTTCCTGGGTAAGTCTTGTTTCAAACACATTTTTGCCCTTCTAGGGAAAGGGCTATACATTTCTTTCTCTTGTTTTCTCCAAAGCCCTGACCTAGGCACAGCGGTTGCCTAGTAATTGCTTCCTAAATATTGAACAAAAGAAAAAAAAAAAAAAAAAAAGCAAACGACTGCATCACTGTGAGGCTCTGGATGGCTCAGAGTGTTCTGTCACAGCAAAACAAGCACGTGATTCTTGAGAAAGGTCAGGAAGTCTTATATCTGGTGATGCTCCCAAGCTCTGCTCTACTGCACAAGCCAATGGGAGCAAATCTCTCCAGGGCTGGGGTGTCCAGGGCCAAGGCAGAGCTTCCCAGGCTCCCCCAAGCTCCTGAGAGACACTCTGGTGACACTGATATCCTCCCTCCCAAAGTCCCACACAACACCTCCAGCCCCTGAGACAGACATGACTGGATTTGGAGCTGCAGATCACACACGCCCCAATCAGCCAAGGCCTCACACAAGAGAAGCAGGCCATGCTTACAGAGCCCCAGAGACTGGCCCTGTGGAGGAGAGAGAAACCTTCAGGAGGGCAGCAGCAGAACCCCCGTCCTATGCAGAACCAAATCATGAAAGAAATGGGGGAAAACTGAGGGGGACAGTATAGAGTGGTGATGAAGAGCACAGAATCTGAAGCTAGGGTGCCTGGGTGCAAATCCTGACCCTGCCATGTATGTGTGCCTTTAGAAAAGTCATTTCAGGGTGCCTGGGTGGCTTAGTTGGCTAAGCGTCCAACGTTGGCTCAGGTCATGATCTCACGGTTCATCAGTTCAAGCCCTGCATTGGGCTGTCAGCACAAGAGTCTTCAAATCCTCTATCTCCCTCTCTCTCTCTCTGCCCCTCCCCCGCTCATGCAAGCTCATGAGCTCTCTCAAAAATAAACACTAAAGAGGTGCCTGGGTGGCTCAGTCGGTTAAGCGTCCGACTTCAGCTCAGGTCATGATCTCGCACTCCGTGAGTTCGAGCCCCGCGTCAGGCTCTGGGCTGATGGCTCAGAGCCTGGAGCCTGCTTCTGATTCTGTGTCTCCCTCTCTATCTGCCCCTCCCCCGTTCATGCTCTGTCTCTCTCTGTCTCAAAAATAAATAAAAAACGTTAAAAAAATTTTTTAAAGAAAATAAAAAATAAAAATAAACATTAAAAAAAATTTTAAGTGGAAAAAAAAGAAGTTACTTCACCTCTCTGTGCCTCAGTTTCTCCATTTGTTAAACAGAGTAACAATACCTATACCTCAAGGGGCTCCTGTGAGCTACAGTAAGTCAAGCCCATAGGACAGTGGCAGCACAAAGAAATGGCTTAGTAAATGATATGCCTCCCTAACAAGGCAATAACAGCCCCCTGAAACAGACTGCTACGTGCTGCCAAGGTGGACCTCACAGGTCTTCAGTGTTCGTCTCTTCCTCAAGGAGGTGTCCCTGACCACAGCCGAGCCCAGCAGCTCTGTATGCTCTGAACATCTCCAGTTCTCCCTGGCAAGGCCTGAAAACACAGCACTTGCCTATGGCCCTTTCTCCAAAAATATGCGGTTCATCCTCCTAACAAAGCCATTACCTTCCCGGCATTCAGGCTGGGATATCCATGCCCTCCCCTCCTCTGAGCCCCTCCACCCCACCCAGTGTCCAGACACTCCAGAAAAGCCTGTGGATGAGACTGCTCCTCCAGGCCCATAGATAAGCCCCAAGGCCCCCTACCCTATCCTAGCAGCAATGTCCGTCTCACACTAAAACCCCCTGGGATGCACACAGGGCCCCAAATGCTTTCTCTTCGTTGGCCCGAAATCCTTCGGGCTGCCAGGGCCTAACAGAGACCAGCAGAGCCCCACCCTCCACTGACGGCTGAGTAGCTGAGTCGGTCCCCTCCCCAGCCTCAGCCCCCTCATCGAAGCACTCTTCGAGCTCTGACATTGCAACTCCATGATCAAGGGCTGTGTGTCCCCTTCCTGCCACACCCCAACCCCTGGGTCAGCTGAAGGTTGAGGTGGCCCGTGATAAAGCCCTTCCCTTGCGCAGCTCCTAGAAGTGCTGCCTCCTGGGAATGGGACCTGCGGAGTCCCTGCTGGCTTGCCCTTCACTAAGGAGAGGCCTGGGCCCAGCCCCACACCCAGGCCTCAGCCCCACCAACCGACCAACACTGGGCTGTCCAAGTGCAGCTCTTCTCACTGGCTGCCATCCTTCCTGAGGGAAGAAATAACCTAAGGGGTCCTCGGGCAGCTCACCAAAAGCAAAGCCGTTAGACCCTTCACTGGCAGCACAGCCAGCTATATAAAGGACCCACATTGTAGACTGATTTTTATCACTTGGCTGTGAAAAGGGCCAACGCTTCTTCATGACCACACAATTTTGCAGAGGACTGGCCCTGTACAAGGAAAAACATAGCAAACTGACTTGCAGAGAGCCCGGAGAGCTCCTGTCATTGTGTTAATGATCTGTCCCGGCACAGGATAGGAAGGGCAGGGAAAATGTGGACAAGGCCAGGCTAGTCATCTAGCTTCGGCAAGAGCGTCGTGGCACCAGGGGACCAACAATAACAAGTGCAGCCGGCGGCCCCCATCAGTGGAAAGGGAGAGCCCTCCGGTTGCCTGGAGTGGAGGAGCTGCTGAGTTATGCCTGTCCCCGGCTGGCTTCGGAGAGGAGAACAGGGCAGAGACGGGGTTCCCACCCAGGGCCAGATGCAGAGGGAAGGGGAAGCTGCTGTGCCAGCCAGGAACCGCCCAGTCGGACGGACGAGTCACTTCCTACCCCTCCCCTCTGCCCCAGCACCGCTGCTCAAGCAACCCCAAATAAAAACTACCCATAACTCAGGGAGTGGGAGTCAAACCCTACCCCTCCACCCCCCACAGCCAAAGCAGACTTCCCCAGCAGCTCCACAGGTCTGGGGTTGGAGCAGGAGCCAAAACCAAGGACCCTCATGGCCTCAGCTACTTCCTGAGGAGCAGTCACATCTGGAAACTGGTGGAGAGAAGGCTGCGGGGTCACGGGCACAGGAATGCACAGGCTGTCTGGAGGCTAAGAGATGAATGGAAGCCCTCAAACACCAGCCCAACCTAGGCCAGCAGGCTGCATTTTCCCTCAGGTGCATCTCGCAGTGCCCCCAACCCCACCACTCTCAAGGGGATCTCAGGTCTCCATGCCCAGCCAGGCAGAATACTGTAGTCTCAAACCTAAGCGGTCCTGGGCCACAGGCCTCCACAAGGCCCTCCATAAAATCAGTGGCACGGGTCTGACCAGATGCAACAGAACCTATCAGGGTGCCACAGTTAGCAGCCTGTCCATGGTCCCAACAGTTCTATTCTTTGGGATAAAAAAAAACCAAACTGGTCCCGACCCAAATTAAACCCAGACTCAGCCTTCCCAAGGGGCCAGGCTCTAACCATCAATCTAATAGGCCCAGGATGGGAGGGGAGGGGTTCTTTACAGCAGGGACTCTTTTACTCCACACACAGCACCCACTGGAGAGCAGTACCAGGAAGGGTACAGAGATAAAAACCAGAGAGGAAATAGTGGAGAAACATCTCAGGATTTTCAGACTTGTGATGATGCATATATGGCTTTACTGGGGGGAGACAGCTATAATCAGTTTCCTCCTGTATTACATTAAATTATGTTTTGAGGACTTGCTCTTCAATTATTTGGAAGCCTCCAGTGAAATCCCTCACCTCAAAGAGCACCCCTTGACAAAGGAGCTTCAGGAGCCATGAAGGCACCTCGCACCAGTCACCATCATCACCATCATCCCACAAGGCAGGGTCCTCAGCGTAACCACAACACCCATACTTTGAAGCCTTGCTCTAGGTCTGCAACTATACCAAAGCTTTTACAGACACTGTCTTATTTAACGTTGCGATTCCATAATTATTTTCCTGACCTTTGCAGAAATGAGGAGACGGGTTAAGAAACTCGCCTGCTAGGAAGTCACAGAACTAGGAGTGAAACCCCAGTCTCCAGGTTCTTAAACACTGGGCTGTCCAGCCTCCCCGACAGGGCAGGGGCAGCTCCAGCCCAGGCTGCTGGGGGCTGCTACAAGCTGATCCGAGCCGGGCTACAGCACTGCAAGAGGCCTCCCAAGCCCAGCCCTAGTTTTCAAACCTGGAGCAGCAAAGAGAATGAATGACTGCAAGGGGTCAGCCTATTTCATCAGGCACTCTCATACTCCTGGATGCACTCTGCCACCCACGGTCCTAGGGTTTTCCCAGGCTCAGGCTCTTCTAAGTTCTGTATTGTTTCCCCCATCACGTGAGAAAGTTTTTTTACAGGGCAGGGACATCACCCAGACACTGTTACCAACAACCTCCCTCCACTATCATTGCTCTTCACTGACCAGCAACCACATCTAGATGCTTTACCTGCACTCTCATTTCATGCCTCACATCAATCTTGTAAGAGCCCCATTGGACGGATGAGAAAACTGAGGCACCAAGAGTTTATCTGACTTGCCACAAGGTGGCAAGTTTGAGACTAGAATCTGTTTCTTGCAACTCCACAGCCCCATCATCATAACCATGAGGCTGCCCTTCCCCAGTCAGGTTCTGTCTCGGTGACACAGGGCTGCTATCTACCTTCCACGAGACCACCACCACTGACTGGCTCCTGGAGTTAGAGTGGATGGTGTTCTCCACCATTATTCAAAGCTGAGGAGGCTACA
The DNA here is from genome assembly GCF_018350175.1 of Felis catus. Lineage (NCBI taxonomy): Eukaryota > Metazoa > Chordata > Mammalia > Carnivora > Felidae > Felis > Felis catus. The sequence goes on from NC_058370.1 coordinate 89,538,684, forward strand.
CCCTGGTCCTCTCCATCTTGCCCTCTCTCCACTGGGAAATGTGCAGACTCACTGTCTTAACAGCTCACGCCAGGGTACTCCCAGGATATGCAACCAGGAGTGGCCATTAAAGTCAGAGGTGGGAGGTAGGGACCAGAGTTGGGAGCAGCAGCTCTCACCCTCTGTCAGTAGGCATGCTGTTAGATCCAGCTTACTGGAAGATCAGGCAGATTTCACAGACTTTTCCTCGTCCCCCAGGAGGGCCCCTCTCCTTTCTGCCCCCTCCAGGTTCTATAAATAACCCAGGTCAATGCAACAGAGGAAAAGCAGCTGGTAGGTGCAGAAAGATCCTGGTGAGAAAGAAGACTTCTATAGAATAAATTAAGGCTCCCTTCAGATCAAGGGGTGGCAAGTCAAATTCACCAAGAGGGACTGTCCTTGGCTGCAAACAGGCAGGCCCACCTGGGCCTACAAGCACAGACAGCTCAGGAAGAACCAAAGACCAAGAAGAAATCAAGAGCAGAAATTGAAAAAGATCAAAGCTGCCCCCACCCCAAGTCATGGACTTCACAGAGGCCTCTCCCCACAAGCCTAGAGACTTTCTGTCTCCCCCTGTATACCAGGGGTATCATGTACTAGTCTGGTCAGATTAGCTGAGTGGTGGAGGCTGAAGGACCAGGAAAGAAAGGGGTGGAATGAATTTGGGGACAGAAGCCTCTTCAGGAAAAAAAAGGGCTAAGAGATCCAGAGGAGAGCTTTCTGCCCCACCCCCACAGCCTCCCTCAGCCAGAAAGGAAGGAGAGGACAGAAAAGCGGAGGAAAAAAACAAAACAAGGGCCAAACTATACCACATGATTCCACACCCAGCAACCAAACAGCAGCAACTCAGAGAAAAGGAGAGGAGAAGGCCAGGGGAGGGGGGAGGTGGAGTCAGGTCACAGCCCTGCCTTGAACCTGCCCTATGCTACCCAGCTTCCCATTCCAGGCCACAGAGCCATGAAGGCCCTTTCCTCCACACGTTTTGAAAAACATTCAAGGTCAGATCCTTTCTAACCAAATCCTGCTCTCATATGGGTCTGCACCTGCTCCAACAAGGTTTCCTAGATTTACTCAGTTAGATGCCATTCCAGGTGGGCAAACCTTTTCAGCACCTGTCCCCACCTAGGGCACACCCCTGCCCCCATCCCTTTACCCTCCTCATCCAGGGTCCCTGGGGTCCAGGGGAGGTGTCACCCCAGTTAACCCCTTGAATGATCCACAGCAGGTGCTCAGCCCTAGGGACTGGCTTTCAGATCCTGCCCAAGTCCAAACAGGAAATGGGGCTCCAAGTCTGAAGCCTTGATCTTAACACAGGGAAGGTTAAACACTGCCAAAATAAATGATTAAAAAACACACAGGCCCTTCTAGGTGGAAGTGGCTGGGAGATGATCTCCTGCTGTGCACTAACTGTGACGCTGCCTTCACCTCAAGCAGGACAGGCAGGACACTTGAAGGCTGCCTGAAGGGTTTCCTTCCTTTAATTAAGAGGTTCTCCTGTTTTCAGAACAGGGACACAGAGAGGCAGGGTTCCAGAGGCCATCCAAATACCAGGCAAGAAGCAGATGCCCTCTGCATTTTCCAGATTTGGTGGGGCATCTCGGGTCAATCTAGCCGTCAAGTAGAACACTGCACCTTTCCTTCCCCCACAGGGCGAGGCTGTGGGCCTCTCCGCTACCCTGCGGGCCTGGCTTGGGGCAAGCGCCTGCAGTGCCCCTCCCCTTCCAGGAAAGGGAGACAGGCCCAGAGGCCCTAAGAATGGCCCCAAGATTTTCCTTCTTGAGGTTCCCATGGTGCAAGGGCCTCTGGATCCCACTCCGAACTTTACCGGGCAATCTACTCCTAAGGCTAGGCCACCAATCATACCTCCCCCCTAGGCTACCCAAGGACACACCAGCAGCCAAGCATTGAACGTCGCAAGGAAGGGGATGGATCGGAAGGGGACCCAAAATGCAAAGAAGCGGTTTATGCCCTTGAGCGCGCGGCAAAGGGCGCACAGCCCTGGCCGAGGTTCGGGGTCCCGCTCCCCCGCCAGCCCCGCCCAGCGAGGCCTTTAACCGTTTCCGCGCTCTCGGCGCCCCTCACTCACTGCGTGTGCTGGGCGCGGCCTGCGCCGAAGACCTCGTCCAGCGCCACCGTGGCCTGGCCCAGGAACTTGTCGACGCCGATGAGGGAGCGGTGCATGGTGGTGAGCACCAGCTCACAGGCGGCAGCGGAGCCCGCGGCCCAGGGCGCCAGGCCCGCGTCAGCCTCCTGCGCCCGCAGCAGGCCGTCCAGGGCACCAGGCGGCAGCTCGAAGGAGCACTCCTCGCGCCACTCCGGGCAGCCCGGCGTCTTCTCCACCACCGACGTGCTGTACTTCTCACGGCCCACCTGGATCACCGTGTACGCGTCGCTAGTACTGCCCGCTCCCGAGCTCTTGCCCCGCAGCCCGCGGGCCCGCAGCACAGTCACCTGGACGTGCGTGGGTAGCCAGCGGGAGGGCCCAGCCGCCGGCTCGGCGTCCCGCACCAGGGCCATGGCGGGGCAGGCGACAGCGGACGAGGGCCGGCAAAAGCGGGAGCAGACACGGAGACCGTGAGAGGAACCAGGCAGCGGGCGGAGGGCTGTCAGGAGCCGGCTCCGAGCGCCGCCGCCGCCACCACCGGGCCGCCGCAGCTGCGGGCTGGGCTGGGCCGAGCCGGCAGCCGCCTCCCCGCCTCCCCGGCCGCCGGCCGCGCCACGACGTCAGCGCCCCGCCTCTCGCCCTGCCCCGCCCCGCGACCCAGACCCGCGCGGCGGTGCGGCAGTGCAGCGGGGGCACTGGCTGTCGCGCCCCGGCGCTGGCCTCCGCAGACCCGACCGGAGCTGGAGGGGCCGACGGGGACCAAGGGGTGGGGCGTGCGGCCACTGCAGAGGGGTGGGCGGGGCTCCGGCATTGGCCCCGCCCCGTCCTGGGGGCACCCGCGGAACCCCGCCTCGCTTGCGGGAGCGCGGCACCCTCTGCCCGGTATGAAAAGCCCGCTCCGCGTCTCCCGGCCAATCCCAAATCTTTCTTCAAGATGTCCCTGCTCCGAAAGCCCTGCCCTGCAACTGCCCCGGCCCGCCCCTCCTGGAATGGCCATCCTCTTGGCGCGGGCAAGTGGGGGTGGGGCGGGACCCCGCTGCCCCCTCCGTCTCGAGCCGCGCTCCAACCCTCCTCCAGCCGGTCCCTGCCAGGGAAGATGCTGCGTGAAACCAGAAGTGAGTCCCGCTCTGGCACGTGACTGGCCCGCGACAGCGAGCTGGAAGCCGGTGAGCTGCCCCGGCTTCGGACCTCCGCGCACTTCGGGGACCTACTGATGAAACGAGACCGCGCCGCGGAAGGCGGGAGAGCTGGGCTCGCCCTTAGCGGACACTGCGGTGGGGAGCAGCGTGATGAATAAATAAGTAACGACATCAATATTTCAGCTGGAGCTCCTGCGTCACTGGTTGGCGGAAATTATAGGCTCTAATGGGAGTTTTAAACAATTACTTCCACCCATTAAGTGCCTACTACGTGCCTGTGTGTAAAGCCCAGGGGTATGATTTGAATGCTTGGCTTATTATTAATAATGATAACAATGGTTAGTAATTATAGATGCTGCATTTCGTCCAGTGCCGGTCCATGTACTTTATATGCATTACCTCATTTTATCCTCAGAGCAACCTTCTGGATGAGTATGAGTTTTATTCCTATTTTCCAGAAGGTAAAATTTCAGCTTAGAGAGGCTAAACTGCCCACGATCCATAACTGGCAAAGGTGGAATCTGAATCCACACAGATGACCCCACAGCCTGTACTTTTTAAAATCCTAATTTTTAAATAAAATGTAACACATACACCTAAAGAAAATCAAATAGGACAGAAGCGCTTATGATGAAAAGCGAAAGATTCCCTCTCCACGGCTGGATCCAAAGAAAACTCACAGCCATTTGTGTTTTCAAGCCTGGTGGGTACCTCCATCTCTCTACATAAAATGCTTACATAGATGGATTTATCAGGGCCATTATCTATTGTCTTCCTGCTGTGACAGATAATGTATCTCACAACCATTTCCCTCCCTCAATCTTATGTGATAACCTATTATTTTTAGTTCCTCTGGCTGGCTACTTTTATGATGGAAACCTGTATTTCTTCTTGGGAAGACTCTCCACAGTACCCCTTGACATCCTGTGCTATGAGAGAAGGATGCCAAAAATCCCAACTCTGCCGGCCACGTTCTCCACCACAATATGGATACAGAGAACCAGTACACCAGGCACTGGGGATCCATGGGAACACACACCCCACAGGCCTGATCCTGACAGCCTGCCACCTTATCCCTGCATTCTGAAGACTGGGGTGGAGGAGTCCTGGGCACTGAGCCCCATGGTCCAACATCCCTGTGGATAGCACCTATCTTTGAGGCAGCCAGATCCGCCTGTGGGTCTTGGCTTTCTGCCACTTCACAGCAATAAGATCTGAAGATTAAACCAGCTCTCTAACCTCTATCAGCCTCATTTACTCATCTAGAAAATGAGGATAATGATGCCTACTTCAAGCAGTTGCTGAGAAGATTGCGTGAGAAAACATTGTGAAAGATTTTAATGCAGTGGAGACCATCACAGATGATCTCAAGGCATCTGAAAATCATATACAGCTTTTCTTCTGATTATAAACATAACTTGGAAAATGCAGAAGAAAATAAAGGAAATACAAATAGGTCATAATCTCCCCACCCAGAAGTAAACATTGTTAACCATTTGTTGTGTTTCTGTCCAAGCTTTTCTCTACACTCTGTTGTTGATGTGTTTGCATTATGCCTGTGAGGCAGCTGTAGTGTAGCTTTGGAGTGGGCGTTGGAGCCCTGGTTCTACCATTTACTTTACATGTATTATCTCATTTGCCCCTGAAGACAACCGTTTAAGGCAGGTGCTGTTGCCACCTTCATTTTCACTGATGAAGAAACCAAAGCGGAGAGAGAGCTTGGGTAATTTTCTCCACGTTTCTAACTGGAAATTGCAGAGAATGGGCTTGAACTCAGGTCTGAGGGACTACTGCCTGTGGCACTCTGCTCTCACACTAACTTGTTGGTCATATAAGCACTACATAATTCGGAGTTGATAAAGCAGGAAGTGTTGTCATACCCATTTTACAGATGAAGAAATTGAGGTATAAAAACGTTAAGAGACTTAACCAAGGTTGCACTCAGGACGAAGCCCCAGCTTTAAGAATGGATTCCCCAAGGGCTTTGCAAATGAAGACATCTTTACCAAACTGCAACTAACATACATTAGTCACCCTTCTTTAATGGTTCTGTTTAACCTGTTTCCTAGTTCTCTAACACAACTAGACTGCCCCCCCCCCCATGGAGTAGCAAGGCTGCAGGAAAGGACAAAACAGAACTCAGATGGACTACTCCCTCTCTCCTTCCTCCTGCCCTGGCCCACGCAGTTTGGCAAGCTCAGGCTTCCTGTTGGCCTGGGACTGCAGCTATAGGAGGGCAGTGAAGCCAGGCAGGGCTCCCCTGCAGGTCACTTGGCCCTAGGAGGAAAGGGCCGGGTCTTTTAGCTATCTGTGGGTGAGAAAAGAGCAGAAACTCTGAAGACACTGAGGTCTCGACCACCTAGAGATATGTGTCCTCCTCTACAAAATGAGGCCACCAACATCCCCATCCCCTGCAGCCTGCCATGAGGGTTAGACCAAGGACCCTCTGGCTTCCCCTACCTCCCCTGGGGCCGGGTGTGCTCATGCCTTCCTGGGCCTCTCTAGTCCGTTAGGGGATAGTTCTTGCTATAAAAAAGTGGTCCTTTGTGTAATTTCAACTTGTTGCTTCGTTCTGCAATACCATAAAAGCCCATTCGCCCTTCCACATAGGTACTTCAAATATCTTTGCCTGGCTCTTCAGTCTACATTTCCCCTTGTTCTTTACCTCCCCTTTCCTGCATCTGTTTTCTAGGCCCCTCACCATAGTAGAGTCACACAGCCCAGGTTCAAATTCTAGTGCCACCAGTCAGTGGCATTATAAGCTTGGGAAAGTTACTAAACCCCACTGAGTCTCAGTTTCCACATCTATTAAATGAGCTTGATAATAGAAGTCACCTCAAAGGGTTAATAAGAGAGCCATCTTAACACACACTAAGCAGTGATAAGTATTATCATCTTAGAAATCTTTGCTGAAAGCAAACGTTTGTATTTCCTTGTTTCATTTGCATTTCTTCGATTACCAATGAGATTGAACTTTATTTTTCATTATTAGTCATTTATATTTCCCCTTTTACTGAGTTGTCTATTCTCTGAATTGTCTATTTTCCATGCTCATTTTTCTTTGAAGCCTTAATTTCTTATTAATTTATGTTAGCACTTTATTAAGAATAACACTTTGTCTTTTATATATTTTGCAAATCAGTTTGACCAAAGAGGTTATGTTGTCAAATCCTTGAATTTCTTCCATTGTCTCAAGGTTAAGTTCTTCCACACTCACAGGTCCAATAATATCCACTCATATTTTTTCTAGCTTTTAAGTTGTTTGGCTTTTTCTTTGTTCTTTCATCATCTTTAAATTCTATATACTATTTTAGTGAAAGGTTTGGAAATCTAACTCTCTCTCCCCCAACAGCCGTCCGTTCTTCCCAGTACTTATTGCAAAACACTATCTCCTTGCCATTGGTTTTCTAGTATACATTCTTATATATACTGTAGACAGAGCCTGAACTTTGTTTTCTGTTCTGCTGAGGTTTCTATCTTGTTGCCAGTGCCATTGTTTTAATTATTGTTGCCTTTTTAAAGCCTTACTACAACAGAAGAGTAAATCTTCACTCATTACTTTTTTTCAAAGATTTTATTGCTATTCTCGCCTGTGTATTCATCCACATAAGGGCTAATTCTTTTTGGAATTGTAAGAGAAATTGTTATGAGAAAAATTAGTATCATTACAAGCAATAGCTATTTAAAATCATGGTATACTCCCTAAAATTTGGAGGAAGACAAGGATGTCCTCTCTCCACTTCTATTCAACATTGTGCTGGAGGTTCAGGCGAGGGCAACTTGGCAAGAAAAATAAATAAAAGTAATCCAGATTGGAAAGGAAGGGTAAAATTATCTCTGTTTGCAGATGACGTGATCTTATAAATAGAAAATCCAAAGGAATCCACTAAGAGACTATTAGAACTAACAAATGGGTTCAGCAAGGTTACAGGATACAGGTTCAAAATACTAAAATCAATTGTATTTCTGCACACTAGTAATAAACAATTAAAAAGAAAAATGAAGAACAATTCCATTTGTAAAAGCATCAAAAAATAAAATATAGGGTTGCCTGGGTGGCTTAGTCGGTTGAGCATCCAACTTTGGCTCAGGTCATGATCTCGCAGTTCATGGGTTTGAGCCCCGCATTGGGCTCTGTGCTGACAGCTCAGACCCTGGAGCCTGCTTTGGATTCTGTGTCTCCCTCTCTCTCTGTCCCTCCCCTGCTCCCACTCTATTTTTCTTTCTCTCAAAAATGAATAAACACTAAAAAAAAATTTTTAAGAAGTTGTTATGGTCAATGTCATTTAGAAAAGCCTTCAAAAAATTAAACAAAATACCAAGAAATGAACTTAATGAAGTATAAAAGTTGTACACTGGAAACTACAAAACATCACTGAAAGAAATTAACAAAGACCTAAATAAATGGAAAGATGTTCCATGTTCTTGGATAGAAGACAATATTGTTAAGATGGCAATACTCCTCAAATTGATCTATACACTCAACACATTTTCCAACAAAATCCCGTTATTTTTGCAGAAATTGACAAGCTGGTCTTTAAAATCATATGGAAATGGGAGGGACCCAGAAGAGCCAAATAAATCTTGAAAAAGGACAAATTTAGGGGACTCCTACTTCCCAACTTCAAAACTTATCTACAAATCAGGACAGTATGATACTGGCATAAGGATAGACATATAGATCAGTGGAAGAATTGAGAATCCAGAAAGAAACCCATATATTTATGGCCAATTGATTTTTCAACAGAGGTGCCAAGAGCATTCAGTGAACCTTTTCAACAAATGTGTTGGAACAGCTAGATATTCACATGCAAAAGAATTAATTGTACCCCTTCCTGAACCCTCTTGCACTGTTGGTGGGAATGCAAATTGGTGCAGCCGCTCTGGAAAGCAGTGTGGAGGTTCCTCAGAAAATTAAAAATAGACCTACCCTATGACCCAGCAATAGCACTGCTAGGAATTTACCCAAGGGATACAGGAGTACTGATGCATAGGGGCACTTGTACCCCAATGTTTATAGCAGCACTCTCAACAATAGCCAAATGATGGAAAGAACCTAAATGTCCATCAACTGATGAATGGATAAAGAAATTGTGGTTTATATACACAATGGAGTACTACGTGGCAATGAGAAAGAATGAAATATGGCCTTTTGTAGCAACGTGGATGGAACTGGAGAGTGTGATGCTAAGTGAAATAAGCCATACAGAGAAAGACAGATACCATATGGTTTCACTCTTATGTGGATCCTGAGAAACTTAACAGGAACCCATGGGGGAGGGGAAGGAAAAAAAAAAAAAAAAGAGGTTAGAGTGGGAGAGAGCCAAAGCATAAGAGACTCTTAAAAACTGAGAACAAACTGAGGGTTGATGGGGGGTGGGAGGGGGGAGAGGGTGGGTGATGGGTATTGAGGAGGGCACCTTTTGGGATGAGCACTGGGTGTTGTATGGAAACCAATTTGTCAATAAATTTCATATATATATAAAAAAAATTGTACCCCTTCCTTACACCATACACAAAAATTAACTCAAAATAGATCATAGACTAAATGGAAGTGCTAAAACAATAAAACTCTCAGATGAAAAGGAAGTAAATCTTCATGACTTGGATTAGGCAAAGCTTTCTTAGAACACCAAAAGCACAAGCAACCAAAGAAAAAATAGATAAACTAGACTTCATCAAAGCTAAAAGTTTTTGTGCTTCAAAGAACACCCTTAAGAAAGTGAAAAGACAACTTGCAGGATGGGAGAAAATATTTGTAAATCATACATCTGATAAGAGACTGGTATGCAGAATATATAAAGAACTCTTACAACTCAGCAATAGAAAGATAATCCAACTCTAAAAGGGGCAAATGAGAGGGGCCTGGGTGGCTCAGTCGATTGAGCGTCCAACTTTGGCTCAGGTCATGATCTTGCAGTCCGTGGGTTCGAGCGCCATATAGAGCCTGATTGCCTGGAGCCTGCTTCAGATTCTGTCTCTCTCTCTCTCTCTCTCTCTCTCTCTCTCTCTGCCCCTCCCCCACTCAAGTTTTGTCTCTCTCTCTCTCTCTCAAAAATAAACATTAAAAAAATCATTTTTTCAAATGATTTGAATAGATACTCCCTAAAGAAGACAGACAAATGGCCAATATGCACATGAAAAGAAATAAAAAAACATTAGTCATTAGGAAATGTAAATCAAAACCACAATGAGACACCACCTGAAACCCACTGGGTGTGGAAACATCGAAGCCCTCATTCATACATTGCTGGTGGGAATGTAAAAGGGTGCAGCCGCTTTTCAAAACAGTTTGGCAGTTCCTCAAATTGTTAAATATGGCAGTTACCGTATGACCCAGCAATTTCATTGGAATAGAAATATACAGAAATATATCCAAAAGAAATGAAAACATGTGTCTACATAAAAAGTTGTGCATGAATATTGATTCCCAGATTCCCACCCTAAAACCTACAAACTAATCACCACTTACATTTCTCCCATCTCAGAGGAAGAGGTATTCCTATGTGCTTAATTTCCCTCTCTTTGCTTTGGGGCACTCCAGGTTTCCCTCTCCTCCTTTATTTTGGTGTTTCTCATCCACTGGCTCCTTCCTGTCATAATATGAATGTGTTCAAGTCCCTCCCAAGAAAAACAGAGAAAATATCAAGCTGCTTCTCGCTGTCAGCCTACACCATGCCCTGCTTTCCATCAGATTTGCTGAAGATGATTTATCCTCCTAGTCCTTATCCCCTTCTCCGGTCACACCCCAAACCACTGCAGCCTGGGCTCTCCATGCCCCCACCCACTCATAATTGTAAAACCCCAAGGCCTTTCTTCAGTCTTTATCTTACTTGACCTCTCTTTGGCATTGAGTAGTTAACCACTGCCTTCTCCAAACTCCCTCAACTCCACTCTCTGCCTCAGACTCCATTCTTCCACACTTTTGCTCCTGCCTATCCCTCGACCCACTATCTCTGGGTCTCCTTCAAGGGCTTCTCTTCCCCCATTTCTTAACATTGGTTTATTTCTGAGCCCTCTCCTCATTTCACTCGTCAGGTTCTCCCTGGAGATTCACCCTTATATACGTGGTTTGATCCACCCTGTATATGTTCCCAATTCCCGCAGGTCTGCTTCCAGCTGTCTTCTTTCCTGAACCCCAGATCCACACTTACAACTGCGAAGCAACATCCGTGGATGCTTCAAACTCAACAGGTTCTTAGGAGTTTGCTAAGGCTGCCATAACAAAATACCACTGACTGGGTGGCTCAAACCACACAAATCTATTTTTTCACAGTTCTGGAGGCTAGAAGTCCAAGATCAAGGTGCTGTTAAGTTGGTTTCTTCTGAGGCCTCTCTTCTTGCCTTGCAGGTGGCCGTCTTCTTGCTGAATTCTCACATAACTGTCCCTTGGTCTCTGTGTTATCTGTGCCTTAATCTTCTGTTCTTCTTTTTTTTTAAGTTTATTTATTTTGAGAGAAAGAGAGAGAAAGACAGTGAGCACAAGTGGGAGAGGGGCAGAGAGAGAGAGAGAGAGAGAGAATCCAAGCAAGCTCTGCACTGACAGTATAGGCTTGATGTGGGGCTCGAACACAGGAACCATTAGATCATGACCTGAGCTGAAATGGGACACTTAACCGACTGAGCCACTCAGATGTCCATAATCTTTTATTCTTATAAAGAACATCAGTCACTTTGGATTATGGAGGACGGACCCATCCATATGCTTGCATTTTACCTTACTTACCTATGTAAGGCCCTATCTCCAAATACAATCTGAGGTACTGGGAATAAGGTTTTCAACATAGGAGTTTGTGAGGAACACAATTCAGCCCACAACAAAGTTAAAAGCTGCGCTCATCGAGGTGCCTGGGTGGCTCAGTCAGTTAAGCATTCAACCTCGGCTCAGGTCATGATCTCACGGTTCGTGAGTTCAAGCCCTGCACACATCGGGCTTTTTGCTGTCAGCATAGGGCCTGTTTTGGATCCTCTGTTCCCATCTCTCTCTCGGCCCCACCCCCACTGGTTCTCTCTATCTCAAGATAAATGAATAAACTTAAAAACAAAAAGTTGTACTCATCATTTTCCCCACCTCCAGCGGCTCCCTCTTCTGTAGTCCCTCTCTTGCTGAACCCCTCAAGGCTCTAACCAGAAACCTAGAGGGTACAGTGTTTCCTCTTCAAAGATGGGACTAAGCAGAGGTGCTCTCACCAAACCTGCAGGCTACAGAGGGCATCTGCCTCTTGCCTGCTTCCCAGATGCCATATTGGAAGAAAGCCATCAAAGACCTACTAGGATTGTCAGAAAGGACTCAGAAGCCAACTTGAGAGGCTTCCACGGGCCAAAGGTGCAACAAATAGAGCATGGCCAAGGATAATAATCAATGGATTGAAATATATTAAATATACTTAAATCCATGACTTCATAATTATTTTTAAATGTTTATTTATTTTTGAGAGGGAGGGGAGGGGCAGAGAGAGAGGAGGACAGAGGATCTGAAAAGGGCTCTGTGCTGACAGCAGAGAGCCTGACACGGGGCTTGAATCCAGGAACCATGAGATCATGACCTGAGCCCAAATCAGACGGGTAGGAGGGCAAATCCTGCCTGGTAAATCGGAAGATGACCCTTTTGTTTCTGTCGGATACCTGAGGAGTTCCAGATGAAGAACGTTGGTCTGGGAGCTGAGTTTTCAAGGAGAACTGAACCTGAATTGCCGTGTAGAGTGAGGATGTCGTTTCCCAGAGTCATCTAGTAATCCAGGAGGGAGGGGCAGGTGCAAGAGTTCTGAGGGAGTTGTGGAGCAAGCAAAATTACAAGAGGCATGTGCTTTTAAGCCTTACCTTTGTTATTAATTCATGATTTTAGTGCATTGTGGGCAGATGACAATGTGTGTTATTGATTCTGTGAAATTTATTATAGCTCCTTTTATAGCCAATGCAAATGTTCCTCCTGTGCTCAAAAAGAATACAAATTCTCTCTTGGGTGTGGAGTTCCATTATATCTAATACAGCAAATATGTTAGTTGCGTTTTTAGATCTTCACTATCTCTGTTTTTTGTCTGCTTGCTCTCTTGGTTTCTGAGAGGAGTGACTTTGCAGTAATACAGGCTGTAGGATATTTATTTAAAAGTAAAAAGATGGGGCGCCTGGGTGGCGCAGTCGGTTAAGCGTCCGACTTCAGCCAGGTCACGATCTCGCGGTCCGGGAGTTCGAGCCCCGCGTCGGGCTCTGGGCTGATGGCTCGGAGCCTGGAGCCTGTTTCCGATTCTGTGTCTCCTTCTCTCTCTGCCCCTCCCCCGTTCATGCTCTGTCTCTCTCTGTCCCAAAAATAAATAAACGTTGAAAAAAATAAAAAAATAAAAGTAAAAAGATGAAGATTAATATTTAAAAGTTAAACATTTTTCAAATTGCTGGAAGTGGGGAGAAACAATGAAGAAAACAGACCAGGAAACAAATGATGGAAAGCAGCAAGGGAGTATTAAAAAACAATCTGAAATTATAAAAGATTTAGTAAATCTATCAATCTGTATAACAATAACTGAATGGTGGAAACTTGCCAACTCAAAGAAAATACTTTCAGATATGCTTTAAAAATGCAAAAATATGATAGCAATAAAAGATACACCTAAAACAAAGTTGCTCAAGGAGTTTGGGAAAGGCAAATCTCAGTGGGTTTTAAAATAACTTGACATCACTGATTCTCAAGTATATTCAAAAGAGTAGAATACAGAGTGACAAATATTTGTTGAGTGCCTACTGGGTACCAGGCATGTGTTACAAAGCTGCAATGATTCAGACAATGTGGGGTGAAGCCAGAATTCGGCAAACAGTCAGCAGAAACAGAGTGGAGTCTGGAAACAGTCTTTCACTTGCATAAGAATTTAACCTATGATAAAGATGGTATTTCAAATATGTAGGGAAAAAACAACTTTAACCTCCATCTTTAAAAAAGAACAGTAATAGGGGCACCTGGTTGGAGTGCAGGTTGCAGTCAGGAGAGCATGCAACTCTTGATCTCAGGGTTGTGAGTTCAAGCCCCACGTTGGGTGTAGAAGTTACTTATAAACAAACAAACAAAACACTTAAAAAAAAAATAGTGGGGCACCTGGATGGCTCAGTTGGTAGAACATCCAACTCTTGATTTCAGCTCAGGTCATGATCCCAGGGTCGTTGGATCAAGCCCCCTGGAGTTCCACACTGAGTGTGGAGCCTGCTTAAGATTCTCTCTCCCTCTGCTCTTCTCCCCGACTCACGCACGTGCTCTCTCTCTAAAATTAATAACAATAATAATAGCAATAAATATTAAACACAGAGTTAGAGTTCCAACGCATAAAAAAAATCATTCCCGATAGATTAAAGATATGGACATAAAAACCTCACTCAAGGGGCGCCTGGGTGGCGCAGTCGGTTAAGCGTCCGACTTCAGCCAGGTCACGATCTCACGGTCCGGGAGTTCGAGCCCCGCGTCGGGCTCTGGGCTGATGATGGCTCAGAGCCTGGAGCCTGTTTCCGATTCTGTGTCTCCCTCTCTCTCTGCCCCTCCCCCGTTCATGCTCTGTCTCTCTCTGTCCCAAAAATAAATAAACGTTGAAAAAAAAAATTAAAAAAAAAAAAAAAAACCTCACTCAAGTAACAGAATAAAATATAGGAGTATATTTTTTATATTAGGGCTCTACCTGAATTGCTCAAAGAATTTGAATAAACAGTTCCCGGCAAATACAAAGGGCAATTAAACATGAAAAAATGCTTAACCTCACTACTAGTTTAGAATTGCAAATTAGCACAACAGTGGTATGCAGGGTGGGGGGGCTGGGCAAAGGGGACACCCTTGGTGTGAATATGAACTGGCACAGCCTTTTTGAAGATCAGTTCAGCAGTATATACCAACAATTTTAAATGGGTCATCCCTTTAATCTGGCAATCCCATTTCTACGAGTTTACCCTGTGGAAATCTTCACACAGTGTTCAAAGATCTTTGTAGGAGGATGTTCAGTTCCAGGGGATTTAAAACAGCAAACCACTTGGGGTGGAGCCTAAATTTCCATTAACAGAGATGAAGAGGTCATAGCACATCAGAGAAGGCCAGGAGCTGTGTGGGCCACTGAGGAAAGGGGAGCTATGGGCTCGGCTTCTCCCCTCTCAGAGCCAGCCTCCCCACACTGGGCCTTGTACTGAGGAAAGCTTTCCTCTGCAGGGACCATGGTCTCAGCATCCCAGAGGATTTGGACCTTCCCATCCGGAAGGAGCTGTGGTCTCCATGCATGAGAGTTCATGTTCTTAGTCGTCATCTTTGCTGATTTCACATTTATTTTGAGAAAAACACTTAAGTCTTGGGCCTTTTGGTTAGGCAAACTATCAAGATACATCATTGGGTGTATCTTATTTTAAATACAAAGGTTCAAAAGAGTGAGAAGCTCTGCATATTTTAAATTGTTGGGGATGGCTGAGGTTGAGAGTGTCTTTGTAAATGGTTCCCTTTCATTCATTTATGGATTCAACAAATGTGGGACCGACAGACACAGCCTCTCAAGAAGCTCCTCTCATGAGAGGAACTCTCGTGAGGGAGACAGTAAATACAAAACCCCAAAAATATAAAACTTCAAGTGACAGTAAGTGCTGTGAGGGGAGAGCGAAGGATTATGGGTGTCTGTGTTTGGGGTTCTACAGGGAATATAGAGGAACTTCCTTCCAGTTGGGAGGTCAGGGAAGGTTTCCCTGAGGAAATTACTTTAGGTGAGACCACAGAAAGATGAGGAGTGGAAAAGGAGCCCAGAACAGTTTGCATAAAGAGGGAAGGGTTTGTACAAAGGTCCAAGACAGGGAATAGCTGGGAGATTTATGCCATTATGAGTTTTAACGCTGGTGTGGCCTGAGCACTGAGTGGGATGGCAAGATGGAAAGAAGCTACCGATTCAGGATCTGTGGGCCACTCTAAAGATCTGTAATTTTCTGGGGCGCCTGGGTGGCGCAGTCGGTTAAGCGTCCGACTTCAGCCAGGTCACGATCTCGCAGTCCGGGAGTTCGAGCCCCGCGTCGGGCTCTGGGCTGATGATGGCTCAGAGCCTGGAGCCTGTTTCCGATTCTGTGTCTCCCTCTCTCTCTGCCCCTCCCCCGTTCATGCTCTGTCTCTCTCTGTCCCAAAAATAAATAAACGTTGAAAAAAAAAATTTTAAAGATCTGTAATTTTCTACTAAGGGCATTGCAAACCTATTTATGGGTGAGGAAAATGTTTCTTTTTAACGAATAATATTCAGAGTGGGCAGTCCCTACAGTCCTATTTTGGGCAAGGGGGTGGGTATACCCTGGTCAAAGCCATTACCCACAGGAAATTGGGAGGAAGGCCAGAAAAGTAGCCAAAAGAACCTGAGACGAATTTCCTCTTGAGAATGGAGACCACTGAGAGGCCTCCACAGGCATTGCTGAAGCACTTCCGTGAAACTGTTTCATGAGGCTGTGCATAGGCTCCAATCCAGACTGAAGAATCCAGACTCTGGGAGGTGCACTGGCCAGAGAGGTGGTGTCCTCCAGGGGGGGCGGGGGCAGCAAGTGAGCGGGTGTCTGGAAAACTGTGAGTCTTTCTATTTTGATGAGGTACCAATAGTTCATTTTTGCTTTTGTTTCCCTGGCCCCTGGAGACGTGTTGAGTAAGAAGTTGCTGCAGCCAAGGTCAAAGAGGTTTTTGCCTGCTTTCTCCTTGAGGATTTTGATGGCTTCCTAATCCACATTTTGGTCTTTCATCCGTTCTGAGTTTATTTCTGTGTATGGTGTAAGAAAGAGGTCCAGGTTCACTCTTCTGCATGTCGCCGTCCAGTTCTCCCAGCACCACTTGCTAAAGAGACTATGTTTATTCCACTGGATATTCTTTCCTGCTTTGTCAAAGGTTAGTTGGCCATATGTTTGTGGGTCCATTTCTGGGTTCTCTATTCTGTTCCATTGATCTGAGTGTCTGTTCTTGTGCCAGTATCATACTGTCCTGATGATTACAGCTTTGTAGAATAGCTTGATGTCTGGGATTGTGATGCCTCCTGCTTTGGTTTTCTTTTTCAAGATTGCTTTGGCTATCCGGGGTCTTTTCTGGTTCCATACAAATTTTAGGATTGTTTGTTCTAGCTCTGTGAAGAATGCTGGTGTTATTTTGATAGGGACTGAATTGAATATGTAGGTTGCTTTGGGTAGTATCAACATTTTAACAATATTTGCTCTTCCTATCCAGTTGCATGGAATATTTGTGTGTGTGTGTGTGTGTGTGTGTCTTCTTCTGCACAGCAAAGGAAACAATCAGCAAAACTAAAAGGCAACCGACAAAACAGGAGAAGATATTTGCAAATGACATATCAGATAAAGGGTCAGTATCCAAAATCTATAAAGAACTTAGCAAACTCAACACCCAAAAAACAAATAATCCAGTGAAGACATGGGCAAAAGACATGAATAGACACTTCTCCAAAGAAGACATCCAGATGGCCAACCATCACATGAAAAAATGCTCAGCATCATTCATCATCAGGGAAATACAAATCAAAACCACAAGGAGATACCACCTCACACCTGTCAGAATGGCTAACATAACAACGCAGGCAACAACAGATGTTGGCAAGGATGCGGAGAAAGAGGATCTCTTTTGCACTGCTGGTGGGAATGCAAACTGGTGCAGCCACTCTGGAAAACAGTATGGCGGTTCCTCAAAAAATTAAAAATAGAACTACCCTACGACCCAGCAATTGCACTACTAGGTATTTATCCAAGGGATACAGGTATGTTGTTTCGAAGGGACACATGCACCCCCACGTTTATAGCAGCACTATCAACAATAGCCAAAGTATGGAAAGAGCCCAAATGTCCATCAATGGATGAATGGATAAAGAAAATGTGGTATATATATACAATGGACTATTACTCAACAATCAGAAAGAAATCTTGCCATTTGCAACTATGTGGATGGAACTAGAGGGTATTATGCTAAACGAAATTAGTCAGTCAGAGAAAGACAAATATCATATGACTTCACTCATATGAGGACTTTAAGACACAGAACAGATGAACATAAGGGATGGGAAGCAAAAAGAGTATAAAAACGGGGAGGGGCACAAAACATAAGAGACTCTTAAATATAGAGAACAAACAGAGGGTTGCTGGAGGGGTTGTGGGAGGGTGGATGAGCTAAATGGGTAAGGGGCACTAAGGAATCTACTCCTGAAATCATTGTTGCACTATATGCTAACTAATTTGGATGTAAATTTAAAACATAAAATCAATAAAAAGCAAAAAAACAAAACTGTGAGTCTTTCCACAAGGGGATTGGTCAGAGTGTGGAAAGACCAACCATGGTGGCATCGGACCTGAAAAAGGGCTTCGGGAGCCCAGGCTTCCGGGTGGAGGGAGTTGAGGGATAGGAGAGAGGGAGTGCCCAAACAGGAACTGAAGTGGAGGCACTTGATCTTGAATGCTGGAGCATTTTCTCATACCTACTTTTTTAAGACTTCTCTTTTGTGCCTCATAGTTCACCCCAAGATTTTGGCGAAGTCTGCGGACCTTTCACCTGTGCTGATGCAAATCATTGCACGGTCTGTGTTCACACCTCAGACTCAAGGATGGCTTTCCCAATGGCCCCCTCCTGCCTCTCTTCTGAGGCCTCCAAGATGCTGACAGCACCTTTCAAGAGAAGGTAGTGGTCCTGGAACCCCAAGAGGTAATGGATCAGAACACAGTAAAATGGAAAAAACAAGCAAAGTGTGAACATGAGAGACTCCCCGCCCCCAAATATTCTACAAAGGCCAGAAGCTTGACAGACAAATCTGATAATGCGAGCAAGAGCTCTTTAGTCAGCAGAACCCTTACATGACACAGGATGAACTAATTAGGCAGCTTTATGAGTGACCCCTCGAACCCCTCTTTGACCCTCTCAAAAAGAAGATAGTTATAATCCATGCTAGTGAGGAAGATGCCACATTCAGGGCCGTGTCTTCAGATGCAGAAAGCTATGGCAACCATTCTATATTAATTTTTTTAATGTTAATTTTTATTTTTGAGAGAGGGAAGGAGAGACAGTACGAGTGGGGCAGGGGCAGAAAGAGGAGACACAGAATCCGAAGCAGGCTCCAGGCTCTGAGCTGTCAACACAGAGCCCCAGACAGGGCTCAAACTCACGAACCTCGAGATCATGACCTCTGCAGAAGTCGGACACTTAACTGACTGAGCCACCCAGGTGCCCAAGTGACCATTCTAAAGTAGGAGACACAGGGGAGCCTGGGTGGCTCAGTGGGTTAAGCCTCTGACTCTTGATTTGGGCTCAGATCATGATCTCACAGTTGTGAGATCGAGTCCTATGTCACCCTCTGCGCTGGGCGTGGAGCCTGATTAAGATTCTGTCTCCCTGTGCCCCTTTCCCCTGCTCACACACCCCCTTTCTCTCTAAAATAAATAAGTAAATAAAGTAAAGTAGGAGGCACAAACTCCCATCTGGCTACAGGATGCAGGCATACGTAGAGAATAAGCAGGCCACAGGAAGACCACAAAGCTGATGGAGCATGACTCAGTTCTGGCCAATTATTATCATATTGATGGGGAAGACCTACGCTGCCTAATTTTCCCATTTAAAAAAAGCCCACATAAATCTAGATTATAATGTGAAATTTACAAGTTTTTATGTATTTGCAACTAATTCAAAATTTGTAAAATGCATACCAAATCTGTTTGAGGTTGGATATTATATTCATTTCCTATGGCACTGTAACAAATTACCACCAACTTGGTGACCTGAAGCAGCACAGGTGTATTCCCTTACTGTTCTGGAGGCCAGAAGTCTGACATCAGTTTTACTGGGCTAAAGTCAGGGCGTCCCCAGGTCCGCATTCCTTTTGGAGGCTCTGGGGGAGAATCTGCTTCTTCTCATTTCCCAGCTTCTGGAGGCAGTCTGCATTCTGTGGCTCATGACCCCTTCCTCCGCTCCTCGCGTCCACATTCTCATCTCTTATCACTGTGTCAAATCTCCCGCTGTCTCCTCCTTACAAGGACATCTGTGATTAACTGCAGGGCCCGACTAACTGGATAATCCAGAATAACCTTCCCATTTCAAGACCCTTAACTGAATCACATGTGCAAAGCCCCTTTTGCCGTTTGAGATTATACTCACAGGTTCCAGGGATTAGGACCTGAATATCTTTGGAGCCATTATTCATCCCATCACAGGTATGTAGTTGGATACAGCCCTCAGATTTGAGCCTATCAGAGATTTTCCTCCAGCTAGAATAAAATATCCCCTCAATTACCCCAATACTTTGGTCCCTGAACCTATGATTCTTTTTTTTAACAGCTTTATTGAAGTTTAATGTAAATACCATAAAATGACATATTCATCCATTGTAAGTGTACAATTCAATTATTTTTAGTAAATGTATAGAGCTGTGCAACTATCGCAACGATCCAAATTTGGAACATTTTCATCACCCCAAAAAGTTCCCTTGCAGTGCTCATTTGCAGTCAGTCCCTATTCCCAGATCTAGCCCAGGCAACCACTGACCTACTTCTACGTGTATAAATTTGCCTTTTCTGTATAGTTCACATAAATGGGATCATACAAGATACAGTCTTTTGTGTCTATAATGTTTTTGAGGTTCATCTATGTCATGTGTGTATCAGTTATCAGTAATTATTCCTTTTAATTGCTGAGCAGTCTTCCAGTGTGAATACACCACATTTGGTTTATCCATTAACCTGTTGATAGGCGTTTGGATTGTTTCCTAGTTTTAGCTATTATGCATAATGCTGCTACGAATATTCATGTACAAATCTTTGTGTGGACATGTTTTCATTTCTCTCAGTAGATAGTTAGGAATGGAATTTCTGGGTTGAAGGGTAGGTTTATTTTTAACTTTTTAAGAAACTGCCAAACTGCTCTCCAAAGTGGCTGTACCATTTTACACTCCTGTTGGGAATGTATGAGGGATCCAGTTTCTCCACATCCTTGCCAACAGTTGTATAGAATATCTTTTTCCCATTGAATTTCCTTGGCACCTTCGCCAAAAGTAAATTGACCTTACATGTGAAGTCTTATTTCTGACTCTCAATTCTGGGCCATCGGTCTATATGTCCATCTTACTATCGGTACCACATTGTTTTGATTACTATAGTTTTGTAGTAAGTTTTGCAATCAGAAAGTCTGAGTCCTTCAACTTTATTCTTTTTCAAAAAATTTTTGGCTATTCTGGATCCTTTGCATTGCCACTTTGATGATAGAATTAGTTTGTCAATATCTACAAAGAAGGCAGCTGGGACTTGGATAGGGATTACATTAAATTTGTACATCAATTTGGGCAGTGTGGCCATGTTAAGAATAGGTTTTTGGGAATTTCTTAGGAATTTGTATATACAGGACCATGTCATCTGTGAATACACTTTTACTTCCTTTCCAATGTGGATATCTTTTTTTTTACTTGTTTACTTTTTTACTTTTTACTTACTATTCAGCTTTTATATTCTTGAATCAATTTTCATAATCCATATCTTGCTAGGAACTTGTCCATTTCAACCAGGTTATTGAATTTGTAGTATTCCTTTATATTCTTTTTATTTCTGTAGGATCAGTCGTGATTTTGCAACTCATATTTTTTCTTTTTCTTTTTCTTTTTCTTTTTTTTTAATTTTGGTCAGCCTAACTAAAGATATGTCAATTTTGTTAATCTTTTCCAAAAAATCTAACTTTTTTTTAATTGATTTTTGTCTCTGTTGTTTTTCTGTTTTCTATTTCATTTGTTTACACTTTAATCTATATTATTTTCTACCTTCTGCTTGCTTTGGACTCAGTTGGCTCCTTTTCTCCAGGTTATTAATGTGGAAGCTTAAGTTATTGATATGAGACCATTTTTTCTTTTCTAATATAGGTGTTTAAAGCTATACCTTTCCCTAAAAGCGCTGCTTTTGCTGCATCCCATAAATTTTGATACATTGAATTTTCTTTTTTTTTAATGTTTTTATTATTTTTGAGATAGAGAGAGAGCAAGCAGGGGAGAGTCAGAGAGAGAGGAGGAGAGAGAATTCCAAGCAGGTTTTGCACTGTCAGCATGGAGCCCAACACAGAGCCTGAACCCATGAACGCTGAGGTCATGACCTGAGCTGAAATCAAGAGTTGGATGCCTAGCCGACAGAGCCATCTAGGCACCCCAATTTTTCTTTTTTATTCAGTTAAAAAATAATTTTCCTTGTGATTTTTTCTTTGAACCATGGGTTATATCAAAATGTGTTGTTTATAAGACACTCCTAAATATACAGAACAAACAGAGGGTTGTGGAGGGGGATGGGCTAAAAGAATAAGGGGCATTAAGGAATCTACTCCTGAAATTGTTGCACTATATGCTAACTAACTTGGATGTAAAATAAATGAATGAATGAATGAATGAATGAATGAACAAATAAATAAAAATTTTTTAAAGAATGTATTGTTTAATTTCCAAGTACTTAGGCATTTCCCAAATTTCTATCTACTTCCAATCTACTATCAATTTAGTATTGTCTAGAATATTAATTTGGGACTATTATGGGTATACTTCCTCTTTTTCCTTTTTTCAGTCTTAGGTTTGTTGTTCTTGCTGTTGTTGTTTAGACAACAGAAATTTCACCAGTGTATCAAATCACTCTTAGTCTATTTCTTGCAAGGTCTCCTGAATTTGTATCTCTTCATATTTGTGTATTGTCTCCAAAATGTTTTAAACATTTTTTGTTATGAAGATTTCCAAACTTCTAGAAAAGTAAATTCAATAAACATCAATATATCCCTCCACCTATATTTAATAGTTGTTAACATTTTGTAAACAACTTGCTTTATATATTAGGATAAACCATTTGGAATCATTCCATTTACCTTTTCATGCATCCTTGCTTTCTGGCACTCCAGAGATGTTTTCTCATGTGGCTCTTTTTATGAGAAGCATTTTGAGACCTTGTTGCCTGAGAATTTTTTTCACGTTTGAATGACAACCTGGCTGGATATAAAACTTCAAGTTCAAAATTATTTTCTTCTGGGACTTAAGAAATATTATTCCACTATCTTCTTACGCCCAGTGTTGCAACGGAGAGATCTAATGTCGATCTAATACTTTTCAAGTTTTCTCTTTGGTATTTTTAGATTTTACCATCTGGTATCTTGTGTGGGTTTTCCCTTCTCTCTTTTATTTTCCAGTCTGTAGCCCTTCCAATCTGAAGCCATTCATTCTTTTCAAACCTGGAAAATGTGTGTCTATTATTTCTTCAAATATATTCTTCTATGCATTTTCATTTTTTCCTTCTGAATTCCTGTTATAGATGTGGCCATTTACTTCTACCTTCCTGATCCCCCAATTTTATTTTTTTTATCTCTCATTCTTTTTTTTAATTATTTTTTATTTTTTATTTATTTTAGAAAGGGACAGAGTGTAAGCAGGGGAGGGGCAGAGAGAGGGAGACACAGAATCTGAAGCAGGCTCCAGGCTCTGAGTTGTCAGCACAGAGCCCAATGCGAGGCTCAAACCCATGAACCATGAGATCATGACCTGAGCTGAAGTCGGACACTTAACCGACTGAGCCACCCAGGTGCCCCTATCTCCTCATTCTTTAATGAGTCCTTTTTGGAGTGTTTCTCAAAATGATATTCTCTAATTAATTTCTTTTTCATCGGTTATATATCTCACTTATTGTGCTCTTTATTTCAACTATTATCTTTTTCTTACCTAATATTTTCATTTGGCTCTTCTAAACTTTTTCTGGTTTTTGCTTTATAGTGCTAATATTACTTTTGTATATTTGTAGAGCTGATTTGAAATCCCTGGTCCATCTGTACTAATTCTCCTGCTTCTGTCCTCCTGTTTCTTCTGATATTACATGTGATGCATTTTGCTTTTCTTTTGGTTTAATTTTATGCCTTGAGTGTACCACTACTTAGGCTTGTGGGACTATATTCCCTGAGGGTATTCCCTACTCTGCTCCATACAGCCTTTTGGGGAGGGACAGAAGGCCACTCAGTGTCTGTTAGCCTATTAAGTTCAGGGAGAGAACAGGGACTCCGACCTCTAGTGGGGCACCCCAAGCACCACACAATCACATGGCATCACGTCTGCTTGTCTTCACCTGGCCCCAAACTCCTTGGGGTCTTGGTTTTATTCCTCCCCTCCCCCCAGGGCTGGAAGGAAGCTGCCTTTCCCGATTGGAAGGGCCAGCCTGGGGATTTGGAGGGCAAAGAGTAAAGGAGTGAGGATACACTCAAAGACAGTTGTTCCCCTAATTTATCTACTCTTGACCCTGATAGGGCTTTCATGCTGTTCTGAGTTCATTCCCATGGACACGCTGACCAGTGGCTGAGCCACTGCCTCTGCAGTTCTACAGAGAGAGGCAATGTCTGTCTGATACAAAGGCGTGGGAGAGGCAAGAACAGAAAGTCCATTACTTTTCTTTTATCCTTATGATTACTGTCACCTCTGCCTCAGGCTGCAACTACTCTACACACACGCACACACACACGCACGCACGCACGCACGCGCGTGCAATTTTGTTCTAAAGAGGCTTTTAGCTCCCCAGGCGTTTCTTCTTTGTTGTTGCTATTTCCTGGATTTCATACTGCTCTCTATAATTCCTCCTATGTTTAGTTTGGGGAGGAGGCCAGCAGCCCAAGTGAATTCTCATCTTGGCAGAATTGGAACAGTCAAGAGATGTCTATTAGTCAAAGGAGAGGTAAACTAGACCATTGGATAGGTAAGGAATAGAATAGACTGGGCCTAGACATACATATTTGGGAGTTATCAGGGCATATGTGGCTTTTCAAGCCATGAACCTGGATGAGATCTCTTGGGGAAGGATTATAGATATAGGAGGCACCTTTTGAAGAATATACTCTGGTGGTGCATGGGTGGCTCAGTCGGTTAAGCATCTGGCTTTTGATTTCAGCACAGGTCAAGATCTCACGATTTGTGGGATCAAGCCCTGCATTGGGCTCTTTGCTTGCAGCATGAAGCCTACTTGGGATTCTCTGTCTCCCTCTCTCTGTGTCCCTCCCAACTCTCTCTCTCGCACGGGCTCTCTCTCTCTCTCAAAATAAATAAATAGACATTTTTTAAAAAAGAAAAATATATCCCTTACTGTAAATAAAAGTTTAGATCTGGCTTGTATATCAATCTCTTATCAGTTTGGCCGGTGTGAATCGGTCCTGGTGAGACTGCTCACTTTGGGGACCCCACGATATTCAAGTGTCTGGCCCAGCAAATCTAAAGCTCAGACTCTGACCTACAGGGTCTCCATAGTTCTGTGTCAAGCCCCACCACCAGACTCCCTCTGTTAATATTTCCTTTATCATTTTAACTTCCTGAGATAATGTGAGCAGCAGAAAAAATGGTGCTTATGAAAATGTTTTGGCAAGTCACAGGGTGTGAACAACCATAAAACACCGAATCATTCTAACTGTAAATGGCCTCTTTCTCTATGAGCAGGCAAACAGGTGTTCACATGATCACAGGAAACTCCAGGACGTGAGGAATAGCCTGTGCACAGGCATGAGATCCAGGAGTCAGGCGACAGCAGATCCTGAGGCGGATGGAAGAGCACTACTGATGTGTTGTAACTGCCTGAGGGGTGCCCAGAAGCTCAGATGGGCTCCGACTCAGCCAGGAAGTTAACTGAAGGGTGAGTGAAAGCACAGACAAAGGAGAACATGCGATCAAAGACCAACACATAGGAAAGCCAGAGACAGAAGTGTAGAAAAGCTGAGACCTGGTAGGAAGGGGAGGGCACTTCAGTTCTTAAGATCTTCTAACACTCATGAATCCTCACTGTTCTGTGATTTCCTAAACAGACCTTGTCCCCCAACCCACTCCATCAAGCCATAGCCGAGCTTTGGTCATGACCAAAACCATCCCAGTGTTGATACCATAACCTCTCAATACACCACTTTGTGACCACAACCTCCTGTTCCTCCAGCCCCTACACGCTTAGTCTCACAACACTTGCTCTTCAATCTTATTGAGGCTTCTAATCCCTTGAAAACAGTCAGCAAGTATTGGTTGAGCATCTACTATGTGCCAGGTATGGTATCAGGTGACTTCCTTCCTCATTCCCTTCCTTGTTCAACTGGATTCTAAGAGGCATCACTTCACCCATTTCTGACAGCTCTCTCAACCTGGCCCCTGAATCTCCCCTGCACCCGTCCTAAACAAGGGTCACCATTCAATGTCAATGACCCTGCTCCGTAGTCAGGCCCCAATGCTTTCAGCCCCCACCCCAGCCATCACACACACTCAGAGAAATGAGCCACTAATGCCCTGGAATGATATTCACAGGATGCTCCCTGAACAAATCACCCTGACCCATCTACCTTTCTCAACCTGTTTCTGATCCTTCAGACTCTGTTTCTAGTTTCCTGTTTTCCTGTTCAGGACCATATCTCATCCCTCACACCTGGTTCAGGCAGATGTCTTTGCTCCCAAACTCCGTCTTACTGGAAACTTTACTCACCTGCTCCTATCTGGTGTCTTCCTTGCCCTTCTGACGCTTTTCATAGGTGAGCTTCCCACCTCGATGCTGGCGTCCCCTCATCTCTGCAGCCTGCCATCCACCCCACCCACAGCTCTTCTTAAAGTCATCAATAGCCTCTGGTTGCCAAATTGAGTGGACTCTGCAGTCCTGCCTTGGCCTCTCCGAGGCAATTGACAATGCAGACAACTTCCTTCTTAACAGGGAATTTACGGAAGTAACATGTAAGTATATTCTCATTGTACCAGAAAAAAAGAAGAAATCAAACCATACTGATGTATATAGAGAGTAAAACTCCGCCTTAGCCCCCACCCTACCTAGCTTTCTCCTGCACCATAGGTAACTATTATTAACAGATTGCCTGGAGCTCTTCAAGGCCTGTTTCTATTTATTTGCCTCCATATATATTGACTAGGACTTTTTCTTGGACAATTTCAAATACACCCAAAGAGTGGGGAGAACAGTTTAATGAATTCCCATGTGAGTATTACCCACATTCAACAATTATCAAACCTTTGTCAAACTTACTTCATCTTTTCCTTGTGTGTGTGTGTGTGTGTGTGTGTGTGCGTGTGCTGCTACTGAAGTATTTTAAATAAATTCTGCACTTAATGCATCTCTAAAATATGTCAATGTTTTCTTACAAAGATGTAATATCATTATCACATTTAACAATAATTCCTTGGATTTCTGTAATAGTAGGTCATATTCAAATTTCCGCAGTTGTCTCAAAATGTCTTTTTTTATAGTTGGTCTATTTGCATTAGGACTCACATACTGCATTTGGTAATTGTGTTTCTTAAATTTCTCTTAGTCTAGAGCAATCCCTCTTTTGTTGTTTTTTGTTTATGCATTTTGAAATTTTATAAATATCATGTAAGTGACTTCGTAGTATTCATTTTATGTATGTAGAATAATTTACTTAGGTGTTCAGCTAATGATGAAACATAATCTTACTCCAGTTTTTCGATAAACAATACCACAATAAAAAAGCACCTCACTGAGTACACTGAATATTAAAAAACACAGATTAGACACAGCTGAAAAGAGAAATCATGAAGAAATTGTTGAAGGAATTACTTAAAACACAGCAAAGAGAAACAGGAGAAGAATATTGTGACAGAGGATATAAGAGTTATGGTGTACAGAATGAAAGGACCTGTCATTTGTCTAATTGAAATCGCAGGGTGTGCCTGGGTAGCTCAGTTGGTTAAGTATCAGACTTCAGCTCAGGTCATGAACTGATGGTTCATGAGTTTGAGCCCCATGTTGGGCTCTGTGCTGACAGCTCAGAGCCTGGAAACTGCTTCAGATTCTGTCTTCCTCTCTCTCTGCCCCTCCCTTGCTCATGCTCTGTCTCTCTCTCTCTCAAAAATAAACATTAAAAAAAAAGAAAGAAATCATAAGACGGGGTCACCTGAGTGGCTCAGTCAGTTAAGTGTCTGACTTAAGCTCAGGTCATATTCACACAGTTCTTGCGTTAGAGCCCCAAGTCATTGGGCTCTCCTCTGACAGCTTGGAGCCTGGAACCTGCTTTGGATTCTCCCTCTCTCTCTGCCCTTTCCCTGCTTGCACGTTCTCTCTCTCTCTCTCTCTCTCTCTCTCTCTCTCTCTCTCTCCCTCTCTCCCTCAAAAATAAATTAAATAAATGAGCATTAAAAAAAAAGAGAAATCACAAGAAGGCATTATGGAAAGAATGTAGGAGAAGCAATATGTGAAGAGGAAAAGGAAGAGTATTCCAGAACTGGTTAAATATATGAACTCACAACACAGGATGCACCATATGATAGTAAGCAGAATAAATAAAAAGAAATCCACCCCAGATGCTTATAAGGAAACTGAGAATACTAAAGACAGAGTTGTAAAAGCAGCCAGAGGTTAAAGTTTTTAAAAGTTCCGTTGAAAACCTTTGTAATCTTAAAATTGAATTGGAAACATAGATATGAACCCACTATTTCCTTTTCTTTCTAAATAATAGGTATTTTCCAGCTCTGTCCTCTGTAGAAATGACAACCTGGTAGCAATAAGCACCCTTAACAACCAAAGTTTGCTCTCTAAATATCATTCTCACTAAAAGGAACCAGCGTTCCCTGGAAAAATGGCTGATTCTGTATCTGAGGCAGGAAATATACAAGATGGACCTAGGAGATTTCATTGACTCATAAAGTAATAAAGTTGTCAATGACTACCAAAGTAATGCCAAAAGGTTACAGGAGCCAAACTGAAAGGACTAAAGATGGGATAATCTCAGCATCTAAAATAATAATGACTGTATTTTATTGAGCACATTAAATACACAAACTTCCATAATTTGATAATCTCACACACATACCCTTCATTAGTTACCTTGATAGGACATCAAGTGCATTTCAATCAAGTAGCTGACGAAAATTTTCTAATAGATTAATTCCAACTAATAAATGGAGAAGGAATGATAGAATTAGGAGGAAATAACCATTTTGTGCCCTCTAATTCAGTAATGGATGCATTTAACATCAAAGTGCAATAACCAAACACAATTATGCTTCTTAGCATAATGCAACTGGAATGCCATCTACGACAGCATTTTGCCAAAATAACCTAAATCTAATCAACTCTCTAGAGTGAACTACCAATTTACGGGAAATACAGCAGCTAGAGGAACAAGTGAGATGACACCATGAGGAAGCAATCAGACAAATCCTGATTGTGGATATTCCACAAGACAAATGGCCTATTTTTAATCAAGACATGAATGGCATAAAAAAGGAGGTGGAGTGGGGCTGTGATAGATGAAAAGAGACTTAATAGCCATATCAACCAAATGCATGATGTGGACTCTGGATGCTGAGTCAAACAAACCAACTGTAAAAAGACCTTTTTGAGACAATCAGAGAAATTTGAACATGCATGAGGAATTAGATGATATTAAGAGATTAGCAAAAATAAAATAAAGTAAAAAATCCTGAGTTATCAACAACACAATCTAATCCTTATGTATATCTGGAATTTGCTCCTTTTTAACTTTTTTTTTTTTTTTAAGTAAGCTCTACACCTAACAAGGTGCTTGAACTCAAGGCCCTGAGATCAAAAGTCACATGTTCTACTGACTGAGCCAGCCAGGCACCCATGGAATTTGCTTTAAATACTCCAGCAAAAACAAAACAAAATGCCTCAGGGAAGGGGAGGCAGAATAGAGGAAACACTATTGACAAAATATCCTTAACTGTTGATGCCAGGTGTTGGGAATGTGGAAGTTCATTAAACTCTTCTCTCTACTTTGGGGTATGTTTGAAATTTTCCATAAAAAATTTTTCTAAGGCAATCAGAAAGGAAAGTCATATCACCTACAAGTAAACAACGATTAAGCTGACAAAGATTTCTCAACAGCAAGAATGGAATACAGAAAATAGCAAAATAATGTACTAAAGGATTAAAAGGAAGTAACTGCCAGGATTGAATTATATATTCAGCAAAACTGTCTTTGAAGAATGATGTGAATTAGGGACGTATCTAAATAAACAAAAACTGACGTTTAGCACTAATAAACCTGTATTAAGGGACTGCTAAAGAATGTTCTTTCAGGAAGAAGCGGAAAAATCCTAGAAGGAAAATCAGAGATTCAAGAAGGAATGGTGAGCAAAGAAATTGGTAAACAAGCAGGTATTGTTGCCTGTATAAAATGATTCTAGTGGGGCGCCTGGGTGGCTCAGTCGGTTGAGCGGCCGACTTCGGCTCAGGTCACGATCTCGCAGTCCGTGAGTTCGAGCCCCGCGTCGGGCTCTGTGCTGACAGCTTGGAGCCCGGAGCCTGTTTCGGATTCTGTGTCTCCCTCTCTCTGACCCTCCCCCGTTCATGCTCTGTCTCTCTCTGTCTCAAAAATAAATAAACATTAAAAAAAAATTAAAAAAAAATAAAATAAAATGATTCTAGTAATGTCTAATTCATGTAAAAACAGAATTAAAATAACAAACAATAATGGCATCTGGGAACATGTTATGTCTCTCCATTTATTTCACATTTCTTTTCTTTTTTTATTTATTTTTTTAAACTTTTTTTTTAATGTTTATTTTTGAGAGCGAGAGACAGAGTGTGTGTGTGTGTGGGGGGGGGGGGGGACAGAGAGAGGAAGACACAGACTCTGAAGCAGGCTCCAGGCTCTGAGCCGTTAGCACAGAGCCCAATGCAGGACTCAAACCCACCAACTGTGAGATCATGACCTGAGCCAAAGTCTGATGCTCAACCGACGAGCCACCCAGGCGCCCCTCTTCTTTTCTTTTAAGCAATGCTTTAGAGTTTTCTTTATATGGGTGGTGCACTTTTTAAAAAAAGTAAATCCTAGGTATTGTATTTTTTTTGTTTTTATTGTGCAAAATATACATAACATAAAATTTACCATTTTAACTACTGTTAAGTGTATAGGTACAGTATTTTATAGTTTCTAGTCGCTACTAGAAATGGTATGTTTTGATCTTCATGGTTTGTTTTGTTTTGTTTTTGAATGTTTGTTTATTTTTTAGAGAGAGAGAGAGAGCGTGTGCAAGCAGGGGAGAGGCAGAGACAGAAGGGGACAGAGGATCCAAAGTGGGCTCTGTGCTGACAGCAGAGAGCCCAAAGCAGGGCTTGAACTCACAAACTCATGAAATCATGTCAGATGCTGAACTGACTGAGCCACCCAGGCACCCCAACCTTTATGTTTTTTAATCACTTACTATCGGTATGTAAAAGAACTGTTGATTCTTGTATGTTGATCTTGTATTGGCCACTTAATTCTCTTGTTAGTTATAATAATTTTTCAGGTATCCCTCTTTTCTGGGTACATAACAACATCTGCAAATAATGATATTCTGGTTTCTTCCTTTCCAAAAATTGTACTTTCTTTGTGTCTTCTTCTCAAAGTAGGATCTACACTACAATGTTGAATAATGTCAGCAATAAAGCACATTTTTGTCTTGGTCTTACATGTTATAGGAATGACTTCAATATTTTATCATGAAGTTTGTTCTTGATTCCTGGGAGTTTCCTTTTGTTAAGGAAGGTTTTTTGTGTTTTTTTGTGTTTGTGTGTTTGTTTTTTAGTGTATTGTTTCTATTAAGTACTTACCTCTCTAGCTAAGGGCCCCATCTTCTCTCCAGCCTCTTGATCTTATCTCTCTTTTCCCACCCTCTGGACCATACATTATACAGATCCTGGGACCAGGCTGGCAAAGTCTCTTTTATTTATTTTATTTTTTTAAGTGTATTTATTTTGTGTGTGTGTGAGAGAGAGAGAGGCAGAGAGAGAATCCCAAGCAGGCTCTGCACTGTCAGCACAGAGCCTGATGCAGGGCTCAAACCCACAAAATGTGAGATCATGACCTGAGCCAAAATCAGAGTCAGACGCTTAACAGACTGAGCCACTCAGGTGCCCCCCCCTTTTTAATGTTTTACTTATTTTTGAGAGAGAGAGAGAGAGAGCACACATGCACTCATGAGTGGGGAAAGGGCAGAGAGAGGGGAGACAGGATCCAAAGCAGGCTCTGCACTGACCATAGTGAGCCCAGTGCAGGGTTCGAACTCATGAACTTTGAGATCATGACCTGAGCCGAAGCTGGATGCTCAACTGACTGAGCCACCCAGGGGTCCCCAAAGTCTCTTCTTTAGAGGGTTGACAATGGGGACACTCATCTACTTTAAAATTCTCTCATCCTTTGTCATCCACCACACTCTCCCTTGGTTATTCTACAACTTCACTGATATGCCCACCCTCTCTCTTCCCAGCCCCTTAAAAAGATACTGATGCTCCCCAGTCCTCTGCCTTTGGCTTGCCTCATGCTCATGCTCCCTATGCAATCTCAGCTACTTCAGACATTGCACTTATTGCAACATGACCCCAAATCTGCATGTTTAACCCCCCCCCCCTTCTTCCCCATAGCTCCAGAACTGTATACTAGTTGCCCAGTACGCGTCTCCCATCGGATATCCGTCAGGACCTCACATTCCACAGATTCAAACCCCACTCACTTTCTCTGAGTACCACCACACCTCTCCCCTCCTGTATTCCTGAGTTTGGGGTGGCATACAGGAGAGAAGCGTGAAAGGCAGCTCATTTCTTCCTCATACTTGCTCCCCACATTCTGTACCATAGGCGAACGTTCCCATCGGAGCCTACCACACATACCCCGCCCCGCACGGAGCAGAGGCGAACTCAGGTCTCCCTCTGCTGGCGATTTGAAGAACTACAGTTCCTTCCTGTGGCCGCGCTCCCACAGTGGCTGGCCTGAACAGGGCTTGGACTCCAGTGTTTCCGCTGAATAAGGTCGTTTTGCCCCTATCAGCAAGGCTGCCCTTTCAGGAAGTCAGCAAGCGGCGAGGAAATTAGTCATCCCCTCCTCTTCTAGACCCTGGCCATCCCACTGCCCCCACATTTCCACCATGCACACCCCCTCCCCTCCACCCCTTTTCCTCGCAGTTCCTCCCTCCTATCCTGGCTCGCAGCCCGATGGGACCTCCCGGAAGGCAGAAGCCCCTTTTCTCCTGGGCTCAGCCAGCGGTGCCGGCGCCAAGCAAATGTAAGGTGGGCATGCAGCCTGCTGGACTAGACGCTGGGCATGGATGGATCTCATCTCGCTTTTCAGCGTGTAGAAAGAAGTGTCCCTTCTGATGCAGCCCTGAGGATATGCAGCTTAAAAGGCACCCCTTCTCCCTGGATGGAGGAGGGCGGGGCTGGGGAAGTGTGAGGGTAAACCCTTGCCAGGTCCCACAGCTTGGTGCCTTGAGAGCAGGCTGGATTTCATTCTCCCATAGCATCTTGTTAAGTAAGGTGCCCTGGGATCACAGCTCTGCTGCCTCTGAGATAGGTCCCATAGCGTCAGGGAGAAACAGAGAAACAACAAACAAAAGAAGATGGTGGAGGGAGGCCAACAGCTTCTCCCGTCATTCAGAAGGTGGAATCAACTAGGCTTGGGGTTGATTAAAGTCATTAATACTAATTGAGTGTCCTGAGTGCCAGGCACTGTGTGGAGGTTGAGGAAGAGGGGGAAGTGACTCCTAAGTCCTCACATGAGAAACTGAAATGGGGACAGAGAAGAAGAGACTGGAGAGACTAGGGGAGGGAGATGATGGGCCCTGTGCGGACAAGCCCAGTGTAGTGAATCGGAGACCTCCAAGTGAGAGGCCCAGAGGACAGCTGACATACAGGCCGGAGCTCAGGCCCAACATCAGACAGCTGATGGGACCTGGTGGGAGCCCCTCACATACAGACATAACTGAAGCCAAGGGGTGAGTGTGTTCCCCAGACAGGGGGTGTAGAACGAGGAGGGAAGAGGGCCAAGGAGAGAGCGGACCCAAGAGCATTGGCTCTGAAGGGGCCACAGAGGAGCAGGCAGACAGGGAAAAAGGGAGAAAGTGTGTGGAAACCCAGAAGAAGGAGGCAGGGGCCAGCAGCAGGAAGTCCCAGGGTAATAAAGGCCCCAAGAAGGGTCTGTTAGACTTAGCTACAAGGAGACTGGGGGAACAGTTTTGCTGAATGGTGCCAGGAAGAGGAGTACTACAGTGGACCGAGGGTTTGGGGATGAGGAAGGGGAAGAAGCTGTGAATGTACACATTACTGGGGAAACAAGAGGGTTGCTTGTTTTCATGGAAAAGACCAAAGCAAGGTCTGGAAAGGGATCAAGGGGTGGAGGTTGAAGATAAAGGACAACAGGGGTGAAAGAGGAGGTAGTATAACGTGTGGCCCCAAACAATGTGACCAAGGTAATCCGTTTTGAGAAGGGATGATAGTACTTAAATATCCAAAAAGGGATTGGTTAGGTCAAATAAATGTCTCCCAATATGGGATTTACTGCAAAAATAATTGCCCAATGATAGGCAACAAATTGGAACAAACACAACCTCTAACAATATATTTTTAAATGTTTTGTTGTGGTTTCTTATCATAAAACAATACACAGTTATTTCAGGAAAAATCAGAATACACATCAAACAAAGGCACTTTAGAAAACACCCATAATTCCACACACCCGAAGTCACTTATACTGGTACTCTTGGTCCCCAATCCTTTCCTGTGCATGTATCATTATTCTGCAAGAAGTGGGATCGTAGCATGCATATTAGGATATGTGTTCTTTATAGCTCCTGCTGCAGAGCAAATTACCCCAATTCTTAGTGGTCTAAAACAACAGATATTTACAGTGAATCCTCATTATTCATGTATTCTGTATTTGTGAACTTACTCGCTAAAATTAATGTGTAAGCCCAAAATCAATACTTGAAGTGCTTTCATGGTCATTTGCAGACAGGCGCAGAGCAAGGAAAATCTTAGGTTGCCCTATGCACACATTCCCAGCTGAGACTGAACAAGGTGATGCTCCGCCTTCTTGTTTCAGCTCTCATGTCTGTGTAGTGCCATGTTTTTCTATACTTTCTGTTGGTGATTTCACAGCTTAAAATGGCCCCCTAGTGCAGGGCTTCCGTGCTGTCTAGTGTTCTTTAGCACAAGAAAGCTTACGGAGAAAACGTGCATTACATAACCCTTGTTCAGACACGAGTTCTGGTGCAGTTGGCCATGAGTTCAATGTTAATGAATCAACAATATATATTAAATACAGTATTCTTAAACAGAAATACACATGAAACAAGGCTACATATTGATCAGTTGGAAATGTGACCAGAGGCTAACAGGAACCTAACCGCGTATTTACCCTAAGAGCAACGGTTCAGTATTCGAGAAGTCAGTGTTCTTGGTGACTTTATAGAACCAACTGCTGTGAACAACAAGACTCAATTGTGTTATGTCACACTTTCTGTGGGCCAGAAATTTGGGAGCAGCTCAGCGGGGAGCAGCTCAGGTTTTGGCTCATGGTGTCTTATGAGGCTGTGGTCAAATGTCAGTGGGCACTGTGATTATCTGAAGGCTTGTCTGAGGCTGGAGGCTCTGCTTCCAGGATGGCTTCCTCTCGTGGCTGTTGGCAGGGGGCCCCAGTTCCTTGTCTCCCCAGAGGGCTGCTTGAATGTCCTGTAGGAGAGCACAGGAAGGGGGAGGCTGCAATGCCTTTGATGCCCTAGTCTTAGAAGTCTACAACACCACAAGCAACTCACTAAGCCCAGCCCATGCTCAAAGGAGGGATAATCAAAGAATTTTTGGACATTTTTAAAAGCCCACCATACCATATGTCTGAGAAAATACACAAGATACTAATAATACTTGTTTCCTGTGAGGAAAAGAACTAGGTGGCTGGGAGACGGAAAGGGGAAAGATTTTACTTTGTATCCCTTTTATCTTTAAAATTTTTTTTAATTTTTTTTAATGTTTTTATTTATTTTTGTGACAGAGAGAGACAGAACATGAGCAGGGGAGGGCCAGAGAGAGAGGGAGACACAGAATTGGAAGCAGGCTCCAGGCTCTGAGCTGTCAGCACAGAGCCCGATGCAGGGCTCGAACCCACAGACTGTGAGATCATGACCTGAGCCGAAGTCGGACGCTCAACCAACGAGCCACCCAGGCACCCCGTTTTTATCTTTAAAATTTTTAACAATGTAAGTCTATTCTTTATCCAAAAATAAATAAATTGAATTTTAAATGACTCTAGAATATTATTATTTTGACCAAATAGCTATGCTGTTCAGCTTGATTTGGACCAAACTGGTTTCAGTCCAGCTTAATTTCTAAAATGAGATCTCTGGGAAGACAGGACCAGTTGGAGCAGGAGCAGAGGTTGGATATACGGTGAAGAGGAGAGAAGTCTGGGGGCAAGAGTTGAGGTATTCCCTTTCTAAGGCAGTACTTTCTCTGTGATGTGGGGAACTTTGGGGGAAGTGGCATTTAGCTAAGCCATAAAGGAGGGGATAGATTTGTTCTGGTTGAGATGAGGGTGATGGCACCCCCAGCAAGGAATGTGTGAGCCAAGAAGGACATGTGGGAATCAGAAGACACATCAGAACAGCTGGAGATTCAGGTGCACATGGTGGGTGAGACGCACAGGTTGGGCCCAGTGCATGGAGGGCCTTGAATGGCAAGCCTGACATCAGGGCTCTATTTGGAGGCAGGGAAGGCATTTGATCAGAGCTGTGGTGTAATTAGAGCAATATCTTGGGAAGATCGATCTGTGAGTTGTCAGTTGGACTTGGTAAGTCTGGAGGCCAGCTGATCTAGACTAAGACAATCTCACTGAGTAAGGGGGTACAACAGTGTAGTCACAAGCACAGGCTCCGGACTGCTTGGGACCCTGGGTCCACCACTTCCTAGATGTGTTACTGAATCTGAGCTTTAAACGACAAACAATCTTTTTTTTTTTTAAGTTTATTTATGTATTTTGAGAGACAGTGTGTGAGCAGGGGAGGGGGCAGAGGGAGAGGGAGAGAGAATCTTAAGCAGGCTCCATGCTCAGAGGAAAGCCTGATGTGGGGCTTGATCCCACAACCTTGAGATCATGACCTGAGCCCAAATCAAGAGTTGGATACTTAACCAACTGAGCCACCTAGGCACCCCAAGAATCTTTCTTATAAGGCTGTGTGAGGTGTACATTTGATTGGTAATTCTTGCACAGGGCCTGGCACATTGTTATCGGAAGCAGAGCCCCAGGGTGATTGATCCTAGGATTAGAAGAGGAAGAACCATGAGAAAGGCAACTTTTGGTGACTGATTAATGGGAGAGTGAGCAGATATAGTACATGTCTGTGCATGAGAGGGGGACACAAAGTCTCCCAGTTTCCTGGCAGCATAGCAGACCCATAAATAAAGCCAGAGCAAGCAGGTGAGGACAAGCTTTGGAGGGTAGAGAGATGCAGTGTTAGGTTTAGGGTGTCAGTCTCACAGGGTGGGCAGGAAGTTGACTACAGCTGAGAACAAAGGTCAGAACTATGGACATAAAATGAGAGCTACCTGAAAGCAAGTGTGACTGAAGATGTGGAAGACAGGAGAGAGCTGAGTGGATCCTGCTGAGGGTCTGCAGAACGGCTGGGGGGAAGGGGAAAGGGAGAAGAGACTATGAGAGATGTGGGGAACCAAGAGAGACCAGAAGCCCCTGAAAGGAATATTTCAAACAGAAGGGCAGGGTCTGCAACATTGCCTGCCTCAGAGAATCCAGGAGGATGAGAGATGTAGGGCCAGTGGTGGCCTTGGTGAGGGCAGTTTCACTGGTGTGGTGGGGGCTATGGTCAGAGGAGGAGGGAAGGAGGGGAGCAACCAGTGATGAGGGTGTATATTATTCTCGTAGGAACTCCACCTGTGACTTATCCCATAGTTATGCTCAACACTGGCACATGAAACGTATACAGGGATGTTCATTACAACAAGTTCAAAAAAATTAGAAACCAATATGTGGTTGCTAAATAAGGCATGGTACCTCCACATATGGACTACCATGGAGCTATGGGAAAGAGTGAGACAGAAGTATATGAATTAAGAGGGAATAACCTTCAAGATCCATTGAATGAAAAAGGCAACAAAAGCAAAATATGTGCGTTATCTGATATTTGTGGGGTTTTTTTTTGTTGTGTGTGTGTGTGTGTGTGTGTGTGTGTGTGTGTGTGTTTAAATGTTTATTTATTTTTGAGAGACACAGCATGGGCTGGGAGGTGCAGAGAGAGGGGGGGACAGAGGATCCGAAGCAGGCTCCATGTCAACAGCAGTGAGCCAAATGTGGGACTCGAACTCACAACTATGGATCATGACCTGATCTGAAGTTGATGCTCAACCAACTGAGCCACCCAGGCACCCCATTTTTTTTAACATTATATGTTCTCTCTCTCTCTTTCCCTCTCCCCCCCCCCCCCACACACATCTTTGGAAAAATACAAAGAAAAAGGTAATGGCAGTTGCCTGGAGAGCCAAAAGCCTGGGAAGGAGATTTGCTCTCTTTCTTTCCTTTTAAATAATTTGCATATGACCTAGCAATCCCACTCTTAGGTATTTACCCAGGACATGTGAAAACTTATGCTCTTGCAAAAACCTGTACCAATGTACAAATAGCAGCTTTTTAAATCATAGCCCCAACCCAGAAACTGTCCAAATATCCGTTAACTTGTAAGGGATATGCAAACTGTGGTACACCCACACAGGAGAATACTGCTTAGCAGTGAAAAGGAACAAACTATTAATACATGCAACAACATGAGTGAACCTCCAACGCATTGTGCTGAGTGAAAGAAGACAGACTTAAAAGGCTACATGCTCTAGCATTCTATTTCCAGACATTTCTGGAAAAGGGAAAACTACAGGGAAGAAGTACAAAGGAGTGGTTGTTGGGTTGGGTAAAGGGGAGGCTGAGTAAAAGGAGACAGAAGGAGGACATTTTGGAGGGTGATGGGAATATTCTACATCTTGGCTTCGGTGGTGGTTTCAGGCTCTCTGCATTTGTCAAACCTCGAAACCGCATACCCAGAAGTGTCAATTTACCTTACACTGGATTTGTTCTACCCTTTTGTTCTTTGTCTCAGCTGAGGTAATTCCAAAAGAAGAAACATAGCCGTCCTGAAGGTTACTTTTAAGACTTTCGGATGCTGTTTTCAAGTTTCTAAGTTGAAAACACCATGCCCTAATATTCAGAAGACGACCCAGTTGAAGGCTTCAGGGTCCAGTGATGGTTGAGCTAGGCCTGGCTGGGGGTGTGCACAGGAGCCAGGCCAGGGAAAGGGCTTTCAGGAGCCGGGTATTAAGGAGCCTTTCGCTGGGCTGGAGAGGGGAGGAGGGAGGCTGACCTGAGCCACGCACCCAGTGGGGGGGGAGGAACCGAGGTGCACAGGGGGGCCAGAGGCGGCGCCCCACCTTCGCTGGGGTGTTTGGACCGCCAGGAAAAGGGTGAAGTGAGCCGTTTAGAGGTAGACCTTGGGTGTCTGTCCCTCACCACCCCCTCGGGGTCAGAGTGCGGGGAGGGGGGGGGGAGGGGAAGGGGAGGGGCGAGTCCTGGCTTGGGTGCCCGTGATCGCCGAGATAGGCTTGGCTCTGGGCGGGTGTGGGAGCGGGGAGTCAGGGGCAGTGGTCAAGCCCCAGGGCGCGGTCACAAGGGAAGGGAGTCATGGCTTATCAGCCCCATCAGAGCCCGCCACACTCCATCTCCCCTCACCCCCACCGCTTCAGCCCGCAGAGTTGGCCGAGGGGAGAGGGTGGAAATGGGCTCTCCCGGATTTCATTCATTTCTGCAGTCAATTGACCTCTAAAGCACTTCCCCCTGGCCCACCCGCCCCACCTTCACAGCAGGAGCAATCAGGAGAGAAAGCAGTATAATAGTAATAGCTTACACTTACTGACCATTGGCACTGTGGTGATCTTTACAACTCCTTGAGGGAAGGAAGTATTTTTATCTATGCCCGGTTTACAGATGAAGAAACACTGAGATGTAGAGAGGTTAAGAAACTTGCCCAACGCCACACAGCTAGCAGTGAGGACTTGGGTTTTGAATTTGGGTAGAATTTGGTTTCCATCTTTAGGACTGGACTACCTCAGGGCACCTGAGGGCTCCAGTTTGTTAAGTCTGACTTCAGCTCAGGTCATGATCTCATGGTTCATGGGTTTGAGCCCTGCATAGGGCTCTGAGCTGACAGCTCAGAGCCTGGAGCCTGCTTCGGATTCTGTGTCTCCCTGTGTCTCTGCCCCTCCCCTGCTCACGCTCTGTCTCTGTCTCTCAAAAATAAATAAATGTTAAATCTTTAAAAAAAAAAAAAAAAGAGTAGCCTACCTCAGGGGAGGAGGTCTCACTCTTGTGGAATGTTTTTGGTTCTCTCTCTCTCTCTCTTCTTCCCTCCCTCCTTCCTCTTTCTTTCTTTCTTTCTTTCTTTCTTTCTTTCTTTCTTTCTTTCTTTCTTTCTTTCCTTTCTTTCTTTCTTTCTTTCTTTCTTTCTTTCTTTCTTTCTTTCTTTCTTTCATGATTAGTAGGCGATGGTTCAGTTCTGGTTCATAAAGGATTGATTCTGGTTCATAATGGTTCAAAGACAGACCTGTGTGCTGGTAGCAGATGCAGCCAGCGCTGCCATCCTGTGGTCATGCCAAGTAAGAAAATCTCTCCACGAGGGGAAGAGGTGCCTGGTGGCCAAGACTTTCCTAAGAGACCCCCCAGTTTAGGCAGTGTCTTCCAAACTGTAGCTTGGGACCCATTAATACTCATGAAACCTATTTGGAGGATCACAACTAGCATTTTTAAAGGAAAATTAGAAAAGAATAGAAAATACTAGGGTGCAGGATATGTACCAAATAGAAACATCATTTTGTGGAATTTCTGTTTCAAATATATATGTGTGCTGGGATCTGCCGAAAATCTACTTCTTGCTATGACATGAGGCCAAAATGATTGGAAAATACTGATTCAAGAATCTAGATTCCCTGAGGTTAAGAATCTATTTTCTTCATTTATCATAACTCCTACATCCTGCTCTGTGCCAGTTTTTTAACACAGCTATTTTTTTAATTTCTAACAGTATTCTTCACTATATATTTTTTTGTTTTAATTATAGAAGTGATAGAACACATTCCAGTTGTAAGAGTCGAGCATTCCAGACGTGCAGAGAGCCACAGGAGAACAGTCACCTCTCCTCACCCCACTCGCAGGCACGAGGGTCTTCCCCGGGGGCAGTTGGGCGTGCCTCCTTCTGGCCCTCTTTCATAGATGTGCAGGTACATGCATTCAAGTGCACATTAGTTGTTACTTATACTAAATTAAACTGCATTTAATGCATGGTGCCTGCATTTTTTTTTAATTTATGATATCTTGGAGATCTTTTGATGTCCATGCCATGTAAACTTATTTCACTTCTCTAAAGGACTGAGTGATGTTCCACAGTATGAACGAACCTTAGCCTCTCCCCTGTAGGCACCTTAGTCCGTGGTCTACTGCCCCTCCTATGAGCCTCAGCCTCCCTATTCTAAGCGCCCCTCCTGGCCTTCTCTCCCCAGGGCACTCATCTCCCTCATCTCTGCCTGGAAACTTTGGGGGCACCGCACCCCCACCCCCAGCTTCCTGGCTCCTCCCACCAGCCTTTTCTTTGTCAGTACAGGCCAGGCCCTGGCTGGCAGCAGCCACGGCCTGGCATGAGGAAGCCTCCAGGACGGGAAGACATTTGCTGAGGATGCTTAGCAACACTCTGAGTTAATTATTTAATTGGGTGAAACATCCATTAGGGAGGATTCTCACTTTCCAGACAGCCTGTGAGTAAACATGTCGAGAAGAGAAGAGTGAGGTGTTGGCGAAAGCTGCCATTCACCCTGGCTCCTCCCCAGCCCCCCACTCCTCAGCAGGGGAACGGGACCCCGAAGGACTCTGCCCAGACATTTCCCCTGGCTGGGCCAGGCAGGGCAGGCTGGCCGGGCAGGCCTCGTAGACAGACTGTGTCCGTGAAGATGGAATGGCTCAGGGCCCTGCTACCTGCCAGTTTGAGGAATGCGGCGTCAGGAAACCCACTCACACCAGGTGGCTCACTCCGGAGGGAATTTAATTTGAGAACCCAGTAACAGGAGTGTTGGAAGAGCTGAAAATGGGAAGGTGAGGCAACTTCAAGATTAATAATTGCAAGAAGCTGCTACTGCCCCTGGAGCTGGACAGTGGAGGAGAGGGCGTCCCCCAGAGCCCAGAGCTGGGACTGCCAGGTCAGAGCTACAACTCTGGAGGGGCCAACAGCTGGGAGCCGGAGGCCTTTGCCGGGAGTGTCTGACGGAAGTTGGAAGCACAGAATAGATGCCACTGTTAGCAGAGGGAGAGAGAAGACAAGAAATATTCTGGCCTGTTCCCTCTTTCTGCCTTCCAGTGCCTTACATTAGTTGAATGCAACAGGAAACCAGTGGACAGAGTGGCCCGAGAAATGTAATTTGCAGGAGTGGCTCCCTGCATGCAGAACAGTGCAGGGGAAGGGCAGGAAATGAATGCCAGTGCAAACAGGCAGTGACCAGCACATGAGCTGGGCAGCTCAGAGGCCGATCGCGGTGCCAGGTCTGCTGGTATGAAGAAGCTTTCGTTAGGAGAAGGAGACCTATGTTAGGGGCTGTGCTGCAGGTGTCTAGAAGAAAGAGAAGGCCTGGTTTGCTTGCACCTGTGCAAGGCTCTGCAGAGAAAACCCTTCTGGGCATGTTAACCAAGGAGATATTTAATACAGAGAATCAAGTACTTTCAAAATTGTTGGAGGGGCCAGTATAGAGGTTTCTAACCTGAACATCCAGGAATAATTTCCAGAAGAATTCTGAACTGACCTCAGCGGCACCACCACCTCTGAAACCATCCCTTGAACTATGGGTTTAAAACCATTGTGTCTGCAATACAGAGATCACAAAATCAGACTTGAGTGACTACTGACATTGTCATCACTGTCATTGCCTCATGACACGGAGAAGCTAGAGAATGAATCTGCAGAAAACAAACAAAAGGCCAGAAACAACCAGAGGCAGGAAACAGCCTCAGGCTCATGTCTACCTTCCAGATTTCAAGGTATAACCGACTGGTGGAATCCTATTCACTTCCAGAACCCTGGCTGCAAGGGGTTCTGGGAAATGTAGTTTTTCATTTTACAACACCTCCAGGCAAAAAGGAGATGGCAGGGAGGTTGAAGGAGCCCGCCCTAAGTGTCCACCACCCCATTTGGGGAAAGCTCCACCAGGTGGAAGAAACGGTGCAAGACCGTGGGACTCAATATATGTTGGGGACGCCAAACGGCACAGCAGTTCTGAGAGGGCAGCTCCCCCTCTGGCTTCCCAGAGTGGTAGGCTAACATATGTACGTTTAAGAGGGCTGCGCCCTGTACCGGCTCATTCCATTGTTCCACCTACCTCAGGATACAGGGTTTATTTAGTACGTCCCCACTTACTCACAGGGAACCAAGGCTCAGAAATAATGCGCCCAAGAGCACATGCAGGTAAAGGGCAGAGCGGGGCACAGAAGCAGGCTGCTTGACACCAAAGCCCTTTTGGCTGGGTGTGAAGAGAGGCATGGGAACAGAGTAGATGGGCGTGGGTGGGAGGGGGCTGAAGGAAGAGCTTCCAGGTGAGGATCCTGGCACGAGCAGACACACTGAGGGGTTTGGGCATGGTGAACATGGCCTGCTGCGAGCTGGGGGTGTGGTGAGGAGTGGGCATGCTGAGAAGGAGGGCAGAGACGGGGTGAAGCCATGATTGGAAGGAGCTTTCCTGCTGCATACACCATACGTACTCAATGGGCACAGAGGGAAGGGGAGCTACAGGCCTGGCACGGGGGCAAGAGCCCATGGGAGAAGGGGCAGGAATGGGAGGCAGGCACTGATGAGGCAAAGAGCAGGGCCAAGGCCAAAAGAGGAAGCTGAGGCTCAGGTGAGCACCAGAGCATGGGGGGTCCCTCACCCAGTTGGAAGCTGTTCTCTCCACCACCAAGT
Source organism: Felis catus (assembly GCF_018350175.1). NCBI lineage: Eukaryota > Metazoa > Chordata > Mammalia > Carnivora > Felidae > Felis > Felis catus. Next base: position 89,581,694 of record NC_058370.1, read on the forward strand.
AAACATCACTTCTGGGCTGGAGAACAGCCACTGCCAGGCGGAAACATAGCTGTGCTGACAGCTGGCGGGGGGGGGGGGGGGGCCTGCCTTATTCCTCCTCCAGAAAGCCTTCTTAGATTACATCCACCCATTGCTCCTAGAGCCAGGGCCAGCAGCATGGTATCTGTCCTGCATGGTTGCCCAGGCCCCATGGTCAGAAGAAGCCCCCCATGCTTGGTTTAGTGCTCTGCCATCACCGTCTGGGAATTCTCAATAATTTTTTTTTAATGTTGATTTATTTCCGAGAGAGAGAGAGAGAGAGAGAGAGAGAGAGAGCGAGCACAGGGGAGGGGAAAAGAGAGAGGGAGATAGAGGATCCAAAGACATCAGAGGATCTGATGCAGGACTCAATCTCATGAATCATGAGACCATGACCTGAGCTGAAGTCAGATGCTTAACTGACTGAGCCACCCAGGTGCCCCTCAATATTTTTTTAACCAGGGGCCCTGCATTTTCATTTTGCACTGGTCCCTGCAAACTATGAATTTAGTCCTGCCTGGAATGAAGAATAATTTAAGAAAGATTTCCACACATAACTCCTGGGGAGGGGGAGGGGGGGTAGTGTACGAAGCTCCCTCGGGACCTTTCAGGGAAGGTGGGTTGAAGGCCTTAAAAGGAATTCCTCCTGTTGTTTCCAATTTCATGTCTACCCCCTGCCTCCTCGATTCCCACACCTCACACACACCAGGAATATTCCTTTATAAACCTCTGTGACTTCCCCACATTCTGTACCCAGCCCTGCTGTAAGCTCTGAGAAGCAGGGCCTGTCATCCATCTGTTTAGTGCACATCTGACTCCCTCTGACTCCTCTCCACCCCCTCTGACTCCACAAATGGTCATGCATATAATGGGTGCTCCGTGGGGCTTGCTGAGCTGATCAGAAGGCCAGGCGGGGAACCTAGGTGGACAGACTGACCATTTCCCATGGTCCTCTTCAGCAGCCTAGGCAGAAGCGCAGGAGAGGAAGAAGGGAGGGAGTGTGTGTGTGCACGCGCATGTGTGTGTGTGTGTGAAGGAGGGGGCGCATAAAACAGAAACAAATAAAGAGTTCAAATGTGAAACGATTAAAAAAAATAAATCGAAGGGAGTGAGATAAGGCACTGGAGCCTCTGCTCCCTAGTTAACATTCATTGGATTGAATAATCAGGCTTCATTATCTCAAATTGTCTGCATATTTGCCCTCAAAATGCTAATTTACAGTTGGCTGGGAGCAGTCTCGGCCTATTTTGACTAAAATATTATTTCACTTTATTGAGCATTGTTCTTAGCTGTCGGGCATCTTGCTTTGCGAGGGAAAGGAGGGGAAGAAATAGAGGGAGAGAGGAAAACATTTTCTATCAAAGCTCTGCCCCGCTCAAGTCTGATTATGGGCTCCCTGTTTTGCGTAGAAATGGCATTTCTAAGCCTCCAAGTAAAATTAGAGTCTTTATCATTTTCTTTTAGGGGACAGACAGTTTATCATTAATCTCAGAGAAGGAAATAGGAGAAATAATTTTTTTGTTTGTTTTACTGAAGGGGTGAAAAATCTTGCTCATCACCCCCTCCTCCCTCCTCAGCACTGAAGCAGCCGGATGGTACTCCACCTCCACCTCCACCTCCACCTTCTCATGACCTCCAAAGGCCCGAATTCTCTGCCTCTTGTCCTTCTCTGTCCTCTAGGCCCCAGGAACCAAAAAATGGTCATAAGCCACTCACATCAGCTCTGGAGTCTGGCTGGAATTTCCCAGAATCTCAGCCTTGAAAGTCTACAGATGTGACCTCCAAATTTAATTCTAGGATTGAGTTAGAAAGACACGGCCTTCCTTGGAGCTAAAAGTCTGTAACGGTCCTTTCAAGTCTTTGCTCACACATGAACATGGTGTTTCAGACAGCAAGATGGGACTCTGGGCTGGGTTTTCAGCCTGGGGATGGACTGCACTGAGCCATCCTTACTCCCCACTCCCACCGCCACCCCACCCCCGCACCATGTCCCTGTGAATGGGGACAGGAACTAGCGTGACCTTCATCTGGGGCAGCCCAAGGCCGGGCCAGTTCTGTCTGTGGTTAAAGTCATGGGAGAAAGAACCTTAAAATCATTTTATTCCAATTCCCAGAATCAGATGACAAAACTGAGACCAGAAAGGAGGTTACAAATCTAGTTCTGGGTCATCTTGGTGACTCAGGTTACTGTTTGGAGGCTTCTCTCCTCTCCTCTATCAGACTCCTTGCTCTTTTCGGTCCACCCTCTTTCTATTTTTTTTGTAGTCTCTTCCCTGTCATAGCTCTTCTGTGGAACAATAAGCTTCTAGACTGCTAGTCCCTTCTGCCCTGCCTTCACTGTGAAGGCCAGCCCGGGAGAGAGGATGCCCAGCCAATAGGCCTCCAGCTATCCTGCTCCAAAGCTATCCCCACCCCAGTTAGTCAGGCCTTCCTCTCCTCCAAAGCCTGAGGAGGACATCCTCTTTTCTGCTTCAGAAGAAGCAGAACTTGCAGGTTCGCAGGCCAAGACCCAGGGCCACTGTGTACAGTCTGGCAGGTTGTACACTGCACAAGGGCCAGGTGGGCAGTGGGGCTGAAATCCAACTCTTTCTTTCTTCACTGAGTCCTGTGCCCTGTAGAATATGGAGCTGCCTCTACCCAGAAATATGCCAATGGGGCTAGCCATCCAGAGCTGGCTTACTTTTCTTTCTTTCTTTTTTTTTTTTAAATTTTTTTTAACGTTTATTTACTTTTGAGACAGAGAGAGACAGAGCATGAATGGGGGAGGGTCAGAGAGAGAGAGGGAGACACAGAATCTGAAACAGGCTCCAGGCTCTGAGCTGTCAGCACAGAGCCCGACGCGGGGCTCAAACTCACGAACCGTGAGATCATGACATGAGCCGAAGTCGGCCGCTTAACCGACTGAGCCACCTAGGTGCCCCAAGAGCTGGCTTACTTTTCTAACCCACCTGCCCAACCATCTCAGCTCAGCCTTCCCCCAGCACTCCTCTCCTTCTAAATCATCCTGAGACTGAAAGTGTTGCCTGGATTCAGGTCCAGACTTGACATGTCCAGTCCCTTTCCCTGCCCTGGGATCTGTGTGCTGCGTGGGGCCTTGCCATCTGTATTCAATTGGATTTGAGGCCTCCTGGCACTGCCTCTGTCCACTTACTGCAGCCAGCACCTGTCCCCATCTAGGTTTCCATGCACCCTGGTCACAATAGTTACTGCTGTCTTTCCGCTGCCTGACCTCCTGAGACACTGGACTCCCAGACCCTCTGTGCATGTCTCCCTAGCCAGCCCAGGCATAGGGTAACTGATCTGGGGATGTCATTAGGCATTTTACACACAAGTTTCCGGAAGGCAGCATCATAATACAGCCCGCAGGCACGACAGCCACCTACATGCACACAGAGCAGACATTACACACATACATCCCAGCCAGCACTGCACACACACCCCACAGATACCACTCACCCTCACCCTCAGCAAACACTACAAACACACAGACAGAACCCAAGAGATACTACATTACACGCCCACACTCAGCAGACACACACAGCCAACACCCCCCCCCCACCAACCTACACTCATGCCCAACGGAATCCACACACACCCTCCACTGACACCACATACACACACCTCCCCAGGCACACACACATCCATTCACAGCAGACACCAGACACACACACACCCCCAGCAGACATCGCATACACGCCCACCCATTCGCACGTGCTCTGTCACATTCACTGGAGCTGGTGGCCATGCACCTGGTACGATATGAGAAAGCTGAGAAGCCCCCACCAGCCCACGCCCACATGCATAAGGCGGTGTTGTGCCCTCATAATTTGCCTGATGCAATTACTAAACGTGAGGAGGAGATTCCACTGCTTCTGAGACGCGGGACTCTGGCTTTAGGTCAGCTCTGTCACTGCAGAGACATGTGACCCGGATCACCCTCTCCTCAACCGCAAATAAGGGGTTAGGACTTGTCCAGGCTTCAGTTGCCCCGGGGTTCAGCATATAGCACATACTGAGTGTCACCCTGGGCTGAGTGCTGCAGGCCAGATAAGGAATTCCAGGCCAGACTTGGGCTCTGTCCTTGGGGAGTCAGTGTCTGACTGGAGAGAGAAGCAGCGCTTAATATCAGAGGATGTGAGAACAAACACATACCAGATGTGCAAATTCACGCTCAGGCAGAAGCCCTGAGGATTAAATGGAGTTCAAGGTAAAGCAAGCAACCCCAGGGTGGCCGCTGCAGCTGGCCATGTCTAGAGGGAAAAATTCACACTTGGGGTGAGGAGGGTGGAAGATTCTGGGGGCATTTATTCATTCATCAGCTACATTTAGCACTCACTGTCTACGTAGGCACGGACTCCGAGGGATGTGGTCACTGCCTTGGGCAGCACCATCCCAGCTGGGAGTCAGTCAGTACCAACCAAGCGAATAGTGAAGATAACGTCAGGGTGATGTGCCTGATGTGCCTCAGGCTATGAGGCAAATCAGCAGGTCATGGGCAGTAACTGGAGCTCCCTTTGGCCAGGGGAGGGCTCACTTAGGACAATGAGGGCAGGCATGAGACCAAGGTGAGGCAAGGAGGCACTCTCTCTCAGGTGCTGACCCTGCATTGGCATGACCTTGAGAGGGAGTGCCTCCTTAAATTTGTGCCCTTCTTACCTCACCCTAGTCCTGGCCCTGTGCAAGGGTGTGGGGAGGGGAGGCACCTAGGCATGAGGTTCTAGGTCTCTGTCCAGTCCTTTTAGCCTGTTTTCTCTCCTACATCTCTGCTTGTACGTTCTATTTCTGCAGCCCTATGCTTACCCTACCCCAGCCTCTGCCCCCAGCCCTAGCTTTCCTTCTCTGGGCCTCAGGGTGTTGGAGGAGGCCTCTGCTCCAAGGTCCTGCTCCCGGCACCCTTAAGGACTGCAGCAACAAGACTTGCCCCTACACAGAGAAGCCAAGCTTTGAGCTGTCAGCTTAGGCCCAGGGAGGTCGCTCAGAAGGTCAAGCCTCATTTTTCTTGGCCTAGGGTGGCTGTTCTGGGAGAGGAAAGGGTGCATGCTGGAGGTCTGGAAGTGAGAGGGAAGAAAACTCACCCCAGCTGGTAAGTCTTGTCCCTGTGAGGCCATCGCTCAGTTCCTCTGCCCACAAAGGCTCTCATATTACTCTATTTCTCTCTTCCCCGGCACTGACCTCTCTCATTAAGGACTTGTAGAAGGGGCCATGTCTATTTCCCACTGGAAGCACTTGGGGCTCTGCACTCCACCTCCCTCAGTGAATGAATGACTGAATGAGGCCTCCACGAGGCCTAGGGCCCTTTGGGCAGACCATAGGAAGCAGGCCCTGGCCACTGCAGAAGCACTGGTGGTTTGAGTACACGGGGACCTCCCAACCCCCAGCTCCATACCGGGGCTCTCAGGATGTCAAGTCCAGCCGGGCCCCTGTGGATCCTCTGCAACCCCTCCCTGACCTTGCTTAGTACAGCGTGGTCTGAGGGTCTCACTTCCCTCGGCCTGGGGTGTGCCTGGACAAGTGTTCCCCTCCTCCCTCCACCCATCTTTCCCCAGGCAACCTCAATGCCCTTTCCAGGGACATTCTCCGCCTCCAAGTCCGGCTGGAGAGGGGCCGGGAGATCAGAGGAGTGAGGGACGGGGAGAGGGTCGTGACTGCATTCTAGGCGCAGGGTGTGGAGCGGGTCTCCCCTCCCGGGGCTGGGCTGAGCCCTAGCCGTCCGCGCTAATCAATGGGCCGCAGCCGGCGGGAGGGGCAGGGCGGGAGGATTAGGGGCGGAGAAGGGCAATTACCCCCACAGGCCGCGCTCCGGCTTTCCTCCCGCGGTGCGGCTCAAATGCCACATTTCGGATGCAACGCCGCGCTCGGCCTGTTTGCTCGGGAAGCCAGGGCCCCGGGGCAGGAAACCAACTCGCAAGTGTATCGGAGATTAGGGCCGGCGGCGGCGGGGGCGGACACTGGGCAAACACGCAGCGGCCGCCTCAATCCCCCGTCCTCGATTCTGCCCGCGGCAGTGCCGACCAGGCCGCGACTCTGCTGCGAGAGGCTGGGTGGCGGGGGAGGCCGGGGCCCCCTCCCCCGCCGGGGTGGTGGGGCTCTGCGCGCGCCCCTGGGGAGGCTTGGCCGCCCGGGCCCGCCAGCAGGTGGGGGCCGCTCCAAGGAGACAGGCACCAGGCGGAGGAGCAAAGCAATTTTTTCTCCCTTCCAATGTTAAGAATTTTGCACCCTTTCCTTAAGCTTACACGTGGAGGACGAACTCCCATAAAAATTGGCTTGGTACAAAAGGTCAAGGTGCGAGAAGGAGAGAGAGAGGGGGGGCGGGAGAGAGAGCAGGGCTGGAGAGGGGTTACGAGGCAGGGAAAGGGGGAAGGAACGGGAAGAGGGAAGGAGAGTGGGGGAAACCCAGGCATGGTCTCCTCTAGTCCCTCGGACCGTCGTTGGCTCGCCTTCCAGGGCTGGTTCTAAACCTCCCCTCTCCCCGCACCCCTAGTTCACCGTCTGCCGGCTGGCGCGAGGAACCCCTAGTTGGGTTTGGAGAAGGAAAAAGAGCCAAGAGTGGAGATATGAAGACGAGAGTGGTAGGCCGCAGATTTTCGGCCGCACCAGCGGTCCCCGGGGCGGAGCAGCCCCGAGCCAGCCCAGCGGGGCATGGCGCCTCCTGGTGTCCAGGGGACTGCGCTGCTTGGCGTTGACCGCCGCCCAAGCTCTGAGTCCTGGGCTGCTCAGGGAAGCAAGCCTTTGACAGGCTTCCAGCACCCCCAGGGGACATGTCCAGAGTCTTAAGCCAGATCTTCCAGGGCCCCAGAGGTTGGAAGGACAATCTAAAACTCCTGAGCAAATCCTCTTCTTGCTTCTGTGGGATAGCCCCACTCCAGCCTCTCCCACATCCCTAGCTAGAGCTCCTCTGCCCTGCCCACCCAACTTACCCTCAATCCCTGCTCCTTCCTGTTCCCTGAACAGACTGATCGCTTCTACAAACGCCTTTGCTCAGGATTCTCAGCGGTTCCAAATCTTGCCCGTTCACGAAGGCACAAATAGCTGCCAACCTTTCCCTCCAGAAAGCCCTCCAAGATTTCTGCAGCTCAGAGGCTTTTTGAACCAGTTTAGCACCTGATTTGGTCTTGGGATCCCTCTGGGAGGGACCTTAGCCATCTGTCTTCTTTAAAGACAGGCTATATGTTCTGTTGGAGCTGGGAGGTTTGGCCAGGGATAGACTTTCCCTCCACCTCCAGACAGATGCTGGAACTTGAAAAAGTAGTGGGCTGGTCCCTAAGGCACCTGTGCCTTTCCCTCAAGAGTGATACAGTTTCCCTCCCAGGGACCCTCACTGGTGCCTCACACAGAGGACTGGCTCCTCTGCCCCGCCCCCCCCCACCCCCCCAGCCTCCACCTTGGGAGATAAAACCAGTGCTTTATCACTGCTCTTTTTGTAGGTAATGAAGTCCTTTCCCATACATTGACATTTCTGAATTGAACAAACAAATCCAGTTCCCTGACCTGTGTGCCCCCTTCCTTTTCACCCTCCCCTAAGTTCCTTAGTGAGCTGCTGGAACCTCCAGAAGTGACCAGGTCAGGCAACTACCAGTTCCACGAGTGGAGGGATTCCAGCCTCACCTACAGAGAGGTTGTGGCTAAACCCACCAGGAACTTGCCCTCACTGTGGGTGAACATACTGGCCAGGCAGGCATTCAGCTTGTGGAGTGCAGCATAGCAACATCAGCTAATATTCAAATGAGCCGATCTCTTATCCCAGAAAGTGAACTTTTAAGAATTTCTCCTAAATAGGGGGTGCCTGGGTGGCTCAGTCGGTTAAGCCTCCAACTTGTGGTTTCGGCTCAGGTCATGATCTCACTGTTGGTGAGTTCAAGCCCCACATCGGGCTCCGCACTGACAGTGTGGAACCCACTTGAGATTCTCTCTCTTCCTCTCTCTCTCTGCCCCTTCCCTGCTCGCTCTGTGTCTCTCTCAAAATAAATAAACTTAAAAAAATTTTTTAATTAAAAAAAAAAAAAGAGTCTCTCCTAAATAGTAACTTGCAGGGAACACAGTGCCAGTAGGGATGCTTGTCCTGAAGGGACATGGAAAACCAAAGTAAGGCCTATCAGCGGCTGGCTGCCTCAGGTATATCAAGCATGCTGCACAACCACTTATTAAAAGTGAGGTGCAACTATATATATACCGACATAAGTGAACGCTAAGTGAAAAATGAAGCAAGTTAAAGAACAGTTTGAGTTACAGTTTGAGTCAATGATTTTTGTAAAAATCATTGTAATAAATATTTATGTTAGTGTATGTACAGAATAGAAATAAACCTGAAAAATGACGCTCACGGTGGTTATTTTGCTAGGGGATTATGGGAAGGCTTTCATTTTAATGGTAATTTCAGTATCTCTTTATTTTTATGCAACATGTATATATTAGTTTTGGAATCAGAAAAGAACCTATACTGCCAGGACAGAAGGGCCTTGGACATTTGAGGCTGGCCAGGATTGTGGTGTGGGAGCAGGAAAATGGGTCCCCTATGTACTACACGCTGCCACCTCCCAGCTGGGACTGTGTAGGAGGGAGGGTCGCTTCCCTTGCCCCTCACCCCTCCAGGGTCGGGAGAGGAATCAGATGAAAAATGAGATATTTTTCGTTTTGACATTCGGGTATCTCCTGCAGTTACATTCTCTAGCCTGGGAGGTGGGGGGTGCTTGTTTCTCCCCCCGCAGTGAGAAAGTGTTGACCACAACCAGCCCAAGAGCAGTGAGAGCAGCGGTGGTCGGCGCCCTCACCGCATCCTTTCTCCCGCCTGTGCTCTACTGCCCTCCGGACACAGCGCTGCGCCCCTCCTCCTCGACTCAGGCTTCATGTCCTGGAGCTTCTGAGGGGTCTACAGGCCAAACTGATCCTCTTAGGCTCCTTCGTAGGGGGCCTTGCCGCCTGCCGCATCACACGGTCTGCGCGCGCCCCCTGCTGCCTGCCGCGAGAGACACTTGCCATAGGCCCTGCCCTTCAATCTGCCCGTTCTAGGCACCCTCCACCTCTCGCGTCCAGGAGCATTCTCGTGGCCTTGCTGGGACCGTGCCCAGAAGGGATAGGCATTTAAAAAGCAAAATGGTGCCTCCATAAATGGAATCAGCACCCCCTTGAGGCTATCACCTCACTTTGCAAGGGGCCTAAGTGACTTCCCTGCATCTTGTCACACAGCAAGTCAGATACAGGGCCAGACCAGAGCCTAGGTTTCCTGACAGCAAGTCGAGAACTCTACAAACCACTGCTGAAACAGAGGGCTTAAATTCTCCAGGGCATTGTACGAGGAGCTTTCCAGAGACTTGAGAAAACCGGGTCCTGCCTCCCAGGAACCTTGAGCCCCAGAGCAGGTACAGGCCTGATTCTGGGTTCTGCACACACAGGCCAGTGGCCAGCATCATGAGTCCACCTGTTCTGTTTCTGGGCAGAGCCTACCCAGGCAGTGAGCACACAGGATCCTCCTCAGCACCAAGTTCAAATGTCATCCCAGCCAGCAGAGAAACACCAGCCCAGAAAACTCCAGAAGCATCCCCACCCCCCAGGCTGAGGCTATGAGTTCCCTGAGGAAGGGTGGACAATGTAAGGTCAGAGCCAGAGGAGCTTGGAGGCAGGAAGGAGTGTCCCTCTCTTCAGCCATGTACTAGCTGTATCACCTTGATAGGTGGCTTACCCTCCTTTCGGAGTCTTGTGTTCCTTATTTGTAAAGAGGTATTGATTTGGTCAAGGGAAAGCCAGAAGGCCAGGGTGGGTAGAGCAGAGTGTGTGCGTACATATGGGGTGAGGGGTGCTGAATAGTAGTGGATGAGATTAGAGAGAGAAGAGCTCTCGAGGGCCTTGTCAGTCTCTACCTGGGATGACTTGGGAAGTCATTGGAGGATATTTAGCAAAGAAGTGACCTGCTCTAAGCCCATTTACCAAAACTACCCTGGCTGCTGGGCTGGAGACTGGAAAGGGGCAAGGATGGGAGCAAAGACACAGATAGGTAGCTCTTGTAGTGATCCCAACAAAAGACAAGAGGCTCAGTCCCCCTATGGTAGCAGTGGAAGTGGCTGGATGAAGTCTGATTCTGGCTATATTTGGAAGGTAGGGCTTTATAAGAATTATGCTGATGGACTGGATATGAGGATGAGAGAAAGGCTGGCTCCAAGGAAGGCTGGGTTTTTTGGCCTGAACAGCTAAAGGGATGAAGTTGCCATTTTCTGGGATGGGAAAAGCTGCAAGGGGAGCAAGATGGGGACAGATGAGGAGGTGTGAGTCTCCCCAAACTCTCACTATGTGACTGTGCACACACCTAATGTAAGCCTAGGTCTGTCTGACTTCTGAGACCATTCTTCTTTTGCTCCACCACACTGCCTTCCCAGGGAAAAGGGAAAGCAAACGGGGTCCTATCCTTGCCTCCTCTGCCTTCCCCCAGGTCAGCATTTTCTGGTGAAGGGTTGGCTGGAAGGCTGGGACCTCTCTCAAACTCTCCACGTGACTAGCTTGGGCTTCTTAAATGGAAACTGGATCCTGAGAGTGAGCATCCCGAATGGCAGAGGGAAAACTTCAGATCATTAGGCCCAGCCTTAGAAGTTACACAGTGTCACTTTCTCTACATTCTACAGACTAAAACAAGTCATAGGTCTAGCCTAGATCCAAGAAGAGTGGCTGGGGAAGTGACAAGGCCTCTTTGTAGCAGATTATATGGGAGGAAAATATTATTACAGCCATCCTTAGAACCATACCCTACCACAGAATGTTTGTGTCCTGTATGCCCATCAGGCCTACTTTCCCAAGAGGACAGAGAAGGCTGTTCCTGTTGCTTTTCCTCCTGCCCTCTGCTATACTCCCAACTGGAGCTAGTTGAATTGGTTTGTCTCAGGTAGGGTCAGGGATCTGTTTGGTCCACAGAGACTCTGAGAATGACTGGCCTTGGCCAGTGTCTGTGAGGTCTGTTGCTTATTTACCAAGTAAGGTAGTGGGAAAAGAGTGGGCCAGGTGAACAGGTGCAGGAAGCTTTGGGGTTCACGGTTCTACCTCCTTCCTTCTGAGCAATGAGGGCAATTGGAATGAGAAGTCCAAAGCGGGTAGAGAGCCTTGCCATTCAAAGTATGGTCCCTAGGCCAGCAGCACTAGCATCACCCTGGAGTCTGTTAGAAACGCAGATGCTAAGGAGCCAACCCAGGCCTACTGATGCAGATCTACAATTTAACAAGATCCCACGGTGATTCATATGCATGTGAAGGTTTGAGAAGCATGTAGACTCTGGAACAGTGGTTCTCACCTTGGCTGCACAGTTGGAATCACCTGGGAAGGTTTTATAAGTCCTGATGCCCTGGCCACACCCCAGACCAACTAAATCAGCATCCCAAGGTGGAACTTGCATTAAGATGTTTTGCTCCCCACCAGACAGTTCCCACGGGGAGTGAGGAAGCCAAACTCCAAATGATTCCTGAGTCGGGACTCCTCTTTGGGCAAGCCCTACATGGCTCTTCTCTGGAAAGAAAGAAGTCAGGGCTGAGCTTCCAGTGAGGTCCAGCCCTCCCTCTCCTCACCAGAAGCTGTAGACATTCGTTTTCCCAGGTTATTCTCTGGACCCTGTAGGCTCTGGGTTCCAACCATGTTCCCCCTTCCCACGCCTACCTCTATGTTTGAAGCCAGGACTCCAAGGAGCAGCTCTCCATGTAAGTGTGAACAGCAAACAAATCAGTCTGGGCACAAACAAGGGCATTTCCTAACAGGAATCTCAGTTCAGTGCTGAACAAACAGGCAGCCAGAGCCCCCGCCCCACTCCTAGACCTCCAGCTGGCAGCAAGGCCCAGCCTCTGCACCTGGCCTGGAAAATGAGCTTCCCTGGGACTTTCAGTGCTCCTTCCCACTCAGTTCTCTTCCAACCTTTCCCCAACCCTTGACTCAACATCCCTAGCTTTAGTAGGGAGTGCCAAGGCTTGGTGAGAACCCCAGAAACCTGCCTGGGGGAAGAGGGGAGGTCTGGGCTGGTACGCAGAGCCTGTGACAGATCTGTTCTCCCCCTGCCCAACACCACCCAACACTTACCTGCAACACACACACACACACCATCACCACCACTATCTCTATTTTCCTTTCTTCTAAACACAGAAACCTCTTTCTAGATGGTTCTCCCATCCTCTCCCCTCTCCAATTCCATCTGATTATAAGACACTTGGAGAGGTCACATATGCCATAATCCAGTTCTTTTTATGTCTTTCCATTTTGTCAATATCTCTGAGTTTCTGGATCCTCAGATGGAGTTTGAATGCCCCTGATGCAGAGAGGAACTAAAGACTGAAGGGCAGCAACCTTAAAAAAAGAACCAACACCTTTGTTTGGTGTTGTCAGTTATGAGCAGTTAAAGCAAGGTAGTCCCTAAAAGGGTTCACCCTCTCTCACACATACTCTTCTACTACAATGCTATTCCCCCATTTACCCCAAAGGAAAAAAATCCTGCCCCAAGAGCTGTGGGCATGGAGTAGAAATCAATTCAATGAAACTCAATTCCAACCATTTCCTCTGACACCCTCGTCATGGAATTTAGAGTCAGATGGACCTGGATTTGAATTCAGATACTTGACTACCTGTAAACAAACCACCTAGCTCTCCAGATCCAGTTTCCTTGTCTGTGAAGTGGGAATAACAGCAAGACTGTGGGGATCAAGAAGATAGCATCAACATGCACCCTGCACGGTGCCTGTGGTATAACAGGGTTGGGTAGAGGACCATCCCTCTTTCTTGTCCATTTCTTCAGAAACTGAAGGAATAAGTTTCTGGAGAAACAGAATTCTGAAACTAGAGAAACAGAATTCACTTCAGCAAATAGGTTTGTGCCTACTACGTGCTAGGCACCGTGGCAGGCACGGCTGATGGATAAAAAGACAAATAAAGTGCTGATTTTATCTGGAAGCTGATAGAGTGATCTGGAAGCTGAATCCTGGACCCAGTTTTGCCTTTTGTGCAAATCACTCCCCATTTAGTTGGGCCTCAATGTCCTTCCTTTTTAGTACAAGAAAGGGCTTTGGCTAGTTTGCCAACGGCCCAATCAGCTCTAAAGTACTCTAAGTGGGTAGAACACAAACTACCGTCATTGCACGAGGGTTGTTCTTCTCTGATCATTCCCCCTTCTTCCCTCTGTCCTTGCCCATCCTTACAGCTGGCAGTCCCCCAAGGGGCCCATACTAACTAGCCCCTCTCTCTTCTCTCACAGCATTTTCTTTCTGCCTAATCTCACCCACTCCTTCCCTTCATAGGCTTTCCTCTCTTTGAAGGTTGTCTGCAGAGGAGAGCTTCCTCTAAGGAGCCTTCCTGATTCTCTGAAGTTATACTCTCTGCGCTTCATACTCCCATAGAATCTCCCCCGTCATGAGATTGTGAGTTCTCAATGGGAAGAAACTGTGTTCTTCATTCCTTTGTACCCCTCATTAACCCCGCACATAAAACAGGCCTCAAACAAACAGATGTTTGTTGACTTCAGTCTAATTGAAGAGCATAGGATTTCAGAGAAAGTCTTAAAAGCAGCGTACACACAAAAAAGTTAGGAAACAGTAGGTAACTGCAAAGTGCAATGTGTGTTGCCAGCATATATGGTGCCTCCCTGTGTGACTGTGCATTGCACGAAGAGAGGAACAAACAACAACCTTGTTTGCTCTTGGCCTGTCAGGTGCAAGGGGAGGCGGGAGGAGTAGATGAGGGGAGGAACAGGTGTGGGTTGGAGCTGAGACAGCCGGGCAGGGGGGAGGAGGTGTGTGGCTTCCCCACAGTAGCCTCGGGCCCTCTCATCCTGTGGGCTGGGCTTGACTTAAGGCCTGATGTGTGTGTGCCCTGCATTGTAGCTCCCAAGACCTGCACTTGCCCCCACTTAGCACCTTTCTTCTGGACGCAAAAACTTTGGAAAGTTGAGAGAGCAAGAGAGATGGAGAGACCCTGCACAAGAGAGGGCAAAAGGAGAAAAGGGACAAGAATTCTCAAGGATGTTGGGAGTAAGGGCAGCAGAGGGGCTCCCCCATAACACATCTCCATCTTTCCAGGTCCCCAGGAGCTCTGGGATCCTGACAAGGGGTCAAAATGTTCGTGTCTACAGCTGTGCTTCTTCCCTCAATCCAGAGAAAGAAACCCATTCTCTACCTAAGTGGCATAACCCAAGTGCAAAGCCTAAGTGATCAGTAACTATTAGCAATCATTATTATTACCATTTCCCCCCCTCCTTTTCCTCCTCTCTACGTTTCACACCTATAGGCAAGTATAGATTTAAAAAAAGAATATCATTATGTCCACCACCACGTACTGTATCAAACATTTTTACTACAGTTGTTTTGTTTTAAGAGATAAAAGATTACAGAAAATTGATGGCCTGTGTGCCCTCCTTACTCCTGTTCCCTTCCTCCTCCCCAGAGCTCACCCTTAGTTATCATATTTTTCATGCTCAAGAATGTCTTTATACTCATACCACATATTTATGACTTAAGTTATACATGTTTTAAACCTCTTTATAAATAGTGTAGTGGCTTTACATTGTGTCAACTTGGCTAAGCTAGGACTACGTTTCCCAGAATTTCCTTCCCTGCATGGTTCTGGGCTAGGGCTGGCCACAGGAGAAATCTGCATGCTACAGATTGGCAACAGAAGTGAAGTAGCAGCTGTCATGTTTACACTGTGGAAGGCAGGCCCTGTGGTGGCTCATGCATTATGACAGATTTGCTGGCTCACCTTGCTGGTGGGGGAAATGGGAGAAAGCAGATGGGCACAAAGCTCCTTTATTTCCCATCAGAGCCTCTACAGTTTCCCCCAACTCCTGGGCTAGTTGTGGATTTAGTTCTAAAACAAAGGACCAGATTCTTCTGCAGGTCACCTGAATTTAAAAAGTTAGAGGCTTAGAGGCGGTGTGAGACTGAAGCAGTTTCTAGCTCATTCTTGCTCTTCTTCCTGGATTCCAATTTGTCCTTGCTCCCCCATTTCACGTCCATCTTTCCTTCCCCACTGCCTGCCAGATTATCCATTGATTCTGTGATCTAATTAGATTTAAAGGCATAGATGACCCTTGCCAAGGATTACCAAGGGCTACCAGGGGTATAGGGATCACTAGTACTCCATGTCACAGAATGGGAGAAAAATGATCACCTGTAGACAACTGTAATTTAGTGCCTATAGAAGTCAGTGCTTTGATTGACCAAGTAGTTGCTTGAATATAATTAGAATAAGATTGGTGGATTGTTAAAATGCCCTGAAGAACTTGGGGGAAAGAATATGATGAGTTGGGGCTCTAAATTCCCATCTCAAGGTCAATGTAAGGGACCTGAAATTTTCTACAGCTGACGGAAGAATTTCTTTTACATTCAAGAAGAGTGGCAACAGGCTCAAGCTTATGGAATCTACTGGTCTTACCATGTATCCTGAAGCAGCTGGCCTGAGAGAACAATAGAATGGCCTTTTCAAGACTCAGTTACGGAACTACCTGTGTGGCAACACCTTGCAGGGCTTAGGTAATGTCCTTCAGGATGCAAGATGTTCTCTAAATCAGCAACTGATGTATACTGCTGTTTCTCCCACAGCAGTGGTTCGTGGATCAAGAAGCAGAGGTTAGAAATGAGAACAGCTTCCCTCAATAAAACACACAGTGCTTCTCTAGTAAAAATGTTGCTTTCTGTCTCTGAAACACTGAGTTCTGCTGATTTAAAAGTATTAGTTCCCGGGGCCCCTGAGTGGCTCAGTCGGTTGAGCTTCCGACTCCGCCTCAGGTCATGATCTCACGGTCTGTGAGTTCGAGCCCCGCGTTGGGCTTTGTGCTGACAGCTCGGAGCCTGGAGCCTGCTTCAGATTCCGTGTCTCCCTCTCTGACCCTCCCCCATTCATGCTCTGTCTCTCTCTGTCTCAAAAATAAACATTAAAAAAAATTAAAAAAAAATAAAAGTATTAGTTCCCAAAAGAGAAATATTCCCACAGAGAACACAGCAGTGGTTGCACTAAACTGGATGTTGAGTCTGGCCCCGGCTACTTTGAACTTCTCTTGCCAGTGAATCAACAGGCAAAAAAGAAGTTTATTGTATTGTCTGGGGTGACTAGTCTTGACTTCCAAAGGGGAGAATGGGGAGCCTCTTGGCATTCCCATTTCCTGTGATTAATGTCAATGGAAAAACTGCTACAACCCAATACAGAAAGAAGTGTTAATAGTCCAGACCAGAAACAAAGGTCACCTCACCAAGAAGAGAATATGAATGGGAAGTGGAAGAGGATTTATAAATACCAGCTAAAACAACACAATCAGCTGCAGAAATGAGGATGAAACTTTTCTTCTTATTTCAATGTAAATATTTTTGTGTTTTAATAAAAAAAATTTCTTTCCCCTCCCCATTCCTCTACTGTCTGAATAAGTTTTTAACATTATTTGTCAGTAATTAATTTACAGGATATCACAGGAGAAATGTGACTCAGCTGTAAGAGAAATGAACAACACTGAACTATGAATAAAGAGACTTTATATCCTCTTTTGGCGGGGAGCATTAAGAATGTACTTTTTATTTCTCCATATGGTTAACCAATTATCTGATAGGCTTTCATTGTGCAAGGGATAGATGCATCATGTTAAGTAGAGGCACAATTTGGCTATCATTGGCTTTTAAACTTCATTTCAAAGTTAAGTGTAGTGAAAACGGGTATTTATGGATGCCAAGTTGACAAAGGGTGGGCTGCGGTGGCTTTGTACTGTGCCAACTTAGCTAAGTTGGAATCCTACTTCCTAGAATTCCCTTTCCTGTATGGTACTGGGCTGGAGTTGGCCATTGGAGAAATTTGCATGAGATGTGAAAAGTATAAGTGAAGCAGCCATGTTTATACTTGGAAGGTTGTTATAGGGTCAGGGCTCTCCATTCTGTTCCACTGGCCCATTCATCTATCCCTATACCGATATCACACCGTGTTTATCACTCCAGCTTTATAAGAAGTGTTGCTATTGGGTAAGGCGAGTTCTTTCATCTTGTTCATTTTATTCATACTGTCTTAGATATTCTTGGTGCTTCCTTATACAGTTTTTTGAATCAATTTGTCAAGTTGTACAATTCCATAAATTTTAAAAATTCTCATTTCATTTCATTTTAAGATAATTTGGAGAAGAATTGTCATCTTTTGACTTTGAGTCTTCCTCTCCATATATTCAAGTCTTATTTCATGTCCCTCAATACTAACTTTCTCTTTAAACATTTTGCACATCTCTTAAGTTTATTCCTATGTATCTTATAGTTTATGAGGCAGTTACAAGTGAGATATATTTTCAGCTACATTCGCTAATAATATTTACCTTTACCAATTCTTATATACTGATCATGTTTCCAGAAAACTTTCTCTGTGGATTTGCATCAACTTTCTCTGTAGATAATCATATTGTCTACAAATAAGAGTAGTTTGGTGTCTCCCTTTCTAATTCTTATATCTTTCTTTTCGCGTCTTATTGCATTGGCTAAGATTGCCAGTACAATGATAAATAGACTCTATGGTAGTGGATATATATGTCTTATTCCTGACTTTAATTGGCACTGCTTCTGCAGTCTCATTTCTAAATATGATCTTTGCAGTAGGTTTTTACCCTTTAGTTTGGTAAAAGGTATAATTTTTAAATGAATTTATGTTGAATTTTATAAAAAAATTTTCTAGACCTATAAGATCATTATAGTTTTTTCTTCAACCTGTTTATATGCAATACCACTTTGATGACAACCTTTTACCCTTAAGTTTACTAAAACTTTACATTTTTAAATGATTGTAGAAAATTGATCAAATGCTCCTTCTGCATCTATTAAGAATGTTATATATTTTTCTTTAATCTGTTAATATGGTGTATTCCTTTTGTGTGTATGTGTGTGTGAAACTCTGTTTTAATAAGATTGAACCCTTTCCAGTATTCCTAAGCTGTAAACATTGGGAAACTGAAGTATCAAAGGAAACACATCAAGGATCATCTGTAACAGAGAAAAATCTTAAAATTTCTTATTGTCTTTATACAATCAATGCATAATATTTAAGTAAGCTGAATTCCTTATTAGGCATTTTTGCATATGCTGCCTTCTCCCTATCTTTCTGTGCCTTTATCTTTTCTTTGGCTTTCAACAGTTCTGCCTGGATAGCTTTATTTTCCAGTGCTATTTCCTGAGCTTTCTTAAGATCAGTCAATGCTTGGGGCACCTGGGTGGCTCAATCGATTAAGCATCCAACTTCAGCTCAGGTAAAATCTCATGGTCCATGAGTTCAAGCCCCACATCAGGCACTGTGCTGATAGCTCAGAGCCTGGAGCCTGCTTCACATGGGTTCTGTATCTCCCTCTCTCTCTGCCCCTACCTTGCTCGTGGTCTGTCTCTCTCCCTCTCTCAAAAATAAATAAATATTAAAAACAAAAAGGTCAGCCAATGCTTGATCTATTCTTTTAATCCTTGCCATCCCTGAGCTCTATAGTACCATGATTTGGTATTTGATGGGTCTATTTCAAGAGCCTCCAAACAACTGCCAATTGCTCCCTGCCAACTTGACATCTCCAGTTTACAGGCACCAATATTCAGCTCGCAGCTTAAAGCTGTCGGTGCAGCTTCAATCTATCTGCTTTCTCAATAAGTCTTTGAACCTTCCACATATCTTAAAACTTTCATATATTTTTTTAATGGCCATCTCCCAGTTCTGGGATTTGAAGAAAAGTATTTCCAATATTTTTAAGTCTTCTGTTATTAGTAACATTTTATCTATATCTTTTAAATCTATATCTGCATCCTCAGGGAAACCTGGATGACTGTCATCAGAACCATCTTTTGGAGATATGCTCCAATCATCCCCTTCCTTCAATTCTTTGCATTCTGCAATAACACACAATTTGGCAGGTTTTACACCTTTCACTTCTACATTTTCCAGTATCCTTGCCACACCCATTCCTTTAATTACTTGGCCAAGTATCACATGTTTCCCATCCAAATGAGGAGAGGGAAACTGTTGTGATAAAGAACTGAGAACCATTTGTATTTGCAACCTGCATTTGCCATGCTCGATAAATCTTCCTGATCATGCTTATAATAAAAATTTTCATCCTCAAATTTTTCACCGTAAATACTTTCTCGACCTGTCACATTTTGATTTGAGAAGTCTCCACCCTGAATCATAAATTTCTTAATAATCTGATGGAAAGGGCATCCTTCAAAATGGAGAGGTTTCCCAGTGGTGGGTCCAATACCTTTGTCTCCTGTACACATGCACAAAATTTTTCTGCAGTTTTGGGTACAATATCTGCAAGCAATTCTAAGACAATTCAACCAACTTGTTCCCCTCCAACATCCACCTCAGAAAAGACTTGGGAGTTACTAGGGTTGGAGGGCTGAGTTTGGGGGGATGGGTGCGGCATTTTGAATTGCAGATGTACTTGAGTGGGAACTCAGAGAACCTCTTGGACACCTGGCAGCGCAACCCGAAAGCCTGTTAATATGGTATATTCCTTAAGAGATTTTATGATGTTGAAATTCCTTACCTTTTCAGGACAAACCCTACTTGATTATGATTATTTTTATATAAGTGACCAAATTCAAATTGCTAAGATTTGACTTAACATCTGAGCACTTTAGCATCATAGGATAATTGGTTTATGATTTTTGTCTTGAATGGAATAATCTCTATTTTATTTCCAGCCTACTCTGTCATCATTCCAAATAATTTCTATTATACCTTTTCTCTTTTTACTCTTGATAAATCTTCATAGTGGTTTGTTTATTTTATTATCTCTTCCAAAGAACCATTTTGGATTTTGTTGATCTTCTCAACTGTACCATCTTTTTCTATTAACTGTATCTTTTTTTTCTATTTCATTACTTTTTGTTCTTATCTGAATTTTCCCTCTATTTTCTTTAGCTTTTTCCCCTATTGGTTTTTTCCTACATACTTATGTTGAACACAATTCATTTATTGCTAGTCTTTATTTTTATTGTAGCTTTTTGTTACAGAAATTTTTAAATATAAACAAAAGCAGAAAAACTACTATAATGAAACTCCATACACTCATCAGCCAGTTTCAACAATTTTCAACTCATTGCCAACCATGTGTTGGCCAATCACCCATCCCAGATTGCTTTGAAGCAAATTCTGATGCCATATATTTTCATGTGTAAATAGTGCAGCAGGTTTTTCTAAAACATAAGGACTTATTACATACAACCTAAAGAATTATCACTAACATACCTTAAAAATATACCGTTACAGGGGCGCCTGGGTGGCTCAGTGGGTTAAGTGTCCAACTTTGGCTCCAGTCATGATCTCGCGGTTTATGAGTTCCAGCCCCACGTCCAGCTCTGTGCTGACAGCTCAGAGCCTGGATCTGCTTCAGATTCTGTGTCTCCCCCTCTCTCTGCCCCTCCCATGCTCATGCTTTGTCTCTTTCTGTCTCTTTAAATAAACATTAAAAAATTTTTTTTAAATATACCATTACAATCCCTAAAAAAATAAAACAATAATCTTTCATGTCATTCAAGTTCCAGTATTCAAATTTCCTCAATTACCTCATAAATATTTATACAGTTTCTTTGACTCCTAATAAGGTCTAATAATTGCAATTGGTTAATATGTCTCTTATGACTGTTAACTTATAGGTTCTCTCTTCACCTTTTTTTTTCTTACGATTTATTTATTGATGAAGATAGATAGTGGGGCGCCTAGGTGGCTCAGTCGGTTAAGCATCTGACTCTTGGGTCAGCTCAGGTCATGATCTCATGGTTTGAGGGATCGAGCCACATGTCAGGCTCTGCACTGTTAGGTGTAGGATTCTCTCTCTCCCTCTCTCTATGCCCCCTCCCTCTCCCTCTCTCTCTCTGTACTCTGGATTTTGTGATTGCATCCCTGTGGTGTTTAAACATGTTGCTCTGGTCACTGTATTTCCTGTGACTTGGCAGTTAGATCTAAAGACTTGATCAGATTCAGGTTTGTGATAATAGGGACCACTGATGATCATTGCCACTATCCTTTATGCTGTTTTCTGTCCTGTCATTTTTGGTTGTCTGAAGTTTTTTTTTCCAGTAGATTCTTCAGGCAGAGATCGTGAGAATAGTATTTTCATATATATATATATACCTCTTCACTAAAACATCTTAAAGAGCAAATTCAAGAACCATGAGTTAGGAAAGCTATCCTGACCTACCATCTCTTTCTGGTTTAGAAACATTCATCTCAGGGGCGCCTGGGTGTCTCAGTCGGTTAAGCGTCCAACTTCAGCTCAGGTCACGATCTCGCGGTCCGTGAATTCGAGCCCCGCGTCGGGCTCTGGGCTGATGGCTCAGAGCCTGGAGCCTGCTTCCGATTCTGTGTCTCCCTCTCTCTCTCTGCCTCTCCCCCGTTCATGCTCTGTCTCTCTCTGTCTCAAAAATAAGTAAAAACATTAAAAAAAAATTAAAAAAAAAAGAAACACTCATCTCAGTTAAACATAGGGTAAGGTTCTCTTTCATGTTGTGTGAATGCTATTTGATTTGGACTTTTTTTCTCCAATTTCTTTGTATTTTCTGTTTACGGTTCTTTTTTAAAAAATTTGTCTCCTTTATTACCTTCTAGAAAAATGATAAAAATTTCCACATCCACACTGCTCCCCTTTTAAGACCCTTTGCTGTTTTGGGGGCACCTGGGTGGCTCAGTCAGTTAAACGTCTGACTCTTGATCTCCGCTCAGGTCATGATCTCACAGTTTGTGAGTTCGAGTCCTGCTTGGGGCTCTGCACTGACAGTGCTTGGGATTCTCTCTTCCTCTCTCTCTGCCCCTCCCCTTCTCTCTCTCTCTCTCAAAATAAATAAATGAACTTTAAAAAAAATAAAAATCAATTTCTAATCTTTAAAAAATAAAATAAACCCTTTGCTGGTTTCAAAGCATGTATTGTATTTCTGTTCTTTTAGTCTTTGTCCATGAATTTTTAATATACAACCTTAACTATTATTTTTGCTACTAAGAAATAAAATTAATCAATATTTTTAATTCTTCTCCTGATCATGACAATAACCTTTTAACAGGCCCATTGTTTAATATGCCCAATTTTATTATTGCTGTTGAAATTTTAATTTTGTAATTTAAAAACATTATTCTTAATAATTAATAGTTCATGAAAATTTATTGACAGATTAAAAAACCTCTATGCTTTTTTGTGTGTGCCTTTTGAGTTTTGTTTTTTCTTGCTAATCTACTCTTTAACATGTCTCTTATAAAGAAGCGTCTTTGGGTAGCAAACTCTCTTGGTCTTTGTATGTCTGAAAATGCTTCCATTTTTACCTCTCTCTTGAATAATAGTTTAATATGTTAAATGACATAAAATTGTCACTTTATGTTTATGTTTAGTATTATGATATATAATTATAGTTATCCAAATTATAGGATATAAACTGCTAGGTGGATAATCTCTCTCAATACAATGAAGAGATGTCTCCATTGTCTTTTTTCCCACTTTTTTCTGTTGTTGTATTACCATCTTTAAGTTTAAGTGTGAAGTCCAGAGGTATTAAATTCATTCACATGGTTGTAGAACCATCATCCCTATCAGTCCCCATGACTCTTCATCTTGTATAACTGAAACTCTTTACCCATTAGATGGTAACTCCCTGTACTCCCCTTCACCCTCTCCTGGAAACCACCATTATACATTGTCTTTATGATTTTGAACATGTACTTCATATAAACGGAATCATATAGTATTTGTCATTCTGTACTTACTTTACTGAGTATATTGTCCTCAAGTTTCATCCATGTTATAGTGTATGGCAGAATTTCTTTCCTTTTTAAGGCTGAATAATATTCCATTGTGTGTGTATACCACATTTTGCTAATCCATTCAACCACTGATGGACACAGGTTGCTTCCATGTTTTAGCTATCGTGAATAATGCTTTTGTGAACATGGGTGTACAAATATCTCTTCCAGACCCTGCTGTCAATTCTTTTGGGTAAAAACCAAGAAGTGGAATTGCTGGGCCATATGGTAATTCTATTTTTAATTTTTTGAGGAACTGTCATACTGTTTTCCATAGCAGCTTTACCTTTTACATTCCCATCAACAGTGCACGAGGTTTCCAATGTCTCTACATCCTCACCAGCACTTATTGTTTCCCGTCTTTTGGGTAGTGGCCATCCTACTGGCCGTATGAGGTGGTATCTCACTGCAGTTTTGATTTGCATTTCCCTAATGTTTAGCGATGTCGAACATCTTTTCACATGGTCATTGGCCATTTGCACATCGTTGGTGAAACATCTATTCAGATCCTTTGCCTATTTTTTAATTGGATTGCTTTTTTATTATTGAATTGTAATAGTTCTTTATATATCTTAGCTATAATTGTCTTATCAGATATATGATTTACCAATATTTTCTCCCATTCTGTGGGTTGTCTTTTTACTGTGTTGATAGTGTCTTTTTTTTAAGTTTTTATTTAAATTCCAGTTAACATACAGTGTAATATTAGTTTCAGGTGTACAATATAGTGATTCAACACTTTCGTCCAACACCCAGTACTCATCACAACAAGGGCATGTTGATAGTTGTGTTTTGATGCACAAATTACTAAAAATTTTCACGAAGTCCAATTTGTCTATTTTTCCTTTTGTGTTATAGTCAGGAAATCATTGCCAAATACAATGTTGTGAAGCTTTTGTCTTATGTTTTCTTCTAAGAGTTTTATTGTTTTAGGTCTTACATTTAGGTCTTTGAGCAATTTTTAGTTAATTTTTGTATGTGGTGTTGGGTAAGGGTCCACCTTCATTATTTTGCATGTGGATATACAGTACCATTTGTTGAAAAGACTGTTTTTTTACCCATTTAATGGTCTTGGAGTCCTTGTCAAGAATCATTTGGCCATATACATAAGGGTTTAATTCTGGGCTCTCTATTCTATTCTATGGGTCTATATGTCTGCTTTATGCCAATACCACTCTGTTTTTATTACTGTATCTTTGAACTAAGTTTTGAAATCAGGAAGTAGAAGTCTTCCAGTGTTTTTCTTCTTTTTCAGTATCGATTTGGCTATACAGGGTCACTTGAAATTCCATACAAATTTTAAGATGGGTTTTCCTATTTCTGTGAAAAACATCATTGGGATTTTAATAGGCATTGAATCTACAGATCACTTTGGGTAGCATTGACATTTTAACAATATTGCCTTCCGGGGCGCCTGGGTGGCGCAGTCGGTTAAGCGTCCGACTTCAGCCAGGTCACGATCTCGCGGTCCGTGAGTTCGAGCCCCGCGTCGGGCTCTGGGCTGATGGCTCAGAGCCTGGAGCCTGTTTCCGATTCTGTGTCTCCCTCTCTCTCTGCCCCTCTCCCGTTCATGCTCTGTCTCTCTCTGTCCCAAAAATAAATAAACGTTGAAAAAAAAAAAAAGTAAAAATTTAAAAAAAACAAAAAAAAACCAATATTGCCTTCCAATCCATGAACATAGAATCTATTTCCATTTGTGTCTTCTCCAATTCTTTCAGCAATGCTTTCTAGTTTTCATTGTACAAGTCTTTCACCTCATTGGTTAAGTTAATTCCTAAGTATTTTATTCATTTTGATGCTACTGTAAATGGAATTGTTTTTATAATTTGTTTTCAGATTGTTCATTGTTTGTGTATAGAAATGCAAATTATTTTCATGTGTTGACTTTGATTCTGCTACTTTGTTGAATTCATGATTTATTCTAACAGGTTTTTTTGTGTGTGGAATCTTTAGAGTTTTCTACATATAAAGCCATATTATCTGCAAACAGAGATATTTTACTTCTTTTTCACTTTGGATGCCTTTTATTTCTTTTTTTTTTAAGTTTATTTATTTTTGAGAGAGAGAGATAACACAAGCAGGGGAAGGGCAAAGAGAGAGGGAGAGAATCCCAAGCAGGTTCTGTGCTGTCAGCATGCAGCAGCCTGATGTGGGGCTTGATCACATGAACCATGAGATCATGACCCCAGCCAAAACTAAGAGTTGGATGTTTAACCAACTGAGCCACCCAGGCACCCCTTATTTCTTGTTGGAAATTTTTTAGTAATCTCTACACCAATGGGGGCTCAAACTCATGACTCTGAGATCAAGAGCTATATGTTCTTCCAACTGAACCAGCCAGGTGCCCCAACAGTTGTATTCTGTTTTTGTTTTTAAATTTTTTAAGTTTATTTATTTATTTTGAGAGAGAAAGAGACAGCGTGAATAGGGGAACGGCAGAGAGAGAGAAGCAGAGAGAGAGAATCCCAAGCGGCCTCCATGTTGTCAGCACAGAGCTGGACACAGGGCTCGAACCCTTATACTGTGAGATCATAACCTGAGCCCAAGTCCAACACTTAACTGACAGAGCCACTCAGGCGCCCCTTCCAGTCGTGTTCTGAATACAAGTGGTGAAAGCCTTGATCCTGATTTTAGAGGAAAAGTCTTTCATCATTGGATATAATGTTTACTATGCATTTTTATTCTATGATTCTTACTAGGTTGAGATAGTTTTCTTCTATCCCTAGTTTGTTGAGTATTTATCATGAAAGTGTGAAATGTGCTAAATTTTATCAAATACGTTTTCTGCATCAGTTGAGATGATAATGTGTTTTACCCCCTGTATGTTGATGTGGTGAATTATATTCATCAATTTTCATATGTTGAACCATCCTTGCATTCCAGTAATAAATCCCACTTAGTCATGGTGTATAACCTTTTAATATGCTACAGAATTCTGTTTGCTAATATTTTGTTGAGGTTTTTGCACCTATGTTCATCAGGGATATTAGACTGTAGTTTTCTTGTAGTGTCTTTGTTTGGCTATCCTGTATCAGGTAATGCTGACATCACAAAAATGAGGAAGTGTTCCCTCCTCTTCAATTTTTTAGAAAAGTTTGAGAAGGATTGTATTAGTACTTCTTGGTAGAATTCCCCTGTGAAGCCATCAGGTCCAGAGGTTTTCTTTGTTTGAAGATCTCTGAATACTGATTCAATCTTCTTACTAGTTATAGGTCTATTCCAATTTTCTATTTCTTTGTGATTTAGTCTTGGTAGGTTGTGTGTTTCTAGGAACTTGTCCATTTCATATAGGTTATCCAACTTTGGCATACAATTGTTCATAGTATTGTCTCATAATCCTTTTATTTCTATAAAATTGGTAATAATGTCCCATCTTCATTTCTCATTTAGTAATTTGAGTCTTGACTTTTCTTCTTAGTCCATCTAGCTAAAGGTTTGGCAATTTTGTTGATATTTTGAAGAACCAACTTTTGGTTTCATTAATCTTCTCTATTGCTTTTCTATCCTCTATTTCATTTATCTCTGTTTTAATCTTTATTATTTCCTTCCTTCTGTTATCTTTGGTTTTAGTTTATTCTTCTTTTTCTATTTCCTTAAGTTGAAAATTATGTTGTTGATCTGAGATCTCTCTCTTGAATGTAAGCATTTATAATTATAAATTCCCCCCTTGGTAGCACTTCCATTGAACCCTATGAGTTTTGGTATGTTATGTTTCATTTTTGTTCATCTCTAAGATTTTCTCATATCCCTCATGATTTTTGTTTTTATTTATTGTTTGTTTAAAATTGTGTGGCTGGGGCGCCTGGGTGGCGCAGTCAGTTAAGCATCCGACTTCAGCCAGGTCACGATCTCGCGGCCCGTGAGTTCGAGCCCCGCATCAGGCTCTGGGCTGATGGCTCAGAGCCTGGAGCCTGTTTCCGATTCTGTGTCTCCCTCTCTCTCTGCCCCTCCCCCGTTCGTGCTCTGTCTCTCTCTGTCCCAAAAATAAATAAAAACGTTGAAAAAAAATTAAAAAAAAAAAAGTGTGTGGCTTAGTTTTTTTGTGAATTTTCCAGCTTTCCTTTTTTTATTCACTTCTAACTTCATCTCATTGCTGTTGGAGGAGATACTTTTAAAATCTATATTTTAAAATCTATTGAGACTTAATTTGTGACCTAATATATAGTCTATCCTAGAAAATGTTCCATGTGCACTTGAGAAAAAAAAATGTGAATTCTGTTGTTAGGTAGAGTGGTCTATATATGTCTGTTAGATTTAACAGTTTTATTGTGTTAAGTCTTCTATTTCCCTACTTATCTTCTGTCTGGTTGTTCTATACATTATTGTGAGTAGGTTATAGAAGCCTCCAGCTTTTACCGTAAAACTGTGCATTTCTCCCTTCAATTCTATCAGTTTTTGCTTCATATATTTTGGTCCGTCACAAAGTACGTAACTATTTGCATTAAACTTCTTGCTATGTTGAACTTTGTGTAATATATAATGTCCTTATTTGTCTCTTATAACCTTTTTTGGTTTATAATCTATGTTGCCTGATATTAGTATATCCACACCTGCTCTTTTTCGGTTACTATTTGCATGTAATATCTTATTCTATTGTCCCACTTTCAATTTCCTTGTGTCTTTGGATCTCCAGTGAGATATAGTGTTGATATAATAGATTTGGATCATTTGTTTTTATCTATCTATAAATATGCCCTTTTTGTCCCCATATACACAATAACAATTTTATCTTTAGGCACCAGACCAAAGTGATAGCGAAAGTGAGGAGGAGTTTGGCAAATGATTGTAGGTGCTTCTATTCCCCTAACCTTTGGGCGAACAAATATGAGGAACATCCTTCTGAGGAACATCCTCTCTGGAGGACATAACTAGGTATCTCCTGCTGGAGGGGATAGAAGTTGCTTTCATCTCTACTTTCAGCAAAAGGTACTTGTAGTTTTTGACTGCAGGAGTCAAATTCTGTAATATTTAACTTTCTTTTACAAATATAACAAATGTAAAATTAAACCATGATGCTACGGAATGTTAAGCCAATCCAAATAAGGATTTCATAATTTGATAAATCTGACTGAAGTAAATTTTCAATAGAGATAATACAAACTGAGAAAAATATCTACCAACAGTCATAAAATGGATACTACTAATAAAAAAAAGAACAGAATATTATATTTAAATATTTACACTGAAATCAAAAAACATCAAATTTACAAAGTATACAGAGCTTCACATCCACAAAGAAATAAACTAAGATTCAAAAGATTAAATGATGGAAATACTTTAGTGTAGAGAAAAGCTTGTGTCAAACCCTAGTTTTGTCATTTACCAGCTGAGTGATCTTGGCTATTGTTAATCAGCTTCTCAGAGTTTTAATTTCCTCACCTGTACAAAGTAAATGTATTATTTGATTTACAAAGTGGCTATTAAGATTTAATATGATAAAATACCTAGTTCAGTTTCTCAAAGCCTAACAACTGCTCAATAATTATTATGATCTTACCCAAAGTCACAAAACCTGTTGGCAGAGCTGGTACTGGAACCCAGGTGTCTTGACTATTGGTTGATGTACTGCCCTTTCCAAGGCTGCACTGTTTCAAGGCTTACATTTAAGTCATGTTAAAACTAAGATTCAACTCCACTGGTATACAATATGGATGGACATATGCATATGACTTCAACTAAACCAAGGTCAAGGTCTGATCTTTGTGAATAAATTGATTGGCCATATTTCATTCAGCCCCATCTTCAGAAAGTCACTTCCATGAACTGAGTAAGAGTGAATCAGGTATGATACTAAACTGTTTATTAAACCACTTCTATGTAATTATCTCTCTTTAACCTATTTCTGTTCTCTCTGGAGGACATAACTAGATTAATTCCAAAGTTCACCTTTGATATTTTTATGTTCATACACGAAGTACAGAACATTGATACACCATTATATAAAGGGAATTTGTGAATCTCAAACAAGAAGAAATGCACATGTAGAGCTTTTCTCCCTATGCATTACCCACCCCCTTAAAAAAAAAAAAAAACACTGCTTTTGTCCAGTTGGACATGGTAGACCATATTTAGTGGAGTATGTCTGACGACCCTTGGGAAAAATCGAAGAAGTTCTTTTCTCATTGGATGGGATATAATCTCTGTTTTCTGATTGGGAAGTTTAATCCATTTACATTTAAAGTAATTACCAATAAGGAGGGCCTTACATCTGTCATTGTGCTATTCATTTTCTATATGCCTTATAATAGCTATTTTGTCCCTCATTTCCAGCATTACTGTCTTATTTTGTGTCTGGTTGATTTTTTTTTTGTAGTGAATTGTTTAAATTCATTTCTCATTTCCTTTTCTGTACACTCTATAACTATTTTCTTTATGGTTACCATCAGGATTACATTAAACATCCTAAAGTTATAACACTCTAATTTGAATTTATACCAGCTTAACTTCAATAATATTACAAAAACTCTGCTCCTTTACAGCTTTGTCTCCATCTCTTTTCAGTTGTTTTTGCCACAAAATTACATCTTTATATATTGTATGCCAAAAAACATAAATAAATATTTTAAATGTGCTAGTTTCTTAAATTATGTAGAAAGCAAGATTTGCAGTTACAAACCAAAGTTAGAATAATACTAGCTTTTACATACAAATTGTTTTTTCTTTAAATGTATTAATCTCTTATCATGTAGAAAACAAAAAGTACAGTTACAAGCCATCATTACAATTAATTTTTAAATTTTTGTGTATTTGAATCAATCAATACTTTCATTTATAGCTTCAGATTTTGACTCATCCTTTAATTTTTTTTAAGTTTATTTATTCACTTTGAGAGAGACGGGGGGGGGGGGGGGGGGGGCGAGTGAGAGAGAGGAGAATCCCAAGCAGACTCAGCACTGTCAATGTAGAGCCCGATGCAGGGCTCGAACCCACAAAATGTGAGATCGAATGTGGTTTCTGAGCCGAAACCAAGAGTTGGACGCTCAACTGACTGAGCCACCCAGGCACCCTTTGACTCATCCTTTAAAAATCTTTTCCCTAACAGCTACACAAAAATCAATTCCAGACCTAAATGTAAAAGCTGAAATAACAAGGAAGGGGCGCCTGGGTGGTGCAGTCGGTTAAGCGTCCGGCTTCAGCCAGGTCACGATCTCGCGGTCCGTGAGTTCGAGCCCCGCGTCAGGCTCTGGGCTGATGGCTCAGAGCCTGGAGCCTGTTTCCGATTCTGTGTCTCCCTCTCTCTCTGCCCCTCCCCCGTTCCCGGTTCATGCTCTGTCTCTCTCTGTCCCAAAAATAAATAAACGTTCAAAAAAAGAAAATTTTAAAATAACAAGGAAAAAAAAAATAACAGGAGAGTATCTTCATGACTAGGGGCAGGGAAAGGTTTCTTTTAAAGGACACAAAAGCAGATAATTAAACTTTATTAAAATTGGTAATTTTTGTTCATAAAAAGACCAACAATAAAAGAATGAAAAGGCAGACCCCAGAATGGGAGAAGATATTTTCTTCTCTTTACAGTGCAACAAAGAACTTGATCCCAAAATATCTATCTATATGTAAACCATCTTACAAATGAATAAAGAAAAGATAGTAACCCAATGTAAAAATAAGCAAAGCACTTAACAGGCACTTCACACAAAAAAGGATATCCAAGTGGTTGATAAACTTATGAAAAGATGCTGAACATAAACATCTTCAGGGAAATAATTGCAAATTAAAACCACATTTTGCTAAATGACACATAGCTAAGAGATTTAAATGTTGACAGTCTGTTAACCTCTCTTGCTCTTTTTACTAATATTTAAATTGAGAATATTAATACCTGTCCTTAGAGGAATTTATAGCCTAAGTGAAATAACAGAAAACAGATAACTATGTACTGGACAGTGAATTGTGTACTAACTCCAGAGCTAGAGACACAGTGAGTACATTCTTTACCAAAAAATCAGCACAAATAGACTTAAAATGTTCTTAAGCCTTCCATCTTTTTCCAACAAGTTTTTTCTTGTTCTTTGTCAACTCCCCCTAATTCCAGGATGCCTGCTGCTGCAGATTAGCCCATTGAGAGTCTCAGTGCATAAAGTGACACAAACCAGACCCTTGGCCCTATAAATCTGTCCTCATCCTATCTCTCACTGAACACTTTTAAGAAGTTTAGCCCAACACATCTACCAATGTAAATAGCCTCTCTCCTCCCCATAATAGTTACCATTTAACTAAAAACACCATCTCATTTAATTCGTGTACCAATCCCATCAGGTGGGTATTATTTTCTCACTTAATAAATCATTCCCATTTTATAAGAAATTAGAGGCTTGGAGTGAATAATCCACTTATCCAAAGTCACAGAAATGACAGATTTTTAAAAAAATTAATGTTACATTATTTTTTAGTATATACGCAATCAGGGGATGTAGACAACAGTAAATTTTTAATTAGGATGAAGAATGGAATTTATAATTGTAATCTAGACCTAGAGAAAAGCTAAGATTTACTGAACATTAGATAGATTTTTTTAATATTTAAAAAAAGCGCAATTTTTCACTTATTATTTTTCAGTCACTATGCCAGCTACCAAAGATACCAAGATAAGACTTCATAAATACCATCACCTTGGTCATTGGTTCTCAATGTACAGTTCCGAGATCAACAGCATCAGCATCACCTAAGAAACTGTTTAAAATTAATATTTTTAAGCAGCACCTACATTACTGAATCAGAAACTCTCAGGATGGTGCCCAGTAATCTGTGTTATGAATGTTGTAGGTGATCCTGATGCATGAGAAGCACTGCCCTAAATCATCACTCTAGTCTCCCAGGTGAGGAAATTTAGGAGGTGACTTGAGAGTATGGATCAAAACAAAGATTTGCTAGAAACCAGTCTCCACTATGCCAATAATAGAAATGATGGAATGTAAATATAGGTTTATCCAACCCCAAAATCCACATTTTTTTTTAAAGTTTATCTATTTAAGAGAGAGAGAGAGAGAGTGCGCACACACAGGAGAGAAAGAAGCCCCAAATCCACATTTTCTATCCCTGTGCTCCACTGACCCCTAACAGCATGAGCTGTTATTGTCTTTATGGGTCTGAAGAAGTGGGTGCCCATGTCCCTCCTCATAGGCATGCTGTTGGCACCTTGATACTGCCATTGGCGTGGGGGGGGGGAGTCCTGGGGGGGTGACATAGCCCCTCCCTCTTTGAGAAAAATCTCCTTAAAAGCAAATATGTTGAGAAATGGAGTGGTGTGTGTAGGATTTGGGAGTTATGGGGGGAAGGGGTCCTCCAGAACTTACACTTGATTGCCCCAGTAAGTCTGACCTCAGGTAAGTGAGACCCTATCTTCTGAGTTTGCATCTCACCCATCCTTCCCCAGAGCTGTCACTGTGTTCCCTCATCTCTGACTTAGCCCCCCCCCCGCCCCCCGCCACCCTCCACAGTAAGGCTACACTGGGACTATCTGGACCACCCACTGATGATTTCACCCACAATCTCAGCTTCCAGGCTGCTTGGAGTACTGTCCAGAAGGTGGGGCCGGTATTTGCTGAGTGGGAACGACAGAGGACAGGTAGCTGCTCACTCCAGCAAGGTTCCCCTGGTCCCCCACATGGCAGAGCAGACAGAGGCATATTTGTGTCCTAAATAGCTGATGCCTGTTGACAATGACATGGAACTGCCTTCGATTGAGTAGTTTCAATGTTAGGCATTAATTTGAGGAGGCAGAATGCAGTAGGAGCCTGGGAAGCAAGAAGCCCTGGGAGCTCCACAATCCCAGCACAAAGATCACCAAGCACCAGGCCAGTTCTAAATGCTTTATATGCATTAGCTCAGGTAATCCGCACAGCAACTCCGTGAGATAGCTACTATTACCATCCACGTTACAGGTAAGGAAACACAAACAGTAACTTGTAATTTGCCCAAGGACAACAGCTAGAAGTACTCATTATTCATCTGTAAACCAGGGATACAAATGCCGGCCCTACACCTACAGAACTCAAGGAGTTTTGTAGTAACTCCTATGTATTGGTAGTAAAGAGTATTTCTTAACCTGGAACTGTTACAGTTTTTTCCCCTTCCACCTTTTTAGACAGAGGAAAGTTCCTGGAAAAATCCAAAAGAAAGTGGTGACCATGGAGGTGTCTCCACTCAAGGAAACTGAGTGGCTGGGGGACAGGATGGGAAATTTACTTTTCACTGTATTTATCAATATATTTAAATTAGATTTTATGTATGTATGTATGTATGTATGTACGTATGTATGTATGTATGTATTTAAAGTCTGCTCAGCCCCAGGTGAAGCTGCAGCGAGCTAGGGTCCTTTTCCGACCGCACCAAGGAGGGCATTTTTAAATACGGAGTTAAGGGAGGGAGTGCCCACCTTGATTTGGCGGCTTGACCGGCTTTGGAGGGTGGGGGCTTCGCAGCGCGCTGGTGGCCCCGCCTAGGCGGCTGGAAGAAAAGGCCGACCCCGGCCCCGCCCCGCCTCGCCAAATTTAAGAGCCCGCGTCCACCGCCGGGAATGCTCCTGGCCAACAAGTCTCTCTCCCTTTTGCGTGGTGCTCCCCCTCGTCCCTCGCGCTCCCTGCACGGCTGCCCACAGGCCGTGGCTTCACTCCCTGTGCCCGACAGGGCAGGGGCCGCGCCATGCCCAGCCCAGTGCCGCGAGGCAGCCGGCCGCCCGCTCCCCCGGGCGCAGGAGACGAGACCTCGGAGCTCCAGCGCCGCCCCGCGGGTCCAAGCAGGCCCCGCGCTCCCGGGCGCCTCGAGTCTTCCTTCTCCGTCGAGGCCATCCTGGCCAGGCCTGCCCGCCGCGCGCCCCCCGCCGCCGCCCCAATGTCCGGCGTCGCCGCGGACCTCGGCTCGGCTCCCTCCCGGTTTCCCGCGACGTGGCTGCCGGCCTACCTGAGCGTGAGTCTCTACCAGCCGTGCCCCCAGCTGCCCCGGACGGGGCTCCGCGTGGCTCACCTCTACGGCCTCCAGGGCCTCGGCGTCACAGGTACGAGCTGCTCGGGCGCCCGGGAACCGGGCGGGCGGCCGAAGCGTGGCAGCCGCGACAGCGGGCACAGGATAGAGACGTCCCTGAGTTTTGAGAACCACGCACGGTCGGTGGGAAGGGGCCCAATGACCCTTCACCTTGCCGTTGAACCCGAAGCCCAAGAGAGGGACTGGCCGAGAACAGACCACTGCACGAGGCTTCCCCCGCACGCACGCTGCTGAGGTGGGAGGAGATGTGTGTGAGCGCGCGGGTGCAGAGCAGAAGGTGCGGGGAAGGTCAGAGGGGGCCTCGGAAGACTGGGACAAGACCAGCCCTGGGGCTGCAGAGCGTCTCTTCTGGAGAATTAGTCTCTCGCTCCTTCCACAGCCCCTTTGAATAACGACTGTTAGCTTAGACTCTTCCCCAAAGTAGCTCTCTTCTGGAACGCGCGGCCCAGTTAGCTGGGGGAAGCGGCTGCTGCGGTGGTGAGGTTCATCGAGGAGCTCTTAGCTGGCAAATGGCGGGACCCCAGTACCGCCTCCACCGCTCACGCCCAGTCCGGGTGAGCATAAAGCCCCACACTTAACTGCTCTCTGAGCCTGCTTGCGTATCTTAAAAGAGGAACCTCGGGCTCTGGGGCTCAGGCACTTAAACCCCAACGAGAATTTAACTGTGTACCTAACGTTCTCCTCTAGCATTTACATCCACCCACAGGAGCTTTTGCCATTTTTGGCAATCTGATTCACGGTTCCCCACCTCCCCTTGAGGAAAACAGGAGCAAGATTAACGCAAGCCTTGTCAACCCATACCAAGATCCATGTAACACAATCTTACCTGGTGCCTACTCCCTGGGTTCTTTCCATTCTGCATTTCCACCCCTTTCAGCTGAGCATTTCTCCACCCTTCCCTTCAGAGAAAGCCTAGGCTCTCAACCTCATCCAGATTCGTGCCACTGCATCTGAGCGACATGCCCAAGTTTCCAAAACAACTTTCCCTAACTGCCTCACACAGCTGAGGTCTGAATTGCAGCTTACTGCTTTGTATTACAGTTAATCTCATTTTCAAATTAGTTTTTTTTTTTTTTTAATGTATGTTTGTTTGTTTGAGAGTGTGTGCTTGAGCAGGTATGGGGCAGAGAGAGAGGGAGAGAGAGAGAGAGAGAGAGAGAGAGAGAGAGAGAGAGAGAGGAGAGAATCCCATCCCAAGCAGGTTCCAGGCTGTCAGCGCAGAGCCTGACTCAGCACAAATCCCACAAACCGTGAGATCGTGACCTGAGCCAAAACCAAGAGTTGGATGCTCAACTGACTGAGCCACCCAGGTGCCCCTCATTTTCAAGTTAGTTTTTGCATAGGTAATCCATTCCTACAGTTCAAACTCCACAATGTTTCCTAAGACAGATGGAGAAGAGTTTCCCCTTATATTCCTGTCCCCCAGTCACCTGGTTAACTCCACCCCACAAGCAGCCAATGACACCAGTCTCTTTATTCTTCCAGGGGTATTTTATGCATATTTAATACCTAAATACGTGTGTGTGTGTGTGTGTGTGTGTGTATCTGCTTTTTAGGCTTAGAGTTGGCTCACTGCTCAGGCCTCTGGGGCACTCCAGACTGGGCTCCAGCCGAGGAACTTCAGGACACTGAGAGACCTCAAAAGAGGGTTCGGACCATGTTTAACTTGAAGCAGCTGGAAGAGTTGGAGAAAGTGTTTACAAAACAGCACAATCTAGTGGGGAAGAAGAGAGCCCAGCTGGCAGCCCAGCTCAACCTTACGGAGAACCAGGTGGGAGCAGGGACCCCTGTGGGGTCAGGGCTGTGCCTGGGGGCAGACACTGCTCCCCAGAAGGCCCTGGGTGAGATTGAGGGGAAGACATGGGCCTTCTTCCTCTGTGCCAGGTCACTGAGGGAGACAGGCCCTAATCACTGGCACACTTCCTACATGAATGAGGAAAGTAGTCCCGTTTGAAATCACATAATGGGAACAACTATGTTAATCTAGATATTAACCTAGAACTTATGTTTCCATGTTAAAAAGGGAGCTGACCATGAAGTTAAGTGTGTTCAAGGGACTAAATATTAAAAATAATGATAAATATTCACTAGAACCCTATACTTCACTTGAGCTACTATACCACTTTTCTGCTCTTTTCATAGGCAAACTTCCCATGAATTTGTTATAGGCACTCCATGTCCTCACTTCCCATCTACTTAACTCATTCTGATATGAATTCTTTCCCTACCATTCCCAAAACTTCTCCTCCAGGTCTCTTAATGACCTCCATGTTGCCAAAGTCAACAGATGCTTTCCTCGTCTTACTCCCCACTCAGTACAGTTGACCTCTCCTCTTATGTAAACACATTCTTCTCTTGGCTTTTGGACACCACATTCTTGGTTTTCCAGCTCTCTGGCCACTTCCTCTGTGTCAACTTTGTAGGGTACTCTTTGTGACCTCAAATTGTCTCTGTAGCTGATCTCATTTATTCCCATGATTTTATTTTATTTTATCATTTTTTTAATGTTTATTCATTTTTGAGAGAGAGAGAGAGAGAGAAACTGAGCATGAGCAGGGGAGGGGCAGAGAGAGGGAGACACAGAATCCAAAGCAGACTCCAGGCTGAGCCGGACGCGGGGCTCGAACTCACCAACGGTGAGATCATGACCTGAGCTGAAGTTGGATGCTCAACCAACTGAGCCACCCAGGTGCCCCATCATTTATTCCCACGCTTTTAAATACCATCTATAAGCCAACAACTCCCAGATTTGTATCTTAGCTCACTCCTTTTTTCCCTAACTTGTACATTTATCTACCTTCTTTTTTTTAATTTTGTTTTATTTAAGTAATCTCTACACCCAACATGGGGCTCAAACTCACAACCCCAAATCATGAGTTGCATGCTCTTCTGAGTCAGCCAGGCACCCCTACCTTCTTTTTTTTTTTAAGTTTGTTTATTTTGAGAGAGCACACATACACGTTTGTGGGGGAGGGGCGGAGACAGAGACTCCCAAGCAGGCTCCACACTGTCAGTATACAGCATACTCAGGTTTGATCCCACCAACCGTGAGATCATGACCCGAGGTGAGATCAAGAGTCAGACGCTTAGCCAACTGAGCCACCCAGGCATCCCTCTATCTACCCTCTTGAGGTCTCCACTTGGATGTTTCCTGGGTATGCATTTCAACTTAAGTCTAAACTTCAGTTTGTGACCTTTTTCTCTCCAGATCTGTTCCTTTCCCTACTCATGGTCCCACCATCCATCCAGTTGCTCAAAATACCAAGTCATCCTACATTCTTCCTTCTCTCCCACTCCCATTGCATCGGCAAGCTTTGTCACCTCTACCCCCAAAGTATAGCTGGAATCGCTTCATTTTTTTCCATTGCCCGTAGTTCACACCAGTCCCAGCTCTTTCTGGATCATTGCAATAGCCCCCAGCTGTCTCCCTGCATCTCCTTTCATCCTTTCTTCACAGAGCAGCCAGATGTGCAATTCACTTGAGATGCAAACAGGACTATGTCACATCCCATTTAGTAGCCTGAAAGCTGACACTCCTTATCCATAGCCTCCATAGTCCTAGGTGATCTGGGCTCTGCTGACCTCTCCATTTTCCCTTCTTTCACTTCCCCATCTCACTCTCAGCTATTTCAGCCACACTCTCTTTCTTTTTGGTCCTCCAATACACCAAGCTTGGTTCTACCACAGAGCCTTCCTACAGGTTGTCCCCTGCCTCAGCCTGCTTTTTCTGTTCCCATTAAACTGGCCTCTGATCTGGTGAACCTTAGCTTAAGTGCTGCTTCCTCAGGGAGGGCCAGACCCCTGTTCATACTTGCATTTGTGTTTATGCATTTCTTTGTTTCCATATTTCTCTCTCTCTCTCTCTCTCTCTCTCTCTGGACTGTGAGTTCCATGAGGTCAGGGACCATACCTCTCTTGCTCACCACTGTATCACCATCACCTAGGATGGTGCCTAGTACATAGTAGGAGCTCCATAAATACTTGTTGGATGAATGAATGTGTCTAAAATTATAGGGAAGGGTGTTTTGAAGGAGATGCTTCCTTTAGAAGGAAGATCAAATGCGGACCAGAGATCAGGGACCACTGTGGGAATGGGGGAAGCAGTGGGAACTGCTGGTCACATTCTAATTTCTGACCATTGCCTCCAATTATAGGTGAGGGTCTGGTTCCAAAACCGCAGGGTCAAGTATCAGAAGCAGCAAAGGCTGAAGCTACCAGCTGTGTCTACCATGGCTGCCTCCCAGGATGAGCCCTCCAGCAGCTCTGACAGCAGCATCCAGAGAGAAGACACTGAGTCAGGAGTGGCCAGCTGAGGACTGGGACAAAGGCTCAACCCAGGCTGTCTGGGCTAGTTCTTCCTGGGGACACCCACAGGAACTTCTGAGCCTTTTTTCTTCATCTGTATAATGGGTGCATTGACAATTTACTCTTCCCAGAGCTGACAGGATGTCTGTAAAGCTGTTACGGGGTGCCAGGCCCAGTGCTAAGTGTTCAGCAAGTGTTAAGGTTTATAAGTTCCCTTCACCTGGGGGTGTGGTGCTTGCAACCGAACTGGCCCCTCCAGGGATTAATCTTTTCCTGGCTTGCCTGTGGAGAAGGGGCTTCCTTGAATCAGTATTTGGGCCTAGAAGCCTCTTCCCCACCAGAGATGGTGGATATGAGAGTAAAGAGGAGGGAAAGGTAAACCATTTAGCCTACTTCAGAGTTTCCCAAAGTTTTCTTGTTTTGTCTGAACTGCTACCACTTTTAGGAGTTCAGCCCCAATTGTCTGCTTAGGCACAGACATGCTTCCCTGACCCCATCTTTTTCCCTCTAGCTACCCACTTTGACCCCTCTCCATCATTGTACAGAGAAATTTGGCTCTGCCTTTGCCAAAGCAGGGATTTTTTCACAAACTCTGCTGTATTTCCATGAGACAGTTATAATTTTTCCCCTTCAAGCCCCTAACTCATGGTTCCCTTTCCTTCCCAGGAATCTGCTCCGTTTCTAAGAAGCCTGCTGATAGCTTACC
Source organism: Felis catus (assembly GCF_018350175.1). NCBI lineage: Eukaryota > Metazoa > Chordata > Mammalia > Carnivora > Felidae > Felis > Felis catus. The sequence goes on from NC_058370.1 coordinate 89,620,437, forward strand.
CCTGTGAGGCCAGTCACCAGCAATTCCAGAGCTCATTTCTCTAGTGCTCTACATTCCTGGGCAGGCCTCTGTTCAGAGTATTGATTTAGAATCTCCAATGGCTTCTGGGTAGAGGGGAGCTGGCGAAAGGAGGCCTGCCCTGCCACCTGCCGGTGACAGAAGGCACGGTCCCCACTGCTGTCTGCAGCGTTCTGAGGGAGACAGGAAGGGCAGGGAGCAGAGGTGAAAAACCACATGCCTCCAAGTGGTGGTAGACCATCTTCTCCTAGACACTAGGCCACAGGCTTGAGGCCAGGGTCCAGCTTCAAGAACTCTTCTCTCCCCCTGTCTTCAGGGAAATCCTTCCTAATGCTGGACGCAAAGTCCACTCTGTTAATCAAAGGAATCTACCTGCATCTACCACTTCCAGCACCTGCCTCCTCAATTGACTCACCTTTTAAAAATAATTAAAAAAAAAAAAATCAACAGTTAACCTATTGAACAGTTACTAGGGCCTACCCAATCCCCCAGTATGACCATGAGACCATAACAGAAGCAGACACATCCTTTTTCAAGGAGCACAGAATCAATTGGAGGACAAGGAAACGACGCATGGTTGTCAGACTTGGCTGTGGGGACAGATGCTGTAAGTCAGTGGCTCCAGCTTTTTGGGGTCCTGAATGAGAACAGGGCCTTCTGCTGTTCCCAGGACAATATGTATATGTACACTCACTTCTGCACACAATTTCAGGGGTCCTCAGACCTGAGCTCCACCATCTACCCCCTTCTACCACCCCTAGGCTGCAAAGTCCCTTAAGCCCCTGAAGGGTCTGAGAGAAGCACAAGTCCAGCTTGATCTGTCGAAGGGCTGTCTGCCCCGCTGCCAGAAGGCCCAAGGAGAAGGGAATTCTTGCGCCAGACTTTGTAGGTGGGGAGGTAGGGCAAGCTAGTCCTTCCTTTCAGGTAGAAGGTCAGAGAGGGTATAAGTTGGCCGGCCGCTGTCCCACCCCATGGCTGGATCCAGAGTGCCTGACTCTAGACGGGACACTGGGTGGACAGAGACAACAGACACCAAAACACGAACTGGACACAGATACATCAAAACTATACACACACGCACCGGCTATGATACATAGGTACGTACGAAGACACAGACGCAAAACTGCACAGATGTAAAAAACGCGGACCCAGCGACATCCAGCCACCGAACCAATCGACCTAAACACAGATTAAAGGGATCCCAATTTCCCAATTCCTACTTGCTAGCGCGCAAACCCTAGCAGCCTGGAGACACACACGCCGGGGGCGGGGCCAGAGAGGGGCGGGCCCCCCCGGGTCGAGGCGAGGTCAAGAGTCAGAAGGCGGAGGCGCGCCCAAGATGGCGGCCTCCATGTGCGACGTGTTCTCCTTCTGCGTGGGCGTGTCGGGTCGGGCTCCGGTCGCCGTGGAAGTCCGATTCGTAAGCAGCGCTAAGGTGAGGCCGAGGCAGACCCGCCAGGGGCACCTACCGTGTCCGGCCTTGGAGAGAGCCCCGCGGGACCCTAGGCCCGGAGCCTAGAAGCTCCTGAGCCGTTGCGACTCTGCGGCTCAGCCACTCCTCGCGGCCCGGGGGCTCCCCGTCTGTCCCCGCGCGCAGGCTTCCGGGGCGGTCACGCGGTGAATCGGCGGGCTCCGAAGTCTCCGTAGTCTCCGTAGTCTCCGTGCGCGCCCCCTCCCTACGGGACCCGGTGCGCCCTCCGGCTGCCCTGCTCCTGCTGCTCCAGGCGGGGCCGGGTGGGCGCCGGGCCTTTTGGTCCAGGCTGGAGTACTCTGCTCCTGGGCCGTGGGGGTAGTGGACGGGGACTGGCTGAGCAGAGGGTACTGAGGTATGAAAAAGAGTGGGCCCTCGGGGAACTTTCTGAGTGAGATTTGGGAATGGGGTGGGGAGAGAGGCCAGGACCCTTCACAAAGGCCTTGGGATGCTAAGGAATTTGGACTAGAGCTCGAAGCCCGTGGGAGCATTTGAAGCATTGAAACAGGAAAGCAATATGGTTTTGTGGTTATATTATCGTGTTTTAAAAGTTAATTGTAGAAAAATACTCTAAATGCATGTAAGGAAAGAGAAGATAAAAATCACTCGTAATCCTATACTTGTGCAAATATCAATAAACCTATTTATACATATTTTTAAGAGCTGAGTAATAGTCTGTTTCAAGGGATTGCCACAGTTCATTCAGCCACCTACTTATTTATGCACTTTTGCGTTGTATTTTATTTTTCATCCCTGAGGGCAAAGGTCCTGGAGCTCAGTTTCTGTGCACACATCCTTTTGTTCTCTTCATCGGAGTATTTTCTTTACTAGTTAACTTTGCCAGTTGATACGTGCAAAATGGTATCACTTTGTTTTAATTTACAAGTCTGTGTTTACTGATGAGGTTGAATAATTTATCATGTATACCAGCAGTGCATATACCTGGTCCCTGCCCAAGATGTCAGCCTTCTAGTCATCTGCCTCCTGCTTTCCCCACCCCAACCTTCCATTGCCTTCTTTCCTCTCCAGTGCATCTGGAGCATTCCTTTCCTTCTGTGGTAAAGCAGCTCCCCAATATCCTTGGCCTCTTCAACTGCTCACATCTCTGTCTCCACCTCTGTTCTTGATTGGCTCAGTTTAATGGTATCCCAGTTCCATCACTCCTTGCAAGCAGAGACACTGACCTTTCCCTTCACTAAGTCCCCTATCTCTCAGCCCCTCTCTTCTTTATTTCTTCCTCTGACCTCATCACTTCAGCCACTCTGCTTGCCCAGCTGTCCTGTCCCAGCCTTCTGTCAAACCCCACCTCTGGAAGAATGAGCTGGCTGCTCTCTCTATTCCCACACACGATCTTCTGCTGGAGAAAATCACATACACACCCAGACATGCTGACAAGGTGGTTTACCCCAGGCTTTTTGCATCTATGTTCATCAAGAGAGATTGGTTTGTGACGTTTTTTTCTTTGTGCTATCTTCCTCAGGTTACTGCATCACAGTTATGCTTGTTTTTTGGTAAAATGGAGAAACTTTCCATTTTTTCTCTGTTACTAAATAGTTTTTAAATAGCATGAGAGTTACTTATTCTTTGGTTTGAGGGAGCTGGCTCATGAACCATATGGACTAGGAGCCTCACATGGGGGTTGTTTTTGACTATTTTCTGTATTGCTTCTATCGATATTGGCAGGAATGATCTTTCAAAGATTTACCAACTACTCTGCCAGGGACAGAACATGATACTGTCTGACCAAAGACAGTGGATGCCAACCAGAATGCCATACTGGTGTGGGTCAGCCAGATACCAGCACTGCTTCTTTCTCTAGCTTTCCTTCCTTTTGAATTCAGTTCTGGTAATTTGTATTTTTCTAGAAAATTATCCATTTAGTAAAGCTCTTAAAGTTTACTACATGGTCTTAGAGTTTTGCACAATCTTTTTTCTAAAATTTATTTTTCAAATTGGAAATATCTTTGCAAGTTTATGCCCTTTCCACTCAAGGCATAAGCTTTCTCCAAGCCTCTTGGTAATTAATATTTAATGAGAGTGGCTTTCTTGGAACCCTGCCTTATGTTTGGGGGATGAGCGGTTTCATAAAGGAACAGCTCTGATTCTGTTCCCTTTATTTTGATTACCAAATATTTTCTGCATTTGATCCTCCAGAAAGAGAGGGAAAGACATTGATATTTGCCCAATGTTGAGATTTGAGATTGTCAGCGATAATGTGGGTCCATGTTCATACTCCTTTGTCCCATAAAATAAGGCCATGTTTTCATTTTGCCAGATTGGGTCCAGGGCTAAAAGGCATGGAGGTGGGGTTCTAAGAAGACAACCAAAGGTGCATCAACGGCTTTGGCCAGAGGTTTTGTTCCAGCTGTCCCCCTCTGCTCAGGGCTCTCCTGGTCTACACATCCCTGCCTCTCTGACTTTGGGAGGTGCTGCTATCTAGCCACAGTGCCAATGCTAGAAGGAAACAGGGAGCTACCTGAGAGGCCACATGACAGGACGTTTTACTGCTATGTCAAATCTTTTTTTTAATTTCTTTCTCTTCTTGTGACAGTTCAGTGCTGGCAGGGGCACCACCCCTCTCCTCTAAGTGAATAGTGGGAACAAGTGCCTGGCAGAGCCAGCAACTGCCAGGGTTCTGAAGCTGTCTCCTGAGTCCCTTTGCACATCTGAGAAATAGCAATTCAGCAGTTGTTTTCTCATCCTTCATGCCTTACATGATGTTTACAGTGCTTTAGACCAGAGTTCCTCAGACTTTAACGTGCATTTGAATCACCTGGGCATCTTGTTAAAATGCACATTCTCATGCAGCAGGTCTAGGGCATGGCCTGAGATTCTGCATTTCTAACAGGTGTCCAAATGATGCCCATGCTGCCCACTTATCATCTCACTTAGAGTAGTAAGGAGCTAAAGCTCATAAGGTACATTCACCTGTGCTATATCATGGCATCCTGGAAACTACCTGGGAGGTATCATTATGATGCTTTTCATATGTGAAACCGTTGCCAAGAAGTGAACCAACTGGGGTGCCTGGCTGGCTCAGTCGGTGGAGTGTGTGGCTCATGGTCTCGGGGTCATGGGTTTGAGCTCCACGTTGGGTGTAGAGGTTACTTAAATAAATGAACTTAAAAAAAAAAGAAAAAGAAAAAGAAGTGAAGCAGTTGGCTCCAAGGTTCACAGCAAGTAGTGTTAGGGTTGGTGCTAGGATTCACCCTTCCTTTCAGCATAACTCTGAGGACTTGGTGAGTTCCCCATCGACCAGGGAAATAGGGCACATTCTCCCCCAGGCGAGGCCTCCCTCTCTCCTGTGGCATAGGAGTCCTTTGCAACCCTGAGCAGTGGTGTCACTGCCAGGATCCTGGAGGGACACATGGGTGACTCGAAGAAAACTGCCCTGTCGTTACCGGCTGCTAGTACAGGAGGCTCCAGCCTGCCGTGAGACTTGGCCCTGCTTTGGCCATTCCAAAAATTCTCCTCTGGCTGACAGTGTGGCTCCCTCCCCATCCCAGGCCCTCTGCTCTGAGCAGGCTGAAAGAGGTGTGACTGAAAGTAGGTCAGAGCTACATTTCCAGAGGAGGCAGTTGGTCGGCGGGGGGGGGGGGGTTGGGGGGAGGTGACCATGTTCCATGAACCCTCCCAAGGTAGAGGCCTCTCCTGAGAGGGAGGCGTGGCGGGGGGTGATGCTGGGAAGCCCTCTAGGAGCTATGTCCTCTTTCTCTCCTTATGGCCATCCTATTCCTTCTCTCCCTGTTAGGGAAAGGGCCTATTTGCCACACAGCTGATCCGGAAAGGGGAGACCATCTTTGTAGAACAGCCCCTGGTGGCTGCACAGTTTCTCTGGAATGCACTTTATCGCTACCGAGGTGAGCACATCTCGTCCACTCCTCATGGCTGCTGGGCCAGCTGCCTGTATGCATGGAAGAGAGCTACATACATTCCCACTAGCTGATGTCTCTGGGAATTCAGGTGTTGGGAGAAAAGCTCATCTTGGAGAACCGTGCCTGAGAATCATGCTTGTCTCTAGTCTTAGGCCATTTGGGGCTGGGAGTGAGCGAGGGATGGGCTCTTCCAGCCTGCTTCCTGGGGGAGGACTGTCAGGCAGGCAGAACTCAGTGTGACCTGCAGTATCAGGGACTGGATATCATGTGGAAGGGCTCTGTGCCAAAGGGCAGCTCTCCACCAAGAGGAGGCCACTCGCCCCTTGGTCAAAACAGGCTGAGTTAGGGGTCAGAAGCAAGTAGGATGCCCTTAGCTTTTCCAGACACGTGCTTTTTTCACACTTTTCTTAGGCTAGAGACAAACATGAAAGGAGGGTCAGTTGGCTCCAGAATGTGGGGAAAGCTCAGTCTGGGGGTTAGGAGGGGAGCCCTATAGACTAAATCCCAATCTGCTTTTGAATGCATGTGAAATCATGCACCCATTCTGTTCTTTAACACAGTTGTTCATTCACTTACTTCCCAAACATTTGTTGAGCACCTACCAAGTGTCAGGCACTATCTTTAGCCCTAGGGATGCTTCTGTGAAAAAGACAAAATGTGGCCCCTGCTCTAAAGACACTTACATTGTCACATGGGGCTCTCTCCCTCAGCCTGTGACCACTGCCTTCGGGCCCTGGAGAAGGCCGAGGAGAATGCCCAGAGGCTGACTGGGAAACCCGGCCAGGTTCTGCCTCACCCTGAGCTGTGTGCCGTGCGCAAGGACCTCCACCAGCACTGTCCCCACTGCCAGGTGAGCATCCCTGGGGAGTGCACCTGAAAGGGAGCTGGTGGGAGAAGCCTTAGCCGAAGTCCTCTTTGGGGAGACAGGAATGACAACAGACCTGCTCGTGGCCCCTGAGAGCCATAATGTAGGGTAAGACATTCAAAAGGCTGTAACTATTCCAGGTGTGTTCTCCCTGTCCCGGTCCCGCTATCTAGAAAATTGGTTCAGTGGGAACTTGCCCTCTTCCCAGGAGTCTGGCAGGGGCTCTTCCCTCTACTTGAAAGCTCTCTCCTTCCCATAGTTCGACAAGCCTGGGTGCCCCTCTCACATGCCCCCGGGCGGTATGTGCTTTCTCATCTTACGATGTCACTGAGCTACTGCTCAGGGGCTGTTCGTAGAAGGAGTGCAGTCAGAGGAGGTGAGTACCACTAAGGAAGGTCTGTGCCTCACCCCATGGCCAGATCCTAGGGTGTTGACCTCCACCCACTCCACCAGGTGATGTACTGCAGTGCGGAGTGTCGGCTGGCGGCCGCCGAGCAGTACCATCAGGTCCTGTGCCCAGGGCCCTCCCAGGACGACCCCCTGCATCCTCTCAATAAGCTACAGGAGGCCTGGAGGTGGGTAGCATTTCATCTCTTCTTCCCTTTATCCTCCCTCTCGACCTGCCTGCCCGCCTGAGATCAGCAGATGCAGTCATCTTTCTTAAACTGCCATCCCCAGATCTTTCCTCCAGTCTTAGGGTTAAACAGAAGTCACATCACCCAACCCCCTGCCTTCAGTGTGAGCCGCCAGTCCCACTACCCTCAGCATTTTACACACTCCCAGGAAGAGCCCCATTAAGCCCATGGGGCGGTAAAGGCCTGCCCTCATCCTTGCCAATGACATCTCTCTTTGGTTATAAATAGAGTTGATAGGAAGGATTCTCTGTAGTGATCAGACTGGGCTTCCCTGAACACAGCTACTGGGGAGGGGATTTCCAGACCAAATCTTTTTCTTTCTCCCCAGGAGTGTTCACTACCCCCCCGAGACTGCAAGCATCATGTTGATGGCGCGGATGGTGGCCACAGTGAAGCAGGTAAGCCCACCCGGACCTCCCACGGAAGCCCCTTCTGGCCTCATGTGCCCCTTGGCCTCAGTCTCCTCCTCACGTCAAGTCCCTGGCTTGGATGCAGAGTTCCCTCTGCGCTTTCCAAAGGAGAGCTGCTTGCTGTGTAAACTCAGGAGCAGCTAACCATAAATCTGGCAGGAGACTCATCTTTCCTGCAGCCTCTGATCTAGGAGAGGACCTCCTGTGCAGCAACAGTTCACACATGCAATTTACAGGTGCCACTTTCTCAGGATTGCCTCTTATGTAAAGTGAGAGAAGCCACTCCAACGCATTCTGTTAGTATTGGAGCTCCACAACCCCATTCTCCTCTTTTTCCAAGTGTTGTTGAACTGGCCAGCCTGGCCCAGTTGGGGAGATGGTTGGGTGTGGGCAGGATGGGAAGGAAGTCCCCAGGCCAAGGAAGGGTCTACCTAGAATCTCATGTGTGATGGTGTTTCGCTGATGGCAGAGGCTTTAGAATCACAGGCTACTCTCCCGCCTGGGTATGAGGCACAGCAAGGAGATGGGTGTCCCTGAGTCTGTGCGTGCACACGCTTGCACGCCCAGGCATATGTGAATGTGATCCTGAAGTATATTTGTTCCCTGCAGGCTAAGGATAAAGATCGTTGGATCAGGCTCTTTTCCCAGTTCTGTAATAAAACAGCCAATGAGGAGGAGGAGATTGTCCACAAACTCCTGGGGGACAAATTCAAGGTTAGTCTTCCCCCATGATCCCCTCATCCCAATAGCCTTGGATGTTCTGTGGCTACCTGAGGGGAGCTCCACATTTGGTCCTTTGCCAGCCACAGAGCCTGGAGCCAAAAATCTATTCAGAGAACCTATCTTCTTGCCACTATTTAACTTTGTGACCTAACAGGGACCGAAAGTTGAGAAGTGCGGTGAACAGGAAGGAGGGGTCGGGTGCCCTGACATGGTAAGGCAGAATCTCATGATAGGAGAGTGGCGGATAAGTCAGTATAATGGAAAGTGGAGGGTCAGGGAGCAGGCGTGAAATAGCATTTTAGCTGCCAATGTGCTGAGTGCCCACTCCCACCCAAAGATTACACATTCTCACTGAGGACAGCAGACTTCCACGCAGGAGCTGCCTGAAGGTGCAGGCAGGGTTTCAAGGGCAGCTGGGGTGGGCCTTCCTGCATTTATTCTGAGGAGAGGGAGGGGGTCGTCAAGCTTGTCTGGAGGCCAGGTCAGGGAGCCTGGAAGGTTTTCGCGAGGACAGTCATCTGAAGCCAGGTTGCCTCGGCCCTCCTGGAAAATAGGAATTTGGGGTTCCCCACTCTGGCTTGGAACAGGCCAACAGACTGCCAAGGTTCTTTGGAAGTAAGAACTCTGTGGCCTTCCTTTGCCTTCAGGGAAAGTTCATTCTACAGAGCTGGCCCCTTTTCTTTTCCTTACCTGGTCTTCTGGGCCCTGCCTGGGTGCTAGTGGGAAATCCCCAGGATACAGGTCTCTCCCTGCTTCCCCTAAACCAGGGCCAGCTGGAACTTCTGCGGAGACTCTTCACAGAGGCCCTTTATGAGGAGGCGCTCAGCCAGGTGAGCATGGGGAAGGTGGGACCAGTGACCTCCTGGTCATTCCAGCTCTCCAGGAGCAACCGGGTCAGCATCTCCTACTCAGAGAGTTAAGCCAAGACTGACTTGGTGTGAAGTTGGGATGGGATTGACTCACAGAAGACTTCCTGAACAGAGAGTTGTTTCAGGAGGAAAAGCGAGTGGCTGTAATCTGAGCACTCATTTTTCTTTCTCCCCACAGTGGTTCACACCAGATGGATTCCGGTCTCTCTTTGCTCTTGTTGGGACCAATGGCCAAGGAATTGGGACCAGGTTAGGAGAGAATGTTCCAAAGCTATTGCACTTGTCTGTCAGGGCTTGGGCGGGAGATTGACAGAGGAAGGTAGCCACACTTCCTTTCAAGATTAGGGTTTGATTCTGTGGCAGGAGAGCTGGACTGGATGCAGTGGTGGGAGTCAGAAAGACTGAGGTGGTAGTTTGCTCCTGGGAGCCTTGGTCTTTGGGGGAAGATGGGCCCCTGCCCTGGAGAAAAAAATGGGCTTAACCTGTCTGGAGGTGGAGAGCCCTGGGAGCTGGGCCTCCTTCTCTCCAACCATGGATGCCTGGGACCCCCAGCTCCCTGAGCCAGTGGGTCCATGCCTGTGACGCTCTGGAGTTGAAGCCTCAGGACCGAGAGCAGCTGGACGCCTTCATTGACCAGCTGTACAAGGACATCGAGGCAGGTTGGTGAGATGGAGTCTTGGTCTCACCCAACCTTGAATGACCCCCTAGCCAGACACACAGTCTTTCCCCGAGGGGGTTCTGAGCTAATGGTTGGGGAAGGTAATCCCTGTGTGCCTATAGGAAGCTTCACATCTATCCACAGGACAAATAAGATAAGACATGACCCTGAGGTCCATATAGAGTCTGGATGCTGGGGGAGGGGGGTGCTGGACAAGTAAGGTGATGTCATTTATAGAAAAGCAAGGTTTATGCCTCCTGGAAGCAAGTTTAGATGAAATGGTAGTGACTGGGTGGCAAGACAGTGGAACCAGTGCCTATCCTTGTAAGTCTAGTTTTCTTTCCCCACCTGTAAAATGGATAGAATAACATCTACAATGTTACTGTCTTACAGCAACTGGAGAGTTTCTTAACTGTGAAGGATCTGGCCTCTTTGTGCTTCAGAGCTGCTGTGAGTCCCGGCATTGAGGAGGGGTACATCTCTCACAGCCCCTTTTAGGCTGGTGGGGAGGAGTCTGGGAGCAGGATTAGGTCTGGGCTTCCTTGGGGATTCTCCTGGGACTTTTTGTTGCATCAGTTTTTCATTCATTCATTCATTCATTCATTCATTCATTCATTCATTCATTGGATTGCTTGTGCCTTAATATATGTTTATATATAAAACCTTCCAGTGGGCCAGGCCCTGTGCTAAGGCAGGACACAGAGCTCTGTTCCTTGCAAAGAGAAGCATTGGCCTTGCACAACCACTGCCCTCAGGCTCCTGGGAGGAGGGAGTTTAGGCTAGAAGGCTGGTCTCATCAGCACCTAACAGGGAGGAGCAGAGCCAATCACACAACTGTCTTTTCCAGATCTCAGCCTCCCCCCTCTGGTTTCCTCATTGTCAGCCCTCCCAAGGTCTGGGGCATGCTACCCCTCCCAAACTAGGCTCGCAGGGGGACTGGCTCAGCTGTTACCAGACATCCAGTTGCCAACTGAGTTAAGTGTCTGGCATGGGGTCCCTTTCACGGCCCTGTCCTTCCCTTTGTGGGACACTAGGAACACAATTGAGAACAAGTTGCCCAGTGCTGAGGACAGCAAGGGCAGTGATGGCAGGTGGGAGGGGGTGGCAAGAGGAAGTGCATTTGTGCCTGTGCTCTGTGGTCTTTAGGAAAGAGCACTGGACGGAGGGAGTCAGGAAATTTGGGTTCCAGGACCTATGTAGCCCTAGCAAGGATCAGAAAACAAGGAAGGATGGGACCCAGTTCTTTGCAAGTTGAGGCTGTTATTTTTTATTAGTCAGCAGTCCTTATTTCTTGCCTCTTGTGACCCAGGTAACCACAGCTGTGTCCCCAATGCAGAGACCTCCTTCCCAGAAAACAACTTCCTTTTGCATGTCACGGCCTTGGAGGATATCAAGCCAGGAGAGGTGAGAGGGCTAGGAGCTGTGGGGGGTGGGCCTTGCAAGTTCTCTCCAGGGATTGGAAGCAACAGTGGCTAGAGCCCCAAGTTCAGGCTGTTCAGCTGATCCCCACATGACCCAGGGCAGGAGTCTTTTTACCCATGGGTATGCTCAAACCCACAGTACCCCCAATTCTTCAAAAAAATAACCAGAAAACCTCAGAGCAGTGACTCAGAGAAAAGTGCATGCCCAGGTTCTTGTCCCCAGCCACCTTTTGATCAACAAATCCACAGCTTCCAAGAAAACAAGAGATGGCTCTTCCTAGCGTGGGCTATGGGTGCACATGTGGGTTTGGGGTTTGGAGTCCTGGCTGTTAGCACAGTGCGCAGAGCCTGGTTGAATCTTCTTCCAGAGCTAGTAGCACCATGTCAAGATAACCTCTGACAATGGCCACAGACCTTAGCCATTGGCTGCCTATAGTCGTGGCCTGAGGCTAACCACTGTCCCCTCTCTGTCTCAGACACAGGTTGTTTGAGCCTCTTGATGGCCTTCTGAGAGCACAGGGAAATGAATGAGGGCCTAGCTCCTGGGAGATGGGACAGTGGTTGGGGAGGCCCTGATCCCATCTAAGAGACAGCACAGACTGTCAGATTCTACCTCTTCTCTGCCCTCCAGGAAATCTGTATCAGCTACTTAGACTGCTGTCAGCGGGAGCGCAGCCGCCACAGCCGCCACAAGATCCTCAGGTGCCAGCTGGGATGTGGTGGGTGGCTGGGCTCTGGGAGGCTCCATCCTGGTTACTGCCTGACTTCACCCTCACCACCACCCCCCATCTCCTGCAGGGAGAACTATCTGTTTGTCTGTTCCTGCCCCAAATGCCTGGCAGAGGCCGATGAACCCAACGTGACCTCGGAGGAGGAGGAGGATGAAGAGGAGGAAGGAGAGCCAGAGGATGCAGAGCTGGGGGATGAGATGACCGATGTGTGATGTCACCCTGCCTGGAAGGGGCCTGCCCCAGACCCTGCAGGAAAAGGGGGACTTCCCCCAGAGAGGAGGCTTGGAAGGAACTCCCCCACTCCCGTTGCCTGCTTCCCCCCCTCCATTCCAGCTCTGTTTCTGCCAGAGAGTAGTACAGAAGCTGGACCTTAGGCACGCCACCCCCCACTAGACCTCATGCCCTGGACACTGCTGCTGAGTGGCTCAGGCTCTGCGTGGTCACTGAGCCTCTCAGTGCTGCCCCCTCAAAACACACACACACTGAGGTATCCACTCCAGTCGGCGAGCAATTCCAACAGAGGTCAGAAACAGTGTTTCTTCCACTTGGCCCCATGGCCATGCTTCCCTGTCCACCTGAGGCTTCACCGCTTTCTACCTACTACAGACGGGGGTAACAAGAGATCGGCCTGACGGCACTGAAGAAGAAAGGGGAGGGGTGAGATGCCTTCACCTTCTTTCCCACTCCCACCTTTGTGGCTGCTAAGGCAACTGCCTCCTGCTGGCACAGCTAGGAGAGGCCGGAAGGAGCAACTGGGCCTCCAGAGCACCTTCCCTAAGGCTCTGTGCTGGGGACACTGAACCAGGGGGATACCTTCCTCTCCCCACCCCCGCTATTTGGACATCCAGGGGAGTGGAGAGTATAACCCCTTCCCCAGATTCCAGAATCTCTGTACCTTGTGCCTTGCCTCTCAGGCCCTGGCACAGTAGCTGGCCACGTGGGGTGTGTAAGAGGCCTCTGCCTCTCTCCAGAGGGGCATGTGGGGAGATGACCCCTTCCTCACACTCCTTTCCCACTGAGGACTCTAGCAGCATGGCTGAGACTGAGTGATGACGGGCCTGTGCTCCTTAATTTTAGATGCTCAAGAGGCTTCCCTGGGAACAGTTTAACATGGGTCAGTGAGGAGCTCTCCCGGCCTCAATCTCCATCGTTAGGGTCTCCACAGAAGAACACTGAAGTCTTCCAGAAACCTAGAGGAGCTAGGCTAGATATTCTGAGATAAGCCCTGTCTGTGTCACCTGCCCCTCCACCCCCAGATTAGTACTACCCCTCACTTTTGGGTTGGATGCTGTGGGAACTATAGCCTATCACTTGCGATTTCTTTGCCTACTTTCCCTGGGCGGGGGCTGCCACAACCCCCTGCTGAGGGATCTCTGAGAGGGCAGGTGCCCACCCCATAGGCTCTATCCTAGATCATGAGCCAGGTGGAGCTCACCTGTCTGGCCTATTGGGTTCTTCACAGCAGCCAGCACCCCTCATGCCCCCGCCTGCCCACTGTTCTCAATAAAGTGTGAGTGGTGACAGGCCTCTGCAGGAATGCTTTGTGTAGAATGACTTGACAAGCTGTCTGAGGCATGCAGCAATCACATAGGTGGCACAGAGGCACATAGTTTTAGACCAGGCAATGGCAGGAGATGGGAGCTGCAGCCCCCCAGCAGGCTCCTCCCTGGTCACATCTACAATGCTGTGCAAATGCCAAGAGCAAGGACCTCTTCTGAGGTCCAGCGTGGATCCCCAGGACCAGGCTATCAGAGAAGTCTTCTCAGGGAACTGAACTACAGCTTCCTGAGTTCTTGAGCAGGAGGTAGAGTGTGCTGGGATCCAAGATTAGCAGCCTAAGCACTGGTTCTAAAGGACCTTGAGCAAGTCATTTACCCTCTGTGGGCCTCAGTTTCCTCCCTTCAAAGCAGGGGCATGGGACCAGATGAGAGAGTGAAGGCCCCTCCCACCCCTGGATGCTCTTATTCTAGGACACAGTTGCAACCCTGATGAGAGGCTTTATTGCTAAAAAGTCAGTGAGGGTTTATTAATTCCTCAAACACCACTCCAGCAGCTGCTGTGAAGTACACTGAAGAGACCCTGGGAAGGGGAGGCGAGAACCAGGTGGGATGTGACAGGTCACAGATGGCTCTCAGGCCACCTGCCCTTAGCCCCTGTGTTCCAGATTCTAGTCCAGAAGCTCTGGGGCCTGGCTCTTGTCTATTCCCATAGCATGAGACATTTGGGGACCCCGAGGAAGGGAAGGCCAGTGGCACAGCTTTTCTTAGCATGGCCAAGGCCAAAGCCTTTTTCCCCTACCCGGCTCCACCTGTCCTCAAATGCTATCCCCAAATCCCAAATAGCAGAATTCCTGGATTTCCCCTTCCCAGCCCAGAGTTGTTTATGGCTGGTGTGTGGGACCAACTCTTCTACCAGAAGGTCCAGGGCGGTTGCAGCAGCTCAAAGGTGGGGATGCTGGTGACATTGACTGGGATGGAAATGATGGCCCATGGCAGCCCATGCTGTTCCAGGGAACGGCGGATCATGTAGCTGGGAGGGCATGAAGAAAGGTGGCGATGGTCACTTTCTCAGCACCCCATCATGCCCCATTGTCCCCATCACTCTGGGAGTTCCAGAGCCCAAGGACTTGGCCCTTCAACTGGGGCCCTCCAACATTTTTGGCCCAAGGACTCGGCCCTCCAACAGAGGCTTGTGGGAAGGGACTGGTGATTGCCCTTGACCTCCCCAAGTCATGGCACCCAGCCTGGTGCTGATACAGCCAGAGACAAGGAGCCCTCACCCATCTCGGCCGAGCAGGAAGAGGGCAGGGATGTCAGCTGTGCGCTGGGTACTGTCCTGGATCATCTCCACGTAGAAGCTGTCATTATCAACCGCGTTGTCAGAGATGATCACTGCCCGCCCGCCGTGCTCCTGCACCACCCGTGTCTTGGAGAGGAAGGAGCAGCCCCTGGAAGAGGTGGTGATGAGACCAAAGGAAAGGCAGGGTCCTAGCTACCCCTCCTCCAGACTGTCACACCGGAAGGATGAGAGAAGGACCGTGGAGAATTTTTTGTAAAGGCTCATACGTAAATGGCCAAAAGGCATGGGTAATCTTAAGACATCTCTTAAAGACCATTAAAAACATGAATTATTTAAGAACCGCTATTTCAAAGCACCACTCCCAACACTGATCTCAGAATCTAACCTACACCTGCCCTCCTCTTGTGCCTGTGTCTGTCCGCTCCTTACCCTCTCTCCACCAGAGCGATCTGGTCCTGGATGAAGAAACCGTTGCTGAGTTCTCCACAGGCCTCTGAAGGTTCCGCAGGGACAAGATGAATCTGCTCATACCTTGTGTGCTGAAAGACATTTAGGTCAGAGCGTGAGGAGACATACCTGTTGTAGGACGAGGCTGACCATCCCATTCTACCGGTTCCTCACAAAGTTGAAGGAAACATAGAGTGGTTTCTGTGTGCTGGGCACTAGAGTATTTTTACTAAATTCTCACAAAGGCTTATCTAGTTGTCCTACTCCACGGTGCCTTTTCATGAGATATGTAGGGGAGTTGGTAGGATCCAGAAAGGGGAAGTAATTTGCCGTAAGCCACATAGTGCAGAGACAGCTAGCAGAGCCCTTGGTTTTTTACGATTTCATGTCCCCAGAGAAGACAGCTTCTCCCTGTCTGGTGCCCAAGTCTGTATTACACCCCGGGGAATAGCTAGCTGGAAGCCCTTCCCTCCTGCACAGCAGCCCCTGGAGGGCAGGCCTGGATTGTGCACCCTTCCCTGTCCTAGCAGTCAGGTATTGGTTGAAGGGATGAGACAGTCACCTTGACTTAGTGGGGTGGAGACAGGAGCAGAGACAAAAGGGTCTCCCTGAACTTACAAAGATACCACCAAAGTCCTTGGCAGGTGTGGCCGTGAAGATGTATCGAATGTCTCCAGGACTCAGCACTTGGAAGTACAAATAATCATGGATGCGTAAGCCTGAAAGATAGAGTACAGGTAAGAAACTTCCAGGGAACAAGCCGGTTCAGGTTCAGGTCATGGACCACTTGTGTACAACTGGGCTGGCTATAATCTGGGCTCAGGGACCCAGCTTCAGCCAAGTGAGTCCTCCAGGTGGGTGAGATAGATGATCTCTGTCCTGGGGAGGATAGAACTGATGCAGATAGTGTTAGTAACCCCAGAGATAACAGCTGCTGCTGCTGCACTGATGAGCCAGGAAGAGTGAGAGCTCTTGTGTTCCGAGGATCCATCCCTCTTTGTTCTGAAGTGGACCTGAGAGTTTCAAGGTGGCGATGTGGTAGCCTAGGTATAAAACAATTTGTACTAAAACTTAAAAGTTAACTCTGGTTCCATTGCCATCCTCTTAGTCCAGCCACTATCATTTCTTGTCCTGACTGGTCCAGCTTCTTAATTGGTTTATCTGCCTCCATTCTTGCTCTCTACCATCCATTCCCCAAACAACAGCCAGGGGTCTTCTTGAAATATCTTAAAGCAAATATGATCAAGTCACCACTCTTATGGCTTCAGTACCCTTCAACGACTACCCTTTGCAGGGCCCTGTTCCATCTGCCCTTGGCTACTACTACAACCTTATCTACTCCTTTCTGGCCTCCTTTCAATTTCTTCACCTCTGCATCTTCTTGCAACTGTTCCCTCTATCTGGAGCCTTCCTACCCTTGCCCCCAACCCAGTTCTACCTCTTCACCTGGCTCACTTCTGCTCTTTGGTTAGGTCATAGCTTAAATGTCACTTTCTAGAGAAACCCCTCTGCCCTATCACTGCCCTTTTCCTATGCCCATTCAAAATGTACTTTTTCTCCATTGACACTTTCAACATAATTTGTAATTATACACTATTCAGAATTGTTTAATGTCTGTCTCTTCTACTAAGGCAAAACCCACAGTTTTGTAGCTTAGTTCAATGCTGTATCCACATTATGTAACAGTGGCTAGGATATGTGGGTGCTCAATAAAGGTTGTTGAAGGAGTGAACAACTATTTTCAGCTCAGTCGCACTGAGGGAGAGAATTTCCAGAACAACCAGATTTTTCTGGGGTGTGGGATCCTCTCTGCAGCACTAAAGTTTGATGTTTTGCCTGGACTTGAATCCTTGGTTGCCTTAGCCCAGAGAGATAGAGGAATGTGGAAGTGTGGAAGCTGGTCAAATAGTCAACAAACTATGAAGCCACTACTGTGTGTCAGGGGGTTAGGACTGATTGTGGCTTTAGCTGTCCTCTACTGCCCAAATCACAGAGACCAGATAGAGTTCCATTGGCTTGGCATTGGGCTTTACAGCCTTTCATCCTGAGAGTGGGGACTTCCCATGAGATACAGATATATTTCCAATGAGCCGCCTTTAACACTAAACCCCTCCTCCTTACCACACACATCTTGCCTGGCCTTTGCATCTGCTGATCTGTGTAAATCAAGTGTGGTATATGTATGTGCTCTCGTATGTGTATGTGTGTATATACTTATGTGCTCCTTTAGGTGCAAACAGGTTGTGTGTGTACGTGTGTGCTTGTACGTGGGGGCCCACGTGTAAGAATGTGTGTTCCTGTATATGTATGTGAGGGCTCACATACTATCTCCAGCTTGGAATATCTCTAACTGTCTCTTGTTCCTTCTCCTGGTCGCCCCTTCAGCCATCTGGGCCGGCACTACTGGGGGCGTGGAGAGGAGTCTTGCTTCGACGTGGGGAGCTGAGGACTCAGAGCCCAGCCTCAGGCCGCGCCCTGCTCACGTCCCTGGGGGCCAGCACCCACCACTCCAGTCGCCCGTCCCTAGATCTGCCCTGCCTCGAACTCGCGGGGTCCCAAGGTGACCCGTGACTCCCGGCCCGAGACGCGAGCAAGCTAGACGGCCAGCCCCGCCCCGCAGCCCCGCCCGTTCCGCTCACCGTGGGCCGCGACGTATGCGGGGAGCCAGAGCACGAGACAACACCAGCCCGCGGCGCCGGGGACCATCTCCAGGGCCCGGCCCGGCGCCGCGCTTCTTCCAGCCGCCCCACCGTGCTAGCTCGCTGGACTTCAGCCTGACAGCTGCTCCGGCCTCCCGCCCCCAGACCCGCTCTTGCCGCTGGTTGGCGGACAGGAACGAGGCCGACGGCTGATTGGCTCTGATGCCTGTTCCTGTAGCTACACTTTCCGCCTCTGCGCCTTAGCCCACTTCCTATTGGTCGAGAGAAGTGGGGCCTAGGACTGATTGGCCTAAACTCTTAACAGCAACTGCCACCCCTCCCAACCCGCGCCCCAGCGTTTCTTAGTTTGGATTCGACTGCAGGATTGCGCGGGCTGGTGGGCTGGCTGGCGGGCGGGGAGGAAAGAGCACTGGAGGTGGGCGCCCCGCTGGACTCACTTCAGCCCAGGAAAGTCGTGGCCGTCAGCTTTGCGGTCTTGGCTGGATCCTCCCTGCGGCCGCCTCGCAAGATGACGATTTGCTTCTCCCAGCTGTGCTTTCCTCCTCCTCACCTCCCTCCTTGGGAAGGCATTCGTCTAGCGCCCAGGTGGTCTCCCGCGACCTCCCCTCCGCTCGTCCTCTGACAAGTTCCACCAGCGCTTGCGCGCTGGGGTCGCGGCTTGATGATCCCCACCCTCGAGGAGGCTCTGGTCAGTGAAGAGCCAGAAAACGGGATTTGGGGCCAGGTGCCTGGTGCCCACGCCTGCTTCTCTACCATTTAGTGTACAACTGTGACCGTGGACACCTTTCATAACCTCTCAGCTTCAGTTCCTTCATCTACAAAATAGACATAACAGTACCAACGTCATAGGATTGGAAGGGCTTATGAGATCTCTCACCAGGTGCTTATTTACCATAAGCCTGTCCCATAGCGTTCAATAAATGTGCTTACTGTGTTCCTTGGTCTGGCTTTCGGAGGTGGGGGAAGGAATGAGGGTTTAGTGGGTAATGCGAGGCGAGCAAGGAGTCTACATACTCAAAGAGAAATGCATAACCACAATCCTGCGAACCTTCGGTAACCAACGCCTCTCCCTCCGAGGCCCAGGCCTCTGGCCTTTCTAGCCGTACTGACTCTGTGGTAGCAAATCATAGAGTAGCGGAAGTGGCCCGTCCCCTTCCTCTCCCGAGCCAACGGCTCGGCGAAGCTTCTGGGGATTTCTCTGGCGCGGGGGATTGTGGGGTTGCTGGGCGGCCCCGACGCGGAGAAGAGAGAAGGTGTAGCGGGCCACTAAACGAACTTCCAAAATGATGGTGAGTGGCGTTTCGCCTATCTGTCGCCATCCGCTGCCATCTGGCCCCTGGGTGGCACCGCCCTGCCGGGGTCAGTTCCATAGAGCCCTCCGCTGCCTACTAACTCTGTCTTTGCCCCCACCCCTTGTCTGTGGGCGACCCCGGCTCTCCGCGGCCTGTTGCGGCCGGAGCACGGAGCATGGGCCTTGGGCGAGGACTTCTTGGGGCTGGAGGGAAGGTTCTGGTGTGGCCGACTGGGGACTACAAGTCCCAAGCTGCTTCGGGGCCGCAAGCCGGCTGAGGGGACCCAGTTTTTGGAGCCCCCCGCAATTGTAACCCGTGTTAAATGAGTCCCGACTTGAGCGTGCATACGCGGTCGGCGGGCCGACTGGGAAGCACTGGTGCCTGGGGAAATGTAGGATGTAAAAACGTGTGCTTCCTAGAACAGGGCAGAGGCAGCGTGGGGACCTTGTGTTGGGCTGAGCGGAAGGGCTCAACTAGGGTCGCTTGCCGGTCGGTCAGCCCGCCTGCTGCCACATAAATGGAAACAGACTTGGTTTGTACTTTAACACTCGTTCATTGCTTAAGTAAACGCGTATTGAGCGCCTGCTGAATATACCGTACCCAGCTGGTTGTTGCGGGTGCAGCTCCTCAGCTGGGAGAATGGAGAGGGCAGATGGGGACAGCACATCAGAGGTGGAAGGACCCGGGCTCTGACTCCAACCCTGTCTTGCCCTTCCGGATTTGGCCTCGGGCCAGGCTTTTCTTAGTTGGCCATCTAACTCTGGGTTTCGTTTTCTTGAATTGGGGGTCTTGATGAATCCTGCAGGGCCGCCCCCCGCCCCACTTCTGCATCATCTTTTTGTGCCATCTCAGTTGTAGATAACTTCCATTGGATTCCCAAGCCTCCTGCTATCTCTTGAGTTGCTGTTGAACAGGGCCAGCGTTTAAGAAGGTGTTTGAGGCAAAACGCTGACTGGGATACTTACTGCTCCCTGTAGTGCACTTGGCAATTAACTCATTTCTATCAGTCAGAGGAAGTTCTCTGTGCTTTTCTGGGCTTCTGCTGCTTTTTCCTGTCCTGGTAGATGTCAAGCTGATACATATGAAGCGTTCTGTTAGGGAATGTCCTGTGAATCCAGTTGTACCCACAGAGAAGGAACCTAGGATTTATCTGTACTTTCTCCCCTTTATACCTCCAGTACTGCCCTTTTTCAGTCCCTCTTCAGCATTACCTTTTCTTGAAGTCGGCTTCATCTTCTGTGCAGAGTCAGCAGAGCCCTTGAGAGTAAGGGCTCTGGAGCCGCACTGAATGCCTAGTTTTGTAACTTAAGCTGGGCCACCTACTATGTGTGTGACTTTGAGCATGTTAAATTTGTGGCCTTCAGTGTGTTAGAAGGGATTCATTGAGCTAATACATATGAAGTGCCCAGCATCAATAAGCAATTGGCAAATGTTAGCTATTCTGCTAGGTAGTGGTTTGCTTCCTTTCCTCCCTGTAATCTATCCTGCTGACAAGGCTACCATAAGAGTTTTGGTTGGCATTGAAAGAACTGAGGATCAGGACCAAGGTTCTTCTGTCTGGTGATAAAACCCTTTACTGGGATGCTCCACCACACTTGGGTTTTTCCTGAACTGACCCCTGCTCTTTTTCCTTGTGGTATTAGCTGTTTATATCTCTCCTTTTGGAATGTGAGACTTCTGTAGGGCCTACAAAGCATAGGGAACAAAGGGACTGTGGGCAGCTGCTCCTTGCTTTGTATTTAAGAACTCTCTGTGGATTTGGTGTCACCACACTGCCAGTGCTTTTCCAAAAATTAGAAGCTGGTGCTATCTTAGTTCATGGTTTGAATGAAACATGTGCAAGTATACGTAAAGTTGAATTTTTAACACCATAAGCTGCTGTATATTGCTTTCTATGTGGCCAAATCTAGGCACTCCACAAATTGAGATTCCTATAGTCCTTACCTTTGGGAAGGTCATGCTTTAAGATTGATGGTGATATAAAAATTACGCCACGAGGAAGCAAAGAGGGAATTACGGGATCCTCTGTTCGGGGTGCCCCTATTGGCTGCTGTTGAGGAAATATGTTAGAAGAATTGGGGCTCTGGTGAATCGCTGGCCTGTTGATAAGAAACTTTTGTTTTTTAAAATGTCTTTATATAGATATATAGATATATAGATATATATTTTTTTTTTTAAGTAAGTAAACTCTACAGCCAACATGGGCCTTAAACTCATGACCTCGAGATCAAGAGTCACATGCTCTACCAACCAAGCCAGCCAGGTGCCCCAAGAAAGTGGTTTTGGCAGAAGGTGCCAGGGTAGCTCTTATAAATAGGGGTACAGTTTAGGGGGGGGTGAGAAAAAAATCTTTACATGCATTGATGTTAGCCTGTTGGAGAGGTGAAAATTTGTTGAAGGCAATAAGATGAACTTGAGACCCAAGTTAGTTTTTGTTTTGAAATGTAAGACTGTCTGGGGCAAGGATGAAGCAAGGAAGCTTGGGGGCTGCCATGAGGAATAATTTAGCAGGACTAGGAGAAGATGGGGACACCTTTTTCCTTACAAAAGGTGGAAGAGGCTTGAAAGAAGTTTGGCCAAAGAAGCCATTTCTTGCCTCCAGACCTGGGACACTGGTGAAAGGGAAGGAATTTTCCCTCCAGCCCATGCCTGACCCCAGATTTAGGGGATTATCTGACAGGCATTCTTACTAAAGTTGCTTTTTTTTTTTTTTTTTAAAGTTTAGTATTTTGAGAGAGAGAACGCGCCCGTTAGCAGGGGAGGAGCAGAGAGAGAGAATCCCAAGCAGGCAGGCTCTGTGCTGTCAGAGTGGAGCCTGATGTGGGGCTTTATCTCACAAACTGTGAGATCATGACCTGAGTGAGCCAAAATCTAGAGTTGGACACTTAACCAACCAAGCCACCTAGGCATCCTGTCTCAGGCATTCCTTAAAAAAAAGTTTGTTCGTTAGAAAAAAATTAAAACATATAATACAGTGTCAGAACCCTCTTTACCTCCACTCTTACTCGTTAGCATTCGATGCACATCTTTCCAGCCCCCTTTTATGCACTTACATATTACATCTTGCCTCCTGCTTTCTCTCTCTTTGTATTTTATGTAGATAAATGTAAATCAGAACATGCCATTCATGGGGCACCTTGGGTGGCTTGGTTGGTTAAGTGTCCAGTTCTTGGTTTTGGCTCAGGTCATGATCTCTCCGTATGTGAGGTGAATCCCCGCATCAGCACAGGGGCTCTTCGCTAACAGAGCTGAGCCTGCTTGGGAATCTCTCTCTCTCTTTCTCTGCTCCTACCCTGCTCACTCAGGCACGTGTGCTTCCGCTTTCTCTTCTGTCTCAAAATTAACATTAAAAAAAGAACATGCCATTCCTCTGCCAAAAGGTTTTCCAGGCCTTCCTTTTGTAGGAATAAAATCTACACTCCTTACCATGATCTACAGTTGAGTATGCCATCTGGTTCTCACCTGCCTCTTCAGCCCTTTTCCAGTCTTCTGTCTACCCACTGCCCTCCTGCTACACTAGCCAGAGGAGTTGAACTTTTTCAGGAATTGGCCAGTGAATATGGAGTCAGCCTCATGGGTCACTAGACTTTCTGGTGTGTGAATCCCTGACTCCTTATTGTTGAGTTGACACAACCTTGTGCTTTCCTTTCCTGCTCAGATACCTGAAGCACCCACAGGGGTGGGCCTGGGCAGTGGCTTTCAAACTTGTTATGGCAATTTGTGGTAAGAAGTAAATTTTAAGTTGCAGCCTAATAGCACACACATAGCATAACAAGTTTTAAAACAGTTTTTATCTTTACTGTTTTGTTTCACACATACAAAATTAGTCACAAACACAGGGAAGACTGAGTCTGGTTTATGAGCTCATCTCTGAAGGCACAGGTTTTGATACAGACTCTAGTTTGCTAAGCTGAGGAATTACTGTCAGGCTAATGGTCACTGGAACAGAGGCAGCTAAGCAGGCCTTTACGCGGGTATCCCTGTCTTCCCAGAGTTTCTGCAGGTCTGCCAATTAAGCCCCTTTGGGGATAGTGATTGTTCCCAAGACTGGCACGCAGGGGCGCCTGGGTGGCTCAGTCGGTTAAGCGTCCGACTTCGGCTCAGATCATGATCTTGCAGTTCGTGAGTTCAAGCCCCGCGTCAGGCTCTGTGCTGACAGCTCAGAGCCTGGAGCCTGTTTCAGATTCTGTGTCTCCCTCCCTCTCTCTGACCCTCCCCCATTCATGTTCTGTCTCTCTCTGTCTCAAAAATAAATAAACAAAACAAAACAAAAAAAGACTGGCATGCAAAATAGAGAAAAACTTCTGTGGGACATTTGGTTGGAGATTGGTCACAAGGAAGCTCTGTGGAACCAGCACGAGAATGGAAACACTGCTGTATGAATTAGACTTGTTTTGTGAGGCGGGACGACATGCTGCTTCCCTGCTCTCCAGCTGAGCGTTGTGGTAAAGCTGCCTGCCTGGGCATCTCCAGGACACCACCTGAAGCTGCTGGTGCCTCGTGTTTTGCATCAGTGCCCCATCAACTTCCCTAGGATTAAGCTGTAATGCAGATAAGTGGTTGCTTTGCCAGAGGGTGAACATTGGGCTTCTTCCTCCTGTGCTCTGACCTAATTCTTCAACACAGGGAATAGTGTCAGAAGTTGAAAAGGCTATGCTCGTCCAGCCGAGCGCTGGAGAACACAGTATTTGATTTGTTCTTTTAGACTAAATCGTGCTTCTCATGACCATTTTCTAGCACGCCTGTAGGGTATGTTGTAGTCCTGGCGGTATCTCTGGATGTAGAGGCTGGTTAAGAAATCTATGTGGTGGACAGTGGGAATATGGTTTTAAAGGCCTCCAGAGGGGTGCCTGGGTGGCTCAGTTGGTTGAGCGTCCGACTCTCGATTTCGGCTCAGGTCATGGTCCCAGGGCTGTGGGATCAAATCCTGAGTCAGGCTCTGCGCTGAGCGTGGAGCCTGCTCCTGCACTTGTGCATGCATGTGCTTTCTCTCTCAAATAAAAAAATAGCAAAAGGCCTCCAGGTATTTCTGTTATGAGAGAGATGAGAACACTTTTCTTTTCCCCTCCCTCCTTGAATTTCATTGTAGTAGATGATTATTAAAAGCAGTCAATTGCTTTCTTCTGTAGCCCACACCAGTTATCCTGTTGAAAGAGGGGACTGATAGCTCCCAAGGCATCCCCCAGCTTGTAAGTAACATCAGTGCCTGCCAGGTGATTGCAGAAGCTGTGAGAACCACCCTGGGCCCTCGTGGCATGGACAAGCTGATCGTAGATGGCCGAGGTAAGTCTGCAGGGTTCCTCAGGCCAGTGTGCAGAAGAGGAGACTCCTGGGGAGTGCTGGGGCTAGCAGAAGTTGGTATCAGAAATTCCACTGCTTTTAAGGTCTCTGAGGGATTGCTCGCTAGGAGATGGTTCCATTTCATACATTGTCCTGAATGCTGGACCCTACAGGGATACACGGAAGAACTTGGGCTCAGGAACATGTTGCCTCATAGAGAGATGCAGCCTGGAAACATGAAAGAGAACTATCTGAGTTAACTTTGGTCATTCCCATTGTATCATATTACCAAGACAGAATTCCCCCTCGTGTTTTAGTATATTAACTGACATGTGAGACAATAGTAGGTATCAGCTATGTCAAGAATATCTAAACGGTTTCTCATTCTCATTTAGTATTTTCTACATCCAGTTCAATGTATGCTAAATGCTGTTCAGAGAAAATCGGTAGCTCATGGTCTTCAGAAATTTGTGATTTCAGGTGGCCCTTTGTGCACAGAGCTAAATCTATAAAAAGATCAGTTTATTTATGCCATGATCTCCTCTGCCCCATCCCAGTAAAGTGTGCTTGGGCTCCAAGTCCAACTGGAGAAAAGGTCTTTAAATTTTTACTTTGTGTTTGTTCCTTTTAAGGCAAAGCAACGATTTCTAATGATGGGGCCACAATTCTGAAACTCCTTGATGTTGTCCATCCTGCAGCAAAGACGTTAGTGGACATTGCCAAGTCCCAAGATGCTGAGGTGGGAAGATCGAGCATATGTGTTTAAGTGAAGGTTGAAACACATGCCTGCTTGCTCCTTTGCTCTTCTGTCTTAAAAGTTTTTTGATTATATATCTAAAGTTATGATGTCATAAGTAGTACGTGCTTATAAATTGTAAAGTATTCAGATGAAGTTAATCTTCTAAATTCATACTCTTGGGGCGCCTGGGTGGCTCAGTTGGTTAAGCATCCGGCTGTGGCTCAGGTCACGATCTCGCGGTTTGTGAGTTCGGGCCCCACGTTGGGCTCTGTGCTGACAGCTCGGGACCTGCAGCCTGCTTTGAATTCTGTGTCTCCCTCTCTCTCTGCCCCTCGCCTGCTCATACTCTGTCTCTCAAAAATAAATGTTTAAAAAAATTTTTTTTTAATTCATACTCTTTCACTACATGTAGCTGAGATCTTAGTTAGAGGGGCACCTGATTGGTTTAGTCGGTTAAGTGTCGGACTCTGGCTCAGGTCCTGATCTCACGGTTTGTGAGTTCGAGCCCCGCATCTGGCTCTATGCTAACAGCTCGGAGCCTGAAGCCTCCTTTGGATTCTGTGCCTCTCTCTCTCTGCCCCTCCCCAGTTCGCATTCTGTCTCCCTTTCTCAGAAATAAATAAAATGCTTAAATAAATAAGTAAAGGGTTTAGATCCCATTGTGGAATATTACTACGTTAGAAAGGTTAGCAGACTAGTGATCTGTCAATTCCAAACAGTATTTAAAATATAAAGGACTTTGGCTGGTCCTGGAAGGTTTGTTTTAGTAGGATTTGGCTGTAAATTATCTTTATGTAAACTCCTATAGTACTTTGTGCTCCTTGAAGAATATTTGTCTCATGCCTCTTGTTACCAGACACATAAGTATTGTATTATAAGCATGACTGGGATTGTCGTAATCATCATAGTGCCTGTATGTAATAAATAAATTGTTGGTTAGTCTGTGTATATGATTTCATATCCTGAAGAACTTTGTCAAAATCAGCCCTCTTTGGAGAATGGGCCTGGCCGAGGAATTCATTTTGTAGCCCAGAGCCATTTGATGGGATGGATACCTAACTTCCTTGTACTCATTGCAATCACCTACGCTTCCAGAAAAAACATTTCACACCCATTTAAACAGTCCCTAGTTTAAATGGGTGGGTTGCCTAAAAATGGAGCCTCAGGCCTTATTCCTCACTGTGAGAAATGTGAATTTCCTGTCATCCTCTTCCAGGTTGGTGACGGCACCACCTCAGTGACCCTGCTGGCTGCAGAGTTTCTGAAGCAGGTGAAACCCTATGTGGAGGAAGGTTTGCACCCACAGATCATCATCCGAGCTTTCCGCACTGCCACCCAGTTGGTATGGGAATACTGGCTACCTTAGCCTTGTGTTTCTCAGGATAATACCTTTAGCGGAGTATAGAGAGAGGTAACAGGGTTCCCTGGACATTTTCTCAATTCTCCCTATGAATCTCTGTTCTGCCATTCGGTAGCTATTTGACTAGATATTTCCTTAATCTCTTTAAGCCTCAGGTTTCCTGACTCAGTAAGTGAGAGGTTTTTTGTTTTATCTAAAGTTCCTCATGACACATATCTTGAGACCCTGCTTTTATTGACCTTTGACCTTCATTGTGTGATCTTAGGCAAGTTGGTCCCTCTAGGCTTTACTTTCTCCCTTAAATATCTCTGGTTCAGGGTGGTAACATGAGATCACATATGAGAAGTGCTTTTGAAAAGATACTAAGTTTAACATACAGATACGTATGCCATACATAACGTGTCTAATAATATATAGTGCTAGCAGTTGTCATGAGTGTTTTTCTTAAGCCAGAAGGTTTGGCCCAATCGAGTGTCCTAGCTTGTTTCCACTCATCTGTTTTAGTGTTCCTTGCATATTCAGAATTAAGTCCTGGAAATATCCTGATGATTCTTCAGAACTATACCTACTGTATATTTGTCACTGGGAGTTTTCTAAACCATAGAGCTGTGTGTTTCCGGGCAGCAACAAGACTCAGAAGTGTGTTTCAGCTGCAGAGTGGAAATGCTTACAATTTGGGAGTAAACAGATTGGAGAGTGGCAAGAGAGACTGGGACCCACCTCTCCAGTTTGCCTTTGGCACCAGGGACTCACTCGGCTTCTATTCTTGGCAGGCAGTTAACAAGATCAAAGAGATTGCTGTGACCGTGAAGAAGGAAGACAAAGTGTAAGTTTGCAGCGGGCTTTGTCAGAGCCTTGACTTTTTGTGGCCAAATTGGATGTAGAAGCGTGTTGCCACCCTATATGGGCCTGGGGCTATTTGGCTCTTGCTAGACCCTTGGCTGTGCCCCAGCTCACAGCACAAAAGAGGCTGTAGACTGTAATTTTAAAGCTGTCACATACAAGGTCTTTGACTGCAGTCACCATCTGTCAATGATAATTTGCCCTAAAGATTTTAGAAGATGAAGTTGATGTGGGCTGAGTTTAGAGGCTAGAACAGAAGCCCCCTACACATTGCAATAGACTCAGACAAGGGGCTTTCCAGACCTGACACAAGTCCCACCTATCCTTGTGTCCCAGGGAGCAGAGGAAGCTGCTGGAGAAGTGTGCCATGACCGCTCTGAGCTCCAAGCTGATTTCCCAGCAGAAAGCCTTCTTCGCTAAGATGGTGGTGGATGCGGTGATGATGCTCGATGATCTGTTGCAGCTTAAAATGATTGGAATCAAAAAGGTGCAGGGTGGTGCCCTAGAGGTAAGCCTGCTACAGCCTCCCTAGAAGGCTTCTGCTTTCATATTGACCCTTCACACAGGTTGGTACAGGAGATGAACACATGTTACAGGAATAGAGAGAATGCGTGTTGAGCTGGAAGTCAGACTGGATTTGTATTCCCCATACTGTCACTGCAGGCTGTGACTGTAGATATATTTTGTAATTTCTGTGGACCTATATTTACTTGTCAGCAGAACAGCAGATTGAACTAGTTGATTGTTAGAATCTTCGTGTAATGTGGGAGGGGATGGGACTAGCTCCATCTGATAAATTACCTATGACCCTCTCAGTTAATAAGCCTGAGAAGTACTTCTGAGTCCATTCTCCAAGTGACATGCCCAAGCTCTCCCTTCTTTTATTCATTTATTTTGGATAGATGATACATAGTTCTAAATGTAAAAAGAATCCTAAAGGAAAAAAAATAAACATCCCATTCACTCCTGCCCCAGATACAACCACTAATGAGTGAGTGAGTGAGTGAGTGTGTGTGTGTGTGTGTGTGTGTGTATGTGTATGAGCAGGTGCTTCCAGAATTGTTTTACGCATCTGTAAATACATATGTAAATACTGCTTTCCTAAAAACAAGTGCTTATTTATAATACATAGTGTTCTGTAACTCACTTTTGTCTGTTTAACAACTTAATTTTTTTAATGTTTGTTTATTTTATTTTTTTTTTTAATTTTTTTTTTCAACGTTTTTTATTTATTTTTGGGACAGAGAGAGACAGAGCATGAACGGGGGAGGGGCAGAGAGAGAGGGAGACACAGAATCGGAAACAGGCTCCAGGCTCCGAGCCATCAGCCCAGAGCCTGACGTGGGGCTCGAACTCATGGACCGCGAGATCGTGACCTGGCTGAAGTCGGACGCTTAACCGACTGCGCCACCCAGGCGCCCCAATGTTTGTTTATTTTAGACAGAGGATAAGCAGTGGAGGGCCAGAGAGAGAGACACACACAAAATCTGAAACAGGCTCCAGGCTCTGAGCTGACAGCACAGAGCCCACATGGGGCTCAAACTCATGAACCATGAGATCATGACCTTAGTCAATATTGGACACTCAACTGACAGAGCCACCCAGGCGCCATTAACAACTTATTTTAGAATTTGATCCATATCAGCATGTGGGGCTTTTAATTCATTGCTGTCCAATAGAACTTCCTGTCATGGTAGAACTGTTACATGTCTGTGCTGTCCATTTTATGGTAGCCACTGGCCATGTGTGGCTACCAAGCACTTGAAATGCAGTTAGTACAACTGAAGAACTAAATTTTTAATTTAATTTTTATTTATTTAAATTTAAATAGCAACATGTGGTTCATGGCTACTGCATTGCACAACCTAACTGTAACTTGTTCTTTTTTAACACAGTAGTATCTGTCTGGAAGCATTCTGTTGGTATCTCTATGCTGCTTTGGCCTTTCTCCACTCTGGCCTGCCCTACTTCTTAATTTTCTCTATCTTGGTGACCCAGCTTGAAGGGATTGGATGGGGCAAGACCTGCTTCAAATATTATAGCCTGGCCTGGCCCTTCACTTTTCTGTTCTTTGACTTTTACCCTTCTGAGTTGCATTCCCACTCTGTTGTCCTTCCTCCTGTCATGGCACATGTCAGTGGACTGAGGTTCTCTTTCTGTAATAAAACTTGTGAGGAGTTTGGAGGTCATCTGAGTTACTCCCCTGTCTTTGGCCCCAGGTACCAGTGCTTTCTTGGCCCATCATGGCTTACTGACTTTGTCTTTACCCACTACTTTGGTAGCAGTCATCCATCTTCTCCTGGGCCTTCCTATTTCCCTGGACTCTTGAGATTAGATTGGCCAGTTCACTCAACTAGGGGTCAAAAATAATAATTTGGTGGGGGTGCCTGGGTGGCTGAGTTGGTTAAGCATCCGACTTCGGCTCAGGTCATAATCTGGAGGTTCATGAGTTCAAGCCCTGCATCGGGCTCTGTGCTGACCGCTCAGAGCCTGGAGCCTGGCTTCAGATTCTCTCTCTCTCTCTCTCTCTCTCTCTCTCTCTCTCTCTCTCTCTCTCTCTCCCCCTCTCTGCCCCTCTCCCACTTGGGCTCTCTCTCAAAAATGAATAAAAAAAAATTTTTTTTTTTAAAACAATAACTTGGGGCATCTGGGTGGCTCAGTCAGTAGAGCATCTGACTCTTGATTTCAGTCAGGTCATGATCCCAGGGTCATCGGATCAAATCCCGTGTCAGGCTCTGCACTGAACATGGAGGCTTTTTAACATTCTCTTGCACTCTGCCCCTCTCATTCACACCTGGGCTCGCGTGCGCTGTCTCTCTCTCCCACCCCCTTCCCTCTCCCTTTCTCTCATAAAATAAATAAAACTAATTTATCTAGTGAGAAGGCCAGGGGCTCCAACCCACTTTCCTCAGACTATTCCCCATTCCTTAAATGCATGTAAAACCTTTAACACAAAACCTGACACACAGAATTCGATAAATGGTAGTAGTGATTATTGACTTATTCTCAGGATTAACAGAACTTCCTGATGTGTGTCTTCAGCCCTTAACTTTGCCTTGAACCTCATGCTCTTCTATCTGCTACTGAACTCATTATTTCATTCTCCAAACCTGAAACCGTTTTCTGTGTTTCTTGACGAGTTGGTATCGCCACCATTGACTCAGTCACTCACCAGAAATCCAGGATTATCTTTGAAAATCTTTCCCAACTCCCACAACCTTTCAGTCACCATTGTCTTATTTTGTCTACCAATTTACTCTTTATTTCTTCAAGCTGTCTTTTTACTTATTCCCAAGACCATTGTCCTGGCAGTGGTCACCCTTCCTCCAGTCTTACGTCCCCTAAATCAATCCTATTTTCTGTTGAAAGGCGAAGCTCCACAACTTACTCTGTCCTGTGTAAAGCCTTTTGGGATTCCACATTGCATACAGGATAAGAGGTAGGCCTTAGCAGAGCCTGTAAGATTCTCCTAAACTGGCCTCTGCCTTCTACCTTACATTCCCACAACGGCAAATGCACTCTTTGATGCCACCACACTGCCTCTGCCTCTTGGGAACATCCTTTCCATTTTCTATTTGACTGATTTCTGCTCCTCTTGATTTGTCTCAGGCATCACCCCCGTAGGAGGCTGTGAATTTGAATGATGCACGTATGTGTTCACTGATAGACGACAGTATTCTAGATTAGCACTGGCAGAGAACATAGAGGTATTGAACGGAAATACCCTTTTTTATCGTGTGGGAAATGACTTGGTCATTTAGCAAGAAAAAGAGATCTGAGATTTGAACCCAGGTCTTTAGATAGTCCTAAAGTCAGTCCCAAGTGCAACATGCTTTCTTACTACGTATGCCCTGCTGTTAAATCCAACCCACGGGAAGCCACAGTGGTGGCTTGGGAACTGTACAGGGAATTTCTGACTCTTAAGATCTTTTGGCTTCATCTCCTGGGAAGAGGAAAGACCTATGATGCTGCACACAGGACTGTGTGTGTGCGCGTGCAGTAGGAGCGTGTGTAGGTGTGTCCAGTAGAAGACTGGGGGGCGAGTTGGGATTGAAGAGGCCTGTGCCTTATTCATAAATGCCTGTTCCTTGCCTGGCACTGTCGGTAAATACATTCAGTGTTAGCCCTTGGCTCCTGCTTTGAAGGCCAGTCTTAGAAAATAGCCCAAACAGGCCTTTCCCATGCTTAGTCCCTGTAAGCTGAATGATTGATTATACTGAAGGGATAACCAAAATATGTTTTGTATTTTTCCTAGCTTTTATGAAAGTGGAAAGGCTTTGTTGTAACAGTGAAATAAAGACGTGGTTAACTCTTTCATGTTTGCAGAAATGGACACATGTTAGTCTAGCACAGCACTAGCTTGATTTCATTTCATGCCAGTAGTGACTGAACTGTTAACTGTTTGTTTTTTTAAACAGGAGTCCCAGCTAGTAGCTGGCGTCGCGTTCAAGAAGACTTTCTCTTACGCTGGGTTTGAAATGCAACCCAAAAAGTACAATAATCCAATGATTGCCCTTTTAAATGTTGAGCTTGAGCTGAAAGCTGAGAAAGATAATGCTGAAATCAGAGTCCACACAGTTGAGGTAGGCCCCACCAGCTGGCTAGAGGCATGGAGTTGGTCAGCGTTCTGGGCCAAAGTCTTGGGTCTTTGTGGCTCTCTTGGGCCCAGCTGTTTCTCAGGCTCCTTATGAGCCCCATTCTCCTCCTGTCCCCCTGAATATGTTGATGTCCAAATACTAGGCCCACTTCTTTTCTCACTCTTCTCTCTGTGAGTGAAGAGACTTGGATAGGGACCTGAGGAGACTTGGATAGGGGAGACCTGCTGAAATATTCTCTGGCCCCAGGGAAGGGGCTGGCAGCTGCCCTCCACCCATACACTGAGCCCAGTGTTTTGATTCCTCTTACCTGGGCAGTTGAGGGCCCCTCTCCTCCTACACTGGGTCCCACACTGTAGGGATAGGTGTGCTCCCATCACTGATAATACCAAGGCTATCTCGAGTAGCAGTGTCATCCAGCTATAAGTAGGTGCTGTTGGGTAATGTGTCGCCAAAACACAGTGGCCTCTGGAGGGAATGGATCTTGTTATTGGGAACTCCATAGGTACAGCATCTTAGAGGAATCTACAACTCTGCCAAGCTAAACTATTTCTCACACCTTGGCATACCAGCTGTGGAGTAACTCCCAGTCCTGGGGTTTCTTTCTACTTTGGTGTCTGAAAGTTTTAGGTGATTCCTGAGTTCTCATGTAGGGTTCTTGTTACTTGGACTGAGGAGAGGCTATTTTGTTTACCCTTTTTAATTCCCAAATACATCAGCACGTTTTATTTTGGGGAGTATATTTTAGCCTACCATATATGCTAATCTCCCCCCTGCCCTTCACGCCCCTCCCCTCTCCAAGCATCCTTATCCTTTTCTGGGTCTCTCTTCAGGATTATCAGGCAATTGTTGATGCTGAGTGGAACATTCTCTATGACAAGTTAGAGAGGATCCATCACTCCGGAGCCAAAGTCGTCTTGTCCAAACTCCCCATCGGGGATGTGGCCACCCAGTACTTTGCCGACAGGGACATGTTCTGTGCTGGCCGAGTGCCAGAGGAGGATCTGAAGAGGACAATGATGGTAACTAAACATTCACAGGCTGCTGCTTGGCTTTTGTGGCCCTGGAGGGGTTTTAATTTACTACAGGTATACTGGAGTGCACTGTCAGGTTGGCCTGTGACTAGGCCTGTCTAAACCTTTTTCTTTTCTTTTCTTTTCTTTTCTTTTCTTTTTTTTTTTTGCTGTGAAGCACTCCAATCCCATGTGCATGTGCTCGTTGTAACCAGAGCAAGTCAGGAAATCTGATTGGTGAGGGAACCTAGCAGTGATGCTTTGATCAGCTAGATCAGTTCAAGTACTGATGTTTTCGGCCACATTTCTCCTTTTTCTTTTTGAGCATCTCCACAAGATATGTTAGGTCTAAAGCGCTGATCCTAACTTTAGTTGTTGGGCCCAAGGCACACTAGTTTGGGGGCGTGGGTGTTGGGTGAAGTAAAAGGTCTCCATCTCCTTTTGACCAGGCCTGCTTGCCCTTCGTAGGTCTTTGTTCTGTTTTGTTTTCTCCTCTTTTAGGGAGGTAAATGGGAGGTTGTCCAGTACAGGGAGTCCTGGGGCACTGTGGCAGGGTCTAGCATGGGAATTGGCTTTTGAGACTAGGTGGCAGGAAGCTCTCTTCTGGCTTCGCGTGAAGGTGATCTGATCTTCTTGTGCTCCTCAGGCCTGTGGAGGCTCCATCCAGACCAGTGTGAATGCTCTGTCAGCAGATGTGCTGGGCCGCTGCCAGGTCTTTGAAGAGACCCAGATTGGGGGCGAGAGGTAAGCAAGCCATAGGCCTGGGCTGCCTGCTGGCAGAGCTCATGAGACCTGCCTGGGTCTGGCCTTCTGCCATCTTTTGGGTGTGGTATTCAACATGTGCCGCTCTTTTTTAAGGTCTCACCTTTTGGGACATAAAGAACTCAGATATAAAGTATTTCAGGAGAGCAGAAGATCAAGTTGCGTCTAAAGTCTGACTCTACAGTATCTTCTGCCCTAGGGTTACAGCCCCAGACCTTCCCCAAAACTCTTCAAGAGCAGGATTGGAAACCCTAGTGAGGAACAAAAGAGCAGCTGTTGAGTGTTGGGCGAACGTGGTGAGGTCATACACAACAGGTTGGCAGCAGAAAGAAGTTTACATGTATGATTTGATCCTGGGTGTAGGTATAATTTCTTCACTGGCTGCCCCAAGGCCAAGACTTGTACTATCATCCTCCGTGGTGGTGCTGAGCAGTTCATGGAGGAGACGGAGCGGTCCCTGCACGACGCCATCATGATTGTCAGGAGGGCCATCAAGGTAGTAGACGGGGTTTCCTGGATCTTTGTGGTGATTTCTGCCATATATAACTTATCCTTCCCTGGGTGGCCTGTTAGCCCTGATTGCCTCACAAATCATAGACAGACAGCCTCAGTCTCTCAAGATAGGTCATGCTGCCTTAAAGGCTAAGACTTGTTCTCGTGAACAAACAGTGGAGCTACTGTCCTTAGCCATCCCAGTGATTGTACCAATGCCCTTGAGGTCCAAGGTGACCTTGGAGATAGTCAGAAACCATAAGGTCCACCAGATGGAGGTTGGAATGTGCTAGACAAGAGCCACATCTAGGCTTCCTGGGGTTTGGGATGAGGGAGGAATGAGGAACTGCTCCCTTTCTGTGCTGGGAGGACCTTTTGCCTGGCTGGTCCAACTCTGCTGTGGCTGGACCTTGAGCCAGGGGCCTGTTAGCATTAAGAGGTGGGTCTGGTCTCTGCAGAACGATTCAGTGGTGGCTGGTGGCGGGGCCATTGAGATGGAGCTCTCCAAGTACCTGCGGGATTACTCAAGGACCGTTCCAGGAAAACAGCAGCTCTTAATTGGGGCATATGCCAAGGCCTTGGAAATTATCCCACGCCAGCTGTGTGACAATGCTGGCTTTGATGCCACAAACATCCTCAACAAGCTGCGAGCTCGGCATGCTCAGGTGGGTCCTTCTCCTTGAGTCCAGGGATTGGGTGCATGGGGCTAAATTTTGAGTGTGTGCTATGCTTACTCAGGCGCCATAGAGTGTTCAGGCCCATGACAGGGCTGGAACTAAACCTAGTACCGACTCAACTGTGTCTCCTCTGAGGGCAGAGGGAAAGCCACAGTGCCAGGACTGGAGCCTCCAGGGTTTCTTCAGTGCTTCTACCAAGAGTATAATCATAGCTCCTTGTGGTGCCATCAAAGGAACCAGGGGGACCCTGCAGCCTCCTCCCTGGAAGCACACGCTGAGCACGTTACTGGGTTTCCCAGTGGTGGCGAGGCATGCCAGAGCCCTGCTGCTGGGCGGTCCAGCCACGGCGGTACCATCTCTTAAGTTGTGATCTCTGTGAGAACTTAAGTGTGTTCGTTTGCTATTTAGCAAACATTTGTTTAGAGATATTTGTTAAGTGCTCAGTACTGTGACAGCAGCGCTCCGTGACCTTGCTTCTGCCTTTGTTAGGATTTTAAGAGAGTCCCTTCACTTCTTTGCATCTCCATTCCCTCATCCGAAGTGGGGACTGATGGAAGCAGCGAGATAAGGGATTGGAAAGTGTTCCTCTTGAGAACTGTGGTGTGATATACACGGTCCTCGGGTGACCTGAGGACTGGAC
Source organism: Felis catus (assembly GCF_018350175.1). Classification (NCBI taxonomy): domain Eukaryota; kingdom Metazoa; phylum Chordata; class Mammalia; order Carnivora; family Felidae; genus Felis; species Felis catus. The sequence goes on from NC_058370.1 coordinate 89,655,712, forward strand.
CTCCCCAAAACACGGCACGTTGCCTAGAGGAGGGCCCAGAGCTCTTGTGTGAGCAGCATGTCTAGGGTTTGAAGGGGGTGGTCGTTGGGGGCATGAGTGGGAAGAGAAGACCTGCACTTTCAGGTTCTTTGTGTGATGCCAGACAGATGCCGTCTCTCTTAGGGAAATGCTGGCAAGTTCAGAGTATGAGGTTTCCTAACGACCTTGTCTTTGGGAAGATTTGCAAGAAGAAACTTGAGAGTAGTTCCTTATTAACCTCCCCTCCTCTCCTGCTCTTCCAGGGGGGCATGTGGTATGGAGTGGACATCAACAACGAGGACATTGCTGACAACTTTGAGGCCTTTGTGTGGGAGCCAGCTATGGTGCGCATCAATGCCCTGACCGCAGCCTCTGAGGCTGCCTGCCTTATCGTGTCGGTAGATGAAACCATCAAAAACCCTCGCTCAACGGTGGACGCTCCCCCAGCTGCGGGCCGGGGCCGGGGCCGGGGCCGCCCCCACTGAGAGGCACCCGGTCCCTCATGAGTGGCCGGCGGGCTGGCTGCAGGGTATGCTTACTCTCCCCGTCTTGGTTAGTTGGTATTACAAGGAAGGGGTCGTAATTGGCCCACTCTGTTCTCACTGAGGTTATTTAAATAAAGCTTAAGACTTAGAATTCACTTTGCAAATTATTTGGGCACCGGACTTTTACTGCTAAATGTCTTGACTCCAGCTCAGGATTTTACTTTCGTATGTACTCACCTGACAGATGGAAAAGTTTTCTTCTCTCCTATCGGACTGAGTCTTCAACAGCGTCTGGTTTTTAAGGCAGAGGGTCCACTCTGCCAGCAGAGCTCCACCTGAGGGGCCTCCGTCCAGAAGTTTCACTCTGAGCACTCTCTTAGTCCCAGAAGTAGTTAGGAGATGTGGAGTCCCTTCCTTTTCTTCTGACGTCATCTTGTTTAGCCCTGGCCTTGCCAGGCAGTGCTCCGAGGACTTCTGTGGGTTTGAATCAATGTATTCTATTACCTTGCTTGCTCCTTCCACTTGTATATTCTTTTTGGCTCAGTGTCCTGGTCTCTCTTACTCGAGATCTCTCGGAGGAATGTATAAAGAGGCCACATTCCCTTTAAATTCTGTAGTGATTATCTTAAAAGTCCATTGAGGAGAGGTGGCTGAAGGAGCACCCACGTGGTCTTCTCTGTTTGACCACCAGTGGTCTTGGGGGTTCCTTTTGCTTTCTTCTGACCAATGGAGGTTTGCAGTGGCCACCACAGATCAACTAGAAACCAGCAGGGTTTGACTGCGTTCTCGTTTATACTAGTCCTCAGAGCTGGCCTGCAGCTAGCTGTAGTTAGTAACTGTTGAAGGTAGAGGTAACTATGTCACTTTGAGCCATGGAAGCTTTTGCTGCCTGCAACTGGAAGTTGATTAGAAAGAAAGTCTCTTGAGTCTGATCCCCTCTTGGTTAGATGGACTCAAAAGCAGGGATGGGGTGGTGATCGGGTCCCGACTGTGGAGTCTGACCTCCCTTCTAACTTGATAGTCTCTGGGTAAACTAATTTTTCTGAGCCTCAGCTGCTCTACCTTTGTTATGAACATAAAAGTAGCTGGCTCAGAGTTATGCTCATCTACCTGTTTGATGCTGGAGCCACTCACAATTTAAGCCTAAGCACCTGGTCTTTTTACTGGCTTTAAATCTTTCAAGACCTGAGTAATAATCAGTGGCGCGACTTCATTTTGCAAGCTGGGGTAGTCGAGGCCAGTGACGGGCAGTTTGGTCTCTCCCAGGCTAAAGCCTATTGGCTGGCTAGAACTTCCGGCAGAGGTGGCCAAGCCATTGAGGGACTGGACAGTGCCCGCTGCTCCTTTCGTCCTTGTGCAGGGGTTGTCCTTAAAGATGGCGTCTCCCAGCTGAATCAGAAACGACACCCCAAGGTTTTTTGTCTGCATGCAGACGCTGAGAAAGTGAACTGGGACAGGGATAGTGACCTGCATGGCTTTCAGCGACGTCTGCAGTCCTGACAGGTCTTCCTAATGCTTTATTCACTCTGTTGATGCCATTCAGGTCATCCAGCCACTTCCTGCCTCAGTGCAGTTTTGCTGCAGAAAGGCTTGGTGACGCAGATGGACAAATACGGCCACCTACCATTTACTTCCCTGGCAGATATTCCAGTTTCACCACCTTTTTATTGGATACAAAGTCATAAATTCTCTGATGCCCATGTGAGTCCTTTTAAATACATACACTCAGGTACATTCGGCACAGGGCATCTGTGGATAATGTGGAGCAAAGTGCTGGGATGGTGATGCCTGGGTGGGGCAGAGAAGTGGGGCCAGGGAAGGCCCCCTGGGGGCTGGAGGTACAGGCACCACTTCAGAAACAAAACCAAAAAATGCTCTCCACCCCTCCACCTCATTTGCTGGGGGTGGGAGGAGCTACCCTCTCACGGCTCAGGCGCATTGCAGCCTGGCTGTGCGGGGAAGGCAGGCCCGGGGGCCACTTGTGGAGGTCCCCGCTAGCGGTGCCCACTAGAGCCAGGCCTACCGGTGCCAGTCATGAGGCAAGCCTAGGTCACCTCAGGCCTCTGCACCTAAAAGCAGGAACCCTGCTAGGGCAGGGCTGAGGCCAGGGAGCCCGAGGCCAAGCCTCCTGGAGCCATGCCAGCAATGGCAGACAAGGCTTGGGCTCATGGTGGGGAAGCCTGCCTGATTGTCAGGGCAGTCTTGGGACTGGCCAGGGTCCCGGGGGGTTGGGGAAGAAATAGGAGCTGGTTGCCTTAGTCGGCCCTGGTATTCTGGTCTTCACCCAGTCCTAAACCTTATCCCAGGCAAAGGCTGCAGATGAATACACTTGTCCAGGAATAAATACATACACACGATACACAGCAGTATATACAGAAATGCGGGCCTGGAACAAGGCTGGGTGAGAAAGCATGACCACCAGGGTTAAGGAGAAGTGCCGCCAGGCCCCTGGGGGAGGGAATTCTACTCCTCAAGGACTGATGGGCTAGACAGATCCCATCAGTTTGAGTTAACTCCTCTGGGCACGTGGGCCCTGCACCCGCTCACCATCTCCCGTCTTCAACCCAAGTCCACCAGGAATTGGGTCTTTGGCACCAATAGTCACTCTGGAGAGGTCTTCAGCTTAGTGCCTTAGAGGGACTTAGGGACTGGGCAGCTTCCCACCCATGGCCCAAAGGACCAGGGGAACAAGCAGAACCCAAAGGGAAAGGATGGAGCCAAACCTTGGAGCAGCAGGCGTTGGGAAGGAGGTGGCTTTTTCGTTGTTGAAGGACTTCCCATGAGAGGCCAGCTCAAACCACTCACAGGACCAGGAAATCCTGGACTGCCTTGCTCCTTAGGTGGTTTCTCGGCCAGTGAAAAGCCATGGTTCTGGGCAGCACATTTCCTCTCCCTGGGGGGTCAGACATACACAGCATCTCCTTTGTTCCCTGCTGGTGCCATGGGGAGACAGCCCAAGCAAAGCCTGATGAGTCAGCCTACCATTGCAGGCTATATAACAGGGAGAGGTGGTAGGGACACCAAGTGCTGGGGCCCATGGGACCTCTGCATGTGCCTGGGACCCCCGAGCAGGGCCTGCCTTGATTGGGTCTCTCAGGTACTCCTCTCCCTTGCATCTTACTAGGTGTGAGATGGAGGAGGATTCTCCTTTGAGTGAGGGATAAGGTGCCTCAGGGATGGCCAGGCCCTCCGTCCCTGTTTTCCATCCTCAGCCTGCTGTGTGGTTGCCAAAGAAGTGAACAAATGGAACAGGCCTGCAGACGAGCTCCCCGCACAGCAGCAGGGCTCATTCCGCTGAGAGTCAAAAAATAGCTTTGAGTTGGGGGACAGGGGGCCTGCAACTTTCCAGTTCTCAGCACACCTGAAGTCCAGGGTGCAGGAGTCTGTCAGCCCCAGGGGCAGCTGTGCGGTAGAACACGCTGTGACCCATCGTTCCCGTCGGCAGGAGCCTGTGCAATACGTACTCCCACACATCCTTTACACACACACTAAGCTGGCAAATACAAGGTGGGGACTTGCTGGCCAAACTTCCTGCCAGCCAGGAGAGGGAAGGCCCTGTTCACTCTTCTACCCCCAGTGCTGGTGGTGGTCAGGGCTGTTGCAAGGATGTGTGGATGGGTGGGTGGAGTGGGTGAATGAACCTACTCCTGGAATCAGTTCTTTCAGCACTTTCTCCAACTCTAGCTCACTGCCCATGCACCCTGACCTCCTTTCCTGACATTCCAGTGGCTGCCCACCCCGGGAGAAATTACCCAAAGCCGCCTATTCAGGGATGGAAGCTTCCTGGGGCAGAAAAATCCCTCAGTAAGGCAGGCTTAGGCCAAGCAGGGCATCCCTTTGTGCTTTGTCCAGGAGATGGGGGGGGGGGGGGGGGGGACGGGGGCATGGGTGGGCAGCACCTCCGGTCCTAAGGTCTCAAGTGGAGCTGTAAAGGGTGCAGTTGGCAAGGCAGGACAGATGCACCCAGGGTACCCTCATATCTTTTCCAGGTCCCTGGAGGACAGAGAAAAGTTGTGCTTCTTCCTGTGACTCCGGGGGACAAGGCCGGGGAGGTGGGAGCCAGTGGAGCCAGCCGCTCTGGAGTGGGGGATGCCACACAGCCAAGGCTTTGTGCACAACTGGACAGGGAATTGCCAACATGACACCCTTGGTATTTGGGGTCTTCAAAGGGCAAGGCCAGAATAAGCCACGGGAGGAAAAGTCATCAACAAGAGCTGGGACAGAGCTGGGTGTGGAGCCAGGGGAGCTGGATGCTGAGCCTGTGGGGTCCCTGCTCTGGAGGACTCATTACAGGGTAACCCAGGCTGGGTCTTGATGTCTAAGCCAGGCTGTGGCAGAAAGTTGGGTCACTGCAAAGGGCTGAGAAACTAGAGGAGTCCAGCCCCAGCCAGGACCAGCAACCTAATGGTTAGGGCAAAGCTGGTCCTGTATAGGAGAGAAGGAAACCCTAAGATGGATTGAGGCTAATGTTTGAAAGAACTTTCCAAATGAATGTTGGCAGGACCCGTGGCCTCTACACCACCGTGAGGGTTCTGAGAGTGGGAACTGGGGAGACCTGAGTCTTTGGAGCCTTAGTGCCAGAACCTGGTCTTGCTGGAACCGTGCAAGTCTGTGAAAACCTGCTTGCGTTCTGTGACTTCTAAGCCAAATGGCTGTGGCTCAGGCCCCAGCACTGCCCCTAGGCTAAAGAACTCCAGCATAGCCCCCAGTCCATAGGGCCAGTGGAGACTGGGGAGGGAGGCAAGTCTGATGAGGGTGCTCTTCCTCATTCTTGGCCTCATGCGTCTAGTTCCCTACCAAGGCTACATCTTCAAGCAAGCTAGCCAGACAAGGAAGCAGCCCAAACCACCCTCCTGGCCTCCTCCAGACCCCAGCACAGAAGGCAGCCCAGTGACTCCCTCCCACCACAGCACTGGAGATCCAGAGGCCATTACATTGCTGCCCAAGCACCTGGAATAGAAGTTGTTTCTTGAGGACAGGAACTGCTTCTCACTGCTAATAAAATTTCCAGAGCTGGTTCCTTGCCTCGCCAGAGGCTCAGGATTGGTGGAAGGTATAGAAACATGCACCTTTTAGCTCTGAATTTAGCTCTGGTGTGCCATGGGGTATGTGGTTGTTGGGAGGAGGGGTCTTGTTTCTACAGCAATAAAAACTAAGTTTTCTCTACTTGGCAATTTCCCCACTTTGGGAGTGGTAGTTTCAGTATCCTGGGGAAAAGTTCTAGATGAATGTTTTGCCATTCCAAGCCCATTCCACTACCTCACTGCCCCCTACCCCCCACTTTTGGCTGACCACATTCCCAGAGCCCCAAGGCCTGTCTGTGTTATCCCTGGAGAATGTGGACCCAGAGCCTCGGCAGGCTGTCTGATGGGGGTGCCCCACAGAGGGCTGGAACAGGGCAGGGGGAGGAAAAGAGCCCTTCTTGCCAAGTCTGAGCTGCTTTGGGGAGCCCCGTCTGGCCTGGGGACTAGCAGAGGCCCCTGACAAGGGGAGGCCTGCCCCAGCAACCCAAGCAGCCGAGGAGCCACTCAGTGATTATGGCACGTCCTCGGGGCGATGACACCGGGTGCTGGTGGTGACTCAGCTCCTTCCTGGCTGTGCCCAGAAGGCTGCTCCAGTTGGGGGTGGAGTGGGGGTCGGAGGGCAGCTTCTGTCCAAGCCCCTGCCCTGAAGAGCCAGTGCCCGACGTCAGGCCCGTTGCTCCGCTGTCCCGAGAGGAGGACAGGAAACTGTCAACCCCTCCCTGGAAGCTAGGGATAACACAAGGCCTCCGAAGGTCTAGTCCAAATCAGGGTCCCTCTGGAGGTCCAAAGAGAGTGCCCTGGTGTGGGGCCGGCAGGGGCCCTGCCGCCCCCCACCCCGGGTTAGCAGCCGCCGTCCACCTTGATGTGCAGGATCTTAGAGAAGCCGGGCCTCCGTCGTAGGGCCTGTAGACCGAACCCTGGTTAGTTCCCCTCAGGTCAAGGCAAGTGGGGCCCCCCCATCACACACCCAGGTCACCAACCCCAGCCCAGGGATGCCACCTGGGGTTTTGGTTGGCCTAAGAGCCAACTCCTTACCTGGAGTTTTGTCACCATGTCCTCAAACAGCTTCTGGGCCTCAGGACTGCTGGGCTCTTTGAAATAATCAGCAATCCCAATCTGGACCACGATGGACTTGAGGTTCCGGCAAATGCCTGGGAAAAGGTGGGTAATAAGGTGATGGCTCATGTTTGGCTTGGACAATGGGGCTGCTCTTCTATCGCTAATTCATGAAATCAGAACCCTACGGAGATGGTCACGTGCCAGGCATTGGGAACCACCTAGAGGAGAGCACACTGGTGGCACCCAGGGGATCAACCACACGGGAATGCAGGGGAGGAGGAGGGCAAGGTCATAGAGCAGAGGCTGCAGTGAACTCTGGGAGGATGAGTGGGAAGCAGCCAGTTGTGCAGGGGCTCTAGGAACTTCCCTGGCAGAGGGGACAGCTGTGCCATGGCCTGGGCATCTGAAATGAATTAAAAGGACAGAGTGGCTGAGGTGAGGCTGATGGCTCTTCTCTGGAGCATGGAGGAGGGGACAGGCAGCAAACAAGTTGGGAGCAGAGGGCTTAAGGGACTAGATGTTGCCATGAAGTCAGTGGAGGAGGAAGAAGAAAATCAGGTGGCTGAGAAGGTTCTGGAGGTCATGATTTTAGAGGTTGAGCAGTTCTGGTGGTCAGTCCAGGGCCAGGCCATGAGGCTGATGGGGAAGGAAGAAGAGGATCCTAGAAATAATAAGAAAGTCAGGGAGCCTTCAGTGCTGACGATGTAGGTGTGACCAGGGCCTCAGGAAGGGGAGGCCTGCCCCAGCAGCCTGAGGAGCTGAGGAGCCACTCGGTGGTTACTGCAGATCCTCAGGGCGATGACACTGGGTGCCGGTGGTGACTCAACTGTGCTGGCTGTGCCCAGAAGGCTGCTCCAGTTGGGGGGGGGGGGGTCGGAGGGCAGCTCCTGTCCAAGACATTGCCCTGAAGGAGTGTGAGCAGCCTGAGCTGGACACCCATGTCCTCAGTGAAGGTGGAGAAGTGGCCAGGAGTGAAGTAGGTGGCTAGAGGGAGGTGGGCTCAGAGGAGGCATGGAGTCTACACCATGGAGAGAGGAGTCTTCACCCTGAGAATGGTCCTCACCCTCCCACCCACTCCAGAGGGTCAGCTTGGAAGAAGGGGATACAGAATCCAGAGAAGTACAGTAACTTGCCCAGTCACACAGCTAATAAGCAGTAGAGCCAAAATTGAGACCTAGGTCAGTCCAGCTCCAGAACCTGTGCTCCTAACCTGTCTGTTCTGCCTCTGCCCTTGGCCAGAGGCTCATGTGGGGCAGATGGCATTGTACAGCTCGTGTCTCCAACGTACGTAGAGCATAGGGCAATAAATGTTGAACCGAACCGTTTGGACCAGATGCTGGCAAGACTTGAACGCCACACTGCCCGCAGAAGACACTTGTGGCAAAGCCAGGATTAGCGTCCCGGTTGGTCTGCCCCCAGTGCTGGCTTGCTGACTAGGAGCGACAGACAGGGAGCTGGCTATGCTACTTGCTGACGTGGCACAGTAAGTGGTGACAGTGGTAGCCCCCCTCCTGCATTCCCATCGCTCACTGTTGAAATGCAGCAGGGCCTTGGGGGTGACGGGGGTGGCCGTGAGCACCAACATCTCCAGTCCCTTCAGGCCTTCCCGGCAGACCTCAGCTGCCACCTCCTGGGTGATCTCCGACACATGGTCCAGCTCCAGGACCTGCAGCCGCATGCAGTTTCTTGCTAGGAAGGGGGGGGGAAGAGGGGAGGTCCTGCTGACAAACTCCCCAGGCTGCCTCCCGCCCAGTGCTTTGGTGCTCCTGCCACCACCCAGGCTGCAGCCCCAAACCCCCTGGGATTTCAGTGTTGCACCCACACCTGCTTCCCACCACCCTCCACCCCAGTCCCGAGGAAGGACTCACCGAGTGATGCCAGGCCCTGCACCCCACAGCCAGCGCCCCCAACCCCCAGGGCCCGAAGGTGGGGCCAACAGCGGCCGATCATCTGCAGGCAGCGGTTACTGAAGCGCGTGGGCTGCTGGCTGGAGAATGGGGCGGAGAGAAGTCTGTCAAGGAAGTTTCTGGTTGCATGACACCCCAAGCCGGCTCCTGTTTCATGCCCCGCCTTAGGCTGGGGCCCCCGCCAACCACCCAGCTGCTCCAGTTAGACACCTGGAATCATCCCTGACTCTTCCTCCCTCACCTCCTGCCAAGACCTACAGATTTTGATTCCTGGATAACTCTTCGACCTCTCAATTCAGGCCACCATCCATATTCATCTGGATCCATCTAGAAGAATCCTACACACTGCTGACAGTGAGTCATTCATTCCTACATTCTCTCAGTCATTCAACAAATGGGCCTCAAGTGTCCACTCCAGCCAACAACTGAACTAGCCCCTGGGGATACATCAGTGACAATATAAACATGGTCCCTTCCCTCAAGGAGTTGGGGGAGGGAGGGACACAGAAGGTAACCAATCTGATATAATCCTGTTTTTAAGATCTAAGATACCCCAGTGGCTTCCCAAGCACTCTCTAGATGAAATGCAAAAATCTAAACCCCTTAGGCCAGACCTGCCTAACCTTGCCCTAACCTTCCTTTCCACACTCATTGCTCTCCTCTGCCCACCACCCACATCAAACTCTCTATTTCCCTGAACACTTCATCCCTCAATATTCGCCCTGGCAGCAGGTTCTCTGGCGTCTGCTTGCACTTGGAACCAGAGATATGGAAATGGGCATTCATAGCCCCTACTCTGAGAACTGCGAGTACACCGTGGACTGAAACATAGAGAAATTATTGCAAAACAAATGACAACAGGGGTTGGGACAGGGTGCAGTAGGACTGGAGGCGGGGAGCAGTGCCAAGTTCTGCCAGGTGTTCACGAAGGACACTGGATGCCCTGGGAGGAGTTGTTCTGTGGAGAGAGGGCTTGGGGGACAAAGCGCAGGGACAAAAACGCCTGGTCTGAGGAACTCCAAGTAGAGCGGTGAATGATCTGGATTCTCTAAAAACCAGCTCAAACAAATGTGGCTATTTCTAGCTAGCGTTGCCTGAACACCTACTGTGGCCCCTGCAGGCTTTATGTACACATCTCACTGGAGCCAGCTACAGTCCTCCCAAAACTGAAAGATCTCTAATACCATCTTCACTCTGCACTTGAGAAACTAAGACATGACTGGATTGCCCAAAGTCTCACTGCCAGTAAGCCAGGGCATCACCCCATGTCTGATTTGGAAGCCCTGCTCCCAACACTTACTTACACCGACTAATGAATGCGAATCTGTCTCCCCAGTCAGCTTTTGGAATGGCTCAGATCTGCTCAGTCCTCAGCCCCAGCCCCAGCCCCACCCTGTCCCCACCTGACCCCTGCCAGGGCTCACCAAGGGTGAAGTGGCGCCACCTGGAGGGAGACAATCTCTCTGCAGCCTGCACCCAGAGCCCAAATGACCTCGTGGCCCACGGGGTCTGTGGCACTCCTGTTGAAAAGACAAAGGTGAGACCACCCACCCTAGTGGCCTTTGCTCCCTTCCCTTGGACCGTAGAACTCTTGAGTCCCTTTGCCTAAGATCCCTGGGGAAAGAGTATGCAGACCCCAGGGATCCCTTTGGCCCGAGGCCAAGAGGGTGTGGACCTTGAGTCTAGTGGTGTGCACCTACCTGTAGGTGACGGCCTGCAGGGCACGGCAGTAGCAGCTGGCCAGCCAGAGTGAGCGGTCAGTGAGGATGTTGGGACAGTGGGAGATGCGCAGGATCAGCAGGTTCCCCCCAGCGGCCTTCAACAGGGACTCCAGCCCTGCTTCCAGGCAGCCTCTGGGGATGGCCAAGAGGTCAGGGCACTGCCTGTGGCCACCTCCCCCTCTGGGAAGCAACCCCCAATGGAATTCTGGGTCTGCAGCCTGCAACACCCACCCGCCCACCCGCCATGGGCTCACCGGGTGCTCCGGGCATATTCTTCCTTGCTCTCCTTCTTGCCCCGCTGCCGGGGCTTCAGGTTCTGCAGCGTCAGCGAGTGGGCCTGGGTGCACCACTGAGCCAGCATCGCCAGGAACTGCAGGGAGACAAGGGTTACCTGGGGATGAAGGGGTCTGTGCTTGCCTGCCTAGAGGCAGACCAGCCCCTAGACAGGAGGCCCCATGAGAGCATTGTGGGGAGTCAGGCTGAAGCTGGGGTATTGTAAGCATTTCAAGGACCTGACCTTGAGGGGCCAGATTCTGCTGGGAGAAAGGTGGGTTCACAGCAGGGGCAGTGGACAGGGACAGCACCTTGGAACAGACGCGGGCATTCTCCAGCAGCACCCGTGTCCAGACCGCGGGGTGACGAGCCACAAAGCGCCAGTCCCGGCAGACCTCGGCAGCGTGCAGCAGCGTGCGTGTGTCCAGATAGGTGAAGATGCAGAACAGGGCGGCTCGCATCTTGAGGATCTCTGGGCTGATGACCTCGTTGGAGCGTGAGGGGCTGCCCCTCTCAGCTCGCCGACCCCGCCCACTGCCTCCCTCGGGGCGGGCTGCACAGTACCAGAGGGCCAAAAGTCAGTGTGGAGGGTCAAAGGCCAGTGTGGAGGTGCGGGTGGGGAGATGGGGGGGGCGGCTAGGAGCTGCCGAAGGAATAGTCACGAAAGACTCATGCTGGAGGGCCAGTGACTTGGGAGGAAGGACAAGGGGCCTCTGCTTCCCCCTCCTCTGCCACACCCTATCTCTATACAAATTAGAAAAAGGTGACCCTTCCTCAAGCAAACTGTCTTTTTAAGATCATATATCATCACAGAGTCCAAACTCACCCCTTAGATGAATCAACTGAGTCAAGAGTGGGGAAGGGTTTGGAGGGTGAGGGTACAGATGGTTAGAAACCCAGCCTCTGTGAACAGAAGGCCAGGGTGAGGCTGCCCAGAGCACTCACTCTACAGCAGTCACGCACCTGATCTCAGCCCTCTAACCTCCTGACCCTGACCCACCCACATATGCACATGGCCTTGTCCGTATACAGAAGGGGGCTCTCCCTGCTGCTCCGGGACTTCAGCCTGCAGTTAACATTCAACTACTCTCCTGTAAATGTCAACGAGCCCACCATGTGAATGGACCCCTGAGATGTGGCATCCTTGTGCAATACCCAACCTGAGCGCCCCTGTGCTGCAGCCCTGCTCTGTCACGTGAGTTCCTTGCCCAAGCTCACAGGGCACTTGTAGGACAGTTTGTCATTCTCACTGTGGGGAGTCTGGGACAGGGGGGAAAACAGGTGTGGGAGCCCAAGGGATTTACCGCCTCAGCCCTGTGTCCCCTGAGAGGGCCCAGCACCAAGGAAAGACTGGCCTCTCTGGCCTACCCTCCCCAGGACTCACCTGAGAGCCGGCAGCTGCTCAGTGGCCCGGCCATAGCAGGCCCAGAGCGGGGGGCATCTGAGGGGCCCTCAGCCTCTGACTCCGTGGTTCGGGAGCCCACGTCCGAGACATCACCCTCCTCCCCCTCCGTGCTGTGTCGGCGGGGTCTGCGCTGCCAGTTCTGGATGGCCTGGCGCCGCAGGCCTGAGCTGCGAGGGGGCTGGGTACGCTCCGAGCCGCCGTTGGCAGCCTGGGCCCGTGTGCTCAAGCCCCCAGGGCCACTGTCCTCGGGGGCCCCCTCTTCTGGCCGGGGTAGCTCCAGACTGTCACTGTCATAGCAGCCTGAGCTCTGGGATGCAGCAGGGACACGGCTGGAGGCCCTGGGGTGGGGTGGACCAGACGGTGAGGAGCGAGGGGCACCAGGACTGCCCGAACTCCCCATGCCACCCCTACCACCGGCCAAGGGCAACCCACTCCCCCTACTTTCCAAGAGCCCCCTTCCAACAGTGTGGAAAGGCAGACATAGGTGACCCAAGGAATATGGGGAAAGGACAAGGAGCCAAGGCCTCAGATGGGCCAGCCATCCAGTGGGCCAGTGGATCTTTCCAGGGTGAGGGTGGGCTGTGGGGCGGGCCAGGCCCGAGGCTTACCCTGTGCTGGGAGAGGAGCCATGCCTTGACACGGCGTATGTGCTAGGCATGGCCGGGCCCGCGTGGTGTTCTCGCTGTGGGCCCCCAGAGCGGGAGGGAGAGGCAGGGGGCAGAGGAGGCAAAAGGGTGAGAAGGAACGGGAGAAACAGGGCACAAGATGGAGAGAAGAGAGGAGGGAGAGGAGAGAGAAGGAAAAAAAGTTGGGAAAGATGGACAAATAGACAGATAGCCCAGAGAGGCAGGCTCCCCGGCCCCCTCCCCACACCCACCCAGCACCCCAGACCCCGACTTGTGGGCTCTCATTTGAGTGGAGACAGGCCCCTGAGAACCGGAGCGGCTGGATCACACCTCACTGGATCGCAGCCTCAGGGGCCGGCACGTCTGCCCAATCAGAGGGGCCCCTACTTCAGGCCTCGAGTCTGCTCGTGGGGAAGAGCCAAAGAAGGGAAGCATGGAGCATGACGGGGGGGGGGGGGGGGGATGCCAGGCAGTGTGTGAGGTGAGGCTGCACGGGGCAGGGGCGCCAGCAGAGGGGGGAAGGCAGGCAGGCACTCACCATTCTGCCTGGACCCCGGGGGCCGGGCCCGGCACCGCTTCCCCCGGCTCCACGGCCCAGGCTGGCGCTGGGCGTGCTGCCACAGCTGCTGCTGATGACCTGCAGCTGCCGCTCGGCCCGGTCAGCCCGCTCGAGCAGCTCCTCGATGAACTGCTGCAGCCGCAGCTTGGCGCTGGCCTCCCGCGCCGCCGTCTCCTTCAGGAACTGGTCGATCTGTACCACCTCCCTGGGCCCGGAGCAGTCTCTTACCCCCGTGCCTCGGCCTGGCCGCCCACCCACCCTCCGGAGGGGACCCCGAGCAGTGGGGAGAGACACGGGCACAGCTGCCTGTGGTCACGTGGGTGCACGCGGAACAGGCCCAGACACAATGCCCCATAGGACAGCACACACAGAAATGCGAACATCCACCCCGAGTCACACACTCACACCCCGCTGACCCAGCCCCAACACTCCTGCCAGACACCCCTCCTCCCCACCGAAACAGTCATACTCAGTGACACTCAGAGCCACCCCCTCCCTCCAGCAATGCTCACGGGCACACAGCCACGCACACTCATGTACGTGTCAAGTTCGTGTCATGCTCGTGTCAAGTTCACTTGCAGGCACACACGCAGTCTGAGGCAGGCACAGTCCCAACGACACATTCCAACACACACACACACACACACACACACACACACACACACAATTTTCAGAACCATTCTCAGACGCAGAAGCCTCCGGGAAGTGCATGTACACACAGCATGCTTCAGAGTGACTTCAGGATTCACAGTTGGTCATGCATCCACTCAACATTTACTGGGCACCTTCTAGGTGTCTGGCACTGTATTAGGGACACAGCAGTGGACAGCCTGAGAAAAATCCCTGCCCCTGTGGAGCTTACGTCACAAGGGGGACAGATAAATAACATCCATCTACTTCGAAATTCTACATTTAAAGACCAGGGAAATAAGGAGAAGCCAGCAAAGAAAACCGAGGAGGAGCAGACAGGAAAAAAGAAGGACATTCCAGGAGAGTGTCCTGGATGCCAAGTGAAAAAGGGGTTTCAAGGTTATCGCTGTGTCAACGCGTCTGAGACGCTGAGATGATGACTACTGGCCTTGGCAACATGAAGGTCGTTGGTGACACAGAGGACAGTGGTGGAGGTGGACATCTGATCAGAGTGCATTGAAGACGGAAAGTGGGGAAGGAAACTGGAGACAAGGAATATAAACAATACTTTCAAGGAGTTGTTCTGGAAGGAGAGAAAAGGGGCTGTAGCCTAAGGGGGGCAGTGGGGTTAGGGCAGATGGGAGTAATGATCTTATGTCTGGATGCTTTTAGGAATGATACAGTTGACGAGGAAAGTCTGGTGATGGCAAAGGGGGAGAGCAGAACTGCGCTATGTCTTTGAGTAGGCAAAAGTAGGAAGAGGGTCTGGTGCCACAATGTAGGAGCTGGCCTTCGCTAGAGAGACAGAAAGGGAGAGAAACAATTTTCACAGCAGGCCCGTGGTCACACTTGCATGTACTCACAGTCCCAAACACATACCTTCATGACACTCTTGGCCCCACCCACACCGTCATTACAGGCTTGTGGCTATTGATGCCATATTACAAAGCCATGGCCACACAGACACAAACAGACACACTCAGGCCCAGTCACAGTGGTGGCAGCGGCAGTGACACACCCGCCCACAGGGCCCTGCGGGCCACTCACTGCTGCTTGCGGCTCAGCTCCTGTTCCTTGTGCACCAGGTCCTGCTTGAGTGAGGCGAGCAGCTCCACACTCACGTCCACCTGGCGCGAGAGCTCGGAAGCACGCTCCTCCAGCTCCTCCTTCTCGCGCCCCAGCCGCGCACTCTCCTGTCGCGCCGTCTCCAGCTCTGCCGCCTTGCGTTCCAGCTCGGCTTGCAGCCGACCCACCTGGCCTGCGATCTTCTGCTCCACCTCTTCGCTCAGCCGCTCCAGCCGCCGGTCGACCTCCAGCTTCTCCAGCGCACGGATCTTGAGGCGCGCCAGGCCCTCCTCGTAAGCCACATCAGCGGGTGAGGGGGACGCGGGGGAGGCGGAGGCGGGCCCGGGTCCCGGCCCGGGCGGCGGCGTCGAGCAAGCCGAGGAGGCCACGGACTTGCGGGCGAACAGCTCCCCCAGCGGGATTTCGATCTCTCTCAGCGCGTAGCGCGCGGCGGCTGCGGGCACGAGGCCGGGCT
Organism: Felis catus; assembly: GCF_018350175.1. Classification (NCBI taxonomy): domain Eukaryota; kingdom Metazoa; phylum Chordata; class Mammalia; order Carnivora; family Felidae; genus Felis; species Felis catus. The sequence continues at coordinate 89,670,959 of NC_058370.1, forward strand.
CAGCCAGCTCCTCGCAGGGCAGGCTGGCGGGAACCAGGTCGCCGGCAAAGTGGGCGAGGGGCGCGTGGTGGTGATGGTGGTGCAGCAGGTGCGGCGTAGCGGGCGACGGCCCGGCCGCCTGCTCCTTGCCCTGGAAGGACGTGCTCTCGAAGACCTCGCGCCGGGCGCCCGGCACTGCCAGCAGGGCGGCGGGCTCGGGCGTCAGCGGGAAGCCCGAGGCGGCGGCAGCGGCGGCTGCAGCGGCTGCGGCGCCGTCGCAGATGCTGTTGGTCTTGGAGAGGATGTAGAGCGTCTCGTACGTGTGGCTGTACTCCAGGTGCGCGCGCAGCGACGACAGGCTCCGGAAGCGCTTGTGCTCCCCGCAGCGGGGGCAGCGGTACGGCAGGTCCAGCGAGGCCATGGCCCCGCCGCCCCCGCGGCGCCTGGGCTCCACCGCGGCCGGCCCGCCAGTCAGCCGGGCGCGCTCATGGGGGGCTGCGGGCGAGCCCCCCTGCGGGGTCAGGAAGGCCCAGGGCGCTCACGGCCAGGGGCGAGGAGGCTAGAAGAGAGGGAGTAAGACTTAGGAGGGTGGTATCCCCACCCGTGAGGAAATGTACTTCCCCAGGAAACCCATGCCCATAATAGAGGGGCGAGGGGATACCAATGGCTTGACCTCCTGGAGGAGGCTGGCCTGCTCTGGTACTGGTGGGAGGGCCTGTACGTGTATGAGAGTGAGAAAGAATGAGGATTCTTTAAGGGGGGAGAGGGGGGAGAGAAAGGCATTAATATTATGTATAACACTTCCTTCCAAGCTATATTCCAACTTAAACAACCCAAATGCCCAACACCGGTAGAATGGATAATTTGTAATATATTCATAATGGAATTTTATCCAGTGATAAGAAAAGGAAGCACTGGTACATTCAACAACGTGGATGAATCCATTCAATATTATGTTGCATGAAAGGAGCCAGAGGGCGTGCATACTGGAGGATTCCATACATATGGAATTCAAGAACAGACTAAATTGATCATGACAGAAGTCAGAATAGAAGTTACTCCTGGGGACGATAAACTGAGAAGGGGCAGGAGGGAACCACATGTGATGCTGAAAATGCTCTAGATCTTGATATGAGTGGTGGTTTTACATGTGAGTACGTGTATACGTAAACAATCAAGCTGTATACATAAGGTTAGTGTACTATATGTATTTGGCTGTATGTATGTTACCTCTGAAAACAAATCTTTGGGGCGTCTGGGTGGCTCAGTTGGTTGAGCATCCCAACTCTTGATTTCAGCTCAGGTCATGATCTCCTGGTTCTTGAGATCAAACCCCACATCGGGCTCAGTGCTGACAGCACACAGCCTGCTTGGGATTCTCTCTCTCCCTTCCCTCTCTCTCTCTGTTCCTCCCCTGCTCACGCACACACACTGCTCTCTCGCTCTCTGTCTCTCCAAATAAATAAATATACCTTAAGAAATCCTTAAAAGAAGGTGTTATTTCCACCTTGATGGAAATACCCATCAAGACAAACTATTGGTACCATGTTGCAGTGACCAAACTGTCACCTCACCTGATGATACCTGTGTGTGTGTCCCTGTTTGTTCCTGTCCTGTTTCTGTACCACATACTCCCATCCCTGCCCTGCTAGGCACGTAGCTCCTTTTTCAAATTTCTTTGCTAGGTTGGTCTCCAGTAAGTGTCCCTGCCCTGCCCTTTACTCCAAGGACCACTGTATTTGTCCTCTTCAGGCTTCTAGCACAAGACACCACCCTTCCTGGCATCCTAACCCTGCTCACTCTCAACTCCTGCTGCCCATCCTCCCTCATCTCTGGCTTCTGGTCACACCACTCCTGCCTTGTGGAATCTCTACCCTATTCGTCACTGCTCTCCTCTTCCTAACTGCCTTCAACCACCCTCTGCTGTCCCTGTGCTCCTCCGGGTCACAGACCACTGCTTATCAATCCAGTTGTCATCAAGGATCTTCCCCCACTGGTCCCACCGCTCATACTAATAACCAGTCTGTCTTTACAGGCTGCCATGAAGCTGCCCCATTTGGGTTCTCTGACCTCCTCTTCTTACTGCCTTCTGAATCTTCCTGTCTCCTGATGGGAGGTCCACCTTCATACCTACCCTCTCCCCAGCAGTCTGGTTTGCTCCCATTCACTCCCAGCTTTAAGCCACTAACTCTCAGCTCTGCCTCTCTATCCTGACTTGCTCTTGACTTCCCTTTGCCTTCAGGCATTTCCACATGGATATATGGGTGAACATCTGTTCCCTTTACCAGCCCAGAACCCAGTCCTCCTGGTAAAATCATTCTGCTTTGCCCTTGGGGAACCATCTTTCCTTCCCCACTTTCTCAGTCCCTGTGGTCTGAGTGGGGGTTGATGGTCCACCCCCGACTCCAGGGGTAAGAAAGTAATATAGACCTGGCCAAACAGAGTCCTGGGATGGGCAGAGATCGCCCAAGTTGAGTCAATGAGTCATTCCTCCAGGACTTTTCTGCAACTACTGGGGAAAAGCATCCTCTTTGCATTCAGGTTTCTAAGCTGATGGGGAAGGCTAGAGCTGCAAGGGCTATCTTTGTCTCTTTGGGGAGGAACCTCCTGGGAATGAAGCCAATACAGAGAAGCAGAGCTGAGATGGACAGATTTCTCACAGATACTGTTTGAGATTCTGGTCTGTTCAGTTGGGTGAGCCAATCAGTTCCCCTTTTTTCTTGACCATTTGGAGTTGGGTCTGTGGCACTTGCACTAGAAAGAAGTCCGAAGCCAGAAATTAGAGTGAGAAATTGAATGTTTTAAAGGAATAGGCCCTAAGGAAGAATTAGCTGAATTAAGTGGGGAAGTAAGATAGTACCAGATCCCTCCTCAGAAGCTGGTGAGCCCTACTACATAGCAGCAAAGCCGCTAATTAAACTCTTGCACTATCTCCCGAGCTCAGCTGATGTTCCTACCTGGAACTTTAGGGGACCTGTAGAAAAATGTCACCATATGGGGTGTGGCCTTTCCCATGGCCTCAGTAAGGTCCGACAAGAGAGACACACTCTGGCTGAAAGGGGCACATCTGAAAGCAGACAGGAAGAAAATGCTGCTTTGCCTAGAGAGGCCCTTTCTGCCTGAGGCCAGTAATCCAATATGGCTGAGAGTCAGATAATTAAGAGCCAGTTCTCTGCTTCTAGCTAAAGTCAACTCAAGCAAAGACAGGGAGGCTGGAAACACAGACAGAGACAAACCTGGGCCCTCACAGGCTCCTGACTCCTCAGGCTCTCCAAGAACCCCTCCTGCTGTACCCTCCCAGCTCGACAGAGGTTATCATTGCTTTCATCAAAAGAGCCTTCCACTGGGATACAGCTTGAGTGAGAGAGGACAAATGAACTCTAGACTAGGGGTTTGCATTGCCCTTTGCAGAGGCCTAGCTAGAGGCAACAGAGCCATGGCTCCTGGGAAGGGCAGAGCACCAAGAACTGTTGCTAAGAGACAACTCCTGCTCCTCCCCCAACACTATCACCAGGGACTTGATTCACGAATTACAACTTCCAATGAGGTCTCTAGTTTGGTTAATGGCTCTGGGGACAACTGAATGCAAACTGACTGAAAGCTTCCTAATGATTAAGGGGATTGTATTGCCAGAAAAACCCACAAACCTGGAAAACAAAGGCCAGGGATTACTCAGCTACTAATGTTCCTCACCCCTTAAACTTGCCGTCAGTGGGAGGTGACTCCCCCCCACCCCGCCCCGCCGCAATGCCCCTTTTTGTGTGTGGCACAGAGCATGAAGAACAACGAAGGCTCCTCGAGATGGCAGAACCATAGCAGCCAAATAGATGAGCCAGGGAACCTCATCCTTGCCAACTGGTCAAGCATGTAGACCATACTATGGGTCTGTGACCACTGAGCATTTTTCCTCATCTCCCCTCTTGAGCTGGGAGGGTTTTGTTCTTTCAGCGATCCGATCTTTCCTCCATCATAGTCTGGCCGTAAATTAAAAGACCATGAGTGGCTAGCTGAGTACCTTGCCAAACAGCCCATCACCAAGATCTTGAATTGGGTCTAGATGTGGTAAGTGGATGAGAACTTGGAACATCTTCTTCTGGAGATGGGACAAGTGTGTTTGACGTTTTGTGAGGGATAGTTGCATTATCATAAACAGAAACATTTTAAAAAATTGTACAAGTGGGGGGGGTCTGTGTAGATCTTGTTCAGACATGGAATGTAGAGGACATTTATTGTTTTTGCTGTTCAGCTCCAGCCCTGCTTTGTGGATGGACCCCCAGTTTTCCCTTGAGAACCATTGCCCCCACTTTGGGTGGGGCTCTGGGGGAGCACATATGACCTTAGCCTGTTCATCAGTCACAGCGCCAAACTCCAGGCCAATATAGCCACTCCAGGACCTGTGCTCAGCTGGTAGAATGTGAGCCTGGAGCTGCTTGTGGCCACTTCTTTTTTTTTTTTTTTAATTTTTTAATGTTTATTTATTTTTAGAGAGAGACAGAGTGTGAGCGGGGGAAGGGGCAGAGAGAGAGACACACACAGAATTCAAAGCTGTGCTGAGCTGTCAGCACAGGGCCAGACACGAGGCTCAAACCCACACACTGTGAGATCATGACCTGAGCCGAACTTGGGTGCTTAACTGACTGAGCCACCCAGGTGCCCCTGCTTGTGGCCACTTCTATCCTCCTTGGGCAAGAAGAACAACAAGGCTCCTGATGACCTCCCTTGAGCATCCAGATCCAGATCTGCCTAAAACTTTAATCCAGGACTTGTCAGTTGTGTGAGGCAACAAATATTTTTGTAGCCTAAATCATCTGAGTCAGTGGCCAGTCACTAGTAATGAAGCTCTAGACTAACACAGTGACCCACAGTGTAAAAAGCCAGCCTTGGACTTCCCCTCACCCACTCCCCAGCGTCCATCCCTGTTCTCTTCAACAGTGCCACTGTCCTCCCAGTCATACCACACCACTGGCCATCTTGGCTTTGCTCTCTGCTAACCATCAAGACCTGCTCATTTTCTCCATCAGTTCTCTTCTGCTCTGTGCTCTTCCTCACACCCAGACTGCTGGCCCAGGCTTCAGCTCAGAGCTCTATCTCGTCCCATATTAGGCACCAGATTCCTCTGTCTACCGAGAACTCATGCTCCTTCAATGGCTCCCAGCATCTACCAACTGCAGCCAAACTCAGCTTCACCTTTGGCCTCGCTGTACTCTCTCTTTTTTAAGTTTATTTATTCATTTTGAGGGAGAGAGGGGGAGAGAGAGAATCCAAAGCAGGCTCTGCACTGTGGAGCCCGATATGGGGTTCGAACTCACGAACCACGAGACCGTGACCTGAGCAGAAATCAAGAGTCAGAAGTTTAACCTACTGAGCCACCCAGGCGCCCCCTGGCCTCACTTTACTCTTGCCAATTTGAGAGCAAAAAGTGGCCTGGCTGTTTTGCTTGCATTTCTCTGATTATTATGGCTGGATATTTTTTTTCCCACATATTGAGCAGTCATTTATATTTCTTTGGTGACTTGCTTATGTACTATTCTTTGCTCATTTTTATACTGAACGTTCATATTTTCTTACTGATTTGCAAAGGCTTTTTATAATGTTGATCCCTCGTCATTTATATACTACGAATGTTTTACTCAAGTCTGTCAATTGGCTCGTTTACAGTCTTTACTGATATAATAAAGCTTATAGTTGGCTTCAGTAAAAATCTTTAGCATTTCTGATTTTGTTATCATGCTTAGGAAGTCCAGCCTTACTGAAGATTTTATAAATAGTTATATATGTTTTCCTTTCATACTTTGTGTGATTACCTTTTTTTTTAAAGTCTAGAACAATTTTTTAAAATTAAGGGCCTTAGGGGTGCCTGGGTGGCCTGTTGGTTAAGCATCCGACTTCAGCTCAGGTCACGATCTCACGGCTCGTGAGTTCGAGCCCCACATGGGGCTCTGTGTTGACAGCTTGGAACCTGAAGCCTGCTTCAGATTCTGTGACTCCCTCACTCTCTGCCCCTCCCCCGCTCACAATCTGTCTCTGTCTCTCTCAAAAATAAATAAAAAATGTTTAAAAAAATTGTTTTTAATTAAGGGCCTTAAACAAATAATCATCCATAAACTGACAATGACTTGGTAGCATACACATACTTCAGGCTGTATGGTTTCCTTTTATACAATGGAGTTTTAAATCCATCTAAAAATTTTTGGTATGCATGGTGAGACAAGGATTAAAACAAAACAAAACAAAACACTCCCTCTCTCTCTGCCCCTCCCCAGCTTGTACTCTGTCTTTCTCTCAAAAAATCAATAAAACATTAACAAATTTTAAAAAGACACAACTTTTTGTTATGGACATCTTCACATATATTCAAAAATACAATATGAGGATAAACTATGTTATATACCCATCAACCAACTTCAACAGTTACCAACTCATGACGCTTTTGTTTTATCTGTATACCTGCTCCCCTGCTTTGTACTTCCCCCACCCCCACCACTAGATAATTTTGAGCAAATCCAAGTTTCATTTTACCCAAAAACAACTTAGTTATCTATAAGCCAAGGACTTAAATTAAAAAAAAAAAAAAAAAAAAAAAAAAAAAAACTTAGCAGGTGCCTGGGTGGCTCAGTCAGTTAAGCATCCTACTTCGGCTCAGGTCATGATCTTATGGTTCACAGGTTCGAGCCCTGCATCAGGCTCTGTGCTGACGGCTCAAAGCCTGGAGCCTGCTTCAGATTCTGTGTCTCCCTCTCTCTCTCTGCCCACCCCCCCACTCACGCTCTGTCTCTCTCTCTCTCTTAAAAATAAATAAACATTAAAAAAAATTTTTTTTAAATACTTAGTCACTGTTCTAACATCACCATCATTTAGGTATATTAACATCAAAATCATTATCATCCATCACCGTTATCATTAGGTATATTAACACCAAAAAAGTAGCCTTGGGAGGGAAATCCAGAAGAGAGTTCTCTGAACAGACCAACAAAATAAATAGTCTTGTGGCAAATCTATTCAAAGTGCAAAAAAGAAAGAAAGAAAACAAATACATAACACTGTGAATGAGAAAAGGGATATAACCACTGACACAGAGATTTTTTTTTTTAATTACTAAAATGCCACCAGGTACAATTCTTGGCCCAAATTGTTGAAAATCTGGATGAACTGAATATTTTTCTAGGAAAATATAAATTATCAAAATTGACTCAAGAAGAAGTAGAAAACCTGAATGGATTAATAAGTATAGATAAAATTGAAGAAGTTGGCAAAGTGACCAGAGATGTTATAAATAGAATTCAGTTCACACACACACACACACAACTGTTCAGGAACAGGGTTATTCTGTGATGTATGGTCAGCTTGGTATCAGGGCACCCGTGGGTACCTGCCCATCCCAACTAAGTGCTGAGCCCTCCAGTGGGGGCACTTTCAGGGATCAGAACTGGCCAACCTATATACTTTTGAAGCAACCTTTTCCTACACAGCACCCTGCTAGCCAGGCTCTGACAAAGGGGAAAGTCTGGGGGTGCAGGCCTATGTGTGGACGTGCAAGGTAGAAGTAGGAAGCGACTTCTTGGTTCCAGGTGGCTCTTCCCCTGAGGCCAGCCTGCCCCACAGTTTCCCTCCATATGCTGGAGCTGAGGAAGGACTATGAATCATTCTTAGGAATATTTTCGCCTAGATGTATGTACTCCCTCAGCATGAGCATAAGCTTTGCCTGGATGCAGGCAAGAAGGTGATGGAGGCAGGGGGAGGTAGAAGAGGAAGAAAAAGAAAAATAGAAAAATAGAAGTGTTGCCTGTTCAAATTCTATCACAGTCCTGTATTAGGAGTATCATGACAGAACAGTTGGAGATTTTCCTTTGCATTCTAGTCTCTTCAAATCAGCAACCTCTGCGTTCCTAAGACCTGCCTCCTTTTTCAGCCTGGCCCTGCCCCTTGCCCTCATCCCCAGGACCTGTTATGCTCCTGCCATCTTTCTGAAATGCCTATCTCAAGTCTACTTTCTTTCAAATCCAGCTGAAGGTCTGCATTAGGTAGAAGGATTCTACAGGATGAACCACAGGATCTTTTTTTTTTTTTTTTTTTTTTTTTAAGGCTTTCAGGTGTGTGAATCTCATCTCCTCAAACAGGACCAACCATTTCAAGATGTGTGTCTTCTCTGGCTCCTGTCTACTGTCACATTCTCACTGACTCTGACAGAAACACAGATTATCTTGCATTTTCATGGCTTCCACTACCATGTAATCATTGAGAATTCCTGCAGTGGATATTAGTATTTTTATCTGCTCAGCAAGTCTTCTTCACCTTCCGGTAATACATCTCATTCTTTCTTTGGTAAGCTGGCCCTCCCCATTCCATGTGGTTCTGACAGGGCTGCATGACCCAGGCCTAGCCAATCATGTCAACCATGGTGCCCCCATCTCCTTGGCCACAATGAATGACCCAGGAATGGACACATTCCTCAAGCTGAGCCAACAGAGCCATTCACTGGGAATATAAATGAAAGACTGAGGAGTCTCTTATTCCTCTAGAATTACATATTAGGATGCTAAAGCTATCTATGGCCTTGTGTAACCCCCACCTACTACATGGAGAAAGCCCATGCATGGCAGGGGGAAAATATGGCCACACTCAGAGCGCAGCTGAGCTAAAAGCTAGAAAGAGTCCTCACCACATTTTTGAGAACCCAGGTACAGTCATACCCCAAACACACCCATCCCCCTTCTTTCCAGTTACATGAGTTGGTACATATCCCTTTTTGCAAAAAAATAATTTGAATGGGATTTCTGTCACTTGTAATCAAAAGTCCTAATAATCTCGCAAATCTGTATTTCTAGCCTAGCATTCTCTCCTGAGCTCTATTAAAACATGAATTCATTCAGTGTATGTTTACTGAATACCTGCTCTGGGCCATGAATTTTATCAGGTGCTGTGCTAGGTATGCTGAGGACATCTTGAGATCTTGCCTTCAAACAGCTTGGGGTTCCCTGGGACAGACTAAGTAAGGTATTAAATGATACAGCAATAAAATAAATGCTGGGCAAGAGGCTAGCATGGGATTCTACACTCAACTTAGCTTGAGGAATTGGGGAACCCCCAGAGGCAGTAGCATCTAAATGACTGGAAGAGTCGAGTCAGGTGAGGAAGTGTAATTATGAGATTGGGGGAGGAGAAGGAAGGCATTCTGAGTAGTGGAAACAGGATGCGCAAAGGCAAAAAAACACATCTCTCTCTGGGAACTAAACCCTAAGCTCTGTCTCAACCACTGCTACTTCCCCAGCACTTCCAACACTGCCTGGCATGGGGCAGGTGCTTGGGTAAGTGTTTGTGGAATGAAGGAAGGGCAAGGACTTAATCAGATATACAGTTTAGAAAATGGACTACTGAGGGCCAAGGTCAAGCAGAAGGCTGTTGGAGGCAGAAATTGTTAGCCAAGGTAGCAGGAGTGCAATGAGGACAAGGATGGATACGGGCACAACATAGCAAGGAGAGTCAAGAAGGCTTGGTGACAGAATGATTGTGGCTCATACTAAAGGGAAGAGTCGAAGATCAAGCTCAGGTTTGGGTTTTGAGCATGTAGATAAATGGGGCTGTGGTTAAGGTAGGAGGGAAAGTGAAGGAAAGCAGGTTTGGGGGAGAGACGAGCCTGGTTGTAAATTCCATGAGTTTGAGGTTCCAGAGGGCCTTGGAAATAGAGATAGTCGTTGATACATAGTTTGCAATATGGAGCCAAAAATATAGGTCTGGCAACTTAAGCATAAAAGTGGATGAGTAGGACCAGGGAGAGGGTGCAGAGAGAGGAGAGCAGAGTAATAAAGGTGGACCCTCAGAAAAGCAGGGGAGGGAGAAGAACCAAGAAGTTTCTAAGAACCAGAAGCAGCAATGGGAATTCTGGTAGGAAACCTTTTGGAAGAGAGGATGTCAAGGACGGAAGAAGTGGGCAGTAGTGTAAATGACAGTGTAAACAACAGGAGTTGATGACACAAGTCAGAGCAGAGGTGGCAAGGGTCCACTGGGGACTTCAGGGAAGACCTCTTTGATGAGCCCAGCTGATGGGGGCTGAGGGGAGAGTGAGGTGGAGACAGTGAGTACATACAGGAAGCTCAACTATGAAGGGGAAGAGGCAGCATGGGAGATTCCAGAAGGAATTTTTAAGATGAGAGACACCAGAACATATTTAAATGCTTCTTAGAGATAACCTAATTCTAATCTCTACTATCACTTCCACTAGCATGAGGCATACATAACCCATGCCTTAGACCTGACATTTATAGCAATCTTTTTTTTTTTTTAAGTGCTCCTTAGAAGCAGCCTGTAGAGAGGGAGACGATGAAAAGGTGGTATTTTAATGTAGGTGGCTCAGAGCTTAATGTGGCTAATAGTGTACTCATAATACATGATTCCTTCAAGCCCGCATCTTTCTCCTGTTTCCCATCTTGACCAACATCTTCATTATCTACTCAGCACCCTGGATGCAACCCCCAAGGCACCTCTGCATTCTCAAAGTCCTCTTCAGACCTCATCAATCACCGGTTTTTGTTCTACTGCCTTCTAGATATTTGATTCTTATTTCCTCTAGTCCCTCCCCCAGACCATAATTATCCGCTTCTATCTGGTCTGTTGATACTGTTTCTAACTGAAGTCTCTAACTCCTCCTGCTTTTTCTGAAAATACCAATCCAGTCATGTCACTCTTCTTCCAAAATAAATCTCTGAGGGCAGGCCATTTTCTGGGAGGTAAAGTCCACCCTGCTTTGACTGCCCTCAAGCCTGGCCAGGACCAGACCACCAGACAGCCTTGCCAGCCTAGCTTTTGTGTCCTGCTTCCCATGTGCATCCTTAATGAGCCCTGCAGGGCTCAGCTTCACTGAGAAGTGCCATGTGCTGTCACACCCTCAAATCTTGGCTCATGCTGGTCCCTCTTCCTGGGACTCCCTGCACCAAATGGTGAATTCTGCAGGGCCACCTCAAATGCTACCCTTTCCATGAAGCCTTCCTTGACCCCCTCCTTCAGCTCAAATCACATCACAGCGTGAATCACTCCTTACCACAGCTCTTCACATACGGTAACAGGTGTCACATGTGGATGGTCATGGACTTGTTTGCACATCAGATCCCACCCTATTCGTACACTGGAAGGCAAGGACAATGCAAATGATTCACCCTCACACCTTTCTCACCCACAGCAGACATCAGTATATCATTCTTGGAGGAATCACACTGAATAATGGATGAACTGATTGATTTCATGTAACCAAAGTGATTTCTATCACTCATTATCATGGAACTGGATGAATCTGGTTATAATTAAGTCCATCTAAGAATCACCTGGAATTACAAGTGCTTCCCTGGTTCGGCTTACGTCCCACCCACTGGGAAGTAAGAACTTGCTGTGTCTTCTTGCCTCTGTCACTCTAACAGAGCTCCAAGGCTTAGGGCTTCTGTGCTTCATTCTGTTTTATCCACCCGACAAAAAGATATCAAACACAAGGGCCATGCCAGCCACTGGGAGACACAGGGATGAATAAGACAGTCAAGCCCTCAAGACGCTTACAGTCTAATAATCTAAACAGTGAACATTTACCTACTAATTATTCTGATCAGATACCATGCTTCTCATTTAGTCTTCATGACAGTGCTGCCACATAGGTGGTATTGTCTCTATTTTAGGAGGAAGATGAGGCTCAGAGTGGCCAAATCACTTGCCCAAGGCCAGGAAGTGACTGTAATAGACTTTGCTCTGATGGCCTCCCTGGAACCATGCTTCCAGGATTCTTGCCCTTATGTTGTGCCCTCCCACACTGACTCAAAAGTTGGCCATGTAGTAGCAGAGGTTTGATAAGCAATTGTACCTTAGAGCTTATAACCTCTTACAGTATTTCTCTAGGGATACAGCTGCCATTAAAAAAAAAAAACAAAAAAAAAAAAACAAAAAAAAAAAAAACAAAAAAACCTCCGGCTGAATTACTGAATGATTAGATATTGTATGTAGAGAGACCCTGAAGGATGAAAGACCACCTTGATGTTCCTTTCCAGCCAGTCCCTCAACTGAATGCTGCTGAGAGGTGCCAAGTGAACCCACAGCCACGGCCATAGTCATGGCCAACACACAGACCATGAAAAATAATAAAGCATTATTGTTTTAAGCCCCTACATTCTGAGGTGGTTTGTTGCACCACTGAATAATTGAAACAGTTACAAGTCAGGATTTGACTTGTAAGTCTACCTGATCAAGTACTACCTGATTTCAAAACCCATACTAAGAGTATATCAACGTATGTTACTTCTAATTGGGAGGGGAATGTGGCACCAACTCTACAATATTCACAGTAAATATTTGTTGATTGAATGAAGGGAGTGGGGGCACTTCCATAGAGGCAGGAAAGTCCAGGGAATTCAAAGGCAGGATGGCAATTACCTTTCAACAACTACCACCCCCTTCCAGCTACAAATATTCCAAAAACAAAAATATACTAGGCATCCCTAAATCTAGAAACATTTGTGTGGACATCACCAAACTTCCTCTCTGTCTCTTTTTCTGTTAAATTCAGATCAGGCAAAATCGAGAAGTTAGCAGAGTTTGGTTTTTGATGGTCACCCACCCTGCCCTCGACTCCCCCAACATGTCTCTGGCACCTCCTCTACCCTCTCACTTGGCCCTCTAGGCCCAAGAGCTCTTTCTCCCTCTTTCCATCTAAAATCCACATGCAGAGGAGGGGAAGAGGATTTGGATGTTAATAGATGGCTTTACAGGCCAAAGAAATGAAGCCCTAAGTTCAGTGCTTTCAGGAGACATCTGCCAGCAGGTGGAGGAGGTGTTCTAAGGATGGGGAGGCAGCTGGAAGTGTCCCTGTGGATGGAGAATAAAGGAATGCCCCCCCCCCTCCAAATCCCTCCAAATCCGCAAGAAGGAGGGGGTTGTGGCTCTCCACACCTGGGGCTGTGGTCCCCACTTGTGTACCTCCCAGGGCAATCACTATAGTCTAGTGAAGACCCACAGGGGTCAATGCATCCAGTCCCCTGCTTCCCGGCAGCCCTGACACTGCCTTTTCTGTTCTAAGCTCCCCTTCCCTCTTGTGCTCCTGCAAACATGCACACACCTCCCAAGGTCACACACACATGGCTCCAGCACCTGGATCCCACACCCGGAAAACCATCGGGGCCCCTCACAGCACACTCGACCTAAGGAGAGCAGGCCCCACTCCCGCTCCCAGGCACACCATGGCAAGTGCACACAGGCGCCGTGCCACACACTCACATGCAAAGCAATGCAGTGGGGCGCGCACATCCAGATCACTGTGGGTAGTCACCAGCGGAGGCACTGGGATATGAGGAGACAGAAACATGCGTGCACACACATGCACACCTCCAGATCATCCTGACTATCACACGTGCACGCCGGCACGCACACAGACACCCAAAGCCTCCCACCCTCAGACACCCGCACAGGTGCCCAGCCAGGCCTCAACACCAAGCCCCTCCCCCACCCTTTTTCAGAAGCAGGTGAAGAGGGCTGGGTTTGAGGGCGCTCCCCTTCCTCCCTCCCTCTGGCCCTGCTCTCCAAGGTCCAGAGTCCCAGAGGGGTCTGGAGCCCGCCCCCGCCCCCCAACCTGGCGCGGGGAGCAACTGGAGAGAAGCCGGGGGGATGGGAAGCCTGGTCTCAAAACGTTCTGATTTTAATTCCTTAAATTAACCCCTTCCTTGCCTCTGGCCTGGCCTGCCCAGAATCCCTCCCTGTCCGGCAGCCTCGGGGGCCTCCCGAGGGCTGTGGGGGAGAAGGAAGAGGAGGAGGAGGCAGCGGCTGGGGTCCTCCCTGCCTTCTCTCTCCAGGAGCGGTCCCGCAGCGCGCCCATGACTCGCCCTTACCTCCTCCACCCCGCGGCGAGGCCAGGCCCCGCGGCCCTCGGCTGGGGGTGCACAGGCAGCCCCCGCGTGCCGTGTCCAGATGCAGGGCCGCCCTGGGGCCTCGGATCTCGTTCCCCTCCGCAGCCTCGGGTGGCCGCCGCGGCTTGCGCCCCCGCCTCCCTCCCGGGGCGGGGGCGGCCGAGCCTCCCAGCCAGTCGCAGCGGGAGGGGCACACAAACCGGGTGGGGGAAGGATGGAGGAGGAGGTGGGAGGAGGAGGGGGCTCGCGGCCGGAGGAAAGGAACAGAAGGGGGAGGGAGGCAGCGAGGAGGTGGGGCGGAGTCGGCCCCTCCTTCGGGGCGGGCTCTCCTGCGAGATGGGGAGCGGCAGATGTCGCCAGAAGCGGCTGCGCCGGGACCCCACGTTTTCCGCTGAAGGTGGCTTCGATGGGGGAGGGGTCCGCGGCGCCGCCCTGGGGGTGCAGGGACCGCTTGGCCGAGCCCTTCCTTGGTCCCGGTCTTCCAGGCTCCCGGCACCGCCCAGTGCACTCTCCCTGCCCCAGGCACCTCTTCTGCCCACCTTTAATTCAAACCGCTCCGCCCTAGCCCTACCACTCCAGCTTGGGCCTGCTCCCACCCGGGGCAGATCCCGGGCGTAGGGGGGCGGTTCTGTGGGTCAGGAAGAGGGCGGGTGCGCTGCAATGCTCCTAGGATATGCGCCACGGTCACTAAGCAGCCTCGTGGGCCGCGCCCTAGGTTGTGCACCCGGCGACCTCCGGCCAGATGCGTGGTCTCGGCGGCGATTGCTTGAGTCAATCTCCTCTGGGCATCCCTAGGGAACCAGGAAAGCTTCGAGTGGCTGCTTTCCCAGGACCCAATTTTGCCCTTGAGGATGCCATCGAGGAGCACCTGTCCCCATCACAAATCCCATCCCGGACCTAGAGGAGGAAAAAAGAGGCGGTGGTCTGTAGCCCTGGTTCCTTCCCACCCACTCCACCCCATCTCCCTACCTCCCCCCCAACCCCCCGCTTCGAACTTGGTTAGGAGAGAAGCCCAACTCCCTAGGCCTGGAGCATCTGGAGGGCCTGGCCCTTGGCTTAAGGCCTATCCAGCCGAAGTAGAAACAATCTGGCTGTTCCAGGCTTGGAGGAAGTCCACAGGGCTGCAGTGGGGCCTGAGAAATCAGACATGGTGTTGGGGCTATCGATCCCAGGGCGAGCTGGGCTTTAGAAGAGGAGAAGGACAGATGGAATTTCAGGCTAGGGGCAGTACTTGGGCAAAGGCACAGAGCCGAGCTTGGGCAGGGTTGAGCACCAGGGCTAAGAGGGGCAGTCTGGCTGCAACAGCCTAGGAATCCAGCATAGCCCCAGGATTCTCCAATAGAGGCTGATGGGGACTTTCCTTGACCCCCTCCTACTCCTGCTCTGGCAAAGGCATTGGGCATTTAGTATCAGGAAAGATAATTTGTAAACTTGCCTGGTGGCTTTTGGGGATAGGCAAATTTAAGAAAGACAGGCTGAATAGTGGCCAATCAGGTCAAACTACCACCCCCCCCAACCCCTCCCCACTTTTCTCTTCCTTCCCCTGGCTGAATTTTTTTCCTCCTTCAGAAAGTCTTCTTAGTGCGAGTGGGAAATCACTTCCTCTAAGACCTAAATGATAACGGCTCCTCTTGGCCAAGTGCCAAGCATCATACTAAGCATTTTTATGCATATCATTCAATTGTCCTAACAAATCTATCAAGTGCATATTATTATTCCTACTTTACAGACAGGGGAGCTAAAATTCAGAGCCCAACGAATGGCACAGTCAGGATTTGAACTCAAGTCAATAAACTCCAATGTCTGTGCTTAAACACAGTGCCCTCCTGCAACCCTTTTGCTGTATTAGGCTTACTGAACCCTCCTCTTCTAAAGTACAGATTCCCTAAATCCACCTGCTTTTGCAGAGAACCAAAAATGTCCATATATTGTCTGGTTCTATCTTTGTTCTCGTAATGTTTGTTCGTCCTCATTCTATGTTTCTTATGAATATGCAAAAATAATACAGGACATGCTTGTGTATGTATGCATGCGCTTTTGTGCATATATGTATGCATGCAGGTATATATCTATGCATATGCACATGTGTGCATGTGTGTACGTGCACAGGTGAGTGTGTGCATGTGCATACATGTGGGTGTACATTGCATGTTGTGAATGTCTATTAGTGAATGCTCATGTGGATGCATGTGGGTGTGCATGCATTTGAATATATGGGGGGGCTGTGCACGTGTATGTGCACATGCGCATATGTGTGTATGCATGTGTGCATGTGCGCATGTGTGCTCGTGCTACATTTCACAGACAACAATTCCTGCTTGGTTGTTATGGGAACCACAGTTCTAAAAATGTTAAACTGAATCCCACTCCATGTGGGCCAGAAAAACCAAAAGAGAAAGAGCTGAGTGACAGACATATCTGGGGGCCCAGAGCTAAGGTAGAGAATCACGGGCTTAGCAAGACCTGGACAGGCACAGAGCAGCCAAAAGTGTGGTCCCACTCATAAGACCCCCATGACTTGGATCAGGACCTCCGTCCTGCTTCTGCCCAACTCTCCCTCCTGATCTTTTCTCAGCTTCATGCTCTCCAACCACCTTCCTTCCTTGCTCTTTCCCCCTTCTCTTTTCCTTTCCCCTTTTAGCACTTTAGGCCTTTTTTTGGCCAACGAATCCACACAATAATTAGGCCCTTGAATGTGCTGGGCAGTAGGCATGGTGATATGGAGCCCACACATGTGGATCAGACATGGTCTCTGCTCTTGAAGGAGCTCAGGGTGGGAGGATTTGGATAATTCATGGTCGGGGGGGGGGGGGGAGGAAAGAGCAAAAGTAGGGATGACAGAGGAGGGTAGAAGATGAATTTGGATCAGACATGTAAGGCTTTAACTGCAGTGTATTTTTTGTAGGAAGGGGGAAGTTGTGGTCAGTTGGGATAAAACACCATGAACAATGGTTTAGGGAAATTATATCAGTAGTGATGTGCAATGTGGAATGGAGGAAGAGAGACCACAGGGAGTAGTTTGGTACAGTGCAGGCTTGTCTCAAACAGGGCACAGGGGGTGGGGGGATGAGGGAAGAAATAGCAGGCATTCTAGGTTGCTTTGTCACTCTCTTCCCCCATATCCCACCTCATCAAGATTCTCATTACTCTTCCCTGTCTCTCCACGGTGAAAATGGGGATTAGAGTGACCACTGTTACTAATGTCTGTGTTGAGTTCTTCAAGTATACTGGAAAGGAAACAAGTTAGGGGCCACTGGCCTGGCCTATGGTAGGCACTCAATAATACTTGTGGAACGAGTAGATACAGGGATATACACTGGTCTTGGAACTGGACGGCCCAGGTTCAAGGCCCATTTCAGTCTCCCACCATCTGTGTGCCCTGAAGAAAATCCCTAAATCTCTTGGGCCTCAGTTTCTTTCTCTACACATTGAGAGGTCAGAAATTCTGTTCTTCTAAGTTCCGTCCAACTACATGTTATTATCATGTGCTTCTATGTGCTTGTCATAGCCACAGTATTTGTGTATGTGCAGTATTTGTGTATTTGTGTATGTGCAGGGAGTGGCATGGACTGAGGTACTGGCAACAGGCAAAGAGAAGATAAACATGGGAAACATTTTAATAGAGGAACCAATATGTTCTGGCTTCAGTGTTAATCAATATTGTCGAATGGATAAGCCAAAGACCCTCCTGCTTCAGAATATGTGGACTGATTCACAAAACATAACAGACCTCTGAAACGCTTAACCAAGATTGCAGTAAAGGAAAGAAAATCTATATGGGCCAAAACTGGGAAGAGAAATGAGACCAAGAAATGTAAGCAAGGGATGTGCTATGACTAACCCCAGGAGATATGGGGAGGGAGGCTTATTGCTTATGTGCTCTGACCTGGGCTCTGACTGGGGGAGTTGCCTATGAGAATGTATAACAATATGGGTTAGACTTTGAACTCACAACTCCTGTGTGATATAGGAACCGTGGGCTGAAAATTAACATAAAGACTGATGTCCACCAGTTGGTACTCTTAGGGTGCATGGCACAAGCACACACAAAACTGCTCAGGAAAAACATACCCTCAAGCCAGGCCACGGAGTATTTTTGCCCAGGTAAATCCCCACTGAAGATGAACTCACAAGCTAAAAATTACAATAGACAAAAGGAAGTATGTACCATAAATGAGAGTAGATAAGACCCTGAAGAACTCCAGGAAGGTCCAACAGGTCTGAGTGACAGCCTGGATATAGGAGGAGGGATCAAAGGTGAATCCCACAGAACTGTTAAGTTATTTGGATGAGACCAGGGACCCAAACAAATGATAGTCACCATTAGCAGAAATTGGGTATATGGAAGAATGATTTGGTTTTAGACAGATAGTATTTGAAATGGCAGTGGGACACCCATATGGAGGTGTTCATTAGTCCAACCAAGTGGCTACAGCTGGGGTAGAGACCAGGGCTGGCTGGCTTAGAAGTCATTTATGCAGCAGTGATAGCTAAAGGCCTTGAAGTGAATGTGCTTTCCAAAAACACTGTTGAAATAGGGAAGGTGAGAGCTAGGAACCAAGTCTGGAAAAACACCCATATTTTGAGGGCCAGATGAAAAAGAGGCTCAAGTAAGGAAAGAGCTCTCTGTTAGTCCCTAGTTCTGTGTGGGCCTGGCCTAATATTCTCTTCCCTCAGAATCCCTAGAGGAAGGTCCAGTAAATGGAACAATTTCTCTTGGGAGTGACAGGAGGGGCTTTTCAGCTGGGAGTTCTAGAGTCAGGCAGGGCTCTGATACCAGCACCACTACCAAGTCACTTCTGTGGGGGTTCAATTTTCTCATCTGTGATATTTAGGCCTAGGTGTGCGTGAGGACAAGAGAGGGGCACGATAGAGCTGGCAGTACCTGACAGAATGCTATGAAGGGGGTAAGGGTGGGGTGGTTAGACACTACCCACCCACAGTCTGTCTGCCCTTCTCTCTTTGCTTAGGTTGTATGGTTTGCAATCAGTTACTTGAAATCTGAGCCTCTGTGCTCTTCCTTACATTGCATGGGAAATGAAGTCAGGTGGTCCATACCTATAAGTGAAAGGTATGGTCACTTCAATAGTAAGCTAATAAAAATCATCATCTTACATCTTTGCGAATCTGCCACTTACCTATTACAATACCTGATGGTCCACCATTTGAGCCTCTCTACAGGGTTAAACATTGCCCTCTGCAGGCTACTTTTAAAAATGCTAACTCTTCTAGAAGAGGTAATGTGGAGTGGAGTCCTTTACCACAAATTGGTCTATTAGATACAAGATATTCAACCATGTGGAAGTACTTAATACCTGGGGAAACAAATGGGTGGAATTCTCGGACTTGATCATTTTGTCTCTGGTCCACTTGACTGTGGGGTGGAGGGTGAGCATGTCTGACAGTGAAGAGACAAAGAAGCCAAAGGATCAGAAGCCGGTTTGATCTGGCATCAGAGGGCTGTAAGGCATTCTTAACTCAGGAATAGCTCAGTGCAAAAGAGAAAAGAATAAAGCCTGAAGACAGGCCCCATCCTTTCCTTAGCAGAGAGGAGTTACTGGGGAGGAGAGATAGGGTGGCAGAGCAGGCTTTTAATGTTCCAGGTTGTGCCCAAGGTGGCCAGAAAGAGTATAAAAGCTTTTGAGTTGTAAGCTCAGGGAGTAAAAGGGGAGCAAGTTGCATCCATTCCCCATCTTCTCCATCACAAAATCATGTTTTCCTCTCTTCTTGCTCCAAACCCCCTCCTCAAGCCATGAAAGATTCACCTGGAAGAAGAGCTAGGGAAAAGGGACTGTGGCAGGTGCATGGCTGGATGGTAAATGGGCTGCTGCCACCTGGAAAAGACCCTTTGTGAGCAACTAGCCTGTGAGAATCTGGAAAGCACCCTCTCCTTGCTGGGCTTGGCTCTGCCCATCCATGGTCTAGCTGAATGCTGAATCCCTTTTGGCCATGACAGCATGTGCTTCTCATACAGATGCACAGGCACTGGCTGGAGCCTCTGTGATACCCAAGACTCTGGGTGTTCACAAACAGCACTGACATATTGCAGTCTTCTGTTGCTGTCGCTACTGCTTGGGGCTCCCTCTAGTTGCGGAACCTATTTCACTTCTTGGCAGGAAGCCTTTCCAAACAGTGCTCTTAAGCTGAGGTGCCACCATTCTGGGGTTGGTAAAAAAGCACTGGCTCTGGAGCCAGATAGATCTGAGTTTGACCTTGTTTGTTCCTAGCTGGGTTACCCAGCAAGTTACCTACTTTCCTGCCTCATCTTTGAAATGGAATTTCAGGATTGTGAGGATTAAGGATAATATATGATCAATGTTTAACACCTAAGCCTCTCAATCACTCTCAAGTTTCAGAAACACCTTGAGCCCTTAGGTCAGTTGTGATTAAATGCATCTGTTAATTCAGTACATATTTATTGAATGCCTACTGTGTTCCACAGTGCCTGACAGAAGCTGCATAATGATTCCATTGGCGTCATATCTCCCTTCTCTTCTGGCACATATTCTCCTGGGGGAGTGGTTGGGGAATGGGTCAGAAGCTTGGATGGCAGATTCGGTAAGCTTTTAGCACAATAATTTTAATTGCAAAAATAAACAGTTTTGTCAACTGCTCGAGAGTAGCGTCTGCTTTACAAAAATTAACAACAACAAAAGGAAATAACCCCAAAGCAAAACGTTACATCCAATGGCTGCTGGAAACGACATTGCTGTACAAAATCCCGCGCGAGACCGGCTCGGCGCTGCCCCAGCCTGCCTCTGGGGGGGGGGGGGTGTCTAATGGGGGGCGTGGGGCGTGCGCCAAGCCAGTTACAAAACACTGTCTGAAGTCCCAAGGAAGTGCCCGCTCAGTGCATGAGAGGGCTTCCCTCATAGCGCGGTTAACGCAGGAGTTGGAGCCCGGACCGCGGGAGCTGTCCACGGAGCTGGTGCTGAACGAGGCGTGAACGACGGGCGCTTCAAGGGAACTGGAAGGGGGACCAGAGGCCGGCCCCGGGACGTGCCGGAAAGAGGAGAGGGGAGGAGGGCAGACCAGGTCGCCTCTTTCGTGCCAGGAGGCGGTGCCCCAATCTACAAACCCATTTCTCCCTCACAGGGCGGCGAAAGAGAGGCCCAAAGAGTAAAAGCCAAGGCCCTTGAGCCGTTCCTCGGCGCGCGCCTTCTGCTTGAGGTGCACCTTGCTGTGCCGTTTCTTCTCATCACTGCGCGCGAAGCGGCGGCCACACACGTCGCAGGCGAAAGGCTTCTCACCAGTGTGAGTGCGCACGTGTGTGGTAAGGTGGTCGCTTCTGCTGAAGTTGCGTAGGCAGATGCGGCACTGGAAGGGCTTGTGGCCCGTGTGAATGCGCAGGTGGCGGTTGAGCTCGTCGGAGCGCGCAAAGCTGCGCACACAGCTCTCCACTGGGCAAGCAAAGGCCTTGGCATGCGGCCGCGGGCAGAAGCAGCGCGCGCTGCACTTGCCGCCCCTGCGCCCCTTACGCCGCGCCTTGGTAGGGGGGAATGGGACCGACGGCGGTGGCCCAGGAGGCTCAGGCACCCCACTGCTCCCAGGGATGTCTGCCACCAGAGGTTTCGGGAAGTCCGCCGCGGCGCTGCGGAGGCCTAGGGGGGAAACCTGAGGCTGAGTAGCGGTCAGAAACTCTCCACTGTCACCGCTACTCCCTCCCTCCCCGCTAGGAGGGGTCAGGAGACCTGGGAGGCCTTCGGCCACCTCCCCTAAGTCACCCGGGGCCAGCGGGAAAGCGTCGTAAGCCCCGTGGGGTAGAGTCTGTTGGCGGGGCCGGCTGGCAGCTCCGCCGGGCAGCTGATCGATAGCAGGTCTTCAATCTTGGCCCCCATCGAGGGGAAGCGGGCGTCGGGGGCCGCCTGGTAACCTCCTTGTGACCCACAGCTCCCTGGGGCTCCAGCTGAAAGTAGCTCCCAGGGAGCATAGGGGCCTTTGAAGGCCGAGGCAGTGTCCAGCGCTGGAGAGGCCGGAGGCGCCCGAAGGCCTGGCTTGACGTCGGGTGGGGAGAGCTGAGGCTCATACAGGCACTGTGAGGGGGCGCCTGCTGAGGGAGAGACCTCCCAGAACGCCTCTGGGAAGGTGGCAGCGCCCAGATCCGGGGAGTAAAGGTCCGCTGGACCCGGCAGCAAGGCGTCGGGGCCTGCGGGAAAAGAGGCGTCCAGCGGAGACCGAGATGCTGCCGCCTCAGGGCCGGGGAAAGGTGCCAGACCTAGGATGCCCGACATGAGGTTGAAGAGTGCCTCCGGGTCGTGCGGGTGTTCGGGTACTGCTTGGATGAAGAAGCTACCGCTGTAGCTGAGGCCAGGAGGGGGCGTGGGTGCAGGCCCCTCCAGGAAGCAGGAATCGGCTAAGTCCCCCCCGGCGCCGCAGCTGCTCAAAGCCCAGCTCAAGAAGTCGCCTGCTGAGGAGGGAGCAGGAATCAGCTCCGGGCACATCAAAGGGTGCGCCTCCGGAGTCTGCAAGCCCCCACCCACTAGGCCCTTGGGGCGCACGGACACATAAAAGGTGCCTTTTCCACATTCTGATCCAGCCTGAGCCCGCATACGCCCCAAGACGCACACACAAACATGCACACGCAAAACACACGTGCACGGGCAAAAGGACGCCTTGATACACCCACAGGTTCCTGCGGAGGCGCTGGAGGCACAGTGGGGCAGGGAATGGGGGTGAGCACCCCAGGACCCCCGAGCCTCCTAGCACCCCTACCCCCACAGCTCTAGCGTTTCCGTCCCTGCCCGTTTTCAGGCACCATGCGCCCCCGCGCTGCGCCGCCGTCTGAGCACCCTCGGCCG
Organism: Felis catus; assembly: GCF_018350175.1. Lineage (NCBI taxonomy): Eukaryota > Metazoa > Chordata > Mammalia > Carnivora > Felidae > Felis > Felis catus. The sequence goes on from NC_058370.1 coordinate 89,693,607, forward strand.
TTCTCCTTACCTCCGGGGTAGCCGGCTGCCGCCGGCGCGTCTCTGCCGGGCAACCGGGACAAGTCGGTACTGGGTTCCGCGCAACAGCCCTCGGTGGACTTGACCAGGAGCGCGTCGGGGCCGGAAAACTCGCTAAGGTGGAGCATGGCGCGGCAGCGGCTGCGGGGCGCCGGGGGCCTCGCCCGCTGGGCTTGGCGCGCGGGTGACGGGGAGGCCAGTAGTTGGGGTGCCCTGCGCCTCACAGACCCAGGCGGCCGGGCTCCTGGCTCCAGGCGCTCACCTCTGGGAAAGAGGTCCCGGGGTCGAGGCTCCCTTGCTCGCCGGGACCCGCCTCGGGCGGCGGCTCCTCGCCTCTCCAAAGCGCAGCCGGGCTCCCCCGATCCGCGGCCCCCCCACTTATATAGCAGCGGCCGCGCTGGCTCCGGGCTTCCGACTCCCCGGGCCACTGCCATTTCGGGAGGCCCCGGCCCTGCCGCCGTGACGTAAATGCCCAAACATGGACACAGGATGTGTGCCGGGGACTCCCGAAAAGGAAAGCTCGGGCTGTGACGTCGCCGCCGCCGCCGCCGCCGAGCCCGCGCCGCTGCGTGCGCGCGCGCTCCCCGAGCGTGGAGCCCCGTGCGCGCCGGGGCCGCGGGTGCGCCTGACTGGGGCGCTGCGCCACGTGGGGCCCGGCGTTCAGTTAGTGCACTTCCCGCCTGCAGGCAGAGGCCGGGGGTCGGCGAGGAAAAGCTGCCTGGGTTTTGGATTACACAGCTGGGGATTTGAATCCACTCTGTACAACCTGTGTCACTTAATCTCCCTGAATGTCAGTTTCCTCACCTGTGAAATGGAGCTATGTGTACCTACTTCATAAATTTACTGTAAACAGTAATTGGGTTCGAGCATATTAAATGCTACGCATGGGCACACAGTAAACTACAGAGATGTTTGCCATTATTCATTATTTGCTTCTACCTGTGTGTTTTTTCATTTTCTTAATAGTTTTTTTTCCTTTAGTTTGTTCTAGGAAAAATAACAATTCAATTAAAAAGAACCATAACGCTTGCTACCGATGAGAGGAAAAATCAATTAGTACAAAAGGGTATATTCTAAATTGAAAAGTAAAAGTCTCTTCCCTCCCCATATACCTCCTGAGGTAGCAACATCTAAGTGTCTTGTGTATTCTTTCAGAAAAAAATATGCATATGCTGGCATACTCACTGTCTTGCAATATAATTTTTTTCCATTTATAATAGTTGAGAGATTGCTCCATGTCTGAACATAAAGAGCTTTGTCATTCTTTTCTAAGGCTGCTTAGTACTCCATTATGAGGGAAGTCAGTTTGTCCCCTATCCATGAGCACGTAGAAGCTTACAACGTTTGGTTTTTACCAACCTTGTTGTACTAAACGTTCTTGACTATATAAATGCGAATATATCTGTGGGATAAATTCCAATGAATGTAATTCTGGGTCAAGGGTATGTGGAATTTTGATAGACAATTGGCAAATTGTCCTCCAAAGAAGTAGGGCCTATTCCTGCTCCCTCCCCCTTCACCTACAGGGTATGAAATGCTTTTGTAGACTTTTTTTTCTGCCTTGACTTTTACTCTAAGGATGCTGTTCCCAGCAACACACCGATAATCCACAGGATATATTTCCCTGAAATCAGCACCTGGACTAATTGGAAGATTTTGGTTCCAGAAGAATTTTTTTCTTCTGGGAAAAACAAAACAACAACAACAAAAAAAACCAAAAAAACAAAAACAAAAAAAACAAAACCCTTATCTTAAGGTGGCTGTGAATCTTGGCTGCAGAAGGTCAGTCAGTTCCGGCAAAGAAGCCTGCCTACTCTCCTGATCTCTTCTATCTTCCGCTGTGGTTTTCCCTCTGTCTTATTTTCTTTAAATAGTTGTGGTTTTATTTTGTTGTATAGTTCACTTAACTCCTTTCTGGAACCAAATTAGGAGATTAAATCAATACACAGGATAGCATGTTTCTCTTTACAAAGAGCATCTGTTCTTGGGACTCTAGGAGTTGGAAGTGGGGAGGGCAGGGCTGGGGTTCCCTCTTCTTTCTCTGCTTTCCTAGGAATAGGAACAAAGCCATTCAGGGGTGATGGGCTACAGAATGGTTTGCAGTGTATCTCCCAGCCTCTCTCGCCCACTGGTATTCTCATTTTTGAGAGAATGCCAAAAATGCCCCAACCTCACCAAATTCCCAGGCCTTTCACCCTATGTCCATCATCCAAACATTCATTCATGCGTTCATTTTCTCAATGTTCATTCACACAGTATTCCTTCCTTAAGTGCTTACTAAGGGCCAGAGGTAGATTTTGGTTTTGAGTCCACCAGGACCCTGAGACCCTTCTCCATCCCTAAGTGCCCTAACCCCACTCTACTATGACCCCACAAGTATGGTCACAGAATATGCCATCACATAATCACTTGCAAAATCTATGCTGACACACTTGCACTCACCTTCTCCCCATGTCTGGAAATCATACAAAGGTTTTCAAGAGTCATGTATGAGCAGCATGTCCTAACAAACGCCACAGATATAATTCTATGTTAGCTACACACATGTTTGCATGTCGGAAATGCAGAAACCCAGCACAGATCTGTAAGGATGAAACACACAGATCACTACTTCCATTATACACTATTTCAGACCGGGGGATTGATTGTAATCCAAATGCATTGCCAAGGCCAGGTGAGCCCACACCAGACACACAGGGCACACATGTCTCAAATCCATTCTGGCATCTTACTGCCTGGGAGGGAGGAGGAATGGAGGGGTTTGGCTAGGCCAGTGTCCAGGGCTCCCCAGGCTGCCCCGTCGGGCCAGATTGGCCAGCCCCAGGTTCCCCGTCCCTTCTGTTGTTCTTCCCTCTGCCACAGCATTCCTCCTCCTTCTTAGTCATGGATAATTCCCCTACTCCTTTGGCAAGTTTCCAGACCTTTGCTGCTCTCTGCCAAGGGCTGTTGGGCTAGGTCTGTGTTGATAAGGGTCCAAGTCACCCCAACTTCTTGTTACAGGTCAGGCCTGGGAGTAGGGCTGCGGAGGGAAGACTGAATAGGAGAGGAAATGAGGAACACAGCTTGCACTCTGGGTGTGGGCTGGCCCACACACCCATCTCTGACCCACTCACCTTCAGTGGACATGCATACACACACTCTCACATATGGGATGGTTACCTCTGGAGGGTAATTGCATCTGCATTTGGTTCCTTGAGGAGAAGAAGGGGGGACTATAAAGAGAATGGGCATTTTATAGCCCTTCCCAGCTCAGCCCCTCTTACCTCTAAATTTTAACAGCTCTAAAAGAGATTCTGGGCCTAGATAGAATAAAGTCTTTGAGAGGGGAAGAAAGAGGAGCTTCGACCGATGAGTTCTACTTTAATTCACCACTTTAAATATAAAAACACAAACTGGAAGGGAAAAAGGGAAATCACACACTTTGAGCATCTTATAAACATATCATTTAATCATCCCAAAGCTCTATGGAATAAGGAATTGGAGACCTATTTCACAGATGAAGAAACAGACTAGGCGTGCCTGGATGGCTCAGTTGGTTAAGCATCTGACTCTTGATTTCAGCTCAGGTCATGATCTCATGGTTCATGAGATCGAGCCCTGTGTGGGCTCTGCACTGACAGTCCAGAACCTGCTTGAGATTCTCTCTCTCTCTCTCTCTCTCTCTCTCTCTCTCTCTCTCTGCCCCTCCCCCACTCTCTCCTGGGTGTGCTTTCTCTTTCTCTCTCTCTCTCTCTCAAAATAAATAAATAAACATTTTTTTTTAAAAAGGAACAGACTAGATAAGGTTAAATAACTTGCTCAAGACCACACTTCTATTCAATGATAGGATGGACTAGCTAGCCTACTCCACAAGATAATTTAGGAAAAGATTATTCATTTTACAAAAGGATTCACTCTAGGATTGCCTAGATGGATGACATCCCTCTAGCTTTTCAAGTAGGGTATGATGTACAAACTTGATCTGGCTGGTGTCCATTCCTGCAAAGGTTCCATGGAGTGACTGCCATGGATAGGATGGATAGGAGCACTGTGGGTCACATCAGACATGTGCTGAGGAGAAGCAACACAAGGTCCTTGGGAACCAGTGTAGAAGTTGTCATTGGTGGTAGTGTGTGTGTGTGTGTGTGTGTGTGTGTGTGTGTGTGTGGCCTTGGGGAGGGTGAGAGGAAATTTCCATGGGATTTCCATGGGAAAAGGTTGGGGAAGCAGAGTTTACCTTCTGGACAAGCATGGAACAGACAATTACTGAATGAATTAATGAATGAAAAAATTCATTCATCAAATGTTCATTGAGTACAGCCTTGTGCCAGGCACTGCGCAGGCTCCTGGGACACTGTTACTGATGCTGTGGTGGATAAGACTGGAAGCTCTGGATCCAGGGTGGGAGGAGGGAGGAGGAGGAGAATGGGGAGGAGTGAGCCTCCCTCTTCTCTCTTCTAAGAAGGGCCCAGCCCCTGTCATCATTCTGGTAATGCTACTGCCCCCTCCTCCACCCCCCACCTTGATCTTTCTGCTCTAAATATCATTGTGTTCAAATAATAGTGTATATATTTAAAAAGACTCCAAGAAGACAGCTGCCTCAGAGTATTAATCATGAAGAGGCCAGCACTCAGTCTCCATGGCGACTCCTGACAGAGCTGAGGAGCAGCTTCTCAGCCCACTTCCTGGGGCCATGGAGATGCAGGGACACAGCATCTTTCACCCTTCTCTTTCCTCTCTGCCCCTCCCCTCTCCCTCCTTCCTCTCCTTTCTTCTCTCCCCACCTTCCCTCTCCACTTCCTCTCTTTTTCCCTTCTTAAAAGATTTAGTTAAAAGCAGGGACAGAGGCAGGATCCAGCCATCAGCCTAACAAGGAACAAGGCCAGTGAGACTACAGCAGGGATGAAGTATGTCTCCAACTGCCACCTCTGCAGAACACAAGTCCCATCCCGGAGACCCCTGCAGTGCCCCTTAGGCTGCACTGACCACTGTGATGGATGCAGTCTGATCATCTGTCCTGAGGCAAGGGACCCACTGCCAGGGTCCTTCTCTGTCCCCTCCCCTGGCCATGGCCAGTCATTGGTTTACAATTTCTGTCTTTACCATTTTTAATGCTCATTGGAAAATGATAAACATGTTTTTTAAATATTTTTTTATGTTTAAGTTTATTTATTTTAAAGAAAGAGACAGAGGGAGTGAGTGGGGGAGGGGAAGAGAGAAGGAGAGAGAGAATCCCAAGCAGGCTCTGCATTGTCAGCACGGAGCCGATGTGGAACTCAAACTCACAAACCATGAGATTGTGACCTGAGCCAAAACCAAGAGTTTAACCAACTGAGCCGCCCAGGCGCCCCAAGATAAACATGTTAAAATGAAAATATCTTCCCCAATTCTATACCCAGATAAATACATTTAAATAGTTTCAAGTTGATTCCTATAGCCTTTTCTTCATGCATATTCATTCAACATTCCTCTATCCAACTGTAACACTACCATCATCATCATTATTTATACCAATGGTGTCACACTATACATACTCTTGTTAGTTACAAGACATTGTACCTTAAACGGTTTTTCTGTTCCCCATCATGATACAGATTAATCGATAGTGCTGTTAACAACCGCTCCAGCGTATTCCATCATGTAGATGTACATAAGTTTTTAACTCAATTGTTTTCTTGTTTTTCAGTATTATATAATGAATCTGGCTGTGCATAGTCTTTTTTGTGTACTTGGTTCACTGATGGAGGTAATAATACTAAGTATGCTAGTTAACATTTGTATACCACTTACTATGGGCACTATTCACCAGGTATTGAGAGTTTTACATACACTCACTGTTTAATTCTCACAATGTGTTGAGTGCTATTATTATCTCTATTTCATAGAAGGGGAAATCGAGGCATGGGGAGGTTAAGAAGCTTGCCCAAGCTTACGGGGTTAGTAAACGATGGTGCCAGCATCTGAACCTACAGTAAAACTATAGGCTAGATTCCAAAGAGTAGAATTCCTAGGTCAAAGGTGCAAACATTCAGAATTATAATATATAATGTCAAATGTTCCTCTGAGAAAATTGTTTCAATTTTGGAGCCAGACAGCAGCATATGAGAGTCAACTGGTAAGCACCAAGAGGTATCCTGGTGATATTTTAATTTGCATTGTAAATTTAATTTGCATTGTAAACATTATAGGAATCTCTCCACAGGGCCTTAGTATTTCCTTTTCTGTGATCCAGGGAAACCTTCCTAATGCTCTTCACATTCCCACAAGTGGCACTGGAGATCAGGCTGTTCTGGCATTGACTAGAGTGGGTTGTGGGGTGTGGGGGGCTTCTGTACCCTTCTTCCTTTTGTGATTTTAGTTCCGGGTCATGGGGGAGGCAGAGAAGAGAACAAGGTGGCTGTGAACCATTTAGGAAAAGCTTCCTAGACTCTTCCAAGGCAGCTTCTAGTTGTTCTGTCACAGGACAGAGGGAGGTTATTCCTTCTCCCGTCTTCCATTCAACTCCCATGGGCAAAGTCAACACTGGACAGAACTGAGAGGTAGATGATCACAGGAGAGCTGTGACTGGGATGGGTTCCAGAAGGGTCAGGGGCAGTGTCGGGGGGATGGACTTAGTGACTTCTCCACATTGCTACCCACCCTGGGATTTGGAATCAGCCTTCTTCCACCCCTTTGTGTCTAAGTCTGGTTCCTCCTTTGTCGGTAATAATGGACTTGAACCTTGATATACGTTTTTATTTGATTAGGTAATGGTGTTCAGAGCATTGCGTTTCAGTTCTTGAGTTGAGAAGGTGAAAAACAGGCTGACAGAGTGGCCTGAGAGGCTTTAGCTTTGGAACAGAATTAGAATCAGAAACAAGCCTGCTACGCCTCTCCTCCCCGGTGTATTTCTCTCCCCACTGGCCTCTCCCGCTTCCACTGACCTGACTTCATCTCACTGTCTTCTATCCTCTATCCTCCCCCGCCCTGTCTCACAATAGTTCTCTTTAAACTGCTTTAAATGTTTATTTATTTTTGAGAGAGGGAGAGAGCACTAGCAGGGGAGGGGCAGTGAGAGGGGGAGACAGAGGAGTCAGTGCAAGCCATCCAGGTGCCCTACTGCTTTAAAGTAGATTGGCCAATGTACTAGAACCAGACAGCATAACTCCAAAATACCCAGGCATTTTATCCACAGATGGGCCACTGAGCCATAGCCTGAGTCCTCTGTGTGTCCTCAAACCCTGACAACCATCAGAAGGTCAGGCTTCTGGTTGAAAGTGGCAGAAATGCAGCCTGAACTAGTTTAGGCCAAACAAATTAATTACACCTCCCCCCACACCCCACCACCCAAAACGGAATTTATCAGCTCACAGAATCCAAAGGCGTGTCAACCAACCAACCAACCTACAGGGGAGGGGAGGGACACAGCTGCGTGTCATGAGCTAGTGGAACCAGGGGCTAAGAGTTTTTCAAATGCTCTCAGCTCTTCCTCTTTTCTCTCACTGATGACTGAAAACCTGGCTGATGCTCTCCATATCAGCCTGCTGTGATAAATGGATTCTCATTCTCAGTTCCAGGTAGGAAATACCAAGAAAGACCTGTGCTATACTCCTGAGGACAATTATCTGGCTAGGGGGAGGGTAATATACAGCTGATGAGACCACAAGGGGCTTGTGCTTGTGTTTCAAGGGCCTTCCCAAAGAAAAGGAAACCACTGGGAGCCAGGAAAACTTCCAAGAGGCCTCTGCCTTGGGCGCTGCGGGCAGGAGCTAGGCAGCAATGGCTCTGGCATGTTCTCATAACAGGGGCAGAAATGGATAGTTCCTTTTGCTTTAACAGTGCCCCTGGAGCAAGTCGCCTACTCCTTCTGTCTGCCAGCTCCAAGGAACACTGCCCAAAATAAAAATCCCTAATTAGCAATTCCTGCAATCCAGAGCAAAACAATGTATTTATTTCCTAGAATAATCTGGAGCCATATTCAGCTTGGCAACCAGTGGGTCCCACACATTCATGCGGGGTGCCATGTGAAGACTCCAGCAGAGGCTTATACTCAGTGAGGGTATGAGGGGCAGGGCTGCCGGGGTCCCCTGCCCGGGCAGCAGCAAGCAGGGGCCCAGAACAGAACCGGCTTTGTCAATGATGTACAGCGGGTTTCTGGTACAGGGTACGTAGGGCATGAAAGGAGCTTCAATAGGATTTCTAAACACCAGTTCCCATAAAGGCCAGTCTAGGGACACATGGCATACAGGGTCACAGAGAACCCCATTATGGAGTAGTGACCCCCAGCCTGGGAGCCTAGGGAACTCATTCCAAACCAGCTCTACTGTTAACTTGTTCTGTGGCTTTGAACAAATTACCAGTGCTTTCTGCGCTTGCATTTTTCTCACCTGCATAATGGGAATATGCGTTATTTGCTCACCTATTCTGATTCTGACGATCAAGAATCAACCAATCAGGCAGTTGAAGGACAAGCACATGCTATAAAATTGAGAGGCGATGAGATGCAATATATCCAGTTAAGAAACAGTAGATAACCCTGCTCACCCCAAATGTGCTTCCGGTTTCCTGGGTACCATCTCATATGGGGGTGGGATTGGTCACCATGACCAGGATCTTGTGACTAGCTTCCCCCCAACCCAATCCTTGCTCTCATTCATTCACTTATTCATCTAGATACTTATTGAGGAGTTACTGTATCAGCTGCTTTAACAAATTATTACAGAAAGGTGTGATGCATGTGACAGGGTGGTTTGGGATCATACCATGAGGCAGGAGATAATAATCTAGTTAAGACTTTCAGGGGAGGCTTCCCTTGAGGAAGCAACATTTCATTTGAGACCAGAAGGTTGAGTAAAAGTTAGCCATGGGAAAAGGACAGGTTGAGTGGGGAGAATGTTCCAAGCAAAAGATCAAAAAGTGAGTGAGAGAGAGAGAGAGAGAGAGAGAGAGAGAGAGAGAGAGAGAGAGAGAGGATTGAAGGACAGAGAGAGAGGATTCAGGGAACTGAAGGAAGTCTGTAATGGCTGGACCACAAGGAGTAAAAAAAGCCAGAAAGGAGAAGTGGGGCCAGGTGGGAGACAGGGGCAAGCTCAGGGTCGCAGAGGATCTTTTAAAGCATATTTATGCATCAAGACTGTATCCTCGGGGCAATAAGATGCCTTTGAAGGGGGTTAAGCTGTGTAGGACATGTAGTTTTTATTTTAGAAAGACCAGTCTGCCTACTGTATGGAAGGTGATCTGGAGGGGAAATCACTTAGGAGGACACTGCAGCAAATCAGGTGACAGAGGTCTTGAGGCCTGAGCCATGGTGACAGTAACAGGAAAGGAGAAGCGTCAATGGTCATTTAGGAGCTAGAATATAATGGACATACATGGGTGATTAGCTACTCCATGGGGCAGAAGGGAGAGGAGGGAATCTCAGGTTCTGGAATTGACAGTGGGGTAGTCATTTATTTAGGTGGAGAACCAACAGGAAAAGCAGACTCCTCCAACCAAACGCACTGGGTTTTATTTATGGAATTATAACTTACATACAGCGAAAGGAGCAAATCTTAAGTGTACAGTTTGAGGACTTTTTACCCAAATCAAGATACAGAACAGTGACTTACCCCAGAAAGTTCCCTTGTGCCCTTTTCAAGTTAACAGACATCCCTCTCTGAGGTAACTGCTTTTTTCCACGCTATCCCTATTGATTAGTTTTGCCTGCTTTTGAACTTCATATACATGGAATAATTTAGTATGTTTTGTTTTGCATCTGGCTTCTTTTGCTCAACACAAAGTCTGTGAGTTTATCCATTCCATGTTTTGCGTGTATCAGTAGTTTGTGCTTTGTTTTTGTTTTCGTTTTTAAATCACAGACTAGGGGCGCCTGGGTGGCGCAGTCGGTTGAGCGTCCGACTTCAACCAGGTCACGTTCTCGCGGTCCGTGAGTTTGAGCCCCGCGTCGGGCTCTGGGCTGATGGCTCGGAGCCTGGAGCCTGTTTCCGATTCTGTGTCTCCCTCTTTCTCTGCCCCTCCCCCGTTCATGCTCTGTCTCTCTCTGTCCCAAAAAAATAAATAAACGTTGAAAAAAAAATTTAAAAAAATAAATAAATCACAGACTAATATTCTATTGTTTGAATATATCACAGTTTGCTTATCCATTCTCCTACCGATGGAGGCAGGTTTTTGTTGTTATTGTTGTTGGCCTTTATATTTGTTTGTTTGTTTGTTTGAAGAAACCAAAAGAAAAATGATTTAGAAATGAATGATAATGAAAAGATATAACAGTTTTAAACCCTTATGACCTACAATGTAGCTTTAAAATATATAAATAAGGGATGCCTGGGTGGCTCAGTCAGTTAAGCAATCGACTCTTGATTTTGGCTTGGGTCATAGTCTCATGATTTGTGGGGTTGAGCCCCACACTAGCCTGCTTGGGATTCTCTCTCCCTTTCTCTCTGCTCCCCCCCCCCCCACACATGTGTGCATGCTCTTTCATAATAAATAAACTTCAAATAAAGTAAAATACGTAAATAAAAGGTATGAATGAGAGATAGCATTTACTTTTTTTTTTTTTAATTTTTTTTTTCAACGTTTATTTATTTTTGGGACAGAGAGAGACAGAGCATGAACGGGGGAGGGGCAGAGAGAGAGGGACACACAGAATCGGAAACAGACTCCAGGCTCTGAGCCATCAGCCCAGAGCCTGACGCGGGGCTCGAACTCACGGACCGCGAGATCGTGACCTGGCTGAAGTCGGACGCTTAACCGACTGCGCCACCCAGGCGCCCCTAGATAGCATTTACTTAAGCAAAAAAAAAAAAAAAAACTTAAAAATTTAGTAATGAACTGAAGAATGTGCAAGATGAATAAGAAGAAAACTATAAAATCTTCCTGAAGGGCATTTAAGAATAGAATAAGTGGGGAGATATATTTTCTTGGATGGAAAGACTCATTATAAATATGTCAATGTGTCAAAGTCAGTGGGTTCTCTGTGAAGCAGACAATGAGATGGAGTCAGGAGTACAAGGGGCTTATTTGGGAGTGATACACAGGGAGGAGAGCCTCAGCCGCATTGCATATCTGACAAAGTCTCAGGAAACCCAGTGATGAATTTCAGAGCAAAACTTGCCCGTTAGTAAAACCTCGCACTGAGAAGAATCGGCCTGTTCCCGAGGTTCGCCCTCTGTACTCAGTCAGTGGGGAGGGCCTTCCTGGAAAAAGCATGGCCTTGGCTTGAAAGCTGAGGTGAACCTGAAAGGTGCTAACAGCTGGGAGCTCAGCTACACCTCTGCTCCTTGCAGCTGGGTCCCATGTCCTTTCCTGAAGGGGGACTCCACAGCGGCTAGTCAGGTCTCTCTAGAGTAATCTGTACATTTACTGCAACTTCAGTAACAACACACATATGATATGATTATATACAGCAAATAATCTAAAGGAACAAACAGATGAATTATGAGAAATCATATGAGAGTTTGTAAGTCTCTTGGTGCGAAGTCATGTTGACTATTCTTTCTGGGGCATCCGGGTGGCTCAGTAGGTGAAGCATCTGACTTTGGCTCAGGTCATGATCTCACAGTTTGTGGGTTCGAGCCCCAAGTCAGGCTCTGTGCTGATAGCTCAGAGCCTGGAGCCTGCTTCAGATTCTGTCTCCCTGTCTCTCTGCCCCTCCCCGGTTCATGCTCTGTCTGTCTCTCTTTCAAATATAAACATTAAAAAAAAATTTTTTTTTAGATCTATTCTTTCTATATATCAGCAGCAATGAACCAGAAATTGAAATGTAAAAGGAAAAGAAAATGAAGCAGAATTTTAAAAATTCTATCATAAGAACAACAAAAATATGAAATACTGACACATAACATAACAAAAAAGTAATATCTGTATAAAGAAATTGATATCTGGGGCGCCTGGGTGGCTCAGTCGGTTGAGTATCCAACTCTTGATTCTGGCTCGGGTCATGATCCCTGGGTCGTGGGATCGAAGCCCCATTATGGGGCTCCATGCTGAGCATGGAGTCTGCTTGAGAATTTCTCTCTTTCTCCTTCCGCCCCCTCCTCTACTAGCACTCTCTCTCTCTCTCTCTCTCTCTCAAATAAAAAAAATATTTTTAAAAAATAAATTGATAACATTTTATTGAAAGATACTATATGAAGCTTTAATTAAATGGAGAGATCTATCATTTTCATGTACTGAAAATTAAGAAATTGTGAGAACTGACCCATGCAAATTTATTGATAGTGTAAACAAATTAATGGTGGTTCTTGACAAGTTGATTATGAGATATTTATGAAAGTGCAAAGAACAAAGAGCAGTTAATATGCTTTTTGAAAAGAATAAGGTTGGGGAGGGAATCATGCTGTTAAATATCAAGACAACTTATAAATGTAGGGTAAATAGTGTATTATCACAAGTATTAGAGAAATAGAACAGGGAGTCTGAAAGTGTACCCATGAATGTAAGAAAAAAGCCAATAAGGTGTGGGATTTTTTAGGAATTGGGGTGCAACTTGACAAATTAGTTCTGAAGTATGTTTGGAAGAACACGAAAGAATAATAAGATAATTTTTATTATTATGACTAATACTTTTTAAACATAAAAATCTATTAAAATAATGTAGTGCTAGAGCGAGGGATACTCAGATGGATTAACGGAATAGTCAAGAAACCAACCCACATATATAAGGAATTTAGTGTGATAAAAGTAGAATTTCACATGAATGGCAACATTTTGATTATTGAATGAGTGGCATTGAGAGAATGGGTAGACCTGTAAGAAAAAGTAGAGTACATATTTTGTAAGATATTCAAAAGTAAATTCAAGATGTATTAAAAATGTAACAACAGGTGCACTTGGGTGGCTCGGTGGGTTGACTGTCTGACGGTCATGATCTCATGGTTTGTGGGTTCATGCCCTGTGTTGGGCTCTGTGCTGACTGCTCCAAGCCTGCTTCAGATTCTCTGTCTCCCTCTCTTTCTGCCCCTCCCTCCCCACCTCTCTCTATCTCAAAAATAAATAATAAACATTAAAAAAATAAAAATAAGGGCACCTGGGTGGGTCAGTTGGTTAAGCATCCAACTTCGGTCCAGGTCATGATCTCCCGGTTCATGAGTTCAAGCTCCATATCGGGCTCTCTGCTGTCAGCACGGAGCCCGCTTCGGGTCCTCTGTCCCTCTCTCTGCCCCTTTCCAGCTTGTGTGTGCACACGCTCTCTCGCTTTCTCTCTCACAAAAATAAACATTTTAAAAAATAAAAATAAAATAAGAATAAAAATGTAATAACGAACCTAAAGCTATAAAATAGCAAAACATGTATAGGAGAATATTTTTATAATCTTGGCATGAGGAAGGTCTTAGCAAGCATAAGACTCAGAAGCCACATTAGAAAGATTGGCAACTTTGTCTATGTGAAAATTTTTAATGTTTTTTGACAAAAGCCATAAGAAAATCTAAAACAAAGTACACTTTTGGAGGAAAAAAAAATCTCTCTGCATATAGTAGACATGGCTTAATATTGAAAGAGTGCTTACAAATAACTTAAAAAGGCAAATCATAGAGAGATAGCCAGAAGTTATGATAGGCAACTTAAAGAAAGAAAAATACAGGGGCGCCTGGGTGGCGCAGTCGGTTAAGCGTCTGACTTCAGCCAGGTCACGATCTCGCGCTCCGTGAGTTCCAGCCCCGCGTCGGGCTCTGGGCTGTTGGCTCAGAGCCTGGAGCCTGTTTCCGATTCAGTGTCTCCCTCTCTCTCTGCCCCTCCCCCGTTCATGCTCTGTCTCTCTCTGTCCCAAAAATAAACGTTGAAAAAAAAATTTAAAAAAAAAAGGAAAAATACAAATAATAAAGAGATAAAATGATGTTCAACCTCATTACTAATAAAACAAATGCAAATCAAACAAGATATACAAGATAAAGATTTTTACCCTTCAGATAAGCAAGAGTTGAAAAGGTTAATAATAATCAGCATTTGGCATTAAAAGAGTGAGGTGTATCTAAACAGAAAGTTATTTATGATAATGTTTATTATTATACATTTAATTTTATTATATTGTTAGGTTTAAAGGCAACCTAGAAATAAATATAAAATGATCCCATTTTTTGAAAAACAAACAATTATATTTACATGTTTCTGGAGTGTGTGTTTGTCTCTGTACAGACCAAGATCTTGAAGGACATACATTAAACTGTTGAGTGTATAATTCTGGGGAAGTATATATGGAGGGATTTCTGTATTTCACTTTATGTAACTCCTTGTTAGAATTTTTCAACAATAAGAGGGCATTTAAACATAAAGAAAAACATAGCTACACTTCCAGAATCTATTCCAAACCAAACTTCCCGCAATGTAGATGTGAATGAAGATTCCTGATAGCATTGATTGTAGCAGAAAAACACTTGAAACAAGCTATATATCAACCAGAAGATTACATAATTACAGTAATTCTTGGCATTGAGAAACTTGTAGCTGTTAAAAATGAGATAGTATATCTCATATATATACTGTTACATGTAATATGTATCTCATATATACTGTTAGAAAGGTGTTTTGATACATCATAACAAAATTGCAGAACAGTATGGATGTCCAGCCTATTAAATTTTTGTGAGTATAAAAATATTGATGTTATTAATTAGGAGAGACCAGATGGGTCCTGCAGGTGCCCCTGGGTGCAGAAGACTCTGATCGCCCCTGTGTGAAGGATTCACTCTCCTCAGCGCGATCGTGATTACATCCATTAATGCTGCTGCCCCGTATAAAAACAAATCATGAAGAGCAAAGTAATAGAGATGGAGAAGAGAAGAAAAGGAGATGTAAAATGAAATAAAAGCATAGTTTTTATGTTTGTGGCTACTTTTGGCTGATCGCTCAATCTCTATTTCACCCTGCCTTTAAGGGCTTCCCTGTATGGCAGAGGCCAGGAAGCCGAAATTGATGGGTCTCAGACTCCTTTGCAGCTAGAATTCAGAATGCAAATTAGGTAATGCCAAGTAGTGTTGTGAGATTCGGAAGGCGGGTGTGGGGCCGAAGTCATCTTCGTGCCTCTTTGGGTTGTTTTCCTGCTGCCAAGTCACGTCAAGGAGACACAAGGTTTTCCCACAACAGTGTCCAGTGTCCAATCCCTGGCTTCTTAGTCATTGAAAGGTGGTTGTGTTGGCCAGTAGGAACTTTCTAGTTCACTCCTAGATTATATCTTCTGTAGTGTTTTTGAGCTCAATGATTTACATTCTGGGGTTCATTCCAGCCCTTCCAAACATTTTGTAAGTACCCAATCTCCTCTAGTAAACCTCTTCCTCTTTAAAATACCTAAGGTAGTTTCTATTTCTTTGTTTTGGTTATTTTATTGCTACATAATACAGCACCCAACACTTAGTGGTTTAAAACGTCAACAAGTGAGGCCCCTGAGTGGCTCAGTTGGTTAAGCGTTAGACTTTGGCTCAGGTCCTGATCTCGAGGTTTGTGAGTTTGAGCCCTGCACTGGGCTCTGTGCTGACATCCCAGAGCCTGGAGCCTGCTTTGGATTCTGTGTCTCCCTCCCCTACTCGTGCTCTATCTCTCTTTGTCTCTCAAAAATAAATAAACATTAAAAAAAATTTTTTTAACAGCCACAATTATTTCTTTTGCTCACAAACCTGTGACTTGGGCAGGGCTTGCTTGTCAGGGAAAGCTCAGCTCTGTTCCATACCTTGTAAATTGAAGGGGCTCTCCTGAAGGCTGGACCATCTACTTCCAGGAGGGCAAAGTGGTGCTGGCTGTCAGCTGAGTTGCTTGCTTCCTAGTCACGTGGGCCTCTCCTCACTGCATAGTGGCTGCGATCCAAGGTGGAGTGTGTGTGTGTGTGTGTGTGTGTGTGTGTGTGTGTGATCATCTTTATCATTTACCTTCAGGAGTGCCATAGCATTACTTCTACCATACTGTAGTAGTTGAGACAGTCACAAAGACTCACCCAGGTTCAAGGCAAGGGGACTTAGATGCCTCCTCTTGATGGAGGAGCAGCAAAGTTCTGGAAGAGCATGTGGGATGAAAATATTGTGGCCTTTTTTAGGAAGTACAATCTGCCACATTCCTGCTCTGAAACATAATTGATACAGTTAATAATAACTTTTTGTAAAAAAAAAAAAACCCTTTAAGAATAAAACATTGAGCTAAAACTAAATGCAATAGAAATTAAATCTGTAAATATCTAAACAAGTAATCTTTTAAAGGAATGTACAGGAAAATTAAAGAAAAGGCAGATTTTTAAAAGATTTAAAAGTGTAAATAGAAAGGCTACCATATAGAAGCAAATAGTTTTCTAAAGAATAAAGTTTAATACTTGGGGCGCCTGGGTGGCATGGTCGGTTAAGCGTCCGACTTTGGCTCAGGTCATGATCTCACAGTCCGTGAGTTCGAGCCCCGCGTCGGGCTCTGTGCTGACCACTCAGAGCCTGGAGCCTGTTTCAGATTCTGTGTCTCCCTCTCTCTCTGCCCCTCCCCTGTTCATGCTCTGTCTCTCTCTGTCTCAAAAATAAATAAACGTTAAAAAAAATTAATACCTAAGGTGTGAAGTTGAGGGAAAATAATAGAAGGTAGAATGAGAAGACTGAAAATTAGAAAAAGAAGCAATAAACTAAGGATAAGGATAGAAAAAGAAGAATTAAAATAGGCCACATCAAGACAACGAAATGTTTAAATAGCACTGACACAAAAGTCTACTAAATCAAATATATCTTTGTTACAACGAGGAGAGAAGACAGGGGTGGACTGGAGGTCAGTTCAATGTGGCTTCTGGCCCTAGACAGAAGGAGTCTCTCTTCAAAGGCCCTGAGTGGCCAGGATTGGCTTTCAAGGCTGGTGCTGGGAACTCTGCCACACATCCTGGCTTTGGAGGTCCCATCTCTTTGGCCAATCTCTCTCTCTCTCTCTCTCTCTCTCTCTTTCTCTCTGGATAGGCCTCTCTTGACCATTTCTTCTCCATGCTAATTTTAGACTTCTGTCCAAGCAAATCTTTTTCGACTTGGCTGCCTATATCCAGATCTTTCCTGGTTCTTGTGGCCATCGCCACTGGGTCATCATCCTGGAGAGAAGAGAACAGAGCCCCATTGAGCTACCTCATGTGGGGGCCATTTTGCCATCAGGCGGATTAAGGTAGAAAGTATTCTGGGAATTGATGTGGGCAAGTTTTCATGAGGACCCAGGAGTCCACTGTATCTTCATAAATGTATGCTGTTAGTTCATTTCTCTTCCTTCATTTCTCTTGTTGAATCTGCCATTTCTCTTATGGTTGCTTTGTTTTAATGACAGTGATTAAGAGAAGGACCAGTCATCACCTCAAGCACACATTTTCCATTTCTAAATGGGACAATCTGGGCCGATTCCCTTCCCTGGACGGTGCCTTTGTGCTGTCTCCTTCTGCTCGTATGTCCCTGTCTTCGCTTGGCAGCTTTTACTTCCACCACGGAAGCCCTCTTGTTGAGCCCCCAAGTCCCACCCCTGTGCAAGACCCAGGCTTCCCCCAGGGCTGTTTGGGAAACACATGTGAGCAGAATTCACCCAGCTATTGGGTGCCGGCAACAAATCCTCCAAAGCAGCCCCACGCAGAGCAGGAGCTGGGGGTGGAGGTGTGAGAGGTGAGCCTGGCAGGCTTCAATTACGTTGCTAAGTTCTGAGTTGCTCGTTTCCTGAACGGCTGTGTCAGTTCACCCTGGAAACAGTCACTTCCCTGGCAGCTCCATATATAGGCTGTGCGCTGCCTGCTGCCAGCCCCTTCGCCTCGGAGCTCCTGAGCTGCCTGGTGGGTCTGCTGCCTTCAAGAAGAGCCACGTGTCTCTTGTGTTATCAGAGGCCAAGCCTTCTCCAGAGCAGCAGGAGTGTCAAGACTCTCTTCTTTGGAGTGTCAGCTTTGAGGGAGGGGCTAGAGGAGATGGGAAGGTGGGTGGAAAGAAGAGGGACTCAAACCTGTGATTGAACGTATTTCATGACTCTTCCTATTTTAGAGAATTTAAGAATGGTGGGAGTGGTGGGGTCCAAAGTGATTGTTCAATGGGGCGATAAGGTCCCTGCCCACTCCTGCTTTTCCCACAGGGCCTCTCGTGACCAACGTAGCACCTGCTTTCCAATAGCTGACCGCCCCACCCCCCATGGGTCTGTCCTGCGGTGTGCTTCATCTTTGATGTAGAACGAAGAAGCAGTAATGGATCCATGGAGAGCCTGAGCCCCAGTCCACTGGCCTCAGGAGTCCACTTTTTTTTTTTAATGTGTATTTATTTATTTTGAGAGAGAGAGAGAGAGAGAGAGAGAGCATGCACACACAATTGGAGGAGGGGCAGAGAGAGAGGTTGAGAGAATCCCAAGCAAGTTTCACGCTGTCAGCACGGGGCCCAATGCAGAGCTTGATCCCATGACTGTGAGATCATGACCTGAGCCAAAATCAATAGTCAGACACTTAACTGAGCCACCATGGCATCCCAGGGGTCCACATATTGACCAATTGAATGACTTGACCCTGAATTAAAATGGAATGGATTTTTGGAGGCGCCCAGGTGGCTCAATCAGTTAAGTGTCTGACTCTTGGTTCCGGCTCAGGTCATGATCTCACAGTTTCGTGAGTTCTAGCCCCACATCGGGCTCCACACTGTCAGCGTGGAGCCTGCTTGGGATTCTCTCTCCACCCCCTCTCTCTGCCCCTTCCCCGCTCATGTGCTCTCTCAAAATAAAACAAACAAAAACACTTTAAAAAAAATGGAATGGATCTTTGAAAATATCAGTGGGGATAGAGAAGATAGGCTGGGCACTCACGTCAAATGACTAGGGAATAATCCTAGCTAACACCGATGACTACCAGCTGTGTGCTATTCTTTTATACTTGTCAGCTCATTTCCTGCCCATCACAGTTCTAAGCGGTGGGTGATTTTACTCTGCACACTTTAAAGATGAGCAATCTGAGGAACAGAGTTTGCATTTTCATCCAAGATCAGAGAGATAGGAAGTGGGAAATCTGGGACGTGAACGCAAAAGTTGGGTTCCAGATCTTTGTCCCTAAGCACCGCACACTACTGTCTATACTTTCTCACATCCCGTGCAGCGCCTTCCTACGGTTTCCCGACCCAGCCCCCGATTTGGTTCTCAAACCAGAGAATCTCCTGCCTACACCAGACCTGCCTCTCCAGACACAGCCTCCCCAGGTGGCGGGTCCCAGGGCTGCTGCAGCCTTTCCTTTTCTCCTTAGGAGCATCTGACTGAGCGTCCATGCCCGGTCTATCACTTTGGCCACGTGAGCTTCATCTTTCTGGAAAGCCCAGGAGTGTGACTCAGATGTAGAGTCTGCCCTTCCTCATGCCCCTTGTCCTTGCTCCTTCTCACCCACCCTTCCTAAGCCTTCAAGCCTACAGGGTCCCTGTGTCTTCTCTAAGCGGGTCACTCAGCGACTTCTCCAGTGACACTCTGCCTGGCTCTTCCTCAAGGCCCCAGCACAAGGTGATACAAATTCTCAAACTATTCAAATCCTCCGTTTCTAATCTACGTTCTTGGCCCACCTCTTTCCTCTGCCTTTTTTGATGTCTAAATCAGGTTTTGTGTTTTTGCATAAAATAGCTATTGGCAGAGACATCTGTCTCCCCTATGAGACTCAATCTCCTTGAGGGCAGGCGCTGACACTTACTCACTTTGCAACCATTTCAGCACCCAGTCTGGGGCTCAGTGCACATCAGACACAATCCACGTCTGTCTGGATGGCCTGCCAGTGGGGTACAGATTATGTCTGGCTCCACAGTTTACTCACCACCCATTAAATGTCCTTTACCTGTTTGTGTTTTGTTTTGTTTTTTGCTTGAACCAAATGAAAGTGAACTTCTTTGCGTATTTATTTGATAACTGGGGTCCAGTCTTTCCCAATCATTCCTAAGTTGCAAGCTCATGGGAGTTCCAGATTCACCTCACTTTGATCATCACTTAAACTCCTACCATGGCAACTACATATGTGTACACATTTTTGAAGACTTTAAAGGGAGGGCACCTGGCTGGCTCAGTCAGTGGAGCGTGCAACTCTTGATCTCAGGGTTGAGGGTTTGAGCCCCACTTTGGGTACAGATTTTAAAGGGATATTTTTACCAAGTGGATCAATAGAGTTGAGGAAGCTGAAAGTTTCCCTGTTATATTGCTGTTTTATAATTGAGGAAGTGCCTGTCCCAAACTGAGACCTCCCGGATTTGCAGAGATAGCAGGGAGACATTTATAATCTCCATGCCCAAAACATGATGGCATTATGGAGATATTTACTCTTTTGTAAGTCTAGTATTTTCTAGGCATGAAAGACAATCCCATTTGAAAGATAGGGACACGGAGTTGCTGAGGGCTTAGTGACTCTTCCATCCCATTCCTCATCCTCATTTATAACTTACTTTTATTTAGTTGCTTTTAGTAGTGTCATAAACACCCACAAACTCAGAACTCAAATAAAACGAGGCCCTTGGCAATAACCCAAATCCAATTATGTGGTCCTCCGTCTCACCTCCTCATGTTGCCACACCCAAGGTGACTTTCCATGCTGTACCCAAATCAGGTTTGGCGTTAGAAGCCCATCGTGTTATTTCACTTTCTCCTCTGCCCTCATTGTCACTGATAGGACAAATCTGCTCTGGCGGGCTTAACATTTTTTAAAAAATCCTTAAATGGCCTCACTTGGCAGGGACTAAAGCTCAGATTAAATGCTATTTCTTGCAGCATAATTTTCTATGTTTGAGAGGAGCTCAAATATAGCTGAGATATTATTCATCTTGAAGCCATCACCCACCAATTTGGATATAACTTCCTTTGTCACATTCCAGAAATTCTTTCTTCTAGGATAGGATCAGGGCAGCTGACTAAGAGATCCCCACCCCACACTCCCGACCCACTTCCTCTCCAATACTGATTAGTGTTTTTCCCTCAGCCTTTGCCATGGGGCAGAATGGCTGCTGAGTGACATTCTCCTTCTAGGCTCACAATTTAGAGATTGCTTCATGGAGTGACACATGCTGCCATTAGTCCCTCCTCCCAGAAGAGTTTGTACCTGTGTTTCCCAGTTATGGATAGCAAGTCGGAGTCATAAGACACTCACCCAGACTTGGGGATAAAAAGAGTGATATGTGCTGTGGAAACCCCTTAGTACATCTTTACCCTTGTTGGGGAGTGGGTCCTTAGAATCAAAATGACTTGTGGGAGGTGATATGAATTGGTAGAACAAAGGTCTGTTTGTCTTGTAAGTATTTTACTCTGAAGAATCTGCAAGACCTAAAGTTATTTACACTTCAGGTGCTATAAGAAGGCTCCACTGGCCGGCAAGACAACATATTCTCTAAGATAATGCCACCAGGGCCTCTGTCACAATGGAACCCAGAGTCTGAAGCCTGGGGTAGGTTGAGGGCATGGATGGGGGGGGGAGAGTGGGTAAGTGTGAGCAGAAGAGTAGAAAAGATGAGAAGAAGGGGGCCAGAGGAAGAAGGACTTCGAGCTTTTCAACTAAGACTGATTAAGTCTAGAGGAGGAGACCTGGCCCAAGTTGGGCCAGTTGTATCCTGTCTTCTAGGAGGATCTAGAAGATGGAACAAAAAGACAATGGACTGGGAGTCCCTAGAGTGGAGTCAAATCAATGATGATGTTCTAGAGGGAAGTGGATCCTCTAACCTCAGTCAGGCTTTCAGGCCAACATCTTGACTTTAACCTCATGAAATTTTCACCAGAGCCTGAATTCCTGCTCCATAGAAACTGTATGAGATAAATATTTTGTTGTTGTTGTTTTAAGTTGCATGTTTTGGGAGGTTTTTTTTTTTTTTTTCTTGTACAGTAGTAAATTACACTAATGTATATGTATCTCGTGTGTATCAGTTAGCGATGTGTTTGGCAGTAACAGAACACCCGGCCACAGTGGCAAATCTTGAGGACATTTAATGCCGTATTAGCTTCCTAGAGCTGCCATAACAAAAGCCAGAGTCTGAAAACAAGGTGTCAGCAGGGCCAAGCTCCTTCTGAAGGAAGTAGGGAAGAATCCGTCCAGGTGTCTCTCCTCACTTCTGGTAGCCTCGGGCATCCCTTGGCTTGTAGGTGGCTGTATTCTCCCTGTGTCTCTTCATGTTGTCTTACCTCTGTACACGCGTCTGTCCAAATTTTCCCTTTTTGTAAGGACAACAGTCAAATTGGATTAAGGCTCACACTGATGACCTGACAGTCTCCTAAGAGCTAAGTATTTTTTTAAAATATGTTTATTTAATTTAAGAGAGAGAGCGAGTGAGCAGGGCAGCAGTAGAGAGAGAGGGTGAGAGAGAATCCCGAGCAGGCTCCATGCCGTCAGCACAGAGCCCAATGTGAGAAACGTGAGATCATGACCTGAGCTGAAATCAAAAGTCAGATGTTTAACTGACTGAGCCACCCAGGCGCCCAGAGAGCTAAGCATTTGTATCTGATCTCCAGATGAGAAATTGACTCTGAAAGAAGTTAATGATTCAAGGCCCCCTGGCTGGTGAATTAGGAGCAGAGCTGGGTAAGAGTCCAGGCACTTGACTTCCAGTCAAGGGCTATTTATTTACAAACGGAGAGGGTTTTGGGAGAGAAGGTAGTGTGATTCAAAGAAAGAAGCAGAATGTGGAAGGAAGGACTTTTGAAGTACAACTCAGAAGGAGAGAAGAGGTGATTTCCCTGTGCCGGCTCCTATTCACTGCTGCCCAACCAGAAAATGCCTCCTTTCTTTCAATCACCTCCTTTTTACTGTCGAAGCCACATAGGCTCATCATAAATGACTTAATCGGAACAGAAGGTTAGTTACATGCAAAACTCCCCTGCTCTGGCCCATCTCAAAACTTTCTCTGAATGTCTCAGAAGTGCCTGGATTAGTGTTGCCATCCTTTCTGTAGTCCCTGGGAGGGGTCATGTACTCTTAAAATTCTCATGAGCATAACAAGTTCTGTCCCACATATCTCCTATTTCAATTTGGGGTGGGATTTTGGTGTCTGGATTATACCATGTGTCCCTTATCTATTTTGGGGTTCTCTCAGCTATACATAGAGGTGGGCATCTATGTTAATAGAGCATCACATTATTAATACTGCACAAGTAGAAGTCACCTACCAAAAGCAGGGCTTCTCTGGGCTGGAGTGTGTGGCTTAGTTCTGAAAGCCTGGGTGGTGCTTCCTATACTGTCTCTTCTGAAGTGAGGATAACTGAGAGTCTACACTGCAGAGTCTACACACACCCCTCCCTCCCACAGGTCAGGGTAGAGAATATAGGACAGGGGGGTTGACCAGAAGGACAGCCAAGCCTGCTCTGCTCACTGCTTGGAGGCAGGGAGTAAAAGAATGGAACTCAAACTCTCACCTGTTGCAAGTTTTGTCCACCAGTGAAACATGGCTCAGGAATGTCCTAGGCTTTGAGCAACTCGTACACTCTCAGAAAGGACTAATAATGTGGTATTTCCTTCCTTGGGGGCAAAAATGGACATAGGAGCAAAGTAGTGGAAATATCCCTGCCTTCCATATAACTGAGGTATCCCTGATTTAAGTCATACCTTTTGTTTAGGGCACAGTCCTTCCAACAGCCTCACTGAAACATACAAATACCCTTTGAGCAGGATGTATTAATACCTACTGAGTTAGGAACTGGGAGTCAGAGATGTCAAAGCTGTAGTCCCTGCTTTCAAGGAGCTTACCATCCAGAATGGGAGTCAGACATCCACCCAATGGTTGAAATAAAGTTCTGTCAGAACAGCAATGACAATGGCTAAATGTCCACAGGACAATTACTGTGTACAGGTGTTATCCCAACCATGTTACAAGTTTTATCTTTAGTCCTTCCAACAGCCAATCTAAGATAATTTTAGTATTATTAGTTTTCAGATGAGGGGACTGAGGCTTAGAGAGGTTAAGTGCCTGGCCCAAGGTCACACAGAGCAAGAGGCAGAGCCCGGAGCTGCACCAAGTCTGACCGAAGCCTCCATGAGTGATCACTACATTCTATTCCTGCAATGGAGTACAGCATGGTTTGCCACACAAGCCTCGAGAAGGGCAGTCACCCACACTGTAGAGGTCAGGGCAGGATCACAAAGAAGCTCACACACCACTCTGCCAATGCTTGAGCACATATTAGGGGCCAGCCAGATAAATGGGGGAAGAAAGAGGGAGCATTAGTAGGTCAGGTCCTCACAGGACACCTCAGTGGGAGAGAGAGTGGGGGAGGCTGCTGAAAGGGGCAAGAGGAGCCTGGAAAGGGGAGAGATGAAGGCTGAACCTCACGAGTGTACATGATTGAACTCATTCACCTCCAGGTTAACCCAGAAGTGTTCAATAATGACCACTATTGAGGCTGCTTGACATAAAAATATTTATCTCTGAGGAGAACACAAATGAAAATATCTAAGAGGGGAGGGAGGGGGAGACATCAGGGCATCAGGAGCCGGAATCTCAACCATCTGGAATCCTACTGTGATTTGGCGGCCCATTCCAGAGTCTCAGGTATCTTGCCAAAATATTTTTTAAAGGAGAAAAAAACAATAATGTTGCCTGCTATAATAATGCACCAGAAACTCCTCACATTGACATTTACAGATTTCCTGCCAATGGCCCGGAGAGCATATAATGGACGGATTGCAAAGGCAGCTGGGGGGGAAAAAGCAACCGAGTGATTGAGCTGTGCCTCCTTGGGTTTTTATTATCATTGCTGCCTTTAGCCATATGCTTTTCAAAGGCACTGACAAGCCTGGACCGATTTCAAAGGAATTCCTAAACCCAGATTTCAAAATCGTCATTACATCTCTGGATTGTCAGTGCTCTGTACAGGAAACACAAATTTATGGAAGTTCCTAAATGTTTTCCCATAAATGTTGATCAACCTCTCCTCTCATTACATGAGATGCCTGGGATGTTGAAATAGATGCTAATAAATCGCCAATCCAGCTTATTGCCAAGTAATGAAAAGCATTTCTCTTCCTTGAAATAAGATGTCTTACCACTTAAGTGGGTTCCAGAAGCTGCATAAAAAAGGGAATAAGATGGTTTTGTTTCTAGTCTGTTTGCTTGTTCCTTACCACCCCCACCCCCATTGCCACTTTTTAAAACTGAGTATAAACAGATCCAATCTTCCGGGAACGCCGGGTTTTATGTACAGCGTGGACCCTGATTGTGCTGCACCTGTCACCCAAGACTTTTGTCATTCTTTGCCACCACTGGATATCCCATTCTGGGTCTTTTTCCCACCTTTTTCCTGGCCCCTACCACAAACCAGCCTTGAGCAACTTCACGAACAGAAAAAAACTAAACCAGAGGCTAGTAAGTCAGGTGACTGATGAATCAGGAACAGAGCCTGGGAGCCCCCACCACCAAATGGGGCTCCGGAACTCTGCAGTGTCCCTGACTCTATCTCCATTCCAAAGGACAGCATGCTACTTTGCAAGAATGGTGGCATCATACCAAAGGCTCTGGAGAACTAAAAGCCACAAGTACATAGGGTATTTTGTGAAATTTCATGGGAAGGGAGAAAGCAAAGAGGTTGTCCTGTGAAATACAGGAGTCTGCCACTTTACAGAAATTCTTGGATGGATGGAGTGTGAAAAGATCTGGGGTATGTTGGGATACTCCATCCAGAATGAAAGGCAAGTTGTTTCACCTGGTGCCTCATCACTAAGAAGAAAACCAATGTTTCAAGGACACCTGTGAATGTTGGAGGCGGTCTTATAATGCTTATATTTGAGGGTCTGCTCCATGCCACTAATTGGAAAACACGAAATGCTTCCCAGGAACCAATATAAAGTCATCTTCAGCCCCTTGAGATAAAAGCTTGGGACCATTATGTTTTTTCTTTAGCACCTACTGTGTGGCAGGCATTTTTCTAAGTACTTTAGATGTATTTACTCAGTTCATCCTCACAGGGGCGCATAGGTTGTATGGCAGAGACGGCATTTGAACCCGAGTTTGTGGCTCCCAAATCCATCGTTCTTATTCTCTGCTGTTTTCATTTTAGAATCGTTAATCTTGGAGATTGGCCATTCCTCATCTAGTCTATCATAATTCCAGTATTCTTTGACCTATGGAGTGAATGATAAATTTAACTACCACCTCCACACCCACTTACAATAGTGAGAGGCGGGAATGAGTAGGAGGAAGAACTTTGCCGTAACTAGTATTTTAAAGAAAAGTAAAAGGAGAAGTAATGATTCACTCTTCATATACCCCAGGAGCAGTAGAGAAAGATACAGTTAAGAATATGGTAATCCATACAAATGAATTTTGTGCCTTTTTCTTTACTACCACAACTCGGGAAGTATGTAAGCTCCAGGATTGGGGGATGATTCCAATTACCGATAATTTGTAAAGCAATATGTTTGCAGCATTTGCCTTCAGAATTGTGACTTCAGATAAAGCATTCCTTGTTCATGGCTCACACAGACTTGAGTACTTTAAAGTTCTGGTATGATCTTCCTTTCGCTACACTTATATCCTACCCATGAAAGAAAACACCTTGCTTTCAGCCCTCTTTCATGCTTCAGTAAATGGAGGGTCTCTAAAGTCAATTTTTCAGGGCTTATTTGGTGCAACTCTCAAATGTGCTAGAACAAAATTTTGCTGTTATGAAAAAAAAATTGCTATTATCTTTAATCTCCCACTGCCCTCTAAGGATGGTGGGACCTTTTGTTGGCTAAGTTCAAATGAAGACATTGCCCTTCGTATAATAGCCTTCTACATTCTTTTTTTAAAATTTTTAATGTCTTATTATTTATTTTTTGAGAGAAAGACAGACCGAGCATGAGCAGGGGAGGAGCAGAGAGAGAGAGAGAGAGAGAGAGAGAGAGAGATACAGAATTCGAAGCAGGCTCCAGGCTCTGAGCTGTCAGCACGGAGCCTGACATGGGGCTCGACTCCACAAACCGCGAGATCATGACCTGAGCCAAAGTCAGATGCTTAACTGACTGAGCCCCCCAGGTGTCCCAAACCTTCTACATTCTTGAAGATAAAATTTAAATGCGGGGGGGAGGGGTGACTGATAAGCAATTTTAGATACAGAAGCTAGAAGAGAGCAAAATTACTGTGTTTAAGGAGTGAGTAACCATAAAATAGAGATAATAATAGTTTCAAGACAGGGTTGTTTTGAGGGCTAAACGAGATAATGTAAAGTACCTGGGCACAGTTCTCAGCACATAGCGAGGGCTGAACCAATGTTAAAATGTTTTGTACTGCTGTCATTTTTGTTGTTGTTGCTGTTGTTATATAAGCCTTTCTTGAAAAAAATATTTTAATGATAGAAATAGAATCAAGAAGAGAATCAAAATAAAGAACTAGAAATGATGTTTGGAAGTGTTATTTGCAATACCAATTTAAACATAGAGCTAGGAATAAACACTAAAGAAACTCAGGTTATAGAATGAAATGTCTATGTTATAAACCTTCACAATGGAAAATAAAATAGCATCTACTAAAAAGTCAGGAAATTGGAGGAAGTATAACAGTGCTAATTTGTTTTAGGTTTGTCTCGAGACTATAACACAGTTGGCTTTTGTTTTGTGAGCCAATCTGAAAGTCTTTTTGTCTTAAAATTGAAATCTGGCTCATTTACATTAATTAATAGGAGGCTTTAGCTCTGTTTTTATAATATTTTGTTTTTGTTTTTTAATAATTTTTTAATGTTTATTTATTTTTGAAAGAGAGGGGCGGGAAGGAGGGGCAGAGAGAGAGGGAGACACAGAATCCCAAGCAAGCTCCAGGCTCTGAGTTGTCAGCACAGAGCCCAATGTGGGGCTCAAACTCATGAACGCCCCTATAATATTTTGTTTTTTTACTGTTTTTTAGCTTTGAAATATTTTTGCACTGGGGGACCTGGGTAGCTCAGTCGGTTAAGCCTCCGACTTGGGCTCAGGTCATGATCTCACAGTTCACAGTTTATGAGTTTGAGCCCTGCATTGGGCTCTGTGCTGATAACTGAGAGCTCGGAGCCTGCTTCAGATTCTGTGTCTCCCTCTCTCTCTGCCCTCCCCTGCTCACGCTCTGTCTCTCGTACTGTTTTCCGTAACGATTATATCAGTTTACATTGCCACCGACAACACAAAAGGGTTTCTTTTTCTCCATATCCAGACTAACACTTGTTATTTCTTGTCTTTTTTATATTTATGTAACTATCTTAATCTTGTATTTCTTTAGGTAGAGTCTATTAATTTTCCACTATGAGCAATGGTAAAATTGGAATAGTTCTACTTCTTTCCCCTTTCCTTTACCCCCACTTAATTTTAATTGATACTTTCATTTTCTTAAACTTTGTACTTTTTTTGAAAACGGTTTATTTATTTATTTTAGGAGAGAGAGAGGGAGGGAAGGGCAGAGAGAGAGGGAGAGAGAGAATCCTAAGCCTGTTCCTCAGTGTCAACGCAGAGCCCGACAAGGGGCTCAAACTCACAAACCGTGAGATCATGGCCTGAGCTGAAACCAAGAGTCAGACTTTTAACTGACTGAGCCGCTAGGGCGCCCCTAACCTTGGTATTAAGTATACTTCTTTCACTTGATTTGGCAGCTATGTAGTCCAAGCTATTAAAGATGAAGAAACACATTTATGCCACAATGTGTTTATACCTTATCCTATCTTTGTGCCCCCTTCCCCTCTGAAGTTTTGTCAGTTATATCATTTCTAGATCATTTCCAATCTGTTCTTCCACCATAGTTGCTGCATGTGTCCCGTCCTGGTCCACAGTAACATACATCCAATACTCTCTTGCCAATTCTTCAGGTAGACCTAAATTTATCTTCTAATAGAATCATCCGTTTGAACTCACAGGAACTCTCAGAAATATTTTATGTTCAAAGCTGCTTATCTGTTGGCTATGGATTTGAGTGACAGTTTGGCTTGGAATAAAATGTCACATTTCTTTTCCTGGAGGTTTTTGTGATTCTTTCTTCAGTATCCTAGAGCACTTATAAAGTTGCAGTGAAGTAATTATTTTTTGATGGCAATGAAGTTATTATTTTCAAGGAGAGAGGGAGAAGAGATGAGGAAAGAAAGACTAAGAAAAATAGAAGAGATTATTTAATAATATGAATAAAGAAAGAAGATTCATTAAAAAGAATACAATGAAAAAACTATAAAAGCATAGTTGATATAACAGATGGGATATAATGTATATAATTTATAGTTGGATTTTATATGTGTATATTATATATTAAAATAGATGGATTCACCCAAAGAACAAATTAGTGAGTCAGAAGATCACATTAAAAACTCCCAGGAGGTAGCAGAAAATGTAACATATAAAATGCAAGCTAAAAAGATATGAAGCATTGAAGTAGAAATGTTAACATCCAGATAGCGGGAGTCCCAGAATAAGAGAAGAATAAAATCATTGGTTTTTTTTTCAATTTTTTCAAGGTTTATTTATTTTTGAGAGACAGAGAGAGACAGAGCGTGAGTAGGGAAGGGGCAGAGAGAGAGGGAGACACAGAATTCAAAGCAGGCTCCAGGCTCTGAGCTGTTCAGCACAGAGCCCAACATGAGGCTCGAAACCACGAACCGTGAGATCATGACCTGGGCCGAAGTCGGACGCCCAACCAACTGACCCGCCCAGGAGCCCCATAGAAGAATAAAATTATTGTTAAGTTATGTTTGAAATAATAATGATGATAAAGTTCCCGGGATTGAAAAGTTTTATTATATATCAAGCTGGTAGGTGAGAAAATCAAAATCACATTTGTACACTTTATAGTGAAATATAAGAACATCAAAGAAAAAGACAAAATTCTAAAATCTTCCCCAAAACATTAAAGACAAATGATATCCAGGGGTGCCTGGGTGGCTCAATCGGTTAAGCATCTGACTCTTGATGTCAGTTCATGATCACATGATTTCAGCTCAGGTCATGATCTCAGGGTTTGTGAGATCAACCCTCCCGCATCAGGCTCCAAACCTGGTTGGGATTCTCTCTCTCCCTCTCTTCCTGCCCCCCCCCCCCATAAATAAGTAAACATAAAAAAATAAAGACAAAGAATCTCCAGAGTAAATGAGCTACAAAAGAAGAAGAAGAATATTGACATCATTTTTTCCCACAGAAAAAGTGGATCCAAGTCAATGGGATAATAATTTTAGAGTATTAAATAAAAAGAACTTCAATTCCAGAATTTTTTATGGATCCATGTTATAATCTAAGTGTGAGACTATAATAAGATATTCTCTGGCACAAAAGGCCTTAGAGGTTACACATAAAGAGCACTGGAAATGCTCTTAGGAGAAGTTTTAAAATAAGAGAAATAAACCAAGAGAATGCTACCAGGTGTATGGGACATACAAGGGCAGTTAAATAACTTAGCAAGTGTTATCTTTGTCTGAAACCTAAATGACCAAAGGAAAAAAAGAGAAAAAGTATATTTATAACAACCTGGAACAAATTTTCTGGACAATATCAAATTGGTCATGGTCCTAAGGGACATAAAAGTATGTTAAAGCCAGGGCACCTTGTGGCTCAGTTGGTAAAGTGTCTGACTTTGGCTCAGGTCATGATCTCACAGTTTCTGAGTTTGAGCCCCACGTTGGGCTGTCTGCTGTCAATGCAGAGCCTGCTTCGGATCCTCTGTCTCCCTCTCTCTCTGCCCCTCCTTGACTTGTGTGCTCTCTCTCTCTCAAAAACAAATAAACTTTTTTTTTTTAAAGGAGTATGTTAAAGTCATTGTTTTATTTGGAAGATAATATGTTAATAAGTTAAATAAATAGGGGCAAATAAATATATCAAACTTAAGGGTAATCATATAACAAAAAAAAGCATTAAACTTTATCCCTCCATTAGAAATGAGCAAAGGATAAAAATGTAGTACAAAGAAAATACAAGGTAATTAAATAAAAAATAAAGAAAAAAATGTTTAAAAAGAAAATATAAGAAAAGTCCCAGAAAGTTCAATAAATATAAATGAATAAAATTTATCAATTAAAATCTAAAAGCTCTTGGGTCACCTGGGTGGCTCAGTCACTTGAACACACAACTCTTGATGTCAGCTCAGGTCATGATCCCAGGGTTGTGGGATCAAGCCCTGCATCTGGCTGTCTGCTGAGTGTGGAGCCTACTTGTGATTCTCTCTCTCTCTCTCTCTCTCTCTCTCTCTCTCTCTCTCTCCCTCTCCCTCTTCCTCAGCCCCTCTCCCCCACTCTTACCCCCCCATATAAATAAAAAAATAAAAAATAAAATCTAGAAGCTCTCAACTAGGATAAAAAAACAAAATAAAACAAGATCCAACAATGTGTAAGTACATGAGACACACTGAAAGCAAAGTAAAATCATAGGTTGAACATTAAACAATAGAAAAAGATATGAACAAAAAGAAAGTTGAGTAGCAATCTTTCTATCTGATGAAATAAATTCCTTGACAAGAATAAGATTTCAATGCTCTTTGCAGGGATTTGGGGGGGCAATCTACACGTTGATCTCTGGGGATTGTATAGTAAAATGCACTGGATAAATGCCAGGGAAGACTATGTAGCATATAGAAGCAAGAAACTAGATGTGCGCAAGCAATACAAATATTATTATTATTAGTTATCAATATGCTGAGTAATATTGAGAAATATGATAAAA
The DNA here is from genome assembly GCF_018350175.1 of Felis catus. Taxonomy (NCBI): domain Eukaryota; kingdom Metazoa; phylum Chordata; class Mammalia; order Carnivora; family Felidae; genus Felis; species Felis catus. Next base: position 89,725,099 of record NC_058370.1, read on the forward strand.
CATGAGAAATAGGATAAGGTCTAAAGCATAATAGTAATAATTTTTAAAACACGCAAAAAAATACATGTTTTGCGAGACATATATATGTTATATATGTATATATTAAACATGTTATGCATGTGCTATAATACATATATGTATGATATGTATGTATATTCCTATATATATATATATATAAAGGATATGATACAAATTCATTAGAATAATTGCCTCTATGTGTGTGTCTGGGGTGTAGGGGATAGATAGGCTTTGGGGAATGAAGATAAAAAAAAAGAACAAACTAGAGAAAAGCCTTGTCTGGACAAGCAAATAGACATGAAGTGATGAAAACGATTAATTCTGCATCTGAGGTCCAGGATGCTGAAGACCGGTTCCTGTAGAGTGTATACAGGAACTCATGTCTTTATGAGTACATTGATGTTTCACTCTCTGCCCATTCAGCAATTATAGTTTGATCATCACAGTTTAAATAGTTTCTAATATTGTGATTTATCTTTTGATAATTTTTTGGTATAGCTAGTTTTTTGTCTAGGAATGGTATCTGGGTAGAACTACATAATCAGTTGATCTAATTGAATGGCTCCTCGTGTTACATTGCAATCAAGAAAATTTTGCCCAAATACGCATAACCCAATGAACAATATGACACAAAAATGTTCAAATTTTAAAACTTGGATTCACACTTTAAATATGTTAAAATTTTGTCAAATATACCTCAATAAATCTGAAAAAAAGACTTGATAAAGTCTTATCATCAATCTTGACTTCTTTATTTTTATTTTTATTTTTTATTTTTGAGACAGATTGAGGCAGAGCATGAGCAGGGAAGGGGCAGAGAGAGGGAGACACAGAATCCAAAGCAGACTCCAGGCTCTGAGCTGTCAGCACAGAGCCTGATGCAGGGCTTGAATTTATGGAGTGTGAGATCATGACCTGAGCTGAAGTCGGACACTTAACTGACTAAGCCACCCAGGTGCCCCTCTTGAATTCTACTTTTAAAACTTATTGTACTTGTTTGCTTTTGATGTACTTGATGACTAAAAATACATAAGCTCCTATTAAAGACCTTGAAATCCATTTGTAGCAAATAAAATTGTTCTTGAGAATTCTTTAAAAATAGGTTTGGCTCGAGAGTTGAACTTACTAGCTATTCCAGTCTCAGGGAAGGGATATCATGTTTATAGGGCAAATACCATAAGATAAGTCCTATACAAGTCCTTTTTTTTTTTAAGTTTTTATTTTAAGTACACTTAACATACAGTGTTATATTAGTTCCAGGTGTACAATATAGGGGTTCAACAATTCTATACTTCACCCAGTGCTCAATATATATGTGTTATTTCAAGTAATCCTTACAAGTCTTTAAAGTAGGCAGTATAATCCCATTTTGCAGATGGAGAAACTAAGGTTCAGATAAACCAAGTAATTTGGCCAAGGTCTCATAGCTAGTAAGTGGTGGTGTAAGAATCTAACAATTGATTCCATGTATATATGTCCAGAAGAGGCAAATCCATAGAGACAGAAAGATTTATGGTTTCCAGGGGGTGGAGGTGGAAGGAAATGGGGAGTGACTGCTAATGGGTATTAGGTTTCTTTTTGGGGCGATGAAAATGTTCTCAAATTAGATAGCGGTGATGAGTGCACAACTCTGTCAAAATACTAAAAATAACAATGTGTACACTTTGAAAGGGTGAGTTGAATTGTATGGCCTGCGAATTAAATATGAAACCTGCATATATGCATAGAAATGCATCAAATGGTGTTCACCAAATGTGTGCAATTTGTTGCTTTTACATATTGGATTTAGAAATAAGGAACATTAATTCATTTTTATAAAAATAAATCATTGCTTTCAAAGAAATTATGGGATAAATGAATCCAGACTGTAGTGATCTCAAAACTAATGGAAGTTCAGCAGTAAGAGGAGCAGTTTTGGAAAAATCTTGTTTCCAGTGGCTCTTACCTGCTGTGCCTACGCTTGCTGAAGAAATGCAAACTTCCTTAGCGTGATTACAATTACTAACACGACTTCACTTTTATGTTCTCTTAAGCTGAGTAATTTTCAGATAAAAAAAACACAACAACTCCTCATGATACAATTTTACTGAATTCACAGAGAATCTCTTGGGACAGATAATTTTCAGACAGAAAAGGCACTTTCAAAGAGGCAAGAACAGAAATATATCCTTTCCACGGAGTGCCTCTGATTTAAGCATGGAAAAGTGTGCCTACAAACATTATCTCAGCAGGCCAATCCGTAATTAGAGCTCTAATTTTCCACCAGGCACTTTCTCCTGAATTGTCCAATGGACCCAAGGAGAGGTGCCTATGAAGGTATGATAATGGTTCTAAACATTTTCAGTGCCCGCACCACTACAGAGCCGATGCGTGGGAAGTTGGGAGTTGCATTATGCTATAGTAGAAAAGTAACTGCATGACCATAAGGCTTGCATCCAAATTCTCCCCTCTTGGAAAGGTTAGCTGGGGAGACCTACAGATCACCCAGGAACACTTTCTTCGAAGACATTTTCCTTTGAAGCGCCCATCCTAGAGAACGTTTGCTTTAGTCACCAGAGTATCCATAAAGAGGACTGGTAATCAGTAAAATCAAACGTGAACTGAGCAGGCCTTGGGAAACTTCCTTTGTTACAAGAATGATCAAGGTCAGTAACCAATGGCAGGTTGAAGTACAAATGTCTAAATACCAGTTATTGTTGGCTTCTGTGTCCCTCCAATATCTCGATTTCAAGCACCCCTTTCTTTGACTACTGCCTCTTATCCTTTCAGTGTGTCCGCTCTAGTAACCCATTGCAGCACTTCTTAACCACACTGAGACTGAATATAGTGATTCTTACTATTGATCATCCCCTTCATGACCTCACTGTAGTTCTTACCCAGTCTATAAGCATATAAGACACAGGAAGTTATGCATCTAGATGTTTATTTATTTTGAATTGTTTCCTAACAGTTCACCTACTTCAAAACCAGTTTGAGATGGATTGAAATAGCAAAACACTTATCACAGAACAGGGTACAGATTTGGTAAAGGAAACAAAAATTATTTAAAATGTCAATCAAGAAGAAATTGGTTATGTAATGTGAAGAGAAAACGCACTCTCTCACCCTCTTGCACTGTCAGAGAGAGAGGGAAGATAGGCTTTGGCTAATAATTTGATTTGGTTGAAGGTTAAGAGAAAGGGCAAGTCCAAAGACAGTTCTTTGTGTAGCTAATCAGTGGTTAGGAGGAGGCGTATAGTTTAATAATGGGCCCTAATCCTGGGCCCAGAACACCAGCAGTTTGCAGGGAGTGAGGAAAGGTTGAGGGAGTAAGATGAATAAGGGAAACTCACACTGTTCTGTGTAATTTCAGGTACTCTCAAGCAAATGGCTGTCATTAAATGTATGTGGCAGTATGGAAAAATTTTTCCTTCTGCAATATAAATTCAGACTGTGCTATTTCTAAGAAATTAGCATTTATCCTTGGTAAATGTGTGTGTGTGTGTGTGTGTGTGTGTGTGTGTGTGTGTGTGTGTGTTTGATCAGTAGTTACCTGTTGGACATCAGGAAGATGAAAAGGAATAGCTATCACCTACTCTGTGTGGTGGACAGACTGTAAGGTTGCTCCCATGATGTCCACCTCCTGGTGGAACTGTCCTGGCTTTTCTCTGCCCTGTCTGAACCAGTTTAGCACTCCTAAAATCTCCCTCTTCACTCTGGCCATGAAGGAAAGGGCTGCCAGTACAGTCTAAGAAATCCATACAGCTGTGACTATTGTACTAATTCCTTAGGCCAATGGTTCTCAGAGCGAGGTCCTGGACTGGCTGCCTTGGTATAAGCTGGGAACTTATTTAAAATGCACAACACTGGGTCCCACCTCAGACCTACTGAATCAGAAACTGTGGGGATGGAGTTCAGCAAACTGTGTTCTAACAAGTTCTCCAGATGCTTCTGGTGCAAGCTCAAGTTTGAGAACCATTACGTTAGGCCTCTGACTTCTAGCTTTCCAATTACAGTAACCACTTAATATGTGGTTACATCTCTGAGGGTACTTCCAACTCATATTTGGATGACTCTGCCATGGTGCCTAAATGTTTCAGCAAAGTCTTGGAAAGTTCCTGGCACTTGTCAGGATCTTCAATGTCCTTGCTACTCTGGATGGTAGCCCAATGCAGTCATCTAAACTGACATCTCAATAGTCATATTATTTCAGGCAGCCCTCACTGCCTGCTAAATGCTTCCTCTGGACCAACACAGGGCGGGGGGGAGGGGGAGATCTGGTAGTTCAAGGCAGAGTTTTCAAGGTCTCATTCTGTCCAACCAAGAGGTGGGCACACTTACAAAAAAAGAGGTCTTTGATGTGGAGTGAGGCCTCTGGTGTCAAAGACAACCAAAGACTCCTGAAATTCCAGATTCTCCCCATGATTCATTCCTGACATTTTTAGCCTCATTGTCCCAATGTTGGATTTCCATGGGAAGGGACTATCAGGTAGGTGCAAAAGATTTGTACAGCCAAGGTCCTCACTATATGAGTCTCTATCCTGGATAGTTTTACAGGTCAACCCTTCTCCATGGCCCCTTACCCTTTTGGATCTTGGCTTTGCCCCTTGCTAAACAGGTGACCTTGGCCAAGTTACCTAACGTTTTTGAGCTTCAGTTTCTTTGTCTGTAAAACAGATATAAAGACACCCACTTCTTAGGGTTGTGAGGAGTCATTGATTCATTAATGTTAAGCATTCAGCACTGTGTCTGACAAATAGTAGGTACTTCATATATGAGGTCTAGTATGATTATTGTTACCTTAAAAAATTTTTTTTAATGTTTATTTATCTCTGAGAGAGAGAGACAGAGCATGAGTGGGGGAGGGGTAGAGAGAGAGAGGGAGACACAGAATCCGAAGCAGGCTCCAGGCTCCGAGCTGTCAGCACAGAGCCTGGGGTGGGGCTTGAACTCACAAACCATGAGATCATGACCTGAGCTGAAGTTGGATGCTTAACTGACTGAGCCATCCAGGCATGCCTATTGTTACCTTTTAAAAATAGGCCACCTACCTTGGTTTATGTCTGGAGATTTTGTGGCTGTGTCTTTAGTAGACAGAAAAATAAAAGCAAAAATCCAAGCACCGAGAAAATATATGGAGAAACAGAACAATTTTAAATCCAAGTTTCAGCAGTACATGGGGGAAGAGAATATCGAGTTCAGAAAGATTAGGTGGGAGAAACGGGACCACACAACAGGAAGGCTCTAACCAAAGCCGTTTCAGATTTTTAGTTTAATGTTTTACATAGCAGATTGATTTTGCCATTCTGCCTGATTCAGATACCATGGGGAGAATAAAAGATTACTTTGATAGAATCAGGGAATGTATAAAAGAATATTTAATGAAATGCAAACAAAGCTCTGAATAGATTTTTTCTTTTTTAAAAAAGCATTTTTAAAACATAAGTAGAACATGTTTATTGTAGAAAAGTCAAAGAATTCAGAAAGTTAAAAAAAAACAACCTATAATACCACTCAGAAACAACTGTTATTAATATTTTGGAGTGAATCCTTCCAGGATCTGGTTTATGTGAGTGCATACACACACACACACACACACACACACACACACACCCCAGAAACACATACACATACGTTTTTTTAAAAAATAAATAGATAAAGGGGCGCCTGGGTGGCGCAGTCGGTTAAGCGTCCGACTTCAGCCAGGTCATGATCTCGCTGTCCGGGAGTTCCAGCCCCGCGTCAGGCTCTGGGCTGATGGCTCAGAGCCTGGAGCCTGTTTCCGATTCTGTGTCTCCCTCTCTCTCTGCCCCTCCCCCGTTCATGCTCTGTCCCAAAAATAAATAAAAACGTTGAAAAAAAAATTTTTGTAATAAAAAAAATAATAAAAAAATAAATAGATATGTACTTAATATACTTTTTTTGTAACCTGCTTTTTCCACTTGGCAAAATGTTCTGAAAGTTTTCCATAGACATTATTTTATTAATTTTTTAAAGATTTTTTAAAGTTTATTTATTTTTGAGGGAGAGAGAGAGCAGGAGGGGCAGAGAGAAGGAGAGAATGAGAATCCCAAGCAGGCTCTACACTGTTAGCACAGAACAGGACTCGGGGCTTGAACGCACGAACCATGAGACCATGACCTGAGCCAAAATCAAGAGTTGGATGCTTAACTGACTGAGCCATTCAGGCATGCCCATAGAAATTATTATTTTTTTTTTAAATTTCTTTCTTTTTTTTTATGTTTATTCATTTTTGAAAGACAGAGACAGAGCACAAGCAGGGGTGGGGCGGAGAGAGGGAGGGAATCTGAAGCAGGCTCCAGGCTTTGAGCTGTCAGCACAGAGCCCAATGCGGGGCTTAAACTCACAATCCACGAGATCATGACCTGAGCGAAGTCGTAGGCTCAACCGACTGAGCCACCCAGGCGCCCCACCCATAGAAATTATTTTAAATGACAACAAAGTATTTTATTTCATGGATGTACCACAATGTATTTAACTAATGCCATAACTGGTTAATCCAATAACATTATTGACAATGCAATGATTAACATTGTTGTACATACATATTTTTCATTAATAAAATTGTAATTGAGGTATAACATAGATACAAAATGCAGAAATTATAAATGTATAGCTTGATAAAACATCAAAAAATTGACATACCCAGGAAATACCTCCTACCTCAAGAAATAGAACAAAACTACCATCCCAGAAGCCCTTTTTGTCCCTCCAATCACTACCCTTTCCCTCTTCCCCATTCTTTTTTTTTTTTAATTAATATTTATTCATTTTTGAGAGAGAGATAGACAGAGCATGAGCAGGGGAGGGCAGAGAGAGAGGGAGACACAGAATCCGAAGCAGGCTGCAGGCTCTGAGCTGTCAGCACAGAGCCCGATGTGGGGCTCGAACCCACGAACTACGAGATCATGACTTGAGCCGAAGTCAGACACTTAACTGACTGAGCCACCCAGGCGCCCCTCCCCCCTCCCCCTTTCTTAACAGCTGTTCTAATATCTGGCATCATAGATTATTATTGCCTGTTTTTGCACTTTATATACATGGAATCCTACAGTATGTATTATTTTGTGTATGACTTCTTTCATTCAACATTATGAGATTGATTCATGTTGTTGTAGCATTGGTTTGCTCATATTAATTGCAGTGTACTATTCCATGGTATGAGTATACCATAACTTATTTATTGACTTTATTAGTGGTCATATAGCTGTTTCCATTCTTGTCTATTAAGAAAAATATCATTGTTCATGAACATTCTTCTTCATGTCTTTTGGAGCACATATGTATACATTTCTGGAATACAGGCATTAGGAGTAAAATTGTTGAGTCATGGTGTATTTTCGATTTTCAATTTATTTTCACTTCCAAAGGGATTGTATCAATTTATATGCATGAGAGTTCTCATTGCTCCATATTCTCTCCAACACTATATTGTCAGTCATTTTAATTTGATCCATGTTAGTGGGTGTGAGGTAATATCTCATTGTTATATTTTGCATGAGATTGTGCCCTTTTTAACATTTGGATGTTTTCTTTTGTGAAGTGCTTATTCAAGTCTCTTGATCAACGTCCCACTAGGTTGCTATCTTTTCCATTCTAAGAGTTCTTTCTGTAATCTGGATAAGTGTCCTTTGTCAGTTTAATGTGTGTTATGGCCTGAAGGTTTGTGTCCTTTGTATGTTGAAATCCTAACCGCCCATGTGATCGCAAATGTGATCGTGGGACCTCTGGAGGTGATTAGGTCATGAGTGGGGAGCTGTCATGAATAGGAGTAAACTACTTATGAAAGAGGCCCCAGGGAGCTCTCTCCACATTTCTGCCATGCATGTGAGGACACAGCAAGAAGACATGCCGTGTGATGGGATTCTTAGCAAATGGCTAAGAAAGAATTCTTGGGACGTCTTTGGTGCAAAAAAGATGATTTTATTAAGGCACGGGAACAGGACCTGTGGGTGGAGGAGTGGACTGAGGTTGTGAGGAGTAACTGATCATACACTTTTAAGTTAGTGGGGGTTAGGGATAGTATAAGTCTCTAAGGAATTTTAAAGCAAGGCTTTCAGGACCTTGAGGGGCTAACTACTGTTAAGATAAGGTTACTTTTAATCTTCAGTAAAACAAAAACACGAAGGCAGCCATGGGTTGCTTGAGCCGTGAGTCACAGTCTGCATGTTCCAGGTGTTTATCAGTGGGCTGCTAGCTGTAAGGAGATTTAATTTAAGCTTCATTTCTCTTGCCTTTGTTTCCCTCAGCACCGTGTGTTAAGCAGGAAGCAGAGTCTCACCAGACAGCAAATCTGCAGGTACTTTGATCTTGGACTACCCATTCTCCAAAACTGTGAGAAATAAGTGTTTATTATTTATGCCATCCGGTCTATGGTACTTTTGTTCTAGCAGTCTGAACTAAGAAAATGTGTTACAAATATCGTTGCCAATATGTGCCTTATACTATTGTATTTTTATGATGTCTTTTAATGAACAATGGTCTTAATTTTAATGGAATCCAATTCACTAATCTTTTCCTTCTTAGCTAAAGTGCTTTTTGTATTCTATTTAAGAATTTGCCCAAGGTCATGAAGATATTCTCCCAGGCTGTCTCCTCAATCTTTATTGTTTCACCTTTCACATTTCCATCTGCAATCCACCCGGAAATGATTCTTTCTGGGTATGGTGAGAGGTACGGTAAAGTTTCTTTTCTTGGGTAAGTATATTCAACTGGTTCAACATTATCTCCTGAAAAGACGGCCTCTTTTCTACTGCTCTACAATGCCATCTTAATCATTAATTCAGTGTCTTTAATACATGTATGGGACTGTTTCTGGAGTTTCTATTCTTCTCATTGGTTTATTTATCTCTCTACTCACCCAGACCACACTGTCTCAATTACCAATTTTATAATAAATGTTTATATCTGATTGTGTAGATACTCCCATTTTGTCTTTCTTCTTCAGCAGATATTCATGAACAAAAGGAATTCTTCTGTACTGTTAGTAAGAATCTAAATTGGTACATGTGCTTTGAAAAACAGTTTGGCAGCCCATGCTGAAGATTGATATATGTTATGACCCAGAAATTTCACTCATACGTATATATCAAACAGAAATGTGTGTATATGTTCATCAAGAAGCGTGTCTGAGGGGCGCCTGGGTGGCTCAGTCGGTTGAGCGTCCGACTTCGGCTCAGGTCATGATCTCGCGGTCTGTGAGTTCGAGCCCCGCGTCGGGCTCTGTGCTGACTGCTCAGAGCCTGGAGCCTGTTTCAGATTCTGTGTCTCCCTCTCTCTCTGACCCTCCCCCGTTCATGCTCTGTCTCTCTCTGTCTCAAATATAAATAAACGTTTAAAAAAATTAAAAAAAAAAAAGAAGCGTGTCTGAGAATATTCTTAGCAACATTATTTATGAGAACAAAAACTTGCCAATAACAATAGAATGGACACATGCATTGTGGTCTAGTCATCTACACAGCTGTACAAGAGAATGGATCCAGTGTAAATGGCTATATCCTCTGACAACTACAGCTTCTGTCAGATGGCTCCTCCACAGCTCCAGCTCTTACTGGGCTCCAGTAAACATTTATTCTTCTTGTTCTTCAGGTTTGGAGCGTTGGAGTAACAGCTTTTCACTGTTGCAAATCTGTGAATACAGTAATCCTGCCCACACCTCTGTGTATCGCTCCTTCATTAAATCTCTTCATTAAACCATATGTATTGAATTCTTTTTCATGCCGGGACTCTAAACAACATACACATACACAAATTTTTCATATAGATGCACAACTGAGATCATATCATGTATGCAACTGTTAAAAGTTTTATACAATTATATTGTTTATATATGATTTGTTTCTTTTTATTTAGATTATCAGGCTCTAGAACTCGGAGGGACTTAAAAAATCAGCCTGTCCAATCCTGATTTCTGGTAAGTAAACTGTTTTCACCATATAACACATAGGTCAGCTCTTGTGGTTACAGGTTAAAACGCCTGCTCCACTGCTATGAAGTGTGACTATGTGAAGACTGGAACCCCGGTCCCTGGTACTGAGCACAGCAAAATGCCATTCCTCTTACATACTGGTTCTCAAACTTGGGAGCATTTTAGAATCACCAAGGAGCTTTATTTTTTAAAAAAAATTTTAAACGTTTATTTTATTTTTGAGAAAGAGAGAGAGAGAGAGCAAGAGCATTAGCAGGGGAGGGGCAGAGAGAGGGAGATACAGAATCTGAAGCAGGCTGCAGGCTCTGAGCTGTCAGCACAGAGCCTGACGTGGGTCTCGAACCCACAAACAGTGTGATCATGACCTGAGCCAAAGTCGGACGCTTAACAACCTGAGCTACCCAGGCACCCCTGGAATCACCAGGGAGCTTTAAAGAATACTGATGCCTAGGTCTCACCTCCAGAGAACTTGATTTAATTGGTCTGAGGTGTGACTGGGGTATAGGAAACTTTTAAAATATATATTTTTATTGTAAAATAAAACATCATTGCAGAACACCACACAAATAAGATGCATAACTTAATGAATTATTTAAAGGTAAGCACCATCCAGATAAACAAAAATAGAACTTTTCCAGTCATTCTAGAAGCCCTTTCCATGTACCCCATCCCAGGCACACAACCCTCCTCTCCTAAGTAACCAACATAAGTAACCACTTGTTAGACCTGACTTTGATAGTGACCACTTCCTTGCATTTTTCTTTTTTATAGTTTTATTACCCAAATATGCTTTCCTAGACACTGTAGTTTACTCTTGCCCATTTAAACATATATCATGTAAGTATCTTTCAATCTGTGAACTCCTCCTCCGACCTTCCTTTTGCTTGCAGGCTTTTTGACCCAGAGTTTGGATTTTGTTACTTAAATGTTATTGGTGCAGTTCAGTGTGTTCCTCTCTTTTCTGTAGTTCATACAAACAGACAGCTGATCCCGGTGATGGATCAAATAACAGGTACAGGGGTGCCTGAGAGGCTCAGTAGGTTAAGTGTCTGGCTCTTGGTTTCGGCTCAGGTCATGTTCTCACAGTTTGTGAGTTTGAGCCCCGTGTCAGGCTCTGTGTTCATAGTGCAGAGCCTGCCTGGGATTCTCTCTCTCTCTCTCTCTCTCCCCCTCTCCTTGCCCCTCCCTTGCTTTCTGTCTCTCTCACTCAAAAAATAAATAAATAAACTTAAAAAGCAAAACAAAATAAATAACAGGTATAATCTCCTTGGCAAAACTCTAAGTATTACACGGCAAGACTACAGGAAGTGTGCATTGTCTGGTTGTCATTTTTTGTGATCTTAACAGCTGCCTGACAACTGTATTATTCACTGGGAGGGGCTACCAAGGTTGATATTCTGCCATGATATTCTACCATTCCTCTTTCATTTTTTAGTGGGAATGCATTTATAAAAACACATTTTCCCTCATCCACTGTTTTGTTATCCTGTAGTGAAGTTCATATAAAAAGCATATAAAAAGTTCATATAAAAAGCAGGATAAATGTTATATTTATTTCTTTTATTTATTAATTTCAAGATAATAAATTGGTTCCCTATCATCCTCTGAAGGTGACCAATTTTTTTTTTAATTCTTTTTTAATGTTTATTTATTTTTGAGAGAGAGAGAGAGAGAGAGAGAGAGAGAGAGAGAGACAGAGTGTGAGTGGGGGAGAGGCAGAGAGAGAGGGAGGGAGACACAGAATCTGAAGCAGGCTCCAGGCTCTGAGCTGTCAGCACAGAGCCCGATGTGGGGCTTGAACTCACGAACCGGGAGATCATGACCTGAGCTGAAGTCAGACGCTTAACCGGCTGAGCCACCCAGGCGCCCCAACCAACTCTTTTTTTTTTAAAGTATCATTATGAACTCCTAGATTTAGACATATTTGACGAGTTTCAAATCCTTGTAATAACTATTATTATTGAAGCTCAAATCGTCCTATGGCCAGTGGTGAACCTCCACAAGTTAGCTCCAGCATCCTTTTGACAGAATCCTAGCAGTCTTCGCTAGCTTCCTTGCAATCTGGTATTATGAGATGCTCTGGGTCCATCTTGTACATTTTTTGCCCCAGATTTGGGATCAGCCATTTCTTCAAAAATACTGTGCTTTTTTTTTGTTTTGTTTTGTTTTGTTTTTTTCAGCGAGAAAGGATATTTCAAGACTACACTCTGGGTGTTAAGGGATACTCAGTGCTATGTAGTTGGTCATTGTCTTTAGATTTTTCTCAGTGGCTAGAGCTAAATAATTCATGAATTCATACTAATATTTATAACTCTAATCCAGGGCTATAGCACATTTACTTAACCTCTTTTCTATTAAGACCGCCTTCTTTATTTTATGTTGAGAATTCTGATTCTCAAGGATACAGGGGATGAAAATGACTCATTTGTTTTATCCCATATTACACATCAAGAGTGTCAGAATAGCTCTTCTAATACTACCACCAATATGATTGCTGAGAACATGTAAAAATTTGCCCATATTTTCTCTGTTCTCTCTTACCATCTAAAAAAAGAGTTGTAGGGGCGCCTGGGTGGCGCAGTCGGTTAAGCGTCCGACTTCAGCCAGGTCACGATCTCGCGGTCCATGAGTTCGAGCCCCGCGTCGGGCTCTGGGCTGATGGCTCAGAGCCTGGAGCCTGTTTCCGATTCTGTGTCTCCCTCTCTCTCTGCCCCTCCCCCGTTCATGCTCTGTCTCTCTTTGTCCCAAAAATAAATAAACGTTGAAAAAAAAATTTTTTTTTAAATAAAATAAAAAAAGAGTTGTAGTACCAGGACAACTGGATACCACATACAAAAAAATGAAGTTGGACCCTTACTAGACACCATAGATACAAATGAACTCAACATGAATCAAAGACCAAAGCATAAAAGCTAAAATACTAAAACTCTTGGAAGGAAATATAGGTACAAATCTTTGTGACCTTGGATTGGGCAATAATTTCTTAGATATGCCATCGAGAGCACAAGCAACAAAAGAAAAAAATATATAAACTGGAGGTCATAAAAATTGAAAATGTCTGCGTTTCAAAGAATACCATCAAAAAAGTAAAAAGACAACCCACAGGATGGGAGAAAATATATGCAAATCAAATATTTGATAAGGGACTTGTATCTAGAATATATGAAGAGCAATTATAACTCAATGGTAAAAAGACAAATAATCCAATTTAAAGATAGACAAAATATATGAATAGACATGTCTCCATAGAAGATCTATAAAGGAAGAATAAGCACCTGAAAAGTGTTCAACATCGTTAGCTGTCAGAGAAATATAAATGAAAATCACAGTGAGATTGTGCCATTAGGATGGCTGTTACCAAAGAGGGAGTGGACAAATCAGAACCCTCATATACGCTGGTGGGATCACATGTTGTGTAATTCCATTTATGTGAAATATAGAATAGGCAAATCTATAGAGTCAGAAAGCAGATCCTTGGATACGTAGGGCTGGGGGTGGGGAGGTTGGAAATGACAACTAAAAAGTATGGGATTTTCCTTGGGGGTAATGAAAATGTTCCAAAATTGAGGGTAGTGAGAGACGCACAGCTCTGTAAATATACCAAAAGGCACTGAATTGTACACTTTAAATGGGTGAACTATATGGCCTGTGAATTATATCTCGACAAAGCTGTTTTTGAAAAATAAAAAGAAAGAAGATAGTTGTATCACATTTACATTGCCAGAGAACACATCTGTTACATGTTAATTTTCTATCTCCTAGCTCTCATTTATTTGTAGCTTTACAGATAATTATATATTGAATCCTCAACTTCTGTCCTTGTATCAATGCCTCTCTAATTATTTTGGTGGCCTGACACTGATATATCTCTGATAGGTTTTTCAGTAAGGGCTCATGAGAACAATATTCCCCAGTTTTTATATGTTGTTAATAGTTTGTCAGTGTCCTTTATATATGAAAGTTACCTTTCTGGATATAAAAATCCTTTCATACTTGTTTTTCCTTGAGTGTCTCTTATGTTATTCCTTTTCTCTCTTTTTCCTGGCCTAAAGCATTATTGTAAAAAATCCTGATGCAAATCTAATTTTCTTTTCCTTAAAAAAGTCACATATTCTTTTTTTTCCTAGATGTCAGAGAATTTTAATTTTTCTTTAAAGTCCAATAATTTTACTAGAATATGTTGGATATTTATTGTTCTGGGTCAGTAATCTCAGCTATGTGGTATGCTCCTTCAATATGAAGTTTTAAATCTTTTTTTATTGAAAATTTTTGTTGTTGCTGTTTGTTTTGTTTCATTTTTAATCTGTAGGGTGTAGCATTTGTTCTTTGTCTTTGCTTTGGTTTTCTCCTTTAAGGATTCCTACAACCTGTGTGTTTGATCTCCTTTACCTTTCTTTTGTTCTTTTTATTTCTCATTTGTTGTTGATTTAAAATTTTTACTTCTTTTTTATTTGCTATTTTTCTTCAGCAGCATTAACTTTCTTGTGTGTTCTTTCTAGTTCAGCCTTCATTTCTGAAATGATTTTTCCTTTCGATTCATGTTCTTTATTGAATTCTGTCACCTCATTTCTTTAAAAAAATTTTTTTCTAAAGCTTATTTATTTTTGAGAGAGAGAGAGAGACAGAATGTGAGCCAGGGGAAAGGCAGAGAGAGAGGGAAACACATAATCTGAAGCAGGCTCCAGGCTTTGAGCTGTCAGCACAGAACCCAATAGGGGGCTTAGGGGGCTTGAACTCTCAAACCTCAAGATCATGACTTGAGCCGAAGTCGGATGCTTAACAGACTGAACCACCCAGGTGCCTCTCTGTTACCTCACTTCTGAGATTTTCCTTTCTCTTTCTTTCTTTCTTTCTTTCTTTCTTTCTTTTTCTTTCTTTCTTTCTTTCTGAGGGAGCGAGAGAGCAAGGGAGAGGGGCAGAGGGAGCGATAGAGAGAATCTTAAGCAGGCTCCATGCTCAGTGTGGAGCCCAATGCAGGGTTCAATCCCATGACCCTGGGATCGTGACCTGAGCCGAAATCAAGAGTCAGATGCTCAACCGACTGAGCACCCAGGCAACCCTCATTTCTGAGTTTTTCCTTTTTTGTCTTTTTTTCTTAACATATCTGAGTTTTTCTAATTCTGATTTGAACCAGGCTTTCTGTGTGTGTGTTTTCTATCATTTTCTTAATGATATCCATTCTGAAGTAGTAGGTTACGATTTTTACCCGTTTTATGGGCAGGTCTTTTTGGCCTGCTTTCATTGTCTTTGGGGATGTTATTGTCCTCCTTATTCTCTGTTTTCTTATAGTAATTTTGTGTGGGGTTTCACCTGGATACCCCTCTCTTTCTTTTTTTGTGTGTGAAATTAGTTTTCCTGGACTTAAAAAAAAGATGGAGCTCAGGAAAGCTTTTCTGATTTCATAGAGCTCCCTCTTCTGTTGTTTTTGTGTAGTGTTGAAAAATATGGTGGCTGGCTTTCTGGGATTTTTTTCTGGCACGGTTACCCTCCCCCATTTAGGTCTCGTCTTTCTATTTTTATGCAATATTTGGGACATACTTATACCGAAAAATTATTCAATGTGTATCTGAAATTCAAATTTAACTGGGCATTCTGCATTTATTTGCTAAATCTGGCAACCTTAGTTATGAATATTTTCCATGTGCTTTGGTTTTGCTATCTAGTTGTTCCTCTATTTTATCTGGAGATTTGTAGAGACTGAAGAATCACGTTCGTGCTGCTGTTGCCACCTTCCCAGAATCCATCCTGTAATTTTCAAATGTAGTCTTCTACATTTCCCTTTCCCTTACACATATATTATTTCATATCTACTCAGATAACTCATGTTCCAAACCTAGTGTATATTTCTTCTATAGTTTTTATTATATTCATATAATAATATACACATATGCATTATATATACTTTTTTCTTTTAATTTTCTTTTTTTTTTTTTTTAAATTTTTTTTTTCAACGTTTATTTATTTTTGGGACAGAGAGAGACAGAGCATGAACGGGGGAGGGGCAGAGAGGGAGGGAGACACAGCATGGGAAACAGGCTCCAGGCTCTGAGCCATCAGCCCAGAGCCTGACGCGGGGCTCGAACTCACGGAGTGCGAGATCGTGACCTGGCTGAAGTCGGACACTTAACCGACTGCGCCACCCAGGCGCCCCTAATTTTCTAAACATAAACAAGATCACATAATATACATTTGTCTTTATCTTGCTTTTCTCAGTCCGTATCATCCTGAGGAAATCCCACCTAGTCACCTTATAGAACTCTATTTTCTTCTTTATAATAATATATTATTATATTAATATAATATTTATAATATAATAATATAATTTATAGTATTATAAATTATTATAATAATATGTAATATTATTATAATGACATACTTAGAGATATATATGGACTGTAATGAACTCTACCATGTTCTTAGTGTTGGGCCTTCACCTTGTTTATGGATTTTTGTTGCTTATAAATGCGTCTGTAATGAACATTCTTACATAGGTCTTTACACAGGGGTGCTTTTGTGTCTGTGAGAGAGACTTCCAGGAATATATTTACTGGGCAAAAAGTGTTCCTGATTGTTGCAGGAACGAAGATTGGGTCATC
Organism: Felis catus; assembly: GCF_018350175.1. Taxonomy (NCBI): domain Eukaryota; kingdom Metazoa; phylum Chordata; class Mammalia; order Carnivora; family Felidae; genus Felis; species Felis catus. The sequence continues at coordinate 89,741,641 of NC_058370.1, forward strand.
CAATATTCATTGCATCCCACTTCCAGCATGCTTTCCCATAAAGGAGAAGATGGAAAATTAAAAAAAACAAAATCCCAGGCTTTGGTTAGTTCATTCAAGTAAACATACTTGTGCAGAATTAGATGCTAGGAGTGAGCTATATGGGAAGTAGCCATACAAAGCAGGTGGTGGAAGCATTTGTTTCTTTTGGGAGAAGCTGTATTGGAGATTCTTCCTGCTATCTTGTCCGTAGCCTCATATATGTCTATAAAAGCTGTAGCGATAGCTGTAGAATTTCCATTGGGACCTTCCATGATGAGGTCGGGTGTTTCTCCTGGCTGCATTATCACCCCAGATTCCTTGTCTATTCTTATCGATAATATTCTACAATAGATCTCTCTCCATTGAAACATGCTAGAATATATTCTGTTGGCTAAAACAAATAACTCTGACCAATACCAGCTGTGACTGCAGGCAATACTACCTTAATGAAATGAAAAGGTGGGATTGGTTACCTGACCCGGTTGTAGTTGAAAGCTGTGACAATCTGTTTACTATCAGATGGTTTGCTGTCATGGTGCATGGTGCCCAGTGGTGAGCAATGACTTTAAATATCATCTGTGGTACCTGGAGTGAAGTCTATATTGAAGACAATGCCTTAGTGATCAAAGTGGCTACTGTGATAGGCCATGTGAAGGGCCTACGGAATACAAAGGCTGTGGCTTAGTCTGGCTATTTTCAAATGTGCTTAAAGAAAGAAAATGAAAGTCTTAGGGTTTTAAAGTCTTGCTTCAAGGCACGGTTAGAGAACCAGGGAGTTCCTGTGACTGCCCTAAAAGAATCTCTTCCTGTGGTCCCACGTGGCTGAGGTTAACTGGGTTGCTGGATTAACATAAATTGAACCCATAGTCTTGTCTCATCTTTTAGGTACAAGTTAGGGCATAGATTAGGAAACAGTGGCAACATGAAAATCCGAATGGGGAAATTTGGGATCTGGTTGATACCAGGTGTCTGGAACCTCACTGAGCCTATCTTGATAGCAAAAGAATACTTTCTCCTTGCCTTTGTCTGCTGTACTTATTCTTCCTCTACTTGAATGAATGACCTCGCCTGAGATAATTTCCTTGCAAGCAGAAGCCAATTCTCATACCCCTCCTACCCCCTCTCATTACATCCGGACATATGAGAAGAGTCATATTGTCCCATGTCCCAGGGGACCGATTAAAGTCAGATGGTACTGAGCAAAAAAAATTGTAACATTTTGCTAATTTGTTTAAATAAGACATGGATAATATATGTGGTCATGGAGTTCAAGAGATAAGGGACACAATTTTACTTTGGCCTAAATTTGCTTAGTTTTAGAGATCTAACTGCCTGATCAGCTGATTGAAACCTGATGTGGTGTATGCTGTATGAAGTTGAGATACCAGAAACTCTTTGATATGATATAGAAAAATCCAAAGACTTTAGTAGTTTGAAAGCTTTGAGTAGATTTATTAAATGTGGATTTATCATTCACTCACCCCTTTCCTGAGTTGAGAAGGCTCAGAGAACATTCCCCTTCATTATGGTGTAGAAAAATAAAATGGTGAGAAGAGGCTTGTGTTTTCACAAGGAACAAGACACTGTCTTCTGTAGACTGAGGATGGGGGCAGGGGTGGATATTCGCTATTGAAATGTACTCCTTGATTTCAATGGTGATAATCATATCCCAGAGTGGTAGAGGCCATGGAATGGCACTTACTCAACAGAGAAAAGTGAGTATGGCTACCATAAAAGGCAGCAGGGCTAGAGTGATAATCAGAATATTTTGACCTGTAGGAAATTTTGATGGTGGCTAACAGGGGATACTCAGGGCCAAAACAGACAGCCCAATAGGGTTCTCCTTAAACTGTGTAAATGGGGGGAAAACCCCAACAACCTTAGGTGTACTTTAAAGAGAATCCTGACTTAAGCCATCACAATGAAGAGCCATGGCCTCTTTTCCTTTTTCCATTTCTGAGTCAGTTCAATGTCCCAGGGCCCCTGGAAGGAAGGAGAGATCAGGAGCCCTTGAGGAAGGACCCTGTGAAAACTCTCATTCCTAGACTCCCCCAAAGAGACTCGTGCCTATTTGCCATGGTAACTTAGCCTGGGGAAAGAGAAACATATCCAGATCTCTCAGAAGTTAATAGTTACTGGGATCTGAGTCAGAGTTAATCTCTAAGGAACCTGAATTCCATTGTGGTCCACCAGTAAGGGTGGGCTTATAAGAGCGAGGGGATGAAATTTTGGCTACCATTCTTCTCATAGGGGCCCAATGGATCTTCAAATCCATCCTGTATTTATTTTCCTAGTTCTTGAGTGTATAATTGGAGTAGAAATATTCAGTTACGGTATAAAAATATACATATGCATTGCTCTCTTACCCATGAGATCCTATCGATTATGGTAGAAAAGACCAAATGGAAGTTCCTGGAGATTGCCTTCCCTACCCAAATTACAAGCTGAAGACAATATTGCAAAAGATTTGGGGGCATTTTTGTAATTAAGCACCATCAAAGACTTGAAATATTTATAAGTGGTGATTCTTATCACATCTCCATTTCGCTCACCTATTTGAAGTGGGCCTTGGATAATGTTATTGGATAACTATAAGCTTAAACAAGTGGTAACTTCAATTGTAGCTGCTGATTCAAATGTGATCTCTTTACTGGAGGAAAAATCAACCCAGCCCTGGTACCTGGTAGGCTGCTATAGATCTTTTTTTCCATCTCCCAGTAAGTAGAGACTAGGAGAGGCAATTGCTTTCACCTGGAAGGTCAGTTGTATATTTTCTTCGCTCAGGACTACTTCAGTGGCATTGGATCATAATTTGGTCATTATTATTACTCACCATCCTGCTGGCTATTGCTTTGACCTGATAAATTGATGACATTCTTTCTGACAGGACTAGAGAGCAGGAGGTTGCAGTTATCCTCAATTCTCTGATATGTACTACAGAGTGGCTGGGAAATCCCACAAAGATTCCAAGGTGTCACATCAAGGAAGTGTCCAGGGATATAGTGGCCTGGGAATGTTGAGATGTTACCTTCAAAATAAAAAATAAGTAGCCAAAAAACCCCCAAAACCAAACAAAACCAAACCAAAACACCTTGCATCAATACCTTTAAGAAAAAGGTACAATAAATAGCAGATCATTCTGGGTTCTTGAGGCAACATATGCCACATTTACTGAGTTACCTGTGCTCCAACCCATTGACAAAATAATCTGGAAAGGTTACATGATTTGAGTCAAGTCCAGGATAAGAAAAAAACCTTCATTTTGTTGAAACTGCTCTGGCATCTAGCCCTTATAACCCAAAGTACCCAGTGGTACTTGAAGTTCTGTGGCAGATTGAGATGCAATACACAGTTTGTGAAAAACCTAGATAGAAGAGTCACAGTGTAGCAACCCTCTAGGGGATCAGTAAGGTGAGATAGTAATTTTGTACTCACAGGAATAGAAACGAATTGCATATTCTGTGTTGTCCTCCCTGGTTTATCATATATAAATTTATTTTATTTGGATACACACACAGACAAACAGATGCATATATAAAACAAAGTTTCTGTATCTATATGCCACATATTAACTTTTGTAATTTCTTTTTCTGATTATAAAAACATCACGAAAATGAAGCTATTAATGGATTAACTTACCCATCAGTGGAAATGACTCATCCTAAGGAAGAGCTTGCCATGAGGAGTCAACTACAGGTTATAGTCAGCTTCCAGAAGCCAGCTGGGAAAGGAAATTAAAGGTTCTCCAGTAGGCAGACATCTTTATCAGCATCAGTAAAACCAATTTTTTTCTGAAATTCTGTTTAGAATCTTTTGACCAGCCAATTCAACGCAATCTCCATTGATTTCATTCAACAATGTTTACCAAGCACCACCTTATAGGCCAGATAGTGTTTTAGGCACTAGGCACAGAGTGGTGTGCAAAACAGATAAAATCCATTACATCATGGAGCTTGTCCCTCCTAGTCAGGGGAAACAATAAACAAACACATACATGTTGGGTGGTGATAAGTTCTAAGAAATAAAATAAAGCATTGGTGAGTATACTGGGTTATCAGAGAAGAGCCCTTTGATAAAGTTATCAGACTCTGTGGAAGTGTGTTCCAGGCCATGGGAACAACAGATGCAAGGGTTCTGAGGTGGGAGTTGGCTTGCATATTGAGGAACAGTGAGGAGGCCAGTGTGGCTCTAGTGGGTGAGCAGGAGGGACGGGCAGGAGTTTAGATCTGGAGGTATGTAGGTAGGAGCCAGATCATGCAGGCTCTTGTAGACCATGGTTAGGACTTTGGATTTTATTCTGAGTTAGACTGAAAGTCCTTGCAGGACTTTGAATAAAGACCTGAAATGCTCTGATTAAATTTATTTTTTATTTTTTTAAAAAGCATTTTTAATGTTTTTATTTATTTACTTATTTTTGACAGAGAGAGAGAGAGACAGAGTGTGAATTGGGGAGGGGCAGAGAGAGAGAGACAGAAACACAGAATTTGAAGCAGCTCCAGTCTCTGAGCTGTCAGCACAGAGCCTGATGCAGGGCTCAAACTCATGAACCGCGGTATTATGACCTGAGCCAAAGTTGGCAGCTTAACCGACTGAGCCACCCAGGCACCCCTCCGGTTAATTATTTAATGGGATCACTCCTGTTCCCCCGTTGAGAATGGTCTATCACAGAAACTAGATCCATACCTTTAAATTTCATCCTCCGCCACATACAGGAATGCAAGCTCTTTTGATTTCTCCTTGATACAGGGCTTTCATCTGCATAGTTCTGCAAGTCTTTGGTTTGTCCTCTATGCTGACCTCCTTCCTCCAAACCTGTGCTATAATGGTAGACAAGCTTCCCCTCCCCCACAGCCTCTCACATCATCCCATCCTTAACTGACACCCAGCTTGCTCCTGAGGATACAGCTGTCCTTGCAGCTTCTGCAAGGGAGATTGACAGTTCCCTATGTTCCTCTTACAACAGGGCTTGCTGTGTGGCTTCTACACTGTATGGATCAACAGGAAGAAGCATAGACCATGTAGTCAAACATACTGGGCTTGAAGCTACCTTGTACCCCCTCTTAGTGGCTGGATTGTATTGGGAAAATGATTTAACTTATCTGAACCTTGATGTCCTCATCTGTAAAATGCTTTGCTGAATTGTCGTGAAGATTAGAAGAGGCAATAATTATAATATACCCATCGTAGTCCCTGGCATTCAAAAAGCCTTAGTCTTCCCTTCCCTCCTGTCCCTTTGATGCCCACATGGCCCTCTTTGTGACTTATCTGGTTAGTGTGCAGGAAGAATGTGGCACTTGACTCACCTTCTTTTACATTCAGCTATGTCTTCATCCCAGGGGTTTTTAATAACTACAAGGGGAGACTTGTTTCAGGAACTTAATCCTGTGGCCACACCTTGGGCCTTTTAAACTCCTGTAGCCACATCTTGGACCTTTAAAACTCCAATATTTTGGTTTCCAGCCAAGACCTCCTATTTTTCCATTCATCCCTTTATTTGTCTAATCATCTTGTTCATACAGTCTCTACATGCTTTTTCTCCAAGTCTGACAGCCACATCCTGGGGTTTTACCTTCTCCTGCATTTGGCCTAGACTTCCTTCCATGGATCAGTGGCAGGTTTTAGTTTCAAGCAGCAGAAGCTAGTGCTGGCTAACTTCAGCAGAAAAGGAATCTACTAGAAGGTTATTGTGGGGCCCTTAGAACCAGTGGGAAAGCTAGAAACCAGGCTTGGAAAAGGGGTGACATTGTATGTTAGGTTCATCATTCAGTAAATATTTATTTCCTCTCTTCCATCAACCTCCATAGGAGGAATATGATGTTGGATTTATGCATGTGATGTGCTTTGGGCAATGATGTGTGGGGAAAGTGACAGGGTGACTGCGGCCTTAAGAGGCATTTGTATTTCCACTCACTTTTGAGAGCTTCCAAACTCCCTCATGGAAGAAGCATTCTTTGAGTAAGCCACTGGTCCCAAAAGAATGAAAGCCATATGTACTAAAGTCACCCCAGCCAACTCATCCACTGCAGCCTGAAACAGATATCCCCAGGCAGCCAGCTGGAGCATGAGCAAGAAACAGCATTATTTATTATCAGTTGCTGAGATTTTGTGATTGTTTGTTACCTGCACTAAGTAGAGTAGCTGACCAAGAAAGGCAAGAATCAAGGAAGGCTGGGGAACAGAACCCGAGGCTGAGGTCATGCTACGTGTTCCATTGGCCATTGCTGCTGCAGAACTCTTGACTCTACCACTACAGATATGTTCTAAGCCAGTGCTTTTCAAACTTCAATGTGGCTTGGAGCCATCTGGATATCTTGTTAAAGTGCAGATTTAGTAGGTTTGGATGGGGTCTGAGAGTTTGCATTCCTAAGAAGCTCTCAGGTGATGCTACCAGTCCCATACTATGCTTTGTGTGGTAAGTTCTGAATTGTTTCTGCTTCACTCCCTTAAGAAACAAAGTCACAAATGGGAGCATCCAAAGGTGTAAATCTAGGTCACATGTCCATGCCTTGGCTGCTAGGTGGCAGGTAGAGGGATGACTTTCTATAGGGGGTGGGGAAACACTGTATTGTCCTTGATATTTCACAGAGAAAAAAAGGAGTGGTTCTCAACCATTATGATGGATCAGCATTACTTGGGGGGTGGTACTTGTGCTAGTTTAAAGATCAGATTCCTGGGTGCCAACCCAGACTTCCTAAATCTCATTCTCTGGGTGATGGCAGCTGGGATTCTTCATAAAATAGATACCTCAGGTGATTCTGATCAACGTGGTCTGCAGACCACATGGATAAAACCGAAGAAACATGAATTCAATCAACTTCTTGCTCCACTCACCTGAATAAAAGATTTTTATCAATACCTGTCTTTTCTGTGAGAAACCCATGTACTTCTGAGGATAATCCTTCCACCTGAACCCCCTGTCATCCTCTCTGCTTTTATCAATTGTCTTTTTGTCTTTCTTTCTATGTCTTTCTTTCCTTTGGGTCAATCTTCGCATTCTAATAAACTCAAATGTCTTCCATTTTGAAAACAACAACAAACTCCCATGGTTCCTTTCCTGTTCTAGTTACTCCCTTATTCTTTCCCCTTTTCATGGCCCAAATCCTCCTTTCTACATTCAACATCTCACCTTCCTCACCTTCAATCATTTCCCAACTGTTTCATCTGTAGTCTGCTCCCACCATTCCATCAAAATAATTTCTTGTGCAAGTTACCAATAATTTCATAAGGCCAAATTCATTAGATGCTTTTCAGTTCTTATTTTGTCTTTCTGTTGCATTTGATGCTTTTGACCTCTCCCATATTGAAAATATAGTTGGCCCTTGAAAAATGTGGGGGTTAGGGGAGTCTACCCCCAATGCAGTTGAAAATCCATATGTAACTTGACTTCTCAAAAACTTAACTGCTAATAGCCAACTATTGATCAGAAGAAGACTTACTGATCACCTAGTCAATTAACATGCACGCACACATATTTTTAAATGTTTATTTTTTGAGGAGAAAGAGGGGGGAAGGGGGAGAGAGAGAGGGAGACAAAGGATCCAAACAGACTCCGTGCTCTCAGCCCTGACCCCCCTTCTCCCTCCCCTCCCCGACACAGAGGGCTTGAACTCACGAACTGCAAAATCATGACCTGAGCCAAAGTGAGACTCAATCAACTGAGCCACCCAGGCGCCCCAACACATATTTTGTACATTATGTGTATTATGTATTATGTTCTTACAATGAAGTAAGCTGGAGAATAGAAAGTGTTAACAAAAAAAATCATAAGGAAGAGAAACTACTTCTGTAGTACCATACTGTATTTACCCCGCCCCCCAAAATCCATGTAGAAGTGCCTGTGCAGTTCAAACCTGTGTTGTTTGCCAACTGTATTTGATTTCCCATATTTTATATTACTGCTATTTTTGTGTTCTCTTCCTATCTCTGGTAGTTTCTTCTCAGTCTGTGTTCTCCTCTTCCTCTTTTGGAATGTGCATGCTATTCAGGGTTCCATTCGTGGCCCACTTCTGTTTTACACTGAGTTGTGACTTTCTCCAACACCTATGTGCTTGTTGTCAGCAACCCACCCCTCCCTCTTCCCCGAGTCCCAGTCTTGTATCTGCAAGTCCTAACTGAACATCCTTAACTTGATATGTCTTAGGCTACTAAAACTCAATATGCTCCAAAGCGAACTCATGACCTTTTCCTAAAGACCTGCATGTTCCTACTTCTGTATTTCCATCATCAGCTGGGCTGCCCAAACCAAAATGTGGGATTGATCTTATTCCTTCCTTCTACCTCTCCTCCCCATACCCAGTCACCAGGTCCTATTGATGTCACCTCCATGTAGCTTTTGCATCTGTACTCTCCTCCCTCCCTCCCACTATCTGCACCTGCATTCATTATCTGAAGTACTGTTATTACTTCCTTATCGATCTCCTTTTCTTTACCAGTGCCGTCCTCCACATCATCTTGTGTTTGGGTTCCTAAGGAAAATGGGTGAAAAGATACAGGGATATATTGGTGGAACTCAAAGGTACAGCCATTTGTTTAAAGGCTGATGAGGTTGAAGGAGGACTCCAATTTGTTCTCTGGAAGGTTCAGACTCAGGGGACATCAGCTTATCTTTCAGACTACTGACTTGGAATGTGGAAGCTGCTGAAAAGACTGAAATATTTCAGCCATTAAATTAAGAGCAGTGGCTATGGCTTGAGAAAAACACGTCAGAGCATATTGTTTTTCTATTCTTTTCTTTCTTTTTTAAAATTGCTTTTTCGTAAGTGGCAGAAGAGCACAGGGAGTCAAAAGTAACAGTATGAAGATCAAGGGGATCATATAGAGACATCATTTTGTTAGTTAAAAGGGTTGTCAAAGAACAATAATAGGCAAGATTAGTGGTAGGGTGAAGGATACTGAAGAATCAGAAAATCAAGCTTGTTCTGTTGTAATGGGCATACGCTATCCATTTCTGTAGTCAGCAGCTCTGGAGAATTCCTGAGAATCTTTGGTTTGAGGTCTTGCAATGAATGGATTAGACATCCAATATCCCAGAAAAAATGATGCATGTATTTTTTTGTTGAGTAACATGAATCCAAGGATCAAAGCCTTGTAGTTTTACTGTTGGGTTGTCCTTAACAGTGCCTGATGAGATTTTTCCATTGAGGATCAAGGGAAAAAAAAAATTCTTTTTTGATGCTTTTTTCAGAAATCTCTGGATTTCAGATCCTGCAGAAACTGCTTAGGTAGGTGCTTTGGAAATGCAGCTTCCACCTATTGTTGATAAAGTAGGAGTTATAGTGTGGGTCCCCTGCAGCAATTAGTCATATCAGCTTGTTTTAAGGTAGAATCTATATTGGAAATAATTCCCAAGTACATGAGGCAGACTGTTATGAACTCAGAAGGAGATAACTTGTGGATCCTACAGTAGAATGATGTCCTTGCTATGAAGGCAAATGGAAGTACTTTGGGCCTTGGAGGTTGGAGAGTTTCCGAGAACTTTGATACGTAGTTTTAGAATTCCATTAGTTCCCTTCATTTTTACTGAAATTTGTGGATGATAAGCATAGTGGAGTTTCTAAGTACATGGTAAAGGTTTACAGAATTATTTAATAACAGTATCAATGAAATGTGTGTCCCTGTTACTGGGTTTCTCCAGTCAGGAATACAAAATCAAGCAACTTTCTTTTTCTATCATTATATCCATAGCTCTCCAGCAAGGAAAAGCCTCAACTTGTTATAAGAAGAGTGGTGTTTGAATATACTCATAGTCCATTTAGAGATGTTCACAGGAGCCCTGAGGCTTTGGGCTCCAGTCCATGTTCTATCTTTATAGTTTTGCTAGAATTGGGTCATAGACAGATAGGACATACATCCTTGACAGTACTCCTAAAAATTACCTTGCCAATGTTGGTTTGATATCACTACCAATTTATCTCTGCTATTGTGGACAGGTACCATGAAGAACTTTTGCTGGATTCTAATTATGGCTGTCTCCTTAGGTAATAGCAAAGCATCTCAAGATTCTTTAATTTGCTATTTCTTTTATAGGGGTTCCTGAATTAATCAGGAAAGCTTTGTTTCCAAAGCATTTCAAAGTCATTGATTAGACTAAAAATATATGTACTATCAGCACAAATACTTACTCTTTATTCTTTATTAGCTTATAGGTCTGGGCCAGGGCAATTTACTGGATTTACAGAAGACTTGGGATTGCACAGCCAGCCAATTACTAGGTAAGAGGTTTTGGGCACGTTATTTTTCTGAGCCTTAGATTCTTCAAATATGAAATGGTATTAATACTAATCTCACAGAACTGCGGGCATTTAATGAGTTACCGCACAATAATCAATGAATAATACCTACCACTAAGTCCTTTACGTTGGTTATCTGCTTTAATTATCATAACCATCCTATGTGAAGGCCTCTTATCATTTTATAGAGGCTCAGTCACACCAACGTAAGTGGCGATGTCAGGATTCAAACTTCCATTTTTCTGGTACCAGCTTAACCCCTCTACCGCCCCACTTTTTCGCCGCTAGTTTCAAGTGCCCATCATACAGCCTGTCGCATGGCAGGCACTCAACCTTTAAAAATTTGTAACTTGCAAGTTTGATTATCATAGGTTTATCCTAGAGTCTGATCTCCTCCCGGTGCAAGGGCAAAATTCAGTTTTGACTTGGTCCAACCGAGGACGAAATTCTCCCCTCCCTCGAGAAGACCCCAGTCCGAGTTTATTGTGAGCTTTCAGTACTGTGAGCAATGTCCCAGCGTGTGACGAGGGCTACGCCACTCCCTCGCCAGCTCCAGCCACACCTCGGGCCTCCCCGCGGGGCGTCCTTAGCAACCCGCGCTCTCACTCCCTGCCCCGCCCCGTCCGCGCGTCGCGGCGCCGGGTGCGAGGCCGCGGCGGGCTTTGCGCCTGCGCGCGGCCGCAACCGCCAGTCAGCTCTCTTCCCCTACCCTTCCTCCCCTTTCCCCTCTCCCCCTCCTCCTCTGCCTCCTAGAGCGAGACGCCAACATGGAGCCTGAGGACCTGCCGTGGCCCGGCGAGCTCGAGGAGGAGGAGGAGGAACAGGCGGAGGAGTCTGCGAACCAGGAAGAGGACGAGGTGGTCGAGGTGGTGGAGGTGGTGGAGGAGGTGGAGGAAGGGGAGGGGCGGGAGCTGGACTCGGACTTTAATTACGAGAGCCAGCCACGGGAGAGCACGGACGACGAGGACGACGAGGAGGCCAAGGCCTGGCTGCAGGCGCACCCCAGCGGGAGTTTGCTTTCGTCGTCGCGCCCGAGCCACCGCTTCTTGGAGGACGAGCGGACCGGCCCGGAGAAGGTGAGCCAGGCGGGGGAGAGATGTGGGCTGCCGTCGGGCAGGGTGACGGGTAGTCCCTGAGCGCTCCGCCTGCTTTCTACCCTGCTGCCTCCTGCTCGCTGCGGGTCACGGTGCCCGACAAATAATAAGCGCGCTTTTAGAGCCTTGTAGGGGCCATCTCGCGTCCTGGGCCCACACTCTTGTTCAGGTTCTGGTTGGCTACGCCAAGTTTCCCATTCTTGCTGGCAAAGACCTCTCTTGTTTACTCCCCTCGTTGGGTCCCGGGCTTTTTGAATTACACCAGACGTTCTGAGAGCCAGTATTCCCAGTGGGTGTGGTGAAGCAACGCTTTGGGAGGGAGGTGGGGCTCCTGGTGCCCTGCGGGAGGGGAAAACGGCGGTGTTGGAGTGGAGAGTAAGGTTGCCCAGGGACTGTTTTGTTGCGGAGACAATTAGATTAGTGTGCCTGAAGGGCAGGGCTCTTCTTGAGGGAGTAGTGTGGATTATGGACACTACATGATTAGTCTCCAGAGGCTCCTCGCCTATTGTACTTCACTGGACCCTCGTTTGTAGCAATAAAGGGGCCCCCGGTCGGTAGCAGGAGGTTTATGCGGCAGTTCCAAACAGTCTGGAAAGCTAGAAAGCACAAGGTATTACACAATGGAGAAAGAGCTGATTTTATGGTTGGCTTCTGAAGACCGGTTTGAAAATAACTACATTTAATTCATTAGCTTCTCAGGGAGAAAAAGGAAGTTTGCTCTACAATTCAGATATCAAATCATCAGACATTTATTAAGTTTCTGTTGTGTGCAGGGTATGTGTGGGGACCAAAAGAAGCCCAGGGGTTTATTGTCTAGGACTGCTCCATAGACAAGATGTATGTAAACTATGCAGAGTGACAAAATGCAGCGAAGTACAACAGTTGAAAAGAGAAAAGACTTACATAGACTTGTGCTGTTCTGTACAGTCATTACTAGCCACATGCGGCTCTTTACATCTTATTTAGTTAATTAAACTAAAAATTCAATGCCTCTGTTATACTAAGTGCTCAATAGCCACACTTGACTAGTGGCCACTATTGGAAAGTGCAGATACGGAATAGTTCCTTAATCACAGAAAGTTCTTTTGGACATTGATGCCTATAGACTGTTGATCATTAAAGAATTATTGTTTTGCCTGGTAAATATTCCAGTGGGCACTTACTCATTGAGCACTCATTAGGGCATTCACCTGTTGTGCTGGTTGGAACCTTGGTGAACCCAAACATTTTTTTTTTTTTAATCTCTGCCTCACTAGTGTTCACATAAGAGGGAGGCAGACAATTCATTTGGCCACATGAATAAAAGTAAAACTGATATGTACTAACATGCTTTGAAAGCATACGGAAATGGAATCTGATCTTGTTAGTGAAGCTGGGGAAAGCTTCCCTGAGGAAGTTCTGATAGAGCTAAGATCTGAAGACAAATTAAAGTTAACTAGCAAAGAGAAAGCCTCTCAGTTGAGGGAAAGGCACATGGAAAGGTAATGTGGGAGAAAGCATGGCATTTCCAGGAAACTAAAGGCCAATATAGATAAAAGATTTATCTCTGGAGCTTTGGAAAGTCATTGAAAATGGGGTATATAGTAAAATTTGTGTTTCAGAAACATCACTTTGTAGCAGAGTGGAGAACAGCTTTGACAGCAGGATGGGGAAGGGGAAGTGGCAATATGTCAGGGATGCTAATTAGTAAGCCATTGCAGTATTGCCAGGCAAAAGATGACCATATTTTGCAACAAGGAGGTGTTGGTGGATATAGAAAAAAAACAGACTGATTGGAGAAATATTTAAGAGGTAAAATCATTGTACTTATCCATTAATTTTACATTATTATTACACTAATAATGGATTAGGTGTGGAACATGGAGGCAAGAAGGTGTTTGGTGTTAGATTATTGGATGAATGATTGTGTCAAATATTGAGATATGGCCAGGTTAGAGGTGGGAGGGAGGGGTTGATGGGATTGGCTGAGATGAGTGTTAAGATTGTTTTTGGAGATCAAAGGAGAAGTCTGGGTTGGAGATTTCAAGCTGTAAATTATCTGCAGATAGACCATAATTAAAGCTACACTTGTGGATGAGGTCTCCTAACTTTTATTTTGTTCTATGATTTCTTGTTTGAATCAAACTATTAGTATTTAAATTTATATCTCCAAGTCTAGAGGAGGAGTGTATTAAACCACTTTAACTCTTATTATAGACAATATGAAAAATTATTATCCCGTCTAATAGTGATCTATATATAATAGACAACCCTACTTCTTAGAGCCTAGTGTTTCTCCCCCACCCCCTCCAAAGAAGTGGGTTTTTGTTTTTGTTTTTGTTTTAAGAGAAATCAGGTATTTTACTGCTTACCTTGGAGAATATATGAAGGTATAGAAGGTATTCAGTATTAAATGTAGTTTTAAGGGGCGCCTGGGTGGCTCAGTTGGTTAAGCATCTGACTTTGGCTCAGGTCATGATCTCATGGTTTGTGAGTTTGAGCCCTGCATCGGACTTTGTGCTGACAGCTCAGAGCCTGGAGCCTGCTTTGGATTCTGTTTCCCCTCTCTCTCTGCCCCTCCCCTGCTCATGTTCTGACTCTCTGTCTCTCAAAAATGAATAAACATTAAAAAATTAAAGTAAAGGTGGTTTTAAGATGATATAAAGAGTATTATGATTTTTTCCCTTAGTTTGCTGACATTAAATTTTACTGGCATAAGTTGGAAGATGTTTAAAGGGGAAAGAGACTTTAGTGTTTCTTACTAGAAATTTATGAACTATAAAGTTTTTTGAAGATAAGTTGTGTAGTATTTAATGCAGTGTATTAAAAGGATGAGACCAAATGATAGGAAACATTTAGTTCTGTCTAGTGTCAAGTTAAATGACAAAATTGTAAGAGTTTGATTCACTTATTTCTCTCTTATTAGATCATAAGGATGTACTAATGGTAATGTATAAGGTAGCAATTAAGTTTGTAGTTGTGAGACTGAGCTAAGGCATGAGACTTTGTAAGTTCGGAGTGAAATGTGCCCAGCCTTACAACCAAGTCTTTTTAAGGAGTTTAGGAAGTGAGTGGTTCAGAGCTTTTACCGTGTTGGTCTTAACACTGGTTCTGCAGGCCGTTGAACATGGATCATTTCAAACACCTCTCCTTGTAATTCCTAAACTTAAATTTCTGAGCTGTGCTAGGGAAGATAATTCGGTTATATGGATTGGTATCACCAGAAATTCTTGGTCTCCATCTCTTTTAACTGGGTCATGAACAGTGTTTGGAAATCTTTGTGTTTCCTCCCTCTGCTTCTTGCACATCTTCACTCTTAGCCTCTAGCCCTCTCCTGATGTTCAACATCAGGCATGAACCCCTTTTTCACTTTCCTGACCCCTGTCTCCAAATTTGTCTACAGTGTATAATTTATCTTTTTTGACCTATTGACATATTTTATTCTTTTAAATTTTTTACAATATTTGTTTATTTTTGAGAGAGAGAGAACACGCATGTGCGTGCATGAGTGGGGGAGGTGGGGAGAGACAGAGATACAGACAGACAGACAGAATCCGAAGTAGGCTCCAGGCTCTGAGCTGTCAGCAGTGAGCCCGACACAGAACTTGAACTCACAAACCCGGAGTTTGAACTCACAAACTGGGAGATCATGAGCTGAGCCAATGTCGGAGGCTTAACCAGACTGAGCCACTCAGGTACCCCAATATATATTTTATTCTTAATATTAATCCTTGTTTTCTTAGCATAAAAACTGTGTCATAGTGTGTTTTCTCTTAAGGAACTGCTGCATTTTATTGGGATATTTTATAAATGATAATGGTTTTGCTTTTTTTTTAAGTTTGTTTATTTTTGAGAGAGCGTGAATAGGGGATGGGCAGAGAGCGAGAGCGAGAGCGAGAGCGAGAGCGAGAGAGAGAGAGAGAGAGAGAGAGAGAGAGTGTATCTCAAGCAGGCTCCGCACTGCCAGCGCAGAGCCCAGTGTGGGGCTCAAACTCATGAAACGGTGAGATCATGACCTGAGCTGAAACCAGGAGTCCAATGCTTAACCAACTGAGCCAGATTAAAATTTCATTGTATGGGTATACTATATTTGTTTTTCATTCATTGGTTGATAAACATTTGGTTTTTTTCCTACCTTTTGGCTGTTATGAAGAATGTTGCTATAAACATTTATGTACAAGTTTTTATGTGGACGTGTTTTCATTTCTATTGGGTATATATTTAGGAGTGGAATTGCTGGACATGTGGTAACTCCATATTTGTCCTTTGAGGAACTGTCCGATTGTTTCCCCAAATGGCTGCTGCACTCTTTTACATTCCTACAAGCAATGTACGAAAATTCCAATCTCTTTACATCTTTGTCAACATTTGTTATTATTTGACTTTGATTATAACCATCGTGGTGGATGTGATGTGGTATCTCATTGTGGTTTTGACTTGGATTTCCCTGATGGCTTATGATATTGAGCATCTTTTCTTGTGCTTATTAGCCATTTGTATATCTTCTTTGGTGACATGCCCATTCAGATCCTTTGCTTATTTTTATTTTGGTCATTTGTCTATGTACTTTTGAGATGTAAGAATTATTTATTTATTCTTCATATTTTCCACAGTGTGAATTTAATATTCTTTTTTAAAAAAAATTTTTTTTTCAACGTTTATTTATTTTTGGGACAGAGAGAGACAGAGCATGAACGGGGGAGGGGCAGAGAGAGAGGGAGACACAGAATCCGAAACAGGCTCCAGGCTCTGGGCCATCAGCCCAGAGCCTGACGCGGGGCTCGAACTCACGGACCACGAGATCGTGACCTGGCTGAAGTCGGACGCTTAACCGACTGCGCCACGCAGGCGCCCCAGTATTCTTTTATAAGGTGTCTGCTTTGCAATATTTTTTCCCAGTCTGTGGGTTTTTTCACATTCTTGATAGTGTTCTTTGAAGCACAATAGATTTTATTTTATTGTGTTGTGTTATGTTATGTTATGTTATGTTATGTTATGTTATGTTATGTTATGTTATGTTATGTTATGTTATTTTTTTAAAGTAGGCTCCATGCCCAGCATGGAGCCCAATGCAGGGGTTGAATTTACAACCCTGAGATGAAGACCTGAGCTGAGACCAAGAGTCAGATGTTTAACCACCTGAGCCACCCACATGCCCCAAAAAGTTTTTATTTTTGATGAAGTCTTATTTGTCTTTTTTTCTTTTGTTGCTCATGCTTTTGGTGTCCTATCTTAGAACCTGTTGCCGAATGTGAATTCATAAAGATTTACCTGTATGTTTCCTCTAAGAGTTTTATAATTTTTGCTCTTACATTAAGGTCTTTGATCAAGGTCTCAGCAGTGGGGTTAAAATGTTTATTAAACCATGTTATAAACAGACATAACCGTCTTCTAGGCTTTGTGTTTCCATTTATAGAGTACAGGCAGAGTATATAATTCTTAAGGGCCCCAGGATTTTCAGAATGATAAATGATCATTGGCTTCAATTTAAAGTCACCAGCTGCATTAGCCCCTAACAAGAGAGTAGCCTGTCCTTTGAAGCTTTGAAGCCAGGTGTTGACTTCTTTCTAGCTATGGAAACCCTAGACGGCATCTTCTTCCTACATAAGGCTGTTTTGTCTACGTTGAAAATCTGTTTAGTATAGTTGCCTTCATTAATTTTCTTAGCTGGGTCTTCTGGATAACTTGCTGCACCTTCTATATCAGCGCTTGCTGCTTCATGTTACACTTTTGTTATGGAGATCGCTTTTTTCCTTAAATCTCATGAACCAACCTCTGCTATCTGCTAGTCTCATAGTTTTCTGCAGTATCCTCACTTCTCTCAGCCTTCATACAATTGAGCAGGGTTGAGCCTTGCTCTGGATTAGGCTTTGGCTTAAGGGAATGCTAGATTGTATGCTAAGAGTGTGTTTAGTTTTGTAAGAAACTGCCAGAGTGTCTTCCAGAGTGATTGTACCATTTTGCATTCCCATCATCATTGAGTAATGAATAAGAGTTCCTGTTGCTCTGTATTCTGAGCAGCATTTGGTATTGTCAGTATTTTGGGTTTTGGCCCTTCTAGTAGGTGTGTAGTGGTGATCTCACTGTTTTAATTTGCATTTCCCTAATAATATATGATGTTGAGCACCTTGTCATGTTCTTGTTTTCCAGATATACATCTTTTTTGATGAAGCGTCTGTTCAGATCTATTACCCATTTTCTTTTTTTTTAAATGTATTTATTTAGTTTTGAGAGAGAGAGAGAGAGAGATAGCACACGTGGGGGAGGGGCAGAGAGAGAGGGAGACAGGATCCAAAGCAGGATCTGCACTGACAGCAGAGATCCCAATGTGGGGCTTGAACTCATGAACACAAGATCATGACCTGAGCCGAGGTCAGATGCTTAACCAGCTGAGCCACTCAGGCGCCCCTATTACCCATTTTCTAATTGGGTTGTTTGTTTTTGTATCTTTGAATTTTAATAAGAGTTGTGTATTTTGGTTAATAGTCCATATCGTCTTTTACAAATATTTTGTCCTTGTCTGTTGCTTGTCTTTTCATTCTTTTGACATTGTCTTTCACAGAACAGAAGTTTTTAATTTTAATTAGCCCATTTTATTAATTATTTCTTTCAAGGATTGTGCTTTTGGTGCTATACCTAAAAACTCATCATCATACTCAAGGTCATCTAGGTTTTCTCTTATATTATCTTTTAGGTGTTTTATAGTTTTTATAGTTTTGCATTTTGTATTTATATCTGTGATCTGTTTTGAGTTAAATTTTGTGAAACATGTAAAATTAGTGTTTAGATTCATTTTTTTCATTAGATTCATTTTTTTGGATGTAGATGTCTAGTAGTTCCACTACCATTTGTTGAAAAGAACATCTTTGCTCCCTTATATTACCTTTGTTCCTCTGTCCAAGATGAGTTGACTGTATTTATGTGGGTCTGTTTCTGGGCTTTGTTCTGTTACAGTGATCTGTTTGTATGTTCTTTTGCCAATACTACACTTTTTTGATTGCTGTAGCTTTATAGTGAGTCGTGAAGTCAGATAGTATCAGCCCTCCCACTTTGTCTTCTTTAATTTTGTATTGGCTGTTCTGGTCTTTTGCCTTTTCTTATAAACTTTAAGAAAAATCTGTCAATACCCACAACATAATTTGCCTGGAATTTTGATTATGATTGGAATCGTGTTGAATCTATACATCATATTACGAGGAGCTGACATGTTGACAGTATTGAGTCTGATAAACCATGAACATGGAATATCTGTCCATTTAATTAGCTCCTCTTTGATTTCTTTTACCAGAGGCTTATAGTTTCTTTCATATAGATTCTGTACATATTTGGTTAGATTTATACCTAAGTATTTTAATTTTGGAGTGTGCTACTGTAAATGGTATTGTTTTTTAAATTTCTAATTCCATTTGTTCTGCTCTCTTTTTAATGTTCAAGAATGATTCACAGAATCTCTATCCATCTACTTTTTTGAAAATGGGGTATTGAAGTCTAATTATTGTTGAATTGTCTATTTCTTCCTTCATTTCTTTCAGTTTTTCTTTCATTTTTTACTGGGGGCTCTGGTGTTAGGTGCATATAGATTTTAATTATGCATTCTTGGCGGATTGACTTTTTTTTTAATTTTTAATTTTAACATTTATTTATTATTGAGAGACAGAGAGACACAGAGCGTGAGCAGGGGAGGGGTAGAGAGAGGGGAAGACACAGAATCTGAAGTAGGCTCCAAGCTCTGGGCTGTCAGCACAGAGCCCATTATGGGGCTCATACTCACAAACCGTGAGATCATGACCTGAGCTGAAGTCAGTTGCCTAACCAACTGAGCCACCCAGGCACCCCTGACTGTTTTATTATTGTGAAACATTCCTGTTTGTATTGAGTAATTTTTTTTTGTTGTTTTCATATTGTTTTTAAAAAATATTTTTAAATTTTAATTCCAGTATAGTTAATATACAGTATTACATTCATTTCAGGTGTACAATAAAGTGATTGAACAATTCTATACATTACTCAGTGCTCATCATGATTAGTAAGTATATTCTTAATCCCCTTTACCTATTTCACCCATCCCCCCCCCCCCCCCCCCCCCCCCACCTCCCGTCTGGTAACCATCAGTTTGTTCTCTATAGACAAGAGTCTTTTTTGGTTTGTCTCTTTTTTCTTTGTTTTGTTTCTTAAATTCCCCATATGAATGAAATCATATGGTATTTGTCTTTCCCTGATTGACTTCTTTCACTTAGCATTATACCCTCCAGATCCATCCATGTTATTGCAAACGGCAAGATTGCATCTTCTTTTATGGCTGAGTAATATTCTGTTGTGTGTGTGTGTGTGTGTGTGTGTGTGTGTGTGTGTGTGTGTATCTATACATCTTCTTTATCCATTTGTCTATCAATGAACACTTGGGCTGCTTCCATAATTTGTCTATTATAAATAATGCTGCAGTAAACATAGGGGCGCATTTATCTTCTCAAATTAATGTTTTCATATTTTGAGGGTAAATGCTCAGTAGTGAAATTACTGGATCATGTAGTAGTTCTATTTTTAATTTTTTTAAGAACCTTCATACTGTTTTCCATGGAGGCTGCATCAGTTTGCATTTCCACCAGCAGTGCCTGAGGGCTCCTTTTTCTCCACATTTTCACCAACATTTGTTTCTTGCGTTTTTGATTTTAGTCATTCTTAGAGATGTGAGGTGATACCTCATTGTGATTTTGATGTGCATTTCCTTCATGTTGAGCATCTTTTCCTGTGTCTCTTCACCATCTGATATCTTCTTTGGAGAAATGTCTGTTCGTGTCTTTTGCCCATTTTTTAATTGGATTATTTGCTTTTTTGGTGTTGTGTAAGTTTTTTATATTTTTTGGGTACTAACCCTGTATTGGATGTGTCATTTGCAAATACCTTCTCCCATTCAGTAGGTTGTCTTTAATTTTGTTGATTATTTACTTTGCTGTGCAGAAGCTTTTTATTTTGATGTAATCCCAAAGAGTTTAGTTTTGCTTTTGTTTCTCTTGACTCAGGAGACATATCTAGAAGAATGTTGTGTGGCCAGTGTCAGAGAAATTACTGACTGTGAGCCCTTCTAGGATTTTTATGGTTTTGGGTCTCACATTTAGGTCCTTAATCCATCTTTTTTTTTTTTTTTTCATTATAAGTTTATTTTGGTATGTGGTATAAGAAAGTGGTCCAGTTTCATTCTTTTGCATGTAGCTGTTCACTTTTTCCAACACCATTTGTTGAAGGAAGGTACTATCTTCTATTACATATTCTTGCCTCCTTTGTCAAAGATTAATGGTCATATAATCAATTTATGTTATGTTAATATTATATTATTTCTGGGCTCTATTTTGTTCCATTTATATATATATTTGTGTGTGTGTGCCAGTACTATACTGTTTAAAAATAATTTTTTTTAATGTTTATTTATTTTTGAAGGAGACAGAGACAGAGCGTGAGTGGGGCAGGGGAGACACAGAATCTGAAGCAGGCTCCAGGCTCTGAGCTGTCAGCACCCAGCCCGATGCGGGGCTGTAATTCACGAACTGTGAAATCATGACCTGAGCTGAAATTGGACACCTAACCAACTGAGTCACTCAGGCGCCCCTGTATTGTTTTGATTATTGTAGCTTTGTAGTATATCTTGAGATCTGGGATTGTGATACCTCCAGTTTTGTTTTTGTTTTCTTCCTTTTTTTTTTTTTATTTGAGAGAGTGCACGCACTCATGAGGGAGGGGCAAAAGGGGAGAGAGAGAGAGGGAGAGAATTTTTTTTTTTTAATATTTATTGTCAAATTGGTTTACATACAACACCTGGTGCTCATCTCAACAAGTGCCCTCCTCAATGCCCATCACCCACTTTCCCCTTGTCCCCACCCCCCATCAACCCTCAGTTCTCTGCATTTAAGAGTCTCTTATGGTTTGCCTCCCTCCCTCTCTGTTTGTAACTTTTTTTTTTTTTTTTTTTTTTTTTTTTTTTTGCCCTTCCCTTCCCCTATGGTCTTCTGTTGAGAGAGAGAATCTTAAGCAGGCTTCATGTTCAGCCTGGACCCCAATGTGGGGCTCAATCTCATAACTATGAGATCATGACCTGAGCTGAAATCAAGAGTCAGACGCTTAACTGACTGAGCCACCCAAGGACTCCTTTACTTTTCAAGATTGCTTTGGCTATTTGGGGTCTTTTGTGGTTCCATACAAGGATTAAGTGTTCCTGGCATTTTGATAGGGATTGTATTGAATCTGCAGATTGCTTTGGGTAGTATGGAAATTTTAACAATATTGGTTCTTCCATTCCATGAGCATGGAATACCTTTCCATTTGTGTTGTCCTCAATTCTTTCATCAGTGTTTTATAGTTTTCAGAGTACAAGTCTTTCACCTCCTTGGTTAAATTTGTTCTTAGGTATTTCATTATGTTTTAATATGTTTTGTCTTGATATTACTATAGCCACTCTATCTATTTTATGATTGTTTGCATAGTAAATCTTTTTTATCTATTCTTTAACTTATAATCTGTTTGTCTTTTTGAGCCTAAAGTGTGTCTCCTATAGATAGCATACAGTTGAATCTTCTTTTTCATGCAATCTAACACAACATATGCCTTTGATTGGATTGTTTGGTTCATTCACGTGTAGTGTTAATAATATGCTTGGATTTATTTCTGCTATTTAGCCTTTTATTTTCTGTATATCTTGTGTCTGTTTTTTTCCTTTAGTCTTTATATTGCCACATAGAAACTTTATGCCCATACAGGTCCATTCCCTACCCCTGCTTTAATGCTGTTACTATTAGGCATATGTCTACATGTGTTATACTCAGCAATATGTTGTTGTAGTTAAAACTTTATAAAATCTTAGGTTTTTTGAAGAATCTGGCAGAAGGTAGAATAACAAAGATATATTTGTAGTGATTGTTATATTAATCTACTTATCCCTTTTTTGTACTCTTCATTTCTTCCCTTTTTTTTGAGTTACTATCTGGTGTCATTTTCTTTTTTCATTAAAAAAAATTTTTTTTTTAATGTTTATTTTTGAGAGAGAGAGAGAGAACGAGAGAGAACGTGCCAGGAGGGGCAAAGATAGAGGGAGACGCAGAATCCAAGCAGGCTCCAGGCTCTGAGCTGTCAGCCCAGAGCCTGATGCAGGCCGAACCCATGAACTGTGAGATCATGACCTGAGCTGAAGTTGGAAGCTCAACGGACTGAGCCACCCAGGCGTCCCGTGGGGTCATTTTCCTATTCCATTGCACTCTGTTCCTGTTGATCTCCTTTGTGCTGTCATTATCAAATACATTTCTATGTTATAGGCCCAACAATACAGTTAGATATATATTGTTTGATATAGTTGCTTTTTAAATCAGTGAAAGGAAGAAAGGAGAAGTATGCCATTATACTGTCTTTTGCAATTACCTGCAATATTGCTTTGATTAGCCCTTTTTGTTGTTTTCTATAAGTTTGAATTACTCACTGGTGTCACTTGCTTTCATCCTGAAGAACATCCCTTAGTATTTTCTGTAAAATAGGTTTGTTATCAAGAAATTTTCTCTTTTGTTTATCTGGGGCTTGAATTATTTTTAATTGTGACAAAATAAATATAAAATTTACCATTTTAACCATTTTTAAGTGTGCAGTTTGATAATGTTAAATATATTAACATTGTTGTACAACCAATTTTCAGAACTCTTTTCATCTTGCAAAACTGAAGCTTTGTGCCCATTAAACACAACTTCCCATTCCTCTCACCCCAGCCTCTGGTAACCACCATGTTTATGTTTCTATGAATTTGACTACTTTAGTTACCTCATTTAAGCGGAATCTTAACAGTATATGTCATTTTGTGACTGGCTTACTTAGCGTGATGTCTTCAAGGTTCACTCATACTATAGAATATGTAGAATTCCTTTGTAGGAATATCCTTCCCTTTTAATATTTAATTCCCTTAATAATATTCCATTGTATGCACTTACCATATTTTGCTAATCCATTTATTTATCAATGGACACTTGGGACTGCTGCCAGTTCTTTGGGGTATATACCCAGAAGTGGAATTGATGGATCATATGGTAATTTTATTTTTAATGTTTTGAGGAACTATCGCACTGTTTTCCACAGTGGCTTTACCTCTTGCAGCACCATCAACAGTGCATGAGGGTTTCAGTGTTTCTACATTCTTACCAGCACTTATTTTCTGTTTCTTTTTTTTTTTTTTTGATGGTAGCCACCTTAAAGGGTATGAGGTGGTATCTTGTTGTAGTTTTGATTTCCATTTCCCTGATGTTTAGTGATGTTGAGCATTTTTTCATGTGGTTATTGGCCATTTGTATGTTTTCTTTGGTAAAGTGTCTATTCAGATCCTTTGCCTATTTTTTAATTGGGTTATTTGTCTTTTTATTATTGAGTTGTAATAGTTTTCATTATATATTCTAACTATGACTCTTTTATCAGATATATGACTTGCAAATATTTTTTTCTCCCATTCTGTGGTTTGTCTTTTTACTCTGTTGATAGTCTTTTGATGCGCAAGTTTTTTTTATTGTCATGAAGTCCAGTTAGTCTCTTTTTCCTTTTGTTACCTATACCAGGAAATCATTGCCAAATTCAGTATCATGAAGCTTTTGTTCCATGTTTTCTTATAAGAGTTCTCTTGTTTTAGGTCTTACGTTTAAGTCTTTGATCCATTTTAGTTAATTTTTGTATGTCATTTTGGGTAAAGTAGTTTACACTGTTTAAGATTTTCACCTTTTTGGTTAATTCCTAAATATTTTATTCTTTTTATTTTATTTTTTTGAATCACCGTTGAACCTTTTTTTTAATGTTTATTATTTTTGAGAGAGACTGTGTGAGCAGGGGAGGGGCAGAGAGAGAGAGAGGGAGACACAGAATCCGAAGCAGGCTCTGGGCTCTGAGCTGTCAACACAGGGCCTGATGTGGGGCTGGAACTCACAAACTGTGAAATCATGACCTGAGCTGAAGTCGGATGTTCAACTGACTCAACCACCCAGGTGCCCCCTAAGTTGTTTATTCTTTTTAATGCATTGTAAGTGGAATTGTTTTTGTAATTTCTTTTCACATTGTTTACTGTGTATAGAAATGCAATGGATTTTTGTGTGTTGACTTTGTATTCTGATACTTTGATGAATTAGCTTATTCTAACTGCGTGTGTGTAATCTTTAAAGTTTTCTCTATATAAGACTATATCATCTACAAATGAGATATTTTACTTTGTCCTTTCCAGTTTGGTTGCCTTTTATTTCCTTTTCTTGCTTAATGCTCTGGTTTGAACTTCCAGAACTATTTTGAATAGAAGTGGTGAAAGTCTTCATTCCTGATCTTACAGGAAATACTTTCAGTCTTTCACTATTGAATATGATGTTTGCTGTGGGTTTTTCATATCTGGTTCTTACTATGTTGAGGTAGTTTTCTTCTTTTTCTAGTTTGTTGAGTGTTTTTATTATGAAAGGGTGGTGGGGGCGCCTGGGTGGCGCAGTCGGTTAAGCGTCCGACTTCAGCTAGGTCATGATCTCGCGGTCCGTGAGTTCGAGCCCCGCATCAGGCTCTGGGCTGATGGCTCGGAGCCTGGAGCCTGTTTCCGATTCTGTGTCTCCCTCTCTCTCTGCCCCTACCCCGTTCATGCTCTGTCTCTCTCTGTCCCAAAAATGAATAAAAAACGTTGAAGAAAAAAAAAAAAAAAGGGTGGTGAATATTGTCAAATGCTTTTTCTGCAGCAGTTGAAATAATCATTTTGTTTTATCCTTAATTCTGTTAATGTGAGCTATTATGTTGATTGGTTTTTATATGTTGAACCACCCTTGTGTTCTTGGGTTAAATCCCACTGGAATATGGTATACAATCCATTTAATGTGCTATGAATTCTGTGCTAGTAAATTGTTATGGATTTTTGCTTCTGTGTTTATCAAGGATATTGATGTTAGTTTTCTTGTAGTGTCTTTGGCTGGCTGCTTCGTATCAAGGTAATACTAGCCTCATAGAATGAGTTAGGAAGTGTTCCTTCCTCTTCAATTTTTTGGGAATGTTCTAGGAAGATTGATGTTCATTCTTTTTTTTTTTATTAAAAAAAATTTTTTTTAATGTTTTATTCATTTTTAAGACAGAGAGACAGAGCTTGAGCAGGGGAGGGGCGGAGGGAAAGGGAGACCCAGAATCCGAAGCAGGCTCCAGGCTCCAAGCTGTCAGCACAGAGCCCGATGCGAGGCTCGAACCCACAAACCGCGAGATCATGACCTGAGCCGAAGTCGGACGCTCAACCGACTGAGCCACCCAGGTGCCCTTGTTCATTCTTTTCTAATTGTTTGGTAGAATTCTGTAGTGAAGCCATCTGGTCCTTGGCTTTTCCCTGTTGGGAGGTTTTTGATTACCAATTTAGTCTTCTTGCTAGTTACAGGTTTGTTCAGATTTTCTAATCTTTCATGATTCAGTGTTGGTAGAATGTGTGTTTCCAGGAATTCATGCATTTCTTCTTTGCTGTCCAATTTGTTGGTATAGAATTGTTCATACTGTTCTCTTATAAGCCTTATTTCTGTGCCATTGCTTGTAATTTTTCCTCTTTAATTTTCTGATTTTATTATCTTGAGTCTTTTTTCTTTTTTCTTAGTCAATCTAGTTAAGGGTTTGCCAATTTTGTTGGTCTTTAAAAAAACTCAGCTATTAGTTTCACTGATTTTTTTTTTCCAGTATTTTGTTTATCTGTGCTCCATTGTTTATTATTTCTTTCCTTATGCTTGCTTTAGGTTTAGTTCATTGTTCCTTGAGGTGTAAGTTAGGCTATCAATTTGATATCATGATTTTTTTTTTAATATACACATACTACCCTTTTAGCATTGCTTTCGCTGTATCACATAAGTTTTGGTATTTTGTGTCTTCATATTCAGTTGTGTCAAAGTATTTTTTATTTTCCCTTGTGACTTCTTGTTTGGCCCATTAATTTTTTGAATATGTGTTTAAATTATACATATTTTGGAAATTTACAGGTTTTTTTCTGTGCTATTGATTGCTAGTTTCATTCTATTGTGATTGGGAAAAATACGGTATATTTCAGTCTCCTTGAATTTGTTAAGACTTGTTTTGTGGCCTAACATGTTCTGCCCTAAAGAATGTTCCATGTGTACTTGAGAAAAATGTATATTCTGCTGTTTTTAGGTGGAGTGTTCAGTATATGTGTGTTAGGTCCCATTGGTCTACAGTGTTACTCAGTTCCTCTGTTTCCTTACTGTTCTGTATGGTTGTTTTATCTGTCCATTATTGAAAGTGAGGTATTGAAATCTCTTAATATTACTGTGTTGCTGTGTATTTCTCCCTTCAAGTCTTTAAAAATTTGCCCAATTGATTTAGCTCTTTAAAAATTTGCCCAATTGATTTAGTATTTGAGTGCATAAATAGTTGTAATTCTTATATCTTCTTGGTGATTTGATTTGACCCTTTTATGATTATATAGTGTCCTTTGGCTTGTAATAGGTTTTTTAAAGAATACTTATTTATTTTGAAAGAGAAGGAGAAAACATGAGCAGGGGAAAGGCAGAGAAAGAGGGAGAGAAAAATCCCAGATAGGCTCCATGCTGTCTGCAGAGCCAGACACGGGGCTTGAACCTATGAACCATGAAATCATAACCCAAGCCAAAATCAAGAGTCAGATGCTTAACCAACTAAACCACCCAGGTGCCCCTTGTCTTGTAACAATTTTTGATTTAAAATCTATTTTGTCTGAACTTGGTATACCACTTCTGTGCTTTTTTGGTTACCATTTGCATGGACTATCTTTTTCCATCCTTTCATTTTTCAACCTATATGTGTCCTTAGATCTAAATTGTTATTTCATAGACAGCATAAAGACTACTACCTTTTAATATTAAAAACTTAGGGAGGGACTCTTTCAAACTTTAATTTATACCAAAATCATTTAATCTCAGATGAAGAGTTGCTGATGACACTTGCTTAGTTTTGAAGCATTCATCTTTTAAATCCTTCAAGCATTTAGGTTATATTCAGAGGTAATGGGGGGAAGGTTAATCAAACATATGGGAATATATTAAGAATGAGTTTTCTTGATGAAGTCTAAACAAGTAGGTGATAAGAATAGGAAAATCTGGGGAAGGGATTTTTAATAAGAACTTTTCTTTTAGCATTTAATTTTGACTTTTAGGTTTTCTTTAAACTGATAAAAGTGAGGGGGTAGTGTTTTTTTTCTCACACATTGGATTAGTTCTCAAAGTGCTGGTTTCTTAATATTGTATCATTGGTTTTCTACAAATATCCTAACGAAGTGAACTCTCTTTATCAGCTGTTGTGAATCAGCTCTTTTCAAAGGTGATAGATACACCATGGTCCACAACCAGCATTATTGAGCTACAGTGAATAGCCATTTTGAACATTCATTTTGGCATTCTTCTTTCCTAGAAGGCTCAAAGAAGACTAACTGTGCCAAAACATTGGCTATATTGTTACATACTTAGGGATTTCAGATTGCCAGATTGCATTTGCAAAACAATTTTCTTTGCCTTTTATTCTTTGTCCCTTAAACATTGCCATTGAAGCAAGATGGGTATGTACCATGGTTCTTTACCTTTAGAGAAAAACCTCTTGGAATAGTTGATATCTTAGAAATCTCTGTAGTTCTTGAATAGATTTTCAATATGCTGGCCTTTTTGTGACCAAAAGCACATTCTTGTAAGTCCTCTGTAAAAATGTTTTGTTAATATAGTAACAGTGTTTTAATTCTGGAAAAAAATATGATAACTTGAGGTTTCCTTCAGAGGCTCTTTCACATTTGTGGTTAATATTTTGTTAGAATTCATCTTTTCTTGACTCATAACTGCCTGTTTTACTTTTATAACTTCTTCCCCTTTTATGGACATTGTATCTTTATTTTTTTGAGGATCTGACTTATTCATTTTAAAGTTTTTGAAAATATAGTTTATAATTGCATTTTTAGCAGGAGTGTTTTTTTGTTTTGTCTTTGGGTACACCCTTCTCTATCTGGTGTTCTTGTGGTTGTCTCTACCTTGGCCCTTGTGTCTGCTTTTTTAAAAGAGAGGTCTTTTTTTTTTTTCAGTGTTCATTTCTTTTTTTTTTTTTTTTAATTTTTTTTTTAACGTTTATTTATTTTTGAGACAGAGAGAGACAGAGCATGAACAGGGGAGGGGCAGAGAGAGAGGGAGACACAGAATCTGAAACAGGCTCCAGGCTCTGAGCGGTCAGCACAGAGCCTGACGTGGGGCTCGAACTCCCGGACCATGAGATCATGACCTGAGCCGAAGTCGGATGCTTAACCGACCAAGCCACCCAGGCGCCCCATAATGTTCATTTCTTTTTGAGAGAGGGAGTATGCGATAGTGGAGGAGGGGCAGAAAGAGAGAGGTGGGGGATCCAAAGCCAGCTCTGCGCTGACACAGGGTTCTAAGGAACTGCGAGATCATGACCTGAGCCGAAGTCAGACACTTAACTGACTGAGCCACCCAGGCGCCCCAGAAGAAGAAGTCTTATATTGAAGCTTTGGGTTTTTATTGTCCAGGGATACTGGAGAAATCTCAGGAACCAGTCCCTGAGCCAGTTGGTGACTTTGACCTAAGTCATTTTTGTTTGATTGCCTTGGATCTGTTCCGTTTGCATTGCTTCAGCCTTGGGCTACAGTCACAGCTTTTATTGTCTTTCACAGGTGAGAGAGCCCTGCTCTAACCCCTGTCTCACAAAATGAGCCTTAAGTTTGTTCCCACCGTCCATACTATGAGTTGATTTTAGTCCCCATTTGTAGGGTTAATTTCTTAGGTGTCTTAAATAGTAAGATTTTAAAACCAATAACTTGCTTGTTTCTGCTTGCTTTTACTTCTAGGACTATAGGAGGTTAAGGAACTGCTGTGGTTTATTGGAAAGTATGTTGAGTTCTAACTGGATAACCTTAAGACTTTTTGTAATTTTTTTTTTTTTACTTAAAATTTTTTTTCATTTATTTATTTTTGAGAGACAGAGACAGGGAGTGGGTGGGGGCAAAAAGAGAGAGGGAGGCACAGAATCCAAAGCAGGCTCCAGGCTCTGAGCTGTCAGCATAGAGCCAGATGCGGGGCCTGAACCCACCAACCGCGAGATCATGACCTTAGCTGAAGTCAGACGCTTAACCAACTGAACTTCCCAGGTGCCCTGTTTTTTTATTTTTAAGTGAAAGTAGTAATTTGGACAGTGGTTGTGAAGTTGAAATGTTATATATATGAAAGTACTTTATAAACTTAGAAATATAGCTAAAGTTTAGATTTTATTATTGTTTAACAATAGTGATTGTTTATCACCATCGTTCATCACTATTTAAATCTGCTTTTGATTTTCAGGTTGTTCCATTGACCTGTCATGTATGGCAACAGTCACTATATCAAGACAATAGTGGTATACAGATTTCTGATGCTAATGTAGTCTCTGTGAAAAAAACAGCTCAGTGGGATTCTGGAGATGATCAGGTATGTCTTATGTAACTGGGAAATTATTTTTCTTTTCATAAGCTGCATGAGAAATTCTGATTCAGCTTTGAAGAATGGTAAGGGGTGAATTACTTTTTTTTAAACATTTTTTTTTTTCAACGTTTATTTATTTTTGGGACAGAGAGAGACAGAGCATGAACGGGGGAGGGGCAGAGAGAGAGGGAGACACAGAATCGGAAACAGGCTCCAGGCTCTGAGCCATCAGCCCAGAGCCCAATGTGGGGCTCGAACCCACGGACTGCGAGATCGTGACCTGGCTGAAGTCGGACGCTTAACCGACTGCGCCACCCAGGCGCCCCAGGGGTGAATTACTTTAATATTCCATTTTTCTAATAGATCTTTGATAATCTTAGTTGTGTAGAATAGCATTTCACTTTTTTTTTTGTCTCAGGACTCCTTTATATTCTTCAAAAGTATTTTAAGTATCTTTTATTTATATGGACTATCTATATTGATATTTAGCTTACTAGAAATTAAAACATTTAAAAATATTTTTAAAATAACAAACCCATTATATATTAATATAAATAATGTATTTTAAAATGAAAAATAACTATTTTCCAGGACAAAGAATTAGTTGGGAGAGTGGCATTGTTTTATATTTTTGCATATCTATTTATTGTATGTATTGTATGTATATGTAAAATAACAAATTGGCTTTTATGACGGCTGAGAATTCTCAAGATTCACAACCTGGAGACCCAGGAATGCTGATAGTATAGTTGTAGTCTGAATCCAGAAGCCTGAGAACCAGGAGAATTAATGGTGTAAGTTCCAGTTTGAGTCTTGAAGGGCTAAGGACCAGGCCAGCTGATGGTGTAAGTTCTCTGAATCTGAGTTTAAAGGTAGGAGAATACCAATGTACTAGCTCAAAGACCCATCAGGCTGAGAGAGTGAATTCTCTCTTGTTTAGCCTTTTGTTCTGTTCGGGGCTTTAAATGGATTGGATGAGGCTTGGCCACATTGGGAAGGGCAATCTGCTTTACTTAGTCTGTGGATCAAATGTTAATCTCATCTAGACACACAGACATACAGAATAATGTTTAACCAAATATCTGGGCACCTGGTGGCTCAGCCAAGTTGACACGTAAAATTAACTATCACAACTGGATTCTGTTATCTGCTTCTGCATTTAGTCTGTTGGGATACGTTGAAGTATATGAAGAAAATCTGGCCTTACATAGATACATAGAAAAGGGAGGCCCACATAGATGCCTGAAAGAGCATCTATGACTTCCAGGTATCCTTGGACCACACTTTGAGAACCACTGATCTAGAGCATAGTTATAAATTTAGAAGAAATAGAAAAATTGTGAGCAGATAGGGAAAAAGTTCATACATGTTTGTTGGAGGAAAAATGCACCCTTACTCAAAATGGTTAAATATTTAAGGTTGATTATCTAATAAGTTGGGTATCAGATTTCTTCTGGTACCTTCAATTTCCCCTAAATTGCAGTGATTATTTATTTGATGCAAAATATGGAAGAAGGAGATTTGCTATCATCAATGGCAAGGGGTTAAAAGAAACCTTAACAGAAAATGCATAGCACTTGGGGCCATTAAATGGAAGGGGGATTGCAGTGGATTAACTTGTGTGCCCCCAAATGTGTTGAAGTCCTAATCCCCAGTACCTTAGAATGTGTCCGTATTTGGAAACAGGGTGATTGCAGATATAACTTAGATGAGATCATACTGGAGTAGGGTGGACCCTTAATCCAATATGACTGTTACAAGAGACAAGAACAGTATGCGAAGAGAGAGACACCCAGGTAGAAGTTGGCCCTGTGAAGACAGAGGCAGAAGTTGGAGATAGACTTGCACAAGCCAAGGAATGCCTGGGGTTACCAGAGGGTAGAAGAGGTAAAGAAAGATGCTCCCCTAGAGGCTTTGGATGGAGCATGACCCTGCCAACCCTTGGTTTCAGACTGCCAGCCTCTAGAACTGTGAGAGAATAATGTTGTTTTGAGCCGTCCAGTTTGTGTAACTTTGTTATGGCAGCCGTAGGAAATGAATATAGGGATATACCCCCAAATAGTTTAATATTCTCTGAGGACATGTTTATGGTAGAGCATGGTTTAAAAATAGATATCCTACTTTTTGTTCCTGTCTTATGAAATCTATGCCATGAAAAAAATACATACACAACGGATAGGTCCTGTAGCTCTTCATTTCTGCCTTTATGCCTGGATTCCTTAGCATAGCTGGAGCATTATGCCACTTTCTAATTTCCTCCCCTCTTTTCTCCTTTTTATTCTGCTCATTCATCTTTATTGCTCTTGTCTAAGTTAGTTTTCATTATTCATTAAAAACTATAGCTCTTGCTACACTGTTCTCAGTTTCTTTCACTTCAGCTTACATTACTCATGTAGTGCCTAAAACTCTTGGATCTTTGATCTAACCTGCAGAGATCTTTTCCTACATTCCTCCTCCTAAACCTCTCTTACCCCCATTAGGTTATTCATCTCATGTCACAGTCTAGACCATGTCACCTCCAGCAACTTGAATACAAATGTCTCATCCTCTCTTCTCCTCCAACTGCTGTTTGATTTAATACTCTGCTCCCTGTTAAATGAAATTTTTAAGAGTTTTCTCTCCATTTCCTGCTATGTTAACCTCATTGATGTATAATTTAATCTAGTAAACTTCACTCTTAGGTATACAGTTTGATGAGGTTTCACAAATATATACAGTCATATAACCACTATCACATTTGAGATATACAAGACAGCCATCACCTCAAAAAAGTTCCCTTGTGCCACATTGTAATCAGTTATCTCCCCCATCCTTAGTCCTTGGCAACCACTGATCTGATTTCTGTCCCTATAGTTTTGCCTTTTCAGAATTACAGTGTATAGACTTTTGAATCTGGCTTCTTTCACTTAGCACATGCTTTTAAGATTTATCCATATTGTTGTATGAATCAGTAGTTCTTTTTAATTTTATATTGCTGAGGAGTATTCCATACAGGTATAGGTTTTTGGGTAGACAAATGGTTTCATTTCTCTTGGGTAGATACTTAGGATTGGGATTGCTGGCTGGTAAAGTAATTGTATGTTTAATGTTATAAGAAAGTGCTAAACTATTTTCCAAAGTGGTTGTGCCATTTTGCTTTCCCCCACAGTGTGTGAGAGTTCTAGTTGATTTGTGTCCTTGCCAGCTCTTGGTATTATCAGTATGTGTGTACGTATATATGTATGTATGTATATATTTTAATTTAAATTCAAGTTAGTTAACATATGGTGTAGTATTGGTTTCAGGAGTAGAAATTAGTGATTCATCACTTATGTACGACACCCAGTGCTCATCCCAACAAGTGCCCTCCTTGATATCCATCATCACCCATGTAGCACATCACCACCCCCCAGACCCTGCCACCTTCCCTCCAGCAACCCTCAGTTTGTTGTCTGTATTTAATAGTCTCTTATGGCTTGCCTTCCTCTCTTTTTTTTTTTTTAATGTTTATTTAAAAAAAAATTTTTTTTTTAACGTTTATTTATTTTTGAGACAGAGGGAGACAGAGCATGAATGGGGGAGGGTCAGAGAGAGAGGGAGACACAGAATCTGAAACAGGCTCCAGGCTCTGAGCAGTCAGCACAGAGCCTGACATGGGGCTCGAACTCACGGACTGTGAGATCATGACCTGAGCCGAAGTTGGACGCTTAACCGACTGAGCCACCCAGGCGCCCCTAATGTTTATTTATTTTTGAGAGAGAGAGAGAGACCGAGCATGAGCAGGGGAGGGGCAGAGAGAGAGGAGACACAGAATCTGAAGCAGGCTGCAGGCTCTGAGCTGTCAGCACAGAGCCTGATGCGGGGCTCGAACTCACAAACTGTGAGATCATGACCTGAGCCGAAGTCTGATGCTTAACCAACTGAGCCACCCAGGCGCCCCAGCCTTCCTCTCTGTTTTTATCTTATTTTATTTTTCCTTCCCTTCCCTCATGTTCATCTGTTTTGTTAAATTCTACATATGACTGAAGTTATATTAGTCTTTCTGTGACGTATTTCACTCAACATAATACACTGTAGTTCCATCCACATTGTTGCAAATGGCAAGATTTCATTCTTTTTCATCACCAAGTAGTATTCCATTGTGTGTGTGTGTGTGTGTGTGTGTGTGTGTGTGTGTGTGTGTGTGTGTGTCTGTGTGTGTCTGTGTGTGTCTGTGTGTGTATATGTATGTGTATACCAGACACTCAATATCTTCTTTATCCATGCATCAGATGATGGACGTTTGGGCTTTTCCCATAATTTGGCTATTGTTGATAGCACTGCCATAAACATTGGGGTGCATATGCCCCTTTGAATTAGTGTTTTTATATCCTTTGGATAAATACCTAGTAGTGCAGTTTCTGGGTTATAGAGCAGTTCTATTTTTAATTTTTTGAGGAACTTCCATACTCTTTTCCAGAGTGGCTGCACCAGTTTTTTTGTTTCAAATTTTTTGGCCATTCTAGATGCATTATGGTATCTCATTGTGGTTTTAATATGCATTTTCCTGATGACTAATGATATTGTGCATCTTTCTGTGTGTTATTTGCCACCCATGTTTCTTCTTTAACATAGCGTCTTTTAAGATCACTTCCCTTTTTTTAATGGCTGATTTGTTCCACTTGTTGAATTTGGGAATTCTTTATAAATTCTAGATGCAAGACCTTTATCAAACATGTTTTGCAAGTATTTTCTCCCACTTTATGATTTTTTCTCCAAATTCTATATATCTTTTAAGTGCAGAAGCTTCAATTTTGATGAAGTTGGTGTATTGATTTTGTTTTTTTATGGTTTATACTTCTTGTGTTCTGAGAAATACTGGCCTAATCCTATGTCACAAAGATTTTTTCCTGTCTATTTTTCCAGTACAAGATTTCGCAGCCTTGGCCCTTTTGACATTTTGGGCCAGATGGTTCCTTATTGTGCGGGGCTGTCCTGAATGTTGTAAGGTGTTTAGCAGCATCCTTGACCTTTCTCCATTAGACATCAATAATATTTCTCCATGTTATAAACATGAAAAATGTCTCCAAAAATTGCCAAGTGTCCCGTGGTAGAGGGGAGAGGGTGGTGTCAAAATTTTACTGAGTTGAGAACCACGGTTTCTGAAGTTTTATAGTTCTAGCCTTTATATTTACATCTGTGATCCATTTTGAGTTGGTTTTTGTATGTGATGTGAAGGATCCAGCTTCATTTTTTTTACATATGAAAATCTAATTGTCATTCCACCACTGTTTGCTGTAAATATGGTCTTTTTCTCTAGTGCTTACTTGGCATCTTAATCAAAAACGGATTTGGGGCGCCTGGGTGGCTCAGTCGGTTGGGTGTCCGACTTTGGCTCAGGTCATGATCTCACGGTCCCTGAGTTCGAGCCCTGTGTCGGGCTCTGTGCTGACAGCTCAGAACCTGGAGCCTGCTTCAGATTCTGTGTCTCCCTCTCTCTCTGCCCCTCCCCTGCTCAAGCTCTGTCTCTGTCTCTCTTAAAAATAAAAATAAACCAAAAAAAAAAAAAATTAAAACAGATTGACTGTATATGTTGGTCTATTTCTGGACTCTCTATTCCATTGATTTATGTGTCTGTTATTTCAATCCCACATTCTTAATTATTGTACTGTCTTGAAATCAGGTGGTGTGAGTTCTCCCCCTTTGTTCCTCTTTTGAAAAATGGTTTTGTTTATGCTAGGTTTTTTAAATTTCTATATAAATTTTAAAATCAGGTTGGTCATTAAAAAAACCTCAAATTTTGATTAAGATTGCTTTGAGTCTGTACATCAATTTGTAGAGAATTGACATCTTAATAATATTTGAGTTCTCTAATCCACAAACACAGCAGTTCTTTTAGTTTTAGTTAGGTGTTTAATTTTTTTCATTAGTGTTTTGTTGTTTTCGGTATACCCAGCTTAACACATGTTTGTGTTACACTTCCTTTTTTTTAAAACATTGTTTTTATTGAAGGGTAATTTTACTGATGTTTTTAAAAATTTCAATTTCCTTTTCATTGCAAGTATATAGAAATATAAATGACTTTTTATATTGACCTTTTATCCTGTGACCTTGTTAATCACATTTACTGGTTTTAGTAGTAGCTCTTTTGTGGATTTTTAAAAGTAATATCAACTATATTTTTTTCCTTTTAAGTATATATGCCTTATGTCACTGGTTATTTACTTATTATTTTACTTAATCTCCTTTGTGTTCTCACCTCAACTCAGTGAAAGCAAGTTTTGCCAACATTTGTATAACTGAATACAGTGAGCACTTTTCTGTCCTCATCTTAGGTACAATAAATAGCATTTGACACTGTTAACCATTGCTTAACTTAATTAAAATTATTTCCTTTCTTAGCTTCTGCCGGTTTTCTTTCTACTTTTGTGCTATTCTATTTCCTTTGTTGCTTTATCTTCAGACAGAGAGACAGAGCACAAGCGGGGGAGGGTAAGAAAGAAGGGGAAACATGGAATTCAAAGTAGGCTCCAGGCCCTGAGCTGTCAGCACAGAGCCCAATATGGAACTTGAACTGTGAGATCATGACCTGAGCTGTAATCAAGAGTTGGATGCTCAACTGAGTCACCCAGGTGCCCTGAAAAAATATTTTTTTAATTTTTTTTTTTTTTGAGCTAGAGAGAGAAGGGGGGGGGGGCGCAGAGAGAGAGGGAGACATAGGATCTGAAGCAGGCTCCAAGCTGTAAGTGTCAGCACAGAGCCCAGTGTAGGCTTGAACCCACGAACCGCGAGATCATGATCTGAGCCGAAGCTGGATGCTTAACTCAGTTACCCAGGCGCCCTAGAAAAAATTTTTTTTGACACAGTGTTTTTAAAATTTCAAAATAGAACACTTTAAAGTGCATATGGAGTGCATATTTGGCCACAGGTCCCATCACTCCCTAATTCCAGGTGGATTTACTCATTTCTGTTACCTCCCTCGCCCTGTATACATTTGAGTTTTTGACTTTTGCTTGAAGTGTTGGGATGTTT
Organism: Felis catus; assembly: GCF_018350175.1. Classification (NCBI taxonomy): domain Eukaryota; kingdom Metazoa; phylum Chordata; class Mammalia; order Carnivora; family Felidae; genus Felis; species Felis catus. The sequence goes on from NC_058370.1 coordinate 89,778,400, forward strand.
TGATTCTCATCTAGATCTGGGGGTTTAAATATACCTGTATACTTAAAAATCCCAAATTTGTATCTCTAATCTTCATTTCTCCCTCAAAATTTGTTTATATTCACTGCTTATTTGTTATCCCTACTCATATCTGTCAAAAACATTAAGGATTTGAGGGTCTTTTTATATTGATCAAAAAGGTATAACACAAGCAATCATTGTGTGATAGAAACATAACAACAGAGTATACAGAAGCTTGTGATGACCACTGGATGTTGTAGGTAAGTGTTGAATCACTAAATTGTACACCTCAAACTAATATTACACTGTATGTTAACTAACTGGAATTTAAAAACCAAAAAAAAAAAAAACAAAAAACAAAAAAACCCGAAATATGCAGAAAGAAAAGGAATGTAGAAGAGGGATGTTTTAAAATTTTATTTTATGATGGGAAATTATAAGTACGTTTGGGGAGAGGTATGATTTAGTATAGAGGGAAAATGGATGAAGAAAAGCAGGAGAATCATTATAGGAAGGCAATCGTCGAAAAGAATGAAGGGGTCCCTGGGAGGCTCAGTCGGTTCTGTGTCCAACTCTTGATTTTGGGTCATTATCAGGATCTCACAGTTTGTGAGCCTGAGCCCTGCATTGGGTTCTGCGCTGACAGCATAGAGCCTGCTTGGGATTCTCTCTCTCCCCCTCTCTCTCTGCCCCTCTGGCACTTGCACTTTCTCTCTCTCAAAATAAATAAACTTTAAAAAAGAAAAAAAGAATGGAATAAGATGGGAAGGTTGGTGACAGACTTCTTTTAAGTCACAAAATGAAATTGGGGTTGTAGATCTGGTGATAGGAAGATAAGGAAGTTCCATCTCATGCCTTTCACTTAATTGAAGTCGATGAGGTCATCATTTGAAAATGAGGAAGAAGGAGAGTTCAGTTCTGAGGAGAGACTCAGCTGATGTTACCTTTAGAATCTGTCTTTAGCAAGTCAGTTCACCGGGAAAATACAGTAGGATTTCCAGGCAACGCTGAGTGCCCTTGAGGTTTAGTGTCATCAATTTAAAGGACAAACCATCTGGGTTTGTGCTTTACTCAGCAGTGTGCTGCTGCTTGGATTCAAATAAGGAGAAGGTTCGACTAGAATTGAGCTTTTGCCAGGCAAATAGGATGGTGGGAGAAAAGGGCAGGAAAGTTAAAGATGTTTGCAAGGCAGCGGTTATGAGGATGATATGAAGACGACTGTGAACTCTCAGAGTGGTAAAGAGGAAAATACAGCTGAGAAAGGAATTATAAAAAGTGTAAATGTGGTAGGATAGTTGTTTTAATGAGGTTAAAGAATTACTGAAGTGGAGCTAGAGTAGAGTAAGAGATCTGAGGAGGCCAGAGTGTGGGCGGGAGAACAGATACCTCTCTTATAGGAGTGAGGAATAAACTATGGGACCAGGCTCAAACCAGGCTCAAGGAGGCTGAGAGATAAAAGTTAGGGACTAGAGATTTTGCTGTAGTGAGAGTCACACAATGACTAGAATTCCCCTGCTTTAAAACCCTTCTTTGGCCCACTATGTTCTATAGAATGGAGTATTCTCAAAAGAAAAAATTTAAAGTTAAACGCCTTTTATTTTTAAGTATTAAAAACATGTTTCCAGCAGTGATTTGGTGCTCTAGGTTGGTCGAATTTATTCAGCATGGAAGGGATTGAGATAGTTTGGAATGCTAAAGGTCTGTTACATAATCCCATAAACCACAGATGAGTAGTGTTAATATTTTAGAATCTTATGCCTTAATGTTTTTTTGCTGCATATATTTATTTATTTATTTATTATTATTATTTTTTTAATTTTTTTTTCAACGTTTTTTATTTATTTTTGGGACAGAGAGAGACAGAGCATGAACCGGGGAGGGGCAGAGAGAGAGGGAGACACAGAATCGGAAACAGGCTCCAGGCTCTGAGCCATCAGCCCAGAGCCTGACGTGGGGCTCGAACTCCCGGACCGCGAGATCGTGACCTGGCTGAAGTCGGACGCTTAACCGACTGCGCCACCCAGGCACCCCTGCTGCATATATTTATATAATTGATAATAGGTAGTGGATAGTTGTGTATCTTTTTTTTTTTTAACATACTAAAAGAGCTTTTGATTAATGAATTTTAAATAATGGAATTAACTTCAAAGATGAAAGTGTTGTTTGAGAAAATCATTCTAAATTATAATACATCTTCTTTTTGTAGATTCTAGGTCATTTGGGAGTGAAAACATTTATATTCTCTTTAAAAAACATTTGAATTGGTCAAGAAAGAAGAGTCCAGTAACAGACTATTTACAAAATCATGAAAATCAATAGATTATGTATCCAAGTATGTAGATTGCCATGATATAATGTCATTTTCTCATTTTCAAACAAATAAATAAATAAATAAATATCAAATGAGTTTATTATTTGACCAAAGATTTTAGATAAAAGGTGAACAACTATAGGAAGAGGAAACATAATAAAAAGGAAAACAAATAAATTTAGAAAATACAATAAAATTGCTAAATTCAAGATAAAAACAATGGCTACATTTCTGAAAAATCCAGTCAAGAGAAAAAGCCCTAATGAAATAAGCTTAATACAAATGTATTAAAGCTTATAGAGTTGGACTAGTACTACTAAAGAGGTAACTGAGAAAGTTAAAATAATACCAGCTATCAACAAGGTTTCTGGACCTAATAGGTTTACTGGTGAAATATTTTCTATTTTTAGAGAAAGTTTAATTTACTTGTATAAAATAAATATAGAATGAAATTATAGAACAAGGTTAGAAAACAAAAGCAAGGCATTCTAAAATCCTGATTAAGACTATATATGAGTGAAAATGTTAAAGACCAGACTAGCAAATATGATTAAAAGTCTGATCTACCACTGCCAAGTAACCAATGTTGCAATAGAAAAAAAATTCATTGCAATATGTTATCAGACTTAATTGGAAAAAAAAAAGATAACTATAATATACTTTGATCAAAGTTGAGCTCATTCCTAATCAGATTAATTAAATATGAAAATAAAAGTGTACTTTCATAGCCTGATAGGAAGAATATCTTTATTAACCAATACGAAATTTAAAAGGAAAATGCCGATAAAATTGTTTGCTATTAGTCTGTAATTCAGCATTGCTACTTAGTATAGTATGGTCTGTGGATTGGTGCCAATCCATGAATTGGTTGTTATTGGTCTGTCAAGAGATAAGTACAAGAATATAAAAGAAGTAGGGAAAACTGTTCCCTCCCATATATATTTTGAGAAGCGTTGCTCTCAATCATGCCTCTATTGTAAGAGTAAACATTTGAAAGAGACACATGTATCATTATTCATGGATGATGTGATAATGTTATATAATGAGAAGAGCCAAGAGTCCTCCAGAAACCAGCATAGCTAATTAAGAATTCAGTAAAGTGGTCACATATAGAGCATCTTGTAGCTTTTTTTCAGTTTTGTGATCAGATGGTAAGATTTCATCACGTAGAACCATATGTATTTATTGTTTTAGTGATGAGAACTGTTAAAGAATAGGAGAAATGCCAGTGATATAACGTGTTAAAAGATGGGTAGTAATGGGAAAAAGGTCTAATGTAGTTAATATTGTGAAAAACATACAGAAAGAACAGTTTTAATTTTTCCAAACATTGTGATGAGAATGTCATCATATAGGAAGCTATATGCTACATGAGTGGATATTTAAAGCTAAATATTATATCCATATTTTAATATTTATCTTTGAGAGAGAGAGAGAGAGAGAGAGAGAGAGAGAGAGAGAGCGTGCACGCGAGCATGAGCCGGGGAGGGGCAGATTGAGGGAGACAGAGGATCGGAAGCAGCTCTGCACTGACAGCAGCAAGCCCGATGTAGGGCTTGAACTCACAAACTGCAAGATCATGACCTGAGCCGAGGTTGGATGCTCAACTGACTGAGCTACCCAGGGCCCTTCTTTTATTTTTTTTAATGCATGTTTATTTTTGAGAGAGAGAGAGAGAGAGAGAGAGAGAGAGAGAGAGAGAGAGAGAGAGAGAGACAGTGCAAGCAGGGGAGGGGCAGAGAGAGAGGGAGACACAGAATCCGAAGCAGGTTCTAGGCTCCGAGCTGTCATCCCAGAGCCTGACGTGGGGCTCGAACTCATGAACTGCGAGATCATGACCTGAGCTGAAGTCGGACACTTAACCAACTGAGCCACCCAGGTGCCCCAAATCTAAATATTAACGTATATGGTAACTCAGTTAATTACTTAGCATATTTTTCTTTAAAATTATTGTTTTAGAGAACAGAATCTTGGCATTGTCTTCCTCAAGAGATGGATTCTTCCCACACTTTGGATACAACCCACACCAGTTTTAATATGAGAGAGGAAAGGACCAAAGTGACAGGCTTCCCCTCTCTGGAGGAAGGTGTATTGACCCAACCGGAAAATCAAGTAAAGGAACCCAAGAGAGATCTCTTATGTTCACCGCTGCTAGGTAATGCCTCTTTATTTTTAACTAGTAGTAATACCTCAAATTTGTAAAAATACTTTTGGGGGGGGAGTGGCTACAGGTCCTGTATCTAAATCCTTTCTTGAGTTGAGGAGCTTTATAGAGCCATCCTCAAGGGTATTAGCTTATTTCTGGTTTTCTACACTGGCCAGCTGGACTAGTTACGTTAAATGCGCACTCTCCCCTCATTTTGTTATGTTCTATTCCTCACAGAAGGCAGAAAAGTGATCATTTCCTCTCTAGTGGGTATACCTCCTCAGCCCAGAATTTGTGGATTTTTCCTTGGGGTAAACTGTATATTATCCTTTGACAACTTCTGTCAACAATGGAGACTCCATGATCCTTAAAAAAGCAAATGTTTATGTTTACCTCATTAGATACCTAGGAGTACTTAAGGCATATGTTATTCTCAGTTTTCAGACCCCCAAATTAAGATTAAAAGGTTAAATGACTTGTTTGAGGTAGATCTTATTGGTTTCTTCCATTTAATGTGGAACTGACTTATTAGCTCTTTACAGAGGTAAATTTTTTTTTAAGTCTATTTATTTATTTTGAGAGAGTATGTGGGGAAGGAGCAGATAGATAAAGAGGGAGAGAGAGAATCCCATGCAGGCTCTGTGCTGTCAGTGTGAAACCTGACGTGAAGCTTGATCCCACAACCCTGGGATCATGACGTGAGCCAAAACCAAGAGTTGGATGCTTAACTGATTGAGCCACCTAGGTGCCCTTTACAAAAGGTAAACTTTAAATGCTTTTCAAATCATAAAGGTAGGAGGTAGAATTGTGTTATTACTACTTTGGGTCAGAAGAATGTTTAACGAGTATGGTAATTTAAATTTTGTCATGCCTAAATGACATTGAGACAAACATTATTTTCTTCTTTCTGCTTTATTCAGGTTTTTTTTCGAAATTTGAGAAAAATGCATCAATCACATTTTAAAATTAGCCTTTGACAGGGGAATGAGATTTAACCACGATGTTGTCTTGTCAGAGTTTTATAGAGGAGCACAAATAGGAGTTAATTCAGCAAGTTCTTTTCAAACACAAGCCAAGGCTATCCAAATCAAAATATTGGCGCCAGTGTATTTTATGATGTGGATCATCAAAGTCAGTTTTAGTTTCACATTTTAAGAAAGATGTTGACAGCATTAGAATTCCTTTGTGAGAAGAGATGAGTATGACTGTAGATGAAAGAAGACTTTGCTATGATCAGGTGTTTGAAGCACTGTCAAGCTAAAGAGGAAGGAACTTACCGTTCATTCATTCATTCGTTGAACAAATATCTAAGTGTCTATGGTGTGTTTGATGCTAGGGGTATATAGATGAAAGCTACTTCTACTTATGGGAAGACAGTTTAGTAAACAGAAAAATAAGAGTACCATGGGATGAGTATTAGAATGGTCTAGAGCAGGGGTCTGATTTTGTACCTTCCGTGAGCTAAGAATAGTTTTTGTATTTTTATTTTATTTATTTATTTATTTTTTAATTTTATTTTTTATTTTTAAAAATTTATGTCCAAATTAGTTAGCATATAGTGAAACAATGATTTCAGGAGTAGATTCCTTAATGCCCCTTAACCATTTTAATAGTTTTTGTGTTTTTAAAAGTTTGTAAAAACAAACAAAAAGAAGTATGTGTGATGGAGACCACATGTGACCAAGAAAGTCTAAAATATTTATTAGTTGGCCTTTTATTAAAAACGTTTGCTAATTCCTAGTCAAGAGGTTAAAATGAGAATACATAACTTATAGGGAAGCTGTTTTCAATTTGATATAAGAAAGAACTTTTTAATAATGCCATTTAATAATGGAAAGACTATATAACAATAAAGTGAGCTTTATGTCACTGTAAAATGTCAGGCAGAATTCTCCAATAGAATTTCAGCATTGGGTAGGAGACTTTATGATGTGGCTTCTAAAATGTTTTGTAGGTAGAGTTTTGTAACTCCAGCTTGTGATTTATTGTAGAAAGTAGAACATCTTTAATTGTAGCAGATCTGTGGATCTGATAGCTAGAGGAAATTTCATCATTGCTGTTTTGTTACAATGGTCATGAATACAGTCATTGAGGGGTGTATTGGTCTCACCAGTGGCAAATGTCATGATGACTGGTGCCAGAACAGTTAGATGTCTTAAAAAAGTGATCCGGGATGCCTGGGTGGCTCAGTCGGTTAAGCAACTGACTTCGGCTCAGGTCATGATCTCACGGTTTGTGGGTTTGAGCCTCACTTCGGGCTCTGTGCTGACAGCTCAGAGCCTGGAGCCTGCTTTGGATTCTGTGTCTCCCTCTCTCTCTGCCCCTCCCCCATTTGTGCTCTGTCTCTCTCTGTCTGTCTTTCAAAAATAAATAAAATGTAAAAGAAAAAAAAAAAAAAGTGATCCAAGCCATCAGTAGTTGTCTAAATGTGAGGAAATGTGGGGTCTTTGTTAAAAACCTTCAGGATTCTTAGAGGGGTGAAGGACTTCTGTTACAAAGGTTTAAGAACGAGCCTCTAAACCAGGGTCAAAGAGGAATTATACCAAGTAGTTCTTGGTAGTAAAGGTTATTGTTATCATTCTGCTTCTCAGTTAAAAAAACTATTTATTTTGAGAGAGAGGCCGGGAAAGAATCTATGCTGTTAGCATAGAGCCTGATGAACCCATGAACTGTGAGATCATGACCTGAGCTGAAATCAAGAGTCGGGTGCTTAACTGGCAAAGCCACCCAGGTGCCTCTGCTTCTTATTTTTAATAAATTCATTCGGTAAATAAATAATTCTATTTTGAGTGCCTACTAAGTATAGCAAATACTTTCCTAGGCACTGAGGATATAGCTGTGAATAAAGTGGATGTGGAGTTGACAACGTAGGTGGGAAGCAGGCAGGCCAAAGATGAAAACAAGAGTATGACATTTATGATAGGGAAGGTGTACAATGTGGTATTATAGGTATTCTGAAGTCAAGAAAGTATACTGTAGCAACAGTATTATATTCATGGTGAAAGAACAGTTGAGTTTTAGCAAAATATCATGTATCCAGTTAAATTAATATTAGATACAGTGCATTAGATAAATGTTGGTTTTATAGTTTTATTTCTACTAAAACTTTATTCTTGTTTTATAGTTATATAAATGCTATAAAAAATAAGGAGTTTATACCTATTTTGTACATATTTAAGCACATTTAATAACAATTGTTTAAGTTGACCTTTAGAAATCCACAAGAATTATTTTTCCTTTTTTTTTAAAAAAATTGTTTTTAAGTTGGAGAGAGAGGGGGAGAGAGAGATAGCAAGCAGGGGAGGTGCAGAGAGAGAGAGGGAGAGAGAGAAAGAATCCAAAGCAGGCTCCGCTCTGTCAGCACAGAGCCTGACGCGGGCTTGAACTCATGAACTGGGAGATCATGACCTGAGCGGAAACCAAGAGCCAGACGCTTAACTGACTGAGCCACCCAGGTACCCCAAGAATTATTTTTCTTTTGAATCAGCAGTTCTCAAACTTTTTGGTCATAAGACTCCTTTACATTAAAATTATTGAGGACTTCAAAGAGCTTTTGTTTACGTAGGTTATTGGTATTTTCCCATATTAGAAATTAAAACTGAGAAATTTCTGAAATATTTATTAACTCATTATAAAATAACAGCTCCATTGCCGCATATGTGTTAAATTACATATTTTTTTAGAAAAATAACTTTTCTGGGGTGCCTGCGTGGCTCAGTCGGTTAAGCGTCCGACTTCGGCTCAGGTCATGATCTCACGGTCCGTGAGTTCAAGCCCTGCGTCGGGCTCTGTGCTGACAGCTCAGAGCCTGGAGCCTGCTTCCGATTCTGTGTCTCCCTCTCTCTCTGACCCTCCCCCGTTCATGCTCTGTCTCTCTCTGTCTCAAAAACAAATAAACATTAAAAAAAAAAAAATTAAAAAAAAAAAGAAAAATAACTTTTCTAAAACAAAAATATTTAGAAGAGTAACATTGTTTTACTTAAAACCCCTGTAATATTTGACCTCATGGAAGACAGGTAGATTCTGATACCTGCTTCTGCATTCAATATATTGCTATATCATAGATAATGTAGCTTCTGGAAAATTCTACAGTACCCTGTGAGAGAATGAGAGTGAATAAGGCGAATGACATCTAAATATTATATTGAATATAATTTTGACTCTAGGCACCTCCTAAGAATATTTTTGGGATGCCCAGGAACCTGTGGACTACACTTTGTTATAAGATGGAAAGAAACACTTGTAATGGATAAGGGTACTTGCTAAGAAATTAGAGTGTTTAGGGCTAGTTTGGGCTAGAGCATCCAGTGAGGGAGGAGGGAGCCACAAGTTCTTTGCTAAGTGGGAAGACCAAAGAGTAGGTTGTAGGAAAAACAAATAGAGGTCATGTTTTGGAGACCTGTATTACAGGTATTTCATCAGTTTGTAAGATGTGAGTCTGAAATAGCTAGCAGCTTGGTTCTTGAAAGATCTCTGAAGCGTGTGCAACTCCTTGGGCAAGTGGGTCAGGACCCTGTCATGAGACAGGTGGAAGGGAAAAACTCGGTCACGATATTTTCTCTAGCAATGAATGAGATGTGGCGGTCAGGGGAGAGTGAAATATACCAAATGGGTGATGTCAGTCAAAAGATGACATGGCACAGAATATCAGTATTCTGACCAGGCCTCAGAGATGTGGCGTATCGGTATGTGAAAAAGGGGTCCTGCATCTATGTGGAAGGGAAAGTGTCTATGGTGAATACACAGATAAAAACAATGTGAGGCGACAAGCGACAACAATCATAGCTGATAATATATTTCTGAGCGACCAGACCAAAGAAAAGGCATAGATAGAGTGGACGATTATTCTTTGGCCATTGTTTGGTACAGTCTAATTTCCAAATCAAGTGTAGTCTTACAGTTCCTAAGGACAAGAATGAAAATATTCTTTATAGATATAAAAAAAAGAAATTAGAGTGTTTAGGTTCAGTTCTCACTCTGACACTTAAGTTATTTGTGGACAAATTAATATTTCTTAAATTTTGTAATCATGTTTCCTCATCTGCGAGATGGGTATAATAATACCTATCCTTCAAGGTTTTCTTTTAAATGTACTTTAAGTGCTGGGACTTTTTCAGGCTATGAATAAATGGTAGTTGCTGCTGCTGCTATGTTACCATTCTGATGCTTATAGAAACTTCCAGATGGTAGCATATTTAGGTTCTTTATTACATGGGTAAGCTAAGAAATTAACTTTCAGCATTCACAACATTTTTATACTTCAAACTTTGCAGTCATACAAGACAACTTTGCTTCTCCTGATTTGCCTTTGCTGACATGTTTGACACAAGATCAAGAGCTTGGGTCTGATTCCTTATTTCAACAAAGTGAACTAGATTTTGCACCTCTGAGGTAGGATGGTTTATTTTTTATTTGCATGTAACCTTTTTACTCTTTCTTTTCTTATTTTAAGTTGTTGCTAATATAAATGACTTCAGGCTAAGGTGAGACTTTGGAGTGGGGTTAGATATTCTGAGCACACACTCTGAAGGTAACAAGGCCCTAGGTTAAGACATGATGCATGTTAATTTGGTATAGTAACATATGTGTAAAAATGAGCCAGGCAACTGCAGCTTATTTAAAAATAATTTTTAATGTATTCTAGTATTTCAGGCATAGTTTATTTTTAAATTTTTATTATTGAAGTATAGTTGACATATAATGTTATATTAGCTTCAGGTGCACAACATAGTGATTTGACAGTTCTATTCATTATGCAGTGCTCACCATGATAAGTGTTGTACATCTGAAACTAATGTAATACTGTGTCAACTATAGTCAAACAAAAAAGTTAAAAAAAAACTATAGATGTTTACAGAGTAAAAACCTTTGCCTTTCAGCTATGTAGTATCTTAAAATTACTTCTATGAAAAGCATTCTGTTTATAATAGTCATCCAGTAATTAGGTTACAGTTGTGTTTTAGGAGTAGATCACATCTTAAGGGATTTTTAAGAACACAGTACATGAGTAGTAAAAGGATCAGTGAAAGTTAAATGAATATTAAATTAAGGTAGGTGATAATAAACATTTATAAAGTTATTTTTAATCTTTATTTTTGAGAGAGAGAGACAGAGTGCGAGCGGGAGAGGGGCAGAGAGAGAGGGAGACACAGAAACTGAAGCAGGCTCCAGGCTCTGAGCTGTCAGCACAGAGCCCGCTGCAGGGCTCGAACTCACGAACCGTGAGATCAGGACCTGAGCTGAAGTTGGTCGCTCAACCGACTGAGCCACCTAGGTGCCCCAATAAATTAAACGTTTGAAATAGTAAAGTTTGAATTTTTTATTTAATCTTTTTTTGGCAGCATGAAAATATTCCTAGTTTTTGGTAATAATTGTTTTAGGAGAAGGCTGAGAAAATATCAGGGTCATAAGGATGGGAGTTCATCTTCTGTTTATAAGAAGTTTGCCTTGTTCAGTCATTAGCCACTTTAAGGGAATTTAAAATTAGAACTTTGTTTTTCACCACACTTTTCAAATAATCTTGATTTCAGTGTCATACCAGTTTTGTATTTTTCATGTTAGTATTTAAAAAAATGTTTTTAATGTGTTATTTATTTATTTTTAACTGTATATTTTCAGGGGAATTCCTGGTAAGTCTGAAGATACTGAATGGTTTTCTCGACCGTCGGAAGTTAGTGAAGCTGTATTCCAGGCAGCCTCAGAAGTAGCTTCAGACTTAGTTAACAGTTGCATTAGTGTATCTCAACACTCACTTCTAGGTAGTGCAGCTGTTGGGTCTCAGCGCTCCTTTTTACGTCCTGAACAAGGGACTAAAGAAGAGACTGTTTCGTCTGATACAGATGATGAACTGCAAACCTCCGAAGACTTCGATAGTTGTGATGCTCTGTGTTCATATGTGGCATGGAAGACACAAGAAGTTCAGGAGCCAGAAGCCAGTTTAGCTGATGAAGGTCAAGTTTCAGTTTCAGCTTCATCTGATACAAGCGATGAATACATGACTTCTAAAGAAAGGGACAGTTTTGATGATTCTTATTCATATGTGCAGTATCGGAAACAGAAAGCTTTACAGCAGTCAGGAAAATATTTAACCAGTAAGGATCATGATTCTTACTCAGATTCATCTGACACAATTGATAAAAATAAAATTCCTGAGGGAAGTGACAATTTTAGTGCCCCCTTTTCATGTATGCCATGGAACAAACAAGAAACTTCACACCATCCAGAAACATATGTGATCAGTAAGGACCGTGTTTCTTTTCCACATGAAGTTGCTCCTCGTTTTAATAACAAAATGTCACATTCTGTCTTGTGTTGTCTGTTGGAAAGAAGAGGAGAGGGTATTTCCTTGACAGCTAGTAGTCATTTTTTTGACAGTGTTTATTTAAAGGCTCCAGCTGAGAATGAGGTGAAAGACATGATAGATTCTTTGGAGGGGTGTGAAAGAAATGAAGAAGGTCAGGGGAAAGAATTATCTCAAGGTTTTGAACTAAAGGAGAGTAGAAGTACCTTAGTATTTTCAGAGGTGCATCCCAGATCTTCAGAAATACAGTCTATTGAGAGTGTTGTAGTTCCTGATAATTCTATACAAGTTTCAGAAATACATACGCACTGTAGGGGACCAGGTACCTCTAAGATGGAGGTGTCTGGTGGTCCTCTTCAGACTCTTAAATCCAACTTGGATGAGACATCAGAACAACTTTATTTTCAAGGGGAAAGAGACCAAAAGGCAACTTCTGCTTTTAGTGGAAAAAGTGTTGATGCTTCTGAAAATGTAGCCTTTGAGGCAGTTATTGCCTCAATTGAGCCTTCCAAGAAAGAGAGTACAGTAAATGAAATCCAAACTGACATCAATAAGTCTTTAATAAAGAATAGCCAAGAAAGTGAATCAAAAAATCCATATCTTTCCCTATTAAATTATAATGATGAAAGCTCTTTCTTTGATAAGCTTAGTCATCCATGTTATGAGTCCACTCCTAGGGTGTTTGAATTAGCAGCTTCAAAACCATTGTTGCTTAAAAAAGATAATGGTGATAGTTCCTTCTATTGGCATCCTAATTTAAAGTCACTCCCCAGTGCTCCTCAGGAAATGTTTATTAAGCCACTTTCTCTTATTCCAGAGTGGAAGTCATCTGCTTCTTTGTGTGAAAAATCTCACAGCCAGGCTGTTGGTCTTGGCAAAGCACAGTCAGCTCTATTTCAGTGTGATATAGGCAATGAACCATTTCTTCCCATTGGGAAGATAGAGTCTGTTCCTGTTCTTGACCTTACAGAGAAGGTAGGATCTTCAAACATTTTTTATCCGTTGAAAGTATGGACTTCAGATTCGTTGGTTTTACAAGATTTAAAGCAGCAAACCTTGGAAGAAGTTGCAGATTCCTCAAACTATATTTTGGGTAAGAATATAAACTCTGGTAACATCATTGAAAGTCCATCTGCAGGATGGACTGTAGGAAGCAGCTTTTCAGCAAACTTGGTGACATGTGATGCAAAGTCACAAGGTACTTTACCAGTGACCAGTAACGCATCATTAGTTGCAGTTGGCCAAGAGACGTTGCTGAAAGCTGATGTAGGCCAAGATAAAATTCCTCGGCCTATGGGAGCCAAGTCCAGTTTCACTATACATACAATTATGCAAAATGACTCCTGTTTTCTAGAGGGGCTGCAGGTGAAGGCTGAATCTGACATCTGTACTCTGGATGATGATACTGAATCCTGTAGCCTAGATGAAAATGCTGTTGTACGCAGTACAAGAGTTGCTGATCTACAAAGAGAGGTAAGACTCAATAAAATGATGGTTGGGGGAAATGTAGTCTTTTCTAGTATCATTTCAGGAAATGGTATTGTTACTTGTTTTTATTTTACTTCCTCTGTTGCCCAGGTATGTGACCAAGGTGACCTGACTGGAGAGTACATTGAGCTAGCAGGTTTAAAAAATGTGCTTGATGATCTAGAGGTTTGTGACAGCTTTCTGCACTGGCAGTCTGCCTTACAACTGTCATCTAAGCAAGAGAGTGATTTTCAGGAGCTTGTAAGTTTTTCTGTTTGACTTTTCTTGTGGGGTAGGGAAGGAATATTTTAGTTGAAAAATGGGGATAAAAGCAAAGGGCCCATTTATATCTTCTGATACCAACATGTGGCTTACAATCTGGTCTTCATCTGACATACAAGAATATGCTCCGTTAATTTGTTACAGGTTGGCATAAAAGAACTACTTGTGTTTTGTAGACCATATTAGTGAGTTCTGTGGTGTCTTAGGAAAGGCCATCCTTTGGAGCTCCCAGGCCTTTCATCTTGAGACATGGTGGTTCATCATACCAGCAAGAACCTTTGGGACAGTGTTAAGATTAGACTCACTCATAGAGATAGTCGATTGTACATTTTTTTCATTCTTGCCTTCAATGTACAAGCCTTGGAATAGACCCTGGAAGATTTAAACATTTCTGTTTAGAACCTCCTGAAAGATTTGACTTAGGAGGTGTTTTGAAAATTTTAAGAACCAGTGTTTCCTCAGGAAGGATACTGAGGTGCTTAATGTCCACACTAGCTAGGGAACTAATGAGTTCCTTTCCAAATGAGTGACATACCTGTGCATACACACATTCCTTCCCTCTCTCTCTCTATATCATTATTATCGTTATGTGTGTTTATTAGAAAATAACTTTGAGGTGTTATGAAAGTTCTGTGTCAAGCTTTCTTTTATACAGGGCTTCATTTCCTGGATCCTTGGATCCCTTGACTTTAATGTTCTATTGGTCCCATTGCCCATCCTCTTTTGTCTGATACTGTCAGCTTCCTTATAATCTATCCTTATATCTTGTTAGTCATTATAGTTATACAAGAGATGTTGTATACTTAATGTTACTCTCCTTTTCCTATTTTTCCACGTATAAAATTAGTATGTCATTAGAAAGTTGCTAGTTTGGGGTGCAATCATTTTTAGACATTTAGGTTCAGGCATTTGATTAGAGAAAAGGAAGAAAGTTATTGATAAACTTTTCCTTTTATTTATAATTAATGAATTTATTTAAAATTGAAATATAGAGAACCATGAGGCTAATTTTATTTTCTTTAACATTCTAAAGTAGTCATTGTTTAATTTTCAGTCTAACAATAGTGGGATTGAAAATGATAGCTAACACTGTGTGCTCAAATACTATGCTAAGAGATTTACCTATACCTCAATTTACTTAGTCCTTTGGTCAGTCCTGTCAGGTAGGATTGTTAATATCATCCCTATTTTACAATTGATACTTAGAGGAGCTTGCTCATGATTATTTAGCAAGTAGAGGAGCTAGTATTTGAAACTAATTGTATCTACGTATTTAACTACTATACCATAAACTGCCTTCCTGTTTATTCTTTAGTGAAATCAAAGCCAAGATTTTTCATTGTTTTGGCAAGAGTAAAGGTTTTGCTAGGGGATTGGTCTAAGTCAATTTCAGTAAGAATAAGAAATAAGTGTGATCAATTTTAAACTTACAGTTTCTAATTTTTTTGATAGACCACCTATGTAACTTAAATCAACTTTTATCTATCTATCTATCTATCTATCTATCTATCTATCTATTTATATAGAGAGAGCACACATGAGTGGGGGAGGGGCAGAGAGAGAGAGGGTGAGAGAGAATCCCAAGCAGGCTCTGTGCTGTCAGCATAGAGCCTGATGTGGGGCTGAATCCCATGAACCATGAGATCATGACCTGAGCCGAAATCAAGAGTTGGATGCTTAACTGACCCAGCCACCCAGGTGCCCCAACTTTTTATCCACATAATATATATTTAAAGAAATGTAGATATGTGTTCAGTTAATAGTGATGTGCTAAGATTAACTCTGACCATTATTCCAAATTTTATTTGCCCCCCAGCTGTAGCCTTAAGTATAGTTTTTCAGTTTAGGGAGGATGTTCCCTGTATTGTCTTTCACTCTTAGCTCCATTCTATGATCTGGGAGTTGCATGATGCCAATATTAGGGAAACAAGGAGCTCGATATGGTAGTAATCTTCCTGCATGGCTCAGCTTGCTTTCAGAGGGTTTGCCTGCTCCTTGGTTTCTTTCTTATTCTCATCTGTGTCTCAGAAGAGTCATTCATACTTGTTTGCCTTACTTTGATACTTAACCATCATTTCTCTAAAGGATTATTTGGGCATCTACTTATGTATGATGTACCTTGGGGCCATGAAAGGAGTGGAGATTTAGAGTCAAAACTTTGTTCAGTTATTTGTTAGCTTTGTGCCTTGGGCAGATGACTTTGGAGGATCATTCTACTTATCTACATAAAGAAATAGAAATAGTAATAACCTCATGCATTGTTACATTGGATGGGGTAACATATATAGCAGCACTGCTTGGCTGTTTGTTCCCTTCACTTTACTGAAACTAGACTATTACACTGTCACCAGTGGTTTCCTCCTATCCGTCATTATTTTATTCTGTCTTTCTCGTTCCTAGTAGCAGCATATTACATTCTTTTAGCTTCTGTGAAAAAATACTGTTTTAGTATTCCTTATTTTGGCCATGTAACTAAATATTATTTAAGGTTTACTCTTTAGTTTTATTTTTGTTTTGTTGGTTTCCCTTCTTCCACCAAGGACCTGATTTCCTCTCAAGGTTTAAATGCTGTCCTCTGTGTGATGGTTATCACCTCTATTTTTAGACCCTAATATTTTTCCTGAGGTAGATCCATATGCGATCTTGCATGAAATTTTCTTGTGAACATTCTCATCACTTCAAACATAACTTGCCTATATCAAAAGAACTCAAACTTTTTTCTGAAATCAGATTGACTTGTAGATTTTCTTCGTTCTTATAGAGGAGTTAGCATTTCTTGGTTTCTTCATCATCTTTGATTCTTCATTATTGATTAAAAACTGGGAGATAAACCAATATAGATTTTTTTCTTTCTGATTCCTCCCATTTTCAATTAGTAATGGAGATCTCCTAATCTCTTAAATAAATATTTCTCATCTTTCTCATTCTACATTTTCTTTTGTATTACCTAGTCTAATATCTGTATGATTTGAAGCTTTGATATAATGAATTTTTAAAAAATTTATTTACTTAAGTTTAATTCCAGTATAGTTAACATACAGTGTTATATCAGTTTCAGGTATATAATATTCTGTACATTAGCAATTCTATACATTACTCAGTGCTCATTGTGATAAGTGTACTGTTAATCCCCTTCACCTATTTTACCCATCCCCCTAACCCCCTCCCCTCTGGTATACATCAGTTTGTTCCCTTTAGTTAAGAGTTTGTTTCTTGGTTTGTCTCTTTTTTTCTTTGTTCATTTGTTTTGTTTCGTAAATTCCACGTGAGTGAAATCATATGATATTGGTCTTTCTCTGACTTATTTCACTTAGCATTATACCTTTTAGAGCTATCCATGTTGTTGCAAATGGCCAGATTTCATTTTTTTTTTTATGACTGAGCAATATTAATGAAATTTTAGTGTAGTCAAGAGTGGAATAGAAATTTTTTCTTCCTATATTTGGAAGCTCTATATTTGGAATAGAAAAACTGCTGTTCAGTACATATATGTGCCTGGGGACACACACACACACACACACACACATGCACACACACAGTCTCTATCATATATGTGATATGTATGTTAATAAGGTGTACTTCAAAAAGTCTCCTTTAAGAGTGGGGTAATTGAAAACTAAGAACTTTGTGCTATGTTTAGAGCAGAGTTTCTCTTACTATTGTCTTTTTTTTTTTTTAACTATATTCTTTGTTGTGGGGGGCTTTTCTGTATATTTTAGTATGCTGAGCAATATCCCTGGCTTCTGCTCACTAGATGCCAGTAGCACCCCCCCCCCACGCCCAAAGTTATGACAGTGAAAAATGTCTCCAGGCCTTGCCAGATGTTCCTTGGTTGGGGAGAGGTGGGTGGGGGCAAAATCTCCCACAACTGAGAACCACTGGTCTAGAGAAATGTAGACCAGGGCAGAAGAAGTAGAATATTTTTACACCCTGCCAACTTCCTAAGACTGTGTTCATCATTATGCAATGAAAAAACCTTGATAAAAGAGGATAGAACAAAATTTATGCTTATGTACATCTTTAGACTCTCCTGAGAGGGCGTCAAAAAGAGGGAATAATATTTTTAGGAAAATAAAGCTAAAAGTGGTAGTTATTTTTATTTATTTATTTTTTTAATTATTTTTTTTCAACGTTTTTTTATTTTTTTATTTTTGGGACAGAGAGAGACAGAGCATGAACGGGGGAGGGGCAGAGAGAGAGGGAGACACAGAATCGGAAACAGGCTCCAGGCTCTGAGCCATCAGCCCAGAGCCTGACGCGGGGCTCGAACTCACAGACCGCGAGATCGTGACCTGGCTGAAGTCGGACGTTTAACCGACTGCGCCACCCAGGCGCCCCTAATAGTGGTAGATTATTTTTATATGAGAGTGAATTTGATGGAAAATTGTGTATGTTTATATACTGACATCACCAATGATGGTTTCTAATTTCTAGTAAGGACTTGCTGGGATCTGATGAAACTTTGAGAACTTTTTCAGCATTTAACCTTTACTTCATTGTCAGTTTTGTTCACTGCTGCTTCTTCTACTTTATTTTTGCTTCATTATTACTTTTGTTTAAAGACATTTGAGGACATATGTTTTTTGGTATTTGATTGTAGACATAGTTCTTTGATGTTTTAATTTTTTCTAAACATTTGTGGATTTCTGGAAAATATTCCTGTTTTCTTTCCTTTTCTCTTTCCTTTCACAATATATGTTTCCTTTAAAAAGAAAAATCTTTGAGCTTGTCAAGAGGAATATACCAAAGTTCAAATTCTTCAGTGATCATATTATGATATGGAACAAACTTCGAGGCTTCCTATCTGTAATAATATTCTATGCAGACAGCCTTCCAGACCCTCAGAATAATTTGTAGAGCCTTCATAGAATTGACCAAACAGGATATGACTTGTATATGAATTCGGGAGGGTGGAGAATATGAACTTAAGGAACTGGCATAACTGTTTAGTATTCATTTTCATGAAAATTAGGTTTGTTTTTTTATCAGATGAAGTCTAATTAATGTTATTGTCTTAAAATTTTGTCTCTTTTTATAGGTAGATCATTCCAATACGGACATTAATCAGTCTTTTTCATCTGTATTGCCTCCATTTGTTCCTCATGAGCTAACCAGAGAGTTGGAGTATCACTATTCAGATCTCAGAATGTTGAGGGTATCTCCCGACACTGTGCAAAAGACTCTCAAACATTTAGCAGGTATGTAGAAGAGGAGATATTGGGTGTTCTTAAGGCTAGCTTGTTAAAAATATCATGCTATGGCTGAGTTTTTAATTTTGAGCTCCTGCAATAATGTTAACTTTGAAATAGGTGTATTTAAATCCCCAGATCTTTTATTAGATGAACCATTTGATTTTTTCATTGCATTCTTTATGACAGTGTTTAGAACTGAATTACATGGAGGAGTCTGATATTAGAGTCAGTTTATTTCTGTATTCCTTTTTGTGACTTGAAGGGAAAAAAGAAACTAATTGAGCACAAGAGAAGAGTGGATCCAAATAAGTTTGTAGAGAGGAAACTGAGAAAACACTTTTGAGGTAGAAAGCAAGATTATTTGCTGAGGGAAGCAGGAAGTGGTAAAGAAGGGTTGGAGGTTTGAGGTGAGTGGCTTGGTGCAGGTTCAGAATTTACATTAAAGTGAATAGGGGTTGGAGCTGACCAAGGGCAAGCAAAAGAATTGGCAGATAGTTCTGAGAAGTCAGCTGAGGTGGGAGATGATTTTGTAAAGTTGTCAGCCTTAATAGAATCTCTGATCTTTGTCTGCTAAAGGACTGCAAAAGGTGAGTTATAGGATTGATCCCTGGTTGAGGGATTTATTGATTGGGTAGATGTGATAGATGGAAAGCAGTGGAAGGGAATCAGTAAGAGTTGATCACCTTGGTTTCAGCCTGCTTGGAGAGAGAGAGAAGAAAAACCACGAGTTATTGGAGAAAATAGAAGGTACAGTGATTTATTTATGAAGTTGAATAGATGAGGTGGATATATTTGTGGAAAGAGCTAGAATAATAGGCAATTTTGGTCAGATTGAGGTGGTACATTTATTTATTTATTTATTTGTTTGTTTGTTTGTTTGTTTGTTTAATCCAAGTTAGCATATAGTCCAACAATGATTTCAGGAGTAGATTCCTTAATGCCCTTTACCCATTTAGCCCCCCCCCCCCCCACAACCCATCCAGTAATCATCTGTTTGTTCTCCATGTTTAAGAGTCTCTTATGTTTTGTACCCCCCCCACCTGTTATTATGTTATTTTTGCTTCCCTTCCCTTATGTTCATCTGTTTTGTCTCTTAAAGTCCTCATATGAGTGAAGTCATATGATATTTGTCTTTCTCTAATTTCGCTCAGCATAATACCCTCTAGTTCCATCTATGTAGCTGCAAATGGCAAGATTTCATTCTTTTTGATTGCCGAGTAATACTCCATTGTGTGTGTGTGTGTGTGTGTGTGTGTGTGTGTGTATGTGTGTGTGTGTGTGTGTGTGTGTACATATACCACATTTTCTTTATCCATTCATCCATCGATGGACATTTGGGCTCTTTCCATACTTTGGCTATTGTTGATAGTGCTGCTATAAACATGGGGGTCCATGTGTCCCTTCAAAAAAGCACACCTATATTTTGTGGATAAATGCCTAGTAGTGCAATTGCTGGGTCGTAGGGTAGTTCTATTTTTAGTGTTTTGAGGAACCTCCATACTATTTTCCAGAGTGGCTGCACCGGCTTGCATTCCACCAGCAGTGCAAAAGAGATCCTCTTTCTCCACATCCTCACCAACATCTGTTGTTGCCTGAGTTGTTAATGTTAGCCATTCTGACAAGTGTGAGGTGGTATCTCATTGTGGTTTTGATTTGTATTTCCTTGGTGATGAGTGATGTTGAGCATTTTTTCATGTGTCAGTTGAAGACGTCTGGATGTCTTCTTTGGAGAAGTGTCTATTCATGTCTTTTGCTCATTTCTTCAGTGGATTATTTGTTTTTTGGGTGTTGAGTTTGATAAGTTCTTTATAGATTTTGGATACTAACCCTTTATCGGATATGTCATTTGCAAATATCTTCTCCCGTTCTGTCGGTTGCCTTTTAGTTTTGCTGATTGTTTCCTTCGCTGTGCAGAAGCTTTTTATTTTGATGAGGTCCCAGTAGTTCATTTTTGCTTTTGTTCCCCTTGCCTCCAGAGACATTCTACATTAGAGTAAGAATTTTGTTCCCCTTGCCTCCGGAGACATTCTACATTAGAGTATTGTAGAGTACACTCTACAATAGAGTAAGAAGTTGGATGCAGCCAAGATCAAAGAGGTTTTTGTCTGCTTTCTCCTCGAGGGTTTTGATGGCTTCCTGTCTGACATTGAGGTCTTTCATCCATTTTGAGTTTATTTTTGAGTATGGTGTAAGAAAGTGGTGCAGGTTCATTCTTCTGCATGTCGCTGTCCAGTTTTCCCAGCACCACTTGCTGAAGGGACTGTCTTTATTCCATTGGATATTCTTTCCTGCTTTGTCAAAGATTAGTTGGCCATACGTTTGTGAGTCCATTTCTGGGTTTTCTATTGTTCCATTGATCTGAGTGTCTGTTTTTGTGCCATGAGGTGGTACATTTAAATGAGGATCAGTTTGAAGGGTGACTGGATCTGTTGCATGGCCCTGGGATTGGATAGTTGAAACTGAATAAAAATCACTAGGATAGAAAGTAGGTGATTTTGAGGCTAGCTTATTGAATTAGTTAGTTATGTTTAATTATTTTCTGGTTAATATGGGATTTGGTTATTAGGGAAAATCTGTGGACCTTGAAGTCTTCAAAAAATGTATGGGAGGGACTGGGAGTTGCAAGAAGAAAGTGATAGATGAAGGATGGTAGAGAAGTTGTGTGTAGCCTAAGCCTCAAAAAGAAGGTTTTCTTTTCTTTTTTTTTTTTTATTTGAGAAATATGGAAAATAATAGTAAAGAAATCATTGTGACAAGTAGTTAAATGCCACTTCCATCTCTCTTTGTTTCCAGAGTCATGGTGTATGGAAGAGGGCTGAAATGGCAGTAGTATTAACAAGGGGAAAATAAAGTTTCTTTGTTTTTTTTTTTTTTTTTTCAAGACAGAAAGTTGGAGAGTGTTCTATGAAAAATTTGAGAAAGATTGTTTCAAAGAACACAGAAGAAAAATTGGGAGGGGAGGAATAAATAGTGAGAGGAACCAAGATAAGAAAATAGAGCAGTAATAGAATGTGGGGACAGGAGACTGGCAATGTTGGCCTTTGTTTGGACCAGGGATTTTAGTGATGAGCATAGTTGAAATGACTGGCCTCAAATATCCTCTAATTTTATCAGCAATAATTGTGATGTCAGAACTATCTGAGTCCCAGATCATTTCTGTCCTGGTCTCAAACATGAGGACCACTATAGGATTTGAGAAGGGAATCATTTCTAAAAATGTTTTTTTGGGTTCTCTTTTACAGATTATAGCATGGTTTGGTAAAGCATTCTCAGGGTACCACCTCATTTTTGCCTTTATATCCTTTGAAATTGGCCTTAAGTTCTGTTAAGGACATTCTGTTCTGGGGTGTTGTGTTTTTTTCTCCCCACTTTACATTTCAGTTTGGGAAGTTTCTATTGACCTACTGTTAAAAATCACTGATTCGTTCCTTGGCATGTCCAGCCTACTGATGAGCCCATCAAAGGCATCCTTCATTTCTGTTACGCTGTTTTTGATTTCTGTCATTTCTTTTTTTAAACAATTTTTAATAATTTTTTATGTTTACTTTTGAGAGAGAGAGGGAGACAGAGAATCTGAAGCAAGGTCTATCCTGTGAGAGCAAAGCTTGATGTGGGGCTTGAACCCACAAACTGTGAGATCGTGACCTGAGCTGAAGTCAGATGCTCAACCTGCCGAGGCACTCAGGCATCCCTGTCATGTCTTTTTGATTCTTTATTAGGGTTTCCATCTCTCTGCTTATATCACTCATCTCTTCTTGAATTTTGTCCACTTTTTCTATTAGAGCTTTCAGCATATTAGTTATAGTTATTTAAAATTCCTGGTCTCATAATCCCAAAATCTCTGCCATATCTGAGTCAGATTCTTTTGCTTGCTTAGTCTCTTCAGACTGTTTTTTGTCTTATAACATGCCTTATAATTTTTTGTTAAACACTGTGCTTGAGGTATTAGGGAAAAGAACTAAGGTAAATAAGCCTTAGATGTGAGGCTTTAGTTTACTGACTAAAAGTTAGGCAGTATTACTGTTTGTGGTAACTGTTGTCAGACAGTAAAATTTCCTCTGGTGTCTTTGTTTTTTGTCTCCTGTGTTGTCTTTTGGTTTCCTTTGACACTCCTTAAATAGAGTCTGAGCCTTGCTTCCATTGTATCATTTGTAATGTCTTGTTATTATAGAGGAGCCTTACTGATCTAGTGGTAAGGCGTGGAGGGGAGAGGTTTCATTATAATAATCCTATGATTAGGTGTCAGTCTTTTAGTGAGCCTATATCCCTAGGCTATTACTTTTACAAGTGCTATTCTTAGCGTTTTTCCTCTCCTTAGGTGAAACAGGAAGGCTTGGGGGTGGGGTGGGGCTAGAGTTGGGTGTTTCCCTTCTTCTAGGTTGGTTTATCTCAGGTAAAACCTAGGCAGTCAGGCTCTGATAATATAGTTTCCCTTGAGATCCCTCTATTATGGAAAACAGAGGGCTCCAGGCTTTTTCTAAAATGGTTACTTTACCATTCCCTGTGCCAAGAGTATGAGGATATTTTTGTCCCATCTTCATCTTGGGAACCTTGTGAGGCCCCTGGAAGTAAAGCTCATGAAAATATAGAGTCCTCCCTGGGCTTTGCAGTTTTGTTGTTTCGGTTTTGTTTGTTTTTTGTGTTTAATTGTTTGCTCTTCTTTTTGAGAGAGAGAGTGGGGGGAAAGGGGCATAGAGAGGGGGAGACTGAGGCCGAAGTGGGCTCTGCACTGACTGCAGAGAGCCTGATGTGGTGCTTAAACTCATGAACCATGAGATCATGATCTGAGCTGAAGTTGGACCTTAACCTAACCACCCAGACACCCTCCCCAAGGAGTTTTTCTCTCTAAAGTGAGTTCATGCTTAGCCTCTAGCAGTTGGTTAATTGCAGTTTAATTTTTCCTGCCCATTTTTGGTTCCAGTGCCTTCTGCTCCCTTAATATTAATCCCTCTCTGATTCTTTTTATTTGTCTCTCTGGTTTTCAGAACAGTTGTTTATCCTGTGAACTCAGTTCTCTGATGGATTTAAGAGTTTTGGTTTTCAGTTTGTTCAGCTCTTTTCTGGTGCAGATGTGAGTGACTTCTAAGCTCTTTATGTGTTGGACAAGAAAATTCTCTTTTTTAAAAACTATTAAAATATATAATAAGAGCAACTAAGCTAGAGCTTTGGAAGGAGAAATGATATATTTAGAATGGAAATTGAAACCATCTGTCATTAGCTTTTTTTAAAAACAGCTTTTTTGAGATGTAATTCATATGCAATACATTTCACCCATTTAAGGTATCCAGTTCACTATGTTGTGCAAACATCACTACAGTCTAATTTTATTTTTATTTATTTTTTAAAGTTTTTATTTAAATTCCAGTTTGTTAACATACAGTGTATTGTTAGTTTCAGGTGCACAATATAGTGTTTCAACACTGCATATATCATCCTGTGCTCATCACAAGTGCCCTGCTTGATCCCTTTCATCTCCCTACCTCATCTCTGGTAACCGTCCTCACTACACTCTAATTTTAAAATATTTTTATACTCTAGGTACCCTGTACCTGTTTGTACTTACTCCCCATTCCACACCTCCCTCAGCCTTAGGCAATCTAGGCAACCACTAATTTACTATGTCCATAAATTTGTCTATTCTGGACATTTTCATATAAATTAAATCATACAGCATGTGATCTTTTGTGAGAAACTTCTTTTGAGTATGTTTTCAAGATGTATCCATTTAATAGTATGTATCGATACTCCTTTTTTATTAAGTAATTAATTACACAATTATATAGATAATGTCACATTTTGTTCACCCATTTATCAGTCGATGGGCATTTGGGTCTTTTTCCATTTTTGGCTGTTGTGAACAATACAGCTGTGAACATTCATGTACATGTTTTTGTGTATATGTATATTTTCCTTTCTCTTTGATATATATCTAGGAGTGGAATTACAGGTTTTATATTAACAGTGTTTTAACATTTCAAAGAACTGCTGAACTGTTTTCCAAAATGTGCAACATATTACTTTGCCATTAGCATTATGAGGGTTCCAATTTCTCCACATCTTCAACAACACTTGTTATTTTCTGTCTTTTTGATTATAGCCATTCTGGTGGATATGAAGTGGTATCTTATTGTGGTTTTGATTTACCTTTGCCTAGTTGTTAATGATATTGAGCATTTTCTTCTTGTGTTTATTACCCATTTCTATATCTTTGGAGAAGTGTCTATTCAGATACTTACTTTTTAACTGGGTTATTTATTTTTTTTAAATATGAAGTTGTAAGAGTTCTTTATGTATTCTGGGTACAAGTCCTTTATCAGATATGTTATTTGCAAAAATTTCCTCTGACTCTGTGGGATGTGTGTTCACTTACTTGATGGTATTAATCACAGCATATAGTTTTGAATTTTGATGAAGTCCACTTTATTGGTTTTTTTTTTCTTTTCAAAAATTAATACTTTTAGTAGTGGTAAAATACACATAATATAAAATTTGCCATCTTAACCACTTTTAAGAATATAGTGCAATGGTGTTAAATATTCACATTGTATAAATATTACTGTCATCCATCCACAAAACTTGTAAAACTGAAACTGTTAGTATTAAACAGCAGTTCCCCATTTCCCCCACTGTTAGTCAACTATCATTCTACTTTTTGTTTCTCAATTTGACTACTCTAGATACCTCATATAAGTGGACTCATACAGTATTTGTCTTTTTGTGACTGGCTTATTTTACTTAGAATAATGTTTTGAAAGTTCATCCATATTGTAGTAGAGTCAGATTGTGTTGAATGTGTAGATCTGGTTTGGGAGTATTGCCATCATAATAATATTAAATTTTTGGTCTGTGAACATAGGTGGTCTTTCCTTTATTTGGGACTATGCCATCTTATATTAAATACTTTGACCTATAAATATGGGACATCTTTCTGGGATTTAGGTTTTCTTCATTTCTTTCAACAATATTTGTAGTTTCCAGGGTACAAGTCTTGTACTTCTTTGTTAAATTAACTCTGTATTTTAATCTTTTTGTTGTTATTGAAAAATTGTTTTCTTAATTTCACTTTGGGAATATTCCTTGCTAGTGTTGAATTTTCTATGTTAATTTTATAGCTGCAATCTTGCTGAACTATTTGTTTATTATCTTTAATTTTTTTGTGTATGGATTTCTTTATATACAAGACCATGTCATCTGCAAATGTAGTCTTCTTTCTTTCCATGTGTGCCTTTTATATATTTCATTTCCCAATTGCTCTGAACCTTCAGTACAATGTTGCATTGAAGTGGCAAGAACAGACATCCTTGTCTTGTCCTGGTCTTTGTGAAGAGGTATGAAGTCTTTTATCATTAAGTATGATGTTAGCTGTGGGATTTCTGTAGATGCTCTTTATCAGGTTGAGGAAGTTCCCTTTTATTTGAAGTTTTTAGAGCATATTTACCATGTTAAAGGTGTTAGATTTTGTCAAATGTTTTTTCTGCTTCTTTTATGATGATCATATTGTTTTTGCCCTATATTCTAATAATAAGGTGCATTGGTAATTAATTTTCATATGTTGAACCAACCTTGCATTCTTGGTTATATGTGCCATTTGGTTATGGCATACAATTCTTTTTACATATTTTTGGATTTGTTTTGTTAGTAATTTTTTTGAGGACTTTTGTGTTTATATTCATAGAGGTATTGGCGTATAGATTTTTTTTGTGATTTTTGTTGTTAATTGGGTTTTGATACAAGGGTAATACTACTGTCACAAGTTGAGATGAGAAGCATTGTCTCCTCTAGTTTTTGGAAGAGTTTGTAAAGGGTTGGTATTAGTTTTTATTAGATGAAACTTAACTGTAAAGCTGCCTGGCCTAGTCACTCCTTTTTATTTTGTTAAATTGGTAGTAATATCCCTTCTTTCATTCCTGATTTTGATAATTTGAGTTTTCTTTTTCTTTCTCTTTTTTTGGTGAGTCTAGCTAAATTTTGTCAATTATGTTCATCTTTTCAAGGAAATAAACTTTTCTTCCTCTACTTTTTCTGATCTGGTTTTCTCTATTTTTAAATCTCTGCTTCAGGGGCGCCTGGGTGGCTCAGTTGGTTAAGTGACCGACTTCAGCTCAGGTCATGATCACACAGCTCGTGGGTTTGAGCCTGCGTTGGTCCCTGTGCTGACAGCTCAGAGTCTGGAGCCTGCTTCGGATGCCATGCCTCCCTCTCTCTGCCTCCCCCCCCCCCAAAAAAAATAAATTAAAACAAAATTAAATCTCTGTTTCATTTACTTCCTTTTTGCCTTTTTTTTTTTTCCTTCCTTTCACACTTCAGTTTTAGTTTGGGCTCTTTACTGTTTCTTAAGATAAAAGAATAGGTTATTGATTTGAGATCTTTCTTTTTTTAATTTTATTTTTTATTTTTTAAAATTTACATCCAAATTAGTTAGCATATAGTGCAACAATGATTTCAGGAGTAGATTCCTTGATGCCCCTTACCCATTTATCCCATCCCCCCTCCCACAACCCCTCCAGTAACCCTCAGTTTGTTCTCCATATTTATGAGTCTCTTCTCTTTTGTCCTCCCTGTTTTTATATTATTTTTGTTTCCCTTCCCTTATGTTCATCTGTTTTGTCTCTTAAAGTCCTCAGTGAGTAAAGTCATATGATATTTGTCTTTCTCTAATTTCGCTCAGCATAATACCCTCTAGTTCCATCCATGTAGTTGCAAATGGCAAGATTTCATTCTTTTTGATTGCCGAGTAATACTCCATTGTGTGTGTGTGTGTGTGTGTGTGTGTGTGTGTGTGTGTGTGTGTGTGTATACACACCACATTTTCTTTATCCATTCATCCATCGATGGACATTTGGGCTCTTTCCATACTTTGGCTATTGTTGATAGTGCTGCTATAAACATGGGGGTGCATGTGTCCCTTCAAAAAAGCACACCTGTATTTCGTGGAAAAATGCCTAGTAGTGCAATTGCTGGGTCGTAGGGTAGTTCTATTTTTAGTGTTTTGAGGAACCTCCATACTATTTTCCAGAGTGGCTGCACCGGCTTGCATTCCCACCAGCAGTGCAAAAGAGATCCTCTTTCTCCACATCCTCACCAACATCTGTTGTTGCCTGAGTTGTTAATGTTAGCCATTCTGGCAGGTGTGAGGTGGTATCTCATTGTGGTTTTGATTTGTATTTCCTTGGTGATGAGTGATGTTGAGCATTTTTTCATGTGTCAGTTGAAGACGTCTGGATGTCTTCTTTGGAGAAGTGTCTATTCATGTCTTTTGCTCATTTCTTCAGTGGATTATTTGTTTTTTGGGTGTTGAGTTTGATAAGTTCTTTATAGATTTTGGATACTAACCCTTTATCGGATATGTCATTTGCAAATATCTTCTCCCGTTCTGTCGGTTGCCTTTTAGTTTTGCTGATTGTTTCCTTCGCTGTGCAGAAGCTTTTTATTTTGATGAGGTCCCAGTAGTTCATTTTTGCTTTTGTTCCCCTTGCCTCCGGAGACGTATTGAGTAAGAAGTTGGATGCAGCCAAGATCAAAGAGGTTTTTGCCTGCTTTCTCCTCGAGGGTTTTGATGGCTTCCTGTCTGACATTGAGGTCTTTCATCCGTTTTGAGTTTATTTTTGTGTATGATGTAAGAAAGTGGTGCAGGTTCATTTTTCTGCATCTCACTGTCCAGTTTTCCCAGCACCACTTGCTGAAGAGACTGTCTTTATTCCATTGGATATTCTTTCCTGCTTTGTCAAAGATTAGTTGGCCATATGTTTGTGAGTCCATTTCTGGGTTCTCTATTCTGTTCCATTGATCTGAGTGTCTGTTCTTGTGCCAGTACCATACTGTCTTGATGATTACAGCTTTGTAGGATGGCTTGAAGTCCAGGATTGTGATGCCACCTGCTTTGGTTTTCTTTCTCAAGATTGCTTTGGCTATTCGGGGTCTTTTCTGGTTCCATACAAATTTTAGGATTATTTCTTCTAGCGCTGTGAAGAATGCTGGTGTTACTTTGATAGGGATTGCATTGAATATGTAGATTGCTTTGGGTGGTATCGACATTTTAACAATATTCTTCCTATCCAGGAGCATGGATTGAGATCTTTCTTTTTGATATAGGTGTTCACACTGATAAATTTCTAAGCACAACTTTAGCAATCTACTCATAGTTTTGGTTTGTTGTGTTTTTGTTATAATTCATCTAAAATATGTTTAATTTCTATTGCAATTTGTTTTCATTGACCCCTTGGTTATTTGGGAATATCTCATTTCATTTCCATATATTTGTAAATTTCCTTTTGTTATTAATGTCTCATTTGATTCTATTTATGTTGGAGAACACATGTTTTACATGATTTCAGTTCATTTAAATTTTATTGGGGCTTGTTTTTATGTTTTGGTGTATAGGTTATTCTGTAGAATGTATGGTTACTCTTGAGAAGGATGTGCATTCTTCTATTGTTAGGTGGTATGTTCTATACATGTCTCTTAGTTCCAGGAGTTTATAGTGTTCAAGTCTTCTGTATCCTTGTTGATCTTCTGCCTAGTTGTTTTCTCCATTTTCAAAAGTAGGATATTGAAGTCTCTATTATTGTTTGTCTGTTTTACCATTTTTTTCTGTCATATTTGCTTTATATATTTGAGACTATGATATTAAGTGCATTTATGTTTATAATTGTTACACATTCCTTATGAATTGACTTTTTGTTGTTATAAATGGTCTTTCTTTAATTTTTGTAACATTTTTTGTTTTAAGGTCTATTTTGTCTTAGGTCAGTATAGGCATTTCAGTTCTTACACTTGCTGCTTGTACAGTAGGTGTTTTTCATCTCTTCAGTACATTTGGATTTTTGGGTCTAAAGTCTATCTCTTGTAAACAGCTTGTAGTTGGATCGTGTGTGTGTGTGTGTGTGTGTGTGTGTGTGTGTGTGTGTGTGTGTGTGTGTTTAAATCTAGATCTGACAATCTTTGCCTTTTGATGTGATTATTTAATCAATTTACATTCAGTGTCATGGATTAAGATTAGATGTGCATTTGTTGGGTTTACTTTTTGTTTTCCATGTTTCATGTCTTTTTGTTGTTCTTTTCCACCTTTACTGCTTTTTATTACATTTAGTGAATATTTTCTAGTGTGACATGTAAATTTCTTTAATGATTTTCTAGCTAATTTTTAAGTTTATGTTCTAGTGGTTGCTCTAGGGCTTATAAAATTTATCTTAGAATATATACCTGATTTCTACTAACTTAATTGTAGTGTGATACAGAGACATTACTCTCATATAGCTCTGTTCCCTCTTTTCCCTCTGCTATAATTGCTATACATATTACACCTCTATGTGTTACAAACACAAGAATACATTGTTATATTGTTATACCTATTTACATAATTTTATGTATTTTTAACAAGCTTAGAGAGGGGGAGCAAGTATTTATAGAGCTTATTAATTAATTTTCTAATTTACCATTTTTATTCTCTTTATTTGTTCCTGTGGATTTGTTATCATCCAAACAAAGGAAAGTGTCCTTTTCTTACTCCACTCCAGCTTTGCTCCCACCTGCCTCCTTTTGATGTTGTCAGATATGTTACATTTCAATATATTACAGCCCCAATGCTAGAGTTACATGCATAGTGCTTTGTGTAAAATTGCTTTTAAAATCAGCTAAGAAAAGAAGGGAAAAGAAATACGCAAATATGTTTTCTTTTTGAAATGACCTATATAATTATCTTTACTAGCATTGTTTTTGTTTTGTAAATTTAATTTACTGTCTGGTGTCAATTGGTTTCAGCCTGAAGAATTCCTTTAGTATTTCTTGTATGATGGTTTCTATCGACAGATTCTCTCAGTTTTTGTGTAACTGAAATTTTTTAATAAATTTAAATCCAAGTTAGTTATCATATAGTGTAGTATTTGTTTTAGGAATAGAATTTAGTGGTTCATCATTTAAATACAACAACCCAATGCTCATCCCAGCAAGTACCCTCCTTAATGCCCATCACCCATTTAGCCCATCTCCCCACCCAACACCCCACCAGCAACCCTTTGTTTTCTGTATTTAAGAGTCTCTTCTGGTTTGTCTCCATCTCTGTTTTTAATTTACTTTATTTTTCCTTCCCTTCCCCTATGTTCATCTGTTTTGTTTCTTAAATTCCACATATGAGTGGAATATATTTGTCTTTCTCTGACTGACTTATTTAGCTTCGCATAATACACTCCAGTTCCGTCCATGTTGTTGCAGATGGTTGGATTTCATTCTTTTTGTTCGCTGCGTAATATTCCATTGTGTATATATACCACATTTTTTTTTTAATTTTTTTTTTCAACATTTATTTATTTTTGGGACAGAGAGAGACAGAGCATGAACGTGGGAGGGGCAGAGAGAGAGGGAGACACAGAATCGGAAACAGGCTCCAGGCTCTGAGCCATCAGCCCAGAGCCCGACGCGGGGCTCGAACTCCCGGACCGCGAGATCGTGACCTGGCTGAAGTCGGACGCTTAACCGACTGCGCCACCCAGGCGCCCCTATATACCACATTTTTTTTATCCATTCATCAGTTGATGGACATTTGGGCTCTTACTGTACTTTGGCTATTGCCAATAGTGCTGCTATAAACAGTGGGGTGCATGTGCCCCAATGTTTGAATCAGCATTTCAATGAATTCAATGTTTGAATTCAGCCCCTTTGAATCAGCATTTTTGTATCCTTTGGATAAATCTAGTAGTGTAATTTCTGTGTTGTATGGTAGTTCTATTTTAATTTTTTGAGAAACCTCCATACTGTTTTCCAGAGTGGTTGCACCAGTTTGCATTACCACCAGCAGTGCAAAAGGATTCCTCTTTCTCCGCATCCTCGTGAACATCTGTTGTTGCCTGAGTTGTTACTTTTAGCCATTTTGAGGTGTGAGGTGGTTTCTCATTGTGTTTTGATTTGTATTTGCCTGATGATGGGTGATGTTGAGCATTTTTTCATGTGTCTATTAGCCATCTGGATGTTTTCTTTGGAAAAGTGTGTGTTCATGCTTTTTGCCCAGTTCTTCACTGGATTATTTGCTTTTTTGGGTGTTGAGTTTAAGTTCTTTATAAATTTTGTGCAGTGTTTTATCTCATCCTTTTGAAAGGTAGTTTCCTGGGTTTAGAATCCTTGGTTGACAGTCTTTTTGTTTTTAGTACTCTGAATATGCCTTCAGTGTTCCGGCCTTTGTTGTTTCTAATGAGAAGTCAACTGTTAATTTTATTAGCATTCCCCTGTATGTGATTTGTTTTCTCTTGCTACTTTCAAGATATTCAGTCTTTCAACATTTTGATTATGTATTGGTGTGGGTCTCTGTGTTTATTGTACATTGAGTTGATTGAGCTTCTCAGATGTGTAGATCTTTTCGCTTCTTTCATCAATGTCTTGTAGTTTGTAATGCATAGATCTTTCACCTCCCTGGTTAAATTTATTTCTAAGTAAATTTTTTTAAATGTAATTATAAATGGAATTGCGTTCTTAATTTCTCTAATAGTTCTTTGTTAATGTATAAAAACATAACCAATTTTATATGTTAATTTTGTAACCTGCAACTTTACTGAATATATTAGTTTTAACAGTTTATCGATGAAGTCTTTAGGAGTTACCATATGTAATAGCATGCCATCTACAAATAGAGACAGTTTTACTTCTTCCTTTCCTTTTTGGATGCCTGTTTTTCTTTTCCGTTTTATTGCCTAATTGCTCTGGCTAGGGTTTCCAATACTATGTTGAATAAAAGTGGTGAGGGTGGGAACCCTTATCTTGTCTTGATCTTAGAGGAAAAGCTTTCAGCTTTTCACTGTTGAGTATGCTGTTAGCTGTGGGCTTATTGTATGTGGCCTTTATAATGTTGAGGTATATTCTGTCTACATCTTCCTTATTGAGAATTTTTATCATGAATGGGTGTTGAATTTTGTCAGTTGCTTTTTATACCTATTGAGCTGGTTACATGATTTTTATCCTTCATTTTGTTAATATTGGTGTAGCATGTTGACTGATTTGCAGATGTTGAGCCATCCTTGCAATTCTGGAATAAATTCTACTTGATCTTGCCTATGATTCTTTTAATGTATTATTGAATATCGTCAGCTAATATTTTGTTGAGGATTTTTGCATCTATGTTCATTAGGGATATTGGCTTGTAATTTTACTTTTTTGTAATTTCCTTATCTGGTTTTGGCATCAGAGTAATGCTGGCTTTCTAGAAGATGTTTGGAAAGGTTCCCTTT
Organism: Felis catus; assembly: GCF_018350175.1. NCBI lineage: Eukaryota > Metazoa > Chordata > Mammalia > Carnivora > Felidae > Felis > Felis catus. The sequence goes on from NC_058370.1 coordinate 89,811,311, forward strand.
TATGTTTTGGAAGAGTTAGAGAAAGATTGGTATTGATTGTTTGAATGTTCAGTAGAATTCACCAGTGAAGCCATCTGGTTCTGGCCTTTTTTTTGGTGTGACACTTTTGCAGTCAAAGCTCTACACCTGAGCTATACCCCCAGTTTGGACACTTTTGATTACTGATTCAATCTCTTACTAGTAATTAGTCTGTTCAGATTTCCTCCTTTGTCATGATTTAGTCTTGGTAGGTTATATGTTTCTTCTTGGTTGTCAGATTTGTTGGTGTAAAAGTGTAGAAAGTCATTTATGATTTTTTGCATTTCTGTGGTATAAGTTGTAATATTTCATTTTTCATTTTTTATTTTATTTATTTGTGTCCTCTCTGGTTTGTGGAGTGATGGTGGTGTCAGTTTGTTTGTCAATTTGTTAATCTTTTAAAATAACCAGATCTTAGTTTCATTGATTTTTGGGCTTTGTTCTTTTTCTGGTTCCTTAAGATGTAAAGTTAAGTTGTTTATTTGATGAGGTTTTCTTGTTTCTTGCTGTAGGCATTTATCACTATAACTATTTACTATTAACTTAAATTTTTTTTTTAAGTGTTTTATTTATTCTTGAGAGATAGAGAGCATGAGCGGGGGAGAAGCAGAGCAAGAGAGGGACTGAGAATCTGAAGCAGGCTCTAAGCTGTCAGCACAGAGCCCCAGGTGGGGCTCAAACTCACAAGCCATGAGATCATGACCTGAGCTGAAGTTGGATGCTCAACCAACTGAGCCACCCAGGCGCCCCTTAACTTCCCTCTTAGAATGCTGCAACTGCATCCCATAAGTTTTGGTGTATTGTATTTCCATTTTCATTTGTTTCAATGTTTTTGGTTTCCGTTTTGATTTCTTCTGTGAGCCATTGGTTGTTCATTTCATTAATCTGTTTGCTTTGTTAATTTCTGAGTCTTTTTTCACAAAACTTTCCCGTAATTCATATTCCTTTTCAAGTTACTATACATATTACATCTTCCCTTCTCTTTTAGTTTTCTTGAAGAGTTAATACTTGATACTGTACTTCCGTACCTTATAATTTACTTCTCAACCCATTTAATTTTCTATTTAGCTTCTTTTTTGAAGCTTACCATTGGGTTTAGAACAGCAGTCAGCTTAGTGAAAAGAATTCAGAATTTGGAGTTAGAATTAAAAGGTTAAAGTGCCTGTTTTTGTTACTTACTCACTGTAGAACTCTGAAGAAGTTATTTATCTACCACTCAGAATGTCTGAGGACTGAAAATATTGGACATCACTGGGGAGCTTGTTACAAATGTAAAACTTCAGATCCCACCCTATACCTATTGATCAGATTCTGCAAGTTTACAAGATCTCCATATTGAGAAGCAGTCTTATATCTTCATCTTTGAAACTTAATTTCTTTATATGTAAAGTGCAGATGGTCCCCCACTTAGGATGCTTTGACGTAGGATTTTTCATCTTTATGATATGCATTCAGTAGAAAACATACTCCAAATAATGAATTTTGATCTTTTCTTAGGCTAGCCATATGTGATATGATATTCTTTTGTAATGTTGGGCAGTAGCAGTGAGCCACAGCTCCCAGTCAGCTATGTGATATAAGGGTAAAAAACTGATAATGCTTACAACCATTTTGGACCCATAAAACCATTCAGTTTTTCACTTTTAGTACAGTATTCAGTAAATTACACACCTATTATAAAATAGGTTTTGTGTTAGGTAATTTTGCCCAATTTTATGCCAATGTAAATGTTCTGAGCATGTTTAACTTAGGCTAGGCTAAGCTGTGATGTTTGGTAGATTAGATTATTGTATGTATGTTTGACTTGTTTTCAATTTCTGATGGGCTTATTGGGATGTAATCCCATTGTAAGGTGAAGAAGATCTGTGTAGATAATAGTTGTTGTATATATCAACCATCTTGCCATCATCCAACATACCCTATGTTTTACCATTTATTGTTTGTTTCCTACTGTTAGAATGTAAGTTTTGTGAAGCAGAATTAGAGTGTAAGCTTTGTCTATTTGTTTATTGCCCTATTTCCTATATCTAGAACAGTGATAGGCACAAAGTAAACATTAATTTTTTTGAATGAACAAATAAATAAATACATTTGTTGTCAAATCTTGTTATTTCTATTGCAGTCATTTACTTTCTACTGCAGTTTAGAATTAGAATTACTGTACAAATGTAGAAATTATTGTTGTTGCAGAGAGTTCTGTTAGATAGTGCCACTTACACTTTTGCATTCCCTTTCCAACCATCTTGCATCTGTATTTCTGCAGTACAGTTCTGATCCAATCTATCAACAGTTCCCCATGTTATCTAGAATTAAGTTCAAAATCCTTAGTGTAATTTTTAGATACTTTATAGTTTCATATAGTTAAAAAATATTTATCTTTTTCAGGGTACATTTATTGGAAGAATCACTTAAACCCACTGCATGTATAGCATCCATCTGGGCCCTCCTAGGACTTGAGGGAAAGGGGAACCCATGAAAATAGGTTGATGATCCTTTGCTATGCCATGGAATAAAGTATTTTGTCTCTGAGGAGTATCATGTCTTTTGCTGGCATATATGACTAAATAACAGGCTAACTTACTAGCTTATAACTTAGGGTGATATTAAGGCCTAGACTGGATAGCATTTTCCTATCACATTAAAAATTCTTGAAAAATCCAAATTTTAAGATCCACATAATATCGTATAAAATGGATATGCTGCTATTTTTCTTAATGTTTATTTATTTTTGAGAGAGAGAGAGAGAGAGAGACAGAGAGAGAGAGACAGAGTGTGAGTGGGGGAGGGGTGTGGGGGGGGGTGGGAGACACAGAATCTGAAGCAGTCTCCAGGCTCTGAGTTGTCAGCACAGAGCCCGACATGGGGCTTGAACTCCCGAATGATGAGATCATTACCTGAGCCAAAGTCGGACACTTAACCAACTGAACCACCCAGGCAGCCCGATACGCTGCTGTTTTTAAATGGTACTCTATTGTTGAATATTTAAATAATTTCCACATTAGTCTGCTGTTGTAAATGGCTTTGTAATTAGTACCTTTATAAATATATGTCTCTTTGATGAGTGTTTCTTTAGGATTTGGATTCCTTACTAGAAGTGCAAAGGTCATAGGAAGGAAAGCTTACTTTATTTCTTTTATGCATAAAAGAAGTGTTTCTTAATTAAAAAAAATAATAGTATTAACAAATCTTTTTTAGGAGATACTTCTAAAGGAGGCACAGCTGAAATTACTCAGTCCACCTTGAAACCAGGCATCAGAGATTCAGATATTGGATCTCATTTTTCCTTGTTCCCTGAGGACTTTCCTCAGTTGGCTTTAAGGTTTCCTCAAGAGACTACTATTGGTCCACATACTGATATACTCAGCCAACAAGCATTGGATAGTCATACAACTGAAAAGACTCTAAAAGTTTCAACTGTTCATGAACTAGCTGACCAGAAGACTGGAATATCAACAGTGCCCTCTAGTTCCTACTCACAAAGAGGGAAGCCTGGTATTTTCTGCTTACAGTACTTGCCAGATCGTCATCTAACTGAAGAGGCTCCAAAAGTTTTGGCTGTTCTGGGACCTGCTGACCAGAAGACTGGCATACCGACAGTCTTTCCAAGTTCCTACCCACTTGGAGAGAAGCACGGTATTTTCTACTCGCAGGCCTTGCCAGACAGTTATGTAACTGAAGAGGCTCTGAAAGTTTCAGCTGTTCCTGTATCTGCTGACCAGAGGACTGAGAAAATAACAGTACCTTCTACTTCCTATTTACAAAGAGAAAAGCATGTTAATTTTTCCCAGCAACAGTCGTCAGATAGTCATCTAACTGAACAGGCCTTGAAAGTTTCAGTTGTGTCTGGACCAGCTGGTGAAAACACTGGGATACCTATATTACCTTCAGTTTCCTCCTCACTTGGAGAGAAGCCCAGTGTCTTTTACCAGCAGGCCTTGCCAGATAGTCATTTAATTGAACAGGCTCAGAAAGTTTCAGCTGTTCCTGGACCAGTTGATCAGAAGACTAGGATACCTGCAGCATCCTCTACTTACTACTCATATGGAGAAAGGCCCCAAATTTTCTATCAACAGACATTGCCAGAAAGTCATCTACCTGAACAGGCTCTGAAATTTTCAGCTGCTCCTGGATCTTATGAGCAGAAGACTGGGATACCAACGGTAACCTCTACTCCTTATTCACATAGAGAGAAGCTCAATCTTTTCTGCCAACAGGAGTTGCCAGATAGTTCTCTAACTGAACAGGCTCAGAAAGTGTCACCTGTTACTGGATCTGCTGAGCAGAAGACTGGGATACCAACCCTAACCTCTGCTTCCCATTCACATAGAGAGAAGCCCAATCTTTTCTGCCAACAGGAGTTGCCAGATAGTTCTCTAACTGAACAGGCTCAGAAAGTGTCACCTGTTCCTGGACCTGCTGAGCAGAAGACTGGGATACCAACCTTAACCTCTACTTCCTATTCACTTGGAGAGAAGCCCAGTCTTTTCTATCAACAAGAGTTGCCAGATAATCCTCTAACTGAACAGGCCCAGAAAGTTCTAGCTATTCCTGGACCAGATGACCAGAACACTGGGATATCAATAGGGTCCTCTAGGCCCTACTCACTTGGAGAGCAACCCAATATTTTCTCCCAGCAGGTATTACCAGATAGTCATCTAACTGAAGAGACTCTGAAAGCTTCATCTGCTCCTAGACCAGGTGATGCAAAGACCGGGGTACCAACAGTACCTTCTAGTTCTTACTCACCTAGGGAGAAGTCCGGTATTTTCTACCAACAGGTCTTACCAGGCTGTCATCTATCTGAAGAGGCTCTGAAAGTTTCAGTTGCTACTGTACCAGCTGAAATAAAGAGTGGGTTACCATCAGAAGCCTCTAATTTCTACACAGAGAGAGAGAAGACCAGTATTTTCTACCAACAGGAGTTGCCAGACAGTCATCTAACTGAACAGGCTCAGAAAGTGTCACCTGTTACTGGACCTGCTGAGCAGAAGACTGGGATACCAACCCTAACCTCTGCTTCCCATTCACATAGAGAGAAGCCCAATCTTTTCTGCCAACAGGAGTTGCCAGATAGTTCTCTAACTGAACAGGCTCAGAAAGTGTCACCTGTTCCTGGACCTGCTGAGCAGAAGACTGGGATACCAACCCTAACCTCTACTTCCTATTCACTTGGAGAGAAGCCTAGTCTTTTCTATCAACAAGAGTTGCCAGATAATCCTCTAACTGAACAGGCCCAGAAAGTTCTAGCTATTCCTGGACCAGATGACCAGAACACTGGGATATCAATAGGGTCCTCTAGGCCCTACTCACTTGGAGAGCAACCCAGTATTTTCTCCCAGCAGGTATTACCAGATAGTCATCTAACTGAAGAGACTCTGAAAGCTTCATCTGCTCCTAGACCAGGTGATGCAAAGACCGGGGTACCAACAGTACCCTCTAATTCTTACTCACCTAGGGAGAAGTCCGGTATTTTCTACCAACAGGTCTTACCAGGCTGTCATCTATCTGAAGAGGCTCTGAAAGTTTCAGTTGCTACTGTACCAGCTGAAATAAAGAGTGGGTTACCATCAGAAGCCTCTAGTTTCTACACAGAGAGAGAGAAGACCAGTATTTTCTACCAACAGGAGTTGCCAGACAGTCATCTAACTGAACAGGCTCAGAAACTGTCACTTGTTCCTGGACCTGCTGACCAGAAGACTGAGATATCAACAGTAACCTCTGCTTCTTACTCACATATAGAAAAGCCCTTTATTTTCTACCCACAGGACTTGCCAGACAGTCATCTATCTCAAGAATCTCTAAAAGTTACAGCTGTTTCTGAACCAGTTGACAAGAAGACTGGAATACCAGTAGTCCCCTCCACTTCCTACTCACAGAGAGAGAAGCCCATTATTTTCTATCCACAGGCCATACCAGATATTCATCTCACTGAGGAGGCTCTGAAAGTTTCAGCCATATCTGGATCAGCTGACTGGAAGACTGGAATACCAACAGTATCCTCTATTTCCTCCTCACATACAGAAGAGCCTGTTAGTTTTTCCCTACAGGCCTTGGCAGGCAGCCTTCTACTTGAAGAAGCTCTGAAAGTTTCAGTTCTTCCTGGACCAGCTGACCAGAAGGCTGGGTTATCATCAGAACCTCCTAGTTCCTACTCACATGGAGAGAAGCCCATTATCTTCTACCCACAGGGATTGACAGATAGCCAGGTACCTCAGGAGACTTTGGAAGTTTCAGCTGTTCCTGGACCAGCTGCCCAGAAGACTGGCTTGCCATCAGAACCTTCTAGCTGCGACTCACATAAAGAGAAGCCCATTATCTTCTGCCTACAGGGCTTGACAGACAGCCAGGTGCCTCAGGAGGCTCTGAAAGTTTCAACTGTTCCTGGACGAGCTGACCAGAAGACTGGGTTGCCATCAGAACTTTCTAGCTCCTACTCACATAGAGAGAAGCCCATTATTTTCTCCTCACAGGGTTTGACAGATAGCCAGATACCTCAGGAGGCTCTGAAAGTTTCAGCTGTTCGTGGACCAGCTGACCAGAAGACTGGGTTGCCATCAGAATCTTCTAGTCCCTACTCACATAGAGAGAAGCCCATTATCTTCTACTCACAAGGCCTGACAGGTAGCCAGGTACCTCTGGAGGCTCTGAAAGCTTCAGCTGTTCCTGGACCAGCTGACCAGAAGACTGGGTTGCCATCAGAACCTTCTAGCTCCTACTCACATAGAGAGAAGCCCATTATCTTCTACCCACAGGACTTGACAGACAGCCAGGTGCCTCAGGAGGCTCTGAAAGTTTCAGCTGTTCCTGGACCAGCTGACCAGAAGACTGGGTTGCCATCAGAACCTTCTAGTTCCTACTCACTTGGAGGAAAGCCTGTTATTTTCTACCAGCAAGCCTTATCAGATAGACATCTCACTGAAGAGGCTGTTAATATTTCAGCTTCTCCTGGACCAGCAGACCAAGAGACTAGGGTATCAACAGTACCTTCTATCTCTTACTCTCATATAGAGAAGCCAAATGTTTTGTACCAACAGCCTTTGTCAGACAGTCAGCTCCCTGTAGAAGCTCTGAAAGTGTCAGCTGTTTCTGGGCCAGGTGACCAGAAGACCAGAAAACCAACAGTTACCTCCACTTCGTACTCACATAGAGAGAAAGAGAAGCCCATCATTTCTTATCAGCAAGAATTGCCAGATCTTACTCAAGAGGCTTTAAAAGTTTTAAAGGTTCCTGGACTAGGTGGCCAGAAGACTGGAATACCAGCAGTAACTTCTACTTTTTACTCACATAGAGAGAAGCCTATCATTTCTTACCATCAGGAGTTGTCAGATCCTAATGAAGGTGCTTTAAGAGTTTTAGGCACTCCTGGGCCAGCTGACCAGAAGACTGGGATACAAATTGGGCCCTCCACTTCCTATTCACATAGAGAGAGCCCCATCTTTTCTTACCAGAAGGAGTCGTCAGATATTACTGAAGAAACTTGGAAAGTTTCACCTGTTTCTGGACCAGCTAACCAGAAGACTGAGATACATATAATCCCCTCTAGTTCCTACTCATACAGAGAGAAGGACAGTATTCTTTACCAGCAGGAGCTTCCAGATGTTACTGAAAAAGTTTTAAAAGTTTTTGCTCTTCCTGGACCTGCTGACCAGAAGACTGAAATACCAACAGGACCTTCTAGCTCTTACTCACATAAAGAGAAACTCAATATTTCACCTGTGATTTTACCAGATGTCCAGAAGACTGAGTTTCTGACAGCTCCCCCTAGTTCCTACTCAAAAAGAGAAAAACCCAAAATTTCAACTGTGAGTGGACCAGATGACCAGAAGACTCCGTTACCGACAGTTTTTCATAATTCCTGTTCTCAGAATTTTGAGATTGAGGATATTCTGAAGATTTCACCTGTCCCTGAGCCAATTGTTGTGAATTCTGGGATACCAATACCTCTTTCTAGTTCCTCTTCCCACAGAGAGAAATCTAATATTTTCTACCCACAGGAATTGCCAGACAAACATTTAGCTGAAGATGCACTGAACATTTCATCAATTCCTGTACCAGCTGACCAGAAAAGTCTGTTACCAACAGCTCCTCCTGGTTCCTTTTCACACAGAGAGAAACCAAATTTATTCTACCAACAAGATTTTCCAGATAGACATCTACCTGAAGATTCTGTGATGTTCTCACGTGGTCTTGGGCAAGCTGATCAGATTACTGGTTTATCAACAGTTACTCCTGGTACTTATTCACATAGTGAGAAGCAGAAACTTGTTTCAGACCATGTTCAAATGCTAATAGATAATTTGGATTCTCCTAACTCCAGTATTATCTCAAGCAGTATGCCTTTAAGTTCTCAGGCTGATGGTAGAGTTATAATAAGTAAGCCAGAATCTTCACGTTTTGAAGGTGTTGGCTCTGTGGAAATTCAAGATACAAGCAATAGTTCCAAAACTCTTAAAGAGATTCGGACCCTTTTAATGGAGGCAGAAAATATAGCACTGAAACGATGCAATTTTCCTGCTCCTCTTGTCCCTTTCCGAGATGTTAGTGATATTTCAATTATACAATCTAAGAAGATGGTTTGCTTCAATGAGCCCCTCACAGCTGCTGAATCTAATAGTGATTTGCCTCGGAGACAGCCATTTACAGAGGAAAGCCCAAGCAACAAGTGCATACAGAAAGATATTAGCACACAGACAAATCTGAAATGCCAGAGAGGCATTGAGAACTGGGAGTTTATTAGTTCAACCACACTTAGAAGTCCTCTACAAGAAGCAGAAAGCAAAGCCGGAGTGACGTTAGATGAAACCCTTCGACAGTGTAGAGCAGCCCAATCCGTAATGAGATCTGAACCTGAAGGGTATAGTGGAACCATTGGCAATAAAATTGTTATCCCTATGATGACTATCATTAAAAGTGATTCAAGTAGTGATGCCAGTTCCTGCTCATGGGACAGTAATTCCTTGGAGTCAGTTTCTGATGTTCTTCTAAATTTCTTTCCATGTGCTTCACCCAAGACAAGTTTGACAGATAGCAGAGAAGAAGAAAGTGTGTCAGAGAGTGATGATTGTGGTGGTAGCAATGTAGATTCACTGGCTGCACATGTCAAAAACCTTCTCAAGTGTGAATCCTCATTGAATCATGCTAAACAAATACTCAGAAATGCAGAGGAAGAGGAATGTCGAGTACGAGCACGAGGTAGGAACTGATTGTCATCAAGTCAGGTCAGACTTATAAACATTATAGTTTAAGAATTTGTTTAAAGTTAGGTGTTTGGAATCTGAATTTATTTTCTTATAGAACTGTTAAATGATTACATTTTCCACCACTATTCAGAATAAGTCCATTTAACCAATAATATAACTCAGTCACAGTATTAATAGTACTAGTCTGATTTTAAGGTCTTAGGTAGGTTCTGAAGCCTGAAGGAGAGTAAGGAGATAGCTTAGGTTTCCAGATTCTTAAAGTACTTATGTTTCCTTAATCCTCCTATTATAGGATTCTTTTTTGAAGGCAGAAAAAAAGAAAAGTTTGCTCTGCTCTAAGTCACACTGTATCGTAAAACTAAATATACTTCTCCATTTTTCTAATACAGTTCTTAGAGCATATTTTAGATATTAGAAAAAACTGAAGTACTTCACACTAAAACTTAGGTTAGAGGTTTAAAAGAGGATGTTCTAATCCCATTAATCTCTCATAATAGAATGCTATTAAAAAATCTTTAAGACAAAATGGGGAATTAAAAAAATTTTTTTTAAATATTCATTAAAAATTTTTTTAATGTTCTTATTTATTTTTGAGACAGAGACACAGAGCATGAGAGGAGGAAGGGCAGAGAGAGAGGGAGACACAGAATCCTTAGCTGGCTCTAGGCTCTGAGCTGTCAGTACAGAGCCTGATGCAGGCTCAGTGAGATCATTACCTGAGCCAAAGTTGGATGCTTAACCGACGGAGCCACCCAGGTGCCCCTGGGGAATTTATTTTAGCAAACAACTTATAAACACTTCAGGCCTCCTTGGGAATTTTGCCTTGAGATTAACTACTTGTGCCATTCCTTTTATCACTTATGCATATTTTGACTCTCCAGAAAACTTCCAAGTTTTATTTATTATTGTTAAATATCAGCTCTCATGGTAGTAGCAGTAACTGTAACAGGAACGTATAGGGGAGGCAAAGGGATTGTCCTTATTGGAAGGAAGATTAAGATAAAAATAATTGAAAATCATAGAAAGGTGGCATCTTTGGAGAAATACCTATAGAATGTGGTTTTTAAAAGTCACACTTTTCAGTGAGATGATTGTTCTTAAAAACTTCTAATAGTTTGTCATATAATGGAGAACACCTACTTTTTGCCAAGTATTGTGGCAGGCATTTAGTTGGATATATTGATGGTTTTCTGTGTTCTTATAATCACTGACAAATTATGATTTTTGCATTGCATTATCTCCAGTGTGTTTATGTTTTCTTTTCAGCCTGGAATCTGAAATTTAATCTGGCTCATGAGTGTGGCTACTCCATTTCAGAATTAAATGAAGCTGACAGGAAAAAAGTAGAAGAGATCAAAGCAGAGTTGTTCAGTCATGGGAGAACAGCTGACTTGTCCAAGGTATAAAAGAAATCTAGCAATGAAGAAAGAAAATGTGATAAAAGGGTGGTGGAGTTTGTATCTCTTACTTGGGCATTGATGACACCAGCTGAGTCATTAATAGTCTTTGGCTAAAGTGTTAGGAGTTCCTATTTAAGGATTAGACTCAGTAGATTTTGATTAATTGCAAATTCATCTATTGAAAAAACTTACATCCTTAGGAAAATAAGAATAGATTTGCTTTATCATTCGTATTTTCTGTTGAGGGTAATAGCTTGAAGTGCAGATAAAGTCCAGCCATTTTCAGATGTGTATTATCTACTTAAGAACATAAAGCTATACTAGCTTATGTAAAAATGATTTTCATTTTAATAGTATGTATTTTCATCCAATTATGAATTATTTCATACATAGTAAAGAATATATATGAAATGTGTATAAAGAATAAAAGAAAAATATGAATAATTCCTGTCTGTGGGCTAACTAGCTTGATAAATGGAATGTTACCAAATACCATAGAAATCCTGTGTGTCCCCTCCCCAGTAACGTCTGTTACTTCCTATCCTGACATGTATTGATTTTTCTCTTGCTGTTCAGTATGGTTTTGAATTCTTTAATAGATGGAGTCAACATGGTGCATATTTTGAGAATTGCATTTTTCATATAGACTTGGGTTTTTGAGATTCTTCTTTGTAGATGTAGGTAGTTTTAGTTTATTCATTTTTAGTGCTGTAAGTATTCTAGTGTATGAATATATCATAGTGTGTCCATTCTCTTGTAGATAGGGCATTTGGTCTGCTTTTATTTGGCTTATTTCTTTTTTGGAAAAGTTTTTTAAAAGGATAAATTACATTGGATTTTAGACTTATGTATATGTTTGAGCTCATCACCACCATCCATCTCCAGAAACTCTTTTCATCCTGCAGGACTGAAACTTTGTACTTATAAAGGTTTCTCTCTATGGTAAGAATATGTTCAGTTTTGTAAGAAACCACCAAGCTGTATATAACTTTGAAAAAAAATTTTTTTTAATGTTTATTTATTTTTGAGAGAGAGAGAGAGACGCAGCACGAGAAGGGAAGGGGCAGAGAAGGAGGGAGACACAGAATGCCAAGCAGGCTCCAGGCTCTGAGCTGTCAGCACAGAGCCCGATGCAGGCCTTGAACTCACGAACCGCAAGATTATGACCTGAGCCACCCAGGAGCCCCCAAACTGTATATAACTTTGTATGTCAACTATACTTCAGTTAACACACACACACACACACACACACACACACACACACACACTTAAATGGGAAAGAGAAAAAAAAACCACCAAACTGTCCCACAAAGTGGCTGTACCATTTTGTATTCCTGCCAACAATCAACAATGAATCAGAGTTCCTGTTGCTCCACATCCTTGTTAGCATTTGGTATTGTTAGTGTTCTGGATTTTGCCCATTCTCATAGGTGTATCCTACAACTTGCTATAATCACTTGTATCTTATAACTTGCTATAATTGCTTATTAGTTCCAGGTGTTTTTTTTTTTTTGTTGATTCTTTCAGATTTTCTACACAGATGATGAGGTCATTTACAAACAGTTTTATTTCTTCTTTCCCAATCTGTATACCTTTTATTTCCTTTACTTGTTTTATTGCATTAGCTAGAAATTCCATTTTGATGTTGAAAAAGAGTGGAGAGGGGCGCCTGGGTGGCGCAGTCGGTTAAGCGTCCGACTTCAGCCAGATCACGATCTCGCGGTCCGTGAGTTCGAGCCCCGCATCAGGCTCTGGGCTGATGGCTCGGAGCCTGGAGCCTGTTTCTGATTCTGTGTCTCCTGCTCTCTCTGCCCCTCCCCCGTTCATGCTCTGTCTCTCTCTGTCCCCAAAATAAATAAAAACGTTGGAAAAAAAAAATTTAAAAAAAAAGAAAAAGAGTGGAGAGACGGAATATTTTTGTTTTTAGTCTTTGTGGGAAAGCTTCTAGTTTCTTACCATGAAATACGAGGTTAGCTGTAGGTTTTCTGCCAATATGCTTTATCAAGTTGAGGAAATTTCCTTCTGTTCTAGTTTACTAATAGTTTTTATCATGAATGGGTGTTGGATTTTGTCAAATTCTTTTTGTACATCTATTGATATAGTAGTCATTTTTCTTTTTTGGCCTGTTGATGTAATCATATTAATTGATTTTTGAATGATAAACCAGTCTTGCATACCTGGGATAAATTCTACTTGGTCATGGTGTATAATTCTTTTCATACTTTGTTGTATTCTATTTGTTAATATTTTATTGAGGATTTTTGCATTGATATTCATGAGAGATGAGTCTGTGTTTTGTTTTGGTTTTTTTCCCCTGTAGTGTCTTTGTCTGGTTGTGGTATTAGGGTAATGTTGGCCTCATAGAATGAATTGGGAAGTGTTTCTTCTGCTCCTGTCCTCTGAAAGAAATTATAAGGAATTGGTATAATTTTTTCCTTAAATGTTTGGTAGAGTTCACCACTGAACCCAGCTGGGCCTAGCCCTTTTCTCTTTTGGAAGATTATTATTGATTCAATGTCTTTAATAAATAGATGCCCATTCAGAATGTCTTTTTGTGTGAGTTTTGGCACATTGTGTCTCTCAAGAAATTGGTCCATTCCATCTAGGTTATCAAATCTATGGGTATGTGGTTGTTCATAGTATTCCTTTATTATCCTGTTAATGTCAGTGGGATTTGCAGTGATATCACCTCTTTCCTTTATGATTTTAGTAATTTGTGTCTTCTGTTTTTCTTTCTGGCTAGAAGCTTGTTGATTTTATTGGTCTTTCAAAGAAACAGCTTTTTGTTTTGTTCATTTTTCTGATTTTTCTGTTTGCAATTTCATTGATTTCTGCTTTCTTACTCTTTTTCTGTTTAATTTGGACTTAATTTGCTATTCTTTTTCTAATTTCCTAATTTAGAAATGTGGGTTATTGATTTTAGATCTGTCTTCTTTTTTAGTATATATATTTAATGCTAAAAATTTCCGTCTATTCTGTGCTTTCCCTGCATCCCACAGGTTTTCCTAAGTTGTGTTTTCATTTTTAGTTAGTATGTTTTTAAGTTTTAGGTTAATATGTTTTTAAATTTTTCTTGATTCATGCTTTATTTAGAAGTAGGCTGTTTAATTTCCATGTATTTAGGGATTTTCCTGTTACCTTTCTTGCTTTGATTTCTAATTTAATTCCATTGTGGTCTAAGAGCAGACTTTATATGATTTTTATTCTTTTAAATTTGTTAAGGTATGTTTTATGGCCCAGAATGTGGCCTGTCTTTGTGAATGTTCCATGTGAGCTTGAGAAATTGTGTACTCTGTTGTTTTTGGCTGAAGTAATCTACAAATATCTATTATACCCAGTTGATTTATGGTGTTGAGCTTAACTGTGTCCTCACTGATTTGCTGGTAGATGTGGTTGTTTTTTTTTTTTTTTTTTTAAGTTTATTTTGAGAGAGAAAGAGAACATGCACACACATGTAAGCAGAGAGGGGCAGAGAGAGAGGAGAGAGAGAATCCCAAGCAGGCTCTGTGTTGTCAGGGCAGAGTGCAGTATGGGGTTCAGTCTCATGAATCATGAGATCATCACCTGAACTGAGATCAAGAATCAGATGCTCAGCCAACTGAGCCACCCAGGCATCCCAACATCTGTTCATTTCTCATAGAGGATGTTGAAGTCTCCAACTATAATAATGGATTATATATTTCTATTTCTCCTTGCAGTTATGTCCGTTTTTGCCTTGTGTAGTCTAACACTCTGTTGTTTGGCACATATACATGAAAGATTGTTATGTCTCAGAGAAGTTTCCCCTTTGTCATTATGTAATGTCCTTCTTTATCTGCGATAACTTTCTTTGCTTTGACGTCTGTTCTGTTTGAAATGAATACAGTATTCCTACTTTCTTTTGCTTTATTTTAGAATGGTATATTTTTCTCCATCCATTTACTTTTAATCTAATTTGTCTTTATATTTAAAGTGACTTTCCTATAGACAACATGTAGTTGGATCTTGGTTTTTGATTCACTCTGACAACTTTTAATTAGTATATTTTCACTTGAAATAATTGATTTTCAAAGTGATTATTGGTATAGTTGGATTAATATCTACCATATTCACTACTATTTTTTTATTTGTTGCCCTTGTTCTTCATTCCAATTTTTGTCTCCCAGTCTTTCTGCCTTTTGTGGTTTTAATTGAATGTTTTTATATCATTATATTTTCTCTCATTTCTTAGCATATTAGTTACACTTTATTTTTTTTGTGCTTGCCTTAGAATTTGTAAAATATTTACAACTAATCCAAATTTATTTTCACATAACACTATACCACTTCAGGTAATGTGAGTACCTTCTAATAACAAAATACAGTTGATCCTTGAATAATGCAGCATTAGGGGAACCAACTCCCCACACAGTTGAAATTCTGCATATAACTTTGACTCCCCCAAAACTACTAATAGCCTACTGTTTACCAGAAACCTTATAGATAACATGGTTAACATATTTTGTATGGTATGTGTTTTATGTACTGTGTTTTTACAAGAAATGTAATCTAGAGAAAAGATCATTGTTACCATCATAAGGAAAATACATTTACAGTATTGTACTGTATTTATCAAATAAAATCAGTGTGTAAGTGGACCCATGCAATTCAAGGGTTAAATGTATTCCTGATTTCTCCCTCTCATCTCTTGTATCATGCTGTCATTCATTCATACATATATATACACACACATACACAAGCAACATTTTGAACAAACTATTATCTGTGAGATCAGTTAAGAATAAGAGAAAAGTGCATATGTGTGTTCTTAACTGTGTCTTACTCCTTCTTTGATGTTCTTCCCTTTATGTAGATCCAAGTTTCTGATTTGTATTTTTCTTTTTTCTAAAGTACTTCTGTTAACATCTGTTGCGTGGCAGGTCTAATTTTTGTGTGTCTGGGAAAGCCTTTATTCCTCCTTCAGTTTCTTTTTGTTTTTCCTCAATTTTTAAATAGTCATTTATTTCCTAAATAACCCTTTGCTTTCTTTTTTTTTTTTTTTTTTTGGTCTTTCCTATGTTAATATATATATATTTTTTTAATACGAAATTTATTGTCAAATTGGTTTCCGTGCAACACCCAGTGCTCATCCCAACAGGTGCCTCCTTCAGTTTCAGGGATGACTTCATAGGGTATAGAATTCCAACTCTGTACTTTTTTTTCTTTAACACTTTAAATGTTTTATTCTTTTCTTGTTTGCATAATTTCCGAGGAGAAGTCAGATATAATTCTTTGTTCCTCTGTGGATAAGGTGGTTTTACCCTCTATCTTCTTTCAGTTTTTTTTATCTTTGATTTTCTGTACTTTGAAAATGTTTTACCTAGGTAATTTGGGGTGGCATTTTTCCTGCTCTGTGTTCTGTGAACTTCCTAGATCTGTACTTTGTTGCCTGACATTAATTGGGAGGAAATTTTTAGTCATTGTTATTTCAAATACTTCTGTCCCTTTCCTTTTTTTCCTTCTGTTATTTCCATTGCTCATATGTTATACCTGTGATAGTTGTCCCAGAGTCCTTTGATGTCCTATTGTGTTGTTTGTTTTTTAGTAAATTTTTTTAATGTTTTATTTTATTTTTGAGAGAGAGAGAGAGAGAGCAAGAATATGAATGAGTGGGGGAGGGTCAGAGAGAGAAGGAGACATAGAATCTGACGCAGGTTCCAGGGTCCAAGCTGTCAGCACAAAGCCTGATTTGGGGCTCAAACTCAAGAGCCACATGATCATGACCTGAGCCAAAGTCGAATGCTTGACTGACTGAGCCACCCAGGCACCTATATTGTTTACTTTTTTGAGTCTTTGTTTTCTTTGCTTTTTAATTTTGGCAGTTTTTGTTGAGATATCCTTGGGCTCAGGATTCTTTCTTTAGCCACGTCTGGTCTAGTAATAAGCCCATCAAAGGCATTCTTCATTTCTGTTAAAGTGTTCAATCTCTAACATTTCTTTTTCATTCTTTCTTAGGATTTCCATCCTTGCTTCTTACATTGTCCTTGTGTTCTTGTGTATCCATCAGAGCTCTTAGCATATTATCATCATTGTTTTAAATTTCTGGTCTGATAATGCCAGCATCCCGACATGTCTGGTTTTGATGCTTGCTTTTTCTTTTCAACTAGTTTTTTTGCTTTGTAGTGTGCTGTGTTGTGGGGCCTGTAGCTGGTGTATTACATTAAGAATATGCAGATTATGACCTATGAATAAAGAGACATTAGCCATGCTCACAGGACTGGCAGATAGCTTCCTCGGCATCCAAATTTCCACTTTGGGGAAGTGAAAAATCCCAGGGTCATTTTGATTGAAGATGCAGTTTTGGTACACTCACACAAAGGAAGTAAGGTCACAATGTTTATTACTTACTGATCCCAGAAGCAGGGGTAGTGGTGGGTGGGTGTGGGTCAGGGCCAGGGCTGCTCAGTGAGCTCTGAGGAAAAGGCAGTCCTCTGTCTCGGGTCATGAGCAAGCAGGAGATAGAGAACAGGGTAGCAAGCACCTATTACCTATGAGGTGGTTGGGGCAGAGGTCACTAATTTTTCATGGGCTCAACTCTTAAGTAATTGTTTCATAAAGATGCTTGAGGGAAACAAAGTGGGGACTTCTGGCGGGGAATCTCAAGTTCAGGTCCTTATCTAACTGTCCAGACTCTGGGTGTGAGCCGGGTTGTCATACTGTAAAATGCCTAGGCAGCAACTCAAAATAGCTTTTTTTCTCATCACAATTGACCCTGTGATGCCTAAGCATTAGTCTTTAGGGAAAACCATGGGCACTGTCCAGATGGTGGAGATGTTAAAAGCCACTGGCAGAGTTTTGGTCATCTAGCTCATGAAACATTTGAGCAAAGCAAAAATGCCGGTTAACAGTATCAGTAGACAAATGGTAATTTGAAATCCTGTCTGTAACCGTTCTCCCATTTGTCGGGGTCCGGTCAAGAAAATAAATCAAAGCCCATGGATAAGTTTAGGGTAAGTATTTGATTAAAAACTTGGGTAAGATTATGGAATACTTGTACCTGTTGGGCACCTTTTGTAAATTTGTCTAAATTTATCTGGAATTATTAATACATGTGCAGCAGGTGGTGCACTGTACAGTGTATACACCTTTCTTGACCAATAAGAAATTTAAAGCTAAATGCACATCCAAAACTCTGCACTAAAGAAGCATGTTGTTGTTGCATGAAGTCTAGGCTTTGGTGTAGCAGCCCAATGCATTCAGCCAGGGTGGCTGACAGATTGGTGTTTGCCTTAATGATTTGTTGTTGTGTGCCTAGTGGTGGTGTTTCCGTGAGGGATAGTAGCAGACCTATTTTCAGCATAATGAGGATGAATACTGAATGTTTTTGACATGAGAGGACAACGAGAGATGGTTTGGGGGTCCTATTTATTAGTTTGTAAGAGTTGTCCCAAGGTGACTGAGGTACATTGGTGTGAACACATAGGACTCCCTGGGGACCAGCAAAGAGGCAAATGTGTTGGAGGTTGAGGGAAGAAATGCACGTATGGAGAACCATGTATGTGTGACAGCACCAGGGCACTGGACTTATAGTGGACACTCACTCTTTTATTGTGGAAGTTGGATCTCCTCCTGCATGACTGGGCTGCAAGGCCCAAGACTGTGGGGATTGTGCTCTTTGTGGCAAGGTATGTGTTGTATTCATTCTTGTGGTGTTGGTGCCTGTGCAGATATGGGGAATTACAAAGGGCACCTGTGGAGGCTCCTGCCAGGTGCTACATACTGTACTGCGAAGTGTCGTGCATGGGAGCAGTTGAGTGTGATAGAGGGTGGCCAGGCAAACTGCATACGTGTGTGGGATGTCTTTTGTTGGGCACATGAGGGCAGGGGTCAGTAAATTAGTCGGCTAGGCTACTGGGGAAAAAGTCTTTGTTGAGTTCAGTAACATGCCAAGCAATTACACTGGCTCAAAAAATGAGCCCTGGTTTCTGCCCATGGAATAAAAACAGTAAGACTGTTGGAGAGCTCGAAGGGAGGGTTGTGGAAACCTGAGTGGTGATAGTGGGAAAGGGTCTCCTTGGGGTGGTGTAGGGAAGTGACCGTATGGCTCTGGTCCTGTGAGAGTGTGTGTGGGGGGTGCTCTGGTGGTAGCATTTGCAGTCAGAGAGGGGTTCTTCCAACAGAAATTAAATTTCCTACCCCCCAGTAGGAAGCATAATGGGAACCAATCTAATGGGTGTGGTAAGGACAAGGAACTACGTGAAGTGTTTAAAGGAGCCTCTCTGTAAGTTTATGAGACTTGATAGTTACCTTGACCTTTCAAGGTTCAACTGAGGGCAGCCTGGCAGTTATAGTACTGCCTCACACCCAAGTAGCAAGCATTGTAGTAAGCAGGGGAGCCTTGAGGTAAACACATAAAATTTAAGTCTACAAAATACCACTCAAGGAGGACTTATCTTCCCAGTTGTCATCTCTGCTGTTGTGGAAGATTGTGGAGGTAGCATTTGGGATGAAGTTGTGTCCCGTGTCATCATGTACTAAGGTGTTGTTGTCTCTAGTGTTGTTTCAGTGGAGAGAGCCATCCCAGAGGAGGTTGATTGTTCCAGGTATCCACCCAGGAGGGGAATCGGGGCACACGGGAGTCTAACAGGGTCACATAGATTTGAGATGCCCTGATTAAGGTTTGCTTGCATCATCATGAGCAGTTACTGGTATCACAATTCTTAGTAGGCTTTGGGGGGTTCTTGGGGAAGTGTACCTCACAAATGATTAGGCAGTGCTCTCCTCTGAGGCATAAGAGCTCTCCATCCATAAATAATAAAGGTGGGAGGCACATGTGTAGCCTTGGTTTAAAGAAAATTTAGTTGTGTGCTTCTGACAGTTTAATGTTTAGCCCTGTATTACTAGAGATGAATCCGAACTGCATAGGCTTATCAGCCAGTTAGGGTTGAAATTAGGACAGTGTTAGGACTGGTGACCTTTAAGCATTTGTGCCTTTGATGCTGTTTAAGATAGCAGGCTTCAACCTCCTAGCTCTTTCCCACGCTTGGTGGCATTTCAGGTGCAGCCACTCTTGGGCCGACTCCAACACCTGTTGTCTTCTATCCTGGGGTGCAGTTGTGGATGAGTGCCATTCACTTCCAGCAGCTTTCTAGTGTTGCCTGTCTGGAATCAAGAAGCCTCATGACTCACGTGGTACAAAAGGCATAGAGTAAGGCCAATAGTAGCAAGCATCTGCATTTTATAGTTTTGTCCTTCTGACTGCTTCCTGAGAATATTATGGGGCCCTTGTGGATCAGCAGCTCATCGCTAGCCTCCTCTAGAGGGGGGTAGGGCCAGGTGTTAGGATCATATCACCTGGATGTCGTCTAATATTGCTACTGTCAACCAACTGGACTGCCTCTTGCCCCACTTTGAGTGCCACGCCATTCCTTCAGTGGGCCCAGGTGCAATTACTTCCATTTCCTGTGGGGAGGTATGGTTAGGAGAAATGAACCATCTACTGAAGCCACTGTTTTTGGAATTTCAGTTGGAATTTGAATATCAAGTGGGTAAGTATGGTCTAGTGGCAACATACAACACATAGTCTGTGTTCTTCTGGGCCAGAACTGTCTGTGACCAGGGGAGGTAGCCATCTGTTCTCAGGTCACCAGTGAATACTGGATGGTGAGATGATTGACATTTTAAATCTGTAGTGTTGGAGAAAATGAAAACAATATTGTTCTGTAAGATAAAGGTATCAGGTTACCCTGTGATGATAACCATAGGCAACATGGCCTGGTAAGCCTAGCTGGTATAAGGAGAGTGGTGTTCATATGTTCTAGAGTTTAAAATGTTTTAAAGTGCCTATAATAGCAAGGAAGTCCATTTAGGAGTCCATCTGCTGCCTTATAACTTAAGGAGCAAGGATTTTAAAAGACCTTTGTGGTGTTGAATAATGACAGAGGTCTGTAGCTGCTATGGGAGATAAAAGTTTCATTAGATTCCCTGTTGGAAAGCCCAGTGCTATGTTGTATGGGCAGTAAAATGAGATCCTTGATTTGAGTCAGTGTTGTCTGGAGGGCTGAATGGGGTCAGGATAACTTAGAAAAGAGATTACATGCTCCATAGAGCTGTTCCTGGTGCCTGTAGCAAGCAGCAGGCTAGGAAAAGTATCTACACATGTAATAGCGAAGCGTGTAGTGCCTGCTGACAGAGAGCGTGGCCTGTGATACCTGTGAAATCACCCTGCTAACAGCTTAAAGAGGCTATCTCCTTGCAGAACTTAAGCATGGCAGGGCAGTTTTCAGTGTTTGGTTTGGGAGCATGATTCACAATTAAAAATAGTGTGTTTTGCATGGTGTTTTGCAGGGGCGGAGGGCCCAGGCCACGGTGGCAGCAGTTCCCTCATGACCCAAAGAGATACGGTACCATTCAGACAGAGAATAAGGAATATGGAAGTGGTGACTAAGAAAGACTGGAATGGTTGACAGTGGGGAAACTTGTTTTGTGGTAGTGGGTGGAACTGACAGAATTGTTGGTAAAAAGTCAGTGGTTGAGAGCCTCAAACCAGTGGTTGACTTGGGTTTGATCAAGGGCATGTGCCTTGGAGTTAGATGACTCTGGTGTGGTAGTATTTATATGTGCTGAAACATTGTGACTGATGCCAGGGCATTGACCCTCCAAATCTGGGGCATCCCAGATGAGACAGCCTTGAATGTGAAAATCACCTGTTGCCATTGGTCCAACCAAACTGCTAGCCTACTAGCAACTGCCCATTATTCAGTGAAAATATGGACAAGAGACTTGTCTGGGCAACTGTATGGCCATTTGTACCACCACAAGCTCTGTAAGCTAGCCAACCTTCACTTGCCATATTTGATAAGCATGGTACCACTGGCAGGGTGATACACTGCCACTCTTCCAACAGGCTCCATGGCATACGGTGGTGGCGCTGTCACCCATGAAGAACACAGACTCCCATTCTCATTCCATCAGCTCTTCCCAGAGGCTGCCTCACATCACCAGAAGCTTAGTCAGTGGGAGCACTGTTACCAGTTCCTCAAGGTCCATGGGCAGTAGGCTGAGGATCCAGGAAGCCACATCCTCCTGTAATGTGGAAAGATTTGCCACGTCAGATTTTGCCCATTGTAGAAGCTACCGTTTCTATTTTAGCAAAGAGGCATCTGTGACCATGTGGGCCATTATGGGCATCCCTTATGCATGATGTAATAGAAATGTGGGGTACACAGGAGAACAGGGTCTTCCTGTCGAGTTGCCTCTGTAACAAAGCCCAATAAGCAGTCAGAATTGATGTTCTAAGGGGTGTAGCAGGCAGCTATGGAGGGCGGCCATCTGGTTTGGAAGCCAAAAGCAACCAGGAAAAGTCGTGTTTAGTCCATAGACTCCAGGATGCATAGTACATGCTGACTGTTGCCTCAACCTGGAAGGAAGAGCCAGGGGGAACCAGGGGTAGGTCTTGACGAATTGACCTTTGTGTCAATTATGAAGCTTGTTGTAGGGTTTCTCCCTGATAAAATGTAGAGGATTTGTGTGTGGCTGCATAAATGGTGCTAAGTGTGGGGGATAAGTGTGATATGTGAGCTTCCAAAATGTGAAGAAAGCTAAGTCATGTTGGGCTTGCCATAGCAGGGTAGGAGGCTGAATCGTTAACACTTGATGTTTAGCCACAAGTGGAATTCTTGGCCTTTAAGAGGCCAATTAATGCCAAGAAATTTAACAGTTGTGGCTAGCCCTTGAATTTTATGTGGTGCAGCAGCCCGACCTCCATGTTGGAGGTGGGTTACCAGCTGTTTTAGGACCTTGTGCACCACGTCCTCCAAGGAATCCCAGATTAGAATGTCATCAATATAGTGCCAGACAGTTCAAGGGGACACTGTAAGGGCATCCAGGCCTTGCTGGCAAAGATTGTATGTAATGGTTGGGCTGTTAAGAGAGCTCATAGGCAGCGGTGTAAAGGTATATTGGGTGCCTGTGGCTGGGATTTCTCAGTGATCGATACTAAATAAAACATATTTAGATGCCTCTGTTTTGGGTTAGGGCTAACTCTCTAAGCTCAACACTCTAACTACTGACACAGTAGACCAGCAGCTGGCCTTCCCTATGGGCACGAACGTAGAGGAGTTCTCCTTGGCTCCCAGGTCCTGATAGCCTGTACTTTGATTCCTGTTTGGGGGAAAAGAGGCAGAATCCTACCTTCCTGGTTAGCTCACCTTGGCTCAGTGCTGGGACTTTGCATGTGATTATAACAAATCACCCCCAGACCTGATACCCAGTGGAGTCTTCTTTAGAGACCAATGGGAAACTTACCGCCTCAGACTAGTGCCTGCTAGTTGGTCTCTGCAGGAGAGTCTGACCTTTTATAGCACTGACCATTTAGGGGGAGGATTCACAGCAATACCCAGCAGTGGCATAAAGCAGTGCCACAGACCACCAGCAAGCAGTTGTTCCTTCCCAGAGAGACTGAGTAGTTTGGGAGAGGAAGTTAGTGACCAAGTCTCAGCTAAAAGGCTCTATATGGGAGTATAGATTGTACCCACAATTCCATCCTGGTTGCCAGTTGTAGCTGGTGTATTAGATTAAGAATATGCAGATTATGACCTGCCAGAGGAGGAGGGACAAGCCACCAATATAGGGCGGCAGGCATCCTGAACTTCCACTTTGGGGAAATGAAAATCCCAGGGTCATTTTGATTGCATATGGCAGTTTTACACTCACACAAAAGAAGGAAGATTACAAGATTTATTACTTAGAGATCCCAGAAGTGGGGGGTGAGGATGGGGAAGGCACTCAGTGGGCTGGGGGGAAGGGCATTCCTCCATCCTGAATCATGAGTGAGCAGGAGATAGACAGGAGGGTAGTAGACACCTATTATTTATAAGGTAGTTGGAGCAGAGATCACTAACTTTTCATGAGCTCAACTATAAGTGGTTATTATAAAAGATGTCTGAGGGAAACATAGTGGTGACTTTTGGTGGAGAATCCTAAAGCTCAAGTCCTTGTTTGACTGTCCAGACTCTGGGCATGAGCAAGGTTGTCCTACTGTAAAATGCCTAGGCAGCAAGTCAAAATAGCTGTTTTCTCATCATATATGTCTTGTACTTTTTTCTTCATAGGTAGACATAATGTATCAGGTAAAAGGAACTGTTGTAAGTAGACCTTAAGTAATGCGTGGTAAGGCATGTGGAAAGGGTAAGCATTCTGTAGTTCTATGATGAGATTCAGTCTTCTAGTGAGCCTCTACTTCTGAACTGTGATTTAAACATTTCTCAGCTTTTTTTTTTTTTTTTTTTAAATTCCTCTTATGTAGTACAGAATGGCCAGAGTGGTGTGGAGGGTGTATTCCTCTTCTCCTATGTGGAATACTTGAGCTTACTAGATCTGGGGATTTTCTTTTCACCCATGTCAGTTAGGCTCTGATGATACCAGCAGATTAAGCTCTGGTTCATTCTTCTGAGTGCAGGCCTTGTGAAGAACAGAATGGTCTGGCATATTTCAGAATGGTTCCTTTTCTCTTCTCGAAAAAAGGCAGGGATTTTTCTCCAATATTTGTTGTGAGAACCTGGTCAATCTCCTGGCGGTCACACTCACAAAAGTGTTAAGGTATCTCTGTGCCTGGTTTCCCCTGGAGTTTTTAACTCTCAGACTTGTCCACACTGAGCCTCCAGCAATTCATCAGCTGTTCAGGTTTTCCTACCCCACCACTGGTTCCCACAGTGGTTTCTGCTCAGTGGTCTCTACTTCTGTAAGCCTGGACTCCCTGTATTTGCCTGTTTTCCTGGGGGCAGTGGTTTTTCTTATGTCAGTACTTTCCTTACGGATCCAAGAAGAGTTGTTTGTTTTTCAGTCTGTTGTTGGGACACAGTGGTGACTTTTAAGATTCTTACACTTGGAACCAAAAACCAGAAGACCCTGAGATAACCTTCTATCAACCTTTTGGTATATTTATAACAAAAAGTTGGGGAAAACCATACCAGATTCATATGTTTAAATGGGTGAGTCTTTGAAACTATCAAATAATGGGCAGTTCCCATTCTCTAATGCATAAAAGAAAATAAAAATTTTGCAGTTTACTTGAGAATACTGATACTTGGGAATGTTGACACAAAAATTTCAGACTCCTCAAAAAAGAAAATTATGAAAGAGTCTAGGACAGCAGTTGTAATGTCTCTTCTTTCGTTTCCAATCTTATTTACTTGAGTTTTCTCTTTTTTTCTGTAGTGTAGCTAAAGGTTTGTTAATTTTTTTTTATCTTTTCAAATAGCCAACTGTTAGTTTCATTGATTTTTTTTCTTTTGTTTTTGTGCTATTTGATTTATTTCTGCTCTAATTTTTATTAGTTTCATCCTTCTGCTAACTTTGGGATTTGTTGTTTTTTTCCTAGTTTCTTGAGGCACAAATTTAGGTTCTTTATTTGATAAAGAATAAATTCTTTATTTTTTTAAATATAGTCTTTTATAACTATAGACTTTCCTTTTAGTAATCCCATTCATTTTAGTGTGTTGTGTTTTTGTTACTTGTCTCAAGATATTTTCTAATTTCTCTTTTGATTTCTTCTTTGACCCATTGAGTGTGCAGGAGTACATTGTTTAATTTCTACATATTTGTAAATTTTCTGGTTTTCCTTCTCTCATTGAGTTCTGGTTTCATTCCATTGTGGTCAGAAAAGATACTTGGTATGATATTAGTCTTCTTGAATTAGTTAAACCTTGTTAATTTGACTACATGTGTCATCTATCCTGAGGAATGTTCCATGTGCACTTGAGAAGTCGGTATATTTTGCTGCTATTGGGTTTAGTTATCTATACATGTCTATTAGGATCATTTAGTCTATGATATTGTTCAAGTCCTTTGTTTCTTTATTGAGTTTTCTGTCTGGATGTTCTGTCCATTATTAAAAGTGGGGTACTGAAGCTTGCTACTATTTTTACTACTATGTAATTCTTAACCTCAATTCTTAAAATATTTGCTTTATATATTTAGGTGCCCTGTTGCTGGGTATATGTACATAATTTTTATTTTTTCTGCATGAATTGACCCTTTTGTCATTATATAATGACCTTCTTTGTCTCTTATGACAATTTTTGACTTAAACTCTGTTTTGTCTGATATTAGCATAGTTTCAATTATGTAAGATGAACAAGTTCTACAGATCTAGTTTACAACACAGTGCCTATAGTTAACAATACTCTGTTGCACACTTAAAAAAGGGATGTACTTTTGTCAAGAGGGTACATCTCATATACCACAATAAAAAATGTATATATAAAAAAGAATTTTGTGTGAAAAATATAGATGTAAAAATGTTTAAAATAAGTATTAATATCTGGTTCAGTATCATGTTTTTTAAAATAGCATATCATGAGCAAGTAGGACTTAATCTAGCAAAGCAGTATTAGGTAATTTATAAACATATGTTTACATTAGTAGGAAAATCACAATTATTTCATAGGCTCCAAATAGGTATTTGGGAATAAAAGTAAAAAGTGAAAATCTATTCCCAATTTAAAAATATTTCTGTAAATTAGAGTAGAAGAACAATGCCTCAATATGATGAAGAATATGTATTTGAAATTAGCAGTTGGCATAATCAAAAGGTCAAACACTTTTATGCACATAAAACATTTGTGAGTGATGTTACCAAAAATGGTGAACTAGGGAACTTTAGGGCTCCATTCCTGCACAGAAAAGTCTAATAGGCTAGGAACATTTGTCAGAGTCAACTTTTGCAGAACTCTTGACTCTAGTCAAAATTTTAGAAGTAAACCAGGAACAATTACTGAAGTAAAGAGCTGTTGCACTTCAGTACGAGAGTGCTGTGATATCTTAAATTGCCCACCTGCCATCCCTCAATTTAGGGTAGCTTTTAGTGTGGGTTAGTATTTACAAAGGACACAATACAAACCTTTCTCTTTCTTTCTTTTTTTTAATTTTTATTTTTGAGAGAGAGAGAGCAAGTGAGTGGGGGAGAGAGGGAGAGGGAGGGGGCAGAGAGAGAGAGGGAGAGAATCCCAAGCAGGCTCCATGCTCAGCATGGAGCCCGACACAGGGCTTGGTCCCACGACCCTGGGATCATGACCTGAACCACAGTCAAGAGTCGGATGCTCAAATGGCTGAACCACCCAGGTGCCCCATACAAACCTTTTTCTTTTTTTTTAATTTTTTTTTTTTTATGTTTTTATTTATTTTTGAGACAGAGAGCATGAGCAGGGGAGGGGCAGAGAGAGAGGGAGGCACAGAATCGAAGCAGGCTCCAGGCTCCGAGCTGTCAGCACAGAGCCCGACGTGGGGCTTGAACCACGAACCGTGAGATCATGACCTGAGCCGAAGTTGGACGCTTAACCGACTGAGCCACCCAGGCGCCCCCAAACCTTTTTCTTAAAAAATTATTGTGAAGTGTTTTAACCTGTCTGTCTTCCTGAAGGACCTAATTAAGAGCTTTCACAGGCAGAGGCAGCTTCTCTGTTGATGTTTGTCAAAAACATCTGATGTCTGAGTATTGGCTGTAGCATCCTGGGCCTAGGGATATCTGGGTAAATAATAAGGCACACTGAAAAGCTTGGGAAGGAAGTACTTGACAAAGGGGAATACTTGTCGGGGGGGAAAGGACTTTTAAAGGCTCCCACTTATTTTGGGGAATTGAAAAGGCCATGTGTATGCCCAGGGCTGGACTCATTCTCAGAAAGGGCCTAAGAAGACCCTAAACTTTAATTTTTAGCTAACCTTTCGGGCTTTGTGTTGTGCAAGAGAGAATTGGAGTGTGAAGCAGCATTGTAAATAACATGGCTGAGTATTGAAAACGTGCCCTAACATGGAGAAAATCAGAAAAGACTAGTAGAGGTTTTTCTCTCTTTCAGTTTTTTATTTTGAAGTCCAATTTATACTTCTCCTTTATTGCTTGTGCTTTTGGTGTCTTATTAAGAAGTCATGGCATAACTCAGAACTACGAAGATTTGTTGTTTTCTTCAAAGATATTTAGTTTTAGTTCTTATGTTTAGATCTCTGATATCTTTTGAGGCACTATAAAATTTATCTTTGAAACTTCTGGTAATATATATAATACAAAATTTGCCATCTTAACTATTTTTAAGTGTGCAATTGTGTTAGTAATAGTCACACTGTGGTACAACTAATCTCTAGAACTCTTCTTGTAAAACTGAAACTATATCCATTAAACCATAGCTCCTCATTCCCTTTTCTCCTCACCCGCTGGCAACCACCATTCTAATTTCTGTCTCCATGAATTTGACTCCTTTAGGTATCTCATAGAAGTGTGATCATACAGTATTTGTTTGTGACTGGCTTATATCACTTAGCATTATATCCTCAAGCAAGGTTCATCCATGTTGTAGCATGTGTGAGTTTCTTTTTGAAGGCTGAATAATATTCCATTATATGGCTATACCACATTTTGTTTATCCATTTATCATCCATCAATGGACACTTGAGTTGCTTCCACCTTTTGGTTTTTATGAATAGTGCTGCTGTGAATATGAGTGTACAAATATCTCCTTGAGACCCTGCATTTTAATTTTTTTGGGTATAGACCCAGAAGTAGAATTGCTGGGTCATATGGTCATTCTATTTTTAAGTTTTTGTGGAACTGTCATATTGTTTATCCACAGCAGCTACACCATTTTACATTCCCACCACCAGTGCATAAAGATCCTTGTTTTTCCACATCTTCTCCAACCCTTGTTAGTTTTTTTTTTTAATTTTTGTTTTGTTTCCTACAGGTGTAAAGTGATATCTCATTGCTTTTGATTTGCATTTCTCTGATGATTAATTATGTTCAGCGTATTTTCATGTACTTGTTGGCCAATTGTATATCTTCTTTGGAACATTGTCTGTTCAAGATGTTTGCCCATTTTTGAAATGGCTTTTTTTCTTTTTGAGTTGGAAGAGTTCTTTATATATTCTAGATGTTAACCCCTTATCAGATACATGATTTGAAAATATTTTATTCCATTTTGTAGGTTGCTATCTTATTCTGTTGATTGTATACTTTGATGCACAAAAGTTTTAAATTTAATATACATTTTATGTTTTATATAACTTATATATTTTATATAATTATATATTTATATTTTTATATATACAATTTATATACTTTTACTTGTGCTGCCTGTAGCTGTAGAGACTATTTTTTGGAGACCATTTTTATGTATGGAAGTGAAAAGACTATTATTTTCCCATGAATTTTCTTGGCCCCTTTGTTGAAGATCAGGTCACCATAAATATTAGTGTCTTTTTATGGACTACCA
This sequence comes from Felis catus, assembly GCF_018350175.1. Classification (NCBI taxonomy): domain Eukaryota; kingdom Metazoa; phylum Chordata; class Mammalia; order Carnivora; family Felidae; genus Felis; species Felis catus. Next base: position 89,840,147 of record NC_058370.1, read on the forward strand.
GTTCTTTTCCCTTGATCTCTATCCTGTGCCAGTACTACCCTGTTTTGCTTACTCTACCTGTATAGTAAGTTTGAAATCAGAAAATGAGTCCTCCTACTTTGCTCATCATTTTCAAGATTGGTTTGGCTACTAATGGAGTGTTCCGTAAAATTGTAATGTATGGATTGTTGGGAGGAAGGAATGAATATCTTTTGGTAAGTATAAATCTAATCATGCTCAGTTTTAAGAGGCTGGACCAAATTTGTGTTTCTCAGAAGCTTAGAAAAATTTATTTCCTAATGATATGTCAGGTGGTATCAGGGTTATAAGAAGCCATGGAATAGAAATAGCATTTTTAAAGTGTTAGTTTTGTCCAGTGGTGTTTAATTAATTTATGGGCATTTAAAAAAATTGAACATTCTATTTTGAAATAATTGTTGATTCACATGTAATAGTAAGAAATAATACAAAAATAATGCTTTTACCCTTTACCCAGTTTCCACCAATGGTAACATCTTGCATATCTGTAATAATACATCACAACCAGATACTTAGTCAAGATACTTAACATTTACATCACCACAAGGGTCCCTTACATTGCCCTGTAATAGCTACATCCACTTCTCTCTTGCCCTCACCCCTTCCTTAACCCCTAGCAATCATTAATCTGGTTGCTATTTCTATAATTTTGTCACTTCAACAGTGTCGTATAAATGAAATCACACAGTATGCAACCATTTAGTATTGGCTTTTTTCATTCAGCATAATTCTCTGGAGAATATCCAGGTTGTTGTGTTTATCAATAATCTGTTCCTTTTTATTAATGTGTAGTATTCCATGATATGGATGTACCACAGTTTGTTTAAATATTTACCTATTGAATGATATCTTGGTTGTTTTCCACTTGTTGGCTCTTACCAATAAAGCTACTGTAAACGTTCATGTGCAGGTTTTTAGTGAAAATAAGTCTTTCTGTGGAATAAATGCCCAGAAGAGCTATTGCTGGGTCATATGGTAGTTATATAATATATATTCAGTTTTTTGAGAAACTGCCAGACCATGTCCCAGGGTGGTTGTACTCCCAACACTATGTGTGAATAGTATGTGATACCTTATTTGAGTATAGTTGACACAATGCTATATTAGTTAAAGGTGTACAACATAGTGATTTAACAAGTTTAAATGTTATGCTATGCTCATCACAAGTATAGCTACCATCTGTCACCATATGTTATTACAGTGTCATTGACTATATTCCATATGCTGTACCTTTTATTCTTGTGACTTAATTCATTCCATAACTGGAAGCTAGTATCTCCTACCCCTCTTCATTCCGGCAACTATGAGTTTGTTCTCTGTGTTTATATGTCTGACTGCTTTTTGTTTATTCATTAATTTGTTTATTTTTAGATTCCACATGTGAGTGAAACCATATGGTATTTATCTTTTTCAGCCTGACTTATTTCAGTTAGCATAATACCCTCTTGGTCTGTCCATGTTGTAAAGAATGGCATGATCTTGTCCATTTTTGTGGCTGCCTAATACTCTACTGTGGGTGTGTGGACACACACCCCTTTTCCTTATCCACTAGTCTATCAATGGATTTTTAAGTTGCTTGCATATCTGGGCTGTTGTAAATACTGCAGTAAACATAGGGGTGCCTATATCTTTTCAAATTAGTGTTTCTATATTCTTTGGGTAAAGATTCAGTAGTGGAGTTATGGATCATATGGTAATTCTATTCTTAATTTTTTAAGGAACCTCTATGCTCTTTTCTACAGTGGCTGCACCAATTTGCGTTCCCACCAGTAGTTCCCTTTTCTCCACATCCTTGCCAACATTTGTTGTTTCTTGTGTTTTTGATTTTAGCCATTCTGACAGGTATCTAGTGATATCTCCGTATGGTTTAAATTTGCATTTTCCTGATGATTAATGATGGTGAGTATCTTTTCATGTGTTTGCTGGCCATTTGTATGTCTTCTTTGGAAAAAAATGGCTATTTAAGTCCTCTGCCTATTTTTTAATTGTATTATTTGTTTTTTGTGTTGAATTGTATGTGTTCTTTATATTTTTTGGATATTAACCCCTTATCAGCTATGTCATTTGCAACTATCTTCTCCTATTCAGTAGGTGATTTTATTTGTTTTGTTGATGGTTTCCTTAGCTGTGTAAAATCTATATTTTGGTGTCATCTCAATAGTTTAATTTTGCTTTTATTTCCCTTGCCAGAGGAGACATATCTAGAAAAATGTTTCTATGGCCAGTGTCAAAGAAATTACTGCCTATGTTTTCTTCTGGGAATTTTATGGTTTAGGTCTAACAATTAGGTCTTTAATCCATTTTGAGTTTATCTTTGTGAATGGTATGAGAGTGTTTCAGTTTGATTTTTTTGCCTGTGGCTGTCCAGTTTTTCCAACATCAGTTGTTGAAGAAATTGTCTTTTCTCCATTGGATAGTCTGGCCTTCTTTGTTATAGATTAATTGACCCTGAAAGCACAGATTATTTCTGGACTCTCTATTCTGTTCTATTTATCTGTGTGTGTCTTTTTTGTGCCAGTACCACACTGTTTTGATTAGCATAGCTTTGTACTTATCTTGAGGTCTGGGATTGTGATACCTCCAGCTTTGTTCTTTTTCAAGATTGATTTGGCTATTTGGGGTCTTTTGTGGTTACATACAAATTTTAGGATTGTTCTGGTTCTATGAAAAATGTTATTGGTATTTTGATAGTGATTGCATCAAATCTGTAAATTGCTTTGGGTAATATGGACATTTTAACAGTATTGGTACGTCTGATCTATGAATATGGAATACCTTTCCATTTGTGTCATCTTCACTTTCTTTCAGTGTTTTTATAGCTTTCAGAATTTGGGTCTTGGGTAAGCAGAGAAATAGGGGGACTGGGATGTTCCTTCTCCCTCAAACACAACTGTATTGAGGTCAGAACACTTGGAACACCCAGGAAATCAATCTTGGGAGTGACAAAAATCTCCACAAGTGGAGGGAGACAGCTTGGTGGGACAGACGTGCATGTAGAATTGGGGGTGATAAAACAGCATAGGCATGGAGAGGAGGGAACACCTGTGGAGAGACAAAAGGAAGAGAAAGACAGAGAGGCTGAGGATTGTGGTATTGTGTTCGTACAAGAGAAAAACCTCTCTGGACCATGGACTGGGGAAAGAGAAATATGGAGAGTGCCAGTTTCTACTTTGCAAACAGCCTTAGGAACTGAAGATTGGAGCTTTCAAAAGTGCACGAATTTCTCTGGACTGAAGCCGCTGCCTAGTGGGGACGGAGGCAGCCCTAGGGCGTGGTAGTGATCTCAGGGGCACACTGGGAGAGAACAGTCCCCTTCCTTGAGTACTGTGTGAAGAGGGTTTATTGCCCCCACAACGGGCACCAGCCAAAAGCCCTTTATCAGCAAGGCGGAGTGCCCCTACACCAGAACAGAATGCATGTGGTTCAGGGCCCCTTAAAACGTCAGGTTTTGAATCCCAGCTGAGTGCCTAGGAGGCACGGGAGAACAGTGGAGGTGGGACCCACTTATACCAAACTGTGCCTCTCTGTGCCTGCTAACTGCTTATCTACCTGACACAGACTGACACTGAATAAACCAGATGGCCTCTCCTCCTGACCAGCACAGCCACTGGTCCCAGGCACCAACAGACAACTCTCCTGTGGTTTTGTATGTTAGTCATTCTCTTTTTTTTCCCCTCTTCTTCTTTTTCTTTCTACCATCTTCTTTTTTTTCCTTTGGAAACAGGCTCATAGTTTCTGATTTGATTTTATATATATATATTTTCTTTCTTTCTTTCTTTCTTTTCTTTTCTTTCTTTCTTTCTTTCTTTCTTTCTTTCTTTCTTTCTTTCTTTCTTTCTTTCTTTCTTTCTTTCTTTCTTTCTTTCTTTCTTTCTCTGTTTAATCAAGCATTTTTTACTCTATTCTTTTTATACCTTTCCTGTATCTCCTTTATTTTCCTCTCTCTCTCTGGATTAAGCCTTATAGTTTCTTTGATTCTCTGCTTGTCTTTTTTTTTTTTTTTTTTTTTTTTTACCCTTTCATTTTTCTCTTTGTATGGGATCAGGTTCTTTGCCCTTTTCTTTTTTTCAAGGTTACTTCAACAAACAAATCAAAACACACCTGATTGAAGGTGCAAACGATCCACTACTATGAGCAAGGAGGGGCTTTGTAGAGGACTGACCAGTGGGATAGAGCAGCCAGATATGCAGCAATAGAGGGCATTCAATATGCTCCAAAAACACATCCTGAAATGTCAGGGCCTTTTTAATATAGTAGTACTCACAGGTGCAGGACACGTAACAAAGTATTAAAGCACGTAAAAGACAGAAGCCTAGCCAAAATGATGAAATGGAAAAATTTCTCCTCAAAAGAAATTTTGGGAAGAAATGACAGAATTGCTCCAAAAAGATATAAACACTATATCTGAATGAGAATTTAGAATAACAGTCATAAGACTAATAGCTGGGCTTGACAAAAACGTAGAAGAGAATCTATTGCTACAGAGATCAAAGATCTAAGACATAGTCATGAGGAATTAAATGTTATAAATGAGATGCACAATAAACTAGATACAGCGACAGCAAGGATGGAAGAAGAAGAGGAGAGAATTGGTGAAATAGAAGATAAAATTATAGAAAATGAGGAAGCTGAAAAAAAGAGGGAAAGGAAATTACTAGATCACAAGGAGAATTAGAGACCTAAGTGATTCAATGAAATTAAATAATATGTGTATCATAGGAGTTCCAGAAAAAGAAGAGAGAAAGGGGCAGAAGATTTTATTTGAACAAATAATAGCTGAGAACTTAACTTCCCTGATCTGGCAAAGGAAATAGGCATCCAAGTCTAAGAGGCACAGAGAATTCCCTTCAAAATCAACAGAAACAGGTCAACACCATGACATATCGTAGTGAAACTGGCAAAATACAAAGATAAAGAGAGAATTCTGAAAGCAGCTTCAGGACAAATATGGTCCTTAACCTACAAGGGTAGTCAGGTCAGGGTAGTAGCAGACCTGTCCACTGAAACTTGGCAGGCCAGAAGAGAGTGGTAGGAAATATTCAATGTGATGAATAGGAAAATATGCAGTGAAGACTCTTTTATCCAGCAAGGCTGTCATTCAGAAAAGAAGGAGAGAGAAAGGCTTTCCCAGACGGACAAAACCTAAAAGAGTTCATGACCACTAAACCAGCCCTGCAGGAGATCCTGAGAGGGACTCTTTGAGTGGAAAGCAGCAAAGACTGCAAAGGACCAGACTCATCACCACAAGTACAAAACCTACAGATAACACGATGACACTAAATTCATATCTTTCAATAATTACTCTGAATGTAAATGGACTAAATACCCCAACCAAAAGATGTAGGGTATCAGAATGGATAAAAAAAAAAAAAAAAAAAACAAGATCCATTTCTATGCTGCCTACAAGAGACTCATTTTAGACTTGAGGACACCTGGGAATTGAAAGTGAGGGGGTGGAGAACCATCTATCATGCTAATAGATGTCAAAACCAGAGTAGCCATACTTATATCAGACAAACTAGATTTTGAACCAAAGACTGTAACAAGAGATGATGAAGGGCATTACATCATAATTAAGGGGTCTGTCAAGAAGAGCTAACAATTATAAATGCTTATGTCCCCAGTGTGGGAGCATCCAAATATATAAATCAGTTAATCACAAACATAAATATATAGATAATACTGTGACTGCAGGGACTTTAATATTCCACTCACAGCAATGGACAGATCATCTAGGCAAAAAATCAATAAGGAAACAGTGGCTCTGAATGACACATTGGGCCTGATGGATTTATCAGATATATTCAGAACTTTTCATCCAAAAGCAGCAGAATACACATTCTTCTCTATTGCACATGGAACATTCTCCAAAACAGATCACATGCTGAGTCACAAAACAGCCCTCAACAAATATAAAAGGATTGAGATCATACCATGCATATTTTCAGATCACAATGCTATGAAACTTGAAATCAACCACAAGAAAAAATTTGGAAAGCCCCGAAATACATGGAGATTAAAGAACATCTTACTGAAGAATGAACTGGGTACCAGGAAATTAAAGAAGAAATTTAAAAATATATGGAAATAAATGAAAATGAAAACACAACAGTCCAAATCCTTTTGGGGTGCAGCAAAAGCAGTCCTAATAGGAAAATACATTGCAGTTCAAGCCTATCTCAAGAGGCAAGAAAGTTCCCAAATACACAACCTAACTTCACACCTAAAAGAACTAGAAAGGCAGCAACAAAGCCCAAAGCCAGCAGAAGAAGAGAAATAATAAGGATTAGAGCAGAAATAAACAATACAGAATCCAAAACGGTAGTAGAACAGATCAATGAGTCTAAGAGCTGGTTTTTTGAAAGAATAGACAAAATTGATAAACCCCTAGCCAGACTTCTCAAAAAGAAAAGAGAGAGGACCCAAATAGATAAAATCATAAACGAAAGAGGAGAGATCACAGCAACACCAGAGAAATACAAACAATTGTTAGAGACACTGAAAAATTATATGCCAACAAACTGGGCAATTTGGAGGAAATGGACAAATTCCTAGATAGTCACACATTACCAAAGTGGGAAGAAATAGAAAATTTGACTAGACCCATACTCAGTGAAGAAATTGAATTGGTTATCAAAAATCTCCCGACAAATAAGAGTCTTGGACCAGATGGCTTCCCAGGGGAATTCCAACAGACATTTAAAGCAGAGTTAATACCTATTCTTCTCAAGCTATTCCAAAAATTAGAAATGGAAGGGAAGCTTCTGGACTCATTCTGTGAAGCCAGCATTACCTTGATTCCCAAACCAAAGACCCCACTAAAAAGGTGAATTACGGGCCAATATCCCTGGTGAACGTGGATGTAAAAATTCTCAAAAGATACTAGCAAATCAAATTCAACAGTATATTAAAATTATTCACCATCAAGTGGGATTCATTCCTGGGCTGCAAGGCTGGGCTCAGTATTCACAAATCAATCAGTGTGATACATCACATTAATAGAAGAAAGGATAAGAACCATATGATCTTGTCAATAGATGCAGAAAAGGCATTTGACAAAATACAGCATCCTTTCTTAATAAAAACCCTCAAGAAAGTTGCATATAAGGAACATATATGAAAGGCCCACAGCTAATATCCTCAGTGGGAAAAAACTGATAGTTTTCCCTGTGAGATCAACAACACAACAGAGATGTCCACTTTCACCACTGTTGTTCAACACAGTGTTGGAAGTCCTAGCCAATTAGACAACAAACAAAAGGCATCCAAATTGGCGAAGAAGAAGTGAAACTTTCACTCTTTGCCGGTTACATGATATTCTACATGAAAACCTGAAAGACTCCACCAAAAAACTGCTAAAGCTGATACATAAATTCAGCAAAGTCACAGGTTATAAAATCAATGTACAGAAATTGGTTGCATTTCTGTACACCAAAAATGAAGCAACAGAAAGAGATATCAAAGAATCGATCCCATTTGCAATTGCACCAAGAACCATAAGATACCTAGGAATAAACCTAACTAAAGAGGTAAGAGATCTGTACACTGAAAAGTATACAAAGGTTATGAAAGAAATTGAAGAAGCCACAAAGAAATGGAAAAACATTCCATGCTTATGGATTAGAAGAACAAATATTGTTGAATTGTCTATACTATCCAAAGCAATCTATGTGTTCAGTGCAATCCCAATCAAAATAGTACCAGCATTCTTCACAGAGCTAGAACAAACAATTCTAAAATTTGTATGGAACCACAATTCTAAAATTTGTATGGAACCAGAAAAGACCCTGCATAGCCAAAGTAATGTTGAAAAAGCAAAGCAAAGCTGGAGGCATCACAGCCCCAGACTTTAGCCTATACTACAAAGTTGTAATCAAGACAGTATGCTTTGGGCACAAAAACAGACACATAGACCAATGCAATAGAATAGAAAACCCAGAAATGGACCTATAAGTGTATGGCCAACTAATCTTCAACAAAGCAGGAAAGAGTATCCGGTGGAAAAAAAAGACAGTCTCTTTAGCAAATGATGTTGGGAGAACTGGACAGTAACATGCAGAAGAATGAAACTGGACCATTTTATTACAGCATATATAAAAATAAACTCAAAATGGACGAAAGACTTAAATGGGAGACAGGAAACCATCAAAATCCTACAGAAGAAAACAGGCAGCAACCTCTTTGACCTAGGTTGCAGCAACTTCTTATTTGACATGTCTCCGAAGGCAAGGGAAAGAAAAGCAAAAATGAACTATTGGGACTCTGTCAAGATAAAAAGCTTCTGCACAGGGAAGGAAATAATCAGCAAAACTAAAAGGCAACCTGTGGAATGGGAGAAGATACTTGCAAATGACATATTGGATAAAGGTTTAGTATCAGAAATCTATAAAGAACTTACAGACACGACACCTGAAAAACTATCCAGTAACGAAAAGGGCAGAACACATGAATAGACACGTTTCCAAAGATATCCAGATAGCAAACAGACACATGAAAAGATGCTCAACATCACTCATCATCAGGGAAATACAAATCAAAACCACACTGAGATACCACCTCACACCAGTCAGAGTGGCTAAAATTAACAACTCAGGAAACCACAGATGTTGGCAAGGATGTAGGGAAAGGGAAGCACTTTTGCACTGTTAGTGGGAATGGAAACTGGTGCTGCCACTATAGAAGATAGTTTGGAGGTTCTTCAAAAAATTACGAATAGAATTATCCTATGACCCAGCAGAGTATGCAAGAGTGCTGATTCAAAAGGGCATGCACACCAATGTTTACAGCAGCGTTGTCAGCAATATTCAAATTATGGAAAGAGCCCAAATGTCCATCCAGATGGATTAAGATGATCTGGCGTACACACACACACACACACACACACACACACACACACACACACACAATGGAATACTACTCAGTGATGAAAAAGAATGAAATCTTACCATTTGCAACAACATGGATGGAAGTGGAGGGTATCATGCTAAACAAAATAAGTCAGTCAGAAAGATACACGATTTCACTCCTGTAGAATTTGAGAAACTTAACAGATGATCATAGAGGAAGGGAAGGAAAAATATGATACAAGCAGAGAGGGAGGCAAACCATAAAAGACTCTTAAATACAGAGAACAAACTGAGGGTTGATGGGGGTGGAGAAAATGGGTGATGGCCATTGAGGAGGGTACTTGTTGGGATGAGCACTGGGTGTTCTATGTAAGTGATAAATCACGGGAATCTACTCTTGAAGCCCTCAAATAAAAAAATAAAAAGAATTCAGGTCTTAATTACACCTTGGTTAAGGTTAATCCTAGGAATTTTATTAATTTTTGTACAATTATAAATAGGATTGTTTTCTTAATATCTCTTTCTGCTACTTCATTATTAGCATATAGAAATGGAACAGATTTCTGTATATTAATTCTGTGTCCTGTGACTTTACTGAATTCATTTTTCAGTTCTAGTAGTTGTTTTGTGGAGTCTTTAGGATATTATGTCATCTGCAAATAGTGGAGGTTTTACTTTTTCCTTATCAGTTAGAAGCCTTTTATTTCCTTTTCTTGTATGATTTACTGTGGCTAGGACTTATGTACTAGGTTGCACTGGTGAGAGTGGATATCCTTATCTTGTTCCTGAACTTAGGAGAGAAGCTCTGTTTTTCACCATTGAGTATGATGGTATAGCTGTGGCTTTTTTTTTTTTTTTTTTTTGAGGTATGTTCTCTCTAAACCTGCCTTTTTAAGAGTTTTTATCATACTGGTTTTGTTTTACTCTTTCTCTTGTTAATATGATGGTACTAAACAATGAACGGGTCAACCAAGAAGTCAAAGAAGAAATAAAAAAAATACATGGAGACAAATGAAAGTGAAAACACAGTGGACCAAAACCTTTGGGATATAGCAAAAACAGTTCTCAGAGGGAAGATTATAGCAATATAAGCATACTTCCAGAAGCAAGAAAAATCTCAAATAACCTAACCTTACACCTAAAGATCTAGAAAAAGAACAAAGTCCAGAGCCAGAGGAAGGAAGGAAGTAACAATTAGAGTAGGAGTAAATGTGGGGTGCCTGGGTGGCTCAGTCGGTTAAGCATCCGACTTTGGCTCAGGTCATGATCTCACGGTTCATGAGTTCGAGCCTCGCGTCAGGTTGTGTGCTGACAGCTCAGAGCACGGAGTACAGAGCCTCGAGCACAGAGCCTGGAGCCTGCTTCTTATTCTGCATCTGCTCTTCTTTCTGCCCCTCCCCCACCGGTGCTCTGTCTCTCCCGCTCTCTCTCAAAGATAAATGAACATTAAAAAAAATAAAAAACAAAAAAAAAAGGGGTAAAAAACCAGAAGTGATCAGTGAAACCAGGAGCTGTCAAAAAATTAACAAAATTCATAAGCCTTTAGTGAGACTTATCAAGAAAAGAAGAGAGAGAGGACTCAAATAAAATTAGAAATGAAGGAGGGAAAATAACAACCAACACCGCAGAAATACAAAGGATTACAAGAATATTATTAAAAACTATATGCCAACAAATTGGACAATGTGGAAGAAATGGATAAATTCCTTAGAAACATATCCCCTTTCAAAACTGAATCAGGAAAAAAGAAAATTTGAACAGACCAATTAGTAGTAATGAAATTGAATCAGTAATAAACTCTCAACAAACAAAAGCCCAGGACCAGATGGCTTCACAGGTAGCGTTCTACCAAACATTTAAACATTTAAAGAAGAGTTAATAACCTATTCTCAAATTGTTCCAAAAAAATAGAAGTGGAAGGCAACTTCCAGATTCATTCTACGATGCCAGCATTACTTTGATACCAAATCATTTAAAGACATTATGAAAAAAGAATACTGTAGGCCAGTATCTCTGATTAACATAGATGCAAAAATCTTCAACAAAATATTAGCAACCTGAATCTAACAATACATTAAAAAGTCACCATGATCAAGTGGGATTTATTCCTGGGATATGAGGCTGGCTCCATATTTGCAAATCAATCAATGTGATTCATCACATTAACATGCAAAAGGATAAAAACCATATGATCATCTCAGTAGATGTAAAAGAATCATAATTTTAATTTGCATTTTCTTAATGTTAATGGTGTTGGACCTGTTATTGTGCCCCTGTTTTCCCATCTCTTTTCTATTCATTGAAAAGTTTGGTTTTTGCCTATTTTTCTAATTGAGTTGTCTGTTTTGTTTTTGTTTTTTGGTAAGCTGTTGAGAGTTGAAATGTCTTTATACATTTTAGATACAAGTCTTTCATTGGTTATGAGATTTGCAAAATTTTCTTCCAGCCTAAAGATGGGGGAGAGAGAGGCATGTCATTGCTGGAATGGGAAAGTACGGTCTCCCTGTGTGGTCTCCACAGGAACTGATACCACAGGAAGTGGTAACTCATTACCAGATGTTAGGGTAAAAATAATTCCTGGGCTCCTGCTTGGTCATCTCTGTACCTTGGCTTGGATGTTGGGGTGACTTGTAATTGCTTAGCAAGAGTAGATGTTTAGGCTCCTCACTTGGCTTTTGCTGGTGTCACAGAGGCAGTCTTTTTTCTGTGGTGATTGGCTGGAATAGAGCAGTTATGGCCTAAAAGTTTTCTGTCTTGCTAGACTTCACCTTTACTGTTTTGTTTTTTTTTTCCCCTAATGTTTATTCACTTTTTGAGAGACAGAGACAGAGTGTGAGCAGAGCAGGGTTAGAGAGAGAGGGAGACACAGAATCCGAAGCAGTCTCCAGGTTCTGAGCTGTCAGCACAGAGTCCGACGCGGGGCCTGAACTCAAACCGGGAGATCATGACCTGAGCCGAAGTCAGATGCTTAACCGACTGAGCCACCCAGACGCCCCCCTTTACTGTTTTTTTTTTAGCTAATGAGAGTGGGTTTTTATTAGAGCCTTTTTCTATGCCCTTTGTTCCTATGTTGCTGGCTTCTTCAGCTCCCACATCTGGAATATATAATGTAAAAAGTAAATCCATGGATTGCATTACCATGTCATTCCTTAGGTCCCAAGATCCCTGTCTTCTCTACATCTTTCAGATTATTCTTTTTTTTTTTTTAATGTTTGTTTATTTTTGAGAGAGAGAGTGTGTGGAACAGAGCACAAGCAGGAGAGAGGCAGAGAGAGAGGGAGACACAGAATCCGAAGTAGGCTTCAAGCTCTGAGCTGTCAGCACAGAGCCTGATGCCGGGCTCAAACCCATGAACCGCGAGATCATGGGCCAAAGTAAGATGCTTAATCAACTAAGCCACCCAGGCACCCCTGTATCTTTCAGGTTATTCTTAAGTTTGTTTTATATATAATGTCTAGGACTTTTAGTTATGCTTATCAAATGGAATAGGGAAAAGTAGAACTACTCCATTACATCAGAAGTGGCAGCAGAGGTGCCTGGGCGCTCAGTCAGTTGTGTCCTACTCTTCCATTTCAGCTCATGTCATGATCTCACGGTTCATGAGATTGAGTCCCACGTCGGGCTCTCTGCTGACAGCATGGAGCTTGCTTGTGATTTTTCTCTCTGCCCCTCCCTGGTCTCTTTCCCTTTCTCTCAAAATAAATAAACATAAAAAAAAAAAGTGGCAGCATAATTTAAGGTATTTTTATTTGAAATCAAATGTGGCTGTTATCATCAAATAGGATTCTAAGTAATGATTTTATAGGTAAAGCACAGAAATCTCAAATTTTATATTTATCGTAGCTTTAGATTCTGATCCTGTAGCCTAGGAAGAAGTACTAGTTCTTTTCCGTTTCTTAGGAATATTCCTTTCCTTATTCTTTTTGGTAAGAAGCATCTGTAGTGAAGAGACCCAAAAATACAATGGTCAAATAAGATAGAATTGTATTTTTCCTTTATATGATAGTCTAGGGCAGAAAAGGAGCTCTGCTCTTTGAAGTTATTCAAAGACCCAGACTGGCTTGGGCAGCTGAGCCATTTTTACACATGGCTACTGATTGTTTTAGATACTATCATTTTTAGGTGGCAAGAGTAAATGGTGATGGTAGTGATGGTGGTAGTAAGGGAACATGGAGGTCAAGAATTTGCTTTTCTTTTTTATTTTTTTTTTTAATTTTATTTTTGAGAGGGGAGAGAGAGAGAGAGAGAGAGAGAGAGAGAGAGAGAGAGAGAGAGAGAGAAAGCAGAGGAGGGGCAGAAAGAGAGGGAGACACAGAATCCAAAGCAGTCTCCAGAGCTGTCAGCACAGAGCCCAATGCTGGGCTCAAATTCTCGGACCACAAGCTCATGCCCTGAGCCGAGGTCAGATGCTTAACTGACTGAGCTACCCAGGAGCCCCAAGAATTTGGTTTTCTAAAGATAGGAAGCAGAAGTTATACTTACTACTTTTGCTCATCTCCTATTGGCCTAAACCTAGTCATATGGTCTCACCTAGCTACAAAGGAAAGTGGAAAGGTCTCCAGTTTTGTGGCCATGTGACCAGCACATGGTTAGGGTAAGGGGTTTCTGTTACTAAAAGAAAAATGGTGAGAATACTGGGGTACAATTGAGGGTTTTATATTTGTTACTTTAGTGAAACATTTTTTAGAAGAAATTAACTGTGTCGTCCTAATTATCGTGAGCTATTTTATTCTATAGTTAACTGTCTTTTTTTGTTGTATTCTTGTTTTATTGTAAAGATCAACAGGAACTTTGTGGTCCGTCTTAGCCTGGATATATAACTTATTTTTATATAACACTAACAATTTGGACTATTTCAAGTAAGAATTTGTTTATATCTTCCAGCGTTTGCCGAGTCCACAGGGAATAAGATGCAACCCAGAAGCTGTATGTGGTCACATCATTATTGAGAGCCATGAAAAAGGATGTTTCAGGACTCTAACTGCCAAACAACCACAATTGGATAGCCACCCTTATGTTTTCAGACCTGCTGACCCCTCAGACATTATCAGAGGACAGCGGAGTCCATCATCATGGAAAACCAGACACATCAACCTTTCCAAATCATTAGACCAGAGTAACCCCCATTTCAAAGTTTGGAATTCCTTGCAGTTACGAAGTCCTTCCCCCTTTCAGAACTTTACAGCTGATGACTTCAGAATTAGGCAGGGTCTTCGAATGCCTTTCCATGAAAAGATAGACCCTTGGCTATCAGAATTAGTAGAACCTGTGCCACCCGAAGAAATGGATTGTCATTCTTCATCACATATGCTTCCCCCAGAGCCCATGAAAAAGTTTACTACTTCCATCACTTTTGCATCTCACCGACACTCTAAATGCTTTTCAGATTCCTCTGTTCTTAAGGTTGGTGTTACTGAAGGTAGCCAGTGTACTGGAGCATCTGTGGGGGTATTTAATTCTCATTTCACTGAAGAGCAAAATCCTCCCAGAGATCTAGAACAGAAAACCTCTTCCCCTTCATCATTTAAAATTGTTAGTCATTCGCCAGATACCGCTGTGACTATTTTAGCAGAAAGTAGTAGGCAGAGTCAAAAATTATCTATTGAACATTCTCAGCAAGAAGAAAAACTCTTAGAAAGATCAGATTTTAAAGGCAGTGATTCTGAGCCCAGTACCAGTGCAAAGTATAGCAGTGTCAAGGAAGTTCATTTTTCTGATAACCATACTCTCATTAGCGTGAGCAGACCAAGTTCCACACTAGGAGTAAAAGAGAAGACTGTAGCTATAACTCCAGATCTTTCTTCGCACGTTTTACTTGAACGACAAGAGCTCTTTGAACAAAGCAAAGCCCCACACACAGATCACCGTGTGAGAAAATGCCATTCTCCCCCTCCTCAACATCAGGATTATGTAGCTCCGAACCTTCCTTGTCGCATTTTTCTTGAAAAACGAGAACTCTTTGAACAAAGCAAAGCCCCACATTTAGATCATCAGATGAGAGAAAACCAATCTCCCTTTCCTCAAGGTCAGGATTATATAGCTTCAGACCTTCCTTCTTCCATTTTTCTTGAACAACGTCAGCTCTTTGAACAAAGCAAAGCCCCAGATGTAGATCACATGGGAAAATACCATTCCCCCTTTCGTCAAGGTCAGGATTATGTAGTAGAAAAGAATAATCAACATAAGTTTAAGTCATACATTTCTAATATGATAAATGTTGAAGCCAAGTTCGATTCTGTGGTCTCCCAACCAGTCCCAAATCAGTGTACATTAGTAACATCTGCATCTACTCCACCCTCAAATAGAAAAGCACTTTCTTGTGTTCGTATAACTCTTTATCCCAAGACTCCTTCCAAGGTGGATAGTGGAACCTTAGATAGAAGATTGCATTCATTGGATCCTGCTTCTAAAACAAGGATGAATAGTGAGTTTAATTCTGACCTACAGACTATATCTTCAAGATCATTGGAACCAACCTCCAAATTATCGGCCAGTAAACCTGTAGCACAGAATCAAGAATCTTTAGGTTTTCTAGGACTTAAATCTTCACCGGACTTCCAAGTTGTACAGTCTCCTCTTCCAGATAGTAATACTATTTCTCAGGACTTGAAAACCATACCTTTTCAGAATAGCCAGATAGTAACCTCAAGGCAGACACAAGTGAACATTTCAGATTTGGAAGGATATTCCAGTCCAGAAGGGATTCCAGTATCTGCAGATCGGTGAGTCTCATTGTGATGACAAGCAAGCTGATGGAATTTGTGATAAAGGGTTTTAAATACTTAAGCAAATGCAAGTTCTTGGGGGAAAGGCAGTATGATTTCTCTTAGGGGAGGTTGTATCTGACTAAACTAGGTTTTCCAAGGCATAAATGCCTAAGTAAGAGAAAACACTTGAAAGTAATGTATTTATAATTTCAGAGGGCTTTTGACGAGACTTGACATCAAGTATTTCAAAACATTGAATTACTCTGAGAAAAGTCTTTGATCATCCATGGTATAATTTACTAATTATTGTATTGGAAGTGTGCTGAAGACCAGACTTTGGGATATGTACATGAGCTTACTCACTTGCTTGTGTGTGCTCTCTCTCTCCCTTCTTTTAGTTTCCATTTCATGGTTCTCCTCAAATATTTAGTATTTACAATTAGAAAGTAACTTTCCAGTAGAGAATCCTGGCAGACATCATTTTTGCCAGTTATCAAGGCTAACATCACTGGTAATGCGTATCAATATAATGTGCTCTCTATTGTGATGTTCCACCTTAGAGTCTGTTATAGGAAAGGAAACTGAGTTCAGGGCTAAATGCCTTAGATTTATATTATTTAGCCTAATTTAAGACTATCATTCATTCACTTTTACATTTTGAATAGAATTACCCTTTGTGTTTCATGTTCTACCACATAGTTGAGAAGGCAGCACATCATAGTGAAGAACCCTGGGCTTGGAAAGAAGGAAGGGAAATAATATTTATTCAGCATCCACATGTGGTAGTAATGGCCATGAGGGACTTATATGTTATCTCATTTAATGATTGTAATAACCCTATGAGGTGAGTGGTGGTATCCTTATTTACCCTCTGGGAAACTGAGACACTGATATTGCTACTTTGTACTTTTATTTATGTGAGATAATGCTGTTTATAAGCAAGAGAGTGGGCATTCTAGTGTGGTCTTTTTAATTAAAGCAAGTGCTTGTTCACTGCATGGTAGTGTCTCTCTGATCTTGAGTCCTGCTTTCAGCTCTTCTTTCAAGGTATTCTCTTGGACAAGTCATTTAATATCTTTGGCACTCCTATGGGATTGATGGTGGAAGGAAAGAATTGGAAAGCTAAAAGGTCCCTTGTAGCTCTAAAAGTTGGTGATTTAGAATTGGATTGGGCCTAAAAAACAGGGTCAGTCTCTGCTTTCAGTATTATAATACTGAATTAGAGTTGAATTCCTGGAATGAGAAGAAAATAGATGATTATAAATATGCACTAAATAATAATGCCATTTGTTCAAAATGTACTAAATGCCATCTGGTATAGTAGATGTAGGTATCATTTTAACCTTAATATAATCATCAGAGGTAGATATTATTACCTCAATTTATATATTTTAAAAACCTAATACTTGGGGGGGGGGGGTCCTGGGTGGCTCAGTCGGTTAAGTGTCTGATATTGGCTCAGGTCATGATCTCACAGTTTGTGAGTTCAAGCGCTGTGTTGGGCTCTGTGCTGACAGCTCAGAGCCTGGAGCCTGCTTCCGATTCTATGTCTCCCTCGCTCTCTGCCCCTCCCCTGTTCACGCTGTGTCTCTTAATAATAAATAAACGTTAAAAAAATTAAAAAAAAAACCCGTATACTTAGAGAAATTAGACGTTTTGCCCAGGATCACGTGTCTATTATTAAGTGTTAGAAATGGCATTCTAATCTAGGTTTGTCTGACTCCAAAGTTCATAATAATTCAAACTACATATATACACATACATACTCATCTGTATACGTGTGTGTATATAAAATGTGTAAGCATATATGTATTAAGTATTTTTAAAGCTTTTTATTTTGAGATTTTAAATTTAAAGAGTTACAAAAGTGGTAGAGTTCTTGTATTAATTATTTTTTGATGTGTAACCTATTACCCTGAAATGTAGCAGCTTAAAATAATAAGTATTATCCCAATGTTAGTATGGTTTTCTGTGGGTCAGAAATTTAGGTGAGGCTTAGCTGGGTGCTTTCGGCTCAGGGTCTCTTATGGGGTTGCAAACAAGGTATTGTCTGCAGCTCTGGTCCCATTTCAAGACTTGACTGAGACGATGTACTTCCAGGCTTGTTCACATGACTATTGGCCAGAGACATCACTCCCTTCCTTCCATAAGGCAGCTCAAATATGACAGCTAAACTTCCCTCTGAGTGAGCATGTGAGAGAACAAGAGGGGATGCCCAGGGCAAAAGTCATAGTCTTTGTAACCTAACCTTGTAAGGGAATCTCACCATTTGTGCTATATTCTGTTCAATAGAAGTGAATCAGTATTTCCAGCTCACCCTCAACGGCTAGAGATACACAAGGGTATGAATTACCAAGAGGCAGAGATCATTGAGAAATATCTTGGAGGTTACCAGTATGTCCTTTGCCAAATGTTCCCCTGTGTTAACATCTTACCGTAACATCATAACCATAAAACATATACCAAAACTAAGAAATTATCCTTCATATAAAATTATAACTAAAATGTAGACTGATTTGGATTTCATCTCATTTTTATGCACATGAACATTTTTTGCTTCAGATCCAACCCAAGATGCCACCTTACATTTTAGTGGTCCTGTCTCCTTTATTTTCAATAATCTGTGTCAGTCCTTGTTTTTTTATGATCTTGACACTTTAAAGAGAATTGGTTATTTTGGAGAAAGTTTTTTTGTTTTTTTTATTTAACTTTATTTTTTGTTTTTTAAAATTTACATCCAAATTAGTATATAGTGAAGCAGTGATTTCAGTAGATTCCTTAATGCCCCTTACCCATTTAGCCCATCCCCCCTCCCACAACCCCTCCAGCAACCCTGTTTGTTCTCCATATTTATGAGTCTCTTCTGTTTTGCCCCCTCCCTGTTTTTATATTATTTTTGTTTCCCTTCCCTTATGTTCATCTTTTTTGTCTCTTAAAGTCCTCATATGAGTGAAGTCATATGATTTTTGTCTTTCTCTGACTGACTAATTTCACTTAGTGGAGAAAGTTTTGATTTAGTTTTCTCTGATGTCTCAAGACTAGGTTGAGGTTATGCATTTTCAGTGCATTTCATTGGGGAGCACATTAAGTTGATACGCATTACTGGTGATGTTAACCTTGATCACTTGGCTAAAGTGATGTCTACCAAGGTTCTTCACTGTACAGTTACTGTATTTCCTTTTTAAATACTAGATATTTGGGTAGAAACTGGTAGACTATGCAAATATCTTGTTTCTGCTTAAAACTTTGATCACTAATTTTAGGCTTCATCACTGGATCTTGCTTGTAGCAATTATCACTCTGGTATTCGGATGGAGTTTTTATACTTTCATTCCTTCTACATGTATTAATTGGAATTTTTCTGCAAGCAAGAGCTGTTGTTCCTCCCTCATTTATTTATTCCTTTAGTTATTCATGTATATCAGTATGGATTCAATATAGGAGCTATACTCCTATTAGACAAAATAGGCTTTAAGCCAAAACCAGTAACAGGAGACAGGGAAGGCCATTATATACCAATAAAGGGGTCAGGTGATGTAACAAGATGATAAACAGTTGTAAATATGTACACAACCAACATTGGAGCATCTAAGTGTATTAAGCAAATACTAAACATACCTGAAGGGAGAAATAGATAACAATATATTAGTAAGGGACTTCAGTACCCTTCTTTCAACAATGGAGAATAGTACTTAGAAACAAAGGTATAGCACCAGGTTAGCTCATTGTTACTAGGATGTCAGTGCTTCTAGCAGTTAATAAAGCTCAGGATTATATGTGTGTATATTAACTCATGCATATGCCTACTTCTCTGCTTATTCTCATCTCTGTTAATGTGTATGTGTTTGTGTATATTTGTATATGTAAATATTTTTTAAACCACAAGTCAGTGTTGATACCTTCAACTAATCTTGAACCACAGGGTTGATTATAAACTTTTACCCTTGTTTTTAACTTCTTTCTTCAGTAGTAATAAACCTGGCTCTCACTATCTACAATATATTTACCCTAGTATATAAATTAGATAGTTTCAGAATTCCCAGGTGAAAAACAAATTCTCCTACTTGAGTACAGTGTTTATATATACCTACCTTTCTTTTGAATTTAGCGTTATGGTATCCAGTCAAAACACTGCTGACATTTCTTAGGTCGTGTTCTTTTTTTTTTTTTCTTTTCTTTTCTATACACTGTGTGTCAGTACATGATTCATTTATAATACAGTTAGTTTCATTTGTCACATCCTGCATTCCGTCTTTGCCCTTGGTTGATTTTGGTTAATTTTTAATAATTTACATAGTGCAAAACTTTTTGTGGTGTACAATTCTATCATTTGTGATAAATCTACCATCACAGTTTCATACAAAGCATTTCTATCCAAAAATTTCTGCATGTCATCTCCTTAGAGACAATTCCTCCTGTGACCCCTGGTAATTCCTGCTTTGTCCTTTTCTTAGCCTTTCTAGAGTGTCCTATAAATGAAATAATAAGATATGTAGCAGCCTCTGGGTTTAGTTTCTTTTACTTTGAGAAGCACATTTAAGATTCATCCATCTTTTTTTATGAAGCAGATGTTTTACTTTTTATTGCTTTATTAAAAACAGTAATATTTTATTATTCCTTTATATGACAATTCTTTTGTACAGATTACCACAGTTTGTTAATCCATGCATTCATTCTTTGAAGGATATTTGTGTTGTTTCAACTTTGGGGTGTGATTACAGTTAGAGCTGCTGTAAACATTTGTGTGTCAGTGTTTGTTTCTGTAGGGTAAATATTCAGGAGTGGGATTGCTGAGTCATGTGGTGTATTTGTGTGGTTAACCGTGCAAGAACTGTTTATCTTTGCATTTTCACTAGCAATAATACATGTTCCAGTTACTCTGTGTCTTTGTCAGCATTTTGTAGTGTCCATATACTTTAGCCATTTTTATAGTTGTACAGTGATACTTCAATATAGTTTTCATTTGTATTTCCCTAATGTCTTTTCTTCACTTCATGTGATTTTTTTTTACCATCCTTTTTGGTGAAAATGATTTTATAATAGGGTTTTATTTTCTTACTGTTAAATTTTGTGAGTTCTGAGTATGTTTTGGATATACAACCTTTGCTGGATATGTTGCTGGCAAATACCTTCTTGTAGTATGTGACTTATCTTTTCATCTACTTAATGTATTGAGTTTTTCACAGAACAAAGGTTTTTAATTTCAATGAAGTCCAGTTTACTGATTTTTTTTTTATGGCTTATGCAATTGGGGTGACAGTCCTTTTCTTTCAGTACTTTAAAAATATTTTGCTTCTTTCTAAATTCCATGGTTTCTGATGAGAACTCTACAGTTTTGGAATCATTATTCTCCTGTACATTTGAAGCAATGTGTTATTTTTCCCTGGTTGCTTTCCTTTTTTTGTTTTGCTTTGAATCAGCTGGTCATGATGTTTGTAGGCATGGATTTCTTTGGACTATCCTGTTTGGAGTTTGCTGTGCTAATGGTTTTTATCTTTCATCATATTTAGGCAGTTTTAGCCCTTATTTATTCAAGTATTTTTTCTGTACCACATTCTTTCTCTTCTCTTTCTACATCTCTGATGACACAAATGTTTTTGGTATTATCTTACAAGTCCCTGAAGCTCTGTTGATTTTTTTTTCCAATCTTTTTTTTCCCCCTCTCTTGTTCAGAATAATTTCTATTGTTCTGTCTTGGAGTTCACTAAGTCTTTCCTCTGACATTTCCATTCTGCCATTGAGCTCATCCAGTGAGTAGTTTATTTCACTTGTATCATTTTTTAGTTTTAAAATATCTGCCATTTCGGGGTGCCTGGGTGGCTCAGTCAGTTAAGCATCCAGTTCTTGATTTCGGCTCAGGTCATGATCTCACAGTTTGTGAGGTCGAGCCCCACGTTGGGCAGAGCCTGCTTGGGATTCTCTATCTCCCTCTCTCTGCCCCTTCTCAACTCATTCTCTCTTAAAAATAAACATTAAATTTTTTTTCTGCTATTTCTTCTCTTTATTTGCTGAGACCTTGTCTTATCATTACTTTTGAGGGTATCCACTCTTACATGTTGCGGGATTTTATAATAGCTTCCTTAAAGTTTTTGTCAGATAATTTTAACATGTCTTTCATCCCAGCATTGGTGTCTGTTGATTTTCTTTTCCCACATGAGTTTAGATTTTTCTGGATCTTCATATGCTGAGTAATTTTGGATTGTATTTCATAATATTGTGAGATAACTAGTCTCATTTAAATCCTATAGAAATTTTCGATATTTTTGTTTTAGCAGGCAATCAACCCATTTGCATTCAGGTTACAAATTATAACCAGCCTTCTGTGGGTTATAGTTCCGTGTGAGTTCAATTTTCAGAGCTTTTGCACTGCTATCCACATTTGACCTGCATGTGTGTGTGTACCCAGTGGCCAGTCTGAGACTTGGGTAGTAGGCTATCCCATACTTCTGTTCTCAAAGTTTAGGTATGCTCTTTAGGTTCAGATCCACACACGCATGGCTCAGGGATAGGCCCAGGAGATTATAAACATATGTTAAGGAGTTGATTTTCTTTCTACAGTTACCCCTTGAGCTCTCCTTTCTTGAGTCCCAGGACAGAAAGCAGGAACTTAATTTACCCCTTCTCTTCTGTATACATCCTGTGACTACTTTGTGTCCGTTTCAGGTGGCTCAGTACAGAGAGGAAAGATCAACAGAGGTTTGTCCCACACTCTTGAAACCAAACCTCCTATATTGGAAGAGAAAATTTTTCCTCCCTCAGAATTTTAAGCTCTTCCTAGCCCCTGTTACTGCTGTACTACTGCCACCATGAGATTACTTGAGTGTTTGAGCTTACTAGAAGACACAGAAAAAAGATTTTCATGCTATTTCAGTACCAGCTCCTCTGTCCTGACTAGAGGGCTTCTGGAGGTTTTTGTCTGTGCTAGGGCCCACCTCCGGATTTCAAGCTATTTTGAGTTCAGACCCCAGTGGATGACAAAGGAAAGAATGGTAAACTTATCACCATTAAAATTTTTTTTAATGTTTAGTTATTTTTGAGAAAGCAAGCAAGAGTGAATGAGGGAGGGGCAGAGAAAGAAAGAGGGAAATAGAGGATCCAAAGCCTGCTCAGTGCTGACAGCAGACAGGCCGATGTGGAGCTCAAACTCAAGAACTGTTAGGTCATGACCTGAGCTGAAGTCAGACAGTTAACTGACTGAACCACCCAGGTGCCCCAGACTTACACCATTTTGATAGTGCTTCGAATGTTGATCATCTTCACCAGTTTGCCTACTTCTGTTATTTTTCAGTCGTCTGATAGGTGCTCTGTGTAGACTCTCTAGGTTTTATGTATACAGTTGAGAGAGACTGGGTCTGTTACGGTTACCCAGCACCGGAACCAAATGTACCATTTCTTCATTCCCATCAAAGTGTATGCAAGTTCGAATTACTCCACATCTTTACCAACACTTGATATTTCAAGTTGTTTTTGTTATGAGCCATTCTAAATGTGGATGTGAAAGAGTATGTTATTGTGGCTTTAATTTGTGTTTCACTGATGACTTATGACGCTAACCATCTTTTCTGTGTTTCCTTGATATTTGGATGTCTTTATGAAGTGTCTGTGGTCCCATTCGTTTATTTGATTGTTTGTCTCATTATTATGAAAGTTTTTTTTATATATTTCAGATACAAATTATCTGTGTATTACACGTACTTTTTTCACAGACTGTGGTTTGATTTTTGTTTTGTTTTTTTTCAATATATGAAGTTTATTGTCAAATTGGTTTCCATACTGATTTTTGTTTTCTTACTGGCACCTTTTGAAAAAGAGAAAGTGTTATTTTTTACAAAAATTGTTAGTTTTTCATTTAAGGTTAGTACTTTTCATGTCTTCTCTAAGAAAATATTGCCTAACCCAATGTGTTGAAAATTTTCTCCTGTATTTTCATCTAGAAATATAGTTTTAACTTTATGTTTTAAGTCTGTAATATATGCAATTTGAGGATCATTTTCTTAGATATTACAGCACCATTTCTGAAATCTTGATTATTTCCTTATTGAATTTAGTTGGCATCTTTGTCAGAAATCAGTTGGCCTCCTATGTGTGGGTTTATTTTTGCGTTCTTACTCTATTCCTTTAATTTATCTGTTTTTATACCAATACCATGATGTCTTGATTTATAGTAAGTCTTAAAATCAAGTTGTCCTGTAACTTTTTAAGAAAAATTTTCAACATTATTGTTATCTTAAGTCCTTTGCATTTCAATATAAATTTTAGAATAACCTTACTGATTTCTCTAAAAATGCTTCTTGGGATTTTGTTTGGTATTGCATTGAATCTGTAGATCATTTTGTGAATGATTGATATCTTAATAATACCAAGTCTTCCCATGCATGAACATTTTTTTCTGCTTATTAATGTCTCTCAGTAACATGTAATTTTCAGTGTGTAGGCCTTGCACATCTTTTGTTAAATTTATTCCTAAATATTTTATGTTTTTTTGATGCCATTATATATGGTATTTGAAAATTTTTATTTTCTAATTATTTGTTGCTTGTATAATAGAAATACTGTTGTTAAGCTGGCTTACAAATGTCAACAAATTAATTTTAATTTTAATTTTAATTTTAATTTTAATTTCTTACTTATGGGCCAGAGCTTCCTATGGGATAATTTAGGGCAATAGGTACTATGACCATAGAGTATTTAGATAAACTGATAGTTCCATTGTTTAAATTGAGACATGTCTGTTGTCCTCTGTTTTATGTTCAGTAACTCCCCTAAGATTTAGGGACTGTCTTGTTTAAATTTAATGAGTAACCCCAGGTATGATGTTTATTCTTCATAGAAAATCACATTGTCAGGGAGCAGACAGAGCAGTTTTACTCCTTTCTTTCCAGTCTTCGTGGCTTTGTTTCTTTTTCTTACCTAATACACTGGCTAGGACATTCAGTATAATATCAAGTAGAAGTAGTAAGAGCAGACATCTTGTGGATTTAGTATTTCATCACATGTGATATTACCTGTAAATTTTTAATAGATGATCTTTATCAGATTAAGGATATCCTCTTTTGTTGTTAGTTTGCTATGAGTTTTTATTATGAGTGGGAATTGAATTTTGTCAAATGCTTTTAATTTATTGAGGTGATCATATGTGTATTCTCCTGTTTTCATTGATGTGAATTACATTGATTAGATTTTGAATGTTAAATTTTATCTTACATTATTGGGATAAATATAAACTTTTTTATATTTATTACTGAATTCAATTTGCTAACATTGGTCTTTAATTTTTTTTGTTTGTTTATTTGAGAGAGACAGAGAGAGGACATGAGTGGGGGAGGGAAAGAGAGGGAGAGAGAGAATCCCAAGCAGGTTCCACACTGACAGCATGGAGCCAGATGCGGGGTTTGACCTCACGATCCATGACATCATGGCTGGAGCAGAAATCAAGAGTCAAGAGGCTTAATCAACTGAGCCACCCAGGCACCCCTAGGGGTCTATAATCTTTTTGATTACAGAGCTATGGTGGCTTCCAAAAAAAGAAAAATTGGGAAATACTCACTTTTTCATCATTTTCTGAAAGAGTACGTGTCAGATTGGTGTTGTTTGAATTAAATCTACCATATTACATTTTGTTTTCTATTTGTGTCATCTGGTTTTTGTCCCTTCTTTCCTGCCATCCTTTGTATTGATCATGCATCTTTTATTACTCTGTCTTATTTTCCTTATTGGCTTTTTTATATACATATTTTTTTGATAAATGGGATGGATCCCGCCCCAAATTTGGCTTAGATATGCAGGGTTATTACATTTTTCACACCAAGAGGGTTTGAGAGGAAGTTTATTATTCACATAGGGACTCCTGGGGAGAGCTGGGTGGGCACAAACAGGTCCAAGCCATCTTGGGCAGAATGAGTGGATGGGCTTATAGTGGCTAGGAAGTAGAACTGGGAAAGGGTTCTGTGTATGGGAGGTTTACATTTTCTGTTGGTGCCAAAGAAGGAGGTACTCACATTCAGGCTTTCTTATCAGCCTGTTCAGATGTAGGGCCATAGGTGATGCTTAAAAAGAAGTCAGTAGTGAAACATCAAAAATGGAGTCAGATTTCATTACAGTACATGTTATAGAGATTACCATATTCACCCTTAATTTATATATTATCCTTAATTGCTACCTAACATTTTATTTTTACATCTATGTAAAATATCTATGGAGATATTTACCTATAATTTTCTTTTCTTGTAATATCTTTTGGTATGAGCATTGGGCTGACCTCATAAGTATATTAGGATACTTTGAAAGAGTTTGTCTAAGATTGGTATTCTTTCTTTCTTAGGTATTGGGCAGAATTCACCAGTGAATCCATCATGGCCTGGAGTTTTTATTATAGATTCAATTTATTTAATAGATATGACTGTAAATTTGCTTTAGTTTTAAAATTTTTTTAAGTAATTTTTTCTATTTTAACTTTTCAAAATTTGTTAACATGAGTTATTTTCATAGTATCTTACCCTTTCAATTTCTCAATCTGTAGTGATATTAACTTTTTTATGTCTGATATTGTTAATTTTCGTTTCCTCTTTTTTTTACTTAATTGCTCTTTCTGGGGGTTAAACGATTTGGGTTTTGTTGATCCTCTAGTGTATGTTTTCTTTTTAAGGTTTTTGCTACTATGTTTATTTTTTTCCTTCTGTTTTGGATTTTAACCTAATGGTCTTTTTCTACCTTCTGAGAATATACAGTTTTTTTTCATATTCATTAATGTTTAGCCTTTTCCTTATATATATAGACAGATTTTTATGTAGTTTCTCATCATCATCTTTGTTCTAAGTATTTTCTCATTTTTTTCTTTCTAAAGTTTTATTTACATTCTAGTTAGTTAACATACAGTGCAATATTAGTTTCAGGAATAGAATTCAGGATGTGAGGGCGATCTGGCTGCAACATCTGTCACCGCATTGATCGCCGGGGTTGATTTGGCTGATATGGCTGGCTAGGCAGGTGGCCCCTTCCTCCCTCACCACTCCATGTGTGTCCCTCCTGAAGTTGTGCGCTTGGTGGAAGAGGATGACCTTCCCTGATAGAGGAGGACCGTTCTTCGGTCAAGGGTATAGGAGTAGCTGCGCTCCCGTGCTAGAACCTCCAAACAAGCTCTCGGGAATAGAATTCAGTGATTCATCACTTATGTACAACCCAGTGCTTATAACAAGTGCCCTCCTTAATACCATCACCCATCTAACCCATCCCCCACTCGCCTCCCTCTAAATATTTTCTCATTTCTGTTATAGTTTTTTGTTGTTGTTCTATGGGTTATGTAGAGATGTGTTTTTTTAAATAAATGTTCATTTATTTTGAGAGACACATATACATATATAGAGAGAGAGCGAGAGCGAGCACGTGTGTGCTAGCAAGCAGGGGAGGGGCAGAGAGAGGGGGAGAGAGAGAATCCCAAGCAGGCTCCATGCTGTCAGCACAGAGCCTGACGTAAGCCTTGATCCCATGAACCATAAGATCACAACCTGAGCTGAAAGCAAGAGTTGGACGCTTAACCAACTGAGCCACCCAGGCACCCTGAGATGTGTTTCTTAATTTCCAGTTATATGGGAACTTTCTAATTATTGCTTGTTTCTAGTTAGTTCCATTGTGGTCACTGAGATAGTATTCTGAATGATTTCAGTATATTTAAACATTATAATTGCTTCATGTTATGATATATTTTTATTTTTATCAATGTGCAGTTGAAAGGAGTATGTATTCTGTAGTTCCTATATGTGCTATTTTGTATATGTTACGTCAGTTTGGCCCAGTTGATCAACTGTCATGTTGAAATCTTTATTTTTACTGAATTGTTATCTGCGTTAGCATCTGAGAATATTATGTTAATATCTCCTTTTTTTTTTATCCTTAACCATTTGGGAGTATATCATTTCCTATATGATATCACTATATCATTTCCTATATGAAAGAACATTTTCCTACATAACCCCAATAAAGCCATAAAAATCAGGAAATTAACATCAGTGCTGTATTTTGTTATTATTATTTTTTTTAATGTTTATTTATTTTTGAGACAGAGAGAGACAGAGCGTGAGCAGGGGAAGGGCAGAGAGAGAGGGAGACAGAATCCAAAGTAGGCTCCAGGATCTGAGCTGTCAGTACTGAGCCCTGTGCGGGGCTCGAACTCATGAACTGCGAGATCATGACCTGAGCTGAAGTCAGACACTTAACTGACTGAGCCACCCAGGCACCCCAACAGCAGTGCTGTATTACAGATACTATTCAGGTTTTCTGGTTGTTCCCATAAGGATTTTTATAACAAGAGGAGGCAGTTCAAAATCACATGTTTCACTTAGTTGTCATGGCTCTAATTCTTTTCTAGAACATTGCTTTAGTCTTTCCTTCACTTTCTTGACCTTTGGGAGATTACAGATCATTTATTTTGTAGAATGTTTTTCGATTTGGATTTTTTTGATATTTCCTCATGATTAGGTTTGGGTTATGTATTTTGGGCAAGAATATGACAGTTGTGACATTCAGTTCTCATGATATTTTATCAGATGTTGCATAATTTTCATTTGTCGCACTGACAACTATACATTAGTTACTTCATAAGGTTTTGGCTGCTAGTTTCCTTCACTGGAAAGTTACTCTTTTCCCCTTTGTAATTAAGTCTCTTGTGGAAAGTACTATGAAATTATGTAACTATCTCATTCCTTTGTAAACTTTGAGTTTGTTTATTATATCCATATAGAAGCATGCTTTCTTATTTCATTCAGTGGGTCTTTTTTACTTTTTACTTTAAAAATATATAGACTCAGAAGAGATTACAAAAATGGTTTAGAGAGTCCCAGGTACCCATCACTCAATGTAATATCTTACATAACTTTAGTACATTATCAAAACCAGGAAATTGACATTAATACAGTACAAATAAGCTAGACTATAGACCTTCCTCTGATTTCATCAGTTTTTGCATGCGTTTGTTTTTAAATGTATATATGTATAATTCTGTGAAATTTAATCACATGGATTCATATAACCACTACCCTAATCAAGATACAGAGTTCTGTCGGGGCGCCTGAGTGGCGCAGTCGGTTAAGTGTCCGACTTCAGCCAGGTCACGATCTCGCGGTCCGTGAGTTCGAGCCCCGCGTCGGGCTCTGGGCTGATGGCTCAGAGCCTGGAGCCTGTTTCCGATTCTGTGTCTCCCTCTCTCTCTGCCCCTCCCCCGTTCATGCTCTGTCTCTCTCTGTCCCAAAAATAAATAATAAACGTTGAAAAAAAAATTAAAAAAAAAAAAGATACAGAGTTCTGTCATCACAAAGGAATTCCCTTTACAGTAACACTATTGTGCCCTGCCCCTTGCCTTCTTTAACCCCTGCAAATCAGTGATCTGTTTTTCTACTGTATGCTTTTGTCATTTGGAGAAGGTTCTATAAATGGAGTCATAGTCATATAGCATATAACCTTTTGAGATCAGCTCTCTTTACTCAGCCCACTGACCTAGAGATCCATCTGGGTTATTGTATGTATCAGTATTTATTTTTATTGCTAAGTAGTATTCAAATGTATGAACATATCACAGCTTATTCTGTAGAAGGACATTTGATTGTTGCTAGGTTTTTACTACTGCTGATATAGCTGCTGTGAAAATCCATATACTTATTTTTACATGAACGTAAGTTTTATTTCTCTAGGACAGTGACTGTCAACCAGGGGTGATTTTGTCCCACGGAGACATTTGGCAATATCTGAAGACATTTTTGATTGTCACAACTAGGAAAGAATTTTCTATTGGCATCAGGACTGCTGATGATAAGATCCTAGAATACACTGGACAGTCCCCACAAGGAATTACTTGGTTCAAAATGTCTGTTAGTTCCAAGGTTGAGAATCTCTGCTGTAGGATAAATGCCCAGGAGTGTGATTGTTGGGTTGTATAATGAGTATATGTATATTTTGTAAGAAACAGCCTGATTATTTTTCACAGTGATTGTATCATTTTACATTTCTACTAGCAAAGTATGAGGGATCCAGTTTCTCTGTATCCTTATCAGCTTTTGGTACTCCCAATATTTTTTATTTTAGCCATCCTAATAAGTATATAGGGGTATTCCCTGTCATTCTGATTTGCATGTCCCTAAAAGGCTAATAATGATGATGAACATTTTTTCATGTGCTTGTTTTCCATCTGTATATTTTCTTTGATGAAGTGTGTTCAAGTTGTTTTGCCATTTTCTAATTGCACTGTTGTGTTTTTTAACTGATTAATTTATATTTTATATCTGTTCTGGATACATGTTTTTTGTTGGATATGAGGTTTGCAAATATTTTGCATCGTAAAAAATCATATTTTCTTACTACGTTTAACGTTACTATTGTAATTTGTTTTCATTCTGAAAATGTCACTGATCTGATGGCCTGTGGCAGCCCCTTCAGGCAGGCTTCTGTATCCATTTTACATGTCTCTGTTATCTTTTGGACATGTCTTTGTTTCTGGCACAAGAAGATATTTCAGGCTCATCTTGTACTTTGCCATCCTCTGGAATTGGCCATTTCTCCAAGGATCCTGGTTTCTTCTAGTGGAAGGTGATATTTAGAAGCCAAGATTTGAGCACTAGGTGTACATATGGCTATTGGACTGCTCCCAGCCCTCGCAGTGGATATGTGCATGCACACATACACACACAGACACACACACATACAGACACACACACACACACACACACACACACACACACTCATTTGCATTTATTTTTTCTTTATCTATTAAAAACCATAAACTCACACCAGTATATGGAGTTCTAAATGAATTTCATTTTACTTTTTTTCTCTTTCTGTATTTGTAACTCCCTTATCCAATAGTGAGAAACCTCACTTCCTATGTGTTTTATGTCTTTATTTGGCCAGTCTCCCATTCTATAATTAATGTCCCATCTCTCCTGCCGTCCTCTTCCCAACCAGGATTCTG
The DNA here is from genome assembly GCF_018350175.1 of Felis catus. Taxonomy (NCBI): domain Eukaryota; kingdom Metazoa; phylum Chordata; class Mammalia; order Carnivora; family Felidae; genus Felis; species Felis catus. The sequence continues at coordinate 89,870,674 of NC_058370.1, forward strand.
ACTCACTACTTGGATTCTGACCCTCCATTCAGGCTACCTTTTTGTGTCGTTCTGCTTCTCCCCCTGCTTGGGCTTTGACACTCCATGCTAGACTACCCCTCAACATGGATAACCTCCCCACAATTTGGTCTCGGACTCTCTCCACCCCCCCCCCCATCACAATGCTCACCCCATTCATATAGATAACCTTTCTCACCCACTTTAGCCTCTGACTCCCCATGCTGGACTACCTCTTCACATGGGTGTCTTCCTCATCCTACTTAGGCTTTTGATTTCTTACCGTGGGCCTCTCTGCTTGGGTGTTTTATTCTGTTCAGGATATGGCTCAAGATATAGACACCCTCCTCCTTACCCTGGCTCTAATAACCCAGGACAGACTACCTTTCCTTACTCTGCTTGATCTCTGACTACCAAACTGGGCCACCTTCCATCCCTGGATGACACCCTTCTTCTGTAGGGGATCCTACTTCCCAATCCAGACTGCCTCTCCATGAAGATATTTTCTATACTCTGCTCCGGATCTTCCACTCTATGTCAGGCTGCCCCACCCTAGAGACACCTTCCGCATCCTGCTTGGGATCATCCCACATGCCAAGCTGGATCTGTGTCTCCATGGAAACTGTCCTCATCCTGATCAGGCTCTGATACTGTATACCAGGCCACACCTCCACAGAGATTCTCTTCTTGCCCTGATTGGCTTACGATACCCTGTGTTAGGCTACTTTTTAATCCGGGCACTCTCCTTAGAACTAATAATGTTCTGATACCTTACTCTGGGGTACTGTTGCCATATCCCATGTAGGTGCCTACCTTATTTTGTCCATCTAATAGCTTTAAAATGTAATTGTTCTGGAAAGTGTAATTGTTCAGGAAGGAAAAGATAAAAGGAAGGGGAAAATTAAAAAAATTATGTTTAAATTCTAGTTAGTTAACATACAGTGCAGTATTGGTTTCAGTGATTCATCACTTACTTATAATACCCAGGGCTCATCACAGCAAGTACCCTCCTTAGTGCCCATCATCCATCCATCCCATCCCCCACACACCTCCCTCCATCAACCCTCAGTTCTCGTTCATTAAGAGTCTCTTGTGGTTTGTTCCCCCAGTCTCTTTTTTCCCCGTCTTCTTATATAGTCATCTGTTTTATCTTCTTAAATTCCACATATGAGTGAAATTATATTGGTAGTTGCCTTTCTCTGCCTGACTTAATTCACTTAGCATAATAAACTCTAGCTCCATCCACAATGTTGCGTATGGCAAGATTTCATTCTTTTTAATGGCTGAGTAGTATTCGATTGTATATATATATATATATATATATATATACCACATCTTCTTTATCCATCATCATTCAACGGACAATGGGGCTTTTTCCATTGTTTGACTATTGTTGATAATGCTGCTGTGAACATTGAGATACATGTACCCCTTTGAATCTGAATCTGTATCTTTGTGTCCTGTGGGTAAATACCTAGTAGTGCTTACAGGATTGGAGGGTAGGTCTACTTTTAACTTTTTAAGGCACCTCCATACTGTTGTCCAGAGTGGCTGCATCAGTTTGCATTCCCACCAGCAGTGCAAGAGGGTTCCCCTTTCTCTGCATCCTTGCCAACACCTGTTGTTTCTTGTGTTATTAATTTTAGCCATTCTGACAGGTGTGAGGTAGTATCTCCATGGTTTTGATTTGTATCCCTTATGATGAGTGATGTTGAGCATCTTATGTGTCTGTTAGCCATCTGGATGTCTTCTTTGAAAAAGTGTCTATTCATGTCTTCTGCCCATTTCTTCACTGGATTATTCTTTATAGATTTTGGATACCAACCCTTTATCAGATAGGTCATTTGCAAATATCTTCTGCCATTGTATCAGTTACCTTTTAGTTTTGTTGATTATTTCCTTTGCTGTGCAGAAGCTTTTTATCTTGATGAAGTCCCAGTAGTTCATGTTTGCTTTTGTTTGTCTTGCCTTTGGTGACTTGTCTAGTAATAAGTTACTATGGCCAAGGTCAGAAGTTGCTGCCTGTGTTATCCTCTAGGATTTTGATGGTTTCCTGGCTCACGTTTAGGTCTTTCATCCATTTTGAATTTATTTTTGTGTATGGTGTAAGAAAGTGGTCCAGTTTCATTCTTCTGCATGTTGCTATCCACTTTCCCCAACCATTTGTTGGAGAGACTTGTCTTTTTTCCCCTTGGATATTCTTTCCTGCTTTTGTGCAGGAAGCAGAAAGCAGGAAGCATTTCTCGGTTTTTTGTCCTTGATCTGTGTCTCGTTTTGTGCATCCTACTGTCTTAATGACTACAGCTTGGTAATACAGCTTGAAGTCTGGAAATATGATGTCTCCAGTTTTGCTTTGCTTTTTCAGGATTGTTTTAGCTATTTGAGGTCTTTTCTGGTTCCATATAAATTTTAGGATTGTTTGTTCTAGCTCTGTGGAAAATACTGTCGGTATTTTGATAGGGAGTGCATTAAATGTGTAGATTGCTTTGGGTAGTAAGACTTTAAAAATATCTGTTCTTCCAGTCTATGAGCATGAAATGTTTTTCCATTTTTTTGTGTCCTCTTGAATTTCTTTCTTAAGTAGTTTTCAGAATACAGATCTTTTACCTCTTTGGTTTATTCATAGGTATCCTACAGTTTTTAGTATAATTATAAATGGGATCGATTCCTTGATTTCCTTTCCTGCTGCTTTATTATCGTTGTAGAGAAATGCAACTAATTTCTATATGTTGATTTTATACCTTTGCTGAATTCATGTATTTGTTCTAGCTTACATTTTTTAAAATTACCACAGGACATTTTTGTTGCTTGCTTATTCCATTTCATGCATATGAAATATAGAACATAGAGGTATATGTGAAAAGCTGCATATGTGTGTGTGTGTATGTACTTGTATAAATTATACACAGACACACACAGAGACTTTAAGTGCCTTCCTTCTTTCCTGTACGCCTGTACTATGTTGGGTTTTATTCGAGCGTAAAAAAAAATTCTTTTAGTATTTCCTGAGGTCTGCTGGGAATCTGTTCTGGGTGTTTTTGTTTTGTTTTGTTTTTGTCTACATTTGATTCTGAAAATTAGATTCTAATTTTCTGTTAAGATTCCCTATATTTTTATCTATTTAATCTTCCATATTTTGATCTCTTAATGTACTCACAGTCATTTTAAAGTCCTTTCTGCACTAATTCCAGTATATGAATCCTTTGTAAATCAGCTTTTCTTGTTTTTTCTCTCAATTTTTAGTCACTTTTTCCTGCTTGACAGATTCTGTAACTTTTTATTATGTTGTGCATTAAAACATTATAAGGACTGAAGGTGGTGTTACTTTCCACCAAAAGGATTTGCCCTTTCCTCTGTTAATCATACAAAATGAGAAGAAAGAGAGGAATTGCCAGAAAAGATGGCAGTGTAGGAGGACGCTGGGCTCACCTCGTCCTGCTGATCACTTAGATTCCACCCACACCTGCCTCAATAACCCAGAAAACCATCAGAAGATTAGTAGTATGGACTTTCCGGAGCCAAGTGTAGACAAGAGGCCCACTGAAGAGGGTAGGAAGGGCGGAGAGGCGGTGCGCTACACGGACTGGTGAGAGGGAGCCGGGGCAGTGGAGGGGCAGCTGGCCCCGCAAGGCGAAATCCCCGAGTCTGGCTTGCAAAAGCGGGTGTGGGGGAGACTGCATGAGTTCTGACAGCCAGTGGGATTTAACATCTGGAACGTTATGAGTCAACAGCTCTGCTCGGAGAGCGGAAGGGTGAGAAGACAATGGGAGGGAGAGTTGTTGAGCCCTGGAAGACAGAGCTCAGCTCGGTGGGGAACAAAGGCGCTGGCCAGCGCCATGTCCCTCTCCCATCCCCCAGCTAAAACCCCAAAGGGAACCAGTTCATCGAACTTGCTTGCACCGTGCAAACACCCAACACTGTGCTTCTGTGGATCCATCCCTCCGATGGGGCGGCCTCTCTCCCGGTGCTGCAGGGCCCCTCCTGCAGGGGACCACCAACTGCAAAGTGAGCTAGAGCCTGCCCCTCCCACCCCTGTGCACTTTGCAGATCCACCCTGGCTAATATGCCAGATCCCATCAAACCAGCGCCACAAGCCTGGCAGTGTGCAAGTAGCCCAGACAGGGGACACACCACTGCACAGTGAGTCCTGCCCCTGGGAGAGGGGATGATAAGGTACACACCAGTCTGACTGTGGCCCCGCCCACCAACACAAGTTATTCCAGACAGCACAGGGAAAGTGCCCTGCAGTTCCGGGCCACCCCAGGGACTATCCAAAATGACGAAATGGAAGAATTCTCCTCAAAAGAAACTTCAGGAAGTAGAGACAGCTAACGAATTGATCAAAAACGATTTAAGCAATATAACAGAACATGAATTTAGAATAATAGTCATAAAATTAATCACTGGGTTTGAAAAAAGTATAGAGGACAGCAGAGAATCTGTTGCTACAGAAATCAAGGGACTAAGAAATAGTCATGAGGAGCTAGAAAAAATGCTATAAATGAGGTGCAAAATAAAATGGAGGTGACCACAGCTCGGATTGAAGAGGCAGAGGAGAGAATAGGTGAATTAGAAGATAAAATTATGGAAAAAGAGGAAGCTGAGAAAAAGAGATAAAAAAATCCTGGAGTATGAGGGGAGAATTAGAGAACTAAGTGATGCAATCAAACCCAACAATATCTGTATAATAGGAATTCCAGAAGAGGAAGAGAGAGAGAAAGGGGCTGAAGGTATACTTGAACAAATCATAGCTGAGAACTTGCCTAATCTGGGTAAGGAAAAAGGCATTGAAATCCAAGAGGCACAGAGAACTCCCTTCAGACGTAACTTGAATTGATCAACTGCACAACATATCATAGTGAAATTGGCAAAATACAAGGATAAAGAGAAAATTCTGAAAGCAGCTAGGGATAAACATGCTCTAACGTATAAAGGGAGACCGATAAGACTAGTGACAGACCTATCTAATGAAACTTGGCAGGCCAGAAAGGAATGGCAGGGAATGTTCAATGTGATGAACAGAAAAAAATATGCAGCCAAGAATCCTTTATCCAGCAAGTCTGTTATTCAGAATAGAAGGAGAGAGAAAGGTCTTCCCAAACAAACAAAAACTGAAGGAATTCATCACCACTAAACCAGCCCTACAAGAGATCCTAAGGGGGATTCTGTGAGTGAAATGGATCAGTTGGACTTGACAGATATATTTACAACTCTGCATTCCAAAGCAACATAATATACTTTCTTCACTTCTCCAAGATAGATCGCATACTGGGTCACAAAACAGCCCTTCATAAGTATACAAGAATTGAGATCATACCATGCACACTTTCAGACCACAATGCTATGAAGCTTGAAATCAACCACAGGAAAAAGTCTGGAAAACCTTCAAAAGCATGGAGGTTAAAGAACACCCTACTAAAGAATGAATGGATCAACCAGGCAGTTAGATATGAAATTAAAACATATATGGAAACAAATGAAAGTGAAAATACAACAATCCAAAGGCTTTGGGATGCAGAGAAGGCAGTCCTGAGAGGAAAATACATTGCAATCCAGGCCTATCTCAACAAACAAGAAAAATCCCAAATACAAAATCTAACAGCACACGTAAAGGAAATAGAAGCAGAACAGCAAAGACAACCTAAACCCAGAAGAAGAAGAGAAATAGTAAAGATCAGAGCAGAAATAAACAATATAGAATCTAAAAAAAGTGTAGAGCAGACCAATGAAACCAAGAGTTGGTTTTTTTGTTTTGAAAAAATAAACAAAATTGATAAACCTCTAGCTAGGTTTCTCAAAAAGAAAAGGGAGATGACCCAAACGGATAAAATCATGAATGAAAATGGAATTATTACAACCAATCCCTCAGAAATACAAGCAATTATCAGGGAATACTATGAAAAATTACATGCCAACAAACTGGACAACCTGGAAGAAATGGACAAATTCCTAAATACCCACACACTTCCAAAACTCAAACAGCAAGAAATAGAAAGCTTGAACAGACCCATAACCAGTGAAGAAATTGAATCACTTATCAAAACTCTCCCAACAAACAAGAGTCCAGGACCAGATGGCTTCCCTGGGGAATTCTACCAGACATTTAAAGCAGAGATAATACCTATCCTCAAGCTGTTCCAAAAAATAGAAAGGGAAGGAAAACTTCCAGACTCATTCTATGAAGCCAGTGTTACTTTGATTCCTAAACCAGACAGAGACCCAGCAAAAAAATGAGAACTACAGGCCAATATCCCTGATGAATAAGAATGAAAAAATTCTCAAGATACTAACAAATCAAATTCAACAGCATATAAAAAGAATTATTCACCATGATCAAGTGGGATTCATTCCTGGGATGCAGGGCTAGTTCAACATTCACAAATCAATCAATGTGATATATCACATGAATAAAAGGAAAGAAAAGAACCATATGATCCTGTCACTTGATGCAGAAAAAGCATTTGACAAAATTCAGCATCCTTAATAAAAACCCTGAAGAAAGTCGGGATAGAAGGAACATAATTAAATATCATAAAAGCCATTTATGAAAAGCCCACAGCTAATATCATCCTCAATGGGGAAAAACTGAGAGCTTTCCCCCTGAGATCAGGAACATGACAGGGATGTCCACTCTCATCGCTGTTGTTTAACATAGTGTTGGAAGTGCTAGCATCAGCAATCCAGACAACAAAAGGAAATCAAAGGCATCAAAATTGGCAAAGATGAAGTTAAGCTTTCACTTTTTGCAGATGACATGATACTATACATGGAAAACCTGATAGACTTCACCAGAAGTCTGCTAGAACTGATACATGAATTCAGCAAAGTTGCAGGATACAAAATTAATGTCCAGAAATCAGTTCATTCTTACTAATAATGAAGCCGTGGAAAGACAAATAAAAAAACTGATCCTATTCACAATTGCACAAAGAAGCATAAAATACCTAGGAATAAACCTAACCAAAGATGTAAAAGATCTGTATGCTGAAAACTATAGAAAGCTTATGAAGGAAATTGAAGAAGATACAAAGAAATGGAAAAACATTCCATGCTCATGGATTGGAAGAATAAATGTTGTCAAAATGTCAATACTACCCAAAGCTATCTACACTCAATGCAATCCCAATCAAAACTGCACCAGCATTCTTCTCGAAGCTAGAACAAGCAATCCTAAAATTCATATGGAACCACAAAAGGCCCCAAATAGCCAAAGTAATTTTGAAGAAGACCAAAGCAGGAGGCATCACAATCCCTGACTTTAGCCTCTGCTACAAAGCTGTAATCATCAAGACAGCATGGTATTGGCACAAGCACAGACACATAGACCAATGGAATAGAATAGAAACCCCAGAATTAGACCCACAAAAGTATGGCCAACTAATCTTTGACAAAGCAGGAAAGAATATCCAATGGAAAAAAGACAGTCTCTTTAACAAATGGTGCTGGGAGAACTGGACAGCAACGTGCAGAAGATTGAAACTAGACCACTTTCTCACACCATTCACAAAAATAAATTCAAAATGGATAAAGGACCTGAATGTGAGACAGGAAACCATCAAAACCGTAGAGGACAAAGCAGGAGAAAACCTCTCTGACCTCAGCTGTAGCAATTTCTTACTTGACACATCCCCAAAGGCAAGGGAATTAAAAGCAAAAGTGAACTGTTGGGACCTCATGAAGATAAAAAGCTTCTGCACTGCAAAGGAAATAATCAACAAAACTAAAAGGCAACCAACAGAATGGGAAAAGATATTTGCAAATGACATATCGGACAAAGGACTAGTATCTAAAAATCTATAAAGAGCTCACCAAACTCCACACCCGAAAAACAAATAACCCAGTGAAGAAATGGGCAGAAAACATGAATAGACACTTCTCTAAAGAAGACATCCGGATGGCCAACAGGCACATGAAAAGATGCTCAATGTCGCTCCTCATCAGGGAAATACAAATCAAAACCACACTCAGATACCACCTCACACCAGTCAGAGTGGCCAAAATGAACAAATCAGGAGACTATAGATGCTGGCGAAGATGTGGAGAAATGGGAACCCTCTTGCACTGTTGGTGGGAATGCAAACTGGTGCAGCCGCTCTGGAATACAGTGTGGAGGTTCCTCAAAAAATTAAAAATAGATCTATCCTATGGCCCAGCAATAGCACTGCTAGGAATTTACCCAAGGGATACAGGAGTGCTGATTCATAGGGGCACTTGTACCCCAATGTTTATAGCAGCACTCTCAACAATAGCCAAATTATGGAGAGAGCCTCAATGTCCATCAATGATGAATGGATAAAGAAATTGTAGTTTATATACACAATGGAATACTATTTGGCAATGAGAAAGAATGAAATATGGCCTTTTGTAGCAACGTGGATGGAACTGGAGAGTGTTATGCTATGTGAAATAAGTCATACAGAGAAAGACAGATACCGTATGTTTTCACTCTTATGTGGATCCTGAGAAACTTAACAGAAGACCATGGGGAAGGGAAGGAAAAAAAAAAGGTTAGGGAGGGAGGGAGCCAAACCATAAGAGACTCTTAAAAACTGAGAACAAACTGAGGGTTGATGGGGGGTGGGAGGGTGGGGAGGGTGGGTGATGGGTATTGAGGAGGGCACCTTTGGGGCTGAGCCCTGGGTGTTGTATGGAAACTAATTTGACAATAAATTTCATATTTAAAAAAAAATTAAAAAATAAAAAATAAATCCTAAAAAATGACTGATCACTTCAGTCATGTCAGGTATTTTACTGAGTAAGCAGTGGGATGAAGCTATAGTTGACTCATTATGCTTTTGATTTTTCCTGATTTGTGGCCTTCCTGGATTTTTGCTTTAATCCTGACAGATCTTTGATTCTGCAGTAAGTAAATACAGTGATCTAGTGTCTCAGATGTTTGAGTTCTTCTCTTTAGACTCTCAGCCCTTGCAGGTTTGAATGTGGCAAATATAAGGGCAGCCCAGCTATGTCGTAGTTACACTTTCTTTTTTATATATTTTTTTAATGTTTATTTATTTTTGAGAGACAGACAGAACATGACTGGGGGGAGGGGCAAAGAGAGAGGGAGACACAGAATCCGAAGCAGGCTCCAGGCTCTGAGCTATCAGCATCAGCGATCAGCCTGACAGAGGGCTTGAACTCATAAACTGCGAGATCATGGCCTGAGTCGAAGTCAGACGCCCAACTGACTGAGCCACCCAGGCATCTCTGTAGTTACACTTTCTTAATGGAAATTTGTCTCATAAGAACCCAAACATTGCAAGTGATTTTACTTTTTTTGGCTCAGCCCCTTTCTTGGGGATGGCATTTCTGGTTTTTTTCTCTCGAGTCTGGAATGTGTCCTCAGATTTGAAAGTTCTCTCACTCAGGCAGTAGTTATTTAGCGTCCTGCCTTATTCAGGTTCAAAATTTGGCAAATGTCTTGAGGAGGAGACCTGATGTTTGTTAAAGGCCCCTGTGTCTAATGAGACTTGGTTTGTTATTAATGCCTTGACTATGAAGCAGAATTCACTCTGCTTCTCTGACTCAATTTCACATTCTCCCATACAATCCTGATACTAAGAAAATGTCCTGGGGGGAAATTGGCTTGGCATTTTGCTAGATTTCACTCCATGGTAGCCCATGACTTCCTCAAAAGCTCTGGTGATTTCTCTTTCCCAGGGGAGTATGTCTGCCTACACTCAGTCCCTGCCCATAATCTCCAAAATCCCTTCTCAAGCATGTTAGATGATATTATTTCCTGATTGCTTCCATAGCTCTCTGATATCTTTTACCTATGATTTTTATAATTTATTCAATTTTATTTCCTTGTTGTAACAGGAATGATGGCCTGTGGCTATGTACTGTATTCTACCTGGAAATGGAAGTCCTATTTAGGTTACCTTTAATTTCTCTAATGAATAGCTTCCTACTTAGAGTTCTTACATTTTTAATTATACTATTAGGTATTTGATATTTGTGATCATATTACAGATGACATATTTTTTAGCCTTTAATTTTATAATTTTTCTGATACCAAAGTGGATTTTTAAAAATTTCTATCTCCTATCTGGCAACTTTTCTAAAAATTTATATTTTAATTAGTTGTGTTTAGATTGTTTTAGGTTTTCTGTGTACCTAATTATATAAAATATGTATTATTATTTCTTCTTTCTGCTTTCTCCTGACTTACTGCTAATGCCATTTAAGACCTTTACTAAAGTTGAACAGAAATGGTGAGAATTGACATCCTTATTTTGTTCCTAGTCTAACAGTGAGCATTTTCTACATTTCAGTATGAATAGGATGGTTGCTCTAAAGTTTTTGTGATTTCCCTTTGCTACGAGTTTTTATCATACATAATTCTTGAGCTTTATCAAATGCTAATTTAGCTATATTTATGTGGTCATAAACATTTTCTCTATTTTTTTGACATGGTGAATCATATTGATTGATTTTTGAGTGTTAACTCACCTTACATTCCTGGAGTAAACCATCTTGGTATGAATTCGCATACATACAGCGTTTGGTTTTCTAATATTTTACTTAGTGTTCTTGCTTGCATATTCATAAGGAAGATTGACCTATTTTCTTTTCTCATAATTTTCCTCTTCAGTTTTCCTATTCAATTGAATAGTAGACAGAGGGTAGAAATTCAAGAGTTCTTCTGTTTTGTAATACATTATTACTGTATATAATACAATAGTAATACAGTATTACTCTGTTTTTAAAAAATATTTTTGAGTAAGGTTATTTTTTTTTAAGTTTATTTAAAGAGAGAAAGCATGAGTCGGGGAGGGGCAGAGGGAGAGGAAGAGAAAATCCCAAGCAGGCTCTGCGCTATCAGTCAAAGCCTCATGCAGGGCTACATCTCAGGAACTATGAGATCATGGCTTGTGCCGAAATCAAGAGCTGGATGCCTAATAGACTGAGCCACCAGGTGCCCCTTGAGTACTTTTAGGTCTACAGAAAAGACAGACATAATAGAGTTCCCTGTACCCATCTGCCAGCTTTTCCTATTAACATTCTACATTACGGTTGTGAACATTTGTCAAAATTAAGAAGGCAACATTTGTACATTACCATTAACTACACTCCCAACTTTATTTATATTTCATATTTTTTCCATTAATGGCCTTTTTTTTTGTTCCAGGACCCAGTTAAGTATTTACAATTCCCTTTAGATAGTTGTCATGTCTCTTTAGTTCTCTCTTTTCAATGACGTTGCCTCATTCCTTCCCTTTTTTCATGATTTTGACAGTTTTGACAAATATTGGTTAGATATTTTGTAGAATGTCCCTCAGTCTGGGTTTGGCTGATGTTTTTCACATGATTAGACTTGAATTAGGAGTTTTGGCAAAGAATACCGTAAGAAGGAAATACCCATTGCTTCACATCATAGCATAGAGAATGTGACATCTACATGATAACATTGGTGATATGAACCTTCATCACCATGGTGTTCGCTAGGTTTCTACACTATAAAGTTACTATTTATCCCTTTTTATTACTCTGTTCTTTGGAGTCCAGTTGCTTAATCCAGCCCATACTCAAAGGAGAAGGGAGAGATTAATCTTCACCTCCTTGGATGGGGAAGTATCTACATATATTATTTGGAATTCTGTAAACAAGATTTATCTTCTTTCATTTTGCGTTTATTCAGTAATTTCTTTATTCTGTTTTGATATTAATTCTCTAAAATCATAATACATAATTACAATTGAAAATCTCTGGTTCCCCCACTAACATATAAACTTCTTCATGCAAGTCGTTATTTCTTGTTTGTTTTTGTACACTCTGCATTTAATTTATAGTGGACTTCTAGTAATTTTTTGAAATGAATATATTTTTACTTCAACTGAAAAGTACTATTACTCAGCTAAATTGTATGATAGTATTCTAAATTGAAGTTTAAAGTAGATTTTAAAATGAATAAAAGTAAACTCATGCACAGTTGGATTATAAGTATCTCAGATGGCATAGGGTGCTGTAGAAATAACCATTTGAAGTTGACTGAAGTTATCTCCACAAAATATTCCTTGAAGCTACCTTTGGAAACAGATTACAGTATTTGATAAGCCACGGATATGACCTGCTGTGTCCTTTCTCTTTTTTGTTCAGACTGTCAGAGGAGATTAAGACCCCATTTTCTGCCTTTTCTGGAAAATTATCATCTGATGCAGTCACTCAGATAACAACAGAAAGTCCAGGAAAAACCACGTTTTCATCTGAAATTTTTATTAATGCTGAAGATCATGGATTTGAAAGTCCAGAGCCTAGTACCCAGAACGTGGACAAAGTCCCTGTCAAGTTTGTGTCATCATCTTCAGTTCAACAGATTACTCATCCTCATGGCACAGATGGTAAGAGAATGTGATTACATTTTAGGTCATAATACCAATTTTTATATGCAGTGATCTCAGAAATTTGTGAGGAGGTCTTTCTAGTGAGAAAACGAAATTTTTGTTTTATGCATTAGGATCCAAGTGATTCTATCCATCTTTTATTTACACAGCTATGAAGAGAGTGTGATTATGTTTTTGCCTTAATTTCTAGTGGAGTTACAACTTATGTGGAAGTTGGTGTGACTGGGTGGTTCAGTTGGTTAAGTGTCTGACTCTTGGTTTCGGTTCAGGTCATGATCTCATGGTTCGTGAGTTCGAGCCCCGCATTGGGCTCTGTGCTGGCAATGAAGAGCCTTCTTAGGATTCTCTCTCTCCCTCTCTCTCTGCCACTACCCCCACCTCAAAATAAATAAATAAACTTAAAAGAAAAATCTTATGTGGAACTCATGCTGCTTGCGATTGACATATTTTTATCTCATGATACTTATAATAATGCAAGTAGTTCATAAAAATTTAAAAACTGTGGAGGTCTAGTTTTAGGCTGGCAGGTGAATTATTGGCATTTTGTATTATATTAAATGTTACATATAATACAATGTTAAATAGTAGCAAAAATATATAATAGTACAAATACAATACCAATCTGTTTCTTATAAAATAATGACCAAGGACCTAGGTTGACTTGCTGTCTTCAAAACATGGATCCCACAGTTACCTTGGATTCACCACCACAATCAGCTAGAAGGGACAGAAAAAGCATAGAGAAGCACTTGTGGAGGCACCTGGGTGGCTCAGTTGGTTAAGCATCTAACCCAATGGATTGGCTCAGGTCACGCTCTCACGGTGTTCGGGTTCAAGCCGTATGTCAGGCTCTGCGCTGACAGCGTGGAGCCTGCTTGGAGTCTTTCACTCCCTCTTTCTCTGCCCCTCCTCTGCTCTCTTTCTCTCTCAAAATAAATAAACAAACTTTAAAAAGAGAGAGAAGCACACGTACTAGGCCTAGAAGTGGCTCAGATCATTTTCTCGTAGCTAGGAATAGTTTAGCTGTGTTTTTCAGGATGAAGAGTGGATTTTGATGAACAGCTAGCAGTCTCTACCATAAGGTCTACATTTAGAGTGTTCATATTGCCGTTGTCACAGTGATATTTCAATAGTGCTTATACTGTATAACATTCAAATTAGAGTGTTATTTCCTTTTTCAGACCAATAACAGGAAAATTAACAATTAAGTTTCCGTTCTTCCCTCAAATGAGGGTGGGAACTTTAAGTTACTAATTTTAAAGTATTTAGTAGTTAGCACAGGTCTACTCAAAATGTTACTTTAAGTTTTTCTCCTTGTGCAAAAAGGTTATCTATCTGTAGATAAGATGGGATACACCTAAATATATAAAGAGAATTTCTTGGTTCAGCATTTAACTTTCAGTGAATTTAATTTCAACAAGTACATTTATATGTTAAGATGGTTATACTTCTTAAACATTTTCATTCTGAAAAAAATGCCCCCAAATCTACAGTTTAATAAATATCACAAAGAACACCTTTCTGTCTATATCAGTTACCTAGTACTACAGTGATACTATTAAACAACCTTGAAAATCTCAGTGCTTTATAACAATAAACATTTGCTTTTTTCACTCATGGGCTTTGTGGGTCAATTGGAGTTTGGCTTTAGGCTACAGAAATGGTTTGGGTCTGTTCCATATGCCTTGTTCTGAAACCAAGGCTAATGAGACAATACGTACTTTGGGTTATGTTCTCATGGTGGTGGGAGAAGCACAAGAGGGGAAATCCAACTGTGAGAGTGTGGTTCAAACTTTGCTCACATCAAATGCATACGTTTATATAGAGACCATAATTTATGGTTTTACCTTTGTATACAGGATCTGGAAGGATTCCTTTAAAGGATTAATATTCTTGGATTACTAATAAAATATTTTGTTTAATACTGTGGATTTAAAAGTAAAATTTGATGGGGGTTTTTTTGTATGAAAACATTTTAAATTTCAAAGAATTGTGTGTTAAACACATGACTGTGTGGTCACTATTCTGAATTTTAAAATTCAGAATAATATACTATATGTTTATATTTCGTTTGTTTTCAAATTTTTTGAAGAAATTTATTTTATAGTTGAACTTTCTTCTTTACTCTTCTCCAGTCTTTTTATTCTTTCCCAACAGCAACCATTATTTTCTTTATTTACATTTATTCATTAGATATTTGATATTATATTTTTCTTCCATGACACTGTATGTAGTATTTTTCCTATGTGGTTTTGCTGGTGTATAGAAACACAATTGTGTTTTTTAATACCAATGTTGTGCACAGTGACCGTGCTAATAAATTCACTATTATTCCTACCAGTTTAAATTTTATGGCAATAATCACATGAAAAGATTCTAAACATAATTACTGGGGAAATGCAAATGTTTACCATAATGATATGCCATTACACACCCACCAAATAGCTAAAATTAACTAACAGCAACAAAACTATACCAATTTTTATGTATTTTCTTAAAATTGGGAATTTATACTTCTATAATTGAAACTTTATTTTGAAAAGAAGAAATTTATTTTGGAGATCTTTCACATAGAAGTGAATTAGACTTATTTTCTCTGGCTCTGGGGGACAGAATAAGACCATAAGATCAGTAGTAAGGGGTTAACAATTTGGGGTTCAATATAAGATAAAGTGGGTTTTAGTTAGAGCCATCTGTACATGGACTAGATTGCTAAAAAACTGATCTCAATGAGACCTACCCCTACCACTCTATTTTTTTAAATTTTTTTTTAATGTTTATTTATTTTTGAGACCGAGAGAGACAGAGCATGAATGGGGGAGGGTCAGAGAGAGAGGGAGACACAGAATCCGAAGCAGGCTCCAGGCTCTGAGCTGTAAGCACAGAGCCGAGGCGGGGCTCGAACTCACGGACTGCGAGATCATGACCTGAGCTGAAGTCGGACGCTTAACCGACTGAGCCACCCAGGGGCCCCCTACCACTCTGTTTAAACTGCATCTTGCCCTGGTTTCCCTAGTAGTCCTATTAATAATCCTCAGCATTTTCTAATTTCTTTTTCATGTAGCTTATAATTTATTAAAATAATAAATAATTTACTTATTTAATGTGTTATTACTGTATATCTCCTTCCTCTAGAATGCTAGCTCTTCTTGAAGGCAGAGATTTTTTGTTTTAGTTCATATATGCCAAGAATCCTTTTTTTTTTTTAAGTTTATTTGTTTGTTTATTTTTAAAGAGAACGAGCACAAGTGGCAGGGGTGGGGGGAATCTTCAGCAGGCTGCATGCTCTGTGTGGAGCCCAACACGAGACTCAATCCTATGACCTTGGGATCATGATCTGAGCCAAAATCAAGAATCAGACACTCAACCAACTGAGCCACCCAGGCAGACCTAAAGTTTATTTTTTTAGGTCATCTCTACACCCAGTATGGAGCTCAAACTCACAACCCTGAGATCAAGAGTTGCATGCTCTTCCAACTGAGCCAGCCGGGTGCCCTGATATATGCCACAAATCTTGTACACTGCATGGCACATTAAAGGCACTCAATATTTGTTTAATGAATTTTAACAAATCTTCTTATTAATTGTTCTCATCTTTATCTCCTTAGCCCAGCCTTCACTGTTGCCATATAAACCTCCTGGTAGTACCAGGATGTACTATGTTCCACAATTAAAACAGATTCCTTCTTATCTGGATTCCAGATCAGATACCACCATTGAGAGCTCTCACTCAGGTAATCTGCATAAATTAATCAAATTTTTATTTTTTGAAATTTTATTTGTGGTTTAGCTGGTTAATTCTAGAATGGCATGTGAAAATTCAGTGATATTTAAGCCTTTAATGAAATATGGAGCTTTTCATGAGCCAGTCCATGGTTCAGAAAAGTAAGTTATTTGGCAAGATGTATTTAATGAAGAAAATTGTATGGATAATTGTTTGTTTGGTTTAGTGGACTCCTTTTCAGACAAAGGTTTCCAAGTTTTCTCTGTTCACAGTGCCCTTAGTGTTTTGGTGATTTTTTTTTTCTCATTATTATATGGAATGCATGTAAAAACAAGAAGTATTTTTAGAAACAGCTATAAGTTTATTAGGACATAAATATTTGCTGTTTTGATTTAGCAGCTTAATAAAAATATTAGGTATTTCCTTTTGGTTTTGGGTTTTGAAAGAAAATATTTTACTTTGTTCATAAATAACCCCAGTTATTTACTAATGAGATATGTGCAGCTATTAGAACACTTGTACAACTTTTCAAACCTTGATATGAAATTGAACACAACCACAGTTATTTGCTGCTTTTACTATAGAAACCCAAAAATCTAGCTTTGCAAAGATACAACATCATTGAAAGGAATATGGCATTATCTAATATTGAAATTTAATGTTTATTTGTTTTGTGAAAGAGCATGAGCCGGGGGGGGGGGGGGCAGCGGGGAGGGGGCAGAGAGAGAGGGAAAGAAAGAAAGAATCCCAAGCAGGTTCCGCATACCAGCATAGAGCCTGACATGGGGTTCAAACCCACGAACCGTGAGATTATGACCAGAGCCAAAATCAAGAGTCAGATGCTTAACCAACTGAGCCTCCCAGGCGCCCCTAATATTGAAAATCGAAAGTACTTTGAGCTAGTAGTTTATGTAGTGTACACTAGATACCAGGTATTAGTGTTGTTTCTGTAGAGTTTTAAAATAGCCTACAGCACCCTTGTGAGATCGCCACCGGCAAATTGCAGATTTAGAAGATGAGTAGCACCCCATGCAGGAACTCAGTAAATATTTCCTGTGGGGATTTTAAGATAAGGATACTGAATTGGTGTGGTGTGGGGTTTGTATTGATGGGATAACATTTTGAGATGACTTGGTTCAGTTCAGATATAAATTTTTTTTTTCACAATTTGCCAATAGACATCTTTATATGTATAAGAATTGTACATGACGAATTTTCCCTAGTCTTAGGCATATTTTTTAGTTAACTTTAAGAGGACCGAACAAGTATCTAACGGTAACTAAAAGCACCTGGTATAACTGCTTCTAATTCCCCACTATGATGCTACTTTAAAAAAAAAAAAAAAAGACCAACAAAAATGCTCTTATTACCAAATGTTAAGATTAATTATTAATTAAGCCTATAATCAGAGACTGGAAGAAATTTTCACTATATGCAAGGCTATGACACTTGGGGCACCTAGGTGGCTCAGTCAATTGAGCATCTGACTCTTGAGTTTAGCTTGGATCATGATCCCAGGGTAGTGGGATCGAGTCCTGCATCTCGCTTTGTGCTGAGCATGGAGCCTGCTTTAGATTCTCTCTACCCCCTCTGCCCCTCTCCCCTGCTCATGCACTCTCTTATAAAATAAAAAAAGTAATAATAATAATAAATAAAAGTAAAATAATAAAAATAAAAACACACTTAGCAGGGATTTATTCCTGGGTTGCAAGGATGGTTCAGTATTTTCAAATGAATCAACACAGTACATCTGATCTTTTTCAGTGGATACACAGAAAGCATTTGATAAAGTACAACATCCATTCATGATTTAAAAAAAAAAACCCTCAATAAAGTAAGTTTAGATTAAGCATACCTCAACCTAATAAAAGCCGTATATGAAAAATGCACAGTTAGCATCATCCTAAGTGGGGAAAAACAGAGGGCTTTTCCTCTAGGGTTAGGAATAAGACAGGGCTGTCCACTCTCACCACTTATATTCAACATACTATTGGAAGTCCTAGTCATAGCAATCAGACAACTAAAAGAAATAAAAGGCATCCAAATCACCAAGGAAGAAGTAAAACGTTCACTGTTTGCAGATGATGTGATACTATATATAGAAAACCCAAAAGGCCCCACCAAAAAACTGCTAGAACTGATAAATGAATTCAGTAAAGTTGCAGGATACAAAATCAACACTCAGAAATTGTTGAATTTCTATACACCAATAATGAAGCAGCAGAAAGAAATTAAGGAAGCAGTCTCATTTACAATTGCACCAAAAACAATAAAATACCTAGGAATAAACCTAACCAAAGAGATGAAAGACCTGTACTCTGAAAAATATAGAATACTGATGAACGAAATTAAAGATGACACAAAGAAATGGAAAGACATTCCATGCTCATGGATTGAAAGAACAAATATTGTTAAAATGTCTGTACTACCCAAAGCAGTCTACACATTTAATGCAATGCTTCTGAAAATACCCACAGCATTTTTCACAGAGCTTAAACAAACAATCCTAAAATTTATATGGAACCACAAAAGACCCCCGAATAGCCAAAGCAACCTTGAAAAAGAAAAAACTGGAGACATCACAATTCCAGACTTCAAATTATATTACAAAGCGATAGTAATCAAAGCAGTATGGTCCTAGCACAAAAATAAACCCATAGATCAGTGGAACAGAATAGAAAACCCAGAAATGAACCCACAGTTATATGGTCAGTTAATCTTCAACAAAGCAGGAAAGAATATCCAATGGAAAAAAGACAGTCTGTTCAACAATGGTGTTGGGAAAACTGGACAGCATACAAAAGAATGAAACTGGACCACTTTCTTACACCATACACAAAGATAAAGTCAAAATAGATTAAAGACCTAAATGTGAGGCATGAAACCATAATTCCTAGACAAGAACACAGGCAGTAAATTCTTTGACTTCAATTATAGCACTTTCTTTCTAGATATGTCTCCTGAGACAAGGGAAACAAATTCAAAAATAAACTATTGGGACTTTGTCAAAATAGAAAACTTCTGCACAGGGAAGGAAACAATCAATAAAGCTAAAAGGCAACCTATGGAGTAGGAGAAGATATTTGCAAATGACATATGATAAAGGGTTAGTATCCAAAGTATATAAAGAACTTATAAAACCCATTACCTTAATAATGACTAATCCAGTTAAAAAATGGGCACTATACCTCCCCCCACTCATGTTCTCTCTCTCTCAAAAACTAAAAAATAAAAATGGGCAGAATATATGAGTTAGACATTTTTCCAAAGAAGACATCCAGATAGCAAACAGATACATGAAAAGATGCTCAATGTCATTGATTATGAGGGAAATGCAAATCAGAACTACAATGAGAGATCACATCACACCTGTTAGAATAGCTAAAATCAACAACACAAGAAACAACAGGTGTTGTCAAGGATGTGGAGAAAGGTGAACCCTCATGCACGTTTGGTGAGAATGCAAACTGGTGTAGTCACTCTGGAAAACCATATGGAGGTGCCTCAGAAAGTGAAAAATAGAACTACTCTATGATCTAGTAATTGCACTACTGGGTGTTTACCCAAAGTATACAAAAATACTAACTCAAAGTTACACATGCATATGCGTCCTGGTGTATCTACACCAGTACTATCTACCATAGCCAAATTGTGGAAACAGTCCCAGTGTCCATCATTTGATGAATGGATAAAGAAGAGGATGTATATATACACATAATATACAATGGAACATTACTCAGCCATAAAAGAGAATGAAATCTTGTCATTTGAAATGACATGGATGAGGGGCGCCTGGGTGGCGCAGTCGGTTAAGCGTCCGACTTCAGCCAGGTCACGATCTCGCGGTCCGTGAGTTCGAGCCCCGCGTCAGGCTCTGGGCTGATGGCTCAGAGCCTGGAGCCTGTTTCCGATTCTGTGTCTCCCTCTCTCTCTGCCCCTCCCCCGTTCATGCTCTGTCTCTCTCTGTCCCCAAAATAAATAAAAAACGTTGAAATGACATGGATGGAGCTAGAGAGTATTATGCTAAGCAAAATAAGTCAGAGAAAGACAAATACCATATGATTTCATTTATGTAGAAATTAAGAAACAAAACAAATGAGCAAAGGGAAGAAGAGAGAGAGGCAAATCAAGAAACAGACTCTTAACTAGAGAACAAACTGATGGTTACCAGAGGGGAAAAGGGTGGGGGGATGGGTTAAATAGGTGATGGGGAGTGCACTTGTTGTGATGAGCACTGGGTAACATATGGAAGTGTTGAATTACTATATTGTATCCTGAAACTCCTATTACACTGGATATTAACTGGAATTTAAATACAAACTTTAAAAAAATACCACACTTAATGGAAAACACACACACACACACACACACACACACACACACACACACACACAAATGGCTACCAGCAAGAAAACAATTGGACAGGAAAACTTTGATCAGTCTTTTACTTTCAGGCCCCAGGTCAGAAGACAGAATGTCTACCAATAAAAATCTGATCTGATGTCTTAATACTTTTTGAGGCCCATAGTGTCCTGCTATTTGTTTATGTCCCTCTTTCATATAGTTGGAGACATTAATTTTAAGAAATATTGGACAGTGGTGGGAGGAGAAAATAATTCAGTGATGGTACATTGTGTCCTGAGAAATATTGTCCCTGTGAGTAAAGTATTGAATACATCAATAAGACAACAGGAGATCTAATAACTATATTATACTTGAGATTATAATTTTCATGTTCTCCATCTGTTCTCAGAGTGAGAAAGTCGATAGTAGGAAAATCCTTTCTTAAACCAGTAGAGCTACTCTAGGATGAAAGCCTAGGAATTATTCTAATAGCCCTTGTCAATTAACATATCATGCATCGGTAGATACGAGAAAGATCCACTTAGCATTTTGGGCCAAGGGCAAGTCATATACCATTAGTGGTAAACATATGGGCCAAATAGATTTTTCCTCAACTGAGAATGAATAAACATTTGAATTAATTAAATCCATAAAATATAAATAAGATAAAGGTAACAACTCCCCAAAGATGAGATAGTTGTTAGACATTTACTTATTATGCCCAGTAACATTCTTAAGATTCCTAAGTAGAACAGGATTCTATTTATAATAGATAGTAAGTTCTGAGACCTGACTTTTTTTGGTAAGCAATTTTATTCCTTATACCCGTGCTCATTATAGACATTCAAATATTTATATATTAATAATCATGGTCAATAGGAGCAAAAAGCTATGGGGAGAGAACTGGTTGGAACATTTTAAAGGAAGTGGGGCATTATAGCAGGGAAAATGGTAAAGACCTAAGAATTTGTCTCTTGATAAAAGCAACAAAAAATTGGTAAAACTTTTCAGAAAACTTTTTCAAAACTTGCCCTAATCTCATCCCCAGACTGAGTTCTGTAATAACCTTGAAAAGTATCAGCCTGCTTTCCCAGGACTAGAGGGAACAGAACAGAGCTAGACCTGTTTCAATACTTCATTCCCAAAGAATTGTCAATATTTGATCTGTCATTCAAAAGACTTGTCCTTATTTAATCTCATTCAGAGATATTCATTCATTGTAAAAAGCCTGTGTGTGTGTGTATGTGTGTGCGTGCACATGCATGTGCACACGCTTGGGATGCAAGAATGTTTATAGGCAAGTGTTTTAATGTTATAATGCCTGATGCAAACAATAGAGTAACCAAAAGCTTAAATGTAAAACCAGGGATTTATGGCCATAGATGTTTAAAAGCTTTGACATATTCCTGGGACTCTAGAAGAGTGTCCATGTGCATATAGCTGTGTGTATTCTCAGGAAAGACCTGAAAAGACCCTACCCTTTACCTACAGCTCCCCTTGAGTCTCTGTGCAAGAAGAAAAGGAAGGCTAAGGCAGAGTTGACAACTGCATAGCTCAAAGTTGAAGGTATACCCTGACATGCACACAAAGTCCCTTTGTAAATCTCCCATGTTTACTGGTTCTAGGTGTTTGAGGATGTCTCAGTCTAGGCATTAACTGACCACCAAGCTATTTGAATGGAAACTTCAATAGATTTTACATAATTTGTTCAGAAAAATTACTTAAAAAAAAAAAAAAACATAAAGCAACAACAGCAAACTTTGGGAAGTGGATAGAATCTGATTTCCAGGATTACCAATTTTATTATTTAAGATGTTTCATTTTCAACAAAAAAATACAAGCTATGGAAATTAAAACCAAAAAAATACAGTTTATACACAAGAAAAATAACAGTTTAGAAACTGTCTGTGGGAAATTCCAGACATTAACTAAAGACTTAACTACTTAAAATATGTTTGAAGAGCTAAATGAAACCATATCAAAGAACTAAAGGAAAGTATGAGAACAGTGTTTTAATCAAATAGAGAATTTCAATGAAAAGTTAGAAATTACAAAAAAAGAGAGCCAAATAGAAACTCTGGAGCTAAAAAGCACAAGAGATAGAATTAAAAATTCACTAGAGGAGCTCAGCAGGCAGATGAAAGAATCAGTGAACGTGAAGATAGGCCAATTGAGATTATCCAGTGTGAGAAACAGAAAGAATAAAGAATGAAGAAAGAGGAACGGAACCTTAGAATCCTCTGGAACACCACCAGGAGTACTATTTTATACATAATAGGAGTTACAGAAGGAGAGAAAAAAAAATGGGATTGAAAGAATATTTGGAGAAAAACTTCCCAAATTTTATGGTTACTATGAATCTGTACATCTGATGAACTGAAGGAAATCCAAGCAGGATAAACTTAAAAATATCCACATTTAGACACACCATAATCAAACTGTTAAAAATATAAAGAGAATGTTAAAACCAGCAAGAGAGAAGTTACTTATTGTGTACAAAGGATCCTCAATAAGATTAATAGCTGATTTCTCATCAGAAACCTTGGAGGCCAAAAGGCATTGCAATCACATATTCAAAGAACTGAAAGAAAAAAAACGTGTCAACCAAGAATTCTGTATTTGGCAGAACTACCCTTCAAAAATGGAGAAATTAAGACATTTCCAGATAAACTGAGTTGATTGCTAGCATGCTGACCTATGGGAAACACTAAGGGATTCATCAGGATGAAATGAGTAGACATGAGACAGTAACCTGAATCCATATGAAAAAATAAAGAGTGCTGGTAAAGATAACTGCATAGGTTAACTATAAAAGTATAAACATATTTTTGTTTCTAATTCCATTTTCTTTCATATGATTTCAAAGACATGCATAGAGCAATAATAATAATTCTTATTTTACAAAAACGTACAGAGATATAACTTGTGGAAATAACAGCATAAAGAAAGGAGAGAGAGCTATACAGTAGAAAGGTTTTTATATACTGTTGAAATTCAGTTTTAACCCAAATAGATTGTTAATTTATATTAAAACATGGATGGCAATTCCAAGAACAACCACTAAGAAAAATAACTAAAAATATATATAGTAAAAGTGTCACCATAGGAATTAAAATGCTACACTAGTAAATATCTATTTAACACCAAAAAAAAAGTACTAGTAGAGAAACTGAGGAAAAAAAAGACATAATACTAGAGAAAAAAGTAGAAAAATAGCAGACCTAAATCCTCCATTATCTGCAACTGCATTAAATGTAAATGAAGGTTATACTCCCATTAAAAAGGCAGAGATTGGCAAGGTAGATAAAAAGACATCCAACTCTGTATGCTGTCTACAGAAAATTTTATTTAGTTTCAAAGACAAACTGGCTGAAAGTTAAAAGATATAAAAGGATATGTCATGTAAACAGTAACCAAAGAGGGCTAGAGTGTCTATTATTAGACATTATAGACTTTAAAATTTATTAGTAAAGACAGAGTTCATTTTGTAATGATAAAAGCATTAATAAATCAAGAAGATAAATTATAAATGTATATGCACCTAACAACAGAATCCCAAATACATAAAGAAAACTGGCAGAATTAAAGAAAGAAAGAAAGAAAGAAAGAAAGAAAGAAAGAAAGAAAGAAAGAAAGAAAGAAAGGAAAGAAAGGAAAGGAAAGAAAGAAAGGAAAGAAAGAGAAAAGAAAAACATCTGATACCTGATGCTATTAAAGGGAGAAATACACAATTCAAGCCAGTTGAAAAGTCACATATTGTATAATTCCATTTATATGAAATGTCCAAAACAAGGAAATCCATGTAGACAGAATGTAGATTAGTGGTTGCCAGCAGCTGTGGGAGAGGGGGAAATGGAGGGTAATTGCTAATGTGTCTATTTCTTTTGGGAGTGACAAAAATGTTCTGGAATTAGATAGCAGTGATGGTTGTAAATACACTAAAAATTACTCGTTTGTACACTTGTTAAATTTGTGGATTTTATGTTATTTGAATTGTATCATCAATTTTTTTTATTATTTATTCTTAATGTTTATTTTGAGAGAGCGAGGGAGCAAGCCAGTGGGGACGGGCAGAGAGGGAGATACAGAATCTGAAGCAGGATCCAAGCTCTGAGCTGTCAGGCTTCATGACCTGAGCCAAAGTTGGACACTCAACCAACTGAGCCACCCAGGCACTCCTATTTTTAATTTATTCTTTAAATGTTTATTTTGAGAAAAAGAGAGCACATGAGCTGGAGGGGCAGAGAAGCAGAGCAGGAATCCCAAGCAGGTTCTGCACTGTCAGGCTCTGTATTGTGGCTTGATCTCACAAACCATGCACAAGGCTTGATCTCACTAACCATGAGATCATGACCTGATCCAGAATCAAGAGTTGGATGCTTAATCAACTGAGCCACCCAGACACCCCTATATCTCAATTTTTTAAAAGGGAGGGGTAGGGAGTTGCCAGGGAAGATGGCAGAGTAGGAGGATCCTACTCACCTCATCTCACAGATACACCTCGATAACATTTACATCGATGTAAATAACCCAGAAAACGACCCAAAGACTGGCAGAGCAGATGCTCCACAGCTAATTGTAGTGAAGAGGTCACAAGAAAAATGGCAGGAAGAGCAGAGAGAATCAGGGACCAAACTGATCTACAAGACTGACCATGAGAGGAAGGGACACCACAAGCACAGAGAAGGGAAAAGAACAGATTCCACACGAGGCACCCCTGGCACAGGGGACCTGCACTGGGAAGATAAATCCCCATAATATTTGGCTTTGAAAACCAGAGGGGCTAGGGACGCCTGGGTGGCTCAGTCAGTTAAGCATCCTACCTCGGCTCAGGTCATGATTTCACAGTTCGTGAGTTTGAGCCCTGTGTCAGGCTCTGTGCTGACAGCTTAAAGCCTGGAGCCTGCTTCAGATTGTGTGTCCCCTCCCCCCCTCCCCCCCCCCCCCCCCGCCTCTCTCTGCCCCTTCTCTCCTCACGTGCTCTCTCTCTCGCTCAAAAATAAACATTAAAAATTTTTTTAAAAAAGATAAAACCAGAGGGGCTTAACTTTTAACTTCTTAAGTTTTTTCAGTCTGTAGGACTTAACACCAGGAACTTGTGCATGGTCTACCCTTAATGAACATATTATCATGATGGAATTTGAAATGGGAGATGGGAACAATGTGGCCGGATACTTACTTCATCAGGTGCTCAGAAGCAGGCACAGTGATTTGTTGCAAGCCAGGAGGGAAAAGTGCACTCTGGTGGATTCGTTAAACGACAGAATGTCAGTTTCAACATAGTGCCTTAAGGAACCCTCCAGAGTGATTTCCACCCTGTATGGTTTTTCATCTTATATGCTAACTTTAAACTCTAAATTCCATTTAAAATTTATCTCGAATTGAGTGAAAAAAATAGATAAGAAACTATGTACATTGCAGTCCCAGTATGTGTTCATTCCAAAGCATGTATAACCAAAGTTGGTTTTTTGTTTTTTTTTTTCTTAAGGTGACAAAAAGCTTTCAGTTCACATTCATTTTTTTTATTCAACTAAAAATTATTAAAGCTCTTACCGTGTTCCTGCCAGATACTATACTAGGTGCTACATTTACAGTAGTGTGCAGAATGAACATGCTCCGTAAGATTGTGGAGTGTGTGGAATGTTGTTATAGTTAGTAAATAAATAGACCACAAATAAGTACATAATTACAAATAATAAGTGTTAAGAAAATAAAGTAGAATTGGAAGAGAATAATTGGAACAGAGTTTTAGGAGCTCCTGAAAGCCTTTCCAAGGAAAAAACTTGAGAGACAAGATTTAGAGGGTAAAGGCAGGTTAAGTGGGCAGAGAGTGGGGAATGACAGTGTTCTGCCCAGAGGGAGCAGTCTGGGAAAAACTCCTGAAAGAGGAGAGAGTTGGATGCATTTGACAGATGAGAATTTAGTGTGGTTAGAGCAGAATAGTGACTAGATATGGTTAGATAGGTAAGTCCAAGATCATGCAGGGTCTTGTAAACCATATTAAAACATTTGAATTTTATTCTGGTAGACAACTGTGGTTTCATTTACATTTGTAAGATTTATTTGGCTGCTAGATAAAATTTATCACTTCATAGGTCAGAAGACAGGGAGCCAACTCTAGAAGTGGAAGCAAGGACAGCAGTAGTTAGAAGGCTATTGACTGTTGAGTTGGTTTACACATTTAAGGTTGTTTGTAAGGGTGCCGTGTAGAAGGTGGCACTGTTCACATCATATAGACAGACATACAGTATTTTTTATGAAAATACACAGGTGGGCCTGAAGGTTTGAGTTCTGGAGCAGTGTTAACTCTCTTCCTGCCCCAGACAAAAATCTATACTTACACACCCTGCAGCTGTGCATGGATGCCAGAAAATACAAGTGCACATACGCTTGTTGGCATATACACATGCATCAGGCTACACTGTCTTTCAACTGCTCTCAGCTCCACTGAGTTGATTGTCTTGCTCATCTACTCACTGCTTTCCGGGACTACCTGACTGTGAGTGAACCTAACACAGTCACCTTTCTTGGAGAACCAAGGGTGGTGCTGAAGAGTATGCATGTGCTTGCTGCTGGTGATGTATGTTGTCTGGTATCTGTAAGTATTTGTGAGGAGAATGATCCCATGTGCAATTGTTATATTATGCCATAAAATATAATATCTTAATTTTTTAATTAAGGAAGGGACACCTTTTTCTAATTTCTTCAAAAGATGCTGTAAGGGCCAGCTATGTCCTGAATGCTAGAATCTGAATCTCAGAAGAAAGGTCCCAGCCAGAGATAATATATTTGTTGGTCATCAGCATGTAGATAGATAGTATTCCATCCGTTGGTAGCTGATGAGTTCACTCAGGAAGAGAAGAGTTCTGACCCCTTGAGGAACTCCAGCATTGAGAGATTTGGTAGTAGTAGGGATACTAAGGATTTGCAAGAGACATGGGGAGCAAATAAGAGAAAGTGATGCCACAGAAGTTGAGAAAAGCGTAATTTAATCTGTACATATGACCCAGAAGACTTAGTAGGGTCCTTGCAATCTATCCTTAAAAAATCCTCATGACTTACATATATTTGCACCGTACTAATGAGACTGCTTTCTCATCTCTTACTGGCATATATATTTTAGGTACTCAGAAAATGCATGAAGTGCAGAATCCCAGATTAGAAAGAAAAACATTTTTATAGAAGATCCTGTTCTAGTTGCTAAAAACTCTCGTATGTCCAGAGATATTCTTCACCTCTTTTTTGTGGCATCAATGAACTTCTCTTACCAGTGGACACGGGAATATTGAAATGTATTTAAAAAAAATAAAAATTACCTTCAAATCTTGTATTTATCACACAAGATTTTCCTTTGAATGTTTTCTATCTTGTATTATCATCAGATTAATCTTCCTAAAACATAGCTGATTACATTTTCCCTTTATTAGAAATGTGCAATGATGTTGCATTTCATATACAATGAGTACAATTTGTACTCTTTAGCTTGGGATTCCATACCCTGCTGAATTTTGTCCCAAACAATTATGTTTTAATATTTCCCACCATTTTCTTTAATATATTGTATGATCTAGCCTGACCCCTAAGTGACTGTGGTTCTTATATACTCTTTGCTTTCCTGCCTTCTTGTCTTTGCTCATGTTTCACCTCTGCCTAAAATGTCTTTCTTCCTTCCTTTGCATATTTCAAAAAGCCTACTTATTTTTCAGGTTACAGTCTATAATATTCTCCTCTCTTTGAAAATCTTCCTGACTGGAAATTGTCTCTCTTCTGAACTGATACTCTATATATCTTCTGTCATTTGCTTCTCCACCTTATATTGTTGCAATTTATTGTACATGTCTGACATCCCCTTCTGATCACACTGCACCACTCCTATTGTATCTTTTTAATAGAAGCGGTTTAAGAGGTAAGTTTTTTGTCTCTGTTCAACTTCATGTCTATATATTTGTCAATTGTACTACTTTCCCACTTTGCTGTAGGATCCAATGATGCCATCGCTCCAGACTTCCCAGCTGAGGTGCTAGGCACCAGGGATGATGACCTGTCCATCCCTGCTGACACTAAACATAAAGAAGGGATCTACAGTAAGAGGGCCGTGGCTAAGCCGTCCTTCTCAGTGGGGAAAAACCCCCCTCAGAAAGATAATGCAGGTAACTGTATTCACTTTTTATATTTTGTGGCCTTTTTTTCTCCTGGTCATCCAAAATGAGAATATTTTCCAGTCTTCATCTTATTTCTGGTGTTATGCAAACTTTTCTGTTAGCTGTTTTATTGGGTGTGTATAAGAAGGTAAAATATTTATGAAATCTTTCAAAATGCTTCACAGGCTTCTTAAAACTATAAGCTGTATTTTCACTGTGGGAAATAAAATAGATTGCAACTTTTGGAATAAAAAAATATCCAATCAGGTATATTTTACAAACTGAAATCCAGAAAATCCTGATTAAATTTGCCTCATGAATTTATCTGTCAGATGGTACAAACTAATATTTTCATAGGTTGGAAGTATATGGCTCACATGGTATTTTAAATTTTCTTTTCATTTTGCTGCTGACATTTAAAAATAAGATTTAGGTCTTCCCTGGAAAAATCAGAATATCTGGTTGCCCTCAGCTTGCATTCCTTCATGGCAATGATCACCTGCCCCTGAGTCATGGCTGTTACTTGCGGAGAAGATGTACATTCTCCTGTTTGCTTTAATTCTCCACACTTCTCAGAGCCAGTCTGCTTCATTCATCTACCTTATCTGTCTGGTCACTGTGGCTATTTGAATTTTCAATTTTATCCCCAGATAAAGGCCTTACTATTTTAGAAGAGCTTTTAATATTTAGGGACCTGCTTGATTTTTTTTTCCTCTGCATCCTTGGTACTATACTTCTTTAGTTGATACATGGTAGTATTTATTAAATGGAGACTCCAGGGGCCACTAAAAATTCTACATGTGTAACTGTGTTGCTTTGTTCCATTTACAGTTTTTTATTCCTGTGCATAGCTATTAGCCAAATAGGTGCTACTGATCCCAGGGCAGATTTTAAGCATAGGGTAGTTCTATGTTCCAGTTTGGGCATGTTTTGTTTTTTTGTTTGCTTATTTGTTTTAATGTTTATTTTTGAGAGAGAGAGGGTGCATGCACGTTGTGTGCTCACGAGCAAGCAGGAGAGAGGAAGAGAGAGGGTGACAGACGATCCAAAGCAGGCTCCACGCTGACAGCAGAGAGCCCGATGTGGGGCTCGAACTCTTGAACCACTAGATCATGACCTTAGCTGAAGTCAGACACTTAACCAACTGAGCCACCAAGGGTGCCCCGTGTATTGTGGATAATACATGCAATATAGTAAAAACATCAGAAACATCAGAGATTGATAAACTCTAAATTCAGCATAAAGGTTTCTGCTGAAAAGGCAGAGAATGGTATCACTAAAGCTTTACAACAGGAAATCATATCTGTAATATTTCATTTCTTAAGCTCTTTGGGAGACACATTATGTTATGTCTTTAGTAATGTCCACTGCTTTTCTGATTTTTTTGTTGTTGTTGTTGAAAAATATCCATACTTAGCAATAAGAGATGTATCTCTTTTCAGCCCATTGTAAAAACATATAACCTTGGAGTACCTGGTTGGTTCATTTGGTTGCGCATCCAACTCTTGATTTTGGCTCAGGTCATGATCCCAGGGTCATGGGATCGAGCCCCACATTTGACTCTGCGGTGAACATGGAGCTTGCCTAAGATTCTCTCTCCCTCTCTCTCTCTCTCTCTCTCTCTCCCCCCCTGCCCCTTTCAGAGCCCACTCATGCGTACTGTCTCTCTCTAAAATAAAATGGTGCACCTGGGTAGCTTAGTTGGTTAAGTATCTGACTCTTGGTTTTGGCTCAGGTCATGATCTCATGGTTTGTGGGTTCAAGCCCCATGTGGGGCTCTACACTGACAGTGCAGAACACCCAGGTGGGATTCTCTCTCTCTCTCTGCTCTCTCCTCCCTCCCTCTCTCTTTCTCTAAAAAATAAACATTTAAAAATAAAATAGTTTAAAAAATATATAAACGTTATTAACTGTATGATGACTGTTATCCTAGTTGTTGCATTGGTGATTTTAATATATTTAGTAACACTGTTTTATACTTGGGTTTTCTCATATAATAAAAAAGAAAAGAGCTGATTAAAAAAGACCAATAAGATAGATAAATCTCTAGCAAGTATGACCAAGAAAGAAAGTAGAAAGTATTAGACAATTTTAAAAGGATATAATTTCAGGAGATCTTAAAAAATCATATGAGTATTATACATAAAATCTAAATGGTGCTTTTCTAGATGCTTTTCTAGGATTGTATGAAATATCAAAATTGCCTCAACAAAGTGACAAAAACTTGGAATAGACCAAAGAACTCAAAAGAGGAGTTCAAATTTACTTTTCTACTTTGAAAAAATACCTGATCTTTTTTTTTTAACTGTTGTGTCAAATCAGCAAAGAACAGATTTAATTTAAAATGGTATTTTACTTAAACCATCGTCGTGTACAGAAAAATATGGAAAACTTTCCAATTCATATTGTAAACCCACCATAATTGTCATAGCTTTTATATGGTGGGGTGGGGCCTAGGAGATGCTTTTTTTCTTGATGTATGAAGAGGTTTGGGTTTTTGTTTGAGGCTTATTTTTTTGAGTGGGGGGTTACTTGCCTATTGTGTTTATTGTCTTTTCCTTTGTCCTGTTGTCTTTTCACATGATGTCATTATTCCAGATGCCGAAGTTCAAGTTTCTGTCAGTGGGGATGCGAGCCTTTCAGACAAAAACCAGAAAAAGGAGATCTACAGTAAAAAGGCGGTGGCTAAGGCTGCCCAACCTGAAGAGAAAGAATTCTTGGAGACAGCCACTGCAGGTAACTAACTGGATTATCTGCATATTATTTTCTTCTAGCCTTCTAAAATGAGTATAAACAGCCAAGTATTCTCTATTCCCTTGCTGTCTTCAGCTTTTCTCTGTGTTGCTCATATGTGAAATAGGATATTAGCTGCAAGTTTTTGGTATCGATTAACTGGTGAAATTAACATTTTTAAAGCTCTTTAAGACATTTCTGGAGAACTTTGGAAAGATAGTACACAAGTTAATCTCGTTGCCAGAAATTCACTTAATGGACTTTTAAAAACCTTACTGATAAAAAAAAAATTAGTTCTAGGAGATGCTCACTCTCTAATACCATTGTTGTACATAAGCCTTTTATTCTTTAGGAATTCAGCTTGTTTACTTCTAACTACCTATCCTGTTAATTTAGTTCAATGGGATTATGCTAATTAAAAATGCCTATAATAGTGTGTTTAAGTTAGGATTCATCTTGGCTCTGAGAGATGAAAACAAAAACAAAATAGCATTGGCTTAAAAGAACACAGGGAATTTTTTCTCTTTCTTGTAAACATCCAGATATAGACATCCATGGATGACCTGGTACTCCACTGTATCAAGGAACAAAGCTCTGTCTCTCCTGTTGTTCCAACACTTTTAGCCTCCATTCTCATATGGTAGCCATCAGGCCCGTATTCCAGCCAACAGAAAACAGAAAGGAAGAAATGAAAAGAAAAAAATATATTCCTTCTTTTAAATATTTCTCAAAAGTTACATGTACCATTCCCCTTCCATTCTATTGGCCAGACTTAGTCACACGCTCACATCAAGCTGTGTTGCCAGGGTGGCTGGGAAATATAATCTTTATTCTGGTAACCATATGCCCAATTAAACCAAGTTTCTATTTTTAAAAACAAAAACAAAAACAAAAATCTTCATTTTAACATTTTAAAAAAAGAATCACATGTTCATTCTGAAGCTTTTCCAGACTTGGCCACCCAGTAAGATACACACAGCCTCTCAGGTACTTGGAAGGTTATTGCACAGCTCTTTAAGTGATCACGTAAGAACAAAGCAGTCACTTTCCCATAGCCAGACCCTGACTTCATCTTCCACAAGGACGCCTTACTCAAAACAGGCTGTGGGGTAGCTGCAATTCAACCTTGCCCCCCCCATATTATGAAACCAGTGAAGTTAGCACAGGTCTTGTGGCTTCTTTCATTTCAGAGTGTCATCTTTACTGAAGTAAAACTTTCTGAATAGGAGACCAAAGTACTACCTGCTCAGCAAAAAAAAAAAAAAAAAAAAAAAAAAAAATCTGTAATGCTCTAGATTGGAGGCAGGCAGTCAGCAATAAGATGAATGTCAGTAGCTGGTTCTTGACAGATTCTACAGCAGCCCTGGCATCATAGGGATTTCTCTCCCTGAGAGGTTCCTTTTTTTTTTTTTTTTTTTTTTTTTTTTTAAAGTAATCTCTACACCCAGTGTGGGGCTTGAATTTACAAACGTGAAATCAAGAGTCACATGTTCTACTGGCTGAGCCACTCAGGCACTCTTCCCTGTAAGGTTCTTAAGATGGAAAGATTCAAAGTTGAATCTTTGCTTTTTTTGGCTACTAGATGGTTTTGATGAATTTGCTGTGATCCAGGAGTGTTCAGGTACTTTTTTGAGAATCAGGCTTTGGCTAGGGTTATGCTTTAGCTGCCTAGAAAAGAAGTCCCTGACTCCCCCTGGTACAAAGTCAGGGAATGTGAATTCAGCTCACGGGTTGTTGTTTTTTTATAGATCTCTTGGTATGTGTTTGTCTCAGCAGGAGGCTTCCCAACTAGAAATTTATAGCAAAGAACCCCAGGGCTCCAGAGATTCACCTTCTCAGCATTCATTCAGCCTTTAATCATCTCAGGGGGCAAGTAGTCCGTGGTGCCGCAGGGAGTGGTTCTGGAGGATGAGGCCATATACCGTAATATACCGTAATCTTAAATTCTCAGTTCATTTAAGGAGCAGGTTCTCTGGTTTAATGTCTCCATGAAAACTCTCTTTAAACTATGGTAAGACAGGGCATTTGCGAATCCTGTGGTCTAAGAGTTGCAGTCCTCTGCTCATCAGACTGACAGTTCGTGAGGTTCTCCATAGACAAGTCCAAGGGGTACATATTCTAGAATTAGGTAAATTCTGGTGGCATCATGGGAGTAACCATATAGTCTGAAAATACTTGGATATCTAAGGTGGGATTGGATTTGTACTTCTCAACTGATGCTTACCTCTTACTTCTT
This sequence comes from Felis catus, assembly GCF_018350175.1. Classification (NCBI taxonomy): domain Eukaryota; kingdom Metazoa; phylum Chordata; class Mammalia; order Carnivora; family Felidae; genus Felis; species Felis catus. The sequence goes on from NC_058370.1 coordinate 89,904,193, forward strand.
CAGTTGAGCTTTAAATAATACTTTAAGAGCCAGGATAAACTTGCTTTTTCTTTCCCCAAATAAACATTTAGGGAAAGTTTCTTTTACCCAGCAGGCGGCCAAATCAAAATCTTCCAAAGCCCATTGTTTTTCTGTTTTGATGCCAGTTCCTTTTCAGAATTGTTTCCAAGGGCTGATGGCTAGGGCTGCTCTTTAGTAACCTAGGGACAGGACTAGGGACACTGGTTGCCTGCAATTGCTTCTGCCTCGGATTCTAAACCAGTATATGGCTGCAGATGGATTTTGTGCTCATGAAGGCACTCACTGGGAGGAATATGAAGGACACAAGATCCACCGAGCCTTGCCACTCTGTTGTCAGCGATTTATTTTGGAGGAAAGGAAAATGGATTTCAGAGGACAGCTGGTAGTCTCTGCCACGACTGTAAATAGAAACATTTTGGAGCATAATTAGCCACTTCTCTTTTTGTGTATTGCTTTTTTTCACAAGTTATGTTGTGTTCTGGGCAACGCTTCAAAATTTTACCCCCCTTTTTGCTGTTGCTAAATGAATGTTCCAGAAATAGATCATGTTAATCTCATAATCAAAAAGTTTTCATTGTCCTTAAGAGTAAAATCTAAACCCTTTTACCACAGTCTTTCAGAACAGTATAATCAACTACCAAACAACTTTTCAGACACCTCTTTTCTTTATAAATTGTATACTCAAATAAACCATATACTTGCTCTATTTCTTAGATGTTCAGTTGCTTTCCTGACTTTATTGTTTTTATATGTAGTTACCTTTGCCTAAAATGCCTTTCTTTTTCTATCTCAATGTGTATTCTAACACATTCCCAAATCAGTATTTTATTTTAGAGTTCTTTCGTGATCCTCCTAGCTAGAGGTAGTTTCTCTTCCTTTGAGTACATATATTTCTTTATCTGTCTTTCTTTTATGCTATAATTCTCTTATTTTGTATGACAGTTGTTTTTGTACATTTTTAAACTCCAATTTGGATTAAGAGTTTCTTTTTTTTTTTAATTTTTTTTTTAATGTTTATTTATTTTTGAGACAGAGAGAGACAGAGCATGAACAGGGGAGGGGCAGAGAGAGAGGGAGACACAGAATCTGAAATGGGCTGCAGGCTCTGAGCTGTCAGCACAGAGCCCGACGCGGGGCTCGAACTCACGAACCATAAGATCATGACCTGAGCCGAAGTTGGATGCTCAACCGACTGAGCCACCCAGGCGCCCCTGGATTAAGAGTTTCTAAACACATTTCTAAATGGTCTTTTTATTTTTTTCTAAAATATCAGTAACAGTGCCTTTCACATATTAGATGCTTGAGAGGCATTTAAAAATATTTTTTGTCAACTTCCAGGTCTGGATACTGTGTTAATTTACCTCTCTTAGGTTCTAGTGGTGCTGCTGCTGCAGAGCCCTCAGCTCGACTACAAAACATAAAGATAGAAAGTCCACCAGACACTGAAGCCATTAAACAGAATGAGGAGATCCATAGTAAGAGGACAGTTCCTAAAGAAGCCTGGACAGAAGATCAAGAATCCTTGCAGATAGATATTGCAGGTAATGGGATTGGGGCAGGGGAGTTGCGGATTGGGGATTGGGAGTTGGCGGGGAGGACGAGGAGGAGTGACAGAATGAGAGAGAGACAGAGCCTGTGTCTGTGTGTTTCTATTTTATTCTGATAATATTGCCTCATGATTTAAATAGAGATCCATTTTTCCTTTTCTTTTCTTTTTTTCTTTTTTCTTTTTTTTTTTTCTTTTTGGTTTTCTCATGAAAATCACATCAGTGCTATGTGTGTTAGATGTATATATTGATTTGTAAGATAATTGTTACCATTGGGAAAAGATGTTGTGAACTTAGGATCACAAACAAATACTTTAAGGCTGATAGTACTAGAAATCAAGGATCATGTCTCATTACTGAAATAGGGAAAACCTAAAATCTGAAGGCATTCCAGAAGACTGTGATAAAGACGGAAAGAGCCTCAATACAAACTTTTAAAAAATTACAGTAAAAAAGCGCCAGGATCAGATTTATGTTTACCCATGCCCCCCTACTTCTTTTTCTTTGTTTTTTTTTGTTTGTTTGTTTGTTTGGTTGGTTTTTTTTAATTCAAGTTAGTTAACATACAGTGTTGGTTTTAGGAGTAGAACCCAGTGACTCCTCACTTAAATATAACTCCTAGTGCTCATCCCAACAAGTGCCCTCCTCAATGTCTGTCACCCATTTAGCCCAGCCTGCCACCCATTTCCCCTCCAGCAACCCTCAGTTTGTTCTCTGTATTAAAGAGTCTCTTAGGGTGTGCCTTCCTCTCTTTTTTATCTTATTTTTTTTTTACCCATGGCCCCCTATTTCTAACATAAAAGAATATATAGAACATAAGTTCTTTATAGATTTTGGATGCTAACTTTTATCCGAAATCTTATTTGCAAATATCATTTCCTATTTCGTTGGTTGCCTTTTAGTTTTGCTGATTATTTCCTTCACTGTGCAGAAGCTTTTTATCTTGATGAGGTCCCAGTAGTTCATGTTTGCTTTTGTTTGCCTTGCCTCGGGAGACACGTCAAGTAAGAAGTTGCTGCGTCCTAGGTCAGTGAGGCTGTTCCCTGTTTTCTCCTGTAGGGTTTTGATGGTTTCCTATCTTACATTTAGGTCTTTTATCCATTTTGAGTTATTTTTGTCTATGGTGTAAGAAAGTGGTCCAGGTTCATTCTTCTGCACATTGCTGTCTAGTTTTCCCAAACCATTTGCTAAAGAGACTGTATTTTTTCCATTGGATATTCTTTCCTGCTTTGTCAAAAATTAGTTGGCCATACATTTGTAGGTCCATTTCTGGGTTCTCTATTTTGTTCCATTGATCTCTGTGTCATTTTTTGATGATTACAGCTTTGTAATATGGGCTAAAGTCCAGAATTGTGATGCTTCCAGCTTTGGTTTTCTTTTTCAACATTACTTTAGCTATTTGGGGTCTGTTTTGGTTCTGTACAAATTTTAGAATTGTTTGTTCAAGCTATGAAGAATGCTGGTGTTATTGTGATAGGGATTGAATGTGTAGATTGCTTTGGGTGGTATCGACATTTTAACAATATGTATTCTTCCAATCCATGAGCATTAAATGTTTTTCCATTTCTTTGTGTCTTCAGTTTCTTTCATAAGCTTTATAAGTTACAGTATTTAAAATTATAAAAGTTACTTCTAAACGAGTTAAAATCAAACTACAAAACATCCAAACTATTTAGAAAAATGCTAAGAGTAACAGGAAAATAAAGGGAGGAAAAAAGAAAAAAGTAAGTTTGTAACAAAAGAAAATACCATAAAATCGATAATGGAAGACATATATAAGACAATATAAACATTTATGGGATAAATTCATCTATTAAAAAAAAAACTTCTCAAATTAGGTTAAAAAACAAGCTGAGGTCCATGCTATATAGCATACACATTGAAAATAAAATGACACAGAATGGTTGAAAATAAAGGAAAACTAGATATATATTAAAAAGAAATATGGAGACATGATATTAATATAGACAACACCCAGACTGTTGCAGGAATTAAGGAGGAATTTTTTTTTTTGATATAATTTATTGTCAAGTTGGCTAACATAGAGTGTATATGGTGTGTTCTTGGTTTTGGGGGTGGATTCCCGTGATTCATCGCTTACATACAACACCCAGTGCTCATTCCACCAAGTGCCCTCCTCAATACCCATCACCTATTTTCCCTCTCCCCTGCACCCCCAATCAACCCTCAGTTTGTTCTCTGCATTTAAGAGTCTCTTATGGTTTGCCTCCCTCCCTCTCTTAAGGAGGAGTATTTTTATACTGATTTGCAATCCACAAAGAGGCTATTATACATAACTCTTTAACCATGAATTAGCATAAAAATATATGTAACATGAGAAAAAGATGCTTAACTGGGGAAAAGGAATTTTGCTTGGCGATGGGAGGAATGCAGAACAGACCATACACTAGCAGAAAACTCTAGAGAACCTTCAAGGAGAAATGGACAATACAGAATAGCAGTAGAGAAGTTGAATATACATGCTTGGCTCATGAGAGATCATAGAAATGAAATTATTTATAAAAAGCATAGTTGAAAATACATCCTGGAATAATGCAAATAATGAGGTTGATCATAGATAGGTAGAAATGTTTCTATGCCTTAAAAAAACTTTAAAACTTTCCAAGTGCCCATAGAACATTTATAAAGAGCTTTATTGACATATAATGCACATACGGTACGGTTCACCCATTTAAAGTATGCAGTTCAGTGGTTTTTACCCTATTCTTAGGAATGTGCAGCCATCAACACAGTTGATTTTAGAATGTTTTCATCACCTCAGGAACAAATCCTATACTCTTAGCTATCATCCCTCTACCTCCTCATCACCTCCTACTGATCTGCTTTGTCTCTGTAGATTTTTCTATTCTGGACCTTAATACAATAATTAGTTATTATGGAATCATGTAAAGCTTAGCTGGTGTTTTTAGGTTCATATAAGTAATAAAATGTATCAAAAATTTATCCATTTTAGTGGCTGAATAATATTCCATTGTATGTATATGCCACTTTTTGTTTTTGTTTTTGTTTTTTTTCAATATATGAAATTTATTGTCAAATTGGTTTCCATACAACACCCAGTGCTCATCCCAAAAGGTGCCCTCCTCAATACCCATCACCCACCCTCCCCTCCCTCCCACCCCCCATCAACCCTCAGTTTGTTCTCAGTTTCTAAGAGTCTCTTATGCTTTGGCTCTCTCCCACTCTAACCTTTTTTTTTTTTTTTTCCTTCCCCTCCCCCATGGGTTCCTGTTAAGTTTCTCAGGATCCACATAAGAGTGAAAACATATGGTATCTGTCTTTCTCTGTATGACTTATTTCACTTAGCATAACACTCTCCAGTTCCATCCACGTTGCTACAAAGGGCCATATTTCATTCTTTCTCATTGCCACGTAGTACTCCATTGGATATATAAACCACAATTTCCTTATCCATTCATCAGTTGATGGACATTTAGGCTCTTTTCATAATTTGGCTATTGTTGAGAGTGCTGCTATAAACATTGGGGTACAAGTGCCCCTATGCATCAGTACTCCTGTATCCCTTGGGTAAATTCCTAGCAGTGCTACTGCTGGCCATAGGATAGATCTATTTTTAATTTTTTGAGGAAGCTCCACACTGTTTTACAGAGTGGCTGCACTAATTTGCGTTCCCACCAACAGTGCAAGAGGGTTCCCATTTCTCCACATCCTCTCCAGCATCTAGTCTCCTGATTTGTTTATTTTGGCCACTCTGACTGTCGTGAGGTGATATATCTGAGTGTGGTTTTGATTTGTATTTCCCTGATGAGGAGCGACATTGAGCGTCTTTTCATGTGCCTGTTGGCCATCCGGATGTCTTCTTTAGAGAAGTGTCTATTCATGTTTTCTGCCCATTTCTTCACTGGGTTATTTGTTTTTCGGGTGTGGAGTTTGGTGAGCTCTTTATAGATTTTGGATACTAGCCCTTTGTCCGATATGTCATTTGCAAATATCTTTTCCCATTCCGTTGGTTGCCTTTTAGTTGTGTTGGTTGTTTCCTTTGCTGTGCAGAAGCTTTTTGTCTTCATAAGGTCCCAGTAGTTCATTTTTGCTTTTAATTCCCTTGCCTTTGGGGATGTGTCAAGTAAGAAATTGCTACAGCTGAGGTCAGAGAGGTCTTTTCCTGCTTTCTCCTCTAGGGTTTTGATGGTTTCCTGTCTCACATTCAGGTCCTTTATCCATTTTGAATTTATTTTTGTGAATGGTGTGAGAAAGTGGTCTAGTTTCAATCTTCTGCACGTTGCTGTCCAGTTCTCCCAGCACCATTTGTTAAAGAGACTGTCTTTTTTCCATTGGATATTCTTTCCTGCTTTGTCAAAGATTAGTTGGCCATACTTTTGTGGGTCTAGTTCAGGGGTTTCTATTCTATTCCATTGGTCTGTGTGTCTGTGTTTGTGCCAATTCCATGCTGTCTTGATGATTACAGCTTTGTAGTAGAGGCTAAAGTCAGGGATTGTGATGCCTCCTGCTTTGGTCTTCTTCAAAATTACTTTGGCTATTCGAGGCCCTTTGTGGTTCCATATGAATTTTAGGATTGCTTGTTCTAGCTTCGAGAAGAATGCTGGTGCAGTTTTGATTGGGATTCGATTGAATGTGTAGATAGCTTTGGGTAGTATTGACATTTTGACAATATTTATTCTTCCAATCCATGAGCATGGAATGTTTTTCCATTTCTTTATATCTTCTTCAATTTCCTTCATAAGCTTTCTATAGTTTTCAGCATACAGATCTTTTACATCTTTGGTTAGGTTTATTCCTAGGTATTTTATGCTTCTTGGTGCAATTGTGAATGGGATCAGTTTCTTTATTTGTCTTTCTATTGCTTCATTATTAGTGTATAAGAGTACAACTGATTTCTGTACATTAATTTTGTATCCTGCAACTTTGCTAAATTCATGTATCAGTTCTAGCAGACTTTTGATGGAGTCTATCAGGTTTTGCATGTATAAGATCACGTCATCTGCAAAAAGTGAAAGCTTAACTTCATCTTTGCCAATTTTGATGCCTTTGATTTCCTTTTGTTGTCTGGATTGCTGATGCTAGCACTTCCAACACTATGTTAAAACAACAGTGGTGAGAGTGGACATCCCTGTCGTGTTCCTGATCTCAGGGAAAAAGCTCTCAGTTTTTCCCCGTTGAGGATGATGTTAGCTGTGGGCTTTTCGTAAATGGCTTTTATGATGTTTAAGTATGTTCCTTCTATCCTGACTTTCTCGAGGGTTTTTATTAAGAAAGGTTGCTGAATTTTGTCAAAGGCCTTTTCTGCATTGATTGACAGGATCATATGGTTGTTATCTTTTCTTTCATTAATGTGATGTAGCACGTTGATTGATTTGCGAATGTTGAACCAGCCCTGCATCCCAGGAATGAATCCCACTTGATCATGGTGAATAATTCTTTTTATATGCTGTTGAATTCGACTTGCTAGTATCTTATTGAGAATTTTTGCATCCATATTCATCAGGGATACTGGCCTGTAGTTCTCTTTTTTTACTGGGTCTCTGTCTGGTTTAGGAATCAAAGTAAGGCTGGCTTCATAGAATGAGTCTGGAAGTTTTCCTTCCCTTTCTATTTTTTGGAATAGCTTGAGAAGGATAGGTATTATCTGTGCTTTAAACGTCTGGTAGAACTCCCCTGGGAAGCCATCTGGTCCTCGACTCTTGTTTGTTGGGAGAGTTTTGATAACTGATTCAATTTCTTCACTGGTTATGGGTCTGCTCAAGTTTTCTATTTCCTCCTGTTTGAGTTTTGGAAGTGTGTGGGTATTTAGGAATTTGTCCATTTCTTCCAGGTTGTCCAGTTTGTTGGCATACAATTTTTCATAGTATTCCCTGGTAATTGCTTGTATCTCTGAGGGATTGGTTGTAATAATTCCATTTTCATTCATGATTTTATCCATTTGGGTCATCTCCCTTTTCTTTTTGAGAAACCTGGCTAGAGGTTTATCAATTTTATTTTTTCAAAAAACCAACTCTTGGTTTCATTGGTCTGCTCTACAGTTTTTTTAGATTCTATGTTGTTTATTTCTGCTCTGATCTTTATTATTTCTCTTCTTCTTCTGGGTTTAGGTTGTCTTTGCTGTTCTGCTTCTATTTCCTTTAGGTGTGCTGTTAGATTTTGTATTTGGGATTTTTCTTGTTTGTTGAGATAGGCCTGGATTGCAATGTATTTTCCTCTCAGGACTGCCTTCGCTGCATCCCAAAGCCTTTGGATTGTTGTATTTTCATTTTCATTTGTTTCCATGTATTTTTTAATTTCTTCTCTAATTGTCTGGTTGACCCACTCATTCTTTAGTAGGGTGTTCTTTAACCTCCATGCTTTTGGATGTTTTCCAGACTTTTTTCCTGTGGTTGATTTCAAGCTTCATAGCATTGTGGTCTGAAAGTGTGCATGGTATGATCTCAATTCTTGTATACTTATGAAGGGCTGTTTTGTGACCCAGTATGCGATCTGTCTTGGAGAAGGTTCCATGTGCACTTGAAAAGAAAGTATATTCTGTTGCTTTGGGATGCAGAGTTCTAAATAGATCTGTCAAGTCCATCTAATCCAATGTATCATTCAGGGCCCTTGTTTCTTTACTGACCATGTGTCTAGATGATCTATCCATTTCTGTAAGTGGAGTGTTAAAGTCCCCTGCAGTTACCACATTCTTATCAATAAGGTTGCTTATGTTGTGAGTAATTGTTTTATATATTTGGGGTCTCCCGTATTTGGCGCATAGACATTTATAATTGTTAGCTCTTCCTGATGGATAGACCCTGTAATTATTATATAATGCCCTTCTTCATCTCTTGTTACAACCTTTAATTTGAAGTCTAGTTTGTCTGATATAAGTATGGTTACTCCAGCTTTCTTTTGACTTCCAGTAGCATGATAAATAGTTCTCCATCCCCTCACTTTCAATCTGAAGGTGTCCTCAGGTCTGAAATGAGTCTCTTGTAGACAGCAAATAGATGGGTCTTGTTTTTTTATCCATTCTCATACCCTATGTCTTTGGGTTGGTGCATTTAGTCTATTTATGTTCAGTGTTATTATAGAAAGATATGGGTTTAGAGTTGTTGTGATGTCTGTAGGTTTCATGCTTGGAGCGATGTCTCTGGTACTTTGTCTCACAGGATCCCCTTAGGATCTCTTGTAGGGCTGGTTTAGTGGTGACAAATTCCTTCAGTTTTTGTTTATTTGGGAAGACCTTTATCTCTCCTTCTATTCTAAATGACAGACTTGCTGGATAAAGGATTCTCGGCTGCATATTTTTTCTCTTCATCACATTGAAGATTTCCTGCCATTCCTTTTTGGCCTGCCAAGTTTCAGAAGAGAGATCGGTCACGAGTCTTATAGTTCTCCCTTTATATATTAGAGCACGTTTATCCCTAGCTGCTTTCAGAATTCTCTCTTTATCCTTGTATTTTGCCAGTTTCACTATGATATGTTGTGCAGATCGATTCAAGTTACGTCTGAAGGGAGTTCTCTGTTCCTCTTGGATTTCACTGCCTTTTTCCTTCCCCAGATCAGGGAAGTTCTCAGCTGTTATTTCTTCAGGTACACCTTCAGCACCTTTCCCTCTCTCTTCCTCCTCTGGAATACCAATTATGCATAGATTATTTCTCTTTAGTGCATCACTTAGTTCTCTAATATTCACCTCATACTCCTGGATTTTTTTATCTCTCTTTTTCTCAGCTTCCTCTTTTTCCATAATTTTATCTTCTAGTTCACCTATTCTCTTCTCTGCCTCTTCAGTCCAAGCCGTGGTTGTTTCCATTTTATTTTGCAGCTCGTTTATAGCATTTTTTTAGCTCCTCCTGACTGTTCCTTAGTCCCTTGATCTCTGTAGCAATAGATTCTCTGCTGTCCTACTATACTATTTTCAAGCCCTGCAATTAATTTTATGACTATTATTCTAAATTCACTTTCTGTTATATTGTTCAAATCCTTTTTGATCAGTTCATTAGCTTTTGTTATTTCCTGGAGATTCTTTTGAGGGGAATTCTTCCATTTCGTCATTTTTGATAGTCCCTGGAGTGGTGCAGAACTGCAGGGCACTTCCCCTGTACTGTCTTGAGTAACTCGCATTGGTGGGTGGGGCCACAGTCAGACCTGATGTCTGCCCCCAGCTCACCGCTGGGGCCACAGTCAGACTGGTGTGTGCCTCTCTTCCCCTCTCCTAGGGGCGGGATTCACTGTGGGGTGACATGGCCCATCTGGGCTACTTGCACACTGCCAGGCTTGTGGTGCTGGGGATCTGGCATATTAGCTGGAGTGGATTGGCAAGGTGCACAGGGGTGGGAGGGGTAGGTAGGCTCAGCTCGCTTATCCTTCGGTGATCCGCTTCAGGAGGGCCCTCTGGCACCGGAGGGAGTCAGACCCGCCACCGGAGGGATGGATCCGCAGAAGCACAGCGTTGGTTGTTTGCATGGTGCAAGCAAGTTCCCTGGCAGGAACTGGTTCCCTTTGGGATTTTGGCTGGCGGATGGGTGAGGGAGATGGCGCTGGCGAGCGCCTTTGTTCCCCCCCAAGCTGAGCTCTGTCGTCCAGGGCTCAACAACTCTCCCTCCTGTTGTCCTCCAGCCTTCCCGCTCTCTAAGCAGAGCTATTAACTTACAACCTTCCAGATGTTAAGTCCCGCTTGCTGTCAGAACACACTCCGTCCGGCCCCTCCGCTTTTGCAAACCAGACTCGGGGTCTCTGCTTGGCCAACGAGCTGCCCCTCCACCCCGGGCTCCCTGCCGCCCGCCAGTCCATGTTACCCGCACCGTCTCTCCGCCCTTCCTACTCTCTTCCGTGGGCCTCTCGTCTGCGCTTGGCTCCAGAGAATCCGTTCTGCTAGTCTTTTGGTGGTTTTCTGGGTTATTTAGGCAGGTGTAGGTGGAATCTAAGTGATCAGCAAGATGAGGTGAGCCCAGCATCCTCCTACGCTGCCATCTTCCCTCAATCTTCCACATTTTGTTTATCCACTTGCCCATTGATGGACATTTGGGTTGTTTCTACTCTTTGGCTGTTATGAATAATGCTTCTATACAAATATTTATGTACAAGTTTTTGTATGGATATATGTTTTCATTTCTCTTGAGTATATACCTAGGAGTAGAATTACTGGGTCATGTGATAACTTTATATTTAATCATTTAAGGAATTCTCAGACTATATGCCAAAGTTGCTGCATTACTTTACATTCCCACCAGCAGTGTTTGAGGATTCCAGTTTCTCAACAAAACTTCTTATTATCTCACTTTTTGATTGTACCCATTCTAGTCGGTATAAACTGGTTTCTCATTTTGCTTTTGATTTGCATTTCCCTCTTGACTAAGGATGTTGAACATCTTTTTGTGTGCTCATTGACCAGTTGTACATCTTATTTGGAGAAATATTCATTCAGAACTTGGTGTGGTTTTTATTTGGGTTATTTCTCTTTTTATTGAGTTCTAAGATTTATTTATGTGTTTTAGACACATTTTTTCCTATCAAAATTTTGACTTGCAAACATGTTCTCCCATTTTGTGGGTTGTCTTTTCACTTGATGATATCCCTTAAAGTGGAAAAGTTCTTAATTTTGATGAAGTCTATCTCTTTTGTCTTTTGTTGCTCACATTCTTGGTGGCATACCTAACCATCCTTTGCCAAATCCAAGGTCATGAAGATTTATCCTTACGTTTTCTTCTAAAGGTTATATAGTTTTAGTTTTACTTTTATGTCTTTGATCCATTTTGAGTTAATTTTTGTATATGGTGTGAGATAAGGGTCCAACTTCATTCTTTTCCATGTGACTCTATAGTTGTCCCACCACCATTTGTTAAAACGACGACTTCTTTCTTCATTAAGTGGGCTTGGCACCCTTATCAAAAATCAGTTGACCATAGATGCCTGGATTTTTTTCTGGGCTCTCAATTCTATTCCATTGATCTTTATGTCTCTCCCTGTGTCAGTGCCACACTGTGGTGATAACTATAGCTTTGTACTTAAGTTTTGAAATTGGGAAGTTTGAGTCCTCCAACTTTGTCTTTTCAGAATTGTGTTGGCTGTTTTAGTTCCATATGAATTTTGGAATCAGCTTGGCAATTTCTATAAAGAAATCTGCTAGGATTCTGGTATAGATTGTATTGAATCTGTGGTCATTTTGGGAACTATTGCTTTCTATTTTTTTATTTTTTTTATTTATTTTATTTTTTAATCTACAGCCAATCTACTTAGCATATAGTGCAACAGTGACTTCAGAAGTAGATTCCTTAATGTCCCTCACCCATTTAGCCTATTCCCCCTCCCACAACCCCTCCAGTAACCCTCTGTTGTTCTCCATATTTAAGAGTCTTTTATGTTTTGTTCCCCTCCCTGTTTTTATATTATTTTTGCTTCCCCTCCCTTATGTTCAGCTGTTTTGTATCTTAAAGTTCTCATATGAGTGAAGTCATATGATATTTGTCTTTCTCTGACTGACTAATTTCGCTTAGCATAATACTCTCTAGTTCCACTCACGTAGTTGCAAATGGCAACATTTCATTCTTTTTGATTGCCGAGTAATACTCCTTTGTATATATATACCATATCGTCTTTATCCATTCATTCATTGATGGAACATTTGGTCTCTTTCCATACTTTGGCTATTGTTGATATTGCTGCTATAAACATTGGGGTGCATGTGCCCCTTCGAAACAGCACACCTGTATCCCTTGGATAAATACCTAGTAATGCAATTGCTGGGTTGTAGGGTAGTTCTATTTTTAATTTTGTGAGGAACCTCCATACTGTTTTCCAGAGTGGCTGCATCAGTTTGCATTCCCACCAGCAGTGCAAAAGAGATCCTCTTTCTCTGCATCCTCACCAACACCTTTTGTTGCCTGAGTTGTTAATGTTAGCCATTCTGACAGGGGTGAGGTGGTGCCTCATTGTGGTTTTGATTTGTATTTCCCTGATCATGAGTGATGTTGAGCATTTTTTCATGTGTTGGTTGGCCATATGGATGTCTTCTTTGGAGATGTGTCTATTCATGTCTTTTGCCCATTTCTTCACTGGATTATTTGTTAAAAAACAAATAATGTTGAGTTTGAAAAGTTGGGGTGTTGAGTTTGAAAAGTTCTTTATAGATTTTGGATTCTAACCTTTATTGGATATGTCATTTGCAACTATCTTCTCCCATTCCGTCAGTTGTCTTTTAGTTGTGCTAATTGTTTCCTTTGCTGTGCAGAAGATTTTGTTTTGATGAGGTCCCAATATTTCATTTTTGCTTTTGTTTCCCTTGCCTCCGGAGACATGTTAAGAAGTTGCTGTGGCCAAGGTCAAAGAGGTTTTTGCCTGCTTTCTCCTCAATGATTTTGGTGGCTTCCTGTCTCACATTTAGGTCTTTCATCCATTTTGAGTTTATTTTTGTGTATGGTGTAAGAAGGTGGTCCAGGTTCATTCTTTTGCATGTCGCTGTCCAGTTTTCCCAGCACCACCTGCTGAAGAGACTGTCTTTATTCCATTGGATATTCTTTCCTGCTTTGTCAAAGATTAGTTGGCTATACGTTTGTGGGTCCATTTCTGGGTTCTCTATTCTGTTCCATTGATCTGAGTGTCTGTTCTTGTGCCAGTACCATACTGTCTTGATGATTACAGCTTTATAATACAGCTTAAAGTCCATGATTGTGATACCTCCAGCTTTGGTTTTCTTTTCTAAGATTGCTTTGGCTATTTGGGGTCTTTTCTGGTTCCATACAAATTTTAGGATTGTTTGTTCTAGCTCTGTGAAGAATGCTGGTGTTATTTTGTTAGGGATTGCATTGAATATGTAGATTGCTTTCGGTAGTATTGACGTTTTAACAATATTTGTTCTTCCTATCCAGGAGCATGGAATTTTTTTCCATTTTTTTGTGTCTTCTTCAATTTTTTTCATAAGCTTTCTATAGTTTTCAGTGTATAGATTTTTCACCTCTTTGGTTTGATTTATTCCTAGGTATTTTATGGTTTTGGGTGCAATTGTAAATGGGATTCAATTCCTTGATTTCTCTTTCTGTTGCTTTATTGTTGGTGAATAGGAATGCAACGATTTCTGTGCATTGATTTTATATCCTGAAACTTTGCTGAATTCATGAATCAGTTCTAGCAGTTTTTTGATGGAATCTTTTGGGTTTTCCACCTAGAGTATCATGTCATCTGCTAAGAGTGAAAGTTTGACCTCCTCCTGGCTGATTTGGTTGCCTTTTATTTCTTTGTGTTGTCTGATTGCAGAGGCTAAGACTTCCAATACTATGTTGAATAACAGTGGCGAGAGTGGACATCCATGTCTAGTTCCTGACCTTAGGGGGAAAGCTCTCAGTTTTTCCCCATTGAGGATGATATTAGTGTTGGGTCGTTCGTATCTGGCTTTTGTGATCTCGAGGTATGATCCTCCTATCCCTAATTTCTTGAGGGTTTTTATCAAGAAAGGATGCTGTATTTTGTCAAATGCTTTCTCTGTATCTATTGAGAGCATCATAAGGTTCTTATCCTTTCTTTTATTGATGTGATGCATCACCTTAATTGTTTTGCAGATATTGAGCCAGGCTTGCATCCCAGTATAAATCCCATTTGGTCGTGGTGAATGATTTTTTTAATGTAGTGTTGGATCCGGTTGGCTAATATCTTGTTGAGGATTTTTGCATCCATGTTTATCAGGGAAATTGGTCTATAGTTCTCCTTTTTAGTGGGGTCTTTGTCTGGTTTTGGAATCAAGGTAATGCTGGCTTCATAGAGTTTGGAAGTGTTCCTTCCATTTCTGTTTTTTGGAACAGCTTCAAGAGAATAGGTGTTAACTCTTCTTTAAATGTTTGGTAGAATTCCCCTGGAAAGCCGTCTGGCCCTGGGCTCTTTTTTTGGGAAATTTTTGATTACTAATTTGATTTCTTTACTGATTATCGGTCTGTTCAAATTATCTGTTTCTTCCTGTTTCAGTTTTGGTAGTTTATATGCTTCTAGGAATTTGTCCATTTCTTCCAGATTGCCCTTTTTTTTTTTTTGCATATAATTGCTCATAATGTTCTCTTATTATTGTTTTTATTTCTGCTGTGTTGGTTGTGATCTCTCCTCTTTCATTCTTGATTTTATTTATTTGGGTCCTTTCCTTTTTCGTTTTGATCAAACTGGCTAATGGTTTATCAATTTTGTTAATTCTTTCAAAGAACCAGCTTCTGGTTTCATTGATCTGTTCTACTGTTTTTTTGGTTTCGATAGCATTAATTTCTGCTCTAATCTTTATTATTTCCCGTCTTCTACTGGTTTTGGGTTTTATTTGCTGTTCTTTTTTCTAGCTCTTTAAGATGTAGGGTTAGGTTGTATATCTGAGACCTTTCTACCTTCCGTACGAAGGCCTGGATTGCTGGGAACCATTGCCTTTTAAACAATGTTAAGCCTTCCAATCCATAAAAATGGGATATTTCCCATTTATTTAGATTTTATTTAATTTTTGTCTACAACATTTTATAGTTTTAAGAATACGAGTTTGCTCTTTTTCATTAAGTTTATTCCTGAATATTTTAATTTTGTTTGATGCTATTGCAATTGAATTGTTTTCTTAATTTGTTTTTTGTTTATTAATTGTAAATGTGCAACAGTAGAATCTATTTTTCATATTTACTTTTTATCCTACAGCCATGCTGAACTCATTTAGTAGTTCTAATATAAAACTTTTTTATTGCTTATTTATTTTTGAGAGAGAGCATTCACTAGTGGGAGAGGAGCAGAGAGAGAACAGAAGATCTGAAGTGGGCTCTGCACTGACAACAGCAAGCCCAATGAGAAGCTCAGACTCATAAACCATGAGATCATGACCTGAGCTGAAGTCAGGTGCCCCTAGTAGTTCTAATGTAAAATTTTTTATGTATTCTGTAGGACTTTCTAGATGCAAGATCTTGTCATCTGCAAATGTAGTTTTACTACTTCCTTTGCAATCTGCATGTCCTCCCCACACCCCTCCTAATTACTCTGACTAGTACCTCCAGCACTATGTTAAATAGAAGTGGCATAGTAGACATCCTTATGTTCCTGTCTAGGGAGCCAACATCCTGTCTTTAAATATTGAGTATGATTTTAGCTGTGGGTTTTCCATAGATGCTCTTTATCAGATTGAGGAAGTTCCCCTCTATTCCTAGTTTGTTGGGCATTTTTATCAAGAAAAGGGTTGGATGTTGTCACATGCTTTTCCTGTGTCTTTTGTGATGAAGAAGTGAGTTTTGCTTTTTATTCTTTTGATTTTTGGATGTTGAACCAACCTTGTATTTGTGGAATAAATCTCACTTGGTGAAGGTGTACAATATTTTTTATATATTGCTAGATTTTAGTTTGCTGGTATTTTGTGGAGGCTTTTTGTGTCTGTATTCATAAGAGGTACTGGTCTGTAGTTTTCTTGTGATGTCTTTGTTGGGTTTTATTATCACGGTGACACTAGCCTCATACAATGAATTGGCAAGTGTCCCCTTCTCTTTATTTTTTGGAAGAACTTGTGAAAAATTAGTGTTAAAACTTTAAATATTTGGTAGAATTCAAGGATGAAGTCGTCTGTGTCTGGACTTTACTTTGTAGGTAATTTTTTTTATTATTATTAACTCAAACTCCTCACTTGCTTTTGGTCTGTTCAAATTGTCTATTACTTTTTGAGTCATTTTTAGTGGTTTATGACTTTCTAGGAATTTGTCCATTTCATTTAAGTTATTTAATTTGTTGGTATACATAGTTCATAGTATTCCTTTATAATCCTTTTTATTTCTTCAAATAAAATAAATTTATTAGTAATAGATTGGTAGTAAAGTTTTTTTCTTTAATTTTTGATGTGAGTCTTCTCAGTTTTTTTCTTGCTTAAACTAGCTAAAGTTTATCTATTTTGTTGATCTTTTTTGTTGCTATTGATCTTTTGTGAGAACCAACCTTTGGTTTCAATTATTTTTTCCTTTTTTATTTTCTTTTTGATTAGCTTCCACTCTGATCTTTATAATTTCCTCTTTCTGTTTGCGTTAGTTTTAATTTGCTCTTTTTCCAATGCTTATGGTGAAAGTTTAGGGTTTTTTACTTGAGATCTTTCTACTTTCTTGATACAAGTATTTATAAGTATAAATTTTCCTCTTAAGATTTGGCTGTATACCATAAGTTTTTGTCATTTATAAAAATATTTTCCTTTTTTTGGATCCCATTTTATTTTTTGTATGTATGTATGTATGTATTTTTAAATATCAGTTAACATACAGTGTCGTATTGGTTTCACAAGTAGAACCCAGTGATTCTTCGCTTCCATGTAACACCCAGTGCTTATCCCATCATGCGCCCACCTTAACGCCTATCACCCGTTTAGCTCATCCCCCCCATGAACCTCCCCTCCAGCAACCTTCAGTTCTCTGTATTTAGGGGTCTCTTATGGTTGGCTCCCTGTTTTTATCTTATCTCTCCTTCCCTTCCCCTATGTTCATCTGTTGAGTTTCTCAAATTTCACGTATGAATGAAACCATATGATGTTTTTCTCTGACTTATTTTTCTTAGCATGATACATTCTAGTTCCATCCACATTGTTGTAAATGGCAAGATTTCAGTCTTTTTGATCAGCAAGTAATGTTCCATTGTATAATATGTCATATCTTCTTTATCCATTCATCAGCTGATGGACATTGAGCTCTTTCCATAATTTGGCTATTGTTGATAGCACTGCTGTAAACATTGGAGTGCATGTGCCCCTTTGAATCAGCATTTTTGTATCCTTTGGATAAATACCTAATAGTGCAATTGCTGGGTCATAGGGTAGCTCTATTTTTAATTTTGTAGGAACCTTTCTACTGTTACTCAGAGTGGCTGCACCAGTTTGCGTTCCCACCAACAGTGCAAAAATGTCCCCTTCCTCCACATCCTGGCCAACATTTATTGTTTCCTGAGTTGTTTGTTTTAGCCATTCTGACAGGTGTGAGGTAGTTTCTCAGTGTGATTGAAGCTTCTGCACAGTGAAGGAAACAATCAAAACTAAAAGGCAACCACTGGAATGGGAGAATATAATTGCAAATGACATATCGTATAAAGGATTATTATCCAGAATCTATAAAGAACTTACCAAACTCAATACCCCAAAAAAAACAAATAATCCAGTGAAGAAGTAGGCAGAAGACATGAATAGACACTTTTCCAAAGAAGGCATCCAGATGACTAACAGACACATGAAAAGATACTCATACTCATCATCAGAGAAATATTAAAAGTATTTTCTGATTTCTCGGGTTTTTTTCCGCATAGGTTACTTAGGAATGTTTTGTTTAATTTCAGCATATTTGAGCTTCCCAAGTCTCATTCTCCTGTTGATTTCAGATTTCATTCTACTGTGGTTGGAGAACATACTTTGTATTATTTCTATCCTTTTAAGTTTACTGAGGTTTGTTATGTGGCCTAGCATGTGGTCTGTCCTGGCAAACATTCCATATGTACTTTAGAGGAATGTACATTTTGCTCTTGTTAGGTAGAATGTTCTATAGATAAGTATTAGGTCTAGTTGGTTTATAGTGTTGTTCAACTCTTCTGTTTCCTTGTTACTTTTCTGTCTAGTTGTTTTATCCATTTTTTAAAATGCCATATTGAAGTCTCCAACTTTTTTTCTTTCATTGTCTCTTCCTCCTTTTTGTTAGTTTTTGCTTCCTGTATTTTACTGCTCTGTTATCACAGTAGATACGTGTTTATAGTTCTTTTTTTTTTGATATGTGTTTATAATTCTTATATTTTCCTCACACATGACCTTATTTCATTATGAAATATCCCTCTTTATCTGTAGGAACATTTTTTATTTTAGAATCTGTTTTTTATGATATTAATATAGCCACTTCAGCTTTCTCATCATTGCTGTTTACATGATACATGTTTTTCCATCCTTATGTTTTCAATCTATTTGTATCTTTATATGTAAAATATGTGTCTTGGGGTGCCTTGGTTGCTCAGTCAGTTAAGCGTCGACTTCAGCTTAGGTCATGATCTCTCGGTTTGTGGGTTCAAGCCCCGTGTCAGGCTCTGTGCTAACAGCTTGGAGCCTGGAGTCTGCTTCGGGTTCTGTGTCTCCCTCTCTCTCTGCCTCTCCCCCACTCACACTGTGTCTCTCAAAACTGAGTAACATTTAAAAAAAATTTTTTTAATAAAATATGTGTCTTGTAGACAGCTTATAATTGGATCATGTTTAAAAAAAATAACAGTTTCTACCTTCTTATTGAATTGCTTAATCCATATTTGTTATTGATATAGTTGGATTTATATCTTCCATTTTGCTTTTTGTTTTCTATATATCTATACCTGGAAAGGTGGTGGATTAGCTATCCTGAAAAACTCCCTTGAAGAAAATAACTAAAATGCTAGATAAAAATATCAAAACTATCTTCTAAAACTTAAGAGTTGACATAACATTTAAGTATCTTCAGGTCCCAAAAAATAAAGTGAAGGCAGGAACCCACCCTAGGCATAATTAAGCACTAACACAGATTGTCACCCTAAGGGTTTCACTGAAGTCTATAGATCTGGGATTTATTTTTAAGGTCTATGTGAAGTTGTGAACAAAATATAGAACTTAGGGCACACCCGTAGTGAAAAAGTCCTGCTTAAAGCTGGGTTTCCAGTAGGCTGCAATCTAGTAAAAGAATAATAAGAAATAAACACATCCATCCAGAAGAGTAAAGCAAGGAAACTTGCCTGTCTTAACCTCAGTAGCAGGTCTGGGGAAAGAAGGCAGTAACAGATTCATCCTCAGAATTTGTAACTACAGAGCAGCTCTCACATAGGTTTATAGTTGTGAAGTTTGCACTGGTACAGTTTATCAGTGCAGTAAACTACATGTGTATCTGAAAATTCTGCAACCCAGAATTTTATTTAAAATGGCCCTAGTAAAAGGGGCACCTGGGTGGCTCAGTCGGTTAAGTGTCCGACTTCAGCTCAGGTCATGATCCACAGTTCATGGGTTTGAGCCCCGTGTTGGGCTCTGTGCTAACAGCTCAGAGCCTGGAGCCTGTTTCAGATTCTGTGTCTCCCTCTCTCTCTGCCCCTCCCCAGTTCACATTCTGTCTCTTTCTCTCAAAAATAAACACTTAAAAAAAATTTTTTTTAATGGCCCAAGTAGTGCCAACTCATGCCAACTCATGCAAGGCTGAAGCAAATGCACATCTCTTTAAAGGAATTTCAACCCAGACCTCAGAATATGCCCCCAAATGCCAAACTCATAGACACCATGAGTGAAAAAGTATAAAAAATAGAAGTAACAAGCAAAAATGAGACCCACAAAGACAATTTTTCAGGGCTTTCTGGAAAAATGGCTGATTCTACGATTGAAACAGGAAATACAGAAGATGAGCCTGGAGCATCTTGTAGTGCTAGAAAGTAAGGAGAAAACCTTAAAGTGATGGAGAGTATGTCAAAGGGACCCAAGAACCAAGTAAAAGAGCTCCTAGTGACCAAAGTTCCAGCAATTTGAGCAATATAGTAGTATTGGATTATAACCAAAGAATAAACATTCATGGATCCATAATGATATAAATAAATGATTGGATAAATAAATGGGAGCAAATAGACAGTTCTGTGCAGAATCCCAAATGTCTGAGTATGTGTGGAGTATGTAGACACTTTACCCTTAAGGAGGTAGAACATAATTCCCTAGTCTTTAAGAATGGATTGCACATAATAACTTCCTTCCAAAGAGTTTAATATGGGAAGAAAAAAGAGAGTAAGTTTACAGTGAAGAACCCTGACGAAAACACTACCTCAACCAGGTGGTCAAAGTCCACACCAACAGTGATAAGTCATGCTGACGGTATGTACCCTTAATATGTAATGAGAATGGCACTTTAAAGTCTTCCTCCCCCAAACTTGTAATACAGTCTATTCATGAGAAAAACAAACGAACAACATTCTGCAAAATATTTGATTGGTACTTCTCGAAACTGTCAAGGCCAGGGGTCCTGGGTGGCTCGGTCGGTTAAGTGTCTGACTTTGGCTCAGGTCATGATCTTGCAGTTCGTAAGTTCAAACCCCACGTCAGGCTCTGTGCTGACAACTGGGAGCCTGGGGCCTGCTTCAGATTCTGTGTCTCCCTCTCTGCGCCTCCGCTACTTGCACTCACTCTCCCTCTCTCTCTCAGAAATAAACATTAATTTTTTTTTTTTAACGTAGGTTTCATAAAGGACAAAAGCTGAGGAACTATTCTAGATCAAAGGAGACTAATGAGGCATGGCAGCTAAATGCAGTCATGATTCTAGATTGGACTGTAGCCCCGGGGGAAAAATTACTATAAAGGACAATTTTGGGAAAGTTGCTGAAATTTGAACATAATCTTCACATTAGTATCATATCAATGTTAAATGTATTTGGTAATTATACCATGGTACGTAAGAGAATGCCTTTCCTTTTAGGGTATATACACTATAGTATCCCAGGATGAAAGGACATGATATTTATAACTTATTCTCTGATGGTTCAGATAAAATGTAAGTAATATGCATATGCTTGCAGGTTGTGATAGAGAGATAAGCCAGTGTAGCAAAATGTTAACAATTGGTGAATCTACCAGAAATGTATGGAAGTTTATTCTATTTTGCTGCCTTTTGGTAGGATTGGAATTTTCTTTTCTACAAAATAATATAAATAATAATATATTATTTATAATATTAATAATATATAAATATTATAAATGATATAAATACATTACAAAATATATTTGTGAATATAAATTTTACAAAATAATAATACAATTTTCTCTTTATCAGAAAGAGTCTGAAAAAGATGATGGAGATGGTGTAGGATTTAGCTATACAAGGTATTAAAATAAGCTATACAGTAGTAACCATTAAAAGGATGCTATTGTGGGGGGCGTGTGGGTGGCTTAGTCAGTTAAGCATCTGACTTCTGCTCAGGTCATGATCTTGCAGTTCATGAGTTCAAGCCCCACGTTGGGCCCTGTGCTGACAGCTCAGAGCCTGGATCCTGCTTCAGATTCTGTGTCCCCCTCTCTCTCTGCCCCACCCCTGCTTGTGCTCTCTCTCTCTGTCCTTCAGAAATGAATAAACATTTAAAAAAATTAAAAAAAAAAAAGGATGCTAATGGGTCAAGAGACTGAGAGTGGGTACCTCAATAGAAATAAATACAGTGAGAATCTACTGTTTTAAAAGTGCCATTTCACATCAGTTTGGAATAGATGGATTATTCAACACATTATACCAAGATGCTTAGCTAGCGTTTGGGGACGTGTGGGGGTAGATTTCTCCTTACCCCTGTTACCAAGACTCGTATATTTCAGAGATGTAAGTAATAAAAGAGAGCATGAGATCATAAAAGTTCTGGATGAAGGTGTGGATTATTATTTCTTATAAAGTAAGGTGACAAAATCTAAAAGTCCTAAAAGCAAATATTTGATAAATTTGTCTACATATTTTAAATTTCTGCATGGTAGAAAAATACTATATGCAAAGTCAATTTATAAATGCAAAGTAGGAAAACAATTTTAAACAGATAAACTTGAGAAAAGGGGCTAATTTTCTTAATATGCAAAGAGCTTTTTTATAAATCAAAGACAGTCTAATAGAAAAACAAAGAACATGAGCAGGAATTTTATGGTAAAAGAAATACACATGGCCATGAAAGATATGAAACAATACTTAGCCTTTTTCATAATTAAAGAAATATAGTAAACCACAGATTTTTTTTTAATATTCATTTTGAGAGAGAGAAATTGGGGGGGAGGGGCAGAGAGAGAGAGGAAGAGACAGAATCCCAAGTAGGCTCCACCCTGTCAGCTCAGAGCCCTATGTGGGGCTCAATCCCACTAAACATAAGATCATGACCTGAACCGAAATCAAGAGTCAGACTCTTAGCCAATTGAGCCACCCAGGCACCCCTAAAACACAAATTTTTTAAGCCCTTTAGAATAGCACAGATGAAAAGATTCGATGCTGATTATAAAAATATTGTTGGAACTTAGGATCCCAAGCCTGCTTGGGATTCTCTCTCTCCCTCTCTCTGCCCCTCCCCTACTTACATGCACTCTCTCTGTCTCTCTCTCAAAATAAATAAATAAACTTAAAAAAAAAAGTATTGTTGAGATATGGGGAAATGTACATACATCTTCATAATACTATTGTTAGAAGTGCAAATTTATTGCAACATTTTTAAAGAATAGAGCAATTTGACAATGTCTAACCGTTGTGACTTTATTAACATTTGTTAAGTAGAGCTCTGGGATGTCCAATGGCTCAACAAAAGAGTACAAGGGAAATTGATATAGAGAACTGTATTATTCACAGGTCCTGGAGGAGGTACACAGCATGCTTTGAGGGGACACACGGGGCAAGAGAATGGCAAAACCTGGGGTACATGCCTTTATTAGGGTCTGTAGGTGGATTGGTTCCCAAGATAAGGGTGAACTGGTGAATTCAAAACCAGAAAGGGCAGTATTTTGGTAAGCTTGGCAAGGGTCTTGTGTAAGCAGTGCACAAAGGGTAAGGCCCTAGGAGGTGGGGAGACTGTGTATCACAAGGACTTTTGGGGAGGTCATATAAGGAACTTAAATACTTAAGATTCTGCGTGCTGTTCTCTGGGGCATGCATTCGAAGGAGGGGCTAGTGTTAGTTCATTTTGTGTAGGCAGTCCGCTTGCCTACACAAAATGGATGCTGAAGCAGCAATATTTTGGACCCCTTTATCTAAACTCTCAACATGGACTAAAATTGAAATAAATGTTTCTTTCATCCAGCATTTCCACTTGCAGGAGTTATACACATAAAGTTGTATCAAACATAAAATCTCACACGCACACACACACATGCACAGATATCCACTGCAGCATTCTTCAGGAGAGTAAACATTTGGAAACAACCTAAACATGTAGTTAAATTATATATCAAATCAGTAAATATAAAATGTTTACATATGCATAAAATATTTTTTTCATTGAACAAATATTTTTGCAGCACTTGGCAGCATTTTATCTAAATGGGTATATAAAACCTGGTTAATAGTTGTTATTATTAAAAAGTGGCTTAGGGGTTGAGGGATGGCAGGGAGACTTTTTCACCTTAAATTCTCTACATTATTTGAATATTTTACAATGAGCATATATATTTAACTTTAATTTTTAAAAGTAGTAAATCATAGTTTAATATACTTTGATATATTTGGGGAGAATTTTACAAATGCTGTGTGTAAAACTAATGTATTATCAAAATAGACATCCATCTCAACTGATTTGACCTTTACTCAATGAAGTACCATGAGATAGGGTTGTGTAGTCTCATTGCTCATAGAGCTCTTTATACTCAACGGATTCAGCTTGCTCATTTTCTACTCTTTACCATGTATTTTACTTCAGCCCCAAGTCAGTGGGACTGCGTTGTTTGAAAACACTGATATTGGAAAACAAATACATTTTCCAGTAATGTTATCTATTTCCTCATTCTTTTGCTTTTGCTTTATTTTTTAATGTACTCTCGTTAACCCTTTGACATTTTGCTGCTTTTGTCCTGTTGCTATGGTATCCTTCCTGAAGTATAGCCATAATCTTGTTATTCCTCTGCTCAAATGGTATACTGGTGCTTAATTTCCATTAAGAATAAATTTTAAAGTCCTTAGCCTAGTGTTCTAGGCTTCACATAATTTGTCCTCAAATTCCTACCTCCTTTCCTTTCCTTTCCTTTCCTTTCCTTTCCTTTCCTTTCCTTTCCTTTCCTTTCCTTTCCTTTCCTTTCCTTTCCTTTCCCTTCCTTCCTTTCCCTTCCCTTCCCTTCCCTTCCCTTCCCTTTCCTTTCCTTTCCTTTCCTTTCCTTTCCTTTCCTTTCCTTTCCTTTCCTTTCCTTTCCTTTCCTTTCCCTTCCTTTCCTTTCCCTTCCTTCCCTTCCCTTCCCTTCCCTTCCCTTCCCTTCCCTTCCCTTCCCTTCCCTTCCCTTCCCTTCCCTTCCCTTCCCTTCCCTTTCTTCCCTTTCCTTCTTTCCTTCCTTCCTTCCTTCCTTCCTTCCTTCCTTCCTTCCTTCCTTCCTTCCTTCCTTCCCATAATTTTATCATGGAAAGAACACTGAACATGAGATCTACCCTCTTAACAAAATTTTAAGTGTACGGTATATTGTTGACTATAGGTGCAATGTTACACAGCAGGTCTCTAGAACTTACTCATCTTGCTTTGACTGAAACTCTATGCCCATTGATTAGTAACTCCCCATTTCCTACCCTTCCCCCCAATCCCCTGGCAGCCACTATTCCATTCTTTGATTCTGTGAATTTGACTATTTTAGATCTCTCTTAAAAGTGAAATCCATCTTATTTCACTTAACATAATGTCCTCAAGGTTCATCCATTATGTCACATATAGCAGAATTTCCTTCTTTTTATGGATATACCATATTTTCTTTATTCTTCGATATGTTGGTGGATATTTAGTTTGCTTCTACATTTTGACTGTTGTGAATAGTGCTGCAGTGAACTTAGGAGTGCTAATATTTCTTTGAGATCTTCATTTCAATTCTTTTGGATAAATACCCATAACTGGGATTGCTGAACCGTATGGTAGTTCTAATTTGAATTTTTTTAGGAACCTTCGTACTGTTTTCCACAGCAGCTACAGCATTTTGCATTCTCACCAACATTTGTTTTTTGGGTTTTTTTGATAGTAGCCATCTTGTCAGATGTAGATGATAATTCATTGTGGTTTTGATTTGCATTTCCTTGATAAGATTAGTGAGTGTTGAGCCTTTTTTCATCTACCTATTGTCCATTTATATATCTTGAGGAAATGGCCGTTCAAGTTATATGCCTAGGTTTTCAATTGGGTTATTATTTTACTATTGAGTTGTATGAATTTTTTATATATTTTGGAGATTAACCTCTTATCAGACATATAGTATGCACTTCTTTTCTCTTATTTCATACATTGCCCTTTCTCTTTGTCAGTTGTTTCCTTTGCTGTGTAGAAACTTTTTTTAAAAAAATAGTTTTTTAATGATGGGTATTTTTCTTTTTTTGTTTTTTAAGTTTATTTATTTTGAGAAAGATAGAGAATAGGAGAGGGGCAGAGAGAGGGTGAGAGAGAGAATCCCAAGCAGACTCCGCACTGTCAGCACCGTAGCCCGATGCGGGGCTCAAACTCATGAACCGCGAGATCATGACCTGAGTCAAAATTGGACGCTTAACCAGCTGAGCCACCCAGGCGTCCCTAAGTGTGAATACTATTTCTAAAGGGAATACAAATATTTTGAAAATCCTTCAAAATCTTTTTCTTTCTCCCTTTCAGAGTCCAGATGTCATTCAGAATTTGAAAATACTACCCATTCTGTCTTCAGGTCAGCCAAGTTTTACTTTCATCATCCAGTCCACCTACCAACTGACCAAGATGTTTGCCATGAATCCTTGGGGAGGAGTGTTTTCATGAGGCATTCTTGGAAAGATTTCTTTCAGCGTCATCCAGACAAACAAAGAGGACATACTTGTCTTCCTTGCCCTGATGAAAATGTGGAAAAGACCAAGGCAGATTATACCAGAATAGAGAGCCTCAGTATCAATGTAAACTTGGAAAACAAAGAAGTGATGCATTCCGCTAAAAGTCAGGCTAGAGATTATCCAAAAAGTGACAAACAAATTAGTGATCCAAAAAGGGATCGTAAGGTCACCCCAGAGCTAGCAACTCAGCACACTGTGAGTTTGAATGAACTCTGGAACAAGTATCAGGAGCGACAGAAACAAAAGAAACCTCCCGAGTTTAGTGACAGAAAAGAACTATCCTTGGTGGAGCGACTTGATCGTTTGGCTAAACTTCTTCAGAATCCCATCACATATTCTCTCTGGGCCTCTGAAAGCACACAGGATGATAGCAGAGGGGAACGGGATATTAAGCAACAGCAGAAAATCAAGCTTCAGAAAAAGAAGCGGTATAAGAGCCTGGAGAAATGCCATAAAAACACAGGAGAGCTTAAAAAAAGCAAGGCGCTTTCTCCTCATCAAGCTGGGAGGTCCAACCAGATTAAAATTGAACAGATTAAATTTGATAAGTATATCCTGAGAAAACAGCCAGGTGTTCATTATATAAACAACACTTCCTCAGATTCTAGACCATCTGACGAAAGTGAGCTGCTCACAGACACTGCCACCAACATCCTTTCCACAACCAATTCTCCTGTGGAATCTGATATCTTGACCCAAACAGATAAAGAGGTGACTTTGCAGGAGAGAAGCAGCTCTATTTCCACCATTGACACTGCCCGACTGATCCAAGCTTTTGGCCATGAAAGAGTTTGTCTGTCACCCAGGCGAATTAAATTATACAGCAGCATTACCGACCACCAGAGGAGATACCTTGAGAGGCGGAGCAAGAAGAATAAGAAAGCTTTGAATACAAGTCATCCCCAAATGACTTCTGAGCACACCAGAAGGAAACACATCCAGGTACATGGCTACAAATTCCGTCTGGCAATGTGACTGCCTTTTTCATGGACTTTTTAGTTAACCTTTGCACACAGGTGAAAAAAAGCCAATTGCCCTTTCCTCACTATAACATTTCTTACCAACTTTCGGAAAAGAGTGAGAAAGTGTAGTACAGTGCTATTGTGAGTTGTCATTCTTTTCTTCAACACTCAGTTACGACGAAGGGCTTTGCTGCTAAATGCTTCAGCATCTGCAAAGTGTACCCCTGGCACGGGGGAGCTTCCAGTTTAGGATGACCTCCATTCTGAACATTAGTGCCTGGCCGTTTCTGTTTGTTTGGGGTTTTTTTGCTTATTCATTCCTCCCTGTCTTTCAAGAAGTTTTGAGATGTTCTTAAACACATACACAGATATACACAGACACAAATATCCAGACACATACTTATGTAAGTAATACAATAATGATTTTCTTGAGTAAATGAAGAATTAGAATGATAGAAAATTAAATTAAAGCCAGGAAGGGATGAGCTACAACATGATTTTTAAGGATAAATAAATGAAGAATTGTGAGTATTAGCAAGACAAGTTGAAGCCAGAGGGGAGATAAATAAATACACCTTGTGGATATGGTTGCTAGAAGTGAGCCACAAATTTTGCTCTATGTTTTCTAGCACGTGGTGTTGCTACAACTTTGTGTTCAATTACATAAGTCTATAATATAAAAACTAGGTTTTCAAAAGCATTATAAATATTTCTGATACTGAGACCTAAGAGAAATTTCTCTCGTCTCTTCTCATAAAGAAGGCACCACAGTGTATGTAAGAGTCCTCAACAGCATCCTTACAAGGAATTCAGTAACAACACCCATAAGGTTAATATGACCTTATGTTAGGGAGTTTCAGTAAAGGCAGACTTCAAGGGGGGCAGGAAATGCAGACTAATACTTTAACCCAAGAATAAAATTTAGGGTATCTAGAGGAGTGTTCTCCAAAGAGGGATGCTTACAGAATGGGGCACTGGAGTACAGACAAAAAAAAAAAAAAAAAAAAAAGATATTTATTTTTCTCAGCCTTTTAAAATTTATATTTCTGTATATGTTTTATAATATATGAATAGAGCCATAATTTATAACATAAATAAATACCTACTTTGGTAATTTGTGCTCAAAAATATTTTATCAGTAGGACTGCATGATCAAAAAAACTTAGAGACCACTAGTCTAGAGGCAAGGAGACACAAGACATTGAGACAATTCATAAATATTATTTCTCATAATTGAGTTTTTGGTAGGTATTAAATGATAGTGATTACATGTATAAATAGAACAATATGACTTTTTAAAGTAGGAGAAGAATTGGGAATGATAACAGATTAAGGCTTTTTGTTCCATGGAGGAGATAGGGAAAAAAGATCTCAGTAGAGGGTGTGTGTGTGTGTGTGTGTGTGTGTGTGTGTGTGTGTGTGTGTGGTAAAATCCATACACTTTACACACATAAAGTTTATAGTTTTAACCATCTTAAAGTGTACAGTCTAATGGCACTGAGTATATTCACAGTGTTTTACATATCACCACTATCCAGTTTGTGTACTTTTTCATCACTCCAGTAGAAACTTCCTAACCATTAAGCAGTCGCTCTCTATTCCCCCTCCCACCAGCCCCTGACAACCATGAAGCTACTTTCTGCCTCTGTTGCCTGTTCTGTGTATTTCATATAAATGGAATCATACGGATGTGACCAAGTCAGACATCTGTCACTTTAACATATTTTTGAGGTTCATCCATGCCCTAGCATATATCAGTACTTTATTGCTTTATATGGGTGAATAATATTCCATTGCATATATATACTATATTTTATTTATTCATCTGTTTGTGGAGATTTAGGTTGTTTCCATCTTTTGGCTACTGTAAAAGGAGCAGATATGAACATCTGTACACAAGTTTGTATTTGAACACTTGTGTACAGTTCTTTTGGTTGTATACTTAGGAGTGGAAGTTCTAGGTCATATGATAATTCTGTGTTTAGCTTATTGAGTAACCACCAAACTGTTTTCCACAATGGATATACCATTTATATTCCCACCAGCAATGTCTGAGCGCCCCATTCTCTCCACATTGACCAGCACTTTTTATTTACCTTGTTTTATGGTTTGTTTTTCTGTTTGGGTTTTTCTTGCCATGCTAGTAGGTGTGAAGGGTATTTCATACTCATTGTCATTTTGATTGTGGTTTTGATTTGCTTTCCCCTTTCCTAATGACAGTAAGCATCTTCTCCTGTGCTTGTTGGCCATGTGTGTGTGTGTGTGTGTGTGTGTGTGCATATATATATCTTCTTTGGAGAAATGTCTATTCAGGTTTTTGCCCACTTGTAATTAAGTTGTTTGTTATTTTGAATTGCAAGAGTTCTTTATTTATTCTGGATTGTAGATTCTTATTGGGTGTGTAATTTGTAAATATTTGCTCCCCCCCCCCCCGGGTTGTCTTTTCACTCGCTTATTACCATCCTTTATGCACAATAGTTTACTTTTGATGAAGTCTTTTTTTTTCTTTTGTTGCTTGTGTTTTTGGTATCCTGTCTAAGAAACCACTGCCAAATCCAGTCTTGTCCCTATATTCTTTTAAGAATTTTATAATATTAATTCTTTCATTTACCTATTTGATATATATTGGGTTAATATTTGTATGTAATATAAAGTAAGGGTGAAACGTCATTCTTTTCCACGTGGATACCCAGTTGTCCTAGTACCAGTCTTTGAAGAGACTATTCTTTCCCCATTGAATGGTCTTGACACTTTTGTCAAAAATCAACTGACAGTAGATGTGAAGGTTTATTTCTGGGCCTTCAATTGCATTCCTTAGATCTACATGCCTAGTCATACTCCATTACTGCAGTATTTTTGATTACTCTAGCTTTGTAGTGAGTTTTAAAATTGAGAAGCATGAGTTTTCCAATTTTGTTCTTTTTCAAGACTACTTCGCTATTCAGGCCCCTTGTATTTGAATATGAATTTTAGGATCAGCTTTTCCATTTCTGCCAAAAAGGTCATTGGGATTTTGGTATTAATTGCATTAAATCTACAGATTGGTTTGGAGTTTATTGCAATCTTAATATTAAGTGTTCAGGCTGTGAACACGGAATGTCTTTCAATTTATTTAGGTTTTTAATTTCTTCCAGGAATGTTTTGTAGCTTTCATTTTACAAGTCTTAGACCTTCTTAGTTAAATTTATTCTTGATTTTCTTTTTTTTTTTAATATGAAGTTTATTGTCAAATTGGTTTCCATACAACACCCAGTGCTCATCCCAACAGGTGCCCTCCTCAATGCCCATCACCCACTTTCCCCTCCCTCCCACCCCCCTTCAACCCACAGTTTATTCTCAGTTTTTATAGTCTCTTATGGTTTGCCTCCCTCCCTCTCTAACTTTTTTTTTCCTCCTTCTCCTCCCCCATGGTCTTCTGTTAAGTTTCTCAGGATCCACATGAGAGTGAAAACATATGGTATCTGTCTTTCTCTGTATGACTTATTTCACTTAGCATAACACTCTCCAGTTCCATGTTGCTACACAAGCCCATATTACATTCTTTCTCATTGCCAAGTAGGATTCCATTGTATATATGAACCACAACTTCTTTATCCATTCATCAGTTGATGGACATTTAGGCTCTTTCCATAATTTGGTTATTGTTGAAAGTGCTGCTATAAACATTGGGGTAAAAGTGCCCCTATGCATCAACACTGCTGTATTTATTTGATTTTCTTGTTCTCTCTTTTTTTTTTATTCTTAAGTGTGGTAAAATCCATATAACAAAATTTTTCATCTTACCCATTGTTAAATGTGCAGCTTGGTGCATTCATATCATTGTGTAGACATCACTATCATCCATCTTAGGAACTCTTGTCATCCTGCAGACCTGAAATTCTATACCCACTCAACCAACTCCTCATTCCACTTGATGCTCAGCCTCTGGCAACTACCAGTCTACTTTCTATCTCTATAAATTTGACTACTCTAGGTACCTCATATAAGTAGAATCATGTATCATTTGTCTTTTAGTAATAGGCTGATTTCATTTAGCAAAATATCCTTAAGGTTCATCCATGTTGTAGCATGTAACATGATTTTCTTATTTTTTAAGGGGGAATGATATTCCATTGTATGTATATAGCACATTTTACTTATCCATTCATCTGTTAATAGACGCTTGGGTTACTCTCTCTTTTGACTATTGTGAATAATTTTGCTGTGGATATAGGTGTACAAATATCTCTTCAAGAACCTGCTTTCAATTGGCGGGGGAGGTAATAAAACCAGAAGTGGAAGGCAGAATCATGTGGTAATTCTATTTTTAATTATTTGAGGAGCTGCCATGCTGTTTTCTATACCATTTTTAGTCCCAACACCAGTGCACAGGGGTTCCAGTTTCTCCACATCCTTGCCAACCCCTGTTTTGTTTTGTTTTTTTAATAAAAATAGTCATCCTAATGAGTGTGAAGTGGTATGTCATTGTGCTTTGATTTGTAGTTCCCTAATGATTACTGATATTGAACATCTTTATTTGCTTATTAGTTATTTGTATGTGATCTCTGGAGAAATATCTATTCAAGTCCTTTGCCTGTTTCTTAATCAAGTTTTTTGTTGTTCATTTGTAGGATTTCTTTATATGTTCTGGATATTAACCTCTTCTACTTAATTTTCAATATTCTTTCTGATTCCATGGGTTGCCTTTTCATTCTGTTGATTTTGTCCTCAGAGGCACAGATTTTTAATTTAGATGTAATCCAGTTGATCTGTTTTTGCTTTTGGTGTCATATCCAGGAAATCATTGCCAAATGCAATGTCTTTAAGGTTTTCTCCTATTTTCTTCTAAGAGTTTTATGGTTTTAGGTCTCATGTTTAAGACTTTTGATCTAAGTTTTTGTATATGGTGCAAAGTAAGGCTCCAAGTTCATTCTTTTCCATGTGGATATCTAGTCCCAGCACCATTTGTTGAAAAAAGAGTGTCTTTTCTCCATTGAATGGTCTTGGCACCCTTGACAAAAATCAGTTGACAATATATATATGAGGGTTTATTTCAGGCTCTCTATTCTATTCTATTCTATTCTATTCTATTCTATTCTATTCTATTCTATTCTATTCTATTCTATTCTATTCTATTCTATTCTACTGGTCTTTATGACCTTCTTTATGCCAGTCCCATGCTAGTTTTGGTTTGTTGTATCTTTGTAATAAATTTTGAAATCAAGTATAGAACCTCCAATTTATTCTTTTTTTTCAAGACTGTTCTGGCTATTCAAGGTCCCTTGAAATTCCATATTAATTTGTGTAAGTTTTTCTTTTTGATGCTATGTAATTGTTTTCTTAATTTCATGTTTGCATTGTTTATTGCTAGTGTAGAGATACACAACTAATTTTTGTATATTGGTTTTGTACTCTATAACTTTACTGAATTTATTTGTTAACTCTTAACAGTTTTCTTGTGGATTCCTTAGGATTTTCTACATATAAGATCATGTCATCTGTGAATAGAAATAGTCTTACTTCCTCCTTTCCAATTTGGGTGCCCTTTATTTACTTTCTGGTTAGAACTTCCAGATCAACAGTGTCAAACAGAAGTGGCAAAAGTGTCTTGTTCATGTTCTTAGAAGGAAAACATTTAGTCTTTCACCATTGAGAATGATGTGAGCTTGAGTTTTCATACATGACTTTTATCGTGTTAAGGAAGTTCCCTTTCTTTCTTGATGAGTATCTTTACCATGAAAATGTTGTGTTTTTTGCCAGATACATCAGCATTTATTGGGATGATCATCTGGGTCTTTTTTTTTTTTCTTTTATTCTGTTAATATGGTATAGATTGATAATCATGTATTGAACCAACCTTGTATTCCTGGGATAAATCCTTAAATATTCCTTAGTCTTGATACATAATTCTTTTCATATGCTGCTAGATTCACTTTGCTAGAATTTTGAAAAGGTCTTTTGCATCTCTGTAAAGGATATTGATCTATGGTTTTTTTTTTTTTTAATAACTTTCTT
Organism: Felis catus; assembly: GCF_018350175.1. Lineage (NCBI taxonomy): Eukaryota > Metazoa > Chordata > Mammalia > Carnivora > Felidae > Felis > Felis catus. The sequence continues at coordinate 89,937,157 of NC_058370.1, forward strand.
TGTCTGCCTGTGGTATCAGGATAATACTGGCTTCATAGAATGAGTTAGGACATTGTCCCTCCTCTTTGATTTTTTTGGATGAGTTTGAGAAGAATTGGTGTTAATGATTGATACTTTCTTTAAATGTTTGGTAGAATTCATCAGTGAAGCTACTAGTCATGGGTTTTTCTTTGGGGGAAAAGTTTATTACTGATTCAGTCTTTTTACTGTAACTCTACTCAGATTTTCTATTTCTTCTTGAGTCATCTTTTTGTAGTTTGTGTGTTTATAAGAATTAATTCATCTCTTTGTTTTTCTAGTCACTACTCTATCTTCACTCTGATCTTTATTATTTACTTCTGCTTGCTTTGGTTTTAGTTTGCTCTTTTTTTACCCCTAATTCCTTACAGTTTAAAGTTATTGATTTTAAGTTATTATTCTGTGTAAGTGATGAATCACTAAATCCTACACCTGAAACTAATCTTACACTGTCTGTTAACTAACTGGAATTTAAATAAAAACTGGGAAGGAGGGGCACGTGGGTGACTCAGTCAGTTAAGTGTCCGGCTCTGGCTTAGGTTCTGATCTCACAGTTCGTGAGTTCGAGCCCCGCATCGGGCTCTGTGCTGACAGCTCAGAGCCTGGAGCCTGCTTGGGATTCTGTGTCTCCCTTGCTCTCTGCCCCTTCCCCACTCACTCGCACTCTCTCTGAAAAATAAACAAAATTTTTTTTTAATTTAAAAATTTTCTAAAAACTGGGAAGGAAAAAAATGAAAAAAAAATTTTTATGCTTATTCATTTTTGAGAGACAGAGACAGGGAGAGACAGAGCACGAGGTGGGAGGGGCAGAGAAAGAGAAGGAGACACAGAATCTGAAGCAGGCTCCAGACTCCAAGCTGTCAGCACAGAGCCCAACTTGGGGCTGGATCTCATGAACTGTGAGATCATGACCTGAGCTGAAATTGGACACTTAACCAACTGAGCTACCCAGGTGCCCCTATTATTCTTTTTTTTTTTTTTTAATGTTTATTTATTTTTGAGAGGGGGGGGCACAGGGGAGGGGCAGAGAGAGAGGGAGACACAGAATTGGAAGCAGGCTCCAGGCTCTGAGCTGTCAGCACAGAGCCTGACGTGGGGCTCTAACTCACAAACCGTGAGATCATGACCTGGGCTGAGGTCGGACATTTAACCGAGTGAGCCACCCAGGTGCCCTCTTATTATTCTTTTTTAATACAGGTATTTACCACTATAAATTTCCTCTGAGCCCTGCTTTTGCAAATATAAATTTTTTTCTAAACTCTGCCTTCACTGCCTTCCAAAGTTTTTGTATGTGTTTTCATTTTCATTCATCTTAAAGTATTTTCTAATTTTCCTTGTAATTTCTTTTTTAACTATTAATAGTTTGTTTAATTGCCACATTTTTGTTTATTTTCCAAATTTCTTTTATTATTTCTAGTTTCATTCCATTGTGGTCAAAGAATATATTTGGATATATAATTCAAAGTATTTGAGTCCTTTTAAATTTATAATGACTTGTTTTTTTACCGTGTTATATAATCTCTTGTGAAGAATTTTCATGTGCACTTGAGAATTATGCTGTTGTTTAGAGTGTTCTGTTTATGTCTATTAAGTCTATTTGGTTTATAGTGTTATTCAAGTCCTCTGTTTTCTTACTGGTCTTTTATCTAGTATTTCTATCATATTGGAAGTCATGTATTGAAGTCTGCAACTATTAATGTGGAACTGTTTCTCCATTCAGTTCTGTCCATTTTTGCTTCATATATTTTGAAGCTCTGTTATCGGGTATGCATATGTTCCTAATTGTTATACTTCTTTATGAGTTGACCGTCTTATCAATAAATAATCCCCTTCTTTATGTCTTATAATAATTTTTAATTCAAATTCTCTTTTGTTTGATATTAGTAGAGCTACCCAGCTTTCTTTTCATTGCTACTGTTTGTGTGGAATATCTTTCCCATCCTCTTTCTTTCTTTCTTTCTTTCTTTCTTTCTTTCTTTCTTTCTTTCTTTCTCTCTCTCTCTCTCTCTCTCTCTCTCTCTCTCTCTCTCTCTCTTTCTTTCTCTCTCTCTCTCTCTTTCTTTCTTTCTCTTTCTTTCTTTCTTTTTTCATCCTTTTACTGTGTTTTTGGATCTAAAGTCAGTGTCTTTCAAAATGGAGTGCGGAATGGGGGACGGTGAGGGGATGGCAGTTTGGGCTCTATATCTTTCTGTGGGGTTGGTTGAAGACCCTGTCCTTCTCTGGTGGGTGCTGTGGAGGAGACCAGAGCAGAATGATTTCATTCCATTAATAACATCTGGTAAAAACAGTATGGCACCAATAACATTTCCAATACCAGCTGCCACACACTGAAAATAATAAGTGGACATTTGCCAGGATGGACTTTGTAATAAGGATAGGATTGGGGTCAGCTTTCCTGAGCATGGATTTCTTTCTCAGATAAAAGCCCTGTCTACATGAGTTCTGGAAGCAATGGTCTGGAATTGTAGGGTGTATTACCAGAACAATGTGCATATCTGACCCCTTCTGATGAAAGGAACTAGAGTGGCAGCAACAACAAATCCTGTTCTTGAATATATGACACTGAATCTAATTAAAATGGGCCAAAGCATCAATCCCACTCTGTGTCTTCATGTTATTTTAAATTACACTTGAGCCTTGAACAATAAGAATGTGAGCAGCATAGGTGTGAAATATCTACTTATATGCAGATTTGATGAATACAGTACTATATTTTCTCTTAATGATTTTTTAAGAAGTATTTTTATTTTTTAACGTTTGTTTGTTTTAGAGAGAGCAAGCATGTGTATGCACACGCACTGGGAAGGGACAGAATGGGGGGTGGGGGAGTGAATCTCAAGCAGGCTCAGAGCCAGAACAGAGCCTGATGTGGGGCTCAGTCTCACGACTGTGAGATCCTGACCTGAGCTGAAATCAAGAGTCAAATGCTTAACCAACTGAGCCACTGAGGTGCCCCTCTTACGATTTTCTTAATAATATTTTCTTCTCTGGGCACCTGGGTGGCTCAGTCAGTTAAGTGTCTGGCTTCAGCTCAAGTCATGATCTCGCAGTTCGTGAGTTTGAGCTCCACATTGGGCTGTCTGCTGTCAGCAGCCTGCTTTGGATCCTCTGGTCCCCCTTTCTCTCTGCCCTTCCCCTGCTCATGCTCTCCCTCTCTCAAAAATAAATAAACATTAAAAATTTATGAAAAGGGAAAGCTTCTTTAACAAAATATTTTCTTTTCTCTAGCTTACTTTATTATAAGAAGGTAGTGTGTAATATGTATAACATACAAAATATGTGTTAATCAACTATGTTATAAGGCTTCTGGGTCAGCAGTTAATTTGGGGGGAGTCAAAGTTACACATGGATTTTCTACCACCTTTAGGGGTCAGCACCCCTTTTTCCTGTGTTCAGGGGTCAACTGTATAAGAAAACAGCCTCAGTGCAGGTGTTTGTATGATCTTATTAAATTTGCCTTAGATTGGGGTGCCTTGTATGGCTCAGTCGGTTAAGCATCCAACTTCGGTTCAGGTCATGATCTCGCAGTTTATATGAGTTCGAGCCTCGTGTCAGGCTCTGTGCTGACAGCTCAGAGCCTGGAGCCTGCTTCGGATTCTGTGTCTCCCTCTCTCTCTGCCTGTACCTGACCCCCCCTCAAAAATAAATAAACATTTTTTAAAAATTAAATTAGCCTTAGATTTAAAAATGAATGAATGAAGTCTTTTTTTTTTTTTAATTTTTTTAACGTTTTTTATTTATTTTTGAGACAGAGACAGAGCATGAACAGGGGAGGGGCAGAGAGAGAGGGAGACACAGAACTGGAAGCAGGCTCCAGGCTCTGAGCCATCAGCCCAGAGCCTGATGCGGGGCTCGAACTCACGGACCCTGAGATCATGACCTGAGCCGAAGTCGGACGCTCAACTGACTGACTGAGCCACCTAGGCGCCCCAGAATGAAGTCTTTTTTAGACAACATATAAGTGGATTATGATTTTTTAAAATTCATTCTGCCATCTCTACCTTTGAATTCGAGTGTTTAATCTATTTACATTTAAAGGAATTACTGAAAGGAAAGGACTTAACTTAGACAATTTTGCCATTTCTTTATGTCTAACAGTTTTTCTTTTTCAATTCCTCTATCACTGCCTTCTTTTGTATTTAATTGATTTCCTATAATGAACCTATAATGAACCGTTTTGATTCCCATCTCATTTCCTCTCTTTTATATTTTTTAGTTATTTTGGGGGGATTACAGTTAACTCTTACACATATAACAACACATATGAAATGATGCCAATCTAGCCCCAGTAATATACAAAGCTCTGCTTCTATACCTCTCTGCCTCTCATTCTTTTGTTTATAGTCACATATTACATCTTTATACTTTCTGTGACCATTAACATAGATTTTTAATTATCTTTATGCATGTCTTTTAAATCTTACAGGAAGAGAAAGAGAAGTTAAAACCAGAAATATATTACTGACTTTTATATTTACCTATATATTTACATTTACCAGTGTTATTTCTTCATATTGCTTCATATGGTTTTATTTATTTCTTCACATGGCTTCACTTGTTGCCTCGTGTTCTTTCATGCTGAAGGAGTCCCTGTAGCACTTCTTGTAGGGAAAGACATCCAGTTATGAATTCTTTCAACTTTTGTTTATCTGGGAATGTCTTAATTTCACCTTCATTCTTGAAAGATAATTTTGCCAGATACAGATTTCTTTTTTTCAGTTTTTCATATCACTTTAAATACCATCCTACTGCCTGTTGGCCTCCATCATTTCTTATGAGAAATTGGCAGTTAATCTTACTGATGATCCTTTGTACGTTCTGAGTCTCTTAATTCTTACTGCTTCAAGATTCTGTCTTTATCTTTGTCAGTTAACAGTTTGGTTATTGTGTGTCTTGGTGTGGAACTTGTTTTACTAGGAGTTCATCGAACTTCTTCAATTTTAGATTCGTGTCTTTAATCAAGTTTGAGAAGTTTCCAACCATTATTTCTTCAAATATTTTTTCTGACTCTTTCTCTCTTCTTTTGACACTCCCACCATGCATATGTTGTAAGCTTGATGGTGTCCTATAAGTCTCTGAGACTCTGTCCATTTTCTTTGTTCTGTTTCCTTTTTGTCCCTCAGACTGAATAATTTCATTTATGCTGTCTTCAGGTTCACAGATTTCATCAAATCTGCTGTGAATTTTTTAGTTACTTTACTTTTCAGCTTCATAATTTTCTATTTGTTTCCTTTTTATTTTTCTTTATTTATTGATAGTCTGTATTTGGTGAGACATCATTCTCATTGTTTATTTGTCCATATGCCCTTCAAGCATATTTAGGACAGTTGATTTAAAGTCTCCATTTTCTTTTTCTTTTAAGTGACCCATACATTCTTGTTTGTTTGGATGCCTTGTAATTTCTTCTTGGAAGTTAGACATTTTGAATATCATAATATGTTGACTTTGGAAATCAGATTATTCTCCCCCTCCCTAGGATTTTGTTGTTACTGCTTATTGTGGTTTAAAATTATTGGTATGTTTAGTGATTTTTCTTTTTTTTTTTTTTAATTTTTTTTCAACGTTTTTTATTTTATTTTTGGGACAGAGAGAGACAGAGCATGAACGGGGGAGGGGCAGAGAGAGAGGGAGACACAGAATCGGAAACAGGCTCCAGGCTCTGAGCCATCAGCCCAGAGCCCCACGCGGGGCTCGAACTCACGGACCGCGAGATCGTGACCTGGCTGAAGTCGGACGCTTAACCGACTGCGCCACCCAGGCGCCCCATGTTTAGTGATTTTTCTAAACTATTTTTGTACAGACTGTGTTTCTGGTCTCTGATGTCTCTCTTTCTTTAGCTCATTAGTCAGCTAGTTGTTTGACTGATTGCCTTAAGTGCCTGGAACCAAAAAAGAGAAAGCAAAAAAGAAAGAAAGAAGGAAAGGAAAGGGGAAAAAATTACCCAGTTCCTTGTAGATTTTTTTGTGTATTAAGGAAGCCAGTGCTTAGGTAGGCTATTTACAACTCTACCTTAGCAAATTTCTAGCTTGCACTGAACCTACAGATCAGCCAGTTATGAAACATTATGGTCTTCTTGGGTCTTTTCTGAACATGCGTCTTGCCCTGTGCATGAGCTTTCTAGTTCCCCTGAGGTATATCGGAGATTTTCAAAGCCCCATTTCCCCAAAATTCTCACTGCTTTTTTCCCTGGCTTTCCATTTGCCTAGTGTTTCAACCAGCTGTTTTCTTTGTTTTTGTTTTTGCATCTAGCTTTCAATGTTTTCAAGGAAATTCCATCCTCTGAAATGCCCTAAGAGAGTTCCATGTTTAGTGAAACAAGATAGGCCCCTTGTGTCAGTTCTTCAGAGAATACTTAGGGAGGTTCAATGAAACAATTCCTTGGGAACAAGATACTACTCTGTGCTTCCTGTGGAAGCAAATACCTACAATGTGAATGCAGACAACTGCCAGAGAAGGGTAAATTAAAAACCTCAAAGCTCTCCTACCTTGTTTAGGTGGCTTTGCTCCTACTTAAGTTTTCACTTAGTTGCCGTAAACCTTTGACTATCTTCCACACTTGATGAGGTTGATTTTTTGACAGTTCTTGCCAGGTTTTTGTTTGTTTGTGTTTGTTTGTTTTGGTGTTTCTAGGGAAGGGACAGGTCCCTGGAGGTCCTTTTTCTACCAATTTGCTGACATCCCTCCAAGGTAGAGTTTTGTACCTTTCCCACAACAGCTACTGTTCCTTTTTCCTGGGTCTGCACTGTAATAGACACTTCCATAAAACTCTTCAATCTTTTTTCTGGTGGAGTTTGTGGAGAAATAGCAGCAAGAAGGTATGGAGTTCTCCAATTTCTGTAGCCCTCAAGGGCTTCACACTCTTACCAGTTTATACTTGGCCTCTACCACTTAATCCAGTCTCCATCCTTCTTGAGGGTTTCCAGTGGTATCTCCTCCAGATGATCTAGTGCTCATGTTTCATATCTCCCTACCGATGACATTTGCTCTTCAGATTTTGGGCTAACATTGACCTGACCTCAACTTTCTAATGGCTTCAAGAAAAGTCATGAACTTAAACTTGATATACTTTTGGTGGTGGTGTTATAAGGATGGGAGAGCTGCTTTATTCAACTCTTTAGATCCCCAAGTGGAAATGAGGTATACACATCCAGTAGATTTGTGGTATTTTTATTAGATTTATATTTGTGGTATTTTTATTAGTAGTACTTTCTAGATGTTCTGTAATTATACCTTTGGATTTGCTGTTTCAACCAAGAGAAAATTTTAGGGGATAATTTTTTTTTTTTTTGTATTTTTGTAAGATTGACTTTATTATCACTACATATGAACTTATAATTTTAATGTATTATGATCAGAGATCGTACTCAGTTCTATTTCTGTTTTAAGGATATATACACATTTTCTTTGTGGCTTAATGTATGAACAAGTACTCCAAGGGTGTTATAAAGGAGGTGGAGTCTCCATATAGGTTATGACATTTTAATTATATCTAGTAATTCACCTTTATTGATTATATTCTTTCCAAATGTTGGTTTCCTTGGTCTGTTAAGCACTTCAAAGAGTATATAGAGGTGCCTAGCTGACTCATTTGGTACAACATGATCTTGATCTTGGGATCTTGAGTTCAAGGCCCACATTGGGCGTAGAGCTTACTTTCAAAAAAAAGCTATGGTATTGTCATGCACAAGAGTTGCATAGACACATAAGGTTAAAATATTGACGGCAAATAAATGCGAAATGGAAAATAAGCTAAAAGAACATATTCGAAGGTTGATTTGTCTTTGTGGTAATTAAAGGTTTACATGTAGATGTTTGTCTTATGTTTGGCACATAAACATTCTTGATACATTTTTATTCACTGTGAATTGTACCATACAGCATTCAAAGTAAGTTTTATTTTCCATTTTTAATATGTTTGTCTTTGATTCTACTTCATCCAATGCAATTTTTAGAACTTTATATTTGCACAGTTTCTCTTTGCCCATCCTTCTACTTTTAGCTTTACTGGGTCACTTTGCTCAAGTGTAAGTTAACTTTTTTCTCCCCACTGAATTTGAGCGTTTTTCTTTTGGAGTGAATTTATTCTACCTAACTCTGAAGTTATAACAAATATGTTTGGTTTAAATTTTATTCTTATTTTTTCTTGTTCTGATAAATGTATTAAGTAAAAGGTTATTATACAAAATTCCATTTCAGACTGAGGCAAGTGAACTTTTTATGTGGTGAAAAAAAGAAAAGAAACATGACCAAAATTTTACCATCTTAACCATTTTTAAATGTAAGGTTCTGTACTGTTAAGTATATTCGCATTCTTGTGAAATAGTTTCCAGAACTTTTCATCTTATGATACAGAAACTCTGTACCCATTAAACCCAACAATTCCCTGTTTCCCTGAGCCCCTTGTTCTACTTGATTTTAGATAGTTTCATATAAGTGGAATCATACATTATTCATCTTTTAGTAACAAACTTATTTTACTCAGCATAATGTCTTCAAGGGTCATCTATGTTGTACTGTATGACATGATTCTCTTTTTAAGGCTGAATAATATTCCATTCCAATAATATTCCACTTTTGGTTTATCCATTCATCCCTCAATGGACCTTTACGTTGCTTCCACTTCTTGATTATTGTGAATAATGCTCCTGTGAACATGGTTGTGCAAATAGGCCTTCAAGACCTTGCTTCCAATTCTTTTGGATATATGTCTGCAAGTGGAATGGCTGGATTATATGGTAATTCTATTTTTAATTTTTTGAGGAACCCCCGTACTTTTTTGTAGCAGCTGTACCATTTTATAGTCCCACCAACAATGTGCAGTAGTTTCAGTTTCTCCATATCCTTGCCGACACTTATGTTTTTGTTGTTGTTTAGTAGCCATCCAAGTAAGTATGTAGTGGTATTTCATTGTGTTTTTTATTTGCATTTCTGTGACGATTAGTGATATTGGGCATCTTTTCATATGCTTATTGGCCATTATTATATCATTGTTGGAGAAATGTCTATTCCAGTCCTTTGCCCATTCTTGAAACAGGTTAAAAAAATGTTGTCATTGAGTTGTAGTTCTTTATGTATTCTGGACATCAACCCCTTATCAAGTATATAATTTATAAGTTTTTCTACCAGTCAGTGGGTTGCCTTTTCACTCTATTGATTGTGTCCTTTGATGCACAGATGTATCTAATATTGATGCAGTCCCTGTTGTCTTTTTTTTTTTTTTGTCTTTTTTTTTTTTGGCTGACATATCCAAGAAATCATTACCAAGTCCAGTGCCATGAAACTTTTCCCCTATGTGTTCTTGTAAGAGTTTTATGGTTTTAGGTCTTATGTTTAGGCCTTCACTCCATTTTGAGTTAATTTGGATGGTGTAAAGTAAGGCTCAACTTCATTCTTTGCAAGTAAATATCTAGTTGTGCCAGCACCATTTGTTGAAGAGAAATTTCCCCTTTGAGTAGTCTTGTCATTTTATCAAGAGTCAAAGATCCTTTGAGGATAGATCAAGGATTTATTTCTAGGCCCTCTATTCTAGTCCACTGATCTAGTTGTCTGCTTTTTTGCCAGTACTAACTGTAGTACTATAGTATGTTTTGAAATCAAGAAGTGTGAGTCCTTCAGCTTTGTTCTTCTTTTTCAAAATTATTTTGGTTTTTCAGGGTATTTTATCATTTTTAAGGATTTCCTGCTGTTTCCAGTCTTTTGTTCATTGCTGTATGATTTTCTTTGAGTTGAATTGTTTTTCTGACAACTTAGCAGCCATGTAATCTCATTAAGTACTCTGCTGAAACCACTCTCTCATCACTCTCGGGTATGAAATAGTATCTGTTGACTCCATCATATGAAAAATTAAACAATTGGTTGTACTTGTCCAGTTTCTCCCCACCTGCACTCACACACACACATACTTCCCCCAACTTGCCAATATTGTATTTTGTGAGTTTTGTCTCAGTTCATTATGGTAGTATTAACTACTCTGTTGACCAGCTTTATTTTTAAGAATTGTAACATACAACTTCCATATTGTAAGCAAAATCACCATGTTATATTAGTTATGTTTTTAAACACAGGATCAGCATTTACCATGAATCTTTTCATAGAACTGTTTATGAGTTTGTTAGTTTAAATTGTTCTGTTGTTAGGCTAGATTTTTAAAGAGTTGTTCAGGACTGAGCATCTCTTCAGTTCTTACAAATTTGAGACTATCTCTTTATGTAAGAACAGACAACTTGGTTGGATATAAAACTTTTGGATAATAATCCTTAATTCAAAATCTGTCAATTTTACTCCCCTTTTTCGGGGCACAAGCATTTAATGTTTCTGTGTCAGAGGCAACCCTGATATATTTTTCCTGTGGGGTCCTGGATTCCTATCATTTTTTTTTAAATTTAGTTTACTTTCCCAGGGTATGTATCAGTATTGGTTAGTGTCTCCTGATTTTTTTATTTTATTTTTTAATTTGTATTCAAGTTATAATATATAGGAGTAAAACCCAGTGATTCATCTCTCACATAGGACACCCTGTGCTCATCCCAAAAAGTTCCCTCCTTACTGCCTATTACTCATTTAACCCACTCCCTCACCCACCTCCAGCAACCCTCAGTTCATTCTCTGTATTTAAGAGCCTCTTATAGTTTGCCTCCCTGTTTTTATCTTATTTTTCCTTCCCTTCCCCTATGTTCATCTGTTGAATTTCTCAAATTCCACCTATGAGTAAAATCATATGATACCTGTCTTTCTCTGACTTACTTTGCTTAGCATAATGCCCTCCAGTTCCATCCACGTTGTTGCATGTGGCAAGATTTCATTCTTTTTTGTCACCAAGTAGTATTCCATTGTATGTATATGTATACATTGTGTGTATATTACATATTCTTAATCCATTCATCAGTTGATGGACATTTGGGCTCTTTCCATAATTTGGCTATTGTTGATAGCACTGCTGTAAACATTGGGGTGTATGTGCCCCTTCAAATCAGCACTCCTTTGAATAAATAGCTAGTAGTACAGTTGCTGGGTTGTAAGGTAGTTCTACTTTTAATTTTTTTAGGAACCTCCACACTGTTTTCCAGAGTGGCTGTACCAGTTTGCATTCCCACCAACAGTGCATGAGGGTTCCCCTTTTCCCACATCCGGCCAACATCTGTTGTTTCCTGAATTGTTAATTTTAGCCATTCTCACAGGTGTGAGGTGGTATTTCATTGCAGTTTTGATTTGTATTTCCCTGATGATGAGTGATGTTGAGCATCTTTTCATGTGTCTGTTTGCCATCTGGATATCTTCTTTGGAAAAGTGTCTGTGCATGTCTTCTGCCCATTTCTTCACTGGATTATTTGTTTTTCGGGTGTTGAGTTTGTAAGTTCTTTATAGATTTTGGATACTAACCCTTTATCTGATATGTCATTTGCAAATATCTTCTCCCATTCTGTCGGTTGCCTTTTAGTTTGGTTGATTGTTTCCTTTGCTGTACAGACGCTTTTATCTTGATGAGGTCCCAATAGTTCATATTTGCTTTTGTTTCCTTTTCCTTGGGAGACATGTCAAGTAAGAAGTTGCCACAGCTGAAGTCAAAGAGGTAGGTTACTAAAAAAAAAAAAAAAGAAAAGGGGCGCCTGGGTGGCACAGTCGGTTAAGCGTCCGACTTCAGCCAGGTCACAATCTCGCGGTCTGTGAGTTCGAGCCCCGCGTCAGGCTCTGGGCTGATGGCTCAGAGCCTGGAGCCTGTTTCCGATTCTGTGTCTCCCTCTCTCTCTGCCCCTCCCACGTTCATGCTCTGTCTCTCTCTGTCCCAAAAATAAATAAACGTTGAAAAAAATTTTTTTTTTAAAAAAGAGGTAGGTTACTGCTTGTCTTCTGTAGGATTTTGATGGTTTCCTGTCTCACATTTAGGTCTTTCATGCATTTTGAATTTATTTTTGCGTTCGGTGTTAAGAAGGTGGCCCAGTTTCATTCTTCTGCGTGTTGCTGTCCAGTTCTCCCAGCTCCATTTGCTAAAGAGACTGTATTTTTTCCATTGAATACTCTTTCCTGCTTTGTTGAAAGTTTTTTTAAATCAAATTCACATCCCATGCAGTTTACTCTTTCAAATATATAATTCATCGGCGTTTGGTATATTTAGAGAAGGTTGTACAACCATCGCCACTAAATCCAGAACATATTTGTCACACCAAAAAGAAACCCTATGTCCATTAACAGTCATTTTTCAGCCTCTCTTACCTCTTTCCACTCTCCAGCCATTAATCCACTTTCTGTCTCTGTGGATTTGCCTTTTCAGGACATTTCATACAAATGAATCATGTAATATGTGGCCTTTTGTGTCTGGCTTTCACTTAACATAGTATTTTCATGGTTCATCATTTTGTAGCATGAATCAATACCCCTTGCTTCTTACAGGTGAATAATATTCCACAAACATATAAAACATTTTGTTTATTCATGAATTGATGGACATTTAGGTTGTTTCTGCTTTTTGACCATTATGAAAAATGCTGCTATAAGCATTAATATATAAGTGTTTGTGTGGAACTGTGTTTTCGGTTTTCTTAGGTATATACCTAATAGAATTGCTGGACCATGTTTAACCTTTTGAGTGGCTGCACCATTTTACATTCCCACCAGGATCATATTCCAATTTCTCTATATTCTTGTCAACACTTGGTATTGTCTGTCTTTTGATTATAATCATCCTAATGGATATGAAATGGTATCCCATTGTATTTTTAATTTGCATTTCCCTAATAACTATTGATTAACATCTTTTCATATACCTTTTGGCCATTTGTATATCTTCTTCAGAGATATGTCTATTCAGATCTTTAAAAGGACTATTAGATTTTTAAATTGGGTTGTCATTTTAGTACTGAGTTATATTTCTTTATATATTATTTTTTTAAGTTTTTATTTAAATTCTAGTTAGTTAACATACAGTATAATATTAGTTGCAGGTGTACAGTATAATGATTCAACACTTCTTTTTAAGTTTATTTATTTATTGGAGGGGGGCGGTGTGAGCAGGGGAGGGACAGAGAGAAAGGGAGAGAGAGAATCCCAAGCAGGCTCCACACCAGAGTGTGGAGCCTGATGTGGACCTCAAACTCACGAACCATGAGATCATGACCTGAGCCAAAACCCAGAGTTGGGACACTTACCTGACTGAGCCACCCAGGCACCCTGTGATTTGACACTTCTGTACATCACCTGGTACTCATCACAGTACACTCCTTAATCCCCATCACCTATTTAACCCATCCCCCCACTCACCTCCCCTCTGGTAACCATCAGTTTGTTCTCTATAGTTAAGGGTCCGTTTCTTGGTTTGCCTCTCTTTTTCCCTTTGCTCATTTGTTTTGTTAATTAACTTCCATGTATGAGTGATACCATATGGCATTTGTCTTTCTCTCACTTATTTTATTTAGCATAATACTAGCTCCACGTACATCATTGCAGATAGCAAGATTGCATTCTTTTTATGGTTGAGTAATATTCCCTTTAAAAGTTTATTATTTGAGGGGCGCCTGGGTGGCACAGTCGGGTAAGCGTCCGACTTCAGCCAGGTCACGATCTCGCGGTCCGTGAGTTCGAGCCCCGCGTCAGGCTCTGGGCTGATGGCTCAGAGCCTGGAGCCTGTTTCCGATTCTGTGTCTCCCTCTCTCTCTGCCCCTCCCCCGTTCATGCTCTGTCTCTCTCTGTCCCAAAAATAAATAAACGTTGAAAAAAAAATTTTTTTTAAAAGTTTATTATTTGAGAGAGAGAGAGAGAGAGAGAGAGAGAGAGAGAGAGAATGCAAGTGGGGGAGGGGCAGAGAGAGAGGTAGAAAGAATCCCAAGCAGACTCTGCACAGAGCCCAGTGCAGGGCTCGATCTCACGAACCGTGAGATCATAACCTGAAATCAAGAGTCGAACGCTTAACCAACTGAGGCACCCTGGCACCCGAGTAATATTCCATTGTGTGTTTATATATACACCACATCTTTATCCTTTCATCATTTGATGGACACTGGGCTGTTTCTGTAATTTGGCTATTGTAGATAATGCTGCTGTAAACATTGGGGTGCATGTATCCCTTTGAATTAGTGTTTTTATAATTTGGGGGGTAAAAACCCAGTAGCACAATTACTAAGGTATTCTGTTTTTAACTTTCTGAGAAACTTCTTTACTGTTTTCCACAGTGGCTGTGCCAGTTTGCATTCTCACCAGCAGTGCAAGAGGTTTCTTTTTCTCCACATCCTGGACAATACCTGTTGTTTCTTGTGTTGTTGACTTCAGCCATTCTGACAGATGTGAGGTGATCGCTCATGTCTATTCATGTCTTCTGTTTTTCATTTCAAAAGACTTCTTCAATCCGTAATCTACTGGCTGAGTTCTCTTAATTTTTTATAAAATTTGTTTTCTGTTGTAGTAGTTTAATGCTATTATTTTTGTCCTCAGTTTTCTTCCTTAGTGACTGTCTTTTGTTCTCCAACACAAAGGAGATACTCATTAATTGACAAATTGTGTTAATTTTGTCAGCTGCCTCTTAATCTCCTTCTATTATTTTAGTTTATCTTGGATCTATTTCATTAGGTCCATATTCTTTTTAATTTTGTCTAGAGCGAGAGCACAAACTATTTATTGGCTGAAATGTGGGAACCATTAATGTACCCACAAAGAATGTGGTTGAAATCTCTGTACTGTTTTATTACCGGTTTGCAAGATACTGCCTCAAATCCTCTTCCCAGGACACGAACCTGAAGACTAATTGTGTATGGCTTTTGTTTCTTTTACCTCTCAGAGTTTGGGAAAGCAAGGGGATAGTAGATAATTCTAGGACTCTGGAAAGCTATGGTAGGTGACATTTTTCTTTGCCATTGTTAAAAAAGTTGGAAACTGGTGGCCACTTTACCAAGTATGGAAGTAAGGAAAGTATCTAGCTCTATAGGACATGCCCTTGGGGTTTTATTGTACTGTTTTAGAGTCAGCTGATGACTGCTTTCATGGCATTGTCATGTGGTCATTGAAATGGCTGGGCCTTATTTTTTTCTAGTAAATGTTAGTAATGCAACTAAGATATTTAGACTGAGGAGATTATTTCCCATACCTTTTTCTGACTTCTTGGCCAGAAGACGGTATTTGGTAAATCATTCTGGCTATGGCAGAAGGTGCTATTTTTTTTTTTTTTTCCCACTAGAAGCATGTCTCCAATTGGGATATTTCTCTTTTTTCTCTTTCCTCTGAGCAACTTACTGCCTCAGTTCCTTCCCTGAGAGATCAGTGCAGTATTTTGAATTTAATGGACTTTCCTTTTACCCTTTTGCATGATCCTTTGTGTAGGAAGAGCTTTGTGATGGCTTCTTAATTTTAGTCCCAGTTTTTTCTATAGACATTACTTCTGCAATTTTGTGGTATGAGTTGAGTCCTTTCCCTAGGTCCAAATATTCTTTTCATTTTTTGCTTTTGTGTTTCATTTACGGAAGAAGAGGTTCATTAAGCCTGTCAGTGTGCTATCATATTTTCTAAAATCCATTTATCTGTTTTCTCAGTGTTTCTCTGTGTCTCCTATATTCAATTTCTTCCTTTTCTGTAGGCTCCTTCCTCTCAACTAGAACCATGCTTATGTTTTTCCTCATTATAGACTGTGGAGGACTTGCCAGTCAGGATAGTTTCTGTGGATGCTTCTACCACTTTATATCTTGCTCTTATTACCAAATATCTTGTCAAAAGGATATCTCTTTATTTCATTTGAATATAAAGGTAAAAAGGTAACTAAATATGAAGAATTCAGATAATATAAAGACCTTGGAAGTCATAAGTCTCATCATTCTGAAAGAGTCATGTTTAACATTTTCACAAATGAGCTTCCAGGTTTATATTTTATGATTCACACACCCACTGCTGATCCTGGATATATTTCATTAGGCCCATGCTCTACTGTAGCTAAATACCAAAAGAAGAGGCCTCCATCAGAGAATGAAACAAGAGCTTTATTAGTGTTTGATTACATATTAACCAATATTTCTTATATTTTATAGTTTTTACAATCATGCTTATATATAGAAACAAGAGTCAAAAAACTGAAATCACAGTATGTATGTTGTTTTGAAGCTGTACACTTAATATATCATAGACATCATTTTATTTTTTAATTATTTTAATAAAAAGACATGTAGTCATTTTAATGACTTTATGAGTTCCATTGTATAAGTATAGTATTTGTCTAATTAGTTCCCTAATGGCAGGTATTTAAATTGCTTTGAATTTTTCTTTATCATAACCTGCACTTTGATGAGTAGTCCTCTTATATCTTTATGAATTTTTCTATTTCCTCAAGATACATTTCTAAATTTGGAGTTTCTGGGCATTAAAAGTGTTTAATCCACACTACTAAATTGTCCTCCTTAAATATTGAATCAATTATTTGTTCACCAGTAGTGAATAATTATAGCTTGGTCAGTACCTACAAGTAACATTCTTATTAATGTCTGCCAATCAGGCCGGTTCTTGTTTACATTTCTTTAACTACATCCACTAAGTTTTTATTTTTGTGTGTGTGTTTATTGACCATTTATACTTCTTATTTTATGAGCTACCTACCATGTCTTTAACCCAGGTTTTCTTAGGGTAATTTTTTCTCTTAAACATGTGTACCCAGGATATTTTTTAATTCTTTGTACAGATGAGGGTTTAGGAGTCAATATAAGGGGATAACAGCAGCTGCCTGCCCATCCTTCCCCTCTTCCTTTGATGACCCGTCATCTCCTTTCTGTGACTCACTTCCTCTGTGCCTCTCTCCACTGTGTGCAATCTGTCTGTCTCTGAAGTTCATGTTTCCCTCTCACTACTGTATCTTTGTGCTCTGTCTGCTTCTCTCTTCTTTCTTTCTGCCTCTGTGCACCCACACTCCATACACTTTTTCTCCCCACCCCCATGCTGTCTGTCGTCCTATTGTCTCTGCTGTGTGTCTCTTGTTTCTGTGGTTACTCCCCTCCTCCTCCCTCTCTGTCATGTTCCTGCTATGTCTGTGCATATACATGCTCTTCCTCTCCCTCTCTCCTCTCTTTTTCCTTTCTCCCTTCTTTCCCCATCTATTTTTCTCAATATCTGGTTGTGCACTTGAGTCCAAGAAGAGGGGTAGTTTACTACTGCCCATACAAAAAAAGAAAAGTCAATTATCAAGTGAATATGAATTATTTCTCTGTTTTTGACCTCTCATTACCTCCAGTTGCCCATGTTTCCAGCAGTTGGGCAAATGAACAACACAAACTACCAAAGAGGCCTCCATGAGAGAATCAAATGAGAGCTTTTATAATATTTAGTAAATGTTTACCAGTGATTAATAGATTTTTATATAACAGGCTGAGTTTTACACCAGTCTTTACAATCACACTCATATATGGAAAGAAACAAAAGTCAAAAGCAGATTCTTGGAACCCAAAAATAAGTGTCATTATACATTAAGAGATCAAAAGCAAGATATAAAGCCATATATTTAATATATACATGTATGTGTGTGACTGGAACAAAATATTAACAAACTATTTAAAATTGTGGCATTATAAATGTCTTCCTTTATAATGTTCTGTGTCTTTTGATACAACTTTTACAAGAAACATATTTTCTAATAAGGCACCATAAAATTTGTTTTTGTTTGACATTAATAAAAAAGTGAGGTAAGCCAATCTAATCAAACAAACACAGAATGTTAGTTACGAGCTGGAAAGGAGGATTTTCAAGCTTTTCATTTTGTTCTAGTGTCTGCCTAAAATACCTATTTGTACCTCCAATCTAGTCATAATAAATCTTTCTAGAAGCAGAGAAGAATAGGATCAGAAAAGTATTACATACCATAATATGGCAAGATAAAGTAAAACAAATTTTTAACCTTAGGTTCTGAGGGTTGAGTTGAATATGCTCCTAGGGTCATGGCTTCACTTTTAAAATTTTATCCCCACATTGCATCCTCATTCCTATTTTTCCATAGGCAACTGGTCTTGTTATATAAATATATTTTGGCTTACAAGAACTCTTACAAAATGTGTATTCTTCATGTGCGTGTCTTCATTTTATATAAAAACCATATCATGTTTTCTTATTTTCAATAAGCATTATATTTTTTATGTTTTTAACATTTATCTACATTGCTATATGTACATCTAATCAGGTTTCTGATCATTGCATCATACTCCATTGAGTGCATCTACCAGTTTACTGATGCATTTTCCCTGTGATGGGCACCCAGGTTGCTGCTGACTCCCAGCACCACAGAAAAATGGGAGTGCACACCTTGTCCATACCCCCCGCCATTGGATCTGTATGAGACTGTCTTTGGAATATATACCCAGAAGTGGAATTCTTGGATCATAAGCTATATAAGTTTCCTACATTAGTACCAAACTGCTTTCCAGTTCATATCCTAACTGCAATGCATGGAAATCCGTATATTTCTACTTCTCTGCCAGTAATTTCTGGTTTGGCCAGAAGATTTAGAAATACAAATTTCTAGGGGCACCTGGGTGGCTCAGTCGGTTAAGCGGCCGACTTCATCTCAGGTCATGATCTTGCGGTTTATGAGTTTGAGCCCTGCATCTGGTTCTGTGCTGACAGCTCAGAGCCTGGAGCCTGCTTTGGATTCTGTGTCTCCCTCTCTTTCTCTGCCCCTCCCCCACTCAAGCTCTGTCTCTGTCTCAAAACGTTAAAAAAATTTAATAAAAGGTATATATATATATATAAATGTCTATACCAAGGATCTTTCCCCCCCATTTTTATTTTTTTTTCAACGTTTATTTATTTTTGGGACAGAGAGAGAGAGAGAGACAGAGCATGAACGGGGGAGGGGCAGAGAGAGAGGGAGACACAGAATCGGAAACAGGCTCCAGGCTCTGAGCCATCAGCCCAGAGCCTGATGCGGGGCTCGAACTCATGGACCGCGAGATCGTGACCCGGCTGAAGTCGGACGTTTAACCGACTGCGCCACCCAGGTGCCCCTCCCCCCCCCCCCATTTTTAATTAAATGTTACTTGTCTTGAGAATCTACCCTATCCCCACTATAAATGTCAAAGGAGGAAAGAGTCTTTTAGAGACTTCCAGAATTACTGCCGCACTTTCAACCAGAATACATTTGTTCATTCAGCCAGATGCAGTTATAAGATAGAATGTGACAAGTACAAAAGTGGGATACTTTAATTGATTTTTTCAGCTATTGACATGTAACAGATAAAAAAAGATATGAAAGATTTTACTAGCAATATTAACAAGTGTGATTTAGAATATCTATATAAAACTTCATTCTCAAAACGCAGCATCCACACTTGTTCCAAATGCCCATGGAATATTTCCAAAAATTAATTTTACTTAGGCAAAATGTTGATAAAGCCCCAAAGTAGAAGACTAATAACTGTGCTTATATTTTCTAACCACAATGCAATAAAGTTGGAATTTAACAACTATATATTTTTTTCATTAAATAATTTTAAAACATTCTAAACAAGTTCAACTAGGAAATAATTGAAATAAGTCTTCGAGTATGGAAGAAGACTAACAAACAAGGAATTCAAGAAGTAATTAATAAAGTGGGAAATATATTTTAAGGAAGGCACTTGTGATGAGCACTGGATGTTATATGTCAATGATGAATCCCTAAATTCTACTCCTGAAATTAATATTATGCTGTATGTTAACTAACTGTAATTTAAATAAAAACTTGAAACAAACAAAAAATCTAAATAAAAATATATAAGTAAATGAAAATTTTGAAAAAGTTTTAATAATTATAATAAATATGGGGTGCCTGGATGGCTCAGTCAGTTAAGCATCTGACTCTTGGTTTTGGCTCAGGTCATTATCTTGCAGTTTGTGGATTTGGGCTCCATGTCTGGCTCTGTGCTGGCAGCACAGAGCCTGCTTAGGACTCTCTCTCTCCCTCTCTCTCTGTCCCTCCCCACTTGCACTCTCTCTCTCTCTCAAAATAAATAAACTTTAAAAAATAATAAAATAGGGGCGCCTGGGTGGCTCGGTTGGTTAAGTGTCTGACTTCGGCTCAGGTCACGATCTCACAGTGCATGGGTTCAGGCCCCACACCTGGCTCTGTGTTGACAGCTTGGAGCCTGGGGCCTGCTTTGGATTCTGTGTCTCCCTCTCTCTCTCTCTCTGCCCATGCTCTGTCTCTCTCTGTCTTAAAAAATATAAAACATTTAAAATAATAATAATAATAATAAAATATAAAAATGAGAACAAAAAAAAGAAAATATATAAATATCAATCCCTAAAACTGATCAATATAACCAAGATCTGATTCTTTGGAAAAAACCAGTAGACCAAATCTCTGGTTATCCTGACCATGGCAAACATAAGCGAGATGGAAGGGTGTAACCACAGACTGAGGTGGTTTCCTTCAAAAAGACTACTGTATGTAACTTTAGGCTGATATATATCTAAATTTAGATGGATGATTTTCTAGGAGTCTATAAATTGAGAAAATTGATCAAGAAGTTTTAAATCAGGAAGCCTGGGTGGCTCAATTAAGATTTGGCTCAGGTCATAATCTCATGGTTCGTGAGGTAGAGCCCCGTGAAGACTCTCTGTAATCTAAAGCCCTCTGCATGCGCTCTAGAAATTTGTCACAATATATGTTCCCACCAAAAAGTATAAGCATATGTGTCTCTTCACTCTCTTGCCAACTACGGGTAGTATCAGTCTTTTTAATATTTGCTAATCTGATGTGTGGAAAAACTCATTGCTTTAAAATGCATTTTTGGGGCGCCTGGGTGGCGCAGTCGGTTGGGCGTCCGACTTCAGCCAGGTCACGATCTCGTGGTCCGGGAGTTCGAGCCCCGCGTCAGGCTCTGGGCTGATGATGGCTCGGAGCCTGGAGCCTGTTTCCGATTCTGTGTCTCCCTCTCTCTCTGCCCCTCCCCCGTTCATGCTCTGTCTCTCTCTGTCCCAAAAATAAATAAACGTTGAAAAAAAAATTTTTTTTAAATAAAATGCATTTTTTTTACATTAGGTTTCAGGGATTGCCATTTACATTTCTTATTTTGAGGGCTACTTATTTATATCCCTTGTCCATTTTTCTTCGAAGATTTTTTTCCTATTCTCAAGATTAGTTATATTTTATTAATATTGTAATAGTATTATGTATTCAACTTATTTCTTTGTTCCATTCTATGAAAGATCTTCCCAACCTCAAGATTATTTAAAAAAATAATTCTTCTGGTTTTTTAAAATATTTTTTAATGCATTTAAATCTTTAATCTACATGGAATATATTCTGTGAATATAATTTTATTTCCAGATGTTTAGCTAATTGTCAGTAGATATTTTTAAATAAGTAAGTGATATTCACAATTTATTATAAAAATCTAATATTCTTTTGTTAAGCTGGACTCTAATCAGTTGGACTTGGTAATTAATAGCCATGTTTCTTCTGAAATTTTTACCCAGAACAACTGAAATAATATGTGAGCACTCTATTAAAATGGAGAGCTCTGAAAAAGGAAACTAATTTTGATCGAAATATGAAGGAATTTCATTTATTAAACTTGAAGTTAGATCAGAGCATCCAAGTGAAAATAACAAATATAGATATATCTGACCTCATGAGTATGTCATGAGTGAAATAAAGATTTTAGAATCATTTATGTAAAGGTGATCATAATCCTCATGAGTATTAAATCCAAGAGGAAAGATACTTGAGAGAATGCAGAGAAGAAAAAGAGGGCCACTTCCAGACTGTAAGTTTTCAAACCTAATAGAAAATTCTTTGGGACCCCTGTCCTCTTGCTCTACAGCCCTACACAAGACTTTCATAATCATTTGTTAACCTTCTAGGTTTTCCCCTACATTAATTGAGGACTTTAGCTCTGTTCGTTTTCTTTCTTTCTAGCCTAAGTCTTGCCATTATCTGGGGAACTTTACTATGCTGTCAGAGTTTCTTGACCTCAGTTCTTTTTTTTTTTTTTTTTTAATTTTTTTTTCAACGTTTATTTATTTTTGGGACAGAGAGAGACAGAGCATGAACGGGGGAGGAGCAGAGAGAGAGGGAGACACAGAATCGGAAACAGGCTCCAGGCTCTGAGCCATCAGCCCAGAGTCTGACGCGGGGCTCGAACCCACGGACCTCGAGATCGTGACCTGGCTGAAGTCGGACGCTTAACCGACGGCGCCACCCAGGCGCCCCTTGACCTCAGTTCTAATGACTGGTACTTCCATTATATTTTAACCATCAAGTCTCATGGCCATTTTTTGAATTTGGGCAAAATGCAGAATCATTCTGGCTCTGCAACCTTTACTCACTCATGTACCAAAAAAAACCTTTCTGGGGATCTATTAGCCAGGCACAGTGCCTTTTTAATTTTCTAAGGAGGATTTTTCATAGTTACCATCTGCCAGACTTGCAGAAATAAATGACCTGTTCTGATTCTCTAAAGGTGACTAACAGACAGTTATCACCTGAATTCCTGTTTTTGTACACTTTAATCTTGTCTCTAGAAATTAAATCTATATCAAAATGTTGTGTTTTACACAGACACTTTGTGATTGTGTCACCCTTTCCTGGTTGGTAAATTTTATTATTGAAACTACAGTTGACAGTTTGATCTGCACATATCTAAAAAACACTTCACAAGAAAAGACTGTCCTTTGGTACCATAGACTATAGTTCTGATAAGACTTTGACTCTGTCTTATCAGTATGTACCTCTGGTTCTAAACTTCAGTGGTTATAAATTAACTAGCATAAACCCATTCCTCTGAAAGAAAAGCATCTCCTAGCAGTCATCTGACTGGCAGAATGTCAACAGGAACAAGTTGCCTATATGAAGAATAGCCATATAGGGTCATGAAAGAAGACATGGCCTTCCTCCTATATTGGATATGTCTTGCCAAGCTCAATTTCCACCAAAAAAAAGTAATTTTGGTGGGTGCCTGGGTGGTTCAGTTGGGTTAAGCGTCTGACTCGATTTCAGCCTAGGTGGTGATCTCACAGTCATGGGATCAAGCCATGATTCTCTTGCTCTCCCTCTGCCTCTCCCCCCTCTAAAAAAATGGTAAATTTTTAATTGAAAAGCTTTTTTGAAGAGGGTCTATCTGAAGATGTCTCTGATCAATAAATGTGGGAACGAATCCCACCTAGATTTTAATTAAACTGAAAAGTATTACAAAAAGCCTGACACATCTCTGAGATGGTAGCAGTTCCTGTTGTGGAATAAGACATCAGCAGGTGACTTTGCTATCATAATAATAGAAATTAAAACAGAAGCAGGCAGCCAGACAGCATGTATCTCCTTCTGAGACTCTCTGCAACAGAAAACATAAACCATGGTGGTTGATAATGTCAGTTGATTTGTAGTCACTTAAATCTTTTCATTGTAAGCCTCACTGTAGAGGACTGAGTGGGCTGATTCACACGCAGGCGCTGAAGGATGACAGAATCATCTGAGGAGATGCCTGAGACTCTCCCGTGGACTAAGGTGAATAACTGTTGTGGTTTACCAACAGCATCTGTAAATGAATTCAGCAAAAATGATGTTCAGTCCCTTGGTAGGTCATCAGCACAGATTGTGAGACACAGCGAGACCTGTGCATGTGATGATTGTTGTGACTCAGTGTGGAAGTCAACATGGCGTGATTGCATGATTCTGACGGTTTGCACTGGCCCTCGCCATAGCGTGTGTAGTGCTACATCATGCCTACAACATCCAGTGCCCACATTTTTGTTGGGTTTGTTCATGCTTTGTTGTATGATAATGACACTGTTGCTCCCCTTTCATTGCTCTTGTATCACTGCTTTAGTAACAAGATGGGGACCATAAAACATGAGAAGCTTTTTCCTCCAAGTAAGGCTTCATAATCTACATTATTTTAGTTTGTGTAGTGAATAAACACTTTACAGCTTTTTTTGAGATCTTTCACATACCATAAAATTCACTTATGTAAAATGTACAGTTTAGTGGGTTTTAGTATTATTCATGGGGTTGTGCAACCATCACCCCAATCTAATATTAAAACATTTTCAACACCCTCTAAAAACACCCTGTACTCATTAGCAAAGTCACCCTGCATTTCTCCCAACCTCTTACCCCTGCCCCAGCCCCTGGCTGTGGTTACTAATCTACTTTCTCTAGATTATTCTGGACATTGCATATAATAGAATCATACAATACGTGTATGTATTGTATGTATGACTGGCTTGTATGTATTGTATGTGTATGTATTTTGTGACTGGCTTCTTTCGCTTAATGTTTTTAAGGTTCATCTACATTGTAGCAGTGTATTCATTACTTTTTATTGCCAAATAATATTCCATTGTATGAACATTCCATTACATGTTTTATTCATCCACTTAGTAAAAAAATATTTGGCTTTCTATTTTTTGGGGTATTATTAACAAGGCTGCTGTGAACATGCATGTACAAGTTTTTGTGTGGACGTATGTTCTCATTTCTTTTGGGCATGTGCCTGGGAGCGGATATATGCTGGAGCATATGGTAGCTCCACATTTAACCATTTGAGGAACTGCCAGGGTGTTACCTAAAGTATTGTCACCATTTTGCGTTCCCACCAGCAGTGTATGAGGGTTCCAATTTCTCCACATCCTTGAAAACACTTGTCTTTTTCTGTCCTTTTGATTTTCACCATCCTAGAGGTCTAACTAAATCTATTTTGTTGAGAGGGAATATTTTTTAGACTATTTTCTATTTTTAAATATTTTACTTTTTATAGGCAGGAATTAACATGAAAGAGATTTGAACTAGAAACACACACACACCAAGGCTCGCCTTTGGACCCGATGTAGATGTGTTTTTTACACCCATTGGTGCATACCATGACTGGTTGTATACTATGGATGTTGAAGAGACTGGGGCTTGAAGGGACCGTCATTTCTGCTGCATTTGCATCATAGGGCACTCCAGCATCTACTTGCGGACAGCTCCACTGCTCCCTGACTGCGCATGAGCAGCTTGTCCATGTGTATGAGACTCTATTATTGAAGGTCTTAACTTCTAGAGACCCAAAACCTGCAATCATTGCACTCCCTGGCTCTGTTCCTGGCTCTGTTTTCAGAAGGCACAGAAAATAGGTCTAATTTTCTTCCTCTCGGGTTCCTGCTTCCTTCCCAAAAGTGTTTTCTCTCAGGTCTTCACTCTGAACCATTTTTCACAGGTCATGCTTCCTTACCCCACCTCACTTCCTATAAATTGTCAGCTTTCCTGGGTCTACTAAGTTTGCTGATATCTTATTTTTAAACATTTCTCTTTGAACTAAGCGTGTTGTGCTTCAGATGGTGAGAGCATGTTGACAGAGCAGATTTATCACCTTCCTTTCTGTGGCTAGAACATTTCTATGTCCTAACATATGTTTTACTTCTGTTGAGCTCACCAGAGCCATGAAACTTCTATTGCCACACTCTTCTCGGTTTTATTTTCACTATTTTTGTTTTATTTTCGTTTCTTAAACTGATAATACAATCACATGATACAAAATTTTAAATGTATAAAAGAGTATTTGATAGTGTCCTTCCCACTCCTGTACCTTGGACACCTACCTAGCTCTCCTTTCCAGAACTACTCAGTATTACTAGTTCTTGCGTATCTTCACAGAGATTTTTTTTTTTTTTTTTTTTTTTTAAGCAGCTTAGTTGAACCTGCATGGCTCAGAAGGTTAAGCATCTGACTTCGGCTCAGGTCATGATCTCACGGATTGTGAGTTCAAGTCCCACATAGGGCTCTGTGCTGAGAGCTTAGAGCCTAGAGCCTGCTTCAGATTCTGTGCCCATCCCTGCTCGTGCTCGCTCGCTCGCTCTCAGATGAAGAAACATTAAAAAATTTTTTTTCAAATAAAAGTAAAACAGCTTGGTTGAAGTATAATTTACATACCATAGAATTCATCCATTTTAAGTGTACAGTTATTTTTAGTGAAGTTACAGAATTGTGTAGTCATCACCATAACCCAGTTTCGGAACATTTCTGTCACTCCAAAAAGGTCGTTTGTACCTGCTTGTTATCAATCCACATTCCCAGCCCCAGACAACCTCTAATATGCCTTCTGCCTTTTCTGGACATTTCATGTAAATAGAATCATACAATATGTAGTCTTTTGCATCTGGCTTCTTTGGCTTAGCACGATGTTTTCAAGGTTCATTCATGTTGTAGCATGTATCAGTAGTTCCTTTTTATTGCTGATTAGTATTCCATTGTATGGATATACCACATTTTGTTTACCCAGTTCCCAGTTGGACATTTGGATTGTTTCATATTTTGGATAAGAATAATGCTGCTATGAATGTTTGTGTAAAAGTTATTGTATGGACATATGTTTTCTTTTGGAATTAGAAAATTAGAATTACCAGGTCCTGTGTGAAGTTTATGTTTAAGAAAATGCCAAAGTGTTTTCCAAAGTGGCTGTATGTTTTTACATTCCCACCTGCAGTATATAAAGTTTCTTATCTCTCCACTTCCTTGTCTACACTTAGAATTAGCCATCTTTTTTTATTATAGCCATAGTAGTGGGTGTGAAGTGTATCTTATTATGATTTTAATTTGTATTTTCCTTATGACTGATGATGTTGAACATCTTTTCGTATACTGATGAAAAGTATACTTTTCTGTCTTCTTTGGTGAAATATCTATTCAAGTCTTTAGCCCATTTTTAAATTACATATATGGAATGTCTCACTATTTATTTAGATCTTTAATTTCTTCCGCCAGTGTTTTCAGCATGTAAGCCTTGCACTTCTGTTGTTAAATTTATTCCTAAATATTTCGTTCTTTTTGATGTTGTTGTGAATGGGACTGTTTCCTTAATTTTTATTTTCAGATTGCTTATTGCTAGAATATAGAAATACAGTTGATTTTTTATCTTGTCTTATATCTATAATCTGGCTAAACTTATTAGTTCTAATACTTCTTTATGGATTCCTTAGTATTTTATTTGGACAGAATCATGTCATTTGCAAATAAAAACAGTTGTACTTCTTCCTTTCCAATTTAGGTTCTTTTCTTTCACGGGTATTTTATCAATAAGAAAGCAAGTACCTGCATATGTTTTTGACCTTTTTTTTTTTTTTCCCCACAGACCTGGCAGCATACTTTGCTTTTTATACTTAATCTTTCCTGAAAGTCAGTCCATTTCAGTACCTCCTACAGCTGCAGAGAAGGTGTAGTATATTGCCAGTCAGTCATATCTTCCTCACCACATATTCATACGTTTTGGTTTTTTTTGACATCACAATAGTCTCAGTTTTATATGACTTTTATATTTTTTTTTTTACAACTTATATTCTAAATCATTTGTTCTTTCTAACACTTCTGTAATTTCAGAAATGCAAGTGCTCCCTTTTTGAGCCGGGTAAACTGGCACAGAGAGGGCAGTGATTATGCAAGTAGAGACAGCTGATAAAGGGAAGAGCTGAGACTGGCTTAGGCCTTTGGACTTCAGATGCACAGCTTTTCCTACTGTATCAAAGTTGCTGCCATTCCTCCTGCCTGATGTATAGGGCTTTACAATGATCCCTTGTTGGATTTGGCCCATCATTCCTGTTTATTATTTTGGATCTTGACAGTCATTTAGGCCCTCCCAGATATGCATTGTACAAGAAATCTCCTGCTGCCCATATCTCCAAGACATTGATATATAAAATGTTAAGAAGGAATAGCCGGAGCAAACCAAGCAACTGGACACAATAGGTGCTTAGTAAATATTTGCTGTTGAATGCAAGACATACCACTCATTAATAAAGGCCTCTCTCTGTTTTCATAATATTTGGGTAAGAATGCTTCAGCCACCTGTGGTTCTACCAACTTATTTTATCATTTAACCCACATAACTCCATCTTGCCCTCAAAGATGTCAGGAGAAGTCTCGTCATTTTAATCAACTCTAGCTGTCCTTGACCACACATTCTTTTGGTCTACCCGTCAGTGACCATATCTACTAGAAAAACCAGGCTAATCTGGCAAGGCTCGTTCTTCCTGCTCTTGAACACTGCCTGAAATGTGCCTATCTCTTTGACCTCTAAATGCTTGTAAATGATTAGATTGGTGATCCATTCTAGCACTTTATATGTCATCATTCTTAAACCCACCAGTTTGCAATGCTTATCTTTTTGAAAATCAAAACATTTCCTGTCCCGGGTCATTTAACTTAACGTGCTCTGTATCAAGTTTCTGAAAGAAACTGTTTCAAGTCTCCTGAAGGTCCTGGGATATAGTTTATTTAGTTCAGAGGAAGACACCCTGTTTCCTTTCCTGAGTTGGCTGTCAATTCACCTTTACCAAAATTGCTTAAGTAGACAAGCATCTGGCATTTATTCAAAATATAGATGCCCAGACCCCTCCCCTCGAGACTCCAATTCATTGTTCTGAGTTTGGACCCATCCTCCAGGAGATTTTTGTGACGAGCAAGCTTAAGAAATACTGTTTTATACTACATTTTGATAATCTTTCTGTCATTCACTAGCATTCCACCATCCACTTTAATCCATGAAGTTACCCTTCTTTGCTCTATTTGCTCTGAACCTAACTTAAAAGCCTTTTGGGCTCTTTTTAAAAAAAATTTTTTTTTTAATGTTTATTTCTGAGACAGAGAGAGACAGAGCATGAACGGGGGAGGGTCAGAGAGAGGGAGACACAGAATCTGAAACAGGCTCCAGGCTCTGAGCTGTCAGCACAGAGCCCGACGCGGGGCTCAAACTCACAGACTGCGAGATCATGACCTGAGCCAAAGCCGGACGCCTAACCGACTGAGCCACCCAGGCGCCCCCCTTTTGGGCTCTTTAATAATTTTTGCAATACTCCAGTTATTCAGGACTTCTCATGGGGCCTTTCAGCTCTTTGTATATTTACCCATGTATAAGTATCTGAGTCTGATCTTACTGGAAAGCACCTCTTTAGTCATTCCTGGCCCTCTTTATCTCTCATCAAAATTGTTTTGCACGTTTCAAGTTAGAATTTCATTCTGAAAACCCACCAGGCTAATCTTTGGCTAGCATCCTCTTTGGAGTTTCTTCAAGTCTTGTGAACATATCCACTCTTTTTTTTTTAATTTTATTTTTTCAATTCACATCCAAATTAGTTACCATATAGTGCAACAATGATTTCAGGAGTAGATTTCTTAATGCCCCTTGCCCATTTAGCCCATCCCTCCTCCCACAACCCCACCAGTAACCCTGTTTGTTCTCCACATTTAAGAGTCTCTTATGTTTTGTCCGCTTCCCTCTTTTTATATTATTTTTGCTTCCCTTCCCTTAAGTTCATATATTCTGTGTCTTAAAGCCCTCAGATGAGTGAAGTCGAATGATATTTGTCTTTCCCTGACTGGCTGATTTCACTTAACATAATACCCTCTAGTTCCAGCCACGTAGTTGCAAATGGCAAGATTTCATTCTTTTTGATTGCTGACTGATACTCCATTGTCTGTGTGTGTGTGTGTGTGTGTGTGTGTGTGTGTGTATACCACTTCTTTATCCATTCATCCATCGATGGACATTTGGGCTCTTTCCATACTTTGGCTATTGTCGATAGCACTGCTATAAACACTGGGGTGCATGTGCCCCTTCAAAACAGCACACCTGTATCCCTTGGATAAATACCTAGTGGTGCAATTTCTGGGTTGTAGGGTAGTTGTATTTTTAATTTTTTGAGGAACCTCCATACTGTTTTCCAAAGTGACTGCTCCAGTTTGCATTCCCACCAGCAGGGCAAAAGAGATCCTCTTTCTCCGCATCTCACCAGCATCTGTTGTTCCCTGAGTTGTTAATGTTAGCCATTCTGACAGGTGTAAGTGGTATCTCGTTGTGGTTTTGATTCATATTTCCTGAACATACCCACTCTTTATGGCTTACCTTCTTAAGACAGCTCAGGCCCTTATCCAACCATAGCAGCATTCACCTCCCTATCATAAAGTATATGGTAACATGTTCACATTGTCACAAGCTTTCTGGAGAGCAACTTTATCCCAACAAGTAGAACTGAATTAGAAAGGGCTCTTGGTAGCTTGTATGTGTTCTTTATCCTGTAGGTGACTATGCCATTGACTGCAGGTAATGCTAACAGGGTCTCTTTTGTTTTTTCAGGTGGCAAACCATGTGATTTCTTCTGATTCTATTTCATCTTCTACCAGTAGTTTCTGGAGCTCAAGCCCCACCCTTTGCAACAAGCAAAATGTACATATGTTAAACAAGGGTGTACAAGCAGGTAAATTACTTGAATTTAAACATTTCCATTGAAATACAAGTAGACCTTAAACATATATTAAGATATTCAACCTCACAATAAAATAAATGAAGATTAAAATATACTCAAATGCCATTTGCCACCTATCAGACTGGCAAAAATCTAAGTTCGGTAGTAAGTTTCTGGGCACAAGTGTAAAGGAATAGGTTCTCATACATGTAAGTTGGGAGTACAACCCCCATGAGGCAATTTGGCAGTTTCTATTCAAATTACTTTGATCTAGCACTTTTACTTTTGGAATTTAGCCTATAGATATATTGTGCATATGTGCAAAATAACAAGAGGACAGAATTAATCATTGAAGTATTGTTTATTATAACAGAAAATTTAAATTGACTTAGATGTCCATCAATAGCCAAATGTTTAAATAAATTATCATACATCCATATAACAAGACATAGGATGAGGAAACTCTCTCTCTGCTAATATGGCAAGATCTCCAACAGAGATAATTAAAAAGAAAACACAAAGTGCTTTAAAAATAAAGGAAGAAAATTGCTTAAATGTGTGCAAAAAATTCTCTGGAACCAGGGGGTTGCAAATTGAATGAATGGAGAACAGGAGTGGGAAGGAGGCTTTTCACTTAAGTTTTTCTATATCTTTTGATTTTATATAAGAGAAGTAAACTCCCTTGATTTTTTTTCCCCCTCCAGTCTTGTCTTTGTGTCTGTCAACCTCTTTCTTACCTGGGTGACTGCCAGGAGGACTATAAGCATTTAATGTCTTTCTCACTTTGGATCAGAACTAAAATCCTTTACCCATTGAATCCATGTGAGTGATTTTTTCCCCTCTAATACCTAAACTGACTAAGAAATAAAAACCTTCCTTTCTTCTTCCACTTTCCCTCCCTCCTTTCCCTCCCTCCCCTCCTGTCTGTCTCTGTCCCTCACACCCCTCTACACCACCCAGAGGAGGCAGTAGCTTGCATTTTTGAAGACTTAAGAAGTATTTGTTTACTGAATTGAATACACATGCCAACTAAGTCTCAAGGCTGCTCCCAGGATATCTGTGGATCTTTCCCCTCAGGTAACTTGGAGATCGTGAATGGTGTCAAAAAACACACTCGAGATGTTGGGATGACTTTCCCAACTCCAAGCTCTAGCGAGGCTAGAGTAGAAGAGTACAGCGACGTGACTTCTTGGTCAGAAGAAAAAATAGAAGAGAAAAGTCTTCTCACCGGTTATCTTGGGGATAAAAAGTTAAGGAAGAACAAGCAGAGTTGCAATGAAGGTCAGTTTTTAATTCCAGTGTTGTAGCAGAAGAACTAGTGAATTTCAAGTCTCTTGCGATGCTAAGATTCTTTATTTCTAATGACTCTGTGTTGACCCCATCTCCCCACACCCCCAGCACCACCTTGGCAAATTTTCAAAGTATCTAGCACTATAATTACAATCATACCTGCAGTTACGCAAACTCCAGGGCATCACGGTGTTCTCTGACGGCTGAGTCCCCTGAGAGCCTATGCTATGCACATGTCTTTGGTGAGAAGAACGAAAAATCTTTTTTCTTTCTTAAAAATATTTCCCATAGGAGTTTCATGGTTTGTTCCTGTGGAAAATGTGAAGTGTGGTCCTAAGAAGGAAAACCTGCCCAAACTTTATGGCCCTGGTATCTGCTGGTTTGCACCAATAACCAACACCAAACCGTGGAGAGAGCCACTGCGGGAACAGAACTGGCAGGGACAGCACATGGACAGCCACGGGTCACTAGCAGGCCCAGGCAGAGATCCCCCGAGGCCATTTGTGAAAGCAACCCTACAGGTGCAGCGACACTGAGTTCATTTTAGCCATGTTTAAGGTGGGGGTTCGGGGGGGGAGGTGCTGGAGAGGAGATACAAAGAAGTTAAATGTGTGGTTTGGCCTTCTGAAGAATAGTCTCCTAACCCTCATTTCTGGCACTTCTAGAATTTCATCTGTTCCCACTGTCATCATTAAACAAAGGCTGACTTACTGTTAACCATTCTAAACTGTGCATTGCCCTCTGAACCTGGGACGAGGCAATAGAAGGGAGGGTGCCGTGATGCTGCCCACTGGGCTCATAGACATCTGCATGTGGAGTGCTCTGGAGGCCTGATGTTTGTTCCTCCATTTACATAACTCCCATTCCTGCTTAGCACAGAATTTAAAAGGCAGGAAGTCCCTTCTTTATATGTACCTTGGGAGCTGAACGAAATGTTGCTTAATAATATATTTGTTTGAAGGGAAAATTTAAAATAGCACAATGGGCTGGGCTCTAGCCCATCAACATTTGGAAGAGTTATAATTGCCACAGTCTTAGTTCTTGGTTTATTCCAAAGGCATCCTTTGATCCCTCTGATTTACCTACTGGAGCTCTCCCCCGCAGAAAGTTGTTAGATTATTCTTCAACTCTAGATATTTTCTGCACTTTAGAAACAGGCTCTTCAAACCACTGTTGGGCAGATACTGTTTTCTAGGCCCTTAGAGAACAAACTGCATCATTAATGTGAGGTTCGGGGGCCTTTTCTCCTCCTCAGGAATCTCTTCAGCTTCACAGACCCGACTTCATCTCCCGCTCTGGGGAGAGAATAAAGCGTCTGAAGTTAATAGTGCAGGAGAGGAAACTACAGAACATGTTACAGAGTGAGCGGGAGGCACTGTTCAACACTGTCAGAGAATGGCAAGGCTGCCAGGACCCAACACGCCGGCTCCTGAAGAGAGGTACACTCTGCCTGTTCACTTTCCTGTTACTGGCTGGAGAGGGTAAAGTCCACTTCACTCCGGGGAACACGGCTCAAGGCCAGCCCAGTTACGGGGACAGAAATGGACTTTTTGTTTGCTGAGACTCAACTCTCCTTAGGTAGCAGAACCTGCCCGGTTTAGCTGTCAGCACTCTCGTGATCCAGAGAAACCCCCGTACTCTTGCCCTGCCACTGCAGCTTGGAAACCAAAGAGTGCCATGAGAATGGGGTTTTTGTAAGTCAGCTGTGTGTCTGGGAGCAAGTTAGTTCCAAAAGTATAATGTTGGTTTCTTCGGCGATGGCGCTGATTCCAGGATTGCCTACCTCGTAGCGGGGTGGTGGTGGTGGTGGTGATGATGATGCCATGTAAACTTTATGTGTTTTGCCCAGGCACTGTTCTTCTTTAAGCTTATAACACCTCTCTGAGGTACATGCTATTAATATCCCTATTTTACAGATGAGAAAACAGACAAAGAGAGCCTAAGTCCCTTGCCCAAGATGATACACCTGATACTGGGATTTGAACCCAAATGGGCTGGCTTCCAACTGTGTGCTCTGACAATTCTGCTAGGTGTAAGACCTCAGGAATATAATACATGAAAGCTGTGAAAACTACAAAGTGCTACCTAATGCTTTCATCACAGCCTTACCTATAAACCAGCCAGTGTCTAGTCTGTGCCACAGAGTGTTGTGTCTTCAGGAGCCTCTGGCTGCTGTCACAGTCCCCATAGTCTAACCCTGGCCTTGGCCTTGGCCCTTGCTCCCCACCCATTGCTGTCAAGCTCAAGGTAGAGGCACAGAGTCCTAGCAGCAACTTCTCCCAGTTCTTGAGCAACACACTCTTCCTTATTAAGACACTATCCACTGAAAACCCCTTCTTCTCTTGCTTTAGGCTTCCTGGATGCCCAAAAGAACAGGCCTATTGGAAAGAAGGAAATGATTCAGAGGTCTAAACGGTAAGGCCAAAAGAATAAGAGTAATTATATAAAAGTACAAATCCGGCCAAATGATCAGGAGCTGTGGCTTGCCCCCAGAATAAGAGCATTATGCTCAAACGTTACGAGGGGCACCTGGGAGGCTCAGGCAGTTAAGTGTCCAGCTTTTGATTCTGGCTCAGGTCGTGATCTCATGGTCGTAAGATCGAGCCCCAAGTCAGTCTCTACACTGAGTGTGGAGCTTGCTTAAGATTCTCTTTCTCTCTGCCTCTCCCTCTGCCCCTTCGCCACTCGCATGTGCATGTACACTCTTCCTCGCCTCAAAGAAAAAAAAAAAAAAGAAAGAAAATTAGTTGTGAAAGTAGTTTCTCACCAATGGCACTAAAAAAGGAAAGAAAAATAGGTAGCAGATTGGTATGGATGAGTCAGATACAAAAGATACAAAGAATCCCCACTAATTTGCATACCTTAATCAGGCTTGTCCTTGATAGAAACCTAAATATAAATAAAGATATCTAAAATCTAAGATATGAATATTTGAAATAAAATATTTATTTGGGGCATTACCCTTTATCCATGAAATCCCATCTCTAGGAATTTATGCAATACAGTGAGAAATGATGGAATAGTCTCCAAGATATATTAAGTTAAGCTTAAAAAAAAGTCAAGTTTCAGGGGCGCCTGGGTGGCTCAGTTGGTTAAGCATCTGACTTCAGCTCAGGTCATGATCTCACAGTTGGTGAGTTTGAGCCCCGCATCAGTCTCTGTGTTGACAGCTCAGAGCCTGGAGCCTGCTTCAGATTCTGTCTTCCTCTCTCTGCCCCTCCCCTGCTCATGCTTTGTCTGTCTGTCTGTCTCTCTCTCTCTTTTTCTCTCAAAAATAAATAAACATTAAAAAAAATTTTTTTTAAGTCAAGTTTCAGAAGCATGTGTACAATGCTCCCATTTGCAGTGTTTAAAAAGTATTGGTGTCTGTATAGATGCATATACTTTTATATGCATAGAATATCTCTGGAAGGATACTCAAAAAAACTGGTAATAGCAGTTGCCTTTAGGAAAAAGAGCTGAGTCACTGGAGTACAGAGGTAAGACAAAGACTAACTTTTTTGCCTTTTTATACGTGTTGAATTTTGGGCCACTGCATGCATTAGCAATTAGTTAATCAGAGATGTGCTTATACTGATCATGAGAATGCCATGGATTTAATTGATATATAGCATTGTATAAGTTTAAGGTATATAATGTGATGATTTGACACATGTATATATGGCAGTATGTTCACTACGCTAAGGTTGGTTAACACATCCTCCACCTCATATTCTTTCTATTTGGTGGTGGTGGTGGTGGCAGTGTTCTTATTGTTCTGGTGAGAACATTAAAGGTCTTCTCTCAGAGCAGCGTTGAAGTATCCAATACAGTGTTGCTGACTAGAGCCCCTCTGCTGTACCTTAGATCCCCAGAACTTATTCCTCTTATAACTGGAAGTTTTTACCCTTTAACGAACATCTCCTCATTCCCTGGCCCCCAGCCCCTGGCAACCATCATCCTAGTCTCTATTTCAATGAGTTTGATGTTTTTAGATTCCACATGTTAAATGAGATCATACAGTTTTGTCTTTCTCTGACTTATTTCACTTAACATAATGTCCTCAAGGTCCATCTATGTTGTTGCAGATGGAAAAATTTCCTTCTTTTTTATGACTGAATAATAATATAATAATATATTACATTTTCTTTATCCATTCATCTGTTGATGGACACTTAGGTTGCTTATGGTCGTTGTATTTTTAATTGTTTAAGGAACCACCATACTGTTTCCCATACTGGCTGTACCAATTTACATTCCCACCAGCAGTGCGCAAGGGTTCCCTTTTCTCTGCATCCTCACCAACATGTGTTATCTCTTGTTGTTGTTGTTTTTTTTTATATATATAATAACTATTCTAACAGGTGTGAGGTGATAATCACATTGTGGTTTTCATCAACAGTGACTTTTAAAAATGTATGTTTGTTCCTCTTTGGTCTCATTCCTGCCCTCCACTACTGTGTTTGCAGTTAGTGATCATCTCCACCACATCCAAAACAGACCTCCCCATTCTCCACTCCCACACTTGCTTGGGCCAGCCACTCATCCAACTAGAAAGCTGGCTAGCAGTCACCGCTAGCTGTGTTACCCACTGCTCCACATGTAGCCTGTTGGCACATCCTAGAGACCTGGCTCTTGTTGCTCTGGGACCTGCTCTGGCCTCCGCTCTCAGGGGACTGCTGTTCTTCCTAGTTCTGCTCTTGATTTTTTCTCACTTGCTTTCCACAAAGCCTCTACATCATTTGCAATGATATTTTTTCAAATTATAGGAAACTTTGGAAAGTATCGAGAAAATTAGAAAGAAGGAAATAAATATCGCTGATAATCCTTCCATCTAAACTGAACTGACACTAGTCCTCTTTCTTGGCAGGAGTGGGGGTTTTGCAGAAACCCGTATTAACACACTTGTTTTTTTCTCAAATTGTCGATCATACAATATATACAGGTTTGTAATCTACTTTGTTTTGTAAAGCATCAAATTGTGAACATTTTCCCATATTATTAAAAGTTTTTTGAAACATCTTTTTTATGCTTTGTAATAATGTCATTATATTCCATAATCTGTTTAACTGTTCTTTTGTTACAAATTCACATTATTTCCATTTAGAGCATATTTATCAAATGCATGTTCGATCATGTTCCTCCCTACTTAAAATCAGTAGAACCCAGGAGTACCTGGGTGGCAGAGTCGGTTAAGCGTCTGACTCTTGATTTTAGCTCAGGTCACGATCTTATGGTTCGTGGGATCGAGCCCCACACCAGGCTCTGCACTGACAGCATAGACCCTGCTTGGGATTCTCTCTCTCCCTCTCTCTCTCTGCCCCTCCCCTGTTCTCACTCTCTCTCAAAATAAATAAATAAAACTTAAAATCAGTGGCACCCAGTCCCTGACAGGACAGAGCCCAAGGTTTTCACATGGCTACGTGGCCTCCACAGCCCACCTCCCCTTCACCTCGCCTGATTCCCATCTGCTCCCCTGCACACCTCTCTGTGAGGCCTTGACTCCTTACCAGTATTCCCTTCTCTTGTCCTCCCACTGCTATCTTTAAGACCCGCCTTTCATTTCTTGGAACTCTGTGTAACATTTTGTACATGGGACCATTATTGTACTTTTCTTTCCCATTATTTCCTGTGTGTTTAAAAATATACTAGTTAGTACATGTTTGTTATCTCATATCGAAAATGTACACTTTTGCATATAGAGTAAAAAGCTATCATCTCCACCCTTTTATCCCACTCCTTTCTCAAGAACAAGTAGCCCCTATAAGCAGGATTTCTTAATGTTTTTATTCATCTTTTCCCCTACCAGATCATGAGCACCCCTAGCCAGGGTTCTTCGTGTCCAGGTGTCTAACAGGAAGCAGGCCCACAAGGCCAAATGCCCTGGAAGCAGCAGAACTTAGGGAGATGGGGGAGAAGAGATCATGTCCCTCCATGGTCGGGTAACCTCACTGCTTTTTGTCTTCCCACTGGCACCATTCCTAAGGATTTATGAGCAGCTTCCAGAAGTGCAGAGAAAGAGAGAAGAAGAGAAGAGAAGATTGGAATATAAGTCATACCGGCTACGAGCTCAGCTATTCAAGAAGGTCAGTCAGTCCTTGAGCAGCATCCATCAGGTTTATCAGGGGAAAGAGAAATTGAGGGAAACACATCTGACCTGTTTGAATTAACTACATCTGGGGAGTAGCCTTAAGCTTGTAATGTATTGTACCACTGCTGAGGTTTGGAAGGTAAAGGCATCTGTGACTAGATTTCAAATCTAAAAATCTAAAAAGGCAAATCTAAAAGAGGCACCTTCCAGGCATACATTTGGAATGAAACTAAATTCCATACTTAGGACTAATGGTGGAAATGTCCAAATCTATCAGTATTGTTGAATTTTCATTTTAGAGTCCCCAGTGGTAGTTTTGTGCCCCTTATTGGTAAATCAGATAGCTCTAAAGCTTGTAAAATAAACTGAAAATGTCCAAGTGTGGTATAAGAGTTGACAACTTGGGGAGTCGGAGCCTGGAAGCCACCACCATTTCCTGCCCATGGCCCCAGTGGAATCAGTGGTAATGCAAATCCCAGACCCTCAGAGGCGGGGGGACTTGCTACCAATATATTCCTTGAGAAGCTAGGGAGCTACCGTGCCTGAAGGTCTGTATCCTTCACTATTCTCATTTCCTTCCCAACCCCTTCACTTCACGCCAGAGGACTCTGAAAATCAGAATCCAAAAGACGAGTTTATGCCAGACCGATGTGGGATTGGAGAACTGCTTCTGGAGCATACCTGGAGCTGGGCCGGGCCGGTCCCCTCGAGGAGGGGGGCCCCAGGCACCGCATGGCCCGGCCAGTGTGTCAGCGGCACAGGCCAGGCCTCTCATTGTACTTGTATGTTTGAACTGATGGATGAATGAGTCTATCCAGATCATAAATGATCTGTATCTATATAGACATAATAGATACTGATTATATACATCATGTTTCCTTAACACTTCAGGAAAAATTTTTTTTGCATAATTACCATAGTTTCTGTAGCTGGGGAAGATAAATGTGATTTGGGTAGAACCTCACTGGTCTCTCAGCAACATGTCTGGGGTGGCTGTCTGCCTCTGATGGCAAGAGTATCTAACTTCTCTTTCTTTTCTTCCACAGAAAGTGACCAATCAGCTCTTGGGGAGAAAAGTTCCCTGGAACTGACATAAGAATATTTTCCTGGAATTATATTTTGTCAGCCTGGAGAAGCACAATCCTTACTTTTATGAGTCTGGTTTAATAAAACTTAACTCTTTTTCCATGTGTAATTTAGAAGTAGTAACAATGGTGAGTAGGATTATGAATGGTTTGGGAGCAATACTTTGTCCACTGCGAGCTTGCCACAGGGATGTTTCTCACAATGGTATCATTTCTGAATTCTAGCCAGGAATGAGTCCCCTTTTGTATGTGTTTTTGTACTTTTAGAAAATAAATAACTTCTGATTGAGTCATAGTAAAGCAAGCAGCGAACAGTCATTTCTTTACCATCTAGAGATGTGCAGGGAGCTGTGCAGTGTCTCTCCCGGGGTAGATGGGGGTCTCGATCTAAAAGCATCAGTCAAGGGAGATAGACTGCGGGAATGAAATGTGGCCTTTCTTTACACACACAGCAGGATGTGACAAGACTCTGCCATGGGCTTTGTGGAGAGGGTGTCTGGTTAGGGTACCTGTTGGACATGCCCAGACACTCCCAGCAGACCAGGCACCTCAGGTCCAAAGCCACCTCGTAGCCTCACTCCGGCTTCCCAGGGGCCTCTAGCCTTTGGTAGATTTTCCCTCCAGCTCCAGCCACCCTCTTTTCAGGATTGAAGCCTCAGATCATTTATCATCACACGTGGAACCAACGTTTATAACCTGGATCACCACTTCTGAAAAGCATGAGTTAATAAGTGTGGTAATGTACATAAAGCATTTAATTAATCCTATGGCCTGGAATTACAGCTAAGGCCCAGAGTTGAGGGGGAGAAGGTACTAATTGGCCTCATTCTAAGTTCAGGGAAGTCCCAGCAGGGCAGTAAGGAGCCAGCTGCCGCCTAAGCCGAGGTAAAGAGCAGACCCTGCCACCTAGCACAGCTCAACTGTTGCCTCCAAGTCTCCCTTCCTAACCCAGAAGGAGGCGATGAAGAAGGCTCAAGGTAATTAAGCTCTCTGGGCCAGTTTACCTGTAAAATGAGAGGGTTAATAACCTCCCAGCCCCCTTTCAGCCCTCAAATATTATGACTGTTTTATGTCTTGTTGGAAGTTATTATTCAGAATACAAACAGAAAGTGATCGTTGCCTAGAAACCTGGGTCTGCAGGGAAACTGGGAAGGATGGAGCCTGCTTAGAAATAATGAGTGGGATTCTCTTACGGCCTCAAGCTGTGTCATCCAGGTACCTTCCCAAAGTATTTAGGTTCAGGGCCTGGGAAGCCACTGGTGGCAGCTGGCCACCAGCTCCTCACCCCCTGCCGCCAGCCCCAGCCCCAGAACACACCTGCTTGGAAATGCTACCACAAGTGCCCTGGGGAGAGCCTGTTAGCATCTCCACTAGATTGCACAGACTTGCTTTCCACATTAAAACGGTAGTTCCCAAGCCACCAGGCCCTGCATGGTCAGGGTGCAAAATCAAAGCCCTGCATGGGGCAGGGGTGCTGAGAGTTCTCCCAGTGCAGTTTTCCTTGGCTGAGTGCTGCCTGCAGAACCCAAGCATTGGCCTCATAGGTAATCCTGGTGCCTCTCCCAGCATCTGTTCTGCCCCCAGAGCTCAGGGTGGTTTCCCCCTACCCCCGCCATTCTGCCTTCATCAGTACAGGCTGAGCACCTGGTAGAGGCCACAGTCACTGGTAGAGGCCAGAGTCACTACTTTGTGCTGTCACACTATGGCTATGCTCCTACCCTCCACCAGCTACCCATACCCCAGTCCCCATACCAGGAACTTGTTCTGAAAGTGCTTTTTTTCCCATGCCTGGGAGGACATTGAGCCTCTTGTTTTGTTTTTTCTTCTTGCATAGGTACAAGAAGGCAAGGCCCAGGTTGAACCTATGCCCCAGCTCTGACCTGTCATGGGGATTCATTCTTGAATTGCTTCTTCCTAGATCTGGTTCACACCTAACCTGAGAACCCACTTGCCCTCCTTCCTCCTAGAGGGTGAGCCTCCTCAGCCACTTCTCTCCTCTGAGGGCACCTTCTGTTGCTGCCCTCCCCAAGCAGAGGCCTCTCATGACCATCAGCACATGCAGTGTGGGGTGACAGAGTGTATGAAGAAGGCAGAATGTTTTACCTATAAATCACAATGCATTTTTGTGTCCCAAATGATTGTTCTGGCCAGTCATTAAAGAGTTAGGCCACCCTGAACTGTTAACGTGATCTTCATCTTTACCTGTTGGGGTGTTTGGGTGATTTTAATCTACAGTGTTAGTTTTATTTTTACTGGCTGTGAAGCCTCACTTATAACAGTTTCCAAATTTCTCGCTAAATACTCATGAATACTGGTGGTATTCTGGAGTTGCAGAGTGGTTCTGAATACTATCAAAAATTAAAGCTAACATTATTGGCCTCTAGGGGGCACTCTTATCTCCATAAGTCTTGCCCCTTGGCAACTGCCCCGATGAAGTTCCTGGTCTAAGAAAACTTACTAC
The DNA here is from genome assembly GCF_018350175.1 of Felis catus. Taxonomy (NCBI): domain Eukaryota; kingdom Metazoa; phylum Chordata; class Mammalia; order Carnivora; family Felidae; genus Felis; species Felis catus. The sequence continues at coordinate 89,978,225 of NC_058370.1, forward strand.
CACCCCCAAGGCAGGGTCATTTTCCAAATATGACTGGGCTACATGTTAAGGGTATTACAGTCACAGGGTACATAGGTGTGGGTGCTTCATTTTCTTGGTCCTTGGCCCTAGCCCTATTGCCTCTCTTCTGCATCTTTCGGAGAGCCATAGTTGGCAAGAAAATACCAGATAACCCAAGCCAACTCCTCCTTAAACACTGGAGTAAATTCCCCCTTGTCTCCTTCCCTGTGTGTGTGGTGTATTTCTCACTCTCTGTCCCTGGACTTGTTTGCTCTGAGGCTTTGATGTTGGTGCCTTTACTCCGGGTAGTCTTATTATTGCTATGCATGGGGTTTGGGGTCCAGCATATCTCCAGGGAGGCATGGCTAGATTCACATATTCCTAGGATCCCTGACCCATTCTCATCTCTGTGAACCACAGTTCATCCAGCCTCATCCACTGCTCCCCACACAAGACAGTTTAACAATAGGATCGAAGTCCAGAACCTCAACTAGCCATGGGGCAGATGGAGCTAGACTAAAAAATGCCCACTCTATGGAACACCTGGGTGGCTCAGTCAGTTAAGTGTCTGACTCTTTTTTTAAAAAAGTTTTTATGTTTGTTTATTTTTGAGACAGAAACAGAGCATGAATGGGGGAGGGGAAGAGAGAGAGGGAGACACAGAATCTGAAGCAGGCTCCAGGCTCTGAGCTGTCAGCACAGAGCCCGACACAGGGCTTGAACCCACAAACTGTGAGATGATGACCTGAGCCGAAGTCGGATGCTTAACCAACTGAGCCACCCAGGTGCCCCGAGTGTCTGACTCTTGATTTCGGCTCAGGTCATGATCTCACAGTTCATGAGAATTAGCACCACGTTGGTCTGTGTGCTGACAACATGGAGCCTGCTTGGGATTCTCTCTCTTTTCTCTCTCTGCCTCTCCCCTGCTCACACTCTGTCTCTGTCTCAAAATAAGTAAACATTTTTTTTTTTTTAATGCCCACTCTGGCTTCATTTAATGAGACAGGGACCAGTTGAGAAAAGGTGGGAATGTGTTCATATAGTTCCCACTGTTGATCCCTAACTTAGAAGCTGAGAGCTTTGGGAGGGAGGAAATGGTGAGCAAGAGACATACTCAGGAGACACACACCTGGTGCTATGTTTTGACAGGCAGGCTTTAGCTCCAGACCCCAGAAAATAACCAGGAATAGAAAACAATGGGCACAGAGTTTGTTTCCTGAATCATCTACTAAATAGTAAGCTCTGGGAAGGCAGGAATCAGCACTGCCTGATCAATTTATTTTGCCAGGCCTAAAGCAATGCGTAGCATGTGTTTGACTCAATAAAGGTTTGTTGAATGGCACATCAGGTCATCAGTCCAGATTTGAGGCCAGAGCCTCTCGGAAAGGCTTCAGGAAGATCTAACTGATAGGTTACCTGAGGCACCTTGATGTCATAGGGATCTATTTGAACATCTGATAGAGTTTGGGGCTGGCTGAATAGGTGATGCTATATAGAAAACTAAACAAAAAAATATTAATTCCAAGGAAAAGAAAAGAAAACAAAAATCTATATAAAAGGACAAGCAATCATAGTTTTACTATGTAGCTTAGCTTAAAATAAACAGAATATTGATGTTCCCCGACTGATGGTCTAACCACTTTGGGGGGCTGGGAAGGGGAAAATTGCATATGCATGGTGTCAACATGACCTCAATTCCCTATAACTCGTCCACAGACAAGCCTAAAACTGAGCAATGGAGAAGGAACCACGCAAGTCTGTTAAAACCATGGAAGTGAGTGAGACCTGAAACCACAAAAATCCTGGAAGAGAGCACAGGCAGTGATTTTTCTGACATCAGCCATAACATTTTTCTAGATATGTCTCCTGAGGCAAAGGAAACAAAGGCAAAAGTAAACTATTGGGACTACATCAAAATTAAAAGCTTCTGCACAGCAAAGGAAACAATTGACAAAACAAAAAAAACCTACAGAATGGGAGAAGATATTTGCAAATGACATATCCCATAAGGGGTTAGTATACAAATATATAAAGAACTTATGCAACTCAACATCAAAAAGCCTCACAAATAATCCAGGGCACCTGAGTGACTCAGTTGGTTAAACGTCCAATTCTTGATTTTAACTTAGGTTATGATCTCAGAGTTGTGAAATGGAGCCCCGAGTCAGGCTCTGCACTGGGGTGGAGCCTGCTTAAGATTCTCTCTCTCCCTCTCCCTCTACCCACACCACCCGCCCTCAGACATGTGCACATGCACATACTCCCTAAAAAACAAAAAACACCAAAAACTCCAATTAAAAATGGGCAGAAGACATGAACAGACATTTCTCCAAAGAAGACATTCAGATGGTAAACAGATACATGAAAAAATGCTCAGCATCACTCATCATTAGGTAAATCAAAACAACGAGGTATCACCTCACACCTGTCAGAATGGCTAAAATCAAAAACACAAGAAACAAGTGTCAAAGATGTGGAGAAAAAGGAACCTTTTTCCCCACTGTTGGTGGGAATGCAAACTGGTAGCCACTGTGGAAAACAGTATGGAGATTCCTCAAGAAAGTTAAAAATAGAATTACCATATGATCCAGTAATTCCACTACTGAGTATTTACCCAAAGAGTATGAAAACTCTAATTCGAAAAGGTCTATGCACCCCTGTTTATTACAGCATTATGTACAGTAGCCAAGATACGGAAGCAACCCAAGTGTCCATTGATAGATGAATGGATAAAGAAGAGGTGGTACGTATATGTATATACATATACATATATATACATGCAAGTGACAAGATTTCATTCTTTTTTATGGCTAATAATTCCATTGTGTGTACATACATATAGTGCAACAATGATTTCAGGAGTAGATTCAATTCCCCTTGGCCGTTTAGCCCACCCCCCCCCAAAACCCCACCAGTAACCCTCTGTTTGTTCTCCATATTATGTTTTGCCCCCCTCCCTGTTTTTATATAATTTTTGCTTCCCTTGCCTTATGTTCATCTGTTTTGTATCTTAAAGTCCTCATATGAGTGAAGTCATATGATATTGGTCTTTCTCTAATTTCACTTAAGATAATACTCTCTAGTTTCATCCACGTAGTTGTGAATGGCAAGATTTCATTCTTTTTGATTGCCGAATAATACGCCATTGTGTGTGTGTGTGTGTGTGTGTGTGTGTGTGTGTGTGTGTGTGTGTGTACACCACTTCCTCTTTATCCATTCATCCATCGATGGACATTTGGGCTCTTTCCATACTTTGGCTATTGTTGATAGTGCTGCTGTAAACATGGGGGTGCATGTGTCCCTTCGAAACAGCACACCTGTATCCCTTGGATAAATACCTAGTAGTGCAATTGCTGGGTCATAGGGTAGTTCTATTTTTAATTTCTTGAGGAACCTCCATAGTGTTTTCCAGAGTGGCTGCACCAGCTTGCATTCCCACCAGCAGTGCAAAAGAGATCCTCTTTCTCTGCGTCCTCACCAACATCTGTTGTTGCCTGAGTTGTTAATGTTAGCCATTCTGACAGGGGTGAGGTGGTGTCTCGTGGTTTTGATTTGTATTTCCCTGATGATGAGTGATGTTGAGCATTTTTTCATGTGTCAGTTGGCCATATGGATGTCTTCTTTGGAGAAGTGTCTATTCATGTCTTTTGCCCATTTCTTCACTTGGATTATTTGTTTTTTGGGTCTTGAGTTTGATAAGTTCTTTATAGATTTTGGATAGTAACCCTTTATCGGATATGTCATTTGCAAATATCTTCTCCCATTGCGTCAGTTGCCTTTTAGTTTTTTTTTTTTTTTAATTTTTTTAACGTTTATTTATTTTTGAGACCGAGAGAGACAGAGCATGAACAGGGGAGGGTCAGAGAGAGGGAGACACAGAATCCGAAACAGGCTCCAGGCTCTGAGCTGTCAGCACAGAGCCCGACGCGGGGCTCGAACTCATGGACGGCGAGATCATGACCTGAGCCGAAGTCGGCCGCTTAACCGACTGAGCCACCCAGGCGCCCCAGTTGCCTTTTAGTTTTGCTGATTGTTTCCTTCACTGTGCAGAAGCTTTTTATTTTGATGAGGTCCAGTAGTTCATTTTTGCTTTTGTTCCCCTTGCCTCCGGAAAAGTGTTGAGTAAGAAGTTGCTGTGGCCAAGGTCAAAGAGGTTTTTGCCTGCTTTCTTCTCAAGGATTTTGATGGCTTCCTGTCTCACATTTAGGTCTTTCATCCACTTTGAGTTTATTTTTGTGTATGGTGTAAGAAGGTGGTCCAGGTTCATTTTTCTGCATGTCGCTGTCCAGTTTTCCCAGCACCACTTGCTGAAGAGGCTGTCGTTATTCCATTGGATATTCTTTCCTGCTGTGTCAAAGGTTAGTTGGCCATATGTTTGTGGGTCCATTTCTGGGTTCTCTATTCTGTTCCATTGATCTGAGTGTCTGTTCTTGTTCTAGTACGATACTGTCTTGATGATTACAGATTTGTAGTATAGCTTAAAGTCCAGGATTGTGATGCCTCCTGCTTTGGTTTTCTTTTTCAAGATTGCTTTGGCTATCAGGGTCTTTTCTGGTTCCATACAAATTTTAGGATTATTTGTTCTAGCTCTGTGAAAAATGCTGGTGTTATTTTGTTAGGGATTGCATTGAATATGTAGATTGCTCTGGGTGGTATCAACATTTTAACAGTATTTGTTCTTCCTATCCAGGAGCATGGAATCTTTTTCCATTTTTTTTGTGGCTTCTTCAATTTTTTTCATAAGCTTTCTATAGTTTTCAGTGTATAGATTTTTCACCTCTTTGGTTTGATTTATTCCTAGGTATTTTATGGTTTTGGGTGCAATTGTAAATGGGATTCAATTCCTTGATTTCTCTTTCTGTTGCTTTATTGTTGGTGAATAGGAATGCAACGATTTCTGTGCATTGATTTTATATCCTGAAACTTTGCTGAATTCATGAATCAGTTCTAGCAGTTTTTTGATGGAATCTTTTGGGTTTTCCACCTAGAGTATCATGTCATCTGCTAAGAGTGAAAGTTTGACCTCCTCCTGGCTGATTTGGTTGCCTTTTATTTCTTTGTGTTGTCTGATTGCAGAGGCTAAGACTTCCAATACTATGTTGAATAACAGTGGCGAGAGTGGACATCCATGTCTAGTTCCTGACCTTAGGGGGAAAGCTCTCAGTTTTTCCCCATTGAGGATGATATTAGTGTTGGGTCGTTCGTATCTGGCTTTTGTGATCTCGAGGTATGATCCTCCTATCCCTAATTTCTTGAGGGTTTTTATCAAGAAAGGATGCTGTATTTTTGTCAAATGCTTTCTCTGTATCTATTGAGAGCATCATAAGGTTCTTATCCTTTCTTTTATTGATGTGATGCATCACATTAATTGTTTTGCAAATATTGAGTCAGGCTTGCATCCCAGGTATAAATCCCATTTGGTCGTGGTGAATGATTTTTTTAATGTAGTGTTGGATCCAGTTGGCTAATATCTTGTTGAGGACTTTTGCATCCATGTTCATCAGGGAAATTGGTCTATAGTTCTCCTTTTTAGTGGGGTCTCTGTTTTTGGAATCAAGGTAATGCTGTCCTCATAGAAAGAGTTTGGAAGTGTTCCTTCCATTTCTGTTTTTTGGAACAGCTTCAAGAGAATAGGTGTTAACTCTTCTTTAAATGTTTAGTAGAATTCCCCTGGAAAGCCGTCTGGCCCTGGGCTCTTGTTTTTTGGGAGATTTTTGATTACTAATTCGATTTCTTTACTGGTTATGGTCTGTTCAAATTTTCTGTTACTTCCTGTTTCAGTTTTGGTAGTTTATATGCTTCTCGGAATTTGTCCATTTCTTCCAGATTGCCCCTTTTTTTTTTTTTTTTTTTTTTTTTTTTGCGTATAATTGCTCATAATGTTCTCTTATTATTGTTTTTATTTCTGCTGTGTTGATTGTGATCTCTCCTCTTTCATTCTTGATTTTATTTATTTGGGTCCTTTCCTTTTTCGTTTTGATCAAACTGGCTAGTGGTTTATCAATTTTGTTAATTCTTTCAAAGAACCAGCTTCTGGTTTCATTGATCTGTGCTGTTTTTTTTTTTTGTTTGTTTCGATAGCATTAATTTCTGCTCTAATCTTTATTATTTCCTGTTTTCTGCTGGTTTGAGGTTTTATTTGCTGTTCTTTTTCCAGCTCTTTAAGGTATAAGGTTAGGTTGTGTATCTGAGATCTTTCTTCCTTCTTTAGGAAAGCCTGGATTGCTATATATTTTCCTCTTATGACCGCCTTTGCTGCGTCCCAGAGGTTTGGGGTTGTGGTGTTATCATTTTCACTGGCTTCCATATACTTTTTAATTTCTTCTTTAACTTCTTGGTTGACCCATTCATTCTTTAGTAGGATGTTCTTTAGTCTCCAAGTATTTGTTATCTTTCCAAATTTTTTCTTGTGATTGATTTTGAGTTTCATAGCATTGTGGTCTGAAAATATGCACAGTATGATCTTTTTGTACTTGGTGAGGGCTGATTTGTGTCCCAGTATATGGTCTCTTCTGGAGAATGTTCCATGTGAACTGGAGAAGAATGTATATTCTGCTGCTTTAGGATGAAATGTTCTGAATATATCTGTTAAGTCCATCTGGTCCAGTGTGTCATTCAAAGCCATTGTTTCCTTAATTTTATTTTTTTAAAGATTTTATTTTAAAATAAAATAGGAGGTCTGGGGCAGCCTAACCTGAAACCAGGGAAAGGGGGAGATGAGACCAAGAGAGCCTCCACCTATATCAGGAAGTCACATCAGGGAAACCCAAGGGTGCTAAATGCACTGGAAGAATTTTGAATCTTGTCTCAAGTCATCCAGAGAGACTTTGGAAAGCCAGCCTTGAAATGAATAGAAGATCTACTAAAGGGCACCAAGGAGACAACTTGAAAGAGAAGTGGAGGGGAGGACAAGGCCAGCCTTCTGTATGAAGTGACCCTCTCAGCACAACAAAGTAAAAGTTGTTGTTACAAAAACAAATTTTGATTAAATTAAGGATGCAAAGAAAATAGATAAAAATCCAAAAAGATAGAAGTTCACAAGCAGTAATTGAGAGTTAAGGGAAAAAAGAAATAAAAATCAACTATTGTATGATCCATTTATAAGCAGTACGTAGAACAGGTGAATCATAGAGAGAGTAGCATAGTGGTTACTAGGGACTGGGGGAGGGGGAACAGCGTTGGTGCTTGGTGGGCCAAGAGGCTCACTAGGTTAAACATCTGACTCTTGATCTCAGCTCAGGTATTGATCTCAGGGTCACGGGTTCAGGCCCCACATTGGGCTCTGCACTGGGTGTGAAACAAACAAACAAAAGATAATAAATAAATGTCAACAGAAGAGAAATTTTTAAAGGCATGATTTTTTTTAAAGAAATAAAATAATTTTCAAAATATGTGATGAAGCCAGGAGTTTATAAATTAAGATAGTGTACATAGAACAGACTTTTTAGAAGAGGGAAAATAAGAATGGTCACAAAGCCTAAAAGAAGGAAAATTAAGCTAAAATAATTCAATAGACAAACCACAGACTGTCAGCAGTGAGGACAAAATACACTTGAAATCATTTGAAAGGAAAACAATGTAGCAGTTTGAAAATATATAACAGAAAGAAAATAAAGGGCATGCTCTATAGGGGAGCAGTCAGAGAGAAGGGGTGGCCTATGTGACCTCCCAGATAGGAATGTGTGTGGTGGGCAGCACCAAGCCCCCAGTGACCTGGTCCTGTTCACCCTTCTCTGGTCAGCCTCTCATCAGGCAGGTATGTGCTGCCGTTCAGCTTCCCACGCCCACGGAGTCCCTCATATCCAACTGAAGTTCAGGTTCAAAGATAGCAAGGTTATGCAGCATCATTAAGGATCCAGACTGCCTCTTGATGCTTCCAAGGAGAAGCTACTCGTGCCTTCAGTGGTTTGGGGAAAGGGACCCACCCCCTTGTTGCACCCAACAGACGACAGACTCCTTCCTCTTCCCCTCCCACCTCTCAAAATGCCCCATGGAGAGAGCTCTGCTGGGGACCCACTGTCCTGCCAAACATCACTCCCCTGAACCCCCAGGCTTCTCGTAGGATCAGAGCTCCAGCCCCCCATGTGGGTGCTTGCTCTTCCCTCCTGTTTCCTAGACCCACAAAGCCATGAGGGTGCTCACTTTTTCCCGTGGGCACTTTTCTACCTCACTGAGCATCTACTTCAAGCAGCTGGTGCGTCTCTGCTCTGCTTTCCACCCCAGTGAGTTAAGATGGCCCTATAGGGGAGGTGTTGGCTAGAGAGAGGAAGCTTCAGGTTCTGCTCTCCCCTATGGGCCTTCTCTAACCATAGCTCTAGGTGACTCGGCCTGCAGTGGTAGTGCCCCTGTTTAATGTCCTCTAATGCTCAAAGTCGATGCCATTTTGTCCAGTCAGCTGCTGGCTTTAAAACCCCAGTCTGCCACCTGATCACAAGTATGTATTTCCTGCATAGTTGTTCTAAAATAAACCTTGTAGGGGTGTCTGGGTGGCTCAGTCATTTGAGCAGACGTCTGACTTCCGTTCAGGTCATGATCTCACGGTTCATGAGTTGGAGCCCCGCATTGGGCTAGCTGCTGTCAGCCCAGAACCCACTTCAGATCCTCTGTCTCCCTCTCTTTGTCTGCCTTACTTGTGTTCTCTTGTTCAAAAATAAACATTTAAAAAACTAAAATAAAATAAAACTTCACATAACAAGACTCACATCAAAAATCGAAATTAGGTTATCCTCAGTATACAGAGCGGAGCATTTTCATACTGATTTTGTTCAGATGGTAACCACCTGGCTTGTAATACATGTAAAATTTATTTGTGAACCTCCCTGATGCTCACGATGCTGCCGTCCCCCACCCCCGTAGATTAAATGTTGTTTTTTCCTGCGTGGTTTTAAAAACAAATTAACTCTGGTCAAAAGGTGGAAACAACCCTAATGCCCATCAACAGATGAATGGATGAAACACACACACACACACACACACACACACACACACACACACACACATATTACTCAGCCTTCAAAAGGTAGTGAAAATCTCATACATGCTACAATATGGATGAATCTTAAAAACATGATAAGTGAAATAAGCCACACACAAGAGGACAAATAGTGTACGATTTCACTTAAATGAGGCACCTAGAATAGACAAATTCCTAGGGACAGAAAATGGAATAGTGGTTGCTAGGGATTGGGAGGGGGGTGGGGAATTATTGCTCAATGGGTACAGGGTTTCTCTCCTGGGTATTGAAAAAAGTCTGCAAATAGTGATGATAATTGCACGACATTTTGAATATAGTTAATGCTACTGAACTACAGATTTAAAAATGGTTAAAATGGTAAATTTTATGTAATGTATATTGTCACAATATTAAAAATACGAGAAGAAGAGGCGGAAGAAGAGAGGGGGAAGGAACACAGGCCGGCAGACCTTCCCGCATATTTTCAACTCACATGTGCACATGTGCATGTGCCAGGCAGAGGCATGTGTATGGCAGGCAAAACCAAAAAACAAATTTACCTACTTTGACCAAACTCATGTCAGTAGCTCCACTGTTACATAAAAGGAAACCTTGATGTCCTTAAAATTTTTACTGAGTTCAGAATAAAACCTCATCCTTCAGATTGAACAAGTAACATATTAGCTGAAAAAAGGTGAAGGGAAGTTTAGAGTCAGCATTCTAGGGGGTCTTTTTTGCTGCTGCGTCCAAGTCACTGACCTGTAAAACTATCTTGGACCACACGCTCCCTCTTTCCTACTTTCTACAAACCCACACTTGCCCAAAGGGGTCCCTGCACAAGTCACAAATCTGTACTTTGCAATTCCCTGTAAGCCATGGCCTCAACTCTGCCTGCATTCCCATTGGCCCAGTTCAGGAAAAGCACTTACCCTTCCTCCTTCTCTTCCTGCCCCTTCTTCTCCCCTCTCCCTCCTCTTCCTCTTTCCCCTCCTCCTTCTCCCGCTCCCCTTGCCCTCCTCATCCCTCCTCCTCTGTCTCACCGACAGAGTCAGCAGTATCATATCTCCACCAGAGTTCCAGGCCCATAGGCACTGACTGTGACTTTTAGATTCCTCAGGAAAGTGTCAACCATCAGCTCTTTCTCCAACAGAAGGGCACATAGGTGTCAAGCCTTCTCCGTCAGTGGGCTTGGGGTCGCAGGTGGCTCCTTGCCCACCCTTGGCTTGGTTGGGGCAGACTCACTGCTGGCTAGCCATAACTTCCATAATGACCTCTCAGCGTCTCTGCTCTCTCCAATCTTTTGTATCTTCCCTTTGGGTTTTAGAGCCATCTAAACTCTTCCTTTTTTTTTTTTTTTTTCTATCTCTCAAACTTCTTTACAAGTGAATTTCACATAACATAAAATTAATCATTTTAAAGTGTACAAGTCAGTGGCATTTAGTACATTCACAATGTTGCCCAACAACCACCTATATCGAGACTCAAAACATTTTCATTGCCCCAAAAGAAAATTGGCAGCCATTAAGCCATCACTCTCCATTTCGCCTTCCCCCCCAACTCCTGCTAACCCCCTAAGCTGTCTTGGTAACCCCTTTGGAATTTCCACATTCGGGTCTCAGATCTTATTTCTTATCTGTCATATCTGGTGCTTGGTCTGAAGCTCCAGTTTAACTTCCCATTATCCTTAGCCCACTATCTTGACCTAAATACCCTCCCTGCAATTCACAAATGCAGACACATTCACTTCTACGGCTTTGAGGCCCTTTCCTGAACCCTGCAGAAAAGCACTGCTTAAAACTCCACTGACCGTGAGTGTGGATCCTGTCTGGGGAAGATGAGCAAAGGCGTTATCATCCAGGGAAGGCCTGGCTTCTGTTCCTGGCTGTTAGAGCACCCTCTGTGAAACAGGCAATAGGGAGCAGAGGAGTCTCCTGACTTCCTCTGTCTGAGGTGGAGCCAGAGGCTCATGAGAGGGTGACCACCATGTTGCATTAATACTGATGTGCTGGGTCATAGGGTAGGTCTATTTTTAATTTTCTGAGGAACCTCCACACCAAATTATGGAAAGAGCCTAAATGTCCATCAACTGATGAATGGATAAAGAAATTGTGGTTTATATACACAATGGAGTACTACGTGGCAATGAGAAAAAAATGAAATATGGCCTTTTGTAGCAACGTGGATGGAACTGGAGAGTGTGATGCTAAGTGAAATAAGCCATACAGAGAAAGACAGATACCATATGGTTTCACTCTTATGTGGATCCTGAGAAACTTAACAGGAACCCATGGGGGAGGGGAAGGAAAAAAAAAAAAAGAGGTTAGAGTGGGAGAGAGCCAAAGCATAAGAGACTCTTAAAAACTGAGAACAAACTGAGGGTTGATGGGGGGTGGGAGGGAGGGGAGGGTGGGTGATGGGTATTGAGGAGGGCACCTTTTGGGATGAGCACTGGGTGTTGTATGGAAACCAATTTGTCAATAAATTTCATATATATATAAAAAAAATAAAAAAATAAAAATTAAAAAAAATACTGATGTGCTAATACCAATCTAGTGTGCGTAATAAGCTTTGTGTTCACACTTTCTTTTAACAGGCTTCCAGGCAATGTCCTGCTGATCTGGGGACCACCCTTTGAGTAACAGGGACTAAACAGCAATAACTGCCAGAATAAAAGTAGGATGAACTGCTTCTTACCTGCTCAGAAGTTATCTTTCCAACCCAATTACCCCTGCCACTCGGCTGAAAAGTGGAGAAGCACTTTTCAAACAAAGAGGATAGGTGGGAGGGGTGGAAGGCAGAGGAAGCATGTGTGGAGGCCTTAAGCAGAAAGACAGCTTTGGTTTATTGAAAGAACTGAAAGAACCTCAGGGTGATTGGGATAGTGAGGGCAGGGAATTGGAGCAAGTGATGGGCAAGCTCCATTCCTGGTTCCAAATTTTCAGGGGCACAAGCCCTGTCCCCTCTGGGAGACCCTCCCCCAGTCTGTGGGGTAGGTGTCCTTTTGATATTCTTTGTCCAATATTTCCACCATCCCCACACTTATGACAACATCACTGCACTTGCTCCTTCCTTGGTCTCTCAGCATCCATCCCCTGGCCTGTAAGCCCCTGGAGGGCATGGACTATATCTACCTGGGATGAGCAAAACCATTTAATTGTCACTTAAGAAAACTTTCAAGGCATTGGGACCACTGTGGACCTCCCCCATCTCCAGCACCAGCTGGTGCCCACTTGGGAATTCCTCCTGAAGGGCTACATGGCTGAGCCTAGGACAGCTGGTGAGGGCTGGTGCCCTCCTCTTCCTATCCCTCAGAGAGGCTGGGCCCAAGGCCCTGCCATTAACTAGAAGCTGAAACACAACTGAGAGGAAACAGAAGCTTGATTTAAAACAGGGGGTGGGGGGCACAGTGTAACAGGAGATTCTGACGGTCCAGTCTTCTGAGAAACATACAGGGAAGGTACAAAGGCAGCAGGCCTGGAGGAGGTAGAATGTCTGGCAGAAGGGACTGAGCGTGACCCAAGGCCAGAGAGGAAAGAGACTGAATGGAGGGCAACACAGTTGAGGCCCACGGTCTTGGGCAATAAAACATGAGTATTTGCAGTCACACCATTCATTTGATGGAAGGTCCCCAGTTAGGTAAAATGTGCCTGTTAACAATGCCAGTTGGCACGTTCAGGCCTGATTTGTGGCCTGACTAACCCTTCAGAGGAGAGAAGCTATACGCAGGCACCTTGCCAGAATGGGAGATGCCCCCAAATACCGCTGTGTCACAAGACCCAGACTGAAAGGGTGCCTGGACTTCCTGGGTCATCAGGGGACTCACTGGCTCCCTGGACTCAGCCTCTGGGTTGGGGGAGACCGGTGCCAATGATAGGCTAGCTGGGCAAAGTGAATAGGGCTGCATACACCAGCATGGGGCCTAAGCCCCACTTTGCCACTGTATCACAGGCTTGGGGACAAAAGGGTCATACCTGGGGCTTCTGTGAAAATCTTGAGTCTCTGAGCACTTGGGGACAGGAGGCAGGGTCCCAGGTGTGGTAGGTCTGGGAAACTCAGCAATCCCATTTCCTCTTGGCCAGACACACACATTCTCAGTTTCCCTTCAGGCCTGTTCAGGACATGTGACTGGGGCCTGGCCAGTGGGCTGGCCCGTTTTAAAATCCCACTCTCTGCCCCAGGCTGTCTTCTTCCCTTTCAGTGTAGATGATGGGTGGGGGCCAAAGCAGGCTGATGGCACAGTCGGCCCCAGTCCCTCTCACAGAATTATCCTCTCCGTCTTCCTCGGCCCTTTGCTGTGTGCCTGCAGCTCCTCTCACTAAAGAGGCAGGGCCCATTTCTCTCCCTGGGTCTGGGATGTCCTAGATGTGACACCCAGGAAGCTTGAAGAAGCATTTGCCTTACTTTTTGCCCCTCTGCAATTACCTTAAAACCATGGCTGAGCTCGCCTGTTGGAAAATGAGAGGACCCAGTGGCCCTGTCACTCCAGCCCACCCTATGACATGTGCATTAGGCTATCTGAGACCAAAAGAGCTGCCAGTCAAGTCCAGCCTAAATTGCTGACCACAGACGCATGAACTAAAGAAATATTCGTTGGTGTTAGTTTATTTCATTAGTTTGTTTTAATGCAACATCTCATGGCACTAGGTAAATGAAACAGCAGCAACCCCAAAAGACTGAATGAGGGGGCCACCCACCGCCAACTCCACTGGGTTCCCACGTGACCAAGCAGTAAGCTTTCACTGTGCTGTCACATTGAGACTCTGGGGTTTGCTTGCTACCTCAGCAGAGCTGGCCCTCTCCGGGCTGAGCCACAAGGAACCAGATCACGGGCCCACTCCCAGACCCTGTGCCTCAGAGGCCCCAGCAGAGGGGAGGTGGTAGACAAAGCCAAGTGTAGGAATAGCAACTAGCCTCCAGCTCATGGAGGAGAAGAACTGGTGCGTTTTCTGGAAGCCCATGTGCTGGTAGAGGGCCCAGGCCGAGTGCTGCAGCATGGAGGTGATGAGGATGACTTGGCTGTACCCCTGGTCCCGTGCGAACTGGAGGGCAGTCCTGACCAGGGCCTTCGCTATCCCCTGGCCTCGGTGCTCTGGGGCCACACACAGGTGAAGCAGCTGCAACTTCTCCTTCTGCAGGGTGGCAGGCAGAACGCCTATCATGCCCACCACCTGCCCCTCAGCTTCAACCACCCAGAAGCAGGAGCCAGGCTTACCCAAGTAGGTCTTGGTGATGTCAGACATATCTGTGCACAAAGACATGACTATAAACTTGGTCCAGGGGTATCTGGAGAGGAATCTCAGGGCAGCGAGGAGGATGAGGCTGGCTACAAGGACCAGGACCCAGGAGCCAGAGAGCAGGAAGAGGGTGAGAGGCACCCCAAGCAAGAGCACCAGGGTTCGGGGCAGCTTCAGGATGTGGCAGAAGGTGGTGGGGATGTGCTCATTCATTCCCTGGGAGAACAAGTCCAGGACCCGTGTGCGGTCGTTCTCCTGGTATTTGCGGATGTGATAAGGAGCCATGGAAGACTGCTGAGCCTGAATCTCAAAGTCCATGAGAGAAAGAGAGAGAGCTAAGTTCCCTGCACACCTTCTGGGCCACCCTGGGGAAGAAAGAGGAAGTCAGATGAGTGTCCCATCTCTGCCACCTCCCAGGAGTGGGGGAGATCCCCGCTCATGGGCATTTCTTTCTGCTTTTTTGCCCAAAAGGATGTAGGCCACAGCCACTGGGAGAAAGTGTAGGGTCAGAACGATTTGCATATGATCCTGGCTCCGTCCCTTTCTAGCTGTGTGACCTTAACATATCACCTAACTTCTCTGAACCTGTTTTTTTCATCTGTAGAACCGGATCAAGTAAAAACCTGGCTTCTGGGATTGTTTTGAAGATTTAATAAAGTAACATACAAAGCTCTGATATACAAAATACCCTCCTCTCCACCCTCTTTCCCCTTTTACTGGCTCACTTAGCTTGTTGGCACTTTGGGGCGGCACCATGCAGCAGCCAGACCATGTGTCCCCAGACCTTCGGTCCCTCTCCAGGAACCATACATTGTAGGAATCCTGTGTTCCCAAGTAAAAGTTTCAACAAAGACTCCTTCCCCCTTGATTGCAGATTTTTAGGCTGCTGGGGTTGTGTAAGAGTCAATCACCAAAAAAGGGGCAGCCTGGACATCCAGAGGAGAGTCTGGGGCTCCAGGCCTCTCTCCAAACACTGTCCTTTCTACACGCATCCTCTCACCTGCTACCACAACGGCCTTGAATGTCCAGAGCAGCCTCGGAGTGGCCTCTGCTCTCAGCCTCTGCCTGGCATCCAGGAGAGACTGCCCAGGGCCTGCTCCACCACCAGGGACCAGGCCCTCCCTGGATGGCCACCTCATTGGCTGGTTCTTGCACCTGAGAGGCTGGACTCTGACCGAGCAGGAAGCGCATTTTCCACTCACTCCTTGTGATCATCAGAGACTCAGCCTGGAGTGGGGAAGCGGGGTCTGGAACAGCTCAGGGGGCCTTGCCCTTGCAGATGGCCTTCACTCTTCCTCCCGTGGTGGTTAAGGCCTGGAGTATCTCCCAGCAGGCAACTTGATGTGTCTGGTGTCCACCCTCAGCCCCTCCACACAGCTCCTAGAAGCCTGGGGTTGCAGGCCTCACCGTGTGCTGTCTTCATGAGCTAGAGTCCAGGCTGAGCACGCAAGGGGCGCTCTCCCTGCCTGGGCGTTACCTGGTCTGAGGAAGACTGACCATGGGCAGTTCCCTGCACTCATCTCACTAGGCTCCATCTGCGTTCGTTCGTTCGTTCGTTCATTCATTTATTCATTCACAGTACTATTATGTATGATGCAACTACTAGGTGCCTAGCGTCCTCTTCAGCTATGAGCAACAGTGACACACAGCGATGGGCACCAGTACCACGTGCAGCTGATGTGTGTCCGATCGTTAGAGCCTGTGCCATCACAGCTGTTAAATAGTTTGCGCTGAGGTGAACTAAAGCAGGGAAAAACAGAAAATCCCTTCTCCGTGGAACGGATATGCTGTCGAGGGGGTTGCTTCCCTCCCCAAACTGAGTTTGCTCCTCTCCCCGCGTGCCCTCACCCTGCGGCCCAGCTAAGCCCCTCCCTCTATATTTTCACCGCTTCCTGAAGCCGAGACCACAGATCTATCTACTCAAGCATTTGTCGGTAGTGTCATCAAACGCTGATCCGGCCACGCGCCGTGGGGGCGATTGGGCTACGGCACAGCGCCCGGCAGACCCTGGTTTCCCGTCCTCGAAGCTCCTCGCGAGATTCCGGGGATTGCGCGGCGCGCGCCATCTCTCACACCTGTGACGCGCACGGGGCGGAGAGGTGCGGGCCGCAAGAGAGGATTAATAGGGGTTCCCGAGGAAGGACCCTTAAGTCGAGACCGGAGGGAGAGGTAGGCCTGAGCAGGGCTGAGTGAAGGAGAGCGTTTTGGGCTGAGGGAACAGAGGCGTGAAGACCCTGAGGCAGAACAAAGGCAAGGTTTCCAGGGAAAGGTGGCCAACATGGCCACGGAGAGAGGGAGGGAGCGGTGAGGGTGGCAACGGCCCGTGCGTGTGAGGTCTGTGCCCCAGTTGTGGAGTTTGGACTCTACTCCGAAAGCGACGGGAGGCCATTGGTCAGCTAAAAGCTGGGGAGTAACCTAGGCAGGTGCGTGCACGTGTTGCTGTGGCTACAGGTGGAGAGTGAATGGGAAGCGACAGTGGAAGCGCGCAATCCCCGCCCCCACGGGCTAGTGCGGCACCGGCACCGCAGCTGATAAAGGAGCCTCGGGGTAGAGATATGCAGGATGCAAGCAAGAGCTTCTAAACATTTTTTTTTCCCCAACGTTTATTTATTTTTGGGACAGAGAGAGACAGAGCATGAACGGGGGAGGGGCAGAGAGAGAGGGAGACACAGAATCGGAAACAGGCTCCAGGCTCTGAGCCATCAGCCCAGAGCCTGACGCGGGGCTCGAACTCACGGACCGCGAGATCGTGACCTGGCTGAAGTCGGACGCTTAACCGACTGCGCCACCCAGGCGCCCCGCAAGCAAGAGCTTCTGACCAAGGAGGGCTAGTGGGAACAAAAATAGAGCCCTGCTCCACTCACCAAGCCGTCAGCGCCCCCCCCCCGTCCCCCCCCCAAGAGCTGAGTCTGGCCAAAGGAGAAGGTACCTATTTCTTACTTGCTCAAAGACATGACTCCCACTGAACTGTGCATCCAACGGGCAGCATCTGTATGAAAGGGGTGACTTGTTCTGTGTTCACCAGGAAGCCACGTGGGCTAGCAGAGGCCCTACAAGAGTAAGTGGTGACTTGGACCAGAGTGAGGGGATGGTGAGAACCAGCCCACCTGTAGGTGCATCTGGGGACAGAAACGGCAGGAGTTTGTAATGATGGAGATGGGAATGAAGATGAGGAAGGGGTCAGAGATGATAGTCACATTTCTGGCAAGAGCCTCTAGAGGATGCTGGAGAGAGAGACTTGGAGGGAAAGATCATAACTGGGGCTGGTGGTACCATCCTGAGGCCTTCTGATCAGAAACCAAAGACGGGCAGGCTGGGATCCAGGCCCAGTGGATGGAGACTGCTGACGGTTCTGGGTCTTTGGCAGAAGGGTAGAGTTTAACGTGAAATCTGAGTGGTGAGCCATGCGTATTTACTACATTTGTTTCATACATTTAATGTTTAAACATTTCAATGTTAAGTAACATTTGAACTAAGAATCAAAACGGGGGACAGAGAGCTCCAAAGTACAGTTGAGTTTTCCTACCAAGTCTGCTGTTAACCAGTCAAAAACCTCATAGTCAAGCTGAAGGTCTGTGGTCTGTCCCCACATTCTCTTTCTCTGTATTCTCTCTGGTCCTCTGTAGCATCCTCAAAACCCAGTGACCTTGGTTTACATCCAGGCTTTTCATCCTCACAGCCATGAACAATGATCATGAGGATTTATTGACATGAAAAAAAAAAAAGTCAAAATGTAACTCCAAGAAATAAAGGATTATAAAGCCGTAGGTTTTAACTCATTTTGGTGAAAATGTAACCTGAAAATAATGTACAGACACAAGCATGCAGAGAGAAAAGTCTGAGTGATCATACCAGATGCTGGCAGCATCTGTCTCTGGATGGAGGGCCTGTGGCTCATTCTCTGTGTAAAAGATGAAGCCTAGGGGCGCCTGGGTGGCGCAGTCGGTTAAGTGTCCGTCTTCAGCCAGGTCACGATCTTGCGGTCCGTGAGTTCGAGCCCCCCGTCGGGCTCTGGGCTGATAGCTCAGAGCCTGGAGCCTGTTTCCGATTCTGTGTCTCCCTCTCTCTTTCTGCCCCTCCCCCGTTCATGCTCTGTCTCTCTCTGTCCCAAAAATAAATAAAAAAGAAACATTGAAAAAAAAATTCAAAAAAAAAAAAAGATGAAGCCTGGAGTGGGCTGAGGCTCCAGGCTCTTGCTTTCAGATGATGAAACAGAGGCTTGGGAATCTACCTGGCTCTGCCTCAGCCGGATCTGAGAGCCTAGAGGGACCTATCTAAGATCATGAACTCCTAAAGGTAAGGCAGAGGTGCTTATTCTATTAGTTCGTGTTTTAATTAACTTTTAGTGTATATAATTCAGTGGCATTTTGTACACACACTGTGTCGTACGGCCACCACTTCTGACTCCAAAGCCTTTTCACATCCCAAAAGGAATTCCCTTGCCCCTGTGCAGTCACTCTCTCCACCTGTTCTCTCCAGACCCTGGCAACAACTAACCTGCTTTCTGGATGTTTCATTGAAATGAAATCATGTGATATGTGAACTTCTGTGTTCAGCTTCTTTTACTTTATGTCTTCAAGGTTCACCCATGGTGTAGCATGTGTCAGTACATCATTGCTTTTCTATGGCTGAATAATATTCCATGGGAGGGATAGACCACATTTGTTTATCCATTCATCCAGTGATGGACATTTGGGTTGTTTCCACCTTTTGGCTGTGGTGAATAGTGCTGTTAGGAACGTTTGGGTACAAGTTTTTGTTTGAGCACCTGTTTTCAGTTCTATTGGTTGTATACCCAGCAGTGGAATTTCTGGGTCATATGGTAATTTTATGTTTAACATTTTGAGGAACTGCCAACAT
Source organism: Felis catus (assembly GCF_018350175.1). Lineage (NCBI taxonomy): Eukaryota > Metazoa > Chordata > Mammalia > Carnivora > Felidae > Felis > Felis catus. Next base: position 89,997,272 of record NC_058370.1, read on the forward strand.
GTTGTCCAAAGTGGCTGCACTGTTTTACTTTTCAACCAGTAGTGAGCCCTATTTTATTTTACTACTTGTCTCAGCAATACTGCCTGGTACATAAAGGGAAGAGATTGTTGTTATTCACTGAGAAATCAGATGCCTGACACTGTAACGAAGCTATTTTCCTATGCTCTGCTATTTGATATTCATGACAACCAAGGACAAAGGTTGGTATTAATGTTCCCATTTTACAAATGGGAAACCAAGACCAGAAAAGCTGAGAGATGTGCTACCCAAGACCTCACAGAGTCACTGTTATTCCAAGAGTTGTGGATTGGAGAACATGTCACTAAAACCCCACACTTACATCTATGACACACATTCCCTACTACACCAGCGCAGCCCAGAAATGGGCCAGTGAGATGGATGATGGTAAATGAGTGGCATTACATTTTGGAAGTCTCAGGGAGAAGAGAAAATCAATTCAATTACATTTTAATTGAGTTGGCAGAATCTCCTCTAACCTCTCGTCGGAGCTCCCAGTAACCCAACATCAGGCCAATGCCCTGAACTTTTACTGAGAACTCATCACTTAAAGGAGACGGGTGAAAGAAAATAGCAAATCATTTCAAGGGGAAAGAAGTAGGTAAGAGCATCCTTGGTAAGATGCTCAGAAATCCTAGGTCAGTGATTCCAGCTCTACAGAAATGTTCTGTAACCTTTCAGTTCTCTGAGAAAGTGAGAAGGTCTCAGGCCCCAACACTCAAATTAGGGTAACTCCAGCAAATTTTATGCAGATGATGAAAGGGACTAACTCTGAAGGTGTGGGTGGGTAGAGGGGGATGAGAGATGGTGTGGGAGCCAGGTATGTTATTGCCCAGAGGCCTGAAGCAAGGTGGGAGGGTGAGGTGACAGGAGCCTGACCCAGGAGTTGAAAGGTTCAGAGACAAAGCCAGTGCACCTGACCTTACAGGGAGGGGTCAGGTTAATAAATACCCTGGCCTCACTCTCTTCCCCTCTCCAATCTCAGCCTGGCCTCCCAGTGGCCAAACCCAAGCAGAAGCCAAGAGACCTCTTCCTGACATACAGGCCACCTGGAACACAGAGAAGAGGGGGTAAAGGTAAAGAGAGATCTGGAGGGCAACATGGGAGATCAGCGGCACAAAGGACTGTGAAAGCATCAATGACAGGCAAATTCAATGACAGGCAAATTCGATGACTACAAACTGCTTATTCTAAGACTGGCCAAACTAGGTTATGCTTTCCTCATTATTGTGATGTGACTGCAGAGTGGCTGCCTTCAGCAAAGCCAAGAGCAGGGAAGTGGCTGCAACAGGGGGTGCAGAATGGCATCTTTCTGCTCTGAAGCCTTTAATGAGTTCAACTCCTCATCCCCAATAATTCCACTGTAGAGAAGCTATGTTAAAGAGAACCATGTACAAATGTTTACTTGCAAGTGAAGTGAAACATTGAAAGCAACATAAGTGCATAAAAATAGAGGAAGTATGTATGTGATGTATTTCACATCAATAAAAAGAATGTGAGCACGATGGCAAGGGAGGGACAGTGGACTGAGGCGTTAGGACCTGGGGTCACATAGATTGGAGTTTTAATCCCAGGCAGGGGAAGAGAGGTCTTTGCAATGGAGATGTCTGGGGGAGCACCACCTTAACCGAGGGACCAATCTTTGTATCACCAATAATAGGGCCAACTGACATTGCCTCCTGATGATATGCAATGGCAAGGACACAAAATCTAAAATATTTAAGTTGACTTAAATCATGAACAAATCCAAACTGTGTGGAAAAAGACATCTAGGGTAGGTACTCTTCAAAAAATGTCAACATCATTCTTAACAAGATTGTTGTAGATTAGAGACTGAGATGACAGATAAACACTATAGGCTGAAGAAACATGTCTGCAACTCACTTTCAAATCTTGCAGCAAAAGTGTGTGTGTACACAAACCTGAGCTCAGGAGAGCACTAGCAAGCAAATGTAGCAAAATGTTAACAACAAATAGTGAATTCACGTGAAAGGTACATGGACTTTCACTGTATTATTGTCAGTTGTTCTGTAGGTTAGAAATGGAGTTCAGAGACTAAATCTGTTTTCTTGCTGGTAAAAAATCTCTTGGGATTGTAGTAAGGACTAAATGAGGTAGTGCATATACAATGCTAAGCACAGTGCACACGAGAAATGTTAGCTATGTACATATGTACTTTATTATTTATGATCATGATAGGAATCACTAAGTACTTCTACCTCCCTGCTTTCCAGCATGGGGCAAGATCACACTTCTCCGTTCCTTGTGAGGTTGGCAGGGCCACGTAACTGGCTTTGGAGAATGAAACATGAGATAAGCAAACTGGGTTCCTGAGTCACTATCCTGACTGTTTACAGATTCATACAATCTGGCTATGTAGACTGAACAAGACACAAATTTTTGTCGTGTGAAGCCAATGAGCTTTAGGGACTGTAATCAAAGCCTAACCTAACTCAGATATCCACAAAGCAAGGCCCTCAGGTCAAATCCTGTCCACCACTTGTTTTTGCCCATAAAGTTTCACTGAAACACAGCCGTACTCATCATTTATGGTCTGTGGATACCTTTGCACTACTCATCATTTATGGTCTGTGGATACCTTTGCACTATGATAGCAAGAGTTGAGTAGATACAGTGGAGACTTTATGGACTGCAAAGCCGAAAATATTTACTATCTGGCCCTTCACAGAAAAGTTTGCTCACCCCTGACCAAGCCTGTCTTGACTGCTACGATCAAAATATAAAGTGAAAAAAGAAAACCCAAAGCATTTATAAAACATGGCTTTATACTAGCTCTATGACCTTGAGCAAGTTACTTATTGTTTCTATAATCTTTTAGTTTCCTGGGTGTAAAATGGTGGTAATATTAAGTGTTTACTTTATAACATTATGATGAGTAAATTCTGGTATGTAAAATACTTGGAACCGGGAGGCTTGGAAGGGAAATACTAGATTAGCCAGAAGTAAGGGCAGGAATATGAGCTGATGAATATAAAATCACTAAGGCAAGAACCTAGTAAAAATCCAGTTATTCCAATTAAATAAAAATAAACCTGAATAGATACAGAAGACTAGACAGCAACAACAAATAATAGCAACAGTGGTTATCTTTCAAGATATTAAGAGAGAGGACTAGGAATGGTTTGTTATACCATTCTGTGTTTTAAAATTTTCCATAATTGAACACTTTTTTTTTTTTAATTAAAAAAATTTTTTTAACATTTATTTTTGAGAGAGAGAGACAGAGCATGAGCAGGGGAGGGGCAGAGAGAGAGGGAGACACAGAATCTGAAGCAGGCTCCAGGCTCGGAGCTGTCAGCAGTCAGCACAGAACCTGAACGTGGGGCTTGAACCCACGAACCGCAAGATCGTGACCTGAGCCAAAGTCAGACACTTAACCAACTGAGCCAACCAGGTGCCCCTGTTTTTTTCTTTTAATTTTTTAATGTTTATGTATTTTTAAGAGAGAGAGAGAGGCAGAGTGCAAGTGTCGGAGGGGCAGAGACAGAGGGGTAGACAGAATTGGAAGCAGGCTCCAGGTCCTGAACTGTCAGCATACAGCTAGATGTGGGGCCCAAACCCACGAACTGCGAGATCATGACTTTAGCCGAAGTCAGACACTTAACCGACTGAGCCACTCAGGTTCTCTGAACATACACATTTTATAATCAAGAAAGAAAAATCAATGTTTTCTTATGAAAAATCTTAATCTTTCTGTCATTTTACAAAACATCTTTTGTTGACATTCTACAAATGATACCATCCAACAATGTTCCAATACTTTCTTCTTGTGAAGACAGTTTATATATCTGTGAAAATAAAAGATGAATTATGACATGCTAATATATTCATGCACTACTAGTTTCCATTATACAAACATATATAAGTGAAATTATTTATCATTCAACTACTGGGATAATGACATGAAATCACAAATCACGAATGTGATTAAAATATGTAAAGTAGATGGCAATTCATCATTTATGTCAAAAGTTCCCTTTAAATTAGTTATGGTAATAACCCTCTACACATAGAAACTGAACCTGTACCAATTTTTTTTGAATCTGTACCAATTTTTAAAGCATACGTCAAGACATTAAAGATCAAGCTTACACAGTATATTTGAAATGTAAAATAAACATAAAATGTATTCTGCACTTTTTTTTTTTCTTCAGAGAGACAGCACGAGCGACAAGCAGGGGAGTGGGAGAGAGAATCCCAAGCAGGCTCCATGCCCAGCACAGAACCGAATGCAGGGCTTGATCCCATGACCCTGGGATCATGACCTGAGCTGAAATCAAAAGTAGGGCACTCAACCAACTGAGCCACTAACATGCCTCTGAAGTTATTTATTCTTTTTTTTTTTTTTTTTTTTTTTAATGTTTGTTTATTTTTGAGAGAGACAGAGCAGAGTAGGGGCAGGGAGAGAGAGGGAGACACAGAATCCGAGGCAGGTTCCAGGCTCTGAACTGTCAGCACAGACCCTGACACAGGACTCAAACTCGGGAACCAGGAGAACATGACCTGAGCCGAAGTCAGAAGCTGAATTGACTGAGCCACCTAGGCATCCCTGAAGTTATTTATTCTTAATTAAAGAATGCTTTTATCAACTAAATTTCTAACTAAATTTTACATAAACCAGCATCTTCTTTTTTTTTTTAATGTTTATTTATTTTTGAGACAGAGAGAGACAGAGCATGAACGGGGGAGGGGCAGAGAGAGAGGGAGACACAGAATCCAAAGCAGGCTCCAGGCTCTGAGCTGTCAGCACAGAGCCTGATGCGGGGCTCGAACTCAACGAACTGCGAGATCATGAACTGAGCTGAAGTCAGATACTCAACCGACTGACTTCGGTCGCCACCCAGGCGCCCCTATAATCCAGCATCTTCTAATTCTTTGCATCTGTAACTATTTTTCAAGTAATTTTTAATTACATTAACCTTTCTTAAAGAAAAACAAAAACCAGAAGGATCAGTGATCAACAAGCAAACAACATCAGTATTATTCTTCATCTATCACACTTTGTAAAAATACAGATTTACAAACCTTTTTGACTTCTGTAATATTTGTTATGTCAGGTAGATTTTTCAGAGAAACTTGATGACCTTCTACCTGAGATATTAAGTCTTCTTGATTTATTTGTTTTTCTCCCTCTTCAATGTAAACAATTAGAATTGAAGTGTCATTTGCTGAGATACCAAATTTTTTCAGAGCTTCTGAAATCTAAGGAAAAGAACAACAACAAACAATAACCAGTAGCTTCTGTGTCTGAAACATCCCCCCATGGGCCTCCTTTTTCCTTGGTCAGGTTCTTATTTTTCATATCCTAATGATTCTACCTACAGTGTTTCTCTTCAACAACCCTTCTTGACACCCACCACATCTGCCTCTAGAGTACTCTCTGCTCAAAACTGCACCTTATTCCTGCGCAATCAAGCCTACTTCTTGGCGTTTCTTAACATCAACACTCCCTCCCTCTGGCCCCAAGTGACCCTCTAGCCATGCACACCCACCTTCTACCCAGACTGGACCATATGGGTGTCCACTATTTCATACATTTTTTCCTATGCTCAAACTTTGTCCTCAGCCTGGAGTGTCCTCATCCCTCAAGGTCCAAAACTAATGTCACTAATGTCATCCTTTCTCCTTACAGGAGTTGCTTCTTTGCTGTTTCCATTGGCTTGAAGTATTATTCCCATTATGTCACTTATCTTAGTGCATTTGGATTTCTGTCTTGTTTACCTGCCTTCCTCAGGAACATGTTTCTCCTGCCCTAGAACTGTAACTGTAAGAGGGACAAGCCCAGCAGATGTTTACCGAAGTGAAGTTTCTCAAATTATTTCAAATGATGTCAAAGAAATTATAATTATCTGGTAATTTTTTCTCCAGGTACTGAGGAATTCTATTATCATGCATTCTATAAACTTTATAAAATCTCAAACATTATTTTAAACCATGCTACGGGTTTCCTAATTGTCCTTTGGATGATGTTAGTACCTGGTTGTGTTCTTAATAGTAGTAGTAATACTAAAACTTCATCAGCAAAATTTAAGTTATTTTTTTCATGTGCCACAGGTAGAATATCTTTAGCTCAATAACTTTGATTACTACCAGTATTTCAAACCACAAACTCTTCCTGAGCCCTGGGTATATGAGTGAGCCTGTGTTAAAGGCTGTTCCAAGTACCAGGCAGGCTTCTGGTATATGGAAAAGACATGGATTCTATCCTTAAGGAGTTATAGGGAGAGTAAAAGATGTGCATGGTAACACACAAATATCCATGCTTAATGTTTTGCCATTTAAATTTATATATCATTTAGAGGGATCTTCCTGACCCTATTTGGTAAGAAGGACAGATAAAACTATCCTCATCTAATGTAGCTAAATTTTTCTTTACTCCTATGTGAAGTGACTCCAAAGCTTATTTGTCTAGGAAGAGGCAGTGCTAAACCTCAATCTTTCCAGAACACTCTTCACTATTACAGCCCAACACTGGGGAACACACATTAGCACAACACAATCAACATAAATAAAGTAAAATCCATATTAATTACATTGTTATTTGGGGAAAGGTTGAAAATAATTTCAGTTGATAGAGTTTTTGTCTTCATTTTTCCCAGTCTGTAGAGATGAACTGCTTTGTTTGAGGCCACAAGTATCTGAAATGGATCAACAATCTACCAAAGAGAACATAAAGAATCACACACGGAGAATCTGGAGCACTTGGGAGACACATGCCTTCTCTCTTGGTAACTCCAATGTCAGGCTGTTTGACTTCATCACAGTTTCTATGGACTATATTTTCAAAATTGCTGGGTGTTCAGTAAATCATGGAATGTTAAAGCTGCAAGGAACTTAAATAGTAAAAATTTAAAAAAGAACATTGGGGGGCGCCTGGGTGGCTCAGTCAGTTATGCATCCAACTTCAGCTCAGGTCATGATCTCGTGGTTTGTGAGGTCAAGCCCCACGTTGGGCTCTGTGCTGACAGCTCAGAGCCTGGAGCCTGCTTCAGATTCTGTGTCTCCCCCTCTCTCTACCCCTCCCATACTCATGCTCTGTCTCTCTCAATAATAAATAAATAAATATTAAAAAAAATTTTTTTTAAAGAACATTGAGCACTAATATGGGGAAAGGCCATAGTCTAAACATTTTACCTGTATTATTTTAATTCTTAAAACTACCCTATGAAATCAGTATTATTATTCACACACAGTAGATGAGGAAGCCAAAGCAAAGAATGTTTGGGTTTGAATCCCAGCTGTCACTTCCTACTGAGGGACCTTGGGTAGATCCCTTAGTTTTATCTGTTGGATGCAGATAATCATAGTAGTTACTTCATAGGGTTGTTGTGAAGATTAAGTGAGTTAGTATACGGAAAGCACTTAGAACAATGGCAGGAACAGAGCAAGCGTGGTACAAAGGTTGCCTACCACTTGCTCAAAGTCATAATAAGTGCCAGAGCTGAGATTAAGTCCTAGTAACATGGTTCCACAGTGTGTGCTCTTAACCACTACGGATGCCTCCTGTGCAGAGATTTTTCTAGTTCAAATGAGTAAATGAAGCTCCAGGCATTTGCCAGTACATCAGAGTCAGAATACAACCTTTCATATCTCCTGGGAAGGGCCTAGCACTTTGGCTTCTATTCACTATTAAATTCAAGGTTGGCTCAATCTGACTCCACAGTTTAGACAAGAACTATTTATCCAAAGATGACAATTTTAGGCTAACCTGTAACATCATAAAAAATTAACATATTATTGGAGTGCCTGGGTGGTTCAGTTGGTTTGGCATCTGACTTCGGCTCAGGTCATGATCTCTTGGTTTGTGGGTTCGAGCCCCACAGTAGGCTCTGTGCTGACAGCTCGTAGCCTGGAACCTGCTTCAGATTCTGTGTCTCCCTCTTTCTCTGCCCCTCCCCCACTCATGCTCTGTCTCTCGGTCTCTCAAAAATAAGCATAAAAAAATTTTTTTTTAATTAACGTATTCTTAAATACCCCTTTATAGCTCATTTGTTCTTACTTGTACTTACCACCTTAGGGTTTATTAATGCACCATCAATAGCACCTTCCATGGCCTTTTTTCTCAAGTCTCCAGCATTTTTTACATCTTTAAACAACAGAAGGGTCACCCTGCATTCGGGAAATAGGTCCAGCTGATGCGTTAACTGCATTTCACAGACAAGCACGATTCTAAAAGACCAAAAGACTTCATCTGTTTAAAAGCTAATGGTATAATTCAACTAATAAACATCCTCAGTAACAAATATAACAAGATGACAGAACTGTTACCCTAGAAGAATCCATCCCAAAAGCACATTTGGCATCCCCATGAGATGTCTACCAACCCTGCTGAGTTGTTCCTAGCTTCCTTTACTGAAAGACCAAGGTTGCTGCCTGCTTCTCTGGTTGTGCAGGCAGGCAGGCTTTGATGCATGGCTGAGGGGCAGCTTCTCTAACAGACAAGTAGGAGCAGGATGTCAGGAATTCTTTAGGCCACGGATTACTTATGGTGTTAACGAAACCTCACTCCAACTTAGCCTTTTTAGCTTTCTGATCTTCCCATTTTATGTATATTTTAGCAGAACCTAGACACAAATACTAAGAACATTTTATTGAAGTACAACACTTGACTCAAAGATACTCGTTTCACACATGACATTTAAGTAGAGAGGGGGTACAATTATTTTTAATGTCTTATTTATTTTTGAGAGAGAGCGTGAGCATAAGTGGGGGAGGGGCAGAGAGAGAGGGAGTCACAATCTGAAGTAGGCTCCAGGCTCAGAGCGGTCAGCTTACAGTCTGATGTGGGGCTCAAACCCTCGAACCATGAGATCATGACCTGAGGCAAAGTTGGATGCTTAACTAACTGAGCCACCCAGGTGCCCCAGGAGGGGGTACAATTATTAAAAAATCAATACAGGCCTTTTCTTAGACATAAGTTTAATAAGGAAAGGACAAAGACATAAAAGAAACATAAAGGACAACTTGACTAACTAGAAAGACAACCATATCCTTGAACTGAAAATCTAAGTATTGCAAAAATTTGATCTTTAAAACAATTTCAAAGTGTTAGTAAGTTATTTGGGGGTGGCAATTTGGTAAGTTCATGTTATCCTTTTACTCGGTAGTTTCCATTTCTAGGACTCTTTTCAAGGAATAATTAAAAACCTGAAAATTTACGTAATAAGCTGCTCCTCTCATCATCCTAATAGCAAAAAATTGAAAACAAACTAGCAAATAACAGATTTGTTGCAACTAAACAAGCATTAAAAACTGTCATCTTGGAGACCAGTTAATTTGTGTGAAATAGCAATAAATAACATTAAGTAAAAACATCTGATTGAAAAACAAAACACAGGAGCACCTGAGTGGCTCAGTCAGTTAAACATCTGACTTCAGTTCAGGTCATGATCTTACAGTTCCTAAGTTCAAGCCCCACATCAGGCTCCTCCCTGGCAGTATGGAGCCTGCTTGGGATTCTCTCTCTCCCTCTCCCCCACTGGCATGCATACTCTATCTCAAAATAAATTGTAAAAAATACATAAAAAAAGAAAGACAAAACATAAAATGTGGCATAAACTGTGGGCTTTTCAAAAAGGAGCATAAAAAATATTGAAAGGAAGATACACCAAAAAGTTATCTCAGACTTGGTGGAATTACATCTGACTTTTTGTTAGGATAAAAAATATATGTGTGAATAATATCCTGGCACACAGCAGTTCAATCTTTATTGTCATAGTAACATCCAATGGGGAAAAAAATGATACAGAAAAATATAATGAATACATTCCCAATTACACAAAAAGATGCACAGAGAAAACAAAAAGATGAAACACACCAAAATATGGCATCTTGGGTGGCAGGATTATTGGTAACGTTTATCATCTTCTATAAAAGAAAAAAATTGCACTGAATTTTCTACAGTAAGCACACAAAATAAGAGTACAGATAATCAGCAAGGAAAAAAACTTTCCATTATGTTTTTATACTAGGGGAAAAAAGGTCTCCTTGAAAAAAACTTTCCATTATGTTTTTATACTAGGGGAAAAAAGGTCTCCTTGATGAGGTTTTGGGGTGATAGTGGGGTTCACAGCTGATGGTCAATAAAGAATTCATGAAGATGTCTTTGGTACAAAAGTGATTTTATTAAAGCATGGGAACAGGAATCCAGGGCAGAAACAGCTGCACAGGGGTTGTGCAGAGTGGCTTGTTACATACTATGAGTTTAGGGGAGGTAAAGTCAGAAGGGAAGTTTCCAGAGACTTTCTTATGCTAAAGACTCACAGATTACGGGAGGCCTAGCTATTGTCAAACTAAGTTGTTGTTGTTGTTGTTTTTCCCCTCTAGCAAATCATTAACATTAAGACAGCAGGGAGTTCCGGGACTTTAGGCTATTGATGGGATTACGTTTCTTTTGTCAACTGGTAGAGACTCATCAATTTAACCATTTGTTTTCTGTCCTTTCCTTTGTTCTTGGGTAGACAGGGGTGTCCATAGAATGTCACAGAGATCCCACTGGGGTGGGGGTGTGCTAGCTTATATTTTGCCCTCATCCCGCCTTATGGTCTCTCATCAGCCTAGCAAAAGTCAAAACATAATTCCCTCACTTGGGCCAGAAACTTAGAATCATCGTTGCTCTCAATCACAGCAAATCCAGTCATACTCCTAGCTCCCATAGTTACTCTCTAGTCTGGACGACTTTACCTCTTAAGTACCATTTTGACCCGTCCACTTCTCCCCAATACCCACTGCCCCCAGCCCAGGCCGCATGTCTCAACTACAGCTGTGGCCTCCTAGGGGTGGTGGCCTCGCAGTTCCAGCCCTCCTTCCATCCAACTTCCACCTGGCAGTAAGAGCGATCCTTTCAAAACGTAAACCATATCTCGTCCTTCCACCGCTCTTGTGATAAAGCTCCCACTTAATGGCAGGGAGTTTCAAACCCTCCAGTCGCAGCCCTCTCGCCTGGTGCTGCTGCCAGCGCACCTGTCTCCGGACCGCGGTCTTTCCGCTACAGCCCAGTGGCCTCCCCAGTTTCAAATGCCCAGGCTCGCTCCCCAACTCTGCCCCTCCGACAGGTACAGCCCCTGACTTCTTCCTCCCTCCCTTCAACTCCGTTTAAAAAGTCCATTTACCAGGGTCCCAGCCTGCTTGCTCCTCAGCCCTTTTCATCGGTTTGATGAATCCTCATTCAGCTGTGTAGCACTCAGAGAGCATGAGCTTGTCACTGCCGTACTGAGCCCCCGGGGCTGGCCCTCCGCCCGCCCGGCCAGAGAGGACTCACCTGCGCACTCTCGGTCCTCCCGGAAGGCCTTCCCCTCGGAAACAAACCCCTCACTTTCCGGAAGCTGGGCCGCAACCGCGCAAGTCCCTCCCGAGAAGCTCCTTCCTCAGTTTGAGAGACGCCGGCGGACGCAAATGGGAGCCAGGGCCCCATCTGTCACTTCCGGCTATGGGGACGGTAAGGATCCGGGGACCGGACGCTGAGGTTTCAGGGCGCGACTCAGCCTTTCTCCAACGCGTTTTGGGCGTTGGAGGAGACATCGGTTTCTTCTTGTGCAAAGAACAGTGTTGGCCAGGATGAACTCCACATTCATCTCAGCTACATTTCTTTTCGGGGACGGACAGAACTTGTTTCCTTCTTGCAACGGTGCGGTCATTCAGGAAAGCTCTGGAGTGGACCGCGATTTGCTTCGGGTACTTAAGAGGTGACAGAACGTTGATGAAATCAACCTCTTCCTGCTTCTAGCAGGCTCAGAAATTTGTCATCTCTAAGTGTATCAGCCTCCAAGAAAGGAGGTAATCCCCTAAACAGGCTGCAGATAATTATTTTCCATGTTTTTTGTGGTTCCGGTTCATCTTGGTCCATACTTTTCTTTACACAGGAAAACAGGTAAATTTACACAAGTAAATAACAAATATACCGGTCGGGTGGATGTGTGCTATGGAGAAAAAATAAAGGGAGGAATGCCTGGCCGAGGGTATTGCTATTTCAAATAGGATGGTTAAGAGCTCACCAGAAAGGGCCCTTTGAACAGTAACTGGAGGAGGTCTGTGTAACTGGGAGAACAGCATTCCAGGCAATAAAGAGAGTTCAAAGGCTCTGAGACACATATGGCCTTCCCCCATTTAAGGGATAGTAAAGAGAAGCATGGGCTTGAACACAATGGGAATATATAGGTGTAAAAGATATTAATTTTTTTTTAATGTTTATTTATTTTTGAGAGAGAGCATGAGCTGGGGGGTGGCGTGGGGCAGAGAGAGAGGGAGACACAATCCAAAGCAGGCTCCAGGCTTTGAGGTAGAGAGGCTCCAGGCAGAGAGCTCGTGGTGGAGCTCAAACCAACCCTGAGATCATGACCTGAGCTGAAGTTAGACTTAACCAACTGAGCCACCCAACTGCCCTCTAAAAGATATTCTGACAAAAGACTGGTATCCAGAGTACATAAAGAACACCTACAACTCAGTAAGAGAAAACAACCTAATTAAGAATGGGTGACAAATTTGAACACTTTATAAAGGATCTGTGATTCAGGCCAATAAACACATGAAAAGATGCTCAACATCATTAGTCATCAGAGTAATGCAAATTTAAAACATAATGAGCTACTACACACCCACACAACTAAAATTTAGAAGACTGATAGTATAAGTGTTGTCAAACATAATTGGTATCCTCATATATTGCTGATCTGAATTTTATAAAATAGTATAACCACTTTAGAAAAGAGTGTGGTAGTTTCTTAAAAAATTAAATGTATATTTACTTTGCATTTCATTCCTTTGCATTTTCCAGGAGAAAGGAAAACACGTACCTAACAAAGTTTAATACGTGAATGTTCATAGCAACTTTACTCTTTTTTTTTTTAATGTTTATTTTTAAGAGAGAAAGAGTGCGAGCGGGGGAGGGGCAAAGAGAGGGAGACACAGAATCTGAAGTAGGCTCCAGGCTCTGTGCTGACAGTACAGAGCCAGATGTGGGACTCAAACCCACAAACCATGAGATCATGACCTGAGCCGAAGTTGGATGCTTAACAGACTGTGCCACCCAGGTGATCTGCAACTTTACTCTTAATAGCAAAAAACTGGAAACAACCCAATGCCCAAGAACAGATCAGTGGACAAACTGGTAAATTCATACAATGAAATAGTAACAAAAAGGAATAAATTACTGATACTTGCAACAATATTTGCAACATGGATGCATCTAAAAACCTCTGAAAAAAAAAGCAAGAAACTAGAATATAATATATTACTGAATGATCCCTTTTCTACAAAACTGTAGGAATTGCAAACTTATTCTAGACTGACTGGAAAGCAAAATAGTGGTTGTTGGGAATGGAGGAGTGGGAGACTTGGATGGACTGGAAAGGACGCCAAGGGAATCTTTGCTGTGAAGCCTGTCGATGTTCTGTTTCTTCAAGTAGTGGTAGTTATAAAGGGAGTATGACTTTGTCAAAATTCATCAAACTATGCACTTAAAAAATACATTTTATGGAAAATAAATTATGCATTATGCCTCAATAAAGTTGATTAAAAATAGACATTTAAAGAAAAGTCACTCCGTTTATAGCAGCTTATTTATAACCACCTAAAGCTGGAAACAACTCAAATATGCATCAGGTGAATGGATAAACAAATCACATATCCATACAATGGATTACAACTTGGCAATAAAAGGGAACCAACTATTGTGCCATAACAATAACATGGATGGATCTCAAAATAATCATGCTGAATAAAAAAAGTCAGACATAAAAATAGTACATACTGTATGATTCCATTTACATAAAACTACAATGATAGAAAGCAGATCAGTGGTTGCTTGGATAGGGGGCCTTTCCATCAAAGGAAAAAGGAAATTACAAAGCAGCACAAGGAAACTTTGGGGTAATAGATATGTTCTATATTAATTGTGGAAAGGGTTTCATGATTATATACATATCAAAAGTATCAAATTGTACACTTTAAATACTAAGTGCTTGTAGGGATGTGAGCAACTGGAATTCCTATACCCTGCTGATGGGGATGTAAAATAGTACAGCCATTTTGAAAAAATTTGGCAGTTTCTTCTAAAATTAAACACACACTGACCTCATAGCAGCAGTCTCCCTCCAAGGGAAATAAATGCAGATGTTCACACAAAAACCTCTATACAAATGTTTATAGCAACTTTGTTCAAAAGTCAAAAACTGGAAGTCTATCACCTGGTAGATGGATAAACAAACTGTGGTATATCCATACAATAAAAAACTATTCCCAAGGCATGTGAAAATTACCTCCAAAATGAATGCCTACCTATAAGTCGGTAGACTATCCTTGCTAAATTGTTAACTTGAATATAATTGACATTTCTATATTCCTAAAGATAGGATCTCAATGTCACATCAGTGGAAGAGCTCTGGTACTTCCCATTCTCATATGTATGGTTGAACAATGGTTAAAAACTGTGACTGCCAGGGAGCCTGGGTGGCTCAGTGGGTTAAGCATCCAACTTCGGCTCAGGTCATGACCTCACAGTTTGTGGGTTCGAGTCCTGCATCAGGCTCTGTGCTGACAGCTCAGAGCCTAGAGCTTCCTCCTCTGCTCCTCCCCCACTTGCACTCTCTCTCTCTCTCTCAAAAATGAATAAATATTAAAAAAAAAAATTAAAAACTACAGAAACTGTGACTGCCAAATTTATTAACAAATGCTTGCGTATCTTACCTAGGTCCTCTGGAAAGCAAAACCTGAGGCAAGGATTAAAGTGCTGATGTTTTATGTGGGATATGTGTGAACAGACTGTTAGGAAAAAAGGGAAGTGAAGCAAGGAAAGAGGCAAAGCAATGTGAGGTAATGGACTGCCTTATAGGCAGGCTTCAGTGAGCCAGGAAGACACACAGGTTGTTGGCATATGTGTTCACTCCGTGGGCTAGACTTCTCTGGAAGGCTTGAAAGGAAAACTTTTCCTGACGGTAGTCCACAGAGGAGAGAAAGGAGGGGGAAATTTGCTTGCCAGGCTCCCTCCTGTCCTCTATGTTCCATTAATTAAGGCTCCCCACAGTGGGAGCTGACTCTTCCACTCTTCTGATCATCCCTTCAATGGCAGCTCAGAAAGCCAGATCCTGTGGCCTGCAGTATAGCATCTCCTGCAACTCTAAAGTGGATAAATGACATAAGAGAGAGGGCTGGTGTAGAGGCTGTAAGGGCCACGCAGGCCCAGTGTAACTTGGGCTCTTGTAGCTTAGGGAATGCAATAAGGTTTGCTGGCAAGGCAAAAAAGGAGAGTGTGGGCTAGGAGGGAGATGGCGCCTTCTTTTTTTTTTTTTTTTTTTAAGTTTATTTATTTATTTTGGGAGAGAGAAAGCACACAAGCAGGAGAGGGGCAGACAGAGGGAGAGGATCCCAAGCAGTCTCTGCACCGACAGCACAGAGCTGACACAGAGCTTAAACTCACGAACCATGAGATCACGACCTCAGCTGAAATCAGGAGTCAGACACTTAACAACTGAGCCATGCAAGTGCCCCCAGATGGCACCTTCATGAAGGAAGAGGGGATTGAGGGAATCTGAGACTGCTTGGAACCTGTGTGTCATGTAACAAGAGATATAAATGAAATGAATGCTAAATAGTGATACAAGATACCTTGTAGGAAAAGGAATGATTCAATAGTGGGTAGAGTTGGGAGAGAAGACTTTACTGAGATGGGCTTCCAGAAAGGGAATGATTTGCTTATAGACGCTGCAAAGCCATTACAGGCAAGGGAACAACCTGGAAGACAAAGACATGGTACCCATAAATGTTCAACAGAATGTACTCAGGAAATTGCCTGCACACTGAAGAATGGAGTAGAATATAGCAGAGTTGTGTTTGTTTTTTTTTTAGTGTTTATTTTTGAGAGACAGAGAGACAAAGCACCAGTGGGGGAGGGGCAGAGAGAAAGGGAGACAGAATCTGAAGCAGGCTCCAAGCTCTGAGTGGTCAGCACAGAGCCCGATGCGCGGCTCGAACTCACAAACTGTGAGATCATGACCTGAGCCGAACTCAGATGCTTAACCGATTGAGTCACCCAGGTGCCCCTAGCAGAGGTTTTAAAATCAGCTCGGAGTCAGATCACAGAAGGCCTTGACAGGGAGTTGGACGTGGACTCCAAAGCCACGACCATCCAAAATTTCCAAGAGGGGAATAACACAATGAGCTTGTTTTCAGGACATAATTCTGGGGGCAGTTGTTAGAACTACGTTAGAAAGGTGGTTCAGACAGGTTCCTAGATGGGGTCTCCCTCCACATCAAGAGTGCCTGTGGCTGACATTACAGGGCCAAATCATGACTTAGGACGCTCAATGGCCCATGCTCCTGGGACATAATGCATAAAAATCAAGCTTACCAGACTGAGGATTAACCCCAAACCCAGTTTTATTGGCAACAGAGGCTCATTATACTGGCTGGACTGAACTCCTATCTGTATCTATACTTCCTACCCAAAATGAAAGTAATTTTTACTGATTAAAAACTCACAAGAGAATGGGAGAGATACCAAATGGTAGATGAGAGAGAGAGAGAGAGAGCAATAAAATTATTGTCAAATGGAGAAAAATAAAATCTAAATGCGTGTGGCAAGGGGAAAGTAAACAAAAAGCAAATTGACATTATTACAACTCTACCATGAGACAACCAGAGCTGCCATCAGTTTTGAGGGCTTCAAATTTTTTTTTTTTTTTTTTTTTTTAAGTAGGATGCATGTCCAGCACAGACCCCAACAGGGGTCCTGAACTCATGACCCTGAGATCAAGACCTGAGCTGAAGCAAGGGTCAGATGCTCAACCAACTGAGCCACCCAGGTGTGCTAGGACCTCAATCTTAAGTACAAAAAGATGGGCAAAGGTCACCAAATATTTCAATAACACCTCTAATATGAGAGACAGGCATCAACAAACAGACAAACAAAAAGAAAACAGGTGATTCAGGAAACAGAAGGAACCTAAAAATAATTGATAACTTTGGAGAGAGAGAATACGTTCATTTAAAAAAAAAGTGCTTGGAAAAAAAGGCATTCAGAACATAATATATGGAAGGTAGAAAATAAAGCTGAAGAAATTCTCCTGATTAAAAAAAAAAAAGCCAAAAAGTTAAAAATGGAAAATAAGAGGAAAAGAATAATTAATTTGGAGGTACATTAAAAAAACATCCAATGTAAGGGGCGCCTGGGTGGCGTAGTCGGTTAAGCGTCCGACTTCAGCCAGGTCACGATCTCGCGGTCCGGGAGTTCGAGCCCCGCGTCAGGCTCTGGGCTGATGGCTCGGAGCCTGGAGCCTATTTCCGATTCTGTGTCTCCCTCTCTCTCTGCCCCTCCCCCATTCATGCTCTGTCTCTCTCTGTCCCAAAAATAAATAAAAACGTTGAAAAAAAAATTAAAAAAACAAACAAACAAACAAACAAACATCCAATGTTCAACTAATAGAAGTTCCTGAAATAGAAAGGATAAAACTGAAAGAAAATTTCCCAGGACTGATACATACAACTTGCCAGGCTGAAAGGGCTCACTAAGTATATAGTGTTGCAAATTTTAAAATACCCACATTTTTAGACATATGAAATTTCAGGACATTTGAGGCAAAGATCCTAAAGCTTTCACAGAGAAAAATTACAAGTCACAAATGAAAGTTCAGGAATCAGAACACAGGGTTTCAAGAGCAACAACAAAATGTGGGAAACAATGAATAAATGCATTTAAAAGTGCCTACATACAAGTCTATAGCCTAGCAAATTATCAACGGGGTTGAAGAATAAAATAAAACCCATTTCAGACATGCAAAAGTCTTGAAAAATTTACATCCCATTAACTCTCCCTGGGAAGCTATAGAGGGATGTATTCCCCTAAGCAGGGAAGTGCACCATGAAAGTCTCAGCTATGGGACCCAGGAAATAAAAGAGGGGTATAAGAAATGACCAGAGTGACAGTGAAAAGAAATCCCAGGACAACAGCTATGCTTCAGATATAGAGAACTATCAAGCTTCCCATCATGGGCTGAGTTGTGCCATCCCCCCATTCCCAACAAATTCAAATGTTGAAGTCACCCTAAACTTCAGGACCTCAGAATGTGATTTGGAGGGTCTTTCTTATTATTTTTAATGTTTATTTATTCTGAGAGAGACAGAGTATAGCAGGGGAGGGGCAGAAAGAGAGGGAGAGAGGGAATCCCAAGCAGACTCCACACTGTTAGTGCAGAGCCCAACACGGGGCTCGAACTCATGAACCAAGAAATCATGACCTGACTGAAATCAAGAGTCAGATGCTTAACTGACTGAGCCACCCAGGTGCCCCTGGAGATAGGGTCTTTATTTTTATTTTTTTTATTTTTAAATTTTTAACGTTTATTCATTTTTGAGACAGAGAGAGACAGAGCATGAACAGGGGAGGAGCAGAGAGAGAGGGAGACACAGAATCTGGAACAGGCTCCAGGCTCTGAGCCGTCAGCACAGAGCCCGACGCGGGGCTCGAACCCATGGACCGTGAGATCATGACCTGAGCCGAAGTCGGACGCTTAACCGACCAAGCCACCCAGGCGCCCCGAGATAGGGTCTTTAAAGAGGCAATACGTCAGGGCACCTAGGTGGCTCAGTTGGTTCAGTGTCTGACTTCAGCTCGGGTCATGATCTCACAGTTTGTAGGTTCGAGCCCCACATTGGGCTCGCTGCTGTCAGCCTGTCAGCACAGAACCCACTTATGATCCTCTGTCTCCCTCTCTCTGTTCCTCCCCTACTTGCGCTCTGCCCAAAATAAATAAATATTTAAAAATAAATAAAGAGGTAATACGTTTAAATGAGGTGGTAAGCATGGGCACTAATGCAATACCACTGGTGTACTTATAAGAAGAGGGAATCTGGACAGTCACAGATGGAGGACCATACCAGGACAAAGGGAGAAGACTGCTGTCTGTAAACAGAGAAGAGACCAACCTTGCTGGCACCTTGAGCTCAGATGTCTGGCCCCTTGAGCAGTGAGAAAATAAATTCCTGTTGTTGAAGCCGCCCAGTCTGGTACTTTGTTAAGGCAGCCTGAGCACACGAATATAGCATCCAACCTGGAAAAGACCAAGAGGGCTCCAGGAAAGATTTCAAACAAAAAAGGATCTGCATCTATCATATCTGTATGAGAACGTTAACAGTGGTGTTGGGATTTGGGGGATGAACCAGTAAGAGGTGCAGGGAAAAGAAGCAAACAAACAAGGCAAAATGAGGACAGAAGCTATAGAAGAGAGGAACAGAATCCCGGCATGCTGTGGCTCAGAGGTGAACAACAGCTGCCTAGTAAACATGAACCTGGAATACTGACTGAACCATAAATTGGGAAATATACTGAAGGGATGAGGGAATAGAAGTGTGCATGTGGGTAAGTGATGTGCACGAACTAAATCCTCATCTTCCACAGCAGGAGGGTAACAGGTAGCATCACAAATGGAAAAATCAACAAGTGGCTAAATAAGCATAGTATTTAAACATGGGGGCAAATACTAGAAGATAATGCAAAACTACTCAGTGTTTGGGGAGTGATAGCCGGGGATAGGGCAGACAGGGAACTATCCTTTTCCATGGTAATCTCAGTAGAACTATTTGAATTTTTTTTTTTAATTTTTAAATTTGTTTATTTTGAGAGAGAGAGGGCACAAGAGGGGGAGGAACATAGAGGGAAGGAGAAAAAGAATCCCAAACAGGCCTTGTGCTGTCAGCGTAGAGCCTGATGTAGGGCTCAAACTCACGAACCATCTCCAACTCATGAACCGCGAGATCATGACCCGAGCCAAAGTCGAGAGTTGGATGTTTAACTGACTGGGCCATCCAGGTATGCCAGAACTATTTGAATTTTAAACTACTCATACATTTTTTAAAAATAAAAATGAAAACTCTAAAAGCTTAAAAGGCCCCTGAAGACCTCTGAAAAAAAAGGGAGTCACTGGTCCCTTTTGCCAGAGGTCTTAACGATGGTGTGGTGCGAGTGGAAGCCACAACTCTAGTGTGGTGCAGAATGAGACGTGAGATAGCAAACGGAGACTAGTTTTTTTTTTTTTTTAACAAACCATGTTAACTGAAAGGGAAGGGGACAGAGGGCATGATAGGGTCACATGTTTCGAAGGTAGCAGTACTTATAATGATGGCACTTGTGCTGGCAATGTCCTCCTTAGAAACTGCTTGCCAAGGAAAACTATCAGCGAAGCTGGATTCCCATACCTGCCCCTGCTTGTTCTTTCACGCCTCACCAGTTGTCTTGCTCCAATTTCAGTCCAAGTGAGCCTTCATGATGTATCCTGGGGAACAATTCTGCAAGAGCAACCTTTTAGCAAGAAGAACTACATGTGTCAGGCACAGGAACCTGTCATGAGCCATCACTTAGATGAAGGGTAGCAGCCTGACTAAGCTAATTAGACATGGACCAGGGCACTGGTTGAACTAGAAGAGCACTTCCTGAGAGTCAGGTTCCACATGTTGGTATGTAAAAGAGCATAAAGAAAATACCTATCACATGCAGCATGAGACATTCTAGGATACAAATCTTCAAAGTCAGAGGCTTTAAAAAAATGAAGCCAGGTCGCCCAGGTATTCACCAAGTGTCTACAGAGGCTTGGATGTCATGTTAGTGAGGCACCTTCTTGAGCAAACTAAGGTCTCTGGCTTCTTTGCAACTCAGAATATTTAACACCTCCCAAGTGATCCATCTGCACGTTCCAGAGGTATACCAGCGGAAAAGAACTTAGAAGTCAAGATCAAGGCACCACTCTGCTGTGAGGCAAGTGGAAAAAGATCTCAGTAGGTTTATGTTCAACAGAGAAGCAATAACACAAGGAGCCATGCTTGTCGTCTACAAGTTTTCCTATATCTCAGGCTTTAAATGTTGTATCCTCTTCTGTTCATTAAAGAACTTTTATGGTCTATAAAAGTTTTCCAGTTTTCCAAATAGTTCTACTCAGTAGATAACAATTACCCTGTCAGGCAAATTCCCCAGCATTCTGGTTTCTCAATCAGTTTCTCGCCCAACTGATAGTCAATTCCTAAAAGTTTACCCATTCCTGTGTTAGATGGCATATCTGACAATTCAGTGAAAGAAGCTGGTCAAATCCTACAACAGGCTTCCAAAGAAAGAAATGTCTAATCACAAAAATACAATTACTAATTTCAAGTAGTGATTAGGTTCTAAGGAGATGGTTGGACTCTTAGGTAGATTGTAACAGAAATCTTGAACGGTTAGGGGGAAAAAAAGATACCCTTAATGATTGGGTCATTAATAGAATATGAGAAGAACACTAAAAATTTCTGCACATACACTCCTATCACAAAATTGGTCAGAAGGAAATCATGGATAAAGACAGCATTTTAAGTTTTACTTAATTATTTCGAGAGTGAGAGCATGAGAGGCGGGGGGGGGGGGGGGGGGGGGGGGGAATCCCAGGCAGGCTCCACACTGTCAGCACAGAGCCCAACGCACAGGTTGATCTCACAAACCGTGAGATCATGACCTGAGCTGAAATCAAGAGTCAGACATTTAAATGAACCACCCAGGCACCCCAAGAAAACAGAATTTTTGAAAAATAATTCACGAGGGAAATTCTTTATTACTTTATCAGTTCTAAAATATCATCTTCTTTAAAAAAAATTTAAGACTGAATGACAGATTATTTCCTTTACTGTTGTAAATACTGCAAATTTCTCATCAAAGAGGTAAGTATCAATGTAATTTTTCCTTAAGTTTGAACACATGAGGGAGGAATGAAGCAGATTATAAACCTCATTTGATCTGATCTTATAAAAAGTCACTCCAGCTGTCTTCAGTCTTGCTCTATCCACAGAGAGATTTCCAGGATAGGTTTGTGTCATTCGGTCCATCCACAATAGGCTGGATAGGATAGTCCGTAGTAAGTGCCAGGATACCACCTTTTATTCTGGGCTACTTGACTGGCATTTGGCATTACATTCCAAGAGTACCTCAATTGTGAATAGTCCTCTCCAGGGGGCCCAGGAGGAGGGATATGGCCTCTCTGGGAAACATTTTGATTCTGTGAAAATTTTCTTAAACAAACAAAAAAGCAATTAATTATTATTAGTTTAATAAAATATATAAGCTTTATAAAATAATACATAGATATTCTGGCTCTACTGTTTTCTACCTGTATAACCTTAGCAGATAAGTTGCTTAATCTTTGGATTTCTTAGTTCTTTATAAAATGGAGCCAATACCTTCCATCTTCATGGGTTGTTTTCAAGGTAAATTAAGACAACATAATTAAATTACCTACCACAACACCTTGGCACATGGTAGGTTTCCAGGAGCCATTCCACTTTTCCCTACACAGATAAATGCCCACACTTTTCTAATCAAATACTTTCTCCCCAAGTCTGGCAGAGTTGATATGAGACAGAATAAGGTATTTATTTTTAAAAACAGGAAGCTGCTTTCACTTTAAATACATATGTAAATTAGTTATAAAGTATAGAATTCTAATTATGGGACATGTAACAAATTTGGAAAATTAAGATTGAAGTTTAATTGTTTCAAAAGCAAGATCAGTAAATATATCATACTGGAGTTTCACTATTTTCTCTATAATCTGTATTTACTCTTAAATAACACCCTTCCTTATTCTGTAAACTTTACCACTATTAATGCAGCCTAAGAATGCAAGATCCTGTTTGGTAATCACATCAAATTGTTGGCTTAAACTAAGTTTAGAATCAATGAAATTTTCTAAGGCATTTTTCAACTGCCTCTGAAAAGTCACATATTCCCCCATCTTGTACTTGATTTTTCAGCTCTAAATGCAAAATATGGAGCAAATGATACCTCCTGGTTGACACTGATCATCCAGAAAACGTCAATTCCTCACCATTGCTATGTGTTTGCACTAAATTATGATATAAATTTCTATTTCAATTCCAGAAAAGTAGACAGAACAGATACCTTACTGACTGCTGCAGATCTTGGGTCTGGCTGTGGAAATGCCAAGAAGGTACTGGATAGCCTTGGGTCTGATGGAGGTTATACCTCTGTCCTTGGTTAACAGACTTAATAGTGGTGTGGACTGGTTCCATCATATGTGTTGCGGCTTCAAAACCACTTGATCTGGATACACTGGAATCCCAACTCCTCAAAGAGAACATTTCCACACGGTATTACTGGCTTCCAAATTTAGTAGCCAATTTAGTAACTACATTTTGGTCCATGAAAATAACAATGCCACCCTCCCCCACTTCTCTCCTTGTTTAGATTCCCCAAGCAAGTAAGTAAGCCTCAGGGAGAGTGGATATGTACAGCTGAAATAATCTACAAACATATCTCCCTAACCACAAACCTCACATAAAAAATGCAACATACAGGGGTGCCTGGGTGGCGCAGTCGGTTAAGCGTCCGACTTCAGCCAGGTCACGATCTCGCGGTCCGTGAGTTCGAGCCCCGCGTCAGGCTCTGGGCTGATGGCTCAGAGCCTGGAGCCTGTTTCCGATTCTGTGTCTCCCTCTCTCTCTGACCCTCCCCCGTTCATGCTCTGTCTCTCTCTGTCCCAAAAATAAATAAACGTTGAAAAAAAAAATTAAAAAAAAAATGCAACGTACCTTCTGATGGGGCCCTTCTGAAGGTCTTCAATATAGTTTTGTCTTTCCAAGCAATGTCCACGGCACCTATTGAATACTGAGGAGTGGATGAACTGTTAGAAATAACTGTACAAAAAGCAAGTCTTTTACAGAGAAAGTAGATCAAAGCTGAAATCCACTGACGAATTATTCAAGCTGTTATACCTCACTATTTCCAGATACATCCCTTTATAAACTTTTGGCAAAAGACTGTATTATGTCACAGCAAATGAATTACAAACATTTCTTTTTTCCAAAATTTGAGAAATACATCCACATTTCCACCTTCAACTTTTATAAAAAGGGAAAAATAGTGACAACACTCATACTTACATTCAATTGCATCATCTGGCCTCATGCCTTCTACATCAATCAAATATCTAACAAAACAACATAACTGAGTCATTTATATGTGAGAAGAAAGAAATCAAGTTTATTCAAAAGAGGTCCAATTTCATTTACAAATACAGATATAAAAACCCTAAGAAAGTATCAGCACATCTAATCCAATAATTATTCAAGAATGATATACTATGACCACAAAAAGACTTCATTCCAAGGATGCAAGGATGACCCAACTTTAGAAAATCTATTAATGTAATTAACAATTTAGTTAGTAAGTGAAAGAAGAAAATACAGGAACAAATTGGTACTTGTTAAAAAGGCATCTGATAAAATACAATAGTCCTTTTTGATCAAAATGTTTTATATACTAGAAACAGAAGACTTACTTAATGTGACAGAGTATTTATTAGGAACCAACAAATAGGAAAAAACAAATTGGGAAAAATATTAACATCGTATCTAAACAATGCTATCTAACCAACTGTAAAGGGCCAGAAGCTTAGGAGTCACCACCACTGTCAGCCATTTCTTCCTCACCCTCATCTTCAACCCACAAATCCTAAAGATGATATTACCTGAGTATCTCTAGAATATGTCCACATCTTTCTACCAAAATGACCACCACACCCTCGTCCAAGTTACCATCATGCCCTGATTTCTACAAAAGCCTAACCTATCTTCTTGTTTCCACCTGCAGTGTAATCTCTACTCAGCAAAATAATCACTTGAAAATCCATATTTGATTATATTCTCCACACCCTTAACAAAAAAAAGTTCAGTGGTTTTCGATTACTCTGAAGATCAAGTCTAAAACCTTAAACACAGACCTGCGTGATCTAGTTCCTCCCCACACTCCATTTTAAACCTTTTTTTAAGTAATCTCTACATCCAATATGGGGCTTGAACTCACAAACCCAAGATCGAGTCGTATGCCCTTCTGACTGAACCAGCCAGATGCCCCTACAGCTCTATTTTAAACTTAAAAAAAAAAAAAAAAAAGTAACCTCGGGGTGCCGACGTGGCTCAGACACATAAGCATCCAAATTTCAGCTCAGGGTCACGAGATCAAGCCCCATGTTGAGCACCCCAGAGTGTGGAGACTGCTTAAGATTCTCTCTCTGTGTCTCTCTGCCCCCACCCCCTGCTTGCACACTCTAAAATTAAAAAAAAAAAAAACAAAAAAAAAAGTGAAAGTAATCTCTCTACACCCAACATAAGCCTCAAGTTCATGACTCCAAGATCAAGAGTCACATGCGCCTCTGAATGAGCCAGCCAGGTGCCCCTCCAGCTCAAACTCATGACCCCGAGATCAAGAGTCACTTGCTCTACCGACTTAGCCAGCCAGGTGCTCCCCGCTACCTTTTTTTTTTAAACTTCAGCTCCATTTTAACACCATACTTCCCATGGCCCAGCCTCTCTGGCTTGTTCCTCCAACACAGCATACTCTTTCCTATTATCGGTCCTTGCTGTTCCTCATGCCCAGAATTCTCTCCCCAGAGTCCCTAATAGGGTAATACCTCATCATCCTTCAGATATCAGCTCCAACATCCCCACAGAAACTTTCTGTAATTTCCATGCTAAAGTCAAATCCTCCCTATTAATATGCCCTCCATGAACCATGTCCCTCTCCTTCTTGGCATTTGTCAGAGTTGTAATTCCACATGCATTTGTGTGATTCTTGCATGTCTATTCTCTCTCTAGACTTGTTAGAGTTCCCGAAGGCCAAGTCAAGTCTCTCAAGTCTTTCTGCCAGCGTCTAGCACAGTGCTTACACATAACAGATGCTCAGTAAGTGTTTTCTGAATGAACAAATAGAAGTCAGTCAGTGCAGCAGTCCTCAAAAAGCATAAAAGCATCAACTTCTGATTCAGAAATTCCATTCTGACTAAAATTATCTCAAAAAATAGCATATATATTCAAATTTGTTCGTATAGGAATGTTCAATAATTCAATGTTTTAAATATCAAGAATTTCTTTTATGTTCATCAGTAAGCAAAGCAATACAGCCTTTAAAAAAGAATGAGGGGCACCTGGGTGGCTCAGTCGGTTAAACCTCCAACTTTGGCTCAGGGCATGATCTCGTGGTTCATAGGTTCCAGCCCAGTATCAGGCTCTGTGCTGACAGCTCGGAGCCTGGAGCCTGCTTTGGATTCTGTGTCTCCCTCTTTCTCTCTCTCCCCTGTCTCCCTCTTTCTCTCTCTCCCCCTCCCACACTTGTGCTCTGTCTCTCTCTCAAAAATAAACATTTTTTAAAAAATTTTAAGAATGAGGTTCTCAAATACTTTCACAGGAAGATGTCCACCATGTTATATTATAAAACAGGATGTCTAAATATTATACCATTAAATTACACATATATGCTTATTATCTGTCTGCATTTTTAAAGTCTGAAAAATACGTATTCACTTATTACTGGTGGTAATCTTTGGGTGGGGAGCAAGAAATATGAAATCTTTCTATTTCATACATTTCAAAGCTGACTGCATTTTTTGCAACTGGCTTGCACCTACTGTTGTACACGAAGCAACCTAAACACAGTCTGTCTCTTGGGGTTGGCAACTCACCTGCAGATGAGATAGCCAGTCCTGTTTAAACCATGAGTACAATGAACACCAATAAGTTTGTCTACAAAACAAGGAATACAGAGTTAAATAGGTGATGTAGATACACTAAAAACAAGTTCTCCAATTTTCTTTAGAGTACCATTTATTAGTTACCATAGCACTACCACTACCCTGAAAAGGAATAGCTGATGAGGAGTGAGTTATTTTAGGAACACACTAATAAAGAATCATCTAACATAAAGTCAAAATTCATGGTCTGGGAAATTTTGCTTCACCCCTCTTACATGCAGTCATGTAAACTGGAGACGGCCTGGTCAGGTAAAATGGCACCGACACGAACCCAGCTCTCTTAATCTAGAATGCCTATCAGTAACTGATTAAATATAGAAAACAGGCCACAAGAAAAATGAAATTTGTTTCGGAGTGAAATGAATGGAATGCTTTACTTTCGATGCTGAATATTAAAAAGAATAGTTTTGGTGGGACTCATGAGTTCCCAAAGCGCTTCCATTCCTCTGTCATTTGCTGCTCCACACATGCCACAGTCTATGTGCCCGTGAAGCCCCCGGATGAGCAGCACTGTCGGTATTTTACAATGAAAAAAGCAAGAACGGGGGTGCCTAGGTGGTTCAATCGGTTAAGTGACTGACTTTGGCTCAGGTCATGACCTCATGGTTCATGGGGATCCTGCGTGGGGATCTGTGCTGACAGCTCGGAGCTGCTTCCAATTGGAGCCTGCTTCCAATTCTGTGTCTCCCTCTCTCTCTGCCCCTCCCCTGCTTGTACCCTGTCTGTCTGTCTCTCTCTCTCAAAACTAAACATTAGAAAAATTAAAAAAGAAAAAGAACTGGAGACGTAAGGCCAAGCTGCACAGCAGGCAGACAGAACAAAGACTAGGGTCAAGTCAAAGATTTTTCCAACTGTGCCACAGTATTTCTTAGTCCATCATTTAAAAAATTATATAAGGGGGCGCCTGGGTGGCTCATTCGGTTGGGCGGCTGACTTCGGCTCAGGTCACGATCTCGTGGTCCGTGAGTTCAAGCCCCGCGTCGGGCTCTGTGCTGACAGCTCAGAGCCTGGAGCCTGTTTCAGATTCTGTGTCTCCCTCTCTCTGACCCTGCCCCGTTCATGCTCTGTCTCTCTCTGTCTCAAAAATAAATAAACGTTAAAAAAAAAAATTCTTAAAAATTATATAAGAAGTTAAATAAAAAACAATCACGTGTAGTTATCTCGGCAAAATTTATGTCTGTGACTAGGGAGTGTCTGGTAGGAAAGCACATGGCCTCCCCTGCCTGGGTGACCACCTCCCTACCTCTAAATCTCATCTATTTCAAGTGATTCTCCATATGGAAGATGTGAACTTAAAATACAAACTCGCAGGGTTGCTCCCTTGCTGAAAAACCTCCATTTAGCACAGAATAAAGCCCAAACTTTTAACACAGCATTTAGAACTCTTCATAAACAGTACCATCAATCTGGCTCTCCAACTGAACTGTAAGCCCACAAGGATTTGAACTAGGACTTACAAGGACCTACGTGACCCACCTCTTCTTGCCCCTGCCAACCTACCAGATCCCATTTTCTACTGCTCTGCCCTCACACCTTCCGCATTCCAGCTACACTGGCCTCCTTCCTATTCCTCAAACATGCTGGGCACAGTCATGCCTCAGGGTCTTTTGCACCTACTATTCCCTCTGCTTTGGAATACTCTGTCTCCCCCACCCCCCAAATATCCAATGGCTCCTCACTCCTTTTAAGGCTCTACTCAAATGACATCTTAATAGAGAGGCCTCCCCTGATCACCCAACACATTCCCTCACTTCTGTGTCCTATCTGTTTTTTTCCAAAGCACTTCTCACCATCTGACATTTCAGAGTTACTTATTTATCCCTCTCCCCCACTAGAATGCAAAGTATAAAAGAGCAGGAGCTTTCTTCTGTTCCTGCTTCCCAAAACAGTGCCTTCAACTTCGAAGGTGTCTTCTAAATACCTGTTGAAAATGAACCTATGAATTCTACACCCTTTCACACGACCCTCTAGTCACACCAGAGGCTGCCGCTCCCGGCACAAGTTCAAGCCCTGTGCCTTTTGCACTTGTTCCCCAAACCTGGGCTGTCCTTTCCTCATTCTGGCAAAATCCTCTTCCCCACAGCCCAACTCAAATGCTCCTGTCTCCTCGGTCAGGCCTTCCTCAACCTCTCCTCCATATTCCTGTTGCACTTAATTCTTTTGTTATAATTAATCCATTGTCTTAATTACCACATGTTTATCTTCCTAGGGAAGTTTCTAATGAACAGAGAATGCTATCACCTCTGTATCCCATGCCCTACCAACAAACCTCAGTGTTTACTGACTCCATTTATTTTCTGAGTCTCTACCAGTTCTAGGGAGTGGACAGTGTAGTGTCCTCCTCTTCTTCAGAGAGCCTGGAATCTGTGGGAGGGGACGCTTAGAACAGAGGTAGACAAAATGGATCATAAACAAGGTCCCAAGACTGCTAGAGCAGAGAGCACAGTGAAGTCAGCACCATACAGGCAGAAGACCAACATGGTGTAACACGTGAACAAACAAGATTTACAAACGTGTTCACGTGTACTCATACGGATCTTCTAACCCTCGCAGAACAGATGGAATACTATATACAGTTCCACACAAAGGAGCCCTGAAGCAGCGAGTAGGCTGGCCGCTGCACCCTAACATCTTACACAGTCATGTTTCTGACACAAGTTAATATAAATCAGATTATTTACCTCTTCCATAAATGACGTGGCTGTCAGAAGCAAGGCCAAGCCCGTGAAGTTTTAAAGTTAAAGTACAGGGAAGATCTGGGAACAAGGCTTAAGATATTTAAGTGCTAATGCCTGCATTAGGCAACCACGTTATAGTGTGAAAAATTATCTTAAAATTCTTGTCTCTTTCTGTCATCTCCCAGCCCCTATCTTCTCACCTGCATCTCTATTCTTTCTCCCCTACTTCCTGTTTGTGTGTGTATGTGTACATATGTGGAATATTTACTGTCATATTTATGTAATAAAGCATACACTCCTCAAGCTAAATTTAGAAAGAGAACAAAATGAACACTTTTTCCTGCAGGTCGGTGGCTTTTCAAAGACAAAAGATTCCTCAGTCTTAAAATATGGCAAATACCACATTCTTTCTGATGGCCAGGTGCCGGAAATAGTTAAGTGGATCCTTAAAATTAAGACACTAATAGCTTAATAAGATCTATTTTCAACAGAGTAAGGTAGATCTTAAAGCAGAAATAAGAAACACCAGCCTTTTAAAGTTCTTCCTGTCTGAATAAGAGGTGGTAGTGTCCTTCCTCAGTTGTACCCAAAGTGGAAAAACAGCAGAAACATCTCAAATACGCATGAGGAGGATGCCACTGCACTGATGCACTTTGCTTTGCTTTGCTTCTAGGGGTCTGTCTCATTCCAAACCTTTTCTTTTTGTTGTCTCTTTTATAGACACTAAGACGTTGAGATTTTTTTCCCCTTGTTTTCAGTGGAAGGTCACACAAGCCACACTCCCATACGCTTTGACACAATACATCAGTTCTTAACCTTTCCCCCGTAACTCTCACCTCTGAACCAATAAATAAAAGAATGTGTTTATTTTATTATGTATTTCCCATTCAAAAGTTTTAGAGATGAGTAAGCTAGTTCACATTTCTCATTAAAACCACTTTTCAAACTAAATTGTTTGTGACCATACAAGGAAAAACTCACTCTATTAGCACCATCTGACATTTCTACCTTAACATTATCAAACACAACAGGCCTAATGTTAAAACTAAAAATTCCAACCCCATTCAAAATGCATACCAATGTTCAAGTAAGAGGGAAAAAAAACAACAACAAACTCACCATTGTCTTTATTTTCTTTCAAAAACTCATTAACAGCACATTTGAATTTAAAAATAGTGTCATCATCAGGCACCTGATGCCCAGTTGTATAAATTTTTAAGTAAGGAATAGTTTCTGGTAAGTCCTATAAGGCAAAACCATGAAAATGCATATTATTTCATTTGTAAGTAAAGAATTAAAAATTAGAGAAGTCAGAATATAAGCCAAGAGGTTACAATAAACATAGTTTGTCAGTAATTCTGATAAAAAGGACATTTTTTCCCAAGCTGCTTCAACCAGGAAGCATCATCTGATTTTTAGTAAATCTACAGAATGAGGGGGAAAAAAAATGAAATCTATAGAATGGGTAGTCAATAGGATACAAAACTGAAAGCCAAGTCCATTTAAATGAATGCATAAAAACTAAAAATTATATGAATAGTTCTACTTAATATTTTATATTTTGAGAGTCATAAAGCTGCTGTGATTTAAGTAGAATAGTAGAACAGAGTCAGAAAAACTTGGATTTGAACTGTGAGACTGAGCAAATTTCAGGCACTGTTGAGAGCTGGTATTCTCAGGGGCAGGAGAAATCAGACACCAATAAAAGAAGAGGTTAAGGGGCGCCTGGGTGGCTCAGTCGGTTGAGCCTCCGACTTCAGCTCAGGTCACAATCTCACGGTACGTGAGTTCGAGCCCCGCGTCGGGCTCTGGGCTGATGGCTCAGAGCCTGGGGCCTGCTTCCGATTCTGTGTCTCCCTCTCTCTCTGCCCCTCCCCCGTTCATGCTCTGTCTCTCTCTGTCTCAAAAATAAATAAACGTTAAAAAAAAATTAAAAAAAAAAAAAAAAAAAAGAAGAGGTTAAGTGAAAATCCTATGGTTCTGAATTTAAATGGAAAGTACCAACATGAATCTATGATTTATTTATATTAAAAACAAACACATATTTCCTAGCTCTGATCACAGAAAAAGCCTACAAACAACTGATGTCATATTCAGGAGCCATACTCAGAAGCTCCAACTGGGCAAAGATAGGGCCTCAATTTGTGCCCCAAGGAGAATAACTTTATTGAAGTCCAAAATGATACAAAAAGTAAATAAATAAAACTCATTGGTCACCATCAGAGGATATTAGTGGATCAACTCATTATTTTGACACCTGTTAAATAAAAGGAAAGAAGCACATGCCTCTACAACTAGGCAACCAAACAGATGATGAGGGAAGCTTCTCTCGATAGAAATATGCCCAGCTAATAAATGAACAAGGGACAGAATTCACTATTTTTGAAGCCCCAAATGAATGAATGGATGTGGGTATCAGTCATCAGTGACTGTAATACCACAGACAGAGATAATCACTTACAGGTCTCCACAGAAGAACACATCATAACCTATGAAACTGTCTCGCAAAAAAAAAAAAAAAAAATTAAGTCTAATCTGGTCAAGCCTCTGGGTCCAACTACCAATTTACAGGAAATAAAAGACTGAAGAATATGTTAACACATGGGGAGGAAATCATCAAATCTAGATAGAACAAACTGGTTTCTTCAAAAATTAAAACTCAAGGGGGGAGAAAAAAAGTATGTGAGAGAGACATGGAAGGAGAACTTACAGATTAAATAAGACTTCAGAGACCTAATAATCAAAGGCAAAGGGTGAATCTTATTTAGATTTAATTCAAACTTTTTTTTCTTTTTTTATGTTTATTTATTTTTGAGAGAGAGAGACAGAGTGTAAGCAGGGGAAGGGCAGAGAGAGAGATAGGGAGACACAGAATCCAAAGCAGGCTCCAGGCTCTGAGCTGTCAGCACAGAGCCAGATGCAAGGCTTGAACTCACAAACCATGAGATCATGACCTGAGCCGAAGTCAGACGCTTAGCCGACTGAGTCACCCAGGCGCCCCTTAATTCAAACTCTTAAAAAACATTTTTTATGACATTTAGAAGAACTGAAAATTTGAGCACTGACTGGATATTTGATGTTAAATAATGACAGTAAGGAATAAAAGTCGTATATTTTAAATATATATACAAAAAATGTACAGGTGAAATTATATGCTATATAATACATGGGATCTGCTTCAAAATTATATGGAATGGGGTGAAACCAGAAGGTGTACAGATGAAACCCGACAGCATCAATTAATAGAGATTAAAACTGGATGAGTTCATGGGTGTACAATGAATGCCCACAGTATTATGCCTACTTCTGTGTATGTTTAAAAGTTGTGGTAATTATTTAAAAAATGACACTGGAGGGGTGCCTGGGTGGCTCAGTTGGTTAAGCGTCCGACTTCAGCTCAGATCATGATCTCACAGTTCTTGAGTTCAAGCCCCACATCAGGCTCTGTGCTGACAGCTCAGAGCCTGGAGCCTGCTTCAGATTCTGTGTCTCCCTCTCTCTTTGCCCCTCCCCTGCTCATGCTGTCTCTCTCTCTCTCTCTCTCTCTCTCTCTCTCTCTCTCTGTCTCTCTCAAAAATAAATAATAAAACATTAAAACCAAGAAACAAACATGCAAAAAACGACAATGGAAAAGTTTGGTGGTCTTAAAGGTTTCTAAACATAGAACTACCATATGATCCAATAACTGCACTCCTACCTAGACATGTAAAGGAGGTGAAAGCAGGAATCTGAACAACTATTGGTACATCAATGTTCACAGCAGTATTATTCACAATAGCCAAAAGGTGGAAACAACTCAAGTGTGCATCAACATGTGAAGAGATAAACACAATATGGAATATTACTCAGCCGTGACAAGGAATGACATTTTGTTACATGTATGAAAC
Source organism: Felis catus (assembly GCF_018350175.1). Classification (NCBI taxonomy): domain Eukaryota; kingdom Metazoa; phylum Chordata; class Mammalia; order Carnivora; family Felidae; genus Felis; species Felis catus. The sequence continues at coordinate 90,030,428 of NC_058370.1, forward strand.
TTGAAAACATTATGTTTAGTGAAGTAGGTGAGACACAAAAGGACAAATATTGTATGATTCCACTCCAGAGAGTAGCATACAGGTTACCTCCGCAGGAAGAGGAAATGACATTATTGTTTAATGAGTGCAGTTTTTGTTTAGGATGATGAAAAAGTTTTGGTTATAGGCAGTGATGATGGTGACACAATGTTGTGAATGTATTTAATGCCACAGAATTGGACACTTATGAATGGTTAAAATGATATTTACGTACAACTGGCCACACACACACACACACACACACACAAACAGGAATAACTGAATTTAAGTGTCAATTCTTCCTTTTTTGAGCCTCAGATTCATCATCTGTAAGGTAAGCAGTTGTGATCATCTATCCTCTGAGCTTAGTGCAGAGCAAGCACTCAGGAGATACCAGTACTACTATACTTCATCAGCAAAGGACTGTTGTGAAGATTAACTATGATAAGGTATGTAAAAGTACTTTTTAAATGGCAAACTGTTTTACAAATCTATTTTCTAAATTTTTAAATTTATTTTGAGAGAGAGAGAAAGAGCATGAGCAGGGGAGGAGGGCCAGAGAGACAGAGACAGAGAATCCCAAGCAGGCTCCGCACTGCCAGCAAAAAGCCCGATGCGGGACTCGAACTCACAAAACGTGAGATCATGAACTGAGCTAAAACCAAGAGTCAGACGCTTAACCAACTGAGCCACCCAGGCCCCCTACAAGTATTAATAAACGTTTAGTGTTACTGTCGTCCAAGGCCATGAAATTGGTCAGAAGGATAATTCCCTCACACTGATATGTCACAAGGGCCAACAGATTATATGGGGTTCTGTTTTTTATCAGAGATACTAGGAAAAGGAAAGCATAAAACTTAGAGCTAATAGTGGTCTTTTACCATGATGTTTACATGCTCAGTCAACTGCTTAAAATAAGTGCTAAAGACACAGTGGATATTTACTTCTTTTCTTTTAGGCTGCTACTATTCTTACTAAAAATTTATTTCATTTTCAAAATATGGAACATGGAAGCTTATAGAATTTCTTAAGTACACACAGAGCCAACATTACAGTTCAATTCATGTCTTTAATCTCATTTTGAGACACCAATTAGAAGTATGTACTTAAGGAAACCGTTAACTTCCTTTTTTGAACTATTACCCGTGAAAATAAGCCAGGATTCACCTTAGTGTAAGATGATAACTACTGAATTACTAAGAATTACTATCGTATTGGAAAGTCGGTCCTTTTCAGTTAAAGCTTCCATTTACCTCTGGTTTATAATAGCGATGAGTGTATGTTAAGTCAATGATCAGTCCAAGTTCTTCATTCTGTTTTTGGAGTTTGTTAAAAAGATCCAAGGGGGAAAAACGTTCTTCTGGAGCAAGGTGCTTTTCAAAACTCTGTTAGAGAGAATGAAAGAAAAAGCAAACATGTGCTTAAAATCCTTTTCCATTTATTCAAGCCCAGTGATGCTAACACACAATGAAATTCAAAGAAAAGTTTCCACTCTGCTGGAATTTATAAGCTAGATTACAATCTTTTCTTCCAGAGATGAGGCGGGAGAAAGTAAGCTCATTTCTATGTATTTATTTCTGTGTTTACTTGTCTCATGTTGATCTCCTAACCAGACTGCAACTGCCAGAAGGCAGAGACTGCATCAATTCTGTCCATCAAATCTTCAGCTCCACCTGGCGCATCTATAACTACTTCTAAATACTTCCTGAATACTTCTCTATATGAAGGGTGGCTTCTATTGCTAAATATTCTTTTACATATTTGGCTTATTTACCTACTCTGCTCATTGATCTGTTTGGTTATTCAAATGTCAGCCACACACTTTTTTTAAATTAATAGACTAGTTTTTAGAGCAGTTTTAGCTTCAGAGCAAAACTGAGCAGAAAGTAGAGTTTCTTCTTATACCCTCTCTCCTTTACCCCACACAACTTTCCCCACCATCGACATTCCATACCTGTAAGGTCCATGTGTTACAATCGATGAACCAACATGGACATGTCGTTTTCAAGGTCCACAGTTTACATTACAAATCACTTTGTGTTGTACAGTCTACTGGTTTTGACCAAAGAATAACGACATGTGTTTATACTTACAGTATCACACAGAATAGTTTCCCTGCCCTAAAAATTGCCTGTGCTCAACACTTTTAACACAGCTTCCTATCTGACAGGGCTCCATGATCCCCTTCTCCCAGTATTCTTCCTTTTCAGAATTTTCCTGGCTATTTAGGTTTATTTTTCTCTATGAGTTTTAGAATCAATCTATTTGAGATGATGTTAAATTTATAATAAGTTAACTTAGGAAGATTTGACAGTTTGATGATATTAAGTCTTCCATGTAAAACTGTAAAAGTGTTGAAGAGTATATTAATTACAATGAGGCATACAATCTCTCCAGTAAGCTTCTTGCAGACTTGGAGCTGATGAATCAAATGTCCTCTCCAGTCATGTGAACAACAACTAACTTTAGGAAACCTTCCTGTCTGTTACCATTTCCCCCTCCTTTGAATTCCTAGGGATTTCTTGCCATGGCATTCATGTGACACTTGACATACTCTATTTCGTATTCCGGTATGCATAAGAAGTGACTGTCAAGTGACTGCTTTTCTTTGGGTGGCTTCCATAAAAACACACAGGAACTCAATGTCACGTTTTGCTTCCTAACTCTACAGCATGAAAAGGAACTGCACGGGGCGGGGGGGGGGGGGGGGGTGGTTATGCAGCTCTGTAATCCCCTGTACAGTGCCTAAACAATCCCAACGCTGAGCCAGATAACCTGAGTATACAGAGCTAGGAGGAGGCTTTTTGTCATGACATCATACAGGAAAGATCTGTGGCTGTGTGGAGGAAGGGAAACGGAAGAGTCTTCCTGTTGTCTACCTTGCTGGTGTACTTTCAGGCAAGGGGCTACGCAGGGGCCCTTGTGGAAGCTCGGGAATCCACTTTTAGAGACCACTGGGTAAGGAGTTGAGGAATCAGGACAACTGCACAGAGAAAAGGAGGAATATAGGAGATAATTCGCAGCAGCTCCAAATGGGGGCTGGGAATGTCCATTCAATAAATATTTGTTAACGTTTACTATATGCCAAACATTATGCTTGGTGTTGATGGATGTGAGTAAGAGCCATAAGATTATCTTTATGAGAAGACTAGTTTTTAAGTCCAGAGATGCAGAAGAACTGACACAGTAGATGAAAAAGGAACCCTGACCTATGAGTCACAAATTAAACAAAATCTCAACACATTCAAAGTGGCTTTTCCAGATACCAATCCATGCTATGCCGGGCAGTTTCAGGAGTCTCTTCTTACCTTTTTTATATTGGTCAAATGCTTTCCTCACCTATTCCTTCCTCAGTTCTAACAAAGACACAGTTTTCAGAGTTTCCATGCTGAAATCGCGACCTTGCTAATCAAGGGCTTTTTATTTTTTAGTTATGATGATGGGAGTGAAGTAGTCTACCATTTAGTAAATGGGGGTCACAGATGCTAGAAATCTTGCCAAATTCAGAACAGTCCTACAAATGTGTCTCACACCTGAATGACTTTTGAATGTCCTATTCAACACCTCATATAGGTGAAAAACTGCGCATAGTTATCTAAGCCTTAGAACCTAACTCCACTTCACAAATAAACGCAAGAGGTTTTCTGCAGAGTTTTAAAGTACATTGAATTTTCCAAGATAGTAATCACGTTTCAATCACGTAAAAATTGTACTTTGTTTTATTTGAAAATCTACTAAGAGCTGTTCACTATCATGGAAATTTCTGACAGGCAGTAAAACCCACCTAGATCGGTCTGCATTTGCAGTGTTTGTATTCATGCTGCAAGTAACCAACTACTTTTTTATTTCTAATATAGTCATGCCCAAACATTTACATATTGAAATTAATTACATATTACTTTATTGTAAGTTACTTTATCTTATTTAGTGTTTACATTATAATTAGAGCATAGGTTGACTTTTTTTCTTTAAAATTAAGTAGCGAAGTAGTATTTAACTATAACTATTTCAGGATACTAAAGGGGATACACAACGTACTTGTTATTAAAAAGGGAAAATGGAGGGGTGCCTGGCTGCTCACTCGGAAGAGCAAGCGACTCTTGACCACAGAGTCATGCATTTGGCCCCTGCACTGGGTAGATTACTAAAAAAATAAAAATAAAAAATAATGAATAAAAACTTTAAAAAAAAAAAGGGAAGATGGAGCATGTCAGGGTTGAGAACCAGCATTCTATATCATGAATTCAGATTTGTGAAAGAATACTGAATTAACTTTTGCTTACCTTTTTCAAAGGAACTTTGAAAGCAATGAAACGAGTCCCAGGCATCCGTTGTCCAACTGGAAGATAGTCTTTCCACCTATTAATACATTTTTTGTTAGCCGAATTTTATGTTAGCCTGTACCCCGGCATAGAATGATGGCTCCTTGTAAACGGACACCATAGCCCACACAGACGTTCCCCTCTTCGCCCTGCTTTGAATTTTGCTGTTCCATGTACTCAACCCCACCTAGTAACAACTTATACTTTTCTAGACACAGGCAACAAAACAGTGCACAGGTCTCAACAAATAAGGAACATCGAAAACCAGACTTGTCCAGTATTTTCGTATCCCCGATAAAACCTAGCCCAGTCCTGAATACTCCGGTGTCATTACTGTATACCTGTTGATTAAAAGTTTAAATTCAATTCTTTGACTTGACAGTTTATGTTCAGTCCTTACACAACTGGTGCCATCAAATGCAGTCAGTAGGGAACTTCAAGTTCACATTTTAAAAGAAAACCTGATAGAAAAGGGACTGTGAACTTCACTTAATAATGTTAGGAGTCACAGTGAAGTCATATTTGAGCTGACTTCTGTAGGATGAGCGAGTTAACTAAGGTGAATTCAGTATAGCTGAAGCATAGAAAGTGAGGACAAAAGTGGCACAAGATGGGGCTGGAAAAGCAAGGGAAGAGTCTAGTCTATGCAGACTCTTAAAGACCATGGCAAAGAGTTTCTTTTTATTCTTAAAACCATGTTTTTGATTGATGTTTACGGGCAATAGTCCAACTAGTCTATTAAAAAGACTTCCTGTGGGGTGCCTGGGTGGCTCAGTTGGTTGAGCGTCCAACTTCGGCTCAGGTCCTGATCTCACGGCTCACGAGTTCGAGCCCCACGTCGGGCGCTGTGTTGACAGCTCAGAGCCTGGAGTCTGCTTCAGATTCTGTGTCCCTCTCTCTCTCTGCCCTTCCCTTGCTCATGCTCTGTCTCTCTCTCAAGAATAAATTTTAAAAAACATTAAAATTAAAAAAAATTAAAAATAAACAACAAGACTTCTTGTGTGAAGAATGGATTGCAAAGAGACAAGAGTTAGATATATGTACACTACTTAGGACCTAACTGCAATAGATCAGGCAAGTTCTGTATTAGAATGCTGACAGAGTAAAGATATTCAGGAGATAAAATGAAGGGGACTTGATGTAGGAGATGGGAGGAAAGGAAGATTTCAAGGAATAAGAGAGTTCAATGCACACATGAGCAAAGTCTTAAAATTAATCATTTGCACAGAAGAAGCTATCTCAAATGAAACGTGTTAGGAAGCAAACCTATGCCCTCTGTGATTGCTGGAAACAATATAAATCAACTTTTTCGGAGGAAAGTTCGGATGTACTGGTGGTTTTTTTTCCACTCAAACTTGGTCCTCATTACTCACGTTTGCTGTGTCAAAACAACACAGCTCGAGGAACTGAGGGAGACTCCAATTTGGTAATTAAGGGGTGTCCCCGACACGGGCAGTCAGTCCCATCTTAAAAAGCCATTCCTGTGCATTTTAACAGAGAAGCAATGGCCAGAGCCTCGCTTTTAACGGAATGGGGAGAAATCAGAACCCAGCTGCTGTGGGCGGAGCAGCGTGAGGATCCATGCCTCCCAGCTTGGGTGGACGGGCCAAGCGCGTCGCGGGGACAGATACAGGTAAGAGACCACAAGACATGGAGTCCAGGCCGCCGAGCGCCCAAGTGGAGGGCCACGCCCAGGGGCCAGGGCAGATTACCTTTCCGGGACGTGGTTTCCGCCCCTCTTCTTGGTGGAGCGACGTCCAGAGTACGCGCGTCCTTGGCCCCAGCCGCCGCGGGCATGATGCCACTGGCTCATGTAGGCCCCAAGATGCCTCCCACCCAACAGCAAGAGAGTCAAAGCCGCCAGTCCAGCGCCTACGGTGCCAGAACAAGATCCCGGAGCGGAAGCGCCTAGGCAGCAACCCACGCAGTTCCCAGGCCCCTTGCAACTGCGCACGCGCCACCGACAGTCGTGATGACGTCAACACGCTGGCTGACGGAGAAGTTTGATTAGTAAACAGGAGTCAGAGAGCGACAGTGCCCTCCTAAGCTGGGGGTCGGTAGCGCAGGTTCGATGAGCATGTAGGTACACCAGAATTCAAATAGTACAGGACATGGAATGAGGGTTAAGTCCCAGTGCCCCAGTTCCTTGTGTGGTTCTTCCAGGTATTTTCCAACTGCTTACATTCATACTTATTGTATATATATATATATATATATATATATATATATATATATAAACGTTTATTTGTAGATATATGGATATCTTTCATTTTGTAAAAAGCAGTATAGTATACATATCCTACAGTATATCTTGGGTACTGATTTTCCCAGTCAGTTTATGCATACATCCACTCTATTATTTTTAATGCCTGCTTTGCATAGTATTTCATTGATTATAAGAGCCATAATCTATATAACCAGTCCAATAATTGTTTTCAGGTTTTTTTTTTTTTTTGGTCCTCTGTAACAGACAGGCTGCAGTATGAATGCCCTTATATATGTATACAACTATATCTAAATCCCTAGAAGTAGAATTTCTGGAATGAATGATATGTTGGATTAAAATTTGGAAGTATACTTCCACATTACCCTCCAAAAATATTGTATCAACCTACACTCCCACTCACAGTGAAACTTTTATTGGGTTCTTATCATGCACCAGGTATCACATTAGAGGTTGACCTTAGGTCTGTAGGGTTTTAGAAAATACAACAAACAAACAGACTGAAAGACAGGAGTGGAAGCTCAAGTCTAAGATTTCCACACAGTATCAGGCATAGGGAACTGTACCTGCTAGAAAAAGTCTGAATTCTGCTATAATTTAAACAGCAAAGGACAGCATGTCCTACAGTAGGTATGGAGACAGACTAGAGTACTAATTCCAGGTTAAACTGTAGATAATTATAATAGCTAATTTTTCGTTATTTGTATTCATTAGTTTCTAACTTGTGAAAGTGTCTTACTGGTACTGGGTAAACTGAGGGCCAGAAGGGTCAGAGTTATTGAATAAATGATCAAATGAATGGATAAAAAGATCACTATCTTTAACGTTTCTGGGACAGTCATATTCTAACCAAGTTTAAATCCACAAGCATTTACAATTCGGAAAACTTACACATAATTTAAAACAGGTCAATATTAGCAAATTGCTATTTGGAAAAAGAAAAGGTGTAAGTTAGCACAGCGTATTTGCAAACTTACAAATAGACACATTCAAATTTGGTGCTAAATCATAAAATATTCTTTTGGAATTTATTTTTTTAAAAAACAATATTCAATAGGCATTCAGTGGCCAAAAAGTATGAATGGTACATATATCTACAGACATGAGAATATATAAAATGTGACGTAAGTCTATCAGAAACCATAAGGTATATTGGTCTTGCACTTCTTATTTTTTAATTTTTAAGTTTTATTTATTTATTTTGAGAGACAGAGTGAGCAGGAGAGGGGCAGAGAAATATGGAGAGAGAGAATCCCAAGCAGGCTATGCACTGTCAGCATGAAGCCCAATGTGGGGCTTGCACTCACGAACTGTCAGATCATGAACTAAAGAGAACCAAGAGTCAGTTGCTCAACCGACTGAGCCACCCAGGCACCCCTGGTCTTGCACTTCTAATTTGCTACAAGACACAAACTCAGTTATAGTTCATGCAAGAAAATCCAGATGTAGGCATAACAGGATTTCCAGAAAATATGGGAACTAGAAAAGAGTAGGCCTTTGGATGGGAGTAGGTCCAACATGAGGCAAAAGAGTACCTTGGGATGCCTGGGTGGCTCAGTCAGTTGAGCATCTGACTCTTGATTTTGGCTTGAGTCATGATCCCACGGTCGTGGGATGTAGCCCTGCATCAGGCCGTGCTGAGCATAGATGCTGCTTAAGATTCTCTCTCTCTCTCTCTCTCTCTCTCTCTCTCTCTCTCTCTCTCTCTCTCTCCCTCTCTCTCTGTCTCTCTTTCTCTCTCCTTCTCCTTCTGCCCCTCTCCTCCACTCGCTCTCTGTCTCTAAAAAAAGAAAAAAAAGAAAAGAAAAGAATGCCTTAATAGATATGTAGTATACTGGAATGGAAAATATAGGAGCAAGGGATATTTGGAACACCAAACAGCTGAGTAGTTGACACTAACAAAATCTACTAGTATCTGGTAGGGCCCCAGGTACCAAACCTCAGGTGTTTGAGGGATTCTAGTCTTTAACCCAGTCAAAAAGTAACAAAAGGGGAAGTAAAGGAGAGCAGTAGCAGTAGCAGATGGACTGGATATATTACACCAAGACAAGTCCTATTTATCCCAATGTCTGCAAAATGCAGGAAGAGGGTCTATAGGATAAGACCATACTCTAACCACAAATATAAGACTTTAGGTCAGGATAGGGCTTGATGCTAAGTTCCAGAGTGTTTGACTAAAGCTTTTTAGGTTATTCCTCCTCCATTTTAGAAATTAAGATGATTCTGTAGGTTAAGTCAAATGGCTGAAAATCTGGAGAGAAGATAGAGAGGCTGGGAGCCAGGAAAGGCCTAACTAAGGGTCTGCCTAAGTAGAACTGAATGTTGGGACTAGATATTTTAATATGTAAATATTTCACTGCTACCACAATTTGTGTTACTACACTTCCTCCAACCTTACAGCACTCACCCTAACCTGCAGTAGCTATAGATTCCCTTGATTTCCATAGGAACATAGAGAAAAGAGAAACTGGTCTGGCTTGCCTATTATTTCCTATATATTGTTAGCCTCACATTATATACTAATATCATAGAGGTAGGCTATTTGAGGTATGAGTCTTAGAGGAAAAAAACGCTGAAAAACATTTATAAGCTTAAGCCATATCTCTATGCTGCAACACCCCTCACAATTTCTTCTCAGATAAGCATCATCCCCCATCACTGAACAAACTCATATCTCATAATAGGAAAAGTAGGCCTATAAATGAAACATTGTCTCTGGAGGTACCACCTGTGAGCTATCTTCTTGTGGGCTCTTGGCATCTTCTATCATGTACCTCCTACTCTTTGGCCACAGGTACTCTTTGGCCCAGAAAAGTCCATAGGTAGGCTGATCTGGGCACTCCTAAAAGCTTACCACTGAGGAAAATGACTTGATCCATAGATTTCCTCCCCCAAACCAGCTTACTTCACATAAAAAGCATTAGCAGCTCAGAACTAACTCACTTCATCACAGGGACAAGAGTGGTTAGTAAGAAAAGTACTAACCCAGGGAACAAAAACAGAGGTAATCCAGGCCAGTTCCAGCTGGCTGCAGACATCTTCCTTATGCTTGGGTGCACAGTATAACTCACCACAGGGCCTTTCTCATGGACCCTTTCTAAGTGTCTCCACAAAATCCAGCAGGTTGATTAGTTCATGATGCTTCAAAAGAATCATCAAGAGAAAAACATGCAATATGTCTTACAATGCTGGATACCTTAAAAATACAAGGGAAAAAATATAGAAAAAATGGAGCATTTAAAAACAACTTATATCCTGTGAACATACCGATCAATGATATAAATGAGGTAATATGACACAAAACACAAAAAACACACAAAAAAATATATTTAAGATTATTCTTTTTAGTGTACAGAATTCATGGCAAATGCTGCACTATCTAGTTGCATAAATAAATATATTTATTTAACGAATATAAGATATTAAACACTAATATATGTTATATAAGTTATAATCAATATATTATATATGCATTGATATTATCATTGTTATGTCAATATTATGTTAATATATAAGTACGGATTTACACTTATATGTATATAATTGCATGTTCTGTTACTATAAAATGAGGCCAAAATGTGTCAACTTGTTTCTCACAGAAACCCAAAATCCACACGAGGCTCTTTTTTCCTGTACCCTTTCACTTTGCATGTTCCCTATTCTCAATGAATGTCCTCTTCTTTCTGTAAACTATTGTACTCTTCATTTTGCCTGATCTTGCACCCAAGCATGGCAGGCAGAGAATCCTAGAGGCCCAAGATTCTACAGTGACTGTTTGCAAGGGGGGAAGAGGCTATGGTAACTGCCACACTGGATACACTTATGTGAGAATGAGAAAGGGAAAGTACCCTGAATGCCCGGAATGCCTCTCACGTATAAAACAGCTGGATGGGATTGCAGGATGCCTGTGTGGCCCAGAGATGGAGGGAGCAAATTATGGGCAAAAGAATTGCAACCAAATGCTGGAAAAGGAAAGATTTGCAATCATCTGTGTCTTCCAACTCTCTGGTATTTGCTTCTAACGGGCAGAATTCATTCTGCAAAGCATCAGGCACTGAACAAAAGACTCCTGCTGCTGGAGGTTGACAGGAAGTAACATCCATGAGTGTAAGAATGCAAGATCAAGACCCCTCCCACAAACAATGCCTATGATGAAGGAGAGGAGAAGAGAGATCTAAATTCAACCTTGCCCAGCACAGCCCAGTCCAAGGAAGGTAGGATTCAAGGAGACGAGCCTTGCACCACATTGTTCTCCACAAACTTCACTGAAGCACTGAACAAACTTCACCCTACTCTTTAACCAAGTTACAAAAAGAATTCCTTAATTCCTTCTTTTGCTCCTTAAAAGCTGCAGTAAGTTTACTAATCAGATCCACTAATATTATTTCAGAGCCCCTTTAATTGTTCAACCTAGATGTGCCTTTCCTTTCTAAGGATGTTCGTTAACTGGATATATAATTGTAAATGTAGAATACAAATGACAAAATATAATACATAGACTATGAATAACTATTAGTTCATTATATTAATGAACACCTCTAAGAAACATTGAGATGATTTCCCTAAGATAAGAATGTGAGAGAAAGTGAGACTATCACATCTGTCTTATAGGATTAGGTACCACTTAGGTGTTGTTTTAGTTCTCCTGCCACTCCTTCCACCAATCCCGTCTTCTTGTTGGGAATCTGACCTCCCTATTGGCTACCTCGTACCTTTAAACTGCCTGCTTTGTGACATCATTCTCCCACCAAACCCCCACCACCTGGTGGAATCTTGGGGTTTCCATGGAGTCACCTGTAAATAAATTTGGATCATCGCAAGTGACCAGTGACCAGTGACCAGTGACCGGTGACCTTCGTACTGGACACATGCACTCTTCGGCTTCAGCCACTCAGACATCCTCCAGTATCGTCTCTTCATCCCTTGTATCCGGAGTTGATGTTTCCTCTTCTCTGACCATGTCTGGTAAGGAAAGAAACTTAAAAGTTTTTCATTAGATTTTATTTTTGCCCCTAAATGTAGTAGTAGATTCAAAATAGCATAGAATCATGGGAGAAAGTATTGAACTAAAACTCTGGAGACCTCACTTCAGTTTTGACTTTGGCATTTATTACCTGTGTGACTTTGGACAAATCATTGACTCCTGAAACCTGTTTTTTCTTCATCTGTTATATGAGGATGTTAGATTGGTTGTTCTCTCTGGTCCCTTTCTTTTCTAATACTGAGTCTTAAAGGGCACCCATGTAGAAAATGAAATCAGAGGCTTGTTGAAGAGTGTTTCAACAGAAAGAGAGAAAACCTAGGTTATGTAGAAAACTAGCAATATTTACCAAGATATTTCATCTGTTAACAGTTCCTCCACTAATATTTTGACTTAGTATTTTTAATTTAGTGCTGCTCAAAAAGTCAAATTCACATGTTTTCTAACTAATGTAGGTGTAAAGGGAAAACAGGAAAAGAGGATGGAGGAGAGTGGGCTCTAGGGAGGCAAGTCTTGAAAGGTAAGGAAGTTTAGGATTGTTTCCCTCAGCACAGGCTACCAGGAACCAAGGAGGAGGGGGAAAATATAAGAATGAAAAGAAAGAGCATAGAGAAGATCTCAAGGGGAGAGGGTGGGGGAAGAGGTAGTTTAGGGTGGAATATTGAAGGAAACCAAAGATTTTAAATTAAAGCAGAAAGAGCATAAAATGAAATCTGCTTAGAGCAGGGCAAAACAAAGTTGATTTTAGCTAATACTTACATTAAGAGACTAGGAAGGAAAGTAAGGCCGGAATTGGGCGTCACCAGGAAAAGCAACTTACAGAAAGGTCGTACTCAGTTGTTGTTTGCTTGCTTTTTTGTATTGCCTCTCTGAACACAGATGGCACTGAAAAGTTTTGAATGTAAACATTTTAAGAAATATGCTTTAGAAATGATGCTTCTTGAAAAAAAAAAAGAAATGATGCTTCTTATCCAAGAAATTAATAAAAGTGACTATCTAAGGGGCTGGAGGAAACCGAATAGTCAGTTTTATTTCATTCTGCTTTTTTAAGCCATGTAGGTGTTTTGCCTATTAAAAACAAGACTCAGTTTATCTAAAAATTGGTATCTCCTAGACTGAATCATAAGGACTAATTCCTTTGTGTGATAAGTAGGTTCCAAGTCAAGGCTTCCTTTCATCTTCTCAGTTACTTTCTTCCCAACATGGAGCACACATCTGTTTTCATATCTCAGCAACCTAAGAAGAAAAGTCAAGCCCCACATCCCTAATTCCACATTTATCTAAAACAATTTTGTAGAGTCCTTTGGGTTTTCTTACATTAAACATTTTTGTCTGTTTGTTTGATTTCAGCGATGGTGTTTTTTTATAGGCTTTGGGGATGACATTTTACTGAATGCTGAAGATGATTAAAATATATTTTTAGATAAATAGAAAAACCTTCATGGTGCTTTTTAAATGTTCCTCCTTTTGTTATATGATTATATTGAAATATACATTTGTATTAGACTTAGTATCTGTTACTTGCTGGGTAATATTTGGGAAAATGGGACTGAATGCAGTAACAATTCCTTTACACTTATTTTCCTCTCTGCTTTGTACCAGATTTCATTGTAATACTTGTCTACAAAAGCTGTGGCTACCTATTCATTCACATTTATGGCATTTGCTGCTTGTTATGCAGTTTTTACTGATCTATCCTTGTCTGTATGTCCTGGTTAGGAATTCATTCAAAATCACCTTCTGTTGTTGTGGGCTCCATTTTGTTTAGTAGTATTCAGCAAAATTGGGTAGGCAATATTCACTTCTGTAATATTGTATGTATGATAAAGAACTTGTTATATCAGTAAACTTATTATGCCTCGATGCTTGCTACATATCCCAGTTTTCATTAATATCTATATATTTCTTCTTAGTTCTGTAATGTGTGTTTTTCATGATTTTTCTGTCTTTTCGGAACATATCTTCCTTCATATAAATCATATGTAATGTATCACTTTTATTCATGTGCGAATTATTACTACTACCATTGTTGTTGTTACTATTACAACCACTTTATAGATGAGTAAACTGAAGCACAGAGACAGCTTAAATAACTTGATTCTATCAAAAAGCACTTTTTGAGAAACTTAGTTTCAGGTAGTCATTTTGAGGTAGGATCAGAAACCAGGCTTAAGAAGAATGACCCTTAAAAAAAAAAAAGGTTTTATTTTTAAGTAATCTCTATACCCAACGTGGAGCTCAAACTCACAACCCCGAGATCAAGAGTCACATGCTCCTCTGACTGAGCCAACCAGGAGCCCCACGAATGACCCTTTGAATTTACCAGCTGGACTGAGCTGTATGCGAACTGCACAAGCAAAACAAGACCCTGAAGATTACAATGGTAATAGCTGTATCAGTTTCTAATGGGGGAGGAATCTACATTCATTGTATTTCTCCTGGTTTCTGGCAGCATAATGCTCAGAGTAGGGTCCTGGCAAGGATGTCACGATTATTAGTTTTTATAACCTGGTAATGAGACCTAACATAATGGGAGAACTTGAACAAGTCAGTCTGACCTCCCTGGCCTCAGTTTCCTCACTCGTGAAATGAGAATATAGAACAGAGGTTCTCTAAGGACCTCCGAAGACGGAAGTGCTTCACTTCTAGGAAACAGTATGTGAGTGGATGCTGGTGTAGGCTCAAGGGAAAGACAGGGCAGGGAGAAGGTTGCTTCTTGCTTATGGAATCATGTACGAAGCACACCACCTGGGTCTTCCACACATCTGTGCCCAAGTTGGGAGCACAGGCAGTTAATATAGAAGAGTACCTACCAAGCTACTTCAGCCCTTACAACCATCTTAAATGGTTTGATTTTTGGTATCTCAGCAACTATTGGTATTAGAGGCTTCTTGGTAGCAACAACTTTAAGATAATGTGTTTCCTCAAACATAGTGAGATCTCCCTGATTCTTCATAACCCTCTTGTTCCCTACAGAAAATTTCCAAAATCCATCTTTACTTGGAACTCCAAACTCTCTGCAGCTCTCTCTCCCTGTGGTGAGCAATGCAGCTTCCCTAGCAGGAAGTGTCTACAGCTTCTCCAGAGTCTCTGCTCCAGCAGTCAGTTCGGCATGGCTACTGCCATCAGCTTCTGGCACTTCTTTCCAGCCACTCATGGGTAGTGCCTACCTTTACCAACATTCCAGTACAACTATGTTGTCTGGAGTTACTGCCCAGAGCCAGATCTCCACTTCAGCTGCTTCCTATCCAGGTATTTTTGAGTGGGATAGCACAGGGAGCACTGAAAAGAAGTCATCTTCACTTGGAGACTTCACTGTGACTGTCACTGACCAGGACACGGCTGTTTCTTCCATATCTATGGCAGCCCAGTATGATAAAACTTCAGAGGCCAATAACATGGTCCCTCTGTATCCATCACTTTCTGCCAGCCGTGTTCAGGGAACACCATCTCAGATTCCAAATCAGGGACACAGCCTATCACTTCCCTACCAGGAAGGAAGCCAGGTATATTACTATAATCAAGGCACACTGGGACCTCTACTGTCTGGAGAACTTGGTCCCTACCTGCAGTCCTATGGCTCTGTGTCATACATGGGAAGTAAGGCCTCTGCCCCCCAACCAGAAATGGTCATGGTACTAAAGGAGGTTCAGCCCACAAATGTCCCACCACCAGCCTCCACCTCTGGAATCTACTACTCTGTATCTGCTCAACCCATCACAGAAACAAGTTTTCAAGGTGAGTAGAAATAGCAAGAGGGAAAGAATTAAGGTCGGCATCCAAAAACAGGATCAAATCTTCAGCCAAGTAGTAGTGAATCCACAGAGAAGCAGAATTTAAGTCCTGAGACTTTAATGACCACTACCCTCACTCAGTGCTCTCCATTTTCAGACTCTGTATAAGAGCACTAAATAGGGGTGGGAAGGTGAGACACTGAAATGGCCATCTATGCTACAGGTACAAGGACCCCAAGTGCATGCACAAGGGCTACCACACTTTTCACTGCCCTAGCTGATCAGTCTCCTGTACTACCACACTGTAATGAACTCCCTCCCCTGATCTATTGCTTCAGTCTCTTTGGAAAGCATTTCGGAACTCTTATTGTGATAGTGCCAGTTTAACTTTCCCTCACTTCCTTAATTTACACCAGGATTTAAGACCTTGTGTTCTGAGATGCTGTCCAAAGCAAGCAGGCAAAGAATCTATCCTTATATATTTTATCAGAAAGAGCTCCATTCCCTCTCCTAGTCCATGGTGTGAAGTATTCTTATTCTCTAAGGAAAGTGGAGAGAATTGCAAGGATTCTATAGGCTTTGTAGAAACATTTCATAATTTAAAAACCACTTTAGCCTCTTATTTTACTTAAACTTTGTATAAAATACAAAGAAAAGCAAGAATCAATGACATCAAATGATCACTGGTGAGAACTAGAAGTCATCTCCTATCTCCTACCACAGGGTTCTGTCCATGATCCTTAAGAAGAGCTGGTAGAACCACCTTGCCTATTGCTGGAAGGTGCATGATTTCTGTCTTGGTGTCTGGGGGAGCATCTCACTTACCAGGGAATGACTTCTTCCTTGATTTCTTTGTAGTGGTGGATACTTCCCTGGGGATGGAGACTTCCCTGGGATTGCAATCTCCAAGTCAGACATTTTGTCTGCCACAAACTCCAGAATTCCCCAAGTCCTGCAGTAGCAGAAATATCCAGGTACTTGAAAGCAACCCACCTCCTGAACTTGGAGACATCTCAGTGATAGCTCCTGTCCAGAGTTCCAGTAATCTGCTGGCACTGCCTCCAGCTCCAAGCCAGGAACAAACTGAGAATAAGAATTTGAGTGATACTAAAACCAAGCTTTCAAAGCCTCTGGATGCCTACCAGATCCCATTAGAAAATCAAGATCCTCCACTTCTTCCTTTAGAAATTCCTGATATTCACCAGCTCCTGGCCTGCATTGATCCCCTTGGCCAAGAGGAGCAGTCTGGTTCTGAAAACACTGATCTGGGAAAAAATGGTATGAGTCTTGAGGACCAAGGGACCCTTGAAAATGGGATTGTATCTAGTGGTGGTTTCGCAGACATCACTACTCTAGTGGAGGATATTCATCTTCCCCAGCTCTTTAATTCCTTGAACGACCTTGATCAATCCAAAGGTCCCAAGGTGATCAATGCCAAAGATACCAGAATCATCAAGTTGAATGAAGTGCAAGAAAAGTCAAGTGTCATAAAGTTGTCCTCTGATCAAGCCAGGAAGAATAAACACAAAGCTGCTGAGACTATCAATGGTGTTCCCAAGACCAAAATCCAGCCAAAGGACCCAGGATGCCTGTTAGGGGAAGAAGTGGTTATTTGCAATGCTGGAGATAGTGACAGGGCTCATGTGAATTCAGCCAAGCATTCCAACAGCAAATCTCAGAAAGCTGCATCCAGCAGGATCAGCAAAACTAAGAGCCATGGGCAGGAAAAGACCAAAAGGAGCAGAGAAAACAACCCCAAGAAAGCTGAAGAGATTAAGCAGTCAGGGAACACAGTCAAGGCAGAAGAGAAGCCAACCATTCCCAAGATGAAGCGGAGGAGAAATCAACCTGAGCTTAGCCAAGAGACCTTTAAAAAGCCTCGAAGCTGCCTAGGCATGCACATGTTGGAGTCTGTACAGATTTTTCACGCGCTGGGGAAAAAGAGTGATAAGAAAATCAGACTCTCTTCCTCCTGGGCCCTGGGAAACTCCAGCAACCCTAAAGTTGCCCAGCCATCCCCAGTTATCAAACGATGGCTGGACACCCCACGTGAGGGTAAAGGTCCTGAAAAAAATAAAGTCAAAGTCCAGAAACAAGACAGTGGTGCTGACACAGAGTGTCCATCTCCATCCCAGTATGAGCTGCCACCTCCTGGGAAGGTCAAGTTGGTGCCTTTGCCTTTTCCAACCTTGGAGAAGCCTCAAGCTCGACCTGTTCTTCGGAGGCCACACTCTCTGGCCTCACGTCGGTCTGCTGTGGCTTACCCTGCCCGGCCAGGGTCCACTAGCTCAGCTCAACCTATTGCAGTCAATTCATCCCGGCCAACCCCTGTCTCCTTGACAGGTCCTGCCAGACCAGCTCGGCCAATTTCAACCAATCCAACCCGACCAGGTTTGACCAACCCTACCCGGCCTAGTGTCCCTCACTCTGCTGCATCCAGACCTGCACCCTACAAAACGTCATCCTGCACCTCTCTCCAGCAGGAACCCATTCCTACTGCTGTGACCAAACTCCAGTCCCCACCCAAACCTCACAATCAATTTCTACTCCAAGACTTCTGCTTTCAACCTATTCCATGGAGAAAACCCAATGTTCCTGAGCCAGTAATGTCGAAGCCCATCACAAAAGAACAGAGGCCAGAGCGAGAGGCCATGAAGCGGCAGGCTCAACAAGAGCGTGAGAATGCAGCCAAATACACCTCTTTGGGGAAAGTGCAGTTTTTCATTGAGAGGGAAAAAGATATGGAAATTGCTCGATACTATGGCTATGCAATATAAGAGCTGCTACGTTTGTTGGTACCACTCTGGGTACCAGCCATTTATCCATATATAGATAGATAGATATAAATTTCTCTATTTACTCAGATGTATTTTAAAACTTAATAAAACATAATAAACATAATTAATAGATGAGAAATAAAGAAGACTTTTTAGTTCTGAGATACTGTTAACTGGGGGTTTTCTTTGGTGGGGGTCGGGATAAAAGTCTGCATGAGAAAGAACCAAAAGTTGGATGGGAGAATAAGGGAAAGAGGGTAAGAAGAAAAGAGGAAGGAACTTGGTCCAGGCCACGAAGGCTGAAAGGGGAGAGATTTTCTAGGTTTATAAAAAGCAGGAGTGGGGGAAATGGCAGAAGCAGGGTCTGAGGTTAGGGTTAAAAGAATAAATAGAATTGGAGATGACAGGAGATGAGTCAGTCTAGGTTGACCAGAATAAGTGTAAAGCCTTTCGTGGAGGCTGGCCTTACATCTCATGTCCACCCTATAGTATTTTAGAAGACAAGAGATTCAAGACATACCTCCAAAATGTTTGGGTTGTCCAATCCATCTATGACTATAGCTGGGTAAGGTAAGTACAAATCATCCATCTACTGGATGGATGGCAAGGGCTCACATTTATCCTGGGGGCAGCTGATCACTGGAGCCTAGCCAAGCCAACTGCTGTAGCAGGAGGCCCGCCGAGAAGCAGGAGGCACGCCGAGAACAGGGCCTGGATACAAATCACTGTTTATTAAACACCTACGCACCAGGCCGGTGAGCACACTACTTCAGTTAACCAACACAACGACATGCAACGCTAGTACCACTGTGCCACTTTACTAGTGAGATTCAGCAATGGGCTTAGGTCACGCTGCGGGCAGAGGAACGAGGCTTCAATTGGAGGCTTATATATGCCTCCAAAGCCTTCCGTATTAGCAAGCGCCAGCAGATGGCCAACCTGGCTTTCAGATCAGAGCATCCGGAAGTCACATGGTGGTCGAGATCAAACTTCCGGAGGGACTTAAACGTTAACCAGCGGGGCCTGCCAGGTCGTCCTCCATCGACGCCGATGTGCGTGCCCCTTTCTCTAAAACTGACCAACCGAAGCGCCGGAGGAAAATCCGCTGGAGGGGTCCATTCCCACAAGGTAAGAGCGGTGGGCACATGTGGGGACTCAGTAGCGCTCCAACGGCTGTAGCACACAGGTGCCAAAGGTCTAGAGGTGCTCCTTAGGACTTGGTGGGACAGCTAGAAAGAATTGGGGGGTAGAGAGAGTGAGGGCGTGGAGGGGGTGGGGCAGGAAAGGGAATGGAGTAGGGGGAGGGGAGGGATGGGGACAACGGAAAATCACCATGGAAAAATTGGCCATTTGCTTTTTTTTTTTTTTTTTGGTAATTTGCTTTTTAAAAATTATCTTGTATTGAGATATAATTAACATACCATACAATTCACCCTTTGAAACTATAAATTCAGTGTCATTAGAACATTTACAAGCATGTACAACCATCACCATTATCTAACCCATAACATTTTCATCACCCCAAAAAGAACCCCCCTGGACCATTAGCAGTCACTTCTCATTCTCTCCCCCCCTCCACTGGCAACTGGCAACCACTAATCTTTCTGTCTCTCTGATTGCCTTCTCTGGACATTTCATAGGTGTGAAATAGTACAATATGTGCCCTTTGCGTCTGACTTCTGTAATTAGCATTATGTTTTCAAAGTTCATCCATGTCCTAGTGTGTCCACTTCATTGATTTTATGACTATAATATTCTATTGCATGACTCTGCAACATTTGTGTATCCACTCATCAGTTGGTGGAGATTTGGGTTGTTTCTGCTAGTATTTTACATTTATTGAGTTTCTTCACTCCACTTCACAGATAATGACATAGGCTTGGAGAGTGTCAAAAGTTTGCCCAAGATTAAGAGCTAGCAATTGGGGGTGTTGGGGTTTGAACTCAGGCAGTCAGAATTCAGAGGTAATAAAGTCACATGACAGAACAAGGTACAAAAGGTATTCAATGGAAATACCCAGCTGCCCATTTCCCTGCCCCCTTAGAGACATCTACTTTTGCCACACTGTATGTGAATCCTTCTAGAGAAACCATTTGTCTCAACATGAATGTATCACAATGTATTGACTAATTTGCCCCACTGATTTAGAATGCCACTTTTAGAGCATACTAACTTCTTGTATGTATTTGTATTACTCTCTTCAGAGTTGTCCTGACTTTTTTGCCTACCTTTTATATTTGCCATTTCTCTGGAATTCTTTTTATCTTCTTTTTCATCTTTAAAAGTTTCCCACTTTTCTTATTTGTTTCTCTTAAGGCATTATCCATTATGTTCATTTACTCTTGTATTATTTTTAACTTAAGTCTTTATTTCTGATTTTTTTCTTTTATTTTTAATTCTGTCCTGAGCTCTATTATCCCTCCTAATTCTGATTTATGTTGGTCTTTCATCTTTTTTTTTTATTATGGTAAAATGTACACAACACAAAATTTACCATTTTTTAGTATACAATTTAGCTATTTTTAAGTACACAATTCAGTGGCATTAAGCACATCCATGATGAGGTGAAACCATCACCACCAACCACATTTAAAATAATTATGTCAAAAAATTGAACAGGACTCCAGAAAGATGGAAGCAGCAGCATAGTTTTTGGATGTCCCCAGCCGTCTCATGGAAATATATCAAACAAAAACCAAATACCATTTCCAGAGCTTTTTCATCACCCCAGACAGAAACTCTGGAGCTATTAGATAATAACTTCCCTCTCCTTCCCTCCCTCACTCCACATTCTTTCATCTTTTATGTTGTTCCTTCTAATATCTTTTAGCTTGTTGTGAATTTTTTTCAATGTTTATTTTTGAGACAGAGAAAGACAGCGTGAGTGGGGAAGGAGTAGAGAGAAACAGAGAGGGAGACATAATCTGAAGCAGGCTCCAGTCTCTGAGCTGTCAGCACAGAGCCCGGCGTGGGGCTCGAATCCGTGAACTGCAAGATCATGACCTGAACTGAAGTCAGACACTTAACTGACTGAGCCACCCAGGCACCCCATCTTTTAGCTTGTTTTGAAATAGCATGTTCCAATTTTGATCTGTTTTGTGGTCCTGTCTTTTTGGATTTGCTTTCATTTTCTGAAGGGATGCTATTCTGCTCATTTTCTTATGCTACCTTTAGAGGCCGCTTTTAGACAACAGGCTTGAGTGATGGAATGTAGAAAGGACCCACAGTGACCACCTGGAGAAATAGAGACAAAAGGGCCCACAGTGACCTCCAACCCCTGGGCCGAATACAGACTGGCCCATCAGGTGACCCACATCAAAATATCCATAGGCCCTAACCAACATGTGGGCTACTAAAAACCAAGCACAGTTAGCAAAAAGGAAAAGTTCCGTATGTCTCCATACCTCCTCACCTTCCCCTTTTAAACACAGCCCCCACACACTGTCTCCTTGCAGACAGTCTCTCCTTTGCTGTCCTGCCCACTGCTCCCTTGTGATGTGTTCAATACACTTCTATCGCCTTTGTTCTGCCTCAGGTGAATCCTTTCACCTCCAGTGCCACCGGCTTCCACCTGGTTGTTGCCCCACATGTGGAGACCCCCCCCCCCATTCTATTGTGTAGGACTTGATCTCAATCTCATTTCTGTTATCCACTTTTTAAGTGAAATCAGTATTAATGCACTTTGAAAAGGAGTTGTGGTTGAGGATCACTTTCCTAACTTCACAGAATTTGTTTTTTGTTTTTTGTTTTCTCCAAACGTAGCGTTCAAAAATGGATGGCTTCTTTCTGAGGTTTCCTGGCTCTGTTCCCTTCTCCAGACTTTTATAAAGACATTTCTCTTTGTGTCTGTTGTTGCTGTGAGAAGTTTCTCCTCTGGGTGGGTCACATCTGGAAGGGAGCTCAGGCTGCTCCGTTTCAAGACAGAGGTGGGGCGGGGCAAGAGCACCCCCAGTCCTTTAGACCCCCTCTGGGGCTCCTTGTACTTCCTCACTTTGTGGGTGGACAGGACTGCACCACCAGGTCTCAGCTGCTGTTCTCAAATTGCGAGTGAGTACCTGCTGGCAGGTTGAAATCTTCCTGCCCTCAAGGCCATCAGATGCTTCCTCCAGTCTGCGACTGCCTCTGGTGCAGACACCAGAAGCGGGCAAGTCTGTGCCTCTTGATGGTACTCTTCCCCACTGTTGTGTGTGGGTCTCAGCCTGTCAGTAACCAATGTGGTTGAACCAGTCCTCTGGTTCTTACTATGATTTCAAGATGTCCTTTAGCAGCAACCACCAGGAATGTTTGAAAAAATAGAGGTTTATTCCTTACACAGTACACCTGGGACCACACAGTGAGGTCTCAGGTAGAGACAGAGCACTGGGACCAGGGGTTCAAATCAGGACCAGGATCAAGGGTGGGGGGCTGGGGTTTCAAGGGCTCAGTCCTTAGTGGTGAATTTAAAATAGGAGTGGACGGGCATGAAGCCTACTTAAAAATGGGGTGCCTGGGTGGTTCAGTCAGTCAAGCGTCTGACTCTTGATCTCAGCTCAGGTTTTGATCTTAGGGCCATGAGTTCAAGCCCTGGGTTGGACTCCATACTAAGTGTGAAGCCTCCTTAAACAAAACAGAAAACATGGGAGTGGGGATTTAAAACACAGGGAGAAAGAAAAGACAAGTGGCCTCAAAGGTCAGTTATTGAAATTGACTGAGATTTCTAAGTCAAAGAAGCCTCAGTTGGGGGAAAGTGGCCCGGCTATTTATCCCATGTGTGGCTAGCACTGTGTTTACTGGGGTAGCTGTCTTTGAAGTGGATGCCTCTTTGAAATGAACTGGCAATCAAAGCTTAAGTCAGGCATTACAAAAAAGGAAAAAAGCAACTGTTAGGGCTTATGTTACACCCACCCTCTTGTTTTGGGGAGTTTCTAATTTCACGGTAAATGCTACCAGTGGGCCTTTGGTTTTGATCTCTTTCCATGAAAGCCTTTGGGGAGATTCAAAAACTACGCTGCTGCCTCGTCTTTCTGAAATTCCACTCCATCATTTGGCATAACTTTTTAATTTGGGGGTTCTGTAATTTTCAGCTCCTCAAAGGAGAGCCCAATTTGCCCTATCCTCTTTAGGATTCTGGCTCGGACAAAGCTTTCTAAGTCTCCTCTAACATGGAACCTCATGTCTGTATTTGCTCAGTCCATGTTTGGAATTAGAAGTCAAAACATGGGTGGAGGGACATTTGACCACCATGAGAGTAGAGTAAGCAGGTGGAGGGTCTGGCGGCAGGCCCTAGTTGGGAATGCACATATTTTCCTTCCCTTTTTTCTTTCTTTTTGTATTACTTCTCTAAACATGTACAAAATGGAACCACCAGTCTGCACTCGTCCCCAGCAAAAATTCTGGTCCATGCACTGCTTTCTTCATCATTTTTGTTTCCAGAAAAAGTATAAAGAGACTTTGCGGTCTCTCTTCCCCTTCCAACTGCACATCCAGAACGTCAGCACACTCCATCTGTCTTACCTTCAAATTGTATCTAGAACTTGTCTACTTCCAACCGCTTTTCTCCATTGCCACTCAAGTCCAAGCCCCCATCATTCCCTGTCTGGATTATTGGCAGAGGCTCCTAATTCAGAGGTTCTCAAACTTTATATATTCACAGAGCCCTTGGTGTCTCACCTATAGGCTCAAAGAAATACTTAACAGTCCCATTTATTAAGTAGTTAGGTGCCAAAAAGGTAGTAAGGATTTATGCCTGTAGTAGGCTAGATAATGGCCACCCAAGCTGATCAGGTCATAATCCCTGAAACCTGTTAATATCACCACCTTATTTAGAAAAAAAGATCTTTGTGTATGTGAGTAATTAAGGATCTTGAAGGACGCCTGGGCTTAGCGGTTCCTGAGTTCAAGCCCCACATCGGGCTCTCTGCTGACGGTGTGGAGCCCACTTCAGATCTACTGTCTCCCTCTCTCTGCCTCTCCTCTGCCTCGCACATGCTCTCTCTCTCTTGCTCTCTCAAAAAGAAACATTTTTTAAAAAGGATCTTGACATGGAGAGGTTATCCCAACTTAGCAAGGTGAATCCTAAATGCAATCGCATACGTGCATTTATATATGTATGATGTCTATGCCCAATGTGGGGCTCAAATTCACGACTCTTGAGTTTAAGACACGCATACTCCACCAACTGAGTCAGCCAGGTGTCCTTCACGTGTGTCCTGAGAAGACTGAGGCAGAAGGAGATTTGATACAGATAGCAGAGGAGAAAGCAAGGTGACCATGGATGCAAAGATTGGAGTGTGACAGCCAACAGCCACAAGAAGCTGCAAGAGGCAAGGAATGAAATCTTCCCCAAGAGCCTCTGGAAGGAGTGTAGCCCTGCTTACACCTTAATTTTGTCCCAGTGACACTCGTTTCAGACTTCCGACCTCCAAAACTGTGAAAAAATTAATTTCTGCTTTACGAGGCACCGGGTTGTGGCGATTCATTAGAGCAGCCACAGGAAAAATGCTCCAGTAACACAGCACATTGTACAATAAGACGATGCTCCAACAACCGACTAGACATCTGAAAAATAATAGCTGTAGGAGAAAAGAAAGATATTCTAATTTCACTCTTAAATAAGCACATTTACTTGCTGATGGAAGGTGCATCACTGTTGGGCACTGCACAACATCTCAAACCTCGGAGTTAAGTCGAACACTGCCAGCCTCATCTCCCGCTCCACGTTGATTTTCGAAGAGTAGTGGCTTTTTATTACAGGTACTGCCGAAAACCCAGCTGCAGAAAGATATGACAGCACTGAAAGGAAAATAGCATGACCTAATGTTGAAACTGTGAACCACCCACTAGCTGGAAGCTCACATGGTGTCTGACAGATGTCAAGTATTGCTGTGAACCCTTCAAAAATTTAGAAAATCCCGCTACACCCTGATGAATTTGCTGCGGCATCCTGGGGGCATCCCAGCATACCTTATGAACACAGTCCGTACTGGCTTCTCAGCTGCCACCCTTGCCTCTCTAAAATTTGTCCACACAGTCACCTTAATGATCCTTTCAAAACATAAGTCAGATCTTGTCTTCCTTCTGTGACAGCCCTCTCATGGCTTCCCATTTTTCTCAGAGTCAGACCCCATGTCCCCACAATGGCCTATAAGGTCCAACCTACATCAGGGGTCAGCAAACATTTTCCATAAAGAGCCAGACAGTAATGTTTGTCTTTGGGGGCCAGATTGTCTCTGCCTCAGTTACTCAACGTTGCGGTTGTAGCAGGAGAGCAGCCACAGAAAATATGTGAGCAAATGGGCATGGCTGTGTCCCAATAAAACTGCATTTACAAAGACGAGTCACAACACAGTTTTCTGACTCCTATCCTACAGGACCTACTGCTGTGGCACCTTTTGCTCATCTCCACCCCAGTCACTCCGAGGCCTCACTGTTCCTTGTGTACACCAGCAAGCTCCTGGCCCAGGGCCTTTGCACTTGCTCTTTCTTGCCTGGAATGCTTTTCTTAACCTCCAAGTCTTCACTCAAAATTTTTTCAATGAGGGTTTTCCTGACTACACCATTTGAATCGCAACTGCCTCCCTGTGCTTCTCTTTTCCTTCCGTCTGTTCCATTTTCTCCCATGGCGCGTAGAATCTTCTAACATACAATGTAATTTACCTGTTTGTCATGATCATTGTTTATAATCCATCACTCCCTCACCTATCACTAACATGTAAGATCTTTGAGGGCATTGATTTCTGTTTTTTGTCTGCTTTATTCACTGATATATGTCCAAGGCCTTGAGCAATGTTTGGCACATAGTGAGTACACGATAGATATTAGTTGATTGACTGAATGGATACTTTTCAGAGTATAAACATAGGGGCATGCGATTTTTAATCTCCCATTCAAAGTTGTAGTGCCGGTTATATGGCAGTATTTTTGCAAAGAAATGTATAAACCAAATACAAAATGATAAAATCCCTCAACCTAAAGTGTCCAATTCAAATAGCCCTGTAATTTGTTATGTGATTTAGCCTTAGTTGAAATTTATAATCTTCAGATTGTCAATCTTAACCTAAAACAAAAGGCTTTGGGTTACTAGGAACCAAATTATATAACTCACAGCTAACTAACAAATACCAAAGGAATAAAATATGTCTAAAATTGATCCCTTATGTATAGATTTAAGCATTAATTATAACAATACACACACATTAAAAACCTTTCCAAGCATGCATAAAACTCATTGTCCCAACTAGACATTTTTCTTGGCAATGAAGATACCAGTCTTCAAACAAACTATAGGTGGAGCTCCAATCCTGATTCAGCTTGATGTTACCAATTTTACCACAGCTGTCTTCTCAAGGAACAACACTTCATCAGGTGATTCCAACTTCAGCTCAAAAGGAACACAATTCGCATGCATGTGCAACGTTGCATATGTTGTAATATATAAGCGTTAAAGATCCCACTACACTTTCTGCATTCCACCCCCCTTCTTTGGGAACACTTCTTTCTACATTCTACATCTTTTTTTAAAAAAAGTATTTACTTTTAAAATTCTGTTTGCCATTTTATATCCCCAAAGGGTTCACAGCAAAAATTTTAGCTGTGAACCATTTGTCTTTGGTACACATTCCATTTCTGCTTTCAAAGCACCCCCATTCCCTAGCAATGCTCAAGATAGGCTGCTTCAGTGTTTCAGTGCATGGAGTTCACCCAGAATCCCCTCGAGAAACTTAATCTTTTAAAGATTTTTTTTTCTCTTCTGATGGCTTTGGGCCCTCATCCATGAGGGCCTTAAAACAACAGAAACTGAGTTTTTCTTGTTATTATTGTAGACTCGTTGCCTGACATAAGATTCGTGAACATGATACATGCTCAATAAATATTTGCTCAATTAATGAAGGTGTCTAGCCTCGGAGGTTTTCTGTTCCTAGTTCTTCTTTGATGTTTATTTTTGAGAGAGAGGGATAGACAGAACATGAGCAGGGGAGGGGCAGAGAGAGAGGGAGACACAGAATCTGAAGCAGGCATCAGGCTCTGAGCTGTCAGCATAGAGCCCGATGCAGGGCTTGAAGCCACGAACTGCGAGATTATGACCCGAGCTGAAGTCAGACGCTCAACCGACTGAGCCACCCAGGCTCCCCTCTGCTCCTAGTCCTAACTGCCTTTTAGAGAAGACTTGGTCCCAAGAGCATAATGGCCACTGTTTTTCATTGTTAATTTCATTATAATTGGCCACCCATCCTTGTAATTAATTTTGGGGACAGTGAGACAACATTTATTTTAACAATATTTGAACATTCAGCAATCTTTCTTGAGTGTCTTCTGGGTCCCCAAGCTATTCTAGGTACTGGGATTACATGTGCGAACAAGTTAAAAAAAAAAGCTCCTATCTTTCTGGAGATTATATTTTAGGGGGGAATTAAAGACAATAATCAATCCAGATCATAAAAGGCCAAAGCAGACAGTGGTAAGGACTACAAAAAGAATTAAAACAAGAGTGAGTGGTAGAGGGTGATTGGGTGGCTACTTAGAGTGTGTGGTCAGAGAACATGACATGTAAACTGATAAGCGAATGTTAAGATGGAGTCAGCCAAGTGAAAATCAGGGTAAGAGCAGTCCAGGAAGAGGAAACTGCTGTGCAATGGAACGGCAGATGTTCAGACAGTGTGGTGGAGAGCAGTAAGCAAGAGGGAGAGTAGAAGATGAAGTCTGAGAGACAGCAGGGACTAAGTCACTCTATAAACCAGGGTGAGGAGTTTGGATTTTTTATTTTATTTTATTTTATTTTATTTTTTCAACGTTTATTTATTTTTGGGACAGAGAGAGACAGAGCATGAACGGGGGAGGGGCAGAGAGAGAGGGAGACACAGAATCGGAAACAGGCTCCAGGCTCCGAGCCATCAGCCCAGAGCCCGACGCGGGGCTCGAACTCACGGACCGCGAGATCGTGACCTGGCTGAAGTCGGACGCTTAACCGACTGCACCACCCAGGCGCCCCGTTTGGATTTTTTTTAAAGTAGGTGCCACCCAGCATGCACCCCAATGTGGGACTCGAACTCACCACCTTGAGATCAAGACCTGACCTGAGATCAAGAGTCAGAGGCTTAACTGACTGAGCCACCCGAGTTTGGATGTTTAATTCCAAGTGCCATGGGAAGTAATTGGAGGGTTTTTAACCCAGGAGCAATAGAACCTGATTTTTGTTATAAAAGTGTATTAGCTGCTGCTGTAAGATTGCACTGAAGTAGGTAAGAATGGATGGCATTCCTGTATTAGTGAGATTGCCCCTCTAGGTATGTGACTCACCACAGGGGTGACAAGGAGGCAAGGGATACGTGCCTAGAGTCTTCCTTTTTATCTTTCCCAGAAAGCCCATCTGGACATTTTCTCTCTACCCTGAAGCTATATATTGAGGTAAGAATTTTGCCTTTTAGGAGACTTTTGCTGCTACCCAGGAATGAGCAGTTAGGAATAAACAAACAGGAATGCAGGAGTCTGTGACACCGAACTTTGCACGAGGTCATATGGAGAATGTTATATTCAGGGAAAATGTACTAACTAGGTACATCTGGGCACCAGAAAGAAAGACCACCTCACTTCCTAGTTTGGCCTTGGCCCTCCACGTGAGCTGCCGGAGCCTAATTGCTGACAGAATAGCTTGATGCTTAGCCTCCAATCTTTGGGGCAGGAGTCCTCCTCAGTTTTGCCAAGAACCAACGGAATTCTTGTAGCATTAATTTCCTAGATGCACATACAAAATCGTCCAGTTTGTAGCTTTTCCCGTTAATCAGGAATGTTGTGAAGAATGTCAGATGTTCACCTTGGCCAGGGTTTACTTGCTGTTTCTGATACCTCTAAAGCCAAGAGTGCTGACCAGTTGCCCCAGAGGCCAAAAATTGGTCAATATTTACAGATTCCCTTCCTGAATGAACCAGATCCTGCTTACTACATCCTCTCAGCCATTATCTTAAGAATTGCCATCACCTGGGTATATCTCCTTTCTAATATCAAGGACAACCTGTGTGTGGTGGCTGCTGTGTTTGTGATTATGCACACCCCTCTCTTACGTGCTTCCCATTCATGGCTTCTTAAAGGCTTCTCATCATAGTCTTAACATATAGCATGTTTGTAAACTCTGTTGACTTGTTACATTAAACATTATAAAGAAAAACCACCACTTGGAAACGGTGCTTAATGGCAGCAGCTGCCCCTGTTCCCCACCCCACCAGCTCTGCTTCTGCCTGTACTTGCACCATAACAATCTCCACCTACTGGATTTGTTCACTGCTGTATCCCTAACAACCAGAACAGAAGCTGACACATAGTAGATACTCAACAAATATTTACTGAGTGAGAGATTGAATGTGTTGGATTTTGTCCTGTGTTCGCTCCTGCCAAGAGTCCAACTGCACTGTATGCCTTTGCTATGACCAGCACCCTCAGTGCCTCAATTTCTTTAGGCTCTACACACTATGTTTACATTCTGAAAGGAAAGAGTAGTAGAGAAAGAGTTTTGAAGACAGAACAGAGTGCCCTTTACAACTGTCTTCCCAGAGTTATCTTCAGAGGATCCAGGAAAATTGATAGTGGATCCTTGCACTGACATGCCTATTTAATGTTTATTATTTTTGAGAGAGAGAGAGAGAGAGACAGAGGGACAGAGAGCAAGCAGGGAAGGGGCAGAGAGAGAGGGAGACACAGAATCAGAAGCAGGCTCCAGGCTCTGTGCTGACAGCACAGATGCGGGGCTTGAACTCACAGACCATGAGATCATGACCTGAGCTGTAGTCAGCCGCCCAAGTGACTGAGCCACCCAGGTGCCTCTGACATGCCTATTTATGCTTTAAAGGAGAAAGAATCTGGCAAGTGCTTTCAGCCCTAAGTATGGAAACCCAATGACCACACAGAATCACTATGGGAAAATCCCAGACACAGATACACAACAGAGGGCCAGAGAAATTAGAGATCTGGACACTGACCTGGTAGAAGGGCTAACACCCGTGCAGGGGCTTTAAGCTAGACTTTGAAGGATAGGTCAGGCCATCACATTAACGAACTTACAGACAGGGTCCCCAAATTTGGTGAGTAAAGTATCCTCAGAGAGCACAAAGTTTCAGAGCGGTGATATAAAAAGTCTCCTGAGAGAAAATGAATAGCAGGCTTGAAGAACCTCTTGGGAAAGAGACTGTGCATATATTCATACATACACACATCTGTATACAGAATATGCCACTGTTTGGTGTAAATAACTATTTGGTGTAAATAACTGCCTGTCCTGGCTGTAGGGGCAGGAACTGTGTCATACAGATCTTTGTGGCTCCATTGCTTTGCACAGTGACCCTTGTAAACTAAACACTTGATTTCAATAAATTGTGTTCTAACATTAAAAAGTTAGTCTTGGGGTGACTGGGTGGCTCAGTTGGTTAAGCAACCGTATTCCCTTCCAGTCATGGTCTCACCGTTCGTGGGTTCGAGCCCTGTGAGGGGCTGTGTAGTGACAGCTCAGAGCCTGGAGCCTGCTTTGGAGTCTGTGTCTCTCTGCCCCCCCCCCCCAAATGAATAAACGTTAAAAAAAAAAAAGTTGATCTTAAGGTTTTTTTCTAGGCAATAGAAGTCTGATACCTCACACTATCAATTTTGTGTAGGTAGTGACAAAAGCAAGCTGAAGTTTTAAGTTTTTCTTTCATGGATTTAGAAACCCTGGTCAGTTTAGCCAGGTACTTGAATCAGTAATTCCCTCCTTAAATGTTGATTTGTGAATTTGTGTGAGTGTGGTAAAGGGGCTATCTGGCAGGAAACTCGATCCCAAATCATTTTAATTCTAAAAACATAAGTTAGCTTGGCCATTGGTTCCTTTAATTACTTGGCTTTCTCTTTCTTCCTTGTTGCTTTTCCTTTACCAAGATGGCCGACGTGGAGCCCTCTTCTCATTGGTCGTATTTTCGCAGGTGGCGGTTCTAGCCCCGCCCACCAGCTCGCCGCCCTGGATACGGTGTTCCTGAGAGTATAATGAGTAGATCAGCGGGAGTGGGAGGGGCGGGCGCCGGATGTGACGTTTCCGGAAGCTCCGAGTGTCGTCCGCGGGGACAGGTGGGGAAGGGTCCTGGGAATGGGGTGGGGTTGGGCCACTGAGCTTGTTCGGACTCTAAAAGGGAACGGCCGCTGTGAGTGTGGGGCCTGCAGCCTTCTCCCCCCGCGCCCTCTGCCCGGTCCGCCGCGCGCGAGGCCACTGATGGCTTCTGTCCCAGCCAGGCCCAGTGCATCCCCGCCTAGCGCGCTCAAAAGACCCGAAAACCTTGGATAATTTTGCCCTGGGTTGGCAGCTTGGGTTTGAGGGCCTTCAAGAAGGGGGCCTCAAGCAGGTGTCAGGAGGTCCCTCTTTACTGAATACACCACCTCTGCGCACTCCTGCTACTTCCCTAGACCTCCTCCTCTCTTCCCCCTTGTTTGCGGGTGCCGCATCTCCTCTTTGGAGGGTTGCTCAGCCCTGTAGTACTGCTGGCCTCGGGAGGGGGTTCCATCCGCCTAAAGATCCTCTTCTCAAAGCTACTGAGGCGCAACAAGCATCCTCTGCTTCAGTTAGTTTTAATGGGCTCTGACTGAGTTTACTAATGAGGCAACCTAGGAAAGTTTTAGCAGCTTTCTGAGCCTCTAAAAAGGCTTTGGGGAGATGGAATGCCTCTGCATCCTTGGTCGTCCGCACAGCTTTTGGACTACTCGTAAGGGTGTCTAGATAGGAAGCTTGGGGGAAGTGTGACCTAGAGATAGAATTGGCCAAGAGAGACCTCTTGGGGAGGGACTGGAGTGGAAAACAGAAAAGCAGTGGCTAGACAAATGAAACAAATGTGTGGATTTCTGGACAGAATCCAGGACAGAATCCTGACTGGAGGAAAAAGATCTCTGTTGGGAAGGAGCAAATTTAAGATCGAAGACAAAATGGGTTACAGTAGACTTAGGGCCTTGAATTCTAGTATATACAGTTTGTATATACCAGAACGTGCTGGCTAGGGTGTGCTGTAACTCAATGTGTAACAAATACCCAGATTCTTTTTGAAAATGATGGTAGAGTGTTATCTGATTGGAAGTTGGAATCTGATTCTAACAGCAGAGTATCTAGAAAGATTGTAGAATTACTGCGGTTTGAAACACAGGAAGGGAAAACTCTTAGGGTTTTTGTTGGTTTGATTTTTGCATTCCCAGTTACCTTTGTGCCTGTTTGTTGTTTGAAGAATGCTTAGTCTTTGAAGATAGATTTGAGTAAATTGTTTTGTTTTGTTTTGTTTAGATCTAAATTCCTTACCCTGATGTGATGAATGATGTTGTGGATTGACTGGAATAGTGGTTTAGTGAGCAGAACTAGGATTGTGAGCATTTGTTCCCAGACCAGTTCCCCTCACCTTGTATTCAGATGTGAAAAAGTACACCATAGAAAAATGTCAGTTACTCTCATTAAATACAAATGATCAAAGTTGAAATCAGTTAAAAATCTTCATGAAAGTTCACTGAGCATACAATGTCAGGTACTGGAGTAGATGGAAATGGGTAGCTGGTAGGAGAAATAATGCCAAAAATATAAGATACCATCCTTCCTTTTATGGCAAGGCCACCTAATGGTAGAGAGAATGATTAACTTGAAGAGTAGAACCGAACACCCATTATAGTTTACTCCCTGTACCACGTAATTATGGCACAGAGATTGTAGGCTTTTGAGTCTGCCAATACTTCTGTCATTGTGATGTGGGCTTCCTTGAGGGTCTCAGCTTTCCTGTAGGAAGGAGACTTTCTTTGACACAAGCCACAGCATATGGTATTTTTCTCTTAATTTCTTCATAAGGTAGAAGTTTGTGGGATAACCAGTTACTGTGTGCTAGGCTGTGATGGGGACCATGGTGCTGATGCCACCTGTTTTTTCTGTCTCAGAACTTCTTGGTCCTGATGTCTGACCATGGAGACGTGAGCCTTCCGCCCGAAGACCGGGTGAGGGCTCTCTCCCAGATGGGTAGTGCAGTGGAGATAAATGAAGACATTCCACCCCGACGATACTTCCGCTCTGGAGTCGAGATTATCCGAATGGCATCCATTTACTCTGAGGAAGGCAACATTGAACATGCCTTCATCCTCTATAACAAGTATATCACGTAAGACACCTCCAGGTTCCTTTTTCTTTTCCGGTGACTGATGCCTCACTCCTTCTGCTCATGTGCTCATTTATTCTGCCCAGAATTGCTAAAAGTAGAGAACTTTACAACATCATTAGCATTAATCATTTTTGCAGGCAGCTCCTACATACCGACTGTCCTTGACATAAAGAGTCATGAGTACTGAAAGTGTTATTTTCATGACTCAGTGATTTCATGAGTAAGAGACCTAGCTTTTTTGGCCTGTGCCCACATGGCCCAGCTGTTAGACAAGGGAGATGATGGTTAAACTACACATGTTTTGTATTGATGAGTGTTTTTCCTGTCCTCTATTGAGGCAGCTAATCATAGCATTATTGCTGAGGGGTAGCAGAGCCAAAATTCCTCACCTCTACTTATTTTGTCACAAATTGAGTGATTCAGGAAAAAGGTTTTTCTTCTTAACCTTTATTATAGTCACGCAAATCATCAAATAAGTATTGACCGCCTACAGTTCATGTGACTCATCATAAGACCTTTCCCTTGAGGTACTTAGCTTCTTAGGGTAGGCAGCATAAATAGATGTCAGTATAATTAACAGGGACAACTTCTAAATCCCCAGTGATAATGAAATGATGTGTAATTTAGGAAGGGAATACTGTTAAAGGATCTCATTTATAATCTCTGGTCTTGTTCTTTTATAATAATACCAAGGCCTTTAAAAAAATAATAACTATAATGTGTGTGTATGGCTCTTCATAGTTCCTAAGGTATTTCACCTGCATTATTCCATTTGATCTTCATAGCTGTGTGTGCATTGAAAGGATACATTGTCCTTCCATTCTACATGTGAGGAAACATGCTCTGGGCTTAGTGATCTGCTTTGTTCCACACTTTAGAGTGACAAAACTCAGATTTCCTAACTCTTAATTCAGGATTCGGTCTACAACATAGGCCCTGTTTTTGTTTGTTTTCTTTTTGGTAATGTTCTGTGAGTTGAAGCTAGAGTTGAGACCATAGTGTTGAGCCACACTGACTACTTTTGGTTATTTTTAGGTATTTTTTGAAAAGGTAACATGTACATATGGTGGAGAATTCAGAAGGCACAAAAGGATATATATATATTTAAAAATGAAGTCTCCCGATCACTTCTCTTTTCCCCAAAATCTCAGTGCCCCTCCCCAGAGATAGTCACCCTTACTAGTTTCTTATATGTCCTCCCAAAAATAATCAATGTAATTCAATTGTATCATGTTAAGTTTTTGATCCCATACTACTCCGCAGCAGGGTTTGTCAACCTTGGTATTATTGACATCTGGGGTGGAATAGTTCTTTGTTGTGAGTACTGCCCTGTGCATTGTAGAGTGTTTAGTAGCATCCTTGGTCTCTATCCGCTAGATGCCAGTAGTACCCCTCCCCCTCACTGAATTGCGGCAGCAGAAATGCCTCCAGACATTACCTGATGGTCTCTAAGGGGCAAAATTGCCCTGGTTGAGAACCAGTACTCTAAAGAAAAGTAGCACAGAAGCAGACTTCCTGGGATTCGTACTGTGATTTTAGAGTCCCTTTAGTAGAAAAGGGACTGCTGTTGTCTATTTTAAGTTTAGAAGTAGTGCCTGTGTCCTCAGAGATCGTGCAGTCCATCCATGCCATCGTGCCCTGTTGTGTGACCTCAGTGTTGATAAAGTTTCATAGAGTTATAGTTGTATGTAATAATAATATATAATTATAAATTTTGCCTCTCTTTTGCTATTATGAGTTTTTTTATTCCTTGGCACAGTGGGCACAAAATTTATTTTCCCGAGAAATCTCCTTGACTACTGTCCCTTTCTTTTGCTGCTAGTAGAAATAATATTCCTGAATATTTCCAGTAATCTTGTGGAGAGTTCTTCCAGAATGAGGCCCCTGGGCACAATTCTTCAAAGAATCATAATTGAGAAAGTTAATTAGAATCACAGAATCACTCTACCAAGTATTTTCTGAAGGACCTTCTGGATTCTGTTGCCCCTTGCCCTCAGGCCATATTCATTCAACAAATATATATTGCATACACCTGCTACCTGCTTGGCACTGCTCTAGGTCTTGGATATATAGGAAGTAAAATGGCCCCTGCCTTTACTGGTGTACCTTTCTAGTTATAGGAGAAGAGAGTAAACAGGTAAGCAAATAAACATCTAGTCTCAAAGTAGGGCAAATGCTGTGAAAGGAACAAAGAGAGTGCTGTGACAGAGAATAACCAAGGGTGTCAAATAGAGTAAGGTCTGTCTGAGAAGGTAAGATTTAAACTGAAAGTTGAGGGGCGCCTGGGTGGCGCAGTTGGTTAAGCGTCTGACTTCAGCCAGGTCACGATCTCGCGGTCCGTGAGTTCGAGCCCCGCGTCGGGCTCTGGGCTGATGGCTCGGAGCCTGGAGCCTGTTTCCGATTCTGTGTCTCCCTC
The DNA here is from genome assembly GCF_018350175.1 of Felis catus. Classification (NCBI taxonomy): domain Eukaryota; kingdom Metazoa; phylum Chordata; class Mammalia; order Carnivora; family Felidae; genus Felis; species Felis catus. The sequence goes on from NC_058370.1 coordinate 90,066,007, forward strand.
TCTCTCTGCCCCTCCCCCGTTCATGCTCTGTCTCTCTCTGTCCCAAAAATAAATAAACGTTGAAAAAAAAATTTAAAAAAATAATTAAAAAATCAACTGAAAGTTGAAGGATGCCATAGAGTTGGTCATTCCAAGAGCATAGACCAGAGTGTTTAAAGCAGGTGTAACTGCATTCAGAAGCTCTTGGGTAGGAATTACCTTAGCGTGTTCTAAGGATTGAAAGAAGATCATCATGTTTGGAGGGTAGCAGTTGAAGGGGGAGAATAAGATGAGGCTGAGGGCAGGTGGAGCAGAATCATGCAGACCACAGTAAGGAGTTTGTATTTTATCTTGACAGCGTTAGAAAGCCATTGCAAAGTTTTAAGAGAGGTTATGACCTAATCTTACTTATATTCTGAATATATAAATTGGGGCTGCCATGTTGCAAATGGTGAAGGGTGTGTTAAGAGAAGGCAGGGAGATTAGTTAGGATACTCTTTTTTTTTTTAATTTTTTTTTTTCAACGTTTATTTATTTTTGGGACAGAGAGAGACAGAGCATGAACGGGGGAGGGGCAGAGAGAGAGGGAGACACAGAATCAGAAACAGGCTCCAGGCTCTGAGCCATCAACCCAGAGCCCGACGCGGGGCTCGAACTCCCGGACCGTGAGATCGTGACCTGGCTGAAGTCCGACGCTTAACCGACTGCGCCACCCAGGCGCCCCTAGTTAGGATACTCTTAATGGCAATTCAAGAGAGAGGCTGATGGCTTGGTGGAGTGTGGCAGCATGGAAAGAAGCAGGTGGATTTGTATTCTGGAGGTAGAGTCTATGGGACTTACTGACAGTTTGGGGGAGATGATGGTATCAAGGTTGATCTCAGGTTTCTGCCATGAGTAACTTAGGATGTGCTGGCCTATTCACTGAGATGGGGAGAACGGTGTAGAAAAGGGGTTGAGTAGAGAGGATATTCAAGAATTCAGGCCTGGTTTTCTTGACATGTTAAGGTGTTAAGTTTAGGAAGTTGGATGTACCAGTCTGAGGTGAGGAGAGGTCTGGGTTGGAGATACAAACCTAGGAGTCCCCTGCATATAGACGGTTCTGAAGCCGTGAGAACCGCTGAGATCTTCTGGCATATAGGTCTTAATCTGGGGTCCTGGAACCCCACAGGGATTCAGAGATAGAATCTGGACTCCATGAATTCGGTTGGGAAAAACTTTTCTTGTTTCCACTAACCTCTAACTAAAATTCAGCATTTCCTTCAATTTTGCACAGTAATGATAATATTCACAATGTCACCAATAGAAATCACTATTTTTATATCACATTACAATTGATGCTGATATCTCGAAATAGCATTAACACTTGCCGCTGCTTCTGAATTACAGTACTGTTATTGAAGCCACAGTTAGAGATCCTTTTTAAAATGTATTAATAATGTATTAATAAAGAAGCACATGTTACAATTTTTAAATTTTTTTTTTTCAACGTTTATTTATTTTTGGGACAGAGAGAGACAGAGAATGAACGGGGGAGGGGCAGAGAGAGAGGGAGACACAGAATCTGAAACAGGCTCCAGGCTCTGAGCCATCAGCCCAGAGCCTGACGCGGGGCTTGAACTCACAGACCGCGAGATCGTGACCTGGCTGAAGTCGGACGCTTAACCGACTGCGCCACCCAGGCGCCCCTACAATTTTTATATTTTGAAAACTGTATTTCAGTAGAATTGGCTTCTTTTGTAATCCTTTATGTTTTGTATTATATCTTTAAAAAATTATTCTGTGGGGTCCATGAGCTTCATCAGATGCCAGAAGGATTCCTGACACATTCAAAGATCAAGAAAGCTTAATAATAAGACTGTGGAATAGGGGCTCCTGGGTGGCTCAGTCGGTTGAGCATCTGACTTTGGCTTAGGTCATGATCTCACCACTTGTAAGTTCGAGCCCCGCGTCGGGCTCTGTGCTGACAGCTCAGAGCCTGGAGCCTGCTTTGGATTCTGTCTCTCTCTCTCTCTCTCTGCCCCTTCCTAGCTCATGTTCTGTCTTTCTCTCTCTCTATCTCAAAAATAAAAACATTAAAAAAATTTTTAATAAAAATAATTAAAAAAAAAAAAAAAAAAGACTATAGAAGAGACCTGAGGTTGGTTGGGGAGGGAGGACGGGCCAGCAGAAGAGACTCAAAGGGAGGTTTGAGAGGCAAGAGGAAATCCAGGAGAGAATGGTGCATTTGCCGGAGAGTGGCCAGGCTGTGTGAGAAAGGGTCAGATGGGATGGGTGAAGTTTTGGGTTTGGTGTCGTGATGTCATTGGTGATCTTGGAAAACAGTTTCACCAGAAGGACTAAGAAGACATTAGATTGGAGTCGGCTGAAGAGTCAGTGGACAATGAGAAAGTAGAGACCGTGAGTCCCGTCCAGAGGTGGGCAAATATTTTCGTAAAGGGCCAGATAGTAAATAGTTCTGGATTTGCAGGCCATTTGATCTCTGTCACAACCTCTGTCTTGTAGTGTGAAAACAACCATTAGATAACACATGCACGAATGGGTGTGGCTGTGTTCCAACGAAACTTCATTTACAGACACAGATGGCAAACCAGATTTGACCTATTAGCTGTATTTTGCCAAGCCCAGGCATAGATAACTCTTTCGAGGAGTTTGGTAGGAGGAATGAAGTGAAAAAACGAGGAAGTAATTGAAGGGGGACAAGGAGTATGTGAATGTGTGGTGTGTATTTTAAGATGGGAGATTCTAGAGCATACTATCTGCTAATGGAAAGGAACCTGTGAAGAAGGAGAGGCTGATAGTACGGCACAAAAAGAGAGTTTAACTGTCGCCGTAAACTCTTGAATAGGCAAGCGGGGGTAGGATTAAGAGTACTTAAATTGATATTGTTCTGTGACTTGGGGTTGCTTTGAGTGACATGAATATCCATGTTAACGGCAAGATCAATATGGGGAGTCTGTCCCTGTACATGGTGCCCACTTACAGGACCATTTAATATGATGAAGTAGGCCCTGGAGGAGAGCTCAGTGAGAAGATGGTGGCATGAAGCAGCTCAATTACTTAATTTGCTAGATTCGGAGTTTAATTTGGGACTTTGTTGGATTGGCTTGACCTGAAGCGAAACGTGTAGCTACCTTCATTTTTCTTGCAGGTATCTTCAAGATCCTAATTCTGATTCTGTGAACTGACAAGCTGTAGGAGTTGCAAAAAAGTTCTGGCTTAATATTCTCAGTCTGTTTTTCCACCGCATTTTACTTGGTTAGATTCTTGTCAGTAACAGTGGCTCACTTTGGCAATTATTACTACTGAGGAGGGAGGAGGGAAGGGAGCAGGCATCTACCTCACCACTCCTCTGCCTCCCCCACTATTGCAAGTCATTGTTCTAGACCTTTTGTGGGTACTTCAATTCCGGATTTTAAAAGGCATGTTTGTTCTTTTCCCTGGGCAGTTCAGGCATCTTAATGATCTGAAGCACATTTCCCCCCCAGAGTAGGCATGCTTTGCCTTTTGCAGACCCCAGTATAGCAGGATCTTCAGCATATTAAATCAGTACATATTTTCATGATGAGCACAGACAATAATCCAGGCAGTGAATTCTTTCACAGCTTTTTATGGTCATTGACTAGGCTACACAGAAGGGAGTTACAGAGGACTTAGGCACTTCTCATCTGCTGTGTGAGCCTCCTATAACACAGACCTGCTTTCTGAAAGTTGTCTGTCACCTGCATTGACAATGTTTTCCATTGGGATTGGGGCTTACAGACTGAAGAGGGTTTTCATCTGTGATCGTGCTCACTTTGCTCAGTAACTTCTAAGATAGGAAGAAATAAGAGGAGAGTCTTTTAACCATCCACGTTACAGAATTTCTGCTTGGCTTTTTAAATTAGTTTTTTTTCTCAAACTATCCAGCGAGGGAAATATTAAAGCAAAAAGAAGAGTCACATCCCCCAGAGGTGACCACTGTCCTTTCTTGTGTGTCCAGGAAAATGTATATGTCTGTGCAAGCACATAGGCTCACACGTTTATCCTTTTTTTCTTAAAGAATGAGATCATACAATATATTCTGTTCTACAGCTTGCTTTCTTAACAGTCATATCTTTCCATACTAGGACATACTGATCCATCTCATTCTCTTCAGGGCTATTTCTTCTGCCTGGAACAGTCTTGTCCCAGGTCTCTTTATGGCCTCCTCCCTTCCAGTCCTTAATTAAATGCCATCTTCTTGGCGATGCCTTCCTTAGCTGCCCTATCTAAAATCTTACTCCTTCTCCTGTCACTTCCTATTCCCCTTCCCTATTAATGAGTTTCTCCTGGCACTGATTATATATATATTGTTTTGTTTTATTGTCTGTTCCCCCCACTATAATGCACACCCTCTGCTGGGAGGGATTTATGACTGTTCATCGCCAAATCCCCAGCCTTTACAGTAATGCCTGATCCCATAGTAGATGCTCAGTAAATATCTGTCGAATGAATGAGTGAATGATTATGTTGTTTTTCACATTTGAGTGCAGCATAATTTATTAAATATTCCCCTATTGATGGGCATTTAAGTTTTCATTTAAGTTTTTCTCTACTTTTATGACCGGTGCTATATTGAATAGTCTTATATCTTTGTACTGTTATGTACGATAAATTCCTAGAGGTGGAATTGTGAGTTTAAAGGATATACAAATTTTAAAATTTGAATAGTTGTCTCCCCTCCCCACCCCCAAGAAAATTACAGTCCTGTGATAATACAGCGTGTTATCAAATTACAGCCCTGTTAAGGGTGTCTAAGGACACCCATTTCCCAACACCCTGTGTATACTGGTTATAATCAACCTTTAAGCCATTGCCAATCTGATATATGGAAATGGTACCTCATCTTAATTTGAATTTCTTTCATTATAAGTAAAGTTGAATACCATTTCATATACTTACCTTTTGTGTTTCCTTTTCTGCATATCTCTTTTTATCCCCATCGTCCTAATAGTTTGCTTTGCTTGTGTTTTTGCCATCACATCTTTGCTTTGGTACGTTTCCCTTTCTAGGCTGCAACCAGATCTAACCCAGAGAACAGTATACCTCTGGGCCACAGGTATTCTACACCTAGAACACTTCTAGCCCTGGTGTTCACATCTTCATCTGTTCTTCTTGCTCGCAATTTTTGTTTATTTATTAGTGAAAAACAATCATATAGCATACAGAGCAATCATAGTAGATGTTGGCTAGGTTCAAGGCACTGTGCTCAGCACTTTTTTTTTTTTAATCTCTTTAAGTGTCACAGCAACCCTATCAGGTAGTACTAGTTTGTCTCCATATATATAACTCATATATGTGTATATGTATATATATATACACATATACATATACATACACACACACACACACACACACACACATACATATAAAGAAGGGTAGTGAGACTGAGTAACTTGCTGGAATTCACACAGCTTGTAATGGCCAAGCCAGGATTTGAGCCCAGGCAGGCTGCAAACTAAACGCTGAGCGCTATTGACTCCTGTACAGGCCATGGGCAACGTTGCCAGTTCTGTTTTCAAGAGACCCTTCTGCCTGTATGTTCCCCATTCAGAAAATTGACTACAATTGTGGAAACAAGAGAAATGTATTCATGTACAGCTCTAGAAGTTTCATCTTTATTTATAAACTAGATTCCACTGCATGGTTCAAAATCAAAATGATAGAAAAAGGCGTATGGTGAGAGGTTTCACTCCCACTCTTGTCCCATCTGCTCTATTTCCCCTGCCGTCTACTTTCCTTAGTTTCCTGACTTCCTGTGTACTTGGAAGTAAATGTATGTGTACATACACATACAGAATTTTCCCCCTTTCATACTTATAAGATAGCATACTATATGTACTTTTTTTATACTTTGGGGTTTTTTTACTCAGCTCCTTCAAAAGTTTTAAGACCATTTTATTCCTCAGATATTTATTGAGTGTCTCTTCATCCAGGCACTGTCCCAGCTTTAGAGGGACATGCAGAGAAGCACAAGACACAGGAATCTCTGGCCTCAGGGACTTCACAGTTCTTCAGGCTGATAGCACAAGTGAATATAAAGTGTGGTGTTTATACGACATGGTACTATATTGGCTGACTCGGGCTTTCATACAAAGCACATGTAGCCTGCTAAAGTTATGAACAGGTACCTTGGTCTTTTAGGGCCAAGGGAGAGTCATTGCACTTGATCTTAGCAAAAAGGCCGAGAAGCGATTCAAGGGAGAGTCATTGAATTATAGGTCTCTTGAACACAAGAACTAGTCTTACTTATCTCAACATCTTCTTCAAGACTGTATTGGTGAACAAACAAATCTGTATTTATTTTAAATACAGACTTCAAGGAAACTTTTATATCTTTTTCATGAACCCAAAGGGAAGTGTTTTAGAATCATTTTGATTTTAGAATTCATCCTTGGCTGAAGGGTCTTGTCAAATTGGATTGAGATAAAAATTTCATGTGCCTAGTATAGAACCAAGGGAGGAGGGCTCATCTAAAAAGAGTTTGCTTTGGGGTGGCTCAGTTGGTCAAGCGTCCAACTTCGGCTCAGGTCATGATCTCATGGTTCGTGAGTTTGAGCCCCACGTTGGGCTCTGTGCTGACAGCTCAGTGCCTGGATCCTGCTCTGGATTCTGTGTTTCCCTCTCTCTGCCCCTCCCTTGCTCATGCTCTCTCTGTTTCTCAAATATAAATATTAAAAAAATTTTTAAATAAACAAAAAAAATGAAAAGAGTTTGCTTTGGGCTCCTGGATGGCTCAGTCAGTTAAGCATCTGACTTCAGCTCAGGTCATGATCTCACAGTTCTTGAGTTCGAGTCTTGCATCAGGCTCACTGCTGTCAGCGCAGAGCCCGCTTCGGATCCTCTGTATCCCTCTCTCTCTGCCCTTCCCCCACTCTTTCTCAAAACTAACTAAATAAAAGCATTAAAATTAAAAAAAAAAATAAAAGGAGTTTGCTCTCGTGGGGGTCATCTTCTTTCCCCTTACTGAGCTGTCCTCCTCTGTTTACTCCCTGTGGGCAGAAAGTAGAAAAGAGTCAGTTAGTCCCAACTCTAGTACAGTATTTTAGAACTGTGGGCAAACTCCCCTCAATTGATTTGTTTTGGGCCTTAGCTTGTATATATTACAACTTCTATTAAAGACGTCTTTGTTCAGTCCCCCCCCCCCCCAACAGTTCTGGACATTCCAGGACCATGTGGAGGCAGTGTGATACAGTGGTTAGAAGAGCAGACTCTGGAACTGGTCTTCTGGCTTTGGAATTCTTAATCTGCTACTTTGGGTTGTGACAAATTGTGACAAATACTTCTTTGTGCTTTCACTGTCCCCACATAGACATCATAAATGTTAGAGATCTGTGAATATTTTTCCCACTGAGCTTTACAGCCAGGGACAAAATGTAAAGAGAAAATCTAGCCCTTATATTTCTCTAAGAACTTTTTATCAAGACCATAATGCAAATTACAACGTAACACGCACATAGTATATACATAACACATGTACCATCTAAGCATCTTAGTGCTTAGTATGATGCAAGGAATATTCTGCTTTGAAGGAGGATGGATCCCAAAGAAAAAGAAGCCAAGGTTAAGGTCACAGGGCTAATCATAGAACATGGGTTTCCTGCCCTTGGCTGCCAAACTGTTATTTGAAGAAGAATTTGTGACAGAGGCCCTTTCCTTTGGAAGCCTGTCACTGTAATAAGAAAAGAATCTCTTTGGAGGTATATTTTTGGGCACAAGGTAGGTTTGCTTTTCTCCCCTCATCGTTTTAGTTGTGGGAGTCTAGTGCTTCCTGCGCACCTAATTTGGGAGAGGAGGGAAACATAGGGTTGGAGGTGGGTGGGGAACATGGTCACTGGGTGTGTATTATCCCTCCCCTGAATGTCTGGAAACCCGTCTTGCAGTGGGTGCAGGACAAGGGAGTCGCCTTGCTTCAGAGTCTGTTGGGCATTTTCTTTGCATGATAATCATTCTGATCCGTTCCTTTAGGCTCTTTATTGAGAAACTACCAAAGCATCGGGATTACAAATTGGCTGTCATTCCTGAAAAGAAAGACACAGTAAAGGTGGGTCTTCACTCTCACTGTTGCCCATCTAAAAGCTTCAAAGCAGCACAGACTAACTTCAAGGTAAAAGTAGTGGTGTCCGCATCTGAGCATCAAATCCGCCAACGGGAAATAAGGCCATTTCACCAGATCAGTTGTGAAGTAGCAGGTATGGGACAGTAGGGGGTATTTTGCATTGTTTTTGGAAACGTTGTTGCCATTGCCAAGTTGTCTTAAGTCACTTTACTTCTCTACTTCATTAGCTAGGAATTATCCTAATTCTCAGTTTTTGATTTTTGTGTCTCAGAAGTTAAAGGAGATTGCATTTCCCAAAGCAGAAGAGCTGAAGGCAGAGCTACTGAAACGATATACCAAAGAATATACAGAATATAATGAAGAAAAGGTAAGTATATAATAAAAAGGAAATTATTTTGCTTTCTTAGGCTGTGCCCTAGGATCGCGATACGATATTTTAACAGGTCTTGTGATTTTAGTGTCATAGTTTATTTTTTTCAGCAAAGGCAAGAAATTCAAAAGAGTAGAACACAAGTGTTTAGGCTGAGGATTCTAACATATTTAGCCTGCTTGTCCTGGAGGGTGATTTGAGGGACAGAAAATCTGTTGCTTATGTGCTATATCTAGAGGGAGAACCTAAGAGCAGTGAAACATTTCACTGAAACGTAAGTTTTTAGATCAGTGAATTTTGGGGTATTGATTCACATTTGGTCATACCTGTTTATAATACTTGTTTTTCAAGCTATTTTCAAATGCTTCTTGTTAGGAAGAGTTAGTTAGAGCACGTGGAGAAACTCCCAAGGCACTGCCTGTGGTCTGTGTCAGATGTGAAATTCACACTGCCGGCAACTCCAGATTATTTTGTAGCGCTCTGCTGAGCCCTGTTCTGGACTCTGATGTTGAAAATCAGCAGAGAGGTAAACAGCTATGAGGCATATATTTCTAAGGTACCGAGTGAGTGAAAACCTTAATGAGGGTGATTGTTACTTGATGTTTCTTGTTAGTTTAAAATGTCACTTCGTACTGAGCTAGTCACCAGCTAAATTTTGGAGGCTTCCTTTTGGGTTAAAATTCTGTAAGGACCCCCTTACTTCGGATACAGAATGTATACATGGTAGAGTTAGAGAATAAAACTGTGTCTGATACAGATTATGCAGCGCGAACAGTAAGTTGCATCAAGATTTCAGTTAAGAAGAAAATGTCTTAGTAAGAGTCATTGGGGAAGGGTACTGAGGGGTCGGGACCGTCACTGTCCTTGAAGAGTAGGTCTGCCGTGGCCTGGTAGACACAAGCGGTGACCACTTGGGCAGACGTGAGCTGCCGAGGGAGGCACAGATTCCGTGTTGGGAAATTGGGCCAGAGCAGGGGCACGCTTTAGGAAATCCCTGCCGCAAAGCCTTGTCCCCCCGAGATGTGAAGTCACCCAGGTGTCAATTGTTAAGCCTAACTCCTTTCTTTGCAGAAGAGGGAAGCGGAAGAGCTTGCCCGGAATGTGGCCATCCAGCAGGAGCTGGAGAAGGAGAGGCAGAGGGTGGCACAGCAGAAACAGCAGCAGTTGGAGCAGGAGCAGTTCCATGCCTTTGAGGAGATGATCCGGAACCAGGAGCTGGAAAAGGAGCGACTGAAAATCGTGCAGGAATTTGGGAAGGTGGACCCTGGCCTAGGGGGCCCACTGGTGCCTGACTTGGAGAAGCCTTCCCCAGATGCGTTCCCCGCTGTACCTGCCACGTCCACACAGCCTGCGGACTGTAATACGGCGGGAAGGCCTGCCAAGCCACCCGTGGTGGACAGGTCCTTGAAACCTGGAGCGTTGAGCAACTCAGAAAGTAGTGAGTCCACTTGTTCATGCCCTCTTCCATCTCAGGGGCAGCCAAACAGAGTGTCATTCTGAGGGGGTTGCCTAAGATTACCTCCATTATCCCACTCATCAGGCTCTGGTCACAGAAGCCCCTTTGATCGGTATTGCCATACTGTGTCCTGTCACGCTGGCCATAGTATGAAAGTGGCCTTTACTTAAGCCGTGTAACTTACCTGGCCCCAGGTCGATATTCGGAAGAGCTCACAATGTCCTTGAAAGTCAGACCCTCAGCTTTTAAGGATTATATAGAGACTCGAAATGTTCAGTGAACCAGAGACCACTGTTGGTTCTCTGGAAGGGAAATTTCATAGCGCCACTTTACAATTCAGCAGCTGGCCTTTAAAAAGTGAAAAAGGGTTACTGAACGCTGTTTGCCCTGGAAGTGTTCCCAATCCTTAAGGAGCTTGGTCATGGTAAATACTATATGTAGTCAGTGATAATTCAGTCTAGTCATAACAGCTATTAGCAGTCTTTCCTCCTCTCACCAAAGCTTGCCTATCTGAGAAAATAACAATAGTGGCAAAATGATGATTATACCTTGATTATTAGAATAGATCTTTTGGGGAAGGAATTTCAAGTATCACATGAGGAAGTCAGCTTTGCAGAAGATCCACTTCAAAGGGCAATGTGAGAGTGGGCAAGGGATGCCAGACCCCGAAGCCTGGCCTTTAGGTTTCTCCCCACATACTTGGCAGGCTAATCTCCCACCACTGCCTGTTCCTTCGCATGTATTCCGTGCTCCAGTCAGATTGGACTCTCATGTTCCCGGAGCAGCCCCTGGACTAGCTTATCCAAAGAGGTGTGTTAATATTTGCCCTGAACCTAAAATCTCCTTTCTCTATTTCTGCCTTCCCTGCTCATCTTAAAGTTTTGCCAGGTCTCCTTCCCTTCAATCAGATTGATTCTGTTCTTGAAACTCTCAGGGCTCTTATTATCTGTAATGCAGTTGACATCATTTACCTGGTAGTGTAGTCATTTGTCAGTAACTAGATTTTAACTTTTTACTGGTTGCGGCTTGAGTCTTATTCATATTTGTGTTCCCTGGAGGTTAAGCACAGTGTATGCACTGGAATGCACTCAGGAAGTGATTATGGAATTGAAAGGAAAGGACTGTGCCAAGCCTTAATTCAGAATCCTCAGATATTGTCATCAGACTATCATGTGACTCTGTGGTCCCTGGTTTGTTACCTCTCCAGCAATTCAGAGCTCGCTGTTGAATGTGCAGAAACAGAATATCCTTTTGCACTTAAAAAAATTTTTTTTGTAATCTTTATTTATTTTTGAGAGAGAGATGGAATGCGAATGGAGGAGGACCAGAGAGAGAGGGAGACACAGAATCCAAAGCAGGCTTCAGGCTCTGAGCTGTCAGCACAAAGCCTGACACAGGGCTCGAACCCATGAATGGTGAGATCGTGACCTGAGCCGAAGTCGGACGCTTAACCAACTGAGCCACCCAGGCACCCCATGTACTTTTTTTTTTTTTTTTTTAATGAAAAGTGACCATGAAAAACACCCTAATTTGAGCCTGTGGGCTCTCTCTCAGGGCTTTTCCGTGGTGTCCAGGGACTGGGCCTATCCTTGGCATTCTGAACCAGGCTTATAAGCTGCTCTGTGCATTCATGCCTCTTTTGAGGACCAGAATGTGTTTTTCGTGGTTTTGTTTTGGCACTTTAGCGTTCTTCTAAATGAATAAATTCAGCATTAAGTAGTTATCCAAAGTATTTTCTGTTACCCAGGATATCTCTGGTGTATTTCTTTATAAGTCGTACTCTCCAATATTCTTATCTGAGATAAAAGACTTAAAATAAAAATAAAAGCTCAGTGGAGTGAGGAGGTTATTTTTTTTATCCTCTGTGTTAGACTGTGACAGAGAATTCCTGGATAGCTCAGGAACTTGTTTGTTTTCTTTTGTTTTTCAGTTTTTGTTTTAGTTTTAAGTAGGCTCCACACCCAGCATGGAGCCCAATGTGGGGATAGAACTCATCACCCTGAGATCAAGACCTGAGCTGAGATCAAGTGTCAGATGCTTAACTGACCAAGCCACCTAGGCACCCCAAGAACTTGTTTTAAGTAGTAGTTTACCCTCATCTTGAGTGATTAAAGCCTGTTTTCTTAAAGTAATGTACTTGCAATGGCTGTGCCCACAACCCTCTTCCTTCTGTCGTTAGGCTGAGATCCCCACTCACTGCCCATAGTTCGAGGAACCCCAGTGATTTGGCTTTGCCCTCCCAGGACTGCCTACTCTGGGGCCTGCTTGGGAAGCCTCTCCCTGTGGTCTTACACTTTTCTCCTTTCTCCATTACAGCTCCTACAATCGACGGACTGCGCCATGTGGTGGTGCCTGGGAGGCTCTGCCCGCAGTTCCTCCAGTTAGCCAGTGCCAACACTGCCCGGGGAGTAGAGACATGTGGAATTCTCTGTGGAAAACTGGTAAAAAACAAATGCTTTCCTGAGCTGAGCCTGTTTCTTCCCCCTTGGCCTCCTGTGACTCTGAGAGAAGATATCCAGGGTCAGTTACTCTTTGCAACGATCCCTCTGCAGAAGGAACCATGGATAGCATAATGCAATGTTACTTTGGATTTGGTGACCTTGTATTTCATTGATTTTCTCAGTCCCTTGAATCGAACTGATTATTTTAATTCTAGTAGTAAGAAATAGCTAATTCTAAACTTGGGAGACCAAGAGTCAGCGTTACCTATATATCAGTTTCTGAGTACCTGCTTTATGGTAGGCCTGGGAATATAACATATGTAAGGCTATGAGCCCAGCATGCATCCACAAAACCTACCAAAGCATTTTGGAGCAATGGGAGCTACACCCCTGAAGAGAAATAGCATGCTGAATGGTATACGCAGTAGAGCACTAGGAGTTGGGAGGAAGGAAAGATCACTGAATAGAGGCACTTGAAGAACCCATTACTAACTACTGAATGAATAAATGAGTGAAGGCAATAGACTAACACTGAGCCTTTGAGGATGAGAAGGACTAAGAGAAACAGTAAGAGGGAAGCTACCCTAGACATGAGCAAAAGAAGAGAAATGGTACTATCCTGGAGCTTCTTGGGAATCACAGGCAGACACTTGTGGCTGCAGCCAGAGGCACCTGTGGCTTTGCAGATGCCCTTTGCAGTGCACGTGAGCAGCTAAGGTTGGGAACCGCTGAGGTGAGGGACTCAAGGAGCACAAGGACTCTTGCTGGGGTGGGAAGGGCCTTCGCTTGTATAGATGGTTTAACTTGCCACAGCTGTGACCATGTGGGGTTGCACAAGTGCCAGGGAGTGGTGACAGGCTGTTTTTCTCCTTTGACAGATGAGGAATGAATTCACCATTACCCATGTTCTCATCCCCAAGCAAAGTGCCGGGTCTGATTATTGCAACACCGAGAACGAAGAAGAACTTTTCCTCATACAGGATCAGCAGGGTCTCATCACACTGGGCTGGATTCATGTAAGCAATTCCGAGCTCTCTGAGGGTTAGTCCTTTCTTCTCTCACCATGTTGTAAACACACTGCTTGTTTCTTTCTTTGAGCAAAGTGAATTGCGTGCAGATTATTTAGATGCAGGTTTTTCCCTCTTTCAGATGCAGACTTGACGTTCCTAGCATACTTGACCGCTTCCACTCCAGTATTGATTTCTGGGAACTACTTAGGGCCTTTTCATTTTCTTCATTTAAAAAAAATGGTTTAATGAAAATGAACTTCTTTCCCTAAAGTCCCAGTTTCCTTGTGAGTGTGAATGGTGATAAAATGCTGGCTTAGAGTATATGTGGATATTGACTGTGGAGGTTCTGCCTACTTCATACAAATGGTGTTCCTGAAAATATCCTGAAAATATTTTAATGAACCAAGGAAGTTAATTAATTCAAATGCTTGCATTTGGTCTTTGTTAAAGCATAAAGCAGCATACACCTTTATGTAAACCAGTAGGGTCCTTAATATAGTGGATTTTCAAGTGTCTTCTGTAGCCTTCTGGTGATATTTAGGTAAAAGGTAATTCTATCCCTAAAGAGTATTTCTGCATTTTCCTTCCTATTCCTTTTCAGCCGGTCACTCCACAAACCAAGCTACTTTTCGTGTTGTGTGATAGGCTTACATACAAGCAAGTCAGCTCGTTTCTGGATTTGGGGAGATCACACATACCTGTATGTTACAATTTGGGAAATGCTGACCTGGGAGGCAGTCCCATGTGCCTGTGTCCTTTCTCCATTCTGTGACATTAGTATTTGCCTTCTATTGTGTATCTTCCATTATAGTATATGGGAAGTAGAGAACTTTTTTCTTACCTGCTGGGGGATACAAATTTGAGAAAGACACGACTTTAGTCTCATAAAGTAGATTAGACAAAGAGACAAGTAGTAAGTCTTCCCGGGAGGCAGAATGTGCCAAGTGCCTCGAGAAGTACAAACAGCACAATCAAATCGAGGAGGGAAGGACTGCACCTGGCAGGATTTACTAAGATTTTGACACGATAGGCTAAGGGAGAATTCCATATGCAGGGGGCAGCACTGGAATAAGCAGACTGTGTTCCTAAGACGTTGAGGTCCAGTTTGGGGTTTATGTCAGGAATCGTAGTAGATAAATAGGCTTTAATGTGATACATTGGAGCAGTGTTCTTGGGGGGAGGATCTTGGGTGGATAGGCAGAATAGTTCTGCTTTTTAGTAAGTGGGGAACTTTTAAAGGTTTTTGAGTAGAGCAATGAATGATATGATCAAAGCCATTCTTTAGTATATCTAACATAAAGGCAGTTTTAAAGTAGGTCGAGGCAGGGAGATCATTTAAGAGGTTAGCGTGCTGATAAAATCTAATGATGAGAGCTAGGGTGATGGCATTGAATTTGGGAAGGAGATGAATGTTGAATTTCAGAGGATGTGGGGAATGAGTGAGAGGATGATGAGTAAAAGCCAGTGATGACAGAGAGCAGGCCTGACTCACAGGGCTGGCAATGATTATCCCATAAGCAGAAACAGGGGCTCCAGGAGGATAGCTTACTTTGGAAGCAGGGCTAATTGTGTGTTCAGTTCTGAGCATGTTGAATTTAAAGTGTATGTGAGACATTTTGTCAGTGGAGGTAGTTATCAGGCAGTTGGCAGTGTGGCTGGCGCTGGGGGGCAGGGTCAAGATGGGAAAGAGATCTGGGAGACCTCTGCATAGAGCCGACCTGAGAAGCCTTGGCACTGGAGAAGAATGGAGAGCAAGCTTGGGGGCAGGCCACCCAGGGGAGCGCAGGGAATAGTTGGTAATGAAGCAAAGAGGCGTGAGAGCAGGGCAAGGACATTGTAAAGGCACAGAGCCAGAGGAGGAAGAGCACTGCAAACGTTTAAGAAGTAATGGGGATCGAGGATGTGGTCATGGTGAGACGGGCACTAATTTTTTTTTAAGATTTTATTTTTTATTTATTTATTTATTTTTAATTTTTTTTAAATGTTTATTTATTTTTGAGACAGAGAGCATGAACAGGGGAGGGTCAGAGAGAGAAGGAGGCACAGAATCTGAAACAGGCTCCAGGCTCCGAGCTGTCAGCACAGAGCCCGACGCAGGGCTCGAACTCATGGACTGTGAGATCATGACCTGAGCCGAAGTCGGCCGCTCAGCCGACTGAGCCACCCAGGCGCCCCTTAAGATTTTATTTTTATGTAATCTCTAACGCCCAACATGGGGCTTGAACCCACAACTCTGAGATCAAAAGTCACGTGCTCTGCCAACTGCGCTAGCCAGGCACCCCTACACACCAATTTTTTGAAGAGTTTAACTCACGGGGAAAGGAAGAAAATGGGATGGTGGCTTAAGGAGTAGCCAGGTTGAGAGAATATTTGCTTGATTTATGGTTTAGCATAAAGGTTTGAACATGTGTTTTGTTTTGATTTTGTTTTTTTGAAACCTTTGTATTTGAAATATATAAGAAAGTACATAAGGGTAAATGGATATTTCAGTGAATCATGAAACAAAACATCTGTGTACGTGCATGACGCAGGTCAAGAGATAGAACATTGTGAGAGGCATGGTCCCACCCCCATGCTCTTGTCCTGTCCGCTTCCCCTCTGATACAGGCAGTCTCTCTCCTGACTTTTCCAGAAGTCCTTTGCTTTCTTTATAGTTTTACTACCCTAAATGTATATCCCTGAACTCAACAGTTTAGTTTTGCCTGGTTTTGAGCTTTATATAAATAGAATTATATGATACATATTCTTCTGTATCTGGCTTCTTTTGCTCAACATTTTTAAGGTTTACTTACATTCTTGTATGTAGTTGTTTCAATATGTTTGTACACCCAGTGAGCCAGCAGAGCTTAGTGGAGCATAGTGGAGCCAGGAGAGGAGATGTAAAGGGGCAGAGACAAGGGAATGCGGAGGTAGGAAAGTATTAAATCAAAAGTACAAAAAGGGGGCTCATCTTCATATGGGGGAGAAAACACTCATCCCTCTGAGACAGAATTGAAGGAAGAAAGAAAGATACAGAGATTTTGGAGGTCTGTTTGGAGGGGTTGACGGAATTCCTTTCATTCAACAGTGTTGCAGTCTAGATTCACTGCCTGGCAGGAGGGAGACGGGTGGTTTTAGGAACTGGAGGAGATGGGGGAAAGTTTGGAATAATCACGGTTTAGACTGCAGATAGAATTCAGCCGCAAATGAATAAAAGGATTTCTAAATCAGGGTTCAGCTAGGAACAAATTTAGAGCTGAAGTTTATAGTATTTCAGCTCTTTTCCCCTATGATAATTTCTGTGCCATTCCTTCCTAACTGGAGATTAAAAACAAACAAACAAGCAGGCTGTAAGGTTTGCTCAGATCTTAAAATTGGCAAGAGAATTATGCAGAAGATCAGTTCTTCCTTCTCCACTTTGCCAGCTGTAAAATCAGGTTCCCGGGTCAAAAAGTTTGTATGGTCATGTATTGATCACCAACTACTGTGTGAGCCTCCAGTCCAGTATTCGGGAGACTCCTTCATCTGGCTTCAGCCCTGCCTTAGCTCGTATCCCTGTCCTATGGCTGCTCTGCTCCCATCCAGGCACCGAGGCTGCCCCCAGCATCTGCTGTTCTTGTTCATTTCTGCTCCCTTGGTTTATTGTTTTCTCTTCATAAAAATGCCTTCCTCTGTCTCCAGCATGATGGACAAAACTATTTTTTTCAAGAAATCCAATTGTTAAGGGAAGGAGAAAGAGAAAGCACAATAGAGGGGAATAGAGACTCAAGACAGGGTTTTTTGATTTAGTTTAACAATTATTTATTGAGCTCCTATGTATCCCTATATTGTCTTTCTACTTTAGATCAGAGGCCTGGATCAGCTTGTTCCATGGCCTTGTTTGTCCCAGTTAAAATTCTTTGTTCTAACTGTGGGATGAAAGGTGTTGGCACAGGCCTTTTGTCCCTAGCAGTCTGTAGGATCATATTATTAGGTAGAAACTATTTTTCCTTTGTAGTCACCAAAGTTCTTACCTGCCCGATGAGGATCTGCGTGTGGATTTGCTGTCAGCACTCAGCTAACACGTTCCTGTCCTGCAGGCCTCTTCCACAGTGAGCTGGTCACAGCATTCTGTGGGGTGGTGCTTCTCAGATGATGCTGCACATAAGAATCATTGAATGGCTTTTTAAAATTTCAGGATGGCTATTTCTAGGGGTGGGGCACATGTGCTTTTGACAGGCTCCTCAGGAGCTTCATTTTGTACATGGCAAGTTTGAAAATGCTGATCAAGTACACTTATTTATTTTCTGTGCTTTCTGTCAGTGAAGGTTGGTGGTCTTTTTGAGTCATATTGGGTCGTCTTTTTCCATTCTTGTTCTCTACGGTCACACCCTTCTAAGATTAACATAAGGCATTATATGGTTATTCATTTGTAAAAAAGAACGTGTTCAATAAAACATTAAATGATTGAAAACAATAGAAACTGAATGTACATTTCGATGGTGCTTTAACTGATTACCCTCAAATTTCAGTATCTTGGTCCTTTTCCCAAACAAGATAGGGTCCTTTGTATGATGTAACTACTATTGTCCCCTGCTTCTCCTATCCTTGGATGGTATGCTTTAGCCATAGGACAGCTTTTGTCATTGCCCGTAGAGCTCCACACTCATTCTTGACCTTTTAACACTTCTGTCTGGAAGAGGAATCATTCATCCAACTGTGGTTTGTTAAGTCCTTGACTTTTATCATTTTGAAATATTGGACAGCATATACCATCTATTCCAGAATGGATGACTCTCCATTGCCCTGAGAGAGCTTGTGAGGGGCCAAATAAGTCTTGATGACCAATTAGAAATTATGAGTTTCCTCTCATACTCATGTTAACCTATATTTGTTTACAGTGCTCAAAAGTAATGAACTTCAGGCATACCCTCTTGTGGCTGCCAGTGACTTTGTACTTGTGAGGGGATTGTGGCCAGCTATTGAGAACCATTTGGATCTGTTTCCTTTATGGGCCAGGCTTGGCTGTTTCACTCAGAGGGTCTCAGACATGTTTTTCTCTTCTCAGACTCATCCCACGCAGACCGCCTTCCTCTCCAGTGTTGACCTACACACTCATTGTTCCTACCAGATGATGTTGCCAGAGTCAATAGCCATTGTTTGCTCCCCCAAGTTCCAGGAGTAAGTACATAGATGTGGTTCTGGGCATTACAAGGAGACAGTGGGGAAAAGCCTCCAAGGAAAAGTTCTCTATTTGGAAGACCTTGTTCTGTGTAAAGTATATAGACTGTGGTATTAACTGGCTGTTCTAAAAGGTTTCCTTTTAAGCACCATATCCGGATACTCTTACTATTCTTGTTTAAAAAGATATCAAAGCAACAATTTCAATGCTTTTCTAAGAAAAGGACATAAGAAATTTGAAGTGTTTGACTTGAAGCAATGGGAATTTCAAAAGACTGATGTCAGATTAGAGAATTTAAAATCAAACAAATTATCTCAGTTAAATTCTTTTTCATTCTAAATCCTGTTATTTACTATGAATTCTCCCAGCAAAACTAGTGTGGTGGCAGTGATGAGTCATTCCCTAACTGATTCATTCACCAGAAAAGAGACCTGTGTGCCAGCATAGTTTTGAAGCTGTCTCAAAATGAGTTCTGTGTGTGTGTTTGGGACTGGGTAGACACCTTTGCTTGATTTGGGCCTGCTTTTTCTTATTGCAGAACTGGATTCTTTAAACTAACTGACCATGGACTAGAGGAGATTTCCTCCTGTCGCCAGAAAGGATTTCATCCACACAGCAAAGATCCACCTCTCTTCTGCGTATGTATCTGTGTAGAAGAAATCAGGGCTGTGCTTCAAGCAGGGAGGACGGTCAGAGCTGATGAGGTGCATTGTCTTTTCTGACCCACATAGAAGATCAGCCTCGTCACTTATCTTTGCAAATCTTCCCAATAAGGACATACATGGGAAGCAGTGTGGGATAGCAGTGGATTTGAGTCGTAGCTCTGCCATCGAAGGACTGTCTCACTTTGATCAGACTTCATCTTCCTGGGCCTCAGCCTCTTATCTGTAAAGGGGAGTGACAGTGATGGTAATACCTACTTGATAGGGTTATTGAGAGGATGAAATGAAGTAATATGCAGAAAGCACCTGGTGCAGGAGCTGGCTTGTTAAATGTTAGGTTTTTTCCCTTCGTCAACACCAGTTGCTAAGCCTGTACTTCAATAAGGGATTTGAATTCAAAGGAAAAAAGCCATTTAAGATAGGTAAAATATATTTGATTTTGCAATTTTGCTTAAATAATAGGGATTTTTATGACCTTTCTAGGAAGCTTGTTTTCCTAAGTTGTATTCTGTGAATAAAAAGTTTCAGTTGCTGTTAGAGCAGTATGTTTCAATTTGCCTCTCAAATCTAATGTGATAGGCTGCTTCACTCCTTGCTGGCTGAGGGGTGTTATTTCTTTTGGGTTCATTAAAAAGTGACCAGTATGGAAAAGGGACTCAGAACCTTGTCACATAAAAGGAACTGGGGATGTTTAGAAGTGAAACCTCAGGGAGGCTCTGAAAACCGGCTTTAAGTTTCAGAAGAATTGTTGTATAGAAAGGTATCGAGTGCATTTCTTAGGACTCCCAGAACTAAAACTAAGACCTCGTGGAATGAGTTTTCAGCTGAGCATGAGAAAGCACTTTCTGACAGATCTGTTGAAAAATAGGTCAGTCTGCCTTAGAATGTAATAAGTGTCTAGGTACCAGGATGATGAAACAGAGGCTGCAAGAAAAGTGCCCAGGTTTTCTGTTATAAAGGCCTCTTTGCATGCCAAAAGTAAGCGTTCGCCATGTGTCAGTGGGTACGCTGTATTAGCTGGTTGACATAGTGACCCCCAAAAAACTAACGAATTCAGCAATTCTTTCAAATAAGTCTGTATTTTGTGAATGTCTCTGGAATATACATTCATTTGAAAAGTGAATGAAGATATATGGGCCCACGTTGATTCAGGCTATGTACAGGTAGGGATTAGAAAGTTACTGATTCCCAGACCCCTTACCATAACTGCCATTTAAGTAGCAGCCTGGCTTCCAGACTGGGAACCACTGGTCAGAATAAGCATGTTAAGTAAGTTTTAAACAAATGACTTCTTAGAATTTTTTAGGACTTTCTCTTTCTTTCTTTTTCCCTGTTGTAGAGCTGCAGCCACGTGACCGTTGTGGACAGAGCAGTGACCATCACAGACCTTCGATGAGAACTTGACTTGAACACCTCCCAAGAATTATAAAACCATACCAGTGTACTGTAGCCCCTTAATTTAAACTTTCCAGAAAGCTCTAAAAGCTTTTTTAGACAGAATTGAAAGTGAGTATCACCTGGGGGAAAACTGATTTTCTGTTTCTGGTTTGAAAAAAAATAATTGGCTGTATTTCTTAGGCAAGTGTGGAGAATAGCATGACCATGCTAAGACAACTTTTCAGTCTGGCTGCAATTAAAAAATTAAGTTGTTAAAATGGTGTAGTGAACACTTACATACCCTTTGTTCTACATTCACCAGTTGTTAACATTTTTTTTCTTCTCAGCTAGCCTTCTGGTTTCTCTGCCAACTTGTTTATTGTTTACCTTTGGAATTTTTAAGGGCATCTCTGCAGAAATTTGGAAGCCATTTAGAAAATCTTTGGGTTTTTCTGTGGTTTATGACAATATTAATGAAGCTGATTACATGGATGAGGGACAGCCCACCTTGACCAGATGGTGGGGCTTGAAAACCCTGAAGAATGATTTTTGTCAGGAAGTATTGTTATTTAACAAATATTTCAGGATATTTTTTCTTCTACAATAAAATAACCATTAACTTATTTTGTGTGTGTGTGTGTGTGTGCTCTAGAGTGATCTGTTTGATCAAGTGTTGTCTAAACAGGCTAACTGAAAGGTCTGGTTGTTTGGGGAAAGGTGAGGGGAAAATGGAATTTGAGCTGTGCTGGTATTGAAGGTGTGTCCCAGTTCACAGTGAACTGTTGAGTGGTTTTTGTCTGCCTGTTGCGTCTTCCAGGGCTGTGAAATTCTCTGTTCTTTTGGTGTTGTCTCAAGTGGGTCATCCCATTCACTTCCTCCGTATGCCCTAAAAGCTTTCAGCTAAAGATAATAGAGCCTTTGTTTGGAGTGCCAGGTTATACCAAATGAATGATTACATTCCCTTGCCACCCCACCCTACCGATTTTATGATGTTGTTTATTCTTTTCTGACTCAGGCAACATTTAGGAAGCGGTTTGAGACTGCAGTTGATTCTATATTTTCCTTTCTATGAGCTGAGTCTAGCATTGTAAGGTGGCCTAGAAATAATGGTACTGCTTATGACCCCTCAGGTGACGGCAAGAGGGTAAATACCTTGCATAAGAGAAACATGTTTCTTTTTATATTAAACTTCTATAGGAAAAATTCTGCAAACGTATGAAGTTTGGCTTCATTTTGAAGTTTTGTGTCCTGAATATATTAAGTTCTTTATCACTTAGGTTAGTGTCCTTGAACTTTTCCCCTGGAAGAACCAAGTCTCTATATTCTTCTTCTCTTGGGTTCTTAACTCCCAGGTATCAGAAATTCTTTTTTCTGTAGTTCCAGTGTAAGTGGGAACATGGGGCCAAGTGAGTCTGGGAAGGAGGAAGAGTGCCTGTCCTATCACTGCCTTCCTTTCCCTCCAGCGGCCCCAGAGGCAGCCTGGGCTGTTCCACCTTGCCTTAACAGTCCTGTCATTGCCCCAGTTTGGTACTTTCTCGGAAATTCATCCTTTTCTTTCCATGCTCAGGGCTTTATTGCCCCTTACTTGGACTAGTGCAATAGTGGGTTTTTACCAGGTCTCTCTTCTCTTCTCTCTCTCTCTCTCTCTCTCTCTCTCTCTCTCTTTTTGGTATTTCTTGACTCCAGTCTGTTCTGCCCAGTACAGTCAGGAGAAGCTTCCCATATTACAGCCATCCTCATGTTTCCTCTCTTGCTCCAAAACCTGCAATATCTTTGCATTGCCTAAGACCTAAATTTAGCCTTTACTCAGAACTTTCTGCATATGGCCACATAACGCTCTTGTCCCTGGCTACACATTCAAATACACATTAAAAAACTACTGATGCTTGTGCTCAACCCCACACCAATGAATTCCAAATCTCTGGGGCGGGGTCCCAGACAGTGTTTTTTGTTTTGTTTTTCTTTTGGTCTCTAAAGCTGCTAGGGTGCAGCCAGGGTTGAAAAGCACTGCAGGAGTCATAGTTCAGGGGCCACTATACCTAAGAATTGGGAGCTCTCTTATCCATCTCTACACTTCAAGGACATTCTACAAAAGTTTGTTGAACCAAAGTGAACTGAATATGTCATGTGTCACAACTGCATTGATCATTTACTTTTTACCAAATGGCCACTTTTCTTTTCTTTCTTTCTTCCTTTCTTTTTTTTGCCTCTGCACCTGTGTACAAGAAATCTCAGAGGCTGCCCAGGAGCAGAAAACCAGTCAGCAAATGCCCCCTTTGCACCTGCTGCAGTGTAGCCACTCTGCACAGGGTGGTTTCAGTGTCTCTTCCCCTTAGCTCTGGGGGAGAGATGTGGTATCAATCCAGCACCCAAAGAAGCAGGGGGACAGGGCAGGTGCATGAAAGAGAAAAGGAGCCAGAGTTGCAGGGAAAAGGGGAAAGGATTCCATATTGTGAATAAAAGGGAACCAGACCGTGAAACCTGAGGAAAGCAGCTTATATTGAAAAAGTAGCAACTGCTCAGTGGAGAGACTGATTCCTGAGCTCCTGAAAGCCTTTCCGCTCTCCCAAGCCATAGGAAGGAGCACCATGCATACTGGTCTGGGCTGAGTAGGGAGGGAGGGCAGTGTCTGGTTGCTTCCCAGTTGGCTTCAGAGGCATAGACCCTCCCAAGTGCCATGGGCCGGGTGCAGACAGACTCTGGGGAAGCTGTCCTCCTGGGATTCGGGGCAGGGCTGTGTTTCTTCAGATGATCATTTTCACGTACTCCGTTAAACATCACCAAAGAGGAAGAAGAAATCACTTAAGCCTTTAAGAAAGAAATCACTTGCTTTGTCGGGTAGCAGTCACCTTAAAAGGCAACATGGGGAGAAGCATTCCCTAGTGGGGCTAGTGTGGTGGATATTTGTTGCTTGAGAGGCTAGGGTCTCAAATTTCATTTTGGCACCCCCAATTTTAAAATCACAATGCCTACCCCCTTTGACTGTTGATTGCTACTGAAGGGTTTTAGCTGTCCAGGTGGAAGGAAAAAATTTTTGTGTGGGGGTTGGGAGAAATGGCGACCCCTGAGAATGAAGCTTTCATGGCGTGAAATCCCAGTGAATCCTGCAACTTTGGGCTATTTCAAATAGATTTTGAGAACAGTTTTAGGACCAAACCAGTTGTTTCCTAAAAAACATTTGTCAGTTGGTATTGTGTCTCCTGACTCCTCCCCCCGGTATCTCAGCGTTTTAACCCCACCTGGGTTTGGAGACCAGTTTGTCTAAGGATCTTTCACACTTGTGACCAGGAGTGGAACTTCTGAGTCAAAGCTCATTTCTTTTTGTGAGGAGCTTTGCCTGGGCACTGAGAAGGCCTGTTTGGATCAGGACCACGAAACATCCTCTGGAGAGGAAGTGCCACGCCGAACATTTAAGACCTCACTTTTAGGTCCAGCTGTTTATTCACCCACAAGTCACTTAACTTCCCAGACTTTTAAAAAAATCTATGAAATGGGGTCAGCCTGATACGCCTACCCCAAATGAAGACAAAATGAAATCCATGTGCAAGCCCGAGAGCCATAAAATGCTATAAAGATTGAAGGTACCTGTTTTTGGTGTCTCCAGAAATGTTGCTTCTACCTACTAGACTTTTATACCACACAACTTCCAGCTAGAAGACTCTTGAGTCAGATTTGCATTCTTTGTCACTGGCTGGACCTAGGCTCCAAATAGCTTAACCTCCCACTTGGTTGTTCCAGCTACTTTTTGAGGTGAAAGAAGAGGAAGAGAACTTTGACCCTCTTCATGAAGTCTGCGTTCCTTAATCCAGGGTTGAGTTTCGGGGTTGACTTTAGCCTACTTGGGGTTAGAAGCAGGGCCGTAGGCTTATAGGCTGTGTCCAGTATCATTCACTGTGCCTGTTGGATCCAGAATCCAGGCCGGTTGCACTGCACTGCCATGGGCTCTTGTGTCCTTCTTTGGCGATGAAACCTACTTCCTGTAGGTCTTTGTTCAAGTTCTGCCTCCTCTAGCTCCTTCTCTCACTGGTAAATTCACTCCGAGGGTTCCTTCTTTGAACTCCAGTGGCATTTATAGGCTGTTTCCCGTAACTTGATTGCGGATTTTTTTGCTGTTTCGCAGTGTTTTCTCACTGTCTTCCTATATAGGTCGTGTCTGAACTCACATAAATTCTGTAAGGGCAGGGATCATGCTTGTTTTCCAGCACTGTGTTGAGTGCCTTTCAGTCAGCGTAGCACTTCCTTACTTTCTTTTGCTTAGCCCTTCCTTGAAATAGAGTCTTTGGTGTTGAATCGTGTGTTAGGAAGCCAGCTGGACCTGTGCCCTCATTGAGAAGATCTGTCTCCACTTTGCGGGAGGCCATCTTAATGCCTTGCCTCAGATGTTGCTTTTGGGGCCTGTGCTGCCACCCCAGTGTCACCTTGTGCCGAAGGTTTGAATATGAGCAAGAGCTCTCAGCAGAGGGAGCCGGCAGTTGAGCTCTCTTCCAACTGCCAGGACAGATGGTTATCCTGCCCAACAGGCTCCATTCTCTGGGTAGTCAAGAGAAGATGCCAGGAAGGCTGAAAGGGGGGAGGTCAGAGAGGCAGAAGAAGACCAGGAGATAGCGGCACCACTATCTTATCACAGAAGCCAAGGAAGGCAACAGTTTAAAACAAGTGGAGTTGCATGGCGCCAAATGGCTCAGGAGGGGTTTTCTGGGCTAACGACCAGGATGAGTTCATGGGATGTGGCAGTTGGCAGTGGTCTCCCCTGACAACCCCATCTAAAGCGCCTCCACCCCATCACTCCACCACACCTTCCTTTAACTCTCTGAGTAGCACTGTCATTAGCTAAAATCATCTTGTTTATTTCTAGCTTATGTATCTAAAGTATACTCCTTGAGAACAGCAACTTTGTCTTGTCCACCCTTGTATTCTCAGCTCCCAGAATAGTGGCTGACACTCAGAAAGATAGGAATACGTGCACAGACTTGTCCAAAGTCACCCGGCTACTAAAGTGGGACGTCTTTGGAGGTGTTGGGGGGAACAGAGCAGTAAATGTGCATATGTTTTGAATACTGATTTTAAAGATTGTACGATTTAAAAATTCACAAGTTAATCATAGAAGATTACCTCTTAGAAGGTAAAAGAAGGAAAGCACGTGAGAATAAAATCTGCATATATAGCCATTTAGTTATTTAGAGATGAATGATAATGCAATATCATAGGTGAGAACATCTGGAATTTCTACAAAGTGTACAGAGTTGGAAATTTAGAACTTTAAGTGCTTTCACTATTTAATAAGAAAGAATAAAAAAAAATGAATCAAGCATTTGATTCAAATGAGAAAAAAAGAACAAAATATAGACCAGGAAAGCCAAGAGAAAAGAAACACATACCATAGCAGAAATTATTGAATTTTAAAATAGGAGAATTGGTAGATACATTCATAATGTCATTTTTTGAAAAAACAATGAAATAGTCAAAAAGGAAAACACAAAATTAGAAAAGAACAAGGGTATACAACAAATGTATAAGAAAGTACTATGTGTAACTAGGTTAATGAATTTGCTACTTAGTGAAATAGGTGATTTTCTGGTAAAAAAAAATTATAAGTGTGAATGAAACCAAAATTGTCTTAATTATCTTAAGCTAAGTGGAAGACCTGAAAGATCAATAATCAATGAAGAAATGGAGAAAAGTGTACAAGTATTATCTCCATATGCTTCTATGAATGAGTTCTTTCAAAGTTTCAAGGAACAGGTAATTCTCATGCCATTTTCTTTATCATATCACCATTCTGATTTATTTTAATTAATTAATTATTTAAATTGAGGTATAATTGACATACAACATTATATTAGTTTCAGGTGTACAACATACTTATTTGGCATTTGTATATATATTGCAAAATGATCCCCACAATAAGTCTAGTTAGCATCCATCACTATAGATTGTTAGAATTTTTTCTTGTGATGACAGTATTATTATAGTTGCCACATTGTACATTATATCCCCATGACTTATTTATTTTATAGCTGAAAGTCTGTATCTTTTGACTCCCTTCACCCATTTCACTCACACCCCCCCCTCCTCTGGCAGCCACCAATCTATTCTCTGTACCTATGAGCTTGTATTGTTTTTTAAGATTCTACATATAAGTGAGATCATATGGTATTTGTCTCTTTCTGACTTATTTCACTTTGCACAATGCCCTCAAGTTCCATCCATGTTGTTAAATGGCAAGATTTCATTCTTTTAAATAGCTGAATAATATTCCATTGTGTATGTGCATGTGTGTGTGTGTGTGTGTGTGTGTGTGTGTATTTCACAATGTGTAAATGATTATGTGTATATTACAATTTAAAAATTCTGTTTTGTGGCTGAATAATATTCCATTACAGATATATATGTATATGTAAAGGATATATATATATATATATATATATATATATATATATATATATATATATTGTTTAATCTGTTCATCCGTCAGTGAACATTTAGATTGTTTCCATATGATGGCTATCGTAAATAATGCTGCAGTGAACATGGTGGGTGCGTATATCTTTTTGAGCTAGTGTTTTCATTTTCTTCAGATAAATACTCAGAAATGGCTGCACTGATTTATATTCCCACCAACAGTGCACAAGGTTCCCTTTTCTCCACATCCCTGGAATAAACCCTACTTGATCATGGCGTGTGATTCTTTTAATGTATTGTTGAATTCACCTTGCTAATATTTTGTTTAGGATTTTTGTATCTATGTTCATCAGAAAATTGGCCTTTAATTTTCTTTTCTTGATGTGTCCTTGTCTGGTTTTGGTATCAGGTAATGTTGAACTTTGTAAAATGAGTTTGGAAATGTTCCCTCCTCTTCTGTTATTTTGGAAGAATTTGAAAAGAATAGGTATTAATTCTTTGAATGTTTGGTAGAACTTACCTGTGCAGATGTATGGTCCTGGAATTGTGTTTGTAAGGAGTTTTTAAATTACTGATTCACTCTCCTTACTAGTAATTAGTCTATTCAGATTTTCTCTTTGATTTGGTCTTGGAAGATTGTATGTTTCTTAGAATTTATCCATTTCTTTTACTTTGCCCTATTTGTTGATATGTAATTATAGTAGTCTCGTGATCATTTGTATTTCTGTTATATCAGTTGTAACATCTCCTCTTGCATTTCTGATTTTATTTATTTGAACCTTTTCTCTTTCCTCGTGGTGAATATAGCTCAAGACTTATCAATTTTGTTTACCTTTTCAAAGAACCAGCTGTTGGTTTCATTGATTTTTTTTTTCTATGTCTTTTTAGTCTCTATTTATTTCTGCTCTGATCTTTATTTTCTTTTTCCTACTAACTTTGGACTTCATTTGTTCTTCTTTTTCTAGTTCCTTGAAGTGTAAAGTTAGGTTGTTTGAGATTTTTCTTGTTTCTTGAAGTAGGCATTTTTTGCTGCTAACTTCCCTCTTAGAACTGCTTTTGCTGCATCCCATAAGTTTTGGTGTGTTGTATTTCTCTTGTCATTTGTCTCAAGGTATACTTTGCTTTTGCTTTTGCTTTTGATTTCTTCACCAACCCATTGGTGGTTTGGTAGCATGTTGTTTATCTCCACATATTTGTGAATTTTCTAGTTGTCTTCTTGTAATTGATTTCTAGTTTCTTACCATTGTGATTGGACAAGATGCTTGGTATGATTTCGGCCTTTTTAAATTTGTGAAGATATGTTTTGTGGCCTAATATATGATCTATCCTGGAGAGTATTCCATATGCACTTGAGAAGAATGTGTATTCCATTGCTTTGGGATGGAATGTTCTGTATATATCTGTTAAGTTAATCTGGCCTAAGTTTTGTTTAAAGCTGATGTTTCCTTATCAGTTTTCTATCTGGATGATCTATTATGTGAGTGTGTATTAAAATCCTCTACTATTATTGTATTGCTGTCTATTTCTTCTTGTAGGTCTTTTAAAATATTTACTTTATATATCTAGATGCTCCCAGGTTGCATGCATAAATATTTACATATGTTAAATTCTCTTGTTGGATTGACCCCTTTTATCATTATGTAGTGCCCTTTATCTCTTATTACAGTCTTTGTTTTAAAGTCCTTTTGTCTGATGTAAGTATAGCTACCCCAACTTTCTTTTGGTTTCCATTTACATGGTACATCTCTTTTCACCCCTTCATTTTCAGTCTATGTATGTCCTTGCATCTGAAGTGAGTCTCTTGTAGGCAGCATATAGAGGAATCTTGGGGTTTTTTAAATCCATTCAGTCACTCTGTCTTTTGATTGGAGAATTCTGCCCATTTATTTAAAGTAATGATTATTGTGGTAAAAAAATCACATAACATAAAAATTGCCATCTTGACCAGTTTTAAGTGTACAGTTGAGGACTGTTAAGTATATTCATATTCTTGTGAAACAGATCTCCAGAACTTTTATCTCTCCTTTCCTCCCTCTCCCTCACTCCCTGGCGACCACCCTTCTATTTTCAATCTTAATGAATTTGACTTCTTTGGATACTTCATATAAATGGAAGCATACAGTATTTGTCTTTTCATGACTGATTTGTTTTACTTACCATAGTGTCCTCGAGATTCATCCGTGTGGTAGCATGTGTCAGAGTTTCCTTTTGAGGCTGAATAATATTTCATCGTGTGTATATATCATTTTGTTTATCCACTCATCCATTGATTGACACTTGGGTTGCCTCCACTTCTTGACTATTGTGAATAGTGCTGCTGTGGACTTTGGTGTATAAATATCTCTTGCTGTTTTAACTGTTGTAGAGCATGGGAAAATAAGAAAACCAACATAACTCATTTTTATGAACACAACCTAATCATGTACACACACATATATACACACTTCACACGGCACTCAGTAATATAGATGCATGAATCCTAAATAAAGCACTAATGAATGTATCCTTATAGTAAAGGAACAATAACTACCAGCATTTATTGTCCATCCCGTGATGCATTAAACCTTAGAACACATTAGGGTTCTAACCACTGAGTGGTTCAGTTGGTCAAGCATCTGACTTCAGCTCAGGTCATAATCTCACGGTTTGTGAGTTCCAGTTCCACATCAGGCTCTGTGCTGATGGCTCAGAGCCTGGAACCTGCTTTGGATTCTGTGTCTCCCCCTCTCTCTCTGCTCCGCCTCCACTCATGTTCTGTCTCTCTCAAAAATAAATAAATATTAAGAAAAAACTTAAAAAAAAAAAAAAGAACTTAGAACACATTAGGGACACCTGGGTGGCTCAGTCGGTTAAGTGTCCAACTCTTGATTTTGGCTCAGGTCATGATCTCACAGTTGTGAGATTGAGCCCCATGTCATGCTCTGTGCTGGGTGTAGAGCCTGCTTAAGATATTCTCATTTTCTCTCCCTCTCCCTCTCCCTCTCCCTCTCCCTCTCCCTCTCCCTCTCCCTCTCCCTCTCCCTGCCTCCCTCCCTCCCTTCCTCTCCCTTTCCCTCTGCCTCTCCTTTGCTTATGCGTGCTCTCTCACTTGTTCTCTCAAAGAAAAAAAAAAAGAACTTAGAACCCAATACCTCACTCAGCTAGTAGGGCAGCCCAGATCTATCCAGCTCCAGAGCCCTGATGCATTTGGTGAGTTTGTTGAGAAGATAACGATGGCCCCATAAAAGAAATCCATTAATATCACATTTCACAGAAGTAGGTCAAAGGAAAAAAAAACCAGACTTAAGAGTCTCTCATGGGTAATAAAGTATTTGAAGATGAAAATCAACACTTGTTCTTTATTTTTGAAACTCCCCTAATAAATTAGGAGAAAAAAGAAGCTTTATTAACATAAATCTGAAAGAACACCCAGCATCATTATTTTTTTTTTAATTTTAATTCCAGCGTAGTTAACATACAGTCTTACATTAGTTGCAGGTGTACAATATTGTGTATAACAGTGATGCAACACGCTCAGGATGCCTCATTCTTAATAAAGAAATAATGTTGTCAGGGATAAGACAGACCCATTCTAACCCCTATTCTCTCACAGTATCCTGAAAGGATAATCGAGCGGATGTAATGAAGCAGGATAAAAAATTTACTATTGGAAAGGAGACACAAGTTTTAGCTGAAAACTAAGTATCTACCTAGAAATCTAGAGAGAATCAATCCTGAAAAATGGTTAGACCTAATAGAGAGCAGCAGTCGTCCCCTGAAAACGTCTAACATAGCTTTCCAAGCACAAGAAGCCACCAGTTGTGACTGAGAGAAAGAAATCTCATTCATCCTAGCAACCAAAACTATAAAATACCTTGGCACAAAATTAACAGGAAATGTGCAAGACATACAGGAAGAAGACTAAGCTTTGCAGAAGGACATGAAGAAAATAAACGGGAAGGCAGATAGGCCATATTCCATGAGGGGAAGACTTGGTGCTTCAAAGATGTTCATTCTTTTTTCATTGATCCGTAAATTTAAAATGCAAGTCCATGACAACCTCATTTTTTAAGACTTGGAAATACTATTCTAAAACTAATCTGGAATAAGTGAAATAACCATTTTTAAAAATTGAAAGAAGAATGTTGGGGGAAATTTTATTACTAGATAACTTACTATAAACCTGTAAGTTAAAGCAATATCGTCCTGGTGGTAGACTCATTTAAACATTAGCAAACTTTAATGTTGAAGGAGTTAAGATTTAAAGAGAGAAGTTGCCAAAGACCACAGAACCTTAAATGAGTGGTATCAGACTTTCAAATCCATACTCTTAACTACAATGCAATACTGCCTTCCTAAAACATACATAGATACACGTATTCATAAAACGATGAGAAAGAAGCACACCGAAATATTAATATTAGTTATCTGCAGATGAGGGAATTATAGCGTGATTATTCTTTTTTTCCCTTTCTATCCTTTTCTTGAATTTTCCAAATATTCTGTGGAGAACAATATTGCTTTTATAATTGAACAAAAAGGACAATGCCTGCTATTTTCAGAAACCAAAGCTCCACTGCCCCTTCAATGTGGGAATTTGGCCAAGATCTTATTCTTGGACAGCATCAGTGAAAGGGCCTTGGGAATGCTCTTGGGCGCAGCAGCAGAGGCATGTCATATATGGAAACCTTCCATTAGGATGACCTCACTACTGGAACCCATTCAACATAAACCTTGCCTGCAAGAGCTAGCAGAGATCTTTGGACAAAACCTGGAGGGTGGAAAGCTGAGAAAGTACTGACCTAAAGAAGAGAGAACTGGGCTTTTGGCCTGTAGAAGTCCTCTGTATCCATTCGGGCTCAGCAGGTCTCTGTGATTAGTTCCTGGGGAAGGATTACTTTCCCCATCTCACTCTCCTCCAAAAAAGAACTCCTGCAATGGCCAAAGGGTTATTTTGTCTTTTTCCTGGGCCTGAGTGAGAACGTAGGTTGTTACTTGTGTTGGAAAAACGGTAATGGGTTATTAGTGGGTGAAAGAAGTGGAAACATCACCTAAACTAAAGGAAGTAAGACTATTCTTAGATATTCCTCAGCCATTCCCTGTGGTTATTTCCCGATTCCTGGCAGTCTCCTCTCTTTACCTCACCTTGCCTTCAAAACAGCACTGGTGCCTTTGCCACCTTGAACAGCTCTTAACAGCTCTGCTTGCCATGCTTAAACATCTGTGTCTAGAACTTGTCTCACTCAGCCTAATGTTCTATACTTTTCCCATGGCTTTGGAATTAAAAAAAATTTTTTTTAAGTAGGCTTCATGCACAGCACAGTGCCCAACACAGGGCTTGAACTCACAACCCTGAGATCCCAACCTGAGCTGAGGTTTAGAGTCAGCCACT
This sequence comes from Felis catus, assembly GCF_018350175.1. NCBI lineage: Eukaryota > Metazoa > Chordata > Mammalia > Carnivora > Felidae > Felis > Felis catus. The sequence continues at coordinate 90,098,292 of NC_058370.1, forward strand.
TGACCAACTGAGCCACCCAGACACCCCTTATATTATTCTTAATTGAACCATGGTAGACTCAGGATAAGTTTATACAAATATTTTAGTTCCCAGTCTTAGTGTTGTTGTGTAAGCACAAGGCCTCTGATTATGGCCTTTGGAACTTAAGTGTGGCCTGGGAAGAAACCATATAATGAGAATGGAATCCTGTGTTAGTCTGAACTATTTTCATTCCACTGGCAGAAAGCTCAATTCAAACTGGTGTTCAGGCACAGCTGGATCTAGTGCCCACTGTCATCAAGATTCATTTTTTTGTTTTGTTTTAAAGATTTTGTCTTTTTATTTTTTTTTTAATTTTTTAAGGTTTATTTACTTTTGAGAGAGAGACAGAGACAGAGTGCATGCAGGGAAGGGGCAGAGAGAAAGACGGAGACACAGAATCCAAAGCAGGCTCCAGGCTCTGAGCTGTCAGTACAGTGCCTGACGCGGGGCTCAAACTCATGAGCCATGAGATCATGACCTGAGTCAAAGTTAGACGCTTAACCCGCTGAACTACCTAGGCACCCCGGATTCTATCTTTTTTTAAATGTTTATTTATTTGAGAGAGAGGCAGACAGAGCACAAGCAGGGGAGAGGCAGAGAGAGAGGGAGAGAGAGAATCCCAAGCAGGCTCTGCACTGTCAACACAGCCTGACGTGGGACTTGATCTCAGGAACAGTGAGATCATGACCTGAGCTGAAATTAGAGTCAGTCGCTTAACTAACTGAGCCACCCAGGTGCCCCTGTTTTTTTTGAAAATTGTTTTTTTTTTTAACGTTTATTTATTTTTGAGACAGAGAGAGGCAGAGCATGAACGGGGGAGGGTCAGAGAGAGAGGGAGACACAGAATCGGAAGCAGGCTCCAGGCTCTGGGCCATCATCAGCCCAGAGCCCGACACGGGGCTCGAACTCACGGACCGTGAGCTCGTGACCTGAGCTGAAGTCGGACGCTTAACCGACTGAGCCACCCAGGCGCCCCAAGGTGCCCCTGTTTTAAAGATTTTGTTTTATTTTAAAATCTGTACACCCAACATGGAACTTGAATTCACAACCCAGAGACCAAGAATCACATGCTCCACCAAATGCCCCAAGACTCATTTTGAAGGATATACTCAGTGTTTGTTCGTTTAAGTAAGTTTTCTCAATGTGGTAGCTTTGATGGCTTTTATACTCAGTGTTTGTTCATTTAAGTAAGTTTTTCTAATATGGTAGCTTTGATGGCTATAGGTTTATATACTATATAGGTTTATATACTATTGTTTTGGTGAGTCCAACAAGAAAAAGAAAACTTCTGTGTCCAAAAGTTCCCCCAAAAAAGTCCTGGAATTGAGTTGTTGGGTCATGGGTTTGGTCATGACTTCATCCTAGGACCAATCACCAGGGCCAGGGGGTTAGAATATTCTGATTGGCCAGTCCTGAGTCATGTGCCTATACACCATGTGAACCACATGCACTGAGAGTAGGGGAGAATTCATCCTCCAAAAAAAAATCACGATGACATCAAGAGTAGAAGGAGGAGTGGATGCTGGGCGAGCAAAGACAACAGATGTCTGCAGCAGGTGCCTAGGAAAAAGCTAGGGCCTACCTTCACCACTGTGGGCAGTATGACCTAAGGTGAGCAAACTAAGACAGAACTGGAAGCACCAAGTGCTACAAGCTTTAGATAATAGCACCAAAATTATAAGGTAGTGACCCCTTCACTCCCAAAAAGGCGTGTCACACATCCAGGCCATGAATCTTTCATTCATTTGATTTGCATTTAGTGAGCACCTACTTTGTGCAGAGCACTGTTCAAAGTACACAGAAGTAAATGGTGTGCTCTCTGTCTTTAAGGAGTGAATAATGGGGTAAGACAAAGGAGCCATATTCCCATGAAATAGCACGAGAGCAATATCTTCCTAACTGATGAGCATACACAGGATGGGCAGCAACTTCATGTATGGGTGTTGAGGGGACCCAAGCAAGGAAGAGATGAATGTTTTCACTTTATTTATCCTCTACTTTTATAATTTAACTCATACTCTTTATAATTTATTTGTACTCCACCTTTAACTGTTTCAATAAATATTTACCGTATGCCTACTAAGTGCCAAGTCCCCAGACTCTAGATACCAATAGAAAGGTTTTCCAGGATAGGTAAAATATTAGAAAGAGAAAATAAATCGATTGAACATGGGGGCAAGTGAATATAGAATACAAGGATGCAACGACATGGATCCGGTAATAGAGCAAAAAATGTAACCTGTGATCACTTACATTCCCAGTATAGATGAGTCGCATGATGTATGATGTCACAAATAATATACAAATTTGTTCAATGAACCCAAGCAACACAATAGAGTGTTCTGTTTTGCCATGTAAAAGATGGCACAAGATACAGTAAAATATGTGCATATTATATATATAACATAGTAAGGTACAATATGTAGTAAAGCACAATATATAGTAGAGAGTAATTCTGCTGGAACTCAGGTGGGTGCAGGCATTGGGGCAGTATAGAGTTCAGCCCAAACAACTAGCTGTCTGCTAACCTAGCTTAACCTAGATGGTAGACTGCATGAATTTTAAACAACTCCAAGTTCCTTTTCAGTGACATTTTAATATTTAATGACAGTGAACTTGGAATTGTAATCTTTGGCAAGTGCTTGGGGGTGCAGCTGCCAATCTTTATTGGTGGCCGAGTAAGATCTGAGGCTCTCAACTTTCAAACTGTTTTTGTTTTGTTTTAACACAGCTCACCAAAGTTTTAGTAAGACAGCCTGTGGGTCACTTACTACATCGATTCCCCTTTCACAGCAGAAAAGGAACTGGCAGTAACCACAAAGGGTGTCTGTACAAGCCAATATGGGGTGTCAAAATTTGGACTATGTGGTTGTCTCCTTATTTATGAACTTGGGGAAAACATGGGAATACCTACATGGGGAATACCTACCCAAAACCAATCTTCGAGGTTTTGATCTTGTAGCCTTTCTTTCTTGCCATAATTGGCTAGCAGGGTCTGTTGTATATACAAACCATTCTTTGTCTAGGAAAATAAAGCCCTGTCATCAGAGTAAAAAAGAATATCTTCCTTCCTTTTTTTTTTTTTTTTTTAATAGCAAGGGGCTATGCAACCGGCCCATCTAAAGATAGTATCAGTTTTTTTTTTTTTTTTTTTTTTAATGAGTGGAAAAGTACTGGTGTCAGAATTCATCCTGGATCAGCCCTCAGGAAAACTGTCCTCCCCCCACCGCTCTGGCCCATGAAGTAGAATAGCAGTGCTGAATCAATTTGTCCATGGCCCAGACTGAGGAAAGGTCAATAAAAGTTGCAGATAATTTGATATTATTCTTGCCACTGTAGGGCAAAAATTATAGCAGTGACCTGTGGTGGAATTGCTTTTTAAAGCCTATCTGTTCCTTATATCCAATGCTCAGCTGAGAATCCTGGATTTTCACCACTTGTTAGAGAGCTTTATAGAATTCATAAACAAATCGACGTTTAAAAAAATTTTTTTTTTAATTTTTTTTCAACGTTTTTTATTTATTTTTGGGACAGAGAGAGACAGAGCATGAATGGGGGAGGGGCAGAGAGAGAGGGAGACACATAATCGGAAACAGGCTCCAGGCTCCGAGCCATCAGCCCAGAGCCTGACGCGGGGCTCGAACCCACGGACCGCGAGATCGTGACCTGGCTGAAGTCGGACGCTTAACCGACTGCGCCACCCAGGCGCCCCTTAAAAATTTTTTTAACATTCATTTTTGAGAGGCAGAGAGAAACAGAATGTGAGTGGGGGAGGGGCAGAGAGAGAGGGAGACAAAGAATCTGAAGCAGGCTCCAGGCTCTGAGCTGCCAGCACAGAGCCCGAGGTGGGGCTTAAATCCACGAACAGGGAGATCAGAACTGAACTGAACTGAAGTCAGACACTTAACTGACTGAGCCACCCAGGCACCCCACGAATCAACTTTTAATTTGAGTTAGAGGATGCCCAGGTTGTTCTCACTCAAGAAAGATAAACTGGATTCTGGGTTTAGCTCAACACAGCTAAGTCCAAAGAGTAAAAAAAATAAATAATAAACACAATCAATAAAACTGGGGATGGGAGCCCATTGTCCAAAGGAAGTATTAACAACTCCAGAAGCAAAAAGTTGCTCACGGGTGCTTTATTTAGATCGAGTTTTTAAATTGTCTGGGCAGTGAATTGGGCTCTAGTCAGAGATCGGCCTCATATTTATAAAAATTGGGACAGTTGACTTTGTTTCGTGAAAGCCAGAGGAAGTGAACTTCCCAGGTGTTTGGTCCCACACAAACTCAGTTTCCAGAATAACAGCTCAAAACCTTCCCGAGTCTGCTGTTGTTGCCAGAGTCCATTCTCACCACGAGGTGTTATTGAAGTAAAGTATTTTTAAGACGGTGAAAAAATGTATTCTAAACTTTAACTTTTATGAGGTCCTGAGTGGCCTTTTTCTATTTTGGGTTCTCACAGCTTCTTCATTTGATGTGTTAAAGGTTATTTCAGCTAGCCAAGAATTCTTAAACCAAATGTAGGATGAGCAGGACCTGCATTTGCTAAAACATTTTGAAATTAAGACTGATTCTAAATTATCTGCCCAGTGTTGTGATGAGAGAGCCTCATCTTCGGACACTTCTAGTAGTTCTCAGCTAATCCCAGGTTGCAAGTATATTTTTCCCCTCAGCCCTAGGGGAGGGCGTAATGCTGAGGTTACGAGCGGGCTCCAGAGCCAGACTGACCTGGGATGGATTCCTGGCTTCCTCACTTACTGGCTATGTCATTTCAATAAGTGTCTTATCCTCTCCAGCTTCAAAGTCCTCAACTTTATGAAATGTGAATAATACCAGGAGCAAGTGAGAGAATGCATACACACAGAGGCTTAGGACAATTTGGGGCACATAGACACAACTCAATAAGGGGCAGTATCGATAATAACAATCATAGTAATAGCGATGAGGCCTAAGCCAATAGTTTGCTGTGAATCACACTTTGGGGACAGGGGAAACATCTTTCTCTTGCCTAGAGAGATGGGCAGAGGATCCTAATACCCCAGGGAAACCATAGCCCCTGATCACAAAATAAAAGGGGACAGTTCCTGCTTTCATTTAAAAGCCACCCTTCTGGGTGGGCAGGTCCGAGTGTCAGGGAGATCTTGACTTTTAAAAAAATTGTTTTTCAACGTTTATTTATTTTTGAGACAGAGCATGAATGGGGGAGGGGCAGAGAGAGAGGGAGACACAGAATCGGAAAAGGCTTCAGGCTCTGAGCCATCAGCCCAGAGCCCAACGCGGGGCTTGAACTCACGGACCGCGAGATGGTGACCTGGCTGAAGTCAGACGCTTAACCGACTGCGCCACCCAGGCGCCCCTAGGGGATCTTGACTTTTAAAAGAACCATCTAGCAGGAAGGCTATCAATCCTGCTTTTAAAGCCCTCTAGTCCCATCCATTCCCCCCGTCCCTGCCCCACTATAACTCTCCTCCAGCTCTTCCTATCTGAGGATGAAGGTAGGGACTTGGGACACCACGCTCCAAGGGTTGATGGGAAGGACAGGATGACTGTAGGAGTCAGAGGAAGGCACTGCCTGATAATAAATAAAGGAAATAATGGGGATCCTGGGGGACTTCCCAGGCCAGCCCAAGGTTGAGACACTTAGAAAGTCTAAAGGGGTATAGTCTGTTTCTAATTCCTCCAGGGTCAGGGTCATCCCAGAGGGAAAAGGAAGGACATGTGTCTTTTTACTTAGATGTATGGTAGATTTCAACATTCTCTCCTTTGGCTGTTACTTCTCCATTTAGCACCGACTGTCAAATGCTGGCTTTCTCGTAACGATCACATGTGGAGTTTCCCGTGGGTCCTGTGCAAACCGCACCATTCCACCCAAGTTCACACTTCCTTGATATGGGAAGTCTGGCCTAGTTGAAATGCTCTTATCCTCCCTTATCCCCACCTTCTCCAGTGATACACCCACATTCTTTCTCTTGGGTGGGGCATTGGCAAGAACACTCCAGTCCAACCACCTTCCCTGTGCCCATTGGTCCTATGAGGACACCCCAAAACTGAGGGTGTCCAGTCTGCTCCACACTTCCCCACTGTCTGCCCTATTATTGCCATCCCACTAGCATCTTCAGGTGGGCTCAAGGCAGATCAGTACAGCCACTGCCCCAGTAGACACCCAAATGGAAAATGCAAACTGTTATGGGCACCTGTACCCTCCAAACCGTCCTCTTGGAATCCCCCCTTACTTGCGGGGATACAGCCCTCCTTCTCCACAGAATAATCGAAGAAGCCATTATGTCACTGCTCTTCCCCAAGGCTGGGGACTCAGCTGGGAAGACTCAGTCTACTTCTTTCTCTGCCTTTCCCACATAGACACCTGGGGGTAAGGACACCAGAAAGTAAGTTGGCTGAGCTGCCTCTCAGTCAGCCCTGGGGGAGGTGTTGGGTTCCATTTCTGGCCATCTCCTAGAGCCTATTGTTTGCATTTGGGGCCATAGCAAGAATTTCAGGGAAACAAAAATGTTCACTCAGCAGTCTGTACCAGATAAGATTTAATCCTGTTATTCAAATACTGTATATCTTTCTTGATTTTTTTAATCTCCCTGTTCTATCAGTTACTGAGAAGTTGTGTTACTTCCAGTATGATTGCAAATGTATCCATTTCTCCTTTTTGTTTAGTTAATTTTTGCTCTCTCTCTGTCCCTGTGTGTGTGTGTGTGTGTGTGTGTGTGTGTACATACAAGTGCTACTAGGTGCATACAAATGTGGAATTGTTACATTCTCTGGTAGACTGCTGTCTCTTTCCTTCAGGACTACACCTTGCCTTAAAACATACTTTGTCTCATATTAGTATAACTTTCTTTTGACTAGTACTTCTTACTTTCAACTTTACTGAATCTTTGTATTTAAGATGCATCTCTTGTAAGTAGTGAATTACCAGTTTGATATCATCAAATATCCAAACTATCTTTAAGTAGGAATATTTACTCAATTTAAGTTTAGTGTAATTACTGATGTATTTCGGTATAAGCTCACCACTTACAATTTGTTTTCTTTTTTCTCTCTTCTTCCAGGAAGATGTCTTCTCTGTTAAGGTCATTGCTGCCTGGATGAGACCCATCCCTTTTGTGGTAGATAATCTGCATAACTCAAAGACTACTGATTTAAATGTTAGTATCATCTTTTCTTTTTTTTTTTTTTTTACAAGATGCATACTAAATTTTTTTTTATTTTTTATTTTATTTTTTAATTTAAAAAAAATTTTTTTTTCAACGTTTATTTATTTTTGGGACAGAGAGAGACATAGCATGAATGGGGGAGGGGCAGAGAGAGAGGGAGACACAGAATCGGAAACAGGCTCCAGGCTCTGAGCCATCAGCCCAGAGCCCGACGCGGGGCTCGAACTCACGGACCGCGAGATGGTGACCTGGCTGAAGTCGGACGCTTAACCGACTGCGCCACCCAGGCGCCCCCTAAAATTTTTTTTAATATTCATTTTATTTTTGAGAGAGAGAGAGACAGAGTGCGAGTGGAGGAGGGGCAGGGAGAGAGGGAGACACAGACTCTGAAGCAGGTTCCAGGCTCTGAGCTGTCAGCACAGAGCCTGATGCAGTGCTTGAACTCACACACCACGAGATCAGGACCTGAGCTGAAGTCAGACTCGTTTAACTGACTTAACTCGCTTAACTGACCGAGCCACCCAGGCACCCCACTGTTAATTTCATCTTTAAAATACTTCCAGAGAAGGTCACCTGGGTGGCTCAGTCAGTTAAGTGTCCAACTCTTGATCTCATCTCAGGTCATGAGCTCATGATTTGTGAGTTCAAGCTCTGCTGACCATGCAGAGCCTGCTTGGGCTTCTCTTTTTCTCCCTCTCTCAAAATAAATAAATAAACCTAAAATAATAGTAATAATAATAATAATAATAATAATAAACCTCCAGAGAAACACCTACATCAATGTTTGGCCACATATCTGGGTACTGTGGCCTAGCCAAGATGACACATAAAGGTGACCATCAGGTCCCAGTGGAAAGAAAGCCCAGAGTGTTTGACAGACCCCTCCCTACGGTGGCTCTGAACTCCCTAGCCCCATAAGTCTGCCAGAAACATTGATAAGTTTCTTAGTCTCTTAGTTACTGCTTCTTGCTCAACTTCTTTTTTTTTTTTTTTAAAGATTTTATTTTTAAGTAATCTCTTCACCCAACATGGGGCTTGAACTCACAACCCTGAGATCGAGAGTCGCATGTTCTTCCAACTGAGCCAGCTAGGCACATTGCTTTTTGATCAACTTCTTCTTCTTCTTCTTTTTTTTAATTTGAGAGAGAGAGAGAAAGAGAGATAGAGCACGCTTGCGAGCCAAGGAAATGGTCAGAGAGAAAGAGAGAGAATCTTAAGCAGGCTCCATGCTCAGCACAGAATCTGATGCAGGACTTGATCCCACGATCCTGGGATCATGACCTGAGCCAAAATCAAGAGTCGAACACTCAACCAACTGAGCCACTTCTTGGTCTCTTCCCTGTGCTGCTCTAACATGGAAGGATGTCTCCAGAGGAAGATGGCACAGAATATCAGATCTGCCCAAATGAGATCCCTCTCTCTAGAAGACTGGCCTTTTATGTCCTACCTGCTTTGGTAGTTCTGGGTGACTACAAACAGGTATGTTTTCATAGTTTATTTTAGTGGGAGGATCATTGAGATGCTGAAAAGGGCATTTTATGAAATCCAACTCCCAATGAATAGCTCTTAAACCTAGAATGGAGCAATATGTCCTTAAGATGAAAAATAATGCAAATTATATTGAATAATACTAGAGTAGGGTCCTCAGTGTTGTATTGGGAAAGAAGATGCTTCAATATTACCTGTGTAGCTAACAAAGCACAGTCACCTGGATCCCCCCCTCAGACGTAATGAACCAAAACCTGTGAAGGTTGGAGGGGATGGGTTAAGAACACTGAAGTAGACACATTTTCATTAAAGACAAGAATGCCATTTGTAAGGGCAAAACATTAAACATTGTTCTGAAAGTTCTAAATAGTGTAATAAAAATAAGAAAATAAATCAAAGGTAGAGATATTGGTTGAAATATTTTCAGATGATAGATTATCTACCTAGGAAAGAAAAACTTCAAACTAATGAGTTTAAGATGACTAGATAATGTGTGTATAATATATATGTGTACATAATAAAATGTTTATATTTCCTATACGTCAGTAATAAGTTGGAAAATATAACAAAAATGTATGGGGCACCAGGATGGCTCAGTCAGTTAAGCGTCTGACTTTGGCTCAGGTCATGATCTCAAGGTGTGTGAGTTCGAGGCCCGCGTTGGGCTCTGGGCTGACGGCTCAGAGCCTGGAGCCTGCTTGGGATTCTGTGTCTCCCTCTCTCTCTGCCCCTCCCCCGCTCACACTCTGTCTCTCTCTCTCTCTCTCTCAAAAATAAATAAGCATTAAAAAGGAAATATGACAAAAATGTTAATGTAGTAGCAAATAGGGGTGCCTGGGTGACTGAGTCAGTCAAGCATTCGACTTCACCTTAGGTTGTGGTCTCTCAGTTTGTGGGTTCAAGCCCCTCGTAGGGCTCGCTGCTGTCAGCGTGGGGCCCGCTTGGGATCCTGTGTCCCCCGTCTTTGCCCCTCCCCTGCTTGTTCTCTCTTCCTCTCAAAAATAAAATAAACATTTAAAAAATACATATACAGATAGAAGCAAATAAAAATACAAAAACCTAGTTAATAAAAACAGAACTGTGCAGGACCTATATGATGAAATCTTGGTGATGTTATTGAGGAAGATAAAGAAAGTTTTGAATAGGTGGAAAGACATAAGTGGAAAGTCCAACAGTATAAAGATATAAACAGTATATAAATTAGTATAAAATTCAGTGTAATTCCAGTTAGGATCTCAAATTTTTTAGGGGGGATTTGGTGAAAGAATTTCACAAAATGGTTTTAAAGTTTTTCTGGAAGAACAAATAAACAGTAATAACCAAGAAATATTTGAAAGAGAGTAACAATGCAATATTTATTTCTGCATATATTAAAACCTAGAGCTGAATGAAATAAGTCATACAGAGAAAGACAGATACCATATGTTTTCAGTCTTATGTGGATCCTGAGAAACTTAACAGAAGACCATGGGGAGGGGAAGGAAAAAAAAAGTTAAAGAGGGAGAGAGCCAAACCATAAGAGACTCTTAAAAACTGAGAATAAACTGAGGGTTGATGGGGGGTGGGAGGGAGGGGAGGGTGGGTGATGGGCATTGAGGAGGGCACCTGTTGGGAGGAGCACTGGGTGTTGTATGGAAACCAATTTGACAATAAATTTCATATTAAAAAAAAACAAAAAAAAAAACCCACTGGTTTAAATTAAAAAAACAAAAACAAAAAAACCCCTAGAGCTGTATTTGAAATGCTGAGATACAGGGATGCCTGGGTGGCTCAGTTGGTTGTGCATCTGGCTCTTGATTTTAACTCAGGTCATAATCCTGTAGTCATGGATTGAGCCCCGCATCAGGAGTGTGGGCCCTGCTCGAGATTCTCTCCCTCTGCCTCTCTCCCACACTTGCACGCTCTCTCTCTTTCTCGAAAAAGAACAAACAAACAAACAAATAAAGTGGTGAGGTGCTAACGCAGAAATAAGTAGGCAGATAAAGGAAGAAAGCAGAGTGCAGAAAGAGAACATTTCAAATCACGGAGATGGTGTTGACTGGTTTGTAAGTGATATTGACTAGTTAACAAATAGTGTTGGGTAGTAGCTCTTGGGGGAACAGAGAAGACAGGAAAGTCTGAACCTATCTCATAGTTTATATTAGAATAGATTTCAGCGGGATTCAGTAGAAGTTTCAGTGTAAGATACGAAATAACAAAAGCGTCAGAATAAAATGTAGGTGAATATTTACATAATCATGAGTTGAGGAATGATTTCTTTAAACATGGCCCAAAGGTACATACCATAAAGGGTAAGGCAGATATTTTTATGTCGGAAGTTAAAACTTTATCGGAGTAGTGTTTATCTTGGGAGGATTATTGACTGTGAGAAGTTACATGAAAATCTGATTTGGGTATGGTTACGTGGGTGTAAAGACTCACTGCACACTTAAAATTCACTTGTCTGTATGTGTGTTATTCTTCAATTAAAAAAAATTTAAGTAAAACTTCTGGTTGGAAAATACCAAGAAAATAATTTTTGAAAAAATGATAAACTAAGAATAAATATTTGCAACATTCACAATATACAAAAGGTTAATTAATATCTCTAATACGTAGTTATTGTAAATCAATAAGAAAAGATTAAACACCCTAATAACAATTAAAAATGCACAAAACCTAATACATATTGACAATAAACAAGAAAAGATGTGTAGCTCATTGATAACCAAATAAATGTGAATTTAAATATTTAAAAAATAATTAAAAAATTATTTTTTTAATTTACATTCAAGTTAGTATATAGTGCAACAATGATTTCAGGAGTAGATTCCTTAGTGCCCCTCACCCATTTAGCCCATCTCCCTTCCCACAACCTTCCAGCAACCCTCTGTTTGTTCTAAATATTTATGAGTCTCTTGTGTTTTGTCCCCCTCCCTGTTTTTATATTATTTTTGTTTCCCTTCCCTTATGTTCATCTGTTTTGTATCTTAAAGTCCTCATATGAGTGAAGTCATATGATATTTGTCTTTCTCCCACTAATTTCGCTTAGCATAATACTCTCTAATTCCATCCACGTGGTTGCAAATGGCAAGATTTCATTCTTTTTGATTGCCGACTAATACTCCATTGTATATATGTACCACATCTTCTTTATCCATTCATCCATCGATGGACATTTGGGCTCTTTCCATACTTTGGCTATTGTTGATAGTGCTGCTATAAACATTGAGGTGCGTGTGTCCCTTCGAAACAACATACCTGTATCCCTTGGATAAATACCTAGTAGTGCAATTGCTGGGTCGTAGGGTAGTTCTATTTTTAGTTTTTTGAGGAGCCTGCATACTGTTTTCCAGAGTGGCTGCACCAGCTTGCGTTGCCACCAACAATGCAAAAGAGATGCTCTCTCTCTGGATCCTTGCCAACATCTGTTGTTGCCTGAGTTGTTAATGTTAGCCATTCTGACAGGTGTGAGGTGATATCTCATTGTGGTTTTGATTTGTATTTCCATGATGATGAGTGATGTTGAGCAGCAAAATGATTTATAATTAAAATGTGCATTCTACTTGACCAAGAAATTTCTCCTTTTGGAATGATCCAAGGAGATAACCCCACAGGTACACAAGCATAAGTAAAAACATACTTATTGCAGTATTGTTTATAATAATGACAGATTGGAAACTAGTTAGATAGCCAGTCAGAAAAGGACTGGTTCAAGAAATACATTGAAATATATACAGCCAGTAAAATAGATGTTGCTGAAAATATATATACCTATGGACACAGAAAAAAGAAATTCCAAGACATCGTGTTAGGTAATAAAAGTGGGATTTGCTTATTTCTTCATGTAACAGATATTTATTGAGTGCCCACATATGTCAGGCCTTCCTCTAGTCACAAGGGATACAGCAGTGAGAGAAAAAAAGTAAAAGCAATTACTGCCTTCCTGGATCTAATATTCTAGTGGCAAATGAAAAATAATAAAAACTGAAATAAATTATGTAGTTATAAAGCAGCATGTACAGTACAATAGCATTTTTCTAAATGTGTATTTGTATTGAAAATGTCTGCAAAGAGTTTAATTCATAGTGGCTTTCTGCATGGTGGGGATTTTCATTTTCCACTTCATACTTTTTTTCCCCTGAAATGTTTTGAGTGAGTATTCCTTTTTAATCAGAAGAAAAGAAATGAATTTCTAGTTTGACAAAAAGAAAATGGCAAAAGAGTGTCTGAATAAATTATATTTGCTATTTCCTTCCCCACAAGAAATGAAAAGATCAACAACTCCCAAGTGGAAGAAACTTTTTGACATTAGAAAGAAGTGCTCAGTTACATATCAAAGCCACAGTGATATGGACCAACATGGCTGCTGGGAATGCAAAATGGGTACAGCCATTGTGGAAGGTTGTTTGGAAGTTTCTTACAAAACTAAACACACCCTCACTGTATCATCCTGCAGTCACACCACTTGGTATACAAATGGGTTGAAAATTCATGTCTATACAAATACCTGCTCAAGGATGTTTGGAACAGCTTTAAACTTGGAAGCATGTCCTCCAGTGGGTGATTGGATAAATAAACTTGTGTGTCCATCCAGACAGTGGGGCTGTTATTCCTTACTAAAGATAAATGAGCTATCAAACCATAAAAAGACATGAAGCAACCTTGAATGCATATGATTAAGTGAAAAAAGCCAATCTAAAAAAGATTCACAAAAATAAAATAAAAAGTCAAAAGGCTACATAGTGTGTGATGCCAACTATATGACATTCTGGAAAATCAAAACTATGGAGACAATGAAACAATCAGTGACTGCCAGGAGTTGGAGTGGGTGAATAGGGATGAATGGCTGGAACACAGAGGATTTTTAGGACAGCAAAACTATTCTGTATGACACTGTAATGATGGATACATGTCATCAGACATTTGTCAAAACCTATGAAAGGCACAGCATCAAAAGTGAACTCTAATATAAACTATGGTCTTTGGGCAATAATAACATGTCAGTGTATGGTCATCGATTGTAACAAATGTACCAATCTGGTTGGGGATGTTGACAGTGGGGGAGGCTATGTGCGTGGAGGGGTAGGGCATATATGGTAAATCAGTGTACTTTCTGCTCAATTTTTCTGTAAGCCTAAAACTACTCCCAAAAATAAATATTTGTTGTTGTTGTTGTTGTTGTTGTTGTTGTTGTTATTATTATTATTATTATTCTTTGGAAGACACAAGAGATACCACCTCACACCCATTAGGATGGCTGCTATCAAAAAATGTGGAGAAATCGGAACACTTGTACACTGTTGGTGGGAATGTAAAGTGGTGTAGCTGCTGTGGTACACACTGTGGTTGTTCCTAAAACAAACAAAATAGAATTACCATGTGATCCAGCAATGCCACTTCTGGATATATGCCCCAAAGAATTGAAAGCAGTGTCTTGAGGAGGTATTTGTACATTCATGTTCATAGCAGCATTACTCACAGTAGACAAGCGGTAAAGATAAACCAAGTGTCCTTCAATGGATGAATGAATGAATAAATGTGATATGTACATGCAATGGAATATTACTCGGCCTTAAAAAGGAAGGAGATTCTGACCCATGCTCCAACATGGATGAACCTTGAGGACATTATGCGAAGTAAAATGAGCCAGTCACAAAACGACAAATACTGTATGATACCACTTACATCAGATACCCAGGGTCGTCAAAGTCACATGAACAGAAAATAGAAGGGTGGGTGCCAGAGACTAGAGAAAGTTGTTGTTTCATGGGTACAGAGCTTTATTTTTGCAAGATGAAAACGTCGTGGACATCATTTGCACAGTAAAGTGAATAAACTTAACCTTACTAAACTGTACACTTAAAAATGGTTAAGATGGTACACTTTATGTTATGTATAGTTTACCACAACTAAAAATAAAATAATGAATAAAAAAAAAAAAAGGGGGCGCCTGGGTGGCGCAGTCGGTTAAGCGTCCGACTTCAGCCAGGTCACGATCTCGCGGTCCGTGAGTTCGAGCCCCGCGTCAGGCTCTGGGCTGATGACTCAGAGCCTGGAGCCTGTTTCCTATTCTGTGTCTCCCTCTCTCTCTGCCCCTCCCCCGTTCATGCTCTGTCTCTCTCTGTCCCAAAAATAAATAAACGTTGAAAAAAAAAAAAAAGAAGCACCCAGCTTTCCTGAGAATGTTATGAAATACAGACAACAAAAAGGAAAGACCTCTGATTAAAGAAACACCAATACGGTGCATGCTGCCAGACAAAATCAAAAGGCAAATGTTAAACTGGAAGGAAGATACATATTTGCAACCGATGGGATAGGCCAAAGGCTAATCGTAATCACTGATGAAATGTACCAAGAACTCTTATAACTCAAGAAGATTAAAGTGAACCATCCAATGGAAAAATAGGCATGAACCAGCCATTCTCAGAAAGACCAAAAAAGAAAAAAGTTAATAAATGCCACATGAGTTCATTGTCATTAGTTATTAAAAATTTTTACATTTTAATTTTAGAACAAGAAGGTGCCAGGGCACCTGGCTGGCTCAGTCGGTAGAGCATGCCACTCTTGATCTCAGGGTTGGGAGTTCAAAACCCCACATTGGGCATAGAACCTACTTAAAAAAATAATAAAACAAGAAGGTGCTAAGTTTCTCCTTTTGTATTGGGAAAAATTTGAAAGATGTTTCTTTAGGGCACAAGGAGATCCAGAGAGGCTCAGCTGGACAACTATCCACTAACGCAAACAAGATGCAAACATCTATTTCCAATTTTTCTTTAAGAAAGAAAAAAACATTGTATTACTTTTATAAGCAGGCGGGAAAACAATTCTAAGCTGAAGAGTCATAGGAAGATTAGCATGTTTCCAAATGTAATAAACAAATATAATGGACCAAAAAAATAATTGAAAAACATCATTGATGCTCAGTGTCTGGTGTGTGAAGAAGGAAGTGGTCTCAGACACTCTTGGCAGGAGGGTAAACTTGTCCAACCTTTTCAGAAAACAGTTTGGCAGTTTCCACCAATATTTCAAATGTTCTTGTCTAATCAAATAATTCTGCTTTAAGAAAATCATCATATAGATACACACATACATGAAAGCACATAAAGTTTTATTAATTTTGGCGATGTTTATGTAAGTAAGAAATTGGAAATGACCCAAGAGCCTATCAATAGGATATGTTTAAATAATTTATACTATATCCCTACTGCAGAAAACTATGCTAACATTTAAAAAATTACCTGAACTCATTTGGAAAGACATCCAAGAATATTATTAAGAGAACATGGCAAGTTTCAGAACAATTGTAAAGGGGCACCTGGGTGGCTCAGTCGGTTGAGCCTCCGACCTTGGCTGGGGTCATGGTCTCCCAGTTTGTGAGTTCAAGCCCCACATCAGGATCACTGCTGTCAGTGCAGAGCCCGCTTCTGATCTTCTGTCCTCCTCTCTCTCTGCCCCCACCCTCAAAAAAATAAAAAATAAAAACAAAAATTAAAAAATTTTCTTAAAGAATAGTTGTAAAAACATGTTATAATTCTATTTTTATGAAGTAATATAAAAATATAGAAAAATCTAAAAAAATTAGCAGGAATACACATCATACTGTTAACTGTGGTCATCTCTGATTCAGGTCTGAGATTGCAGGAGATGTTTGCTTTCTAAAATACACATTTTTGTACTCTTGAGGTTTTTTGCATTGATTTGTGAAACGAGGGGTAAAAAACAAATCTTCAGGGTGGGTTTCCTCATACTACAAAAAATTGAGTACCTCCAGTACCTGGTCTAGCCTCCTGCCTCCCATACGCCTCCTTCTCTCTATCAAAGTCAAGGCAGACTGCACCTCCCTAAGAATTTTCTAAGAGCTTCAATTTATTCAGATAGCATTCCTTTGTGATCTCTGGGCTCTTTGGACCCTGAATCACAACAAACCCCTTTGGATCATAGACTCTTTATTGTTTATCAGCTGACTGTGCCAACAAGGTGTGAATGTCTGGCCTCAGTGCTAAATGCTTAGAAGGAAACAGAGCCAACCCTGACACTGCAAAGGGAAACGATGCCCCCTTTAGATTCCTGATCAGGGTGAGAGAGACTACTGCCCTGTCCCCACTCAAGGAGGGAAACTCGAAGAGGAGCTCACAACCTGGGCATTAGCTCTCAGCTGCCTTGGCCAGTGAGGACTGACAGCACTCTGTCCCTGCTGGACAGCTCCCACTTTATCCGCTGCCTTGCATGCCCCATCCTCTAGTGAGGGCTTTTCCAGGAGCCTGAAAGGCTCGGGAAAACTTCCCATGGGGCCTGGAGTTTAGACTACACACTAAGCACTCAGTTTAATTGTCAAAAGGTAAGTATACCTCATGATGGCTACAGTGTCCCTTCTCCACAGGGGACAATCACAAGCCCTCAAGTCAAGCCTTCCCTAACCTATCCTCTGGGTTTTTTTTTTTTCCCTCCGTATCTACACTTCTATTAATCCTCAGTTAATGAGGAAGACAGACCTGCACCAGGCCATTGCACCAGGTCACCCAAAACCATGTAGAACTCCCATACGATGTCCCCAGAGTGGGTGTAGTTGTGCCCGTCTGTACAGGTAAAAGCTGAAGGAAAATGCCATTCATACCTGGAAGAGAAATCCTGTGTGCCCTGCTCACCTGCTGCCCACCCCCCACAAGCTCCTTAGTCTTGGGCTGAGTCACCAGGTGGGGGTGGGGGAATGTTCCCGGGGACGCCTTAAGCAGGTATTTGATGCATGCTCCTTCTGATGAAGGGTAGGTATCCTGGGCACCCCCAGAGTTTCTGATTCCATCCATTTGGGTGAAGCATGAGAATGTGCATTTATAACGGATTACCCAGTCATGCTGGCACTGCCCTCCAGTCAGGCTGGGGCACTTGGGAATCACTGGGTTTGAAGATGGGGCAGAGTCAGGAAGCTGTGTCAGGACCAGAGCCTGAAGCAGAGTGGGGCCAGCAAGGGTGGGAGGCAGACAGCAGAGCTGAGGGACATCTCCGAGGGGAGGGCCACCGGGAAGGGAGCCCAGTTGGCTGCAGAGCATGAGGTGGGGTGTCTAGACTGACTTGGGGTTTCTTGCCTGAAGGACCAAAGGGGAAGATTGTGAGGTAGGGAACCCAGGAGGCAGAGTAGCATGAAGGGAGGGGATAGGGGTTCAGGTTTGGAGGGTCATCTGGGTGGAGATGCCCAATAGGCACTTGGTCATTTCAGTCTGGATTAGACATCAGGTGTGAGAACTGTGGGAATATGGGAGCAGAGGGTACTTGGGACAGAGCTGATGACTGGTAGTGTAGGCAATGAAACAGCTACCCAGGGAGAGTACATGAATTATGAAAAGAAGAGCAAGAACCGCAGGACTGTGGAAACTTCTACAAGCCTGTGAGTCTTATCAGGTGTGTTAAGACAGCTCCCTTGGTCTGTAATTCCCCAAATTTAGGGACCAACAGAGGAAATCCAGCAAGGTAAGGGAAACGATAGGGGACAGTGAAGTTCCAGAGGTGGCTGAAGGTATCCTGGGACAGCCAAGTTGACTCAGCCCAGCATTTAGTAGCTCGTGTGATGGGCAGGGGGTAAGGAGGGCACACGGGATCTTTCTGGATGGCATTTCCCTTCAGCTTTTAACTGTCCTGGGCTTGCACCAGACAAGGCACGACTGCACCCACTTTGGGGCACGGCATGGGTGTCCCAGGCCGACCCAGGGTGGGGTGGGGGGGCTGCAGGCAGCAGGGCCTAAGGAGGGAGGTGTGGAGGGAGGAGGCCCACTGCCATTCTTGGTATGGTTCTCTCTCCAGGAGCAGAGTTGTATCTGGCCTCACTCTGGGCAGCTTATAAGGCCTGGTGTGAGTTTTGTTGATGCAAGTGCAGCATAAAAGGAACAAATCCGCCAGCACCAGGGCTGTTGCCACTGGAGTCCTTTTGCATACATTTCTCAAATGATAATTCACTCTACCCAGCCCCCTTCCCCACCCCCCTAGGCCGATTTATTGAAAAAACCACCTTATATGGTAATATTGTTAACACACCGTCAGCTGGCCTTTTTAGGGACTCTGTTTAAAGAAGATCCGCCTCTGGGGTTTTATATTGCTCTGGTATTTATGCCAAAGACACACCAGCCCTCCGTCACTGGGAGAAGGACCTCTCGTATACTCGGTGAGTACTGCACACACAGCTTCTGCCATCCCTTCCTTTCTGAGGCTGCCTGGCCCCCTGGGTGCGGGAGGTGCCTCCAGATTGGCCTGGCTTCCGTGACGCTGGCCCAGCTCACATGTCAAGGCGCTCGGTGGGCAGTGGGGCCTCCGGGCATGCTGCTGCCTTCCAGGAAAAGGCATCTCTGGGCATGGGGCATGCTGGACAGCCCTGCGACTGGATGGTGGGTGGGATAGAACACCTGTGGTCTCTACTCACCCTGCTCACCTGGGCCACTGCAGATCTATAACCTCATGTCCTTTGTCATGATTCAGAACGTCTGAGAGGCTGTTTTAGGGAAGTGGATGTTTTGCAGGAAAACAGCTTCTTCTCGGGGTATTTGAATCAAAGCCAACAATGGTCCCAGGATCCATGAGATGTCTGTGTTGGGAATGGAAGTGTGTTTTCTTCAG
The DNA here is from genome assembly GCF_018350175.1 of Felis catus. Lineage (NCBI taxonomy): Eukaryota > Metazoa > Chordata > Mammalia > Carnivora > Felidae > Felis > Felis catus. The sequence continues at coordinate 90,117,551 of NC_058370.1, forward strand.
TCCCCTTGTGGGTCTCACTCTCCTCTGATTCATGCTTGGCTGAGATGAACTGAGAATTTTCTCAGTCCTTGAAGGCTCCAGGGTCATTGGGGGATGTGGAAACTCAGGGTTGGGGCACGGGCAAGTGTCCTGTGGCATCATGCAGGTTTAGGGCTGGCGGGAACATGACAGTCATCTAATTCATTCTGAAGACACTGAGGCCTAGAGAAGTTAAGTGACCTGCCCAAAAGGCTCACACCCAGCTGTGAAACCACCTACCAATGCCTTCATCCTCCCCTCCGATCCCCTGCAACACATGCACGCACAAATAATTAAGAGGGAAATGAGACCAAGGGGCTGTTTCCACTTTTGTGACCAGAGTTGTGAACATCTGTTTGTGGCTGAGGCAGCTTGGTGCAGTGGTGGAGCTCTTGGAGGCAGACTGCCCAGCTGCCAGAGTTACTTGGTGACCCCAATGTTCTCACCTGTAAAATGGGAGTGCTAGTGACAATACCTACCTGGCAGTGTTGTTGTGAAGATTAAATGAGATAATGCATTTATAGGGTGCTCAGCTCAACACTGGTAGGGCCTGGCCCTGAGTGCTTTAAGTATCACTTGCAGGGCTTGTTAAAACACAGATTGTCTTCCACCCCGCCCCAGATTCTGATTCGGTAGGCTGGGGTGGGGTCTGATAATCTTCATTCCTAATAAGCTCCCAAGTGATGCTGAGGCTGCAGTTCTGAAACCACACTTTGCACAGGGAGGCACTGAGGGCTTGCTTTTTACTATTCGAACAAGTTTAGACTTGGAGGTTAGCCTTTGAGCGGAAAAGAAACTGAGCTTCCTCTGGTGGAGATGGATAGGTACTTGGAGAAAATGCAATGAGCGATGAGATACTACATGCCAGGTCTGGGATACCAAACGGGCAGTATGACATCATGACTTTGAGGCTAGAGTTTTCTCCTTCCCTTTGTTCATTGCACCAACATTTATTGAGTACTTATTATGTGTCAGGCTCCTGCTCCTTAGGGACAGTGTAGAGGCTTCTGCAATCACTAGGAGAGATGAGCAAACAAACAGATAAAGCCCAGGAGGGGCCGTCACCCAGTCCTGGAGTTATCTGGGAAGGCTTCCTGGAGGAAGGGTACCTGAGCTGGGTACTGATGTGGACTAGTCCCCAAATCAGGGAAGCATGGTCTTTGGACTGTTGAAGTGGCTCAACTCCACTGAATTAGATTTCAAGACAGGAAGCAGGGACAGTTTAAACAGAGGGGCAGGCAGCGCTGGATTACTAAGGCTTCATACACTAAAGGGTTAGGCAATGGGGGACCACAGAAGCGTGACGGCAAGAGATCTGCCCTTTGAAGGGACTGCTCTGTCAGCGGTGAAGAGAGTGGACTGGAACAGGGCGAGAGCGCTACCCGAGTGTGCAGAGGCCCCGAGCTGGAGCACCGCGGTGGCGCGGAATCAGAAATACAAGACCCCAGGATTGGTTGGGAGGGCAGTGGGAGGAGTCGGGTGTTGGGCGTGGCCTCCAGAGTGGGCGGTGCTCTTCTCTCTCGGGCGGTTCCAAGTAGAGGATGGTGATGAAGGCCGCAGCCCCGGAGGTGGAGTCGAGGTGCTAGGGGTCTGGGGTATAGATGCCCTGCAGGCAGTCTTCTAGAGCCCGGGAGAGGGGTCTGGACTGAGCGGATCCGGCAGAGCAAGAGAGACGCGCCGGTAAAAGAACAGGCCCAAACGGCAGATTCCTGAGGATCAGAAATATTACTAACCAGAAGTCATTTTTAATTTAGTTAAGTATACCAACGAAGTCAAGGTAACAAAGTTGATTAGAGGTGCTGCTGCTAGAATTTTCCACCGCAGGAGCGTTTTTTGTTAAATTATTTCTCTGTGCCAGGCTAATTGTATGGATATGTGTGTCTGCAGATTATTATAGGCAGCTGCTTAATGTCGTTTGAAGCCCTCACTGCAAAATATTTCTCCAACTATTGTTTGAGGTCCCACCATCTGAGAGGCCTTCCTTTTAGGACTTACATTTTGTACTGAAATGAAAATGCCTTTGGAAAGTGGTGTAAGTTCAGTCTTCCCTTTAGTAATCATTGATTTGTGAAGTGGATGGTTCAACTCCTTCCAATATGACAGACTTCATTATGGGAGCAAGTTCTGATAGAGAAGAGTAAGAGAGGTCATAAGAACTATGATTTTTGCAGCCCTTTGCAACAGGGTTTGGCAAACTTTTTCTGAGGAAGGCCAGATAGTAAATATTTTATGCTTTGCAAGTCTAAAGGTTTCTGTGGCGACTATTCAAGGCTGCCATCATAGGGATAGCAGCCATAGACGGTATGTAAATGAACAGGTGTGGCTGTGTTCCAATAAAACTTTATTGATAGGCTCTGAAATTCAAATTTCATATAATTTTCTCAAGTCATAGAATATTATTCTTTGGCGTTTTTTGCAACCACTGAAAAATGTCAAAATCATTCTTAGCTGGTGGGGCCCACGAAAACAGGCATTAGTTTGCAGATCCTGATTTACAATTATAAAGCACTTTCGTTTCCACTATTTCTTTTTTTTTTAATGGTTATTTTTTTTTTTTGAGAGAGAGAGAGAGAGAGAGAGAGACAGAACATGAGCGGGGGAGGGGCAGAGAGAGAGGGAGACACAGAATCTGAAGCAGGGTCCAGGTTCCGAGCTGTTGGCACAGAGCCGGACATGGGGCTCAAACTCATGAACCATGAGCTCATGACCTGAGCCAAAGTCGGATGCTCAACCGACTGAGCCATCCAGGTGCCCCACATTTCCATTATTTCATTTGCTTCACAATCCCAGGAGACAGATGCTACCCTTTCCAGGAAACTGAAGGCCAGAGGGGGATTCGGGGGAAGGGGCCATGGGAAGGGGGTACCCTGAGGGAGGAGAAGGGGAAAGAAAGGGAAGCCGGAAAGAACTCTGAAGCCAAATCTTGTCTCCTTCAAAGTGACAGGTTGGGGGGCTAACGTCTCTGCCCTCATGTTTGCCTGAGGGTGGCCAGGGAGATGAGTGAATGAACACATTTTTTGGCACCCATTATGTCTTTGGGTTTTGACCACCCTGAGGGGCGGGGTGGAGCTGGGTTTCTAACTCTGAAACCCTCAGTGAAGACCAGATGTGCCGAAAGAGAATAATTCTGTTGGCTTTCCGTGAGCACAGAATGGTCGTGACCCTGGGAAACCACAGTGATTTTGGCTTTGGTTCAGCTGACACACTCAAGCCTAGCCACAGATTACCAGCAAGCAGCTGAGAAAGGTCTAGAATTTCTCTTGGCAAAGACATTCCAGGAGAGCCTGGCTTCATGGTGAAACCTTTCTTCCCAGGCCGTGTGGGACCCCGTGGAGGCCCCACTCCAGGCCAGCAGCCCTACCCCTGTCTTTACCTCTGTCACTTCTCATTTGGTTCTGACTTCAAAAAAGCAGATTTAAATCCAGCTAAAGTGCTGCACAATGGCATTGTTGACTTGACAGCTTTAAGTTGCTTTGTGGCTTGTCTCAGCTGCTGCTCGGCTTGGGAAACAAAGTCCAATCCTCTCCTTCTGTGTGTGGGGAACTCAGCTGGAGACAAAAGGGCCCATTGAAAAGCCAGACAGGCTTGAACTACAAATCGCACCAGAGAGGGATGCTGAGGGGACCCCAGAGGGAGATAGTCACAGAGATGCAGCTTTTCCTCTCGGCCACCTTCTAGCTTTTGAGGTGGTTTTCCCTTCCTGGTGGACCACCTGCTAGAACAGGGCAGCACAACTGATAGCCGACCAGCTTGTGAAGAGAAAACTGTCTCCCTGTGATTCAAATCAGGCCCGTGTGAGCAAGCTGTCAGGAGACTGGACTGTGGGGACCCAGGGATCCCAGGGGCAGGGCAGATCAGGTCTGGAAAGGGGCCACTCGGGTGGTGGTGGGGGTCACCCACTGTTTATTGAGCACCTACTGTTTGCTAAGCACCGAGTTAGTTTTGAGGGCTGTAAACATAAACCCAGACTTAGTCCTGGCATAGGAGGGGTGCAGAGGCTCAGAAAGAGAAGTGAACACAGATCCTTTTGTTTCGGCCTTTTGCTGCCAATGGCTCTAGAGACAGAAGCAAAAACACCAAACATGGAGAAGTTAGGACAGTTTCACTAAGGAAGGTGTAAGCTTCCGGCTTTGGAACCTGTTCTGAGTTGATGCCAGCCCTGCCTCTTCTTGACTGAGACCTTGGGCCAAGTTCCTTCCCTTCTCTGAGACTTGGTTTCCAAATCTGTAAAACAGAAATAAAAACATTTTCCCTTGGGGCTTTTATGAGGATTAAATAGATAATCTATGTGAAGAGCCCCACATTTTTTAAAATTAAAAATACATTTTTACCAAAAATGGAAGCATGGCCAATACTGGTATGTTTCACCTAGCAATGCAGCTCACCCGTTTTCTGTTGCATTAACTATTCTGCTCTCCCCATTATACAAAGGTTTCAGGCAGTTAGTTTACAAGCCAATTTATTGTTCGACAACTTCCTTTGATATTACGTGGCTTCTAATTTTGGTTATTTTAAGCTGTGATAAACTAGCCCATAGCCAAATCTTTGCATTCACCCATGAGTGTTTCCCAAGGATAAAATCCTGGAAGTGCCTTTGTGGAGTCAAAAGTTATGTACATTTTTAAGACCAGGGACAAGGATTTTCGAATTCCCCTTCTGAAATGCAGTGCAATTTGGCACACCTCCGCTGTGAATGCAAACCCACCTCCCCACACCTTTCCAGATGCGGGGAGGGGGAGGGGGGGCAAGCATCGGACCTGGTGTTCCAGCTAGAGGTAGTGTTAGCTTTTAGCCTGGCCCCAGAGTACTTCTCCCTCTTCACAAGACCCCATGTCCCGCTTACAGATGCTAAACAAGAGCTATCACAGTTTGCTTATTTCGACCCACGTGCAAAACCTCGTATTTACCCTGTTAGGTTTAATATTATTTGACTTGGCTCATTTTCTCTGTTTTTTGAGATCATCTTGGGTTTTGATTCTTCCATCCAACACATTTAATATTATACTCTCTTCCAGCTCTGGAAATTTGATCGGCACGTACCCCATATTTTCATCCAACGCATTTATAAAAATGTGTGACAGAGGACTGAGAGTGGAGCCTGGAGGAATATTGCTGCCTCCAGGTTGATGTTGACTCATTAATGAACACCTTTCAGTGACAGTAATTCAGGCAGCTGTAAATATGCGTAACTCATTTATTGTTCAGCCCACATGGCTTTATCAATAGGGATATCACAGGAGACCTCGTCAGATGCCATGATCAAGTTAAGGTCCAAGGTCTCCCACCTTCTTCTGCATTCCCAGCCCACAGCAGTCCCGGGGAAAAAGGGGAGGCTGTCACTCTGTCAACATTTGTTCTTGGTAAACCCTTAGTAATTATAAAAAATCACTGCTTCTTTAATAATGCTTTCTTCTTTAACAGTGCCTTCTGGAAACCTGCCTACCTTGCATATCAAGATTAACTGATGTTTGAGAAATCTGCTTTCTTTCCCTTTTTGAACATTAGAACAAACTTTGCCCATCTTCAGCTTTCTGACATTCCTTCATTTCCCACTCTTCTAACATGGTAGGAAGTTAGGATCTTCTCTGCAATCCAGAAACTGGTCAGACCAGAAACAATATTGTTTTAAGCAGCTAGGGAAGGGTGCTGTCCTTCAATCTCCATCTCATCTCACACCTTGAGTTCCTCTTACCAGTGTTTGGTCTATCTTTGTTACTCTGAAAATCCTTCTCCTTGACTCCCATTGATTAATTCACTCCTTCATTTTGATGACAAACATTTAAAAGCACACTCTGTGCCAGATATTGTGTTGGGCACACTGAAGAATCGTGGGGGGAACAGGACAGACCCAGCTCCCGCCTTTGCAGAGCTACGAACGAGCCGGGATATGCAGAGTTGATCATTGCTCATGCAAGTTCAAGGTGCTGTGGGGCCAAGAAGAGGGGCTACTGACAGACTGGTGGGCCAGAGAGGCCTCATGAAAATGCAGTGTCCATGCAGAGGCCTGGCAGGTGATAGGAGTTAGAGTAGCAAACAGGTGAGGGGAGGGTGCTCCAGACCCTGCGTCTCAAGGTCCGGCAGGGAGAGAAGATGACACAGTTCAGAGAATGGAAAGAAAGTCCATATAGGCAGAGTGAGAAGGCCAAGAGGGGGCAAGAGGGAAGGTGAGCCTGGAGACACAGGCCCGGCCAGACCCTGGGGAGCTCTGTGGCCTGAGTTAGAGGGCTGGGACTTGATCCATGGCCATGGGGAACCCCAGGGGGAACAGGGACAGAGGCAGAGCTGGATTCAGGAAGTCACAGCAGCTTCTTCCCTGGTGTCCACTCTGCTTTGAATGTAACAGGGAAGAGCTTCCTTTTAGCCTTAAAGTGTGTTACTAACCTTCTGCTCAGCCTCAACTTTGCCTTTCTGACCTCATATTCACAAGCCTGTGTCTCTGTCTCCTCCTTGCTTTGTCCACCTTTGATGTGAGGCCACGGAAGAGCCAGGGGCACAGATTTCCATAGCATTTATCTCCTTCCCGGCCTGTGGTCAAATGTTCTGAATGAAGCTTCCAGGGGCCTTCCTCCTCAGCAGCCACCTGCTTTTCCTGGACTGCTGAGAGTTAACCTCCCTGAGCCCAGGGCCTTTCTGTCTTCCACCTGTCCCGCTGGGGGACCCCCCAGGCCAGGGGGTCTGCACACCCTCCTCTGAGCTTCTGTTGTTTCTTCTTTGTCACCGAGCGCCAACGAGTCGTCAGCTGTTGTCTTTTAGCCTCCCTGAAAGAAAGAAAACCTGCAACAGATGTGGGAAAAATGAAGTCCCTCACCACTTTGCAGCCATCCCAGTGCAGCGATGAGCATCAGCGGACGGACTGCTGCTTTCTCCACCCGAAGAGCCAGGGACTGGGCTTCCTGTCCAGAATCCTCTCTCCTCTCAGGCTGCCTTTCCTCCCCGAGCCGCTTCTAATGTCCACATCCTATAAAGATATCCATCCTATTAGACTAGTCCCATTGAACACCAGTCATATTAGATTATTGACTTCATTCTGCCTTAATTACCTGTCTAAAGACACTATTGCCAAATATGGTCCTGCTCTGACACGCTGGGGGTGAAGACTTCAACATATGACTTGGGGCGGTGGGGACACAATCCAGCCCGGGACAGCAGGCTCCAGGGAAGAAGTCCAGCTGCCCGGGGGTGGGAGTTCAGGCCCATGTCTGCTCTTCGTGGAACTGGGCCCTGGTTGGAGGTGGAGTCAAGCTTCAGAACCAAGACATGCCTGTCTCCAGCATGATTTTGACAAGGCGCTGACTAGTTCTCTTCTTCCCCTGCCCCGAAGGTGCTCAAGCCCCCGGTTCACTCGGCCACACTCACCATGTGTGAAGAGGAGACCACTGCGCTCGTGTGTGACAATGGCTCTGGCCTGTGCAAGGCTGGCTTTGCTGGAGATGATGCCCCCCGGGCTGTCTTCCCCTCCATCGTGGGCCGCCCTCGCCACCAGGTATGTGCTCATCTGGACCCAAGGCTTTGAGCCTCTAGGAGTAAGCGCTGCATGGTGGAGACTACCTGACGTGTGTGTGCGCGCGCGCGTGTGTGTATGTGTGTGTGTGAGCTTTGTGAGTGCATGCGTTGGGGGTGGGGGGGACTCGCTTCCAGTTAACTAACAGAGCAAGACCCTTCAAATAGAAATATCCAGGACTAAACCCAACATAGCCCAGGCATGCAGGGATGGTATTATGTTTGGCTTAAGTCTTTGGAAGAAACTTGTAAAAAATACCTGCAAGTAAATAAGAACTTTGCCTTTAAGAAATGTACACTCTGTGAACTAACTTGAGATCACAGGCTACAACAGAGGCAAAATATTTCACCAGGGGGAGCACAAAGGAGGGAGAGATTAAATATGAGTGGAGGGACCAGGGAAGAGAGGCTTTGCAGAAAAGGGAAAACTGAGGATACGGAGGATCTCCTCATATGCAGAGAAGAGCAGGAGCCAAGATGTGGGGACGTCAAAATGTAAGCAGAGGGTATCTGAGGAGAGCAAGTGTGAGCCCTGTGTGTGTGAAGTGAGGGAAGAAGCGCATGGAAGGCCCTGCTCTCTTGGAAAATGACGTTGTCTTAGGAGAGAGAAGAGAGACGAGCCCACAGGAAACCCTCCCCCTTCTCTCCACGCCACCTCCACATTCATCAGTACCTGCCTCGCCCATGTCTCATTCTGTCCTGTCTCCAGGAAGAAAGATATCTTTCCCATCTGTATCCTTCTTCACAGCCCCTCCAGTGCCTAGATCCCCCTAAGTGGAGCCCTCAGCCAATCTGCTTCTTCCTTGTCTTTTGCATTACAGGGTGTAATGGTGGGAATGGGCCAGAAAGACAGCTACGTCGGGGATGAGGCTCAGAGCAAGCGAGGGATCCTAACTCTCAAGTACCCCATTGAACACGGCATCATCACCAACTGGGATGACATGGAGAAGGTATTGGTGGACTCCCCCCTTTTGGTATAATATACACCGTCATGACCCTCATCTCCCACAGGCCTCTATCCTGTCAAGTGCCTCAAGATGTGTCTCATATCCTTCCTTCCTTCTTCGTCCATCCCCCTGGTCACTCCCCGTGGGGCTGCCAATGGCTCTCGTTGGACGGCTGCAATGGCTTCCTGATTTCTTTGTCTCCAGCCTCGCCATCCAGTGAATTCCCTGCATTGCTGCAAAGCTAGTCTTCCTAAAAACAGATCAGATCGTGTCCCTCATCTTCTCAAGAAGCTTCGGTAGCTCCTCATTAACTGACAGTAGCTTCCTAACCCCCTGTCTGGGATCTGAGGACCTGTCCTACCTAATGCCCAGCTTCATCCTTTCAAACAGCTTTCGCTCTAGCAGGTGCTCAATGCTGCTGCTGCCTCAATGGGGGTAAGTGGCTTCTCTCCCCTTCGTTTTTTCCTGTCATGACCTCAGGGAGCTGCATTAATGCCATGTCGTTATGATGATTCTCTAATGAAAGTTCTAAGTAGGACTCTCTAGGGGTTTCTAGAAATGTGTGTGTGTGTGTGTGTGTGTGTGTGTGTGCGTGTGTGTGCGCGCGCGCGCGGGCGCGCGCAAGAAAATGCAGGGGTAAGGGGGGGATTTTTAAAAGGTAGTTTGTGATCAACAAAATCATATGTGGGAAATGCTAATAGAGCCTTCTTAATATTCTTTTGATATGTTCTGCTGACATTTGTCTGAGAATCCTTGTTTTTGCAAGGAGTGCCTTTTGAAGTGCCATAGAATGCTTATCGAACAGACTGCGACCAGAAAGGAGGATGTTGCTGTGAAATCTGTAATACACTCTACTCTTGTCTAAATCCCAGATTCAGTTATTTGGGGTGTGAAGCTTTTACGCTGTGCAGTGGCTAAGAGCAAAGACCCTGGAGTCCGTGGCAGGGAGGTCTGGCAGTGGGTTCTTCCTTCTGAGCCTCAGTTTCTCCATTTGTGTAGATAAAAATACTTCATTACGGTTGCTTTGGAGACTGAATTAGGTACTCAGTATGATCTCAAGGCATGGAACACTGTGCTCAGTAAATGGCATCTATTACTCATAGTATCTAACAGAATCTAATTCAAAAACAGACAAAATATTTTGGTATAAAAATATTTTAGCAGTAATTATTTTAGTAGTAATAATGTGTGACCTCGTTAAAGAAATTCCTAAACATATATTATACACCTCAAAGAAAAATAGAATAGGGGAAAGCTGTCAAATCTTCCCAAATTCATTTATAGGCTCATTGCCTTTCTAATAAAAAACTCACATTTTTTAAAATTGTATATATATTTTTTTAATTTTTTTAACGTTTATTTATTTTTGAGACAGAGAGAGACAGAGCATGAATGGGGGAGGGTCAGAGAGAGGGAGACACAGAATCTGAAACAGGCTCCAGGCTCTGAGCTGTCGGCACAGAGCCCCACGCGGGGCTCAAACTCACGGACCGGGAGATCATGACCTGAGCCGAAGCCGGCCGCTTAACCGACTGAGCCACCCCGGCGCCCCTAAAATTGTATATATTTAAGGTGTACGAGCTGATGGCTTGATACACATTTATATATGTAAGAGCCACCACATTCCAACTAATCAATGTACCTATCACCTCACATAGTGACTTTTTTTTCCTTGTACTGAGAACAAACACTAGGATTTACACTCTTAGCAAATTTCATATACACAGGACAGTATTGTTACCTATAGTCACCATGCTATACATTAAATCTCCAGAACTTATTCATCCTGCATTAAGGCTTTGTACCGCTTGACCAACATCTCCCTGTCTCCCCACCCCCAGCTCTTGGTAACTACCATCCTCCTTTCTGCTGCCATGAGTTTGAGTAAAAAAAAAAAAAAAAATCACAATTTTTAATTCTGCAGGGTAATCATGAATAACGTACGTTTGGAGAAATAAATAAGGCAAAATTTATGAGAACACAGTGAGTAAGGAAAACTATGAGAAGCTTGCCATGTTCACATATTAAAATATAATATAGTATACAAATTAAAATAGTTTGGTACTAGCACAAAGGTAAAGAGGAAATACATGATAAATGAAACTTTGAACACCAAAGGGAGAACAGGGTTGGTCAACAAATTATTCCAGAACAACTGATGAGTTATTTGGGGGATGGGAAGTCTTTATGGCCCCTACCATACACCATTTCACCAAACACATATAAACTGAATATAAAAGTTAAATATAAAAATTCAAATGGTAAAGAAATACAGCATAGTAAGCGTGAGCATTTATCAAATTTCTGGTGAAAGAAGTCATAGAGGGAAAAAATGACAAATGTGATTTTCAAAAAATCATGGCTTCTAGTATGTGAAAAACATAACCAAATGTAAAAGGCAAACAATAAGTTGCAAAAAAAATTCACAAGAGCAATGAAGATTAATATAAACAGCCAATGTAAATTGATGACTAAAAATACAAAGTCTCCACTGGGCAAATAAATAAAGGACATGAACAGATAATCCACCAAACAGAAATTATAAAAAGTTGCAAATCTGAAAACACTTAAACTCATTTGAAACAAATGTAAATTGTCAAAGTAAAACAATGAGGTATTATATTTCGCTACCAAATTATTTCCTATATTAAGAGTGAGAACCCTGGATGCAGGTAGGGGGAAAATGGGCTTTCTTATTCTGGAGGAAAGAGTAATTTAGCCTCTTTGTTGGTAAAAAGAAATGAAAAGGTCTTCTGGGGTGCCAGAGTGGCTCAGTTGGTTAAGCATCTGACTCTTGATTTCAGCTCAGGTCATGATCTTATGGTTCTTGAGTTCGAGTCCCGTGTTGGGCTCTGTGCTGCAGAGTCTGCTAGTATTTTCTCTCTCTCTCTCTCTCTCTCTCTCTCTCTCCCTCTCTCTCTCTCTCTGCCCTTCCCCCATCTCTTTCATAAATACATTTTTTAAAAAGGTCTTCCAATCACCATGCTAATAGCCTAGTAATTCCACTTTTAAAATTCTTTTCTTTGGAAATGCCCTGAATAGAAAAAGGAAAATACAATATGTACAAGATAGCTATGATAGGATTATTTATAAATGAAAATCAAAGATACCATGAATAGTAATACAATTAAATATATGATAGCATATGATGAAATGTTGTATAAGCATTAAAAATAAATGTTCAAATAATTAAAAAGAAATATTTACTATGAAAAAAGAAATTATTTATGTTACACTCACCAAACAGTGGCAGGAAACAAGATTGAATGTAAAAACATAAAAATAGTGTAACAATAAATAAATACAGGTATATGAAATAAATAAGTCGTGATAGTAATAAATTTGAAAATGCTCAAAGGTGAAAGATTAGTAAGAAGAAAAAGCCAAAGTGTTAACTATTATTAGATGATGGAAATGTGGGAGACTTTTACTCCTCTTAGAAATAGTTCTATAATTTTATGGGGCGCCTGGGTGGCGCAGTCGGTTAAGCGTCCGACTTCAGCCACGTCACGATCTCGCGGTCCGTGAGTTCGAGCCCCGCGTCAGGCTCTGGGCTGATGGCTCAGAGCCTGGAGCCTGTTTCCGATTCTGTGTCTCCCTCTCTCTCTGCCCCTCCCCCATTCATGCTCTGTCTCTCTCTGTCCCAAAAATAAATAAACGTTGAAAAAAAAATTTAGAAATAGTTCTATAATTTTAAAATTATCAACATCTCTAAGTTTTAAAGTACTTTGTAAAAGCTCTAAAAAGTTAAGTGAAAATGAAGTGCAGGTATTTGGCCTCAACAGCCATGATTCGGATTCCTGGACCCGGGGTCCAGCCTGGGAACCTGCACCAACAGCAGTCACCCCAGCTCGTTCTGTGATAAAGCGTCTGGGGCCCACATTTGGAGAAATACTGACATCACTCAATTAAGACTCATTGCCATTCATATCTCTGTTGTGAAACTTACATAGACAGGGCCTTGGCTTCTTCCATGTCTTCTGCCTCAGATGCCCTTCTCAGCCTCTGGAGACCTTCCTTTGCCTGCAGGGCCCACTCAAATCCCCCAGATAATGAACTGCCTCCTCTTTTACTCAAAATGTGAATATATCTTTCTATTTTGTCTTCTTGGGTGTTTTACTCCTCTCTGGGCCTTGAAACCAAGATCAAGGGACCATGTCTGATTTCGTATCTGTCCTCACTACAGTTAGCACCATCCTAGCACAAAGCCGGGAGTCCACAAATATATGGGTGCAATGGAAGCAAATGACCCTATGCCCCGCCTCTGAGGAAATCAGAGCCCTATGTCCCTGCCACTCTGCTGAATCCCTCTGAGATGTAGAGTCCTATTTGGTTGTCTTGGCTCATTGGACACGGTGAGAAGAAATAGCTTCCTCTAAAGCAGTGATTCTCCACAGGAGCAATTTTGCCTCCTGGGAGACGTTTGGCAATGATCGGAAACATTTTTGCTTGTCATAGCTGGAGAGGTGCTACTGGCATCTAGTGGGTGGAGGCCAGGAATGCCGAACATCCTGTGATGCATAGGTCAGCCTCTCACATCGTGGAATTATCCAACCTGAAATGTCAAAGTGCTGAGGTTGGGAAACCCTGCTCTAAAGCACCAGCCTGGCCAGTAATAGACAGCGATGGCTCAAGCATATCTGTCAGGTTCCCATAGAGAGGTGTGAGCAGGGGGAGGGAACCAGGAAGAGATGTTGAGGCACCCACGTCCTAGGAACAGAGGAAAGCTCTTACACCCTAAGCCTGAAAGGTGGGTTAGGGGCAGTGTCACTAGAGCTGGAAGAGGAGCCACCCAATAGGAGCCGGGCTCACAGTGAGCCACACCATTGCTTGGAGAAACACCCTGACCTCTCTCCCTCTTCCCACTCTCCAGCCTCTTGCTGATGTCTTCCATCCGCCAAGTATAGCCAGAAGCCAGGAAGCAAGGAATACTGAGAGATGCAATGGGTCTGGCCCCCCAGGGAAGAAAGTCAGGGGGACAGAAGAAGAGTAAAGAGGAGGGAATTTCCTATGGAAATAATCAAGACGCTAAGTATATTGGCCCCAGATCTGAGTCCTGTCTAGGGCCCTGTTGAAAAGGAATGTAAACTCCAAAGGTTAAGCAGAAATTCCCAGGACTGACAGTCTTCTCTTCAGACCCATCCCATGCTGTGGACGTTGTGTCATGCTCCCCCAGCATGTACATGCCAGTGGAATTTTATAGGAGACTCCTCACCTCATTTGACTTTTGTCTCAACCAGATCTGGCACCACTCCTTCTACAATGAGCTGCGGGTAGCACCTGAGGAACACCCCACCCTGCTCACAGAGGCCCCCCTAAATCCCAAGGCCAACAGGGAGAAGATGACCCAGGTAAGAGGCCAAGAAGTCTTAAGCATGACACAAGAAAGCAGCATGGATCCCTTCTCCCTTTCACACATCAGTGCAGCAAAAATTTTTGAGGACATGCTATGTGTGTAGTCGATGTCAGGCCCTATGGGAGGTGGGGTGGCGTAAATAGGCACAGCCCTTGCCCTAAATAAGGTTACAAACCATCCCATGAGCCAAGAGGTGCTGTGATTTCTGCCAGATCATCCTTCATTCTTCGTTGTCCTTTCAGATCATGTTTGAGACCTTCAATGTCCCTGCCATGTATGTCGCCATTCAAGCTGTGCTCTCTCTCTATGCTTCTGGCCGCACAACAGGTGAGCAGCCTGTAATCTGATCCCTTCCTGACTTGATGTGGGGGGGCAGGTGCTGTAGAGAAAGCTGGGCTCCTGCAGAAGTTCCTGCTCAGAAGAATCAAAGGGACAGTCAAAGTCCAGGGAAAACCCTGCTTAGGGATAGCAGAAGGGAAGCCCATGTGGAATGCATTCAGGTCTACCCAGTAGAGCTGACAAGAATTTATATGAACGAAGCATGACAAGTACATCCAGCGAGGGCTGTTTCCCTCACAGCAGTCAGTCCCTGAGCTCACATACACTTTCTAGCAGTATTGGAATGTTTCTGCTCATGCGCCTGTGATGGTGGACATGTATGTGCCCTTGGTATAGAAGGGTGCTCAGGGAAACAGAAGGAACTTCAAGATAGAGCAATTTGTAATGGGGACTCGATAACTTCCATGAACATTGTTCAACATTCATTCATTCAAGTATTCATTGATTCAATGATTGATTGATCGATTCATTCATTCATTCTTCAGACATTTCCCATTACTCCCTACCAGGTGCCAAAGACTGCACCAGGCCATGGGCATACAGTGACAAATGAGACAGCCCTGCCATCCCAGAGCTAATGGTCTAGTGGGGGAGAGGCAAAATGAAAAGATTGTTTCACTGCTGATGACAAGGACAGTGATGGGGAATGTATGATGGTTCTATAATTCACTTATTTGTTTGACCATTTCTCTACTGCTGGACTTTTAGGTTGTCTCCAGTTTTTATTTTTTATTATAAAATATGCTGTGATCAGCATCCTTGTACAAGTGTAAACTACCGGTCTCTGGATGTTTATTTTGTATCGGGCCCTGACTGAGCCATCTTATTAGCTCTGGCCATGTCTCAGTTGATTCTCTTGGGTCTTCTAGGTATACAGCCTCACCATCTGTAAATAATGACAATTCTGTTTCTTTTTGATAATACCTCTTATTTCTATTTTCTGTCATATTGCATTGGCTAGAACATCCTCAACTGTATTAAATAATAATGATACAATAATAATATTAGTGTTTCTCCATAGATTATGATATGGATTGAGATTTATTATCGTGTTGAAAAGCTCATTTCCCTCCATGGTTTAATAAGTTTCATCAGTCAAGAATGTTATTTTTTTTTAATTGGATGGTTTTTGTGGTCCCTTCCAGATCTCACATTCTCCATGCGTGTGCATATGTGTTAGTTTAATGCCAGAAGGATGTGCAAATTATCCAGTCTCCTTAAAGAATGTGCAATTGAGATGCACATTGACAAGTATGCATTACTATGAAAGTGTTTTAAGGAATACAAGAAGGGAAGATGTTTTACTTGCCTTCCAGAAAGCTACCTTCTCATTTTGGAGAATGAATTGATGTACACAAAAAATATTACTATTGATCCTTATGGTGGGTGAATTTTCTTAGCTGCTAAAGAAAAGTATGGTAATTGAGGATCATTTGGCAACTGGTCCCAGAAAGATGAAAGACAAGAAGTTTTCATGGGTCCTATCCCTCTGTCCATAGGCATCGTGCTGGATTCGGGGGATGGCGTCACCCACAATGTCCCCATCTATGAGGGCTACGCACTGCCCCATGCCATCATGCGTCTTGACCTGGCTGGCCGTGACCTCACTGACTACCTCATGAAGATTCTCACAGAAAGAGGCTATTCCTTTGTGACCACAGGTATCCAGCCCCTTCCCTGATTCTCACTTGAGCTCAGAATGAAATCTGATCTAGGACCAGGTGTTCTTTGATGAGAAGTCTGTGGCCCCCTGCCCTCAAACTCTCCTGGGATAGATGAGGAGGCCCCTAGGCTGGGGCTGGGCCTCTGGACAAGACCAGGTAGTCAAGGCAGCCTTATTTATGGAGGAAGGTTCCCAACCAAGTTGCCCTTGGGAGGACGACAAACCCTCCTAAGTGCCCTTTCAGAGCATTCCCTGCTTCCCCAGGGACCTGCTACCTCTGTCCACATCCACACCAGGATCAGAGATGGTTTTTACAGTGCTAAATGGTAGCAAAAATCTGATGATGCATTTTGTGTCTTAGGGGCATTTGTGGTTTGTCTGAGGACACATGGAATAAATAAGGTCTGAATTTCTAAGGGGAAGTTGTCATGCCTCAGTGGCCACCCTGGACAAGAGGAGATCTTAGGCAGGGCCCTTCCTAGATTCTGTAAGATCACAGCAGATTCTCCTACATCTAGCTGGAAATGTGTCCTGTAAGGCCCTCGGGAAGCCCTGTAGCTTTGTCAGGGCAGAGTAAAGATGGCAAGGAGAAAAGCCCATGCGAAGTTTTGCCTGGGAATCAAGATTTTGAACTTGCACTTTAGGAAGAGGAATGAAAAATTAACATTTATCCTAAGAGTGAATTCAGAGTAGAGGAGGAGGTTTTCACGGAGATCAAAATAGGACAAACTAACAGAACAGAGTATCTGCTTTCTGTCATTTCTCCTCTTACTAGCTGAGCGAGAAATTGTGCGAGACATCAAGGAGAAGTTGTGCTATGTCGCCCTGGACTTTGAGAACGAGATGGCCACAGCAGCCTCCTCTTCCTCCCTGGAGAAGAGCTATGAGCTGCCAGATGGGCAGGTCATTACCATTGGCAATGAGCGCTTCCGCTGCCCTGAGACCCTCTTCCAGCCTTCTTTCATAGGTGAGGTGTTGCCCACTGTCCCTGCTAATCGAGAGCGGGGATGGGGAGGGTGAGGTAGAGGGGTGGGGGGACGGAGGGAGAAACACCAGGAGCCGTGCACACTTTGTTTATGGTTTATACATAGCCCACATTTTTCCAAGAAGAACCAAAAACACATCAACAATACAACTAGATAAAATCTAATTTTTTTAATGTTTATTTCTTTTTGAGAGAGAGAGACAGACAGAGTGCAAGTGGAGGAGGGGCAGAGAGAGAGGGAGACACAGAATCTGAAGCAGACTCCAGGCCCTGATCTGTCGGCACAGAGCTCGATGCAGGGTTCAAACTCATGAATCGGGAGATCATGAACTGAGCCAAAGTCGGACGGTCAACCGACTGAGCCACCCAGGTGCCCCGATAAAATCTGATTTTAAATAAAAGTATAGGAAAATCAAAATAAAGGAAAAGCAGAACAGGGAATATAACATAAAACTAAGAATAAGGTTAATACACAAGACACTTCTTGGATGGCCCAACATTTAGGTCACTGGGACCAAAACCCACAGTGGTAAACAGAATGGGTCTGGGGGCAGACCTGGTCTCAAGTCCTGATTCTGCCCCTTCAGACCCTGTCACCTTGGATGTGTTACCTTCTTCAAACCTCAGTTTCCTCATCTGTAAAGTATAAATAATGATAGTACCTACCAGATAGGGTTACAACAAGGATTAAATAAGAGAATATTTAATACAAGGACAACTACTTTTTTCGAGGAGTGTATAAGAAGAGATGGGCCTGTGAGCAAATGCTGATAGATGGTGTAGTGTTACATACCAACGCACAAAGTGATAGAAGCCTAGGAAACCAGTGAAGGCTTCTTAGAGAAGGTGAACATTTGAACAGAATCTTGAAGAATGAGTATCATTTGATGGTATCTGGGGACGGAAGGAGTGCAGGATGGGAATGGCCTACAAGGAAGATGGAAGGCTACCTATAAAGACAAGGAAGTGTGAAAGGTCATGTTCTATTTGGGACATGATGGGAGAAGTAGGGGTGTGTGTGTGTGTGTGTGTGTGTGTGTGTGTGTTTGCACACAGAGGAAACTGGAAGGAGTTGCCAGACCCCACGAAGAGCATGGTGTTTAATCATACTAACAATGAAGATCCCTGCAAGTTTTTAGCTGGCAGTGTAGTAGGGTCAGGTTTGTGTTTCAGGAAGATTCCTCTGACCTCAGTGTGAAATTCTGTCACGTGGGGAAACTACTAGAGGTGGGGGAGACTAGGTAGGTGGGCACGAGCTGGTTGGGCATGCAGGCCTTTCACTGTGGAAAGTCTTGGTGCCAGGCGAAGGTAGCTAGATGTAACCTGTAGATTAGGGGGCTGTCAAAGATGATATGATGGGTATATCCATGCAGTGGAATACTGTTTAGCAATAAAAGAGAATAAAGAACTGACGCAGCCTCTAACATGGATGAACCTTGAAAACATTATATGAAATGTTAACATTAACATAACATTAAGTGAAAGGCTCCAGACACAAAAGGCTACGTATTATATGATTCCATTTATGTGAAATGCCCAAAGCAGGCAAATCTACAGAGACAGAAAATAAATTCGTGGTTATCTAGGGCTGGGCAAGGGGTGACAGGGGAGATGGCAGTGTCTGCTAATGGGGACAGCGTTTCTTTTTGGGGTGTTAAAAATGTTCTGAAATTAGGTTTTGGAAATTAGAGTTTGCACAATCTGTGAGTATACTAAAAGCCACTGAACTCTAAAGGGGTGAAAACTAGGATATATGAATTCTAGCTCAATAAGGCTTGAAAAAAGACGACACAGTGGAATGTTCCCTTAGAAATATATCTCGGGTGGGGCTCCTGGGTGGCTCGGTTGGTTAGGCATCTGACTCTTGATTTCAGCTCAGGTCATGTTCTCACACCGTGTGAGTTCAAGCTCCACATCAGGCTCTGTGCTGTCAGAAGCACAGAAGCCTGTGCTTCAGATTCTCTCTCTCTGCCCCTCCTCCTCTAGCATTCTTTCTCTCTCAAGATAAATAAACTTAAAAAAAAAGAAAAAGAAATGTATCTTGGGTGAAAAATGTGACAGGTCAGTCAGAACAGGAAGAACCACTGGCCAGTTAGAGGTCTAATCCTGGGAGGTGATTAAGGGTGTGTACTAAGGTCGCTGCAACAACAGAAGGGTCACTTGAGGAGCTGAAAGTGTGGGTATTTATGACGTGATGGATGTTGACAAGATACTATGACTTGTACTAGGCATGGAGTCTGCCGGGATTCATGAAACCACCTACAATTCCATCATGAAATGTGACATCGATATCCGCAAGGACTTATATGCCAACAATGTCCTCTCCGGGGGCACTACCATGTACCCTGGCATTGCTGACAGGATGCAGAAGGAGATCACAGCCCTGGCCCCCAGCACCATGAAGATCAAGGTGGGTCCTGTCCCAGTTCCCTCCACCCTTTGGGAAAATACAAAGGTCCCAAAGACCTGCCTACTTGGGAGATGCTCCAAGTCTGTCTGCCAGGCCCATAGCTTGGTGGTCTCCTGGGCTCAGCATCGTCCTGGTCTAGGGCAGATTTCATCTCAGGGGATTATGCTCCTTGGGCACTGGTGAGCTGGAGACATGTTTAGCATGGGATCTCAAATGTAATCACGTGATGTCATATGAGAAGGGGGTGAAAGAGCTTGGGATGAGAATATTGCGGGGGCTGAGGATGCAATCAGGAGGAGGGAAATAGAGGGAAAGAAAAGAAGGAAGCAATACTACAGCATCTTTAGACTTTAAAAGGGCTGTGCTGCCCCAGAGGAGGGTCAAAGATTTGGAGAGAAAGTGTGGCGTGGGTCGGGCTGCTGGCTCACTCACAGACACATCACTTGATTCCTGGGCAGCCTTTGATCTGTTGTCTCCTCTTGGTTCCGGTCCTCCCCATGTGGCTGCTCACCAGGGCGGCTCACCTCACAGGCCTCATCAGAACAGGGGCCCCCACCTGTCTTCTGCTTCTCCCCAGCCTCTGGTCCCCAACAACCATACAGAGCTTTTAGGGCTTCTAGGAGATTTGCTGCTAGCAGGTTTAGAAAAAGAGTTGGGAATTGAATACAGATAATGAATAGATTAAAAGTTACAAAGTCTCACAGTCAAGGTGGTCTCTGGGAGTAGGCCTGATCTGAGGAAATGTGTTCTAAGAACCTTTTTCACAAAGGAGGGCTACCCTAGGCCTTCCCCCTTTCTGGCATATGGTGCTCAGCACAGGGAAGCAGAGTAGGTCATCGGGAGCCACTGGAGCCACCGTACTTACTAAGGCCTGCCATACCGGGGCATTGTGCCAGGGCTGGGGCAGGGGCTTTTTACCAGGACCATGTGTCAGGATCCCACACCTCGCCTCGCCCCCAGATTCTGGCTCAACAGATTTGGGGTGTCCCATCACCTACATTGATAAACGAACACCAGCGTTTTGTTGCATATCCCAATTTGTGAGCCACTGCCCTGAGTGATTCGTAGACATGATCACTGAGAGGGTGACTTAAATAAGACAAGAGGAGGGGAAAGGGCACTTGAAGCAGGAAAAATGCAGAGCACAAAGGTTCCCCATGGTGTGTGTATGCAGGGACAAACACCCCCAGCTAAACTGGACAGCAGGATTTGTACAGAAGAATTGGGGAGACGAGACAGGCTGCAAGGATGTGGAAGAAGAGATGTGAGACCAAGGACACCAGCCCAGGACAGCCCAGTGTTTTCTCACAACCAGAGTGGCGCAGCAATAAAGTGGCCATGCTGTCCTTGAGGTGTCAGTCCAAAGAGTGACCAAGTGACTTTTGTCTGACTGAATAATAAGATAACTTCTAAAGACTCTTCTTCCTCTCCAATTCCATGATCTCTGCAATTTAGGAAATATGTAGAGAGAGCCTAAGTAGACAAAAAAAAAAAAAAAAAAAAATCCAGTGTCTGGTTTCTTCTAGCACTGAATTCTTAGACCATTTAATAGCAGTCTTTCTGGACCTGCTTTTAGGTGGAGTTTAAAATTGTTTGACAGGACAACCAATTTCTAAAGGCTAAGCTCAGGACTTGCAGGGGCAAGGATGAACCGTGTGTGTATGAACTTGAGAACTTGTCAGATATAAGTGGCTGTTGACAGCTGAAGCTCAAGACAGGGTGTGAGTGGACCGGCTGGCTCAGGATTGGAAGACTCAGACTGGCTGAGCCGCCCTTGCATCCCAACTCCAGGCAGGAACAGAGCAGCACTTTCCCTGCAGGTGTTTGCACGGGTCATCTATGGCTGAGGCACAAGCAACTGCGAAATCCCAGGGACATAACACTAAGTGTTTGTTGCTTGTGCATCTGCAGGTCAGCTGGGAGTCGGCCAATCTAAGTCAGGCCCGGCTAGGCAGCCCTGCAGGTCTAGCCAGCTCAGGTCAGGTCCATATCTCATTGTGGGGCCCAGGCTGAAGGGCCAGCAGCTTCCCAAGGGAAGCCCTTCCCCTGAAGGTGGCAGAGGCACAAGAGAGCCTGCCCGGCTGCATGCCTGAAGCGCATTTCAAGCTCCCGTTTGTATCACGTCTGCCTAAGTCCCATTGGTCAAAGCAAATACAAGGCCCAGACCAAAGCCACAGGGTGAAGCAACGCATCCTTCCCATGGGGGCGGGGTGGGGAGAGGGAGGGACAAAGATCTGGGCAACAATCTAATCTACCACAAGGTTTACCCTGTTTGTTTCTGACCGTGCAGCTGTCCTTACCTGGGGCAGCCCGCTCTGTAATGAGAGGATTCCCAGACCACCTCGCTCTTCCCTTGGGGACTGACGGTGATTCACCACATTTATTCTTTGCAGATTATTGCTCCCCCAGAGCGGAAGTACTCAGTCTGGATTGGAGGCTCCATCCTGGCTTCTCTCTCCACCTTTCAGCAGATGTGGATCAGCAAGCCTGAGTATGATGAGGCAGGGCCCTCCATTGTCCACAGGAAGTGCTTCTAAAGTCAGAACAGATTCTCTGGGGATCCCCTTGAGACTGCTCTGTTACTAATCATGAAATATTAAAACCTGCAAGCCTTACTTCTCTGCGTGGGGCTTTTTCTCTCCTCCCCCCTGGGCTTTTACATGGTGCTAAGGACTTTTCACCACACAATGATCCTGTGAGATACACATATCCCCATATTATGGATGAGGAAATTGAGGCTCAGAGAAGTTAAGGACTTGCTGAAGACCACAGAACCAAGATTAAAATCCAAGTGTGTCTAACTCTAAAGCTAGTACTCTCACTCTACTACCTTGTTTCCTTTTCCTTCAACATGAGTAAGAATGAGGGCTAGATGACTCTTGGGGGGGGGGCGTGTTAAGAAACAAAGGCTTTCAGAGATGTACATCCTTTTACTCAAGGGCAAGACACAGAGAACATGAACACAAAGAGAAACACAAGGATTATAGGGTGTGACATATGAATGGTTCAAACACAATGTTTGAACTTGTGTGGAGGAAGGTCATAGTGGCTTAAGGTCTCTATGAAGTCCTTTGTTATTGAGCATTAGGCTTATCTTGCCCCGAAGCTAAGAAAGGAGTAACATTCTTAGGAAGAATATGTTTTTCTTTCTTTTTCTCCTTTCCTCCTTCCTCTTCTTCTTCTCCCCTTCCCCCTTCTTGCTCTTCCCCTCCCCCCTTTTTCTTCTCCTTCTCTTCCTTCTGCTCCTCCTCCTCCTTCTTCTCTCTCTCTCTCTCATTCTCTTTCTCTTTTGTTACTTGCTCCCCACTCTCTGCCCTCGGTCGATTCTGTTTAATTTCACAAGTATTGACTGAATTTTCAGCATCTGCTATTACTGGGTAAGCCCACATGGAATTTATGTATCCAGCAAAGATGATTCCTGCCCATCAAAGTCTCACTGCATAAAGTGGGAGAAGACATATGCAAGACAATGATTTGAGGTGAAATGGAAGCACCCACAGAGTACTACGAGAAAGTAAGAGATGATAATGATAGCTAACGTTGGTTGTGTGCTTACAATACACGCGGCCCTAGGTTAAGGGCTTTACAATGATTTCCTCATTTGCTCTTCACCGTAACACTATTAGCCGGTACTAGTATCATTCCCATTTTACAGCTAGTTTACAAACTAACTCACTCGCCTAGCAAGTTAAGAGCAGAACTAGATCCCCACTTTTGCCTGGCACACCCTTCACTCTGCCTACCCAAGTCCCATCCTTGCCGCCCCTGAGCAGATCCCACTTGGCTGGGAGCCTTCCCAGACACACTTACTTGGAGACAGTGGACCCCAGTGGAGGTGCACAGACCTCAATGTCAGGCACTCTTCCTCCACCATCCCCACACTTGTCCTCTGGGGTGGAGAAGCATGTTTTGCAAAAATCCTTAGTGGACTCATGTTTTAGGACAGGTTTCCCAGAAGCAGACCCCGAAGTAAGGCTACACAGGCAAGCGGTTTATTAAGGAAGCGCTCACAGGGGAAACCAGTGAGCAGAATCAGAGAAGCAGAACAAAAATGGAGAGGAAGAGCAGCAGGGGAGCTCTCAAAGTCCCCCAGAGGGTGGCCTCACCCTGATTCCCAGGCAGCTGGGTGTGAAAGCCTGACCGGATACAAGTGGGCTTTCACACGAGCCTATCAGTGATGAGTGAAGATGCACTCTGGGGGGGGGGGGGGGGGAGGAGGGGAGGTAAAGTCCCAGGCTTTCCACCTGTGCTGGGAAAGGGCTTCAGTAGCATGAGGACAGTATTGCAAAGAAAAGCTGTCGGCACTGGCTGTTGGGAGAGAGAGCAAGGGGAGGAGGCCAGAGGGAGTCATACACACACACACACACACACAGGGTCCGAGGAAATGTGGAGCACTGACCATCCCTGCTGCAGAGGGGTGCATCAGAATCTCCATGTGGGGAAAGACAGGGAAGCTGACTGGTTGTTCCCCACCCAGTCTTGCCCCACTTCAAGAAGTGCTATCCTAGAAGTCTTCAGTGGAAGTCAAACTATGGGCTGATAGTGAGGGGGACATGGGTGGGTGACATGGCTTGAGGAGAGATGAAATACATCAGGAAATCAACTAAAGATAAATATAGCAATAATGTCCCAGGCACAGAAGGCCAAGCTGAAGGCAGCCATCACTTACCACGTAATGTGTACTGGGTGGTAACTGTGTGGCGGGAGGTAAGTGCTGCTTGTGGATTATCTTTCTTAACCCTCACCCCTGGCTATCTGACCGCTCCCTAAATGCCTCCTAACCGCTCCCTAAATGCCTCCCTTTATGATTAGGTATATCAGTCAGAGTGCATTCAAGGGAGCAGAGCCATCATGCACATTATGGGAAGAAGGGGTTTATTATAGGAATGAGACTTTACCTGAAGGTGGGAATAGCTGGGGAAGTGAAGTTCTGGAAACAACTGTAGGATGATCAGGAAGGAGACACTAGGGCTTTGAGGACAAGCTGGGATCTCTCTGTGAACTCATCTGTCTGTCACAGTATCTGAAAGACATCTCCCCAGACGATGGCTAAGGCTCTGCCTTCTGAATCTTATACCTGGGCCTCTTTTGGCCGACTCTAACTCAAAGCCCTGTCAGGAGAGAATTCTAGAAGCATACTTCCCGGCTTAACCAAACTGACTTAGCATCATCTAGCACATTAGAAAATCTTCGATGTAGATGAGACTATAACTGACCAGATATCCGAGCAGCAAAAGAAAGTCAGGGTCACATTGGCATATGTTTACCTTCTTATTTTTTGTGGCTATGTTGTAGCATTTTTGTAATATGGGTCTGTATCTATTTGTCACAATAGCACTTACAAACATTTGAAAACAGTAAATCCTTCAGAGCTGTACTCTAAGGACTAGAAAGAGTGCCTGATAACATAGTAGATGCTCGGCAAAAATTGGGTGAAGAAATGGATGCTGAATGACAAGAGTCCGTGTAGTGTAATCAACCCTTGTTCATACATCCCAGCAGATATCTGACAAACTCTAGGAGCGTAAAGCGGCCTCATTCCTGTAGACAAGTAGGATGTAATTCTGTTCACCAAGACACTGCTGCTTTTTGTGTTCTGGCCATCACCTGAGGGGGGATGAAAACACCCTGTTTGCTCCTTCTAGGAGGGACCGATCACTACCTTTTTGGGTGTCTTCCTTGCTCATGATGATCCCTTTAATCGCCTTCCTTCTTTATGCACGGGGTGGGGCAAAATACTCATGTTCATTCCATGAGAACTTCATTTGGGGCACAGCTGGGCCAATTAGATTCTCTCTCTTGGGAATTTGGAATTAGGACCAAGAAATATATGAATCCATGATATAACATAATAACGAACACTACAAAATAAAAGGGAATAGAGGGGTCATCACTGATATTGGGACAACTGACAGGCAATTTAGGCCATTTTAGTTTTTTACTTATAGTGAACACCAAGGAAATTTGAAAGCTTTTTAAAAGCAAGGAACAGAATGAGAGAAAATATTCATAAAGGAGTTTATATCCAGAATGAACAAAGAACAGTAAGTAAAAGACAGATAGCCAATAGAAAAGCGGGCACAGGACTTGACTAGGTCCTCCAAAACAGAAGTTACCGATATAGCCAATAAACATAGGAAAGAGTGTTTCACTTCGTAAATCATCAGGAGAATGCAGGTG
Organism: Felis catus; assembly: GCF_018350175.1. NCBI lineage: Eukaryota > Metazoa > Chordata > Mammalia > Carnivora > Felidae > Felis > Felis catus. Next base: position 90,142,949 of record NC_058370.1, read on the forward strand.
AAAACTATCTACAGCATATTGGACAAAATGAAAAGGCTGACAATACCAAATGTTGTTAAGAATATAGGATGACCAAAAAAAAAAAAAAACAAAGAATATAGGATGACCACAGCGCTCACCCATGATGGTGCGAGTCGATTGGGACAAACACTATAAAAACTATCTACTGTTTGGGAATATTTACTAATGCTGAACATACAAATAACCTATCACATAGCAATTCCACTCACAGGTAATTATCCAAGAAGACTGCATGCTTAACTTCACCAAAAGACATATTCAAGAATATTCATAGCAACCCTATTCATAATAGCCCAAATCTAGAAACTCATAAATGTCCATTGATAGTAGAATGGAGAAAATACATAGTGGTATAGTGACATATTGGAATACTACACAGAAATGAGAATGAACTACAGTTACATATATAGCATGGATAAATCTCATAGATACTAGGTTGAATAAAAGAAATACTATATGATTCCATTTATCTAAAAAACAGGCAAAACTATTGTCTGCTCTTAGAAGTCAGGCTATGGATTATTTGGGATGGGTAGTAACTGGCAGGGCAAATGGATTCAGGAGATACTAGCAATGCTCTATTTCTTTATCTGAATCCAAGGAACATTTTCAGTTTGTGAGAAATTCATTAAACTGTACACTTATGATGCATGCGCTTTTCTTTACTACTTATTACACTTTACTATAAAGTCTAAAAAAATTATAACTTTTAGGAACAGGTTAGTTGCCTGTCTGCACCTAAAGTGGCCGACAACATCGTCATTTAACTTTCCTGATATCCCAGATGGCAGTGAGGGCAGGGAAACATTGGGGGCTCAGAGAGCCTCTCAAACTTGTTTGGATGAATATTTTCCAAGTCTGAGTTTACATAGCTAAAGAAATGTAAGCAATGATTTGACACGGAGGTGCCTGTGAGAGTAGGAGCAGAGGATGGGACTGACTTTAGCTGTTCCCGTATCTATCAGTGCTCCATCCAGGTTATCCTAAATAAATTTATAATCTATATTTAAAAATAATGTGCTTAATAAATGAACATCACTTCAATCATCTCATATAAACATCAGTATAAGAAAAGGTCCCGTGCTTGCTATGCAAGACAGGTGTCCCAGCCACGAACCCTTCCCCAACCCCTCGCAATCTGATCCCCATTTCCTAAAACCTCCCCCCCTCTAAGGTGTTGCCTGAAGGCCGTTTTAACTGTTGGACTCCTGGTTTGACTCTTGTGGTTTCAACGATGGAAAGTGGAAATACCCTCTGACAACATTTCATAACTCGTTAGTTCTGAGGTCGTTATGACAACGGGGTGGTGGTGGCAGGACAAAGCCAGTCAAGGCCTCACCGGGTGCAGCAGCTCAGAACTGTCCCTGACCCTCCACAGAGCACAGGTCTCCACCGACGGCAAGACTCCAGGTTTATACACCAGCCAAGTCTCTCTCTACTCTGGCTCTGCTCATCCTTTTGCAAATCCCACTCAGATTCCCCACCGCCCCACGCTGGCCTGCAACTCACCCTCGCCGTGGTTCACACCCACAGAGCCCAATCTACGTTTTAAACGAGTTCCACTCACATCCTGAGCCTCCACCCACTTTATCCTAATGGGATTTTTGGCTGCTGTGCAAATCGACCGAGTGAACGTTTATTTCATTCAAGAGACAAAATACGAGGTGGGATGTAATGAACTAATTTGTTGATTTATTCAGTCATGTGCCAGCATTGTGCTGCGCGTCACCGTGAATGGGAAAAAGTTAACTTGTGTACATCATCAGATTGCGTCATTTTCCTGCTTAAAATAGTCCAATTTCTACCCAAGTTAGAATAAAAAGCAAACACCTGGAAAAGCCTCGTTTAAAATTACAATTACTTTGTCTTTAGTTATGACTTATTTGAAAGTTACACAAAAATACAAAGGTGAGGAGCTTGCTGAGCGTACGTCTCTTTCACAATGTTGCTCTTCCGACGAACAGCGAGACGGCGAGCCTCCCAGACAACCGCAGTTACTAACGCTCCGGCACCCCCGCACTGGAAGTCTTTTCCACCTAGCGTTGCTTTGCTACAAATTTCGCGAGAACACAGGGGTCCCTTCGGCCCCTCCCCGCGCGGCCAGCTGAACTCCACCCACTTCTTGCCCGGCGATCTCCTGACGTCATAGGCGCGCCGGAGCGCTTGCACAGCGGAGCCGGGGGCGGAAGTGCTCTCCGCGGAAGTGATAATTGCGCGAGTCGTGGGTGGGATGACCGCGGGTCAGCTCCTTCGAAGGCTGTTGCGAACACCTTCCAGTTCCATGGCTCAGAGCCGAATCGGTGGCGTGTCCCCCTCCAGGGGCATGCACGCGAAGCGCGGGCCTCGAAAGCTCTCCATCGAAGGAAATATTGGTAAGGGCCGGAAAGTGGCTACCAAGCCTTTGCCTCCCCCGAGCTGGTGCCCGAAAGGCTGGGAAAGGGAGCTGGGCCAAGACCACCCTGCCCCCGCGACCTGATGTGACGGGGCCTTTCCCTTCCCAAAGAGGCCTCTTTGATTTTTAGGATGTCAGGCCTCAGTACTCTCCCACAGTCACGAAGTCCGTAGATAGCCAGGAGTTCCACCAGCTTGTTCTGATCGCAATAAATGCGACAAGGAGCAGGGTGTAATTTCTTTTGTTCTCCTAAAATAGGGATGTCGGATTTGGGGGGGCTGGTGAAGTGCCATTTAAAATAGGATTTCAGATTTTAGTATGTGTGTGTGTGTCCTATGCAATATTTGGGACATGCATGAGAAAAAATTATTATCTATCTACAATTAAAATTTACTGGCGTCCTGTATTTTATCTGGTAGCCCTACCCTGAGAGTTCTTAAAGTTCAGTCATTCAGATACCACTTACAGTAATTTTGCCATGTCTCTCTTCTAGTCCCATATAATGTAACATTTTTCTTAGGAGAAACTCACTTTTTAAACTTAAAACATGTTTTAAAAGTAACTGTTACAAGAGTAGAGACCCGGTATGTTAGATAAAAAGAAACCAAAAAAACCAAATGAAAGCATAACACTTCGATTTTTTTTTTTTTTTTTTTTTTTTTTTTTTTACTGTTTATTTATTATTGAGAGAGAGCATGAGCAGGGGAGGGACAGAGAGAGAGGGAGACATAGAATCCGAAGCAGGCTCCAGGTTCTGAGCTGTCAGCACAGAGCCTGACGCGGGGCTCGAATGCACAAACTGTGAGATCATGACCTGAGCCGAAGTCGGGCGCTTAACCGACTGAGCCACTCAGGCGCCCCTGCTTCAGTTTAACGTTATTAAGTTCTGACTTGATGCTTTTACCTGCTGAGGTGCTGAATAAGTGTTGAAAATTGAAGACAGCCTAGAAGCCAACTGAGAATTCCTCATTTTATTCATTCGACAAATAACCCTTTGAGCAACTTCCGTATGCTAACACTGTTCTTAACCCTGAGGATATAGCACTGAACAGAACAAATAAAAATCTCTGCTCTCACGGAACTCTAGTAGAGGTAAATAATAAACAGTATGAATTAAGTAAACAATATATTAGATAGTAATGAATGTGATGGGAGAAAATTCAGGGGTGAGAGATTGAGGGAGGTTGCAGTTTTAAATAGGTTCGTCAAGACAGGCCTCACTGAGAAGGTGACATTGAAGCAACAACCAGAAGAAAGCGATGAAACCATGTGGATAACTGGGAGACTCTTCCAGGCAGAGGGAAGACCAAGTGCAAAGGCCCTAAGGTGGATAGCGTGTTCAGGGAACAAGAAGAAAGCTGTTGTGGCTGGAGTGGAGTAAGCAAGGGGGAGAATGGGAGGAGATGAGGTCCAAAGGTAAGGGGTGGCTGGATTGCATAGGCCTTGTAGTCCATGTTGGACTTCTTCTTGCCACTGGAAAAGATTTGCGCTGTCATGTGACATGATTTGACTTAAATTATAAGAAGGTGACTTTAGCTGATATGTTGAAAGTAGGGGTCAGGTGGTTATTGCAATGGTGAGTTGCGGTGAGTTCGAGCAGGGTGGTGACCGTGGAGGTGGTAAGAAGCAGTCGGATTCCAGTTACATTTTAAGGCAGGGCAAACTGGATTTAGTAGCAGATGTGGATGGAGTATGAGGTAAAGAGAGGTCCGTGATCACTCCAATCATTTTGGCCTGAGCAACTCGAAAAATGGGAGTTCCAAATTTTCATAAATGGGAGAAGAATGAGAAGAACAGACTGAGCACAGAGGATGGTTTCAAGATTTTACCTTTAGTCGTGTTAGGTTTTTGTACGCTTGGTAGATATCTGAGTGGAGGTGTTGAAGAGGCAGTTTGATATATACGTCTGGAGTTCAGAGTCTCCCTGGACTGGAGGTATAAATGTAGATGGTGTTTGAAGCCAGGAGACCTTGTTGTGTTGATGGAAAGGACTAAGCCATGGGGCAGTTAGATGGAAGAAGGAATCAGGCAAAAGAAACTGAGAGGGAATGAGCACTGAGGTAGGAGAAAAACCAGAAGAGAATGATGTCTTGGAAGCAAAGCGAAGAAGGTGTTTGGGGAGTGGGAATGTTCAACTGTGTAATGCTGTTTAGGTAATGGAGCTTTTTGGTGAACTTGAGAAGAACGGTTTTTAGGGGCAGTAGGGGTGAAAGTCTGATTGGCATAGGTTCAAGGAGAATGGGAGGTGACAATGGATTCAGACAACTACAAGTTTTCCTAGAAAGGGGAGACATGGGGTGGTAGCTGAAATGGGAAGAAGGTTTGAGGGGGTTGTTTCCATTTTTTTCTTTTTGTAAGAGGTATTGGATCATATTTTTAAGCTGGTGGAAATGGTCTAGTAGAGAGGGCAAAAAAATTCGTGAAGCAGGAGACAGGATATAATTACCGGAGTGATTTTAGTAAGCAAGGAGTGGAATCTCTTGCCGAAGTGGAGAGAGGTTGGCCTAAGCTAGGAGCAGAGTTTATCCCTAGGAACAGTGTGCGTGGCAACATAAATGAGTACTGACTCAAGTAGGTGTGGTGGGAACTTGGGGAAGGTCTTTTGGTTGTTTCCTCGTGAAACGGGAAGAAGGGTCAGCTAAGCAGAGTGGGTGTGAGGAGAGAGGAAAGACATGAATTAGTCTAGTGAGTGAGCAAGAGAAATGTAGAGAGTTGCTAGGCAGCATTAAGGACCCACTTGGACTTAGTGGTCATGGGTTTAAAGTGAGATCAGTCACCACATCTGTGTGTGTTTCTGCAGCCAAATCAGAAACATCAAAAAGATTGAGAAGGGAGGGTCCTGATGGTGTTCAAGATGTTCTGCCTTTGGGAAGCATGCCTCTAAGGGAAGCTCTGTTCTCAGAGCCCACAGAGGTACCAAAGTACTTCACAAAAGAAGTACTTGGACAGGCCATTAGGTGAAGTTTGATTTTCCTGACCAATTTTCCTGACCTTTGCGTCTTAACCTTTGCAGATGGATATGCTTCTGCCTTGGTTTCTCTTGAACCAAGACTTACCGAATATGTGCTATGAGGGTAGACTCACATGTGATACAATTCCTGTCCTTTAAGAAGCTCATAGCCAGGTGGGAGGAGCAGACTTCTAAACATCATTCCTGTACCATGTGATGAGTGCCATGCTTGCTTGGGCATGGAAACTCAGAATCTCTGGGGTAGGAATTCCCAAGGGGGAGATGAGAAAGGAATGTTCCAGGTACAGCAGGTAACACTTGCCAAGGCAAAGCCTGAAGAAACATGCAGTTTTAATAACAGGGATGTACCTGTGTGGCAGAACAAGAGGGTGGAAGGGTAGACTTGCCAGATGTTGAACAATCTTGTGGACCATGCTAGTAGAGGGACCATGCGGGGGAGGGTGCTGAAGATTTGAGGCCGGTATGTGTCACAACCAGATTAATTTTAAAATGGAAATTGGCCGGAATGAACGAATAGGAAGGTCCATAAAACAGGCACTTTCTTTATATGTCTTGTTTGCTGCAGTACCCATAGTGCCTTGTATCATTGCTCTGAGTGAATGAGCAGGAACAGAGTTTGTAGCTAGACTGGTTTTGTGGCTGTTGTTGTAGTAGTGGGAGTGTGGGAAGATGCCGGCCTGGACAGAGGGAATGGAAGGACGGAGAAGAATGGAGTCATTTGAGAGAGATTCTTAGAAGTGAGATTGACAGGACTAGGTGGCCACTTCTAGTATAGAAGATGACAGTGAGGCTTTTAGTTTGGACACTGACTGGAAACTGAAGATGGGAATAAAGGAAGAGGGAGTCTGGGGAGGTAAGAGTGATATGTTTAGTTATCAGGTCCCTCTGAAGCATACAGAGATAGATGTTCTGGGGTAGATTAGGACATGTGCCTGAAATCCAGAGGGATGGGACTGAGCTTTCAGGTATGGAAGTTGTTGATGGTGGGGGTAGCTGTTGAAGCCTTGGAAGTGGATGCACTTGCCCAAGGAAAGTGTGACTAATGACCAGTGGACTGGGGGACCCTGATCTGGCTGTTTCTGGTTTTACCTCCTACAACTCTTCCGTCACCCCACACAGCCTGGTGACTGTCCTCAGGCGGAATTAGTCACTGCCTCCTCTGTGTGCTCCCATAACATTTTGTACCCACAAATGCTGCAGCACTTGACTTCTGCTGAGACCTTCCTTGGGTTGGCTGCTTAGTGTTTTGCTCATCTTGGCATCACCAGCACTTAACCCCTGCCTGACCCATTGTATTCTTTCAGTGTTGACCACATGTTTGGCTCCTGTGCTTTGACATCCACGTGAAAGGTCGTCACTGGTGCCCACGGAAGGAATATGTCAAACTGCTTTACAATCCTAGTCAGGACTGAGCTTGTTCTCTAATCACAGGTGGCATCCCCAAGTAAATGAGTACCCATCCAGGAAACCTGAATAGAGGAAGGGAAACCCTTGTCCTGACTGAAGTTAGATATGTTTAGAGGGGCTTTTCTAGTAGTCCTGCTGCTCCAAGTCTTGTTGATCTGATCCTGTAAGTGCAGACACCCTGCTCATGTGTCTGGTATGAGCTGTGAAGCCATCTGCCACGTGTGATGGAACGTCAGAAACTTGGTGCCTGAACAATGCCTGAAAATCTAAGAAATACTTAGCCTATCTTCTAAGTGTATTCATGGCTACGGTATGTTATTGCCTCCCAAAGCCAGTTATTTTGTAATTACAAACCTCAGTTGAACAAAGGACTACCATATGAAATACTGGCAGTGAGTGATCTCAGACCATTCTCACTTTGGTTTTCAAAGACCCAACCAAAGCAGAAGAAACTTTATCACTTTTCCAGTCTAGAGGCTTGTATATAAAGCAGCGGAGAGAGCTTCCCTAATAGCATGTTTCCTGCATTCTAACATCACTAATGCTCATCTTTTGCTTTTATTGCGTGTAAACAACTGGGCAAAGAATCCTAGCGGAAAAGAGACTATTTATTCTAAACGTTGTATATTGGAGCATTTGTTTCTGTGATTCGCCTCGTTCCATCCATCTCCATTCCTAGGACCTGGCTAGGTACTCAGGATGCAAAGGGAACAAGGCCAGTCTGTGTCTTCAAAAAGCAAGTGGAGAGAGTGATGGGTCAACAAATAATTATAATGTAATACCTTGGTACATCAGAGAAGGCAGTAATTAGCTCTGCCTCCGGGTGACGTGGAGCTGGAGAGAGTTCAGGAGAGTTTCACGGAGAAGGAGGGAGTGAAAGGATGAATCCTATGGTGGGCAAAGTGGGGGAGGAAGGTGTTCCAGACCAGTGAGGGTCTCATGCTGAACAGAGCGGTTTGGATTGTTGGGATTGTTTGCTGGGAGCTGGGAGCAACTTTTTTTTTTGGTAAACATAGTTTTCCCTAGGAAAAACATTAAAAGGAAGGAGGGCAAAAATGTATTATGTTTCTTTTAAGCCTGCTGAGTGATTTTTGTTACGTTTGCCCAGTGTGCTTTTAGGCTCAGAGCCTTTCTGAACCTAGGTACTTTGTTTCACGGGTGGATTATGAACTTTTTGAGGGCAGGATCTCAGCCTAGTTCATTTTATAGTACCTACTAGTTGGTAGCGATTCCATAAACATTTCATAAACATCTGGTGAGCGAGTGAGTGAGAGATGAATGTGGCATCACATGCAGTTCCTGAAGTAAAGGCTTTCAATTTTCTTTGGAAGACTTTTGTGTTTAAGATAGACAGTTTTATATATATTGCCTTTGTTTGCTTTTTGGTAAAAGGTTTCAGAATTGGATTTTTGCCATGTTTTTCATTTTGTTCAGGAGAGGAAAATGCTTGGAGGTGATGGTATGTTTAAGAGGCTCACATGAAATACAGCTGTATTAAATTTAAAATAATACATTATTTTGGACATTACACTCTGACTGCTAGGTTTTAGCAGAATGTAGCAATAGCAGGCATCATAGTTTATAGAAAAATTTGTGGAAGAGAAAAAGGAAAAGATGGACATTAGCAAGAGAACTCTTTGGTGCAGCTTGTGGAATGACAGTCTTGGTGCTAATAAAAATCAGCATGTTGAACTAATATACTCTAAAGAAAGTACCTTCCCCCCTTTTTCAAGTCATGGCGCATATAGTAAAGTTCAGTAATAGCCAAGGCCCGAAGGGAAGGTTTGATTCTGCAATCTGATACAGGTTTAATTCTGCGATTAAAGAGTATATTGAAAGATAACAGTGAACCTGGGATCCAACTATCGTGATAATGATATCATAAGAACCTGGTGCTCTGCACAGAGACCGGACAAAGGGAGGACTTTTTCTTGTTTGCCCAGTGTTGCATAAAGAGGAATGGCTTTTGGTGGACATGAGTGTTCTGCTTGCTAGGAGAAGGCCATTGTAACAGGAAAGAAGCAGATGTCACCACTCTTATGAAGCCCCTGGAACACATTAAAACATTTGTCTTAAAAAAAAAAAAAAAAAAAAAAGCTAACACAACAACCAAAACCCCAGCAGGAAGAAGAAAAACCTGTTATGATTAGGTATTATATCACTAAAAAAAAGTTGTGTGTGCTTTTAAAATAAATATATCACTGAATTATCTTTTACAATTATTCCATATTTGTGGCCTATGCCTGGCACAGCTGAGTTCCATTAGAACACGGTTTTAAGAACTACTGCCCTATGGCAAATGACCCCGGCTCTCTGAGCCCTAGAGCAACATGGATGGCACAGCTCTTAGGACCTGCCACCACCATTTACTGTCATTCTTTGCTGAAGCCAGCTTCTGACTACTCAACTGACTTTCCAGAAGCTTTCGAATGGGCACTGGGGTGCAGGGTAGAGCTGTTGCCCTGGTGTAATTATTCCAGTAATTGGAACTGTAGATTTCCCATTACATCAAATTTGTTGCCATTCTGGGTTTTGTGTGCTTAAATGGCCTGAGTCGATTTCTCAGAGTCCTGACTGCCCTTAGATGAACTAATAGTGTCTGATCTCAGAGGTGAAGTTGACATTTTCTAACCCTGAGGGCCCTTCCTGTCCATCTGCAATAGTTTTTTAGATTGTTTTTAACGTTTAAAGCATTTAATTCTAACAGTCACTTAATCCCAGCCATCTCAATTACCTTAGTCTTTCCCTGTTAATTAAAATAGCTTTTCACTGATAGGCAGGAACCATGTTCTAGATTTAATCAACAACCTGCAATCTAAATATTGACCATCTATGCCAAATATTTTAAGCTAGAGACTTTTTAGGGCAGGCAGACATCTGATAATATATAAACTCAACCAATTTGTAATTCCTGTCAGTCTCCTAGGTACTTCATGATAAGCCTGTAGGCTTTTATTCAGTAGCCTGGTATGTGGTTTTAGAACCTATATTAAAAAACAAAACAAAACAAAACAAAACTACCTCTGTTGATTTTGAACAGATTGTAATGGACAGCAACCTCAAATATAAGTATGCATCAGGATCACTTTGGGGCATACTTATAAATGTGGATTCCTGGGTCCCAACCCCAGAGAGTCAGGTCCTGTTAGGAAACCAAAAGTAAGACCCATGAAGCAATCAAAACAATTGAATGCTAAACATACTTTTTTTTTTTTTTAATTTTTTAATGTTTATTTACTTTTGACAGAGAGAGAGAGCATGAGCATGAGAGGGGCAGAGAGAGAGCGAGACACAGAATCTGAAGCAGGCTCCGGGCTCTGAACTGTCAGCACAGAGCCCGACGCCGAGCCCAAACTCCCGAGCTGTGAGATCATGACCTGAGCCAAAGTCGGACGCTCAACCGACCGAGCCACCCAGGCGCCCCTAAACATACTTTAAGCAGTTAATAAATATTTCTTATTTGATTCAATTGCCCCATACGGTAGAAATTCCATGTGAACTAGAGACATTCTGAACCCATGGAAGAGGTGGGGCCTTGGCCTTGGTAGGGGAAAGGATTTAGACACAGGCCTGGAAGAGCAGGGGAAGGCATTTATTCACTGAAGTGTGGGAACAGCAGAGGCTGGGCGGATGTGCAAAGGCACGCATGGGCTGGGTGGAGGTGGAACTGAGAGATGAGCGTGACTGTACAGAACGCACAGGTTCATGATGTTTGTTCTTACCCTGTGTTGTTCAGACAGGAGTTGGAGTGGTGTGTAATCGATGGCACATGTTGGATGTGTGGGCTCTTCTGAGACAATCCCTTCACACCTGATCAGTAACCCTGGGTGGCTGATAGAATTGACTTGAAGGGCACCTCCCTTCCTTCTCTTGGTTCCATTAAATGTTTCACTCAGTCAGATCATTATGCTGGTTTGTGGTTCCAGTTCCACTCTGTGTGCCCTAGAGGAGCCCCATCTTCTACCTGCAGAAACAGAATTACAATTGCAGTGACAGATTCTTACCCAGAAGGCCAGACCAAGGGTAAAGGATGATTAGCTGATCTAGCTCAGAGGAGTCAGGGTCTGGAAAAGCTTCATGCAGGAAGTATATCTGAGCAGAATCTTGAAAATTGAGTAGCGGGTTGACCAGGTGAGGGGAGAAGATGCTCCAGGAAACGGGAGCACGTTTGCAAACTCACATTTGCAGGGAAGAACATGGCATGATTGGAGTTTGGTCAGCAGGAGCTCGGGGTGCCTGAAGGAAGCCGAGGCCAGAGAGGTATATGCAGGTGTTATGTCTCGTAGACCATGCTAAAGGGTTGGATTTTGTCACAAAAGCAATAGGGAGCTGGTAGAGGGTTTTAAGCAGTGTTATTTTGTGTTCAGTGTGGCTGCAGTATGGATGATAGATTGAAGAGGGCAATGCCAGAGTCAGAGAGGCAAGAGATGAGAGCCTGATCTTGAGCTTGGAGGTGGGAATGGAGAGAAAAGGAAGGATGGGGAAATTTTAGAAGGCAAGTGCAAAAGGACTTGGTGGCTACTTGAGGTTTGGCAGAGGAGGGACAAGCCCTGACAGTGAGTGGATGCTGCTGCCATACCCGGGTCCAGGATATGGGAAGAAAGTCATTTTGGTGGGGATGATGATGACTTCATGTAGGGAGCAGACTGATTTTGAGGTATTTGTGGGACATCCAAGCGGAGGTGTCTGGGGGGCCCTTAGCGAGTCTGGAGCTCAGGAAGGTATAGGCCAGACATTGTTGTAAATGGAAAAAGATAATTTGTTGTACTAGGTTGGTTTCATCTCCAGAGTATTTCCCAAAAGCAACCACAACTTTCCACGTCCTCTGCCATCCCTTGGTTCAGGCTACTATTATATTCTAATTGGTGTGGCTACTTCTGTTAGCAGTCTGTTCTTTTTTTTTTTTTTTAATTTTTTTTTAACGTTTATTTATTTTTGAGACAGCATGAACAGGGGAGGGGCAGAGAGAGAGGGAGACACAGAATCGGAAGCAGGCTCCAGGCTCCGAGCCATCAGCCCAGAGCCCGACGCGGAGCTCGAACTCATGGACTGTGAGATCATGACCTGAGTCAAAGTCGGACTCTTAACCGACTGAGCCACCCAGACGCCCCGTTAGCGGTCTGTTCTTACACACCTGGCAGAGTGATCTTTTAAAAACGAGATGGAATCTGGGACACCTGGGTGGCTCAGTCGGTTGCGCGTCCAACGTCGGCCCAAGTCACGATCTCACGGTCTGTGAGTTTGAGCTCCACGTTGGGCTCTGTGCTGTCAACTGAGAGCCTGGAGCCCGCTTCAGATTCTGTCTCTCTCTCTCTCTCTCTGCCCCTCCCCCGCTCATTCTCCCTCTCCCTCTCTCTCTCTCTGAAAAAAAAAAGAAAAAGAAATAAAAAATGAGATGGAATCTTTTCATTTCTCTGCTTAAAATATGTTGCCACAGATTTCCCATTGCTCTTAGAATAGATTTGAACTTCTTACCATGCTACGAGGTCTTGCCTGATCTCGTCCAGCCTGCCTACCTGCTCCTCCAAACATCGTGAGCCTTTGCTTGACCATGTCTCTTCTAGGGCACAGGCTTCTCTTCTGTCTTGTCGTACACCAGGTCCCCCCACACCCCCCAGCCCTTGCTTATGCGGCTCCCTTTGCCTGAAATACCCTTCCCCCATCCTCGGCCTGACTAACTCCTCACCTTTCAGCTCTTCCCTCAGAGGACATTTTCTTCAGAGGAACCTTCCCTGGTCTCCTGTGCTGTATTAGAGCCGTCCTGCATTTTTCTTTCCTACCACTCAACGCCATTTGTTATTGGTTACTTCCGTGTTTGTTTAGTGTCTCCCGTGCAAGCTCTGTGAGGGCAGAATCCATCCTATGTTTTGTTCATCACTGTACCCCAGGGCCGGATAGTCCTGAGCCCATGGTAAGCACTCCGGTAAATACTGATTAGGTTTGTTGAGCGAATGAGGGTCATAATCTTAACTTTCTTTCTTGAAAAACTTGCAGTTTTTACAGTCACAGAATATGATTCACGCATTACAACTTAAGTAGCTGATTTCATCTACTTCTGGTAGTCTTACATTTTTCAAGGTTATTAAATAGTTTGCCTCTGGGAGGTTGAAGCATTAAAACTGCAAGTCATATCTGAAAGGTATTTATCTTCCCTAATGCCTCTGTTCCTTATGGCGACTCTGGTTAGCAGGGCCTGACCTATCCATCGGCCGTCGGACAGTCGTATGGCACTGAGTTTTGAAATTGGGAAACCTGGTGCTTGTTGCCTTAAGTTGGGTCTTTGTGGCAGAGTTTAGTAGCAGCTTCTCCTTCAGCCCTCATTTGGGAAGTGTCCCAATACGTGCTGTTTGCGTTGCAGCTGTGGGAAAGTCCACCTTTGTGAAGTTACTCACGGAAACTTACCCAGAGTGGCACATAGCTACAGAACCTGTAGCAACATGGCAGAATGTCCAGGCCGCTGGCACCCAAAAAGTAAGTTTTGAGTTGTGGTGGGTAGTTGGCAGGCATGGGTGAATAAACTCATTGTAATAATCTAATTTGCTCTGAGTTGGTGAAATAGCCCAGTTTGAGTCTCTGTTTTAAAATACTTTCATTCCAGAAAGCAGACCGCATGTGCCAGAGAGGATATGACTTGTTTGAATATGTTTAGTTTTGATTTTTGTGGTTTTTACATGTCTACATAAGTGACTGCCTCTGTTCTTTGTGGTTTCCCAAAGCATGTCCAGCCATCCTGGCTTTGTCATTCCTACCCTTAAGTGTATTACTGAAGCTGGCCATCAGGACTATTAATAGTTAATTATAGTGATCTTAACTTATTTATGAAGTCTGAGAAATTGGAAGGGACTTAGCGAACATCTTGTCACACTCTGAGTCGATGCAGAATAGCTGACGTTTATAAGGCACACTCTGCCACTTACTATGCCAAGTGCGGTGCATTTCACTTATGCCTCGTGGCCTAGGGCCCAGTGTCACGTCTGCTGCTTTGGGAGAGGCCGTAGCTTTGGTTTCAACACCAGCCACATCAGTGTGAGTAGGGAAGGACCAAGTTAGACGTGAACCTCAGCGGTAGCCGAGGGAATGGCACCACCTTGCCTCAGTCTCCACACACTCCTCCCACAGCCACCGGGAACATTCGCCGAGCAGCTTGTTCTGGGTTTTAACAACTCTAATTGTTAGAAAGTTCTTGTATGAGCCACTTCGCATCCCTGTGACTCTGACTCATTGATTCAAGTTCTGCCTCTTAAGTGTTTTGACTTTCCCACATGACAACGCTTCATATAGTTGAAGGTAATGATTTGTTTGCTCTTTCTCTTCCGTGAGTCTTTCAAGCCAAACACCATTTTCCTCCAGACTCTTCCTCATTCCGAAGTAACTTTGTCTAGGCGATAAGCTCCACTTTGTTAGTTTTCTGGTTAGAATTTACTAAAAGTAGTACTCTACATGGTAAAATATATCATAGAACTTGTTTCAGGTGCCATTTTTCTGTTATTCGAACTCAGAATTGTATTACCTCTTTAGGCAGGCACTTCATGCTTATTGTGGATATATGTTTTTTAAATTGCCTCTTCCTGTGTGTGTGTGGGGGGGAGAGTATTTATGAAATTAGCTTTCCATTTAGAAAATAAATTACCTATCTTTTTCTGAGTGTGCCGCAGGTCACCTGTTCCAAGGATTTAAAAAATACGTCCACAAATCGGTGGATGAGCTTTCCTTTGAGAGGTAGACCCAAATTTTCTCCTTGAGTGTGGGCTGGACTTAGGGACTTGCTTCTGATGAATAGAATATAGCAGGAATACAGTGGGACTTTCTAAGGTAGACCATAAAAGACATTGTATTTTCCACTTTGTTCTGTCTTGATCACTTTTGGCTCTGGGGATGCCGGCTGCCATGTCACGAAGCAGCCTTGTCTGTGAAGAGGCCCATGAAGCAAGGGATGATTGAGTCCTCCTGCCAACAGAGTGTGAGTGAGTCTTCTTAGAAGTGGATTGATCCTTCAGCCCCAGTGAAGTCTTCAGATGACTGGCCTCCACCAACATCCTGACGGAAACTTTTCGAGAAACTCCAAGGCAGAACCAGGCAGCTAAGCTGTGCCCCAATTCCTTGCCCGTAGAAACTGAGATAATGAACATTCTTTTTGTTTAAGCCACCAGACTTTGGCACAGTTTGTTGTGCAGCAGTAGAAGATTAATACTCACGTAGTCCCATTATCCAGAGGGAAATAGTTAACATTTTTGTTCTTTTAGATTTCTTTCTAAAGAGGAGAAAATGTATATATATACACCTATGTTAATATGTTAATACACCTATGTTAATGTGTTAAAACATATATACATTTCCTTTTTTTTAAGCAAAAATTGTAATTGTTACCTGCATGGTTTTGATATACAAGGTCTTCCTTTCATAGTCATTTTAACGATTGCAGTTTACTGCATAATATCATAATTAAAATACTTAATTTAATACATAATATTACATGTGTTAATTTCTTCCTGTTATAAGCAGTGTTACAATGATGAATATCCTTGTAGCTACATCTTTTTTTCTTTTTAATAGCTAAATTTTGTGCACTTTTGTGTTTTCTTAGGATAATCTACAATTGGAATTTTGATGTCCAGAAATTACACATCTTGTTGACACTTGTTATATATACTTTACAGAATTTTCCTACAGAAAAGTTGTACTACTCTCCCCATACTTTTGGCGACACTGGCTGTTACTGTTTTTCATCCTTTCTAATATGAGGGACAAGAAAATGGTGTGTTACTTTGTTTTACATTTCTTTGATTACCAATGAATTCAACATCTTTTTTATGTTATCAGTCATTTATTACTATTCTTTAGTGAATTGTCTATTCAGACCTCTTGCTTTTCTTTTTCCTATTGAGATCTTCACGTTTTTGTAATGGCTTCATAAGAACTCACTGTATGTTAAGTATCTCAACTCTGTCCTATATTGCTGATACTTTCCCCAGTTTGTCATTTTTCTTCTATCTTTATATATGATGTGTTTTGCCATATAATGCTTTTAAGTTTTTATGTAATAAAATCTTCTTGTAATTACTGCCTTTGATGTTAAAGTTTAAAAAGGCCTCAATCTGAGATTATAAAAATCTGTGCCTATGTTTCTATCTCTTGCTTTTATGGTTTTATTTTGCTCTCTGTGTGACTTTAAAAGTTATAGGAGGCTAATTTTCCCCAAGTCGTTATTTACTTTTCATGATAGTATTCTTGTTTAGTTTATTCCTGAGTGGTTATATATTTTCTTATTATTGTGACTGGGATCTGTTTTCCCATCATCTTTTTCAAAGTTATTACTGTTTTGAAGGAAAGCAGTTAACTGTATTTGTCTCATGTGACTTAATTTTTGTAACATTATTGTTTTTTTTTTCTTTGCTTTATCTGCTTGAGGTTTAAGAAAATAATAGTTTTCTCTAAAAACTGATCATTTGTAAGAGTTAAGAGTTCTCCGATATCCATACTTCTGTTTTCTTTTATTGGGTAGAAGTTCCAGAACAATACTAACTGTAACAGCACTGACAGTTAGTTAGCCTTATCTTGTTTTGTCTTTAATGGAACTACATCTGACGCATCAGTGTTCAGTTCTGTGATTGTTAATTGTTTCAGTAGATCATGTGCGGCAAGTGCCCTTCTAATTACTAGGATAGTAACATTTTCCTCAGGATCAGATGTTGAATTTTCATCAAAAGCCCTTTTAGTACCTAGTGAGATAATCATGGGGTTTTTCTTTTTTTAATCTCTTAGTAGTAGTCAATAGATTTGATAGTGGTGCCATTTGTACATTCTAGAATGAACCCTTTTGATCATGGTATACTGTCCCATTAATTTGCTACTAGGTTGTTTGAAATTTTGCATGTATATATATATATTTAATTGGAATTGCTATTTTTTAACAGGTTTTACCATCAGGGTTATGAATGAATTGAGAAGTTTTATACTGTTTTAGCATAGGAATTATCTATTCTTTGAAGGTATGATAGAAATCATTTTTTAAATAATATGGATCCAGTGCTGTTTGGGGGGTAGAGTTACTGGACAACTGTTTCTTTCTCAATTATTATTCAGAGTTTGTGTTGTTTTAGGTATTTTTCTTTCAAATAGGATTTTTAGTTTTTACCCAGTGTTAGGGTTTGCCTTTCCTGGGTATTTTCTCTCTTCTATCACCTTATTTTATGCTTTCATCTTTTTTTTTTTCCTTTTTGCTATATTTAATATTCTCTTTCATTTTTCTCCCCTTTATTCACATGAGAAACATACCGTTTTTATCCCAACAGTGGAAACGTTTAAATTAAAAATGTACATGTGCTGCTGAGCCTGGTGGCTTTGTCGGTTAAGCGTCTGACTTCAGCTCCAGTCAAGATCTGATGGCTCATGAGTTCGAGCCCTGTATCTGGCTCTCTGCTGTCAGCGCAGAACCTGCTTTGGATCCTCTGTCTCCCTCTCTCTCTGTCCCCCCCCCCCCAATATATAAACATAAAAATGTACATGTTTAAACCTATCTTTTAATGTTAGTGGAGTCTCTGTGAAAGGGAAAAACAAACCAAAACAAAACTTTCTTACTTTTTTTTATCTTCTTCTTCTCCAGTATATTAAAATTATCTGAAATTTTGTAGATCCTGAATGCTTTTCCATTGTGAAATGTCTCTTTTAACAATAGAAATTTGGCACTCAGTTTTATAGCCATTTAAATAATAGTTCCTTAGTTACATTTCACTCTGTTCTACTGGTTGATCACTGACCACTGTTTTCTCATTACCACATCTTCCCATTTTGTAATTTTTCAGTTGGTTGGAATATATTTTAGAGAATTTTTTTCAGAAGGGGTATGTGGGTGGTATAATTTCTGAGTGATTGCTTGTCTAAAAAATGTCTGTTTTTTTGCTCTGGAATATAAAAGGTAGTTTCTGTTGTAGAGAAGTATTTTATATGGTTTTGATCCTTTTTTTAAAAAGATTTTTTAATGTTTATTTTTGAGAGAGAGAGAGAGACATAGACTGCGAACAGGGGAGGGGTAGAGAAAGGGGGAGACACAGACCCAAAGCAGGCTCCAGGCTCTGTCTGAGCTGTGAGCACAGAGCCTGATGCGGGGCTCGAACTTACCAACCACAAGATCATGACCTGAGCCAGAGCTGGATGCTTAACTGACTGAACCACCCAGGTGTCCCTGATCCCCCTCCCCTTTTTTTTTAAATAAGTAATTTGTGTGATTCCCCCTTGTTAGGTTTTTGTTTTAGTTTTATGAATCGTCAACATTTTGGCAGGATAGGTCCAGCTATGGGTTCGTGTGTGTGTGTGTGTTGTGTGTGTGTGTGTGTGTGTGTGTGTGTGTGTGTGTGTGTGTGTGTTTATGCTTATGAAAGCTATATATGTAAATATATATGAAATCTCTTATGGTACTCAGTGAATTTCTCTGGTGGAAAGTCTCACATCTCAGAGCTTTTCTTTAATTTTTTAGTTTTAGCTTTTCTATCCGATCGGTTCCTTCTTACTATAACTCCTAGTTGTTCCATGGTTTTAAACTGTTCTCAAATACCTAGAGATCCTACATGTTTCTATTAGATAGCGATTCTCAGTGATGATGAGAGGGAGACGCACACCTTATGAGTAGGGGTCTTCCTCTGCTCATCTCTTTGTTGGGGGTGGCTTTTCCCTTCCCTGTGTTGGACTCTTGTCTCATAAGAAGGAAAATCATCTCCCTAGATAGCTTTGTCTGAGCTACAGGTACTATGGAGTTGTGGATCACTTTAGCTCTTGTTTGGAAAGTTGTTTGATACAAAATCATATTAATTACTGTGAGGTGGAACACAGGTGACATTACATCCTGATCTATCTTTCCAGAGGAAAGACAAGGAGAGGCCAAAAAAAAGCCCTGCCACGATAAGACAGTGCACACTGGATCTCTTCCTTCTACCCTGCGTGTCTTCATTTCTGTCATCCTTTTCTGGTTGGTTTTTTTTTTTTTCTCTTAGTTTAAGGACAATTTCTTGAGCCGATTCACTAATTAGGTTTACTGCAGCATACAGTGTGCTAGTTACCATCTTCATTGAGTGCTTTGTTACGGCAATTTCGTTTTTCTCCTCTAAGAATGTTCTTTTCTTATTGTTCCTTTTTTTTTTTTTTTTAATGACAGCCTGTTCTTATCAATGTGGCAGTCCCTTAACTCTCATTGAGATTTTTCTGGCAACAGCTCTGTCTCCTAAGGGGCTGCTTGTCCTGAGCACACACATTGGCTTTCTCCTTTTGAATTGCTGAATATTTCTATATCCAGTTATTTCCCTCTCTTTGTTTTTATGTTTGAAGGGATGTCTGCATTTGTTGTGTAGCTGAGGTGGGTTCTTTCAGAAATCGTGTAGACCCTGTACAGTTTTTTGTTTTGGAATGGCCTCCCTTTGGTAGCCCAAAGGCTGCCGGTGGAATAGCTCCCACCTGGTCCACCTAGTACATCTGTACTCACAGCAGCTCGCTCCACTCAGTGGTCTTCTGCGCAGTCTGGTAGCTGTGCCACACCCCAAGGGCTCCCTACAGTTTCTAGTGACACCATCAGAGACTCAAGTGGATTCTAATTCATCCCCCTGCTTCTACTTCCAGCTCGTAACCAGGAGCCGTTTGTGAGGCTGTTGTGTGTTTGCGGATTGGAGGATTGAAAGGAGGGAAAACATGTTGTGATCCATTCTGCTTTACCTGCATTGCTCCCAGTGAAGCCTTTCAGAGAGCTGGGAGCCTTCTGTGTAATCTAGGGTTGATCCTTAGCCAAACTGGACCACTTATGGATGTCTAACCTTTTACACCTCCTATATCTTTCTCTCCACCCAAATGCTTTTTAATTTTTTTTAATGTTTATTTATTATTGAGAGACACAGAGAGACAGAGCATGAGCATGGGAGGGGCAGAGAGAGAGGGAAGCAAAGAATCCGAAGCAGGCTCCAGACGCTGAGCTGTCAGCACAGAGCCTGATGCAGGGCTTGAACACACAAACCACGAGATCATGACCTGAGCTGAAGTCAGACGCTTAACCGACTAAGCCACCCAGGCACCCCCCGAAATGCTCTCTTAATCCCCATTTCCATCTGTGGAAATTCCATGTATCATTGACCTCCAAGCTTATCTTTATATAGAGAAACATTAGAATGAAGTTAGAGGAAGCCAGGTTTGAGTCCCTGTTCTGCACTTACTCACCTTGAGACCTTGGACAAGTAAGTTACTTAATTAACCTTTCTGAGTGGACTTGCCTTTCAGGAAAATGAGCATAACAATAGTTCTGTCTTCATGAAGCTGTTTTGAAGATTAAATGAGATAACAACATAGTGAACACTGAAAATAAGTCTTAGTTTTGTTTTCCGAACCCCTTACAGCATCGAGCCCATGTAGCGCCTCATCCATGCAGGCCCTCAGGTAATGGCGGTTGAATGAATGCAGAGCCAAAGGGCTTTGTGCTGAGTCAGTGGCAGAGCCCAGGAAAAGAATCAGGGCTCTCGAGTATCTGACCCATGTTCCCACCTGCACGTGCCGAGTAGGTGGGTCTTTAAATATGTTTCATAAAGTCTCTAGAATGGAGGAGGAAGGTTTTGCTTGGCTGTTTTAATCCCTTCATTGAGAGGGAAAGAGAGAGAGAGAGAATTCTCTTTGGTTGGTTAGTTGTATTTTTGAATCATCCGCTGCTTCCTTGTCTGGGTTGGAGTTGTAGAAAGAAATAGCCAGGGATGGAAGCTCAGAAGAGAGGCAACATAGTGTTACAGTGGAAAGATTTGATTCCAAGTAGTTGTTGGAGAACTCTTCGTCAGACAGACTCCACAAACCAGTCAGTGAATGTGCTCATTCTGCATGTGGTTCTGCTTCTGCTCTTCTCTGGTATGCTGAAGGTGGCATGTCCTCTCCCTCTCAAATTCTCTCCTAATCAGGTAGGAAAATCTCTTCCTTGATTATGTGGCTTTGAATAAACTGGGGGATATGATTACATTTTTTTAGAAGGAAACTTCTGTAATTGTTTCCCTCACTGATATTAAACCATGGGTGTGGGGAGCAAACACCATGAAGTAAATGTACCTTCTAGGAAATTCTCCTCTTTTGTAATTTCCCTTTAGGCCTACACTGCTCAAAATCTTGCAAACTTGCTGGATATGATGTACCAGGAACCAGCACGATGGTCCTACACATTCCAGACGTGTTCTTTTATGAGCCGCCTAAAAGTACAGCTGGAGCCCTTTCCTGAGAAACAATTACAGTCCAAGAAGGCGGTACAGATCTTTGAGAGGTCCGTGTACAGTGACAGGTAAGACCCCGAGCCCTCCACTGGGCACAGGCCCCGTGCTCAGCACCGCATGTTTTCTCTTGCTCAGACCCTGCTCCGCTGTGGTTTTGAAAAGTATACTTGGAAAAATGCTGCTTTTTTCTTTTTAAATTTTTTAAGTTTATTTATTTATTTTGAGAGAGAGAACACAAGCAGTTGGGGGGGGGGGGGGTGGAGAGAGAGAAAGAGAATCCCAAGCCGGCTCCATGCCCAGTGCGGAGCCCGACGCGGGGCTCAGTCTCACAATGGTGAGATCATGACCTGAGCTGAAATCAAGAGTCGGACACATAAGTGACTGAGCCACCCAGGAGCCCTGAAAAATGCTACATTTTCATTGCCCATTTACTTCTGAAGATGTAAGAAATAGTTACCCATTTACTTCCAGATTAGACAAACCAATTCTACTTCTTGGTGTTCCATAAAGCCTCATGTAGGAAAAAACTACGGGTACACTTGTAAATGTCATGTAATTTTTAATATCTCGAAACACTGCGAGATATGTCATGCAAGATATGCAAAACAGTGCAAGATACGGGCTACATATTCCTTCTCTACCCCAAGAGAGAGCCTACTAAGGGGCACCTGGGTGGTTCAGTCAGTTGAGTGTCCAACTTTGACTCAGGTCAAGATCTCACGGTTCATGGGTTCGAGCCCCACGTTGGGCTCTATACTGACAGCTCAGAGCCTGGAGCTTGCTTTGGATTCTGTGTCTCCCTCTCTCTCTGCCCTCCCCCGTTTGTGCTCTCTCTCTCTCAAAAATATTAAAATTAAAAAGAGAGAGAGAGCCTACCCTTTATAAAAGCTAAATATGTGAATTATAGGTAGTTGGGCTGTAGATTTTGGTTCTTTTCATTTGTTGGGTATACTACTGCATATTTTTCTCTCCCCTTTCCTAAGCCATGCCTCTTGGACTGGGAAGATGACTTACATACAACAACCCTGGTTGCTTGGAAACATATTCACCATGGGTTTTTTTTTATTCCCAGCCCTTTAGTGAAGTAGGCATATGAGAGACCCCCTCAGAAAAAAGAATACTTGGTTTAGAAGGTATAAGATCTTAACATTTACTTGTAAAGGAAGAGATGAGAACTGATTTTGCTATAGACAGCTATACATTCTAGATGTTTTCTTCAGAGGGGGGCATTTTTGAGATAGAAAAGATAATTCATTTAATCCTAATGGTAACTTAGGCCTTTTCCCCTTTTTTAATTTTCTATTTTAGAGAGCATGTGCTAGCAGGGGATAGGAGTAGAGGGAGAGAGAGGGAGAATCTTAAGCAGGCTCCACGATCAGTGTGAAGCCTGACACGGGGCTTAATCCCACAACCCTGGGATTATGACCTGAGCTTAAATCAAGAGTCAAACGGACACTCAACCGACTGAGCCACCCAGGCACCCCCAGACCCTTTCCCCTATTTAAAGAACTCGTTCACTTGAGGCACCTGGGTGGCTCAGTAGGTTGGGCATCCCACTCTTGGTTTCGGCTCAGGTCTTGATCTCACAGTTCATGGGTTCAAGTCCCACCACATCAGGGCTCTGTGCTGGCAACGCAGAGCCTGCTTGGGATTTTTCTCTCTCTCCCTCTCTCTCTGCCCTTCCCCTGCTCACGTGCGTGCTCTTTCTCTCTCTCAAATAAACATTTTGAAAACATTCATTCATTCATTTGCTCAAGCACAGATTTATTAAATCCCTGTATGTTCAGACACCAAGCTGGATCCTGGTACTCAGCAGTGAGCAAAGGAGACCCAGTCCCTTCCTTCAGGGTAATCCTACTCTAACGGGACTCTGAGACTGCACACGTGCACACGTGTGTGATGTGTGTCTCAAAGGAGGAACACAAATTGTTTGGGAGAGGGGACGACTGGGAGGAAGAAACCTAAATCTTTTTGGTTTGAGTTAAAAGAAACAAAAGCATGTGTTTTTAGAACAGGGGCCCTGATGCCTGTGTCCTTACGCTTGTTCTTTGCAGCACCTACATGCAGTAGTTCCCTCCCTTAGCCCACTTCTCCCTCTCTTCCCATCAACACCAGCTGGGAGAAAGAAGTGCTCATCCTCAAGAAAGATGAGGATCCCTCGTAAGGCTTATAACAGATATGTTTTTTCTCTTTATAAGATTTTAGTTTCTAAATTGTGACGAAGCTGAAAATATTTTTCAGAAATTGAGTTACAGAAGTCATCTTTTTGTTGCCTTCGGCTAGACCGTAGCTAAACCATTCCAGACTGGGAGAGTTGACTTCTGGAGCTCCCAGATTAATTTCTTTACAGCCCAGCAAAGAAGTAGGTATAGTAACAACTACGATGTCTTGAATACTATGCACCAGTCACTCCAGCAAGCACCTTGTCCTACAAACAGTCAACACAACAATTCCGAGTTGGGTTCTACTGTTACCTCTTTGTATAGAGGAAGAAATGGGCTCAGGGAGTTTGATGGCTTGCCCATGGTAACGCAGCTTATGAATTTGGGGGCCAGGCTCACACTCAGGAATGTGACACTGCAGCCCATTCTTTTAATCGCAACACTTGCAGCCTTGTGGTGTATACTTCCCTGGGCCATTCGTACGCAAGGATTCTGAATTTCATTTTCCCAGAAGTGGCCAGTTGCTAAGCGTTGCCTTAGAAACTGGTGTTCACTGTTTAGGATGTAAATTGTGTTTTGTATCAAGATGCCTGACGTTTGAAAGCAGAATTGACCCTTCTGAAGCAGTGGGTTTCTTGTTAGCTCTGATCTCCTATTTACCAGATGCTCCTTTTGTTGTGGAAGTAAGCAAGGCTCAAGCTAGCTTGATTTTTAGATTTAGCTTTCTGGTACCTGGATTAGAAGCTCAGCAACAGAGGAAACGAGTAAAGAAGAGCTCATGTGTGCTTGGGGGAAGGTCTGCTCTCTTGGTAATACTGTAGTAAGTGAGAAATGCATTTCCTACTGCATGGGTGACCCCACTTCAGTACGTTTCCTTCTCCGCTTGTTAGCTGTATGAGAGGATGGCTCAGCAGCCTTGGAGACTCAGAAGCCCTCACAAGCCCTAGGTTGGTTTTTTTGTTTGAAGGCTTGCTACAATAATAATAGAGAAATCTCAAAAGTTTCAGTTTTCATGCACCGTATGCTGTAGTTCTGACTGGCTTCCAGCAGGGAAAATTGCTAGCAACCAATGATATTCTTTTCCAGTGCCCCTTTTCTCCCAGTGGATCAGTCCTGTTGGAGAGCTGTGATTTTGGCTTCTAAAGTCTAGATGCTATTTCCCATCTTGCCGTTGGACAAGGAAGGAGATCTAGGTTAAGAATTCAGATTTCTTAAAGATTGATGAGGAGCTAGAAAGGTTAAGTGGTTTGAACAGATGTGGAACAAGTTGGTTATTGATTTTTCTCCTTCTCTCCCTTTGGCCTTTTATTCCCTTTCCCATTCTTCTCCCCTCCCCCAATCCCACTTACATTTCCAACCAGGTATATCTTTGCAAAGAATCTTTTTGAAAATGGTTCCCTCAGTGACATCGAATGGCATATCTATCAGGACTGGCATTCTTTTCTCCTGCAGGAGTTTGCCAGCCGGGTCAAATTACATGGCTTCATCTACCTCCAGGCTACTCCCCAGGTAATGCAGAACTTCAAGCCTTAAGCTTCCCAGCCATATGAAACCTGAGAGGTGACATTCTCCAACCCCTGATTTTCTGGTTGGAGAAATTAGATTGTGGGTATTATCTGGAGCATGGTGGGTAGAGGGTAAACACCCTCCCATTCTGGCATCGAGTACCCCATTTCCCACAGGCTTCTGCAGTAGAGGGCTAAAACAAATGACTGAAAGGGATTCTCTCAATGTAGTAACAACACAGAGAAAATTGGGAATTGTCTTTATCACCCAGGGTTTGCAGATTGGCTCCTCTGACCAGGTCACCTGTACTCCGTTGCCTCAACTTTCCCTTCTCTCCAACTGGGTCATCCATCAGAGTCTGGGGTGGTCTTGATGGTTTCCTGAATAGGATGCTGGGATGCAGTGGAGAGTTTCCTCACCTCACCCTGATACTACTGTAATTTATAGCTGCCTTTTTGTTGTTGTTGTTGTTGTTGTTGTTTTGTTTTTTAATTTTTTTAAATGTTTATTTATTATTGAGAGATAGACACAGAGCGTGAGCAGGGGAGGGTTAGAGAAGGGCGGGGAGACACAGAATCTGAAGCAGGCTTCAGGCTCTGAGCTGTCAGCACAGAGCCCGACGCGGGGCTCGAACTCACAAACTGCGAGATCATGACCTGAGCCGAAGTCGGTCGCCCAACCGACTGAGCCACCCAGGTGCCCCTATAGCTGCCTTTTGAACCTTGAGGATGGACTACAGAAGTTACATTTTATGACTCTCTGACTTGGACCCTGGAGCCAGCTTAGTATGCAATAGGGTGATATCATAGAAGGAGCACCAGGAAGGAGAGTCTTTGACTGGCAGTGACCCTGGACACCTTTCCCCTGGAGGGGTCCTTGTCTTTTAAATCCAGTGGCTGAGACTAGTGGTCTCCAAGGGCTCTTCTGGAGTGGGATTCTGAGTCAAGGCTGGAGGTAGTTTTTGAGAGGTGTGTTGCTCTCGGCTTTTGAGACATATGTAATGTATAGTCAAATACCAGATACACTGCATAATCTTAGGAGGAAAGCTCCTTTCTGATTAGAGGCCATGCTTTTTATTTATTTTATTTTATTTTTTTTAGAGGCCATGCTTTTTAGAGATGGGACTGAGCCTTGTGGACAGGGGCAGGCCTGAGAGCAGACTGAGCAGTCAGAAGATAGGTAGGAGAGCCCATCACACAGGCTTGCAGGAGCTGGAGAAAAGGCCAGCAAGAGTCTTCCTCACTTGCTTGTGCCCTTTGGAATGACTGAGAAGTGATGGTGACGGTGGTGGTGGTGATGATGGTGGCCGCGGTGGTGGCGGCGGTGGTGGTGGTATGACTGACACACCTTCGTGGAGAGACTAACTGAGCTCCTTCAGCAGGGGTGGAATGAGGGGGGTTGTTGAAAAAAAATGAGGGGCTTTGAAGGTTTCTTGCAACTTAATGGTAGAAAAAGCAGAAGAGCTTTAAGACTGGTTGTGGATTTTGATGGTCTTTTGATGGTTTTAGAGCCAGAGACCCAGGAATGCCGATATCCTTCCCCAAAGTCACCCCTGACCCCCTCCTGTGAGATTCAGAGGTGACCATATCCGAGGGAAGAGAACAGACGTGAAGGCGTCTGCGTGTGAAAAGCCATGCGAGTGCCCAATACTGTAGTACAAAGCCCTGGGAAAGAAATACTGAGTTTAGAGCATGTGAGATGGACCTCAGTAGGGCATTTTGCTCCTTTCTACCTGCTTAAATTCTTTTTTTTTTTTTTAATTTTTTTTTTCAACGTTTATTTATTTTTGGGACAGAGAAAGACAGAGCATGAACGGGGGAGGGGCAGAGAGAGAGGGAGACACAGAACCGGAAGCAGGCTCCAGGCTCTGAGCTGTCAGCACAGAGCCCGATGCGGGGCTCGAACTCACAGACCGTGAGATCGTGACCTGGCTGAAGTCGGACGCTTAACCGACTGCGCCACCCAGGCGCCCCCCTGCTTAAATTCTTAAACACAAGCAAGCCAGCCTAAAAAACAGTCAAAAGAGAAATGTCTGTTCCTCAGTGTCCCACCCAGCCCCATGGAATCAGGAAGAGAATGCAGCCCTGCCGGGGACTGTCGGCAGCATGGAGCTAGTATGCCGGAAGTGCCTGGTGCCCGTGGCACCCAGGCTTGGGCTTGGGAAGTAGAGTGGCCAGACCCACTAGCGGTCACAGTTCAGTGTCCAAGCAGCCTCTCTTCCTGCGGTGGTTGGTCAAGGGGGCAGATCAGCAAGAAGGTCCCCGCTTGCTGTGTGCAGCTACACCGCCCTTCTTACATTCAGGTGTGTCCTTTTGTGAGGACTGATACCAAGAGACACAGGTCTAAAGAACTGTTTGCATATGACTTTTGAAGAAAAGAATTTGTTGAGGGGCATCTTGGCGGCTCAGTCAGTTAAGCTTCTGATTCTTGGTCTCAGCTCAGTTCTTGATCCTACTGTCATGGGTTCAAGTCCTACATTGGGCTCCGTGCTGGGTGTGAAGCCTACTTAAAAAAAAATTGATGTAGCCGTACCAGTAAAATAAGAATTTTGCCAAATGTTCGAAGTAGGAGTTTACCTGTTAATCACGCTCCTTGGAATTTATACCATAAATATGCTCCCAAATGGGCACAATGGCTCATGTGCAAGACAGCAGTGTTTGTAAATAACAGATTATTGGAAACAACCCAAGTGGTCATCAGTAGGGATCAGTTGAATGTATTGTGCTCTATCCATACATTGGAAAACTCTAAAGCCATAAAAAAGATGGGAAAATACTAATTGTTAAGTGAAGAAAAGCCAGCACAGGGGATGTAGTGGGACACCTTTTACAAGTATGGTGTTTTTTTAAAAAGTGGTGGTAAGAATGTGTATATGCATAAAATATTTCTGAAAGTATACAAAATTAACATTGGTTGCTGTGGTATCGAGAACTGGGCAGCTAGAAGTTGGGGGTGTAAAGCTATGTGATGGGGAAGGGAGGAGAACAAGGGGAAATGTCTTGAAGCCATCAGCAGTAAGGGTGGGGTGTATAGGCAGAAAGAGGAAGAAGAAAGCAGGTTCGTGGTGAAAGAAAGTAGAAATGGAGAAGATGAAAGCAGGAGAAAAAGGTTAACAGAGCCAGGGAGACGAGGGCAGAAATGGACTCAGCGAACGGCGGCAGGCAACAGAGTTTTCACTGACCACTGGCTGCGCCAGCCCGGCGCTCGGCCCTGAACAAGACAGACTCTGGCTCTCAGCCGCTGTGCTCTCAGAGCTCCCTGTACACGCCTCCCTCTGTCTCCTGAGACAGCTGAAATGCCACCGGCGGCCTGTGTTTCCCCAGGGCCTGGCACAGCGCCGGCTCTCCGAGTGGTGCTCAGGAGCTGGTACTAGAAGTAAAGTGGGGGGGGCCCTGCCTCCTCCAGGGAACACCTCTCTGGCTCTGGGGCACAGCTGCTCCCTCCCTGATCTGAACTGCTACACTGAAGAAAGATCCAATGCTCACAGTTTAGCACTTGATTCATTGTTTTGCATGTTGGTTTACCTATTGTCTAAGTAAATTATAAAATCCCAAGGACAAGGACTTCATCTAAGTTTGGGATGATAGTTGATTAGGGGAAAAGATTGGCGAGAAGGAATGGGTGCTAGAAGTATTAACGTGTCAGATCTGTCTCTGTTAATCAGTTTGAAAAGTTGGACATAAGCTCATAAATGAAATTTGTTTACATGATTTCGTCCCCTTAGAGGAAGGGCTGAGTGAGAGGGAAACAGCAAGGACTCTGTGCGTCTTTGGGAGTATTGTGTGCTTCATTTGCAGCTAAAGTTTACATTTGGGATAAAGTTTTTAAGTGTTTGAAAGAGGGTAGCCCTAGATAAGTGGGCTACTCCACCTGTTCTTCCCAGGACAGGTGACATTGAATGATGAAATGTTTGCCATGTGGAAAGAGGAAGGAAAGCAATCAGGCAAAACAAAGATTTGGAGCAAAAGTCTCAAGGTGGTAAAGAGCTCGGCCTCTCCTGCGGGTCCGATCTGGCTACTGGCACTGAGTCCAGGGAGGTGCTAAGGATGAAGGTGGAGAGGTAGGAGGGACGGCCAGCATCTGGGATGGCCTTGTGCGACAGGTAAAGGAGAAGAAGACATTCTCTGAGCCAGTGTGCTTCAGACTTTTCTACCAGGTGAAGGCAGAGTGGAATCATGCACTCTCTGGAAAGGGGGAGGGAAGGAGAGTTAGTCTTAAGCCTCACTTTTTTTTTACTTCTTTGTTTTATCTTCGACCTGGGCAGAGTTTGCATTCTGCTGCAGACTCAGTGAGTGAAAGGATATGAAAGTCGTGTTTCAGATTTTCCATTTTGTAAATATGCTCCTCATGCTTCCTTGAACCTGGGGCTCTGTAGCTGTAGGTAGTACCGAGCCTGGGAAGTGTTCGCAGCAAGGAGCGCACCGCCACACTCCTGCAGCACTAAGGAAGGGTGGGTGGAGGGGTCTCACTGGGAGGAGAGAGCAACTTTGGCCAGGAACTTGACATGCCTTACCTTGGTGAGTCCTCACCAACTCCCCATGGGGTGAGTGGAGGGGAGGAGAGGGAAGCCCACAGAGCTTGCACCACTAGTACAAGGCGAAGACAGGAATCGAATTGTGGGTTTTCTGACTTTAAGGCCTGTGCCGTTCCCATGCACTTCACCGCCTCCAGAACGCAGAGAGCCAGAAGGCTCTTGCCACCATCCGAGTGAGAGGTGATAAGGACCTGACTAGGACAGAGGTGAGAGAGATTAAAGAGAATTTAGGGACTTCCTGGATGGGATTGGGAAGAAGAAAAAAAAGGGTTGATGAAGTTTGCCATTAACCCTGTGATTGAATAAGAAAACCAGACAGTAGAAGCAAAGTCATGGCTTACCGTTCTCAGGATAGACGTTATGAGTTGAGTCAGAGAGCCCCTGAGGACTGCCTTGTCACAGCCAGGATAGCACATGAGCTCAGCAGGGCCTGGGGATTGTCTTTTAGGTTTGCTGGAAGAGACTACACCACAGGGCCAGGGAAGAGGAGAAAGGAATTGAGCTGGCATATCTCGAGCAGCTTCACAGTCAACACGAAGCCTGGCTTGTTCACAAGACAACCAGGTAAGCAGAGAAGAGGGCAGCACCACACAGACGCCTGCCTCCCTACAAGCCAGTTGCCCAAACATGAGTTCAGCACGCAGCCCCATAAGAAGGTTGAGAATGTACCGAGTGGTTGGAAATGCCAAGCATTATCCAACTCAGAAACTTAAATGTTAGATGTAATCTATATGCTGAGAGACTTTTTATTAGATTCTGTTTCTCACCTTTTTTGTTTTTTAACATTACCCTAGATTGAACATTGTGATTGAGGATAGTGATATAGTTAGCTCAGGGTGAAGGTCTGAAAATTTCTGGAGAGATTGTCCTTCTTACTAAGTTGACAGTCCTAGTTTGGGCCTTTCCTTCCTTCGGGCTCGGCATGCTGTCCACTGGAAATGTGTAGGGCTCTGACCTTCCGTATCCATTTCAAGACTAAAGAGAAATTTCAGCCTTCCTCTTGCTGGCCAACTTTGTTAAACTCGTTTTCAAAGTGCTATTTACATGCCATTTCGTTGAGAAGCCATGTGACTTTAGATCTCTTCTATGGATTACTAAGACTTGGTGAGTATGTGAAGGTTGGCTCAGCTTTCTTTTTTCTGTCCCCTAAAACGTTCATGCTTCTTACAAGGCTCCACTTTGAGGCTCTGCTGAACATTCCAGTGCTGGTATTGGATGTCAATGATGATTTTTCTGAAGAAGAAACCAAACAAGAAGAACTCTTGAAAAAGGTGGGGAGGATCTTAACTCCTGCATCTCGTGATTTTCCTTTATTGCGCTTTTGTCTTTGCTTCAGACTTCAGAATGATGGTCTTATGCTTTGTGCTTCAAATTGCATTTCACACTCCAAAGCCCGTGGGACCTTGTACATGTCACAAATATAATCCCTATTCTCTAAAGTATTTTGGGCTAATAATTGTTAAATAATTGACTTCCCAGCTAACTTCCTCCTCAAAGGTATTTTAGAACTGGGGAAATACAATTTATGGATTCTATTCCCAGCTCTGCCACTCGATACTGTATGACCCCTGAGCAGGTCCCATTTCTCCCCCGTGCCTATTTTCCCTTCCTCACAAAACCTGGTGGGCTCAGCTACATATGCAGTGTGGGTGGACTGTTGTAGAGTGCTAAAAATGTGAAATATAACTTTTGGTTTTTCTCTTTCGCACAGGTAAACACCTTTGTAAATAATCTGTAACCAGTCCCGGGATGTTCTGGCTCTCTGAGTTTCTAAAGCTGGAAAAATCCCAAGTCATGCACCTTTCCATCGCCTTTTGCCCCTAGAGTGCTCTGACACTCAGGTGCATGGTTTGGGTTAGCCTTCGACTTTGCAGTTACTGTCTTTTATGTCTCAAAGGCTTCTAAAATAAAGTGGAAGTTTTGCTTATTCTGTTAATCCAGTTGTTGGTTTATCCCTGTGCATATTTCTTGGTGCCCGCTCTGAATCTCCCTCTAGATGAGCCATTTTCACCTGAGAACAGCCATAGCTTTTCTCTTGAACCCTTCACCACCTAGACTTCCCTGTGTGCTCACTTGTTCCCTCTGATGCGCCTGGGCTGGGATTGTTCCCAGGACTCCCATCCAAGCCCTGCCCTGGGCATGAAGGAGGGAAGTACAGAGGTTCGGGAGAGTGTGGACACTCAGTGCAGGCCCCCAGCACTCCCTAGTGGAGTGCTGAACCCTAGTGGAACCCGAACTCCAGGATGCTCCTGTCTCTTCCCACCCAGCACTTTTGCTTGGGGGTGTGGGGTGCTCTGACCTTTGTGCTAGAGCTGAAGAACCTGGGCCAAAGGAAGATGGAGGGAGGGAGAAAACAAATCATGAGCCCAAAAGTCCCAGCATCTTGCATTTAGGATTCAGTCATCCTGGCACTCTGGCCTGCCCTAAATATACCCAGTGAGTTTCAGGTGATCTTAATGGAGTGACTGTGCTGGAAAAAGAATTTTTTGTGCTGCACTTCAAGCTCCAAGGACAATTTATTGTCAAGAGAAAAATGCATGGCTGCGTAGAATCGAAATGCTCCATTGCAAGAAGCCTGCAGCTCCATGAATCCCTGCACTGAGCCCTTAACAGTCGTGCAGGCACACAGGAAAACGAATAAGCTCAGAAGTCAGCGTCCCAGGAGACAGAAACCTGTGTTTCTCTATGCTTGGGGAAACGAGCATGAGATTGGCTTCTGACAAATGTGTGCTGTCGTGAAATGGAAGCACAGCATTTCTTTATCATACTTAAATTTTTAACAGTTTTATTGAGATACAATTCACGTACCGTACAATTCACCTAATTAAAGTGCACAATTCAGTGGTTTTTAGCATGGTCGATAGGGTTGAGCAACCATCACCATAGTCAATTCCAGAATGTCTTCAGCACCCCGAGAAAAATTGCCAACCAACTAGCAGTCACTCCCTGTTCCCCATCATCCTTACTTCTTCCACCCCAGTGCAGCTCTAGGAAGTCACTTTCAGTCTCTAGATAGGACTCTTCTGGAGATTTCATGTAAGTGGAATCACATAATATGTAGCCTCTTGTGACTGGTTTCTTTCAAGGTTCTCCAAGTTCAGCCATGTTGTAACATGCATCAGTACATCGGTCTTTTTTGTGACGAAATATTTCATTGTATGGATATACTACATTTTGTTTATCCATTCATCTATTGATAGACATGTGGATTCCATTTTGGGGCTGTTACGAATAATGCTATGAAAATTCATACACAGATTTTTGGATTTTAAATTTTCTTGGATATACATCTAGGAGTGGAATTACCAGGTCAAATGGTAACCCTGGAGGAACTGTTAAACTCTTCCAAAGTGGCTGCACCATTTTACATTCTCTGCAGTGATAAATGAGGGCCCCGGTCTTTCCCGGTCCTTGCCAAAACTTGCTGTCATTTCGATTATAGCCGTCCTAGTATCCTATCCTGGTTTTGATTTACATTCCCTGATGGCTAATGATGCTGAGCGTCTTTTCATGTTACTATTTGTTATTTGTATTTCTTCCTTGGAAAAATACCCAAATCCTTTGTGCTTTCTTCAGTTATTTGGCTTTTTATTATTGAGCTGTAAGAGACTTTGGATATTCTGGGTACAAGTTTTTACCAGAGACATGATTTATAAATATTTTCTACCATTCCCTCAGGTGTATTTTGATAGTGTGCTTTGAAGCACAAAAGTTTTGAATTTCGACCAAGTCTAGTTTGCCACTTGGGCTTTTGGTGTCACGTCTAAGAAAGTTTTGAACAACCCAAGGTGACAAACATTTGCTCCTAAGGTTTCTTCCAGGAGTTGTATAGTTTTGGCTCTTCCATTAGGTCTGTGGTTCATTTTGAGTTGTGTGTGTGGTGTAAGGATTGACTTCGTTCTTTTGTATGCGCATATCCAATTGTCCCACCATTTGTTGAAAAGATGATTCTCTTTTCCCACTGAATTCTCTCGTTAGTGTTGTCGACCCACTTGTTCTTGTGTTTGTTTGCCGCTTCAGGCTTTGGACAAGACCAGGGATGAACATTGGATGGTAGGTACGTTTTAGAAACTCGGTGCTTTTGGTTCGTTAGCTTTGAGGGGCCCAAATGTTTAATTCCCATTTACATTTTCAGGAACCACTAATGTAAAGCCAGGATAAGAGCACTGGGACCCCACCCTTCATTCGTTTAATCAGTCATCAAATATTTGTGAGTATCTCCTGTATGCTAGAGACCAAGGAGATAACAGCACAGCGGAGGCAGGCTGTCCTTACCTTGCAGAATTCGCCATCGGATGGTGAGGGTGAAAGAGCAGACAAGTAATTGCTTATGTGGTGAGCGGTTCAAAAGGAAACATACGGGTGTTCCGTGGGGGCCCATGACAGAAGGAGCCAACATAAGCTGGGACAGCCCCCCCTAAGAAAGTGGCAACTGTTCCGAATTTTGAAGAATTAATGGGGCAGGATATTCAGGCAGAGAAAAAGTCACATGCCAATGTCTTTGTGTGAGAATGAGGCATTAGGCCCAGCTTCTCAAAACCACATAAGGCTAGTGGGTTTAGAATTTAGGAATATACTCCTATCCTTCACCTTCTTCACTTAGAAAAAGCCTGAAAATCTAGAAATTCAGCATTTCTTTCCCTGCATAAACTTTGCCCTTCAGAATGTGAATGTTCCGGGGGTGCCTGGGTGACTCAGTTAAGTGTCCTGACTCGATTCTGGCTCTGGTCATATTAACACGGTTCATGGGATCAAGCCCTGCGTTGGGCTCTGTGTGCTGACAGCACGGAGCCTGCTTGGGATTGTCTCTCTCCCTCCCTGTCTGCCCCTCCCCCCTTTCAAAATAAATAAATAAACTTAAAAAAAAAGAATGTGAATATCCTGTAAGATAGCACCGTGGACAGTCTACCTGGGTAAAATAATTTGCCATTTTCCAAATTGGTAGTGAGATGGTCTAGAGAGACTGTTTTAATGAGGACCTTAGCATTCGAGGAGGGACAGGTCTGGGAGGAGTGTTTAAACACGGAGACCCAGCACAGCACAGTCACACCAGGCCGGAGACTGTCCCACTCCCATTTAGGCTGTGCTCCAACGTCAAATAACTTAGATTAGCACATAAAAATAGAGTTCATTCTCACTTGTGATGTGATAAAACCTGCTCTTCCCGAACCAGAATATTACCTTGATGGGTTTGTGATGTGAATTGAGATTGTGAAAGTTCTCGAACTCTCCGGCTTTTAGCGTGAAAGGAGAAGGTGGTGGTTTCAGGGGAAAGGCTGTTTATTTTATGAAAATGCTAGAATCACAGGACGTTGAAGCAAGGGAAGAACATGTGCTTTAAAACTGAAAGACTGCTTACCCTTCAGCCTTCACTTTTAAGGAGTGGGCAGTTTAAATCTGGACCACTTTCTCCTTGGAACTTTCTCCTTGGTCTCTTCTGTGTTCCGCTATTTGGTCCCTCCCTTTCTGTGTCCTTAGCTGACTCCTCATTTCCTCCTCTCCTCTCAAGTGTTGCGTCCCCAAGGCACCCTTGGTTCATTTCTGTCTTTACCCACTGTGCTGAGTGATCTTGTATTCCTTTTTTTTTTTTGCTGCCATATCAAGTTACCACAAATTTGGCTTAAAGTAGCACAAGTTTATCTTCTAGTTCTGTAGGTCAGAACTCTGACGTGGATTCTCTGGAGGACAATCTGTTTCCTTACCTTTTCTGTCTTCTAGAGGCTTCCCACATTCCCTGGCTTGTGTCCCCTTCTTCCATCTTCAAGGCCAGCAACTACGTCTCTGACCCTTCTCCCGTGGTCACATCTCTCTCTGACCACAGTCAGGAAAGGTTCTCTGCTTTAAGGCAGAGTACTCTCCCCATCTCAAGATCTTTAGCCTTAACTACATCTGCCAGGTCCCTTTTGCTAGTAAGGTAACATATTTACAGGTGCCGGGGATTAGGGTGTGGATGTCTTTGGAGGGCTGTTAACTCACCCTTGCGGAGATCTCAAACACCATCATAGCTCCTACTGTTATCATGGGGTGAGTACTTCTCAAGAACTTGGAAATGTGGAAAAATGTGAATCATTTGCAATAGCAGAGGGAATAGTGCAAAGAACTGTATCCCCATTACGCAGACCCAATCAGCCTCAGATCACCAGAAACAAGCCTGTAGTTTGACAAAACCAGATTTTTTAATTCATTGTGATGAAAGGGACCTCACCAGAGTAACTATGGGTGTCTTACCAAACGGGAAAAGAGAGAATTAAAGGATCTGGGGGAAGGATAGAGTTTAGGTAAAAATGTAAATGAAGCAGTGCTTTGATAGGCTCAGAGAAAAGCAGGTCTCCATATACGGGAGTCAACGCCTGGTCTGAACTGCACTGCAGGCCCAGGTTCATTTCCTTCAAAAGTACAAAGTGAATGTTGTGTTCAGAAGCCCCTTATCTGAAGCTCCAAACCTGAATTGCAAATCAAGACCGTTTCTCTGTGTCAAAGTGACTTAGATCCTCCCAGCAACAGGAGGGTGTTTCATTTTTACTGATAAAATTTCAAACGGCAAACTTTCTGACGGTCCATCATTTCAGAGAACAAGGTGAGCTCAGTGACTCAGAAAGCAGTAGCCACGCAAAGAAGGGGGTGGTTATGACACTTTAGCAGCAGCGTGCCCTTGGGAGGAGTAGTGTTTCATGGCAGCTTTGTAGCTGGCCTTACCTGTGCCGTCTTCCCCGCCTGAGATGGTAGCACGGCTTTTGTTTTCTTAGTCTGAGCTAATTTTTACTTTCTCACCCACTTCAGTTATTTATTCAGGGCCAGTTTTGTGTCACCTGTAGCCAATCCACCACTCAGATTGTTTTGAAGCAAACCCCAGACTGGAGGGTGACGTTTAAAGCTAGATCCGTGTGGACTTCTGGGTGTCATTACCTGGATCTCCCTTCTGCTCAGTGTGTGCAAAACAGAGTTCTCACCCCACCCTGCCCCTTCCCCCTCCCCCAGGACAACAAAGCCTGTTTCTTCACGAGGTTGACCACATTAGAAGCCTTGGAGTCATCCTTGCCCTCCAGCTCTCTTCCAACCCCTTTCTCACCAAATTCTGAAATCGCTCAATCTCTGAAATCTCTCAAGTCTTCTGCACCTCATTGTCTGCTCTCTAGTTGAAGGTGTAGTGGGCATTGCAGTTGACTCCCCCAAATGCATTCACCCCGCCTCCTTTTTCCTAGCGGTCACATGGCTCCCTTCCTCGCATGGCCATGCCAGGAGTGGCTACGATGCTCACTCCTTACCCTGCCCGCCCATTGCTACTACCAGCGACCATCTGTTCCCCAGGCCGCCTCACCTTATTCCCGGCCCTTATCTGCAGTTTCACTTCCCGCAGCTCGGTTACCAGCAGTCAGCCATTGTTCTGGAAGCAGATGACCCTCCTTCTGACGTCTTGAGGGAAAGTCCGTAGTAGCCTATTGCTGTGTCATAATGCCTGTCATTCACCTCACTTCGTCTCATCACGTGGGCATTCTATCATCTCACAGCATCACGAGAAGAAGCGTAGAGTACGGCACAATAAGATATTTTGAGAGAGAAGGGGCATTCACAGAACTCCTGTTACAGTATGTTGTTATAATTGTTCTAATTTGTTAATTATTGTCGATGTCTTACTGTGCTGCTTTATAAATCGAGCTTTATCACAGGTATGTATGTGTAGGAATAAATAGAGTATGTTTAGGGTTTAGTACTATCTGTGGTTTCAGGCTTCCCCTGGGCATCTCGGAACGTGTCCCTCTCAGATAAGGGGGAGACTACCGTACAGAAAACCTGTAGCTGCTGTGTAAAAGCATAGCTTCAAGTCAGGTCTTCTGCCAGCCCCTGCCACCAGACAGCCGCCCCCCAGCCCTTCCTGTGTGGAAGTATTAGAGCTGCCATGTTTTTGTAACTTTACCTCCCACCGCTCGTACCGTAAACCCCACAGGACTACCCGTGGGTCCAGACGACATCTTGTGTTTCCCACATAACGCAATGCTTCTCTCTCGTCTTCTGCTCTTTTTTTACCGAAAGGGATACTGATTCTGCCAGTCCCAAGTCCACTCCTGTCTCTGTGAGGCTCTTCCCTCGCACCACCCAGAAGGAACCGGTATTTGTGCTCTTGGACACACTGCTGATTCAACTATGTCCAACCGTGTGCCAGACCTGAATGAAAGTTGTCTGGAGACCAATGGGCTTTGCCATTTTTGACACAGACCATGTCTTGGTCACTTAGCACAGTGCCTGGCATTTCTCTATTTACTGCTATTTGGTGATACAGACTTGCCTGATACAGACCCACTAAATAAGTGAATGATGTAAGTGGAGACATGTTGTGCCCTTTCTGGGGCCATTGGATTTGTGAGCTCCATAGTATGGTCACCAAATTATGAAGTGCCTTCTGTGTGCTAAGCACTACAAGGATATGCAAAAAAAATTCTGAGCCCAGATCCCATCCTCAAGTTGTCAAGGGAGCTGATGATTGCTGAATGCCTACTGTGTGCCAGATGCCCTAGTGAACCCTTCTTAAATGTTGTATCATCCTCTCATTAATCTTATGAGGGAGGCTTAAGATCCCAGTTTTTACCAGTAAGGAAACTGAAGCTCAGGGAAGTTCAGGAACTCACCCAGAGTCCCGCTGTAAGTGGTGAAGCCAGGACTCAAACCCAGGTCCTTCCTGACTCCGGAGTCTGTTCTGTTTTCACAACAGACTGCTGGTTAAGGGAGACAAGACGAGACTTGCATGCATTTCCTTGGCTGCCTTTTCAGATGTACCAGTCCACTTTTGTTGCCCAGGCAGGAAGAACTGCTAGCTTGCTAACACTGCTGGGTGGAGGCCCCCAGGTGCATCCTAAATATGCCATTGGCCCCGTGGGTCCTGAGCAGGCAGACGTGCTTCCAGGGGCCCAGATCTCCTCTTCCTGGCAACTGCACCTTCAAGGTGGTGAGCCCCTTCAGGCACCAGGCACTGAGATGCATTTGGAAATTTGGTGAAGGTTCTGGAATGCCTTTACAGATGCCTTTCTACCCTACATCCTGTTCCAACCTGGCTGTTCCATCAGACGATTCTCCTAAACCAGCTTTAATCATATTTAATATTCTCCTGTAAAAAGATTGGCATCTAAATGCAAAGTGTATCCTGGATTGGATCCTGGGATAGAAGAAGGACATTAGTGGAAAAAGCCGTGGAATCCAAATCAAGCCTGGAGTTTAGTAAATAATAATATACCAGTATCAGCTTCTTAGTTTTGACAAATGTAGCATACAATGCAAGATGTTATTAGCATCAGGGGAGATAGGAAACTTTCTGTACTATCTTTGCAACTTTCCTGTAAATCTAAAATTATTCCTGGGCCCCTGGCTGGCTCAATCAGTAGAGCCTGTGGCTCTCGATCTTGGGGTGGTGAGTTCCAGCCCCACACTGGGCGTGAAGCTTACTTAAAAAAATAAATAAATAAATATATATATATATATATATATATATATATATATATATATAATTACTCTAAAGTTGGGGCACATGACTGGCTCAGTCAGTACAGCATGACTCTTGATCTCTGGGTTATGAGTTCAAGCGCCACATTGGGCGTTTAGCTTACTTAATAATTATTCCAAGGGGCGCCTGTGGCTCAGTCGGTTAAGCGTCCGACTTTGGTCACTTTTGAGGTCATGATCTCATGGTTCGTGGGTTCAAGCCCTGCATCAGGCTCTGCACTGGATCCTCTTGGATCCAGTGGAGGCTCTGCACTGGATCCTTGTGGAGCCTGCTTGGATTCTCCGTCTCCCTCTCTCTCTGCCCTTCCCCTGCTCACACTCTCCCTCTCTCTCTCAAAAGTAAATAAACTTTTAAAAATAAATAAATA
Source organism: Felis catus (assembly GCF_018350175.1). Taxonomy (NCBI): domain Eukaryota; kingdom Metazoa; phylum Chordata; class Mammalia; order Carnivora; family Felidae; genus Felis; species Felis catus. The sequence continues at coordinate 90,182,021 of NC_058370.1, forward strand.
ATAAATAATTGTTCCAAAATAAAAGTTCATTTAAAAAATGTTGGTGCCTCTTACAAGGTGATGACCAGGCTACTTGACTGGGTTTTGGGGGTTCTCCAACCTTATCTTCCCCTTCTTTCACCCTGTACAAGAATCCTCTGTTTGGCTGAATGGTTTTACTCACTGTCCTCCAGACAAAGTCTGTGCTCCCCTCTCCCCTGCATTTGCCCTAGCCATGTACCCTGCTGGACTGATCACCTGCCAAGGAATTGTCACGGTCCTTAACTGCAAACAGAAGCAAGCTAGTGTGAACCTACTGAATGTCAAGCTTCAGGCCTGTCATTTGTAAGTTCCCAGAGTGTGCACCATGGCTGTTAGGAGAAAGTGATCCCCCTGTAACCGCCTCTGCCACACAAAGATCCTCACAGCCCTGCGACTCTGGGAGCTATATCTTAGTTGTAGTCTCGGCCACGTGTCCTTGACGTGCCAGGTAGCTGCAAGGGAGTCAGATAGTATCTGACTTTTCATCTTCACTGTGTGAGGCCATCTCTACCTCCAACCACAGTGGGAAAGTACCCAAACACAGGAAGGGGATCCATTCACTGGTTCTCCACAAAGTGGCAGATGTTCACTACAGGTGGTTTTTTAGAGCCAAAGCTTCCATGAGGCACAGCAGGCTCAGGTGACACTTGGGAAATCAGCTTGGTTTGGCCTGGAGGCTGCCTGGTACAGACTGTGCTCCTGCATCTGACTCACTAGACCAGGGTCGAGAGGACTTCATCTCCCGAGGGCACTTGACCTAAAACCTTTACAATAAAAAGGGCCCATGTACCTGTCTTTAGCAATGGAAAAGGGTCGTACAGGGGAGGTGACAGCCACCTGAAGCTGGGGGTGTTCCCCAAGGCAAGAGAGCACTGTCACGGGAGAAGGTCTGTGTGCTCTGTACCCACGGTGGCACCATCACTCCTCCGACCACCGCAGCTAGAAAACTGGGAGCGTCTGACTCCTCCCTCTCCCTCATCCCCAACATCCAGGCAATCATCTGGGGCTAGCTACTGCCCCCTAATATTTCTCAGGTCTGTCTCATCAGCAAGCACCTTCTTCAGGAAGCCCTTGCTGACCTCCTACCTGGCTGGGAGGGGGAAGGTCAGGGGTCCGGCCTTTGTGCTCCTGTTGAGCACAAAGCTCATTAACTTTGCATGTATCTTATGGTTGCCCTTGCCACATAGCATTAAAATGGTCTATTTCCTCATCTCTTTGTTCAAACACAGAATGCGCCTATCCCTCTTTGTACCTCCAGTGCCTGGCACACAGGAATGCACAGCTCGATAAACATTAGACAGATGGAAAGAAGGAAGAAGGGGAGAAGACAAGAAGTAGGCTGAGCTTGAGAAGGGCCCCTTGGACTAAGCAATGAAATGTCCCCCACACTCTTACCCCTTAATGCTGCCTGCAGCATGCTTGCCCCAGCCAGACTCAGAGCTGCCTCTCCGGTGTGAAGGGTACAAATAGAAGACAGGCAGTGAGCCCTCTGAGCTTGCTCTCAGACTCCCCTGTGCCAGGTGATCCTGGGGACACTGGGGACCATGCAGGGCCTCATTAGGAGGGACCTGTGGAAGACAAAAGAGGCCTCAGGCCCTGGGTGGGTTAATCAGCAGCATTAGCCCCATACTGCCCTCCTCAGACATCTACATGAGAAAGGTATAAACCTAAGTCACTGCTGTTTGGGGTTTTATCATTGTATACAGCTGAACTAATAATCCCGTGGCTCTAAGCTTGCTGGAACATTCTCTCTTGCCTCCTTCGGGGCCCTGCTTGCAAGGCAGGTGTGTGTCAGGAGGCTTGCAATTGGAAGCCCCAGAGAATGTTACCTGGCACTGGTGGTCCCCTGCAGTGGATAGATGGTTCCTGGGTCCCCAGTGCCAGCACATGCAAGGAATGAGGAAATGGGGTGGGCAAGTCGTCCGGCCTCTCTACTCCTTGGGTTCCTTGCTCTGAAAACAAGAAAGGTGATCTTCAAGGTTCGTATAGCCTCAAGTTCAAAATATTTGTCTTATGAATGAAAAAGTAGCACGGAAGAGATGGGGGGTTTAGGTGTAGGCATTATACCTGGGCTCCAATCCTGGCTCCGGCCACTAACCAGCCGTGCCTCTTGGGCAAGTTCCTGCACCTCTCTAAGCCTCTGTTTTCCTGAAGTCTGAAAGTGTAACTATCTTTGCGCCTGCTTTGCAGGGGTGTTTCAGGATTGGAAATACTGTAGACAAACGTCTGGGCACAGAGCGGCTACTCAGTAAGTGGGGCTGCTAGGTCTTTGTGGGTGGAAAGTCCTTCAGAGAGTCTAGCTGAGCTGAGCCCTGGGTGGTGAGGTGAGGAACATGATGGCAGGCAGGTAAGCAGCATGGGCAAAGGAAGGGATAGGCATAATGTGATGGTGAAGAGTGGGTACAGTGTGGTCCCAAACGGGGAGAGACGACGCTTCCTTTCAAGTGTGACGCAAGACAGTCTACAACAGGTGCCACTTCCAGCAAAGGGAACTGCATGGGTCACATGGCCTATGAGCTGGGCACTACACGAAAGCAGGATTTGTAGAGCAGAAGCTGGAAGACAGTGGAGTTAACACCATGGACCAAGGCAGAGAGCTGAGAGCGTGCCCTGTGTGTCCTGGGGGCGGGGAGGGCAACAGTGGATGAGGAATGCTCAAATGCTTTAAACGGAGCACTTGGGCCCCTCTTCTCTGCAGGACAATGACAAGACAGGCCAGCGAGCCTCCACTGCTCACGCTGTCTCCTACCTGCTTCCTCTCAGCACCTCTGCGTAGGCTGTGTCTGTGAGGCCGGAGCCAGAAGTCCTGGGTCTGGAAGGAGCCTCTGCGGTCCCCTGGGAGACCTGCAAAGGGGCTGGTACAGCACTTGTGTTCAGAAGGTGAAAGACTTGGAGAGCAGGCAAGCAGGCATTCACTGCAGCTTCCTTCCCGCCTGGCGGCTGGCTGTGTGCCCTGAACTTGACCTCAGATGACCTGTGTGTTCCCTTCCTGGAAACGGTTCCATTGCCAGAAGCAGTTGAGCTTTGGCTTTGGCTTTCTTTCTCCTTCAGAGCAGGGACTCTGGCTTAGCTGAGATTGGCTCGGCTACTGTAAAAGTCTCCCCATTAGCTGAGCAGGACCTTGCTTTCTTGTCCATCACCTACCACGGGGGTGGCTGCTGCTCTCCACCTGTCCTCTTACCCCTTGTCAGCCTTCAGCGTTCTCAGTTTAGCTTTGGCGACTTTTAAGAGTGGAGATAACTGCATAGATAAGGTGACTTTAAGAGTGCAAGATCACTGCAAAGATAAGGACATAAAGACCAAGTGGGGGAAGTGTGCAATGTTCTCCCCAGGCTGCTCAGCTAGTTAGCTGCGGAGCTGGGACAGCCCAGGAGTTCAAACTCTCAGACGATGCTCTCTTTCTGGGCTATGAGTTGCCTAACTCCACACTCCTCAAATTCATTAAGGCCGGAGGTGTGGACCTTCGCTAATGTGCAAGTCTGGATTAATGTCAGTGTCTTGAAATCCTCGTGTGACAACGTGAATTTTGTTTCAGGCATTGTCCTTGGTAACTAACAAATACCATGCTTGGTTGTTTTGTGGATTGGGCTGGCATGAAAAATAATTCCAAAAATGCTTGAATTTGCCCAGTGTCGCTGATTAGTGTTGCTTTAGGAAAGGAAATCCAGTATTAGCCCCAGTAAGGGGAAGAAACTGCAACACTTTCTCTCTAGTCAAATGCATAAGGTATATACATAGCATACTTACCAAAGAAAGGGACTAATTTCCAATCAGCATACAAGCTAGAATGTTATTAATCCCATATAGGTTGCTTTGGTCCAAAGCCTTCACACTTACCTTTGGAGCCAGTTTATGGGTCCCCGTAGAGAGCCAGGCTCTGTTTACCATTCAACAGCAATATGTTGAACATCTGGGTCCCAGGCACTGGGCAAGGTGCTGGGAATACACTGGGTAGCAAATAGGCACACGTGTACTTTAAGAGTGACCTCTTCACTTAAAGAAATGTCTTCTCTAGGTTTGAATGCCATCTTAATCATCAGGTTTGGTTCTGAAAGATATTTTTGACTGCTTTCTAAAATTAAGCTCCTCTCCAAAGGATAGAGAATGAATTCACTGATTGAAACTACCCAGAAAAAAAATGTAGCTCAGACAAAGGCAATCTCAAAAGAGGAATTCCCAAGACATTTTAAGCAATGGCCACGCAACCTCCCAAGGAGACAGTTAAATAAGAAACATGTATTGGGAAGCGGCATTTATTTAAAATGCAAAGGCACATTTTCATGAGAACAAGGTTTTGGCTTCTGGAAGCCAGCCACCTCTCAAAGCAAGATGACCAAACGGTCTGAACCAACTCAGATCTATTGGTTGCTGTCTACTGGCCATGAGCCCTTAGGCTAAGACTGCCCCGGGGAACCACATCTGACAGCACCTGCCTGCGGAATCTCCAAATCAAGGCAAATTACAAGACTGACAGAGCTTAGAAACAAACCCGCTTATTTACACGGGTTCCCCTGTTGCCAAGGATATTTCATTGATCAAAGATAAGTGTTATCATTCGAGTTTCCAGGTTCTCACAAAGAGCTCATTCTCTATGTTTTCTATTTTATACAGACCTTTCTCATTTACCCTCTCCCTCGAGGCCAGGCCCCGACTCTTGTGGTAGGCATTAAAAATTCCCATTGTATGGACAGACAAACTAAGGTTGGGTTAAATGGCTTGCCAAAAGCATGCAGCTACAGCGGGCCACTGATGGGGCTTGAGACCAGGTCTTGCACTTCCTCCTCCATCAGACACAGAGGCCTAAACTCCTGCAGAAACATGTGATGGCTTGTGCAAGCAGTGGGTCCCAGCCTGGCCAAGCATTAGACCTCACCCGGGTGTGGCTAGATGTTGCCAAGGACGTGAGGCTTGGAGTCCCCACCCAGGTCCATTCAAGGAGAATCTCTGGGTGTGGGGCCTGGGCACCAGTATTTCTGGAGTTCTCCAGGTGGCTGCAATGGACAAAACTGAAATCATTCTGTTAGTAATCCGGATCTGCTTCCTTCTTTCTCAAGGACCTGCTTTCCAGTTGTCTTTTTTCAATAATAATGTTCTATTTCTCAAGTATAGGAATAATACTTATTTGTAGAAATTTTAGAAGAAAGGTAGGACGAAGAAAAAAATCGCCAAGAGATCCATTGTTAATATTTTGATGTATTCTCCTCTAATCTTTGTATATATCCACTTACAAATTTTGGTAATATATACTAATATTTTCTTTTGATTTCATATGGTAAATAGTTTCCAATGTTGCCAAATAGTTTTCAAAAACACTATTTTAATGTGAAAGCAGACAAGATTTTTAAATATACTGTCCCCAACATTAATAGTGATTAACATTGGACTAAATAAACACTTAAGAAAATAAAATAAAATTAATAAAATCATTATAATGGCTGCATAATAATTTAATGGGCTCACCTCCTATAAATCAATCAATCTTTAATATAGGACACTTAGATTGTTTCTAGTTTTCTGTCGTTGTAAGTAAGTCTTCTATGAAGATCCTTGTACCTACATTTCTGTGCACCACTTTCTTAGAAGTGAAATTAATGAGCTGGAGGGTATAAACCTTATGAAGTTTGTTGATAAACATTGCTGAATTGCTTCCCAAAAGGGTACATGAATTAATTGCTGGTCCCCTCGGTGTAAAGAGAATTGGGAAAGAGAATTGTTACAGTCTTTGCAAAATTAAGTATTTTCATTCTGTGATCCGTCAGTTTGCTATGATTATTAATGAGGCTGGACTTTTTATATCTTTATTGGTCATTTGTATTTCTTCTTTTGTGAATGTTCGTGTCCTTTGCCTTCCCCTGCCTTTTGGGTGTTTATCTTTTTTCTTACATATGAAGCATACTGAGTATATAACACTTTTCCATTCATTTGTTTTGTAAATGTTTTCCCTAAATTTATCATTTAATTTGGGTTGTTGACATACACAAGAGCTTATTGATTTTATGCTCAGAAATACCTTTCGACTGTTTGATCAGGTAAATAGTTACCAACAGTTTCTTCTACAAGTCTCAGTGAATAAAAGCCTGCTTACATAGGAGCAGTTTTTCTGGTTAAGCAGGATTTTATTGGTCTGGACTAAGAAAACCAGTCCATCTCCTACAAGAACCTGACTTGAAATTATCAAAACTATAATACTTTTTAGTTTACATTCTTTGAACTACCCCACTGGATGCATGATAATGTAAAAAAACATGTTGGTTCCCATCTTTGTAGGGCAAAACATTTAAATTTTTTAAATGTTTATTTATTTGAGAGAGAGCGAGCCAGAGACAGAGCACAAGCAGGGGAGGGGTAGAGAGAAAAGGAGACACAGAATCTGAAGCAGGCTCCAGGCTCTGAGCTGTTGGCACAGAGCCGGACGTGGGGGTCGAACCCGCAAACTGCGAGATCATGACCTGTAGTTGGAGGTTTAACCTACTGAGCCACCCAGGTGCCTCAGTAGGTCAAAATATTTAAAAGCAAACAGTATGCATAGCCTCTCGCAAAAGACTGCCCCACCCACAAATTAACAAAGTCCGCTTTCTCTCTGATTTCAGAAATAGGGTAGGTTTTAGGAGGGTACCCCTGGGCCCTAGGTGGAGACTTTCTTTCAACCCAAGCCTCTCCTAGTCTCACGCCTTGGGGACAGACAGACTCTAAACCCGAGCAGGGTTGCTCTGGAATGTAATATCTGGTAGATACTTATACTAAAAAATTTTATGTTGCTTCTCTGACCTTCAAATTTAACTTGGATGCCCTGTATTTTTGTTTGCTAAATCTGACATCCCTGATCCTGAGGTTTCCTTTCAGTGGTGATGTTGGGGTCTGCGTCCCAGGCGTGCCCACAGGAAGCAGTACACAGATGTCGCACAACTGGTAGATCACATAAAGGTGTTTACCTGCCTCCCTCCAAAGAGGCTCTCATGGCCAAGGGGCAGCCTCTTCCCTGGGCCCCAGGGATACTTTCTAAGAAACCCACTGCATTGACTTTTCTGTACCAATCAGCATGTGCTTAGAAACCTAAGCTCTTCACCCAGGCCTTGTGGGCTGCTCCCAGGCTTCCTGCACGTCATGGTTCCTCTTCCTCCTTTTTCTAGCAGCTGTGAGGTTCTTCTTGGGCTGGTGGATCCAGGCAGGCCCAGGTAAGTGCCCATCATTGCCTCACTCAGGTGTCCTTAGCCCACTACACGTTTTTGTTTGAGTGGCCAATCTGTTCCCTGTGGCCTCTTTCTGCCTTGACACCTGTTTTCTGTCTTACGGACTCTTGCTTCACTATAAATAATTCGATTGCTTTCCAAAAGTTGGATGCTCAAATTCATGTTTTATTGTGGTTTGAAGTGGCCAAATGACAGGTGGATGTGGGTCATGGCCTAGTCATGCCTCCATTAGGACAACCCTAAAGAATGGCAAGAAGAGGGAGGCATCAGCTCATACCCCCTCCCTGGCTTAGCAGATAAATAGTACAGTGTTGGCAACCCAGAATACTTCCCCAGGAACAGTGCCAGAGTGACCTCGAGTGACTCAGTCCGTTAGTGCAGGTGTTCCCAAGATCGCCTCTCCCGCTCCATGGGGCACGGCTGCGTCCTTTTTACCTCTGGCCCGTTTATCTCCAAAGGCTTCTAACACAGAGCTCCTCAATTTTGAGGGGGCCTAGGAATCACCTGGAAGTCTTGTTAGAATGCAGACACTGAATGAGCAGCTCTGGGGCCTACTGAGAGTCTGCCCTCTTGACAAACTCATCGCACCGCTGCTGTAGGTCCACGGATCACACTTTGAGCGGCAAGCGTCTGAAGCTTTTCCCGATTGGCTGCAGGATGGCCCAGGCGCCTGGTCTTTTCAATTCCAGGGCTTTGGCGAAACCTCCAGGCCCAGGAGGTCGGAATCCAAGGCAATGTGATTCACGTCTGTGAGAAAGGCAACCGCAGGGAGAGGGCAAGGAGGTAAGGGGAGTGAGAGCCGGGGAGCCGCGGGAAGCCTGAGAGAGGGGACAAGTTCTGGACAGTTTAGAGTGGAGGTGGCAGGCCCTAGGGCTGCTTGAATATGTAGGGAAGGAGGTGTTTGGAGAGCTGTCGTCTCCAGCTGGGGAGGCTGAGGAAGGTCTCCTGCTCCGGGCCAAGCCGGGTGCCTGGGCACCTACACATCATTGCCTCCATTCTCTTAGGTAATACATAATATCCTTACTGATTATTGTATAAATTTTAACTTTGGTTGCCATGGCTATTTATAGTTAAAATATTGTAAGACCCTTTCCCTGTGAAGGGGGCAGAGGAATCAGGGGATGGGATGGCTTAGAAGGAGGAGACCATCTGAGCGTCTGCTACATACAAGGTCCGAGATAGGACATTGCCACAGTGTGGCTCATTTGATGCTCCGCAAAGGAACCTGCAAAGGAGCTAGCGTAAGTCCCATTTTTACAGATGAGAAGGAGGCTGGGTGAGGGAAATCACCTTGCCCACAGTCACAAACCAGAACCTAGAGGAGTGGAAATGGAGCCCAGGCACCCGGAGGGAGCATCTCAGTGTTTGGGGAAAGGGAAGGTGTTGTGTGTGTGTGTGTGTGGGGTGCACAACGGCCAAGTGGAATGATGGGGGCTCTGAGGATTGGTCCCCTTGCACTGCACAGTTCCCGCAAATGGGGCTTGACCCTCACCCACAAAGGATATGGGGAAGGGGAGCCTCGAGAGTGAAAGGGGTGATCTCCAGTTCAGGTCCCAGATAGGACAGCGAGCAGGCTCCTGTCCAGCAGAGATGGAATGGGAACAACGTATGGAAACAAGATAATGGGACAAACAGGGTGATGATGAAGAAGCCTTTTAGGGATGCTCAGCTCTTTTTAGGAAGCCTTTGCATCACTCTGGCTGGATTCTTAAGATTTGTAGCTCAGGAATTTCATGATTTTTATACTGCACATATTTTCTGTGGTCTCATCTCCCCAACTCTACATGGTTTTGTTTGTTTGTTTGTTTTTGTTTTTTAGTAAGTCCTTTTAAAAAGGCTGACCTTGTTGGAGGATTTTATGTTTAACCAGGAGGTAGATAATAAGATCTTGGTCCAGCCAATTTCCCCTACTCCTGAACCTCAAGTCCCCATATATGCTGCTTCTTGGGTCTCTGGGCATGTCCCACATGTGCCTCAAATGGACATGTCCTTGCTGACTTCATTCAGCCACCTGCTCTTCCTCTGGGCCCCTTGGTGCCACCATCCACCCTGTTGCTGTTCCAGAAACCTCCTCTGTGTGCCCTCATATAATTGATCCCCATCCTGTTGACGTGAGTCACTAAATCTGTCTCCAGTACATCTCTGCATCCCCAGCCCACAACCCTAATGGAGACCACCATGATTTTTTTTCTCACCTGGGTTTCTGCAACAGCCTTCCAGCTGGTTTCTCTGCCTCCATGCTGAGACTCTAATACATCCCCCATACCGCAGCCAGCACTGAGCAAGATGTGGTCCCTGTCCACAGCACAGTAGATGGGACAAATCTACTAAATCTACTAATGATGTGATTGGCAGGTTCAGTCTCGAGAGACCATCAAAGGCTTCCTGGGGTGTCACCCGAGTTTAGCCAGGAAGGATGAGTGGGAGTGAAATGGCAAGAAGGCAGGAAATGCTTCTGCCGAAGCTGTGCCGTTTCAGAACTTTCCTTTAGCTGTCAGGCCCCTGGTGACACATATACCCCAAGTCCTTTCCTCTGCTGGATTCTGTCTCAATTTACAAATTAATGTCTACTGAGTTTGCCCCACTGCCACTCATCCCTTCCACCAGGCTTCCCTCGGGTCAGATTTCTTCCACCCTGGTCTAAATTTCTGAATCTAGTTCTCTAGTGGGATGAATGACAACCAATCGACTGGGAATTTCAAGTATATGTCCCCAGGAGGCAGAAGCCTCCATGCCTGCCCTCATGAAATGGGCAGAACCGATCGCATTTACACCTACCTTAGAGACCCCACATCCCCGTCACATGCACACACTATTCCCTGTGTGTTAGTTATGAGGGCTGCTAACCAAATACTTTTGCTTCTGCTTCCAGGCACATGGCAGCATTGTACCTACTGCACTTCCCCAACCCCTCATGACTTGCTTTGGCCCGTGAAATGAGAGCAGAAGTGACTTGTATTACTTCCGGATGAACACTTGGAGAATTAGTGCTTGATTTGCCCCGTCCTCGCTTCCTGCCTTCAGGGTCGAGGAGGCAGCATGTCCAGTTCCAGCTGCCTGCGTCCCTGGGTGGCTGTGGGAAACAGAGCTCCTCTTGACCCACAATGGACACATTTCATGATCGAGGAATAAACTTTTATGTCAAACCACTGTGACCTGGGGATTATTTGTTATTACATCAAAGCCAAACTGACCCTGACTGATACATCCCATCAAATCAAGGTCTGGGTCGGGGAGCACCGTGGTCTTTATCCCTGTTGGGTATTCAACAACCTGGGTCTCAGAGCCAAAGTTCCCACCCTTCTGCCCAGCCCCCTTAAGTTGGAAGATTTCCAGGTTATTTCATCTCTTTCCCATCAAGATGAGGATCCATGCATTCTCCTTGTGAGTTATTTAGTCTATTTGATTCCACCTAAATTCAAAATGAAGTCACAGAAATAAAACGTGAAAGCATTTGCTGAGCTACTCAAAAACCTAGTCTAGATATCCTACACATGTCACACTGACCCATGCGTGTCCAAAGCAATCCAGTAATGCATCTCCCTTTCCCCAAGAGCAAAATGCCAGCGTCTGCCCCATATCAGCCCTGGCACCGGTAGGCTAATTTCAGAGGCCCTCGATCGTAGGCCCAGTTCTGCCACTTAGTAGTGAATGACCTTGGACAAATTACCTCTCTGAGTCCCAGTTCCCTTATCTGTAAAATGGTGATAATAATAATAAAAGCTGTGTCACAGAAAGAAAAGGAAAGTAACATTTGCATTTGGCGTGTTAGCCACTCTGCAGACAGAACCATAATGTACGTGAAAGTGCTTTGAAAAGGGAAAGCTCTATGCAAACATTAGCTGATAATATTTTTAACCAATACATGACCAAAGAAGAAACACATCCCAAAGCAAATAAACTTCCTTTAATCTTCAAAACCGAGCCCAGGCGTGGATGGACGTGGCTGTGTATTTACAGTTCTGCAAAAGGTTCCGCAGTACGAAGCTGCTTCTTCAAGTAGGGCAAATTGCTTATTAGCTAAAGAGAAGGAGCAGGATCAAACATCTCAGAGGAGGTTAGTCACAGGCGATCATTTACAGGTTCGGCAAAGGACCAACAAGCAGCGTTGATTCCACCAAGTGACTTCCAGAAGAACTACGCGGGCACTTCCAACTCAACTTCCTGTACTCGTTGCCCGCCCGCTCGTGCTGAATCGACCGCAGTTCCTCAGTGGAGCTGAAGTCCTTATTTCCCAGCCCCACCTCCATCCCCAAAGGGAAACGCCCCCTGCCAACCTCGCAGTGCTGGCCGTCCACTGGGCTTGTTTCCTTCGCGACGGGATTTCCCTTTCTAACCCTTGGGGCAGCTGCAGCAGCCAGGTCCTGACCTCACCGGAGCAGTGGCCTAAAAAGGCTCAGTCTTCGGTCGCTGGGGGTGGGGCCCGCCACGCTGCTTAATAAAAAGAAGCCTCTCTCGCTTTACCTCCTCTAAGCGCCTCGGGCCTGATCCTGGCCGCCGCCTGGGCGCTGAACTTGCTTCTCAACCGCTTCTACTAGTCCAGTGCTTCCCAAACTTGAGCGTGCATCACCCCAAGGGCTTGTTACAACAGAGCGTCGGCCCCACCTCCAGAGTTTCTGCTAGAGTAGGTTTGGGGTGGGGCCCCAGAGCTTGCGTTTCTAACAAGTTCCCAGGTGTTGGTGATACTGCATCTGGGGACCACAGTTAGCCAACCACTGCCTCTAGCTCAATGCTTCTGCCAGAGAGAGAGAGGCCCGCTGGGCACCTCCGCCACCGTCCCAGCTGCTCTCCCGCCCTGCGTGCTGTGTGAGGAAGGAACAACCCGGGCAGCACAGGGGGCTGCAGACCCGACACGGCAGGCTGGAAAAAAACAAACAAAACAAAAACCCTGAAAGCCTGTGGGTCTTCGGTGTCACCGGGATGTCATTGATCAGGTTCTACTGACCTCATTTCTTCATTCAGCACATATTGATTGAATGCTAAGTCTAGGGTTACGAAGGTGAAAAGACAAGGTCCCAGCCCTCCAGGAGCTCATAGTAACAGGGAGGGAAATGTGCAAACAATTACAATGCTGATAAGATAACTGTTGTAAGGGGGGGGGGCATCAAACTTCTGTGGGGAGCTCTGGAATCTGAGGAGCTGGGAAAAGTTTCATGGAAGAAATGGCATTTATGCCCAGACCTGCAGGATGGGTGGGAATTTGGCAGGTAGAAGGAGTAGCTGGAACCCCGGGGGTGGGGGTGGGGGGAGTGGGAAGGGGTTTCCCCAGGCACAGGGAATGAGCAAACAGAGACTGTCCAAGTGCAGGGTTCCAGAGGGAGAAGCAGTCCGGAAAATGACTGGCAGGTGTTGGGCTGGGCCTGGTTTCCCTCCCACCTCTCTGGCTGCTCCTTCTCAGTCTCTTTGGCTGATCCCCTGTCAACTGCTCTTCCTCATGAGCTGGTGTTCCCTGGGGCTCTGTCCTGGCTGCCTTTTCCTCCCACTTTCCCTGTCCACTACCGATGAGCTCCTCCACACCTGAGGCCTCACTTACACTCTACTCGGCAATGGGGTTCACGTGTGTGTGTGTTTCCAGCCCAGGCCTCACCCCCTCAGCTCCACATGGATGGCTCCAGGTATCTTTCCTCCCATACTCTGTATTGGTGAATGGCGCCAGCATTCATCCAGTTAACTAAGCCAGAGGACTTTGTGAAACAACCCTCTCAGGTAGCTGGTGAAGAGTTATTTGGCACAGTAAATTGCTCAGAATACAGAAAGATGCCAGGCTCAAATTCTGAGTCTGCCATTTTTAAGTTTATTTATTTTAAGAGAAAGAGAGAGAGGGAGAGAGGGAGGGGCAGAGAGAGAGGGGAGAGAGAATCCCAAGCAGGCTCCGTGCTGTCAGCGCAGGTCCCAACTCGGGGCTCGATCTGGGGAGCCGTGAGACAAAATCAAGAGTCGGATGCCCAACCAACTGAGCCACCCAGACACCCCCGGAATCTACCATTTACTAGCTGAGTGACCTTGGGCAAGTTACTTAATCTCTGTTTCTTTATCTGTAAAATGAGTTTAATGATAATACCTAGTTCACAAGGTTGTTCTATGGATGAAACAATAACAGTTGTCATTTATTATTCCCTACGAAGAAACAAAAAAACTAACTGATCACAAGTAGTGCTGTCCAGAAAGCCCTAGGCCAAGTACTTTATTTACTTGGATTGTCTCAGAAATGGTGAGTACCTTGTCCAAGGTCACTCTGCTAGCAAATGGCACAGCCAGGTCTGGAACCCAGAATTCTCTGTCCCTAAGCCACCTTCTTCAACCCAATTGTCACACGGTCTGTCTGGAGATTGTATAACAAATGGGGAAATGCTCATGTTATAACGTTTGTGAAAAGAGGGCAGAAAATTGTGTAATCAGTGTGCATACAACTGTTATAAAATTTAAAAAAGGAAACCGATCTACAAATAGAAAAGGCTAGAAAGAATTATAGAGAATGGTTAAACGTGGTTGTATTTTGGTGATGTCTGTCTTCTAATTCTCTGTATTTTCCACATTTTCTTTAATATATATATAATTTTATTAAAACAAAATTACTTAAAACATTAAACATTCATTACAGTGACAATTGCAAGTCCACGACCTGTTCTCATGTTTGATTGAAAATTACACTAAGTATCTCTTCTCAGTTCTAGACTTACTTCCCTGAACAGAAACTCTTCAGTCCTCTGTAACACGGGAGTAGGAAGTAGGTATTGCAGCCATATTCCCCACCCACCCACAACTGACAACCTGGCCACTGGAGCAGACTGTCAAAATAAGGCCTGGGAGGAGGAGGGAAGTTCCAGGCAGAACCCCGGCTTCTCCTACCGCCTAGGGCTTTCTGGACAGCGCTACTTGAGATCAGTTACTTTTTTTGTTTCTTCTAAATAGCCGGCCGAATGCTCTTTTTCCAGTTCTGGCTGAGTTGTTAGCTTCAGCCGGGCAGGGATGCCTGCCAGGTACCTGGCTCTGTGAGCACCGCCCAAACTGGTCAGGCCAGTCCGCCCCATGGCTGTTTCTGCCAGAACTTGCCCGCGCGCGCGAGTGTGTGTGTGTGTGTGTGTATGTTAGAGACCCACCCTTCTCTCCAGCAACCCAGGTAGGTGGAAGGCAGCTGCGGGCACCAGCCTGGCAGTCAGGCCAGATGGGTGGAGCTGAATTAATCTAACCTGGAATTTCAACTTGGCCTGCACAACAGGTGAGGGGAAAAAAAAAAAAAAAGCAGCAGAGTGAACGGGCAGTTTGGCAACTTGGAAATATTCTTGTGCCTTGTCCCTTGTCCCCTGCCTGGAAAATAGCCCGGGGTGACTTCTCAAAGTGTCTGCACCGGGTAATGGGGCTTGGTTGCACCACGGCCCCCTTCATAGGCTCTCCGAGCCCCTCCTGAACGCTGTCCTCCTCCGTTACCCTCCGCGACGCGCCCGTTCCCCCTCCTCTGGGAGGCAGGGCGGGGGTATCGGATTAGTCTTTGTTTTCGACGCGAAAGAGCCGAGCGCGGCGCGGGGGAGGCTCGCGATGGCAGGGCCCTGGGGTCCGCCTGAGTACGGCGCTCGGCCGTGACCCCTGCGAGGGTGTCCCGTAGCCGGCCCGCAGCCTCTGCCCCCGGGTACCCTTTCCTTGCCGGCCAGGCTGACTCGGTACGCAAACGCGCGACGTCCCCCATTGTCCTGCCTCGGAATGAGCGAGCGGCAGCAGGGAGAGGGGGGTCAGTCAGGCCCGGAGCTCAGGGCCCCCGGGGGCTCCGGGGCCGTCCCAGACCTCTCGGGCCCGCAGGGAGCGGCAGGAAGTGGGGACACCGGGGCCGGCTCGGCCGAGGGCCTAGGCTAGGAGGTCCGCGTGCCCCACCCCGCGCGGCCCGCCTGGGCTGCAGAAGCGCGGGAGGGCGGGGGCCACTAGCCTGAAGGGGGCGGCAGGGTCCTGGGAGGGCCGACGCGGGGGTGGGGAGGTACTGCAGGTGCAAAGGCGCGGCGGCCGAGCCGGGCCCGGCCGCCACCCGCTTGCAGGCTGCTCGCTCCGTCCCCTCCCCCTTCGCGGGAACTCCCCCCTCGCGCAGCCCCCGGCCCGGTGGAGGGGGCGGCGGGGCCGGCGGGGCTCGGCGGGGCCGCACGTGCGCGCCCTCCCGGGCGGGGGAGTCCCCGGGCGAGCACGTGCCGCGGCGCGCGGGGGGCGGGGAGTCCCGCGGACGCCTTCATTGCTGCTGCTGCCGCCGCGGCCGCCGCTGCCTCTTCCTTCCTCCTGAGCCGTCCCCTCCTCGGCCCGGGCGGGGGGCTCCGCGCGCCCAGCTCCGCCCGGCCAGGCGCTCCGTGAGGCGGGCGCCCCAGGCGGCGGCGGCGGCCGCGACGGTGGTGGCGGCGGCAGCGCGGGCCGGGAAACTTTGCCCCTTTGTGCGCTCCGCCCCGGAGGCGGCGGGCAGGTCGGTGCAGTCGGTGCCTTTCCGGCTCCGGGGTGGGGGAGGGGAGGCGTGGGGGGCCCTGCCCGGACGGGGGGGTGTGGGGGAATGGGGGAGGGGACGGCCCGGGGGCCGGCCGGGGGGGCCGCTACTTTGTTGCGGGGGACGGGGCGGGGGTGCTACGGGTCACAGTGTAGCGGAGCCGGGCGGGGGCGGCGGGGCGGGGCGGGGGCTGCGGAGCCGCCAGAGCCGAGCGGCCGAGGCCCCAGAACAAAGGAGCCCGAGCGGCGGCGCGCGCGCGGCCCGGCCCGAGCTGGAGCGCGCCCCCCTCCCCGCGCCCCCTCGTCGGAGCGGGCCGCCCTCCCCAGTCTGGCCGGCGGGCGGGGGGCGCGGCGGGGCGGCCGGCGCGGGCTACCCCGGGCGCGCCCCTGTCCAGGCCGCTTCCGTGCCGGGGGCGCTCGGGCAGCCCCGCCGACTGAAGCTCTCAGCAAACTTTATTTTGAAAGCTCTGCTCCCTTGGGGAGGCCCTAGCGACCTCCAGTGAGGGGTGTGTGTGGGAATTTTGGTGAAACTCTCCCAAGCCCGTGGGGGTGGGGCAGAGGACAACTTTATTAGACATCTCACCTTGACCACCCCTTTAAATTCGTTGAGCAGGTTCCCTCAGCACCCCATCAGGCGCTAGGCCTCCTCCCCCAGGCAGGGAGCGGGTGCTGGTGCGCCCTGCCAGAGGTTCTGGGCAGGACTTCATTTGAGCAAGCCCTTTCTCTTCCCCCATTTTCTCTCCTTCCAGAAGCAGGAAGAGGTAACATGTGAAAGTTGTCCCTGAGCCTCAAGTGATGCGCTTCCTCTTTCTGTCTCTCTTTTAGGCAGCGCTGCCTTCTCCATCATCCTGACCCCAGAGGACAATTACCAGGAGGAGAAACTCCTCACCCTGCCCAGCCCCCACCACACACTCACCTGCTCACCTCATGCCTGGGTCCAGGGTGGGTGAGGGTGAAGAACCCACCCAGTCAAGATGATCCCTTCTCTGGGGACCGCTGCTGGTGTCCTGCCCCAGATCCTGGGCCCCAGCAGTTGGGAGAGTGGCCCCCAGCTGAGCCCTATCAGACTGCTGCAGAGGAGGTGAAGAGGGGTTGAGAAGAGGCGCCCATCCTGGAGTCTGGAGCTACTTGCCTTCACCCGCGTACACTCTTGACTGTTTTAGGAAAGAAGGACCTGGTGGTGGCCTTTGCAGGCAGGCAAGAAGCTGGACCGTGGCTTTACTCTGGCACCTATGCCCCTACCTCTGGCAGCGTCATGAGCCAGTTTCAGGTGCCCCTGGCAGTCCAACCGGACCTGCCAGGTCTTTATGACTTCCCTCAGGGCCAGGTGATGGTAGGGGGTTTCCAGGGACCTGGGCTCCCCATGGCCGGGAGTGAACCCCAACTCCGAGGGGGTGGAGATGGGCGAAAGAAACGAAAACGGTGTGGTACTTGTGAGCCGTGCCGGCGGCTGGAAAACTGCGGGGCTTGCACCAGCTGCACCAACCGCCGCACGCACCAGATCTGCAAACTGCGCAAGTGTGAGGTGCTGAAGAAAAAAGTGGGGCTTCTCAAGGAGGTAAGCTGGCCCTTGTTTGGCTACCCTGCCCTTGCTGTGAGGGTGCTGTCCTCACAGGGTCTTGCTGAAGACGGTTAAGCCCAGTCTACCATTCTGATCCTTTTGGTCTAACTATCACTGGGGCCATGTGTGGGAGCTGTCTTGCTGACAGTTTGTAAGAGAGTAACCACAGAGCGGGGGTCTCCAGCTAGCACGCTCCTCTCTGATGTTTGCATTTGATGGAGGACATACCCAGCCTTATTTCTAGAAGGTGTGTGTGTGTGTGTGTGTGTGTCCTACTTGAAGCCTCAGATGTATTTCAAGGTCACACCAATGCTTGGGTGGCATGGGAGTGATGGTGTCAGGTAAGGGGTGGATTTGGAAAGAAAGATTTGGAGTGACAGGGTGCTTTTGTGCTGCCCTGATGAATGGGATGTTTTGTTTTTCCTAAACCTTTTCTCGAGTACCACCGTTTTTCTCAGAAAGCAGGAGAGCCTATTGGAACTGGAGATTTAATGACAACCCATGATTTGGGTTTCCCTACTGGACTGAGGACTTCTTGGGGTCCAAGACTTTTCTTTATCTCTGTGTTCTCAGGACCTGGCTCAGTTCCTTGATGTGTAGTCGGCACTCAGATACTAATTGAATGAATGAATGATGTGCTTTTGAGACACTGTCCAGCCCAGGGAAGAGTACTGCCTTCATTTGGAATAGGGGGATGGAGGGAGGAAAGGAGGAGTGGGGACGAAATGAAAGGGGGAAGCGGAGAGGTAGTGACCCTGCACTGGCCATCGTTCCCTTCTATTCTGGTGGCTGGCTGCCAGCACGAGGTTGGTGGCAGCCTCCATAGCGCAGAGTTGGCAGAAGTAGGGCCGAGCGAAGTTGAGCAGCTCGGGAGAGCGGTGTAGCGGCTTGAGGTCGCTCCAGGCAGCGGAACTGGCGCTGGACAGAGCCGGAGGCCTGCGCTGTCTGTGGGGCTCCTGTGCTCCGCCACTGATTTGTCCAAGGGCTCAGACAACTCAGGCCCCCTCTCCGGGGTTGTCTTCTCCCCTGGGAAATGGAGGGGTTGTGCTTGATGGCCTTTGAAGCCCTTTCCAGCTGGGCTGGGAGCCGCCGCGCTTCTGAGGGCTAGGGCACCTGTGGCTTCGATGGGCTGGCGGCTGGCGCTCGGGATTTCCCTGTCCGCTGAGCGCCCAGCTGTGCCGTGAGCTTGGTGGGGCTGTGGTCCCGTGGCTGGGAAGAGAGCTCCAAGTGTTGGGGGCAGGGAAGTGGGTGTTGCTGGGATGTCTTCTGCCCCTTTTCACTTTCTCTTGTCCACTCCTGTGGAAGCTGCATATAGCGGCCCGGGACCACAGACTCTGTGCTCTGTTTCCCTGGTCTCTGATGAAAGCAGACATCTGGATCACATGTGCAGCTCCCCCTCACCCACCCCCCCCCCCCCAGCTGGGAAGCAGTGTCCGGTCCCTGTATGTTGCTGGTGTTGTGGGGAGTTGGCATCCTGCTGGCCCAGGGCCCTGTGGGTCACTTCTGAAAGGGAGCAGGGGAAGAGCAGGGGTAGACTTCACTCCTGGGCATGAGATCTAGTGTGTTGGAGTAAGGAAGAGTTGTTCGGTCTACTTTTAAAGCTTGGTTCCTCTGCTTGCTTCCTTGAGGCATCCATCCCATCTTGCCACCCTCTTTGTTTCACTCCACTCCTCCTGTGATCAAACCCGAGGAGTAGGGGGGCTGAGCTTTCTGAACTGGGTGTTCCTGGAAGTAGAGGACATGGTGAACTGTGTTTAAGCTTTTCATATGGCACTGATGCACACATCTGAGTGAAAGGGGCAGGGAGTGAGGCCAGTGTCCTGTCATCCTCCTGCATAAGCTGCTGACCTGGGCTGCTTGGTGATCATGGTTAAGATACAGGGATCTGGGTTGGCTGAGGCTTAGACACAGCCCTGCTGAGAGATCTGTATCCATGTAGAGCTCATCGGTGATGGCTGCCCATCTCAGCTACCAGGGTCTGTGGCTGGTGGCCCGTGGTGTCCCAAGACAGAAGACTATACACTGGTGTATAGACCAGCGCTGGCCCGCAACAAAGTTCTTTGGTTTCGAGAGAAACCGTGGAAAGGGGGCAATGAAGTGACCTTTTTTCTTAAAACTATTTTTGACTTGTTTTAAGGATAGAGCCTTTCTAATTGATGCTCAAAATGCAGTATCTTTTACAATTCGAAGGTGTTGGTAGAAAGTAAATCTATTTTTTTTTTTAAATCTTTACTTGGTAAAATATAAAATGGTAACTAGTGTCTACATCCACAACTTTTTTTATTGGTCCGTGAAAGCCGAAAGCAGGGGAACCACTGTCCAGGCTACACTGCATTTAATGGATGTATCTCTGGCGTAGTCACGGAGCCAAGAAACGCCCCGAGAGGCTCTGCCTGAGTGAGTCCAAGAGAACCAGCCCCGGGGGGACTGCTGGGACCTTAACCATTCGATCGGAGCAGCCATGTCACCATGTCACAGGAGAGTCCCAGGATTGGGGAGGTTGGGAAAGGGGGAGACATGTTACTGGCATCATAGTGTTTTTTTTTTTTTTCCCCCGGCTCAGGTATAGGACTTTAGAATTTGGCCCTGATTCTTCAGGTGGGACAAGACACAGCATCCAGGAGTCTCCTGGGAACCAGTCCATCTCCTTGCATCCCTGCTCCCTGGCATTTCCTCTTCTACGCACCTTTTCCTTCCAGCCTGTCTCCACCTCCCCCTGCTTCTTTGAGCTGTCTGACAACTGCTTTGTGTCATTCTGTAAGGGGGAACGTTATCTTGGGTTTCTCTGCTCCTCACTCTTTTTTGCAGTGTGTGTGTGTGTGTGTGTGTGTGTGTGTGTGTGTGAAGGGGGAGGTGCTGTGGAGCCCCTTCACTCAGAAAAGAAGTTCAGCATTTTAAGACTAGAAACAGTTCCCAGGGAAGGGCCCTCCCACCAGAACCAGGTGACTGCTTCTCTGGGACCAAAAGTGAGGTAAACACCTTCAAGTGGTTTATTCCTGTACCGTGATTTTCCTTTCTAGTGGCAGGAAGAATTCAGATCCTAGGCTGATGTCCGAGACTGTTAGACTTCACATTCTTTTCACCTGAGTCGTGGCTTGTAGCACAAAGAAGAAGATGTCTAATTAGAAGATAGGACGTGGTGGGTATGGAGACAAAGTAGGCCTCAGACCCCAAAGTAAGCCCTGTGCTGCTTACTGTCTTGAGCGTTGGTTTCTCATTTGTCAGATGGGGTAACTTTTCTCTGCAGGGTTGTTGTGAGGATTAATGGAGCTTAAAATATGCATAGTGTCTGGCACATAGTAGGTAATCAAAAGGCAGTGACAACACATTCCTAGAACATCTAGGGAAGATGGCTGGGAATTAGCCTCAACTCTGCGGGGGTGGAGATGGGTGAAGAAACGGAAACAGTGTGGTACCTTCACGCATAAATGATTGTGCATTCATCTCTAAGTCGTAATTGTAAAGATATCATACAAATTAGGTGTTTATCTCAAGACATCTACTAGCTTGCTTATAAAAGAACCATGGAGCCAGGCAGAAGGAGGGAAGAATTGGCCAGCCTCTCTGCTGAGGAAGGAGGTTAAACACCCAGGAGCAAGGAGCTGCTGTGGTCTTGGGCCTTCTTGGCCTGACTGAGAAATTGCTCGTGGGTGAGCACCTGATAGGAAGGGTAGGCGAATAACTATGGAAAAAGCAAACAAGCCCTGTTTGGAAAAACATGTGTGGAAGGTTGGAAGCATGATTGAGAACATTGTGGGTGAAAAATGAAGAGAGATGGGAATATATATAATGTGAAAACACCATCTAGCTCTCAGCCAAGTGGATTTAGTGGCTGAAACAGCTCTCTGTTGCCGTTTTGAGACAAGATACCTCAAAATTGGGGATCTCTCAACAATACGAGAGTATCTACCGATTCTTGCCTTTCCTGTCGGTGGTCCAGTGTTCCTGAAGACAGAGGCTCTGGGGAGGGATGCTTTCAGGCTGGCACCAGTTCCCACCAGCAAGAGGGAGAAGTAGTTGGTAAGATAGAAGTGATGACATTCTTTAGAGAAAGGAACCCCATCTTCCCCCTTTGTGAAGCCAGAGTGAAGACTGGGCAAGGAGTGGCATTTACCACAGACTTCAGAAATCATCTTTCAAATGCAAAGAGTTTTTAACCCCAGGCCCACAGACTAAAAGGGAAGTTAGCTGGAAGGATGGGATTGCTCTTTAAAAAGGAAATGCTGACAGAACAGTCCTGAATGGTGCCCCAAGGAGGAAGGTGATGGGACTCTGGGAGAACTGAGCCATCTGTGTGGCTACATGGGCTGCTGTTGTGTGAGCGCAGATGGTGGAAGACCATGCTCCTTATGCGGAAAGGGGGTGTGTGTCACGGAAGGCAGATTGAGGAGTGGCCTGACCCCTTAAGAGGAGTGTCAGGAAGTACAGTGGCCAGAATGTGCTGAGGCTGGTGGAAAATACTCAAGACAATAAACGTCTTTTATATATTCCCGGCGAGAATGAGAAGGAAGTGTAGGCTTACAACTTCGGGTACATAGCTGGTGACAGAGAGCAGCCACTGGGCCCCTGTCGTGTTGGGAGGAGTGAGCTGGGGAAAGACCGCAGCGTGTGTGGTTAGGAAAGGAGGGCCAGCCAGCTGCCTTAACCTGAGTCTGAGCCATTCACTCCCTGCCGAACACCTTCACATATGCTCACAGAATGCCAATTTTTATGCAATTATGATGGTTGAAAGAGGACTAAAAGATCAGAGACAGGCAAAAAGTCCAATTCTTCAAAGAGATTTTGGAAACGATAAACGCAAAAGCTTGACGTTAATTTTGGACAGCTCTAGAGCAGATTGTTAGATGGTTTGGGAGACTAGAAAGGCAAGTGATGAACCTTGGGAGGTGGGGGTGTCCCTTTGGCTTTCTATAAAGCAGTTCAGCCAAATTAATAAATCTGGATTTCTGCAAATAAATGATGGTATCTCCTGCAGCTTCTTGGACAGATCAGAGGGTTGGTTTTTGATTTAAAGTCATCCTGAAGAGAGGGCACTGGGGTAACTGCCCGTTCAATCTTTTTATCAACCACGTGGATCAGGGATTCCACATTGTGATCCCCTGGGTCCCACTCCCAGGGATTCTGATTTAACTGGTCTGTGGTGAACCCAGTTGGGCTGGGGCACCCCAGGTGTATCTGGTGTTTAGTTAGAGTGGAAATTCTCTGATACAGTTGAGAGACTGAGGTTATGGGCACCGACCTGGGCTCTTCTGCAGAGTGCTTGCCTGAGTCTTAGAGTATGTGAACGACCATACATCCTCCTTTGCTGATCAGTGGACCAGCAGCATAGACGTTGCCTGGGAGCTTGTTAGAAATGCAGAGTCTTGGGCCCTATCTAGGACCTCCTGAATCAGAACCTGTACTTTTACCAGATTCCCACGTGATTTGTATGTCCATGAGAGTTTGAGGAGCTGATCTGCAGCGCCTCTGTGACTGGGAGAAGGGGATGGAGTTGGAGAAGGGGGCAGAAGTCAATCTTGATGAACAGGTAGAGAACTCCAGTTGCCAACAAGAATAAGGAAGATGACTAATCCATTTCTTTACCTGTAGGCCAGGGAGACAATATCCTCTTGAGATTTACTTCAGGTTTATTCTTGTTCTTCTGGTGCCCATTATTTTGTAGTCTAGTGAGTTATCAGTAAAACCCTTTAAGTTTGTGTGTGTGTGTGTGTGTGTGTGTGTGTGTGTGTGTGTGTGTTTAGAATAGTCAGGAAAGGGCTCTCAGAAGATGTCTGCTGCTAAGCAGCCTGACTCAGAATCTTGGAGTCCATGAGAGAGTAGTAGTTGGTGGTGGTTGTAGAGGAGACGTGTGTTTATAGAACCTTGGGTCTTATGGGAGGGTCTGGAGACTTATGGAGGAGAAAGCATGTGTACCGTCTTCAGAAGATGTAGGTAGGGAGTAGTAGGTGTGTCAGATAGATAGGTGGGTGGGGTGGCGTGCTGATGGTGGCAGTGCAGGTATTAAGTTGAATGGTAGAACGAGGGGTTAAGGAGATTGGGGCAGTCTAGAGCAATGGGCTCCAACCAAACTTGACGGAATGTAATCAGGGTAAATCTAGGGTATTGTGCTTGTTTAAAAAGAGAAAATGCACAAGCAAGGAACCCTGGTTTCCTAGCAAGTAAGAAGAGCTGAAACTCTAAAAGAGATGTTGACAGCCTATCTCGATCTGTCAGAGTGGCCACATGCAGGATGACTGAAGGAAATGGCTCTGCCGCTTGGAAATGAGGAATGCTAAGGTAAGTCTTATGTGAAAGAGGGAGTCAATTTCTATGTGTAGAGGGGTGTGCAGAACTTTTGGAAGTGCGTGGAAGTTATAAGCAGGGAGACTGAACCTATGTTAGAAAAAAAAGAATCGTCTAGGGGCGCCTTGCTGGCTCAGTCGTTGGAACATATGACTCTTGATCACGGGGTCATGAGTTCAAGCCCTACTTTGGGCATAGAACTTACTTGAAACAAAAAGAGATAAAAGACAAAAGAATCATGTGACATTTACAGCTATTCCAGAAGTGGAGAGCCAGGCCTGAGAGAGGAGTGCATTTCCTGTACCTGTACATGTCTGGGTTGAGGCTGGGTATTGACTGGCAGGGGTTTTATGAGGACTTTCTGTATCAGGTGGGACTTCTATGTTTGGTGTCTCTTGCTAAGACCGTAGAGTATAACATCAGGTCTGTTTTTGTATTCCTCAGACAACTACATTGCAGAAGAAACACCTCTCTTAGGCTGTAAAAGTTTTTGGTCAAGATCTAGACAATCACAGACCTAATCGCAGACCTAGGTTGGAATAGAGTGTGAACTTTCTGAAACTTTCTGCCAATTGGTATGTGACTGTAGAGGGGTGTGTTTCTTCAGGGGAGAGGGTCAGTGATTTTGTGCAGATTCTCAGTAGTATTCATGGCCTCCCCAAATTTAAGAAATATGCCCTACCTGAGCTGTCCAGTATAGTATTCATTAGCCATGTGTGGCTGTTTAAATTTTAATTAAAATGAAATAACATTAAATTCAGTAACTCAGCTGCACTAGCTACTTTTCAGTGGCTAGCGTCTTGGGTATGGGACAGCACAAGATATATTTCCATTATTATGAGTTCTATTGAACATGGAGTTTCCCTGTGATCTCTGAGCCCTCACTGAAATCTGTATCTGGGTTGGGGAAATCGTGGTTTCTGTTGTCTGCTCTCAGAAGGATATTTTGGATTGGGATCCCTGTCCCCACCCTAAGGTAGGTGGTGAAGGGTGTGGAAATGAATAGTGCTTTTCCTGGGTTCTAACACACGCTGAAGCTCATTGCTTCTCCTTGAGGGCATGGGCCATGTTTTATTCACCTGCCATGGGGAAAGAATAACGATAGAAATGTGGTGGGGCTCCCCCATCAAAGGCTGTCTCTGAAGCTCCCTAGGGAGAAGTGGTCTCTAACGCCCACAGTCTTGACCAGCGGCCTTGGTGGACCTTGTCCATGTTTACATCTAGCCCTAAGCCTGTTGTCTCCTCTCAGCGTTGAGCCTCTCATTCTGGAGAAGGCAGTGTGGGGACCAGGCGAGTTGGAAGGCCACATCAGGGGTCTCAGGAGTTGTCACTACTTCCACGCCCTCCTTCCCATCACTTCTTTGCAGCTCCCTTGTGGGTTGAGGACAGATGCTCAGGAAGAGAGGTGTTAGAAAGGAAAGGCACCCCTTCATCTTCCTTGAGCTGTGCTGCAGCTCAGCTGGCTGTTCCAGGGAGAGGCGTTCAGGGCTGCTGCGTGGGCCTCTACCTGAGTGTGGCCGTGCAGGGCGGAGGCTGCTGGCACACCTGGAGTGGACACACCCCTCTGTGGCCTCGTCTCCTGTCATTTGCATAAGAAATCTGATAACCTAAGTTTTTATTGGTCTTTGAGGGAGGGAGAAAAGAAAGCGGGCAGGCAGCTCATTGTAGGGTGACTGGCTGGCCTTCCGGTGACCCCAGGTCTGGGGGTTGCCTGCTTGCTTCAGGTTGCACAAGATCTTCCTGCACTGCTGGCTCTGACCTGTACAAGAGCCAAGTGCGGTATGCCCTACCTCCCCACACCTGTCAGGGAGTCCGTGGACAGAGTAGTGTACCTATCACTGCTAGTCGGGCAGCAATTCTGGATTTTCTACATGGAAGGGAAATTCTAGTGGGCAGAGTCATTTGGGGGTATGTGCCAGACTGCACTGTGCCCCATAGGCCCCCACCCCTCTTCATTACTGCCAGAGGAAGCCGCAGGAAGGGTGTGGAGGTGCCGGGTCAAAAACGAATACTGAGGCACTGGACTAGATTCTGTTCCACTTCTGAGCCATTCGTGCGGGAAGGACCCTGAGCGGCTTGCTCTTGACTTTTCTCTTTTTATTGATTGCTCTGCTCTTCAAGGGTAAGGATTCATGCCCCAGTAAGGAGTGGGGTGTTGGGAAGAGCTAAGTGCTAGGACAAGGAGGAGAGGCACCTTCCCAGAATGTTTCCTTGGTCCCGGGCCTCACAGCGTCCCCAGTGCGAGGGGGAGGGCAATTCCTCTCTCTGGCATCGGCCACAATTTTCAGTGGTGGGGGGATGGGCAGGACGTCCTCTGCTTTGACTTGTAGACCTGCGAGTTGCCTTCCCAGCCTGATTCAGAGAATTGCCTGGGACTGGCTGTGCGCAAGGCACGTGCGCGCTTGGAGCCTCAGCTGCGGGTAAAGAGGAGGCAGCGCTTACTCCGTCCTTAATGAGCTCACAGTCTGGGGAGGGAGACAAGCATGGAAACAAATAATTACAGTACGGTGTGTCAGGGCTATAAGAGAGGGACGCCTCCAAGGCAGAGATGAGCCTTACTTACCTTTGGGCTCAGTGGGGAGGGGAAGGGACAGATTCTGAGTTTCAGTGTAGCGATATGTGAAGGACAAGGGGGCTTCCAGGAGGAAGGGAGCATTGTCCCTGAGCTTGAGGTGGGTAGAGATGCTTCTTGAATGCTCATGGCTGGTGGCAGGGTGTGGAAGGCTGCGGACAGACAGCAACGGGCCACCTGAGGGTGTTCCCAGGTCCTCCGGGTGAAAGGTAAGACGCGCTTTGTGTTAATTCCTCTTGGAAGTCTCCACGGGCGCTGTCCACAGGTTTCTAAGCCACTCAGCATTCCTGTCCCACCTCTCAACCACCTCTTAAGGTCCGTGTTGTTTGCCTGGATCCTGGAACATTTGGTGGCCCAAGGCTGTTGTATTTGGGGTGGGGAAACCCAGATGTGGCTCGTAGACTGCAAGACTTTCTCACAAGCATCTAGGAGGGCGGGCAGGGTGTGGGCAGAGCTACAGCTGCTACCTGTTAGCTGGGGTGGGGGAGGGGGCAGGTGCATTCTGTTTGTTAGTATGGAAACTTGTGGTGGGGTTGTTGGCTGGTTCTGATAGTATTCCCTCGGACATTGCTGGGTGCATGGGTTCAGTTTGTTTCCGCTGCATCTCCAGAAGCACCTTTTCTCCTCCTCTCCTTCTCCTCCGCACACTGCACACTCCATCTCCTCCTCCTCTTCCTTGTGATTGCTGTTGACACAGACTTCCGCTGCCAAAGCTAATTGTGAGGCCTGATCAGTGAATGAAGGCAAAGGCAGTTCCCATGACAACCGCAAAGAGTTTCAAATATAGGGGATGATGTGTGTGATGGGCTGCAATTACTTGGGTGGAAATTGATGCGTGGACACCGGGGACTTCAAACATAGGCTCTGAAGGTGGAGGGGGTATTGGGTTTCTTTGGCAGGATCCTTTGTGTGATGGAGAGGGAAGGAAACGAGGGTGTGACTCCCCCACAGTTGACTCCAGGTGCCTTCAGTGTGCGCAAAACCCCTCAGGGGCTTGGGGAAGTCACGACTCCAACCATTCTGGTTGAGGAGGCAGGACACCCAGAGGGACAAATATCGGTAGCAAGTGTCAAATGAGAAACATTAGAAGTGCTGTCAGCTGGCAGAGGACTGGGGTAACCCTAGAAGGCTTCCTGGAGGAAGTGGGTCTTGAACTGAGCTTTAAAGGAAAGCTTTGTGGGGAATGACCTCATTCAGGACACAGCTATGCCAGAGAAGTCTGTCTACCTCCTGCCAACTCTAGAAGAGGTAAGTTGATATGAAAATCATAGAACTACACAGAGCAGCCCCAACTGTATCACTGCAAGTTAAGGGGTGGCAAGAGCCCTGCTCAGTCATTCTCTCGCTGTGTGACCTTAGGCAAGGTGCTTGGCCATCCTGTAAACTGATTTTTCTTATCTTTAGAATGGGCATGAATAACTCCTGTTTCCCTGGTTTGTTTTGAGGATTAAGTAAGAGATGATACATCATGTTCCAAGTATGGGGCCCTACAATGAGGTTGATGTTTGTTTGACGTTCCTGTACAGGCTCCTGAATCTATGTCTGGATGTGTCCCCATTCCCTAGTCTTTGTATATCAGTGTGGTTTCCGGCCTGTGGGTATCCGTGTTCCTGAGGTTCTCAGTATTGGGTAATTTGTGTGTTCTGAGAGTGAGTGAATCCATCTGCCTCTCCCCAGTGGGGAGGGCTGTAGCCCCATTCCTCTTGCTGGGAGTATAGTGGGACTGGGGTCATGATAGAAAGTGGGGAGGAACCCTCAGTCCCCAGGGGTCCCAAGTACCTCTGGGTTAGTCCCTGAGAAGACCAAAATGTAGAAAGGCCAATAGAGATGGGAGATAGTTGATTGTATTGTGGGGGTATGGCGCGTGTCTCTGCTGGGAGCATGCACCTTTGTGACTCCTTAGAGCCCTGGCATTCCAGTGTGGGACAGAGATGGGATGGGAGCAGGTGGACTGCCTCTGGGACCCTGGGCTATTCTAGAGTATCTGCAGGCTGCTGGGGGGTGGGCCAGGACCTGTGGGTGGGGTAGGACTGAGTTAGCAGTGGCGTGGGAGTGGGGGTCAAGCAGCCCAAATGGCTCTTGCAGGCTGGTGAGGAAGATGTGTGCTGGCTGAGACTCAGCTGTAGTTTAGTTCTAGCAGGTCCTGCCCTCCCATGAGAGCAGGTGTCCCTCTGATCCTTGGGGACCTCAAAGGGAAGGTCAACCAGGAGAGTGGCGTCTCCATTTCAGTGCCCAACCCCCTGTCTCTCCTCCCTCCTTGCCTAGAAAGTCAGCTCAGCACATTCCAGCTCTGTGCAGAGCCTAGTAAAGTGGGGAAGACAGGGCCCCCGCCCACGTGGGGAAGACCGCCGTGTAAATAAATAACTGCACTTGGTTGTGACTGGTGCTAGAGGAAAGGCTGTGCACTGCGCTGTGAGGCCCCTGGAGGAATGGGGCATACTCACAGAAGCTAGATGAACTGGGAAAGCCTCAGAGGGAGGTGACAGTTGGATGAAGCCCTGCACCAGGCCGGGGGGGGGGGGGCGGTGTGTGTGGAGAAGGGGAGGGGAACTGAGTCAAGGAGCAGCTTCAAGAAGTCTCTGAGGCATGAAAAACATTACTATTCTCGGACCCATAGTTTGAAGGGAAGTGGTTAGGTTCAAATGACCCTATCCCTTTTTGCGTTTCCCCAGGATTGGCAGAGAGAGGGATTAAAGAACTGGAATGAGGAAAGCATAGATTGGAATTCTAGCTCACTGCCCACCAGCTGTGTGTTGATGGGCAAGTAACTTAACATCTCTAAGTCTGCTTCCCCGTTAAAGACGAGGTTGTGTGTGGAATAAGTCCAGTGAGATGCTCCTACAGCGTAATTGGCACACGGCCTGGGACGTAGCAGGGGCTTGATAAACTGTGGCAGCCGCAGCAGCAACAGTATTAATTGTTACTGTCCAAGCAGTGTTAGTCACTCTTATCCAGCAGCAGACTGTGTGTGGTGTGGGTGGGCGGGCCAGGGGTTCTGGGGACCAGAATAAAGGAAGAACTTCACTTGGCTTGGCCAAGGTAAGAGCTAGGGGGTGCAGAAGCCGTTTTCCATCTTGAGCCATGGCTCAGGACACTGCTCCTTGCCTTTGCCTTGTTACCTGCCCTGGGGAGGAGCCCATGAGGGCTGCCCTTTATCCCCAGGGGTGAGGCCCCAGTGCAGTGCCTCTTGGAGTCTCCTCACCAGAGGCCAGCTTTTCTGTCTCTCCCAAGGCAGCTCACCCCATTCTGAGTATCTCCTTGGGGCCCCGTGGAGGGCGCAGCAGTCAGGCATCTATGGTGGAGCAGATAGCAGAACACATCACTGAAACAGGGGCTTTCACAAATCCTAACTAGTCCTACCAGTCACTTCTCCTCTGTGACCTCAGCTTCTTCATCTGTAAGATTCTCAAGAAGTAGCAGCTGCATTTCTTCATAGAATCCTCCTGGCTGCGCATGAGTTAGCTACTGTTTGTAGTTCCATTTTACAGAAGAGCAAAGTGAGGCTAAGACAGGTAAAGTAACACCACCAAGGTGCTGCAGCTAGGTCGTGATGGAGCTGGGAATCGAACCAGATGTGTGAGCACCAGAGTCTGTGGCAGTCCCCTTCCCAGGAGGTGGAAACTTTGGGGTGTTCAGCTACAGGGAGGAGATAGGGTGAAGCAGGGTGTGCTCAGGGATACCCAGGAAATTAAATCCAGGAGTGGTTTGTAAGACTTTGCTCTCCCCATTCTGTTCTCCTGCTGCCCTTTTAGTCTCCAGGGTGTTGTAGGCTTCAAAGGCTCAGAGTCCAGGAACTGGAGGCCAGAGTTTTTTGGGTCTGGGTCACCTCCCCTCCTCAGCCTTTTCTGGGGATAGAAAGTCCTGAGGTCTGGGGAGGCTCTGGGGCCTGGAGGGCCACCTTCATCCATGACCTTTCTGAGAGAGGAGGAAACATCCTACTGGTGGTAGTGGTGGAGGAGGCTGTCTGGATGGGGTGGGGTATGTTCAGGCATGAGGGATGAGTGATCTAGGGTGAGCTGTGGGTGTTGGTGTGTATGGGGAGGGCAAGGCTGACTCCATGAGTCTGAGCCACAGGCAGTGTGGGTGGGCTTCAAGAAGTCTATTTTCTGAGGTGGGCGCTAGAGGGAGGGAGGAGCAGGACTGTTTTTAAGGGTTAAGAGTCTGGTCTTTAGAGCCAGATGAACCTGGCTTGGAGTCCCAACCCTGCTGTGTTCTAGCTATTGTCACCTTGGGTAAGTTCCTTTACTTGCCTTGCCTTGTTTCCTCATCTGCAAAAATGGGGTAAAGGTTCATAGTGCCAAGGCTTTCTTCTTCTTCTTGGAAGATTGCAGAGGCTGTCACTCCTCCGGCTCTCTTCTCCTAGCACCTGGCACCGGCCTGGCTGCCGCCGGGATGAGGCAGTGTGCTAGTGTTCCTGGGCTTAGAGAGTGGCTGGAGGGGGAATCCCACCAGTCCGCCCCAGCTCGACCTCAGGCGCAGTCTGTTATCTCTGACCCCGGAGATGCAGGAGACGCCCTGGGTATTACCTTCAGGGTCCCCTACTCGGGAGGAAGTGGGGTGCCCCGGGATCCCCGGCAGGCCTGGGAGCGGCGGCGGCAGGCCTGGGCAGCAGCCAGCGCAGCTCCGCGGCACCCTTGGCGGCGCCCCCGCCTCCCGGCTGGGCAGGTCCAGCCCCCGGCGGCCCTGCCCCCGCCCGGCGGGCCACGGGGATTGGCTGGCGAGCGCGCCGCCCCCTCCACACAAGCCTCGCCGGCGGCGGGGAGGGGAGCCAAGCCGGCAGCTGGCCGCCGCCTCCTCTGCAGTGCCTCCCTCCGTGTGCTCCGGCGGGGATAATGGGAGGCCCGCCGGCCGATGCACCAGAGGAGGCCGGCCGAGGTAGAGCGGGCAGGGCGGGGAGGGACGAGGCCAGACAGGACGCAGGAGGAGGGGCAGTGCCCTCCTGGATCTCTGGAGGGTGGAAAGAGGAGAAATGAAAACAAAAACACAGGAAGGCGAATGAGCAGATCCACCGAGAGTCTGGGCGGCAGCTGGAGGCAGGAAGATGGTCCCTGCTATCCTTTCTTTCCGAGGCCCCCTCCCTCCCATTCTCCTCCTTCCCCTGCAGTGGTGCTGGGGGTGTGCAGCAGAAGGACTTTGCTTCTTTGCTGGTGTCAGCCGGGCTCATCAGTCTCTCTGGCTTCTTTTGCAGGTGGAAATAAAGGCTGGTGAAGGAGCCGGGCCGTGGGGACAAGGGGCTGCTGTCAAGGTACCTTGTGTGTGTGCGTGCGCGCGCGCGCGCACACACACGCGTGCGTGTGTGTGTGTGTGTGTGTGTGTGTGTGTGTGTGTGGTGGGGGTGAAGTGTTTGACTGGATTGGATAAAAATAAAGGGTCTCCTCTGGTGATCCCTTAATCTCCCACTGTGTGTGTAGCAGCAGCTGAGGGGGAGGGGTGGCGGGGGTGTGGGCGACCAATGAATTCTCAGGCCTGTGTGGGTTTTGTTTGGATTCTTTTTGCTTTCTCAGCTGGATGGTTTGGGTGCAGTTGGGATTGGGTTTGTTGAACTGTTTTTTTTTTTTTTTTTTTTTTTTTAAGACATGCAACCCACTCCCCACCCTGGCCTCTGGAAATCTCTAGAGAATGTCCCTGGCACTGCTGGGTTGGTTAGCATCCAACCTGCAGAAATCCCTGGGGGGGGGGGGGGGAGTTCAGGGGGAGGGGGGATTGTGCTTCTGTGTCTGAAGCTGATAGGGTGTCATTAGTCATGCTGCTGTCACCATGGAGATGGCTGGAGATGAGAGGAGGTGGTGGGGGTGAGGATATTTTGGGTAGGGTGGGGGCTGATGCAATATCATGACTGGGAATCCGGCGGGCGGCTGTTACTCTGTGCAGATTGGTGTCTGGGGGACTGGGAAGGGAATGTTACCAGGTGCGTGGGAAGCAGAGAAGGGGGCATTGAGCTTCTCCATGTGATCGCCTGAGGGCCAGGACTCGGGTATTTGGGGCAGGGCAGAATCTGGTGGGGGTATCAGCCATTACTAGGGAATACAGATGTTCCTCTCAGATTGGCAAGGACCAGGATCAGTAGGTTTCCCTGGGCTTTGCCCCTCTTTTCAGGGCCAGGGACCCGCTGAGTGTTTGGGATTACTCAGCAGTATCCTCTGCTGGCCCAGGGTGGAGAAAACTGAGCAGGAGGCAGTTTCATGTGGCTGCCTCTCAAGTCCAAGCAGAGAGGCTGGGGAAGGAGTGCTGGGCAGGGGCAGTACGGAGGGGACTTCTCCTGGGAGGGAGGGAGCCTGTCCCTGCCCCTGGCTCAGCTCTTCTTTCCCCTTTGGCCCATGGAGCCTGTGGGGAGCTGGGGGAATCAGGTTGCTTGGGTAGCAGGTAGGCGAGCTGCTGTAGTCCCTGGACGCTTTTAGACTTTGGTCCCTGGAAATCCTCCTCCCACTTCCTGGGAAAGCTGTGGGAAGCTCTGTGGAGGTGCTGGAAGTGGCACCCTGCCGCCTCACTGCCTGGGTGGGACGCTGGCAGGGAGGGGCTCTGCTTCCCCACGTGGGATGGGGGCTCCTGGGTGAGGCTGCCGGGTGGATCAGGAGCCAGGGTGGTTCCCTGGACTCCTCCCAAGGAACTTGAGGCAAGGAAGTGCTTAGGGGAGGGCATAAATTTTGCTTCTGAAACCTGTTCTGGGGGAAGAAGAAGAGCCAGGTGGCATTAGCTCCCCTGGGGAGCTGGGCACGTCTTGGTGAGGCTGGGAGTAGTGGGCGGCCCCTGAGGCAAGCAGAGGGTGGTTGATACTGGCGGTGCTGTGGGTGGGGAGGAGAGAGCTGTGAGCTCACTCGCTCTCTTCTCCGGAGCAGAACCCCCGGTTCCACCTCCGCTTCCTTCCCTGGCCTCCCACTGCTGACTGGGGGAGCTGTAATCACCGTGTGTCCTATTGAGGGCTGTGGGCACAGAGATCATGGAGTGCACCTGTTCTTCCCCCCACCCTGGGGAAAACAGGACAAGGGGATGAGGACAGATGGGCTCAGGGCAGGGGGCAGCTCCCTCCTTCCTCTGTGTCTCCGGCCTTGTCAGCCAGAGCTTCCCTCTCTGCTGGGAGGAAGGACTGCTGGCAGGTTTGTTTACTCCCCAAAGCACCCCCCTCCTGCCTAGCGATGGCTTCTCTTCAGCTCTTTCCAAGTGTGTTCTCCGTTTCTCCCTGCCTGCATTCTGCTGGCCCTGCAGTGCTGCTGGAAGCTCCCAGCCTAATACCTCAACCTTTGGTGTTGTGGGCATGCGGCAGAGGCTACTTGCAAAAGTAGAGGAAGCCTTTCAAACACGTCTTCCTCCTTCCCTCTTCTCAGAGCAGGGCCTGAGCTGGCTTGGTTTTTAAAGTTCTGAGATTGTGTCTGTGCTTGTTTTTATTGTTGAGTCGTCTGTCTGAGAATCCTAGCCTCCTCTTGGCTCGGCTTGGGCATTGCCAGAAAGCACTCAGATCTGACCACCCCCCTGCCAGCCCCTTTCCTGGTGCTGCCTTTCCCCCACATGGAGTTTTCTTAGGTGGCGAGTTGGGTGAGGTCCCACATACCCAGATGAGGCAGTCTTATCAGATCCTCTTCCCTCAGCAGGTCGTGGTGTAGGAAGATGTGTCTGGTGTGTGAGCTCATTCTGAGTTCAGGCCAAGACTCTGGGACATGGGACGAGGGGGTGTCACATGTCAGAGTCTGTGCTCC
Organism: Felis catus; assembly: GCF_018350175.1. NCBI lineage: Eukaryota > Metazoa > Chordata > Mammalia > Carnivora > Felidae > Felis > Felis catus. Next base: position 90,215,789 of record NC_058370.1, read on the forward strand.
CATAGTACGGGTGTGAGATAGGTAAACTTCATGGGTGAATGGTATGCAGCAGGAGGTGGGAATGTGCTCGTCTGCTGTGTGTTCAGTCCCGCCAGAGTTTCAGGAATATCCATGATGTAGGGTGTGCGTAAGTGATGCCTCGCACAGGCATAGAGTTGAGCTTGATAAACGCAGTTTGTCATTTAACTGGCTAGTGTGTTATGTGTGTGCCCATGATATCCCGAGGAACATGCCACAGCACACACTGTTGCCACCACCTCCTTCTTGGCAGCCTGGATAGGAGTGAGTGCCCAGTGCCGAGAGCTCCAGGCCACCCTGCTTTCGGGCTCCCACGCTGCTCCCACGCTCTGCCCCATGGGAATCCTCAACTGGCTGAGGATGTCTGGAAACTATTTTGGGACTATGCCCGGGATCTCTGCCTTCTGTCTGTCCTTTGGACCACTGCAGAAATCCCCCTTTGTTGAGGATTTGTGATCCACACACCGTGGGTGATTCGTACTAGATCTTTCTTGCCTGCTCTTCCTATTCTCCAGCCACTTGTGAGCGTCTAGTGGAAACTCCCCCCCCCCCCCCCAGGTAAGTTTACAAGCAGCAGTGAACTTGGGGAGATACAGAAGTAGGCGAGTTCAGGAAGCGAATGGAGCACAGAGGACTTCAGAGTGTGGAGTTTGAGAATGGAGAGAGTGAGGGCTTCCCCCGCCCCACGTGATAAGGACTGCAGTTAGAGTCTCAGAGCCCCACCTCCTTAGTGACCCCAACCACTTTTGAATGTCCTGGGAAGGGAGAGGACATTGCAGGATAGATGTGTGAGTGAGCCGGAGGGAGAGCCTTCCTGCCTGCCAGGGCACAGGGATCACAGTGAGGGCTCTGGTGGCCCTCTTGCTGGGCTTGCTGAGGAGGGGCCTGGGCTCTGGGTTCCCTCCAGCTGCTAGAAATGGTCTTTGTGGTCCTGCCAAGTCCCCTCCCGCCCCTCCCAATCCCCTCCCTAGCAAGGGGTTTGGCTGGCTGGAGGTGGGGGGCGGGGAGCATGGGGAGGGGCTTTGGTTTGGCTGAGCTTCCGGGTCTCCCAGTTCTCTTTTTCCCACCCTGACCTCTTGGGCTTTTGACCTCATTTCCTCTCACACTCTCGCATCTGGCAGTCAGCTGAGGACTCCCCCTTGTTCCCAGCATGTGTGCAGCTTCTGAGAAGGAGGTGACTTCCTTGGGGGTTAGTTTAAGAAGCCTTTGGGCAAATAGGGGACAGGAATGGCTCAGAGGGTGAGAATCTATTGATTATCATGCTATCCAGGAAGGACTGTGACCCCACTCACTCTATCTCCCTTTTTTCTTCCCTTTGTCTTTCAGTGTTTATGAGCATTTACCATGTTCTAGGTGCAATACTAGATCCTGAAAAAAAAAAAAAAGAGAGAGAGAAATTATTATTTGATCTTCACCATATCATTGGAAGCAAGAGACATTGACTAAATCACCAACACTCATAAGTCTGAGGGGGAAAACCAGCATTGGCAAGTTTTGTTTTTTATGTAGTAAAGGCTTTTGATCTTTGTGTTTGGGGCTGTGAACTTGCACGTGGCTGACCAACCCCTTCACCCCGAGCTGTGCCTAGCTCCTAGCTCTGTATGTTTGCTTTCATACTGGTTCGGTGGACCTCAAGGGACTGTGCAGGAAGAATCCACACACCAGCCTTGTTTTCAGTAAGTTAGTGTTTCCAGGATCTGGTGCTTACAGATTATTAGGGTAGTGGGGTCAGGAATTGAACAGCTGGGAAGAAAGCTTAGTTTTGAAAGGAAAGCGTTGGGTATGGATGTGTTGGGTTTGAGATTCAGGTAAAGCAGAATCGAAATACTGTGTCTGCACATTCTGCCTTGAACCCTGAATTGCCCCCTACTCAGTGGGAGTACGTGGGTCCTGCAGCCCTTCCTGCATTGGGGTTCCCATGGAGACCACTGGCTGCGAAGAGGAAGCTGAGAAGTGCAGTTGTCTGGTTTCTTCTCCTCTCTCTTCCCAACGCTGCTCTGGTGTCTGGGTGCTGTAATTTAGCTTGGGGGTACTTAGTGTCCTTGGACTTCCATTTTCTTTGTGAAATGAAGGGGTTACCCAAAGTTAGTTTTTCTCAAACTCAGTGTGGCACAAAGTGCCAGTTTTCTTTTTTTCTTAACACCCAAAATGTTGCAAATGGAAACATGGTCCTACTTTGTACAAGGAGTTTGCAGCTTGTGCCAGGCATGGCTCACCTTGGGAGTTCACCATTCGGATTGGTCTGTGAGCCACTGGATGGGGTGTGTCCAGTGGACATGCTCTTGCATGTTGCGGCAGGTTCATATCGCTATGATGGCTTTAGGAGTTGTGGACTAGTGATAAACAGTTTACGGGCCATACCCTGAACTGCATTACTTCTCAACTTTGCTTCTGAGAGAGCAGAGGGTCTCTGTTTTGACCCTCTCTCCCCGCTCCTTTCTGGACATGACTTCCCCTCTTTTCAGTACTGTTCATCTGGAGGATTCTTGGAAGAATAAAGATCTTGCTATCCCAGAGATTCTTCCTGAGTACCTCGAAAGATTTACTTGCCTCTCCAGCTTCTGTAGATAAGGATGCTTCCTGTTTGCCCTTTCTTCTCTGCATGTCTCAGATTCTGATGGAGAAGTGTCAGAACCTGTGGAGCCCCCTGAAGGGGTAAGAGTGTGCGCGTGCATGTGTGCCTGTACTCCATGCCTTGAAGGAAGAGAATGTTAAGGGGAGGCCAGGTTTCCTGTAGATGCCAGAGCTGACTCGTGCCCTGTGAGACACTAAAGGTCCATCGCTTCAGGCAAGGCACCTTGCCTTTTGAGCTTTTTCCATGTGGTGGCTCCCAGTCATCCAGAAGTGGAGCCCTTTTCATCTGAGGGCTGATCACAAGTTCTGCCCTGATTTCCTGTAAGGACAGACATCCCAGCATTTTTGATTGCATGAGTTTGGGTCTCTCCCTCCTAGTTTATCCCATCTCCCCCCTGCATGCTCTGCAAAGTTTGTTTTACTTCTCTGCTGAGGATGTTTGGCCTCTCCATTTAGGATGCTGAAGGCTAGACAAAAAAAATTTTTTAATTGATTTCCTACTACCCTGGCTGCCTCATCCTAGAGGAAAGCGGGGGCAGGGGCTAAGGTATAGGGAACACTGTCTTGCCACAGAAATATTCCTTAAGAGGCAAACATTCTAAGGACAGTAAGATTAGGGTCTGAGCAAATCCTGGTTACCTCTGTGGCCTGGAACTCTTATGCCCTTGGTGCTTAAGTAATTGGATTTCTCAACCCCGCCTCCAAGCATTTTTCACATGTAATCCTAACCTCATGGGCTTTGCCAGGGGAACAAAGACATTGAAAGGGTTTGCAACTTGTCCCTGACAGTGAGCTCCTAAACTCCCTGTCCTGTTGACTGAGTTTTCCTGCTTTGCATCTTCTTCAGCATGCACCCATGTCTCCTTCCCAACGTTCTTCTCTGCTCTTTTAGCCTGTGGGCCTTGGTTCCCAGCCCTGCTAGACAGAAGGAGCTGTTTCTGCCCATCCACTGTCCTATACCTTAGGAAGTTTCCATCCCTGATTCCTGCTGGCTTCTCTGCATAAGGTGGAAGAACTAGGGCCAGGGGGGTGGGGGGTGGGGGGAGGTTAGTAACTCTGCCAGAGGCAGAGACCCTGGAATGGTGCTGGGCTGAGAGTCTTCTCTGCATCCCCAGACAGACTCTCTGCTCTACCTTCGTCCTTGAATGTGGGACAAGGCCCAGGTCTCCTGGGCCAGATCATTTCTCTGCTGACTTGAACAAGTTCAGGCTGGGTACAGGGAGCTCCCTCTGACCACCAGGCTCTGCTGGATCCAGAGAGGAGAGACTCCCTTCCCAAGTGGAATCTTTGTCGCCCTATACCCAGAGGTCTCGTGGGCACACAGAGATGGATTTTCAGTGGAGCGGGGGAGGCTGTGCCCTAGAGATGCCCATTCTGTTCTTCTTGGGGCAACACATCCCTTTCTCTTCCCCTGCTGTGTTCTCCATCCTAGAACACTGTTCATGGCTTCAGCCCACCCACAGTCTCGCTCTTTGTGGTTTGAGCTCATCCCTAAGTTCTAGACTGAGAAGAGAGGGCCTTTGAGGGGGCTGCTTAGTGTGGTATGGGCCAGGGACTCCTTACATCCTGGTTTTATCTAGGAACTTATAAAATGCTGTGGGTCTGCTGGGCCAAGATAGCTGTCTGCTAGGGTCAGACATGTGTGTTCCTCTCACACATTTAGGTAGGGTGCTTGCAACATGAGGGTGATATGGGGGCCCCAGAGGTTAGTGTTGGAAACTCTGGGCAGGTTGGCCCTGGGGCATCCCCTCCTCATTGGCCCTGCCACTTGTCCTAGAGCCAGGTCCTATGTGATGGTTGAGCTATATGCTGACCTCTGCCCTGTGGCCTTTCTTCTAATTGTTATTTTTCCTCGGTTTCCTGTTTTCCAGCTGTGGGTTCCCAGTGGTGTCATTTGGACCCTGGGTAGTAGTTAGGGCTTAGCTCTGGGGTTGTGTGGTTGCAGTGGTACATGTCTTGGGGCTGTACTGGCAAGTGGTCCAGGGCCCTCTGAACACTCGGCTGGGGGCCAGAACCCAGGGTTCTGTGTCCAACCGTCCAACCCTTGGGAAGCTCCTCCCCCACTCTTCAGAGGCTGCCTCCTTCACATGGGGGCATTGTTCCCCACTGGTCTCTGTCTGAGGTCTGGGGGAACTGGGATGTGGAGGAGGACCTGGGAGGGTGCCAGGGCACTTCAGCCCCTAAACACTTGCTCCCACTCCCCTCATAGCCTCCACCAGGACAAACAGGGACCACGCTTAAACTTGCTGAGAGAGTGTCCAGTCCCTCTGCTTCAGCTAGTTTAGTGTTTCTCAGCACTACTGAGTATTAGAATCATCAGGGGAACTTTAAAACAAGGAGTATCAATGCCTGGACCCCAGCCCCTGAGAGTCTGATGTGATTAGTGTGGAGTAGAGCCCAGGCACCAGCATTTTTCAGGACTCCTCAGGTGATTCAGATGTGTGTCCAGGGTGAAAGCCACTGCCCTCATCCTGTTTGGCTTTTCTTGTGTCTCCCATACTGCCCCAGAATTTTTTTCTTGTTCATTGCTAATTTTAGTAGTAATCAATAGAGTCTGGAAAGATTAAGACGAGACATGTCAGACAAAATACTGGATTAAATGTTCTGTTCCATGAAACTGATCCATGAGTTCATATTTATTAAAACCAGAATTTAAGAGGGAGACTCTGTGGCAGATGATAGAAACAGAGTATTCTCCTCTCAGTTTTTAATGAAAAAAAAAATTTATTGAAGTATAGCATACACATGAAAGGGTACACACTGTATGCAGTTTGGTGAATTTTCACAAGGTAAAGACACCTGTAAAACCAGCATCTGGCTTAAGAAATGAGTACTTTCACTCCATTCCCACCACCCAGAATTTCTGTGTTGTTGCGCAAAGTCAGGTCAGGATATGCATGGTACAGCACGGTGTGCTGGCCTTGGGCCTGGAGGGCTTCAGCTCGTCCTCTGCCAGGAGCATCGTTCCATGCCTGTGTGGGTGCTCCTGAAACCGAGCGGGTTTCCTGATGATAGGACCCAGGGCAGAGGAAGCCTGCCAGCCCCTCCCCTGTGTTACTCCCCCTATCACCTTTAGTTCCTTTTCCACCTTAGCCTTTAGGCTTGCCAGTCCTTAATCTTGGCTAAATCCAAAAATCTGTTATCGTTGTTTGGCTTTTTGTTCTCTCTTTTTTGTTTTACAGATAATACACGTTCTTTGGAGAAATTAGAAAATAGAAATAGGCATGGGGCACCTGGGTGGTTCAATTGGTTAAGCGATCCTTGATTTTGGCCCAGGTCATAATCTCATGGGACATGGGATCAAGCCCTGCCTCAGGCTCTGCACTGAACGTGGAGCCTGCTTGGAATTCTCTCCCTCTCTTTCTCTGCTTCTCCCCAACTCATGGGCATGTGTGTGCACGTGTGCTCTCTTTCAAAATAAATAAGTAAACATCAAAAATTAAAAAAAAAAAGAAAATACACAGGAGGGGAATTTGCCCATAATTTCACAACCCAGTTAACCACTGTTGACTAGTGTTCCTCCAGACTTTGTGCACATACTTGACCCTTGAACAAGATGGGTTTGAACTGTGTGGGTCCACTTATATGTGGACTTATATGTTTTTTTCCCCAGTAAATACAGCATGGTACTGTAAATGTTTTCCTTATGATTTTCTTTTTTTTAATGTTTATTTTTGAGAGGGAGCACATGAACGGGGGGAGGGGCAGCGAGAGGGGGGACAGAGGATCCTCTGTGCTGTCAGCACAGAGCCCAATGTGAGGTTCAGACTCATGAACCATGAGATCATGACCTGAGCTGAATTCGGATGCTTAACCGACTGAGCCACCCGGGGCCCCTCCTTATGATTTTTGTAATAATGTTTTCTCCAGCTTTATTATAAGTGCATGGTATGTCATATATATAACATATAAACTACGTGGTAATCAAGTGTTTATGTTATCAGTAAGGCTTCCTGTCCACAGTAGGCTATTAGTAGTTCACTTTTTGGGGAGTCAGAAGCCATATGCAGATTTTCAGCTGCATGGGGGTCAGTGCCCCTAACCTCAAGTTGTTCAAGAGTGAACTACTTGTTTTGTGTTGTTTATGAAAATGGAGTCCTACTGCATTATTGCCCACTTTATGTTAATAACTAGCTGTAATGCTGTCTGTTGAGTGCTTATCATGTGTGTGGTACATGGGGCAAAGTTTTCACAGTTTTGTGGACAACTCCAAGGCAGGTGGTAGTAGCTCCAACTTTCAGATAAGAAAACTGAGATTCAGGCCAGTAGTGTGACCGAGGACTGAGGTTTCCCGAGGGGGTAGAGCTGAAATTGAGGCCAGAGATGTCTGACTTCAGAGCTGATTCCATTGTCAGTAGACTACTGCCTCTTTCCTAAGACTGTCCTTCCATGTTAAATTCATTTGGCAAATATTTAGTGAGCAGAGGCCATTGTGATCCTTAGTGATTTTTTTTCCCTTTTCACTCTAATGTGAATGTCTGTAGTGTGTTACCCATAAAGCGTGGTATTGCTGATTGTTTGAGGTCTTTGTGTCAACTCCTCTCTCATTCCATTTTAAGAAGTTTTCCCCTATTAGTAGTGGATGTTTCATTTCGTCAAGTATATTGAACATGGTTTGAAGGTGAAATATTTCTCCTTTGCCTGTTAATAGGATGAATTGTGTTAACGCATTTCTTAATATTGCACAATTTTTACATTCCTTGAATAATCCATACTTGGTAATGGGGTATTTATTTTAGCATGCTGTTTGATTTGATTTATCAGTGTGGGAGTTTTGCATTTGTTTTTGTGAATGAGATTGACCTATAATTTACCTTTCGTGTTTTCATTGTCAGATGGTGGTATTCGAGTAATAGCAACTTCATATAATGGATTGTGAAACTTTCTCTTTGTGCTCTAGAACCGTTTAAATAATACAGTTTAAATAGTAATTTCATTCCTTAAGGATTTGATGAAACCATCTGAGCCTGGTACCTTTTTTGAAGGGTGGGTCTTTGCATCTTTGTGACCCCCACCCCTTGCCATGGCTATTGGTATAAAACGTTCACTTTGTGTTTTCCATGAAAGTGAAATATTTTCAAATTTAATAGCATAATGTGTATGCAACTGTTGCTTTTCAGTTCCCTCAGTGTGATTTTTTTTTTTTTTTGCTTTCTTAATTTCTAACATTGTATATTTTCTCTTTTCTTTCTTAGCTTTGTAAGTGTTGTATGTAATTTAAAAGCACATAGATCTGTCACTTACGCTTTCTGGTTTTCTAAAGGATGACTTTCTGCTTTGGTCTTTGTTGTCTTCTTTTCCTTAGGTTTATTTGGTATGTGCTTTTTTAGGCTCTCCGCTGGATCTGTAAGACGCTCTATTTTTTCTACTTTTTTTTTTTTTTTTAAATCACAGACACATTTAAAAATATGACTTTTCCCTCTAAGTTCTACTGGCCTTTTCTGCAGGTTTTTATATTTCATGTGTGCTAGTGCTCTTGGGGAGATGCTGATGGCACACCCAGTGTGAGAAGACCAAGTCCTGATGCAGCCTGGCTCCCTTTCCTTCCAACAAGGGAGCATCACTGTACATGGAACAATGGCAGGGCCAGACAATGCACTTGATTACTTTCAGGGGCTTTGTCTCCATTACTGGGCACCTAGTAATAATAGTTTACCAGCTTAGCAGCCAGACCTGTAGGAAAAAAAATTTTTTTAACCTAAGCAAAACCAATTTGAACTTACTGCCTGGCATCAGAGCATATCCTGGGCCCGTATAGAAGTTTTAGTAGTATTTAGAAAAGCCTCTTGCATTAGCATCAGAGAAGATGAAGCTAGAAGCTAAGGACAGTGAAGTGTTCGGGGAGGAAGGTAGAACTTTGACCCAAACTCCTGGCCTAGCCGAGCTGGCCTAGGCTGCAGGTTCAAGTCTTGCTCTGTCCCTCTTTCATGCACTTCTGGAAGATATGGCCCAGTTGATGTCCTGAGGCTGTGAAAACTGCACTAGGATGGAGAGGACAGTAGGGTACAAGAGGGATTCATAGTGCTAGGAAGAACAGCGTGGGCATCTCTTGAGGACACTCTCCAGTGCTCCACTGAAACTCCATTTCTGTATTCCCCCCAAGAGCTCAGGGTGTAGGGCAACAGTGATCCCAACTGGGAAGGCATACCTCCCCTCTCCACGTCCAGCTGGGTCTGGTGTGGTGGGGAGCCCTCTGTACCTCAGCCTGAACTTGTTGAAGCCAGCAGAGAAATGATTTGGCCCAGGGGTTACACTCAAGGGTGACTGTGCAACACCTTGGGGGTAGATTTTCTTATCCTTTATCTTGACTCCATGGAGAACAGTAAAGGCCTGGGAATAGAGAAGGAATGGAGTTCGACCTAGAAACCAGTAGTAATATTACTCCTTCTTTTTTTTCCCAAATGGAAAATAAACTTTTGGACTTTAGGTAAAAGTAATATATGCCCATTTAATGAACTCAAATAATATAAAAGTATATAAATTAGAAACTGAAGATTGCTGTTTCTTCTCCATCCTATTGTAATCTCTATTAATAATTCATACATATCTTTCTAGACTTTAGAAGGAGTATCTGAGCTTACTACTTTACCATGGAAGGATGTCCTTCCATGGCAGTATGTCTCTTTTAGCCTTTTAAGAGGCTGTGGAATCTTTCATTTTACAGGTTTGTCGTAATTAAATTGACTCCTATTGATAGACATGTACGGTTCCATTTTTTTGCAATTATAAATGATGTGGTAATTTACCTATTTGTACATATGTTTTTTTGGTCACTTGTTCAAGATTAATTTTTGTATATGATTTAAGATAGGGATTGAATTTTTCTCAGAAAGCCTATTATCTCTAGTTTATTCATTGAATATTTACAGTTTCCCAAATGGTTTATAATTCTACCTTACACACTCATGGGCCTCTCTTCAGTTCCATTGAAGTATTTGGCTGATTCTATGTCAGTATTTTATTGTCTTAATTACTGCAGTTTTTATATAACAGTTGGGTTAAAAAAACCCAAAACTCATTTTTTCCACTTTTTTTTGGCTTTTCTTTTGTATTTCCTTTTCCAAGTAAGTTTATAAACAACTTGTCAAGTTCTGTGAAAAATGTGATTTTTCTGTTGGAATTACATGGAATTTATAGGTTATTTGGGGGAGAGTGGAGAGCTTTACAACGAGTCTTTGTATCCAGGAAATGGGAAGTATATCTTTCCATCTATTCTAGTCTTTTTTGTGTGTCAACCTGAGTTTTAAAGTTTTGGCTCTTACACACTTCTCATTAGGTTCATTTCTAGGATGTTGTAGGTCTTGTTATTGCTGTACTGAATGAGACTTTTTCTATTACACTCTTAAAATTTTTTTTATTTAGTTGAGTAATCTCTACTCCCAGCATGGGGCTTGAACTCACATTCCTGAGATCAAGAGTCGCATGCTCCTCCGACTGAGCCAGCCAGGTGCCCCTGTGTTACACATTACATAGTGGAAATGTTCTGGTTTTTGTCCCCTGCTCTGTGATACGGTCCCTAACACTCCCACTCCCTGGGCGCCAGCAGCCCCTCATTCCCTCATTACCCCATTCCCCATGCACGAAGTTGGTACCTCTGCAACAGTACTTTAGGGCCTCGTATGAGTTTCTGTGGTGAGGTGCTCTTCTTACTCGATTTCGTTTCCCAGTACCTGGCACAAAGCCTAGCATGCAGTAAATCCTTTTAATGAAGGCTGTAGAACCAAATTGATGAGAGAGGCAATGAGCTTCACCTCCTCAAAGTGTGACAACCTGGGCCAGTCTGAGGAGCAGAATCTAAAGCAGCCCTGGCTGCAAGCCTGGAGGCTGTGAGCTGGATAACAGAGATGGGGCACCTGTCTGATCCCCACGGCAAAAAGAAGGTCCTGGGCTGTTTTCCCACAGGCAGACATTAGGGAGGAGTCCTGTGAACCCACACCTTATAATTACCCTGAGACCAACAGCCCACTTGTCATTAACTCTCATTAGTACTAACTAGTAGGGAGACTTGCCTCCTCGGTTCCCAGACACCTGAAGGTAGCATAAAACACAGACTTACCTGCGGCTGCTCTTTGGGGATGGAGATTCATGGAGGCTGAAAGTGGAGCTTATAAAGACCACTTGTGAAATTGGCTCCACTTCTGTGTCCCTGGTCTCCTTTCTTGAGGAAGCTTCTTTGCCCTACTGTTTCTTTGCCCTACTGTTCTCCTTCTTTGCCCTACTGTTCTTCTTCTTTCTTCTTTGCCCTACTGTTCTCCAGAGTCTAAGACTTCCACCACATATCTTCTAGGTAAAGCCTATCAATGTGCTAACCATTCCCATCACATTTGCATTTTAAGCTTCTACTTGTAACTGGGGAATGAGTGGCACTAGGTTTTTTTTAATGTTTATTTCTTTTTGAGAGAGAGAGAGCACACACGTGTGCATGCGAGTACACTCGAGTGGAGGAGGTGCAGAGAGAAAGGGAGCGACAGAATCTCAAGCAGGCTCTGCGCTGTCAGTGCAGATCCCCTGTGGGGCTCGATCGCACAAAGTGTGAGATCATGACCTGAGCCAAAATCAAGACTCGGACACTTAGCTGACTGAGCCACTCAGGTGCCCCTAGAGAGGCACTAGCTCTTGATGGAGCTGGCCAGCGCAAGCCCCTCTGTCCTGACCCCATGGCACTTGTGCCATAGGAGCTGGTCCCTGGTCTCTGCTGCCCCAAGAACGAGGATGGAGTTGGAGCTGCCTGACTGCCTAGGAAGGGCTGTGTCCACCGGGACCTGCGAACCTCCTTCCCCGGGGCATCAGGCTGCAGACTGGGAGGCGTGGGAATCCCTGCTGCTGTCAGATTCCTGCCTCTGGCCCTGCCTAAAAAGAAGGTGGGGGAGGGCTCAACTCGGCTTGTGTATGTAAAAGAAACGCCAGTTAGAGGTGGGCTGTGAGTTTCCCAATCTCAGTAACAGCCATGGTGCATCTGGTTCAGTGTGTCACCAGGTTGTGTTTGCAGCAGCAGTGAACGGTTCGCATTTAGCCAGTGGTCTGTGCTCATTCTCCTCTCTCATGTTCAGGCGGCATAGCTGAGAGCAGCGCTTTCTCTGGCTCTTCTGCCAGAGTCCCCTGGGAAACAGTGGAACCAAGGGATGCCCAAGAGGTCCAGGAGGGAGGGGATGTACTTCCCTGGGCCCCCACCCCACCCGTGCCTTACTCCCTCTCCTACTGCCTACCTAGGGCAGGGGAGCAGCCCCAGGGCTGCAGGAGGTCATCACGGGCCCCGCCAGTGCCATGCCAGGTCCCAGGGTCCCTCGTGACAGCCAGGTTGCATCTTTGCCAGCTCTGGAGGAGCCGCCTTCTCAGGGTGCCGAGCAGAAACTCTGACAGATGGACCTCCGTGAACCCGTGGAGCCGTTCCAAATGCCTTCTCCCGGAGCAGAGCGCATTCTGGCAGGGAGGCTGCGACGCAGGGCTCCTCAGGGCTTCAGCTCACCTGTTGGAGAAGCCTTTTCCTACCCCTGCCCACTTGTTGCCCTCTTTAAAGAGCAGAAGCACTGACCGTTGACTGGTCAAGCCTGTGTGCGCACACGGCAGGGGGAGGGGTGGAAAGAGAACCCTGTTGCCGGACAACCTGTAAGACCCTCGGTTCACCCAATTTCTAAACCAGTTGAGACTTTCCCCTTTTTTGCACTTACCCTCCCATAGGGTTGTTGGCAGGCTGGGGGGCTTCTCAAAAGGTAGTTGGGGTACCACCTGTGTCCATATCCCCTCTGTGGACACACAGGGTTGATCTCTAAGGGTAGGACCTGGGGGTCTGCATCTGTAGCCGGCTTCCTACAGGCGATTCCCATGCCCACTGGGGTTGGAGTATTGCCAGGGTGCAGAGTAATGTAAAAAGGCTCTGTTTATTTGGGGTTCCAGCACTTGATGATTGAGAGGACATGCCTGTAAGACTGATTTGTGAAAAGGCCAAATATTGTTCAAAGGCTCGTGAAAAGCCAAGAGACTAAGTGTAAAAGCTGTTAAATTTCAGAATAAGGTCAGGCTCTAGGAAATAGGTAAAACGTTTTTGTTGTTGTCTGTTACAAAGCATACAGATTCATTGCAGAAGTTCAGATAAACAAATGGAGAAAATGAAACATCTATAATTTTACCACTTAGAATTCCTATTAATATTTTGGTGTTTCTAGAACAATCATATATATGTTTTTTTTTAATTTTAATTGATTTTCCCCCTGATTATCAACAAAATAATACATGTTTGTTTTAAAACCTTTATTTTTTAATTGGTATAAAAATCGGCATAACATTTGAAATCTCTTATTGCTGTGTTTAGTTGGTTTGGCACTTCTATGTGAATATATTTTTATTTCTTTTGCCCATTTTTTGGTGTGTTGTTATGGGTTAGTAAGAGTTTCATATATTAGTGGCATTAAGTCTTTATCAGACCTTGATAAATGTTAGACATTTCTTTTAATTTTTTAATGTTTTATTTTGTCACACTTTTTTTGTACATGGTTATATGACCAAATCTAGTTCCTGTTGTTTGTCAGTTGACTTATTGACTGATATTTTTGGTTGTGCTACACATAACAGGCACTGTTTTTGCAGATTTTAAAAGGAATTGAAGGAGATTGGGCAGGTGGATATAGGACAGACCAGGGCTTCTCACATTTTAATGTTCATCCAGATCACCTGGGAATCTCTTTACAATGCATTTTCCAATGCAGCAGGTCTGGGGTGGGGCCTGAGATTCTGCATTTCTTTCTTTTTCCTTTCCTTTCCTTTCCTTTCCTTTCCTTTCCTTTCCTTTCCTTTCCTTTCCTTTCCTTTCCTTTTTCCTTCCTCCCTTCCTTCCTTCCTTCCTTCCTTCCTTCCTTCCTTCCTTCCTTCCTTCCTTCCTTTTTCTTTCTCTTTCTTTCTGAGTGGGGGAGGGAGGGGCCAGAGAGAGAGGAGATTCTGCATTTCTAACAAGCTTTCAGGTGGGGTTGATGCTGCTATTTGTTGGACCACACTCGAAGTAGCAAGGGCCCAGAAGTTTCTAACCCTGGCTGACCACAGAGGTGCTTGAGCATTTTGGAACACAGAATTTTCTGGGCTTTACCCCAGAAATGTCAGGCTGTGGGACTGAGTCCCAGGTTAGCCACGTGTGGCTCAGTGACTTAGAGACAATGCTTTAGCCTCTCTGAGCCCTTGGATTCCTTTTCTGTGAAACAGAGAGATAGTGCTTACCTCCTAGGGATCTGGGAGAATTAAATGAAAGAATAAAAGAGATCACCATTTTTATGAGCTAGAAAAATAATGTAATAACTACTGGGCGTGGTGGTGCCCTTTTGGGAGGAGGTAGTTCTCTGATACATTTCTACTTGTCTGGTGATTGATACTTTCAATATTTCTACCTCTTCTTAGAAAATTGTCCTTTCATTAATATTTTCAAAGCTTTTAGTAATGCATTTCATGTCTTATTTACTGATAATAGTTATATTCCTTTTCACATTTCCAACATTGTTTATATATATATTTTAAAAAATGTTTTTTAATGTTTATTTTGGAGAGAGAGAGAGAGAGAAAGAGAGAGAGAGAGCGCACGCGCATGAGCTAGGGGAGGGGCAGAGAGAGAAGGAGGCACAGAATCTGAAGCAGGCTCCAGGCTTTGAGCTGTCAGCATGGAGCCCGACGTGGAGCTTGTGAGATGATAACCTGAGCCAAAGTCCAACACTTAACCGACTGAGTCAACCAGGCACCCCTATATATATTAAAAAAAATTTTTTTTGATGTTATTTATTTTTGAGAGAGAAAGAGAGCACAAGCAGCAGAGGGTCAGAGAGAGAGAGACACACACACACACAGAATCCCAAGCAGGCTTCAGGCTCTGAGATGTCAGCACAGAGCCCAGTGCGGGGCTTGAACCCACGGACCGTGAGATCATGAACTGAGCCAAAGTCAGACGCTTAACCGACTGAGCCACCCAGGCAACTCAGCCCTGTTTATTTATATATATTTTTTTCAAATGATCGCTTTGCCAGAAGTTTGTTTATTTTAATGGCCTTTTGGAGAGCCATCTCTTAGATTCCATTTATAAATACTACTACATTTTGTTTTCTAATCAACTATTTCTGTCTACTGATTCCTTTTTCCTACATTTTTATTTATTTTTATTTTTTTTAAGTTTTATTTAAGTAATCTCTACATCCCACATGGGGCTCAAACTCACGACCCTGAGATCAAAAGCAGCATGTTCCTCCGACTGAGCCAGCCAGGTGCTCCTTTCCTACATTTTTAAAGTTTTTATTTTCTAACTTCTTGGATTGAGCCTTAACTTATTTCCTTCATATTTACCAAAAGTTATTTATAGAAGCAGTTTTAGAAGGATATAGAATTTTTCCCTGTTAGTAGTTTTCATTGACATTAATCTTCACATCTGCCGTTGTGACTTTTTTCCACAGAAACCACTCTATTTTTATACCCATATCGGTTTATATACTAATGATAGTTAATGTACATACTTACCATGACCCATACAGGTAGCATAAATAGTAAATCAATGTAATTGTGATTTTTATTTCTTTTTTCCCCCTTGACCCTAGATTTATTTAGGAGACTGACAGGATTTCCAGATGTTGTGCTATTTCCGTCAGAGGGGCTGAGGGCTGCCCTGCTTGCCTGTCCAGGCTGTGTTCTGGTGGAGTTTGTGCACTCGTGTTGCTGAAGCCTCTGGTTAGCCTGTGGGGTGTGCATGAGAGGAACTGTCTGTGCCCTGTGCATGTGGAGGGCAGGGATCTTGGGAGGAGAGCAGGGCGGTCTGTTTTCCGAAGCTTTCTGCTTCTCTTGACAGCCTCCCGGACATTGTCCAGGTGGCCCCTTTCTTAATTGCCTTATGCTCTGAGGTTCTTGTCCAGTATCTGAGGTGGTGTCTGGGGCTCATTGTCCTTTGCTGGTAGGAAGATCTGGGGGTTGGGTGGAGGGAGGACTTGAGTCAGAGACCCTAGTTGTAGAGCCCTCCTGCTGCTGAGGAGCTGACCTCTTCCTGTTTCCTGTTCCTTGTCTGTAAAATGTGGAGAATGTTACCTTTTTACAGAAACTAGAAGAGTCTTAGCAATCATCTAGTAACATAACTCTTTTAAAAACTATTTTAATTTTGGCATACTTTCAGAGTTTCAGAAGAGTTGCAAGGATCGTACAAAGAATTCTCTTCACTCAGATTTCTAATGTTAACATTTTACTACATTTGCTTTGTTTTCTTTTTCTCCGTAATTTTTATTTGAACCATTTGAAAGTAAGTAGCAGACATGATGCCTTTCACTTCTAACTACTTGAGTGTGGATTTTCTTTTTTAATGTTTGGTTGTTTATTTATTTTTGAGAGCTAGAGCACGCATGCAGGCGGGGGAGGGGCAGAGACAGAGGGAGACCGAGAATCCCAAGAATCCCAAGCAGGCTCCTTGCCCTCCATGCAGAGCCCAGTGTGGGGCTCGAACTCACAAACCATTAGATAATGACCTGAGCTGAAATCAAGAATCTGATTCTTAACCAACTAAGCCACCCAGGTGCCCCTTCTTCTTCTTCTTTTTTTTTTTTTTTAGATTTTTTAAGTAATCTCCACACCCAACACGGGGCTTGAATTTACAACCTCAAGATCAACAGTCACATGTTCTACCGAATGATCCAGCCAGGTGTCCCGAATGTGAATTTTCTAAAATCACATAAAAAACTGCAGTGCCATGATCAAACTCAGGAAATTAACATAGATACACTACTGCCACAGACCTGATCTACAGACTTTACGAACACTAACATTAACATTAATAAACTAATCTATAGGCTTTGTTCAAATTTTCCCCATTGTCACAACCTTTTGTAGGAAAAAAAAAAAACAAACCCAGGTCACACATATTCTGTGTGCTCAGGTTTCTTTGTCTCCTTCAATCTAGAGCAGATCCTCAGATTTTCCTGACATTTATAAAGAATTTTTTAAAAGCAGATGAGGAATTTGAGGCCTAGAGATAAAATGACTTATCCAGGGCTATGTAAGACAATCTTAGAAAAGCGGGGCTGGCCAGCTGGTATCGCTGCTGAAGTGCTGTCCTGCTCACATGCCCCCCAGCTCCAGGTGAATACCTTGCTGCTAGGTCTTTATCATCAGCCACCTGCCGCCTTCTGCCTTTGGCTTTGCCCCTCTGTCTTTGTAGTGCCAGGCCACAGCGCCCCACCCCCACCCCTTTCCTAGCTGATTCGGTGTTGGCCAGAGATCAAGGCCATAGCTGGGGAGACAGAGGGACTTTAAAACTGGTCCAGCCTTTCCCTTGAGAACAAGCTGAGGAGCAAGGATTGTGGCCTTGGGTGGGGCACGGCAGCTGCTTTCTGAGGAGTGACACCCTCGGGTTGGGGATGTGATTTTTAATCTCCCTCCCCTGGCAGTTTTGGGGTTGGTGGCTAGGACTTGTTCATCTCCAGCCGAAGTGGGAGCTCGGGATATGTCTTGAAGCTGGGCCTGAGGATGTAAGTCACCTGCTCACCTGCCCCAGCTCCTCCCGGGGAGGTTCTAGAGCAGTCATTCACATGACAGGGGGAACACTTAGCAGGTAGTTGACTGCAAGGTTATCTGGCAGTAGCAGTACCCTCTTATATTGTGGATATTAAAAACATGATTCGTTTTTTCAACAAAAGGGTTTGCGTTACGCTTTTTAAGGGCATGCTGATTGCTTAATATATATTCTCTGTCTTATTTCCTTTAATTTTACTCAACCTCTTGCAGATACCCTTTCCCAATTTTTCTTCTTCTCATTCTTGTTTTCCTCCTTCTTCAGTAAGGACCTTTTGAACCAACCTATATGTCATGACTGTTGCCTAAGACTGCTCAGCTGATCAGTGGAGTTTATGTCAGTGATTCTTGGTTTTGGGGGCCCTTCCTATGCATCTTCAGTGGCCATCTCTTTCTTTCTCAGCACACAGCTCGTGGCCACACCGGCCTGCTTTCTGCACCTCATAGGAGGTACCATGCCCCTGCTGTGCTGAAGAGCTTTTCCTTTCTAAGTGTGGTGGTGGAGTGGAAGGTGGTCTCCCCCTCCTGACCACCAGCACTCACCCCGAGTTAAGACCTCCCTTGTTTTCACTTTCACTGTGACCCAGTGGGGAAATAAAGGAAGTGTCAGATCCTTGTGAAAGAGTTACAAAGAAGAGTTTCCATTAAGGTTCCTGACATTCCTCTGTCCCTTACCCTTCACCTTTGCAGTGGGCTCACCAGCTCAGCCATCCTCTCTTGAGCACATGTTGTTTCTGCTTTTGTCCTGAAGCTTCTTACAGAAATGGAGATGTAGGTTTTCTTGAAAAGATTTTTTTTTTTAATTACAGTTTTATTGCGATTCAATTCACATACCATGTAAGGTGTATAATTCAGTGGTTTTGAGTATATTGAGAGTTGTGCAACCATGACTTCTCTTTCAGAACATTTCCATCACCTCAGAAAGAAACTACTCAATAGCATTTACCATATCCTTGTTCTCCGGCAACCACTAGTCTTTTTGTCTCTATGGATTTGCCTAATCTGGAAGTTTCATGTAAATGCAGTCATACAGTATGTGGCCTTTCGTGTCTGACTTCTTTCACTTAATGTGATATTTTCAAGGTTCATCTATGTTGTACCATGTACCAGGACATCATTCCTTTTTATGGCTGTGTAATATTCCTCCCCAAAGGCAGATCAGAGACATAACTAGTGAACTGTCACTGAAATGAGATGAAACGCTTGTACTAACGTGAGTTAAATCCTACTTGTTGTCAGGGTTGTTACCTACAGCCTTTGGGGCTGGTAGCGTCTACCCGTTCAGCTGACCAGAGCCCTGACTTGTGCCAACTGTCCATTCCTGTCCTCAGAGGAATCACAACCCCAAACAGAGGCAGGAGGATAAGGAAAGAAACTACCCCCGTAGTCAGTCTGTGCCATGGGAATGCAACAAAAACACAAGGGAACCTCGGCATTCACTTGAGGGCTATATGTATGCCCTGCGTGTGTTCTATATACGTATACCGTGTGTGTGTGTACCCCACAAACGTGCCAGGGAAGGCAGTGCAGCTGTCCGCAGTGAAACTCTTGAAGAAGAGTTGACACTATGAAAATACCTATGATACAGTAAGGGAAGAAACCCCGAATTTATTTAAAACCGAAATTAAAAAACATTTAAAAACCCCGAATATATTCAGTGATCCCAATTTTATTTTATTTTTTTTAATTTTTATTTTTTAATTTTTTTTAACATTTATTTATTTTTGAGATAGAGACAGACCATGAACGTGGGAGGGTCAGAGAGAGGGAGACACAGAATCTGAAACAGGCTCCAGGCTCTGAGCAGTCAGCACAGAGCCCGACACGGGGCTCAAACTCACGGACCACGAGATCATGCCCTGAGCCGAAGTCAGCCGCTTAACTGACTGAGCCACCCAGGCGCCCCCAGTGATCCCAATTTTATAAACGAAGTACATGTTGCATAGGAAAAAAAGGCACCAGATGTAAACTGTAGTTGTCTCTGGGAAGTGGGAGCTCCTAGTTTTTACTTACTTTCCACTTTTCAGGGACAGAAACTCCTGTTCTTCCACCTCCCTCGGCATCTTCTGTTGAACCTCTTCTTTACCTTTCTTATCATTCTATTTTTAGGACCTCTCTTTATTCTTTTGGGTCATCCACCAGAGTTTTCCTTGGCTCTGTAATGAGTTTTAGAGTGGCTGTGATATTCTAACAGTAACCGCACAAAGGGCAGCTTCATTCAGAGATAAACTCATAATTAGTATCAGTTTTCAATGCTTTCATCACCTATTCAAAGCTACAGAGTGCATACCATAGATTAATGCTGCCATACACATTTTAGAGATAGTGGTACGGGTCTGTCCTAAAGGAACTTTCCTTTGAATGAGATCTAAGACAAATCCAAACATCTAAAAAGTCTCTGTTCATGAGGCAGAGACTGCTCATTCACTGCTGTGTCCCCAGTGCCTAAAAGTAGCATTCATGTTGTAAGTACTCAACACACATTTGTTGGAAGGATACGTGAATACATATATATGTATGCATGTATGACAGCTGTGATTGTTATTATGTGCTGATGGCATCAGTAGGTGAAATTTTATTATTCTATGGGGCCACTCTAGCTGTTTCTGCTTTTTAAAAAGACTGTCTTCCCTCTTTTGTCATTCTTCTGCATGGTTTTACATAGTTGTAGTAATAACCTTCATATAGTGTGGTATTCTATTTTTACTGTCCATTTTAGCATTTCCTTGGTGTTCATTCTTTATGGTTTTTGATGACTGTATAATATTCCATTGAATTGTGTTATGTACCAAACTGTTCCCCTCATCCAGAGTTTTCAATTTTCACTAATGTGTAGAGAACATTTTTTGAAGTGCAAATTAATAAACCTGAATTCCTAGGAGCGAGATGGCAGGATCTTTATTGCCTTTGATACATGTATCTGCCTACTTACCTATCTACCTATTTGCTTATTTTTACCATTGAAACCAAAAAGAAGTAGTATAAATGAGACTTTATACTGAGATATGTTGAGTGATTTTTTTCCCCCAGGGGTTTAGGATAAATCGAATTTAGCTGCATTCCCTAATTTCCCATCACCAGGCTTTTCTAAGTGGCAGTGCCACCCCCACCCCTTTCCATTTCCTAGCCAACCATGGGAAGTCAGTCTTATGACTGATGGCTGGAGGCCCCTCTGCCAAAATCTACTTTTCCTCCAGATTTTTGGGTGGTGGCTTAAAGTTTTTGTTTTTGTTGAATGAAAAAATGTAAGGCCTCTTGAGTCCTTGAGAAAGGAATGACTGGGGGCAAACTCACTTGACAGGGGTCCGAGGGAGGCTGAAATCTATGGTTTGTGAGACTCTCCTGCACATAAGGGAGCTCGTTCTCTAATAGATGAGAAGCTTGGCGGGGGGCATGCACACTTCCCTCTGCTGTTAGATTGGGCTTTCCTCTCACCAGCGTTGAGCCTTGGAGTATGTTCCTTAACTGTGCCTTATTTATTTGCTTATCCACTAAAATGGATGTTGGGTTGTTGGAAGACTTGAAAAGGTTACATTTGGACATGAAAGTACTTGCTTAATCCACGGTTTCGCACGAGGCATTCAAAACTGTTAGCTGCTCTCATCATCAGCCTTGTCCTTTGGTACACCTGAAGGGCCAGTAGGTTTTGTACGCTTTGGGGTACCTTTAGGGAAAGTGCATGGGGCTGTTGGTCAGGGTTGGTGCTCAGCAGACTGTGGCGATGGCGGGTTTGCTTTCTCATTTCCTCCACGTTTAGACTTGGGGGTGGGAGGTGGGTGGTGAGAACCGGGTATGGGCAGTCGGGTGGGTGGAGCTGTGGGAGTGCCCAGCCTCGCTGGGGGTTGATGGGGGCTTGTCTGGACGTGCACTGCGTGGCTTGGCCGATGGCCCCAGCGGCTGCTGGAGGGGCGCGTGCGTGCGTGTGCGTGTATGCGTGCGTGTGTGTGTGTGTTTATGTGTGTGTGTGTTTTGCTGTCTGGCCAGGGAGCCGCCTCTTCGTCCTGCCCTGGTTCTCGTGCGCTGGCGGCTTCGGAGGCAGCTGCTGCGCCTTTCGCCAGGCCTCAGATGTGGTCGGCTCGATTTCCTCCCCGCTGGCCCCTGGCCGGGCCGCCACCGGCTGCTCGAGGCAGGGGCTTCCGTCGGGAGAGCTGGCCGCGTTGGCCACAGATCAGGGGGCGGCGCCTGGACTGGGCTCCCCGCCCCCACCCAGCACGCACCCCGCCAGCTGCCGGGTCGCTCCGGCGGAGGATGGCGCTGCTGGGGGAGGAGGCTTCCGTGCGGGCGCTGCGTGGTGGGGCTTTACCTTGGACCTTGGTGGGAGCACAGAGAGCTACAGAGAACTTTTGATGGGCGGGGAACTTCAGGCTCCTCACCCCACCTCACCCATACCCAGTTTTCCCCTTCAGAGTGCGCTCATCTTGTAGGATTTTTCCTACTTTCTCCCTCCCCTCCCCTCCCCTCCCCTCCCTCCCTCCCTCCCTGTGTGTGTGTGTGTGTGTGTGTGTGTGTGTGTGCGCGCGCGCGCGCGCGCGCGCGTGTGTGTGTTGGGGAGATGGGTAATACAAACAACTCCGTAGCAACAGAAATAGCAAGAAGAAACTTCATCCACAAATTCCTCTCCCTGAAGCCCCCTTCCAGTCTTTGTTCAAGCGTAGTGTGTGTGAGGTTTCAGGTGTGTACCTACTCTATTCTAACACTTTCCCCTTAAATAAAAATCTGATACTTCAAATGAATTATGGGGACTATGAACAAGAAAATATTCCCATTCTATACTACCATGCGATGAGCATTGTTAACATTTCTGCGTATTTTCCCTTGTTGTTTTGTGTGTGTGCACAAGCGTGCATCGTGGACAGAACTGAATTCTTAAATTGGGCAATATTTTGAATCTTGTTTCGTTTTTCCACTTCAAATAGTGTATAAACACTTCCCCGTCATAAAAACCCTCAGGAAGCATCTATTTATGAGTACAAGTACATTCTTGAGTTTCTTTTTTCATTTCAGACATTTCCCTGTGTTTTTATAAAAATGTTCTTTTTTTTTTTTTAACGTTTGCTTATTTATTTTGAGAGAAAGAGCATGCAAGCGTGAGCTGGGCAGGAGCAGAGAGAGAGGGAGAAAGAGAATCCCAAGCAGGCTCTGCACTTGTAGCATAGCCCTGAGCAAACGCTAGGCTGTTTGGACATCCTGGCCCTGGAACTTAGGAACTCTGAGATCATGACCTGAGCTGAAAGCGAGAACCGGTCCCTTCACCGACTGAGCCACCCAGGCACCCCAAAACGTTCTTATTTTTTTTTATCGTTGTAAGCAGTTATACGTGTACTGATGAAGTAGTATGTATTATAATTGTTCTTATGTATTATTTGGGTGTCATCCTTGGGTAGGGACCATGTTCATCTTCTCTGTATCCAATTTTAGTATGTGCTACCAAAGCGAGCACTCTTACATATTATTTGAAACATACTTGACCTAGTGTTTCACGTACGTTAAACAGATAAAGCATGATAATGCACACATGTGAAGTACCTACCCAAGATAAAAACTAGAACATTGCCAACATCACTGAAACCACCTGGGTGTTTCCCCTAGCCCTGTACCCCTTCTTTACCGAGGTTACCAATCCCTTGAATTTTGTGTTTATCATTCCCTTGCTTTAAAAACAAGTTTTAATTACATACATTTTATTAAATCTTATACATTTAATTTTATTTTTTTGTTTGAGCTTTGTAGAATTGATAGTCTATATATAGTCTTCCGAGGCTTACTTTTTTTTTTTTTTTTTAACTCAGTGTAGTTTCTGAGATTTGTTTGTGTTCCTGTGGTTCATTTGTTTGCACTGCTGTATAATATTCTTTTGTCCCTCTGGTTGGTGGGCACTTAAAAGTATTTCCACAATTTGGTTTTTATGAGTAATGCTGCGATGAACCCTTGAGGACACATCTCCTGATGCATGTGTGCAGAGTTTCTCTGGGAGTGGAATTGCAAGATGATGGGGTATGGGTATGTTTAACATTAAAAGAAACACCACAAACCTTTCCAAAATGGTTCTTCTGTTTTGCCCTCTACTAGTGGTGTGTGAGAAAAAAAATTCCTGCTAAACCCACCAGCACTTCGTGTGAAACAAAAGTACCCTTTCATGGGACTTATTAGGTACCTGGTACTATTGTAAGTGTTCTTCACGTGTTAATTTGTTTAATCATGACAACCTTGTGAGGTTAGGTACTGTTATTAACCCCTGATATACAGATGAGGAAACAAAGGCACAGAGAGGTTAACTTTTAACCCCAGATTTACAGGTAAAGGAATGAGACACAGGTTAACTAACTTGTGGAAGTTCACACAGCTAGTGACTGGTGAGGGCAAAATATGAATTAAACAGTCTTTTTTTTCTTCATTTTGAGATCTTGTTCATTTTATTAAAATAAAGTTATTAAAATAAGAGTAAGCTAGATTCCAATTAACCAAGATTGTACTTCAAGTGATGTCTTAGCATCCTGTCCTACCCTAAGTAAACTAAAGAGGCATGCTAATACATGTGCAGAATAACAATTAGGATGAAAGAATGAATATTTATGTACTTTATTTTCCAAAGAAAGGTTGCCATGTGGAAGAAAAGGCCTAAGACAAGTATTCATAAAAGAAATAACAACATATTCTATGGACATTGTACCAGTACTTATTTCAGAAATAGCCAGTGAAGGGCACCTGGGTGGCTCCGTCGGTTAAACATTTGTCCCACTTCGGCTCAGGTCATGATCTTGCGGTTCATGAGTTCGAGCCCTGCGTCAGGCTCTGTGCTGACAGCTCAAAGCCTGGAGCCTGCTTTCGGATTCTGTGTCTCCCTCTCTCTCTGCCCTACCCCACTCGCTCGCTGTCTCAAAAATAAACACTAAAAAAAACACTACTTAAAAGACAAAATATTAAAAAAAAAAATAGCCGGTGACACTAGGAACGATTGGACATTGATGATTTTTCTCTAGTGTATACCAGCAGAATTAAGCTAAAACTAAATGCTATATAGAGAATATAAAATGGAGTCTCACAGTGGTCTTATTTTGTATTTCTCTGATTACTAATGGAGTCGAGTATTTTTTTTTCATATGTTTATTCCCCATTTTCTTTTTGTGAAGAAGAACTAACAAAGCACTTTAAAACCATTCCCCTATTGTTGGGACACTTAAGGTATTTGTAATTTTTTACCGTTAATGCTTCAGGGGAAATCTTTGGCACTTGTAACTTTTTTGTTTCTTTAATTGTCTTATTTTGTTTGCATTTCCTGAAGTGAGATTAGGAATACTTAATGGTTAAAAATCGCTGTGCTTGGGGCGCCTGGGTGGCGCAGTCGGTTAAGCATCCGACTTCAGCCAGGTCACGATTTCGTGGTCCGTGAGTTCGAGCCCCGCGTCGGGCTCTGGGCTGATGATGGCTCAGAGCCTGGAGCCTGCTTCCGGTTCTGTGTCTCCCTCTCTCTCTGCCCCTCCCCCGTTCATGCTCTGTCTCTCTCTGTCCCAAAAATAAATAAACGTTGAAAAAAAAAATCGCTGTGCTCTTCTGGATTGCTTTGTGATCTTGCGAAAGTTACTTAGCCTCTCTGTGTTCAGGGTCCTCATCTGTGGAGGTACATCTCTATCTTGTAGAAGTTTATGATGATTGGAGGAAATAAGTGAGGGGGCAGTGATTAGCATGATGCTCAGCCCGTCTAAAAGTGTTCCACCAGAGTCCTTAGACTTTTCCTAGTTTCTCTTCCCTTCTTCCCTGAAACCACATTGATTACTGTTGGGGCAGAGGGCATGAACAGTGACAGCCTGTGCTTCTGCCAGATATGGTGAGCTCAGGGAATTAGGTCTGAGGTCATCAAGTCTAATTCAGCTTTTTCCCAAGCATCATCCCAGCCATTGAGAGATCTGCTGCATCTGTATCCAATTTGTAGTAGGAAAAAAAAATTAGATTTTAAAGTGTTTTATTGATATGTACATACTAACCACAAGAGCCACTGCCTCCCCCCACCTCATACAGGAACACCCTTTGCCAATACGTGACAGTCTCCAGAAGTTAGACATAACCCCCGAGATTTGCTGTTTGCAGAGAGCTTGGTGTGGAGAGTGCAGACATGGGACCGGGCTAGCCAGTGTGTATACACACACACACACACACACACACACACACACACACACACACGCACGCACATCCCCTGAAAGGGCTCCCCTGAAAGTCTCCTTCCCCACTCACAGATTTGTTTCATCAGTAAATCCCAGGAGGGGAGAATCCTCTTAAGAGATGAATAATTGATCACCTCTAGACGGAGCGTGCCATAAATACAGCCCCTGTGCAATGAGACATTGGGGGAGGGGAGGAAGGGCTTGGCTGCCGACCTCTAGGACTAGGGGAAAGGGCGGAGCTGGGAAGTCCAACCCCCTGAACAGCTGCTGGAGGGCAGAGGAGCTGAGCTGCTGGCAGAGGCGGGGAAGTGCTGGGTGGGGTCTACTGGCCAGCTGGGTGGGGAGCGGCCACCACTGTCTTGGAATCCCACGAGAATTCGTTCTTGGAGATTCCACCGTAGAGGATGCACCCTAGACTGGCCCTACCTCCCAGCCACTGGCCTTTATTGACTGCAGACTTTTTCATCCTGGCTGGATACACCTTCCCAGACAGGTTTCTTCTAACATGGTGTGTAAGTGCTGACGGCCAGCAGAAAACCCTCTGGACTCTGTGCCTCTTATGACTCCTCCTTTCCTAGAGGCCCTGAGATGGTATGGTCAACGAGGACTTTGATCTCTCAAGATGGTAGTCTTTATCTTCTTTCCTTCCTTCTGTTTCCTTTGATAGGGGATTGCTGATTTGGTTTCAGTGTGTTGATAGTCTGAGAGTCAGAAAAGACTTGGAAAAATGTAGTATTTTTCTGCTGCTCTCCCTGTGTTCTAGACAAAATGAGATGTTTGGGGATGTGGTTTCATACTTCTCTGGAGCCCCTCAGGTGGGGAGGGTGGGCTGTTGTTGAATACCTGCAGATGTCTGGGGGACCAGCTATGGGGAATTGGGAGCAGAAGGAGTTGGCTGTAAAGGGGGAGGTGGGAGGAACCTTGGGAATCCCGACTAGGCAGGGTACAGGGACCAATCCCAATAGAGGTTCCTAGACCACTGGAGGGAGACCTGGGTCCCCTCAGGGTTAGAATCATGAGGATGGGCTGGCAATGCTGGATGCACTTGGCAAGTCTTCGTGAAGTGGGGTGAGGGATTAAGACTCTTCTTGGATCTGAGAAGGGGATTTAGTCTGTCTTGTAGTAACAAGCCCCTGTTGTCCCCCCATTGAGGGGCACCGCCAGCTTGGACAAGGCTGAGCTTGGGATGGGTCAGAGCCTTGCTAGTCACACTGTGAGGCAGGGAACGGACTGGGTAAGGTAGGGTATGTGGATCCCTACCTCCACATAAGGTAGGTATGTGGAGGCCAAGGCGAGGTTTTATACCTGGAAAGAGGCCATAAGAAGGGGCCCACTTTTGGTGGGCCTTTCTATGGAGGGCAGAGTTGGGGCAGGCTGTTCCAAGATGAGTTGTCAGGTTCCTAAGTCACTTATGACAAAGGTATTCCTGACGGCACTGGCAGCTTCACGGGCGTCTATAGTGTGAACGTTGTTGCCAGGTGCCCAGTAGAGGAGCCGCCGCCGGCTCTGCCCAGAGCTTCACAGACCCTCTTTTCAAGGCTGCTAGCTGCCAGCTCCTGGGAGGAAGAAGCAGCAGATCTTTCTGAACATCTACTGAGTACTCTGCCAGGTTCTGAAGGTGTGATGGAAGCTTTAGTGCAGGAGCTTGGAGTGTACTTGGTCATACTCCCAGGAAAAGATCCCTGGGGTCTGGGGTCTGGTTCATACCCTGTGGTGGGCAGGACTGGTGAAGAAGGACTTCATCAGGGGCGCTTGGTTCCGTTTCTTGCCCTTACATTTAATCATTTCTTCCCATCACTGTCGTTCATCTTCATCTCCCTGCTGCTGCCTTACTCAGTTCAGGCCCTTACCCTGGTGTCGTCTCCTAACTGGTCTTTAGGCCGCTGGCCTTGTAGCCTACAGTCTGAGTTCCACGGGGACATTTGGTTACCCCTCCTAAAAGGTAAATCAGTTCTGCAGTGAGCCACAGGCCTGTCCTCACCACACTTCATGCTCAAGCAGTGCTCCCTAGCTTAACCTTTCCCTGGGCCTGCAGGCCTTCTCAGGAATCTGTGCTTTTGCATATGCTTCTCCCTCCTCCAGGAATTCCTTCTCCTCCCCCTCCTCCAAAATACCTGCCTATCCCCAAGGCTACTTTGAGTTGAGATCTTTCTTTTTTTTTTTTTTTAAGTAATCTCTATGCCCAACTTGGGGCTCAAAACTCATGACCTCGAGATCAAGGACCACAGGGCTGGGAGAGACGGTGATGAGCATACAATTAATTCTCCCAACAGGTGTCTGAATCCTCCACAGCCTGTCTGCCATGGCTTCCCACTTGAACACCTCCAAGGAGGAAGTGTGGAGACAGGTGGACCTGATTGATTCTAAATTCTGGCTTTATTTCCTATTACCTGTGCATCATGGACAAGTTCCTTAAACTCTCTGAGCCTCAGTTTCTTCATCTGTAAATTTGGGACAGGAATAGCTTTGCAGAGTAGTTTTGCCAGCCAGGTGCCCTCAAAGTGAGACTTTTCCTGACTCCCCTGTTCACCCGCCCAGATAGAAGTGACCCCCCACCCTGGGTTCCACACTGTTTTCACAGCACTCATGTGCTTTGAGGCATTTGTTTATAGTCTGTCTTTTTTCACTTATAAATGTCTTAATGTTCCTGAAATACAGTCTGGTTTTTAATGCCACCCCAAAATTTAGTGGCATAAAGCAATCATTTTATTATGCTCATGGAGCCCTTGGATTCAGAAGTCAGGGAGGATATGGCATGGGAAGCTTGGCTCTGGCCCTTGATGTTTTTAGGGCCTCAGCGGGGGAGGCTCAAAACTTGGAGGTAACTTGACCCCTGGGCTCAAATCCTTGAAGGATTCCTTTACTCACACATTTGGCAGGTGATGCAGCTATTGGCTGGGACTTCTCAGAATGTCAGCTCAGACACCTGCAGGTAGCCTTTGCATGTGGCCTGGGCTACCTCACAGCATAGTGGCTGGGCCTGATAGTGTGCTGGGAGTCTTGAGGGAGGGTGAGGCATCATCAGCAACAGAGATAGTGGCTGAGGTGGGGGCTGGGGGCACATAGAGTTGCTTAAAGGGGACACTGGCAGGTTGACAGTTAGGAAGTGTGCACACACACCAAGCCTCAAATTGGGGCAGGAATGGGGAGGGAGGAGATAGAACAGAGAGGTGTTCTCACTTAGAATTGTTTGGGTCTGGTGACCAGGCACACTGGAAGAACACGGGTGACGTTGGGGTTAGGAACATTGGCGAGCGTAAGCATGCCGGCAAGAATAGGAAATTGGAAAAGGGGCTGTTGTAGGTGGGGAGAGAAGTTCAGTTCTGTTTGAGACAAGCTGGCTCTCTCTCGGCTTGTAACACGTCTCAGAGGTTGGAGCCAGCTGGAGGTTGGTTGAGAGGTCCAGACAAAAAGCAGACGCTGAGGAACATCCTTGGAGTGGCACTTGCTGGAGCCCAGAGGGGAGCAAGGATTGAGAGAGAGAGCTTGGAAGGGTTTAGAGCTGGGGTATTTCTGAACTGAGATTTTGGAAGGGCCTCAACTAGCATCCACCCTCCAGCATTGTCCTGCCTCTCTGCCAGTAATCGCCTGATAACTGTCTTGTTCCTTTTTCAAGTCTCCATTGATAAGGACTTGCTGCCTCCTGGTTGTTAGGGGGGACAAGATTCAGTGCATTAGCATCTCTAAGTTTTAAAAGTCTTCCCTAGGGGCACCTGGGTGGCTCAGTTGTTTAAGCCTCAGACTTCAGCTCAGGTCATGATCTCCCAGCTGGTGGATTTAATCCCAGTGTTGGGCTCTGTGCTGACAGTTCAGAGCCTAGAGCCTGCTTCAGATTCTGTGTCTCTGCTCCCTTCCCTGCTTGCGTTCTCTCTCTCTCTCTCTCTCTCTCTCGCTCTCTCTCAAAAATATATAAATGTAAAAAAAAAATTTTAAGTCTTGCCTAAGTTGAGCCTAAGTTCACTTCTCTAAGGCTTAAAGTCACTCGAAACAGTGTACTGACAGACTTCAGATGTTTAAAGACTTTCATGAATTTATCTTCATTAGAACCCAAAGGGTTCCTCTATGGTTTTGAACTGCCTGGCTTGCTCTGCTTTGTGCCCCCTCAGGGGTAGCCCCAAGGGAAATCCTAGGTCAGGAAGGGACTGGGTGGGCAGAGTGGGGCTGTCAGTACCTGTACTGTGGGTCCTGCTCCAGTCAGGTCATGGCTGTGTATGTGTCCAGCTATGGCTTGCAACCCACTAGTGGACTATAAAATCAATTTACAAGGTTGCAACCTGCCAGAAAGAGAGAGGGAGGGAGGCATTTGTGTGTCTAGTAAGGGGAAATATCTGTCCAACTTGTCATATATGTAAGTGCATAACGGGTCATGTTGTAAGATGCATTTCTTACTGTGGATTGTAGTAAAGAAGTTGGAAAAAATCCCGAGTTATAAGACCTTTTGAAACCGCCAAATCATGGGGCGCCTGGGTGGCTCAGTCGGTTAAGTGTCTGACTTTGGTTCAGGTCATGGTCTTGCAGTTCATGAGTTCAGGCCCCATGTTTGGCTCTGTGCTGACAGCTCAAGAGCCTGGAACCTGTTTTGGATTCTGTGTGTGTGTGTGTCTGTGTGTCTGTCTCCCCCTGCCCCCACTTGTGCTGTCTCACTCTCTCCCTCAAAAATAGACGTTAAAAAAAAATTGAAGTTGCCAAATGATCACTCTGCGTGTATCATCAGCTAGTCTTTCACCTCTTCTGATTCCGAAGACATTTTTTTTAAACACCATTTATTAATGTTTATTTACTTTTTGAGGCAGGGAGAGAGCCTGAGGGGGGAAGGGACAGAGAGAGAGGGTGATACAGAATCTGAAGCAGGCTCCAGGCTCTGAGCCGACAGCGCAGAGCCCGATGTGGGGCTCGAACTCACAAACCATGAGATCATGACCTGAGCTGAAGTCAGCCGTTTAACCGACTGAGACACCCAGGTGCCCCGTCCGAAGACATTTTTATGTGCAGTGCTGCCATCTTTGATTTGTACATACATGATTTGGGGCCTAAGTATAAGACCCTGTTTACCCTGTTAGATTTTTTTTTCTCTCTCCAGCCTGTTGACCTTTTGGCATCAGGTCCTGTCAGTCAACCTATCTCTATCCGTCTTATTTTCAACATTTGACTGTTTAATAAGTGTGCCTTCTCTATTATTCTTGATAAATATGTTGAACAGGACAGTTCTGAGGACAGAGGCCTGTGGCAGACCACTAAAGACCTTCCCCCTCCAGTTGATACACCACTTGAGTTTGAGTGTAGTCATCCTGCCAGTGGTGAGCCAGCCTGTCTGGCCCTGTAATTAATTCTCTGGCCCACGAAGGGATCATGGCAGATCTTAGGAAACTTCAACATCTATAGCCCAAGTTACAAGTGCAAATGCCTGCAAGGGCTTGGCAAGTAACACAAACGAATGAAGTGATCATGAATTCAGGCAATTAATAAGTAACCTCTGACCCCTGGCCTTGGTTTCAAGAAAGCAGTGTCAGATGGCGAGTGTGGGCGTGACCTGGAGTGGTAGCTGTTGCTCTTCTGCCGGGTGAAGTGTGGACCTTTGAGATAATCTGGGTTTCGTGTAAAATTTGATTATTATTTTTTTAGTGTTGGAAAGACAAATAAAAATACTGTGTAGGCCAAACAAAACAGATCTGTGGCTCATTTGGCCTGCAGCCCTTGAACTGCCTTGCTTGCTTGAGTTTGTGACCTGTGAGGCAGGATGTCTCCCCATCCCCTGGTCCGATGACCGTAGGACACAAAAGCAGATTAGTTGGATGTTGATGGCCTTTGGTGAACCTGGCTCTTTGTGGTTCGTTTCCTCAGTCACCCATTCAGAAATCTTACTGGGGCAGACCTCGCTCAGTGGACTAAAGTCGGGAATGATCCCTGCCCTTTTCCCGCCTGAAGACACCTTCTCCTGGCAGCATATTTCTTCCGGGATCACCAGCAGGTGTTGAGGAATGGATCAGTGGGATCCCCTGGCCGAGAAACTGCAGTTTAGAGTTCCTTAAAATCTCCCCACCCATCCTGGCTTTACTTTCCTTCCTTTTTGTGTCCACTCTGCCCTTCTCTTTTTGGTCTGAAGAGCATTTTCTTTCCCAGGAAATTCAGAGGCACAAGCGCCAGCCTAGCCCTTCCTTGTTCTTATTCACAAACCAAAAATAACTTTTTAAATCCTTTTAGTTGTCTTGACCATTTTGGGGAAGCCTCAGCTCACACAGCATTAGTCTTCCTGACACTGTTTTTGTAAATCCATGCTACTCCCTCATGTTTCTTCTGGGTTATGCGTGCTCCTTCTGTCTTTTACACAGAAGCGTGTAAAATTTGGCCACTTCAGACTTTGTAGCCTTTGCTGTCGTGGTAGTTTAGGTTTTGAGAAGGAGGGAAGGGACTACTGGGTGATCAACCACATTCCTAAGGGAAAGGTTTCTTTCCTAGTTCCGCGTTTGGAGAGATAGTCAGGGAAAGGCAGCTTAGTCTGTGGCCAGTGGGGGATGGGAAGCCTTTCCCTGGGCTGCGAGGGTGTTACTCCAGCAGCTGTGGGCAGGAGGTGCAGAAGTGGTTAAGATTTGGACTTTGTCTTGAAGGAGCTAGCATCTGGTGGGAGAGGCAGCTGCTTGAATAATAGTAGGAGCATGTGCAAAGTGCTAATAGAGGCATCTACAAGGTGCTATGGGAGGCTGGGGGAAGGAGCCACAGGTATGTCTGCCAACCAGGTCGGGGAGGAGGTGACATTGAGCTGGTGTTTGAGGATAAGCTAGAGTGGCCCCACAGAGGCTGGGCAGGGCATTCCCGGCAATGAGAACTACACGTGCAAATCTCAGAAAAGTCTGTTGGAAAAGCATGTGAGTCCTTAGTGACCAGAGTTGGAGCAATGACGAGGATGGGGTGGGAACCGTAGGCTGGGCCTCTGCTCACCTCCCGTAGGGCTGATCCCAAATCCCACCTTCCCACCACTGCTTTGGAGCCCAGGATGGCCATGTCTGACAGTCCGGGGACTAGTATCGTTTTAACCCTCTGTTTAATACACTTTATTTTAGTGTTTATAGAAAGGTTGCAAGAAAAGTACCTGGGACTCCCACATACTAAAATGGTTCACATTTCGCTTTGTCATTTTCTTTATATGTGTATATTTTTTATATGCATATAATACTTTTCTGAACCACTTGAGATTGTTAGAGATACTCTGTTCCTTTACCCTGAATACTTCACTGTGTGTTGTCCATGTCCTAAGGACAAAGACATCCTTTTACATAATCAGAGTAAAATAATCCCAAGTCAAGAAGACCGAGATTGACACAGTGTGATCTTATCCACATCCATATTCAAATTGCATCACATGTCCCAATGGTGTATGTTTAAGCTGTTTTCCCCAGTCCAAGATCTAACCCATGAGCATGCATTTCACCATCCTGTGTCTTCAGTAAGCTGAAGATGTTTGCAGAGGTGTTTGTCTTTCTTGTCTTTGAAATTTTTGAAGAAAACAATCCAGGTGCTATCTCGAATGCCCTCCAATTTGGATTTATTTGATGTTTCCTCATAATTAGATTCAGGTTGTACATTTTGGCTGGAGTTCTGTGTGAGTGATGTTATAACCTTCTCAGTGTATCATATCAAGAATCTCATGATGTTGGTTGCAATATTGGTGATGATAACTTTGATCATTCGGTTAAGGTGATGTCTGCCAGATTTCTCTTTACTATTACAACTCAGTGATTTTTGAGGAAATACTTTGAGACCATGTATATATCCTGTGCCCCATCAAGCTTTCACCTGCTAATTGTAGCATCCACTGAGGACTTCCCAAATCCATCATCCCTCCTACATTTTTTTTGTTGGCATTCTGTTGTAAGGAAGAACTTTCCTTTCTGGAGGGATGAATTCTGCAAACTGAATTTCACATTTTTGTATCAGCTTTTAAGTTGCTGGGCTGGGCCACCTGGCTCCTTCCTTTTTATGCCCTCCCCCTTCTGTGTGCTTTGCTGGGTACCAGGTGTATAGGGGTGGTTTTGGGCTTGGGAAGAGGCCTGGATCTTCATCCAGATAGCAACTTGCTTGTTACTGGCATGACCGGCTCGGCAAGAGGTGCTAAGCGCACGCCGTGTCCAATCACCAGTGTTTCCCTTGGGCCTGGCTGGGACTGGGAGTGGGAATGTCATCTTGTCGCCAGCTCTCAGAGCTCAGCCAGGGCTTAAGTGAGGACAGTAACAGGCAGAGAAAAAATACTGTGGGTTCCTTCCCACTGAAAAGCTGTGGCTGACCCCTTGTCCGGGCTGCATTTGTTCATAAAGGCTGCTCGCTCCCTCCCTGTACACACACACACACTGCACACTTACGGCATATTGCTAGTTGGTGTGCTTGGTTAGCTTTCTCTTGACAAAAACCAAAATCAGTGTAGTCCTGGTGTCACTTTGGTTATTGAGAGTTAACGATCTTTTTGGGAACTCCTTAATAAATGCTTGGTTTCTGGGGAGCCTTGTCAGTGTGATTGATCTTAGGCTCTAAAAGGATGTGAGCGACAGAATTCAGAATTCTGGATTAGGACCTTTTAAAGACCTACCTTTCATTTTTGTTGGTGCAGCTAGCTGGGAAAGGAGACATGAAGATGAGTTCAGGTTCAAGCTGTATCAGAGACAGAGTTTGCAAGAAAAGCAGGGTTTAGGTGTGCATCTGAATGGTGTGAAGCAGGACAGTGCATTTCTAATATTATGGCTCATCTTTTTCCTCTTTTTCTCTCTCTCTTTCTTTCTTCAGACAGGCTCAGAGCTCAGCCCAGTTGATGGACCTGTTCCAGGTCAGATGGACTCAGGGCCAGTGTACCATGGGGACTCACGGCAGCTAAGCGCCTCAGGGGTGCCGGTCAATGGTGCTAGAGAACCCGCTGGACCCAGTCTGCTGGGGACTGGGGGTCCTTGGCGAGTAGACCAGAAGCCCGACTGGGACGCTGCCCCAGGCCCAGCTCACACTGCTCGCCTGGAAGATGCCCACGATCTGGTGGCCTTTTCGGCTGTGGCCGAAGCTGTGTCCTCTTATGGGGCCCTTAGCACCCGGCTTTATGAAACCTTCAACCGTGAGATGAGTCGCGAGGCTGGGAACAACAGCAGGGGACCCCGGTCAGGGCCCGAGGGCTGCTCTGCTGGCAGCGAAGACCTGGACACACTGCAGACGGCCCTGGCCCTCGCTCGGCATGGCATGAAACCGCCCAACTGCAACTGCGATGGCCCAGAATGCCCTGACTACCTCGAGTGGCTGGAGGGGAAGATCAAGTCTGTGGTCGTGGAGGGAGGGGAAGAGCGGCCCAGGCTCCCAGGGACTCTACCTTCTGGTGAGGCTGGCCTCCCAGCACCCAGCACCAGGCCACTCCTCAGCTCTGAGGTTCCCCAGATACCTCCCCCAGAGGGCCTGCCCCTGTCCCAGAGTGCCCTGAGCATCGCCAAGGAAAAGAACATCAGCCTGCAGACAGCCATCGCCATTGAGGCCCTCACACAGCTCTCCTCTGCCCTCCCTCAGCCTTCCCACTCCTCCTCCCAGGCTTCTTGCCCCCTCCCTGAGGCCTTGTCCCCTCCTGCCCCTTTCCGGTCTCCCCAGTCCTACCTCCGGGCCCCCTCGTGGCCTGTGGTCCCCGCTGAAGAGCACGCATCCTTTGCTCCTGATAGCCCTGCCTTCCCTCCAGCAACTCCTAGGACAGAGTTTCCTGAAGCCTGGGGCACTGATACCCCACCAGCAACTCCACGGAGCTCTTGGCCCATGCCCCGCCCAAGCCCTGACCCCATGGCTGAACTGGAGCAGTTGTTGGGCAGCGCCAGTGATTACATCCAGTCAGTATTCAAGCGGCCTGAGGCCCTGCCCACCAAGCCCAAGGTCAAGGTGGAGGTGCCCTCTTCCTCCCCAGCCCCGTCCCCATCCCCCATGCTCCAGAGGGAGGCTCCCGCCGCACCCGCAGAGCCCGACACCCACCAGAAGGCCCAGACCGCCCTGCAGCAGCACCTTCACCATAAGCGCACTCTTTTCCTGGACCAGGCCCACGATGGCTCCTTCCCCCCTCCCACGGAGCCTCCTGCTCCGGGCTGGTGGGCTCCACCAAGTTCACCTGCCCCACGGCCTCCAGACAGACCACCCAAGGAGAAGAAGAAGAAGCCCCTGGCACCAGCTGGAGGTCTCGTGGGAACCGAGAAAGCCGCCCTTGGGATCAAGCCCAGTGTCCGGAAGCCCATTCAGATCAAGAAGTCCAGGCCACGGGAAGCACAGCCTCTCTTCCCGCCTCTGCGGCAAATTGTCCTGGAAGGGCTGAGGTCCCCAGCCTCTGAGGATGCGCAGGCACATCCACCTGCCCCTGTCCCAGCTTCACAGGGCTCTGCTGTCCCCTTGCCCCCAGAACCTTCTCTTGCGCTATTTGCACCTAGTCCCTCCGGGGACAGCCTGCTGCCCCCTACTCAGGAAATGAGGTCCCCTAGCCCCATGGTGACCCTGCAGCCGGGCTCTGCCGGCCCTCTTCCCCCTGCCGATGACAAGCTGGAAGAGCTCATCCGGCAGTTTGAAGCTGAATTCGGGGATAGCTTTGGGCTTCCCGGCCCCCCATCTGTGCCCATTCAGGACCCCGAGAGCCAGCCAACATGTCTCCCAGCCCCCGAGAGTCCTTTTTCTACCCGTTCCCCCAAGCAAATCAAGATCGAGTCTTCGGGGGCTGTGACTGTGCTCTCAACCACCTGCTTCCATTCAGAGGAGGGAGGCCAGGAGGCCACACCCACCAAGGCCGAGAACCCACTCACACCCACCCTCAGTGGCTTCCTGGAGTCACCTCTTAAGTACCTGGACACACCCACCAAGAGTCTGCTGGACACACCTGCAAAGAGAGCCCAGGCTGAGTTCCCCACCTGCGATTGTGTCGGTAAGTCCACCTGGGTGTCAGGGAAAGGCGAAGCCTGGTGGGCTCATTCTGTCGTTTGGCAAACGTTTACTGTGTGCGAGTCGTTCTCTTGAGGGCTGGGGACACAGAAAAGAGCTCACACGCTAATGGAAAAGACATTGAAAGAAACAGACAGTGATGGGGCATGTCAGTGGAGGTGGGCATGGGCGCTTTGTCGCCCAGATGGAGGCAAAGGCATCGTAGAGGAGGTGGTGGTCCTTGTGTGTTGAGGCCTGAGCCTAGTGGCTGTGAGGGGGTGGGGCTTATTTGGACTGCTCTTGGTCTAGGGGGAGCAAAAGGAGAGGAGTACATGTGGGTAGGAACAAAAGGTGGCCTGAGATGCAGCCAGGGGCCAGGTCTTGCACAGCATAATGAGCTGAGGTCAGGAGTCTGACTTGATCTTATAGGTAATAGTGACCTCCTGAGGGTTTTAAAGCAAGTAATGATCTGTCACTTTGTGCTTCTGAAAGACTTCTCAGAAGTCTGAAAGTTCTGAAAGACTTTTCTAGCTTGTGGTGAAGAGGAAAGCCTGCCTGGTGGGGGAACCTAATAAGAAAGGTGTCAGGAGCCAAACAAGAAATAACAATGGCCTGACTGAGAGAGCAGGTGGGTGGAGGGCCTCTCAGGAGGAGGACGTATGGGGTTAGGACAGCCCAGGTCTCTACCTTGGTGGTGCTGGTCCCCAAAAACATATTTGGAGGAGGGATGAGTTTGGGTAGGCTGAAAGCCTAGAGCTCTGAGCTGTGGGTTTGGACATAGTTAGCATCAGGTGGTGGCTGAAGCCTAATGGGTAAGAGCACTGAGGAATTGGTCCATTTCTGAGCCTTGCCTTCCAGTGAAAACACAGCGAAGGCTACGAGGACCGCTCCTGGGAGCTTCTGTGTCGGGAGGTCAGTGACGTTATCAGGAAGCCCCAGGTCTATGCTAGGCTGTGACTCTGCTATTTATGAAGCGTTCTGTAAAAGATGTGTTTCAGGTGTTGCTCAAAAAGCACATGGATGCTGGTGAGGAGCATGCTGAAATTCTTGTGATTTTATGATACACAAAACAAGTCTTACAAAAAGTCTGTGTTCTCTGCGTATTAAAATAAATTAATATTAGGTCAATTGTGTGACTAGTTGGGATGCTGTGTCCTTGTCAGGAAGGAGGAGCTGGGCTGTCCTGCCCACTCCAGCTACCCCAGACTCCTGTAGTCCAGATAAGGAATCACTTGGGGAACAAGGGCAAGTTGGCCCCCATATTTCTGTCTGAGAGCGCACAGAAGTGGAGGGTCCTGCCAAATGCTCACAGACATGTTTTGGGATTGTGGCCCCGTCGACGGCTAACCCTGTTCATCCTTGGATCTTAATAATGAGATGCCTTTGGGGGCCTCCTTATTTCTCAACATTTTGGAGAGGCTTGTTCTGATCATAGGAATTGGGCCCTTCCCTTTGCCCTTTTCTTTCTTTGCCTTGGTGTGTATCTGTCCCATCTGCCTGATACTTAGTACATTGTTAGGTATTTCTTCCTCTGCAGAGTAGGACATAACCTTACATAATGCTTAGGCCATAGTTGGTCCTTACTAAACATATTAAGGGGCACCTGGGTGGCTCAGTTGGTTAAGTGTCTGTCTTAGGCCTACGTCATGACCTCGCCGTTCCCGAGTTCGAGCCCCGCGTTGGGCTCTGTGCTGACAGCTCAGAGCCTGGAGCCTGCTTCAGATTCTGTGTCTCCCTCGCTCTCTGCCCCTCCCCCACTCATGCTTGCTCGCGCGTTCTCTCTCTCTCTCTCTCTCAAAAATAAACATTAAAAATATATATATTAATTGGTAATATATCTATATGTGTATATTGTTGGGGCGTCTAGGTGGCTCAGTTGGTTAAGTGTCTGACTTTGGCTCACGTCATGATCTCATGGTTAGTGCGTTCAAGCCTCACGTCAGGCTCTGAGCCTGATTCGGATTCTGTGTTTCCCCTCTCTCTCTTTGCCCCTCCCCAGCTTCTTTGGGTGCTCGCTCTCTCCCTCTCTCTCTCTCAAAAATAAATTAAAAAAATATTTTAAAAAGAAATATTTTGTTGAATTCAATTATATGGATGTGATATTTGATCGAACTAGTTTTTGGGGGGTTTTTTGGTTTGTTTTTTTGAGAGAGGGTGCAAGTGAACAAAGGGCAGAGAGAGAGAGAGGGAGAGAGAGAGAGAGAGAATCCTTCGAGGGGCAGGGAGGGAGAGAGAGAGAAGTGGGGCTCATCTGAAGCAGGGCTGGAGCTCACCCGATGTGGGACTCGAACTCACTGACCATGAGATCATTACCTGAGCTGGTCAGATGCCTAACCGAGTGAGCCACCCAGGTGCCCTTGATCAAACTAGTTTTTTAAATTTGAATTCTGGGGTGCCTGGGTGGCTCAGTCGGTTAAGTGTCTGACTTTGGCTCAGGTCATGATCTCACGGCTCATGAGTTCGAGCCCCGCATTGGGCTCTGTGCTGACAGCTCAGAGCCTGGAGCCTGTTTCAGATTCTGTGTCTCCCTTTCTCTCTGACCCTCCCCCGTTCATGCTATGTCTCTGTCTCAAAAATAAATACACATTAAAAAAATTTTTTAAAAAGAAATTTGAATTCTAACTCCATCACTTCCTCGTGCACAAAATAAAAAGATAATAGTATCCCCCTCACCAGGGCTGTTGGAAGGTTTAAATTAGTTGAAATGTATAAAGCACTTAGAATTGTGTCTGGCACATTGTAAACACTATAAGAGTGTTAGCTGTCACCGAGCCTGTTGAGTGCAGTAAGGCAAGAGAAAGAAGTAAAAATATACGTGTTACAAAGGAAGAAAAGTATTGGCCATTACTTTATTCATCAGTCATTTGTTGATTACTAGTTCTGTACTAACTACCGTTAAGGATAAAAATTAGGAGACATGGTTCCTCTCTGAAGGACTCTGTGGTCTGCTTGAAGAGACAACAGAAACAATAAGATATTCAGTCACCCATTCAACAGCTGTTGGCCCAGTGCCTGTGCAGTCATAATGGATGTGGCTAAACGGTAAGAGCCAAGAGCGCTCCGAAACCCCGGGCTTGGTTGTTGTTAGGGAGGGTCATGTTTTCTTTTGGAAACTCTTGTTCCAGGCTGGGTTTTGAAACATGTAGTGAACACCGATGGGGAGAGGGGAGACGGTGGCCACTGAAGTCCCAGGCGTGTGTGAGCACCGTGTTCGGGGCAACAGAGCAGGCTGGCAGGCAAGCCGGCAGGCCGGTAGCACAGGGGTGGACCCGAACCCTCAGGGCCCCACATTCCATCAGAGAGGACAAGTCTCAGCTTGAAGCTGGAGAGCAGAGGAGCAGGGAGGAGAGTGTCGGCATCACAGACACCAGGCAGTAGCAATGCCAGCAGCTGTTGCCTCTCAGCCCGGAAGGCGGGGCAGTGGGCGAGAGATAAGGGGAGTGGAGAGTCCTACCACCAGTCATTTATTGTTCTGGTTCGTGTTTTATCTGCATCTCATCCTAAACAGAGAATTAGAACCAAACCTACCTCGTGGTGTTAAATGTTAAATTATGGGGTAATGCTTAGTTGGAAACAGTGTACACACCTATACGGTACATAAATGATCATCTCACCTACATAAAAAAAAAAAGGTGGGGGGCACCTGGGTGGCTTAGTCAAGCGACCGACTTCAGCTCAGGTCATGATCTCATGGTTCATGGGTTTGAGCCCCGCGTTGGGCTCTGCACTGACAGCTCGGAGCCTGGAGCTTGCTTTGGGTTCTGTGTCTCCCAGTCTCTCTGCCCCTCCCCTACTCACTGTGTTCACGCGCACACGCGTGCGCACTCTCTCTCAAATAAAAACATTTGAAGAAAAAAAAGGAAAAAGAAAAAGAATGGAAGGAAATACATCACTAGTGGTTGTCTCTGTGGTCAGACAGTGGCTGACTTTTCCCTTATATGTTTTCTGAGCTTTCTATAATAAAACATGCATTTTATAATCAAGAAATGTTTTGACAGTGTATCCTGGAAGTAGCTTGGAAGATAGATTGGTGAAGGGTAATAGCCTGTGGCAGAAAACTGGTTAGGAAGCTATTGAGAATAATAATAATAATAATAGTAGTAGTAGTAGTAGTAATGGTAATAGTAATAATAATATTTATGAAACATTTGCTCTATTCCAGGCACCGTGCCAAGTTCTTTACAGTTAGTCATTTCATCCTAATAGTATCTATATGAAGGGGGTACTGTCAGTAGTTCCATCTTAATGATGAAGGAAACAAACTCAGATTCAGCAATTTACCCAGGTCCACATCTAGCACATGGTAAAAGTGAGATTTGAACCTAGGCAGTTGGACTCTTAAATTGTTTAATTGAGAAATGAGTCCTAAGTAAAATAGTGGTTTTAGGTGTGAAGAGGGGCAAAGAAGAAGGGATTCACTTAGAAACAGTTTCTAGGTGCTGGGGGTTC
Organism: Felis catus; assembly: GCF_018350175.1. Classification (NCBI taxonomy): domain Eukaryota; kingdom Metazoa; phylum Chordata; class Mammalia; order Carnivora; family Felidae; genus Felis; species Felis catus. Next base: position 90,256,405 of record NC_058370.1, read on the forward strand.
ATGCTAGGGAAAGCCATCCTGTTTTCCAGAAGTTTCTGGAGACCCCATTTCTGTACTGTTGCTTCCATCAGCCAGTATGGCAGAATTTGTCTCTGTGAACTCGGGCTCAGGACAAGGGTTAGGAATAAAGGCTGCTCACTCTGGGATTGATGTCAGATGGGAACCATCTCATATTCCAGAAACTCATCCCCTCAACTGTGGTAGGTAGGTGCAGAGCAGGTCAGTATAAGGAAGAATTTTCCATGGAAGTGACGGTGAAGTTTGGAGATGCCATTATGCACTAATAACAAACAACTTTATAAAAGCATAGAAAGGTTTTATAGCATAGCAAAGGAAACTTAATATTCAATGTGGTGATGTATGCCAAATCAGCAGTTTTGGCCAATATAGGCTTTACTGGATAACCAAAAACCCAAACACCAAGAGCACTGTTTTTCCCTTGTATACAGACAATGAGTTTCTGAAGGTATGGATGGCCTTCGTATGGACTTATTCTCCAAATCTTGAAATACTAGAATTAAAGGCACCCCTTGAAGCTTCAAAGAAATAAATTTAGAATATGTGAAAGGAAATGCCTTCCTCCAGAAGGTAGTGTGGTATGTAAAGGTTTGGGGAATCTTAGCACAAGTTGAAGTTCTGTATTGAATTATTGGAGGAAGAGAGTATTCGTACATTTCTAATATCTTGAGACACACATTGGCGATCCCCTTAACCATCCTGTAATACCACTGTCACAAGCTAGTGAGCTGCAATAACTAGGCTCTATGTATTTTATCTATCCCTAGAAATGGGGAAATTCACAAGAGCCAGTTTAGGACAGGGAATGAGTTCAGGTGACTTTTTAGTGGGAATGCATCCCTGGAGATCACCTACTCATCATTTCATGGTTAAGGAAACTGGTTTGTGTTAACTTTTTTTTTTTAATTTTTTTTTAACGTTTATTTACTTTTGAGACAGAGACAGAGGATGAACGGGGGAGGGTCAGAGAGAGAGAGGGAGACACAGAATCTGAAACAGGCTCCAGGCTCTGAGCTGTCAGCACAGAGCCCGACACGGGGCTCGAACTCACGAGCCGTGAGATCATGACCTGAGCCGAAGTCGGACGCTTAACCGACTGAGCCACCCAGGCGCCCCTGTGTTGACTTTTGAACTTTGTCCTGATTTCTCTGAGGAGCATCCTACAGACAGCTAGAGACATCAAACTGTAGGAGAAGCAGATTAGGAGTTAGATGGTAGGAGTCGCCTTCACAGAAATGCTGTATTTTTATCCAGTTGATCATCCTGCCCTAAAGGAGTAGCCAAAGGCCAATACAAGAAAAAACCTCTCCTTTTGCCTAGAGCATGGTGAGAGTCTGGGTGAGCGGGGGGAGTGTTGTCCAGAAAATGTGGTTGGTAGCAGTGTCCACTGGGTGCTTCAATACAGACCATAGTTCTGAATGGGGGACACAGAGACTTACCTCTGTTTGCAGTAATGGAAAGTCTATTTCCTATAGTTTTTATGAGAAAGTTTCCACTCTCCCCCCCACTCAGTTGGAGATAAAGAGGAATTTTATGTGTTTTAAGTATTTTTTTAGACAGCGGAATATTTGGATCCCAGCATAAAGGTGGAGAATATGACTAGGTGAGTATCAGAAAGAAGTTCCTGGAGGAGGTGATGTTTGATCTGAGTTTTAAGGGATAAGTGGAAGTTTAATGGATTAATAGGAAGAAGGTAGAGTGTTCCAGGCAAACGGACATGAAGATTATGGAGATGAAAAATACATGAAAAACCACATGAAGATGTAGAGATGAGAAGACATGAGGAAATACAAGTAGTTGGTATATTGGATGAAAGATTGGGAGTGGCCAGAGAGGGGGAGTTCAGGGGAAGAAGAGACGATACCAAAAGTAGAGAAACCAGTTTGCAAGCTCAGGTGTGGTTCAGGCAAGAAATAATCAGTGCCTGAGCTCAGAGAATGACATTGAATAGGAGGGAGGAGAGGAGTGGGTGGATAAGAGTAAGATTAGGAAAAAGAACTAATGGTTGGCTGTAAGTAAGGAAGAAGAGGGGCTCCTGGGTTGCTCAGTCAGTTGAGTGTCCAACTCTTGGTTTCAGCTCAGGTCGTAATCACACAGTTTGTGGGTACAAGCCCCGCATCAGGCCGTGGGTTGATAACATGGAGCCTGCTTGGGAATTCTGTCTCTCCCTCTCTCTCTGCCCCTCACCTGCTCATGCTCTCCTTCTCTCTCCAAATAAACAAACATTAAAAAAAGAAATAGTACCTGTTTAAAACAAAACAAAAAAAGAGTAAGGAAGAAAAAACAGCCACAGGTGATTCCTGAAGTTGCTGAGTAGATGGTGGTGCCATTCACCAAGAATCAAAATACTGGGAAGGAAGCACGTTTGGACATCCAGCCTTTGAGATGTCTATGGGGTCTGAAGGTGTGCATCCATGTGGGTCTGTGAGTTGGAGTTCTAGAGCAAACTGATGGCAGTTGAAGTTTCAATTATGATCATTTCACCAGGTTAAGTGTATAGATTGAGAAGAGGCGTGCGAAGGGAGGATACTAGCGTTTAGAGGGTCTCAAATAGGAGACTGTGAAGGAGGTGTGAAAGAGAGGTGGGAGGAAATTGAGGAAAGGGAAGCTTAAAGGACCAGCATATAGTTTGGGAGGTTGGGAGGGCTAAGAACCCAGGGTTTAATGCTGAATTCTTCTTTGTCTTCCATGATGTGTGTTTTTTTTTTTAATATTTATTTATTTTTGGGAGACAGAGTGCAAGCAGGGGAGGGGCAGAGAGAGAGGGAGACAGAGAATCTGAAGCAGGCTCCGAGCTGTCAGCACAGAGCCTGACACGGGGCTCAAACCCACAAAACGCAGGATCATGACCTAGGCCGAAGTCGGACACTCAACCGACTGAGCTACCCAGGCGCCCCCATGATGTGTTATTATATGTGCACTAGTCTCATCAGTTAAATCCCAGGTTCCTTAGGATCAGGGACTGAATGTTGTATTTCTAAAACATTCAGACTAGTGCTGAGCACTGTGGTAAGTGCTCTTCATATTTTTTGGTTAACTGGTCAACCTTATTCTACTTCCATATTTAAACTCTACAAAGATGTCAGATGGGTTTAGGCACGATCTCCTTCCCTTTAATCTTTGTCATCAGTGAGTGTATCCATGTTATAAAGGTATTTGTGTCTATAACCAGCAGGCCTTGGCATGCTGCCTGCAGGCAGCCTGACCTGTGATTTTAGTTTGAAAACAAAACAATACAAAACAAAAAATTCATCTAGCACACCTAATCCAGGGTAGGGCCCAACCATCTGCCTGCCCACTGTGTGGATTTATGGCTGCCAGGAAGCAATGAGCTAGCAGTTGGTTATTGACTGTCATGGAAATAGAATCTAATTAGTTCTATAAGCTTAATCTGGTCAGCTTGAAGTACACTGAAATTGATACAGGAAACTGAGGCATTTATATAGGTTTGTTTGGAAAAAGAAGACCAGTACATAAAACTTTTGTGTGATCTTGACACCTATGCATTAATTATACCAGTTATCGTCTCTATCAATGGCATAAAGAGAAGAAATGCCTTGACCCAGGAAGATGGGAGGTTCATTTAGAAATTAAGGATCCTTCTTTCTGTTAGGCAGTCATGAGTAGTTTCTTGTGTTTAGTATCTCTTGCAGATAGCAGAAAGGATACATTTCATTTTTTCCCTAGCCTAGTACACAAGTGGAACAGAGCATATTTTTCTATCTTAATGAGCGTAAAATTAAGTGCATAGGGCAGAGAAAAGCACCTGGAGCCACATAACCAACATTTTCTCAAAAATTGGATTTTTCTCTCCTGAGCTCCTACCATGTATTTTAGGGAAAAAATTCACTTCTTTCTGCTCCAACTGCTCAAAATGAGACCTAAAACAGATTTCTCTTTAAGGAGAGTTGAGCTGTTTCCCTGCTCTACCTCTGTAGAGGAGGAAGACCCTACTACGGTGTTGGAGACTAAAAGGAGAATTAATGACTTAAAGCAAGGTAGCAAAATAACCCTTTCCTGAAACCTGGTGAAAGGAACGACAAAAACAGAAGGGAAAATTCGTCAACTGAAGTTTGGAAATAGCCCCAATCTTAAACCATGAATTCCAGGGGCTGTCTGCTAGCTTAAGATCAGTTGAATTTAAGGGGGCTCCTGGGTGACTCAGTCAGTTAAGCATCTGACTTCGGCTCAGGTCATGATCTCGTGGTTCGTGGGTTCAAAGCCCCGCATCGGGTTCTGTGCTGACAGCTCAGAGCCTGGAGCCTGCATCAGATTCTGTGTCTCCCTCTCTCTCTGCCCCTCCCCCCTCATGCTATGTCCCTCTCTGTCTCTCAACAATAAATAAATGCTAAAAATGAAAGAAAGAAAGAAAGAAAGAAAGAAAGAAAGAAAGAAAGAAAGAAAGAAAGAAAGAAAGATCAGTTGAATTAAAATAAAGGATGATATGATGTATACGACCCCCACTGTTGGGAGAAACACTGGAGGAGTCTTAGAGGGACCCTGAAGCTTGGAGAGATGGGCTGGAAACCATCCATCTAGAAGACATTCTGGAAAGTGGGGGATGCAAACCAGCCCCTTTTCCCTGCCTATTCCAGCTTCTGATGGGGATGAGGTATGGGGTGAGGACAGTTGGCCAGAGAGACTGGAAGCCATATCCTAGGAGCCAGCTTTGTAGCCGAGGGCCAGCAGCACCAAACAAAGGCCATTGTGCACAGAGAAATATTTGCTGAACCACCAAACAAAAATCCTGCAATCTGTGGGGCTTTATTTTAACTTGATGTCTTATCAGAGTGACCAGCTTACTCCCATATGAGGAAAAGAACCAAAATCCTAGCATCAAGACAGAGCATGACCCAGCCCTCGACACACAAAATAGGTGTATATTTAGAGGCGTTGGTCCCAACAACCGAGTGCCTAGAGATGAAATTTCCCAGTTGCGACAGTCAACAGCCAGCCCCAATTCTTCCCATCCCCCTTCAGGCTGTTGAACTTTTGAACCAATAATTGAAACCTCTACAGCATCCAGTTCTCTAGCTTAAAGTGTAAGGAAGAATTTGAGCAGTGTCCAATAAGGAGATTCCACTCATTCTCTTTTGGGGCAAATGAGTAGACCAATGGCTTTCAACGAGGGGCTGTTTTGCCCCTCTTCTCCCCAGGGGACATTTGGCAATGCACGGACAGTTTCTGCTGTCACAGTCGGTGTGGTGCTACTGGCATCTAGTGGGTAGAGGCCAGGGATGCTGCTGAATATTCTACAGTGATATGCAGGGCATTACAGCACAGGGCTATCTAGTCCAAACTATAGTGCTGAAGGGGAGAAACCCTGGAGATGAACTTTTTCCACGGAAAGATGAATTAATAAGCAACCAACACGCAACCCGTGCAGATTCTATGGGAAAAGGGGAGGGATTATAACATTTAGAATGAAAACTTACATTAGAAAAAACAGAAACTTGAAGAACTGATATATACTGTCAAGGAAGTTGAAAAAGATGTTCTCTCTGAAACAGGAGGTGAAAGGTGAGGTGCTAGAATAGAGTTAGAAAGAAGCCACAAGAGGTAAGGATTAAATTCCAGAAGTGTGCTGTTGCATAAAGCCCGCACAGCTGCACTAGAGGCTGGAAAAAGCGGAATCAGAGTTACAGGAAGGGCAAATCAGTGAGGAAGAGGGACTTGGAGGTCACTCCAAAACAGGAAAAGAAAACAGGAATGATCGTAGAGCGGGGAGATAAGGGGTACGGAAGAGAGGCAGGGGGAGGGATTCTATACACAGATCCATTCTGTCAGAAATACTGGCAGTCACTGGTGAAGGGCCTAGAACAAACTGAACAAAGGCAAGAGTCAAAGAATAGAAAACTTTTCTGAAATGAAAGAAAACGAATAAAAATCAACAAATAACGATCCTGAGGAACTTCCTGAATTTCAAGAATGAAGAATAGTCTACCAATAAAATTAACTGAAAAATTAAGTTAGTCACACATGTTCAGTTTTTTTTTTAACTTAAAAGAAATACTTTTAAAAAACATTCTTTTGATTGAAACACATATAGGAAAGTACATAAACCTTAAGTGTACAACTCAGTGTTATGAAAGGCACGTACTTGTGTAACCACATCTAGGTCAAGAAACAGAGTTTTTCCAGCCCCTCAGCAGCCCCACACCCAGTCACCTGCACCCGACTCTCGAAAGCACACTAGGTCTGCAGACCATATCTGGCTCTTCTCTGTGAGCTAAAAATGATGTTTATGTTTTTAAATGGCCTAAAAAATATATCAAAAGAAGAATATTTCATGACTGACAAATTATATGAAGCCCAAATTTCAGTGTCCGTAAGCTTTAATGGAACATAGCCATGCTCATTTGTTTATGTATTATCTACGGCTGCTGCCTTTTCACTCCATCAGCAAAGATGAGCTCTTACCACAGAGACTACGTGCTCCGCAGAGCCTTAAATGTTTGCTATCTGGCCCTTAACATAAAAACTTTGCCAACCCCTGTCCTAAGGTGGTAACTACTTTTCTAACTTTTAAAACCACATTGGTCAGTTTGCCTGTTCTTGAATTTCATAGGTATCTACCATAAATACGTGTGCATGTATTCCTTTATGTTACGACTTTTTTGTTCAGTGCCGTGTTTATGAGGTTTATGTATGTGTGTGTAGAGGTACCTATGATCTGTTCATGCTCATTGCTGCGTACTACTCAGTTTTATGAATAGGCTACAGTTATCCATTTGACCACTGATGATCATTCGGATTGTTTCCAATTTGGGGGTTATTATGAATCATGCCGATATAAGATATTCTTCTGTATGTCTCTCGGAACATACACGTACACATTTAAATATTTCTGTTGGGGGGTGCGTCTGGGTGGCTCGGTTGGTTAAGCGTCCGACTTCGGTTCAGGTCATGATCTCACGGTCCGTGAGTTCGAGCCCACGTCAGGCTCTGTGCTGACTGCTCAGAGCCTGGAGCCTGTTTCAGATTCTGTGTCTCCCTCTCTCTCTGCCCCTCCCCTGTTCATGCTCTGTCTCTCTCTGTCTCAAAAATAAATAAACGTTAAAAAAAATTAAAAAAAAATTAAATATTTCTGTTGGGTATATACCTAATGACACTGAAATTGTGTATGTTCAGCTCTAGTTGGTACTATTCGTTTTCCAAAGTGGTTGTGACAGTGTAAACTCCTACCGCTGGTGCTCCACATCCTCACCAGCAAACAGTATTAAGTCTTCCTGCCGTTGTGGTAGGTGTATCTCGTTGTGGCTTTAATGTGCATTTCCCTGATGACTAATGAGTTTAAGCACCTTTTCATACCTGTTCATACCTGTTCAAGCCATTTGCCTGTTTCTCTGTTGTGTTTCTCTTTTTCTTATTGATTGTTGGGGGTTCTTTATTTATGCTGAATATCATTTTTTGTTGGATATGCGCATTGCAGTTCTCGGAATATTAAGATAAATGTTTGACCCAGGAATTCTATACCCAGTTAAGTTGCCATTCACACATAAAAGCTTCATTGAAACATTTCCGAATATGCAAGAACTCACATTTTCTAGAGATGAGTCTGATGAGTAACAGATTGGGGAAGTTCTGTGTTAGGAAGGGGCGGGTAGTGAACACTAAATATATTCAAATGTGACGTCTAAATTTAAAGAAGTGTGATAATTTTTTCCTAAAACGAAGGTGATATACTTACTTATACTTTAAATTATTTTATATTAAATATCTCTTTTATAATAGAGAGGAAGAAATATGTTCACAAGGACACCAACAAAAAGCAGGAGATGAAATGAAGGAGGAGATGGGAAAAATTGTAAGCGTGCTAACTTCTTTCTCTGCAAAAGCACATTTAGCATCACTAAAGACATACTGTAGATTTTTCCAAATTACCAGGGGTATGGGGTGGGGAGTAATAGAAAATACAAAACATATAACAAAAGATAGGAAAGAAAAAAACCAAGGATACATGCAAGGAAAACAAAATGACAGAAGACCATACATAGGTTATAACTAAAATAGGGTAAACTCACGTATTAAATTTAAGATTATAGCATTAAACACAACCAAAAGGTTAATAAATCTTATTTTGCCATGAAAAAACAGAAGCACATATTGGTCACTGATTCACAGTATATACTGCATTCTGCAGAACATTCCCCCAACCTGACAAAGTATTGTCACTTGCCCACCACCATAACTGAGGATAAGCCCATTGCTACACAGAAGATATGTAGAGATTTATCTATTTATCTATATGTGTATATAATGAGATGTATTTTCTCATATTTATGTAAATATATATAATGAGATATATAGCCTTATGGATATATAAACATGTAAGGATAATTAAGTTTGTAAATGTATACTAGTTTTATAGCTAAGCATACTTAATTTGTTTTTGAATTTTTTTTTTCAACGTTTATTTATTTTTGGGACAGAGAGAGACAGAGCATGAACGGGGGAGGGGCAGAGAGAGAGGGAGACACAGAATCGGAAACAGGCTCCAGGCTCTGAGCCATCAGCCCAGAGCCTGACGCAGGGCTTGAACTCCCGGACCGCGAGATCGTGACCTGGCTGAAGTCGGACGCCCAACCGACTGCGCCACCCAGGCGCCCCAAGCATACTTAATTTTAAGTTTAGTTTTTTTCCATAGAATATCTTCTCCCTGATATAGACATATAATCCAGGAAAGGGATTTGTTTGTCTCTATAATTTAAAGTCTATCTGTACATATATCTTACGTATATATGTACGTTATATATGTAAAACAGGAAAAAGGATATAATTAAAAGAAAATGCTTCTGAAGGGCTCCTTGGGCTGCCTTATGAACCTCTAAAAGGGAAAGAATAATTTTGCTTTTTGTTTAGTACTTGGAGCTATGTCTGCCCTTGGTGTTCTAAGGGCCTTCCCAGAGAAACCTGACCGACCATCCAGTTTCTAGGTTGGCTCGGTTTTGGATCTTTATCTTTTTTCATAGCTGCTAGGGTGGAGTTGCCAAGACTTAGTTTGCATCTTCTCCTTGAAAATCTTTCTCTGCCTTTAACTGTGTAAGTTTTGAGCTTTTCTGATTTGGGGCAGAAGGTAGTCACTAAAAGCTACATTATGTTCTAGTTCCAGTGGAAGATCCTGCAGTCAGTCCATTACTTTGACTTTTTTCCAGATAATAGAAACTGGAATAGGGCCCAGAAGTTCTGGCATATTCTTAGGTTCTACTTTTTATATACCATGTAGTCTCCTAGTGCCTATAAAGAGCTTTCAGACCACTACCTCCAGCACCCACATTCTTACATTTTCTTTCCCTCCCCTCCCCTGGTATCCCCCCACCCCCACACTCCATATGTTCCCTTCTGTAATGCTCTCTGTTTTATGGTTCAAAATAGTGTATATTTGAAGCAAGTCATTTTTAATCCTTTACTTGAAAATATTCATTCATTCATGAAACATTGAAGCATTGATCGGTTGAGAACAGTACTAGGTGACTACATCTCATCTAATCTTTAACAACTCCGTAATGTAGGAACATTATTTTAACTGCTTTTAAGGCTCATAAGGGTTGTGTAATTTGGCCACGGTCGCACAATTTGTTTGGCAGAGTCTGGACAGCAGCTGCCTATTGAGTTCATATTATGCGCCAAATACTGCACGGAGCCCTCTGTGTAGTTGAAGGCATGAGTATTAGAGGCCGGGAAGGTAACTCGTCACATTTGCCCAGGCCTGTCTGCAAAATCCATGTCCGTTCTGCTGTGCCATGCTAATGATAAAAATGTGCTGTGATACATGCCTGGGTATTTCCGTTGTATGCAAGGTGTTCTGGGAATCCAGAGGCAAAGCGGACCTGAGAAGTGCACTGGAGTTTCACAGAAGAGGTGGCATTTAGACCTTAAGAGGAGAGTTCTTCCAAAGAGAGAAATAAAGGAAGGCACCGTTGTCAGTGAGAAAGCACGTTAAAGACACGGAGGGGCGGCACAGTTGTGTGCCCGGAACGCTGCAGGCCGTAGCGCTGTGCACGGGCGGCTCCAGAGGGGCCTTGTGGATGCTGCTCTGGAATTTGGGTTCTTTCTTTTGTCTCACGCCAAGTCATCAGTGGGAAGTGGTGTGGTCAGACTTTTGTTTTGGGTGTATTAACTGGTGGGATTGGGTAGGATAATTTAGACAAGAGCCTGACCCAGGACATGAAGGGCATGAAGAGACTCCACGAGTGGCAGCCACAAGAGGTAGGCGTGTCCCATCAGTTCATCCGCAGGGACTGCACACACCATTGCAAACCTTTTTTGTGGGGGCGGGAGGGAGGGAGTCAAACCGTTTTATTGAGGGGCTTCAGGGAAAGGTTCAGTGAGATCTGACGTCCTCAGTCTGGCCAGGATCTCCCCAGCTTCATAATCGCCGGAAAGCCTTCCACACCCTTTGTTGTTAAAGACAGGAACACACCTGAACTCATTTTCACAGACTTGCTCTTACACTTAGTGTGGGTAGTAACCCAAACACTGTTTTTACTTGGATGTGGTGCGTATATACTAACGTATGTGTGACTGTATATACTAACTATGGTATGTTATACATGCAATATTGAAATTTGCTTTCTTTTTTTCCCGCCTAAAATATCTTGGAGGTCATTTTTTTGTCAGTAAATCTAGAGCTGCCTGGTTTCTTTTGATAGTGCTCAGTAGTTCATTATATGGATATGCCATAATATGTTTAGAATACATAATGTATCATGAGGAACATTTTGTCATTGCACAGATTTTGTCATTACAAAAGATGCAGTGAGTATTCATATATATGTATTCATATATATGAATATATTCATATATACGAATATACATATAATTGTGTACATATCCACATTTCCAGAAACAAATTCTTAGAAGACTTGAGATTCTTTGGAATTGCTGAGTCAAATGGATTCATGTGCAGTTGTTATTTTAATATTTTGCTAAATTACTCTCCATAACTGCCTGTTTTCCTATACCCTCATCAGCACAAGACACTGATGGTAACTCATCTGAAGGGAAGGGTAAAACGAGTATCTTATTGTAGATTTACATGTGTTTGAGCCATTTGCATTTCCCTTTTTATCCTTTTTAAATTTTTTTCTTGAATTACTGACCTTATTCAGCTACAGTCGCTCTTGATATATTAAGGAAATTAGCCTTTTATCTGGTATGAATTCCAGATATTTCTCCTCAGTGTGTTGTTTGTCTTTCAGCTTGACTTTTGTTAGTTATTATTATAATTTTTTTTTAAGTTAAATTTATCAGGGTTTGGGCGGGGAGCTTTAGAATTTCTTGTTATACTTTGAGAAGACTTCCCATTTCCATGATTATTTTTAAAGACTCTCCCATTGGGGTGCCTGGGTGGCACAGTCACTTGGGCATCCGACTCTTGACCTTGGCTAAGGTTATGATCTCACGGGTTCGTGAGTTTGAGCCCCACGTCGGGCTTTTCGCTGATGGCGCAGAGCCTGCTTGGAATTCCGGCTCTCCTTCTCTCTGCCCCTCCCCCGCTTGTGTTCTCTCTCTCTCTCTCTCTCTCTCTCTCTCTCTCTCTCTCAAATAAAAACTTACAAAAAAAAAACAAAACAAAAAACCTCCCATTGTTTTCCTTTCAGAACTTGCATCGTCTAAATTTTTTTTGTATTTAAATCCTCCAACTAGGGGCGCCTGGGTGGCTCAGTCAGTTGAGCATCCGACTTCAGCTCTGGTCACGATCTCGCTGCTTGTGGGTTTGGCCCCGCATCAGGCTCTAGGCTGACAGCTCGGAGCCTGGCGCCTGCTTCAGATTCTGTCTCCGACCTCTCTGCCCCTCCTCCACTCATGCACTGTCTTTCTCAAATGTAAATAAATATTTTAAAAAAAAAATTAAAAAATCCTCCAACTATTTGGAATGTATTTTGGGGTAAGGTATTAAGTGTGGATCAGACTTTTTGTCAGTATCATGCACTGAAAAATTCATCTTTCCCCATTAATTTGAAAATGCCATTAGGTAGCTTCTTTGTGGATCTTATCTATCCAGGTAGATCATAAACTCTTGAAAGGCAGCCATCACCTATTATCCGATCTTGAATCCCCCATAAAGTTGAGCATAATGTTCTGCATAAAATAGGTGTGACAGGTTTTTTTTTTTTTTGCATTAAAAAAATCGTGAATGATAGTGGAAAGTATGCAGAACATTCGTATACAACTCAATGAAAATGTATGAAGTGAATACCGGTGTAATCACAACCTTGATCCCTGTACACCGGCCCTGTTCACATTCCGCTTCCACCCTCCAGAGGCAACAACTCTCTCAACTTGTGACAATGATTTTCTTGTGTTTCTTTATACAACCATATAAAATCACCATTGTTTGTAGATAAAAAACCGTTGAATGTCTGCAAGCTCGTATTTCAACCTGGTAATTTTACCACCTCTGTGTGGGCCTTTAAATAGTATAGTTTAGTTGAGGCTGTTTTTGTATATTATTTAAATGTAATCTTACTGCTTTTGTTCTTTGGTATGTGTCTTTCACTTGCCGTGATGTTGTGGTATTGAACCATGTTGTGGAAGGTTGTGGATTCTCAGTGCTAGATAGAACCCATTGCATGACTGTGCTACATTGTATTTATTCACTGTTGCTGGATTATAGGTTTCCAGTTTTGACTATTGCAAACAGTGTTGCTCTGAAAATCTTTGTACCTGTGTTTTGATGCATGTAACTAAGATTTCTTCTAGGACAGAATCAGTAAAGTAGGGTGCGCTGCCTAGTTTTTTTATTTTTTGAAAGCTTTTAATTTTGAGATAATTTTACATTTATAGAAGAGTTGCAGAATTGGTACAGAGTTCCTGTATACCCTTTATCCAGGTGCCCCTAATGTCTTACATGATCACGGTGCATTTAAAAATAAGACATTCCTGTTGGTACAATACTATTAACTGCAGACTTTGGATTTTGTCAGTGTTTCCACTGATGTCCTTTTCCTATTCGAGGACCAATGTGGGATACCACGTTGCATTTAGTTGTTGTATTTTCTTTAGACATAAAACAAACTTACCAACTATAGTACAGTATTTGTGGAAAGTTCTTTTTGTTTTTAGCCTTGTAGTAGCCCGTCAAAACTGCTTTCCACAGCTACTATTACATAGTCATTTGGGTCGCGTTTCTTTCACTGCAAAAAATTCATTTAAAATTCATCCATGTTGTGTGCAGCGATAATTTGTTCTTTTTAAAAATAATTGTAGTGAGCGTCATATAAAATGAACTATTTTAAAGTAAGCAGTTGCGTGGCATTTAGTATAGTTACAGTGGACAACCACCACCTCTGTCTAGTTCCAAAACACGTTCGTCACCCCAAAACCAAACCCCGTACTCACTTAGCAGTTACTCACACGTTCTTTCCCTCCTCCCAGCCTCCGGCAGCTGTCAATCTGCTTTCTATTTCTGTGGCTTCACCCATTCTGGAGGTTTCATATGCATGGGATCATACAGTATGTGATGCTTCTTTCACTGAGCATAATGTTTTTGAGGTTTATCTACATTGTAGCATGTGTCAGTCCTTCATTCCTTTCTTTTTTTAAATTGTGGTAAAATGTACGTAACATAAAATTTGCCATTTTTGTACACTGTTTTTAAGTGTACGGTTTAGTGGCATTAACTAAACTCACAATATTGTACAACCGTCACCACTACCCATTTCCAAAACTGTTTCATCCCCCTAAACAGACACTCGGTACCCACGAGGCAATAAGTCCTCCTTCTCCACCCCTCCCAGTCCCTGGTGACCTCTAATTTTTACCTCTATGAACTTGCCTATTCTGGATATCTAATCTAAATGGAATTGTGCAATAGTTGTCCTTTTTGTGTCTGGCTTATTTCACCGTAATGCTTTCCAGGCTCATCCATGGTGTGGCATGTATCAGAACTTCATTCCTTTTTCTGGTTGGGTAATATTCCATTGTGTAGATACCCCGAATTTTGTCCGTCTATCGATGGACTTTCGTGTTGTTTTCACCTTTTGGCTCTTGTGAATAATGCTGCTGTGAAATTGGCATCCAAGTATCTGTTGGAGTCATTATTTTTTATTCTTTTGTGTATGTCCCTTGTAGTAGAGTGGCTTGCCTACCCCAGTCTAAACACACAGAGTAGTAAACTGAATTGCAGAGTGGTTACACCACAATCTTGACGGCACTTGATTTTACCAGATTCTTCAGTTTTTGCCAATATGCCCTGTGTGTTATGGTGTTTCACTGTGATTTTAATTTGTATTAATGATTCCTAATGGAGTTGAACACATTTTCACATATTTATAAGCCACTCAAATTTCCTGCTTTGTAACCTGCCCATTAGTTTTCCTGTTGGTGGTTTGACTTGCTAAATTAATGTTGATGAGTTGATGCCTCCAAATAATGTTTACTCTGTGTTTCTGCAGAACAAATAGTGGAGAAAGATGAAGGTCCATATTATACTCACCTGGGATCTGGCCCCACGGTAGCCTCTATCCGGGAACTCATGGAGGAGCGGTGAGTGACGCACAAATGTCCAAGGAGAGCTGGGCAAGTTGTTAGTAGAGCATGGAATTGAAGCACCTCTCGTTTTCATTGCCTTGACCAGACCACACACAGAAAGGAAGCCAGGATATCCGGACTGTGGAGGGTTGAATATGGGATTCTCACCCACAGTGCTTCTGGATTTCTCTCTCTGTCTGTTGGTCTGCCCTCTAGATCTTCCCCTCCCCGGCTTTTCTCTCTCTCTTGAAATATTTTCTTACTGATGAGGTCTGGTTAAATGACTCTGTGTCCCATAGTGTTTCCTGAGGTCTGAATTTTGCTGCTGGCTTTTCTGTGCTATTGTCATGTTCTTCTGCCCTCTCTGTGGCCTATAAGTTCACAGTCAGAGCTAAAGACTTCATGGAAATCACATCATTTTTTTCTTTCTTTCTTGTTTTTCAAAACTACTTTATAGGTGCTATTTTGTACCTCCACTAGGAAGAATATAATGTCTCCTCTTTGGCCAGTAGGCGCCTATTCAGTGTGTCCTGAGTCGTTCTGATACCATCCCAGGAGTCTCTCATAGCTTTCTCGATTCCTTGTACGACTGTATGATCTGGGCTCGCATTCTGTGTCTATCCACGAAGTCCTGGTCCTTTTTATTGGGGGAAAAAGTTTTCAGAAAACAAACTCTGGTACGAGGTGTGCTCATCATTTCTAGGCCATTTCAGTAGAAAGAGCTAAGATGTATGTGTAGATTTTTTATTTTTGTTCTTGATTGTGATTAAATACATCATGAGTTTACATTGACACTAGGATTCAAACTCAAGACTACACGGTTTTTACATAACAGCCCAGTTTTGTTTTTCTAAGCAGCTCGTGTAGCTAGAGACTTTAAATTTTATGGGTGGGTCCACAGCAGATATTAAATGCTATGAGTTCCAATGTACAGAAAGGTAAAATAGCTTGTTGATTGAGAGCATGTGAACGCTGAAACTAGACGTAAGGTCTAATCCTGGCCCTGCCACTTCCTGCTGAGTCCTTGAGTAAGTTGCTCTACTGCTCTGTGACTCAGTTTTCTTATCTGCAAAATGGAGATAATGTAAAAGTACATACACATTGTAGGAGAATTATGAAGATAAACTGAATTGATGTCTGGAAAGCACTTAGTGCTTATAGGGAAGTACCACACATAGGGTATCTTGTCTCATACAACATCTACTGATTGAGATCTTATAACAAGCATTAGTATAGCAAAGGCAAAGACTATGTAGACATAAACATGTTTGCTCATACGTATACATCATATACACACAGATGTGTGGAAGGCAGAGTGGCTTAGAGTTTCCTCAGATCTGGGTACCATATTTTGTCTGAGCAGGGGAGCCAAGTGAATCCTGTCATCAGTCTAGCAGGGAACACGAATTTGAACTGAAAAACTGTATTGGCATCCTTGAGTCAATAAATGGTAAGATGGATAGAGGACTGTGATCTCCTGTAAGGACTCTTAATTGTCCTCTACCATCTGGCAACATTTGTATTCAAAGTAGCCCATCAGAAAAGCATTCAAAGACTCAATTTGTAAATTCAAGCCTGCTTGAAAGTGGACCTCTGAGGCCGTGAGAAGGAAACATTTAAAACAAGGTGTGTGTTGCATGTGTGTGCCAACGTGCGTGTGCATTGCGGTGCCAGGGTTGGGGCAGGCAGCATTTTGGCCAGTGACTTTTTGGTAAGAAATAGCGATGCTCTTATTTGCAGGTTGAGGGCTGCAGGGGAGTCACATGTACAAGTTGACCTGGGACAGTTTTTGTGTTTGTTTCTTGGAAACAGTTCTACAAAATTTCTAGACAGCTCTCTAAATAACTTTTAGTTATGGAAGAGTATGTTTTGAAACAAGGATTAAGAGATAGTGATAAAGTTGAGATTTGTCCTCCCCCCCCCCCCCCCCATTGCTTTAAAAATAACAGCCAACTGTAGAATCTTCAGAAACTGATCCAAGGGAGGAATTCCTGTGGAGACCAGGAATACTTGTGTTTTTCCTCAGCAGCTGGTTTATTTTTATCTTAAGGACCTTGTAAATTATGTAACAGATTGTATTTCCATCTTTGTTGGCTGCTGGGTAAGCTTAGAGCCAGATTTGTGTACCCCCTATTGGGAGGAATGTAATTTCTCATCTTTGGCCCATGAGAACCTATTTAGGTTCACTCCTGAGTCCTTTTGACATAATCCTAAGGAACCTTCATTAGCTTCCTGATTTCTCATATGATGAAATTTTCTAGGCTCGTCTCTCAAAAACACACACAAGACCGTACTGCTTGCATTCTGTGTACCAACGTTATGTTCATCTTCCTCCCCCCTTTACTCTGATTTCATCACCTGTTATCTTAATAGACATCTTTTTTTTTTTTTTTTTTAAGTTTTCTTGTGGGACAAGGAGAGGAATGAATAACCAGTGAACATCACCAGGCTGGGGGTCTAGTTTGTGAATGGTCCAGGCTGTCTCCCCCACCCTCTCTCTACAGGACCACTCTACCGCCAGAAGTGGGCCAAAGTCAGGAAGGGGAAACGAGCTGAAATCAAGGAGACGTTGGTGCTTTTAGCTTCTCTGGTAAAGATTTGGAAAAAGGAGGGGCGGTCAAACGCAAATCCTAAAATATTATCCCAATTTATTTATGGGTTCCACACATGGGAATCCAGGTCCCCATTGATGTACATTCTTGTGGTCAGTTGTACAAACCCGTATCTCAGAATGGTGTGCTGCACAGAGCCCCATGTCGTCTATCTGGGAAGGGGATTCTCTGCAGCCTAGGAGCTCATTAAATGTTTATTCTAAAAACAGAGAATCACCACTGTGCTAGCAGATCCTCTGAGTTTAGGGAACTAGTCTCATTACTGGGTGATAAAGGTAACCCCAAAGAAGTACAACTTTAGATCAGTGGTTATCAAACTTGAGCGTGCTTCAGGGTCTCCTGGAGTGCTTGTGAAAGCACAGATCCTTGGCCCTACCCCAGAATTCCTGACCCAGCAGGGCTGGGATGAGACCTGAGAGTCTGTATTCCTCCCAAATTCCCAAGTGATGCTGATCTCAGCACCATCCTTTGAGAACCACTTGCTAAGGTGATCAGGTTATCTTTCAAGATAAGGTTTCAGCCTATTCTTTTCAGACTTAGCTTAGGGTCTAGGAGTTCATCTGTATGCAGGAATGAACATTATTCAGATGTTCTAGAATATTATTTTAATGCTAGGCCAGAGAGTAAGACATTTAAGAAAAAAGAGCTAAATCCGGAGTTGATTGGTTGTCAGTAAGCACAGAGAAATTTCTCGTTTGAAGGAAAAAAAAAGAAAAAGAAAAGGTCTAGCTGATCAGAGTGCTTGGCCCTTTTATTTGCTCTTGAATACGAAGTTCAGTGCAGAAAGTGTTCCTCTGATGGGTGGGATGGGGGGAAGGTACTGGCCAGAGAGCTCGCGTCAGTGTCCTCTGCTCACCCTCCTGAGGGGAACACAATATCCTGTTTCGGTGAGAGCAGCGTGGACGCCTCGGGCTGTTCATTCCACAGGGACCCCAGGACACACCAAGCACCCAGGCTTTGCACTTGGGGGCCACTTCCTGATAAATGTTTGTGAAATTGAAAGTTTTCCAGGAACCAAACAAAAGCAGCACTATCTGGTCTTTTTCTCTTGAGACAGGCCACACTATATAAACTCCCCCAGAGTCCTGTCTCCAAACACATTCTATAAGGGACTAACATAGCCTTAGAATTTTAATGTGCTAATTATCAGAAACACTTTTCACCTCGACAGTGTGCTCTGTTTCACTCAAGAAACCAAAGAAACCGTACATCAATACTTTAAAAAAATGTATTCTCTTTCCCAATTACCAAAATAAAACCTGTCTATAAAAGTCTTTTTTAAAAAAAGTTTAGAATAAAGCCTTCCAGCAATTATCCAGAAGAAACGTTTTTTAAAAAGTTTGATGTCTACTCTTTAGTTTTTTGTCAGCATTTATAGATGCACATATATAGAGAGAGATTTTAAACCAAATGGGATCAGTCATAATGTACCCACTATTTGTAGCCGCTACCCCTCCGGCCCCCAGCTTAATTTCTTCCATGTTAGTACATAGAATTCTGTCGAATCCCTTTTAATGGCTACATGGTTTTCCAACATACGGAAGTTTATTATATTTATTATAGTTTAGCCAATTCTGTACTAGATATTTCAGTTCCTAATTTTTCAGTTGTTGGCACAAGGAACACCTTGTGCCTACGTCTTGGTGTATCTGTACAGTTATTTCAGAGGTGTGGAGATTCCTGGAAGTGGAGTGGATGAGATAAAGGAATACAGATCTCCCTCGCTACCCAAAAGTAGAGCATCCCTTTGAAAACTTTCCTAAACTGAAAATGGCAATGAAGCGAAGAAGCAGTTACCATTAATGTATATGGGAAAACGTCTGAGTGTTCCTGGACCCCCCAAAATAATCTCTTTTAGGCTTTTCTGATACCTTAAGATAAATCAAGATAAAGCACAGATGCTCACGGACACAGTTCCGCTGTCTGGTGGCTGGAATGCTGAGTGCAGTTCCTGGGCCAGGAGCTTGGTGGCGCCACTCTCGCGGCACCACTTGGGGTGTGCATTGCCTCTGTAATGGCTCGTTGCCAAACGAACGCTGAACGCTATTTTCACTCTTTGCCTTTTTTCGTAAAAGCAAAAATTCTCTTTGGATTTCTTCTGGTTACCAAAAAAACAGGTACTGATGTAGGTCTTTCGTAAAAGCAAAGTGGCATAACGTGAGCTTCTGAAAGGTGAGGGATACCTGTATGTGTAATTGTCTATGTGTGTTTGTAGAGACTATGTTAACTGTAGTGTGTATGATGAGATATCTCTCCATTAAAGTAGTATATTAAAAAGGGCCATGACCAGAGTGGATTCGTTATAGAAATATAAGGATAGTTTGATTTAGATACTCTGTTAAAATAGCACATTCATATTAATTGATCAAAGGAAAAAAAAAACAACAGTCATCTGTGTCCTTTGTTGCTAAAAGTGCTTTTAATAAAAATAACCCATTCTTGATTAAAAACCAAGGCTTGAAGATGCCTTCAAACTAAGTCAGTCTCTCTTTCCCAAACTCAGCTAGCTTCCTTCTCAGTGATGAATAGTTGGCAACATTTTACAGTCAAGTGAGGAAATAAGCAGAGATGCCCACTAGCACTTCAGAAGCCTTGGCTGGTACAGTGAGGCAAGAGAGTGAAAGAAGGGCATGAAGAGTGAACAGGAGGAGGTGACAAATCACCCTGTTTGTCGATGATATGATTTTGTGCCTGAAGCTAGAAAGCTATTAAAAATAAGACGGTTCAGTAAGATGGCTACTTAAACGTTGTTAAGAATTAATATTTAGCAGGCTCTCTAACCCTCACGCAGGAGCTTCAAAACACTTAAAACAGTGCATCCCTATGGATTATGTAATTTGTTCTCCTTCCAAGCCTGGGAAGTATGGGCCCTTTCTATCTTCATGTTAGATTAGGAAACTCAGGCCTTGAGAACTTCAGTCATTTGACTACAGTGCTGCAGCCAGAAAGTGGCTGGGAGAGCATTCAAGCCACCGATGCCTGTGGCACCATAGTTGTGTGGCCTTGGGCAGGTCAGTTCAGCTCTGGGGCCATAGTTTGATCACTTATGAATTAGACGGTCTCAGAATCCCTGAGTGTGTGTGGGCCAGGGCACGAGTGTGTGCAGTGTGTGTTTACTGCCAGGGCAGTCTTGGAGCCAGATGGTGCTTGGTAGGGTCACTTCCCCTGGCCTCAGCTCTCTGTCCTCATCGTGTTCAAATGTTAGCTGGGGATTGTTGAAAGAAAACAGTAAGATTTTCCCCCATTTATTTTCTTCTGTTTATTGACTGTATAAATAACAGGGTGACTCCACTAACAAGGCTGGATACAAATGCCCATGTTTAGCCTTTGGTTTGAGTACCTTCCCTGGAGGTTCAGAATAATAATCAGGGACACTGTGTTTGATGACCCCCTCTACTCTGAGACAGAGCTGGGCAAGATGGACCCGAGGCCCTGTGGACCTGTACGTGGCTGCTGTGTCTCCAGAGGCTCTAAGCACAGAACAAACATTTAAATCCTTCTTCTCTGTTGACCCCACAGTAACTAAACCCATGCTGAAGCACACTGAGGCTTGCCTTCCTACCATAAGCTGCTCTCTTCTGGGGCTTCACTGTGCTGATGGTGGCTTCTGTCTCCCTCACCAGGTATGGAGAGAAGGGGAAAGCCATCCGGATCGAGAAGGTCATCTACACTGGGAAGGAGGGGAAGAGCTCACGCGGCTGCCCCATTGCAAAGTGGGTGAGTGTCAACCCTGTGGCCGGGGCTGCTGCCTCACTTCCCTCACTGCAGGCCAGGCCAGAGGTGTGTGTGTGGAAACAGACATGTTTATTGTTCAGGGGAACGTGGGAGCTTGCATCTGTGCTTGGTTAGGGTCATTTTCCCCCAGCCTGAGCTAGCCTCGTTTTATCTAAACACCAGCCCCTGGCCCCCTGGGCTGGCCTCAGAAAAGCTCTAGTCATTATGCTTGGTTCATACTCTCCCTGTGGATCAGGGATGTGGTTGAGGGGAGGCTGAAAGATGTCATCTTACTCAAAGCTGGGCCCCACTGTGCACCATTTGACCCCTCTGCCCCTCCATATGCCGGTGGCATTCCTATCTCTGGTCCAGAAGAACTAGCTAGGCCTCTAGGCGGGGTCGGGGACAATCTTGCATCTACTTTACTTCTGAGCCACTGTTCCCTATAAGGCCGCCTGAGTGTCCCAGCGAGGGGAGCGTCAGTGACTGTGACCCTCGTTTCACCCCCACACAGTTTTCTGACCTTGCTCTTCCAGTCCTCGAGGAGATATTTAGCATCACTGCAGAAGCTCAAGAGCAGCAGCAAGTCATCAGGTGTGAGCTCAGCACTGTGCTGGGTGCTCGGTACGGGGATATGCCTCGAAAATGAAAGGGTCTGTCCCTGTGCTCAAGCTGCTTATGGTGTAGAGACACATGAGATAAGATCACGGAGACTTGAGTGATCAAGGTCCAATTATGAGAGGCGAACTCAGTGCGGTAGAGTTCAGGGTCAAGGGATATGAATGGTGGGAGGAATGTGAGGCTTTGTTTCTCAAAGGAGGGTGACGTGCGTGGGATCACAAATACAGGGCCACATTAAATGGGCTGATGAGGGGCGCCTGGGTGGCTCAGTCAGTTAAGCGTCCGACTTTGGCTCAGGTCATGATCTCATGGTTCGTGGGTTCGAGCCCCGTGTCGGGCTCTGTGCTGACAGCTCAGAGCCTGGAGCCTGTTTGGGATTCTGTGTCTCCTCTCTCTCTGCCCCCTCCCTTCCCTCTCGAAAATAAATAAACATTAAAAAGTTCTTTTAAAAAATAAATAAATGGGCTGATGGGAGAGCAGAAGCATTTCTGGCAAGGAGAGCAAAGGTAACAGGCTTTGTGAATATACAGCTCACTGAGTGAGGGAAGGTGGGAAGAAGACCTTTGTCAGCCTGTGTCCATGTGCACATGGCTGTTTTTGTCTCGTATACGCCATACCTTTGCACCTTTGTTTTTAATGAATATGAAAGGTGTCTGTACCTGAACTATCACATACCTTTTTTTTTTAGCAATTTTCGGTCAGTATTGCAGAATTATATATAATAAAAGAATCTGGAGCTACATAGAGCCTTCACAGGTATGAAGAAATATAGCGTCCCCACCCTCCTGAAAGATAGGTATTACAGTGGGAGGGGGACTGTATCCGTCTGTGGCTGATCAGGGTGCAGTGTTATCCCTCAGAGATCCCATCAGCGACCTGGCATCTGCCCTTATTTCTGCTAATCCATGTAGTCATTGGAGAATTCCACAGTTCTGGATGGGAAACTGAAGATCCTCACACAGGTGGAGCCTGGGGACTTTTCCATCTTCAGAAACAGTTGGATCAAGGGAAGAAAACAACTGGCTATGTAGGTGGTGTCGAAGAAGAGAATATGCATTTCTGGCCCCAGAGCTCTGGGGAGCAGCACCTGTGCGTCTCTGCTAGGGCTGAGGAAGGAGGTGCCCAGGTGAAGCAGTGAGCTTAGTTCCTGGGGGCAGGAAGAGGGAAGCAGAATGATGGAGGGGGAGGAACTTGGTCTTCACACGTTGGTCCTCCAGGCTCTGTGCGCAGATGCCCAGAGCGGAGCACACGTGGCACCTGATGTTTTGTCCAAGAGATGAAACAGCTCGTGGGTATCACCAAACCCCAGTGGGTGATGCCAGCTTTGAAAGAAAAGCCCAGATAGAAGGGAATGCATAGTGACCACGTTCCCAGAGGTGGGGAAATTCTTGTATCTGACGAGGGAAGATAAAAAAAAGGAGAGAGGAAAGAAATGGTGTTTTATAGGAAGGGCAAATGGTGGTAAGTCATAGACTATCACAGTGGTAAGAAAATGGTGGTGCGGAGTTGTGTTTTTCTTTTCTAGCTATCTCCCTTAGTGCAGTGGACTTCTCTTGGTTTTTGCCTACACAGCCACCAAATACCCTATCTATTTTGGTGGTAGAGCTCATCTAAAGAGTTCTACCTCCTTGGAAGTTAGAGAAGGGCAGGTGTTCCCTTCCCCTGCTTCCCCCCCCCCCCCCCAATACACACACACACACACACACACACACACACACACACACACTGGGAAGTGACCCATAAGTGCCAAGAGGGGCAGATTGTCCTTAGTGTCAGCGTGGCGTCAAGAACCCCCAGGCAGTAGTCTGTGGCTACGGGCGAGTGGCAGCATCCAGCTGCCTGTGGTGGACGGTGCTTCCTGTGGTTCTTCCTGCCCACCGCCTGTTCTGGTCTCCCATCTAGAGCCTGAGTTTTCATCTGAACCAGGTTCATGTCTTTGTCTACAGCCTGAACCCCCAACCAGTAGGTTCATCTAAAAGTGTGTCTGACAAATTCTAGACTTGCCTGGCCAGGCTCTTGGGGGACAAAGTTGAGGCGCATCATGGGTACCCAGCAAATGTGTGTTGAGAGAAGGATCTAAGAAAGCAGTGAGATAGCCCAGGGAGCCCACTGATAATCTGCAGTTTTGAGGTGGCTTGTACGGCGTATGGAAGTCGGCAAGCATGGGAGTAAGGGAGTGACCAGGTAGCATTCCAAAGGCTCAGAATAAATGGAGACATGCCAGAAGCAAACACCACAGACAGCAAAAATGCGCTTTGGATACAAGAACCTTGGAGATGCTGCTTGGGCCAGTCTGTAAAGATAACAGGGGTCAGAAAGCAGATATTTGAAGGCCCCTTGAGGGCAGGGTTGGAACAGACCTCCTGGGGAACCCCAAGGGTTGGAACTAAGTACCAGGAGTAGGAAGACAGAAGTGGGCTTCCTTTGGTGCTGTGCTATTCTTGTTCAGTGCACGGGGGACTCCTGCCCAGCTGTGGGGGGGGGGGGGGAGGGTGCTGTCTGTGTTCTGTGACGGGATATGAACCATCCGTATGGCCACACTCAGGTACTGGTGTCTTCCAGCCTTCCCTTGGCCTTTTGATTTTTGCGCTTGGGGCATTCAGTCCTGCTGGCTTCCTTCCTTCATAGTGTGGGTAGGGAGCTCCGCTTTATTGTTTTCTTATAGTTTTTTTGAGTGTACCCATCGGCCTGTGAGTGTGTGGCCACAGAGAGCTGTCTGCTTGTGCTTATCATGTTTATGTGTTTGCCACTTGGGAAACCAAAGAGATGTGGCCTCAACCTCAGCTTTGGTAGGTCAGGTGTTTCCCTGTGTGCTCTGAACACATGTTGCACGTGAGGGTGATTAATTAGCCAGTGCCCTACCCTGGGCACTAAGCAGAGATTGACAGTAGTGCCTCAGAAACCCTGGTGGCAGGGACTGCTGTCTTATCAGTACCTGTGATGTGTGATCGTGAACCTGTGTTCACGATGTGCCCGGCTCAGTCTGCGGAGGCCAGGCAATCACACAGGGAGCTCTAATACTGATGACTTAATGACATGTTCGTGTGTTACTGATCCCAAAAAGTTTTAAAAATAATGATATAACCGATGCTTCTGTGGGTTGGCTCAGAGCAGGAACTCATGGGCCAGGGATATGTTTTGTTTAACGTGTCCCTGGAAATTCTGAAGGAAATCCTGACCTCTGCTATGACCTGGATGAACCTTGAGGCTGTTATGCCAGGGACCAATTCTGTATGATTCCACATGTATGAAGCACTGCCAGTAGTCAAACTATTCAGAGAGTCAGAAAGCAGAATGGTTGTTACCATGGACTAGGGGCCAGAGAGAAGGGAGAGTGAGTGGTAAGTGGGTACAGAGTTTCTGTTTGGGAAGATAGAACGTTGTAGAGGTGGACAGAGGTCTGGTGACGGCTGCAGAACAGCGTGAAGGTACTTCTGCGACTGAGCCATACACCTAACAATGGCTACAGTGGTAAATTTTACGTCACGTGTATTTTACCGTGATTTTAAAAATTGAATTAGGTGCTCACATCTTTAAAAGGAGAGATTTCATGTAAAAATCTAGGTTTCTGTTTTCTTCTTGTTAAAATTGGAAGAGGGGCACCTGGGTGGCGCAGTCGGTTAAGCGTCCGACTTCAGCCAGGTCACGATCTCACGGTCCGTGGGTTCGAGCCCCGCGTCAGGCTCTGGGCTGATGGCTCGGAGCCTGGAGCCTGTTTCTGATTCTGTGTCTCTCTCTCTCTCTGCCCCTCCCCTGTTCATGCTCTGTCTCTCTCTGTCCCAAAAATAAATAAAAAACGTTGAAAAAAAAAATTTAAAATTGGAAGAGGTAGCTGCACTAGGCTGGGATTCCCATCAGGCAGTGGTTGATGGAGAGAAGGCCTGGCTTACCCATTTTGAAGGGGCGTGTGCTTTTTCACTTGGCCATGGTCCACACCACCCCCAGTTGTCCATCTGGCCCACTTTCCTTATTTATACTGCCTGCCTGGCTGCCTCTTTGGACAGCTCCCTGCACTGCTGTACTCATGACCAAGTGCGTCTCCAGCCCAGGCCTCTCCTGACCTCCAGACCCAGTGTATTGGGGTCTTACTAGAAATAGCCACTCAGACGTTCCCAAGTACCTCAGCCCCAGCGTGTTCCCAGTTAACTCATCAGTAAACAACCCCCACCCCACCCACTGTCCTGTGCCACAAAAGTGGAAGTCCGTTTAAGACTTTGCCCTGTCCCTCAGCCCCTGGAGTCAGATGGTCCCAAGGTCACCTTTCTCCTCAATGAGTCTGAATGCATTCCTTTTCCTGTTTCATTCCCTGCTGTCCTACTTCAGCACTTTATCCACTTCTGTTTGTGTTTTGTTTGTTAGTGGTCTCCCTGTCACTCTCCGCCTCCACCCTGCCATCTGCCTGCTCCTCTTCTAGAGCAGGAAGCTACTTATGAAAGCCCCTTGTACAGACTTCTTTGTGGAACCCCTGCCTTGAGTTCTTTTCCCCTGAAAGCCCTTCCCTCATCCCTCCCCTCTTCACAGGCCCTCATCTTATCAGGTCACAGAATTAGTTTGGGCTCTTAATGGGAGATCAGCCACCTCGTCCCCCAGCTCCCGGGTCCTTTGCCATGCCGTATCTTTTTGGACAGAGTTCTGGGTGTGAGAGTTAGGTGAGAATCTGGCTGGGCAGCAGTGCAGAGCCCAAGGCCCTTGCTTTTTGTTTTCTTTAAGAGACTTATTGAGATATAATTCACACACCATACAGTGTATCCATTCAAAGTATATAGTTCACTGGTTTGGGGTATATTATTAATTTTTTAAAGTTGTGTTAAAGTATACATAACATAAAATTGGCCATTTTAACCATTTTTAAGTGTACTGTTCAGTGGTATCCACTACATTCACATTCTTGTTTTGTTTTGTTTTTGAGAGAGTGAGGGAGGGGCAGAGGGAGGGAGAGAGAGGATCTTAAGCAGGCTCCACGCTGTCTGTGCAGAGCCCGACACAGGGCTTGATTCCACAACCCTGGGTTCATGACCTGAGCTGAAATCAAGATTCAGACGCTCCACTGACTGAGCCACCCAGGCACCCCAACATTCACATTGTTTTGCAACCATCACTACTCTATATTTTCAAAACTTCTTCACCATCCCCATACAGAAACTCTATACCTGTTAAGTAATAATTCCCCACTCTCTCCGCCCCAACTCTGGCAGCCACTGTTCTACTTTCTGTCTCTACGAATTTGACTATTCTAGGTA
The DNA here is from genome assembly GCF_018350175.1 of Felis catus. Lineage (NCBI taxonomy): Eukaryota > Metazoa > Chordata > Mammalia > Carnivora > Felidae > Felis > Felis catus. The sequence continues at coordinate 90,283,085 of NC_058370.1, forward strand.
CCCTCTGTAAGTGGAATCACACATTGTGGATCCTTTAGTGTGTGGCTTCTTTCACTTAACATGATGCTATCCAGGTTCATCCATGTTGTTGCATGAGTCAGATTTTTCTTCCTTTTTAAGATTGAGGACTATTCAGTTGTTTGGAGGGGCCACATTTTGTTTATCCATGCATCCACTGATGGACACTTGTGTTGTGCCCGCTGTTTGGCTGTTATGAACAGTACCTGACCCAATCCCTGCTCTCGGTCACCTTGGGTATATTCCTAGGAATGGCATTGCTCGGTCATATGGTAATTACATATTTAGCTTTTGGAGAAACTACCCAAAATTGTTTTCCACAGCACCAAGGCCCTTATTTTTTAATTAAAATCATACAGATATGCAGCATTTTCTCTGTAAATATTTTAAGATACATAAAAATTTTGAATATATTTTGGCTTACCAAATTATCTGTGTGTTTTTAGTCCTAAGTCTGTGTGATTCATCAGTAACTTCCATTTTGTAGTAAATATTTTTTATTTTGCTCTTAAAAATAACTTTTGCATTTATTATTCCTTAATTGTAATGGTCTCTTAGCCGGTATGGTTGCCATTACCAGGTTGTGGTATCCTGTGGACACTGCCCTAAAGACCTGCGTCCCCAGGTCTGGTCAGCAGAGGTGGGGGGTGTATGGCATCCCATGCAGAGGAGTGTGGGGGCATGGCTCCCACAGTTAGCAGTGCCCTCCCCACCCCACCCCCCTGCAGGTGATCCGCAGGCACACGCTGGAGGAGAAGCTACTGTGCCTGGTGCGGCACCGGGCAGGCCACCACTGCCAGAACGCGGTGATCGTCATCCTCATCCTGGCCTGGGAGGGCATCCCCCGCAGCCTCGGAGACACCCTCTACCAAGAGCTCACTGACACCCTCCGGAAGTACGGGAACCCCACCAGCCGGAGATGTGGCCTCAACGATGAGTACGTGGGTGGGATCTCGGCGTGCAAGGGTTGGGGTGGCTGGGCCAAGTGTCCATTGGCAGGGCCTTGGGGGGCAGATGCAGGGGGAGATTCTGGGTGCCCCTGAGGGCGGCGCTGGCCCCTCCCAGGGCCCTGTCTGTCCTGCAGTCGGGACTGTGGTGAAAGAAGTTCTCCTACAATCTTGACCTGGGTTCTTCTGGTCCCGGCAAGAGAAGGGTCCCTTGACTTGGCTTGGCTCTGCTGGTGAACCTCAGAGGGACTCTGAGGTTCTAATGGTGGAACAGCTATGAGTGCATGAGTGTCCCACAAATCTAAGGCATCAGTGGTATTCATAAAACCTGCCCCTCTAGGGTCTTTTAAAATTAAGGCGTTTAAATTAAATGCCACTTTTTAAATTAAGGTGTTTTTCTTTTTTTTTAATTTTTAATGTTAATTTTTGAGAGAGTGCGCGTGAGCAGGGGAGGGGCAGAGAAAGAGGGAGACAGACTCTGAAGCAGACTCCAGGCTCTGAGCTGTCATCACAGAGCCCAACACAGGCTCAAAACCACGGACTGCAAGATCATGACCTGAGCCCAAGTCGGACGCTTCACCGACTGAACTCCCGAGTCCCCCCACCCCCACTTCTTAAATTAAGGTATTTTTACTTAGATATACAGTTTGAAGAGGTTTCTTTTTAAGTATTTATTTTTTAAAGATTTTTTTTTCAATGTTTATTTATTTTTGGGATAGAGAGAGACAGAGCATGAACGGGGGAGGGGCAGAGAGAGAGGGAGACACAGAATCAGAAACAGGCTCCAGGCTCTGAGCCATCAGCCCAGAGCCTGACGCGGGGCTCGAACTCACGGACCGCGAGATTGTGACCTGGCTGAAGTCGGACGCTTAAACGACTGCGCCACCCAGGAGCCCCTCTTTTTAAGTATTTAAATTCCAGTTAGGTAGCATACAACATAGTATCGGTTTCAGGCGTCCAAGTTTGAAGAGTTTTGACAAATGTTTACAGTCACGTAGCTGCCGCGAAGATGTATAACCATTCCATCATCCCCTCCAGTTCCCCTTTGCCTGCTTTGTAAGCAAGTTTCCTTCTGCCCGTGGCAACCACCACTCTTGCTTCTCGTCCCTGTGAGTTTGCCTTTGCAAGAATGTTGTAGAGACGGAACCATACGGGGTGTAGCCTCCTGAGTCTGGCTTCTTTTTCCCCTGAGCATAGCGTTTCTGGGCTTCAGCTGTGGAGGTGTGTAGCTCATTCTTTCTGATTGCTGAGTAGCTTGCCACTGCTGGACGCCTCACAGTTCATTTACCCACTCCCCAGTTGAGGGGCATCTGGAGCATTTCCAGGTTTGATTAGTTGTTGGATTATAATGTCAGTGCTTATTTATTTAAAGGCCTGTCAGCACCTGAGCCTGAAGGAAGCAGGTGTGTTCAAACTCTGTAGCCCATGTCACTTCCCTGATTGTGTCGTCTGTGTTGGAACCCGTCATGATATTAGTGTTAAGGCAAAGTATAAACCTTACTGGGGTTTTGACTAGATTTTTCCCACTTGCCTCAAAACACCCAGGGGTTTCTCCCAGCAACAGATTCCACAAAAAATCTTTTTAATGTTTGTTTATTTTTGAGAGAGACAGAGTGCGAGCTGGGGAGGGGCAGAGCGAAGGAGACAGAATCCCAAGCAGGCTTCAGGCTCTGAGCTGTCAGCACAGGGTCCGACATGGGGTTCGACCTCACGAACCGTGAGATCATGACCTGAGCCGAATTCTGACGCTTAACCCGACTGAGCCACCCAGGCTCCCCTCCCAAAGACAGACAGATTCTTAGACCTTCAGGCTCAGGGGTGGGAGCAGAAAGAGCTGCTCAGAGCCGACTCCCTATGCGAGGAAATTTGGGGAAGGAGTTAAAGGCGGGAGGGATGTGGTCCCAGTCACTGGGAGACCATGGGTGCCAGGCCTCAGCAGGACCTCCCCCTGATGTAGGAGGACGATTTCCGAACAAAAAATGTGTCTGTATGCCTAACGTGCGATGCGTATTGCAGCCGGACCTGCGCTTGTCAAGGCAAAGACCCCAACACCTGCGGTGCCTCCTTCTCCTTTGGTTGTTCCTGGAGCATGTACTTCAACGGCTGCAAATACGCTCGGAGCAAGACGCCTCGCAAGTTCCGCCTCGTGGGGGACAACCCCAAGGAGGTAAGCAGAGTTCCGCGGAGCAGTGGGGCCCTCCGGCTCGTCCTACCCTGCCTCCTGTCTCTGGTAGTGTGGTGGGGGGGTGGGTTAGCACACCCTGACTCACATGTGCAGATAATGCAACTGGCTTTATTTTTTTAACTGACCTTATCTTGCCGGGAAGTAAGGTATGTGGGGTGTGGTGTGGAGGGGTGTGATGAGTGAAAAATTAAACCTAACCAATTATGGGCATTTCAGACTCTCCCAGCTTAAAACAGTCTCTTTGAGGTAAATGGTCAAATTCCTCACCAGAATTTGATCTTCTTCAGGAGTTATTTCTTTTCTTCATTCTTTCTAAGGTGTGTTTGTAGGGATGGGAGGTATGGCAGGAAGAGGCCTCTAGGCCTCGGCCACTTTCTGGGGGGCCAGTGCTGAGCTTCCCGAAGTGCCCCTCATTCTACCTGGCAGCCAGGCACATGTCTCTGTGCGGTTGTCCACATTGCCAGGCCCTTGCTGTCTTCTTGCTGGGAGCCTAGCCTGTCTCTGAGGCACCGGACTAGGGTCCACAATGGCCTCCTGTCTGCAGCCTCCCGGTCAGGTCAGGTTGCCTTCCTCCCTGCCCCTTCCCCTCTGTTGCTGTGCTTGTGAAGGCCATCCCAGGAGGTGGTCTCCACGCAGAGTTCCAAATGCAGAGAAGGTACAGGTCTGTCTGGGTTCCCTGCCATCTGTCCCCGACCCTACCCCCTCCCCAACACCTGAGCTCTTGTGAGGTAGGGTACTGGGTCCCTTTGTGGGGATCTAGGCAACATCTTGATCCCCAGTTCTACCTTCCACATCTCCCCGAACTCCTTGTACAAGAAGGGTTTCCTCCTTTTCCATGGGCGTGGGGACTCCCCTGGGGCACACGTTTTTCTACCCTATGTGTAATAAACTTCTATGCTCTGGGTATCCAGTCGTGCTTTTCAGAAGTAAAAGGAAGCATTTTCAAGTGCAGAACTTTATTTGCCTCAAAGCCTGGCTTTTAGACTATTGCACAAGCTAGTTTGATAGTCTGATTTGACACTGGACTTTTCTCTATAGTGGCATCCGCCCTCCCCTGGAAGCAAGTTGTTTCAATGCAGTTGTTTCAATGAAGAGAGGAGCCCCAGGGCCACAGGAACTAGGAATGACCAGGAGTGAAAAGGCATTGCTTTAATTTCTCACACGTACTTCCCCTGTTCTATCAGCTGCCATTTCTGTGCACTTACTTAGTGCTGAGTATTCTGGCCAGCACCTCACAGGTGTGCATCTCCATTAACCTCAAGGCACCCCAGATGTAGGCCCTGTTGCTACTCACCTTACAGATGAGGCAAATGGCTTGCTCAGGACCGTGTGGCAGTAATGGTGAAGTCAGGTCTGGGTCTTCCCAGAGTTCATGGGCCTCAGCCCTGTGCTGTGCTGGCCATGGGCTTACCGTGTTGGTGGCAGCCTCTGGGCTGCAGCCAGAGACAGGCAGCTGGCAGTGGCTGGCAGCTCTGGCCACCCTACTGGACAGACCGCTGAGCCATTGGTCTTGCTCTTCCATCTCTACTTCTATGAACTTGGTTCTTTTTCTCTCTTCTTCCTCTTTCTTCTCTGCAAACTCTTCATGCCTGTCTGTGCTCAAGGCCTTGTAGAAACAGCCCCCCCCCCCCCCCCCAGCTCTACCTGCCACCCTCAGAGGGCCAGGGAGAGGCTGTGGATACCTGAAACCCTTGGCCAAATGTAGCTGGGGTGCGGCTGCTTTGTCTGGGGCAGCACTATCCAGTGGAACTCCTTCTGTGATGATGGAAACGTTCTCTGTAAAAAACGTGTAGCACAGGAGCCACATGTAACCACTGAGCACTTGAAATGTGGCTCGTAAAACGGGAACTGGGTTTTTAATTTTATTTAACTTTATTTAGATGTTTACTTATTACGAGAGAGAAAGAGAGTGAGTGGGGGAAGGGCAGAGAGAGAGAGAGAGAGAGAGAGAGAGAGAGAGAATCCCAAGCAGGCTCCATGCTGTCAGCACAGAGCCCCACATGGGGCTCAATCTCACAAAGGGTGAGATAGGACCTGAACCAGATGAAGAGTCAGACACTTAACCAACTGAGCCACGCAGGCTCAGAGCTGACTCTCTGTGCCCCAATTTTATCTAATTTTAATTAAATTTAATATACATTTCAGAAGCAGCACAGAGCTCATGACTAACACATGCAATGGTGCAGGTCTAGAGAATAGAGTGTCCCTGGCTCATGACAGGCTCTGGGCCTGGCTGGCTGTGGAATTCCTGGCCTAGACTTTGACCCGCCCCTCTCTGCCTTCATTTGCCTGTCTGCAACACCAGAAGAAAAAGCCACACCTTTTGATCCTGCTTTTACCGGCCTACTTCATCGAACTTCTGACCTAGGGTGTTGAGCACTCAAAACCAACAACCTGTTTTATGTGTTCTGAGCGGCACTGAGCTAGTAGCTTAGCAGTCAGGATGGCTGGACCTTCAGGCCACAGCTTTTCCTGAGCTTCTGTGTCTCCAACATTAAAACAGACATGGTACCCTATGCCTCCCAGACGGAACCTGTAAAAACACCTGATGCACTTCCTACCTTCCCAGCAACCCAGCAGTGGTTCTAGAATGGAGGTTAATTTCCAGTGTGTAGAGTTTGCCAGGTGGGGCTGCTTTGGATACGTGTGACTGCTGTTCTCTCCACAGGAAGAAGTGCTCCGGAAGAGTTTCCAGGACCTGGCTACTGAAGTCGCTCCCCTGTACAAGAGGCTAGCCCCCCAGGCCTATCAGAACCAGGTACTGGGTCTTGGGCTTTTCTCTGCCCACGTGTCATCTGCATCTCTGTCCGTGTTCCCTGAAGTCAGGAAATGGGAGAGTGGGCTCATTTGTGCTCCTTATGGGAAAAGCTCAGCTAGAGATAGAGCAGTGATGTAGGTCTTTGATGAGATCCTTTCTTGACAACAAGCTAACCGCGTCCCAGACCATCTTTCCCCTATCCCTTGCTTTCATGCCTCCCCCCATAGTAATCTTTCACCTCTCCTGGTCTGGCTTCTCCTGGGGAGGCTCAAGTTTCTCTCTCCTGTCACCTGTGCATCTCCCAGATGAGGTGAGGAGGACTTGAGTTAACTCAGAAGGAAGTAATTTCTACGGAGGCTTCATCCGGAAAGCCTACCTCCTGCAGCCCCTCTGCAAGGCCTCCATGGTCCTTAACCTCCTTCCCTCCAAGACCTAGCTTTGCCTCCACAGCACAGAATCTAGGCCACTGACCTCAGGTCACACGAGCAGTTCTCCTTGGCTGTCCACACAGGTGACCAATGAGGAAATAGCGATTGACTGCCGCCTGGGGCTGAAGGAAGGGCGGCCCTTCTCGGGGGTCACAGCCTGCATGGATTTCTGTGCCCATGCCCACAAGGACCAGCATAACCTCTACAACGGCTGCACAGTGGTAAGGAACTCTGGACCTGTCACAGCTCCCCCTGCGAGATGGTCCTGGGAGGGGGACTGGTTTAAGCAGACAGGAGGGCTCAGAGTAGGGAGGGACCTGGAGACAAGAGTCTCAGATCTCTGGGAGATGCCCTGCCATACTGGCTGCCCCTGCCCACTTCTCTGAGAAATGCATGGACCGGAATGCTTGGACAAGGCTGGTCTCGTCTCCATGTCTTAGGTGGATGCTGTAGAACACAGTCTGTTGGGCACCTGGAGTCCTTACCTAAAGACTGTTCCAGGTCTCTGAACACTGGATTTAAATCCAAACCACTCTTGATTCATCCACCGAGCAAATGTTTATTGTGCCCCAGATGCTGCTGTAGATATTGGAGAATAAAATGGACCAAGCCCTGCCCAAGTATGTGATACAGTTAATGTCTGGTAGTGTTGAAGGCTGTGAGGAAGATATGAAATAGGGTAAGGGGTAGAGTGATAGCAGATGCCATTTGGGATGCCATGGGCAGAGAGGTCCCTCTGAGGAGGGGTACCTGAGCTGAGACATGAATGAAGCAAGAGAGTAAGGGACCCGAATGTCTGGGGATGGAGTGCTCCAGGCAGAAGGACCAGCATACACAGAGATTCAGGGGCAGGCAGGGACCAGGTCACAGTGAGCCCAGAAGGTGGGCAGGGCTGTGGGTTGTGCTCCGAGTGTGAGGGGAAGCTGGGAGTGGTAGGGTCTCCTTGATAAAGTGCTCTCTTGCTCCTGCAGATAGAAAAGAAGTATGTGGAGATGGGGTGAGTGGGAGAGAATCAAAGGAGAAAGCCAATTAGGCTGGGACAGTGTCTAGACTAGAGGTGACAGGGCTTGGACAGGAGCGAGGGTAGGGAGGGGGGTGGTTGGACAGACTTTGGGTGATCTCGAAGATACAGCCAGCCAAGCAGGGGGTTGCTGATGGACAGATGTAGGATATGACAGAGAAGGACTAGAGAGCCACCCAAGGCTTTTTGCTTGAGCACCTGGTCAAGTGTTGGTGCGACACGCTGAGATGTAGAATCACAGGAGAAGCCCAGTTTGATGGCAAAAATGAAGAGTTCTGTTTTGAGATGCCTGGCAGATGTCCAGGTGGACACGTGGAGCAGGCAGGGGAGCGGGCTGTCTGGAGGACATGTAGTTCACAGTTTCAGGCACGAGGCTAGATGCCGTCACTAGGGGAGTGAGTGCAGATGGAGAAGAGGGGAGGTTTGGACTTGAGTGGGGACCCCCTCAAAGGGATGATGCCAGCTCTCTTCTTTGCTTTTTAACTAGGTCCTGGGCAGGCAGGGCTCCCCAGGGAACTGTGGAAGAGGCAGACGCAATGGCAATTCACCTGAAAGGGGGCTCCCAGAGTCTGGGTATAACTGGGGTGTAACACAGGGATTGATGGCCCAGCACGAGATTTTATTTCTCTACCTTGTCCTCCTTCCCTTATGTGCAAGGCTAGAAGCAAGATGAGGCAGGCCCCTGTCCACACTGTATTGTGAGGGTTTCGAGCTGACACACAGAGAAAGGGAGGGACCTCCAGGATTAGAAGAGGGGCAGGGAAGGAGGAGGAGACATCAGGAGATAGGAGCACAGTGAGGTTATTTTGATCCCAGAGCTTTGTAGCATTTGGAGTGGAAAAAAGTAAACCTCTTCCAAAATGAACAGTGTTGTTTTTTTTTTAATTAAACTATTTATTGTCTAAAAAAGTAAACAGTATAAGAAAGCATAAAGTAAAAATTGCCTGAAATCTTAGAGACCTAACTAGTGTTAGCATTGTGATGACCATCCGTTCAGGCACCTGAATATATGCATGTGCGTGTGTGCACAGCTGTGTCAGTTTTACACAAATGTGATCACAGTATATGTATGTGCTGTTCCATGACCCGCTTTTTGTAAGAATGCATGATGGACAGCTCTCTGTGTCACTGGATGTAGACTCACTTCAACGTGTTGTAAGGCAGTATGTAGGGCTCTGCCATCGTTTATTTGACCACTTCCCCTGTGGATGGACAGTGAGTGTTTCCAGACTCCCCCTCTGTAAACCAGAGTGGGGGTCCATCCTTACCACATCTTGGTACGGTGGTGGAATAATCCCCTTGACGTCCCAGAGTAAAGACATTTATAGGTTTAGAGTGCTGCTTCTCTGGCTTACTTGGCAACACAGGGTTTTCACAATTTCTTGTCTTTGCCCACCTGAGTGGCAAATGTACGAGCTCACTGTAATTTGTGTTTCTTTTATGACTAGAGAGGGTGAACGTCTTTTTCTCTTTTTTTTTTTTTTGCCCATTTAAATTTTCTCTTTGTGACTACCCGTATGTCTTTTTTTTTTTTTTTTTTTTTAAACAAGGATAGCTGTCTGTCGACATTGGTAAGGTATCTCTGTTAGGGAGAGAAACGCAGTTTCTATCATATCTCATCCTTTGCTTTTTACTTTTGCTGTGTTGTTTATCACATTGGGTTTTAGGGAATGATGGGAAGCAGGGCCGGTGGTCAGTCAAACCCAGAAAGCCTGTGGGGTCCGCTCAGAGCAGGTCAAGTCTGAAGAGACATACATATGCTGGGAAGAAACACACTTGGTAGAGCATCACACCAAAGGGGAAACTGCAGATGAAAGCATGAACACGGTTGACTTTATAAAAATGTACAGTTTCTGTTCAATAATAAAACACTGTGATCAAAATTGAAAGGCCTGTACAAACTGGAAAACAGCATTTGTAACAAGTGACAAAGTGAATGATAACTTTCATAGACAAAGATTACTTTACATAAATGATAAAAAAAATGAATAGTCTAGTATAAAAGTGGGCAAGAGTCATAAAACTCACCAAAAAAAGAAGAGAGTTGTATTAAAATATACCCAAGGTTTGTTTTAATGAAGTATGATAAGAGAGGAAGACACAGGATTGTCAGGAGGGCCGAACTTTATACTCACAGAGCCCAAGAAGCATGTGCCCACCAGGCCACACAGGGAAGCACCAGGATTGGTCAGGAGGCAGAGGAGTGAGTGGTGAGAGTGTGGCCCAGCGCAGTTGTTGGAGATTTGGTGGGAACGAGTGGGCAAGGCAGAGTTAAGTAAGCTGAGATCTGGAGAGTTTGAATAGTTTGTGAGCTCTGGGCCATAGGGGTGGTCCCCAGTTGTCCTCCCTGGTCCTGGGTAATGGAGGGCAGGGGGAATATTTGCTTGGTGTGTGAGAGTTTGATAAAAAGAGAGAGTTAGGGGTGTGGGCCCTGGATTGGTCAGTTTGTATATCAGAGTGCACCTGAAGGGGGGTCATTTGCTATCTCTAGGAATTAGCTAGTCTTCGGGGAAGGACGTCCCTCCAGGGTCAAGGCCCCAACTGCCAGAACATCAAGAACACAGAAAATAAAATATAATCAACCCAAGAGTTAAAGAGTAAACTTGACAGGAAAAAAAAAAAAAAAAAAAAAAAAGATTAAGCCTTATTAGTAATCAGAGAAATGCAGACCAACGAGATACATTTTGATAATGAGCAAAATGTTTTTCAGAAGTTAGTGGCAAAATTATAAGCAAAAGTATAGGAAAATGGAAGCTCAGCTTCAGCCAGTATGAGTGAAAAATGTGATAATCATTTTGGAGGGCAGTTTGGAGGGCAGCAACGTATGGCTGTTTACTTCACAGTGTTTATTCTAAGGAATTACGTGTTTTAGAAGATTTAGCTTAAAAGTACTGTTTATGATAGGAAAAAATTAGAAACAAGTTTTAATAGTAATGAGGGATTAGTTAAATGAATACATTGATGCAATAGCATAATATTATGCAAGTTCTTAAATCATACTGAAGGAGAATATTTAATGCATAAGAAAATATACTATCTTTGAAAAATGAAGTTACTATAAAACTGTATGGTAATAGGATCACATTATACAAAAACTGTGTGTATGTGTATATATGCATATATGATCAAAGTGTTTATTAGTGATTATTTCTGGGTGGTGGGATTATGGAGATAATTATTATTTCCTTTTTGGTGGCCTAAATTTTCTACAACCAGCACATAATAGTTTTTAGTAAAAAGTATTTTAAGAGCAAAAGGAGGCTGAGTGTTCAGGGCAAGGAGCGTAATGGTAGAAGGTCTGAGGCTCAGCAAGGTGATAAAGCACAGTGACAATAATATTCCACTGGCGGGCAGAGCATGGCCACTAGGCCTGACCCGGCCCCTTTCCAGCCATGCGACCTTGGGCCGGTCATCTCTTCTCCTCAGCCACATGAGGGTCCCAGGAGGCAAAGTGAATGGATGCCCTTTGAAGGTGTAGAGGAGATTCTAAGTGCTGGGGATACTGTTATTGCATGAACCAGGACAGCTGTGCTTTTAGACATTCTAGAAATCGTGGATGGCTGGTGTTGGGACTGTGTGGGGAAGGGTGGGCGGGTCATGCATGCAGATGCTCAGCCTCTTTCTCTGAGCGCCGGGCCCCCCCAACCCCACGTACCCTCCCTCTCTCTGCCCGGGGCAGGTCTGCACCCTGACCAAGGAAGACAATCGCTGCGTGGGCAAGATTCCCGAGGACGAGCAGCTGCACGTGCTCCCCCTGTACAAGATGTCCAACACAGACGAGTTTGGCAGTGAGGAGAACCAGAATGCCAAGGTGGGCAGCGGGGCCATCCAGGTGCTCACCGCCTTCCCCCGTGAGGTCCGGCGCCTGCCCGAGCCTGCCAAGTCCTGCCGCCAGCGGCAGCTGGAAGCCAGAAAGGCGGCAGCCGAGAAGAAGAAGGTTCAGAAAGAGAAGCTGAGTACTCCCGAGAAGATCAAACAGGAGGCCCTGGAGCTGGCCGGCATCTCCACTGACCCAGGTGTGTAGGGAGAGGGTGCCCACCAGAGGTGGCACGGGCGGGGCGGGGAGGGTTGTGGCCCTGGACAGCTCCTTCGCTGCCCCTCTTCCTGCTTCAAGATTGCACTCCAGACTAAAGTCCGGGGCCTCTCTCCGCCCCGTGGACCACACGTTATCTTAACTTTCAGCCGGCGCAGTATCCACGGCAGCCTCAGGACGCCTGAGTACCTGGGGGCGGGGGTGGGTGGCACCTGCGGAGCCAGCAGAAGAGGCGCTGGGCTTCTCCTCCAGCCTGCCTGAGCGTCTGCAGAGAATCCCACGGCCTCAGGCACGTGGTCTGCTGTGGGGGCAGCTCTCATTTCCCCTGACCCTTGTCCTGCAGAGGCCAGCATGAGGGGGGTGGGCTTCAGCGAGGACTTGTGGGGGTGTGCCAGGGAGGAGGAGGAGTGCTGTGTGGGCTCTGCCCCCGCTTTTCCCAGTGCTTCAGTGGGGCCGGGAAACCCCTAAGGGAGCAGGGAGGTTGCACCCCTGGCCCCCTCGCCCAGGGCCTTTGCGGGCCGGGGTTCCCTCTGCTCCTTCTCCGTGTTGATTCCTGTGTTCCCCAGGCCTGGCTCTGAAGGGTGGGCTTTCCCAGCAAGGCCTGAAGCCCTCCCTCAAAGTGGAACCGCAGAACCACTTCAGCTCCTTCAAGTACAGCGGCAACGCAGTCGTGGAGAGCTACTCGGTGCTGGGCAACTGCCGGCCTTCCGACCCGTACAGCATGAACAGCGTGTACTCCTACCACTCCTACTATGCACAGCCCAGCCTGACCTCTGTCAACGGCTTCCACTCCAAGTATGCTCTTCCGTCATTCGGCTACTACGGCTTTCCATCCAGCAACCCCGTCTTCCCCTCGCAGTTCCTGGGTCCTAGCACCTGGGGACACAGTGGCAGCAGCAGCAGTTTTGAAAAGAAGCCAGACCTCCACGCTCTGCACAGCAGCCTGAGCCCGGCCTACGGTGGTGCTGAGTTTGCCGAGCTGCCTGGCCAGGCTGTTCCCACGGACACCCACCACCCCACTCCTCACCACCAGCAGCCTGCTTATCCAGGCCCCAAGGAGTATCTGCTTCCCAAGGCTCCCCAGATCCACCCAGCATCCAGGGACCCCTCTCCCTTTGCACAGAGTTCCAACTGCTACAACAGATCCATCAAGCAAGAGCCAGTAGACCCACTGGTCCAGGCCGAATCTATACCCAGAGACCCTGGTAAGATGAACAAAACACCTTTGCCCGAGGCTTCTCAGAACGGGGGACCCAACCACCTATGGGGACAGTACTCAGGAGGCCCAAGCATGTCCCCTAAGAGGACTAACAGTGTGGGTGGCAGCTGGGGTGTGTTCCATCCTGGGGAGAGCCCTGCGATCATCCCCGACAAGCTCAGCTCTTTTGGGGCTGGCTGCCTGACCCCTTCCCACTTCCCAGATGGCCAGTGGGGGTTGTTCCCTGGGGAGGGGCAGCAGCCAGCCCCCCAGCCTGGAGGACGGCTCCGAAGCAAACCGTGGAGCCCCTGCAAGTTTGGGAACAACACCTCGGCCTTGGCCGGGCCCGGCCTGACTGAGAAGCCTTGGGGGGTTGGGGCCGGGGATTTCAGCTCTGCCCTGAAAGGTGGTCCTGGCTTCCAAGACAAGTTGTGGAGCCCCTTGAAGGGAGAGGAGGGAAGGATTCCAACCCCGGGGGCGAGCCAGCTGGACAAAGCCTGGCAGTCCTTCGGCCTGCCCCTGGGCTCCACTGAGAAGCTGTTTGGGGCCCTGAAGTCAGAGGAGAAGCTGTGGGATCCCTTCAGCCTGGAGGAGGGCGCTGCTGAGGACCCCCCTAACAAGGGGGCGGTGAAGGAGGAGAAGAACGGTGGGGCCGAGGAGGAGGAGGAGCTGTGGTCTGACAGCGAACACAACTTCCTGGACGAGAACATCGGCGGCGTGGCCGTGGCCCCTGCTCACGGCTCAATCCTCATCGAGTGTGCCCGGCGGGAGCTGCATGCCACCACGCCCCTCAAGAAACCCAACCGCTGCCACCCCACCCGCATCTCGCTGGTCTTCTACCAGCATAAGAACCTCAACCAGCCCAATCATGGGCTGGCCCTCTGGGAGGCCAAGATGAAGCAGCTGGCGGAGAGGGCCCGGGCGCGGCAGGAGGAGGCCGCCCGGCTGGGCCTGGGCCAGCAGGAGGCCAAGCTCTACGGGAAGAAGCGCAAATGGGGGGGCGCCATGGTTGCTGAGCCTCAGCATAAGGAGAAGAAGGGGACTGTCCCCACCCGGCAGGCACTGGCCGTGCCCACAGACTCAGCAGTCACCGTGTCCTCCTACGCCTACACGAAGGTCACTGGGCCCTACAGCCGCTGGATCTAGGTGCCAGGGTGCCAGGGAGCCAGCGTACCTCAGCGTCGGGCCCCGCCCGAGCTGCCTCTGTGGTGCTTTTGCCCTCACACCTGGGGGCGGGTTGGGGGTGCAGAAGTCTTTTTATCTATATATACATATATAGATATGCATATATATGTATTTATGGTCCAAACCTCAGAACTGACCCGCCCCTCCCTTTCCCCCACTTCCCCAGCACTTTGAAGAAGAAACTACGGCTGTCGGGTGATTTTTTTCGTGATCTTAATATTTATATCTCCACGTTGGTTTTTTTTCCCCCCCTTGTTTGGGGGGGGTGGCTTTTATTTCCTCTTGTTTTTAAAACTTTATCCTTGTATATCACAATAATGGAAAGAAAGTTTATAGTGTCCTTTCACAAAGGAGTAGTTTTAAATTCCATTTAAAATGTGTATTTATTGGATTTTTTAAAAAGCGACAATAGTAATGGTAAAGGATCGGCAGGAAAGGCCAAAAGCGCTCCTTCCTGCCCAGTCTTGCTGGGCCCAGTGAGCCTGGCCCTCTTGGGAGCTGACAAGGTTCTCTCAGCCATCTGCCCCTCATGAGCCAAGTGCAGATTTGTAGCCACCCGGTCCATCCCTCCTGACAGATGCGCCTTCCCTTCAGGGGAGGGATCCCTCAGGACAGCTTCTGTCCTCTCCAGTAGGATGGGAGAATCTGTAGAAAAACAGCTGGAGTCCCTTTTCCAGTCACCGGCTTGGCATCGGGGACGGGGCGGGGGGCAGGTGCACCCCAGGCCAGGCACCTGAGATGCTGGTGTAGATTTCCCCAGAAACTAGGTTGGTAGTAGACAGCTTCAAGCTTGCTAGTCTCCACACTGAATCCTCTCTGTCCGTTATTTATCAAGTCACATGATGTCATGGTTCCCTAGGCAGCACCTCCTGATGGAGCTGGAGTTGAGAGGCTCTTAGGAGCCGTTTCCACCGGGGTTGACAAGCCAATGAATACTGGGCTGAAGGAATTTGTCTTAGTGGCAGTCTTTCCTAAAATGCCCGAGAGTCTATGCTGATCCTGAAAAAGGGCTACTGTATCTCTAAAAACAAGAAGTTGAACCCAAGCTGTGAAAAGCCAGCATTGTGCCGTCCCTCCGTGCACAGTGCTGTGCAGAGCCTGGTGCTGTAGTATTGTGCTGGGACTTGCTTGACCCTTGGGCAGGTCACATCCTGCGGGAGCTCAGCACACCAGTGTAACGGCAGTTAACGCATCTCTCTCTATTCCTGGATTTCCATGTTGGACAATGGTGCAGGCCTCACGCCCAAGCCGGCCCCCGCCATGCTACCATTGGTGGGGGTGGGCTTACACTTATCAATTTTAAAATGCAGGAGTCAAACGTTTTCAGCAGGTAGCTATGATTGTCCTCCCTAATTGGTGCCATTTCTCTATTTGATCATTTTCTCCTTTCCTTCCTTCCCTCTCCACCCACTTGAACTCGCCCGTTCTAAAATTCTGGTGCATTTGTTCAGTTCTTTGAAATGAGAATGTGGTGCTTAATTTTTGCAACTTTGTTGAGAGAGGCTGGGCCTAACTGGTGGAAGCAACATTTGTCGACAGCAAGTCAGACTTCCTGGAGTGTTTGTTTTTCCTGTGGTATTAGCAAAGTTCCTATGAAGCTACCCATGTGGATGTGTGTGGTGAACGGGAGGTTTCATCAGGACACACAGAGGGGATCATGGCCACACAGTGAAATGACAACCAAGCCCTGAGATAAATGTCAGATATTTATTGAGCAGTTTTTTTTTTTTTCAGATGTGGGTCTTTGTAAAACGAGTTTAACAATCAGATGACGATGCTAAAGGCAAGTCCCTGAGCTTCCAGGTGCCTTGTGTAAGAGCTGAGAACCGACCCGCTGGCTGTTCGCTGTAACTGTTCAGAAGCACTGGCGGAGAGTCGCTGTAAGATGTCCTGAGCATTTATGTGGTCTGGTTTTAATTGTAAATAGGGAAAGATTTTTTTAAGCACTTTTGCCTAGATTTAAACAGCAACTTGAAAAAAAAAAAAGTATGTTTTAACATGTAATTGTGGGAGAAATTGTAAATAGTAGCTGAATATTTAACGTGCTTTGTCTATCCTTCACTTTTACCATATTCTGTAAAGTTGCATTTATTTTACAGGACAAAAATGAAATATTATTGCTTTTGAAATAAATACCCAAGAGCTTATCAGGATTTAGAATTATTCAGAACTCAGATTTATAGGAAAACCTCTGACCTTCAGTGTGACAAGCTAAAGGAAGCAGAGTCTTTAATAAGCATGCTAATTTTCTAGTTTTGAGGAAAAGTTGGGTCCTTTAAATGCTATTTTGCTTATCGCATCCGTACTTTTATGCAGGTCTCATTTGACTCTGTGCTTAGGTAGATGCGGGGGTGCCTTGAAAACTTCATTTTAAATGATCTTAAGCAAGAAATACAATATTTTACGAAACATTTGGAGAATGTGACCGTCTGTATGACCCGGGAAAGCCCCAGGTTGGCTGTTGGTTTGGAAGGTCCCGAGTGTAACCCAGGTGATTCTGATCCTTGGCATGTGTGAATCTTCCTGATGTATGTTAGATATACTCTTCCCCTCGTCACCCTTTGATAGCAAAGCCATTAGATGAAAGGAGAAACCAATACAAGCTAAAAGCATGTGATGTCTGTCCCCGCAGCCCCAACAGCCTTTGGTTCATAAATTCCTAGACTAGCAAATAGGCTGCTGAGAGGTGAGTCAAGAGGCAGTCTCCATTGGATGTTCCCATTCCCCTCAGAATGGTGTTTCAGAAATTAGGTGGTGCTGTTGCTATGCTCGAGCCCATGCTGATTTTTACACACTACATGTATAACCTACCTCAAATCTCAGTCATTAAAATTAGCATGCTTTAGACGTATATTTAAAAAGTAACTATGCACAGCTCTTTATCCCCTCCTTGCTGCTGAAGGTTTCTTAAAGAGAAAAATCAAATTTTTATTTTTTACTGGCACTATCATTTTTTAAGTCCTAAAGATGATTAACAGACGTTTTTATCATGAGAAGAAAAATAAAGCCATTGCAACTAAAGAACCTAACAGCATGACCAAGTTTTAGAGTTAATATTATAGCAATGAGAAATGATGGAGTCCTCATCTCCCCAGTGTGCCCTGTCCACAGATGCCATCCACATGCAGTGCGAATATTTGGTTCCTCTTTCGTTTTGTTTCCCCCTGCCTTTTGCATGCAAGGGAAGTGCTTGCAAAGTTCTGTGCTAAGAGATTTTTAAAATAAAAATCGCTTTGCGGCAGGTTCTCACAAAATAACTGGTGCTAGCTCAAGAAACCGTTATCTAACCATCAGAGATCTTGACTAAAGTTGTTTCATGGATTTTTGAGGTTTTGTTGTTTTTTGCTGTCATTGTAGTTTGTTTCTTGGCAGGGCCTGAGTTTCCCACACGCTGGCTTCGTGGGTCCGGCTTTCCCTCTCACCGAGGTGACCGTGGTGTGCATGGAAAGAGATCATACCCTGCCCCCTCTTGGTCCTTCCACCAGACTCTTTTGGAAACAGGAGTTTGCAGAGCAAGGGATTTTTAAAGTGCTAAAGCAAGGACAGAAGTAGCAGAGCCTAAGTGCTCTGCACCGAACAGCAGTAGAGGCGTGAGGATGGTTGATGATCAGTAGGATGGTAACCTGATTTCATGGAGAGAAATCCAGCCAGACTTTGTAACGTTTAACCACCGCCAGATCTCAAACCAAGGCAATGCTGGTGGAAAATTTAAGTGATGTCCCTGACGTGCCTCAACCAATCTCTTTCCTTTTGTTACTGAAGTGTGTTTTATGGACTAGGAAGCATTTTTATGAATTGACATAGTCTAAATAAAATGGTGCTATGGTGTTTTAATGTGACTGTCCCTGATCCTGTCCTGCTGAGGTGCTATCAAGGTTCTGAAACCACAACCAACCAAAAACAAGGTGGGCTCCAGTCTCTCTTGGCTTCCCCCCCGCCCCCCCCCCCCTTTGGTGCTGTCTCCTTAGACCTCTGTTTATCGTGCTAAAACCTGCTCTGAGCAGTTTTTCTGTTTTGTTTTAGTACTCTTCCCTTGGTGGCCAAAACCTGAAAGGCAAGTTCCGAAGACAGCCAGCTCCCTAACTGTACTGGGAGTGGGCCTTCCTGGCTTGGCAGGTGCTCTGGTTACACATCTGTCCCCTCAGGCCTAATGAGAAAGGAAAGGTGAAGGGCTTTTTTTTTTTCTTCCATTTTTGAGGAAGGGGAGTCTGGGACTCCTGCCTCTTCTGAAATGGCAGGCATTCTCATTGCCAAGGACACACATTTTCCACCTGCAGGGTGCCAAGCAGACACCTTTGAGGACCTCCAAGGCACTCGTATACCGAGGCGTTCCGAGCAGGCCTCCTTCCTCCCCTGGCATTGGCCCCGCCGTGGTGGGCAGTGGGCTTGTTGCTTTGCTCTTCACGGCCCCTGCCCCAGCATTGCTTCTGCCCGTCACTGGTAACCTTTCAGTGTTGCTTCTGCCTGTCACTGGTAACCCCTCACGTTCGAACTAAAGGAAGGAGATTTCTTTGCTCACTTGACGCCACTGAGGCTGCTTTTTAGTTGGTGCTACTCTAAATTTCCTCTCGGGTCCACAAAAGTTGACGTTTTGAAAACCGGAAGCTCCCTTTTATGTCATCCACTGTCACAATTTTTTTAAATACCTCAAAAACAGGACATTGTGACAACTTCAGTAGATTCCTTGAAGGTCTGATACCTGCAGGTTGTCCATCTGATGACTTACTTGACCTTGAAGAATCTGGGGTCATCTTATTTTTCATTCTTCAGCAGTTGAAATGGCAGAATATCTAAAGGAAGGAGTGGGGTTGACTTATTTCATTCTCTTTGTAAGTTTTGCTTTTGAACAAAATGTGAATCTCGTATGCCCATCTCATTGAGCTTTTTCAGGCATTGTTGTCATTTGAAATCACTTCCTCAAAACTTACTTTATTAGCCAGCTGCATCTGTTGTAGCACATGGCCAACTTCGACATACCCTGGACCAAAATTGTTTTTGAGGTGCATATCCCAGCATAGGTTATACGGCCCCACACCCACACGTGCGCAGAGTGTTTCCATGTGAGACCCTGTCCTGGCATTCCTAGCCCTTCCTCCCGCAGAGCTGCAGACAAGAGCAGAGCAATAGGCTTCTCCCCTGAGCAGAGGCTGCGGCACAGAAATGCAAGGTCTAACGTTGCTTTTTGCCTAAGAATCTGAGTGATTTGGCCTACTTCCTCATTCGCTTCTATTCTGATATCAGGGATGCTTTTTGTAGTGGTATCATTTGCGCTCTTTTCTCATTTTGACTACCCGTCGTCATTCAGGGATAACTCATCACTATTCACATGGGGATTTAAAAAATACTATTTGGCTCCTTTGAACATCCAAATTTTCTTGATTCCAGTGCTTTTTGTTGGTTTGTTTTTTTGAGGGGAAAAAGGAGGAGAAAAACAGGAGTGGTGTCATTTCTTTTTCGCATATTCTAATTATAAAAACAAACAAGGGCAGGTCATAATTGTGGCATATTAATGCATTAGACTTAACCTAGAATCCCTGTAGCTTTTTGATGTGTTTTATTTCTTCTCTCTTT
The DNA here is from genome assembly GCF_018350175.1 of Felis catus. NCBI lineage: Eukaryota > Metazoa > Chordata > Mammalia > Carnivora > Felidae > Felis > Felis catus. The sequence continues at coordinate 90,302,429 of NC_058370.1, forward strand.
GAATTCCTGTTTGGTTACTTGGCTTCCAATGGAGGTGAACTTAACAACCATACTTGAATATTCCGTCTTGACTTTGTAACTGTGGCTACTTGAAATGAAGTTTATCTGGGGTTGATGGATGAATGGTAGATTTTTGCAATGTCTCAAGGCAATAGGATGTGTATTATTAAACTGTAGATATTCTTAGTACAGTAAATTTATGCTGATAATTTTATTTTGTATAATTTTTACCTTTCTGTTAATATTTTTTCCTCCCACTTTATTGGTTTGCCTCCTGAGCTACCCCTCCTTACCTTCCCTTCTCCCCCAGTGTCAGTAAATTTAATTTAGGGTGCCTAGAAATTGCAAGTATGTATCCTTTTTTGATTTGTATTTTATTATAATTTACACAAACAACTGGGTTTGTGAACTGTATTACTCCTGGTATCTTTAAAATATTGTGGGTGTTTTAATAAATTTTATATTTATTTTTTGCACTCAAATTCAGAGTGGGTCCTTTTTTCCCCTCACCTCAAACCAGGCCCAGATTGTGGTATCTGAGATACCCTATAATCCCACCCTCCCACTGTAGGTTGTAGATGCACCAACGAAGCCCTCACTAACAGCAGCAGTAGGGCCTGTCCTTGTCACCACCGGCATAATGTTCAAAGGCCATGAGCTTTTAGAGCTGCATAGAAAGGGACAAGATAGAGATGGCCTTTTTCTCATCTGTGTTTCTGTTTTTCCTCCTTTTATTCAACTTGGAGACTCCCCCCCCCACACTGATTAAAATTGTTCACTTCTGATGTAATATTTGCTAAAGGTTGGCTGATTACTGCTTCATTCTGATGGTCCTGAGCACTAGCTCTAGTAGGGAGGGCCAAATATGGCTGTCCTTGGGGAGAGGAGCATTCCCATAAGGTCCCATGCTTGGGGCTACCTCTTTTAATTCAGATTGCCAATCTGCTGCTACAAAAGTGGTTCTAAGAGTAAATGGTAAATTGATGGCAATATAGGCCTACCTCAAGAAGCAAGAAAAATCTCAAACAACCTAACCTTATATCTAAAGGAGCTAGAAAAAGAAAACTGAAGACCAACAGAAGGAAGGAAATAAAGATTAGGGCAGAAAGAAATCATATAGAAACTAAAAAAAAAAAACAAAAACAATGGAACAGATTATTGAAACCAGGTTCTCTGAAAAGATGAGCAAAATTGATAAACCTCTAGCCAGATTCATCAAACAAATAATAAAATCGCTAATGAAAGTGGAAAAATACCACCACAGAAATACAAACAATTGTAACAGAATATTATGAAAATCTATATACAAACAATTTGGACAACTTCAAAGAACTGGATAAATTCCTAGAAACATGTAACCTACCAAAAATAGAAAAGCAGAAAATTTGAACAGAGCAATTACCAGCAATGAAATTTGATCAATAAAAAAAACTCCGAACACACAAAAGTCCAGGGCCAGATGGTTTCATGGGAGAAGTTTACCAAACATTTAAAGAGTTAATATCATTTCTTCTCAAACTATTCCAAAAATAAAAGAGAATAAATAGAAAATTCATTCTGTGAGGCCAGTGTCATCCTGATACCAACACCAGAAGACCCCACCCAAAAAAAGAGAACAGGCCAATATCTCATGAACACAGATGTAAAAATCCTCACCAAATATTAGCAAACAAACCCAACAATACATTTAAAAAACCGTACACCACAATCGAGTGGGATTTATTCCCAGGATGCCAGGGCAGTTCAACATTTGCAAAACAATGTGCTATATCAACAAGAGACAGGATGAAAACCCTATGATCATTTCAGTTGATGGAGAAGAAGCATTTGACAGTGTACATCATCCGTTCATCCAAACCCTCTGCAAAGTAGGTCTAGAGGGAACACACAGGCCATATATGAAGAACCCACAGCAAACAACATACTCAGTGGTGAAAAACGGAGCTTTTTCCCCCTAAGGTCAGGAACAACACACTCTCACCACTTTTATTCAACATAGTACTAGAAGTCCTAACCACAATGATTAGACAACATTAAGAAAGAAAAGGCATCCAAATTGGTAAGGAAGAAGCAAAATTCTGTTTGCAAATGACATGATCCAGTGTATAAAAAACCCTAAAAATTCCACCAAAAAAACTACTAGAACTGATCGGTGAATTCAGTAAGGTCACAGGATACAAAATCAATATACAGAAATCCATTGCATTTCAATACACTAATAATGAAGCAGCAGAAAGAGAAATGAAGAAACAATCCCATTTACAATTGCACCAAAAAATAATAAAATAGAAATAAACTTAATCAGAGAATTAAACACTAATGAAAGAAATTCAGGAGGATGCAAAGAAATGGAAAGCCATTCCATGCTCGTCGGTTGGAAGAACAAATACTGTTAAAATGTCTATACTGGGGCGCCTGGGTGGCGCAGTCGGTTAAGCGTCCGACTTCAGCCAGGTCACGATCTCGCGGTCTGTGAGTTCGAGCCCCGCGTCAGGCTCTGGGCTGATGGCTCAGAGCCTGGAGCCTGCTTCTGATTCTATGTCTCCCTCTCTCCCTGCCCCTCCCCCGTTCATGCTCTCTCTCTCTCTGTCCTAAAAATAAATAAAAAAGTTGAAAAAAAAAATAGCCAGAGACTATATCACCAGATAGTATATGTGTTTAAAAAAAAAAAAATAAATAAATAAAAAAAAAATAAAATAAAATGTCTATACTACCTAATTTTCAGGTTTAATGCAATCCCTATCAAAATACCAACAGCATTTTTCACAGAACTAGAACAGAAAATCTTAAAATTTATATGGAACTACAAAAGATTTTGAACAGCCAAAGCAATCTGGAAAAAGAGAAACAAAACTGGGTGTATCACAATCCCAGATTTCAAGTTATATCACAAAGCTGAAGTAATCAAAACAGTATGGTACTGACATCAAAATAGACACACAGATCAATGGAATACAATAGAAAACCTAGATATAAACCTACAATTATACAGCCAATTAATCTTCAACAAAAGGCAAAATATGCAATGGGAAGAAGTTTCTTCAACAAATGGTATTGGGAAAACTGGATAGCTACATGCAAAAGAATGAAACTGGACTACTTTCTTACACCATACACAAAAAATAAACTCAAAATGGATTAAGGACCTAAATGTGAGATCTGAAACAAACAAAAATCCTAGAAGAGAGCACAGGTCGTAATTTCTTGATATCAGCTGTAGCAACATTTCCCTAGATAGGTCTCTTGAGGCAAGGGAAACAAAAACAAAAATAAACTACTGGGATTACATCAAAATAAAATGCTTCTGCACAGTAAAGGAAGCAATCAACAAAACTAAAAGACAACCGATGGAATGGGAGAAGATATTTGCAAATGACGTATCCTATAAGGGATTAGTATCCAAACTATATAAATAACTGATACAACTCAACACCAAAAAAACAGTCCAATTAAAAATTGGTCAGAAGACATAGACATTTCTCCAAAGAAGACATACAGATGGCCAACAGACACCATGAAAGGATGCTCAACATCACTCTTAATCAGAGAAATGCAAATCAAAACCTCAATGAGATGTCACCTCACACCTGTCAGAATGGCTAAAATCAAGAAGACAAGAAACAATAAGTGTTTGCAAGGATGTGGATAGAAAGGAGCCTTTGTACACTGTCAGTGGAAATGCAAACTGGTACAGCCTCTGTGGAAAACAGTATGGAGCTTCCTCAAAAATTAAAAATAGAATTACCATATGATCCAACAATTCCACTACTCAGTATTTACCCAAAGAATACAAAAAAAAAAAAAAACACCACAAAACAGTCATTTGAAAGGATATATGCACTCTATGTTTATTGAAGTATTTTTAAACAATAGCCAAATTATGGAAGTAGCCCAAGTGTCCATCAACTGATGAATGGATAAAGAAGAGGTGGTGTGGTATACACACACACACACACACACACACATTGGAATATTAGCCATAGAAAAGAATGAAATCTTACCATTTGCAACAACAAGGATGGAGCTAGAAAGTAGAATGCTAAGTGAAATAAGTCAGAGAAAGACAAATACGATATGATTTCACTTGTGGAATTTAAGAAAAAAAACAGCAAAGGAAAAAAAATGAGACAAATCAAGAAACACTCAATTTTAGAGAACAGATTGATGGTTACTAGAAGGCATTTATCATGATGACAAAAGGATAGATGGATGGATGGGTCGGTTGGTGGATAGGTAGGTAGGTAGATGATAGTTAGATAGATACATAGATAGATAGCCAGCCAGCCAGCCAGCCAATCCTGGTGTGGCTGATCGGTGAAAAAAGGTGAAACTGTGAATTGGGGAAAGGAAAAGAGAGAAGGGTAAATGGAAGAGAATCCCCTTCTGCTTGAAACATGTAACTGAAATTCAGAGTCTCAGACTGACAACCAAGCCAGCAGTCCATAAAGACCTGAACATTCTTTCTAGTGGATGCTAACATCCTGTTAGGTCACCAGATAGGAAAGCTGCTCTCCAAGGGCATCTGGATGAAAGCCCATAATCATAACAGGCAGCCAGAAGATAGGCTCATATGGTTTTCCTCTCCATTTTCTTTCACTTGCAAATGAACCCTCTGGAAATGCCTGAGCACACAAGGCCCTCTGGGGATCCTCACACACATTTGCATGTTTTACAAAAGCAAGATCACCCTGTGTTTGGTAACCTGCTTCTTTCCACTTGACAGTTTGGGTTTGAAAGAGACCTAGTCCTGTCCCGTCCCCAGCCATTGTCATATTGGCTGCACTTGTAGGGCCTGAGGAGAGGGCTGGGAGATTCCTGCCTTAGCAGGGTCTGGCTGACTCCAGGGTAAGTATAATTATGCTTTCATCTCTTCTTATACAATTAGAAGACAGAAATTTTTAAAAATTACCTGAAATCCCACTGTAAGAGAACCACACATTGGTTGCAAACATCTGAGTATGTAAATATACATATATATACATATATTTTGAAAGAATAATGCAATACTGTTGTAATCTTTTTTCACTTAATATATCTTTAAGCATCAGTACTGCAGAACCACATCATTTAGAGTTGCTGTCAGGAGGTGGAGGAGGGTCAGTAAACTATCCTCCAGACTAAGAAGGCACTCAAAAAACAAAGCAAGCCCCTCCATACCATTTACACAGAGTTTATTCAGGGTAACTTACTGACAGTGGGGATTGGGCAGATGGACAGTCCACACACTACACAGCTATTCTGTGCCCTATCTGGACCTTAACACACAGCTTGTATAAAACAAGGGGATCACTGTGGTGAGGTCAAAGGGTAATTACCTAAAGTAGATACTCCAGAAGGAAAGCTTCCAAATTCATTCTTTGAGGCCAGTATTACCCTGATACCAAAACCAAAGAAAGACACTACAAAAACAACAAAAACACAGGCCAATATTTCTGATGAACATGGATGCAAAAATCCTTAACAAAATATTAGCAAGCTAAAACCAACAATACATTAAAAAAATTGTACACCACGATCAAGTGGGATTTATTCCCAGGATGCAAGGGTGGTGATTCAACATTTGCAAAACAATGAATGTGATATATGTCAACAAGAGAAGAAATAAAAACCATATGATCGTTTCAATTGATGCAGAAAAGCATTCAACAGGGGCACCTGAGTGGCTCAGTTGGTTGAGTGTCCGACTTCAGCTTAGGTCACGATCTCATGGTTTGTGAGTTCAAGTCCCACAGCACTGAACCAGCTTTGGATCCTCTGTCCCCCTCTCTCTGCCCCTTCCCTGCTGGCTCTCTCTCAAAAATAAACATTTTGTTAAAAAAAAAAAAAAAAACAACACAAGATTTATGTGTGTCAAGCACATAAACATTGACACAGGGATATTTTTTTAAAAAAGGAAGAAAAAGCATTCAACAGTATACAACATCCATTCATGATTAAAAAAAAAAGAAAAACCGTCTGCAAAGTAGGTCTAGAGGGAACTTACCTCAACATAATAAAGGCCATATGCAAACATCATTCTCAATGGTGAAAATCTGAGCGCTTTTCCCCCTAAGGTCAGGAACAAGACAAGGTGTCCACTCTCACCACTTTTATTCAACATAGTACTAGAAGTCCTAACCACAATGATTAGACAACATTAAGAAAGAAAAGGCATCCAAACTGGTAAGGAAGAAGTAAATCTCTCACTGTTGCAGATGACATGAGCCTATGTATAGAAAACCCTAATGACTCCACCAAAAACTACTAGGACTGATCGGTGAATTCAGTAAGGTCACAGGATACAAAATCAATATACAGAAATCCATTGCATTTCAATACACTAGTAATGAAGCAGCAGAAAGAGAAATGAAGAAAATCCTATTTACAATGGTACCAAAAAACAATAAAATATCTAGGAATAAACTTAACCAAGGAGGTGAAAGACCTGTACTCTGAAAATTATAAAACGTTGATGAAAGAAACTGAAGATGATGCCAACAAATGGAAAGGCATTCCATATTCATGGACTGGGAGAACAGATATTGTTAAAATGTCCATACTACCCAAATTTTCAGATTTAATGCAATCCCTATCAAAATACCAACAGCATTTTTCACAAAATTAGAACAAATAATCCTAAAATTTGTATGGAACCACAAAATACCCCAAATAGCCAAAGCAATCTTGAAAAAGAAAAACAAAATGAGGTATCACAATCCTGATTTCAAACTATATCACAAAGCTGAAATAATCAAAACAGTATGGTACTGGTGTAAAAATAGACACATAGATCAATGGAATACAATAGAAAATCCATATATAAACCTAAGATCATATGGCCAATTAATCTTTGACAAAGCAGGAATGAACATACAATGGGAAAAAGTATCTTCAACAAATGATGTTGGGAAAACTGGACAGCTACATGCAGAAGAATGAAACTGGACCACTTTCTTACACCATACACAACAAATAAACTCAAGATGGATTAAGGATCTAAATGTGAGATCTGAAACCATGAAAGTCCTAGAAGAGAGTACAGGTAGTAACTTATCTGACACTGGTCATAGCAGCATTTTTCTAGATAGGTCTCCTAAGGCAAGGGAAATAAAAGCAAAAATAGGTTATTGGCACTACATCAAAATAAAAAGCTTCTGCACAGTGAAGAATCACAAGAAGCTGCACAATAAACAAAACTAAAAAGCAACCTACTGAATGGGACAAGATATTTGCAAATGATATATCCCATAAGGAGTTAGTATCTAAAATATATAAAGAACTGATACAGCTCAATACCAAAAAAAAAAAAAAAAAAAAACAATAATCCAATTTAAAAATGGGCAGAAGAGGTGCTTGGGTGGCTCAGTCAGTTAAGCATCCGACTCTTGATCTCAGCATGGTGAGTTCAAGCCCTGCACTGGGCCCCATGCTGGGTGTGAAGCCTACTTAAAAAAAAAAAAATGAGCAAAAGACATAAACAGACAATTGTCCAGAGAAGACATCCAGATGGCCAACAGACACATGAAAAGATGTTCGACATCACTCATCATCAGGGATATGAAAATCAAAACCACAATAAGCTATCACTTCACATCTATCAGAATGGATGAAATAAAAAACACAAGAAACAACAGGCATTGGTGAGGATGTGGAGAAAAAGGAACCCTCATGCACTGTTGGTGGGAATGAAAACTGGTGCAGGCACTCTGGAAAACAGTTTGGAGGTTCCTCAAGAGATTAAAAATAAAGCTACCATATGATCCAGTGATCACACTACTAAATACAAAAATACTAATCTGAAAGGATATATGTGCACCCCTATGTTTATTGCAGCATAATTTACAATAGCCAAATTACAGAAGTAGATTGTGTCCATCAACAGAAGAATGGATTAAAAAGATGTGATATATATCTGTGTGTGTGCATACATATCACATCTTTATACACACAGGGGAATATTATTAAGCCATAAAAAAGGATGAAATCTTGCCATTTGCAACAACAGGGATAGATCTACAGAGTATAATACTAAGTGAATTAATGCAGAAGAAGGTAAATACCACATGATTTCACTCATAAATGGAATTTAAGAAATAAAGCAAGCAAAGGAATATAAAAGAGAAAAACAAACAAATAAAATGGCTCTTAGCCATAGAGAACAAAGAGATGTTTACCAGAGGGGAGGTGGGTGGGAACGTGAATGGTTGAAATAGATGAAGGGGATTAAGAGCACCTTATCTTGGGGCGCCTGGGTGGCTCGGTCGGTTAAGCGTCCGACTTCGGTTCAGGTCATGATCTCGCGGTCCGTGAGTTCGAGCCCCGCGTCGGGCTCTGTGCTGACAGCTCAGAGCCTGGAGCCTGTTTCACATTCTGTGTCTCCCTCTCTCTCTCTCTGCCCCTCCCCTGTTCATGCTCTGTCTCTCTCTGTCTCAAAAATAAAAATAACGTTACAAAAATTAAAAAAAAAAAGAGTACCTTATCTTGATGAGTAATGAGTAACAGAATTGCTGAATCACTACACTGTACACCTGAAACCAATTTAACACTGTATGTTTATTGCAATTAAAATAAAATAAAATAAAACAAAACAATATAAGATAAATAGAGACACTCCCAAGAGGATCATCTCAGTCCTTCCTATGGCCTATAGGCTTTCCTTCTGAGCCCTCACAAAGCCGCCAGGCCTCAACTCTGACACCAATCTGATGATTTCCAAAACCGTGTCTAGCTCTGACCTCCCTCATGAGTTCAGGCTGTTGGGTAGCTTTGGGTAGCTGTTTTGCAGGACCAATGCCTTAACACACCAAAAACTGAGTCTCAACTCTCCGCCATATTTTCCTTTGGCTGTTGATGGTCCCATCATTCTCCTGGTCATATCCTGACACCTACCAAGTCTGGATTTTACCTCCTCAGTATCCTCAATCCTGCTCCTCCGTGCCAATATTATTAGCAGCTCACACGTGGCAGTTGCACAGGGTGTGCCCTGCACAAGTCTGGGAGGCACCATTCATATGGACTACCACCTGGACCTTTGATCATTGGCATAGACTCCTCTCCACCATGGGCAAGGGCATGCTGGAAAAGGACCACAGCAGGGCCTTCTAAAGCTGGTGACCCAGGGCAGAGGGCCTCATAACTTGGTCTAAAAATGAGACCTTTCAGACGATTAAGTGTCTTGCCCAAGACCATCCAGCTAGGAAGTAGCAAAACCCAGACTCAAACCCAGGTGTGTCTGACACCAAAGCCTGTGCCCTATCCAACCATACCCCTGCTTCTTCTGCGCCTTTTAGGAGCCATGTACCCAACGGATACACAGTGTTCTCACTGACAGGAACCTGCCCCTGAGCAGAATTTAAGGCATGGCCAGCAGCCTGGGGGTCTGCGGGCACAAGAGGCACAGCTTGCAACAAGGTGGCTCTATGGGAAGATTTGTGCTCTCACGCTTTTTGACAAGTGTTGATCTTTGAAAGCCTGCTGTCCAGCCTCCATTTCATCTCTCTGCCCACCTCACCAAACCCAATCTTACCCAGATAATCTTCCTAAAAACCAAATCAGATGATACTATCTCCCTGTAATACTCCTCAATGCTCCCCATTTGGTACAGCTCTCAGGATAAAGTGCAGCACCCTGACCTTGTCACAGAGTGCCGTGGAATCGGGCTCCGCTCACATCTCTGGGCCACTGTAGTCCACGTGGGGCCTTTCATTACCTCATGATCTCCTCAGTGCCTCCCAGGGGCTCCTTAAATATGAAGGGGCTTTCAGACTAATGGTTGTCCACGTAATACCACCGAGAGCTCATTCCTTTTAAAATCTATTAAAATATTTACGTAAACTATAAAATTACTCCAAATAAATTATCAATAAGAACAAAAAGATCAGCAAAATGTTACTCAAAAAGTACGAAGGAACAGTGAGGCAAGTTATCTGAAACCAAAGAAAAACTTTTACTGCACAAAGAACAACAAATATTAAGAATTCAGGCTAGTGATGAGTCGTTTGCAAGCAACATAAAAGGGTAGACAGTGATTGCAGTCTATTTTCAAAAAAGATTAAAAAGAATATCCCAGCTACTCAACAAAATCAAGATTACTAGATAATGAACCAAATAGCATCTAGGCTGAAAGCATAACTGGCGTGCAGAGAACAGAATAACCACAGTAGATCCACGAACGGCTATTTAAGGTGAAGGAATACACAGGAAGAGGCATGAGGCCATACAAGACCATGAGAATACGGCACGGAAGTGCCTCCTGGGAATACTGCGAGTTCCCAGTTAAAGGACACAGAATAACTGGTTCTGAATCAGCAATCAAAGGTCTCTGGGAACAGAAATATTCTGAAGAGGTCAGAGGAGAGCTGATACCTCCAAGGCTCATTCCACCAAGAAGGGAGAGTCCTGGAAATTAACTTTCTCCTAATCACCTGGAGACATATTTCTGCAAAGACGTTTCGACTCTTCGGCATGTTCGCATTTGGAACCCAGAGCGAAAGCTGCTGCCCCACATCTCAGAGCCGCTCACTCCACAGCGGGCACTCGGCACCTTGCTCTTGGCAGCTGCTGTGCCAGGTGCTGTGCACCTGTGACCAGGTCCACACAGCCGGGCAGTTATATTTTGAGTATATTTGAATAGTAATATTTTAACATCTAGTAGCTAGTCAACAGCTAGTGTATCCTCATTGCTCTTCTTTTCGGGAGTTTCCTAGCTGTTCTTGCGTGTTTATTGTTCTATATGAACTTTGGAATGAACTCGCCTAGTGCCAGGAAACAAAAATACTTGTTGATACTTGTATTTGACTCACATTAAATTTATAAGTTACTTAGAACTATTTTTGGGGTTCTGGGTTTTGGGTTTTTTGGGACGCCTGGGTGGCTCAGTTGGTTAAGCGACCGACTCTTGATTTTGGCTCAGGTCATGATCTCACAGTTCATTAGATTGAGCCCTGCTCTGGGCTCTGCACTGAAAAGTTCAGAGAACTGCTTTGGATTCTCTCTCTCTCTCTCTCTCTCTCTCTCTCTCTCTGCGCCTCCCCCACCCACGTGTGCTTTCTTACTCTCAAAACAAGTAAATAAAAAAAAAAAACTGACATGTTTATACAGTTGAGTCCTTCTATTCAAGAACAAGGTTACATTTTCCATTTGTCCAAGTCTGCTTCCTGGTCATTTACAAATTAAAGCACACAAGGTGCAGGGCTGGTGTGCAGGTGAGGAGTGAGGGGGCAGGGGGCTGAGGATACCCGGAAGGGAGCAGCTACATGATGCACGACGAGGGGGTGGGATGGGTGTGGCCAGGGAGGGACCCACCGTAGCTGTCCCCCGGGGAGCACCCCTTCTCACCCCCTGCACCTGGAGAAGGGGACCGAGGGATCAGCTTGACTCAGAAAACCACACACAGTGGGAAACTGGTATTCTTGAGAAATGCATCACATTTGTCAGGGAAGGGACAGAGATTAAACTCATCTATTCAGAGCAACTCAGGATCTTTTGAACAAATACCAACCCAAAAAGAAGTCGAAGGAGGAAGAAGAATGCAGGCATACATCATGTTTACACCCTGTGAGCATACTGAGTGGTCACGCCGGGCAGCACTAACCCAACTGCCAGAACTTGATCTCACAGATCACTGTAGAGGTACAAGGCTATGTTCAAGACCTGCACGGGCGTGGAAATTGCACTTCCACGATGCACAGAAGACACATACTTGCTGGAAGAAACCTAAGTCAAGTAAAAGATGATTTGAGCAAGACCGTAAAAGGACTGCCAGAGCACAGCAATGTTTTGAGAAAACGACACTGACAGGAATGTTTTTCAAAGTAGATGGAGAAAAGGCACACCAACAAGCTCAAAAGCGTCGCCAACGGCAGAGGACAAAGAAGAATACTCATCAATTCTGAGAAATTCTACCACGAGCTGCGTGAATATTACCATCCTCGTATTTCCAACATCTTGCAGAAAATACAAGAGATGGATGCGAGAAGGATGGTGAGAACTGGAGAATCACTGAAGACGTGCAGAGGTTGATTAACGAGCAATAAGCAGTCAATGGAAAGTTCTCAGAGAGAATCATAAAGGCAGTTGAATCAGTGATCGGGAAAATGTCACAGCTGCTAATGGAAACTGTCAGGTCATGGGCGCCTGGGTGGCGCAGTCGGTTAAGCATCCGACTTCAGCCAGGTCACGATCTCGCGGTCCGGGAGTTCGAGCCCCGCGTCAGGCTCTGGGCTGATGGCTCGGAGCCTGGAGCCTGTTTCCGATTCTGTGTCTCCCTCTCTCTCTGCCCCTCCCCCGTTCATGCTCTGTCTCTCTCTGTCCCAAAAATAAACGTTGAAAGAAAAAAAAAAACTGTCAGGTCAGGGTTTGAGCCTCCAGGAGACATCTGAGGACAACGCTCAGCCAAAGAAGTGTACTGTGTCTGATAACAATCTTTCCTATTCCAGAGAAGGCAAACCAGAGGTCAAATCCGTTAGCAAATCCAAAAGAAGTTATGGCGGTTCCCAAGAATAAATAAGCCTCCCAAAGGGAAAAAGGAGCTCGTTGCTTCGGTGAATTCATGATAGTCAAACCCCAAAGTCGCGGCTTCAAAAGCCGAAAGTTCAGGGGGGTGCAACACCAGACGATTTCAGTAATCTTCCACCTCAACAAAGAAGGAAGAAGCAATAAAAGAAAGTCAATGAATTCAATAAAGAAATCCGGATGGAGATGTATCAAAGAGGAGGCATAACAAGGATGGAGAATGACTCTAAAGAAGCCTCAGACAGAAGACCTAGCCAGTTTGGGTCACAAATTAACAGGCGTCGGCCAAAAATATAGAAAAACTGTGACTAAGCCCGGCTGGCTGAGGCTGAAGGCGGGCTCCCAGCTCCAGGCAAACAGGCCTGACACCAGAGTAAAACGTACCAACCCCCCAAGCCCCAAACAATGGTGCGCGAGCCCAGGGGGACACAGGCAGCAGTTACACAGAGGAGCCGAGTCAGGAGAGGTAGGGGTAGGTTCTGGGCACGGACCTTAACCATGAGTTTGATGATGAGGAACCCCCTCCCACCGCAGGGACTTATAAAGCTCTCCCTGTGAGGGGGAAGAATGAAGGAATCCTTCTGCAGCTGAAGCAGAAACACCATTTGTCACAGAGGAAACTAAAGATGAATCTGCACTGGGAGAAAGAAAGTGAAAAGGGTTACAGTCCCACTTTCTCTATCAAAGTCTGTTTGGACAAAAATGCCAAAGGCGTTAAGATGGATATTTACTACCACTTTTAAAACTTTGTAAAAAAAAAAAAAAACAAAACACAAAAAAACAAAACTGGAATTATTTCTCCCCACAACTGTGATGGTTACAGGCAGCTCTCTCTTCAGGAGACAGGATGGGAGGACAGTGCCACAGTATATATTTTTATGGCCTCACATAGTAGGCTTTTCTGCATCATCCTTTCTCAGCTACTTTGTTTTTCTAGTTACACAATGATTTTATTGCTTGAACACACAGACACATTTATGCAACAAGAACAGAGGCTGTGGACGACTGGGGTTTCCAAATGGGGGGGAGGGGGAGGACTTTATAATATCGAGCCAACTGGTGATTCTCTGTGAGAATCAGTAAGAATTTAGCATCCTTACCCTTTCTGTTCCTCTCAAGATGCTTTCAAATGGCAAGAGCTTTTCTTCATCAAATGGTAGAGGTCCTCAGAAGGACAAGGAGCAAGGCCTTAAGAACTCTCGAGACTTTATTGCCTGTCACAAAATGCGCTTACGCAACACCTTGTGAGTGCGTCTGGGTCACACGATTTGTGAGGGAGTCAGGCCCTTCCCGGGAGCATACACGCGACAGACAGTAGAAAAAAACGTCGCTACTTTGGACTCTAATCGAGCTTCTCTTGCTAAGATGAGGTTTTACACTGAACGCCTGCCAGCCGCCAATTTACAACGGTGTCAGCTGAAATCTGAGAAACCTTTTTTCTTTTGGCAGCATCCGTATAGGACAAAAAAGTTGGACTCTACCTTTTAAGCGTTATTTCTAAACCAAAAAGGATAGCATCATGGGGGTGCAGAAGACTTCGGCTCTCTTATTTAGATACAGTGTCTACGGGAAATTAGACCACGTCAGAATGTTACATTGTGTATCATTGACCTATGCTAGTTTGTTCAATCTTACCTTCATCCGCTTAGGGGAAATCATGAACAAGATAAAATGCCGCCCTTCTTGAGCAAAGGAGTAAATGAGAAAATCCTTATACCGGTACCAAACATTTGTATGTTTCCTTAAACGCAGTCAAGATCCCAGTCGGTTCATCATGATTATTCTGGCAGGTCGATTTGATCCCAAATAACCAACTGGAATCCGGAAACATTTGGACAATCAACCTGTTGATTTTTACTAAAATCTGACATCAGTTGACCTTTTCTCTCCACCAAACTGACACAGTAGATCAGATGTTCTCTTGCTGTGTAGACACATTTATATGCAAACAGTCCTTGTCTACTTCTCAAGCACCCTGATTCTGTTTCATCTGGAGGCTTTGTGGCAAGAGTAGCAGTATTCAGCTCACACTTCCCTAGGCTGGCCAATAACTAGGATACAGTGTGGCAGTAACTATCACACAGGGACACTCAGCATATTGCTTTTCAAAGGGCAGATTTTTTAGTTGCAGGCATCTTTAACATTTTTTTTTAGTTTGCTTATTTATTTTTGAGAGAGAAAGAGAACAGGGGAGGGGAAGAGAGAGAAGGAGAGCGCGAATCCTGTAGTGCAGAGCACAACGCAGGCCTCGATCTCATAAACCAGGAGATCATGACTTGAGCTGAATTCAAGAGTCCAACGCTTAACCAGCTGAGCCACCCACGTGTCCCCAAATCATTGGCATCTTTAAAACTTCACTTTCGAGTTGACTGGGATTACACGTGGAGACTCACTTTAGAAAATAATATGATTAACTTTAGCCAGAATAATATAAAATTTTCTCACCGACTTTAAAAACCTGCCCACATAGGACTTGCATTCTTAAACTGACAGTGAAGCACGAGGATGGACAATGAAACTAGTCATGTTTAAAGCCCAGTGTTTAATCATGTTCCGTAATGAGATCTACCCCAAGATCACAGAGAACCAGCTATTAAATGGGTCAGAAGAAAGGTGTCAGGTTGAAATGTTCTTTTTTTTCCTTTGAGAAATATTTATTCATTTCCTTCCTGCTTTTAGACAAGAAAATTAGCTTCTTGTGTCTACATTATGGGCTCATTTCAGAAGCTCAAATCAGAGGATCAGAAAGGGGCAGGAAGAGAGTCCTGCTTGCTGAATGGCTCATGTTTCAAGATCCTAGCACAGTGAGTTAGGTTACTTTTTAAAAAATTGTTTAGGGGCGCCTGGGTGGCGCAGTCGGTTAAGCGTCCGACTTCAGCCAGGTCACGATCTCGCGGTCCGTGGGTTCGAGCCCCGCGTCAGGCTCTGGGCTGATGGCTCGGAGCCTGGAGCCTGTTTCCGACTCTGTGTCTCCCTCTCTCTCTGCCCCTCCCCCGTTCATGCTCTGTCTCTCTCTGTCCCAAAAATAAATAAACGTTGAAAAAAAAATTTTTTTTTTAATTGTTTAATGTTTATTTATTTTTGAGAGAGAGAGAGACAGACAGACAGAATACCAGCAGGGGAAAAGCAGAGAGAGAAGGAGACACAGAATCCGAAGCAGGCTCCAGGCTCCACACTGTCAGCACAGAGCCCAACATGGGGCTTGAGCCCACGAACTGTGAGATCATGACCTGAGCCAAAGTTGGACACTTAACCAACCGAACCACCCAGGCGCCCCAGCTTACATTTACAAGGGCTATCAAAGTGAAATGTAGTGGCTTTAACTTAATGACAACCTGACTTACAACTACACAACTTTTTAAATTTTGCAATTGAAACTGAGTTATGTCTTTACTGACACGATATTGATAAAGCCACCCATCTTGACTAGACTTCTTCGGGGGAATTCAGTTCTCTTTTTCACGTATTGTAGCAAGAAAATCAGCTGATCCTCAAACCATGAGGATATATTTTTTTTAAGTTTATTCATTTATTTTTGAAAGAGAGAGAGCACAAGAGCCAGGGAGGGGCAGAGACAGAATCCCAGATAGAGTCTCTGCTGTCAGCAGAGCCTGATGTGGGCCTCAAACCCACGAACCATGAGATCATGACTTGAGCTGATATCAAGAGTCAGGCGTTCAAATGACTGAGCCACCCAGGCGCCCCACCACGAGGATTTACTTTAATGAGCCAGAAATGCTTCTCCCCTCTGCAGCAACAATAGATTACCAGCTTCAGGCATTTAACCAAAGGAAAGGGAGACTGAAGATGTAAAAGTCTGACCTTCCTATACCAGATGATGAGCTCATTACCAAACTCTTAGCTACCAGAGAAAGCAAAATAAACACTGAAAAAGCCTAAAACAGGGCAAAGTCAACATTAGCTCCTAAAAAGCCTGCCATGAAAAACATCCTGTTCTTTGAGGTTTTTTCTTCAGAGTTGTGCAAATTTGATTCAGAAAATAGCTCAGTTGGTTTGTACAGGGTGGGGCAGGCGGCTTGTGCATAAATGTATGATCATTAGTTTGCGTTGTTTGTATGCCTCAGCTCTGAGAACAGGGGAAGATGTGGGACGCAGACTGAACAGTTTAAGGTATTTTGTATTTTCAGTTCCTCTAGTCAATGCCTGAAGTATTAGAAAAAGTACTAAAACCATTTCAAGGCATCAGAACTTTCCACTTCCACCCAAAGTATTTTTCTTCTTCCAGCAGTTATCTGTTAAATAAGAGGAGGACAATAGCTTGTTTATAAAGTTTTCTTCCTTTGTTTCACGAGTTAATATTAACATGCTTACAGGTTAATGATGTGTGTGGAGAAGCCTTTCCTACCTAACCTTGTTTATAAATCTACCAAACCAGGGGTGCCTGGGTGGCTCAGTCGGTTGAGCTTCTGACTTCAACGCAGGTCATGATCTCACGGTTCGTGAGTTTGAGCCCCTACATCAGCTCGCTGCAGTCAGCCTGTCAGCACAGAGCCCGCTTCAGATCCTCTGTCCCTTTCTCTCTGCCCCTCCCCTGCTTGCGCTCTCCCTAAAATGAATGAATGAATGAATAATAAATAAGTAAATAAATCTACCAAACCTTACTCTAGACAACGTCCTCCTTTAAACTCCTCCTGTCCTGGTGAAGCTGCTACTTTCTGATGCCTCTATCTCAGGGCACTTGTTTTATTTTTAATAATGCCAGAGCACTGTTTTTGGTGTGGTGTCTAAGATGTGACTATTTAGTATTTGCCAAAATGTTTGGGATAGAGTAACTTTCAGTTGGCCAAGTGGATTGGGACTTTTGTAGTTTTGTTTTTGTTATAAAAATTGCTTTCTGTAGCAAAAACCAGTGATAGATATGCAAACAATTAAGATAAAGGAATCCGAGAATATTACTAACTGTGAGGGAAGGGCAAGAGAAGACGGGAACAGAGAAGAACTACAAAAACAACCATTAAACAAGAAACAAAATGGCAGGGTGCCTGGGTGGCCCATTGGGTAAGCATCCGACTTCAGCTCAGGTTATGATCTCACAGTTCATGAGCTCCAGCCCCGCATCAGGCTCTGTGCTGATAGCCTGCAGACTGCTTGGGATTCTCGCTCTCTGTCTCTCTGTCTCTCTGTGTCTGCTCCTCCCCCGCTCTCTCGCTCTCAAAATAAATAAACTTAAAAGAATAAATAAAATGGCAATAAATACATTCTTATCAATAATTACTTCAAATGTAAATGGACTAAACACTCCAATCAAAAGACATAGGATGACAGAGTGGATAAAAAGCAAGACACACCTATATGCTGGCTGCCTACCTGAGACTCATTTCAGACTGAAAGACACATACTGATTAAAAGTGAAGTAGTGGGGAGCACCTGGTCGGCTCAGTCGGTCAAGCACCCAACTTCGGCTCAAGTCATGATGTCGTGTCTTGGTTCACAAAGTCGAGCCCCACATGGAGCTCCCTGCTGTCAGTGCAGAGCCCATTTAGAATCCTATCTCCCCTGCTCATGTGGGTGCATGTGCACTTTCTCTCTTTCCCAAAAATAAACATTTTTTTAAATGAAAGGATAGAAAAGCATTTATCATGCAAATGGAAGTGAAAAGAAAACCTGGATAGCAATACTTATGTTGGACAAACTAGACTTTAAAACAAAGACTGTAATAAGGGATAAAGGAACACACTACATAATCATAAAGGGAACAATCCAATGAGAAGATATAACAATTGTAAATATTTATGCACCCAATATGAAAGCACACAAATACATAAAGCAGTTAAAGACAAACATAAAGGAAGTAATCTATAGTAATATAATAATAGTAGGGAGACTTTAACACCCCACATACATCAGTGGATAGATCATCTAAACAGAAAATCAACAAGGAAACATTGTCTCTGAATGACACATTGGACCAGAAGGATTTAACAGACGTTCCAAACATTCTGATTACACATTCTTTTCACATGTGTATGGAATATCCTCCCGAACAGATTGCATGTTAGGCCATAAAACAAGTCTCAACAAATTCAAAAAGACTGAGGTTGTACCATGCATCTTTTCTGACCACATGCTATGAAACTAGAAGTCAACCACAAGAAAAAAATCTGGAAAGAGCAAAAATAAATTGGAGGTTAAACAAAACGCTACTAGGGGTGCCTGGGTGGCCCAGTAGGTTAAGCGTCCAACTTCGGCTCAGGTCATGATTGCACGGTTCATGAGTTTGAGCCTGGCATTGGGCTCTGTGCTGACAGCTTAGAGCCTGGAGTCTGCTTCAGATTCTGTGTGTCTCTCTCTCCCTGCCCCTCACCACTTATGCTCTCTCTCTCTCTCAAAAATAAACATTAAAAAAATAAAAAATAAATAAAATGCTACTAAACAATGAATGAGTTAGCCAAAATATTAAAGAAAGAGGAAATAAAAAAATACATGGAGACAAATGAAAATTAAAATCCAATGATCCAAAATCTTTGGGATGCAGCAAAAGCTGTTCTAAGAGGGAAGTTTATAGCAATACAGGCCTATACCTCAAGAAGCAAGAAAAATCTCAAGCAACTTAACCTTACACCTAAAGGATGCAGAAAAAGAATACACAAAACCCAAAAATAGTAAAAGGAAGGAATAATACAGATTAAGACAGAAATAAACAAAATAAAAACTAAAAAACAATAGAACAGATCAATGAAACTAGGAGCTGGTTCTTTGAAAAGATCAACACAATTGATAAACCTTTAACTAGACTCATTGGAGGTGGGGGGCAGACTCAAACAAAATCAGAATGAAAGAGGAGAAATAATAATTGACACCACAGACATACAAAGAATTATAAGATAATATTGTGAAGAATTATATGCCAACAAATTGTACAATCTAGAAGAAATGGATAAATTCCTAGAAACATACAATCTTCCAAAACTCAATCAGGAAGAAATAGAAAATCTGAACAAATTACTAGTACAAAATTGGATTGGTAATCAAGAAACTACCAGAGGAGGGGCCAACATGGTGGAGAAGTAGGGGGATCCAACGTTCCCTCATCTCTCAAACAAAGCAGTGTTGAAGCTAAAGGACTTTGAACTCTGAGAGTCCGGGAAGCAAAGAGACAGTTGCTTCCAGGGACCCACCGGGACAAACTGACGGGCCATAGGTGCATGACTGAGAACTAGGAGAGATAAAACGAACAGAGGGGAGGGATCCCCTTCTGCAGAGAGACAAAAGGAAGAGAAAAAGAGGCTGGGGAAGCATAGGACTGTATCTGGACAAGAGAAAACTGTCAGACCAGGACAGAGAAAGATCCAATTTCTGACTGAGGGGCTTTCTCCAGACTGGGGCCAGCTGCCTGGATCACGAACCTAGGGAGAAGGGGAGCCAGCCCCGGCTCAGTGGCTAGTTCAGAGGTGCAGTCCACAGTAGAAGAAAGTGATCCCCTCCCTGGAGTGCTGTGGGACAGGACAAAGCCTGCTTGCACCTGCCAGTCAGAAATCATATATTAGGTGGTGTGGAGCAGGAGTTTGAATCCCAGCCAAATGCCAGGGCATGGAAGTCGGCAGAGTGCGATAAACTGCCTTGTTTGTGCCTGTGGCATAGTGAGGACAGCTCAAAAAAGAGTGGTTGGGGACACTTGGTCCATAGAGGAGACACTGGGATGTCATCATTTTTCTCCCCACCATCACCAAGGTGGGGCCTCAGGGATCAGACAGCAGGGCCCACAGTGGAGGCGGGATCAGCCTACACCAAACCACGCTCCTCTGCAGCTGGTAACTGCTTATCTACTGGAGTGGGATTGATGCTGAGGAACCTCACGGCCCCTTCTCCAGACCAGCACTGCTGCATTGCCTGGCTTAATTCTCAGACAATTCTTATTATACAGATATAGCCTTCCTTCCTTTTCTCCTTATCTCTTCCCTCCTCTAGTCTGGTTACTCTGGTTGGTGGTTCGTTTAAGCAGACCTATTTAATCCATTCTCTTCATACCTCTTCCACACTTCCTTCTTTATTCTCCTTTCTCTCTCTCTGGATTAAGCTGAAGAATTTCTCTGGTCAGTTTTTATTTTTTTCTTTTTCTCTGCCCCTGTCATTTCTCTCTTTGTATGGGACAAGGCCTCTTCCATCAGTACCACTTCCACCCTGTTGTTTACTTGCAGCTGGTGTTTCTGGTTTTTTGATTTGGGGTTTTTTGTTTATTTGTTTGTTTTCCTTTCCAGGCCTACTTCAACAAACAAATCAAAGCACATCTAGTGGAGGGTTCAAAATATCACTACGAGTAGGGAGATAAAGTAATCAAAGTCACAACAACAGAGTGCAAGTAACACTCTCCAAAAAACACCTCCTGAAGGGCCAGCCCCTGGACAGTATATGAACCCTCTTTAATATAGTAGTGCTCACAGGTGCAGGGCACATATCAAGCTTTTAAAACAGTAAGGGACAGAAAATAGCCAAAATGATGAAACGGAAGAATTCGCCTCAAAAAAAATTCCAGGAAGAAATGACAGCTAAATAATTGCTCAAAACAGATATAAACAATATAATTGAACACAAATTTAGAATAATAGTCATAAGGTTAATTGCTGGACTTGAAGAAAGCATAGAAGACAGCAGAGAATCTACTGCTGAAGAGATCAAGGAACTGAAAAATAGCCATGATTAATTAAGAAATGTTGTAAATGAGGTGCAAAATAAACTAGAGGCAGTGAGAGCAAGAATTGAAGACGTGGAGGGGAGAATAGGTGAAATAGAAGATAAAATTATGGGAAAAGATGAAGCTGAGAAAAAGAGAGATAAGAAAATTCTGGATCACGAGGGGAGAATTAGAGAACTAAGTGATTCAATGAAACGGGACAATATTCATATCCTAGGAGTTCCAGAAGAAGAGAAAGGGGCCAAAGGTGTGGGTGAACAAATCATAGCTGAGAATTTCTCCAATCTGGGGAAGGAAACAGACACTGAAATCCAGGAGGCACAGAGAACTCCTTTCAGACATAACTTGAATTGATCTTCTGCATGACATATCATAGTGAAACTGGCAAAATACAAAGACAAAGAGAGAATTCTGAAAGCAGCTAGGGATAAACGGGACTTAACCTATAAGGGTAGATACATAACAGTAGTAGCAGACCTATCTACCGAAACTTGGCAGACCAGAAAGGAGTGCCAGGAAATTTCCAGTGTGATGAATAGGAAAAATAAGCAGCCAAGAATCCTTTATCCAGAAAGCCTGTCATTCAGAATAGAAGGAGAGACAAAGGTTTTCCCAAACAAACAAAAACTGATGGAATTCATCACCACTAAAACAGCCCTATAAGAGATCCTAAGGGGGACTCTGTGAGTGTTGTGAAGACCACAAAGGACCAGAGACATCACTACAAGCATGAAACCTACAGATAACACAATGACTCTAAACCCATATCTTTCAATAATAACACTGAATGTAAACAAACTAAATGCTCCAAACAAAGGACATAGGGTATCTGAATGGATTAAAAAAAATAAGACCGATCTATTTTCTGTCTACAAGAAACCCATTTTAGACTGGAGGACACCTTCATATTGAAAGTTAGGGGGTGAAGAACCATTTATCATGCTACTGGAAGCCAAAAGAAAGCTGGAGTAGCCATACTTATATCAGACAAACTAGATTTTAAACTAAAGACTGTAACGAGATGAAGAAGGGCATTATATAATAATTATAGAGTCTACCCATCAAGAAGAGCTAACAATTGTAAATGTTTATGCACCAAATTTGGAACACCCAAATATATAAAACAAATCACAAACATAAGCATCTTATTGGTAAGAATGTGGTAATTGCAGGGGGAATTTAATACTCCACTTACAACAATGGACAGATCATCGAGACAGAAAATCAATAAAGAAACAATGACCCTGAATGATACACTGGACCAGATGAACTTGACATAAGTATTTGGAACTTTTCATCCTAAAACAATAGAATATACATTGTTCTTGAGTGCACATGGAACATTCTCCAAGATAGATCACATACTGGGTCACAAAACAGCCCTCAATAAATACAAAAGAATTGAAATCATACCAATGCACGCTTTCAGATCACAATGCTATGAAACTTGAAATCAACCACAGGAAAAAGTTTGGAAAACCTCCAAATGCATGGAGGTTAAAGAACATCCTACTGGGGCGCCTGGGTGGCTCAGTTGGTTGAGCGTCTGACTTTGGCTCAGGTCATGATCTCACAGTTCGTGGGTTTGAGCCCCACATCAGGCTCTGTGCTGGACCACTTGCTTGGAGCCTGGAGCCTGCTTCGGATTCTGTGTCTCCTTCTCTCTCTGCCCCTCCCCCACTCATGCTTTGTCTCACTTTGTTTCTCAAAAATAAATAAATGTAAAAAAAAATTTTTTTAAGAGCATCCTACTAAAGAACGAATGGGTCAACCAGGCAATTAAAGAAGAAATTTAAAAATATATAGAAAAGAGATTTGACCCAAACAGATAACATCATGAATGAAAATGGATTTATCACAACCAATCCCTCAGAAATACACGCAATTATCAGAGAATACTATGAGAAATTATATGCCAACAAACTGGACAACCTGGAAGAAATGGACAAATTCCTAGACACCCACACACTACCAAAACTCAAATGAGAGAAATAGAAAATTTGAACAGACCCATAACTACTGAAGAAATTGAATCAGTTATCAAAAATCTCCCAACAAGTAAGAGTCCTGGACGAGATGGATTCCCTGGGGAATTCTACCAGACACTTAAATCAGAGATAATACCCATCCTTCTCAAGCTGTTCCAAAAAATAGAAAGGAAAGGAAAACTTCCAGACTCACTCTATGAAGCCAGCATTACCTTGATTCCTAAACCAGACAGAGACCCCACAAAAAAGGAGAAATACAGGCCAATATCCCTGATGAACATGGATGCAAAAATTCTCAACAAGATACTAGCAAATTGAATTCAACAGCATATAAAAAGAATTATTCACCATGATCAAGTGGGATTCATTCCTGGGCTGCAGGGCTGGCTCAATACTCACAAATCAATCAATGTGATACATCACATTAATAAAAGAAAGGATAAGAACCATATGATCTTGTAAATAGATGCAGAAAAAGCATTTGACAAAATACAGCATCCTTTCTTTATAAAAACCCTCAAGAAAGTCAGGATAGAAGGAACCTACTTAAACGTCACAAAAGTCATATATGAAAAGCCCACAGCTAATATTATCCTCAATGGGGAAAAACTGAGAGCTTTCTCCCTGAGATCAAGAACATGACAGGGATGTCCACTCTCACCACTGTTGTTGAACATAGTGTTGGAAGCCCTAGCATCAGCAATCAGACAACAAAATGAAATAAAAGGCATCAAAATTGGCAAATAAGTCAAACTTTCACTTTTTGTATATGACAGGATACTCTACATGGAAAACCCGTAAGACTCCACCAAAAGACTCCTAGAACTGATGCATGAATTCAGCAAAGTTGCAGGGTACAAAATTAATGTAGAGAAATTGGTTGCCTTTTTATACACCAAAAATGAAGCAACAGAAAGGGAAATAAAGAAACTGATTCCATTTACAATTGCACCAAGAACCATAAAATACCTAGGAATAAATTTAACCAAAGAGGTGAAAATCTATACACTGAAAACTATAGAAAGCTTATGAAGAAAATTGAAGAAGACACAAAAAAATGGAAAAACATTCCATGCTCATGGGTAAGAAGAATAAGTATTGTTAAAATGTCAATACTACCCAAAGCAATCAACACATTCAATGCAATCCCAATCAAAATTGCACTGGCATTCTTCTCAAAGCTAGAACAAACAATTCTAAAATTTGTATGGAACCACAAAAGACCCCAAATAGCCAAAGTAATATTGAAGAAGAAAACCAAAGTGGGAGGCACCACAATCCCAGACTTTAGCCTCTACTACAAAGTTGTAATCATTAAGACAGTATAGTATTGGCACAAACACAGACACATGGACCAATGGAATAGAGTAGAGAACCCAGAATTAGATGGGTTCTCTACTCTACATACACAAATGTATGGCCAACTAATCTTTGACAAAGCAGGAAAGAGCATCCAAAGGAAAAAAGACAGTCTCTTTACCAAATGGTGCTGGGAGAACTGGACAGCAACACGCAGAAGAACGAAACTAGACCACTTCCTTACACCATACACAAAAATAAACTCAAATGGATGAAAGACCAAAATGTGAGACAGGAAACGATCAAAACCCTAGAGGAGAAAGCAGGCAACAACCTCTTTGACTTCAGCCACAGTAATTTCTTACTCGACACATCTCCAAAGGCAAGGGAATTAAAAGCAAAAATGAACTATTGGGACCTCATCAAAATAAAAAGCTTCTGCACTGCAAAGGAAACAATCAACAAAACTAAAAGGCAACCAACAGAATGGGAAAAGATATTTGCAAATGACATATCGGATAAAGCCCTAGTATCCAAAATCTATAAAGAACTTACCAAACTCAACACCCAAAAAAACAAATAATCCAGTGAAGAAATGGGCAGAAGACACGAATAGACACTTTTACAAAGAATACATTCAGATGGCCAACAGGCACATGAAAAGATGTTCAATGTCACTCATCATCAGGGAAATACCAATCAAAGCCACACTGAGATACCACCTCACACCAGTGAGAGTGGCTAAAATGAACAAATCAGGAAACTACAGATGCTGGCAAGGATGTGGAGAAACGGGAACCCTCTTGCACTGTTGGTGGGAATGCAAACTGGTACAGCTGCTCTGGAAAACAGTGTGGAGGTTCCTCAAAAAATTAAAAATAGAACTACTCTATGACCCAGCAATAGCACTAGCAGGGATTTACCCAATGGATACAGGAGTGCTGATGCATAGGGGTACATGTACCCCAATGTTTATAGCATTTCTATAATAGCCAAATTATGGGAAGAGCCTAAATGTCCATCAACTGATGAATGAATACAGAAAATGTGGTTTATATATACAATGGAATACTACTTGGCAATGAGAAAGAATGAAATCATGCCATTTGCAGCAATGTGGATGGAACTGGAAGGTATTATGCTGAGTGAAATAAGTCAGTCAGAGAAGGACAGATATCATGTGTTTTCACTCATATGTGGATCTTGAGAAACTTAACAGAAGTCCATGGGGGGAGAGAAGGGGAAAACATATTTACAAACAGAAAGGGAGGGAGGCAAACCACAAGAGACTCTTAAATACAGAGAACAAACTGAGGGTGGATGGGGGGTGAGGGAGAGGGGGAATGGGTGATGGGCATTGAGGAGGGCACTTGTTGGGATGAACACTGGGTGTTGTCTGTAAGCCAATTTGACAATAAATTATATTCATTAAAAGAAAGAAACTACCAAAAAATAAAAGTCCAAGAACAGATGGCTTCACAGGTGAATCCTACCAAACATTTTAAAAAATATTTTTATTTTTATGTAATTTCTATATCCAATGTGGGGCTCAAACTTACAGCTCTGAGATCAAGAGTTGCACACTCTACCAAATAAGTCAGCCAGGCACCCCTCTACCAAACACTTGAAGAAGAGTTAATACCTATACTTCCCAAACAATTCCAAAAAATAAAAGAAGGAAAGCTTCCAGATTGATTCCCTGAGGCCAGCATTACCCAGACAACAAAACCACAGAAAGACACTACCAAAAAAAAAAAAAAAAAAAAAAAAAAAAAAAAAAAAAAATGATAGGCCAAATATCTCTGGTGAACATAGATGCAAAAATCCTCAACAAGGTATTAGCAAACCAAATCCAACAATACATTAAAAAAATCATTTACCGCAATCAATGTGATTTGTTCCCAGGAAACAAGACTAGTAGTTCAATATATACAAATCAATCAACATGATATATCACATCAGCAAGAGAAAGGATAAAAAACATATAATCATTTCAACTGATGCAGAAAAAGTATTCGACAGTGTACAACATCCATTCATGATAAAAATCCTCTACAAAGTAGATCTAGAGGGAACATACCTCAACATAATAAAGACCACATATGAAAACCCAAGGTTAACATCATACTCAATGTGTAAAACTGAGAGTTTTCCTCCTAAGATCAGGAATAAGACAAGAATGTCCCCTCCCACCACTTTTATTCAACACAGTACTGGAAGTCCTAGCCACAGCAATCAGACAAGGAAAAGGAATAAAAGTCATCCAAATTGGTAAGGAAGAAGTAAAACTTTCACTATTTGTAGATGACATGACACCAAATACAGAAAACCCTAAAGAAAGTAGAAAACTACTAGAACTATATGCAACCAAGAATTCTTTATCCAGCAAGGCTGTCATTCAAAATAAAAGGAGAGATTAAAAGTTTCCCAGACAAGGGGCCCCTGGGTGGCTCAGTCGTTTGAGCGTCCGACTTCAGCTCAGGTCACGATCTCGCAGTCCGTGGGTTCGAGCCCCGCGTCAGTCTCTGGGCTGATGGCTCGGAGCCTGGAGCCTGCTTCCGATTCTGTGTCTCCCTCTTTCTCTGCCCCACCCCTGTTCATGCTCTGTCTCTCTCTGTCTCAAAAATAAATAAAACGTTAAAAAAATTTTTTTAAAAAGTTTCCCAGACAAACAAAAATTAAAAGAGTTCATGACCACTAAACCAGCCCTGCAAGAAATTTTAAGGGTGACTCTCTGAGGGGAGAAAAGACGAAACAAACAAACAAACACCAAAAGCCACACAGACTAGAAAGGACTGGAGAACATCACCAGAAACTCCCAACTCTACAAGTAACATACTGGCAATAAATTCATATCTCTCAGTACTCACTCTAAACGTCAATGGACTCAACACTCCAATCAAAAGACATAGGGTAACAGAATGGATAAGAAAACAAGATCCATCTATATGCTGTTTACAAGAGACCCACTTTAGACCTAAAGACACCTTCAGATTGAAAGTGAGGGGATAGAGAACCATCTATCATGTTAATGGTCAACAAAAAAAGCTGGAGTAGCCATACTTATATCAGACAATCTAGACTTTAAGATAAAGACTGTAACAATAGATGAAGAAGGGCATTATATCATAATTAAGGGCTCTATCCACCAAGAAGACCTAACAATTGTAAACATTTATGCTCCAAATGTGAGAGCACCCAAATATATAAATTAATCACAAACATAAACTCATTGATAATAATACCATAATAATAGGGGACTTCAAAACCCCACTTACAACAATGGACAGGTCATCTAATCAGAAAATCAACAAGGAAGCAATGGCTTTTAATGACACACTGGACCAGATGGACTTAACAGATATATTTAGAACATTTCATCCTAAAGCAGCAGAATATACATTCATCTCCAGTGCACATGGAACATTCTCCAGAATAGACCACATACTGGGACACAAACCAGCCCTCAGCAAGTACAAAAAGATCAAGATCATACCGTGCATATTTTCAGACCACAACGCTATGAAACTCAAAATCAACCACAAGAAAAAATTTGGAAAGATAACAAATACTTGGAGACTAAAGAATATCCTACTAAAGAATGAATGGGCTAACCAAGAAGTTAAAGAGTAAATTAAAAAGTACATGGAAGCCAATGAAAATGATAACACCACAACCCAAAACCTATGAGACACACCAAAGGCGGTCATAAGAGGAAAGTATATAGCAATTCAGGCCTTCCTAAAGAAGAAAGATCTCAGATACACAACCTAACCTTACACCTTAAAGAGCTGGAAAAAGAACAGCAAATAAAACCCACAACCAGTAGAAGACAGGAAATAATAAAGATTAGATCAGAAATCAATGCTATCAAAACCAAAAAACAGTAGAACAGATCAATGAAACCAGAAGCTGGTTCTTTGAAAGAATTAAAATTGATAAACCACTAGCCAGTTTGATAAAAATGAAAAAGGAAAGGACCCAAATAAATAAAATCAAGAATGAAGGAGGAGAGATCACAACCAACACAGCAAAAATAACAACAATAATAAGAGAATATTATGAGCAATTATACGCCAATAAAATGGGCAATCTGGAAGAAATGGACAAATTCCTAGAAACATATACACTACTAAAACTGAAACAGGAAGAAATAAAAAATTTGAACAGACCCATAACCAGTAAATAAATTGAATTAGTAATCAAAAATCTCCCCAAAAAACAAGAGTCCAGGGCCAGATGGCTTTCCAGGGGAATTCTACCAAACATTTAAAGAAGAGTTAACACCTATTCTCTTGAAACTGTTCCAAAAAATAGATATGGAAGGAAAACTTCCAAACTCTTTATATGAAGCCAGTATTGCCTTGATTCCAAAACCAGACAAAGACCCCACTAAAAAGGAGAATTATAGACCAATTTCCCTGATGAACATGGATGCAAAAGTCCTCAACAAGATATTAGCCAACTGGATCCAGCAATACATTTAAAAAATTATTCACCACAACCAAGTGGGATTTATACCTGGGCTGCAGGGCTGGTTCAATATCCGCAAAACAATCAATGTGATTCATCACATCAATAAAAGAAAGGACAAGAACCATATGATCCTCTTAATAGATGCAGAGAAAGCATTTGACAAAATACAACATCCTTTCTTGATAAAAACCTTCAAGAAAGTAGGGATAGGAGGATCATACCTTGAGATCATAAAGCCATATACAAAATACCCAACACTAACATCATCCTCAATGGGGAAAAACTGAGAGCTTTCCCCCTAAGGTCAGGAACAAGACACGGATGTCCACTCTCGCCACTGTTATTCAACATAGTATTGGAAGTCTTAGCCTCAGCAATCAGACAACACAAAGAAATAAAAGGCACCCAAATAACCAGGAGGAGGTCAAACTTTCACACTTCGCAGATGACATGATACTCTATATGGAAAACCCTAAAGATTCCATCAAAAAACTGCTAGAACTGATTCACGAATTCAGCAAAGTTGCAGGATATAAAATCAATGCACAGAAATCGGTTGCATCCTATACACCAACAATGAAGCAACAGAAAGAGAAATCAAGGAATCAATCCCATTTACAATTGCACCAAAACCCATAAAATACCTAGGAATAAATCAAACCAAAGAGGTGAAAAATCTATACACTGAAAACTACAGAAAGTTTATAAAAGAAGAAGACACACAAAAAAATGGAAAAAGATTCCATGCTCCCAGATAGGAAGAACAAATACTGTTGAAATGTCAATAGTACCCAAAGCAATCTACATATTCAATGTAACCCCTAACAAAATAACACCAGCATTCTTCACAGAGCTAGAACAAAGAATCCTAAAATTTGTATGGAATCAGAAAAGACCCTGATAGCCAAAGCAATCTTGAAAAAGAAAACCAAAGCAAGAGGCATCACAAGCCCAGACTTCAAGCTGTGTTACAAAGCTGTAATCATCAAGACAGTATGGTACTGGCACAAGAATAGACACTGAGATCAATGGAACAGAATAGAGAACCCAGGAATGGACCAACATATGGCCAACTAATCTTTGACAAAGCAGCAAAGAATATTCAGTGGAATAAAGACGGTCTCTTCAGCAAGTGGTGCTGGGAAAACTGGACAGCGACATGCAGAAAAATGAGCCTGTGCCACTTTCTTACACCATACACAGAAATAGAATGGATGAAAGACCAAAATGTGAGATAGGAAGCCATCAAAATCCTCAAGGAGAAAGCAGGCAAAAACCTTTCTGACCTTGGCCACAGCAACTTCTTACTCAACACATCTCTGGAGGCAAGGGAAACAAAAGTAAAAATGAACTATTGGGACCTCATCAAAATAAAAAGCTTCTGCACAGTGAAGGAAACAATCAGCAAAACTAAAAGGCAACCGACAGAATGGGAGAAGATATTTGCAAATGACATATCAGATAAAGGGTTAGTATCCAAAATCTATAAAGAA
This sequence comes from Felis catus, assembly GCF_018350175.1. NCBI lineage: Eukaryota > Metazoa > Chordata > Mammalia > Carnivora > Felidae > Felis > Felis catus. The sequence goes on from NC_058370.1 coordinate 90,332,830, forward strand.
CTCAAACTCAACACCCACAAAGCAAATAATCCAGCAAAGAAATGGGCAAAAGACATGAATAGACACTTCTCCAAAGAAGACATCCAGATGGCCAACCGACACATGAAAAAATGCTCAACATCATTCATCATCAGGGAAATACAAATCAAAACCACAATGAGATACCACCTTATACCTGTCAGAATGGCTAACATTAACAACTCAGGCAAAAACAGATGTTGGCGAGGGTGTGGAGAAAGAGGATTTCTTTGGCACTGCTGGTGGGAATGTAAGCTGGTACAGCCACTCTGGAAAACAGTATGAAGGTTCCTCAAAAAATTAAAAATAGATCTACCCTACGACCCAGCAATTGCACTATTAGGTATTTATTGAAGGGATACAGGTGTGCTGTTTCCAAGGGGCACATACACCCCAATGTTTATAGCAGAGCTATTGATGATAGCCAAACTATGGAAAGAGCTCAACTGTCCGTGGATGGATGAATGGATGAAGATGTGGTATATACATACAATGGAATATTACTCTACAATCAAAAAGAATGAAATCTTGCCATTTGCAACTACGTGGATGGAATAAAGGGTATTATGTTAAGCGAAATTAGTCGGTCAGAGAAAGACAGTATCATGTGAATTCACTCATATGAGGACTTTAAGACACAGAACAGATGAACATATGGGAAGGGAAGCAAAAATAATATAAAAATAGGGAGGGGGACAAGACAGAAGAGACTCTTAAATGTGGAGAACAAACAGAGTGTTACTGGAGGGGTTGTGGAAGGGGGGATGGGCTAAATGGGTAAGGGGCATTAAGGAATCTACCCCTGAAATCATTGTTGCACTATATGCTAACTAACTTGGATGTAAATTAAAAAAGAAAGAAAGAAAGAAAGAAAGAAAGAAAGAAAGAAAGAAAGAAAGAAAGAAAGAAAGAAAGAAAGAAAGAAAGAAAGAAAGAAAACTACTAGAACTGATCAATGAATTCAGTTAGGTCACAGGATACAAAATCAATATACAGAAATCTGGTGATTTCTATAAACTATAATGAAATAGCAGAAAGAGAAATTAAGAAAACAATTCCAGGTGCCTGGGTAGTTCAGTGGGTTGAGCATCTGACTTTGGCTTACATTATGATCTTGTGGTTCATGAGTTTGAGCCCCACATCGGGCTCTGTGCTGACAGCTCAGAGTCTGGAGCCTGATTCGGATTCTGTGCCTCCCTCTCTCTCTGCTCCTCACCTTCTCATGCTCTCTCTCTCTCAAAAATAAATAAAAACATTAAAAATTTTTTTAAAAAGAAAGAAAACAATCCCATTTACAACTGCACTCAATATAATAAAATAGCTAGGAATAAACTTAACCAAAGAAGTGAAAGACCTGTACTCTGAAAACTATAAAATGGTGCTGAAAGAAACTGAAGAGGGCACAAAAGAAATAGACATTCCATGCTCATGGATTGGGAGAACAAATATTGTTAAAAGGGCCATATTGTTATAAAGCAATCTACAGATTTAATGCCATCTCTATCAAAATACCAACAGCATTTTTCACAGAACTAGAACAAATAATCCTAAAGTTTGTATGGAACCACAAAGGACCCCAGATAGCCAAAGCAATCTTGGAAAATAAAAACAAAGGTGGAGGCATCACAATTCCGGACTTCAAGCTGTATTACAAAGCTGTAGTGATCAAGATAGTATGGTACTGGCACAAAAACAGACACATAGATCAATGGAACAGCATAGGAAGCCCTGAAATAAACCTACAATTATATAGTTGATTAGTCTTTGACAAAGGACAGAAAAATATACAGTGGGAAAAAGGCAGCCTCTTCAACAAATAGTGTTGGGAAAACTGCATAGCTACCTACAAAAGAATGAAACTGGACCACTTTCTTATACCATACACAAAGAAACCCTCAACATGGATTAAGGACCTAAATGTGAGACCTGTAACCCTAAAAATCCTTGGAGAGTATAGGCAGTAATTTCTGACATCAGCCATAGCAACATTTTTCTAGATTTGTCTCCTGAGGCAAGGGAAATAAAAGCAAAATTAGGGGCGCCTGGGTGGCGCAGTCGGTTAAGCGTCCGACTTCAGCCAGGTCACGATCTCGCGGTCCGGGAGTTCGAGCCCCGCGCCGGGCTCTGGGCTGATGGCTCAGAGCCTGGAGCCTGTTTCCGATTCTGTGTCTCCCTCTCTCTCTGCCCCTCCCCCGTTCATGCTCTGTCTCTCTCTGTCCTAAAAATAAATAAACGTTGAAAAAAAAATTAAAAAAAAAAAAGCAAAATTAGGGGCATCTGGGTGGCTCAGTTGGCTAAGCATCTGACTTCAGCTCAGGTCATGCTCTCACTGTTCATGAGTTCGAGCCCCGCATCAGGCTCTGTGCTGACAGTGTGGAACCTGCTTGGGATTCTCATTCTCTCTCTCTCTCTCTCTCTCTCTCTCTCTCTCTCCCTGCCCCTCCCCTGCTCACACACTCTGCCTGTCTCAAAATAAATAAACGTAAAAGAATAAAATCTTAAAAAAATTAAAAAATAAAAGCAAAAATAAACTATTGGGACTACATGAAAATAGAAACCTTCTTCACAGTGAAGGAAATAATCAACAAAACTAAAAGACAGCCTACGGAATGGGAGAAGATATTTGCAAATGACATATCCCATAAGAGGTTAGTATCCAAAATATATAAAGAACTGCTACAACTTAATACCAAAAAAACAAATAATCCAATTAAAAAACTGAAGACATGAACAGACATTTCTCCAAATAAGCCAACAGACACATGAAAAGGTACTCATCATCAGAGAAATCAAAACCACAATGATATATCACCTCACACCTCTCAGAATAGATCAAATCAAAAACACAAGAAACAACAAGTGCTGGCGATGATGTGGAGAAAAAAGAACCCTCATGGATGCACTGTTGGTGGGAATGCAAACTGGTGCAGCCACTGTAGAAAACAGTATGGATTTTAAATAATTAATTAAAAATAGGGGATGCTTGGCTGGCTCAGTCAGTAGAGACATGTGACTCTTGATCTCAGGGTCACGAATTCGAGCCCCATGTTGGGCCTAGAGCTTACTTAAAAAATTTTTTTTAAATACAATCACTATATGACCCAGTAATTCCGCTACTGGGTATTTACCCAATGAATATGAAAACACTAATTTGAAAAGATGTATGCACACCTGTGCTGACTTCAGAATTATTTAAAGTAGCCAAATTAAGGAAGCAGCCCAAGTGTCTATCGATAGATGAATGAATAAAGAAGAGGTGGTATTGGGATACAGAAGTGCTATTTCTAAGGGACACATGCACCCCCATGTTTATAGCAGCACTATCAACAATAGCCGAAGTATGGAAAGAGCCCAAATGTCTCTCGATGGATGAATGGATAAAGAAGATGTGGTGTATATATATATACAATGCAGTGTTACTTGGCAACCAAAAAGAATGAAATCTTGCCATTTGCAACTACGTGGATGGAACTGGAGGGTATTATGCTAAGTGAAATTAGTCAGAGAAAGACAAAAATCATATGACTTCAATCATATGAGGACTTTAAGAGACAAAACAGATGAACATAAGGGAAGGGAAACAAAAATAATATAAAAACAAAGGGGGGGACAAAGCAGAAGAGACTCATAAATATGGAGAACAAACAGGTTACTGGAGGGGTTGGGGGGGGTATGGGCTAACTGGGTAAGGGGCATTAAGGAATCTACTCCTGAAATCACTGTTTCACTATATGCTAATTTGGATGAAAATTTTAAAAAATAAAAAATTAAATTAAAAAAAGGTGATACACACACACACACACACACACACACACACACACACGCACAATGGAATATTATTCAGCCATAAAAAAGAATGAAATCTTGCCATTTGCAACAATGTGGGTGAATCTAGAGAATATAATGCTAAGTGAAATTAGAGAAACAAATACCATATGATTTCACTCATACATGGAATTTAAGAAATAAAACAAAGAAAAAAAGAGACAAACCAAAAAACAGACTCTTAACTAGAAAGAACAAGCTGATGGTTATCACACTGGAGGTGGGACAGAGGAGAGAATCAAGAAATAGTTGAAGGTAATGTACAGGGTTATTGAATAACTATGAGTTTTAATTTGTAATACCATATCAATATTGGTTCATTAACTGTAACAAATACACCACATTAAACTGTTAAGAGTAGGGGAAACGTGTGGGATATATAGAAACTCAATTTTTCTGTAAATCTAAAATAGTTCGAAAAAGTGATGTAAACTGTCCTAAAAACTTTATTTAAAAGTTTATTTTTAAAAAAGCTAAGATTATTACTTGAACTTCACTTGTTCTCACTTTTTACTCTTTCATCCATTTGCTGGTTATTCGGCTCCCGGGAGGAACTTTGTGTTTTTATAACTGCTGGGGACGTGCCCCAGCTCCCTGAGGCAAGAGAAGGTTACAGACGCTTGGGTTCTGAATAAATCGTGTTTGAATGAAGGTCAACATGATTGAAGGAACTGGCATCTTTTAGTTGTACCCTCTTATCTGCCTGTCTTTAATAAACATTACACTTTTCTAAAACAAAACAAAACAAAATTAAAGTGCAAACATATTCTTTTAAATTCACGGTGTCAGGGTATCTTACTATGACCTGAGAAATGAGATCAATTTCCTGAAAGGAGATGCCTAGTGATCGACTTAATCCCACCAACATTATTAGAGCAAATCCATGTATAAAAGATGTCAAAAGTCAGGCTCATTCCGCACGGGGAGAATTGTAAGATATGGGTGGTGTGGCTTAAGGCTCTTTGGGTTGCAAGTAAGAAACCAACTTTGCTGACTCAAGCCAAAGGTTTCTGACTCCCAAATGGCACGTGCGGGGTGGGGGGGCGGCTTACCTTTTGGGCGGGAGGAAGCTCAGGGTAGCATCGTGGTGGAGCGCGGTGGTCCCAGGTGGCAGAGGCCTGGCTCCTTTTTCCTCTGATCCGAAGACCGGATTCCGCCTGGGGCAGGTGGGAGCCTGGCGGTGTGGGGGGAAGCATGGGTGCTCTCCCACTGTTCACCCCTTGGAATTAGGGGGCGGGGCAGCCACCCACCTCAGCGGGGTAGGGGCTGGAGGTGAGCTGGCAAACTGCCGCAGGCGCAGCAGCAACCTTCAAGGAGAGGGCAGGGCAGGCCTCACCCAGGTTTGGGGGCAGAGTTAAGGGGCTGGTCCTGATTCACGCGGCTCTAAGGAGGGCCGGGCGGTTCACTTCTGTATTTAACTGCCTGGTCTCTGCCTCATGGACCTGAGAGCGCTCCAGGTGTGAGTATTTTTAAACAGGTGGTTCTCGTTCGCAGCAGGGCTGAGAATCACCGTTTTCTTTATTCCCTAGTGGAGGCTTCCTCTTCACTCAGATTTGCCAATGCCCCGCGTGGCATCTCCCAGGCCATGTTTCCAACTTCCGTTTCTCCTAGATTGATTCTCTCCATATATCCTGACTTGAGTGCCCAGATCTGTTTGTCCAGAGCTTTCCACCAGCCATGAGCTTTTCTTTGGTATTTACTCACCCTTTCCGATTTGGATTTCCAAGAAAGAGAATTGGGATTCCTTCGCTCTTTGCCACCATCAAGAGTATGGGTGGGGCTTCGTGGCCCCAGGTCCCCTCCCAGGCTGCAGGCCAGCTCGACCCCAGGACTACTAGTTGGGTAGTGTAATAGGGGGAGAGAGGGGCACTACTCAGCCTTTGGGACTGAATGGGCCTGCGGGAGGGCTGGGGGAGGGGCAATGTCTCAGATTGATTTAGTGGTCAGCAAACACCTTTCTCAGGTTGCTTTGGATTTTTCCACTGGAAAATTGCACATGGTGGGGGTTGTTTGTTTGTTTTTTGTTTGTTTTTAAGTAGGCTCCACACCCAGGATGGGGCCCAACAGGAGGCTTGAACTCAGACCCTGAGATCAAGACCTGAGCTGAGATCAAGAGTGGGTCGTTTAACTGACATAGCCACCCAGGCACCCATGTACACTATTTTTAAAAGGACACTTGACTCAGAAAATGTACTATCTCAATTCAGCAATTTCCACAAGTAGCACTTGATCAAAAAGCGAAGAGTTGGCTGTATCAGATGCAATGTCGTACTCTGGCCACTCAGATTAAACAATTTCTCCTTGTGTAATCAGCTAAAAAGAGACTAAAAAGATTCCTCTCCCAACTTTCCTTTTGTCTTTTTTTTTTTTAAGCTTATTTATTTATTTTGAGAGAGAGAGAGAGAGTGAGAGCAGGGGAGGGGCAGAGAGAGAGAGAGAATCCCAAGTAGGCTCCACACTCAGCTCAGAGCCCGACTCAAGGCTCAAACTCATGAACCGTAAGATCACGACGCGAGCGGAAATCAAGAGTGGGAAGCTTAACTGACTAAAGCCACCCAGCCGCCCCTCCCAACTTCCTTTTTAGTTTTGGAGAAAGAACAACCGCAGGGAGGGGAGGGGAGCTACTTGAAAAAAGTTCTTGTTGCCAGGTTTGGGAGCAGACATGTGGAAGTGGTAGGCAGGGCTGACACATTTCTCTGGGCCTGAAGAGTTGCCTGGGGTGAAGCCAGGGAAGAGTCCAAGTTTCCTTGGTATCCCCAGCTTCCTAGCAGGCCTGTTAGGCCACATCGCCGTTCCCTCTGGTCAAGAATGTCTGTTGCTTGTCCTCAGCCTCTTCTTGGGAGAACAGAACCCCGCTTATTTCGGCGATTGCTCCTCTCCCCCCTCCAAACCAGAGTCCAGGGAGAGGCTGCCATGTCACATGACTCCTGGGTGGCTCCTGATTCAAGACGGGCCCATCAGAGGCATTCCCTGGCGTTCTTTGAACCGGAACTTGGAAGGAAGGTCTGCCTTTCTTGCGGCTAGGATGTGAAGTATAAAAATTAAGAGCTATCTATAGGCAGTGCAGTGAGTCATATACTGGCAGTATATGGTGAACACCAATCGACAATAAACATATCTAGGGGCGCCTGAGTGGCTCAGCCGGTTAAGCATCCGACTTTGGCTCAGGTCATGATCTCACGGTTCGTGAGTTCAAGTCCCTCATCGGGCTCTCTGCTGTCAGCACAGAACCTGCCTCAGATACTCTCTTCCTCTCTGCTCCTCCCCAACTCGTGCACACACTCTCTCTTAAAAATAAATAAAACAAGGGCGGTTGGCTGGCTCAGTCAGTTAAATGTCTGACTTCGACTCAGGTCATGATCTCACGGTGAGTTCAAAATTTTTTCAAAGAAAAAAAGTAAATAAAATATGTGTCTGTAATAAAGCTGATCTGCAGGGAGAAGCAAACAGGTGATGTGGAGACCCAGGGGTGTGGTATGTTCCTGACATTTAGCTGGACCCCATCCTTTCTGCAGTCTGGCTCTTCAACCTCTCCTTCAATATGTGAAACGCCCCAGTGTCCAGCCAGCAGTGCAAAAGCACACCAGTTAGCTATCGCCCTGTAGCTTACCCCAAAACTCAGTGACTTCAGACAACATTTATTATCTCATAGTTGCTGCTGGTCAAGAATTGGGAGTAGCTTAGCTGAGTGGTTCCGGCTCAAGCTGCAGTCAAGATGTCAGCTGGGGCGACAGTTGTCTGAAGGCTTAACTGTGACTGTGACTTGGAAGGACCCACTTCCAAGATGGCTTACCCAAATGGCTCTTGTTTTGGCAGGTTTGGTTCCCTGCTGCCTATTGGCAGGCCCGCTTCATTGGCTGTTGGTGAGAGGCCTCGGTTCCTCACGTGGACCTCCCCGCAGGCTGCTTGGGTGTTGTCACAACATGGCGGCTCCCTTCCCCCAGAGTGAGCAACTGAAGAGAGGGCAAGGAGGAAGCCGCAGTGCCTCTTATGACCTAGTCTCTGAAGCTGCACCTTGTCATTTCTGCTTTTTTCTGTTCTTTAGAAGCTGATCCCTTTGTCCAGCCCACCCTCAATCAGGCTCCACACAAGTAACCAACATGTATCTAATTCTGTGATCTCTCAGTTCTCCCTGAGCACTATCTTCTTCTGGTCTCTGAGACTCCATTCTTTTTTTTTTTTTTTTCTTTTCCATGTTAATTTATTTTTGAGAGAGACAGAGAGACAGAGAGACAGAAGCACTATCTTCTTCTGGTCTCTGGGACTCCATTCTTTTTTTTTTTTTTTTTCTTTTCCATGTTAATTTATTTTTGAGAGAGAGAGAGAGACAGAGAGACAGAAGCACTATCTTCTTCTGGTCTCTGGGACTCCATTCTTTTTTTTTTTCTTTTTCATGTTTATTTTTGAGAGAGAGACAGAGAGACAGAGCATGAGCAGGGGAGGGGCAGAGAGAGAGGGAGACCCAGAATCTGAAGCAGGCTCCAGGCTCCGAGCTGTCAGCACAGAGCCCAATGCAGGGCTCGAACTCATCAACCGTGAGATCACGACCTGAGCCGAAGTCGGACGCTTCACCGACTGAGCCACCCAGGCGCCCCTGTGGGACTCCATTCTTAGGCTTTTCCTTATTACGCTACCTAAAAACACCTCTTTCAGAGGTGCCTCTGGTCCTCAGTTCTGTTTCATCCTGGCTTCTCAGCCATTATACAACTGAGTACATGTATTCCATGTAAAAGGTGGTTCTTCTTTGGCAGGACACCAATCCCTCCCCCATACTGTGGAGAAAGAGAATATTTTTAAACCAGAAAATGGGGGCATGGTATATGAACAGAATATTTAAAATTTGTGCTGCTCCAAAACTGAGGCCCAAGGTTGTTTTAACTACATACTTTCATTTCTTAGGGATCTTCAGAAATGACAGTGAACACTGGTTTCCCTGGTGGGCAGCTCCCTGAAAGATAAAGAAGGTGGCTGAGGAAGGAGCAGATGGTCAACTTGCTATCACCATGGTGACCGGGGTGCCGAGGACTGGGAGAGGCAGTGGACGTAGTCTCTCGGAAAGCCGTCCGGGAGGGAAGTGGGGGTGGGAAGGCAGGAGCCACACTGTGAGGGCGGGTGAACACAGTAGGGCTCTCGGTTGCAAGTGACAGACACTGACCAGGCCGACGTGAACAGTGAAGAATTTAGTGAAAGGACATGGGACAATCACAGAAATTCTGGGAACGCTGGTGAACCAGCTTTTGAAAAGGGGCAGGGGCAGGAACAGGAAGGCTCCGTTACCAGGGCCCATATCCCGCTGCAGACCCAGACACCGTGCCCGCCACCATGGACTCGAGAGACAGCGGCTTGTAGTGCTCTGTGGCTGCCAGTACCCAGAGTACCAGATACGGCAGCCACAGCGGCTGGAGTGGATGTGCCGCTACCCCTGCTTCTTGGCTCACTTGCTCCCAATTCAAAGTCCAGATCTATCTGATGGGCTGAGTCTAGACCACCGACCTGTGCCCATTTACAAGGGAGCCAGGAAGCCAAACCTTTTCCGCTTCTGTTGTGGGAGATGGGCCGCACCTCCCTCCGGGATGCAAAGGGTGGGGGAATCTTCAAACAGGAAGAAGACCTTGATCCTGGCATCCCGGACTCCTCAGAGCCCACTCCAGGGAGTAAGAAATGGAAGGCCTAAGATCATTCTTGTAAGAAGTTTGGAGGGGAAGGGAAAGAGAGCATTAAACTGAAGGAATAGCAAAACCAAAGGATTTTTTTTCTTTCCTTTTTTTCTTTCCTTTTTGGTAAGATTAAGGGGCCTTAACAGCAGTGTCCTAGAGGAGCAGCTTCATAGAGAAGAAATAAGAAAGTTTCTTGACACGAGAGAATTAGCTGGCACTCCATTCCGCCTCTGTAGCAGCTGGACAGAACTGTCCAAGGACGAGACCACTTTGGATAAAAGGACATTGCCTCTGAAACAAAGGAACTAGACGCGTCACCAATGACTCTTCAAAAGTTTCAGTTGTCTGTTGCCTTTAATTAATCTCTAAATAGAGAACATATTCTTCTATAATTATAATATGCAAATGTCTATGAACAAAATAGATAATTTTTTTGGCAAATGCCTAGGAAAGAATGGTGTCAGCCAAGTTCATCCAAGGTTTTAAGCAGCAGCATCTACACAGTCAGGATGTGGTCAGTGTTTGGGAACGGAGGTAAATATCCGCAATCCATGCATCCCTTTGATTTCTTCTTTTAGTGCCTAAGTAAGTAGAAAAGCATCACTGTTTGTTTTGCATTTGACATTGAATACATTAAGTCTCTGTGAGAATAGTTGCGTATAGCTCTGTGTTTGTAGGAGGCTTTGTCTAAACAGTTTTTACCTTTTTAAAAAAAGTTTTTTTATTTTTTTGAATATCCAATGAGGCTCAAAAATCAAAAGTTATAGAAGGCATACAGTGAAGTTTCCCCCACACCTGTCCTCCACACACCCCCCCCATTCCCACCTCCATCCCCAAATAGAGAACCCTTATTAATTTCTTGTGTGTCTTTGCAACGATTGAAAAATGCATGTTTAGGCTACTATGAATATATATCCACCCAGCTGCCTTTTAATAGCACAAATGGTAGCATTTCAAACACATTGTTCTATACTTCCCCTTCTCCACTAGCCACTAGAGATCTTAATTATGTACTGCTGGTAGACCTACCAATTTGCATTTAGGTGGCTATGCGCCTCTGGCCCAGCCCGATAGGTCCAGGGGCAACACGTGACCCGAACTGAACCAATCAGAATCTCTGCTGGGATTTTTCAGTGTGGAGCCAGTCTTTTGAGTCACTCTACTTGAACAACGTCAATTGGAGATGGCTGGGGGCCATGTTCTCCAACAAGAGAAAGCCTGGGGCACCTGGGTGGCTCAGTTGGCATCCGACTTCAGCTCAGGTCATGATCTTAGGGTCCATGAGTTTGATCCCCACCTTGGGCCATGGGCTGAGAGCTCGGACCCTGGAGCCTGCTTTGGATTCTGTGTCTCCCTCTTGCTCTCTGCCCCTCCCCTGCTCGCACTCTGTCTCTCTCAAAAATAAATAAACATTAAAAAAAAAGCAAGCAAGCAAGCAAGCAAGCCTGTCTCCAATAGGAGAAAATGAGGCCAACACACAGAAGCCAAAAGCTCAGAGGAGAGAGAGTACAAGCAGATGAACTTGTTTAAGACCCTGAATTTAGATATGTCAGAAACCAGATAAATTAATTACATGGGCCAATTAATTCCCTTTGTTTGCTTTTGCTAGTTTACACGAAAAAAATTCTTAACATGTGCAGTCAGGTTTATAGTCAGAAGGATCCTTAGAGAGAATCTGGTCCCATCCCTTTCTCTGATAAAAAAGAAATAGAATCTATCCCCTGTCAAAATTCAGCAAGCAAATAACAGAATTAGGACCTGAGCCCAATGTCCTGGCCACTCCTGGTTTCCCTGGGGCTCCTGGCCAGCCCTGATGCTGGAAGCTCATCTGTGCTGGGAGCCAATGAACTGCCCTACCACCTGTGCATTCACACACAACCCCCTCAGCTCTGCAGACAACAGAAATGTCCCCGGGGGAAAAAGCTTCCTGTGATCACTGGGGGAAGGGAACACAGACCCCTGGGTCACAAGCTCTCTGCTTTCTGTAGGCACAGAGTACCCCTTAAAGGCTGTCCCTGACCATATTTGGGCTGCAACCTGGGCCACAATTCTAAAAGCCTCCTTGGCTAGGCGAGGGCCCAGCCACATTTTCACATGGAAGGCCCTGACCCCTCATGTCCTGTGCACTTACCCCTCTGAATGCCTTCCACCAACTCTCTTGCAGGCTTCTAAGGACCTGTGACCTAGGTAGGTCACTGTATCTCCCAGCTACAGAGGGCCTTAGAGATCACCTGGGTCACATCACAGTTGAGGGAACTGAGTCCCTGGTAGGGAAGGGACCTGGCCAAAGCCCCACAGTTTGTAAAATGTAGTTTGGGTACACATTTCTCAGCACCTGCTATTGTGCTGGGCTCACAGATGAAAATGTTGTAGACAACAATGATGATAATGGTGATGGCCATTGATGTTTACCGAGGGCTTACTAGTAAGGTGTCAGACGGTATTCTCAGAGCTCTACGTGTGCTTTACCACTAATTTTCAAAACAGTCCTTTGAGGTAGGTACTACTACTCTCCCCAGTGACAGATTAAAAAACTGAGGCATAGGGAGGTTGAGTAAGTTGCTCAAGGTCACACAGCTAGAAAGCAGCAGAGCCCAGATGTGTAATGTGGGCAGACGGACTCCAGAACCTGCATCCTTGACCACTTGTAACAGTGGCTCCCGGCCGGGAGATGCACTCAAATGAACAGGGCCCCTAGGAGTGCAGGCTCACCAGGCAGCCTGAGGAGTTTTGGGGACAAAACCCAAAGTCTAACCGGTTGGAGATGATTTGGGTCACTGAGGTCCTCCCTGTCTTGTCTTGGCTCCAACCCCTGACATCATGTGAGACTAGAAGCACTTCTGGGGGAGCAAAGTAGTTGTTCCACCCCAGACTTCCCAGGCAGACCAGCAGCACACCATATGGTCACGGATGCCCACATCCGAGGGAAAGGCTGGGCTCCGTGAGGAACCCAAAGATGGATCCCAAAGGGAACAGCCTACAAAGGGCTGACAGGGCCAAGGGACAGACGGCAGGGATGTAAGTATCCAGGACACAATGCAGAAAATATTGGAGTCAGAGGATGCAAGGGCATTCGCTCCCTGCCACGCAGGTAGGGGAGGCAGCATTTGAGCCGGGTGCAGGAGGGGAGGAAGGGAGCCCAGGCAGGAGGTCTGATCTTGGCAAAGGTCCAGATGCAAAGACAGAACGGTAGGCAGGGGCCAGGGAGGGTTCATTCAGAGAAGGGTGGGGAAAGGCCTGGAATAGCAGTCTGGAACACCAGAACTTGATATACAAGGAGCCACCGAGGGATTCTTATGACCAGAGCTGTGCTGTACAGAAATTAAACCAGCTCACAATGTACAAGACCTTCCAGAATGATTCAAACACACCTGATGCAGGGGAGGGGGCAAGTTTACAGATATAGGCCCAGGGTCAAGGCTGGTATAGATTCCAAGTAAAAGAAGCATAGAGAATGAATAAACCGGGCCTGGGTCTGGTTAAATCTGATGTTCCAGACCCCTAACATTATGTCACTGGGTCTGGGACAGCTAGAGCAATTCTCAATCATGCCATGCCTCAATTTGCCCATCTGTAAAGCAGTCAAAAGAAGTGCTAAAAAAATCTTCAAATCTACAAAAACATCTATTTTTACAAAATACATTTAATATGTGTCAATAACAGTAAACACCTGCAGCATCATCCAAGGAAATATACAAGGAAACTATCGGGAGGCTTGTTTTCAATTCTGAGTAAAATTCCTATTTGCCCACAGTCTGATTCCAGGTAGTTCCAGATTATGTTTTGCTCAGGTCCTGAATGCTCTTTGCATGAGTGCGGCATTGTAGTATTTGTTCCTAGGACTAACAGTTAAATACCCTCCCCACTCGTCAGGCCCTCTCAAGATGCTGGAGATCAACGGCAAAGGAGCCTTGTTGCTTGTACTGACCTGATTTACCATCTGGTGCTGCTGGACAGTTCTCTTCTCCTTAAATTCTTCTGACTCGATCTGGATTTCATACATAGCCCCACAGCCTCCTGAAATAAACATGACTCAAAAGTGTTTCAATTATTAACTTACGGTAGCCACAGTCCCATATGTCCTTAGAGTACCGTACAGTCCAAAGAAGGTCTGAAATGTTATTGTTCAGCAGAAAGTTGCTAAGACTGTTAGGAAAACATCATGGCTTCTAACCTGACCACACCCTCCCCGCAGGCTGCCTTGATCCAAAACGTGCTGTTCCTTTTTCAAGGCAGTTGCACTGCCCAGGATGATTACTTGTGGGGTGCGAAAGATAAGGCACAAAGCGTGGAAAACCTAGGAAATGTAGGTTTGCCTTGCATTTCTTTTTAATAGGCCAATAATCCCCAGGGAAGAGGATGGGAGAGACCGAAGTTCAGTGTTCAACCTTCCTAAGCACCAGCAAAAAAGTATTTTTAAAAATGCAAAAAATACACGAAAGTTTGGCTTGAAAACTGTGTAATACTAACCAAAAGAAAAGAAAGGAGTGGAAGCATGAGAGAGACAGGGACTAATGGCAACATGCTGCCCGAGCAGGAAACAACATGGGCAGGAAGGAAAACGTCCCGTGCTGTTAACACCCGGCCGTTTTATGAGAAGTGCAATTTACTCAACGGGCTTTATGTGTACTAGGAGTCCAAGCTTTGGTTAACCTAGCTTCCCAGCCTTCCCCACTCTGTTCAGGGCTAGGCAGAGCCAGACTGAAGGTCAGGTTCCAGCTCTGCCTGACCTGGGCCTGGGGCAGGTATAGGACCGGTGACGTCAAGGCCTCGGCGATGCCCTGGGACACTGCAGAGAGCTCACCAACGGATCTTTGGATTGATTGATTTTTCTACACTTCTGAATAAAAACTATTTTCTAAACTTTCGCCCAATCCTTGCAGATGTTACGTTCTCAGAGAAGCCAGCGGCCTCACAGCAATGCTGGGCGGCAAAGACATGTCTGGGTGTGGGGAGACGCAGGTCCACGCCCACCTTACTACCTCCACTAGGCTGCTCCACAAGTGTCTGGAGAAAGGCCCCATCTTCCTTTTGTGCGCAAGTCGCCTCCCCAGCCTCCTCCTAACGCGCAGCCAGCCTGAACTTCTCAGGTGCCAGTGGCATCTGAGAAAGGGCCTGGCTGGGGCTGGTAACTGGGCTCAGGACAGAGTCTACCCGTGTCCTGGTGCTGGTTCCAGCTCTGCCACCTCCTCCCTGCGAGGGGCTGGGCGGGGTCTTTGGCCTTTCCGGGCTCGGCTCCTCGTGGGGAAAGTGAGGAAGTTATTGTCAAAAGGATAAAATCCTTCTGGGGTCCTCTCCAGACCTGATATGCTAGGGTGTCAGAAGAATGCAGAGAAATTAAAGTCATGTCCTTCTCAAAGTCAAATTAAAGACTGTGGACCTGAGGGGTGCCTGGGTGGCTCAGTTGATTAGGCATCTGACTCTCGATTTCGGCTCAGGTCACGATCTCACTGTTCATGAGTTCAAGCCCTGCATTGGGCTCTGCCCTGATGGTGCCAAGCCTGCTTGGGATTCTGCCTCTCTCTTTCTCTCCCTCCCCTGCTTGCTCTCTATCTCTGTCAAAATAAATAAAAATAAACTTAAAGAAAAAAAGACTGTGGACCGAAGTTCCAGGGTGACGGAGAGGGACCACATCTGAGCCGGGCCAGGCTGGCAACCAGGAGTCCTCCCAGCTGGGCCTTATCCCCTCACACAGTTTCCCTCTGACGCGTCCACAGCCCCACCTCCACCCCATCAGCTGGGAGAGCCAGAATTCCACCTCTCCAACAGCCACACATATTGAAAAGCCACTGACGACAAGTTCGCTCTGCCAAGCCCCCTGCCCTCTACCCCTCCAGAGGGCAAAATCCTACCAAACCCTGTGGGAAAGATGAGAGAAAATCTTGCCTGAAATGTCGGTGACCTTGATAGCTGTAGCTCGAGGAAACTTTTCTTTGAGAATTTGGGTTACTTTGAGCTCCCCCTCAGTCTGCGAGGCAAACATCCGCTGGGCGCAGTGGAGAAGAGGAAGCTGCCACACAACAAAGAAGTCATGGCTGAGCAAGATGATGCCACCCCCAGTCCGGCCCAGGCCACTATGCAGGCCCCACCCACCATTGCCCTGCCAGCCAGGGCCCCGGGCCCCCGCCAGCATGACCACGGGCTACATCAGAGGGGCTGCATGGTGTCAGATGTCCGCATAAGCTCCCCAGAACACAGAATAAACTTCTAGGGGAGTAAGTGGAGGTGGGGAGTGGAATTGTAAATAACTCGCTTTGACTCCAGAGACCAAACTCAATAGATACTAAACTCTTCATGATACTGCTGTGAGAGAGACACTGTCATGATTTCAGTTTTAGAGGTGAGGAAACTGAGGCACTAAGGAAAGAGTGCCACGGTTGGATCTATTAGATCCAGAGCCTGGAGAGGCCAGGCAGCAGGCCTCAGATGTGCCTCACTATGCCAGCATGCCACTGACCATGCACTGGTGAGACCAAATGCCACCTATCCCATAGGCCTGGTCAACATTCCACACCCTCCTGTGGGATGTGGCCTTGCTCACTAAGCCAACCACACTTTGTGACGCATACTAATTCTTACTGGAAAGAAGGAGCAGAATTCTATTAAGTGATCTGAAGGAAAAACATTTTTACATTATTTACTATTGGCAGCAACACTCTCCCTACCCCCCGGACGGCTACCATAGGGAGCCAGTGCATCTGATGCATCAGATGGGAACATGTCTCAACCCTAAGGGGAGAAGGAGCAAAAAGCCAGGTCTGCACCCCCTTGGCTGGGTTGAGTACATGCTGAAAGGGAGACTGAAAATACAGCATGGCGGCCAAAGTAACCGGCACAAAACAATGCCTTTTGAAGCTAGTCTGGAAAGGTGCCCAGATAAGAGGCATTACAAAGGGCCTGGGATTGGAGGGGGATGGCAGGTGGGATACGTGAGTGCTGTTCATCCAGTGCTGGTGCTGAAGGTGCCATCCCTTCACCTGTCAGTCCTGCCCACCCTCAGGCCTTTCCTGATGGCCCAGAGCAGGGTCCTGTGTTAGAGAATCTGGAAGCACCTTCCTTAAAATGACCTGTGCACTGGTTTTCATCAGCTCATTTCAAAGGCCAAGACTGAGTCTGTCCTGTTACTGCAGCCTTCCAAACCTGGGCCAGGGCAGGCTCTCAGGAGGACTTGGGTATGGATGGGAGGATGAATGAACAAACGGATTAGTGGAATGTGCACACCATTCAGGGCATGCCTACTCGCACCTGCAAAGAAGTCTCGATTCTAGCAGGCAGTTGAAATACAGGTCAGAAGAAAGATCTGGAGTGAGACTGAGTGGAGGGACAGAAACTTGGTGTTGCAGGCCAGGCTAAGGTTGGGGTGGAGGAAGGAACAGAGAGAAGGAGACTTTTCTGAGGACAGAGCCTTGGGGGGCAAAGGCAGAGGTGGCAGGCAGAACCAATAATCGCTAAGGGGTGTAGGTGGCTAGCATTGCTGATTTTTTGGGGATAAGTCTTTCCTCCATTTTAGCTAATCTGTGGTCAGCGGCCTTTAAACGAGCAATCTGATGAAATCCCTAGAATTCTGACTGTCCACGCTGAAAGTCACCAGCTTTTTATACTTGGTGGAGGCGGGTTCAAAGGCAGCAGGAGAGAAGGAATAGGAGAGCAAAGTGGATGAAGTGAGGAAAGAATCAGAAACGAGAAAACTATAGAGCGCGTAGTGAGTGCCCTCTGCTGGGCTTCTACTCCGGACAAGTAGGATTTTGGAGAGGATTAAGGTCACAGAGGCTGGGAGGACTTGCCCAAAGTCCAGACACCTCACACTCTCCGGCACCCACTCCAGGACTCCCGGCTGTGGCATAGCTGTGACTGCTTTGTCTCTGGCTCAGTACTCAACACCGCTCTCTCGGTGCCCACCGGATTACCATTGTTTATGTGTCTGTTCCCCTCGCCCCCAACCTCCACCGGCTCTCAAGCTCCGCCAGCGTGCGCCAGGGTCTGACATTTCTCCGAAAGCCGGCCGCCCGGATCCACTGTGTGACCGAAACAACTAGGAATGAATGAGAGAAAGGAAGGGGGGAGGCCCCAGGGTCCAGCGCCGCGATCTCCCTGAGCCCGTCCTCGAGCTCCGGCCCCGGACGGCCCTGCGGCCCCTCCGCAGCTCCCACCCGTGAAGAGCAGCCCGGCCCCGCCCGCGCTCACCCCGCGGATCCCGCGGAGCAGAGACGCTGTCGTGGCCGGGCTCCACGCCGCCATGCCCGGCCGACGCGGCCCGCCGCCGGAGGTCGCCGCGTCCCCTGAAAGGCGCGGAGCCCCGGACCGGGAGTCGCCGCCGCGGGCGACGCCGCCCCCTGCCGCCCGGAGGCCGCGAGCCGCCCCAGTCCGGCCCCGTGCGCGTCCCGGGGACACCTCCCCGGAACCAGCCGTTCGGCGCGCTCGCGCCCCTCCCCGGCCGGGTCCGCCCCGTGCTGCTCCAGCCTCCCGGGCCCGTTCCACCACCGACGGGCCCTTCTTGCCCAGCCTGGAGACGCCCGGTGTTCTCGACCCTCGGTTCTGAGCTGCCCTCACTCCTATGCCCCTCGCGCCCTAGGTGGGACACCTCCCTGTGTCCCCACCGCAACCTGGCTTCCAAACTGGGGAGTGTGGGTTTCTCCCTCCAGAACAGGGGGCCGTGGAGGGGTTTTAAGCAGGGGAGTCGTTTTTAGATTTGCGTTTTAGAAAGATCGCTCTGGGTCCGCGAAGAGGAGGGGCTGTAGGGGGCGGACTTTGGAAGCGAGGACAGAAATTCTGAGGCTACCGCGATGATCCAGGTGAGATTTGAGGTCTCAACGGGAGCTGGGGCAGCAGAGATGAAGGTCACTTGGGGAGGGAAGGGAATGGAGTGACTGGATTAGGCTGCGAGGGTGAGGAAGACGTCTGGCGTGGAGAGTGTAGTGGGTGGAGAAGGGCTAGGTTTGGGGTGAAGAGTGCGGACAAACACAGTTTTGAATTTGCCTGACTTCAAGGTGCCTGCAGGACACGGCCCTGCAGAGAAGTAGGCTGGAACCATAGACCGCGGGCTCCTGAGAATGTAGTGGAAGCTGTCTCCAGTGAGGATGGGTAAAATTATCCAGCAAACCTGCCCCACCTCTGGAGTAATTCAGACTGATGTCAAGGTCAAAATTCAACCAAGAGCTTTCTCTCTCTAGCAGTAATTGTTTGCAACATGTGGTCTGGTATACCCTGCAGGCTTTACTAGTTCTTTTTGCTATTGCCTTCTGGTCTATGCAATCAATCATGTTCAGCGTGGCACTTGGATGAGTTGGACGGACCTACAGTTGCTCTTTCAAGTGATCACCTAGATACGTACTTCAGTATTGAGTGTCTTCCATGCTTTGGGTCTCATAATTTCTCCTTTGGATTACTGTAATGACCTTTCTCACATTTTTTTGCTTGATTCCTTAAAAATCATGGTGGGTGGGATTAGGGATAATTTGCTAGTGTAATAAAAACTACCAAAACTATTTTTCCCAGCGGTGTGGTAGTGAACAAGCCTTTGCTCCTCAAACCTTGCGGTTCAAAGGAGGCCAAACTATCCCCAGCTCCGGGAGTAGCCATATGACCCAGATTTGGCCAATCAGACACGGATTTGTTTGGGTTGGTCACATGACCTGAGCCAGACCAGTGAGAGTTGGTGTACAGACTTGTCTGGAACTAAGAAATGGTCATTTACCACTGAGTTGCTAAACTGTTAAACAGCTGGCTGTCATCTTTGTAATCATGTGGGCAGTGCCCACTTTGGAAATGAAGTAGAGACAGTAGAGTCGGAGGGAGTCAAGCAGTGCCAGGAAGGAGCGCTGAAGTAATTTTAGTTGGCTTTGTCACTTGTAAGAGACCACGTTCAACTCACTGATTTCTATTTGAATTCCTCTTTCCTTTATTGAAAGTCAGTACTTTTGCTTATCTCCAACCTTCCTCTTCCTCATAATTTAACAATTGCTCACATTATATTTTGGACTGTCACTGCCCCAGCCAGTTTCCACCTGCTGTCAGGGTCCTCTGAAGTGCAAACCTGTCCATTATTTGCTGATCTCAAATCCTTCAGACTCTCTACCGCCTACTGGCAAAAACCCAAGGTCTTTTGGATGACTTAACCACTAACTGAAATCCACCCTGCAGTAATACTGGGTCGCTCGTACCTTTCTGTACAAGCCATGCTACATGTAAGCTTGGTTATGCCGTTACCCATCTTGGAAGCCAGTTCAAGCCTTGTCTTCTCCAGGGAGCCACCTCTGATTGCCACACAGTACACTTAAGGGCTCACAACTTGTGCATAACTTTTATTGCACATGTGGCCCTTGAGAACTATCAATTTCTGTAGGTGTCTGTTTTTCCAAATGATCCCTGAGCTCCATGACAGGATCTTGCTTTAGTCCTGTCAACCTGTCACCCAGCATGGCATGGGACAAAAAGTCCACGTGCTGATTACTGAACAGAGCTGACAGTGGCTTAGCCATTCTAGCTCCACAGTGTGAACTTGAACCATTTCAGGAACGGATTTGCAGAACCTCACAAATCTTGGGCTTCCAAATTAGTTCCAATTTAACATTTCAAGTATAACTTTTTAAGATAGAAGCAAATAAAAGGTCAGTTTTACTTTTACTATAAAGTATAACAGCTTTAGTCACAGGAAACGGGTGTATCCTTTCTGTGTCTTACTCTTTTTGCCCCGAACTTGAGATTCTCTAATCTTTACTTATATTGGTCCATAGTTACTCCCTGCTTTCATACTTCTAGTTACATCTGAGCTAACTGTAAAAAAACTCCTTCAGGAGGATCTCTCTGAATACATCTTTTTTACCTCATAGAGATGGTTTTAAATTGCAGTCACTTTGTTTTATAGAGCCTCCTAGCACTCATGAGCAAATAGAATTTTTACAGATGCACCCCAGAGAAACAGACTGGTCTCATTATGAACTAGCTATTTGAAGTCAGAGCATTTGTGCCACCATATGAAAAACAGTGAAAAATTCTTAGCATACCTCTAGTTACAACTCCCTTCCCCGGGTGGCTGTAAGGATTAAATAAGATAACCTGATGAAGGAGTCCCCTAAATAGGTAGGTTCCCCTAAAAAGTGGTACTCAAAATGCTCATCAGCCACGAGATAAAGAGCTTGGCCATAATTCTGAATCAATATTGTACTTCCTTCACGTAGCAAATACGCTACAAAAAATGTCAGTTGAGCTAAACAGTGTACCCAGACCCTTACATTCTAGTGAAAACTCCCTTATCTTTTCACAGAGCAGGAACAGAAAGTTCAGAGCAGGAGCCAGTCCACGCTTTCGGAACATCCAGCATCAATTTTACTATGAGCCCTAAACCTCCCAGTAAAATCCAGAAACTTCCCTAGCCTCTCTTGCAGCCAGGACAGATATATGTGACTGAAGATCTGCCAATCTGAGGCTTTTTTTTGTCGCCCATGTACATTTTTTATTAGGAAGACACACGAAAGGAAGATGGTTTTAGGCAAGGTCCTTTATTTTGGTCAGGGCTGTTGAATCTAGCTTTTGGGTCGTGCTGAGGCAGAGACTGACATCTAGTGGTCAGAAATAATGGTGTAGGCTATAGTGTCCATTCCAAGCCCTTTAGCAATGAGGCCCAAGGCATGATATAGACATTATTCTTGGCTGTGTAGCTTTGAAGCCCAACTCTGGCCCTCTCAAAGATTATTTGGGTTATTCTACTACTCATTTATAAAGTTTAAAACAGCTTTCCAACTTAGCCATTAGACACTCTTCCATTTTTGTGAGTGATTTTAATCCTACTACTGAACTATCAAAAAAAAAAAAAAAAATCCAAAACTGATTGATAGCTTCTCCATATCTCATACAAAATAGGAGTGTTAACCCATATTATTTAGCCACATTAACTTCCAAATTTTAACTCTAATCAAAAAATCAAAACAATTATAGCAGTGCTGTTTTGAATTAAAATTAGGCACCTGTAATTTGGACCTCTAAAAAGAACTCTAACAGTTCTCCTACAATAACAAAAACTGTCTGGAGTGGGCAGTGTCTTACAGATATGCTGAGCACTCAGCTCAAGTTCAGAAAATCAGCACTCCATTGCCTCCTCTTCCTTTTTCTCAATCTCACAACCAGGAATATGCAAAAGAGGTCCCAAGCTTGGGCTAGTTCAGGAGAAAGGAGACTACTAATTTCTTGTCTGGGATAGGTTTCAGCCACTGTAATGGTAGGCTTAGTTTGTTTCTTGGGGTGGGGCCCTGGTGTTACAGATATTTATTTAGGGACTTCCTTTTCCTCTAAGAGTTAAGGCAACAGTTTAGCTACTGAACGATAAGCAGAAGACAATCTCCCATAGAAGCAAAAATCTCAAGTTTCACATTTAAGTAGAAATGTGTGTTAAGACATACTTTAATCAGTCATTTCTTTCTTTTAATATATTTTATTCTGATGAAGTTACAAAAGTAGATACAAAATACTTTCTTTAAAAGTACAATTAACTGACTTAGAAAAATAGATAAAGCCCCTAAAGGTTTAAAAATACAACATAAATTTCCATGTAAAGAACATCCAAAAATATTTTAGATGGTAACCAAGACTAACTTATGCAAACTATTTTTGAAGTAGACCAAACATAGAACGTTCTATAAAAAACCTATATAGCATGCTGGTAATCCATTTGGATTTACAGAACACTTGTTTGGAATAGAATCTGAGAATGAGAGAAAACCCAAGTGAATTTCAATGCAGTTGCTTCAATAAAGTCACTGCTATCACATATAATATCATCCCCAAAAGCCTTTTATAGTCTGAAATACCAAAATCTAATGCAAACACACAAGGAAGACTGAGGGACAACTACTTTCCCTCTCTCACAGGATTCTACGATAGTAAAAACCAAATCCACTTACTGAACTGATTCCAGGAAGAAACAATGTCCCTCTTGAAGGTGCTCAGTGTTTGGGGTCTCAGCCAGCATTTCTCAGGCCAGAGTCGTGCCGCCAGGAGACAGCCTCCTGTAGCCAGGCGCTAACACCAGCACCCGGGCTGCTGCCGCTCAGAAACAAATTTCTAAGACTTGTACTCTTCGGGGCTGATTTGTTTATGCTGATGAGGTAATGATGTTATGTTTAGAAGCTCCACTTCTAGTATAACCCCACCACTCAGAGAAAGTCAACGGTATAATCAGAAAACCTCAACAATGTTTGCAAAAGTTAAAAAGCACCAGCAGACTGCTTCTCATGCCTCTGCACTACTAGCAAAGCTTTTGCTTTGTTATCAAAGTCATGGTGAATAAGTACAGATTTGCATTTCTCAAGCACACAGCTACAGAAGCTAGGGCTCTACAAGTCTTAAGATGAAGGAAATACTTTGTTAGCTGGTAGCCCTCTAAAAATCACTCTATTCACAGTCTGGAGCATAAAGGATACATTTGGCTATCAAAACAAAAACTGTAGTAATGAGGAAGTTTCAATATTTAAACAAAAACCTGCATATCATTGTCCAAAAGTTTTTTTAAAGGCCCAGAAACTAAAGCGCCACAGGACTACCTGCATAATTTAGCAAGCACTCTCCACCCCATGACTGTACC
This sequence comes from Felis catus, assembly GCF_018350175.1. Taxonomy (NCBI): domain Eukaryota; kingdom Metazoa; phylum Chordata; class Mammalia; order Carnivora; family Felidae; genus Felis; species Felis catus. The sequence goes on from NC_058370.1 coordinate 90,355,906, forward strand.
CAGGGGTGAGGAGCAGAAGACACTGACAGGAGGTGACCTCTGATTTGGGGGGGCAGGGGGTACGCTGTGGAACAGGCAGACACACTGGGCACAGGGAGATAAATCACAAGAGAGAAGGGTCCGAGACAGACTGATCTCTTCCAACTCTTCTCAAAGGCTGGCCCTCTAGGCCAATCAGGAAGGCATCAGCCTCTCCCCATTCTCGGGTCCTCTTGCCCTCCATTCCCTGACTTTAGATGTAAACAAAACAGCGTTAACTTAATGGTTAGGTGCATTGTTGGTTAAGCCTGATTAGCCTGGAAACTTGATAATGGTTTTTGTTGTGTTTTTTTTTTAAAAAGGACGTTCTGAGTCTTAAATTACCAACAAATTTTTTATTTATGTCTAGCATGTGACCATCTTTGGTTTGTTTTGGGAGTGAGTCATGACGAGAGGGGGGGATTCCTAGCACTGAAAATAAATGGAGAAAAGTGAGAACTCTTTTGTTTAGGAATCATGAAATATTAGAAATGATGCAAAGTACAACCCCAGCTGAGAAATATAATTTCATTCCTTGAAGACTTAATCAAAGCCAAAGTTGAGAGGCAGTAACGTTCTAGGCAGCATCTAGAAACCTGCTTTCTTGTTCATAAATGATCAACATAAACACACTGAACTTCTGACAGGGACCTTTGGATAAGCTTTAAACATGGATTGTGGAATGTTTCAGATGGCTTTTCTCTTTTTTTCATAAGGGACTAATTATCCCACTTTTAAACTCCTGAAACGATATATGGTTTCAGCCTAAAATAGATAAGATGTTTTGTTTCCTTTAAAATTCTGGATATGTGGGGGCACCTGGGTGGCTCAGTCCGTTGGGCATCTGACTTTGGCTCAGGTCATGATCTCACAGTTTGTGAGTTCGAGCCCCTCGTCCGGCTCTGTGCTGACAGCTTGGAGCCTGGAGCCTGCTTTGGATTCTGTGTCTCCCCCACCCCTGCTCATGCTCTGTCTCTATCTTTCAATAATGAATAAACATTAAAAAACAAAAATTAAAATTCTGGATATCTGGATATGAAGTTGAATTACTATAAAAATGGAGTAGCTAAGCAATTCTTCATACTTTAGTAGGACAATAAAAATAAATAACAACAGCAAAAAAAAAAAAACCCTAACAAATCTAACGTTTTATCAAAACCATCAAGGGAGTTGGTGAGTACTCTGCAAAAATCACGGCTCTGAAACCCAGAATGCAGACAAACTTAAAGCAGCGCCAGTCTGGCAGTCTTTAGTATACCCGTGCCCGGTACATTCTCAACAGGCAGCTGGAGTTTACTACATCCTAGAAACCTAACGGCTTTTATTTCACTAAAGGGGAAGATTCTTTTTATCCCAATAGAAGAATTTCAAGTTTTGACACAAAAACAATTAAAACAGGATTAAACCTATGGGGACTCAATCCATCCTTGGACTACGAACAGAATGAAGATTTTTTACTTATTCCTCCCATTTTGTTTCCCTTCAACACACACACACACACACACACACACACACACACAGCACACCAAACTAAGCTGTGTTATAAAATAAGATGTGTACACCTTCAAGGCTTTTTATTATGGTCTTCCTTAAGTTTTATCCTTATTGGGATAAAGATTAAGTATTTCTACACTACTCTTAATTAAGTCTCAAGTCACAACAAAAACATATAGAAGTAATTTTTTTTTTTTTTTAAAGGACACTCAAAAGAAAATAATCAAGTACTCTGAGTACTTTCTTCCATTCTCCTATCCAGAATTTCAAGGCCTCTGAAAAACAACATGAATGAAAATAGTGGTTCTGAGACCTAAATTTGTTATAATTTTTTGCAGTCTTTTTCTCAGCCAAAAGCTACCTATTCAAATTAATCTGAATGAAGCATTTCAAAATAAAAATGTAAAAGACTACCCTTACATGCCTTAAGAAAATTATCTGTGATATACACACTCCTAAAAATTTAGATAGGTTTATGTGAATAAAATCCCAAATAAAGATTAAAAAATAAAGTCATTTTAGAAATAACTCTGGTTACTCCCATACCAACCACACAGGTCATATGAGGATTTAAAATGCAATCATGAATTTTGAAAAAATAAACATATATATATATATATTCTTATCTATAAAAACACTAGCATACAAACTTCAAACTAAAAGGTTATCCAAAGTAACACACAAATGTTCTAAATCTTAAGGAAACTTAAAAATATCTCTTCTATGTGTAAATAAAAGCAGAATAAAACAGATCTGAATGCATTATTAGGTAATTTGCTCTGGAAACCTGTTAATAAATTATTGGTGGGAATTCTCAATAGTCATTATGCTACTACCCGAAGCACATTTTCTTCAGTAAAAGCATAAGTAAACTAATAGACTTTATGTTAGTCATCACATATTACAACCAAGTATGACTCTGACAATAACAGGAGTGGTCACACAGTGCCTCAGATTCAGCTGTGTCTTGAATTTCTCACTGAAGGATTAGGCCAACCTACCTTTGGGACAATTTTATCAGTAGACACAAACAACAGGTGTCTTTTTAATCCTGTTCTTTTAAAGTCTGTATCACTAGTCTATAACAGAGAGCAATGAGAGAGTTCTAGCAGATGAAGCAAGAGGGTAACTGTGTTCTAGAAGAAACATTTATCTGTCTTTCGATCCAAGCTTCTCAATTAATTCCTGAAGAGGTGCCAACTCACGCCTATCAATCAGATTAAACTCCTAAAAAAAGAGAAGAAAAGTAAAATTTAAAAACAAATCTAATATTAAAACTCTGCAAATATCAGAGAAGGGATTCCTAACCCTAGTTTTCTGAAATCCAAAAAATGATGAAATCATCTCTGTAAACTTTTTTTTTTTTTTTTTTTTTTTTGAGAGAGAGAGAATGTACTCACACCTGAGCAGGGAAGAGGGGCAGAGGGAAAAAGAGAGAATCCCAACCAGGGTTCCATACTCAGCGTGGAACCTGATGCGGGGCTCCATCCCAATGAACCTGAGATCATGACCTGAGCCAACCGACTGAGCCACCCACGCACCCCTGTAAACATTTTAAAATGGGATCATTTTTATTCATTTTTTTGAAATATAGGGGGACTGACTAAAAAAACAACTGTATATATCAGCATGATCTTCACTGAGTAAAACATTAAAATCAAAACTATATATATTTTTGCATTTACATGGAAATGATCTTAAAACTATACAATGAGTTTTTGATAGTGGCCATGAGCTTTTGATAGGGGCAGTGGATCTGTTGCTTTCATAGATCTATACCTACATCTATCTGGTGTCTGTCTATTCTATAGCTATACTACACCCCCACCCTCTATCTGTACCTATACATCTGTATCAGCACCTACACTATACCTATGACTATGCTGTGCAACAATCTCAGAAGGAAGACAGAGAAAAGCACAGTACATTCTCCTTTGTGTGGCACATATAACTGAAATACACAGGATCTACTATAAAACTACTGACTTTTCTACCAAAAAACAGTGTCTAGACAGATGTAGTTACATTTTGCATATAGAATTATCTATCTCTAAAGCTGCTTTAGTATCTTTTTCAAACAATGAATTGTTTTTATTTTTTAAATGTTCTTTTTTATATATTTTGAGAGCGAGTGGGAGAGGGGCAGAGAAGGAGGGAGAGAAAATCCCACTGACAGCACCTGATATGGGGCTCAACCCCACGGACTGTGACATCATGACCTGAGCCTAGATCAAGAGTCAGAAGGTTACACAACTGAGCCACCCAGGTGCCCCTCTTCTGATTTTTAAAAATTCCACTTCCAATTAAGGGCCCATAAATAATAGGCCACATCTCTGAAGGGGATGGTCCTTGAAGTTTCTAGCTGATGACTTCATAAGATTTGGCCTGAAATGGTACTTCTGGAAGGTTAAACCAAGACAGCGACTAACATGTTCTTCCAAAAGTCTCTCTTTCGGATATAGCCATCTCATGAAACAACCCAACTATCGACGTTTTCTCATAGTATCCCTTCACTCGGCAGTGGCGATGGAACAGGGGGGTACGGAAAGCTATCCTGGGTTTCCGGTGCTCTTTGTCACATCCTAACCAGAGACCCGGTGGGGGCAGCCAGAGGCAGAAGGCCCAAAATGGGGGGGAAGCTTTCTATGTCGCTCTGCACACCAATGAAGTAAACAACACGGAAAGGAGAAAAGAGAGAATTCTGCTTATACTTTCACTCTACGTCTATAAATTAGACAACTCAGTAAATTGCTCTTTATTAAAATTACCAATCAAATGAGTTCAAGACAAAGGACAAAGAAGTCAACACAGTTCAACTTACCTGAACAAAGAAGATAAAGTGCTTAAAGGAGGTGTTGAGGTGGGCCTCCTCTTGCAGCTGCATCACAGAATCAAAGTGCTGGTGATAAATATGGGCATAAACCCGGAACAGACGCTTTAGAATGGTCTTCGCCACAGACATAAAGTTTTTGGGAAACGGGACACCTGTAAGCAAATATATACGTACGTTTATACACATATCAATTGGTCTTTTAGCTAACAGTAGAAAGTTTAGAAACTGCCATATGCAACTCCAACACACAAACACACACATTCACAAATACAAGCCTATTTTCCAGATATTTTTTTAAAGGGCAAAGGGAAAAAAATCTCAAACAAATATATGAGGTATCCTCACATAGCATGCTTGTTCTGACTGCCTTAGACTAATAGGCACAGACATCAACCTATGATGTGCCGTTGAATCAAAGTTAAAATAAACATAATTTTAGCTATTTAACACTAGAGTTTCTTCCCAAGATTCAATGCAACAAGAATAAGTATTTTTACTATAAATAAAAACTTCTATTTTTGTAATTTGTAACTCTAAAAAATTTTTACACTCACACATGCACTCAATTAGGAATGAAAATTCCAAGAGAAAAAGGCATTATAATCTATGGTCTATAAATATTTTATCTTCTGAATTACTCTGAAAGACTAGTTTTTCTTCCTTAAATTAGGAGTCCCCAACTGTTTATCTTATCTTTTCAAAGTGCTATTTTCATTTTCCTATAGTACAAGACAGAGATACACTTCCTGAAAAGGAGAGGAAGGGCACCCTCACCATTTTGCAAAGAAAATGAACACTTCCTTAGAAATGAACTGAGAGATGGTTTGGTAATCTCCCTCCAAGCAGTGTAGGTGGGGATGTGTCTCAATTCCTGAGAATTCCAGCTGATAAGATCAAAGTCTTAGAAAACAGGGACAGGACAATACAGTGGCACGGAGAACAGTATATAAACATATAAGTCATCAGCTTCCAAAATAACCTAGATTAGACAGCCTTAATAAGCTATTCCACAGCACCACTCAAGAAACATTTTCCTTTCTTCAATCTTTCAGAAAACAAAGGTTAAAACACTTTCTCCTTTCATGCATTTTCTCAACCAGTCCATTTAATAGCCTGAAATTTAATGTCTTTTACTCTTTCAAGCTAATTTTTTTCATTTCTCCCACATCAGTCTTGGCTAACAACTTGCATTTTCATTTCGTTTTAAATTTTATTAATTTTTTTTCAAGGTAAGCTCTGCACCCAACATGGGGCTTGAACTCACAACCCTGAAATCAAGAGTCACACACTCTACTGATGGAGCCATCCAGGTGCCACTAACAACTTGCATTTTCAAACATAATCCTGGAGCTTGTGGGCATGTTTTTCTGGACTGGGTCTTGTACTCCCGTATTGAAGAGATGAATTTTTAAGTCAAACTCCTTTCTGAGAATTTACAAATATGCATCTTGCTAATAAAAGGAATAGTTAACAATTGGATGTATTAGTTCAAAATGAGTAATAAACAATTCTATCCAATAAGAATAAATAATCGGCAGAAAATGTGGATAACAGCCTAACCGAGGGGGGAAAAGATTCCAGAACATTAGGCTGAATTAATGAAGAATGGAAAGCTGAAAAAAGAGAATAAAGTTGTAACTATTCTTTATCTTCCATAAATGGGAAGATATTCTTTAATGAATAAAGAACTGTAAGTAATTTGTTTCAAACCAAGCCCTTTCCAAACTGAATTTAACAGAAACATTCAAGCACAGTCAATATACAATAAAGAATCAGTGAGATGGGAATGCAAACTGGTGCAGCCACTCTGGAAAACAGTATGGAGGTTCCTCAAAAAACTAAAAATAGAACTACCCTACGACCCAGCAATTGCACTACTAGGCATTTATCCAAGGGATACAGGTGTGCTGTTTCGAAGGGACACGTGCACCCCCATGTTTATAGCAGCACTATCAACAATAGCCAAAGTATGGAAAGAGCCCAAATGTCCATCGATGGATGAATGGATAAAGATGTGGTATATATATACAATGGAGTATTACTCGGCAATCAAAAAGAATGAAATCTTGCCATTTGCAACTACGTGGATGGAACCAGAGGGTATTACGCTATGCGAAATTAGTCAGAGAAAGACAAATATTATATGACTTCACTCATACGAGGACTCACTCGTATGAGACACAGAACAGATGAACGTAAGGAAAGGGAAGCAAAAATAATATAAAAACAGGGAGGGGGACAAAACAGAAGAGACTCATAAATATGGAGAACAAACTGAGGGTTACTGGAGGGGTTGTGGGACAGGGGATGGCCTAAATGGGGAGGGGCACTAAGGAATCTACGCCTGAAATCATTGTTGCACTATATGCTAACTAATTTGGATGTAAATTTTTAAAAATAAAAAATAAAATTAAAAAACAAAACAAAAAAAAGAATCGGCGAGAGAGGAAATAAAAGGTTTAATAATAAAATGGAAAAGTTGACCAACGGCAAACAGACCAGGTGTAACGTGATACATGCTTTCCCCTCAAAGAGCCACTGATTAGACTGCAGTAAGGAATCTGCCAGGGTCTGAATGTGTGTATCTCCTCAAAACTCCTATGTTGAAATCCTAACGCCCAGATGATGTTATTAGGAGGCAGGACTCTGGGAAGTGATTAGGTCACAAGCGCATAGCCCTCAGGAGTGGGATCGTGACCTTATAAAAGAGGCCCCAGAGAACTTTTGCTGACACCTTCCACTATATGAAGACTAGGTAAGAAGTCAGCAGCCTGAGACCCAAAAGTGGGCCTTCGCAAGGACCCAACTATGCTGGCACCCTGACCTTAGACTTCCAGCCTTTAGAACTGAAAAGTAACTTTTTGTTATTCATAAGCTATCTGATCTCTGGCATTTTTATTATTAGCAGCCAGAACAGATAAGAAAGAATCCAACCTGTTGTTCATAAGACACTCTTAAACTGAAAATGACAAGGAGTGATCTCATGAATAGTGAAGCCAAAATCTTAATCAAAATATTAGCAAATAAAAAATACGATTCCAGTAAAACATTAAAAATCTACATATACTGGAGAAAACCTTATGATGACCAACAACAGACACTGGGAAAATATCACAAAACTCAACAACCATACCTGAGTTTTAAAAATTCACACACCTCTAACCAAAAGCACGATTCCTGCTTAATGCTGAAGTACTAGAAGCACTTGCATCAAAGTAAGGAAACAAAAGGATGTCTGCCATCATCACCATTACTCAGCACTACTCTGGGGCAATTAGATAAGACTTATACAAGAAACACCCACATCAGAAAGGAAGAGGCAAAATTAGTATTATCTTAATGTGATTGCATACTTCAAAAATTCAAGAAAACCAACCAAAACAACTAAAATAATCAGAATCTGATGGTCAACTTATATAAAAATTTATATGAAAATCAACAGCTTTCCTATATACTAAACAATAACCATGTGGAAGGCAGGTATCAATTAAAAAAACACAAAATGTCTAGGGATAAACTTAAGAAACTTGAAAAATTAACAAAGTAAACTATAGAACTGCATAAGAGGAAGAAATAAAAGACATGAAGAAATGAAGAAATATATCTTGTTCTTGGGTAGAAAGACTCAGTATTGTCAAGAGAATAAGACTGCCTATATTAATCTACAACTTGAATGAAATAATAATCAAAATCTCATGAATATTTTTATTTTACCTTGCAAAAATGATTCTAAGTTCTTTGGAAGAACAAATATCCCAGAATAGCGGTGAATATTCTGAAAAAGAAGAGGAAGGAAGAGAGACTAGCCCTACAAGATGCTCAAAGATATATGGCCATGGTTATTAAAACAGTGTGGAATCCCTGTAGGAACAGATAAAGAGAATGAAAGACTCCAAATTATATGGCAATCTGGTGTGCACATAAATAATCTGGGGAGAAACGACACATGTATTTGATAAATGGTGTTGGACAAACTGATTAGCATTTATAACTGGAAAAAAATGGAGGGAGCCTTGAGAAAAAAATTTCTGGCAAGAACAAAGATTTAAACATAAAAACAAAACCACAAAAGTACTAAATGAAAAAGTGGACAAATATTTTTATAATCTTGAAATAGGGAAACCCTTTCTAATCATTGTACTAAAATCCATACATCATAAAGGAAAAGATCAGCAGGACAAAATAAGAAAGTTACATACAGCAAGAATACCTCACGAACAAAATAAGAAAAAGGCAACCTGGGGAAAAATACATATAACATATACAACGAGCTAATATCCTTACCACACAAAGAAATGGACAAAGGATAGAAACAGAAAATAATGATCAATAATCCAAATCAATATTTTTTTAAATACATTAAGTACATTAAGACAAATTTACCCAAATTGAAAAGAATAAAAACTGAGTAGCCAACAAGTAATAGTGAAAAAACACAGGCAGACACAAACACAACAGAAGGGATTTTGCATGTACAATCTTTTTGGAGAGGAATTTAGCAGTCTTTATTACTTTTTTTTTTTTTTAAAGTAACAGAGTATTAAAAAGAACACAACACATTTATCAGTTACAAAGAAAAACAGTTCAACATTATAACTTACCAATCTTGGAAGGAAAAAGAGTTTCATCATCAAGCTGATCCTGAACCCAAGTCATCAAATAGTCAATGTATTTTGGAGCAGAACATTTGATTGGCTTTTTAATATTGGTACCATCTGCCCAATGATATTCATATCTGGGGAGAAAAAGATTTTATTGATATGAGTTTTCAAAAACATTAACAAATCTACAACTTGTAATCAAAGTAGGCCCACAATTTCTCAGTAGACGTTACATACAACTTTATTAAATTACCTCTCAAGTTCTACTGAAGATTACTCAAAGTTCCCTACAGAATTATCCTGAAATATGAGCTATAATTGAAAGAGAAAAGGAGGATAATGTGGCAGCTGACAGTGCCAGAATGGATTTTTTTTTTTTAACACAGCCCTAGGAAAGATAAAGGAACTACACATTCCAGGCAGAGGGTGCTGAGGACTGGGTAAGAGACTGATGCATCCACCCCATTCTACAAGAGTTGGCCATGAAAGTATCAACATCAGAGTCAAGACAGTAAGACTGTTTCTTGGAGAGGGTAAGTAAAGAAACATCCTGAGGCATACATCTTTTCCTCTCTCCCTTTGCTGAGCTAGAATGATTAAGACTTCTGCAAAACTTCACTGTGTGAAGCATTTAAGCCATAGAGAAGTTTAATTAATAAAACTTAACACAAAATAAAAACATTCCTCCAAAATACTGTAATTAAAAATAGGACTATAAACTCATTGGAGACTTTTTTCCTTTATACCTGTAGCAAATTCAGGAAGGACAGTTTTTTCCCAAGGGGTAAATATCTCACTCAATACCATCTATCCTCACATAAAATGGCCAATTATTGGCAAAAAGACTGGAAAGAAACACACTAAAACATTAATCCCACCACACCTTGACTTAACATTATGGGTGATAAAGAGTTCCATGTTTCTTAATATTTCTTGAAATTTATTATAGTCAAATTTTCTATTTTTTATTTTTAAAGTTTATTTATTTATTTTGAGAGAGAGAGAGAGCGAGCGAGTGAGCGCACACACGCACACACCCACTCACAAGCTAGGGAGAGGCAGAGAAGGAGCGAGAGAATCCCAAGCAGACTCCAAGCTGACAGTACGCAGCCCAAGGCAGGGCTTGATCTCACAAACCCTGAGCCGAGATCAAGAGTCGGACGTTTAACCAACTGAGCCACCCACGTGCCTCTATAGTCAGACTTTTAAAACCTAGCATCTTTGAGCCAGATTAAAGCAGCACAATTTGCAAGTAATTAACATAAATTACACACAAGAAAAAATTGAACATTACTTACTATAATGCAATTAAATACTAAATACCACATACCAAAATATTTAATAACAAAAAGCTTATAGGGAAGTATTCGAGAACTCATAAAACTGAACTACTTTTACACAAGCAAAGAGATAAGAAAAACAAAAAAGCTTTATAATTTGATTTGCATCAATTAGCAGTTAGCTTTATTTAGTACTTCAAGTACCTATATAATAGGCAGTATATGTACCTTGGACCTGCAGACATGACTGGACAGCTTGCTTCAGTGCAGAATTCTGTAATAGTCCCATATAACATGTTGATCTGGTTGAAGAAATCCACAGCTGGAAAGATAAAAGGAAAATTGTGTTAAAATGTTTGTGCCAACACAGTAAAATATCAGACCTCTCAGTTGAAGAAAAATGGACAATGCCTTCAAGTTCTTGAATAAATCCCCAGGAGATTCAACAATCCAGAGGCACTGCAAATTCTCTTCTAAATTGCTTCTTCTCAAGTTGTTTACTTAACTTTAAAATTAACTTTATTATATATTCACTTTAATATACTAAGCTTTTACCCAGCATAGAAGAGCAGGAAAATAAAACATTAGCGGCAATTCTAACTTAATGGTGACTATTGGATCATTAGAATATATAATTTGATTATATCCAAAGGAATAGAAAAAATCTATTGCTTGCTATCAATCTGGACCAGACAATACCATTTGTGTTAGGAGAAAGTGTTGTGGAATATACTGTGAAGGAGAAGGTGTAGCAGCTATATTAATAAGCATTTGAAAATTCTTATAAAAAACCTGAAGCCTAGGGACACCTGGGTGGCTCAGTCGGTTGAGCATCTGACTTCGGCTCAGATCATGATCTCACGGTTTGTGAGTTTGAGCCTCAAACTGGGCTTGCTGCTGTCAGCTTGTCAGCATAAAGCTTGCTTCCGATCCTCTGTCCCCCTTTCTCTACCCCTCCCCCGCTTGCACTCTCCCAAAAATAAGTAAATATTTAAAAAAACAAAACAAACAAAAAAACAACCTGAAGCCTAACTCATGCTGAGGACATAAAAAGGACATGGGATAATATCCCTTGCCTCCGAGACTCCCAGCTAAGAGAAGGGATAAAATTGAAACAAAGAGTACAACATGTTAAGGGTTCAGAGAAAAGACAACATCTTGAAGGGCTGAGGTAGTCAGAGAGCACTTCCTACAGGAGCTTCAGCTAGGTATGGAACAAAATGGAGGAGGAAGGGGGTAAGTAATGAACTTATCTGAGTAAAATGTTCCTCTGCAAAGACACCCACATAAGCTTTGGAAAGTTTGAAAAAATGTTTCAGTTCCCTGTCTAAAGGAGTACCTAAAAACCAACTAGGGCTTTTCCAAGTTTCTTAAAAATCAAGTAGACAAAAAAGTTCTACCTTGTCAAAAGAATTTTTATATAAAACTCCCTCACTTATAAACCTTCCTCTTAATGAGTCATGTTTCTAAGAAAGTAATAGGCATTCAATATTCATTCAAAACAAACAGTATGCCCAGATGGTGTGCTGGCTTATTGGTCTAAAGCAGCTGTTCTCAAAATGTGGTCCGAGGATCCCTCCTAGTTTCAAGGGGCATCTGTGAGGTCAGAGCATTTCAATGGCTCTTTTCACACTCATCCTCTCAGAAGGCACAGTGGAGTTGTCCAGGGGCTCCTGATGTGAGGCATCACAACAGAATGAATGCAGAAGTGGACAGGACAACTCGGTTGTCTTCTATTAAGCCAAACATGAAAAGAGATTTCCAAACATGTAAAAACAATGCCATACTCATCACTAAAACTCAATTTGGAAAACAATCATTTTTCATAAAAATATATTCAGGTCAACATGCAGTGAGTTATTTTTAAAAAATTAAAAAGTATTTATGGGGCGCCTGGGTGGCTCAGTCGGTTAAGTGTCCGACTTCAGCTCAGGTCATGATCTCGTGGTTTCTGAGTTCAAGCCCTGCGTCAGGCTCTGTGCTGACAGCTCGGAGCCTGAAGCCTGCTTCGGATTCTGTGTCTCCTCCTCTCTCTGCCCCTCCCATGCTCATGCTCTGTCTCTCTCTGTCTCTCAATTTATTATTAATTATATAATATATAATATATAATTTATTTATTATAAATGTTAAAAAAATTTAATAAAAAAATTAAAAAGTATTTAAAATGTCTCAATTTTAATTTCTAACACAGTAAGTGTCACTAGATATAACCTACATAATTAAAAGCTCTTTGGGGTTCTTGATAATTTTTTAGAGAATAAAGGGATCTTGAGACTGAAAGTTTTGAGAACAGCTAACCTAAAGAAAAAGTCTCAAAAACTGAAGGCTGAAGAAGGCCAACAGATGCCTTCAAAATAACAGATGATAATTTGAGTTAAGGTTTAAAAGAACAGGGGAGAGGGGTGTCTGGGTGGCTCAGTAGGTTGAGTGGTTAAATGCCCGACTTTGGCTCAGGTCATGATCTCACAGCTCCTGAGTTCGAGCCCCACGTCGGGCTCTGTGCTGACAGCTCAGAGTCTGGAGCCTCCTTTGGATTCTGTGCCTCCCTCTCTTTCTGCCCATCCCCTGTTCACATGCTCTCTCTCAAAAATAAACATTAAAATTTTTTTTAATCTTTATTTATTTTTGAGAGACAGCGTGTGAGCAGGGGAGGAGCAGAGAGAGAGGGAGACAGAATAGGAAGCAGGCTCCAGGCTCCGAGCTGTCAGCACAGAGCCTGACACGGGGCTCGAACTCACGAACCATGCGATCATGATCTGAGCTGAAGTCGGACGCTTAACCGACTGAGCCACCCTAAGTGCCACCCTCAAAAATAAACATTAAAAAAAATTTTTTTAATTAAAAATAAACATTAAAAAGATTAAAAATAAAAGAACAGGGGAGGGTCTTTTTTGAATATATTATGCTTCACATGGTTCACAAATAAAAAGATATATGAAAATATATAGTGATTTTTTTTTTAATGTTTTATTTTTGAGAGAGAGAGAGAAAGAGAGAGAGAGAAACAGAGCACGAGTGGGGAGGGGCAGAGAGAAGGGGACAACAGAATCCAAAGCAGTCGCCAGGCTCTGAGATGTCAGCACAGAGCCTGACACAGGGCTCAAACTCACAAACTGTGAAATCATGACCTGAGCCAAAGTCAGACACTTAACCAACTGAGCCACCCAGGCACCCCTATAAATGATAAATCTTAATCCCAGTCACTCCAACTTCCTCTTACAGATAACCACTACATTATTTTTTTTTTGTCTCCTGCCTCCTAAGTACCTTTGTCCTGTGTTACACAAAATATATCACATAGTTCTGTAACTTGTTTTTTTCTCTTAGTAATATGAATAATGGCTTTTTAATGTGCTGAAGAAAGCAAAAATTTTTCCCAATATGGCTACTAGAGTTTTAAATTACATTTGTAGTGCACATTATATTTCTATCAGACAGTGCTGGTCAAAGGAGTGATTAGCATTAGCTGAATTAACTCCACATAAAAAGATAGCTAGACACCATGGAAGTATACACACGGTTGGGAGTATATGCCACCACTGAAGTAGTCTTACAAACAAACAAAATCAAACTTGAATTTGAACAAAGCTCCAAATCTGTGCAAACATGGGTGCCGCTAGCCACATACGGCTACTTACATTAAAAGTAAATTTAAAATTTAGTTCCAGTCACTCTAGCCACATTTCTAGAGCTAAATGGCCACAGTACAGACATAGAACATATGCATCATTGCAGGAAATTATACTGGACAGTGTTGCTGTAGATCTAACATTTACAGGAAATAAAAGGAAGAAGAGAACATAATGGATGCCCTGAGGGTATAATCAACAGAATTCATACTGTGGTAAACAAATGAACTGGTTTCTTCAACAATAACAAAATAGCAAGAAAAATAGACTGCAATGAGGGGAAACCTGTGGATTAAGAGATTCAAGAAACATTACACACAGGCCTTATTAGTCCTGATTTAAAACAACCATAAATTTTTTTTAAAAAGAAACATTTAGGGGCACTTGGGTGGCTCAGTTGGTTGAGTGTCCGACTTCTGCTCAGATCATGATCTCACAGTTCGTGAGTTCGAACCCCACATCGGGCTCTGTGCTGACAGCCTGGAGCCTGGAGCCTGCTTCAGATTCTGTGTCTCACTCTCTCTCTGTCCCTCCCTCACTCATGCTCTGTCTCTCTCTCTCTCTCAAAAATAAATAATAGAACACTTTTAAAAATTAAAATTAAAAAAAAGAGAAACATTTATAAGACAATCAGGGAAAATGTGAACACTGGATATTTGCTAACAAAGGAATGACAGTATTGTCATTATCTTTAAAAGGGGGTGTTCTTGCCTTTTAGAGATAGGGAATATTTATAAATGAAATATATTTGGGATTCACTTCAAATCAATCAGGGAGAGGTGGGTCGGCCTGCAAATGAGGAACAAAGAGGAGTGGGGAGAGGTGGGGAGGGGAGGGAGGTGGAGAGGGAGGAATGAAAATATAGAAAGAAAAAAAACAATCAGGGTGAGATACAGAAGCATGAACTGGCCATGAATTGACAGTTGTTGAAAGTGGATAATGGATGCCTGGGAATTCACCATACTAGTTTCTCTACTTCTGTATGTTTGAAATTTTCCATTAAGAAGTTTAAAAATTCCTGTAACATCTAAATTTCCTAGCAGATTTAAACCTTATCACCCAGCACTGATCTCAGAAATGACAGGCTTGGGGCACCTGGGTGGCTCAGTTGGTTGAGATCAATCTTGATTTGGGCTCAGGTCACAATCCCAGAGTCCTGGGATCAAGCTCCGCATTGGGCTCTGCACTGAGGTGAAGCCTGCTTAAGATTCTCTTTCTCTCCCCCACCACCCCTCTCCCCCACTCGTGTGCACAGACTCTCTAAAATTAAAAGAAAAAAGAAAAAAAAGAAATGACAGCCTCAAATATTCAAATCTCTAACTTCAGTACATATAACTTTCCATGTAATGCTAGCTTTCTTGAACTCAGAGTGATTTTCAGCTCATGGGTCCCTCCTGTTTTCTCCCAATTTCTTAATTTCCTTCTGACCACTTCTAAGTCACAACAATCAAGTGACTACCCATATGAACTGCAACGGACTTTTGTGTATACGCAGGCAGATGAGAGCTGCTGGGAGTGGGGGTGCAACTCTGAGGATGTGTTCCCTCAAAGTCATAGAATTTTGCATTCCAATCTTTTATTTGATCTTACTCAGCAATTCATCCATTCTATCCTCAGAAATTAACCTAAAGCACTCAACGTTTCTCCTCTAGTCTGTCTACTCAACCACACTGGCTACAACCAAGTACTCTGAAAAGAACACAGTTTCTAATGTATTTGTACTTCTGAGTTTCTTTACAGGTACAGCATTATACTACAACAGTTATACCTGTAAAAGGAAATTCATTAACAAAAAAATGTTGGCAAAATGTTCTTATAAATCAGCAAAGCTGAATGCTATTGAAAACTTACTGTTAACAGCAATCCATTCATTGAGGTCCTCTCCCTCTGGTAACATAACAGCTTGTCTCAGATTCCCACTTCCCAGAGTTGCTTCTGCATGTTTTAAGAGTTCATACTGATGAGAGCCCTCAGGGATATTCTTCTTTGGTTTGAACGTTTTGGAAGAGCGGCTGCTGCTGTTAGGTTGAAAGTAAAAGTATTATCAATTTTTAGGACTGAAAGCAGCATGGCATAATTTTAGGCATATAAATTGTTCTGAAAATAAAAAATACTCCCTGAAAAGTGCCAGGATGGGGAGGGTGTTATGATCCTAATCTGAGTGCCAAAAGTTAAAATAATTACATTAAGTGTGAGCTAGGGTAAAAGAGAAATTAGTATTTTAATACACTTGGTGAAAGGGTAAAGTGTATAATATTTTGGGAAGGCAATATAACAAGATCTACAGACATGCGAAGTACTTTCAACCCATCCCTTCTACTTCTAGGTATTTCTCCTAGATATGGATAAGGATGTGCTTCCCAAGATTGGTTTTAACAGTGAAAAATGTGGAAACAATCCTAAAGCTTATTAGTAGAGGAATAAATAAATCACAATACATCCATAACATGGAATACTATACAGTAGTTAAGAACAAGATAGAGCTACATGTATTCACATGGAAAGATCTCAAGACATAGTTTAACATATTAAAAGACAAAATGTACAGTGGAAGTCCATTCTGTAAATGCATAGAGAACGTTAGAAAGGGGGCACCAGAGGAAGAGCATGCGACTCTTAATATCAGGGTTGAGTTTGAGGCCCACATTGGGTGTAGAGATTACTTAAAAATAAAATCTTAAGAAAAAGAAAACTAACATGAAATGATATCTCAAGATTCAATATGATCTTCATCTCAATTAATACCTTTATGCTTCAAATGGTACCATCAAAACAGTGTAAACAATCCACAAAACGGGAGAAAGTATTTGCGATTCATAGAGGTGATAAAGGACCTGTATCCAGGATAAAGAATTCTTCCAACTTAAAAACAAAAAAACAACCCAATTTAAAAATGATCACAAGAGGGGTGCCTGGGTGGCTCAGTCGGTTGAGCGTCGACATCAGCTCGGGTCATGATCTCACGGCTCATGAGTTCGAGCCCCGCGTCGGGCTCTGTGCTGACAGCTCAGAGCCCGGAGCCTGCTTCTGCTTCTGTGTCTCCCTGTCTCTTTGCCCCTAACCCACTTGCATTCTATCTCTGTCTCTCTCAAAAATAAACAAACGTTAAAAATAATAATAAATAAATAAATAAATAAATAAATATGATCACAAGATTCAAACAGACATTACTCCAAAGAAGATATACAAATGGCCAATAGCATACAAAAATATGCTGACCATCATTAGTCATTAGGAAAATGCAAATTAAAATCATGACAGAACATTTCACATTCATTCAGGATGACTATAATCAAAAAGACAATTAACAAGTGCTACTTAGGATGTAGGTAAATTGAAACTCTCATGCAGTGCTGGTGCGAATGCAAAATGGTGCAGTGTTTTGAAAAAGTTTGGCAGTTCCTCAAAAGGTTAAACACAGTTACTATATAACTTCTCATTCTACTCAGACAGAATGAGAAATGAACGTGTACATCCAATACAAAAATCTGTACACAAAAGTTACAGATGTATATAAAAGTTACAGATGAATAATGGCTGCATTATTCATAACAGTCAAAAAGTGGAAACTCAAATGCCTGTCAACAAAACAAAAAGAAAAAAAGGGCCTCACATTTAGATCCAAAAAGTAACTAAGCAACTGAGCATCCACAATCAAACCACTAATTTAATATGAACTCATAAGAGAAAGACTTTGGGGGAGAAGGGAGAGACTGTTCCAGTAATATGGAAATTTACAATTATAATCTAAGTCATACAAACTTTTAGACATGGTAATCATACTGTGTAGACCATCCTCCTAAAAAATAATCGACAGGTAGGAAAAAATAATTTGAACAGATATTCTCCATAGTGCTATTTTATAACAGCAAAATACTAGACAGAATCCAAATTTCTCTGCTCTGTATTGGTTTGATAAGATTTCAAATCCATTTATGACTTGTTTTAATCCATTTGTTTATGACTTAAGTTTGTTTTAATTCACTTGTTTATGACAAAACAAAAAAAAGTTTTCATATAAGAATAAAGTAAATTGTGTCAAGACATCATCCTCTCATCTGTTCTCACCCATAACTCAGTAGCTCAGCTGCTCAGGGACCCTGCTGGGGCTTAACAATGAAAACTTATTAAGAAGTAACTATGGCAAGGAGACATTTTGACTACAAATACCAAGAATTTGTGAAGAGTCCTCAAGAGTGCTGGGTCTGGGCAAGGTGACACTCTGATGATCTGAACAGTTCTCTGTAAACCTTGGGACAATTAGCCCCTGCCACGCAAATGCCCAGCCCCAGAAGGAAAATCCACCTGCTGGTCAACACCAGCGCCATGGTTCCCTGGCAACAAGGAACTTTTACTTTCGTGCTGGCAGCTGGACCTCAGCTCTGGGTTGGGTAAGCCCAACTCCTCTCCTCAGTACTGACTCGCATAAAGACACACCTCAACTAAATTTGGACTTTATTTCTTTCATGTCCCCTTGCCTGGAACAATAGTGTAAATAATCTATCACTGATTTGAAAGATTTCACTAGCTTATTAAGAAACTTATCCTGTATGCACTTGGCTTATGAAATTCCTACAGCAAACCTAGGTTAAATAAATTGCTGGCAAAGACCAACTCAGTCTCTGAGTGTAATTTGCTTCCCAAAGCAAAACATTCTCACAGTAAGAAACTGGATAAACTCTGGTTACAGAATACTATACGATTTAATAATAAATTTAATGAAAATATCAAATATGTGGACGATGGATGTTTACTCAATCACACAACACACATTCAAGTAATGTACCAGGTAGAGAGAGCCACCTGAAAATAATGTGTTGCAGCAATGCTTCCAAACCTAAAAATGTTTAAGAATCATCAGAGGAGCGCCTGGGTGGCTCACTTGGTTAAGCATCAGACTCTCATTCTGGCTCAGGTCATATCTCACAGTTGGTAAGGTGGAGCTGAGCAGGGCTCTGCAGGGAGCAGTGCGGAGCCCGCTTGGGATTCTCTTTCTCTCTCAAAATAAGCATTTTTCAAAAATCGTCAGATAATTTACAAAAGTTTCCATTTAAGACTCATTTGGGCCCCAGGCCTTATCTCTAAAATATGATTCTACCCAGGAAAAGTTAATTACACAAAGTCACAGGGCCAGCCTGGCTGGCTCAATCAGGAGAGCATGCCACACTTGATCTCGGAGTTGTAAGTTTGAGCCCCACACCGGGTGTGTAGAGATTACTTAAAAATGAATAAATAAAGTCTACACAAATTCACAATGTGGCTAAATTCGCACTGGACAGAAGTCTGCGTGCAAGGCCGCAGCTTAACTTCAAGATTCCCAAACTGCAGCACTACCCGTTTTCCGGGGGCAGTGTTTTTCCACGGGGGTAATTTAATACTGAAGGTAATAAAACTTGACAAACGGTGGAGTAAAAAGCTAAGTCAGAATGGATCATTAGACTAGACGGCTCCAGACTTGAAAGGAATGGGAAGCCCAGAGACAGGGTTCGGGGTTCCGCCCCTGGGTCGTCCCGCCGCCCTCAGGGGCGCTCGGGCGGAAAAGTTTGGAGGCACTGCCGGCCTCGGAGCCTCACTACTCCGCAACCCTCTCGCTCCGCTTCCTTTGCCTCGACCTTCACCTCCATCTGCCTGGGCCCACGTCCGGGCCTCCCCCGTGGCCCGCGGGAGTGGGGGGAGGGGTGGCAAAGCAAACGTCAGTCACTTCGACCCCAACTCCGGGGCCCGGCCCTAGCCTCAGGTGCCTCCTTGCCCCCTTCCTCGCCCTTGCCCTCGGCCTTCAGCCCTGGGGCCCTCGGCTCGGCCACACTCACAAGAGGAAGCTCATCTTCTATCCTCGGAGGGGAGGGGCCGTTGGCCCCCGCCGCGGTCTGGACTCGTAACCCGCGCGGGAACCACGAGGAAGCAGACAGCCCTCAGATCTCCGCCAGCGGAAACACCGAGCGCCGCTGTTCCGAGCCGGGGGTCTTGCCGGTGCTAGCTGCTACGCTCGCCACCCCCACCTTGCCGACCCGAAATGCGGAACCAGCAAAATCTCGCGAGCGAAGGCTTCGGCTCGCCCCGCCCCTGCGAGAGGGACTGGGCGCGCCCCTTTGCGCCCCGCCCACTCCTAAAGCTCAGCCAATCAGCGGCCTCCAAGCCGGGACTGCCTTCTCCTGAAGGCGTGGTCAGGTAGCGCTCCTCGACCTGGAGGAGCGGCTCACCTTGTGCTTGGTCTGCGTTGTTGCTGTTGGGTTCCGTGTCATCTTCTCATGGCAGGAGTCTCTAAAAGCGCTGCAATTTTTAAAAATTTAGTTTTATTTTTAAATGGAGATATAATTCACATAATATGAAATTGACCCTTTAAAAATATACACTCTAGTGGTATTTTTCCTCTATTTAGAGTTGCACAACCATCACCTCTAATTCTAGAACATTTTTCCCCAAAAAGAAACCCATCATTTCTCTTTCTTCCTTCTGGCAACCCCTGGCAACAACTGGTCTACATTTTTTTATATGGTCTTGCACCTGGACATTTCACATAAATGGAATTATACAAATATGGTCTTGTGACTGGCTTCTCTCACTTAGCATAATATTTTCAAGGTTCATCCACATTGTAGTACTTAATTCCTATATATCAGTACTTAACTCCTTTTTATGGCAGAATAATATTCCATTGTAGGAGTATACCTATTTTGTTTATCCATTCATCAGCTGATGGACATTTGAGTTGTTTCTACTTTTTGACTATTATAAGTAATGCTACTACCAACATTCCTGTACTGGTTCTCGTATGGATAAATGTGTGCATTTCTCTTGGGTATTATATCCAGGAGGGGCTGGATAGTATGCTAACTAAATATATGTTTAACTTTTTGAGGAATTCCCAAACTGTTTTCCGAATTGGCAGCACCATTTTGCATTCACACTGGCACCTGTCTAAGGGTTCTAATATTTCCATATCCTTTACTATTTCCTAGACATTTACTATTGTCTTTTTTATTATAGCCATTATAGTAGTGGCTGTGAAGTGATACCTCATTGTAGATTTTGATTTGCATTTCCCTGCCAGCTACTGTTGAGAACATTTTCATGTGCTTATTGGTCATTTGAAACAAATTTATTTTCACCTTCCTTTAAAGTTATCTCAGCCCCTCAAAGGACAATACAACAACCCAAAAGGGGTTCCATTTCAATAACAGTGTAGCTCACCTTCTCCAGGACATCACCATCCCTTTGTTCCTCAACACCCACCCACCTGGATTCTGCACACTGCTTGAAACTGCAGAAATTTTTCTCATCAAGCTCTCCAGTGTCTTAGTTTTTAAAGTCCATGAACATTTTTTAGTCCTTATCTTACTTGTCATTTAGTTCTATCTGGCCTATTCTACCAGACTTCTCATTTGATCACAGTGATTCCTTAAAATATATATATATATATATATATATATATATATATATATATATATATATAAAACCAAAAAAACCTCTTTATTACTCCCTGTGATCTGGCTTCTATAAGGTGAGATTACAAGAAAAGAGGAGACCATGGCCAGAGATGTTGTAATAGTTTACGTTAGCCACACTTTTTTGTTAGCAAGTGACAGAAACCTACATTGTTCATATTTCTATCTGACCTGTCTTATATTTTCTTTCTTACTAGACTGTGAATTCTTTTCGGGGCAGAGATATAGGTAGGTCATTGGTCATCCCCATCGCTCAACACAGTGCCTAGCACACAGAAACTAGGCACTCATCAAATGAATGGGGACATAAACTGGAATTCCTACTTTCATTGGGGAGATTGACACAGGAATAAATGATAATCAGTACGGTATTACCTGTACTGATAAGATGTAAGGTGGAGGAATTCTAGACTTTTTAGGACTTGTCCTTAATTTCGTTTTCTAGCTTCATTGTTCAAGATTAACACTGTTCCCCAACAATTCCTTGCTGTTTCCCCAATAAGCCCTGGACCTCCTTGACTTGAATCCTCACCCCTGTTCTTGCAATTTTCTGTCTGGAATGCCCCAACATCTACATCATACCCTGTTCTTCAAGATCCATCCAGAAGTCCTCTTTCCCTCCTCTGAACTTTTGTAGCCCTTTATGTATATCCTTCTTACAATACATAATTATGGTTCAAATTAAAAGTAGTATTTATGGGGAGACTGAGTGACTCAGTTGGTTAAGCGTCCAACTCCATTTTGGCTCAGGTCACGATCTCACAGCTTGAGAGTTCGAGCCCTGCGATGGGCTCTACACTGACAGTGCAAAGCTTGCTTAGGATTCTCTCTCTCCCTCTCTCTCTGCCCCTTCCCACTCTCTCTTTCTCTCAAAATGAATAAACTTTTAAAAAAAGTAGTATTTACATATTAAACAACTGTCATGTTGGGGGTAGGAATTTGAGGGTTTATGCTCTTTTCTACTTTTCTGTATATTCAGTTTTTTTTCCAATAAGCAAATACTAACATTATTTTTTTAATTTTTTTTTTAAGTGAGACAAGATAGGCCTGCCTGGCAGGCTCAGTCGGAACAGCATGTGACTCTTGATCTCGGGGTTGTGAGCCCCACATTGGGGGTAGAGATTACTCAAAAATAAAATCTTAAAAAAATAATAAAGTGAAGCAAGATCGAATAGTGACTAAAAAGCTCAGATTTTGCAGGTGATTTCTGTGTTTGAAACCTGCCAGTGCTACTTAATAATCATACGACCTTAAGTATTTTCATAATCCTTTGCCTTAATCTTCTCACCTGTAAAATGGGGGACAACCTCATATGGCTGTGAGGATTAAATGAGTTCAGATATAGAGCTCACTTAGACTATTCTTAGAACATATACTGGATTCACTTTTGCTATTTATTTAGTTAGTTACTTATTTAAGGTTTATTTAATTTTGAGAGAGAGAACGCACATGCGCTTGCAAGTGGGAGAAGGGCAGAGAGCCGAGAAACAGAGGATCCGAAGCAGGCTCTGCCCTGATAGCAGAGAACCCAATGAGGGGCTCGAACTCATGAACCATGAGATCATGACCTGAGCTGAAGTTGGATGCTCAACCGACTGAGCCACCCATGCACTGCAACTTTCACTATTTAAAAAGGAAGAAATTTTGACATGGCTTATTGAGACAGGAAAATGAAGGGACCCCCATAAAAAAAAAAGCTGGCTTTTTTCCCTTTGCTTCTTTGCCAGCTTCTATTCTTGCTAGGACCTGCACCCCCACCTCACTCCACATATGCCTTGTAATAGACAAAGAAATAATGATATGTTTGGAGTCTTCCATCACAACAGATAACATCTAAGGAGGGACCAGGCAGTGTCCCTATAAGTGTTCTCCAAGACCACTGACTCCAAACACCTTGATGCCAAGACCCCTGGCTTCAGGAAATGAGTGACTTATGAAGGACACTTGTATCCTGTCCTTGTTCTCACCAGTTCTTGGTTGCCTAAGAGGATACTCGTACTGCACCAGACCACAATCGCTAATAAAAACCCCAGGCCCCAAGCAAAGACCAGACTCATGCTGTTTTCCTTTCAGAATCTCCCAGACTGTATCATTATCACCTCTGGACAGCAAATTCCTGATTTATTTATCTTTTTATTTTAATCGTGTCTACCGTGGGCCTTGTGTCAATGTAGATATTCAGAAAATATTTGCGAAATGAATGCAATTGGATATCTGGCTATACATCATTTTAGGCCAATTCTTTAACTGATGCAGTCCTTGAATTTCAGTAGTTTTTGTGTGCTTGGGAAGTAGTTGGCCTAGAAAGTACATGCTCACTGTTTTTTGTTTTTGTTTTTTGTCTTTCTCTACCATGGGTTTCCCCAGTGGAGAACACTTTTGATCAAATGACTGTGAAATGACCATATATGGCAGTACATATGTTCTGGGAGGGATGGAAGTGCCTGGATTCTTCCCCCAGCTACTTTTACAAGGAACCCGTGTGGGAAAACCACAGAAATATATCACTAGGATACTGGAGTGAAAGCCAAGGAAAGCCCTATGCTGGTTCTGTATCCTTGGCTTCTGAGAAAGAATGTAGCCTTTAAATGCTAGAGCAGTGGTAAACTGCTAGGTCTATGTGTTTTGGATACCCATGTGTTTTCTATGAGAATTTTTATACAGTATTTTCAGAAAGTTGTACACATGTTCTCTCTCTCTCTCTCTCTCTCTCTCTCAGACACACACACACACACACACACACACACACACACACACACAATTATTCTAGACCATGTAGTCTCATAGAAATACAATGTGAGCCACATATGCAATTTAAAACTTTCTAATATATATATTTTTTTTTTAATTTTTTTTTCAACGTTTTACTTTTTTATTTTTGGGACAGAGAGAGACCGAGCATGAACGGGGGAGGGGCAGAGAGAGAGGGAGATACAGAATCGGAAACAGGCTCCAGGCTCTGAGCCATCAGCCCAGAGCCTGACGCGGGGCTCGAACTCACGGACCGAGAGATCGTGACCTGGCTGAAGTCGGACGTGACCTGGCTGAAGTCGGACGCTTAACCGACTGCGCCACCCAGGCGCCCCTATATATACATTTTTTAAAGTTTATTTATTTTGAGAGAGACTGAGAGAATGTGAGTGGGGGAGGGGCAGAAAGGGGGAGAATCTCAAGTAGTCTCCACGATGTCAGCACAGAGCCTGACTTGGGGCTCGAACTCATGAAACTGTGAGATCATGACCTGAGCCGAAATCAAGAGTTGGATGCTCAACTGACTGAGCCACCCAGGGTCCCCTCTAGTATACATCTTTTAAAAAGCAAAAATAAACACAAACAAAAAACCCAGGTGGAATTAGTCTTGACAATATATTTTACTTAACCCAATATACCCCAAATAATGTGATTTTGATATGGAATCAATTTTTAAATTTTGAATGAGATATTTTGCTCTTTTTCATTCTAAGTCATCAAAATATGATATGAGTTTATTTTACATCTACACACAGCGCGATTCAGACTATCCACATTTCAAGTGCTCAGCAGCCACAGGTGGCTAGTGGCTGCTATATGGGACAGTGCAATTCTAGATCATCTGTATGATCCCCCAACAATACAATTTCAGTACCATGGGTCCATTTGTGCTTGCTCTTGTTGGTACCAAAGTGCCAAGTTGTTAGGAGCTGATGAAACATTAACAGGAGCAAATGATATGAAAACAACACATTAGCACCAAGTGACAGCTCCCTGATGCCATGGTGGAATGAAGAAACCAAGGGAGAGGCACCTGGGTGGCTCAGTCGGTTGAGCGGCCGATTTCGGCTCAGGTCATGATCTCACGGTCCGTGGGTTCGAGCCCCGCGTCGGGCTCTGTGCTGACAGCTCAGAGCCTGGAGCCTGTTTCAAATTCTGTGTCTCCTTCTCTCTGACCCTCCCCCATTCATGCTCTGTCTCTCTCTGTCTCAAAAATAAATAAATGTTAAAAAAAAAAAAAGAAACCAAGGGAAAGGAAAATTGTAGGAGAATAGAGTCATAGCTCAGGAAATGGTGGTGCAGGACGCCCAGCGCCCTGTACCTGGCACGACCACACTCATGTTGCAGGTGATTCCATTTCATCCAAGTGTAATCTGTCACATTAAGTAATGATGGTATTTTGATTTTATTAACTTTAGTAGTTTTGTTGGTGTTTAATTTAGAACTGTGTGATTTGATAGCTGTAAAAAGCTATAAACATAAAAATACTTCTGTATTTATACTTTTATATTATTAAGTAATGTAATTACCCCGAAAATATTTCTAAACAGCATGGGGAGAAAGGAATCCACGAAAGTTCTTCCCCCTCTTAATGGTTTGTTCTTTAAGTTGGGCCTAACCCCTGATGATATGAAAAGCTACCTATTTATTAGAAAACCTTTCAGGATAACTAGATTTGGGGATGAGAGAAGCGAGGAGTCTCAGGGATTTGGGAAAAAACAAAAACACACATAGGTCAATATGAGACCAGGATATCAATATAGTTCACTTAGGAATCAGAGATAAGATTTCTGAGTTGGGGGAGGGAGATCTCGAGCTAATTGCCAATTGCTACAGGGCAATCGCTCCCCCCCCCCCCCCCCGCCCAGCCGACACCCACAGCCTATAGTTTACAAAGACAAGGGGAGGTTCACTCCATCCTTGGCTCAGTTGGCTAAAGAGATCCTAGCCCACCATCTGTTCACAGCAGATGCTGAAAGCAGAAGCTATAAGCAGTAAATTATAAAGTAGCCAGTATTGCCTTTTCTGAACCTCTCCCAACCCCCCCCCAACCCCATTCATCATGCAGTTCCCCTTTCCAGCTCCCTCGAACAGAATTTGCAACCTTGCATTTTCATTCTGTGTAAGTGTCCTGTCTCATCATTTGCAAAACTCCAACTTTGCAGTGACAACCTCACCCACACGTGGGGCCTCTTCCTACATGGCCCACAGCAAAGTTCCTGCCCTTCCCAGTGATGCTAGTCAGCAGCAGCTTGTGTTTTAGCCCCCCCCCCCCCCCCCCACAAGAGAGTGGGCAAAGACAGGCATGTCAAGTTGCTAAGCTGCCCCTGGCCGTTATCTCAGGACTCAGGTGGCAGATTGTGACAGAGAAATCCCAACTGAGCAGACACCGAAAACACTCAGCAAAGAAGCTGGGTGAAAGTTTCCACTTTGAAAATATCTTAAGCCTATGCTCAGACCTCTGTCAGTCACATAGACTGGTGAATAAAACACATGGGCAGGGCCCAGATGACTTAGTCGGTTAAGCATCTGACTTCTGCTCAGGTCATGATCTCGTGGTTTGTGGGTTCATGGAACCCACTTTGGATCTTCTGTCCCCCCCCCGCCCCTCCCGCCCAAAATAAATAAACATTTAAAAATAAATAAATAAAATACATAGTCCTGGTCCTCCTGGAGCATACATTTGGTTGGAGAAGATAGATATTGATCAAATAATCACATAACTACTATTAGGAAGAAAAGCACAGAATGCATCAAGAGCATTCGGAGAGTCTAATAAGAGACATGTAAGAGAGACCGGAGAGTCTTGGGAGATGCTATTGAAGCCGAGCCCCCAGAAGATGAGTTGGCCAACTGAAGAGCCAGAGAAGAGGATCTGCTCTGAGCCAGCAGCATTCACAAAGGCTTTGAAGCAGGTAAGAGTTTGCTGTGATCAAGGCTGTGAAAGAAACCAGTGTGATGAGAGTGTGGCAGGCAAGAAGGAAGGTGAAGGGGGCTAAAGGCAGCCACAGGAATCTTGGATCTTATTTGAAATAAGGTGGCCAGCCATCGAGAGGTTCTCAGGAGAAGGATGGTGCCAGCTACACTGTGAAATACTGAATCACTTAAGAGGCTAGTGCTGTTGTCTGGGCAGGAGATGGAGTTGACCCAGACTGGAGCGATGGAGAGCGGTGGATGGAACTGAGGCCTATTCTGGAGAAAGAATATACAGGTCTCGGTGAAGAGCTGGGTGTGACTCAAGGCTGAGTCCTGTGTTTCTGGCACAAACAACTAGCTGGTAGCTGGTTTTTCCCAATGACTAAGATAGAAAAGACTAGGAGGAAAATCAGCTTTGGGGGTAGATCAGGAGTTGTATTTTGAATGTATTAACTCTGAAATGTTGATGATACGGATAGACACAGATATGGAGCTCACAGAAGAGACCAGGATGGAGATAAACTTGGGGGTTAGCAGCATAGAGATAGTCACAGCCATGGCTGAGAATAAAATAGCCGAGGGGAGAGTAGAGACTGCCAGGATAGAACCTGATATTTAAAGGCCACATAGAGGAGAAGAAACTGGCAAAGGACTTTGAGAGGAAGAAGCCAGAGAAGTAGAAGGGAAACTAGGAGGGGATGTTATGAAAGCAAGAGAAGAGTGTTGAAGAATAAGAGAGGGGGTCAACCCTGTTGAGTGATCTTGAAGGTTCCGGTAAGATGAAGACTAAAGGGAAAGTCTATGAAAGCAGCGACTATGGGGAAATCTGATTCTCGCCTTCAGGTTCCACCACAGTGATTCAGGACAGAGGCCTTGTAACTGCCTACATGCTCGGGAAGGGACCGGGGCAGGAACCAGATGTACTGATGAAAACTTCTGTCACCCAGGCATGGCTTGCAGTACTCACCGAAGAGTAGCAGCTTTCTCTGAAAGCGTACTCTTTCTTGAGTGAGCAATAGTGACAAAATTCAGGTCAAGTTGCTTTCTGTCATGGAGAGATCCCAGCGACCCTAAAGTTTATAATGCGTCTTCTCTTACATTTTTTTCAGCATTTTACTTTGCTCTGCCACTGACCAGCTGGGCACCTAGGCCAAGTTATTTCACCTCTTTGTGTCTTATTTTTCTCATCTTTAAAATAAGGGTAATAATAGGATAGGTATGAGGATTGGATAATACATGTAAAACACAACTGTGCCTAGTATATGCTGCTATTATTAGTCTCAGAAACCAAAGTTTGGGTTGCTGACTTCTTTCCTATTCTCTTAATTTTCAAAAACTAATTTTTGTGTGTCTTGAAAAAAGAAAGGAAAGGAATTTGAAAAATAGTCTGCTATTTACTAGCCATGTGATTTTGGCAAAGTTACTAGCCTCTCTGTGCCTCAGTTTCTTGACTAGAAAATGGGAATATTGTAGCATACTACTTTATAGGGTTATTATGAGGATTAAACGAGTTATTAAGCATAAAGCATTTAGTTTATTTTTTTTTTTAGTATTTATTTTTGAGACAAAGAGACAGAAAGAATGTGAGCAGGGGAGGGGCAGAGAGAGAGGGAGACACAGAATCTGAAGCAGGCTCCAGGCTCTGAGCTGTCAACATAGAGCCCAATGCGGAGCTCGAACTCACAAACTGTGAGATCATGACCTGAGCTGAAGTCGGATGCTTAACCAACTGAGCCACCCAGGCGCCCCTAAGCATAAAGCATTTAGAACATAAAGCCTGGCACACAGTGTTAGTTATGTTGTTCTCTGCAGCAAATCACTCCCCTCAATATTACTACCACCTTTAATCTTGAATGGAATAAAATCAGGACAAATAGAAAATGTGTTGAATTATGTTCACGATAAAATACAAGAGGTAATTGATTTATAATTAATCATAAGGAAATAATAAGCAAGAACATGATGGACTGGCACCTAAGTACTGATGTTTGGAAGACCAGCAGTATTTTACATAACAATTCTTGATTGGTGCTGCTCTCAGAATCATGTATTTTTTTTATTATTATTATTTTTTAATTTTTTTTCAACGTTTATTTATTTTTGGGACAGAGAGAGACAGAGCATGAACGGGGGAGGGGCAGAGAGAGAGGGAGACACAGAATCGGAAACAGGCTCCAGGTTCTGAGCCATCAGCCCAGAGCCTGACGCGGGGCTCGAACTCACGGGGCGCGAGATCGTGACCTGGCTGAAGTCGGACGCTCAACCGACTGCGCCACCCAGGCGCCCCTAGAATCATGTATTTTTAACCACTTTGGTAAAGCATCATCTCTGTATTCTTTTTTTTTTAATGTTTATTTATCTATTTTGAGGGAGAAAGAGAGAGAGTGAGAAGGGGAGGAGCAGAGAGAGAGAGGGAGAGAGTAAATCTCAAGCCGACACCACGGACTCGGGGCTTGATCCCACAAACTGCGAAAACATGACCTGAGCCAAAATCAAGTCAGACGCTTAACCAACTGAACCACTCAGGCGCCCCTCACCTCTATTCTTTCTTTTGGGGGGGGGGGTGCAAGTGAGTGAGGGGCAGAGAGAGAGAGAGAGAGAGAGAGAAATGGGACTCTTGTTCACCTGAAGCGGAGCTCGTGTTCACCCCATGTGGGACTTGAACTCACGAACCATGAAGTTGGGATTCTCCTGGCACAGAACAAATGCTCAATAAGTGGTAGGTGATATTAGAGCAGGGGCTCTAGAGCCAGGCTGTTCAGCCCCTGCCCCTTCCCTTACTAGCTCTGTGACCTTGGACACATTCCTTAAACCTCCTGTGTCTCATTTCCTCTATCTGTATGATGGAGATAGTAATAGCACTTACTTCATGGGGTAAATGTGAGAATTACATAGGATGATATACACAAAATGCTTAAAACAGTGCCTGACACATAGTCAGTGTTCGGTAAAGGTTAGCTATGACTAGAATGATTATTAATAGATGTTTGGTCATTCCTATGCTTTGTGCTTGCATGAATGAGATGAGTCATGAGATATGAATTCTCTTATAAATAAGGCCACACTGTATTGGAGGAGATAGACAGGTGCAAAATAATCTCAAGATGTCATTCTGAGGGCTGAAAGAAGATAGTCCTATATGCTGTGACAGTCCAGAGGAGAGGGCAGTTCATACTGCCAGTCCAAGTTGTGTTGGAGCAAAGATTTGTTGGGGCACCTGGGTGGTTCAGTCAGTTAAGCGTCCGACTCTTGGTTTCAGCCTCAGGTCATGATCTCATGGTCCATGGGTTTGAGCCCTGCACTGGGCTCTTGTGCTGACAGTGTGGAACCTGCTTGGGATTCTCTCCTCTCCCTCTCTCTCTGCTCCTCCCCCACTCTCTCTCTCTCTCTCTCTCTCAAAATAAAATAAACTTTAAAAAAATTTTAATTTTGCCTGTGTGTGGTCCCGATTCTTCCTTATGTGTCGGTGAAACATTTGGGGCCACTCAAAGTGAAGACCAGACATGCCAGGGTGACTATGTGGGTAGAGCATCCGATTTGGGCTTAGGTCATGATCCCAGGGTCATGAGATCAAGCCCCGAGTCAGTGCAGAGTCAGCTTGGGATCCTCTCTCTCCCTCTGGCCCTGCCCCCGCCCCTCGCCCACGCACCTGTGCTGTCTCTAAAAAAAAAAGAAAGAAAGAAAAATCTCTCTATCCCTCTCCTTCTGCCCCTCCCTTGCTCACACACTCTCACTCTCTCTCTCAAAAAAAAGTGAAGACAAAGACACAGACAAAGCTTTTAAGTCAGGCAGACTGGGGGTGCAGCCTTGAGGGATGAACAGCAGTGGTTCTTGGGAGCAGAGAGAGGAGGCCAACCAAACACCAGGTAGAAGTGAAGTACCGAGTGGAGGGCAGAGCAAAGGAAGAGGAGAGCAGAAAGGCTAGGTGAGCCTGACTATAGAAGGGCTTGAGAACCATCACCCCACAGGATTTGGACTAAAAATCAAAGCGTAAAGTATTTTTGTTAAATAAATGATATTTCAATATGGGGGAGCATAGAAGTAAATCCTTGTGTTGAATATATTAAAAATATTATGGGGGCACCTGGTGGCTCACTCGGTTGAGTGTCCCCCTTCGGCTCAGGTCACGATCTCGCTTTTCGTGAGTTCCAACCCCACACTGGGCTCTGTGCTGGCAGTGCAGAGCCCGTTTCGGATCCTCTGTCTCCCTCTCTCTCTGCCCCTCCCTGCTCGTGCTTTCTCTCCCTCTCTCAAAAATAAATAAACATTAAAAACATTATAATAATGTTCTCATGGTTTCACTCTTGAGAGTTCACAGTTGGGGAAAAGAGAATTTTCAAAATCTGTTCAGAGGGTTAGGTGTCCACACATCTGGGCATGTCTGTTTGCTTTCCCTCTTCACAGCCACCACTGTAAGATCCAGGTGACTGGAAGGGCCTCTTCACTGTAGCTGACTGGGCACAGGTTCTGCGAGTCCTCTGACCCATACGGCAGTTCATATCTGCTGTCTAGAGTGTTCTCGGTACCACATACTTTTTTTTCTTACTTCTTTTCTTGTTCACTGTACGTCTACCTTACCCCCAAGCACCATGAGAGTGTGAAATCTTACTGGTCTTTTTCTTTTTTTTAATTCTGGAATAATTTTAGACACACAAAAAGGTTGCAGGAAAAGTTCAGATAATGCTTGTATGCTCTTCACCCATTTCCCAGTTGTTAATATGTTACATTTGCCACATGCTTTATCAGTTTGTCTTTATGCATATCCATTGGTAGGGACTGAATTGTGCCCTCCCCCAAATTCATATGTTAAAACCCTAATCCCCAGTACCTTAGAGTCTGACTGTATTTGGAAATAGAGCCTTTAAAACAACGAAGTTAAAAAGAGGTGGTTAGGGTGACTCCAAATCCAATCTGACTGGTGTTCTTATAAGAAGAGGAGATTAAGACGTACACAGAGAGATACCACAGGTGTACTGCCATAGGGAAAAGGTCATGTGATTACAGCGAGAAGCAGCCAGTTGCAAGTCAAGGAGAGAAGCCTCAAGAGAAAACAAACCAACCAACCCTGCCAACACCTTGATCGTGGACTTCCAGCCTCTAGAACTGGGAGAAAATAAATTTCTGTTGTTTAAGCTGCCCAGTCTGTGATATTCTGTTATGACACCCCTAACAAACAAATATTTAAACAGGTAACCCTAGGGACACCTGGGTGGCTCAGTTGGTTGAGCATCCGACTTCGGCTCAGGTCATGACCTCACGGTTCATGAGTTCGAGCCCCGTATCAGGCTCTGTGCTGACAGCTTGGAGCCTGGAGCCTGCTTCGGATGCTGTGTCTCCCTCTCTCTCTCTCTGCCCCTCCCCCCTGCACATTCTGTCTCTCTCTCTCTCTCTCTCTCTCAAAAATAAATAAATATTAGGGGCCTGAGTGGCTCAGTCAGTTAAGCGTCCAACTTCAGCTCAGGTCATGACATCGCAATTTGTAAGTTTGAGCCCCGTGTAGGGCTCTGTGCTGAAAGTACAGAGCCTGGAGTCTGCTTCAGATTCTATGTCTCCCTCTCTCTCTATCCCTTCCCTGCTCATGCTCTGCCTCTCTCTCTCTCAAAAATAAATAAACATTAAATTTAAAAATAAATAAATAGGGGCGCCTTGGTGGCTCAGTCATTTGAGCATCCGACTTCGGCTCAGGTCATGATCTCATGGTTTGTGGGTTCAAGCCCCGCATTGGGCTCTGTGCTGACAGCTTGGAGCCTGGAGCCTGCTTCGGATCCTGTGTCTCCCTCTCTCTCTGCCCCTCCCCCATTCTCACTTTGTCTCACTCTGTCTCTGAAAAATAAATAAATATAATAAATAAATAAACAAACATTAAAAAACCAGTAGGCTATTAGTAGTTAAATTTCTGTGGAATCAAAAGTTATATGTGGGTTTTCGACTATGTGGAGTGTGCATCCCTAACCGCCCTGTTATTCAAAGGTCAACTGTATATGTGTATATATATATATATATATATATATATATATATATACTGAACCATTTGAAAGTTGAAGACATAATGCCCCTTTATTTCTAAAGGCAAGTACATTCTCTTATGCAACCACTATATGATTAGTTAAATCAGGAAATTACACTGATACCATGCTATTAGCTGACCTACAAAGTTTATTAATATTTTGCCAGTTTCCCTGTAATATCCTTTACAGCAAGGAGAAAGAAAAAAGAAAAATGAAACAAAGAGAAAGAAAACCATTTTTTTTTGTTCTTAATCACACATTATGTTTAATTGTCATGTCTAGACTTCTCTAATCTAGAACAGGTCCTCATTCTTTGTTTTTCATGACTTTGATATTTTTCAAAGAGTACAGGCTGCTTTTCTCGTGAATGTCTCTCGATCTGGGATTTCCTTGTGATTAGATTAATGTCCTCTAGTGAATTCCAAAATTTTAGGAATGTGGCTTTTTCCTGGACTGTTTGTTTTAATATTCCAGGTCTGTGTTCTCTCCTCTTGGTGTGTAAATGAAAAAATCTGTAACAGTTTTCAGGGGACTTAATGGCTTAGAAAAACCATTTCATTCAATTTTCAGACTTAAGATTATTAGGTGATGCATCCTCCTCAGTGCACCATGTGTGTTTGTCCCACTACTGATGGTCTTAACTTTGATCACTTAATTAAGGTCATGACTGTCAGGTTTCCATATTGTAAATTTACTATTTTCCCCCTTTGCTATTAATAAGTATTTTGTGGGAGAGATACTTTAAGATTATGCAAAAAGGGTGGCCAGATAAAATACAGGAAGCCCAATTTAATTTTAATTGCAGATGACCATCGAATACTATCTTAGTATAAGTATATCCCTCTTCCTAAATTATTTATCTGAAATTCAAATTTAATTGAGTGTCTTGTATTTTTACTTGCAAGATCTGGCACCCCAGTAAGTACCTACCTCGTTCCTAATCCAGTTTCACCCAGTTGTTTTGACATCTATCGGTGATCCGTTTTTACTATGATTTTGTCAAATAGTTTCTTTCTATCATTCTTCTGCATTTATTAGTTGGTATTCTGTCTATCTTCCTATCCACTCTTTACGGTGCCTGGCACACAGTAGGCGCCCAGATAATTGTTCAAGCAATGAATGAACAAACTCTTGTTCGCGTTAGCCGGGCTTCCGTGACACTAGCAGTGTTTGGCAGGGGCTTGCCTTCCTCAGCCAATCTCTGCAGGCTATCGAAGCTTCCGAGCCTTTCAGGGCCTTGCTCCTAGCTCTTCTTGCTCCAATCGTAAGCAGGACTTTACTGGGAAGGGACCAACCGGTGCGGGCGGGAGGCGGGGCCTGCCACGCGGCCGCGGTATAATTGCGCTGCCCGCGCGCGCGCTTCTCTCCTGGCGCGGACACCGGCGCGGGTGATGGCTGCTCCTTCCCTCGTGTCCACGTTGGCCATCCGGCTGCTCCGGCCCGCGCAGAGCTGCCACCTCCGTCATCGCCCCTTCCACCTCTCGGTAGCTCGGTAAGAGGATCGGGAGCCAGGTCAGCGCCGAAAGCTGAGGGAACCGAGGGCGGGGGGCCGGCCGGGCTCCGGAGGGGCGCTGGGGGACGTTCTGCTGAGCATCTCCGTCCCGGGCGGTGGCGGGACGACGTGGCAGTCGCGCGCGGCCCCCGGCTGGGATCTGGGCCATCGTTCCGTGGGATGGGCTGATACCCGGAACCGGCCTTTTAGAGGAAGCAGGTCTCCCGCAGCCCCGGGGCGTCGCCCTCTCTTGGGGTCAGTCCGTCCGCAGGACGGGGCCCACGGTGCGGAGCGAAGGGGCAGGCGGGCTCTGGGGCGCCCCGATTAACGCAGGACTGTACTGAGGTCACTGGCCAGAACCTGCCGGCCGCCCTTGGCTGTGATGCCGAGCCGCTTGCGGAAAGCAGAGGGTACGCTTTGGCGAGCGCCGGGAAGGGCTCTGAATGAGCAGCCTTCAGTGAGAGTCCGGACCCTAGCGGCGGAGGGGGTTGGTGCAGTCTGATGAAATCCCGGAGCCGGCTTGCTCGCCGGGTACCCGCACCTCCCTCCTCCTTCGGGAGGTGGATGTGGCTCGGGCTGCTCTTCTGGCTGCCTCTTTCCCCTCCCAGGAGAATACATGTGCTGTGTTCACCAGGGCTTTGATGCAGTCCACCCGGAGTTGGTCTGCCAGGCTGAGTAAACTGAAGGGTTAAATACCCAAGAAAAGGAGAGAAAGAGCTGTTTGCGTTTTCTTAGGGAGGTAATAGGTTTTTTCCTGATCTTTCGGGACCTCAAACTCCCATTCTTAAACCTAGGTTGAAGGGTCTTCAGGGGGCCTGTGATTTGTCACCCTAAACCTGCGCACTCTCACGCCCACCTTTAGAGCCTTTGCATTGCCGGCGATCTAAGCCTTGTACCAGCAGCTCTTTCTTTCATGCAGGCATTGCGCTAAGCTGTGTGAATTCAGGGGTGATCAAGTCTTCTTTCCTTAATGGAATTCAAGGGGCAGAACACATGTGTAATTTCCAGTCAGTGTAAAAATGTTTTTAGAGGCATTGCCAAGGTGCTGTTGTAACACAGAATGCGGATTAATACGTTTTTGAAAGAAGACCCAGGACACTCAAGACTTCTCTTGGTCTTACCCTGACCTGCCTTTCCAGTCCCATCTCTCATTACTGTCTGTTCACCTCCCTCTTGTCCCCTTCCTGAGTTCTGGCCATGTGTGCCTGTGG
This sequence comes from Felis catus, assembly GCF_018350175.1. Taxonomy (NCBI): domain Eukaryota; kingdom Metazoa; phylum Chordata; class Mammalia; order Carnivora; family Felidae; genus Felis; species Felis catus. Next base: position 90,391,584 of record NC_058370.1, read on the forward strand.
CTTTCATGACTGAAGAGATTTGTAAGGATCCTCAATTCATCACCTAGAAAACTGGACCAGTTTGTTCACTCTCCAGTAACAAATGCCCTCCTTTGACTTGCCTTTCTGAATGAACAAGTAGGCTCCACATCTCTGAAGGCAATACTGTGTTTGGTGTTTATGGTTTCCTGGTATTGCTTTGATCACTGCTGGCTAGTAAATGTAAAACAATGATTTATGAGTCTGTGTGTATTTCTTTTTTGGCAAAGAGGGGGTTGGCAGAGAGTTTCAGGAGCATAAACTCATGGTTGCAGAGATAGTACTATAGTTAAGGACACAGTGGGGCATAGGGAAAAATGGACTTTGGAGGCAGAGGTTTGAGTGTGTTTGAATCTTGTTTCTACTGTCCTCAGTTTCCCCTTCTATATACCAGTGTTAGTATAATAACCCCAAGGTAACTGAGAGTAATGTATGTAAAATTCTTAGCAAAATATCTAGTATTTAATAGATGTTAGTTCCGTCCCCCTTTGTAGCTTTCTTTACTCATTACTGGTTCCATTAATTAGTAGATAACTGAAGTCTTTCTAGAATAACCTGATCAGGAATCATAAAGTGCACCTGAAAATTTTTTTACGGAAAATTACAGTGCTGTAAAGCTATTGAATTAGGAGAGTAAAGATACTACTGAGTTGGCTTTTAGTTTTGAATTTTATTTGAACAGTCCTTGTGACTTTTTTCTAGTCTGTTCATTCACTATTTTATTTTTTATTCATTCATAATTTTAATGGAAGATTTTCTAAACACATCTGTGAAAGCATTTATTTCTTAAATAAGTGTTAGTTAATATAGTTAATACATTTTGGATTCCCTGTGGGACTAAGTTGAGCCTCTGTTTCTTTTGGGGTAGCAGTTATTTTATCTGCCCTTTGGCAAAAGAGATGATGGGAAATTAGGTAATGACTCACTGGCAGGACTGTGTTTCACATTCTGCAGAGCTGTATATGCAGAGGAAGGCTAAAACAGGTTCTGTTACAGAAGATACTCATTGTGTTGTGGCTTTGTTTTTGGTTCTTGTTACTCTTTGACAGTTTTTAAAAAGCTAATTGGCATAACATCCAGAACCTGCCTTTGGGACTTGGAACACTGGGTTCTCTCAGAACCCTGTGTCCTTAATTTGAGTATATCATTCTTAGCCCCAGTGTGCTGCTATCATTTTCTCTAAGTTCATTGCTTTCAAAAGGAACCTTTTAAGGAAGGGTAGTTTAAGACTTTCTGAATATTTATACATGTGTATATACGTTTACACACATATCCTTATGAGTGTATAAGTAGATAAATGTATCTATTATATATTAAGGATCTGTGTGTGTGCTTGTGTGTGTGTGTGTGTAACTCTAACCAATTTCTCCAGGGTTGGGAAATGCATTTCTGGACTGGGGCTATTCCCCAGGAATGTTGCCAGAGGTGTTTGTGTTCAAAGCCCTTTGAATTAAGTCCCCTTCAGATGTAATTCTGAAATAGATTTGCAAATGTGAACATGTTTTCAATTCCTTAATATACCATGGGTATAATGAAGTACTATTATATACTTTGTGCTATGCTAGTATCATTACATAAAATGTGGGTAAAAGTACTTCGTTTACTCTAAAATTATATCTTTTTAATACCTCCCAAGATACAAGTACAAATTAATATTAGGTTTAAATGTAAAATTACTGCTGTACATCTAAGACATTTTCATCTGGTTTAAAGCAGGTATTTAATCTTAATACAAATGGAAAGGAAGCATGGATGGCTTAAAGACTGTTGGAGCTTTAAAATTCCATTGTAGTTAACAGTGGCATTTATGTATGTATGTATGTATGTATGTATGTATGTATGTATGTATGTGTTGTAACTCACCACCCTGAGAACAAGAGTCACATGCCAGCCAGACACCCCTAGTTAACAGTGGTCTTAAGAATTAATCATTTCTGGGGCACGTATAGAGCAAGTAACTCTTGATCTTGAGGTTGTAAGTTCGAGCCCCTTTTTAAGACATTACTTAAAAATAAAATCTTTAAAAAGAAAAAAAGGAATGAATCATATCTGACCTACAAGATAACTAGTACCTTGATGTTATTATCCCTGACAATTAAATATGTGCTGTAAGGGGAAATTGTTTCAGTATTTCAAATAGTTGTGTATCTCGGCCTTGAGGTTGGAGCATTCTTCATGATACTGAGGACAAATCTAAAGGGGACGACTTGTTTACACTGAGACCTTTATGCTTAGGGAGCAGATGCTAAGAAAACCAGGAATCTTCCACATTGGAACCCAGGAAGAGCTGCATAAACAGTTCTTATCGGGAAGAGATGGCCTTTCAGAGATCTGAACATGATTTGGGGAACTGGAGGTTCTTTTGGACCCTGAGTTTTCTCATTGCCTCACCCCCAGTAGCAGTTTCTGCATCTCTTGCTCTGTCTACCATGAGTGTAACTGCTGTTTTCTCTCTTTGCTTTTTTCTGTCTTTCTTCGGGGCCTCCCACCAACAGGTCCCCTGTGGTTCTAGTGTGTGAATGTGGTTTGGGGAGAAGCTCTTACCAGTCTAGGTTAACTACCACTGCTTCCACTTTACTGAGCTTTTGTACCAACTGGACCACTGGCCTGCCTAGAAATTGTCGTCCTTGATGTCAGATACTCACTGCTAGTCGGTCAGCTGTGGAAGGGCCATGGGGTTCCGGGGTAGAGCACACCGCCACCCATGAGATGGAACCTCTGCTAGTCTCCTCCCACCCCTATTCTTACTAGGAAAGTCTTCTCCAGGAGGGGCTGGGGGCAGCAGTTGTTATTTTGAGGTTTGACCTGTCCAGAATGTTGTTTATTGGTTTAATTGCATAACATAATTTATATATTTGAAAGCATCATAGAAATTAAAAGCTAATTGACTTAACTGGGAAATGGTTTGAACATATGACTGGATGCGAATAACATGGGCAAAACACAAACTACAAACGGTATATAAGTGCGTAGGAAACCCTGTTTGACCACATAGTGATGATGGGTCAAATAAAGCAATGAAAAACTTTTTTTGGTCTATCAATTTGTCAATGATCAGGAGGCAGAATGGTGTGGCAGGAAGAGCCTGGACTCTGGATTCAGACAGATCTGGATTTGAGAGCCAGCTTGCCAAGTCCTCACTGTCACTTCACTCTCTGAGCTTCAGGGTGATAATGATAACTATTTCTGTCAACTTTATCTTCCTGAACATGTAGCTGGACACAGATTTACCACTTTGAACCTGGCCTTCAGATTTCCATTGTCCCTCAGATTAGGCACCATGTGTTTTAATATACTTTTTAAGTTTGGGGTATTTAATAATTTTTATTTATGTATTTATTTTATAGTTTGATCTTTACTTCTCACAAAAATTTAAGCTCTCTGGTTTTGTGACTGTTGTTGCCTTCCACAGAAATGAAGCTGTTGTCATTTCTGGAAGGAAACTTGCACAGCAGATCAAGCAGGAAGTGCGGCAGGAGGTGGAAGAATGGGTGGCATCGGGCAACAAGCGGCCACACCTGAGCGTGGTTCTGGTTGGTGAAAATCCTGCGAGTCACTCCTACGTCCTCAACAAAACCAGGGCAGCGGCAGAAGTGGGTATGTGTCACTCTCAGACTCTGACTGCTGCTAAACTGTGGCTTCCCTGAGGCAAACTTCATTGTCATTCATTATTTTGTCTGATTAGAAGACACAGTCAGAGGAGGCTAATGTGATTGAACTGTATCCAAAATGTTGTCATAAAGAAATCCAGCCTATCTGCTGGGGAGGTTTATAGACTAGGATGGAAGGAATATGGTTGGTATTCTTGGTGCCTTCTGGAATGTAAGCTAAATTCTGTGACATTGACAAGTGACACTAAACACAATCTACATTTGCTTTCCTTGAGCAATAATGCAAGTCTGGCTGAGATGTTTGAGTTTGATTTGGTTGAGGAGACCTCAGTGATGTGGCCTAGAACACCATCCTAGGCTTGAAGGAAGTGACTCTGACTTCTAGGAAATAGCTTTCAGCTTCTCCAGCAATTGAGTCCAAAGCCAATTAAATCATGCAGGTTAGAGGTGGTTAGAGTTTTGAATGTAGAAGCCGAGGGTATGGGTGATGGGAGGTTTGTGTTCTAGGTCTTGTTATACCACAGACTTCCTGGTCTCAGTTCTGCCTCTCCCTGCTCCTCTGTGGGTCAGTGGTGTGAGCCCCTGGTGCCCTTCCCTTCTGAAAGGCTGTGAAACGACATGTGGGTGGACCATGAGCTTTTAGTACACTCTGTTCATTACCACTGAGGATTGAGGCTTCCTGCCCTTTTCTTTGTTGGTTTTACTTATTTCTTTTTTTAAATTTAAATTTAGTTAACATACAGTGTGACACTGGTTTTAGGAGAAGAATTCAGTATTCATCACTTATATACTTACCCAGTGCTCGTCACAAGTGCCCTCCTTAATACCCATCACCCATCTAGCCTATCCCCCACCCGCCTCCCTCCATCAACCGTCAGATTGTTCTTGTTAAGAGTCTCTTGTGATTTGTTTCCCTCTCTCCTTGTTCCCCTTCCCATATGTTCATCTTTTTAGTTTCTTAAATTCCACATATGAGTGAAATCATATGGGGTTTGTTTTTCTCTGATTTATTTCGCTTAGCATAATACATTCTAGCTCCATCCATGTCATTGCAAATGGCAAGATTTCATTCTTTTTGATGGCCAAGTAATATTCCATGATACATGTACCACATCTTTACATTTTTTAATGTATATTTATATTAGAGAGAGAGAGAGAGAGACAGTGTGCAAGTAGGGGAGGGGTAGAGAGAGATGGATACAGAATCTGAAGCAGGCTCTAGGCGCTGAGCTGTCAGCACAGAGCCTGGTGTGGGGCTCGAACTCACGAGCCATGAGATCATGACCTGAGCCAAAGTCGGACCACCCAGGCGTCCCTATACCACATCTTCTTTATTCATCAGTCAGTGGACATTTGCTCCCCTTTTCTTTGAAAAACCTTTAGAACCTCTAGAAAATAGCAAGCTGTGGCTTTTTAAGACACTGGGAGGTAGCACAGTGCAGTGGAAAGAACATGGACTTTGGAACTGGAAGGATTGCCTTCACTGCTAACTGGCTTGTGTTTCAATTTTGCTGATTCTCAGTCTCCCTGTCTGTAAATTGAAGTTAATGAGGATAGCGTAGAATAAGGTGTAGAATTGTCAAGCCAACATTCTGTAGTGTGTATATTTGTGAAGGTACCTTTTTAGGTGCCTTGGGAACTGATTCAGGCTTTTTAGCTACCAGGGTTGAGTGTGATGAAAACATTCTAGGTTAGAATACCATGGCAGGCAACATAACATTGCTCATTAAATGACTCAATGTTTTTTTTTAACCTTGAAATAATCTTATAGGAATCAACAGTGAGACAATTGTGAAACCAGCTTCAATTTCAGAGGAAGAACTGTTGAATTTAATCAATAAACTAAATAATGATGATAATGTAGATGGCCTCCTTGTTCAACTGCCTCTTCCAGGTGAGTTTTGGGCTCCACCACTTAGAATGATTTCTGAGGAGTAGAGGATTCTTAGTTACTTTATATACCTGGCCCCTCATGTGGATTTGACTTAAAGGGAGTTAAATTCAAAGGAGTGAATATTTTATTAGATATCCACAGCCCTACTCAGAATACTAATTGCTCCTTAATTAAGTATTGAGATTATTTATTTATTTATTTATTTGATTAAAAAAATTTTTTTTAATGCTTATTTATTTTTGAGAGAGAGATAGAGTGTGAGCAGGGGAGAGGCAGAGAGAGAGGGAGACACAGAATCTGAAACAGGTTCCAGGCTCTGAGCTGTCAGCACAGAGCCTGATGCAGGGCTTGAACCCACAAACTGTGAGACCTTGCCCTGAGCTTAAGTTGGATGCTTAACCGACTGAGCCACCCAGGCACCCCTATTTATTTATTTATTTGTTTGTTTATTTATTTATTTATTTTTAGGTCTTTTTTAAAAAATTTATTTTGAGAAATAGAGAAAGCAGGTGGGGGAAGGACAGAGAGAGAGGTAGAGAGAGAATCCCAAGCAGGCTCCATGCTGTCAGTGTGGAGCCTGATGTGGGGCTTGGACTTATGAACCATGAGATCACGACCTGAGCCAAGATCAAGAGTCAGACGCTTAACCAACTGAGCCACGCAGGCACCCCTGGTATTGAGATCTTGATACAAAATGGCATTGGAGGGAAGCAGTTGTACAAGAGGATATTGGCTTTGATATTAGCATTTGTCTTTGCCTGGTGTGTGTTCCTTCTGTGCAGACAAACAAGTAAATCAGAGGCAAGTCGTGGAAGGGGAACTGGTTTGCATGATAAACCAGATAAGTTGGAGTCAGACCGTCGTAACTATACAACAGTGACTTAAGGCCACTGCTCTGACTTCTTTTTCAGAGCACATGGATGAGAGAAAGATCTGCAATGCCGTTTCTCCAGACAAGGATGTTGATGGCTTTCATGTAATTAATGTAGGGCGAATGTGTTTGGACCAGTATTCCATGTTACCAGCTACCCCATGGGGTGTCTGGGAAATAATTAAGCGAACTGGTAGGTCTATCCTATAGTTGTATGTCTGTGTTAACTATTATAAAAATAGTACTTACAGATGATAAAAAGTCCTACAGTAAGCAGAATGGATGCTCCGATACTCCAGCCACACATCCTCTAGTCCTGACCCCAGAGCCTACCTCTCTGCAGTTGCCTGTTTTGACTGTTTGCCTACTTTAACTTTGTTGCTATTTAATCCAGAAGCCCCCATAAAGGAAACTTAAGATTTGGTTGTGTTGATAGTGCACACTCCTATAACATTTTGTAGCTTACAGGGTGCTTTCTCTCTCTTTTTAGCCTTCACTCTATGTAGCAGGTGATAGGCCCCATTGACTGATGAGGCAACAAGCTTAGTAACTCCCTTCATTATCACTGGTTTATGTCCAAGGCTATCTGTCTGCCTTTTTCTTTGGTGCTCATTCTAAGATAGTCTAGCACTCTTTTTAATGCAAATATATATATTTCTTCATAGGCATTCCAACCCTGGGGAAGAATGTGGTTGTGGCTGGGAGGTCAAAAAACGTTGGAATGCCCATTGCAATGCTACTACACACAGATGGGGCTCACGAGCGCCCTGGAGGTAAGGCAATGGGGTTCTGAGGAGTGTTCCCTCCTCCCTTTTGTGCAAACCTTCAGAGGCTGTCCAATGTTTGTTAAACTTTGCATGTGTATTTATTGTGATTTTGTTAGCAGATATTTAGCATATTTGGGGAATGATCTTGGTAGGACAAGCTGAACTCGTGTCACCTGAGACTTTTAAATGCCTTTATTAGGGACCTACTACAGAAATGGATATGCCTCAGAATTAAATTTGAGTTTTGAGTGTAAGCATGGTTGACGGTAATTACACATTTTCCTTTATGGCTTGGATAGTTGGGGCTAAGAAACAGTTCAAAGTTAGTATCCCATTCTATGTCATTTGATAGAAAAAAAATCTGAGACCATTGCAAAGGATTGACTTGAAAAGGCTGTAGTGTGTCATTATGTCAAGTTCTGTGAGTTTGTCTGAAAAGCCTCATAAATCAGTTATCACACGTGATTGTCATATGATCTTACATGATTACATCAGAAATAATGGCAAAACTATGTACTTCCAAATATGTTTCAGCATGCTTATTTTTTTAAACCTTGAGTAATTCTAGTGACATTGTGCTTAGGAAAAGTAAAATTCTTGAAAGGCTGCTAAATGGGATAAGGAATAAATTTAATTATATATGATTCAAAAGGATAGAGAGGATGAGGGGATGAAAGTTATAAGAAATTGGGTATTAATTTCTGAAAAGTAAATGATACTGAGCTGGCCAGAAAATATGGTACATGAATTAAGTCAATTATTTTTTTCAGAGATGGTGAATTTCTAAAATGGGTTGGTTAATTAAGACCTAATTCAGTCTCAGCTTTGATTCAGAAATCAGGACATCTATGTTTTAACTCCTAGGCGATGCCACTGTTACAATATCTCATCGATACACTCCCAAAGAGCAACTGAAGAAACATACAGTTCTCGCAGACATTGTGGTCTCTGCTGCAGGTATGAACACCGGGGAGGGGATGGAAGGACAGCCCTTAGAATCTTAGATTTGCCTGCCTCTCTGCTACCCCATTCCCATTCCTTTAGGGATCACCCTGTGAGCTGCCCACAAAGATGAGGTGGGAACTGTACGCGCGGTGTTGGTTTTTGGCTTTTCACTATAGACTTGGTGGGTAATGTTACTTCAAATGGGCCCAAATATTTCTGTTTACTGTGTGAAGTTTCAGTCGTTCCTTGGTTAACAGTTTTCACAGGTTTTCACGAAATAAGCTTTTTAGTTCTTCCATGTCCCTTAAAATTGAAATCAGATAAGACTATGACAGGTGGAATCTTTCTTTCAGTTCTAGTGACCATTCCTGTCATTCCTGTCTCTGCAGGCATTCCAAATCTGATCACAGCAGATATGATCAAGGAGGGAGCAGCAGTCATCGATGTGGGAATAAATAGAATTCAAGATCCCATCACTGCTAAACCCAAGTTGGTTGGAGATGTGGATTTTGAAGGTATATGGTATAATTTTCTTAAAATATAAAGTCAGTAAATACTACCTTTAATGGACATTTAGGACAGATCATTTACTTTTTCTTTAACTTTTAAACTTACATTACTCTGGGGGCACCTGGCTGGCTCAGTTAGTAGAGCATGCGAGTCTTGATCTTGGGGTCATTGAGTTTGAGTCCCATGATAGGGGTAGAGAGTACTTTAAAAACAACAACAACAAAAAAAACCACTTAGGTTACCCTGGTAATTTAAAATGTATCCCACATGAATTAAAGAGAAATCTTTTAAGAAATGGTAGTCATTCTAGAATCATTTTAGGATGTTTATATCATAAGATTATGGGGACCAGCTATAAGCTTTTCAGGAAGGTGTTCATTCTTTCTTTAGGGTTACTTCATAGTTGAAACGACTTAACAAGTCTGAAAATTTAATGAAGTGACTTTCTGACACCATTCAGTCTCCTAGAAGGTGTTACAGATTTATCATTTTCACATTGAAAGCGGAGATCACAAACCTGAACCTGTTAAAAATGGTCCAGGAAAAAGTCACGTTCCTGACTTTTGAAGTATACTAGTAGATTTCTCCTTTCAGTTTTTAAGGTATCATGTTTATCTCAATTTTATGCTGATAAGTCTGTTTCTAGCTTTCCATCTCTAATAAGCAATCAGACACAAGGCTAAGTGCTTAAGTATTTTTGCTTTAAGATTGCGTTAAAAAAAAAATCTTCTCACTTTCCAGAAAATTACTTTGTTTGGTGCTTTGGGTAAACAGTATATAGTTAAAGAAATCTAGTAAATAAATATTAAAAAAATAAAATAGAATAAAATTAAACTGTTGTAGGTAGGTATTGTTAATATATTAATATTAATAACATAAAAATAATTATTATAGTTATACTTCACATACAGTTAACCCATCCAGCTATTTCTTTTGAAATTGATTTAATATGGAGGAAAAGTATGACTAGTAAATTATAGGTTATTTAAATGTATAAATATTCATTGAACAACTCCTTATTATGTGAATGTTATTTTATTAGTATGTTCAAAAAGCTTTACCCCTGAGTCATGTAGATGTGATTTTTTTTTTTTTAATGAGTTTGAGGTTTATGAAGGTGCTTACATATATTCTTGCTTTTTCTTTAAATGCTTCTTCCATGGTATGTTAAAATGCATACATTTCCTTTGCTATAATTAAGGCAGTGTGCCTATCCTGTTTCTATATAGGCGTCAGAAAGAAAGCCGGTTACATCACTCCAGTCCCTGGGGGTGTTGGTCCCATGACAGTGGCGATGCTAATGAAGAATACCATTATTGCTGCAAAAAAGGTGCTGAGGCTTGAAGAGCGAGAAGTATTGAAGCCTAAGGAGCGTGGAGTTGCTACTAATTAACTGTTGTGTCTTCTGTCACAAACAACAGTCCAAGCCAGTTCAAGAGGCAAAACAGGCCAACAGAAATGCAATATTTTTTATTTATTTTACCGAAATGGTTTAAAATGATGCTTTGTATTTATTGAAAGCTTAAATGGTTGGGAGTTTGTGCACAGAACTCTGCAGTACCTCACCACGGAGCATGCCAGTATCATGCTGGGTCGTGTGATCCAGCCAAGAGAAGCCATCAACCTAGTGATTAACATGGAGGACATTGTCACAGTGAGAACGGATGCTTAACTTTGTCAAGCCACTTCAGTTAAAATTTGCCTTTTCTAGGATTGCATTTCCCAAGTGCTATTCCAATAAGAGTTGATACTCACTTTAGGTTCCAAACCTTTTGAGTTCAACTGGCTAAACCAAAGGAAAAATGTTGCTAGAGAAAATTAGGGAAAAGGTAAAAAGGAAGAAATGGTAATTGAGTAGAAAAAAAGTACTCTAATTTACATACATAATGTACGTAAAAACTACATGTTAATGGTGTCCTAAGCTGTCATTTCATGGCTTAGTGTTGGGAAAATGTTTAGGGTGGTTCCATGTGTTGTTAGTCCTCGTTTTATGTGCATTACATTCATGAGGTTTCCCATTTTTTTCTAGGATTGAAAGGCTTATTTTATAGATATGTGTGTATTGTCATATTTGGCTTTTCCTATATCCTTAAACTTCATTGTTACATCTTTGTACTGTTGAGGGTGTCTGTATGTTTCCTTGGTGTATCTTGAAACTATTTTTGAAAAACAAAACTCGGGCTTGATAATCATTAGGGCAGCTTATAGAAGTATGCAACTTACTTTTCCACCAAAGACTTGTCAGCAGCTGCCTGCTTTGATGTAACCTGTTGACTTTCCCCGATGGGTTTTTGAGAACTTAATATTGAATTTAATCAGACTGATTAAAAGGGTTTTCTGTGTGTGTGTGTGTGTGTGTGTGTGTGTGTTTCCCCATTTTTTTTTTTAATAAAACACTTCTGACTGGTGTGGAATGAGTTTCCAAAATACCGTATCTTCCTGCTACAGTTTTAGTTGTGTCCTAATCACAGTTAATCTTTTTCATTGGATGTAACTGACATAGATATTCTTTTATTCGGTGACACCTAATCCTGTGCCTTAAATTGATACAAAGCACGGTGGAGAAACAAGTCTAGTCCTTTTAGTCTTACATCCCAACAGATTGTGCCAAGCCAGGAGCTTAATCTGTAAGATTCATGTCAGTGGTTAGGCCTATTCTAGGTGCTGTCTAAACCATGCAGCTCAATGTACACATTGTTGGATTTACACAGCCCTTTTTGATGTGCTTGCCATTGCCCCCCTTCACTCTGCCCCCTTCCTCTGTATACATTTATTTTTTTCAATGTGTGTGTTTGATTTGACAGATTGGAAGGTGTTTGCTGTGCGCATTTTGAGTCTGGGACAGGTGCCTGTGTATCCTCTTCTCTACCAGGACTGGGTATTTTGGCTTCCAAGCAGGCAGATGATATAGCTCCTGTTCCAGGCAGCTTGAGATAGAGAACGAACAAGGAGGGAGTAAGTCTACTTACTTACTTACTTGAGTTGACTTATTCCCTCCTTGTTCTTCTGCCAACTGCCTTCTTTTTTAAATGTTTATTCATTTCTGAGAGAGAGAGTCGGGGGGACAAAGGATCTGAAGTGGGCTCTGTGCTGACAGCAGAGCCTGATGCAGGGCTTGAAGTCACAAACTGCAAGATCATGACCTGAGCTGCTGAAGTCGGACACTCAACCGACTGAGCCACCCAAGCGCCCCTGCCTTTATTCTTTTGATAGTTTTCTGGAGATGTAAGAAGATGATAGTTTGCAAGATGAGCAGACAGGATTTTTATTGAATTATAGTTACAAATGGGAAAACAGTTCTGACCTACTGCAAGGAGAAGTAACAATATGTCAACCTGTTAAAAGCTATCAAAATTACAATGTTCACGTGTGTACAAAATATAAATGACATAGAAGGTGGAAATTACAGTGATCAATTTACAACAACAAAAAACTAACATCATAGTTTTCCAACTTGTTGGATTAATCAAGCACATTTACTCCGGAATCCATAACATTTCTACAGTTTAATTTGGACAAAGTGCCATTGGAAATCAGCCAAGTTTTAAAATAGATGTTAAGGGTAGATTGTAGCTCTTCCAGGATTGGTGCAGATGAAGATACAGAATTTGCACTTAAATTCAGGGGATGGTTCTGGATTAGTGAGCAGCTTAGTCATTCTGCTGTGATCAAATGGGAGAGGCTTAGAGCTTTACCTCTTGGCAGTATCCCTTGGAAAGGAGCTCTGAGATTTAATAAACACTGAGAGTTTTTCCATGGACCAGGCACTGTACAAGGCTCTGAAGATCACAGAGGCAATTACCTGTTCTAGTACCCAAATGTTAATGATCTAGTGTCATTTGTCTTTAAAAAATAGAAAAGAATAAAGAAAAAAGCACCTGCATTTGTAATCTTGAGTAAATGTGGCGACTAACCAAAGAGATTTACTTGAAATTCAAATCCATAGTTGTTTTGGAGACAGTAAATGTCAGATGCATTGCGGCTATCAGGCACATAGTAGGTGTTAAATAAACAATGTTGATGTTTGTCAAATGGGGATTGAAGACAGACTGATAGTAAGTTTCATGCTTCTTTACTAATGCATCATTAATCTATCCAACTTGGCTTCTAATCATTCCTTTAAAGTAGTAATCTAATACTGCAAAGTTATAATTTAATATTTTACATTAGCTCTGCCTAACATGCAGCAGTGATGTGGATGGGAGCTTGACTTTGGGAATCAGGCCACTGAAAACTTGTAGGAAGAGCCTCCCTGAAGGTGTAAAGAACTCTTATTCTGGATGTGAAAAACCAGTGCTATTAATTTAAAGGGTCATTTTGTTGCTGTAACATGTGGTTTGAAGTTTCACTTTAACAAGAACAATTTTATTTTAGAAACATTTACCCACTCTAATGTGTTGGTTCTTTCATTAACAGACTTTCACAACTGGCTTTTCAATCTGGGAAACAGTCACACTTCTGTGCTGGAACAAGGCCGCAATGCATGCAGATGGTTCAGACTTGACAAATGACCCTTTGAAAACTGAATGAGATAGGGAAAGATAGGACCTTTGAAATATTTCTTCCCAATGCCAAGTTGCAAAAGAAATTTTCCAACGTTGGTGTACTGAAGTGTGAGCAATTTTAATAGTTCTTTCAAGACCATCTAGATACTTTAAAATCTAAACTTAAAAAAAAAGCTAATTGATATTTGTTTTAATAAAAATTTACTATTGCCCCTTTATCCTAGCTATAATTTGGGGAGGCAAGCATTTTTTTCATTTCAAGACATGTTATAATTTCTATCCTGGACTGCATTTTAAAATAAAGTATGTTTCCTTTGTTGTTTTCATAACTACAAAAAGGAGATAGCTTTGCACATAAGTAGTACTTTTCACACACAGATCAGTTTTTTATCCAGTGGAGTGACCCTCGGTTTGGCAAATAAGGAAACCGGCACAGGGAAGTTCAGGGATTCGGCCCCGACCTCACAATGAAGATTAAACCATGTCCTTCCACAGTGAAGATTAAACCACATCTGGGGGAAGCTGCATCCTAGAGGGTGGTCTCGCCATCAGTTTCTCTTCCATATCTGTCCACATCTGTGAAGTCACAGTCTGACTCCATTTCTATCTTCACCTGTGGCACCATGAACACTGGGCTCTGTGAGTAGTTGAAAGCAGGTGAAGCTGGACAGGAAATTCTGAAGTGCAAAGTGATGCTGAATGAGAAAAAGAGGGAGGGAAGAGTGACTTATCTAGTACTGGGTGTTTTCAACTGCTATGCCCCAGGGCAGGCTCTAGTGCAAATAGTTGTCTTTGCTTATGAACTCTTAACACGTCCTGGGAATAAGTGGCATCCTCTGCACTTGGCCTTCAGCTGTGGTTGCTTAGCTAGTCTCTCCATGAGTTTCAGCCTGGTCTTCACATTATTGCTAAGGTGAACTTTCTGGATCACAGGTCTTTCTGTGATTCCTACCGTCCAAAAGTTAGAATCCAAGCTCCTCAGTGGCAGACAGGGCCTTTTATGTTTGCACTCCTGATTACTTCTAGTTTGATGGCCTGCTTATCCCACCAGTCTTCGCCATGTGTATATTTTCAAATAGTATTTCAGGCATGTTCCCATTGCCTGAAATGCCCTTCTTCTGCCTCTTTTCTTCTTTACTCTGTGTAACTGGCAGACTCCTATTTATCATTCCCAGACTCTCTAGATAAGGCAAATCCCTCCCTTAGACACTGACCTTTCTCTTCCATGCGCTCCACTGTTCTTGGCACATGGCGCTGTATGTCTTTGTTCATAGGCCTATCTTTGTATATCCCCAGGGATTAAGCATCATGCTGGTGGATCACAGATGCTTAATCTTTGTTAAACTAGATCGTGTTGCTGAGCCTTTTCCGCCACTGAAATGGAGAATCCTGTTTAGTGGTCTCTGCTTCCACCTACTTCCATAGATACGGTAAAACACCAGGATAGTTGGGAGGTGCCATCACCAATTACCAAATTTTCTCCATTTCTGATCTTGTCCCAGGTTTTGTACAATTTAACAGATTTTTGAAAATCCCCTATCCTGGTCCAAATTTTCTCTCCATGGACTGAAATTGGGACAGAGATTCAATTTGGTGTAGGCTACTTAAAAATGAAAATAGATCCAGATAGACTGCTTTTCTCTTAACACCTTCGTATGTTAAAAATCCGTGGCATTTGTAGTGGTGTAGAATCCTAACCTGAGGGGTAGAATGAGAAGCCAGGTAGAGATAGAACTGGGACATGTGATACCCCTGGGCCTTGGGTCTGCTGCTTAGGGAGGCTGTTACAGTGAGATCTGTCTTCTCATCCTAGCAATGTGGGAACAGCCTTGACTTCTCAGTTTTCTAAAATCTCTTGAATGAGTGCCATCTGAGTGTGGAGGTTCATCTGCCTCTGGACTTGGGATAGCCTGTGCTTTTGCTCATGGGTGACGTAGTACAGTGATTCCTGTCCAGTTTAGAGCACCATGTAGGAGCGCCCTACCATCTTCCCAGTAATAACTGAGGCCGACTTTCTTGCCCCTGGATTTCTCTTTTCCATTTTCGAGACTTCTGTGTTTTCAGTCATCAGGTTGCCCCACTTTTTTCATGGCTTCTCATTCAGAACACCAAGGTATCACATTTGGCAGAGGGGCTCCTGGAAATGGCCTGGAATCCTTTCCTGACTATTACCTCCATTTAATCTTTTTTCTTAAGTAAGCTCTACGCCCAACGTGGGGCTTGAACTCACAACCCCAAGATCAAGAGTCATTTGCTCCACTGACTGGGCCAGGCAGGCACCCCTCCACTTGATCTTTGATATTTAGATAGCTTTCTTTGATAGCCTTTCTGCCCTTTGCTAATTAACCATAGTGTTACTTTATTCCACTGGTATTGGAGTACCTGGTGTTTTGATTCTCAGACCTGCTTTTATCCTGGCATTCAATAATCTATACTTAAGTAATGTGTAGTTTTTCTCTGTATTCTTTTCCCCCAGTATTTTCAGTTTTCATTCTATGTAGTATTCTGTAAAAATTTCCTTTTCTAAAGTTGAGTACCTTTTATATTGTTATCATGTTATGTCATACTTGTTACTTGACCCCAATAACTATGTCTCTCCACTTCTGGTGGACCAGCAAAGGCCTTTACTGAGACATTGGCTAGCCTGAGAAATCCTAGGCCCTCAGCCTTCCAGGCCATTGCTTGGTCTCTTATCTAAAACCCAAGGAGTCTACCTCATGGCCATTACCTTCGGTCAAGGTCTGAGTCACTGAAGGAAGAATCAGAATGAGTAACTCCAACTGGAAGATCTTTTTCCTGGCAGGAAAATTAAAATGTCAGTTGTGGAGCAGGTTTGAGGACTATACTGAAGGCCTTTCTCCAGTGCCTCCCTCACCCTCCTTCCTATTCTCTAACCCCTATGGCCAACACTACAGAAGAGAAATTCAGGGGCCTCACAGGGATGGGTGACTTCACCAGACGGTTCTCAGCCAGGTTAGGTGGGTGTGAGGCATGGGCAGGGCCAGGGAAGAGTGAGAAAGGGTGATGGAAATACACAAATGGCAAGGAGGAAGGAGAATTAGAAACAAAAAAGGAAAGGTACCTCTGACAGAGAGTGATGGGAAGCCCTTCAAGGGCCCTGGCAGGATTCTAATCTGGGTCCTTTAGAAAAGTGGCAAGTCCTATATTAGGAGCACTGGGGTCAGGACTCAAGTGGAATCTTTTGGATTACTCTCAGACAAGGCTATGTTGTCTTGACAGAAGTGTCCACTGGGAGGGCGCTGACGCTGGGAGGGGGTAAAGGCAGCCACAGATCCCCCAGGATCTTCGTAAGCAAAGCCCCATCTCTCCCAGACAGCCTTCATTTCAGCAGGAGGAAGGTACCTGTGATTCATATGGAAGCACAGCCCAACCACTAAAACCTCCCCTTCTGACAAAAATTTGTGATCCCAATGCTATACTATTTCTCTAAAGGAGACAACTCAGCTGGGATTTGAACTCCCAATCATTTTCAATAACCACTGGAAAACATGGGAGGCTCAGGGATTCAGGATTGGGTAAATGTGGTCTGAAATGATTCAAGAGAGGGCCAGGTAGTGCCATAGACATCAGGAGGCACCAGGGGAAAGGAAGGAATGAAGGACTTTGCCCAAATGGAAGTGAAGATTGATCACTGGTGTCTGCAGGGTTTGATTCTGGGTTTCTATTTGGTTGAAGTCTCAGTCCTTTGTGACCCAGTTCTCATTGAACTCTGCCTACCACAGGAGTCCTCTAGCTTCTAAGACTATTAGATCCCCCTGAATTAAAGATGAAAGTTCCTTGGAGGAAGAGCTGGAGGATTAGTAGTAAGTAGGAAGGGAGAGACACCATGTGTTTTACTTACTGGCAATGCAGTGGATACCATTTTGGGGATCTGACTGGACACTTTCCATGGGAATCTTTATAACTGAGGGAGGAGGGAACTGGGGCTGGAGAGAAACAGTGGGAAAAGCTGATAAACACCAGCAATACAACAGCTTTGGCTTTCTTGCCAAGATGGAAAATACATGCACCACAATGTGTGCCAACCACCATCCTCTTTACATCCAAACACTTAGGAGGTGCTACAAATACCCTGGGGCCCGCTGAGGGGCAATCATAGTTAGCCTGCTGTCCTAGACAAGACAGAACTCTTCCAGGAACGTTATTGATCAGAACAGTTTCAACCGTTAGAGTAACCAATCTCTTGGGAGTGAATCTCACACAATGGCTGGTGTTGCTGTAAAGACACGTGTAAAATGAATTTATGTAAATCGAATCTCATTTTTCCATTGAATTTTTCATGCTTTTCCCCAACCCTGCAGAAGTTCCTGGCACGTGGTAGCCACTCAAATATTTATTGAATGAATCAATGAAAGAATAAGTATTTGTCTTTAAAAGGCACTTAGATTCTCCGTTTCTTTGTTCTCAAGCCTATCTTTGCAAACCAACTAAATCACCAATGAAAAACATGTGAATGAATGATGGGCCTCTTGAAGAGGAAAGTAATTAAGGACAAGGGGAGTTTGGGTCTATCACTACCATCAGAAGATGGTTTGATTGCCACTAATCAAGGATCTGTCTGTGAACAGCTCTGATCTGCAAAAGGCAAAATCACTAGAACAGTTCAAGATAGATGCAGAAATGTGGGTTCAGGTCAAACCGGGAGAATGCAAGGACAGGCATGGTGTTAGGAGATGGCATGGGTAGCTTAGCATATTGGAAATGATCAAATTCAAAGTCAGGAACAGTTTTCTTAATTCCCTTTTAGACATTTAGCCATATGTCCATCTTGGGTAAACTACTTCCCTTTTGGGGGACCATTTCATCATCTGTAATAAGCACTTGAACTAGATAATCTTCCTGCTTAACATTTTGTGATTTACTGTAAGCTCTGGACTGGCTTCCTGTCTCTTGACTCCCTGGGTGTTTTGGGGGTGGGATGGGAAGGAAGCATGAGAGAAGAAGGGTAGATGGGGCAACCAGGTGGTCCCCAGCATCTGAGGAATGTAGCCACTCTCCTTTCAGTGAGGACATAGCCTCTCCCTCCACCTTCTTCCCTAATACCCCAAGGGCAGGCCAAGCAAACCTTGTCCCCCAGTACTTACAACTGTCCAGGAGTCTAGTCTACTGATGTGGGTACCCATCAGACTTCTCCCCTGAGGTCTGCTCTATTCTTTGGAGATCAGTCCTCATAATCTCCATGATGGAGCTGAGTCTTCTGCCCTGTTCCATCAAGGACCTGCACTGCTATTGATAATGGCCCCAGAAACTCACAGAAATAGGAAAGAGTGGGCGTGGCAACCAGCCTTTCCCTGGATTGGGGGAGGGGGGTGGTTCATTCACTGTGGCCTTCCCTGAGAATATTCACATAAGCAAACAAGCTCTCAGCACCCCACACCAGTATGAGGAGAAGCCTCAGCTCATCCTGGATTAGGCCCAGGTGATCACAGCTGACCACTTGAGAAGCTACCTCCTCCTTGACCCTGCCAGAAATGGAGGGAGGGTTTCTTGATCTTTTCCCTTGACCCTGGCCTCACGTCCTCCCCACCTCCTCATCACTGTCCTCAGGGACCCCTTTCCTTCTCTTCTTCTTCTTATCCGTCTCCTTCTTCTCTTTCTCTGGGAGGATATTGTCAATCCAGGCCAAATCATGCTGGGAGAAGATGAGGTCCAGAAGCCTTCGAACGATGATGAGGCCCAGGATCTGTGGTGAGAGTTCAGAGAAAAACATGGGCTCAAGGCCCCAAAGTCAGATATTGTTTTTTCTCTCTCAGTCAGCTATACTCAGGGACTTTTTCTGGTGCCTTTGGAGCCATCTCAGAGCTCCCAAAAACCATCATTCACCTTCTGCCCAGCTTGGTTCCTCTCATCTGGTCTTTCCTCAGTTGACTAACAAAGCCTATTAGTGACCCAGGGGAGGGAGCCTGTTGCAGCTGAGGACCAAGGACTAGAGAACTACAGTTATTCTTTAAATCAGTGGTCCTCAAACTTGAGCTTCCATCGAAACACCTGGAGGACTTGTGAATACACACACTGCTGGGTGCCACCCCCAGAGGTTGTCATTCAGCAGGTCTGGGGTGGGGCCTGAGGATCTGAATATCTAACAAGTTCCCAGGAGATATGGATATTTCTGGATCAAAGATCACATTTTGAGACCCACTGTCCCTATTTCTGAGAGCTGCCAATCTCTCTGCTAACAAAGTATAAAGCATACTGAATAAAGTGTACTGGGATATCAGGAGTTTTTACAGTAAAGTCTAGAAAGTTTGGTTCTGTTCGGGATAAATGAATTAAAGGGAAAACACATGTGCACTTTGGGGAAGATTAAATACTGGCCTTTCAATAGACTCAATGGGCCCAGAGTAACTAGTTATAAATATTGCCCCTTCACTACCAAGAACTGGTCATTAAATGAGATCAGGGAGAAAACCATTCAGTTGAATTTAACTCTGGCTCCTCACTGACCCTTTCTAGAGAGCAAGTAGATCTAGGGAAATGGACAGACCTGGGTTTTGAAAATCCTGGCTCTGAAAACAAAATAGTGGTTGCTAGGGACAGGGGTGGGAAGAAGCACTGTCTGCATAGAAATGGCATGAGGAGGTTAAAGAACACCCTACTAACGAATGAGTGGGTCAACCAGGCAATTAGAGAAGAAATTAAAAAATATATGGAAACAAACAAAAATGAAAATACAACAATCCAAACGCTTTGGGATGCAGCAAAGGCAGTCCTGAGAGGAAAATACATCGCAATCCAGGCCTATCTCAAGAAACAAGAAAAATCCCAAATACAAAATCTAACAGCACACCTAAACGAAATAGAAGCAGAACAGCAAAGGCAGCCTAAACCCAGCAGAAGAAGAGAAATAATAAAGATCAGAGCAGAAATAAACAATATAGAATCTAAAAAAACTGTAGAGCAGATCAATGAAACCAAGAGTTGGTTTTTTGAAAAAATAAAATTGACAAACCTCTAGCCAGGCTTCTCAAAAAGAAAAGGGAGATGACCCAAATAGACAAAATCATGAATGAAAATGGAATTATTACAACCAATCCCTCAGAGATACAAACAATTATCAGGGAATACTATGAAAAATTATAGGCCAACAAATTGGACAACCTGGAAGAAATGGACAAATTCCTAGACACCCACACTCTTCCAAAACTCAATCAGGAGGAAATAGAAAGCTTGAACAGACCCATAACCAGCGAAGAAATTGAATCGGTTATCAAAAATCTCCCAACAAATAAGAGTCCAGGACCAGATGGCTACCCAGGGGAGTTCTACCAGACGTTTAAAGCAGAGATAATACCTATCCTTCTTAAGCTATTCCAAGAAATAGAAAGGGAAGGAAAACTTCCAGACTCATTCTATGAAGCCAGTATTACTTTGATTCCTAAACCAGACAGAGACCCAGTAAAAAAAGAGAACTACAGGCCAATATCCCTGATGAATATGGATGCAAAAATTCTCAATAAGATACTAGCAAATCGAATTCAACGGCATATAAAAAGAATTATTCACCATGATCAAGTGGGATTCATTCCTGGGATGCAGGGCTGGTTCAACATTCGCAAATCAATCAATGTGACACATCACATTAACAAAAAAAAAGAGAAGAACCATATGATCCTGTCAAT
This sequence comes from Felis catus, assembly GCF_018350175.1. Lineage (NCBI taxonomy): Eukaryota > Metazoa > Chordata > Mammalia > Carnivora > Felidae > Felis > Felis catus. The sequence goes on from NC_058370.1 coordinate 90,412,345, forward strand.
CGATGCAGAAAAGGCCTTCGACAAAATCCAGCACCTTTCTTAATAAAAACCCTTGAGAAAGTCAGGATAGAAGGAACATACTTAAAGATCATAAAAGCCATTTATGAAAAGCCCACAGCTAACATCATCCTCAACAGGGAAAAACTGAGAGCTTTTTCCCTGAGATCAGGAACATGACAGGGATGCCCACTCTCACCGCTGTTGTTTAACATAGTGCTGGAAGTTCTAGCATCAGCAATCAGACAACAAAAGGAAATCAAAGGCATCAAAATTGGCGAAGATGAAGTCAAGCTTTCGCTTTTTGCAGATGACATGATATTATACATGGAAAATCCGATAGACTCCACCAAAAGTCTGCTAGAACTGATACAGGAATTCAGCAAAGTTGCAGGATACAAAATCAATGTACAGAAATCAGTTGCATTCTTATACACTAACAATGAAGCAACAGAAAGACAAATAAAGAAACTGATCCCATTCACAATTGCACCAAGAAGCATAAAATACCTAGGAATAAATCTAACCAAAGATGTAAAAGATCTGTATGCTGAAAACTATAGAAAGCTTATGAAGGTAATTGAAGAAGATTTAAAGAAATGGAAAGACATTCCCTGCTCATGGATTGGAAGAATAAATATTGTCAAAATGTCAATACTACCCAAAGCTATCTACACATTCAATGCAATCCCAATCAAAATTGCACCAGCATTCTTCTCGAAACTAGAACAAGCAATCCTAAAATTCATATGGAACCACAAAAGGCCCCGAATAGCCAAAGGAATTTTGAAGAAGAAGACCAAAGCAGGAGGCATCACAATCCCAGACTTTAGCCTCTACTACAAAGCTGTCATCATCAAGACAGCATGGTATTGGCACAAAAACAGACACATAGACCAATGGAATAGAATAGAAACCCCAGAACTAGACCCACAAACGTATGGCCAACTCATCTTTGACAAAGCAGGAAAGAACATCCAATGGAAAAAAGACAGCCTCTTTAACAAATGGTGCTGGGAGAACTGGACAGCAACATGCAGAAGGTTGAAACTAGACCACTTTCTCACACCATTCACAAAAATAAACTCAAAATGGATAAAGGACCTGAATGTGAGACAGGAAACCATCAAAACCTTAGAGGAGAAAGCAGGAAAAGACCTCTCTGACCTCAGCCGTAGCAATCTCTTACTCGACACATCCCCAAAGGCAAGGGAATTAAAAGCAAAAGTGAATTACTGGGACCTTATGAAGATAAAAAGCTTCTGCACAGCAAAGGAAACAACCAACAAAACTAAAAGGCAACCAACAGAATGGGAAAAGATATTTGCAAATGACATATTGGACAAAGGGCTAGTATCCAAAATCTATAAAGAGTTCACCAAACTCCACACCCGAAAAACAAATAACCCAGTGAAGAAATGGGCAGAAAACATGAATAGACACTTCTCTAAAGAAGACATCTGGATGGCCAACAGGCACATGAAAAGATGTTCAACGTCGCTCCTTATCAGGGAAATACAAATCAAAACCACACTCAGGTATCACCTCACGCCAGTCAGAGTGGCCAAAATGAACAAATCAGGAGACTATAGATGCTGGAGAGGATGTGGAGAAACGGGAACCCTCTTGCACTGTTGGTGGGAATGCAAATTGGTGCAGCCGCTCTGGAAAGCAGTGTAGAGGTTCCTCAGAAAATTAAAAATAGACCTACCCTATGACCCAGCAATAGCACTGCTAGGAATTTATCCAAGGGATACAGGAGTACTGATGCATAGGGCCACTTGTACCCCAATGTTCATAGCAGCACTCTCAACAATAGCCAAATTATGGAAAGAGCCTAAATGTCCATCAACTGATGAATGGATAAAGAAATTGTGGTTTATATACACAATGGAGTACTACGTGGCAATGAGAAAAAATGAAATATGGCCTTTTGTAGCAACGTGGATGGAACTGGAGAGTGTGATGCTAAGTGAAATAAGCCATACAGAGAAAGACAGATACCATATGGTTTCACTCTTATGTGGATCCTGAGAAACTTAACAGAAACCCATGGGGGAGGGGAAGGAAAAAAAAAAAGAGGTTAGAGTGGGAGAGAGCCAAAGCATAAGAGACTCTTAAAAACTGAGAACAAACTGAGGGTTGATGGGGGGTGGGAGGGAGGGGAGGGTGGGTGATGGGTATTGAGGAGGGCACCTTTTGGGATGAGCACTGGGTGTTGTATGGAAACCAATTTGACAATAAATTTCATATATTAAAAAAAAAGAAATGGCATGAGGGCATTTTAGGGGTGATGGAACTATTTTCTATCATGGCTGTGGTTGCAGAACCACTACTCTGTGCATTTATCAAAACTCAGAACCACAGAGTGAATTTTACTGCGTGTAAATAAATTTAAAAAAAATCAATGAAGGGAATGTAGGGGAATCTTGGCTCTGCTCCTCCTTATTGTGTGAGCTGGGTAACTTACGCATGCTCTCTGAGCCTCAGCTTTCTCACCTGTAAAGTAGGATTAGTAATAGTACTTCAGGTCTAGTGTGGACTAAATGAAACAGCACTCCATACATGCTAATTGTGACTATAATTTCATTTCTCCTTGTTAACACTGAACCCCATGAGGGCTCCATTGGGGAGGATCCATTTCCCTTTCCTTGACTGCATATTTATGCTCACCTGGTATATTACAAATACCAATGCCTGGGTTTCCCCAAAAGATACTGATTTAATTGAGCTGGGGTGAGGTCTGGGCACACAATTTTAAAAAGCTCCCAAGTGATTCTAGTGGTCACCCAGGGTTGAGAATCCCAGGCAAGCACATTACAAATCCCACCTCTGCATCCTCACTTTGGCCTCTAGTCTGGCCCTGCCAGGCTTTGGGGCCCACCCAGGGCTTTCCCTAAGTACTAACCCACAGGCTCCAGCAGTAACCGCCTCCCCCCCACCCCCAGCCCCTATCCCCAGCAGGGGCCTGGGGCCACTTCCCCTGGGTGGGATTATCTAGGGGCCAGATGCAACATGTTATTGGCTGTTCTTTTCACTTTTAATTCTGGAATAATTTCAAGATTATATAAAATTTCAAGAATAGTTAAAGAATCTCCTGCACTTTCCACAACTTCACCAAACCTCACGTTCGTGACATTAGACTATGAAATTCTTACTCTTTGGCTCTAGTTCTCCTCCCCACCCACTTATCTTTTCAAATTGTTATTTTGAATAGTTAAAAGAGTTATATTTATTTAGTACAGGTGTTCCTCTGCACTTGGTTTGAATTTTGACAGTGGGGACTTTGTGTCCTTGTTGACTTTGCCCAGCTTCTCCATTCTATCCCAGAGCCGGTAGGTTGGTGGGCTTTTGCATTTTGCTGAGTGCCTGAAACTGAGCTGGGTGGAGACCTGTGGGCCCGCCCCCCGCAGGGGACCATCCTCCCCCCACTTTGGCACCCCCCCCCCCCACGCTGCTCCGTCTGGCCTGCACTCACGATGCGAATCTTGTTCCGTGCTTGCCTTTGTGACCCTGAGAGAGTCAGACCATCTGTGACGGTGGACCTCCCCGCGGACACCTGCCCAGGGCCAATCCGCTGAGCAGGATGGGGAGCCCACGCCCACCTTACCATGACCGGGAAGATGATGGCGGCCATCGTGGACTTGAGGATCCAGAGCACCGCCAGGCAGAGTATTTGCACCAGGGTGAAGAGGTGGATTCGGCGCAGGGGCACGTGCCGCAGAAAGGCGTGGTCTGGCTGGTGCTTGGCTGGCATCAGGAAGAGCTTGCAGCGTTCCCAGAACTGTTGAGAGTGCAAGGCTCAGCCAGGTGGTGGGGACACCTTGAGTGAGGTGGACTTGCTGGGAGCTTGGGACTGGGGGAAAGGGTGCTGCGGCAGGGTCTCATAGAAGGTAGACCCTCGTCGGTACTAAGGACGCACCGGAGAGGACTGGAGGTCTGGGAGGGGGGCCTGAGCCCTGCCCGAGGAGCGGGCCATAAATGAAAACTATGCACATTCAAGGAAAATGCAACTAATTGCAACACAAACTATCCAAGACATCTGGTGCATCACGGTAAATAAAGAACAAAACAAAATGTTTTCTTCCGCCAGAGTTGCCTTAGAGAAGAGAGAGATGTAGTGAAATGCTCATTGGAGTCAGACCCATCAGGGTTTTGAATCCTGAGCCTATTTGCTCATCTGTAAAATAGGTAACACAGCACCTATTTATATAGATTTCACTATAGAAGACCTATAAAGTGCCCGATATAGTTATTTTACTTGGCACACAGTAAATGGCAGTATCTTTATCACCATTATTCTTCCACGGCGCTGGGAAAGCAAGCACTTGGGGTTTGGGCAACATGGCAGCTGACTCCCATCAGATCAGCCTGGTGGTGGTTGGGGTGGGGAGAACCTTACCTGGATGCCATTCAGGGAGGCCACGCCCATGTAGAGGAAGACTCCATACAGCACGGGCAAGGGGATGTACTGAAATGAGACAGGGATGCGGAGCTTTGGACCCGGCTTCTGCCAGGGGCAGGCTGTTTGTTGGCTGCCCTCTTCTGCACGACAGTGCCTGCCAAGTCACAGGCAGCCTGGCCTCCCTCAGCTTGCCCCTCGCCATGGAGGAGTGGGATGTTCTGGGGAACTGAGCCTCTGAGCACTGATCTGGAGCCAGTGTCATGGGAAGGGCTGACCTGCCCCCTTCTTTCTGTGCAGCTGCTCTTCCAGCCTGGCTGCCCTCTTTTGGTCCCTGCAGAAGCCATGTGCTTTGGCTGAAGACACACCTTCTGGAACATGGGAAAGCTCCATAGAAAGCCCCCCTGTTTATTCTTGTCAGCTTCTTTCCACTTCCAGCCCCAGCGGAAGACTGCCTCCCACCCCAAAAAAGCTGCATTGCTCTGGGAACCTTTAGTGAGCTGACCTACATTAGCAGAGAGTACCTGCTGATTAACAAAAATCATATACCACACACAATTGGATTTTAAAAAGAAGCAGAACAGATGTGTATATGGTTTGGTGGCATCCTTCCTTCCAGTCATGCTCATAGGTAGTTTGTTAGCTTTTTAAAAAATGGGATCATACATATCATTCACCCTGTTCTACAGACATCATTATGACTCTTTAGAAGCTTTTGAGGTATTTCTCTACTGTCTCTCTAAGCTGTGTTCTGCTTCTTTCATCCTTGCCTTTATCTGCCCCTTGGGCTTACCATTGGGAACAAGACTCTGCCTCGATTCCAGGGTTGTCATATTGGAACATGTGGCAGAACACAAGTCCTGTACCCAACTTTTAGATGCCATTTAGGATGTCCATAAATCCAACCGAATAAATAACCGCTCTTTTAAAATAAATTGGGCATATCTAAAATAAATTAGACTTGGTTCAGTTTTTAAACACAAACTATGATTTGGACCTATAAAGCATAAACTTTAATTCGAGACATTGATCTTAAAGTAAAGAAGGGAAACCTGGGCCATTGCATCATTCCATTTGTACATGGCTTATGAGATTTTTGCCTAATTACAAAACAAAGTAAAAAAAAAAAACTTTCCATGAACAACACTGTCCTAATCATTTTCAAAGTGTGGGAGCAATTGAGAGAGAAATCTTAAATAAAAGACTTAGCTACTGTCTGTAATAACACAAATTTAGATGGCTTAAAACTTCCCTGTGTGAAAACCACATCAAACAGGAGAACTGGGCTAACTCTTAGATAATTTGCAGTTACCAGTGCCTGGTCCTAAAGTCCCCTATCAACCCTAGTAAATTATCTCCTGTCCTGTCACTTGTAAGCTCAAACAGCTTTCTTGGCAAATCCTAAAGGCCCATGACATCACACTCTGGCCAGTGATGGGCTGTGATCTAAAATTCTATATTAGCACAAATATTCCTTGGATGCCCAAAGACAGGCTCTTTTCAAGTATTAATAAAACAGTACAGTGACAAAAAAAAAAAAAAAAGGTGCCTCTAGGGTCCACTTTCTACCCTCTATTGGAGGAGTCAACAATGATCACAAACGTAAGACATCACAGCCCTCCCATATAATTTGAGGCTGAGACCATGAGAACAACTCATGGAGCTCAGAGGGGGAGCTACTGATATGGTCTAGGCTCCCCTGAGGCAGACTTCTGAAATCTACAGTACTGAACAGTAGTGGCAAGGTGCAAGCAAAACCTGAAACAAGACAAACCTTCAGGGTTTGGGATGGACTGAGTAAATCATTTATGCTGCCTGTCAGATAACATGGCCTCCTCATTCCCCAGAGCCCTTGTGTGGCAAGATAACCAAAGATTTGCATATTGGTATTGAAAGGGCTGAAGGTTAACACCAGTCCTCTAGCAGTAAAAATCACTGTCTAAAATTAGTATACATCCACCAAGGGGGAGATTTCATTCCTTAGTGCTCAAAGTGTAGTCTTTGGACCAATGTTATTGGAATGACCTGTGAACTTGTTAAAAATGCAGAGTTTTGGGTCTCACCCAGACCTCCTGAATAAGTATCTTTTTTTTTTTATTTAAAAAAAATTTTTTTAACGTTTATTTATTTTTGAGACAGAGAGAGACAGAGCATGAATGGGGGAGGGTCAGAGAGAGAGGGAGACACAGAATGTGAAACAGGCTCCAGGCTCTGAGCAGGCAACACAGAGCCTGACGCGGGGCTCGAACTCACGGACCGCGAGATCGTGACCTGAGCCGAAGTCGGTCGTTCAACTGTCTGAGCCACCCAGGCTCCCCCTCAGTATCTTTTTTAAAAATTAAGTTTCAATTTTAATTCCAGTGTGGTTAACATACAGTATTATAATAGTATCTTTCTTTAACAAGATTCCCAGGTGATTTTTATACACATTAAAATTTGAGAAGCCTTTAGAGCAGAATTCTACTGGATGAACTGGTACAAAGGTAGAGTTAATAACCAACTTAGAAACATTGATAAAAATAGAAACACTGATAACTAGGATCCTTTAAAATTTGCAGCACCCAGGAGACCTCTCCTCTTTTGGCTACATAAACAAGAATTAAAGATCTCAACTAAAGTATGTTTTGGGTAGATAGCCCTCCAGTATAAGTTCTCCGAGGCTGATAGGTACTCAGCTATGCCTAATTTGACAGGCACAGGCAAACATAGAGTTGCAGAAAGTTAAATAAGCTTTATGGAAAATTTTTCTTATTGGAAGTAAATGCTGGGATTAAATCTAGGACCTCAGATCTGGGTTAAGTCATAGTTTTCTTGAACTGGTTATACAGAATATCTCTTCTTTCACCTAAATTTGATGTAGTATTTAGTACTGGTGTCAGCTAGTGATAATGCTTTCATCACTTAACCAATTGTTTTGAAAGCCTATCTCTTTTTTCTGTTGCTGTTGTTAGAGATGATTTTCTTTTGCTTGGTTAAGATGGAAGACTCTTGAATAAGATAGTTGTCAGGTTGTGATGGGGAAGGTCTGTCTCAAAGACACTCTTCAGCTCTCATTCCCAGGAGCCGTTTTGGGTGGAATCAGTCTCTGAAGAAGTGTGTGCAAAGTTGTTGGCTTCCTCTGAAAGCCTATGTTCATAAAAAAGTACAAAACTATAAATAAAATAAAACAAAACAAAAAGGTATGTACCTTAATACAATCAAATGAGAAATCCTAAATCTTATGATCAAGAAAAATCTAGATAGGTCTTCTCTGCTATAAAATGTATCAAATAGATTAATTGGTGGTGAATAAAATGATATTGTATTTTTTCCACTCTTACTATAAAAGAACTTGGGTAGGACTTTTCAGATCATTTTGTCATTGAATACAATGATGATACCAGAGCTTTTGGAGCTCTGTAGACTCGTGGAAACTTTTCCATGATGGCCAGAGTAATAATGAACATTGCCCCATATTTGACTTCAGAAATAAACCAAATCTGGCGACACTCTGGTCATGGACTTGTGGCCTCCAGAACTGTAAGAAAGTAAGTGTTGTGTATGCTTTCCAGTCTGTGGAATTGTGTTATGGTAGCAAATGAATACAACAGGTGAGTTGCTGAATTGGACAGACAGAGACATCTGATTAGAAAGAGACTGTTCTGGGGACCCAGGCTCTGAATATACTCCCATTTGATTTCATCTCTTCCAGTTGGTCTGGAGGCACATGAGCAAAAGGAGCTTCCAACTGTGTGGGGAAAAATCAGTTATGTTCCCAAGAGATGTAAGAAGAGGAGCAGAGAACAGGCCGCAAGATAATCTATAAAAGGCTTCCCTCTGTAATTTTTAAACTTCAGAAAATGGGTGAGCAAAGAGGCAACTAGTGAGCCATAAACCACAACGTGGAAAACATAACCTGCTTGGGAAGCTCTGATCCAAGCAAGGATGGAACTTGGCCAAACTTTCTGAGGGAAGAATGCCCTCCAGAAAGGTGGAAAAGATCAGTGAGGTTTGCCTGGTGCCGATTATAAGCAATGCAATATTCCAGAAAACAAGGATGATGATGAAATATCTCTTTGGGTCCTTCCTTTTTAGGGTTCATGTGGCGACCCTCTCCCCAACTCAGGCATCAAGTCAGTGCCTTCTCAGGTGGCTAGGGCTCTGAGATAGGGTATAGAGCCTTACCTTCAGGATAGGAGCCAGGAAGACAGAGATGCCCGTCAGGATGAAGACAATGGTGCCGGTCACTCTTTGTTCCCTGGAAGAGAAGGGCACACAGTCACGGTGGACTGGGAGATGCCCCATCACCATCCTAGCCCTTTGGCCCTCTGTGTGTACCTAAAGGTTGTGTCCAAGGCCCTAGCCTCTGTCTTGTTTCCCCATTCCAGAGAATAAACCTGCTGCCTGGGCCCAGCTGACAGGTACATGGGAGGAGAGGAGCCCTGACCAAGGCAGTTTGTAGGGGCATTTGGGAGGTTGTCCAGTGCAGTGACTAACAGTGGAGGTACTTGAGCCAGACTGACTTGGGTGTGTAGTTAAGTGGCATCAGGAAAGGCCCTAAATGTCTTCAGCCTCAGCAAAAGAAAGATAATGACAACTGGGAGTTGCTGTGAGAATGAAATGGGATATACATTGCTTATTATCCCTGCCATTTGATTGTAATAAGATGTTACATTTGTAGGGCATGACTAAGAGGAATCGGAGGAAGGGGGCCTGGCTGCTGGCTGCTGGAATCAGAGGAAGGGGGCCTGGCAGAGCAGGTATGTTTTCCTGAGTGCCCAGGCCCAGGCCCAGGCACAACCCAAGTGGGAACTGAGGCCTGAGGGGCAGATTGTTCAGGCCCAGTCCTCTAGGGCTCAGGGGTCCAGGAGGGGCCCCTGCCCTGACCAGAGAAGGCTTATGCCAGGGAACTGGGTAGCCCCGGTATCCTACGGTAGTGAGGAGAAACTTTTTGAGCAGCCAGTGTCTGGTGTGGGCCCACCCCAGAGCCCCTAAGAGGCACATGCCTGCCTGTAACAGGTATGGGATTCACATGGACTTGAGGGAAGGAGGATTGAGGGAATGGAAGTGATAGGCCATGGGCCACAGTCTAGGGAGTGGCAGTGGTCCTGGGAAGACTCTCTGGATGAATGGGAATTGGGTAGGACCTGTACCCACAAGAGGGGTTGGGAGACAGTGGTAGTGGGGGTCTTGAAGAAGAGGAGACAAAAGGACAGGTCAGAGGGGAATGTGGAGACATTGAGTAGCCTATGCAGGTGAGTGGTCAGTGTGCATACAGACTGTGGTGGGATACTGCTTGCAATCCATTACCAAAAAAACACTACTTAGAACTGAATTTTTGTCTCCTTCCTCTCTCCCTCAGGAATATTACTCTCATCCTTGTAGTTCCTGGGTTGTCCGAGCAGGGCCCTTTTAGCCCAGATACCTCGATGGTGGGGGAAAAAAAAAAAAAAAAAGCAACATCTGCTTCCCTTCTCCCAAAATCAATACCCCTGTTCAGGCGGTCCCCAGTCACTGCTCCCCACCTACCTGACCCCCAGAAACTGGGGCTGCTCCCCAGGGGCACTGGTCTCCGTCTCCATCTTGAGGCTGTCGATGTGGGCGATGGAGATGACCGTGGCTGCCACATACCAGGGGAGCCCCATGAAAGAGCACAGGGCCATGAGGATGCCCACCCAAAACAGGTCCAGATGGTAGCCAGCAGCCTTCTGCATGGGGCAGGGGGAGGGTTGGTATGGGGTGAGGGAGATAGAAATCTCCCCGAAGCAGCCATTTTGTGTAACACGGTTCAAAGGCTCCCCTCAGCATTCAATAGGTGCTCTTAGGGTGCTGCTACCCTGTAGTGTTCAGGCCTCCCCAACCCCAGGATTTGCTGAGCCAGGGAAGGGACACAGGAAGGTGAGGAGAAGGGTGTTCAGGCTTGGAGAGGCCTTGGGCTTGGGTCCTTGGGAAGAAGTTTTCCTACCAGTGGCCATAATATCTCTGTAGTTCTTGAACAAGAGGCCTTGGCTGGGGTAGGTCTTGGGATGGGGGAGAGGGTAGCCCAAATCTCCTCAAACCCAGAAGCAGGGAGGGAGTTGCAGAGGCCAGGAGGGCTTAAGATTCTCTTCTGCCTCATGGTTCTAGGTCAAAATTTCCCGTTAGGATCTGCTCAGACTCCCAAGTTCCTGTCAGGAAGCATGGAGCCAGAAGGTTACTTTGGGAGAAACAAGGAGCCTGTGCCCAGTAGCCCACCCTGGGCTTGGTTCTGATCCTTGGATCAAGTCACCCTGGCTCTGGTGGCCTTACCTACATCTGGAGGTCACATTTCCCTACACATGCACCAGAGCTCCACAGTCTTCTGACCTCATATCTTGTTTCGTAAATGGCCTCAAATTTTGACAGAAGCACCATCTTCCTTCTTTTTCCTTCTGACTTTGTGGGAAGAAAGAAGTGGTGTTTCTGCTCCTAGCACCCGCCTCACCCTCAGCTTGTTCTCCTTCCGGTTGACTATGACGGCTGTGATCTGCTGGTCCATGAAGATCAGGATGGTCACCAGCAGGGCAGGCAGGATGCTCGCCAGGTACACCCACCACGGGTTCTTCCCAAAGGGGGCCACGAACCAACCTCGGTCAGGCCGCGTAGGCTGAGCGGAACAAATGGAAAGGGCACTTTCCTCTCTCCTTTGTCCCAGTGCACTTGCTGTCTGGGTCCCCACTCTCCCTGCCCTCCCACCTCCGACCTGGGGTGCTTTTTGAGTGCAATCTTTTCCTTTCAAGATGTTAGGCACCTGCGACTTTAAAGAGACCATGGAGGCAGACAGACTTGGGAAGGACATGGTGTCTGTTGAACTAAGATCACTGGTGGCAGCTGCCCTGAGATTGGTTGGGAATGGGGAGGTGCATAGCCAGAGGCTGTCAGGAAAGAGCTTGCAGTCACTAACTGCAAGATAACAAGAAGCGAGAATGAGACCCAACAGGCAAGAATACAGAGCCTGACGCTTCTGCCTCTCCTCTGAGTCACCTGTCTGGGGAGCATTATAGGATGCTCTGTAAAACACCAAACATTAATTCAGACTTGCATATTAAGAATGAGGGATGAAAACTGAGAATAAACTGAGGGTTGATGGGGAGTGGGAGGGAGGAGAGGGTGGGTGATGGGCATTGAGGAGGGCACCTGTTGGGAGGAGCACTGGGTATTGTATGGAAACCAATTTGACAATAAATTTCATATTTAAAAGAAACGAGGCATTATCTGTGCAGGGGCTGGGCTGAAATTTATCTTTTGTTTTATCTAAGAGAAAGAGGTACTTTCTGTGTTTAAATTACTTTAGGAGCCCTGAAGTAATACCGAGGAGGTCAAGCCCTCAAAGGCAGGGAGGGTCAGTTCTAGAACTTCCAAGCCCAGTACAGGTGGATGGTGCTCCTTGTGAGGGAGCAGGGCTTGAGTTTAGCCACGAGCAAATACCAACTCAGGACTGACTGGGACTTTGTGCAGCAGTGATTCTCAAACTGGCAGGTTCCAGAAAGCCCTGGACGGCTTGTTAAAGTGCAGAACTCTGGGTCCCACTCCCAGACCTTCTGATTCCACAGGTCTGGGGTGGGGCTGAGAATATGTATTTCTAGTAAGTTCCCAGGTGATAATGTGATATTAGTCTGGGGACCACACTTTGAGAATTGGAATTCTAAGGGATCATTTTCAATAGACCCCAGGTGGCCCTGCTTATAGACTGCGTGAGCCATGGGATTGTAGACCCTTAAATGGAAATCAGGGGGGCTACTGCCAGGCTGGTGGGTGGGTTTCAGTACCCTCTCCTTTCAGTGGCTACACTGCAACATTTCACTGTGAATAAGTCCCCAGCCTACCATCTCAAGGAACGCCCCCACCGTCCCCCCCCATCCCTGCCCCACCGCCGAGGCTGTGGGGAGGAAGGGCGGAACATACACAGAGAACCCACAAGTCGCTTGGCTAAGAGTATATGAAAGTTTGATCAGCATAGAGGGGAAAATAACTGCAGCTGGTGGGCAGGCAAAGTTAATGCCTGGAGCAGGGGCCAGGGGCAAACCTTGATGACGCTGGGCACATGCAGCTTGGGGGTTGCCAGACCAAAACAGGCATCAATTCCACAGAAGAGCAGGATGGAGAAGATAATGGAAAAGTCTGCTACCAGAGCCCGGACCTGCAGAAAGGAGACGGACAAGTGAATGAAGCACTCTCCTGCTTCCTGAAGGACTGAGTCCTCCAGCAGCACAAGAACGGTTAAGAACTTGGGCTCTGAAGTCAGCAGACCTAGGTTCAAATCCTGGCTGTGCCCTTGCCAGCTGTGTGACCTTGGGGAAGCATATCGTCTTTTGGATTCTCAGTTTCCTCATCTGCAAAATGCAGATAATGACAGCACCTACCACATAGACATAAGGGAGCGCTGACACATTCAGAGGGCTTTGCATACATTAGTGAAAGTGGGAAGTGTTATATCCACATGGCATGGTAGCCATTGCTGAAGATATTTCCTGGTATGACAGTCTGAACTCATAAGGGGTGGTGAGGGCAAGGCTAAACTCTAATGGAAATCCTAGCTCCTGAGAATGTGTGGCACATTGCTGTACTGCCACCTGGGCTGGGAGGGAGCTCCTCGGTTCTGCTGGGGACCCCTGTCTGCTCTCAGACCTTCTATCCATGAGAAGTCCTTACCCTCTTGTTCCGTCTCAGGATGCCCATCCTAGACCAGGTTCCTGACCTCACCCCCCTGCCCCCTGACCAATGTCTACACTGCCCCCTGACCAATGTCTACACTACAATGTCTACACTGTAGACCAATGTCTACCTTGTCTGTATCTCTTCAGAGATAGCAGTTTCCAGAGAACAATAGGGAAAGAAGTTAGGAAGGGCAGGGGCAGGCGATGGGTGACACATTGAATGCATTCCCTATACCCCCTACTCTTCTTTAAAATTGTTAGTAAAATAACATATACAATTAATTAAAAACCCACAGAGTGTAGAAAGCAAAGTCCCCTACGCACCTGTCCTCATTTCAGATATATCCATATATCTGCTTGATTTTAGTTGTTCTGGTGATTTCCTCCATGTCATTATCTAATATGCTATACTTTTGGGGTGCCTGGGTGGCTCAGTCTGTTAAGCGTCCGACTTTGGCTCAGGTTATGATCTCACTGTTCATGAGTTCAAGCCCCACTTCGGGCTCTGGGCTGACAGCTCAGAGCCTGGAGCCTGTTTAGGATTCTGCGTCTCCTTCTCTCTCTGCCCCTCCCCCACTCATACTCTGTGTGTGTATCTCTCTCTTAAAAAAAATAAAAAATAAAAACATTTAAAAAACTTAATATGCTATACTTTTATATTTTGATTTACTAATTTAAAGCATCATCTATTGATAAAGATTTAGCTTACTTGCACCATCCTTCCTGCCCTTTCCTCATTCCCAAGCTTTGCAAGTTATTTTTAACCTCTTTCTATGGGTTTCCTTTGTACTTCCAAGTTATAAAATTAAACCTCTCTTTCCGCTGACTTTGCCAGTCCCTCTCATGCTCCATCAGGTGAGGCTAGCTGCCCCCACCCCACCATCCTCTTCCATCCGTGACTCCTCCATGTTGGTCTTCACATTGTCAAGGCTGAGAACAATCATACTGTCTTCCATAAACATATGTTTTTTTGTGTTTTATCTGTGAATTGATTCTAAAAGTTGAAAATCAATAACAGCTTAATATCACTACAAGCAGATAAAATATTGGTCATGGCAGAACCAAGCAGTATGCACATTTACAGCTCTCTTTCTGCAATACTCCCAACATCCAGATCAAAAAGTTATTAAGTTAAACCATATGAATTTGCCATTTTTTAATAGGGTAAAGCAGTCCAATGCAGGCCATAAACTAGGTCCAACCTAGTATAAAGGTATATATAATAAACAGCTGTGAACTCTACCTTAAAAATGAAAATATAGCCATTCAGTCGATGCCTCTCTGTCATCCAGTGGCATCCCTGTCCCTGCTCTCTAGACAGATCCACTGCTCTGAATTTGGATTTAATTATGTCCATGAATGTCTTTATACTTTTACTAAATATGTATGCAGCCCTAAACAAAATATGGCATTGTTTAGCACATTTTATTTATTAAAAAAAATTTTTTTTAAGTAAGCTCTATGCCCAATGTGGGGCTTGAACTCATCACCACAAGATCAAGAGTCACATGCTCTACCTACTGAGCCAGTCAGGAGGAGCCCCCAGCACGTTTAAAAATTTTACATAAATGGTTTCATATTATTTGTAATATTCTGCAGTTTGCTTTCTTTGCTCAACCTTGTGTTGGAGCTATTTTTCCTTATGGATACATGTGGTTGTAGTCTATGTGTATGCATTTCTGCTTTATGTTCCTATGACTGTTGCCCATTTCCGTCTTCATTCTCCTGTTGATAGATCAATCTGGATTATTTTCATTGTTTTCCTCTTAAAAATCAATGCTTCTAAGAGCATTCTTGCACACATGTGACAATTTCTCTGGGGTGTATTCCTGAGAGTGAAAATGCCCGCTGGAAAATCATATTCATCTTCAGTTCCATCAGAGAGTGCCACTGGCTCTCTGAATTGCTTGTTCCTGTTTACACTCTCACCCGCTTTTCACCTCCAACATTTGTTATCCCTCAAGACCTTCATATTTTTACCAATCTGATGGATACGCAATGGTATAATCTCATCCTTCTCTGCAGTACTAAATCCCAGGAGGCAACAGAGTAATACGTAAGAAATTTGAGGGAGAAAAAGTTTGGGTAAAAAAATTTCCTATTATATGAATTATATTTCATTCTTCAGGAAATCAACATTCTCAGATGCAATCATGGCTCTAGAACTTTTATGTAAGAGGTGACTTGGATACAATCTAGTTGGAAGTGGAAGGGAGGGAATTTGTCTTGAGGATGCATTTGGGTTGCGAGCACTCTATTGTTTACTCAGCTTGTATATTGCAAAGCTCCCTAAAGAGCCTTTTATTTAGTCCTTATGAAATATTGAGAAAAAGTCAATCATTCATATCAATTTTATCATCATCATCATTATCATCATCATTAGTTATAGTAGTTGTAGCAGTAGCCGTAATGTTTATTTAAGATGGCTTTAGGAGAGTGCTCATGGGATTTATGGTGGAAGAGTGTTGCTAAAATTCTTCTGGGTGCCCCTCCCCATGGCACAGTTATTGCTCACATATGCAAGTGCTGTTTTGATTAATTAATGTTTTATTCTGGCCACAGAAAATGCAATTAAAACTAGTACTTAGCATCTCAATGGCATAAAAAGTCAAATACTCAGGAATAAATCTAATAAAAAATGTGCAAGAGTGTGGGGCATCTAGGTGGCTCAGTTGGTTATACGTCCACCTCTTGGTTTTGGCTCGGGTCATGATCACATGGTTTGTGGGTTCGAGTCCTGAGTCAGGCTCTGCAGGGACAGCTTGAGATTCTCTCTCCCTCTCTCTCTGCCCCCTCCCACTTACACTCTCACTCTCAAAATAAATAAATAAACTTTTTAAAAAATGTGCAAGAGCTTAACGCCAAAACCTAAAAAAATTATGGAGAGAACGAAGAACTAAACAAATGGTGAAGTATATAATATTCATGGTCAGAGACTCAAAATTTAAAAGGTGTCAGTCCTCCCCAAATTGACATTTTTTAAAAAATATTTACTTAGTTTGAGAGAGAGAGAGAGAGAGAGAGAGAGAGAGAACATATGGGAGACAGAGAGAGAGAGGGAGAGAGAGAATCCCAAAAAGGCTCCATGCTGTCAGTGCAGAGCCAGACATGGGGCTCAATCCCACAAACCTTGAGATCACGACCTGAGTCAAAATCAAGAGTTGGAAGCTTAACTGACTGAGCCACCCAGGCAACCCCTGACATGTAGAGTCAATATAATCCTATCAAAATTCCAACAAGTTTTTATTTTAGTAAAATTTACAATACTTTTTGGAAAAGAAGGACAAAGAAGGAAAGTTTGCTCTGTAAGGCATACAGGCTTAGTATAAGTCACATAAATGAAGACTGTGATATTGGCATACAAATAAACCAGTCAAACAGAATAAAGAACCCAGAAACAGACCCCATCATATGTGAACATTTGACATATGGCAAAGGAGGTACCGCAGAGCAATGAGAAAGGATGGTCTTCAAAAACAAATTGCTGTGTGTGTGTGTGTGTGTGTGTGTGTGTGTGTGTGTGTGTGTAGAAACGCTATCTCACACTATATGTCAAAAGTAATTCTGGTAGATTGTGAATATAATGTGAAAGGAAAAACAACGAAGCTTTTGGAAGATAACAGAATATCTTCTGTCCAATAGTCTCCTTGAGGAACATTTTGGTATATTTGATTATAATAAAACTAAGAATTTCTATTAACCAAAAGATACCACTAAGAAAGTAAAAAGGCCAGTAACATAGAAGATATCTGCAACACATATGATCACAAAAAGGTTTCTATCCTTTTTCTGTATAAGGAATTTCAAATCAGAAAGAAAAAGACAGACCACCCAATAGAAAATGTGCAAGAGATTTAAATAGGCACTTCGAAGAAGAAAGTCAAATGGCTATATAGCCAGCAAACACATAAGATTTTCAACTTCATTAGTCATTGGGAAAACGAACATTTTAAAAACACAATGAGATACTACTACATAGAAAGACTAAAGATAAAACTCTAACAATACCAAGTGTTGCCAAGGGGACTTGACAATAAGAGAACTCAGTTCTCTCTGACTCTAAATCCATGCTCTTAACTTGAAAAGCCCTGGTGAGCCAGTGCTGATGTGATGTCCATCCTGTCAGTGGGCCACAACCCTCACAAGGAGACCCAGTGAGGCTTCCTTGTAAATTGCCTAACTGTAGGTCCCCTCCTAACTGCAAGGTGAGCTTACCTTGGTAGGGAAATAGCGGCTGAATTTGAACTTCTTCAGGGTCAGGGTCATGGAGTACGTCCCAAAGAAAAGGATGAAGGACATGAGTGCCAGGTCTGGGATGAACTGGCAGGAATTCCCCAGCAGCTGCCCACCGTAGTTCAGACACTCCTTCTTGCTCAGCAGGGACCAGTCCAGCGCTGTGAGGTTAAGGGGGTTGTACTTGGCGATGAAGCACAGGAGAGAAAGGGTCAGGGTCTTCCTGGGGGTTCAGCTGTATCCTCCCCCCTGTAGTCCCCAGGCAGCCCACACACCCCTCCCATGCCTCTACTGCCCCACTGGTCTCTCTCCTAGCTCAACTCTCCTGCTTTCCCTGTTCAATGCCACTGGTCTCAGCCAGGCTGGTCCACTCTGTCCTCAGAACAGGTTTGGGTTTCCTTTGTTCCCCCTTCTGTCTGTGTTGGTCCCTGGACCTGGAATGTGTTTCTCTCTATGAAACCAACTTTCCCAGCCTTCAAGACCAGATCACATTCTACTTTCTCTCTGAGGCTTTCCTCTCCAGCTTGCAGGGTACCTCCTGTCTCCATGGCTAGAAGGGCACATTTGGCCTATATTTGACACACGGCGTGCTCTGCTTTTGCTGTCTCATTACCCTTCATGTTTGTCTACACACGCACATTACAAGCAAGTTTGAGGGCAGGGGCCACGTCTGTCTATGTCCTTTTAGCTCTCAGAGGGCACACAGCTCCTTGCACATAGTAAGTATCCAGGCATAGACACTGGCTGATTCCAGCCTTCCTCCCTCAAAACCAGAATTTGAAAAATCTTAGGTTATTTTGCCAACTGAGCAGTCAGCTGCTTATGCAGGGGTAACTAAAGGAGCAACCTCAAGGGATCCAAAAAGTGCAAAGATCTCCCCCAAAGCCCGCCAGGGGCTTCCCTTCTCCTGGTTTTGGACTTCTCACCATTGGAGCCGCTTAGGCTGGATGCCTCTCCTGAGGGCCACTACTCTTCATTACTGGGAGAGGCAGACCAGACCTGATCGGGACTCGTGAGCACATGAAATAGATCAAATTCAGCAAGGGGGGATTAATAACCTTTCCGGGGCTTGGGGGGGGGGTGGCATTGTTGGCTGGAGTTGGAGGTGCTAGGTAGAAAGGCAAGGAAGAATATAGAAAGATGGCTAGGAAACTGTGACTATACCACTTTTGTGGCCCTGTTTACCATTCCTCACCCCTACCTCCCCTTCGTATGTGTGTGCATGTGCTTGTGTGATATTTCTGCACATTGATTTAGTAGAATGAGATGTGTTTTAAAGGGGGGCAGGGGTTGGCAGTATGTACTTAAGATAAAAATGTGCATTTCCACTGCTCTGCAGGTGATCCCAATGCACAGCTGGGACTGACCCCTGCAAGTCTGGGTTGCCATAAAATGTTCTCTGTTTTCCCAACTTCTCTCTCTTTCCTCACAAACAAAAGCCCTCAAATATCTGAATAAGTGGAGAAGACTTACCAGAGAGGTGTTGGTGTTTGGCGTCAGCAGGGCTGAAGCATTGAACACGGTTGTATTCGCTGTGGATGAGCACAGGACATGGGAACGCGTCAGCAGATGCTGGGCTGGGAGGCTGCAGCCCCCACCCGGCCCCCACCTTTCCCATCTCATGCCATTTCTTAGAGCCCGGGAGCGGCCTCCCTCATGAGGGCAGCTCATTGCACCCAGCCCCTCTCCACTCTCCTCACTTTGCCCAGTGAGGACAGGGGTGGTGGAGGAGTCCGGGTCACAGCTCTGACAGACCCACTGGGCCAGGCTAGGACAGCTCCTATCTCACCGTGAAGGGCTGGCTTTAAAAACCAAAGCGAGGAATCTGCTGCCAAGACAAAGCGCCGACACAAACTAGTGAATAATGTGCCTTGTGAATCCCTACCAGCAACTGGCTCCACGTCTGTGCTCTTAGACATTTTCAAAGGACTTACTCTATGCCATGCACTATGCCAAACCTTACACACATCATCTTGCTAAGTTCTTAAATCCCCAAGTAGTCTCCCCACTTTTTAAAGATGAACTGAGGCCCAGGGAGATTAAGTAACCTGCCCATTGCCCAAGGTCACACAGTTACTACTTGGAGAAGTCATGATCCATCCCAGACAGGCTGGTCCAGAGCCTGTACACCTCCAAGCCCCACACAGCAAATATCCTTGCCTGTACCTACCCTCCCCCCCCCCCCCGCTTCTCTTCTCTACCTGTCCAAATGTGTTTTTAGGTCAACTGTAAGAAACACATTGGCTTTGATATTAAATTTTCTAATCTGCCCCTTGAATGCAAGGTGAGAAAAATTAACTCCAAGTCCAGGATCTGAAGGAGAATCAGAGCCCAGAGGTGGTGCTCTTAGCTATTTACCACATCCTTTGTTTGGGTACTCCCTTTCCCCAGCCTCAGTATCCCTAATTGTAAGTGGAGCATACAAAGCTTCCCATCACAGGCCACAAGAAGAATTGAGAAGAACTGTAATTCCCTTCCTGTGGGATGTAGCCATTCATTAAAAAGACAGGCCTTGGAGGCTGCTGTTTGCCTTCTCTCTTGCTCCTGCTCAGCATGGGTAGAGAAGGGCTAGGTCCTTCTTGCCTTTATTCTCCAGGTGGAAGGTGATTAAGTAGTTCCTATGCAGCAGGTTTGGGGAGGGAGGGAGGGAGGTCTGCTAGCCAGTTTTCTGGCAATAAATCTGAAATACACTGCAAGTCCCATTTGGCTCCTGCTGGCTATCCATGGTTGATTGGGGACCCAGAGTGAAGTAGAGGCTATTCTTGAAGCTTCCTTCAACCTCCAACAAACTGTTGTGGGGTGGATGTGATCACAGGACCCATATGTGTAGCCCACTTCTAGGGCAGTTGGGGATGGAAGTGGCCAAGGAATTCAGTCTTGACCTAGGGCAGAATATTCCTAAAAGTTCTCCAAACCAGAGGTTTGTTATTATTCTGAAGAATGTTTCACTTACAGAAATCAGGACATCTGCTGCCTTACCTCATACCACTGACCAAGAGAACGTGATGCAGTTACCAACAAAGCATAGAAAGCGGGCAGGAAAGCTAACTTAGGCCTACCCACACAAATGCTAGAGGATTCCCAGCTAATACTAGAGACTGGAAAGTTTGGGCACCTTTCCATTGCCCAAGCTTGTCAGACCAGATATTCCTTTGATGTCTTCAGCTTAGGCTTAGCCATTCTTTTATATTGGGTAGGGTTTATCTGAAAGCTACTTTGAGATGAAGAAGGATGAAATATAACATGGAAAATTCCAGAAAGGGTCCAAGTATCAAATATTTTTAAATTCTAGTGTTTACAAAGTAGTACTCACTTGGGATTGAAAGCAGCCAAATCAGTGTGTGCAGCATCCATAAATAGAATACAAATCAGTTACAATGGAAAAAGATTAAATTTAAAAAGAGAGCACCCCCCTACAACAAGCTCTTAGGATGAAGAGAGATGGACACTGATAGGGTGCCATAGCCAGACTAGGCTTTCCAGTAAAGCTAGGAATATGGAACATTTTGTAAGCAATTGGCCCATGGACTGGGAAAGAAACCTTCCTCAGTTAGCTCCCCCCACCCCATCTCCTAATGTCTAGGACTTTCCTTTTCACATTATAATCAAAAGTAACTTGTCCTGATTCCAGTTCCTTTACTCTTGGTGGAGAAACTGAAAATCTAATCTTACTAGAGTTAGTGGCTAATAATGGTCCCGTATTACTAATTAATAGTTCAATAGAGCAATGGTTCTCACACTTAAGCATGCATCAGAATCACCTGGAGGGCTTGTTAATATACAGCTGGCCCTACCCCAGAGTTTCTAATTTAGCATGTGTGGGGTGAGGCCCAAGAATTTGTATTTCTAATTTCCTGGAAGCTGCTGCTTCTGGGGACCACAGTTTGAGAACCACAGCAATACAGTGACTCAAAAGAGTGAGGCAATGTCAGGCACCTGGGCAAGGCCAGAGGGGACACTATTTGGAGGCAAGTGGATTTTATTATGGCCCTCAAATCCAACATTATTTGCTCCCACATCGCCTGTTCTTAGGGCATGTCCATGTTTGGTTTCTCCTGCAGATAGAGGATTCTCTGAATGGCTGAAGTGCCACCCACATATGACCCCAGAATTTGTAGTTTCTAAAAGATATCAAGGCCATGTACTTCCAAAAGGCACATTTGTGGGAACATTTGTGTTCAGTCAGTGCAACAAAGCCACAGTTCAGTGGGCACAAGCAGCAAATGGGAGTGCCCTGATGGGGCCTTGGCCACGGAGGTGAGATTCACTCTAGGACACGAGTGAGAAGGGTGTGTAGGTAGGATCTCCTTGTTCCCCCAGCAAGCAACGTGCTCTGGCTGAGGACAAAGGATAGCTTCACCTCTTGATGGATTTTCATGAAATAACCCAAAATTAATGATAGACAAAAATTAAGTCTAGACTGCTTTACAAAACCAGTGCAGTGACAGAGGGAGAGAGTACAAAACTGTACTCCCTGAGGTCAGGACATCTTCATCTCCATGAGGCCTAGCCTAAAACAGGGTGCACAATGATTGTATAATATTTTTGATTGACTTATGATCATCTTTTAATCAATAAGTTGTGTTACAGTGCTGAACACACAAAATCTACTTATGTCAAACTCCAATCCAATCTGGGTATAGATTTGAAAGCCTCACAAGAGTTCTATGAGACTGGCAGGGACAGCATTGATATCCTTCTATTACAGCCAGGGAAACTGAGGTTCAGTGTGAATTGGGTGGTCTCTGGACCTCAGTTTGCTCTCTGTGAGTCCAGCTTGGTAGTGTCAGAGATATATGGATGGATCTCGATCTCGGTCTCTCTCTCTCTAGATATACAGATATAGATCTAGGTATAGATCCATGAGTGTCCTTCCCTGCTCTGTAGCATCCTGGGCACTCTGGGCACATTCCACTAGAGGCTCTTAGGGGCATGATTATGACTGTGAAGGAGGCCAGTGTTTCAGCCTATAGGAAGCCCTAACTTTACAGATGACACTTTTATGGTCAGTAAGGAACTCCATGGGAATGGCACTGAGTATTATCAGGTTGACCAGTTGGTTGAGTCAACCTCCCACCCAGTGAAGGGATTCTTTTAACACCCTTGGTAGACGGACATCCAGAGAGTGTCCAGGTATCTTGTGACCACCCAAGGGGACTGATACTTCTCAGGGTGATATCTCCTACATTTGAGTAGAGAGTTGTGGTGGGGAGAGAGTGAGTAGGTGGAGGCGCAGGGCATGTCTGGGGTTACCGGTCACCTGTGTCAGGGGCGACACACTCGCATTTGTAGGTGGTGATGGAGTCAGGCTTAAAGTCCATGTTGATGGGGTAGTACTTGAAGGCACCGATCATCTTCTTGATGGCATCATAGATGAAGATGAAGCTGATGAGGGTGGAGAATCCCTCTTCGGTGAAGCGGGTGATATACTTGATGATAAAGCTGGCATCTGTGGCCACCAGGATAAGGCACTGGATGGCTGAGTGTAGGCCAATCCAGAGGCGGAACTCCATGTAGTCCAGGCCATTGCCTCTGGAAGACAGAGGGAAGGGAGGGACCTCCAGCCCAGGGCTCTTCACTGTGCTTGGTTCTCCAGACTCACCCTGAGTGGATCATCTGTCCCTTCTGTGCCACAGATGGCCTCCTAGGAGCTGTGAGAACACTAGGGACAGGGACAATTCCTGGGGTGGGTTGTCTCCTCTTTGTAAATTCTGGGAAAGAATTTCACAGGGGTGGCAGGAAGAGGCTAAGACATCTCAGTTCTCACAACTTTGATAACAAACACCCAGGGTAAATGAAAAACAGGGAATATCAGAGTGACAGAGCTGGGGGAGGCCTTAAAGTAGACTTATGTTGTAGATGAGGCAACTGAGCCCAGGGTGATCACAGGAGTTGCCTGGGTCAGGATGTGGCCTTCGGACCTCCAGCTCAAGACTGCACTGACTTCCCATCACAGTTGCTTACAAGCACAGTGGTGGGAATTGTTTCCTCTTGTCTTGCCTCCATGTCTCCCTATCAGCTATGCTAAAAAGCACTAAGATGGCTTAGAAGCAGGTAGCTGGAGAGAGTCAGGAAGGACCTCCTGGCAGTCCTTCCCATAGGTAAAGACAGCTTCGGTACCTCCTCCCCCTGCCTCCCTTTTGGGCCTATTCTCCTTCCTGGCCTTAGTGTACTGCCCTAAGTGTGAGAGCAGGCACTGGGAACTACCAAGGGCACCTACTTGCTGAAGTCGAAGAGGAGCTTCTCAAAGATGAGGATGGGCCCTGTGCTGCTGAGGATGATGAGGGGCTGTCCCGAGAAGAGGCAGAACAAGGAGCCAGCCATGGCAGTGCCTAGGAAGCTCTCCATCACTCCCTGGAGGATGAGGAATATGAGTCTCAGCGGAAGCTGGAGAAGGGGCCTCTTAGCATAGGTTAGAACCCAGCCAAGGGCCCAGGCTACAGTGCTCATCTGCATTCCAGGCCCTCTCCTCCAAAAATTCTGCTTCCTATCTCCTATTCTACAACCCCTGCATCACCACTGTTAGTCTCAATTTCCATTTGGATAAAGGTCCCACATGACTTCCTTTTGGCACCCTACAGCTTAGAAAACAGGGCTGCCAGTGGATGTGCATGTGATTGTCCTCATGCCCAGTCTACTCCCAGAGGACAGTCCATTCATCCATCCAGTCATTTATTCATTCAAACATCTGTTACGTGCTTTCAGAGGTCAGACCACTCATTTGCTCAAAATCCTTTAAATAAGTTAGAGAGGGAGGGAGCCAAACCATAAGAGACTCTTAAAAATGGAGAATAAACTGAGGGTTGATGGGGGGGTGGGAGGGAGGGGAAAGTGGGTGATGGACATTGAGGAGGGCACCTGTTGGGATGAGCACTGGGTGTTGTATGGAAACCAATTTGACAACCAATTTCATATTTAAAAAAATAAAGAAAAAAAGAAAAAAATCCTTTAAGTGCCTGCTCTGTACCAGCCATTTTGTTAGGTATTGGGGCCCATCAGTGAACAAGATAATGCATCTTCAGTCTAATGGGAAATACAAACAAGTAATCAGGCAATTTCCATACAGCACTTTCTCAACCTTAGTATTATTGACATTTGGGGCTAGATAATTCTTTGTTGTAGGGGGATGTCTTGTGCATGTTAAGATGTTTAGTTAGCAGCATGCCTGGCTTCTACCCACAAGATGCCAGTAGCACCACCCCCTCCCAGTTATAACAATCCAAACTGTCTCTAGATATTGTTCAATGTCTCTTGGGGGTCAAAATCATTCCTTGTTGAGAATCACTGCCAAGGAGTGTGATAACCAGGGATAAGTTCAAGGTGTTAGGAACACACAGTAGGAGTAAGGGGAGTGGTCAGAAAGGCTTCCTCAGAGGTATATATGTAGCAGCTGAGACCCAAAATATGAGCATGGAATTGACCAGAAGCAGTGGGGTGACAAAAAAAGACTGTCCCAGGAAGAGGGACTCTTATTTACAAAGGCTGGAGCTGAAAGGGAGGATGCCTTTGAAGAAGTGAAAGATGATCAAGATTGATGGAAAACAGAATGGGTAAGAACAGGAATCTGCGAAAGGGTTCCTTGGGAGAGGAGTCTTGAGAAGCAAGTAGGGCCATGTCATTCATGAAGGCCATGTGGGGAAGCTGGGACTTATGAGTCATGGATGATACGTGCATACCTGAGTGAACCATGGTGTCACTTGCTATATTGGGGGTAGCAGCAGGTCTAGAGGGAAGGCAATGGATGCAATGCTGGCCCTGTGCATTGGGGGATTCCTGGGGGCAGCCATGTGGACATACCCAGGAGATAGTTGGATATTGGACCTGCAGCTCAGGAGAGTGGTGTGGTCTGAAGAGAAGCATTCATCTCAATGTATTTGGGAAAATAGGTCTTCCATCTTGATGTCTGAGTTTTCCAATGGTTCTACCCTGAAGGTCCCATGGGAAAAGCCCCTTGCCTGGGATATGGGCTGGTATCTCTGTTGACTGAGGTTTTCCCCAGGGAGGCCTCTGTTATTGTCATGGTAAGAGCTTACCATCTTTCTAAACATGTCTTAATTCCAGCTAAGAATTTAAGAGTGTTTAAAAAAATGTGCAGAGAAGTCCATAATTAATAACTTAATTGTGCTGATTGTTCATTCACACCTCAATGGGGAGAGTATCAAATAACAAAACAGATAATTCCCCTTAAAAGTCTGAGCATCGCATAACGTATAGAATTGTTAAATCACTATGTTGTATACCTGAAAACTAATATAACATTGCAAGTCAACTATACTTCAATGATAAAAATTAACAAAAAAGACTAGAGGGCAACTGACACTGCTTAATAAATATAACAAAATAAACTAAAAAGTTTGATCTATTTATGTCATCCTTACATCGGAATTTAGTAACATGATTTAACTTTAGATCTTTTAATAATGTTGGTTATTATTTTTTTTGAATGGCAAAGGATTACAAAAAGTGATGGTCTGAACCCCATGGTGGATGAAACCCAAGCCTTGGTTTTGGGATAATGGGATGAAGCTCATTACTGCCACCTGATGGCAGCAGCTTTTATGGAGGTTTGCACTCATGTTCACAGTCCGCACACACCTGATAATTGTCAGTGGCATCCCCCAGAAGCCCACCAAAGGTGATTGCGTTGGTGATACAGCCGAGGTAGATGAACAGGATGGCAGAGATGGACTGAATGTGGAAGCCATCGTAGAAATCACTTAGGAACCAGGGCAGCTTCCTCTTGATATCCAGACGCAGGCCACCGAAGAACCTGCTCAAGACAGGCCCGGGGGCTGCTTTCTCACCACAAACACCAGTGCAGGGTCAGGGCTATTTACAGGAGCCTGCAGAATCTGGGGCAAGGAAGGGAACTTGACTAGAGGTGGATGGGGACAGGGATCTTTCCACCAGAACATTTAAAGACAGGGAAGGATTTTCACAGGACTGAAAGTTTGTGGTCAGCACCATCCCTACTGGAAAGGTGGTCACAGGCGGCCTGGATGGGAGAGGGAAAGCCTGATGGGAACATGTCCTGGAGTAGATCTAACATCCCATGGGGAATGGAAATCCTGGGGTCCACAGAAATCCTGGCTGTCCTCCTCAGTGATGTCCCTGATCATCTGCAGGACACCTCCCTGTGTTTGGTAAACATAGATGTGTCCAACTTTAGGAGAGAGTTAGACATCCCATATTTACCAAGGGTAGGTTCTTAATCTTATAACTAGTTTCTTTATTCTCTGGAACAACTGAGTGGGGAATTTTAGGCTTAGAGATAGTGTTTACTGGGTATACTATTCCCCACAGCCCTAATGCAATGCTTGGCATGGAGCAGGGTTTCTTAGCCTTGGTATCATTGACATGTAGGGCTGGGTAACCCTTTATTGTGGGGCTGTCCTATGCATGTAGCATGTTGAGCAGCATCCCTGGCTTCTATCCCCTAGATGCCAGCAGCATCACCCCTCTAACTGTGACAAACAAAAATGTCTCTGGACATTGTCAAATGTCCCCTGGGGGAGGATGGGGGTGAAGGCAAAGTTACCTCCGATTTGGAACTACTGGCTGGCATAGAGCCAAAGGTATATAAAACATGACTCCATTCTCAAAGTCATAATTTACATACAGCTTTGTAGGGCCATGTCCTTGCCCTTTCCTAAATTATTCCAAGAACCAGCAAGGAAACCCAAGCCAGGAGATTCCCTCCATCCTTTCTCTTTTTAAAGAAAAAGAGAAAAGAAAAAATTTCAGATGGTACTGTTATGGATTAAATTGTGTCACCTCCAAAAGACACATTAAAACCCTAACCTCTATACCTATCATTGTGACCTTATTTGGAATAGGGTCCTTGCAGATGTAATAAAATTAAGATGAAGTCACTGCGGTGGGCCCTAATCCAGTATGGCCGGTGTCCTCATACAGAGAGGAAAGTGTCATAGGAAGACACACACAGGGAGAATACCACGTGAGGACACAGGCTGAGATGGAGCTATGTGGCTGCAAGCCAAGGACACCAAGGGTTGGCAGCCACCAGAAGAAGCTGGGGAGAGGGAAGGGAGGATCCCACTCAGAGTCTGGTAGCTGGTCTTGCCCACACCTTGATTTGGAACTTTTACCTCCAGAACTGTGAGAGAAAATTTCTATTGTATAAGCCACCGAGAATGTGCCACTTTGTTATGACAACCCTAGAAAACTCATACAGGAACACAGAGTTATCTAGAGAAAAGTTTGGGTTCCTCCACTCCTGTGCTGGGCCCCACTTCCTTTCTGCTGCAACCCTTATGCGGGATCCAGAGAGGTTTGGAGGGCGTGGGGAAGAAGAGTGCAGAGGCCAGACCCCATGGCCGGGAGGGGGCGCTGCAGGCAGAAGTGGAGAAGGTTCCCGCAGGTGGGTGAGGGGAGAAGCCTAAAGGACGGCTGGCGTAGCCATCAAGCCTGGGGTGGGCACCTTCCCGTCCAGATAAGCTCTTCCCCGATTTCGTGCATGGCTGGCATCTCTCCGTCCTCCCCGCTGCTCCCTCCGCCGGCCCCGCCGCCACTGCCGCCGCCTCCCGCGCCGCCTCCAGCAACCGCTCCGCCTCCGCCCACAGAGCCGTTCATCTGGCCTAGCTCCGTCAGGGAGAACACGGATTTCCTGTACGGAGCAAGGGGCAGGTGACAGCAGGGCTCCCAATCCTGGGACAAGCTTAGCTGTTCTAGAACTGTTTGGAGAACACCTCTGACCTCTCCCACAAAAATCGTGAAATATCTTAAAATGCAGAGACAAATGCCGAAAATGAACTTGCAATACCCATGCACGGGTCACCCACACTTTATAGATGTTCATATGAAGCATATTGCTTGTGTTTTCTTTTTTTGGTTTTTTTTTTTTTTTTGGTTTTTTTTTTTTTTAGAGAAATAAAACGACACCAGAAAAACAAATAGTATAAACTCATTCATGCTGACCAGAAAAGCCAGAGACAGACAGACTCGGAGCTCCCTTTGTACCACCGCCCTCTTCTGCCACCCCTCCATCCACATACATACCTCTTATCAGCAGAGGGCACTTTCTTGGGGGGCTCAATTCGAATATTTGGGTCCCATTCTCCAGGGGGAAGGACGATGACCTCATCCAGAAATTCATCAATCCCTGCTATCAGATCTTCCCGATTTCGGGCTTTATAGGCCACGTCACTGAAGAGCTGGGGAGGAAAGAGTAAGGGGACGTCTTGCTGACTGTCTGCTTCTTATCCACCTCCTGGGAACACATCACATATAGTTTTGGAGAAGATTCCTCTGAACCATTGCTCCTGCCAGCTTACCCTCTGTCTTTGAGCTAAGGACAGAGCCCCTCAGGTGAAATTAGATACAGTGGGGAACAGCAGGGCCTTGGCGGAAGACCTGAAGGCCAGGTCTCTGTGTCCTAGCTGTAGGACTTTGGTTGAGTCACTCAACCTTTCTGTTGTCAGTTTTGCACACAGCAAGCTCATTAGAAAACCTATGCAGAGTCCAGTCCAAGAAGCTCAGATACTTTAAATCTGATTATAACTTCCTAGCCCCTCAGCCTTGGAGGGTCAGGCGGCATCATTCCAGGTTGTTTCCAGGGTGTTCTTTCTGATTTACAGATCATGCCTGTGTTTAAAGTCCTCTAGGCTCCCCACCACCCCAGGCACAGAGGGAACACTAAGCTGTGCCTACAGGCTCTGTGTAGTCTCTAGCTCACCTCTTGCTCTTGAAACTCTCACACTGAGCCTAAGTCAAACCACTTTTATCCAGCGTCTCCATCTTCAAGCTTTGGCTCTTGTTCTCTTTGTCTGGAATGCCTGCCTCTTAGGCTTATGCAAGGTCTATGTAACTCCTGCTCATCCTTAGCTTAAAGGCCCCTCCTATGTGAAGCCTCACCTGGCTGCCTGGACAGTTAGCATATGGTTCATTTTAGAATTACAGGTCCAGGGGCGCCTGGGTGGCGCAGTCGGTTGGGCATCCGACTTCAGCCAGGTCACGATCTCGCGGTCCGGGAGTTCGAGCCCCGCGTCAGGCTCTGGGCTGATGGCTCGGAGCCTGGAGCCTGTTTCCGATTCTGTGTCTCCCTTTCTCTCTGCCCCTCCCCCATTCATGCTCTGTCTCTCTCTGTCCCAAAAATAAATAAACGTTGAAAAAAAAAATTTAGAATTACAGGTCTGTCTCTCCCACTTGATTAGTGCTCCTAAAGGGCAGGGACTGTTCCATGATTCTTAGTGCCCCGCACAAGCCTGGCACACAGTAGGTGCTCATATGTGCCTATTGGATAAGTGAGTGAATAAAGGCACAGTGCTTGTTGCAGGAGCCATGACATTCTGGAGTACGTGCTTCTTGTTCCCACTTACATCGTCTACCATGAGGGTTGCAATGGCACGGCCAATTTCATTGTAGGATTTTGATCTCCCAGAAGGTCCAAGCAATATGAACAGAAATCTGCAAAAATATGATGGAGGAGGAGGAGGAGGCGGAGGAGGAGGAAAGTGAGAAGGAAAAATAGAAGCAGGTGAAAAGGATTCTCTGGCCTTGGACATGATTCATTCTTAACTCATGAATTGACCATACACTTGTCCCTTCCCTCCTTTGAATCCCACACTTGCTTTGCAGAGGCACCTCTTCACTCCCTCCAGCTCCCACTTGAGCATCCTCACCATTGTCTTGTTGTCCAAACCCAGCCAATGGTGTCTGTCTCAGCTGTTGGCTTCTTTTTTTAATGATTATTTAAAATAAAATCTAAAATACTGCCCTAGTCAGAAGACTTTCTTCCCCAGAAATTCCCTAATTTTCCTTCCATATTTTAGGGGTGTCTCCAGTAGCACTTTGGGACCACTGCCTGGACAACTGGCTTCCTTCAAGCGGGTGTGGGGGCAGATTTCAGTGGCCCTCACCTGGTGGGGACAGGGACCTCAGTTACTCCTCCCAGCATGGCTGACTGGATGAGACGCACAAAGGCAATAAATGGCTGGTCCAGGAAGTCCACCTCACCCACGAGTACGTTGGAGGCTTCTGAGTCCTTGGGGATCTTCTTCATGAATTTGTTTTTCCGCTGGTCAGGGAGGGGAAAACAAGATACCCATGGATACTCACATCAGTGGTTTCAGCTCTCAATCCCTCACCCCCTTTCAGATTGCTGTGAAGGCCTAACTTAAAAAAAATTCTCCATGCACTTCTCAAGAGACTGAAATAACCAAACACTTTCCCTATTCTGCAGATGAGGAGATTCAAAATTGGTTAACCCCAGGACCAAGTAAGCCTTAGTAGATGGGAAGGAACAGGCAATGATCTGAACCCTAAGATATTCCTTGATGGGGGAAAACTTTGCTCAACTGAAGTGTGAGTCAAGGGGTCAAAGAAGAGAGCCCAGGCTTGCTGGCCATCAGGCCTTTTCTCCCAGCCCCCTGCAGCACAAGCAGATGGGAGTCTTGGCTCTTCCACACCAGGTCCCAGCCCTCCCTCTCTGCCCTCACCTTGGGTGACTGTGGAAAGGATGAGGCCCATTCTGATGACAGGGCAGACATGCTTTGTTTTCCCTTTGCCATCAGCTTCCTGGTTGACAGGAGCCCCTGGACCCCACCTCCAAATCTGTGAGAGACTTCTGTGCCCCTGAGTCACCCCCAGGGGAACTCCCAGGAAACTCAGCTTCTGAGACTTTCCGACTTAAGACCACTGAGATGCTGGGGGCTAGTGTCTGTTCCGGGCAGGAAGGTCAAATAGGCAGAGCGAGTGGGGTCCAATATAAGAAGCACAGGAGGCAGGCCCTCATCCCAAACTTATTCCCACTCTGTCCGTG
The DNA here is from genome assembly GCF_018350175.1 of Felis catus. Classification (NCBI taxonomy): domain Eukaryota; kingdom Metazoa; phylum Chordata; class Mammalia; order Carnivora; family Felidae; genus Felis; species Felis catus. The sequence goes on from NC_058370.1 coordinate 90,443,411, forward strand.
TATGACTTCATTCCTAGGGTTAAGATACTGACTCCTCCTGAGTTCTCTTTCATAATGAAAATGCCCCAGGGACAGTCATGTACAAGCCTCTTCTCAGTCTTTAACATCATAGGTTACTTTAGTTTTTCAGATTGCTTCTCCTTGGGTACAAGGGGATGAACAAGGGACAGAGAGATAATTTTTTACAGAGAGGATGGAGAGGAAGGCTTTTGTGGGGGCAGGGCTGGTGGAAGTCCAAAGTGGCCAACAAAGGAAGAAAGGGCCAGAAGGGGGAGACAAGTGCTAACGAGAGATCCCGTGGATACCACAACATTGCCCCCCAATCCCTCCTTGTCTGGAATCTCTCCTATTTCTCATAAGCACAGTGGAGACACAGATTCCTTGTGTCTCTTCCTGTTCCATGTCTCTGGGCACAGGCAGGGGCTACTCTCTGATGCACTCATGGGGGCATGATACAGACTGGGCTCAGCAGCCTACCAGCAGAAGAAAAGGCATGTGAGCAAAGGCTGCACCCTTATAATCTTTGAAATCTAAACAAATAAGCAAACAAAACTCTTCACAGCCACCCAGCTAATAGCACCAAGGACCCTAACAGTGAGAATAAGTATGGCCAGATGTTAAATGAGAAAGCCAGAGTCCCAAAGGTTCAAAAGGTCCCTTTGTTGCAGGCATAGTCAGCTGATTCATAAGGAGGTTCTTCAAGATGGAGGGTTGGGTGTGCCAAGCAGGTGCTGTCCCCCTGACAGGACAGGAGGAGGGGAGGGGTGGCAGGAATGCCCTGGACCTTGAAAACAACAATGCTTTGGCGTTATCCAACCAGCACATCCATAACCCAGGAGAGGAGAAGGGGCCCTTGCAGATTGTGACATGTTTGGTAAGGAGGTCGCCATGGTGGTGTCCCAGAAATGAGCCACACTGGCATTCTGGCCCTCGTGGCTTGGCGACAATCTGGACATGGGTTTGTCCAACCGGGGCCCTGCTGACCCCACTTCCTGAACTCCATGGGAACTCTGGTCCACCTCTGCTGAGTCTCTGCACACAGTGAATCCACGCTCTGCTCACGAGAAACCTGTTGACCTGTCTAGGGCAGGTGTGGAGTTTTAAAGAAAGATGGACCTAAAGGGCACCCACTGGCCTGCGAGCCATTGACCCCACAACAAGCCATGCTGCTGCAAATACTGAGAAGCAGCATCACTCAATCAGTCGGGGGAGCTGGATGCCGGGCTCCAATCCCTAGATTGATGCAGCTTTGCCTGGGGAAAGGGATAGCTAGCATTCTTATTACCAGTTAGATATTTATTTAAATAGTCTCTGAAAGACTTTTACTAGGCAATGCTTTCTTATGGTGGCTTTACCGTCTGTGTGCGTGACTATAGTAAAGTGGGTTTCCTCTCTAAATAATATTCCAGAATATTCCTTCCCAAGTCACCCCCAAACTAAGGACTCTAGAATCAGATTGCCTGGGTTAAATCATAGTTGTGTTACCTTTCAGCTACATGAACTTGGGCACATTATTTAACTGCTTTAAGCCCTCAGTGTCCTCATCAGTAGAATGGAGATGATAAGCATACCTTTGTGATGCAAACAAAAAGCTCTGTGCAATGTAGTGCATGCAGCATGTGGACCTGAAATGTTGGTTGATGCTGTTATTGTTATTATTTTAGCCACCAAAGGGACTTTGGGACTCTGACATGAGGGACTCTTTTTGTTTTGCTTTCCACCAAACTTGGGGGTGCCTTGAAGGCCTGGAGGTCACCCACGGTCCTGAGGGATTCTCATCAAATTTCAGGTTTCCTCCATCACCTTTCTTCCTATTTCTGGAGGCACAGGCAAGGGGACCATCAAGATGTATGAGGGTTGCAGTTGAAGGTGGCCGCCACTAGAGTTCCCCAGGGGCAAAGTCACAGGGTACCTTGGTTGTGGGCCTTAGAACTTGGACTCAACCTGTTTGTAGGATTCTGATCTCCTCATGGAGGTTTCAGCCAAGCTGGTGGGAGACAAGAACTGATGTCCTGCCCTGGCCTAGGAGAAGACACACTAGTGGGCAGTCCAGTCGATCCACTGGCACTGTTGTCTCCACAGTCAGGCCCCACTACTTTTCTCTGCCAGCCCAAGTCCCCACTCCATCCTTAAATCCACGACCTCCATGCTTGGGGGTCGTGGAGAAGGTGAGACTGTGTGCTGGTCTTCTTCTGTCCAACAAATCCCAAGTTCGGGGACAGCTGGCACCCCATCTGATCATAGTTCTCTGTCCCCCACTCCCTGAGCACCTGGCACAGAGCCAGCATGTAGGGCTTAGTGAGTACCTGACTGATGGGCTGGGCAGTCACAAAGGCAGCCCAGAGCCCCCACCTGGGTCCTCCCTGGGGACTCCTATTCCTTCATGGGAGTGGAGTTCTGCCCGTAGGGGCTCCCTGTCCCTGAAACCGAAGGCACCTTCCCACCCTGCGCCTTCACGGTGGCCAAGGACCGGGCCTTTACTACCTGGTCTGTGTTTGGGGTGCGAGAAATATCATTCATGCTCCTGCTCTGGGCGTGACCTAGGAGAGAAGGAAAAGAAGGTCCATCAGGGGAAGTCAGGCTCCTGCAGGTCCTTTTCACTTGGTCCCTCCACATGCTTCTCCCGGCTTCATAACCAAAGCAAGACCCCCTGTCTCCTCACCGCTCGGCCCCTTGGAGCTAGCCTCTGCTCCTTTTCCTTCCCTTCCTCCCTTTCTTCCCTTCTACTGCAGGTTCTCCTTTCCATTCTCACCCCTCAGTCTGCTATACTCTGCTCTCTACTCCTCTACCCCACCTTCTTGGGCAGAGATCGAGATGTCTGCTCTGCGCCAGGCCCTGGAGGAGGTGAGGGACACAGACACACGATCAGGTGAGGTGCCAGTGTCACTGAGTTTGGGCTTGTTGGAGAAAGAAGACCAGTTTCACCTCTGTCCTCCATGACCCATATGAGTGTTTAAAAATGGCCAGGTGTTGGGGCGCCTGGGTGGCTCACTCGGTTAAGTGTCTGACTTCAGCTCAGATCATGATCTCACGGCCCCATGTTGGGCTCTGCACTGACAGCTCAGAGCCTGGAGCCTGCTTCAGATTCTGTATCTCCCTCTCTCTCTGCCCCTACCCTGCTTATACTCTGTCTCTCAAAAATGAATAAACGTTAGAGATTTTTTTTTTTAATGGTCAGGTATTTTCTGGCAGAAGGAAGGAACGTGGGGAGAACAGTGGTGACAAATTATTTGAACTGGCCGGTTGTTCCTTCCCTAGCTGAGGCAGGAGAAAGTCAGCTCTCATTTCCCAGCAGCAGCCAAATCCAGCGGGCACTCTCAGATCTGTTATTTCTTGGCTTTCTGTGGCCTGTGGCAGCCCTAGCTTCTAGAACTCTGTCCTCCCTTGGCTCCCTTCCTCTTACACGCATTCAGGATCCTCTCCTGCTGGGCTCAGGGCCTTGCTTTGCTTCATCCCTTGCAGAGTCTTCACCCCTTCCATCTTTGGTCAATTACATCCACCCCCTCCACCCCCATCACTTAATGCCTACACTGGGCTGAGGATGCCCAGATCGGGTCTCCACTCCATACCTCTCTCCTGAGCCCCAGACTCTGTTGTGCAGCCCCACCTGGGACCTTAAATTCCCAGGTAATGGAACTCACTGGCTTCCACCAAATGACTCCCCCTCCACATCTTAGTCTGTTCAATGCCCCTCCCTCCCATCCACCCCACCTAGGTGCTGGCCTCACCTCCTCATTTCCTGTTTCTCCTGGTCCTTGCATCCCACTTTGGCCCTGTCCTCTCCAGTCTTGCTCTGACAGTCTCTCACTTTCGATCTTGTCCCCCTCTAGTTTATTCTTTCTCAAATAAGAATCTGATCATGGTGTGCCTCTGCTGAAAATTTCTCAGGGGGCCCCATTACCTTCACCATAAAGACAGGCTCCTTCTGCAGCATATGTGTGTACGCTCTCTTCGCTTTGACCCTCTTGCCCTCACGCCCTGCCCTCCTGGTAAAGTGAATGCTCACTTCACAGTGCCTTCCTTCTGCTGTTAGTTTCCTTTGTTTGGAACAGCCTCCTCCTTCTACACCCCCACCCCACTGCATGCTTCTAGAAAATCCCTATTTATTCTCCAAGATTCAGACGTGTCTCCTCTCTGAGCCTTCCAGGGCCCACCCTGGGCATGGGGTGGTGTGCACACAGAATGTTTTATCTGGGTCTCCACTGCAGTATTGGGCACAAGGGTGACCTCAGACACAATGAACAACTGGGAGGAAGGCTTGCCCCAAAACCATTTGCTGCCTCCTGGCATCCCTACATGGAATAACCAATGCTAGGAAGACTAAGTGTGTTCTGGGGTCACCAACAACAAGCAGAAAAAACTACCTGAGGCCTTGGGCAGGGCCCACACTGCCCTCCAAATCATTCCTTGAACCTGGTCAGGGTACAGGTGGCATAACCTGTACATACCTTGGCATTTTAGTAAAAGTATTTAAAGGAACATACTCCTCTCACTCATTTTTCTTTCCATTTTGCAACTTCTCTCTTTTCTTTGCTTCACAGCTTACCTGTCAGTTACCCCACCCTCACCCCCATGAATTGCCTGAAAAGCCCTGTCTATGACTGTGTACTTCACAAGCCCCCTCACCCATTTCCTCAGGGGGCTGTGATTGCCAGCATCCCACCTTTGTGGTGCACAAGACTCTCACCCAGGGATGGCAGTGTTCTCTGACTGTCCCGGGGGAAAGTTCTTAGCTTGTATCTAATTCAGTTTCAAGGAAGACTTCTTACCAAAAATGGGGCTAATGATCAGTTTGGTGAAGACAAAGGTAGAGACTAAGATAAAAAATGCCTAGCACATAGGATTGTTATTGATTATGCCAGCACTTGATTTAGAGTTGCATTATTCAGAGTAGTTACATAGAAACGTAGGGTAGTGAGTTAGGTCCTAAGGACAGCCCAGGTTTGAGGTGAAGGTTAGATTTCTCCTGATGCCTGTCCTGAAAATTCTAGACAGGTCCTGACCTTTATCTCCTCCAACTCTGAAAGTCTATGGAAGCCGACATAGAACAAAGCTGCCTTGCAGCAGCCAAGAACACACTCACACAGCCTTCCGTAATTGGCGCTTTGCCGCATCCTCAGGTCCTCGGTGGAGTGATGTAGGCTTGGACCAGCCACTGGGCTCCGGGCTGGGCTGCGATCTGGGAGGAGGAACAGAAGGGATTTGGCTTCAGCAGCCTTGATCTACAGCACAGCCCCTGCAGTTAGCACGGTCATTCCACCTAAACAAAGCTGGGCTGTGAGATGCATCTCTTCCCCTTTCAGGAAGAAAGTGTATTTTGGTTGTTTTGTGTTCTGTTTTTGAAGTTAATAGTCTGAACAAGATTACAGAAAATATTTGTACTCTTGAGAGTGAGACACACAATTGTTAAATAGGCAGCAGGTGTTGTAGACTTCCTGGGTTCATCCCTGACTCCACCACTTACTTGCTGTGTGACCTTAGGCAAATAACTTAACCTCTTGGCGCCTCAGGCTCCTCATCTGTAAAATGAGGATAACAAGACCAGTACCTAGCCACAGGGTTATTGTGAAGATGAAGTGAGTTAACACATGTGGACACTCAGAACAGTGCTTGGAACATGGTAAGTGCTATGTACCTGCTAGTTATATGCTAAACACTTTCCATTTTAAAACAATTCATCTAAAGAAATTGCTCAAGGTTCTTCATTTAGCAACCTTCTGGACTTTTTTCTGATTACTGCATTTATCTAGTATGTTCAGCAAGGCTGCTGTCTGGGCACTTTGACTCTGCAATATCAACAGGGGAGGGTTGCAGGTTTGAGCTGTGTGTGTGGAACAATCCATTCTCCCTAATGACCCAGGCTCTGCTAATCAGAGTAACACAGCTGCCAGACTTACAAGCCCTGGCACACTTGAGATGAACCCAGAACCTTCTACCACCTTGATGTGCTTAATATTCTGCCAAGGCTTTTGGCTCTTCTTGGGGGTTCAATGGGAAACTTTTGAACTCTTTCCATAAACATGCCATCTCCACCAGCATTTTGCAAGCCTGACCACACATGAGAATCTCCTGGGGAGCTTTCTAAACTTCCTGTTTCCAGGCCATACCTCAGACCAACTGAATCCAACTCCCAGGGTGGAGCCTATGCATTGGGACCTGTCTCATACCCCCACGTGATTGCATTGTGCAGCACAGGCTGAGAACCAACTCTCTTCCTAGGAATGGTTCTGCTCTGGTGGTGGGGATAATTTTGGGATATGGCTGGAGTCTCTGCAGGCCTGCTAGAGAAGGAGGCTGATGGATCCCCAGAACCTCAGAATTTTTCCAGGATCATGAAGTCCAGGGAGCCTCCAAGTTGCTAAGACCCTGCAGCCACCGAGGAAAGCTCACCTGGAGGCTGGGACCTGACACAGGCCCCCACATGCCCAATGCCCACCAGCATATGGCCCAACTCACTGGTGGTGGAAGAGACGGACTTTCCAATGTCAACCAAGGAGCGATGGATGGGCTTTTTGGTTTGGTGACGGTGTTTCCTCAGGAGGACATAGCTGACCCTCTCCCGGAGCTCTGGTCGCAGGAGGCCGTCCTCAATTTGCTTCTCGATGACATCATCTAAGTGGGGAACAGACATGCCTCATCCATGTGGGACAGAATGACCAGGGGTATGGGAGTCTTCAGTTTCATTTGTTATTAATGGGATTAAAAGTGACTAAAGGAAGCAGGAGATGTGGAAATAGTCCTGGCTTGCCACAAACTGCAGAAATATGGGCAAGTCACAACCTTTGGGTATGTGCATGTCTGTACATGTGTGTGTGTCTGTGTGTATGTATGTGTATATAAAATTCTATGCTCTATCAGTGCTATTGTGAAAAGTAAACGAAATACCCTGAGAAGAACAAAACTGCTGTGTTCAATGGTTTTAGTCCTAACATGAATTCCTTTTAGAAACGTATTTCAGGCAAAATACTGGTGGCAAATTTCTGAACAAAATTCATAAGACGTTTTAGGGATAATAAGGTGAGCCACCCCCTCCTTCACCACTCCACTAAATAAGAGCTAATTTCCTAAAGATGAATGATGATCCATTTACTCTAACAAGCAACAGGTTGCCATGGCAATAGGTGTCTCTGAGAACACTAGAAAGCCCATCTTCTTTTTGCTCCATTGCTGGATGGCATTCATAGGATGGTCTTTTCCCCATTGGAGCTCTACATGGGACTGAGACTGTTTTGGGAGCGTCAGACCCAAAGCCTGGTTTCTGCAGGATCAAGTGGGTGCTACACAGACCCAGAGTGGGCATAAGGCAGCCATGGCTTTCAGGGGCCCCAGTGGTCCCTGCCTCACCTATGATCTGTGGTAAGGAGCCACTGTCCAAATCCAGCAGCACCGTCCCCGTCTGCAAGCAGGTCCGGAGCTCGAAGAGGCTGTGCAGCGACAGTGTGGACACATGGGGCTTGCTCCAGCGCTCGCCTCCTTCCTCTACCTTTTCTTCAAACTTTATCCACCTGAAAGGGGTTAGGATGGGGTTCAGTGTGGCCAGCACCCTCTGGAGGAGCACCTGTTAGTTCCCCTCAGGGCGAGGGATGTTGGCCCGCAACTCATCTGCTGCATGTTGTTGGGACACTGGTGCTAGACTGACAGGCAGAGGATCCTGGGAATTCCCTCACTCCATCCCCACTTCCTCTGATGATGGCATGCTCAGGGCACAGTGACATCCAGAGAATGACCATAAATGGGCATGAGGGATCTTTTTGGGGTGGCAGAAATGTTCCCAAACTGGATTTGGTGATGGTTGCACATCTGTACATTTACTAAAAATTATTTAATTGTACATTTAAAATGAGGGAAGTTGACCTTAAAATATAATAATAAAGCTGTTTTGTAAAAAAAAAAAAAAAAAAAGTATCTGAAAGACCTAATTGTGAGACAGGGAACCATCAAAATCCTAGAGGAGAACATAGGCAGCAACCTCTTTGAGCTTAGCCAGAGCAACTTCTTACTAGACACATCTCTGAAGGGAAACAAAAGCAAACATGAACTATTAGGACTTCATCAAGATAAAAAGCATCTGCACAGCAAAGGAAACAATCAACAAAATTAAAAGGCAGCCTATGGGATGGGAGAAGATATTTGCAAATGACACATCTGAAAAAAAGTCAGTATCCAAAACCTATAAAGAACTTATCAAACTCAACACCCAAAAGGCAAATAAGCCAGTGAATAAATGGGCAGAAGATATGAATAGACACTTCTCCAAAGAAGGCATACAAATAGCTAACAGACACATGAAAAGATACTCAACATCACTCATCATCAGGGAAATACAAATCGAAACCATAAGATACCACCTCATACCTGTCACAATGGCTATAATTAACACAGGAAATAACAGGTGTTGTTGTGGAGAAAGGGGAAGCCTCTTGCGCTATTGGTGGGAGTGCAAATTGGTGCAGCTACTCTGGAGAACAATATGAAGGTTCCTAAAAAAAACTGAATATAGAACTACCCTATGATCCAGCAATTGCACTACTAGGTATTTACCCAAAGGATACAAAAATACAGATTTGAAGGGGTGCATGTCCCCCAATGTTTATAGCAGCATTATCAACAATAACTAACAATGGAGAAAGCCCAAATGTCCATTGACTGATGAATCGATAAAGAACACACACACACACACACACACACACACACACACACACACACACACACACAATGCAATATTACTCAGCCATAACAAAGAATGAAATCTTTCTATTTGCAACAACATGGATGGAGCTAGATGTATTATGCTAAGCGAAATAAGTCAGAGAAAGACAAATGCCATGATTTCACCAATATGTGGAATTTGGATGAACATATGGGAAGGTGGGGGGTGGGGAGGAAGAGGAGAGAGGGAAACATACCACAAGAGACTCTTAACAATAGAGAACAAACTGAAGGTTGATAGAGGGAGGTAGATGGGAGATGGGCTGGATGGGTGATAGGTATTAAGAAGGGCACTTGTAATGAGCACTGGGTATTGTATGTAAGTGATGAATCACTTAATTCTACTCCTGAAACCAATATTGCACTGTGTGTTAACTAAATAAAATTTTTTTTAAAAGTATCAACTGGAACCTGGTTACTCAGGGCTGGTCACACATGTGTTCAGTATCTGCCTTATGTGGTGTGGTTCGCTGGCAGCAGAGAAAGCATTTCTGACAAAAAAAGTATTTCCCCATGGCTTCTACTGTGGGGCATGAAGATTCTACATGTCCACTCTGGGTTTTTGGTTCGGAAAGTTCATGTTAAAATGCAAATGTCATTTGGGGAAGGAAAGAAATTAAACCAAGGATGTGTAGGAATTTGTTCTTTCTGGAAGACTTGGCATCAGAGGCTGAGTTGAGGAGTGGAGTGAGATGGCCTTGGACAGAGGCAGCCGTGGCTGCAGTGACCCGTATCTCCCCTGCAGAGGGCAGCACCACACAGCCTGGAAAGCTGCCAGGAGAGCAAGGTTAGCAGGCTCCATTTTGCAAGATGTCAACCCCAACTTACTGGGTAGCTTCAAGTTATTCCAGTCAAAATCCTAAAAGAGTATTTTGGGGCCCTGACTAATTCTGAAGTTTGTCTAAAAGTGGTTGAAGAAAGGCTAAATAGGAAGAAGAACGGATGGACATGCTTTTAGCAGGTAAACAAACTTGCCGAAAAGCTGGAGTACTTAAAATAGTTTATTTCCAGTCTAGATATAGACCAAAGGATCAATGAACAACAGTCCAGAAGCAGACCTGGGCCCCCTATGGGAATGTGGGTTTTTATAGGAGTTGTTTAAAAGATGACCAACCTAAAAATAAAAAAACCCGTAACCTCTCAACCTACTTCTCACCAAACACAGTATTAAATTCTATGTAGGTTAAAATCTAAACATAAAATTAAATCTATGATGGAATATTATTGACTCTTAAAAAGAAAGGAAACTCTGACACATGCTACAACATGGATGAACCTTGAAAACTTTATGCTAGGTGACATAAGCGAGGCCTAAAGATAGACATTATATGATTTCCACTTGCATGGAGACCCAGGGTAGTTAAATTCACAGAGACAGAAAGCAGAGTGGCGGCTACCAGGGGCTGAGGAGAGTGGGGAGTGGGAATTTGAGACAGTAGAGAGGTTCAGTTTTGCAAGATGATAAAAGTTCTGGAGATGATGGTGGTGATGGCTGCAGAGCAGTGTGAATATACCCGAGGCCACTGAACCTTACACTTAACAATGGTTAAAATGGTAAAATTCATGTTTTATATATTTCACCACAATTCAAATAAATAATTAAAAATGTATAAAGAATAATACAAATATACTAGAAGAGAATATGAAAGAGTCTTCTAATATTCTTAGTTGTACAGAAAGAATTCCTAGACAAGATGTGAAGCCACAAGGGGAAAAATGGACAGATTTTGTTACATAAAAATAAACTAAGCTAAAACATCTGTATTACAAAATAAGACACAGTTCAAAGAAATGCAACACAGTGGGAAAACTGTTACAACACACAGGGCATCAAAAAAACTGGTATCTATACTATAGCAAAACTTCACATTAATAAGAAAAAGTCAAATTACCCAAATGACGAGCAAACATTTCTGGAAAGAAATGAAGAGGGCCAAGAAGATTTTCAACTTTACTGGTAATTGAGGACATTTACATTATTGGAGATTAAATGACATTCTTTATTTCTCCTATTGGCAAAAATGAAAAGGGCTGACAACTTCCTGTGTTGGTGAAAACACAAGGGGATATAGGCAGGGCACTAACTTGGTAGATGTGCATGCACAGTGCATGTGTATGTAAACACAATGTGTGTATATGCTGTGTAGCAGCATGGTCTTGGTGTGGGGACTGGGCAGCTGCTTTCAACATTTAGTGTGCATGTCTTTTGCTGTAATGGTTCCATTTCTAGGAAATTAATGCAGAAATATCACAGTAGTATGTCTACAAGAATACTCAACTGCAGCTTTGTCCATTGAGGTGAAGAACTAGAGACCGCCAGTTTCCAGTAGGGCCATCGTCACATTGATTCCCTGCATCCCTGCCACAGAATACCCCTCAGAGGTCAAAAGTGTGAGGATGAATTATGCATACTGACAAGATAGATAATACCATGCCATTTCAGAAAGAAAGAAAGAAAGAAACAAACAAACAAACACACATCTATTTGTTTGGCCACATGTGTCTAAAAGTGCCTGACAGAAGCTTTGGAAGGCTACCTGTCAAATGGTTAACAAGATGGTTACTTCTGGGGAGAGGAGTGGGTTTGCTAGTGGGGGAGGGGTTAAGAGACTTTCACTCTGTTTGGGTTAATTCATGTAGCAACAGCGCAGCCTATAGAGCCAGACAACCAGGTTTGAATCCCAGCTCCATCATTTACTAGCTATGAACCTTATCATATTGTTTTCTACAGGAATAACAGCACTAACTAATATTATTAATTAATTATTAACAGTAGCAATCAGAGCAGTGCCTGACATATAATGCTCATTCTGTTGGTGTTAGCTATTAATGTAGAAATAAAGAATATTGCTTTTGTCATTTTAGAAACAATAAAAGATAAGAAAGTAGAGGCATTCAAAGATCTCCCAACCAGAGGACACCGTGGTTGATATTTTGATGACTCCCATTATAGATCTCTGTGTGTATAAATGCATATGTGTACATGGGCACATACACAATTTTGCATTAATGACACCACTGAAAAGGCAGAATATCTACTGGACATTAATTCTTTCATGTCTATAAACACTGATATCATTTTAAAGGCTCTTTAGTATTTCACTGTGTGAATGGATGACAACTAATATGAATAATCCTCACTTGGTGGGCATTTAGGTTATTTCTAATTATTCTTTATCATATACAAGGCTGGATTGAATGTCCTTGGCCCGACTCCATAATTTCCTTAGGATAAACTCTCAGAAATGGAACTGCTATGTCTGTATATTTTTAAGTGTATGATATGCATTGCCAAACTCTTCTCCAGAAAGCTTCTGCCGATTTACACTTCCACCAACGTACAGGAAACCTCACATCTCTCTGAAGTCTCTCAAACCCTGGCATTGTCAGTCTCTCTTTAAGCTTATTTATTAATTTTGGAGAGAGAGGGAACACCAAGAATTTGGACATTTCTAACAAGTTCCCAGATAATGCTGATGCTGTGATCTAGGGAACACACTTTAAGAAACATTGTCTTAGGGGGCACCCAGGTGGCTCAGTTGGTTAAGCGTCTGACTTTGACGAGTTCATGATCTCTCAGTCTGTGAGTTCAAGCCCACGTTGGGCTCTGTGCTAACAGCTTACAGCCTGGAGCCTGCTTTGGATTCTCTGTCTCCCTCTCTCTCTGCCCTTCCCCAGCTCACACTCTGTCTCTCTCTAAAAAATGAATAAACATTAAAAAAATTTCTAAAAAGAACCACTGTCTTAGGATGAGGATTCTTAAATTTAGGTGCACAGAAAAATACCCAAGATGCTTTTAAAATCTTGATTTCTAGATCTATTCTAGAAATCTTGATTTCTAGATCTATCTTGATCTATTACATCAGAATACCTGAATGGAACCCAGGCAACTCTGCAATAGACTGTCCTACATAACGTTCCTGACTTGTGGGGCTCAGAGGCTAAAACGAACAGTTAATTGTAGTCAATTGTGTTTCCTGGTTATTTTGATAGATACCTGCTTCCCCCAAATAGACATCAAGCTTCTTGAGGACAGGGACCATTGTTTCCTCACTGCTGTTCCCTTACAGTCATTAAATGCTTGCTCCTTCCTGCTTGAGGGCAGTGAGGCCTCACTGATCACTTTGGGTGAAGTCCAGTTATGAGGAAATGACTGGGGAAAAGACACAATCATAGGGCTTAAGTGTGCTTAAAAATACTTAGAATGATCTAAGCAATGATCGTCATAGTCTAGTAACATCACAGACACACACATAGACCAGTGGGGCAGGAGCTGCCTCCTGATAGAAGCAGACACCTCAGACAGGAATTAGACAAGCCTGGACCCAACCACCTATTCACAGGAAATACAGGGGCAGATGAACAGGTTAAGCACCATCACAGAGACACAACAAAATCCAGAATGTGGAAAGCATATGGGACAAATGCTGCTTCTTTAGCAATGACAACAATCACAAGGGAAAGAGGAGGAACCTGTAGAGAATGGCTTCAGAGACAGATCTCCCAAATGCAGTATGTGCACCAGTTATATTTTAAAAATATGAGATAGGGGCGCCTGGGTGGCGCAGTCGGTTAAGCGTGCGACTTCAGCCAGGTCACGATCTCGCGGTCCGTGAGTTCGAGTCCCGCATCGGGCTCTGGGCTGATGGCTCAGAGCCTGGAGCCTGTTTCCGATTCTGTGTCTCCCTCTCTCTCTGCCCCTCCCCGTTCATGCTCTGTCTCTCTCTGTCCCAAAAATAAATAAACGTTGAAAAAAAATAAAAAATAAAAAATAAAAAAATAAAAATATGAGATAATCTGGGAGATATAGACACTGCCTAGATAATTCTGTGAAGATAAAGAATTAGTGTCATTTAGAAAAAATATGTGACAGTGGTATTATGGTTGTATTAAAAAGAAAGAGGCCTTTACCCCAAATAATTGAAAACAGGGTTTTGAAGACAGTCTGCGGATCAGGACCCATGGTCACAGCAGCATTATTCATGATAGCTAAAATGTGGAAGCAACCCAAGTGTCCACTAATGGATGAATGGATAAGCCAAATGTGGTATATACATAAATGGAATATTATTGCGACTTAAAAAGGAAGGAAATCCTGGCACATCCCTCAACATGGATGAACCTTGAGGATATTATGCAAAGTGAAATAAACCAGGCATGAAAAGACAAATATGGTATGACTCCACTTCTGTGAGGCATCTAGAGTGGTCAAAATCATGAAGACAGAAAGTAAAATGGTGGTTTCCAGGGGCTGGAGTAGGGGAATATAGGGGGAGTTACTGTTCAATGGGTACCGGGTTTCAGTTTTATAAGTTAAAAGAACCATGAGGATGGATAGTGGTGATGGCTGAATATATTTAAAATCACTGAACTGCACACCTAAAAAATAGCTAAGATAGCACCATATTTTATCATAATAAAAAAATGGGAAAGGAAGGAAGAAAGAGGCCTTATCTTTTAGAAACACACACTGAAATATTTGCAGATAGAATGATATGGTGTATGGGATTTGTGTCAGTGTGATCCAGTGTGGGTGGAGGGACGGGCAGCAAGGAGGGAGTAGAGACACAAGATTGGCCATGAATTATCTGGTAACCACTGAAGCTGGGTGATGGGTACATGGGGATTCATTCTACTACATACTACTTTTGTATACATTTAAATTTTCCATAGTAAAATGTTTAACCACTTTTCAGAATGAATAAAGGAATGGGCATTTTAGAAAGCCTTTGACCAAAGCCTGGCTTAAAAACACTCAGAAGCCTGATAAAATGGTTAATGTGTAATCCCAAACAACTCATTGCAAAGTGATCTTTACACCACAGTTGGCTTCAAAAGGTGGGGAATTAGAGTTGGAGAAGCAGGTCAAGCGGAAAGAAAATCTCCGGGCTGGAAAAGAACTCTAGGGATTTTGTCCAGGCCAGGGCAGGGCACCAGATGCCCTTCTCCCGTCTGGGATGGAGCTGAACAGAACCTTAAAGAGTCACATGTCACAGAAAGCAGTTCTCTGTCACGCAAAGAGGGTCTGGAATTGAGGCCTTTTCTGTGACTAGAAACTCAACCACAGATGCAATTAGAGAAGTCGCTGTTCAGTTTACACCAAGACTGATAAAAAGTGTCATGGGGCAAGCTACCAGTACAGCCAAGGCTTTCCAATACTCAACTCAGGATGGGAGAAGAAGAGGGAGGTTCTCCTTGTAGGCCCTGGAAAGGGCTAAAAACTAGGAGACCTAAATTCTAGTTCCATCCTCAGATGGAGACTTAAATTCTAACCCCCACTGACCCTGCCCTGGCTAGTGCATCTGTGGCTCTTCACCTCCCTTACATTAGTGTCATCTGGGAGCTTATTACAAATTCCAACATCTGAGGCTGAACCCCAGACTAATGACATCAGAATCTCAAGGGCCTGAGAATCGGACATTAGGTCTTTTTAAAAGGAAGACCCAGGTCTTTAAGAGGACAGTGAACAGGCCATTATGTGTAGTTAGCTAAGAGTAATCTGGAGAATATAGAATATATATATATATATATATATATATATATATATATATATATATATATATATATGAGTAAAATCTGGAGAATATATCTGGAGAATATAAGAGTAAAATCTGGAGAAATTCTGATTGGGGTGAAGGTCCTTTCTTTCTGTGCTTATTTTGCATATAATCACCATTAAATTGTGTCCTGGTTAATTTGTTTGCAAAAATTCCCCTTAAAAGAGATCAAACCCTGCATCAGGCTCTGAGCTGACACCCCAGAGCCTACTTAGGATTCTCTCTCTCCCTCTCTCTCTGCCCCTCCCCAGCTTGTGCACATTCTCTTTCTCAAAATAAACTTAACAAAAATTCCTCTCAGAAAATCCTAAATTCAAAGACTAAAAAAATGTAATCTATAGAATGTGAACTTTAATGTTAAGGTTATGTTGCTTCGAAACGTTTAAGACTTATATTTGTACGAATTCATTGCTTAGATGAAGTTATGTTTACTCACCTAAAAGTTGAGAAGTACATGCCCACACTGTGCTCCATCTACATGGCCTCCCTCACTGACCTTATTCTGTAACTCTCTCATCCCTACTCCATCACCCATTGTCCAAAGACTTGACTTCCATGTTTTAGTTACAAAGTATCAAGACATAGTGTTTTTGCTTGCTGCTAAGGCCAGTTGGTAATAAATTTTGTGACTTTAATGGATTGATTTCTTAAAAGTAATGTGAATGTGAGTTCTCCCCTATCATCCAGCAAAGCTATTTAACTGAACTTTGAGTCATTTAACTGAACTTGACTTTTCCAGCAGAAACCAAAGGCCAGTGTTAATTCTTCTATGGACCAATTAAAAATTTTCCTGGAGATGTGTGAGAAACCATTAGTATATATGTGGAGTGGGGTACCTGGATGGTTAAGTCAGTAGAGCATCCGACTCTTGATCTCAGGGCCATGAGCTCAAGCCCCACATTGGGCGTGGAGCCTATTTTAAAAAAATGTATCTGAAATAATATAAAAAGTTGTTTCCACCCAAGACCAGGTTCGGAAATTTGTCTTCATATTGTCCCAGAGATGATTAGGTCCAAGGATACTGACTAATGTTAACCAAGTTCACAAGGATTGATGTATCAGCCCAAATTTACAATGAGATTTACAACGGTTATAGGGGTTAGGTACTGTCATCTTGCAGCCCTTGCATTCTCTCCTTACAGGCAGATGCATGGGGAAAGCCAAATTATCATCAGAAAGATATAGAATCAGAATTGATGCGAAGTGACTCAAATGTTTAAAGACTCAGGATAAAATGTCTGGAACCTTCCATTTCTGTAAATGAGATTTGCCTGGGTCTGGGACCAGACAAGTGGGCACCTCTGTCATAGACTTTTCTGGAATGAACCCCTCATGCTTTCATGGTTGACTAATTCCCTGTGATTGAAAGTCTTTCCTTTTGCTAGCATAGGAGTCCCCTCTAAGGGCCTTTGGTTATCCAGTGCGATCTGGGCACTGCTGGAGACCTACTTCTCAGAAAGAGTACCCAGTAGTCAGCTGGCAGGGATGAGGCAGAGGTGCATCATTCCAGGAGCCGTGTTGAGTGGGATGGGGGTGGTTACTCTGTGCCCAAGATCATGCATCTGGTGAAGGGTCCATCCTGCTGTACATCATGTCTTCATTCAGGGGTAAGGGGGAGCCCAGAGCTAAGTGAATGCCATCAGACACAGCTATTAGCAAATTCCTTACTGGCTCCTTCAGGGAAAGGTTTCTGGAGACAAATCTCTCTGAAGGCCACTTGTTTGTGTGTCCAGGAGGTTTTTGTAATTACTCCCAAAGGACTGTCATTTATAGACTTGTCAGTCTCCCTCAGAGTCTGTTGGCACCTGCTCCTCACTGCCTCTCAGGAAAGGCCCTCCTCTCTACCTGGATGCTCTCTCTCTCTCACCTGTGCTATTCAGGCCCTAGTTCAAAGGCCACTTCTTCCAAGGCAAAGCTTGAAGAGACTGCTCCTTCCTCTGACCTCCCATCCCATCTTGTGTCATTTGTCACATGGCACTTACCGTAACAACAGTGGCTAAAGCTTACAGAGCACATTCTATGCACCAGACGTTATACCAAGTACTTTACATGTATTATCTCATTTTATCCTCAAATCAGCCCCTTGAGGAAGGTCTGTTACTATTCACACTGTCCACGTTAGGAGACTGGAGACTCAGAGGATAAGGAACCTGCTCAAGGTCATGCAGCTTATAAAAGACAATGTTTACGGGCAAATCTTTTGACTCTAGAGGTCTGTTCTCACTACATCACAGCACTCCCCTTGGGTTTAGTTATCTATGTATATGAGCACATGCCTGCCTTTTACACTAAATCAGGGGTCAAAAAACCCACGTCCTATGAGTTAAAAGTGCCTCACAGTTTGCTTTTATATGACCAGCTAGCTAAGAACGGTTTTTACAGTTTTCAAAGGGTAGTAATAAAGGAGGAAAAAGAGAAGAAAAAGAGGAAGGAGAGATCATATATGAGCAGAAAGCCTAAAATACTTACTATCTGTCCCTTATAAGAATTTTGTTGACACCTGCAATAGATCATAAGCATCTTGAGAAGAGATTCATTCCTGACTCATTTCAGCTTTCCCACAGGACCTAACACAACGTCCCCTAACATATTTTTAGAATGAAAGAAGAAAGGTGTGGATTAGATCAACTTTCCGAAGTTCTCCTAGACCCACAGATTAGAGCTTCCACTTTTCCACAGCCCTACGAATTGATATAGAGCAGTAGTGACAGTAGATATCCACGTACAAAGATAGGATATGATCTCTGAGGTGCTTGTCTAAGAGGGGGGACAGGTTTGCAATACTCCACCACATATACTCTCATGGTGACTTGAAGAATTCTTAAAGCTCTGGTTGGCATTAGACACATGACTGTGGCCAAAGACTAGAGTACATAAAGCACATATCTTCACTACTATACATGTGAAAAAGACATATTTGGGGTGTCTGCTCTACTTCCATACATGGGGATATGCTCCCCAAACCATGGCCAACCTTCCCCATACCTCCCCATAACTCTGATTTGGGTCACAGTGATGGGACAACCAAAGTTGGGCAAATCCAATGCTCTTTGAAGAATTAGGAATTGGGACTGAGAAATGGCTATGCATTGTGAAATGGTCCCTTGAGTAGATGTAAACACGGAAGCTAAGGAGTGGCCAAGGATAGGGACAAATGGGAGAAGCCAGCTGCAGAGAATAAAGAAGCTGCCCAGAGAGAGGTAGAGCCAGAAGCAGAGAAAAAGGACAGCTTGGTTTCCTGGGACCAAGCCTTGAGATATCTGACCATCCCTGGGTACCATGAGGTCAGCCTGTGTTCTGCTGATGCCTCCTCCTGTTGTGTAGGTTAGCTTGGGTGGGTGTCTGTTACTTGCAGCCTCAAATGTCCTAACAATGACAGGGGCATTACCTTTCCCTTGGGCATCCTACACAGGCCCTGACAGCTCACTTGAGCTTAGACTCTGGTTGTGAAGCTAGACATATCAGGTGGGAAAGCTCTTGACTTTAGCACAAAGAGCTCCTGACTGACAAAGCATTTTCAGGAAGGTTTATTCCTTCAGCATCTCAGAGTCTGACAGTTCTTATCCTAATAAGACAGGAGACATAACCACTAAAATCAATGTGTGAACCTTGTTTTGATTTGAAGTTGTACAAACCAACAGTAAAGGGAGGTTTTGAGACAATTAGGGAAATGTGAATGTAGATGAAATATCATATTAAGGAATTGTTCTCCACTTTGTAAGGAGATATAATGGCATTGTGGTTGTGCTTATAAAGAAGTCTAATTTCATAAAGATGTGTACTAAGATGTTTCTAATGTCTGGGATTTTCTCTCTTTTTTTTTTCTTTAATTAGAGAGAGAGAAAGAGAGACAGAGAGAGAGAAAATCCCAAGCAGACTCCGAGCTCAGCACAGAGCCTGATGTGGTGCTCAGTCCCACAACCCATGACCAGAGTCGAAATCAAGAATCAGATGTTCAACCAACTGAGCCACCCAGGTACCCTTGGGATTTTCTTTAAAACACTGTGGTGAAAACAAACAACAAAATGGAATTCCTAAAAGCAAAAAAAAAAAAAAGAAAGTGATGGAGAAAAATTGATATTAATCTTTGACAGAGCTGGGTAATAGATACATGGGAGCTCATTATATTGTTCTCTCTACTTTTTGTGTTTGAAATTTTCCATAATAAAAAGTTATAGATATTTAGATATTTAAAAGTAAAATATTATATACTTGGACTTAGATGAATACATATTTACATACAAATATATATGTGGATGAATCAACTGGCATCTTGGCAAGCAAAGTGGTCTGATGGTGGGGTTTCTCCCTTCTTGACAACTGCATTTGTGGGAGCCACCCGAGGATGTCCTCAGTTGTGGGGAGGTGACCCTTCCTGCCAACTAGCTTCTAGGGATTCTGAGGAACTGCCAGCCAGTCAAGCCACATCTGGGAAGACTCCTGCCCTCTCTCCTCACATAGCTAGCCTTCCTATCCCACTCACTGGTCAGCTAATCCTATCTTAGCATCCTGAGTCCACCAGGTGGTGGCCTTGTGTCACTGCCTGGCTGTCCACACAGATGCAGACTGGTGCTTCTCCCACCCAATGGCAGGCCCTATGAAGGTGGCCCCTTCTGGTGTGTTAGGCCTCATGCAGCCCCCACATTGAGCTGTGTGCTAACTGTAAGTGATCACTAAATCCCTGGGGCACAGACACCCTGGCATAGCCCCTATTCTGTGTTTACACAGCTCACAGGTGAGAGCACTAGTTGCAACCAGGGCCTCTGAGGCCTGGGGGAACTTTGCCCACTTCTACCTGGGCCTTGATCCAAGTTCTTATTCATATACAATCACTATTTCCCACTTGCCCAGCATAAGTGTCAGGTATCAGTGTTTGACTAGTGGAGGGACAGGGAAGGACCATGTTAGATATTAGATGTGAAAATGGCTTGATAATAATGGTATGACTATTCAGACCAGGAAATAAGCATCTAGTCAAAGTCAAACAACCTTAAAAACTTTCATCTGACCACAAATCTTCATGCATGGCTCCACTGCAATAGAACAGGAGGCTCCTGGCACTGCTTACCTGCCTCTGAACCACCTGGCAACCCGCAGCTCCTGCAGGAGCTCTTCTGCTCCCCTGTCTCCTCCGAGAGATGGGTCTGGCAATTACCAGCCCCCTGCACTTCTGCTTGGAACCCCCAAGCCTCACTGCAGCTGCCCTACCCTCTGCTCCTTGGGACCTGTCACATGGCTAGCAGCCTTTCTAGCTGCAGGCCCAGGGCCCCGCACCCTCCACCCAACAGCTCTCTTCTGACTCTTGCATCTTTAAACCACTCTCCTTCACCTGGCTCCTTTCTGTCAGCAGTCAGCATACTCAGATCTCTCCTGCTCTCAAAGAACAAAAGCCTCCCTTGAGAGACCTCTCTAACTGCCGCCTTTCACAGACAAGCATCTTGCGAGAACTGTTCAACCGTACCCACCCTCGTCCTTCTGACTCTCTTCTCCACCTGCTGCCCCATCCCACCTGAGACTGCTCTCATCTCTCCATTCTCTGGATACTCTTCAGTTCTCCCCCACTTTTGGCCACTCCTTCCATCCTGAATGTCTCCCTGCCCCTGGTTTCTAGTACATAGCACTCCTCGTGCTCCTCTCCGACCTCTCTGGCTGCTCCTCAGCGTCCATTGTGGATTCCATTTCCTCTGCCCATCCCTTAAATGTGAGTGACCTGGGGGTTCTGCCCTGGAAAGTCTCCTTGTCTATGGATTTAATTCCTATCCAGATGCTCATCACTCACAAATTCATGCTTCCCTACTGAGCTACAGACCTCCATATCTATATAATGACCTGATAGATGTCTCCACTTGGAGTTTCCCCAAACAGAACATGTCCAGAGGGAACTCATCAACAACCTCCACCAAAACAAATCACTCAACACTAGAAAAACGTGCTACCCCTCCTGTGTTTCCTAAATTGTTACCACAAGTCCCCCACCTGCTCAACCTGGAAACCTGGGCATCTCCCTGACTAACCTGCTTCCCAATATGCCATCTGTCATTAAGTCCTATCAAAATTCTACCCTTTAAGATAGGTCTCAAATCCTGTAAAAAGATCAGGGGTTGCCAGGGATTAGGGAGGAGAGAGAGATGAATGAGCAGATCTTTAGGGCAGTGAAACTACCGTGTATGTTACTATAATGGTGGTTACATGTCTTTATACAGTTGTCCAAACCCATAGTAGGTATGACACCAAGAGTGAACCCTAACATAACCTATGGACTTTGGGTGATAATGTGTCAATGTAGGCCCATCAGTAGTGACAAATGTACCGCTGTCATGGAGGATGTCTGTCAGTCACAAGGGAGGCTATGCATGTTCAGGGGAAGGGGGCATATGGGAACTCTGTACCTTCTCAATTTTGTTGTGAATCTAAAACTGTTCTAAAAAAATATATCTAAAAGGAATATATATATAAAATTATATGCTAAAAAAATATGTCTCAAGTCCACCCCCTTTCTCTGTTCCTACTGCCAATGTCTTGGTCCAGGGTCTCATCTCTCACCTAGTCCAGCCTCCTAATAGGCCCAGTCTTGCCTCCTTTTATACATTCTCCACACTGAAGCCAGAGCGGACTCTCTCAAACAGACAATCCTGCTCCTCTCCCCCTCAGTGGCCTTCCAAAGCTCTCGGCATCAAATTCAAGCTCCACAACATGGCCTGCATAGGCCCTCCACGATTAGCCCTTACTCTAGCACAGCCACAGGCAATTTCTGCCCCTTCCTCTGTGTTCCAGAGGCCTCTCCTCTTCCCCTTTCCATACCCTCTCCTGGTTAACTTTGGCCCAACTTTCAGGTCTCAGTGAACACCTTTTCCTCCTGAATGTCTTCTTAGCCCCTGCTGTCTGGGCTAGGTGTCCCTACACTGTGCTTTCACAGAACCCCCCTCATCAAATGCCTGTTTGGATAATATGCCTTTTGTGCCCCATTGGACTGAAAGCCCAAGTGAGCAGGGATGGCATCTGTCATGTTCATTTTTGTATCTCCAGCACCTGGCTCAGGTTTACAGACAGTAAACACTTTGTAAATATTAGTTAAATGAATGAAGGAGGTTTCCTGACTTCTGTGCTAAGAGCTCTCAGCTTCCTACTCTGCTTTACTCCATACAAGTAGGAAGCTCTGGCCCCACAAGCATGATCCCAGGTAAGTGGTGAGACCAGAGGTCTGGGGGTGGATTCTACTCCAGATAATCAGGGAAATGATACTAGGAGGGCATTCTTCAAGATCTTAAGTGGGAGCAGTTTCAAAGTTGAGGCAAAGTTCAGGCTTTCCCCTCCATCACACGGGAGTGTGCAAACATCTCCACATGTAGGATGCTTTTGAAAATAAACTGATATGGTTCTACCCAACTAAGCTGACCCACTTTTCCTGCCCTTCTTTCTGCCCATTCCTGGTCATTGCAGGAATGTTCTCAATGCATATGTGTCTCATAAGAACCTCTGGAAAGTTCACTCTTTTGGTTTTCTCTGAGTTGAGATCAGAGGCAGCTTGGATTTGAAATTTGCTTTTCAGAACTCTTGGAAGGCTCTAAGCTCCAGCTATTTTTGAGTAACCTCAAAGGACTCTCCACACTTGGGTGGGTTCCAGCCCAGGTCATTCTCCTTCTCTTTCTGTCCTTGCAGCCAGGCAGACTCTTGAGAGAGGATGGAATTCTGGGTAAATTGTTTGCTAGAAGTGAGGGGGGGGGGGAGGGTGCCCCCACCCACCTGACCCAGCCCTCCCTTCAGGCAAGGTCAGTATCAGCAAACAGCCAGCTGCATTTTCCTCCTGGGAATGCTAAAGAGACTGAGTTAGTAAAAATCTATCTTATTAACAGCCTGACCTACCAGCATTGATCACATTAGAAATGACGCCTGCACACACAGTCCCCATCATGTGCACAGGAGCAAAGCTTCAGTGGAGCTCAAAAAGCCATTTAAATCCATCCAGGGGTGACTCCTTCTCCAAGGGCTCAAAACATCCCCCAAACTAATAACCCCTGACAAAGCACCACCAGGGAAAATTCCTTGCGGATTTGAGATTTTTACTCTGTTAATCTCCTAACTCAATAAAGCAAACACTCCTGCAGCAAATTAAGTACTTTTATTAAAGGGTCCCCTCCTCCATTCTCTTTGATGTGGGTATAGGCCTGCAACCCTCCCAGGGCCTGAGTGTCTGTGTGAGGGGTTGTCAACCCCTGAAACACCATTTTCTCCTGTTACCCCAAGGAGCCCCAGAACCCACTGGGATTTGCAGATTCTTGGATTCTGGAAACTTCTAAGACCTCTGGCTTCCCGGAGTAGATCTCACAGCCTGTCAGCTGAGGGAAATGCTTCCCATTCTTTTGTGGGGGTGTGGCCTGGCCCTAAGCACCTCTACTGTTGCAGTTTGCCTGGAGGAGTCTCCAGCACAACTGTCCAGGCCAAGGTGGACTTGTTGGCCAATGGTCAAGCCTTTCCCCTGATCTTTTTACAAGCTTGCTGGTCAAACCTCCAACAGTGAGCTGGAAACCTGATGGGGTTAGCTGGAGAAAAGATTAAAGGAGGCAAGGTAGAGAAAGGGGAGGTAGGGAGGTCTGAGCTCCTCTTTTCCCCACTGTTTCCTGCCCCACATTGGCCCCCAAGCTACTTCTCTTTCACATCTGGAATTGGGTTAAGCCATTTGGACTTCTTTTAGTCATTACTGTCCTCTCATTATTGGTTTGAGGTCTATTCATGACCCTTCCAGGATCTCCTCAAATGCTATCCTCAGAAAGCCTAGCTTGTGGGGAAACCCACCAGCTTACAGATGGTAACTGTCAGATCAGATCCCTTTATATTTCAGGAGGAGCCTCCCTCTAGAAACATCATTCCTACAGTTTATCAGTTTCATTACAGAGTTCATAGTGTAGAAGGCTCTATGAATTCATTCTCAGAGAAACTAGAAGCACTATTATTGTCTATAGAGGCAGACAATTGGGTCTCTGAGGGCCCTGAGGATTTCTTAGCAAGGGCTCTGTGGGTGAGTGTGATAGGCCCTCATGGAAGGTCTGTCCTGGTAATTGTTGCCAGTGATCCTGGATGCAGACCTTGCCCAGTGGAAAGAAGGCACTCAGTCCTTACTGGGTCTCTGAGAAGACCCTTTGCAATGTTCCATCTCTTTACTTGCCCACCTTGGACAAGAAAGGGATGGGAAGCACTAGCTCCTCAGAGGCATTAAGCCACAGTAGCCCAGACTGAGCTCTGGTCATTTGAAATGTCCTATCCTTTCTTCTCAGCCCTGAATAGATGCTCTGGTCTCTGTGGCTATCTCCATTTATTTCCCATCCCAGTGGAATTGCCTCCAGACTTACGTCTTCCCATGGAAATACAAACAGAGTCCCTGGAAGTTGGAGGAAATGGAAGGAGGTAGCAGAGAAAATGAGGAAAGCATGACAAAGTACATAAGCCCTCAAGTTAGGGTCAGACAGGCCTGGGCTATAACCCAGACTCAGCTACCTGCATACTCTGACCCTTGTAAGCTATTTGCCCTTCTAAACCTCAGTATCCTCATCTATAAAATGGGGATAATAATAGTTCCCACCTCCTCAGGGTCATTGGGCAGCTTGAGGTAAATGAGCCCATAAATTATTTAGCATATAAAAGAGCTCACTGAATGGCTGATAAATAGAGGTTCAGGGGCTTCCAGACAGGGATTGGGGCCAGCCATGAGGCTAGGAATTCATTCCTTCCCTGAGGCCTGCAGGGATTTGTTAATCCACCCAATGGCATTTGTTCCAGGAGAGATTGGAAGGAGGAGGTTTAGGACGTCCAAACCTCCTCCTCCTCGCTCCATAGAGCAATTTACTTCCCAGGTGAGTGACTGCTGGTGGGTGAGGAAGGATCCCAGCCCATGGCTGGAGCAGCTGCCAGGATCTGGGTATCCTGGTGGCTCCCAGGCAGAACTAGTCCTAGGCACAGGTGGAAGTTAGTCCATGCATTCTCAACCAGGGCAATATCAGCTCCAAAGAGGTCTCGGGAGAGCAAAAAATTTTTTTAGGTATTACCATGGTTTGTGGCACTCCAAAGTTTAAGCCAACCTCACAGAATCATGTCCCTTAGTATTTAATTCCCCTCATTAGAATAAATTAAATCAAATTCCAATTTAATAAAGTTAATTTAAATTAAAATTTCTTAGGGGCGAGAGGCACAATAAAAAAAAAGGTTGAGAAACGTTGGTATGGTCCATTTTCTGGACTTTCTCAGCTTCCTTCCCAGGGTCCCTCCTCTCTCATTGGCCCTTTTTGCTGCCTCCTTCCTTTTCCTTGGACTCGTGGCATCGTTTGGTGTTGCTGACCAGTGCAGTGCATTTAGAAGCCCACTCTGTCCCAAGCACTGTGTATGGCCAGCACTATTCCTTACTCCAATCCTCTTTTGGCTGCATGACTTCACCACGTGGTTTCCCTCCAGCTTTCTGACTCTTCTCTTCCTTCTACTGCTCTATATACACAGTTTTTCTCCCCCCCCCCCCCCAATATGTGCCTCCAGAGCTCCACTCTGCCTGTCCCACCCCAAACTCTGCAGAGTCTCTCTTCTTCAGAGGCCCACTGGCCATCCCACCTGGATTTTCCATGGTATCTATTTTCCTTCCTCCAGGAAGCCCTCCCTGCCTACCCTACCCCCTTGGTGCTTTCCCTTCTCCTACAGCATTTAGTTTGAACCATTTGACAAGAAAGGATATATATCCTTGTATTATTCTCTCATGGTCTCATGGATGTCTGTTCTACTTTTCCACTTGGATTTTAACCTTTGAGAATAAAGACAAAGTGATAAGTATCTGTTTGCTCCTTAGTGTCCAGCCCAGTCCTGGACACTAGGGAAGGCAGAAGGGGAGGTCTTTAGGGACCAGGAAGTGCCCCAGCAGAACTTAAAGTGCGAGATACCACTAGTCAATTGTCCTTCCCACCAGGAGGGTCAGCTCAGCCTGGGCCCCAGGCAGACTGTAGTGGGAAGCTCCCTTCTCCCTTCCCTTGGACTCCACCTTACCTGGCTGACTCCTTCCACTCCATCTGGTCTCCGTCATGCTGCAGAGTGTCCATCTCTGTGAAGAGGGTAGGGTTGGGAGCCTCATCTTCCTCCCCCAGGATGTCCTGGAGCTGCTCAGCAGCTGGAGACCCTGCAAAAAGAGGGCAGCAGGGTCTGCTGAATGGCCTGGGGGAGGCAGAGGGCTGCAGGGCCAATTGAAATGGAGCGGGAGCCGGGTTCAAGAGAAAAGTATTTCCGAATTTAGTAAAACTAAGTCCAGTTTCTGGGCAAAGCTAGACTCATGCCTCTGCAGTTGGATGTGGGTGAAATATTCTTTGAGAAAAAAGGGATGAAGGATTTAATCTGCATTCAGACTCCAGGGTCTTGTAGCTGACAACAAAGAAGGATAGAAAATGGCCAAAGCTGGGAAGTAGCAAGGACAGGAAACAGAAAAGTGAGAAAAACTCTGACCCAACTTCAGCATAACAAACCCAGAAGGACTCCTTTTCTCATTGGGGCCAAGACCAGTCAACTCCCAGTGTTGGCCTTGAAGGGGCAGTCAGCTCTGCAAAAGGACGTGCTTGTACCAGTGTGCCACATGAGCCCACCTTCATGAGCAAAGTGACAACCTATTCCTGCACTCCTGGTCTGCCTTCCAACTGCCCACTGGATGTCACCTCCTAGGTGTCTCTCAGGCACCTCAAAAGTCAGCATTCTAACACTGAAAATGTACTCTGCCCCAAACATGTTCCCCCTTTTCCTGCCTCCCTTCCTTCTTTCCTTTCTCTCAATATTTCATGAAAGTCTACTATGTGCCAGGTATTGTTCCAGGTGTCGGAAAACAAAGCTGTGAAGAAGGCCCATACATCCTTGTTCTCTTGAATGTCTGCTCTAGTGGCAGAAACAATAAGTAAACAAATGCATAAATAATCATTTCAGGTAGTGATAAACGTCCTGGAAAAACAACAACAACAACAACAAAAGAACTACATTAGATGGATTAAGAAAGACCGCTCTGAAGAGCATGTGTTTGAGTTGTGACTTGGAAGATGAGAATGAATTACTTTTGCATCTCTGGAAAAAGAGTGCTCTGAGTGTTTCAAAGACCCTGACGTGAGAATGGGCTGGCCATTGTGTCTAGACCATGGTGAGCAAGAGAGAAAGAAGCATGACATGATGTCATTGCCTTGCATGTAGAAAGGCATAACTGTCCACCAACTGTATGGGCTAAACACTCTGGAGTCACCTACACCTTACCACTTTCTCTTACCTCTACCCTCATATATAAAGTTTTCGAAAATATGTCCCCCCTCACCAATCCCTTTGCCCCTGACCTGGTTCAGTCATTAATTGTCCCTTGGGCTTCATCAAGTCTTCCCCTTCCTCCAAGCCCCTCTGTTCCTTCAAATTATCATCCTTACAGGCCCTCACCTAATTTCTCCATGGTTTCCCCATGGTCAATAATTTCAACTACATTTTCATCATACTCCTCACTCTTACTCCTTGACTTCCCAGTAAAACCAGGCAGCCAGTACCCAATTCATTGGGTCAGTCTTCCTCTGTGCAGGAGTGTCATGGGGTGGTCAAGAATTCATTGGCCCAGTCTTCCTCTGTGCAGGAGTGTCATGGGGGGACAGGGAGAGGCAGTGTGGTACTGAGGTATAGTGGAGACAAGGTGCACAGTGAGCTTACAACCCAGCTAGACATGGGTATGAACCTCAGAGTTGCCACTTGCTCGTGAGTGAATTCAGTTTGAGTGAGCAGGGTTGTTGGGAGGAACAAGGAGATTCAGATAAGGAGAATAAGACACATGACATGGGGCCTAGAATGTAACAGGTGCTGATCCCCTTTACTACCAACCCCAGCACCCAGGCTCACGAGCCCCACCCAATGGTGAAAATGAAAGATTTTCGGGGTGCCTGGGTGGCACGGTTGGTTGAGCATCCAACCTCGGCTCAGGTCATGATCTCGTGGTTCGTAGGTTCAGGCTCCACATCAGGCTCTGTGCTGACAGCTTGGAGACTGGAGCCTGCTTTGGACTCTGTCTCTCTCTCAAAAATAAATAAACATTACAAAATTTTAAAAACAAACAAAAAAAAAAGAAAATGAAGTATTTCCACCCTCAGCAGGTCTCAGAAGTGTAGCCACCTCCCACTCATCCTTGTTAGCACCATGTCCCATGTCCCTTGATGCCATTCCTAACCTTTGCTCCTCTCTTCAAGCCTCTTGATCCATCTCCTATCCACTTCACCAAGGAAATAAAGGCCTCTAGATGTGAGATTCATCACCTTCTCCCTTCTAGTTCTGTACCCTTACCACTTTGTAGTCCATTTTTGAACAAAGGAGTCCTTCCTCCAACTTAATCTCTGGCTCCACTCATTCCCTTCTGCTGGATCATTATTTTATCAACAAGCCTTTGCTTACCTTGGTCTTCATCTCTCCACTCTTTCTCCTAGCCTATAAATAGTTCTTCCTACTCTATAACACTCTACCATGACCCTGCCTGCCTTCCCAGCTCTCCTGCTTGCCTTTCCCCCCAACTTCTTGAAGGAATGGTCAGCACTTACTGTCTCCACTTCCTCCTTACCCAATTACTTTCCAACCTGCTCCAACTGGTTCAATCCCACTACTCTAAAGGACATTGACTAAGGCAGAGACTTCAACCGGCAGCTCAAAGACGTGTTGTTTAGTTCAGCTCTCACAGAGTATAAAAGTTTTTGAAATTGTTGCTAACATAAAGAATTGTGGGATTTCATATAATAATCCACATTTCTGACTTTTCTTGAAAATTCAGATGCTCTGACGACTGTGCCTACATTCCTGCTTGGCAACAATTAACCAAAGCTGAATGATAGCTGCCTTCTTTAGGTGGGCATATGCATTTTTTAAAGTTCTTTTATCTGAGTATTGTTGACACACAATGTTATGGGCATATGCATTGTAGTTTGCCACAGTCCCCACTGCTCCCTACTCAACTCTGCTAATCTCATTTATGTTATGCACCTGAGTTTACAACTCTGCCCTCAGATCGCTCTTGTTATCTTATTCTCAACGAGTAAAGTAATAAAACCAATCAAACCAACAGGTCTGGCTTATCTCTCTGGGGCATCAGTGGTGCTGACTGCTCCCCCTGAACTGAAATGCTACTCTTAGCTCTTGTAACAACACTTTCTTGATATTTTTTTCCTACCTCTTCAAGGAATCCTTAATATCTTTCCCTGACCCCTCTTGCCTGTCTCACTTAAATCTTAGTCTTCCCCAAGATTTCTCATTAAACTTCTTCTCTCTTCTCCTTCTACGCTCTTCCTGGGCCATCTTGTGTTCTTTATGGTGTCACCCTGTAGATGAGGTCACCCATGTCTCCGGGCCCTGCCTGTATTGAACATTTCCAACTGTCAACTGGATTATTCCATGTGGGAGTTCTGCAGCCTCCTCAAGTCGACCTCAATATATTCAAAACAACTCTTTTATGCCTGCCATTCCCTGTTTTGAATAATAGCAACCCTAACTCTCCAGCCGTTCAGATAAGAAATACCGGACTCATTCTTGAAGCCTGTGTCTCACTGTTCATGTCCAATCAGACACTAACTTCTTTCCCTTGCTTCCTAAATATTTTTCAGCTGTCTCCCTTTTTTCCTACCCATTGCCACCATCTTGGCTCGGGTTCTCATTATTTCCCGTTCCTATTGCTGCAAAAGCCTCCTGCTGCCACTACTGCCTCTGGTTGCCTGATCCACCCTATTCCCTATGTGGCAGCCAAGTTTGCCTTTAAAACATTTCAAACATATTCACATGACACACTCCTGGGAGTCATGGTGCTCTTTGAGCAGCACCATAAAATATTTTGCATTTGAGTTAGAAATAATTTTACTTAGCAGAAATTATTAATTTATCTGTATATAGCTCAATCTGTCTCATTTAAATGAATTTTATTTCTGAATTTTTCTATTACTTTAAACATCTTTTCGTTGGGTTATGGATTGCTGACACTTGCCAGCAGACATCAAAGGTTAAAGTTTTATAGAAAACTAACAATTGAACAAATAACCTTATTTTTTCTTTACACTGGGAGAAGCCTATGACTGATTCTGAGAGGACACAGCAATCAGAGTTCTAGAACAACTCTTTTAAAATGTAGGTTTGATCAGGTTACTCTCCAGGTGAAAAACCTTCAATGGCTCTGTATTACCTAGAGCCTAGGGTCACTGACCTGGCCCAAAACATCCCTTGTGATCTGGCCCTTACCTGTCTTTTTAGGTTCTATCATGTTTCTCAGCCAGATGCCCTGGAACCCAGTTACCCTTGACCCCAGATACCCCAGCACCCCCCCCCCCCCTCCAATCCCAGATATCCTGGACCCTAACCACCACACACAGTTCTCTGACGAGGAGGGCACCTTACTCCTTGGATCCTTGTGCCTACTCTTCCCTAAGTTTGGAATCCCCTTCCCGTTAAAGGCCAGATAGGAAGACAAAGAGATGGAACAACCAATAGGGAGATGAGACAGGGCAGAGAGCAGGACGCCTGAACCAGCCCTGTCTGGGGCATTACCTGCTCCCTGGAAGAGCTGAGCACTGAGGTCTCCGGCTGTCGGCACGGCTTCTGGCCCCAGCCTGTCTCTGCTGCTGCCGCCCTGGCCACTGCCTCCAAACGTCCTCTTCCCCACCGGTCACAACAAACTCACTTTGTTTCCAGTTATGCACCAGGGGAGGTGTAGGGAGAGAAGAGGGAGAGAAACAGAGAGAGGGAAGGAATGCGTGAAAGACGGGTGGTAGAGAGAGAAGGCTATATGTGGGAGAGAAAAGAGATG
This sequence comes from Felis catus, assembly GCF_018350175.1. NCBI lineage: Eukaryota > Metazoa > Chordata > Mammalia > Carnivora > Felidae > Felis > Felis catus. Next base: position 90,474,485 of record NC_058370.1, read on the forward strand.
TAGTGTGAGAGAAAGACTATATTGAGGGTGAATTAAAGATACAGTATGAGAGAAGTGTGTGTGTGAGAGAGAGAGGATATGTGTGAGAGAGAGAGAATGAGAGGGAAGAATGTGAGAGAGCAGTGTGAGGGGTGGGGCCCTCAAGTGCACTGGAGAGAGAGGGGCTCAGCAGCGCAGAGACTGGAACAGGCAGCTGGGTCTTCACGGTGGCAGGGGCAGGGTGGAACAGCTGCGGGTCTGTGAGAACACTGGCGGAACTGCCTCCGTCCCGCCTCCCCCATGAGGGCTCCAGGAGAGCCCCAGCACCTCTCCTCAGGCCCCTTTATAAAGGCAGAGGTAGGATTTGCCCTCAGACTCCCCGGGGCCTCCTTAAGAGCCTTGGCTGCAGGTGAGCGGCTGGAGAGTGGCTGCCAAGACAGAGTTCTCTCAGCTGCGCAGTGGTTCCCCCCACCACACCTGGAGGTGGGATGGTTAGGGAGGGTTGTTGTGGGGTCTCAGGTTTCAAAGCAACCATGCTTGGTCAGTAATGTTCCACACAGCTGTTTTTTCTCTGTCCCCAACTTTTTTTTGCTATTATTTTTTTTAAGTTTATTTATTTTCAGAGAGAGAGAGAGAGAGAGAGAGAGAGAGAGAGGGTGAGGATGAGCTCACATGAGCAGGGGAGGGGCAGAGAGAGAGAGAGGAAGAGAGAGAGAGTGAATCCCAAGCAGGCTCTGAGCTGTCAGTGCAGAGTGCGATGTGGGGCTCAATCCCAAGAACTGTGAGATCATGACCTGATACAAAATCAAGAGTCAGATGCTTAACTGACTGAGCCACCCAGGAGCCCCCTCTGTCCCCAACTGTTAACCCAGACTCCTGATCCTCTAGCTCTTTATCTACTTCTAGGACAAAGTGCTAAATACCATCACTAAGTGGATGTTTCCTGGGAGCCCATGGACAGGGGGAACTGGTTACTTGAGGCTGTGGGGAGAACCCCACTGGGGAATTATTTTGCTCTGCTGAGAAACTCCTAATCTCCTGGGTTCGGTTCAACAAGTTCTTACTGAGTACTTAGAATGTGCCAAGGTTGATTAGAGGTCACTGGGCGGCTACTGCTCCAAGGGGTGCTGAGCCTTGGATTCTCTAAGTCTCAGGGTTAGGAGGGAGCTTAGCTGTTGTCGAAGAATCTAAGCCCTTCACTTCACAGATGAGAAATTTGAGACCCAGTTTATACCACAGAAAGGCCCCATCAGGCCCCAAATTAGGGGAACCTGGAGGAGAGTCAAGTCCACTGACATCCTCCACCCTACACTGCCCACCCGCACATGGTTGGCCCCACTCACATTTTCATCCTTGGGGCTCAATGATCGAGGGTGCCCACTTTAAAGCTGAGGAAACAGGGGTGCCTAGGTGGCTCAGTCGGTTAAGCATCCGACTTTGGCTCAGGTCATGATCTCACGGTTTGTGATTTCAAGCCCCGCATCGGGCTCTGTGCTGACAGCTCAGAGCCTGGAGCCTCCTTCGGGTTCTGTGTCTCCCTCTTTCTCTGCCCCTCCCCTACTCTTGCTGTCTCTGTCTCTGTCTCTCTCTCTCTCATAAATAAATAAAAAAACTTAAAAAAAATAAAGCTGAGGAAACAGCAGCAGAAGGTCAGGGTGTCTGTTTAGGTACTGGGCTCCAAGCAAACACCACCATCCAGAAGTTTCTGCAATGCTGGGCTTCTCAGCAGGACAGGACAGTGAGTAGATGGGCCCCTCCCCAGGGTCCCAGGCTCTACAGCTCACAAGCCACTGTGGCTGAAGTTGGCCCATCTCCTCTTGAGCACCACTAGGTAGCTACTCCATGCCACACTGGGTCAGGGGCTGTGGGTGACCCCAAAGCACCCAAAGAGAGATTGTCAAGGATGCCAGAAGATTCTCTTTATCCATGTGGTGCTTTAAGAGCCCAGACCTGGGTTTAACACCTGACTCTGCTGATTACTAGCAGTAGGATTTTGGCAAAGCATTTAAGTTCTCTGAGCCTTAGTTTCCCCATCTATTAAGTGGGAATAATCAAGCCTACCTCACTAGATTGTGATAGCCATTCAGGAAGATAATAAGTGTGATGTGGTTGGCACAGTGCTTGGTATACACCAGTCACCCAATAAATGATATTGCTATTGTTGTTGTTGCCAGCAGGTCTGACACATTTCTCCCTTGTTACCAGTCATCAGCCTGGCCCTTTTAAACATTCCAAGGGCTCAATCCTTTTCAGCCTCTAAATGCTCATGCTGCTCCCATGCTGCCTCCCTGCCCTCCACCCCGAGGGCCTTCCACTCTCTCTGCCCCTCCCTCCTGCCCACAGAAGGTTTAGCCCACCACACGCTGGGCTCCTGGATCAGGGTGGCTCTAATGCACTGTGGGCCCCACGTGCGTGCAGCACATCAGAAGTTAATCCACATAATGAGAAATGCCACAGGTAATAGCCCCTGTGGTTGATAGCACACAGGGAGAGTCACATAGCGACGGCCCACGATATGACTCCCCCAGCAGTTGCTGGGAGAAACATAACCCAGCAGGACCAAGCTTCAGGAAGCACACTAAAAGAAGCAAGCAGAATTGTGCTTTTACTGGGTGGGGACTGTCCAGTTATTGGATGAGTAAAGCACAAAATGATCTAGTATACTACAAACAAGCCAGTCTTCAACAACTAGTAAAGACCCGGAAGGCAATTAGGCAGTCAGGAAGTCAGGATGAGGATTTGATCCTGGGGCTGGGGCCCTGGATGAGCCCTTTCAGAGGTTCTCTCCCTCTGTCTTGAGTTCCACATGAATCTCTAGATGCCCAACTTTGCAAGATCGGAGTCTACCTTGCTTGCATCATGCTGCTGGTCCCCAGTACAGGGTTCACACAGCATGGGCACTCAATAAATATTTGCTGGGTGAATGAATTCACTAATTAGCACTCATGAGCGTATCATCTGGGATTAGGCTTGGCAAGAAAGGAGCCAAGGACAAGGAAATGCTGTTAGGGGTGGAGCTGGGTGGAGACTTTGGGTAGCTCAAGGCAACTGAATATTGGGGACTGGGAGACTGATCTAGGGTTATAAAGTCATTCCTGCAATTGTGTGAGGTGGGTCTTGAGAGGTGATGTAAAAGCCCCCCAATCCTAACTTCATAGACAGCAAAATTCTTTTTCTAGGAAGCTGTCCTAAAACTCCAAATGTGTTCTCTAAGAAGAGGAAGCGAATCTGCCCCCTTTAGTGTTTATAGGGATTCCTCTTATCATGGTAGTGTTAGGGATGTCAGCCCAGTCCATACCCAAAAGGATGTCCTCTGGCAGCTGTGTTTATGGAATGTATGACCTGTGCCCCTTGGCTACAGTTAATCATTGGACATCTGAGCCAAGCCTGGAAATTTTGAATTGGGTCTCCAAGATAGCTGGGGCCTTTCCTGATGGTCTCTGGAAAAGAGAGCACGTAAACTAAGATAAAAGGGCACAGAGATGCAGAAAGGGCGACAGAGAGAAGGGAATGGAGCAGACCCACAGGAGAAGCAGGGGCAGGGGCCATCAGTCCCAGAGAGGGGACTGAGAGGTGCTATGTCTACCCATTGAGCCTGGCTGTTTATTCTGCTTTGGGACTGTGAAAAACTTCTTTGGTTTTGTAATAAGACGTGTGCGTACACACACACACACACACACACACACACACACACACACTGCCTCCTTGCCCAAGCCAGCTCAAGTAGATTTCTAATACATATGATCAAATTACCTTCTTAACCATGAGTGCCCCTTATAGGGGATTCTAGGGTTGGATATTTTCTTCTTTGTACCTTCTTAAAAACTCCAAGTGTAAGAGTTATAAAGAATGTTGGGTCACTGTAGTAAGAATAGTTAGAATAAGAAAGAACAGGAATCAGTAAAAGAGGGGAGTAAAGCAATGGCAGAGCAGGCCAAAGGCAAGAAAAGAAGGAAGGCCAAGGAAAAGAAACCTTGGCCCTGGCCCTGGCCCTGGCCCTGGCCAAGTGAAGAGCTGTGTCAGAGGACTGGCAGAGCCTGGCCAGGGCACTGCTGGCTCCCCTACATGCTAGTGGGTGGAATCAAGGCTTGGCAGATCTTGGTGTGTTGGGCAAGGGGGAGATTCAACCAAATCCAAATAAGAGATCCCTCCGCCTTCCCCAGGAAGGGCGTCATCCTCAATATGCTGCAGAGAAAAGAGAGCAATGACACTTATCTCACTGGAGCCCCAGAGGAAGAGATTCTGACATTTAAGGGGAGCCAAAATAGTAAAGGGCAATTGATTGTACCATATCCATGATTTATAATGTAAGGTATATGAAATGTCCCCAGTAGTCTTCAGTTAGCATATGGCTTTTATTGTTTTGTTTTGGTGACTATAAATGCAGTAAAGTGAGGAAACTGTTATTTAAAATCAAATTAGACAGTTACTGCTTCTCCTGTCTAAGCCAACAGGGGTGTGGGGGCCTGATTCACACACACAGTCTTGACATGGCCTGCAGAGGACCCTGGGTGGGAGTAGGGGGAGAAGGAAATGTCAAAGCCTCCTTCAGGTTTTCAAGGATGTTGAAGGGCTAGACTTAGAGGAGATGGTCTTTGTGTTTAGTTCAACCCATTATGTGGCCTCGGCTGTACAAAAATGGGCCCTGAGCCAAGGAGGGGCAGGAAGAAAAATTGACGTAACTAAAAAGGAGGGGACTGAGCATGTATGTGAGGACGGGGCTCAACACTGAAAGCAAGAACATATGAGGGGACTCAGGAGGGGACAAGGGTGGGCAGGAGCCCCCAAAATATGTGATAGGAGGCTGGAACTGCACAGAAAAATGTGCACTGGAAAACTTCCAGTCACCAGAGGAACACAGATATCTAGTATGTATCTCTGCAATGTTAAACTTGGTTCTGAACCTTCAGCAAAGCCTTCTACTCACATATATGCCATGCATAACCAATTTGGGGAAAACCAAAGAAGGTCTGAACTCCATGCCTGAGAAGGCCTAGAGGTGAAGGCAGAGAACAGGTATAGGCAGTGAAACATAGTGAGATGAGCCCACTATGGACGGACTTGGAGCCAGACAGTGAGACTGGCAGCGCCTGGGAAGGCACAGAAATTTGGGGAAAGACATGGACCTTCCCCTGGATGAGGCCAGGGAGGCTAGATTCCACTTTAGCTAATTCTCAAAGAATAGGGTAAATCTGGTTAATGTATAGTTTATGAACACTTTCCATTTATTTATTTATTTATTTATTTATTTTTTTTAATTAACTTGGATTTATTTTTTTCAATATATGAAGTTTATTGTCAAATTGGTTTCCATACAACACCCAGTGCTCATCCCAAAAGGTGACACTTTCCATTTATTAAGACTTTCACTGGTTCACTTGCAAACTTGGATGCTCAATCCTAATTTCCCCTCAAGGTCCTAATGCCAATAACTAAGGATTCTCTTCTAATAGGATTTTTTTGTTTGTTTTTAGAATAGCTCTCATGGCTGGGGAGGGAATGCTGCATATGTTGATAATTCTAGGAGATCCAGGTTTTAAGGTGCCAAAGGACAAGAAGAGAGAGAAAATATAGGCTTCTTTTGGGAGGAGTTTTTTTTTTTTAATGTTTATTTATTTTTGAGAGAGAGAGAGAGAGAGAGAGAGAGAGAGAGAGAGAGCACGAGCATGAGTGGGGGAGGAGAAGAGAGAGAGGGAGACACAGAATTTGGAGCAGGCTCCAGGCTCTGAGCTATCAGCACAGAGCCTGATGCAGGGCTCAAACTCACAGCTGTGAGATCATGACCTGAGCCAAAGTTGGACACTCAACCGACTGAACCACCCAGGTGCCCGTTGTTTTTTTGGGGTTTTTTTTTTTTAAGTAATCTCTGTGCCACCCAATATGGGGCTTGAACTCACAACCCCAAGATCAAGCATTCCTCTACTGACTGAGCCAGCCAGGTGCCCCAGACTTCCTTTGGGAAATAAATTTTAACTTGCTTTCCTACCTGCTCCCCACCCCAAATGGGGCATTTAAGGGCTAGAATGATCATCTTTCTTTCTTTTTCCTTCTTCCTTTCCCCCACCTCTTTCCAAGATGTATCCTTCCAAGGCACAAATTTGTAAGTACACAAAGGCAAGGACGCTAGCCCATTTTAAAGCTGCAAACTCTAAAAGAACCCCAACTGTCTTTGCACCTATGTTGGAAAAACTGTCTCATGAAGTGTTCATGGAGAAGATGCTTTAGAGACAAATATGTGTTCTGTCCCAACCCTTGTTCCTTCCTCACTGGAAATGAGAATAGAAGACCAAATGAAATATGTCCTTGGTCCTAAGGCTTTGGAACAATATAAGGCTCAAATGCCTCACTGGAAAACAGCCTAGCTCTCCTTTCCTGATCATCTGGGGTGGTTTTGATCTTTTAGTGGCCCCAAAGTTATTTAATATCAGGCAAGTATAAGAACTTGTATCAGGTAAGTATAAGAATAACTTTTCACACCCCTCCCACCAGAAGGATTTCAGAAGTTCTTGGTACCAGTGAGGACAGCAAAACCAAACCAATATCCACTAGTAGAGGAAAAAGACTTGGGTTCCTTGCTCTTAAATTGGGTTAATGTGTATTAACTAAACTAATATATATTAAATGCCTACCACATTTACTTACCCACCACAATAACCTACCATGTTATATATTTCTTCCATAACTCAGGAGAGACCCAGAAAATTTGATTTTCAAAGGGGAACCTCATCCCTAAATGTGGGGAAGGTGGTAGGGTTAGAGGAGAATGCCCCATCTAGATCCAACATGGGGAGTGGGAGATCTTCCCAACAGGCTTGCTCTCCTCTGGGTCCCTGATGTTCCTACCCTCTGGGCAGATACATGTGCACACGCATGTGCATGTGTGTTGTGTGTATGTGTGCACATGCATGTTTTAATCAGAGCTCATCTCCTATGCTAGACAGCCGCAAAGGACTTCCATTAACCCATCTGCCACATAGACACATTTAATCTGGAAAAGCCATGGGCCTTAGTAGACTTGGTACAATGAGAGCAGTTGTTCAGGGCAGCTGCAAGGTTGGGGGTGGCTCAGTTGGCTTTTGGGAGCATGAGCGTCAGATCTTTTCCTACAGGGACGCTGAAACACTATTACTGCCTCTGACATTCCTTTGAAGCTTTAGATAGTAAAATAACTCATTTTGCCTTGCTCAAGACAGTGGAAATATATAATAGAGCCCAATGAGATGCTATTTGTTGGGCAGATTTAGGATACGTTGGGGTGAAATCATGTCCCTAGAAACAGTAAAGTCTCAAAAGAGTAAAACATCACAGCTGTGCTCTAAGGATTCCAGACTCTTCACTCCTCTTAAGATTGATATTTTTCTTTCCATGGGGAGGAACAAAATACTGATTTTTATTTTTCTTTAAAAAAAAATTTTTTTAACGTTTATTTATTTTTGGGACAGAGAGAGACAGAGCATGAATGGGGGAGGGGCAGAGAGAGAGGGAGACACAGAATCGGAAGCAGGCTCCAGGCTCTGAGCCATCAGCCCAGAGCCCGATGCGGGGCTAGAACTCACAGACCGTGAGATCGTGACCTGAGCTGAAGTTGGACGCCTAACCGACTGAGCCACCCAGGCGCCCCAAAAATACTGATTTTTAATCAGTCCAGAGCTGATTTCTGCAGCAGCAGAGGAAGGCCTCAGGGGATTTGCTGACCTGGGAGAGAGCTTCCCAGGGGTCTGCAAGCTACCGCGCAGGTGCCTAGACAATTCTCGACCATTCCATCAAGCTCAGGTGAGGAAAGGGAAGAGGTAATTCAGTTTACTGAGCACAGTGCTTCATGCCAAACAGTCATGTTTGTGGTTAGGTTAGTCATGCCATGGCTGTGTGGCCTCCAGGAATTTGGAATTGAGGAAAATGATTCTGAGAATTAACCCATGAAACCAACTTGGGGGGGATCAGAGCAGAAGTCTCAGAGTCACCAGAGAGAGATGGCGCTCAGCCTGACTAAAGGTGCCTCTGAGCAGGGAGGTTGGTCTGCAGTGGCAGCAGGGCAGCAGGTGCTAACAGCCTTGGGGCATCATTAGTCTGCAGAGAATCTTCCGACTTTATCCATCCCGCCACCCAAGCCGCTGCACTCACCAGATGGCTCCCCTGAACACGCCCCTCAAGAACTCACGGGTCCTGCTGACACGATCCACATTGCCATCCCGGCTGCTTCCCCTGCTCCCCGTGCCAGTCAGTTCCTGCTGTGGCTTGTCTGGCTGCAGGCCCCAGCAGACCTTCTGCAGTCCTGAAAGACGTCCTTGCTGATGATCTCTTTTCCTTTGAGGGTAACTGGGGACCGAAAGCCCAATGTGGATGGAACGGCAGTCTGTGGGCAAAGCACAAAAGACAGGGGAGGCAAGAGTTACTGAAAATGGGCATTTCCCTTTAACAGCCTCTAGTTACAAAGAGCTAGGGCCACCAAAGCAAAATGGAAGACATGGGATTCCTGGACAGGGCCCCTGCCCTGAGTCTTGGGTTTGACAGAATCCCATTTCTGAACAACTCAGCAGTTGCTGGAAACAAGACCCTTGGTGCTATAGTTGGAACTCTTGTTAGAATGAGCAGAACTCCCATCACTCTGTTCTTGCTTGTCCAGAATGGCAGTAACCACATAGGCCTTATGACACATGGCCCAGGAGACAGTCCCCCAGTGAGCCACAGATTTAGTCCAAAATACCGATCCCCTCTTTGGGAAAGCTGTATATATTTCCATCAAGGACCATTTATTACTAATAACCAAAAACTACATAAACTGCTTATCAGAAAAGTGAGTTATTATGGATTTCTCAAAGCTGGTTTTATATACCAGAATTTTCAAAAACTAGAATTACCAAGAACTTTAATTTGGAATTCCACTAAGAAGGCTGTTTGCTGTGTAAAGCCCCCACTAGGTCTGTTCACACAAGAGCAGTTGGAATTCTCTCAGCTCTCAGGATGGATATTCTGTTATCAGTTTTTCATCAGTGTTGTTGAATTGGTCAACAGCTTTTAAAATAATCAATAGATGTAGTTGTATAGTTACAGAATAATTGAGCAGATAATACATAAGTACTTAGACTTCCATCTTATCTCTGCCCTACCCCCACTCCACAACAGTTTCCCCTATTATTTTTTTATGGAGGTATAATTGACCTATAACACTGTTCAAGTGTAAAGTGTACAATATACTGATTTGGTACATGTATATATTGCAAAATTACTACCACAATAAGTCTAGTTAACATCCATCATCTTATATAGTTTCATTCTTTTTCTTCTGATGAGAAATTTTAGAATCACTCTCTTGGCAACTTCCAAATATACAGATTGCTAACTATAGTTACCATGCTGTACATTCCATCTCCAGAACTTGTTTATCCTATGGTGGCAGTTTGTACCTTTCACCACTTTCACCCATTTTGTCCACTCCCAAACTCCTGCCTCTGGCAACCACTAATCTGTTCTCTGTTTCTATGAGTTTGGTTCTCACATAGGAATGAGATCGTATAGTATTTGTCTTTCTCTGTCACTGCCAAGACTGATGCCAAAACGCTAACCCCCTATGTGTTCTTCTAGGAGTTCTATGGTTTCAGGTCTTACATCAGTCTTTTATCCATTTTAAGGTGTGTGTGTGTGTATGTGATGTAAAATAGAGATCCAGTTTTATTCTTTTTTTTAAAGCTTTATTTATTTGAGAGAGAGAGAGAGAGAGAGAGAGAGAGAGAGAGAGAACATGTGAGCAGGAGAGGGGCAGAGAAAAAGAGAGAGGGAGAGAGAGAATCCGAAGCAGACTCCACACCATCAGCACAGAGCCTGATGTGGGGCTCAAACTCACGAACCGTGAGATCATGACCTGAGCCAAAATCAAGAGTCAGACACTTAACCGACTGAGCCACCCAGGTGCCCAGATCCAGTCTTATTCTTATGCATGTGGCTGTCCTGTTTTCTCATCAGAAAGACTATCCTTTCCCCATTGTATATTCTGGGCTCCTTTGTCATAAATTAATTGAACTTACAAGTGTGTGTGTGTATATCTGGGTTTTCTATTCTTTTCCATTGATCTATGTGTCTGCTTTTATGCCAATACTATACTGTCTTGATTACTATAGCTTTGTAATATCTTTTGAATCAGGAAGTATGATGCCTCCAGCTTTGTTCTTTTGCAAGGTCACTGTTGGCTATTCAGGGTCTTTCATGGTTCCATACAAATTTAAGAACTATTTATTCTATTTCTGTGTAAAATACCATTGGAATTTTGATAGGGATTGCATTAAATCTGTAGACTGCTTTGGGTAACACAGACACTTTAACAATATTAATTTGTACAATCCATGAGCATGGAATATCTTTCCATTTATTTGTGTCTTCTTCAATTTCTTTGACCAAGGTATTAAAATTTTCAGTGTACAAGTCTTTTCCCTCCCTTGTTAAGTTTATTTATTCCTATGTATTTTATTCTTTTTGTTGCAAATGTAAATAGAATTGTTTTCTTAATTTCTCTTTTTGATAGTTCATTATTCATATATAGAAATATATATGTATTTATTTTTGTATATTGGTTTTGTATCCTGCAAATTTACTGAAATTGTTTTTTAGTTCTAACAGTTTTTTGGTGGAGTCTTTTGGGTTTTCCATATATAATATCATGTCATCTGCAAGTAGAGATGGTTTTACTTCTTCCTTTCTGATTTGAATGCCTTTTATTTCTTTTTCTTGACTAATTGCTCTGGCTAAGACTTCCAGTACAATATTGAATAAAAGTGCAAGAGTGGGCATCTTGACCTTGTCCCTGATCTTAGAGGAAAAGCTTTCAGCTTTTCATTGTTGAGTATGATAGCTGTAGGCTTGTCATATATGGACTTTGTTATGTTGAGGTACATTCCCTCTATACTCAGTTTGTTGAGATTTTTGATAATGAATGGATGTTGGATTTTGTTAAATATATTTTCTACATCTATTGAGATAATCTTATGATTTTTATCCTTCATTTTGTTAGTGGGGTATATCACATTGATTGATCTGTAGATGTTGAACCATCCTTGTATTCCTGAAATAAATCCTACTTGATCATGGTGTAGGATCCTTTTAATGTATTGTTGAATTTGGTTTCCCAATATTTTGTTGAGGATTTTTGCACCTATGTTCATCAGAGATATTGGCATGTAATTTTCTTTTCTTGTAGTGTCATAGTTTTGGTATTAGAGTAATGCTAGCATCATAAAATGAATTTGAAAGTGTTCCCTTCTGGGGGTGCCTGGGTGGCTCAGTCAGTTAAGCATCCAACATCAGCTCAGGTCATGATCTTGTGGTTCATGGGTTCGAGCCCTGTATCAGGCTGTGTGCTGACAGCTCAGAGCCTGGAGCCTATTTCAGGCTCTGTGTCTCCCTTTCTCTTTGCCCCTTCCCTGCTCGCTCTCTCTCTCTCTCTCTCTCTCTCTCTCAAAAACAAACATTGTAAAAAAAAGAGTGTTCTCCTCTCTTCTATTTTTTGGAAGAGTTTGAGAAGGATTACTATTAATTCTTATTTAAATGTTTGACACAATTCACCAGTGAAGCCATCTGTTCCTGAATTTTTGTTTGTTGGGAGGTTTTTGATTACTGATTCAAATTCCTTGCTAGTAATTGGTCTATTCAGGTTTTCTGTTTCTTCATTATTCAGTTTTGGTAAGTTGTATCTTTAGGGATTTATCTATTTCTTCTAAGTTGTCCAAACTATTGGCATATAATTGTTCATAGTAGTCTCTTCTGATTTTTTATATCTGTTTTCAGTTGTAATGTGTTTTCTTTCATTTCTAATTTCATTTATTAGAGTTTTCTCTTTTTTTCCTCCCTTAGTAAGTTTAGCTAAAGATTTGCTTATTTTATCATTTCAAAAACCAGTTCTTAGTTTCATTGATCATTTCTATTGTCTTTTTAGTCTCTATTTTACCTATTTCTGTTCTGATCTTTGTTATATCCTCCCTCCACTAACTTTGGGCTTAGTTTGTTTTTCTTTTTCTAGTTCCTTAAGGTATAAAGTTAGGTTGTTTACTTGGGCTCTTTCTTTTTTCTTAATGTAGGCATTTATTGCTATGAATAGATTCCCCTATTATGAACAATTTGCATTAGTGTGGTACATTTGTTACAATTAATAAACCAATATTGATACACTATGATTAACTATAGTCTATAGTTTACAATAAGGTTCACTCTTAGTGTTATATAGTTTTATGAGTTTTGACAAATGCATAATGATGGGCATCTACCATTACAGTATCATACAGCATAGTTTCACCATCCTAAAAATTCCCTGTACTTCACGTATTCATCTCTCCCCTCCCTGAGTTCTAAAGCTACTTTTCTCTTTTGGGCCTTTACACTTTGTTCTCTTTTTTCTTCTTTTTGAAGAGAAATGAGAATGGGTGGGGTAAATGAGTGGGAAGATCTTTTTCTCTTCCTATGTGAACTGTAGCAAAAATGTTCGAGAACCACTGGTTTAGGACAAGTTTGAGTCTGGAATTCCCTGGTGACAATTTTCCAAAGAGCAGGCTGGCCAAAAAAAAAAAATTATTATAATTACAGTGGTTCCACCTTATCCACAGGGGATATGTTCTAAGATCCCCAGTGGATGCCTGAAACTGCAGATAGCACTGAACTCTATATATATATACCATGTTTTTTCCTACACATACATACCTATGATAAAGTTTAATTTATAAATTAGACACAGTAAGAAATTAACAAATAAATTATAGAATAGAATAATTGTAACAAAATTTTATAATTAAAGTGTTGTGAATATGGTCTCTCTCTCTCTCTCTCTCTCTCAAGATATCTTATTGTACGTATTCACCTTTCTTCTTGTGATGATGTGAGGTGATAAAATGCTTACATGATGAGATGAAGTAACATGAATGACATAGGCATTGTGATATAGCTACTATTGACCTGATGATGTGTCAGAAAGAGAATCATCTGCTTCCAGACCATGCTTGACTACTGATAACTGAAGCTGAAGAAAGTGAAATCACAGGTAAGGGGACTACTCTATTTTTGAAGCCCAAGGATGGCAACTGAGAGTTGAAAGCTACTGCAGAATAGGAAATTAGAATTTGTGTTCTTACATCAAGATTTGCATTAACTTGATTTTATTTTCCTTGGAAGGGAGGCCTGTCTCTTGGCTCAAACTCCTGAAATGCAGATACAAAGGTTTGGGTATTCAATGGCTGCAGCTATCACATAGAAACCACATCAAGCTGAATCTTGGAGAAGTATATCTAAGCCTTTTAGAGATATGTTGAGTGTCTACCCTGGTGAAAAGACTCTATGAGTCATTCCTAGGCACAGGAAAATGAGGTTAACTGGATTTCAGTGTCTAAATCTATTTAGAGCCCGACTCCTGCCCCAGCTCACTTCACTGCTCACTCTTCTGAACCTCCAGTCTTTCTTGGCTGTACCCAGGAATGTGAGGTGGAGATTTTTATGAAGTATAGCCTTGCTTTCTAGTGGATCAGTATCAGAATGAATGGTGCTCCTCCTTTCTTCTCTCTTCTCCCTCTAGCATGGTGTGATTTCTCTTGCTCTATTCTACATTTCTTAAGCAATCTGTAATTTGAGTAAGCCATAGACACCAAAATTTAGAGGTAAGTAGTTTTACTCTAAGGGCGTAGCAGATGAGTTCCTATTCTCCACCCTTGAGACCAGGAACAGCTGGTATACCAGAAAGGCCTCTGCCCAAGAGTCAGCTTCCCTGGGTGCTCCCTGGCTTGTTCTATACTTGCTCTATGACCATAGATATCTGCCTCTCTAGGACTCATTATCCTCACCTGTAATGTGGGAATAAAATCCTTTCTCTAGTGTCTGGGCAAGGTTTTTGAGAAGATAGAATGGGATGACATGGGAAAATGATTATGAAAATGGTTAGGGCTATACACATGAAGAATATACTTATTAAAGAAATCAGGGGAGATGGCTGTCAGGAAGATATTTTACTTTCTGTCCTGGATCTAACTTGTCCCATTTCTTCCTGGCTCTTATCATAATCGTCAGAGTGTGGCTGTGTAGCTGGTGAACTGTGGAGAATAGTTAGCCCTCCCCCAAGCTCCCTCCTTCACAATGGAGAACCTCTCCACTGACTGTGAACACCTTGCAGTTTGGCTCAGGACAATGCCAAGTTCTCCTAGGAACTCTTCAGCTGCATTCTTCTCTATCTACAGCCCCAGAATCGCTCTACACATTCTGAAGCTCAACAAAGCATCCAGCTAGACAGTGAGATTAGCGTTTCCCTCCAAGTGGGGCTGGAACAGTGGTGGGGCAGTAGCCTGTCTGGTTGCCTCTTCATAAGCCCTGTGGTTGCTTTTCTGTAGAGTGTAGGAAGTAAGGGTCTTTGAGTCAGCATTTTAGAACAACAGATATCCCCACTCAACATCCTCTTGCACTGGTTTTAACTGAGCTGCCATTTTTAGAATCTATGAAATACTGGCATCTTGTATGGTTTGTACATCTTGTAAAATTAGGTAAGTTTAATTTTGTGTCAGGGGTGCTGTGCCCTAATCCATAGAAACAAAGTGCCAGTCTCCAGTGTTCAGTCTGACCATATGGTCCCTTTAAGACACAGTGAAGGCTGGTCCCATTAGATCCAGAGAAGACACCGTGGGTGGGTAAGGGAAAGGAACCAGCTCTCTAGATTCCCCTGCTGGAGGGGTGTTATAAGGATAAAGAAATTGTCAGACCTCCTAGGATTTGCATCAAGTTCTCAAGGTGACCTTACCTTCCTGATCCTGACATCTCCTCCTGTAGTTAGTAGGGTCCAGCTTCCCTACCCCAGCCTTCTCTTCTTCCACCTTCATAACTATAAAGTAAAAGATGAACACAGCCTCAAAATGTATGACACAAAAAGGTAGGATTTCAAGGAGAAATGGTCAAGTCCATTCATAAACAAATTGAAAAAGCTCAAATATCTATCTCTAACAAATAGAGAACACACCTCTTTTTCAAGTACAAATGGAACATTTAAAGAGAGCATATATGCTAGGTCACAGGGAAAGCCTTAGTAAATTTCAAAGAATCTGTATCATACTTCTACAGTAAGAATATATACATATACATACATATATATATATATATATATACACACACACACACACACACATACATACATACATACATATATATACACATCTAAGCTTGGAAACTAAAAGTAATTTATAATCATGGGTTTAATAGGAAACCACAATGGAAATTATTAGATATTTAGAACTCATAATTACAACTACTAAATATTAAAACTTATGGGGTGCAACATACTTAGAGGAAACAAAGAAGGAAGGAGAGAAGAGAAAGAAAAAGGAGTGATGGAGGCAGGGAGGAAAAAACAAGGAAAAGAAATGTGATAAGCATTCAACTAAAGAACCTAGGGGAAAATAAAGAGAAAACCCAAAGAAAGTAGAAAAATATAAATATAAAACCAAAAAAATAATGAAATAGAAAACAAGATTAGAGATGGCTAATAAGTCCAAAGGCAATTATTTCAAAAGACTATTAAAATAGGCAAATTATATAAAAGTAATCATGAAGATAAATTTGTAAGTAAACAATATTAGGAATGAAAAAGAGATATAACTAAAAATATAGTGCAGAATTTAAAAATTAAAAGTGAATGTCATGAAAAACTTTATGCCAATACATTTTAACTTTGATAATAATAATAATTAACATTTCAGTGTGTCAGGAACTGTTTTAAATGCTTTGCATTTATGACTGCATGCATGACTTCATTGAGTCTTCTCAACAATCTTATAAGTAACATTATTTTTTAAAGTTTATTTATTTATTTTGAGAGAGAGAGAGAATCCCAAGCAGGCTGGGCACTGTCAGTGCAGAGCCCAACGTGGGGCTAGATCTCACAAACCATGAGATCATGACCTGAGCTGAAATCAAGAGTCACTTGAAATCAAGACGCTTGAACAACTGAGCCACCCAGGCACCCCGGAGATAAGTAACATTATTATTCCCATTTTACAGATGAGAAAACTGAGGCACAGAGAGCTTAATTGACTGCCGAAACGGAGGAACAGATATTCAAACCCAGACAATCTTTTTCTGGAATTAAATCTCTTAGCCATGGGATTCCTAGGCGGCTCAGTTGGTTAAGTGACCAACTCTTGATTTTGGCTCAAGTCATGAACTCACAGTTCATGAGTTCAAGCCCCATATGGGGCTCTGTGCTGACAGCAAGGAGCCTTTTTGAGATTTTCTCTCTCACTCTCTGCCCCTCCCCTGCTCATGTGTGTGCTCCCTCTCTCTTTCTCAAAATAAATAAACTTAAAAAAATAAGCTCTTAGCCACAAGGCTGATAAATGGATATTTTACTAGAAAAATAATAGAAATGATCAAAATTGACTTTAAAATAATTAGAAAACCTTGATTAACCAATAACCATTAACCGAAATGTTTATGGGAAAGGCATTACAGACAGCCTTTCCCATATCCCATGAATAATTATTGAAGCTGGATTATAGGTACAAAAGGATCATCATTTTTTTCTATTTTTGTTATGTCTGAAATTTTCTCTATAGTGAAAAGAAAAATAAATACCAGGATCAGATAGTTTTTAAAAAATGTTTTATCTGAACCTTCAAGAATTAGATAGTCTCTAACTGATACAAAATGGTTCTCAAAAGTAGAAAAAAAGGAAATCAGAGGCAGTATAAACATCTGAAGACCAGGATACAAGGTAGGCCTAAAAGCAGGAAAGTTAGTTGTAAATCTTCATAAGGAGTCAATTAAACACTCAGATCTCTCTCTCCTAGGAGTTTCCTAGATGTCTCCCCCTCACCACCCCCTACCCCATTCCAGAATATGGAGGGGTTAAACCTGAAGGCCTTTGGATAACTAAGGGCATTGAGGCATGGGGACACGATTTAAGCAAAGGCAGTTAGCCACTCAGTCCTCTGCCTAGTTGGCTCCTAGAACACTAATGAAACTTACACCCTCCAGGTGGGAGACTGGAGGACTTACAGATCCTGACATTTTGGGGATCTCTAACAAATGGTGAGGGCTCACCATCTTGGGTTTATCATTCAATAATTCCAGCTTGTCAAACAGCTGCTTGGTAGCTCCACTCCAGAATGATGGCCAGCCAAGAATCACCAGAATGACAGAGACCAAAACAAACAGAAAAAGAGGAAGTCCAAGGAAACAGGAGCAAAGTAGACAGCCAAAGAAGTATTTAAAAAGCATACAATTCACATCTTCAAGCAGACTAGAAAAGACACTGTGTCCATGACAAAAAGAAAAGTAGAATGCTATAAACCTGGAACTTTTAAAGAATAAGAAAGAACTCTTCAAAATTAAAGATACGTTAGAAGAAAATTTTCAGTAAAAGAGTTGGAACATAAAGGTGAAAGAAATATGTGAGATAATAGAACACAAATACAAATAATTTTTTAAGTAATAGGAAAAAGACAAGGAAATCAGAGGATCAGTCCAGGTATCTAATATCAAGTTCTCAAAAGAGAGGTAAGAAAAAATAATAGAGGGGAAATTATCAAGGAAATGACATGAGATTTGAATTTCCTGGCTGAAAGAAATTGCTGAGAGCCCAGAAAAAGGAATTTAAAACAAAATCGACTCCAAGTCACATCACTGTGAAGTGTAAGAATATCACATATAAAAAGAAGACCTTTAAAACCTTCTGGAAGAAGAAAATAAGCCACCTACAAAGAATTAGACATGAGAACTGGCATCAGACATGGTGGAAGCTATTAGACAATAGAGTTATGCCTCCAAAAGTGAGAAAAAAGTTGTTAGTAGTATTCCAGTCCTAACCAAAATATCCACTGTGAAGGTAGAAAAGGGGCATGTTTAGACAAGAAATGTCTTAAAATTTTACTTCTTATGCACTTCTTTTCAGGAAGCAATTGAAGGAAGAACTCCAGCAAGATGGAGGAACACCTAGGAAAGGAGTATGGCATATAGAAAATGGGATCCACCACAAAAGATGGGCACAGGAGGCCCCAGGAAGAAGCTGTGTAGCAGTCCAGAGAGCAATGGGTTCATCTTAGACCAGGCTCTGCACAGGCTGTGCAAGAAAAGCCTGGAACAATCATCTGGGTGTGTTTCACTGTTTTCAGAGGGTACCGAGATTCTATCAAGAATAAAGAGTCAAGGGGCAATTGGGTGGCTCAGTCAGTTAAGCACTGGACTCTGGATTTCGGCTCAGGTCATGATCTCATGGTTTGTAAACTCAAGCCTGCCTCAGGCTCCACACTGACAGCTGGAATACTGCTTAGGATTCTCACTCTCCTCTCTCTACCCCTCCCCTGCATGCATGTGCACACTCCCTCCCCCTCCGCCCCCCACCTCTCTCAAAATAAGCAAATAAAACTTTAAAAAAAAGAAGAAAAAAAGTCAATGGGGTGACTGGGTGGCTCAGTCACTTAAGCATGTGACTTGATTTTGGCTCAGGTCATGATCTCATGAACCATTCACGAGTTCAAGCCCTGCCTTGGGCTACACATTGATAGTGTGGAGCCTACCTGAGATTCTCTCTCTCCCTCTCTCTCTCTCTGCCCCTCCCTCCCTCTCTCAAAATAAATAAACATTTAAAAAATGAATAAAGAGTTATGAAAGGAAAAATAATCACTAAACACTATGTAACTCAAATGTCAGAATATTTATACAGTCATAATAAAAATGAATATTAATTTAAGCAAAAACTATGATAGGTATTCCACCAATGTGCAGTATTATACTTCTTGCTGTTTGTGGCTGGTGTTCATTCTTAGTAGTCATGTATCCATTCTGATTGGTCAGTGTCAATACCATATGAGTTGTTAAATATTTTTAATACCTACATTGGAAGTAACTATTTGAAGAGATGAGGAGATTTCAGGGTAAAGAGAGGTTGTAAGACATAGAGGACATTGCTAACCTTTTGTCTGATGTCCATCCCCCGTTCTTCTCTGATTTTATTCAGGGCAGCAGTGCAGCTGACTAAAAACAATCACTTCCCCCAGATGCCCCTCAGCAATCTCTATCTAAAGAGATTTAGGAGAAAGAACCTAGGAAGATTCCCTTCCTGGATGAAGCCTCTGCAGAAGAAAGCCCCTTCGTTTTTCCTTCTTCTTCCTTCCTGGAGAGGGTTGTGAGATTTAACAAATAGAGTTTTTCCCAGTTAAATATGAATTTTGTATACACAGTCAATAATTTTTAGTATAAGTATGTCCCAAGTAATATTTGGGCAAACTATTTTATCTGGCAAACCATTTCCCTCTATTTCTGGAGCATAGACATGATGCCTGGAAGTGCAGTAGCCATCTTGTCATCATGAGAATGAAGGCCACATGCTAATTATGGATACAAGGAGAAGAAGGATCTTGAATCCTTAATGTCTTTGCTGAGCCATTCTATAGCACTGGACAGCCCACACTTGGGCTTCTTGATATGGGGAACAGTTAAACCACTTCCTGTTTAAATACTATACTTTTCTGTTTCTCAAAACCACACCTGGGTCATAGGGCAAAAGACTCTGGGACAGTATTTACTGGGCATATAAGATTGGGTTCTGTTAGTAAGGAGAACAGAGAGAATGGGCACTGAGTGGTTGTGTAACAGTGTCTGCTACACTTCCTAACATCCATCCTCTCCTTGTCTTGCCTATTTTTTTTTTTCAGGTAGAGACACCGGGCTCTTCATTGCTGTAGACACCTTCCCCAACTCCAGGCATGAATTGTGATCTATCTAAATTACTCATGGTGATCATATGGCCTTTGACCAGTAACTGATCTTAGGAGTAGTCATGTAATCCTATCAAGTGAGTGAGATTTAAATGAAAGTCCACTGGGTAGAGCTTGCAGAAAAGCTTTTATTTTCCTAATAAAAAGTAACAAACACCTCTGGAATGCACATTTGGCCAATTACCTCCTCCATTTTCCTGCATAGACCTCAGACATGGGACTTCTACATGAAGGAGCCCTCTTGCACCAATGATGTGATGGGTATGAGAGCAACGGCTCAGGCTGAGGACAAAGCAGAAAGCTAGAGCAAATCTTCCTTCCTGATAATGTCACTGAGCTCCAGACCACTTATCTCTGGGCTTCCTATTACATGAAAAAAAAAAAAATCTACTTTGTTTATTTAAATTGCTAGCAAAAAAAAAAAAAAAAAAAAGAAAGGGCGCAGTCGGTTAAGCGTCCGACTTCAGCCAGGTCACGATCTCGCGGTCCGGGAGTTCGAGCCCCGCGTCAGGCTCTGGGCTGATGGCTCAGAGCCTGGAGCCTGTTTCCGATTCTGTGTCTCCCTCTCTCTCTGCCCCTCCCCCGTTCATGCTCTGTCTCTCTCTGTCCCAAAAATAAATAAACGTTGAAAAAAAATTTTTTTTTAAATAAATAAATAAATAAATAAATAAATTGCTAGCCAAATTTTATGTTACTTTTAGCTAAAGACCTTCCCAACTGATACATAATGGAATACTATGGGGAGATCAAATGAATTAACTAGATCCTGTGTATTAACATTCATACATCTCAAAAACATAAGGAATTTTTTTAAAAAGAAGTTTGTAAAGAGATATAAACAAAATGGCATTATTTATATAAAACTTGAAAACATTGTTTTACATTTTACTGTTCATTGCTACACTGTAAGTAAAAGCATAAAATCATGCAGAGGAATGAGACACACTAACTTCGGTTACTTCTGGGGAGAGGTAAGGTTTAATATTGATGTTTTAGCTGTATCTTTGATATTTTGGATAGCTATAGAGAGATATAAGGCAAATATGATAAAATGTGAACATCTGTTAATTCTGGACAGTGATATGTGAATGTCTTATGTTTACAAGTTTGAAATATTTTATTTAAAACTATTAAATGAGTTTTTTTTAAAAGAAATAAGAGAAATCCCCAACACTATGACATAACAGTCTCAAATAAAATGGGCCAACTGAGAACCTTGCAGAAAGAATGACTAAAGAATATCACACCTTGATATGTTATTATGAAATTTTAGAACACTAGATGAATGTGAAGAAAAAAGAAATCCTAAAAACTTCTAGAGTGAAAGAAACAGGAACAGGCCACCTGTAAATGAATAAAAATAAGACCATTAGAAGATTTCTTATCAGCAACTTGGATAACTGAAGATGATGGAGCAACGCCTCCAAAATTCTGAGGGAGAATGGTTTCCAAACCTAGCATTCTCTACTCAGCCAGTCAAGACAGAGTGTAGAAGACATTTTCAGACTCAGCAATGATTTCAGCAAGAAATCATTTTACTTTGGGGCGCCTGGGTGGCTCAGTCGGTTAAGCGGCCGACTTCGGCTCAGGTCACGATCTCACCATCCGTGAGTTTGAGCCCCGCGCAGGTCACGATCTCACCATCCGTGAGTTTGAGCCCCGCGTCGGGCTCTGTGCTGACAGCTCAGAGCCTGGAGCCCGTTTCCGATTCTGTGTCTCCCTCTCTCTCTGCGCCTCCCCCACTCATGCTCTGTCTCTGTCTCAAAAATAAATAAAACGCTAAAAAAAAATAAAAAAAAGAAAACATTTTACTTCAGTCTCATAACTTCCTGGGCAGTTATTTAAGTATGTTACCACCAGGGACCAAGAAGGGGAAGACAATGGGATTCAGGAGAGGGGTCCAACCAGAAGACTAATGACAGCTGTGCCACAGCCCCAGTCAGTCCTCAGAAGAGCTAAAGATGAGGTTTCAGAAGGAGCCACTCAAGGAAAAGATGAAATGCCAGAGATTTGATACACTCCTTGAGAATCTGGAACAATTTAAGACAGCGACAAAGACAGAAAATGCCAAGAAAGGCAACTGGAAACACCAGGAAAAAAATTAAAACCGCAAGAAATAAAATGTGATTATGGTACATGGTCATAGGAGTATAAACACTGATTTTTTAATTAACTAAAACCGATGATATATGTACACTGAGAGAATGAAGAAGAGATGGGTGTGGTATAAGATAATTAAATATTCACCTGTGGATGGCTACTATCCAACTCTGATAAATTGCAGGAGATACATATATATAAACCATGTGTATAATTATTAGCGGGCATAGTCAACAGAAAAAGCTAAAAGAATTCCAAGTGATCATCTTTGGGAAGTGGAACAGTGGAGTGTGTAAGAAGCTGGAATGGAGTTTTTCTTGCTTTCTATTATAATCTCTTACATGTGTTACTTGATTTTTTAAATATGGGTATATATTATTTTTATTTTAAATATTTTAAGGCAAATAATTTAATATGGCATGTGTACTCCTCATTCATGCCATAATTGTATCCCCCTGAAAATCCATGGTTAAGTCCGTTTGCTCAAAGTGAATCATGTTTAAAATATTTAGGAGAACTATAAAACAAAGAATCTTTAAGAAAGTGGTTCACAGTAGTTCTCAAACTTAAGCATGTATCGGTCACCTGGAAGGCTGGTTAAAACCTAGATTTCTGGGCTCCACCCAGTGTTACTGATTCAGTGGATCTGGCGTGTAGACTAAAGGTTTGCATTTCCAACAAGTTGATGCTGAAGCTGCTGATCCAGGGGCCACACCTTGAGAACCACTGTTTAAAAAGACAACAACTCCCATTTATAGTTTCTATTAAACTGAATCACCATACACGGAGTTTGCTTCACATGAGCCTCACATACATAACAAGATTACATCTTTGCATCCAAGCCGGGTATTGTGTACTGGTAAGCTTAGCATGGACGCACTGGTAGCTCCGATTGGTTGGTGATTTTTTGAGAATTTATATCTTCCTCGACCCTCATAGCATGAGGAGTAGAGAAGATGAGTAACAGATCCTCTCTCTTTAACAAATAGAACCTGCCTCCAAATCTATTAGGTGGGAAGATTCCACCTTTCCCCAATCACAAACAGGAAAGGCCATGTGACCCAGCCAGGCCAATCAAATACTCCCCTTTCCCCCATCACAGAGAGATTGGTTGCATGCTGATCCCATGCCCAACGCTGGGCCAATCATAATTCTTCCTAGGACATTTCCACTTGGTCCATCCAAAAACTAACTGTTCTGGCTCTGGCTCTGGCTCTGGCTCTGGCTCTGGCTCTGGAGCTGGTGTTGTGAAGCTGACAAGCTTGGGTGCTACTATCTTGCTTGCCACATGGAGGAAAGCATCCAAGAAAAGTGGAGAAACAGTATCAGAAGTACTGATAACATTGTAACTCCCAGAGTCAGTGGATTTTGAACCGGCCTGACTAATACAAATGAAAGAGGCTTTTCCAGCATGGTTTAAAAACATATTCTTTCATATTTGAAGTACTATGGGTTCTCAGATTGGAAACCAAACAAAAGTGAATGCAAAATGGCAATATGGATGTGAGCAGGTGAAAACTTTACACAACTATGGAAGCATGGAGATGTAATGTAGTTCATATTCAAGTAGATGCACGTCTCCCAGCTCTGCACTAGTTGAAACCATTCTTTCCCCACCTCCTCTGTGCTGGTTCCTACCTCCTCACAACTTGAGAGAAGCTCCCTTCCAGGAGTATGCAGAAGTAGGAGAAGAACCCAGGCTGCCCCTGATCATCTTCAAAGGGAACCATTCATTTGAAACAAATCAGGCAGCATGTTGGCCATATGCAAAGTGTTTAAATAAACTACTACTCTAATCAGCAGCAGCAATGGCTCACCAGAAAAATTTCCAAAAGTGACCTAACCCTTGAAACAGAATTTCTATCTCCGCATTTTATATAATCCATATTAATTGAATGCTTTCATAATCTCATTTAATCCAGACTAAAATTCAGTGAGGTGCATAATTTTCACCCTCATTTTACAGATAAAGAAATGGAGATTCAGAGAATTAAGTAATTTTTTTTCCTGTGTCACAGGGCCAGGCATGGTGAAGCTATAATTGAAATTCGCTTCTCTTTGATTCCCCAACCCAAGGAAGGAAGGAAGGCAGGGAAAGAGAAAGGGAGGGAGAAAATGGAGGGAGAGAGGGGGTAGGAGAGGAAAGAAAGAAGTCAAGACATGAGAGATAAGGGGAGTCTGGAAGAGGCCATCAACTTCTGAGTTCTAGGCCTTTCCAGATGGCTAGCTGAATTCCCATCTGCAAGACCTCCCAAAGGCCTTATAATAAACCCTTCTTTTCTCTTCAGCTAGCTTCAGTCCATTTGAGTTATTTACATCCCTAGAATATTAACCAGTACAACCGGCCACTGCAATATGTTGCCAAAGGAATTGTGTTAGTTACACACCAGCCCCTGGCATGTCGCAAATGAAAGAACTTGTAGCAGCAGTTTTTCCTACACCAGCCCCTCCACTGGGTAACATGACTCACTCATCATTATTCTCCCATCCATCTTTAGAGCCTGGGGTGAGTATGGCTTTACAGTGAGGAATCAGACCAAATTCTCTTTCCCACTTTACTGCCCCTGCCACCAGCCTGGAATCCCATATAGGATCCCTGAGAATGCAAACCCTACTGACAAAATCAATGTCCTAAGCCTGCAAGGCTAAGCACCAGAGTGCAACACCAGGAAACAGAAACCAGAGTCCCTCCCCAAGCAGCCTTATTATCCAGAGCAGCAAGGAGGTGGTGATACAGCCAACCTCATGGGTATGCAATACATTTTGACGATCAAAACTCTGGTAATTGAATCACCTGACATTTAACACTGCCACCTCTCCGAACCCCCTAACCCTGTCCACAGAGGCACGTCAATTCAACTCAACAAATCCTCTTTGTTCCAGGTATTTGTTCTAGACACTGAAAACAAACAGAACAAAATAGTTTCTTAGGGAAGAGGGGCAAAATATAGCAATAAATCCTCAAGATTAAACATCCATATCTCGGGGCGGGGGGGAACTAATTAGAAAAAGGACTGTGTCACATTTACCAGTCAGTCTTTTGGGAGTTTTTCCTACCATCCCATCTTTTAAACCATTTGACCTAATTATATCTAAGAACAGGGGTCAGTCCAACATCCATATCCAGTGAACTCTTCTGATAGTCCAAAGAATTGCAAAAAAAGGACCTCCCCGAGGGCTCATCTGAGATTATTTTGTGAACTGAATTGACAAGAATGACACAGGGTCATGCTGGGCTTTAAAAACTAAGCTTAGAAGCTAGAGAAAGGCCACCCTCCCAACCGGTAGCTTATTCATTGACTCTGGGCCCTGCAGACCTCAGCCCTGAATGCCCCAGAAGAGGAAGGGAAAACAAGCAAAGTATCCCCAAGCTAACCACTGGCAACAAGACCAGGTACAGTTTCCAAACCAAACAACAGAAATGTGTAATGAAAGAGGCTAGCCATTATTTACTTTCTATCCTGAGAGGTTATATCAACAGATATAATCTATTTTCCCATAGCTTTCTGGGGAAGAAGTGGGTCTCAGGCTTTTTGCTTACTTCATAAAAATTTCAGCCAATCTTGTAAATTTGGCAAAGGCAACAGAAATTTGCATTGCCTAAAAGAAAAAGATTCCCAGTTCCATCAGATGAGAACAACAATGAACTAAGTCACCATGGTGTGAAGAGAGAGTGACCCTTCATGTCATTTTGGTTAATTTGGAGTGAAATCAAGGCACCAGGGTGACTAATACAGTATAATTTTTTAAAGAAAAGGCAAATATACAATGCTCATTTGGATGATTTATTCAGCTTTCATGGTATTCTCTGTCTCAGTGTGTGTGAAGCTCACTCTCAAATACTCTATGTTCATATTATAAAGCATATTTTCCCTTATCTGCTTAGTCTTGTCTACTATCTCTGAAACTCCAAGCTGCAAACTTACCTTCACGATCTTAGCACTGGAAGCCAGGATCCAAATCTCAAGAAGACCAGAGTCACTTGCTCTGTCGCTGTTAGGTGGCAAGAGGGACGCTCTGTGATTTCCAGGCTGCACAGTATTTGGGGCATTGGAGATTGACTTGTGGGGCTCAGTGGCGGTCAGCCATGTGACCAGGGTGGGGGAAGGGACACTCCTGCAGGGGAAGGGACTGCTTAGCTGACATACCAGGGTCGTGCAGAGTCTAAACAGAGCTGGCCATAATCATAGGCGGACAACTTTGCTCTAAATTTCTTCTTGGATTTTAACTTAGTGATCCTCTTAAGGCAGTGTTGTGTTTCAGTGCTGGTTTTTAAATACTTGTTTATCTCCCTACATGATTTCTATACACATGTCGTTTTTGGATTCTGTCTCAGAGGGATGTTAGAGCTGGAAGAGACTTTACAGGTGATCTAGCCACCCCCACCCCACCCCCACCCCTACCCAGGGCCACCCATTGCACAGATCGGTGGCAGCACTTCCTGGAGCCTGCAGAGGCCTGGGTTTGTATTACATACTGGTTTTGTATTACATACTGGGGGGACCCCAGCTGGCTGGCACCAAATTACAGCTTATTTGAATATGTTCAGCCTTTAGGTCATTAGAGCTTTGAGGACTACTGAGATGCCAGTAATGAATCTTATCACATTGCAGGTGCCTAAATCTGTAGCTATCAGATTAGGGCATGACAAGAAACAGTGGCAGTTTATACTTGTGGTCAAAGAGTTTAAATGCGTGTAGTTATGTTTATGTATCTCTATCACAATCTTCTTAAAACACTCCAAGATGATATTTTTGGAGGGAATGGGGACATCAAAAGCTGAAGAGATATTTGATCTCAAAGACCCCAAAGACATCTCAAGACCACAGCCATGTGAGTAGCCTTCTAGCTCACCTCTGCCTCTCCACCCAAGTGGTCTGTGCTGGCTTCCTGCTAACCAAAAAGGGGATGGTAGTAATGATGGTGGAAACGGTAAAGAGAGAAATGGTAGGTGGAATGGTAGAATTGGCAGTATGGTAGTTGGGCATAAGTGGAGGTGGTGGCGGCGAGGATGGAGGTGATGAGATGCCCATGGAGGTCGTAGAGGTGTAGATGGAGGTGATGAGGGGTAGATGGAGGTGGTGGAGGGAGTGGTGGTGATGGAGAAAGGGGCAAGAAGGCTTCTGAATGATACAGCAGGAGATTCTTGTTACTATTACGTGGAGGACGCTGGATGAAGTGGACCTGCTGCAATTACAAGCGTGAAATGGTAAGGCCTTGGCATGAGAAGTCTGAAGAACTTCCTTCTGTCCCCAAAGCTGTGTAGTCTTAAGATAATCACCTCACCTCTCTGGGCTCCGGTTTTCTCGAAGCCAAGTTTGCACTTAAGACATGATATCTTGTTAGGGGAACCCCTCCATCTCCCTCTAAGCCCCGTACCCTTCCTTATAAAGTAGTAGCTTCTGTCCTTTCCGAAGTCTTGCTAAGGGTCCTTTTCACTTACCTCTCTGCCTCCTACTCACTCTTACCTAGAGGCGGCGATTGGGAGAATGAATGGGTTTGTGCCATGACTCAGAGCCTTCTGAGAACTGCCTGCTTCAGAGCAAGTCCAGGCTGTGCTCCTCTCCTCCTCTCTTCACAGGAAACCTCCAGTGCAGATTCTCACTGTGTAGGTAGGGACTCTTCCAGTGCTGGGTAGACAGGTTTAATTCTGGGGGGAAAATTGGGAAGTGTGACTGTGGTTGTACATTCTAAACCAAATTCTCTAATCAGCTTTACTTGTTACAAAGTTATTTTGATTTGTACCTATGTGACTTCTATATCTTATTTCTCATTTGATGCCAAGCATAGAGGGAAAGATTGTAAACAAGTATCATTCTCAAATTCCAATGCTGATGAACTAATGAAAGAGCCTCCATGGAGCTGACTGGATTAAAGGGTCCCTAAATTTCCTTCAAGCTCTATCATCCTGTGATTCTACAAGCCTGTCTCTGAAGCAGAACAAATATTCGTGAGGCTGGGCGGAAGATTGAGACTCTTAGCGGACAGCTCCAATCTCCGCCTCTCTTCCTTTCTGCTTTTCAACCTGATGAAGACCTCTAGTCTCCACACATCTTCCTCTTCTCCCCTTCCACCAGCTGTGCATGGCTTCATTTACCCCCACTCTGACCTGAACCCCATGATGAATGACTTCACTCTTACCTCATTGATACCCAAAATCTCTTGTTCCCGTCCTGCCAATCTTTTGGTCTTTGTCAACCCACCTGCTACCCTTCTTCTCCTGCACTGAGCTCTCTTTTATCTTTGGAGAAAGCCTGTCTTCAGGGAGAGAGAACAGAGCCAAGACACAGAGTGGTAGAAGTGTGTGTGTGTGTGTGTGTGTGTGTGTGTGTGTGTATGTGTGTGTGACACAGAGAGAGAGAGAGACAGAGAGACAGAGAGAGAGACAGAGAGAGACAGAGAGAGAGACACTAAGGAGACCAAATGGAGAGAGAGAGAGAGAGAGAGAGAGAGAGACCTAGTCCAGTGGTACCTATAGCCATCTGGACCCCTGCCCTTCCCCATGGTTCAGTTTTGTGAGTGAAAAATGTTGAAAGAAGATCTGGTCATCCCATTTCTCTCCTCTTCCTTACCTCTGGCCTCTGCCAAGAGGACTGGTTTGCCCAGCTGGCATTAAGCATTGAGACAAATGCTTGAGGGTTTTCAGTCCTCCCTCACCACCAGAGAGGTAACAGCTGAGACCCATGCATTGGCTTAGGAGAAAGGGAAGAGATTGGGCCCAGTGGGTTCTTAGTCAGAGGTGTCCCATCACCCCCGGGAACATTTGGCAATGTCTGGAGACATTTCTGGTTGTAACATAACACTGGGATGAGAGCTCTGCTGGCCTCTAGTGGGTACAGGCAAGGGATGCTGCTAACATCCTACAATGTACAAGACACCTCCACAACAAACAATGAGCTGGCCCAAACTGTCAATAGTGCCAAGGTTGAGAAATCCTGGATTAGACTGTTCAGCCCCCTCTGGTTCTAGAAACCAGGATGCCTGTGACCCAGGCCAAAAGAACACTTCACATGGGCCCACGTCAATCACCAGGATGCTTATGAGGGAGGGAAGAGGGGCAAAGATTCTTAGTAATTTGCAGCTTTTGACCTCTGGGTCTCCCTTTCCTTTAGAAACCCAGCAGACAGGGGTGGTTAATTTAGAGGGAAAGATTCCCTTCCACCTTCTGGCTATATGCCATCTGAACCCCACCTGGGTTTCACATATAGTAGGGTGTAGGCAGGTTTGACATAGGGTGCTGGCATAGGGGGTGAAGTCTCATGAAGGAAAAGCGAGCTTCCTACCCTTGTGTTGGTGGGAGTAAGGAGTTATTTGGGGACCCACAAGAGGCTTTCCACAAGCTGGGCAAGCCTCATGCCAGTATGTGAGATTTTTTTCTCTCAGATTGTTTGTGTGAAGCTTTGGTGGGTGGTACAAGACTGGCTGCCCCAGATTCTTGTCCACTTTAGCTGCTTTTGAACTGTATCCAGGGTGAGGAGGGAACATACTGTGGGATGTCAATACTGTAGTCAGGAAGGCAAAAAAAAAAAAAAAAAAAAAAAAAAGATGAGAGATAGCTTACAGGGAAGCTGAGAAGCCTGAGGAAGCCAGGCTCAGGCTATACAATGGATGGGTTCTCTCCCTACTTCATCTCCATCTACCTCCCATCACTGCTGTGGCCTTGGCCAGCAACAGCACAGACCTCAGCTCACTCTGCACCAAACACACTGCACATCTTGCTGTTCCTCTAACATCCTAAGCTCATTCCCACCTCAGGACCTTTGCATTTACTGTCTCCCCAACCTTCAGCTCTCTCGTGTATTCAGCTTTCTGGTCAAATGTTATCTACCCAGGAAGGTCCTTCCTGACCAGCCTATCTAAAACACCCCTTTCTTTAACTCTGCCTTATTGGTCCATATGGAATTTCTATCCAAAACCACATTATATGTTTGTTTATTCATTCATTATTGTCTATCCTCTAACATGGCAGGGACTTTGTCTTGTTCACTGAGGCATCCCTGACACCCATAATAGCTTATAGATGGTTGGTTCAAATCCTGGCTCCACAAACTATGGGATGTTGAGCAAGTTGCCTATCTTTTTTTTCCCTTCAATTTCCTCAACTGAAAAATTGAAATATTAATTGTATCTACCTCAGTGGTTGTTATGAGAACTGACTGAATCTATCTATCTATCTAGATAGATAGATATAGATATAGATATAGATATAGATATAGATATAGATATAGATAAAATCTTAGGTCAGTGTCTGGCCCACAGAACATACTTAGTATCAACCAGTAATAATTAGTACATTCCCAGGAAGTTCACAATATGCCTATTCTGAGGAGGTGGGGAGTGGTATTCCTGGCCATTTGCAGGAACGGAGGGAGCAGTCATTGTTACTTCCCTGGGAACCAAAATCCCTCTGCAGGCCAGGAACCTCTGCATCTGCTCTCTGCTGCCCTCTGAAGGCTCTGGGTGAAGGCTGGCCAAAGAGGACTGTTAGGGACTCCACAGATGACTTACTCACCATAGAAAAATGAGCAATCCCTTTTCTCAAGCAAGCCACACTCCCAAGGTGGCAAGCTTGGCCCTTGACAAAGCTGCCGTGGGAGCCATCATTTGACAAACTCAATTAGGAATCACTGAGGCCACAGAGGAAAGGCAGGTACCTGGGAATTCATCCCTCAGACTCCAGGAGAGACCCAGAGCAAAACCACTTCTCCCTTCCCCCAGGCTGTACTTCTGGAGACAGAGGACAGTGATCTGTCAGCCAACCTAAGCCCCCATGGAAAGCCGTTCCTCAGCCTGTGCCTCATTCCCTGTCGGACTGTGTGTCACCATGTGGGTCAAGTGGCCTTCATGTTGTCAGCCTAAAATGAGAGGGAAAGCCACTCCTCTCAGGGCCCCTGGGGGGTGATTCATTAACAAGAATCTGGGCACACCCATACTGTCTGATAGAAAGATTTCATTTTCAATAGTGACAAAACTCCTAAAACATCTAGAAATAAACTTGCCTAGAAATGCATGTCTTATAGGAGAATGCATGATAAAATTTTGCTAAGAAACATAAAATAAGGTAACATATTTCAGAATGGGAAAACCGAATAGGGCAAACATGTTAAATATTCATAAATTTATACACATTTTTAAAAAATGTTTATTTCTTTTGAGAGAGGGAGTGAATGCAAGCAAGGAAGGGGCAGAGAGAGAGAGAGAGAGAGAGAGAGAGAGAGAGAGAGAGAGAATCCCAAGCAGGTTCCATGCTGTCAGTGCAGAGCCTGATGTGAGACTCAATCTCATGAACCGAACTGTGAAATTATGACCTGAGCCAAAATCAGAAGTCAGACCCTTAACCAACTGAGCCACCCAGGTGCTCCAAATTTATATATCTTTTAAATACAATTCCAATGGCATTTTGGATGAAAACAACCAAAAAATCATGGTTAAAACATTAGCTTAGATTATTAAGCTTTTACTATGTGCCAGGATTTGGGCTTTACAAAATTACCTCAGTTAATCCTCCAATAACCCTATGTGATCATTACTGTTTATGAAAGAAAGGGTTGGGCAGTGGTTAACAGCAGGAGATCACATGACTTTGGGCAGGAGAGTTATAACCCTGAGATCTGGTTTCCTCATCTGTAAAATGGGAATAACAGTATGTATCTCATGAATTTAGGCTTAGGATCAAATGAAGTAATTTGGAACAGTGCCTGTCAAGTGCTAAGCACTTAATTAACATGAACTACTGTTACCCTCATTTACAGATATGGAAATTTAAGCTCTGAGAGGATAAAGTAATTTGTCTGAGTTTACACAGCTGGTAAATGGCTAAACTGGCCTGGGGGACGGGTTTAGGACTAGATGGGACAAGGACAGATGACATCAATTGTAGGGGCCTAAGTAGTTCCCTCAGAGTCCAGCACCCCACCCCATTCCAACCCCAAAAGGGAAACTGGAACCAACAGAAATTTAAGTGTCAGCGCCTTTTTTTAAATGGGGGCTCAAGATATATGCGAAGAATGTTAGAAAATAAACTGTGTCTAATACACTTCAGTTTAGGGGCTGAAACTGGTATTACAAAGGATAGATTTGGAGAAATGTGCTATTAAAAATGTTTTCAATTTGGAGGAGAATCTTGGGCAGTGGACAAAGGCAGCAATGTATTCATTTGTTGGACTCAGCACATTCATCTCTGCCCTGAAATTAAATGTGATTGTCCTTAAAACTAGGGTTGAAACTTGCATCCCAATTTGCCTTGGACAGTCACCATCTGCCCACTTGTCTTGGCTTCATTGTTAGTAGTGCCCCCCTTTCATTCTCAAAAAGGATTCCGGTTTGGGCAATCAGTTACGTGGTTACTCTGTTAAGATTTTAAAATTCAAGCAATCCTGTGGACGAGCAACTGTCAGCTAGGTGATATGAAACAGAAAAGACTTCCAGGCGGGGGGGACTAGAGGCCAGTGGGCAATAAAGTGAAGCTCCAGAGGGGCAGAGAATCTCACCTGGATGTGAAAGGAAGGGGCAGATGATGCCTCACAAGAGGAGTCTTGGTGAGGTTGTAGGTCAGGTACTGTGTGGAGTTAAGAGGACACTGGTGGGATTGGAGTGGATGTTGGAACTTAGTATTTCAGACAAGAAACAGCTCAGGGTAACAGCACGGCCCACGTTATGTCCATAGGAGGAGACAAGAAATGGAACCCAGATTGCATTTAGGAATAGGAACTGGGCAGCTAGTAAGAGACTTGTGAGGAGGGTTGTCTACTCTATACCATTTTACTCCTATTAAATTTTGAACCTTGTGATTATATTATATTATAATATTGTGATTATAATATATTCTTGTGATTATATAATAATTATTGTGATTATATAATATAATCTTGTGATTTTATTATAATATTGTGATTATACCTATTCAGAAAAATATAGAGGGAAATGGAAATTTTAAGGAACCCAGGCTACCTTGTCCACAGATTCTTCTAGATAAACTGTGGAATCACTTGTCAAGATTTTTTTTTAAGTCTATTTAGAGAGAGAGAGAGAGAGAGAGAGAGAGAGAGAGAGGGAGAAGAGAGGGAGAATCCCAAGAAGGCTCTGCACTGACAGCACAGAGTCTGATGTGGGGCTCAAACTCATGAATTAACTGTGAGATCATGACCTGAGCCAAAGTCCAGTGCTTAACTGACTGAACCACCCAAGTGGCTCCATTTTGTCAAGTTTTTAAAACCTCATTTATAAAACAAGTGGTCTTTAAACATTTGAAAGGATGCTCAACCTTATTTTTTAAAAAAAGAAGCAAACTAGAGTGGCAGTCACAGTGAAATACCATTTTTTTACCTTTCGGATCTGCAGTTTCACAACTGCAATAGTGGAAGGAGATGGGCCCTCTTCCACACAATGGCTGGTGATTCTGCAGTTAGGCACAGGCTCTCTGAAGCCACTTTGGCAATATTTATAAAACTTTAAAACGTACATACCTTTGGGTAGCAGCAACTCTTTGTCTAGAAATTTATCTTACGGATATAGTCCCACCAGTGGGTAAAGACATATGTGTACTTTGGAGCAGTTACCCACCTTTCTGCATTTATGTCAGAGGATTACCATGGGGATTAAATGATATAATATATGGAAAGGATTTTAAAGAGGGCCTGGTACATAGTAAATGCTCAGTAAATTCAGGCTGTTATTATTACAGCATTGTTTGTGGCAGCAAAGCACTGGAAACAACCTAAATATACATCAATAGGAGACTGATTAAAAAAAAAAAGTTTTGTACATGGAAAACCACGAAGCTTTTAAATAGAGTGCATACTAATGGAGCACCTGGGTGGCTTAGTTGATTAAGCGTCAGACTTGATTTTGACTCAGGTCATGATCTCAGTTGTGAGATTGAGCCCCATGTCAAGCCCTGCTTCAAGCCCCACTTTGCGTGCGCCACCTGCTTAAGACTCTCTCTCCCTCTGCCCCTCTCCCTTCGTTGTGTGCACTCTCTCTTTCTCAAAAAAATAGAGTGAATACTCTTTAAACATTGCTATGAAATGATCTTTTAGAAATATTATTGTTAGGTGGGGGGGATAAAGCAAGGTTTAGAAGGGTGCTTATGGTTTACGACCATTTTTGTGTGGGGCAGGCATGCCTATGGCTGCAAAAGTCTCTCCAGGGAAGAGGTGCTCAGGGGCCACTGTACAACCACTTGTACCTTTTATATTGTCCACCATAGGGATGTATTTTCTATTAAAAAACAATTAAATAAATTCCATTTCTGGATAAAGAGTTGAAAGCAGGGACTCAAACAGGTGCTAGTACTCTACTCTAACATTCATTACTCACAATAGGCAAAAGGTGGAAACAACCCAAATGTTCATCTATAGATGAATAGAAAAATAAAATGTGGCATATCCATACAATATAATATTATTTAGCCTTTAAAAGGAAGGAGGGGTGCCTAGCTGGCTTAGTTGGTGGAGCATGTGACTCTTGATCTCAGGGTTGTAAGTTTGCGCATGTTGGGTGTTGAAATTATGTAAAAATAAAATCTCCAAAAATTTTTTTAAAAATAAAAGGAAGGAAATTCTGACTCATGCTACAACATGGCTGAACCTTGAGAACATTTTGCTAAGTGAAATGAGCCAGACACAAAAAGATAAATACTGTATGATTACACCTATATGAGGTACCTAGAACAGCCAAATTCACAGAGACAGAAAGCAGAATAGTAGATCTGGGGCTGGGGAAACGGGGGTTGGGGAGTCACTGTTTAATGGGTATAGAGTTTCAGTTAGGGAAAATGAAAAAGTTCTTGATTCAGATGGTGGTGATGGTGATTTTACAATAATGTGAATATACTTTAAGCTATTAAATGTGTATACTCAAAAATGGTTAAAATGGTAATTTTATGTTATATATACTTTACCACAAAAAATTAAATAGTTTTAATATAATTTTAAATAAAATATAATTTTAAACACTTTTTACATTGTTTAATTTTTTTTAAACGTTTATTTATTTTTGAGACACAGCATGAACGGGGGAAGGGCAGAGAGAAAGGGATACAGAATCTGAAGCAGGCTCCAGGCTTTGAGCCATCAGCCCAGAGCCCGACACGGGGCTCGAACTCACAGACTGCGAGATCGTGACCTGAGCCGAAGTCAGACGCTTAACCGACCGAGCCACCCAGGCGCCCCTTAAACACTTTTTTAAAATAGTCCCTTTTTAGGGGTACCCGGGTGGCTCAGTAGTCGGTTAAGCATCTGACTTCGGCTCAGGTCATGATCTCATGGTTCATGGGTTTGAGCCCCACATCATGCTCTCTGCTGTCAGCACAGAGCCTGCTTCACATCTTCTGTCCCCCCTCTCTCTCTGCCCTTCCCTGGCTCGTGCTCTCTCTCACTCTCTCTCAAAAATAAACAAACACTAAAAAATTAAATAGTCCTTTTTTTACTTTGATTAGAGTTCTGTTAGATATAGAAATGGATTAGAAGTTGTACTGTATGGGCCACTACAAAGAATAAGCCCTATCTGGAAAATGACCCAGGTCTCCAAACCCTGTCTTTCACCATGCCAGGTGAACCTGCCCTGCTGACTGGCTTCTAGGGGATCCCTGATACAGAGCGGAGGTGAAAGGCTGAAGTAGGATCAGGGGAAGAGGGCAACTTCATCCAAGATAGGGAAGAGATAGGAAGGGAAGAGATGAAGGGCAGGAGCAGAAGAAGAGGTAATTCCCACCTGACCACACAGACTTTCTCCATGAGGAAGGAGGTGAGAGGCAGGAGTATGTAGCTTGTGGGTGGATTTTGAGGTTAGTAGAAAGGTTGACCTTCAAGGGGTCAGACCAGGGATGTGTAAAAGAATTGCCACATCCCCGCTGAGGACCCTGGTGAGGCTGGATATCAGACATGAGTAGAGAGAATTTTCTTACTCCTCTCATCTTTTCTCCCTCCCTGGGAAACAATCGTCAAGCATTTGCAGACCCTCATAGTTAAATAAGTGAGGAAAGTAGAAACCAGGACTTTCCATCCAGACCACCAACCACTATAAGCTTCTCTTCTTCAGCAGCACCAGGTTGGGATGGGAAGAGGCCTCGGTATGTATGTGTATATGTATGTATTATTTTTAATATATTTATTTAATATATTTATTATATATTTAATATATTTATTGTCAAATTGGTTTCCAAAAACACCCAGTGCTCATCCCAACAAGCGCCCTCCTCAATGCCCATCACCCACTTTCCCCTCGCCCCCACTCCCATCAACCCTCAGTTTGTTCTCAGTATCCAAGAGTCTCTTATGGTTTCCCTCCCTCCCTCTCTGTAATTCTTTTTTTTCCCTTCCCCTCCTCCATGGTCTTCTGTTAAGCTTCTCAAGATCCACATATGAGTGAAAACATATGGTATCTTTCTCTGACTGAGTTATTTCACTTAGCATTATCCTCCAGTTCCATCCACATTGCTGCAAATGGAGGCCTCAGTTTTAAATTGAGATTGAAGTGTGGATTATCATCAACATTATAATTTCTGAAATGAGACTGAGACCAAGTGTGACCAGAACAATCATGTGACTTGTCTAAGTTTCATCCAGGGGCAGAGCAAGACCTAGCCACCCAGAATAAATTAAAGGAGCAATAAGAGGTAAAAACTAGGTTGCTTTCTGATTTTACCCCATGAGACATGCTTATTTAATACACAATATTATCTTCAACTGTTACTTAACATGCATAGATCTTGCATCTCCCACTAGATCGTAAGCTCTCAGAGGGCAGGGCCCCTGTGCTATTTATCCTTATATTGCCACCACAACCCAGCAAAGTGCCTTGTGTGTACACAGTAGGCACTGAAATGGCTGTTGCCTGCACTGCTGACCAAGAGGGATTATTCCCAGTGAGTCCACACCAGGCCATTAGTGTACTTACACCAAGCCTGGCACAGAGCAGGAGAATAACAAGTCCTGGCTGAGTTGAATTGACTCTTCTTAAAGACAGAGCCTGTGTTCAAGGAATTCTGATATAAAATGATGTTGCGGGTTACCCAGACTTAGAGTAAAAGGCACAGAGATGAAGTCGGTGTGGATGATCATGTTCTGTTTCTCTGTTCAGGCTGCTCTTGTTCTGAATTAAGGAGAAGGCTAAGACACAAGAGGAAGGTGTGATCAGACCCAGCGCATGCCCTGTGATACCATGAGTGAACAATGCAAGTGCCTCATTAGGCCTGGAACTGAGCTGAACTCATTTTTGAGTAAGGAATCCTAAAGGGCTCCTGTCTTCAAGATTATATAAAATGATCCAAGTTATGTACTTCTGAGATAATAAATTAGCTGAAGAAGCACAGAGCCCAACTCTTTAAATAAGGTAGTAGTAGATCTCAAGTAGCTCAAGAAACAAAATTTTCTACAGATGAAGGTTATGAAAAGGAGACCAAAGACCAGCTGATTCTGGTTTGGGGATGGTAACATTGGAGAATACACTCTGCCATCCATTTCATGTGACCACCTCACTCATCCTGAGTTATCTCTTTTGTTGGCATGGCCTCCATCAATGGTCACAGAGCAGGGAGGTAAAAGAGAAGATATTTGAGTATCTCCATTAAGAGGTCTAAGTGCCTGATTACTGCCTCCCTGAGATGAACTTAGCTGAAGGGAAGATGGTCAGGCATTCAGTCAAACAACAGCCAGTTACGGAACACCTTCAGTGGATGGGGAAAGATGGCTCTCCTCAGACTGAGCAACCCAAAATAAGCTAGGGAGTTTAGGGGGAGAAAGAGCATAGTTGGTGGGGTTTGTAGGATGTTCCTGAGAACATTCCTCAGCTCATTAACTCACAGCTCAGTCCCAAATCCCAGTAGAGTAAAAATACCCTTTCTCAGGGACAGAAGCCCACAAAGCTTAAGGGCTCAAGATTTCTAAGTTAGGATTTCATCAAGGGCTGGGTGACCCTTTCTTGGATACACATGGATCCCCAGGAGTCCTACAAGACTGCACAGTCTGTTACATCTAGGAAGACAGATGAGGACCGGCTCCCTGGTTTCTCATTTATCACCTGCCTCTAATTCCCTAGAGCCCAAGAAGCAGATCCTTGGCAAAGGATGCCTCCTTCGGGTGGGAACGCTTAGTTGATGTGGGGATTTTATACAAGTCTCATGTTTCCTGGACTCTTAGGAACCTCCAAGAAGATGCTGAAAATAACTCTTATTGAATTGGAAGAAGCTTGAAGTAAACACAGGACCAACCATTGTGACTTCCATGGCTGAAAAGCATGGATTTGAGAAGGGTAGTTGGAGCTCCATGCAGAGGATATGACTAGATTTAGATCTCAGCCCCTCAGTGCAGGTCTGACCTCACACAGATGCACACGCGCATGGATGCTCCCCTCTCCAAAGGTGGGGACAGGGGAACACAGAATAGCAGCACTACCGCAGGACAACCTGGTCATTATCTGACTTGTCTTTCGCTATGTTGAAATAGTTAAAAATTAATTTGAACATCAGGCTGTTCCTTATCTTTGCTCTCTAAATCTTGCACAGGCCTTTAGCAAAAAGCAGCAAAATTCTCACTTGACCTTCTGTGGGCTTGGAGATTCCTGCCTATTCTACTGGGTTCATTCATTCACATCCCAAAACCAGAACCTACAGTCAAGCTGTTAACTCCATATATTTAAAATCCACTCTACTCACCCAGGTGCACTGGCCTGTTGCTCTGGGGCCCTTGAATCCAATCCTTTAGGGTTGGCCTTGCAGTTGGAACCCACCCACCTCTCCTTCTTTCTGCCTCTGCTACTAACATAGTCCCTCCTCTATTGCCTCACAAACTATTTTAGAACAAAAGTCTTTGTCTATTCACAGACACTGTAAAAGTAACACTCATTTTAAGTTTTTTAATCTAATGTCTGTGTTTTCTGTAATTCTTATTGGTTTATCTAATCAGCGTGTCCTAGGGAGGTTTATTGTTGACGGTTTAGCTTGCCCAAGCACAATGAGCCTGCTCAGGCATTTACCCCAAGAGAATCAGCTCCTCTAAAAGAGATAATCCTCTGGGAAAATGGCAGATCTTTTGCCTCTTCTCTTCAGAGGCCTGAGGCTAAGGAGAACGTTCCATATCCCACAGCCCCTCCAGCTCTGCAAACCCCAATTCCTGACTCTTCAGAGAAGGATATGAACAAGAGAAATGAAGAAGGCATTTGAGCAAATCAAACCTTACAAGAAAAAGGTGTACTTTGTGATTTTCTGTTTTGTGCTGATTTTTGCCCTCATTTTAACTGCTTTGTAAGTAGGAAAGATATACTGAGGGAGCAATCGGTGGGAAGAGGACAAGACAGTGAGTGGGAAGTGAGGGAAAAGAAGCGGTAGTGGGGGCATGCACATGGTGTGGGGGAGGCACACAGTGTTGGAGTGAGGGCACATGGTGTTGAGGGGTGGACACACAGGGTTGGGGGGTATGGGGACACAGTGTTGGGGGATGTGGGCACACAGGGTTGGAGGTGGGCACACAGTGTTGGGGGGATGCAGGCGTGTATACAGGGTTCAGGGTGTGGACACACAGGGTTGGGCGGGTGTGCACACAGGGTTGGAGGGTGGGCACACAGGGTTGGGAGTGTGGACACAGAGGATTGGGGGGTGTACACAGGGTCGAGGGGTGTGTACACATGGTTGGGGTGTGGGCACACAGGGTTCAGATACAGACACAGCAGGTTGGGGGTGTGGGCATCCAGGGTTGGGGGTGTGGGCATCCAGGGTTGGGGGTGTGAACACAGGGCTTGGGGGTGTATACACAGGGTCGTTGGGTGTGGGCACACAGAATGGGGATGTGGGCATACAGTATTGGGGGGTGCAGGCACACAGAGTTGGCGGTTTGTGTACACATGGTTGGGGTGCAGGCACACAGGGTTGGTGGGTGTGTACACAAGGTTGGGGGTGCAGGCACATAGTGTTGGGGGCATACACAGGGTTGGGGTGCTGGCACACAGGGTTGGGGGTGGGCACACAGGGTCGGGGGGGTGTGAACATATGGTATCGGGGTGTGTACACAGGGTTAGGGTGTGGGCACACAGTGTTGGGGTGTGGGCACAGGGTTGGGCAGTGAGCACACAGCATTAGGGGGTGTGTGTACATAGGGTTGGGGTGTAGACACCCAGGGTTGGGGGGTATGAGCACACAGGGTTGGGGGGTATGGGCACACAGTGTGTGTGTGGGGGGGGATACAGGGTTGTGGTGTGGGCACACAGCAGTGAGCACACAGTTTTGGGGGTGTGGGTTGGGGGTGTGTGTACACAGGATTGGGGTATGAGTACACAGGGTTGGGATGTGGGCACATAGGGTTGGGTGTGGGTACATAGGGTGGGGGTGTGGGTACACAGGGTTTGGGTGGGGGCACACAGGGCTGGGGTGTGGGCACACAGGGTTGGAGGGTTAGCACACAGGAGGGGCGAGGAAGAGGAGCATGCTGAAATCTCCAGTGCTTAGGCATCTCTAGACACCAAGTGTTGGGCCTGGTGACACATACACCTTCCCTTATTTAACTCTCAATAGTCCTGCCAGGTAAGGATTTTCATCCCCAGATGAAATCTTGCAGATATGGAAACTGAGCCTCAGAGAGTGTAATAGTATGAGCCCATGGACTCATAGATGTAGGAGGAAGAGCCAGGGTTGGAAGCTCCATTAAAAAATGAACTCCACCCCTCTTCTTACTCAGGCCCTATTGTAGATTTACTGAAGGTCTTCAGACCCATATTTCAGGGTTTACCTTCTCTTTCAGATAGGAATTTTATCTTCTGGTATAAAGTCCTCCCTCTATTCCCAGCTCACTGAAGTTTCCCCCAATGGAAAAGCCACACATGTAGCAGACATATGGGCATACGTTTTGGAGACCATGTCTGAGCCATAATATTAACCCTACGTCCTAGTTTCTTTCCACAATCCATGGAATCAAAGACTAGCAAGACTAGGATAACAGATTCAGCTTGGTTTGTCTGACACTTTCCTGGTTTTAGCTCTGAAAGAACAACAAGCCAGGGGACCCCTCCATCTTGGGCACATCAGGATACCCTGGCCCAGAAGGTACAGTGTCCAGCCTCATGGAGTCTCTAGCACATCAGAAATTAGACAAAAGCACAAGCAGAAAAGTGCAAGGCCCCATAAAAAACGCACAAAGGGAAGGAGGGTTTCAGTAAGAAAAAAATCATATGTGTTTGGAGGACTGACTCATTTCACAAATGATCGTTGCTTGTCAGGGAGGGCCCAGGCCCTAGCTTAGGCCCTGTGTGTTAAAGAAACACTTCATGGAGAAAATGGCCTCAGAAGGACAGTGAAGGGAAAGGGTAGGGGTGGGATTTGGAACAGCAGAACAAGGGTGTATATGAGGCAGAGGGAAGAAGCTGTAAAAATAAAGACCTAACTGGTGGAAGAATGCAGTTTCCCTCGTACACAGTAAGTTTGGGGAGGAAAAGGTTTGGGCCATTCTAGGGAGAGACATAAATATCAGCAAATGTGTCTGAGCTCAAAGGAATGGGAAATGGGACTTTGTGCAAGAACGGAGTGATCGGACTCAGAGTGGATGGTAGCAGAGGGGCTAAGGCCCGTTGGGCTGTTACCACCAAGCGTTCTACTGAAACCCTTTGGTTTCCACCCACCCAGGTTTTGTTTAAATCATTTGGATATTTAGTTCAGATATTTTAGTTTTTTTATTTTAGTTTTTGTTTTTCACTTCATGCAGGAATTAGAGGGTGAGGTTCGCCCTGGGTTAGTGAGGGGACAGGAAGGTATGGGCAGATAGCTTTCCCTCCAGGATGCACAAAGGGGACAGGTTTGCAGGCTGAGGATCTTTCCAGATAAAAGAAATGGGGAGGGAACTGCCCTGGCAGCAGAGTGCTGTCCTGCTTGTGTCCAGTGTCCACCGAGAGTTCCCTGGAGCACTTGACTGTTCCTCTGTCCAGCTCTAATGCCACCTTCGCTGTCAACCAATGCACATTCTTATTTACATTTTTTTGGCTTAAAACAAAAAACGTTATTCCAAGAGTTCTTATTTACTTTGAGAGCGTTTCTGCCTTGTTGTAGAAAAACAGCCATTCGATTGCTGTGTGTGAACAAAGGGACAGGCACGGTGGACTGTGGGGCACACGCCCAAAGTGTCCCCACTGCCACTGGCTGCCACGATGCCCACTGTCTCAGAGCTGCAGAGTTTCCTACTCTACCTAATTCTCAGGTGACTCCCTCTTTTCTCCATGTTAGGAGGCAGATTCCTCAGCAAATGTGATGCAAGCATAGTCAATTGGTAGAACCCAGTTTATATCCAGAACTCTAACAGCAATGGATACTGAGAAATAAGGTTTGGGGCTTTCCAATCTGTGCAATTAGGAGAGTGAAAAGGAGGGGCGCCTGAGTGGCTCAGTCGGTTAAACATCCTACTTGATTTTGGCTCAGCTCATGATCTCACGGTTGGTGAGACAGAGTCCCAAGACAGGCTCTGTGCTGACAGCACAGGGCTTGCTTGGGATTCTCTCTTTCCCTTTCTCTCTGCCCCTCACCTGCTTGCTCTCTTTCTCTGTCTCTCCCAAAATAAATATAAACGTGAGAAAAAAATTAAATAAAAAGGAGGGCAAAAGGGATCTTAAGAGAGCCTATCCAAGGATGTACCAAAAGGTTTCTAAGTCTTTACCAATTGGTAAAGGTATATTTGGTCTTCCAATGGACTGTGTTTGTGCCATAAAATAGAACGCAAGGTAAGGGAGGTGTGAGTGAGAGGCATCCCCTCCCCTAGCTGTGCCCAAGCCTGGGTCATTCAGCCACAGGTAGGAAGCTGACTCTGCGAGAGCATGGCAGTCCCTCATGAACCACATGAACAGAGTGGGGCTGGAGGACTTTCCTGCCAAAGGGACAGGTGCTGGGTGTCAGATCCCAAAGAATCTACTGTATAGGAGTCCTCCTTACCCACGGTTTCACTTTCTGCAGTTTCAATTACCTGCAGTCATCCGTGGTCCAGAAGCAGGTGATCCTCCTTTATCAGCAGGTCAGAAGTAGCCTAACGGTATGTCACAGTGCCTACGTCTTTCACATCACTTCATCTCATCACGTGGGCCTGTTATCATCTCACAGCATCACAAGAAGAAGCGTGAGTACCATACCATAAGCTATTTTGAGAGAGAGAAAGACCACATTCATATGACTTTCATTATAGTATATTACTATAGTTGTCTTATTTTATTATTGTTGTTATTAATATCCTACTGTGCTTAATTGATAAATTAAACTTTATCATAGGTATGTTATATATAGGAAAAAACAGTATATACAGGGCCTGGTACTATCTGCAGTTCAGGCCTCCACTGGGGGTCTTGGAATATGTACCCCATGGGTAAGGGATAACTACTTGTTTTCCAGCACTGCTTTGGAATTTTTTTCCCTTTTCTTTCCTTTATTTCATTGAAAAAAAAAAGTAATTTCAGATGAACTTAGGGAGGGAAGAGAAGTAAATGTAAGAGTTCAGTTCATCTCGAACTAGAGTTTTTGATTCCTACTGAGGTTGACTTTTTTGCAGCTAATATGAAACAATTGGAGGTTTTGTGACTTGCTATTCACAGTTATGCTTATATCAGTGTGTTTCTCTTTTTTCTTATTTATGCATAATAATTATTTATCATCTATTGTAAATATTTTTCTGTATTTGTCATTTGTTATTCAATTTTGTCAGTGACCTTTCCTTCTTTTCCAGGAGGTCCAGTGCACGTGTGTGCGTGCATGTTTTAATGAGGTCAAATTTATCCATATTTTCCTTTAAGGTTTTAGTTTTGTTGCCAGTCTCAGAAACACTTTAACCACCACCAGGTTTATATACACCTATATTTCCATCTAGTTCTAAAAGCCATCTGACTTGAATTTAGTATATGGTGTAAGACAAGGATTTAACTTTATTATTGTTCCCCTGTGTTACATCACCATTTGTCAAATTATGTATCCTCCATCCACTAGTTTGAAATGCTGCTTTTATCACATCCCAAATGTTCCTGTGTGCTGAGTCTGTGCTCAGCCAACCATCCTGACAGCACGTTACACACGCAGTTACCTTTTGCTACCATCTGCTCTGCCCTCAAACCACTCTGCTCTGCATTTTGTTCCTACCATGTCACAAACATTTCTCTGGCAAAACTCATCATCAGACTCCTAATAGCCGAAGTCTGTGGATGCTTTTCAGGGCTTTTCTTGACAGGCCTCTCTGCTACCTTCGACATTGTTGAAAATTCCTTCCTTCCTGAAGTCCCTCGTCTCGAAGTGGTTTTGTTTGCCTGTTTGTTTTGGTATATTTTGGGACTTCTGATCATTAGGTATCTGCATCTTCATCTTTGCTAAATAATGACACAGTGTTTTGCAGAAGGAATGTGGTATGCATACCCCCACCAGCAGTGTGCAATGGTCTAATGGGATTATTCAAGG
Source organism: Felis catus (assembly GCF_018350175.1). Classification (NCBI taxonomy): domain Eukaryota; kingdom Metazoa; phylum Chordata; class Mammalia; order Carnivora; family Felidae; genus Felis; species Felis catus. The sequence goes on from NC_058370.1 coordinate 90,518,690, forward strand.
ACAAGCATTGGTAGAGCTGGTATGGTCCAGATCTCTTGTCCCATGGCATTTGCTCAGTTCCCCCTTTGCACATTCACCCCACAAATCTCTGTCTTGTGAACTTGAGTCCTGCTGCTGGCCTAAGCCAGCCCCATGACCATCCCCACTCTCCCCACAACACAAACCAACTGTCAGCTTTAAAGGGTCACCTTCCTAAAACTGCATTTTTGCATTTTGTTCTCTGTTCCAAAATCACCAGAGGATTTCCAGGGCAGTCAAATGAAGTCTGAGCTCCTTGGATTGGCACCCAAGGCCTTTCCTTGCCAAACTTCCTTGTTCTTCCTAACACTTATTTTCCCCCACTCTCTACAGGGGAGCACTTGAATCCAGGCAAGGAGATCCATCCTGATCTGGGATTGTAAACCAGGACAGCCACTCTGCAAGAACAATGTGGAGATAGTTAATAAGGATGAAAATACACATACCAAATTAATGAAGTTTTGGGGTGATAGGGGGGTTCATGGGGTCTGTAGCCAACAGCTAAGAAAGAATTCTTGAAGATGCCTTTGGTGCAAAAATGGTGATTTTATTAAGGCATGGGGACAGACCCATGGGCAGAAAGGGCTGCACCGGGGGTATGATGGGTAACTCATTATATACCCTCAGGTTGGGAGGGGGTGAGGGATGAAGTCTCTAAGGTACTTTGGGAACAAGGTTTCCAGGACCTTGAGGGGCTAGCTGTTGCCAGGGAAACACCACTTACTACTGTTTAATAAAACCTCAGTCATGAGACCCTTCATATGCACATCAGGAGGCTATAAGCTTGGAGTATGATTGCCAGCATATATTTTGGGGCAGTTGAGAAAAAGGAAGTAGATTTACAGGATCCCTGAGGTTGGGATAATGTAAAGCTAAGATTCTCTTTTGCCCCTAGCAAAGTGTCATCCTGAGGTAGCTGAGCTCCTAGAGGGAGGTCACTCTGCAGGTTTCAAGGACCTGTCAGTGGGCTGTAGGCAGTAAAGAAATTCAATTTTTCATTTGCCTTAGTTTCCCACATTACCATGGCAAGCACTTAAACCCCTTTGCTTTGCTCTTGGGTAGCCAGGAGTGTCCGAGCAATATCACACATATTTTCCTGGGGTGGGGGGTGCTGTTAGCCTGTATTTTGCCCTCCACTTGCCCTCCACTCCCTCATCAAAATGACTAAGCAATTTCACTTTTGTACATGTGTACCAGGCCAAGTAAACAAGGATATTTACATCGCGTAGTTTATAGGTGCTCAAACTTGGAATCAACCCAGATGTCCATCAAGAGTAGAATGGATAAGTAAGTTCCAGCCTCTGCACCCCAAGTCATTCTATATCCCCACTGACCTAGTGTCAGGGCGGATGTTTCTTTTTCAGAAAACATGTCTTCATTTAAAACAGGAGCCCAAGGGCACTTGGGTGACTCAGTCAGTTGAGTGTCCAACTTTGGCTCAGGTCATAATCCCACATTCATGAGTTCGAGCCCTGCATCTGGCTCACTGATGTCATCGTACAGCCTGCTTCAAATCCTCTGTCCCCCTTTCTCTCTGCCCCTACCCCACTCAGGTTCTCTCAAAACTACATTTAAAAAAAAAAAAAAAAAAACAGGACTCCAACTACCTACTTTATAAAATAGTCAGGATTTTTTCCCACTGAAAAATGAATTTCCTATATCACTGTGTAAATATATAGGAAAACTCTAACAAGTTGTGGTCAACTACTTGTGTTTTATCATTGTATTAAGCATCTAAGTGCTCTTTTTCTTCTTTAATCCATTTTAAAAAGTTAATTTACAGTAAAATCCATTCTCTTCTGGCAGTCAGTTCCATGAGTGTTAACAAATATTTACAGCATTTTTTTTAACAAAGGAGTGTCCATATGGGTCTAAAGTAATTTATCTTAGATTTTGTCCACTGAGACTTTGGAAAACAAAGTTTGATTTCACAATTTGGTAGGCAAGCTGTATTTACTCCACAAGTTCACAAAACTTGAGTTTCACCTATTGGTCCTTGCTCAATTGTTTGCATAGGTTCTCACCATCTTCTAGAACAGCCAGTCCTGGGCTAGCTCTTTCCATTAAGATTAGAAGGGAAAACAGGCCTGGCTTTCAACTCTCTACAGAAACTTGACAAGCCATTGCTGCAGGTGAAGGACCCAGCCAAGGGTCTTCTAAACCAGGTGTTCTCAGCTGCTAAGTACCTAGGTGATCTAAGACTCCAGGAGAGGGTCTTCCATATCTGAGCTACCTTGTCATCTAGAAAGTGTCAAGATTTGATAACCTAGTGAACACTTGTCCTCTCACTTCTCCAAGAAAGGCAAGGAAACTTGGACCCTCAGTAGTCATACAGTTTTCACAGTACATTAAATCAACTAAGCTAACTGTTTAACCATAAGTCTACCATTCCATTTGTTTTGATATGATGCAAAAAAAAAAGTTTTTAAATTTTTCATTGATTGAAACCTAGAAATACCTGCATGTCATCCCGTCAAGAGACCAACTACTACCTCACCAATATTTTACCCCTCCCTACCCCAGTTGTTTTGACATTGTTTCTTCAACTGATGACTTCAAAAATGGGATGCTAAGCCTCCCAAGGCCATGGGATGCTGGCTTTGATGGCCAGCCCCTCTGGTGGGGTAGGAATTAACATATCTTACAAGTTTCCAGGTGGTGCTGGTGCTGGTGGCCAGAGAATCATACTTTGAGAATCACAGCTGTGATTTATAGGAAAAGCTAACAATTTATAGGAAATGTGAAAGGCAAAGGAACCTATTAACACCATGAGAATGTATTTTAAATTCAGACTCTGAGAAATAGTTCCTTTGACAAATAAATTATATGGAAAAATCAAGTAATAAAGAACCTAGAGAGGCACCTGGGTGGCTCAGTCAGTTGAGCATCTGACTCTTGATTTCAGCTCAGGTCATGATCTCACGGTTTTGTGGGTTGGAGCCCGGTGTCAGGCTCTCACAGTGTGGAGCCTGCTTGAGATTCTCTCTCTCTCTCTCTCTCTCTCTCTCTCTCTCTCTCTCTCTCTCTCTGTCTCTCTCTCTCTGCCCCTCCCCTGCTCACACTCTGTCTCTCTCAAAATAAATAAACTTAAAAAAAAAAAAGAAATTAAGAACCTAGAGATTAAAAGAGATTTAACAGGCATGGAGAGCAGGGCCAATATAGCAGCAAGGTGGAAATACAAGACTTGACCTGTGTATGAAGCTAGATGTCAACGTCTACCAGATTTTGCCCAGGGCCTCCTACAGCAGGTACAGGCTGGAATTTGGGCCGGCCTGCTTAGACTGGGCACCTCCAAATCACTTCAAAATGAAAGGTTGCCTATCAACTCAAGTATAAAATATCACAGGAGCTCCTTGCTTGGGGACCAACAAAAAACAGTATCTTACCATTGATGAGGAGGTAGGGGCAGATTCCAGCCTCTACTGTGTTCCAGGACTACACTGGGCATAGTGCTTTCATTGACATTTACTTCATAGATCAGGGTGATGCCTTTGACTTTAACATCCTTCTGCAAAATCACCTCAAGTAGGTAAAGCAAGTATCTAAGATGTCCAAAGAATCTCAAGAACTAGACATTCATCCCAAATTGGATCTGGGCTTCAAGGAAGGACAGATCACCAAGTTGAGTAATAGTAACATTGCAACCAAGAGATGATATGTTTCTAAGCCCGGGACTACTAAACTTAGGCACTGGGAGTTTAAGTTTACCCCTAGCCCCACCTGGAGGCAAAGTCACTATTTCCCCCTCCATCCTCAGAGGTTGCCACGAGCAGTCATGTTGCCCCCACCACCCATTCCAAATCTAACCATGGAGGCAGTGACATAGATATCCTAGGCTTCTCCCATTCTTGTCATAACACCAGCTCCAGTCTCTGAGAAATGACTTGGAGAGACTTTGGCACTGCTTCCAGCTCTGTTCCAAACCTGGCACCACAGCCATCCAACTAAGTCCAGGACTGAAGAGCCTTGGCAGAACACCAAGAACAGACTTGAAGAATAAAAATGACCTTGAGAAGATAGGATAGAAAACCCCGTGTTTGATGAAGAAAATGGCGGAGGTACAGAGAAGACTTTTTCTAAAGAATTGCAATATGTAATGCATTTGTTTGGTGGATGATCAGAATACTTTTTTTTTAATGTTTATTTATTTTTGAGAGAGAGAGAATCCCAAGCAGGTTCCACACTGTCAGTGCCAAGACCCATACGGGGCTCCATCTCACAAACTGTGAGATCACGACCAGAGCCAAAGTCAAGAGTCAGACACTCAACCAACTGAGCCACCCAGGTACCCCGGATGATTGGAATACTTACACTAAGACAGTGCATATTCTTGAAGACATTGCCATAGAGCTCATTCTGAAACGACGCACAAGGGAATGTCAAATGAAAGACAAGGTAAGTACAAGTTGAGGATTCATCTTTTTGATTTGAAAGGACCCAGGGAAGTTTGCTAAGGTTACTCGTGATTACTGTGAATGAAAATTTGAAACGAGCTGAAAAATAATTTGACAAAGCCTACTATGGATCTTGACACTTTTTGTAATTTATGAAGCTTCAGTGTCTTGTGTGGAAACCATATATAATAACTGAATATTTTCTACAGTAAGATCCGTGTAATTGAAAGATGGAGAGACAAAATTTTCATGTCTTCAATTTTAGAGTGATATTTGAGATTTTAATTGCCTGCTTTGATAATACCATACTTGAATTACTCATTGGGTTTTAATGACCACACAAAAGTTAAATTATCTTGCAAACCACACAGTTCCTTCTGACTTTTGACTATCTAAATGATGAAGTAGTACTTATATTAGATGACTTTGTGCCATTGTAAGCTATACTATAGCTATTTATTTTTATTTTTTAAGTGATTTATTTTTGATAGAGGAAGAACAAGCAGGGGAGGGACAGAGAGAGGGGGACAGAGGATCTGAAGCAGGCTCTGTGCTGACAGCAGAGACCCCACGTGGGGCTCAAACTCACAAACCTTGAGATCATGACCTGAGCTGAAATCACTTAACTGACTGAGCCCCTACTATAACTATTTAATGTTATCATATATTATATATAAATATGTAACTATTTAACCAGCTGCCCCTACTATAGCTATTTAATATGTGAAATCTAAATGTCACCTTTACCCTGTGATACCTGAACCCAAGTTCCTAGACAACAGTAATCTAACAGATTATTAAGGATACTAAATGTTTTAATCACTATAATGTACACCTGCAACTAATATCTAACTGGGATTTAAATAAAAAATTTAACAAAAGATAGTAAACTGGTTTGTGTTTCTCATAAGTAGATGATATGGGAATATAGTCTTTTGTACTACTGTTTATCTGCCTTAAAAGATAATTTTCTTCAGGGACACCTGGGTGGCTCAGTTGGTTAAGCATCTAATGCACTGGGTGTGGAGCCTGCTTGGGATTCTCTCTCCCCCTCCCTGACTCACACACATGCTCGCTCACTCTCTCTCTCAAAATAAATAAACTTTCAAAAAAAAAAAAAAAAAGATAATTTCCTTCCATGTCCTTTTCTTTTCTTTTTTTTTTTTTTTCAACGTTTATTTATTTTTGGGACAGAGAGAGACAGAGCATGAACGGGGGAGGGGCGGAGAGAGAGGGAGACACAGAATCGGAAACAGGCTCCAGGCTGTGAGCCATCAGCCCAGAGCCTGACGCGGGACTCGAACTCACGGACTGCGAGATCGTGACCTGGCTGAAGTCGGACGCTTAGCCGACTGCGCCACCCAGGCGCCCCTCCATGTCCTTTTCTTTAGATAGCAAGTGATTTTGGGGAGAAACTAAATTTCACGTGAATGCTTGTGTTGGAAGGCTTTTTTGACTTAAAAGCTCTGGGGCTTAGACAATAATATTTGTCAAGTTGTAGAACTCATTTTCCTGGATCAGATTAAAGCTTCTAAAATACATGTTTTTAGCAGTAGTTGGAATGGAATTGCTTAAAATGCTGATGCCAGAATAAGCATTTGGGGTAGTGTTTTATTAACATATTTGTTAGCACTTGTTGATTGTGAAAATGTGTACTTGATTAAAATCAAATATGGTTTATGGAAACCACTTCCTCAACTTCCTGTAGTTCAGGATATACATATTTTGTGTGTGTTTAGGTATTAAATTATTATTACACTCAAAATAAGGATTGAAATTACATTTAAAGAGATCAGTGAATATCACTATTTGTGAAATTGAGCATTTTGTGTGTTTATAAACAGTATAAACCAATAATTGGGAAATTCTACTTTCTTAACCTATTAATACTAGGAATAAAATATGAAAAATTAAACAAACAAAAAAAGGACTCATGACTCTGGAGACACAAATCTTTAAATTGGAAACCCTTCTCTGTCCCAGAACTAAAACTACTGGACAGTCTTTTTCTTAACTTTACCATTGCAAGCTGGTTTATGTAATTTGATATCATACTTGTTATGTTACTTGCTATGTATCTGCTGTCTCCTGCTCACTAACAAGGCGAGAATAGTGGGACTTACCATACCTGTGGCTTACTGTGAACGGCTCGGCAGCCCAGGGAGAAGTGACTCGAACGCCTATAAAATTCTCCACCTTCTAAATTCAAATTTTTTCAGTCATCTCAGACCCTCATATACCTCTTTGTGAAGTCCTATTTAGCAATTTCAGGAGACAAAAAATCTCTGCATTTCTTTCTCCCCTAAGCCAATTCTCTGAAAGTGGATAGAATGACCTGAGTGCTTATAAATCCAGAACTTGGGCAGGGATAGGGATGAAGAAAGTTAACCTTTCTTGACGCTGCTCTGTATCCTTCTTTACGCTGCTCTGTATCCTTCATCCTGCTGCATCTGCTGCATCCAGTGCTGACCGCAGCTCCATCACCTTCTTTACATTCACATGTCCCTTCCTATGGTAAAAGGTGGCAGCAATGGCATCTCCACTATCCTCTGTCGGTTGAAAAGCACAACATCTTTGGCCAGTAGGTATGGCTTGGTTGAAGGAAGTTCAAGGGGCTTCTCAGTTATATTCTACGGAAGTGTTTGTTTTCTTGTAGCCCCATCCTGTTGTCGCATGTGAAGCAAAGCTTCACTTGGTATTGGCCCCATCGTTCAATCAAAAGTCATGGGTTTGGAGTTTCTAACCTAACCTGTGGAGCAGAGAGTTCGAAAGCACTCAGCTCATGATCAATACCCACGTTGCCATACTGCCTGGGTATCTGGTCCCTTTCTGTAAACATTTTTTGGTGAATCTTGCAGTTCTTCAGTAGAAATATGTTACAGCATCATTTATAAAGTTGAAGGGCCATAGCTCCAGCTAATTGACAGGCTTCCCAAAGCGAAGGCTCTACTACCCAACACCTAGAGAACTTCAAAAGCAGGTTGCTGTCCCACCACTTTTCCTTCCCTCTGCCCCCTTTCCGTGTACAGTGCTGTGAGGAGGTTGTTCCTTCTCAGATGAATGGGGCCCATCAATTTGGTTAAAGGACAATCTGAAGATTGTCTGTTAAGGGGAGGGTGGGGTTGGAAGATATAATTTCTTAACACTTACCTGGATGCCCTTATGGACTAAATGTGTTCCTCAAAATCCATGCTGATATCTAATCCTTAATGTGACAGTATTTGGAGGTAGGGTCTGTGGGAGGTGATTAGGTCATGAGTGTGGAGCATCATGAACAGGACTAGTGCCCTCCTAAGAGGCCACAGAGTTTACTTACTTTCTGCCAGGTAAGGGTCTGAGAAGTCAGCTGCCTGCAACCAGAAGAGCACCTTCTCCAGAACCTCGTTCTGCTGGCACCCTGATCTCAGACTCCCAGCCTCCAGAACTGAGCGAGATCAATGTTTGTGGCCAATAAACCATCCCATCCATGGTATTTTGCTCCAGCAGCCCAGGTGAAGACTGAGGCTAGCAATCTGAATGGAGGAAATCCTTATATTTAGTTTCAACGTCTATGCTCTCTTGACTCTGCTTCTTTCTCTCTTCCCAACTTTGGGTCCATTTTGATTTCGTTGTACTCCCCTTCCGGCAGCTCTATGCTTGCAGAGCCATGGCAGGACATCTTTAAATTAACATTTTAAATAGAAAACAGGGGCACCTAGTTCGCTAAGTCAGTCGGGCATTCAGTTTTTGATTTCGTCTCAGGTCATGATCTTGCGGTTCATGAGATGGGAGCCCCATGCTGGGCTCTGTGCTAACAGTGCGGAGCCTGCTTGGGATTCTGTCCCTCTCTTCCTCTCTCTTCCTGCCCCTCCCCCACTCACACATGCACGCTCGCGCGCTCTCTCTCTCTCTCAAAAGAAAAAAAAGAGAAAAAAGCCTAAAAGGAAACTCTCCACAATCATTAGTGACTAAGTACTGGGAACCTATGTTCTCAATCTTCCTCCATGTTACGTTGTTTGTGTTCTCAAGATGATAATACGTGTATAAATTGCTGACACATTAAAAATAAAGTTTAAAGTATATACATATAAAGCATATATAGGTGCAATAATGGTAATTTAGAGTAAGGGACTCAAGAGACAACTATTTGTAGTGTGCTGTCTTTCCCTTGAACCTTACCCAAATATACATGCTATAAAACAAAACATTTATGATACAATCAGGGAAATTTGAACACTGGATATTTGATGAAGTACAGTTTTGGGGCACAATAATGGTATTGTAGTTTCTTTTTTTAAAAAGAACTATCTTTTAGGGATACTAAAATACTTTGAAATGAAATGGTAAGATGATGCCCAGGGTTTGCTTCAAAACAATCTGGGGGGAAAGAAGAGTGAAGGAGTGTAGAGGAAATAAGAATGGTCATGAAATGGTAAATACAGGCAAATGGAGATTCATTATACCCTATGCTCTTCATTTGAATGTTAAAATTTCCCATAATAAAAAGTAACAAAACAAAACACAGAGTGACAGACATATATTTACTCCGACACCAGTTATTTAAACAAGACGAGTCCAGGTCTCACTCCCAAACTCCCCAGGCTTCCGAAGAGGAATGGAAGCCAAACGTCCCAGGCCACCCCTTTGAGCACCTCAGCAGTAATGGCCATCTGTCCCTGGGAGCAGCAGTGCCAGTCTCAGCTTGCACATGTGGTAAAGATGAAAGAAGCCTGGATGAACGACATGTTTCTCAACATACATATTGGAGAGAACTACATGGATCACAACACCCACAGGAAGGTAGGAGGAACCCTCACCCTCAGGTCCCATGTTCTCCAGGTGCCCTGGGCCTACTTGACAGGGGTAAAGTTATTCCATCCTCTGAAGCTGCCCCAGTTGGGCACCTGGAGCTGTGGAGCACACGTGCTCTTGGTTCACTTTCAGCTCCAAGGCTGGGTAGGGCACAGTCGGCTCTGGGGCCTTGCACGTTTCCTAGGATTAGCCAGCAGAGACTCAAGTCTCCGTACTGCCTCCATTCCTGCTCCCCACTGTGGGGTAGCACAGACAATGGGAACCAAGCGAGCAAATTCAAATTGGGGTGGGGAGGGAGAATGCCACCAACCTTTGATTCTCCTTCAGTCTTGGCCTGCTAAGAGTAGGAGGAAACAGTACCTGGACGGCAGAAAGTAAGATGGTAACAGACCATGAAAACAAGCTAAAAAGCTGAGCGCCAAGGACTGCCTATCCCTTGGGACCCAAAATATGATTATTTGTGTCATAAATGTATGTCTTAGGAACATGGCTACTTGTATTTCATTTATTCAGTTTCAGCCTCTCCCAAATATCCTTTTTTATTGAGTACCTGTGTCAAACATGGTATCTCATTTAATCTTCCCCTAGAAATTACCTGTGGAAGGAATACCACCTGAGGAAGGTGCTATTAGCCTCAGTACAGATACAGAAACTGAAAAGAAGAGCTTAAGCAACTTGCCCAAATTCACACAGCTTATAAGAGGAAGAGCTGGGATATGAGCCTTATTCTTACTTCACAAAGCTGCTATGTTGGGGAAATTGATGTTGACCCTAGGAATCTGCCCAAGAAAACCCCAAAAAGAGAGGGGTTCCTAGGTGACAAAATTGAGACTGTTTATACCCTGCCCCTGCCAATCGCCAGCCAGTCTGCCTGGTTCTCATGGCACAACTGGGAGTTGAGTGGATGCATCAAAGGAGGTTCTTCCCATGCTGTGCTCCATCCTTGGTACGGGGTGCCTCATTAGGCTTCTCTACCCCATCATCACATCCCAGTTTCCAGAAACTTCTTGGGCCCCATGAGGAGCTCCCATTACCATCTGTAGTGATGCTTGCCTCAGCTTCCACGATTGAACACTGGGACACAGTGCACACACGCTGCTCTCTCCCCTTTCTTGCCACCATGCCCCAGTTTCTGCTCCCTCTATCCCACCAAGACTGCTCTGGTCAGCTCATCAGGCATCTGAGAATCAGGTGCTACTTTCCAGAATGCAGCCCACAGGACCTCTGAGCTGTATCAGAGCCTGCTGACTACCTCTCCTCCTTGGCCTTGTGACACTTCTTCTGGGGACCTTTCTCCAATGGATGCTCCCTTGAGCTCCACTGCAGGCTCTGTAACACTCAGGACTGCCCTGGGCTCTTGCCTCCCCCTGCCCTGGACACTCTCCTCGGGTGACTTGAGGCCTCACCTGATTTCCAGGCCTTCAGTTGCTTGCTCTGCCTTGACCAAGTCCTTTGGGCCAGTGCCTTTCTGCTCACCTCACTACTTCAGGACTTGGATGGCGGCAGGGCATGGGATCCGGCTTTCCTGGTGGCCAAGTAATGCAATCCCAGCAAGTGAGGGAGGGAAAACTTGGAGCAACAAAAGAACACAGGAGGAAGAGGAGGTGAATCTGCTCTCCATCCTTCCATCAATCCCAATGGAATGTTCCAGCTGGGCACAGTGTTTCTCAACAGTCTATCCAGAGACGGTACACACAGGCAAGGAGTTAGCTGTGTCTTTGTGAAGCAGCGGCCAACTCCTAAAAACATACCTCATTTCTTTTTCTTCCCTGCCTAGCTTCCCTCAATCCTCTTCCTCCATCTCAGTGCTTGGAGATTGCAGCTGCCTTAAGCACTAGCACTTCAGCTTTGCCTCCGGCTCGATTTTCTGAGGAACCTGAACTAAGACACTACACCTCATCCAAATCTCCAACCACCAATGACACAGCTCGTTCCCCTACCTGTATCTCCAACCTAGACTTCCCTAAGCTCCAGACCCAGCTGGCTCCAACTGCCAATGGCCATCTGCACTCGGGCATTCTCACAAGCACCTCAAACTCATTTTCAAAATGAAACTCACAGTTCTCTTCCCCAAACATGTACTCTTCTCCTGTATTTGGGGGGATGAAGAAATAAAAGACATCTTGTTGGAACTCTCAGTTTGTCTAAAGTGAGCGACAGATGGGTTAACTAACGATTACAATGGAAAGAGAGGCTTCCTGGCATAAAGCAGTGTTGCAGGTGTGTGTGCTGGGGAAGAGAAGAAAGCCTGCCTTGCACCAGGCACGGTGCTAGAAGCCCATGTGCATTATCTCATTTAGCCTTCACAGCAACCCTGTGATTCAGAAACAGACTAAAGATTAGAAACCTTGCCAAGTAACAAAACAACTAAATCCAAGCACACCTGGAAAAAAGGTTCATATTCTCTGCTCTGTCCAGAAGAGGAGCACCTAAAAAGCAACAGGAATTGGAGATTCCCTAAGGTGGCAATGTCAGAGTGGTCTTAATACATGAACAGGATGTCAGCTGAGGCGGGATGGGGGCAGGGAGGTGGAGCAGAGGGCAGGAGGGGGCTAGCATTCTGAGCAGTGGAAAGGAGTCTGAGAGAGCACAGGGTGGCAAAGAAACGGTAGGGATTCACTAAGGCTAGACCACAAGGCACATGTGGACAAGTAGACCCACAAGAGGATGGAGAGGTGGGCAGGACCCAAATCATAGACAGCCTATTCTAGTAGGTGTGCTATTCTAGTGAATTCAAATTTTATACTCTAGATACTTAGAGAAACTATTTCAGGGTTTTATCTAAACTTTACATTTTAGTTGGAAGAATCATTTCAGGATTTAAAGCAAGGAATAACATGGCCCAGTTTGCATCTGGAAAGGTCCCTCTGCCGTCAACAGGAACTGGTTGAGAGACACATGGAGGTTGGGTAGCTGAGCCTAAGTCCCAGCTCTCCTAACTGAAGATGAACTTAGGTGCCAAGCCCTTGGTCCAGCCCTTTCTCCCTTGTTCACAGTAACTTACTGCACGTGAACATTCTATCGGTCTCTCAAATTCGGCACAGCCAAAGCCTCCTCAGCATCCCTTCTTCTCCACTCCCACTCTGAGCTGAAAGGCCCAAGTCCCACTCCCAACAACACACAGAAAGCACTGAAGCAGAAGTTGCTTTAATCAAGGGGTGAAGTCCTCTATCAGGGGGACCTCACTGAACCTTTGGTGGTGGGGTCTCAGCCTACCCCCCACATGCCCTGAGGCCCCTCAGGAAGGAGGGAGCAGCTGAACAGCAAATTCTGGCAGAGGCCAGGGAATGGAAATAGGGGAACCCAAGTCGAGGGGCAGGAGCAGGGCACTGACTGGCAGAAGTGAAGCTGAGTAGGGCAGGAACAGCTGTACACACACGGTTCTACAATGGGGACTGAGGTGGCTGTGCATCAGGCAGAGTGGCACCAGGAGGGCTGAGGGTAGAAGTGGATGGGGCAAGGGGTGGGTGTGGGAGAGGAGAAGGAGCACTTAGGAGATGAGGCGACCATGAAGCTGGTGCAGCTGCTCCTGGGTCAGCACCAGCCGGTGTCGCTGTCCAAGGCCAGCTGCGCACGAGAAGGTCACTTTGCCCATGTAGACAGTGTCGTCCTGCTGCTCCTCCTTGGCCTGGCAGTTGGCAAGGGGAAGAGGTCACCTGAGCTGTGTGCCACTCACAAGGCCTCTGAGCATGGAGACTAAGGCAGTCCCTGCGAGATAGGCTTTGAGGATCCTAAACTATGGTGACCACATATTTCAAATCAGAATTGAGGTACATAGTCTGACAAGGGAGTTTTGAGTCTCTCCTGGGGTCAAAAATCATAGATGTTTAACTGCTAAAATACTGAATTTCTGGAAGCACTGCAAGCACTCTTGAGTCCCTTATAAGTAAGACTTGGACAGGCAACTCAGGATGTGCAGTTGTTGGACCTGAGACCCCAAAGCCCTCTTCATGTTCTGGAGGAGAGGGGAAGGACCCGCGTGAGCCCTCAATACTGCCCATCCTCCCCCCGATGTTCCCTCTTACCCTGAGGAAGGCTGATGAAGGGAAAGTGGCAAAGTCAGTGGGGACCGTGGCTCCAGGGCGCTGAGATACGGTCTCCTTAAGGACCTCATCCTGGCAAGGAGTGGAACAAGGGTTCATTTAGGGGACCCCCACAGGCTAGCCCAGTATCTCCCTGGCTTCACAGGGACACTAATATCAGGGGGCAGGGACCTGGTCCTCTCTGTCATCATACTTTTGCTCTCACCTCCAACCCCATCCCTATCCAATATCCTTACTTTACAGATCCTTATCCTTTAAGGTCCAACTCAGATTCTACGGCCCCTGGGAAGCCATCCGCAACCATTCTACCCCACAGTGATTTCAGCACTGAAGAAGCTGCACCCAAACCACACACTCTCAAGATGATCCTAGCTCAACCCATTTTGTTGATGAGAATCTGTCTTCTGTCTGCACTGGGACAGTGAGCTTCCAAAGCAGGAACCCCACCTTGCCCTCTACCTCTTCTCACAGGGCTGGGCTCAAAGGAAATATGGGAGTGCCTGTGGAAACAAATGTGCTAAGGATTCCACCAGGGAACACTATGAAGCAAACTCTGTAGACTGAGGAAGGGCAGGGTCTGAGCTAACCTTGAGTTTCTCGATGGTGTCACTTAAGGACTTGAGCTGAGCCACCTGCTCCAGGAGCTGGGCCGACGGGCTCTTGGCAGCTGTGGGGAGGGAAGGCTAGTGAGGCCCACCAAGGCCCAAGCAGGCAGCTATACTGGATTAAGAGTCAGAAAGTGAAGATACTAGACCTTCTCATGGAACAGGTACGTAATGGGTGAATCAAGCAAATTGAACACTGAGGCCAAAAAGCAATGCCAGGAAGAGCCTCTACAGTATGGCAGCTGCCTGGGTAGGGGTTACATCCCTGGGGCAAAGGGAGGGGGTATATTATTAATCTCAGGGGTTGGTGGCTCCATACCAGGGCTGGTACGAGTGATATCTACTACGTGGGTGTGCGTGCTCAGTTGATTCAACGTCTCCAACAGCTGGCTGGTCTTACGATACAGCGCTCCAGCTGTTAGCTCACTATCAGGGCCCTCATGGGGTGAGAGCTTTGCCACATGCAGGGGGGGCAGGGCTGCTAAGGACGCCTTCATCTGGGCTCCCTGTGAAGGAAAGAAGAGGAATGGCAGTGAGAGGTGACAGAAGGCCCTGCCATCTATCATCAATGGGGCAGGGGGGGCTCCACCTGCACCCCAGTCCTCCTTGTGAACAACTCACCTTGAGGATGCTATTCTCATGCTGTAGCTGGGAGATATGCAGCCTCATGGCAGAGATCTGCTGCAGCAGCAGGGGTGAATCCTTCACCAGCCCAGGGCCTGCAACAGACCCTGGTGCCTGCCCGGGGGTGCCTCCTGTGTGTACCAAGACAAATGCCATCAGCTCCAAGTGGAGAGGGCTGAAGATGGGCCCCATCTCCACTCAACCCCTCTCCTTATCCACTCCCACCTCCAGTCCTGCTTGCTCCCAATGGGGGAGCCTTATCCTGCTCCCCCAGGCTGGTAACCCTCACCAGGGTGGGTTCCCACAGCCCCGGTAACCCCCCACCAGGGCGGGTCTCTACCTCGCTGCTGTTCTTCTGTGATCGGAATAGCCCATGGGGGAGCAGGAAGAGAGGAGAGAGGAGTTAGACAATTTGGGGCTAAGAGGTCACACCAGAGGAATGCTGGTCACAACCTACAGGGAAACCCTAATCACTCCTCCTCTAATAAGACCCTGCCTCTGCCCTCTGCATCTGGGGTACGAGCAAATATGTGTGAAGGAAAGCTAAGAAAGAGGAATAAGGCCATGAGACAGGGTGCAGAGCATAAGGAAGAACAGCAGTGGGGGTGTGCATGGAGGAAGCACTTGGGGCATGTGGCGTTCCAGCCTCTCTGCCTCATATTCCATCTCCAAGAAGGGCAGAGGGGATGCTCCCAAGACCCTGAGATGTCTGCACCCTTGTTTCCCGCAGTAGAAAAGCTGAAGTTGAAGATGCAGCCACATTCCTGCTCCTTGGGTTCCCCACTGTTCTGAGGCGAAAGACACTCTTTTTGGTGGGAAATTTTCTAAGTCTGAACCGGTATCTGTTTAAAAAGCCTGTGCTAAAACAACACAACGTGGTAACTTCTGGAGACCCCTTCCCCAAAGAACAGGAGCCCACTGTACCACAGGAGTCCAAAGTCAACAAGGTACTTGGTCACCTCCCAAGATCAAGAGGCACCAGTGAGGGGAGCTTTGATGAGAACAAGACCCTAGGTGAGACCAGGTGACAAGACAGGCATAGCAGGGGAGCTCTAGAGATCTTGAGGGCTTTAGGGCAAGAAGTCTGTCTTTTGGAGGTAAGAAACTGAAAAACTATAGAGCAGATGAGAACTAACATGGCAGTAGCCACCTCCATGATCCAGGAAAACTGGGGAGCCTGGGCCCAATAACCAGAAAAACTCCAGGTAAGGAGCCCTGACCACACTGGAGACCAGGCAGAGGTCAGTACACAAGCCCCAAGTGGGAGAAGTCAGCAACAGGACAGACAACCACACCATGGAGTAAAGGCATGTGAATTCAGTAGGGGGAAACGCAAAGTGTAAGCAGAGAAGCAATCAAGTGCAGGAACCAGGCATGGCTGGATACAGCAGCAGAGTTAGCCCAATCTGCTGCAGGCTGACGACCCTCTGGGATATAGGGCTGGGACAGAAAGGCCAGACTGCAGGTCCAAAAGGGACATATGCTAGAGTCTAACTGTTATGGTAATTCTGAGGTCCACTGACAAGTTGGTAATGCCCCACCTTGATCAGCGCTGGGGGAGCGGGGGGAACCTCTGCACATATCTTCAGGAGAAGTAAAAACTTGGTGAAAAACTGCCAGAGTGAAACTGGGAGAGCACATTCCTAGCTGAACGTCCAGTAAGAGGTGGGTAGAAGTCAAACTGAGGCCAAGGACAGGAGGGAGACCATTCAATCTCCTCTGCGCCAATGGTGCCTGTCCCACTGCACTCACCACCAGCAATGCCAGAGACCAGGGTAGCAATACCCGAGGGAGGGGGCCCCCGGAGCCCCTCAATCGTGCGCTTCGACTGGCTGTTCAGCCGCTGCTTTAGCTCTGCCTTCTCTGCCTCTAGCTGGTCAATGTCAGCCTGGAGTGCATCCATCGTCTCCTCAAACTCTCTGTGAAAAAGAAATCCGGGCTTGGGCAATGCCCTTTCCCCAGAGCCCCGTCCCCATTTCTCAGTCCAGACAGGTCCTTGGAGTAGCCCTGCTGGTGAGGAGCCAGGAGCAGCACATGATATGACTGGGGTGACACAATGGTGTTGACAGTGGGGAAAGGAGATGGCATCTGCTCCCCTGGGGAGAGTCTCACTCTGATAGGGCCTGGATAGGGGGATGAGTTAGGAGGGAGACTGGCTGGCAGGGTGGAGGGGTGGAATAAGCAGGGGCCCAGGGAAGGTGCCTGACTTCTCCTTCTTCCGCAGCAGTGCCTGGGTCTCCTCCAGGCGGGTCTGGACTTTCTCGATGCGCTCATCTGCATCCTTGGCAGCACTGTCCAGCTTCTTCTCCAAGAGGCTTAGCCGCACGTTGGCCTCACTTAGTTCCTCCCCCTGGCGAAGGTCAGAGTGTCCAGTTCCCTTACACCCTCCTTTACATCCTCCCAGGGCCCCCAGGGACCTGTGACAGAGCACCAACCAGAAAGCTCCTAAAGGCCCACAGCTGTTCCCCACACTGATCACAGGTGCCCTCAACCCTCAACCCTCAACCAGTCTCAGCCCCAGGAGATCCCCAACACTCAGTGCTGACCTGTACCTCAGCATATTTCCCAGCCCCCTAGCTCCTGAGCCTACCCTACACCCTCACCTTGATTTTGAGTGACTTCTTCAACTCCTTGATAACTGTCTCTCTATCTTCAAGCTTCAAGCCCAGGCCTTCAGCATCAGTGATCTCTGCACGAAGGGCTGCAGCCCGCAGCTCAACTGGGGGAGGCTAGGGGTCAAGCGAGAGCAGAGGGAGGGGTAGTGAGAGGAGGTCACCAATATTCTCCTTCCAGAGAGAGCTGGGCACAGGGAAAACCTTGCCTTCTAAGCAGGGCGGTGCCCTCTGGATTCCCCGCTCCCGCCTCCCAGTCCTTCCACAACCAGCAGCAGCTCTGCCAAGTCCTGTTCCCCTGAGCCCCTGAAGCCCCTCCACAGAGCTCCCCACCCACCTTGCTGGGGGGCCGCTCTGCATCATACTCTCCCTCCTGCATGGCTGTGGCCAGTTTATTCATGGTACTGATGAGGATGTTGCTCGACTGGCGCAGACACTCATAGGGGCTGCTGGAGGGGGTCCCGTAGATCTACAGGAGCCGAGGGCAGTAGTGAAAATCCCACACTGGCCATATCACTCCCCCACCATGTCTGCCCTGCCGTCCAGGCCTACCTGCTCGCTTGCTTTGAAAGCCAGCTCCTCCAGGGCAGCCACAGGCAGTCCCTCGTTCTCTGCCAGTGGGGCAATGAGCTGGGCGGCAGCAGCTGCCACCTCCTGCAGCACAGCCACCACCCACGTCAAGTGTTTCCTGCAGTCTAGGAGTGTGTCGGACACCTGTGCAACAGCCCAGAGTCAGGAGCCCACCCGGAGTCCAGCACCACAGTTCCCAGTTACCTTAAAACCATTCTTGTTCCCTGACCAGATCCAGATCTTGACACTCTTAAGCCCTTCCTGGTTCTACTCAGCTTCCTTTCCTTCCCCCCATCGCTGCCCTAAACCTGTGGTCCAAAGGCCAGTGCAGCTGGGATCCCAGGAGCATCTGTCCCTGGCATTCGCCTTCGGATCTTCTTGCAGAACTGGCGGATGTCACTACATGATGTTTCCAGGTCCCGGAGCAGGAGGGCAATATCTGAAGCCTCCTGTCCACCCTACTCAGAGAATATGAAACAGACGGGGAACCAAGTCAACATTAGGGCTGGAGGTGAGGAGGCGGGGGTTAACAAGGAGGAGGAGGTCCAAGAGATCGAGCTGTGCTCTCACCTGCAAGAAGGCACGCAGCCGTCCCACCTCTACGCTCATGCAGTCAAGGGCACTCTGGGTGAACTGTAAGGATAGATGCATGTGGTTGTCAGCCACATGCATGGGGTTGTCAGCCCCCAACAGGGTGCAGCCCTTCTGCACCATCACCATCCATCTCTAAGAAGTCCCCACCCTCCACTGACCCCCATAAAGATGTTCGTTCTCTGGCTTCCCTGATCTGACCTTGTTCCAGTCTTATGTGACACCTCTTGAGGGCCCAGATCTCTTGATCTGATGTCCTCCATTTCTGATATCTACAGGGGGCTCAACCACTGGCCCCAAACCTTTACCTTAATGTGATCAGCCAGCTGCATGGTACTGTCCTCGGGCTGTTCAGCAAGATGGATACTGTACAGATGCTGAGGGGAAATGACAAAGCAACAGGCAATCTTTAGGTCTTGGAAGGACGGAGAATTCTTCCCAAACTGTAATTGGAGCCCCAGTCATCATGGGACTCCAGAGGTACAGGAGAATCTGAAACCCCCAGGGAACTGCATCCTCAGGCAAGCTCCTCTAAAAGCAAGCCAAGCCATAGGCAGCCAGCTGGGGACAGACAACCTTGGCTATGCTGCCAACAGCCCTACCAGGAAAAACCTTCCCTCCCTCCTATGCCAAGCCTGAACTCTTGCCCCAGACCTGGTAGTACTTGATGGCCTTAGTGAGAGGCTCTACGTTGACAGTCTCATCCAGCTGATCCTTGTGTAGCAGCTCAATGAGGAAATCCAAGGAGCGCTCGTGGGCACTCATCTCAGGGTAGAGGCTGCCAACCTTCTTATACACGTCCACATTGCACTGAGAGAGGGCGCTAGAGACCAGAGAAGGGTCCTCTGAGGCCAAGACCTGCCAGGCAATGTCGGTTCTATCCAATCTCAGCCTGCGGCCCTAGAGTGGGGCCAGGGATCACTTACTGCTCATAGCGGTGGAGTGTGGCCTGCAATAGACTCAGTGAGTACACCAGCCCGGCAGCAAAGCTGAGCTGCTCCCCTGCAGCTCCTCGGAGCCCAGGCCTCTCTGAACAGTTTTCGCTTAGTTCAAACTTCTCCTGGGCCTGCTTCCGGATCAGCTCTGCCTGTGGGAAGAAGCACCAGGGACCTGGGGCTCAGAGAAGAGGATGGAGAACACAGACTCAGGAATACAGGACACAAAACTGAGCAACTACGTCGGGGGCATGGACACACGTGGAGGAGAAAAGCAGAAACGGCTCCTAGATAGTCAGGGAGTCTCACACAGGGAAAAGATAATGATGTGATTACTGGTGGTTATGAGGATTTGGAATGTGGAGCCAGTGAGCCCAAGCTCTTTCCTGCCTTAAAGCTCCTGCTGCTCCTGCTACCCTTTTACCTGAATTCTATCCTGACAATTATTCCCCCACTAGTTCCTAGTCATTTTCTGGGTCTCAGCTCAAATGTTACTCCTTCAGTGACACCACCCCATCTAAATCAGAGCCCAGACCGTGCTCTCTCAAAGAAGCTACCTCCTCATCAAAACCCACCATCTGTAATACACATTCCTCTGCGACTTTGTTGACTATATTCCTCCACTACATCATAAACTCTTTATGAGCAGGGATGCTGGCTGCTACCTTCGCTCAGCATCCTCAATGCCTGTCACACAGCAAGTTCAACAGATTCCTGTTGAACATGTGATTAGATTGATTGGCCATACCTTGCAAATGAGACGAGGCATGAGCAGCAGCACCAGGACACAGTCATGGTCCCCACCTGGCCGAAGGAAGCTGTCTGGCATGAAGGCTGTAAGCAGGGACATGTGACGGTTGGCCTGGGCCACCTCCATCTGCCTCAATTCCATCTCAATTGCCTGTGAGGTGGACAGGGAGGCAGGCTCTCAGCCAGGCTGGAAAGAGTCTCAGAGCCACCATGCTTTGCTCCACCAGGTCCCCTGCTTCAGGAGTCTTCCAAACCACCACACAAAGCACCCCCTCCTCCAGCAACCTGAAGTCCAGGACCCCACGCCAGATCAGCCTACGGCCACACCCAGGCTGGATGCCCCAACACTCCCCACTCTCTGGTCTATCCATTTTCTTGACCTTGGCATGAGCCTTAGTCTCAGCAAACTTGATTTTAAAGTCAAAAGTCTCCGGGGGTGGCTGCTGCTGCCTCTCCACAGATGCTTCTTGCTGGTTTGTCAGTTCCCGATTCACATCCTGGGGGCAGAGACAGACAATGAGGCACAGCTGGGGCAGGAGGGAGCCCTGGGCAATCATGAGTGGACAGCAGGGGGTACGGAGGCACCTGAAGGTGGGCAGTCAGCTGGCGGTACTTCTTGATGGTTTGCTGGTAGTCTGCAACAGTCTCCTGGGCTGCTTCTACACGCTTCTGGGCCTCCCGAACCCTCGCGCCTGCCATGTCCAGCTGCTCCCGCAGCTCCAGTTCTGTCTCGCGCGCGTTCTCCTGCAGCTCATCGTTCATCTCATTCATCGCTTCCTGGAAGGTGCCAAGGCAGTAGAGGCAAAGGAAAAGCAGAGTCAGAGTAGAAGGTCAGGGTGGGGCCACTCACCGCACACCCTGCTCAAAGGGGTCCTGTGTCAGTCCCTCTTTCAGCAAGCGTCTTCCAAACACCCTCCATCGGGGTGGGAAATCGGGGGTCTGTTCTCTTACCAAGTCCCCCACGGTCTCTCTTAACTCTCGCACTTTCTCTTCTAGATTCAAGTTCCGGTCTGTTAGCATCTCCACCATCTCCTCAGCACCCAGAGCAGCATCCACCTGTGTTACATGGAGGGAACAGAGAAAAGGGCTGCTGAAAGGTGCCTAGAAAAAAGAGGCACCAACCTGGGAGAGGGGTCCTCTGGGCCAGACGCTGGGGTCCCCAGACCTGCTCCTTGAGCTCATCGATGGTGCTCTCCGCCTGGCTCAGCTCTTCCTGCAGACGCTCCCGCTGTTGCCTCACAACTTCCAGCTCTTGGTTCTTCTTTTCCATGAGCTTCTGGAGTTTCACATGCTCCTGCTTCTCCGAGGAAGAAAGATCCCGCATCCTATGGGGAAGCGGGGAGGGAGAAGGGAGAAAGTATGTGTCCACATCACTGGCAATGGGCGCTATGATACGTTTGGGGACAGGAGAGTGAGCTCCAGAGCCAAGCAGGGAGGGGATCCTACCTCACCAGGGCATCCTTTAGGCGGGCATTCTGCTCCTCGAGCTGCTTGAGCTGATAACTGGACGCTGCCCCATCTGAGCCTGGGGAAGACCATTAACACTTTCAGACATAGTTCTAACCCCACCATTTGGCCCCCAGCAGCTCCTGGCCCCTTACCCTTCTCTTCAATCTCAGCCTTGAGGATCTCTAAGTCAGTGGTGAGCTCATCCACACGTTCTTTCAATGCCTCCACCTCCTGCTGCAGGGACTCAGCCCGCTCTTCAGCCATCTCCTTGTCCAGAGTGGCCATCTCGATGGCATCAGCAGTGTCAGCCATCTCCTCCATGTAACGTTCCTTCGCCTCCAGTGCCTCTTTGGCTTCCTAAGGAGGAGTGGAGGTTGGTGGGAGTGCAAGCAGAGAGATGCCTCATGTGCCCCTTCTCACTGGATGTTCTAGGCTCTGGCCCAGTTACTGGTACAGTGGCTTGGGTCCCAAGCTCCCCAGCCAGCCCCTTTCACCCCAAGTCCCACCTTCCGCGCCTCCTTGAGGCGTCGTTGCAGGTCCGCCTGCTGCTCCTGCATTTTGCTCTTCCATTCCTGCACCTGCTCCAGCTGGATCTTATGTTTCTCCAGCTCTTTTAGCTTTGCCTTGTCTTCTGCCCGTTTCAACCGCAGGGTCTCCAGTTTCTCCTCCAGATCCCGTACCTGGGCCCTCAGCCCCTCCTCCTCCTACAAAGGAGAAACCCCTCAGTGGGTGCACAGCCTCCCCCTCCTCCCACCAAGGTTGAGCTGGAGCAAAGGGACAAGACTGTATGCAAACAACATTCTAGAGCCCCAGGGTCAAAAGCAAGTGGCATACAAACATCTGAGAAAAGACCAATGCATAAGGGGCAAGTGTGGAAGAAGGAAAGAAAGAAAGGGTAGCCAAGTCAATGACAGGCTAACCATATGTTATGTCCCCACCCTGCTGATCCAAATTCTGGGTCTCCCCCAACCCTGGAAAATTTCCAAGATCCTTCCCAGGGTCATAGGCGCCCTCTGTATCTTGGTTCTTGTTCACTCCAACCCCAGTCCTTACCTTGGAGGGGGAAGGCAATGGGGGTGCTGCTCCAGGAGAGGTGAGAGCCGGTGTGGGAATGATGGGTGCTGCCAGGGGAGTCTGAGCTGGGGTGCTGGGCTCACTGCTGCTCAGCTCACCTGCTGATGCTGAGCCAGAGGGGCCCAGGGAGCTACTGGCCCCAGCCACCCCAGTACTGGCTGGGCGGGTGGGCTATTCAGAGAGGGCAGGGGCAGACCAGAAAAAGAACAGGGGTGGTGAGAGACAGAATATGAGAATATGTCAAGGGAAGGAGACAGAGAAGGAAAAAGACAGTGAGAGAGAATATCAAAGCACAGTGAGAACAGAGAAGCAAAGTGAAGGAGAGAGGAAAAATGACAAAGTCAGAAATGGTGACAAAGGACGGGGGAGGCGGGAGGCAGGCAGAGGGGAGAGGGAGGAAGTGATAGAAGAAGACATAAGATTATAATGCTCCTCCCTTGGCACTGACCCCACATTCCTCCCAGCTCTGGCACTACCCACTTACAGCAGAATCCCTTACTCCCCAGACCTCCCCTCTGTGACCCAGTTGTGATCATTCTGGCAATTTCCAAATACTCCCAGTCCTATCATTGCTCCGGGCCTGTACCCTCCTCCCCCAGGAAGAAAAACTACCCCAATGTCATTCCCAGAGCAAAAGAACAAACTGGGGTTTGTTCTCTAACTTCCATGTTCCCAGAGAATTCTGGGCTAGGAGTGCAGGTACCAAGCTCTGTATCCCACTCTTTGGAAGTTGAGCTGATTCTCCCTCCCTTGGTCTACTTTAGGGGACCCTGCAGGTAAAAGGGCCAGACTGAAAGTTGTACTCCTAGGCTCCCCCTTGAAACACGGTCAGTACAGCCAACCTTCTGTCATCTCTCTCCCCGCAAGACAGAGGGGCTCTAATCAGGCAGTAGCTACCCAGGCCCTGTGGGGCTGAGGCAGAGGAGCTCTCTGAAGCCCCAGGCCCTGGAGCAGACAGGCCTGTCCAGTGCTCTCCCTTGAAGTACTGAGCCCTGAAGCATTCCTGGTGGGCTAACATTCAGAGACCACATGCTACTCACAGCCACCCCCAGCTCCTTATCCCCTGACGTTGACACTGCCAAGTTCTTTACCTTTTTTCCAACTTCTACCCCCATTCATGCATCAAAACTGGTCAAAATGCCCTTTTTGAAGAAAGCCAGCCCTGATTAACCACAACCACTCTCATATCTCTTTTGCATTCAGGCTACTGGCCCATACACTCTCCTAAGAAGTCATTTTTGCAGGAGAGGCCTGTCACTACCCTCAGTCCCCTCACTCCTCTGAAAAAGAGAACCCAGGATGCACCGTGACCAACTTCTACTTGCTCATACACATGCCCACACACATGCACATGCCTGAAATGTGTGTCTACACTCAGCAGTGGCTTGTACAGAGGCTTTTTTTTTTTTTTTCTCACCTTGGGCCGCCGAGTTGTGGTCTGGACAGGCAACAGGAGCCAGAGGAGAAGTAGTCAGGAAAGAAAGGATAATGGCAGAAAGACAGACAGCAGAAGGGACAGCAATGAGAGCAGAAGAAGTACCAGGAATGGGGCTACAGTTAGCTGCTTACCCACTCCCATCCCCACCCCGTCCTTTTTTCCCTCCAGTGAATTACCTTGTTCCCACACCAAGAACTCGGAGCTCCTGTTCCCCCATTGGCTCCTCGTCCCACTTATGCCCAACCCTTGCAGACCTCACCCCTTCGAACACCCTGGATATCCCAGAAATCCCCGTCTCCTAGGCTAAGCCACAGGAGACCAAAGGCAGCAGCTGGTAGAGGTCCCCAGAGATTAGTCCTTCTGGCACTCCAGCCCAGAGCCAGAGGCCCCACCCACCCACCACTCCCAAGGACTTTCCCAGGTCAGCCCTTTCCTTTAAGTGCTAGACTCTACAGAAGACTCCCTAGAAATACTGTGTGACCAGAGTGATGCTAGATGTCCAGAAGTGAGGGATACGACCCCAGCAGAGGGGATCAGGCCCCTAAGGCAGCCATCCTCTCTACCCTACCCCATTCCCCAGGGCCAGATCCTGCAGCAGTCTCCATCCCTAGGGCAGAGGGCTCAGGTGACAGAACCATGAATACTGCATTAACCAGAAGCCCAGAGCTCAGCAAAGTAACCCCACCCAGCTGCAAGAAAGAACATGGAGGTGGGCAGCAGCATAAATAAACTACTGCCCTAAACTAAAACACATGATTAATCTTGAGTCCCAAATTATGTTCTTGCTACACAGAGTCTCATAGCTCCAGCAAAGATAGATTTGGCCTAGACCCTGCTTCTAGGAGACGTTGAGTCCAAGGAGACCAACGCCCACCCCTTCTACCCTGAGCTTAGCCTCCATAGCTGAGGGTCAAAGACCTCTAGGGTCCCCATCCCACCCTGGGAAAGCCCCTTAATACACACCCTGGTGGGGGAGGGATGCTGGGAGTACAACCAAGAGGCATCCTAGCAAAGGATAAGGGTGAGGTAGTCCTGCTAAAGGCATGAAGACACAGGGACCTGCTTCCCAAATCCTCTCGCAGGAAACTCCCAGAGGCAGTTTGCAGCAAAAGCTGCCTGAACCCCACGGTTGTGAGGCTACTGGGTACAAGGCCCAGAACACACACTCAGTCAGAGGCCAAATCAGGCAGAGCAGGGAGCAAATTTCCAGCGTGTGGGGCATGGCAGTGACACACACCTCTCCCTGCCCCCCACCTTCAACCCCACCCTCCTCCCCCAACCAGGTAGACAGATGAAGTCAATCAGCCCCCACCCCCACCCCAACAGCCTGCTGCCACCATCGCCCTGGCAACCCGGCAGCAGGACCAGAGCAAGCAAGAGTACCTTTCGGGCTGTCGGTGCCTGTCTCATCATTGCAGAAAACCAAAGAAAGCCAGGAGAGGAAAGAGAAGGAGGGACAGAGGAGGATGGACAAACACACAGAGGAAGGACAGACGAAGGGAGGGAGGGAAAAAGACCGAACAGAGGGAAAGGCGGCGGAGACAGGAGATTAGTGCATCAAATCCCAACAATGCAGCCTCAGCTTCTCTGCCGGACTGCTTCCCAGCCTGCAAATGGCTGTGGCTCAGACGCAGAAGCCCCCGCAGGTGCGCAGTGGGTCAGCCTGGCTCCGGCAGGCACCGGAGAGGCGCCAGGCCCAGTTCACCAGCTAAGGCTGATGGCAGCCTCAGTGGCCGCAGCACCAGCTCCACCTGACGTCATGCACCCACCCTCCTCTGATCCGTGGGGGTGGAGCCACTGCTCCACGGTCACCTAGCAACCGCCAGGCTCTGCTGGCTCCTCCTCCCCCACATGACTGGATAAAGCCCTGCGCAGTACCCGCCCTGCTTCTTCTTCCAAAGAACAGGTTCTGATTCTTCCCTCCCCTTCCCTCCCCCACCCCATCCCCAAGAGTCTGCTCCAAGAAACTGGGCTAGGGGCCATCCCAGAAATGGTACTCTCTGGGGCCAGGGCATGACTGGGCAGGGACATGGAGCCTCATTGCTCCCTCAGCCTCTCTCATACACTTCCCTCTGCCCACAGCCCATCAACTCCACTTGTCTTTTACACACACAAGACAACGCCCTTACCCAGAACACCCCTCCTGTGACAGCATCCGCTCTGAGGGGCAACAATGACACTAAGAAACCCTGGGGAATATTCAGCAGTAGCTCTAATGACAGTTTGGCTCCTATCCCAACCCTCCCCTGGTTGAAGGGGGATTAAAGCCTGTCTCTAAAGGCCTTCCAGAAGGGAGTGGACACCTTTTAGAGACATCTGGGTTCTCTTCTGCCCTCCCCTTCAAAGTTCCTTTGTTTTTGGTTCTAGTGCTAGCTCTCCATTCCCCGCAGGGTGAGAGCAGGGCCCTGGGCTAAGTGGTCTGCTATGAGAGGACCACTGGAGAGGAAGATCTGGCTACGGACTTGACTATTTGACTGGCATGTCGCACCAGGGGCAAAGAAGGCCCCGTATCCCAGCACAGGCAGTCTATGCTGGGCTTTGCCACATTTCCCCAGGCAGCTGCCAAAACCCCAGCATTCAGACATGACTCAGACCCCGCCCAGGTCAGGTCAGCCTGTGATGAGAACTCCTCCAACGATATCAGACTGCAGGTCCATGCTCTTCTCTATTCAGGGGCCTGAGGCAAGATGGGAGCCCCAACAGGAGACAAAAACCAAGGGAAGAAGCCACTGTTCTATGACCTTGTAACTGGTCCAGCATCCTTTACAGCATGATTTTCCTTCTCACATCTCCACTCCCACCTGAGCCAGGACCTCAGAGCAAGTACCAGTATGTGGTCTCTTCCATGGCAAGACTCCAAAATGAGGACCCACTAACCACCAGGAATTGAAAAGATGTTTTCCTCTCCCCACCCACTGCCCCGATCCAGTAGCTCTCCATGCAGGTCATAAGGGCCTGAGACAATTGGCAACAAGGAAATCACAGAACCATACATACAGCACAGTACATACAGGTCAGACAGGCACATGCACGTCAGAGATAGCCCGGGCACAAGCCCAAGGCAGGGGCTGGTGTGAGGAAGTGGTCATGGCAGCGACTTAGGAGTTCAAAAGAGTCTGGGGGTGGCACAGTTGAGCCCCATTCAATGATGGCTGATGAAAGTCTGCAAGGGCTGGGCCTCAAGCACACCGCCAGAAGAAGGAAGAGGCAGGGAAAGACTAGTGGAGCAGTGTGAGGGTGGGCATCCACGGCAGTGCTCACCCAGAGGGAGGCACATGGACTATCAGGTTTTCCAACTCAGGACTGTTCTCCCTGGCCTCCCGCCTCCTTGCTCAATCATCTCACCTGGTACTTTCACCTAGCCTCCCAGTGTTTCCTCCCACTGCCCCCAAACTTGAGCTGAAAACCCAGTAATGTAATCCAGTAAATGCTGTACTCTATGCTGCTGCTTTACATTCACAGTCAAATGTTTGGAGTGTCTGATGAGAAGTCCTAAGGCAGTGGGGAGAGGGGCAAATAGGTGCAGAAATCATCTCTAATGAGTGCCATCTGAGCCTGGTACTGAGCCTGATGTCCCTGCATCCCTCAAAGGAACTCTGAAAGCCAAGGCTGCCATTTCCTCTGGCCATCCCAGCCCCAAGGTCACACACACATGCATGCAGCAGCCCAAGGACATGCAGGACAGCTGGGGAGGAGGCTCATGGCCCTCACCCACCCAGTCACAAATAGTAAACACACCACCTTCTTAGGCTTCAGTCCCCGCTGCATGAGGAGTAGGAAAGGACAGAGTTAGAGAACAAACGCCACAGTGTGACTAGCTGGCCAGACATCCTGGGTGTAGGTGTTAAGACCAACTCAGGTACACACAGGTAAAGGGGGAAGTCAGGTCACTGCCAAGTCCTGGTAAGTGAGATGAGGGGTCCCTCAAGGATCAGATTCCAGGCTGTCCACACCCTGGCCCAGAGAAAGTGGAGAATCTGAATCCCCACCCTCACACACCCTGCGCAGAGCAGTGCAGGAGAATTAGAACAGGCCCTCTGCATACAGCCTAAAATAGGCAGCAGTAGGCACAGCTCCTTACCATTCGCTTGCAAACAGGAGAACTCCTTCTTCCTCTAGTTCTCACCTTACCCCTACCCTCTGTCCTTTTAGAGCCTGGCAGCCTTGGGTACCATAAGGCAGGAAGTTGGCAACAACACTACTAGGGTCAGACCTATCTTCCCTATCACCCCTAGCCTCGGCCCCTTTTGACTCTAAACATCTGGGCCCTAACAGTTTTTCCATGCTACCACCTTTACCCCTAAAGCAGCAGCTCATACCCAGAAAGCTTCCAGGGAGGTTGGAGACTGGAAGGCTAACTCCGTTTACTCACCTACTATTTCTACCTATCTAGCATTAGTCTCCCTCCTCTCTTTCTCCTTCCCCTCCTTCTATTGCTCCCCACTCCTACCCCCAACCACTCACCAGTTTGCTGGTCTTCGCAGCTGAGTCAGTTCCCTCTGTAGGAAGCAAACAGAAACAAAGCATGTGTTTGTATAGGGGGGTAGGGGCAGAGATCATTGTGGTGGGGTAGAAGAGATGTAACAAGGGAGTATGGTGGGGATAGAGAAATCTCAGGATCCACTGTGGCCCTGTATTCTGGGAAGAAGTCCTGAGGACTCCTGGATGTGAAAAAGCAATTTAACTGGGTGGCTGTTACCTCTTTTGAGGACCTTTGAGGCAGAAGAATCAGGTGTCTCTGGGGAAGTAGTATCTGCTCCATCTTCAAATACCTGGATCTGAGGCCACAGAACAAACTCAATATAGCCAGATCAGCGATGGCTGCAATATGGGCCCCTCTCCCGACCCCAAGTGAGCCTGGGGTACAGGGCAACTTCCATAAGGATGGATCTCTAATCTTCCCTCCCCCACTACTTCCCATTCTCTCAACCAGAGACTTACACTCATGCCCAGAAAAAGAGAGCACCAACACAAAAGCCACCCAAGCAACAGAGTATGTACACATGCATACACTCAGAGCAGGGTGTAAGTACCTGGGATTGGCGCACAAAGATACCATGCCCTTCATCACAAGTGAAGTACTTCCTGCCTTGGACAGTTCCATCATTCTTGCCCTTTGCTTCATCCAGGATCACGCCTACCCATTTGCCAGTGGCAAAGAGTGTGGCTCCAACATAGGCCACAGTGCCTCGATGGCCTTTTCCAATCACCTCTACACGGGAGCCCACTCGCAAAGGTCGGGCGCTTGCCTCGGCACTCATTCTGCTGCCACTGGGCGTCTGAAAGAAAGACATATGCAAATATATACAGTTAAAGGCCTCACATCAAGGATATCATCCTAATGCATCCTAAGTAAGGCCTGGACAAGATCCTGGACTGAAAAAGGATAAGAAGTCACTTTCCTGAACCCCATTCTCAGGGTGAAGTGGACCCCAAATTCCCTTTTGAAAAATACCAGTGATATGTTCTAAGACTTCTCCAAGCTCCTCTAGAATATGCCAGAATTTTTAGGAGTTTATATTTAAATTTTATAACAAATCAGAACTCAATGACAGATCTGTGAATGTCACCACATGGCTTCTTTCTCAGGAGCACTGCCCCCAAGCAGGAGAGTAAAGCTCAAGCGAACAACTCAGTTTAGACCAGGCTCTCCAAGCCCAATACCCTGACTCAGGTGCCTAAGTTGGGAAGACAGGTGATTCATGGGTTACTCCCACACAGAATCCTGTTCCACTCCCCACTGTTGTCTGTGTTCCCTGTGGTCAAACAGCTCTTAGGTCTCTCACTCTCAAAGGCACACAACTGTGCCTCCCTCCAGCCCTGACTCCCCGCCCCCACCCCATCCACACACCTACCATGACATTCCTAGATACTTCACCACAGCCCATTCAACCTTTTAATTCCCTTCTCCCTGGCCCAAGCCATGCCCTATCAACTCTACCCCAAGCTCAGGAGATCGTTCCCCCAGCTATGTTGCTACAAAAAGAAAAACAAAGGCCAGGTAAATCAGATATCTTAGATCTGACCTGCACTGTCTCCCAGACTCTGCCAGTGGTCCAAATGGATAGCTTATTATCCCGTGGATGGACAAGGCAAAGGAATAGACTAAACATTGTCCTTCAGAAGTTCTCAGCTTCTGACACACCCGTGATGACAGGACACAACATGAAATTAGGTCCCAAAGAGGGCCATGGTTTAGAAGAAAATCACACCTAAGCCATTTTTAGCAACAGCAGCTCCATGAACCAAGGGCCTTGCAGCAAACAGATGAATGAGGCATGAGAAAGTGACTCCCTGGTCCTAAAGATTCCACAGGGCTCCCCTTGATGCTCCCACTTGGCTTCAGAAGGGAGCTCTGACAGAGCCTGTCACTCCCTGAATCCCTTCCCCAAAGAGCTCATCTAGGAAGATAAGGATATAGTTCCCAGGGGCTTCAGGACCCCAAATCACACCTAGCACAGCAGAGTGGCTCTCATGGATCTGACGATAAAAAGAACTGACAGTGACATCAGGGCTAGCCCCACACTCAAGAGACTCCCCCAACCTCCCAATCCTAACAAGCCTCTCAGATCCAGGTGGACACAATAGTGGGTACAGATTCAATCTCAACCAGAAGAAAGAAAAAGCAAGTGACAAACAACAAAGCAGTTCTAAAGAAAGGCGTCACTGTAAGGCCATTCCAACCCACCAACCCCATTCAGAGTCCCCAAGATAGTCCAATCCCCTCAGGAACCTCTGGCCAGAGGTCCAATTAAGAGTCAAAGGTCAGGCCTTGCCACTCCCCACTGAGGGCCCAACTCTGGGAGGGGAGGCCTGTCCAGCCTAGCACCATCACTCCCTGCTGCGAGTGGCCCCAGTCTAGCTCCAGCCTGTCTCCCCAGCCCCCACAGCTGTGTCCACAGGCACCCAGGCCTTCTCCAGCAGCCCTCCCAGGGCCATCCCAATAAGGACCACTTACCCGGCTGTACATATGCCTCTTGCTCTGGGCCATGCTGCTCACCCGGCCTCTACCCCCTCCCCCAGTGGGCCAAAGACAGAGAGAAAAGGCAGAAACCTAGACAGGAGGGTCAGGGCTCCAGGCCCTCATGGACAGACACAGAAGCCGTCAGGCACGGCCCTCCCCAGTCCATGGACCTCACTCGGTGGCCTACCGGGGTAGGGGTGGGGGCAGAGATGGGGGCTGAGGAGCAAGTCCTCTCTGCTGCCTGATGATTCCTGAACCCAGAGACACCGAATCCTGCTTGCCAGCTGATGAGTCTCACTCTGCGCTAGTGCTGCTCTAGACTTGTCAGGAACCGTGCTTGCATCTGGGTCCTAGTGCCCCCCTGCTTCACCTGGCCCAGACAAGCAGGGCAGGGACTAAGGGGCTAGGCCCACATCACGGAACCTCAGCAGTCACCTCTAGAGTAAACTGGGAGCACAGCCCGGGTGGGTCCTCCTAGTCTTCACCCCTCAGCATCACTGACACCCCCCTCCCAACACCTCCCCCTACAATGTGCCTCAGCAGGACCACAAGCATCAAGTGACACTTCAAAAAGATCAGCTACCAGCAGGCCTCCACACAGCCAAAATAAGGGTCTCTTACTCCCTATCTGGAGCTCTTCTCTCTCCCTCCTTTTTCTAAACTCTGAACTCAGGACCCAAGCCCATATAATTACAGAGTCTGGATTTCAATCTCACACTGGGCCAAAGGAGCCAGGCCCTGCCCACTACCCAGCAAAGGAAGGGCAGTAATGGAGATAATTTCATACACACAGAAAAGCAAGTCAAGTACCTCAGTCCTCCCCACACTGAAAAAGGTTACCATACCCTTCCTCCCTTCTGGTCGTTATAAAGGGACACACTTGAACTCTAAGACTATCAGGTTCAACTGGATGAGTAAGAGCAGAGAGCTCCATGTGCCCCCTACAGCACAAGGCCCGATCTACCTCAACTACCTGCCCCTTACACTCTTGGCCTTGCTTTCTAGGCATCTCCTTAACAGAAAAAAATGAGATGTTTATTTTCTATAGTTCACAAAATTTCTTTAATAAGCATGTATTACTTTTATAATTGAAAATGTTTAACAAGATTAAGTATTCCAGTGAGAAGTCTCCAGAGGGCTATGTCATAATACCACTTCATTCATTTCCCCATCTAACATGGCCTAGGAACCGACAAACCAGAGTCCCTGCCCCTAAGCACTCAAGGCTGGTCTGGGGTCTGCCCTATATATGTCTCCACTATGTGCAGAGTGGATCTAGATTCCCTGGGCCTAGGGATACTTGTCTTCTCTGCACTGGTCTTCACAGGCCGAACAGAATCTTCCTCCGCTCCACCCTCTCTAAGGCAGGCCAAAAAGCCCAACAGTAGAATGACAGTCAACAGTTAGATATATGGCCCCAAAACACCTCTTCACATCTTCAACCCTGGCCAGACCCCCATAGGAAACCATTTCCTTCCTCCCCTGCAAAATTTCCATGTTTGCCCTCTTCTTCCCTAGTCACATTTACCCAGGTAGGCAGAGCCACGCAGCTCCTTGCAGCCTGGACTTCGCATGTTCAGAACACTTTACAGCCTACAGAGCACCGCAAAAAACACAAGTTTTAGTACCATGGTTAAGAGTACTTTTCTAGACTCAAGCTGCTTATGTCCAATTCTTGGCTTTACCCCCTGGGAACCGCGTAAACTTGGTCCAGTTACTTAACATCTCTGTGTTTCAATTTCCTTATCTGTCATTTGGGAGCAAAGAACACATCTCAGAAAGCTGTTGTGAGGATTAGCCAAGATAATCCATGTAAAACATTTAAGGCATTGCCTGGCATTTAGTAAGTACTCAACAAAAGTCAGCTAATAACAATGTTGTTATCCTCATGTTTGTAAATCACAGTAACTCCACAGAAAGGCAGGCCTGGGACAGTGCTAACAAGGAAACTGAGGCTTAGAGAGCTAAGTACCTTCCCTAAAGTTACACACAAGGTGAGGAATGGAGCCAAAACTGGAACCAAAGCCTGAACTGGAACCCTCTGCACTTTCCACTAGCCCCACTGTTTACCACATGTATCTCTAGGCTTCTTCCAAGGGCGTGCTCCTCCTCTAGACCATACTGTCTTCCAAAATACAGGAGAACTCATATCTAAAAACAACCTCATAACTCACCAACCATACAGGTGTATATATAGTCACCTAACTTCTTGGAGGCTGTTTCTTCTATAAAATGGGAATATCAGCTGCCATCTCTACATTAATGTTATAAGGCTCAAATAAGGTATAGCACATAAAAGTGCTTTGTAAAAAGTACAGAAGCTGTAGAAATGCAAAAAAAAATCAGCTGACATAATGTAGTATATACCTAAAAATAAAATATCTAAGCAATGTTATAATTATAGGAATTACAGACAAAAAATAGGTGAATTAAAAAGAAAAAGGGTACCTGACTATGCCTTGAATTATGGGCTGGGTGTTTTGTTTTGTTTTGTTCTGGATATGTGGAAAGGCCTACAAACACTGTAAGTTGTAAACACACTTTGAGTAGGGACAGAATAGCTTTGCTTGACTAGGAAATATTAAAGTAGACTAGTTTGGCTGAAGTAAAGAATTCTAGATGAGTTCCTCTATCAAACTATAAGCCTTTTAAAGCAAAGCCCACAGGGGCCCTGGATGGCACAGTCAGTGCATCCTGATCTTGACTCAGGTAATGATCTCAGTTTGTGAGTTCGAGCCTCACATCGGGCTCTGTGTTGATGGCACGGAGCCTGCTTGGGATTGTCTCTCCTTCTCTTTGCCCCTCACCCGCTGGTGTTTTCTCTCTCAAAATAAATAAACTTTAAAAAAATAATAAAAAAAGCATAGCCCACAACTTTTCGTCTCTGTGATCCCATCAGCATTAGCTCATGGAGTCAAATGTTTATTGAATAAATAAACACATCAATGTTGAGATATACTAGTAGGTTAAGTATGGGTAGTCAGGGAGCTTAACATTCAGGTAGGGAAAGATAAGTCCATCTCCATGATCCAATAACAACAAGTGTGTCTTCTTCCTGAGCAGGAGACTGGCATAATGAAAACTATTTTACAAAGATCAAACTGGAGGCAGAGCAGGTTGGAGTGGAGGCAGGAGCAACTTGGTAAAGACAGGATAATAGCAAGGAGGTTGCTGCATAATGAGCAACGGGTGAGGAGGGTCTGAACTCAAGCAGGAGAGGACAGAAACCAATTCAGAGGATGTACAAAGACGCCCTGAGAAGGCCCTGGGATAGATCACACATGGGGAAAGAGGCGGAGGGCCTGCACAGCTCCAGAGACAGACAGACCTGCACACAGCTTTGGTTCTCCTATTTCCTCATCTGTACGACTCTGGTCAAGATATTGAACTTTCTGAGCCCCAGTCACCTCATCTGAAAAAAGGGGGAAATGATACCTACCTCACAGAGATGTTGTGAGGATTAAAGATTGAAGTAAAGCATTTAGCACAGTGCCTGGCACAGATTAGATGCTCAACAAAATGCAGATGTTCTCTTCATCATTAGTGAGAAGATACATCAATAATGACCTACACACAGTAAGAACTTAAATGCTGCATGAATAAATGAATGGATGGATGAATGAATGCACAAAAATGAAAATGAATGAACAAACCCAGGAGCTTTCAAGCATGAGTACTGGAAGAATGATGATCGAAAACAATAAGAGAATTGGGAGGAACCGGGAAGGGAAATGGAACATGTTAGGGGAGAGAGGATAAGTCTTTTCTTAGGGCCTTCTCTGGAACAAATGTAACTGTACGTGGACACATGTATTTCACTATCTCCTTCCAAAATGAACTTGTGATGCCAACAAAACAGATTCCATTATCTCTATATCCTACAGGTGATGGAACTGAGTCTCAGAAGTCAAAGGACTCTCCTGAGTCTCATGGCCAGAAAATGACAGGGCGCACATTTAACTAGCTATACGGACAGGTGATCCTTTCATAGCACCACTGGGCTCCATCCCATGTCACACAGAATAATTCTGAGTTACGTGTTCCCTCATCCAGAGATGAGACAGATACACCCTGGATTTCTAATCTATTTTTCTCCCCAGTGATATTATATACTGTTAAAATATCTAGGAAAATGGGAAGAGAGGAAGGGAAAATCTATGTCTGATAAATAGACAACCAATGATCTTAGAGATTATTTCAGAAAATGACAGGAAAACGAGTAGACTGTTAAGAATTAAGGAGGAACCAGTAAGAAGGAAAAGCCTCTTTGGCGCCCAGCCTGCACCATTTCTACCTTGCTTTTACTAGCACCCCAGCATCCTTTGAGCCCTTGACCTCCTTTGTCTCATCTCAATTAACCTTGATCTTGAGCTAACTGAACTGTCTCATTTCCCTCATCCCACTCATAGAGGAAGTGGTCTGAGTCCCAGGCAGTCTGATAGCAAGGTTCACACATGAACTGAATTGCATCAGGCACTGGGCACTGAAAGTTTGGTTACAAAGATAAACACAAATTGGGGCGCCTGGGTGGCTCAGTCGGTTAAGCGTCTGACTTCGGCTCAGGTCGTGATCTCACAGTCCGTGAGTTTGAGCCCTGCGTCAGGCTCTGTGCTAACAGCTCAGAGCTTGGAGCCTGCTTCGGATTCTGTGTCTCCCTCTCTCTCTGCCCCTCCCCTGCTCATGCTCTCTCCCTGTCTCACAAATAAATAAAAAACATTAAAAAAAAAAAAAAAACACAATGGTAACCAACAAGATTCAGATTTTCTTCAGACTAGGATAAAACTGTATATCTCTGAAAGCACTAGTAAGGAAGGGATAAGTACTGATGTAAGTCCCTCAGGAATCAGGGAAAAAAAGAGCTGTCTGCTCACTGAGTGTCAGGGGGTATGGAAGGATGGGACTATGAGGGTGGAAGGCTGGATTCCAGATACACACAGGAACCCAGAAATTAGACACACACAAAGCCCATTGCTCCTCGGTCTGACTCGTATCTACTTTACAGATCTCATACAGATAGGACTTAAACCCTAAATGGACTTTTTAAACTTTTATTTATTTATTTTGGGAGGGAGAGAGGGACAGGGAGAGGGAGAAAGCGAGCAGAGGAGGGACAGAGAGAGAGGGAAAAAGAGAATCCCGAGCAGGCTCCACGCTGTCAGCACAGAGCCCGATGTGGAGCTCAAACTCACAAACCAAGAGATTATGACTTGAGCCGAAAACAAGCACTGGACACTCAACCAACTGAGCCATCCAGGCACCGCCTAAATGACTTTCTTTACCTCTCCAGCTCCTTATTATCCCAGAAATGTCTACAGCCCACTCCCAATCTGAATGCAGCTTGACTTCTTCCCAAAGTATCCCCTTCCTCCAAGAATACCCAGAGACTACCAGGCCTGCCTCCAGAGGGTTCAGACCCTGAAGAGTCAGGGAGGAAAGCTATACAATATGCCTCACTTATCCTCAATAAAGGAACTTTTGCAGGAAGGTAACAGGTACTTGAGTGCAGCCCCCAGCCCCATACTCAAGAACTACAACCTTCCCAGTGCTAGCAGGAGTCCTACTTAACAGCCTGTTTGAAGTTCCTGCCGGCTCCTCCCCATGAATCAACTGCAAATCTCTGGCACTAGGACCCTGCAGACAGGGAACCCTGAGCCTGCGCTCTAAAGAGAGAGATGCACCATTTCACAACTTCAGCAAAAGCCAAGGCAGCCAACAAAGCCACAGCCACCTTGGCTGTGCTTGGACTCTGCCTTTTGGGCAGCTCACCAGCCACTCCCCAGAAGCAGAGCATTCTGTCCTTTCTTTTTAAATCCACGTCATCATTTGATCATAATGGAAATCAATCTCCTCAAGTCACCACGCAAAGGCGTATCCATAGCAACCACAAGAGGAAGGACACAGAAATGATGCTCCAGTGGCTGCAGCAGAAAAAGGTAAGCCTGTTTCTCTTCCATTCATGCTATCCCACCATTCTCCCCCTTCACTCAAGCGCATCTTACCTGCAAATTCTATCACACTAAAGGGGATAACATAAAAGGCGAGTGTTAATAATCTATGCTATTATGTAAGGTTATATAGGTCTGTCTACTCCCATATGTGGCAGAAAAAAAATTCTCTTTTTCTGGTTGATGGAGACAATTCTCTTTTACATATTCACTGTCTCAGGTGACAGAATCTCTGCCTGCAATACCTGTCAAATCATTATCAGTTACTTGTCTTTCTAGTCAGGATGCTACTCTCATTCAAGGATTTCAGAGTTTCCTACCTATTTGTAAAAGGCCAGTGGCAACACCGACCCCACTTCCCTGCCCACCCATGCCACAGTCGTGCTCACACACTGGCCAGGTAAGACTTGCTCTTAGCAGCCCGAGACTCTAGCCCCTCTAGGTCCAGAAAACTGGGGGCTGGGATTAAATTTCTGCCTTCTCTGGTGCCTAAGAGGAAGGAATGCCATTTCAGCAGAGGTAAGAGACTCATCAAATATAAACACTACTAAGCCTAAGTAATCCTCCATGCCTTGATTTCCCCTTGTGTAAAATAGAGACAACAATACCTTTCTAACAAAGTTGTGAAAATTACACGAGGATGCCTTTAAAGCATTTAGAAGAGCACCTGGTATGGAGTATCAATAAACATCAGCCATTATTATTATTATTATTATTATTATTATTATTATTATTATCATTATTATTATGAGAAAGACGAAGGAGAGGCCTACAATGCAAGATTCAAGTTCAGATTCTCTTGAAGAGAATATCAAGTCTACTCTCTTTCCCTGCCTCTGGACAGTTATTTCAAGCTTCCCTTACTAATTTCAAGTCCTATTCCTATTTGAACCCACACCAGCACCCACTCTCCTCAGCAGATAATTCTGCTGAAAAAGAAAACTGAACCTGTTAGATAAGAATTCCTTTGCAAATTTAGATACATCTGCAACCATCATTGCCTCTGTCTTCCTACATTCTTTCTCTGTCGTTCCTCTTTCAAAGAAAATGATGTCCCATTCTTTTCAGAGCCAACCCTTCCACCCTCCTCTGAGGGCCTGATTTAGCAATCATATTTTTTTCTCCTACCTTCAACTGCACCCTATCTACTAGCTCTTATACAGGATCAGGTAACCTATGCTCAAGACTCTTCTAGGAAAAACTGTCTCTAGTCACCGCTACCTCTTCCACGAGATGCCACCATCTCTCTCCCTTCCTTCCCTGCCAAACTACTCAAAGTGAGTACACCCTCCCTGTCCTCCCTTCCCATCCACTCCTCAATCTGGCTCAACCTGGCTCCTGTCCCTACCACTTCTCGGAAGCTGCTCACACTCCAAAAGTAGAAGAGCCTTGGTGATCCAACAATCCAGTCTCAAGGCACATTTTCCAAGCTCGTCTTAACTTGACTTCCCTGTAGCAACTGAAGCTGCTGATCTTCCTGGAACATTTTCCTCTCCTAGCTCCCTGGACAACATTGTCTTACCTTGCACACCAATCCTTCTTGACTCCTCTGTCATCTTCAGCCTCCTATAAGCATAGCCAGGCTCATCCATTCCCGCAGCATCAACTCCCACTTACACCTACTGCCTCAGGCACAGATTGTCTTCAGAACCTCAGACCCACACTTCCACCTGTTTGCTAAGTGCCACAGACCCAAGTTCAACATAACTTAAAACACAGTTGGTAACTTCCCCCTCAAAAAATATTCTTTTTCTATATTCCCTTTAAAAAAAAAAAAAAAAGATTTTCTTTTTTTTTTTTTTTTTTTTTGAGAGACAGAGACAGAGAGAGAGAGAGAGAGAGAGAGAATATGAATGAGCAGGGACAGAGGCAGACTCTTAAGCAGGCTCCATGCCCAGTGCACAGCCTGAGGCAGGACTCAACACAGGGCTCTTGACTCAGGGCTCGATCGTGAGATCATGACTTGAGCCAAAATCAAGAGTCAGATGCTTAACTGACTGAGCCACCCAGGCACCCCTATATTTTTACTACTGGCACCACCACTCACCCAAAACAGAAGACCAAGTCATCCTTAACAACTCCCCCTTTTGTTCTCAACAACCAGTTAATCATTATGTTAGGTTGACTGTCTCCACGGTTTCTCTCAGATTCATCCCCTTACCATCCCCACTAACCTAATCCTTACTTCAGTCTTAAGCCATGCCTATGTTATTACAAGAGTCTCCTACTAATGTCCCTGATCCAGATTCTCCCCTTTCGGTCTACTTCCTCAGTTAGCTTCCCAAAATAGAATCACATCATCTCCCTGCCCACAAAACTGAATCTTCTGAGCACAGCACTATAGACCATTAAAAACCTGGCCTCATTATATCTAGTCTCATCAATAACCTCTCCTTTGATCCCAAAGTTCGTATATTCCAGCTACATGGATCTACTTACCTTCCCCCCTTTGCCTCTATAAATGCTGCAAATGTCACCAAGGCCATTCTCTTTTCTCATCATTAAGGCTCAGCTCTATTATCATCTCTTTCCTGAAGACTCCCAATGTCTCCATGTAGAGCTAGCCATTCCCCCCTGTGCCCTCACACAGCACTTTGGACAGATCTCTATTACAACACCACGTTTTTATCAAAATATTGTCTCTCTTATCCCGTCATGAATTCCTCCAGGGAAGGGAGTTTTTATTCATCTCAGTATCCCAAGCACTGAGCACAGAAGACATTTCATGTTAAATACAAGCCTGTACCAACACCAGGCTCTAGGGATATAAGCTGGCTCTGTCAACTATCCCAGAGTAGCTTACCCTAAAAAGACCCCCACCATGGAGGAAATTAACAGTCATGCACACACGAACCCCAGCAGATGTACTCTTTCCTCTCCAGATAGGAGCCTAAGAAACTAAAAATGTAGGGACAGCCCCAGGTCCTATGGAATTTGGCAATGACACTAATTCTCAATCTCACATGCTTCCACAGTAGGAGGACCACAGAGAGACCTCTAGGCTCTAGCGCAAGTGCAGATCTAGGAAAACAGCTTGAGTGAGGCTCTGCGGGTGACAAAGGTCTAGTATTTGCTTAAGAGAAACCCTCAGGGGATATGTAGGAGCTTCAAGAGGTCAGAATGGACACTCAGTTTGGCCATCAGCCAAGTGCTACTGGTACTAGCCTGAACTTCAAAAAAAAAAAAAAAAAAATGATATAAAGCCAAATCCAGAGTCTCCAGGATGGCAAGGACCCTAAGGTAGATTTCAATCAGTCAACTGCTCAGCACTTACCTCCTCAGGGATGTGGATCCAGTTCTCATTTCCCTTGGTATGGGACAGACACCCAAGTCCCCACAGTACCACCAGTAGCTGTAGACAGGCCAAGCAACCTGGGAATCCTCTACTACAATCCCTCTCAACCCATAACTCCAGGCAGCCACTAGCAATGACAGAGAAGGTAGAGTAAAACATAGAGTGGCAATTGTCAATGGTAGTATGAGTCTCCTGAGTCTTGAATTCTCTGTAACAACTTCTTCTCCTTTGTATCCTCATGTCAGTCAGGCCCAACTTAACCAATTCTTCCTTAGTATTGCCTCCTGCATCCTTCTTTTCTCCTCCATTACCATTGTCACCACTTTGGTCACCATTTAATAGCTTTGAGAATTAAGGCAAGGCATTTTCCCCCTTCGGCGCCTCATCTGTAAAGCAGGATAACAGGTGCTCTGCCCACCTCACAGGACTATTAAATAAAATGGGATCATGCCGGTGGAAGGTTCTGTAATCTGTAAAATCTTATACACAAATATAAGGCATTCCTCTATCATCAACATAAATCCTCTACTACTAGGATGTGAAGTATATTTGGCTCCCTGCCTCTCTCCTCCATTTCCAACCACATCATATATCACAGTAACACGATGATGCACTCTAAAATATTTTGTCCACATACTCACCTGCCCCAAATCTTTCACTGACATACCATTTCTTACTTAACCAAACAATCCTGGCTCTGACATATGCAGCGTCATCTCTGCACCACTGGCAGCTGCTTAGGATGCTTTCCCTAGTCTTACAAGCCCCACCCAGCCTTCAAAGGCTAGCCAAAACCTCACTAGACTCCATGCAGAAAGACTAAATTTAAAAGAGGGATTTGAGGGGCATCTGGGTGGCTCAGTCGGTTGAGGGTCCGACTTTGGCTCAGGTCATGATCTTGCAGTTTGTGAGCTCGAGCCCCGCATCGGGCTCTGTGCTACCAAACAGCTCAGAGCCTGGAGCCTGCTTTGGATTCTGGGTCTCCCTTCTCTCTCTCCCCCTCCCCTACTCATGCTCTGTCTCTCTCTGTCTCTCAAAAATAAATAAATGTTAAAAAATAAATAAATAAAAGAGGGATTTGAAACAATGACATGGAAGAATTAAGGATAATTCAGCAGAGAAAATTTGGGAGGACAACCATCATCTAATACTTTAAGAGTAACCTTTTTAAAGGGGGACTGTACCCTTTTTTTCTGTTCAATTCTAAAAAATAACCTAGTACCAACAGGATGGAAGTTGCAGAGATGTATTTCAGTAAGTTGAAAAAGTTCCTTATTAAGCTATCTCAGGATGAAATGTAGTAAATTCCCCATTATTAGAAAATGTTCAAGTCCAAACTGGCCATTTGGGAAGAATATTTTAGATGGACTTCAACTATCACAAAGGTTACTGAACTTGAATCACAAGCATTTTAGATCTGAAAGGAACCTTACTGCTCTTCTAGTCCAGCCTCCTATTTTACAGACCTGGACAGGTGAAGGGGCTCATTCAAGGCAGCAAAGTTTATGTTACAAAGCAGGAAGCAGAACATGGTCTCTAAATTTCAATCCAGTGATCAACACCCTTGCTATTGAAAGTGTGGTCCATAGAGCAGCAGCAGCAGCATCACCTGGGAACTTGTTAGAAATGCAGAAACAGGGGCACCTGGGTGGCTCAGTCGGTTAAGTGTGGGACCTTCAATCATGACTCAGGTCATGATCTCATGGTTCAGTCTGTGAGATCCAGCCCCAAGTCAGGCTCTGTGCTGACAGTGTGGAACCCGCTCGAGATTCTCTCTCCCTCTCTCCTTGCTCCTCCCCTGCTTGTGCGTGCTTAATAATAATAATAATAATAATAATAATAATAATAATAATG
Source organism: Felis catus (assembly GCF_018350175.1). Taxonomy (NCBI): domain Eukaryota; kingdom Metazoa; phylum Chordata; class Mammalia; order Carnivora; family Felidae; genus Felis; species Felis catus. The sequence goes on from NC_058370.1 coordinate 90,560,642, forward strand.
GAAAGAAAAGAAAGAAATGGAGAGCCCCCCGGAATCTGTTTTTAACAAGACCTGCAAGTCTATGATCCATTAAAGTTTGAAAAGCACTGACCTACACAGTCCCTTCCAAACCCTGATTTTCTAATTCTGGAACTGCACTTCCTAAACTATCTGAGATGTTAAACAGAGTCAGCACCCAAGAAAAACAGCATTTCCCATTCAAATCTGGGAACGTCTCCATACCATACTTTCAGTGATCTTGTTAGCACACTGAAGGCTCTGAAATATTCCAGAGAAAACTTTAACCATGAAGTTTCAAAACATATTTGAGCACATAATGCCTTAAAAGAAAAACGTTATAGTAATTTCCTTTAATATCCCAGTGGCTGAGGCTTTGGCAGTACACCGGGTAAAGAATGTCTATCTTGACCTCATCGCTCTTTGACTCTCAGTACCTTAAGCATACTGGATTAGTAAGTGGTCAACATGGGCTTGCTGTTCTCATCACTGCAATACACGAAGGGAAGCTTCTAAATCATTGCCTCTTTAAAAACGGCGGAGTTCCTGTGTGTGTGATTTACCTGTAGTTCTGCCTAAAGACAAGAGGAATGTGCAAGATGACTTCTCAAGAGTCATGCAGCCAGTTAAGGCGGACCCCAGCAGTGGGAGGCACAGACACAACAAACCCATATCCACGCCCCCACGTTTCAGTCCTCTATGGTTTTTTTGTTTTTCTTTTGACACAAACTTCTCAACCATGTGCCCACAAGGAAACCTGTAGCTCGGAATGGGCTCAGGGGTGCCTCAGACACTCCCAGGAAAGGAGGGGGGCCCTCGCCGTTGCGGAGGAATTAGGAGGCGCCACCACTCCGACCCCGGGAGAACACCACCAGACTGAAGAGAGCAGGTGGGTCGGACAGGCCCAGACTCAGGCAGGCGCCCACCCCGCCGCGGCCCATCCCTACCGTCCCCGCTCCGCACACCGGGTTCCATGCCGCGCCCCAGTCCAGCACCCGGCCCCCAGTCCACCGCCGGGAACCTAGCGAACACGCGGGGGGCTGCGGCGGAGACGGTTGGCAGGGTGGCCGCCTCCGTACCTGTCCTGTCAGGGGCTCCGCGCCCGGCTCCGGCCCCACCACCGGCGACCGACGCCCAAGTCCTTGCCGGGCGCGCCCCGCCCGCCCCGCCCGCGTGGGCTGCCCGACGCGCCGCCCGACCGCTCGAGGCCCGCCCCACACCCTCTCGCCCCAGAGGCCCAGAGTCGCTCGGGGTTCAGGGAACACGCTACTCTTCCCCGAAAACCAGCCAGGGTTAAAAACTGCGCGCTGAGCGCAGCCGAGGAGACCTCGGTCAGGCACAAAGCTGGACACCTGGAGCGAAATATGCGCGTGCGCACTGTGTGGGAAGCTAACGAGGACCACAGGAGAGAGGTGCCTCTAAGCCTGCGCCCTCTGCCGGCCGAGGGGAGACAGCGCACCGGGACTGGACGACTCGTTGCCCTAGGCAAATGGCTCCCCAGGGGTCATTCGCTAAGCTTTTGAGTGCTAAACTGCTAATTAAAACATTAGTGGCAAGCCTTATCTCATCAGTTAGCTTGAGGAAAAAAATAAATTTTGCTGCTACTCAGTGTTATCCATATGGGGATACAGGCATTCTTATGCCCTTTTTTTTTTTTCCCGCAAGTTTATTCATTTATTCTGAGAGAGAGAGAGAGAGAGAGAGAGAGAGAGAGATCTCGAGCTGAGGAAGGGGCAGAGAGAGAGGGAGAAGATAACAAGCAGGCTCATGAAACGAACCTCGAGACCACGACCTGAGCCGAAACGAAGAATCAGACGCTCAACTGAGCCAACCAGGCACCCCCTCTCATGCCCTTATGATGGGAATGTAAAATAATGCCAATGTACATAATGGCATTTTGGTTCTTTTAATTTAGAAAGAAAAAAAATTAAAAGGACAAACTCCTTGACCCAATGTGGCCACTTTTTTTTAAAGCATTACTTAAAAAAAATTTGTTGTTGTTAATGTTTATTTTTGAGAGAAAGAGAGAGCGCAAGACGGAGAGGGGCAGATAGAGAGGGAGACACAGAATCCGAAGCAGAGTCTGAGCTGTCAGCACAGAGCCCTAAGAGGGGATGGAACCCACAAACGGGGAGATCATGACCTGAGCCGAAGTCAGAAGCTTAACGGACTGAACCACCCAGGTGCCTCCAATGTAACCACTTCTAATAGTGTAGCCAAAGAAATGAAATAATAGGACAAGTGTTCAAAGATGCTTGTTCAAGGATGTTGGGGGAGCCAGGATTTGATAGATGGAGGGTTTGAATTCTGACTGCAATTTGTGGGCTGTGTGAGATCTTAGGTGAGTTACTTAACTCCTTCCATGTCCCTGTTTCCTCACTTGTAAAATGAGAATGTTAATAATCGTATCTATATTATTAGGTTGTTAGAAGATTAAATGAATCCATGTAAACAGCCTGAATGATAACTATTGTTTTGTTTATCTCAGTTAATCTAAGAGTGAAAACAACCTGGGGTGCCTGGCTGTCTCAGTAGAGCACTTGATTTGTGGTCTCAGGGTCATGTGTTTACACCCCACATTGGGGTGTAAAGATCAAATCAATATAAACAGTATGCACTGGGGCGCCTGGGTGGCGCAGTCGGTTAAGCGTCCGACTTCAGCCAGGTCACGATCTCGCGGTCCGGGAGTTCGAGCCCCGCGTCAGGCTCTGGGCTGATGGCTCAGAGCCTGGAGCCTGTTTCCGATTCTGTGTCTCCCTCTCTCTCTCTGCCCCTCCCCGTTCATGCTCTGTCTCTCTCTGTCCCAAAAATAAATAAAAACGTTGAAAAAAAAAATAAATAAATAAAAATAAAAAAAAAATAAACAGTATGCACTGAAAAACCTCCCTTCAAACTTAGTTCCCATCCACTCCTTACCCCTGCCCACTACAGGTAACCCTTGTTTTTATAGTTTCTTGCTTATCCATTAAATGTTTTATGCAAATACAAACAAATAAGAATAGTCTTACTCCTCCCATTTCTTATGCAAAAGGTAGCATGCTATATATACTTGTACCTTGGTTTCTTTACCTAATATATCCTGGAGATCTTTCTAAATCAGTAAATAGAGGTCTTCCTTATTCATTTTTTTCAGCTGCATAGTACTCTATTGCCTGGATATACATAATTTATGAACCAGCCTCTTCTGGGGGGATACTTTATTTCCAATCTTTTGCCAGTTGCAAACAAGGCTACAGTGAATCACCTTGTACACATGACACTCCGTATGTGAGTAGGTATATACAGATAGGATACATCTGGATCAAATAATTGCATCTGTAATTTTAGTAGAAATGGCCTCCATTCCCTTCAATTAAAGAGAAATGGCATATGAAAATAAATTTAAAAGGCACTGTATGCACATACTTTTTCTTGTGGTAACACATACATAAATTTAACCCTTTTAACCATTTTTTTTTTTTTTTTGAGAGAGAGAGTACAAGTGGAGGAGGGGCAGAGGGAGACAGAATCTTAAGCAGACTCTGTGCTCCTCGTGGAGCCTGATGAGGAGCTGGATCTCACAACCATGAGATCATGACCTGAGCTGAAATGAAGAGTCGGATGCTCATTTTAACCATGTTTAAGCATACAGTTCAATGGAACTAAGTACACTTACATTATTCTGCAACTGTAGGAGCCAAGGGCAGTCTACCCCAAAATGTGTCATTTTGGCATGCAGCTTATTTCAAGCTAAAAATAATCAAGGCCCAGGGGCGCCTGGGTGGCTCAGTCGGTTAGGCGGCCGACTTCGGCTCAGGTCATGATCTCGCGGTCCGTGAGTTCGAGCCCCGCGTCGGGTTCTGTGCTGACAGCTCAGAGCCTCCCTCTCTCTGACCCTCCCCCGTTCATGCTCTGTCTTTCTCTGTCTCAAAAATAAATAAACGTTAAAAAAATTTAAAAAAATAATAATAATCAAGGCCCAAAAGAGGAAGAAACTTTGACCTCCCACCTAACTGCTTAAAAGAACTTAAATAGAGGACCCTCTTCAGGAAGAGAGCTCTCACCATAGATAACTACATTATAATATTAACTAGGGGTGGTAAATAGGGAGGAACCTAGCACTGCCTGTTTGACCTGTTTGATCAAAGTCTCTTTATGTCCCTTCTCTCTCTCTCTCTCTCTCTCTCTCTCTCTCTCTCTTTTTTAATGTTTATTTATTTTGAGGGAGAGATGCAGAGTGTGAGTACGGGGGAGGGGCAGAGAGAGAGGGAGACTCAGAATTTGATTTTCTCCTATTAATCTGTCCCACGTCAATTTAATTCTTAGATCAGCTAGAATACTTTTTTTTTAATTTTTTTTTCAACGTTTATTTATTATTTTGGGGGGGACAGAGAGAGACAGAGCATGAACGGGGGAGGGGCAGAGAGAGAGGGAGACACAGAATCAGAAACAGGCTCCAGGCTCTGAGCCATCAGCCCAGAGCCTGACGCGGGGCTCGAACTCAAGGACCGTGAGATCGTGACCTGGCTGAAGTCGGGCGCTTAACCGACTGCGCCACCCAGGCGCCCCATAGAATACTTTTGAAGTGTAAAGGAAAACCAGCACAACCATCACCACTATCCAAACTCAGAAGTAAAAATGAAGAAACAAGACTACATCAAACCCAAAAGCTTCTGCACAACAAAAGAAATAATTAACAAAATGAAATGGCAGCCTACAGAATGGGAGAAAATTTTTGCAAACCATATATCGAATAAAGGGTTAATATCCAAAATATACGAAGAACTAACACAACAACAAAAACAATATGATTAAAGAATTTCCAGAAGAACCAAATAGAAAATTTTCCAGAGAGGGCAATAAAAATGACCAACAGGCACATGAAAAGTTGTTCCAAATCACTAATCACCAGGGAAATAAAAATAAAAACCACAATGAGGTATCACTTCTTATCTGTTAAAGAAAATGCTATCATTAAGAAGACAAGAGACAATAGGTGCTGGTGAGGATGAGGTGAAAATGGAAGCCTTATAAAACCTGTTGGGGGGAATGTAAATTAGTCTAACCACGGTGAAAACAATATGGAGTTTCCTTAAAAAATTAAAAACAGATCTACTGTATGGCCCAGCAATTCTACTTCTGAGTATATACCCAAAGAAAACGAAAACAGGTTTTCAACAAGATATATGTACACCCATGTTTATCCCAACATTACTCACAATAGCCAAAATAATATGGAAACACCCAAACATCCATCAATGGATGAATGGATTACTATACGTATGTATGTATATATACATATATATATGTGTGTGTATTATACATATACAGATATGTGTAGGTATATATCTAGATAGATAGATAGATAGATAGATAATTAAATATTATTGAGCCATGAGAAAAAAAGGATCTCTTGCCATTTGTGGCAACACGGATGGACCTTAAGTACATTATGCTAAGTGAGATAAGTCAGATGAAGAAAGACAAATATAGTATGATATCATTTGCATGGGCAATCTAAAAAAGTCAAACTTGTGAAAAAAAACAAAGTAAAATGGTGGTTACTACAAGATGGAGGATAGGAAGGATAAGATCAATGGTGTTTAAGGATATAAACTTGTAACGAGTAGAAAACAAGTCATAGAAGTCTGATGCATGGTGTGATGGACATAGACAATAATACTGTACTGTAATGATGTGATAAATATTGCTTCAATGGCAGTCATATTACATATATAAATGTATCAAAGTAACACACTGTACACGTTAAACTTATAAAATGTAACGTGTCAGATTTATCAAATAAATAAATAGAAATACAGGAGACATATATATCCTCAGATTCAGGAAACCCAAGGGATTCCCACCAGAACAAACAAAAAGAAATACACATCTGGATTAAAAGTAGTGAAACTGCAGAAAAGCAATGACAATAATAAAACCAGAAAAGGAGCAACACAGAAAAGGCATTTCCTACAAAGTACTGTTAGATTAACATCTGATTTCTCATAGCAGCAATGAAAGCCAGGAGACAAAGAAATTATGCTCAGCGAGATAAAAGACAATACTTGTCGGCTTATAATTCCTTAGCCAGCAAAATGATCCCTCAAAAATGGTGAAATAAAGACATTTTCAAGCAAATAAAACTGAGACGGTTCTTTGGATCCCATATGAGCTTTTTATTGCTGCATAACCAATTACTACACTCAGCGGCTTGAAAGAACACAGGTACTGTTTCTGTGGATGAGGAGTCTGGGTACAGATTAGCTGGATCCTTTATTCAGGGTCTCACCAGGCGGAAATCACCATGTACTGCAGGGCTGCAATCTCATCTGGGCTCCGGGTGCTCTTCCAGACTCACTGGGTATTGGCAGAATTCAGTTCCCGAGGAATGGCCCTCTCCACAATGTGGCAATTTATTTCTTCATGGTAAACAGGAGAGTCTTTCTGGCTTCTGGGAAAACCTAAACACTTTTAGAGGGCTCACCTGATTAGGACAGGCCCACCCAATTTCTTTTTTTTTTTTTTTTAATTTTTTTTTTCAACGTTTATTTATTTTTGGGACAGAGAGAGACAGAGCATGAACGGGGGAGGGGCAGAGAGAGAGGGAGACACAGAATCGGAAACAGGCTCCAGGCTCCGAGCCATCAGCCCAGAGCCCGACGCGGGGCTCGAACTCACTGACCGCGAGATCGCGACCTGGCTGAAGTCGGACGCTCAACCGACTGCGCCACCCAGGCGCCCCGTGGCCCACCCAATTTCAAATAGGCAGGTTGAAATTTTTTGACTAACCACTAAAGGACATAAATAGATTGCATACTTTCAAAACAAGAGAGGGAATCCACAAATGGAAAAAAAATCATTGCACTGTACTCTAAGAGGCTCCAACCAGCCTTCTTTCCCTCCCTCACTCAGGGTCATACTCAGATCACAGTCTGGTGGCCCTCTCAGCTTCTCCCAGCTTCCTTCCCATTTTCTCTTGCAGCCGTTTCCCATAATAGGTTTCTTGAACATTCAATCCTAACTTGGCAACTGCTTCTCAGATGACGTCCATGGATTAACACAAATCCCCAATTCATTGTATAAAATGAATACATCCATGACAGCAAAACCAGACAATGGCAATACAGGCAAAGAAAAGTACAGGCCAGGGGCACCTGGCTGGCTGAGCTGGAAGAGCGTGCAACTCTTCCTCTTGGAGCAGTGAGTTCAAGCCCAACGTTGAGTGCAGAGATTGCTTAAATAAAAGTTTAAGAAGAAAAGTATAGGTCAATCTCATTTATGAACACGGTACAAAGTGCTGAACAATAATGAGCATGTTCAATTTAGCAATGTCTATACAACACTGCGACCAGAAATGCTAGGTGGGGCTTACTGGGTTTACTTCAGAAATACAGGGTCAGTTTAACGCTAGAATATCTATGAGGGTCTCCTAGAAAAAGAAACAAAAATTAGAATACTTGAAAGGGAAGAAGTAAAACTTATTTTTCCTAGATGGGGTGATTTTCTATGTAGAAAAACCAAAAGCACCTACAGAGAACTCATTAAAATTAGACAACTTTTCCAAGTCGTTTGATAGACAATCAGCACACAAAGGTTAAAGAGCCCCATTTACAATAGTGTCAGAATTAAGGTACCTGAATTAAATATAGTAAAACTGGTGCAAGATCTTTATGGATAAAATTATTGAAAATTTGGTAAAGATATTAAAGAGAGTTAAATAGATAGGAGTATACTTGTCCAAGGTTAGGAAAACTGGACATCATAGATGGAACGCAACCACAAAAAGTATTCATGTATGTGTGTGAAATTTGAAGAGCCGATCCCCAAATTTATACAGATGAACCAAGACCTGAGGGAAAAAACAATTGGCTCCCACCACCAGAATTCACTGATCTGAATGCTTGGCTCATCACCCAGGAGCAGCTGGTTTAACGGAAATGTGGAATGATCATCTGCAGGCTCAGTTACAGTACCAGTAGAGAGACAACACTCTGTGAAGTCAGACTGCTATCCTACAGGATGTGGTATATGCTTTAATCAAGATGGCATTGTGTGGTGCTGTCTCCCCCAGAGTCAGCAAGTACATGGGTAGAAACTAAGCGATACAGGTGGAAGTTTCCCTTCTTCCAGCACCCCTAATCCCCACTGGAAGGAGTTTTACCCCCCCCCCACCCCGGTCACCACAACGTGGGACTCTGTAGAGTTGGAGATCCCAGTATCCAAGGAATGAACACTTCCATTAGAGAACTGGCAGTAAAGTAGAAGCTAAAACTGTCCCCTGGCTAATCTGAGCTCTCATGCCACTGAGGCAACAGGAAAAGGACGTGATTGCTATACTAGACACGATGATTGATGCTTGGAGCCAACAAACAAAAGGCATGATCAGAGTAGGGGCTGGGAATCAGGGAGGATGGCAAAGTTAGGGCTGAGGGCACGGGGGATCAGTCCATCTTGTCCAGGTTTGTTAGCTGCACCGTGGCATTCCAGAGCCTTTGGGCCACTTGAGGATCCTGAGCAGCTTTCGCGGGAAGAATTATCCTACAGGAACTGCTAAAATATTTTCCAGAAATGCCATCCAGCTCCTTTGCCAAGCTCAGGTAGAGGACTGGGACTGCACCTTGTCTGACATCCTGTAGAGACATGGGGGAAGAGAAGGAGTCATGCCAAGCTGACTTTAGCCTACTGGGGACACACAGAAGCAGAGCCCTGCCCCACCCTCTTCAGGCTAGCCAGCTCCTCCCCTACCCACCTTACAGAAGAAGCTGAAGAGCCAAAAGAGGAAGCGGTATGACCAAGAAAAATGCTTCATGATACTTGTGTACACTATACCCGGCTCCACAGAGTTCACAGTCACACCTGAAAGGATGAGACACAAGTAGAGCATGGGAAGAAAGAGTTAAGTGCGGTTCTCCAGGATGCAATAATGCAAAGATCCTACCAGGTCTGTGGGCACACGTAACCAGAGGCTTGGGGTGGTGTCCAGGAAGTCGGTCCTCTGGAACTTACACGGATGGTAGCGTTCAAGCCAGTAAGGAGACATAAGTATTTGAAAGCATTGGGTGAACTTTAGGAGGAACATAACGGATGGTGTTGGTATTGGAAAATACTGAGAGGAAAGGGATGTTAGGAGTGATAAGAGAGTTGGAAAGATTGAAAGGGAGATGTGAAGACAGACTTGAGTGAAATACAGGCTGCATAGATGAAAAATGGCAGAGATTAACAGCTGGGTTGGGGGACACTAGCCGGAACATATTGGGATGAGATGTGGACTGTTGGGAGGTGGTGTTGGGAATGGAGGAATAAGGGGGTTTCACAGGCAATTACCTGTCCCTTGAAGTCTCCGGGCAAGCTCCCCAGTGAAGGAGGTCAAGAGCAGTTTGCTGCAGTCATAATTCTGGTTAAAGATCAAGGGTTTACCAGCCCCTGTCAGATGTTCCTCATCAACATACCCATGTGCATGCCGAAAGGAAGACACATTCACCACCCGGGCTGATCCTGCCCGCTGTAGGGCCCCTGGGTAGAAAGAGAACCACACTCATTTGATTCAAGTTCTGGAGTGAACTCCCATGCCCACTCCCCAACCTACCTCTCCAGATGACTCCAAGAGAGCAGGGACCATTCAGGATTTTCAGGATAGGGTCACTGCCCACCCCCCACATTCCCCAGGCTAGGCACAGGACAGCTTAATGTGAACTGAGACTCATTTTCATTAGCTACTTTCCTAATGTTTTTCCTCCTCTTTCATTGTAAAGTTTGGACTTTTGCCTTGTTTTTCTTCCACTTGCCAGCTGGAGCTAATTTAATGGATCCTTATTTATGTTTTACCTCATTGGTGACCAAGAGGGAAAAAGAGAGACTGGAGACATCATGTAACCTGTCTTTCACATATTTGTCACCCAAATGTTCGTTGGGTCTCTGGATCGTGGCAGACACCAAGATAGGTGCTAAGGACATAAGGTGCTAGGTTGAGTGGGGAAAGAAATGTGTATAGAGACACTTGGGAAAGTGTTAAAAAAACAAACAAACCACTATCTTCCAAAGTAAATAAATAAATAAATAAATAAATAAATAAATAAATACAATAAATAGTACAAATTAAATCTTAAAAAAAAAAAAAGTGGGTGGGGACACGTGAGTGGCTCAGTCAGTTGAGTGTCCCACTCTTGATTTCAGCTCAGGTCACGATCTCATGGTTCATGAGATCGAGCCCCACATCAGGCTCTGCACTGACAGAACGGAGTCTTCTTGGGATTGTCTCTCTCCCTCTCTCTCTGCCCCTCCCCCTTTCAAAATAAATACATAAACATTAAAAAAAATGTTAAGTGCCTTACTATATATATATATATATGTATATATGTACATATATATGTATATATGTACATATATACATACATATATATGTGTATATATACATATATACATATATATAGTCTGGATTCTATAAAATACTAAAAATAGTAGTTGTCACATATGAGTTTACAGTGTTCAAAATGCTAAAACTATTTTGAGCCCTACATTTAAATTAAGAATCACAAATGAAAAATTGAGCAGGTGGTATTTAGCCAAAATTTTGCTGGAAAAAAGAATTATTCTTAAAGAGAACAGACCCCAAACTTTTAGGCATAGTGACATAAAGACTAAAGGGGCTCACAGCCTAACTGGAGACCGATCATCCTGGAACAATGTCAATGCAGGAACAGAGATGTGTACAAGAGCTAAGGGAGCCCCATAAATGGGAGGCTGCTGGGGGAGGTGAAGGACAAGATTCACAGCACAGGCAGTATCTGTGCTCAGTCTTGGTGGATGAACTAAATAAAGTTAGTCAGGGTAAAAGAGTGGGAGAGGACAGTGCAGATAGAGGCAACTACATGTGCAAAAAGCACAGCTGGAGGGGGGAAAAGTGCAGATGAAGAGCTACAGATTGTCTGCTAGAGAGAAAAGTGTGGATTAAGGAGGGGCAAAAGGCGAGGCTCTCAGTCTGCAGGGGGTCTGTAAGTGGAGATAAGGGGTTTAGAGTCTCTCCTGTAAAGGATAGAGTACCTTCCTTCCAAGGATTTTAAGTAATATGGTGAAAAGTGATTTCTAGAAGTGGCAAGAAGAAGAATAGATAAGAGAAGAAGAAGAGAAAAGACAGTTTAAGAACCTACTACTAAGCAAGGTGCAGCCAGGGTGTTAGAATTTTTGCAAAGGAGACAAAACATTCATACTTGCAAACCCATACAGTTTTGCCTTGAGCTTGTTCACTTTCCATTTGTGGCTAATTTAATCAGCCACTAAAGAGCCCATGAGATCCTGGCAACACAAACTGCCTCCCAAGAGGCAAACGGGTAGCTGATTTTCAAGGAGAAGAGGAGAGGGTTTTTGTTTTTTTCGTTTGTTTGTTTTTAATGTTTATTCAGTTTTTGAGAGAGAGACAGAGAGTGAGCGGGGGAGGGCAGAGAGAGAGGGAGACACAGAATCCAAAGCAGGGTCCAGGCTCTGAACTCCCAGCTGCCAGCACAGAGCCCAAAGCAAGTCTTGAACTCACAAACTGAGTGATCAAGACCTGAGCCAAAGTTGGCTGCTTAACCGACTGAGCCACCCAGGCGCCCCTGAGAGGAGAGTTTTTGAAATGTCATCCCTTTTGTACGCTTTCAGTTTTATGTTTTGGACACATATTACCTAACCCCCCAAATTGATTTTATTTTAAAGAGGGTGCAATCCAGGAGAAAATGTTAGGAAGAAAGTGCCCACCACTCACTCTGCCCCAGCTTCCCCAGCAAGAACCCAAACCTCCTTAAGTAGAAAAGATTAAAAAATCAGAAAGTCAAAGGACTTGGGTCCAAGACAGTGATGTGTTCTGTCTAGATTCCTGGGGGATATTGAGCTATTTGAGAGCAGGAAGTAGGCATTCTTGGTGTCTATATTCCTAGTGGTCTAGTGCCACCCTTAAGAAGCTCTTGTCAAGATGACTGACTCTACTGGTTTACCTAGAACTCAGAGCTGGGGGAAAGAGAGGTGAATCTTATATCCCCTTGCTGGTTATATTTTTGGCCTGACCGATTTTAGTACCAGCCTCCCAGTCCTGACTTAGGTCAGGCGGGTTGCCCTGCTGTGTGCATCAAAAAGCTTACTGTGTCATCACTCAGTGAACGGCTGAGGCCAAGGGAAAGGAAGTAGCCATTGGAAACAGTAAGCAACGAAAATGCCAGGGGAATGAGAAGTGAGGGCAGCACAGAAGGTAGGCAGCCAACCTTCCTTACCTCGGAGTAGATTTGTAAGCAGAAAGGGCCCAACATAGTTGGTGGCAAAGGTGAGATCAAGGCCCTCTTGGGTAAGTGTCTTGGGAAATCCTGGGAGGAAATGAGAACATAGGTAGTGGGTGATGGAGGGATACAGACCTAGGTCATATATTGGCATTCAGTAGAAACTCCACAGGAACATGTACGTGCAAGGATGGGGGCTATTACTCAAGGTAGGCTTTTTAGGATCACGTATGAATTAAAGTTATTCAGCAGGGGGCACCAGTTAGGTTTGGGGGTGCCTGTTTTAGGGTCCCTGAACTGGAAAGGAGGCTCCTGCAATGTGTCTGGGGGCAGCAGTTCAAGGCACGTACCGCAGATTCCAGCATTGTTAACCAGCAGATGTATCTCGGGACACTCCTGCAGAAGCCACCGGGAAAAGCTACGGATGGAGGCCATAGAGCTCAAGTCCACCTGGCCAAGCAGGAGGCAGTTGTTCTTCGAGGCTACTTGGATCTCAGCCAGGGCTTGCTGTCCACACTCCCAGTTACGGCAGGCAAGGATCACCCGGGCCCCACGGCGGGCCAGCTCCTGGGACACGGCCTTCCCAATACCTGTAGAAGGGCAGTTTCAGAATAGGCTAGTCTGGGGTGTGACTAAAGTACGTGCTGGCCCTCTGGCCAGCCTCACTGGGGCTACTGGGGGACTAGACTGAGACGTCAAATGAGGTGGCAGGATGAGAAGGGCACTCACCACTGTTGGCTCCAGTCACCACCACTGTCTTCCCAGTCAAGTCTGTGGAGCAGTGCTGGAGGTCCCAAAGATGAGACTTATGCCAAGGCCACATACATAGTCTATGCAGGAGGACCAGAATGAGCAGGACAGAGCCAGGGCTCCAGACAAGGGTGCTGAGTAGAGACCACTGCAACATTGCAAAAACTTGCTGACCTGCTACCAGAAGTGTTGTGCCGAAGTGAAGGTAAGTTGGGGAGGAGCTAGTCAAAGCTGAGTGGTGTTGAGCAGTCAGGCTGGTGTGCTGTCCAGGACACAAAATTTAAAGAGGCAGTTACTCTCTGATTTGTTCAAGCAACCTGTTTGAAACTGAGAGTGAACTCCACCTTCAACTGAGTGCCTTAGTCACTTGATTGCCTCGCTGCTATCCTTGGCCTAGAGTCAGTGTTCTCCTGTGTAGGCTCATAGTTGTCTACGAGTGAAACTTGGACTTCCACCCTAAGGTGAATTTATGAGCTCCAGAACTGGAGAAGCAAAATATCAAATTTCTCCCGTCTTTAATCACGGTGTGCTTAAGCAGGGCTGTCCCCTCAGTCCCCTACTGCAAAGAGACTCTAAGTTCGTCCAGTTGAAGCAGACCCCACCTGTAGCCCTTATGTCTATTCCTTTGTAGAGAGGGAGATGGTTCTCCAGAATGCCTCTGCTGGGGAGCAACCTTGGCCCTAATGCAGGGTCTCCTAAGGGTGGAAATGGGGTTATTCCCTGGACCCAGTGTTCCATATCCTTCCAGGCCGTCAGGACAACTGCTCCTGAGTAAGCACCCTTGGAAGAAACTGACAGACATCAGGCCAACTCTTAAAGCAACTGAGGTGTTTATTCTGGCAAGTAGAAAGAAGGAAAGTACTGGCTGAGCTTCAGGACCCAGAATGCGTCAGGTCCTTGGAGAGGAGTGGCCACACTTTGGGTGTTGAGTTCTTCGTTAGCTGTCTCATGGTCACCTGAGGCTTTGGGGCACCAGTCTGGATGGGGTGCTGCTGGATGGGAAGAGAGATGCTGCCTTCTGTGTCTGCCTGCTGGGATACTGCAGATCTGAGCAGCACCTGGGTGGTTGGGTTCCACAAGCTCACACCAGGAGCCAGCTTCACTGCCTCAGGCAGCAACATGGGCTTCCACATCACCTGGGATGTGGCCTCAAGGACTTGGGATGCCGTCTGAGGCCACCTGTGTGGATCCTGACCCTCCAGGTCCCTGGGATGAAGGCCATGCAGAGGTACGTGGCAGCGGCCTACCCACATCTCGCCCAGCAACTCAGCCGCCCCCTCCCAGCCACTGGGCCACTTGGCACCTGGCCACTGTTTAGGGCTGGGGCTCCGGGCCAGATCCTGGAGGGTTGGGTGGGTGGCAAGAAAGCGAAGCCCAGGGCTGGGAAAGGCCAACTTTGACCCAAAGCCTGGCGGCGGTGGGCCTAAGCTCAAAGAGGGGGATTGGAGAGCAGGGCCCGGGCCCAAGACACGGAAAGGAGCACTAGGCGAGAGAGAAAAGAAAACTGTCGGGGAGACGCGGACACCGGGGCCCGGTGCTAGGGGTCTGGCCCGAGCCTCGGTCTTCCCGCCCCTCTTGCTCCCGCGGTAGGCTTCCAGCGGGCGCGCCTCGAAGTCTGGAACCAGAACCTCAGCCAGCGGGCGCACCCAGTGGCGCGGCAGCCGCGCGGGGTCCAGGCGCGCCCGGGCCATGCGTCCCACCCTGTAGTGACGCGCGCCCCGCAGCGCGTCCGCGCACCTAGGCTCCTGTGGCTCGAATGAGGAGGAGGGGCCGTCCATGCGGGGCACTTTCTCCTTCTTGAGCTTCAGCCAGTCCCCAGCCGCGTGCGGCTGGGCGGTGCAATGATAGAGGTCCTCCAGCGAGAACTGGGAGCTGCGGGGCGGTACCCTCTGGGCTGATGCCTGGGTGCTGGCTACCTGGGACAGATCCGGAAAAGGTGGGGGACTGCCGTCGAGAGCCATCTCCACCGACAGCTGGCTGCTCGAGTTCAAGGATCCAGCCGAAGACTGATGGTCTCCGGCCTGGACGTCCAGTTCCTCTAAAAGGCCCTCGGTCCCTGTCTCCTGAAACAGCTCTGGGGTAGGTGGGGGGCCCGGAGTGACTCGCAGCTCTGGAGAAGGCTCCCAAGATTCCATCTGCTCCTGAGAGCCTCTCGCCGTCCACGATCTTCCTAAAGAGATCTGGTCCACGCTCCCTCGGTCCTAGGGATATACACCGAGGTTAGGGGTGGAGGGTGGATAGTGACACATTGGAAAGGGGAGAGAGGAACTAAGGGTGGAGGAGTCCAGAGAGGCCGTGAGGAGAAGTAAGACGCAGCGGCGGCGGCGAGGCGCGGAGTAGGGGGATGAGGGGCGGAGGGAGCTGGGGGCTGTGCTTACTTCGCCTTGGAAGATCTCCTCCAGCCCCACAGAGGCGGGCGCTTGCAGCACGGGCACTGATCCCTGAGCCCAGGCATCCGTCGTGCATGCCAAAGGTTCCTCGTCCTCGCCCCACGTGGGGTCCTCGGCCACTGCAGATTCTCCCTCGTCCCTGGCCAGGAAGCGCCACTCGGTGATCTGCAACATCGCCTCCCGGGCCTGACTGATGGTGAATGGAATGCACTACGGAGGCGAGAGAGGGTCTTAGCCCAGTTTGGGGGGGCGGGGTGGAGATGGTCTGGAGAATCCCCATCCAGACCCACCTGCTGGGTCAGGTAGACTTTGAAGGCAGAGTCCATTACTCGCGTCATCAGATCAGCCAAGATGTCCCCCACAACATCCTCTCCCTCCTCGAGGGCCGTGAACGCCATCCATTCCGCTTCCGTGAGCCGCCCAGGCACGATGTCCACCTGTGGTACCTGAAC
The DNA here is from genome assembly GCF_018350175.1 of Felis catus. NCBI lineage: Eukaryota > Metazoa > Chordata > Mammalia > Carnivora > Felidae > Felis > Felis catus. The sequence continues at coordinate 90,576,458 of NC_058370.1, forward strand.
CGTAGGCGGTCGCGCCTTTTCCGCCTTGGATCGGGTCACCCCGCGGTCCCGGATCTGCCTCTGTGAGGAAAGAACGGGGCAATCAGGGCAGGAAACCTGGAAAAGTGGAATGGGGACGCAGCTATAGGCTAGGAAGAAGCTTTCTCAAGTTGTCCAGTAGGAAGGAAAAGCCTTTTGAAAGGAACAGGCAGTCCACTAAGAGCCTACGATGTGTCAGATGCATTTTTAGATGTTTGACCTAGCTAATTTAATTTTCTTAACAGCTCACTAAATCCATTTTACAAAGAAACTGAAACAACACAAATTAACCATCACTTGCTTGACATTACAGAGTATACCCAAACTATATATAGCTCTAAGGCCACAGTCCCTGCTATTGGCACTAGTTCAAAAGGTTCAAAGTTCTTGAGAGTTCAAAGAACTTAACGAGTCAATAAATGGTTAGTGCTCTTTAGAGCCTCCTCCCTCCCCTAAATCAACTTAGATCCTCATTTCACAATATACATCTAAATAAACTCCAGATGAATTAAAGGATACACATGCAAATGAAATAAAAATATAAGCAAAAAATTAAATGTAGGAAAAAATAGGTTAAATTGTCATACAATTTCCGGGCGAGAAAGACCTACCGAAGCATAAAAGCTATGTAAGAAATAATAAAGAAATAGCTATATATACATATATATGCAAATTTTTTCCTGTACATATTTTAAAAACGCTCCTAAGTACAAGCTGACAGTAGTTACCTTTTACTGGCACTTAAATGTTTCATTTACATACAATCGACTCAAGTCTTACATTTTTAGACTACATGCTATTTTTATCCTCATTTTGCAGAATTTGCCCAGATTACACAGCAAGAAAGTAGTGGAGTCATAATTCATATGCAGGTCTGTCTGCCCCTAGAACCTGACTTTATCCTGCTTTCAAAAAATTGCAATAAATATAAGAAAGGATAAATATTCCCAAGTATACTAAAAACTCATATAAAAATAATAAAAAGCCTAAGACCCCAAGGATAAGCAAAGGACATAACATTTCACAAAAGTGGAACTGCAAATGACTAACAAACATTTGAAAAGGTGTCCAACCTTCCTTCCTTCAAGGCATATTCGGAAGTGAAAATCACAATATATCCTTCAATACTCTCTGAGCTGTCATTGACAATAGCATAATATTTAAAACATTTAAACATATTTAAAACATATGTGTAACAAAAAGAATATATGGTTGTGTGCCCTCTATATTATGGAATATTATGCAATGATTGAAGATAATCTTTAGGAAGAATTTACAATGGCACATGAAAATACTTATGATGTAATGATACATGATAGAAACAGGGTATAAAATGACATATCAATATCATCTCAGTTGAATAAACCATTATGTGTGAAAGAAAAGGAAAACACCAAAACTGTAACAGTCGATATGTTTATTTCTTGTGCTCTTCTCTATTTTATAAGTTCTCTGTACTATAATGAGGCTTTATCCTTTTATAATCAAGAAAACGCCATGTAAAAAGAAAAAGATTGGTTCCATAAATTCATTTTAGGGACATAAGAAATTTATGAGCAGATTCTTGGGAACCTCCTCACTTTCCTTCAAGTCTCTCTGAACCTGGTTCTTTCCAAAATGTATCTCTAAATGTAATCTTTCCAAATCTTTGCCTCCTCACCCCAACCTTATTGCTTCATACCAGATGTCCTCCCCCAAATCTGGTGTTTCCTAAACCTTACACTGAACCTCAAAATCCCTTAAGTGTCATTTCCCTTTTCTGCTGGTGAAAACAGCCCTGGTGGCAAATCCAGGGAATAACCCACAGCCCAGACCAGGCTTGGCCAGAGGAGGGCACGTAGGGTCCGGAGAGGAGAGTCTGTTTCTTGTATTTACCCTCCCAGTGTTTCATGGGTGGCACCGGTGATAGCGACCGTGCCTAGACATGGCCTGACCAGAGGGGCTAGAAATATTATAGCACAAAACCTCCTCAAAACTGTTTTATTTAAAGTTTCCTTGGCTTTTAAACAATTTGACTTAAAAAATTTTTTTTAATGTTTTATTTATTTTTGAGAGAGAGAGAGACAGAGCACGAGCGGGGGAGGAACAGAGAGAGAGAGGGAGACACAATCTGAAACAGGCTCCAGGCTCTGAGCTGTCAACACAGAGCCCGACGCGGGGCTCAAACTCACAAACCCTGAGATCATGACCTGAGCCAAAGCCAGACGCTCAACTGACTGAGCCACCCAGGCGCCCCATAAACAATTTGACTTTTAAGTGCAGCCTCAGAGTTGTTCAATCCATTTCTTTCTCTTAAAAATCCTTGAAAGGGAGTTTATTTAGCAACACCTCTCCCCAATGCCTGACCAATTCTGGTTTATCCATTTGAATGGGTACCTCAGTATGAGACTTATTACATGCATTAGCTGCTTCCAAAAAGCCCTGTTCTTGGGCTCTGCACCACCCGTTTGACTTTTTCCTTTAGGTTCCGTCTGTGGCAGAGCGTGTTAGCGTGCGTGGTGGAGATGTAGATTTTCTGCCCGAGACCGACGTGGCTTCCTTGGTCACCACCAACGCTCCCATGGTGGGCCGGCGCCGACTAGCGCGGAGCCTACCCGATGCATGGTTCCCGCCACCGACCTTAAAGGCCGATTCCGGTGCTCCAGCGCACCCCCAGCCGAGCTGAAGCTCACCGAGCCTTCGTGAGCCATCGCCGCAGCGGTCGCTCCAACCCCGGGGTTTCAAGCAGCTTCCCAGCCTTGCTGCCGCCGCTCCTGCCTAACCGTCGCCCTAGCAACGGCGCCTAGCACCGAGAGGCTCACCCCTCGCAGGCCGACTCGCCCCGCCCACAGTTGCCCTGGCAACCGCGCCGCGCTATGTACGTTTGGGTTGCTCGGCCCCGCCTATTGGCCGTGCGTACGTGCGTCGTCTCTATGGTGGCGGTGGATTCGCAGGGACCTCAAGATTCCGCAGTCAGGCAAGGCGACCTGCGGGTGTGAACTCTGACCCTCGCCGGGAGCTTCAGGGTGCCAGCTGAGGGAAGAGGGGTGCGGTGGCTACCCTGCCTCACCCCGCCTTCGCTCGGGCGCTTGGGGCCATCGGGTCCTGTGCCATCACCATTCCTCCTCTGGGATTTCCCCATCGCCCCATGACTCAGCCCTAGGGTTCCCTTTTCCCGCTCCCCAAGACCTCCCCGCTCCGGACTCTCCTATCGCCATCCTCGGGTTCCCCATCACATCCTTACCCACTCCCAGTGGTCTTTAGTGCCTCATGACAGCACCCCCCATTCCTCCCGCTGTAATCACCGCTGTCTACTGTTCGCAGCGCGCCTGTGATTCGAGCCTCTCTTCACTAGGATGTTCCGCCGGGAGCGCTCCATTCCCCTTAGAGGTTCGGCCGCTGCACTGTGCAACAACCTCAGTGTGCTGCAGTTGCCCTCCCGCAACCTCACACATTTTGGGGTAGTCCATGGACCCAGCGCCCAGCTTGTCAGCGCTGCCCCTGAAGGTGTGCCCTTGGCCCAGCGCCAGCTCCACGCTAAGGAGGGAGCCGGAGTGAGCCCTCCGCTTATCACCCAGGTGAGTGGTGTTGCTGAACCCGGTCCTAAGCTCTGTCCTTCCTCTCCAAACCTCAAGGAATAGGCCTTCCCTAACCCTCTGATTTAACGCTCTTCTGAGTCCTCCTGTCCTCTGCTCTGACCACTTCTTCCGACTGGGCCACTTCCCTCTAGGTCCATTGGTGTGTCCTCCCCTTCCGAGTGTTGCTGGTACTCACCTCACATCGAGGAATACAGGTAAGAAGAGGCGCTTCCTACCCTCCCCAGTAGAGTTTTTCTCAACTCCTCCCCAAAGCCCCTAGACCCTTCCCTACTTGTCTCTAAATGCTTACAAACTTTTCACATGTTTAGCTCATTCTTCCTCGGTTCTCATCTTCCTTTCTCCCATCTTTTCCAGTTCCCAAGTGCCATCTCCAATACCTGCCCCTTTACTAGCTGTATGACCTCCGACAATTTAACTTATCAGAGCCTCAGTGTCCTCCTCTGTAAAATGGGAATAAAAACTGCCTGCCTTCCTTCCAGAGTTGTTTTGAGGATTAAATGGGCTAAGGCCTGACATGAATATGTGAAGTACACAGCTCAGCAAAGGTCAGCTGGATTGTGCCCCCATCATTGCTTCTTGTCTTGCAGATGTACGAGTCAGATGGCTCTGTCATGGTCTATTGGCACGCACTGGACTCTGGAGATGCATCTCCAGGTACCTGCAGGACTTGAGTGCCATCAGGGTAGGGAGTGTTGGGTGGGGCTGGAGGTGCTATTTCTAATTGTTTTCCCCTTTCATACTCAGTACAGGCTGTGTTTGCCCGAGGGATTGCTGCCAGTGGCCACTTCATCTGTGTGGGTGAGGGGGCCAAAGGCAGGGAATTGGGGGGTGCTGGAGTATAGGGGTGTGGGCTTTGGCCAGGAAGATGCTGAAGGTTTGAGGGAATTTTTGAGGGTTAGAGGGAAGGATGGGATCGAAGGAAGCCCTTAGAGACTCCAGAAAAGCATGGAGGGCTTCAGAGGGGCAGGGTAGGATAGAATAATGGCGGTCACTGGAGGAGCAGAGCTGTTGGGGCCCCGTGTGGGGGGGTTGTTATGAAGGTTTATGGGATGGCGGGAGTGCTACGTGTGGTGGTTGGACACTGGGGAGGATCAGGAAGCCATCAGTGGGGCACTGGTTCCGCAGGAACGTGGTCGGGCCAGATACTGGTGTTTGACATCCCAGCCAAGGGTCCCAACATTGTACTGAGTGAAGAGCTGGCTGGACACCAGACACCAGTCACAGACATTGCCACTGAACCTGCCCAGGGACAGGTGAGTGGATTCCCCCTACCAATTCCAAGGAGCCTGGGAGCCTTCCCATTTTGAGAGGCAGGACACCCGGGTTTAAGTCTTGACTCTGTCACTAAGCAGCTGAATGGCTTTGGGCAAATTGCTGCACTTTCCTAGGCTTCAGCAACCTTAAGTCCAGTGATGAAGCCTGACTTTCCATTTACGTGGCATTTAGTAGTTCATGAACACTTTTCAATACTAGTGTGGGTTGAGGAGTTGGGACAGATGTTTTCTAAGATGCTTTCCAAGTCTGACACGTGCAGCTTCCTTTTCTGGACTTGGGCAAGTCCTACCTATTCAGACCCACCCCCAGTGCCACTCTCTCTGGGAAGCCATCCCCCTATTTCCGCTCTCACTGATCTCCCTTGGCAGAATCCTGAATCGGTACTACTCTCAAAGACAACTCTTGTCTCCCTAATTGGATTGCAAACCTCTTGAGAGCAGGGGATGTATCTTCTAATTCATATGCTCCACTGCACCTGACCCACAGCTGGGCCCATGGGCTATGTTGGCTGCCTGGAGTTGGGGGTTCTCAAGAGGTTTGGACTCTAGTCATGACTGTGACTGGCTCCCTGCAGGACCTCCAGAAGGTTGTAACACTATGGGCTCAGTTTTACTATCCTTCCAGTGAAGACAGTTATATCCCTCTCCTAACACATGGTTTGTGGGGTCAGGGGGAGTGAGGCTCTAAGGAAAGCAAAGAAAGCTTTTTATGCATCCTGGGGGAACCCTCCATTCAGCCCAGGAGAGCTGCATGTCTTGCCCTTTCCCTAGAGAGACAAAGATGCAAATGCTGTGTCCCCTCCCCTCCTGCTCTGTATACAGGACCCAGCAGAGGGAAAGGGAAGGACTGATCCTGCTTTTCTCCTTAGGACTATGTGGCTGACATGGTGACGGCAGATGACTCAGGCTTGCTGTGTGTCTGGCGGTCAGGGCCCGAATTCAAATTATTGACCCGAATTCCAGGATTTGGGTAGGTGAGGTGGAAGGAGACTGATGCCTTCCTGAGGGGTCCAAGGAAATTAAAGTGGGTTATCACCCTTGCAGGGTCCCATGCCCTTCCGTGCAGCTGTGGCATGGGACGGTAGCAGCAGGCTACGGGGATGGGCAGGTGCGTCTGTATGAGGCCAGCACAGGAACTCTGCATGTCCAGATCAGCGCCCATGCCCGGGCCATCTGCGCCCTGGACCTGGCTCCCGAGGCGGGCAAGGTCAGTCTCCTTCTTCATCCCTCCATACCCTGTTCCTGGTGCTGGGGATGTTGAGAGAAAGTCCACAGACTTGTCTGCTGCTCAGTGTAGCCCTCTCCCTGGGTATCTGGACCAGGCACCCCAGTCCATCCTGGTCCCCTGTCGGCATGTGCCAATGCCCACTCAGCCCACCACCTTTTCTATAGCTTCTCTCTGCAGCTGAAGACACCTTTGTACACATCTGGAAACTGAGCAGGAGCCCAGAGAGTGGCTACACTGAGGTGTGTGTGGTGGCAGTAGTGGAGAGGGGGGCCCAAGCCTGAGGCAGCAGGCCCTGAGCAGCCCTCTTCTCCCCCAGGTGGAACACTGTCATGGTGAGTGTGTGCCTGACACCCAGGTGTGTGGTGCCCGATTCTGTGACCCCTCGGGGAGCTCCTTTGCTGTGACTGGCTATGACCTCGCTGAGATCCTGAGATTCAGCAGCGTGTGAGAGAAGAGCAGTCCTCCTTTCTCCCTGTGGTGTTTATAAAGTACCCCTCCTCCCAGCCCTTGTCTGATTACTCAGTATCACAGTTATACTTCACAACTCCTGGTCAACTAAGCTCCAGGGATGAGGGGATGGGGCAGGTCCAGACCAAGCAGCAAGGCAACCTGTCCTCAAGAACCAGGGGAAGGCTGCCGTTAAATAACTTTAATGGTTGATGTGAGAGTCACAAGGGAGGTGCACTCCCTCCCAAGGCTCTTCAGTGCCATCCTCAAAGCTGGTTAGTGCAGGGAGGTAGGGCAGGGTTGGTTCCAGTTTTCTCCCAGGAAGGGTTTCGGGGGTACCAGCCAGTCCCAGGAACGAGCCCCTCAACACCTTGGCAACCACAGCTTAAGAGGGGCTTCTGCTCCTCCTCCCCAGCCTACCCCAAGTCCAGCAGAGGAAGGTGAGGCCAAGCTGGCCAACCTTCTACTGACAGCGCCGCATCCAGAGCCTGACTGCACATGGGTCTTCTCTTCCTCTGGCCAGATCCTGTTGCCAGCACCTTTCTCTCTCACACTGGTGACTGGAGCCAAGTGCGGGACGGGCCTTTGCTGAAGAGGCCTCTGGACCGTGGGGATGGCTGCTGGGGGAGAGGGGCGACCGAGCGGGAAGCCCCAGGGGAGTGGTCTGGGGGGACAGCATCCAGGGAGAATGTTCGGGGTCGCCCCCAGGGCATGGGGTGGGTCCGAGCTGGGGCTGGGGCCACTGAGGCAGGTGAGCAGGGGGTAGGCAGGGCAGGCTGTTCTGTAAACATTGCTAGCCAGGGTGGGGGTGTCTCCAGCCTTGTGCCCTCCCGCTGGGCCAGGATGTCTGTCACCGCTGCGATGTCATCCAGCGGCTCAATAGCTGTGGCACCAGGAAGGGGTTGAGGGGAGGGGGCTAGTCAGAGCTTAGGCCCCAGGCCTACCCAGCCCTGACCATCACCTGTCACTGTAATAGGAGGAAAGCAAAGCCCGGATCTCAGCCGAGACTGTGTTATCCTGCAGGAGAAGCCCCTCACCTGGGCCCCCTGGAGCCACTGGCTCTGATACAACTATGGGATATGGGGAGCAGGGGGGATGGAGATGAGGGGGTAGGCAGAAGTGGGTGAAAAAATCAAGGAAAGAGGAGGAAAATGAAAGCAGTGCCAGGCAAGTGGAGGGTCAGAGGAGGAGACAGGAATCCACATGCAGAAAGGGAAACAGAGAAGAAGAAATTAGGACAGAAGTCCATGAAATGAATCTGGCTCTTTGGGGGTTTGTTTGGAACTTTGGTGGAGGTGGCTCTAAGAAGAGCTGGAGAAGAGAAACAAATACAAGAAGACCGAGAGGGCCTTGGGTCCCCAGAGCTCTGCCTCAGTCTAGTGCTTTCTCTCTGTTGCCATTATCTAGGCTCCCTTGAAGCCCCCAACCCCACTTCCCGTCAGGTTCCCTGAGTGCACTTTCACTCACCCATCTCATGGTACAAGGACCCCTGCTTGGCCAGTACTTGGGGTGGTTTCCGGGGAGCAGGGGTTTCAATTTTCATGATTTCATCACAGCACTGCTTCCATTGGCCTGGAAGGAGGGCAGTGACTGGGGTGGGAGGAGGAAGACTGAGAGGGCCAGGCCATCCTCTCCCCTGCCACGTTCCCTTCCACACTTTTTGGATATAGAGGCCTTGGGTAAAAACATCAAACCTTAATCCCTCCCAAGGTTCAAACCAGCCTCCTCCTCTTACTCATGTCAAAGAAAAGCTGCCACAGAGCCTCCATCCAGCTGTGCAGGGCTCCTCGACTCTCTGTCTGAAGGGTGTGTGTCACCTCGTCCTCCCCATACCGGTTACTGATGCTCAGGGTGAAGGGCCGGCCCGCAGCGTGGTCCAGCTCCCCTGCCCGGACTCGAGTCTCCTGCAGGAGAAGGAAAGGGTCTGCTGCCACCTTCACGTTGGTCACAGAAGTCAGCAGTGACATCAGGCAGGTTTGGTCATCCCTGCCTTAGAAGGAGGAGCTTGTTGGGTCTCTCCTCAAGCCCTCTTATTTGCCTCCTATTGAGCAGAGCAGGAGGGAATGGCAGGAAAGGACTGGAGATGAGACAGATCGTCCTCGGTCAGGAACGTGGAGCAGACGGAGACAGGGAAGGAGGGATTGAGTGAGGCAAGGAAGGCACAGAGGCACGCAGGAATGCTGAGGCCTAATGTCCCTCAGTACTTTCATAAAAGTTGGCAGGAAAGCCAACAAAAGGGCTCGGAAACCAAGAGAAGTCATTGGACTTGGGTTTGGGAGAGAAATCCAGGAAAAGGTGAAGTAGGGGCAGCTTGGAATCTGAGGGAAAAGGCAGAAAGAGGATGAAAATCCTAAACTGGCCATGGGACCCTCTGAGACTAGGCAGGGGCTGAAGCTGGTGAGTAGAAGAGTTTTCCAGTGATGCTGGTGAGGGAGAACATTCCTGGCCCTGAAGCTAGGTATGGTGCTGTTAGGAGCAACAGGTGAATTTCCATCTCTCTGCACCCACCCTCCTGGGACCTGAAGGAGACACTCCTGGGCCCTGGCACCTGTAGCTTCACCAAGGGACCCATCACCTTGTTGATGGCGATAGTAAACAATGGTTCTTCCCCAGTGTCTGCGTCTTCAGGTTGCCGGTAACAGAAGAGGTTTGTGCCTTTCAGGACTCCATGCACTCGTGCCCAGTCCTGCAGCTCCCCAGCTTGCTGCGTAAATGACTCAGGTTACCTGGGGGAATCACACCGCCTACACCCTTCTTCCCTTTCCCCCAGTGAGAATCTGCTCCTCTCTGCCCATGCTCTTGTCTGATACAACTCGCTTCTTGCCCTAACCCTCCTTCCTCTACCCAGATCTTGATTTTTCAGTGGTCCTTCGGTGCCTAGGTGATCCAGCTCTCCCTCTCCAGGTTCCCTTCTATACGTCAGGGCCCCCTCCTCACCTGCACCCTGAGGGTACCACTTGCGGTAGGCTGAGTCATGCAAAGAGGTTGAGCCACCAGGCGGCAACACACGCTACCATAAAGGGGAAGCCAGGCGGGGTTCTCCTCTGGGGGACAGGAAGTGCAGGGTAAGGATAGGGAATGAAAATGGACCATTCAACAGCCCCTCTTCTCACTGTCCAGCATCCTCCCCACCCCACAGCACATACTCACCATGGCTGGTGAGGGTGAGGTCGTGTGTGCGGAACCCATCTTGCACTGCTGCCAGGGTGAGCGTGGTGTGAGCCAGGAGGTGGTAACGAGGACCCCTGCAGGACAGACAGAGAAGTGGGCTTCAGCCCCATGATCCGGCGTATTAAATGGCAGGAGATCTGAGGGCTAAGCAGATCTGCCTCGTCCTTCAGGCGGCCCCACAGAAAACTAGCTTGCCTCCTCCACGGGGCTTAGAACATTTACTGAGCTCCTGCTGAGTGCTGGGTCCTGTGGTTTAATTATGTTATTCCACTGTATTCCCACAACAGCCTTGGAAGGTTGGTGGCATTGTTCTGTTAATAGATGAGACAGCTTGAGGGTTAGAGAAGTTAAGAAATTTGCCCCAAATTTATAGCTGGTAGGTGGTGGAGTTGGAATTTGAACTCATGTGTGTCTCCCAAGTCAGCATTCTGTTCACTGCCCTAGAGCTTTCAAACTGCTTTTCAGAGGCCCCGTGTTTCTGTTGGGTGCCTCTAGGCATCAGCAGGCAACCCCTCAGGACCCAGGCTACTTTGCTCCAACCAGAGCACTCTGTTCTATCCATATAAGATGCATTTGCTGCTGCAAAAACTTGAAGACCCCAGAGCTTAGCTCTCCCTTCTTACTGGTCTTCTCAGTTAACATGGGCCTGCTCCGGGGTGTAGGCCAGAGTGCCTCCCAGCTGTGTGGCCGCTGCTACTTCATGTAGGTCTGCATGCTGTGGCAGCAGCACAAAATAGTTTCTGCATGCTCAACACAGCTCTGAGGTCACCCGTGGCCAGGACAGAGGCAACTGAGGGCAGTGGAAGAATGTAGAGCCTTACCCCACAGCTGGGGTGGGAAGCAAAATGGGACTGCTCCCCGAACCCCCAGCACTCTCCAGCGATGCCCGGACACGCCTCCCTGAGGAGCGGCCTAGGGAGCTGCTGAGTTTGGTGGCAAGCCTCTTGGGGGCTCCAGCCAGGGCCCCCTCCTCTTCCACGCAGGCCCCATACAGCTCCAGTCGCAGTTCAAAGTCTGGCCCTGCCTCGGTGCTATAGGAGTATGGGAGGAAGAGACGAGGATGCTCCTGGGGAAGTCCAGGGAGGCATGAGGGGGCGGGCAGGGGTGAAGGACAGATGTGGTGCAAGTACAGGACAACTCCCCAGGTGAGGCCCATCTCCCTTCCTCCCTCTCCTCTCCCCCTGCAGCTATGGCATCCAGGGATTGGAGCAGAGTGGAGAAAGGAGGGCGTCACAGGGACCAGGTGCTCACAAGAGCACGTTGCTCTGAAAGGAGATGTCTGTGAGGGTCCTGTCCACCAGGATCATCTCTGTGTCCTGAATGTGTTCCCCTAGCTGCAGCAGCAGGAACACAGCCCAGCGGTGCAGGTCTGGGGACAGAGGCCAAAACTGGTAAAGATGTGCCCACAAGAACACCCAACCTCAGGTCACTCCCTCCATTTGTCCCAGCATGTGTGCAACTCACCACCTTTGTTCTTGAAATATTCTGTGTCCTTCCACATGAGTGGAATCCGGAGGTCTGAGGGGCAGAGGGGCAGGAAGAGATGTTGAGACAGGGCAGGAGATCTTGTGGTTGGGCAAAGAGTGCCAGTGACTAGGGGAGTTGTGCTTCTTACCAGAGATGCAGACCCGGCCACGGCAGGGGGAGCGCTCAGCAGGCGGCCCGCTGTCAGAAGGCCTGTGGGCAAATCACAACATCGCCACCTGCCTCTAGACACTGTGCCCACCCCCCACCCCCCGGTTCTGGTTCCCAAGGGTTCTTTGTTGCCTCCAGCCCAGGGCCCAACCCCAGGTCCCCCACCAGCCTGACCTAGCAGGACTGAGGGACTGTAAGAGCTGTCAGTTGAACCCAGGGAGTCACTGGGCTTGGGGACACTGGAGGAATATCAGCTCACATGCAGTATAAGCTCCAGGCTCCTCCCCCTCCAAGCATCCTCTCTGACCACCTCCCCAGACCCCTGCCAGGGATGAGTGGGGCTTGAGGGAACAGGTGCCCGCAGAGACTCCTTTTCAAGAGTTCTTCTCCATTAAACCCAACTTGGAGGAGTTTGCAGGCTTTCTTTTTAACAATGGGGGAGGCTGTTCTTCTCTACCATCTCATTCATCACTTCTTTGATATAGGAGGATACTGGGTGGGTTGGAAAATCAAGAACTCAAGTAAAGAAATCTGTGTTCCATTTGCCATAAACCTCTCTTCCCTCCCCCTCAGCTTTGATTTCTCCTTTACCATCTCCAGGTAGGCTGGGCCTTCCCAGTACCCCACTGCAGGGCCCCAGACACCTGGCCTTACTCCCCTCCCCACCCGTCAGCAGGACTCACCAAGCCATGTGTCTCTCCTAAAGTGACAGTGAGTTTATCCATACAAATTCATAGCTCCACTAATTATCAACTTAGTAAGGCCTTAAGCTAAATGATGTGGCACTGATGACAGTGTGTTTAGCTGTCAGCAATTTGGGATGTACTTCAAATCACATTGCCTAGGTTTTATGGCCAGGGCAGAGCCTGTTGACGGCTGCCTTTCAGAAGATAGCAAGCTCACATTGGAAACTGCCCCCCACCTCCCAGCCTGCTTGCCCTTTAGCTTTATGGGGAAGCCAGAGCTGGTTATCTGCCTTCCCCCAGGGGCTTCACGGGTGGAGGGCTCCTGGCAACCTCTCCTGTGTCAGCCTTCATGGCCAAGCTGGGATGGGCACCCTGCCAGTGGGCAGCTGGAGCCTTCTCCCTACTCAGCAGTGGGGACAAACAGGCTTATTTTGCCAGAGCCAGTTTTCCAAATGACCAGGCTACCAAAAGTGGCCTCATTTGCCAGGTATTTCCTCCAAACACTTTAGTTGTACCAGAGCATCACCTCAACCAATTCACCATGGATTTGTCAGATGAGCAACATCTAATGTCATGAAGCTGGTGTTTCACATCCAGAAGCCGACCCCTTTTAGAATACACAATCTAATTTAGGGGAGCAGATAGGCTTTCCCTTAAATGTTTTTTTATTATTTCCTTTCTCGAGCACTGCCTGTGATGGTGAACCTTAGGTACACTATTGTCAGTTTGTGGTAAATTGGCCATCTGGTGAACCCACTTTGAGAAAATTATCTTTCCAGAAGCCAGCCAGCCAGCCAGCCAGCCAGCCAGCCAGCTTCATCGGATCACAGGCAGGGCTTAGCAAATTAGCCCTTTTACATTATAACCCCTCAGACTGACAGCCTTTCACCAGATACACTGGCTTTCCTGAGTCTAGCCCTAGCTACTCCTTAGTGCACCTTGGGCAGCACACTGTGGTGATAAAACACCAAGGCATCTCCCAGGCCTCTGACAAGGCTTCAAGGAGAAGTCATCTTCAGGGTGATCCACACTCCGTACATACACACAGTACACGACTACCCCCCATACGGCCTTGCCTCCCCCTTGCTCACCTCCGGCCTGTCTTGCCCAGCACCTGCGCCTCCTTACGCCGCTGCAGCTCACCCATGTAGCTGAGGATGCGACTGTTGCACACCAACAGGCTCTTGGTGGCCTCCAAAGCTTGCTCTCGCTGGGAGCAGGCCGCCAGCAGCTTGCAGGCCCCTTCCCTCATCCGGATCTCATGGTCTAGCTTTCTCTGCAACTCTGTGTCCTAGCCAGAGTTGGGGGAAAGGATGAGAAGGAAATGTCAGTTGGGGACAGGCTGAAGCACCCTCCAGTCCCCAAGTGGGCTGTGGCCCAGGAGAAACAGATAAGAAACTTATGTTTTAGGCAACTCAACCTCAGCTACCCTACCCAAGAATAACCAGAAAAGCTTTGTAAAAATACAGATGCACTCATGCATTTGATGGTAGGAGCATAAATTCCTTCAGCCTCTGTTGAGCACAATTTGGAAAAATCTATGAAAACTAGAAATTCACGTATCCTCTGATCAAGCTATTCAATATCTAGGAGTTTATCCTACAAATACAATTATACCTATTGGCAAAGCCATATTCATTGCAACATTTAAAAAAAATTTTAAATGTTTTTATTTAGAGAGAGAGAGAGAGCATGAGCAGGGCAGGGGCAGAGAGAAAGGGAGACACAGAATCCGAAGCAGACTCCAGGCTCTGAGCCGTCAGTTCAGAGTCCGATGCAGGGCTCGAACTCACAAACCATGAGATCATGACCTGAGCTGAAGTTGGGCGCTTAATTGACTGAGCCACCCAGACACCACTCATTATAACATTGTTTTAAAGCACCACGTTTAAAAGTCCTTCACTCAGGCATTGGTTAAATAAATCACAACATTTCTATATCATGGAATATGAAAGGCTGCAGACATTAAAGAGCGAGGTAAACATTTGTGCGTAGATAAGAAAAAAATCTTCAAAATATATTAAGTGAGAAAAGAAAACAGTATTACACAATTCTACCATTAGTGTACTATATATATATGTATATGTATATATACACATATGTATATATATGTATATGTATATATACATATGTATATATATGTATATGTATATACATATATATACCTATGTATGTGTGTGTGTGTGTGTGTATATATATATATATGTATATATATATATATATATATATATATATATATATATATATACATATATATATATATAAGGTTGTGGGCCTGGGTGCCAGGAATGGAAAACAGATTTATGCTACCTTTAAAAATATATACAGCCTTCTTTACTACTGTACTTTCGGAAATTGTTACCTTTTTAAAAATTTTTAATCTTCTCATTTAAAAACAAACAAAAAACACATTACCATGCTCTGCCTCAGATGTGCAGAACAAGAATCTCTAGGAGTGGAGTGTGTGAGTCTTTTTGAAAATTCCTCGAGTGATTCTGAGGTGTAGCCAGGGCTGAGAACCACCAACTAAAGAAAATGGACAAGATGGTAAAGACCATCCTGGATTACCCCAAAAACTCTAGTGATGAGTTGGGGGAGGGGGGCATCTAGTTAGCAAGGGATCGGTGGAGAAGGAACATACCATGTATAGAGTTCACCCATGCTGCACAGAACCCTGTATGCACTCCAAATTAGGGGACCTGCCTAAGGAGATCTGAGCTTGGGGGGTTAAGGACAGAGGCAAGGATTGGGGATGGGAAGGCAAGCAAGGCAGGAGGTCAGGAGTGAGGGGCTAAACAGGCTGTGCATAAGGATGGGGGTGGGTAGGCAATGAGAGAGGCACCAGGATTCTCAGGAACATTCACTCAGAAAGAGCCTTGGAGGTCTTGGCAGAGAGCAGAGGGTGAGAGCACCAGTCTGACATGAGACAAACCTGGGTCTGTGACATTCCTGCCAGTCTTGATAAGCTGAGAAAAAACTTATTTAAAATACACTAGACAGTTTACTCAAACTCCCTAAGACTTGGTTTCTTCATCTGTAAAATGAGGATGGAAATAGTCCCCACATCCCAGACTTGTGAAAATTCAGTAAGCCAGGAATGTAAAGCACCTAGCACAATGCCCAGCACATAGTATACATGAATGGTGAGGATGCTTTTTTAAATTCTGCTATTTTGACAGCAGTAGCATTCATCCAACAAACCTGGAGCATCCCTGTGCTGTCCAAGGCCCACATTTAAAATCCAGCTGGGAGGTGACAGATGCAGACATTAATGGCTGCACCATAAGTGCCATGTCATGGTATAAACACACTCACAGGACAGAGACCATGTCTGCTTCTGGCTGAAGTGACCAGAAGTGACCTCCTTCAGAAAGGAGGTAGAAAACTAACCCCATTACAGTATAAGATTAGTTTAAGAGGAAACCAAGTGGAGACACCAGGCTGGAAGAGGGGGGTGAATGTGATCACCCAAAACCTGTCTTCTCCCTCACACCAATTATCACACTGGGCACTTTCTTCTGTCCCCGGTGGCTCCAGCCTCCACATCTCCAAGACCTGAACACCCTAAATTCCTGTTTTCGAAAGCCTTGTCCAGCCTCCCTGAAAACATTCTTCCTTCACTATTTATTTCCTGGGCCACCAATGAGCTAGGCCTGACTCTCATGACCCCTCTCCCAGCATTGTTTCTCTTCCTGACACTTCAGAAATAGGCCAACCAGCTCATAATGCCCCTCCACCAGGAAGCCCTCCCAGACTACACAGCTCCTGCCCCACCCCCACCCCCCAGCCCCTCTATGTCTGTCTGCACCAGGGTCCCACCTCTGCTAAGCTTTCTTGCTTGCCAACCCCCATCCCATTCTGCATCCAGCTTCTGTCACAAACACCACAAATGGATGAGAGAAGGGAGGGCACAGAGAGGCGTCCTCAAGCCCCCTCCTGGCTAGTCTCTTTGTCCGGGCCCCAGCACTCACGGATCCTTCCCTAGCCCTGTCCATTGCGCTTGTGGCACTAACGCAGGCAACGCGCTGGTTCCGGGGACTCGCAAGCACGCTCCCGCCCGTGGCGCTTGGGGCGATGGTGACATCAGCTCCCAACTGCCGCGAGAGCAGTTGAGGGGCTCCTGGGCGCAGGCGGTCCCTCCCAGCTCCCGGCAGGGTTAGGCTCCGGGCTCTAGCTGCGCAGCCAGGAGACCCAGTCGTGCGCAAGGCTGCCTCCCAGAGCTCCCACGTCGCATTGGAAAGGGCTTTTTGGCCTTGGTGCCGCTAGAGCTGCAGGAGGCCAGAGGCCCCTCCTGCTTTGCGGTTGCCCTCCAAGGTGACCCCTTGCCCAAAAGCATGGGGGAGGAAGATAGTGTGTAAATTGGAATAACTGGGGCCATAGAAAAGTTTCTGGGCTCAGCCTAAATGAATGAGCCTGCTATCATCCCCCCCTACTCTGGCCCCAAACCCACTCTCCCACAGCTCCAGGGAGGAGAGGACTCTAGAAATCCTGCTTCCTCCCTTTGGGCAGAGCATCTCAGGAATCCTGGCACTGTTTCTAGATCCCTGTGTTTAGCCCCCATCTCCCCACCCCAAGGATAGCTTCTTGTCTCCCCCTCCCCACCCACACACCCCTTTCTCCCCAAGCAGGCATTTTCTCCAGACTCTCCTGGGAAAGAGCCCAGAATTGGATGTCAGCCGGACCTGGGTCAAGGCCCAAGGGGCTGAAGGAGGATGAGTCATGGGCAGAAGCCCAGCACACATTAAGCTCTCCGTGGACATCTTCCTGTCCCTCCCTCCCATTCTCTTCTGTCCCTGACTTACTGCTCTGCTTCTCATCACCTCTGTTCCCTTCAGAATCTCCACTGGGGCTAAATCCAAATCCTGGCTTGGGAATTTGACTAGCTGTGAGAACTTAGCCTCTGGCAACTATAAACTGGGGAGTGTTCTATCTCCTTCATAGTATTGTTTGAGAATTAAGTGGGAAAGTCTAATTGTTTCCTTGGCCCAGCACATATTTAAAAACAGCCTTTCTCTCACTCCCACCTCCCCTTTACTTGCAGCTTAAGTTGCTTCCTCCAGAAAGTCTTCTTGGATTTATTCTTCCATGAGTACCTCTCTTAGCAATCTCTGAAATATCAGTGGATCTCTCTCTTGAGTTGGGGGTAGGGGCTGGGGGGAGGAGACTGCTGAGTTTGGTGGAAAAAGAACACAGCACCCTCAGCCTGTAGCTGAAGGAGAGATGACCAAAGTGAAATCTAAGCCCCCTCCTCTGCCCCAGGACTTGAACAGACTTACCATGAAGAAAAATTACATGGGGGAAGGGAGCACAAGACAGTGGAGAGGGTGCAGAATTTAAACATTTAAATACCTAGACCAGCTCTGTTCAACAGTATCTCCTGTAATGATGGACATGTTTAGCAGCCATCTTGAAATGTGGCTAGAGCAACCAAGGAAATAAATTGTTTATTTCATTTTAATTAACTAAATTATACATTTAAATAGCCACATGTAACTAGTAACATGGACGGTGCAAAGGACTAGGTTTTATCCCATGTGCCAACACAGGACAATAGGTGGTATCAGAGTCCCAATGGGCTCACTGAGCATCTTTTTTTTTTTTAATGTTTATTTATTTTTGAGAGAGAGAGAGAGAGAGAGAGACAGAATGTGAGTGGAGGAGGGGCAGAGAGAGAGGGAGACACAGAATCTGAAGCAGGCTCCAGGCTCTGAGCTGTCAGCACAGAGCCTGATGCAGGGCTCAAACTCATGACCTGTGAGATCATGACCTGAGCCGGAGTCAGCCACCCAACTGACTGAGCCACCCAGGTACCCCGAGCATCTTTCTGCATATTAGAAGTAGGTGACCCTCTCCAGGCAAACAAGTTAGATAAAGGTGTCCCCTCTAAAGGTTTGTAGCCCCAAAGCAGGCCAGGACTCCTGCCTCTGCCTGGCACCCTTGTGAAGGAAACAACCTGCACAATTTGTGCCAAGGATGTGCTCTCTTTACAATCCCACCTCCGACCTTCCCCCACAGCAATCTCCTGCCTTGTCCAGGAGGTCACCTCTGTGGTTTCCTTCTCCTTCCCCATCTCAGTAAATGGCCACACCACTCAGCTGCTTGGCCACACACCTGGAATGCTCTTTGCTGTGAGGCAAATCCATCAGTGTCCAGTCCTCATGTCCAATCCATCAACCAGCCCTGTCAGATCTACCACTGTCATTTGAAATCCAGCCCCTACTCTGTCTCCACCACGGGCACTTTCTTCCACACCACCACGTTCACTCCCCTAAGGCTGTAACAACTTGCTGTCCAGTGGTCTTCTGCTGCCACTCTTGCCAACTCTTTCTCTCACCCCCAACCCCTGCCTAGCCTATTGTCCACAGAAGTCATTATTTTAAAACATTAGACAAGTACTGTTCCTGGTTAAAAACCTTGCATGGGTAGGGGTGCCTGGGTGGCTCAGTCAGTTAAGCACTGACTCTGGCTCAGGTCATGATCTTGTGATTCAGGAGTTCAAGCCCCGCATCAGGCTCTGCGCTGACAGCTCAGAGCCTGGAGCCTGCTGCGGATTCTGTGTCTCCCTCTC
The DNA here is from genome assembly GCF_018350175.1 of Felis catus. Lineage (NCBI taxonomy): Eukaryota > Metazoa > Chordata > Mammalia > Carnivora > Felidae > Felis > Felis catus. The sequence goes on from NC_058370.1 coordinate 90,595,063, forward strand.
TCTCTGACCCTCCCCCACTTATGCTCTGTCTCTCTCTCTTAAATAAACATTAAAAATTAAACAAACCAACAAACCAACAAAACCTTGCATGGGCCAACAGCATACCTAGAGTAAAATCTACATGCCTTGTTAGGGCCTTCAAGGCCCTGCATAATCTGGACCCTGTTCATGACCTCAGCCCCAGGTATATAGCCACACTGGAACTGGAACACATCCTCATCTGAGAGCTTTGCCCCTGCTATGCCCTGTCAGGAAAGCCCTTTGTCCAGTCTTCACATACCTTCATATCCTTCAGGTCTCAGTTCATGATCTCATTGCAAAGACTTTCTCTGACCTCCACACTGAATGCTGCCTTCCCTACCTGATGTGTGTTACATCCCATTTTCGCCATCATTTCACTGTGTGAGATGATTTACGTGTTTGCATGTTTATATGTTCCCCCAGGTGAATGGGCCTTTCCTGTCTGGTTCACTGAGGTATCCCATGGTCTAGAAAGGAGCCTGACATATAGAGGTATTCAATAAAGGTGTTTAAGAATAAATAAAGGAACAAACAGCTCCCTGCCATCTCCAGGGCCAACAGAATTCTTACATCCTGATGCAGAGCCCCCCTCCCCTTCTCTAGCAAGGCCACAGCCTTCCTACAAACCTCTCTTACATCAAAGGCCTCTCTTCTTTCCACACTTAAATGACCCCCTCCAAAACACACATCCACACCCACTCACAGAGTTTTCAGAAACAGGTGTAAAGACCCTTCTGCCAACATAATGCTCTGCTCAACAGAACTGAGTGTAGGTCCACACACAGCATCTAACACAAGGCATACAGAACCACCTGGCCCTCTCCCCACTTTGAGCAGGTCCCACCCTCCCTCCTCAGCCCCAGCAGGGCTGCGCGGGGGCAAACTGAGGCTGGGGTGCATGCACAGGAGGTGTACTCCGGGGGTGGGGGCGTTACCTCCAGGCTGAGCGCCATCTGTCGAATGTAGAGCATATTCAGGTCCTCCAGGATGTGCAATCTGTCCTGCATCTTTGTGCCCCCACTGCCCCTTCCCTTGTGGACCCCTCCAGAGGGGGGGTGCTGGACAGGCACCACGCTGCTCCACAATTCCTCCTCCCGCTGCTTCCCTGGTCTTGAAAGAAGTGGGCAGAGGGCAGAGGCTGCCCTCGTCCCTCTGCACTCCTGATACAACCCTCTGGCAGCTGTGACAAACTTCCCTTGCCTACCACTGTTCCAGAGTCCTGGTGGGAGCCAGGCATGGGAAGAAAGGAAAGCGAGGTGAGAGTGAGGAAGGTCCCAGGAAGGGAGGCCAGCTGCAGAGGGGGCTCTGGGCACAGAGTGTCCAGTCTTGCTTTGGTGGCAGCTGTTCTCCCAGCTGTGGAAGAAAAAGGCCCTTTCATTCCGACTCTGGCCCCTCCCCAGCCCCCGCCCACATCCCTGGCCTGGTGGACAGAGAGTCTGTGTGCCGGTAGGGCCTGAGGGGCAGGCACAGCTGGAAGGGGGCAGGGAGGGGACGCTCACGCAGGTTTTACAGAGTTGTGGGTTTGGGCAGCAGGTCAGAGCTTTCTGAGAGGGGTTCTCACTCTCAGAAAGAAGAGGGATGGAGGTGAGGACTTGACTGGTGAGCCCAGGGAGCGGGACAAAGGGGTACACTGGGCCCAACCCCCAGGGCCACCTCTTCCAACTTGGGGCCCTTATCCAGCCCGCCCCACCCTGGGCTCACAATTACCTCGCTTTTCCAGAAGAAGGGAGGAGAGGGCGGGAGAAAGGCAGGGGTGTGCCTGTCTGCTGCTGCCCCCGCTCCCCTCTGCGGGCCCCTTCCCTTCCAGACAGGAAACCAGCCCCGATTCCCAGCTGCAGCTTTGCCCCCCCCCCCCCCTCCCGCCCCACCACCTCCAACCCGGCCCACGGAGTCACACTCCCCTCAGCGGCCGGCGGGCCCTGCGACTCCGCCCCGGCTCCTTTGGCTCCTCTGCTCTGGCCCCTTAGGCCCAGCTTATCCCAGGGGCGGCCCCAGCCCACAGGCCCCTCCTCTTGGTCCCCAGGCCTCGCCTCTCCCTCCCCCACGCTGGTCACACGCTGGGTTGCTCGTGAGGAACCCGACAAAGCCCCTCTCCCCCAGGTCCACTGGCTTCTGAGTCAGAGAAGGCCCGGGACACCGGGACGTGGATGTGAAAGGGCCTTTGTTCTGGGCAGGCTGGGGGGAAAGGGCAGAAGCCAGGCCTGGAATCTCGGCCCCGGAGGGAGAGGGGGGCGGGAGGAAGGCCCCCTCACTTAACCCTTTACAGGTCCTGCAGGGAAGGAGAGGTGACCTTGGGGACAGCCTCTTTGCTGTCGCTACTGCCCTCGGTCCTAACTCAGGCCCACAACGTTCAGCCGCTCCCAAGCCTCTATGGGGAGTTACAGGTAGGGCTCAGACTAGGTAGGTAATGGGGTAGAGCCGAAATTGTGACTAGAGACTGGGCTGCAAAGTTTTGGTGTGGTAAACGCCCAAATCATTAAAAGGGACTCCCCCGCCCCACCACACACACTCCCAGCCCTTCAGGGGCACAGAGGAGCAGTTGGGGAGGGCTTCAGCGACTAAGTGGTCAGACCTGGCCTAGAAGTCGAGTTGGTGATGAAGGCTGTCCCAGATGGTTGAGACAGGTTGTGAGATAGGGCTGGCGGCCGAGGAAGAAGAGGGAGCCCAAACGAATCCGAGCTGTTTGCGGCCCGCCTACCTGCTCACCGCCCTTCGCCGCGGGATGCGCAGGATAGGCCGGGTCCAGGCACACTTTGGGAATCGAGCCTGCGGACCCTTAAACTCAAGCCAACCCGGAGTTTTTCCAGGCAGAGACAAGTCATCCCAACTGGTCAGGGAGTGCCGGGGGTGGCACGGGTTCGATTAACTTTCAGACGGTGCGCGCCTCACTTCTGAAGTCAACAACAACCGGTTAGAACCCAGACCGCGGCGTCTCCGCCCCTCGGCGTGCGCGCGGGCGGGGGCGGGGGGCCGAGGGCAGCCCGGGCTGCAGGAGCCGGGGGAAGGGGGAGGCCGGGACGCGGGTCTCACCTCGGGCGGGTCGCTGAAGAGGCTGAGTCGGAAGCGGCCGCGTTTGAACTCCATCTCCAGGGCGGAGCCCCTGGCCACGGTGACCCGGCTCCGGTGGTTTCGGGAGAACATGCTGGCGACCCCGCGCCTTTACCTGCTCTGTGAGTTCCCGGAGCCGCCAGCTGTGTCCGATCTCGTCCGCTTCTGTTCCTCGACGTCCGCCCGCCAGTCCGGCTGGGAATCTCCCGCAGCCGGGTTCCCAAACTCCGCCCCCGGAGACGACACCTGGGCTGGGCAGGGCGCGGCACCCTCCTTCTCCACCCCCGCCAAAGGCCCGGCCGGCCGAGCCAGTCCCGAGGCACCAAGCAGTCCTGGCCCGACAACCCACAGCCAGGCACCCTACACTGCTCAAACACTGCGGGGGCGCGTCATCCGGTCGCGCCCAGGTCTCAGGCGCCTCACCTGGGAAAGGGGCGGACCCAGGGAAGCCCCGCCCCGCCCGCCTCCCCCACCTGGCAAGCCCCACTACCTGCGCGCGGAAAATCCCGTGGCCACCTGGGGTCACTGCGTGGCACACTGCGGTTCTAGCCGAGCCCCGGGACCGTCCCCAGTTCCACACCAAGCAGCTTCTGAAGTGATCGTTTCAACTTCCTACAGTCCCAATGTCTCTTCGTCCCCCTCCCGCTTTAGGTCCTCCATTCGCTACCTGCCCATCCACCCAATCCCGGGGCCATGCTTAAGCATGTTTTGGAATCCTGTTCTGTCAATTACTAACTGTGGAGCCTTGACTCAGTCTTGAACTGAGCTTCAGTTTTCTCATCTGTTCAATGGGGGTATAGTAATTATCTCCATTCCTCCGGTTGCTATGAGGATTCCATATGAGAATGGGTGTAAGATGCCCAGCATAGTGTCTGACATAAAGCAATTGCCCCAAAAGTGGAGCTATGAAGACAAAGGAGCAGGTGCAGCACTCTTGTGTCCTTGGATGGGGCACAGGTGACCTCAGCGCTCTGGACCCAGATCATAAGTGCCTTATGAGGGTGAGTTGATCATTGACCTCAATGTTGACTATTTTTCAGCTGCTTTGCTGGATGGGCAAGACAGGATTAACACTCTCAGTCTGTGCAGAAGAGGGGGCCCTCCTCACCCCACAGAGCCTAGTGAGAGAGAAAGAAATGGCAGAGTATTAGCTTGCTGACCACACTGATTAGTCTTTTGGGGATTCTAGAACTTACTGGAGAGAACTTGATAGATTAATAAAATTAAATAAATAAGTGAATAAATCTTGAGAGTAAATCTCCTTCATAGCAGATGGGCTGGAGTCGGAGAAATAGTAGCCTTTAACTTTAGAGAGGACAGAATTGCTCTGCTATGGCAAATTACTCAAATGTTCTTCTAGAAAACCTGACTTAAGATTACTTCAGCAAAAGGGGAAATTTCTTGTCTTAAGGAACTAAAATATCCAGAGGCCAGGCTTTAGATGTGGCTTGACTCGGGCATTCAGTGTCCCAAGGATCCTGCCTCTTCCCGTCATCTACCTCTACTTTGCTCCACATTGGCTTCACCCTCCACAGCATGAGATTGTTTCCAAAAATTCTGGGTCTATAACTTTTCAGGCTTAAATTCAGGGAAAAAGACAGCATCTGTTTCCTGAACATCCTACCCATGTCTTGGATTCACTATGGGCCATCTGGGATCATTTGTCCAACCTCTGTAGCCAGAGGGGTCGACCGACCTGAACCAATCACTGTGGCTAAGGGAGGATTCTACATGCCAGTCGACCAGGCCTGGGTCACTTGCCCACTCCCAGAGACCAATTGGAACCTATTGACCAAGGAGAGGAGGGAAGGGAGAGGTGGTTTCCCAAAGACTGTTTCAGTACTACCACCAGAAGGTGAGGGAATGGATGCTGGAGAGGAAAACAGCAAACAGCCTTGATATACAGTTACATGGAGAAGGGAATTCTTCTGGTCAGTAGGAAAGTCCGATCAGAAGATTTTATAAAATCCATGGCCTCTGAGATAAACCTCAAAGGGTGGGTGAGGAGAGGGAAGGGGAAAGGCTTTGGGTTTTTTGTTTTGTTTTTTTAGTGTTGTTGTTTCATTTTTGTTTTTTTTAGTAAACTCTACCCCCAATGTGGGGCTCAAACTCACGACCTCATGATTAAGAGTCACCATCATATGCTCTACTGACTGAACCAGCCAGGCACCCCAGAATTGTTTCTTATTTCCTCAAATATCTATTGTCATTCTTTTTTTTTTTTAATTTTTAAATGTTTATTTATTTTTGAGAAACAGGGGAAGAGTGCCGGCAGGGGAGGCACAGAGAGAGAGGGAGACAGAGGATCGGAAGCAGGCTCTGCGCTAACAGCAGTGAGCCCAATGCGGGGCTTGAACTCATGAACAATGAGATCATAACCTGAGCTGAAGTCAGATGCTTAATAGACTGAGCCACCCAGGCGCCCCTCTATTGTCATTCTCCTTAACTGTAAGTTCCCCAGGGAGGAACAATCTGGCTTGTCAACTGCTTTATGCCCTGTGCCCGGCACAAAGGAAGTACTCAATCAACCATCATTGAAGTAAATGAATACAGGAAATGCCTCAAGTCAACATGCAGATTTGAGAGTACCTGACTAGGATGAGCCATGCTGTTGGACTAAAAGTGTTCATTTCAAACACTGGTTGTTTTGTTTTGTTTTGTTTTGTTTTGTTTTGTTTTGTTTTGTTTTAGCAACAGAATGAAATCTTACCTGGAATATGTGAAATAGAAGCAAGCAGCTGCTGTGATGGAAGCAGGGCTGGAGCCTCAAGCACTGTCCTCTCCACAGGCCCTCAGCTGCCCTGCACCCCACCCCGGGGAGCTTGTGCTCTCCCTCTCTGGAAGGGTTTGAAAACCCCTGCAAGAGGTGGAGGAATGGAAGACGTCTGGAAAGGAAGTGGAGCTCACATCCTGCCTGAGAATCTGAATTCCATGTGACTGAAGATTTTACAAAAGGAGTGGGATAGCTAGAGTTGTATTTTAGAGATCATAATCCGGCAGCCTCTTTCATAAATCAGTTGGAGGAGGTTGTGACGGGTCAGGGAAGCCAGTTGACACTGTGCGTGAATAGGAGTGGAGAAACAAGTTTTGTGGATTGATTTATTTTTTAAATTAAATTCTTATTTGAAAACACACATACAGTTAGAAAAAAAAAACTAATGTACTCCTAATTTGACATTTAAAAATAATACAAAATATGGGGTGCCTGGATGTCCCAGTTGGTTAAGGGTCTGAGTCTTGATCTCAGCTCAGGTCTTGATCTCATAGCCTTGAGTTGAAGCCCTGAATTGGGCTCCCCACTGGGTGTGAGGCCTACTTAAAAATAAAATAAAATAAAATAAAGTAAAATAGAATAGAATACAATAGAATAAAATATAAAATAAAAATAATATAAAGTAAAAAATAAATGAATAAAAGCATGCCTTCCTCAGCATCAGAGAAAAACATTGAGACATTTAGTGCCATGGCGTACTGAGGCCTCACACTAGCTCATAAGAGACAACTGCTAAATTGTCTAGAATTGTGCATTTCAGGTGTTAAACACAGCTTTGATTAAAAATTAAATCTAAAACCTCACAAATAAATTCTATTAAAGCAAAGGTGACAAATACTCAAAATTCATCACTTCCTCATTTCACTATTTTTCTATTATCTGTTGAGGTTATTTGTATCAATAGTATACACACACACACACACACACACACACACACACACACAGTGGAAATGCTATGTCTCTTCCTAAATTCCTGTGTTCCATCATGTCACATTTGAAATTGGGCATGGTGAGAGTAGTTACACAACAGAAACAGGTGAACACCATAAATCAGGGCTGGGTTTTTTTCTTTTCTCTCGGGGAGCTTTTGTTAAAAATTTACCAGCGTACTACTGGTTGGTTGCATAATCTTTCCAACTTTTTCCTTTACTTATGTCTGTGTCTCTGTCTCTCCAACTATGAAGTAGATATCTGGAGAAAGGGTTGTCAGTCACCTGGTGTTCAAATCATCCTCCTATTTCTGCATGGTCCCCTACTGTGGACAATATTGGTAGGCTGAGGCTCTACCCTCATTATGGCATCTGGAGAAGGTTATTCATCCTCTCTCACACTTCTTCACAGCTCAGGGATAAGCGCTTGGCCTAAGCCAACCAACTGGAATGCTCCCAACTGGACTTTGAATCTTGAACAAGTGAAAACAAGACCCAGGGAGAGTTCATGATATAATCATTGCACCTGCAGCCCATGGGGAGCAGGTGGCTCTGCCAACAGGGAAATCCTCATCAGCAGGTTCCGGTGGTGTCATTGGTGTAGCTCAGTGCCACCTCAGCCACATGTTCCTACTTCCTGGCCTCTCTTGGTTCCCACCCTTTTCAAAGGAAAGGACAAGATGAGCCCAAAACTTTTTGTAGTGTTAGGAAGTAAAAAAGTGCTCAAAGAACGATGGAGACATGTCAAAAGAACCCAGAAATCATCTTAAAGAAATGCCCACTGACCAAACCTGGGACATGTTTCAGCCTCAAAATGAATAATAATACTAATGGATTACAACCCACTGACTGAAACAGAAAATGATATAAATAATTCATATGTAAAGAAAAGAAAGCACCCCTTCACAGTAGCATGCCCACTAATAATACATGTAGATGCAATAATGGAAGTAGAAAGATTACGTTGGCAATTATTACATATTGTTGATTCACAGAGTATTTGTCAATGGATACTAAGCCTGGTAGATGGAGGTTTGATGGGGAACAGGATTATCAGAGTAGTTTCAAAGTATATCCCCAGAAAATAACTCATTAATTACAGAAGTGAACAATGGAGACTTTACAGTGGAGAACACTGACAGACACCACTGTGACCAGGTGATCAAGGTTAGCGTCATCAATAGTGAGACAGGCTGATACCATGTGCCTCCTGATGTGATACACTGAGAAGAACACAGCACAGTCTTCTTTGTGTAGTATTCCGGCCAACAATTATGAATCTAGACATGAGGAAACACCAGATGCATCCAGGTTGAGGGGCATCCTAAGGAACCAAAGGCCTGTTCCCCCCTTTTTTAAAGATTTCATTTTGGGGGTGCCTGAGTGACTCAGTTGGTTAAGCATCTGACTCTTGGTTTTGGCTCAGGTCATGATCTCATGGTTTGTGGGTTCGAGCCCTGCATTAGTCTCCATACTGACAATGCCACAGCCTTCTTGGGATTCTCTCTTTCCCTCCCCTACCTCTCTCTCTGCCCTTCCCCCACTTGCACATGCGTGCTCTCTCTTTCTCAAAAATAAAGACACTTGTGGCACCTGGTGGCTCAGTTGGTTAAGCAACTAACTCTTGATTTTAGCTCAGGTCATGATCTTGTGGTTCATGAGTTTGAGCCCCATGGTGGTCTCCATGCTAACGGCACAGAGCATGCTTGGGATTTTCTCTCTCTGCCCCTCTCCTACTCTCTCTTTCTTAAAATAAATAAATACGCATTTTTAAAAATTTTGTTTTTAAGTAATCTCTACACTCAATGTGGGGCTCAAATTTACAACCCTGAGGTCAAGAGTTGCATGCTCTACCAAATGAGCCTGAGCCAGTCAAGAGCCCCCAAAGGTCTGTACTCTTTATCTATTTTTTATTTATTTAATGTTTATTTATTTTTGAGAGAGACAGAGTGCAAGCTGGGGAGGGACAGAGAGAGGGAGACACAGAATCTGAAACAGGCTCCAGGCTCTGAGCTGTCAGCACAGAGCCCCACATGGGGCTTGAACCCACGAACCATGAGATCATGACCTGAGCTGAAGTTGGAAGCTTACCTGACTGAGCCACCCAAGTGCCCCAGGTCTGTACTCTTTAAAATTGTCAAGGTCATGAAATATATGGAAAGAGTGCAGAAATGTTCCAGATTAAAGTAAATCAAAGAGATACAATAAGAAAATGTAATGCATGATTCCGGATTTGGATTCTGGGCTAGAAAGGAAAAGAAGACATTGGGCAGCTGGTCAAACTTGAATGCCCTCTGTGGATTGGATGGTCACGTTCTATCAATGTTAATTTCCTGATTGGGAGGGTTGCACAAAGGTTATAGAACAGAGTACTTGTTTGGTGATATATTTAAGGGGGAAATGGCATCATGTCTGCAACTTTGAGATCAGAAAAGAAGTAATGATAATGAGGGGGAGGGGTAATGACAAATGTTAACAATCGCAGAATCTGATTTTAGGAAGTAAGAGAGTCCTTTGTATTCTTCCTGCAACTTTTCTGTATGTTTGCGATTATTACAAAATAAATTATATTTTTAAAATAAGACCAAGAACTCTTTCAGAAGAACAAAGTTCTTCCTTTTAGCCTACAAACATGCTTAAATCTCTTCTGAACAAAGCAAAACCAAACCAAAACAAAATAACGAAGCTAGCAGCTACTTGCTGTTGCCACTTGCTCCCTGCTGGGCATCAGGATGTTGAGGAAATACCACTGAGCCTGGTGTCAGGAAGCCTCTGTTGGAGGCTGGCTCAACACTCCCTAACTATGTGACTTTGACTAAATCATTTAACCTCTCTGAGCCTCAGTTTCTTCATGAGGTAACAATAGTAGCTCTTACAGAGCTGCCATGGAGATCAAGGGAGAGAAGGGATATGAAAGCAGGTTATAAATTATACTGTGTTTGACAAATACTAACTGTAGGTGGTCCCTCACTTTAACCCCTGGTGATACAGGACTATTGCCTTCACACCTGCTAGAATGCATCTCCTTCTAGGAGCTCAGCCTGCCCTCTGCAGGACTACACATAACTGATCACAGCCTTCATCTGTTGAAGTATGACTTTCTTGCCCTCTTTTGGCCTCTTCTTCTCAACTCTGCCTGGCCACTCTGCCTGCCTATCCAGGACAGATGATCACTCAGATCTGTTCCTGGTCTTTTCCTCTTCATCTGCTTGTTCATTCTGGAATGTCTCATCTACTCCCATGCTTTTGGGGGCACCTCTGTTTCTATGCTGATGACACCCATACTCACACCTTTTGCACTGGCTTCTCCTGTCAGTATTCCATCTCCATCTGGGCATTCACTCAGGCATTTCAAATTCACCTTGGGCAACAATAACTGATTCTCATACTTTCTTCTCTTCCTATGTTCACTTTCTTATTTAAAACACTACGCTCCCTCTAAATACTTGGGCCAGAAATGCAGAAGTCAAGTATTGTTGTTGTCATTTGGTTATTGAACATCTACTATTTTCCAGGTACAAAGTACCTTGCATTCTTGATTCACTTTTTTTCCTTGAAAGAGCCCTCTAAAGTAAATCCTACTTCATTCCATCTTACAAAGCTGAAATCTAGGGTTCAGAAAGCTTAAATAACTTTTTAGTTCAAGATTATACAGCTAATAAATAGTGGAACTATTTTTTTTATAATAGGATAGTCTGGCTCCAAAGTCCATTCTGTTAATCTTAATCATTATACAACATTGACTGCTTCGTGAATTCTCATATATAATTTCATTGATTCCTTTTAATTTTGTCACTGAAATGTCTCTTGAATCAGTTCTTTCTTTGTTCCCTGATGCTATCTAGTTCAGACACACATCTTGTACATACTTAAACATTTGTATATAGGTGGTACATTTTTCTATTTATAAATATGATATATACTGGCTGTAAGAAAATTCATCACAGATCTAGGTAGTAGAAGTTCCCCAACTCCAACTTCTTTTTTTTTTTTTTCAACCTTTATTTTATTTTTGGGACAGAGAGAGACAGAGTATGAACGGGGGATGGGCAGAGAGAGAGGGAGACACAGAACCGGAAACAGGCTCCAGGCTCTGAGCCATCAGCCCAGAGCCTGACGCCGGGCTCGAACTCACAGACCGCGAGATCGTGACCTGGCTGAAGTCGGACGCTTAACCGACTGCGCCACCCAGGCGCGCCCCCCCCCCCCAACCCCAACTTCTAAAGATAACCACAATTAAGGTGTAGTATGCATTCCTCATTTTTTTTCTATGTATATAGAAGCATATTACAGTTTTTATTTTTTAAAAAAAATTTTTTTTCAACATTTATTTATTTTTTGGGGACAGAGAGAGACAGAGCATGAACGGGGGAGGGGCAGAGAGAGAGGGAGACACAGAGTCGGAAACAGGCTCCAGGCTCCGAGCCATCAGCCCAGAGCCCGACGCGGGGCTCGAACTCACGGACCGCGAGATCGTGACCTGGCTGAAGTCGGACGCTTAACCGACTGCGCCACCCAGGCGCCCCAATATTACAGTTTTTAAATGCAATCACATCATATTGAAACTCACCTTTCTTATTTCATATATCAGCACATACAGATCTACTTTGTTGTTCTTTTTAAAAACTATTTTTTATTTAAAAAAATTAATGTTTACTTATTTTTGGGAGGGGGGAGGAAGGGGCAGAGAGAGGGAGACAGAGGATCTGAAGCAGACTCTGCACTGACAGCAGAGAGCCTGATATGGGGCTCAAAGTCATGAACCATACAATCACGACCTTAGTTAGCTGAAGTCTGTCGCTTAACCGACTGAGCCAGCCAGGCACCCCATGTTCTTCATTTTTATTAGGTAAAATAGACACATATTTTATACAAAGTTAAAAAGGCACAAAAGTGTATATTTTGAAAAATAAGTCTCCCTTCACCCTTGTTCCTCTTAGTCACCTATCAGAATTGATGTCACTAGTTTCTTGGGAGCATTCAGAGGCCTCATTCCTTTGAATAGCAGCATAGCTGTCCATTGTATGGATGTGCCAAGTCCATACACCAAATTACTTTGGTGTTTCGTTAGAGGGACACTTAGATCGTCTCCAGTGCTATTACCCATTAGGATCTAAATTCCATGTCAATGTTATCAGTTACTTATCACTCTTAACTTTTGTTGGCAATAAAGTGTTCCAGATTGTATAGGTGCACCATAATTCATTCATCATTTCTCTACTGATGAGAATGTAGGCTTAAATACAGTTTGCTCTGCTCCTAGGGTACCTATCCTATTAAATACTTCTGCCATTTACCGGCAGTATAGTTTCTTACGTACTCCTCCAGTGCGCTGTGAGCTCCTCAAAAGCAGGGGAAATTGTTCATGTTCATCTTTGTATCCTCATAGCCTAAGCACCGAATTTGGTCCAGAGTACACGCTTTCCACGTTTAGGTACAATAATAATTGAATCGCCCGCCCTGAGTCCCGGAACCGAGCTTGAGGAGGCGAAGCGAAGGCAAAGCCGTGCCCTTTTAAGCTGTCCCAGCCTCAGAGGTCCGGAACTTTCGTTAGACGTTTCATTGTTTCTCAGGGAGGATTTTAGCCTCCGAGCGTGCCCCGCACAAGCATGGTTGTTACGCACCGGAAGTAGCTTGTTATTTTGCGGGAGTCAGTTCTTCCGCGGGGCGGAAAAGGCAATTAAGCATGTGTTCCTATCTTTTTCAGTCCCCTTTCCTTGCAGGACCCTATGAGCAAGCTGTGGCGGCGCGGGAGCACCTCTGGGGCTATGGAAGCCCCTGAACCGGGTAGGCGCGGGTCGGTAAAGCAAGTTAGGCGTTCTCAGAAAAGGAGTCCCTTTTTTTGCTCTTCCGAGCCTCCGGGGTACTTAGCCACAGGTGGGAAGGAGAAAGGCGGAGTTGTTGTTATGGTAACAGCGTGTACCGCGGGAAGAGTAGGCCCCTTCGGGGGTATTGGGTTCTTCAAGGCTTTCCCTGCCCGGCTGTTGTGGTCCACTGTTGACAGGCTTTCCTTACGCAGGGGAAGCACTGGAATTGAGTCTGGCGGGTGCCCACGGCCATGGAGTGCACAAGAAAAAGCACAAGAAGCACAAGAAAAAACACAAGAAGAAACACCATCAGGAAGAGGAGGCTGGGCCGACGCAGCCGTCACCTGCCAAGCCCCAGCTTAAACTCAAAATCAAGCTGGGTGGGCAGGTCCTGGGCACCAAGAGGTGAGGCCAAGAAAGCCAAGGTTTTACTTGAGGAACTTTAGGAGCAAGCAGAGGGAGAAGAAGCTCTCTGGGCTTTCCAATAGAAGAGAATGGACACTGACTTCAGGGCTGAGGTTAAGGTAGCGAGAACCCAAGAGGGTGCAGGGGAGGACTGGAAAAAGCTACCAAGCAGGAGGAGACAACTGCTCAGCTTACACAGTGGTTGCTTTTCTGCAGTGTTCCTACTTTCACTGTGATACCTGAAGGTCCTCGATCACCCTCTCCCCTTATGGTTGTGGACAATGAAGAGGAACCTATGGAAGGAGTCCCCCTTGAGCAGTACCGTGCCTGGCTGGGTGAGAAGGATCTGGAGGTGGGGAAACTGGGTTTCTCATTATACCTGATTAAAGGAGGAGGGTTGGTTATGAGGATGGTGAGAATTTTGAGTGTCCCAGTATTAACTTGGCTAAATTAGGGTTCCCCATCTGAACAATTTTACTTTTAGCTTTCCAACTTTGCTTTCCAGATGAAGACAGTAATCTGTCCCCCTCCCCACTTCGGGACCTGTCGGGGGGCTTAGGGGGTCAAGAGGAAGAGGAGGAACAGAGGTGGCTGGATGCCCTGGAAAAGGGAGAGCTGGATGACAATGGAGATCTCAAGAAGGAGATCAACGAAAGGCTGCTCACTGCTCGACAGGTAAGTCGGTTCATTCTTTATTCACTTGCTAAACATATATTGAGAATTTCTCATGTCCCAAGAATGTTACTAGGCAGTGGGGATATCGATGGTGAAAAAAAGACAGAAAAGGTTTCTGTTCTCATGGAGTGGTATTCGTGTGTGTGCGCGCGCGCGCGTGTGTGTGTGTTGGGGGGAGAGGGGTAAGTGAATAAATAATTTTGAAGAGCACGGTTTATAACAAAGATAGGGTGATGAAATAGAAAGTGGTGGAGAAGAAATGTTAGATAGTGTAGTCAGGGAAGACCTCTCTGAAGAAACTACATTTCCAATACCAGGGGAGCTTTTCAGGCAGAGACCAGCAGGTGCAAAGACCCTGAGAGTGGAACATGCCTAGTACTGGTCAAGGAGAAAAATAAGTGTGACTAAGCCATGAAAGTATTGTTTGCAGGAAAGTGATACATTTGATTTATATTTTGGTAGATTACGTTGGCTTCTTCCTGGAGGTAAGGAGTAGAAGCAACATCTGCCAGGAAGCTGTAGGAATCAGGTGAAAGATGGGGTGGTGGCTTGAACCAAGGCGAAATTGTGGAGAAGGAGGAAATCAGATGGATTCTGGATCTATTTTGGAAATAGACACCTGTTAGGAGTCAGGGAAGGGGTAGCAAAGGAGTCAAGGGTAACCCTGAGTTTTGGGCTTGAGCAGTTATCCAATTGATGCTCTCCACTGAGATAAAAAGATTTAAAACAGCAACAAAACAAAACAAAAACACCCTGGAGAGGTGGTAAACAAAGTTTGGGGGCAGGCAGGAAATATTACTAATGCTTTTCTTGAGAGTCAAGGGTTGAAAGACGAAAGTCTGGGGATCTGGGAGGAGGCAGTATTAAAAGGCACCTGGAGAGGTGCTCATTCCACTTCTTCTCTCAAGTCCAGCACTCCTCAAAGACACTGCTTTCCCTGCCTTCGTTTGTTCAGAACTCCTCTCTCTGACACCCCTCGGTCTGTCTCTCCCCAGCGAGCTCTGCTCCAGAAGGCGCGGAGTCAGCCTTCTCCGATGCTGCCACTGCCCGTGGCTGGGGGCTGCCCTGCCCCGGCACTCACCGAGGAGATGCTGCTGAAGCGCGAGGAGAGGGCGAGGAAGAGACGGCTGCAGGCGGCTCGGCGGGCGGAGGAGCACAAGAACCAGACTATTGAGCGCCTCACTAAGACTGCGGCGCCCAGCGGACGGGGAGGCCGAGGGGCAGCGAGGGGCGAGCGGCGGGGCGGGCGGGCCGTGGCCCCAGCCCCCATGGTGCGCTACAGCAGCGGGGCACAGGGTTCCACCCTTTCCTTCCCACCCGGCGTTCCCGCCCCCGCGCCAGTGTCTCAGCGGCCATCCCCATCTGGCCCTCCTCCTCGATGCTCTGTCCCGGGCTGCCCTCACCCGCGCCGCTACGCCTGCTCCCGCACGGGCCAGGCACTCTGCAGCCTTCAGTGCTACCGTATCAACCTGCAGATGCGGCTTGGAGGGCCCGAGGGCCCCGGATCTCCCCTTTTGGCTACTTAAGGCCCTTACTTAACCCGGACTCTGCGCCCTCTCCCCTGCCCCCATTTTCATTATTTTCCCCACCCTATTAAATTTCATCCGGTGCCTCAACTTGTACAGAATTGGGGGAATGGGGTATGGACAGGTCAATTCCCCGCACACACGATGCCCTCACGGGAGGTTGCATCAAGCCCCGGGAAACGACCACTAGGCCTAAAGAAGACTGACCGATCTGCCCCCCAAACTTGGGCGGACTTTTGGGACCCCCCCTCCCCCGCCTCTTCATCGGAGTTACCTGGCTTGGTCGGGCCGTCGGCGTCATCCCGAAAATAGCGCTCAAGCCAATCAGCAGAAACTTTGCTTTTCTGGGCGGCTGTTCATTGGTTGATAACGCAGAGCCCGTTCTGTTGTCCATATTGGCTATTGTCGCTGTCAGTCAGGGCCGTGGGTCGAACCTTACCCCACTCTTTGTCTGTGTAAGCTCTTGTTGTCTGGGAGAGTGGCAGAGGCACTGCTGTAGATTGGTCACTGGGAGAAACCTCTGGTCCGTTGCTATTGGCCCGCCCGCCGGCGGGCGTTGCTGATTGGTAGGACCGAGCAATCTGGGTCCTAGTTGGCACCGCTCTCCCCGGATGGAAGCTCCGGCCGCGGAGTGATGGTGGCGGCAGAGAAGATGGGCCGGGCAGGGACCATGGCAGAGGTGGCAGGGGCGGGGCGCCTGGCAATAGAGGAGGCTGTGGTCTACAGGGGGCTGTAGGTGGAGGCATGGCTCAGGCCAGCAGCGGGAACGGCAGCGAGGAAGCCTGGGGGGCACTTCGGGTGCCGCAACAGCAGGTATCCCAACTGTTCCAAAAGCCTATCACGACAGCCATTTATTTCTCTTTTCCCTTTCCTTGTCCCTTCCTTTTGCGGGGTTGGGGAGGAACTCACGTAGCCAAAGGTACTGTGAAGTTCCTAAACATGTCCCTTCTACTCTTTGTCTAAACTTTGTAACGTAGATGCAGTTGACTTTGCCTGCAGCTTCTTAGACCCCATCCCATGGCTGCAGTGGAAGCTTGCAGTGGCTCTCCAGTGACCAGAGGCATAGTGAGGCCCAGGAAGCTCCCTCTGTCTTGCAACAGTTATTTGTGATGTTTTTCTGTGTGCCTGTTGTCACAACAGAGTCGGGCAGCGTCTTCTCTTGAGGGAGCAATTTGGAGAAGAGCTGGAACCCAGACTCACGCCCTGGATGCCATCGTTTATCATCCACAGCAGTCCCATCTGGTTGGGAGCATTGCTCTGGGTCTCATATGGCCCTTCCTATACCCTAGGAAGCCTGAGACCCAAGGGTGGAAAGACCCAGCTTGGGGGTGGGGAGGCAGGCCCCAGGAGGATAATGAAAGCATCTTAACATTGGAAATTACCTTAAACCCCTTACCTATTGTCTGAGACTTTGAGATGGCTCAGACTGCCCTCTGGCTTCTGCCCAGACACTCTGTTCACAGAAAACACCCTGGGGAGCCAGTCTGAGTGTGAGAGGTCTCCTATATGCAGAACTGAAATCTGCCTCTTTGTATGTCCACACTGTGCATTTAGTTCTCTAGATAGATACTTGCTATTCCAAATGCGTTCATGGGCCTTCACGTCGACAGCCCTTCTGACATTTGAACACTCCTCTCTCCACCACTCTTCCCCTCCCCATAGGTCTCTGAGCTCAGCTTGTTCACAGGGTGGGACTGTGTCCGTGCATGCAGCGGGGTGGGGGTGGACAGTGCCTGGGGCTGGAATCTCCCTTGGTTCTAAGTGCCTCCTTGCTCCCAGCTTCGAGAGCTGTGCCCAGGAGTGAACAACCAGCCCTACCTCTGTGAGAGTGGTCACTGCTGCGGGGAGACAGGCTGCTGCACCTACTACTATGAGCTCTGGTGTGAGTCTCCAAGGGGGCTATTCTCGGGTCCCTCTGCCCACCTGCCCTTGGGCCTCAAAATTCCAGTCTTCATGGACCTTTCTCTGCGTGGGAGGTATCTAAGACCCTCCCTCACCCCTTGCAGGGTTCTGGCTGCTCTGGACTGTCCTCATCCTCTTTAGCTGCTGTTGCGCCTTCCGTCATCGACGAGCTAAACTCCGGCTGCAGCAACAGCAGCGGCAGCGTGAGATCAACTTGTTGGCCTACCATGGGGCATGCCATGGGGCTGGCCCTGTCCCTTCCGGTTCACTGCTTGACCTTCGTGAGTGGCTTGAGGCTCTGGGCTCACTACCAGCGGCCCCTCCCAACCCAGAACCCTGAATCATCCCCACATTCCCTTTTCAGATATTTCAAAGCACACTTTACCTAATAGCAAAGATACTACTACTACCCCACTGCTGGTTGCCCCACCGACCATACCATTCTTTCCTGCAGGCCTTCTCAGCGCCTTCAAACCCCCTGCCTACGAGGATGTGGTTCACCGCCCTGGCACACCACCGCCTCCTTACACTGCAGCCTCAGGCTGCCCCTTGACTGCTTCCAGTGAACGTACCTGCTGCTCCTCTGCTTCTAGCTGCCCTACCCACTGCGAGGGAACAAATGTGGAAGGTGTTTCCTCCCACCAGAGTGCCCCCCCTCATCAAGAGGATGAGCCTGGGGCAGGGGTGAGCCCCGCCCCCACGCCCCCATCCTGCCGTTATCGACGCCTGACTGGTGACTCAGGTATTGAGCTCTGCCCTTGTCCTGACTCCAGTGAGGGCGAGCCAATCAAGGAAGCTAGGGCTAGTGCCACTCCACCAGATTTGGAGGACCCTTGTGTGCTGCCCCTTGATCCTGTGCCCCAGGTCTCTCCTGTGGGGCTAGCTTCCAGTGAAGGGGACATCCCATAATCAGTTTTGGGAGGGTGGGTGGATTACTGGCCCACCAGAAACAGCCCTGGCCCCAACTCCTCTGAGTTCTCCTTGGCCTTTCCCTGCCTCCTCGAATCTGCCTGAAAGGGGTGGAATCCTGAGGAGAGTGGCTGTGTTTGGGGGACTGTGCTAGCTCTACCCCCTAAAACATACACAGAAGCCTTTGATCTCATTAAAGAGATGTGAACCAGCTGCTTGTGAATTTGGGTGGACTGGTGCTGAACTTCTGCATCGCACTTGACCTGACTGGATTTGAGGGGACAGGTAATAGCCACGTTTCCCAACCTCCTCTGAAGAAAAGCAGGCAGCTCTAAGGTCTGGACTGAGCTAAGACTTCTTGGTGAGGCAAAATTGGCAAAAGCAATGGAGTTTGGCATGGTTTTCCAATTTATTTAGAAAAATAAACTCTGAATTCACATTCACCCCGGGGCTATGTGGGATGACAGTAAGGACACACCTGAGATGAGCTGAGGAAAGTTTGAAGCGCTAGTATCTGAGGGCTGGGGGCAGAAGCTAGGGACCTGGTCCCTTTAGTCCAGAGTGGGGGCCTGGCTCCCCTCTCACCCTCCCCCTTCAGTAGTCTTCAGCCATGGCCAGTAGGACAAGGCTGGTCCAGCCTTGGAAAGGGCGGCAGCCCATACCCCTCCCATCCCGGTCACTATACTGCTCCCAAAGGAAACCTGTGGCCTGGTACTGCCGCCACACATTGCCTACCACATTGGCACGGAGCTCACTGTGGAGCTTGGCAGCCCGGGCCCGGTGGGGACCCTCCAGATGACCATAGTGGTAGAGAGCCCCTAAGGCTAGGTAGTTAACATTGAGCCACACAGCACCCCGCCAGTAGGGAGGATCATGCTCTGAATTGCGCTGGCCATAAAAGGGGCTGGAGGCTGCGAGGGAGCGCAAACCAAAGGGGCTCCAGAGATGGCGGCTGTCAGCTAGAACATCCAGCAGGGGCCCAAGGCGGGATGAGTTGGGGTCCAGCAGCCGCAGCAGCATGGGAAAAAGACTGACGTAGCCCAAGGCATCCACATACTGTAAGCGAGGGTGGGGCCGGCCCACTACCCGCACCAGCCCCTGGGGGGGCCGAGGCTTCAGCTGCACTGCTTTTGTGTGGTTCCCAAAGTCTGCAAAGACTCCTAGCTCTGGGGCCCAGTGCAGCTCATCCAGGCTCTCCTCTGCCTCCAGTGAGGCAGCCAGTGGGCCCAGCTCTGCAGCCGCCTCAGCCTCTCCCAGCTGTTCTGCCAGCCGCACCAGCACACGGGCACCCAGTGCCACCCAGCACCGCAGGTCAAGGTGCCGCTCACTGGCTGAGGGGTGTGAAGCTCGGGGATAGTCATCCAGCCCTGAAGGCAGTGTCTTAGGGTTCAACAGGGTTGGCAAAGCGGGGTCCCGGCCCCGCCAGCGGTAAGATAGTGGCACTGGCCCTGCCTGGCTCTTGTAGAGCCAGGAGAACCAGGCATGCAGACGGGGGAAGGCCCTGCGGAGGAAGGCAAAGTCAGCAGGGTCACCACCCTCTAGCATGTGGGCTACAGGCAAAAGCAGGGTTGGGGGGTTGGCATGGGCTGCCCGTTGCACCAGGAATTCTGGGGGCACCCGGGCTCGGGCCTCATCTCCCAGTACCTGCTCTCGTCCAATCCAGCCATCAGCATTGAGCAGCCCCAACCAGTGGCCTAGGGCTTCCCGGGTAAGGCGGGGATCCCACCGCTGTACCACCAGCTGGTGAAAGCCCTCATCCCAGAGGAAGCCTCGTGGGAAGAATGATCGGGAGGGCACTGCTGTGAAAAGAGGGACAGGTGGAAAGAGAGCTGGGTCCACCTTCTGCTCAGACCCCTCAACCCCCATGTCTGCCAACACCAGACCCTGTCCATAGAAGTAGCCAATTCCACCAAGGAGGCCACTGAGGGCAGCCTGACCCAAAACCTGCTCCTCAGAGCTCAGCCCCTTCTTCTTCAGCTGAAAGGTCTTCTCAAAGCGCTCTCTAAAGGCTTCAGCATGGCTCTCCAGGGCCTGGGTGAGCAGGCTGCCTGCCAACTGTGCCAGGGCTTGTCTTTCTCCTGCCCGGGCACTGCCCGATTCAAACACCAACTCCACAGAAAAGGGGACCTTCAGTGTCACCTGTTGTATCAAGAATTGCCCTTGTCCCTGTCCTTGCCCACTTGGGCCTCTGTCCTCCCACTTCAGAGATCCTGGCAAGCCGAGGTAGCGTTCAGGGGAAGCCCCTGGGGGCCGATGCTGAAACCAGCTTCTTAGGCGACTCTTCACCATCTCTGTGAGCAAGGGAAGTCCTGGGTTGGAGGACCAGAAGACATTGTAGCTTGAAGGGAAGAAGATAAATTGGAAATATTACTCAGGAGAAAATGGTGGGGATTATGAAGAGAAATAAGAGGTGATCAGGAGAGTCAAGATGGGAGGGTCTTGGCAATGCAGGGGACTTGGAGCCTGGTGAGAAGGGAACTAACTGGTGGAAAGAAGGTAGAGTGGGGGAGATAGATATCAGGCTAAGTCAGCATCCGTACCATCCCTACCATCACCCCACACTCTCTTCCCCGTTACCTGCTATACTTGGGAGCAGTATCCCCTGGATGGGTTGGTGGCATAAGTGTAAAGCGGAAGTCACCAAGTTCACTGGAGTGTCCACTGATGAACTTCAACTGCCCTTTGGCCCCAACTTCTGGTACTAGGACTTCCTTGCCATCTGTCACCACATAGAAGAACAGGGACACCAAAGGCAGGGCAGAGGTATCCGAGGCCTGTGTGACCAAGGAGGACAGAAAAACATAGCATTAGATTAGTAGTCTCTCCTGAAAATACAGCCTTACTCAAAGGGACGCCATGCAGGAGCAACATGGTAAACATACATCTGCAGCGTTGAGGGTCAATGAGCGTAAGTACCTAGTGAGATGAGGTATAGAGATTTGCACAGGGTTCTCTGGGAAACAGTGTTTTTGTGTTGCGTACTGTGCTAAGAACTCTACACATCATTTTCTTTTATTCCTACAATCCTATGAGTAAAGTGCTATTTGTATCTCCATTTTGCAGACACAGAAACCACAGATTATGGATAGTAAATAGAGATGGTCTATACAGGCAAGTGTTTAAGGCAGGCAGCCAGATTCAGAGCCCCTGCTGTTAACCTTCACAACATACTGAGTTTG
This sequence comes from Felis catus, assembly GCF_018350175.1. Taxonomy (NCBI): domain Eukaryota; kingdom Metazoa; phylum Chordata; class Mammalia; order Carnivora; family Felidae; genus Felis; species Felis catus. Next base: position 90,616,237 of record NC_058370.1, read on the forward strand.
CTGGCAGCAAAGAAAAGGTGGAGGGAGTCTGGGCTGGGGGAAGGGTGTCCTGAGGCCCTGACCTGAGGCTCTACAGTCACTCTCCAGCTCCAGTCCCCTCCGTGCTGACCCCCAGGCCTCTTGACGAACTCAGTCGTGAGTCTTAGGGCCCCATCCTGGATGTGTTGCCGCCCGAAGGAGAGACCGTCGTGGAACTCCCAGCCATAGGGACCCACGCCGTCCCCCTGCTCACACGTGTGCCTGAGCTTAGGGGTCCCTGCGGTGGCGCCTTGCTGCGCCCACATCAGTCCTGGGGGGTAGAATGGCCACGTAAGTCAAAGAGAGAGCAGGGGACCTGTCCCTCTGGGTCTCCGAGAACTTCACGATCATTCATCCTCATAACTCTGAACCATCCCTCCCCACTGTTGTTCTGGCGTGAAGCTGGGGCGCCCAGATTAAGAGTCCGCTTGCTTGCCCTCCCGCACCGAGGCCCAGTTACCGGTGAGGAGCGGCTTCGGACTGCGAGTCTTCATGCCGAAGTAGACGTGAGGGCGGTAGGTGCCCCAGAAGAGGTCCGGGGCCACGGCGGGGCTGGAAGAGTCGGGAGGCAGTGCCGAGGGCGCGGAGTGCAGTGTGACCGCCCGCCGCGCACGGTGCCACGCCAGCAGCCAGAATCCTGACAGGCCCAGGGCCAGAGACAGGACCACAACGCCCAGAGCCGCTCTCCCGACAGCGCCACGGGGCGCGCCGCCCCGTCGTGCGGGGCCGCCCCGAACCACCCTTTCAGCTATCCGCGCTCCTTCTGCCGGGGTTCCACGGCGCCGCCGCTCGCCCCGAGCCATCCTGGCACGGACGTCGGCGTCGCAGTGCTCGGAGAGGCGGCAATGGAGCCCAGGTCCTGCCTTGCTTCCCCGGCTTCCGCGCTGCGCCCGGAGACCACAGACCTGTCACCCGCGCCTGCCGGTCCGCGCCTCTCGCTCCGTTTCCGTCTCCCGCCGGAAGTCCCGCCCCGCCACGTCAGATTAGAAGTCTCAAAGTCCGGAACCGCCGTCACCCGCGTGGTTTAGGGCTAGCTGTACCCTGGGTTAACGTTTCTTTGGCGTCCTTGCGGATTTCACAGGCTAGTAGATACAAGTAATCTCACGTTGGCTTTTTTTTGTTTTGTTTTTCAAATGACTATATATTAACAACCTGAGACGCCATCCCGAGTGGTTGACATTTAACCGCCCCCTAACCCGCCCCAGGCAGGTGGCTGAAAACTGTGGCCTAGAAAATTCAAGTAACTTGGCCCCGGCCACAGAGCCAGGAAGTGGCTAGCATAGAGCCGAAGTGTATCTAAAACAGACTGGATCGTTTTGCCCACGCTCATGCCTTCTTTCCAACTTAACTGGAGTGTGCTGGAGTGGACCCAAAAGGAAGCGGGAAATTTTTTTTTTTTTTAAATGTTTGTTTACTTTTGAGAGAGAGAGAGAGAGAGCATGAGAGACAAAGGGGCAGAGAGAGGGAGACACAGAATCAGAAGCAGGTGCCAGGCTCTGAGCTGTCAGCACAGAGCTGGATGTGGGGCTTGAACTCCGGAACTGTGAGATCATGACCAGAGCCGAAGTGGGACACATCCAACTGAGGCATCCAGGGGCCCTGTTCCAGCAGTCTTCAAGCGACCTGTAACTTTAGACAAATCAGATATCCACTCAGTCCAGGATTCCTTATCTAGATGAATCCTAATAGGACCAGAATGGTGGTGCATGCACTTTGAGAATGCATTTCCCCCGCTTTTCTACAAACCAGGAAGTGAAGCAGCTTAGGAGAAGGATAGCTTATATTCAGGTCAGGAAAGGCTGTAGGAAGGAGGCAATATTTGCACCTTAGCATAAAAGGTGTTTTCATAGGGGCACCTGGGTAGCTCGGTCAGTTAAACTCCTGACATCTGCTCAGGTCATGATCTCAGGGTTCCTGGGTTTGAGCCCTGCATCATGCTCTGTGCTGACAGCTCAGAGCTTGGAGCCTGCTTCCGATTCTATGTCTCTGTCTCTCTCTGACCCTCCCCTGCTCACACTCTGTCTCTCTCTCAAACACTAAAAAAACTTTTTAAAAGGTATTTTCACAAAGTACAAGTTCCTATCATCCTTTAAAACACCCTACTTGACATCATTATGCTACTCTAGCTACTATCACACCTCCCATCCAAACTCATTATATAAAGCTAGTACTTTATGCTACATATATCCGCTTTCAATTTTGCTATAATATGGTATCTGGCACTACCCTCCACTGGTAGACTTTTTGCTCTTTCAACAATCACCTTCTGACCAAACCTAATGGTCACTCATGTCTTTCTCTTCCTTGCTACCATTGCATCTAATTCACATGTCTACTGTAGCACTTATTACATACCTGGGTTTCATTATTCATCTTTGTATCCCAGTACTAATCACAGTTACAGTACTAATCGCACACGGTAGATGGTAAATATTTGTAAACTCGACAAATGTTAATTGCACACTATGTATCAGGCACTATGCAAAGTGCTGGGGACACAGAAAAAACAGCCCCAACCTCAAGTTCACAGTGCCAGCATTCAATCTATGTTTACAACAATGTCTGAACCATGCCCATTTTTACAGATGAGGAGAGAGGTAAAGTCTCACCAGACAGAAGAGCCAGCTAGCCACTGAGCTGGGGAACTCAAATCTAGGCTGTCAGTATCCTTTTGGCTATAGCATAAGGCCTCTTAGATAACACATATGCTCCGGGTAATGTTTTAGGCACTTACAATAGCAACTCATTTAATCCTCTCAACAGTCCTAGAAGATAGGTACTACTATCCCAATTTTACTAATGAGGAAACAGGAACTGAGAGACTAAGTAATTTTTCCACAGTCACAGAACTACTTAGGGGCAAAGCTAAGATTTCAACCTTAGGAATTCTGGCTCTTTACTACACCATACTGCCTCCTGGTAGGTTTTTGGTAGTTTCTTTTTTAAAGGGGGAGGGGAAAAAAACAGCCCTTGAAGATAGCACCCTTTCAAGCAGAGAAGCAGTGTAGTAATGCTATAGCAAAGTCATGGAAAATGTATTTGGCAAAGTACACAGCAGCCAGTGTCTAGAGATCCTTGATTGTCTAAGGATTCTGAAGTTCTCTAAACCAGTAGCCATCAACCATCTTTTCCTACAACCCGTGATAAGAAACAATTCTATTCTGCAACCAAGTACCTGCAGATATGCACACATAAACATACTTCATGTTTTATATATATATTCATGATTATGCTGAAAACTTAAATTTCTTAAAAGAGTACTTCCCATTCTCCATGCCATGCACTCTGATACTTTTTATTCTATTTTACTTTGTTTTTGAAAGGCTGATTTAACCCTCTAAATCGATTTCATGATCCATTCTAATGAGTTGGTAACCCAGTATGAAAAACGCATTGGGCACTGTGTGAAACAAGTAGTGAGACATAAAAACAGTGATGTGCTTTGAAAGATAAAAGTAAGCAGCAGCAAAAACGGTCAGAAAAAAAGGAGATTGGGTGGGAGAATACAATGATACAGGAAAGTGAATGGGAATGGAGAAAACATTTCAGAAGCTTTTGTTTAAAAAAGAATATTTTGAATTTACTAACTGGATACGCAGGGAAAGAGAGAGGACAGAAGCAGAGATAATGCTGCGGTTTCCAGCCCAGGTGGCTGAGAAGATGAAGCAGATGAAGGAATGGAGAAGTCAGGGGGAGAGGAAAGTATATGTATATGTAAGATTATCAATTCTATTTTGGACACAGAGTTTGGTGGGGTTTGGAGGAAATCGGTAGTAGGTAACCTGCCCATAGCACAGTCGTTGAGATTAGAGCCAAACAGAAATGTAGGATTTAACCCCAGAGTTCAAGTTATGACAGGATGAAATGCTCAGACATACAGAAGAAAATGAAGGATGAGAGTACAATGTTATGGTTAAAAGAAAAAAAAAACCCATGAGGAAGAGAACTTCCACAAGGGAGTGAATTAAAAGTGGCAGATGCTACTGACATGGAACTATGAGGACCGAGAAAAACAGCACTGGATTTGGCTAATAAGAGCAAGAGGTACCTTGAGTGAGTGGTGGGAAAAGCCATATTCAAAAGGGTTAAGCAGGGAGTGATGGTAAGAAAATGAAATAAATTCAAGTTTGTGCAGATCCCTCTCCAATCATGTCTCGTTTCAGAAACGTTGGTTGGATCAGTAGTCACAGGGCTCGCTCTTTTTTTCTTTTTGGCGCTCCATGGCCCTCCAGATGGTGATTCGAGTGACGAAGTCTCTCAAACTCTTAGGTAAGTGTCCTAACAATCCCAAGCTAAAATCTGCTTGTTGATCTCTTCTGCACTGTCAGCGCCCGGTACCAGCGCCTGGCTTGTCCCCGCTCCCCGCCGCAGTCCTAGTCTGGATGTGGGAGGCGAAGGCTGTGAGCATTTCCTGGGCGGTGAGGTGGGTACCGCGCATAATCAGGCGATGCCCGTCTCCTGGGGAAGAAACAAACGAGTCAGGCACGGCGAGGGCGGCGAGCCCCGGACTGAGGACGCGCGGGCTGCCTGGCGCCCCTTCCGCCCGCCTCCCCACCCCAGCCCACCGAACAGCACGTCCACGCAGGGCTCGGAGCCGTCGTGCCTCACGTCCACAATCACCGAGCAGTTGAGATTGGTGGAACGGACCTTCTCGCTGCTCACCGCCTGGAGGAAGGTCCTACGGTGGGAAAACAGCTTGAGCGTCCGGCCGAGAGGGCTAGACCCCCTAGACCCCCAGCGGGAGGAAGGCGCGCCCCTTCCCGTCCCCACTTCCTAGTACCTTGTCGACTCCACATTCTTCTCGAAGGGGCAGAATTGAACCCGAACCTGCTTCACAGACCGGAGCCCGAGCCGAGCCAAGGACGCCGCCATGGTGACCTCCGCACCGGAAGGCCTCGTGCGGGCGGAAGTGCCCGCTACGGCCGCTCTCCCCTCCCTGCCCCCGGCTTCTTCAGGGTGGGGGTCTCTGATTCTCCAGTAGCCGAGCTAGCGTTCCGGGTGCTTGGGGCCCTGGGCTCCCCACTCCAAGAGGAGGAAGGCCAGCGGGGAGGTGGTTTCGATACAGGGTATGGAGGGCCCCAAAGTAAGCAGTCAGTAAATACCTATCATTAATAGTCCTCTTGTACCACGGCGAAAACAATAAATAATGCAAAAGCCTTGCACTTGGCTACGATAACTAGTCCGTCTTTTGCGGTCTTTCCCTTTCCGTATGTTGCTGTGCCAGATCTAGGTTAACACCATGTCAAGCGCTGGTCCCTTTGGTGAGGACACTGCCATGGCAGGGATTATACAGCTACCAGGGAGGTAAAGCCTCCTCAAGTAACTGAAGATCAAACGCATGGAACTCTGAGTAAACAAAGTTTAAACGTGAAGGACCTTTAGCCTAATATTCAGTGACTTAAAATAGAAGGGGCCCCTGGGTGGGTCAGCACGTCTGACTTTGGCTCCGGTCCTGATCTCACAGTTCGTGAGTTTGAGCCCCACGTCAGGCCCCGTGCTGACAGCTCGGAGCCTGGAGCCTGCTTCCGATTCTGTGTCTCCCTCTCTTTCTGCCCCACCCCTGCTTGCTCTCTGTTTCTCAAAACTGAATAAACATTAAAAAAAAATTTTTTTTTTTTGAATAGTAACAAGACAGGGAGTATAGGGTAATACAACCCTTGGGACTGATCCACATGTAGAAATGCCTATTCCACCTCTGTGGTTCCTGATGAATTGTGTGTTTAGCCTGGCTCCTGGGACTTAAGAGGAAGTGGCATCTAGGCTTTCTGCTTTCTACCACTTTTTCTCTTTCCCTTTCCCCAGGGACCCAACTCCATAGCCCTTCTAGGGCCTAGCCCTGAGATGTCTTCACTGTTGGGGAACTAGGCCTGAGCCTCCCAAGGATGCTGACCTCCAGGTTCCAGGCTGTGGTGGTTTGGCCCTTTACTCTGGACTCCAGGCACTGGAGTGATCTTGGATTCTTAGCTTCTAAGTCCAGGTTCTTTGTAGCTTGTGGTTCTCAGGTATCCTTTCTTTCAGGCTCCCAATGTAGGCTTCTTTAACATGCACTTCTAAATGGCTGAGCTTTTCCAGCCAGAGATGGGGAGCTCTGAATTTTTGCCTCAGCATCCCAGGTTCCTTAGGATTCGGGACTGGTCCCCAGGCATGAAAGAAAAGGCAAGTGCCAACGGGGGCGCTGGTGCTGCCTCAGGGCAAGCCAGGCCTGCTGATTTCCCACCAGGTAAGCCTCTGGGCTAGGTCCCCCTCCCCATAGTGTGCTTAGCAGCTGAGCTGTCTGGGCTGGGGGTGCTCCAGGCCGAAGAGGGGGCTCCAAGTTCTCCAAGCTGTTGAGGCTGCTGCTGGGCAATTCCATGGTCTGGACCTCATTGCATATACCTAGTAAGGCGGGAATGGAAGACAGGCAGTGGGCAGGAGGAGGGGTACCACCACTCTTGACAACTATATGAGGTTAGTGATATGGATGGGGGATGGAGCACATAAAGTAGCAAGGGCAGGTCAAGGAGAGCCTGGAGTTGGAGAACAGTGACTCACAGCAACAGGGAGGCCTCCTGTGGACTTCAGGCTTGGGCAGGGGCTGCTGGAATAGACACAGCAGGGCGCCATCCAGCCTCTGGAAGATGTTGAGTGTGAGCAGAGACTGGCGAAGTTCTGGCGACAGGCCCCACTGCTCCTCCTCCAGCAACTCCCGGACCACTCCAAAGTCTTGTCTGAGCTGCAGCGCCCCCTGCAGGCTGAAGGCCAAGGTACAATGTGGCCACCTGCCTCTACTGCCTCTCTAACTGCTCCGCCCCACCTATACCCCCTCGCTTTTTCCAGTTCCATCCAGCCCTCTGCCACTGCCTCCTTTTCTCCCCACCTGAACCGGATCCCATGCCTGAGGATGTGGTCAAGCCAGGCACCCAGGATGGCCGTCAGTGCTTGGCCAAGGGCAGGGGCCTGGGCTTGGGGCGGCAATCCCTGCAATCCTTGCAGCACAGGCTCCAGTACAGTGCGAACCACCAACCCAGCATACTCACTGGGAATGCTGGGCAGTTCTGGAATGAGAGAAGAGAAAGGACAGCGTATGAGGCTATGGAGATCTGTTGAGCTCCTAAGGGAACGTTTAGGGGAAGATGGTTAGGATTTGTGGGGACATGGGAGGCAAGGACAAGGATGGAGACAGAGAAGTGGAGCCAGGATCTGGAGGAGTCAGGACACTGTTACCCCTGGGAACCCTGGAAGGGGATGCTGGGAAGAGGAGTTACCAGGAGAGAGACGATGCCGCCAGTACCGGCCCTGTGGCATGTAGAGTTCGAAGCCCTGTGTGGCTTGTTTATGACATTCTTGAAAAAAGAGACTTAGTGACTCTTCAGGCAGGAGCTGTGTAGATATGGAGAAAGTAAAAGGGGCTTCTCTGTTGGAGAACTGCCAAATTATGATGCTTTTTTGAATCTCAGGTTTTTAACCTGGCTTTCATAAAGCCCCAGAACAGAATTGTATTCATAATTCTATGGGCTTGGGCAATTCTGAGGAAAGATGTCCTAGCTTTATTGGATTTTCCTAAAGGCCTGGACCCAGAAAAGATGATAGACAATTGCCATAGGATTACCCTGCTCTTCTCAGCTTGGTTCAGAGTCTGGAAGTCCTCCAGGTTAATTTTACTCTATAGGAACATTAATAGGAAAAAAGGGGGAGAAACCCTCACCACTACCAATGTTTAAAAGCAAATGCTAGAGAGAGGGGTCTGCGGATCTACAGACAGGCAGAGGCTGAAGAAAGAAAGGGGGAATTGTATGATCTTCCACCATCTATGAAAGGAAGGCAGGAACTATATGCAGACCAGGAGCAAGCACTGTAACTTTCTGAGATTCAGGACCTTTTGGAATGTCCTTAAACTGAATATTTTTTACACCTACTTCCATTACTTTTGTAACCCATAAAGCAAAAAAGGCCCATGGGCTGGTTTGGTTTCTGTGTTTTGATAGGTAATGTTTTTGTAATGGGAGAGGGCAGAAAAAAAAAAAAAAGAAAAAAAAAAAAAGAAAAAAAGGGAGGGGGGTTCTTGGGGCACCTGGGCAGCTCAGTCAGTTAAGCGTCCAACTCTTGGTTTCAGCTCAGGTCATGATCTCACCGTTCTTGAGTTTGAGCCCTGAGTCAGGCTCCGTGCTGACAGCATGGGATTTTCTCTCTCCCTCTCTCTGCCCCTGCTCTGCTTGCTCTCTCTCTCTCAAAGAAAATAAACTAAAAAAAAAAAAAAAAAAAAAAAAAAAAAAAAAAAAAAAAAAAAAAAAAGAGCCCATTGGAGAGGAACCCCAAGAAATGGGGTATGTGGTGACAGCTCTGTAAAGAAAAGGTAACTGGATGCTTGTAAGCCTGAAGAGAGGAAGGGACCTGGGGGCTGGATTGGGGGAAGTAGAGCCCATGTGGCTCCTGGTACATATCCTGACAATAGCCTATCCTAAATCCAATTTTTTTTAATGCTTATTTATTTTTGAGAGAGAGAGAGAGACAGAGTGCAAGTGGGGAAGGGGCAGACAGAGAGGGAGACACAGAATCCGAAGCAGGGAGACACAGAATCTGATATTTAACTGACTAAGCCACCCAGGCGCCCCCCTAAATCCAAATTCTTGCTCTCTTCTCCTGAAAACCAAAACCGCTTACTCCTTATTTATACCAAGGAAACTACCCTATTGTCAACTGCCATTTGTTAGGAATCTCTCTGTACCCAACACTCCGAGGAAACACAAGGTCACACTATGAAATAGTCTTTCTGTCTGGGACATTACAGTCTGGGTGGGGAGAAAACTCACAATGTCTGATTCTTCTTTTCCATCCCAGTGCCATATGCAGTGGAACGCCCAGAGCAGACACCCAACAGTGCAATCACAGGCACACGAACAAGGCATGCAGAGTCCTTTGCACAATGGTTAGTTCACACAGTAAGCACACTGTCCCTGTTCTCACCACCACCAAGAGCTGGACCCTTTTTTTTTATGTCTCCTCATCTCCCAACCTGACCAGTATAGCTGGATCAGACTCTATCACGGTCTCCACTGTTCCCCTCCTGCTCTTCCCATGGCTCTCCATCATTCATGAGACAAAGCCCAAATTTTGTGGGCTGGTGTCCAATGCCCTCCACAATTTGATGCCAACCTGCTTTCTCTTCCACAGTCCCCCATCCATCTCTGGACAAGTGTGTATATGCCTGAATGCATGCATACACGCACATGCACACACATGCACACACAAAGGGAGCTTGTGCTTTGGTCAGGCCACCTCCCCACTACTTCCCCAAGGAACTATGTACTGCCCACCCCCACCTCCAGTAACCCCTGCCGCTCCTCTGAGGCTGTCTAGCCACCAGCTCGAGACATAGACCCTGTATGGAGCTTCTGTAATTACATGTAATCACATGCTAGTTCCCATGGCTATCACTGTCCCAACTTCCTCATGAGGAGCCTGCTCTGGGGTATGTTGAGTTGAAGGAGGCAGCAATAAATTGAGGTGGAACAGGCAGATGTAGATGGTAGAGTAGGGCTGAACCGTTGAGGCAGGGGGGAGTGAAGCACAGCACCAAGGCACTGTGGGCAAACAGGAATGCAGAGAGAGGGGCAGTTAAGCATCTGATTTCAGCTCAAGTCATGATCTCAGAGCTCATGAGTTCCAGCCCCATACTGGGCTTTGTGCTGACAGCTCAGAGCCTGGGGCTTGCTTCAGATTCTGTGTCTCCCTCTCTCTCTGCTCCTCCCCTGCTCATGCTCTGTCGCACTTTCTCTCCCCAGAGTAAATAAACATTTAAAAAATAAATAAATAAAAGGAATGCAGAGAGAAGAGGAGCAGAGGGACAAAGCCTGAACTCTGTAGCCACGCCCCTATTCAGGGCAGAATAATTCAGAGCAGAGGAGAAACTTGGGCAGGGAGAGAAAACAAAAAGACGGAGAAACATCCTCCATAGTAGGAACAGATACTGTGCAAAATGGGGAAAAATTAAAAAGAAGTATAATAATTTTATTCATAAATTTAGAAGAAAATAAACTACTAGAAGACAAACAAGAGTAGATGAAGGTCACCACTGTGGAACAGGAATCAGAGGTGGGGTGGGGGTAGTTAAAGTGCTATTGTTTTTTCATTAAAGCCCTTCTAAAATAATATTCTATTTCACCTTTTTAAATTTTTACTTCTTTTAATTTTGACAGAGAGAGCGCGCGTGCACACGCAAGGTGGGGAGAGGAGCAAAGGGAGAGAGAGAATCTCAAGCAGGCTCCACGCTCTTGAGATCATGACCTGATCCGAAGTCAAGAGTCAGATGCCCCAACCAACTTAGCCACCGAGAGGCACCACTATTCTGTTTCACTTTTTAAACTATGGACATGTATTACTTTAATAAAAAAATATATAAGTTATATATTTAGAAAAGAGAAACATCATATCAAAGCTAGTAAATAGAAGGATAGGTTCAATCATTTATCTGGCTTTTTCTCTATCAAATGTACTTCAGAGTAACCAAATAATTAATGAAGGCAAATTTCACTTTATAGGAATAATTCAACTAATAAATGAAGAAGAAATGATAGACTTGGGATATCACCACTTTGCACCCTTTAATGAAATAATGGATCTAGGCAGTAATCATTAGTGGCTGTTATGAGAGCCTGACATACAGATGAAACAGAATTGACCAGGAGTTGATAGCTGTTAAAGCCTCAGTGGTAGGAATACGGGGGTCCATTATACGCTTCTCTCTATTTTTGTATATGTTTGAAGTTTTCCATAGTAACAAGGTAAAGAAAGAGAGAACAAAAAATGAACAGAGTAAGAAAAGATAAATTCAGCAGAGACTCTAGAGATTCCAAGTCCCTGGGATGTCCCACCACCATCAACACCACCATCATCCTAACCCCAAAGCTGGGCATAGAACAGACTCTTAAACTGCCACTGCCAGCGCCCCTGCTCTTCTCACCTGGATCTGTGCAGTTAGCTTCTGGATCTCCAGGCCCAGCTGCTGCTCCACCTCCAGGGACAAACTTTCTTCTGAGGCCAGTCTAGACAGAGCTGCCACCTCATGCAATAGAGGCTTTGGCAGAAATGGGAAGTGAGATTTCAGCCCAGCCCAGGCTCCTCTCCTGCCCACTCCCCAGCTACTCACAGGTAAGTCCTTCTGGATCAGAAGCAGGAAAGAATCTGGGGCCCATGCTGCCAGATGCTGCTGAGTTCTACCCAAAAACCAGAGCAAGGTGGTCTGCAGGGTACAGAGCCCTAAAGCAAGGGGTGCAGGATCTGGGGAGAGGAGGATGGAACATCTGAGGGGTCATAGAACCCCTCTGGGAGGAGGCAGGCTTCAGAACAGAGTGAAAGAATAAAGAGGATACCTTCAACTGTTCTGTTCCTCCATCCCCAGTACTTTGTCTCACCTGGAGGCTGACAGAGGAGCAGCCCTGACCTGGGTTGTTGAAGGGCATCCAAGAGAGGAGGGAAAAGCTGTTGCAAAAGTTCAGTGGTATGAGAGGATGAGGGACGGCTGCTCTGATCTTCACCAGCAGATCCCAAGGCCTGGCAGAAGCCTGAGGATGAGGGGTATGGTCTGATAAGGAAGGGGCGATCTGGGGTTGTGTCACTCCCAATGCCCCTTCCTTCTCACCTTGGTCCCAATTCCAGATAAGGGACTGATGAAATAGGTTGCGACACAAAGAAGCCAGCTCCTTCTCACACTCCTGAGGCAGGGATGCTAGTGGGAGAAATGACTTGGAGCCTGAAAAAGAAGGCTTCCCTTTTCCAGAACACTGCCCACTCAGTGATGGGGGAAGAGGGGAGGCTTCCACCAAGCCTCAAGACTTGAGTGGAAGATGAGACTTTGCCTTGAAAGCCCAGATACTATTGCCTGACTGGTGGGGAGGAGGGGTGGGGTGGGGGTGTTCATTCTAAAGGGCCTGCTTTTGCAGTCTGGTTGGCAGGGGAGTGAGGAGGCTAGGGAGAAGAAAGAGACCCCAGTCTTCCTAAATGCCCACCCAGGCCCATCACTCACCCTGACCCAGTGCCTGACTCAGTTGTTGTGCGGCTGCCCTGTGGTCCCTCCAGGGTCCTAGACTTAGGTCCAGACTCTGAGCACAAGCTGCCCACAGCAGGGTCCAGTACTGGCTCCACAGGGCTCCAGCCCCTCCAAGCCCCAGTCCACTGCTGGCTGAATCACTCACACCCCCCAGCAGCCCCAGCAGCCCGGGCAGCAGCTCCCGCTCCTCCTGGCACCGACTTCGGAGGTGGTCCCGCAAGCCCGACCCCCTGAGCGCCTCATCTAGCTGACCAGCCACCTGGCAACCCCGCTCCCCCGTCAGGAGGTGGAGCACACGGAGGGGTGGGAAAGGGCGCGCTGCCCCCGGAATTTGGCTCAAGGCTTTTCCCATCAGCTGGTGGTAGGCGGGAAGTGCCAAGAGCACGTCAGCAAGTTGGGACGACAAGCCCGGGCTGGCAGGCTCCCGACCCAGAGCCCGAAGCTGCATCTCGATGGCAGCATCCAGGCGCTGAGCGGCCAGTCCAACGGGACGCGCCAGGAGTAGCGGCTCCGGAGTCTCCCGTAGGCCGCTTCGCAGGACAGCCCCACGGGAAGGCAGCAGCAGCAGGTCGCGGCACAGCTGAGGCAAGGGGCCGGGGCCAAGGGCCGTCGCGCTGGGACTCAGGATCCTCAGGAGGCGCACGGCCGTCTGTAGGTGGCAGGCGCAGTCCCGGGCTTTAAGGAGCTGCTCCCGCTCACGATGCAGCCGCAGCAACACGGCCCGGAGACGCTGCAGCGCGGGAGGAATGGGGCGGCCGGCTGCCGGCTCCTGCCACCAGTCTGCAGCGCCCGCCTCGCTGTGCTCTCCTGCGTCTGCTGGCGCCGGCGCAGCCCACCACGGCTGCGCTCCCCGAGCTCCGCCGGGCCGTGGGTTCAGGCAGGGAATGCTCCCGGCAACCGGCAGCCGCGGCCAGCCACGAAAGTCCCCGCCGAGAGCGCCCGCCTGCCTTGTCTCCCACTGCTCTTCCACAGCGCCTTTAGGTTGTGACCAAAGCGGCGGCACGGTGGCGAGCGAAGGCAGAAAGCCACCGGAGCGAGACCCCTGGGCCATGGGACGCCGAGTCCGGAACGAACCTAACGAGTCCCACTTCCCCGCACAGCCCAACGCCCGCGGCCGCCGGGACTCCGCCCTGTCCCAGGAGCCGTCATTTCTCGCCCGGGAGCCGCCGGGACCGTCTTGGACTCTCTCGCGCTCCGTAATCGGAGGCTTCTGCCCGTAACAAAGATGGCAGTTTACTCTGTCCTACTCCGCCCTTCGACGGGTATCAAGTACCAGATCATCTTTCACTTTCGGGTTACTGTTGTTGAGAGATGGCGCCGATTCCGAAGACTGTGGGGCGGATAAAGCTAGGTAAGCAGGTGTGACAAGACAGGAGAGGGTCCAGGAGGGTAGGGCAGCCCCACTTGGGTTTGTTTTCAGTAGGGTCTTGGGCTTCACGCGGTGGGCGTAGGGCTCCGGCCCATCCAACCTGAACGCCGTGACGCGCTGTTGCTTTCCTTTACCATAGACTGTCCTCTGCGGTCTGGCTGTCCGCTGGAGGTCGCTGCTGTCCCCAAACTCTGCAAGGAATTCGGTCCTGAAGACTACGGCGCAGAGGTAAAAGGGACTCCTAGCTCTTCCTCGTCCGGTTTATCTTGGTCACGCCTCTTTCCAACCAGCTGTGCTGAGCCCCGCCTATGCTGGGCGACGCCCTGGGCTCTGAGGGCTCCGTGGAGCCTGGAGGAGCGCGTGGCAAATGGAGGGCGTGGGGCCCCGGGAACCACGCTGCCTAGATAAGTGCTGGACGTGGGCGGGATTGAGTTGACAACGGTTTCTGAGTTGAGGATTTGGGAAGTGGGTGGTAGTTCCTTAGAATAAGATATTACGAAGGGAGGGAGGAGTGTGAGCAAAGACGCCGAGGCAAGGAAAAGTTTAGAGGACTTCACCGAAGTGAGACTTGAGTGGTTTGGTTGGAACCGTAAGAAATGCAGTGGGAAAGAAGGAAGAGAGAGGCTTGAAAGGCTTTGTCTGGCACAGGGGCTTTGGTGTCCTCAAGTAGGTGATAGGGTTATTGAGGGAAGGACAGGATCAGATTTAGGAGCCCTGAGAATCTGTGTCTCCAGTTGCTTCCTGGGGCTCTCCAAAACCTCAAACTCAACAAGTGTAGAAGTTAACTCATCATCTTTGCAAATTGGTTCCTTTTCCTCTAATCTTAATTTTGGTTAGCAACACGAACTGACATCCAGTTGCTTAAAGCATAAATCTGAGAATCATTGTACATAATCCTCCCTTTCCTTTACCTCACACATGAAATCACTAAAATCCACTTTGGAAGTGTCTCTTGACTCAAGCGCATCGTTTCCATTCCTGCTCCTACTGCCATGGCCTTAGTTCAAGAACTCATTCTCTATGGCCTGTGGCCTGCTAACTAAACATTCCACCCCTAGACTCATCTTCCCCAGTGCTGTTTCACTTGAGCACTCCACTCCCATCACTGACAAGATGAAGTCCAAACTCACTGGGTCACAAAGGTTCTTCAGACCCAGCTCCTGACTGCATCTCTATTAGAATAGTCTCCTCATCAGTCTCTCTGCTTTTGCTCATTCAGCACACATATTGAACACCAGCTATATACCAGGCACTGTTGTAGGCACTGGAAAGACAGCAGTAAACTAAACAGACAAAATTCCTTTTTTTCAATGAATTAGAAGCATCTAGTGGAGGCAACCAATCAACAAATAAACAATATAGTATGCCAAATATGAAAAGTGCAAAGAAAAATAAAGCAAGAAGGACAGGGGGTGCTGAGTGGAGTTGAGAGCTTCTCTTTTTAAAGGAAGTGGTCAGAGAAGGCCTCCTGGAAAAGGTTTAAGAAGAGATCTGAAGGGGTGAGCCATTCACTGGGGAAAGAGCATTCCAGGGAGAGGAAGTAACAAGTACAAAAGCCTGAGATGAGAGCACACTTGGTGTGTTGTAGGAACTTCAGAGGAGACCACTGGCCACTGTAGGCTGGGGTAGGACAAGAAGGTAGGAGATGATTCATGGAGGACTGAGTTGCTAGATTGTGTTCAGCAATGTGAATTAAGAGAGTAGCATAGACTGTGCTTTGGGGAGAAATAGAAGATCAAGGTAATCATTTTTTGTTTTTAAAGATGGCTAGAGTGGGCCAGTTAGAAGTTAAAACAAACCCACCAGGCAATTGAGTTTGAAAATAAAATAAGTATTGCTAAAAGTGCACAGCAGCATAAATGAAGATGCTGTGAAGTCAGGACAATCTTCTGATGGAAACCCTGGCTCTAAAACTGCTTAGAAAGTTGACTATACCTCAGTGATCTGAAGTCCTTCCTATGCATTAGTTTAGCACATTGGAGTTTCATGTAACTTCTAAGTTTCTCAGTCAGTGGGCCACCACCTAGTCAGGGGTGTGCTCTGTTTAGGCCTGATTAGGCCACACAGGAACAAGATGACTCCTGTTCTCCCCTAAAGCTGACAGTAACTGGGGAAATGATTCTCATAAGAACCCCAGAACATAACGGACCAGGTCTTGAAGAGTCTTCTCTCATCTTGTGAATGATGAAGCCAAGGTTCAGAGAGGTTATATGACTTGTTCACAATCAAACAACCAGGCAGTGCAGAGCCAGAACTAAGATGCAAGCAGTTTCATTTCACGACAGTGTTCTTTCCAGTTCCATGCTTCTTGCCAATTGAGAGAGCAATAAAAAGCAGTGAATAATAAGGTTCTAAATTGTATAACACAGAGCATGTGAGTATAGCTTCGTTGAGTGAAGGCAGAGATTATTGGAGATGAAGAGGTCTGGGAAGGCTTTGAGGGCAGATGGAATGTGAACTGGGCCTTGAAGGTGAGACAAGATGTGATGAGAAGCTCACAGCCAGGATCGGGGGACAGTTGGGAGGAAGATCCTGGAAGGGATCTGATAGTAGAGGGATGAAAGCAGCCAAGCAGTGGAGAATTACAGAGAAGATTGGGAAGGTCAGCCAGGGAGTGTTGCAGAAGGCTCCGAATCTCAGGCTGAGGAGCTAGACTCAGTCCTGCCTATGGCCTTGACAGTGGGGAATTACTGGAAGTTAGTTGCTGGGTAGGGAAGCAACTGCTGAGAGCTTGGTTTGAGGGGAAGCAAATGAAGTGCAGGGGAGAGGCCAGCCAGGAACTGCTGCTCTCATTCAGGCATGCGGTAGCTCCTGAGTAGGTTATATGGGGTTGCTCATATTCAGGGATTTGACAAGGGACATGGCTGGAAGAGCAGGTAGGAGGGTTCCGTTTCTGGGGCCTCAGTGTGGCTGATGTGGTGGCAGGTCAAGGGGAGGAGATCTTGTATGATGGAGAAGGCTGGACTGAAAGGCCTCACAGAACCCTTGGGAAGCAGGAGAGTAGTGATACCAGGAAAACCAGAGCAGTGTGTCTTAAGGTGCTGAGTGGGGAGAGGTCAGCCAATAAGGTTCTCCAGGCTGGGCGGCTGGTTTGTGGTGGCCACGGTGGAGGGGTCAGCCCAGCCAAGTCCCTCGTTCTCTCCTAGAGCTCCCCCCAATACCAGCCTCCCTCCCCTCCCCCTCCCAGGACATAGTGGATTTTCTTCGACGGCTTGTGGAGAGTGATCCCCAGGGCCTGCACCGGATCCATGTGGATGGGAGCAGCGGGCGGCTGCAGCTGTGGCACCATGGTGGGGCGTGCAGGGGCCGGGCCCAGGGATCGAGGCTGGTACCCTGGGGAGGGCTGGCCCTCAGATACTCCGCTCTCTCATGTTCCTTTTTCTTTCCCTTTTCCTTATCCCTCCTGACAGATTACCTCCTGGACCATTTCTGTGATGAGGCTAAAACACCTGGACAGAGTGACAGAGACAAAGGGGCCGAGGGACTGGGCACCTACTGTGGTCTCCGAAAGTCCTTCCTGTATCCTCCCCAAGGGTTTGAGCCCTGTGAGCCCTGCCCTCATAGCCCCTCTGCCTCTGCATCTGCCTCCGGTGGCTCAGACAGCCTACTTGAGGTGGCCATGCCCCAGAAGCTCCTGCTGACTGAAGAGGTGAGACGGTCAACAAGGGGCTTCACCTCCCCCAGGGCTCCTCCAACTGCCATATTCCCATATATGTATTTTCCCCTAATCTGGACCTTTCAAGGTCCTTCCATACTGCTGGCCTCCCTTTGGTTTTCTTGTTCTCTTTCTCTTTTCCCGTCACCTGCCTTTCCTTCTCCAGGAAGCCAACCACCTGGCTGAGGAGCTGGTGGCTGAGGAGGAGCGCCTGAAACAGAAAGCAGAGAAGAAACGACTCAAGAAGAAGGTGGCTGGAAGGCAGAAGGAGTGGGAACCTGGAGGGATTTGGAAGAAGGAAAGAGGGAAGCTTTGTGAGAACAGGAAAGAACCCAAGGTGGTCTGTAGTAGACCCTCTTGCCAGAGGGGGGCCAAGGAGCTCAGAGCCCAGAGGTGGAAGGTCTCGTGGAAGCCCTATGATGTGGTGGTTCTGGAGTCACACTGTACCGGCTGGGTTGGAATCTGCCTCTTTCTTACAGTGAGACCTCTGCCTGGTGACTCTCGTGTCTACTTGCTCACTTGTAAAATGAGGATGACACAAAACCTACCTCCTGGAGTTGTAGGGATTAGATGAGAGTGTATGCAAAGCTCTTAACCCAGTACATGTCATATAATCTATTGTACACGTGAAGAATTGGTTTCAAGATACAATTGGTTCAAGATACAAATTGCGCGCGTGTGTATTTACATAGAAGGTTCAGGGGCACCTGGGTGGCTCAGTGGGTTAAGTGTCTGACTTCAGCTCAGGTCATGATCTCACTGTTCATGAGTTCAAGCCCCGCATCCAGCTGTGTGCTAACAGCTCAGAGCCTGGAGCCTGCTTCGTATTCTGTGTCTCCCTCTCTCTCTGCCCCTTCCCTGCTCATGCTCTGTCTCTCTCTCTCTCTCAAAAATAAAATAGAAATTTTAAAAATTAAAAAAAAACATAGAATTTTCAAATAATACATCATCAGCATCATCATCATTATCATTGCAGCGTCAAAAGGATCGCAGGCGACAGGAACGCTTGGAGCAGGAGGGTGGGGAGCCCAAGGTGAGTGTCTATAGGCAGGTATGAGGAGCACTCAGTGCTAGGAGGGTGGGAGCTGAAAAGGCAGGCAGCTCAGGGTGATCCCTGTCTTCCTTCCCTCCAGCTCAAGGCCACCCCAGATAGAGATGGGAGCCCTCCATCTAGCCCTGGGAACCCTGCTCAGGGACAGTGTGGTGAGGAAGAGGTGAGACCCCCCTTTCTTCCCTTCTTGGTCTCTGCCCACCCCCACCTATCCCTCCACCTACTCCAGGACATACTTCATCCCCATCCCCTCCTAACTCTCCTTTCTGCTCACAGGACTTACTGGATCTATCTAGCACTTTCGTGTCTCTGGCTTTGCGCAAGGTTGGGGATTGGCCCCCCAGTGCCCGCAGAGACAAGGGACTGAGCCAGGAGCCCCGAGGCAAAAGTCTGGGCCCCCAAGAGAAGATGGGCCAGAAGGAAGGGAGCTCTCCAATAGAAGAAAGGCCCAGGCAGACCCCTAAGGCAGAGGTGAGGTGACCAGTAGAAGGACTTCTCTGGCTCTAGAATCAAGAGACCTGGGGTCCAGCTCCATCACGGACACCCTGACCCTAGTTTCCTCTGCAGGAAGGTAGGGCTGATACCATCTTGCAGAACTGTCATAAAAATTACATAAATTGGGTGATGCTGACTGCAATATTTATTGTTTGAACAAAGGAGAAAGATTTGGGGAGGCTGAGGTCTCGAGTCCCACTTGACTTTGCTCCCCATCCTTAGGCATCTCCAGGACTACCGGCAGCTGCCTTACAGCAGAGCCAGGAGCTGGCAAGTGAGATTATCTCTCTCCTTCTTTTCCTCCTCACCCTCCCCTCTCTGGGTTAGCCCCATCTGAACCTTCCTGCCTTCTCTTCTCCCCAGAGCTGGGTACCAGCTTGGCCCAAAATGGTTTCTACCACAAGGCTGTGTTTCTTTTTACCGAGGCCTTGAAGCTCAACCCTCGGGATCATCGGTGAGTAGGGGCTTAGCCTCTGTGCTCGGAGGTCAGGACAAGGCAAAGTGTTGAGGATCCAGACTTTTGGCCACTTTGTCTTTATCAGGTTATTTGGAAACCGCTCTTTCTGCCATGAACGGCTGGGTCAACCAATGTGGGCCCTGGCTGATGCCCAGGTGGCCCTTACTCTGCAACCTGGCTGGCCCCGAGGCCTCTTCCGCCTGGGCAAGGCCTTGATGGGACTGCAGGTAATGGGTATGAGATTGGAAGCAAAGGAGGAATTTGGGTGGGATGGGGTGGGGATTGGGTCTACACTGCATTTTCTAGGAAAGCTCCTAGCACCACACTGTCACAGTCTTAGTGGTACAAGAGGCCTAGGCGAGTTTGAGAAAGGGGCAGTTTTAATTTCATTTACCCCCTTGATACCTAAGCTTTGCTCTTTCTAATCCCTCTGGGACCAAAGCGTTTTGAAGAGGCAGCTGCTGTGTTCCAGGAGACTCTGAGAGGCGGCTCCCAGCCTGACGCAGCCCGGGAGCTCCACTCTTGCCTTCTGCACCTCGCCCTGGTAAGGGAACCTGCCCACTGTCATGCTGAGGGGGCAGCAGGAGAAATGGCTGGCATTTCCACAGTGGGCCCTGCTCCCTTCTGCCTCAGACAGATAGTGGGGGCAGGAATGGGCGGGAATGGGCGGGAATGACCTCTCCTTTGCCCAAGAGTCTCAACTCCTCCAACTGCTAGAAGATTCCCTGGGGTTTGCATTTGGGAAGTCCCTTAACACTGAAGTCCACTGAAAAGGAGTATCTACAGGTGCCCCTTCCTTTCCCTTCTCAGCAGAACCAGCGAGGAGGAATCCGGGTGCCACATCTGACAACTGGGTTCCCGCAACCATTTTCCCATGCTGAGCTGGGCACCACAAGCCTCCCGTCTGTCAGTCGCCCTCCAAGCACCGCTCCAAGAGCTCCTGGCCTTCTGTCTCTACCCTTGCGTTTTCCCCCATGTCATCTGAGCCACCCCAACTGGACCCTGCCCCAAATTCAGACTAGAAGACCGCACCCTCTCCAGGACCCCTCAAAGGGCTCTGGTGTGCTAGGACTTGGGCCCCAGCATCTACCTCGGGCCAGATGACAGAGGACCTGTCCCTCATAGGACAAGGCCATGTGTGTATCCCACAGTTCACTGCATATTTTGAGACCTTGTACTCTAAAACCATAATTAAAGACACCCCTGGTTGTCATTCCTTTTGCCACAGAGACCGGATGACAGAAAGGAGCCCCATGACCACTGAAACAACCTTTCTTTGGTTTTAAAGCAGATGGCTTCCTCTGGGAGCAGTAAGGAAAAATAAAACCCACCAAGGCTAAGGAGGGAACTGTACAAAAGTTAGGTTTTCAGACTATGACAGACCCCACAGGGAGCATATGGGGCTTGCTCTGCTTCTCGGCCCCGAGGGACTCATTCACCAACCAGAGCTCTATGCTCAGGAACAGGGCCACAATGATGAATGAGGCCTGAGTCCCACCCTTCACCTTGATAGAGGCTCACATCTTCCTGAGTCCAGCTCTTACCCTGTTTCTTCTAGCCCCAGCCACTCATGCCTTGTTTTCTGTCATTTGGTGCACATTCTGACCTCTCCTTTGCCCAATAGTCTCAACTCCTCCAACTGCTAGAAGATTCACTGGGGTTTGCATTTGGGAAGTCCCTCACCAGCTCCTGCTTGGAGTTGGCAGGGTTCATAACATCACATCTTCGCACTGCTGACTGTCCTGCTGATGGGGCGTCAGCAAGCACCCAGGGAGCTGCTACCTTGGCCATGCTCTTTTTCTGTTCCAGCACTGGGTATTGGAATGAGCCTTTCCCCATGTGAATTTATGCAGTTTTCCCGCCAAGAGTTACTGCCCCCCCAAAGAAGGCCATAATTCCCTACTTCTTGTGTAAGAATCAAGGTCTTTTGGTTCTCTAAGATCCTGGCAGCTGCCCCTGGCTGCTTCCTCCCTAGCCTTGCCTGGGACTCTCAGCTCACTGAAATATGGATCTGTGGGGGACTTTTAAGCCTTCCAGAATGCCTTGCCTGGGAGAACCATTTGCCAGGATAAATGATTCTTGCTGCCTTATGGTCTTGCTCAACAACATTCACACCTGTATAGGAGGTGTTGAAACACACCTCCTTTCTACAGGGCTTTCCCGAATTCTTTTTGTTTATTGAGCAGGCTCCTTGAATACATCAGAATGAAGTCTGCCATTGCTAGCTGGGTCACCTTGGGTCATCTGCCTCAGTTCCCTCATCTGTAAAATGGGGGCAGTCCCTACCCCACAGGGCTTTTGTGAGGAGTGGAAGTAAAAGTGTGAGAAAATACCTACAAAGTGCCTGCTACATAAAGGGTGTTAAATAAACTGATTTTTTATCTGCAACTGTCCTACATAATCATGATTCCCATAGTGGGAAGAGATGAGTATGACTACACTGCTGCTTATTTCACAAAATACAGAGTTCCTGGGACTGTGGTTCTCCCAAGTGTAGTCCCTGAACCAGCAGGGACTTGTTGCAAATATACATTCTCAGGCCCCACCCTATACCTTTTCAATCAGAAAGTGCAACAGCAGGGCTCAGCAATTTGTATTTCATTAAGCCCTCCAGGTGATCGACCCTCATGCCCAAGCACTATTCTTTTTTTTTTTTTTAATTTTTTTTTAACATTTATTTATTTTTGAGACAGAGAGAGAGCATGAACAGGGGAGGGTCAGAGAAGGAGGGAGACACAGAATCTGAAACAGGCTCCAGGCTCTGAGCTGTCAGCACAGAGCCCGACACGGGGCTTGAACTCACGGACCACGAGATCATGACCTGAGCCGAAGTCGGCCGCTTAACCAACTGAGCCACCCAGGCGCCCCAACCCAAGCACTATTCTAGCACCTGGCAGGGGAGATACCATCCAGAGGCCATTTTGGTGGGAGAGATTTCAGTTTTGTTCATCCAAGGCTTGATTATGAGAGGTGGAAGCACTGGGCTAGAATTTTTTTTTTAATTTTTGTTTTCAACGTTTATTTATTTTTGGGACAGAGAGAGACAGAGCATGAACGGGGGAGGGGCAGAGAGAGAGGGAGACACAGAATCGGAAACAGGCTCCAGGCTCTGAGCCATCAGCACTGGGCTAGAATTTAAGAGGACACAAGTGGAGGGGGATCACGGCTCAGAGCCAATTAACTTGACACAATCATACTTCCTAACAAGAATTACTTGCTCTGAGAATTCTTTGCTCGTGCCTAGTTGGGGAGAAGTGGTTGTGTTTGCTTGAAAGGGGATTCTATTATGGTGACTTCATAAGAGGCCTGCTCATCTGGCTTTGTTCAGGGCAGCAGAGGGGTACTTCTCTGCTTTGGGGATTCCTCTAGGGTTCCTCAAAGAATGGGCAGCCACCATTGCTGTGTGGTATCTGCTTTCAGGCTGATTTGGCTCCTTGCTCTTCCAGCCTCTCGAAGAACTATCCCCTCCCCAGTATCTCTTGACCTATCCTGGACTTGAACCTTCTCTAAGAGCCACAGGACTCCTGACACCTTATCCCCATTTTGCCCCACACTCACCCTGCTAACTGGTAGGGTTCCAACACAGCAGTCTGAGTTCTGAGTCCCTGGGGTTGGAAAGCACAGTGACCAACCATCCCGGTTTTCCTGGGACTGAAGGATTTCCTGGAGTATGGGACTTTCAGTGTTAAAACTGGGAAAGTCCTGGGCAAATGGGAATGAGTTGGTCACTCTAAAGTCTCCAAAGAGGCAGCCTTAGAAAGGGGATGAAGGCCCTGAACAGGAACCAGGGAAGTTATGCGTGTGTGTTGCACATGTGTATTGAAAGGGCAACACAAGTGCAAAGAACACTTTTTGTACGTAATGGCTGACAAGTTCTTAGCTCCACACCAGTAGTCATTATTTCTGCCCATGATGCCATTTTTCTTCCAGTTACCCAGGTTTGTGAGGCTGTCACAGATTCATGCAATCTTCGGTCATTGGGATAATCAAACAGATTCCTTTTTCATTACAGCTCCCCCCGCCACCACCACGTCTGGCCCCGAATTCTCTCGGCTCTTACCTTCTGCAGTGGCCAGAGATACGCTCCTTCTTCAGGTCCCTGCCAGTTACTGGTCCGCCCTACACTTGCAGCCAGATTAGCCTGCTCTAACATTGCTGTCACGTCTCTCCTCTCTAAAACCTTCAAGGACTATGCTTTATCTATAGTAGAATCCCAAAGTTGCTACCTTTGGCCCTTTCTCCCCTGCTTTCTTTGTAAACCATTTTCTTCTTTCAGTCACAGTTATGGGGACAGAACATGCAGTGGTCAAAAGCATGAGCCCCTGAGTCAGACAAACAAGCAGGTTAGTGCCAGCCCTACCACTTACAAACTCCATGACATTACTACATCTTCTTGGGCTTCTGTGATTCAGTCTCCTTACACTTAAAGTGAAATTAAAATCTGGGGCACCTGCGTGGCTCAGCTGGTTAAGCATCTGACTCCAGCTCAGGTCAGGATCTTATGGCTCGTGAGTTCAAGTCCCACGAGTCCCACGTGGGCCTCTGTGCTGACAGCTCAGAGTCTGGATCCTGCTTCAGATTCTGGGTCTCCCTCTCTCTCTGCCCCTCCCCTGTTCATACTCTGTCCCTCTCTCGAAAATAAATATTAAAAAAAAATTTAATGAAATTAAAATTTCATTATCTTCTGGGATTACTGTAAGATTAATCCATGCACATCACTTGAATTATGTTCAGTAAGTGGTAGTTATTGTCCAACAGTGCCAGGTTCCCTTCTGCCTTCCAGCATTGTTCAGTCTCCCTGAAATATTCTCTTCTGGGACCTCCACTTGCAACCGAGGCCCTAGCTGACTCCCCTTAAATCCTGGATGGATCATTCTCAGAACATTCTTGAGAATGAGTTGTGGCATCTGGGCAGAAGCATGGAAGGCCTGAGGAGGGAGGAAGGACAGACACGGAGAGAGGGGAGCCAGGAAAGAACCTAAGCATGGTCTTCTGAAGATCTGAAGTGATGGCCCTGCATAGGCATAGGCCTCTTACCTTCTCATCATATTGCCAGAGGGTGATTAATTACCAGTGGAATAAATTAATTTCAGAAATGTCTGCTGGTGGGGGTAGGCTATTGACTCCACCCGCCAAGGTCCCCATGCAGCTACTCCAGCCTCCACCTCCGTGGCCAGACTCAGCCTCCCCACCCTCCTGCCAAGGCCACTGTCCTGGGGGGAACATTTCCTGCCCAAGTGTGGGGCAGAGGTCCCAGAAGTAGGGTTGTGCCCCTTCTCCCCACCGCTTTCACTTAGCTTGTGTTCCAGCATGGGGTTCTTTCAGCAGAAGTGAGAGAATGGTCGGAAGCCCATTAACAAATGACCTCAGGGTGGGGAAAGGGTAGGATCAGGCACAACTTTGTCACTTTGGAGCAGCCCAGAGGTTAGCTGCAAGGTCTTGGAGGAGGCGGGTCAAAGGCCTGCTGGAGTCCAGCGACTAAAGGCAGTCAGTAGGGGTAGGTCGCCGCAGCTACGTGTCCCATCTTCCTCCCCTCAGCTCGAAGTCTCCAGAGTGCCGTCCGGCTGACATGCACTGGCTCTGAAGGCTGGCACGATACCTAGGTCCAAATCCTGACCTAGTGCTTCTTGCTTTGTGAAACGGGTATAATTATATCACCGAATAGACTTGCTATGAGGTTTGAAGGAGACATCGCGTTTAAAGCGCTCAGCCAAGCGCGGAATCTGCACAACAATCGGCAGATTTTGCTCTTACTGCTCTGGGGCGCCAAGATTGAGGCGTCGAGCGACTGAGTCTCCATTTTATTCTCAACAATTGGGAAAAGCGAGTGAGTGGACTGTGAGCCAGAGGAGGCCAGATCCACACCCTCCCTCCACCCTAGTACCCAGACAGGGCGCGGAGCACGGAGGCAAGGAGTCGGGGATCCAGGTGCCCAGGGCGGCGGCGGCTTTGCCTTCATTAGTCCACCTTTATCTCCTCTTCTGACAGGTGGGGCCCGGAGTCAGGCCGGCCAGGGACGGGGCGTGGGGTGCCGTCAGGCAGCGAGAGGCGGCACTGAACTTCGGGGGACAGCGTGCGCAACGAGGCCACGTCGGCGCGCATCTCCTCCACGTCGCGCTTGAGCTTGGCTCGCCGGTTCTGGAACCACGTGACAACCTGTGCGTTGGCCAAGCCGAGCCTCGCCGCCAGCCGGTCGCGCTCGGAAGGCGCCAGGTACTTCTGGAAGACGAAGCGTCGCTCCAGCTCCAGCACCTGCTGCGCAGTGAACGCCGTGCGTGACTTTCGCCGTCTGCGGCCAGCCTGGCCAGGGCCCAGAGCACTCGGGGCGGCGCGGCCTGCGGGGATACGGCGGGGGTCAGTCTTAGCCAGCAGGAATCAGGCATCCGCTCAAAGGAGAAGCTGTGGGGGGGCTCAAGCCGGGGTGGGGGAGGCGGAGCGAGAAGGCGGACAGGAGCCTGAACCGTGGTCCCTTACCAAACGGGGGTTCAGGCCGAATTGGGAGTGGGGGGGGGGCATAAAGTGGAACGGGCCACTTGGGTATGGGAAGCAGCAGGCTGAGGGCATCTTGAGGAGGTGAGGGAGTAGGAAGAGGGCGGGACTGGCCAAAGGAGACTTGGCAGGGCGTCAGGCAATCTGGGGAGGGATCTTTGAGGCCCTCCGGAGCCCCGGGATAAGTGGGCTTGTAGGTTGGGGCCGGCACCCGAGGCGGGGCGACCATGGTCAAAATAGGACAGCTAGGCGCCTGGGTGGCTAAGTCGGTTGAGCATCCGACTTCAGCTCAGGTCATGATCTCATGGTCCATGAGTTCGAGCCCCGTGTCAGGCTCTGTGCTGACAGCTCAAAGCCCGGAGCCTGCCTCCGATTCTGTGTCTCCTTCTCTCTCTGCCCCTCCCCTGCTCACACTCTGTCTCTCTCAAAAAATAAACATTAAAAAAATAATAGGGACAGCCCAGGGCAGCCCTGTGTGATGAATGTAATACGACTCTGATCATGCCCTTCTAAAGACTCTCAGGTTATGATGAGCACTCTTGTTTTACGCTTTTTTAGTGACAAGGGAACCTCCTCCTCGAGCCCAAAAGGAGGTAGTGGGGGTTCAAAGTGTAAGGAGAGGCGAAGTCCGTAATCCCCGACCCTTGCCGCCCCAAAGACCTTCTGTTCCTGTCCCCTTTCCTGAAGAGAACGGCGTGGAGCGGAGCTAGGTCACCCGGAGAGACCGAGCCTCGCCTCCCAGCACTTTGTGCACCGCCCATGCCCCAGCTCACTGTTCACAGCCTCGGGCTCAGGCCTTTTGTCTCCATCTCGCCGGCCTTTCGGTGTCGCGATTGCCCCGCCTACAGCGAACGGACCAACGGGTCACTCAGTTCTCGACAGATTGGCCCTCCCCCTCGGCGCTGGCGGCCTCCAAGGAGCGGCCGCGGAGCCTGGGAACTAACGGAGGGTAGGTGAGGATTGGGATATGGAAGTCCCAGCACGTGGGCTGAGGACAGAGGGCAGATTAGGGTGGGGGCCATTGTGAACGAAGGGTCGAGACCGGGACCTGAAGGAGAGAGATGGGGAGAAGGCCAAGTCAAAGTGCGCGACCTTGCCTGCGCTATACCTTCAGAGGGCTCCGGAGCGTGCCAGTCAAATCCGCGGAAAGTTTTACTAGTCAGCTCCTCCAGCGCGCACAGAGGCGACGTGGGACCAGGACTCGACTCTGGAAGCTGGGACGTAGAGGGTCCTCGGGGGATCAGGCGCGGGCCTAGGATGTCGGCGATGCTGAATAATGTCCGGGGTGTCCGGGGGTCTGGTCCCGAGTTCATGGCCGACGGGGCTGTGGCGGTCCCGCCGCCGGCTGCGCTGGGCGCAGCAGCTGCCTGGGCCCCAGACCGCGGCTCCCGATCTGGGCCCCCAGCTTCGGACCCGCCCCCCGCGCTGGGCCCAAGCCCCTTGTGCCCCTCCTCCTGCGCCCCCAACCCCCATCCCGGGGCCGCGGTGGGTCTGGAGCTGGTAGATGTCCCCGCAGCTGTATTTCTAACAGGGTGGGGAGGCGCGGAGAGCAGACCAGGAACAACCTGCCATACCCGGCCGCCGAGCTGCTCCGCGTGGCAGGGCATGGCCCCGTACACGCTCTGACTGGACGCTTCCTGGACGGCCCGCAGATTCTGTGTACTATCGACTCCCCGCCTAGCCGCTGCCCTGGCTCATAAAGTAGTCGGCAATAAATTGCTTCCCCTTGCCCCAACGGATGGGATTTGCAGAATTCCGAGGAGGGAGATCAGACCTGACCGTTCTAGGATCTCTGATCCCTCCTAAAAAGGATCTTGGTCTCCTGACCTAGCCCCCTCGTCCCCGCCCCACCCCTGCAGAACCCTCTTGAAGAGGTCCCGGCGGCTGGAAGTTATTAGAGTGGCGCGAGGGGCCTGGGGGAACTCAAGACTTGGAAGGACCTGGCCTGGCGGAATTTCTGCAACCGGGAATAATGGGGATGCGATGCGGAAGCAAAAGCAGGTGAGTGGATCCACCAGCTCTCTGGCTGGACCCGGGCTTGGAGGCCCTGAGAAAGTCAAAGCACATGGAGAAGTGGAATAGACCGGGGCCTCGGGAAAGAAGACACAGCAAATCCGGAGCTATCGCTACTGCCCCCACCCAGGGGTCTTGGCCAGGGAAGACTGGCCTCCGCCGAGGCCTATCAGTCGATCTGTCTTTGCCTCCATATTAAGCTCCTGTGGTTCAAACAGGGATTCCCAGCCTCCAAAGCCCAGAAACCACCCTGTAGAGCAGCAATGGAAAGGGCCACTGGTCACTCCCCATAGAAAAGTGACTTGCAGATCAGACTTCATGGACCCAACCAGATCCTGGGACAGAAACCCCTGCCAGCTCAGGGACAAACCCTAAGGTCTGGGATATTCATTCCTATTTTATTTGTGTCCTTTCTTTCTTTTCTCCCACACCTATTCCGGTCCTGGGCTCACACCTGAGTGAGCGCCCTACAGCTGTCCTTTGTAGGAAGAAGGCAGCTCTGGAACAGTGGTTGCTCCACCAGTGGAGGCCCAACAAGGCAAGGGGATTCACAGCCCAGAGGCAGAGAAGCCCCACCACTCCTGAGGAGCTCACCATTCCTGAGGAACTTGCTTCTATGGGATTCTTCAAGTTTCTTCCCACAGTGCCAAGAAGTCCCTCCTGGGGTGTCCATTATGTCACCTTCTCTGTAGACCTCTGCACCTCCCACCATTTGTGCGAAGATCCTCTGTGCCTATTCTCTGGGGCAAGTGGAGCCTGCCATTGAGGTGCCCTAAACAGAGCTTGAGAGACCTAAGTTCCCTGGGCCAAAGATAATGGGGGTGAGGAACCCTCACCTGGCCGGAGGCACTAACCTGGCCTCCCAAAGATGGAGAAACACAGGGTCTTCTTGGTAATGAGTTCCCTCCAGTGACCCCTCCCATCCCCCAGACACACACAGACACTTGCATAGTACCCTCATGGCAGCCTGAGCAACACAGCCCAATGGCCCACTGATTGGTCTAAGAACAGAGCTAGGCCACAGCAGAACACTGAGATGCCTCAGGATCTTGTTAATTGGTTATTAATGGTAGGAGGCGGAGGGAGGCCAAGAGAGAACCTCATGGCTGGAGGCCCCAGTCCTCTGAACCATGCTGGTGGTTTGACTTAATCTGCCTTTATTTTTTTTATGTTTATTTATTTTTGAGAGACAGAGAGACAGACATGAAAAGGGGAGGGGCAGAGAGAGAGGGAGACACAGAATCCAAAGCAGGCTCCAGGCTCTGAGCTGTTAGCACAGAGCCTGACATGGGGCTCGAACTCACAAACTGTGAGATCATGACCTGAGCTGAAGTCTGACACTTAACTGAGCCACCCAGGTGCCCCAGACTTAATCTGCTTTTAAAGAGGGTCCCAGGAAGCTGCAGGAACTGCCTAGCTCATGTCCCATGCCTGTCACCAAACAGACACTACAACCCTCCTCTGTGTAGCTTTTATGTCATCTCTTCCTCTGCTCTCAATTACTAGTATGTTTGTGAGGAGTGCCCTCTCTCCTGAAGGGCATTTGCCCTTTCTATCCCTCCCACCTATCTACCCCCCCCCCGCCCCTGCAAACTGCAACCAGGCTCAGGTAATGGGGTTCGATGACAGAGGGGTTGAGAGGTCCCCATTTGGGGGATGAAAGAGAAGGCGAGACTAGTAAAGGGAGGAGGCCGCTGACAGCAGAGCCCTAAGGCTGTCCCAGCGGCCAGGGACTAGTCCAGACAAGGGGGGGGCCACAGGAGGGGACTTCTCCAGCAATGCCTCTGGAACCTGAGCTGGGGAGAAACCCGATCCCCATGTTGGGGGGAGGGTAGGAGGAGGGTGAATGATTAATGAGGGAGATTAAGAGATTAAACTTGGGTTCTGGGCTGGATGGGAAGGGGGTGCTGCATCAGTTGTCTTGTAGCCTTCACCCCCCATATACCCTCCACCCCCAAGGCCCAACCCTTCCTGTCCTGGACCTTCACAGAGTGATCCACAGACAGGCACCTTTCCGCAGCCCCCCTCCAACCCCCCCCCCCCCCCCCCGTTCTGATAGTCTTCCTTTCTCAGCATTCTCCAGCAACCCCTCCTGTCTCCCACCTCCACGGATTCCCCTTATTGTCCTTTCAGACATTTGGGGTCCTCTGCTCCTCCTCCTTGTAGAGATCCCCACATTCCGACTTTCACTCCCTGGGGAAGGAGCCTCCATTCTCCTTTAAGGATGCTTTCTCACACCTCTGCACATCATCTCTTTTCAGATTTCCCTTTCCTCGCCGTCCCTACCTTATCTTTCATTCCGTGACACTGCACCTCTCACCCACATTGCCCATCTCAGCCTCCCATCTAGCGGGTTCCTTTACCCAGCCCTCCACCCCCCAGATTGTTGCCTCTCTTGGCACAATCTTAGTTGTTCAGTAAACAACCTTTAGTATCCGAATTTCCCTCTCCACGCACTCCTTTGAATCCTGTGATTGGGGATCCTCCGAACAACCCCCTCAGGGCAGTGGACAGATGAAGGCCGGTCTCGGAGAGGTGCCTGCCCACCCCTTTCCACCCTTAGGGAAGTCCGTTAGTGAGAGGGGGGTGGGCGTTGAGGGAGGAAACTCGCGGCCGAGGGGCGAGGGGCGGAGCGGCAGTCCGTCTCGCACACTTCAAGGGTTGTTTTCTCTTTCAGAAAACGTTGTTGAATGAACCGACTCAGACACTTCCACTTTAGTTTCGTTTCTTCTAGGGCCTTGCTTGGATCCGTGAGCCCTTTCTGGCCCTTTCCGCCGGCTCATAAAGAGCTCTGGGGGCGTGCGAGCCGAGCTGGGGGAGCGGCGGGACACACACACAACACACACACGCACACCGAGACCCCCTGCTCCATTACCAGTGAAGTACCTTTTCCCTCCTTTCCCGCCCACCCCGGGCCGGGGACAGACTGCCCGGGCTAAGAGGGACCTGTTCTCTCCTGTGCCAAGGGCGGGCACAAATCTCGATGCTCCCTTCCCCCAGGTGAGAGTGGACCGCGGAAACGGAAGCGGCAGGGGCAATGGCCGGCTGGGCCCTGCCCGTGAGTACTGATGCCCCCGCTCCCTCCCACCACCGGTAGCACAGCGAGGTCAAGGGCGCCCGGGAGTGGGCCGGCTGCGCGCTGGGACTGCCCTGCGGCCGCCTCTTTGAAGACAAGGAGCGCGTTCTGGGTCGCGCAGCCCAAGAGAACCCTGGGCTTGATTCTGCACCCCCACCCCTCACCCCGTGGCGCAGATCGTGACCTGAGGGGCACAGGGTCTGTGTGGCGCAGAGCCCGCAGCTGGCCTGCATCAGCCACCTCGGGAGACTCACCACAGCTGCCTCTGCCACCACCGCTGACAGACAAAAAGAAGGTTCTGCTGGGCCCCTGGCGAGGCCGCCACTGGGCCGCCATCCCAGATCCTGTCCTGAGCACCTTCTACTGCTCCTTGGCCTCAAACCATGCATGCCTTGTCAAAAGCCTCATCCTGAGGCTTGGTCCCTAAGTCAGCCTTATCTTCTGACTGGGCCTTTTTGACGCCAAGCTCCTGCGTCAAAAGCTCCCAAGCTACTCCCCAACTCCTCCTGCAGCCACTTAGGACCTGAAAAGTCCCCAGGAATGTTTCTACCTCCTTCCCCCCAAGTCCAAACCTCTCCCTGGTGAGTCATTCCTTGAAAATGCCCTTTCAGGGGTGGCTCAGTTGGTTTAGCCTCGACTCTTGATTTAGGCTCGGGCCGTGATCCCATAGTCGGTGAGATGAAGCCCCACTTGTGGCTCCTCGCTGTCAGCCCAGAGCCTGCTTGGGATTCTCTCTACCTCTCTCTGCCCCTCTTCCTGTTTTGCAAGCATGCTCTGTCTCTCAAAATAAACATTAAAAAAAAGAAAAGAAAATGCCCTTTCACCAACAAACTCTTTGAGAACAGCCTCAGTGTGGCTGCTTGAGTGGGCATGGAGTCCCCGGAAGAGACGGGGGGAGCCCTGAGATAGATATAATGAATCCCAAATCCCTAGATATATGTTGGTGTAGAGGCTGATGCAAAGGAATGGAAAACCCCGGGTCCTGGCAGAGAGAGGGTTTTCTGGAGGAAGTGACACTTGGACCTTGAAAAGACAGCTGAGAATGGGCATAGGGGGACAAGCATTCCAGGCATGCAGCTCGAAACATGGGAGGCATGGGGAACCTTGGAGATTCTGTCAGGGTGGTTGTTCTGCAATGTCACCACCCTCTTGCTTGTTGCCTGCCCCTCACACCTGACGGCTCTTGCTTTCTGCAGCCTCCCCACATTATGCTTTTCTCATGGTCTACAAGTTTCACCTGTGTGGAGGGAAGCCCAGGCCCACCGTGCACTGGTTGCTATGCCCAGTCCCTTTAACCCCCGCCCCAGTCTCAGGCTCTCTCAGCCAGTTCAGACCTCCTTCACTGTACACCTCCTCCCAAGTCTTCTGCCACCTCATCTCTATCCCTGGGAGCTCCGTGCCTTCAGCCCTCACCAGCTAGGCACAATGACCCCTTTGAACTCATGGGAGTCAGACTTAGGCCAGTGTAAGATTTAGGTTTCAACTTGAGTTCTGGCCACAATTTATGCTGCTTGCTCCCTCCCACTTGTCCCAGATTCAGCCACAGCCTGTTAGCTTCCTTCAGGAACTTGCTTTCTCCTCCATCTGTTATTGGCCCAGTCAGGCAAGTTTCTGACTACCCCACTAAGAGGTCATAGAACAGGAAGACTAGCTAAGTTTGTTTCCAGAGCCTAAGGCTCATGGCTGGGCTCCTATAAAAAAGGGATGTTTGCTGAATTAATCAAGGGAGTTAACAGCCTTGCTGCTTCCCTCTTGTTACTTGAAGCTGCCTTTGCTCTGCTGGACACTAGTTCCCTCTCCTCATCCTTACTTCACCTAGTCCGGGTACCTGAAGGACAACCATGTCTCCAACTCAACACCCTTGTTCTGTGTCCCACCCCGCAATTTTTTTTTTTTTCCGATTCCTTCCATAGTGCAATTCTTTGATTTTTTTTCCTTTAAAATAGCACTCTTCGGGGCGCCTGGGTGGCACAGTCGGTTAAGCGTCCGACTTCAGCCAGGTCATGATCTCGTGGTCCGTGAGTTCGAGCCCCGCGTCAGGCTCTGGGCTGATGGTTCAGAGCCTGGAGCCTGTTTCCGATTCTGTGTCTCCCTCTCTCTCTGCCCCTCCCCCGTTCATGCTCTGTCTCTCTCTGTCCCAAAAATAAATAAACGTTGAAAAAAAATTAAAAAAAATAAAATAGCACTCTTCTTCAGTCCTTCAGTGGCCACTGTCCAACCCTAGCCCTACTCTTGAATCAAGACACCTCCACTCAAGTTTGTAGCATATGCTGCAACACTCAAGTAGAGTGACAGCTCCCCTCCAGAAAGCCTTCCCTACCTACACACACACGCGCACACACACGCACACACACACACACACACACCCCACACAAGAGCTGGTATGGGTAGCCTGGTTCCACTTAGCTCACCTTCTGAATTTTACATGTATAGAGTCCTCTACCCTTCTTCTTTGGCAATTCACTGAGGGGCAAGGGACAGAGAGAGGCCCTCTTTCATGATGAAACTCAGAGGAATTCTAAGGGAAGCAGGACACAGAACAAAGCACGCATAGGTGGAAGGAAGAGAAAAGATGCTTTTTTAAAGTTTTTATTTCAAAAAATAAAGCCGCAGTTAATTTCACATAAATATCTGGGGAGGGAAAGGGACAGGGATGTGGTGGGGGCTTGGCCCCTACCTCCTCTTCTCTTTCACACTGTATTGTAAAAGCAAAGGGGATGGCTAAGGAGAAAACAAGCAGAAGAAGCAGTCGGTGGGAGCATTCTTACTCAAAAGGCCCCCTCAGCACATCCCTGCCCTGAGGACTGCCTCGGCCCTGGCTCACCTTGCCGAACCAGCGGGAGAGCCATATCTGCTTCATGGTCATGTGATCTGGGAGAACTTCATTGTCAAAAAGGAGCTGTACCTAGGAGGGAGATGGGGACAGTTTTAGAAACCCCTCTCTCATGCAGGTCAAGAACTGCCCTGGTCCACTACAGACTCTGTGAACTCCCTTTGAGCTCCTCCCTTTCCCCCAAACACTGGCTGTGGGAATACTCACATGCTGGGGATTTAGCATTAAGCGGTGACATAGGACCCTTCGGAGATGACGAACTTCAGCTCTAACAGAACATCGAACATATTTGTTCTGGGGATAGGGAGGGCAGGCAAGAGGACAAGGTGTGTGAGGGAGGGGCAATGGGGAGGTGAGTCCTCAGAGAGGCCCTCCCCTCAGCCCCTCTCACCTGCAGGATGCTTTTATTCTTGTCCTTCCCAGAACTAGGAGGGAAACAGACACAGGTTAGGAGCCCTATCTTTCCCCCTGTCCCTCACCAAGAGCCATGGTATACTCTCTTCAAGGGAAGAGATACTCCCCCTCACTGCTCACCCTCTCACCAAGCCCCTCCCAGGTTTTGGGTCACTGACATTGTCACATCAGACAATTCAGGACCTGACCCTTACCTCAGGCGCTCCAGGCATAGACTCAGCTGCTCATCATATCGATAGTAGTGGGCTTTAGAGTGGTCGAAGCTGCTGAAAGGGAGGCCGAGGTTGCTCAGGGCTGGCTCTAAGAAAGAGAAGTGAGGAGAGTGGCACAGATTCCATACTCCTTTTTCCCCAGAGAGAAAAACTGGGCAGGAGAAATGCTCTGGGGGGGTTTACCTTACCCTCCTGCTGCCAAGGGACATACCTTCCCCACTGGGCTGGGTGACCCGGTCCAAGCCTCGGGACTGGTAGAATTCTCGAATCCGTTTCTCTTCACCTAGAAGGGAGGGGGGGTGTGGGAAGTAAATATTAGCCCTCCCTCATACTTTGTCCCTCTCCGGCTGTCAACCTCTTTACCTACATGATTCCCACCAAAGCCTTTGTCATCTCAAGCTGCCACCCAGCATCAGTCCTCCAGAGACCCCTCAAAGTGAGGTTGGTCACTCACTGTCTTGTAAGCCAGGCACTAGCTTGTACACGATGTCCTGCATGACCCGGTCCAGTTTGAGGTTGAGCAGTGGCTGTGTCTCGTGGATCTTGATGTTGCACATGGGGCAGTACTTACTGGTTTGGAGATACTTCACAATACAACTCTTGCAGACTGCAGGAAGGAAAAAGCAGACTCTTAGTCTCTCTGGGAATGGGATTCACGGGCTGGGTGGGGTGTCTGGGTGGTTGGGGCAGGCGGCCAAAAGCCTGGCAACTAGCTTGGTGGAGACTAGGGCCTGAAGGACCAGACAGAGTCCAGGGCACTCACAAGTATGAAGACACTCTGTGATGGTGGTGGCATCCACGAAGTAGCCGGCGCACAGACAGCAGACGATGTGTTCATTCAGGTCTTTGATCTTTACTCGGACCTCCTCCTGCGGACACACCGCCCGTCACCAACCATTCCCTCCAACGCCAAATCATACGCCTTCCCAGCTGCGAAAATGCCTCTTTCATCACACTCCAAGGCCAAGCCTCGCACCCTGCACGATCCGCAAGGGATTAGCTCCCGGGAGCTGACACTCCCCCTCCGCCCAGCAGGGGGCTCCGCGCACAGCGGGGGCTCCCTTCCCGTGGACTCGCCCGACCTTCCTTTCCCAGGGGAGACTACACGACGTGGGCGGCACAATGCGCAAGCGTCCTAGCTCGGAGTTTGGCAACCCGATCGCAATCGCGCAGGCGCATTGGGCACCCTGTCTCTGCGCAGGCGCACTGGGCGCCGGGCCAGCCACCGCCCGTCCTCTAGCCGGCCCCAGTTCGCACCGCTAGCCGACCACAGCAGTAACCCCGCCGCCCCTGCACCTCGTTCCGTAGCGGGTCCATCTTGTACACTGACTGGAGCTGGTTCCGAAGCCTCATCGCGATCGCAATCTGGCCCCCCTGAGGAGACGCCATCTTAAAGGCTGATCCCGGCCTGCCACTTCCGGTGCCGCCTGCGGGGCGGGACTTGTCGCCCAGCAACGAGGGCTTAGGTCTTTTCGGATTCGTTGACCCTCTGTAAGGCCCCGCCCATGTCCCTTTCTCCCCGTGTGCTCACCTGAGCCTCACTGGCCCCTCCCCCTCCTCAATCCGTAATTAGGGAGTGGGGGGGCGTGGGGAGGGGGTCCTATCTCATTGACCTCTTGTAGTAATCATCATAATAGACCCTACTCGACCGCGGGACTAACTTTTGGAGCCTGAAAAGACTATCCCCTTCTACCCCAAAGGGCCCGGCGGTCTCTGCCAGCCGCCGCTTAGGGTCGTCTATCTCCTGTGACCACGACCCCGCTAAAGAAGCCCCTCCAGGGTCATCTCCTCATAAAGTCGCCCTCGTCGGCTGACGCGTACGCGTTACGGAGCTTCATCTGGATGGCAGGCCTTCTCCCGGCTCCCGGCGGGATTTTCTCGGGGCTTTGCGGAGTCTCGGGGCTTTGCGGAGAGGGTGGCGGAGAGGGTGGCGGGGAGGGAGGGACCCCCAGGGACTTGGTAGTGATCTTATTCCGTCCCCCGCCCCCCCACCATCCTCCCCTGCCGCCGGGGCTTGTGGTGGCGGCGAGTGTGTGTGGGGGGGCAGACCCTGGTTAATGATGATGATTCAATCATCGGCGCCTGCGGAGGCCTGGGACAGACTAATGCAGAGCAGATGCCGAAGGAGGAGGGGAGGAGGACTAGGACACTACCGCACATAGACACGCTGAAGCAGCGAGCGCCTGCAGTAGCATAGGCCCAGTCCCGTACTTGGAGAGGACGCAGGAGCTCTAGACCGTGTGCACTGCCATCCTTAGGTACTTCCAGTGGGATTAAAAACAAAGGATAAGTTTACTGTGAAGTATTAGCGTCAAGTGCAGTTGGAGAATCAAGGGAGAGACCCCAATGGAGACCACCAAAGGCTTTCTGGAAGAAGTGGGACTTTGGGTGGTCACAGTTCAGAGAATGGGGGTGGGGTGCCTGGATAAGAAGTGTGGTGGAAATAGAAAAGAAAGGCAGATTCGAAGGGATTGCCCAGGGAGAGGGATAGGAAAGAGGCAGAGGTGTGGATGTGGGAGTAGTGATAGAAACAGGGCCTAATGGAGCTGGGACTTTAGCCTGAGGGCAATAGGGAGCTAGCAGACCTTTTTTTTTGAAGGGAGGGAATTATTCTATGAAAGAAATATTTTG
Source organism: Felis catus (assembly GCF_018350175.1). Taxonomy (NCBI): domain Eukaryota; kingdom Metazoa; phylum Chordata; class Mammalia; order Carnivora; family Felidae; genus Felis; species Felis catus. The sequence goes on from NC_058370.1 coordinate 90,652,975, forward strand.
CTCATTTATCTTCTAGTAAATTGGAGTGGATAAAGCAGCAAAAAGTGATGAGATTAGTGATTTTTTTAATTAACCCCTTCTCACTACATCCACTGCTTACCTCCCTGGTCCAAGATACCATCATCTGTCCTCTGGATGATTGATTGCAGTGGCTTCTTGCCTGCTTTCCTTGCTTCCACGTTTCCATATGAATAAAAAAGGATATAAGTTAAGTTTTTGAGTTGATGGATATGTTTATTATCTGTGGTGGTTTCATGTGTGTATACATACACTTTTGTACACTTTAAATATGTGCAGTTTATTGTATGTTAGTTTTACCCTAAGAAACCTGTTAAAAATAAAACTAAAAAATCAGGTGTCTTTTCCTTAAAATTCCAATAGCTTTCTTTTTCAGAATAAAAGCCCAAGTCCTTACAATCCTTCAAGGCTTTGCATGGTCTCTCCAAATCACTCAGTCTCTCCAGCCATGCTGGACCCCTCACTGTTTGTTGCACAGATAACACCAAGATATACTTGGCATTATCCCCAACTTGAAATGCTCAGATGTCCAAATGGCTCCTTTCTTCCAGGTCTTTACTCTGTGAGGCCTTCTGTGATCACTTTAGATAAATCACAACCCCCACCCTTTCACTCCTCCCCTTTCTTTGCTTTTTTTCCTTCTTCTTCTTAGCATTTATTGTTATTCAATATATATCGTCTTTTGTTTTACCTGCCTCCCCCATTAGAACATAAGCTTTGTTGTGGCAGGATTTTTTTTTTTTCCTGTTATGTCTGCAGCTATATCTCCAGTGTCTGGTGCATGGTAGGTGTTCACTCAAAAATTTCTAGATTAACAAATGAATGGATATAGGTGGTGCTGGTGATGGCCTAGATTAGGGTTTTATCAGTGGAAATGGAAAGGAAGGGCTGTATCTGAAATATTTCCAAAGAAAGCATTATAGGAGGGAGTGAGCGGGGAGCTTGCAAGGGGAGCATGTCCCCCAGCCTGGTGGACTTTAAGGTGGCTGCAGCAAAGGCAAGCAGAACTGGCCAGAAGGTTAGGACAGAAAGGCTGGAACACAACAAGTGTCAGAGCCAAGGATGGAGATCTCTGAGTTTTCTGGGTGGATATAATAGGTGGGACTGTTAGAATGGGTGAAACCTGAGCAGATGTAGAGAGAGGGAAAGCTGAAGTCAGAGATCTGAGAATGCCCAGTCTTCAGTGGAAAAACCAAAGTCAGTGGAGAAAAAACATAAGCATTGATTATGAAAATCTAAAGAAGTAGACTAAGACAATATTACATAAACCAAAAGGGACATTTCAAGAAACAGTTGGTGAGCCAGAGAGTAAAACATGTCAGAGAAGTCCTCAATATGGACATGGGAGCTCTTTGAAAAAGAGTGTAGTGAAACCAGGTTGTGGTGAGTTAAAAGAATAAATGATGAGGAGGTGCCTGGCTGGGTCAGTTGATGGTAGAACATGTGACTCTTGATATTGGGGTTGTAAGTTCGGGCCCCACGTTGAGCACACAGATTAGTTTAAAAATAAGTAAAAAAATTTTTAAAAAGAAATGGTGAGGGGGCGCCTGGGTGGCGCAGTCGGTTAAGCGTCCGACTTCAGCCAGGTCACGATCTCGCGGTCCGTGAGTTCGAGCCCCGCGTCAGGCTCTGGGCCGATGGCTCGGAGCCTGGAGCCTGTTTCCGACTCTGTGTCTCCCTCTCTCTCTCTGCCCCTCCCCCGTTCATGCTCTGTCTCTCTCTGTCCCAAAAATAAATAAAAAACGTTGAAGAAAAAAAAAAAAAGAAATGGTGAGGAAGTGGAGGCAGTGGGTATGTGGTGGGGTGGACAAGGAAAAAGAAAAACAGAATCTCTCTTGGAGATAAAAATCTCTCTTGTACAGATAAAAGAGACCTAAAACAGCAGGGGGTAGGAAGGACTAAGCTAATGACAGAAATGATGATACAGGAGTGGGGACCATCTCCTGGGAAAGACACTGCACAAAAAGCAGAAAGGAAGAAAAGGCACAGGCTGAGAATGTGCCTCTTCCTGTGAAGCTGCAAGCTTAAAGGCTTGACAACTTGAAGAATTAGGGACCACCTGCATGCATGTAGGACATGGGGAGATGGATGCAAAGCAGTGTGTATGGGAGGTGGGAGTTCTGACCTCAGGGCCTCCATCCTAGATATAAACTCAAAGGAACCACTTTTCCCAGAGAATTGGGATCAGAGAGGTGGAGGCAAGCAGAGAAATTCCTAGGACTGTGGCTGACAGAATTGGATACCCATTGTTTCTGAAGTGAGGCAGTAATTTTTTTTTTTTGTAACTCCCCAGAAGATATGTATATATTACTGGGTTGGTGACCATTCCCCTGCCCAAGAATCGTTTGGGCCATCTCTGGGAGGCAGTGCCATCCATCTGTGCTGACCTCAAAAGGCAGGATGAACAGTCAGCAGGTATACAGGTCTGCACGATGTTGCCTCTTCCTCTCTGACTGATTCATTCAAGAAGGATTTATTCAGCTTGATTGTAGACACATTAGTGCCCACCCTTTCCTCAGAGGCCCACCCCCTAGAGTGGGTAAAGGGACTGCCAGATTCCTAACCTGCAGGCCAGTTCCTCTCAGAGTCTTTACTTTGCTGGCTCCCTAGGCTCTCTGTTTTCGTTCAGGGGATCCAGCCCAAGCTGTCTCGGTGGTTTTCCCTGGACAGCAGAACTTTCATGCTCCCTAGTTGCCCCATCTCTCTACTGCTGACAAAGGGTGCTAGGGGAGGTGATAATGGCTGTCTTTTCCACTAAGATAACAACACAGCTGCCAAATTGGCAGGATCCTCTGCCCACCTTTCAGAAGGGGCTGTTGGCAGGGTGGGGAAAGGACTGAAGAAACTGCATAGTGGAAGTGGACAAGAAATTGGGGGAGGATGTTACATATTATTAATGCCAACTGCCTGCCTCCCGCCATGGTCCACTCCCTTCAGATTGAGGCTTCTGAGAACACCAGGGCCTGGTGGCTTTAGTGGGGGAAAATCCACTCCCTTTTTTCTCTTCTTTATCTTCCTGCCCAGATGCCCAAATATCATTCCTAATTCCCTGGAGAGAAAAGACCCCTCATCCTGCCTCAGGCACTGGGCTGCAGCCCATCTGCTGGGGAGAAAGGAGGGGCAGAGTCTTTTACCAGGAGATCCTGGAGAATCAACTGAAAGATCCGTGCTCTCAGGGAAGCCCGTTTACTAGACTTAGAAGGCATTTCGGCTTACACGGGTAACCGGCAGCCTGGAGCTTGGAGTGGAGCATCCAGAGTGGGCTGGAGTCTAGGGGCTAGGGCTGGCACAGCAGGGCGGGGTCCTTTGGCCACCACGTGTCCAAGGCAGACCAAGCGGCTCATCGGTGCCCACCCGCCGCAGAATGGTAGGAACACCCCCCTCCTTGCTCCCAGTCTCACCGGCTCGGAGGCGCCAGGGCCCCCCCGGGGCCGGGGCGGGCCGGGGAAGGTAATGTAATTCCGACCCAGCTAACCCGATTATGGCGGCCTGCACCGGGCCGGGCGGCGGCGGGGGCGGGTCTACGACGCGGGGGCCCGCCGGGCCCGGGTCCCATCCCGGGAAGGACGCAGAGTTCACACACTCCCAGCTCTTGGGTCCGCGGCCAGAGGTCATAAGGTCACCAAGCGGCTTCAGTTTTTCCCCACCTCCCTTCTCTGACACACTCCAGGCACAGTTTCTAGGGCTTGGGTGGGGTGTAGCGTCTGTGGGAAATGAGGCGGCTGATCCCCCCCGAAGGCTTCGGTGAGGACTCATGTGTCGCCTGTGGCGATTTTGTCCTCCTGACTTTGAGGAGGGAAGGGAGAAGTGTGTGAGAATAGACTTCCTAGGCGCGTAGTGGAGGGGCAGAGTCCCGCATGGGTGGTCCCCTGTCGGGGGCGGAACGCCAGCCCCAAGCTCTCACCGGCCGGAGTTGGCCCGGTTTGGGCCAATGGTCCGCTCTACACTGATTTCAGAAAATCGAAATTCTAAGAAACACAGGGCACCAATTGCTGGCGCTCCCGGAAGGAGGTAGGGGCCCTATGGGAGAGGCCGGGAGGTGCACCAGGATAGCTGGCCCAGAGTGGTTGTTGCCCGCCCTAGCCCCCCAGACGCACCCTGCCACTCCCTTCCCACACCTGTCCTCTTCCCGGGCCTCCAACTCGTCGGCGCTGTTCCCCAACGGCTTCCCATCGCAGCCAGGAAGCCACAACGAGATTTGGTCTTCGAGGGCACTTAGGCGGGGGCCACAACGAATCCGGGAGTTGGCAGGCAGGACCCATCGCGAGACGAAGAGTGGGGGCTGTGGGAGGAGGCACCTGCGAGGAAGCCGGTGAGGCCCAGGAGGCCCAAGGCGGAGGCCGGTGAGGATGGAGTTGCTGTGCGCATCTCGGCTGACTCAGCGGGCAGCGGCCCAAGCTCTGGCCCCTCCCGTGCTGAGCCTGGTTCCTAACACCCTTGCCACCTCCCCCCTTACCCCCACCATACCCGCCCGCCACTCTTCCCCGTGTTTCGCACAAACAGGCGTCTCTTTCCCTTTAACGGGTCCGGCCCCGCCCCTGCCCTACCCCCAGCCCCCACTGCCCACCCAGTGCTGATCTGTCAGTCACTGCCCCAGCCCCAGCCGGCCAACCCTCTCCACCCAGCACTCGGGCAGAGGCCCCGGCACCCTAGCGTCCATCTGAGCTTCAGAGACAGCAAGGGCACTCCTGGGGCCCCCGCCGGTCGCGCTCCCCCGGGATGCGAGTCCCTGCGCCGACGCCCGGCAGAGGCCGGCACGGGCGCGGCTACTCCCCGTGCACAGGCATGAAGATTTCCCGGGGGGCCCGGGGACCCGCCGCGGCCAGCTCCGCGGGCCCCTGAGGCCGTCGCCCCCAGCGCTCCGCGGCTGGGCTCCCAGAGTTGCCTGGGGCGCCCTCCCCAACCGCCAAACCTCCTGCGGTCCTCCTTGACCCCGACCCATGGAGCCGGCGGTCCTGGCCTCGCACAACCTCCCGCACCACGAGCCAATCAGCTTTGGCATCGACCAGATCCTGAGCTGCCCGGAACCCCCCGGGAGCAGCCTAGGCCCCGGTCGGTCGGGCCAGGGCCATGGGGAGAGTGTGGCGTTCTCGGGTGGATTTCACGGAACCTCAAGCTACGGCCCCGCGGGATCGCTGGCCCCTCTACCTGGCAGCTCCGGCATGGGCCCAGGTGGCGTGATCCGCGTCCCGGCGCATCGTCCGCTGCCAGTGCCGCCGCCTGCGGGAGGTGCCCCTGCGGTGCCTGGACCCTCTGGCTTGGGCGGAGCCGGGGGCCTAGCGGGACTCACCTTCCCTTGGATGGACAGCGGCCGCCGCTTTGCCAAGGACCGGCTCACGGGTGAGGTTGCCCGACCCTCCAGCGTCTTGCCCCACACTGACCCCCTTTCCTCATCTTTGATCGTCCTGCTCCAACTCAACTTCCCCGTACGCTCCCCGCCCGGATCAACCCAGGCGATCCTTCCCCAATTTGTGTCTCGTGGTCGCGCTGCTTAAGAGAGACGATGGGGTAGGAGCTGCCGTCGATGCCCGCGCCCTCCTTTGCAGGCCACAGTCCACACTGAGGGGAGGGAAGGATGAAGTTCCGGGGGCCGTCTCTTCCTTAGCAGAGGGGGAGGGCCATTTCTTCCGAGGCCCTTTCTTGTCTGGAGGCCTTTGCTGATGCGAGGCCGAGCCTGGGGCACCTGGAAGGGCTGCCCTGAAAACCTTGCCCTGTTCTTTCTTCCTCCCTGTAGCCGCACTCTCGCCCTTCTCCGGGACGCGCCGCATAGGCCACCCCTACCAAAACCGGACCCCTCCGAAGCGGAAGAAGCCGCGCACGTCCTTCTCCCGTTCGCAGGTGCTGGAGCTGGAGCGGCGCTTCCTGCGCCAGAAGTACTTGGCCTCGGCCGAGAGGGCAGCGCTGGCCAAGGCCCTGCGCATGACCGACGCACAGGTCAAGACTTGGTTCCAGAACCGGCGCACCAAGTGGCGGTGAGGCGCGGGGCGCCCGACGGCTGGCGGGTGGCGTCAAAGTGGCGGTGAGGCGCGGGGCGGGTGAGGCACCTCGGGCCCGGCGGTGACGATGAGGCGCGGGGTGGGCGAGGGCTGGCCTGACACCGCGCCTCGACTTTCACAGGCGCCAGACGGCGGAGGAACGCGAGGCGGAGCGGCACCGCGCGGGCCGGCTGCTCCTGCACCTGCAGCAGGACGCCCTACCCCGGCCTCTGCGGCCGCCGCTGCCCCCCGACCCACTCTGCCTGCACAACTCGTCGCTCTTTGCGCTGCAGAACCTACAGCCCTGGGCCGAGGACAACAAGGTGGCTTCCGTGTCTGGGCTCGCCTCGGTGGTGTGAGCGACGCCTGCCCAACCCGCCGAGCGCTCTTTTCCGGACCGAGGCGCCGTGTGGAGCGCCGGGCTCAGGGCCACGGAGCGCGCGGCTGACCATGCCGTGGCTCTGTGGTAGCGGAGCTTGTGAGGAAGGGCTGGCTTTGAGGCTATCGTCGAGGGCTCCTGGGCCACTGCCGGCTCCCAGGCTAGCGTTGCACGGTAGCACAGTGCTTAGACGTGGCCTTTCCCGCCATTTCCCAGTCAACTGTGGTTGCACCCCAGCTGGAATCCGAGGAGCCGAGAAGGCGGGACCTGCAGTATGGTAGCCAATGAGGTGAGGGGAGGGGGAGGGCTGGCCAATGGGAGCTGCTCTCCTGAGGACGACGGATTCTTCCGAGGGTGGGTTAGTGCTGGGGTTCTGGACCCACAGGGCAAGCTCAAGGTGGTGCTGGGATGGGACGGCGGCAGCTCGCACGCACTGCCTGGGCCTGTACCAAAGGTGTGATGGAAGGAAAGAAGACACCAATGACAGTGGTATCACGGAGGAGGTGCTGGAGGGTGAGAGTCTGACTGACTGTGACAGGAACCAGAGGGTTATCCACACTGGGCATCTCATTCTTCAACTGTAAAATAATCGCCAAGGATACCTTCCTGACTTTGAACCTCATGTTGTCGTGTGTGTTCAACCCGCTGACTCCGTCCTCCTGCTTGAGCCTCACAATGTGCCTGGGCGGCAGGCAAGACGGATGCTTATACACCCCATGAAAGACACAGTCACTAATCTGGCTCTGGTGTCCTATGGGGACGGAGAGGGGAGAGGGGGGAGCAGTGGATAAAATTAATGGGCCCTGTGGAGTTAGGGTGAGCAGAATTTGGCAAATAAGTAGGGATATCTGAGAAGAATCAAAGATAATTCCAAGGTTGGAAATGTAGAGGACCAGGAGATCAATGGTGTTGTGGATAATAAAGAGGAATGAAAAGACTGGAGCAAGATAACTCTGCAGGCAAAACTAAATGCCAGACCTAAAGAGAATACATTCTGGAAAAGTGCTTTTGGGGGAGGTTGGTTGACATCTACGCAGACGTGGAGATAGAATGATGAGAACAGATAGACTCTCCAAGGGGAGGACACTCTGAGGAGAAAAAAAGCAGAGTTGTAAGGATTAAATCTTTCTTTCTACCAATTTCTACAAACACATTTACAATGTGCAAGCTGATGGAGGATATCAAAGTTAATAGTTCAAAGGAAGAAAAGGGAATGAGCACTCAGCTGGAAAGAAAGGAAAGCATGATGTCCCTGAAGTTGTTAGAAAGACTTTAGCTTGTGAGCGGGCCAGGGGCTGCTGGGAAGCTTATTGATGGAAAGTTAAGAGTTTGGGGATGGTTGCAACAGCCATGAGGTTTAAGAAGGAGCAGGATCTAAGTTGTATGTGGAAAAGGGAAGATTTTTGTCTGATTTCTTACAGCACTCTCATTCTTCCTCCCCTAGAGGCAGCAGTAAGACAGAGGGAAGTGAGCTTTGGGCAGGGTCAGAGACCAACTGTTGTCAAACTGCTCATGTTCTAGGGTAGTGACAGCTAGGTCAGTCACAGCACCAAGTCTTGACCACAGGAGGGAACCAGGCAAGAGGATATTGTGGGGGGAGTTGGATGATATTGTGTCATCTCTAACTCATGGATGTTGTGTATGCTGCTGCAGAACAAAACTCAAACTTGACACATAGAAAAAGAACTTTTATAGGCCAAAATGAAGCACACAAAGATGGGTTTGGCATAAGTTGGGGGCTTGGCGGTGACATGTCAGTCACTCTCCAATAAATAGAAGAAGGCTAAGGAAAGGGTCCAACCTTATGTATACTGTGGCTTTCCCAATTCCCTCCACTCTTGGTCCACCACTTCTTGAGTCTCAGATTCCAGGATTTACGTTTGACCCTAATCTTTGGCCTTCTAAATCTGGCTGGCTGCTTAGTGCTAGCCTGAGGGGGATCTAATGCCTTGAGATGAGCTCAGTTCCATTCCTTAGGCAAGTCACTGCAGGACACAGGCATCTCCAAACTCTTGGGTGGAAGGGGATTCACTTTCTATTGAAGAATCTGCCATTTCTTCTCTCAGCTGGTTCAAGAGGTCTCTGCTCTCACTGGGAGGCAAGTTACTAAGGAAGTATGGAGGGGCCAATTCCACCAGCCTGACAGAGAGAGTCACAATCAGAAGATGACTTCTGTATCCTCTCTTGTAATACAGATTTTTTTTTTTTTTGTAATACAGATTCTTAAACTTCCCATTCTGTCCACAAACCCTGCCTCTTCAAATCATATGTCATTACAAACCACTAAGATATCCTCCTCTCCTTAAGGCTCTCTAACTCCCCAGCCATAATTTTGGCCCCTAGAAGGGGAATGGGCAACGTAGGAGGGGTGTCAGGGAACTCACATCTGTGGTTGAATCTCAGAAACAATGGAAAGGCAGTTGTCTTTGGAAATGGAGAAATTGTGGTAAAGCACCCACGGTGGAGGTCTGGCTGGAGCCCGGCGGCTTCGGTAGCAGCAGTATGGGGAGAGCTGGGCCACATGCTTATGTGTTAGGAGCAGGTAATTTCCAGTCCCATCTGTGTCTCGGGCCACCTCGTTGAAAAGCAAAGATAGTGAGGGAGTGAGTGGTGGGGGCAGGGGGAGAGGAAGACAATAGAAAAAAGAAAAGGGGGTTGAGAAAGAATTAGGAAGGGTGGCGAGAGTATTAAAAGTAAAGCATCATCTCTAGGTGTTAGAGTCCCTATCATATGGCATTTCCCATAGCCCCCTGTACTCCAATGCCTCAAAAATTTCTTCTGGTTCTTAAAAATCCTTTGAATGATCATTTGGACTCCAGTTTCAGAGACGGCGTATCAATTTTTGATCCCTCTGCTTTCTGCTCCATTTATGACCTTCACCCCAACTCTTTCCCCTAACCTTAAGGAAGTATCCTGACACCAGTGCTTTCTGAAGGTTTCTGCGATTCTGCTCAGAGCCAAAGGCTGGCTGGGACAAGGGAAGTTCAATTCGTTGCATGAGTTCTAGGAGTTCACCTCGAAGTTTCCGGGCTTGGCACAATGCTGCCCAGTTTAGCCCCCGAGCCTGACACCAAGCTTTGTCTGCTCCACCTAAAAGAGGAAAGGGAACAGCTACAACTACAAAGAGAGCCCCAAGAGAACCCAGAGTTTGGTCAAAGGGCCACCTCCTCCTGGGCATAGAGATCTGCTAGCTGGTTGCATACTGCTTCCCCTCTTTGGAAAATCTGGGATTTTATAAGAAGATGCCAAGTGGGCTACTCACTCTGTATAAAGGCTTCATACACCTGGATCAAAGAACTGTGATCACCATCTGTGTGTTCCAGGGCTCGGCGCAAGGCAGCTTCTTCTGCACAGTGTGGAGGCTGGGTGAACCCAGGGGCAGCTGGAGGCAGAAACAAGGAAGGTCATTTTGGGGAATGAGAGAGGATAGCAGTATAGAAGGAAGGGTGAAAAGGTGTAAAATGCCATTTTGGGAAATGTATTCAAAAGACATCGATAACTTCTAGGTGCTATAAACTTTATTAGACAGTGAACATGAATAATGAAAGAGTCTCTGCCCTCAAGTAGTTTAGAGTCTAGTGGGAGACATAAGCAAGCTTGATCAGCACAACAGGTGTGTGGGCCAATGTTTGAAGTTTTGTTAGGAATTAGCTCAGTGGCAAAGGGGCAGAGAGTCTGAACTGTGGGCATGGCAAGGCACAGACGTTAGTAATGTGGCCTGTTTGGGGACCTGCAAGCACTTAGTAACCTTAGAGAGAATGGCATGTGTGGCACAGTGGCAGCAGATAAAGCTGGAGAGGCAGGTATGTGCCAGGTCATGAGAGGTTGGATGTGCTGTGCTGATGAGTTTATATTCTATCTGGAAGGTAAAGAGTAGCTGTTGGAGAAGAGTTTTGAAGTAAGAGAGTCCACGTGTTTGAAGAAGTTTACTTGACAAGTTAGAAGGCTAAAGGAATCCAGTCTCAGTGGGGATGAGGATCTAACACTGGCACCGATAGTGAGTTTGGAGACAAACAGATGAATTAAAAAAAACACACACACACATTTAGGAGATAAAAATGAAAGAACCCGGAGAAATATTAGTCTCGAATGATGGCAGTAGAGCTGCAGAGGCGATGGCATGCTTTTGTGGTGGTGGTGAGGGAACAGTTTAAGCAAGTGCTTGAGTTCAGCTCTGGGCTGGGATACTGTGGACAATTGTGGTAGAAATGTCCATCAGGAGTTGGATATATAAATCTAAGATTCAGAAGAATGATATTGGCAGGGAGATACAAGGTTTGGAAATTTTAAGTGTAAAGATGGCACTAAAGACCATGGGTGTGCATGAACTTGCTCGGAGAGTTCAAGGAATGAGAAGGCAAAAGGGGAAAGGATGGAACTCGGAGGTCTAATTTACCGTGGGTAAGCAGAGGACAAGGAGCCCAGGAAGAGATGAAGGGAATGACCAGAGAAGTAGGATGAACACCCAGAGAAGCAGGTCACAGAGGCTTAGGGAGCCGGCAGTTTCAAGGTGGGAGTGGTCGGCATTTTCAAGTGTCAGAAGGTCATAAGGAGCAAGGAAGGGCTCAGAAGTGTTTAGTGGATTCGGCCTGGGGGGTGGGGTGGGAGGTCACTGCTGAGCTGAGACTTGTCAGGGTTGCTACGGGCCTAAGGCTGGGATGCAGTGGGCAGGAACACACTAGGCAGACTGGGACAGAGGTTATTCTGTATAGCTGCTGGGGAGTAGAGTGTGGAGGGAGAGGGGTGTGAAGCTCTAGTAATAATAGGAGAGATTTAAGCATGTTGGAGGCAAGAACCAGCATTGGGAAAAGGCTAACGAGACAGGAGAAGGATAAGTGATTAAGGCTGTGATTTTGGGCACTGTAAGGGAAGCATAGGAGATGGGGCTGGCCTTTGGAGCACCAGAACATCAGAAAGGGCTGGGAAGGACTGAAGTGGTGTCAAGAGCCAGAGACAGAAGTGATTTATACCAGTGAGCATGGCGGCCAGGGTGAGCATCTCATCCACACAGTCAAACTCGCAGGAGGCCAGCAGGGCTTTGGCCAGCTCAGGGGGCAGGGGGAACTCTGATAGGATGACTCCCAGGTCTGACAGGTTCCCATCATCATCCAGAGCTGCCAGATAGTCTAAGTCTTCTAGGGCCTGCATCAGTGCTTCTGGAGCTGGTGAGGAAACAGGGCTTATAGGGCAGGAAGTCTCAGAGCCTGGAGAGCCCGGAGAGGCTGGAGGTCAGGCAGCAGGACTTGGGCAGGAGGGGTGCTCACCAGGCCGGTCCAGGAAGTGACACTCCCCTGGCTCTGCAATCTGTCTCCTCTTTAGTAGTAACACCAGGGGGCTCAGATTCTCCTCACATACCCTGGGTGAGGGCAGTAGGGGAGCCTCTAGTTCTAGGAAGGACTTAGGGTACAGGCAGAGGCAGGATCCTGAGGGGAGAAAAGATTTGGGACAGAAGGCCACCGTAGATTTCTCAGAGTTTGTGTGTGGTGACTTTTCATGTTTGATCTCAGAAGGGCAAAGGCTCTTACCTGGTAGGACCCCTCTTGCCCGGAGTCGTCTTGCCTCTGCCTGACATTTGCTGATTGGTCTCAACACTTGGGATTCTGCTCGGATCTGAGGATTGTACACCTGTCACCGCCCCCCAACCAAGGCCAAGACAGATCAGAGCGGGCCACTTCTATCTTTAGCCCCCTCATCCCCCTCATCTCTCTCACTCACACTTCGAAGCTCCAGTCCTGAGTCAATGACATGTCGGATGGAAGGGAGGGAGAAGGAGAAGTCAGCCAGCCAGTGAGTGACCACGACCTTTCTGGCACCCAAGTCTATGTCCTCATATGCAGCCTGAACAGCTGGGCCATGTCCTGGGTGAAGGGGCAGCACTCGTGGTGGAGGCCCTCTGAGAGCCAAGGGCCCCACCTCCCTGGACAAGGATTCGCAGCACAGCAAAATTTCCTGAAGAGAAGGGTGGGGCATTAAGGCAGTTCTCACCTTTTTGGGTGACAAACCCTTTTGAAAAACTGATGAAAGCTATGGTCTTTCACTCTGAAAAAATGCACATACTCATAAAGTTGGGCGTGTTATAATTTCAGGAATTTACTGAACCACAGTCTCTGCCTTAACATGGATTCAAGAAGGGGGTGGTAGACCTCTTTACCCTGAAGTCCTTGAGTTTTTCCTAAGGACCCCAACATAGTAAATACTGTAACTCCGATGTTCCTAACAAGCATTGCTCCCCCAGAAAGGAAGGCGGCATACATGTGAATCTCCTTCTGCAGCCCATTTTTACCTCCTCACTGGGCAGGTATACTAGCACATCTCCTGGAGTCTCCTTCGTACACAATTCAATCACAGCTTGGCAGGCAGCTTCCACTCGATCAGTAGGGACAGTGTCCCTGTATACAGGAGTGGGACACGCACCAGGCCCTCTGGGTACACGCACAATAGGAGGATTGCCCCAGAAGGCTTGGAGCTTAGGTTCAAGGGCAGGGTCAGTAACCACAACCACTCTTGAGTCCCCTGGAAGGTTTCCCAGGCTGGCATTTCGCAGTAGCCCCTGGAGCAAATCCGAGGCCACTGACCGCTCCTGAGCCTCATCCAGCACCAGCACGCCCCAGGCTCCTGTGCCCCGGGTTGAGGCCACCTCCTGTAGAAGCAGCCTGTCCCAGCAAAACCTGTTGACATTGGCAGTGGGAGGAGTCAGTGTGGGCAGTGACCAGCTCCAGGAGTCCAGGGGAGTGACTTCCTGTTGGGGGAGGGGGCTAGGCTTTTGATTATAAGGTCAGAAAAAGACCGTGAACCTGTATTGAGACCCACAACCCCACTGATGACATTTTGTTCACAAGGTGTACTCCAGTTGGGAGAGTGGGACTCATGATGAGGGTGAGGTTGAGTGTCCGAGGTCCTTGGCTGGGGTTAAGGGCTTCATTCAGCATTGTGTCATGCATGATTTAAAGGGTGAACTGGCTGAGGGAGTTTATGGTGAGATGTCAGAGGACTGGGCTTGTTTCTAGTGGGTGAGGAGAATTAGATTTGGGTCAGGCCTGCAAGAGGCCTCACCTGAGCAGGGTGTCCGGCCCAGTGCAGTCTTCCTGGGGAATGCTGTATCCAACCTCATGACCCAGGGTTAGGTCCATCTCATCGGCAACCCGCAGGGCCAGGCTCAGGGCTGCCAGAGGGTGGGGCTGAGTGACAGTTACTTGGCCTTCCTGGAAACCCCTGGCCAATGCAAACTCTGCGCACCATTGAGGGATCTGGGGTAGGGACAGGAAGGACAACCAATCAGCAAGATGCAGGACTTCAGTCAGAAGTGCTGGGGCGCTGTGGCCACTTTCATTTGGGGAGTTCCCTGGTCTTTCACCAGCCACCCTGGGGTCAGTCTAACTGGTCTCCCTTTGACCACCTCCCCAATAACCCCATGCAGCCCAACCCCCACTTCGCCTGTGGAAGGACCAGTTCTCTAGCCCCTCCCTTTTTCTACTCCCAGAATCTCCCCCAACCTGGGTGCTCTTGCCAGAGCCAGGCTCTCCAGACACCAACACCACTCCCGAGGGGCTACTCTCCAATTGCTCCATGAAGATAAAGCGAGCAGCCCAGATGGGTAAGGCCCGGCGCTGCTCAAGAAGCTCGTAGTAGCGGGAAGAGAATGGGAGCCCGTCAAAGGGGTTCACAGCCAATTCAGACTCCCTGGGGCTTGGGCCAGACTCTTCTGCCAGCCCAAGAAGCTGAGAGGCCATGTTGGCTGACTGGCAGTACCTACAGAAGGCAGGGCAGTGATTAAGGCTTCGTATGAAATGAGTTACACCATCTTCCCACCCTTGATCCCTAACCTGTACCCTCAGGTGATACTGCACTGGGGTCCATCCTTCCCAGCATTTCTTGCCTGCTACAAAACCGCGGAGACCAGAGTCTGAAAGTGAGGTACTATCACAAGCGGACTATTAACCTGTAGTCAGGTAGTAAAAATCCTGTGACTAACATAGGGGGCCTCCAGGGCAGCAGGAATTGTGGTATCCTGTGGGAAGGCTCCGAGAGGAAAAGGATAGAGAATAAGAAGAAGGGGACAAGAATTGGGGGGGGGGGGTGCGGCGACAGGGCCACAAGGATCCTGGATTCAAACCTGCTTGCAGCTCTGAGACGTGTCAGGATGGCAGCCAGTTCTGGACCCACCCAGCCAGTCACCACCAACCCAGACCAGAGTGAAGTACAAAGGTAAATTCCGGCTCCACCCTGGGGCTGGGCTTAAATGGGAACCCTAGACTGGTTTTGGGGTGGGGCCATTTGCTCCACCTTATTTAACCTGTCAGAAGCCTATAAGGAAAACAGGTTCCAGACACCACACTGAGCATGTGTACTCTACAATGTATATTGTACTTGTTAGTGAAAGGCATCTTGGGACTTGAAGTTTTGCAAGCTGTTTCTTCACAAAGCTGAGCTGAACACCCAAGCTAGGGTCCAGTGGCTGCTGGTCTTTTGTTCAGTTATACTTCCTTAATATCACTCATCTCTTGACACGAAGAGGTGATTTCAACCACCTCCCACAAACCCACAAGGAGGCTCTCATCCATGTTCTTCCCAAACCAAGGAAAAAGGAACCTGCTCAGTAGGTTTTTGAGACCCAGAGAGGCAACAGATATACCTTGAGTGAAAACCCTGAATTTAATGTGGTTTTGGGGGGAGCCCCATCCCTCCCTTTTTACCACCCACCCTTCCAGCCTGTTGTAAGTTGGGTGAGGGCTGCCCCCAGTCTCCGTCCTGCGGCTCTGGGTGCCATCCTGTGCTCAGTCAGCCTCCTGGGCCTGTCTCTCTGTGAATCTCCTGTGAGACATAGAAAGAAGACATTGTGTGGGCTTTGTCGTATTGTCCCTATAATTACCACTTTTCTCCAACCTACCCCTTCCTGCCCACTGTCCTCTAAGCCCCTCACCTTCTCGCGTATTCATACAGTGCCTGCTTGCGCTCCTGTAGGCTCTCCTGCCGGGCCCAGGAGGACTTGGCAAATGTGAGGGCTGTGGGCTGAGGGGTCACCAGGCCAGAGCTGGGGAACTGAGGTGATCACAATGTCAGAGGGCTTGCGAAGTCATCATCATTAAACACGCATCGAATGCCTACTTTGCAAGAGAGGCACTGTGCTAGGGTCTCAGGATCAAAAAAGAGATATCAAGGAAAGGGAGTATGAAGACTGCCCCTACCCACCCAAGTCCTGTACCTAACCATTTCCTGGGTCCCACCTTGGGAGCGGAGGCTGTGGAAAGGGACTGGGTCCCTTCAGTGATATCTTCAGGCATGAACGCTACAGCTCCCTCAAGCAGATTAGTGATGGTCAAGTCTACACAGCCAGTCCTGGCTGGGGAGAGAGGAAGAAAGAAGGGAGTCTGTTTCCCTGCTGTACTTCTCCCCTCACCACCCACTTTTTCTCTCTGTGCCTGTCTCCTGTGTGAGGCTACCCTTTCCCATACCCAGGTCTCTCTGGATGACGCCCAGTGGCACATGGGGTAAAACCTCCTTGACTCTCTGAGCCAGAGTTGCCAGCTGCACATCAGGAGAAGGGCCAGGGGAGGGAGGGAAAGAAGACTGGGCTGCAAAAAAGAAATCCGAAACATGGTGAGTGGAGAACTGGGAGGAAGGAGAGGCTGACTAGCAAGGAATAGGAAGGAAATCACAATAGGCTGTAAAACCCCAAAAAACTTTGTGTACAGAGACCATATACCTGACTGAGGGCGCAATCTGGGGTGTCTTTGTCGTTTCATGTGTTCTGCTTTGTCTGCTGGAGTGAGCCGTGTCCCTGTCTGGCCCAATTCTTTGGCCAACAGCTAGGGAGAATTGGAAGGTTGAAAGTGTTAAGGTTGCAAGACTTCCTCCTTCTAGTCTTAAGGAAAAACTCCACCTCCACCCTGCCTGTGTACCCTACCACCTGTTGTACACGGAGGGCAAACTCCTCATTCCCCTCCCCTAGCTGGCGATGAACAGGACGGAGCCATCTGCAAAAAATAAAAAAATAAAAAAATCCAGGACTATGTTGAGTGCACCTGGGGTACAGTGTGTCACCCTCTCCCCATTTTGATATTTCGTTTCATGGAACAGTTGTGATTAGGGTGGGGAGACAGTAAACACTTTGCATTGCCTCTGTGATAGAATCTTGATACTAAAAGATCTGCAAAAGGACAAGAAGAGGCAGCCTCTTCAAGGAAGAGGTGAGCTTCTCCCAGCACCAAAAAAGAAGACAGTTAATACCTTATTTGATACACGGTGAAAGGGACGAAAAGTGACCACAGCAGTTCTGAGACCCAGGAGGCATCGGACACGGTCTGAAGGAAGGGCATGAAGGGAGGTCTAAGCCTCGGCCAGGAATGGGAAATTTGCCCTCCAAGCCCCAGAGATTCCCTGTCCAACACACACTCACCACAGAGACTAGGGGTCTCTGGACTCTCAGGGTAAGAGGTTGTACCACATCCTGAATAGAAAATGGCCAGGAACTAGAAGAGGGAAGAGAAAGTAGGATGGGATTCTAGCCAGCCTTACTTAGAACAGAAAACTGTCAAACTGTACAAGTAGATAAATGAGGAATAAAGAGATAGAGGGGGAAAGAACTAAAAGTGAACAGAAAGGAAATCAACTAGGATGGACAGGGCAGGGCTGAAAACTGTGAAAACTCAAGGGCCCCCAAGCCTGACCACCTACCCAGCTGGAGACCCATACCTGTGCTCACCCACCTGAAGCGCAGCAGCCCCTCCCGGCCGTTGGTGGCCTCTTCCTCAGGGAATAGCAGCAGAGGGGTCGGGGGAAGCCTCGTGGAAGCACAGAATCTCTTGAGTGACTCCACCAACTCCCCCCGCCCATCCATCTCCATGAAGCCCCGAGACCAGCATACAAAGCTTGGGGGACTATTGAGTAGAGGCTAGAAACGGAAAAAAGAGAAAGCAAAAAAGGAATATTGAGAAGTGAGAAAAATTGACATATGGGGTAGAGAAGCCGGATTAGGGGTAAGATTCAGTATTTCGTGGTCCCCAAGGGAAACCTGGGAGGGCAAAGGGGAGCCTTGGGCTGGGCCCCAGGGAACCGCCCCGTGGCACTCTCGGCTTCGCCCCCCACTCACGGTGCTACAGCTGGTGAGCAGATTGACTATGTTGTGGTCGAAAGGTGTCACGTGGTTGGAAATGAGGACCCTGACGCGGTGATCCCGGAGTCCCGAGTCCTCCTGCCGGGCCACGAGCCCCAGCACCGCACACATGGTCCGCACCACGAACCTGGGGACGCAGGCAGTGGTGACTTCACGGCCTCGGGCCGGGCCCAGCCCTGACCCTCCCGGAATCCCTGGGTTGTTACCTGCGAAGGACGCTGTCTGGCAGAGCGCAGCTGACCAGGAAGACGTGGATCCCAAGAAAGAGCCGCAGGACGAGGAGGCAGAACCCGACGGGAGCGTAGAGCAGCAGCGCGAGGAGCAGGAAGCCGTCACCCGGGAGCCTGGGGGCGAGAGGCGGGGTGATCGGGCGCCGAAGGCCGTAGTGGATGCGGGAGCCGACCTCTTCCCGCCAGGGCTCTTACCGGTGCGAGTCAAAGAGCCGCTCCGGCCCCAGCGCTTGGGAAGGCTCCATCGCTGCTGCTTTAGGGCTGTCCGACCACGGCCGCCATCTTCGCGCCCCGCCGCAGGGGCTCCTGGGAAGGTGGAGTCTTCGGGCATCCGCCCAGGGTGCCGGCACCCGAAATCTTGAGGCGCCCCGGAAGGGCTAGCGGTCCCAGCATGCCTCGCGGGCCCTTGGGCCACCTCAGAACTCGCGTCCCGCGGGGACCACAATTCCCAGCATTCACGGGGCGGAGGCGGAGTCGGCCTCCCGGAATCCTGGGTCCCGGCGTGCACTTCTGAAGGACTTCAGGTACCGGCGTGCTCCGCGTCCCGCTGTCCGCCGCTCGCGTCCAGGGCACCGCCTCTGTGTAGGGCGGGCGAAGAGGCAGCCGAGGCGGAGCTGATGGCTGCACTGAGGGCGGGGCGGGGTGCAGGCTGGAACCTCTGGGGATGGCGGGCTTTGGGGGGGGTTCCCTGGGGGAAGGGGCCCCTGTTGACCCCTGACCTCCGGGCCTTGCTGACGTCAGGAACTCCTGACCCTCGGGCCCGAGTGACTTATGGGACCCCCAGTCTCTGGGCCCGGTTGTCTGGGGGGGTCCCTGAACCACGGACATGTCTGACGTCGGGGACTTCGGATTCCCGAGCACGGCTGACTGCAGGGTCCCCGGATCTCAAGACCCGGGAGGTCTCAGAGACTCCTGGAACCCGTCCGCGCATATGGCTGGCGGTAGCGCTGGGCGCTGGGGGGGCAGTGCTGTTGTTATTGTGGGGCGGGGGTCGGGGTCCTCCAGCGGTCCTCGCCTCGGTCCTTGGCTCACCGCCCACCTCTCCCCGGAGCCAGTACAACTTCATCGCAGACGTGGTGGAGAAGACAGCACCTGCCGTGGTTTATATCGAGATCTTGGGCCGGTAACGGTGGGGAAGGGCAGGAGGCACCCAGCCGCGGGCTAAGGGGCGGGCGAGCTAGGTGTCTGAGTCTCCTCACATCCTTGCTTTACCCCCATCCTAGGCACCCTTTCTCCGGCCGCGAAGTCCCTATCTCGAATGGCTCAGGATTCGTGGTGGCTGCCGACGGGCTCATCGTAACGAACGCCCATGTGGTGGCTGATCGGCGCCGAGTCCGTGTGAGGCTGCTTAGCGGCGACACGTATGAGGCCATGGTCACAGCTGTGGATCCTGTGGCAGACATTGCCACGCTGAGGATTCAGACTAAGGTGGGGATCTAGGCAGGCCGGGTCTGGTTGGGACTGTGAATTTGCTCACATATCTAGACGACAGGTCTCTTATTCCCATTCTCTCTTAGGAACCTCTCCCCACCCTACCCCTGGGACGCTCAGCCGATGTCCGGCAAGGAGAGTTTGTTGTTGCCATGGGAAGTCCCTTTGCACTGCAGAACACGATCACTTCTGGCATTGTCAGCTCTGCTCAGCGTCCAGCCAGAGACCTGGGCCTCCCCCAAACCAATGTGGAATACATCCAGACTGATGCAGCTATTGATGTGCGTCCTGATATGAGAAGAATGGCAAACTAGGTTGGGGGTTGGGGGAAAGGCTGTGTGGGGCAGGCACCAACTGTGATAGCTGGTGGACGAGTTTATATACAGAGGTTGGGCTGCACATATGTGGCCACTGTGGCTGGGCTGGGAAAAGAGAGAATTTGGAGAAAGTGCCTACATCCTGGTTATGCCCCCAGGCATAGAGTCCCTGGATCTCTTCCATATTTTGTCCTTGTCCTGCAGTTTGGAAACTCTGGAGGTCCTCTGGTTAACCTGGTGAGTGGAACATCCTTCTTTCCAAGAATCCCTGCTCCAGGTCAGTGTGAGAAGGGGTGTGTGTTCCCTAATTCAACGACGTTTGGTCAAGTTTCTGAGCAGTCTTCTGTTATCTCCCAAAATCCAACCAGATCTCCCCAACTCCCCAATACTTCCTGCTACTCTTGTTCAGGTATCTCCATCTCCTACTATTTATTTGGGCTAGGGAATAGTGGGCTCTATCCCTGCAGGATGGGGAGGTGATCGGAGTGAATACCATGAAGGTCACAGCTGGAATCTCCTTTGCTATCCCTTCTGATCGCCTTCGAGAGTTTCTGCATCGTGGGGAAAAGAAGAGTGAGCCTGGCTTGGGGGAAAGGGATTCCTTTAAGTGGTGGGAAGGGCATTCATTGGGCCTTGCTGGAGAAGGGGGAGGGGTGAAGTGTGGGGAGGGGGATGGTGGGGGTCTGTTGGGAGGAAAGGGAGGGGAGGGAAGGATGTAGCCGAATGAGGCTCATTTGTCCCTCCATCACAGATTCCTGGTTTGGAATCAGTGGGTCCCAGCGCCGCTACATTGGGGTGATGATGCTGACCCTGACTCCCAGGTATGAACTTTAAAAGTAGTGACCTGTAGGACTACCAGTGTACTCAATGGTGGGCAACTAGCATCTCTGTTGAGCTATGTTACCAATTTTATCTTTATCTAAGATGAGTTGCCTCATACGTGGAGCTATCAGAAGAGCTGTCCTCTCTCATCATATTGACTTTCTCACTCCAATCCATTTTGCACACCTGCTACCAGATTGGTTTCATCCTGCTGCTGCTTTAAAAACTTCAGTCCATTAACCTGGTGTTCAGGGGCCATTTTCCATTTGTCTCCAGTTCGGCCTTCCAGACCTGGCTTCTTCCATGAATATAATATACTCTGTTTCAGCCAACCTGATTTCCTACTCTCATGTTTTTATTTATGTTATTCTTGCTTTATATGGTTAAATACCAGAACCATGCTTCTACACCCAAGTTAAGTTCTACTCTCTCCTTAAAGCTTCCCTTAGAATTCTAGAATGACATTAGTGTTATTTAGTAGTGTGTGTCATTTGGAATTAGTTGCTTTTTACATACATGTCCTACTTCCTAACTTCGAGAAGGCAGAAAGTGAATTGCCTTTGTATCTAGAGTATCTAGTGCATGCCCTTGTCTATACGATTGTCAGTGTGTTGATGAGAGATTTGAGGTGAACCCAAGGGAGAGTGCCTTGGTGTGGTTAACGGGGTGATCTATGTCCTTTCAGCATCCTTGCTGAACTACAGCTTCGAGAACCAAGCTTCCCTGATGTTCAGCATGGTGTGCTCATCCATAAAGTCATCCTGGACTCCCCTGCCCACCGGTGAGGGAGAGACTGCATTGTGAGGTGGGGATGGGTGAAGCGTGCATGTGCCCTTGAACTGGGCTGTCTAGTCCCTCCTTTCTCTCTCTGTCCATCTTTCACCATAGGGCTGGTCTACGGCCGGGTGATGTGATCTTGGCCATTGGGGAGCAGCTGGTACAAAATGCTGAAGATATTTATGAAGCTGTTCGAACCCAATCCCAGCTGGCAGTGCGCATCCGGCGGGGACCAGAAACATTGACCTTATATGTGACCCCTGAAGTCACAGAATGAGTGGGTCAGCAGGACTCTGAGGTTCCTGCTCTGATTTCCACCTGGCTTTCCTGGCCTAGGCTCTGAGGGTACCTGGACAGAGGATTAAATGAACCAGTGGGGGGCAGGTCCCTCCAACCACCAGCACCAATCCCTGGGCTCTGAGGAATCACACAAATGCTTTTTATATAAAATAAAATTATACCTAGCATCATGTTATAGTCAAAAATAAGGGCGGGGCGGGGGGTACTGATCTTTTTCCCCATGAAGAGGCTAGAGGTAAAGCTGTATTCCCCCTGAACGGAGGGGAGATACTGGAGCTGACCATTCTGACCTCCCTATTTGAGAAAATGAGCTCCTGCTGTCTGTTGTTCTGGGCAGTCAATCAGGTGCTGCTCTTTGTAGTGTGCTTCACTCAGTGCTGGGCCTGGGAGCAAAAATTCCCCATGCTTGGCCACAGATCCGGCAGCTGGCATAGGAAGGAGGGCAATAACTTCATTTTGATGTTTCCACATCCATAGCACACACTGGATGAGCATGGCTGGCCTGCTGACATCAGGGGTTTCTTGGTAAGCTCCTGAGGTAATGGCAGCCTCAGACCCCTGCCATTAGGGGCCAGTGGTGGTTTTCAGAGGAGGGTGGCAGCACCTTAGATGACCTGGTTGCTGGTCTGGCCAGGGTAGCGCTCAAACTTCCTGTTGGCCTCTTCACTGAAGGCATCACCTGCAAGGTGAATGGGCAGTTTAGGCAGGGAAACGGACCCATTGTGGGGAAGGGTGAGTAGAAGTGGAGAGGCTGGGAGATCCAGAGGAGGGTGGGAAGATATAGAACCGACTTGGGGAGAAGAGAATGAAGGCCTTTCCTTCCCATCCCCCAGTCTCTTTGGGCTGCTCTTCCCATCAAATACCAATGTGGCAGTTGTGCACCCAGATGCGATGTCCATCATATTTGCAGTTACACTTCATTGCGTTGTTGGTGAAGTCACTTTCTGCTACTTCAAAATTGGGGTTGATGACCACCTGTGAGTGGGAGAAAGTCAATTTGACCAAATCTTCAAATCTTTAACAAACACTCCTCCCACTTGCCAGCTGGATCTCAGGCCCCAGGCACCTGCAGAATGTAGTTTCCTGGCTTCACATCTGTGATGTCAATCCACTGGCAGTCGATGTCATGCCGGTAAAGATCCCAGCAACCCACGGTAATGCCCTGCTCTCCAAAGTTAGCACACTCATACCTCTTGGAGACATCTGAGAGGGATTGGCATATGTCAGTGTGAGGCAAGGCTGTGGGATGGAGATACCGGAGTCTGGTCTAGGCCCAACTCACCCTCCTGACATTCGGTGTCTTCTAGACAGAAACTAGCTTTGTGGCCCTCAGCCACCTTGGTGCCATTGGGGGTCAGGATATCATAGTGAGTGAAGATGTCCATACTGTGGTAATGCCTGTGGGGACAAGGGAACCCCTGTTTTCGTCCCTGCCCCCAGCAGGCTTGCCCCATCTCCAGTGACCTTGCCCTTCTACTTGACCCTCTCACCCATGACACTCGTGCCACACCCAGGAGTGGCGCCCGGCCTTGGGCCTGAAGTCAGCTCGTCCCAGGTTGTGGATCTGGGAGGAGAATCGGAGCAGACGCCTGTGGCCATAAGGCCAGTTGGCTGAGCGGGCTGAGCGGGCCAGGCAGTTCTCTTCTGCAGCACAGTACAGCATGTGTAGGGGCCGGTCCTCGATGTAGGCGGTCTCCTGCACCAGTGCTGAGTGCAGCAGCAGGTCTGATGCAGCTGCACATGGAAGGGAGCAGAGTGTTGGAAGTCACTGCTGAGGGGTGGAGACAGATGGGGGTGCTTCTGCTCCCCCTGTAGAGTGTGAGAGGCTGCTTCTTCACAGGGAAGGAGCACCCCTCCAGATTATGGCTCTCTTTTTCCCTCAAAGGGGGTGGCCCAGAGCTTCCCTTCCCTGGCTTGCATCACCTTATCCTTCACTCACTCTCGGAACAGATGACTCCAGCAGTGAAGCGGGTTCCTGTTCTCTTGCAGGCAATGTGGGTGCCATGATGAGCACACTGGTCCAGGGACAGCTCAGACCCTGTGCAGCGCACTCCACTCATCACCACCTCTGTTATATTCCCTGAGTCCCAGTACCAGGTCTCCTGGGGACATATGTTGGTGTTTCTGTGAGACCCCCACCATCCAGCCTCTTGGTCCAAGGGACTCATTTCCATAGTCCTCTGCCCCAAACACAGGCTTTGGAGGCAATCGTGTTGGTTTCCCTTTCCTTCCCACTCACCTGCAGGCCATGGTTGGCATAGCCCAGTCCAAGTTGCCTACAGGCCACCATGGCCTCCAGTGTCCCCCAGTCATCCCCACAGATGAGCCCCCAGCGAAGGGACCCAGGTCCCCCTATTTGCACCTCCACTCGCCCCTCGTGTTGGCTGCGGCCCCCACTGAGTCGGATCTGTAGTGACACAATGGAAGTTCCGGGTAAGCTTTTGGGGAGGGGTAGTGGGAGCCTATAACAGGTATGTGGCTGAACGGTGATTCAGAGGCACATAAAGGCTAGCAAGTGGGGGCATCAGGTGGGAGTTGTAGGATGGCAGGGGCCTGGGACAGTGGGCTGGGAAGCTGTCAGGCTGCAGATCATGACCAGGACTGGATAGGATGCGAGATTTCTGGACTAAATCGGGAAGATAACTGACCTTGGTCTCTACCCCAGTGTAGGGCAGGTTGCATCGGACTCCAGCATCTTGGCTATGGGAACAGTCTTCGGCTGTGATGTTCTTGTGGGGGCACCTCCAGAGGGAGGGTTCCTGTCCAGAGCATCGAACCTCACTTAAGTGGATGGCACCCATGCCTAGGGTCAGAGGTCAAAGATCAGGAGGTTATAACTGGACCTTCATTGTCTGCCCAGGGGTCTCCTTCCCAAGGACCATACACCACCCCCCGGGAGAGTGTGTACCTCCTCCTTCCCTCTTCCTCCCATTTTCATCCCCCTCACCCTGCCCCATGCGGGCACCACTCAGAGCCTCTCGAGCACTCCCGAAGCCCAGCTCCCGACACACCACGCTGGCTGCCTGCAGGTCCCACTTGCGGTCACAGATTGTGCCCCATGTGCTGGCCTTCAGGACTTCTACCCGGCCCTCTCCAGGGTGGGCCCCACCCTTTAGACGCACTCGGGTCTATAGAGGAGAGAGATGTGCCCAAAGCAGTGAATGGAAACATCAGCACAGAGAGGGCTAAGTAGACCTGGGTGATAAAGGAGATTCTGGTGGGAGGGAGGGGGTGGTCTCAGGTCTGTGGCCCACCCCCTGAGAGGTTCCTCTCTGTCCTCAAAGGTCAGGGCTGTGCTAAGTCAGGGGCTGGCTAGGCTAAGGGGTTCTCCACCTGGGGTGGGGAAGGTTATAGTCACTGTCTCACACACCTCCCCCTGAGGCTTCGACTGTTGTTGCTTCCTCTGGCCACTGGATGCTGCGTAGAGAGGGCCTGGCACACAGCTCACCACCGCAGGGGCCCCCCCAGGGCACCTGGTGGTGTCATTGGCACGATAGAACTCCAAGGAGCAGAGGGAGAGGTGGGCCTCCGTGCCCACGCACGCCACCCCATGCAGACCAAAGGAGTGTTGCTGCCGCTGGGCCAGCAGCCTGGGGGGACAGGAGTGGGGTGCAGTAGGGTAAAACAATGCTCCTGCCTCTTTGCCGACAACCCTCCTCCCCTCCATGCCTCCACCATCCCCCAACCTTTCATGACCATTTTATCCCTCTTCTTCCCTTCTTTTCTGCTGTTTCCCTCCTTAGAGACAAAGGGAATGGCAAGTTTCCAGGCTGAAAGAGCCCAGATTACCCAGATAGGAGGGTCCTTGGGGACCTGCAGCCAAAGACCACTATGGGTAGACAGCTAGTCTTGACTTGCCTGACAGAAACCTTGCTCCAAATGGCTTCAGGCTGCTGGCCCTAACGAAGGCTGAGGCTGAGGCTGCTGTGCAAAGAGAGTGAGAAGCCAGGACTGCCCAGCTGGAAGAGATGGGCAGGAGGGAGTAGCTGACACAAACAGGAAGCCTGAAGAACCAGCGTGAGCACATCCTTCTGTTATGCTGAGGCTGAAATAACTGAATGAGTCAGGATGCAAAGCACTGAGTAAGTCTTGGGTCTAAATGGCTTCTCAGAGGCTAGAGGGTCTTCCAGGCCAGAATATGATGGGTAGTTATGAGAAGATTATACCAGAAGGTGGACATAGGGAAGGACTGGGGCTGGCACATGTGGGAATGAAGATGTACAAATGCAAGACAGACAAAAGTTAGTCCACGTGACCAGAGAAGGAGAGAATATGCACAACAGAATGGTAGCGGTCTCTCCAGACCTGAGCTGGACTTTAATGAGGTAGTCCATGCTTCTGCAATTTAAACATAACAGAAAGAATGTTCTGTAGCCACCCAAGCATGGAAATGGGACTAAACTAGAGATGTTAAACCTTGGAAACCCTTCAGAGAGATGCCTTGAGAGAAGGAGGGGCCTGGTGTAGGTGTATTGACACCAACGGAGTAAGAGATGGCAGTGAGGCGCGTGGTGAGAGCAGTGCCCAGAGAGGAGGGTTGCTATTGGTGGTATGGGCCTGTGAGGCTGGCCTGGCAATGAACTATTTCAGTAATGTGCCCATCACTTGAAGTCAGAGGGAGGAAGGTTATGACGACTCAAAGTCATTGCCTAGGAAGATGCAGAGAGGAGGAAACATAAGCACAACAGACAAGCCTGGAGACTTTACAGAATACCTTTGGAAGCTCAGGATCAGTGGATTCTGAAGCTCAAATAGATCAGGTACTCTCCCAAAGTCCTGTTTTGCTGAAAATAAAAGTCAAAGAGGCCACCACAGGAAAAAGATCTTGCTCTTCTAAACTCCCTCCTCCCATTTCCCCACAAGGAACACAGTAAAAACAGCAGTGTGCCCTTGAATTTGGCGTTCAGGGAAGGCCAGAGCATGGCTATGTTGGGCACAGATGACCCTTAGCTAGAAGGTACTACAAGAGTACTCTCAAATTCCAAGCTCCTCTGAAGCCACCACAAGGAGGAGCTGGAGAAGGAGGGCCACCAGGGAACCACTGGGTGATCCCAGAATGTGCAGAAGAGAGGAGGGGACAGAAGAAAGGGATGAATTCTCTGTGTCTCAGCCACTGCTTAAGAAGTTATCAGGGAGAATTCTCATGTGCAAATGGCCTTTGGAAGCCTAGTGAGAGGTAATCAGTGGCGTTGGAAGCTTTCCACTCCCTTCGGTTCTGAAGGACCCCACAAGGAAAATCATGGAACTGGGAGCCTAATTGTGTCAACTGGGCCAGAGACACAGGGGTTATAATCTGAACCCATCCCTGGCAAAGTTTCCAGAGGGGATCCTGAGTCTTACCTCCAAGCTGGTAGCACCTATTTTTAAAAAATAAAGTTAAGATGGGAACATTGATCCCTTAGGCAAACTTAACTTCTTGGGGGAGAGGCAAGGATGGCATCTGAAGGAGAAAGTGCTAGAGTATCTGCTAGAATTCACTGGGAGAAGATAAACAAGCCTGTGGAACAGGAGTTCAGTGGATGAACTTCTATCAAGACTTTCAAAAATCCTGTGATAAGCATAATTCCCCAGAAACGAGGATAAGGCCCAGCATCACTTTATGTTTCAGTGACTCATCTGGAAGGTGGTTTCTAATAGCTACTGCCACCTCTCCACCTCTAGGTGGGGGCCTCTTAGACCCCTTCCTGACCACAGCTCAATTGCCCTGACTCATCATCACTCTGCACTCTCCCTCTCCTCACACCCAGCCTGAACTTCATTTACCTCTTGATTGATCCCCTGCCCACTCGGGGTTTGGGTTTGACTTTAAGCTTGGTGATTGGTCTGAAAAAAGGAGAAAGAAGTTAGTGGAGGTAGTGGTTAGGTACGTGGCCCAGGAAAGGTAGAGGGTTTTGTTTTCTGTTTTTTTTTTTTTTTTTTTTTTTTTTTTTTCCTGTTTCCGGGAAGGACACTTTATGCAGAGCGTGGGAAGGAGTAAAGTGAAGGGGGCCAGGTATTCCACACACTGACGGCTGCACACCACTGAACTCTACTTTAGGAACTCCTGTTGCACTCTGAATTCAACCACAGTGATGAAAAATCTAGTCAGTCCAGGGGGTGACGGGAGAAGGGGATACAAGGTAAAAGGAGGAGAGAGAATGGGAATGTGGGTGAACTGAATTAAGGGGGGTAGGAAGCATGCAGGTGGTTGAGGCTGGAGTCCAAGCTATTTGGGGGAAGCATAAAGATGCGAAGGCTTCTCCTCAGCCATTCCTACATTATTTCCTCTTTGTACACCCTAAGGTCAAAGCTTGCCCATCCCCATGCCTGCCTCCCCTTCCCTTCCCTACCTCCCCTGGAATGGCCATTGTGCAGTTACATCCCTAATTCATCAGCTTGGGTTCCGGGATGGACATGGATAGGCTGCCTTCCATCCATCCACCTCCTGGGGCCTCGGGGGCGAGCAGGAGGTCCCGGGGCTCTTGCCCCATTACCTTCCAAGGGGCTTGGGGCGTCGGGCCGAGGCTTTGGCCGCTCGCTTCCTCAACTTTCTGTGAGGATAAGACAATAGCAGAGTCAAAATCAGTCTAGAACCAAGTGGGAAAGGCTGGTGCAGCCAGGGGCAAACTTCTTTTCCAACAGGAAAATTGGAAAGTCAACAAGATGTTATAACATCAGATACTCCCGAGGCTTTACCCTTCACAGCTGTCTGGCCTCACGCGCACATAACCACACTGATGAACAGTAGTGAAATTCGTGGACTCAGGCTGATAGAGCCCCTGTACCAGCACGCACAGAAATTACACTAGGGTAGTGAGTGATGGGGACTAGGGGCAATATCAGGGTTGATCTAAACCTCAGGGGAGGTCTATGGGGAAGTGTATAAGTAGAAGGATGTTAGGATTGTTAAGATCGCCAGACTGACCCAGCAAGGAGAGAGAACTGGTCTGGTCATAGGGAGGCTGACTGTCTTTTATTCTTGGATGCTCTTTGACTTCTGGCATTTCCATGTCTGAGGCCAGTGAATTGGGACCAAGCACCAAGGCTGGATGTCCAAGGACAGTAACTTGATTTGACTGGGGAGCATGAAGCCAGGCGGCTTAGGATGACAGCATCCTTCCTGCCCAAATTAAATCCCATATGCTTTAGTCATTTACAAACCAAGCTCAGCTCCCAAACTTACGTCCAGAGAAATAAGTTCTAAAACTTTATTTCTTTTTAATTGGCCTAAATATTTGACCTATTTTATTTTTCAAGAGGTTGGCTTAAGTCTAAGGTCTGGAAACTAGGTCTGTTTCTCCTCTCATTCTCCTTTTGATTTCAAAGACTTTTTTTGCCCCTCTTCGTTCTGTCCAACTATGTATAGATGAATGCAGGTTTTGTCTGTCTGTTCTTCT
Source organism: Felis catus (assembly GCF_018350175.1). Lineage (NCBI taxonomy): Eukaryota > Metazoa > Chordata > Mammalia > Carnivora > Felidae > Felis > Felis catus. Next base: position 90,681,713 of record NC_058370.1, read on the forward strand.
AAGTTTATGAGACTCCCTGTTATCATCTTAGTTATTCTTTCTTTAAACACGTTCTTACTCTTGTTTCTCCTGAGGAGTCATATCTGGACATAGTATACTGTGTGCAGATGCACTGGATGTTAATAAACAGATCTGAAACAGCTCTGAAGTTGCTTGGTATTTCCTGCCCTGGCTTCTTCCTGAGGATGGATTTAGTTGGTCTTTTTGCCAAAATATCCACTGTGTCCAACATTCCTTGGAAAGAGTGCACAATAAGTCTCAGGTCCCTTTCCTGAGACATTACTAAGAGTTTAGAACCTTTCATCATGTAAGTATAGGGTGAAACTTTTTCTCCAAATGTCTTTTTCTCAGATATGTCTAAAATGAAATGTATTTTATGTTTTCTTTCAAGATTACCTTGATCCTCCAACTAGTACTCAGAAAAATGTAGTATTATCTAGGGATGCCTGGGTGGCTCAGTTAAGTGTCAAACTCCTGATTTTGGATTAGGTTATGATCCCATGGTTCGTGGGATCAAGTCCCATGCTGTCAGCATGGAGTCTGCTTGAGATTTTCTCTCTCCCAATCTCTCTCTCTCTGCCCCTCCTCCCCTTGCATACATGCTTTCATGCTCTCCCTCTTTCTCTCTCTTAAAATACATAAGCATAAAAAATGTAGTATTATCTAGATCTTGGAGGTACCTCTTCTCTATTTATAAGGTTTTATATTATACATCATATGGTACATATGATTTTACACACACACACACACACACACACACACATATATATATATAATAAAGTACAATATAGATTATATTAAGGATCTGGTACTTATTTAATACTAGTACTGATACTTGTTTTGATTTACACTTGCACATTCACAAATGTGCTTGTTTCCCCTTACAATTTGTTCCTTCAGCCATCAAACATAAAAACCTCCCTGCGTCAGCATCACCTTTTCTTATCCACCCATCTCTCTCCTCCAAGACCACTCCCCCAAAAGGTTTCTGAATTCCATCCTTTAGGATCTTTTTTCTCCTAAATTGAGAGGTCGAATACAATCTCTTCTCAACTGAATCGTTTTAAACCTGTTCCGATTTCTCCGACACACATGCACATATACACACCCTCCACCCCAATCTCCCTTCCTCTTCATAGAAAAAATTGTCAAGAGTTGTCCGTGCTCCACTTCTATATCTTATCTCTTACCACTCATTCCTTAACCCACTCCTTTCTGGTTTTCCCCATCACTCTGCGAGAATAGATCCAGTAGACAGCTTCAGTTTTCATCATGTTCCCCTTTTGGTAGCATCTCACACTGCTGTTTTGTCCTTCTCTTCCTCCTTGGCTGTCCTAACACTATGAGTCTGGTTTGATTCCTCATTCCAGTTGCTCTCTCTTGGTCTTCTTTGCATGTTCCTCCTCTAGCTAGTCACTTACATTTTTGGAGCCCTAAGGCATTCTTCTCACTCCACATCCTCTCTTTATATGTTCCCATTTACACCTAACCTGGTATAGTCCATTGCCTTTTTTTTTTTTTAATTTTAAAGTTTATTTTGAGAGAAAGAGAGAGTGTCAGCAGGGTAGGGGCAGAGAGAGAGGGGAGAGAGTATCCCAAGCAGGCTCCATGCTGTCAGCACAGAGCCCAATGGGCGGCTCCAACTCACAAACCACAAGATCATGACCTGAGCTGAAACCAAGAGTCAGATGCTCAACCCACTGAGCCTCCCGGGCGCCCCTGCCTTCTTAATGTTTCTAAAACGTAATATAGGTGCAAAAAATAAACCTGTAATTCTTTCAGCAAAATCCACCCTAGAAACCTAGGAGTCAACTTGATACTTCTCGTCTTTGGTTCCCAAAGTCAGTCCAGAACCAAGTCATGTCAGTATTACTTCCTAAACATCTCTTCAATCCACTCACTCTTGTTCTTCTCCACACCATTCTCAGAAATGCAGAGTGGTTTTTTGGGGGCCACAAACCTGATCATGTCCTCTTACAGCCCTGCTCATGAAAACACTTCAGTCGCTTCCCATTGCTTTTAGCATAAAGACCCAAATCCTTAGTGTAGTCTGTGAGGTCTTCCATGATCTCTCAGCACCTCTGTGTTCTCAGCACCTTGCACAGTGCTTTGCAAATAGCAGGAGTTCAGTAAATAGCTTTCAGCACTTAAGCTCTTAGAACCTCAATTTCTTTGCCTGCAAAAGGGCAGTAAATGGTTCAATTATCTCTACATTCTTTTCCTCTTCTAAAATTCTACAGCTTTCACGTGTTGTAGGGAAGAACTATAAAACCAAATTGAAAAATGATAAACACACCTCATTCTGATTTTCTCATTCCTTAAATCTTACTGGCTTCCTCTAAAAGCCAGCAGATGTATCTTCTTTCTCTATGGAAGGTGGAGTTCTTTATAAATGATCTTATCTATCCTTTATGATTGTACCACCCATGAGAATGCTCCCTCTGTGTGATTTGGCCGTGAAAGGAAGCCTATCTCATATCTCCATCATAGAACTCTCAGGACTCTTGCAACCTCTCTCCTCACTAAGAATGGTCTCTGTTCTTAGTATGTGTCCTTCTCCAGCCTTCATATCCCAGACTCAGTAGCAGATTCCAAGATGTACACAAATATTCCTGATCTCTGAAAATTACTTCAGGCCATGCATACCTATAGGTAATTCCTGGGTCTCAAACATCCCAAGGATGGCTGACTTCTAAAGCTAGTTCATATTAACTTGAAGCCCAGAGATGCCTGTTGGCTTGCACCATCCTTCTCTCAAGCAGCTTCAGGATCATTTCAGGTGTCTCTCCCTTTTCTATTATCAGTCATCCTTCAGCTATTCATCCTCTCTCTCTTTGTTGTCACCCTCCTAATCAGCTTCGTTTTTATAACAAGCTTCTAACTGGCCTTATGACATCTAGAACCTCCTCCTCCAATTCACTACTATCAGGTAAACTTTAAAAATTTTTTTTTCAACGTTTTTATTTATTTTTGGGACAGAGAGAGACAGAGCATGAACGGGGGAGGGGCAGAGAGAGAGGGAGACACAGAATCGGAAACAGGCTCCAGGGTCCGAGCCATCAGCCCAGAGCCCGACCCGGGGCTCGAACTCACGGACCGCGAGATCGTGACCTGGCTGAAGTCGGACGCTTAACCGACTGTGCCACCCAGGCACCCCATCAGGTAAACTTTAAAAACACTGGTCTTATTTTATCATTGTCCCATACAAATACTTTCATTTTTAATTTTTCCATAAGACAAAGATCAAACTCTCCAATCTGGCATCAAAAAGTTCCATTTTCTGGCTTTTATGCATTCAGATCTTCCTTCCATTATTTCTCAGCACAATTTTCTACTCTAGTCAACTGTCTTTTGAAAAATATCATAGTCACTGTCAAATTTGTCAGGGTCAGCAATAACTCTGTTTTGCTAAATCCAGCATTTGTGTCTCAGTCCTTGTGCTTTTAGACCCACCAGCAGCACCAACTCAGGTGATGGTGCTCTTCGTCTCCTCCTTGAAGCGCTTTATTTGGCTTATAGGCTGCCTTGCTCGCCTGGTCTTCTTTCTACCTCACCTTGCTGTTTGCATTTCACTTTACCTTCCTGACATAACATTTAAGCTCTCTGTTCAGTCCTTGGACCTCTTTTTTCCTGTTTACATTCACTCCCTTGGTGATGTCCAGTTTTAGGACTTAAAATATGTTTATTCAGCAACTCTAGAGTCATATATCCAAAAATTAAACAGGTCCAAAACCAAGTTCTTGGTATACAACACCCCTCCCCCCAATCCTCACACAACACATGCTCCACCCATTGTCTTCCTTATCAAGTAAGGCCATCTCCATACTTAGCTCAGGCTCAAAACCTTGGGGTGAACCTTAATCGCTCTCCTCTCCCACTACATTAAATCCATCAGCAAATCCTGTCGCCTCTACCTCAACCATACACAGAATTTTATAATTTTTCATCTCTTTCACTGGTCACCATCACCCTCACTTTCTGTACTTGGCTTTCAGGAGACAATAACCTCCTAACTAATTTCTCTGCCTCCTTGATTCTACTGTATCCCTCACAGTCTATTCTTTGTATATATATATATATATATATATATATATATATATATATAATGTTAATGTTTATTATTTTTGAAAGAGAGAGAGAATGAACAGGGGAGGAGCAGAGAGACAGGGAGACAGAATCAGAAGCAGGCTCCAGGCTCTGAGCTGTCAGCACAGAGCCCAACACAGGGCTCGAACTCACAGACGGTGAGATCATGACCTGAGCTGAGGTCAGACGCTTAACCGACTGAGCCACCCAGGTGCCCTCCTCACAGTCTATTCTTAAAGCAGCCAAAATAATACCTTAAAAATGGAAGTCAGATGTCACGCCTCTGTTCAAAGCCTCATCTCCCACAGAGTATACACCAGTCCTCCCAAATGGCCCTATGCAATCAGGCTTCCTATTCTTTCCCTATCCCCTCTTATATCACCTTTCCTATCATTTTCTCTCTTGTTCTCTCAGCTGCAGCCCCAGTGGCCTCCAGGAGCATGACTCTTCTCCCCTCCCTCCTCCTGCCCCCTAGGATCTTTTCATTTATCATTCCTCTTCCTGTCAACACTTGTCTAGATTTCTACAGATTGTGCCCTCACCTCCCTTAAATCTTTTCCGAAATGATGCCTTTTCAAAGAGGCCTTCTCTGATGGCTCTTTTTAAAATTGCAATCTCACTTTTACTTCCTAACTCCTTCCCTGCTTTATTTTTATTCATTACACTCTTTGCCATCCTTGCATTTTAAAATTTTACTATTTTCTGATTCTTCCCTAGTCCATGAGATCAGGGATTTTTGTCTGTTTTGTTTACTGTCGAATCCCTAGTGTCTACAACAGTAGACAATATATAAATACTGACCAAATGAATCTCTTCACCTTTGTTCATGCTATCCTCTTCACTTGAAATCCCTGCTTTTTAAATTGTATAAATCTTTCAGAACCTGATGTTGGGGTCAGGCAAAGTAAAGAAAAAGCACAGAGAAAGAAGTATAGCTCCAAGACAGATAATAGCAAAGGAGCACAGCACACAGCTGTTTTAAAACAGTTTGAGTCTCCAGACCAGATAAAGTATATTCCTTGGGGCTGAAAGAACTTTCAGGTGTGTCTGAGAGCCAAGGCAACGAAAATCTGAGCAAGTATGGAAAAGACTAGAGGTTGGACAATGTATTTACTTTCAAAAAGAAGAAAAAGGATTCCTTAATCTAAAGAATAATATTTAAAAATAAGTTATTAAATGGAAAGTTTGTGAACAGTGGGGAAAAAATATGGAGATGCTTAGAGACCCAGAAGGATTTCAGTAAAAGTTAGCTCAAACCACCATGATTTCCTTTTTTGATAAGCTTTCTAAATTGGGAGGCTGGAAAATGGCCATGAACATAATATATCTAGATTTTAAGGAAGACTAACAAAATCTCCCACGATTTCATTATAGATAAAATGGTGAAATGCTGGCTACATCATTGTAGTGTTCAGTTTGTTCCCAATTAGTGGGAAAAAAACATTTCACAAGTAATGAGTAAAGACTTGATGAGTAAGGAAGGGTTAGACTTTGGTTTTGAACATTTCAATAGTTTTAAGTCACTCTGATGAAGCCAGAAGACCTAGCTATCCTGTATATCTTCCAGAGGAGGCTGGGAGGGATGATAAATGGAAAATAATGTCAAGATTCAAGATAATCTCATGGGTTCACTGTGGCTTTTAAGTGGTTTTTAAATGATGTATCAAACTAACTTAATAGAATAAACTCAACATAGATTTAGGTTCAAATAGGCTTTTCTATTAGTATCAAGGATAAAGGAAGATCTGAATTGGTTTTAGATGATTACTAGTTCAATATGAACAGTGGGATGTTTCCTCAACAGAAAGGCATACAAAATCTGGGCATGCTCTACTCAAAGTTGAGCATTTCTACTGTACCCTGCTCTAATCAGACGATATCTGACGTTGTGTGCCCAGTGGAAGCTGACCTAGATGTCAAGAGGTCTTTCTGCAAAACTCAACTTAGGAAGAGCTGAGAGGGAAAAAAAAAAAGTATTTCAGCCTGCAAAATAGAGTGACTGTAAAGATTTCCAAATTCCTCTAAACGACCACATACGATGCTCCAGGGTTGCGAGGCACGGTAAGCACAGAGCAGTTTACCAGTGTGATTCGTTACCCTGGTAGCCAGTGCGTACCCCAGGGCTCCAGGGCAGTTGGAGAGGGTCGGGCGCCTCGGCCAAAGGATATTCTGGAAGACTTGCCTAGGAGTGCCAGGGGCTCCCGCGCTCGCAGACGCGCCTAGAGGATGGCCGCGACCGAGGGGCAGGCCTCACCTCTCCAGGAGCCCCCCCCAACCCTCAAGGTTCGGCCCTCTGGCGGGGACTCCCGCGCCCAGCCCGGCGCTGGACACACCCAAGCGCCGCCTCCGCAGGGCGCGGCCGCGCGCTCCTTGAACTCGGACGTCGGGCCCCGGAGCCGCGCCCGCGCCGTAACCTTACCCGCCCGCGACACAGCCGGCCGCTGGGCGTGGCCTCGCCAGGCTCGGCGCGCGCCCCGGGGAGCCGGGACTCTGCCTGCCAACCGAGGGCGTCACGGGTGCGGACGCGCGGCCGGCCGCCACTCGCCCCGCCCCGGTTGCGGACCTCAGAGAGCCGGAGCCTCGCTTGCCCCACTTCGGACCCGCCCTGAGGAGCCCTTCATAGTTCCACAAGGTTTCTCAACTCTCCAGTTTCGAAAGGGCCTCCATAGTTCCCCACTGTTCCTGAGCCCCGGACCCTCTCAAAGGTCAAGACACCGCTTCCTAGCGAGCACCCCTCCATCCCAGTCTGTTTCCCCCAGCGCCCACGCCCCTTCACCTGTAGAAGGCCGTGTTAACCCTCTTTTCGCTAGGGAAGCCCAGCATCCCGCAGACCACGTGGCTGTTATGGGCGCTCCAGCCTTTGTCACACACTTGCGACCAGCCGTCGGGAAGCCTGACTTCGACCAGTCCCTCGGTCACTGGCAGAGGCCGCCTGCCCCTCCCCACGGCGGGCCGAAGTCGCACTTCTTCCACTTGCAGGTGCTGTTCTACCTGGGGAGGGGACCACAGGCAGAGGACGGAGTCTCAGTAGCGACTTTTATTTGTCCTGCCACCCTTAAGGAACCCTGATCAGCGCGCTTGCCATGAAGACAGTGGCGAGCAGGGGCTGACACAGGGCTGAGAGGCACTCCTGCTCTCTGTGGCGAGCTGACTTTCCTGCAACCACGGGAGTGGAAGGACATGTCCTGCTCTGAGAGGCGATTAAGGGTGCGGAGCAAACTGAGGAAGGAGCAGCCAAGGCGGCCCGGAGCACGAGGGAGAAGTTCACAGAGGAAGTGGCACTGAAGGAAGAAGTAGGAGAGAGTAAGAAGGGAAATGTTCCAGGAGAGCAGGAACCTCTGAGGAGAGGGAGAGCAAGGGATGTCCTGGGGACCAGGGATGAAGTTGGAGAGGCGCCTGCCAGGTTTAGTGACGTGAATGCTAATGTGAAAACAACCCTGGGCTTTAATATGCCTAGGAGCATTATCATTTGTCCCCCACCCCCTCAGCCTCACACCGACCCAAATGATCCCATGGGGCATATAGGATCCCCTACATTTTAGCATCCCCTCTAACCACATATAACCACCCCACAGCCCTCTCTGGCCATCCTGGGGTGTGTGTGTGTGTGTGTGTGTGTGTGTGTGTGTGTGTGTGTGTATGTGTGTACGAACTGCAGACCTCAATGACATTAGAATCCGAGAAGCCGGGGAGGCGCTGGTCCTTGCAGATGACTCCAGCATCCTCATCATGGGTACAGTCACTGTTCCCCCAGCCCCGGGAGGCACACTCGGTCACACTCTGCTCAGTCCCACTGCAGCTCAGGTTGTCCAGCCAGATGCGGCCTGTGGAGGGAGAGATGAGGGAATAGACAGGCTTGTGGAGGCAGGATGGAGGAGAAGGGTAAGTGGTGAGGATTTGGGGGAGAGTGACCATGAAGGCCTCACACCTGGCCTGATGATCCCGTTTTTCTGGTTAGATAATGGGATGTGAAAGAGGAGACCCTGGAAGGGAATAGGAAAGGGAGCACAGGATTGATGGAGGGTCAGTTGTGATGGGGGGGGGGGATACTCAAGAATTTGGTAGGGTGAATAAAAAACCAAGAGTCAACACTGAAATTCTCATCAGTCCTGACCTATTCAATGATAGCTACAATTAATCAAGTATGTGTTGTGTGTTAGGCACTCTGCCATGTATGTATATACATGATTATCCTTAGAACAGAGCTGCCAGAGGTGTTATCACCATTTTACATAAAGAAATTGGGGTGACCACACAGCCAATACATGGGGGCTTAAGGGTTTGAGCCATTTGTGAGACTTGGAAATCTAAGATCCTTTCCTCTTAGCTTCACTTTCTCCCATGCGTCTTCCCGGTCTGTGTTACTGCATTGCCCCCTTGTTTTCCTCTCTGCCTGGACCATCCTGAAATGAGTATTGCTGACTTCTCAGAGTTGGGATGGATTCAATTCCCCCCAGAGGCCATGGGATTCCACCCAATGTGACTGTCTGTCCCAACCAATGGCAGGGACCTATCATGCATACCCTGACAGGACTTTCCCAGCTTCTGCTGGGATACCTACTTCCTGCCCCACCAGGCCACTGAACCATCACAAAGTCCTTGTGACTCTCTGTGACTATCCCCCAAGATCTGATTCAGTCCTTCGATGCCATCCAGGCAGCTAAATGACTGTCAGATAAATGACTGTCCTCATATTTGGATACAACCTTCATGCAATTGCTACCCAAAGCTTTTAGTTTTCATACCAAACATCCCTGGTTTCTTCAGCTATTCCCTCTTGAAACTTGGCTTCCAGTCTTTCACATCTGGGCAGCTCTCCTCTGAAAGTATATCCATTTTCTACTCTCTCTTTTTTTTAAAAGTAGGCTCCATGCCCAGCATGGAGCCCAACACAGGGCTTGAACTCACGACCCTGAGAGCAAGACCTGAGCTGAGATTAAGAGTTGGGCACTTGACCAACTGAGCCACCCAAGAGCCCCTCTACTGTCACTCTTTAAATGTGGCAACTACAAGTGATGCTTTATTCCAGAAGTGGTCCAGCCAGTAGGAAGTGGAGGATTAGCTGCAGACTGCACCAGCTTCTGTCCATCAGTCCCATTGTGGGCTCCTACAATGTAAGCATCCTCAGGTCTCAGAATTCCTCCTAAGCGCCTACTAGCCACACTCATTCTTGTCTTAGAGTTTATACTTGTTCTTAGTTCCAGCTTGTTGGTTTCAGCTCTTGCCTATAATCTGATTTGGTCAGCTGCGGTATCTGTGATCCTTTCTGGCTTTGGGATATCCAGACATCATTTATCTGTTCTCAGCTTTCCATCAAACCAACTGTACTTTAACTGTACAGGGCTCACCTGTATCAGGGCTGTCCTTGCATGTAGCAAGGTAGAATCATACTTCTGCAGAAAAAAAGGAACTTAGAGATCATGTAGTCATTTTGCACCTAGGGCCTCTGAAGTTCAGAGAAGGCACTGACCAGCTTAAGGTCACACAGTTCTGGGAAGCAACTGTGTTAATTGGTTTGTCAGCCATGGGTTTACTTGACACTGGCTGTTTTTGGTGTCCTGGGTCCCTGTGCCTGTGCCATCCTGGTGTTTCCTCTCCCTGCATTTAGACAATACCTAGGCCATGCATGGAGCATTGCTTACCTGTTCCAGGGCCATATTTGGCACTGTGGGTCCAGCCCGTGGCCTCTGTGAAGCCCAGCTCTCGGCAGAGGACGTGGGCAGCCTGAAGCGTGAAGTCGTCATCGCAGATGGTGCCCCACTCGCCAGCTCTCTGTATCTCCACTCGGCCCTCAAAGGGCTTCCTGGGGAAGCCGGCCAGCCGGAACCGCAGCCCCTGGCTCCCAGCCCTCTTCTCGGGGGCCGTGGATGGGGATGGAGATCCCAGGCATGAGCTGCACAGCAGACAGAGCAGCAGCCCCCATGGGCTCCGCTGCCAGATACTGACAGGTCGCATGGCAGGGAAGGCCTGGGTGCCCCAGAGAGAGAGTGTGTAAGAGAAATCACAGATGAAGTCAGGCCTGGGTTCCAGAGAGAGGTCGTGAGAGGAAGAGAGACACTGAATAAGGACAGAGACAGAGATGGTGGGAGAGAAAGACAGGGACCCATGGACTAAGTGAGAAAGAAACAAACTAAACAAGAGCAGAAACATGGTGAGAGAGGTGCAGACTAGGGAGGGAGGTGAGAGACAGAGACCCAGAGATAGGCTCTCCCTCCCTTTTGTAAAGAGTAAAACTGTCCCCATCAGTTGTTCTGTCTCACAACGTCCTTTCCTAGTTCTGTCATTGGCACCTCCATCACCCCCACCCATTGGTCTAAGAGACCCAGAGATCAAAAGATAGTGATTAGAGACCAAGGGCAGAGAATGGTCCAGAGACAGAGATAAGACTGAGCAAGAGGGAGACCCAGACAGGATGTAAGAGGAAGGAAGCTGTGGGAACAAAGCGGGAGCAAACAGAAAGAGACAGCAGAGAGAGACAATGTGGAAGATGGATAGAAGGTGATTGTGAGAGAGCCAAGTACACAGAGCAATGGACAGACATGGGCAACAGGTGAGGAGAGGGACTGGCAGGAGCCAACGAGGGGCAAGGGGCGGCGGGAAGGACCCAGATGATTCCATTCAGCCATTCGGACAGAGGACAGACAGCTACTGATTGTGGAGAGAAGCAGGCAAGGGGGGTTAGGAGACCCTCAGATCTTAGTTAGGTTTCTGAATGGGAGCCAAGCCCAGAGTCCTGTCTGGGCAGATCCCAAGGCAGAGAGGGCAGAGACCAGAACACATGGAGAACCCCCTGCACAGCCTACCCAGCACACAGGCTCTCACATGCCCTGCAGGTTCAAGGGGCCCAGGAGGGCCAGGCCTCAAGCTGGGAGGGGTGTGGGGTGGGGTTGTCCAGACCTCCTGCCAACACTGCCATGGCTGTCACTGGGCAACGGGAGCCCAGGGCGCCAATCGGCTCCTCAGCCAAGGCCTTTCCTCTGTCTGGGGCTGAGAACAGCCCCTCTCCAGCAAGAGGCCCCCCGAACATGCTTTCCCCCCACTCAGACAAACAACACAACAGGAAAGCTTTGTTCTGGGGACATTCTGGCTTGGGGGCCCAGGGGTAGGGCCTCACAGAGGAGCCCCCAGCCTTAGGGCCCTCGCGGCTGCCCTATTTGGAACATCCTGCAGCCCCCCACCCGCCAAATATCTGCCTCCTCTCTCCACTCTCCTTGTGTCTCACTCTTCTTTAACAGTGATAAAACCCTCAGTGGGTTGGGTTCCCCTCGACCCTAACCCGCATCACCCCTTTTCGTGGTCCCTCCACCATCCTCCCATCCGAAACGCTCCTTCCTCCCGCGGCGGCGTGACTCCCCCTACCTTGGCTGAGCGGGGACCTAGGGGCTGGGAGAAGAGTCCAGGTCCTGGAGATCAGTCCTAGGACTTCCCCAAAAAAGTGCTCGGCCAGGGGAGACTGGACCCCCCCCTCTTTCCCCCCTCTCCTTTCGTCCCTCCCATGTCCCCTTGAGCCCTCCCACATTCCGCCCTCTCCCTCGATTCCTCCCAGGCCAGTTCCCTCCTCTTCTCCTTTTGGTCCTCCCCTCCCCCGTGGAGCTGGCCGCAGCCGCTCCACCTCCCTCCGCCCCCCACCGCCGACCCTCCCGGCCTGCTCAATGAAGCTTTCTTTTCCCGCGGGTTGGAGGCCGGGCAGCTGCGGTCAGTGAGCTAGACACGCAAAAGGCCATGGGGCCGCGGACCGGCCCGAACGGCGGCCCCTGGGGCGGCGGGAGTCCGCGGCTCAGCTCCGGGCTCTGGGAAGCCTTCCAGTCCCCAGCCCCCATCCTTCCCCCAACTCCCGGGCTCCGCGGAGTGTAAACAGCCCGACTCCAGCCGGGCTGGGGGCGGGTCCGGTCAGGGGAACCGAGGCTATGAAAGCCCACATAGTCCCTCCGGTGCCCCAGAACGCCCACTGGCGTTTTCGGAGTGACGTCACGGCCTTCACTCTGACGTCACGTTGAGCATACGACGTCGTACACAACCCCTAAGCCCAGGCGCGCCAGAGCCCTCTGGTCGAAACTGCGAGCTTTCTTTTGGTGAAGCCACTTGTGCGCGTCCCAGGACTGTGGGCAGGGGCCTAAGAATGGTGCACCGCCAACTTATCTGGGGACCCCCTCCCTTTTCTTCCTGCTCCTCTCCTGGCTCCCCCTGAGCGGTCCGCGAAGGCCGGGGGAGGGGCGGGAACGCCTCCGGAGGCCCGGCCCCGCCCCCGCCCCGCCTCTAGCCCGCAGGGCCAGGAAGCGCGGAAGGAACCGCCGGGGGCCATGGACGGGGCTGTGATGGAAGGGCCGCTCTTTTTGCAAAGTCAGCGTTTCGGTACCAAGGTAGTCGGGGCAGGGGTTGCCGAGCCCCATCATACCTAGGGGTGGGCTGGAGACCCCAGAGAGAGAGAGAGAGAGGGAGGGGGCGGCAGCGGGTTGGATGGAGCGCCGGCCGGGAGTTGTAGAGCCCTATGACGTTCCCGCGAAGTTGATTTCACACTGCGGAGAAGCGGTGGCCGGCCTCGGGGTTCGCGCTTTCTGGTCCTGGGGAGACGGAGGGGCATCCTTCTCGGGAAACTTCGCCGTTCGTAGGGAAGATTTGGAGCCGAAATCGGCCCGCGCCGGTTCTCTCCTTTCCCGTCGGGGCGCAGACAGCCGGTGCTCGCCCGCTCCCTCCCCAGCGTCTCTCGCTCTCTCTCCCCAGAGATGGAGGAAGACCTGGGCCGTGCTCTATCCTGCCAGTCCCCACGGCGTAGCGCGGCTCGAGTTCTTTGACCACAAGGGGTCGGGCGCTGGAGGGGGCCGAGGGGGCTCGCGCCGCCTGGACTGCAAGGTGATCCGTCTGGCAGAGTGTGTGAGCGTGGCCCCCGTGGCTGTGGAGAGCCCCCCTGAGCCCGGCGCTTCAGCTTTCCGCCTGGACACTGCGCAGCGCTCCCACCTGCTGGCGGCCGACGCGCCGTCCAGCGCCGCCTGGGTGCAAACGCTGTGCCGAAACGCCTTTCCGGTGAGGGGGCCGGGGCGAAATGCACCGGGGCCAAGAAGCGACGCGGGGTGGGGGCAGTTACAGCAGTAAAGGGCCTGAGCTGGCTCAGACCCTGGGAACAGCGTGGAGGGAATTGCGGGGTCCTCCATACTGTTCTTCTCTTTACTCCAGAAAGGCAGTTGGGCTCTGGCGCCTGCTGAGAACCCACCCAAGCTTTCTGCCTTGGAGATGCTGGAGAACTCGCTGTATAGCCCCACCTGGGAAGGTAGACGGCTGAGAGGCCCTGGCAGGGATGGGGGGGTGGGGTGGGGAAGGAAGGGTGTCCTTGGGAAGGGAGTGATTAAATGGTCAGGGGGCCATGGGGAAGTAGGAAGCTCCTGAAACTGGTTTCCAAGTGAGTGCTTGGGCAACCTGTTCCTGCTTCCCCAGCCCCCTCACTCACCTGTGCGGCCAGGTGCCAGTCTAATTGTGTATTCCTTCCAGGATCCCAGTTCTGGGTAACTGTACAGAGGACTGAAGCCGCTGAGCGCTGTGGCCTGCATGGCTCCTATGTGCTGAGGGTGGAGGCTGAGAAGCTGACTCTCCTGACCATAGGGGCCCAGGGTCAGATACTGGAGCCACTCCTTTCCTGGCCTTATACTCTGTTGCGCCGCTATGGCCGGGACAAGGTGCGGGGTCTGTTGTGGCGCACTGACTTCCTAGGTGGGGCTAGCTGTGGGGTTGGTGGGGTGGGGCAGGACAGGAAGGTGGGAAGCCCTGTCCTCAGGATAAACCTTCCTTGCCTAGCCCATGACCCTCCCTTCCTCCCCAGGTAGTCTTTTCTTTGTGGATCCCCTAACTAGGTTGGGCCCTGTGACTCATCTCTCATGGCTCCTGGTAATGTGTTTCCCTCTACACTTTCTTCAGGTCATGTTCTCTTTTGAGGCTGGCCGCCGCTGCCCTTCAGGCCCTGGAACCTTCACCTTCCAGACAGCACAGGGGAATGATATCTTTCAGGCGGTTGAAACTGCTATTCACCGGCAGAAGGTCCAGGGAAAGGATGGTCAAGGGCAGGACAGTCTCAGAGCCGATTCCCATGAAGGAGAAGCGGCAGAAGGGAAGTTGGTGTCCCTCCCTGGCGCTCAGGAACTCCCGGGCACTCCTCCGGCCCTGTATGCTGAACCCTTAGACTCACTGCGCATTCCTTCAGGCCCTTCCCAGGATTCCCTATACTCAGACCCCCTGGACAGCACCCCTGCTCGGGCAGGGGAGGCGGCACAGTTAAAGAAACCTCTTTACTGGGACTTGTACCAGCATGTGCAGCAGCAGTTGCTGAAGGCCAAGCTGACGGACCCCAAAGAGGACCCCATCTATGATGAACCTGAGGGCCTGGCCCCAGCTGCTCTCCGGGGCCTTTATGATTTGCCTCAGGAGCCCAAGGATGCATGGTGGTGCCAGGCTCGAGTGAAGGAGGAGGGCTACGAGCTCCCCTATAACCCTGCCACTGATGACTATGAAGTGCCACCGCCTCCTCGGAGCACAAAGCCCCTCCTGGCTCCCAAGCCCCGGGGCCGGCCCTTCCCTGAGCCTGGAGTTGCAGCTGGTGGCGGTGGCAGTGGCGGTGGCGGTGGCAGAGGCCACAGTTCAGACACTGTCCTGTACAGCCAGGTCCAAAAGAGCGGTGGTACCCCAGGGAGCTGGGACTGTGGGCTGTCCAGGGCAGGGGCTGAAGGGACCAAGGCCAAGGCAGAGAGCTCCACATGAGAGGGCGAAACTGGGGACACTGTGGGAGGACCACGGGAAGGTGGCACTGGGGATCAAAGATACTTGTTAGGACCTGCAGGAACCACAGGGCCGGAAGGTCCTGTGTGAGCCAGTCCAGGGCACCAGGGGGACCAGGGGAGTCAAGGGGAGGATGATCAATCTCAAGAAGTCCTGAAAGTGGGACAGGTGGCAGGGGTGAGGGATAGGACTTGGGAGAGACCGGCACCCCTAAGTCATCCTCCCCAAAGGAATGGACAGCGCTGGACCAGGTCTATGAAGAGGGGTGCTTGCTCTGAGTTGGTGCAGTCAAAGGGGCCTACATGGAGGCTACAGGGAGCTGCTGAACTGTGCCTGGATCCTGACCCCTGCCTTGTTCTTTGCCAGAGACATAGATTTTAAAAAGTTTATTCTCATTAAAGTCAGTTTGGGTTTAAGAGGTCTATGTGTGTGAATAGTCACAGAGATGCCATGGTGGCAGGGGTGCTGGGTGGGTGTGGAGGGGGTCAGGAGAATCCACAGAAGGAGGATGGGGTCGCAGGTGAGTGGAGCAGTGTGGTGGTTGAGAGCCTGGGTGGTCCAGTTGGGCCCACGTGGGCTTGAGCCTGTCTCTGTGATACTGAGCAAGTCATATAACATCTATAACCCTCAGTTTTCCTCAGTGACCCCCTGTAAAATGGGAAAACCCAATAACAGACTCTACTTCACAGGGTTGTTTGTGTGAAAGGAGTTAAATTTCTCAAGTACTTAGTGTGACCTGAATCACAGATTAATCATTTTATAAATGGTAGTTATTCTGTAGGTGGAAAAGGCCAACGGAAAGGTGGACAGGAGTGCCTGGGTGCCTCAGTCAGTTAGGCGTCCGACTCTTGGTTTCAGCTCAGGTCATGATCTCACATTAACGAGATCAAATCCTACGTTGGGCTCTGCGCTGACAGTGCTGACCCTGCTTGGGATTCTCTCTTTTTCTCTCTCTCAAAATAAAAAAGAAAAGAAAAAGAAAAAGAAAAGGAAAAGGAAAAGGAAAAGAAAGAAAAAGAAAAAGAAAGAAAAAGAAAAAGAAAAAAAAGAAAAAGAAAAAAGAAAAGAAAGAAAAGAAAAAAGAAAAGTGGACAGGCTTGGGGAGAGAGAAATAGGAAGGAAACAGGCCTTTTCCACACCGTTTTCCCCTTCTCTTCTCAGCTATAGGACACCTCCTGCCCCCCCACCCCCCACTCTGCCTGTAGGTATCAGCACCAACCGCTTTTCTGTCTGAGGGCTGAAGGAAACCACAGTGTGGTGGGTGTAGCGGGAAGAATGCAGCCTTTGGAATGAGGCTTCGATTTCAATCCTACTTCTTTTCATGAGCTCTAAAAACCTTGTACTTGTCTCCTGATGTCCAGTTTCCCGAAGGTGACCTGACCTTGTCTACCTGTTTACCAGGAACTACAAGGAGAAATTTGGGCTGGGAATGCTCCTAACAATGGTAGAGACTTACTGGGTATTTAATCTGATACTGTGCTAACAGTATCAAATAATCCAAAAGAAAATGAGTTCCTGCTTGGAGAAGGAAAAAGTTCAGGTGTGTCTCTTCCAGGACTAAGCAGTGGGGCGGCAGCAGTTCTGAAGACTCAGGAGGGAAAGGCTCTGTTTCCCAGTCGCCTGGAGCTCACAGAGGCTCAGGTGGAGCAAAGGCCATTCACTGTATGAGCCTTAGTGTGGATGTGGTTGAACAGGGCCGCCAGGCTCTGGTGCTGGTGACTTAGGGCCCAGAGGGATACTCCTCCCCTTTCTGCTCCTCCACTTCTTCCTCCTTGGAAGGCCAGAAGAAAACTTCTGAGGAAGGCTTGCTGGCTGCTGGCATCTTGGGGGCTCTGCCAGGGGTTGGAGTCATAGGCAGGGGGGCCACTGTGGCTCGAACTCGGTTTGTCTGCAACTGCCCAGCCTACAAAGAAAGCAGAGAGTTCTCTGAGGCCCAGACATGGCTCCCCATCTCCTGTCCTGTTCCTTGTTGGGCCTCCTATCCTAACTCCTTCACGTGTCCCATCCCTTAAGTGACAGCCTCAAAGTCGAGGGCGGTGGAGTCCCCTGGGCTTGTCTCCACAGTGCCGGTCTCCTGGCTGAGTGTTCCTTCTCTGTTAGCTTGTCCATCAGCTAACTTGTGGTGGGCTCAGCTCCCATCTTTAGATTGACTGTAGTTTGGAAAGATCTTTCTTTTGTAACTTCAGCTAAGGCAAAGCAGGAGTTCCTAAAGGTTCTGTTACTAAGAAATTAGGAAAAGATTAAGAATTTATATTCTATACAAACACTGTAGAATATAAATTTCATAAAAAATAACTCCACCCTCAATTACTCTTCTCTCTGTAACCCTTGTTGAGAAAGCCTGGACTCCAATGTACTAAGCTTGGTCAGCCTCCTTTTCCTCATCTGTACAGTGAACATAACACTTACCTTGCAGGGATGCTGTAGGGATTAAACGAGAAAGATATTTGTGAGAGCACTGGTCACAAAACCTGGCAAATGGCTGGTGTTCAGTACATGCTAATTTCCTTTCCTTTGGATATTTCTTTTTCCACCTTCAATTCAGCCTTTTCTTTAAACAGAACCTGTGCTCTCAGTACTGCCAATTTGCTTAGTGGGACAATGGTCTGCTACATGACTAATGGATTATCACAAGTGCACAGTGAAGATGCCTAAACATCACCATATGTAAGTGCCCAGGCAGAAAACCCTCCCTACCGGACAGGGGTTGTAATTTCCTTGGTCTAGGGCAAAGGGCTGTTCTTTTTCTCCTTCCCTGGTTGGCCTGGTTTTCCCCTCCACCAGGGGAGGGGGCTGCTCCCTGGGATGGGGGGAGCCAGGGACAGGGGAGGAGGTCTCTCTTGGATTCTGGGCATAAAGGAGGGAGTAGGGAGGGAGCTGTACCTTTCTCAGGGCCCGGCTTTCCAAGCTTGGCTGGATCCGGCCCTGAAGCTTGGTCAAGGTGTTGCTCAGGTGTGAGTACAGGTGGCTCCAAGCCTGCAAGGGGTTGTAGGTGGGCTCTAGCTCCAGGCTGTCCAGCACCCTCTGTGGAAGAGAGAACAGAAGACTCACCCAGGGAGCTTGAGGTCACAGAACACAGTAAGAGACCTTGGACTGTGAGAGACTGGAGGATGTGTGAAGACCCGGGGCTTGGCTCAAGACTGAAGTAGATGAGGGTCTCTGCTGGGTGTTCCGGCCCCCAGGTCTGAGTGTCTGTGATGTAAGTGTCAGGTAAGAGTGCAACAAGTAGGTATAGCCGTGAGTGGCTAGGGACACCAAATACTCTGGCTCTGAGAAGCGTGTCATGGGATTCTGAGAGGGGCTGAAGTGCTGGAAGGGTCACAAGGGATCCAGTGTGCGGGCTGTGAGAGAGGGTGTGACTGAGGCCTGGGGCTGCTCACAGTCTGCAGGGGCAGTACATGGAGTTCTTCGCCTGCTAGGTGAGCAGAGCCGGAGCCGGAGGGCACACAAGCACAGCATTCCTGAGCAGTCAGGTTTTCCGGCCACAACATCCTGTGCCAGGAACCACTGGCTCTGAAGTGAGACACTGAGCGAGCCACAGCCACTCGTGCCCACCTCTTTTTGCATCCCGGTGGCCGCCAAGGCAAGAACACAATCCCAAGCTCTGTCCTCTCTGCACGTAAGCCAGTGATCCAGCAGCAATGTGGCTCCAGTTCTCCCTGCCCAGAGCCCTTCCTCCTGCCCCCAGCCAGAGGAGGCTGGCAGAGGAAATCCAGAATCCAGATCCAAGGAAGACAGGAGAAGGGGGGAGAAGGGGGGGAAAGGGAAAGATGGGGGAGGGGAGGAGGGGGAAAACGGTGGCAGTGCAGTTCTCTCCATTGCATGGGAGTCTCATTTTGAAGCCCTTCCTATCCTGAATGCCTGCATTGACTGCCTTTTCCCCTTTTCCTCAACAAACAGATACACACGCACAAAGCAGAGAAAGACACCACCACACAGACACACATCACATTACCTCCTTCCACCTGGCCTCAGTTCCTACCTTCGCTTTCTTCTCTCACCCTCCACCACCTTCTTGGAACAACCACTCCTCCCTCTGCTCCCCAGTCCTTTCTCCCACAGGCTAATTCCTCTCCCGTATCCTTTTCTCCAGCTCCCAACTCTTCTCTCCCTTCTGTCTGCCCCATGAGATCTGAGCTTCACTTGCCTCCACAGTCTTAAGGCTGACGTCAGTTGGGTCCTCAGGCAGTGGGGGGAAGGGGCTGGGCAGCAACAGTTCCCTAGTGGCCACTGCCTTCACCAGCAGAGTGGGGGAGCGTGATGGCACAATCACATAGAAAGTGCTGGCAGGCGTTCTCAGGCTGTGTCCTCCACTCAGGGGCTCCCCTTTGGCCAACAGCAGCCATTCTCTTTTCTGAAACAAGAGCATATATAAATGCTGGTTCACCTTCAGTCTTTGGCATGTTTTGAAGATCTATCTCAATCAAGGCTTCCCCAAGTTTCTCTGGGGGTGTCAGGGAGGACTGAACCATTTTTCTTTGGTCCTGGGAGACAGGGACTTCCTAACTGAGTTGCCCCAAGGGAGTGCTCTTCCTCCCTGGTTGGAGTTGTACACAGAACGGTTCACAATGCAGAGACAAGACAGGCCCTTTCTTGTTATTTTTTAAATGTTTACTTATTTTGAGACAGAGAGAGAGAGAGAGAGAGAGAGAGAGAGAGAGAGGAAGCAGGGGGAGGGGCAGAGCAAGAGGGAGAGAGAGTCCCAAGCAGGCTCTGTGCCGACACTGGGCTCAAACCCATAAACCCACAAACTGTGAGATCATGAACTGAAATCAAGAGTTAGGCGCTAAACCAACTGAGCCACCCAGGCGCCCCAAGAGATGCCCTTTAACCTGAAGTAGGTGTTCACCCTGGAGATGGCTAATGTATTACTCAATGGTAAATGTAGAATTTTAAGAATTACAATTCTTTTTTTAGGGGCGCCTGGGTGGCTTAGTTGGTTGAGTGTCCGACTTTGGGTCAGGTCATGATCTCATGGTTCGTGAGTTCGAGCTCCGCATCAGGCTCTGTGTTGACAGCTTGGAGCCTGCTTCGGATTCTGTGTCTCCCTCTCTCTCTGCCCCTCCCCTGCTAGTGCTCTGTCTTCCTGACTCTCAAAAATAAAATAAACATTAAAAAAAACTTTTTAAAAAAAAAATTTTTTTTTCAATGTTTATTTATTTTTGGGACAGAGAGAGACACAGCATGAACGGGGGAGGGGCAGAGAGAGAGGGAGACACAGAATCGGGAACAGGTTCCAGGCTCTGGGCCATCAGCCCAGAGCCTGACGCGGGGCTCGAACTCACGGACCGCGAGATCGTGACCTGGCTGAAGTCGGACGCTTAACCGACTGCGCCACCCAGGCGCCCCTAAAAAAAAACTTAAAAAAAAATATTTCTGAGAGGGAGAGGGAGAAAGAGAGAGAGAAAGAGAGAGCGAGAGAGAGTGAGAGAGAGAATGACCAGTGGAGGGGCAGAGAGAGGGGGACAGAGGATCCAAAGCGGGACTCTGCACTGACAGCAGCCAGCCCAATGCAGGGCTCAAACCCATGAACCCACGAGAGCATAACCTGAGCTGAAGTTGGATACTCAACCAACGGAGCCACTTGGGCGCGCCAAGAATTACAATTCTTAAAAACAGTCTTGAAATACCGACTTGTGTGGGCTGTTGTGAAAATTCAGGTCTTGTTTAGAGGGTGACAAAATGTGCTTGTGCTGCATGACTGAGATCAGAGTGGGCTGGTTAGGGAATATCTGTAGAATACCCAGAAAGGGTTTAAGAAGGTGATCAAAGTCACCTGCCAAAGCAAGAGGAGGAGGAGACAGCAGGGAGAGAAAAGTTTCGGTACAAAGAGGCCAGTGGGTGCAGGATCCTTGAGATCAACACAGCTAGTCACAGGACAAAAAGAAGGGTCAGAATTCCAGGGGCAGTGACTCTGAGTGAAAGGTTCTGCAGAACAGAGGGGGTGACACTTTGCTGTGTGCCATGGGTCAGGAGAAGAGACACACAGACCTATTAGCAGATTTTCTAGGTGTGCCCTTTTAAATCAGGCATGGGAATAAGGCAATTTTCTTTGGTAGTTTTTCAAGGAAAACCACAAAACTCTTAAGAAATGTGGAGTCAGACTGTTACGATCATCTGCAAATTGTGCCCTCTTGCTTGAGGTGATCAGCACTTCCACCTGGCACAAACATAACAGCCTCTCTGCTACAGAAGATGAAAGCAAGCACATTAGCTCCACCCACTCTAACTGATACAAAAAGTTGGAAGAATATGAGAGGAAAGGCAAACAGCGGGGAAAGATTTTAAGGGGATTGAGGAGTATCAGTGTCTTGTGGAAGACAAGTGGAAAGTGACACAGTGAAGCACAAAAAACCCTGCTGTAGCATTAGAGTTACACCCTAGGGGGAATGTGCTGGGGTGGAGGTGGTGCAGAAGTTTCCAGACACTTAAAAGCAGTGTCATCATTTTGTGCACCACAGAACTGTGAGGAGATCTGGTAGGCTGGGAAGGTGGTAGGTACCTTTAGAAGTTTATGCTTTCATAACATTTTGCTCATATCTGGGGTGTCTGGGTGGCTCAGTCAGTTAAGCGTCCAACTTCAGCTCAGGTCATGATCTCAACGGTTTGTGAGTTTGAGCCTCAAGTTGGGCTCTGTGCTGACACTCAGAGCCTGGAATCCTCTTCAGATTCTGTGTCTCCCTCTCCCTCTGCTCCTATTATTTTAGTCTATTTTTTATGCTGGTTCATGCATTTGTGAACTAGTTTGTTTATTTATTAAGAATGCGTTGGGTGGCTGTTACGTCCGAAGCACTAGGCATGAATATGTAGAAATTCATTAGACATGTTTCTTGCCCTTTGAGAGTTTATATATAGTAAAGGGAAGGTTTGTAAATTAACGTTTGTCCAGTACTTAGGATGACCACCTGTTCTGGTTTGCCCATTTAGCAATGAAAGCCCTACATCTCAGAAAACCCCCCAATGCTGGGCAAACTGGTGTGGTTGGTCACCCTTCCACGATTCCACAGACAGTAGAGTATCTTTCCACTGTGGCAAGTCACTGGGGGCTAAAACTATGGCATTGTAACATGTAACATTTCTTGAACTTTTTTTTTTTTTTTTTTTTTTTAGGCAATGTGACATTTCTTACACCTCAGTGTTATGGGACAAATTCATGACTGCTACACTGTGGGATTACTGGGAAACCCCGAGGGGCACCTGTGTGGCTCAGTTGGTTGAGCATCCAACTTTGGCTCAGGTCATGATCTCATGGCTCTTGAGTTCAAGTCCCACATCGGGCTCTGTGCTGACAGCTCAGAACCTGGAGCCTGCTTCGGATTCTGTGTCTCTCTCTTTCTCTGTCCCTCCCCTGCTCATACTTTGTCTTTCAAAAATAAATAAACATTAAGAAATTAAACAAAAAAGGAACTTAAAAAATTTTTTTAAATGTTTTTATTTATTTTTCACAGAGAGAGAGACAAAGCATGAGTGGGGGAGGGACAGAGAGAGAGGGAGACACAGAATCCCAAGCAGGCTCCAGGCTCTGAGCTGTCAGCACAGAGCCCAACATGGGGCTCGAACTCACAGACCGCGAGATCATTACCTGAGCCAAAGTCAGACGCTCAACCGACTGAGCCACCCAGGCACTCCCAAAAAAGGAACTTTGAATGCTGCACACAAAAAATTATGATCCTTAAAATTTGAGCCTATTGATTTTGAGACAACAGCTAAGATTCTATTATAGAACTGGTATACAGAATTGACTGAGGTCTCTCAAAAGTAACTCCTTTTTTAAAAAGTTATTTATTTTTGAGAGATAGAGCACAAGCATGAGAGTGTCAGAGAGACAGGGAGACAGAGAATCCCAACCAGGCTCCACGCTGTCAGTTCAGAGCCTCACATGGGGCTCAAACTCATGAACGATGAGATTATGATCTGAGCTGAAATCAAGAGTAGGACCCTTAACCAACTGAGCCGCCCAAGTACCCCTCAAAAGTAACTCCTGATGTGTGGGCTTTCAGAGGACTAGGAAGAGATTGAGTTGAAAGGATTTTGCAGACTGCTTTAAAACTTCTGGGCTGATTTAAAGAGAGGTTAGAGTAAGGCTCTGGAAGGAAGAGAAGCAAATGCACTTACTAGAGTTTGATAAAGATATTACTTCATCTGTAATTCTCAGGAGCATTTGGGGGTAAAGTGAGAGATAGGAAAGTTGAACTTTAAGATCCTTATTTTGGACTCTGAATTTCTAACCTCTTCCTGGACAGTAGTTAATGGCAGTGGAGATCTAAAGTCTAGGACCCAAGCTTGAACATGTTACCCAGGTAATGGGTTGACTTGTAGGTACAGGCAGCTGTACCTGTGATGGAAATGGTTAACTGCCATGGCAGGTAGGCAAAGTTGAGAAAAGACAAGAGCATGTCCCAGAAGAGTAGTTTTTGGGGTCCTCAAATTGAACAATGCTTAATGACTACAGATGACAATAGGCTTTTTCTAATTCTATTTTTTTAAGATTTTATTTTTTAAGTAATCTCTATACCCAACATGGGGCTCAAATTTACAACCCCAAGACCAAGAATCTCATGCTCTACCGACTGAGCCAGCCCAGTGCCCCTTTGCAAATTTCCAAAGAAAGGAGAATGAGTTAGATGGTGAATTTATCAGAAGACAGGTAAAAATGTATCTGCATTTATGATACGTTTGCTACAGAAGGTGCTAGGGAGCTTAGATTTTAGGAGGTGGGGACTGATTCTGTTTAGAACAGGTATGGACGGGGCAGAGTGGAAGGGCATGCCATGCTCCAAACTCATTCTTCCCCACCTCTGCCCTAACTTCTAATTTCTAAGGCTGTGAAGGAAAGCATAGCCACTGCTGGTTGACTGGCCACTACTCCCTCATCCCACTCCCTTCTCCCTACACATTTTTCAGTCTTTCAGTGATTGGTCTGGGGTGACATGTGACCTTGATTTAAATAATGAGACAAGCAGAAGTTGCTGTGTGGGTCTTCTGGGAAAGCTTCCTAATATGTTGGCAGGCTTTTGCCTCTTTACCCTATTCCTTCTTTCTCCCTGGAATAGGATTGGTCTTAAGGTGTAATAGCCACATGAGGAATAGGCATAAGGATGAAGTACATTTGCCATGGATGCTGCAGTGGAAAAATGCAAAGATCCTGGTCCATGATGGTATCATTGATTAACTGTATTGGTTTCAGAATTGTCTGTCTCCATTACTTCTTGTTATATCAGAAAAATAAACTCTTAATTACCCAAGTTAGAGTTGGATTCGATTTCTGTTAGCTGCAGCCAAAGGGATCCTTTACAGATAGCAAAGGAAAGGAAGAGGATGTGGCTAACGAGGAGACAGAAGTAGAAGGGACAAGTTTAATGACACGGTTGTAGGCCTTGCCAGAAGGGCAGATGGGGATTTATTATAGCAGGTAAAAGCTTTAATTCTGCTAAACTAGCATTTCCTTGGTCTGCCATCAATATGATGTCCTGGGACCAAATTAAGCAATTAAAGTTTTTGGGAAGTCCAATGTTATACATGGATTTTTGACTGCAAGGGAACTGGGCACCCCTAACCCCCTGCATTGTTCAAGGATCAACTGTATATACCACATGGGGTTTATTCCAGGAATGCAAGGTTGGTTTAATACCTAAAAATCAAACAATGTAATACACCATGTTTCTAGAATAAAGGATAAAAACTACACAATCATCTCAAAAGATGCAGAAAAAGCATTTGATAAAATCCAAAACCCTTTCAGGAACAAATTAGAAACAGAGTAGAACTTAACCTGGCAAACGGCTCTACAAAAATCCCACAACTAACATCATAAGTAGTGCTGAAAGACTGGATGCTTTGTCCCTAAGGTCAGGAACAAGACAAAGGTATCTGCTCTTGCCACTTCTATTCAACATTGTATTGGAGATATATTGAAGACCAGAGGGCCATTTCCCACATTTTCCAGACTATTAGGGCTCTGGGATTCTGAGTATAAATGAGGGAGAGGCTCATAAAGACACTAGGTGTGTCAACATCCTAGTTCTTAGGGATTAGTATTTTCTAAATTTGGTTTAGAAAAATACAATAATATGACATTTCTCACATCAGAATGCTAAGGTACAACTTCATCCCCCTTATCACTGCTGTGAAGGTCAAGATAGATGTGACAACAGGTACATGGGTGGGTAGGGGACAAAAAAGATGAGTGAGGGCAGGCTGTGGTGGGGGGCAGAAATAGCTTCCTAGTGAAGGTATTTAAGCAGAATCTGGAAAAAATGGGTAGATATTTGTCAGGTGGATAGAGGCAAAAGGAGAGAGCAGCATGAAAAAGGGTATGGGAAGTGTGGAACAGTTTAGCATATTTGGGGGAACACTTAGTAATTTATTAGTGTGGCTGGAGTAAAGGATGGAAGGGGCATGGTGAAACATGAAGCAAAAAAAAAATTAGACAAGGCTGGGTCATGAGAAGCCCACTGATCCCATGCTAGCTGCTGTCTGTTCTATCATCTGTTTCCCCTGTCTGTGTCCCCTCTCTAACTTCATTCTGATTTTTTTTTTAAATGGTTGCTGACCTGCTATCACCCCACTCTCAGCTTGGATTCTTGTTCTTGACTCTTTGCCTAATGTAACCAAGGACTTTCCATATCCCCACCCATTTACAGCCCAACCAGGTCATTGCCTGTGTACTTAGACTCCTGCTAGACACATCCTGGCTTGAATTCTGTCACTTCTGTGGCCAATTAGGGCAGACAGGGCCTGTAAAGCTCTGGAATGTGTCTCCAGAGACTCTGACATTTTAAGTAGGAAACTGAAAGACCTAGGTGGTATTTTCATTTCTTTTTCTAGTTCATACAGACATGACTTTGTAAGAGAAATGAGGATGTGGAAAGTGAGTCATTAGCTACATAACTGGGACTACATAGTAGGATTTGGTAACTGAAATTATGTTTTCCTGGGGATGGATAGATTCATCTCATAAATATTTGGAAAAAATTATATATATATATATATATATATATATACATATATATATATATATTCCCTACCATATTCCACAAAGCAGTTATGCCAGTTTAGAAACATGCAACAGTACAAAAATATAAATAAGGGATTGGGCAAAGGAAAAATAAGGGTAGGGCAATTACAGAGCCAAGATTAGGTAAGCTCAGAGAAATGCAAACCACCCACTTTTGCTAGAAGGGAGGCCCACAGCTTTTCCTGATAAAAGTGTTCGAGAAGCTATCTTAAGGATCCTTATTGAATGAGTGTATTTGACAGAACTCCTGCAGTTAATATGATAATGAATTTCATATGGCTATAGAGTGGTTAAGAGTTTGGGTCCTGGAGTCAACCTTTCTGGATTTCATCCTGGCTCTACCATTTACTAGTTGTGTAATCTTGGAAAACTACTTTAACCTCTGTGGGCCTCAATTTCTTCATTTGTAAAATACAGATTATAATTCCTCAAAGGATGATTATGGAGATTATATAAATTAGTATTTGTGAAGTGTTTAGAACGGTTTCAGGCACACAGTAAGTACCAAGAAGTGTTAAATTTTTTAAGTTAAACATCTACTGAGTAAGTATTAGGTCACGTTTATTACATTTTGCTAAATTAAAAATAATTTAATAATTCTTAGATATAGATCTATAAAAGTTCCCAAGAATGAAGTACAAACACATTGCTCTCTTGTGGTCTGGACTAAGAGTGAAATTTATGGGAATTGATGCATGGCACATATCTTTCAGGAAGGGCTGCGGAATGGGTTTATCAAGAGCCTTGCTTATCTGATGAAGTGCCATTTTTTTGAGGAAAAAGAAGTAAAATACTCAAATAAAATAACCTATGAGGAGGACAGAAGGACAGAACAGTCAATTCTCCAGTAAGAAAATCAGGGGATGGAATAACACTTAAGGCTGCAGTTGACTAAGGTTTAGAGTGTGTGTAAAGTGTAATTAGAAAAGTTATACAACATTTATGATGCTGATAAGGACTGGTGGGCTGGTATTAATGACTAGAATTTAATTATGGCAGTGTGGACCTGGTTCAGAAGAACCATTCTAAAAGAAGGGGCAGTGGAAGAGACAACATTGAATGAATTGAGCTATGCTCATGCTTGTAAGGAAACCGAGGAACCTGAAAATGAGAACTTGGTGGAGCCAGCCAACTGGCTGAGAGTAAACCAGAAAATGTATTATAGGCTGTCTAGCCAAATAAGGGATGCAAAGTGGGGGAATGAATGAACATTTAACAAACATTTCCTTCTGCATCTGAGTGGAATGGAATGGCCAGAGGCAGACTGGCTCTCCTGCCTAAAACAACTAGTAAAGCTGGAATATACAGAAGCCATTTGTATGAAGGCAGCCAGGAGGTGCTGAGACAGTGAAAATGAGTGATAGCTAAGTCTCTGGAGAGGGAAGAATCCAGAGAGAGGAGGAAATCAAAACTGCTTTTACCCTGAGGGCATAAGTTGATTCTGAGTTGGAGGGACAGCTGGTGGGAGCTGAGAATCTAGGATTTGTACTTGCTGAGGCACTTTCAAGGGAACAGAGAAACCAGCAGATCTTTAGGTGGAGACCAGGCAGGTGTGGGGTGGGTGCTCAAACCAATTTTTCACTCATTTTTTTCACATTTACCAAATACTGGGGCTTCATGGAGCAGGAGGCAAAAATATCCAAGGAGAAAGCCTTTAGAAGCAGAGCATTTTAACATACTCAGGGTACAGTGATTAGAGTTGGGATTTTCCAAGGGAGGGGGATGCATATAATATACCAGGTTTCAGTGGAAAATCCTGGAAGGCCAGGAGCAAGCCAGGGTAGACTGAGCCTTAGCAGGACAGCAGTCAAGCCTGGACTCAGTACAGCTCCTGAGTAGAATAGGATGTTCTGTCACCACCCTATCTGCCTAGTGCAGGTCAGGATGGACCCTCTCTGTAGGAATGCCAACTGGAGCCTCTGCAACTTATTTAGACACATTGAGCATCTTTCATTAAAATATTACTGGCTGTACCAAAAGACAGAACCACATGTCCAAAAACCAAAAGAAAATAAAGAGTTGAAACAAATGGATGATCCAGGCATTGGGGTCAGCATACAAGAACTCTAAAATAACTATGATTAGTATATTCAATAAAATAGGTGAAAAAATGGAGACTATCTGCAGAGAATTAGACACTATTAAAAAAAGAGACACAAATGTAAATCATAGAACTACTAAGCAACCACCATGTGCAAATCATTTGCCAGACATATTTAAACATGCAATATTATTCAATCACCTTAAAAACTACATGAGATATGTTTTGTTGTTTCTATTTAACATGTGACAGGGACAAGATTTACTAATGTGTGTCTGTCATGCACCTTCTCCCTTTTTTCGTCCTCCCCCACTCTACTTCTACTCATGAAAGGAGAAGTCTTGTGAATTCTATCCCTGGATATTTTCAATAGGAAGAAAGAGGGGTGCTTGGCTGGCTCAGTCAGTGAAGCATATGACTCTTGATCTCGGGGTTGTGAGTTCAAGCCTCACACTGGATGTGTAGAGATTACTTAAAAATAAAATCTTTTTAAAAAATAAGAAGACAGAGACAGGACCTGAGGAGGAGGCGGAGTATGCCAGAGGGGTAAGCCAATCTACAGAATACGTATATAGCTGAGAGAGAGAGGAAGAAGGTAGAGGAACAGGGACTGGTGATGTAGACAGAGTTTTAGTTTTTTGTAAAGTGTGTGTGTGTGTGTGTGTGTGTGTGTGTGTGAAAGGCTTTTGGAATAACTCCTGGTGAGATATAATTGAGGAGTGGAGGATGAAGATTTGAGAAATGTCATTGTGGGTTATGAACTATTTCCTTTTTGGTGTTCTTTGAAAGCACAAATGAATTCTAAAATTACTTTTTGGCCTCTGGATAGTGCTTCTTTGTATACTGTTTATACAGAGGCTAAACCAAATGGGGCCACTAGATTTGTTAGGGTTTCAAATAAATGAATGTACTGATACTTAGAGAGGTTAAGTATATCACCTGAATTCACTCAGTTGGGAAATAATGAAGCTGTTAGGAACCTAGGGCCATCTGATTCCAAAGTCCATGCTTTTCATGGGACAATACAAACTAAATTTTACTACAATAGATTAGAAAACTGCCTTGCCTCAACTCCCCAGAAAGAGACGTAACAAAGGGAGAATTTCCACTCTGAACCTAAAATTTGACTAAGGCTGAGAAATTAGTTCATAAAACGGGAAAGTGGTAGGAATGACAGGAAAAGGCAACCATGTTATCCTGGAGTTTGGGTAGTCAGACTTATATCACAAACTTTAATCCAAATCATTAGATCATGTATTTGGAAAGCTAACAGAAACATGCTTTCCCTAAAAAAAGGAAATACAGCACACAAAGGTCTTTTGAAAAATAGAGAGATCCAGAAAGGCCTCATTGCAGAAACACCATTTGAGCTGAGTCTTTCAGGATGGGGTAGGGTTTGAGCATATGGCAAGAGGAGAAGGGACAATATGAATAAAGGTTCAAAGGTGGGGCAATTTAAAGTTTGTATAGTAATTTGGTTGGACTCTCTGGTGCACAACAGGGAATGCTCAGAGATGGACTGGAGTCTGAATACTTGGCTAAGGAATATGGACTTTAAAGTATAATCAATAGTAAGCCACAAACTATCTTTAAGCTGAAGAGTGGCAGGGTCAGTGCTATGTTGCAAGAAGATTAATCTGGTGGCAGTGTATAAAATGAACTGGCAAGGGGAACACTAAATGGATTGAGACAAGAGATTATTGCAATATTAAAGGAAAGAGGTAAACAGCCTTCAAACTAGGATAGTGATGATAAAAATGAGAGGACAAAATACATGCAGAGATGCTATCAGGATAGAATAGACAAGTTGCTGGGTATTGGCACCACT
The DNA here is from genome assembly GCF_018350175.1 of Felis catus. Taxonomy (NCBI): domain Eukaryota; kingdom Metazoa; phylum Chordata; class Mammalia; order Carnivora; family Felidae; genus Felis; species Felis catus. The sequence goes on from NC_058370.1 coordinate 90,711,446, forward strand.
GAAAAACATGTGATAGTCAGGAGAGTGCTTCAAGAAGATTAATCTGGTCTAACATACAGAGAAAATTACACGAGGGAGAGATTGGAGGTAGGGAAGCTAGTTACGAGTTTACTGAAGAAGTCCTGGTGAGAACAAGCAGTGGGAACACCAAGGCAAGGACAGTTGCAACTCACCTGATGAGAAGAACATTGATTCGACTTAGTGATGAAGTGGGTGTAAAGGGTGAGAAGGCTGGAGGGGACTGAGGTTTCAAGCCTGGGTGAGCAGACAGCGGTGGCACTGCTATTAACAGAAACACAAAAGTCAGAATGAGAGGCTAGCTGGAGGGGAAATGTTGCAGTGAGAAACAGAAGGCAAGACTTACATGGGGAGCTGAGGACATCAGATTTTAAAAGAACCTATGAAAAAGGTCTAAGAAACACCAGAAAACCAAGGAGTTAGAGAAGTGCTGAGAGCTCGTAAATACAGGGTCAGAGAGGTTCAAGCTCTAAGTAAGGTCTTGTCACATAGTAGGTCCTGGGAAAAGATTTGTTGTTGAATGAATCAGAAGAGGCGTGTGGAGAATTCTCCCCTCTATAACACACTGCCTTTCAGGATTTTTGCTGCTTGGAGATGTCATGTGAAAAGCAAGAAGGAAGAGTCAATCAAACACTGTTTTGCTTCTGTCTTTTCCAGAAAAGGAGAGTGTTCTTTAATCTGGTGGGGTGGAACAAACAGATGGTAGAGAGAACAGTAACACAAGATGGGTGAGGAGCTAGTACAAGTAACTGGTCACTTTAAGTGAATTTAAGTTGAGAAGCATGGGGTGTTAGCTGAGGGTAGAGTCAGCCTCACTGTTGCATGCTGTGTTTATCTGGCTACCTCCAGAGTAGGGAATTTAGCAAGGAAGTTAAAAGCATGGCTTTGTAGTCAAGAACTAGTTTCAAATTCTGACTTGGCCACTTTGGTAGCTATGTGATCACGTTTTGGTAAGTAACTTCATCTCTTTAGACTTCAGTCTTTTACATGGGTAAAAACAGGGAAAACAATCCTTATCTCAGAGAATTATTGTGAGGATTAAATGAGGTAAAGTATGCAAAGCACTTGGTTAAGTGACTAGCACTTAGTAGGTGCCCTAAAATATGGGTATCTGTTAGTGATGGGTCAACACATACTTGTGCATTGCCATGATAGACGAGTGATAAAGAGGTCTCTTTGGCCCCTAGAATGGTACTTGGTATATAGTGCTCAAGAAATATTTGTTGAATAAATAAATAAATATTAGATGCCCAAACACCGAATTCAGAGGCAGGAAGAGTCTGATTTATATAGGTAAGCCAGGATGGGATAAAATACTCTTCCCCATTCTCATTTTTAATGGCTACATAATATTTCATTGTTTGGTTGAATTATTGTTCCCATAACCTTTCCCTTGTTTCGATTTAACCTTTCCTCTTTTTAGGACATCTAGGTTGTTTCCAATTCTTTACCATTGTAAATAACACTGAGATAAGCATGCTGGTATATATATCTTTGTTCCCTTTTATGATTGTTTTCCTGTGCTACATACACTCTCAGCAATAGAATTAAAGTTTTGAAGTAGCTATCACTTTCCAGAAAATTTACACTCCTTCTAGCAGTATATTAAAATGCAAATGTCTGTTTGAAAGATCACACACTGTAAGAATGTAGGGAAGCCACTTGAGGGAAATTCCTCCCCAGTGATGTAGCATCATTGAGATCCTGAGGAATGGGGTGGAGTAAAATGGTCAACCGAGCTGTTGGGCTCTGATAGTCAGGACATATCTGTTGTTTCTGCTCTGCAAAGACAGGGGATGGGTGTTCTTCAGATAGGAAACAGGAACTCTGTGGGCGGATCTAAAAGGGAGTGTGGGCTTTGAAACAGGAAAAAAGAAACCTGCTTCTGATAGTGAAAGAGACACATTGCTGTGCTGGCCTGATCACCCATACGCTACTAGGTCAAACCATTGCTCTATTTCCACTCATGGTTAGGCTTGTCCTCGATTATATTTGCAGTTGTTTTATTTTGCTTTCTAAGTGTTTCATGTGTGTGCTCTTTTATTTTATTTTTTTCCATTTCAGGGATCGGGCATCCACTTAGTTATTCAAGTCAGAAACCAAGCAGTTATGTGATACCTTCCTCTTCCTCACTCCCTACATCCAATCCTTCCCTAAGTTCTGACTCTGTCCCTAAAATATTTCTTTAATTGGTTTACTTTTCCCATCTTGCTTCCAACATTCTAGTCTAAGCCTAGACTACAGCAGTGCCCTCCCACCTCATTTTCTTGTTCCCATTCTCGCTTCTGCCAGTTCATTTCCAATGTTTGGCAAGTAATCTTTTTCAAAACTCAAATAATTTCTTATGATTTCTTTCTGTACTTAAAGTCCAAGGTCCTTATAATTTGGCCTACAAAACTTTGCATGATTTGACCGCTGCTCACTTCTCCAGCCCCGCCTTTTGGCTCTCTCTCCCTTGCTTTCTTTGTTTCAGTCACAGTGGTCTTTCCATTCTTGATTCTTCTCTCAGCTCTCTTCAGCCTTTGGGTCTTTGCACATGCCTTTCCCAAGCATGTTCTTCTTGCTGCCCTTCACCTGTCTAATTCCCACCCCACAAACTGCCAGGTCTCAGTTTAAATGTCACTCTCACAGAGAGGCTTTCTTGCAGCAGCCTCTTCTTTTCCTTCACAAACTTCTCACAATTAAGTATTTATACATATATACACAGTAAAAACTTGTTTTGCAAGCATAATTCATTCTGGAAACATGCTTCTAATCCAAAGCACTTGTATATCAAAGTGAACTTCAAGAACCATTGTCTTAGTTGCGATCATGTGACATTCGGCATCACATACTACTCATACTGCAAAACATCACTTGTTTATCAAGTTAAAATTTACTAGAAATGTTTGCTCATCTTGCGGAATACCCGCAGAACAAGTTACTCACAATCCAAGGTTTTACTGTAATTACACTTTTATATTTATGTAACTTATATAAAGCTCTTCTAAATTATTTTTTATTTTTTATTTTATTTATTTTTTTTTCAACGTTTTTTATTTATTTTTGGGACAGAGAGAGACAGAGCATGAACGGGGGAGGGGCAGAGAGAGAGGGAGACACAGAATCGGAAGCAGGCTCCAGGCTCTGAGCCATCAGCCCAGAGCCCGATGCGGGGCTCGAACTCATGGACCGCGAGATCGTGACCTGGCTGAAGTTGGACGCTTAACCGACTGCGCCACCCAGGCACCCCATCTAAATTATTTTTTAAATGTTTATTTATTTTGAGAGAGAAAGAGAGAGAGCACGAACAGGGAAGGGGCAGGGGGAAAGTGAGAGAGTCCCAAGCAGGCTCTGTGTGTCAGCACGTATCCCCATGCAGGCCTTGATCTCATGAAGTATGAGATCATGACCTGAGCAGAAATCAATAATTGGATGCTTATTTGACTGAGCCACCTAGGTGCCCCTAACTTCTAAATTATAATTATATATATAATTCTATCTCTTTTATTATAGAGTAAGTTTCTTGAGGCCATGGATAATGCCTATCATGTTACGATTGAGTATCTAGAGTTTAGCAAAATGTCTGGCACAGACTAGGGGTTATTCATTTAAATAAACCATAATTTCCCGACTGGTGTTAGAAAGAGAATAGTGTTAAAACATAGTTAATTAGGGGCGCCTGGGTGGCTCATTCGGTTAAGCGGCCGACTTCGGCTCAGGTCATGATTTCGTGGTCCGCTGAGTTCGAGCCCCACGTCGGGCTCTGTGCTGACAGCTCAGAGCCTGGAGCCTGTTTCAGATTCTGTGTCTCCCTCTCTCTGACCCTCCCCCGTTCATGCTCTGTCTCTCTCTGTCTCAAAGATAAATAAACGTTTAAAAAAAAATTTAAAAAAACAAACAAAAAAACCATAGTTAATTATATGGAAAATGCCCTGTTTCCATTTAAATGTACAAAATTAGGGATTTTTGAGTTTAGTGTCATGTAACTGAGTTCAGGAAGTATTCTCTATATCATGAAACAAAAAAGGCAAGTCCTATTTAATCCACATTTCAGAGTATTTCTAGTTTTTTCCTGTCCTCTTGAGAACTGGGACAGGTTTGGGATCAGGTCAGGATTAAGTTAGCTACTTTTCTATGGCTGGTGCTTTAACTCTTTTTCTTCCTCACCTGGGGACATGGATACTCACCAGCAGGCTGTGACACAAAGCATGGAAATGCTGCTGATTTGTCTCTAGCTCATCCCAGTCCAGCTGCCAACAGCTTGTGGGTCTGAGGATGAAGGGCAGTCCATATGTCAATGACTCGCAGATCCCACTGGAATTTAGAGCCCTGGCAAGAGACAATGGCAGTGAAAGTCTCCTCAGCAATATCTAGAACCTTGACCCCAGATCAGCTTAAACTCAGCTTATGTCTAAGACTCTGTTGTGAAATCCTTTGGGTTAGGGCCTGTGAATTATTCACCTTAGCATGGCCAGCACCTAGCAAGGTATCTGGCACATAGTAGAATCTCAAAGCCTGTTAATCAATGAGTGAAGCAAACATCATGAGGGCTGTAGACTGACGGATATTACTTCTCCTGAGCTCATTCCATTCCAAGTGACTTCTCTGGGGTCACTCCCAGAACACCCCTGCTACAATAACCCTGTAACTCAACAGTATGCTAACCATCTGCATCCCAGTTCTGGCTTTCTTGTAGCAAGGTACTGACAGAGGATGCATTTAAGAAGAGAATAAATTTAAGAAAGTTCCCCAGCAGCATCTATGGTCACAAACCCATGGATAAGCTTACTCAGATACTTGTGCACAGGCATTGTGATAGGAACCAGGAAGCAGAAAAAGTGGTCTTTGCCATCATTGTTAATTCTCCCTGAGAACTGGCTCCCCTGGGAGGAATTCTAGTACTTGGAGAAGTGGCAAGGCAGGGGTTGATCCTATCTACCCTTTGTTCCTTGGAGGTCAGATCTCTGTCCTGATGCCTAAACACAGTAAGGTATTCAACAAACAGTTGCTAAATGGGTAAACACTGCTCCACGTTCAGAGACTTTCTGGATTTCCAATCCTCATCCAGCCTTTAGAATGTCCTACTGAGGCATATCTTCCACCATCTGTCCATTTGTCTCCACATACTGAGAAACCTGACCTTGCTCTTTCACTCTCATACCTGTACTTGCTTTGGAACTGACTCCCACCTGTGGGACACTTGGAGATGCCCTCTATCTCTGGACTTCCTAGTTGGAACCAGTGAGAATAAATAAGCATTTGCATGGATTGGGGAAGTTCCCTTGTCCCATACTTGATCACCCGGAGCTTGTAACAAGAGGCGGATGACTGGGAGGCCATCTGGTAAAGTGTGCTGAAGTCTCCTTTGGGGTCATCCATTCTCAAGGAGCCATCAGCTGTGCCAGGGAGCAGGGACGGGCTGAGAAGTCGCTCTTGGAGATCACATTTCAGGCACACTACAATAAAAATGGCATTGGGGGAGGGATTGTTTGTCACAAGCTACCTCAGGGTATGTGATTAAGAGACAACATCTGCTACCCATTCCACATCCACCAAGCAAGCAAAGCTTGGGAGGAGGCAGGGGAGTGGAAAGGGGAAAGTATGACTGGTTTGGAAAGGCAGAGCAGGTTTGGACCTACAGTGTTGCTCAATACAATAGTTAACTTATTTTCTGGGTCTGATATGATTTTTGCTTATTTTACTTCTGGGTTGGCTGAGCAGTTGCCTCATAGTGAGAGACCTGGCTTGTGATCCAGTCTGAGAGGAGCATGTGCCCTCTGTGGAGGAGGCAGCTAATACTACAATATGCAGACACCCTCTGCAATCACAGATGGAAATCTTGCCTCTGCTGCTTCCCTGTGGCTAAGCTTTGGCAAGACCATAGGCCAGATGAAGGAAGAGCAGGAAAGCAGAAGTCAGAGAGTCAGCTGACAGCTGCTATTTCTCTGTGGGCCTTTCTAGGGACATTCAGGGAAGGGGGAGGAATAAGTCCCTGAAAATAGTTTATTTTTTAATTCCCCAAAGAAACCCAAGCATAGAACCTTTTAGAGCATCACTGTGGCAACAGACAACAGTTCTGAGGGGGCTTCATCTAGGTATAAATTATTCATCAAGGTATTACGCTCTTCTGTAGTAAGGTTCTGCTCTGGCAGGTACATTCACATGCCACAGTGTACATGTTCTGTTGCACTAGGCTCGAATCCTTGATATTACGGTTTTTCAATGAAATGTATACCAGGTTTGAATACTGTTAAAAAACATGAGGTAAAAATGAAAGTATAAATAATGCAGAAAAAGAAATAGGATGGCAGAATAGATGTCAGATTCAGCTGGCCCTCCTGGGCCCAGCAGTCAGATGCAGACATTAATTCTGGGTAAGACGGTCTTGGCCTGGTAGGTCTCAGAGCCCAGGAAGTCAGCAGGAGGGACTTGGCCTACGACTCCCCTCATTTCCTCTGTGCCTGACTTCTCCATTGTTAGGTCTTTGGGCTTTAGGACTGGAGAGCTGTGTTCATCTGGCTAAGATTCTCAACTCCGGTTGTGATAAGAATCACCTTTTTATTAAGGAACTTTTATTTTTTTTTTTCAACGTTTATTTTATTTTTGGGACAGAGAGAGACAGAGCATGAACGGGCGAGGGGCAGAGAGAGAGGGAGACACAGAATTGGAAACAGGCTCCAGGCTGTGAGCCATCAGCCCAGAGCCTGACGCGGGGCTCGAACTCACGGACCGCGAGATCCTGACCTGGCTGAAGTCGGACGCTTAACCCACTGCGCCACCCAGGCACCCCATTTATTAAGGAACTTTTAAAAGATACTGATGTCTGGGCCCTACCTCACACTAGTGAAATTGAGATCTTTGGAGATGGAACCCAGATGCCCGTATTTTTAAAAAGTCCCTCATGTGATTCTTACTGAGAATTATTGTAACTGTAGTCTCAACAGTGTTCCAAAGCTGGGAAAGCTGTCTTAGCAGGACTAGAGTCTAGAATTAGGTGTGCTTCTCATCACCCAGAACCCAGATGCAGAGGTGGCAGACTCTGAAACCCATGAAAGGAGAAAAGACACTCATGTGAAGCTGACTGTGCACTCTGTCAGAAGGCCTCTGAGAGAAGCACCTGGAGAGCGGGTGTGAGAGGCCCTGGCCAGCTACAGAAGCAGGTAGAGTGGGCGAAAAACCTGGTAAGGAGTCCAAGTGAACATCTAAGGAACAGTCCTCAGAAGATTCTAGAGGAGAAGAGCTCAGGGTATGTATTGTTTTGTTTCATTTTTATGGTGTGCCACATTTCCAAAAATCCAGTGTGGTAATGCATCAGTTTTTTAAATAATGGATAACCACACTATGGTCTTTACTGTGGTTGTATAAACTCTCAGGTAGGTCACACCCATCCTGGAGGGGGCCTACTTTTCCCAGACCTCATTCCAATTGTGCCTGGGCATCTGGGTTCCAGGCTGGGCCTCTCCAGCAGAAGAGCTACGGAGTCTGGATCTAAGTTCCGCCATGCACCCTGAAGACCTGCACATTTCCAAAAAATGACTGCAGATGGAGATAAACATTCTGGCTTTGACCCAGGTGTCAAAAGCCATGGAAAGAGGGAGGGGAAAGGTAGAGAAACTCTCAACAATACCATGGGCAAGTGCTGTGCAACAGTTGAAGAAAGGCTGGATGCAGGAGTTCCTGGCCTTGGAGGGCCCCAGCTCGCCTAATGAAAGAAGTGCCAGCATGAGGCAGCATCTTTGTTCAGAACTGCCCAGCATGAGGTGGGTTGTGTAGTAGGTGAGGGTCCTGGTTCTACAAGCAGACAGACCTGGGTTTGATGAATGTTCTCTGGGCTGACAGCCTTCCGAGCTTCCGAACTGTTGAGACTACAGTTCCAGTAATTCTCAGTAAGAATCACATGAGGGACTTTTTATTTATTTATTTATTTTTTTCCAATGTTTATTTTTATTTTTGGGACAGAGAGAGACAGAGCATGAACAGGGGAGGGGCAGAGAGAGAGGGAGACACAGAATCGGAAACAGGCTCCAGTCTCCGAGCCATCAGCCCAGAGCCTGACGCGGGGCTCGAACTCACGGACCGCGAGATCGTGACCTGGCTGAAGTCGGACGTTTAACTGACTGCGCCACCCAGGCGCCCCGGGACTTTTAAAAAATACCAGTGTGTAGGTTATGTGTTTCTTACAGTTGCCATTGGCCAGGTACGTACTCTTAATATTTACTACCCTAACTTCACAGTAAGGATAAAATAATATTTCTAAGTGACAAGAAAGCATTTATGTCATGTTTAATTGACAGTTTTTCTTTCTTAGTGGTACATAAAGTAATGGTGTATCTCATAGTTGATAGCATCTTAGATTCAATGACATATGGTAATAGTACCTGCTTTGTGGTGGTTGGTGAAGATGAAATGGGATAATGCAGGAGGAGAGGAGGTAATATAGTGTTTGGGGAAAAATATATACAAAGTGGATTCCAGAAGATGGGACAGGGAGGAATTGGCACCACCAGCTTTGGACATAAGGGGTGGAAAGGAGGTCCAGGGAAGAAGATTTATACACCAAGGAAAGACAGACTGAAATCAAGGCAAGTCATCAAAGGCATTCTAGGCTCTGGGATGAAATGGGGGTGGGAGGGTAAAGATCTGATGGCTATCCTCAGAAAGAAAGGACCACTATGTGTCTTCCCCTTTGTGGGTGGGAGGCTGTACCCATTTTTCTCAAAGAACTCCCACCTCTACTAGTTGGGCTACTAGCTGTCCTCTGTGGGGCCTGCCTCTGTAGTTGCTTTAGTTTACCTCAATTAGGTGTCTTTATCTAGCACACCTCTATTTAATTTTGGTTTAATCTTGGTTTTTTACCGGGGCGCCTGGGTGGCTCAGTTGGTTAAGCACTGGAATCTTGATTTTGGTTGGCTCAGGTCATGATGTCATGGTTCGTGGGATCAGGCCTGAGTCAGGCTTTGTGCTGACAGGGCAGAGCCTGTTTGGGATTCTCTCTCTCTCCCTCTCTCTCTGCCCTTCTCCAACTCACGCACATGCACTCTCTCAAAATAAATAAATAAACTTAAAAAAAAAAAAAGAAGAAAAACTTGGTTCTCTACCTTCTCATAGGCCTTATTGATATTGTTGAGGTACCAGCATGCCTCAAATTATTATGTCAGTAATATCTACCACAATTCAAAATGAAAAACCTGAGAAAAATATATGATTCATTGTGCTTTTGTATAGTTTAGGTGCTGCCCTATTATTGAGGTGTCTAATTCTTTGCTCCTAAATAACTGGCCCTTGCTATCTAGGCTTAATTAGGTTCAGTTTTCTAACTGTGGTCACTTTTTAGAAGTTCTTTTCTTATTCTTTGTGCTTACACTGAACAGCCCTAAACCTCAACTACTCGTATTCTGATGACTCACAAATCTAGTCTTAATCTGAGACTAAGATAATTATAGCCTATATAATATGTCTTTTGGGGCTGTGTACTTGAATCATCTCCGGATCTGGAAATGTTGCTGAAACACCGTGAAGGAAGAAGAAGATGGATATGTTCTTGGTCTGTTCCACTGTTATGTAGCCAGGCTTTGAAGAAAATCTCCATGCTGACAACATCATTGTCTATGGTCTGAAGGTCAATGTCAGTTCCCAGGACAGAACTCTCTGCAGAAGAAAGGGGATTAATGGGTAAAGTATTTAATTCTTTAATTGTAAAGCTTGAAAAATGCAAAATTTTAAATGTACCCATCTTTTAACACGCCAATTCTACCTTTGGATATCTAGCTTAGAGCCATTCTTACTATACACAGACACATATGCAAAGATGTTCAGTCAGCGTTGTTGTAATAACAATTAATTAAAGCCTTTAAACAGGAAGCAATTCAAATACCCATCAATAGGGGAATGTTTAAATAACTTATGGCACACTCAACCTTTGGAGTATTATACAGCCATTAACAAGCAAAATAAAGTTAAATGTACTGACATGGAAAGCTAAGAGACAGTAAGTGAATAAAGAAAGTTGTAGAACAGATGTGTAGTATGAACCCACTGATATAAAAATAAAATCATTGGATTAAGTACATACGTATGAATGTAAATGTGTTTTACAAAGGTCTGGAAGGCTACCATCAAATTGTTAATGGTGAACAGGAGTGGAAACAGGGCAGAGTTCTGAAATACGTTTCCTTTGTATCATTCAAACTTCTATACTGTTTGAATTTCATTGTATTTAGAAAACATTCTGGAATACAAAAACAGCCAAAAAAATAATCAGCAATGCAAGTTAAATACTCAGTTAACAAGGGGGGAACTTCAGAGGGCACTTGGGTGGCTCAGTCAATTAAGCATCCAACTTCAGCTCAGGCCATGATCTCACAGTCTGTGAGTTCAAGCCCTGCGTTGGGCTCTGTGCTGACAGCTCTGAGCCTGGAGCCCGCTTTGGATTCTGTGTCCCCCCACCCCCCCGCCCCGCGCCTCCCCAACCTGTGTTCTGCCTCTCTCTCTCTCAAAAATAGATAAACATTAAAAAAATTAAAAAAAAAAAAACCCAGGGGACTCCAGCTTCTTCAGCTCTTGTTTCACAGTAAAAATGTATTCAGTTATTGCTTCTTCTATAAAAAGCAAATTTTTAAAAAAAGTAAAGGAAAAAAAATGATGTACTCCCGGGCTTCCCCTCTGACACGATTATACAAGTCTGTCATTGGCACACCGTAACTCACAAGTGTGACTAGTGGCCAGGAAGACAGGAATGGTCTGGTAGAGTAAGATTTGATTTCAAATCTGAGTGAAAGGAGCTAGGAATGTGGGGTGGTGAGGCTTTGCTGGTCTACTTCCTGCTTCAGGCAACACTAGCTCAGGAACTGGAGTCTGGGTCTGCAGGTAAAGGTTGTCAGTAAAAGCCAAATATAAGGTGGTAGAGGAAGCACAGAGAGAGGAAATGAGGCAAGAGTTGGAAAGAAACTGAAAAGAAACCTGATTTTTTTCGCCTCACCATGAGGGACTCTATGAAATACTTTTACAAAGAGCCTAAGAAAATTGATGAATTAACTTCTGTGTATGACTCATAGACCCCAGGGAGAAGGCTGGTTTATTTCTAGAACGACATTCCTGAGGACAAGGAGGCAGAGGTGGCAGACTCCACAGGGAACAAAGGGCTTCAGTCCAGCGTGTTGGTACCACATGGGGAGGTGTGGGGAAACTCAGATGACTTCATGTCATACTTAACGACTTATGCTGTGGCTGAAAAGGGATTCCAAATGCATTTCTCTTTGACTAGCATGATTAAAACTCTGCCATCTTCCATAACAGTTCTGAGGATTCACTGGCTAAGTATTTCATTCATTCCATCAAGCAGTAATTTTTATTATGTACTACGTAGAAGATGAAATATTGTGCTGAGTACAAATATTATGATACTCTTTTCCTTTAAGGAATTTATAAAACTACATTATTTTTTTAAAATATATGGAATTTATTGTCAAATTGGTTTCCATACAACACCCAGTGCTCATCCCAAAAGATGCCCTCTTCAGTACCCATCACCCACCCTCGCCTCCCTCCCACCCCCCATCAGCCCTCAGTTTGTTCTCATTTTTTAAGAGTCTCTTATGTTTTGGCTCTCTCCCACTCTAACCTCTCTCTCTCTTTTTTTTTTCCTTCCTCTCATCCATGGGTTCCTGTTAAGTTTCTCAGGATCCACATAAGAGTGAAAACATAAAAAAACTACATTATTCTTGACCATTCCTCTTCACACTGTCATCTGTCACATAACGCTTTAGGTACTACAGTGATAAATATGAAGTCACTGCCTAAGAAATATTCCTCGTGAGTAAAGGGAAACTATCTTTTTAATAATGTGAATTTTATAGGGGCGCCTGGGTGGCTCAGTCGGTTAAGCATCCGACTTCGGCTCAAGTCATGATCTCACAGTTTGTGGGTTTGAGCCCTGCGTCGGGCTCTGTGCTGACAGCTCAGAGCCCAGAGCCTGCTTCAGATTCTGTGTCTCCCTCTCTCTCTGCTACTCCACCACTTACACACACTCTCTGTCTCTCTCTCTCTAAAATATAAATAAACATTAAAAACTAAAAAAAAAAATAATGTGAATTTTATTTTGTCACAGGCAAAACAAGAAGTAATTTGATTTTTCTGAGCTTGAGGCCTGGACTTCAATTTGAGTAACAAGTATGCAAAGAACTGAATCCAGAACTTCAGTGAGGCAAAATCATTATTGAAGCATAAGAAGGCACATACAGAACTAAAGAAATGGAATTGAGCAAAGGATCTCAGAGAGTGGAGAGGAAAATATGGTTTCAAGTTCAAACAGTGGAATTTTGCAGAAAAAAAATGTGTTTCTTTTCTTTTCCTCAGGGAAAAGGCAGAAGATTAGAAACTCCTACCGTGGCAGTATAAGGAAACCACAGCAAAGTTATCTCCCATCAAACATCTGGAAATAGAAAAATAGAGGAGTTTTCTCAATTGTTAAACTATAGTATCAACACAGAGTGGTGAGGTCAGTGAAAAACAGTTACTTTAGGAAAAGAGAATGGCTTACTGACCAGAGCAAGATTTGGCTATAGCCTATGGATGGGACTGGCTTATCCAAAGAACGAGTGTGTCTATTAGAAGGGGAGAGGGTTGGCCAGAAATGGAGCACAGAGAAGGAGAGCAAGAGGGGCATGCACAGGCAGCACTCATCCAAGTATGGCTAGGAGGAGAGGGCATGCTGGCTCAGTGACCTGTCCCAGTGGAAGGAAGTGTTTGTCAAGTCTCTGCGTTCTTGGTGTTATGGTGGTTATGGTTCTCTGTCTAAAATATTCTGGCTTATACTTTGGTCTTGAGCTTGGTAAGGTAAGTCTATCTCTGAGAGGATACTGACAAAATCAACTTTCTGATCTTGTAAAGCTGAAGAATGAAGCCTGAAACATGTTACCTTTATGAAGGAAAATGCCAGCCTTCCCTGCAGACACCCCATCAGTGTTACTGAAGTTTTTTCCAACTTCTTAACCACAGGTTCTTGGGAGAGCCGCAGAGCGGACCTTCTTCCTTTGAAAAAATCCTCATGTAAGCTTCATATTTAAGCCCACAGTTTTGCAGGCTTAGAAAGGAGCCAGCAGCTTGTCAGGGCCAGTCACATTGTCCAAGCTAAAGACTAATGTGGAAACCAGAACACACTAGAGGGGAACTTCTTTTCCATTTTCTCTGTCGCTGGTTCAGGCATTCCTTTCCTTACGTCTGGATCATAGTAGTAGCCTCTTAATTGTCCTATGAACTCCATTCCTTCCCTTCAAGTACTTCTTAGGTACTACTACCAGTTAATTTTTCTAAAACATGGTTTCATCAGTTCCCTCCTTTGCTAAAGAGCACATACTGCCTTCCTTGGTCGTTTTCTTGATGCTCCTCACTTACCCTAAACCGTTTGCTTCTACTTATTATTCCTCACATACCTCACCCTTCCCTTCTTCTGTGATGGCTCATATGGTTCCTCCCCATCCCTACCTGTTGAGATCCTATGTGCCCATTTCCCTAACCCCTAGCGCAGTAGTTAGCTTACAGCTGAAGCTTAGCAAATGCCTGCTGTGTTAAACAATTGCTCCCCTTCCTCAGCTCTCATTACTTTTTCCTGTAACTCTTCTGCTTCAACTAAATTAGTCTCCTTACCACATGACTTCCTTCCTTCCTTAGTGCTTTTATTACTCTGTCAATCCATGGCTTGCTCCTCCCCCAGAACTCAACTGGGAACTGACTCTGTCCTGGAAGTTATCCTTAATTATATTCTCCCTTATTTGGGTTTAATCAGCACCTCTTGGGTATCTGTGGGCTCCATTTGGGCAATACTAATTACATTTGCTAATTTGTTTCTTCTGAAGGGTTTTCTTCTCTTTCCGTGAGTTTATGAAAAGCGGTGGGATGTAATGTTAAGAGCAGGGTTTGAATTGCGACTTAAAAGTTGTTAGCTATGGGGGCACCTGGGTGGCTCAGTCGGTTAAGCGGTGACTTTGGCTCAGGTCATGATCTCGTGGCTTGTGAGTTCAAGCCCTGCACTGGGTTCTGTGCTGGCAGCTCATAGCCTGGAGCCTGCTTCAGATTCTGTGTCACTCTCTCTCTCTGACCCTTCCCTGCTCATGGTCTGTCTCTCAAAAAAATAAATAAACATTGAAAAAAAAAAGTTGTTAGCTATGTGACTTTGGACAAAGTACCACCCATTTCATAGTTATAGTGAGGCAGAAGTGAGATGATTATGTGTAAATGGCATGCACAGGTCCAAGAAATGGCATTTGCTCCCCACCACTAACATAGGTAAGAACACCGATATGCAGAACTGTGTTTCTCACAAACAATGAAATGTGCTAAACCTGGGGGATGGGGAAGAGACTTCTCACTTCTCAGATGTTGAAGAGCAGCTCCCACCTTGACTGGCGAGCAGGGCACTGGGCACTGAATGAGACAGGTCCCACTGACGGTATGAAATAGGAAGGTTACAGGAGTAAGTGCGGCTCTGGGTGTTCGGGCGGTTAGGACAAGGGAGGAAGGACTGGTGCATTGCAGCCAGCTGCAGGCAGCATTCACAGTCAGTGTTTGGACTTGCCCTGCCCTCCTGTGGCCACATGTAGTGATACCCTTTACTGAGCTCTTTGAAAGCTTTTCTGGAAGGGCCACAATAATACGAAAAACTAAGAAGGCCAAATCATTGAGAATAATGAGAATTTAGGTAATGCCTAAAGCAGTTCTTCTCAGAATTCAACCCTAAAACAGGGTTCCACAATGGAAATGTGTTTAAGGTGGGAGAATGTAACACTTTAACACACAAACAGATGTAGAATATTTAAAGTTGAGGCCCAGGAAAATGGTGCTCCAGCTCAGTCCTGTAGACCCTCCCCAGGCCTATAGGCCAGAATGGTTCCTTTTCAAATGGCCCTCATATGGCTTGTCCTTGGGCAGGATAGGCATTAGTGGTTCTGGAAACCCCCTGAAATTGTATACAATTCCATCTGTACATGTATAGGTGTATTCTAATAGGGTGGAGGAGGGGGATAGGCCCTTAGCTTATATCAGATTCTCAACAGTGCTGTGACCCCAAAAAGGTCAAGAACCACTGCAAAAAACTATGGAATTGTGGGGGCGCCTGGGTGGCTCAGTTGGTTAAGCATTCAACTCTTGGTTTCGGCTCAGGTCATGATCTCACAGTTCGTGAGTTTGAGCCCCATGTTGGGCTCTGTGCTGACAGCATGGAACCGGCTTGGGATTCTCTCTCCCTCTCTCTCTGCTCTAACCCCACTCACTCTGTCTCTCTCAAAAATAAATAAACATAAAAAAAAAAACAACTATGGAATTGTGATTTCTTAACCTCCCTGGGCCTGTTTGCAATCAGTGCTGTCTACCTTCTGAATACAGGGGTAGTACAGGATGTTAATAACTAGGGTAAGTAATCAGAGTGGATAAAGTTTGCTCAGGAACAACTATGCAGAGCCATCCAACCACTGTCTTTAAAACTTTTTTTTTTCAACGTTTTTTATTTATTTTTGGGACAGAGAGAGACAGAGCATGAACGGGGGAGGGGCAGAGAGAGAGGGAGACACAGAATCGGAAACAGGCTCCAGGCTCTGAGCCATCAGCCCAGAGCCCGACGCGGGGCTCGAACCCACGGACCGCGAGATCGTGACCTGGCTGAAGTCGGAGGCTTAACCGACTGCGCCACCCAGGTGCCCCCCAACCACTGTCTTTAAATCAACAATGACATGAGGATGATCTCCAACAGTTCACAATGTTGGGGGCAGTCTGGCTTGTCTTTGCGAACTCACGTGCCTCATTTGTGGAGGCGATCCTTGGACCCTGGGAGAAAGGAGAAGCTACTTGACAGGAGGTAACAGGGCAGTGATGGCTATGGCGGTGCAGACTCCGCAGGGCAATGAGTGCAGGACTGACCAAGTGCTGACTATCTTCCCAGGGCTCCAATCTCCAAGAGAGGTAAAACATCACTAGAACTATAATGAGGATAGAATTTATTTCCCAGAACTGTTCTCAGGGAAAGCAGTGATGACATTCATTCATTCATTCATCCTTTCATTTATTTAATCCATCATCCCAATAATTATTTATTTAGTGCCTTCTAGGATCTGGGCACTAATTTTGTCAACAATGAGAGAGACAAAGTCTCTGCTTTCATTGCTTACATTCTAGTGGGAACAAACAAACAATAAACAAACAACACACAAATGACTGAAACAGAAAACAACAGATAATGATAGACGGTATGAAAAAAAAAAAGCATGAGAAGGGTATGGGGTGTGTGTGTGTGTGTGTGTGTGTGTGTGTGTGAATATTTAGTTTGGCTGGACAGGTAAGTATTCTCTAAGAAGGTGACAGTTGAACAGAGACTTGAACCAAGTGAGAGTGAGTCTTGCTATCCCTGCTATTGGAGGAATAGCAAGAAGGCTAAAGCAGAATAAGGGAGAAGTGAGGCCTGACTGATAAGCTGCTGGGGTGAAGGATGAGGACTCCAGAGGCACATGCGCAGGTAACAAGAGGTAGGCACTACAGTAGCTTCTAAGAAGGGTATTTTCCACTATTGCGAGGCTTAGGTTTTGCTTAGGGAAATGTGCAAGATTGGGAGAGAGCACAGCCAGCACTTCTTTCCTTTCTCTTTCTCTTTGTAGCCTTTGGCTCCTAAACAATTGTTGAATTATTTTAGAAATATTTGTCTGCAGGTGTACAAAACTATTAGCTTGCATGGAATGCCCACATGTCTCTGCTCAGCCATCCCACACAGGCTTTCCTGTTCTGTGGTGGTAGTGAGTGGTGGTGGAAGGAGAGGAAAGGAATCTGGGAATCCCAGGAGCAGAGCTCAAGCAGAGACCCCTCAGCCTGAAGTGGACATGCCTCTTTCCCAGCCTAGCTGGCTACCCAGGAAGTTCTATGGTAGACAGTCAAACTGATATAGCCTGAGGTGGGCTAAAAAAAGACTCAACTAAAGAATAAAATCATCATGAAATGATTTACGGTGGATGTTCTACATTGTGAGTAATAAACTCAGGAACTACGGGCCTCCCTAGCTCTGAAATAGATCCCAACCTAATTTCATAGTAAGCAGATGAATTAGGAAAAGAAAATGTTTCCAGAGCAATTACATTGGCCGGGAGATTTTAGAATCTCTTTTTCTTAGGGTTATGTATTTGTAAGGGGGGCAGAAGGCTATGACTGATGGTGGGACTGCCCCATGGGCACTGCACCCCTAATCCCCACACCTCTGGAGCCACAGGAACAACCCTGGTTACAAGGAGCTGATGGTATTCCCTGCTAGTCATCCTGTTTTGAGTTGTGTAAGGCACCCTGCTCTGGGCAGCCCAACCCCAGAGGAGATCCTGCAGATGCAGGAAAGGAGGGTCTGGGTTAGTGAAGGGTGTGTGTATGCCTGAGGGCACCAGATTCAGCACCTTATCCACCTCGGTACCCCCAGCACTAGCACAGTGTCTGGCATACAACAGGAGCTCAATAAATGCTGCACTGCACAGGATAAACTAGTTCTGGCCAGCCTGTTGCTTCCTTTGTGATCTTAGACTAGTCTCTCATCACTCTAAGATCAATTTCTCCATCTGTAAAGTGGGAATGATAGTAATACCTAGGCTTGGCATTCATTTGGATATAAAAAAAATGTTGATACCTGAAAGCACTCCGTAGACTTTAAGGCATCATGCAACTATAAGGGATGGAAGATTAAATGTTATTTCTTTATTTTGAGAGACAGTGTGCACACAAGCAGGGCAGCGGCAAAGGGGGAGAGAGAGAATCCCAAGAAGACTCCACGCTCAGCACGGAGCCCGACTCAGGGCTCAATCTCATAAGACTATGAGATCATGACTGTGAGATCATGACCTGAGCTGAAATCAAGAGTCGGCTGCTTAACTGACTGAGCCACCCAGCCATCCCTAAGGTATGAAAGATTAGAAAACTGCCTTCTAGCTGTCTGCATGTGAACATTTTAGTCACTAAAATCCAGTACCCTTTCTTTCTCTTTCTTCCTTCCTTCTTTTCTTTCTTTCTTTCTTTCTTTCTTTTCTTTCTTTCTTTCTTTCTTTCTTTCTTTCTTTCTTTCTTTCTTTCTTTCTTTCTTTCTTTCATGTGTGTGACATTTTTCTCTTCAATAAAGTATACAAGTTGTAAGAAAACATATTTCATTTATGGGCCTTAATATTTCTATTTTCATTTTACTAAAAAAAAAAAAAATACAACCCACATGCAAAAGAGGTTGGTTGCTCCTGACTGAGATACCAAAGTCTAAAGCATAGTTTAACTTGGAAAATACTAGACTCAGACAGTATTTAAAGAGTCTTTTTTTCCTGCACAAACATATTTACATAGTCTATAAATAAAAAAGCCTTTAATGTAAATTGCAACGCAAATCTGAAAAGGTGACTAGGAGAAAGTGTTTTCATAGGCACTGTGGTGAGGGAGAACAGGAAAGCAGGTTATTTAAGAGGTTTGAATGGGGGCGCCTGGGTGGCTCAGTGGGTTGAGCGTCTGACTCTTGATATCGGCTCAGGTCATGATCCCACATGACCTCTCTCTCTTTCTCCCTCAGTCCCTCTCCTCTGCTCACACACTCTCTCCCTCAAATTAAAAAAAACATAGAATAGTTAAAAAAAGAGGTTTGAATGAAGAGGATGTGGGGCTGGGAAGGCACTAAATATATTAGCATGGCCCCAAGAACTAGCCCAAAGAGCTTTGTCTTTGCAAACAAACAAAAGGTAAATGCACATATCATTTTGTTAGATATTGCCAAATACCTCTCCAAAAGGGTTGTGCCACTGTGCATTCTACCAGCAATGTATGGATGGGTAGCCTCACCAACAGAATGTGTTCTCATACTTTTTTTAAACAGGTGGGAAGTAGTATGTCAGTGTGATCTTAATTTTCATTTTTCTAACTATGAGTGATGTTGAAAATATTTTCATATGTTTAAGGGCCATTTTGAAATATCTTTTGAATTATCTGCTCATGTCTTTTGTCCATTTTTTCTGTAGGGTTTTTGTCTTTTTTTCCTCTAAGTTTTTAAGTGTTCTTTTTATATTAGAGATATTAGTTCTTCCTCTCTACACCCCGCCCCTCCCCCTCCCCCCCCCCCATTCAAATTGCAAATACTTTGACCTAGTTTTTAAGTTGTCTTTTGACTTTGCTTCTGGTGGCTTTTGCCATGCCATATTTTTATTTTGCTATATCTTTGTTTTTATACAGTTAATTTTTATGTAGTTAAAAAAATACTATACCTGGATTTTGAGTCATAGGTAGAGAAACTTTCCCTATTCTAAGATTATAAAGGAATATATCAGTGTTTCCTTTTACTACTCTTTAAATATCATTCTTTACATTTAGGTCCCTGGTCCACTTGGAATACTTTCTAGATGGTTAGCCAGTTGCCCCAGCACCACTTCTGGAAAAAGTCCATTTTTGCTCTTGTAATTTGAGAGGCTACCTTTATCTTATACTATATTTACATCTGTACTTGGGTCTATTTCTGTCCCCAATCAATCCTTGTATTATGCTAACTAATGCTCCAGTGCTAGGTATATGATGGGGCCAATTTCAGGTGGGAAAGTGGCCAGATTGTCCAAGGCTGGGTGGAAATAAGAAAGGTCATTTGCCAAGTAAAGCTGGGGTAGTATGTGCATCTGTAGGTGCTAAAGGATGAGAAGGAGAAAGGAGGTGGAGAGATGAGTTGGGATTTAATCAGAAGAACTTCTTTTAAGTTATAGTCTCATAAAGACAGAGAGAAATGATGGAGCACTTGAGCTTACTGAAGTGAATGGAAGATAGAAGAGGAGGTAAAAAGAAAGAACCAAACTGATCAACAGTGAATAGTGACTTCCCGACTGATTGGGTTCTAATACCTTACAAACTGATTTTCTTCTAAATAACAGCTATAAACTCTAGATATAGATTATATACACACACATTTTTATATACACATATATATACATTCACACACACGCACACGTGTGTGTGTGTGTGTGTGTGTGTGTGTGTGTGTGTGTGTAGTAAAAAACTAACAGCTGAGGGCTGTGGAGATTGAACAAAAGCATATTTCAGAGAGGAATTGAAACTTGGGAGTAAGTGACCAGCAAAGAATGGGTTCCCCTGAGGGTGACCTCAGTGTTAACTTAGCATAGTAGCTAAAACCTTAATAGAAAGGCCTCTGTCTTTCACTGGCCTTACCAGGGGAAGGAGCCTGGGGCAAACAGAGATTCCAGAAAGTGAGGAAAAATCCAAGAAAGGAGGGAGCCAGAGAACCCAAAATTGTGTGTTTAAAACTCAGTCCAGGCATCTTGCTGACCCTTGCACTACACATGTATGGGGCAAACTGAAAGCAGCTCATAGTTTAGTGTTAATGCAAATGATATCTGAGTCCCTGACTACTGCAAGCCATGACAGATTACAGTTTGAATCTAACAAAGTTAATTATCTACCAAAACAATTACTTTTCAGAGTTATATAGTAGAATACAGAGTCCCTATAACAACATTCACAAAATACAACCCAAATGTTTTTGGCATACGAAGAGTCAGAAAATGTGACCCAGTTTCAAAGGAAAATACAATCAACAGAAGCAAACACTGAGATGAGAAAGCTATCAGATTTATCAAAGACTTTAAAGCAGCATAATTATATAATTATATACATAAATTATAATTATGCTAAATGAGGAGTGGAAAATATGTCCACAATAAATGCAAAGATAGGAAATATCAACAGGGAAACAGAAAATATAAAAAAGAATAATATAAAAATTTTAGAACTGAAAAATACAATATTGAATAAAAAAATTCACTGCATGGGCTTAAGAGCAGAGTGGAGATGAGAGATGAGAGGCTGTGAACTTAAAGATAGGTCAATGGAGATAATCTGAAAAAGAGAAAGAAAAAAGTTTGAACAAAACAAAACCAACCACAGAGGCTTGGAAAACTGTAAAGCAATTTTAAAATGTTTAACACGTGGGTAATTGGAGTCCCAGAAAAAGAGACAAAGGGGAATGAGATGGTAAATATACCTGAAGAGATGATGGCAGAAAATTTCCCACATTGAGTCAAGGATATAAATTTATATATAGGTTGTGATACTGTAACTTATAATAAGAAAGATATATTTGGTCTTTGTCCTGTTTCTGGCACAGAGCTCCTAAACTCTTTGGAATTTCCTAAGTGATGACAGCAATAAAGGTATCTTTTGTTGTATTAATGAGGCAACTTTTGGAAAGCACCTAAGGATGGGGTCCAGTTGCCAGAGGAGTCAATCATGTGATTAAGCGGTTGGAACTTTCAGTTCCACATAGTGGCCTCTGGGGAGGGGAAAGGGACCTGGAAGTTGAATCAATTACCAACCACCAATGATTTAATCACTTGTGCCTATACAATGAATTCCCCATAAAACCCCCTAAAAGGACATGGTTCAGAGAGCTTCTGGGTTAATGAACACGAGGAGATTTGGGGAGAGTGGGGTACTGGGAGAGGGCATGGAAGCTCTGATTCTCTTTTCACACACTTTGTTCTATGCATTTCTTTTATTGGGCTGTTCCTGAGTTCTACCCTTTTATAATAAAATGGTAATCTAGTAAGTAAAATGTTTCTCTCAGTTCTATGAGCCACTCTAGCAAACTAATCAAATCCAAGGAGGTGGTCATTGGGACCTCTGATTTATAGCTGATCAGTCAGAAGCATAGGTGACAACCTGGACTTGTAAGCGGTATCTGGTGTGTGCATGTGCATGGGTGCACATGTGTGCAGGTGCGAAATTATTGTGGGACAGAGCCCTTAATTTGTGGATCTGATGCTATCTCTGGATAGTGCTAGAGTTGAGTTAAGCTGTAGGACACCCAGCTGGTGTAGGAGAACTGCTTTTGTGGGAAATTGCCCCCACACATTGGAATTGGGCACAGAATGACTATAGATTCAAGCAGCTCAGTGAACCCTAAATAAGAAATCTGTGCCTGGTCACATCATTGTAAAACAAACATAAAGAGAAAATTCTTGAAAGCTGCCAGATAAATGATCCTTTATATACAGAGGAAGGTGATTTAATGACTGAGACTTTTAATCAGAAACCAGGGAAGGCCAAAAGACAGTGGAATGACATTTTTAACGTGCTGAAAGAAAAAATAACCTGTCAACCCATAATTCTATATACAAGAAAATACTCTTAAAGAATAAAGGTGAAATATGCACTTTCAGATAATTAACAAACAAAGAGAATGTGTCACCATCAGAACTAGCTACAAGAAATATTAAAATTCTTTGACCTTTAGGACATGATATCCAAAGGAAACTTGGATCTTCAGGAATGAATGAAGAACACTGGAAAAGGTAACATAAAAGACTTTTTTCTCTTAGTTTCTTTAGAATACACATGATTGTTTAAAGCAAAATTTATGATACTGTCTTGTGTAATTTATAATGTATACGTAATACACATGACAACTACAACATAAAAGACAGTGTCTGTGTGTCTATATAGTTGCAAGGTTTCTGTATTTTACATGAAATGGTACTATATTAATTCTAAGCAGGCTGCAGAAAAGTTTAAAAATATCCTTTAATCCCTGTAATATTTCTACATTTTATGTAAAGCATCACAATTATTTTATTTTATTTTATTATTAATTTTTTTAATGTTTTATTTATTTTTGAGGGGGAGAGAGAGCGTGAACAGGGGAGGGACAGAGAGAGAGGGAGACACAGAATCTGAAGACAGCCTTCAGGCTCTGAGCTAGCTGTCAGCATAGAGCCCAACGTGGGGCTCGAACTCACAAACCATGAGATCATGACCTGAGCTGAAGTCAGACACTTAACCAATTGAGCCACCCAGGTGCCCCTATTTTATTATTTTTTTAAGTGACCTCTACACCCAGCATGGGGCTCAAACTCACAACCCTGAGATCAAGAGTCACATGCTCCACTGCCTGAGTCAGTCAGGGACCCCTTAAGTATTGTAATCTTGAGGCTTCTATGTTTTACGTGAAATGGACTCTGAGTAGACTGTGACAAGTTAAGGATATATAACATAATCCCTAGAGCAGCCACTAAAAAGTAATGCACGGAAGGATAGTTAAATGACAACAGATAAAATAGAATTCTAAAAGTAATAATCTACACTTGATCTTAGCTAAAAGGCTGAGAAGCAATCTAAAAGTAATAATCTAAAAAAAGCGGGAAAGCAGGGGAAAGGTGAAGAAAACCCCGAGAAGACAAACAAAAAATAAAACAGTATACCTAAATGCAACCATATCAATACTTAGGGTAAATGTTAATGGAGTATATAGTCCAAATAAAAGGCCGAGATTAGCAGAATGGATAAAAAGCAAAACCCAATTACATACTGTCTATAAGAGATAAACTTTAAGTATAGAGACACAAATGGGTTGAAACAAATGGATGAAAAAAGATGAACCATAAACACAGTAAGACCTAAGAAAAATAAAAACATATCCATACAAAGATTTGTTTATGGATATTTGCAACAGCTTTAGTCCCAACAGTCAAAAACTGAAACAGCAAAAATGCCCATTACCAGGTGAATGGTTAAACAAAATGCGGCATATTCGTACAATATACTACTAGTCAGCAATAAAAAGAAACTACTGGTATAAACAACAACATGGATTAGTCTCAAAATCTGAAAGAAAGAAGTCAGACATAAAAGTATGTACTGTATGATTCTATTTGTATAGAATGCAAACTAATCTATAGACAAAAAGCACATCAGTGGTATATTCTACGGAAATGAGGGAGGAAAGGAGTGTAAAGGGGCATAAGGAATCTTTTAGGCATGATAGATATGTTCTGTATTTCAATTGGGGTGATGATTTGTGGGCATATACAACTGTCAAAACTCACTGAACTGTACACTTTGAATGCATGCAATGTACAATGTGTAAATTATTCCTTTATAAACTTGGTGAGGAAAATTTTTTTAAATCTTTATTTTCAAATAACTTTAGATTTTCTGAACTCTAAAAAAAATTCTTTAATTCAATTTAAAAAAACGGAAGAACTGACATTTTCTGAGACCATGGCTCCCATTAATGAAATAAGCAGATGTCTCTCTGTGTTAAAAATCTTCAGGTAATAAATACAATAATGGTTCTAATTTAGTCTTAACACACAGGGAAATGACTTTAATGTGGTTATCAAAGACAGACTCGATGAAGAGCTGCATTTTCTGGTCCATTTTTCAAGATGCTGAAAGGGGAAAACAATCTATATGTGGAGTTTGACAACTGCACTGAAGCATGAAGCATAAGATAGGCTTTTTTTGTTTTTACTTTTTTTCTGGAATCCTTTAGGTAGCAATGAATCTTTATCTTCTGTTTGGGTTGTTAACATTTGGTGTTTCCTGAGAACACATATGGATAAAATACCTTTCCAAAAGAGCTGACATTGATCCCTAGCAAAGTCTAGAGGAAATATTAACCAGATGGTTTGTGAGCACTTAGAAAGGGAACCTGATATCCTCGTGTACAAGGCTGAGAAATATAGGCTGGCTGACAGCATCATTAGGTTGATTTGTAACTGACTGAAAGACTAACATACCCAAGCGAGTGCACTGCTGTCAATCTGGACAGACACCTTCTTGATGCCAAAGTGCATTGATCATACTAGCCATTTAAATTTTGGCATATTTATTACTTAGCCATTCTTTAGAAAGCTATTATAAGATTTTTACTATATGCAAATGAACATATGCAACACATATTTAAGCTACAAGCATAACGGCACAAGGAATACTCATGAATCCTTGTTCTACTTAAGATGTAGAACATCAACACTACCACCAAGATATCTGCATGCTTTTTTCTGATCTCCTCCAAGGGACACCTTGCCACACTGAATTTTGTTTATCATTCCTTTCCTTTTAAAAGTACTTTTATTGTTTTAAACAAATACTTTATTACTTTTGATCGAGCTTTATAAAGAGGTATCATATATCTTTGTTATGTTTTCTCAATAGTGAGAAGATTCATCCACATTGTATGTAGCTGTGGTTCATTCATTTTCATAACTGTATGATATTCCATTTTGTGAATATACCTTGTAATATTTATTCATTCCTCATTCAACAGACATTTGAGTGGCTTCTAATTTGGGGGCTTTTTGAATAATCTCAATATTCACATTCCTGTATGTGTACAAATGGTACACATTTGTAGAAATTTTTGGAGATATTCTTCTAGGAACAGAATTGCTGGATTATAGGATATTGTGAATGTTACTTTACAACAGAATGACAAGCTGTGTACCAATTTGCACTCTATCAGTGTATGAGAGTTTCTACTGCTCTGCTATTGTCAACACTATAGTGAGACTTCTTAATTTTTTGCAAACTAGTGAACATAAAATGGTATATCATTTCAATTTGTATTTTGCTGCTTACTAATGAGGGTAAGAAATTTTTTTATGTTAATTTGCCACCAACTTTTTCTTCTCTGTAAAATGCCTGTTCAGATCTTTTGCTCATTTCAAATATGGATTTTTTTTTTTTAAAGTTCTTTATTTTGTGGCATCTGGTAGCTCAGTCACTTAAGCTCCGACTTCAGCTCAGGTCATGATCTCACAGCTTTGTGGGTTTGAGATCTGCACCATACTCTGTGGTAACAGCTCAGAGCCTGGAACCTGCTTCTGATTCAGTGTCTCTGTCTCTCTCTGCCCCTCCCCTGCTAGCATTCTTTCTCTCTCTCTCAAAAATAAATACACATTAAAAAAATAGTTTAAGAAGTTCTTTGTTCTGTATACCAACTCTTTGTCATATGAGTTAGAAATATAATTTATCTTATCACTTAATACATGGTGTCTTTTGAGACTGGGGGGTGTTTTCTTGTTTCTTTTCCCCTCTCTCCCTCCCTCACTCTGCTCCTCCTTCCTCCTTTTTTTCCTTCCTTCTTTCACTTCTTGAAGAGTTTGTGTAAGATTTGACTGATCTGTTCCTTGAAAGCTTGATATAACTTAACTGTAAAGCTATCTAAATTGGTACATTATGGAAACCATTCCGATTTTTTATTTGTGAGTCAAATTTGTTACCTTTTTAGGAATGTGTCCATTTTTGTGTAAATGTTTGAATTCATAGTTCTATCTCCAGTTATGTTTCCTTTTCTGAATCCTAACATAGTTTCTTGTGCCTCTTTCCTTCTTTCTCTTTTTCCTTTATTAGTTTCACCAGAGGATTCTCTGTTTATCAGTTTTTTCAAAGAGCCAACTTTTGAATTGTTGATTATTTCCATTGCTCTTTTCAACTAAGGCAGTAAAGAGAATGGTTTAAGTATGTGAGATTTGGAGTCGAACTGCTTAGACTTGAATCCCTGCTCTATCTCTTAACTAAGAAACCTAGGGAAAGTTAATCTGTACAAGAAACTGTCTTAGTTTCTTCATTTATATCCATGAGGATTAATAAGATAATATGTGGAAACTATTTAGAACAGAAAGTATTTGGACAGTAAGTGCTTAATAAAATGTTGCTATTATTATGGTCAAAAAGCAGAAGTTAGAGATCCATAAACAGAGTTAGGTTAAGAGAATGTGGCTTTTAGTTCATGTATCTTTTCCTTGAGGCTCAGAACTTACTTAAAAATGAGACAAGCTAGTAGCATTATTTCCTCCATTGACAGCTGTTTTATGGGATTATCTTTGGCTGTTGGAATTGGTAGGCTTTCTTAGACCCTAAATTTATGATCAAGATTCAGTATGAGGGATCTGCTCTAATGGGCAGGGTTGGCTTATATGCAAAGAGGGCATGTAAAGATAAAAAAAGTCTGCTAGCTTCCCCTGTGAGAGGTATACCTCCTCGTATCTCTATTTCATAAGTCAACACTTCTTAGTCCTCTTTTGAGAGCAAAAGAGGAACAAAATGGATAAGCAGAAAAGAAAGGCAACAAAAACTGCTGGAAGTGTTTTATGATATTTTGTTACATACAAACAAAACACCACATACATGAATTGTAACAATGTAACCTAGGGGCACCTGGCTGGCTTAGTCAGCAAAGCATGTGACTCTTTACCTCAGGGCCCTGAGTTTAAGCCCCACACTGGGCTGGGCCCTGGAACCTACTTAAAAAAAACAAACAAACACAAAAATACCAATTACTGAGAAACAATGTGCAAAAATAAAATCAGTGTAATGAGGTAGTGGGATTATGAATGGTTTTAAATTTAAAAATTATTTTATGATCATATCTTCTTTTTCAATAAAAAATATTTTAGAGCTTGAAATATTCTCAGTAAAAAGGCATATACAAAAAGGTTCTATTACTACTATTAATATCAACAGATAACATTTATTTACTGCTCACATGTGCCAGGCACTGTTCTATGTGCTTTATATACAAGGTGTATTTAATCCTCATATAAACCCTATGAGGCAGTTATTCTTATTAGCCCTATTTTGTAAATGAAAAAATTGTGGAATAAAAAGTTTGAATAACTTGTTGAAGTCACACAGTTCTTCAGTAAAATGTAAAAATCCAATTGGATAGTTAAATAAATAGTGATGAAATTATATAGTAAAATGCCTCACAGCTATTAAAA
Source organism: Felis catus (assembly GCF_018350175.1). Classification (NCBI taxonomy): domain Eukaryota; kingdom Metazoa; phylum Chordata; class Mammalia; order Carnivora; family Felidae; genus Felis; species Felis catus. Next base: position 90,738,991 of record NC_058370.1, read on the forward strand.
AGAAATGTGTTAGATCTCTATGTGCCAATATGGAGAAAATTACTGGATAATTACAGAAATGAAAAAATAAAAATGCAGACAGAATATAGGTACATTTTTAGGAAAGTATTAATAAAAATAATAATGTTACATTTATGTCCATGTCCATATGTGTAAGGAGAATGATTCAGCAGAATGTGCCCTACATAGCTGATGGTGGTTATCTCTGGAGAGAGCAGAATTTTGGGTCATTCTGAACCATCTATATTATACTCCTGCAATGTTTAAATTTGTACAACTTGTAATAAAAAAAAAATGTTAAAATGACCAGATAAAAGCTACCACAAAGAGAGCTGGGCTGGATCTTCAGCTACATTTTAAAACAAAGAAAAAATGAACAAGTTAGACCAAGCAAGAACAGCTGAAAGGAATCACCACTTATGTGGCTGCAAGAAAATATATAATAGGCTCTATAGTCTGAACGTTAAAAGAACACCTTAACTGATACAAATGTGATTTAATCTTTTCCTTTTAGATTTTATTAAAAACCATTCTAAAATGTGAGTCTAGGGGCGCCTGGGTGGCTCAGTCGGTTAAGTATCCGACTTTGGCCCAAGTCATGATCTCGCTGTGCTGACAGCTCAGAGCCTGGAGCCTGCTTTGGATTCTGTGTCTCCTTCTCTCTGCCCCTCCCCCATTCCTGTGCTGTCTCTCTCTCAAAACTGAATAAACATTAAAAAATTTTTTTAATAAAGTTTTAAAATGTGAGTCTACTTTCTTCATTTCTTTTTTTTTAACGTTTATTCAGTTTTGAGAGAGAGAGAGCGAGAGAGAGAGCGCAAGTGAGCACGAGCTGGGGAGGGGCAGAGAGAGAGGGGAACAGAGGATCTGAAGCAAGTTCCACGCTGATAGCAGAGCCCAATGTGGGGCTCGAACTCATGGATCATGAGACCATGACCTGAACCGAAGTCGGACACTAGACCAACTGAGCCACCCAGACACCCCTACTTTCTTAATCTCTAAATTCATTGTTATTTTGATGATTCTGGACCTTGCAGTCTCTGAGTCATCTTTACAATTAGTTTTCACTGTGCAGGACTGCATTAAAGGAGGCAGAATTTAGACCAATTGAAGGACATATTCTCATAGTTACTTTTTAAACAAATCTGCAATATCAACATTTCTCTGTAACCTGTCTCCTTCTCCAAAAGTGGAGTATAGACACTTTTTATTTAATTGATGATCATCATTACCAGAGTTAAAAAAATATATAAACAGACTTAAGAAGTATTTTAATTTATTCATGATATTCATGGGCTACAAAGGGAAGCTATGAGTGTTTAAGATATGAACCTAACTATTTGAGTTGATGTCAGAGAGGGTGACTATCACCTGTCCCAAATCATTTTTCCCCCAATCATTCACTTATTTTTTCAAGAAACATTTATTGAGGATCTTCTATGTGCCAGGCAGAATGATACATGGCGATATAAAGATGCATTAGACACAGTCTTATCCTCAGGTACCTTACAGTCCACTTGGGACCTGGCCATTAAAAACAAATCTCAGGGGCGCCTGGGTGGCGCAGTCGGTTAAGCGTCCGACTTCAGCCAGGTCACGATCTCGCGGTCCGTGAGTTCGAGCCCCGCGTCGGGCTCTGGGCTGATGGCTCAGAGCCTGGAGCCTGTTTCCGATTCTGTGTCTCCCTCTCTCTCTGCCCCTCCCCCGTTCATGCTCTGTCTCTCTCTGTTCCAAAAATAAATAAACGTTGAAAAAAAATTAAAAAAAAAATAAAAACAAATCTCAGAAATATTAAACCACCCATGTGCAAAAATTTTCAAAAATATTAACAAGACTAGCTAACTTTTACTGAACATTTATTATACATTAAGTAATTAACACACATGATGTCATTTAATCCCCAGAACTACTGCATAGGGCAGGAATTAATAACTAAGGCTTAGACACTAAGTACCTTGCCCAAAGTTGCATAGCTAGTGAGTGACAGAACTGTAATTAAGACTCAGGCAACCTTATTCCAGAGCATTCATCCTTTTGAGAATAAGAGAAGTTGCTTTTGCTAATTCCTCCATAAGGACACCAATATGAGATAAACATCAATGGAATAAAAAGAATTAATTATGAGGAAAGTAGAGGCACACTGGGAAGATTTCAAACTATGAACCGTACATACACTTAACCCATGAAGAGGAATTACAAGTAATTTATGGAATGATGTATTATTTATAAGCAAATAGGAAGTTACTGGAAGAATCATCAGCAGTGACACAAAGCAGAAAGCGTCTTTCCTAAATGTAAAAGCTCTTCTATACAGCTCTGCTCCCTAACTATTCTAAATAAAGGTACCATGTGGAGAGTACTCTGAGCTCTGTGCCACTAGAGATACAGTAAATTCTTTCTGGATACAGTCACTGAAGAGAGAAGAGGACATAGTCCATGCCTGATATCCATGGCCAAAGAGAAAGAAAAAGAGCTTCTCTCTCAGATTCAGCTTGAAAACCTACTAGGGAGGACTCTGGTGGCCTAAGGAACAATGATGGCCTGACTTGGGTCATGGTCCTCTCTGAGACCAGGAAGGTAGAGGTGTTACTAGAGAATGGGGATTCAGCGGATGCTCGGCAGACCAAGAACCATCTCCACAGGTATCACTGTCATCAATTCATTCAACAAATACCTCCTATAATCTAGGATATGCTACACACCGGGACATAGAAATGAGTAAAACCAATTCCTAATCCCAGGGCAATTATAGTTTAATGCAAAAAGAAAAGATATGAGGTAGTTTACGGATTAGATGAGAAAACACAATTATCACACAGTAAAACAATGGTGAACAATTCTCCATGGCATATAATTAAGAGCTAAATCATTTGGTACAGACCACAAATGATGTCACTGTTCCAAGGAGAGAAAAATCCATATAGTAATCAGTAGCATGAAGTAGGACTTAAGGGAGGGGGAGGATTTGGCTGGAAGAGATTAAGGGAGGGAACTCAGCAGAGAAGAGGGAATTCAGAGGAAAAGACTACTATAAGTGGAGAGATGGAGAGGGAAACACATTCAGTGAGGAGACTGGCTTGAGAAAAGCAGAGCGTGCCAAGTAGGCGAGAGTTCGTAAACCACACAGCTAAGGCTGGTACCCTCCCTCCTGGACCAGAACAATGTCAATGGCCTCATGATGCTGGAAGGATCCACATGTGTCAGGATTTGAGGGGAAACACACCCTTAGTTACTAACTCTTTGACCTAATTAGCGGGTTATCCAAGTGTGACCCAGAAGAGATCAATGGTGTCAAAACAGTGGGCTCCTCCCATGTGCACAACCTTGGAGAAGGCCAAGGGCCAGAAAGGGCCACTGACGGGTGAACAATAACTTGTGTATTGGTTAAATTAAAACTGGTTAAGAACCTCTTAAACTCCATAATTTGGGAATCTCTACTTGACTTTCTGACTAAAATCTTTTCATAAATTTCTGTTGTCTTAGAATGAAATCTAAATGTCTTCAAATGGCATATATGGCTTTTCTTGATCTAATCCTTGCCTACCTTTACAGACTCACTCTTGCCTCTGCCTGACAGGCTCTAGTCATAGGGAACCATGGGCACTTCCCTGAAAATTGATTTACCTTGCTTTCTCACGCCCCCAGGTCTCCTTTTTGAGTGCCCTTTTCCTTCTTCCTCTGCATGACTAATTCCTACATGTCCTTTAACACTCAGTTTGAATATTTTCTGTTCTGGGAAGTTTAGAATTATTAGTGATTTATGTAGGATTTATTGGCAGGGGCCTGGGCACCAGAGGTTGCTGGGTCAGGGTAGGCAGGCTGGGGACACCAAGATTGGGAAGCTGGCAACTAAGAACCCTATCATGGGGAGGTGGGAAGGATGCAGGAGGCAGGGTGTGTGTGAGCTGAGACTCTAATCCCCTGGCACATCCTCCATTGTTCTATCAAACTTAACTTATAAAATATAAATCCAAAGATAAAATTATGAAGAAATTCAAGACAGCAACCAAAGAGCATTAAATCCTAAGCATAGGGTCTTTCTGAATGCACGGCCCTGTGTGACTGTGTGCTCATAAACCTATGAAGCCAGCCCTGTGTATAAATCTGTTCATTCAGCATTGGTTATAATAGCAAAGTGTAACAAAACAAATTGTTTGTTAATAAGTGATTAAACAAACAAACTATGGTCCAACCACACAAAAAAAAATCATGCAGCCAGTAAAAAATAAGACAGATCTACAGATACTAACACAGATAGCTGTCCAACACACAAAGAAGGCTATAGAATATTACATATAATGTGATCCCACTAGAATAGTAAATACATACTTAATATATATTTAATATGTATAGGTCTATATATACACCTGGAAACACCTGTCTGAACTGTAGTGAAGTCTGTTGGTTTCTTTTCATTGGAGAACAAAAAGACCATGGAAAATAATCTTCCTGACTACTTATTAAAATTCTTTTTACCTTTTCCTTTCATTCTTACCATCGCTGCTAGGCTCTTCAACAGGGGATACTGAGTCCATACACTCTAGGACTCCCTCTGTGATCTCAACCACCTGAAGTCTCCTGACCTTTACTAGGTCTGTATCTTTCAATCCTTCCTCCAATTGTTTGACCACCTCTTTTCCAGGCTGAGAAGTCAGAACAGTAATCTGGAAATAAATCCAAGAATCAATGTATCTACTTTCCCTGATGTACAGACGGAAGGATATAATAGATCACATATGAAGGATAAACACAGCAGAAAACTTTGGCAGTGGCTATTGTCTTTAAGACAAAGAAGAGGGTTTCATGGCAACTAAAGACTCAAATTTCATTTACCAGATTGTGGTGGGAGAGATCTGGTGGGACAAATCCTCACAGGACCCTTCCAAACAGGTGGGACCTACCCCAGAAAGTGACCAGTGAGAAGTCATCCCTGTTTTAGTTTTTTAAAATTGCTTGAAGCACTGGCAGCATCTCTCATGCTAAAAATGCTTTAATGTTATAAGGTAACAAAGGAAAGAAAATCCTTAAATTCCAATCACTAAGTGTGTATTAAATATCAGAGAGTCTCAATGCTTCTTTCTCATGGTGGTGCTTCCACACAGACTTCTCTCCTTGTTCAACCTGGATACAGATAAACTGTTTCTTTTGCTCTCAACTCTAAAATGTACTTACTCTAGATCAGTATAGCTAACCTGAAGGAATATTGAGGTGTTTGTGTATAATCTGAATATTTTATTCCACCTGAATGAATATGCTATATGTTTTCATTAGCAATTTTGTCTTGAATTTAAAAATCTGGAAGGCAAATATTAAAATATATACAATTCTCTTTTGTACTTGGACTTTTTTTTTTGGTGCTTAGACATTTTTAATTAAAGAAGAAGAATGCAGATAAAAGCAGCTATTTTTTAAACTCATCTGTTTGATGCTTGCCGTTTTTGGAGACTGAATGTGTTTTTAACTAACAGCACTCACCCACCCAGTGGAGTATTGAGGCATGACTTACTTATATATTTTTAAGATTATCTTAGTCTGCACTATAATTTCAGCAGTCTTTAAATTTGCACATTTGCTAAGTCTAAGAAAATTTATTCAATTAGATGCCAAGATTTGACTAACAACAACTGTAAATTCTTTTTTTTTTTTTTTTTTAAGTAGGCTTCACACCTAGCACAGAGCCCAATGCAGAGCTTGAACTCATGACCCTGGGATCAAGACCTGAGCTGAGAAGAAGAGATGGACACTTAACCCACTGAGCCACCCAAGCATCCCATCAATTGTAAATTCTTAAGGATGCCCAGTAAATATAAATATAGACACTGATCTAGCCAGTTTAGCAATTGCTTCGTAAGTTCCAAAAATCCAGAGGCAGACGGCATATTCAGATTTTATTTTGATTTCAGTTTTCATTATAATTCATGTGAGCCCATATTTTTAGCGTCCCTCTCTATGCCTAGCTCTATATTAAGAATTGCACGGGCTAGAGGAAAAATGGAACATATCTCTGCCTGCAGGGAGATGAAAATCTAGCCTTGAAAATTACCTTCAAAGTGTATGAAACAGAGAAAAATATAAGGATGACAAATAATGAAGCATCTAGAGGGACTGAAATGGGCTTAGAGTCCTAAGGCCAGGATCTCTTACCTCCAGGGAAGTGTAGCTCAGAGCTGCACCTGTGGCCACGTGTCTGGTGTACTGTTTGAACTGCTGGAGCCCATCCTCTACTGCCAGCTGCAGAGAAGTGCTGTGTGGTCTGAAACAGCCTTCTTTCTGCAACGTGCGGAGTTCTGAGATGCAGGCCTGCAGCCTAGCAAAGTTCCCTTTCACTTGCTGCAGAGAAAAATGAATGAAAGATGCACATCTTTAGTGGCCCAGGTTCCAGATTAATTGGCAGTCTAACTTAATTACTAATTACTCCTCAGGGGTCTCTTCCCTTCCTGAAACCTGCTTATTTGGCCACACTGCACTAAAATCTTCCATACACCAGAGAAAAGAAAATTTATAGCCAGAGGGCTTTGATTACATGGAGTTACCAGAAACAGGAAAGGAAGTGTTGGAACTCATTCACTCACCCAAAGGAAAGTTTAGTTGTGACTGCTGAGTTTAACTTTGGGGTGGTCTGCAAACTGGAGGCCTAGCAGGGTCACTCTCAAACATTATCTTCATTTCTAGGCACTGGGAGCTTCTCTACTTCCCAGAAATGAGGATTCTGATGTGGTTAATCATTTCAGAACTGATAAGGTCCTACCCAGTCTGCTCCTCAGGATCACTTCAGTAAAGAAGAGGTGCTTGGCTCAGTCTGCAGTCAGCTCAAGGAGCCAACAGGTAAACCTCTTGGTTCTCCTCACCCCCCTTTATAAAAAGTTGCTATCAACTTTTTATATATATATAATATATATATAATATGTAATATAATATATATAATATACAATATTAATATAATTATATATTATAATATATATGTTATATAGAATATAATTATATATTATAACATATAATTAATATAATATTTATATATATTATTATACAATATAATATATTATATATTATTATATATTATATATAAATATAAATATATAATATATAAATATATAATATATTATTATTATATATTATATAATATATATTAATTATATATTATATATTTTTATGATATATAATATATATAATATATATTATATATAATATTATATATAATCTGTTACCTTTCCTAAGGATGTATATACATTTTGAATAAATGTGGAATGAAAATTTGTAACATTATTTGAATTCCAAGCATCAATAGCAGGTGGGGGTTGGGTGCAGAAAAATGATTACTTGGGATAAGGAAACCTTCCTGACAAAGAGCAGAACTGAGCAATATTTGCAAAATGCACATACAATTTATAAGCATGAGCTGCAATACTGTCAGGGTACAAAGACTGCTTAAGTCAACCCCTCCCTCACTCACTTCCACAGCTGCTTACTTTGTGAATATGCTCCTCTCCCTGAGTTTCTGGGAAAAACACAAGAAACAGGATGAAATGGTTACACAAAAGGAGCTTGCAATTTAGATGGGAAGATAAGAAACCTAGTCAAGAAAGCAATGAGAACAAATGAGACCATAGGTATAGACCAGAGGCCTTCAAGAATTTCTTTTCACGTACCCCCTAAAAGAATCTGATGAATGATTCGTTCATTCATTCATTCATTCCAAGTTTTTACTTAAATTCCAGTTAGTTAACATTTAGTGTAGTATTAGTTTCAGGAGTAGAACTTAATGATTCATAACTTACATATAACACCCATACTCATCACAAATACCCTCCTTAATCCCCTTCACCTGTTTAACTCCCCCAACCCCTGCCCACCTCCCCTCCAGCAAGCCTGTTTGTTCTCTATGGTTAAAACTCTGTTTTATGGTTTGCCTCTCTCTCTTTTTCCCCACTGTGTTCATCTGTTTTGTTTCTTATTTTCCACATATAGGTGAAATCACGGTATTTGTCTTTCTCTGACTTAATTTCACTTAGCATAATAGTCTCTAGCTCCATCCACACTGTTGAAAGTGGCAAGATCTCATCCTTTTTGATGGCTGAGTAATATTCCATTATATATTATATTATATTATATTATATTATATTATATTATATTATATTATATTATATTATATTATATTATTATATATAAATATATGTATACACACACACCACATATTCTCTCTCCATTCATCAGTTGATGGACATTTGGGCTCTTTCTGTAGTTTGGCTATTATTGATAATGCTGCTATAAACGTCAGGGTGCATGCTCCCCTTTGAATCTGCATTTTTGTATCCTTGGGTAAATACCTAGTAGTGCAATTGCTGGATTGTAGTTCTATTTTTAACTTTTTGAGGAAGCTCCATAGTGTTTTCCAGAATGGATGCACCAGTTTGCATTACTACCAACAGTGTAAGAGGGTTTCCCTTTCTCTGCATCCTCACCAACACTTGTTTCCTGTGTCATTCATTTTAGCTATTCTCATTGGTGTGAGGTGATATATCATTGTAGTTTTGATTTGTATTTCCATGATGATGAGTGATGTTGAGCATTTTTTCATGTTCTGTAAGCCACCTGTATGTCTTCTTTGGAAAAATGTTTATTCATGTCTTCTGCCCATTGCTTAATTTTCTGCCCACTGTTTTTTGGGTGTTGAATTTGTTAATAAGTTCATCATATATTTTGGATACTAACCCTTTATCAGATATGCAATTTGCAAATATCTTCTCCCACTCCAAAGGCTACGTTTTAGTTTTGTTGATTGTTTCCTTCAGTGTGCAGAAGCTTTTTATTTTGATGACATCCCAGTAGTTTAGTTTTCCTTTTGTTTCCCTTGTTTCAGGAGACACATCCAGTAAGAAATTGTTACAGCCAATGTCAAAGAGGTTACTGCCTGTGTTCTCCTCCAGGATTTTGATGGTTTCCCGTCTCACATTTAGGTCTTTCATCCATTTGAATTTATTTTTGTGTATGGTATAACAGAGTGGTCCAGTTTCATTCTTTTGCATGTTGCTGGCCAGTTTTCCCAACACCATTTGTTGAAGAGACTATCTTTTTTCCATTGGATATTCTTTCCAACTTTGTCAAAGATTAATTGTCCACATAGTTGTGGGTTCATTTCTGAGTTTTCTATTGTTTCATTGATCCATGTGTTTGTTTTTGTGCCAGTACCATACACTGTCTTGATCACTACAAGTTTATAATATAACTTGAAGTCTGGACTTGTAATGCCTCCAGTTTTTTTCTCTTTTTAAAGATTACTTTGGCTATTTGGGATCTTTTGTGGTTCCATACACATTTTGAGACTGTTCTAGCTCCATGAAAAATACTGGTGGTATTTTGATAGGGATTGCATTAAATATGTAGATTGCTTTGGGTAATATAGGCATTTTAAAATTTGTTTTTCCAATCCATGAGCATGGAATGTCTTTCCATTGTTTTGTGTCATCTTCAATTTTTTTCAACCATGTTTTATAGTTTTCAGAGTACAGGTCTATTTATCTCTTTGGTTAGATTTATTCCTAGGTATCTTATGGTTTTTGGTGTAATTGGGATTGAGTGCACTTGGTTTCAATCAAATGGGATTGATTCCTTGATTTCTCCTTCTGTTGCTTCATTATTTGTATTGAAATGCAATAGATTTTGGTGTGTTGAAATTGATATGTTTGATTTTGGTATGTTGTGTCCTGCAACTTTACTAAATTTGTGTATCAGTTCTAGCAGTTTTGGTGAGTATTTTGGGTTTTCTATATAAAGTATCATGTCATCTGCAAATAGTGAAAGTTTGATTTACTCCTTGCCAATTTGTATACCTTTCATTTCTTTTTGTTGTCTAAATGCTGAAGCTAGGACTTTCAGAACTATGTTAAATAACAGTGGTGAGAGTGGACATCCCTGTCTTGCTCCTGACCATAAATGAAAAGATCTGTTTTTCCCCATTGAGATTACTAGTTGTGGGCTTTTCATATACGGCCTTTATTATGTTGAGATTTGTTCCCTCTAATCTTACTTTGTTGAGGGTTTTCATCATGGATGGATGTTGTGCTTTGTCAAATGCTTTTTCTGAATCAACTGAAAGTATCATATGATTTTTATCCTTTCTTTTATTAATATGGTGCATCATGTTGATTGATTTACAAATACTGAACCACCCTTGTAGCCCAAGAATAAATCCTACTTGGTCATGGTGAATGATTCTTTAATGTACTGCTGGATTCAATTTGCTAGTTTTTTATTGAGAATTTTTGCATCCATGTTCATGAGGGATACTGGCCTGTAGTTCTCTTTAAAAAATTTTGTTTTTTGGGGGCACCTGGGTGGCTCAGTCAGTTAAGCATCTGACTTTGGCTCAGGTCATGATCTCGTGGTCCCTAAGTTCAAGCCCATGTCGGGCTCTGTGCTGACAGCTTGGAGCCTGGAACCTGCTTCAGATTCTGTATCTCCCTCTCTCTCTACCTCTCCTCTGTTTGTGCTCTGTCTCTCGAAAATAAATAAAAACTTAAAAAAATTTTTTTAAGTGTTTATTTTTGAGACAGAGAGCGAGAGAGCGCACACACATGCAACAGGCGAGGGACAGAGAGGGAGAGAGATAACCCCTAAGCAGACTCCTTGCTGTCAGCATTGAGCCCAGTGTGGGGCTCAAACTCAGGAACCATGAGATCATGACCTGAGCCAAAATCAAGACTCAGATGCTTAACTGACTGAGCCACCCAGGCACCCCCAATTTTTTTAAAGTATATTTATTTATCTTTTTTTTTCAATGTTTTTTATTTATTTTTGGGACACAGAGAGACAGAGCATGAACGGGGGAGGGGCAGAGAGAGAGGGAGACACAGAATCGGAAACAGGCTCCAGGCTCCAAGCCATCAGCCCAGAGCCTGACGCGGGGCTCGAACTCACGGACCGCGAGATCGTGACCTGGCTGAAGTCGGACGCTTAACCGGCTGCGCCACCCAGGCGCCCCTATTTATTTATCTTTGAGAGAGAGAGAGAGAGAGAGAGAGAGAGAGAGAGAGAGAGAGCGGGCAAGTGAGCAGGGGAGGGGCAGAGAGAGAGAGGGAGAGAAAGAATCCCAAGTAGCCTCTGTGGCCATGAGCGCAGAGCCAGAGGCAGTGCTCAAATCCACAAACCATGAGATTATGACCTAAACCGAAACCAAGAGTCAGGTGCTTAACGGACTGAGTCATCCAGGCACTCCTGCATTTTTATTTTGAAAACTGAAACAAAAAGCTTGTTTCCTGTAATTAAAAAAAATTCTTAATAGGATGACCTCCTGATAGTTCTGCAAGGGGGATACAATAATCTTTAGGGAAGGGAAATGATCTTCCAAAAAGGTTTGAAAATATTGCCTATTTTGTATTGGAATATTCTGCCAAATGCAATGGTTTTGGAAATATTGGAAATTAAGCCGTTCTATCTTACATTAACCAAATAATAGGGCCACTTACTGCTTGAGAACTCTCCTGGTTGATAACTTGCTGTAGCAGGAGGGCATGCACCCAATTCATCTAAAAGATAACATCATTTAGAAACAAGCTAAACAGAAAGTAGGCTAAAACGTAACTATGCATTATATCTATATCCCTTGAAAATGGAATCTGATCTCTCAGGAACTCACTTTGATTCTGGAAGTGATTTAAAAAAAATTTTTTTTAACGTTTATTTATTTTTGAGACAGAGAGAGACAGAGCATGAATGGGGGAGGGTCAGAGAGAGGGAGACACAGAATCTGAAACAGGCTCCAGGCTCTGAGCCGTCAGCACAGAGCCCGACGCGGGGCTCGAACTCACGGACTGCGAGATCATGACCTGAGCCGAAGTCGGCCGCTTAACCGACTGAGCCACCCAGGCACCCCCTGGAAGTGATTTTAAAATGCAGGCTTTGCAGAAACATTAATTGTCTAGAATGTGAAGAGCTCATATAGCTTGGCTGAGAAACAATTTCTGTACATCAAATGTTGATGATAGACTGATGAATTCTACAGAAAGTCTCCTATTCTTAGCTCTTTTTCCTCATGAATTGCCTAGGCAACATTTTATACAGCAACAGTGTAAATTGTTTTGACTTGAGTTCCAAATCCAAAAGATTAGGTCAGGGACCTATAGGGAGCTGTTAAAGAGGGAGAAAATAGGTGGTAGGAAGATGAGGCCTGGTGCCTCTGAGCAAATTACCTGCAGTCTGTAATCTGAGCAGTCAAATGTCACACCTCCTCCTCCCCCTTCCTTGTATGGAAACTTTGGGATTACCATTGTGGAAGATTTAAATGTGCTTTAGGAAGTTGCGGAGTTGAAATGTGGTCCAGAGAATCAGGTACCGAAGTTGCCTACAACATTGTTTGGAGTTATTATCTATTACATCACAAACTCAAGTTCTCTGTCTTAGATGTCTGGGTGGTTTCAAGGTGCAGAGTGGAGACCCTGATTCAGTTAGATGGGCTTTGCACAGACAGGTGGACGCTGGGATAAATGGGTAAGGACTGATGGATCCTCACTGCATTTCTTTCAGCTTTGTGTAGACTAGTGGTACAAATGTGCCTAGAGGATGTTCTTTTCCTAGATCTAGTACCAGTGTGTTCTCCTTGCCCTAGGCGTTTAGGATAACTCAGATTGATGTCTCATTGGAATTCAGATGAAAAAATTAGAATATACTTTAAGTCAGTGATTTTCAAAAATCTTTTTATCAAGTACAACTTTTTATTAAAAATTTACATAGACTCTCTATGCATACATTGCATTTTATCAGCATAAAGATATTTTTAATATCTGACTTTAAAATTTTCTATATATAATACATGCACCTGGTTCAAAATTTAAGGGTTATAAAATGATATGTGGAAAAAAAATTACCTTTCCACTCTTACCCTTCAGCTAACCAGTGGTTTCCTGGAGGTAATCAACATTGCTACCTTGTTGGGTATCTTCCCAGAGATTTTTTTCTTTACATGAAAGAAAATATAAAGGATAATTTTCTTCTTACCAAAATAAAAGAAACTATGATAGTCTTTTGTATCTTGATTTTGTTACATAGTATACTTGGGCAGTCCATCATTTCATTCAATAGATAAAAAGTGTCTTAATTTTTATAGCTACAGAGTGTTCCATTAATGAATGGAACATAATTTTATTTAACCAATTCCCTATTGACATTAGATCACTTTCAATCTTTTGCTACTGCAAACAGTGCTGAAATGATAATACTTAAATCATTTTTTCACATATGAAAATATATCTGTAGGATAAGTTCCTAAAGCAGACTTGCTAGGTTAAAGGGTATGATACTGTCATCAAATTGCCCACCATAGAAATTGTGTTAATTTATACACTCATAAATGGCATGTAAGTGTGCCTGTTTCTTTAAAACCTCATGAATAGTAAGTTATTAACTTAAAAAATATCTCTGGCAATCATACAGGTGAAAAATAATAGCATCTCAATGTACTTTTAACTTTTCCTTTTGTTAAGTGACATTGGACATATTTTGATATGTTGAAGGGCCATCTACATTTCCTTTTCTGAAAATTACCACGTATATCATTTCTCATTTTCTATTGATTATTGATTCTATTGATTACCTTATTGATTATGTAGTACTGTTTGTTTTTTTTGCCAAGCACATATTTTCCATTTTATACAGCTGAATTTTATTAATCTTTTATTTTTGGAATTTGGGGTTTTGTGTTATTGTTAGAAAAGCCTTTCTTCCTCTGATATTTTCCCCCTTGCTCTGTGAGCTAATTATCAACATGTTGCTTCTCAGATCCAATTCACCCTTCAATATACCTCTGCAATAATGGACAGAATCCCTTTAAACATTTCTCCTTACATGGACCATGATGTTAAACATTTGAGTACAGAGCACTGGAAGAACACTGCAGGAGGAAGACACTTTCCTGCTGAAAGCGATGGGGTGTGAGTACATCTGATAGTGCTCCACACATGGGCCCGGAACTTGCAGAACCCTGATGTTACAGACTGAATGTTACATTCCCTTAAAATCCATATATTCAAGCCCTAATTCCCAATGTGGTGGCATTTAAAAGTGAGGCTTTTAGGAGGTAATTAGGCTTAGATGAGGTCATGAGGATGCAGTCTCCATGATGGGATTAGTGCCCTTATAAGAGGAAGGACACCAGAGCTCTCTCTCTTCACATGCATGCACTGAGGAAAGGCCATCTGATCACACAGCAAGTATCTACTGTTTGTAAGGCAGAAGAGGGCTCTCACCAGAACCTGGCCATGTTAGCACCCTGATTTTGGACTTCTAGCTTCCCAGATTTTGAGAAAATAAATGTGTACTGTTTAAGCCATCTAGTCTACAGTATTTTGTTATGACAGCTTGAACTAAGACACTGGCAACCACCTAGCCGTGGCTTGGTGATCACCTTTCAATGGTCTTCTTGGCATGGAGCCATGCTTCAGGCCTCCTGCCTGCACTAATGCCCCACTCCATCTTTCACCTCAGAGATCTGTCTCCTGTGACCCTCCCAGTGATGCTGCTCTTTCCACAGGGACACTGTCTGCTCTAGGCATCCTGTCATCTCCACTCTGCACACTGCGCACCAGTCATTGATTATAGTTCACCTACACATGGAAGATTGCAGTAACCATGGACCAGCTCTGGCTTGGGAAAACCAGTGAACTTCTCTGCATCCAGTGAGCTGCAACTATACTCACTCCAACTGGATCCGAACTCCAGCCTTGGGAAAGGAGTCCACTTTTCAAATTTATCCTTTCTTGAGATCACTCTCTCAGGTCTAAGATACCATAAAAAGTTCTCTTGCATCTTACTGTATAATTTTTTGTTCTATATAAGCCTTTATTGTCCTAATTAGAAATGTTTGTATTTGTTTTAGTTTTTATAACTACATGTTTATATAATTCCCTTATTTCTTTAGTACTATCCATTAATGAACAATGACAAAAATCTTCATTATAAACAATGACAAAATTTATATATTTCCTTTTCTTACTCTTCCCTTCCCTCTCCTGTAGCACTCAATTATAGTTTATTTTATTACCTTCACTGGAGTTTACTTTTATACTGTTTGATGTAATATATCCCTATTATTTGCCACTTTTAAATAATTTCATTTGAATGTCAGCTATGAAGCATGAGGAAATAAATGCGATAGCCAAATTAGACCACTATTTGTCCTAAAATTCCACTGTAGATCACACATGATTTAAATAATTCCTTTGTTCTAATGAAAAAATAAAAAGAATTGGTAAGATACTCACTGTAAGGGAATTTTTCTGAAATTCTGCTTTAAGAGGAGATTAATCATTTTGGTCAGATTATTCATATTAAGGGCACAATGGATATAAAAGGAATTCTAATATTTTAATTATGATTCCTCTGTCATTATTCCTTATAAAAGGTTCAGGGTTATTTGACTATACTCAGAAATTAAATATGAGGAGTATATTGAGGTATTCATCTTGGGCAAGATTTCCTACCTCTTTCACCATTATATTTTGAGCTAACTTTGCAGATAGAAAATATTACATACTTATATAGGTTAGAGACAGAGGATTTAAGGTAACGTTTTTCCTTAAACAAAAACCGGATTGTTTTATACATAAGGTAATGATGTTATTCCAGTAATTTCCTTGACCTTTTATCCAGTGTTGAATTTACTGCTTTTTTGGCAGGATTTTTGCCTTGCAATTTTTCTGAGTTACCAGTCAGGGGTTTTTAGACTAGAAAGGTCTGCCTTTCTTAATGGAGTGATTAAAGGACCATGGGATTTATCTAGGGCTAAATGTACTGAGGAGTGCCTGAGGCATATAACATAGTCACTTGAGAAAGGGAAAAAGAATCCTTTAACCTTTGGGACATGAGCTCATCTCCCAAAAAGCCTCCTATGCTGGATATGTTCCATTTGCCCTTCTAGATCACTCTCAACTTTTATCTACCCCTGTTGCTGGACAGAAGTTGGATAAAGCCAAAAGTGATCACAGGAAAGACATGCATAAGGAAAATGGCACAACAGAGGAACATACATGCCACATGGCTGTAACATCATTATCATTCTTACTGTGTCCCCAGTGTGCTAGGAGGAATATCATCACTGGATTATAGAGAATTATACATTTTGTTTATCCATTCATTAGTAACAGACATTCTGTTTCCAGTTTGGGGCTATTAGGAATAATGCTGCCATAAACATTCATGTAAATGTATTTGTGTGGACATATTTTCATTTCTGTTGGGTAGATTCTAAGGTGGAACTGTTGGGTTATATAGAAGGTGTATATCTAAATTTTTTAAGACATTGACAAACTATATTTTCTAAAGTGGTTGTTATCATTTTACCTTCCTGTCAGCAATGAATGAGGGTTGTAGTTTCTCTCCATTCTCATCAACACTTGGTATTGCCTGTCAGTATTGCCTGTCTTTTTAAGGATAGACATTCTAGTGAGGATGTAAAATCATCTTTGTTTCTCTTTAGCTTTTTATTTTGAAATAATTATAGATCCACAGAAAGTTGCAAAATTGTACAGAGAGGTCCTGTGTACCCTTCCCCCAGTTTTTTCCAGTGGTTACATATGTAACTATAGCACAATTTTAAAACCAAGAAACTGACCTTGGTATAATGTTTGAATTGAGTTTTATACCACATTATCACACCTGTAGATTCACATCTTGCTAGAGGTTTGTCAAAGTTCTTGATCATTTTGAAGAATCAGCTGTTTATTTCACCAATTTTCTGTTTTCAATTCCATTCATTTATGTTCTTTACTACTTCCTACCTTCAGCTTGCTTTGGGTTTATTTTGCTACTCCTTTTCTAAGTTTCCTGAGATGAGATCTTATGTTACGGATTTGAAATTTTTCCTTTTCTAATGTAAGCATTTAATGCTATAAATGTCCCTCACAGCACTGCTTTAGCTGGATTTCACAAATTTTGATGTGTATTTAAATTTTCATGCAATTCAATGTATTTTAAAATTTTCCTTTGACATTCCTTCTTTGATCCATGAGTTTATCTAGAAATGTGTTGATCAGTTTCCAAGTGTTTGGAGATTTTACTGGTTTCTGTTTTTTTTTTTTTGTTTTGTTTTGTTCATTTATTTTTGAGAGAGAGAGACAGGCAGAGAGAGAAGGAGGCAGAGAATCCCAAGTAGGCTCCAGGCTGTCAGCACAGAGCTCTGTGTATGGGGCTTGAACTCACAAACCATGAGAGCACAGCCTGAGCTGAAATCAAGAGTCAAATGCTTAACCGACTGAGCAACCCAGGTACCCCTGGAGATTTTACTGTTAAGTTTTTGCTATTAATTAATTAATTCATGAGAGAGAGAGAGAGAGAGCGAGAGCGAGAGAGAGCATGAGTGAGGGAGAGGGGCAGAGGAACAGAGAGAGAGAATCTTAAGCAGCTTCCATGCTCAGCACAGAGCTTGAGGTGGAGCTGGGTCCCATGACAATGGGGTCATGACCTGAGCATCAATCAGTCAGACACTCAACCCACTGAACCACCCAGGCACTCCATGTTTCTGTCTAGTTTGATTTTGTCCTGGACAGTGAACAAACTGTGTATGACTTCAATTCTTTCAAATTTGTTGAAGTTTCTTTTATGGCCAAGGATATGGTCTATTTTGATCAAGTGTTCTGTGGGTGCTTGAAAAGAATGTGTATTCTGGTATTGTTGAGTGGAGTAGTCTATAAATGTTGATTAGATCCTATTGGTTAATATTTTTCTACATCCTCATTGATTTTCTTTCTAGTTGTTCCATCAATTGTCAAGAGAAGGACATTCAAAGTCTCCAACTATCATTGTGGATTTGTCTATTTCTTATTTCAGTTCTATCAGTTTTTGTTTCATGTATTTTATAGCTCAATTGCTTACTGTGTACACACGTGATATTGCTATGTCTTCTTCTTGGTTTGACTCTTTTATCATCATTTAATATTCCTTTCTATACCTAATATTCTTTGGTAAAGTCTACTTTATTTGATATATTAATACAGCCATTTCTGCTTTGCTGATTAATGTATCAGGGTATATCTTTTTTCATCCTTATACTTTCCACCTACTTAAAAAAAATTTTTTTTTCATGTTTGCTGTTGAGAGAAAGAGAAAGAGAAAGAGAGAGAGAGCAGAGAGAGAGGGAGACATAGAATCTGAAGCAGGCTCCAGGCTCTGAGATGTCAGCACAGAGCCTGACGCGGGGCTTGAACCCATGGACCGCGATATGACATGAGCTTAAGTCAGGCGCTCCACCGACTGAGCCACCCAGGTTCCACAACTTTCCACCTACTTTTATTATAATCGATGTGACTTTGTTATAAATAGGATATATAGTTGGGTAATTTTTCCCCCACTCTGCAAATCTATTTCTTTTAATTGATATATTTAGACTATTTTCATTTAATGTAATTATTGGTATGTTTTAGCCTGCCAATTTTTTGATTTCTTTGTTTCCTCAGTTTTTGTTTCTCTGTTTTATCTATCTTACTGTGGGTTACTTAAATTTTTTAAACATTTTTTTATATTCCCATTTTGATTTATCTTTAGTGCTTGAGTGTTTTTGCATAGATTTTTAAGTGGTTTCTCTGAAGTACTACATTATATACATTCTTTATGTAGAAAGTCTCTTTACTTTCCCATTTATAATGCAATTGTTTTAAGTATTTCCTCTATATACATTAACACCATATTAGACAATATTGTAAGTTTTTCTTTAACTGTCAAATATAATTTAGAAATCTCAATAGAAAGTCTATTGTATTTATCTGTATTTTATTCTTTCTATTGTTCTTTCTTCCTTCTGGATATTCCAAGACTCTTTCTTTTATATTTTCTGTTTCAAGGACTTCCTTTAGGCATTCTGTTAAAATAGATCTGCTGATGACAAATTGTCTTAGCTTTCTTTCATCTGAGAATATCTATATTTCTGTTTCATTCCTTAAGGATATTTTCACTGGATACAAAGTTCTGGGTTAACAGTTCTTTTTCTTTTAGCATTTGAAAAATGTGACACTTCCTCTGGCCTCCTTGGTTTCTGATGAAAAAAGCTACTGTTCCTTATTTTTTTCCTTATAAGTAACATGTCAGTGCTCTTTGAAGAGTTTGCCTTTAGTTTTTATAAATTTAAATTATGATGTATCTTAGAACAAATTTATTTGCATTTATCCTGTTCGGGGCTCACCAGCCTCTTGAATCTTTAGGTTTATAAACTTTTGCCAAATTTGGGAAAATTTCAGTGATTATTTCTTTGAATATTTTTTTTCAGCTCCATCCTTCCCCTTTCCTCTTGAACTCTGATGGCACAAAGGTTAGATCTTTTGTTACAGTCTCACAAGTCCCTGAGGCTTTGTTCATTTTTTAAAGTCTGTTTTCTGTTACTCAGATTGGGTAATTTCTATTTATCTTCATGTTCGTTGATTCTTTTCTCTGTCCTCTCCATTCTGTTGTTGAGACCATCCACTGAAGATTTTTGTTTTTTAAATTTCAGTTACTGTATTTTTCAGTTCTAAAATGTATATTTGGTGGTTCTTCTTTTTTTAAAAGTTTATTTATTTTTGGGGGGGAGAGGAGCAGAGAGAAAGGGACAGAGAGGGGCCTGGAGAGGTCCTAAGCAGGCTCTGCATTGTCAGCATGGAGCCTGATGTAGGGCTCAAACTCACAAACTGTGAGATCATGATCTGAGCCAAAGTTAAGAGTTGGATGCTTAACGAACTGAGCCTCTGAGGTGCCCCTATTTGGTTCTTTATACTTCTTTTTCTTTGGTGAGACTTTCTATTTTTCCATCTGTCCGAGTATGTTCATAACTGCTTGCTGAAGCATTTTTACGATGGCTGCTTCAAAGTCTTTTTCAGCTAATTCCAACATCTGTGTCATCTCAGTGTTGGTGTCTGTTGTATCCTCATTCAAGTTGAGATTTTCCTGGTTCTTGATATAATAAGTGACTTTTTATTGTATTCTGGACATTTTGGGTATTAGAGGACTCTAGATCTTATTTAAACTTTTGCTTTAGCAGCACCCCCACCCCCCACCCTAATACTGTGCTAATGAGGAGAGTGAGGTTTCCACATAATTATTGCCAGGTGGCTTCTGATTACAGCCCAGAAGGGAGGGTGCCTTGTTACTTCTGGGTGAGAGTGGAAGTTCTGGCTTTCTACATGACTCCCATTGACACCCTGGAATGGGGAAGCTAAATTACCGTCAAATGGGCATATAAGTCCTTGCTTTTCACTAGGTCTTCAGTGACATCACGCTGCCTTGGAAGCTAAAAGGTGCCTCATGTAGAGGCCACTTTGGGGCAACAGGCTTGAGCAATGGAATGTAGATTAAGGCAAAGGGCCCACAGTGACCCCAACCCTCTGGCTGATTACAGACCAGCCCATCAGGCAACCCACCTCGAAATGTCCATAAGCTCTAACTGACCAATAGGCTACTGAGAACCAGGCACAGTTACCAAAAAGGGGAAAATTCCATAATCCCCATACCTCCTTACCTTCCCATTTAAAAATGTTTATTCATTTTTGAAAGAGAGAGAGACAGAGCACAAGCAGGGGTGGGGCAGAGAGGGGGACACAGAATCTGAAGCAGGCTCCAGGCTCTGAGCTGTCATCATAGAGCCCGACAGGGGCTCAAACTCACGAGCTGCAAGATCATGACCTGAGCCAAAGTTGGATGCTCAACCGACTGAGCCACCCAGGTGTTCCCTTACCTTCCCATTTTAAATACAGTCTCCCCTTTACTATCCTGCTTGCTGCTCCCTTGTGGTGTATTCAATAAACTTCTATCTCCTTTGTTCTGCCTCTGCTGAATCCTTTCACCAGATCGTCACGCCACATTTGGGGGCCCCCTTCTGATTGAGAGAGACACCACACCTCACTTCTGCTCCCACATGGCCTTCAGTCTACCTCCTCAGACACCCCCTCAGTAGGGAGGGGAGAGATGTCCTATTTATGTTGGGTAGGAGGGTGGGAGTCCAGGCTCTAATATGGTTTCCATAGACCCTAGGGGGAGGAAGTCTTATTCCCTCTAGATAGGGATAAAACTCATGATTTTCCATTAGGCGTTCTCTGACTTTCCCAGCAGCAAGGCTACCTCAGGAAAGGGATGCACCAGAACCGCTGAAGTCTTTTACATCCCAGTGATTTATATAGGGGAGAAGGTGAAGATGTGCATTTCTTTGAGGAGGAGGAGGAGAGACAGTTGTCTGTGTATGAGAAAGCTTCATAAAAGCACTGCCCCTGGCCCAGCATTTGCCTTCTTAAATCTCAGGGGATTTTTCACCGGAGTCCTATGGGGAACTGTAGAGAAAATATTTTCATGTTTCTTCACAGTTAGGCTTTCTGAGCAAAGAAAGCTGGAACCCTGGTTAAAGAACAAGTCTTGGAAATTAAAGGGTGATTTACTAGCCAGAGACCTCTGAAGACATTTAGACCTGTTTCCCTGTGTTTACATTTCAAAGGGGGATAAAAGGGGTAAGTTGCTTACATTCCAAAGGACTGTAAATGCCAAGGTTTCTCTCCCTCTCTGGAGTGGAGGAGGGCAAGATGTGGCTTATTTACACTCTCAGATTAATAATTTTGGAGTTCCTCTTCTGTAGTATAAACTGTGGTTTCTCTCTCGATTGGATAGGGCCCTCCAAATGTGGGGTGGCAGTGGAGTGGAAGCCAGTGGTGCAGGAGGTGAAGGGATTCACCAGGGGCAGAAGTTTACTGCAAGGGAACAGCAGGCAAGACAGCAAAGGAGAGACTGCAATGAGGCAGTGGGTGGGGGCTGTATTTAAAAGGGGATGGTAAGGAGGTATGAGGGTATATGGAATTTTCCCTGTTTGGTAACTGTGCCTGGTTCTTTTTTTTTTAATTTTAAAAATTAATTAATTTATTTTTGAGAGAAAGAGAGAGAGCACAAGTGGGGAAGGGGCAAAAAGAGAGGGAGACACAGAATATGAAGCAGGTTCCAGGCTCTGAGCTGTCAGCACAGAGCCCGACATGGTGCTCAAACCTGAGAACCTCATGACCTGAGCTGCAGTTGGATGCTTAACAGACTGAACCACCCAGGCACCCCATTAAAAAATTGTCTTAAAATTTATTTTTATTTTTTTCTGGTTCTAAGTAGTCCATTGATCAGTTAAGACTTATGGATATTTTGAGGTGGGTTGCCTGATGGGCCTGTACACTGTATTCAGCCAGGTGGTTGTTGTGGGCTCTTCTGCCTTGATCAAATTTCCACTGCTCAAACCTATTGTCTAAAAGCGGCCTCTACATAAACCCCTCATGTGCAGGATGACATCTGGCTTTCCCTGTGTTGCCTGTGGGGTACTGGGTGTAAGGAATGGGCACAGTTACTGCTTTAAGTCATAATAACTGTGATCTCTGTTCCAGAAACCTCATAGTTGTTTTCAGGATAAAATGATCAAATATAGATATACTCACCACAAAGGGAAGGATACATTCATGCTGATTTTGTACCATGTATAAGCTGAAGAGGGACATGCGGCTGGGGCCCATCAAGCTGCAGGCTAGACAGAAAAAGTTCTGCAGAGCCTCACAGAGGTTGGAGCAGATGTGAGCCCAGGACGGTAGAGCAATATGCACAATGAGAAGCCTTGGAGGTTGCTGGTAAATCTGCGTGGGAGTGGAGGGCCCTTTACCAGTACTTCGCCCATGATACATGCCAACCAGACCAGAGGTGGAACTGCAGTCACTACCTGGATGTTCTCTGTACCTATAGGGAAGGAAAGAGAAACCACTGCCTTTCATAAAACTGAATTATATGCTTGGTTGAAATGATGAACACAGTCCTAGAGGACTAAATCCAGAAAGGAGTCAGACTGGGGATTAAGTCAAGTTTCTCTAGGCTATCCCATCTTAACTCCCAAGGGATCTAGATGTTTACCTATAACGTAAGGCTGAGACTGCTTACAGATGCTGAGTGGAACTAAACAAAAAGTGACACAAAAGCCAAATTTCAGTCTTAAAGTAAGCTACCTGCCCTCATAAACTTTATTTATGTATCGGCATTTATTGTTCTATCTTTTACAATTTGTTTCTATGACTGCCTCTCCCAATACATTGTGAGATTCCCAAGGGGGAAGAAACGGACTCGCCAACTTGATCTATCAGTGTTTAGCACAGTGTTTATTTGGTATGTAGGAATTTTCTTTTCTTTCTTTCTTTCTTTCATTTATTTTTGAAAGAGAGAGAGAGAGAGTGCGAGAGAGCAAGCACAAGTTGCGGAGGGGCAGAAAGAAAGGCAGACACAGAATCTGAAGTAGGCTCCAGGCTCTAAGCTGTCAGCAGAGAGCCTGACGCGGGGCTCGAACTCAAAGCTGCGAGATCATGACATAAGCTGAAGTCAGACACTTAACCAACTGAGCCACCCAGGCATGCCCAAATATCATTCTTAATGGTGATATTGAAAGCTTTCTATCTGACTAGGAGACTGCTAACACCACTTCAACACTGTAGTGAAGGCAGCAATAAGGCAAGATAAATAAATATGACACATTGCAGTGGAAGAAATAAAACTGTTATTATTTGTAAATGACAGGATTGTGTATATGGAAAATCTAAAAGAATTTATAATTTTATAGTTTCTCCCAAAAGGTCTCATCTTTTGTTAAATTTTATTCTTAGAGATCTTATTTTTTTAATGTTAACTTATATAACATCTTTTTAAATTTAATTGTTAGTTTATTGCTAATATATAGAAATAAAGTTGATGTTTGTACACTGATTTTGTATTTAACAACCCAGCTGCACTCTCTAATTACAATAATATATTTGTAAATCCTTTTGGATTTTTTGTCCACGATCATATAATCTGTGAATAATGACAGGCACTGGGATACATGAACAAAGTCAGATCATAACAGCAAAAGGCTGTTCGTGACAGTCTTATTCATAATTGGTGCAAACTGCAAACAACACAAATGTCAATCCACATTAGAATGGATAAATTCTTGTATCATCACACATGTAGCATGAAAATGAATGAAATAGTTATACACAACAGGGATGATTCCAAGAAACAAAATATAAGCAGCAAGACACAAAGAATACATATAGTACAAATCTGTCTACATAGATTTTATTTTATTTTGAGAGAGAGGCATGAGAGCACATGAAAGCAGGGGAAGGGCAGAAGGAGAGGGAGAGAGAATCTTTTTTTTTTTTTTCTTCATCAGGAAGATTTTATTTCATTTTTTATTTAAAAATTTAAAAAAATGTTTATTTACTTTTAAGAGAGAAAGAGAGACAAAGTACAAGTGGGGAAGGGGCATAGAGAGAAGGAGACACAGAATCAGAAGCAGGCTCCATGTTCTGAGCTGTCAGCACAAAGCCTGATGTAGGGCTCGAACTCACAGACTGGGAGATCATGACCTGAGCTGAAGTCAGAAGCTTACCTAACTGAGCCACCCAGGTGCCCCTATTTTTAAATGTTTAATTTTTTTTTCATTCACCACTGAATTCTCCCCCTGCCCTTTTTTTTTTTTAATATAAATTTTAGTTAGTAAACATGCAGCGCAATATTGGTTTCAGGAGTAAAATTCAGCGATTCATCACTTACATACAACACCCAGTACTCATCACAAGTGCCCTCCTTAGTACCCATCACCATCTAGCCCATCTTTCACCCACCTCCCTCCATCAACCCATAGCTTGTTCTCTATCATTAGGAGTGCGAGACAGAATCTTAAGCAGGCTCCTTACCCAGCACAGAGCCCAGTGAGGGGCTAGATCTCACAACTGTGAGATCACAACTTGAGCTGATATCAAGAGTTAGACACTCAACCAACTGAGCCACCCAGGCACCCCTATTTCCTGAACTTTATTGTGGTTACATGGGTGCTCACTTTATAATTATTAAGCTGTATTTTTCATGTTTTATAAAATGTTCTCTCTATATGTTGTATTTAATAATAAAAATATTTCAAAAAGAATATTAGGAAAATCATAAAAGAAAATATTTTTTAGATTAAAAAAATATGTTCCCATCTTGGGGAGCTAAAATAATTCCATATAATTGTCTGTTAGCTAAAGAATGCAGGGAATATAAAAACTTCTTTGATGTCCCCAGGTCCAAGAGAAATATCCTATTATTTATGATAATTTTCAGAAACACTTTGGAATTTATGATCTTTAAAAATGATCTAATACTACATAGATAAATGTGTTCCCCAAAATCAATCTGTGAATTTATTCCTCTTCAATCTTTCCTTTTTGGTTAGTGGAACTCAGTGTTTGTTCAATAATTTTTTATTGAGTTCCAACTATGTGCCGAGGACAGCTGAACAAATAAGTGAATGAATATGCTAATCTCTTAAAAATAATCTTGAACTAGAAATCCAAATCAATGACTAATGTATTCAGCAAGAAAGCAAATATTGTAATATATTTTAACTGTACTTTTAAATTAAGTGCATGAAACCAATGTAATGCTGAATTTGAAACTAACACACAGATTCATATAGACAGGCACCCAGACAGAGGCCTTATTTAATGCAGAATGATTCCACTCCCTCTCTCCATCCTCCTTCACATTTGAAACTCTTGTCATTTTAGAGTATGGGCAGTTCTAAGTTTGGATGATTCTAATATATACAAATATCTTGCTAGAGTTTAGTTCATTAACACCAGTCCCTCATTAACACAGCTCAAATTTCAGTTACTGTGGAATATTAACTGTGAGTACTTACATGAAATATAAATCACAGCTAGCTCTTCAGTCCACAAATCACTACATAAACAACAGACGCTCATCATGATCAGTGATCAATTATGTCACTTCTTTCAAGGTCTGTCAGTGACTAGTCACTGCATATCACTTATTTGGTTTAAGCGCAAACAACAAAGCATGTAGTTGTTTTACCTCCTTGTCTGCTAGTGATAAACCCATGTAACATTCTACAAAAATGGATAACTGAAAGAGGGAATTGGCTAAAATTGGCCATTTCAAGATGAAAGTGTAGCGAAGAAATGATATGTGGTAATGCTAAAAAGTGAAAGTGGGATAGAACATAAATGGACTTCTAGAAGAAAAAGCTGACTGTAACAATGCTGACAATGCCACCATTTGATAGACTCTAGATAAGCAGCTAGAGGATCTTAGCGAAGGTGAACCTAACCTAACATAAATGGGGAAGTGGTTGTGACAAAAAGTGTGAAGACAGCCCAGAGAAAGTGCCACCAGCAAAAAACTGCATATTAAAGGATCTCTTGGAGATCCTTGGAAAGCCCAAGGGATATAATGTTGAAAGTTGATCCAAGCATAGAAAGGAGTATGACAATTAGCTAAGGCATAAAGAAGATGCGTGCTGGATCATAAGTTGTACAATGAGGAGCAGACAAGCACAAGCACTGTTCAAACTATTCTTGATTAAGTTTTTTTTTTTTTACAAAGAAATAGAAGACTCTGATATTCAAGGTTTCTAATGTTTTAAATTACAGTGTCTAAATAGATACTAGCTTTCCTATTTTTCATTTCCCACTTAGAGCTGATGGTAAAAGAGATTTTAACATTCTGACAATTTTGAGAGGTCCTGGAACAAATTTAATTTTTCCCCATTGATGATTAAGATTACTTTGAACAGTTTCAGCTTGCACAGTCATTTTTTTTTTAATTTTTTTTTCAACGTTTATTTATTTTTGGGACAGAGAGAGACAGAGCATGAACGGGGGAGGGGCAGAGAGAGAGGGAGACACAGAATCGGAAACAGGCTCCAGGCTCTGAGCCATCAGCCCAGAGCCTGACGCGGGGCTCGAACTCCGGGACCGCGAGATCGTGACCTGCCTGAAGTCGGAAGCTTAACCGACTGCGCCACCCAGGCGCCCCTTGCACAGTCATTCTTAAATCCCACACTTACGTGCAATTCCAAGACTGTCCTTTAAATGAGGTAAGAGGCAGCTCTCTTCCCTATATTCTTAAACATGATCAATGAATGCTCTGATGTATCTGGGCATAGTTGTAAGCAGGATCTGACAATTTTTGATCCTGTACTCCCCACTTTTGTCAAAACACCCACCTGTTGGGGTCTCCCTGCAAACTGGTTTAACCTGGAACTCTACTCGGCCTTGAACCACCAAAAGCATCAAGTTACTCCCTTACTAAAAACCCATCAATGGCTTCCAATTACACTTGGAACAAAATCCCAAATCCTTATCCTGGCCCCGAAGTTCTGCATGTATCTCCTTCCCAACTCTCCATCCTCAGCCATGCCATCCCCTGTCCAACTTCCTCCCACCCTCTCTGTCCCTGAGGCACCTTTCAGGTCCACAAACACTTGGGCCTTTCATTCCTTCAGCTGCTGAAGTTCTTTACCATCACTACCCTCCTTAACCTGACTCATTCTTTAGGTCTCAGGCTTTAGGTCTTAATAGGTTAGGGCCTCTTTACGTGCCCTCCCTCACAAAAGCACCTATACCATGTGGGTAGAGCCCTTAGGACACTGTGTGTGATAAACTATTTAATGGTTCTTCCTCCCGCAGGGCCGCATTAAAAATGTCGTGGATCCTAAGCACTTTTGCCTTTGTGAGCCCCTACCTCATTAAAAAAAAAAAAAAAAAAAAAAAATAATAATAATAATAATAATTAATAGATTTTCGTGGGCCCTAAAAATTTCACTTTTTTCTTTTGTTGTAAGAAAAACAAAATGAAAACATTTTCTTTGAACTTGAGGGGTCGTTGTTTTCCTGACTTTCCAAAAAGTTAGAAAACCGTCGTAGCCCCCGGCCCCCAAAGCGTCGAGGGCCCTGGACACCGCGCCTACAGTGTCTGGCGGACTGGCCACCCATCCCCCAGGCCCAGGAGAGCCAGCCAAGGACACGCGGCGTCAAGGGTCTCAGACACGTGCGCGGAGGGACGACAACCCGCGGTGGTTGAGGATCGGTGGGCGTCAGTGTTGCCCAGGCCTGGTTCGCCAACACCGCCCTGAGGGCGCCCGAGCTCGGCCCAAGCTCACCCTGTGAGGCGCTGCCGGCCGCTCTCTCTCGGGGCCATCCTCCAGCTGAGGCCCTCGGCCCTCCACCTGCCCTGAGGCGGGGAGAAAGTGCGGTATTCCCCCCTCGTATTCCCCCCTTGTTTTGGGAAGGCGAAGACCCCATTACCTGCGCCTCTAGGCTCTCGGAGCGCGCCTGCGCCGTCGAAAGCGCCCGCGTCCGGCAGGCTGCGGCTGCGCAGGACTGCTCACTGAGCGCACCGCCTCAGGGGCCGTCTTAGGGTCTACCTCAGGGCCACAGTCTCCGAGCCCCCGGGCGCCAGGGAAATGGCCCTATTTTGGCCCTGAGGTAGAGTTTTGGATCTCTCTTTGAGAGTACCATGCTAAACTTGACACTTCTTCGGTAGTTAAACCCCACCCCCAATTAAACATTCCAGTAACACCTCCCCCCCCCCCCCCCGCCCAGCAATGAGACATTCCAGGGGGCACCGCCATTGTGTCCTTAGCTTTAACCTTTCTCTTCCACATCATTCATTCACTTATTCAGTTGGTCACTCTTTTATTCAATAAATATTTGTTGAGGGCACACTATGTGCCAGGCACTGTGCTGGGATTGGGGTACCCTGGACACACAATGGTCCCCTGCCCTCATGGAAGTTAGAGTTTAGTTTACCTTCAAGAAGTCCTTTCAAGTCTTCAAACCTCTACATCCCAAGAGGGTCTGCCCGTCTCTACTCATGCTCATTCTCATTTGCTTGCTGATGATTCCTATAGTCCCTTTGCCAAAATCCAGTTGAGATAGGATCATTTGGCTGATCTGGGTCTTCAACCCTGGTTGAAGGAATTCCTCTCTGAATTAGCCCACAGGAGAGGAGAAAATAATGCTAGTACCAAACCAGAAATGGACAAGCGCTTTCTCCTGTTTCCCTGTTTATTGTCATCTCCTTCCACCCCTCACTCAGTTCATTGCCTGCTATGCAGGTTGGGGGAGGGGAAATCAGTTTACTAACGAGTGATTCAGGACGAGTTAGAACCAATAGGAAAAGAACCACCTGCCTATGTTTTAGCCCTACAACACCAATTTTTGGTCCCCTCAACTGCTCCTCAGAGTAAAACCAGAAATACTTAATCCAGGCTCCCAGGTGTAATCTGATCAATAGACTTCCTGTGATTCAATATAAAGTGTAGCTTCTCAACATGTCTTCTTTCTCACATACTCCAAATTAGTCTTCCTGTCTTTAATTTCCAGATTATTCTATACATTGATGCTAGAATTATCCTAGTAAAAATATATTTGATGACATCATTCTTTGGCTTAAACATAGTTTTGTTTTTGTTTTTTGTTTTGCTTTGTTTTGGTTACAAAGGCTGTTATAGCTGACTCCACTTACCTTATCAGGCTCAACTCAAACAATATCCTTACACTGATTGCAAATCACATCACCTATTGCTCCCAGCTACAGTAAATTTCTCTGTTTCTCTATAAATTGTTTTATCTATCTGGAGTAGCATTTATTAGATAATGTGCCAAAGACTGTGCTAGATGTGGGGGAATATGATGTGATTTCCCCAAGATTCTACTAAATTCTGAGGGTGACAACCTGCATGAAGAAAGCAACCTGCATGTTTTAAACTACAGGGAGGGCAACTGGCCAAAGGCATCAGATACTGTCTTAGAAATCCACTGTCATATTTGTGAAGACCACAGGCTGTTCCTAGCCAATGCCTGAGTGTGGTCGGGATACTAAGGAAGAGTTGATCCTGGGAGGCACAGGATGCTTCATTCCCTCTCTTCCTCACCTAGGGTTAGACTTGCATCACATCTGACTGCTCTTGAAGGCTTTCCCAGCCATTTCCCTTTTCCCTCGCAGGTGTTTCCCTGGTAAAATCCTTGTACATTTAATCTCATCTTGGTGTCTGCTTCTCAGAGGACCTAGACTAACTCATGAATATTTGAACAAGTAATTTCAGACAATAAGATAAACACGAACAAAGATAAAAAGCATTTACCAAATATTTATTGGCTGCCTACTATATACCAGACACCGTGCTAGGATCTGAGAATACAATAATCTTTGCCCTCCTGGGGCTTAAAGCCTATGAGGGACAGACAAGTACTTAGGCAATGGGCAATGTGGTGTGATATGGGCTATGGCAAGGGAAGTACAAGGTTATGGGAACATATAGGAAAAGCACAGACTTGGAGAATTGGGAATGCTTCCTAGAGAATGGGATTATCATTCTGAGCTTAATCAATAGAGTGAATAGGAGTTAGCCAAATAAGGGACATGGAGAATATTCCATGTAGAGGGAATTCTTAAGAGGCTCAACCAGTCCAGAGCACAGCATGTGGAAGAGGTAGGCAAGAGGCCAGAATATAAAAGGCCCTGTGGACTATATTA
The DNA here is from genome assembly GCF_018350175.1 of Felis catus. Classification (NCBI taxonomy): domain Eukaryota; kingdom Metazoa; phylum Chordata; class Mammalia; order Carnivora; family Felidae; genus Felis; species Felis catus. The sequence continues at coordinate 90,769,303 of NC_058370.1, forward strand.
AGGATTTTGGATTTCATCCCATAGCGAAGGTATGGTGAGGAGCTGGACTGATGTGTTTCAAGCAAAGGAGTGATCTGATTTGTGTACTGGAGAGAAAATTCTATCTTCCCTGAAGGGAATGGATTGGGGGCTGGAGTTGGGGTGGTGGTGCCTGGTGATGGAAGCAGGACAGGAGTAAGAAGTAGACCAGGCAAGAGATGATGGCAGCTTGAGTAAGGGTGTTAGTAGGGGGATGCAAAGATGTGGAGGAGATATTTAGGAGTTAAAATGAATAAGTCTTCATGAGTAATTGGATTGATTAGGAGGAATCCAGAATGACAGAGCCTAGAACATAGTAGGCATTCAGCGAATACTTATTGAAGAATGAGTGCAAATTTTCTGGCTTGGATAGCTGGAAAGATAGTGGTGCTATATACAGATATAAAAAAAACATTGGTTCTACCGTCCTACCCAGTTACCCAGGCTGGTGTGGGAGTGAGGATGACAGTTCTGTTTTGGACATGTTGAAAGCAAGGTGCCTGTGGTACACTGAGTGGAGATGTTCAACAGCCAGTTAGATATATGTGTCAGAAACTGAAGAGAAAAATATGAGTTGGAGATGTAGATTTAAGGAATAGATATTGATTTAGTATGAGTCAGTCAGCTTAGAGCAGCGATTTTTCTCAAAGTGTCTCAATCTATTAATAGGTAGTAAAATCAATTTAGTGGGCTGCAACCAGCATTTAAAAAAATGAAAGATAATAAAGTGCAATCCCATAGAAAATATCAGGATTTAGCTCCTGAATTAAAGAAATATAGTGAAAGTATGACTTGTGAAAGTTTACTTCACTACTACAAAAGTATTTAAGTATGACTAGGTTGCAATGTAAAAAAGAACTTCGTATTGTGTGTTGCTGCCACAAAATGGAAAGAGTTCTTTGAAAACAAACAAAAGACAAAAAAATCAATATTTAAACCATATTCAGAGAAGGGCTAAGGTCTAGGTTAGAATGTTGGGGAGCAGCTAGGGAGAGGCATATATCAGTGCCAAAGGAAGTAGCACAGAGGAGGGTCCTGTTGTGTTGAGGCTGGTGTATTAGAAAAAAAGTTTCAGAGAGAAGACTTGAAGTATCAATCTTCAGTGTCTATTTTCCCTTTTAGACTAAGCAATTTGAATCCAGGATCCATGTTTTGCTTGTCACCCTTGTGCAGGGGCCATGCTAATCTCTGTATTGTTCCAATTTTAGTATATGTGCTGCCAAAGCAGGCAGCAGGAATCTTTTTAATAATCTTTATCTATGTTACTTAATAAAATGCCTAGCACATCATAGGTCCTCAATAACCACTGAATAAATCAAACAGAATTTGCACCTTAGAGAGGTTACCCTGATGATAACTTGGAAAGAGATTAGAGGCAGGTTTTTTTGTTTTTTTTTTTTTTTTTTTAATGAAACTATTGCATAGTCTAGGTGAGCAATAATAAAGTCCTGAATTATGATAATAATTGAAAGAAAATGACAAATTTAAGTTATTTATGATTCATAAGTGTAAGTTTATCAGGACAAGATGACTGCTTACATTTGGACATGGTAGACAACCTCCAGGATGGTCCACTGAAATTCTTGTATTCCATCCTTGTGTTATCCCTCCCCACAGTGCATGAGGATTGGCCTGTGTGACCAACAGAATATGGCAGAAGTTATATTTTTACTTCTGAGGCTAGATTATAGAAGACATTGTGGCTTTCACCTTGGTTTTTGGGATTACTAGCTCTAAAGAAGTAATACTATATTGTGAGGACATCCCAGCAACCCATGGAGAGGTCCATATGGAAAAGAATTGAGACTTACTACCAATAGCCAGCATCAACTTGCCAGGCATGAAATTAAGCCATTCCAGAAGTGGATCGTCCAGCCTAGTCAAGCATTCAGATGACTGGTGGCTTCATCCAATATCATGACTATAAACTCAAGAGAGACTGGGAGCTAGACAACCCAGCTAAACTACTCCTGAATTCCTGACACACAGAGATAATAAATGTTTATTGTTGTTTTAAGCCACTAAATTTTGATGTTAATTTGTTACATCTGGTATGCAGCCTAGATAACTAAGCAATGGGGAATATAAGAGAAGAAAGCAAAGATTACCTACAAGGCTATAAATTGGAGGACTAAGTGCTTGATGAAGGATCAGGGAGGGTGTGATGATGGAGACAGTGAGTTATTTTCAGGTCCTGTGTTTGTCTTGTATGTAGGATTTCCTAGTGGACATATCCAGAGTCTTTGCCCCCCTCACTCTCAAAGGCCTACTACTTATCCTTTAACACTCAGTTCAAATGTCATTTCTGTGAAACCTTCTTGATTTTCTCAGGCAAAACCTAACTTTTATGAGCATTTATTGCACATTTTTATGCAAACATAAATCACTTTGCCTTGCAATGATCTATTTGCAGTTATTGGTGAAATGCTTGCTAAAATAATTTTGAGAAATGTGGTGTGTTTACCCATTTACACACATATTTTCCCTGGTAGTACAGATATGGGCATTTAAGCTTTTGGAACTCACTAAGCAAACCAGCCATTGGAGGACCTGGAGCCGCACCTCCAGCCCGGTTCCGAAGTAGAACTCCCACCTAGACCTAGGTCTAGCTCCTCCTGTACCTGGGTTGGGCTTCTCCGCTCCTTAGCTCCGCCTCCACCCAATTCCGATTGGCTGGAGGAGGAAATCGGCCCGACCATTAGTCCCTTCTTGAAGAGGCGGAGCTGGGTTGCGTTCTCCTCTGGCCGACGCAGGCCGAACCGGACCGAGGAGATTCGAGTGGGGCCGAGGCCGGTGGCACCGCGGCCCAGAGCGGAGGTGGCAGGGCGCGCCCCACCCAGCGGCCAGGCGGAGCCTAAGATGCTGGCTTTTGCCAGGCGGCCCCGCCCGGGCTCCCAGCCGCCTCCGGCCTCGCCCTTTCCGCTGCTGCTGCTGGCGGTGCTGAGCGGCCCGGTATCCGGCCGCGTTCCCCGCTCGGTTCCCAGGACCTCGCTTCCTATCTCAGGTAAGGCGTGGGTGCCCTCGCCCTTAGCCCTTCGCGCCGCTCCCGGGCCCCGCCTGCAGGTGCCGGCACCCACCTGCCCTTACCTACCAGCCCGGGCAGGCGCTCTGGGGCCCCTCCGCGCTGCGCACCGAGTCCCGCGCCGCCCACGCCCCTCCAGGACCCGGGCGGGACCCCCACGCTGTGCTGTTCCGCAGCATCGCTTCCCGGCCTCGCGCTTCGGCTCCCATGACACGCCCAGGCGGCTCCTGCTGCCCCTTACTGGCAGGACCGCGAGAGAGTTAAGCCCCTCATCGTGCAGAAACGGGCACTGAGGCCCAGGGAGGGGATGGAGGTTTCCCCGAGGTCGTCCATTTCGGGGAATGGACTCCCTTATTCCCCTCTGCCCAAACATACACCTGTGTCCCTCACGCCAGCTTGATGCCTATTCTGCTTCCAAACTCATCGGTCTTTCGTCCTATTCCAGCCACCCATCCTTCTGATGACCAACTCAGCATCTCCACCTGCCCACTTCTCAAATCTATTCCCTTATCATTTCTACCTCCCTGCAGGCTTTTTGCCTCGCTCGAAGCCCTCATCTCCCTAACCCACTTCCCAGGCCTCTCACAGCTCTTACACCAACTCCCATTGTCTGATAACGATCCGTGGATCCATCGTAACCCTCTTAACTCCTCAGCATTCCGTGCTTTCTCTACCCATTCCCTACTTTGAATGTTGGGAAATCATTCAGTGAGTTGATTTAAAGTTCTGTTTGAATGATTTCTAAAGTCTTCAGAAGAAAAAAAAAAAAGGAGGGAGGAGATTTGGTCCTTTGAAAAGATCTGGAAGAAGCCAAGGGATGCCACCAGGCTAAAAATGGTCATTGGAATGATTCACACTTTAAAGGCTCTCTGCTGAGGTGGGCATGGGCATGGGCATGGACCTCGTTTTCTTCTTAGTGGGCACTGAGTGTTAGCACCTAGTGCAGACCCAGTGAAGTTGAGAGGGCAACCTGTTGGCAAAACCTCGCAACTGGGTAATAGTAATTTAGAGTCTAAACTTCAGCCTAGTGACATAGGGTTACTTTGAATCCAGAAGACAAAATTGTGGTCAGAGCCTGGGGTTGGTTTGTGCTGGAGCAATAGCCACAAAATGGCATTGAGGTTGATAACCAGAAATTCAGAGAAGTCTAGATAGCAAGGTGAAACAGAGCTGGGGATACGAGTGGAGGTTGGGTGTTCCAGGGCTTATAATGAGCATGAAAGAATAGGCAGGTCCAGCGCAGATGTGAGTATGGGTGTGGGAGGATGGGGTGGGTGGGGCTCCATACATCAGCACATCCAGGAATGAATGGCTGGTAGCCATTCTGTCAAGTCTTGAGGGTAGCTGAGCAGATGAACCAGGTAGAGCAGAGCTGTATTGGTACAAGGATAGGGGCTCCAGAGTGAGCTAAGAAGATAAATTCCTGCTAACTTATTTGTTATAATCTTTAAATGGAATTTTGAATGATGACACTGAAGTTTAGACTTGGCCCAAATGGAGCACATGCCTAAGGAAGGAAAAAAGGAACCATTTGTGAAACATGCACTATACGTCAGTTGCTTCTACATATGTCATCTCATTTAATTCTGTCAACAAGCCTGACTGGTGGTGTTTACAGATGAGGGAAGTGATGCTCAGGGCAAGTAACTTACTCAAGATCATACAGCTGGTAAGTGAAAGAGCCACATTTAAACTGGGGCTGATTCTTCTCCACAGCACATTCTCATGCCCACTTTTTCCCTCTTTGGGTGGAAATGGGGTGGGGTTGGGGAGGTACAAGAGCAGTGAGAAGACAGGAGATAGTCTCCTAAAGTGTTGGTGAAGAGAGTGAATCATTTCCCTTCCAAGTAAAAACAAGTTACTAATAAGTAGTTATTTTTTTTTTTTTAAAAAGGAAATTTAGAGAAGAAGGTACTTGTACTTCCTATAGGTATTTTCAAATTATGTATCATGTTGCTATGGATAGAAATTACAGACTTAGTATTTATGCTGTTATTTTAATAAAGTGTTTTATTTTTATAGAAAAAGCATACTTGGCTGCATTGTATGCTAAATATTCTGGCCTCATCAGTTATCTATCTTTGGGGAAGTTAGATGGTTGGCCTGTCAAAGCCCTGTTTTTACCCTTCATGGCTGCTAAATAAATGATACTTGGAAGAAAACAGAAATTGAGCCCTTTGGCTTTGTCTTTGTGGACCCAACCCTTATGAAGCAATGGCTGATATCACTCTCCCCTCTCACCCTCTCTTCCTGCCAGAGGCTGACTCCTATCTCACCCGGTTCACCGTCCCTCAGACATACAATTACTCTGTCCTCCTTGTGGATCCTGCTTCCCATACACTTTATGTCGGCGCCCGGGACACCATCTTCGCTTTATCCCTGCCCTTCTCAGGGGAGAGACCCCGCAGGGTGAGAAATGAAAGTGGGGAGGACCCCAGACTCCAGAGCATGTGGTTAGATCCACAGTGTTATGAGATGGGGTGTGTGTTCATAATAACTAAATATGGAACAGTGGTGGTGGTGGCAGGGGGGAGTGTCGGTAAAAATGAATATAGGAAGAATATTGGCTTCATTATCTCAGCTAAGGGTGATGGGAGGGGGTCATGGTGACTGGGGACGTTATGAGGGAGGTTAATGCTAGAGGAGGCCACAGTAACCAGGTTTCAGGTGACAGTGGGCAGAGGAATCATTAGAATCACATTTCTTTAGGGCAATAGCTTTTAAACTTTTTTGTACCATCCCTTAGTAAGAAATATATGGTACATTTTGACCCAGTACAGGAAGTATGTATTTAAAGAACACATTCTTGAAACAGTATCTACTCTCCTGTATGTGATACATTCTGATATATTCTATGTCATTAAAATTAAAAACAATTGATTTCATTACTCATTAATGGGTGGAGACCTCCAGTTGGAAAAATGATGCTCTGACTGAAGGGGCGGGGGCTGGGGGGTGTGTTGTCTCTGAAGTTCTCAAATTGATGGTGGTAGTGGAACTGTTTCACCTACCCTGACTTGGGAAGAGTTTGGGGAGAATCTGGGAGAAACAGTCACTCCTCCTTTCTCAGATTGACTGGATGGTGCCTGAGGCCCACAGACAGAACTGTAGGAAGAAAGGCAAGAAGGAGGTAGGTGTGAATCCTGGCCCTGTCCCAAGTGTCCCATTGAGACCTAGTTCCAGCCCTGGCTCTGTGTCTGTCACCTGCAGTGCTCCCATAGCAGTGGGCCCAGGCAGGGGCTCTAACACCATGTCATCCCCTGTCATCTCTGATCCCGGAGCTGTATCTAACTGTCCTGACACTACCCTGCCTTTCCCTGTACCTGCTGCTTCTGATTCTCTCTAATCATCTCTGACCCCCAGGATGAATGCCACAATTTTGTCCAGATTCTCGCCATTGCCAATGCCTCTCACCTCCTCACTTGTGGCACCTTCGCTTTTGACCCGAAGTGCGGGGTTATTGTGAGTGACGGGTGGGAGGATGGGAATGGTCTCCTGTGAGTGTCCATGACAGGGAGCATGCTTAAAGCAACACTTGTGCATGAAAAGCATTGGGGGTGAGGGATGTCTTTGCAGGGTGGGGGTAGGAGTGGGAGGGCGAGGCAGGTTGTCTGTAGAAGGGAGGTACACAGAGTGAGGAGAGAGAAGAGGGATGGTGAAGGAAATTAGGAATGCTAGCTAGGCTAGGGAGAGGATAAATTCAGGAGAGACTTCCGAGGCTAGTATCTCGTGTTTCCTTTGTCCTGTGTATGCTTTGTCCCAGCAGCCTAGATCCATTTCTTAATCAGCATAATCCATGCCTGCTTCTTCCTCCCAAGGTGGGTGACTGTCTTTCACCACCTTCTCCCACTGCCGACTTCATTCTGCTCAGGCTGTGACCCTCTGCTCTCATGGCTTCTGAGGTCACTACCCACTAATGTAGTACTTGCTGGCCCGTATTCTGGATCTTGCCTTCAAAGTGGGCACTTTGTCAGCCGTCTCTTCTTCTAGGTCCTGTTCATTGCTGCCAAAGTCCTGGACGTCTTTACCCTCATACTCAGGCAGGCTTGGTACATGTACACCCCTAATCATATCTAGCTAGTCATGGCTTCTAAAGTTACTGGTACCGGTAGCATCTCAGGAGGGTTTTAATGCTTTTGAACCCTCAGCTTTTCCCATCAGTTATCCAACAGTCAGTTACTGGTCCTCTGCCAGTATGCACTTGTGACAACAACCTGGGATGAGTCAGACACCTCCCCTGTTCTTTGTATTCAGTGGCTTCCCTTTCTGCTCCAAGGAGCAAAAGGAGGGAGTGCAATGACTCTCTCTCCTGACCCTGATCCTTAGCTGTAGATTTTGACTTGATCCTTTTGCAGACTGCAGTACTCCTTGCCACTTGGATCTTATCAGTGTGCATCTCCAAACCCCTCCTTGCAGAAGGCCATCCTCAGGTCTCTTGTTTCCAGTGTTATGACTGTATATGTTTGACTGCCCCGGTCAGTCCCTCTAGGCTGGCCCTGGGGTTAGTTGGGCTTATGTTGAGTCCTTTTCATAATGTGGATGAGAAAGACTCTCCACCCAGGGTGTGCATAGCTTCCTCATCTTGGCAAGGTTTCCAGGTCAGGGTGGTATTGAAAATCTCTATGTTCCATCAAGTAATGTTGAGGGTATAGCTTCCCTACAGTTCTTACAAAGCTCAGAAAGTAGTGTGGAACTGCCATCGCCATATTTGTCTTTTTCCAGGCTGCACACACTTGGGGAACCCAAGGGTGTGAATAGCAGCACCATGGCTTATAGACAATATGATCACTCCAAGTTAATTTCCCAGGGCCTTCTATTCTTCCTCGGCTGTCTGAGGGGACCCTGATGGTTGTTAGATTCTAAGTATCTGGACATAAAATGTTCTGTATGTCCTGTCAGGATTGGTGTCACTTGGACTCTTATCTACTCCTGAGAAAAATCAGTAACCAGAGTAAAGCCAGGGATCTGTGTCCTGCACTCCCATGACTTTTAGCTCCTTCTCTGAACACTCCTATGTAGCAGGCGTATGAAATGAAGGAGCATCCTTTGGTCACGGCTTGTTTGTAGGAGAATATAGGACACAGGCCCCCTACCCCCCAAATCAGCTGTGTTAACACTTCAAGCCATATACTAAGACTGACCTCTAGACTTCCTGAAAGTTCTCTTCTGCCTTTACTGTCTTATCCTGCTACCTGGCACTCCCGTCTGCTTAAGGAAGTTCTTGCCTCAATCCTTAGTGCTAAACCTCTCACATCCCAGACTGATGGCTTTGAGACTATGTATAACTATTATGTGAGAGCTTTGACTAGCTGATCCAGACACAACGACTCACTCAGAGTTGATTGCTCAGAGAAATGAAGGTTCTTACAAAGGAAGTTCAAGCACTGGACCTACCAGCTCTAACTAAAAGTGAAGTTCTGCCATTGAGTGACAGTTCATTGGAGGAAAACATATTTTTGAGAGAGAGAGAGAGAGAGAGCGAGAGAGAGAGAGAGCGAGCATGTGAGTGGGGCAGGGGCAGAGAGAGAGGGAGACAGAGGATCTGAAGCGGGCTCTGCACTGAGAGTGGAGAGCCCAACGTAGGGCTCGAACCCATGAACCATGAGATCATGATTCGAGCTGAAGTCAAATGCTTAACTGACTGAGCCACCCAGACGCCCCTGGAAGAAAATATTTTAGTTTGCTTTGTTGAGAGAATTCCAGCAGTTAACAGAAAAATGCTAGACTTAAACAACAATAGCAGTGACAAGATTTCGCATTCAGTTGAAGATGTACTCTGTCCCAGGCTGGTGCTGGGTACTTTACATTCAAAATTGAATTTAGTTCTTATCACCACACTATGATATTTAGGTATTATTTATTTTCATTCTACAAGCAAAGAAATGGAAGTTCCAAAATGTTAGGTACCATGTCTAGTATTATATAAGTGGCAGCGGCAGAGCCAACATTTAAATTCAGGTGTGTCTGGTTTTGCCCCACCCCCCGGTCCTTCTAGTCCAGTCTGCAGCACAGATGACCTTACCTGGTTTCATTATCTTGTGACATTTGACCTGTTTCGTGTAACAGGAGCCATCTTTTCTTTTGTTTTCCCCCTAACCACCTGGGGAGGGTCCTTTATATGTCTTATACCCTTCTTGGCCAAAGCCAAAGGATGGGTTCCAACCTTACAGCTTGGTGAGAGCCTTCCTACCTGTCTTTCAGCTAGCGAGACTTCCCTCCACCACAACTGATGATGCAGTGAGGAATCTCAACACTCAGACAGAGACTGTGGTGGAGTGGTCTTGCCCCCTTCAGACCCTAATGAAATGTCACTTTGATAAGACAGTAAACATAACCTATCTGATTAATAGGAGTCTCACTTGCTGAAAGATTATAAACCTAGATAACACAATGATGCCATCTGGGGAAACTGTAAGAGGAATTGTTTCATACTTCAGTAAAACATACTGGGTTTTGGGGCGCCTGGGTGGCGCAGTCGGTTAAGCGTCCGACTTCAGCCAGGTCACGATCTCGCGGTCCGTGAGTTCGAGCCCTGCGTCGGGCTCTGGGCTGATGGCTCGGAGCCTGGAGCCTGCTTCCGATTCTGTGTCTCCCTCTCTCTCTGCCCCTCCCCCGTTCAAGCTCTGTCTCTCTCTGTCCCAAAAATAAATAAACGTTGAAAAAAAAAACCATACTGGGTTTTAAGGGGGCTGATAGACCATCTCTGTGAGGAAGTCCAGCAGTCAAGTGCCAACACAAACTAGAGATTGGAAGGCATCACACTTTCAGAGAATTTGGGCAATAATTTGCATAGAAAATCTAGCTGGAAATGTAAGAATGAGTGAGGTCATTGAAATATGTGTGACAAGGACTAAGGATTGATCTTTATGATACATGGTTAGGGGCTAGAAAGGAAAATAGAAACTACTAAAGGAGATAGAGAAACAATTAGATAGGAGGAGGATGGTAGACTTCCAAGAGAATCAAGACAATATTTGAAGGAGGGAGTGAGTCAAAAATATCAAATGCAGCCTAAAGATTAGGAGGGTGAGCATTGAGGAAAGGAGTCCTTGATGAAATGTAAGGGAGTAGTTTTAGGCAGAGGGATGAGAAAACACAATTTGTTTTCTAGGAATAACAAGTGACCCAGGTTTGGTTAGAAGAAAGTGTTCATTTTGAGAAGTATTAGAAAGTAAGTAACTTTGACTAAAGTGTTTGTACTCTAGGCAATGGTGGGCCATTTTGTCACTCCCTTGCTCAAAAACTTATCAGGGTAGTGACTGATACTAGGAATATTGATCTGTGGGGGGGGGGGTATGTAGAGTAAATTGGGGGCAAGGCTAGGCAGTGTGGAGAGGAGGAGGTTACTGCTGTAGTTTAGGTGAGAGGTCACAGATGGGCCACAGCAGCATGTACTAACCTTTGTCCAAAGTGCCCAGACATCTTGGTAATCTCTCACTGTCATCCGTCATTTTCTCAGGCTAGGCTGCTCCCACTGCCTCACATGTGAGATGCTTGTGCCCCTGTGGGGGCAGAAGACTTTCTCATTCCAGAAGACTTTCTTGACCCAGTGTTCCCTTTTTTTGAGACCTCAGATCACATCTAATTTTAACAGGCCTTCTTCAAGGCTCTCAGTAAAGTAAAACCTTGCTTGCCAACCATAGCAAATAGATGAGCAGTCAGAATGGGTCAGTAGTATACTTACACTTAGGGGATATAGATCTACGTTCCCACTCCAACTGCCATCAGTGTAGTTAGGCTCCAGCAATACCATATGCCCTCCCTAGTGAACTAGAGGTGTTGTGTCTGGCTTTTCTATGCCATAACTTTGATTCCTAAGCAGCCACAGTTAACTTCCCTGCCAGTCTTAGGTTGACATCATCCCTGGTTGCCATTTTTAGATGTTATCTTGAAGTGCTCTCTTAGTGCTGGATGCTCAGCTGAGGTAACTTCCAGCTGGCCCTGGTGGAACTCTTACATCTCTCGCCCCTGTCCTGGTCAGTCCTGCTGTAGTCCCTGGATGAAGAAGGCAGTTACTTGCCAAATCCTCAAATTCTTACCTGAGTTTCAGGTCTTTAGTGACTTTACAGATTCCCTTCCCCCCTTCTATGTTTCCTTGACTCTGGTCTTATCTTTCATCCTTGGGTAGGAGTAGGGGGAGTATGGCCCTTCTCTCTAAGCCCCTGCTTCCAGTGGTCTTATATCAGCCTGAACTATTCTTTACCCTTCCTAAGAGCTCTAGCCCTCAGGAGACTTGCTTTCTTCCCTTAGTCCCCCTTGTCCAGTCACATATTCTCCAGCCAGTTGCAAACCCTAGCATTTCAGAGGAAAGATCTGCCCCCTCAGCCTCTTAGCATCTTCTAGGGCTGTCTGTGGTATTCTTTCATCAGGACATGTGGGTGTTGGAACTAGGGGAATGGAGGGAAGAGGAGCAAATGGATGAAAAGAGGGATGGCAGAGATGGGAAATGACGGGGTGGGTGGGGGAATCAGGAATAGACTGGGAGTATGGGGATGGTAGCGGATGGGGATGAATGGAAATTGAACTGTTCTTTCATCTGACCATCTTTGTAATTCTCATCATGAACCTCCCCATGACCCTAAACCAATTGCCCCCTTCTGGTCTGTAGGATGTGTCCAGTTTCCAGCAGGTTGAAAGACTTGAGAGTGGCCGAGGGAAATGTCCTTTTGAGCCAGCTCAGCGGTCAGCAGCTGTAATGGCTGGTGAGTGGGGAGAGCCCAGAATCTGTGGCTCCTTGCTGTAATTGCCTCCTTCCCCACCCCTGCTGTTGGAATTTCTGTGTCCTTTCTTTCCTTTCCTTGCAATGTCTATTATTCCCGTGTCTCTTTCTAGCCTTTCCTGTTCTTCCCACAGTGCCTGTGTCCTCCTGCTTTTCCCCAGATTATTATTCCCCTGGGTTTTCTCTAGAGAATATGTCCTCTGCACCTCTAGTATGAGTGTTTGCTCTGTTAACCTCTTTTTCTTTTCTCATGGTGTTTTCCCCCTTGTTTCTAAGAGGAATCTACTACAATGCATATTGTAATAAATTTGGAAAAAGTATAAAGAAGAACATAAGAAATCTTGTAGAACAGCACTGTTCAAAAGAACTTTGTGGAACAATAGAAATGTTCTATGTCTGTGCTGTTTAAAACGATAGCTGCTAGCTACATGTGGCTCTTGAGTCCTTGAACAATGTGACTAGTTTGGCCGAACGAAGGAATTTTAAATTTTATTTAATTTTAGTTTAAACAGAAATACCACATGTGTCTAGTGTCCACCATCTTGGCACAATTCTAGAATATCAGAAAACCACTGCTAATATTATGGGGTATTTGTTTTAGCTTTTTAAATGTGTGTGCACACGCATGTGCACTCATGCACATATATTTTGCTGGCCAGTCCTTTGTTGCTCAGAGGAACCAGTCATCAGTAATGACTGTTAATTCCTGCTGTTGCTTCTTTTGACCCAGCTCTATACAGTTGTTCAAGTGTGGAATGGTTCAATCACAGTTTATGCCCAAATGTTTTCTGGAGAATGACTGCCTGATCCTTAGGCAGCCACAAAGTGAATTGTTTGTGTGCCACGTAGCCTGTATTTTAGGTCAGATCACCCCATGTACACCCTTCAAATTTAGTGAGAATCCGGCCATATTCTCACAAGAGTACAAAACAATAAGGTTAATAAAAATTTTATGAGCATGTGTGTATTATAAAACTTTTTAAAAAGATTATTTATTTATATTGAGAGAGAGAGAGAGAGAGAGAGAGAGAGAGAGAGAGCAAGCACGAGCATGTGTGCAAAGGAGGGGCAGAGAGAAAGAATCCCAAGCAGGCTTCCTGCTGTCAGCACACAGCCAGACACAGGGCTTGAACCCACACTCCGTGAGATCATGACCTGAGCTGAAATCAAGAGTTGGATGCTTAACCGACTGAGCCATTTTAGGTGCCCCTATTGTAATACTTTTAAATGTCATGCTGCATGGATTTAATTTTGAATTTTGTCATGTAATTTTATATCATAGTCATTTCTATACAATTTAAAATTTTTTATGAAGAAATTTAATAATATGATACTACTTATTCTTTGAGCATACCACAATTTAATTAAGCAATCCTAAATCACTTATGTAAGTTTAATTTCCAAGTTTATTTAGTTTACCTCAAAGTTTTTTCTATTACCCATAAAACTATAATGAACATACTTGTGCATAAATTTTTATCCTCATGTTAGATTATCTTGAGACTCCTGGGAATGGATTACTATATCAAAGGGTGTGAACATTTTATGGCTCATTATTTGTTGCTAATTGAGTTTTTAGAAAGAGTGTACCAATTTACACCCTAAATCAGCAGGAATGAGAGTGTTTGTTTTTTCTCACATAATTTCGCTAGAATCATATTGTCATTTTGAAAATCTTTGCTAATTGAGGCTAAAAATGGCACCTTGTTTTAATTTGTATTTCTTTGAATATTAATGAGGTTAAACATTTTTCACGTTTTAGTACTTATTTTTATTTCTTCTTTGGTAAATCCTCTGCTTGTATTCTTGGGCTAATTATTAGATAGAATATATTTTCAAATCTATATTTTTTCTCTTGTGATTACATTTTTAAGTTAAATCTTTTCCCAGTTAGCAGATAAATTTTTTCTTCTTACAGGTTTTTCCCCCAAACATTTAACTCTTTGATCTATTTGGAACTTACTTTTTTTAAAACAATTTTTTTTTTTTTAACATTTATTTTTGAGACAGAGAGAGACAGAGCATGAACAGGGGAGGGGCAGAGAGAGAGGGAGACACAGAATCTGAAACAGGCTCCAGGCTCTGAGCTGTCAGCACAGAGCCCGACGCGGGGCTCGAACTCATGGACCATGAGATCATGACCTGAGCTGAAGTCGGACGCTTAACCGACCAAGCCACCCAGGCGCCCCTATTTGGAACTTACTTTGATGAATGGCATGAGATGGAGATCTAAATTAATTTTTCCCATTTAGTTGATCAGTTGACTCAGCATCATTCATTATACTGCTTTTTTTCCTCTTCACTGACTTACTTTTGCTGTGAACTTAATTGTAAAATTAATTTTTACCTATTGTTTTGGATTCCATTTTATGAAAAACAAAAATTGGGATACAAGATCTAACAATGACATTTTTTTTCTTATGTATGACTTTATAGGAAAAGTCTTAAAAAGCTAGCTATACAGATGAAATCACTCTTAGACAGTTAATGACTTCCCTTTTCTGAAAAGTAATAAAATAACAAAAGTGTTTGAAAACGAACATCACGTATAAACCTACTGCATACAAGATTTGTCATTTTTGTCTTTTATCTGCAATTGAAATTGACAAGATCTTGTTAATAGTTATACATGTTTGCATAAAACAGTTTACTCAATAGTTTTCCTGACTTTTTATCAAGAATCTTTGGCAAAACTCTGAGCCAGTCATTGGCTCATTAAGAAAGATTCATCAGTTTTAGAAATGATGAATATCTCTTGATTCTACATAATTTTTTATCAACAAGATGAATTCTCAATTACAACAATCTAAGGCAATCGATTAATGTACTTTCTTTGTTGCAAGCAGGAATCTTTATATCTAACCTTCTGCATGTAATTTCTCTGTGTTCTAGTCAGCAAGTGAATTCACATTAGCATGTGGTTTAACAACACAAATTTCATAAATAAGATCATTGTATGACAAAAAACATTTTTCTAAAAGGAAAAACATTTTTCAAGAGGGTTTCAAGTCTTTTTTTTTTTTTATCCGGGTAATGAAATTCAGGTTGCTTTCAGCTGATAATTGATGGTTGGAAATAGTTCTAACAGTTTAGAATGGCTAGCTTTCCCATGCCTCTTTCTGTCTTAGATCCAAATCACAGTCAATCCCAACATTATACACTGTCCTCTGAAGTTTTTGCTTTATAGGGCTATAATTTAAGTTTCTTTAAATTTGACTTAAGTGCCAATAGTTGGTTGGAGTTTTCAATGTTGATCTGTTAAGCCCTGCTGTCCTTTTGTTTTGAAAATAGCGGTCTAGAAAATAGTGGCAACATTACATAAGAACTAGAACCAAATTCGCAGTTAGGGTCTATGAAAATGTCCTTAAGGATAATGGAGGTATTTTGAAATAAAAAGAAGAGCTTTTAGTAATGAAAATATTAGAATATAATAGCAGGAGTATCTCTTGTTTTAAATTATAAGAATTACAGTGTGCATTATAGATAATTGAGAAAATACAGAAATATATAGAGAAGGAAGTGAAAAGTTCATTGTAATTCAATCATCACTAGGTAGCCACTATTATCACTTGTATTTTCTTCGGCTGTGTCTGTGTGTATATTTGTAACATATTGGAATTATTATGCATATTTCACTTAGTATTGTATACTGAACATTTTGTCATAATATTAATTACCCAAAACATGAGTTTTGGTGATTACGTACTCCTCTTTCACTTGAATGTAGCCCAATCTATTCCCATGTAATTATACATTCAAAATTTAAAATAAATTATTGCTTTTATAAATAATGCAGTGGAAGAAATCTTTTCACATAAATGTTTATGTAAATCCTTTACATGAATCTAATTAATTGCATATGAGTCAATCTAGAAAGTAGAATTGCTGGGCCAAAGGGTGTAAAGGCTTTTGTGATACTTGGTAGATTTGGCCAAATTGCTCTCCAGTTAGTCCCGCCAGCATTGACAAGAGGACCTCTTCCATTACACCCTTGTCAATCCCAAGTAATATAGTTTATTTATTTATTTTTATTTTTTAACTTTTTAAAATGTTTTTATTTTTGAGAGAGAGAGAAAGAGCGAGCATGAGTTGGGGAGGGGCAGAGAGAGAGGAAGACCCAGAATCCAAAGCAGGCTCCAGGCTCTGAACTGTCAGCACAGAGCCTGACGCAGAGCTCGATCTTGCAAACTGTGAGATCATGACATGAGCTGAAGTCGGAAGCTTAACCGACTGAGTCTCCCAGGCACCCCCCAAGTAATATAGTTAATAAACATACAGTGACCTCTTCCAGAGCCCAATTTTATATGTTTTTGCTTGCATCGCCATTAGTGAGGTTGAACAACTTTTCATGTGTTCATTGGTACTTGTATTTATTTAGGAAAAAGTCTCAAATCTTGTTCTTCAAATGTGACATTTATTTGTATTGCGCTTAGATCAAATTAACAAAATTATCTCAGTATTTCTATTTGCACTATTCCAGTTTGGAAAAATGCAAATATTTTGACAGTAATGTTCACATTAGCCTAAGAACACTGGCATTTCCTTCTGTCTCCTTTGGGGGTCTTTGTCTTCCTCTCATCCTTTCAGTGTTGTGGTTCCTTGGACCCCCAGTCAAGGTCCTATTCTCTTCTTATTCACTGCAGTTGTGATCTCAACCAGCTGCGTGGATTCTGCTTCCACTGCATTCTGATGCCCCCCAGACATTATCTGGAGCTACAGACCATATATCGAATTGCCTTCCAGACATCTCCACATACATGTCCCACAGAAATCTGAAAATCAGCATGTCCCAAACTGAGCTCATCATCCTCACTCATCTCCCCCAAACCTGCTCCACCACTAGTGTTCTCTCCTCTGAGTGCATAGTGCCATTGCCTCCTCTCCCCCACCCCTGCCCCAAGTACCCAAGCTGGAGACAGCAGTCAGTTAGCCTCGGTTCTCCCTGTCACATCCTATAATAGATAGGGTTTTTATCAAGAAGAGCAGAAGGAGGGAGGTTTTGTTCTTTCTCTTTCAGAATCTGCCCTGTGTTTTATCTCTGTTTAATCTCATTGCATCTTGCGATTACTGCATCTGCCAAGAAGCTTTGCAAATGTTTCAGATGCACTGCATGCTGCCAGCATTTTAGGGTCAAGCTTTCTTCTTAAATTTCAGTGTGATTGTCCCAAGACTAGCATGCACACACTGAAACAACACACTTAGAAATCCTAGGTAACCGACAGAGGAAAAGGTAGAATAAACACTGCATCTCCAACTATCTAGTTATGTCCTCATTATAGGCTGTTATTTAAAAAAAAAAGTGTCTAGCTGGACTAATCCTTAGATAAGGGAATAGAGAATATTAGGATAGGAATTATCTGTCTTGCAAATTTCTGACCATGAGAAGAAAAGGGAGTGGAGGAAGGCCAGAGCATGTTTAAAATCCTTTTTTTAAAAAGCTAGTGAATGATTATTCCTATTGTATATCTTCTTTAGAAGTGGCCATTTTTTTTATATTAAATGTAATTTATTGTCAAATTGGTTTCCATACAACACCCAGTGCTCATCCCAACAGGTGCCCTCCTCAATGTCCATCACCCACTTTCCCCTCTCCCCCACCCCCCATCAACCCTCAGTCTGTTCTCAGTATTTAAGAGTCTCTTATGGTTTGCCTCCCTCCCTCTCTTTAACTTCCCCCACCTTCCCCTCCCCTGTGATTCTCTGTTAAGTTTCTCAGGATCCACATATGAGTGAAAACATATGGTATCTGTCTTTCTCTGCCTGACTTATTTTACTTAGCATAATACCCTCCAGTTCCATCCACGTTGCTACACATGGCCATATTTCATTCTTTCTCATTGTCAAGTAGTATTCCATTGTGTATATAAACCACATCTTCTTTATCGATTCGTCAGTTGATGGACATTTAGGCTCTTTCCATAATTTGGCTATTGTTGAAAGTGCTGCTGTAAACATTGGGGTACAAGTGTAGAAGTGGCCATTTTGATACCAGAGTGAAAATTTCAACCCCCAGGGTGTAGTGAGACACTCACTGCCATGGTGGCATTCTAGGCTGTCGGTGTTTGGTTGCTAGTACACCTGGGAGGCCGATGTCACAGGCTTTATGCTTGGGTACGTAGAGATCTATTTCCACATGAATGTGATTTTTCTTTGGCTGTGATTCTTTACTTTTTGTGGCTTTCAATCCTTCTCTCCCCCAGTATTTCTAAAATTAAAATATCTTAATTTTTTGAGTTATAAAAGATGGTAACTACAAAAAATATTTAGTGAGTACAAAAAAGTAGAAAGGAGAAAATAAAAATGATTGTAATTCCATTGATCAGAAATAAATACCATTAACACTGTAGAGTTATGGCTCCTTCCAACCTTTCCTATATCTACAGGCATATATACATATATGTATATTTTTAAATAGGGTTGTATGATACCTGGTGTTTTTTTCCTAACCAGCTTGCTCACGGAATTTAGCACTATGGGAACCACTCTCTTTTGCACATCATCTGTTGCCAATAACAAATGTGTGTTTTAATGTTTACTGAATTGATTCATTCAGTACTAACTTGCCACAATTGCACTTACAGGGATATTTTATTATATGAGCAATCCAAAAGAATATTTGAAATTGAGACTATCCTGGAGAATCTAGGGCATGTGGTGATCCTGTGTCCTCCTGTGGACATGATGGCCGCTGTTCCTTCTCCTCAGGGGGTGTGTGCGTGCGTGCGTGTGTGTGCGTGTGTGTGTGTGTGTAAGACTGTGTTTCAAGCCCCTTGATATTCCTGGAACACCTGGAACCCTACTACTTCTTCCCAAAGTGTCTGACCCCTCCTGCTGTCCTTTAGTGTCAGTGACCTTCTGCTCTTTCTCTCTGAGTGAGTGTGCTCTTCTGCAATTCTAGGCTCCGAGTTTCTGAATGCCCCCATTAATTTCTTAGAAACTTTGGGGACCTTTTACCTCCATCCACTGCTGGGTCCCTGAAAATCATTTATGACTGTTGCTCCCCATCCCTCCCAACCCCCACACCAAATCATGCTCCTAAATATTCGTAACTGTCTCTTCCACACATCTCCCTCAATTCTCAGGGCATCCATGACACAGCTTCTGCTAGGGTTTTAAGTTTTATAGTGTTTTGTGTACAATGCTTGTAGGGAGATTTTTCATTGTAGCTCTGGTTTCTGTATCAACTTTCCCCCCCACCTTGGAAGTACAGAAGATTGGCTCGTTTGCTCCTCCATGTACTGCCAGACTATGTCCCTAACCTGGTTTTCTCCTTCCTGAAATGCTCTGGGAGGGAATGGGGTGCCATTTTGTGGTCCACATAAGGAACCACAACTCAACATGCACTGAATGCCGGCCATGTGCCAGGCCTATATGTGGCTCTATGTTTGTGTTGCATTTAACCCTCAGTGCCGCTGAGTGGAGGGCCTTATTATCTCCATGCTGTATTTGCGGTACCTGAATCTAATTTGCCCAAGATCATACTACTTGTAAGTATTTAGGGTCCAAAGCCAAGCCTTCTGAGCTCCAAAATGTTGGGACTTTTTCCACTGCCCTCAGAGGGTTTCCAACTCTTTTTGCTTTGTATAAAGTATTTTTGAAAATAGGGTTATTTTTCCAGTGCCTGAGACATGCAACTTTGCTCAAGCATCTGTGATCCTAGGATGATTGTGCTTTCCCCAGAGTGGCCCTACTCACTACTGCTTCCTTCAAGGTGCATGAGCCCTCATAGCTCTTGCTGGGCTTTCCATGCACTGGCTTCTAAAACACCAGCCTCTCTTGCTTCTCTAGCCTCTCTCTGACTTGATTTTCCTAGTTGTCTTCATGTAGCTTCTCCCCTTAAATGGTGGTATTCCCAGGGATCTCTTCTCACTTTCTCTTTCTCCCTGGCTGTCATATTCATGGCATGGCTTCAGCCCAATTCCCAAGTTGCCTACTGGCCCTGTTGTGTAGGCCCTTCTGTTTGATTGCCTTCCAGGATCTCTGACCAGATGTCCTGAGGAGACTGCAACCTTAGCACGTTCTACATCTGAAGTTGCTTCCTCCCCAACTACCTCCTTTATGGGCCTTCTCCTATCATTACTTGCCGTTGCTCACGGTATCACCCTGTGCTGTCATTCATCGTATAAGCTGGAGACCTTAAAGACATTATTTTGTTCCATTCTTTCACATCTCATATTCAACTGATTTTCAAATCTTGTTAATGGATTCTGCCTCAGAAATATCTCCCCAGTCAACCCTTTTATTCCCCCTCTGCTGCTACCTTAGTTCCGCCCCTCCACTCTTGCCTGGATTGTGTGAATGGCCTTTTAACTACCACTGTCTTCTTAACACCCTGGACTGATTATGTCACTCTCTTCCTCAAGAAAACCTGCAGCTGTACTCTTCCCTGTAGGATAAAGTCCACATTGCCAGGCATGGCAGAGAAGATTCTTATAATTGGGTGCCCATCTTTTCACCTGCAGCTTATCTCTGCTCACTAGTCTCACAGCTGCCACGGGGAGTGCCCAGAGCTGCAGCCACGGGGAGTGCCCATATCCCTGAACATGGCTCCTCTTGTCGCCACCTGCCTGTCTTCCTCCCTGAAGTCTTTCCACCTGGCAGATTGCTCATTCCTCAGCCCCAGCTCAGATGTCACCTCTTGGATGCTGTTCCCCCCGTTAGATGTGTCTGGGTTCTCCTCCGTGTTCCCCTCCACATCTGTTAGTCCACGCCTCCTGGAATCTGATCACATGTTTGTCTTCTAGACTCAAACGGGAGCTCTTGGGGGCAGCAATGTGCTTAACACCTGGCACAGTGGCTTCTGTGCAGTAGGTGGTGAAGGAAAATGCCACTCTGTCCTGTCCAGAGCTTCTGTGATACTTGAAACTCCTCCAAGGGGTCATGACCTTCTTTTACCCCTGGAGCAATTTTCTCCTAGTCTGTCTGAGCCTTGTCTGTGTTACAGGGTGGCTATGGTTGTCCCACATTCCGCCCACAGGGCTGCACCTCCCCTTCCTTCAGAGTGTGTGATTTCTCTCCTCTCCAGTCCTCACCATCTGTAGGGCGCCTCTGCCCCGGCACTGTACCAGAAGGGACGAGCTGATTCCTCATTGCTTTCTCTGGCTGGCCATGCAGTATTCATTAATCCCCCAGGCTGCTGTTTCCCAAAATGAGGTTTCTCAAAGTGAAGTTACACATTAGGGTAACTCCTACTGCTTGTTTGAAACTAGTTCTTGGGCCATCCCCTAACACTACTAAGTGAGAATTTCTGGGCACAGTGCCCAGGAATCTGTGTTTCGATCAATTCCCCAAGTGATGCTGGTATACCCTAAAGCTGTGACTTATTCCAGAGCAATGTCCACCCCCAATCAGAAAGAAAACTAGTTCCGTCAGACATTTACCAGAGAGCGGAAGTAAGACTGGGCATACTGCAAAGCAAACCCCCTTCCTGGAGAGTCATAGTATAATTAGTACATTATGGGATAGAAGCATACTGAAAACACTGACAACAGCAAACAAACCAACAGACAAAAAAGCCCAATTTGCACAAAGGCAGCCTTTATTTTTCCTTCCTGCACATTAACGTTCCAACAGGTTTCCCTTAACGCACGTTGCCTTTACTGCCCCAGGGCATTTTATGTCTATGTGGGTTTTAAGTGAGATGTTGCCTGTCAGGTGCTTAGCAGTGCCTGCCATATCACGGGCGCTCAGCATCTAGGGTTCCTGCCCCCTGCTTTATCCTCTGTGCTGCCTACAACCCCTTTTGCTTCCCTCAGTCATCTCTGACAGCTCATCTCCTCCCTTGTCGCCCTGCAGGGGGGGTCCTCTATGCTGCCACTGTGAAAAACTACTTGGGGACGGAGCCGATTATCTCCCGGGCTGTGGGTCGCGCTGAGGACTGGATTCGGACAGAGACCTTGCCATCCTGGCTTAACGGTGGGGAGAGGGGGCAGGGTGCATGAGGGACAGAGCTGGCTGAGGCCGGGTGGCCCCAGGCTGTGTCTGGTATCTGAAGCCACTGGTCTCCCCAGCCCCAGCCTTTGTTGCAGCCGTGGCCTTGAGCCCAGCCGACTGGGGAGATGAAGACGGAGATGACGAGATCTACTTCTTCTTTACGGAGACTTCCCGAGCATTTGACTCGTATGAGCGCATTAAGGTCCCACGGGTGGCCCGTGTGTGTGCGGTAAGACCACCGTCCCGACTGTCTGTCTGTCATCTTCTGCTCTGTCTGTCCTCTTGTCTTTTCCTTTCTGGGCCCCTGTTTTTGCATCTCTCCTCTGTCTCCTTTTTTCCCTCTGCTTTGACTCCTTTTCTGGGAGTTGGGGGGTGTGGGGAAAGGGCTCTGGCTTTTCATCCCCATAATTACCATTGTGACACACTGTCCCCAGGAGGTGGACTAGTGGAGAGGTAAAAGCAGGAACTGCAAATAGAGAGTCCTGGGTTCAAGTGCTAGGTCCACCAGTTCCTGCCTCTGTGACTCTAGGCAGGTTCATTAGCATCTTTGAACCTCCTTTGTAAGGTAGAGTATTAATGACCTCTAGCTACAAGGGTGGTTTTGAGGACTAATAAGGTAACTTATGTAAAGCATGTAGGACAGTATTTCAAAAGTGCACAATGAACTTAGTCACCATCATTGTTATTGTGACCTTTTTCACCCTGTCTCTCATTATCCCATGCAGTGGTCTGTATCGTCATCCTTGCATTTCTGTGCATTTGTCTTCCCATCTGTCTGTGTCTGCCCTGAAGACAGGGGAAACCTATATTGGTGTCCACAATGTTGGCCCTCTAAGGCCACACACAATGTGGCCTTCCCACAATGTTGGCTTTCTAAGAAGAACTTCCCATGTGCTTGTCACCCAGGGGGACCTTGGGGGCCGGAAGACCCTCCAGCACAGATGGACAACATTTCTGAAGGCTGACCTGCTATGTCCAGGGCCTGAGCATGGCCGGGCCTCCAGTGTCCTGCAGGACATGGCCATTCTTCGACCTGAGCATGGATCGGGGACCCTCATCTTTTATGGCATCTTTTCCTCCCAGTGGTGAGGAGGTCCTGGTGTGGAGGAGAGCTACAGGGTGGGAGAGACATGGGGATGGGTAGGCTCTCCCTGGAGCCCTGTTCCTTCTGCCCTGGAGCAGGATGCATGGCTCCCTGGGTCATGGTCCCTGCATTTCTCCTGGGTCATCTCCTGGGATGAGTTGCTGATTCCTAGTTCCCTCTAGATATGTGGCTCCAACCTGTGCTCTTACAGGGAGGGGGCTGCCATCTCTGCTGTCTGTGCCTTTCTACCACAAGACATTCGGACAGTGCTGAATGGTCCCTTCAGAGAGTTGAAACATGACTGCAACAGGGGACTGCCTGTCATGGACAATGACGTACCCCAGCCCAGACCTGGAGAGGTGAGGGGGCTGAGGCATCTCTTCCCTTCACACCTGAATTGCTGCATGAGAGAAAGGGCCCAAGTAAGCATCACGGAGACTTCCTGGCCCCTGGGAAACTGTCACCCATCCTGTGTTTCCTCTAGTGCATCGCCAACAACATGAAACTCCAGCAGTTTGGCTCATCACTTTCCCTGCCTGACCGTGTGCTCACCTTCATCCGGGACCACCCACTCATGGACAGGCCGGTGTTTCCCGCCGATGGTCATCCCCTGCTCGTCACTACAGATACAGCCTATCTCAGAATTGTGGCCCACAGGGTGACCAGCCTCTCAGGGAAAGAGTACGATGTGCTCTACCTGGGGACAGGTACATTTCATAGTCAAGTGAGTTGCCCATCCAGTGCACACATGCCCCTGTCACAGAGAGGGTCCCATACATATAGGTGCCAGAGTCCCAGGCACAGGTATAGCTGTCATTGTGTCTTGCCCCTTGCCTGCTTCCTAGAGGATGGACACCTCCACCGAGCAGTGCAGATTGGAGCCCAGCTCAGCGTCCTGGAGGATCTGGCCTTATTCCCTGAGCCACAGCCAATTGAGAGCATGAAATTGTATCAAGTGAGTTGTAGATTTTGGGGAGTTTGCTGGGGGGACATCTGAGCCCAGATCCAGTTGGTTACCCTGAAGTCTGAGAGATCCAGCATGTTCTTCTTCCTCACTGCTTTTCTGTAGAACTGGCTCCTGGTGGGCTCCCATACTGAGGTGACACAAGTGAACACAACCAACTGTGGCCGTCTCCAGAGCTGCTCAGAGTGCATCCTGGCCCAAGACCCTGTGTGTGCCTGGAGCTTCCGGCTGGATGCGTGTGTGGCCCATGCTGGGGAGCATGGAGGGTGAGTGTCACTGCACTGGTCTCCTGCCTGACGTTTCAGGGTACTGGCCCATCCACATGTTTGTGTCTGTTTCTCATCTGTTAATGCTGCCCTACGTGTGTGTGTGTGTATGTGTATTCTGTTTGTGTCACTTGTGTGTCCATCTGTCAGTCCCATACTGATTCATGTGTCTGTCCATCTGATGCTGCCTCATCAATGTCCTTGCCTCTTGCGCTGACCTTGATCAACCTCCAGGTTGCCACACACTTCTCGGTTTTCATTTTACAAGAGCTCTCAGAAGTGTTTTCACAGTTGATTCCTCCTTCTTTCCTTCCTCGTGCCTTCTATGACTCTGCATTCTCCTGGGCTTCCTCCCTCTCCTACCAGTCTGTGTCCCTTACTGATTCCTTTTCTATCCCACTTCTGAATGTTGATATTTCTCAGGGTTCAGTCCTTCTCTTTACACTTCTGCACACTCTCTAGGTGATTTCATTCCCATTATCTTCAACACCAACTGCTGGCACTGAGTGCCAGTGACAACTACAGATGAGCCTTTAGTTGAGCTATGGAATCCCCTATCTAACTACCTACTTGATCTTCCTTTTGGATGCTTCACAAGCAACTCAAGCTTAGCAAGTTTTAGCATACACTGTTGTTTCTTCTTTCCTTCACATGCTCCTCCCCTGGTTTTCCTCATCTTGAGAATGGGATCTCCATCCTTCCAATTTCTCCAGCCAGACTTGCCTGCACTGTATTATAGTTTGTACTCTAGCTCCACCTGTGATTTCCTCAGTTCACAGCCACTTCTCTCCATCTCTGCCACTATCACCCTAGTCCAAGCCATCATCACTTCTTGACCGGGTTATTCTAATAACCCCTTAATTGGTCTCCTTTGACCATTGGGGGATCCTACCATCTATTTTCCCCTTAGCAGATAGTTTAAAATCATATGTCACATTGAAGCAAATCCCTGGCATCATATTCATAAAATATTTCAATATGTGTCTCTACCAGATAAGGACTCTCTTAGAAACATTTTATTATTGGGAATTTCAAACATTCAAAAACAGAATAACATAATGAATTCCCATCATCTGTTGCTCAGCTGCAACAACTATCAACTCTTTGGCCAATCTTGCTTCATCAGTACCCTCACTCACTCCCAGTTATTTTACAGCAAATCTCAAACACCATGTCACTTTATCCATATATCTTGCAGAGTACGTCTTTAACACAGAAGGAATTAAAAAAAATAAGCGTATTATCATTATAGTACCATAAACTTAATGTCATGAAACATGCCATCAATGTTCCAATTTCCTCAAGTGGGTAGACTTAAAAATAGTTGCTTAAGTTAGGATTCAAATAATGTCCATCAATTGCAATTGATTGAGGTGTTTCTTTTCTTTTTTTAAAAAATTTATTTATTTATTTTTGAGAGAGAAAACGCACATGTGACAGGGGCAGAGAGAGAGGGAGACAGAGAATCCCAAGCAGGATCCATGCTGTCAGCACAGAGCCCGACTTGGGGCTGGATCCCATGAACCATGAGATCATGACCTAGGCCAAAATGAAGAGTTGGGCGCTTAACCAACTGAGTCACCCAGGCGCCCTGATTGATGTGTTTCATAAGACTTTAATTTTTTTTTAATGTTTATTTATACTTTTAGAGACAGACACAGCACTAGTGGGGGAGGGGGAGAGAGAGAGGGAGACACAGAATCCAAAGCAGGCTCCAGGCTCTGAGTTGTCAGCACAGAGACTGACGGGGGGCTTGAACTCACAAACCCTGAGATCATGACCTGAGCCGAAGTCGGAGGCTTAACTGACTGAGCCACCCAGGTGCCCCAAGACTTTCAATTTTTAAGTAAGATTCCCTTTAATGAAACATTTTTAATTGATTGCTTAGGAAGTATTTTTTCAAAACTGACTTTGAGATTTCCTATGTTGAAGCCCAGTTAATCTGCAGTATATTTGTACATATTGCTGAACTGTAAGGTTACCAGTATTTTAGAATTAAAAGTACTTGTTTTGGGGATCTGTTTTTCATTAAGAACTTTGATCTGGTAGTTTCTCTTGGTAGAACTCTTAAATGTCTAAGACAAAGCCAGTGCTTCATTGTTTTAATATCCATTAAAATAAGAATTTCATTGTTCTTGGGTGTACTGTGTACTTGAACCTCAGGGTCCCCTTAAGATATAAATGTGTGTGGGGAGTGTGGGGTATGTGTATATGCTAATATATTTCTTGTAATACAAGAAATTACTAAGTTGGTGCCTGTATGCACTCTATGCTCCAAACCTCAATTCCTACAAGCAAGAAAGACTATGAAGTTCCTGTAGCTATAGCCCACATCTGGCCTTCCCATGTTCCCCACTCTCAGCCAGACCAAGTGACCTTGGTTTTACCCAGAAGGCTGTAATGTGTTCATACCAGTCTTGGAGCTCATTTTAGATGCCTTAATTCATGTTGAAGGAGTTCACACTCAAATGGAGCCTATCTTTGGTTGAGGCTTTTGGTTGATCTCCACTGACAGCTTCATAGAGGTCTCCCTCTGGGGAGTGGTGAGGTTTTCAGAGTGAGCAGTCTATCCTGCTGTCCCTCTGTCAGACACAGTCCACCCACATCCTGGAAGTGCCAGGATTGTGTTGTTTGAAATATATCCATTAGAGGCTAATAGATATCAACAGTTGTTGGAGACAGAATGGTCCTACTTGGAGATGAACAGCTTTTATGAAACAAAAAGTCACATCACTGGCCCTCACAGAATTTTTAATGTTTATTTTTGAGAGGTGGGGGAGGGGCAGAGAGAGAGGGAGACACAGAATCTTAAGCGGACTCCAGGCTCTGAGTTGCCAGCAAGGAGCCCAACGTGGGGCTTGAACTCACAAGCTATGACCCTCACAGGATTTTGATTAACTTGTATAGAAAACAAGTTTTCTCTCTTAACAGAAAAAAAGTTAACTGTAGTTTTTATGGACTTCTTTTCCCCAGAGAAATCTTGTGGTTGTGGATACCCAGATAACATTTCTTAGAAGGTTCCCATGTGTTTTTTAAAAGCACCCTCCAAACACTTTTCCAGCACACCTAGTGCAAATTTAATTCCCTGTGGTCTTCTGGAAATATCTGTAGAATTGGATGTGGCAAGTGTCATGAGGAGTAAAAGGGGTATCGGGGGAAATTTTATTGATGAGGAGGATGTTGACTGATAGTTTCAGGAGTGATTTGTGAGATGGTGGGAGCTGTAATCTCATTATGTTACTGAATGTTCGGTGGTACTGAGGAAGGTAGAAGGGGGTGTTGACACTGGATTTACCAAGTATTCTCTTCTATACAGGTTGGTCCAAGACATAGAGTCAGCGGATGTCTCTTCTTTGTGTCCCAAAGAGCCCGGAGGTCTGTATGGTTTAGGGAAATGTGGGTGGAGTGGGTGAAAATGGGCTAGAATGTTGTCCATTTTGGATCCGCTTTAAAAATTGGAAGATTGGGCAGCTGGTGACCCATGGCCCTACTTTTTATCTTTGTCCCCACGACCCCTTATATCTGATATCATGCCACATTTCTCTGCATTGCATCCCAGCCGGTAGCATCACTACCTTTTGTGCCTTTGCTGTCTCTCTGCAGAACGCCCAGTAGTGTTTGAAGTTCCTGTGGCTACAGCTGCGCATGTGGTCTTGCCATGTTCCCCAAGTTCAGCATGGGCGTCCTGTGTGTGGCACCGGCCCAGTGGAGTGACTGCACTTACCCCCCGGCGGGATGGGCTGGAGGTGGTGGTAACCCCAGGAGCCATGGGTGCTTATGCCTGTGAATGTCAGGAGGGTGGGGCTGCCCGTGTGGTGGCTGCTTACAGCTTGGTATGGGGCAACCAGCGGGGCCCCCCAAGTCAGGCCCACACAGTAGGGGCGGGACTGGCTGGCTTTGTCCTGGGGGTTCTTGCAGCATCCCTGACTCTCCTTCTGATTGGTCGGCGTCAGCAGCGACGGCGACAGAGGGAACTTCTGGCCAGAGACAAGGTGGGCTTGGACCTAGGGGCCCCACCATCTGGGACCACAAGCTACAGCCAGGACCCTCCCTCTCCTTCTCCTGAAGATGAGCGGCTGCCCCTGGCCCTGGCCAAGAGGAGCAGTGGCTTTGGTGGCTTCCCTCCCCCCTTTCTGCTTGATACTTGCCCGAGCCCAGCCCACATTCGGCTCACTGGGGCTCCTCTAGCCACATGTGATGAAACATCCATCTAGGGCAAATGACTGCTAGTGCATTGGTAGCCCCTGGAGGGGAATGACCATTAAGATGCTGGGGGTAGTGGGCCTGGAAGACGGTCATGGCCTCTGGGTTCTCTTTTGGTCTTTGTGTAATCACTTAGACTTCGTGTCTGCCTACTCTGGGCCTGGCTGGGCTCTGGCCCAAGCCTGTGCTTGATTTCCTGATTGCCATGCGAGATCAGAGCTGCCTTCTCCAGCAAATCAGGACTTTTCCCATGCCTGCCCTCTGAACCGCTGCGACCCCTTCAGCCTTGGCCCCCCATCTTGGGCCCATTAGTTTGGGGATGGGGAACAGAACATAGCTATGACTTTGCCTTCTGGTGGGCCCTGGCAGGAAGGAAGGCCCCTAGAGGTGGTGTGGGGCTAGTGTGCATTGATCTTTTTGTTCATTCTCTTTAGTTTATTGGATTCTCTGTGGGGAGTGCATGATCCCCATGTCGCAACATGAAATCTCTGCCCTGAGATGTCCCCCAACCCAGTTTTCCTTCTTCTGTAAAAGAGTGTGTGTGTATACACAGGTGTTCGTTGGAGGCCTGGCCACATGTGCATGAATGACTGGGCCAATGCTCAGGTGTACTCATGAGGGGTCAGGAGGGGAAGGTGGGAATGGAGGCATTGCCTGCAGAACTTCAGACCCTGCAGGCAGTGAAGGAATGGCTTTCCTTTCTAAAAGGAAACAAGCCACCACCCCATCCCCATCATCTCCTACAACCCTTCTCTTGAGTAGAGAAAAACTCCCCAAGTGACCTTTTGGGTGGGAAGGACAGCGGTACATGTGACCCCATCTTTCTCTTTGTTTTTGCCTCCTGGCTGCCACCACTGCCACGCACAGCTGTTCTTTTTCTGGCTGGAGTACAGGCTGGACCGCCTTCTTTGGCTCCCATTAAAAAAACTTCACAACATTCTAAGTGTAAGGGACAACAAAAGGGGAATAGTCATAGGAAGTAGAAGTTGCAAAAAAATAGGTTTGTATCCGTGACTTTACTCAGGTTGACACCCTCGCCCTAAATCAGAAGTTCTCCACCTGGGGTCCATGGACTCCCTGAAATCATATGCAAAATGTTGTCTGTACCTGTGAGTCTGTGTTTTTATGGGGGTGGGGGGTTATGGCTTTCATCAGATTCTCAAGGCCTTAACAAAGTTAAAGGACCACGCCTCGAGGTTGCCACACATTGGCCAAGCTGAGGGGTGCCACACAGCGGCAGCTCTTCCTGCCCCACCATCCCTTCCCTGTGGCCCGCCTGGACTTGCAGCTGCTGGATGCCCTCTTGTTTCTCCCATCCCTGGAAACTGGGCTCTGTGTGTATTTGAAGATACTGTCAACTCCTACCAAACATAAAGACCTCTTCCTGCTTCACAGCTCCCAGATGCTCTAGGCTTCTCCTGCTCAGTCCTGGTCTTGGCCTGTGTATGTGCCTCGTTCATCCCTGGTGGGGGACCCCCTTGAGCTCCAGTGAATGATCCAGCCCTTCTCAGTTGAAGTTTCAACTCTACTTACCTTGGCAGCAGCCTGTGAACTACTCAAAAGAGTCCCCTTGGGTTTGAGATTATCAGTGGCTTTGCCACTAATAAGTGTATGATTTTCAGCAAGTAATCTAATATAGGAACATTGGTTTACTCATCTGTAAAGTGGGGATAATAATACCTACCTCAGGGTTGCTGCAAGGATTAAATGGGGAAACATGTAAACAATAAAGCACTATCTATTCCAGTAGATGTTGTTATTATAAAAGTTGACCTATCGTGCCGTAATCATATAGCTTAACCATATGATAACCATGACACATGACATCACTTTAAGCTCCATTCTGTGGAAGAAGGATCATTGCCTTACACAGACATCTTGTCCTGGATCGTCTCAGGCCAGATCTTAGCTGCTGGTGTCCAGGTTTTGGGAGGCAGGACCTGTAGTTTTTATAATCAGATGTGCCTGAGCTTAGTGACTTTATTAGTCCTATATGAGAATGGAGGAAGTCTTTGTGTTCTTGGGTTTATTCTCTTGAGATTATGGGTTTGTTCCATTTTGGGGGGAGGAGGAAAGGTGAGGAGATGTCAGAGGGGCCTGGGGTCTCTGTGAGGAGGTGGAGGGGACCAGATCACAGTAGCTTTGGGGCATTTGGTCCTTGGACAGTGGCTCTGATTGAGGGGAAACAAGAGGAGAAATGTAGGAAAAAATGAAGAAGAGGGAAATAGGCACGAAGGGAAAAGAGTCACCTCTTGGTGTAAAGTTCAAGCCCCAAGAATGAGTGATAGCACAGGAGTGTGGAGCCAACTCCCAAAGAAATAGTGTGAATAACTGCATGATCTTTTATCTGTGTGGGAAGGGAGAGGATCTGTCTGTGGATAAGAGGGCTCAAGAAAGATGCAGGGCTCCTGCATGGAGAATTGTGAGGATTCTGGAAGCCAGAGACCTGCCTGGTTTCACACATTAAAGCAGCCATGGGGAGAGGGAGGGTTGGGCCTTGTGTTTGTGTTTACCTCCTGATTGCCCACTTTCTGGCCCTCACTCTTAAATTCCCCTCTGCTTTTGACTCTGTTCCCTGGTCCATAAATTGTGACTCTCATCTTGTCACCCCTACCCAGTGGTATGCTACCCACATGGTCTCACTGAAAGCAGAGTCAGAGAAGGATGCTTGCTGTTGGCTCTCACAAGCCAAGTGAGCTCCAGGGCACCACTGGCCCTAACCCAGCAGCAGGCAGACTCACTTCCTTTTCCAGGGGCCCTCCTTGTCCCCAGCAGCCCCACAACTTCACTGGTGGCTCAGTGATGGCAGTAAAGGGATTCTTTTGGTATCTGCTAGGCCCGGATCCTCGTGGCTACTGTGTCCCTGTCAGAGGGGGGCAGTCATGGCTACAACTGATGTTTCTTGGTCAACTGCACACAGACTGTGTCTCAAGGGTGTGGGGATAAGACTGGCCTTTTTGGGGCACCTAGGTGGCTTAAGCTTCTGACTCTTGGTTTCGGCTCAGGTTGTGATCTCATGGTTCGTGAGCTCGAGTTCTGCATCAGGCTCTGTGCTGACAGTGGGAGCCTGCTTGAGATTGTCTCTCCTCTCTCTGCCCTTCCTGCAAGCTCTCTCTCTCTCTTCTTACAAAATAAATAAACTTAAAAAAAGCATATGTGTGTGTGTGTGTGTGTGTGTGTGTGTGTGTGTGTGTGTGTGTGTATATATATATATATGGACTGGCCTTTTTGTTGTAACAAAGGCAAGGTTGGAATTTTTAAAAATCATCTTCACCAACTGAAGGAGAAACTAGCAATAAAAATAACAAGAAATAGTTCCACAGTTTTTACATGCAGACCCCTGGGGTGCCTGGGTGGCTCTGTTGATTAAGTGACCAACTTTGGCTCAGGTCATAATCTTCCGGTTTGAGTTTGAGCCCCGCGTCCGGCTTTGTGCTGTTAGCACAGAGATCCTCTTATCTCCCTCTCTTTCTGCCCTTCCCCCGCTTGTGCTCTCTCTTGCAAAAATAAATAAACGTTAAACAAACGATTAATAAAAATAAAAAGTAATAAATGCAGACCCCTGGTGGGGTCTAGGGAGAGGCCTCTGTGTGACATGGCAATTTGTGTGGCCAGTAGATAGCAGATGTGGTTCCAGAGAGGTCCATCTGGATTGATGTAAAACACCAGGTCCTGGTTGAGGTAGGGAAGGGCAAGCAACAGAATGATCTAGCTCCCCTGGGATGTTAGATGAAGCCAGGTATGGTTGGAAGGGTACAGGTAAGAGATCAGTTTCAGGGAGCTGCTCCAGGCTCTGTGGAGAAATTAGCACAAGCCAGGAACTCTCTGCCCCTCTCTTTTTCAAAGACTCACAGCCATGGGACTAGTTTTCCCTAGGCCTAATGGGCCTGGGGTGTAGGTGAATCCCAGGCCTGCCCACTGGCGGGTGTGGTACTCCTCATTTACGTCACAGTTAGCAGCCCTCTCGTGAACTCCAAGGCTTGGCAGACCACAAGCTAAGCGCTTTCACCACCTGCAGTTGGAGCCCTGGAGCAGGAGGAATCAGCAACTGGTACTGGACTCAAAGACCCATGTCCCACCCTCAAGTTCACACAAGGACTTGGAGTTGAGGCTGAGAATAAAATCCTCTCAGGACTGGGTTCACCCCAGGAGTTCTCTGAGGGTTAAGTATTGAAGAGGAGGCTGGTTAGACCTTTCTGGTAGTGGCTGAGGTAGAGAACTCATGGGGAAAATCCAGGCCTCAGGCCTTGGTGGACATACTTTGTATCTGTCAGCTTAGGGGTTCTGGTCAGTCCCACATGCATTCGTTCACTGAAATTCTCCCCTGCAAGCCCAAGAATGCAAAGACTTGGCACCCATTCCCAGGACTCCCCCTTTAAGACACATGTAATTGTGCATGATAGGTAAGCTCCTGTTCCTTCCTCTAGAAGAAGTGAGGAGGCAGAAGTGGCCCTTCCCTGAGGTGAGGATGGGGATGACTGTTTTATTCTTTTAGTGATGTAGACCTGTACCCTGCTTCCATGCAGCTTCTCCAGGAGTGACACAAGCTCTGGAGGGATCTAATGTATGAATGTTGGAGACAGTCTTGGCCTTGAGGTTATGGGGAAGTGTCCCCATGTTTGGTGTAGAAGTTTTGTCTCTGTCAGCTCAGATTATGAGCTGCTCATCACTGAGCATAGGAACTGGAGACTCCTGCCTTTTGCTGGGAGCCACACTGAGTTCCCTGAATTCATGCTCAATTCTTGAGAGAAGGATGGCCACCCTCAAGATGGCTGAGATAGACTATTTTCCCCCAGAAGTGACAGAGAGCTGAGGACCAGTTAATTTGCTGTGTAGAAATAAATTAATATTTTTCTCACCTGTGAGTTTGTGGAGAAAAATTCATGCCTGTTGTAATGAATAGCAGCATTTTTAACCCTGGCTGAGTCCAGAGTGCCTGCATTATGAACTGGCCTAGAGAGTGAGAGAGCAGAATGGACTGTGGACAGGGTAGAGCTGAGTGAACATTAGGTGTCTGAAGTGAAGAAAGAGGGCCTTCCTCCATCCTTTTGTAGGAGACATTCCCCCTCAGATAGCCTCTCCTCATACATATCCACAAAATCAATCTTTTGTCAGACTCAAAACCTATTATCTCTCAAATTTACTGGATTTAGGCAACTTATGGTTTCATCATAACACGATAGCTCATCACAAGTTGTGATCACCTTGTAATTCCTGAGTGAACATCCTCAAAAGAAGGGAACATGAACTTATGGGTCCTAGTTGAGAAACCAATGCCACCTCTACACACGTTTATGACAAACTGCCATTAGGAGTTTTGATAGATATGTTCTTATTCTTGTAGGCATTTATTGCTGTGTTGGTCAGGACAGGCTTTGTTATGATGCAGTAATAAACAGCCCTATACTCTTAGTGGCTTAAAGCAACATATTTATTTCTTACAATGCTTGAAGGAAATTGTGACACATGCTGCAAGGATAAACCTTGAGGACATGATGAGAAGGTGACCAGGGACCGGGGGTGAGGAGAACGGGGAGCGATTGTTTAATGGGGACAGAGTTTCAGTTTTATAAGGTTTTACAAAAAGAGTTTCGCAAAAGAGTTCTGGAGACAGATGGTGCTGATGGTTGCATAACAGTATGAATGTATTTAAAGGTGGTTAAGATGGTAAGTTTTATGTTATGTGGATTTTATCACAATAAAAATATTGGAAAAGAAAATGATTAAGACACAGTCCCTGCCTCCTTGAAACTCCTAATTCAGTGGAGAGGCAGACTAGTGAGCAGAGAACAACACATTTTGAAAAGCACTGCTGTCAAAACAGATGAGCATAAGGGAAGGGAAAAAAAATAATATAAAAACAGGGAGGGGGACAAAACAGAAGAGACTCATAAATATGGAGAACAAATTGAGGG
The DNA here is from genome assembly GCF_018350175.1 of Felis catus. Classification (NCBI taxonomy): domain Eukaryota; kingdom Metazoa; phylum Chordata; class Mammalia; order Carnivora; family Felidae; genus Felis; species Felis catus. Next base: position 90,803,427 of record NC_058370.1, read on the forward strand.
TTACTGGAGGGGTTGTGGGAGGGGGGATGGGCTAACTGGGGAGGGGCACTAAGGAATCTACTCCTGAAATCATTGGTGCGCTATATGCTAACTAATTTGGATGGAAATTTAAAAAAATAAAAAATAAAACAAGTTAAAAAAGAAAAGAAAAGAAAAGAAAAGCACTGCTGTCAGAGTGTGTCCCAAATCTCAAGGAACCCAAAGATGCCCCTTTCTGTATATATGTCTTCCTAACTGGAAGTTTGAGAAACAGACTTGAGACATCAACAAAAGGCTTTGTGCCCCCTGACTGGACTTCCCTGAAATGACTGAGACAGTCTAGCATAGTGTAGTCTAGTGAGACCTATGTGGCTCCTTTGGTCTTTGTTGTGTATCCAATTTTACACAACAAAACAAGATGTTCCCTGGGCTACATCTGACAAAGATAAAAAAAAAAAAAAAAAGATTGATGATACTTCATGACTTGGTGCTAATAAGGGTTTGGGGTGGGAAATTGAGTATTCGCCTATCCTATTGTGGGAAGTGAAATTGGTACAAGCCCTATGGAAGGCAATCTGGTGATATCAAAAACTTTAAAATGTGTACATCATTTGACCCAGTATTTACATGTCTAGAAATTTATTTTTAACAAAATTTTTAAAGTTTATTTATTTATTTTGAGAGAGACAGAGACAGCGCAAGTGGGGAAGGGGCAGAGAGAGAGAAGGAGAGAGAGAATCCCAAGCAGGCTCTGCACTTCTAGTGCAGAGCGGGATGCAGGGCTCAGACCCACAAAACCACGAGACTGACCTGAGCCGAAACCAAGAGTCTGACACTTAACCCACTGAGCCACCCAAGTGCCCCATCTGTTAAGGAAATAACAGTATAAGTGTGCAGAGATGTATTTCTAAAGGATTTCATTTTAGTATCGTAAGCTTAAAATATTAGAAAAATCCAATCATTTAACAAGAGAAATTTGGTTAAAGAAGACTCAGTGTTGACTTGGAAGAAATGTCAATTTGGAACAACATTGTTAGGTGAAAAAAAAAGAGAAAGCCATGGGAGCTGGCCTGGCATCTCCGTGAGGCTGTGGAGTTCTGTTTCACAGCACAGCAACATCAGTAAGGCCACCGTGATATGATGGAGCAGATAAAAACAAGACCACTCCGTAATCATGTCTGCAAACAGACAAAACAGGAACACTGTCCAAACCACAAAAATGACCAAGCACGCACCCTTCCTGGTTAATAGTAGGGACTGCTGTTCCTTTGCCAATTTTCCCCATCTTTAGCCTTGCGCCTCACGTTACTTTGCCCTCCTTCTGGATGACATTTATTAAGGTACCCAATCATAGAATTGTCTTGCTGCCAGGAAACAGCCAATTCAGAGCAGAGCCCTGCTTCCTTAAACCCTCCTGTAGATTGCCGAGCTCAAACCCAAATCCTTTAAATTCTAACAGCCTCTTACTGAAATGCCTGCAGTTTCCATGGTGTGTGTTCTCCCTCACTGCAGAGTGAGAAGCTCAAGTGCAGGTGTGTTCATGGTGGTCTTTGGTTTGAATGACAACCTGTAGAGTCCATTTTGTTTGTAATAGCTATGCATTTCCATTGTCATAAAAAAATGTGTGGAATAATACACACCAAGCTGTTAGCACACGGTTATCCGTGATGAAGGATTTTTTTTTAACAATATGCATGGATTGAGAGAGAGAGAGAGAGAGAGAGAACTGGAAGAAGAAAAAAGAAAGCAGAATGAAGAGAGAATGATGTTGATGATGACAGTGGCAGTGGTTCTAAATGAAGTATTGATTAAGTGTCGAGAATAATGTTATTGGATGATCTTTATTTTCTTTAAATTTTCTATAATGAATATGCATTATATTTGAATATGAAAAATAATAGAAGTTTATTTTATTTTATTATTATTGTCTTTTTGAGAGGGGAAGAATACCCACTTGAAAGGGGAAGAAGAGGGGCACTTGGGTGGCTTGGTCGGTTAGGCATCCGACTTCGGCTCAGGTCATAATCTCACGTCCGTGGGTTCGTGCCCCGCGTCGGGCTCTGTGCTGACCACTCAGAGCCTGGAGCCTGTTTCGGATTCTGTGTCTCCCTCTCTCTCTGCCCCTCCCCTGTTCATTCTCTGTCTCTCTCTGTCTCAAAAATAAATAAACGTTAAAAAAAAATAAAAAAAAAAGAAAGGGGAAGAGGAGAGAGAGAGGGAGAGGAAGAGAGAGAGAATTATATCTATATCTATATCTGTATCTATATATCTATATCATCTACATCTACATATTTAATTTACATCCAAGTTAGTTAGCATATAGTGCAACAATGATTTCAGGAGTAGATTCCTTAATGCCCCTTACCCATTTATCCCATTCCCCTCCCCCCATAACCCCTCCAGCAACTCTCTGTTCTCTATACTTAAGAGTCTCTTACGTTTTGTCCCCATCCCTGTTTTTATATTGTTTTGCTTCCCTTACCTTATGTTCATCTGTTTTGTCTCTTAAAGTCCTCATATGAGTGAAGTCATATGATTTTTGTCTTTTTCTGACTAATTTCACTTAGCATAATACCCTCCAGTTCTATCCACGTAGTTGCAAATGGCAAGATTTCATTCTTGATTGCTGAGTAATACTCCATTGTATGAATATACCACATCTTCTTTATCCATTCATCCATCGATGGACATTTGGGCTCTTTCATACTTTGGCTATTGTTGATAGTGCTGCTATAAACATGGGGGTAAATGTGTCGCTTTGAAACAGCACACCTGCATCCTGTGGATAAATGCCTAGCAGTGCAATTGTTGGGTTGTAGGGTAGTTCTATTTTTAATTTTTTGAGGAACCTCCATACTATTTTCCAGAGTGGCTGCACCAGTTTGCATTCCCACCAACACTGCAAAAGAGATCCTCTTTCTCCTCATGCTTGCCAACATCTGTTGTTGCCTGAATTGTTAATGTTAGCCATTCTGACAGGTGTAAGGGGGTATCTCATTGTGGTTTTGATTTGTATTTCCCTGATGATGAATGATGTTGAGCATTTTTTCATGTGTCGGTTGGCCATCTGGATGTCTTCCTTGGAGAAGTGTCTATTCATGTCTTTCACCCATTTCTTCACTGGATTTTTGTTTTTTGGGTGTTGAGTTCGATAAGTTCTTTATAGATTTTGGATTCTAACTCTTTATCTGATATGTCGTTTGCAAATACCTTCTCCCATTCTGTCAGTTGTCTTTTAGTTTTGCTGATTGTTTCCTTCCCTGTGCAGAAGCTTTTTATTTTGATGAGGTCCCAGTAGTTCATTTTTGCTTTTGTTTCCCTTGCCTCCGGAGATGTGTTGAGTAAGAAGTTGCTGCAGCCAAGGTCAAAGAGGTTTTTGCCTGATTTCCCCTTGAGGGTTTTGATGGCTTCCTGTCTTATATTTAGGTCTTTCATCCATTTTGAGTTTATTTTTGTGTATGGTGTAAGAAAGTGGCCCAGGTTCATTCTTCTGGCCATGTCTCTGTCCAGTTTTTCCAGCACCACTTGCTGAAGAGACTGTCTTTATTCCATTGGATATTCTTTCCTGCTTTGTCAAAGATTAGTTGGTTATACGTTTATGGGTCCATTTCTGGGCTCTATATTCTGTTCCAATGATCTGATTGTCTGTACTTGCACCAGTACCATACTGTCTTGATGATTACAGCTTTGTAGTATAGCTTGAAGTCCAGGATTGTGATGCCTTCTGCTTTGGTTTTCTGTTTCAAGATTGCTTGGCTATTTGGGGTCTTTTCTGGATCCATACAAATTTTAGGATTATTGGTTCTATCTCTGTGAAGAATGTTGGTGTTATTTTGATATGGATTGCATTCAATATGTAGATTGCTTTGGGTAGTATTGACATTTTAACAATATTTGTTCTTCCTATCCAGGAGCATGGAATCTTTTTCCATTTTTTGGTGTCTTCTTCAATTTCTTTCATAAGCTTTCTATAGTTTTCAGTGTATAGATTTTTCACCTCTTTGGTTAGATTTATTCCTAGGTATTTTATGGTTTTTGGTGCAATTGTAAATGGGATCGATTCCTTGATTTCTCTTTCTGTTGCTTCATTGGTGGTTTATAGGAATGCAACTGATTTCTGTGAATTGATTTTATATCCTGCAACTTTGCTGAATTCTTGAATCAGTTCTAGCAGTTTTTTGGTGGAATCTTTTGGGTTTTCCATATAGAGTATCATGTCATCTGTGAAGAGTGAAAGTTTGACTTCCTCCTGGCCGATTGGGATGCCTTTTATTCCTTTGTGTTGTCTGATTGCAGAGGCTAAGACTTCCAATACTATGTTGAATAACAGTGGTGAGAGTGGACATCCCTGTCTTGTTCCTGACCTCAGGGGGAATGATCTTAGTTTTTCCCCATTGAGGATGATATGAGTGTTGGAGTGTTCATATATGGCTTTTATGATCTCGAGGTATGATCCCTCTATTCCTACTTTCTTGAGGGTTTTGATCAAGAAAGGATGCTGTATTTTGTCAAATGCTTTCTCTGCATCTATTGAGAGGGTCATATGGTTCTTGTCCTTTCTTTTATTGATGTGATGAATCACGTTAATTGTTTTGCAGATATTGAACCAGGCTTGCATCCCAGGTATAAATCCCACTTGGTCGTGGTGAATGATTTTTTTTATGTAGTGTTGGATCCGGTTGGCTAATATCTTGTTGAGGATTTTTGCATCCATGTTCATCAGGGAAATTGGTCTATAGTTCTCCTTTTTAGTGTGGTCTCTGTCTGGTTTTGGAATCCAGGTAATGCTGGCTTCCTAGAAAGAGTTTGGAAGTTTTCCTTCCATTTCTATTTTGTGGAACAGCTTCAAGATTTTAGGTGTTAACTCTTCCTTCAATGTTTGGTAGAATTCCCCTGGAAAGCCATCTGGCCCTGGACTCTTGTTTTTTGGGGGAGATTTTTGATTATTAATTTGATTTTCTTACTGGTTATGGGTCTGTTCAAATTTTCTATTTCTTCCTGTTTCAGTTTTGGTAGTGTATATATTTCTAGGAATTTGTCCATTTCTTCCAGATTGCCCATTTTATTGGCATATAACTGCTCACAATATTCTCTTATTATTGTTTTTATTTCTGCTGTGTTGGTTGTGATCTCTCCTCTTTCATTCTTGATTTTATTTATTTGGATCCTTTCCTTTTTCGTTTTGATCAAACTGGCTAGTGGTGTATCAATTTTGTTAATTCTTTCAAAGAACAAGCTTCTGGTTTCATTGATCTGTTCTACTGTTTGTTTTTTTTTGTTTGTTTCGATAGCAAGGATTTCTGCCCTAATCTTTATTATTTACTATTTTCTGCTGGTTTTGGGTTTTATTTGCTGTTCTTTTTCCAGCTCTTCAAGGTGTAAGGTTGAGTTGTGTATATGAGACCTTTCTTCCTTCTTTAGGAAGCCCTAGATTGCTATATACTTCCCTCTTATGACTGCCTTTGCTGTGTCCCAGAGGTTTTGGGTTGTGGTGTTATCATTTTCATTGGCTTCCATGTATGTTTTAATTTCCTCTTTAACTTCTTGGTTAAACCATTCATTCTTTAGTAGGATGATGTTCAGTCTCCAAGTATTTGTTACCTTTCCAAATTTTTTCTTGTGGTTGATTTCGAGTTTCATAGCGTTGTGGTCTGAAAATATGCATGGTATGATCTTGATCTTTTTGTATTTACTTTGGGCTGATTTGTGTCCCAGTATATGGTCTATTCTGGAGAACGTTCCATGTGCACTGGAGAAGAATGTATATTCTGCTGCTTTAGGATGAAATGTTCTGAATATAGCTGTTGAGTCCATCTGGTCCAGTGTGTCATTCAAAGCCATTGTTTCCTTGTTGATTTTTTGATCAGATGATCTGTGCATTGCTGTGAGTGGGGTATTGAAGTCTCCTATTATGGTATTACTATTGATGAGTTTCTTTATGTTTGTGATTAATTGATTTATATATCTGGGTTCTCACACATTTGGAGCATAAATGTTTACAATTGTTAGGTCTTCTTGGTGGATAGACCCCTTGATTATGATATAATGCTCTTCTACATCTCTTGATACAGTCTTTATTTTCAAGTCTAGATTGTCTGATGTAAGTATGGCTACTCTGGCTTTCTTTTGTTGACCATTAGCATGATAGATGGTTCTCCATCCCCTTAGTTTCAATCTGAAGGTATCTTTAGGTCTAAAGTGGGTCTCTTGTAAACAGCATATAGATGGATCTTGTTTTCTTATCCATTCTGTTACCCTATTTCTTTTGATTGGAGCATTGAGCCCATTGATGTTTAAAGTGAGTACTGAAAGATATGAATTTATTGCCATTATGATGTTTGTAGAGTTGGAGTTTCTGGTGGTGTTATCTGGTCCTTTCTAATCTTTGTTGCTTTTGATATATATATATATATATATATATATATATATATTTTTTTTTTTTTTTTTTTTTTTTTTTTTTTCATCTTTTCTCCCCTCAGACAGTCCCCCTTAAAATTTCTTGCAGGGCTGGCTTAGTGGTCACAAACCCCTTTAGTTTTTTTTTTTTTTTGTCTGGGACACTTTTTATCTCTCCTTCTCCTTCTATTTTGAATGACAGCCTTGCTGGATAAAGAATTCTTGGCTGCATGTTTTTTTTTTTTTTTTTGATTCAGCACACTGAATATATCCTGCCACTCCTTTCTGGCCTGCCAAGTTTCTGTAGATAGGTCTGCTGAAAACCTGATCTGTCTTCCCTTGTAGGTTAAGGCCTTTTTTCCCCTTGCTGCTTTCATGATTCTCTACTTGCCTGAGTATTTTGTGAATTTGATTATGATATGCCTTGTTGATGGTCAGTTTTTGTTGAATCTAATTGGGTCCTCTGTGCTTCCTGGATTTTGATGTCTGTGTCTTTCCCCAGGTTAGAAAAGTTTTCCGTTATGATTTGCTCACATAACCCTTCTACCCCTATTTCTCTCTCTTCCTCTTCTGGGACCCCTATGATTCTGATGTTGTTCCTTTTTAATGAGTCACTGATTTCTCTAATTCTTAAATCGTGCTCTTTTGCCTTAATCTCCCTCTTTTTTTCTGCTTCATTGTTCTCTATAAGTTTATCCTCTATATCACTGATTCTCTGTTCTGTCTCATCCATCCTTGCCGCCGCTGTATCCATCCATGATTGCAGCTCAGTTATACTATTTTTAATTTCATTCTGGCTATTTTTTACTTCTTTTACCTCTGCAGAAAGGGATTCTAATCTATTTTCGACTCCAGCTAGTATTCTTGTTATCATGATTCTAAATTCTGGTTCAGACATCTTGCTTGTATCTGTGTTGGTTAAATCCCTGGCTGTTGTTTCTTCATGCTCTTTCTTTTGGGGTGAATTCCTTCGTTTTGTCATTTTGAAGGGAGAAAAGGAATTAATGAGGTAGAAAAATTGAAATTAAAAAGAAATTAAAATAAAAAAATATTTAATTAAAAAAATTTAAAACACACACACACAAATCGAATAAATGATGCTAGATCCTACGTGTGTTTTGGTCTGGGTGTTGAAAGTGGTTTGACAGATTAGAGAAGAAAAAGGGAGGGGGGAGAAAAAAATTGTTTGAGAATTTGAAAAAATGAATCTGAAGTAGACTAAAATGAGATGATGGGAGTAAAATAGAATTTGAAAAAATATACACAAAAGTAAAGAATATAGTAGAAAAAATTAAACAAAAACATTTCTAATAATTAAAAATAAATATGATTTTTTTCTTTTTCTGTATTCAAGAAAAAGAAAAGAAATGAAAAAGAGAAAAAAGATTAAAAAAATAAAGAAGAGGAAATTGAAAATTTGAAACAGTGAATACACTGTAGTAGACTAAAATAAAATGATGGGAGTAAAATGGAATTTGAAAAAATTTACACAAAAGTGAAAACTATAGTAATAAAAATTTAAAATGTTTTTAATATAAATTGAAAATAAAGATGAATTTTTTCTCTTTCTGTATTCAAGAAGAAGAAGTGTAAAAGAGAGAAAAAAAAGAAAGAAAATTGAATAGATGGACCTGCTAACAGATGGAAGTAGGACTGAAATTGCTTTGTTTTCCCCTAGGAGTCAGTCTATGTGGTGCTTTATAGTCCATAAACTAAGCCGGTGGTGAGACTTGTGCTCTTGGAGAGCAAAGTTGGCCCAGTTGGGCGGGGCTCAGTGTAATGACTACGCTCTCCACTAGATGGCGCTGCTAGCCTACTGGGGTGGATTATTGCGGCGCTCGTAGGTGCATATGCGCATGTGCGCGAACTGTGAAAATGCCTTACCCAGCTACCCAGTCTGTTCTCTCAGATGAGCAATCGCGCACCCATTCTCTGTCTTCAGTTTTCCTCCACTCCCCGCTTTCTCACTCTCCGTGACCAAGCCCCAGGCAGTACCTCTCTCCCTAGTTTTGTCTCAGATGTGGCTGTTTTCCCCGGCCCCTTACTTCCGGAGAACTGTGGGTTTGACCCGTTCTGCCCCTCTGCAGGAGGGTCTCACCAAGCAATGGCCAAATGAGCAATGACTGAATGTTGGCTGCACCCAGGAACACCTGCTGGACCCTGTTGCTGCCGGTGCCCTGAGACTGCAGCCAGCCTGCCCCAGAAAAAGTTCATGAGATAGTGTAGCAGCAGTGTTTCAGGGATTATGGAAAATCACAACACACATCTGGCACCAGGCTTCACCCTTAACCACCTTGTTCCAGCACCAGCGAATGTAGCCGTTTTCTGGGGTCGGCTGGGACCAAGTGGCTTCAACAGTCTCTACCAAATGTCCTTCCGGCAGTGGAACTGCTTTTCCCCGAGTGGCCTGAGAACCTCCCGGACCCCACTCTGTTCCTGAGGATTCGCCCTTCCCACCAGAGCACCACCAGGTATTGAGCTGCGGAGTTGCAGACTCTGTCCTCCCCTTATTTACAGGCTTAATGGAATTTAAACCCTCTCCTTTCTCCTTTCTCCCTATTTAGTTTAGTCCCTGCGGCTGTTTCCAATTTTCCACCTTCTCTCCAGCTGCTTTTGGGAAGGGGTGCTTTTCCCATATTATCCCTCCACCACCCCCATCTCCCTCCTCTCTCCACCCACAAAAGCAGCTCCCTGCCCCCAGCAGCTTCTCTCTCCCCAAGTTCACTCTCTGTGCCGTGTACCTGCTGAATTCTCTGGTTCAGGTTGTGCAGATTGTTAATTGTGTTAATCCTCAGATCAGTTTTCTAGGTGTGCAGAGTGGTTTAGCGTTGGTCTGGCTGTATTTCATGGACGTGAGACACACAAAAAACTTCCATGCTGTTCCACCATCTTGGCTCCCCCTCCGTCCTCTCGAATGCTGGTGTTATTTTGATAGGGATTGCATTGAATATGTAAGATTGCTTTGGGTAGTATTGACATTTTAACAATATTTATTCTTCCTATCCAGGAGCATGGAATCTTTTTCCATTTTTTGGTGTTTTCTTCAATTTCTTTCATAAGCTTTCTATAGTTTTCAGTGTATAGATTTTCCACCTCTTTGGTTAGATTTATTCCTAGGTATTTTATGGTTTTTGGTGCAATTGTAAATGGGATAAACTCCTTGATTTCTCTTTCTGTTGCTTCATTGGTGGTTTATAGGAATGCAACCAATTTCTGTGCATTGATTTTATATCCCACATCTGCTGAATTCATGGATCAGTTCTACCAGTTTCTTGGTGGAATCTTTTGGGTTTTCCATATAGAGTATCATGTCGTCTATGAAGGGTGAAAGTTTGACCTCCTTCTGGCCTATTTGGATGCCTTTTATTTCTTTGTGTTGTCTGATTACAGAGGCTAAGACTTTCAATACTATATTGAATAACAATGGCAAGAGTGGACATCCCTGTCTTTTTCCTGACCTTAGGGGGAATGTTCTCAGTTTTTCCCCATTGAGGATGATATTAGCATTGGGTCATTCATATATGGCTTTTATGATCTCGAGGTATGATCCCTCTATTCCTACTTTCTTGAGGGTTTATCAAGAAAGGATGCTGTATTTTGTCAAATGCTTTCTCTGCATCTATTGAGAGGATCATATGGTTCTGGTCCTTTCCTTTATTGATGTGATGAATCACGTTAATTGTTTTGCAGATATTGAACCAGCCCTGCATCCTAGGTATAAATCCCCTTGGTCATGGTGAATAATTTTTTTAATGTATTGTTGGATCCGGTTGGCTAATATCTTGTTGAGGGTTTTTGCATCTATGTTAACCAGGGAAATTGGTCTATAATTCTCCTTTTTAGTGGGGTCTTTGTCTGGGTTTGGAGTCAAGGTAATGCTGGCTTCCTAGAATTCCTAGAAATTCTTAAATTGTGCTCTTTTACTGTAGTCTCCCTCTTTTTTTCTGTTTTTTTATTCTCCATAAGTTTGGCCTCTATATCAGTGATTTGCTGGTCTGCCTCATTCACGCTTGCCGCCGTGGCATCCATTTGAGATTGCAGCTCAGTTATAGCATTTTTTATTTCATCCTGACTAGCTTTTACTTCTTTTATCTCCGCAGAAAGGGATTCTAATCTGTTTTCAACCCCAGCTAGTATTCTTATTATCGTGATTCTAAATTCAGGTTCAGAATCTTGCCTGTATCTGTATTGATTAAGTCCCTGTCTGTCATTCCTTTCTACTCTTTCTTTTGGGGTGAACTCCTTTGTTTCATCATTTTGAAGGAAGAAAAGGAATTAAGGTAAACAAAATTAAAATTAGGAAATTAAAAACAACACACACAAAAAATCAAATAAATGATGCTAGATCCTAGATGTGTTTTGACCTGGTTGTTGAAGGAGGTTGATAGATTAGGGAAAGATAAGAAAAGAAAAAAGAAAGGAAAAAAAAAAAGGAAAATGTTTGAAAATTTGACGAAATGAATACAATGAAATAGAATAAAATGAAATAATGGAAATTAAATAGAATTTGAAAATTTCCAAAAAAGTAAAAAATATAGTAGAAAAAAATTAAAGAAATATATTTTTGATGAAAATTAAAAATAAAAATAAAATTTTCTATTTATTCAAGAATAAGAAAAGAAAAGGAAAAGAAATTGAATAGATGGACCAGTGAACAGACTGAAATATGATTGAAATTACATCAGTTTCCCGTAGAAGTCAGACTATGAAGCACTTTATAGTCTGTAAACTAAGCAGGCGGAGAGATTAGTGTTCCTGAAGAGGGAGGTTGGCCCAGTTGGGCGGGGCTTAGTGTAATGGCTCCATCCTCCACCAGATGGCGCTGCTTAGCTTACTGGGGTGGATTGTTGTGGCACATGTAGGTGTGTATGCACATGTGTGGGAGGGGTGAAAATTGTATCAGTCTCTAATATTGGAACTCTTCTTCCTGATCAGCAATCGCCCACCTGTCCTTTGTCTCTCTGGCTTCCGTCCACTCTCTGCTTTTACAGTCCGTGACCAAGCCGTCAGGTTGCCAGGCAGCACTTCCCTCCTGAGTTTTATCTCAGATATGGCTATATTTTCTGACCCGTCACTTCTGAGGGACTGTGGCTTTGACCTGTTCTGACCTCTGGGGGAGAGTCTCACCAAGCAATGGCCTGATGCCCGCTGGCCCTCAGGAACGTTTGTGGGACCATGCTGCTGCTGCTGCCCAGAGACTGCGTCTGGGTGCCAGCCCACCCCAGAACAAGTTCATGTGATTGTGTAGCAGTGTTTCAGGCATTATGGTAAATCTCAACACACATCTGGCACCAGGCTTCCCCCTTAATGCCCTTGTTCCAGCACTAGTGAATGTGGTTGTTCTCTGGGTTCTGCTTGGGGTGGACATACAGCCTCTACTAAATGTCCTCCCAGCAGGGGAACCACCTCTCCCCATGTGGCCCGAGTACTCCAAGGACCTTGCTTTCTGCTCCTGGGGATTCGCCCTTCCCACAGAGCACCGCCAGGTATCGAGCTGCGGAGTTTCAGACTCTGCGTTCCCTTTGTTTATAGAGTCTTAATGGAATTTAAACCCTTTCCTTTCTCCTTTCTCTCTTTTTTGTTCAGTCCCTGTGGTTGTTTCCACTTTTCTACTTTCTCTCCAGCTGCTTTTGGGAGGTGCTTTTTGCATACTTCTCCCCCTCCCCCCCATCTCTGTCCTCTCTCTGCAAGCAAAAACAGCTCCCTGCCCTCTGCAGCTTCTCTCTCCCCCAGTTCACCTCTCCACGCCATGTACCTGCTGAGTTCTGTGGTTCAGGTTGTGCAGATTGTTGTGTTAATCCTCAAATCTAGTTTTCTAGGTGTGTAGGATGGTTTAGTGTTGGTCTGGCTGTATTTCATGGATGAGAGATGCAAAAAAACTTTCCATGATGTTCCGTCATCTTGGCCCCTCCCTGACAGAGAGAGAATCTTAAACAAGTTCCATACTCAGCAAGGAGCCAGAGGCTGGGCTTCATCCCACCATGGTAAGATCATGACCTGAGCTGAAATTAAGTCAGAGGCTTAACCAACTGAGCCACCCAGGTATCCCTAGAAGTTATTTTTAAATGAGAGAAAACTGTGAATAGGCAGTTGGTCTGCCTATAGGCAGCAAAAGCGTGAATAGGCAGACCACTATTTTTAAATGAGAGAAAACATGACTGTTATTTTTAAATGAGAGAAAACTATTCAAGGAATACCATATGACTGTTTTTAATTTTATTTCTACGGTAGTATCTCACACCTGACTGAAATTGTACCCAAATCATTATTAGGTTTGAAGCCTTCTGGTTTTCCGAGTCAGTTGCAGTACAGTTAGGGTGCAGTAGGTGTCGCTCTTTCTCAGAGAATGGCACATTGCTATACTCCCGGGAAGTCTTCTGAACAGTGTCCATTTCTAAGTCAATTGTCTGGAGATAAACCTAATCTCTAACATTTGAGTACTATGTACTTGTAATTTCCCTTCCTCTTGTTTTAATCCATGACTCAATTGAGATAAGAGGAATTACTACAGTTAAACACACTCGTTATTTCTTTCACATAGCCAGCCTATCACCACAGTAATTTGAAATACTCAGGCAGCTATTGTATACTCCACTTTAAAGATGACGAAAGTGAAGCTAACCAGGAAATTAAGTCATCAACAGTTCATTGGTCCAGCCTTCTTTCCTCTTTGTTGGGTAGTTCTAGAAATTAGCACATATGCAGCAAAACAACACTACTTGTGCTTTAAATGTATTAGTATATAAATGTATCAACAGTAAAAATACATTTGGATTTACTTTCCGAGAACTACCATCCAAATGATGAGAATCAACCCATGCTGTTTGTGCAGTCTGGTTGTATAAAGAGGAGCCCTCTCTACCTTTGGGCAAGGTGGGCAACCTTCAGAGGTCTGGGAGTTCTTTGTGAACACGTAGGCATCCTTGGGGAACATGCTGAATGTGAGCCAGGCTTGTGCATGATTTGGGGTTATTTTTTAGATTTTTAATTTATTTTTAAGTAGGAGCCATGCCCAGTGCCAAGTCCAATGCGGAGCTTGAACTAAGACCCTGAGTTAAAGATCTGAACTGAGATCAAGATGCTTAACTGACTGAGCCACCCAGAACCTGGGGTTAGCATTATGAACATCATACTGTGCTCTATGGTAGTGTCACATTCATAGGGCTGTGTGCTGCTTTTTCTGAGCTCTCAAACTTTCCCAGTCCTAGCCTGTGATCATTCTCAGGCTCTCATTTCCTGATTCCCTCTGCTTTCTCCTTTCTAGTTTGCTTTTCCTCAAATGTTATGGGGTTAGAAATCAAATAACCAAACTAGATAGAAATGCATATAAAGTAAAGTTTATCAGGTTCAAAGCCAGTCTATTTGAAGCATGTGTATTTGTGTATTTACGTCCTGGTTTGTACCTGAATTATGGAACAGTGATACTGATAGAGAGCTGGGTCTGGAGAGATGAGGAATGACTATGCCAATTTCTTTTATTTATTTATTTAATTAATTAAAAAAAACTATTTACTTATTTATTTTAACATTTATTTATTTTTGAGAGACAGAGAGAGACAGAGCATGAGCAGGGAAGGGGGAGAGAGAGAGAGAGAGAGGGAGACACAGAATCCGAAGCAGGCTCCAGACTCTGAGCTGTTTGTTAGCACAGAGCCCGATGTGGGGCTCGAATTCACGAACTACGAGATCATGACCTGAGCTGAAGTCGGACGCTCAACCGACAGAGCCACCCAGGCGCCCCTATGCCAATTTCTTTTAAAGTCCCAATATAATCAAGGCCAACCTTGATTTTGGTCTATTGAGCCACCTTGGGACTTGGTCACTCACTCCAATACTATTTCAATTTGGAGAGAATGCTCCAGGCTAGGGAGAGGATGTCTAGCTTTATGGATCTGTCCTGACTGTTCTCTTATGGTGTGGTGGCTTCTGGGCCAGGAGAGAAGTTGGTGGGGTGTGAGACGAGTATGAGGCAGAAGAAGCTCCAGGGAGGGCCTGCTAGATTATGACTCAAGCTGAAACAGGGAGATGGCAAATCTAGTCCTCTTCCCAGCAGGCATTGGGACCCAGTAGGAACCTTCTTAGAACCTCCAAGGTGCAGAATGGAGACTCAGTATGAGGGATGTACCACATAGAGGGGCAACCTATGCCAGGCAATGTGTGTACAATGAGGTGGGTGGTAGATGCAGGGTTCAGACGCAAAACTGTGGCCAGCAGGAATGAGGTAGCAGAACGGACCCAGTCAGCTGTCTGAAGTGCAGGACTGGGGCCCCAGCGAAGGGGAATAAGTGAGAGACATTTAAGGTCTCCAAGAGACCTGGGATGAGGTTACTGGACCTGGCAAGCTCTGCTCGTGACCTTTCAGCTCAGTAGTGAGGCAGAGAGGCCTGGCATGTGGAGGCTTGAGGCTGCCAGAATGATTTCTAAATCACCCACTGGGAAGGCAAAAACTCCTGCTGGATGACTGCAAGGAAGAGCCCTCTTAACTTCTGGTATGATGGGCAGCCTGCAGAGGGCTGGGAGTCTTTGCAGACAGCTAGGATGGGCTAGGACTGGCTGTAGGTGCTGATGCCAGGGGCCATGGTCACCTGGGGAATCAGGGCCAGACTAGGGCTTTCTGGAATCCATGGGTCTGGGGCTCCCTGAAGGGAGGAAGGGACAAGGCAGAGCAGACCAATCTGTTTTTTTCTGGGAGATCAGGGTGAGTTGGGAATTGAACTAAGTCACAAACATTAACTGCTTTAGGAGAAACACAGCTCATCCTGACGACCTTGAAATGAGTTTGCATGTGCTCCCATGTACATGTATTTTTGGGTAAAAAGATTTATTGGTTTTTTTTTTTTGGTCATATAAATATGCTTATTATGAAGCATTCAGAAAATACTGAAAAATGTAGAAATATAAGAATCACCTGGAACCCCATAAGCCAGACATGTAATTTCTAGTATATTTTGGTGAATTTCCTTTCAGATTTTTCATGTATATATTCAATATAGGTATATACATATATATTTTTAAATTATAGTATGGTATAATTCTGTTGTGTAACCTGATTCATCTATTTGGTACTCTATCTTGGAACTTCTATAATAATAGATGTGGTTCTACATTATCATCTTTGATCGCTACATAGGATTCTTTCTGACCTGGTATTTCTTATTTTAACTAGTCCTCTATCGCTTAACACTGTATCAGCTTAAAATAGTGGTAAATTTGTTTCTCCCTTCTTTTTCTTATTTCAGCACATTGGCTAGAACTTCCAGAACGAACCCAGACAGAACTCATTCTTGATTTGAATCTAATTTTAGTAGTGGTGACTTTAGGATTTTACCATTGTTTTTCTTGATTCCAATCGGTTTCTAATATGTTTATAGTATGAATGGAGTCTCCTTCTATATCGCAAACACTAGCAGAGCTTTATATATTTCTTTTAGGAGAATCAGGATGGATGTTGAATTTGGTCAAACAGCTTCCTAGCATCCATTAAGGTGATGGTATAGTTTTTCTCCTTTAGCCTGTTAATGTTCTGATGCTGAGTCTGCCTGTGTTAGTGATTTTGCAACCTGGGAGGGGGAAGTTGCTGCTTTTGGAAATCTTGTGGGAGAGGCAGCATGCTTCATGCCTTGTGCTCAATCTACTCTTTTTTACTGAGCACCACATCCTGAAAATTGTCCCCTATAGTTCATAGGGCATTTCTGCATTCTTTTTCACAGCTATGAAGTGTCCATGGTGTGGCTGTGCCACATTTTAGTCAACTAGTTCCCTTGTCACAGCCACCGGGGTATTTCCAATCTTTTGTCACAGTGCGTAACCTCATGAATACATGATTTCATAGATGTGTGGGTATACTTTAAAATAATTCTCAGAAATAGGACCACTGTACGTAAGAATGAATTGGCAAGTGTTCAGTCTTTTAGAGATAATAACTTAGGCACATAAACTCTGACTCATATAAGCAGAGCTCAGATATCTTGGCAATGATCTATTTCCATGTTTGATAAAGTGACCTTCGCAAAACCAGTTGGGCCTGGGACTCTTGCATGTATGTGTGTGTGCAGTGGGAGGGAAGTGATTGTTGGATCCTTTCTCACTTCCTTCTTGATACTCACGCTTTCCCACCACCTACCATATCCTTCAGCCTTAAGGGTTTGCACTTAGATTTTCCAAGGACACGATGGAAGCAGGGAAGATGATAATTGTTTCCACAAATTGAGCACCTTCCCAGGGCCGGGCACCATGCTGAGTGCTGTGTCTTACTTCTAACCCTTATTTTAGCCACAGCAGAAGCTCTTTTATGCTCTTTTTACAGATGAGGGATGCAGAACTCAGTTTTCTCAAGGACCCCAGCTGGGAAGTGGTAGATACAGAATTTGAAGTCAAGTGTGTCTGCTCCACAGCCTTACCCCTGCCCATCTTTGCTGCCATTCCCATTCTACCCTGACAATAGCCTGGGAAAGACTGACTGGTGGGGATAGGTCCTGAAAGTTAAAAACAGTACCCTTCAGCTTATGGATTATTCTTTTAGACAACGGTTCTGTGTGCTTGTTTCATTCTGATGTCAAATCAGGCTGGATTAACATCTGCCATGAGGAAGGCATGAGGCTAGTTGCTGTAGGGAGTACAGAAGTGTAAATCAAGACTCATACCTGGAAAGGGGTGCTTGGGTGGTTCAACTGGTTAAGTGTCTGATGCTTGATTTCGGCTCAGGTCATGATCTCATGGTTCGTGGGTTTGAGCCCTGAATTGGGCTATGTGCTGCCAGTGTGGAGCCTGCTCAGGATTCTCTGTCTTCCTCTCCCTCTGTCCCTTCCCTGCTCACGCTCACTCTCTCTCATGCTCCTTCTCTCTCTCTCCCTCCCTCCCTCCCTCTGTCCCCCCCACCAAAAAAAAAATGTCTCATGCCTGGACAAACTGAAGCCTAATGTTATAAAACAATGTGTAAGTTGACGGGTTGACCTAAAAATAACTACTCCCACTGTGTAATTTGCCAAGCTGACCTCCCAGAAATGGGACTGTGTACATTATAAAATAGTTATAAAATAAATACAGTCAATCAAGACTGGTTTCTGCTCCTACCTGGGGCTCTCACATGACATGCTTAAGTAAACTCCAGGTCTATCAGCTTATTAAACATGTAAATCAAGTCATGAAAAAACTAGCAAAGAGTACTCGTTTCTGTTGTGGAGAATAACTTTATAACAACTGAAACTACAGAAAAAAATGATAAAGAAAAAGATTAACAGATAATAATGGAAAATTTCAAAAGAGAATTTAAATAAATAGGAAAACAAAAAGATTACATGCGTCAATGTGATAGATTATACAAAAATTTATAAAAGCCACTCTAAGTTTTACAGTGAACAAGCATTACTTCTTAAATAAAAATAGTGGTTACGGTAGGGGAACCTGGGTGGCTCAGTCAGTTGGGCATCCGACTTCAGCTCAGGTCATGATCTCGCAATTTGTAAGTTCGAGTCCGGTGTCAGTCTCTGTGCTGCAAGCTCAGAGCCTGGAGCCTGCTTCAGATTCTGTGTCTCCCTCTCTCTCTGCCCCTCCCCTGCTCATGCTCTGTCTCTCTCTGTCTCTCAATAATGAATAAACGTCAAAAAAAATAAAAAAAAAGTGGTTATGGTAACTTAAACTCAAGTTTATAAAAGCTTATTCAAACACATAAGAAAACAATACCTCCGCCCCAAATACTGACCAAGAGACATAGACAGATGTAAACAGATAATCTGCCTGATTATATTAGTAAACTCCATGACTAGAGATAGGATAATGTCAGGAGAGGAAAAAAAGTAAGAAAGTAATGAAGATGTCCAAAATGTTCATATCCTTTAGTCTAGTTATCCTCCTGCTGAGAATTTATTGTAAGGAAAAATGTTAAGAATAGGGAAGCTAAATGTACAAGGAACTCCAAGGTAATAGGGAAATGGTTAACTAAACCATAGTGTATTTTTGCAATGGAATAATAAGATTTTGAGACCACAGGCTTGTAAAATAATGTTAAATGAAAAGCGTGGAAGTTTGCCTATACAATGATTCCACTTCTGAAAAAGTTAAGTTCTTAACAATCAGGGCCTGGAAGTAAAAGCTGAGAAATGAAAAGATTTATGTTTGGATGATGGTATGGATTTTTTTTTTTAATTCAGAAATAGTAAGTTTTTGGACAAAAATGGCTTTCAAAGAAGAAAATGGAGATGGTGGGTTCTCTGGGCATCTCAGTGTTATACCAACACTGTATACACCAGCATCAGGCACTAGGCCAGGTGTAGCTATGCCCAGACCCAACCTTGAGTTGGCGCCTTACACTCACAGAGCTCCTCTGGCCCGCTTAGCCTTCATCCCACCCCTCTCTCATCCTCTCATGCAGGGCATCTTCCTGGACAACACTCAGCACCCAGCAGGGCCTCAGTCCTGTGTAGCATTGAAAAGCCCCAGGTGCGGTCACTGCCCTCTCTGGCCCCTTTTGCCCTCTGTCCCGTAATGCAACAGAGCAACTCAGCTCATATCTGGTTCCAAATCCTATGTCCATGGGTTTCTATTACCCCTGCACCCTCATTCCCAGAACCCTTAACTGAAGTTAACTCCAAATGAATGAACAAAACAAGAACTGGACTTTGTCACATAGAGGGTAATTACCAAAGAAACAGGATGCTGTATTAAACTTTTATGATTTACCTTTTATATGACCAAATTGCTTTGTAAAAATATGCATCCAAGTTAAAGTGCAAATTTAAGAGCCTTTTGAATAAAGCCTAAGAGAGAAGTACAGGGGCATGGAAAATTGACAAATTTAATGCAACAATGAGAAGTAGCTAAATATGGATTGTAAGAGTCTGGGAATTCTCTGGAAAGTTGTGTTAAACATGCTCAGTCAACTTGCAGTTGTCTGTACAAGTGAAAGGGCACAGGAGGTGACAGTGATGTAAAATAAGTCACAATCCGGGAAAGGCTCTATTTATAGAAGATTGGGGCTGGAAGGCGGGACTGCAGACAGGGCCAGCCCCTCTTGTCTTTCAGATGAGGAAATTCAGGGCCGCCAGAGACCCAGCCAGGACCAAATATGATCTTCTGCCGCCCAGTCCAGTCCCCTTTGCCCTTCTGGAACACATTCTAGAGGGTTTTTTTTTTCTTTTATTAATTTCTTTTTTGCAAAGTTAAAATATTCAAGTGATTTAAAAATAAAAACAATATGAAAAGTTGTGCATTGAAAAGCCTCCCTCCTATTTCTTTTGTTAATTTCTTATGCAATCCTTCTAGGATCTCTTTTTGAAAATACAAGCAAATCTAAAAATATTAGAATGCATTTTTATTTCCCACTCTTTCTAACACAATCTATAGAGGAAATCTTTCCACATCAATACATACAAAGCTTCCGTGTTCCATTCTAAGGTATTGCATGTAAGGATGCACCACAGTATATTTAACTAGTCCCTATTTATGGACCCCTGGGTGATTTCTAGGTTTTTGCCTTAATAACCCTTGCAGCCATAACTAACCTTGTATTTATGTCATCTGTTGGAATGTAGGTGAATCTGTGGGATAAATTCCCAGAAGTGCATTTGTGAGGTCAAAGGATAACTGCACATGGAGCTTTGATAGATTGTTGCCAAATTGCCTTCTGAGACAGCCTTCTGCGAGGCTGTATCATTTTTCAATCCCATCAGCGGAGTAGAAGTGTGACCATTTCCCCACAGTTAGAGTTACTCTTTGCTGGAGATCTGTCTTTGCCCGTTATACTCTGCTTGGACTAATATTAAATTATATTTCATCTTTTGAGTAAATAAATACCAGTTGGAATTGATTGAGGGGCATTAGTTCTGAGGCAATGCTAGGTAACATGGGGAACCAGCTTAGACTTAAAAGCTTGGCATATCTAGTGCATGATATATAGTCCAGAGTATCAATGTCTCTCACCCCAAATTAGCTCTTCCCTGAACTTCTCTCTGAGAGAAGAATAGCCTTGCCTCTGCTCAGAATAGCCTTGGATGTTGGGTAATCAGGTGGCCAATTCTAATTTTATCCTCGAAGTGATTCTGTGGGACCTGAGAGGTAGTTATTAGGATTTCCATTTGACAGATCTAGAAACCGAGGCACAGAGAGGTGAGATAGCACTCTCTTACTGCCCCCTCCTCTCCTGGGGTGGGACTCAGATGTAAGATTGGGGTCTTGACGACCTGGAGGGCATTTTGAGAGGGGAGAACTTTGAGCTGGGTTACATCCTACTGGGCTGATGTGGCTCATGCATAGGGAGTAGAGAGGAGCATATTGAAGGCTAGCTCTAGGCTCCAGGCTTACAAGAGAAAAAAGAAACAATACTTAGTTCAAGTCCTACTTTAAAACCTAGTTTTCTATGTCCTTGATGTTCCTTGGGGCCAGGGACCGAAACTCCTTCCTTTATACCTTTCATCTCTAGGATTTGCAGGATCCAGAGCAAAAATACAATGGAAGGTGTCAGCCTCCAGCCACCCCCTTCTCTTCCTTGGCTTGACTCCAACCTGCATCTCAAGGAAGACAGAAGTTGCAGGAACCCAGGGAAAAAAAAGGCACAATTACAACATATATATTATGGGATGGGATGGCCCAGGGATGAGCAGAGAGGGAGCTGTCCTAGAGTTGGGGTATCTTGTCATGTGAAGATACATGGAATTGGCTGTAAGTGGGAAACATTTTTTCCCTACAGTAATTCAAGTTTTCTGTCCTTTACTCAGAAGGCAGAGGTATCTGTAGACTCAGGCACAAAAGTCCTCCCCAGACTGGTTGTCAGGCAGTTATGTTCCATTCAGACTCAGGGCTCTGGCCTCAAATAGCACCTGGTTAGGTTTGTTGAGATAGAACTTGAACTCAAAGATGCAGTATGGGTAAAGTATGAATACCCCCAAGAAAGTCATGTTGCAGTAAGTCCTCTTTGCCTATCAGTCCTTGCCCACTTGAGCATTTATTCAATGTCTTCCGTCCCTTCAGCTATCCTAAAATGTCTCTGCTGTTATTTCCATTTCACATGATTAGGGACTTCATCCAATAAGCCAATGCCCACTTGGCACCAGCACCAGTATTGCCAGGTTTTACTGCATTTGGTCAAATCTTCATAAGCTCAGTTTTGCTTTCCCACAGAATCCTGAATTTGGAAGGAATTTAAATTCTGGTGCTTGTATGCTCTAAGTAACCAAGGTCTCACAACCTTCTAAGGTAGCTGAGTCCATCTTTGAGCCATTCTGACTTCCAAAGGGTCTTTTTGAGGTTCGGCTGAGATCTGTCTTCTCCGCCTTTCTAATCCTTGGTCTGCATTTGACCTTTTGGCATCCATACAGAATATCTCCAATTCCTTTTCCAGTTGACCACTATGGCCCAGTTTACCACCATAATCCATCTGAGTTGTCCCTGTGGGTCAGACACCTCTAGTGTCTTCAGCTGTTCTACATTATTCTCCTTAGAAGCTGTCTCCTAAACTACAGGCTGAGTTTTCAGTGTTTCAAGGGGCCTCCAAATGAAGATGCTACATGGGTTGTTGGATGGATGGATAATCTGACATTCAGAAGAGAGGCCTAAACTGATGGATATAGAATTTAGAATCATTCGCTTGTGTAAGGGGTGATCAAAACCTTAAGGGTAGATAAGGTCTCCCAGGGAGGCTTCAAGGTGAAGCAAGGATGGAATCTGGGGGAAGACGGATTGTTCAAGGATGGGTGGATGAAGAAGGAGGAACATTCAAAGGACATGGAGAAGGAGTGGTTGGAGAGACTGGGGAGAGTGTTACTATGGAAACCCAGGGAGGAGAGAGTTTAAAATAGGGGTAGCAGTGATGTCTAATGCAGCTGAGGTGTAGGCATTTGGCAGCTGGAGACAAATGATGGTGGGGGCTAGAGAATGGAGAGTTGAGAATGGGGGGCGGGGAATGGAGTCAGTGAGCTGGGAAGGAAAGTGCGGGCCTAAGGAGGGGGAGTCTAGGAAGATCTATTTGTTTCTAGATTAGGAGAGACCTGAGCTTACTTCAGTGCTAATGAGAAGGGGCCAGGAGAAAGGGAGTAGGAGTAGAGAGAAGAGGTCAGGATGCCCTGTTTTCCTTTGACATAGTAGGTGTGGTTACCTGCTGATAACCTGCTGAAGGAAGCAATGGTAGAGTCTGAGACTAAATATGAGGGTTTGGAATAGATTCCCCTACTCCTAACAAAATGACCTGTCCCTGCCTGACTCTGAGTAGCACTACAGCTTCTGCTGCCCCTCCCCCTGTCCATGAGAGTGGGTCCCTGTGGATCCCACTAATGGCCTGGATGGGAACCCAGTTTATTACCTTCAAACTTGAGGGCTAATTGCTGATTAGCATTTTATTTTATTCATTAAAAAATTTTTTTTAACGTTTATTTATTTTTTTGAGACAGAGAGAGACAAAGCATGAACGGGGGAGGGTCAGAGAGAGAGGGAGACACAGAATCCGAAACAGGCTCCAGGCTCCGAGCTGTCAGCACAGAGCTTGACACGGGGCTTGAACTCACAGACCGTGAGATCATGACCTGAGCCGAAGTCAGATGCTCAACCGACTGAGCCACCCAGGCGCCCCCTGATTAACATTTTAGTGTTCAAACTCTTGGATGAGACAGAGACTGAGCGGCCAGGGACTATTCCAAGTGCTTCAGAAATATCAAATTATTTGTTACTGAAGCAACCCCATTAGGTAGGCACTATTATAACCTCCACAAGGAAACTGAGGCACAGAGAGAGTAAGTAACTTGCTCTAGGTCATTTAGCTGGTAATGGAAGAGCAGAGCTAAGATTACAATGTCAGGTATCTGGCTCCAGAGCTCTTAAGTTTCTTCGGTAAGAGAGAATGAAGGTAACTTGTAGAACAGAGGAGAGAAGGAAGCTACAGAGAAGGTGAGGGTCCCGATGGTGTCTGAGTCCCTGGTTCCAGTCCTCAAGGTCCAAGCTTTCCTGGTTCCTGCCTTCTTGAGACTTAATTATTCAGCTATGCCTTCGATACTGTGAGATAACCCAGTGTCATTTTAATAAAAGGTGGAACTGGAGAGATTCTCCTTGATGGGCTGGGTTGTTTCTGGGAAACTGAAGTTGCATTTAGCCCTGATTATCTGGGGATCTCTGAGGGGCAGGGAATGGTATTGACCACAGGAGATTGTGTAGGCTTCCTGCTGTCTTGCTTGAGGAAGGAAGGTGGCTGTTGAGGTTACTGAGCCAGACATGGCATGGGGGTGTCCAGCTGCATTAGTCTCTTTTGTCCTGGGCTTGTCTTTCCTAGGTTTCCCCCATGCTCTGTTCTTCAGGTCACAGCCTGTCTAAGCTGGGACATTCTGGGTATCAGTTTTTTCTAGTTGCCTCTCATAGTCCCCTTCTCCAGCCTGGGACCCACTGGCTACATTCCCATCAATGACCTACTACTTGCTCTCCCTATGCACCTGTTGCACCATTTCCCAACCCTGAAGTGTCCCTACTATTTGTTTTCTCTGTGGGAGTTCAGCTAGAGAAAATTCCACAGCCAGGCTGACTGGTCCCAGAACAAATTTATGATTTCCAAACTCAGCTGGGTTCTCAATGTGGCCCCAAATTTTTTCTATTCCTCTATCAGTCAGTACTTTTCAGATACCCCACGTCAATAGCTCTGAGCTCTGGCCATGCTTCTTGAGCCTCCTCTCTGTAATTTCCACCTTCACAGCCGGGGCAGAGATGGGATGCATATTGACTGAGTCGTTAGTGAAGGTGGTACATAATATGCCTGGAATATGAAAGGAAAGGAAATCAGAGGGTCCTCAGATAACATTATGAAATTGGTGTCTGTGCTTCAGATCAGAAATATGCAGTCACTGAGAAGAGACAGGTTGGATTCCAGGCCTGGATTATGGTTTTAACATATCCAAAAAGAAGAATGTGTCTGTTTATAAGTGCTTCAGTCAGGCGTGAAAGCCCAAGGAAAAGGAGTTCCAGGCCAATTTTTTAGGATTCACCATTTCAGTCATTGAACAGTTGTGACTGATTGCCTTCTCTCTCTCTCTCTCTCTCTCTCTCTCTCTCTCACACACACACACACACACACACAAACACACACACACTCATTGAATCCCACTGGGACCCCAGTGAGAAGGAAAATATGGCAAATTTGAGCTTTAAAAATTTTTTTAATGTTTATTTTTGAGAGAGAGAGACAGAGTGCGAGTGGAGGAAGGGGCAGAGAGAGAAGGAAACACAGAATCAGAAGCAGGATCCAGGCTGCAAGCTCTCCGCACAGTGCCTGATGTGGGGCTCGAACTCACAAACTGTGAGATCATGACCTGAGCTGAAGTCAGACTCTCAACCAACTGAGCCACCCAGACACCCCTCAAATTTGCGTTTTATAATACAACAGCTGAAGCAACGCAAGGAACAATGAAATCTCTACATGATCAACCTTTCAAAAACATTTGACACAATCCTCAGGACTGGGCCTCTGACAGCTAAGAAGCATATCTGGTAGCCCGGAGGCATTTACTTTAGACAAGGTTCCATGATGTTGTTGACTCACAAATTTATATCGCTAGCCCCCTTGCTTGAACTTCAGACTTGTGTATTGTACTGTTTACATAACATCTACTCTTGAGTATTGAACAGATATCACATATTCAACAGGACCAAAACCTAACTCCTCCCTGTGCCTGAAACCTGTTTTATCTGTAGTCATTTCCATCTTGGTTCCTGTTCATGGTGCAGCTAAAATTGTCCATCAGCATCTAATGAAGAAATCTCAGTGGTCAGCAACTGTTTTGTTTTGTTTTCAGTTGCTTTGGCTACCATAAACCTACCCCACATTAGTTTCCTGGGTAGTATCTGTGTCTTTTGGTCCTTCCTGGGAAGGGCAGGTCTCTCATCCTAGGGAGGGTTAAGCTGGGCTGGTCAGGACCTGAAGATCTCAGGGAGGAAGTTCAAGGGTCATCCCGGAAGCCTGGATTCCGTTAAGGCAGGAAAGCTGAGCAGTGATCAGCCAGAATGGCCTAGGTTCAAGTCCTGGCTAAACTACTTACCAGATTTGAGAACCAGACAAGTTATTTGCCTTCTAGAAGATTCAGGTCCTCATCAGTAAAATCATGGTTTTAACAGTATCAGTGAGGAAGAGGAGTAGTAATTAAATGAGAATATAAACAGTTACTGGTACATAGTGAAAGCTCATTGAAGTACTGGTGTTCTTCTTTTTTTTTTTTTAATGTTTGTTTTTATTTTTGAGACAGAGTGCGAGTGGGGAAGGGGCAGAGAGAGGGAGACACAGAATCCAAAGTAGGCTCCAGGCTCTGAGTGGTCAGCACAGTCCCATGTGAGGCTTGAACCATGAACCGTGAGATCATGACCTGAGCCAAAGTCTGATGCTTAACTGACTGAGCCACCCAGGAACCCTTTGGTGGTTATTCTTTATCTTAGGATTTCCTGAGTTAGAAGTAAAGAAATGAAATTGGTTTGAGAGCCTTAAGAAATTCTTCTGAAATTTATAAAGAGCAATACATAAAATACTCATCAAAGAGTTGAAATGGAAAAAGATCGTCTTCCTATAAATATTGGTGTATTACTTCATGGTTTTCACATTATTCATCCCTTAATTCATCCATTAATTCAATACACATTTATTGAATAGTCACTATATGCCAGGCACTGTTCTAAATGCTGGGGAAAAAAATCAGTGCACAAAACAGGCAAAAATCCCTGCTTTATGGAGCTAATCTTTGACTGGGGGTCAGATATTAAACAAAATAATTTGTATTTGAGGTTGAAGGGGTAGGGGCTTTGGAGTTTTAATAGGGTGATCAGGGAAGGCACATAACACTATGTTCTGAGCTGGAGGAAGATATAAAAATATCTTAAAATACAGTGTCAGCCCTGTAGAAATGCATGAACTGGTTAAGGAGGCAAGGGGGCATTTGTATGTCAATCAGTGATGAGACAAACAAGGCATTATGTGAATGGCTGGTGGAGACAAACAGTGTTCTAGAAGGTCAGAGAAGCTGGAAAGCAGGGGAGGGATGCAGCCCAATGACCCACTGGCAGGAGTAGTCAGAAAAAGTTTCACGAAGGAAGTGGAATTTAGCTGGAAAACAGTGAAACAACTTTTCCTCTTGCCCTTTCTCCCCTTCTGTTTGCTGCTGGGAAGCAGCTGTGTTGTAATGGGTGGAAGTGAAACACGAAACTTGGCATTTCCCAGGAAGATGCTGTAATGAGAAGACACTGTAACAGGAACAGACAACTGTCACAGTGGCTTAAGTGAAACCCCACATGTCCAGTCAGACTGGGTTGGAGGGAGAACACAGCTTTCAGGTCACGGCAAGTCTTTGAACTCAGTAGAAACTCAATTCCTGGAGATGTACTAACAACCCCCGCCTGTGGGTGATTCCAAATCTTTGTAGCATGAAAAAGGAGCCACCAGCAGGAGGGTCCTTCTGTGTCTTTCCTAAGTCTTTGAGCTTGCACCTGTTCTCTATAGGTGTGGCCAAGTCCCACTGCAGGTCTGTGTTACAAGAACCCCAACAGGTACTGGTACCCATTTTAGATTGGATTGCAAGGGGAGACAGAGGTCAGGATGTGTGAATCAGGACACAGATTTGTTTTTTGGGCCTAAATGAGTAACATCTCCAAGGAATCAAGTACATTAAACTTACCCCTGCTTGGTGAGGCAGGCACTGCGTTGCTCTAACAAAGAAGATGGGGGAAAAACCAAATTAAACACTTAGGTAATTGGGGCTTTCGAGTACACTGAGGATGGAGGAAGGAGATTTCTTGATCAATTTTCATTCTCCATGTGGAATTGCTATTAGAGTCTTACCTTTATTTTCTAATGGCTGTTTGGCCTTCAAATTGAACTTGTATCTAATATAACTCATGTGCTTGGTAAAGTCAGTGGCCCTTGTAAAATGTGATTAAAAAGTTAAGACAAACATGGGGCGCCTGGGTGGCGCAGTCGGTTAAGCGTCCGACTTCAGCCAGGTCACGATCTCACGGTCTGGGAGTTCGAGCCCTGCGTCAGGCTCTGGGCTGATGGCTCAGAGCCTGGAGCCTGTTTCCGATTCTGTGTCTCCCTCTCTCTCTGCCCCTCCCCCGTTCATGCTCTGTCTCTCTCTATCCCAAAAAAAAAAAAAAAAAAAAAAAGTTAAAAAAATAAAAAAAAAGTTAAGACAAACAAACAAACCAACAAAACCCAAAAACTTAGGCTTTGAAGAAAGACAGGCTTGGGTTCTCATCCTGGCTCCTTTCATTTCTAGCTCTGTTGCCTTGAACAAGTCACTACATCTCTCTGAGCCTGTGTCTTCATCTGAAAAATGGGTATGATGATTGTGCAAACTTCATGAGGCCATTGTAGGGGTCAATTTAGAAAATGCAAGCAGAGCACAATACCCAGCATGTGGAAAGTGCTCAATAGGTGGTAGTTATTACTATTACTTAGCCAACTGGAAATGAGGAAGAATGATTATTAAGGGACAAATATTGTACAAGAAGTTGACATCAGAGTAAAAACAGTTGGCCGCCTGTGTGGCTCAGTCAGTTGAACATCTGACTCTAGATTTTGACTTGGGTTGTGATCCCGGTATCATGGGATTTAGCCTCATGTGGGGCTCCATGCTGAGTGTGAAGCCTGCTTAAGATTCTCTCTCTCTCTCTCTCTCTCTGTCTCTGTCTCTCTCTCTTTCTCTCTCTCTCTCTCCCCCCCACCCCCATCTCTCTCTCCCTCTGCCCCTCTCCCCTGCTTGCACTCTTTCTCTCTCTAAAAATAAAACAAATCTTAAAAAGAGTAAAAACTGTACTGCCTTGAAACGTAACCAGACATCTCCAACCATGCTCCCAATTGGCAGGCCCTGATTTCCTTCAGACTACTCCCTGGGTATGTCCCTTCCCATCCCCTCTCCTTCTCCAAACCCAGCCCCACAATCCTGAGCTTTATTCCTATCTTCCTTGAAATCCAACATGAAGAACTCTCTCCCTGATTTTGGCAAGAGGCTGTGTCTCAGCCTTTCCATAGATGTCTGTGTCTCAGTCTTGCCCCACTCCTCTTCAGTTCCTCACAATGCTGCAGATGTCCTTGTTCCCTAACCTCTTTGTCCTTCAGTGAGCTTCATCCAAATTATGATCATTTTCTCTTTGGGGCCATGCATCCTAGATGAGCAAAGCTTGCAAATATGTACACAGATTTGGTTTGAGGGTCAGGATGAAAGAAGTGCTTTCAGTCACCTCAACAGCTACTAAACGCAAGTGGTATTTTTGAAAAGGAAGCTCAGGGTAGGGGCATCTGGGTGGCTCAGTCAGTTAAGTGTCCAACTTTGGCTCAGGTCATGATCTCACGGTTCGTGGGTTTGAGCCCTGCAATGGACTCTGTGCTGACAGCTCAGAGCCTGGAGCCTGCTTCAGATTCTCTCTCTCTCTCTCTCTCTCTCTCTCTCTCTCTGCCCCTATTCCACTTGTACTCTGTCTCTATTTTAAAAATAAATAAACTTTTTTAAAAATTAAAAAAAAAAAAAGGAAGTTCAGGGGAACCTGGGTGGCTCAGTCAGTTAAGCATCTGATTGTTGATTTCGGTTCAGGTCATGATCTCATGGTTCATGGAATCAAGCCCCCTGTCAGGCTCTGTCCTGACAGCATGGAGCCTGCTCAGGAATCTCCCTCTCCCTCTCTCTCTGCCCCTTCCCCACTCATGTACATTCACTCTTTCTAAATAAATAAATAAAACTAAAAAAAAAATACTTTATAAAAAATAAATTAAAAGAAAGTTCAAATAACGATTAGACACTATTTTCTCTATAGAAAATACAAGAATGACTGTATACCTTGAGTAGGTGAGGAATATAAATTGATATAATCTTTGCAGAGAGCGAGTCAGCAACGTGTATCAAAGTGTTCATACCCTCGGGCGCCTGGGTGGCTCAGTTGGTTAAGCCTCTGACTTCGGCTCAGGTCATGATCTCATGGTTTGTGAGTTTGAGCCCTGCATTGGGCTCTGTACTGACAGCTCAGAGCCTGGAGCCTGCTTTGGATTCTGTGTCTCCTTCTCTCTCTGCCTTTCCTCCAACTCTCTCTCTCTCTGTCTCAAAAATAAGTAAACATTAAAAAAAAATTGTTCATACCCTAACATTCTCACATACTCTTCATCTTAACAATTCCACTCATAGGAATTTAGTTGAAAATGACAGTGAAGAGTCACAGCTTGTTCATCACAACAATTGCTTAGAATCAGTGAAAAAATTGCAAATGACCTAGCTGTTCAAGAGTAGGGGATTGGCTGAGTAAGAAGACTGAGTTAGTGGAGACACATCCCTGTAGAGATCACTCTGTAGCCATTGTGGCTGATGTTATGTAAATCTCTTTATGGACAGTGAAAGGTGTTTGCCATCTATTATCATATAGAAAACCAGATTATAAAACACTGTGTACAGGGTGTTATAATGAATATTTATGTATTTTTAAAGGTTCAAAAGGTGCAAACCAATTTATACACTGGCATCTTTGGATTTGGAAAATTACTTAAGATTTTCTATCTTCTTTTTACGTCTCTGTGTTTTCCAATTGTTCTACAATGAGTGTGAGTTAATCATATAATGATAAGTCATAATTTGCATAAAATTACCGGCAACATATTTTAGGCTTTGGGGATTCAAAAATGAATAAAGGGAAGAGAACAAACATTTGTGGAAAGTTTTCAAAATGCCAGATGCTGGATTGAGGTCTTTGCATAACTTATGTCGTTTAACTTTCGCCATAATTGCATGAGATACTATGGTCCCAGTTTACAGATGAGGACACTGAGGCTCACAGAAGGTTAGGAACTCGCTCAAGGTCTTACATCCATTGGGATTTCAAACCGGGTCTGACTCCAGAGCACGTATCATTATTCAAATAGATTTAATTTTTTTTCCATGGCAGCACATGAACTTTTTCCAGACAGCACATGCAGTCTGGGAGGGGCCTAGGACCCACATACCCAAAGACTTTCAGCCCAGGTGGACCCAGACTAGTGGCATAGGAACTGCATAACAAAGGGCCTGGAGATGCAGAGATACAGCCTCTGGCCACTGCAACTAGGGAGCAAGATCTGATGTGGACGCAATGTCAGATTTCAGTAATTAACAATTGGGGCTTTTCCAGAAGGCCAGAGTATGTGGGTGTAATGGCAAGGAGGGGCAGGTGGAAGCAGACGGGGAGTCTTGGAGTCGATGTGAGGAGGCTTGTGGCACAAGCAGTATTGACTAGGGTTGCCTGGATAAGGTTTGCTGACTCCTATTTCATGATTGAGCCTTTTGTCCCTCATTTATTTTCTGGCGGGACTGCTTTGGTTTCATTGATTTTCACTCCTGGGTTTGTCTATTTGTTTGAGATCTCTTCATTTCTTTTTGATTTGTCTTTGTGCCCCGTCGAACACTTCTGAGTGTTTGGACACTCACTGAAGAGCCAAATGAAGGGGAAGACATCCTGTCTGTAGGGACCAGGTGGAGGCTCCCAGAGGCGGTGACCAGGCAGGATCCCTGGTGTGCCACTCCCTCCTCTCTACTACCTAGAGGCCTCCAGTTCACTGGAAGTGTCAGAGAAGAAGGAAAGGAGAGGAGCAGAGGGCAGAGGTAGAAGCTGGAGAAAGACCTGAACAACTAGGGATGGGTTGGACTATGCAGGTAGAATCCTAGGCCAGGCCTAGCAGGGAAAGGTTGGGGTCTCCGTTTCTCTCTTATCTAGCATTTGACCAACTAGAGATTCACTTGGGTTAGATTTAAAAATATGTCTTCGAGGGGAGCCTGGGTGGCGCAGTCGGTTAAGCGTCCGACATCAGCCAGGTCACGATCTCGCGGTCCGGGAGTTCGAGCCCCGCGTCAGGCTCTGGGCTGATGGCTCGGAGCCTGGAGCCTGTTTCCGATTCTGTGTGTCCCTCTCTCTCTGCCCCTCCCCCGTTCATGCTGTGTTTCTCTCTGTCTCAAAAATAAATAAACGTTAAAAAAAATAAAAAAAAATAAAAATATTTCTTCGAAAAATACGTACAGTTCATGATCCTGGATCAGAAAATAAAGTTTAAAAAAAATCTCTAAGAGGATTATGGGATATAAATCAGTCATATATTAATTAGTTTTCTAAGTTTTCTTATTCTGTGGGGATAAGATAGAAAAAAGGGATAGGTTTTGGTTCAAGAGAATAAAAATAATTCCAAGAAGAAGAATTAAAATGGGATGAACTGCTGTTGCATTTCCCAGACTGTGAGAGAGGCTGCCTGACTGGTCTCTGGTAATGTGAGATTTATGGGTTGTATGAAGAGCTTAACTTTTAGGTGCCTCCAGGATGTGGGATTCTGGGGGTCTCTGAATCTCTTTCTCCTCCATCTCCCCCTTCCTGTTTGTCCTCCCTTCTAAACACCTGCCTTAGGAAACCCTCCTCTCTCTCCTCTTCCTTGGGCTCTGAGCCCTCCTCCCTGGTAAGCTCTGCCTCCTGCTCCCAGGTCTTCCTGGTCCCACAAGGGGCTTTCTTCCGAGTGTCATCCACAGACCTCCTGTGTAGGAAGAGATTCTGCTGGACTCAGAAGTTCTGGGCTCCACTTCAGACCTGAGGAATCAGAATCAGGAATCTGCATTTTAACAAGCTCCCTTGCTGCTTCCTCTGCATCTGGCTGTTGAGAAGCTCTTGGTCTGTGGCCTCAGAGGCTACTCAGAACCTGTTTCCTGAATCCCCACCTCCTTTGCCTCCTTCTCTAGTTGAAGTTGCCTTTTCACAAGTATCTCATTGGCATAGATATCCTTGGTCTTCCATTGCCTTGCACTGCAAATGATCAGTGTGGTTCCTAGGGTCTGCCACAACACCTAATGATTATTCAGAACCAGGTATGACAGGAAAATGGTTTGAAATTCTAAACAACCTTTGAAACGCAAACAAATTATTTATTTATTTATTTATTTATTTATTTATTTATGTTTATTTTGAGAGAGAGAGAGTGAGGGAGGGGCAGAGAGAGAGAGAGAGAGAGAGAGAGAGAGAGAGAATCCCAAGCATGCTCTGTGCTGTCAACACAGAGCCCAATGCAGGGCTTGATCTCATGAACTCTGAGATGTGAGCAAAATCAAGAGTTGGATGCTTAACTGACTGAGCCATTTAGGTGCCCCAAAACTTTTTTTTTTCCCTTGGGAACAAAAGCCATGAGTGGTTTGGGATTATGTGTACAGATTACTGGAGTGTTGAGTGAGCATTTGGAAATCCAATTCCAGAAACGAATTGGCTGTGCCATCTGTCATTAAAGGGTCTAGTCCTGAAAGGCTTGATGGGTAGGGACACACAGGGACATGGGAAGAGAGTGGGGAGGCTTCAGGGCTGTATGAACCCAGTGGAAACGTTTGGCCTTCAGAGCCAGGAGCACGCAGGGAGCAGCTGCTCCTCGTGAACTGGGCATTCAGGACTTGCTGAGGGAGAGACAAGGTCTCAGTCTGGCTGACCATCATCGAAATCACTCATCGGAGGCATGGGTGCGGAGCTGGGAAGACAAGTGCCCGTCTGTCACATAGAGGGCTTTGCTGATCTCTGACACTGGATACTCCCTCTTGCCCTGGTGCCGGGAATTAGGGAGGAGAATGCTCTGGGCCTGAGGCAGGGCCAGGAATGCCAGGCACAGGCAGAGAAAGAGCCAAAGAAGATGACTCTGATATAAATTATGGCTGCTTGAGGTGGAAAATAAATCAAAGAGAGGGAATCAAGGTGGTTAGGGTAGAAAGCATGCACACACTCATCTTATCCAGGCAGGCTGGGCAGAAGTTAGAGCCTTCTCAGTGTTGGACAGGCCTGGGTTCAAGTCCTGCTACTTTACTTACTGGTTGTATTATGTTGGGAAGCCCAAGCTCTCTCTCAGCATACTTCTTTGTCAGTAAAATGAGAATAAGGAGAGTACCTAGTATACAGGGTTACTGCAGGACTTGAGTGAGCTCATGTGTGTAACATGCTTAGTTTAGTGCTTGCTTATGGTTGCTATTTGATAAATATTAGTTGTTGTTGTTATTGTTAATAATCAGGAAGTCATCAATGAGATATTTGGCCAAAAATTATCAACTCTATCCCTAATCTCTTTCTCTATAGATTGAGATGGGATCTGTTATCAAGTATCTAAGGAAATGTCATCATTTCCTGACTCCTTTTAGTGAGAAGTGTTTCTTCTCTGTATTTCTTTCCTACAGTTAGAAAACTGACATGTTAGATACCATCTTGAGCTTCACAGAGCTCACAGTCTGTCAGGGAAGAAAGAGGAGGGAATAAGTAATTTCACTACTGTGGGGAAGGAGTTCAAAAGAAGGAGGGCTCAACACATTGTGGTTAAGATGTTACTCCCCCAATGTCCCAAGCTGCTGCCCCCGTCTTCCCTCCCTCCCCAGAGCAACACCTAACAGGCCAGTCCACTGATAAGTCAATGAAGAAAAAGTTTATTTATTTTTTAAACAATTTTTAAAATGTTTTATTTATGTATGTATATATGCATGTATGTATGTATTTATTTATTTTTGAGAGAGAGAGAGAGAGAGAGAGAGAGAGAGAGAGCGCAACCGGGGGAGAGGCAGAGAGAGAGGGAGACACAGAATCCAAAGCAGGCTCCAGGCTCCTAGCTGTCAGCACAGAGCCCCATGCGGGGCTCAAACTCAGAAACAGTGAGATCATGACCTCTGCTGAAGTCGGACACTTAACTGACTGAGCCATGCAGGCGCCCTAGAAAAAGTTTATTACCAAGAAAAGGCTTTAAATGTATTTCTTTTAGTTTCTCTGAAATTTGAGACCTGGTTTTAGGAAGTTGCTGTGGCTTGAAAGATTTCATGCACAGCATAGATATCTGGCAAAGGGTTTTAAACTCAAGTGTGTACTCATCCCATATAGAGGAATTATAAAGACACCCATGATATGGTATAAAAACAGCCCTGGTGTTGGGGAAAGAAAAGCTGAGTGTATGCTGGTTCCATGTGCTGTATGACATTGGGCAAGTCAATAAACCACTCTGAGCCTTAGTTTCTTCATCTGCAAAATGGGATGAGGACATCTAACTCCCAGGGTGATGGAAGGATTATGTACAATTGTACTCAAAACAACTGTAAAATGATGAACAAGCAGATGACATTATTTATCTGGGAGTCTAAAAACCAGAATCTTCCAAACAAAAGAATGCTGAAAACAACAAAAACAAGTTCAGGCTTAAAAGATTAACCTTTGAGTACTAACTATGTCTATTTCATATTTCATTTAGTTCTCATAAATAACCTGTGCAATAGATACTCTTAGCTATCATTTTATAGGTGAGAAACCCAAGGCACAGAGAAGTGAAGTAACTCATCATATATCCCCTAACCTGGCAAGTGGCAAAGCCTGAACCCACCTCTGGCTGCTTTGAGCACAGCACACACTCTCTTTCTCAGCATGCTACACTGCAGGTCCTCACGGGCATTACCTCCTTTAAAATGCACAACAATCCTATGAGGGCTGTATTATCATTTCCATTTAGTAGGTGAGGAAACTAAGGCATTGAGAGAACAGTGACTTTCTCAAGGTCATGAAGTTAAAAAGTTGGAGTCAGGATTCAAACTCCAGCAGCCTGACCTCGGGGCGTATGATCCTAGCCATCACTCTAATGGAATCGTTCTAAAATTATTATTTAAATAATCAATCACTTTCAAAATCATGGTATTGGGATGCTTGAAGGAAGAGTTGCTATGGTGCAGTGTATAGGATGATGGGGTAACCCACAGGGCCATGAGTAACCCAGACGATGACCCCTGGGGATGTCACAGAGGTCACTCTGTTGAGCAATACAGGCAGGGTAGAGCTGACTGTGATGGAGATCACAGTGACACGGAAGGGGCACTGATAACACAGAAGTGCTCACCCATATGGATCAATTTCATGCTTTGGTGGTGAACATCTACACTGAATTACATTAGTGTAAATATCTATCATCAATCCCCTTCCAAATCAGCAAAATGGAAAAACAAACTAAAGGGAGACCTCCAGAGGATGTGTGGAGGCTAGATAAAATCTTTTGTTCATTTTTGTGCTCCTTAGAATTAATATATCTAAACGCCAGTAATTCCAGGGATTCAGTAATCTGAAATGCACTCTGCCGTGTCCTGAACTTCTAGTCACGGGCCACCCAACCACAGTTCGCTCAGTTTCCCCTTTCACCTGCAGGCGGCAGCACGCGTGCCATTGCTGTCGCGTGAAGGCAAGAAAGAATGATTTAGAGGCAGAAGAAGAGAATGGGGTTAGATACAGAAATAAGATCTCATGAACTCCGACTTCGGATAAAACACGCCATTCATTTCAACCTTTCCAGGTTAGCTGAACTTGAAACTTCCCAGGCTCAGCCCTCGCGGGCCCAGGGGAGTTGCCTTGCGGGGCAGGCCAGGGGGGCAGGTGCACGGTCCTTTGCCAGGCTGCACCAGAGGCTTTGCGACAGCCAGTGGGGGCAGGAGCCGGAGCAATGTCCTGTTGGTTATCAGTCCCTTCAGGGTCATAATGCAAACCCTATATAACTGCATCCTCTGCCACAGAGGATCCACGTGTGTCGTTCCAGGGGACCGGCGAGGTCGGCAGCTGCGCACCTCCCATGGGGTGGGTTGCTGTGGGCTCAACCGCGCTGAGTTCCCATTTGGTGTAGGCCCCTACAAAAGCAGAGGAATCGTTCCTGGCTCTCCAGTCTGGGGACAGGAGGCTTTTCCCTTTAGGTCAGACCGAGTGATGATTATTTTATCCCAATTTTGTTGTGCAGGGAACTGTTCATCATCTCTTTCTATGCCCTTTCTCCTCCCCTCAAATGAATGCTAATCATAGCAAACCAAAAGATCAAAGAATTAATGTGGCCTTCCATGAGAGTACTTACATTTGTAAGAAGAGAATAGGATAAATACTAGGTATTTAATAGTATTAAATACCTAATACCTAGTTTTTATCCAAAGGATACAAAAATGCTGATTTGAAGGGGCACATGCACCCTGATGTTTACAGCAGCACTATCAACCAAAGCTAAATTACGGAAAGAGCCCAAATGTCTATCAACTGATGAATGGATAAAGATGTGGTGTGTGTGTGCACATGCGTGTATGTGTGTATAATGGAATATTACTTGGTGATCAAAAAAATGAAATCTTGCCATTTGCAACAACATGGATGGAACTAGAGTATTATGCTAAGCAAAATAAGTCAGTCAGAGAAAGACAAATACCATATGATTTCACTCATGTGGAATTTAAGAAACAAAACAGATGAACATGGGGAAGGGAAGCAAAAATAAGATAAAAACAGAGAGGGAGTAAAACCATAAGAGACTCTTTTTTTTTTAATTTTTTTTTTATTTATTTTTGGGACAGAGAGAGACAGAGCATGAACGGGGGAGGGGCAGAGAGAGAGGGAGACACAGAATCGGAAACAGGCTCCAGGCTCTGAGCCATCAGCCCAGAGCCTGACGCGGGGCTTGAACTCACGGACCGCGAGATCGTGACCTGGCTGAAGTCGGACACTTAACCGACTGTGCCACCCAGGCGCCCCCATAAGAGACTCTTAAATACAGAGAACAAACTGAGGGTTGCTGGAGGGGAGGTGTGGGGGAGATGGGCTCAATGGGTGATGGGCATTAGGGAGGGCACTTGGGATGATCACTGGGTGTTATATGGAAGTGATGGATTGCTAAATTCTCCTGAAATCATTATTACACTATATGTTAACTAACTTGGATTTAAATAAAAAAATAAAAATAAAAAAAGACGAGAACAGTATACAATTGTGTGATAAATAATAGTGTCATTTCATACATGTGGACAGGCTGTTGGGGGAGATCTTTTTGGGCAGTAGGTTCTTTCCAGGATTCCTTAAGTTACCTCTCATAACTCACAACGGGCTCATGCCTTCTGTAAGGCCAAACACACGTGGCTGAAAGGGAAGTCTGACATTTTGGCAAACTTCCTTCTCTTAGGTGAAGCATGGAGAAGTGAATTTATTAATCTGAACAGCAATTCAGAATCTCAAAATAGAAAAAGAATAAAACTCAGAAACTTCTTTAATCAAATCAGCTTTGACTGCAGTTGCTTTTATTCAGCTACAGGTTTGGGAGACACCCGTTCCTCACACGGACTTCTGACAGGTCAATGTTAATCCCTGGTGTTTGTAATTATGATAATTACTACATGTGAACACCAGCTGGCACCCGCTGTCATCTCTTGGTCCTCCAGCACAAAGAATCACTAACTTAGTAGGTGGCAAATTCCTATTAGTTTATCTGTGCCTTCCCCTCTTCACGAAAGCAGGTATAACCATTCTGCTGTAAAATTACTTCTCCCTCTACTTTCCCTACCTGAATTCTTCTGCCTTTCAGGAAGCTCAGCCTTCCAGTGAAGATTTCTGCCTCTTCCCCTACCCTCCTCACCTTCTAAATTCTCCAGACTCCACCTTAACTTGACCACCCAGGAAACTGTCTAGATTATACATTATGAAATTTGATTACAGTTGATTAAACACATGATTAAATATTGCCCTGACTTGTCAGTTTTCTTTCTGAGAGTGTAATCTTCTGAACTAGGCTGTAAGTATCAAGAGGGCAAGAACCATATCCATTAACCCTAGCTTCAATAAGATGTATTAATAAGATTAGTAGGATGCTTAATAAATATTTGTTTAATAGACAGGTCTCAAGATGAAACTTTATTGTTGAGAAACAGGGGAGGTCATCCACTTCATCTTTTGATGAACATTTCCCAAGTCTCAGCTCTGTGCCAGGACCCTGTGTGAGACTATGTCAAGGGTATTAAAGATGAGGAAGACCAAGTCCCACCCTAATTTGTAGGGAGGTCAGGCATTCACACAGCTCACCAGAAGGCAGCGTAAATGTCTCAGGAGTGTTGGAAGCAAAGAGCCCTAAATTTCAGAGGAGCAACAAGAGAGCTTCCGTGGCTGGTGGTCAAGGAAATTTCATAGAAATAGCATCTGAACAGGGCCTCTGGGTATAGGAGGGATTTCAGAAGGTGAAGGTGATGGACGAGAGTTGCAGGCAGAGGGAATGGCATAAGCCAAATTAGGGGGATGGGAAATAACTACTAAAATTTGTGGAGGAAAAACCAAGCAGCTCAGTTTGATTGCAGTAGTGTAATAAAAGTAACAATTTATGACATTTATTAAGAGCCTACTGTATGCCTGGTATGATGCTTTACGTACTTTATTTCATCCCATCCTTTAATAGCACATGAGGTAGGTGTTGCTAATACTCCCATTTTATGGATGGGGAAACAGAGGCTCAAGTAATTTACTCAAGGCCTTAGCACTACCAGGTGGGGATCTGACTCTGGAGTCATGCCATTCCCCCTCCAACATGTGTGTGGAAGGAAGTCAGAAACAAGATTGAGAAGGTGGTTTAGCAGGTGATTTTGTCTTTATTTTTATTTTTTTTTCTAGGAAGAGTTTGTTTATTAAATTTACATCCTAGTTAGTTAGCATATAGTGCAATCATGATTTCAGGAGTAGAATCCAATGATTCATTTCCTATGTATAACACCCAGTGCTCATCCCACCAAGTGTTCTCCTTAATGCCCCTTGCCCATTTAGCCCATCCCCCCACCCAGAACCCCTCCAGAAACCCTGTTTGTTCTCTATGTTTAAGAGTCTCTTATGTTTTGTCCCTGTTTTTATATTATTTTTGCTTACCTTCCCTTACGTTCATCTGTTTTGTATCTTAAATTCCATGTATGAGTGAAGTCATATGATATTTGTCTTTGACTAATTTTGCTTAGCATAATACACTCTAGTTCCATCCACGTTGTTGCAAATGGTAAGATTTGATTCTTTTTTGATTGCTGAGTAATACTCCATTGTGTGTGTGTGTGTGTGTGTGTGTGTGTGTGTGTGTGTGTATACCACATCTTCTTTATGCATTTATCTGTCTGTGGACATTTGTGCTCTTCCATACTTTGACTATTGTTGATAGTGCTGCTATAAACATTGGGGTGCATATACCCTTCGAAATAGCACACTTGTATCCTTTGGATAAATACCTAGTAGTGCAATTGCTGGGTCATAGGGTAGTTCTATTTTTAATTTTTTGAGGAACCTCCTTAATCTTTTCTAGAGTGGCTGCACCAGTTTGCATTCCCACCAGCAGTGAAAAAAGGTTCCTCTTTCTCTGCATCCTCTCCAAAATCTGTCATTGCCTGAGTTGTTAAGTTTAGCCTTTCTGACAGGTGTGAGGTAGTATCTCATTGTGGTTTTGATTTGTATTTCCCTGATGATGAGTGATGTTGGGGATTTTTTCACGTGTCTGTCAGCCATCTGGATGTCTTCTTTGGAAAAGTATCTATTCATGTATTTTGTCAGGTGATTTTAAATTGTGCCTTGAATGTCAGAACTCAACTGGTAAGTAATGCGGGGGCCACTGATGATTATTGAACAGGTAAACCACCTAATGAAAGTCAGCCTTTAGGAAAATTAATATGGGATCTGGAGGTAAGATGAATTGGAAGGAGCAGAAACAGAGAAGGAAAGACCAAGGAGGAGGGGAATGCAAATGGGGGTAAAAACTCAAAGTCTGAGTGGAGCAGTGAGAATGGAATGCAAAAAGTTGTTGTGGAGATGTTTTAGAAATAGATTCCGTAGGGCTTGGCGACTTAGTGAAGTGCAGGGTTAAGGAAAGACTGGGCAGTGTTTCTAAGGCAACATGATGGGCTCTGAGGAAATGGCAGCAACATGGGTGGGCGCCAGGAGGCAGGCAGAGGTGGTCCAAGATGGCTCCCTTTTCTTGGTCAGTAGTGTTGGCGGAACTACACTGGACTATATTTTGGTGGTCATGTGGGGACAGACAGGGCAGATGCTGTTCTGGAACACTGGAGTGAGGTTAGGGCTGAGGATATAGATTTGGGAATCCTTCACAATGAAGCCAGGGGAAAGAGAACCCACCCAGGGAGAGAGAGGAAGGAAAGGATGAGAGAGGGCCAGGGGAGTCCAGACAAAACCTTGGGGAGGAACTGGAGAAAGACAAGTCACAGAAGACAAAAGAGGGTCTGGTTAGTGAAGAGGGAGACTGAGAGGACATCACAAAAGCCAATGTAGGAACTTTCCAAGGCAGAGGAATGGTGAGTAGCATCAAGTACTGCAGAAAGTCACAGAGGAAGAGGGCTGAATTGCTTTGACAACTAGGCGGTCACTGGATCTAACGCTAGAACATGAAGTGCACATATTATGGTGTGTGTATGTGGTGGAATATTCTGCAGGCATTACAAACCAGGTTTTCTAAGAATATTTAAGGATTTGGTAATGAATAGAATGTTAACCAATATTAGGATGTTTTCTGCCAGGCGCTCCTGCTCTTTTTGAGCTGAAAAGAGTTACAGGCAGAGCTGAGAACTGGAAGGATATTTGAAAGGCTGGGTTGCTTGATATTGGAAAGGGCTTAGAGCAAGGGCATGAAATATCAGGGAAGATGAGGAAGAGGGAAGGAAGGGGCGAGAGTGACATGGGTTGAAGAAGGCAGAAGAGCCCGGGGAAGGCAGAGGGCTTGCCAGTGGGAGGGAGAACATGGCTTGAGTTGATGAGAGCTGGAGAAGACACAAAAGTCTGCTGATGTTTTCACTGATGTTTGCCATGTTTCAAACAATGCAATTCCTTATGTTGTTTACTGGAAAAATTGAGGCAAAAAATATAAATTTATTTTAATGACTTTTGGGATATTGGCTAGATGAATCCTCCTTAAAAAAATAAAAAGCATTTCATGATAGAAAATTTCCAAACATGCACAAACTAGAGAAAATAGTTTGATGCACCTAATTCACCCATTACTCAGCTTCACCAACTACTAGTACATGGCCAGTCTGTTTCACTCATGCCCCACATGCTCTTCCCACTTTATATTATCTATAAATATTTTAATAGGTATCTCTAAAATAAATATTCTTCGAACATAAACATAGTACCAATTTCACACTTAGAAACTACCAATAATTTCTTAGATTATCAAATATTCAGAGTTAACAGTTTCTCAATTGTCCTGTAATATTTTTAAATTTTATTTAAATTGGGGTCCAAAGTCCACACATTGCAATTAGTTACTCTAGCTCATGAATTTTGTTTAAACTGCAGATTCCCCCCCCCCATCTCTTCTATTGTTCCTCGAATTTCTTTTTTTTTTCTGAAGAAATCCACAATATGGATTTTGCTGATGGTATCCCCATCATGGTATCATTTAATGTGTTCTTCTGTCTCTTACATGTCCTGTAGATGAATAGCTTGTGTTCGGGTGGTTTTTATTTTCTTCTTTATATCTTTCCACATTTTCCAAGTTTTGTACTCATCAATCCCTATTTTTGGCTGGTATTTTTTTTTTTTTTAAGTTTTATTTATTTAAATAATCTGTACACCCAATGTGGGGCTCGAACTTATGACACCAAGATCAAGAGTTACATGCTCTCCCAATTGAGCCAGCCAGGTGTCCCCATTGCTCCTTATTTTATATTCAGAGCTTAAGAATTAAAAAAAAAAAAAATTCCTTTAAGATGGCTTTAGTAAAAAAAAAAAAAAAAAAAAAAAACCTGTCTTAAAATCATGGATTAAGAAATTAGACATTGATGAGGGGTACCTGGGTGGCTCAGTTGGCTCAGAATTGGACTCTGGATTTTGGTTCAGGTCATGACCTCAGAGTTCGTGGGATTGAGCCTCCACATTGGGCCCTGTGCTGACAGTGTGGAGCCTGCTTGGGATTCTCTCTCTCTCTCTCTCTCTCTCTCTCTCTCTCTCCTTGACCCTTTGCTGCCTGTACATGTGGCCTTTCTCTCCCTCTCTCTCTGCCCCTACCCCCTATCTGCCTGCATTTGTGAGCTCCCTCTCTCTCTCAAAACAAATAAATAAATGATTAAAAAAAAGAAATTAGACATTGTTGAAACATGGTGAGATTCTAATAAAGTCTGTAGAAACATTAATTTCTTGGTTTTAATAAGTATACTATGGTTCTATAAGATGTTATTATTTGGGATGGCTAGGTAAAGGGTATATATAGGGACTCTTTTCCCAATTTTTGCAAGTTTTTTGTAAGTCTGAATTTACTTCAAAAAAAGCTAACAAGTTGAACTAGGAATTTGACTAGAGTGACAGAGATTGAAGCTAGATTGTAGGGAGTTAAGAAATAAAGGGGAGACAGGAAAGAACATGTTGCAATATCTGGCCATTAAAAAATGTGAAGAAGTTAGAAAGTAGCTCAAGGGAGTAGCAAGATTACAATAGTTTTTAAACATTTTGTTTTTAAGACTGGAGGAGACCTGAGCTTGTAGTCAGGAAAGTCAGAGGAGTTTGAAGATACAAAAGTAAGATCTTTTGTATGTGTTTAAAAATTCCTGTAATAAGTTTTTTTTTAATGTTTGTTTATTTTTGAGACAGAGAAAGAGAGAGAAGCAGAGAGAGAGGGAGA
Organism: Felis catus; assembly: GCF_018350175.1. NCBI lineage: Eukaryota > Metazoa > Chordata > Mammalia > Carnivora > Felidae > Felis > Felis catus. Next base: position 90,846,184 of record NC_058370.1, read on the forward strand.
CTGAAAATCCCAAGCAGGCTCCATGCTGTCAGTGCAGAGGATGATGCAGGGCTCCAACCCACCAACCCTTGAACTGTGAGATCAAGACCTGAGCTGAAACCAAGAGTCAGATGCTCAACTGACTGAACCACCCAGGCACCCCTGCAATAACTTTTTTTTAAATAAATGATATAACTGATGTTATAATAGGGGATAGGAGCCACAGCAGAGATGGGTTTGCCTGGACAAGGAAATAAAAACCTTACCTCTTCCTCTGAAATAGGAGGAATCCAGGAGAAGATGGATCTGTTCAGAGAGAAGTTCTAAGGTGGAGAGAAACAGAAGTGAGGCAGACTTTTTACTTTATAGGAAAATGAAAATGAAATTCTCAGATGCAGGTGAGAGACATAGGGATGAAACTGGAGACCTGTAGATCCTAGAAAATTCTTTGAAAGGACAAAAGAAAAGTAACAGGAAGCTAATTCCAGATGCATAGTCATGGGAGCAGGGGGAGCGGGTGCCCAGATGAGGTTGGGGAGTGGGAATACTTAGCAGGCCCTGTGGTACAGTTATGATACTTTCTTTAACAAAACTTGGCAGCCCTGGAGTGAGCAGATGGCGGGTGACCTAGAGTGAGGGTTGGTGTTGGGAGCATTGGCAGGTAAAAGGGCCAAGGGGGCCAAGGAAGTTAGCAAGGGTAGCACTGAATGGCTGGAGGCCAAGAACTCTGTGGTAGACTTGTCCCTGGTCCCATGGGGTTACATCAATCATTATGCCATTGACCTTGATATGTAGAGTTCTTGGATATTCTTTGTTTAGCCAAGGAGGACAGTTATTTCGGCAAAGGCCAAGTCATAAAATGACAGAGCCAGGGTTTACCTCGCTTGTAGGTTGCTCCACCTCTGGCAGCTCTGTTCTCTCTGGATGAGCCACTAGCGGGACGTTCATGGTTCCACAGAGATGAGTCTTCCTTCTCCTCTGTGGTTTTACTCACAGTCTGAGTTTCTTGGTGCTGATTACTTCCTCAAGTGAGGAGAATGGGCATTTCCCTCTCCAGCAATTTCCAACTAATAGAGTTGGTTCTTTGATTTCTCAGGTGGGTTCTGGGAACAAACTGAGCAATGACCCAGAAAAGCCACCCCCACTTACTCCTCAGATAGAAGAGCATCCTGTGGTGTTAGAAACACATGGCTTATTCTGTGACCACTGCTTCCAGCCCTCTCAGGAGGGTGGCTCTGGGGAATCATTCCTCATTAGAAAGTGAAGAAGAGATAACTCAAAATCAAGAATGTGTTTACAAAAAGATGGTGTATTAGTTTGTTTGGACTGCCATAAAAGTACCACAAATTGGGTGGCTTTAATAACAGAAATTTATTGTCTCACAGTTCTGGAGGCCAGAAGTCCAAGATCAAGGTGTCAGTGGGGCTGGTTTCTTCTGAGGGCTGTGAGGGAAGGATCTGTTCCAGGCCTCTCTCCTTGGATTGTAGGTGGCTGTCTTGTCCCTCTTTTTCTTCATTATGTGTATCCATGACAGGGCCCAAATTTCTTCTATTTATAAGGACACTAGTCATATTAGATTAGGACTCATCTTAATGACCTTGTCCTAACTTAAACTAATTATATCTGCAATGACCCTATTTCCAAATAAGGTGACATTTTGAGGCACCAGAGGTTAGGACTTCAACATATGAATTTGGGGGCAGGGGAACAATTCAAACTATAACAGATGGGTTGGCACAGTCCCCTTTTTGTCTCTTCTTCCCCACTTCTGTGTAAGTGCTCACGACCCTCTCTGACTGGGGTGGTGAAATTGCTTCACATGCAACCTTGTCTCCTGTCCCTCAACCTTGGTCCACCTTGCATGTTGCTGTCAAGTTCATCTTTCTAAAATTCCCACTTTTATTATGATTCCTGATTATATACCACCCATGGTTCATTGCCTACGGAAGTGGTCCCAAAGCTTTCCAGTTTGTTGGAATCATGTGGCAAGTGTAAAGGAATACAGGTTCCTCGGCTCTATTCTCTGACATTCTGATTTACAAAGTCTGGCAATTTTTTTTAAGCTCCCCAGATGATTTTCATCATGAGATGCACCAATTTAGAGAATAGACTCAAACTCCCCACATTCTGACTCAAGTTTACCCTTCAACATCATCGTCTTCTAGAACCTTCTGTTCTACTTATTGGACCCCAATATATGTACTCAAATTGGACCACTTGGGGAGGAATCCCCTGCCCCTCCTTCTCCAAACTGCTCCAGTTCTCAAGTTCCGCCTATTGTTTGCAGTCTCCTACCACTCTGTCGCTCTGTTACCCCCTCCTCCTTGACCTCCAGTATCTTCCTGTTTGTGTTACTCACTAGGCAGAGAGCTCCACCTTGTGAAGGTTCATAGATCACACAGTGCCAGGGCTGGGAGCACCCTAGAGACGACGTGTGTCTCAAAGGCCCTCAGGTGTCAGAGGAGGAAACCGAGGCCCCTACACAATTTGCTCAGGGTCATACATTTCAGGGTGTGACTCCAAACAGGAAGACTGAATAAAACTCTTAGACTTCCTATCACTTCCCCTACCCCACACAGCCAGTCAGTTGTCCTCTGGCAGGGGGCTGGAGCAAATGTGTTCTCTGCAGAGGCTGAGTTGAAGAGGCTCTGGAGTTGAGGACTCAGGGCACAGCAGAGGGCAGAGCAGAGCACCATACTGAAAAGAGCAGAGTTAAGTGAGAGACCACACACAGAACAGGTTCTCCTCCCTTAGTACACTGTCATCAAAAATACCTGAAACAAACAAACAAGCAAACAAATAAACAAAAAACCTGGGTCACTTCTATCTGGAGAAAATGACCAGTTTAAGAGGAAATACTGATAGAAAGGACTGATCAACAAAATGGCTAGTTTCCAACAAACCCCACCCATGTACACTGGGCTGTCAATGTGCCTTTAGTTTCTCACTTTCACATATGAATAGATAGTCATGATCACTACAGACCCAAACAAACAAATGAAAAGCAAACGAATGACAGGAAATAGGGAAGGTCCTATAGTCCAGAGAGGAGTATAAAAAAAAAAAAAAGTAGGTTTTATGTAAACAACTGGGAGACCAAATAACATATGACTTTTTGATAGTAACTTGGAAATTAGAAGACAATAGAAGATACTTTCTTTTATTTTATTTTTTTATTAAAATATTTTTTTTTCAACGTTTTTTTTTAAAATTTATTTTTGGGACAGAGAGAGACAGAGCATGAACGGGCGAGGGGCAGAGAGAGAGGGAGACACAGAATAGGAAACAGGCTCCAGGCTCTGAGCCATCAGCCCAGAGTCCGACGCGGGGCTCGAACTCGCAGACCGCGAGATCGTGACCTGGCTGAAGTCGGACGCCTAACCGACTGCGCCACCTAGGCGCCCCTTTATTAAAATATTTTTAAAAAGTTTATTTATTTATTTTTGAGAGAGAGAGAGAGAGAGAGAGAGAGAGAGAGAGCGCCAGCATGAGCTGGGGAGGGGCAGAGAGAGAGAGAGGAACACACACAATCAAAGCGGGCTCCAGGCTCTGAGCTGTCAGCCCAGAAGCGGATACGGGGCTCAAACCCACAAATCATGAGATCATGACCTGAGCCAAAGTCAGACGCTCAACTGACTGAGCCAGCCAGGCACCCCTAGAAGCATACTTTCAATATTCTATGGGAAATAGTTTTTGGCTTAGATTTCCTTACCCAGACAAACCATTCATCAAGTCTGAGAGGAGGCCAATTCAGACAGGCAAAATGCTTATCTCCTGTGTATACTTTCTCAGGAAGATAGTGCAGGATGTGAGCCTCTAAAAACAATTAAGCCAAGAAAGAGGAAGCCTGGAATTGAAGAAATAGTGGATTTGACACAAAAGAGAAGACACTCAGGATGATGGAGAACAACTACTAGGCAGCAGGCTTCAAGAAGAAACAACCAGGGGCACCTGAGTGGCTCAGTCAGTTAAGCCTCTGACTCCTGATTTCAGCTCAGGACATTATCTCATAGTTCGGGGGTTCATGGGTTCAAGTCCCATGTTGGGCTCTGTGCTGATGGTACAGAGCCTGCTTGGGATTCTCTCTCTCCCTCTCTGCCACTCCCCTGCTTGTGTTCTCCCTTTCCCTCTCTCAAAAATAAATAGATAAACATTTAAGGGAAAAAGGAGGAGAAGGAGAAGGAGAAGGAGAAGAAGAAGAAGAAGAAGAAGAAGAAGAAGAAGAAGAAGAAGAAGAAGAAGAAACAACCAACACAGAGCAGAGGGTACAGGGCTCTAGGAGGAAAGAAAATTAAAAGAACTGAGATCATTTCATACATGTGAAAATTGTATTGAAAGGCTGTGGCAGAATATGGGAGTACTTAACCAAAGGAATAAAGAAACTAATGATGAGAACACAGGTAGGAGGACAGAGAGTGGCATGGAAGGATGTAGCCAAGAAAAGAATTGCGCTGATAGACTCTTGATGTGCTTGGCTGTATTGAGAAGAGGTTTACAGGTCTAGGTGAGAATTTGGGAGATGAAATTGAGACAGAGAAAGATAAAGCAATGATATAATCCAGGAAAAACAGAAAGCTGTCCCAGAAAGGAAGTGTTATCATGGCACATTATATGACTCAGCTGTGAATAACATTATATATCAATGATCACATAAACAATATATAAATATAGATTTAACCAAAAATTGAAATATAACTATATTGTAAAGATCAGTACATGATAAGTGTGTGTGTGTGTGTGTGTGTGTGTGTGTGTGTGTGAGCCAGTTCTTACACTATCATGTCTCAGCTTCAAACCCACCCTTCCACACTCTGCTCTATGATGCTGGGGTGCCACTCTGCAAACCACATTTCTCCCTTGCTGGTTCTGTGTGAGGCTCTGTCAGCAGGGGAGCTATGGTGACAGTGCAGAGCTGGAAGAGGAAAGAGCTTACACCTTATCATCTGCTTCTTTCTGTCTCAGTGTTCATTCATTCATTCAGCTATTCAACAAAGATTTATCGAGTGACTATTGTGTGCCAAGCACTGTTCCAGGTGTTTAGGACTTGTCTGATGATGTCGCTGCCTCTGTAGAGCTTAGCTTCCAGTACAGAGAGATAATAAACAGTTTATGTAATAAATAAATTACATAGTATTGTAAGGAAAAAGAACAAAACAGAGTAAGAGTGGTTGGGAGTGTATGGGTGAGGAGTATTACAATTTTAAATAGGGTAGTCAGGGTAGACTTCTTTGGGAAGAAGGCATTTGAGTAAAGACTTGGCCTTACAACAAGAGCAGGTCTGGCATGTTCAGAGACTGGTGCAGAGGTCAGTGGGCTGCAGGGAGAGGGGGAAAGCAATGGGAATGCTGAAAATGGCTTTGGAAGAAGGGAATGGAGGTGAGGAGAGTTTTGACAGAAGACTGCTTTTCTTTGTTAGAAGTCATACATGATCATTTCATGTTTTAAACCATGAACATGTATAACCATTTTTGAAAATAAGTTTATTTATTTATTTTGAGAGAGAGAGAGAGAGAGAGGCAAAGAGAGAGGGAGAGAGAGAATCCCAAGCAGGCTCCATGCTCTCAGTGCAGAGCCTAACATCGGGCTTGATCTCAAGAGCTGTGAGATCATGGTCTGAGCTGAAATCAAGAGCCAGACACTTAACTGACTGAGCCACCCAGATGCCCCTAAACATATATAACCTTGATAAAAATAAAAATAAAAATTTAAAATGATGAATCACAAAATGTGGTATCCTGAATTGGATCCCAGAACAGAAAAAGGACATTCATGGAAAAGCTGGTAAAATCCAAATAAAGTTACTCATAATATACTAATATGGTATGCTTAGTTTGGACAAACATACCAATTCTCTGGATGATCTTTGTAACTTTTCTGTAAATCTAAAATTATTCAGAAATAAAAAGTTTATTAAAAAAGACTAAAATAAAGAGAAAACTGAATCAAGTGGTAAGATGCTGCCTTTTTCCTCCCCCAACTCCCAGCCCCATTCTCTTCCTTGGGTTTGAGCAGTTGGTTATCTACCTAGTAGGAGGATGTGATTTACCTGTGGTCTTGGGCTGATCCCCAGATGGAGGGAAAAAAGCCAGCAGGGAAGATTTTGTGGCTCCCATCTGTGGAGCCTCCAGTCCACAGATCCTTGGTGGATGACATTCAGAAGCTGAGAAGCAGAAACCAAGACAGAGGCATGAAACCAGGGCAGAAAAAACATGAAAGTTCAACTCTCTTAAGCTTTTAAGAAAGCAGAGTACCAAAAATGTCTTCATAGGACTTCACTTTTTGCTTAGTCCCTGTCTCTAGTGAGCTGTAAAGCTGAAGGAGTGGTTTTAGGGTAGAAATAATTCCAGACCCTCGATTCAATAGCTTTTTCCTTGCTTCAAAACTTCCTAAAACTTTTTGGTGGGAGCACCTGTGTAGGTGGTGATGTCAAGTTATTGCCTTATGTCTGTGCTTTCCATGTATACTTTTATGTTCTTCAGTATATGAATTACTAGAAAGTTGCTTAAACTTTTTCTAGACAATTATTTAATGTTAACAACAACAACAACAACAACAACAACAACAACAACAAACTTAAGTTTTAGTGCCAATGCTCGGAGACTTGTGTCAGCCGTCTACTCAGCCCCCTGGGGAATCTTTTTCTAGTACTAAGGAAACCCTTTTCTGTTCATGCTTATTCCACATATTTTATTTTTAGCCACAATACCTTTCCTCTCTCTAGTGCTTATACCTTTGGAACTAAAAGCCAGGAAGGAAAGTGTGTTATATGCTATTTTTATTTTCTGTCCCACCACATACCATCCATAAGAGGGAGCAGGACAATCCTTAAATTGGGATGAAAGAGAAAATGAGAGGGAGGAAAAAAAAAAAAAAGGACATTTCAACATATTTTCCAGCCACTTGTAGTCCACCCTTCTGGCATTCAGGAATCTGCCTGTTAGTTTTCTGGAATTGTGAGCAGCTAAGTGATGATGAGCAATTAGCACTCAGAAGTTTGTTTTGATTTTACATGTTTTCTTCATACCTCTTAAAAATTACATAAGAAATAAAAATTCATTGCAGAAAAACTTTTTGAAAAATACAAAATATTGAAATAACCAAAAAAAATCACTTGGACTCTCAGAAGTAATCACCCTGTGCAACATGGCCACCAATCACTCAATGCAAGAAATAAATACACGTAGAGACAGAAACAAGATATAAAGCACGGGAAACGTGTGAACCTTCAGCTCCAGAAGCTCCTGAGACTCAGTGCTTGTGGCTTGGTGGTTTTATGTTTTGCTCATGGATGATCATCGCCATCACACTGACCTTCTCTATTGGAGGTTGTGGTTGTAAGTGACAGATGTGCAACTAACATTTATTTATGCAAAAGTGAATAGACACCAGATGTCTGCTCAGGTTGCATAAGTTTGACTACCGGCTCTTTCCTGGTCTTTAGCATATTACCTAAACTTTTATTTTTTTATTATTTTTTAATGTTTTGTTTACTTTTGAGAGAGAGAGAGAAAATGAGAGAACGAGTGGGGGAGGGGCAGAGAGAGAGGGAGACACAGAATCTGAAGCATGCCCCAGGCTCTGAGCTGTCAGCACAGAGCCTGACGCAGGGCTAGAACCCACGAACTGTGGGTTCATGACCTGACCTGAAGTCGGATGCTTAACTGACTGAGCCACCCAGGTTCCCCTATTACCTAACCTTTTAAAGTCTGTGTTCCCTCTTCTGGAAAATGGTACCCATCTTCTCATAAAGTTGTCACAGAGTTTGAATGAAATAAAGTGCATGCCTGATGCATAGTAACCACTCCGTAAATGACATCTGGTATCAGCAGTAATTGAATAGTATCTGGTCTCCGGAGGAGTGGGGAAGGTGTGTTGCCAGTATGTTATTACTAGAGAAAGTTGGAAGGCAGAAAACAAGGAGTGAGGCAGGATGTACACCCCCTCACGAATCCCACCCTGAGCTGCCGCACGCATTGCTGGTGTGGACAGTCATGCGGCTGACATCCTCCTCCACTGAGAGCTTCCAGGGAGTGTCCACAGTGCCCCCAGTGACTATTTCTTGACCCCCAGGCAGGCCCCTATAGATAGAGTCCAGGAAAACTCCAAACTTTATGAGTCATGAAGGGAGGTTTTGCCATAGATTCTCTGGGGAGCTGAGAGCTCTGTGGGTTGAGACAGTGGTTTTAGATGTGCTGGGGTAAAATGAATCCTCTAAGTCGCCTCTGAGAGTTCAGAGCTGCTCTTTCTACAGAGGGTACCCTTAAACGTTGCATTTGTGTCCATGTCCATCTTTTTGTCTTTTTTAGTCAAATCCATTTGGCAGGTGGTATTTAGGGTCTAGTTCATAAGATACGTCATGAAAAGCCAAAATCTGGCAAAAACCTCTTCAGAAATAATTACTTTAATCTCTAGTTTACAGATCTTCAACTGTTCTTATTAAACAGCCAAAGTTTCTTAATGGGATAGTTATTGAAACACGGCCTGGGCCACTCTGGTCTGCAGGGCCGATTCATGTCAATGTCTCAACCAGAATTTGTAATCCTCTCTGGCTTGCGATGGTCTAGGTTGAAAATATAGCCTCGAGGGGCACCTGGGTGGCTGTCAGTTAAGCGTCCGACTTCAGCTCAGGTCATGATCTCTCCCCTGGTGAGTTCAAGCCCCGTGTTGGACTATGTGCTGACAGCTCAGAGCCTGGAGCCTGCTTTCGATTCTGTGTCTCCCTCTCTCTGCCCCTCCCCCGCTCGTGCTCTCTCAAAAATAAATAAACATTTAAAAAAAAGTAAAAAAAGAAAAGAAAATATAGCCTCCAAAAGGATGTGCTGTTTCTCATCACGGCCCGTGTTCAGGTTGGCGAGGCCATAAGGTGATTTCTTGTCGCCCAGGTAAAGCTGACACCCGTGTGAATCGTGGTCTTGTGATCCAAGCAGACAGGTTTTTCCTAAGTATGGCTAACTGAGTCACAAACGATAGCACCCCACCCAACCCATTTGTGTTTTTTTCCTACCAAAATAAAAATCTCCATTAAAACCAAACAGCAATTAAACAATTTCTAATCTTCACCATACATACAAGGCAACCTGCAATTTAGAGCAAGATTTAAAGAGACAGACACATCTCTTAGTTCTTTTCCCACCAGTCTGCTTCAATAGCTGGGAATCTTTGTTTAATCTGACTCCAGGTCTTTCTCTGTGTCTGAGAAAAACACCTTGCATCTTCTGTGGCTTCTCCATGTCCCAGTTGCAACTTTGGGAGCCCGATCAGTGCCATTAACGATCAGTGCCATTAACGTTGTAATTTAAAGCTTTTGGGAGGCCCCGGCTCTCTCTGTGTGAGACAGTTATCAGTCCTCATTAGCAAACCACTCATTCCCCCTTTGTTGCTCGGTGTAATAGAGAAAGCAGCTTCCTGTTCCTGGTGACTTGGCAAAACTGAACAGAGAGACAGATAATAGCCATGGCAGGTGTGCACAGCAGGGTCCTTCCCAAACCTCCTGCTGTGGGGTCCTTTTACAATCGGGAGTCATTGGTTTCCCTTTTCAGAGGGGCTGGTCTGCTTTGCCTCATCACAGGGCAGAGAGTAGGTCAATGATTAAATTAGTTGGAATGCAGCAGATCTTCCTGCTCTCAAAAGTTTCCAGACCACTTCTACCACAGCCATATTAATTTCAGGAAATTAATTTTCACTTTTATCTAAGAAGCACACACATAGCATCAAAAGTTAAACAATGCCAAAAGCCTCATCAGAAAAACAGCTGTCTCCTGCCCCATTTCCTCAAACTATTTTTTAGTGTTTTTTTCTTTATAATTTTTTTCTCTATATTATTTCTGTGTACTATGCATATACTGTTGGTCTGAGTTGTGAATTTTTGACGTATCCATTGACTTTCTCATAGTTTAAATGAGTTTTCTTGGGGCGCCTGGGTGGCGCAGTCGGTTAAGCGTCCGACTTCAGCCAGGTCACGATCTTGCGGTCTGTGAGTTTGAGCCCCGCGTCGGGCTCTGGGCTGATGGCTCAGAAGCCTGGAACCTGTTTCTGATTCTGTGTCTCCCTCTCTCTCTGCCCTTCCCCCGTTCATGCTCTGTCTCTCTCTGTCCCAAAAATAAATAAACGTTAAAAAAAAAAAATAAATGAGTTTTCTTGTTTTCACCTCCACTTTCCACTCTTCTTTCTGCCAATATTGTAATTTTTGGTTAAATCCATTTTCAATATTTATGTAAATACTGTTCATTCATTGTAAAGCTAAGGATTATATTGTAATTACACTCCCTTTCTTGTAAACTTTTTAGTATCATTAGGGTTAATAATGCCCAATCCGGTTGCTTAAATGTCTTGGTTCCAATCTTAACATGATTGTTCACATAGCTAAATGTATCAGATAACTTACCAGGTAACTTCAGATAACTTTCCCACTTCTGTCATCTTGCTCCAAGCTGACTTGTCACTCTCTGGGCCAGCTGAACAGCTGTGGCTCTGGAACTTCCTGTCATCATACTGGAAATCCTCCTTGACTCTCACCTGTGTTTGATCCCATTTCCTGAATCCCATGTCTTTCTCTTTTTTGGTGTATTAACTCCCTCATTTTCAAGGATCACATTCTCAAATAGCTTCCTGTAAAAAAAATGCATGGGAGAAAAGTCTTTTGAGATTTTCAAGCCTGAATTTTTCTTTATCCTCACCTTTGGTAGTTAATTCATCTGGGTATAGAATTGTAGATTCAAAATGATTTTTTCCTTAGAATTTTGAAACATTGTTGCATGCTTTCTAGCTTCCTCTATTACAGCTGAGAAATGGCCGTTCTTATTGCAAGTTATTTTGATGTAACCTTTTTTTTCCTCCTTAGTAACCCCTATTTTTCCCTGGTGTTTTGAAATGTTATCATAATGGAGTGTATTCTTTGTGCTGGCATTTCATGGCCACTTTTAATATAGAAACTCAAGTCTTTTTGTACTAAATTTTTTTCTTGAATTATTTGTTTGAATTTTGTTCCTTTCTCATTTTTGTTTTCTAGTTACAGAGTTATTTTTTTTCCTTTATAGAATTCTCATTAATTCTTATTGGACTCCCTGAATTGGTCCTTTAATTTTCCATCATTCTTGCTCCTCTGTCCTAGTTTCCAGCTCATTCTCTCTCTCTTTGTTGTTTTGTCCTATTTACTGGAAGACTCCCTTGAATTTTTCCACTTCTCCTATTGGTTCCCCCAACCCTCCAAACTTTGATTATTGCATATTTAATTTTCAAGTACCCTTATACTTTTCCTACTTCTCCTCCCCTTTCTATAAGCTCCCTCTTCTTATTATCTCTCCAAAGATTGAATACAGTTTTTGCCCTTAAAGTGTTTTTCTTCTTGATCTTTTTCTCTAAGTCTTTTTTCCTGTGAATTTGTTTTTTTCTTTGTTTTTCACCTTTGGGGTCTTTTTCTTTTTCTTTTGTTCAGTTTATTTATTTATTTTGAGGGAGAGAGAGAGAGAGAGAGAGAGAGAGAGAGAGAATGTGTATATGTCCCCAAGAGCTTGAGCTAGTGGGGCAGGCAGGGGCAGAGAGAGGGAAAGGGAGAATCCTAAACAGATTCCATGCTGTCAGCACAGAGCCTGACTTGGGACCCAAACCCATGAACCATGAGATCATGACATGAATGAAACCAAGAGTTGGATACTCAATCGACTGAGCCACCCAGGCGCCCCTTGGGGTCATTTTCATTGTGGATTCTTAGCTGCTAATTAATGTTCAAGCCAATTTTTAAAATGCTGGTGGGGGACTCTGAGTGCATGTTAGGGTTTTCTTCTGGTGATCTTCACTGTAGAACAGTGGTTCTCAATAGGGATAGTTCCTAGGGACATTTTGGAAAGTTGTGAGGATTTTTAGTTGTCATAGTTATTGGGGGACTGTGGCATAATAAGAAATATATATGTATTTGGTCTTTTCCCCTGGTTCCTGACAGAGTTCCTAGAGCTCTTGTAATTTCATGAGTAACAGAAGTGCTAGGAGTATCTTATATAGAGTTCCTAAATGCCTTGACTTATTTCCTGGTGATAGAAACATCTTTTGTTCTAAAGAGACATGTCTTGTTGGGTTCCTGGACAGAATGGGAGCTGGTCATCAGAAAGACCAAGTCATGATTAGAAGCTTGGGACTTTCAGGGGTGCCTGGGTGGCTCAATTAAGCATCTTGACTCTGGCTTCGGCTCAGGTCATGATCTCATGGTTTCGTGGGTTTGAGCCATGCCTCAGGCTCTGCACTGGCAGCGTGGAGCTGCTTGGGATTCTCTCTCTCCCTCTCTCTCTCTGTCCCTCTCCTATCTGCACTATCTCTGTCTTACCCAAAATGGATAAATAAGCTTTGGAAAAAAAAAAAAAAGAGAAGCTTGGGACTTTCAGCCCTACTTACTGTCTTCTGGGAAGGGGTATGGGGCTAGAGATTGAGTTAATAATCAAACATGCCTACATATTGAAGCCTCCATAGAAATTCCTAAACTATAGTGTGTTGAGTGCTTCTGGGTTGGTGAGCATATTGAGGTATTGGGAGTGTCATGCACCCCAAACTGCACAGGGACAGAAGCTCCTGTGCTCAGGACCTTTTAGACCTCACTTTAGGTACCTCTTCCTCTTGTTGTTCATCTGTATTCTTTATCATATCTTTTATAATACACTGGTAAATGTAAGTAAAATTTTCTCTGAGTTTTGTAAACTATTAGAGAAAATTGTCGAACCTGAGAGGGGGGTTGTGGGAAGCCCAGTTTATAACTGGTTGGTCAAAAGTACAGTTGGACAACCTGGGACTTGTGATTGGTGTCCGAAATGGGGGCAGTGTTGTGGGATTGAGCCCTTAATCTTTGGAGTCTGTGTTAACTCTGGGTAGTTAGTATCAAAATTGAATTGTAGAACGCTCAATTGATGCATACCTGGAAAGCTAGAGAATTTGACACATTTGGTGTTAGAAGCATTGCAAGTGTAGAGGAATTAACTTTTCCTTTAAAGGTCTGCTAGTATCTAGTATGTGGGGGTGAGGCACGCTAATTGGCTTGTAGGACAGTGCCATACAACAAAGATTTCCATTGGTTAAGGATTGAATAGGACATCCAGTTAAAATCAAATTTCAGATACACAAAAATGTATTTTTTGTATGTATGTCTCAAATCTTGCTTTTTTACCTGGCCCCCTATCTGTGTTCTGTTTTACTTTTGATGTCCTCCTGGGCAGTTACATAGGTAAAAACTGTTTTTAATGATTTGATCTAGAATATATAAACATAAATATTTTTTTGCATGGATTTAATATACCCTGAAATTTCTATAGATTTGCATTTCTAAGAATGAAACTACCATGTAAATTAAGGGGACACCGGACTTTGTTTTGTTAAAACTTAACCAAGAGCTGTTCACCATTTAGAATGATATATCATTGACAACAGCCCTGCTTGTGATCAAATATGCTGATATTAGTCTGCAAGCAGTTGCCTTACTCATGGGAATTTCAAATATTTTAATTTAGACCTTATTTCAAGATGGCAAATATAAAAAAACACAACAGGGGTGGCTGGGTGGCTCAGTTGGTTAAGCACCCAACTTTGGCTCAGGTCATGATCTCACAGTTTGTGGGTTCAAGCCCCACATCAGGTTCTGTGCTGACAGCTCAGAGCCTGGAGCCTGCTTTGGATTGCCCCTTCCCCACTCGCCCCTCTCTCTCTGCCCCTTCCCCACTTACACTGTCTCTCTTCTCTCTCTCTCTCTCTCAAAAAATAAATGTTAAAAATTATAAAATTCACACCAAAATATAATGAAAGGAGTGTCAACAAAATTCAGCTGAATATTGTGTAACTTATCTTAAATTCAAACTTATTCATTGTAAAAAGATGAAAACGTCTAACTCTTATGTCTTCCAGGGTGCTCCTTTGCTTTCACAGTGAAACACAGTTATTATATCATAAGTTACTTTCCTTCTGTTTCTTTGTAAAGGCACTATAATGGCTTTTTAAAAATTATGTGTAGGTTGATTATCTTAACTGTGAATTTCATTTCAGATTGTAAGGGGGATATTTCAAAATATTTATTTTAAAAATAAATGCACCCATGGCATGGTCAAATCTCAAAATTATTTTGCTTCATGAAAGAAGCTGGACAAAAAGTATATACGTATGATTCCATTTTAAGAAAATTCCCCAAAATGAAAACTAACCTATAGTAACAGAAAGAAGATCAATGATGGCCTGGGGATGGGGGGCAGTGAGACAGGGAGTGACAGGAGGGGTATTACCAAGGGGCATGAGGAAACTTTTGGGGAGATGGGTAGGTTCAACATCTTGATTATAGTGATGGTTTCATGAGTGGATGCATATGTCAAAACTCTCTAAATGTATACCCTAAATGTGAGCAGTTTATTGCATGTCAATTATACCTCAATTAAAAAAAAAGGTGTTGAGTGTGATTGAGTTGAGGCCAACTGTCATAGGGTGATGAGGCAACGATGGAACTCTTAACACTGAGGCATTTCCGAATGTCAGTATCTGTAGGATCTGTAGGTCTTTCTCCAAGTGTGATTCAATTCTCCTGTTCAAGATGTTTTATTTTCCTTCCTGGGGGCTATGAATCTGGCTGCCAGCCTTCTTGGAACTAAGTAGGGGAAGGGCAAGGAGGTCTCACCATTCAGTTGTAGACTTTTATTTCATCCCTTGTTTTATTTTTTTTTTTAACGTGTATTCATTTCTTGAGAGAGAGAGACAGAGCATGAGTTGGGAGTAGCAGAGAGAGAGGGAGACACAGAATCTGAAGCAAACTCTAGGCGCTGAACTGACAGCACAGAGCCCGAATGGGGCTTGAACTCACAAACCATGAGATCATGACCTAAGCTGAAGTCAGCTGCTTAACTGACTGAGCCACCCAGGTGCCCCTATTTCATACCTTGTTTTTAAGCCACCTCATCATCTCACTTTCTGCTCTGCCCGCTGTCCCCTCTTACTTCTGTCAATATTCCTCTAGAATACACACTTTAAATATGCTCAGATAAAACAATTATAAAAAAAGAAAAGGTTTTCTGGCAATCGTTTATTAGACAACTCTTGGATGAAAGAATTGATTGCTTATTAAGTGAGATCAGGACAGATGTTTGGGGCAGGGGGGTGGCATTTTAACCTTTTGTGGAGGAAGCCAATAAGACAACCTGCTCTCCTACAGGCAACCCCTTGCTGCCACGACAATGCCAGGTAGGATGTGGCAATTCAGATGTCATCACATCTGGACACCAGCAACTAAAGGGCCAGGACCTAGAAAGGATTGAGGTCACACAGTACCTACATTGCTGGTGAAACTTTGAGGTGTTCTCAGAAAGGCTCTGGACAGAGATTATCATGAGGGTTGCCAGTTTCTGGGGGTCAACCTGCAGGCAGCATTCCCTGGGTGCTCCCAGCAGGAACTCCCCATTCTTTGTGGAGGCAGTGGACCTTCGGCCATTTAAGTTTTTTTTTTAATGTTTATTAAACAGAGAGACAAGAGTGTGAGCATGGGAGGGGCAGAGAGAGAGAGAGGGAGGCACAGAATTCAAAGCAGCTCCAGGCTCTGAGCTGTCAGCACAGAGCCTGATGTGGGGCTCAAACCCATGAACCGTGAGATCATGACCTGAGCTGAAGTCAGATGCTTAACCGACTGAACCATCCAGAGGCCCCGCTTCTGCCATTAAAATAGTGGCTACCATTTGATGAGCACTTACTCCGTGCCAGGCCCTGTGCTAGGCACTTTTCATAAATTATTTCAGTGATTTCACAACAGTCCTTTTGTTTTTATCCTATTTCACAGATGAGGCAACTGAGATTCAAATAAGCTTGATAACGTGCCTAAAGTCACTGAGCTGGAGATTCCACCAGCATCCAGATACTATTTCCTCAAGAACTCCTGCGATGAGGATTTTAAGTAGAACTTGGGAAATTGAGGGAAAACTCTTTGGGTTTATCCTTACTAGGACCGTGTGAGGAGAGCAGGTGTGCACAGGCCACCGTGAAGTGGGGAACCACTTGGTCCCCTGCCTGAAGTATAGGGGGACAGTATTGTTTTTTTTTTAATTAAACAATTTTTAATTCCAGTGTAGTTAACAGTGTTATACTTGTTTTAGGTGTACAATATGGTGATTCAGCAGTTCTATATTCACTGCTCATCATGATAAGTGTACTCTTAATCCTCTTTACCTTTCACCCATCCCCCACCCACCTCTCCTTTGGTATCCATCAGTTCTCTATTGGTAAGAGTCTGTTTTTGGGTTTCTCTCTTTCCCTCTCTTTGTTCATTTGTTTTGTTTCTTAAATTCCACATATGAGTGAAATTATATGGTATTTGTCTTTCTCTGACTGGCTTATTTCACTTAGCATTATACTTTCCAGGTCCATCCATGTTGTTGCAAATGGCAGGATTTCATTCTTTTTGTGGCTGAATAATATTCCGTTATATGTAGACCACATCTTCTTTACCTACTCATCTATCCATGGACATAGGGGGGACAGTATTCTCAGTAGGTCATCATGTCTACGACATTGTGGGCATGCTGTCAGGAGACCCACGTTCAAGTCCCCACTCTGCTACTAGCTCACCTTGTGAGTTTGAGTGGTTGCTGATCTCTCACTGGACACTGAAGCTCCATGGCCTCATCTCTTAATGTGGAGGATTTGACTGGACAAGTCTAAAGTTCCACTAAGCTATAAAGGGCTGGGATTCCACCCCCAGCGGGTTTTGGTGGTGGAGGGGCCTTGGATGGTCTCCTCTGCAAATGGACTCCATGGCCTAGTGTCTCCATGATGGTTCACTGAGGCCCGACAAGGGAAGCTGGCTGAGGTTTCCACCAGCCCATAAGTGACAGCATGGCAGCCATCCTCTCCAGTGACTCACTAGCGGCTACCCACGACTATTACCTATTACCCGTGCCACCTAGGTTCCACTTCTAGTAAGCGCTCCTGCGGAAGCGTACAGTATCCTGGGGAAGCCATCCCTCACCACCCCCGTCTACCCAAGGCTTGCCACTGGTGGGTAACCTTGTCTTTTGGGAAGTCCACTCTCCTGTTTCTGGCTATGGTGTTGGAGTCCCCAGAATGCTCAGAATCTCTCCAGGCCTCCAGCGGCATGGTCACCTGTGACTTGGCTCTGGAAGCCATGAGGAAGAGGCCCAGTGGCCGGCATGGCAAAGCCAAGGTCCCAGTCCTGAGTGGCCACCTCCAGGCTTCAGGAGGCACTGGGCTCATCAGAGCTCCTCCCCTCCCCTTCCCTCCCTTCCCCGTAGACCAGACAGGCTCCAGCAAGCAGAAGCAGTTGGGTTCTTTGATATCAAAATAGCAAAACACCAAAAAGGAAGTTGAGAGAACCCCACTACTATCCAAGCCACACGCAAGCCTTCCTGGCAACCTGTAACCGTGTGCCTTGCACCAAGTGGACAATGAACTATAAGCAGTCAGTAATAAATAAACAAACAAATAAATAATAAATAAATAAAAGCAAATAAATAAAATACTGGGATTCCATGTGCTTTCTTTCCCAGAGGTGTTTGTATGGTGGAACAAAAGGACTTGGCTGTAGTCAGAGGAATTTTGCAGATCAGGGGATCTCTCCCAGTGCTCTGAACTCAATCATCTTGAGTTGCTGCCTGCCCACGGGCCACCCTCTCCCGTGCCAGGTGGCGGCAGCAGACGGGTTAAGTAGCACGCCTTGCCTTGCTCCAGGAGGAGCGGCTGTAAGGACTTAATCATGTTTCAGCTCTGCGGCAGCTGTGACTCACTGTCGATTATGTAAGCTCCCAGGAACAGGCCGCATTGCATACATGCTGGCAGCCGTGGACCTCTCCCATCCGAGTCACTATTTTTTTTTTTTAATCCTTTTGGATACAAGCTTCTTTGAATTCATCTTTGGAATGGAAACGGAAGCATTTTTGGCAAACAGGCAGAGCGGGAATTGTCCATCAATTGGGGAGAACCCAGCCCTCTGAGGGAAGCTGGGATTTGAATGTGGAATCCCTGAGCCTTGATCTTGCATTGTCAAGCCCCGAGTTACCACCGTCCTTGCGTCCTTGCCTCCCCCATCCCTTGTTGTCCACCTCCCCTCCCCAGCTGCCCCCTAGGTAGCCAGGAGCCTCAGGCAGAAAAATGAGGCCCAGAGAAGGGACTGCCCTGGGGACTTGGAGGGACTAAATGTGTGTGCTTGTATGTGTGTGTGTCGGGGGGGAGGCGGGGTTGAACAGGAATAAGAGTCAGGATTCTGCAGCTGCAGCAATGACCACAGCAATGCTTCTGCGTGGGAAATGATAGAAACCCATTTCTCCAATTCCTTCAATCAGAGGGCACACCTCCACCTCAGCTGTCACTCCAAGGGACAGCTGTAACTTAGATTTAAGCCTTCTCCCCATCTCTATTGCCTGACATCTCCACTGTCAAACATTCATTCTACTGCCAGGTTTATTTCCTCCTGTGTCCCTCCACCATCCAGAAGCTCGCCTCCCAGGCTGTGCTCCACATTACTCCCTACAAACTACAAAATGCACTGAACCCATCACTCTTCCACAGTCTTTTGTTTTGCAAATCTCCTGAATGCAAGAGTCTGTCCTTACTGCCTTCACTCCTTCATCTCCCATTCGTGTCTCACTCTACAGAGCAATGACCTGTCGGTCTGATCCCTGGTGACCTTCTCATGCCCAATCCCAGGGCCTTTTTTTAGTCCTCATCCAATTAACCTCTTAGCAACATGTGACATGCCGACCAGCTGCTCCCTCTTCTGTCTCCCCCCTTGGCTTCTGTGACCCATCTCTTTACTCCTCTGTCTACCTCTCAGAAATAATCACCTCCTTCCCAGTTTCTCTCTCACCATTTTCTCTTCCTTGGTCTAGATTCCACCTGTGTGTTGGCAAACATGCATTTGTACGTAGGCAGGTATTGATTCCCTTGCTTAACACAGCACCTGCCATATTGAAAACATTTATTAGCCATTGACTTCTAGATAGTTTACCCCCTCATACGTGGAGAGGACAATAGCCAAGAAACCTAGGCTATTTTCTTAACTGGGATCCAAGTGATGGAGTTAGAATAAGTCCCTGATTTCTCTCGCCTGTTTTATCACTGCCCATATAGTCTCTCAAATGTTGCTCATCTTCAGTCCCTGGCCATTCCTCTCTGGAAAATCCTTGCTACTCAGAATGTAGATCCTCTCAAGTTTAGGCACTAGTAGCTTGTGTAACTTTATTGACACACGTGTGAGTACAGGTGCTGCTCTTCAGGTCTAATCAATCTTGCCGAGATCATCGTCTCTGTAATTTGCTGCTAAAACGGTCTGGTCTCAGTGTGCACCGGGATTGCCAAATGGATTCAGAAGTCAGGGAGAAGGTGTCTCAGTGTCAGTGGCCAGATGGGGACAAGGGCCACTAGCCTCAGCCAAGGCATTTGCTGGTCCCTGCTGCCAGGAGAACCCGAGTGACCTGAAGTCTGGTTTGTAGCTGCCAGGGCTGGGTTCCCAAAAGCTGCCTCCCCAGCAGCACTCTGCCTGCAGCCACTCAGCAGTGCGCGCGCGCGCGCACGTGTGAGTGTGTGTGTGTGTGTATGCCTATGCCTATGTGTATCTCTGTGTGTGTAACTCTCCCTTTGGTGGGCTCAGGGACCTTGTGCCATTTCTCAAGATGTTACTTATTAGTTAAAAAACATTCCTGGACCAGAGTCAGGGGCTCTGTGTTGCAGGCATTCAACAACATGTCTTTAAGGGGCTCCTGGGTAGCTTAGTTGGTTAAGCATCCTACTTCAGCTCAGATTTTGATCTTGTGGTTTGTGAGTTGGAGCCCCGCTTTGGGCTCTGCTGACAGCTCAGAGCCTGGAGGCTGCTTTGGAGTCTGTGCCTCCCTCTCTCTCTCTGCCCCTCCCCCAATCACACTCTGTCTCTCAAATTAAATAAACATTAAAAGAATTAAAATAAAAAACAGAAAAAACATGTCTTTAGCTAGGGGTTGGGGAGATCTCATAATGATTATACCAACATTAAGTGGTAGCTAGTACCCATGCATACCCAGAGAGAGGAAATACACTTCAGGGAGGTCAAATACATCACACAAAGTTACTTGGCTCCTATGTGGTGTCTATATGAGGTCTGCCTGACCCTGAGCCTGGGTTCTTTCTTCCATGCCTGTGCCTCTTTCAGAAAAAATACAGAGACACGCAAGGCCCGTAGATAACATATAAGGCACCCTGTACATGTGAGTTATGTGTCATAACCTTCCTGAGGCTCCAGTGCCATCCTGCACAAGGGCTCCTAATGAGCATGCTTGGGTGACACGAATGGGAACGCACCCCAAGGAGGGAAATCACAGGCCCTGGGAAGCAGGAATTGCAAATCACAGCTGGGGAGTGGGTTTAGTGAGCGCTCAGGGACTGCCGTGGTGTTAGGAGGCTAGGGGCTAGCTCTGGAATCTTAAGCATGTTCCTCTCAGTTTTCCCCACCTTGATATGAGAGGTTGGGGGAGATGACTTTGAGGTTCCTTCCTTTAATAAGGGGTTTTCATGTGGTGTCAGGTTCTCCCCTGAGACAAATATTATTTAAAAATTACAGTGAGCACATAGTATCTTACATATGTGTAGCGTTTCCTCAACACTTTCCATTGCATGCTTACATTCAGACGCACATCTCGGCTTATCTTGTTTATGTAGCAGAGTGTTTTTCATACTACGTGGTAATTGAGTAATGAATGACTTATGGCACCTTGCCTCTGCTGTGCTCCAGGCAGAACACCTAGTGCTTTCGTGGCAGGCATTTTACCACCCACAGACCTCAAGGAGAGGAACAAGCAGGGTGGTGTCCATCAGGGGGACAGACAAGGATGGGCCTGAAGAGAGGTGTGTGGTCAGCAGGCACTGAAGGCTCCAGAGACTGGCAGTCAGAGAGGGTGACTTGGAGAGGTAGCACAGGCTAGTGGCCTGCAGCTGGGTCTGGTGTGGCCCACGCAGCGTTTTAAAGAAATTCAAAATAGTTGCTAAATTTGAAAATGAGGATATTGCACATAAAAAATCAGCATTTTGGGCTTCTGTTGAAACTGGGAAGATTCTGCTGAAAAGGGGGAAGGGCTGCACTGAGCCTGTGTTCCCTCTTGAGCCCCTTTGGCCAGATGGTCCTTCACACCGTCCAGCCCAGCCCAGGACCACTCTCCCTGCTTCGCTCATCCTGTCACCTGCATTGTGGCCACCCTCCCTGAGTGTTCTGTCCACGATGTCCAGCTACACGGGGGCTACTTTGAACTCAACAAACTTGTAGGCAGTTAAATTTCCCACATGTGACACTGCAATCTGACCCAATCTTATTGTGCCTCAAATGGGCTGCCAAAGGATGTGAGATTTTAGATATATTGGTGGATCTTATTTTCCATAGTTGGCAGGAAAGCGGACTCTCTGCTGGGATCATTTGTCCCATGCCGTGCACTGTTCTGAGCATTTTAATTGCCACAACCACTGGGTGCATGAAGTAGCCACTAACATCCCCATCTCGTGTGTGGAGAAACAGAGGCACAGAAAGGTGAAGCAAGTTGCTCTATGTCACACAGCCAGGAAATGGCAGGACTGGAATGGGAACCCAGGCAGTCAGCCTCCAGAACGCAGACTCCCAACTACCTGCTATGCCCCCCTGGCCACGTCAGACTTCTTGGAAGCTGTCTTTTCATTTGTAAGAGAAGTGCCAGTCATCTCTGCCTCGCAAGGAGCAAATGAGATTGTGTGTGTGAAAGCACTTGATAAATTGCAATGTGCTCCATAAATGTTAGTTGTTACTGGTAATTACTATAACCTGCAGGTCAGGATTCAAGCCAGAAGCCTGTGTCTGAGGTTACCCACCTTGTCAGTCTCTCTCTAGCTATGGCTAGGTGGCTGCTGGATGGGGAGGGGGGTTTCACTATCTCGGATTCTTGAAGTTCCAACATGGTGTGAACAAGAAATCGATTAAAGGCTACACCACAGGGCAGGAGCTGAGGTGTGGGGCTAGTTTTCCAAGGCACAAAGTCTAGTTAATTTCAACACCCCTTCCTCCGCCACAGAGTTAAGCCCAGCTACAGTCAGTGTTTCTTGTTGGGAGGTCCAGGCTTGCCCACTGCCAGAGAGAACACGGCCTCTCCCTGAGCAGTTCCCAGGGCATGCAGTTACAGATGTGAAGTTTGTGGACTGCACACAGATGCTGACCAAGAGAATAAGTGGGCATTGCAATCCAGCTCCTGCTCTGTTCACAAGTTGAGTGTCTTGGTGTGGAATGCACCTGCAGGAGAAAGCAGAATCTCTCTCTTCGTACAAAGGTGCCATCTGAGTGCCTCTGGTGTATCTACTCAAATGGTCTGCTCAATGGGGGTGCCATTTTCAGTTCATATAAGGGCCCCATGTGGGCTAGTGGGGGCACTGATTGTGCACCCTAACAAGACAGATGACAGACTCCTTTGCTGCCCAGGGACTTGACTGTTATTTCCAGCTCCCAATTTTCCTCAGCCAAGCCCACAGATCCTCTCTCTGGCAGGCTCACAGTGCTCCAGCAAATCCATATTCTTCTATGACTTTGTGTCATTTATTCCTCTTCCCCTCCTCCCTCTAATTCAAGGCAAGGTGATGCAGGGCCAATACCCAAGATCCAAGGCCCGAACCCCATTTCTTTTCTTGTTGGCCTCTGTTCCTGGGTTCCTTTTCTGTCAACCTCCTAAGACCCCTGCCTCTCTGCCTATACCTTTTAGTTGCCTAGCTCCAAGACTGAAGAATTCTGCTAAATCCCAGAGCTCAGCTGTAGATTCCTGGCTGTGGAAACCTGCTTGGCCAGACTTCCAAACGTTGCTCTGTTAATACTGTCTGCACTCGATCTACCTGTGAGGTTAACCCCTGCTTTGTCCAACACTATTCACTACCTGCTTCCACGAGAGCTGGTGACTGTCCATGACAGTGATACCCAGCCTCACTTGCCTGGCTGAGCATCTGGTATCAGGTTGGGCCACAGGGTCACTTCCCCAGTACCATCCCACCCCAAGGATGAAGGTAGGCTGGTTCAGACACTCCCTGCAAGACTGTCTTGTCAGTAAACAGATTGTCATGCTCAGACAAGTCCAGAGTGATGACCCACTGGAGCAAATGTTCTTTAACTGTGTGTGTCCCAGTACCTTGAGGAACCTACACATGGCAGGAGAACACAAGAGGTGCTTAGTAAATAGTTACTGAAACTTTTTGGCTGTCAGTACTATAGCCATTCTTACCTGGAAGATGATTCAGAATTTCTGCAAGTAGGTGTGGTGGTAGTTGGAGGGAATTAAAAAAATTTCCCTTCCTTCTACGGAGAATCACATATTGCCCCCCTCCCCACCCTCAGAGGCATACCCTCTTTTTAAAAGTTTTTTTTAAATGTTTATTTTTGAGAGAGAGAGAGCAAGAGCAGGGTAGGAGCAGAGAGAAAGGGAGACACAGAATCCCAACCAGGATCCAGGCTCTGAGCTGTCAGCACAGAGCCTGACCTGGGGCTGGAACCCACGAGCCCTGTGATCAGGCCTGAGCAGAAGTTGGTTGCTTACCCACTGAGCCACCCAGGCACCTCTACAGGCAAATCTTCTTGGAATCACTGCACTAGAATGTCTTTAGCCTTTAGCTCAGATGTGACAAGCTCTACATTTGAGGAGAAGGGATAGGTTCCTCTATTTCTAGCTTACTGGTCTTCTGTACCACCTCCAGTGATACATGTCTTTATTCCTAGCAACTTGGCTTCCTGCCTCAGAGATGGTTTTGAAGGACTGGGGTGAATGGATCCGAAACTTGCCACAGGTTTGGGCTGGCTCTGAAGTGTCCAAGATTGAGCTGACCTGGGTTGGAGACTTGGCATCCCTTATCACCCTACCCTCACACTCAAACTGGCCGGGAATCCCAAAGTCAGTTTTCCTCAGAAAGGTGTGGCATTCTACCCCGCCAGAGGTTCTGGGAAGCCCCTCTGAGATGCCATGACCCTACTTTCCAGTCCAGGAGTGCCCTGTGCCAGTCACAGGAACACAAAGTCAAGCCTGGGGATGTCAGGGGTATTGCCTCTAACATGTCCTAGGCCCTTCCCTTACCCACAGAGGCAGACAGAATTATCCCTGCTAATTCCCTGGTCCAGGAAGTGAGAGCACATCAGAGGGCCAAGCTAGATGGGAAGCCAGAAATCTTACTGCCTGGTGCCCCTCCTCTTGAAGTCTTTGGAGCGGCCACTCTGCGGCTTCTGGAGGGAGCTAGGCTCCCTCCAGTGACCTCAGCGGTCCAGGGTTGTGCAAGTCTGGCTGGCTCCCGCCCACACCCACTCCCTACTCAGCCTGGAAGGGCTCTGACTCACTCCCATGTGATTGGGCAACCAGTTTTTGGAGACTGACCTTGGCAAGAGGAGAGGTGAGGTGGGACTCAGAGCTGACTGGGAAAGCATCCACCACGTGTCAGTGCTGGTCTCACTGAGAAGGGTGATTGCGTGAAGTGGGAGACAATGGACTATGCTGTCTTCTTCCATTTCTTCCTTCATCCCGCCCCCCCATCCCCGAACCGAGGAACCCAGAACTGAGGGCCCACATGTTGCTGCCCCTCACTCCCCAGTGATCAGATCTTCTACCAGATGTCCCCTCCTGGAGCAATGCTGGGTGCTGAAGACCCTATGTCCAGTTGTCCTCTCCTAGGCTCCCTCTGTAGACCCCACTGCTGTGCGCCCCACCTCTCCGTGAGCCCCCATCCCTCGCAGATCTCACCTCTCCTCATGTCCCTCCTCTGCTGCCCTACTCTTCTGCACCCCAAACCCTCTGTGTATCTCTTGGCGCCTCTCATGCCTAGGTGAGTGAGTGCAACACCCTCTCCCACACAGCACTCCGGATCCATATACCTCCCCCCACTTCATGATCCTTTTTTGGTATCCTGATTTATGTGGCTCTTAGGCCCAGATAAACTACGTCACTCTACCTGGGGAAGAAAATCGTTGTATGTTGCTATCTTTTCCAATAGCATCTGCATCCCCTAAGTTTAAAAACTGAAAAAACTCTATGGTAGGATTTCAGAATATTAATGATAGGTCAATGGGGGAGGGGCAGGTACATTTGCTGTTAGAGAAGCCTTCCTATCCACTATGGAATCATGCTTTGCAGGGAAGGAATTACCCAGGTTGCCGTAGGAGTGGTCCTTTGTTCCCTTCCCTTGGTCACATCTCTCCAGGCTGTTCAGACCCTGAGCCCAGAAATGCATGTGTTCCGTTGGAGTCCTATGGCAATAGTGGCTCACGTGTGCTTGAGCGCTGGTAACATTTTCAGTGTTTTCCCTGTTTGTTGAAATTGGTGTATCTCCGACTCTGCCTTTTCAGTCAGATGCTCTCAGTCTGATTGGTTAACAGATTTTGGGTGAGAAAGAGAAAAGAAGGGGAAAAGCAGCACCTTTCTGTAAGCGTAATAATAACATTTTAACTTGAAGTCGAGTGAGAAAGGGCTAGAAAACACCTTGTATGAATGCATGTATAAATGTCCCAGAGAATCTGGGCAAATTCTTATAAATGAATTGGATTATTTATTACTCATTGGTGACCTGTGAATACAACACAGCGACAGACTGAAAAACTGGGAATGGTTGGTCTATGCCAACGCTCTGAACACATGTGCCTGACTGCATTGTGGTAGAAACGTGGAGGGATTGCTAAAAAGTAATTTTGACAACTGCTCTGCTTCTGTTTTACTCAGGGAAAAAGTAATGGGATTTTGCCAAAGGGTGACTGAGACTGTAGGATTCCTGAATGGGAATCCTGAATGTGGAGCTGCAGCTGGCTGGCAGGCCCCAAGGCGGGAGGAGGCCCAGCACCTGGTGCCACAGCCGCGGCCACTCCCTGCCCAGGATTTCAGCTCTGTCTGTGCAGCAGGCTGTCCGTTTGGGGATTTGCTGGCATTTATGATCTGATGCTTAGCAAAGTCAGGGAATACCATGAAAGACACACAGGAGCCTGGAGACTACCCAGCTTAAACTGCTCAGACTGCACTTGTCCAATGGCAGTGCCTGGTGCATCTTCTGGGCCATTTTTGATGTCTGCACGGGCACATTAGAGACAGTTAGCATGTGGCTAAGAGTGTGAATGTGGAGCCTTCTTGGAATCAAATTCAAGGTCTACTAGTTGCTACTTGGGCAAGTTGGGAAGGTGTTCTCATCTAGATTTCCTTACCTGTACGGTGAAGTACTAATGCTGCTCTGAGGCTTAAAGGAATTAATGTCACTTAAAAGAGTGCTCAGCACATAGTAGATACTTAATAAGCATTAACTTTTTATAACTTTTTTTTTTTTTAAGTAGGCTGCAGGCTCAGCATGGAGCTTGAACTCATACGCTCTACCAACTGGGCCAGGAACCCCTATTACTTTTGTTGTTTAGATACGGATCTCAGATAGAAATTGCATTGGACTGCTGGTAAAAGACTGTATAAATAGCTGTGGTTTAAACAAAATATGGGTTTTATTATTATTATTTTATTTTACTTTATTTATTTTTGTTTATTTATTTTGGTGGGGGGAGATGCAGAAAGAGAGGGAGAGACAGAGAGGGGGAGAGAGAGAGAGAGAGAGAGAGAGAGATGGAGAGAGAGAGAGAGAGAGAGAGGGAGAGAGAGAATTTTAAACAGGCTCTGCACTGTCAGCATGGAGTCTGACAGAATGTGGGGCTCGAACTCACAAACCATGAGATCATGACCTGAACCAAAATCAAAAGCCAGATACTTAACTGACTGAGCCACCCAGACACCCTTAGATTATTAATTTTCTATTGCAAAAGAAGTCCAGAGGTATGAAGTCCAAAGCTGGCATGAGGGACCCGTACCAGTTACTCTATCCATCTGCTCTGCTGTCTGTAGTGCATGGCTTCCATCTCTAGGTTGTTCATGGCCTCACACAGCTGCTGAAAATCCAGCCATCACGTGTGTGTGTTCAGGCAGGAAACAGAAGCAAGTGGGGAAGAACAAGAAGAGAGGAGCAATCTCCAGCTGCCTTTCCCCCTCAAGGAGTTTTTCTGTGCACTACCCATCCTCCAGCAACTTCTACTCACGTTTCCTTAGCTAACAGAATGTCACAAGTCCATACAGTTTTAAAGAATGCTGAAAAATGTAGTTACTCCACATAAAATTGGAGTTGTCTTACTCAGGAAAAAGAAGAGAGAAGTACTGGTTGGGTAGGAAAACAGTGGTTGCTTCCTAGTTATATCCACCAAAGGAGGTTGTGCTTATAGACAGACTTGATTGGTTACTTTTATATGTTGAGGATTTGCAAGATGCTAAGTGAAGTGAAAAGTATCTAAAGATACACAAAGGCCACTGATGAAGCTGTAATCAGGTTTAGAACTTAATATGGTACTTTATGAATATGAATACCTTTATGAATTTCTTTGATCACCAATCTGATCTGTTTGGTAAGCTTTAAAAACAATAGCTGAGGAGAATTCTGGATGAACAGCCCTTAGTATGGCATCTCTCACTTTTTCAATAAAGTATCTATGAAGCCATGACAGGGAATCAGGGAGAGGTAAGGGGAAACTTATAACCACTCCCAAAACTAAGTCGAATGGGCAGCGTAAACCAAGAATTTTAGAGGAATCTTTAACATAGATAAATGGAGGTTAAGACAAGCCTTCCCCTCATTTAGATGACGAAACAGAACATATCTGAAAAACATTAAGACACTTCAGACCTCCCCACTATTTATTTGTTGACTCAAAGACCCAACTGACATTCCACTGTGGGGTCCTGTAAGATAATCAAGGTTGACTCTCCTCCTCTTTCTTGTTATCTCTGTGCATCTATTTAATGAATGCAAGTCCCCAGAAGTTAATTAGGCAGTAAGTAGTGGGATGGGATGTGTGTGTGTGCGTGCGCACGCGCATGTGTGTGCACACGTGCATGCGTATGTGTTGGGAAACACTGGGGTGGGGGTTGACAGTAGGACTTACATCGTGAGAGATATAATCCCTAGTGGGGAAGAACTATTTGAGTTGGCACTGAGAGAAAGAGCTCTGTCAGAACCAGTGAGAATTGTAGCTTTTCAAGAATCACGTTTGTTCAGAGTATCAAGTTCAGGGTTTAAATGAACCTACTGGAGTCAGAACTGGGCTGAATGTTATGTACTCCAACCTACCCTTTAGCTGTGGGACTGAGAATGGAGTTTGACCTTCACACAAATAGAAATGGAGCCAGGGGAAATCTACACACATTATCTGTTGTCAAAATACTGAGTTTAAATAGCTTTTATCTTTTAAAAATGATTAAAATTTTTTTTTAATGTTTATTTTTGATAGAGATAGAGCATAAGCAGGGGAGGGACAGATAGAGACAGACAGAGAGAGAGAGACAGACAGACAGACAATATGAAGCAGGCTCCAGGCTCTGAGCTGCCAGCACAGAGCCTGACGCGGGGTCTGAACCCACAGACCACAAGATCATGACCTGGGCCGAAATCGGTCGCCCAACTGACTGAGCCACCCAGGAGCTCCCCTTTTAAAAAATGATTTAAATATGACTGATAGGCAGTATAGCATCAGTACTATGGAGCCAGACTGTCTGAGTTCAAATCCTGACTCCACTATTAATGGCTCTGTGACCTTGGGCTAGTTACCTAACTTTGGTGTCTCAGCATTCACATATATAAAATGAAGTTAATAATTCTTTCTCCATTGTTGTTGTGAGGGTTACATGAGTCAATACATGAGAAATGCTTAGGACAGAACACCGTAAGAACTCCATAATGGTGGCTATATTATGGTGAGGACAATTATGATTAAAGAGAAAACCAATTTAATATAGAAAAGAACTTGTAAATAAATTACAGAAACTAGGGAAAGGAAATAGGCTGAAGATTCAGAGGCCAAAAGATCTTCACAAAGAGCGCACTGAAGGCTCCAAAAGAAATTTTCAGGGAACTGTTTGGTATCCCCCATAGAGTAGAAGAAGAGATAGTCTTTATGAAACAGGACAGAAACCCACAAAGAGATAAAAGAATGAGACAACAAAATTTAAAAGTGCATAGTGAGCCAACTGATAATGTAAAAATCAAACTGAGAGAAGCCTGATAGACCCTTCTCCCTTCAGACTGAGACCTCAAAAGGATGTTTCCACCCCAGGAGCAAGGTTGAACCAGAAGGGAATAGGCCCTTAGTAGGATAGTAACTCAGCTTTAATTATTCAGCCTCTGAAATTGGATTGACATGATCCCAGGTTACTAATGTTTCCAGGCATGTGGCAGAAGTAATATAAATTAACTCTGGAAAAAAGATAAAGCTTTAGCTCACTAGGAAGATATAACAATACTAAATAGGTATGAACCTAATAATATCATAAAATGTTTTGAGTTTAGCAATAATAAAAATGCTATATATTCACAGTTGAGGGATGCAGATAAAGCTGTGCCTGGAGGGAAATGTATATATAAATATATAAAAATAATAGATACTAAATATATAATATGTAAATATAATATATTTACATAAATGTATTATCTGTTACATAATATATACATTTAATGTGAAATTAATTAATTATATAAAATAATATGCAATCATATTTGTCTATATATAAACAAGAATAATATGGAAGAAATTAATTAGCAGTTTATCACAAGACTATAGCAATTAAGACGGTGGTATTGACTCAAAGATGGACGAATGTATCAATAGATTAGAATAGTAAAACAGATATATGGACTCTTGATTATGTCAAAGGTGACATGGTAGAGCAATGGATAAAGGAGCCTTTTCAGCGAATGTACTGGGATATTTGAATACCCATTTGGAAAAAGATAAATATTAATTTTTGCCTTGCACATAAGCAAAAATAAAATTCAGGTAAACTATAATTTTTTTAATGTTTATTTATTTTGAAAGATAGAGCGAGTGGGCAGGGGAGGGGCAGAGAGTGAGAGAGAGAATCCCAAGCAGGATCCACACTGTCAGCCTGACACAGGGCTCAATCCCACAAAAAGTGAGATCATGACCTGAACCGAGATCAAGAGTTGGACACTTAGCCAACTGAGCCACCCGGGTGCCCTTGGGTAAACTTTTCTTTTAAAGGAAGGCAATAAAGTTCCTAGAGAATAGTATAAAAGAATATCTTCATGATGTCAGGATGAGGAATGACTTCTTAAACAACATAAAGAAACATTAACTGTAAGGAAAAGATTTACACATTTGTTTGTATATATATATATATATATATATATATATATATATATATATATACACATATTAAAATAAAAAGTTCTGTTAATGAAAAGTAACATTAAGAAAATAAAAATAAAGCCATAGAAGGGGAATATATACAATACATATGACTAATGAAGGGCTTATATATATGTAATAGAATAATATATCTAAATATATTCATATATAAAGATCACACATAAAAATCCATGTATAAAGATCTAGGGATCTTAGGGTATGTATATCTTCAGTTTGGTAGATAATGATAAACATTTCCAAATGGGTTTTCCAAAATGGTCACCAAATTGTATTTTAAAGTACAATAGCCAGAGCAAAAGTTGCTATTAACAGGAATACATTGCAAAAGCCAAACTTGGTTAAAAATCCTGACTTGTGTATGAATGCTCATAACAGATACAGAAATTTTACCAAATGATTCTATGCTTCATTCAAAAGAATAGATTTAAAAATGGTCAATAAGATTTTCACAGTGATAGTGGAAGAACTTTCATTGTTAGCGTTTTAAACATATTTTAAAACTATAATTTTTTTAAAAAAAAGTATGATGCTGTTGTAGAAATAGGCAAGCAGATTAGTAGAACAAAATAGCCTGTATATGTGTGTGTATGTTTT
Organism: Felis catus; assembly: GCF_018350175.1. Taxonomy (NCBI): domain Eukaryota; kingdom Metazoa; phylum Chordata; class Mammalia; order Carnivora; family Felidae; genus Felis; species Felis catus. The sequence continues at coordinate 90,876,956 of NC_058370.1, forward strand.
TATATCTAATAAGTGTGACACTTAAATCAGTGGGGAAAAGTATTGACTAATATATAGAGCTAGAATAAGTATTAATGCTATAGAACTGAAATGGACAAAATTTTTCTGTAAGGGGCCAGATAATAAATATTTTAGGCTTTGTGAACTATATCATCTCTGTCACAACTACTTAACTGCCATTGTAGTGTGAAAGCAGGCATGGACAATACAGAAGCAAATGAGTGTGCCTGTGTCCCAAAAAAACTTATTTACACATATAGGCAGCTGGGGGCACCTGGGTGGCTCAGTTGGTTAAGCATCTGACTCTTGGTTTTGGCTCATTTACACATATAGGCAGCTGGGGGCGCCTGGGTGGCTCAGTTGGTTAAGCATCTGACTCTTGGTTTTGGCTCAGGTCATGACCCCACGGTTCATGAGATTGAGCCCTGTGTCAGGCTCTGCACTGACAGCATGGAGCCTGCTTGGGATTCTCTTTTTCCCTCTCTCTCTCTGCCTCTCCATTGCTCATTTTCTCTCTTTCTTTCTCTCTCACTCAAAATAAATAAATAAACTTAAAAAAAAAAAAAAAAGCAGCTGCCTGGAATTAGCCTGAGGGCTGTAATTTGTTGACCTATGTCGTCAAATACAAACTTAAATAAAACCACAAACACACTAGAAGAAAATTAAATGGATAATTTCATTATCTTGGGATGAAGAAGACTATCATAAGACAAAAACAAAACCCAAAAAACAAAAAAATATTGATTACTCACTTAAAAACTAAAAATTTAACACATTAAAAAAAATTAACAAATAACAAATGAAAAACTGGAAAAATAATTGTATACAGACAGAACTTTTATGAATCAATAAGAAAAAGGTCCACCAGGGGTTCCTGGGTGGCTCAGTCAGTTGAGCATCTGACTTTGGCTCAGGTCATGACCTCATGGTTTGTGGGTTCCAACCCCACACTGGGCTCTGTATTGTCGGTGAGGAGCCTGCTTCAGATCCTCTGTCCCTCACTCTCTCTGCCCCTTCCCCACTCATAGATTCTCTCTTTCTAAAATATTTTTAAAAAAAGGTAAATAAAAGGAAAAATTTCTGCTAATTGGGTAGAAAACTGAACATAAGCATTTTACAAAAGAAAAATATAATTGACTTCAAATTCATTCTAACACTTTGAGACAATAGAACACAGAAAATTGTATGAAACATTTGAAATTAATACGCTAACAAATATGGCAGCTTGTTTTTATTTAACTGTCACCTGATAGTAGAATTAAGTTGACCAAGAGAAGTTACTAAAAAGAGATTTTACTTGACATGATTAATTAACATGGGTTAGGGTGGGGGTTAGGGTTAAGACGTGAAGCAAAGAAACAGAAATAGTGCTTTGGGCTGAGAATTTAAACACTGCATAAAGAAACTTTTTTTTTTTAATGTTTATTTTGAGAGAGAGAGAAAGTGAGAGAGCAGGGGATAGGCAGAGAAAGAGGGAGAGGAGAATCCCAAACAGGCTCTATGCTGTCAGCGCAGAGCCGGATGTGGGGCTTGAAACCACGAACTGTGAGATAATGTCCTGAGCTGAAATCAAGAGTCGGATGCTTAGCTCACTTAGCTGGCTAAGCCATCCAAGCTCCCCTAAGGAGACATTTTCTATGAAGATTCTGACTCATAGCAAATGGAAATTTCCTGAAAGAACTCATCTTTGTCCCTGGCTGCCTGGGACAGGCTTCTTCAGAGCTGTTCCTCCACTGAACAATCACAAAGAAGTGCCTTGTGATGAGGTGCAGGTTTCAGGGATCCAGGTCATAATCTCCAATCTAGAATGTGAGGGTAAGACTATGAAGATTTGCTTTGGGGAGAAGTTGCTAAAGAAGTAACAGTGGAAATCTGATTGTTTTTAATTGCAATCGATCTGCTTTATGTTAATGGCATGCTCCAGTCTCTAGGAAGAGCCAGAGGACGTCCCCTCTCTGCCAAATGTCTTCACACATACACTGGGCAGGGAAAAGGAAGACCAGGAGGAAGAGGAAGAAAAGAGAGACTTTGTTATGAGTCAAAGCCAAGGAAACAATTGGGCCATGGTGGTAAAACCAATCAAGGATTAAAAGCTTTTCTGCATTAGTTCTTTTTTCCTGTTGATATTTCTTTAGATTCTTTCTTTTGAGACCTCCTGGCTCTTGGCCCTCTTCCTCTAGAGCAGCTGGATTAACGAAAAACTCTCTGCCCTGGAGTGAGCTTTGGTTGGCTCTGCTCTAGAATTTAGAGAAAAAGAGTCCCACCTGGGCCAGGATTAAGTTTGAGCCTGGAGTTAGTCTGGGCTTTGGGCTAAGGTGTCCAAAAGATTCATGTGTGGCCTGACTGAGCTCACAAAGTTTAGAAATCCAAATGGGGATTTAGGGCCACAGGTCTCTTGTGAACTATATGTTTCCTTATTTTGTCAGGAATTTATGGGAGGGATGAGCAGCTGACCATAAATTTGGAGATTTGGTATTATAGGAATTTCTCACTTTCTGCTGGGAAAGATTTATACTATATGACCATAATAGTTTGCTGACAGTTGTCTTTGTCATTGTTGCCAAAAACAGATGTAGAGAATTATTTGAGAGAAAGGATCAAGAAAATGGATCCTCTTGAAGAAATATAAGGGAAGAGGGGCTCCTGGGTGGCTCAGCTGGTAAAGCATCTGACTTTTGATCTCAGGGTCATGAGTTCAAGCCCTACACTGGGCGTGGGGCCTACTTAAAAAAAAAAAAAAAGGCATGTTAAAGAAGGAAATCAATCCTTACTGACAATGCTTGGCAGTCATATTGACTTTAAAAACACGCAAGTGAGTCTAGATAGTAGAAAAATACCAAAAACCTAGAGGAAAATACTAGATGCATGGGAAAATAATGCTCTCATGCATGACTTTCTTTGGGAAGCTGGTGAACATGGTGTATGTGAGGGAAAACAGCACTGGGAGCACAGAGATGCTGATGACCACAGGCAACTGAAGGATCAACTGGAGAGAGAAAAACTAATTTGCTCTGGTGAAGGAAGGGAGTATAGAAAAGAAAGGGACATCCAAGTAGTTCCTGTAATGATCCCGTCTGTCTCCTGAATAATCCATGTCTCCTTCCATGCAGCAATTCTCCCAATATCATATGAGCACGCCATAGCATATCTCTCATCTTAAAAACAAACAATAGCAAAATCCTCTTCACTCTTTATCACACTGGTATATTCTGTTTCTTCAAAGCACTTACTACTTAAAGTTCTTATGTATATCGTTGTTTATTTATTATTTGCTTCCCTGCCCTAGGAAATAATTTCTATGAGGAGAGGGATCTTGTCTTTCTTGTTCAGTGCTATTTTGTCAGGGTCCTAGAATAGTTTTTGGCACATAGTTGGGGCTCAATAAATATCTCATGACTGAATTTAAGAAGTTGAGTGGTATGAAGATATGGGATATAATTACCCAAATAAAAATAGATTTCTTTCAAAGGTAATTCTAAGTTCTGGGGACAGAAAGAAGGGGCTGAACTATAACCCTAAAAATAATGGGAAAAGCAATTCCATTATCTACTTGGTTATAGACCAAGGATGACAGACACATGGCATACCTGTTGCTACTTAACATTCTGCTTTCAGGATAGACATTACTAGTCTATTACATTTCTTCTATCTACAGAGAGTATTTACTGCCTCTCTGAATATTGAATCCATAGTACAAATGGAAGATGAAATTTTGTATAGAAAGACAGGTTTGGGGGAAGATCTTATCAATATGAAAGGCCAAACTTCCTTTTTAAAAAACAGCAACAACAACAACAACAACAACACATTGTACTTAACATTTTAACCATTTTCTAGGTATGCAGTTCAATAGTGTGAAGTATATTCATTCACATTGTGCAACAGCATATCTCCAGAACTTTGTCATTTTGCAAAACTGAAACTCTATACCCATGAAACAATAGCTTCCCGTTTTCTTCTCAGCCCCCAGCAATCACGACTCAACTTTCTGTTTCTATGAATATGACTATGTTAGCTACCTCACAGAAGTGGAATCATCAAGTATCTTTATGGGTATAAGGTGAGGTCTCATGGTGGTGTTAATTTGCATCTCTTTAATGATTAATGGTGTTGAGCATCTTTTCATATGGTTGTTGGACATTGGCATATCATCTTTGGAGAAATGTGTATTAAGGTCCTTTGCCCATTTTTAAAAATTGGGTCATTGTTCTCTGCTGTTGTTGAATTATAGTTTGTATTTGTTTGATTTATTTATTTATTTATTTATTTATTTATTTTTAATGTTTATTTATTTTTGAGAGAGAGCACAAGCACAAGTGAGGGAAAGGTAGAGAGAGAATAAACCATAGAATTTGAAGCAGGCTCCAGGCTCTTAGCTGCCAGCACAGAGCCCAGTGTGGGGCTCCAACCCATGAACTGTGAGATCATGACCTGAGCTGAAGTCAGATGCTTAACTGACCGAGCCACCCAAGCACCCCTGAATTGTAGTTCTTTATACATTGTGAATGTTAACTCCTTATTAGATATATGACTTGCAAATATTTTCTCCCATTCCAGAGATTGCCTTTTCACTCTGTTGATTTTGTCTTTTAATGTACAGAGGCTTTTAAATTTGATAGAGTTACATTTGTCTATTTTTAAAAATATTTATTTTTGAGAGACAGTGTGGGCTGGGGAGGGACAGAGAAGGATGGAGACTGAATCTGAAGCAGGCTCCAGGTTCTGAGCTGTCAGCACAGAGTCCAACATGGGGCTCAAACTCATGAGCTGTGAGATCATGAACTGAGCCAAAGTTGGAAGCTTAAACTACTGAGCCACCCAGGCCTCCCTACCTTTGTCTATTTTTGTTTCTGTTGCCCATGTTTCTGGTGTCATATCCAAGAAGTCCAGGCCAAATCTTATGTCATGAAGATTTCCCCCTATGTTTTCTTCTAGGAGTTTTACAGTTTTAAGTCTTATGCTTAGATATCTAATCTATTTTGAGTTAATTTTTGTATATGGTGTAAGGATCCAACTTTATACTTTTGCATGTGGATTTCCAGTTTTCCCAGCACCATTTGTGGAAGGGACTATTCCTGAAAGGCCAAGCTCCTTCTATAAGTAATGTTGCCTTACCATCAACTCTAGAGTGTGAATAAGGAAAAGAAAGAAGAGTTGCATGACTTTTCTTTTTTCTTTTCTAAACAAGCCAAACAACACCACAATTTAATTACCCCACATACACTGATCAAGGGGACCAATTGGAGAGCTCAGTATTTAGCCAAGGACAGATACCAAAACCAAAAGAAGAAAACCTGCTTGATGACATCCAAAAGCACAGGACAGAGGTGTTCTCCACTGACCATGACTGGCAGCTGTAAGTCCATCTTCTTGGAGAGCAGCTGGCTCCAGAGAAATACCTGGATAGAGTAGTGGGAATGAAGGGAAAGCATGGGTGAGACTAAGAATGGGACATCTCTTACCCAGTTTCTGAATATTTTTATTTGGGTAAGGAGACAAAAGGGGGAGAGAAAGCAGCTGGGATGTTGTCTTTTTATTAAAGTGTGTGTGAAACCAACACTTGAACTGTAGATCTAGTGCTTCCTACAATAAGCAAGAAGAGCCAGCAAGTATTTATAAAGCCTACAAGGGCCTGCTGGGGATAAATGTCAAGAAGCAGAGAGTCTTTCCCTTGGTTTTACCTCCTGTCCCCACTACACACCTAAAACACTACACTATATTATGCAACTGGCACGTGAGTTACCTCCAGAACATGAGAACACTGCTCATGGCCAGTGGGGGAACTCTTTGGCTAAGAGACAGACTTCTGCCCAATAGAAGTAATCTGAAGGAACTTTGCAGAAATATTGTCAATATAGTTGACATGTCAAGCAAACAAACAGATAAGCAAAACCTCAGAGAGAAGGAGCACACTCTACTTGCTTAGGTTCCCTGCTGTTGTCCCTGCTCTTGACTTCACAAGACACTGATGGGGCCCTGAGATGACTTGTCCAGAGAAGCTAGGCCAAAAGGCTTGTTTAGACCTTCCTAGACACTGCCTTATCCTCCAGTGGGCCTTTCTGTGGGTGAATCATCTGAGGCAGGACCACATGAGACCAAGAGAATGGTTTGTATGTCTCCTCTGGGAGTGGCACTGGATATACAAAGGAGATGAAGGACGGAAGTAGGGTGAGTATCAAGAGGGACCTATTTGCTCAGGGGAATCTGTGTGGGAGATGAGTCACTCCTTGGATGTGCAACAGACTGGAAGAACACCTTCCAGGTGTGTCTTCTGGCCTGGATAATTTCCCCACTTGTCCTCCAGCCTCACCTGCTGGGCCTTCCTCTCCCCTTCTCATTCCTCTGTGCCCTTTAGTACTTCAGGTGTCCTTATTGTTCAAGAAGCCATCACCTGTCCTCAATTCTTTCTCCATCTATCACATCATCTTTTTTCCACACCCAAACTACTTGGGCCACATTGTTCACACTAGCCATCTCTCTCTCTCTTTCTCTGTCTGTCTGTCTGTCTCTCTCTCTCTTTTAAGTTTATATGTTTAGAGAAAGAGAGAGAGAGCGTGCATGTGCATGTGTGAGCAGGGGAGGGGTGGAGGGAGAGGAGGAGAATCCCAAGCAGGCTGTGCACTGTCAGTGAGGAGCTCAAACCCATGTGGGACTCGAACCCACAAACTGTGAGATCATGATCTGAGCCAAAATCAAGAGTCAGACACTTAACTGACTGAACCACCCAGGTGCCCCTGGCCACCTCTGTTTGGCATCTAGATTTCCAGGCAGTTTATAGACATCACTGCCTTTCATCCTCTCCACAACTCAACAAAAATTAATGAATTAGCTATTATTTACCTCATGTTAGGAAGCTCAGAGACACCAAGTAGCTTTATCATAGTCCAAACTAGTAACTGATAAGAGTTGGGATTCAAACCTAGTAGTGTCTGCTCTTAACTTGTATTCTTGTATTCTAGCATTTTCCAAAGTGTGTCATTTAGAAGACAAACATTCAGTGGGATTTAAATAGAAACACTGTAAAGGAATTTGAAAAATGTATAACTTTGAAAATAAACATTATGTGTTTTGTCCTGATATTTTGAAAAAAATCTGCCTCTAAAAATGATGTGTCATATCTTGCACAACCAGTATTTCCTGATGGGGGTGCTGTTGGTCTTTAGTCAGAGGATGTACAGTGTAGCAGGTTAGTATTTCTGGTCCCCACCAGGTAAATGCCAGTGAGGTCCTCAATCAATGTGCAACTAAGAGTGTCCCCCTATGTCCAGATGTCCCTTGAGGATATAGATGCTACTGCCTCCAGTAGTGGATAACTAATCCTAGATCATAATTACCATGAAGTCAGGGACTGTGTCTCTCTTACTCATTCCTGCATCCTCAACATCTGGCTCTTAGCAGGCCTTTAGTAGGTGTCAGGGTCATTTAATGCACAAATGTGTAACAACAGATGGGCAGCATTCAACCACCATGATGGATGTTATCTAATCTGATCTCACTGAGCATATTGTCTATATAATCTTCATCAAGCCTCTGATAGCATTCAATATTTATTATGTATTAGATAAATGAATAAAATCTTTGTCATTTCTTACAGCATTTAAGTCATCTATTTTATTCCAAGCATGAAGTTTTCTATTACGTGAACTCTTGTTGCTGCCCCATCTATACACCGCAGTTACAATAGTGTTTGATTTTTACCTGTTTGGGTCAGGCCACCTTATACAGTTCTGCCTACTGACAGTGGCCAATCACCAAAAGTGTCTAGTCTCTTGCACCCTCATGATCCCCTTTCATGAACAGTTCTGGAACCTCACTGCTCTCTTGGTCTTCTTTTTATTCCTAATGTTTGTGCTTCCCCTGCTTGCTTCCTCAGATAGTCCCCCTTCTCATGTTGCACTCTTCCTTCAGGGAAGCTCTTCTTCTCAAATCCAAACATACATATGAACAGAAACACAGGTATGGATTAACTGTGGCCGCTAATGTGCCCATTGTGTCTTCAGTGGTTCATTTTCAATTTTGAAGGAAGATACCAACCAACCCCTGACTAGAGTTTCCAGTCATTTCTTTGCCTCCCAAGATTCTGTTCTTTTGATCTTTGCATTTTTTCACTCTCTCATTGGCTTCAATGTCTCTGGCAGAAACAGGAATAGGCATTTCTGGAAGAACAGGGGTTGGTGGTGGGGAGGTGTGCAGTACTAGCCCTAGAACTAGCCCATGGGGAGGAACAGGCTTTGGGAGAACCGATCCAGCCAGAGAGGCTATAGCAGAGCAGCAGACTGCCAGGCAAACTAGACTTTCAGCCTTGATCCAGTCAGACTCTGTGCCAAAAGGGAGTCTGATAGAATGTGAGACATTGTGATGAAGGAACTGGGTTGAAGGAACGTGGAAACACAGGCACAAAGCCAGCCATAGAGGCTCTCTGGAGTAGTAAGCCCTATCTGCACAATTAGAGTGATCTGGGAAAGCTTTCAGAAGGAGCTGGGACTGGATTTGGGGCTTGAGGAAAGGGTAGGATTTGTAGAGTTAAAAAGGAGTATGATAAGCCACTTCCTGTGACGTGTGAGGTGAGGTCACTTATCACTCACTGACTTGCACCTTAGCAGGGCATTTCCATGTTTTCATTGGCTGAACTCACCTGTGGGCTAATGGGCCTGACGCCAGGCCAGGATGCTGATTCACAAATGCACCTGAGGTGACTTCTGGAGGGGTGTCACCTTGTACCTGATTTACACTTTACCGGGTATACAATAGTTTCTATTTGTTCTAACCAAATTGACCAAATCCAGTTCAGCAAGGGAGATGAAGCACAAAGCTTCTCTTTAAAAATGGTTGAAAACACACGTGTGCATATAGTGTTTACAAAGTTTAAGTACATTATGTTTTAAATGAAGAGAGATTATGTCTGCATTTCATGGCGGAGTATTAAAAATAAGAGGGGGATTTATTAGTCTGGATCCATGAAAGCTCTTTCCCACAGGAAGCCTGAGATGAGAGGTCACAAACTCAAGGAAGATTACATAAATAATGAAAGAAGACAACTGTGGTGCAATAAGAAATGTGGGAAGTTTGGAGAGCACACACCCCATTTGGAGGACAGCTGCTATTTTCTTTTCTGGTCTGTGTCTGTGCAAGGAGTGCCCACTGTGGTTGGATTTTCTAATTTTTTTTTTTAGAGAAGCCAGAAATGCTGAATTTTTGTAAGAAATACCTTAGTCTGAGGAACATTGTACGGTGTGTCTCCTGCCATGGATCACCAATTTTCAGTCTCTGCCCTAGAGGCCACCTACTTACAAAAGTCACTCATTACTGTCCTCATTTGTCCTGCAAGGAAGAGTAGGCACCAGCAGGAAAAAGTCCAGTCCCTAGTCTGACATGAAAGACCCCTGCCTATTTCTCCAGGCTTATCCTTCCCTGTGCTCCCCCTCAGAGTTTATGCTTCAGCCCTGCTGAGCTAACTGTAACTGTCTAATGTGCAAGGAACAGAGAGCCAACTTTAGCCTTAATCTAAGTCCTTGGGAAAATGGAGTTTCACTGGACAGCTGAGCTGAGACTGTGTGGAAATTCTAAAATATGTTGACAACATTTTTCTGTATTCCTTCCATTAGGTAGAGGGTTTGAAAACTGGTTGGGCTTTTGTGACAAGTTCAACCAAGAGTGTATGTGGGAGTAACACTGTAGGACTTCTGAGGCTAGGTCATAAAAGGTGACTCAGCTTCTGGAAATCTCCCTCTTGACTTCTTCAGCTGCCATCTAAACAGTCTGCCCTGGAGCTGCCATGATGTGGGGAAGTCCAAACTAGCTCATGGGGAGAGACAACATGGAGATGTTCTGAGATAAGTGCCGAGCCAGCCCTTGGGTGCTCCAGCTCCCTATTGTTCAACCTCTTAGTGACCTGACTACAACCGCCAGAGAGACTTGGAGCCAGAACCACCCAGCTGAGCACTTCCCAAATTCCGGACTCATGAAAACTCAAATGATGATGATTATAATAAGCCACTAGGTTTTGGGGGATGATTTGTTATGCAGAACAGACTTGAAATAGAACTCAAATTTTGGGCAGGAACAGGAGCAGCTTTAGTGTGCAGTTCCTAGTCTAGTGTGGTGTTTTGCTTTTCTGAACTCGACTCTGTTCACTTACTAGCCAAATGCGTGCTATTCTTCCTTTTTAAATTCCAGAGGAAGCCAGGGTGATTGGCTGATTTAACTAATATCACCTATAGTGAATACCTCATAGCACATTCCAGCCAGCCTGAGTCTTTGGGTCTGATGCATACATACCCAATCTTGTTGAAAACCAACTATCACAGCTGGCCACATTAGGGGTTTGTGGGTATAGCACTTTCAGTCTGAAGAGGAAGTTAGAGTGGCAGGTGTCCAGTGGACCTGTGTGGCACCTGTGACTTACTATCTTACGGTACTGTGCTTCATGCTTTAAAATTACTGCACTCCCATCTTCTGAGTCTCAGTCTAGCATTACCTTCCCTATGAAGCTTGGCCATTCTTCTTGGAGATTTCCCCTGTGTCTTTGAATTCCTGCCCCACTTGGAGGAACTCACAGCTTCCCTATCCATCTCTCTCAGGAGGCTAATTGCTTCTGGAAGGCTGGGTCTGGAGCGTGTTCATCTCAGTATCCCCTGTGCTGGGCTCTGCTGCTGGCTCATAGCAAGGGCTGGTTGAATCATTGTTCAATGAATAGATGCATTTAGTTAATTGAGGGAGAAAGAAGTCACAGTATTAGTTATCCTTGAACTTGGAGTGTTTTTGATGTCTGGGTTGAGAGGCCAGGTTCTGTGCCAGTGCCCCTCATAGCTTTTTGACACTGGCTCATTGATTATGTTTTTCTGTTACCTGTGGAAGGAATAGGTTGTATCCTAAGTGTGTGGTCTGGAACTTGAAGCACATTTTCCATCACAGAAATTATGTTGCAAGTTAGTGATTTTCAAGTTAAAAATAACACTAACAAGTCATGAAGCTCTCCTCAAAAGAAATTGTTCCTCATTTACTCTCTTGCTCACCCTACCCTCTTCTCCTGCCTTACCCCCCACACCTAGCAGATCCTCAAGGGCCCCTAGAAGCTCAGATTTGAAGTCATAGGTGAGCATTGGGCCCTTGTCCACCCTAGGAAGCCCAGTGAGCACCCAAAATAAAGGGCTCCTGTCATTGTAAACTGCCCAAAACTTGTCGGCCTAAGAAGTGCCTCTCAAGTCCTACCCTACACGCATGGTGGGAACACGGCCAGAGGCAGCACAAGGGATCTTCAGGAATGAATTTCCATTTCTTCAGTGCTTCCTTTAGATGCATTCTTTTGTTTAATTCTCACAACAGCTCTAGAAATTAGTGCTACCTTTCACTGCCATTCTATAGATGAGGAAACTGAGCTCAGAGAGGCTATGGGATGTGCTGGGGTCTCACAGGCTGTAAATGGCAAAACCAGGACTCAAAACTCACACTGTGAGGCCACACCACACTCTGAGGCCGAGGTAATTCAGGGTGGCTGGGTGGGCGTGGGTTGCTCGTTTATAGCCATCTTATCACAGGGCTGGGCAGGTGGGGGAAAGGAAGGTGGCCCAAGAGGGCCAGTGTGGTTCCAGTATCTCTGTGGGTAGCACGTGGTGCTGAACGCTTGAGTGGAACACCCAAGGCACCAAGGCATGATAATGCTTTAAATGCACTTACCCTTTCTGAGCTATACTTTCTTCATCTATAAAATAAGGAAAATGATAAAAATTTACCCTAGAGGATGTTGGAGATGAAAAATAATGCATGTAGGGGGTGCCTGGGTGGCTTAGTTGGTTAAGTGTCTGATTTTGGCTCAGTCTCTTGGGTTGAAGCCCTTTCTCTCCCTCTCCTTTTCTCTCTGCTCCTCCCTAACTTGCTCTCTCTTTCTTAAATAAATAATAAAAATTTAAAAATGCATGTAAAATGCTTGTGGCATTGATTTATGTGGCTTTGTTCCCAATCTGCCAAACCATCCCACCCAGCCTGGGAGTGTTCTCCTCTGGATTGTCATGTGTTCATGGGGTCAGGACATCCAGGTCCAGGGCAGATGGTGGGTACCTGAGAAGTCGCATTTATCATTGGCCCCATGTAAATGACTGTGGATAAGGCATTGCTGAGAAGTTGTGGGGGAAAGACCATCCAACATCTACTCTAGTGAGGGATGGCCAAGTGGTCAGATGTTTCTCAGGCAGGTCTGTAGTGTGGAGTGAAGCATGTTACCATGGAAGTCAAAACTCTTGGGTCCAAATCTTTTAAATTATTCATCAGTGTCCTCATCTGTTAGAAGCAGATGATGATGGTGGTGGTGTTGATAGTGGTGAGGACTATGCCAATACTCATCTCCTTGGCTTGATGGAAGATTAAATGAATTGATGCAGTAAAAAAAAGAGCACACTGGAACCACACCCACATGTTAGATGTTACTATCATGCTTTTCCCCTTCGCTCTTTGTGTAGCTAGTGATAGAAGCCACAGGCCCTCCCACAAGAGTGCCCCTCACCCTTTTCTTTCTGTTTCTTAGCCATCGGATTTTCTACATCCCAGACCTGCTGAAGCACAAAGGCTGGGAAGGGGGCCAGCAGTGAGACACCATATTAAAGATAACATTATTTTAAATGTCTCTGGGCCACTTTAAAAAGAACTTTGGGTCATATATCTAATTCCCTTCTAAATTCTAAAACAGAAAGTACTTTCTTTTTTTTTTTAATATATGAAATTTATTTTCAAATTGGTTTCCATACAACACTCAGTGCACATCCCAAAAGATGCCCTCTTCAGTACCCATCACCCACCCTCCACTCCCTCCCACCCCCCATCAACCCTCAGTTTAAAGTACTTTCTTTTTTTTTTTAATTTTTTTTTTCAACATTTTTTATTTATTTTTGGGACAGAGAGAGACAGAGCATGAACGGGGGAGGGGCAGAGAGAAAGGGAGACACAGAATAGGAAACAGGCTCCAGGCTCTGAGCCATCAGCCCAGAGCCCGACGCGGGGCTCGAACTCACGGACCGCGAGATCGTGACCTGGCTGAAGTCGGACGCTTAACCGACTGCGCCACCCAGGCGCCCCAAAAGTACTTTCTTATAGTTGCCATTTATCATATCTGTTAGTGCAGAGTACTGCTCACCCATTCACTTGCCGTTCATTCCAGTGTTACCATTCAGCTCTTTGAAGTATTGATTTGTCACCTACCAGTTTATAGCGGTCCTTTGTGCATTAGGAAAGAACGGATCTGATTTTATTTTCGTATTGTTTTTAAAGTAAGTTTTTTGATGACATTTGGAAGCTTATACTTTAAAGAATTTGAGTGAGGTGGGAGGAATTTTCTCTAGCACTTTAAAGGTGTCTGGAGTCCCTGTGATCTTCTCCCATACTAGTGCCAAGAGAAGGGAAGGGTTTCCAGCATTTTTCTGTTCTCACCATGTTTTAGACTCTGGGTGCGCCTGGGTGGCTCAGTGGGTTAAGCGTCTGACTCTTGATTTCAGCTCAGGTCATGATCTCATAGTTGTGTGATGGAGCCCATGTGGGGCTCTGTGCTGACAACTCAGAGCCTGCTTGGGATTCTCTCTCTCTCTCCTGCTCTTCTCTCCATTCACACTCTCTCTCAAAATAAATAAATAAACTTATAAAAAATAGTCTCTAAGTGTAAAGGAATTATATCCCAGTTCCTGGAAGGTTTGCAGGATAGAGGCATGACCCCAGTGATGCTCTTTGACTCATTTTAGGGTAATGACAGAAGTCCAGAAGTCATTTGGATATTCAAGGGAGAAGAATGTGGTTTGCTCAAATACTCCTGGCCGGGTTTGGCTTCAGTCCTGGACAAAATTCTAGACTAGATTATTTAAAATAAATAGTAGTAGTAGTAGTAGTCGTGGTAGTAGTAAAGTTTGGGAGACTGGGAAAGCAACAATCACTGACATTCAGCCTGAGATTTTTAAAAATAAAATATGTCAGCCTGACCTTTCTAGTTCCTTAATATTGTATCTATAATAAAATATCTATTAAGGAAATAGACACAAGGCCTAAGCATAATAAAGACTTAATCCATATCTGTTGACTGAACAAATGGAAGCTTTTGCAAGGCTTTTGATAAGGTCTTTCTGACCTCGTTGATAAAGTGGTGGCATAATGCAGACTGGACGTAAGGGCTATCGGCTGGGTTAGAATAACGCAGAAAATGCTATTCAAGCCAGCCTGGAGGCAGAGTTCTAATCTAGGCCATCACCCCCCCTTGAAAGCTCTCCAGGACATGGATGCAACATAGAGAACAAGCTCTTTGACCCACACCAGGCAGGGCAACAAATGTGCTGAGGGATGGAATCCAGAGCAACAGACCATACTTAGCAATTTTTAAAACCTTCTTTGCCACCACCCCATCCTTGAATATAAGCAATGCCTGCTCACTGTAGGCAATCTGAAAAATATAGGAAAGACTAAGGAAGAATGAAAAAAAGATTCATGATCTGCCTTCACCTAAATATAACCACTGCTAACATGTTACTGTATTTCTTCGCAGTGCTTGTTTAATGCATACAGATTTTAATCTGGATGAGTTCATTTTATACCCCCTTTTTACTTAAACTAAACTCTTTTAAGGTAGAGTTTGTAATAATATGTATATTCATTCCAACATATATATATGTGTTGGCTCTGCATGTGTTCATAATGGAAACAAATAATAGCAGCAAATATTAATATACTATTTTGCTAAGGCCCAGGTACTGTTCCAAGGGCTTTATATTTATGAACCTTTTTAATCCTTGCAATAATTCTATGAGGTGTTCTTATTACCCCCATTTTACAGATGAAGAAACTGAGGTACAGAGAGTTTGAGTAAGTTGGCTCAAATCACCCAAATACTAGGTAGTGGAGGTAGGAATTTCTCTCTCTCCTGAAGTCTGTTTTGGTAGATTACACTTATTAAATGGTATTGGGATAATTGAATCACCAATCTAGAAAAAAAAATGAGATTGACTTTAACTTCACACTTTACCTTAGTATAAGTTCCAGATGAGTCTGGGGTGCCTGGCTGGCTCAGTGGGTAGAACACATGACTCTTAATATCAGGGTCCTGAGTTCAAACCCCATGTTGAGCATGGAGCCTACTTTAAATAAATTAATTAATTAAAAATTCCAGATGAGTCAAAGACTTAAATATAAAAAATAAAATTGTAAATATTCAAAAACAGTGGTTCTCAGTGCTGGCTGAGTTTTAGCATCACCTGGGGAATTTATTTAAGAATTACTAGTGTTTGGGCTTCACTCTAACTTTACCTCTCTGGAGGTAAAACTTAGACACAGCATTTTTTTTTTAATGTTTATTTATTTTTGAGAGAGAGAGAGAGAGAAAGAGAGTGACTGGGGGATGGGAAGAGAGAGAGAGAGAGAGAGAGACAGGCAGAGAGAATCCTAAGCAGGTTCCACGCTGTGTACACAGAGCCTGACACCAGGCTGGAACCCACAAACTGCCAGATCATGACCTGAGCGGAAATCAAAAGTCTGATGTTTAACCAACTGAACCATCCAGGTGTCCCTAGACACGGTGTTTTGAAAGCTCCCCTGGTGGTTGGAATGCAGCCAGGGTTGAGAAGGTATGACTAAATGTATAAATTAAAAAAAAAATAGGGGTGCCTAGGTGGCTCAGTTGGTTAAGCATCTAACTTCAGCTCAGGTCATGATCCCATAGCTCATGAGTTCGAGCCCCGCGTCGGGCTCTGTGCTGACTGCTCAGAGCCTGGAGCCTGCTTCAGATTCTGTGTCTCCCTCTCTCCCTGCCCCTCCCCAACTCCTGCTCTGTCTCTCTCTCTCAAAAATAAATAAACATTAAAAAAAAATTTTAAAAATCTGGGAAAAAAGAGAAACTAGAAAATTCTGAAAGAAAAATCTGATAAATTCAATAGTGGGGTGTTATTGTTTAATAGGTATGGTGTTTCAGTTTGAGAAGATGTAAAGTTCTGGAGATAGACGGTTGCACAACAATGTGAATGAGCTTAATACCATTGAACTGTACACTTTAAAATGGTTAAAATAACAAAATTTATGTTATATATATTTTACCACAATATAAAAATTGCATTACAGAAAACATTATGGGCACAATCAAAATATAAACCACAGATTGATAAGAATAAGGTAACCTATCATAAAAAGGGGTTTATATGTAAGGAGTTTCTGCAAATCAATAAGAAAAAGAGCAAACCACTGTAAAAATGGGTAAAAGATATGAACAGTTTACAAGAAAGAAAATATAAGTGACTTTTTTTTTTTAATTTTTTTTTTTTCAACGTTTATTTATTTTTGGGACAGAGAGAGACAGAGCATGAACGGGGGAGGGGCAGAGAGAGAGGGAGACACAGAATCGGAAACAGGCTCCAGGCTCCGAGCCATCAGCCCAGAGCCTGACGCGGGGCTCGAACTCACGGACCGCGAGATCGTTACCTGGCTGAAGTCGGACGCTTAACCGACTGCGCCACCCAGGCGCCCCTATAAGTGACTCTTAAACACATGAAAAAAGACCATTCTTACTAATTGTAAGAGAAAATAAAATTAAAACTACACTAAAATATCATTATCACTCAGATTGTAGAAGACAAAAAAATAAAGTTGGATAACTCAGTTGTTGGTAAGGGTCTTAGGAAAAAGTCACTCTTATTCCTTGCTGGTGGGAATAATATTATACAAAGTGGTATATCTACTATGGTGGGCCTGTTTTACAATATCAGTCAAAATTCCCAGTGTGCACACACTTTGATCCCATAATTGCACACCTAGGAATTTATTCTATAGTAATATTCATATACCAGATGGCATACGTACAATATAAACCACAATATTAGTTGAAAATAGCAGAAGATAGATCTAAACATCTGTCAATAGAAGACTTGTCAAATAAATTTTGATGTGTCCATTATGTGTACTTTGGAGTACTCTGTGGGGTGTTAAAATAAGGCCAATCTATATATGCTAATATGGAATGATTGTTTCTGTGGAAACATCAAGTGTAAAACAAGAGAAGGGCTATAAAACACACATAATTCTATGCATGTAAGAGAGTGGTAAGAAAGGTGGCTTCTAGGAAGAGGACTGGGATAGAAGATATTTTTCAGTGTGCTTTTTATTTTTTCAAGTTTATTTGTTTATTTTGAGAGAGAGAGAGAGAGAGAGAGAGAGAGAGAAAGAGAAAGAGGAAGAGCACAGGAGGCAGTGGGGTTGGGTAGAGAATCCCAAGCAGGACCTGCTGTCAGTGCAGAGCCCCATGCAGGGCTTGAACCCACAAACTAGGAGATCATGACCCGAACAGAGCCAAGATCAAGAGTTGGATGCTGATTGAGCCACTCAGGCACCCCTGTGTGCTTTTTAAATATTGATTTTAAAAACCTGTGAATGTTTAACCTCTCCAAAAGAATTTCTTCTTTTTTACATAAAGTTTAGTTTTCCTGGGGAGGGAAAGAGCAATACAAAATGGCATCTGGAAGGTTCAGAGGGTCAAGGATTTGTTATTGTCTGCCCTGTGTTTTTATTTATTTTTATTTATTTATTTAAACAAAATTTTTTTACATTTATTTATTTTTGATAGAGAGAGACAGAGCACAAGTGGGGGAGGGACAGAGAGAGAAGGACACACAGAAATCTGAAGCAGGCTCCAGGCTGCGAGCTGTCAACACAAAGCCAGATGCAAGGCTCAAACTCACAAACCGTGAGATCATGACCTGAGTCAAAGTCAGATGCTTAACAGACTGAGCCACCCAGGCGCCCCTATTTATTTATTTTTAAATGGTTATTTATTTATTTTGAGAGAGAGAGAGTAAGCGAGAGAGGGAGAGGCAGAGAGAGGGGGGGCGGGAGAGAGAATCCCAAGCAGGTTCCATGCTGTCCTTACAGAGCCCCGTGCAGGGCTCAATCTCAGAAACGGTGAGATCATGACCTGAGCCGAAATCAAGAGTTGGATGCTTAATTGACTGAACCACCCAGGCACCCCTACCCTGTGTTTTTAAATAGCTGAGGGAAGGCTTGACATGTTCATGTGACCAAGATAACATTGGCAGAAAAGAAAACTGCAAGGGACAGTTATCTAAGGAGTGAAATTGGGATCACGAGGGAGGCCCCCCACTTTGGGCAGGAGAAACGTATTGCACCTCCTTCCCAGAGATGGACAAGATAATGGGAGGATTGGTCCCTAAAGAGATGAAACCAGGGGCGTGGGGGTGGGGCTAGAGAGTTCTAGCCTCAGGGCCTCTATTTTCTCTGGAAAATATGAGATAAGTTATCTCCTGCTTCTGAGGGGCCCAGGGGCCTGAGGACAGTGATTAAAACTCAAAGTAGCTTTTGTGTGAAATCAAGTGAACATTGAGGAGGTGCAGGGGCTAACAGTGGGCAGATTTGAGGGCCCCATAGGCCACCAGTGATGGCAGTCTGAGTTTTCTCCAGCATTTTTCCGTGACCTGGGACACTGAGCAGAGGGCCAGTGGCAAATAAAGAAGGCAGATTGCGGGTGTCAGAGCAGATGAGGTCCGAGACCCTGTGAGTAGAGGGTGAGCAATTGTATCTTGTGGCTGCCTCTTTGTCTTCCCAGTGGCTGGGAACCCTTTCTGTCCCAGGGCAGGAGTCCCATCCCATCCAGTGCTCCCGGTCCCCAGGGCCCTAGAGGGTGCCCAATCATGGACACACCCACGGAATGTTTCCTTAATTATTCATTGGCCTCGCAGAAACCAAAACAAACAAATCCAGAGTCGTCATCACTTTCTTAAAGCTGTAAGGAGTCTTATCCTGAAAGGCATTATCCAGCTTATTTACCTCTCTTGTTTGCCAGACTCGTTTGCTGTTGTCAAATATGAAAACTACTCTCAAAGGAAGATATTTAATATATGAGTTTTTCAATATGCTCCAGGTTATGATTATGATGACAAATCATTTGCAGGACTCCAAGTATTTCCTCCCCTTTCCTAAAAACATTTTCATCACTAGTGTTCCAAACTCCCCTCTCAGTGATCCACTGCCACACACCTCTCTCCCAAAGTGTGTGTGTGTGTGTGTGTGTGTGCATGTGTGTGCGCGCACGCGCCTGTTGCCTGTTTTGAGGAGGAGTGGTATGGGAAGACGTCTCTCCAGGAGGGGAGCACATGCCCTGCCCCCCAGGGAAGGGTAACACTTTGTTTCTATCTCCTCAGTACTGGTGGCTTGCAGTTCAGAGGGGCCAGCAGACACTCACTGTGTGAAGAGTGAAGAGGGGAGACTCTTAGAAGCCATTTTGGAGATCATTGTGTGCCCTCCATAACTGGGGAGGGTCTACCCTTCCTCCCTCTGGGCTCTGCTGCATGCCCTGCTCTGGTTTTTTCTAACCTCAAAGAGCACAAGAGGTTGTTGAAGCCTCAGAGAAACTCCTTTGTTCGGCCATTCATCCAACAGTGTTTAAGCACCTGCTGCATGTCAAGACCTGTGGTAGGAGGAGGAACGTAAAGTTGTCCAAGTTCTGCACCCCTCCCTAGATGGTCTGCAGACGCGTGCCTTCAGCTCCCACTCGTTCAAGGTCCCATAAATGTCTGGTATATTATTATCTGGATACCAGGATTGAAATCTCACTTCTGAACCCTGAGTGAGCAAGGGACAAAAGTGCCCTCCAGGAACCTGACAGAGTGCACATGCCAGACAGCACGTAGCTGTTAGGGCAGGGATGGAGGCATTGCTATGGAAACTGCCCAGGCAGTCTTTCCACTGACAACCTCTAGGTGCCCTTTGTTGTGCCATTCATTCTAAGGAAACACATGCATAGCTCTCTCTCCTCATTTTTCTTATATCTAGGAAGCTATGGAGTTGAGGAGGGGTTGTTGGCAAATAAGGTGGGGAAATGTTGAATAGAGCCTGGGGAGGAAAAGAGCTGGTGGGTGGTGGGGCTCCCAGCAGACCAGTGGGGTGGTGGTTCATGCAGGTGTTCACAGTCTGTCACCGTGATTGTCGCTGGCAAAGCCCCTCATAGCTGATCACATTGCACCACACCCACTGCCTGTGCCTCCCTCTGCCCCCACAGGCTGCGTGGCATTTAGGGACGGGCGAGGAATGGCAGGATTGCTGTAATTAAGCATGGCTCAGTTTTCCTGAAGCTTGGAGCAAGGGTCTGGGGACTTGGTGGCAGTGCTCTACAGTTGAGAGAGCACTGGAACAGGAGTCAGCGTGCCTGGATTCTGGTCTTAATTCTGTCACAGTATGACTGCAGACAAGTCATTTTTACTCTTCTGGTCCGTGTCTGCTCATCTGGGAAATGGGAGGACTGGAATACAGTGACGATTCCCAAGTGCTGCCTCAGAATGATCTGAGATCTTAATTTAAAAATGCAGATTTCTAGGCTCTGTCCATGGATGCCTATTAAATATGTCTGGGGTGGGCCCTGGGAATCTGTATTAAGGTGAATTAATTTCATTTGAAGAGTCTGTTGATGTACTTGAGACAGTTACAGGCACCTTGTGAGCAGTCACACCAGACTGTGAATCACTCGATTAGATGAAATGTCAAGTACACTCAAACATTGCAGAGAATATACTAAGAGTATGTTATTTGATTAGTCCCAGGCGTTTATGGCAGTGATACTAGCTACCTCATATGTATTGCCTTTTAGTGCAAAAAAAACCCCCAAAAAACAAAAAAAAAACACCCAAATGACCCTCTCTAAAACCCTCTTAGGTAGGCATAACTTCAGTGCTGTACTTTAGCACCAGGAATGGACAGGCATTCATATAGCCCCTCATGGGTGCCTGTCACCTACCAGCTGCCACACCAGTGTTGCAAGATGTGTAGAGGGAAGCAAAGAATGGGATTCCTAATGCTTTCCTGAAACTTTCCTTCCTTGACTTTAGTAAATCCTGGTCTTCTCTGACTCTTCAATTTTTCATTTATTTATTTAACAAATATTGATTGAATGCATATATGCAGCCAGACTCTGTGTTGGGCACTGGGGCTACAATAAAGAAGAGCGTTATAGGCAAACTACAGTATGGTGTCATGAGTGCTATGAGGGTGCTATAGGAGTACTTAGGAGGGGTTCTCAACCCAGGCTGGCTCCATATATCTTCTTGCCCTTCTCCTGCTTCTAAGTATGGGCACCTCCAAATCTCAGTTATATGCAAACAGAATGGCATTTATTGGCCAAAGGATGGAGCAAAACAAAGTTGGCCATGACCAGCAGACTGGATGGATTGAGGAAAAGAAGATTTCCTTGACAGGAATAATCTCACAGTTAGTGATGAGATGCTCAGAGTAGCAATCAATCAGCATCAAGAAGATCTGAATAGATCAATTGAGATGAATATCCTGGTAGGCAGGTGAAAATTAAACAGGTAGGTATGTATTCCATAAACTTGGCAGTGGTTGTGTGGACTCACTTTTAGGGTTCTAAGGCATGCCTGTGGAGGTGACCCGTCCAGAGGAAGTGGGAAACTGAGCAGGGCACCCAGGCATGGACAAAGACATGGGGAGTGATTATGGGGGGAGGAGAAGCAGGGAGAAGTCAGTGAGAATTTGCCTGAAGATATTATATCTGTGTTGAGATCTGAAGAATGAGTAAGAATCAACTACACAAAGAGAGGAGGAAATTATTCCAAGAGGATGGTATATATATATATTTTAATTCAAGTTAGTTAGCATACAGTGTCTTGGTTTCAGGGTAGAACCCAGTGATTCATCTCTTGGATACGACACCTAGTGCTCATCCCACAAAGTGCCCTCCTTAATGCCCATCACACATTTAACCCATGCCCCCAGTGACCACCCCTCTAGCAACCCTCAGTTTGTTCTCTGTATTCAAGAGTCTCTTATGGTTTGCTTCCCTCTCTGTTTTTGTTCCACAAAGGTACGTACCTAATAATGGATTATTTTTGCTTTAAACAGTCAATTGTCTTTTAAAAGTTTAACAGATGATAGAAAAGTAGACTAAAAACATTTCCCCATTTAGTTACCATCTTTTATGCTCTTTATAACTTTCTGTAGACTTGAATTTTATTATAGTATACTATCCCTTCATCCTGAAGAACTTTCTTTAACATTCCTTATATGTGGATACAAATCAAAATCACAATGTGATACCACCTCACACCTATCAGAATGGCTAAAATTAACAACACAAGAAACAACAGACGTTCGCAAGGATGTGGGAAAGAGGAACACTCTTACACAGTTGGTGGGAATGAAAACTGGTGAAGCCACACTGGAAAACAGTATGCAGCATTCCTCAAAAAGTTAAAAATAGAACCTCCCTATGACTCAGCAATTACACTACTAGGTATTTATCCAAAGGACACAAAAATACTGATTTGAAAGGATACATGCACCCCAATGTTTATAGCAGCTTTATCAACAATAAACAAACTATGGAAAGAGCCCAAATGTCCATTGATGGATGAATGGATAAAGAAGTTGTGGTATATACACCTCACACCTGTCAGAATGGCTAAAATGAGCAACACAGGAAAAAGTAGATATTGGTGAGCATGTGGAGAAAGGGCAACTTCTCTTACACTGTTAGTGGGAGTGCAAACTGGTGCAGCCACTCTGGAAAACAGTATGGAGGTTCCTCAAAAGTTAAAAATAGAACTACCCTATGACTCAGCAATTGCACTACTAGGTGTTTACCCAAAGGATACAAAAATACTGATTTGAAGGGACACGTGCACCCTGATGATTATAGCAGCACTATCAACAACAGTCAAATTATGGAAAGAGCCCAAATGTCCATTGACAGATGAATGGATAAAGAAGATGTGATATATGCATTCAATGGAATATTACTCAGCCATCAAAAAGAATAAAATCTTGTCATATTGCAAGGACGTGGATGGAGCCAGAGTGTATTATGCTAAGTGAAATAAGTCAGTGAGAGAAAGACAAATACCATGATTTCAGTCATATGTGGAATTTAAGAAACAAAACAGATGAACATAGGGGAAGGGAAAAAGAAAGAGAAGGAAGCAAACATAAGAGACTTTTAACTATAGAGAACAAATTGAGGGTTGCTGGAGGGCAGGGGGGTGGGGGATGGGCTAAATAGGTGGTGGGTATTAAGGAAGTCACTTGTGCTGAACACTGGGTGTTATATGTAAATGATGAATTACTAAATTCTACTACTGAAACCAATATTACTCTATATGTTAATTAATTAAAATTTAAATAAAAATTTGAAAAAAATGAAGTAAAAAAATATTTTCTCTTCCTTTGATTTTCAAAATTTAAATGGTAATGTACTTTTCTTTGTATTTGGCCTATGCAAGTGTTGCTGAACTTCTTAGGTCTATAAATTCATATTTTCAATAATATTTGGAAACAATTTTGGTCTATATTTCTTTAAAGAACATTGTTTCTGCTCAATTCTCTCATCTCTTTCTGGGATTCCAGCCTTTGTGTTAGATTTCTTACCGTTTCACAAATCATTAAGGTTACTTTAATTTCTTGCAATGTTTTTTCTCTTTGTGATTATTCAGTTTGGATAATTATAATTGATCTATTGCTAAATTCACCAATATTTTCTTTTACATTGTCTAATCTCTTAATCTTGTTCAATACATTTTTAAAACATTTAAGGTATTACAGATTTTAGTTTTATAATCCCCACTTGTTTATTTTTTTTTAGGATTTTTATACCTCTCATGAAACTTCCTATCCTTTCATTCATCCAGAGGTGATTTAACATGTTTATGGTAGTTATTTTATTTTTATTTATTTTTTAAAAAATTTTCTTAATGTTTTTATTTTTATTTTTGAGACAGAGAGAAAGCACAAGCTGGGGAGGGGAAGAGAGAGAGGGAGACAGGAACCTAAGTAGGCTCCATGCTGACAGCAGAGAACCTGATGTGGGGCTCGAACTCACGAGCAATGAGATGATGACGCTTAGCTGACTGAGCCACCCAGGCACCCCTATGGTAGTTATTTTAAAATCTTGTCTGCTAATTTCAATATATGGATTGCCAATATGTCTGTTTTTATTGACCGTTTTCTCATTTTCTCTTGATTATGAGTTATAATTTCCTGCTTTTTCATAAGCCTAATAATTTTTTATTATACATTCAATATTGTGGATGTTACATTGTGGAGACTCTGAGTTTAGCTATCTTACTCCAAACAGGGTTGAGTTTTGTTCTCGATGGCAATTAAATTGCTGGTGGATCATTTGGCTATAGCAGGACTATTTTTCTCTTAATCCTAGGATTTAGAATTCTTATTACTAAGATATGGCCTTTCTGGGGTTTCACTGGAAAACTAGGGACCTCTAAATTGGTGGTATTTAACTTCAGACTGTTGCCTCAGTATTAGACAGCTGTTGAAATCTCTGCATGGACTTTCAGGCTTTAAATTGTTGCTTTCTGCTGGATTTCTTGGATTCTTTCCCTGAACACGTCCAGTTCAGAGTCATCTAAGGGTTTGAGGAGGATTTGTACACAGATTTTGGGATTCCTCCTTTGTGACTCCTTCCTTTCCAAGATCTCCCCCCTTAAATGTCCAGCTGCTATGGTAGTCCCAAGCTCTGACCTCTGACTTTGCTAAGTAGGACTGATGCTTTCTGCTTGAGCTCTATTTCCATTCACCACACACACAATACTTAAGGAAAAGATTGAGTAAATACAGATCTAATCCTGTGTGTTTTCCTTCTTTGAAAGGTCAAATCCCCTCCAGTTTTTGCCTGTCAAAAACTGCTCTCTAGTGCCTTAAAACAATTAAAAAAATATTTTGTCTAGAGTCTTTATCAACAGGAGGATTAATCCCATATCCCAACATATCACTGGGATAGGGATTGATGGAAGGTAAGGTCATTCTCTGTATCTGTTTTAAAAAGTTTTGAATCCAGAGAAGATGTGATAAGAATGACTCAAATGACTTATTTGGGTCTGAGGGGAGTTTAAGAGCCAAATATAACATCTTCATAGAGCCAAGAATCAGCACTCAGAATTAGACTAATGGAGACCAGTTAGGAGGCTGAGGTTTTTATGTGAGCATGTGCTGTTGAAGGCTCATTTTACAGGGGTGGCAATGGAAACAAGAGTGGAATAGGAAGGTTTAGCTGGGCAAGTGGACAGACTTGGGGTTTGATTGAATAAGGAGGATAAAGGAGGGGGAAGAGGCAGTGACGACCCCTCAGTGTTGATCTTGGAAGATAAAAGATGGCACAGCTCTTGAGAAAGGCAAGGAAATTGGGTGGGGTGATGGTAGTACCTGTGAATAGTTCATATGGAAGAGACATTGTTGGGATTAATAAGGGTAGAATGGTGGTCTCTTTGAGGGAGAAGTTGTAGAGAGAGACAAATGGAGATCCAGGGACTGGTCCTTGGAAAACACTGGCAAACACGGCAAACACGTGGAAGGGTATTTCCATGAGAACTGGTTAAGTTCAAGGATAAAGGGGCTTAGACAGTGGTGAAGGCTCAGGAGCCCAAGTTGGAAGTGTGGCAAGGAAAAAGCACCATAGGCAAGCAGGTGGTCAGTGGTGACTTGGTAAGGATAGTTTCTGGAGAGTAGTGAGAACAGACAATATCACAGGAGGTTAAAGAGGGAGTGAACTTAATTACCTAACAACAACAACAACAACAACAACAAAAGTTCTTTGCCTTTAATACAGTCTTATTCCGTCCTCCACTCTTCCAATCTCAGGTCAGACCCTTGGTTGCCTCTGGTTTTCCCAGAGACTGGTGGTTGCAGCTATTTTCAAGTGGCTTTTAATGGGCAGTTTCAGTCCTGTGGGGATTGACCACCCAGAAGAGGACTTGGCTCTAAGGAGGGAGGGATAAAGCACACTATGTGAGGAGCTTAGCCTTCTCCTGTTTGGAAGATAAATGCATCCTATCCCAGAATTTTAATTTGGGCTTTCCAAACATTTAGCTAAGATGTTGGATAACACATAATTGTACACCTGTCTTCCTTAAAGTGTTTGAACAAGTTTCTCCCAGGATGCAGATTGGCTGGAGACAGGCAGAAGGGAGCCTTTGTTCCTTAAGCACCAATTTCCCTTTTACAGTCTTGGCACCAGCTTTTGGACCTGGTCTCAGGTGGGGTTAGCCTAGAGCCGGATGTGGACACAGCAGGCTCTGGACACTGCTTTTAGTGTACCCCTCTCAAACTTACAGACTAAAACATAAATTAACTGTGGAGGGAAGAAGAGTAGACAAAGAGGAAGAGGAGGTGAGGGTGCTCCCTGGGGTCTAGTTTGATGAATGAGGAATCCTTTAAGCAAGGTGGAGAATATAAGAGAAATAATGTGTTTGGGGGAGAAGGTTTTGACCTCAGTTCTGAATTGTTTTTTGAGAGTCCTGTGAGATATCCAAGTGTTGTCCAATAGTCAGCAAGCTCAATGAGTCTAGGGTTCAGAAGAGAGTTCAACAATGGGGACAAAGAGTGAAGAGTATCTGGGGTATGGGCCTTTGGGCATGGCACCACTGGATGCTTGGTGGATTTGTTCTAGTCTTTCCAAAGTTCTTCCCATGGATTAAGGAATGCTGCCCTAAAGAGACCTAGGTGGAGAACTATTCAGAACAAAACTTTCTAGCAGAGAATCAGGATACCTGGCTTCTAATTCCAGCTGCATTTTAACTCACTGTGTGACCTGAGGCAAAGAACTTGTTTCTGGGACTCAGTTTTCTCTGTGTAAGCTGAGGGGATTAGTTCTTGCCGTTTTCTCTACTGGCACCTATGTTTCTATAGCAGTGTCTTAAAGTGGTTCTCCAGATGAGATAGGCTAGGAGGAATGGGGACACCTTGACAAGATACAGTCAGACCTGAGAGTCCTAGAAAGAAACTTGGAGCAGTATCCTTGAGGATCATAGAAGGGATAATCATTTTAATCAATTCACTGAGCATGTGCAAGGCACCAGGCACGGAGGAAAGCACTCTGTTTCCTTTGGGTTGTTTGATGCTCACAGTGCTCTCCTTCCAATTTTCAGATGAGAGGCTGAAGCCTTGAGAGGTGAGACTGTTCCCTGAGCTTATATGACTTACAGAGTGGAGGAGTCAGAACTCAAATCCAGGGATCCCTAATTCCCTACTGATGTTCCTCAACAACAGGTGCAAATGAGGGCAAGGCTAAGAGAGGTAGTAGGGCAAAAGGGGGAATATGAGATAAAACCTTTCTTTTACTCTGAGGTCTGCAAGCATGTTTTGATGTTGTGCAGGTAACTAGTGATAACACTAACAAGATTTTTAAAAGTCTCCTCAAAGAAGTGCTCAGCAAATATTTAAAACAAAAATCCTTCTTAAAAAATATTCCAGTCTTTTTTAAGATAAAGGGAAGGGTCACTCAACCTAATTCCAGTATAATGACAGCTTCCAACTTCTAGGACCAATAGGGGTCCTGCCCCAATCCCTCTCCTTCCTCCAAACCAACCACAAGACTGAGCACAGAAATTAGGGTGGGTCTGAGCTGGACCTGGGCAGGAAGGTGGTTAAATGCTCCAGCGGTGGGGTGTGGAGGGTTGGCTGAAGCATGGCAGGGTGGGGTGGTTGGTGTTACTGCATGAGGAACTAGGCAGGTCCTTGCAGAAATAAACACAAGATACAGCACATAGAATGCATTTCATAAATGATAGTTATTATTGCTATTTGCACGCTGTTATTTTTCAAAGCATTCTTCAGGCTGGAAATCCCAGACAATACAAAGGCTAGTGGATGAGGATACAAGTGGGTCTAGGATGGCAAGGACCACATCCATGGTGGCAGGGTAGGTGGGGGCGAGGGGGTACATTCACCACTATATCCATAGGGCCTAGCAAACTACCTAGCACATAGTAGATGCTCAATAAGTATTTATGGACTAAATGAATGAATAAATAAAATAAAGCCAAATCCATTTATCTCTGCAAAGATACGATACAGTGTGCTGGTTAATACACAGACCCAGAGCCAGACTGCTGGGGTTCCTGTCCTGGTACTGACGGGAGAGCTGGGAGAGCTTGGGCAAGCTACTTAACCACTCTGTACCTCAATTTTTTTTATCTGAAAAAAGGGGGATGATTATAAAACTAACTCCTTCAAATAGTTGTTGTGTAGCTTAGGTGAGTTAGCATCTGTGATGTGTCTAGAACAGTCTCTGGTACATAGTGAGAGCTCGATGATGGCTTTCTATTATTATCATCTCTATGAGAACCATTTGTCTTTTTTTGTTGTTGTTAGCATGTTAATGGTTTCTATTTTATTTTATTTTTTTAAATTTACATCCAAATTAGCATATAGTGAAACAATGATTTCAGGAGTAGATCCTTAATTCCCCTTACCCATTTATCCCATCCCCCCTCCCACAACCCCTCCAGTAACCCTCAGTTTGTTCTCCATATTTATGAGCCTCTTCTGTTTTGTCCCCCGCCCTGTTTTTATATTATTTTGTTTCCCTTCCCTTATGTTCATCTGTTTTGTCTCTTAAAGTCCTTATATGAGTGAAGTCATATGATTTTTGTCTTTCTCTGACTAATTTCACTTAGCATAATACCCTCCAGTTCCATCCATGTAGTTGCAAACGGCAAGATTTCATTCTTTTTGATTGCCGATTAATACTCCATTGTATATATATACCACATCTTCTTTATCCATTCATCCATCGATGGACGTTTGGGTTTTTCCATACTTTGGCTATTGTTGATATTGCTGCTTAAACATTGGGGTGCATGCGTCCCTTCGAAACAACACACCTGTATCCATTGATATCCAGTAGTGCAATTGCTGGGTTGTAGGGTAGTTCTATTTTTAGTTTTTTGAGGAACCTCCATACTGTTTTCCAGAGTGGCTGCACCAGTTTGCATTTCCACCAACCATGCAAAAGAGATCCTCTTTCTTCGCATCCTTGCCAACATCTGTTGTTGCCTGAATTGTTAATGTTAGCCATTCTGACAGGTGTAAGGGCATATCTCATTGTGATTTTGATTTGTATTTCCCTGATGATGAGTGATGTTGAGCATTTTTTTAATGTGTTCTTGGCCATCTGGATGTCTTCTTTGGAGAAGTGTCTATTCATGTCTTTTGCCCATTTCTTCACTGGATTATATGTTTTTTGGGTGTTGAGTTTGATTAGTTCTTTATACATTTTGGATTCTAACTCTTTACCTGATATGTCGTTTGCAAATACCTTCTCCCATTCTGTCGGTTGCCTTTTAGTTTTGCTGATTGTTTCCTTCACTGTGCAGAAACTTTTTATTTTGATGAGGTCTCAGTAGTTCATTTTTGCTTTTGTTTCCCTTGCCTCTGATGTGTTGAGTAAGAAGTTGCTGGGGCCAAGATCAAAGAGGTTTTTGCCTGCTTTCTCCTCAAGGATTTTGATGGCTTCCTGTCTTACATTGAGGTCTTTCATCCATTTTGAGTTTATTTTTGTGTATGGTGTAGGAAAGTGGTCCAGGTTCATTCTTCTGCAGGTCACTGTCCAGTTTTTCCAGCACCACTTGCTGAAGAGACTATCTTTATTCCATTGGATATTCTTTCATGCTTTGTCAAAGATTAGTTGGCCATACGTTTGTGGGCCCATTTCTGGTTTCTCTATTCTGTTCCATTGATCTGAGTGTCTGTTCTTGTGCCAGTACCATACTGTCTTGATGATTACAGCTTTTTTTTTTTTTTAATTTTTTTTTTCAACGTTTATTTATTTTTGGGACAGAGAGAGACAGAGCATGAACGGGGGAGGGGCAGAGAGAGAGGGAGATACAGAATCGGAACCAGGCTCCAGGCTCTGAGCCATCAGCCCAGAGCCCAACGCGGGGCTCAAACTCACGGACCGCGAGATCGTGTGACCTGGCTGAAGTCGGACGCTTAACCGACTGCGCCACCCAGGCGCCCCATGATTACAGCTTTGTAGTATAGCTTGAAGTCCAGGATTGTGATGCCTCCTGCTTGGGTTTTCTTTTTCAAGATTTCTTTGGATATTCGGGGTCTTTTCTGGTTCTATACAAATTTTAGAATTATTTGTTCTAGCTCTGTGAGGAATGCTGGTGTTATTTTGATATGGATTGCATTGACTATGTAGATTGCTCTGGGTACTATTGACATTTTAACAATATTTGTTCTTCCTATCCAGGAGCATGGAATCTTTTTCCATTTTTTGGTGTCTTCTTCAATTTCTTTCATGAGATTTCTATAGTTTTCAGTGTATAGAATTTTCACCTCTTTGGTTAGATTTATTCCTAGGTATTTTATGGTTTTTGGTGCAATTGTAAATGGGATCGATTCCTTGATTTCTCTTTCTGTTGCTTCATTGGTGGTTTATAGGAATGCAACTGATTTCTGTGAATTGATTTTATATCCTGCAACTTTGCTGAATTCATGAGTCAGTTCTAGCAGTTTTTTGGTGGAATCTTTTGGGATTCCCATATAGAGTATCATGTCATCTGCGAAGAGTGAAAGTTTGACCTTCTCCTGGCCGATTGGGATGCCTTTTATTTCTTTGTGTTGTCTGATTGCAGAGGCTAAGACTTCCAATACTATGTTGAATAACAGTGGTGAGAGTGGACATCCCTGTCTTGTTTCTAACCTTAGGGGGAAAGCTCTCAGTTTTTCCCCATTGAGGATGATATTAGTGTTGGGTCGTTCATATCTGGCTTTTATGATCTCAATGTATGCTCCTTCTATCCCTACTTTCCTGAGGGTTTTGATCAAGAAAGGATGCTGTATTTTGTCAAATACTTTCTCTGCATCTGTTGAGAGGATCATATGGTGCTTGTCCTTTCTTTTATTGATGTGGAATCACGTGAATTGTTTTGCAGATATTGAACGAGGCTTGCATCCCAGGTATAAGTCCCCTTGATGGTGGTGAATAATTTTTTTAATGTATTGCTGGATCTGGTTGGCTCACATCTTGTTGAGGATTTTTCCATCCATGTTAACCGGGGAAATTTGTCTATAGTCTCCTTTTTTTCTTTTTTTTTTTTTCAACGTTTATTTATTTTTGGCACAGAGAGAGACAGAGCATAAACGGGGGAGGGGCAGAGAGAGAGGGAGACACAGAATCGGAAACAGACTCCAGGCTCTGAGCCATCAGCACAGAGCCCGACGCGGGGCTCGAACTCCCGGACCGCGAGATCGTGACCTGGCTGAAGTCAGACACTTAACCGACTGCGCCACCCAGGCGCCCCTATAGTTCTCCTTTTTAGTGGTGTCTCTCTCTGGTTTTGGAATCCAGGTAATGCTGGCTTCCTAGAAAGAGTTTGGAAGCTTTCCTTCCATTTCTATTTTGTGGAACAGCTTCAAGATTTTAGGTGTTAACTCTTCCTTCAATGTTTGGTAGAATTCCCCTGGAAAGCCATCTGGCCCTGGACTCTTGTTTTTTGGGAGAGATTTTTGTTTACTAATTTGATTTCCTTACTGGTTATAGGTCTGTTCAAATTTTCTATTTGTTCCTCTCTCAGTTTTGGTAGTTTATATGTTTCTAGGAATTTGTCCATTTCCTCCAGATTGCTCATTTTATTGGCGTATAATTGCTCAGAATATTCTCTTATTACTGTTTTATTTATGCAGTGTTGGTTGTGATCTCTCCTCTTTTATTCTTGATTTTATTTGTTTGGGTCCTTTCCTCTTTCTTTTTGATAAAACTGGCTAGGGGTTTATCAATTTTGTTAATTCTTTCAAAGAACCAGCTTCTGGTTTCATTGATCTGTTCTACTGTTTTTTTGTTTGTTTGTTTGTTTGTTTGTTTTGTTTTGTTTTGTTTTTGGTTTCGATAGCATTGATTTCTGCCCTAATCTTTATTATTTCCTGTTTTCTGCTGTTTTTCCATTTTATTTGCTGTTCTCTTTCCACCTCTTTAAGGTGTAAGGTTAGGTTGTGTATCTGAGACCTTTCTTCCTTCTTTAGGAACGCCTAGATTGCTATATACTTCCCTCTTATGACTGCCTTTGCTATGTCCCAGAGGTTTTGGGTTGTGGTGTTATCATTTTCATTGGCTTCCATGTACTTTTTAATTTCCCCTTTAACTTCTTGGTTAGCCCATTCATTCTTTAGTAGGATGGTGTTCAGTCTCTAAGTATTTGTTACCTTTCCAACTTTTTTCTTGTGGTTGATTTCGAGTTTTATAGTGTTATGGTCTGAAAATATGCACAGTATGATCTCAATCTTTTTGTACTTGCTGAGGGCTGATTTGTGTCCCAGTATGTGGTCTATTCTGGAGAATGTTCCATGTGCACTGGAGAAGAATGTGTATTCTGCTGCTTTAGTATGAAATGTTCTGAATATATCTGTTAAGTCCATCTGGTCCAGTGTGTCATTCAAAGCCATTGTTTCTTTGTTGATATTCTGTTTTGATTATCTGTCCATTGTTGTAAGTGGCGTGTTGAAGTCTCCTACCATTATGGTAGTACTATCAATGAGTTTCTTTATGTTTGTGATTAATTGATTGATATATTTGGGTTCTCACACATTTGGAGCATAAATGTTTACAATTGTTAGGTCTTCTTGGTGGATAGACCCCTTGATTATGGTATAATGCCCTTCTGCATCTCTTGATACAGTCTTTATTTTAAAGTCTAGATTGTCTGATATAAGTATGGCTACTCTGGCTTTCTTTTGTTGATTATTAGCATGATAGGTGGTTCTCCATCCCCTTACTTTCAATCTGAACGTGTCTTTAGGTCTAAAGTGGGTCTCTTGTAAACAGCATATAGATGGATCTTGTTTTCTTATCCATTCTGTTAACCTATGTGTTTTGATTGGAGCATTGAGCCCATTGACGTTTAGAGTGAGTACTGAAAGATATGAATTTATTGCCATTATGTTGCTTGTAGAGTTGGAGTTTCTGGTGGTGTTCTCTGGTCCTTTCTAATCTTTGTTGCTTTTGGCATTTATTTATTTATTTATTTATTTATTTATTTATTTATTCATCTTTTCTCCCCTCAGAGAGTCCCCCTTAAAATTTCTTGCAGGGCTGGTTTAGTGTTCACAAACTCCTTTAATTTTTGTTTGTCTGGGATACTTTTTATCTCTCCTTCTATTTTGAACAACAGCCTTGCTGGATAAAGAATTCTTGACTGCATATTTTTCTCATTCTGGACATCAAATATATCCTGCTACTCCTTTCTGGCCTGCCAAGTTTCTGTGGATAGGTTTGCTGCAAACCTGATCTGTGTTCCCTTGTAGGTTAAGGACTTTTTTTTCCTTGCTGCTTTCATGATTCTCTCCTTGCCTGAATATTTCGTGAATTTGACTATGATATGCCTTGTTGATGGTTTGTCCTCGATATCACTGATTCTCTGTTCTGCCTTATCCATCCTTGCCGCCACGGCATCCATCCGTGATTGAAGCTCAGTTATAGCATTTTTTATTTCATCCTGACTAGTTTTTACTTCTCTTACCTCCACAGAAAGGGATTCTAATCTATTTTCGGCTCCAGCTAGTATTCTTATTATCGTGATTCTAAATTCTGGTTCAGACATCTTGCTTGTATCTGTGTTGGTTAAATCCCTGGCTGTCATTTCTTCGTGCTCTTTCTTTTGGGGTGAGCTCCTTCAAGTCATCATTTTGAAGGGGGAAAAGGAATTAATGAGGTAGAGAAAATTAAAATTAAAAAAATTAAAATTAAAAAATATTAAAATTAAAAAATTAAAAACACACAGAAAAAAAAAATCTAATAAATGGTGGTCGATCCTGAGTGTGTTTTGGTCTGGGTGTTGAAAGTTCCTTGGTAGATTAGAGAAAAAGGTGGGGAAAAAAAGACAAAAAAGGATATCATTTGAAAATTTGAAAAAATGAATACACTGTAGCAGACTAAAATGAAATGATGGAAGTAAAATAGAATTTGAAAAAATATACACACTAGTAAAGAATATAGTAGAAAAAAATTAAGGAAAATATTTTTAACATAAATTAAAAATAAAAATGAGCTTTTCTCCTGTATTCAAGAAAAAGAAAAGAAACGAAAATGAGTAAAAGAAAAAAAAAGGAAATCATTTGAAAATTTGAAAAAATGAATACACTGTAGTGGACCAAGATAAAATGATGGAATTAAAATAGAATTTGAAAAAATTTACACAAAAGTAAAAAATTTGGTAAAAAATATTAAAGAAAAATATTTTTAATAAAAATTGAAAATAAAAATGAATTTTTTCTCTTTCTGCTGAATTCTGTGGTTCATGTTGTGCAGATTGCTGTGTTAATCCTCAGATCAGTTTTTTAGGTGTGCAGGATGGTTTAGTGTTGGTCTGGCCATATTTCATGGATGGGAGACACATAAAAAACTTCCATACTGTTCCGCTATCTTGGCTCCCTCCGAGAAGCATTTGTCTTTTTAAAACACTCTGAAACCAGATGTATTTATTACTGTGAATAGTCCCAAAGAATTAATCACTAATGACTGAATTCCAATATCTTTCGAAATATACAATAAAGGCAAGGTTACCCAAGACCCCATTCAGCTGCTGTTTGCTGGGACTGAGAGGAGATTTGGGAATATTACATCAGCAGGGTGGTTTTTAGTCTGAAACAGCAAGTTAAATCAGTAACTTCTGTTTCCTTGAAAGGAAAAACTTGGGGGCTGGGCACACTACCTGTCTTGTGGGGGGCGGGGAGAAGGAAGTGGCTCAAAGTGGCACACAGCAGACCCATGTCTAACACAGTCCACGCCTTCCTGTTTTCCCAAAGCTTGAAAACTTTTCTCAGCACTGGAAATTTGCATAATTAGAAATTCTTTTGCAGACTGGGTCTAGAAATGAAGACATTTTCAATTAATAATGGTGTCGCATGCAGCCAAGATCAGAAATTAGGAGTTTGGATAGAGAAGTGTTCTTTACTAACAATTCTACGTGTAATGAAACATGTTCCATCACTTGTACTGGTCCGGGCTCAATCAGGGAAGTTGAACAGGGTGAAGATTGTGGAGTAAGGACCTTGGAGAAAGTAGGTCTTTTCCAATTGTGGGAGATACTGGGAGAGCACGAGCCTGGAAAGGGGATTTGAGGTATCACAGAACAGTTCCTAACCAGCCCTAGTGCTGGTAGATGAGCTGAAACTTGCAGGGAAATCTGGAGGCAGGGCACACCCTGAAGCTGGAGTTACCCCATGGTGGAGGCTGGTGTAGGAGTGTGTGGAAGGTAGAGGGTTCAGCGTGGTTATTGCTGTGCGGGTTTGAAGCAAGGTGCCTGGTGGTGGGAGGTGGCATCACTACTGGTCCACAGGACTGGCAATAGGGACAGAGAGCTACAAGAGAAGCTGGTCGCGGAGTGGGAAAGCCGCCTGTACCTTTGTGGGTATCTCTCACCTCTTCTAAGAGATGAGGCAATGGCTGCTGCTTCTGCCCCTGAGACCCATGACCAGATCGTCAGGAAATTTTGTGATACAGAGTTCCCAGCACAGCCAGGTTGATGACAGAACAATCAAGTACATGTGTCACCAAATGTTATTATTCTTTAGAGTTCCTTTTTCTTTCAATCATTCAAATGTGTAAAAATTCTTAGCTTGCCTATAGCTGTACAAAAACAGGCAGCAGTTTGGGTTTGACTCATGTGCCATGGTTTGCTGACTTCTGCTTCAGATGATCCTCCATAAAGAGTAATTTTTAACTGATTAAGAAAGTGAAAGGTGAAGGGTTTGAGGTTAGTTTGGAGAACACTAGCTATAACTGCTATACTGCTAACCATGATTCCCATAACAGAAAGCCTTCAAAGTCTCCAGCTTACCAGAAGTGTCTTTCTGCTACTGTACTGTCCAAGCAGGTGTTCCTAATGAGTGGGCGGCTCTCCTCCAAAGGGTGACTCAGGGACTTGAGCTCTATCCATCTGGTGGCTCCACTCCCAGGCAGCAGATGGGGGAAGACAAGATGATGGTGCACTTCCTTCTCAACCACAACAGCCCAGAAGGGCACACACAACTGGGCCCCATTTAGACACAAAGGGTTGTGTGGGGGAATGCTGACAAAGACAGTGGCTTTGTCATTTGTCTGGCAATGGCGCTCTGTTGTGGAAGAGAGTGAGAGTCTGTGTTGGATTATTAGCAGACCCTGCCACATGGATGTTCTTGGGCAATATCTTGAGTGTAGATAGGGAAGCTGATTAAGGGTGATTCTGTGAGCCAAGCTGAGGACAGAGAGGACATTCTTCTATGAAAGTTAAAGCTACTAATCAGGCCATATGCCTGCCATACAGGGGGAGTCAAGATTCCCCTCCGAGAAGTACCCGCCCAGGACAGTCTCCACATGTAGGTGGAGTAAGCTTCAATGTTCTTCACACAAATGCATGACTGTAACATATTTTGTCTGGAAAAGCTTCAAAGAGATGTGACCAATTGCCTAATATAGCATTAAAAAAACATCAACAAAGAACTCAGGGAACTTATAATATTAAGTAATGAAATCTCCTGTTGAATCTCCCAAAATACAGTCATCTTAAAATGTATTTCCAGGTAAATCAAGGATTTTCCACGTTGGCACTCTTTACGTTTTGGGCCAGATAATTCTTTGTTGTGGGGGCTGTCCTGCTCACTGTGGATGTTAGTAGCTTCCCTGGTCTCTACATACTACATGCCGGTAGCATCCTCTGCCCTTCTCCCCACCTGTGACAGCTAAAAATGTCTGGACATTGTCAAGTGTCTCGGGGGGGGGGGGGCGCAAAATTGCCCTGGATTGAGAATCACTGAGTAACTGAATGATAGAACTTACTGAATACAATTATTGAAAATGAGCCAACTAAGTGTAGGAGTGCACATAAATGACAATGTTGATTCTGTTTGGGTCATACTCTCTGACAATAATTAGGAATTGGGCTGATTTGGTAAGACCTCTCTTGGTAAAAGATCAGCAGCATAGACAAGAATATGTTGCCTTCAATTCTCAGTAGCAGGAGGGCATTCAGCTACACATCCCAAAGTGGTTTTGTGTCAATAATTTAAAGTAAATAAAATAAAGGGTATGGAATTGGGGCTAAAATATGCCAGAATTAACTTGCTTAAAACTATCTTATACTCTAGGAATTTGTTCCTACCAACTCTGACCCTGGAGGTGGCTTTAAGTCACAGGTTCCAAATATATGAATACTGCCCAGAGCCCCTGACCTTTATGATTTTCTGGCTGCAATCTCAAAGGCCAAGATATGATTAATAAAGGCTGAAAGCTGAGTGCTATAGAATGATGGAGAATGCACTTAGCCTCATAGCTGAAACAAAATAAAAGTGGTTAGTTATCATTGTCATTATTATTATTATCATTATTGTGATAACAATGGCCAGTCACAGAGTGGCTTTGCCAAAAGCTTGCATGATGGATGTGTAGACTATCTCCCTCGTCTCGCCCTGCTCTTTCCCTGGCTCACTGAACTCCACCCCCTGGGCTTTGTCAAGCTCCCTCCAGTTTTGCTGATTTGGCTTCAGGAGGTTTGAGGTGGGTCCAGGAACAGGTACTTTTTTAGGGTCCCCCCATTGGTTCTGATGGGACCGACAGATCTGCAAGTTGTAAACACGAGTTGTGCTCGGCTCACACCTCACCTGGCTCCAAAGCCAGGCAACTGCTAAGTAAGGTAAAAAGCAGGTACCCTTTGAAGCCAGGACTTTCTGTCCACGGATGGGGAGGCTGGTGTTAAGTAGCAACACGGGCTAAGGTTGGAGTTGTTGAGTGAGGGAGGCAGACGGGACATGTCCCGGAAAGGCAGAATCTCTACTGGGCAAAGTGAAAAATGCAGTTTCCCCTCAGGACATCCCTCTCCTAATTGTGAAGGATGGGGTGAGCTCAAGGCACTGGCTCAAAGCCAGACACTCGGAGTAGGGAGGGGAGTGGAGTCTCATGGGTGGGGGGTGGTTAGCACTTAAAGTAAAACTTTCCTGCTGTGAAAACACCTTGATAAGGCTGTTGTAGGGATTAAAGAGAGAGTTAATAAATGTGAGGCTCTAAAGCTGTGCCTTACGCATAGTCAACTCTTTATGTGTGTCTTTTGGATTAAAATCCTTTGACCCATTTGACTCCCTCATTCCTTCTATAACCTTCTGGCATCACTGGTCCCCATCACAAACTCTCTTCCAGTTCCCTTTGGGGTTGCTTCCATCCATCCCCTGTTTCTTCTACTTCAGAACCTCCAGCCTTTGCTCGTATTGGGCCCTGGGAAGGCGCTGCCCCATCAGCCTCCCTCCAGTCTCCTGCTGCTTTAGTGGGGCTGGGGTGGAACCTGCTGCTGCTACTTGAGACCAGTGCATCTTGCACTTGCTTTTAGGCTTGAACTAGCCCAAAACTTGACCTGGAGAGCCCAGTGGGCAAATGCATGTTAGTAATGAAAGCAGGACTTTAGTGACTAAAAAGCCATAGGCGGGGGAAAGAAGAAAAGAAGGAAGGGAAGAAGGGATGAATTAGAAGTGTAGCTGAGGCTGTGGAAGAGGCTGGTGACAGTGGCAGAGATGCAGCGCTCAGAGGGCCTGGGAGCCAGCTCAGCCAGAGACTAAAGCAGGTCATTGCCACCCGATGTCCTCTGGGACCTTCTAGGACACGTCAAAGGAAGCTCAAATGGGGGTCTAAGGTGGGTGGGGAGGAAGCCCATTCTGCAGGGAGAATGATGAAAGATGTCCTAAGCTAGAAGGAGACCAAACACATAGTCACTGCTGCTCAGTGGGACCAAGAACCGTGTCTCACTCCTGACCTGGACACTTGTACTGCAGTGTGCTCTTGGAATTGGCACCTGGGAAGCTGTCAGCAGTGCAGAACCTCAGGCCCTGCTCAGACCTGCGGAATCACAAACTCTGGGGTGGGGCTCAGGAACCTGTTTTAACACACCCTCCGGTGACTCTGATGCTACTCCTGTCTGAGAGCTTCTCAAACAGCAAGTGAGGTGTATAGAAATGTAGGGCCATCTCTCGACTTCATGATTCTTAACCAGCGCCCGATAGCAAAATACAGAAAGAACAGTTGGGGAATGAATGAGCTGTTGAACAAAAATTACTGTATGATTTATTCATTTATTTAGCAAATGGTTATCGGGTCCGGCATTCTTTTAGCACTGTGTCAATAACTGTGAACAAAATAGACAAAAGTTTTTGCCTTAATAGAGCTTACATTCTTGTAGGGGGACTTAATCATTAAGATGAGAAATAAAATATGTAGTATTTAAAAGGTGAAACATGCTAAAGAGAAATAGCAGGGGAGAGAAATGGGCAGTATATGGTGGGGGCAGTGAGAGCATTTGCTATTTTAGACAAAGTGGCCAAAGAAGGCCTAAGTGCAAAGGAGCACTTGAATAAAATCTTCCAGGAAACAAGTGAGGAGCCATGCGTATACCTAGAGGAGGATCATTTCTGGCAGCAAGGAAGCAGCAGGTACTGTGTGTGCATGCCGAGGTGCTATCTGTGTGTCTGTCTGCTGGGAGGAGGCTGGGGGAAGGGAGCAGGGACATTTTATAAGTAGAACGGGGAGAAGAATGTATGACATTGTGACACCTTCACAGATCACCTGGACCCAAATCGCCTCGGGAGTGTTAAGGGCCTGCTGATAATCAGTTATCTTTAGCTCTGACTACCTTCATGACCATTTTTCCCCTATGACTCCAAAGCCTCTCCCCTGTCACAAGCTTATCCTTTCTCCTTGGTCTGTAAAAATACTAATGAGAGTTGCTTAAATCTATTGCATGCTTCCTCAATGTCACACCCTTAGAATTATCCACAGTGTACAGATAAAGAAACAGGTTTCTTGCCTCAGATTACTCACTGAGTGGGGGGATGGCTTCCAGGCCTCCAGCTCCAGGGTCCCTGGGGCCAGATGGTCCCCATAATTTCCCACCACCCCTTGCTACCTGGTAGTTTAATCGTGACCACCTATCAAGGTGAGGAGGAGAATGGTGGGAAGGAGAGAGGGACTGGCAACAGGGCACAGAGGTGACAAGGAGATAGTGTCTTGAAGGTGAGGATTTTGACCTCCCTGCAGTCTCTGCAGTGGGGACAGTGGGGACAGAGTGGGGGAGGGTACACTTCTTCTAGAGAAGAAACTGCTAGAAGTGGCAGAGAGTGTGTCTGTTGTTGCCAAGAGACCACTCCAGGAAATGGTCAACCATGCTGTGGTCACCACTGTGAGACCTTGGTAGGAAATGTTACCGTGGAAGAGCAGATTCTGGAGCCAGAAGACCAGAATTTGTCTTTTTTTTTTTTTTTTAAGTTTATTTATTTTGAGAGGAAGCAGAGAGAGAAGGAGAGAGAATCCCAAGACTCCATGCTCAGTGCAGAGCTGGATGCGGGTCTTGATCCCATGATCATGAGATCATGACCTGTGCCAAGTCAGATGCTTAACTGATGGAGCCACCCAGGCACCCCAGAATTTCAGTCTTGACTTCTATTTGTTAAACCTTGAGCAAGTCACGAACTGTCTCAGCAAATCCTTAACCCAAATAAGACAACATATGCTGAAGTGTTTTGTAAAATGCCACACAAGAACAAGACATTATTGCAAAAATTGGCAGACCTTCATTTAGGAGGGCAATCCTTGTGAAGTGAGAGAATGTCTTATACCACCTTTCCTGAGGCAATGGTGCTACTGCTTATGCTTGAGCATTTACAAGCAGGCACTTGAGAGATTTATTTGTAAGATTTGCTCCAAAGTAACTTGCTGGCAACTCAATTTTGTTTTCTTACCAGACATACCCAAAGGTCTGTGGCAGTTATCTCTGGGTACAGAATTAAGTTGATTCTTACTGTATTTTTATATGGTTCTGCATCTTTTAATGTTTATTTATTTATTGTGAGAGAGAGTGAGTGAGCAGGGGAGGGGAAGAGAGAGGAAGAGAGAGAGAATCCCAAGCAAGCTCCACACTCACAGCCTAGAGTCCATTGCAGGACTTGATCCCACAAACTGTGGGATCATGACCTGAACTGAAATCAAGAGTTGGACACTTAACTGACTGAGTTACCCAGGCGCCCCTATATGGTTCTGCATTTTATAAAACAAAGGCATAGACATCTGACATAGTGAAGAGGGTTTGGGTAACCAAAAGATGTCAGGTGTGGCTGGAAGGCAGGGTGTGTGGGGAAGTCATAGATGGGGCAGGAGCCTGATGATAAGAGACTGTGTTTGTAGAATCATTTTGCCAAAGGCCCTATACTGTTTTGCTCCCAGTTTAAAGCTGTCAGTCTCAAAGTGTGCTCCCCAGACCAGCAGCATTGACCTCACTTGGGAACTTGTTAGAAATGCAAATTCTTAGTCCCATCCCCCAGATATATTACATCAGAAACCCTGGGGATAGAGCCCAGCTCTGTTTTATTAACGTGCCAGGTGATTTTGGTGCATGTTGAAGCCTGAAAACCACTGGTTTAAAGTGGTCCCAAGTTGGGACAAAGCTCTCTGCCCCCAGTGATCTAGCAAAAAAGACCCAATTTCTTTGATTATTGATTAGCCTCTTGTGCGGGTCCCCTGGGTTGGTTGTCTAAGCCCTAGAGAGGTGCTTTTCCTTGGCATGGCAGCAGTGAGGTGAGGACTTGGCTCTGAGTGATTAGTTAAGGTCTTATTTACCGTCAGAGAAGCATCTGGGAGGAACAGGTTCACAGTGCTTGCTTAAATGAGTTGCTTCTCTCTTTGAGTTAAAAAGATCTAGAAGTTACCCAAAAGAGGTCCTCAGAAGGCACTGGGTCATCTGGTTCTGAGGTGTTACATTGTGTTTCCTGATGGTTCTCCAGACTCTGTGGCTGTTCTCTGCTTGTTCCCATTATCCAAGGACGTAGCCTCCCACCTGGCCTCCCACAGAACAAGGAGGCCAGCAGTGTTTTGAAGTGCTGACTCACTCAGGGACAGTCCCAAACTTTGGACTCTCAGATCCCTCACCTGGAAGGCATCTCTGCTTCACCTATACCTACTTTACTCCCAAACTACCTGGTATTATAACCATCTCTGTATGTCTTGTCTTCCTTATACTATGAAGTGCTTAGCAAATAATAAAAAGCTCATTAAATAATACTATTATTATTTTTGCTATTATTTTGTATTAAATAGGAGGAGAAGAAGGGAAGGGCATCCCAGACAGAGGGAACAGGGGTAGGCTATATAGTTTTCAGATCTTGGTGCAAAGTGAGAATGTGAGGTCTGGCTAGGGAGCTGGGAAATCAGTCTTTCCTTCCCATGGGCTCACTGGCCCACCCAATGTGTGATGGTGACCCCCTCCCCCCACTCTCAAGAGACTGTGATCTCTGCACAGGGCCATGTTTGAATCCTGGATCAAGGATAGGTGAGAGACCCCCACTGAGTTACCTGCCAAAACCCAGCCCAGGACAGGGAAGGCTGCTTCCATGTCCTGAAGGGATTATGCACCTGGGCCCTGGCCGAGGATGGGGGGCAATGGAGGAATGACTCAGTTGTCACCCAGGCAGAGGGCAGCAGCTGCCATGGAGTGGGAAGGGGGATATCAGACCTGAGGGGCAGAGAGCAGGTGGTCAGAGAGGTGGGATCACACATGAACTGAGGCTCTAAGCCCCTGGCGTACTTTTCATTGCCCCGTTTGGCTTCCCTTATAAATTCAGAGACAATTAAAAAATTTAAGGCAGCACTTATAGAGCATTACACTCCAAGCACAGGGCCCTCTGAGTGTGGAAACTTGTGTGACGACACTGGTCCACGTGCTCATGAAGACAGCCCTGGGGGCCAAAACATGTAAAGACATGGCATATTAGAAGAACTGCAAAATGACACTTTGCACGAAAACAGTAAGAGTTAATTCTGAGGTAAGGAGGGGTAGGCAGATAAGAACACAAAA
Source organism: Felis catus (assembly GCF_018350175.1). Classification (NCBI taxonomy): domain Eukaryota; kingdom Metazoa; phylum Chordata; class Mammalia; order Carnivora; family Felidae; genus Felis; species Felis catus. The sequence continues at coordinate 90,919,582 of NC_058370.1, forward strand.
TTTAACAGGTAGGCAAAAGGAGAACTATAAAACTTTTATTTTCAATTTAAAAGAGTTATATATAATTGATACAGAAAAATTTGAAACATGGGACTGGATTAGTTTCCTAGGGCAGTCATTACAAATTACCACAAACTGGGGAGCCTAAAGCAATAGAAATTAATTCTCATAGTTCAGGAAAGCCAGAAGTCTGAATTCAAGGTGTGGGAAGGTTTGGCTCCTTCTGGAGTCGCTGAGGAAGAAACTGTCCGATGCCTTTCACCAAGACTTCCCAAGTCTCCTTGTTGCCTGCAAGGCTTGGCTTTTGTTGGCTTGTAGATGTGTCACTCCAATCTCTCTGCCTCTATTCGCATGACCTTTGACTTTGTGTCTCTGTCTCTATCTCTTTGGCCTACCCTAAACCCAGGATGATTTCATCTCAAGATCCTTAACTATTTACATCTGCCAAGACCTTTTTTCCAAATAAGGTCTCATTCTGAGGTTTTGGATAGACATGAATTGGGGAGGCAGGCATTATTCAAAGAATAAAATCGCAAAAGAATAAAATCTCCCATGCTTCTGCTACCTAAAGCTAACATTGGTGACTACTTTAGAGTATATCCTTCCAGTGCATTCTATGTATAGATTTAGCTTGCATATTTGTTTTGTTTAATGATGATCCAGTGTGCAGACTTTGCTGAGAGGAATTTTTAAGCAAGGAAGGTGATCTGCTCAGGTACAGTGGTGTGTTGGAGCAATTCATCCTGGCTCCCAAGAAAAGAATATGCCCATCTCGTCTCAATTTCCTTTTCAGTGAACTCATGTGGGTAGCTTGCAATCAGACATGGTGGGAGTATTTATACTACAGAAATAAGGAAAAGGTACAAGTCAGGCCTTATTTATTTTTAAGAGAGCCAATTTACTAGTACATCAGTAGATTCTCACCTGGCAGAGTAAAGAGAAGAACATTCTAGGCAGGAATTATGAGAGACAAAGCAGGTAGGTATGGAGGCACCGGCTTGTTTGGGAAAGCCAATCCTCTACTGTCCTACAGGGCTGACTAGTCAGTGGCAGGCACTGAGGCTGGATGGAAGGATGGGTGGCTGCATTGAGATGGGCCTTGTGAGTCATGCAAAGGTACTGGGGATTGTATTTCAGGAAGACAATAACTGGTAGGAAACTAGTTGGTGGATGAGCATGCAGTGGGACTGGTGGCAGGAAGACTGGTTAGGAGATACCTATGAGAGTTCACAGAGCCTCACCAAGTCTTTGCTTGTGTGGGTCAAGGCATGTCCAACAGCACGATTTCTCTTTGGACTCAAGCCTAACTAGTCCAATCAAGCCTCAGATGTCTGTTAGACTCAGAATTCAAGTCCCATTCCAACATATCTCTGGAACCCTTAGTTATGGTAAACAAACCTCCTTATGGCCCAAATCTCTTTAAAAACAAACAAAAACCTTCCCATGCTTCCCTGATATCTGGTTCTTTCTGGAGAGCACTGGGCTGTTCATTGACCAATTCCCATTTAGGCGGTGGAGGCAGGTTGTCAGAATTCTTCTAGTGTTTTGCTGCTTTTGCCCCCAAATTTTCCTCTGCCTTGTCTCAAACTCTCTGTCATTTGGCGAAGTACCAACCTGTTTTTCCTGCGTGGTCTGTGGATCTTCTGCCTAGTCCTCGAGGTCACAGTGTTTTCGCCCAGTTCAAGTTCTGTGTCATCCTGGAAAACTTTAACTATGCAGTTGATCTACCCTATATCTGGACTCAAAGTTCCCTGATCTCATGATTGATTTAATAGATCTATTTTAAATTTTGTATCTTACAGAGAATGTACTGTATTATCTGGCATTCCTGGGGGTATTTACTAGGAAGCAGAAGTTATCACTGTTCTTCAAACTCTTTCCTAACATAGCACTCCTCCATTGTCTCCTTTGTTTTTCAGAAACCAACTCTTTTTTTATTTCTTTTTATTAAAATTAAAAAAAAATTTTAATGTACATCCAAGTTAGTTACCATATAGTGCAATAACGATTTCAGGAGTAGATTCCAGTGATTCATCCCCTATGTATAACACCCAGTCCTCATCCCGACAAGTGTCTTCCTTAATGCCCCTTACCCATTTAGCCAAGTCACCCACCAACAACCCCTCCAGCAACCCTCAGTTTGTTCTCTATACTTAAGAGTCTCTTATGTTTTTTATGTTTATTTATTTTTGAGAGAGACAGAGACAGAGACAGCACAAGCAGGGGAGGGGCAGAGAGAGAGGGAGACAAAGGATCTGAAGCAGGCTCTGCACTGACAGCAGGGAGCCTGAGGTGGGGCTTGAACTCATGAAGTTCGACATCATGACCTGAACCAAAGTCGGACACTTAACCAACCGAGCCACCCAGATGTCACTAAAAATTTTTTAAAAGTAATCTGTGTTTCTAATGTGGGGCTCAAACTCACATTCCCAAGATCAAGAGTTGTGTGCTTTTCTGACTGAGCTAGCCAGGGGCTCCAGAAACCAACTCTTTTGAGGATCATGCCATCTGATTCTGCCACTTTGTCTCATCACTGACATCAGTGTGACCTGGGTAGTCACCCAGGGCTCCACACTCAGAAGAGTCCCCCAATTGGTTTAATGATCTACTGTTGCTATCTTGAAGCTTTTGTTTTTGTTTTTGTTTTTGTTTTAAGCAGGCTTTACATCCAATGTGGGTCTTGAACTCCCAACCCCGAGATCGAGAGTCACATGCTCTACTGAATGAGCTAGCCAGGCACCCCATCTTGAAGTTCTTAATAATTTTGTCTTTGAACTTGTGTTTAGCAAGTGAAGTCCAATATGTGAACATGCAACCTGTGGGTCTGCCATTCCTCACTGCCCCATATGTATTGCACTCATGGTGCCACATAAAAAAGGAATTTGGGGGACACATGATGTGTGGGAGTTCTGTGAGACTTAAAATGAATACTAGGTAAGTCTGTTATTTCTGTGTCTGAATAAGTGGGATTTTTATAGCCCCACAGGCCACACTTCCTGTTACACTAGAACTTGCTTCAAATGCAGGAAGAAGGTACTTTAGGGAACAAAAACAGTCAAGGACCCCTAATCATATCCTTTCTTATTGTATCAGCCAGCCACTTATTCTGCAAATGATGACGCAGAAGGAAAGGGAAAGATCAGGAGACCCACAGTTCCTTTTCTTTCCAGTCCTTCTTTACTCCTTGGGAAGACTAAGGTAGAGAATGTTGATAGATTGATATGTACATTAAGAAGTAAAATAAAAATGGGTAAGTTACTTTTATTCTGGTAAGAATGTGTTTGTGGGAGGGTTTGTGTCAGGAAGGACGCATGGCAGAACAGGGAGAGCAATGAATACAAACTTAAGTAGTTTGGACCAGATTTTGTGGGTAGTGAGTCTTGATCAGAACAATGATATGGTTAAAGCAAGCAAGCAAGCAAACAAACAAACAAACAACTTCAGGTGATATGAGTGTGGGAACAGTGGCTCACATTAGGACTTCTGAGGGTGGGGGAGTAGGGCACTATCATGAAGGGCTTTGAGTGATAAACTAAAGGTTTTAAGTGTTATCTTTTCAGCTAGCGTTTTTTTTCAAAAGGTTGTAAAGCAGTAGAACCCTTTTTACTAAAATAATCTTAGCAGAAGTCCAACATATCAAGCAGACACAAGCAGCCACCAGGTTTGCCTGTCTTGGAAGCCACTGGTGGAGGTGACGGGGATCCAGACTGGAGGGGGAGAAGGCAGAAGAGCTGGGGTCAGGGTTAGAAAGAGATGACGAGGGGTGCCTGGGTGGCTCAGTTGGTTGAGCATCCAACTCTCAATTTCGGCTCAGGTCATGATCCCAGGGTTGTGGGATCAAGTCCTGAGTCAGGCTCTGCACTGAGCATGGAGCTTGCTTGAGATTATCTCCCTCTCTGCCCCCTCCCCTGCTTGCATGCACTCACATGTGCATGCTCTCTCTCTAAAAGAAAGAAAGAAGGAAAGAGAAAGAAAGAAAGAGAGAGAGATACTGGCTTATGGAGGAGGCAGCAGAGATGAAGGGAACAAGGTGGACTTGAAGAACTTAGCAGGGAGAAGCAATAGGCAGGGGAGGGGAGAACCCAACCTCAGGCAGGATGGAGGAAGGAGGGGTTTTGGTGTGGTGGGATGTGGCTCTTGGCTGCCACCAGGGAGCAAGACTTAGAAAATATCTGGTCCAGCTGTGTGACCACTGTCACAGATAGTCATTCCTGCCCGTACCCCTAACTTTGTTCAGTGCTGGGACTTTTTTGACGAATTTGTGGAATAAACTTTCAAATTTAGAGTCTTATGAGAATTGTAATACTATGTTCATGCAGTCTGACAATCTGCAGAAGTAAAAGGATCCCTCCACTTGGGCTGTTGGGGAGTTGGAAGATCCAACTGGCCTTGAGTCCTATTACATACACCATGGGTGCCTGACTGTCAAGAATTGTGAAGGGTTTGAGATTTTACTTTACCTGCAAGCTAATAAGCCTGCCTCATGGATGCTGGCAGAAGACACAAGATTCCTGTGTCAGAGATAAAGCACAGCTTATTACTTATAGCAAGAGCAGTAACTCAAGTAACATCACTTTTGCATTTGTTCCTCAAACCTCAGTTTCCATAGGGTAATACATGAAAGGACCAGGTAATGCTTGCGCAGGTAGGGGACTACATTATAAGAGAGGAATCCCAAGTTTGGGGAACTTGAATATTTTATAACAGACACTAAGCCTACCTGAACTTTGCCCTGAAGGGAGATGCTATCTTTATTACACCAAACAGTAAACAAACTTGCCAGTGCTCTAGAGGGAGACATTATCTCTGTCTTCCAAGGTGGTTTGCTATACCAACATCCTTGAAAAGATAGTCTCAAATAAAGTCAGGTAGTCCTCTGACCCCAAGATATGCAGAAATGCCAGAAAACTGTGGAGAGTTATTTCCTAAAATGACAAGGCTCTGATAATGATGACCTGGAGGGATGACAACATCCCTTCACTCCCTATCTCTTTCCTCCTGGACACTATTAGGCAGTTGAAGAGAATAACCTTCCTTTAGGAAGGTTTAGGTTTAAAAGGTCCTTCTTTTTTTTAAAAAATTTTTTAATGTTTATTTATTTTTGAGACTGAGAGAGACAGAGCGTGAACGGGGAAGGGTCAGAGAGAGAGGGAGACACAGAATCCGAAGCAGGTTCCAGGCTCTGAGCTGTCAGCACCGATGCGGGGCTCAAACTCACAGACTGTGAGATCATGACCTGAGCTGAAGTCGGAAGCTCAACCGACTGAGCCACCCAGGTGCCCCTAAAAGGTCCTTCTAACCACCAGTCTTGTTCCTTTATAACCTAGCCAGACTGAAGATTCATACTTTGGCACTTTCAGATGAGGATGAATTGTGGCAATAGCCTGCAAGATGGGACCTGGAACTGTAGTTACTTCAAGCCAGTTCTCTAAAGGGTATATTCTCAGCTCCTTCAGAAGCTGGAAGACTCAAACAGAGGCTGCATTTGTTGTAGTGGTTCAGGCCTGTACACTGAGGGAAACTAACCTCATTTCCATCACAGTGACTGGCTGCAATGGGGATCATTATCCATTACTATAGGCAACTAGGTATAGATTGGATGTCATGGAGCTCAACTTATGGCAGGTTGACTAGAGAAAAACTTAGCTCAGGACCCATATTGGGTGTGACAAACCAGCCCAAACAAATCCTCTCTATTGAAGAGTATGAATGTCATATCCACAGACGGATGCTGGCATACCCTTGGTAAGCAAAGCTATGGGTCATCCAAGTCCAGGATTCACTGGAACCCAGGAAAACTAAAGAGTTAAGGATAAACAGATCTTGCATGCCCTCACATTCCCTTGTACCGTCATCTCTGTTTCTGATCTATCCTTGAAATTTTGTACTGTAATATCATGTCCTAAGATAATTAAAAGGCCTTTTAATCAGTGTGTGACTAGACCCAGAGTCAGAGGTAGGGAATAAATGAAGGATTCCTACATGTGAATGAGCAGAGATGCTGGGAATGAGGCATTATGCTCTAGCCAGGACACCACAAATACTGAGTTGATCAAGCATCTGCTGGTAAGGAGAGAAGTTAGCTTCACTGTCTGCACTGTTAGAGACAAAGGTGAAGACTTGTTGCTAGCTGCTCCTGAAAAACTACGTGGTGTGGTCCTCAATGTATGGGAGACCTTGAAAAATTTTCAAGCACATTAGAAAATAAAACTCCTTTGTGCATACTCCCTCACTAGGGGATCTCACCCTTTCCCAAGGCTTTAAATGCAACCTTATATTGGAGTACCTGAGTGGCTCAGTTGGTTAAGCGTCTGACTTTGGTTCAGGTCATGATCTCATGGTCTGTGAGTGCAGAGCCTGCTTCAGATCCTCTGTCTCCCTCTCTCTGCTCCTCCCCTACTAGCACACACACTCTCTCTCTCTCAAAAATTAATAAACTTATTTAAAAAATAAAATAAATGCAACCTTATGCTAACAACTCCCAAATGTATCTCCAACCATATTTCTGATATGAACACAAACTCATAAAACTGGTTACTTGCCATCTCTACTTAGATTACCATAATTATTTCAGTTTAGCGTGTCCAAAATGGAACTCGGGATCTACCCACTAATCCACTCTTCCCCATGTTCCCCTGTCTCAATAAGTGGTACTGCCCATTTGCTTAAGTGAGAAACCTGGAGTCATTCTTCGCCTCTCACATCCAGCCTACTAGCAAGTGTTCTCACTTCTATCTCCAAAACGTCTCTCTACTCCATCTATTTGTCTCTCTTTCTGCAGCTATCTTTGACCAAGCCACTTTCATTGTTGGCCTGGTTGACTCAATGGCCCCCTAACTGGGTACCCACTTCTACTCTTTTCCAACCCATGCTCCAGATGGTAGCCAGAGTGGCTTACAAACCATATACATTGAACCATGTCACTCATCTGCTTAGTATTCTTTAGAGTCTTCCCACTCAATTTAGAATAAAAATTCCACTTTCCTCTCATGGTCTCCCGTATTCTCCATGAATCTGAGGCTCATCTCATGCCTCCCTTCCCCTATGCTGCCCTCATCAGTACTTCTTGCAGTGGCTTGTGCTTGCCAAAATGTTTCCTATTCTCATGCCAGTGAGTATGCTTTCCCCTCTCCTGCAAGGCTTTTTGGTCCCAGTCTGCGTGGTTGATATCTGGGGATGCCAGTGTTTTCCATGTGCAATGTCCCCTAGAACTGTACATCAAGGCAGCCCTCTTTCCTGACCACACAATTATATTGGGCTGCCAGCTTCTCACTCTCAGAGCACATTTTTTACCCTCATAGCATATGTCATAATTTGTATCACATACTTATTTGGATTTTGCTTTTGAACTGTCCATTTCCTCCCCAAACTGTAAGCTCCATGAAGGTAGGGATCATGTTTGTCATGTTAACCACTATCTCTCTGGGCTTGATACAGTGCTTGATGTTGAATGAATAAATGAATGAATGAATGAATGAATGAATGAATGCGAGTCTATAGGAAAAGTGGCACAGGGTGATAGGGGGCTGGGTAAAGACAAATCAAGCAGCAGCACGGCACCAATACTGAGGGAAACTTGAAGCTAGGGGGCACGGTATGCTGAGTGCTGCTCTGAGAGTCCTATCCCTGAAAGCTCTTAGAACTGTGTGCTGATCGTTTTCTAAGTGGGGATAAATATTAACATGCTATCATTACCCTGAATGTGAACTCAAGCTGTGCAGTGCTAGTTGAAGGCTTTATCTCATGACATGATCATCAAACACACAAAATGAAGAGAGATCGGTAGTCTCTGCCTCAGTCACATTGAACCCTTGCCTTTTCACCCACTCCTTACGCCCCCACTCCAAACCCTGATATTCTTTGCCTTCTCAAGCCACTGTGTTCTGTCTCTGCTTTTTATCTATCTTTTTTTTTTTTTTTTTTTTTTTTTGGTGCTCCCTTCTCAATGCCCAGAAGGCTACCCTTTCTTTTAAGTAAACTATATTCCATAGGGGTCTCAGGCATTCTGGACCTTGACTTGTTGTTGAGTCGATAGCCTCTATGCTCCCATCTTTCCCTTTGGTCTAGCCAATTATCTTGGCTAGAGAGCCCCTGCTGTCTGCCTGCCCCCACTAATCAGCACGGACTCTCACTGATCCCTGTGTCATGTTGGCAATCTGACACCTTCTCTCAGAGGCTACACATAGCGATCTCTCAGGAGGGAGGGAGAGCCACTCCTCATGCTCCTGTGGTTTGAGAACATTACTTCATTAGTAAATACCTAGAAAAACCAAATTTCTGGTTTAAAACAGACCCTTTCTCTACAGTTTCTTTCTACTTCCTTTTAAACTTCCTTTTTTATTTGTTTGTATATATAGTCCACAGATGTAAGAACCAAAACATTTCTGCTGAAAAAACGTAGCATTTGATATATTTATTTGTTATTGTTATTTAAAATTTTATTACATTTTATAATGATGCCCATGCTATAAAATTGAATTGGTATGAAAGGTAAACACAAATGTTAAGTTTCCCTCCCATGTCTGCACTGCCCCACTTCCCTCTAAGTTTCTTTCTTAGCCTCCTGGAGATCTTACATGCACTTACAAGCAGGCATGTGTTTTCACTCTCCTCCTACCCCCACTCTACATTGTTCTGTATCTTGCTCTCTTCTCTAAATGCCGTGTTCTGCATCAATAATCCAAAATCTCCACCACTTTTTATAGCTGTGTAGTATTCCATTACTTGGACAAATCATAATTTACATTAATAAAATACACATATGATGCCACATATATTCAAGTATACTTGTGAACACATTCCTAAAAGTCAAAGGACATTTTTAATTTGATAAAGGTTTTCAAATGATCCTCTGGAGAAATTGGTGAAGACACCTCTTTCCATACATCTTGTCAGCTTAGTTTCTAAATCTTGCAATGTTGTCAGTCTGTGAGTTGAAGAATGCATTGCCATTGTGATTATCATTTTTCTTTTTGTAAGTGATCTCAAGTATTTTTTCATATATTTAGAGCACTTATGTATTTTTTTCTATGAACTCTTCATATTCTTGCCCCCTCCTTTTTTTTTCAAATAGGAGGATGGTCTTTTTCTTATTGATTTGTGATTTATTATTTATGTTCTAAGGAAGTTTATTTATGGTGGGTTTGTCTTGAGGAATTAAAATTTTTTTAATGTACCTAAATCCATCTTTCTTTTGAGGTATCTGGTTTTTTGTGTGATGCTTTTAAGCTTTAATTGGTGATTATCACAAACATTTTCCCAAGATTTTTTTCTAATAATTTAATTTTTTAACATACAAATCTTTGCTTCATCTGGAATTTATTTTGCTATAAGCAGTAAGATAAGAATCCAAATTAATTTGTCTGCCCAGATGGTCACCCTGATGTTGAACATTTACTAGTTAATCCATCTTTTCCTTGCTAATTTGAAAAACCACCCTTAGCATATGACACCCTTCGATGTCTCTGGGTCTGTTTCTGGGCTTTTTACTTTGCCCACTGGGGTCTGTCTGTCTAATCAAGTCTGGCTGCGTGTTTTAAGCCTTTTTACTTCTATCTTTATATCAAAGGGGTTGCAACAATATTTTAGGCTAGTGTTAGGGGTGTTATTCATATCTGGCAAAACTAACTGGGCCATATGGAGACTGAATCCTTAATCCTGGCCTAAATCACTCTTTATTTAGTCCATTGCCAACTATAACAAAAGAGGTTCTGACATTAAGGGGCAACGGGCCTGGGAAGTCTAGACGCCACATTTTGTTCTCAGTTAAGCCTCACAACCACCCTCATGAAGTAAGGTGTTCCTTAGGTTATTTTGGTTGCAAGAACTGGGGCTGGTTCAAATAATAAGGGATGCTTTATTTTCCTATATAAATAAGAGGGACATAAATGTCAGCCACCTCCTCAGGAGAAGCCACACCATAAGACCTTATAGGAAGCTCTTTTATTTTGTTTTTTTTTCCTGTTTCTTTCTCTCTTTTTTTGATAAGTTGCTTATCATTTTTGTGATTTAAAAACATAAGCATACAAGACTCATTTTACAAGGTTGAATGCATGCATATTTAAGGACCTATGTCAAACATATTAGAGTGCTGACTTATGACAAGGATTGGGGAAGAAAAAGAAATCAGTATCAAGGTTGAAGGGTTACAAAAAATGAAAACAAAAAGAAATAAACCACGAGTAGAGGGGCATTTAATGGGCTGATGAGAGTGTGCTATGCAGTGAAGATCAGTGAACCATTTGCATTTGAGATACTTTAAAAACTTAAAAGTCAAAATGTAAGACTCCAGGCAGAACTCATAGTTGTGTGGACTCCCTGAGACAGGGCTCGGGTTGTTGGGTAGGTTCCGAGGGGACTGAAGAGAGCTCGGAGAGGCAGTGGCGGGCTCTTCTCAGAGGAAGATTAGGAAGCACAGGACAGCCACATCTCATGGACACTTCACTCATGTGACTCACAGTGAGGTCCAGGGGCATGGCCATTGCCTGGCAGCTAGTCAGAAATGCAGAAACTCAGGTCTGACACCAGATCCACTTAATCAGAGTCTGACTTTTCACAGGATCCCCAGGTGATTAGACTAAATCATTAAATTTTGAGAACCTCTGCTCTAGGACATTGTTTGGGAAGTGGAAGGTTGCTTCGGATCCAGTGCAGTTCAACCTCCTGAGCCACCTCACTGTCCCTCCACGGTGGCCATCACAGTTTTGACTGCAGAGTGGAAGCAGTCCTCAGTGGTGACAAGGTTTAGGATGTAACCTCAGAGCACAAAGAGGGTGGAGACCACTGGACTTGGAAAAGTCAGGAAGCTGGTGAGGCTAGGGCATTTTGTAATTGTCCCTAGGGTCACTGAAGTCTCCCAGGATTCTGTAGGACTTGGAGAAGAGAGGAAAACTATGATCCAGGCACCCAAAAGGGCAGTGAAAGAGGAGGAGTGACCAGAATGTGAATTTCACAATGAAATGTGAAAAGGCCTGGGGTGATCCAGCTGGTGGCCATGAGTCTTACAGGAATGGACCTTTTTCTTAAGGATAAAAGCAGCATTGACACTGGGAATACCAATATCACCTCCCAACCCTCAGGTCTGAGGTGTGGGAGAGGAGAAGCCTCTAGAGGAGAGCCAGGGTTCAGGTAAGGCCCAGAGGTGAAGGGCACACTCTGTGGAGAAGCTAAGGATGCAGGGTAATTTGTTTGGTGCAAATCTGGGGCTCCAGAAGGCACACTGTATTGGGATGTGAAAAGAGAAATAGAAAGTTTGGTTCGAGAAATACAGGGAGGAGATGGAGGACACAAATGACTGGACAGGGGTCAACATGTGGGGAATTGTATCAGTCAGTATACAATAGGCTATCCTGCTTCAACAAATGACCCCAAATCTAAGCGGCTGAAAGCTACAAAGGTTATTTCTTGCTTATACTACTTGTCCATTATAGGTTGATGTGGAATCTGCTCCATGTCATCCTCATTTAGGGATCCAGGATGACGGAGGCTGTGTGTCTGTTCTTCCATGATAGCCAAAGCTCAATTCTTTTGTGTGTGGGCTTGTTGGAGTTTTCATTGACCAAAGCAAGTCACGTGACCACATCTAAATTTAAAGGGACAGGATTGTGCAAGTCCATCCTATCATGGACTTAGAGGGAGAACTAGAAATATTGGGTGGCTAGAATTAATGATTACCACAGGTAGTGACTAACTTATAGGGATGTGAGACATAGGGTGAATTAACCTGACTTTAAGTTTCAGAAGACAACTCTGGGATAGTTATGTTGGCGTGCAGACCTGCTGCTGTCCACTGGAGGGTGACTGAGTCCTGATGACACCAGAAATCTGTGCCCATTCCATGGGCATGAATTAGTTCTCAGTATATTTCCAGAGGCTTAGTAATCGGAAATCTACACACATATATACGGTTCTTGGGATGGCATGTCAACCCTGCTCTTTGCTCTAAAAAGTTGGTCTTTGTAATTAATGGTTTTGTTTTCAAGCCAAAGAGATATTGGATAAATAATTGTCTCAGCAAAAAACAAAGAACAGGGATATATTGTTCTTCTGGGTATTTTAGCTGATACTTTAATCTTGACTCCCTGAACTCCCATGTCTCCTTCAGATACCAACCAATGTTGTGAAAGGGAGCAGCCAGCCTCACATTTTTCCTGATTGCTAAAATCCATCTGAAAAGATTTAGAAAAGTTCATTTAGAATGTTCTTCGATTGGCCAGTGAGCAAGTATCCTGTGGCCATTTTGAGTGCCTAGCCTTCTAGTTCTGCAGAAACATGCATATTAAATCAAGAATGTTAGGGGTATATGGCAGTGGGTGAAAAGGGTGAAGAAAGTCAAAAGGTACAGACTTCCAGTTATAAAATAAATATCATGAGGATGTCATAAACAGCATGGTGAAATACGTAATAATATTGTATTATATTTTGAAAGTTGCTAAGAGAGTAGATCTCATCACAAGGGAAGAAATTGTGTGGTGGTGGGTGTTAACTAAACTTATTGTGATGATCATTTTTTTTTTTTTGCAATATACACAAATATTGAATCATTGTGTTGTGCACCTGAAGCTAATATAATGCAGGAAGTCTATGCTCGACCGCAATACCTATGAAGCAGCAATGTAAGGAAGATTGTTAGCTGCCTAGCACATCCTCTCTTCTCCCTAAAAAAAACCCTGATATTGTTTGTGAGCCATCAAATGACTAAGGGAAGGGGACCCCATCCTCAGCTCTAGGGCTGGGCCCTGATTAGTCTCAGCCAGGCTGTTTCAGTCCTGGCAATACTGACATTTGAGCCTGGTAATTCTTTGTTGTGAGGGCTGTCATGTGTGTGTTATAGGATGTCGAGCAGCATTTCTGCCAGTAGCACCCTGACTACAGTTGATACAAGAAAAGTGTCTCCAGACCTTGTCAAATATCTCCTGGGAGGAAAAACCACCCCTAATTGAGAACCACTGGTGTGAGCCAACCATGATAATCCTATTCTTCTTTCTAGATAACTAGTGTAAGAGTGGGTGTGTGACCAGGCGCCTGGATGGCTCATTTGGTTAAGCATCTGACTCTTGGTTTCGGCTCCAGTCATGATCTTAGTTTGTGGGATCAAGCCCCGCTGTTAGCACAGAGCCTGCTTGAGATTCTCTCTCTCCTTCTCTCTGTGCCTCCTCTGCTTATGCTCTCTCTCTCCAAATAAATAAACTTTAAAAAAAAATGGGTATGTGACCATTTGGCTAATGAGATTGGGGGAAGGAAAGCTGCTAAGGGTGGTGGGTTGAGGAAATATTTTCTTCCTTACAAAAAAAGACTCAAGAGGAGATAATCCCTTTCCCTTTCTCTGGACTTGTAGTTTGTGGCTGAAACCCGGACATGTTTGTAGCCGTCTTACTACCAGCATGAAGATGAAGCCAACTCAGGAAGTGAGGCAGAGCCAAGAGATTCTCAGAGAAGTATGGCCAGAGCCTTGATGCACCCAGCCAGGAGTCCAGTCCACCATTGGGGTGGCTTTTCATTTGACCAACAAATATGTTTTTGTTGGAGTCAGAGTGTTCTGTTCCTTGCACCTGAAACCATCCAACTGGCAGAGAGAGAGGTAGGGCCCTCACTCATTCCTGCTGGGACAAGGGCTCTCTTAAAAGTAATACATTTCCCATCACTGAAGTGACAGGAGGTTAGGAATTTAATTGGGTTTTGGCAAGTTGATAAGAAGAAAACTGAGCTCCTACTGTCTAGAGGGGAGGAAATGAGGCATCTATAAAGATAAGGACCAGATACCACGGGGCCAGGAAGGAACAGATAAAAAGATCAGAGAAGTAAGTGCAAAGAGATAGTGCTTAGTAGGTGGAGGAGTCAGATTTAGATGCAAAACTGATATAGGTTCAGGAGATGTTCCAAGCACTGAGACTAAAATACCCAGAGCCACGATGCAGTCATGGTTTTTGCGATTGGCTGCACATTGGAATCACCTGGGGAGCTTTAAAAAATACTGATGCCTGGGTGCCACCCCCGGACATCCTGATATAATTGGACTAGGGTGTGGCCTGGGCATTATTTTTTTAAGTTAAAATTTTTAATTTTTTGGTGGGTTCAGGTGTCTCGCCCCATGTCATTTTTACTCTATTGTTTTGACTTTGATGCAGGCTGGCTGGGTCTGAGGACCTAGAGTGCAGTCTCACAGAACCAGCCAAGAGGGTCCTCGGCTTCATGCAGGATAGAAATCAAACTCAAGCCAAGAGGAAGTGAGAGCAGAGTTTATTGAATACATAGAGAGAGCTGATGCAGACAGGACATCTGGGAGACTCAGAAAGGAGAGTGAGTCTCATCTCTGCTTTGGGTCTGGGGTTTTTATTGAGGACTGTGGTCCAGTTCGTGTGTCTTCTCAGGCATCCAGGGACACAGATGAGTATTTAGGTGTCCTCCATAAGTCACTTATGCTCTGGAGCCAGGGGTCTTGGTGAGTCAGTGGTCTAGGAAAATGTTCCTGACAACCCTGCCTGGTCACTCCTTAGATGTTATCTATTGTGCTGGAAGCCTCCAAAGAAATCATTAACCCTTTGATGTTTACAAGGAGGACATACATTACCTGTTTCATAAGGTGTGTGTAAGGCAGGGGTGCAGGTCCTAGGAAGAACAGAATCAGGAAAAGGAGAAAAAAAAGCAGTTTTTCATGATGTCCCTTTATTTTATTTTTTTTAAGGTTTATGTATTTATTTTGAGAGAGAGAGAGAGACAGACAGACAGACAGAGAATCCCAAGCAGGCTCTACACTGTCAGCATAGAGGCTGATACGGGGCTCCATCCCACGAACCCAAGAGATCATGACCTGCACCGAGATTAAGAATAGGACACGCAACCAACTGAGCCACCCAGATGCCCCTCATGGGGTCCCTTTAGTTTCCCAGTAGATTCTTTTCTTAATTTCATCCCATTTTTTTGTGAATACTTGTACCTGGTACAGATGACTACTACACAATACAGTCTTCTCCCATGCTTGTCTTCCAGTCATTCAGTTCCTCTACCTGAGGATAGTTTAGAACTAACACAGATAATACGTTTATTTTATTTCCTATTCCTTTTTATCTGAAAGGACTTTGTATGCACACTTTTCTACATCTTCCATTTTGACTTAACTGTATCTTACAGATTATTCCATTTTAATACTTAGGGAGTATCTTTTTCTTTTCTTAATGTGCAGCCAAGTTATTCTATTATCTGGATGTGCTTTACTCTACTTAACCAGTCTTCAAATGATAGGATTTAAGTTGGTCCCAGTCTTGTTTTGACAAATGATGCCCCAGTGAATAACCTTACACAGCATGTGTAGGTATAGTTGTAAGAAAAATGGGCTCTCAGGGTCAATGGGCAGGTGTACTTGCAGTTGGAGAGTGTCAAGCAGACCTTATGGAGGCCGTGTTTTTCCATTAATAATGTGCTGGGTGAAACGGCATCTCTTTCCTCATTGTAAGGTGTATTATCATTATTTGATTTTTGCCAAGCTGATGGGCGAAAAATGGTCTAGCAGTATGTTTTAACTGTGTATTTTCACCATTTGGAGTGAAGTTTATACTTTTTTCATATGTCAAATAGCCATGTATTCCTTTCCTGTGAACTCTGTCTGTATTCTTTACCCAAGGGTTTTTTAAAATTTTTCTTTTTCTTATTAATTTGAAGAAGCTCTTTATACAGTAGAAAAATAAGCCTTTTGTATCTGATATGTATTTTTGTCTTGGTTGTCTTTTGACTTTACTCAATAGATACTCTTTTATGGGTCTTTTCTCTCATGACATTTAGATTTTCAGCCTTTCTCAGGAAGGACTTCACTACTCTGACATTAAAAAAGCAAATGAACAAGCTTCTTCCTGTGGTTTCCAGAATTTGGAGGATAGTTTTGTTTATGTTTCCATATGATGCTAGAATAAGCCTGTTTATTTTTTTAAAATCCATTACTTTCAGTTGGATCACATTTAAAGGCTACAAGTTTACCAGAGGAATTGAAATCCAGGGAAGCAACATTAAGCCTCCCTACCTGTTCTAGGCATCCTGAATTCCTTGTAATTTTAACTCCTAGACTTTTTGCCTTTTTGTTTACTATTACGACAGAGGAAAAGTTGCCATTAACATCTGTTGATTGTTTATATGGCATCAGGATTTGTAAAAGCTCTCCAGAGGATTCCAATAGAGTGGATATATAAGGGCAGGAAGAGGGGTTGCAGGGAGGGCGGTTAGCTGTAATCAGGAAGGCATACTTTGTCACTGCCATTGTTTAGAATTGCCAGCCCATGGAGATAATAAAAACCCAGACAGGCTAAAGGTTTATTATTATTTATACACTCTCTACAGCAAGGTACCCCTTGTTGTCTGTCCCCAGGGCCAACGGCCCCCACCCCTCAGTATACCATTCTTCCAGAGAGCAGCCAAGAGTGAGAATCGCCATTTTAGAGTCTTTCTTGTCCCCACCCCTTGCATTCAGTTATCTCTCATGTTCTATTTGAGCTACCTCTTACTTTTCTCACTTCTTTCACTTCCCCAACCTTTTGCCATAAACAGCGTAGAGGCTTTCAGCATCTTTCCTCAGGACTCTGGTCTCACTCTTCACCATCTGTCCTCCATGTTGCTTCTAGGCCAGGTGCTCTGACTTTGAGTGCCAACAGGATTCTAATATTTTCCTTTTTGTGGAACACTCCTTGCCTACCTGCCCAACCTTCCTCCTGTCATTCCCCACTGAGATCAGCTCTTTAGACCAGAGTGCTACATACCATTTGGAACAAACCAATCTCTCCCATGTCCCAGAGACTCTGCATTCACTATTCTTGACGTCTGGATTTGTTTTTTTAATGTTTGTTTGTTTATTTTTAAAAATATTTATTTACTTTAAAATACTTATTTACTTATTTATTTTGAGAGAAATAGAAAGAGAGAGAGAGGAGGGGTAGAGGGGCAGAGAGAGAGAGGGAGAGTGAGAATCCCACTGTCCAGGCAGAGCCTGGTGTGGGGCTCGAACTCATAAAACATGAGATCATGACCTGAGCCGAAGTCGGATGCTTAACCAACTGAGCCACCCAGGTGCCTCTGGAATATTTATTTATTTATTTATTTATTTAAACGTTTATTCATTTTTGAGAGAGAGAGAGAGAGAGAGAGAGAGAGAGAGAGAGAGCATGAGCAGGGAAGGAGCAGAGAGAGGGAGACACAGAATTCGAAGCAGGCTCCAGACTCTGAGCTGTCAGCACAGAGCCCAATGCCGGGCTTGAACTCACAAACTGTGAGATCATGACCTGAGCCAAAGTCAGACACTCAACTGACTGAGCCACCCTGGCGCCCCGCCCCTGGGATTTTTTTAATCATTGAACTCTTCTTGCGTAGAAGACTTGATTATTATGAGTGATGTGTTTAAGAAACTGGTATTCAGGATCTACTGTGTATCAGTTTCTGAACTAGAGTCTTTGCATATTCTATCTCTTGATTTCCACTTTGCATATGAGGAAACTGGGACTCAGAAAGGTCCAAGGCCACACAGTGTTGTCATGCGAGCCTCAGCATGTCCCCATGCTCTTCTCAAACTGTTTGGGGGATATATAGCTCTATGGCTTTCAAGATGAGAGCATCAGACTCCATAGCTCTCATGTTTGGGATGGCACTGGAGGGGGGCCTCCTGGCAATATTTCCTATTTTCCTTATTTGCTGGGACACTGAATACATCTGTGGGCAGGGACTGAGTTACAGAATGTGTGTGGAGAGGGTGAATTATCCAGCACGTGTCAATTTATTTATAATTGTTTTCCTGGTGCCATTTGGCCTACTACCTATTTTCTGTCTAGTTTAACTCCCGTCCAGTACAGATGTTCCATTTTTTAATTGTTTTGATATATTTTGGACTTTTAGGAAGCCAATTTCTCGAAGGGTCCTCTAAACTCTATCATGTAGCATATTCAGTGACTGCTGGGTGTGGTGGATGTTTATAAAGCTTTGGGCCCATCCAGCCCTTTTCTCAAAGTTAAGATTCCTGACCCTCAGGGCTGCTTTCCCAGCTTCCCTTGCAGCTAGGGCATGGGCATGTGGCTCAAGCTCTGACAACCAGCTGCAAGATGTCAATTTGGATGCAAATTGCACCAGAAAGGAGGTGCTGTGCAGAATTCCTTCTAGCAAGGATGCTGAGGGACAGACATTCAATTGTCAAAGATGGCTGTGGCCTGTCCTGGCTAATCCTGTGCCCAGCATCAGGGGTGTGGGCAGAGATGCCTGAGCCCAGTGGCCAGAGCAAGAACATTTCCACTAGCAGAGTCTGATGATATAATTTGGGCATCACTCTTGAATGGCAAGAGCTTGATTCTCTGGCCCTCCAGAAGATCCTGAAAGGGGCTAAATATACATCAGTTAACTATTTTTCTGCTTAAACTAGCTTGACTAGGTCCTTTTTGTAGATCTGACTGATAAAATGAGGTAGTTGTGTATCTTGTGGCTTACATTTTTCTGTTTTAACTGCTTTCAATGCCTTTTTTCCTCAATCTCCCAAATTCATACATTATAACTACGAAACTATGAACTATGAAACACAAGCGATTATGGAAATAATTAGGGCCCAAAGTTAAAGACAACACAATGCAAGTTTCCAAGTATTTACATTCAGGGAAGGACCACCCTCAGTCTTAAAATCCTCTGCATAACCTCATCACTTATAACTTGCTGCAAACTTGATAAATCCTAATAAGAAAAAGAAATATTTGGGAGATAGAGATCTTTTGGCAAAGAGGTCCCTTCCCAGGACGGCTCCCTAAAGGCTGATGGCCAGGCTCGGGTCAGTCCTATGTGAGGCCTGATATAAAAGCTGACATTTGTGTCCATCATACCACCCTTGGCTGACTCTGTCTCTGTATTGCAGCTCTGTCTCTTCCTCTTCTGAAACTCATATAGAAACACATACATGTTTAGCTCTCAGCAATCAACCTTTCCATTCTGCACTAATTGTTTTATGTGTTGGTTTTATATCTCTGATTAAACAATTAATCCCTCAGGGGCAAGGACCATGTCTTGTGTTTCTTTTATATTTATTACAGCATTGAACAGACTGTCCTGAACATTATAAGGGTTTGCTTAATAAATATTTGCTGATTGATTTCTCTCTTGGAGCTGTGGAGTGTAAATTAATGGATATCTCATGATTCTAAAATGTCTGTGAGTGTATGTGTGTGTGTCTGTGTGCGTGAGAAGGGGAGAGAGAGAAAGAGAGAGAGGGGTCTGAGAGTTAATAAATCATAAACTCAAGGCATGGATTTTGGAGCTAGAAAAGTCAAAGACACAAGTCTTAGCCTTGTGAGCAAACCACCATTAGTTTGTCATGTATAAATTGCGGCTTATAACAATACCTACCTTAACTACCTCCTGAGATTGTGGGCTTCAGAAGAGATAGTTTGTATTTGAGACACCCTGTGATTATTACCTGGTCCACATGAAGTGGGACCAGAGAGGGGAGTTGAGAAGAGGCTCTAAAGTTAGTGTACAGAGAAGGGATCAGAGCTGACTTGACCCACTGGGTTTAGTCCCACTTGCCTGGGGCTAACAGGTTTTATAACACTGGACTATTGGGTTTCCAAGTATTTCCAGGTAGCAGGCATCCTCCTCTTTATCCTCCACTTCTAGCCAAAGGCATCAATTCTACCTCAGACTTTAAAACATCTAAACCTGTAGCCTGTTACCTTGTATCACTCCCACCTTGGTTCAGGCCCTGGTCCTACCTTACAGCTTAGGGCTCTTTCTGCCTCTGGTCTCTAACCTCCTCCCCCATGGCCCCCACATGGAGGACAGTTATTGGCCTAAAAAAGCAAATCTGATCACATCACTTCTCTATGAAGCTTTGTTGGATGTCTAAACCTATTTTTTTTTTTTTTTTGTTATTTCTATATCTAAAGAGGGAAGCCCAGTTATGAGGCTGTTTCAGTCAGGTGAGAGATGTTGGGTATGTGAACTAGGAAAGATCTAGAGGTAGAAAAGATTAGACAAATAAATATTTAAAACTATAAACCCTTTCTGTGTATGCATGTGTGTACTGTTATATAAAACATGAACAATGGTTATTTCTAAAATTTCTTCTATTCATTTAGATATTCAACAAATATTTATTGTGTGCCCACCATGTGCTGGGAACTATTCTAGGCACTGCAGATATGAGGGAACAACATAGATACAGGTCTTGCCTTCTAACAGCTCACTGTCTAGTTAGTAAAGAAAGAACACACAGAAAATCAATAGGAAATCCATCAGGACCATGTGAGTGTGACTGGGGGAACCACTTGAGATAAATTGGTCAGGAGAAAGTCCTCTGAAGAGGTGATATTTAAGCTGAACTTCAATGAGGAGCAAGAGTCAGCTAAACACAGATCTGGAGAAGGATATTCCAGATAGAAGAAAAACAAAGAGTAAAGGCCCTTGGATGGGAAAAGAGTTTGGCATTTTTGAGGACAACATGCCCGTGTGAATGCCAGGCAGTGTGCTGGGGCAAGTAGTATGGGATGGGGTGAAAAGGGAGCCGGGGGCTATATCATACCATTGTCAGGATTTTGAATTTTATTCTAGGGTTAGAATCCATTAGATGGCTTTGAGCCAGGGAGGGAGAGACACAGAATGGTTTATCCTTTAAACAGGTCACTCTGGTCCCTGAGTAAGAAGACTGTGTAGGGGTCATGATGGAGGCAGGCATAAATGGAAGCTGCGACAAAATTGGCTGATGTAGTGTTGGCACTGGCTGGGTTGTTGATGGCTTGGCTAGGAGGTATCCAAGGACATGGAGAGAAGCGATCAATTACAGGGTTTATTTTATAGGTCAGACTGACTGCTTGCTGATGGACTGACTGGATATGAGGGTGAGTGGCAGGAAGGAATTAAGGATGACTTAGGGTGGATGGTGATGTCATTTGCTGAGACAACTGGGAAAGGCATAGATTAGGGGAAAATAGTTGTGTTTGGCTTTGGACATGTTAAGTGTGAGATGTAAGTCATTCAGTGGAGGTGACAAATGGTTGTTGGAGAAATGTCTGGAGCTCCTGGAGAGCTATAGATTTATATCTGTGAGTTACCAGCATGTAGATAATGTAACAGTCATGAGGCTGGGAGGGATCACCCCGGGAGAGAGCATAACCAGATCAGAGGGTGGAGGACAGCCCTGGAATATTCCAGCATTCACCAGTAGAGAAAACAGGGTCTGAGGAGCTGGAGGAACACCAGGAGGGTGGAGCTTCCTGAACTCCCACAGAGGAAGGTGTGTCCAGATATCTGGAGGATGTGGTCAACTATGCACAGGTATCACAAGAAGTGCAGTAAGACAAGGGTAGAAGTGAGATAAGAACACAGGATTTGGCAACATGCGGGTCGTTATGATGAGAATGACAAAAGCACTTTGGGACCCAGGCCTGAAGTTGGCAAGGGTACATAGCTTTTAAGAAGTTTTGCTGAGAGGATGGATCATGGATGTTTTTGTTATTTCTGTCTCTGTATTCCAACCATGAACATTTAATACCTACATAATACTACAATAATACATACTTTGCAGATAGCACCCCACTCTTTGGGAGAAGGAGAAACTCCTCAGTACAACACGGAAGCCCTTCATCTCCCCTCCCTTGCTACCTCTCCAACCCCAGGCTCACTATTCTCCACAAGCACCAATCTGCTGTCTGCAGCAGTCTATATTTCATTCTCCCTAGCTGCCACCGCGTATATGACCTCCCACTCCTCTCAGCATCTGTAAGCCACCCCATCCCGCCCCACACACGGATTCGGTTACACCCACCCAGTTTCACCCACACGTCCGTCCCACAGATGCAGATAAAGCTCCTTTCCTGCTTTCTCCTTCCCCAGGCCCCTTAGAGAGGCAGGATAGGAAACTAGGGAAGAGAATTGGGCCTCAAAGTCAGGCGGGTGTGGGTTCCTTCCTGCATCTGCCACTTACTAGCTGTCTGACTTTGGGCAAGTCTCTTAACGGCTCGTGCCTCAGTCTTCTCATCTGTAAAATGAGGTTAGTAAAAAACACACCCTATCCGTTTTGCGATGCCTGAGCAGCAGCTACGGTGCCAGCTACGGTGCCTCATTTTGCTTCACCGTTGCTCCCTGTTGAGCCACAACAGGTGAGGACTGAGATGCTTCAGAAATGTGACCCGGCAATGGGGGCCCCTCACATGACCCCGAGATACCAGAGGTGTCTCTCTCCCCGAACAAGGCACGTGCGGGCCGGGTGACCTGTCTTTCCAGTAGGCCCACACTCTGGATCTGTGATCACGCGCCCCCCACCCATAGCTGAGCCTGACGCGGCGGTGGCTCATGCGCCTTTCCGCCCCAGCCTCTAGCCACGGACCACACGTCCCATCCCTGCCGCCCGGCCCCGCCCCCTGCCC
Organism: Felis catus; assembly: GCF_018350175.1. Taxonomy (NCBI): domain Eukaryota; kingdom Metazoa; phylum Chordata; class Mammalia; order Carnivora; family Felidae; genus Felis; species Felis catus. The sequence continues at coordinate 90,941,952 of NC_058370.1, forward strand.
CGGGCGCGCCCCTCCAGTTTGCCGGCTCGGGTGTCGGAGGGGCCGCGCCCGCGGGCCGCGGGCGCGGATTGGCTGCGCCGCGGCGGCGGGCGGCCCGTGGGCGCACACACCCTCCCCGTGCAGCCAATGGGAGTGCGCGCGTCACTGACCGGGAGGCCCGCGAGCCGGCAGCCCCTCAATAAGCCACATTGTTGCACGAAACTCCGGAGCAGGAGTCCCGGGCCGCCGCTAGCGCCGCCGTGTCATCAAGCGAAGATCCGTGGGCAAGAGCAGCACGCGTGTTGAGCCGGAGAGGTCCGCTCGCTCAAGTGAGGCCGGACTGAGATTCTTCCCAAGTTGAGCCTTTGGTGATTCTGTGGTGAAGTTAGCGCCTTGGCGGCGGGGCCACCCCGACACGTCGCCAGGAGTGATTTTTGGGCGCCTTCTGGGAATTCGGACTCCCCAAACCTGTTTCTGGAGACCCTAGACTCTCCTGCCAGGCGTGCCATCGCCTTCTTTTTGTGCCGCCCGGATTCACTGCTCCCGGCCGGGCCGCCAAGCCCGGATACAAAGCGGTCGGACCGCGCTGCCCTCCGCCCCCGCACGCGCTCCAGCCTCGGTTTCCCAACTCGGCGCCGACGGGCCGCGGCAGGATGATCGCCTCACATCTGCTCGCCTACTTCTTCACGGAGCTCAACCATGACCAAGTGCAGAAGGTAGGCAAGCGCGTGCAGGGGCGGCTGGCTCGCTTCTGACAAAGTTGTGCGGTCCCCGGCCGGCCGCGGACTCTCCGTCTTGACCCTGCGGGGGACCGCTTCCACCCCATTCGGGGCCGTGGGTGCGGAAAAAGTCAGGGCTACCGGGAAACTCCAGGGCGCGAGGAGCCACGTCCGCTAGGCACCGGCAGGCGTGTGCGCGCGTGCGAGGCGCCTGGGCTCGCGCTCCGCGCGGCTCTCCGCCTTCCTGACACCCTGCGCGCGCTCGCGCTTTTTTCTTTTCTTTCTTTCTTTTTTTTTTTTTTTTTCCGCTGGAGGGGCGGGTCAGCCAGCACGTAGTCTGAGACTGCGGAGTCCACGTGGGTGGAGCCCCCCTTCGGCCGCCGGAGTTCCGGCGAGAGCACGTGTGGAGAATCTTGGCTGCGGTGGGGGAGGCTCCTCTGCCACGTGGGACTGCCAGGGGGCTCCCGCGCCGAACGAGCGCGTCTTGTGGACGTGCAGTTCCCCTCGGCGTTCCTCATGGCCTCGCGCAGGTGGGCTTGGGGAGAGGCCCCCTCCCCCGCCAGAGGGAGTTGGGACGGGGGCCAAGTAACTCCGCCCGCCGCACCCCCTCCCCGGAACTGAGGCCCCGCGAGGGGCGTACATCCCCCACCGATCGGCCTCTGGACCGCCAGGCCTGGAGTGGCCGGGGCCCGCCTCCAAGAAGAGGGCGAACTTTGGTTGATACTTCTGGTGCTCCTAAAACTTGCTCGAGGAGGATCTCCCCCCCCCCCCCCCCCCACTTTTCCGTCTTTTTAAGAAAAGTTTTTGTTATGTAAACGAGCTTATTCCTGCCTTAGGCTCCGACACGTCTGCCTACCTAGTTCTCGGCAGGTTCATATTCTCTCTCTTTTCTCTCTCTCTCTCTCCCCCCCCCCCCCCCCCCCCCCCCCGGTCTCTCGCCAGGTCATTTCCATAAGAAAGAGCTTCTGGCCCTGCCGGGACCAAGCTCTAGGTGCTTCGGGATAGGGGGTGGGGGTGGGGCCCGGCCCAAGGTGCAATCACTCTAGGGAGAATTGAGTTTCTGAAATCCTGGGGATTTCTGGATTGGCACCTGACCATGCACCTCAGCTGGGACTTGAGAAGAGGGGATGGGCTGAGGCGGAGGTAGGGGTGTCCAGACCTGTGAGGCAATGACAGTGTTGCTCAATTGCATACTTGAAGCTTCTGTGTCTTACAGGGAACACAATTTTGGGAGAATGTCTTGACATAAATTCGGTGCGGGGACCTGCTCTTACTCCCATTCTGGGGATTGTGAGAGCAAAGGTGGGCTGCCGTTATGGTGCTTTCAGAGCAGAGACACATGAACCCCCATATAAAACATGGCCATACTCAGCCTCAGACTGGAGTAGCAAGCAGCGGGAGGCTGGTTTAGTTGAGTTTTACTCTGCTTATAAAACGGCTGTTGCTCTCTCATTCCTGGGATGTAGCTCTGCTCTGCACTTTAATGCAGTTTATTTAAGAATGTGTCTGTGAGCCGGCAGGATCTTGGCAACTTCTTTCGGCTTCTCTGCCCAAGAAGTGAGTTAACCCTTGGGGAAGACTCATCCCTTGGCAAATTCTAAAGCAGGAAGCTGGAGGATTATTAATCCAGGGGAGGTCTTCTTGGATGTGTGAATATCAGACCAGGACATTTTAATTCTTTTACAAATTGTCTCCTACTCCAGGGGAGGGAGGCTAAGACCTGAACCGTGTCATGGAATGGATTGGGGGCCATCTCTTTGGTCCCAGAGTGGAGAGATTACTAGCCAGGGTATCTGGAAATGAGTTCTAATCTCTGTTTTATGGTTTATTAACCTCAGGACCTGAGCAAGTCACTTTGCCTCTTTGGCCTGCTGATTTCTTTTTGTGTCTTCAGCAGGCTCCACGCTCAGTGCGGAGCCTGACATCATGACCTGAGCCAAAATAGAGTTGGAAGCTTTAACTGACTGAGCCATCCAGGTGCCCCTGGTTTCTCTTGGTAAAAGGGGAATGACAGCAGTGGTCCTGTCCACTTTATAGAGTTGTGATGATTAAGCACAGTAATGTAGAAATGTCTTTCTTGTAGGTTACTCTTACCTGCACTCACAACTTCTTTTACCCTGTGAAGTATCTGGGGGGAGACAGGTGTATTTCCTCTAAATTACCAATGGGGGCAGAATAGAGTCAGGCCCTTAACTTACCAGGTGTCAGAACCTGGGGCTTGGCCTCCTGGCTTAGGTGAGCAAAGCTGTTTGATTCCAGCTGCAATTAGATGGGAAGTAGGAAGAGGATCAGAATATTTTGGAAGCATCTTTTCAAGTTGCTGCTACAAGGTTGAGTTAGGAAAGAAGGATGAAGCTTGAGTTTAATTTTAGAGTCTTTTGAAAAGGTCTTGATTTGGACTCTTCTGAAATCCCCATTATCTTACATATTCTGGGTTGTGGTCTGAGGCATGGAAAACATAGATTCACCTGCCCAGAACTGTCACCCGCCTCCCTTCCCCCACCCCCCGCCTCCAATTTGTATCCTGATGGACAAGCCCAAAGTTTTGTACCATTAGGAGGAGAGTAAGCGTCGTTTGCTCACTTTTGCCGATTAATGCTTTGAAACTCAAGAGCAAATACTTATAGCATCTACTGTGTACCAGGCATTGGTTTAAGCTCTTTACATTTGTTAGCTTATTAACATTCATAACAACCTCACAAAGTAGATGCAGTTATTGACAGCATTCCTGTTTTATTGGTGAGGAACGAAGGCACAGTAACTTGTCCAGGGTCACTAGCTTTTTTGTAAAACGTGGGAATTAAAGCCTTGCAGTTGGGCTCCAGAGTCCCATGCTCTTGACCACATTCACCTGCTTCTGGGAACAATATTGGACTCCATCCTAGCCTGTGTCTGCATTCACTCTTGGATGCTGGCAGCACCCTCACTTAGCATGCCCAGAAATGCAACTAGCTCTTCTCTTGGTTGCATTAATGGCACCAGTACCCTCTGGCCATTCTGGCTGGGAGCTTTGGACTCATTTCATTGACTTTCCTTTCTGATTGCTACACATTTGTCAACCGGTGTCTGGCTTACTTCAGAGGCCTCCTAGGGTTTCTCTGTTTCCACTCTCTTTCTGGAGCCAGACTGGAACATTTCAGAAGCCTTTTAACATCGCATGCTGAATGCCCCCTGACTCCTTCATATTCTGTATCTTCACTCCCCAAGGACTTGCCTGGCCATTCCTTTGAATGCCACACTCTTCACACTAGGGGCTTTTGCCTTATCATGGCATTTTTATCATCCCACTATGCATCAGAGTTGGTAGTTTTCAGTTCCAGTTCCTTCCTCAGGACAGGGAGAATCCTGGCTGTTCATCTTTGTAGCCACAGTTTCTGGCTACTGATGTACTCAATGAGTGTGAGGATGAGGGAGGGGACCTTCCTGGAGACAGCAGCTCAGCAAGGGCTGTGGGAAGGGGAGGAGGGTGAGAGGCAGATTGGGGGATGGCTAGTTCTGGGCTGAAGGGATGGGTGGATGGGGAGACATTAAGAGAGAAAGGCAGTGGGCTCTTCCTTCGTCAAGACCCAAGGTTGATCCTGAGAAAAGGTGGGGGGCTGGGGGGCACGGGGAAAAAGGCAGAGAGTAAGGGTGTTTCCTGTCTTCCAGCAATCAAGGCTTTATGCTCTGTCTGTGGAGAGATAGAGGATTCTTTTTATTAATTGTGGTATAATTAATATTCAAGATACAGGGTTTTTGCCGCTTGGGAATGAGAATCAGTTTTAACCATGGAAGTGAAATGAAGTGTGCATGCCTGCCTTTAGCCATTGGCCAAATTATTTAACATGCACAGACTGGTGACATATTTTCACTCCAGTTATGGCATATAGATAGCTCATTCGGGCTTCTTTCTGTGTGAGTGAAGGGTGGCTTTCAACTCTGGACTTAAGAGTGGGAGGAATATCTTGGAAGCAGAAAATTCAGCAGAGCCCCTAAGAGTCAAGATAGACAAGAGTTTTAATGTTTTCTGAGAACTTATTGTGGGTACCAAGCCCTCTGGCTCCTACGTGGGAAACTGAAACTAAGACCCCTTTCACTTGTCTGGTGAGATAAGTTAGTAGTGAAGAGAGGGTGCCTTACCATGGGGTGAGGAGTTAGAGACCTCCAGAGAACCTTGATGAGTATGCCTTGAGCACCTGCTATGTGCCACTAATCTTCAGATAAGGGGTTAAAATACCAGGAGTTCAGTACTGATCACAACCTCACTGAGATTAGTTTTGGCTGAGTTAACTGACATTCACAGGTACAGTTTTGCGTTTGTTCAGCTTGTATGTACTACTTAGCATCCTAATACTGTCTCTTCCCTGCTCAGGAGCAGTTGATGGTGGTAGGAATATTTTGTAACTTTTGCTAATAATCCATTTTTTTTTGTATCACCAAATTTCTATTTCAGAGAGCTCCGGGAAGCACTTTTCTTTACCATTGAACTAATTAAAATTCCCTTTGAGGCTCCTCAGATAAAGCCAACTTTTTTTTTTTTTTTTTTTTTAACATCACTTTACAAAGTTGAACTTTTCCAGCACTGTGAGGAGGGTGAGGGCAGTTAGGGGCCCTTTTCCAAGGGGAATCAAAACAACACAAACTGCAACAGTTTTCTCAAAATCTGGCAGCCAGAGTAAGGAGATCTGATGTACTAAAAGACCTCAGGAACCCCAGAAAACTGGCTTCCTTTGTTCAGATACTTCTTTAAAAGACGACTCTAGATAATGGGTTCCTCATTATCATTGTTGAGTTTTGCAGTCAGCAAGTTTGGTTTGTTTTCCAACACTGTGTGTTGTCTGTCTTTTCCTTTCCAAAGCAGTGGGGGGCTGGGGGTTGAACAGATCAGATCCCAGAGTTCATTGGCTGAGTCTTAATATCGCACACCACAGATCACAGGCTATGCTTTCTTGTACTGGAGTGGTTGTTTCTGCTTGCTTCTCAAGCAGGTCTTTCAACTGAAGTGCTGTTGGCATTTTGGGCCATGCAGTCTTTTGTGAGGGGTGATCCCAATCTATAGTAAAGAGCAAGGATTCCCACTGTACCCAAGTTGACAGGGGCAAAGCCTGTGTTTTATTTGTTTCTTTGTTTGGTTTTGTTTTTGTTACTACTTCTTTTGAACCATAGTTTTCAACTATTGGTGATTTTGCCCTCCAGTGGACTTTGGTAATGTTTGGAGACATTTTTGTCTGTCACAGGTTAGGTAGGTGAGGATACGTTATTGCATCTAGTAGGTAGAAGCAAGGGAGGTGCTCAATCCTACAACACACAGGACAGTCCCCTTGCAACAAAGACTTTTTTGGCCCCAGATATCTGTAGGTTGAGAAGCTGTGTTAGAAGAGCATAGTTCATCCCCTCCTTCAGTTTTATAGTGCATTGTTCATGGTCATAGAGCTACTTAATAGCATCTGTAACTAGGACCTTGGCTGTCAGCTCTCAGGGTGCCAGGACATGGGACAGTCATGGTAGGAAGTGGTCTTTTACAAAAGTTGAATTTGAGGTGAAGCCTGCAGACCATGGCAGTCAGCAGATGTCCATGACCCCTGGATAATGGGTAGGTTACCTGGGTTACTGTTTTTCTGTATTTAACCAGAAGAATGTGGGCAATGTAAGCACTCCAGGAAGCCCATGGGAGAGAAGTCTGCTCAGTTATCCACAAGAGAATCTCACTCTGGTTGTTGCTGGGATTTTCATGGAGGCCAGGCATCCATCAGTCTTCTGAACAAAGCAGGTGGATGAGCTGACAGAACATGAGTAAAGGAGCTACTATAGCTGGGGGCAGAAGAGAGAGGCCAGTGATACCCACCAAGGGCCAGTCCAGCAGTCATATTGGGAGAAGCTGTGTGGTGAGTGATAGAGCCAGTCTCCTAGGGTTGAGTCCTGGCTTATGTAACCAGCTTTGTGAACTTGGGCCAGTTAATTTAACCTTTGTAGGGCACTGTTTCTTCCTCTTGTAAAATGGAGAGTTTTGGAATTAATGCCTTAATAGGGTTATTGTAGGGATTAAAGAGAGTTCATATATAGGAAGCTCTTGGAGCTGTGCCTGACACATAGTCAGTTCTTCATGTTTTAAATATTAGTACATAGAGAACTACAAGCATATAGTACCACACTCTTAGATATCCTACTGTGCTGTCATCTGGGCAGGAGCAAAAGAGGCCCTTTTTCTTTTTTCCCCGAGGGCTTTTAGGGCATATGGATTCTGGAACATTGGTGCTTTCTGTCAGATGTTGGGTTGGAGTAGAAGATAGGGAGGGCAGAAGGATAGGAAGTCCCTAAATATGAGGACTAAGATGCCCTCTCTGCCATCTAAAACTGTGTCTTTCCTGGGCATAGGAGAACCATCCTTAAGTTCTTTGTCTAACTTGCTTTCCTCTGGGAAGTAGCATCTCCACTGGAGGGTCTTGGGGATGCCATGGCCACTGGTGTACCACAGCTTGAAGCAACCTCCGTGGAAGGCATGACTGATCACAGCATCAGTTCCACCCTTTTCACTGTAGAAACCTAGTCCCCTCCTCTTTAGTCCCTCCCCCATAGGGCAGAGGCTCCCGGGGCAGTTGCTGAGACCACTTATGCTGCAGTTGGCCAATGAGATGCTTGTTTACCCTTCCTTACATCTGCCCCAGACTCTGACTTCCCACTGGGAAACCGCTTGGGGTGGGGGATGCCTTGGGCTGTTGAGTCATGGTAGGTTTTGGTCCCACTGATCCCTGGAGTTTCACTGAAAGGAACCATCAATCTCATGTTATTTTGGCACATCGGGTAGAGGATCTGTGGCCATCTTGGGTCTCAGCAGAGAGCTCTTTGCCCCTCATATACAGACTCTGGACTGTCTAGTGTGGCCCTTCCTGACACTTGGGTACCCAGGGCCCTTTCTTGACAAAGCCCAAGGCAACCTTCTTTGTGGAACCCACACTTGCCTTCCCCGATCCCTGTATAGGCTTTGTCTTGTCCAAACCCAGTTGGGAGTCTTGGCTTTGTTGCCCTGAAATGCTGCTCTCTTTTAAGGATGGCCATGCTTTTTGCACTTTTGTCTATGGGTCTCTAAGCATTTCCTTGATGTTCCTTCCTAGGAGTGACCTTGGTTAAAACTTACCTTGGAGTTAACCAAGAGAGTGAGTCAGGGCTGAGACCTTGGTCCTTGGTGCCCACCCATCCAGCCTTCCTGCCTCTTCTCACCTGAGCTCAGTGACTCCACCCTGGAGGTGGTTCATGTGCTTCAAAGGCCTTATTCCCAGATTCTTCCTTCTGGCATCTCATATTGTCTGATAGAGGAGTTAAGACAGATAAGCCATCAGGGTTAAATGAGGGCATGTGAAGCTATACTTTTCCTTTTTCCCATTTGAGAGACTTCCTCCTCCTGCTTCCTCCCAAATTTTCCTGTCTCAATCCCTTCCAGGGAAGCTTTCTAGCCACGTCTCATCAGTTCCTCCATCAATACCTATAGCTCTTAAAATAAGAAACATTTCTAAGTGCTGGGCTTTGTCTATGCACTCACACTCAGGCCATCCTGAAGCAGCCCTCTCAGGTAGACATTATTATTACCTATTGTTGAGATAAAGACAGTAGGGTCCAGAAAGGGACAGCACCTTCCTTGTTCAAGGGCCAGCCAGAATTCAAACCCAGGCAGCCTGACCCCAGAACCCAGACCCTTAAGCCCAGCCTGGGGCTGCCTGGAACAACTGGAGATGGCCACTTGTGTTTCAGTTTCATGGGGCTGTGAGTCAGGTGTCATTTGGGACCTTTGGATCATCTAGTTCCAGTTCTTCATTTTATAGATGAGGAAACCAGGTGCTGTGTGTGTACCGAGTGACCAGCCCAAGTTTATATAGGACAAGCCCCAGAGCAAGAACCCAGTTTCTTGGTCCCTGTTTCCCTTTTGGCACCAGTTGTGCAGCATGAGCTCTTCCCATCAGTCAGGCGTGGGCTCCTCAAGAACAGAGGCAGGATTTGCCTTGCGGCCTGTACCTAGAGTAACCCTGTAATTTATTGTCCAAACTGGGCCACTTTGGGTAAAAGGGGACACTGTTAATACTTACGCTGCTACCTCAGTGTAAACTGAGCTCGTTCTAGGCTAACTGGACATATGGTTGCCCTGTCCGTGGTGGCTGTGATTGTGGGGTGGGCGGGCAGACTGGGAAGGTCTGGGGCAGGACATGGTGCGCAGGGACAGATCCACAGGGGCTCAGTGCAGCAGGTGGACACCTGGCAGCAGGCAGGAGTAGGTCATTCAGACACGAGGCTCAGGGGTAGACTCAGGTCCCTGGCATGGGGCTATCCAGGGAAGGCAGAATCTGACACTTCGGGGACCTGGGGGACTGACCAGGGCAGCCAGGTAGCTGTAGAGGAAACCATGCTACCGCCAGGGTCATGTGCCGTCAGGGCTCAGGTGAAAAACAGGGTTAGGCTCTGAGCCCCTAGGTATTCTAGAATGGCTAGCTCTCCTCTTTAACCCAGGTTACTCTCCCACTGCTTCGTCACACTGTAGCCCCTTGTATGTGACTGTGACATATGATTTGAACACCTAGTGTATCTCAGTACTGAGATAACTGTTGGCATCACAAGTGTGAAGTTGGGAACCTGTGTGAGTGCCCTTAGTCCTCTGGGACCAGTGAGGGTGGAAAGACACAAGGTATCAAAAGTGTTTTGGCAGCTGGGAATTTGGGGAGACGCCATTTGTTCTGGGCCCTGAAGGGCAAGTGGGAGTTTGTTAGACCAGAGGAGGAGAACATTCTAGGTGTGGGGTCAACATGTATACCTTTGTAACCTTTTTGAGGCACTCCTTAGAATTCTATTGATGTGTGCATGATTTAAGGGATTGTAAATCTGTATTTTATTACGGTGAAAGGAACTGCCTACTATCTGCCCTTACTTTCAGTTTGTAATTACTTGCTGACATATTTGCCTCCTACCAATCGACTGAACCCCTTGCAGGCAAATACTGGGGTCTCCTTTCCCCTGGCGTCCTCTGCCCCTAGCACACTCCATTTAGCACTCAATTAATGTGTGTAAATAACTGTGCCAGGGTCATGTACACCTGGGACATATCATCACCATTCTGCCCAACAGCTGGAACAGAATGTCTGAGGACAGGAAGGTCCCGAGACCCATCCATGTCCCAAATCCCATCTCCTGGACCCCTGACGGGTGCTGTTGCCTGAGGTCTGTCTGTCTGTAACTCCAGGCAGCTGAGGCAAGAACTGGAAGAACAGGAAACCCTGTGACTCACGGAGGTGCAGCAGGATCCCGGAGGAGTGGCCTATAAGCCTCTAGGTCAGCTCCACACTTAGCCTGGCGCCCCAGGCTTGTGAGTGCGTGGTGCGTCAGCTGGAATCTCCCTGAGGTGGCATGGTGGCCCCAGTGAGGTTCTGCCTTGTCCCATCCTGAAGAAAGTGTTCTGGCAGATCTGTTACTTTTGGTTGGCTGCCTTTCAGACGAAGGAGCCTTAAAGAATCCAGGATCTGCTGTGTCTTTGCCTCCTCAGTTTATCTTTTTTTCTTTTCTTTTCTTTTCTTTTCTTTTCTTTTCTTTTCTTTTCTTTTCTTTTCTTTTCTTTTCTTTTCTCTTCTCTTCTCTTCTCTTCTCTTCTCTTCTCTTCTCTTCTCTTCTCTTCTCTTTTCTTTTCTTTTCTTTCTTTTTTTATCAGAAACATCTGGCCTTGGCTTGGCAACATTACAGGATAGACTTGCTGCTCTTTGCACAGCCTTGGTCCTCCCAGGAGAAATTTGTGAAGGCATTATTATTAATGAGGTCACTGACAGTAGTTACCTGGGTTTCCCAGGATGGGCACACCTGTGCCCTAGGTTAGGGCACTCAGCTGACCACTGGATGTTGTGGGGCCTGCCAGGGACTTGGCCTGTGGTTTGGGGAAGCTTCTCCAAGCCTTGGTTTCCTTGTCAAAGATTTGAGGTAACACTGGCAAAGGAATAATGCAAAATAAATTCTTTTGAAACTAAGTTGCAAGCCTGTGTCAGCCTGTAGAGTCACTGGAAGGCTGTGTGTGGCTGCATTTAGATTATGGCTCCCCCCTCTGGTCTGACCTCTTACAGACTTCTTTGATCTTCTTGGGCCCTCTTGACCATGAGTAGGGGGTAGACCAGGGCCTTGACCTTTATTCCTCTGTATTTTAAAATTAAAGTATAATATACACAAGAAACTGAAAACACCAGGTAACCACCACCCAGATACAGTAACCGATCATTACCAGCACTAAGTGTAATCGCTGTCCTACCTTCTGTCAGCATAGATCTGTTTCTGTACTTCATATAAATGGACTCATAAGGTATGTCCCTTTCAGTGTCTAGCTTCTTTCGCCCAACTTTATTATTTTTTATTTCTTATTACAAAAAATTTTTTAAATGTTTATTTTTGAGAAAGAGAGAGAGAGAGAGAGAGAGAGAGCTCGAGTTGGGGAGGGGCAGAGAGAGAGAGAGGGAGACACAGAATCTGAAGCAGGCTCCAGGCTCTGAACAGTCAGCACAGAGCCTGACACGGGCCCAAACCCGAGAACCGAGAGATGATGACCTAAGCTGAAGTTGGATGCTTAACCGACTGAACCACCCAGGCACCTCTCTTTCACCCAACCTTATATTGTGAGATTCATCTATGTATGTTGCTATATGTGTGGTAGGTGGTGTTTTTTGTTTTTGATTTTTTAATTTAAATCCAAGTTAGTTAATATATAGTGTGATAATGATGTCAGGAATAGAATTTAGTGATTCATCACTTACGTATAACACCCAGTGGGTAGGTGGTGGTTCTTAACAATTGCTGTATAGTATCCCTTCTCCTCTACCCCCAACCCTGTTTCAACTGTCTGATTTAAAGCAGGTGAGACCAGTCAGAGCCCTTCAAGAGGGTGCAGACTTTCTGAAATTTCTTTTCAGAAACTTGTATATATACAAATATACAGGTCATCTGTGTAGATGGCCTGATTATATCTTTGGGACAAGAGCGTGAGTGCTAGGAAAGTTAAAATTCAATCAGTTGGTCTGCTTGGGGTCTGGAAGAGGCTAAAGAGTAGCAGTCAGCTGCTGTCCCTCCAGCACCTCCTGGAGCCTGGGGACAGAATGTCCAGCAGTGCTTCCGGGTGGCCCTGACGTTACATGCTTGTGGAGTTGCTTTCTTATTCAGTTTATTCATTTGAATTCACACTTCTGTTGAAGAGGATGTGTCCTGTAGGGATGGCTGATGAGCATTTGTTTGATCATGTATTATTTATTATTTCTGCTTACTAAAAGGATTAGGTGATCTAGTTCAGCTTTCAGTAAAAGGAATAGACAAGGGTGACTACCAACACGCATGGAACCAGGGACGGTTCACTGGAGTGGAGAGCAGAGCTCTGAGTTTCCCGGCAGTCTGGGCAAAAAGGACAGCTGTCCTTGAAGCAGTTGTTTCCATTTCACTGGCCTGTGGCAGGAAGCAGTGACTCTGGGCAGCCAGACTTTCTCCTGGCACCAAACCCTACAGAAATGTAAATGGTCAGTAAATAACACAGCAACTTTACACAGTGGGGTGACCTTTATGATCCTTCCTTCCCGTGATCCCATGACTAAAAGTGGTAGGTTTAAATCATACTAATATGAAGACATTGTAGTAGGGAGTTAGTGTAATACAGTGAGGTGAGTAGTTTTCTGGTCCTAGAATTCATAATGTCTTTCCAAGATCTTGGCCCACACCTTCTGAGCCTTTTCACATAATATCCCTACTCTCCAGGTCAACATCTATCCACTGAAATGTATGTTGGATATATGTTCTTAGCCCAGAACAGTCTCCCCTGCATGCCAGTCTCACCAGCCACTTACTCACACCTGTGACACTTCTGGGGCTGCCTTGCATTGTGCTCCCTTTGTTATCTACTGGGATCCATCCTCCATTCATTTCAGAGACATTCATTTGTTGGGTCTAAAATACGATTTGAGTTCTGTGCTATCTTGTAAAGTCTTAGAGAATAGGAATCTTGAGTTCCTTTAAAAAATTTTTGTTTGTGTGTGTATATATGTAATGTACCATACAGTGGCATTCAGTACATTCACGTTGTCGTACAACCATCATTACTATTCATTTCCAGAATTGATTTCTTCTATTAATTAATTTATTTTTTAAAAATTTTTATTCATTTTTGAGAAAGAGAGAGACAGAACATTAGTTGGGGAGGGGCAGAGAGAGAGGGAGACACAGAATCCAAAGCAGGCTCCAGGCTCTGAGCTGGCAGCACAGACCCTGACGTGGGGCTCGAACTCAGCGAACTGTGAGGTCATGACCTGAGCTGAAGTCAGACGCTTAACCGACCAAGCCACCCAGGTGCCCCTGATTTCTTTTAAAATCATGTTCCTGTACACTGTAGTGCTTTGCATGTAACTGGTTTTCATCACAGGCTATACAATGGGAGAAACTGGGGTTGAAGCAATGGCCAGAGTTCTGGGGTTGAATGATACAAATCTTACAGAGACAGATGTTGAAATTTAAGGTTTCTTCCACACTTCCCTCTGAAACCTCTTAAGGTATTCAACTTAGGATTTGTAATACTTTGTATAATCAACTGTCAAAATTAGAATATTGTTGTCTTCTGGATCTGACCAGTTTGGTCAGGATTGTTTTCCCACTGGGATCAGACAGGGCGGCTTTAGGATGTAGTCAGTGGCCACCAGCCATTCAGTTGGAATTGGCCTGCGAGATGACATGGGCCCTTGTGGACCAGCAGCAGGATTGTCATTTATTGTTTTTGACAATAGAAGAAGGTGTCTGGGTGATTCAGATCATAGTCTCAGCTGTGTGACCTTGGTCAAGTCTGCCCCCTTGGCCTCAGTCTTTCCAAGGTCCCTTTCTGGCTTCCACCTGTAGGCCTTTCCTTTCAGGACTTCCCCATGCCTGGCCGGGGCTGTGTCTCCTCCACCCAGGACACTGCACACTTTTTGGTGGATCTTTTGTGAGGGTGACCTGCTCTCTCCATTCTCTGCATCATTGCTGTGCCATAATTTCCCCTCCTTTTAGGGCTAGTCTGGAGGAAAATGTGGACACTGAAGGAGACAGGCTTCTCATTTAGGGTGTTACCTCATTTCATAAAGAGTATGGTATTAATTTCTCTTTAGAACTTCTCCTGCCTCTACTCACAATCCTCTAGAGGAAACAGGGATGTTGGACTGGTGTGTTAGCAGAAGAAACTGACCAAAATTGCCCAATGAGGAAGTTCTAGTCTCAAGATTGCTAAAGAGATGTCATTTAAAACTGCTATCAGGGCGCCTGGGTGGCTCAGTTGGTTAAGCATCTGACTTCAGCTCGGGTCACGATCTTGCAGTTTGTGGGTTCAAGTCCCACGTTGGGCTCTGTGCTGACAGCTTAGAGCCTGGAGCCTGCTAAGGATTCTGTGTCTCCCTCTCTCTCTGCCCCTCCCCTGCCCGTGCTCTGTCTCTCTCTCTCTCTTTCTCTCTCTCTCTCTCTCAAAAATAAATAGACATTAAAAAATTTTTTAAACTGTTACCACTTTTTCTTTAACACACGTGCTTGCCTCCAGGCAGGCAGGTGGCCTTCTAATACTTCAGCCAGGCTTTGCTTTCAGCCTGCCTCTGTTTCCCCAGTTTCTTCTTTCCCTCTTTCTCCCTGCTAGAGTTTTAAAGAGAAGCAGCCCAGTGTTGTAGGTCACACATCCACCACAGAAAGAGAAGGAACAGTTTGGGGAAACAGCCTCTCCTTTTGTTAACCCTGAATGTGACTAAGGTAGGGTTAAGAAGTGTCACTGATCCGCTGATGGTGCCACTGGCCAGTGGGGAGTCTAGGAGAAAAAGAGAACGGTTAGATAGAGCTTTAGGTCCATCGTAAAGCCATTTATGCCAGTGACTGCTGTGTGGCACATTCATCCCATTTTACAGGGAGGAAACTGGGTCTCAGAGGGTGACTCATCCAGTGTTACATACCTGTACATATGCTACAGCCAGGATTTGAATGATTTTTCTGATGCCACAGCTTGGCTAGACCATCTCTAACTATGAAATGAGGGTTGGCCTGAGTGATTCTGCTTTGATAGTTTCCAACCACCTGAATGTTTCCAACAAGTATACAGGGTTTAATCTTTCCAATTCCCAGCACCCAGGATCAACACAGGATTATTTCACACTTGGCCTAATGTCTTATTAACTACTGACTTCCAAAGACTGCAGGTAGAAAAATGGTAGAAATGACCTTAGGCAGTGTTGACCGGAATATAGCCCACCATTCTCACATTATTGGCATGGTGGTACCAGCCTAAGGAGAGGGGAAGATGTTTGAACTTCTAAAGGTATCAGTCAGTTTGGTCAGTCTGGAATGAATCTCTGGAATTCTTAATGTTTTTAAAAAGCTCCTCATGTCAGTCATGCTGATGTGTCACCGAGTTTGGGAACTCTTATCCCAAGTGGTAGAATGGAGACTAGACAGAAGTTCTCAGAAAGTAGATTTCTCTCAAATTGAGGAAACATTTTTTAACACCTAGAGCTGACCAATAGTAGCAGCTAACCACCTTAGAGTACTGAGCCTGTCATGCTTGGAAGCATTCAAACCTAGGCCTGATGGTTGTTGGGGTAAGAGAGACAAACCTGCAAACTAGACAAAACAACAACAACAACAACAACAAAAACCACGTGATGCCCCAAGGGCATTTTTAAGGGTACTTTTTAGTTGCAGTCCTACTGCCCTGCGTCCATCTGATACCTCTTAAATGACTTTGTCCGTGATTTTGGGCCTGGTGCTCCCTCCCTTTGGCTGCACAGTGGGAGAGGTTGGCAGGATCTTGCAAAGTTGCATTCACTTTCTTCCCAATCTAGGAAAATCATCTTTGTATGGAAGCTGTTTTTTTTTTTTTTTTCTTCTTTTTTTTTTTTTTAAACGTTTTTTATTTATTTTTGGGACAGAGAGAGACAGAGCATGAACGGGGGAGGGGCAGAGAGAGAGGGAGACACAGAATCAGAAACAGGCTCCAGGCTCCGAGCCATCAGCCCAGAGCCTGACGTGGGGCTCGAACTCACCGACCGTGAGATCGTGACCTGGCTGAAGTCGGACGCTTAACCGACTGCGCCACCCAGGCACCCCTGGAAGCTGTTTCTTGTTTCTGGCTCTTAGCTTCCCTCGGCCACCCTTCACCCAACCCAGCAGTGCCAGCCAAGGCTGGGCGGTCCCCGCAGAGTGTTTAGGAAGCTGTAACTTTAGGCGATTAAGCATTCCTTCCTACTAAACTCAGGGTGGCCATATCATCGTGCTGTGAAGAAGGGGAAGTTCGGGCCAAGGTGCTCTTGTTGCATTTTTCAGAGCTGTCCCATATCCTTTCTTTGGTCTCCTGTGTTAGAGAGGAAATCAAGACCCCAGGGTCATCCAAGAAACCACAGGACAGGTGAAGTAAAGGTGGTGGTCCCAAGTGCCCAGCTTTAGAGTCAGATGCACCTCAGTTTGAATCCTAGCTCTGCCCCTCACCATCAAGTGGCTTGTAAAACAGGGGTGTAGAAGTTTTACAAAAGGGCAATGGCAGTCAAGTCAGTAAAGTCGTAGGATGGTGTCTGGCAGGTAAGAAATATTCGGTACGTGTTTAGCTACTGTAACAATCATCGTCATTGTTTTCGTCTGTCACTGGACACTAAAAGATGACTATACTCTTAGGTAAAAGGCAGTGTGACTTGAATTAAGGCTGTTTACTTGTTAGTCTTTGAGGGTTAAGGATGAGAAGTATAGACTGGATTTCCAAGCAGCCTGTCACAGCTGAAGCATCAAAGTTAAATGAACAATGGCCGCTGTAGAACTGTGGCCAGTCCACCTTTGCTCTTTCGTGTACATGACCTCGCCCTCCGAGGTCGTGGCCATGCAGCCTCTTAATAAAGCAGTACAGGCTTTGCTTTCCTGGCTGGCTTCCTTTGTAACACCCAGAGCCATCCGTGCTGGCGGTGGGGCCAGCCGGGGCGGGGTGGGGAGTAGGGGAGTGGGTCGCAGTGAAGCTTCTGACACTCTACTTCTCTCTTTGCAAAAGTAGTAATATGGGAGCTCCAGTTTTATCATGTGGCAAACTCATGACAATGTCCAGAGACATGTCTGCTGCCTCTACTGCCCTCTGATCTGCCAGACCATTCCCCTGGGCCATGCTCTTTGCTGTTTGACCTTTGTATCTGCATCAGGGGATGACTGAATAGAAGATGGCCTTTTTAGTGGGCATGGCACTGTAGTGCCATTTGGCCTGTATAGTCTAGTCCCAGCCTAGCCCTTTGCGTCTCTGTGACTGGGCACATTGCTATCCCTTTCTGGTAGAGTGGAGGTGATAACATTGCCTACCTCACAGGGTTGCTGTGAGGGTTACATGAATTCATGAATGTAAAACCTTGAGAACAGCGTCTGTGCCACGTATGGGTTTACTGTTATTACTCAGGCTGCTCTTGGACATGGCCTGGCGTTGGTCCGTGGTCTGGTGGCCCTGGGTTATGTACATTAGCTTTATCAGCCAGGAGGCAGTGTTCTGGGCCAGCCCAGGTGTCCCCGTATCTGGAGCAGGAGGCCTCTGGGGTGATTAAAGTTGCCCTGGGCCCAGGGTCACCGGGGATTTGCCTCCCACCAACAGGGAGGGGACTTGAATGGTGTAGGGCTGAGGTTGTGCCCTTTTACCTCCTGGGGAGCCTCAAACATTGTGAGGGAGGCCAGGTATCTCAGGAGCACTCTGGCTGTCCAGTGTTATAGGATACCCGGATCAGTGGTGGGGGTGGTGTCCACACAGCCCTGAGAGGCTGAGGCTGATGGTGGGCTCATGGCAAATGACGTGCCAGGGGCCTGAGGTCAGCAAACAGAATGGGCGATTGGGTTCTTCCTGATTTAGACCAATACGCTTGGATAGTCTGTGGTGGCTTTTCAATAAATGCTGGCCACAAGCATGTTCAGGGAAATCCTCATTTCTGCAAATTTGAAACCCAGCCTGACAAGCTCAGTTTCTCTCTGTTGGCTGGGGAGGGAGAGAAGTGGCTGACTGCTGTTCTCTACTCCTACCTTGCTCTTGCCCACCCTGTGTAGGCAAGGGTCGCGTCTCAGTGTTGTGTTTTAACCACACGGTGGTTGTGGGGCAAGGTGGGCTGACTCACCAGAGACTCTTGGCCTGGCTTGTGGCTATTTTTAGCGTTTTACTCCACACTCTGATCTTTCACCTTTGGGGATTTTATTTATTTTTAATTTGTCACCTTTTGGGATTTTTGAAGAATGATCAAAGATGAGTCTTGAGCAGGATATTTGAAATGATCCAAGGAGGGCCAATCTTTTTGTTCTACAGGGGCAGAAAGAGGCCCAAAGGGGAGGATGTGCCCCAGACCCCATAGGGAGTTAGGATATAGCCTGGAATAGAGAAGACGTGAGTAGGGGGACTGTCTCTGCTGAACAGACTGAGTTCTTTTCTCAAAGGATTAAGCACCTTTTGCTGTTCCTCTGGAAATCTTAGGCTGCAAGTTTGGTTAAAAAAGAAATTCTAGACGGCCCAACAAAAAAGGCTGGAAACTGTAACAGGCTATAATGCTAACAAGCACATTTGTCTGGAAACTCTAATTATAAAAATGTGTGCTTCTTTGTCAAAGTTGAGCAAGGGCAGGGGCAGGCGGGTGCTTACTTGTCTCCCACAGGAATAACAGGGGCAGTGGTCATCAGCCAAGCTTTGCCCTTGGGGACCCTGACATTTCAGAGCAGGGCATAGCAGGGTTGCTTGAAGTCTCTCAGTTTGCTGATGATGCTGAGAGGACCGTAACCTTCACCCCTTGAGGGGGCAGCTGGGGCTTGATCTGAGGTCCCTGATTGTGTCTGGTCTACCCTTCCATGGCCAGCAGTGTCACCTGTCCTGGACACTGCTGAGGATAAGGGTATTGCGGAAACTTGTGTGCCTCCTTGGATGGAAGTCTATCAGACCTTTTCCTGATAAGAGAAAACTGGGACCAACCATGGCCAAGGCAGACTAGAACTTCCAAGGAGGAAACTGTGAGAGGGACTCCTAATGCCTCTTTGAGTAGTAAATCAAGTACATGTAGCTTTATGTTGGGAATAAGATCAATGACATAAATAGGGAGAGCTGTCTCTGCCTCTGAGGACAGGAGAGCTTGTGTTGCTATTTATGTAGAGGCTCTATTCTGTGTCAGCCACATGCCAGGGATGCAGGGGTGAACACACAGATGTGGTTCTTCTTGGCCTTGGTGCTTATGGTTTGGACACCAAGAAATTCATATTATGGATGGTGTTGTGAAGGGAAAATTCTGAGTTTTTGGAATAATGGGAGGCCTGACTGTTTCATTAGAAGGATGGGAGGCCTCCATGGAGAGAGGTCTGGAGGGGGCTGAAGAAATGGGATGGAACAAAGAGCTGTGAGGGCCCCTGTGCATGGGTTCCGAGGCAGGGAAGGACTGAACCAACGGTAGGGTTTGCACAAGGAGTGCAGAGACATGCAATGAGCTTAGGAGGTGGCGAGAGGCCAGATCTTGTGGGGCCTTGGAAGGATTTCAGGTTTGGTTCTCATCGGAAGCCACTGGAAGGTTCAAGCAGGGGAATGGTTAGAGTCTGGCTGGGGGTAGAAATTAGATGAAAGAGGTAAAGGCAGAATTGGGGATTGTGTAAGTGAGGCAAGAGGAGCCGGCTGCTCGGCCTAGGGTGGGGAATAATAGGATTGCCATGACTGGCCTTGAGGTGTGTGGGGGTCAGTAAAGAACCCCAGCTCCCAGGATATTGTCACAGACCTTTAAACTCAGCCTTTCTGGAAAGAACTCTTCCTCTTCCCCAGTGTGCCTTTCCCCTCAACTTCACCACTCTCCAGAAATAAAGTTAAACCTATTTTTTTCATTTGAGAAATTTGAGTTTAGTATTTTTTTTTAACAGTCTTGTCAAATAGATTCCAAGTAAATGGTCTTTAATAATAATTTTCTGTACATAATAGACTTTATTCTTTCGAAGGACTGAGTGATGTTCTACCACATAGATGGCTGTACCAACTGATTTAAACTACAGGTCTGTACTCTTGTTTCCCCCTTTGCAGGTCGACCAGTATCTCTACCACATGCGTCTTTCTGATGAGAACCTTCTGGAGATCTCTCAGCGGTTCCGCAAGGAGATGGAAAAAGGGCTTGGAGCCACCACCCACCCCACTGCTTCAGTGAAAATGCTGCCCACCTTTGTGAGGTCTACTCCAGATGGGACAGGTACTGCCCTGGGGTAGGGGGTGTTGGCTCTGGGTGCTCCATTGCTTGGGGAAGATTTGGGTGGCCTGGCTCAGGGTCCCAAAGAGCAATGTATCAGTGAAGGTTCTTTGGTTTCACCCATCAGAAACTAGACCTGGCTAGGTTAAGCATACAGGAAATTTAGTGAAGTCTGTAGGGTGGGGTAGACAGGAAAATGGGGCAAGCAGGCAACCATTTGTTTCCTGTCCATGTGCTGAGACAGGCTGATTGGCACACTCTGTCCTCAGGGTGATGGAGGACAAAAACATTTAAGGGGGTCACAGCCATGGGCCAGGGCAGTCACTCTACGTGGCACATTCCACAGCCTTGCTGGAGAAACAGTACAGTACAGTACAGATTGTCCTAGATTGTTTCTTGAACTCTGTGAGAAAAGAATACTTGAGGTCCACATACACTTGGGACAACGTGAAGAGCCACAGTGCAGCTTAAGGTATTAAGGGCTCTGAAGGTGTGCGCATGACCCCGCCAGGCTTTGTTTAATCCCCTTATTTGGATATAGACCCTAGCTTTCATGATGCAGTATCCAGGAAACCAGAGTAAAAGATCATGGTGAAGGTAGAAGTTGGAAGGTAGGTTGGGCTAGATCACAGAAAGCCTTGCGTGCACACCTGAAACCGTGAGTCTTTCTTCAGTGAGCACTAGGGAGTAACCAAGTTCTCGCGGGGTGTGGGCAGAACGGCAGCAGCAGCAGTGGATGACGGGCAGCTGGTAGAGACAGAGTGTGGCCCTGGTGGGATGTGCTGGGCAGACACAGAGGACTCGGAGGTGATGCTGGGATGTCGAACCCTGCTGTCTAGGGGCGGCAGCATCCTCAGAGAGGGGACGCAACTCAGTTGTGTCAGCACATCCACACAGCTTGTTTCACTTACTGCTCACAGTATCTGTTCATTTTAGGGATGAGGTACCTGTGGGGGCCGCGAGGGGTGAGCAGTGTAGGATAACTACCCACATGTGGAGGGTTGGGAGAAAGAGCCCCAGGGGCAGCTGCCAGGGCAGTGGAGGAACCAGCAAGCACAGATTCCCGAGAGCCTGAGGGAGGAGAGGCTTATACATGCACCATATGCCTTCAGATTTTCTATCCCATGTGGGCCCTTGAGGCTAACCTGCCTGAGAGCCTCTGGGGGCCTGGTTTGTCTGACAAGACTTTGTACCTTCCTACGATTTGTAAAACAAGTATGTTTGCCCTGGGACTCAGCCTGGACCCGGCACCGAGGGTGTGACCTTGTTCAGGGTTGTTCTGAGTATATGTCTCAGCTCTTCCATGAGTTCCTTGAGGTGAGTGGCCTCCTCCAGTTCTTGGGTATCCCTCGTATACCCTCCAGATTGGCACTGTTTACTGTACCTGCCCCTCCCTCTGACCTGCAGCCACACCCGCTTCTATTGTTTTATTTGACATTCTGATAAATTTACTAGCTCCTTCAGGCCAGGGACATTGTTTTATTTCAGATAACACCACAAGGAAAGTACCCTGAATATTTACTAAATTTTTGTGGGCTAAGAGCTTTTCTGAGCACCTACATGCAGTAACTCATTTACTTTTGATAAAACCCTATAAGGTAAGTCCAAATTTTGTCTACTTTTTTTTTTTTTTTTTTTTTTTTAAGAGGAGGAATTTGATGCTTGGATGGTCAAATAACTTGCCTAAGGTCACACAGCTAATGAGAGGCTGAGTCAGGATTCAAACTCATATATGCCAAAGGTCAGGCATCAAGACTGCACCCAGCCCATTGTGTGTGTGCGTGCACGCGTGAGCCTGTGCACTCAGCACCAGAGAACACAAGCGCAGCTGAAATTGTTTGAAATGTGGTTGGGGCTGGATGTCTGGCTTAAGTATAAGTAGGTGAATAAATTTGCTGAGGAGAACTAGGTTTGAGACCGGCGTTTAAAATTCTCACTGCTTTCCTGAGCTTGGAGGCCGGGACACCTCCCTCTGCCTCAGAGTTTGCATCGATTACTGTGCTATGTGGTCACTGACTCTTCTTCCCTGACCTCAGGCTGGAGTCCTGGGAGTCCCTTCTGCGTGCCAGGCCGAAGCAGCAAGCATGTACTTAGCCTCCGTGAACGTGAGGTGCCTGGACTGAGGATAAGAGTCAGAGGCTGACTCTCGCAGCCTTCTGGAGCAGAAGGATCTAGGGCAAGATCCTTTTTGCCTGACCTCCTTTCCACACGGAAATGGAGATTTTACGTGACTTTTGTGATACACAGAGTGCCTCTTGATAATGTCAAACTCTACAGGGTAAATGGGGATGACGTGTATTGGAATGTTTTATTCACTTAAGCAGAAGCAAGTTCCACCTAAGAGTGCTGTAGACCAGACTGTAGAAACCCCAGCCCTCAGCCCCTTCGTTTCTCACTTGCTGGGGTCCTTGGGCCAGCTCCTCACCTTAGCTCTCCAGGACTCGGCTTTTTCTCCTTTGTAAAATTAAATGGTGGATCTGGCAGTCCCAATCTGTTCTACATTTGTACTAGAACCAGTGTGCTAGTTATCGATGCGCAAAAAAAGTTCTCTGAAGTAGTGTGATTGGGGAAAACCCCTTAGTGTCCCTCAGTTGGGCTCTGGTCAATTCATGCAGAAAATAGTCCTTTGCATCCATTATAAAGCATGAGATAGACTTACCTATATTCATACTCTGTAAACTCACATATATTTATGTGTGTGTGTACAGGTACATAAAGTCCCAAGGACGCACACTGAACTATTAATAGTAGTTTTCCTGGTACACGAGGTTGGCAATAACTAGTCAAGTTGACGGTATGTGTATTTGGTAACTCAGTAATACTATGTCCAACTATATTGTCACTTGAACAGACTTCCATATGAACCCAAGGAGGCATGTTCAAGAATGTTCCTAATACTGTTGCTTATAATGACAGCATATTGGAAACAGTTTATGGAATATCCCTGTGGATGGAATAACTATGTGGCATGTTACATAAATGAACATACATTAATACAGATACTTCTAAAAAACGGTGAGTGAAACATTGGGGAAGGACACATACCTCCTCCTAGTTGGATGTAACTTTAAAAAAATCCCTCAATGTCGTGCATTGCTTATGGACAGACACACATCGTGAAATTATTAGGCTGTAATATGGAATATATACACAAGATGAATGATAGGGGTTGCTTTTGGAAATCAAGAAAGGAAAATGAAATTGGGGAGGGGAACATGAGAGAATGCAATTTAAAATGGTCAACATCAAGGTTTTATGCTTTGTTAGTGCTGGCTCAGAGTTATGGAATGTGGCATTAAGGACTGACTTCTTCAGTAGGTAAAGCCTATCAAAAATGAAATTTCTGGGGGTGCCTGGGTGGCTCAGTTGGTTAAGCATCGACTTCAGCTCACATGATCTCATGGTTCGTGAGTTTGAGCCCCACGTCAGGCTCTGTGCCTGACAGCTCAGAACCTGGAGCCTGCTTCAGATTCTGTGTCTTCCTCTATGTCTGCCTCTCCCCCGCTCATGCTTTCTCTTTCTCTCAGAAATAAATAAACATTAAAAAAATATTTAAACAATGAAATTTCTGCTTTGTTATTGGCACCCCAGTGAAGGGCTGAGAGGGGAGACCTTGGGGTCAGTTGTTTATAGGGATCTCTGCCTCTCCCCTAGATTGGTCACACAGCCCATGGGGCCTTGCTGCTGTGTTTGCTTCCTGGCCCAGGACACAGCCTGGGTTCTGTTGCTGCTACTGGTGGTTGTGTGTCTCTCCCACAGAAGGCTAGGGGCTTTACTCAAGTGATGACTTTTCCACAATGTCTTTCCACAGCCTGTTCCTTGCCAGTATTATTTTTTGAATCTGGGTGATTAAACCTGGAATCTAAATCTCTGATCTAGAAGGACCTAATCTTTAAGTCAGTGGCTGTCTAACTTTTCTGGACTACAGGCTCATACCAAGAAACACATATGTATAATTATTTGTGTACAGCTGGAACAAGTTTCAGGGGCCAATGTCTGTTGCTAAGTGTGATGTAGTCAGATACATTGCAGTCCATTCTTTAAAAAAAGCTGCTAGTCAGGAGCTGCTGAGTTTTTTCCAGCTTGCAGTTTGAAAGCTACTGCCTTAAAGGCTCCTCACCCAGTCTTGTCCTAGACTGGCATTTGTAAAATTGACTACTTGGTGGGGAGGGAGGTGGTTTCAGGGCACTGTGTCATGAGGGGTGAGGATAGAATTCTAGTTTAAATGGGGTTGAATTCAAGCTGTGTGCTTTAGAGCAGCTTAGAACAGGTTAGAGCAGTGTGTGCCCTGGTCCTCCATTTTCTCACTTGTAAAAAGAACCATCAGGGGGTTGGTGATCCATGAATTAAGGGGGAATTGGATATGTGACCATCTCATGTTCTGTAAACACGATTCTGTGTGGCCACAACCCACCTCTGTGAGGCATGGCCAGCACCAAGTTCACTGAGAGAGGGCCCTGCATTTTGGAGCGAGGACCAGGTTCCAACTCTTGTTTGTATGGGCCCGAGCTGTCTAACGGTAGTGAAACTCATGGTAGAAAGTGTGGGAGAGACTTCAGGAAGTTTCAGGCCATCCATTTATGATGGAGGCCTCCATTAACACTAAAGAAAAATGAACCTCCAAGTCATGGTTTGAATTCTGTGTGAGAAGGAAGGGAATGCCAGTGGCCAATGAGCCCGTGGGGACTGATACTAAAACGTCTACACTTCATAGATTGTGTGGACCATGCAATGCAAAGAAACATAGTTGGCACAGATAAAGATGAAATATATGTAGATGGGCCAAGAATATCTTATTCACATGACTGTCAGTCAGGGTATATAAAAAAAATTCTCTCTCTTCCTCTGCCTCTCCTTCCCCCTCCCCACCCCCACCTCCCATAAATAGTTGAAAGATTTCTATAACAGACATCTATATACGGACTATCTAGATTCTTCTATGTTGGTATTTTACTAGATTTGCTTTACCAAACTCCTCAGTCCTAACCCATCAGTCCCTCTTGTTTTATTTGATGCATTTGCAAAGTAAATGACAGAAATCAGTTTATTTTCAACCCTAAAACTTCAATATGCACATTACTAACTAGATTTCAATATTTGTTGTTTTTAATGTAAAATTTACATACAATGAAATGACAAATTGTAAGTATCATCTGATGAGTTGACAAATACATAATACTTGTAATACAGTGTATATATATCTAATACAACCTCCACTGAGATAGTGGGTATTACCATCAGCCCCGAAAGTTCCCTCGTGTTCCTTCCCAGGCAATCCCTGTCCTTGACCCCAGAAGCAATAACGTTAAAATTTTCCATGTGTATTAGTTTTGCCTATTGAACAACTCTCCATAAATGTAGCCATTCGGTATTTACTCTTTGTGCAAGGCTTCATTTATCCATTATAATGTCGGCTTTATCCATGTTGTGTAAATCAGTATTTCATTCCTTTTGGTTGCTGATTTCATGGTATGATTGGAATCCTATATGACATGCATACTGATGGACACATGGGCTGTTTCCAGGTTTCGCCTATTAGAACTAAAGCAGCTGTGGACATTTTTGCACGAGCCTCTTTGTGGACTCACGTTTTCATTTTCTTAGGTCAAAAACTAGCAGTGGGATTTCTGGGTCGTAAAGTTTGGTGTATATTTAAGAAACTGCAAGACCTTCCCCAAAGTGGTTGAACCCCATTCCATTTTATATTTTACACTCCTACCAACAATGTGAGAGTTCTGCTTTTCCCTTATCCTTACCAATATTTGTTTTCTATACCCTTCCCCTCCCTTCTTTTGTTTTTTGCAGTACAGCATTGAATAAAGAAAGCATTCATTTGTATCTGCCAGGGACCCCATCATCTCTGACGTCTCTGGAGGCAGCCCTAACCTAAACTATGGCTGTGCTTGTGTTGTGGTGCAGCCCCACCCACAGTCCTGTCGGGGGGCCTACTGCATACATCACAGGGATGTGGCTTTCAGAGGACAGTTCCATCTTAAGAGTTAACGTAAGAATAATTGATACCATTTAATGAATATCCACAATGTCTGTGATAGGCTATTCACATAAATAATCAGTTTTATTCTCCATGCAAACTCTGTCAGAGAGACATTCCAATTTAAAAATAAGGCAACTGAGGCTAAAAGAAGGTTGGTGATTGCCAAGGTCACACATGGCCAGTGAATGGCAGAGGTGAAGAGTTTGGGTTTAAAGATTTAAGCAGATGTAGTCCTCACTCCATGCCCATTAGGTTCATAATTTACATCAGCTCATGTTGCTGAACAAAAGTTTCTAGAGCAAATTGGACTAGCATCTTTGTAAATACATCATAAATACAGGTTGGCTTTGTACCATCAAAATAAGAAGCTCAAGTACAACCCACACGAGAATCTACGAATTTTTCAGATGCAAGTCCCAATTTAGAAATAAAATATCTTTGTAGTGTTTTTATTACCCTCTTGTTAGGCAAGATTGTTTAGATATAAAAATGCCTTGTAAGGCAGAGTGAGTTGAAGGCTTTGCTGTATTGATCATCTGATAATTCCCTACTTCCCTAAATTGTTAATTATTTTCACAGGTGACTACATCTTTACTATCTAGCCAGATTTAACTCCTTGGAGAGTAGGGGATGATGATGATGATGATGATGATGATGATGATGATGATGGTGATGGTGATATTACAACTGTAGGCTTATTAAATGCCAACTACTGTGCTAAGCACTGTATTTGAGCAATCCCATTAATTCTGACAGTGACCCAGTGGGAGGCACTATGAACCCCATTATATGGAAAAAGAAACCAGATTTGTTTGATTAGCCAACTTGCCCAAAGTCACATAGGGAGCAAATGGAAGGGTTTGATTTTAAGCCAGCCAGCTGTGTGCCAATGCTTGGGTACTTAGGCACATCCCAAGCAGTGCATTTTATGCTTATCTGCCACCTTCACCCTCCACCCCCTGCTAGCACAGTGCATTCATTTTCCTAGTAACTCAGGTCTACCTCTTCAGTTTGGCTCCAAAGAGTCCCCACCGAGTCTGGTCCTCTGTGAGGCAGCGCTGTGCTAAGCTGCCTTGTGCCCTGCCTCTGAAGAGTGAAAATCGTCCTTGGAGAGGTAAGGCTTACACAGATGAAATGATTATAGAATGATACTCAGTCATGTAATGCAAGCACATGATATGATAAAAACTAGGCTGCTGATAGGTTGCACAGAGGCTGTTAAAACCCGAAAGGAGTCCTTATCTTGGTTGCTCAGCGTTATATCAACAGGCGTGCAGTGGAGTCAGATCAACCAGCACACAACACAAGTTAGTGGATTTTTATGGTGCCTGGAATAAGCCAAAGATTGTATTGATAAGAGGCCTTCATATAATATAGTAGCTAGAGTTTATTAAACATTTACATGTGGCCGGCATTGTGCCAAACACCTCACACGTCCATTGCATTGAATCTTGGCCCAAAACTGTGTGTGTGTGTGTGTGTGTGTGTGTGTGTGTGTGTGTGCGCGCACGCGCACATCCCTGTGCCTTGGGGAGTGGAGAGGTGGTGCTGGCTAGAGAGAAGGTTATTGCTATTCCATTTTAACAGATGATGAGGGGCGCCTGGGTGGCGCAGTCGGTTAAGCGTCCGACTTCAGCCAGGTCACAATCTCGCGGTCTGTGAGATCGAGCCCCGCGTCAGGCTCTGGGCTGATGGCTCAGAGCCTGGAGCCTGTTTCCGATTCTGTGTCTCCCTCTCTCTCTGCCCCTTCCCGTTCATGCTCTGTCTCTCTCTGTCCCCCAAAAAAATAAACGTTGAAAAAAAAAATTTAACAGATGATGAAACTTGAGTGTCAGGTTTCTAATAATTTACTTGAAATTGTATGACTAATATACGTTAAAACCGGATTTGAACCCCTGGTCTGCCTGCCTGAAAATCTTAACACACTCAAAGCCTACAAAGTATTGAAACATATTTTAATCCTTTGAAGGGTGGTTTCACATCTATGGAGTGAATGCAACACTTCTGTGACTGGAACATATTTCGAGCTTAAGAAACGTTTCCTGAGTATCAAAACACCAGGATGGTGCTTTCCGGTGGTGTTCTGGGAGGTTTGGGGGGCACCTAATGTGTTTATGTCCTCCAACCCCTTTCCTTTAATTGGTGCAGCTCTGTTTTTCTCCAGTTTTACATTTTGGCATTTGGCATCTTATTGCTTAAATGATTAGAAGACCAATGGCGTAGAAGATCAGATTACCCCATTCCTTGATTCCTGTAGACCCAGCATTGACTGTGTCATTTGATACCTTTAATAACATGGAGTTACTTTATTTCTGAGCTATTGAGTGGGGTCCAGCATTGTATGGTAATGGGGTAGCAGGGATCTTGGGGCTTAAAAAAAGGCTGCCAGATGTGGTAGTGGCTGTGGTGGTTCCAGGTACATGGGAAATAACATGCCTCAAAACCTGTGTCTGCCAAAGATAGTTTTGCTGGATTACCTATCCAGGACCTGGGTTGGAGACCATGCCATACATTCTTAGAGCAGTCTATTGCCCTTGAAAACTAAAGAATAAACAGGATCTCCAACCCAGGGCTAGTCCATGGAAGAAGATTGAATGTTCAGTGCAGTCATCTGGGGCCCCTGGAGGTGTTCTTGCTATGGCAGGGCAGGCAGGAGCTACTCCCTTTTGGGGCATTGAATTATGAAAGGGCCATTTCAGGGACTGGATGTGAAAGTGTGGATATGTGTCTTTGACCTACCTCATGGTTCAAGGCTGCATGTGTCTGGCATTAGATGACAAGAGGGGATGACCTTATGGTTGGATATAACATGGCCCTGGGGTGACCAGCCATCCTGGTGTGCCTGGCACGCTCCCAGTTTTAGCACTGAAAGTCCCATGTCAATCTTGAGCAAACAGAGGTGGTTGACTATTGTACATAGTCCTGGAAACCAGGGCTTCATCATTGCTTGGCCCAAGAGTCTTGTGGCATCCTCCTCACCAGCTCTGGTTCTAGACCCGTCGTCCACAGTGCTACTGAAGACCTCTTGAAAACAAAGCTAAACCTGTGCTTAAAATCTGGCGTTCTTAGCATTGGCATTTGCTACATGTATGTAGCCATGCTGTAGGATCCCTATGTTGCAACCACTCCTGATGTGCCATTCCCTGAACACACCATCAACTTCCGCACCCTTATGTATGTCCCCCTTTCCATGTCTGGCAACTTCATCCCATCCTCTCAGACCTGGCTGTCTTGTGTTGCTTCCCAAGAAGCCAATCCAAGCAACCAATCATTCCTTCTTATTGGTGCTCCTACCATGTACTAGCCACAGTGCATCTAACTACTTCCTTTCTCCCCGTCCGGTCAGGTACTGGGTTGCACACAGCACCAGGTAGCCGAGAAGCGGTGAGTGTTGTGTTCAGTGCCCAGTGTTGAAATAGCTAATTGCAGACTGGGAGGCACTTTGTTGGCAGGGCCTAGAATAGATTTTCAGTGTTTGACTCTCAACATAGTGATTTTTTAAATGTTGGTTTTAGTAGTGGACCCCATTCCCAACCTTAAACAAAATGAAATCTTATGTAGAAGCCCATATCTAAGACAGTGAAAGTAGAAGAAAGAGATATAATTGGAAGTGAGGAGGTGGGGGGTGAGGTTGTACCTTGATTGTCCTTCCTTGACCCACTGAGGCCAGACTTCACCACCTTCAAGGATCCCAGAACTCTGGGAATGCTGCGTAAAAGCCGCTTATTCAGAAAGAGGCTTCTGGAGCTTGTGGTTCTGAAGAAGCTCTGGGGTGAGGGGACTGGGCTCTGGCTCCAACCATAACCCTGCAGGGCACTGCCCCTTCTAAACGAATGTGGTTGCCTTTGACGAAGGTCACTGTTGCTTCAAAAGACAAAACCAAACCAAAGCTGTTTGTAAGTCACTGTTAGAGCACTGGTGGGCGCAGTGCTGCAAGTGCTGCTGGGAGGAACAGGTGGTGGAGCTATTTTAATTAGTGACAAGTACTTAATGATTGAAAATAGATCCTGTTGGAAAATTCAGTTGGCCCTTGCCTTTCGTTCCTCAAAAATTGTGTGGACATTGCCAGGTACAGGCCACGTATTTGTGTGCTGTTAACAATGAGGGAGTTACGGCCTGCTCCGACACATTCTGGTGTCTGATCCACCAACCTGATGGGGACTGTCACGTTCAGGTGGCCAGTCTAATGCCATTTTAGTTTTCCTCAGCCTTTCCCTGAGACAGGTGAGTTCCCAGGAGAAATTGAAACCCTTTTATCTTGCTGACCTTATGTATTTGATAAGAGCCTCACTGCAAGTGGGCAGAATGGTAGTCCAGGATGGGAAATGAGTCAGCAAACACACTCTGCCAGACAGAACACCTCGGATCTTAACTGTTGGGCAATTTGATGGGGATTGGAGGGTGGTGTGACTTAATGCCCCTGTCGCCAGTTTCTCTTCACTGGGTGCCAGCAGCTCTTCTTTGAGTCCTTGTTTTCTTTCAGAAGAGGGTTGGTATCTCTTCTCTTGTCTGCTTTGGAGGGAAATGCTTTTAATTAGGAGGACCTTCAGCAGAGAGGGCCTGGTGGGAACAGAGTTTCTATGTGATTGTCTGAGATGGCAGCAACTTGTGGCTACAAAAAAGCCTGCATCAACAAGCTTTGGAAGGTTCTGGGCTCCTGGGGGAGAAGGACGCTTCACCTCTGGCCAGAGGATGTGTGTCTGCCAGCTCCCATTCAAGTCTGAGAGCACTTGGCCATCCAGTAGGCCTAGGGGTGGGGGGTGGAGATGGACTGCAGTCACTGATAAAAGATTAGGGTGTCTTTGCTTTCTTTTTCAGGCTTTCTGAGGCTTATTTGCCTCATCCTGGATTCTGTGCCAGGTCCTCCTCAGCTTCCAGGAACGAGAGACATGGGTATGGTGCAGTGGGATAGGCACGGGCTCTGAGGTCAGATGGACCCAGCAGTCATTTATCCCTGCGTGACCTTAATCAAATGACTCAATTTATGAACTACAGTATCACTTCCTCTGACACCCAGGCCAGCTTGGAGGTTGCTGGTGACCTCTGGCATTATATACTTTTGGCATTATTAAAGAAGAATTCCTTATTTGAGGATTTACAACTTTCCCATGAAGGAACCTCCTTGCTCATCACAATAGAAAACTTTGCTAGAGAACCAGACCTGAATTATGTATGAATCTTGGTTTCAGTTACTTGACCTGAGTCTTGGTTTTTTCATCAGGAAAATTGGGATTTTAATGCCCCATAGGGTTGCTGAGGTAATTAATGAGCTAATGCTTATAAACAAAGTGACCATCACTTAACAAATGTTAGTTTATCTTCCATTAAAAACACCTACGTGTTGGGCTCTCAGTCAACTCAATCTCCCTTATACCTGCCTCTGCCTTTCCATTGTTTCATTACCACAGTCATCCAGATGCCAATGATGAAGTCTGAACTCTGTCCCAGGGACGAGAGAGATGAAGATGGGGTTCTGTCTTCATTTTGCTATAAAATCACCTTAAAAAAAATAGAGCGGGAGCTGAGAAATTAGCTCAAATGGTAGAGTGCTTGCTTAGCATCTGAGAAGTAGTGGGATCAATGCCCACATTCTCCACAGCTGAATTTTATGAAGGGGGTTCTCCCACCTGGGCCAATTTAACGAAAATGGTGGCCAAGGGAAAATGGTGGCCATGTGGCGAGCAGCTGGGTGCCCCTAGCAATGTGCCTACTGTGAGCGATGGATGGGGTGGGGGAGCTTCAACAACAACAACAACAACAACAACAACAACAACAACAACAACAAAGAAATACAGAAGATTAATTTGATCTTTCAAATAAACCTCAAGTGGAACTTCACTTCCTTTATTTTAGCAGCGGTGGTGGCCACATTTAGGAGGAGTTGGGGGGTGTTAGAAAGGGAGGGCTACTACTGTAATCTTCAGAATTTCTATGGACAAAACCTAAAACCCAGAAACCACAAATACTTTGACAACATAAAAATTAAAAAGTTCCTGCATGCCAAAAATGCTGCAAATAAAATGAAAAGACAGATATCCAACTGGAAAAAATAATTATAAATATACAACCAAAAAACTATTTTATTTAATATACAAAGAGCTCTTTTAGGCTATTAAGAAAATAATGAATGTATTTTAAAAAAAGGCAAAAGATGTGACTAGAAAGTTCACAGAACAAGGAATTCCAAAGGCCAGTTAACAATTCAAAAAGTGTAACCTTACACAAAAGAAGGAAACCAAGTTTAAAAAAGGAGATACCACTTAGACCAAAGAAGTTGGCAAAGATTAATTGCCACATAACATGAGACCCTGGCGAGAACAAAACTTAGCTGTTGGTTTGTGTGGAAATTGTTGAGAACTTTTAGGCATGAACTTGTAGGCAATGTCTTCCAAATTAAAAACACAACATCCTTAGAACCAGCAATTCCAACCCCTTTCTTTGAATGTGTCTGTTAACAGCCTCCACTGTCTTTATAAAATAAATGTACCTAAGGACACCCAAGAAACATTAATAGTGATTATTTGGAGAAGAAAAGAGATTTGCTTTTTGTTTTTCCCACTTTTGTACTGTTTGAGCTTTTTTAGAAAAAAAATCAGATGTTCATATTTTATTATTTTTAGAAAGTTAAATTGCTTTCCAGACATAACAGCATGCTCAACAATGAAAGAAACCTTACCTCTGACCTGATGGTCTCATGTATAAACCGGTTGGTATTCAGACATTTTGTTTAACAAATGAACCATCAACGAGCAAATGCAATAGGAGATGTTTTCTTAATATGTTGCCTCAAATATGTTACCAGCTATAATTCAGCAGAATGATTTCTCTGGACCTTATTGGGTCCTCTGTCACATGGCTGTGCACTTTAAGAAACCTACTGTGGGCATGTTTTCTGGCCCTAGAGCCTTGCTCCCACCCCCACCCTGTCTAGTCTGACGGTGCCAGGCCCATAGATGTGATGCTCCTTCATGCTCCATCATACACTCCTCTGTCTGCTCTCGACTTCTGGAATGTCCTAGAAGGTTCACAGTGGAGGTGGGACTTGAGCCACTTGAGTGGGTGTAGGTAGGGATTGGAGGGCCTGAGAAGAACTACGTAATCAACAAAAGAATAGAACAGTAGTTTTATTGATGGTTTACTGTGAACCTACATATTTGTGCATAGTGTGTTTGGTATTTCATGTCCGCCTCACAACCCCTGGGAGAAGTCAGCATTAGGGGCCATGTTCTGTAGGTGAGGTGACATGCTCAGAGGCCATGTAGGTAGTGAGGAAGCTGAGCTGGAATTCAAAACAAAGCCTGTCTGCCCATCTCTGAAAGCCCAGCCCTTCACCACTGCTCTGTGGGAGCCTCTCACGCATGGTGTGGGGTGAGCACTAGGAAGGGTCTGTCCACTGTCCCACGAGGTCACCTTAGGATTTAGCTCCAGGAGTCCTGGTGCTGGGTCTGCCTCAGAGACATTAGACCCTGGAAGGAGTACAGTCCTTGGCTGTGGTAGTTGTGATCCCATGTGTTTGCAGAAGGGGTGCCGGGGAGGAGGGATGCA
Source organism: Felis catus (assembly GCF_018350175.1). Lineage (NCBI taxonomy): Eukaryota > Metazoa > Chordata > Mammalia > Carnivora > Felidae > Felis > Felis catus. The sequence goes on from NC_058370.1 coordinate 90,975,371, forward strand.
GAGGAATGTCTGTTCCGGCAGAGTCTGAAAAGAAAGCAAGGGATGACATTCTTTCCTGGGAACAGAGGCTGGGCTGGCCTTGAATCATGACCCCCGTGGTCGCCGATTCAGCGCATTGCATGCATCCTAGGCTACAGAGTGCTGATGCAGGCAGTTCATCTTTGATTTTCCTTTTCATCCCCCATGACAACCACCACATAGCTTTTCCTGCAGTCTGGCTGGGTTCCCACTACCAGGGGAGGCTCAGAACTGGAGTGCCTGGAAAAGTCGCCCATGGCCACGAGAGGGGTAGAGTCACCCCAGGTGGGGTTGATGTTGCCCCAGCTATTTAACAGCTGTAGCTGGTGGGGTTGGGAGGCTCTCCAGATGCCAGAGAGGGGACTGAAAAGTAGCGCCCCAGAGGAGGAATGCTGAAGTCACTGGGGCAGGTTCCAATGGCTTTTCTTGGACAGGTTCCTTCTGTCCCCGCTGGTGAGGGTGATTTAGCTTTTCAGTCTGAGAGGCAGCCTTAACAGTGGGCCTGGGGGATGCCGGTGTGGGGGTTGGGCAGTGTGTGGAGGCCTGGATGGAAAGTTTCTAGTACTTATGGAGTGTGTCCTAAGTTCTCGGCACTGTGCTGGGTGTTTAAGGCACAGTGTCTAGTTTTTCCCCTCATAACAACCACCTGAACTATGATGTTCCCATTTCAGAGATGAGGCAGTTGAAGCTCAGGGACTTGCCATGGCCAACATGGCCAGAGTTCTAACACAGGTAACATGGGCTTCAGAGCCAGGCTCTGTATGTTGCTACTCCCAGACCACAGTTGTGTGCTCTTAGGCTGTGGGTTGTGCCCTCAGGGAGCCGGGCAGAAGTAGCTTTTCTCAGGGCCAAACAGTTATTGCTGCTGAGAGGGCCTGGGCGCAGATTGGATCCATGTTGGCTCATTCAGTCAGAGCTTTTCCCTGCCCCTCCCAATCCATTCTGCTGTACTTAAGTGGCTGTCACCCACCTGGAAATGGGCTGAGTGTTGACAAATATGCCAATAAGTGAATTCCCTAGGAAATAATTCTGTTTCCTTCGAGAAGGTGTGGGGCAGGGCAGTGGAAGACTGGTGGAACCACTGCTTGTGGGGGAGGCTGCTGAGGGAGTGAGCCCACCTCCCCCAGCCCTTGCCTGCCCTGCCAGCCCCCAGCCCTGGCTCTGGCCTCCGCGCCTCTTCAGCACTTTTGTTCTGTGCCATACAATGGAGCATGTCCCTGCAACCAGCTGTATTATTGTCTGGAATCTGGATGTTTCCTGTCGACACTGCTCGTTTCCTGGGGAGGAGGGACTGTGCCTTCCTGGTGACACCTGAAGATCTTGACCCACTTGTGTTTGTGGAGTCTCCCTGTCCCCCTTTATCCCCGCTCTGTAGCCTGCCTGCGTGGATCAGCTGAGTGGCCTGACTCTTGTCTTACATACCCTTGGGTCAGCATTCTCTCACATTCTAATAAGCCTGGGATCTTTTTGGGGGGCACCTGATTGGCTGGTTTGCTAGGCCTCTTAATTTATAGCCATTGGATCCCATTCGCGTCATCACATGACCCTCTTATCCTGCCATAGGATATTGCTATCATTGTATTCAAACATTAAAAAGTAAATTTTGTATGGGGACCACAATTTGGCTGAAGACCCAGGGGCCCATAGGCCTATAGCAGTGTGCTGGGTGTCCTGGGGCACGAAGAGCAAAACTGAGGCGTAGACTCCTGGTACGGAGCTTGATGGGCCCCTTGAGCTTGATGGGGACTTGGCTGAAAGTCCCTGGGAAATAGTTAGCTCTTGTGAGGGAGTGGGTACCCTATCATTGGATGTGAGGCTGTGTCATTGTGTGAATTTTTATTTTTTATTTTTTAATGTTTATTTTATTTTTGAGAGAGAGAGAGAGACAGCGCAAGTGGAGGAGGCTCAGAGAGAAAGGGAGACACAGAATCCAAGCAGGCTCCAGGCTCTGAGCTGTCAACATGGAGCCTGATGCGGGGCTTGAACTCTCGAACCTCGAGATCCCAACCTGAGCCGAAGTCAGACACCTAACCGACTGATCCACCCAGCCACCCCTCATTGTGTGAATTCTAAAAGTAATATAAAGGTGCATTAAGAAAAAGAATCAGATCATCATAATTGTTTATGGAAAAAAGTAAGACTCCTTGGCCACTCCATCACTGGGAGATGACCAGTGTTTATGGAGGGACTCATGGGTTTTGAGTCTTGGTCTCTGTGAAGATCTTGTCTTTCCTAAACTAATAGTGGCCTTTCCTCTCTCTATAGAACATGGAGAGTTTCTGGCTCTGGACCTTGGGGGGACCAACTTCCGTGTGCTTCGTGTAAGAGTAACAGACAATGGGCTCCAGAAGGTCGAGATGGAGAACCAGATCTATGCCATCCCTGAGGACCTCATGCGAGGCAGCGGCACCCAGGTATGACCCTTCTCTCAGAGCGGCCACTGGGACTCTGGGCCCCACGGGAGCAGACTCTATTCTTCCTCTGTCTGGGGGAAGGAGACCCTGACTAAGGTTCAGGTTTCCTGGCGTATGTCTGCCTGGTGATCCCTTTCTATGCCTGGAGGTTGAGTGGGGCGCCTCCATCAGGAGAGGTGCATGCGGGCCAGAGAGCAGGGAACATGTGAATGAGGCCCCGGGGTCCGGATGTACCATAGCAGGTGGTGTTTTGATTTGCCATGTCTTTTGAGGTCTGCTTGCGTGGGCTGGTTACCGATGAAAGTCTGCTGCCAGGACGCTGGGCCCACGCTGCCGGACGCCTGTGATTGACAGTGGTTGTCACTGTGATTGCCGCTGAATAGCAAGTCAGAAGACACAGTTGTGGTTTGACACCGCCACCTGCCACTGTGGTCATTCTGCAGCCCTCTTTGGTGTATACTTGCTACCGTAGCATCACATGAAAATGGAAGTTGGCCCTTTACCTTTGTGGTTATTTGCTCTTTCTCTTCTTGACTGTCTAAAACAGAAGAGGTTTTGCACACAGGGATGGAAGCCTATTGAGAAAGCATCAAAATCCAGTCTGTCCCACCTGGCACTGCAGTGGACATATTGCCCCAAATCCTGCTTGGTCATCCCCATATCTTTGTGGCTTCTAGAGCATCTAAACAATTAAAGGAGTGAATGCAGAAGAAATGTGAAATCCAAGAAAGAATCCTCTCAGTAACAGCCAGAAAAAAAGGAGCAAGGATGGAATTGCCACTGTGATAGTCTCCAAACATATATTGAGCTTCTACTATGCATTGGGCAGTGATCCTTGCTGGGAATTAAAGTCCTGGCCTCTCCCCTCCGGGGCTTACAGCACAGCTGGACCACCAGGTCACACACCCCACCCCTCACAGAAGGTCATAAGTGGGTTGAAGTGGATGAGTGACTGTCAGGAGGAGGAGGAGCTGACACATGATGACCCATTGTGTGTCAGGCTGAGCAAAAGCTTTTTGTATGCATTTCCTCTTTTTGTCCTCATGCTGGCCCTGTGAGGCTGAGTGTTCATGTAATCTGCTTTATAGATGTGGAATTGCGTTTTAAAAGATTGAGTGAATGACTTGGCTTTAGATCATAGGGGTGGTTGGGGCCAGAGGCACAACACAAAGCCCGATTGATGACATTAGAACCTGCATCTGCACAACTCTAGGGGGCTCTGTCCACTTGGTAGGCCACACGATGTGGTCCATGTGAGTGGTGCTTCCTGGAATTAGGCAACATGGTGGTCCTAGATCCCGACTACCTGCCCTGCTTCCAGAGTAGGAGGTGCCCCCTGAAGGGGCTGGTGCTCCTACAGACAAGAAATCTTGTGGGGCAGGCCCTTTGGGGGCTGTCCCTCCCAAGAGTTCCCCCAGGGGATCCCTTCTAGAGAGGGGACTCTCACTGCCACCACACCAGAAGTATCTGGCCAGGTGGTGGGTATCAGCCACGGGTCCAGCATTATTCTCTGCTCTTGGGTGTCCAGGGAACCTGGTCTCCCCTTTCAGCTGCTCTGCAAGAACCTTCCTTGGGGTGTTTTCCTGCTCCTTCAACTTCTTTCAGTCCAATCACTGAAGACATTCCTGGATGATAGCACTGCTATAGGGATCACTCTCAGCTTGAGCAGTGGTTATTCCTGTTGTATTTTCTACCCAGTGTGTACGCAATAAAAGAGTGAATGGAGGAAATGAAATCCAATAAGATGCCCTTCCAGTGTGGTCACCTTTTCTTAGGCCTTAGAGTTTAGAAGAGGTGGGGCCTAGTGTATGGTTCTCACCACACTGGGCCACCTCCTCAGAAGGAAATTTCAGACCACAAGTAGTAGATCATGTGGGGGAGATACTTTTAGACTCTTTATTTGTCCCTGGGTACAGCTCTGAGGGTAAATCTGCTTTCCTTGTTTTAATGCTGGGGTTGGACAAGGGAGGCAAAGTCCTTGAGACTGAGATTTGAGCTCTCACATAGCTCCAGGACATACAGACAATGTTTAGTCCAAATTTGAAAAAAAAACAAAAAAACAAAAAAACAACAAACCTGAGATCCACCGGGAAGAAATATAAAGCTATTGTGATATTTTAAAAGTTTTGAATAAATGGAAAAGTGCTAAATAAAAATGAAACCAAAGAAAATTAGAAGAAAATATAGGTGTTTGTTTCACCCTAAGGAAGGGAAAGAATACTATATGCCTAAAGCAGAAACCAGTTGGTAAGAAAATTGGAACGAAATTTATAGTGGATATTTTAGTGGTGGAATTGCTGGTGCTTTTTTTCCTCCCTATATTTTCCTTTTCCTTTTTTTTTTGGATGGTAGGTGTCAGTCTTTTAATTGGGAGGAGAACAAATGGATTTTAAACGTAAAGTTTCATTAAAACCAAGACCAAATCACCAAACCCTAAACTTGCAAAGGTTTCTGAGGATCTGTGAACCTGGACAGTGTGGGTTCCTGGATAAAATCTGTCTTCAGGCACATGAACTTGCACTTGAGAGCAGTGAATTGCAAATTGTAATAGTGGCCACTTTAGATTTTTAAAGTGTATCTTATGGGAAGGGGAGTGAACAGATTCTGAGACCAATAAGGAAAAGGAAACCATTCTAACCTTATGAAATGATGCCCTTTGAGACTTTTTATGGCAGGAAGGTATTAGCTCTTTCTCCCAGTATCTTATCCTTAGATCATCAGCTAATAGAAAAGGAGATAGTCTTCCAATTAAGGAAGCTGATGGTCTGCTCTTTCTTGTTTAACCAAGTGCTGTCTAGTAGAACTTTTTGCAATGGTAGAACTGTTCTGTATCTGCCCTGTGCAATATCGAAGCCACTAGCTAGCTACTAGTGGCATTGAGCACTTGAAATATGGCTAGTGTTGTGACTCAAGAAGTAACTATTAAATTTTTTAACATTTTAAGTGATTAAGATAACATGTGGCTAGTGGCTACTGTATCAGGCAGCATATAATTTAGTGCCTCTTCACTGCCTTTCCTCGTTGGCAACACAGTTGGAAAGGGAGCAGTGGATCGGGGCTGGATGAGGGAAACCATTTTGCTTTTCCCCCCTTCTAAAGCTCCCCCTCTTCATCTCTGATGACTAGAGTACCAGGAAGAAGGTGCTGGGAGTTGGTGATTTGTAAATTTTGTCTCTGATCAACTTCCCAACAGAAAATCAGAACTTGTTGAGTATCTATCTAAAAACCCTATGTCATATTAAAATACTTGGCTTCTGCTCAAGGTAATTAGCACTTGTGCATTGGTGATCCTCTTCGTGAGAGAGCTTTGTCATTGCCCAATCTTTTTGCTCTTGAGAATGTTTTGGTTTGGAGATTGAGAGTTTCAGCATCAGCTGAGGTTAATTTTGCATGTGATTAGACAGAGGGGCAGGATCAATGCAGGACATTGTTAGAGCTGGCCACCTTCTAGATGGGGTTGGCCTGTCTTCCTGGATCACTCCCACTGAGCATACCCCAGACATCTGGGGAGCCAGTGGGCCTCTCAGCCTACCCTGCCACCTGCAACCTCTTAATTCCTTTGTAAATGCAAATACTTTTTGGGGTTTAGGGCAGTGGTTCTCAAACCTGCTTCAGGATTACCTGGAGGGCCTCACCCCTGCAGTTTTTGATTCAGTGGGTTTAGGTTTGGGCTTCAGAATTTACATTTAGAGTATGATGGTGGTGGTGTTGCTGGTCTAGGACCACATTTTGGGAACTTCTGATTTAGTGGGATCTTCCTTGCTTCTGTCTGGAAAGGAAAAGGTATATTTTCATCCATCCCCCTTGGCTTTTAGATTTTGCCATCTGGTCAACCTGGCCCATGGCACCTATTTAGTCTCTTTGGCCTCTGCTTACTTTTTGTACCAGAATGCCCCTGGCCTCAGCCTCTAAGCATCTGGAGGGAGTCACTGCCTCTCTTTGAGGATGCTCAGTGGGCAAGAAGGAAGCTATGGGGCTATGGGCCTTGGGACTGATCGAAAGCCTGGATAATTGTAAATACAGCTTTTTCTTAGAAGCTGTGGGTCCTGCTTGGCATGGTCACAGTTGTGAGGCTGCCCATCCATAAAACCCTATACATTCTTCAGTGCTCTTCATGGACTTACTGGGTTTTTCATTTTGAAGTTAAAAAACAAAGATACTTCTTTGAAATGTTCCTAGGAAATTATTTTTCTAGAATGGAAGAAAAATATGGGTTATTGTTGTTGTTGTTGTTATTATTATTATTATTATTATTATTATTATTTTGTTAAGTTCATTCTATGAATGCCAACCAGAGAATGTCCCATTCCCTCCCCAGTCACAAGAGACAGGGATGCTAGAATACTTCTTGGCAGTAAGATGGGCTGTCCTTTCTGAGACAGTCAGCTGTGCACCCATGACAAGGAGTGTTCTGGCAGAGCCACCAAAGGATGTTCTGTTCCCAGGGTATGTGATGACTTTCTGACTAGCTTTAGCTATGATTTCCCCTGCCTCACAGGGTTATTTTGACAGTGGTTTGGATAAATAGTTTGAGTGGAAGACAGTATTTAATCAGCACTAACTGCTGTGAAGTCCTTATATGTGTGACTCATTTAATCCCTGTGGTAACGCTGAGGGCAGGTACAGTTGTCACCCTCATTCTATAGGTGAGCAAATTAAGACTTCAGAAGGGATACGTATCTTGCACACATTCAGCTAGTTCCTTGCCGAGCCCAATGTGTATGTATGCTTTTAATCTCCGTGTTATTCTCCCTCCCTCTCATCTTCTTGTGTTGTGTGCCCTTAGCTGTTTGACCACATTGCTGAATGCCTGGCTAACTTCATGGATAAGCTACAAATCAAAGACAAGAAGCTCCCCTTGGGTTTTACTTTCTCATTCCCCTGTGTCCAAACGAAGCTAGATGAGGTAAGATGAGTTCTTTAGACCCTTGTTGCTTCATTCATTGGGCTGGGAGGTCTGGGATGAACTTTGAGCCAGTTGCTGCTGTGGTTTTAGAGGCGGCTCTGATGGTTGTTTGGATGAGGTTTGAGTATTAAGAGTTCTGTCCTTCTGGGTGAGTGTATGTAGGTCTGGGGGGTGGGGGATGGTGAAGTATCAGAAGTGCGGGGGGGGGGGAGGGTCTTTATCACTCTTCCCTCAAAGAACAATATGAAGTACATTATCTTTATCCCTTGTAGGGAAACAGGAATGAGAAATTAGGAACTCCTTTGATCTAGAGTATCATAATAAAGATCCTTGGAAGAAAGATGCCTGGGGAGTTAATGATGAGAGTATCTGATTTTGGCATTTCTATAGCCTGTTCTTTTCAGTTCTTGGGGGCAGTAGGTCATGAAGGAATCATTCATTTAATCTTCTTTCTGGGTCTTTGATGAGGCCCCAGTTTCTTTTTCCTAGGCTAGTCAGGAAGCAGTACAAATATTTAAGCACGGTTGTAATTTAGCTTAGCTCCATGGCAGAGGTCTCCACTCACTAATGGCTGTTTGAGTAGTGTGGTCAGTGTTCATTCCTTGGTCCTTTTCCAGAGTTTCCTGGTGTCCTGGACCAAGGGGTTCAAGTCCAGTGGCGTGGAAGGCAAAGACGTGGTTACTCTGATCCGGAAGGCCATCCAGAGGAGAGGGGTGAGTTGGGGAGGCAGGAGCTTGGGGTCTGGAGGCTCTTTACATTCTTATGGGTCCACTCTGAAATCTTTCCTAGTCTGTTCCCAAATCAGCATGAGAACCTTTTTGTGGTTCTTAAGGAGAGGTTTTCTCTTCCTTCTCTGCTAGGTTTACCTAATAAGATTTAATTTTTTTCCAGTTTTATTGAGATATAGTTTACATACAGCTAAATTTAAGACATGCCTCATAATGATTTGGCATCCATATACTGCAAAATGATTGCCACACTGATAATCTTACATATAATCAGATGCTTCTGGGTCTTCAGATTATCACGATGGCTAAATAATCTTAGCCTCAGTACAGGAAAAACCCTTCAGTCTTTAACCTGAAGAAGACTTGAATATCATTTTCAATTAAGAAGGTCGGGATGATGTTGGCATTAGGATGGAATGAGGCAGAGAGAGAACAAGATAAAGGCCTGGTCACAGAAGTTAGGAGGGAGGGAGGGAGAGACAGAAAAGAAGAGAGAGAAGGAGAAGGGGACAACAATGACAAAGTGGGCTCTTGTGAGTGCAGTGGTGTCTGTAAACTAGACTGCAGGGCGGTGGCTTCCATGGTGAGGACATGCAGGGTGGGGAGTGAGTTGCTGCTGTCAGACTGCATCTGAGCCCAATTCCCAGCTCTAACCTTCTTTGGCTTCAAGTAGGGTCAGTAAGGAGGCAGCCCTAATGCACTTGAGCTCTGTGCCTTGCTGCTCTTTATCTCCATCTTCACAATTGCAACCTTTCTGTGATGGTGAAGGTCAGAGCTCCGCTTTTATCCCTATAGGACTTTGATATTGATATTGTGGCCGTGGTGAATGACACAGTTGGGACCATGATGACCTGTGGTTATGATGACCAGAATTGTGAGATTGGTCTCATTGTGGGTGAGTGAACAATGGGTGTGGGGGCTGGAAAGGGAGGAGGGCTCCATGGCCTGATGACTCTTTGTAATTCATATTAGAAGAGAGTGGTACAGTCACTTCAGAGGGCTGAGCCAGGATTTGTGGGTCGGAGGTGGTTGTGGACTGGACCATGTTGGGATACTCCAGGAGCCTGCACTGGGGAATCCCAACCACCCTAGGTGGTCTCAAGATGGGGGAGTAAGAGGGAGCTGGGGGCTGGAGAGAGGCTGGTGTAGGTGGGTGCTGAGCAGTCCCTTGTTTTGACCAGGCACGGGCAGCAATGCCTGCTACATGGAAGAGATGCGCCACATTGACATGGTGGAGGGCGACGAGGGGCGGATGTGTATCAACATGGAGTGGGGGGCCTTTGGGGACGACGGCACGCTTGATGACTTCCGCACTGAGTTTGATCAGGAGATCGACATGGGCTCCCTGAACCCTGGGAAGCAACTGTGAGCAGCACCCCTTGTGTGTGGCGGGCTTGTGGGGGGTGTGTGGGCTCAGGAGCTGAGGTGGGATCCGGCCAGGGCTGGGGTGGGGGTGGTTCTCACTTTTGCTTTAGTCTTATATCCCCAAAAGGTTGCTGGGGCAGCCACTGGTTATGGGAATGGTGTGCTCATCACAAGCATTGTGACTATAAATTGCTGAGAGGGCTCTAAAACAGATAAAACAAGTAGACAAACCAGAGTGTAGGTAATAATTTGTCTATGTCCTTTAGAGCTTTCATTTTAGAAGGTCCTTTTCTAAGTGTTGGCCCTGCTTTTCTTTCTGCCACCTTAAATTTGTAAGTTGTCCATAGAAACAGTCTGTGAGTCACAGAAGAAAAGTCATGTTGAGGTGGCCAGGGGGAGGGTCTCTGAATGCTGTTGTCGTAGCTTCCACCTCTGCCATTGCCCAGAGTAGGAGGCCAGACGGTTGTCTCCTCAACACTGGCTGAGGCTCTGAACTCAGACATATGGTAGAGTTGCCTGCGGGCTGAGCTGGGCCCCATGGAGACCTAGGGCCTCCGGTCCCAGCTCTAGGCAAACCCAAGGCCTGTGGAAAAGCCAGCTAAGGAGCCTCCTTGGCCTAGACCTGTGGCCCAGCAGGCATTCTTGGGTGGACAGGACCAGGAGGGCCTCCAACATTTTGCACCCTGAGTGTTATACTCTCCAGCCTGGCTAGACTTGATTTTTAGTTTCTTTTGACTGTTACGAAATATTATTTCACTCTCATTATTACACCAACATTGGCCCAATGTCCCCTATTAGCAATCTTGAAACAGGGATTGCTGTAAACTCCGAAGGCAATTACAAAATGTTTTGAGCAATTCAGGCCCCCTCTGGTCTATGCTATGTTGCTATGACTATTGCAGGAAAGCCGCTGGCATAGATCTCTGCTCGGGGAGGAAAGCCCAATTCTATAAGCCAGCTCGGCAACGGGGACCCTTTTTCTTTACAGGGAGAGTCCTTACTTCTTCAAAGCGTGGTTTATTTAACTCATAAGCTTCTCCCATGTATCCAAGCATGAGTCCACTTACTTGCAATTTTCATAGGCACACACTGGCTGTGTCTGCCATGGCCGGTGAAAATTTATGGACCCAAAAGTCATTTATTCAATGTCTGCCTCTAAGAACAAGGCACACCCAAGCCATTCTGAGGAGCCATATGCCCTTTAAAGGGTCAGAAGACAGAATTGCCAGCCCGGTCTTGGGAGCACACCACTGTCTCAGACTTAGACAAATCAAAGGTTGGGCTAACCTACCAGAATGTCAGCTAAGGTAGCCCTGAGGTCATTATTGGGCTCCAGTAGGAACTTTTCTCACTCTTTATGTGTTTCTAAACAAATCTTTTTCTTTTTTTTTTTAAAGTTTATTTATTTTTGAGAGAGAGAGCGCGCGTGTGCACGCACAAGTGAGGGAGGGGCAGAGAGAGAGGGAGACACAGAATCCGAAGCAGGCTCCAGGCTCCGAGCTGTCAGCACAGAGCCGACCCGGGGTTCCAACCCACGAACCGTGAGATCATGACCAGAGCTGAAGTCGGGTGTTTAACCGACTGAGCCACCCTGGCACCCCTAAACAAACATTTTTCTAAATGTTGATTGAAACAAAGTGTTTTTAAAAAGCTGGACTGAAAGCTTTTATAAATCACTCACACTTCGGAGCCCCACTGGACCCCTCCCGTATCTCTATTTCCTAGCTATTTTGGAAAAGGTGTCGAGGCAGACAGACACACGAGGTCCTTAGTGTTAGAGCCAGGCTGCCTCCCCAGGCAGTGTGCCTGTGCTGGTGCTTGAATCCTCTGCTCAAACAATGTTGTGAGCTCTGCACTTAGCTCCAGTTCTGCTCTACGTACCTTGTCCTGGGTCTTCAGCCAGTCATTTCCTGAGGGCCGTACCAGGTGGGTTGTACCAGGTGACTTCAGAGTCCCTTCCACACTCTTGCTCTGGGTTTCCTCACTAGAGCCCAGCTTAGTTAGTGTCTGCTGGCCCTGGGGGCCACCTCTCTGGGCTCCGGATCATTAGATGCCAAGGAAGGGCCTTCTTTGCCACAAAGAATGGTGAAGCTTCAGTTTCTCTGACACAATTTGAGCCGGAAAGACTGGCTTCTAAAGAAAACAGCATCACCTAGTGTTGAAAAAATAAGTTAGCCGATTGCTTGGGGGCGGGCCTCTGCCTTTCTAAAACATGCGTTTATCTGGTCCCCTCCCTGCTCAGAGACTTCCAAAATGTCCCACTCCCAGATTCCCAGACCATCTGACATTTAAAGCTCCTAATCTGGCTCAACCTGCCCATTACCCCACCCCTGGGGTTGTGGGTTGTTTTCCAGAAATCCACAAACGATCTTGCAAAAGGAGGACAGTATGAGACGTTGAGTTGCTGGGCCTGCACCCCTGATTTAATCTATTGACCTTTTTTTCCTCTTGTATGTAAATATTGAGGTTCTATACAAAGTTTCATCTTAGAAAAGTATTTCCTGGCTAGAGAAAAAAAAAATGTAAAGTCACTTTTACTGCATGTAACTTACTTTATTTAAAATTCAGGCTGTCCCAGAATATGTCGCACATCCCCTGGATGTTTAGTTTGGCTGCTAAAGGCCTTTTTTCTCCATAGTTCAAGGCCCCCCCGGCCTACAGAGATGGCCCAGACGTCCCTGATCCTGCAGCCTCCCCTGAGCTGTCACCTGTCTGCACATCTTACTCCCAGCAGCGCCATCAAGTTAACATGTCATTGTGCCTCCGCTTACATGTACTTATTGTTTGGTCTGTATCTCCCTGCAGATTTGAGAAGATGATCAGTGGGATGTATATGGGTGAACTGGTGAGACTTATCCTGGTGAAGATGGCCAAGGAGGAGCTGCTTTTTGGGGGGAAGCTCAGCCCAGGGCTCCTCGCCACTGGCCACTTTGAGACCAAAGACGTTTCAGATATTGAAGGGTAAGCTTCCTGGTCCTTCTCTCTCTGTTCACTGGATCCCCAGAAGAGTGGACAGGCTGTTGGGGAATGAGTAAGGGGCACTGACCCTTGACCCTTCAGATTTGGACAGCAGGAGGGCCTTGCTCAACATGGGCCATGGCGGGCCTGTAGCTTGACTTCACTTTCCAGATAGTCTCCACTCTTGTGCACTACCTAAGTGGCTCATGGTGTTGCATGGGTGGGGGTCGGGCCGGGCTGAATGCTGGAGGCTCCCAGGGAGCCCCCTGATGACTCCTATGCATCTACTTTCTTTCCCTTCAGAAGCTCTGACATTTATTTCTTTGTTGGTGATTCTCCAAAAAGGCTCTCTCTTGACACCTTCTTCATAACAGAAGGAGAGGTCCCTGTTTAGAGCCCTGCTCTAAAATTTACCCACTTAGTTCCAATAGGTAGATCTGAGGCCTCCATTTCCCAGAGCGACATGGCTGGGAGTGAGGGTGGCCTGATTTTTGTTTTTTCAGTTAACAGTATCCAAAGAGTTGGGTCTACTTTTCTGTTCTAGAGACTTCCACTTGTTGCTTGAGCTGGCCCTGTCGTTTCAGGGACCAAATGATGGAGAGGTGGGGATTTGGGTGCTAAAGGGAGAAGTGAAACAGTTTCCTATACCTTCAGATGGAAACTCTTGAGCGGATTGTGCCTGCTTGTTAAGCCCTGAGGGGATGGAAGGATGTATACTGGTGAGGCACTTAGTTCCCCTGAGGAGAGTGCTAAGCTCACTGCAGCAGACTCTAGCACAGTCTCTTGCATAGATTAGAGCAGTGCCTGCTCCCTCGTGAAAGGCAATGAACTGGCTGCTTCACAGAGAGAAAATGGGGTGGGCTCCACTGCGGGACACTGTTCCGTCTACCCCTAGGTAAGCAAACACAGCATGCACTCACACACACACACACACACACACACACACCCCTTGATGTGTGAAGCCATGAGAGCAAGGCCTTGTCCTTACATCATGTACCCATAAAAAATAAAAAATATTAGTTTTTCTCAGTGGGAAAAAGGGGCACTTGAGCAGTGTGGTGTGTGTGTGTGTGTGTGTGTGTGTGTGTGTGTGTGTGTGTGTGTGATGAGCCTCATGTTGGGTCTGTTGTGTTTTCCCCTTTCTCTACCCTCACTGGGAGATGGTATTGGCTGGAGATGAACCGTTTCCTTGTCAGCTGACATACCCCCTCCCCCTGGCCACAGTGGGTTGGACACAGGCCCACACACTGTCCTTCTGTTTCCTAGGGAGAAGGATGGCATCCGGAAGGCCCGTGAGGTGCTAGTGCGGCTGGGCATAGACCCGACGCAGGAGGACTGCGTGGCCACTCACCGGGTGTGCCAGATCGTGTCCACACGCTCAGCCAGCCTGTGTGCAGCCACCCTGGCAGCCGTGCTGCGGCGCATCAAGGAGAACAAGGGCGAGGAGAGGCTGCGCTCCACCATTGGGGTTGATGGTTCTGTCTACAAGAAGCACCCTCAGTGAGTCAGCGTGCTGGGACCCATAGTGACAGGGCCCCCAGAGCACTTGGAGATCACTGACAGGCCTGAGAGAGACCCTAGTGACTGCCCAGCCAACTCTGGTTTGCATTCTGGCACAGTGGGGAGGGACGCGGAGTTGAGGAGCTCTGTAGAATTAGCTCCCAGCTGGGCATGTGAGGATCAGGAAGGTGTGTCCCTGGCAGGGGTGCAAGCCATCTCTGAAGGCTCTCGATGACTGCAGCTCTATCCAGGGCCCCCCTGGCTGGCGGTGGGGGGCGGGGGAGGGGGAGTGCTCTTTCTGCCACCCTCCTGTTTAGGAGTTAGGGTTTCTCTGTACTTGTTTCTTTGACTCTGTCATGATTCTGGGTGGGCTCTGCAGGTACTGTGTCTTCTGCCAGGGGACACCCTAGTTCAGCCTCTCTGGCTGATCTGGGTATTGAATTCATCCTGCCCTTCCCTCCATGTTTGGATCCCTTGGGTCCAAGATATTCAAATTTCAGTTGGGACCTGGCCATCTCTCTATTGTACTTACTCATTATCTAATCATTTTTATCTAATAGGAGCGCCGGGTCAACGGGCCTTCATTAACTGAATGGTTGATGCAGAAGGTCTCAGGCCTAGCATTCCCTGGTTTTCTAGTCTAGTGCACATGAATCACCTGAGGATCTTGTTAAGAGGCAGATTCTGATTCAGAAGGGTTCGGCCTGAGATACAGGGTCTTACTACATTACTTACTGTGATTGTGTGCAGTGGGTAGTGACTTCCTACAACAGTCCTTCCCTTCACCCAGCAAGGGCGGTCACAGTTGCATAGCTGAGCTTTAATTAACACGGTGATGACCCTGACTTGGGAGAGTGGGGAGAGGATGATCAGGGTGGCATCTGCTCCTGCAGGTGCCTCCCGGCCTTTGAGCTGAGGCGGTGAGCCCTTTGCACCATTGACCCTAACCGCGGACACCCATGTCTTACCCCGTCTTGGTGACTGCAGTTTCGCCAAGCGTCTTCACAAGACGGTTCGGCGCCTGGTGCCCGACTGCGACGTCCGTTTCCTGCGTTCCGAGGATGGCAGTGGCAAGGGGGCAGCCATGGTGACGGCAGTGGCCTACCGGCTGGCTGACCAACACAGAGCCCGCCAGAATACCCTGGAGTCTCTGAAGCTGAACCGTGAGCAGCTGCTAGAGGTTAAGAAGAGGATGAAGGTAGAAATGGAGCGAGGTCTGAGCAAGGAGACCCACGCCATTGCCCCCGTCAAGATGCTGCCCACCTACGTGTGTGCCACCCCTGATGGCACAGGTATGTGGCAGGCTGCCTCCCGGCTCGCGGTGCTGGGCCCGTTTCATGGTGTTGATGCCCAGGAGGACTCCTTAGCCATGGCGTTGGATATTTGGACCAGAACATGTTTCTTCAGCTCTAGCACTAGGCAATTCTAGTGTTCAGTAAGCTCAGGCAAGGCATTCCCCTGCTACAAACTGAATAGTAATAATGATAAACACTTACTGAATGCTTACTATGTGTCAGACACTTCTGTAAGCGCTTTACACATATAAACTTAATTTTTAACTGTTAACAGCAATTAGTAATTAATTTTGTTAACAAACTAATATGCTTGGCACAAAACTGAGACACTGAAAAATTAAGAAACCTGCCCAAGTTCACACAGCTAGAAAATGGCAGAGCTGGGATTCAAACCCAGGAGTTTTTGGTTCCAGGGCCAGTTCTTATAAATCCTAGGTCAGGGGTTGGCAAACTAACGCCCATGAGCTACATCTGGCCCACTGCCTATTTTTTTAAATAAAGTTTTCCTAATACACAGCCATGCCCATTTGTCCACATATTATTTATGGCTGCTCTGCACCACCATGACAAAGTTGTGTGGTTGCAGCAGGGACTGTGGCTCACAAGACCTGAAATGTTTACTGCCCAACCCTTTGTAGAAAAAGATTGCTGACCTGTGGTTTAGGTCTTACAAATTAAGAAATGGAGATCTTTTCCCAATTCGGAGAGAACTGACGTTGAGTAAGCCAGCGTAGCAGTTGGGCCAAGACTGGGCCTTGGTCCCTGCTCTACCCTCTTCTGGCTCTGTGGGCCTGAGTGAGTGACTCAGCCTAGGTCAGCCAGGTCTCCCTCCTCCATCAGAGGGAAATGCAGTGCCTCTTTCTCATGGCTGCCTGAGGGCTGCGTGAGGAGTATGTTTGAGGCACGTAGCACCTTATGATTGCCCAACAAAGGAGGGTTTTCTCATGTGAAAAGATTTCCCTTCAATTTCCTTTAAAGAGTTGAACTCTGCTATTTTTTACTCTATTCTAGAAGCTAACATAAGGTGGCCTTTGATTTAGCACAAATGACATGTTTAGATATTTTTGAGTATACTGTATCACAATTTCTGGTTTCCTGCAGAGCTCATTGTGACCTCTGGGACCCACCTGAACTCATCTGAGGACCGCTAAGGAGACAGCACGGCTCTGGCCCTCAGGGGTCTTACTTTTCTTTCCTGTTAGGTGGAGCGCACAGTCCATCATCCCTGAGGGTGTTGAGGGGCTGCCAGGAGAGCTCCCCATTAGGGGAAAGTGCTTTAGACTGTCATCCTCTGCTGTGCCCCAGTGCGTCATCTTCCCGGGTTTATTTTGCAGAGAAAGGTGACTTCCTGGCCTTGGACCTTGGGGGTACCAATTTCCGGGTCCTGCTGGTGCGTGTGAGGAATGGGAAGAGGCGCGGAGTGGAGATGCACAACAAGATCTACTCTATCCCACAGGAGGTCATGCATGGCACAGGGGATGAGGTGAGTCAAGGTGGCTTCTGGGAGGGGACCCCAGCAGACGTTCACTTCTCACCCTGGAGGACAGTGCTTTCTCTGCTCAGCCATGGTCCCAGGGAAGGCTAGGTGGGCCAGGGCCCTGGCCTTGTCTTCACTCATGTTAGTGCCTGAGCTTGCATTTCTCCTGAGAGGAGCTGCTGGGGGCAGCCTGCCCTGGCCAGGGCCCCTCCCTCAGAGCCTGTCTTCTCCCTGCAGCTCTTTGACCACATCGTCCAGTGCATCGCCGACTTCCTTGAGTACATGGGCATGAAGGGCGTGTCCCTGCCTCTGGGTTTCACCTTCTCCTTCCCCTGCCAGCAGAACAGCCTGGATGAGGTAACCGCCTTCCCAGAGGGCTTGCCTGTGGGCTTTACAGACTCTCCACCAGCCAGAGTTTGGAGCGGGGCAGAAAGTTGAGCTGAGAGGAGGAAAAGAAGGGCATGAGTAAGCAGTTATGATGAGGGGCCTGTTGATGGGAATGATTCAGTTGGAACTAGTAAGAGGTAAAGTAGGTAACAATGTTAGGGATGATGATGATGCTGACCAAATATTAGCAACGAACATTTTTAAAGTACTATCTGCCAGGCACTGTGCTAGGCTGCCTATGTGCATTATCTTAACGCTCACAGCAACTGTGTAAGATAGGTGTTCATATGCTCATTTTGCAGAAAGGAAAACAAAGTCTATAGAGATGCCAAGTATCTTGCTTCAGATCAGAAGGCTTGGGAATAGCCAAGACAAGATTTGAATTCTGGCTTCCCGATACCCAAAGCCATGTTTTCAGTGATGCTCACCTGCTCCTGAGACCTGTTTTGGGCTTGGGACATTTTCATTAATCTTCTGTTGTTTAGATGCTCTGGTGCTTCTCTAGTCTTAGCTTTGCTTTTCATTCCCTTTCAACTTGCCATGCAGGAATGAAGCAGGTGGGCAAAGAGCTGGTGCTCTCACATATCCTGGACATGGTGTGTTGAGAATGTAGGAGAACTGAGTAGGTCATGCTTGGGCTTATTCTGCATTGATTATCAGCATATTAGATGTCAGAATACTGTTGTCTAAGCAGTCGTTCCTCTGTCTCCATTGGTCTTCTAGAAGCTCACATGCATATTCACAACTGGTCAGTATGTGGTAGACAGAGTGGCCAGGGTACAAAAGGCATGATTCCTACTTGAGGTGCTTACAAACAAACTGTGATGTAAGCAAGCTCAGGAAGGCATGAGCTGCTGTTTGGAACGTGGTGCTGATGGGGTTCCGAGGCCCCGAGGATGCGCAGTGTGATGTTACCCGAGCACATACCTGGAAGGCATGAAAAATACTTGGATCATCTTCCAAGTCCAAAGCATGAGTTGATGGGGAAGAAAGGCAGGCAGGCCTGGCAGTGTGGAGGAGGGCACGTAGGTGGGAAATGTCACAGGTGCAGGGAGGTTGGTCCAGTAGGGAAGAAAGGCCAGCATTTCCCACAGGATCCCCAGAATAGCAACCCTCCTGTTGCTCAGCTGAGTTTTGTAAATGCTTCCTCCTCCTCCCTTCTGAGTTAAATTCATGTGCACCAGTACAGTGAAGGTTTTAGGATGTCGTGCAATAAAAACCCTTGCCTAATCCAGTATTTCCCAACATGTGTCACCATTTGTCCAGTGTTAGGGGTGCAGTGTTGCTTTTCACTTTTCTGTTCCTTTCCAGTTTTATTGAGATATTAACATGCACACTGTATAAGTTTAAGGTGTACAGCACAGTGATTTGACTTACATATGTTGTGAAATGATCACCACAAATAAGTTTACATCTGTCATCTCCTACAGATACAAAAAAAGAAAAAGAATAAAAGTGGTTCGTTTTCCTTGTGATGAGAACTCTTAGGATCTACTCTTAACTCTCTAATATACCCTATGGCAGTGCTTGCTGTTGCCATCAGGATGTTCATTCCATCCTGAGTACTCACTTACCCTGTCACTGGAAGCTTATACCAATTCCCTCTCCCCAGTTTTTCTGATTCCTTTGTCTTTTCACATTATGTTTCTCAGTGTCAATGCCCCGGATTTTCAAAGGCTTCTCCATTTACATCAGTTTACCAAAGGGAATTACCAAACGTGCAGATAAATACTTACATGTTTCTTTTTTTTTTTTTAATTTTTTTTTTCAATGTTTATTTATTTTTGGGACAGAGAGAGACAGAGCATGAATGGGGGAGGGGCAGAGAGAGAGGGAGACACAGAATGGGAAACAGGCTCCAGGCTCTGAGCCATCAGCCCAGAGCCCGACGCGGGGCTCGAACTCACGGACCACGAGATCGTGACCTGGCTGAAGTTGGACGCTTAACCGACTGCGCCACCCAGGCGCCCCTACTTACATGTTTCTTAATGAAACATTGCTTATTATAATGAAAACATTAGAAACTAACCCAATTGTTCAACAGTTGGGAAATAGTTAATAAGTTCTGAGCCATTCACTGCCGGGTATCAGCAACGAATGTTTTTGGAAGAAATTTCAATGATGTGGGAAAAAACTGGTGGTAAGACTAACAAAAATGTTTTTAAGAAAAAGATAATCTCTATAGTATAGAAACCCACAAAAAATACCTTCATCATCAGAAGATGAGAACATAGGACTCCAGTGTGTTTGCTTCTAGGATTTTCCTGCTGAAATATTTTTAAATAGACATGCCTTACTTTTCATGCCAGCATGTATCTATCTTTAAGAGTTTATCAGGTAACCCAACAACATATTCACTGTTTCTACCTGCATGGTAAGATTCCAGGTCATTGTGTTAGATTTCATTCTTTACGTTCTAAGTTTCTGTAGGGAGTACGTGTTCCATCTAGCACTGTGAAAATTAAGAGCAGATCAAACAGAGGCTGCGTTCTCTCTGTTGTTCAATCGGTCTGTGAGCCGGGATCTGCTCTGGTAAGATTATCTTATTGAGTGGAAAATCAGCAGGTGCTGAGGCCCAGAGGCCCCAAGCTGCCTTGACCACCTCGTGGCCCTGGGCAAGTCTCCCCAGCTTCACGGGCCTCTCTGCGTGTCTTATTATTAAGGACCACCTGAAATAATGTTATTTGATCATTCTGTAAACTTGAAAGTGCTAAATATAAAATTTCATTAGAGATGTGAAGCTAATTTGTAGGCAAGACAGCTAGAGATGAGCACACAGTTGTTTGGATGTAGGTATGTAAGCCAAGACACTGCTGGGATCATGTCTTATTTTTCCAAATCTCCTGGGATCTGAACACAGCGTGACACATCCAGGTTGACTTGTGACTCTAAACTCCTGGGCCATGAAATGCCAAGCAGGGGTGAGGCTGAGCAAGGCCTGGAGAAACCATGAAAAAGGGTGGGTAGTGAGCACACAGTCCATTTATGGATTCTGGCCTTGCAGGGAGGTGGCCCAATAGTTCTTGATGCTGTTTTCCGATGGGTTCCAGCAGCAAAGAGGAAACCAGGGGACAATAACCGAAACACTTCTCCCATATGTAAAATCTCCATGTGTGTATTCCCCAGAGGGCCCTGTGACACGGCAGACGGCCACATTAAAGACGAGTGGCTTATGGGTGACTCTGAAGAGCCTAGAGTGCTTCCCTCACTGGGATGACGTGAAGCCTAGCTGTCACCCAACTGTCACCCAAGCAGGGCACTTGTTCACACCATCCTGGAATTTGACAATGAAGAGACAGACTCTGACCCTTCTGATGTGAATATAGGACAGGGCAGAGCAAACTGCTTTTCCCAGCAAAAGAAGCACTTGTGTAGAACTTAGCTCCCTGCTGGGACAGTGATGTGGTACTTAGGGGCCCATGGCGTCAACTGGCCTGAGGGTGAGTCCCGCTCCTCTCCCCTAAGCTTCAGGCCTTGGGCAAGTTACTCCAGAGCCAGAGTTACCTAGAAAATGGGCACAATAATGATAACTATGTCACCAGTTTGCTGTGAGGATTAAACAATGGAACACACGCATAGGGGGTATGCAATCATTTGTGAGAGGGATGATTGGTCATTAAAGGGAATCTGTACTACCTGGTGAGGTTGAGAACGAGAGGCACAGCCGGGCCCCAGGAATGACACAGGAACCCTCCTCTGCTGTCCTCATCTGTGCTCTTATGTGACTTTTAGAGCATCCTCCTCAAGTGGACTAAAGGCTTCAAGGCATCGGGCTGCGAGGGAGAGGATGTGGTCACCCTGCTGAAGGAAGCCATTCACCGGCGAGAGGTGGGAGAGGCGTGCCACGAGGCCCAGAATGACCCGTGTTCGGAAAGTGGGGAAGTGTTGGGTGTGGTTGCGTGGGTTAGGGGGAGAATTAGCGTGGTCCTTCGGTGGTGACCGAGTGTCCACTGCGTGTCGAGCCCTGCTCTTGGCACTGGGGCTTCAGGAATGACCACAACAAACTCTGGTACTATAAACAAACCCATGAGCTAATGTCAGGTGCCTTAGAGCTGTGAAGAGACATGAAGTCAGGTGAGGACAGAGTGAGTGGGCTGGAGAAGGGCACTCCTAAATAGCACAACCGGGGAAGGTCTCTGAGGAGGTGACATTTGAACAAAAAGTGAGAATGAGCCAGGCTGTATCAAATACACTTTCTATACATATCAGTCTCCCTTGCAAGGGTCTGAAAGAACATGTTGTGGTTCTTTGGTGGACTGGGGATCTGCTTTTGCCCTCTCAGGAGTTTGACCTGGATGTGGTCGCCGTGGTGAATGACACAGTTGGGACGATGATGACCTGTGGCTATGAAGACCCTCACTGTGAAATCGGCCTCATTGTTGGTAAAGCCCCAGCAGTCCTTCCTGCGCTGTGACCCATGGCCTCAGACGGGTGTGGGGACGGTGCAGAGTGAGGCCCTGACGTGTTTGTGGTTGGCAGGCACGGGCAGCAACGCCTGCTACATGGAGGAGATGCGGAACGTGGAGCTGGTGGAAGGGGAGGAGGGCCGGATGTGTGTCAACATGGAGTGGGGGGCCTTCGGGGACAACGGGTGCCTGGACGACTTCCGCACGGAATTTGATGTGGCTGTGGATGAGCTTTCTCTCAACCCTGGCAAACAGAGGTAGGTACCCCAGTGCCTGCGAGTCCTGGTACATGTACCCCAATTGCACTGTAGCAAGTGGTCAGATCCTCTGCAACAGCAAGTCCCAGGACACCTGTTTCTGAGACGTCAATAGAAGAAATTTCCTTGGCAAGGGTTTTCAAATAACATCCGGGAAGTACTACCGCTTGGACTATGACACCTTCAAAATCCAGTTGGGAAAACAAGAGTTGTGTTTTGAGGAGCATTTCTTAAAGGGAACTGGTGACACAGGTTTTAGAAGGATGAAAAGATGTAAAGGGGATACTGAGGAACACAGAACTAGGAAATGTCAGAGGCGGCCTTCCTACCACTGCCTGTGAGAACAGGAAGGGATGGTGTTAAAACCTAGGTCTGGGACTGTGAGGAAAGACAGTTGAGTCATCTGCTGATAGTAGGGTAAAGAAGCTGGTGTAACAGAGAGGAACAGGAAGCAAACAGGAGTCTCTTCCTCCTCATCCATTCATTATGTAACATCCTCTATAGTCAGGACTGGACAAGGGCCAGCCCTAGCCTCACAAAGCATGATGGGGAGGTGCTCTGAGCTGCAAGCACACTTCCCATTGGGAAGATGTTGTGTGTAGTGTTTCCTAATTGGATTAATCAGGGACCATAGTTCTGCAGAATATACTTTGGTCAAGAGTACAACTCACAGACGAAAATGCCTCTAGGGGCCAGATAAGTGTCATTAATGAAAGAAAGGGTGGGACAAGATGGAGTGGGGATGGGGGTCTTGGTTGCAACTGGGGGCCTCAGCTTTTTTAAAGGCACTATTGAGGGCCAAAAGGCCCTCAAGCCACCGAGCTGTCACATCAGTTCTGGTGGCCAAGACAGGGCTTCTCCAGTTGGCACTCAAGTAAAGTGATCATGATTAGTTTGGAGAGAAAACATGCTGAATGTCTGATGAAGTTAAGGATTAGGACTCAGCATCCTGCCGTTTTCTTGGAGATGGGGTTTGAGTGTGTTTTCCTTCTTGGAGTTGGGAGTAAGCACCAGAAGGGAGATGAGCCCAGAAGATGGAGATGATCCCAGGGAACCCCATGGGCCTCAGGCACTGTAGTCAGTTTTGCCGAAGGCTGTGGGTCAATGTATGCAGATACCAGGAATCCTGCCCAAGTGAATCAAATAGCACTTCCTTTCCCACCAGGGGGAACCTGCATGCCCTCTACTTTCTAATGTGCTGGGCATCTCACCTTCCTGCTTAACCTCCATGCACATTATCTGCATTGCAGGTTTGAGAAAATGATCAGTGGCATGTATTTGGGCGAGATTGTCCGTAACATCCTCATCGATTTCACCAAGCGTGGGCTGCTCTTCCGTGGCCGCATCTCAGAACGACTCAAGACAAGAGGAATCTTTGAAACCAAGTTCCTGTCTCAGATTGAGAGGTGAGAATTTAGGGCCCGGGGTAGGGTGGGACCGTATCCTCCTTCTCATGGACAGACAAGCTGAAGGATTTCCGTAGCTCAAGTAAGGTCGGGGCACAGCTTACATAAAGGTCAGTTTAGTAGCAAACACATTTGTTGTCTATAGTGTTTATTTAAAGTTATGGATAGTTGGCATTTTAAGGGTAAATATATAACATTCTCATGAAAAATCCTGCTGAGCTGGCACAAGGCACCCCCCTCCCCCCATGCAAAGTAATGTGGGTGGGTTTTAGATCAACTATCAAAGGTAGAAAGATACCTGCTCATAGGATATAAACTGGAATGCACAAAGGAAGCTAGCCTATTAAAGTGCTTGCACCTGGTGGGAGGGTGCTTCTTAACTGCTGCTGTGGTAATAAGGCAGCCAGGATCGAGAGAAGATTGGCATGCCAGGCAATGGCAACGCAGAAGAAATCAGGCCATGTGGTGGCTCATTAAAGCAAAACCCCCCTCCTCCAGTCTAATGGAAGCAAAGACCGTTCCAAATTACCATAGTGAATTTCGGAGCCCTTTAATAATTAATGCTATGCATTACTGTCAGGTGTATGGGAAAACAGGAACTGGATGACTGGCATGAGTGGGGCCCCAGGACATCTGTACCAGTGAATAGAAAGAATATGTTCTAGTGTGCATGTCTGTCTGTGTGCAGGAAGCTGATTCCAGGGTTCTAAAACAGCTCCCTCTATATAATATTTATTTTCTTACAATTGTATTTACATTTGTTTCCTGAGCTGCGAGTAGTTATCAGACCACCCCGGGTGGGGGAGCAGAGACAGAACAGGATCTCTGCTGGCAGGTGATGCTTGTCTTGCTGACCTGTGAACAGCAACAAGAAAATGGATAAGAAAGAGCTGAAAATGCCAACTACAAGCCTTGTCACTGTCTTTATTCTTTCCAAATGAGTGGAATACATAGATGGTGAATTTCCTTGTTTCTTGAGTGCCAGTTGTATGGTAGCAGTGCCCCGCCTCGCCTGGGCAAACTGGAATAGGAGCCCGTTTCTTTACGTTCCCGTCACGCTCACGTGGGCTCTGTGTGGTCCAGTGGGATGAGCATGGGTTCCTGAACTGAGTTCAAGAACAGGATCCACCTCTCAGGGAGCTCCTACATGACCAGTCCCCTGGAGTGGTGGGTGGACCACCAGCCCCTGGTGTATGTGACTGACCACTCCCTGTCTTCCCCCCCCCCCCACCCCCCCAGTGACTGCCTAGCCCTGCTGCAGGTCCGCGCCATCCTGCACCACCTGGGGCTCGAGAGCACCTGTGACGACAGCATCATCGTCAAAGAGGTGTGCACGGTGGTGGCACGGCGGGCGGCCCAGCTCTGTGGTGCGGGCATGGCCGCCGTGGTGGACAAAATACGAGAAAACCGTGGGTTGGACACCCTCAAAGTGACAGTAGGCGTGGATGGGACCCTCTACAAGCTACATCCTCAGTGAGTGCCTGACCTCCACTCTCCTTGTCCAACTTTCTTTCTCCATCTGTTCTTTCCTTGCTTTTCCTTCCTTCCTCTCTCTTCTTAGTTTATAGCAAAGCACCTGACATTCCAAATGAGTGTCTATAATATATATGCTTTACTTTAAAGGTTAAGAACCAGAAGTAGGTCTGTGTTTTACCACCCAGCTTGGAAGACACAGGCGCTATGCCCCTGTCCCCTGCCAGGGAAGGTACTCTGGTGACTTAGTCCCTTGCTTCCTTTCCCTGCTTATCTGTGTATGCATCGCTATGGTTCCATTTTACTTAATTTTGAACCTGCCATAAGGGGAGTCCTATGGCATCTCCTCTTTTGTGACTGGCTTTCCCCACACAGCATTTATAGCTTTGAGACGCATCCACATGGAAGAATGCAATTGCAGTTCATTAATTTTCAGGGCTGCGTAGCATACCTTTGAATGAGTATACTATAGTTTACTGTTCTGCTAATGGATATTGGGTTATTTCTAGATTTTGTCTGTTACAAACACAGCTCCTGTGAACATTCTAGGAAATGTAGGGGAACTCTGGAGCGAGATATTTTCTGCAGTTTGGTGTGGGGGCTGGTAGATTATAGCCATGACTGTTTTTGTAAACACGAGCCATGCCCGCTCATGTATATGTTGTCTCTGGCTGCTTTCACTCTACAATGGCAGAGTAGTTACCACAAAGCTGAAAGTGGATCTACTGTCTTGCCCTTAAATTTTTCTTTTTTTGAGAGAGAGAGAGAGAGAGAGAGAGACAGAGAGAGAGAGCGAGCATGCACAAGCATAGCATGGGGGAGGGGCAGAGGGAGAGAGAGAGAATCTCAAAACAGGCTCCGCACTCAGTGTAGAGCTCTTGGCAGGGCTCGATCTCAGGACCCTGGGATCACGACCTGAGCTGAAATCAAGAGTCTGGATAGTTCAACTGACTGAGCTACCCAGCCTCCCCTGTCTGGCCCTTTTTATAAAGCGTGTCCTTCAAACTCCCCCAATGTGGAAGCACTGAATTTTCTTTTCTTTCTACGCTTTTTCCTGTTTCTCCATCTCTCTTCTTCTCTCATCAGCCATTGTTCCTCTCCCTTCTTCACTCATTTGCATTTGTTTTGAATGAATCATTTTTAATTTAGGAAGTACCCCAATCCCTTCCCCCCGCCCCTCCCCCCTACAAGCTTTTTAGCTCAAAGTTAAAAGAACAGAGCTGTTACCCTGGTCTGGGCAGTAGGTGAGGCAGAGTGAGGAAAGAGAGACGCCTCTATTGAAATGTTGCCTGCTCGCAGCATGACTGTTTCTCGAGGAGTTGAGAGACTACACAGATAGTTAAAAGAGGGAAACTTGAGAGGTCGCACGTCCCTTGTCTTGATGGTCAATGTCACTGAAGAGTAGGAATCTTGGTCCCAGAGGAGAGTTGGGAGGGGGACAGAAGCCAAGCCACTGGCACTGAGGCTTGCTTCATAGATGAGGAGGCCTTCCTGACCCTGCTATGTTGGGGTACATGGTGACCATCTCTTTCTCTAGTCCCATATTGAAAGGCTCTGTGATCACCGTAATGGGCCTACAGCCACCCATGAACCTGCTCCTTTTATCTTTAGTGTCATTTTGGATTACATGTGGATCTGATGTAAGTCCATACCCCTGGAAAATGAAGTATCAAGTGCATGGGGCTTTATCTTCCAGAATTTAGGGACAAGATATGCCCTTCTGCAGGGTATACTTGTGATGCCTGTGACTGTTGAACTTCTCTTCCACTGATTACTTTTTTTTTAATTTAAATTTATTTTTATTTGTTGTGTTTTTAATTTTTTTATTTTATCTTTTTATTTGTAAAAATTTACATCCAAATTAGCATATAAAATATTTTTAATGTTTATTTTTTGAAGGAGGGAGAGAGACAGTATGTGAGCAGGGGAGGGGCAGAGAGAGAGACACACACACAGAATCCGAAGCAGGCTCCAGGCTCTGAGCTGTCAGCACGGAGCCCAATGCGGGGCTTGAGCTCACGAACCTCGAAATCATGACCTGAGCCGAAGTCGGATGCTTAACCGACTGAGCCCCCAGGCGCCCCTGATTACTTTCAAGAACACAGCTTCCAGAATCTCCGATGATTGTCTTACAAGGATCTCTGCTCCCCACTTGCCTGCTATGAGATAGAATTTGGGCATGTTGCCAGCCTTCACAAGCCTTGGTTTTCAGATACACAATACAGAGTGTTTAATACATGGTAGCTGTCGTCCTCTTGCTCATCTTAATAATTCTTGGGTTTCCAGCATAACTTCTTAGGGTCTCATCTCTGAGGACACAAATCAATCATGACTAAGGAAGTTTTTTTTTCCTGTGTCTTCCTCCCCACATTTACAGCTTTGCCAAAGTCATGCATGAGACGGTGAAAGACCTGGCTCCGAAATGTGATGTGTCCTTCCTGGAGTCAGAGGATGGCAGCGGGAAGGGGGCGGCTCTCATCACTGCTGTGGCCTGCCGCATCCGTGAGGCTGGACAGCGATAGAGTCCCTGAAATTGGAAGGGACTTCCTGGAGTTCCCTCTCTTCCCTCCTTTAAATTATAAGATGTCATCCCCTGTGTCAGAGACAGACCCCTTGGGTTTTCTTTGGCAGAGGAAGACCCGTCGGACTGGGTGTTGTCTCTATGTGTACTCACTGCAGAGTTCAGCGCCCAAGACTTAGCCCTCCTGAGATAAATAGGTTTTGAAGTAAGGACTTGTTCATACTTGTCACAACTCTTCCTATTGGTTCTTTGAAAACTTAAGAAGGCAAATTTTAACCTTTAGTAATCCTCCTGGCCAAATTCCATGTCCCTGTATAATCTGACAGAATGGGGACACTAATGAAAAGATACGGTTGCTTCACCATGGACCCTGAACGTGACATTTCTAGGTAAAGAGCATTCCCCAGTATGGAGGTGGATGTCGTTTCTGCTCTGAGATCTGTGGGGATCTCCAATAACTTGAGCCTGATCCTCCACAGGCAGAAGTGGCGGGGTGGGAGAAGAGGCAGCGATGGAGGGAAATCCATGGATAGCCATGTGATGGCCCCTCTTTAACCTCACTTTTCAAGCCTGATGGGTTCCAGCGATGCTCTTCCTGGAATTAAAGCATCCCGAATCTGAGCAAGCAAAATCACAGCCATGAGTTGACACATCCTGCAAGTGGGCTTGTCTTATCTCCTTGTGGGTTCCTGAGTCATCCATGAGCAATGGACCTTTGGGGGGATGGGGAGACTTTTTTGGTCTGTTTTTAAAATTTTTCCTGCAGAAGTGGAAACAACCCTACTTTCATTTTAATTTATGTTTGAAATTTATTTACTTCATGAAGTACATCTGCTCCTTTATCTTGACACTGTATGTAACGATGGGCTGTATGTAATGTATTTATATGTCAATTTGTTATGTGTATAAATACACAGGGTGTCTTCAGACTTGGCCTCTGTAGTAGATGAGCGTAATTTCAGGATGGAAGGTGAAGATACTGACAGGTTACTAGAAATACCTCATTCGCCTGCGGGAAGAGAAGGGAAGCCTCTTCAAGGTGAGTGAATGGCCAAGTAGCTCCTTCCCGGCTCCTTTTTAACCTGCAGACTCAGAAACGTGGAAGGCAGGGAACAGTGAGGGAAGCTGGGTCTATGGACTGAAAAAAACCATAGTGACTGGCTGCTCTGTCTAGACCTTCCTGGGGCAATATTACCCAGGCTCTTAACCAAAGGAAACAGGAATCATTTCAGACAGACTCACTGCTTAGGAATTGTCATTCTTAGGGCAGTCAGTAGTATTTTTTAAGCTCTCCAAGAAGATAAAGGAAGCCACCAAAAACATTTTAAAAAAAGTATCTGGTAATGGCAAACCAAAACTGAACAATGAAACAATCAAACAAAGAAAACCTCAGGGACAACACTTTTGGTGGATTTGTGCCCTCCTAGCAAAATCGGTTTGTTTCATAAATGTTTTATGAGAGGCATCGTCCAAGGGCTTCTCTAGGCTGAGCTGTTTTTATACACAATATTTATTTCAAACTGTTGGTGCGGTTGGGGGGAGTGGGGTGGCATAAAATCTTGTATACTCTTACTTTTCAGGAGTGCAGTTAATTCTGAGTCCAAAAGCCCATTTCTTCCCTAAAATATGCACCCACACACACTGCAACTACATGGTAAAGAGGGAATGGCCCCATAACACTATTGAGTAGGAATCAAGGATCAAAACAAGGAAGGAAAGACACGACTCAGTAGCACCCAGTTTTTGCACATCTCTCACACTTGTACTGAGAACAATGTTTAAGTTTGTGTATCACTAAAGAATGCCCAAGAAGTAGAGATGATTTTTAACTTTTAAACTTGAAAATTAGGCACTGTGTATGAAATTGCACCTTTTTTAAAGGTAGAGCTGTGTGTGTGGCTATTACACATGTGTTGTTGGTTTCCAAAAAGGAATGCTGGAATATGCATTTTGAATGTTTGTGTTCCCACAGTTAGGTGACAGTTCCTTGCTGATGCTGCTTTGCCTGATGTAAATATGGTGAATCTCAATCTTTGACCGGGATGTGTTGAATCTCAAATTATTGAGCACTCAGTCTAGTAAAGATGTTGTCATGTATAATAAGGAACTAGTTGAATTAACTATGTGATGTTAACTATTAATAAATTTTAACATTTTTCAAAATATTCAGTGTGTGATTCCTGAGAATTTTGAAGAATGTACTCATCTGTTGGGCATATGAGGATGTTCTAACTGGTGTGGGTAATTAATGAGTATCTTGATTTTGACTGTATGTGCTTGCTTGACAGGCATGTGGCCAAGACTTGGTCTTGACCCCAGATATTTCTCTTCTTAGAAACTCCGTTCCAATGGAACTGGAAGATAGATGACCTTTCCTAGGCCGTTTTTGAGCCTATAACTTTCAAGCATCGGTGAAGAACCATGACTGGTGCAGCAGAATACTGTTTAGGGAGTTTGGCCGAGATATTAGCAGAGCCTTCAGGGGCCTGTGGCTGGTCTCTGTAGGCATGTGATTCACATTCAGGATATAAAGCCCTTACTTACGTGAACATCTAAAAAACATGCGCGTCTATTCTCTCCTTACCTTTCCTCTCTCTCCAATAAACAAAATACAGACCTGGGCAATCCATTCCTCACAAGACCCCGCTGACACCTACTGACATGGCCCTCCCTGATTGACAGTGAAATTATGGAAGCATCCCGTACACTCTTGTTACAAGTGCTAACTGGTACAACCATTTAGGGGGAAACAGGCAATATACAACAAAAGCATGTTTTGTGTAATTTTCTAGAAATTTGTGCAGAGGAAATGGATAGTTAGAGACCAAGATTTCACTTCGAGGGTATTGGCTACTGTATGATTTATAATAAAAAAACGTTCACTCCATACAATGGGTCTGCCCACCCTGTGTGAGGGTCTGGTCAGGAAGACAATCTATTCCAGTTGGTTATACAGGTGATGAAAGAGCTGAGGAGCCAGAGTATGGAGAAGCAACCCAGAGATTAGCAATGTCCAAAAGATCCATTTCCATCCCACTGGCTGGACCAAGTCCAAAAGCTGGGGGGGGGGGGGGGTTGGGGGGGCGGCGGTACAGGAGCTGGAACCACAGACTAGGGAGGAAGTCAGTTAGAAATACCCTGGCTTCTCCCTCCCATCTTCTACTTTTTTGCAGTGTCTCCACTGGCTGAACCCGACAAGGAGCCAGCTGGAAAGGGAGACTGTGACCAGTGGAGGGTGGGGCCTGGATCTGAGCAATAAGTAACTTGCATGGACCCCATAAAACCATGACAGTGTTGTAGAAGGGTATATAATATCATAGAAAATGTTGACAACATGCCGTTTCATGATGCAAGTGTGTTACACAACAATATATTATGATCCTGTTTTTGTTAGGAAATTATTATCTACAACAGGATTAATGTGTTACCCTGAATGTCCCCTCTGCCTTGCTGGACAGTGGACACAAATGAGGCCTCCACCTCTGTGGTAACAGCTGTAGCACCCCCTCAGCTGGCCCTCCACCCCTCTGGGGTTTGGGCATCTCCACTTGGAGACCTCAGCAGTCCCCACCCCTGTGCTCACGCTGCTTCTCTGCCCAGCTCCCGCCTCTCCTCCAGGGGGTCCCTCGCAGCCACCCGGGAAAACCATTTCCTTCAAACAATGGACAGTCTGCACCCAAGTTGCTTGAAGCTGGGAAATAGCTTTTCCAGCTTCTGTCAAGCCCATTGCACCTTTTTTTTTCTTTCTTTCTTTGCTGCTTTGTTTTCTGTAGGCCCCAGGTGCAGAAGGCTAAATTACTCATACTCCTCCTCACTTCAGCGCATTTATTTTCTAGGCTTTGCAAGGACTTAGCTTTTTAAAAAATCTTAGTCCCCTTTATCCTCATTTCTCTTTCCCATTCTCCACTCATGACCAGCGATCGTGTTATTGTGTTGATGTGCACCTTACTTGTGTGTCTTTATGTAGCATCTATTGCTTTGTGAGCATGCTTTCTAATTTAAAAATGTTGGCTGTAAGTCTTTTTTTGCTTTCCACTAGGCATCACGCTTTTAAAGACCCATAGATGCTGCTGTGCATACAGCTAATCCATTACTTATAGTTACTGCACCACCTCCCATGTGCGCATGCACCGTTTTCCCACCCAGCCTCCCAGTGCTGGGCGTGTGGCTCGACCCCGTTCTGGCAGCACAATCATCACTGCGGGGATCATCTTTACACATGTCCCCTTAATCATCTTTGGACGATCTCTTTGGGCACATCCGCAGGAGCAGGCTAGCGGGATCACAGGTGGTGCATTTGCTTAATCTGATCCCATATTGCCAGGCTCCTCTCCTGAAAGGCTGCCTCAGCCTCCAATCCCCCAACAGCGAATCTCCCACAACCCTTGGCATTATCCAGCTTCCTAATTTTTATTAATGTGCTGAATGTAAAGTGAGATTGTAAGGTTGTTTTAATTTACATTTCTCTACGATAAGGGTGAGCATCTCTTTATATCTTTCTTGGCATCTTATGTTCTTTCTCAGTTAACTGCCTGTTCATTCTCTGCTGATTTTTTACCCAGGGTTTTTTTTTTTTTTCCCTCCTGATTTACCAGAGTCCCTTGTTTAATGTAGATATTAGTCTGTTGTTGCTTTAGGTGTTACATATATCTTCTCCCAGTATGCTATGTTTGTACACAGCATCCTTTGGTGATAGGAGTCCCTCTCTTTTGGTGTAAGCAAATCCACCCATCCGTTTTGCTGTATGGCTGGTACTTCTGACCTTTCTCACCCTTAGCCCACTAACATTGTCTTCTGTTAATTTTATGTATAGTTTTACTTTTTACCTAAAAGGGTTAATGTAAAAAAAAACCCCTGTGGTCATCCATCTTCCCTGTGGTATCAGGTAGGTTCCAGTTTTGTTTGGGTTTGGTTTTTCATGCCATTAGTGTTTGTCTGCCCTTCCCCACTGATTTGTGGCAGCTTTTCTGAAGTGCGTGAAGTTTGCAAGGGTCAGTCTCTGAGTGCTCCTTTTTTTTTTTTTTTTAATTTTTTTTTCAACGTTTTTATTTATTTTTGGGACAGAGAGAGACAGAGCATGAACGGGGGAAGGGCAGAGAGAGAGGGAGACACAGAATCGGAAACAGGCTCCAGGCTCCAAGCCATCAGCCCAGAGCCTGACACGGGGCTCGAACTCACAGACCGCGAGATCGTGACCTGGCTGAAGTCGGATGCTCAACCGACTGCGCCACCCAGGCGCCCCATCTGAGTGCTCCTTTCTGCCCCATCGATCTCTTTTGTTTGTTCTGGAGCCAGTAACACTTTTTACTACCATGACTTTCTAGCGTGTCTTAATATCTAGCAAACCAGTCTCTCCCTCTTTTCTTTTTCAGACTCGACTGTGCTAGTCATGGTCCTTTATTCCTCCACGTAAATTTTAGAATAAGCTTATCAAATCTCTGAAGAAAAATCGGCTCAACGTTTGATTAGGGTTACAATGAATTTAGTGATTTTCAGAGTGGAACTGACCTTTTTGCACGTTCACAGGAGCATAGAATGTCTCTGCGTATTCATCGAATCTTTTCTGCCTTTTCTAAGAGTTTCAAAGTTTTCTCTATAGTAGTTTTGTGAATTCTTTGTGAAATTAATCCCCAGACAGTTTATACTTGCTGGGCGTGGTCCTTGATTTTCATTATATTTTCTGGCTGGTTATCGCAGAGTGTCTCAGCCTCAGCACTATGACATTTGGGGCTGGATGATCCTTCGTTGTGAAGACGGTCCTGTGCGTTGTAGGATGCTAGCAGCATTCCTGCCTTTCACTCATCAGGTGCCAGTA
This sequence comes from Felis catus, assembly GCF_018350175.1. NCBI lineage: Eukaryota > Metazoa > Chordata > Mammalia > Carnivora > Felidae > Felis > Felis catus. Next base: position 91,008,297 of record NC_058370.1, read on the forward strand.
GCACCCTTTCCCCAGTTGTGCCAAAATGTCCTCAGACATTGCCAAATGTCCTCTGGGGATGGGGCTGTCACATAAATAACTGACACCCAGTATTTTATCCCCAATATTGCATGGGCATGTCTTACTACGTAATTATTTATTGCTTATCTGAAATTCAAATTTAACTGAGTGTCCTTTTAAATTTTACTTGGTAAATTTGTCAACCCTACCTGAGAGGCACAATCGCTCCTCATTGAGAACCACTGGTGTCGATAAGCATTAGAAATTTGTGTAGGTTGATCTTGTTTCCGATAACCTTGCTCAGTTTTATTAATTATAATAGGTTCTTTATTCTTTTGGTTTTTCTATGTAGATGACCATATATTTTATAAATAATTGAAATTTTATCTTTCCTTTCAAATTGCTCTACCTCTTTTTTTCTCTTCTTACCACATTAGTTAGGATCTCCAGCACTGTTTGTTAAACAGTAGCAGTAATAGTATATATTTGTCTCATTCCTAGTCTTCAAAGGAACATGCCTAAATTTTCTCCATTAAGAAAAATGTTTGGGGTGCCTGGGTGGCTCAGTTGGTTGAGTGTCAGACTTTGGCTGAGGTCATGATCTCACTATTCATGGGTTCGAGCCCCACTTGGGCTCTGTGCTGACAGCTCAGAGCCTGGAGCCTACTTTGGATTCTGTGTCTCCCTCTCCCTCTGTCCCTCACCCGCTTGTGCTGTCTCTCTCTCTCTCAAAAATAAATAAACATTAAAACATGTAATAAAAAAAAAGGAAAAATGTTTGATGTAGGTGTTGGGTATCGATTTAAGGAACTTACTTTTTCTATTCCTAGTTTGTAAGATTTTTAATTATGAAATCTTAAATAGATGTATACACTAAATGCTTTTTCTGTATCTATTGAAAAAGATGCATGGTTTTTCTCCTTTGGTCTTTACTGTGATGAATAACATCAATGCATTTGCTGGCAAATCTTTTACTGCTGGGATAAAGTATATCTTTTTCCATCATTGTTGGATCAGTGCAGTTGGTATCTTATTTTTTGCATTCTCATTCATAAGTGAAAGAGGTCTGTCATTTTTTACCCTTTGTATCATCCTGATCTGGTTTTGACTCGAGGTTAGATTAATTTTGCAAAAAAAGCTGGGCGGTCTTCTCTCTTTTCATTTACTGGAACAATCTGTGATGGGATAAAGATTATCTGTCTCTGGAAAGTTGAGTGGAGCACATTACTTATAGGTCTAGTCAAGTATTCTATATCTTGACGTTCATATTTCCCAAGAAATTTATCAATAATGTCTAGATTGTTACACTGTTTAGAGAACACATGTCCATAATGCTTTAAAGACTTTTAAAAAATATTTTTAAAGATTTTATTTTTAAGCAATTTCTACACTCAACATGGGGCTTGAACTCACAACCCTGAGATCAAGAATTGCAAGCTCCACAGACTGAGCCAGACAGGCACCCCTATTTTTGAAACTTTCAAACATATTCAAAAGTAGAAGGATTACTGGATCCTTTGTGCTTCAATACTTATCAACTCCTGGCCAACCTTTTTTCGCCTATAACCCCCCACTCAGCCCCTCATATTAATGGGAGGCCAACATCTGACACTGTTATCATGAAAAGTGCAGATGCTCCCATATAAATCTTCAAAAGACAATGACTCTTTTTTCAACCGATCCATGATGCCATCACCTCCTCTCAGAAATTAATAAATAATTTCTCAACATCAAGAAATTGCCAGTGTTTAAACTTCCAGTTGTTTCATAAATGTCATTTAAAAAATTTAAATCAGGGGGCACCTGGGTGGCTCAGTTGGTTTATCGTCTGACTTCAGCTCAAGTTGTGATCTTAGGGCTCAGGTTGTGATCTCATGGTTCATGAGTTCCAGCCCTGCGTTGGGGCTCTGTGCTCACAGCTCAAAGCCTGGAGCCTGCTTCAGATTTTGTGTCTCCCTCTCTCTCTGCTCCTCCCCTGCTTGCGCTCTGTCTCTGTCTCTGTCTCTGTCTCTCTCTCTCAAAAACAAAAAGAAACATTAAAAAAAAATTAAATCAGAATCAAAGCAAAGTCTATGTATTGCACTTGATTGACCTGTCTTCTAATCTCTCCATAACAGGCTGCTCCCTCTGCTCTCTGTTTTCCTCTCATCTGAAAAAATCATGTCATTTGTCTAGTTTCCTATGATTGCCTCTCTGGTCTGTCATGTTTTCCTGTCCTCTGCATTCCTGTAAATTGGTGATGTAATCTCAACTCTTGATTGGATGTACATATGACATGTTAGCAAGCCTACTTCAAAGAGGTCATTGCATTATTCTTTACCTTTGTTGTGTCTGGACTTATGCCTTCCCTTCCTTGTATATTTGTTTATTTCAGTGGATAATTTCTCTTCCTCAGTCTTGCCAGAATGTTATTTCATTAATCTTTTCAAAGAATTAGCTTATGAAAAAAAAAAAGAATCAGGTTATGAGTTCTGTTAATTTTTTTTTCTCTCTCCCCTTCATTAATGTTTGCCCTTTTGTATTTCTTCCTTGTTTCTTGAGCTTGCTTTGCTGCTCCTGTTCCAGCTTTTTAAGTAAGTTGTGTAGTTTGTCTTTGAAGTTAAGTTTCCCTCTGCCTACATACTGCATTGAAATTTCTTTTTTAAAATGTTTATTTATTTTTGAGAGAGAGGGAGAAACAGAGTATGAGTGGGGGAGCACAGAACCTGAGTGGGGCTCGAACTCATGAACCGTGAGATCATGACATGAGCCAGTTGGATGCTTAACCAACTGAGCACCCAACCCAGGCACCCCTACTGCATTGGAATTTCTAAGTAATTAGTAATTTGGCAAATGGGGTTTTTTTTCCAACTTTTAAAATTTAATATTCTTTTCTTTAGTTTCCAGTAATATATTTTTTTAAACTATCACTTTGTTACTTGTTTCTGATTTTTTGGGATGATGGTCTGAGAAATGGTCTGTTTAATACTGAGTCTTTAGAATTATTAAATCATCCTTTGTGGCGTACTATGTGGGCAATGCCATAAGCTCTCTAGATGTGTCTAAGAAGTTTTCGTTCTCTGGTGCTGGGCACAGAATTAGTGAGAGGGAGACATAAACATGGACATATTCTACAGCATTAACAGAAGTCACTTTTGAGCTTCTTGGTGGAAGTACAGCTTTATTTTCTTCCTCTTGGACAGCAGTTGTTTTTGTTTGCCTGTGTTTCCAAATGTTCTTGAAATCGATGTCAAAGATTTCACACACTTCCCCCCCACCCTCAGGTAAGGGCACTGATAGGGACAAAGGGTGACATTTGCCCCTGTACATCATGTGGGTGGCTCACGTATCCTTCCTGGCCTGCCATCTTGGTCTGTAAAATGAAAGAATTTAAGCTCCCACCCAGCTTGAACATTTATGCTGTGTTGTTTGTAAGCTCCATCTGCTGCTGGCGTGGTTACCTGAAAATCCTGGCACCATGGTCCAGGCTCAGATGCCAGCATGGCTGGAAACCTCACGAACCTGGCCCTCGAGGGAGAGCATGATCCCACCCGCAGGCGAGGGATGAGGCCTTCCTCACTGCAATATCAGGAGATGATGTGGCCTTTTCCCTTCTTTCACTTAGTGATAAACGTGTTTCTTTCTTCATCATGTTCTTTGTTTTCCAGGCTGCAAGCCCGTTTTCAGGAAAAAGAGGCACGAAAGATGCCATTCAGAATGCTGAAATAAATAGCTATCAGCACCCTTGGCAGTGCTAGGACTTCAGGCCTGCTGAGGGACAAATGTGTGCTCTCTGTTTTATTAAATGTATTCCTTCTTAATAAGCAGTGGGAAATGTCAGAATGATCCGCAGCCGTCTGCTGACCCTGGGGACTGAGGAGGGTGCTAGTAGGCCTCTGAGCTTCTATTTTTCTACTTAACTCAGTCAGGCCAGGCAGGAATGTCCTCACCTTGGGATTCCAGAATTGCCCCAGGGGTCAGCTCCTCCTTCTATCAGCAAAACCAAGCCACCCTTCCTGGGAAAATTTCTACACATCTACAAGCCCCAGATGCTGCCCTAAGTCCATTTTCTCATGCTCCATAGAGTGAATGTGTGTGTGTGTGTGGGGGGGCAGTTTGTGCACATGGGTATTATTCAGTTTATATACGTTATACATGAAGAGCTTATGACTTTGCTTCACGACACTTGGATGCAAGAAATGTCACAGCACTGAAATTAGCTCTGAGCCTTCCCTCACCGAGAGGATGATAAGTCTGATATTGGGTATTATTGGGGTGCCCTTCCCCCCTGCCAGGATGGAGAGGGAGTCCCTGGAGACGACACAGTCCAGAAACACCTGAGAAAGGGGCTTCAGTTTTGAGCACATAGAGCACCCCTGCTTTCCAAGCCCAGGTGACCTGTTGGAGAAGCCTTAGTGCCCGCCATCCTGCCAGGGCACCTGCAGAAGTATCCACCTCACTTGGCACCAGAGGCTGGCCCAGAGCCTGCTGAGGGGATGGCACCCCTGGAGGCAGCACCCATGTGCCATTTAGCAAATACCCATCCTTGCGCTGTCAGCAGCTCTGCCTCAGAGGCGCCCTCGTGTGGTCATGAAGGGGAACATTTCCCCGCCCCCAAGGGACCACCAGAGAGTCTGTGTCTTGGTTGTCCTGGTCCCCAGACTCCTCTCTGGGTCTGCTACTCACCTTAAAGGCTGAAGGTTGCTCCAGCCTTAGACACTGGATGAGTATTTAGATTCCCTCCCAAACCAGCAGATTATTTTATTTTTTATTTTGTTTTTAAGTTTGTTTATTTTGAGAGAGAGGGGGCAAGCAAGCATGGGGGAAGGGGCAGAGAGAGAGGGGGAGAGAGGATCCCAAGCAAGCTCTGCACAGTCAGCGCAGAGCCCAACGTGGGGCTCAAACTCGCAAACCATGAGATCATGATCTGAGCAAAAATCAAGGGTCAGACACTCAGTGGACTGAGCCACCCAGGTGCTCCCAAGCAGATTATTTTAAAATCATGCATGTTTCCTTTGTGTCCATATAGACAATATTTCAAAGGAGGAGAGGAAAGAAAAAGGAGGAGGATGGAGAAATCGGTAAGAAGGCTTGAACACTCCAGAAGATGGACTGGTAGGTAGGGATGAGGGTGGTGAGGTCTGAGGAGAACAGGCATTCAGAGCCCTGTCCATCCCCACCTCGCTCCACCGTTACCCCAGTACTTCTGGGTCCCTGTCTTGCAGGTTCTCATCCTGCACAGCTGGCCTTTACAGCACGAGTCCATGACTAGAGAGAGCTGATTGTCTTAAAGAGATAGTCAGACTTCCCAAGGCAAGTGGTCTACCTTGGACAGTCTAAAAGAAAAGTCAGTTATTTACTGTAAATCAACAATGTAGTAAATTCATATTCAGTTAGGTTTATTGTAAATCAATACTTTAAATTTCCCACCTGAATGCTGTGGTGGGAGTTGAGAGCAGGCTGGCTATGGAGAAGTGCGCTCAGAGAAATTCGCATCTGCACGGCCCTGGGCCTCTCACTGGGACACTTCCAAGGGCCTCGCCAGCTTTGTTTGACATCTAGCCAACACGGACACTTCTGGGCTCTCTTGCTCTCTGGTGTTTATGGAAATGCAGGAGTGTTTATTTTTTCTCTGGCTCACACTGTTTCTGTTGTCTTTGTAGCATTGTTTCTTCCAGCTCTCTGGAATAATTTTTTTTTCTTATGGTTCAGTGCTGAATCCTGACTTGTCTGTAGTTTGGATGAGGGATACTTTTGTAGAAGACCACGAAGGGACATTTTAATCAGAGAGTCTGGGACAGTGGAGAGCTCTGTGTTCTTTCCCGTTAGCAACACCTCACCAAGTAGAGTGAGATCAGGAACGACGCCACAGCCACCAAAGGCTAAAGCAGAGGTCTCCAGGCCCCTCCCTGCACAAGTTCACTGTCAGTGGGCAGAGACACCCGATAGAGGCGAGAGTCAAATCTTCTGTCCATTAGCTCCAGCATCTTCCCTGCTTAGGGGCAGTGGGAAAGTGGACCCCACCCTGGAGGCCTTCCCTCAGATCTGCAGTTTCCCCAACATCCTCAGATCTGCAGTTTCATTCTCTGGTCTAACCCTTCATTCCTGCCACTTCTCAACCAGCAAATTACCCCAGATGCCCAACCTTATCCGCAGATGTTCCCTCCTCTCTCCTGCCTTAATTCACTCATTCAAAAATATTGACTGAACAATTATTAGGACCATTGTTTTTGATACTGAGGATACAGCCATGGGCAAAATACATAAACTCCTGCCTTACATCCTTGTAGCAAGAGAGTGAGCACCTAACATATATTATGTCACATGTGGTTGGTGCTATGAAGAAAAATACAGCAGGGTTAGTGGATCGAGAATGATGGTGTGGGGCAGTGTGACTATTCTATACAGAGGAGAGAAGAAAGCCTTTTAAATAAAGGGGGAGCCACGTGCATGTGTGGGGAAAGAGCTTCCCACACAGAGGCAATGGCAAGAGCTGTTGAGGAGCATCGGAGGGGCCAGTGTGGCTGGCAGAGTGCATGGACAGGCGAGTGGCAGGGGACACGGTAAGATGGTAACTGGAAGCCAGGTCAGGTGAGGCCTTGAAACCATTATAAGCCTCGTGGAGTTTGTTCCAAGTGAAACAAGAAGTCATTGGAATGGTTTTGAGCAAAGCAATGCCAAAATCTGAGTTATGTTTTTTCTTTTTTTTTTTTAATTTTTTAATCTTTATTTTTGAGAGAGAGAGACAGAGACAGAGTGTGAGCAGGGGAGGGGCAGAGAGAGAGGGAGACAGAATCCAAAGCAGGCTCCAGGCTCTGAGCTGTCAGCACAGAGCCCAATGCGGGGTTTGAACTCACGAACCATGAGATCATGACCTGAGCCAAAGTCAGACGCTTAACTGACTGAGCCACCCAGGCGCCCCAAGAGTTATGTTTTCAAAAAGAGCACATTAGCTGCCATTCGGAGAATAGGCAGACATGGAAAAACCAGCTATAAGTCTACTGCAGTAAACCAGGTGAGAGATGATGGACCAGGCAGGCAGCAGCACCAGTGGTGACAGCTGTCAAGCTGGATATGTTCTTTTTTTAAAAAAATATTTTTACTGTTTATTTATTTTTGAGAGAGAGAGAGAGAGAGGGGAAGGGCCAGAGAGAGAGGGAGACACAGAATCTGAAGTAGGCTCCAGGCTGTCAGCACAGAGCCCAATGCGGGGCTCGAACTCATGAACTGTGAGATCATGACCTGAGCCGAAGTCGGATGCTTAACCAACTGAGCCACCCAGGTGCCCCAAGCTGGATATGTTCTGAAGATAAAGTCAATAAACTTGTTAACAGAATGGATAGGGGGTGTGAAGGGAAGAGAAGAAGAGAAGATCAAAGCTGACTCCAAGGTTTTTGGCTTGAGTAACTCAAAGAATGGAGTTGTCACCCACGACCCCCGGGACAGGGGTTGGTTTTGAAGAGCAAAATCAAGAGGTCTATTTTAAATCAACTCAGGAGCAACAGATTGTGGTCTTGAAATACCATGTTCCAGGTTTGCTGGTCCCAGATCTGGGGCAGGAAATTCAACACACGATTCCAGAGCATCTTAAAATACCAGAAAGCAAGGAATAGCAAAGATAATTCAGGGCCTGTCAAAAGGAGTAAGCCACGTGCTAAAGGTGGGATAATGTGAGCACCAATAAAGATAAAACTGCAATGGACTGAAACAGCCTCAAAAATGTTTACATCCAAAAGTTTATGGTGACAGTAAATTTGGTCACTTCATTGGTCTCTGGTGGAGAATGGTAAGGAGCCAACTCATTATTTTGAAAACTGGTTAATACAGGAAAAAAGTGAAGCATTTATACTGCCTTTCCTATGCAAACGATACCTTGGAATAACCAAATAGTAGATGAGGGGACATCTCTCTCTACAGAAGTATTCCAGCTAATGAACAAAGAATTATAGAACTTAAAATTCACCATTTGGCAATCCTAATGAAGTAATAGACCCAGACAGTGAGCATAAACTTTGAATATGACAAAAAGAGAGAGAAACAGACATTATGTGCCTTCTGATGGAAAACTATACCACCATATACAGAATCTCAGTACCAATTTGTAGGTAATACACAGGTGGGACGTTCAGCAAAATCCTAAATTAAGGAAATTAAGGAAATTAAGGAAATCCTAAATTGAGGGTTAGGGTTAGGATTAGGGTTAGGGTTAGGAAAAATCTTAAATTAAGGAAACCCTGTAGGACAAATGGTCTTATTTTAATAAGTACATTGAAAAGGAAAAAGAGGGAGGGAGAAACTATAGATTAAAAGAGACTTAAAAGGTATATCAAACAATTACACTGTAGATCTTTTTGGGATCCTGATTCAAACAAGCAATCTTACAAAAAATTGAGACCATTGAAAATTGGAACAGTGACTGGGTATCAGATGATATTAAGGAGTTGTTATTTTCTGTGATTGCAATAATGATATGATGGTCATGTTTAAAAATGGGGTCTTATCAGGGCGCCTGGGTGGCTCAGTCAGTTAAGCGTTTGACTCTTGATTTCGGCTTGTCATGATATCACGGGTTCTCGGACTGAACCCTGCATTGGGCTCTGTGCTGACAACACAGAGCCTGCTTGGGATTCTCTCTCCCTCTCTCTCTGCCCCTCCCCTGCTCCTGTGGACACTTTCTGTCTCTCTCTCTCTCTCAAAATGAATAAACATTTAAAAAAATTAAAATGATGTCTTATCTTTTAGAGACACACACTGAAATATGCACAGATAAAATGATGCAGCCTGTATGTCTGGGACTGGCTTCAAAATAATGCAAGGTTCAAGGGGAAGAGAAGCAAGATTGGCCATGAGTTAGTCATGTTGAATCTGTGTGATGGGTATATGGGAATTCATTAGACCAATCTATCAATTTTGTAGGTGTTTGAAATTTCCCATTATAAGTAAAAGAGAGGGCATATTTAAAAAGAAAGTGAGGAACAGAGGAAGGTAAGGGAGAAGGGAAGGAGAGAGTTGTGTTTTGGGCATGTGAAGTTGGAGCTGCTAATCTGATGTCCTGACAGAAACATCAAGTTGGTAGTTGGGTATGTGGGCCTGAAGTTCAGGACAATATTAAAGTTTGAGACAAAAAAAAATTAAGGAGTCCTAAATTTATATATGTGTGAAAATCATGGAACTGGTTGGGATCACCTTAAAAATGAATATGAATAAGAGAAAAGAGATGTTACAGACTAAATCTTGAGGATTTTCGAAATTGAGGGTCTGGAAGAGGAGGCAGAAAAGGAGGTGCTCTGCTGAACGTTGCATTTGGCAGAGGGTGGCCATCACTGACCTGGACCAGAGCAGTTTGGGGAAAGTTGCAGTGATTTCTGGAAGGCAGAGAAGGAGACCAGAGGCAGTGAGCATGGTTGAATCTTTAGAGGAATTTTGCAAGAGAGCAGCAAAAAATTACACAGATATGTGAGCAGGGGTACAGCGATGACAGGTTAGTTTTCAAGGTGGGAGGAGTTACAGTATGTTTTTATTCTGGTGGGAATCATGAATAGACAGAATAAATAATGATGAAGGGAGGAGGCAGTTACCAGCAGGATGTCCTGAATCACCCCTGTGGGTCTGAAACAGGTTCATGATCAGGTTAACTACAATGCATTTGGTGTTATGCACAGACACTTCACTGTCTGAAGCCTGAATATCAGCCCATGGCCTTCCCAGGGGCTCCGTAAAAGTGCTGATGTAGCTTTGATGCTCATATAGCCATTCTGGAGCTGAGTCCACAGTGGGGGCATGAAGTTGGGGGCCTCCCAAGCGTAGGACTCAAGGATCAGCACAGGGTGCTTTGTGAGGTTCTGCATCAGCCCAGGTTGAGTACATTTGGAGATACTTTCTTGGGCAACCTGTACACATTCTTAGCAAAGTCCTTTACTCCTGCAAACTGGGTGGAACTGCGAAGGAATTGATGACTTTTGATTCCAATTAGGCTGTGTCCTTGCTGTGCTGCTCCTTGTGGCTGTCTGTGATGCAGGACACTGTGATGAGGCATGGCCAGGCCATGTGCTGCAGAAAGACCTGGGGAGAGTCAGCTGGTCAGCACTACAGTCCATGCTGAGGCCAGGCTCTGCTGGCACAGGAAGTCGAGATCCTGCTTCTGGGTCTGAGGAGGAAGCTGGAGGTAAGGCTGGGGTTTACCTCTGAAAGCTGAGCTGAGACCAGAGCAGGTGCTGGGGATGAAGTCACTGGAGGAGCTCTAGCCCTTGTGGATTTTTTGGCAACACACCTTTCCCCCATAAACACTTGTATTAAGTCTTCTTTTATTAGACTTATTTATTACCTTACTGGAAGGGTCTGAGAAGAGAGGGGGCGTGTTTAAAAGAATCACTCAGGTGATTCTCTGTGCTGAGAATAGACTAAGGGGAGCAAGGGCAGAAGCAGAAAGTTCAGTAAAGAAGCTATCGCAATGATCCAGGTGAAGGATGTGGGTGCCTTGGCGGAGGTGTTCGAAGAGGTCAGACTGGATGATTTTGAAAGTAAGGCCAGGACTACTGGTGGATGGCAAGTGCAGTGCTGGGGAGGAGAGGGCTGGGGGAGAGTGGGGGCTGTGCATGGTATTTGGGCTGTTTTCTTTTTTTGGCACATAGATTTGCATTTTCACCTGTTGCATTTTCAAGCCACACGACTTGCTTTGGACAACAAGATATGAGCAGAAGAGAAGTGTATGGCATTGAAGTGTGAGAGCGAGACCTTGCAACATGCCTTCTCCTGCCTCAAAGACTGTGGAAATATTTGGTCGGGTCCCTAAGTGAACATGAGGTGTAGAGCTCCGACGAACTTAGGCTAGACATGAGCAACAAAATAAACATTTGTTGTGTTTGCCCCTGAGATTTGGGGGTCTTTGTTATTGCAGCATAACCGAATGTATCCTGACAAATTCAGATAACAGGATGTGTTCTGAGCAACCGCAAGATGAGTTTTTCATTTCTTGAGATAAGAGGGAGTGTGGGAGGAGTGGGTTTTGAGGGGAGAGTTCTGAGCTTCTTTTTGGATACAATGAGTTTGAACTTCATATCCTGCATCAGGCATCCAAGTGCAGACGTTGAATCAGCAGTTGGATACACAGATCTGATTTCTGGGGAAAAGTCAGGCTGGACATTTAATACACTCGGGAGTTGTGAGCAGGAGGCCAGGTAAGATCACTAGGAAGTGAGTGCAGGTAGAGAAAAGTGTAGACAGCTTTAAGCCACCAAAGGAAGACTCACAACTGTGTCGGATGCTGCTGACAGGTCACCAAGGTAAGAACTCTCAACTGACTTGAGATTGCAATGTGGAGTGATTAGTAACCTCAACAAGAGCAATTCTGGTGGCATCAGGGGAATGAAACTGATTGAAGTGGGTTCAAGAAAGATTAGGAGGAGGGAAAGTGCAGTCTGAGTATAAACTCTTTTGAAGAGAATTGATGTAATAGAATGATGGCTGTGGGAGAAGTTTCGGGTCAAAGGAATTTTTAAATTAAAAACTTTTTTCCAGATGGAAAAAATTATAGTACATACACATGTTTTGGGAACACGTGCATGTTTCCTTCAGTAGAAAAAGAGAGAGAAAAAATTGTTCACGTAGTGCGAGAGGAGCCAATGGATGAAGTGGTGTCTCATAAGGCTGCTGATCCTGCAGACGCTTGCACTTCGGAAGGTTCAGGGCCCCTGCCTTCTGGCGGGCGGGGTTAGGGTGGAGGGGTGGAGGGGTGGAGGGGAAGGAGGAGGTGGCTCAGACTCCCGTGCATTGATTCAGTGCCCGAATGGAAGGCAGAACAGGGGGTTGTTCTGGATGAGCAATAAGGTTTTTTGCAGGTCTAACAACTTATTATCTCAAAAGCGAACTTTTCCTAATAATCTAGCCATCAGCTCTTTGCTGTTCTTCATCTTGCAGACTGGACAGTCATTATGTAGTGTTGATTGCCCCCACTGAGCGGGAATTGGCTCTAGCCCTCCGCTCCCTGGCGCAGCTGACTCTGCTCGCAGCCATAGAAGAGTTCAAGCCCCGCAGCCGGCCCATGAGCTGGAACCTAGCTTCAGGGCAGCCGGCACTTGACGGATACCTGTTTTTGCCCAGTGGTAAAATTGGAATAATAATAGTACTTACCCCATTGATGCATTTAGAGGGTGCCAAGTGCTCAGCTGTTTCTCGGCACCTGAGAGTTTGAGCTGCTAGTATCCTCACCTGCCCTCTCTTCTGCGTTTCGCGCTGAGCTTTCCACCGCGCAGGTCTCTGCTGTAGAACCTTGGGTGGTCCCTGTTGCCCTCTGGCTCTGAACCGAACTTCTTCACTCATCAGATGGAGCCCTTCACGATCTGGCTCCAAACTCCTTTTCTAGCTCCGTGTCTCAGCACTTCCCTTCCACCCTCCTTGTAGTTCAGACACAGAAACTTGCCACTCTCCAACCCATGTCTTTTCTTTTTGCTTCCACAATTTCACAAAAGATACCCCGCCTTCACCTCCCTGAGAAATTCTGCCCATTCTTTAAAATTCAAGTTAAGTAATACGTTTTCCTGGAGGATGTCCCTGACCTCACTCTGCACACCTCTGATCCTGGGCCGGCTCATTCTTTTTTACTTTGTTAAAAAAATTTTTTTAGAGCTTATTTATTTTTGAGATAGAGCACAAGCAGGAGAGGGGCAGAAAGACAGGGAGACACAGAATCCGAAGCAGGCTCCAGGCTCTGAGCTGTCAGCACAGCTCATTCTTAGGTCTGTCCCCTACCTCTAAGTTTGCCTGTCTGTCCCTCCCGCGATGAGCTCCTCATGAGCAGGAGCTTGTTTTGTTCCTTTATTTTTAGTGCCTTGAACGGCCTCTGGCACTAATAAACACCTTGGGGATGGCCAGTTCGGTTATTCCCTCCTTTGTATCTATCTCTTTCCAGCCCTTAGTGATGCACATTGAATTATTTGTTGGGGGTCTGTCTTCTCCATTAAGCCACAAATGTCGTGGGAGACGAGACGTTAGCTTTTTACTACCCATGTTATCACAGTCTAACACACAACAGTGGCTCAACTAAAAAAAAAAAAAAAAAAAAAGGATAAAATTGAAGGCATGGACTCTGCCACCTTCCCAAGTGCCTGAAGCATCCCCGCATTTCTTGAGACGGCCTCCAGGTGGCGCCCGCCGCCCAGAGGAGCGGGCACTTGGGGCGAGGCCAGGTCCCCGCCTCTGGGTGGCCACGCTGCCTTTTCTCCACAAAAGTGCCGCCTGTGTCAGAGGTGCATGGCCTCCCTGTGCATTTGGGCCTCCTTGCAGATATTTTAGGAATGTTAACTAGGGAGGGAGGAAGGGGCTGCTGCCTTCCGGTGCCTCTTGGGTGTTATCTAAGCCTCCGGTGTAAGCAAGTGACGGAGGCACATCTCTGCCCGTGGCTAACAGCTGCAACATGCACACACGCAAAATGTTATTTATTGGTCAAAATAATGATAACAAGTGCATGACTTGTCCACCACACTTGCTAGGTGTCAAGCACTGTTCTAAGTACTTTATATACATTAATTCAAAGGCTCATTATAAGATTAAAAAAGTTAAAATTTACATTTTGTAGTGAGGAAACTCAGGTATAAGAGGTTAAATAACTTGGCCAAGATTGCTCATTTAACAAGTAGCCCAGGTAGGGTTAGAACCCCGGCCGACTGGTACCAGAATATGCAGGCTTTTCACTCTGCAAGCCGGCTTCTCTCTCACTATTGAGCTGAGTGGCCATCTAGCTGTCCAACTATCTAATGCCCAGCCAACCAGACTGCATTTATTCTCAGCACCTACCATGTGCCAAGTATTTCCTTTGCCTTAGGGCTAAGCGGGTGAATGAAACAGAGCATCTGCCTTTCAGGAGCCTCCTGCTGTCAAGGGAGACCAAAGTGTTGGGAGGGGGATGTGCCAAGTAGGTACCCAGGGACACGTAGCGGAAATGGAGATGCCAGCCTTTTCCCTGTCTTCCCAGGCAGCTTGCCTGGCTTTTTTTCTGGTGTCCCATTACTATTATTGGGTTTTTTTGTTTTTTTTTTTGGTCCATCAATCTTGGCACTGAAAACCTGTTGGGGCTCAGGCATTCCCCTCCCCAGTTTTGTCCCAGAACACTTGCATAGTGCTGGGCCCTCCGTGCTTACTGATTAACTTCCCCAGAGCTGCCTGCTGCCTAGACTTCTGGATATCAAGGACTCTGCTGCACTTGATTATTATACAACCAACTGACACACTGCCCCCATTCTCCCCACACTTTCCCATCACCATCCTGACCCCATCATCTACAGCTGCAGCTTGCCTGGTCCTCCACTAAGCTCTGCTTTCTGAGGCCACAGCCCAGCCATACCATCTGCTCCACCTCTGAAATCTTTAAGCCCCAGCTTGAGTGCTAGGTAGGTTTTATTATCAGTAAATAATAAAATCACTCGTTCTGGTCAGTCACACTTCTACTTCAGTCCAATTAGTGGTGTCTATAAGACCTGCAGACTCTAGACTCTTCCCTTTTCTTCTTCCCTTTTTTTAAAAACAATTTTAATGTTTATTCATTTTTGAGAGACAGAGACAGAGCACGAGCAGGGGAGGGGCAGAGAGAGAGAGGGAGACACAGAATCCATAGCAGACTCCACGCTCTGAGCTGTCAGCACAGAGCCTGACGTGGGGCTCGAACTCACAAACCGTGAGATCATGACCTGAGCCAAAGTCATACGCTCGACTGACTGAACCACCGTGGCGCCCCACTTTCCTTTTCTTCTAATACATCAGTCCCCTGCTGGCTTTGCTTCCTTCCCCACCCATCCTAGATGTCATGGGTGATCACTGGAACCCTGTGATGGTCCCTCAACTTTTCTGTCTCCTCGTCAACACCTGCTCTCCAAGTCTGCCAGGCTGGATCAGCTGGAGTCTGCTTTCTCTCTTCCCTGGGGATGCTGCAGGAGTTCACACATCTGGAAGGTTGGTGGCAGGTAGGACTGGCCACCTGATTTGTGCAAAATGAACATGTGGGGTCCCTGTTAAGATTTTTAACAATTCCAAGATGGTGACAGCAAAGCATTAAATCAAGTGCAGGCCCTTCCAAGCACAGGACTGGGTGAGACTGTACAGGTCACACCCCGTTGAAGCTCTGTGCTAGGTCTTAGACATAGCTCCCCGCTTTGCAGAGCTTCCAGGGCTATCCGATCACCCTGATGCCTCAGATCTGCTGCCTCTCCTGCCCTTTCCATTGGCCAGCCACCATTGCTGTCCTCAGCTATCCCATAACATCCCAGTCCCAGACGACATTTCTCCAGCCTCGCTTGCATTCTGGAAGGTTTTCTTGAGTGGAGGAGAAAGGCTGGAGTTCCCACCTGTGTGAAAGCCATCTGGACCACACGGCCTGGTAGACAAAGACGTGAGAATCTCTGTCACAGTGAGCCCTCTGAGAGCCTGGCCTCCTTAGCTACCTGTGTGACTGCATCTAGACATCAACGGAAAAAAGACAGAGGATGGGGAAGAACTGACAGGTGGCTGTGCTCTCCCTGGCTAAGGGTTGATGAGGCATTTCACCTGTGTTCCTGGATCTATTCCTTTATGGGCCTTTTATGTTCTAAGATAAGGGAATAGGCTCAGAAAGGTTAAGTAGTTGCTCCAGGTCACACAGCTGGTAACTGGCACACCTCTAAGCCTAGGTTGGTGCGAGGACAAAGTCTACATGCTTTTCCCTTTATGTCTCCCTCTCCAAAGGGGCAGTGTTAGGTCTTGACACTTATTCACTAACCAAATCCAACACTTCTTTCTGCCCTGTCTCCTCCCCAGCACATTGGTTACCTCCTGAGGAAATTCAGTTTTATCCTCCGAACCTGCCAAGATGACACTTATACACTTCTCTTCACTGATAATAAAAACTACCCAGCATTCAAGGAGAAAAATTCACTTGGTTATTCTCTCACAACCCTTTTTTCCTCAAGTCCCCCACCACCCCCCTTTCCCCCATTGGGCTGGGAAGGAATGGGGGAGAATTCCATCTCCCTCTGCTCGATACTCACCTATGGTCCTCATGCGACATCTCTCACCATTTCCTCCCCCATTCAAACCTTTGGCACCCACGTGGTCTGGGCCATGGCCAGGTCCACTGCTGTCCTGTCACAGATTGCTCTTCTCCCAGTGCCCTTCCCAAAGCACCATGAGTGGTACTTAGTAGATATGGAAATGAGAACACTGGCTGCATATTTGATGATGTTAAGGTGTTTTCTAAAATCTAGATGTGGTAAGAGCATCGAGGTCATATTTTTTTAAAGGATCATTTTTAAGAGACATACACTGAAATATTTATTGATGAAATCAAACTTGGGCTTGCCTCAATATAGGAGGGGAGATATAGGTGGGAGTTTGGCCAGAATAAGATTGACTCTGAGCTGATGGTACTGAGCTTTGATGAAGGGCACATGGCGGGGGGTGGGGGGGGGTGGGGGGAGGGAGGGTGTTCACTGTACTCTTCCATCTGCTTCTACATTTATCTGAATTTCTCCTTAGGAAAAGGTTTAAATAAAGAAATGTATTAGGTATTAAAATGAAGGGTAGTAAACTCAAGACGTCTGAGTATAGGAGAGGGGATGGTGGTGGGCAGAGCTGGGAAGAAGCCTAAAATTAACGAGTGCAACAAGGTGAAGAAACATCACATTTGGGCTTTTCTAGAATTAATATGTAACCAGCTCTCTCTTCCCCTGCCCCCCTCCTGCCCCTATCATCAGCCAAGAGAGGGCAGGGGGCCCAGTGTTCATCTCTGGAAGCCTGCCTCCTTCACATGTGTTGCTGGAACACTGGGGGCCTGTGCAAGTCTGAGCAGAGCTCCCCCAGGCTTCTGTCTAAGCAAATGGTGCCCTGGCCAGCCTGCAAGCTGCAGCCATTCTTGCCTTCTCCGCCACAGGATGCTGCTATAGAGCACTGGCCCCATACCCTGACTTCTGTTGCTTCTCGAACTGGCTAAGGAGTGCTTATTTGGGTGGGGACTCCAGAAGGCTGGCTGTATGGTGACCCCCAAAAAGGAATGGACATTCCTTATGTGAACGAGACTGTTTTTTCTTGCTCTTTCCATGTCTCCCTGCCTTTCCTCCCTGTTGGTAGTGGTACGTGGAAGCAGGAGTACAGGCAACCCTGGCTTCTAAACATGCAGTGATTATGGTCTGAGGAATTAAAGAGAATATGTGGTTTGAAGACATGTTGTTCTATGTTAATACTGTAAAATTCCAATCAGAAAATTTAACATAATCAGAAAATGGATTATCATTCATATTTTCCTGCATTTTCTGGGTAAGGCTTGCATTATTTGGTCTTCATCAATGAAGCACAGAAATAGCCTTTGATAGAGTGGTTGGAAGCCAGCATGCACAGCTGCCATGATGGATGATGCAACGTCATAAGTAATGAGGCAATCAGCATTAAATAAATGGTATCAGAGAACTGCAGAGGCACAAAAGAAAAACAAACAGTCCAAATCCCAAACCATCTTGTTTCAATACAAACAGGTTTCAAAGCATGACACTGTGAGCAGTAACAGTGTTGCTGTCTTTTTCTTGCTGGAAGAGATAGAACATTAGCCAAAAGAGCACAAAGAGATGTTTCCTGCATCTGAACAGAACCACTTGGTGCCTGGACTCTATGAAAAATCTTCACATGTAGTGATAGAACAGTAAACAAATATGTAAATGCCTCTTTGCTACTGATGATTCTAAATCTTCATTGATTGATGTCAACATCTCACATGAGCCAATACATTTTGAAATACATTTTAAAGTCAAATTGTTTAGATAGACAAGGACCCTGACAAAATGCTTTTCCAGGGCTCTGCACAGCAGGGGTGCCCTTGGTCACTGGTGGTCTTGAAAATTCTTGCAGTGGACTGGTGGCAATAAATACCTCATTGGAGTAAGTGCAAGAGGGACTGAGAAGACAAAAATTGGAGACAATGAATATAGACTAAGTTTTAAAAAGACTTTTGCTGTAAATAAGAGCAAAGAGACGAGGCAGAAGTTGGAGGGGTGTGTGGGGTGAAGAGTTGCCTTTTTTTTTTTAAGTGTATGCTGAAAGGAATGGTTCAGCAGAGGGAGGAAAAGTTGATGTTGTAGGAGCGAGAGCAGTTTCCTCGAGTAGGAAAGAAGGGATGGGAATCTAATAGAGAGAGGTTGTGGGGCTGGCCATGGAGAGGGGCATGGGCATCTCAGCCTGGTAGCAGGTAGGAAGGCAGAGTATGTGGGTACAGGTGCTACCCGGTGTGTAGGTGTGGTGGTGAGTTGGCAGAAGCTCTCTTCTCAGTGCTTCTATTTTCTCCATGAAACAGGAAGTGAGGTCAGTGGCACAGTGAGTGTATGGTGAGAAGGTGATACGAATTTGAGGAGATGAGAGTGAGGAATCACCATCTGGCTGAGGAGGTGAGGGAGCAGGCCAGGGAAATGTGGTAGGATTGCTGGCTGCCCTGACACCCACTTGAGACTGACAAGACTAGTGAGACCAGTCAGTTTGGTTTTTGTTATTGATACTGTTTTCTCTATTCACACATAACTGCATGAGTGTCAGCGTAGCATAGGCATGGGATTCGATCTAACCAGGGTTAATGTGCTGTTATTAGTCTGTTGCCTCTCAGCTCCAAATCCAACTTCACTACTTGATGGTGATGTTGGCACGTTCCTCCTTAGCCAGATGATAGGATGTTATGCTTCATTAGTAGAGGGAACTAGAGGAAAAAGGGGGCATTTCCTGGTTCCTATGAGCTTTTTTTGGAGGAGGCTTTTGTAGCATACAGTGGCGGGGCAGTGTGCAACACTTCTTCAAAGGCATCTTCCCAAAGCACCCAAAAGGTGAGTTGCCAGCAAGTCTTTCCAGCAGACACGTCAATGACTTCACTGCTCATTGAGTCATAGGTCTGCACCCTGTCCAACAAGGTTTCAATTTCAGGTCCAGTGGTAAGGGTGGTGTCCCATGTTCGTTCCACCCTTGGGTTTTTTTATCTAGCCCTGGGGGTAGTGACTCCTCCCTATACATGCAATTCGTCTATTCTTTACACTTTCCTTTTTTTTTTTTTTTTTTTTTTAAAGTAGGCTTCATGCCCAGTGCAGAGCCCAATGCGGGGCTTGAACTTGCGATCCTGAGATCAAGACCTGAGCTGAGATCAAGAGTTGGAGGCTTAACCGACACAGCCACCCAGGGAGCCCTAGATTTCTCTTTACTCCTTAATAGTCAATCCCCATTAGAGTTAGTAATTTTTTTATAGTAAGCTTTCCTTTCCATTCTTCCCTGGTACTATCTTAGTTTCAGAAACAAAGAAAAGCACTTTTGACTTTTGTCTCAGAGGAGGTGAGGGTGCAACAGTCTTTGCTTGTCCTGAATCTAGGTGTATCCTACACCAGTGGCCTCCACCATGCCGCCTAAGCTCGACCCCAATGCAATCAAAGTTGTATACCTGAGGTGCACCGATGGCGAAGTGGGTGCCACATCTGTCCTGGCCCCAAAGATTGTCCCATTGTGTCTGTCTCCAAAAAAGATTGGTGATGATATCGCCAAAGCAACTGGTGATTGGCAGGGTCTGAGGATTACAGTGAAACTGATCATTCGGAACAGACAGCTCCAGACTGAAGTGGTATCTCTTGCTTCTGCCCTGATTATCAAAGTCCTCAAGGAACTTCCAAGAGACAGAAAGAAGCAGAAAAACATTAAACACAGTGGAAATATCACTTTTGATGAGATTGTCAACATTGCCTGGCAGATGTGGCACCGATTTTTAGCCAGAGGACTATCTGGAAACATTAAAGAGATTCTGGGGACCACCCAGTCTGTGGGCTATAATGTTGATGTCTGCCACCCTCATGACATCATAGATGACATCAATAGTGGTTCAGTGGAATGCCTAGCTAGTTAAGAACTACAAAGGAGAATATTTCAATACAGGATCATTTGACAGCAATAAAACAATAAAAAAAAAAGGAAATAAAAGCAAGAAAAAAATCCAAGATTTCATTATATTTTCAAAACTTTGAGTCTCACTCATTTAATTCCTAGTTCCCAAGGAGGTGGTAGTCATATGGACAGTAAGGGGAGTGCATTAACAACGAAGGGACAGCCATGGTGGAGAGAAAGGCTGATCCACATGAGGACTTTGAGAGTCCTGGTATATCAGGGCAGGCCTTAAGGAGCGTTGTTTACTTGAGTAAATTGATGGAGAGGATATTGATACTAAGGTTGGACCCTAAAACACTAGTGTATTCGTTTGCTAGGGCTGCCATAACAAAGTGCCATAGACTGGGTCTGGAGGCTAGACATCTGAAATCAAGGTGTAGCTACGGTGGATTCAGTTGGTATTAATAATGTGTGTCCTCCCAAATGTATATGTTGAAGTCCTAACCCCTAGTACCTCAAAATATGACCTTATTTGGATATAGAATCTTTATAGAGGTGACTATATTTGGAGACGGGGTCTTTAACAGAAGTAATTAAGGTGAAAGGAAGTCATAAGAGTGGGGCCCTGATCCGATAGGATTAGTGTCCTTATAAGACAAAACACCAAAGAGCTCTCTCTGTGCATGCACAAATAAGAGGTAATGTGCACACACAGTGAAAAGGTTGCTGTCTATAGGCCCAGAAGAGAGCTCTCAGTAGGAAACAAATAAACCAACATCTTGATTTTGGATTTCACAGCCTCCAGAACTGTGAGAAATAAATTTTTGTTGTTTAAGCCACCTAATCTATGGTATTTTGTTATGGCAGCCTAGTCAGACCAACACAACTGGTTTAAATTATGTCTGCCCCGTTAGAAGCCAATTTCCCCAGTACCATCTCTATTTCCCCAATATCACCAGTGCCTGGCATGGTGCCTCTCACATAGTGGGCACTCAATAAATATTTGTTGAATGAATGATTAGTAAGTCAATAAGAAGTGTTATTATCCTCATTTTATAGTGGAGAAAATTGACAGATATGAAAAGATACTTAATAATCACAACCCAGAGATACAAATGGCATTTTGTTGATCAAAATTAACTAAAAAATCAAATAACATGTTCAGGCACCGATTACATTAGGAGTTGCTTTAGCTGGTTAGTGAAAAGGGTCGTTTTTGCTCTGAATTCACTCTAGTATCCTTTCTCTAATCAGGATCAGAGATCTACCAATCCACATCTGGTTCCTTCCCTATAAATCAATGCTCTCAGAGTCACCAGACAGATACAAATCTTAGAGGAATTTCATTGCAAAGGCAATGCAGGGATATAAGAGGGTGAGTATTTGGTCATCTCCCAAGATACCTCACAGGGTGGCATTCCCTCTGCCAAGGGTCTGGTCCACACCCCACTGGTTTAGAAACTGGATCTGTCAACACACTGAGTGTGGATCCACCTCATTGTTCTCTTTTTAATTAAGCTCAGAGCTGATGCATGAAACCAGAATGTCTACTTATCAATTCACAAGAGGATTAGAACCACTTCTGTGTCTGGAATATTTGTCTCCACATGGCTGGCAGGTTCTTTCACTGAAGACAGACCTCTGAGGAAGGCAAATTATCAGCAGGTTGCTTCGTGAGCATGGAATCCAAATGAGGGGAACAAGTTAGATGATTGAAATTTATAGGGGCATTAAGCCGAGAAAGCCTGACACGGTCATTTTTTACTGTAAGTATGGCCATACCTATGGCACCAGAATATTTACAACCATTAGCTGAGAGGCCATCTCTAGTGGGCATTTCTTAAAAGGGCTCTGCTGATGTTTACCATCATGATGCCCCTTTTTCTATGCTTTCATTGCCAACCAGTCCTGCTTTGATGACCCTTTAAATCTTTTTCTTTGCTTAAACTTTCAGACTTATTCTTTTTCCTTAAGATGACTTTATATCTGTTCTGATCTGTTTTGTGTAGTTGTAGGGTTTAATTCTCTACAAATAAAGCATAACTTTATTTCTTTAACTTACACGTACTTGAGGGAGGCCTCACCTCACCAAATTCCTCCATAACCAAATAAGTATTTTCTGTTCTTATAATTTTACCTTACCTTACTTCATTCAAAATATATATTTGGGGGAACTTCTTATCAGACACTGTTTGTCCCATCTTTGTACGAGGTCAAATTACTTATTTTCTCATTTGTAGATAATTTTCATCTTAATTACTACTTATTGATTTATTAATTGGGTCACTGATTATTTCTTCCTTGTCACATGATTACACAAGAATAGTGTAAATAGCAATAAAAGCAATCCTGAGACATAGTGCTTTTCTTTCCATAATGATAAATCTTTGCTAAAGTCACCTTTAAGTTACATAGAAAATACATAAACACATGGCCTTATTCACAAAACAGGTGGCAGGCTGGACTTGGCCCACAGACCATAGATTGCTGGGCTCTGATGTGTATTATCATCTTGGCCCAGGAAGGCACATGGGTTCACAATGTTTAGTATAGTGGAGGCAAACCTTATAGATGCAGGTTGCAAGCTTAGCATAGTTGTGTAAGGTGCTGCTTGTATGGATTTTCAACTGCACAGGGGGATCGGTGCCTCTAACCCCCGTGCTGTTTGAGAGTCAATAGTGCTAGTACCCTTGGTAGACATTTCCAAATAACAATTCTTTCTCCGGGTTCTGACATGCTTTCTTAGGGGCTGGCAATTCCAGATGAGCCACAGTTAGTGATTCATTCATTCACTAAATATTTATTAAGCACCCACTAAGTGCTAGGTATTGTACCACAGACTCAATGAACAAAAGTGGACAGAGACACTCCCTTAAAGGAGCTTATTGTGGAGGATGGGGGGAAGAGAGAAGTCAAATGTTGATCAAATAATCGCATAGGTAAATGCAGAATTGCAACCTGTGATCAATACTATGAAGGACAGGTGTTCAGTGGTATGTGTAACTTAACCTCTTCTGTGGGAAGATGAGTTGATAGGGGAAGACTTTTGCAATTTGAAGGAAGATGAGAAAAACTTTCATGGCAGAATTGCTATAGACTGGAAACAAAATCTGTATGGCTTGAGCACACAGATGAAATGGGACTAGAAAGGTTAGAAGAACCTAAATATGGAAAGTTTTGTAGACAACATTGAGTTTTTATTATTTCTTTGTTTTGTTTTGTTTTTGTTTTCATTTTTTTTAATGTCTATTTATTTTTGAGAGAGAGAAAGAGTGTGAGGGAGGGAGGAGCAGAGAGAGAGAGGGAGACACAGAATCCGAAGCAGCTCCAGGCTCCGAGCTTTCAACACAGAGCCTGACGTGGGGCTCGAACTCACGGACTGCAAGATCACGACCTGAGCTGAAGTTGGACGCTTAACCGACTGAGGCACCCAGGTGCCCCAATGTTCATCTGTTTTGTATCTTGAATTCTACATATGAACGAAATCATATAATATTTGTCTTTCTCTGACTGACTTACCTGGCTTAGCATTATGCACTCTAGTTCCATCCACGTTGTTGTAAATGACAAGATTTCATTCTTTTTCATCGCCGAGTAATATCCCATTGTGTATTTATGTGTGTGTGTGTGTGTGTGTACACATACATCACATCTTCTTTATCCATTCATAAGTTGATGGACATTTGGGCTCTTTCCATACTCTTTCCAAGCTGTTGTTAATAGTGCTGCTATAAATATTGGCGTGCATGTGCCTCTTCGAATCAGCACTCCTGTATCCTTTGGATAAATACCTAATGGTGCAATTGCTGGGTCATAGGGTAGGGTTTTAATTTTTTGAGGAACCTCCATACTGTTTTCCAGAGTGGCTAAACCAGTTTGCATTCCCACCAGTGATGCAAAAGGGTTCTTCTTTCACTGCTTCCTTGCCAACATCTGTTGTTACCTGAGTTGTTAAGCTTAGCCATTCTGACAGGTGTGAGGTGTGGTATCTCATTGTGGTTTTGATTTGTATTTCCCTGATGATGACCAATGTTGAACACTTTTTCATGTGTCTGTTAGCCATCTGGATGTCTTTGGAAAAATGTCTGTTCATGTCTTTTGCCCATTTTTTCACTGGGTTATTTGTTTACTGGGTGTTGAGTTTGATAAGTTCATAGATTTTGGATACTAACCCTTTATATGATATGTTGTTTGCAAATATCTTCTCCCATTCTGTCAATTGCCTTTAGTTTTGCTGATTGTTTCCTTCTCTGTGCAGAAGTTTTTTATTTTGATGAGGACTCAATAGTTCATTTTTGCCTTTGTTTCCCTTGCCTCCAGAAACATGTTGAGTAAGAAATTGCTGCAGCCAAGGTCAAAGAGGTTTTTGCCTGCTTTCTCCTAGAGGATTTTGATGGCTTCCTGTCTTACATTGAGGTCTTTTATCCATTTTGAGTTTATTTTTGTGTGTGGTGTAAGAAAGTGGTCCAGGTTCATTTTTCTGCATGTCACTGTCCAGTTTTCCCAGCACCACTTGCTGAAGAGACTGTCTTTATTCCATTGGATATTCTTTCCTGCTTTGTCAAAGATTAGTTGGCCATACATTTGTGGGTCCATTTCTGGATTCTCTATTCTGTTCCATTGATCTGTTTTTTTTTTTTTTTTTTTTTTTTTTTTTTTTTTGTGTGTGTGCCAGTACCCTACTGTCTTGATGATTACAGCTTTGTAATACAGCTTGAGGTCTGGGATTGTGATGCCTCCAGATTTGGTTTTCTTTTTCAAGACTGCTTTGGGTATTCAGGGTCTTTTCTGGTTCCATACAAATTTCAGGATTGTTTGTTCTAGCTCTGTGAAGAATGCTTGTGTTATTTTGATAGGGATTGCATTGACTATGTAGTTTGCTTTGGGTAGTATTGACATTTTAATAATATTTGTTCTTCCTATCCAGGAGCATGGAATATTTTTCCAGGTTTTTTTTTTTTTTTGTGTGTGAATGTCTTCTTCAATTTCTTTCATAACCTTTCTATAGTTTTCAGCGTATAGACTTTTCACCTCTTTGGTTAGATTTATTCCTAGGTATTTTATGGGTTTTGGTCCAATTGTAAATGGGATCAATTCCTTGATTTCTCTTTCTGTTGCTTCATTATTGGTATATAGGAATGTAACTGATTTCTGTGCATTGGTTTTATATCCTGTGACTGCTGAATTCATGGATCAGTTCTAGCCGTTTTTTGGTGGACTCTTTTGGGTTTTTCATGTAGAGTATCATGTCACCTGTGAAGAGTGAAAGTTTGACTTCCTCCTGGTCGATTTGGGTGCTTTTTATTCCTTTGTGTTTTCTGATTGCTGAGGCTAAGACTTTCAGTACTATGTTGAATAACAGTGGTGAGAGTGGACATACCTGTCTTGTTCCTAACCTTAGGGGGAAAGCTCTCATTTTTTTCCCCATTGAGGATATTAGTGTTGGGTCTTTCATATATGGCTTTTATGATCTTGAGGTATGATCCTTCTATCCCTACTTCCTTGAGGGTTTTTATCAAAAAAGAATGCTGTATTTTGTCAAATGCTTTCTCTGCATCTATTGAGAGGATCATGTGGTTCTTGTCCTTTCTTTTATTGATGTGATGTATCACACTGATTGTTTTGCAGATATTGAACCAGTCCTGCATCCCAGGTATAGATCCCACTTGGTCATGGTGGGATTATTAAAATTATAAAATTATTAAAAGAATAATTCTTTTAATGTGTGGTTGGATCTGGTTGGCTAGTATCTTGTTGAGGATTTTTGTATTCATATTCATCAGGGAAATTGGTCTGTAGTTCTCCTTTTTAGTGGGGTCTTTGGTTTTGGAATCAAGGTACTGCTGGCTTCATTGAAAGAGTTTGGAAGTTTTCCTTTCTCTTCCTCTGTCCTCTCTCCACAAAACAGTTCCCTACCCTCCACGGCTTTTCTCTTCCCCAGTTCACCTCTCAGAACTGTGCACTTGTGAAGTTCTGTGGCTCAAATTATGCAGATGTTTGTGTTAATCCTCAGATCAATTTCCTATGTATTCAAAATGGTTTAGTGCTGATCTAGCTGCATTTCAGGGATGAGACAAACTCAGGGTCTCCATGCTGATCCACCACCTTAACTCCCCTCCAAATTATTATCATTTCAATCAAAGTTAGAAGGGAAGGATTGGGAACACTGCCTAAACAATATCTTTAAATACTGAATTAAGAGCAAACTATTCCTTTGTATCTTTTAAAGATTTAATACACTTAAAAAATTTTTTTTGACATTTATTCATCTTTGAGAGACAGAGTGTGAGTGGGGGAGAGGCAGAGAGAGAGGAAGACACAGGCTCCAGGCTTGAGCTGTCAGCACGGAGCCCGATGCAGGGCTCGAACTCATGGACTGCGAGATCATGACTGGAGCCGAAGTCGGACGCCCAACCGACTGAGCCATCCAGGCGCCCCAAAACACGTTTCCTTTTATTTCTTTCTTTTCTTTTCCTCCATATGCTTTCTCTTTCTGATGAGTTGACTTTCAAGTGCTTAAGCGATTCCTGCATCCCAAGGTTTCCATGGCCAGGTTCATGATATTTTTTTCTTTCTCTTTAAAACAGTCCTATGGATTTTTTTACCTTGTGTTCCCTATGGTTTACTTAACATTTGACCCTACAGAAGTGTGTGTGTGTGTGTGTGTGTGTGTGTGTACACATACATATACGTAAAATACATATATGTATATGTTAAAGCAACCAGATTAGGTCCAGGATGGAGTTGCTCATGCTAAGCCCCATGTCATCAAGTCAAAACTTAACTAGTTTCTATGTTCCGTTCTTCTAGAAAAGGAGGGCTTTTCTAGAAGCCCATCAATGCTTGCCTGCTGAACACAAGTTTTCTAACCTGGCTCTAAGACTTCTCTCTGCTCCATATAGGGAAACTAACCCTACTTTAACCAATCAGCAAATGTCCAGTATAACTTCCTTACTCCTGTTCACTTTGGTCTGTAAAAATCTCTCGCCTTGTACAGATCTTCAGAGCTGCTTTCTATCTGCTAGGTTGGATGCTACCCAATTCATGAGTTGCTGAATAAACCCAGTAAGATCTTTAAAATGTACTCAACTGAGTTTTAACCACATAC
The DNA here is from genome assembly GCF_018350175.1 of Felis catus. Classification (NCBI taxonomy): domain Eukaryota; kingdom Metazoa; phylum Chordata; class Mammalia; order Carnivora; family Felidae; genus Felis; species Felis catus. The sequence continues at coordinate 91,035,241 of NC_058370.1, forward strand.
AACACACATGCAATTATTTTATTTTTATAGTTTATTTTGAGAGACAGAGAGAATCCTAAGCAGGTTCTGCGTTGTCAGTGCAGAGTCCAATGCGGGGCTCGAACTCATGAACTGTGAGATCATGACCTGAGCTGAAGTTGGATGCTTAACTGACTGAGCCACCCAGGTGTCCCAATATGAAATTATTTAAAAAAAATAATTCATAAATGAAATGTATTTCCACAAAATATATATCTAATGGATACAACTCTTATCCGAGGAGGGTAGATGATAACTTGTCTTAAATCATTAGTTTATCACATAAAATGTTCACATAATATTTCCTTTTTGCATTAATTTTCTTCTTGTAGCCTTTAAAGATAATTTTAGCCTTTCGTCCTATATGGTTGAAATGCAAACCTTTTTGTGTGTGTGTGTGTGTGTGGCTTTTTTGACCCGTTTTCCTGTTTCCTCCGCGCTTTTACCACTAAAATTCAAGGACAGTAAAACACGATTCCCCTTGTAACACGACATAGTGCCTTTCAACACTCATAGTCATGAACTGCTGTGTGGTCTAAATAAACGTCTTCTTATTGTGATGGTAAAACCAAGGAAAGGAGAATGGAACTAGGCCAAGTGGACAACTGATTGGGGGGGGGGGTGGAAAGGAACTAGGGCAAGAAAGGGAAAGGAAGAGGAGGAAGTGGAAGAAGGTAGGGAAAATATGGATAACAGAGAAAACTGGGAAGAAAGAGGGGCTAAAGAGAATCCTCCAAAAGCCAATTTGCCTCTACCCTTCAGGAAGTCTGAAATAATTCCTGTCCCCACAGTGGTCAATTTATTATGTTAACTCAGAATTTAGGCAGCCATTAGTATTTAACTACTTTGACATAGTTAGAATATTGCTCCATGGAGTGTCCCACTGTAAGGGGACACAAGAATCTGGCTGTGCTTTTACGAATTTTGTGTGGAGCTTTCCCTGTGCGGGAGTGTCCATAAATGTAATCTGAAGGTGGACTCTGGACTGAGATCCTAAAGGAGATTGTAGTGAAATTTTCAGTGCCAGAGACTCCTTTCTGAAGGTTTTAATCTTGCCCAGCCTCTTGCTCTGCTTTATTGGAGCCTCTGCTAATCCAGTCATGTAGCATTTACTACATCACTGATGAATGCAGACACTAGATATTCTTTAATTCAACTGTATCTTGGTTTGACTACATTCTGCAGTGGATAAATTAGCCACTTTGTGTTTTAACTTCCTCAACTGTAAAATAAAGATTAAAATATCACCTACTTCAAAAAGGGGATTACAAAAATCGTTACTCGATAAACACATAAATGTAAAGCACTTTGAACGATGCACATAGTAACTGCTGAAAAATGTGAGCTATTGTAACAACAGACTTAGGTTAAAACTGTTATTGCAAACGTGAACTGATCTTTTATGCCAGATTTCAAACTTTGGTGTGGGGACTAATGGGGGGGTGGTGTGTGTTCTGAGAGTCTCTCTGCAGGTGTCTGTGACGTCAAAACTATTTTCTTAATAATACTAAGATGCTATTTGCCCTTTTCATTCTCATTTTCTCAAGAAGATGCAGAGGAGTTTCCAGATCTATGTGAAAAGTGATAACGTTAACATACAGAAGCAGCTGGAGAATCCAACTGTTTTCTATTAAAGCCATACATTCAAGAGATTTTCCTCATTAAACTTTTTTTTTTGAAGCACTTTGTGCTTGTCATAAAAATTGTTCACTTGTCATGAAAAACACTGTGTTAACGTGTAATGTATTAAATATTCTAAAACTGCTTTAATTTCGAATACAATAAATATCAATATAACCTACAGAAACAAAAGCTCTTTGCGATCCTTAGTAACTTCTAAGAGTGTAAACGGAGCCTGTGAACAAAAACTTTGAAAGCCAACACTGTGGTGCAACTCGCGATTGAACAGGCTTGTGATCGCCACAACTTCATACTTTCCAGCCTCTGTGCTTTTTTCTTATGGTTTCCAGTCAGGACTGAAACTCTCCCATTTCTGCCTGCCAAGGTCCTACCTCCTTTTAGGGCATTTTGTTCTCCTTGACACTGGTCCAGATTTCGCGCCCTTCTCGGTACCCTTTTTCCCCAGTCCACTGCGCCCTCCGGAAAGCCCAGGCCTCGCAGGGGCACCTGCCCTTCTCAGCTTTGGCTCACTTGCTTATCACTTGACTGAGACATTCTTGCGGGCCAGGTCTGGGTTTCTCCAGACCAAGGATGCTCCTCCCCCGCACTAGCCGGGCCCAACCACATTAGACCAGTAAGGGACGGTGCCTGGGCCCAACTAGGCCCCACAGGTTCACCGGTACCGGGAAATGAGTCCGCGGTAGCGCCGTAGCGACGGCGCAGGGAGAGCCGCCACGCCCAGCCGGGAGTCCCGGGAGCTTCCAGCCGCGTAAGGGGCGGAGCCACGCGCCCACCGGGGGCGTGGCCTTCGGCGCGCGCGGGAAAGGGGCCGGCGTCGCATGCGCGCGCACAGTCGGCGGCCGCGCGCAGCACGCTTGGGGCCCGGATGGCGGCGGCGGCGGCTGGAAATGGGACACCCCGCGAGGAGGAGGGGCCCAGTGGGGAGGCAGCGGCCCCGCCGCCGCAGGCCCCGACAAGTGTGCCCGGAGCTCGTCTCTCGAGGTTGCCGTTAGCGCGAGTGAAGGCCTTGGTGAAGGCGGACCCCGACGTGACCCTCGCGGGACAGGAAGCCATCTTCATTCTGGCACGAGCAGCGGTGCGGCGGGAGCGCGAAGGCCACACGGGGCTGCGGGGCGGGGAGGTGGCGAGGGGCGGGGCCGTGGCGAGGGGCGGGGCCTGGGGGGGAACCTTCCTGGGGGCGGGGCTTAGCGGCGTCTTGGGAGGCTTGGGGAGAGGGGGAAGCCGGGGTGGAAGAGGGTCTGGACTGGGTGTGCGAAGAATGCGGAGGTGAGGGGCCGGGGCCAGATTCTGAGATAAAAGTCTAAGAGGGAACGCTAGGGGAAAGAGACACATACTTTCAGTAGTTGTATTGGTTTGTTAACACACCTGTCTCTTCATTAGGGCACGGACAACGACTTTAAATTGCTTTTACAATACCTGACACAGCTTGTGGGAATCTCAAGTGAATGAGTCTGGAGAATTTACAAGTGAGGGAGCAGGAACGTGTCACGTCCTACTGGGGTAGAGGGAATGGGAGCAGATCGTCATGAAGTCCAGACTGAGAACCTTTCCATGCACCTGAGCACCCCTCACCTCCTTCCCACCACTCAGATAGAAGAGCTCACAAGAATTGTGCTAGAACCCATTGCTACAACTCTCCCCTTGTGCCTCACAGGAATTATTTGTGGAGACCATTGCAAAAGATGCCTACTGCTGTGCTCAACAAGGAAAGAGGAAAACTCTTCAGAGGAGAGATTTGGGTAGAGTGTCACTGTGGTATTTGGTATCTGGGGGCAAAGAAGGGAGGGCTGGGGGAACCCACCTCTGTAAGATGAAAGGTGCCACATCCCTTTGGACTGCCATAGTGATAGAAAGTCCTACCTTTAGGGTCCCAGTGCTTTGGGTGGCTGTATAGGTGGTGGGGTAGGGAATGAAAGGAGTCCATGTGTTCTAAAGCTGATTATACCCCTTTATGCTGTCTGCTATGTTGAATCAGACTTGACACTTCTTTTTCCCATAGAAACTGGGGGTTTGATTTGTTTCTTTTTAGTTGGTAACCCTTGTACATGTGTAAACTTTTGTGTACCTTAATTCCACTTTCCCTTCATTTTGCCAGACTCTTCTTTGATGACTTTCAGAGCAAAGGGTTTCCCCTTACCGAACAGTGTTTACCTAGGCTTTTCTACTCTTGTAGAGAGGCAGCTGATATGTAAGATTTAGTGGTGGAGTAGAAATGGATTCACAAAAGCAAGGGACAAATTTTATAAATGCCCTCATTTGCATAAAGCCTCACGCCCTTCACTATGTGGGTTGTGGTTTTTTTTTAAGAGGTTGGTGTCCAAATGACCAGAGTTAGTCAGGTGTCCCTTTACATTGTGTTTCAGATAATGCAATAGAAGCCGTGGATGAATTTGCTTTTCTGGAAGGTGAGTTCTCTATGGATGGATAATCATTTCCACCTGTCTTTCCCATGCTAATGAGCTGAGTTCAAAATCTTATAAAACTGCTATTTGGTTCTTCCTTGTCTGTAGAGTGATAATTCTTTCTACTTCCCATTAAGATGGGAAAAACTAATATGTTAAATCTGGTGAGATCTAGCAATTCTAATTCTCTTGGGTCATTAGAACTTTTTCCTGAAAATTGCTAATTATAAAAAATGAGAGGCAATATAAGGACTCCAGTGGAGTTAGGTGCATTGAAAAGTTTGATTCATACTTTAATCTCCATTCCTAGATATAATCTTCCCTGTATCATAATGCTAGAGATCAGAAACAATTGCCAACATTTAAAGGGTTGCTTCTTGTTCTTTTTTCTTCTTCAGTCTGTATAACATTATTTAAAAAAATTTTTTTAATGTTTATTTTGAGAGAGAGCTCGCATGCTTGAGCGAGAGGGGCAGAGAGAGGGGGAAAGAGAGAGAATCCCAGGAATCCAGTACTGTCAGCTCAACGCGGGGTTCATCATGAGCTGAGCCGAAATCAAGAGTTGGACTCTTAACCGACTGAGCCACCCAGGTGCCCTATAGTTATTATTTTGCCACTGGGAGATTATGTACTTGCCTGTTTGTTGTTAAGAATTTTGGATTAACTTGTGTACTAAGTCTTGTCATTGAAATAGAAAATATTTGAGATACCTTATTTTAGCTATCTTCTTTCAGGGCTATTTCTCCTATTTAATTACTATATCTGATCAGCTTATTGTTCCCTGCACAAATTCTGCTTGAATATGTGAAAGCCGTGCACTTGCAGTTCATTCTTGCCCTTACAATACCAGGGTGTTCTCATTATCTCTTTCAAGCCTCATTATCTCCACAAATCCTTTGTGTCTTTATTTATTTCACTAGTTTTCTCTTTTGTTCTGTGTCACATATATCACTATTTTTCTCTTTTGTTCTGCATCATATCAATCTGGGCCTCTCACCCTTTTGATACATTCTTTTAAATGTGTTTCAAGATACATTTCCATAGCCAGCTTTAAGTCTAGATTATTGAGTATTCTTTCAGTTTGTAGGTCTGTCTTAACCCTTTTTTTGCTTACTCATTTTTCTTAGTAACTTGTTACCTGCCTACCTAAGGAAGGCAACTTCTTGTGACAGACTTCCCATCAGTTCTCCAAAAATGTTCAGAGCCTGCTTTACCAGCTCACTTTTAGTGACCAGTTTTTCAGAGTATATAATAAGATACATATTTTAAAGAGATAACACTACAGACCTGTGGATGATGAATTGGAGGGTACCACAGAATAGAAGTGGAGAGATCTTATGTAGTTTTCCCCTCTATCCTCTTCCATGGCATAGTACTTAGCTTGGATTTTTATTTTTATTATTAATTTATTTGTTTATTTAAGTTTATTTATTTATTTTGAGAGACAGAGTGTGAGAGCACGTGCACAAGCGGGGCAGGGGCAGAGAGAGAATTCCAAGCACTGTCAGTGCAGAGCCTGCCTTGGCTGGTGGGGGGGTGGGGTGGGGGGCTTGAACTCAACAAACCTCCAGGTTATGACCTGAGCTTAAATCGAGTCAGGGCCCTTAACCAGCTGAGCCACCCAGGTGCCCCTTAGGTTGGATTTTTCATAAATGGTCATTTATTGAGTGGTGGATGTATTCATTTTCATCTTCTGACCCAATAATCTCAGTAGTTGCATTCGTCTGTTCTCTCTACATTAATATATCTGAATTTTGGCCATTTTAGCATTTGTAGATTGAGTATTCTCTTATTTTGTACTTGGTAAAATAAATGTTCTTATATCCTTAGATGTATATGTTCTAAGTAGAAAATTATTTTTTTTTCTTTTTTAATCAAGGTGATATATATCCATGCTTGAAAATCAAATATCTAATGTCTTACAATGAAATGCAGCTGCTGCTCCATGCCCTTTTGTTGTTTCTGTTTTTTAGCTTTTTAAGTGGTCACTTACATTTCTAAATAATATGCTTCATCTTTGGTTTTTCAACTATACATGTTATCTGTTAACTTCCTGCTGTGATAAATGAAGATTTGGGTAACCTGTACTGCTCCATAAATCCCTCTTCCCCCCTTCTGATTTTCGGTAGTTATGTCATTATTTTTATAATGTTGGACATTATAAAAGGAACAGATTGTTCCTTTGTTACCTTTACAGTTTACATAACACTAAAATATCTATTTTTTTGGTTAACTCTCCACTTTGGAAGGTATGACTATCTGTGAGCCTATCTCTTCCTTTCCCATTTTTTAACCCACTCTTAACTCTCACTTAGTGTCATTTATACTTATACTTTGACATTGTCAAGGCTAATAACATATCTTCTTGTCATAGTTAAATCTCCCATGCTTTACCTGTAGGTCAAGTAGTTGAAAAACAGTAATGTGGACACTACCACTACCCTTCCTGTCCTTTAATCCCTCTTAGACATGTCTTCCCTGCAGGCAACTGTTATTAGTTTCTTGGGTAATTTTCTGTATGTTATATGCAAAGGTATTGATATATGTATATTCTAAGCCTTTCCTTATGAACACAGATAACAAATGTAAAGGCAATAAATAACAAAATGAACACCATTGTAACCACCAGCTAGGTTAAGAGATAGAATAGCATCAGCCCCCAGAAGTTCCATATATATTCCTTCTTTGTCATAGATCTTCTTTCCATCCCCTTTGCTGACTTAACAGTATCCTGACTTGGGGCGCCTGGGTGGCGCAGTCGGTTAAGCGTCCGACTTCAGCCAGGTCACGATCTCGCGGTCCGTGAGTTCGAGCCCTGCGTCAGGCTCTGGGCTGATGGCTCCGAGCCTGGAGCCTGTTTCCGATTCTGTGTCTCCCTCTCTCTCTGCCCCTCCGCCATTCATGCTCTCTCTCTCTGTCCCAAAAATAAATAAACGTTGAAAAAAAAAAATTAAAAAAACAAAAAAACAAAAAAAAAAGTATCCTGACTTTTTGGTAATTACTTACTTGATTTTTCTTTATAGTTTTAGCACATAAGCATGTATCCTTTAACAGTGGGATTTAGTTTTATATTTTTTTGAAATTTTAAAAATGTAGCCAAATCATCTATGTGGTTGTACATATCTCTTGTTTGTTTTTTGTGCTGTATGGCATAAGATTGTGTGGCAGTATTACAATTGGGCCTTTAAAAAATTTTTTTTTTTCAACATTTATTTATTTTTTGGGGGGAGAGAGAGACAGAGCATGAACGGGGGAGGGGCAGAGAGAGAGGGAGACACAGAATCGGGAACAGGCTCCAGGCTCTGAGCCATCAGCCCAGAGCCTGACGCGGGGCTCGAACTCACGGACCGCGAGATCGTGACCTGGCTGAAGTCGGACGCTTAACCGACTGCGCCACCCAGGCGCCCCCCAAAAAATTTCTTTTTAATATTTATTTTTGAGAGAGAAAGAGAGAGAGAATGCAAGGGGGGGTAGGGCAGAGAGAGGGAGTCACAGAATCCAAAGCAGGCTTCCAGACTCTAGGCTGTCAGCACAGAGCCCAATGCGGGGCTCGAACTCATGAACTGCAAGATCATGACCTAGCTGAAGTTGGATGCATAACCAACTGAGCCACCCAGGTGCCCCACAGTTGAACCATTTTAATGTGGATATTTGGATAACTTTTTTTCTGTTATAAACAATTCACTATGAACATTCTTACACGTTTCTCCAGGTGTGTGTGTGTGTGTGTGTGTGTGTGTGTGTTTATATATGTATGTATGTATGTGGGTATAGATAAAATTGCTGGGATATAGGATATGTATAACTCCATCTTTTGTAGATACTGCTAATAGATACTGTTGTGTCTATTCCCATGCACATACTTCCTGCATTCCTGATTGACATTTCTACCAAGAGCATATGATAATTCCCATTGTTCCTCATTCTCACCGACACTTGGGATTTAATTTCTGCCAGTCTGGTGGGGATGTTAATGATAATTGCATAGTACTTTTAATTTGCATTGCCCTGATTACTGGTGACATCTTCTCATACGTGTGCCCCTTTTTTGGGGGTGAGGTGGCGTCTTATTTTTATCTTGGATATTTTGTCTTTTTCCTTATTGATTTGTAACTGTAACTGCAATTATATATGTATATGCTTTTTCTTTTTCTTTTTCTTTTTTCTGGATATGAATCTTTTTCAGCATATGGGAAGCAGGTATCTTTTCCTGGTTTAGACTTGGCTTTTCACTGTTTAGAGTGCTTTTTGATAAATGAGGTTATTTTTTTAAGTTTATTTATTTTGAGAGAGAGAGAGAGAGGGCATGCACAAGTGGGAGGGGGCAGAGAGAGAGAGAGAGAGAGAGAGAGAGAGAGAGAATCTTAAACAGGCTCCACCCTGTCAGCACCGAGCCTGATGTGGGGCTTGCCCTCACTAACCATGAGATCATGGCCTGAACTGAAATCAAGAGTAGGATGCTTAACTGACTGAGCCACCCAGCCACCCCAATAAATGAGTTCTTAATTAAAGATAGTCAAATGTGGGGGACCTGGGTGGCTCTGTTGGTTGAGCATCTGACTCAGGCTTAGGGCATGATCTCATGGTTAGTGAGTTCAGGCCCCATGTCAGGCTCGCTGCTGTCAGCACAGAGCACACTTCAGATCTAATGTCCCCATCTCTCTGCCCTCCCTTGTGCTCTGTCAAAAATAATTAAAACATTAACAAAAATAAAGATAGTCAAATGTATTAATGTTTTTCTTTATAGGTAATGCTCTTTGTTTTCCTGTTTAAGACTTTTTTCCCATCCCATGTCATGAAGACATTCTCCTATATGCTAAAATTTTTGTAGTTTTCTTGTCTTTCATAAAACTTTAGTTGACTTTTTGTGTATCAGACTGAAGTGAGGGTCAATTTATTTTTTTTCTTATTATTTAGATAGATACTTTTCAATATTATTTTCTTTGCAGTGCTACTTTTGTTAGAAATCAGGGCTTTTTCTGGGCTTTCTGTTGTGTCTATTCCCATGCCCATCGCACACAGTCTGAATTATAGTTGCTTTATTTGAAAGAACAAATCTTCCCACCTTTAAGTGTCTTGACTATTTTAAGTTCTTTGCACTTTCATGCGTATTTTAAGATCTGCTTGTCAAATTCCATGTAAAAAGCATATCGGTGGGGATTGTATTGAATCTGTAGATTATTTAGGGGGAGAAACTATATTTTTACAATAGTGAATCTTTCAGTCCATGAACATGGTATATTTCTCCATTTATTTAGATCTTTAATGTTTAAAAACCTTTTTTTTTTTAATTCATTTTTGAGAGAGACAGAGACAGCGTGAGTGGGGGAGAAGCAGGAAGAGGGAGATAGAATCCCAAGCAGCCTCCACACTGTCAGTGCAGAGGCTGATGTGGGACTTGTACTTATGAAACCATGAGATCATGACCTGAGCCAAAACCAAGAGTCAGATGCTTAACTGACTGAGCCACCCAAGTGCCCCTTTAATGTTTCATAAATTAAGGTTTTTTATTTTCTGGGAAGAAATCTTGATGTATTTTGTTAGATGCTTTTCTTTAAGTATTTAATAATTTTGATGCTCTTGTTACTGGTATCTTTCTAAGAAAAAATTAATTTTCTGAATGTTGATAGTATAGAAATATAATTGGTTTTCTGTGTTAATTTTGTGCCTAGCATCTGTTTAACTCTAATGATTTCTGTTCATTCTTTTGGATTTCCTTAGTTACACAGTAATATCCACTAGTAGTGACAATTTTGTGAAATTTTCCCAATCCTTTTCTTTTTAATTTCTTCTTGCCCTAGAATCTCCAGTCTAATGTTGAATAGATGTGCTGATAGCAGTCATCTTTATTTCAAAGGGGAAGCTTTCAGTGTTTCCCCATTAATTATACTTAACTCTAAGGTTTTTTGTAGTTTAATTTTAATAGATTGCAAATGCTCTATCAATGTTTATAAAGAGAGATTGGAGATTTTTTTCATATCGAATGTGAGCCTCATACAAATTAGTTGGAGAGTATGTATATCTTTTTGATCTGTTCTCTAGAAAATTTGTAAGATTGGAATTATTTCTTATTTGAATGGTATAATTCATCAGTGAAGCCATCTGAGCCTAGAATTTTCCTTGTGGGAAGATTTTTGATTGATGTTTTTGGATGGCATTGGGACCATTCTGATTTTATTTTATTTTCTTGAGGTCGTCTTGCCTGCTTCCCCCCATAAGAGTTGTAGTTTTTCTAGGAATTTTACATTTTATCTAAATTTTCAAGTTTGTTGGCATAAAGTTCTTCATAGTACAGCTGACCCTTGAATAGCACAGGTTTTTTGTTTGTTTTAAATTTATTTTGAGAGAGAGAGCATGTATGTGCAGGAAGGGCAGAGGGAGATGGAGAGAGAATCCCAACCAGACTCTTGAGTGCTGTCAGCACAGAGCCTGATGTGTGGCTTGAACCCACAAACCTGTGAGATTATAACCTGAGCTGAAATCAAGATTTGGATGCTTAACCTAGTGAGCCACCCAGGTGCCTCTGTTTGTTTTTAAAGTTTATTTTTCTTTTTCTTTAGTACTTTCTGTACCCAGCATGGGGCTTGAACTCACAACCCTAAGATCAAGAGCCATCTGCTCTTCTGACTGAGCCGGCCAGGCACCCCAAGTGGGGATTTTTTTTTTTTTAAGTAGGCTGCATGACGAGTGTGGAGCTTGAACTCATGACCCTGAGATTAAGAGTCACATGCTGTATTGACCGAGCCAACCAGGTACCCTAAATGGTACAGGTTCGAGCTGCTTCAGTATATGTGGATTTTTTTTACAGTACAGCCCTATAAATGTATTTTTCCTTCCTTATTTTATTATTAACATTTTTTTCTAGGTGACTATATTGTAATAATACAGTATAGTAATGCATATGATATACAAAATATGTGCTAATCAACTGTGTTATTGGTCAGCAGTAGGCTATTAGTTAAGTGTTTGAACATTTTATATTTATAAATTGATCATTGTTACTTTTGTTTGTGCTTTTTGCCTTAAAGATTATTTTGTTTAATATTTTTAAAACTTACAAGCTTTCTTTTGTTAGTATTTGAATGGTGTGTATTTTTCTCGTTTAAAAAATTTTTACCTTTCTGTATTTATAAACGGTATAATTGGATTATTTTTAAAACTTTAGGCTGACAGTCTTTGCAGCACTTAGTTCATTTATGTTTAATGCAATTAGTGATATATATATATATATATATGGGTTTAAATCTACCATATTATTTTGTGTTTCCCATTTGTCCTATTTTATGTTTTTTTTTTTTTTCAGTTTTTTGCCCTTGTTTTAAGTATAATTTGTTATTTCATTTTTCCCTCTATCTGGAAAGTATATACTCTCTCTTTTTTTTTAAAGTTATTTATTTTTTTTGAGAGAGAGAAAGAGCAGGTGAGCATAGCGCAGGGAGAGGCAGAGAGAGAGGGAGAGAATTCCCAGCAGGCTCTGCCCTGTCAGCGCAGAGCCAGAGCGAGACCTAGAGCCAGATTTGGGGTTTGAATTCCTCTAGTTCAATTCCACATTGTTGCAAATGGCAAGATTTTATTCTTTTTCATCACTGAGTAATACTCCATTGTATATATATACCACATCTTCTTTATCCATTCATCAGTCGATGGACATTTGGGCTCTTTCCATACTTAGGCTATTGTCAATAGTGCTGCTATAAACATTGGGATGCATATGCCCCTTTGAAACAGCACACCCGTATTCCTTGGTAATGCCTAATAGTGCAATTGCTGGGTCGTAGGGTAGTTCTATTTTTAATTTTTTGAGGAACCTTCATAGTGTTTTCCAGAGTGCCTGCATTCCTATATTTTACTTTGGTTTTTAAAGGCATCTTGCTGAATATAGAATTTTAGGTGGAAAGTTAATTTTATAGTGTTGAAGATCTCATCCTGTGTTTTGACTTCCATTGTTTCTGTTTAGAAATCACTGTTAATCTGTTAATTGTTTGAAGCTAATTTGTCCCTGTTTTGGATACTTTTAAGATTTTTATATTTGTCTTTGATATTTTTGTAGTTTTACTTGGATGTATCTGGGTGCTGATTTCCCTCTATGTATCTGCTGCTTAGGCTTCTTAAATCTAGGGATTGGTGTCTTTTATCAGTCTTGGAGAAATCTCAGCTTGTATCTTTTCAGATAATGGCTCTGCTTTGTTCTTTCTCCTTTCTCATTAAGATTTCCATTAAATGTATGTTAAACCTCAGTCATAATTTTGCCTCTCTGTGCTGCATTCTGTGTAGTTTTTTTCTGATCTCCCAGTTTATTAATTCTCTCTCCAGTGAATTGTCTCCTTTAAACTTTTCTGTTAATTTTTTAGTTTGTTTTTGTATTTTCAGTTCTGTGAATTCCATTTGCCTGTTTGTTATTTGTATTTGCTCCAGGTGTTTTGAAGCTAGTCTTTTATTTGTTTAAACAAAGTAAGTGTAGTTGTTTTATAGTCTCCAGTCTAATTAATATCCAAAGCATTTTTGAGGCCGATTTATTTTATTTTTTTTCCTGACTTGTTTCTGTTGATATTGTTTCATAGTCTTTTTAACTCTTTATGCCTAGCTTTCTTGATGTATTGGTCAATGTACTTGAATAAATTATTTTTTGGATAGTTTGAGGCTTGTATGATGAAACCTTTCTCCAAAGAAGATTTTCATTTGCTGCTGCAAGGCACCTAGGGGAATGTATTAATCTCCTTAATCCAGATCCAAGACTTGAGGATTCTTGGTTCTCTGTGGTAATCTATGTGAACCCTGATGGCAAGTCTGCGAAGGGGCTGATTTAATTCTAGTGCAGTGTTACTCTGAGGGTGCCGCTTTTTGGGACTGTAGCTTTTTAAAAAATCAGACCTTCTCTCTTGGGCACACTCTTAGATTTGACTCTTGATTTGCTCAGCCAAAATTTCTCAGCTCTATCTTTTGGACGGCAAATGATCTTAGGGCAAAAACAGGTTTGGAGGCTGGGTTTACTTTGTGTTCTTGCCTTCTCTAGATTTTAGATTTCACTTTTATTGGTGCCTCTTCAGTGCTTGAAGGATTTTCTTTTTAAAAATATTTCAATCAGGTTTATCAGTTGATCTCAGCAGGAATTTGCCTTTATCACAGAGGCTATTTCTTTTTTTCTTTTTTAACTTAGAGGTATTTTTGCTTGGTTTTCTTGTGTTCTTTTCTGAATTATCTGTTTTATTCTAGGGTTTTTGTTTTTTTTTTAATAAATGTTAATTTTTCCTTTCTCTCTAGTCTGCCCAGTAATTTCCATTCCGTTTAGGAATGAGGTAGTTAAGAAGTCTGTTTGGAAGCTGTGTGTGTGTATGGGAAGGTGGTTTTTGCCTGGCACTTTTACTTTAGGGTGGGCTGGGGTGGGACCAGATGTTAAGCTGGGGTCCGGAAAGCCTTACTTTGGGGAGCTGGCATTTTCAGAGGCTCCTGTAGTTCTTCAGGTAATTCATTTAGTTTATTAGAAGAGAACCCCTGATTTTTTCCCATTTTGTTTTCTGGTAATGCTCCATGCTGGAAGGGTTGTAGGGAGATGGGGCCAGCTGTTTCTTATGTAGACCCTCAGGTCACTAACCATTTCTGACCTGTTTCTTTCTCTGTCATTCCTGGTGTCTGAGTCTGGCTGGAACTTCCCCAAGGGTCTCCTAGGCGATGGGCTCCCACCTCTGTTGCCCCCGTCTATTCATTCTAGGCTGATTTGTTTTTCTATTTATAAACATACTTCAATCAGATTTCTATTCAGCTTTTTGTTGAAATCTCTTAACTGCTGATGGGCCCCATTCTTTATTGTGGATTTATACCTTTTTAAAACCTTTTATTTCTTTTGAATGGAATCTTGGAAGGGAGGGCATACAAATTTGTGAGCTCAGTCTCCCATCTTGAACTGGAAGTTTCTCAAAAGGTTATGAACTTTTTGCTTAGAAAACTTTTCTCCTTTATTCTGTATTGATCACACTTTGTATGGAATCCCCAAATGCTCATTAACTAACACAACAACTTCTTTGCTCTGTTCCCCACATCTCATTCTAACTCTCTAGACCTGTGTGCTTAACTCTCAGCTGCCCACTTTCTGTAGTGACATGTTCTTTCTCTGAGATCTTTTGGATGGATATTCCCCCAAATGAGTAATTTGATCTTAGAGAATTGCCAGTACCAGAGCAGCTTCTACTCTAACTTTGCCCAGTTTGTGACACTCATCCAGTTCTTGAGGCACCTTGCTTTACATGTTGCTCTTTGTTTTTGTTTTGTTTTTGTTTTTGTTTTAAAGGAACTTTGGATTGATTGCTGAGCTGGGCAGTTTTGTGAGCCTTTGGATTGATTGCTGAGCTGGGCAGTTTTGTGAGCCTTCACCTGCGTCCTTCGGACAGCCCCTCTCCTGCAGGCCTCATCTTTGAAGAACGGAGTATTTGGAATATTGTACTTATATGCTTTTCCTGTCCTACCTTCACCTAAGCCGAGATAAGCAGAGATCTCACATGTTAGCTTTTCTCTACAAGGTCTTCCACCTACTGTGTCTTCCATTTAGGCTTGGATGCAGCCTATGCTGTTTGAGGCAGAGAAAAAGAAAATGATTTGTGTAGGTTGCTTAATGAATGATGAGGAACATAATAAAGGTTTCTGATCAATTTCAACATAGTGTGTTTTATAATCTTGCCTTTGTCCTTGTCGCTGTGACCAGAGGACCACCATGCCCAGTTACAGATCTTTCTGATCTTCCTTGCCAGCTGTTCTAAACCTCATTCCTTTGATTTATTTGCTTCTTTTTCCCCCAGTATGTCACCAGAATGTGATTCCAGGATTTATGGGATGCCACTTAAGTTCTTCAGAAGTTTAAATAAATGTGATCATAGTTTTAAAATCAGTTAAAATTTTAACAGCTTTATTGAGATATAATGTACATACTGTACCATTCACCCATTTAAAGTGTACATTTTAGTAGTTTTTAGTACATTCACAGATATGTGCAGCTATCACCACACTCAATTTTAAAATATCTTCATACTGATGGAATCATATGATTTATGGTATTTTGTGTCTGGCATCTTTCACTTAGATAATGTTTTCAGGGTTTGTTTATATTATAGTATGTATCAGTACCCATTCCTTTTTTTATTTTTTAAATTGTGGCAAAATACACATCACGTGACATTTATTGTTTTAACTATTTTTAAGTGTACAGTTTTGTGGTATTAAGTATATTCACACTGTAGTGCAACTATCACCACCATCCATTTTCAAAACATTTTTCATACTCTGAAACTGCAACTGTAGCCATTAAATAATAACTGCTCATTCTCCCCTCCCTTAGGTCCTGCTAAATTTTGGTTTTTAAGGGAAGGCTTGGGTGATCTAGCAGGAAGGAGGCAAAGTACTTGGAGAGTAGTGGTTAAAGAGAGCAGCAGGAAGCTGATTTAAACACTTGATCGTTTTTCAGATTCATCTGTGGCATTTGTTTAAAATGCCCATTTCTAGGACCCCTAGGCCTAATAAATTAGAATCTCAGGGGGTGGAGCTCCAAGAATCTCTCTTATTATTTTTTTTCAAACAAATTCCCCAAGAAATTTTCTTCCCACCACTGGTTCACAGACTAGTCTACAGGAAAATGTAAATCTCCCTCCTAAGGGCAGGGGGAGATGAAGTATGTAGAATGTCTAGAATAGAGAGGAAGTGAAGGAAAACAACCACCACTCTTTAAGAAGTAAGGGGTAGGGGGGACCTGGATGGCTTAGTCTCTTATGCCTCTAACTTGGTTTCGGCTCAGGTCGTGATCTCAAGGTTGTGAGATCAAGGCCTGCGGTGTTGGACTCCTTGCTGGATGTGGACCCTGCTTGAGATTCTCTCCCTTTTCCGTCCCTCCCCAGCTCGTGCTACCTCTGTCTCCACCCCCCCCCCCAAAAAAAAAAAAAAACAAAACAAAAAGTGAGAGAGGAACAACAGATATTGTAGGTCACCTGGTGAAGGTCCTGTATCACGG
Source organism: Felis catus (assembly GCF_018350175.1). Taxonomy (NCBI): domain Eukaryota; kingdom Metazoa; phylum Chordata; class Mammalia; order Carnivora; family Felidae; genus Felis; species Felis catus. The sequence goes on from NC_058370.1 coordinate 91,051,294, forward strand.
AAAGGACTGGGCACACAAAGGTGCAGAGAAAGATTCAAACCAAAGGAGGGCCCCAGTGAGACAGTCTGCAAAGCTGTTTGTTGAATCTATTGAATGTATTGGTGATCTCTAGTATATCAACACTTCTTGTCTATACAGTACTCACGATGCGCAATACCTGGCCCATGAGTCCCACATGCATATCTTTTGAACTGATTCATCATTTATAAAATAGCCAGTGTCATGGTAAGAAGTGGTCTTGGAATGCTGCCATAAAGCCTGCAGGTGACCTAGGAATTCAGAGGCTCCTACATTCCTGGGCCATAACCAGTAGGAGGAGGCTGACTCCCTGAGCCCTTGTTAAAGGCTGCCACCATTAGACCACCATTTGGTAGATGTGTTCTCTTCTGCCAGATGAGGTTAAGGTTGTGACAGTTTTAGGAATTTTCCTTGGAGTTTCCTGAGAAATGACAGTTACACTTTACCTCTGGATTCTGGTCCAGAAGCCTCCAGACGCTAAATAGTGTATCAATTGCAATATAGAATTCTTGCTGCTCTTTCACTGCAAGCTACCTGAACCTCAGGCATGTGTTGTCCCTGTATGCAAGATCTGGTGAAATGCAAAGGAAACAAGTATGAGGCTCTGCTCAGAAGTGCATGATCAAAGCCGTTTGCTCATAATAATATGCTCCAGTATGTGAGTGATGGTAGATCTCCCCAGGAATTTGGAAATAAGCTAGGAGGATTACCTTTTGAAAGTGGAACCTCTAAGGCTTTTCAGAGGCTAAATGGCTCCCAGACTCAGACCTGATCAAATACATCAAGAAGAATCTGCCAGTCAGTAGAGGGCACTGGTTAGTTATGAACAACAAGAAGGAGTCCCAGGGACAAATTGATAGGGCTCATTCTCCACTAGGTAGGGTAGCTTGAACCTTAGTGCTCCGAGCTGTTGACCAACTGTGTCATCCTGTCCCATTCAGGTGCCTTCAAACACTGTAGTCATCTCCAATGTCCATGGGGTCATTGTGGGATCTAGGCTCCTTCCATCCAATTGCTTTGTCAGTCCCTTCTATGTTGTACTGTCCAAGAGAACTTTCTGTGATAATGGAAATGTTCTGTACCCATGCTGTAGCCACCTACCAGCAACATGTGGCTACCACACATGTGGTTAGCGTGACTGAGGAACTAAATTTTTAATTTAATTTTTAATTTATTTAAGTTTTTATTTTGTTATGTATGTATTGTCAAGTTAGCTAACATACAGTGTAGTCTGGGCTTCAGGAATAGATTTCCGTGATTCATCACTTTCATACCATAGCCAGTGCTCATCCCAACACGTGCCCTCCTCAATGCTCATCACCCATTTTCACCACCCCCACAACCCCCCACCCCCATAACCTTCAGTTTGTTCTCTGTATTTAAGAGACTCTTATGGTTTGCCTCCCTTTCTGTATCTTATTTTTCCTTCCCGTCCCCATGATTATCTAAAACTCCACATATGAGTGAAATCATATATCTGTCTTTTTCTGACTTATTTTGCTTAGCATAAAATACCCTCCAGTTCCATCCATCTTGTTTCAGATGGCAGGATTTCATTCTTTTTCATTGCTGAGTAGTATTCCATTGTGTATATATACCACATCTTCTTTATCCATTCATTAGTTGATGGACGTTTGGGCTCTTTCCATACTTTGACTATTGTGGATAGTGCTGCTATAAACATTGGGGTGCATGTGCCCCTTCGAATCAGCACTCCTGTATCCTTTGGATAAATACCTAGTAGTGCAGTTGCTGGGTTGTAGGGTAGTTATTTTTAATTTTTTGTAGAACCTCCACATTGTTTTCCAGAGTGGCTGTACCAGTTTGCATTCCCATCAACAGTGCAAGAGGGTTCCCCTTTCTCCACATCTTCACCAACATCTGTTGTTTCCTGAGTTGTTCATTTTAGCCACTCTGACCAGTGTGAGGTTGTCTCATTGTGGTTTTGATTTGTATTTCCCTGATGATGAATGATGTTGAGCATCTTTTCGTGTGTCTGTTTTCCATCTGAATGTCTTCTTTGGAAAAGTGTTTGTTCATGTCTTCTGCCCATTTTTTCACTGAATTATTTGTTTTTTGGGTGTTGAGTTTGGTTAAGTTCTTTATAGATTTTTGATACTAACCCTTTATCTGATATGTCATTTGCAAATATCTTCTCCCATTCTGTTGGTTGCATTTTAGTTTTGTTGATGGTTCCCTTTGCTGTGCAGAAGCTTTTTATCTTGATGAGGTCCCAATAGTTCATGTTTGCTTTTGTTTCCCTTGCCTCTGGAGACATGTCAAGTACGAAGTTGCTGTATCTGAAATCAAAGAGGTTACTGCCTGTTTTCTCCTGTAGGATTTTGATGGTTTCCTGTCTCACATTTAGGTCTTTCATCCATTTTGAATTTATTTTTGTGTATGGTATAAGAAAGTGGTCCAGTTTCATTCTTCTGCATGTTGCTGTCCAGTTCTTCCAGTACCATTTGCTAAAGAGACTGTCTTTTTTCCATTGGATGTTCTTTCCTGCTTTGTCAAAGATTAGTTGGCCATCCATTCTTGATCCATTTCTGAGTTCTCTATTCTATTCCATTGGTCTATGTGTCTGTTTTTGTGCCAATACCATGCTGTCTTCATGATTACAGCTTTATAATACGGCTAAAGTCCAGGATTGTGATGCCTCCAGCTTCATTTTTGTTTTTGTTTTTTTTTCAACATTGACTGTTTGGGGTCTTTTGTGGTCCCATACAAATTTTATTTTATTTAAAAAAATTTTTTTTAAACATTTACTTATTTTTGAGACAGAGAGAAAGCATGAACAGCGGAGGGGCAGAGAGAGAGGGAGACACAGAATCTGAAACAGGCTCCAGGCTCTGAGCAGTCAGCACAGAGCCCGACGCGGGGCTCAAACTCACGAACCGTGAGATCATGACCTGAGCCGAAGTCGGACGCTTAACCGACTGAGCCACCCAGGTGCCCCCCCATACAAATTTTAGGATTGATTGTTCTAGCTCTGTGAAGAATGCTGGTACTATTTTGATTGGGATTGCATTGAGTGTGTAGATTGCTTTGGGTAGTATTGACATTTTGAAAATATTTGTTCTTCCAGTCCATGGGCATGGAATGTTTTTCCATTTCTTTGTGTCTTCTTTTCTTCAATTTCTTTCATAAGCTTTCTGTAGTTTTCAGTGCACAGATCTTTTACCTCTTTGGTTAAGTTTATTCCTAGGTATTTTATGGTTACTGGTGCAATTGTAAATGGGATAGATTCCCTGATATCTCTTTCTGTTGCCTCATTATTGGTGTATAGAAATGCAACCGATTTCTGTACATTGATTTTATATCCTGCAATTTTGCTGAATTCATGTATCAGGTCTAGCAGTTTTTGGCTGAGTCTTTTGGGTTTTCTATGTAGAGTATCATGTCATCTGTGAAGAGTGAAAGTTTGACTTCTTTGCCAGTTTGGATATCTTTTATTTCATTTTGTTGTCTGCTGAGGCTAGGGCTTCCAACACTATGTTGAACAACACTATGTTGAACAGTGATGAGAGTGGACATCCCTGTCGTGTTCCTTATCTCAGGGGGAAAGCTCTCAGTTTTTCCCCACTGGAGATGATATTATCTGTGGGCCTTGCATATATGGCTTTTATGATGTATATTCCTTCTATACTGACTTTCTTGAGGGTTTTTATCGAAAAGTGATGCTGTATTTTGTCAAATGCTTTTTCTGCATCTTTGACAGGATCATACGGTTCTTTTCCTTCCTTCTATTACTGTGAGATATCACGTTGATTGATGTGCAAATATTGAACCAGACCTATAGCTGAGGAATGAATACCACTTGATTGTGGTGAATAATTCTTTTAATATACTGTTGAATTCAATTTGCTAGTATCTTGTTGAGAATTTTTGCATCCCTATTCATTAGGGATATTGGCGTGTAATTCTTTTTAGTGGGGTCTTTGGTTTGGGGAATCAAGGTAATGCTGGCTTCATAGAATGAGTTTGAAAGCTTTCCTTCCATTTCTATTTTTTGGAACAGTTTGTGCAGAATAGGTATTTACTCTGCTTTAAATGTCTGGTAGAGTTCCCCTGGGAAGCCATCTGGCCCAGGACTCTTATTTGTTGGGAAATTTTGATAACCAATTCAATTTCTTCACTGGTTATGAGTCAGTTCAAATTTTCTATTTCTTCCCTTTGGAGTTTTGGTAGTGTGTGGGTGGCTAGGAATTTTTCCACTTCTTCCAGGTTGTCCAGTTTGTTGGCATATAATTTTTCATAAGATTCTATACTAATTGTATTTATGTGGTGTTGGTTGTAATTTCTCTTCTTTCATTCATGATTTTATCTATTTGGGTTCTCTGTCTTTTCTTTATGAGAAATCTGGCTAGGGGTTTATCAATTTCTTTTGTTGTTCTAAAAACCCAGCTCTTAGATTCATTGATCTGTTCTACAGTTTTGTTTTGTTTTGTTTTGTTTTGTTTGGATTCTGTATTGTTTATTTCTGGCTCTAATCTTTATTATTTCCCCCTCTTCTGCTAGCTTTGGGCTTTCTTTGCTGCTGTCTTTCTAGTTTCTTTAGATATGAGGTTATATTATGTATTTGGGGCCTTTTTTGCTTCTTGAGATAGGCCTGAATTTCAATGTATTTTTCTCTTAGGGCTGCCTTTGCTGCATCCCAAAGGATTTGGACTGTCATGTTTTCATTTTCATTTGCTTCCATATATTTTTTTAATTTCCTGGTTGACCCATTCATTCTTTAGTAGGATGTTCTTTAATCTCCATATATTTGGGGGCTCTCCAAATATTTTCTTATGGTTGATTGCAAGTTTCGTAGCATTGTGATCTGAAAATATGCATAGTATGATCTCAATTATTTTATATTTGTTGAGGCCTGTTTTGTGACCCGGTACGTGATCTATTTTGGAGAATGTTCCATGTGCACTCGAGAAGAATGTGTATTCTGCTGCTTTTGGATGAAAAGTTCTGAATCTGTTAAGTCCATTTGGTCCAATGTGTCATCCAGAGCCATTTTTTTCCGTATTGATTTTCCACCTAGATGATCTGTCCATTGTTGTAAGTGGAGTATTAAAGCCCCCTACAATCATGGTATTATTATCTTTACATTTCTTTATGTTTGTGATTAATTGATTTATATATTTGGGTGCTATATGTTGGGGGCATAAACATTTACAATCATTAGCTCTTCTTGATGGACAGACCCCTTAATTATGATATAATGCCCTTCTTCATCTCTTGTTACAGTCTTTGGTCCATAATCTAGTTTGTCTGATATAATTATGGCTACTCCAGCTTTCTTTTGCCATCCAGTAGCATGATAGATGGTTCTCCATCCCCCCACTTTCGTTCTGCAGGTGTCCTTAGGTCAAATGAATTTCTTGTAGGCAGCATAAAGATGGGTCTTGTTTTTTCTTTATCCATTCTGATAAAGAATGTCCCTGTGTCTTTTGATTGGGTCATTTAGCCCATTTACATTCTGAGTGATTATTGAAAGATATGGATTTAATGTCATTGTGTTATCTGTAGGTTTCATGCTTGTGCTGATGTCTCTGATCCTTTGTAGTCTTTGCTGCTTTTCACTCACAGAGCCCCCTTTAGGATCTTTTGCAGGACTGGTTTAGTGGTCATGAACTCCTTTAGTTTTTGTTTGTCTGGGAAAGCCTTTATCTCTCCTATTCTGAATGAGAGCATTGCTGGATAAAGGATTCTTGGCTGCATATTTTTCCTGTTCAGCACATTAAATATTTTCTGCCACTCCCTTCTAGCCTGTCAAATTTCAATGGATAGGTCTGCTACTACACTTATGTGTCTACCCTTGTAGGTTAAGGCCTGTTCCCTAGCTGCTTTCAGAATTCTCTCCTTATCTTTGTATTTTGCCAGTTTCACTATGATATGTCCTGGTATTGGCCTGTTTTTGTTGATTTTGAAGGGAGTTCTTTGTGCCTCTTGGACTTGGATGCCTCTGTTTCCTTCTCCAGATTAGGGAAGTTCTCAGCTATAATTTGTTCAAATAAACCTTCTGCCTCTTCCTCTTTCTTCTTCTTCTTTTGGAACTCCTTTGATATGGATATTATTTTGGTTCATTGAATCACTTAGGTGATTAGGTGATTAGGTGATTAGGTCTCTAATTCTCCCCTCATGGTCTGTTAATTTCCTTTCCCTCTTTTTTTCACCTTCATCATTTTACATAATTTTATCTTCTATTTCACCTATTCTCTCCTCTGCTTCTTCCATCCTTGTTGTCACTGCATCTAGTTTATTTTGCATCTCATTTACAACATTTTTTAATTCATTACAACTAGTTCTTAGGTCTTTGATCTCTGCAGCAACAGATTCTTTGCTGTCTTCTATTCTTTTTTTTTCAAGTCCAGCTATTAGTCTTTTGACTTTTATTCTGTATTCTTGTTCAGATATATTGTTTATATCTGTTTTGAGCAGTTCTCTGGCTGTCATTTCTTTCTGGAATTTCTTTTGAAGGGAATTGTTCCATTTTGTCATTTTGGCTAGGTTTCTGTATTTTATGTGTTTTAATAGCTTGTTATGTGTCCTGCACCTGTGAGTACTACTATATTAAAAAGGTGTCATACGTTGTCCAGGGCCTGGCACTTCAGGAAGTGTTTTTTGGAACATTTTGTGTACTGTGTTGTTGTGTCTTTGGCTCTTCTATCCCGCTGCTCATGGTGGTGGATTGATTGGACCTTCCACCAGGTGTCCTTTGATTTGTTCATTGAAGTAACCCTGGAAAAAAGGAAAAGGGGGGAGGAACCCCCCATACAAAGAGAAAAATGAAAGGGGTGAAATAAAAAAGACCAGGCAGATAATCAAAGAGATCATAAGACTTATTCCAGAGAGAGAGAGAGAGAGGGAGAGAGAGAATAAAGAAGGAGATACAGAAAAAGGTATAAAAAGAATAGAGTAAAAATGCCTGATTAAACAAATAAACAACCAGAACAGAGAAAGAAAAAAAAAGGATGTGTGTATATATATATATATATATATATATATATATACACTCATATATATATATATGGTCATATATATACGTATATATATATGATTATATATGTATATGTATATATGATTATATATACTTATATATATGACCATATATATATGATTATGGTCATATATATACATATATAATCATATATATGATTATATATATACACACATATCCTTTTTTTCTTTGTATTATATACATATACATATATATAATATATATAAGTATATATATATTTTATATATATATAAAATAAGAATTTACCAAAAATCAAATCAATCTATGAGCCTGATTCCAAAGCGGGGAGGGGGAAGAGGAGGGTAGAAAGAAAAAGAGGGGAAAGAGAAGGAAAGAAAAGAGATAAAAACAAACAAAAAATACCAGACCACTTTACAAAACTGCAGGACAGTTGTCTGTTGGTGCCTGGGACCAGTGGCTGTGCTGGTCTGGAGGACAGGCAGTCTGGTTTGGTCAGTGTCAGTCTCACTCTGGTAGATAACCAGTTGCCAGACATGGAGGGGCGGGATTTGGTATAAGTGAGTCCCACCTCCACTGCCGGCCACTGTTCTGTTAACTGAAGCATCCCCACCTCGTGTTGGTGTTGGGGAGAAAAATGGGCACACCCCAGTCTCTCCTCCCTCGACCAGGGAGACAGCCCTCACAGGGTAGCCTGGGTGGGTGGCTTGTCCTGCTTCAGCCTCCCTGCCTCCTACGCGCTTGGCTGAGATTCAAACCCTGATGTCTTAAAACATCCCGCACCAGGAGTACCTGGTTCTGGGGTAGTTGCACTCCGCCCTGCTGATAAAAGGTCTCTGGCTGATGCCTACAGGGTCTTTTTTCTTTGGGGGTGCAATAAACCCTCTTCCTACAGTACCAGAGGAGGGGGATTGTTGTCTCCCAGTGCACCCCCAAGATTGCTATCAAGCTCTGGAGCTGGCTTCCCTTCCTCCCGAAGGTGCATACACATACAGTGGCAGCTCCAATCTGGAGAACGTCCTGCACTCCTGAAAATTATGATATTTAGCACCTAAGGTTGTTTGCAAAGTAGAAACTGGCACTCTCTGTATTTCTTGTTCCCCAGTCTGTGGTCTGGAAGTTTTTCTCTTGTCCAGACCCAATACCACACTTCCACAGCCTTTCTTTCTCTCCCTTTTGTCTCTCCACAGAAGGGGTCCCCTCCCCCATGCCTACACTGCCTGTTTTATCTCCCCCAATTCGCATACATACACCTCTGTCCCTCTAAGCTGTCTCCATCCACCTGTGGAGAGTTTTCTGTTACTCCACAGACTAATTTTGTGGGTGTTCCAAGTGTTCTGACCTCAATACTGTTGTTTTTGAGGGATGAGGGAAATCCCAGGCTCCCTACTTCTCTGTCATCTTAACTCTTCCTTCTCAAGTTTTTATTTAAATTCTAATTAGTTCACATATAGTATAATGTTGGTTTCAGGAGTATAAATTTTTAATTTTACTTAATTTAAATTTAAATAACCAGAAGTCTTAGCCACAGCATCTCTTCTTTGAAACTCTTAACTGCAAAACTGTAGGCACAATAATATTTCTAAGCCTCGGTGACAGTAACGGTCACTACACCATATGGAGGGTCATAGAATAGTGCTAATAAAGCCCTCAGCACTGTGTGGGGCATATAGTACCAAGCCTACATTAGACATTGTTACTACAACTTTTGCCAACTGCAGCATAAGTCTTCAGCAATGCTTACTGAGCAATGAAGCCCTTTTTTATTCTGAACATCGCTCACCTGTGGTAACAAAAGCTCTAAATAAGAAATGAGGGCTCTTCCAAAGACACATGAAGGTAACGCCATAAATGGAGTGTGTCTGCACATCAGACATTGAGCTTCATTAATGAGAGTCTGCTTCTGAGAAAAAGGTTCATCTTGATGTGCTGACAATCCCAGGTTTCTTAGCCTGAGACATACTCACTGAGCTTATTAATGTCAATGTGAAGCACCTCTTGGAGATGCTAGAGAGCTTTTACCCAAGACAGACAACAAGCCCCTTTTGCTTTCCACTCCCTAATCGAGTCCAGTCCAGCGAGTGGGGAAAGACATGCTTTTAAAAAGTTATCTATGTCCATCATTTCGTGGTGTTTTCTTGAGGAGCTGCTAATTAGCACATCTCTACCTTGTTAGAGATAATAAGTAGAGACTGATCAGGGCTCCGCAGGGCAGGGAGAGTTGTAGAAATCATCTGTCCTTACCTCAGGGATGTCACACCGGAGTGTCACAAAGCAGAGATGGAAGTTTGGCTGTTTAAATTACAATGCAGATAATGAATTTACCAAAGACTCTCAGTGCATTTTAAAGAAATGCATCATTTTAGAATAAACAACTGTGAAACTATTTCAAAACAATGCACAATTGTATTGCTTATTTGCCTTGCTGGAAAAAAAAAATCTTTGTGCCTTTGGTGCTTTGAAATAGTAAAATACTCATCCGGTGAATGTTGGCTGAAAATCTTAGGGATAATTTCAGGTTTCCTCCTCATGCCACTGTTGCTTTATGGTGCAACTAAAAGCAAGAAGCCAAGTTGTTTTTTCTTCTAATTGTCATTCTTAATTGTGAGTGACATGAATCACAGTGATTTCATGAAGCACTTCATAAAATGTGAAAAGGTCTTTAAGTCAGAATGTGTGTCCTAATAGAGAAAAATGTCAGACATAACCGAAATGGAGAGAGAAAATTCCCAAGAGCTCAATGTCATGGGAAACCCTCAAGCTCAGAGCATGACACATAGACTGTGGCCTAATAGCAGACACTTGGAAATAAGACAAGAGGAAATCCTAAGCTGGGGTGGCACTGGGAGAAGGGAGAGGAGAGCAAATGTGCCAGCAGGTGCCAGCAAATCAGTATGTGTGCTAACAAGGATGAGTGAGGAATTGAAGGTGGTATGCCTTAAGGGTCACCAAGGTAGCCAGGGGCCTACAGGGCCTCCGGTGGCTGAACGGGCCTGCCCTCAGAGGATTTCACCAGGGGATTCCTCTGTGTTAAACTTCTGGAAAGGGCTGAGATATTCCTGGGGTTTGACTCTCATCAGTTTATATAGCTAGTGGTTTAGGAATGATGCTGTAAATAGCCCCGAGGAAGGTACCTACCTACTAAGGCTGGCCCTGACAGCCAGGAGTCACAAACTGGGAGAGATGGGTAGATGCTTCTCCTCCATTGACAGTGGGAAAACATTACCCAGTGTTCTGAAAGATAAGGGAAACTTGGCGGGTGTGCTGAAAAGAACAATGCCCTGCTTCACAGCTGATGTAAACCGGAGGGAAGATGCTGATGACTGATTGTGACAAAAGCCAGGTTTGACCAGCCCTTTCTGCTCAGAGTCCTTTGTGACCACCTGTTGGCCTTCAGGGTAAAGTCTGACTTGCTTAAGAAGATTTTACACAATATTTCTTCACAAAGTCTTTGTGATGGACCTTGTCCGCCTCTCCATGCTTGCTTCTTTCCCCTGCCCTCCTAGTGGTCCAGCAAAGGCATTTCCTGCAGGAGCCATGGTCTCTGTGCTTGGGAGGTGCTGTTCCCTCTGCCTGCTGTATGTTTCTGCTCATTTTTTCTTTCCTGTTTGCTGGCCTAAAGTCTAAGGCTGGAAAAATTTTCCTGGCTGCCCTCTAGGTGAGGGTGGTTGACCTTCCTCTGTGCTCCAGGTGGCCCATCTCTCCCCTTCTTAAGGCTCATCTCACTGTGGAATCAGTGCCTGGTGCCCTATATGTGACCCCATTAGGTTGCCTGCTCTGTGAAGAAGGGATGGTGTCTGCCTGCTTCTCTGTTAAGGCCTTGGTGTCCCCACTCTGGCTCTGGTGCGAGGCAAGTAAAAGGTTTGTTTGGAAAAAATTGTATTAAAATATTTATAGTTTAAAAAAGTAGTTTGTAAATCTATGATTACTGTAAAAAAAACCCTAAACAACATTGAAGATAGATTCAAAAGTGGAAGTTCCTTTTAGTCCAGCTCCACCATGAAGCATCCCCATAGGTGTCCACTGTTGCCCATTTGCTATGTTAGCCTTCCAGTTTTGTACACATGCTTATATTCATGCATATGTAATTTTAGGGCAAAAGGAAAAAAACAAGCCATATAATATATGTATGATACACACACACACACACACACACACCATTTATGTGTATGTGTGCATGTGTGTGCACACACATGTGTAGTAAACATTCTAAGTTGTAAGAACAGAAACAGACTTGGGTGATTTTAAACAGAAAAGGAATTTAATGTCTACTAGCTCCGGAAGTGGCAGCAGGCTGAGGAAGCAGGCTTGAGAAATAGGAAGAGCGGGAGGCTGGATGATCAACCCACAGCCAGAGTCCACAGGGCAGTCTGGTGTGGACACTGCAGCTGTCCCCTGAGCCAGCACTCCTCAGCCAGGCCCCACCGCCTCTGTTGGGTGCTGCTCACTGTTGCTGGAGCTGCCCCTGACCAGCAAATGCTGCCGCTGCTGCCACCACCCCTGCCTGCTCTTTGATTCATTCATTCTCTGTGCAAAGGCTCTGTCAGAGGACTGGCCCTGTTGTTAGGAGCCCGGAAGTCAGCTGCAAAGGCACTGCACCTGCGGGTGTCTGCAGACTTTGACTCCCAGGGAGGTGGCCTCTGCCCCCCGCTAAGTCTGCTCCTCTCATGATTTTTCTTCTAGTATTTTTTGTTTTCTTTTATGCTTAAGTTTTTGATCCATCTGGCATTTATTTTGGCCCATGGAGTGACATGGGGATCCATAATTACTTCTTGTCTGGATGGCAACTCAGTTTTCCATATGCCATTTAAAAAATAATACGTCTCCATCCCTGCTTAGCACATGATATTTCGAAATGCCACCCTTTAAATGGATTAAATCTCATATGTGTTTGGATATATGTATTTATGGATTTTCTGTTCTGTTCCACTGATCTATTTGTGTACTAGTACCAAATTGCATATTTACAGCTTTTGTCAAAATAACTGATACATATTTTTTGAAACTTTGCATTTTGAAGTAGCTTCAAACTTGAGTTGCAGGACTAGGACAAAGAACTATCTTCCCTTCACCTGGATTCACGTTTGCTTTGTCTCTCTATCACATATGTTATTATTTTATAATTTTTATTCAGAACCATTTAAGAGTAGGTTGCACCTGGATGGCTTGGTTGGCTGAGTGTCCAACTCTTGATTTTGGCTCAGGTCATGCCAGGGTTGTGGGATCTAGCTCCGTGTCAGGCTCTGTGCTGAGTGTGGAGGCTACTTGAGATTCTCTCTCTCCCTCTCTCTCTCCCTCTGCCCCTCTCCCCTGCTCTCTCTCTTTCTCTCAAAAAAAAAAAAAAAAAAGAAAGTAGATTACAAACATGATACCTCTTTACTCCTAAATACTTCAGTAACTATTTTCTAAGAGCAGAGACATTCATGGGGTGCCTGGGTGCTCAATTGGTTGAGCATTGGACTCTTGGTTTCAGCTCAGGTCATGATCTCACAGTTTGTGAGTTTGAGCCCCACATTGGGCTCTGGGCTGACTGTGCAGCCTCCTTGGGATTCTCTCTCTCTCTCCCTCTCTGTCCCTTCCCCAATTGTTCTGTCTCTGTCACTCTCAAAATAAATAAACTTAAAAAAAAAAAAAGAACAAGGACATTCACTTATATAACCATGAGACAATGATAAACATCAGGATATTTAAAGTCATTGCAGTGCTATTATCTGATCTATGGATTTATTTAAATTCTGTCAATTGTCTCAATAATAATGTCCTTTAAAGTAATTTTCATAGTATTTTTTTCTTGTCCAGATGCAAACCAGGATCATTTCTTTTATCTAGTTTCCATATCTTTTTTGTCTTCTTTAATCTGTATCAGATCTTCAGATTTGTTATTCATGATTTTGACATTTTTTTAAGAAAATTACCCATTAATTTTTGTAGACTATTATTTGGTCATGTACAAAATTTTAAAAAGTTACATAATATAGTATTTGTATCAATCACTGGCAGAAACAAAGGCACTTCAGGAAGTCAAAGAGACTTTAGTAAAGGGATAATTTTCAGAGGTGTGGGCAAGATTAAGGGACACAGGGACATTGAGAAGATATTCCCAGTCCTGGGCCTGAAGGAGCAAGGAGAGGGGGCATTTTGAGAGAGCTGGTGAGAGCCAGAACTTGGAGAAGAAATTGTATCCTTTGCTCAGAAATACCCTCTCAGAGCAGGGAGATTGCAGGAGCCTCCTCCCTCCTTCTACCCTTTGATCTCTGCAGTGCCTTCCACTGACTGAGTTCAAGCAGAACCAGGGGCAAGGGAACACCAAGACCAGCCTCCTGGGGCTCAGGGTGGAGCTGAGAAGGGTGAAGAGTGGATGGGTAGGGATAGTCCTATAATGAGAAATAGCCATGCCTTTCCACACCCTTCCAGTCCTTTTCCTTAGAGACAACCACCTGCAGCCATTCTACTTTTTCTCTTTAAACAATTAAAAAAATTATCAATTGACTACCTTTCTACCTTTGCCCCTTCTTTCTCTGCCATCATAGTTATGTATTTTTGTTTTTAAGTCAATAGTCAGCGCTTATGAGTGTGCAAAAATTGTTCACTGCTATGCCAAGAGGTTTGTGATGCTTGAGTATCTTTTTCTTTTATTGTTTTTAAGTTTATTTATTTATTTATTTTGAGAGAGAGAAAGGGAGAGGGAGAGACAGAATGAGCAGGGGAGGGGCATAAAGAGGGAGAGAGAGAATCCCAAGCAGGTACCACCCTGTCAGTGCACAGCCTGATGCAGGTAAACCCTGAGATCATGACTTGAGCCGAAATCAAGAGTCAGATGCTTAACTGACTGAACCACCCAGGTGCCCCAAGCCTCTTTTAGTTTTAAATTCCTAATTTTGTTCTGTAGTAATAAGCATATTGCTTTTTCATTTGCCTAGCTTTCTGCAAGCTTCTTATTAAGTTTACCCAGACACTCTACATCTATGTACCATGCCTTTCATTAAAATTTTTCATATGCTTAAACATCTCTGTTTTCTTTATTTTATGCCCTCAGTCTGCCTGTTTCTTTTTTTATTATTATATGAAATTTATTGTCAAATTAGTTTCCATACAACACCCAGTGCTCATCCCAAAAGGTGCCCTCTTCAATGCCCATCACCTATCCTCCCCTCCCTCCCACCCCCCATCAACCCTCAGTTTGTTCTCAGTTTTTAAGAGTCTCTTATGCTTTGGCTCTCTCTCCCACTCTAACCTCTTTTTTTTCTTTTTTTCCTTCCCCTTCCCCATGGGTTTCTGTTAAGTTTCTCAGGATCCACATAAGAGTGAAAACATATGGTATCTGTCTTTCTCTGTATGCCTTATTTCACTTAGCATAACACTCTCCAGTTCCATCCATGTTGCTACAAAGGGCCATATTTCATTCTTTCTCATTGCCACGTAGTACTCTATTGTGTATATAAACCACAATTTCTTTATCCATTCATCAGTTGATGGACATTTAGGCTTTTTCCACAATTTGGTTATTGTTGAGAGTGCTGCTATAAACATTGGGGTACAAGTGCCCCTATGCATCAGTACTCCTGTATCCCTTGGGTAAATTCCTAGCAGTGCTACTTCTGGGTCATAGGGTAGGTCTATTTTTAATTTTTTGAGGAACCTCCACACTGTTTTCCAGAGTTCAGTCTGCCTGTTTCAATACAGAACCTTTGGGGCCTAGACCAGCTATCTGCCATCATCTGGAACTTTCTCTTTGCTGTTGTGGTAGTTAGAATTATAAAGATGGTCCCCAAGATTCCCATCCACTGGTTATTCAGGCAAACATGACTTAAGGTACTACTATGGGGGACTTTGTAGGTGTTATTAAGGTCACTAATTGGCTGACCTTAACATAGGGAGATTATCTTGGTGGGCCCGGTGTAGCCATATGAGCCTTTAAAAGCAGAAGAAGGAGGCAGAAAAAGAGATGTGGCAGTAAAGATGAGGGCATGAGGAGGTCAGAAAGATTTGAAATGTGACAGGGATTTGACCTGTCATTGCAGGCCCTCAAGATGAGGGAAGGAAGCCATGAGCCAAGGAATGGTCTGGAGGGTGGTTTAGAAACTGAGATTGAACCAAAGGAATCAGGGGCTTCAGTCCTGCAACCAAATGGAACTGAACTCTGCCAATAGCCTCAGTAAGCTTGGAAGCAGAGTCATCTCCAGGGCTTCCAGAAAGAAATGCATCCTGTGACATTTTGATTTTGGCCTGTGAGACTCTAAGCAGAGAACCAGCTAAGGCACACTGTGCTTGGACTTCTGCAGAAACTGTGCCATAATAAACTTGTGTTGTGCTGAGTCACTAAACTTGTGGTGATTTGTTACGTCAGCAAGAAGAAACTAGTACAGCTGTCATCATGGACTTCCTCTCATCTTTCTTGTGTTAGAGTCCCTACTTTCTAGATCTTTTGTCTTCTTCCTGGAATATGTTCTCTAGCATAGTGATCTCAGGAGACTTTTATGCTCTTAAAACTTTTTGGGGACCCCAAAGAACATTTGTTGATGTGGTTGTACCTATCAATATTTACCATTTTAGAAACTAAAGCTGGAAGATCTTTAAAATATTCAATAGTTCATTTCAAAGTATTAATGATAAAGCACATAGCATACTAACATAAAATTCTTTATCAAAAGTATAGTTTTTTTTTAAAGAACAAAACCATTACTGAGAAGAGAGGCATTGTTTTACATGTTTTGCAAATTTCTTTAATGTCTGGCTTAGTAGAAGACAGCCAGATGCTCATACCTGTTGCAATGCATTGTTCTAGTTGAAGTGTATGAAGAAAATTTGGTCTCAACACAGATATAGTTAGAAAAGCAAAGACCTCAATGATCCCTAGAAGGACCTCAGAGTCCCCTGAAGTCCCTCAGCCCCACTTTGAAAACTGCTGTTGTGGTAGTTTGTTAATCAAAGTATGGTCCAGGCACCAGCAGCACCAATATCATCAGGATCCATTAGGAATGTGGACCCTCAGACCATCAGAATGTACAATTTAATAAGATCCTCGGGTGGTTCTTATGCTCAGGAAAAGTTTGAGAAACACCATTTGAGGTAAATCCTCAGTGCTTCCTCTGGTGTAACTCTTCACTCTCACATACCATCACACTTGTAGCTCTTCTCATGTCTGATGTGAGGAGGGTTTCCCCACCAAGCAATTCTCTAACACTGGCTGGGTGTCCTATAGTTCTGACACTATCTACCAGGAAATAGCATCAAATCACACAGGTTGGGGCTCAGTCCTACAAGACTGCCCCCCACTTCAGATGCTAATTGCAAGCCCAGGTGGTCACTTGTGCTTCTGATTGATCAGCTATAAATCTGAGGTTCCCATGAACCCTCCTCTGGTCTGATAAATTTGCTAGAGTGGCTCACAGAACTCAGGGAAATGATTATGTCTGCCAGTTTATTAAAGGATATAATAAAGTATACAGATGAAAGGCCAGATGAAGAGGATGAGGTCTGGGAGGGTCTTGAGTGCAGGAGCTCTATCCTTGTGGAATTGGGGTGTGTCACCCTCCCATATGTCTATATGTTCACTCACCTGGAAGCTCTCAGAACCCCTACTATTGAGATTTTATGGAGGCTTCCTCAGGCCTGATCAATTATTAACTCCATTCTCAGTCCCTCTCTCCTCTCTGGAGGATGAGGGTGGGCCTGAAAATTTCAAGCTTCTAATCATGGCTTGGTCTTTCTGGTGACCAACCCACACCCAGGAGCCCACCAAGAATCACCTTATTAGAACTAGAATTAGAATTAGATCCTAGAACTAGATCCTAGAATTAGATCCTAGAACTAGAATTAGAACTAGAATCAGGAACAGTATGTTCCCTGAGTCCTTGCATGCCCTAAAATATCTTTATTTTAGCCTCATGTTGACTTGATAGTTTGGCTGAGTATAGGCTATATGCTAGGTTGGAAATCAGTTTAATTTTCAACTTCTGTTTTCCCAGAGAATAAATCAATGGCGTCTGGTGGGAGAGTAGGGGACATTATTTATTTTAGCAGCCTTGGAGAAGGTACCCATGGGATACTAACCTCTCTGTAAATAGACTTTCAATCACATGTTTTCAGCCTCTTGCCTGATTTCTACTTTTCTCAGAGCATTGTTCCTCTGTTCTTGAAGCTTTATCAGGATCTATAGGGACAATCCCTTCTCATTTTTAATTCCCTCTACTCGATAAAGGAAACCAGTTTATAGTTTTCTTTGTTCCTACCATTCTCTTTGGATTTTCAATTTTGATTAGTATTTCACTGTCCTTTGGTGGTGTTTCTATAGCTGTGTTTGCACAGGAGTCTCCCAAATAATTTAATTACCAGAACACTACAAAATGTTCTGCTATCTGCAGGGTCTAAAAGAGTTTTCCTGGCCCATCTTTTGTTGCTATTTTTTATATGAACTTTATAGTCAGCATGTGTAGGCCCAAAACCCATTGTTTTGTTTTTGTTTTTTTAACTAAGATCATATAAATTTATAGTTTAATTTGGGAAGAACTGACATCTTTAAATTATTGAGTCTTTTGAGAACAGAATATGCTTTTCCATTTATTCAATTATTCTTTTATATCCCTCAGTAGAATTTAAAAGTTTCCTGCTTATAGATTTTACTCATGTGTTGTATTTTCTCTCTTTGGTTGCTATTTATTTTATTATTAAAAATTTTTTATGTTTATTTTTGAGAGAGAGTGAGACAGAGAGTGAGCAGGGGAGGGGCAGGAAGAGAGGGAGACACATAATCTGAAGCAGTCTTCAGGCTCTGAGCTGTCAGCACAGAGCCTGACATGGGGCCTGAACCCGTGAACTGCGAGATCATGACCTGAGCTAAAGTCGGATGCTTAACTGACTGAGCCACCCAGGTGCCCCTCTGGTTGCTAGTTATAAATGAGATACTTTCTTCTGTATACTTTGTAACAGGTGTTTCGCTTGCCCTTGTATCAAATGAGGTCTTTTTGATCTTGATGTGTACAAATCTCCTTCATATTTTAAAAAGGTTTTAACTAGACTTCTGTTTAGTTTTAAAAGCAATACATAACAGCATAAAAATGATTAAAGTATAAAAGGGTATACAATGTAAAGTTAATTTCCCTCTCATCTCTGTCCCCTAGTTTACCCCCAGTTGATTATTGTGGATTATTTATTGTATAATCCTTCCAGAACTTAAAAAAATATATACATGGGTATATGTGTATGCAAAAAGATGTTGAAATGGTACTCTTTCTCCCTTTGAGTGAGGCCCAAAGGCCTGAAACAACATTGTAGATGCCTTATACTTGCACTGGTTTTACAGCCTTTGTAGGTTGTACTAAGAGATTGTTAAGAGCGCATTGGCTGCATTAGCAACCCTCCCCCTGGCCAATAGGAGTAGAAGGTGTTGGGGCTGAGAGAATTTTTTTGGAGAGTATTGTCAGTATGCTTGACCAAGTGAGTGGGGCTTCAAGGCCATCTGTGTCAAGGCCATCTCCCAGAGAGCTGGACTCTTGTTTCCTGGCATTTGTTAGAAATAAAGATAGTATCTATTTCTACCTGGAGATGGTGATAAGGCTGTTTTGAAACTGCCTACCAGGGAGTTGAGTGAAGAGGGGTAGCTGCCCTGGAGTTGAGATTTCATTTTCAGTAGCTGTGGGGCAAAGGTTCATGTTTTGGGAGTACCAGATTTGGATTTTGTTGGGTTTGGGGAGCAGCCTGGAGTTGTCTTGGGTCCCACCCAAGAGGATTTCCTGGTGGAGCCATGTGATCCCTACATAATGAGTCTGTGGGCCCAAGGGAGTGTTTGGCCATAGCCAGATAAGAGGCAGCTCCTGTTGTAAGAGCTCCATACCCATGGGTCCCCAGTGGGAGAAGCTCCAAAGAAGGGAAAAAAAGAAAAGTCAAAACTGAGAACAACTTTATGTAAAGCAAGCATCTGGAAGATCTGCGTCTGTCACACTCTAAGAAGCCATTTTCATAACCTCTGCACCAGCCACAGAAACCCCCCTCTCTCTCCAGACCCTCTTCCCCCACATCTCAAGGTGGGGTAAGGGCATGGTCAGAAACCATAGCCAGCAAGTGGTTTGGAGAGGTTAGTGGGGAAGAGGGAAACAACCAAATCCACCCCTGCCCCCAGCCCCAACAGCACCCACCTGCAGAAAACAGGCCCAGACTGACAGAAAAACAGAAATAGTACACTGGACAAGACTGGAGTTTTAGTTGTTACACTGAATGGTTAAATTACTAAAATGAGGTTTTACTTATAAGTGAATGTGACTAAGGGCTTTCAAAATTATCTAGGAGTAGCTAGAAAACTATGGGACCTGCAAGCAATGCCATCCTAGAACAGAGCCAGAACAAATCCACAGTGTGAGTTTAAACAGAAGTGGTGGGAAAGAATGAACTTACTTTCTTCATGCACCCTGTTCCAACCGAATCTGGCTCCATCCCCAAAACAACACCCCCATATCGTGCCCAGACTTTTGTACCTTGCTTTTTACCTGGTGTTTTCTTACCAGCACACACGTGCACCTATTTTTTAAAAATCCTTATTTATTTTGTGAGGGAGAATAAATGTGAGCAGGGGAGGAGCAGAGAGAGAGAGAGAGAGAGAGAGAGAGAGAGAGAGAGAGAGAATCCCAAGCAGGCTCTGTGCTATCAACACAGAGCCTGACAAGGGGGCTGATCCCACAAATGGTGAAATCATGACCTGAGCTGAAACTAAGAGCTCAACTGACTGGACCACCCAGGTGTACCCACATGCACCTATTTTTAAGTCTGTTATGCAGTATTCCACTGTATGTACAAACCATATTTATTTAGCCCTTCCTCTTTTGGTAAATAATTTGGATTTTTCCAATCCTTGCTTTCAAACAATGTTGCAGTGAATATCTATGTTCAGTTTTTTTTACTTACATGTGGGAAGATAGAATACATTTCTAGAAGTAAGATTGCTAAATTAACCAGTACGTAAAGTTTAAATTTATGATCCTCCAAAGAAATTGCACCAATTTGTATTGCTACCAACAGTTTCCTCATAACCATGCAGATACAGTGTGTCATCCGATGTTTTTATCTTTGCCACTATGAAAGGTTAAAAAAATAGTACCTTGGTAATTCATAAATAATAAAGAAGATTGAGCATCTTTTCTTATGTTTGTAAGTCATTTGTATTTATTTTTCTATAAATTGCATGTATATGTCTTTGTAGATTGATTTTTAAAAATTGTGTTGTTAGCTATGTTTTTGACTCAGCCAGTGAGTGAGTGGGTAAGGAACAAGAGGGTGAGCTGAACCCCGTATGGGGGCATTGGAATGTGGCCAGGATCTTTAATCTGCTTTTTTCCCTTCCTTCTGTCATTGTGTTTGTGTCTAGACATCGGGGTTTGAAATTCAGCAAAAACCAGATTACCCTGGTTTTGTCTCCCCCTCCTACCCTGGCACCAAGCCCTCTGGGTACACATTAGCCAGAACCATGCAGGTGAGTGATGTTGTGCTACTAACAGAGGGAAAGGCACTGTGCAGGACCTTCTCCACACTTCCCTGTGTCCTGGGAAGCCAGCCTGCAGGCCCTACATCACTGGGCTGCTTGCCCTCCAGCTGCTGGTTGGGTTCAGTCAGTGAGGAGCCCCACAGGAGATTGGAAGGAGACGGAAGCCAGTGTACATTTCCTTTCTCCCTGTGGGATTGCCACAGTCTGCTTTGTACCTTGACCCAAGGTCTCAGTTCATTGCAACCACCTCGCAACTTAGCCACCCCATCTTTAGTTCCTTTATTCACACCTTCCCTCATCCCTTCCCGCCTAGGGGTGAGATGGAGGCTATTTCTGATTTGGGGATACCACAGTATTCCTTGTGAGTTCCCTACTTCTTGCCTACACCTTTGTAAATAGTCTCTTTAGTAAACTGCCCACAAATTGTCCAAAGTTGCACATGTTGTTTCTGTTTAGGGACTGTGACTGATGCAGGCACCTTGTGTTTAGCTGCATCCAGTGGGTCCTATATCAGAAGGAAAGTGATTGAGCAGCACCCACAGCTGGTGTTAGAGTCTTCAGCCATGCCCAGGAGGGGCCACAGAGTAGTACCAGAGGCCAGTCAGCTCCATGCTGTCCCATAGAGCAGCCAGGACCAGGTGGAGAAAGGCTATGGCACCCAGGCAGTGAGTGCTTTAGACCCTGGTGACCACAGAGCTGAGAAGGTTGTATTGAATGGATGGAGCTCTGGACCAGCAGAAGGGGTTCTGTGTCTGAGGAAGAGGTGACAGCCACAGTGCAGCACTGTGACCCTTCCTGGGGCTTGGGAAAATCTGGCTTTGGTGAGGATCCCAAGGGTAAGAGAGGTGAGGATTCAAGGAGAGCTGGGGGGTGAGAGGGAGAGGATGGGTTGGTGGTGGGGGGTGGGGTGGGGGAAGCTGACCAGAATGTCTCAGCTGTAGGGGGACTGGGCAAAGTTGGAGTCAAGTTCAAGGTATCCCTAAGAGACCGCTAGTGGGGCTGGTAGTGGGGCCCTGACTGGGTGAGATCCGAGAAGATGCTGGAGCTAGGGAGGAGGTTAGAATGGTAGCCAGCGGTGCAGCTTTCAGTCCCTGGCTCACATTCTGTGGTCTGGTGGGGGTCCAGACTATGAAGGAATCTCCTCCTTGCTGTTCCTGCAAGGCTTCAGGGAATCCCGCATGCCCTCCACAGCCCTTCCTTCCCATCTGCAGCCCCAGTCAGTGTTTTGGCCCTTGTGCAAAGCAGCTCTGCTGGTCAGTGCTGCTTGTTACAGTTTTCCCAGGTGACTACGGTACTCACTGTAATGTCACAGTCCAAGAGTGACCCACTTTTTTTTTCCAGAAAACAGCTTAGGGCAGGCTTTCACAGAAGGTGGCAGTGATTACAATACAGAAAGGAAAATCCAAAGTACCTTGCAGAGTTTCTCCCTGGAGGTTTCTTTCCTCCCCCACCTCTGTCTCTAGCTCCTTGGCTGGGCCATCATTTTATTTTTCATTCATTCGTTCATTCATTCATTCATTCATTCATTCATTCATTCATTTTATTGTGATAAAATACACATAACATTAAATTTACCACTTTGACCATTTTAAGTGTACAATTTAGTGGCATTAGTTGTATTCATAATTGTGCAACCATCATCACTCTCTATTTCCAGAACCTTTCCATCATCTTGAATAGAATTCTATACCCATTAAACAATAATTTCCCACACCTCCCTTCCCACAGCCCCCTGGTGATATGTATTCCACTTCCATGAATGGGTTATCATTTTGCAGGATCAAGCTTAAGAGTTCTCCAGATGCTGGGTCTGGGCCTCTACCTCTTCCAGGTCTGGACAGAGGAAAGTAGCTTGTTTTTCCTTTCTTCAAGTTTAACAGAAAAAACCCAAAACAAAACAAAAAAGTGATGCAGCTTAGCATATAAAGCATAATCTGTAATCTCTGAGTTACTATGTATGACAAATATGTGATTTAAGCAGAAAAAAAACAAGACACAGTTTAGTCATTTTGTGCATTAACAGGAGTTACTGTTCTAGAGTGGAACAGTTTAACGTTGTACCAGTGGCCTCAACTTGTGCTTTAAGAGGTGACCATCTGTCTGCTTGTTATAATGTCTGATCTCTCGTAATTCTCCAAATTTTTGCTTTCTGTTTGCTGTGGACTGGTAATCCAGACAGGTAAGCTTGTTACTGTGTGGTATAAAATAAGGTTGATAAATTCTGAGTGAGAGCTTGAAGACTAATCCTGTAGGTAGAATGCGTTAATGTTAACACCATTGTTTTGGTTGTTTGGAGGCCTTTATGATGATGTTTTCTCAGACTTGGCTTTCAGCTATATTCCAAGTAAGTGAGGTGACCAAATAACCTAGTTCTAGGTTGGGGGTTTGTGATGTATATTCTTGAAGGAACATGGCTGTGGTGGAATGGGGGAAGGGGATGTGGAGAGCAAAGAAAAGCCCTTGATGTAGCTTCTGGTCTCCTTAACTGTGTGTATTGGGTCCAGGATGTGATCACTTGTTATGTCCAAAGGGCAATGTGGCCATCAGACTTAGAAGAGGTGCTGTGGGCAGATGACCACCCTGATAGACTGGACCCCAGGCAGAGTTCTGTGGAGGTCCTGGGCTCTTTGTTTTGGTGCCCTCCTTGATATTTAGACCACACATCTCTGGGTTTTTTTTCCATGCTCCATTCTTTGTCCTGGATCTTGATTTCTTACCTGAATCTACTATTTCTGAAATTTTTTTTCTTTCTTTCTTTCTTTCTTTCTTTCTTTCTTTCTTTCTTTCTTTCTTTCTTTTCAACGTTTATTTATTTTTGGGACAGAGAGAGACAGAGCATGAACGGGGGAGGGGCAGAGAGAGAGAGGGAGACACAGAATCGGAAACAGGCTCCAGGCTCCGAGCCATCAGCCCAGAGCCCGACGCGGGGCTCGAACTCACGGACCGCGAGATCGTGACCTGGCTGAAGTCGGACGCTTAACCGACTGCGCCACCCAGGCGCCCCTCTTTCTTTCTTTCAATATCATCTTGCTTCATTCTGACTCCAGCCTTCATAGTAATATCATAAACCATCACTATTTTTGGCTCTGATGTCTTGGCACTTGCTTGGACCTGATAGGCCCAAGAGTTTCCTGAGCTTGAATAAAATCACATGGGACAGCCAACTGGTATATAGGGAGAGATGTATATTTTGCAGGTCATAAAGATCTAGCCAGAAGATTCTAAGAAATGTAGGGTTTAATGAAAAAATGGCTGGTGCTGTGCTAGCAAGCACCCATTTGTGGTCCCCAAACCAGACTCACAGTAAGTGGGTAATGGAATTCTGATACCATCTTTCCTCATTCTTAGAGAAGAAAACACAAGCCTCTGGGAGGAAAGATTCATGTCCCGAGACAGGTGAAAGAGGGGATCTTCCTTGAGGAGCTCCTTATCTCTTCTCTATCCCTGTTGGTATTGCCAACTGACCTTCTAAAACCTTTTAGGAATGGGTGAGGTTGGAGGAGAGGGGCAGCAATACAGAGATTCTGAAAGGACTTTTCAATTAGAATTGCATTGTCTGCAAGAAGACAAGTTGTTTCCCCAGTGTTTGCTAGGTAGTTTCCTTTTTAGCCATTTACTCTTGCATGAGCAAGTGCTGACCCAGTGGGCCAGTTCGAAGTCTACCTGGGGAGTCCTGCAGGCAGATCTGTTAGCCTCACAAGGTGATGACTTAGCTCAGAGCCATACCACTGTCTTCAAGGCCCTGATATTGTCTACTGCCTAGATAATTTCAAACATGGTCTAGACCAGCACTGTCTAGTAGAACTTTCTACAATGATGAAAAATTTCTGTCTGCCACCAAAAGAGTTTTCCCTAATATACTCTAGTCTGGGTTGGGGACCACAGATGGATGCTTGCTGGTGTAGCATCACCCATTTCCCAGTAAACCCCATGTTTCTTAGAATCTCCTGGTTAGATCTAGACAACCCAACCATCCTCTGTCCAGCTGGCTGTGAGGCCAGCGGGTTTTTCTGGTTCCAGCCAGATGCTGTGATTGCCTCCAGCATGCTTGGGTCACCTCTGTCCACAGCCCACATGCTGAGCCATTTGCTCTGCCTACTTTATATCCCACTTCTTGCCCAGTGCCTTATCTTCCTCACTTTCCAACCATGTTCCATCTTTAGTTGTGCTCGCTAAGAGGGACTTTGGAAAAATCATACTTCATAATATGTAAAACAGAAGCATCCAACAGAAGAGACTTGAAGGATGTAGCCCCTTGCTCTGAGGTACACTAGGTGATTTACCAGATTCTTCCAGCCCTGATCTTGCTCTCTATTAAGCTGAAATGGCAATTAGGATAACAACAATAACATGAATGATAACAAGCATTCCTGCTGTCCTGCTAGAAAAACACAAAGAAATAAAACATGTAAAATGACTTTGAATAGTTAGAAATGCTCTAACAGTAAAGGTGTCAAATAGCTATCAAATCCTTGCTTTTCTGTCAGGCACTCCACCAGTAAATACTGCTCATTTTATCCACCCCTTATGCATTTTATTTCTCTTCCTTATTTTTTTCTGGGCCAAGTGTAGCTGATCAAAAAGTGCCTTGGACTGGACAAGCTTCCCTCTGATGGTCACCATCGAAGTGCTTTCTTGTTGTCTTCTTTCATCTGGGTCACATTCAGAAATAGCTTTCTAGCTGGTTTAAAGAAACAACTTTCAAATTACTTCATAGAAAAAAAAATCATAAAAAAAAACCAAGGCTCTGACAACTCACAAGGCTTTGTGTATCTGGCTGGCCATTTCCTTAAATGACATAAGATGACAGGCAAGGCTTTAGTGAACACATCCACCAAAGTTGGACAAGTGTCAAAGGACCCAGGACATTGAGGATGATTTAAAAAATCACTCAGGGCTCCAGTAAACACATTTTGAGGAGAGAATCTTACAGAGATTTTTATACAAAATATTATCAGAAATATACTTTAAAAAATAACCAGAACATTTTCTTTCTTCATATTTTACAGCACATAGAAAGAATTATTTTAGGTGAGCAGACAGACACTGAAGGTACAGCACATAAAGAAAATTCTCCATAACTCATTTATCTTGCTGAACGTAGAAGGGTTGAATGACAGTTACAAATGACAGCCCTCCTAGGTATTCAATTTTCTGAGGTCTTTAAGTGAGAAAATGTATTTCTGGGAATATTTATATGATGATAACAAAGTGGTGTTCAACTTTAGGTGATAAAAAATGGAGTTAATTAAAATATTTAAAAAATTTAAACCAGATTTGAAAGTTTTGTTTAAATATTTTCTGTTCATTGTTGGCATTAAAGAGAATGGCAGAGGGGGTGAAAGGGAAGAAGGCCATCTAGATGCTTAGGTCAGGGCCCCAGAGGCGTTGGGCCATCCTGTCCATGGCTAGGTCTTTGTGTGCTGGAAATTCAGAGACAGTCTCATGAAAACCAAATCCACAGAAGACTTATGCATATGGGTACTCCTTACCTCTGTAGGAAGAAGGACCTTGGAGGTCACCCCTGCATAAGGCTGTGGGCAAGGATGAGAAGGTGCTTTTTTGCCCACTGTTACTGTCCTTGGTCTACCCCTTCTTGACCCACCCATGGCTTCCTTTGGCTGAGGTCCCTAGCTGGGCCATTTGAAGGACTTGTCTCTTCTACTTCATCTTAAACTTCAGTAGCTAACTAGCATTGCCTAGGTTTTCCATCAGAAAACCAGATAAACTAGATAAACATGCTGCCTAGGGGAAGATGTTTCCACATAGGGAGAGAAAGAAGCAACCCCTATTATGTTCAGGTCTGTGTCATTGATTTGGTGTTCCCTACGGAGATTGAGGTCAAGGCTATTGACAAGTCATCTAAACTTGCTCATGGAAGGACTTCATCAGGTTTTCCCTCTCTACCAGCCAAAATGCCAATAAGGTGTGGGAGCTTTCTGGTTACTTGAAGGCATCCAGTAATTCCTGGATGGGCTTCATGATAATTACAATGTTTTGTTCTTTACTTTCCACTCAGTCTTCTAACCAAGATCCTCAAAAAAGAAGGGCAGGTGAGGTAGTATCCTGCAGTTGCAGAATTCTAGTGACTCAGACAGCTGAAAACTATAGATCCTCATGAATTCTAGTTTCTCTGACCCTACTTAGGCTTGCATGGTCAAGGCCAATGCCCACAGAATAACACTGAGGGTCATCAGGGAGATCTGAGGTCTGATAGTCTCTGTCCTGTTGATTCTTTTCTTGGGAACTTATCCTGGTAGAGGTAGAGGTCAACCATCTGGTTTGGGGATGGGAGTTACTCACTGTCAAGCTTGCTTCCATCTTCCCAAGAGTCTACCTTGCAGGAGCCTGAACCATGGCAACTGGCAGAGCAATGCTGGATCAGGAAGCCTGGCTCAGGCCAGCCATGCTGGCCACAACTTTTAGTTTCTTGGGCTCACTCTTTATTATTTGCATATATGGTGTGTATGTGGTTTCATATATAATATGATGTATTAAATATTATATATAGCATATGTATTATATATATATATTTGGGTGGTGAGTTCATGTGGGTGAATACAGGTAGGTACTGTATATGTTACAATCTTAGCTAAAATCAGGGATATGTAATCTTAAGCTTTTCATTCATTTACTTATTAGTTCAAACAAGTATTTATTAAATGCTTAAGAGTGCATAACACTGTACTTAAGAATTAAGCTGGGGTGTGAGGCACAGAAAGGTAAAAAAAAAAAAAAGACCCAAGTACCCTGTCTTCAAGAAGCTCAGAATTTATGGGGGAGACAGGCATCAGATTTAAACCTGACAAAAATTGTCAAGAGAGAGGTGTAAATCAGGTAACATGAGCTTTATGATGAGAAAATGACCGGTTATCTCTGTGGGTATTAGGGACCATACCCATGAGGAGATAACCTTTGAGATAGCCTTGAAAGATGAATACAATTCCACTTTAACAGTTTATAAAAATAATTAGCCTTGGCAGAGCAACAGTTTATAAAAATAATTAGTCTTGGCAGCCAAGCTCTTAACAATTTGTATGTGTATGGCAGTTCCTGCTGACTGAGCAGCCTCACACACTTTATCTTACTTAATTGGAACAATAACTTTGCAAGGTTAAGTAAGGGGATATTACTATTATTTTTTAAAGGTCAGATTGAGGCTTAGAGAGCTTTTATGACTTTCCTCAGGTGACCTATTATTTAGCCAGGGGAGGAAAAGATATTGTGCAGCCAGTATCTTCCATCTGCAAGTATTTGAGAGCCCTTTCCCTGCCCACCCCTGTCTCCCACCCCACACACCCTGTACCTTTCCAGAGGTGCATTCCAGGAGTTTGGCAATAGTTGGTCACTCATAGCCTTACCTACCAGCCTCAGGGACCATCGATGATTCTCCACGTGTTGTCCCTACCCCAGCAGCATCAACATCACCTAGGAGTTTGTTAGAAGTATAAAGTCTCAGACTTAGTTCCATACCTGCTGGATCAGAAATCCCAGCAGTCAGTGTTTCAACAAGCTTTCCAGGTGATTCTGATGCAGGTTCAAATGTGAGAACCACTGGCATAGGTGATCTAAATAACACAACTTTGAGGATACTCTTAAAATGGAATGAGTGCCCCCTTTGATAGCTCAGCTGGTAGAGTGGAGGACTGTAAAATGGAATGAAACATGAGAGCTGCCTCTTAAAAAACCCAATCAACCCTTACAGTATCAGATTAAGGCAAATTGTGTTTTCCTTTTCACTGTCTAGGGATTTTTATTGAGCAGGGTGATATGGCATAGGGCTGGAATAAATTTGGTATTAAAACTGCAGACACTTATTTCTCATTGAGAAAACCGAGATACACTCAAAGCCACAGGGAACATGGGGCTCAGTCCACAAAAGTCAAAGCCTCTCAGAGCTGAAATACGAGGTCATACATTACTTCAGAACACAGTGGGATGTGTTTCTGATAAGGGTTATCCACAAAAGAGGGCCCAACCCCAGTAACTTGTGAAGCTGCTCTTGAGAACATGCAGGTTCTAAAGAAATTCAGCTGGGAAGTGGGAGAAATCCTGGTGTCATGGCATTTCATTCTTTTGAATATTTTGTGAGAAAAAAACAGAGGGATGAGGGTATTCTGTTACCATGGCAACTTGGAGAGGCCCAGGCTGGCTGATGACACTGTGGAGCTGACAAAGCTTGGCATCCTGATTCTAGATGAGAAAAATGGGGCTGTGGAGGCCTGGAGATTGGGTCAAAATGAATATTCTTTTATGCCTATATAGTTCTGCCACACTGCCTGATTTAAAAAAAAATTCATTAAATTAAACAGCTCGCACAGTGACTGTGATTGATGAACCCCTAATCGCGTGTTCCCCTTACCTAGAAGGCACTCCACTTTGTCTGGTTTCTACCCTCCTTCACTGCAGAGCTCCCAACTCGCTCTCTCAGGGTGGCCTTCCTTATGGTACCAGCCCTCAGCGAACCACAGCCCTGAAAGTCTCCCTCATGCCTCTTGTCCTTTGTACCAGTGTTTGTTTTTACATGTAAACTATCCCCTTCAGTGGGGACAAAAAAAGTGCCTTCGGGGTCTAAATAGCAAAACTGTCTATAACTTTCTTTCTCTTTTTTCTTTTAAAATAAAAATAGCTGGGGCACCTGGGTGGCTCAGTCGGTTAAGGGTCATGATCTCGCGGTTTGTGGGTTCGAGCCCCGCATCTGGCCCTGTGCTGACAGCTCAGAGCCTGGAGCCTGCTTCAGATTCTGCATCTCCTTCTCTCTCTGTCCCTCCCTGCTCATACTCTCTCTTCGTCTCTCAAAAATAAATAAACATTAAAAAATTAAAAAAAATAGCTGACAGTTATTGAGTGCTTATTGTATACTACCCCATTGCTATTTAACATGTGGTCGAACGCCAACAGCATCAGCATCACATGCAAATTTGGTAAAAATGCAAATTTGAGGGCCCTCCCTGGACCTGCTCAATCAGAAATTCTGGAGCATGGGGTCTAAGAATCTCTTTTTATTTTTTATTTTTTTAATTTAAATTTAATTTTTTAAATGTTTATTTTTGAGAGAGAGAGAGACAGAGAGAGAGAGACAGAGACAGAGCATGAATGGGGGAGGAATAGAGAGAGGGAGACACAGAATCCAAAGCAGGCTCCAGGCTCGGAGCTGTCAGCACAGATCCCGATGTGGGGCTTGAACCCATGAACTGTGAGGTCATGACCTGAGCCAAAGTTGGACGCTTAACTGACTGAGCCACCCAGGCACCCCGGAAATCTCTTTCTAATAAGTGTTCCTTCCCGACTTTTGTGATTCTTATACACAGCAAGTTTGAGAATCACCTTACTAGATGCATCTGAGTGCTTTGTAATTTTTCTCACTTAATTTTCATAACAATCCTTAACCTAAGAACTAGTATTAGCTCCTGTACAGATAGGGACTGAGGCACAGAAAGAATGAGTAAATTGCTCAAGGTCCCTGAGGTGTATTATTTTCAAAGATGTTGACAACAATCATTCCTACTTTTCCAATATGACTTTGCCACTTCTAGCAAGAAGTGGGGTCTATTTCTCTTCTTGAATTGAACTCATCTGTAACTTGCTTTGACCAATGCAGTGCACTGAAAGCATATGGGGCACCTCCTGATGGTGGCTTTAGGATGCCTTGAAGTATTGTTTTTTTGTTTTTGTTTTTTAAAGCTTATTTATTTATTTTGAGAGAGAGAGAGTGTGAGCTGGGGAGGGGCAGAGAGGGAGGGAGAGAGAATCCCAAGCAGGCTCCGCACTGATAGTGCAGAGCCCCATGTGGGGCTTGAACCCACATGGGTTCGTTAATATGAACCCAGCCGAAACCAAAATGCTTAACCAGGTGGCACCCAGGCACCCCGCAGTATCTGTTTTTATTCTCCTAGTACCCTGACTCCCATGTAAAGAAAGAAGTCCAGGGTATCCTGCTGGAGAGGGAGGTCATAAAGTAACAGGGACCATGTGGAGAAAGAGGCCATGAGGAGAAGAACCACAGTGTGCCAGTGGACAGCCCTACCTAAGCCCAGTCCTGTGGGGAAGGCCATTTTGCAGGAGCTGTGGTAACACCACACGGAGCAGAGACTTGCTTGTTGAGTACTGCCTGAATTACTAGCCCACAAAGTGTGCACAGATAAATTGGTGTCATGTTAAGCTGCTGAGTGTTGGGATAGCTTGTTGTGCAGTGATAGATAATTGAAACAGTCATATAATTTGCCAGCCATAGATCCTGGAGTCCAACCTAGGCAGTTGAGCTTTGTTGTATATCTTAACCATTGTTCCTTGTGTCACTTAATTAAAAAAACTACACATGCTATTTTATTGCTATATAGGGCTTTAAACCCAAATTCCGATATAGAGAATCTGGTTAGTTTTGGTAAACCATGTAGCATATGTAGCACCCATTTTTTCCTACTAAGCTAGGTAATAATAATAATAACAATAATAGCTAACATGTATATAGTACTTATAATGTACCAGATAAATCCTGCTTTGAATATATTTTAATTTGCTAATTTTTTAACTTTTAAAATATATACTTAGATCATTGTTTTTTCAGCCTTTTAAAAATGCAAACATTTAAAGCTCTCTATTTTCTTCTAAGTACTATTTTAGCTGCATCCTAAAAATTTTGATATGTTATATTGTAATTATTTCATTTAGAATAATTTGTAATTTCTGTTGTGATTTCTTATTTGACCTCGTGCTTTTGTTTTTTTAGAAAACACGTTGCTTAATTTGTGATTTTTCGCATTATCTTTTTATTAATTCTTTCATTTTTTATTTTCCTATGGTTAGTGCGTATATTCTATATGCTTTTAAACATTTGAAGTTGATTGGGACTTATTTTATGCCTAGTATATTTTCAGTTTTGGCAAATGTTCTGTGTGTGTGTACTTGAATAAAAATGTTCATACTACCATTGATGGCTGACTTCCATAAACTTTTGATATTGTTGTTGTAGATAATTATTCCCTTAAGGAAATTTTCCTTTACAGACTCCTTCAAATAAAGAAAGATTATGTTGTCTTGCAAGGGTCTGGAGGTCCAAGGCTGGGATGGGGGAGCATAACCAATTTTGAAGGCTTCTATTTTATCTTCAAAGTTTTTTGACTTGTGCTCTTGACTCAGTAACATATCTGGGTTTACTCTGAGGTGGAGTTATTTTCCTAACACATGCATCTGGAAAACACCACCTCCTAGAACAGTGTCTGACACATAGAAGGCACACAGTATGTATTTGTTGAATGATTGAATGATTGAGTTGGTTGACCCTGTCTGCAGTCTCAGCCACAGAAGACTCTTCAAGGCTGCCATGGGCCTCACTGGTCATATGAGATGCTTCCCTAACATCTGCTTGGAAACCATTGTTACAAATATGCAAATTATTATATCTCTAATGCAAGTGGGGTCCCTAGAGTTGTGCAGTATCTAGCATGGTCAGTTGCACCTGTGGCCCCAGCTGGGGCCAAGTGGACCTATTTTCAGCCTCCTGGTTAATCTTTTCCCCATATGAGCCAAGAGGTGGGAAAGCCCATACCTGTTGGGGGTTTCTCCTTAACTTGTCTGGACTCTAAGCAGAGGACCTGAATTCTCGTGAGCAGTGTTGCAGCAGGCAGCATGCCTCCATGGGGTAAGCCTTAGCCAAGTGGTTGTGTATAACTGTGAGTGTTCCCTACAAGGAAGACTGAAAGCAGGACTGTGATGTATCTTCACAGATGCTGAGAGTTTTATTTCGAATGGAATAAAATCAATAGTCCCATATGTCTCACTAAATTGAATATATAATTATAAATATTTCTACAAAGAAAACTCTGTGCCCAAATGGTGATTTCTAGCAAATATTTTTTAAATGTTTTTATTTATTTTTGAGAGAGAGAGAGAGAGAGCATACAAGAGAGAGCGGGGGTTGGGTAGAGAGAGAGAGAGGGGGAGACACAGAATCAGAAGCAGGTTCCAGGCTCTGAGCTGTCAGCACAGAGCCCGACGTGGAGCTCGAACCCAGAGGCTGCAAGATCATGACCTGAGCCAAAGTCGGATGCTCAATCTACTGAGCCACCCAGGCGCCCCTATTTCTAGCAAATATTTAAGGGAGAAATAATGTCAATTGTATATAAACTCTCTCAGAAGTTAGAAGAGGAGAGAATATTTTCCAACCCATTTTATGAGGTCTGCATTACTCTGGTATCCAAACCAGACAGACAGACGTAACAGGAAAAAAAAATGTGGATTAATAACCCTCTGAGTAGAGCCACAAAAATTCTTGACAATTAGGAAATCAAATACAACAATAAAAAGATAATATTTCATGACCAAGTAGGGTTTAGTTCTGAGAATGCAAGTTTGATTGAACATTCAAAAAAGTCAGTCCAATAATCATGTTAACAGAATAAAAGAGAAAAATCGAATAGCCATTTCAGTAGATGCAGAAAAGGATTTGAAAAAATGCAACACTCATTTGTGATTAAAAACTCTCAATTTTTTTTTTAATTTTTTTTTTCAACGTTTTTTATTTACTTTGGGACAGAGAGAGACAGAGCATGAACGCGGGAGGGGCAGAGAGAGAGAGGGAGACACAGAATCGGAAACAGGCTCCAGGCTCCAAGCCATCAGCCCAGAGCCTGACGCGGGGCTCGAACTCATGGACCGCGAGATCGTGACCTGGCTGAAGTCGGACGCTTAACCGACTGTGCCACCCAGGCGCCCCAAAACTCTCAATTTTTAATACAATGGAAATACAAGGGAACTTCTTTAACCTTATAAAAGATATCTTAAAAAAACAATTGAATGAAAGTTCTTCATTCTTTGGTGACAGATCTAGGGTAATAATATCAGTACCTAACACCTATTGAATGTCAGCCCCCAATTCAGTTTCTGTATAGATGTCATCTTATTTGATCCTCTGAATAACCTTGTCATACTACCATTATCCCATTTTTAGGGTGAGAAAATGCACAGAGACATCAACTAACTTCCTTAAGCTCAGCTAATAAGGGGAGGAGCTAGGACAGACTGACTCCAGAACCCATGCACTTAACCATTGCATTGTACTTCCATCTTCCCATCTGAGGTTTGACTTTGTGGCATAAGCCAAAGGGCAAGAGTCTAAAGCAGACGTTGAACACTGACCATGTAGTAGAAATACTTGTAGAGTTTTCAAAAGCCACATAATGTCTTCAGGGCTGTTCCATTTGGTTGCATCAGCTGTACAGTTATACTTGTTGGACCTGCATTTTAGATCCCCAACCTCTGAGATTCTGATTCTGTGGCACAAGGGTTTGGTATGGGCATCTGCATTTTCAAAAATTCTGCAACTTGGGAAGAACCATCAGAGTAATTGTTTTCTGTGCTTGTTCCTGGATTGGGCACCATAACCTTCAGAAGCTTTGAGTATACCCTTTGCAAAGGAATTGCTGTCTTAAGTGCCTTATTAAGGTTCAATTTCTCAGGCATGCTCCCAAGGATACATTCTGTGTTCATTGTGTACCCAATGTTCATTCACTATTGCTCTCTTTTTTTTCCCAAATTTTTATTTAAATTCTAGTTGCTTAACATACAGTGCAATACACTTACTTTCTAAGAAAACACAGATTTTGTTCAAAATGGCAATGTGACCAGTGAACAAACATTGCCCAGTTGTCCTTGCAGCTAAGGGTGGTCATGTGACATGGTTCTGGCCATTGAGATGTAAATACAAGTCTGCTAGGAATATATTTGGAAAGTTTTGCTCTGATGAGCTGATACTCCAACCTCTAGACTTCTTAAGTCTGGGAAAAAATAATTCCCGCAAATATTTGTTTGTGTTTGTTACATGTAGCTAAACAACTTTTTGCTAATTTGCTTTCAGTAAAAATTTATTGAGTACCTGGCTCTGTGTTGGCTGTCATGGACAAAACAGTGAATAAGTTAGAGTCTTTTCTTCAGGAAGCTCATGGTCAGGTTCAGAAGGAAAATAAAATAGTAATACACCCTGATAATAGCTACCGTAGAGGTAAGCACCAGTGATCAGGATAATCAACTCTGAATGAGCCAAGAAGACTACTGAAAGACGTCTGTGTTTTGAAAGAATGAACTGGAATTTGCTAGGTGGATTTAGGGTGAGGTGGCAGAAAGGACGTTTCTGATAGGTGGAAGAGCATGTGTGAATGTATGAAGTCTTGAAACAATATGGCGTGCTCAGACAGCTCAATATGGTTGACCTGTGGGCTGAAGGTAACGAATGAGAGCTGGACTGGCCCAGACAGGGTTATATGTGCCATTTCCTACCAGATGTGCCTGGTGTTGGGAGTCAACAAATTGTTTTTAGCAGGGAAGTGATTTGATAAGATCTATGTTTTTGAAATCTACTCTGGTGGCAGTGTGGGAAGTGGGCTGGAAAGTGATGAGACAGAGAGATGAGTTACAAAGCTATTTCATTATTAAGGCAAGAGAAGTCAAGAGCCCATGCCAGTGGCATAGGGCTGGGCAGGAAGGGATGTAGAGGAGATAAAGGCTTTTGCTTGCTATTTAAATTCCTTAAAATGACATTTTGGGCCTTCTTTGAAGAGTTTGTTCATTGGGATTTTGTACTTCATATTAGGAGTTTTTAAATTTTTATTTAAATGTTCCATTTTTACTTATTTTACTGCCTTTTAGACTTGTGTTCTAGTAATACTTTCTGTTCCCAAATGATGGTGGTTGGTTGCCTTTTTCTCATTGGATTTTTTTCCTCAGTTCTACAAGGACCTTCTTGGCATCCACCTCTTGATCTTCATTCAATTCACAAGGGAAGGCTCAAGATTAATTCACAGGAGAGTTGCAGGTCAGAATCCTCCTCTGGAGATGGACTGTGTCCAGCACTGGCATCAGTTCTGGAGAACTGCTGGAAAAATACTGCTAGCTGTTGTTCTGTTTCTCTGAGAGGAAAATTATGACCTTAAATCATGTTCTCTATTATGTACACTGGAGGATGAGCACTTGGGAAGTTCAGCTCAGAGGAACAAATATAACTGTCTCCTCAGAATGTATTTTCAGAGAACACGTGTAAAGCACCAAACCTCCCCTTACATCTCTTTAGAGGGAGGAAGAAGAAAGATTCGTACAAATGTTACAGCAATTCTTTCAATGTCAATTACCATTAGATAAAAGCTGTGAAACCAAACCAAAATGATTGACATGAACCCCTTCCTCCAAGTTCCCAGGTGATATGCTTTCCTGGCTTTCATCTGCAGGTAATTATAGGTGCATACACGTGTGAAGAGTTTGAATGGGGACTGATTAGGTGTATTGGTTTCCTATTGCTGCTGTAACAAATGACCACAAAGTGGCTTAAAACAATATAATTTATCATCTTACAGTTCTGGAATTTGGAAACAGGGTCTTATGTATGGGGTTAATGTCAGATGTCAGCATAACTGTGTTCCTTCTGGAGGCAGTCGGGGAGAATCTGCTCCTGGCCCTTAACATCTTCTAGAGTTGCCCACTTTCCTTAGCTTGTAGCCACATCACTCTGCTTCTAGCATCACATCTCCTTCTCTGCCTTCCTCTTAAAGAACTTTTTAATTATATTGGGCCCATCTGGGTAATCCCGGATAACCTTTCCATCTCAAGATCCCTAACTTCATCATATCTGCAAAGTCCCTTTTATAAAGATAGCATTTCATAGGTGTTAGGGACTAGGGCATGGACATCTTTGGGG
The DNA here is from genome assembly GCF_018350175.1 of Felis catus. Lineage (NCBI taxonomy): Eukaryota > Metazoa > Chordata > Mammalia > Carnivora > Felidae > Felis > Felis catus. The sequence continues at coordinate 91,087,447 of NC_058370.1, forward strand.
GAGCATTTTTCTGCCTCCCACATTGGACTCAAACCAGAGGGTCTTGTCTGAAACAAGTGGCTTGGGAAACCAAGCCTGCTGCCACACAATGAAGGATGGAAAGTTGGAAGTAATGAATGATGGAGGTTATCTTACCTTCTAATCTCAATGAGGTTTTTGTCCCATAAAACCCAACTTTCCATTCATAGCAATTAATGCAATGTGTCATAATATATTTAAGAGTTGTTTCCTGTCTGCCTCTATCATTAAAGTATAAATTCCTTTAGGGAAGAGACTATGTGTATTGTGTTCATCACCATGCTGTTCATGCTTGGCTGTGGCAAACAGTGTGTGTAATCCCCCTACAGCTGCTCCACTTCTTTAGTGATCGAATTTCAATTTATTCCCAGGGTACTGTGCAGATCCCTAAGAAACAAACAGTGGGTTCTAAACCAATGAGGTAATCCTATTCTCTTCTGGTGATTGGTCTACAGGTGGCCATGTGACCTAGTTCTGGGATTATCCCGTGTTTCTACTCATCAGTCTTTAGCCCCCTGGTTTCTCCATCTTAGCAAGTTACCAAATGGGTAACTCCTGCTTTGTCTCTATGTCTTCAGACTGAATGTCTCAGTTATGAACTGTTTCCCCCTCTCAGATGCTTTTTGGAGCACAGCATCTCAAATTTGTACATTATTTGCATGCTGTAATCATTAACAGAAGTCACTACTGTGTTTCATTTGGCTTGAGTGAATCCATTTTTTATGGCCTTCCCCTAAGGCAAGAGATAAGGCAAAATTGAATCTTACAAAGTTAAAGATCTGTTCCTGGATTCTGGGGACCCCACAGAAGTGTCATTGGGTGGGAAGGTTTTTCCACCTGCCCACTCTGATATCTCTCTTCCTCTGGACTATAGCCCAGCAAAAATGAACCTTTTTAATGAGTAACCATAAAATTGAGCATTCAAAGCTGTTATGTTTACATAACATAATATGTTTACATGATTAACAAGAGCACCTGCATCTTGCAGGATGATGAGAATTCAAGATTGATGCCGAAAAGGTGGCTCTAGTAATAGAAAGAGGCAAGAAGATGGGATATCTTTGGAGAGTAGGGATTTTAGAGAAAATCCTACAGTATAATGAAGCTATAGATACACTGCCTTCTCCTTAAGATCAAGTAGCCTGAGGGATTTGGCCACTCCTGGTCTAAATTCTTAAGGTAACTAAGCACTTTAAATGGGAGAATAACAAGTGTCTCTACTTCCACTTATGCACTACTGGTGGCAGTGGAGGCTGTGGAAATGCTTTGGGAGGCAACTTCGCAAAATGCATCAGGAGCTCTAAAAATATTTAAATTGTTTCACATAGAAATTCCACTTCCAGAAATAAGTCAGAAAGAGATAACCTCAAATAAGAAAAAGAATTAATAGGCACAGAAAAGTTTATTGCATTCCCTTATAATAAGAAAACATTGGAACCAACTTAACTATTCAATGATAGGAGGATGGTTAATTAAATCATACTATATTCCCTTGATGAAATATTACACAGTCGTGAAAATTTTAACTATGGAGACAATACCAACATAGAAATATAATGATGTAAATTTTATGCATGCTCTTGATTGCAATGCCCTAAAAATACTTAATCATGAAATCAAAGAGTGGAAGGGAATGCATAAAATGGGACATAGCTGTGTTAAGGTAGTGGAATTATTAGTGATTTTTTTCCTTTTATATTCCTATCCAGTGTAATGTTTGTATATGTTCTTTATAATATATAAAATAAATACATAAAATGCAAATGCTCTAGGAATGGTTAAGAACTAGGGCAAGAACTAGCATTCATTGAGGGGCTATTATGTTTCAGCTTGGGCTAATATTATTTTACATATATTATCTGATATAACTTTTTTTTGTCTCCTAAGAGGTATCTGTATTTACATTAAAAAAATTTTTTTTAACATTTATTTATTTTTGAGACAGAGAGAGACAGAGCATGAACAGGGGAGGGTCAGAGAGAGGGAGACACAGAATCTGAAACAGGCTCCAGGCTCTGAGCTGTCAGCACAGAGCCTGACGAGGGGCTCGAACTCACCGACCACGAGATCATGACCTGAGCCGAAGTTGGCTGCTTAACCGACTGAGCCACCCAGGCGCCCCTACATTTAAAAAAATTTTTTTAAATTTACATCTAACTTAGTTAGCATATAGTGCAACAATGATTTCAGGACTAGATTCCTTAATGCCCCTTACCCATTTAGCCCATCCTCCCTCCCAAAGCCCCTCCACTAACCCTGTTTGTTCTCCATATTTAAGAGTCTCTTATGTTTTGTCCCCCTCCCCGGTTTTATATTATTTTTGCTTCCTTTCCCTTATGTTCATCTGTTCTGTGTCTTAACATCCTCATATGAGTGAAGTCAAATGATGTTTGTCTTTCTCTGACTAATTTCACTTAGCATAATACCTTCTAGTTCCATCCACACAGTTGCAAATGGCAAGATTTCATTCTTCTTGATTGCAGAGTAATACTACATTGTATACATATACCACATCTTTATCCATTCACCCGTCCATGGACATTCGGGCTCTTTCCATACTTTGGTTATTGTTGATAGTGCTTCTATAAACATTGCTGTCCCTTTGAAACAGCGTATGTGTATCCCTTGGATAAATACCTAGTAGTGCAATCGCTGGTTGTAGGGTAGTTCTATTTCCAATTTTTTGAAGAACCTCCATACTGTTTTCCAGAGTGGCTGCACCAGCTTGCATTCCCACCAGCAGTGCAAAAGAGATCCTCTTTCTCTGCATCCTCACCAATACCTGTCGTTGCCTGCGTTGTTAATGTTAGCCATTCTGACAGGTGTGAGGTGTTATCTCATTGTGGTTTTGATTTGTATTTCCCTGATGATGAGTGATGTTGAGCATTTTTTCATGTATTGGTCGGCCATCTGGATGTTTTCTTTGGAGAAGTGTCTATTCATGTCTTTTGCCCATTTCTTCACTGGATTATTTGTTTTTGGGTGTTGAGTTTGATAAGTTCTGTATAGATTTTGGATACTAACCCTTTATATGATATGTTGTTTGCAAATAAGATATTCTTTTCCCATTACATTGGTTGCCTTTTAGTTTTGCTGAGTGTTTCCTTCACTGTGCAGAAGTTTTTATTTTGGTGAAGTCCCAATACTTCATGTTTGCTTTTGTTTCCCTTGCCTCCAGAGACGTGTTGAGTAAGAAATTGCTGCAGCCAGGGTCAAAGAGGTTTTTGCCTGCTTTCTCTTTGAGGATTTGGTGGCTTCCTGTCTTACATTGAGGTCTTTCATCCATTTTGAGTTTGTTTTTGTGTATGGTGTAAGAAAGTGGTCCAGGTTCATTCTTCTGCAGGTCACTGTCCAGTTTTCTCAGCACCACTTGCTGAAGAGACTGTCTTTATTCCATTGGATATTCTTTCCTGCTTTGTCAAAGATTAGTTGGCCATACATTTGTGGGTCCATTTCTGGTCTATATTCTGTTCCAATGATCTGAGTGTCTGTTCTTGTACCAGTACCATACTGTCTTGATGATGCAACTTTGTTTTTTTTTAAAAAATTTTTTTAACATTTATTTATTTTTGAGACAGAGAGAGACAGAGCATGAATGGGGGAGGGGCAGAGAGAGAAGGAGACACAGAATCGGAAGCAGGCTCCAGGCTCTGAGCCATCAGCCCAGAGCCCGACGCGGGGCTTGAACTCACAGACCGCGAGAACGTGACCTGGCTGAAGTCAGACGCTTAACCGACTGCGCCACCCAGGCGCCCCTTGATGATGCAACTTTGTAGTATAGCTTGAAGTCCGGGATTGTGATGCCTCCTGCTTTGGTTTTCTTTTTCAAGATTGTTTTGGATATTCGGGGTCTTTTATGGATCCATACAAATTTCAGAATTGTTTGTTCTAGCTCTGTGATGAATGCTGGTGTTCTTTTGATATATATTGCATTGAAAATGTAGATTGCTTTGGGTACTATTGACATTTTAACAATATTTGTTCTTCCTATCCAGAAGCATGAAATCTTTTTCCATTTTTTGGTGTCTTCTTCAATTTCTTTCATGAGCTTTCTATAGTTTTCAGTGTATAGAATTTTCACCTCTTTGGTTAGATTTATTCCTAGGTATTTTATGGTTTCTGGTGCAATTGTAAATGGGATCGATTCCTTGATTTCTCTGTCACCTCATTGTTGGTATATAGGAATGCAACCGATTTCTGTGCATTGATTTTATATCCTGCAACTTTGCTGAATTCATGAATCAGTTCTAGCAGTTTTTTGGTGGAATCTTTTGAGTTTTCCATATAGAGTATCATGTCATCTGCGAAGAGTGAAAGTTTGACCTCCTCTTGGCTGATTTGAATGCCTTTTATTTCTTTGTGTTGTCTGATTGCAGAGGCTAAGACTGCCAATACTATGTTGAGTAACAGTGGCGAGAGTGGACATCCCTGTCTTGTTCCTAACCTTAGGGGGAAAGCTCTCAGTTTTTCCCCATTGAGGATGATATTATGTTGGATGGTTCATATATGGCTTTTATGATCTCGAGGTATGCTCCTTCTATCACTACTTTCTTGAGGGTTTTGATCAAGAAAGGATGCTGTATTTTGTCAAATGCTTTTTTGCATCTATTGAGAGGATCTTATGGTTCTTGTTCTTTCTTTTATTGATGTGATGAATCACGTGAATTGTTTTGCAGATATTGAACCAGCCCTGCATTGCAGGTATAAATCCCCTTGGTGGTGGTGAATAATTTTCTTTAATGTATTGTTGGATCCAGTTGGCTCATATCTTGTTGAGGATTTTTGTATCCACATTCATCAGGGAAATTGGTTTATAGTTCTCCTTTTTAGTGGGGTCTCTGTCTGGTTTTGGAATCCAGGTAATGCTGGCTTCCTAGAAAGAGTTTGAAAGTTTTCCTTCCATTTCTATTTTTTGGAACAGCTTCAAGATTTTAGGTGTTAACTCTTCCTTCAATGTTTGGTAGAATTCCCCTGGAAAGCCATCTGGCCCTGGACTCTTGTTTTTTTGGGGGAGATTTTTGATGACTAATTCGATTTCCTTACTGGTTATGGGTCTGTTCAAACTTTATTTGTTCCTCTTTCATCTTTGGTAGTTTATATGTGTCTAGCAACTTGTCCATTTCTTCCAGATTGCCCATTTTATTGGTGTATAATTGCTCATAATACTCTCTTATTACTGTTTGTATTTCTGCAGTGTCGGTTGTGATCTCTCCTCTTTCATTCTTGATTTTATTCGTTTGGGTCACTTCCTTTTCTTTTTGATCAAATTGACTAGTGATTTATCAATATTGTTGATTCTTTCAAAGAACCAGCTTCTGGTTTCATTGATCTGTTCTACTGTTTTTTTTTTTTGTTTGTTTGTTTGTTTTGGTTTCGATAGCATTGGTTTCTACCCTAATCTTTATTATTTCCTGTCTTCTGCTGTATTTGGGTTTTATTTGCTGTTCTTTTTCCAGCTCTTTAAGGTGTAAGGTTAGGTTGTGTATCTGAGACCTTTCTTCCTTCTTTAGGAAGGCCTAGATCACTATATATTTTCCTCTTATGACTGCCTTTCCTGCGTCCCAGAAGTTTTGGGTTGTGGTGTTCTCATTTTCATTGGCTTCCATGAACTTTTTAATTTCCTCTTTAACTTCTTGGTTAGCACATTCATTCTTTAGTAGGATGGTCTTCAGTCTCCAAGTATTTGTTAGCTTTTCAACTTTTTTCTTGTGGTTGATTTTGAGTTTCATAGTGTTGTGGTCTAAAAATATGCATGGTATGATCTTGATCTTTTTGCACTTGTTGAAGGCTGATTTGTGTCCCAGTATGTGGTGTATTCTGGAGAATGTTCCATGTGCACTGGAGAAGAATGTATATTCTGCTGCTTTAGGATGAAATGTTCTGAATATATCTGTTAAGTTCATCTGGTCAAGTGTGTCATTCAAAGCCATTGTTTCCTTGTTGATTTTTTGATTAGATGATCTGTCCATTGTTGTGAGTGGGGTGTTGAAGTCTCCTACTATTATGGTGTTACTTTATGTTTGTGTAATGAGTTTCTTTATGTTTGTGATTAATTGATTTATATATTTGGGTGCTCACACATTTGGTGCATAGATGTGTACAATTGTTAGGTCTTCTTGGTGGACCCCTTGATTTTGATATAATGCCCTCCTGCATCTCTTGATACAGTCTTTATTTTAACGTCTAGATTTTCTGATATAAGTGTGGCTACTTCAGCTTTCTTTTGTTGACCATTAGCATGATAGATGGTTCTCCATCCCCTTATTTTCAATCTGAAGGTGTCTTTAGGTCTAAAGTGGGTCTCTTGTAAACAGCATATAGATGGATCTTGTTTTCTTATCCATTCTGTTAACCTGTATCTTTTGATTGGAGCATTGAGTCCATTGACGTTTAGAGTGACTCCTGAAAGATATGAATTTATTGCCATTATGGTGCTTGTAGAATTGGAGTCTGGTGGTGTTCTCTGGTACTTTCTAATCTTTGTTGCCTTTGCTATTTATTTATTTATTTATTTATTTATTTATTTATTTATTTATATTTTCATCTTTTCTCTGCTCAGAGAGTCCCCCTTAAAATTTCTTGCAGGGCTGGTTTAGTGGTCACAAACTTTTTAAATTTTTGTTTTTCTGGGAAACTTTTTATCTCTCTTTCTATTTTGAATGACAGCCTTGCTGGATAACAAATTCTTGGCTGCATAGTTTTCTGATTCAGCACACTGAATATATCCTGCTACTCCTTTCTGGCCTACCAAGTTTCTGTGGATAGGTCTGCTGCAAACCTGATCTGTCTTTCCTTGTAGGTTAGGGACTTTTTTTCCCTTGCTGCTACATGATTCTCTCCTTGCCTGAGTATTTTGTGAATTTAAGTATGATATACCTCGTTGATGGTCAATTTTTGTTGAATCTAATGGGAGTCCTTTGTGCTTCCTGGATTTTGATGTCTGTGTCTCTCCCCAGGTTAGGAAAGTTTTCCGCTATGATTTACTCACATAACCCTTCTACCCCTATATCTTTCTCTTCCTCTTCTGGGACCCCTAATGTTCTGATGTTGTTCCTTTTTAATGAGTCACTGATTTCTCTAATTCTTAAATCGTGCTCTTTTGTCTTAATCTCCCTCATTTTTTCTGCTTCATTATTCTCCATAAGTTTGTCTTCTATATCACTGATTCTCTGTTCTGCCTCATCCATTCTTGCTGCTGCGGCATCTATTCAAGATTGCAGCTCAGTTATAGCACTTTTTATTTCATCCTGACTAGCTTTTACTTCTTTTATCTCTGCAGAAAGGGATTCTGATCTATTTTCAATTCCAGTTAGTATTCTTATTATTGTGATTCTAAATTCTGTTTCAGTCATCTTGCTTTTATGTGTGTTGGTTAATTCCCTGGCTGTCATTTCTTCCTGCTCTTTCTTTTAGGGTGAATTCCTTCATTTCATCATTTGGAAGGGAGAAAAGGAATTAATGAGGTAAAAAATTAAAAGTAAAAAAATAAAATTAATAAAATATTTAAATTAAAAATTAAAAACACACACAGAAAAAAATCGAATAAATGATGCTGGATCCTAGGTGTGTTTTGGTCTGGGTGTTGAAGGGGGCTTGCTAGATTAGAGAAAAATGGGGAAAGAAAAAGAAAATAAAAAAGGAAATCGTTTGAAAATTTGAAAAGATGAATACACTGAAGTAGACTAAAATGAAATGATGGAAGTAAAATATAATTTGAAAAAATTTACACAAAAGTAAAAAATATAGTAGAAAAAATTAAAGAAAAGCATTTTTAATAAAAATTTAAAATTGAATTTTTTCTCTTTCTGTATTCAAGAAAAAGAAAAGAAGCGAAAAAGAAAAAAGAAAAAAATAAAAAGGAAGAAAATTGAATAGATGGACTGGCAAACAGACCAAAATATGAGTGAAATTACTTTGTTTTCCCCTAGAAGTCAAACTATGAAGCGATTTATAGTCCATAAATTAAGCAGGAGGAGAGACTTGTGTTCCTGAAGAGTGAGGTTGGCCCAGTTGGGCAGGGCTTAGTGTAACGGCTCCATTCTCCATTAGATGGCACTGCTTAGCTTACCGGGGTGGATTGTTGTGGTGCTTGTAGGTGAGGTGCGTATGCATATGTGTGGGAGCAGTGAAAATGGCATCACTCAGCTACCCAGTCTCTGCTATTGGAACTCTGTTCTCCTTGATCAGAATTGTGCACCTGTCTTTTGTTTTCAGCTTCTGTCCACTCCCTGCTTTTACACAGTTTGTGACAAAGCCCCAGGCAGCACCTCCCTCCTGAGTTTTGTCTCAGATGTGGCTGTTTTTCTGGACACCTTACTTCTGAGGGATTGCGGCTTTGACCTGTTCTGCCCCTCTGTCAAGGGTCTCACCAAGCAATGGCCAGGTGCCAGCTGCATCCAGGAACGTTTGGGGGCCATGCTGCTGCGGGTGCCCAGAGACTGCGGCTGGGTGTCAGCCTTCCCCAGAAAAAGTTCGGGAGATAGTGTTGCTGCAGCATTTCAGGGATTATGGAAAATCACAACACACATCTGGCACCCGGCTTCACCCTTAACAACCTTGTTCTAGCACCAGCGAATGTGGTTGTTCTCCCAGGTCCACTGAGACCTTGCCTTTGGGGGACCCACACAGCTTCTACCAGGTGTTCTTCCAGCAGGGGACCACCTCTCTCCATGTGGCCTGAAGAACCCCAGACTCCACTTTGCTCCTGGGGACTCACCTTTCCTACCAGAGCACCACCTGGTGTCGAGCTGCAGAGTTTCATGCTCTTTGCTCCCACTGTTTATAGTCCTAATGGAATTTAAACCCCCTCTTTTCTCCCTTTTTAGTTCAGTTCCTGTCGCTGTTTCCACTTGTCTACTTTCTCTCCAGCTGCTTTTGTGGGGGGTGGCTTTTCCCATATTCTCCCCCCTCCCTGTCTTTGTTCTCTCTCCTCAGGCCAAAGTGGCCCCTCCCCTCTGCGGTTTCTCTTTTCCCGAGTTCACCTCTCCGTGCCATGTACCTGCTGAATTCTGTGGTTCAGGTTGCGCAGATTGTTGTGTTAATCCTCAGATTAGTGTTCTAGGTGTGCAGGATGGTTTAGTGTTGGGCTGGCTGTATTTCATGGGTGCAAGACACCAAAAAAACTTCCATGCTTTTCCGCCATCTTGTCTCCTCCCCTCTGTCTTTACATTTTTAATGACAGGAAACTGAAGCTGACAGAAGCTGATCAAGGATGAATAGAAGGTAGGAGGAGGGCAGATAAACAGCGTGATCATGATTTTCATAGCGGCGAGACAATTAAGGAGCGTCAGGAATTAGTCCATTCTATTCATTGGCTACATAAGATGATGGGTGCTAATTCTCTCTTTGGCTCATTTTCTTGTGCTTCTATTCCAGCAGAGAGTTGAGGGAGAACTATTTGCAGTACCCAAATAGACTGCCAGAATCCTTCACATCTCTTAGTGTCTTAGAGGACCTCCTTCTAGAATGGGTGACTTCTCATTGGGCATCACTTCAGCACTTGGAGAGACAGGATGTGGTGTGAAGTACACCTGTGAATTCTCAAACACACATTTTTTGGAGAGGGCTTAGAAACGGTGAGTCAATAAATATGTCGAAATGCTCAGACCAGAGGCTTATGGGGCATCAGTTATGGGGTCCAAGAGAAGAGGGAAAAGGAAGTGCATGAGTAGTAGAGAGCTGAGGAGGTGATGATAGGAATGGAGGAATCTGGGGAAGTCAGAGAACAGATGTGATGAGAGTGAGGGCATCAGAGAGCTTGCAGAAGAGGAAATTATGGCTGGTATTAATGTCTACAGATGATGACATTTTCAGGTTGTGACCCTGGAAATGTGTGCATAGTAGTGACTGAATAGCGTTTCCCTAAATTTATATATTAAAGCTCCAATCCATGATGTAACTATAGTTGGAAATAGGGCCTTTAAAGAGGTAATTAAGGCAAAATGAGGTCATAATGGTGGGGTCCTAATCTAATAGGATTGGAGTCCTTATAAGAAGAGACACTGAAGAACTCTCTGTCCCTCCACATACACACAGAGGAAAAGTCATGTGAGAACACAGTGAGAGGGTGGCTGTCTACAAGCCAGGAAGAGAGCTCTCACTAGAAACCTTGATCATGGACTTTCAGTTTTCAGAACTGTGACAAAACAAATGTCTATTGTTTAAGTCACCCAGTCTGTGATATTTTGTAATCGCAGCCTGTGAGCAGACTTATACAGGGCCTAAATCAGAGTGGGATGGGGGATCTATATAGCTAAGGTGGTCAAACTGTAAGGCTAATGTGTGGGATTCATCTATATGGATGAAAAATATTCCCATAAAGATGATTATAAAGTGAATCATAATGTTAGCTAAATTTACTAGGCACTTATGGACAAAGAAATCTTTTTTTTTTTTTTTTACAAAGAAATCTTCTAAACACTTTACATGCAATAACTCATTTAATCCTCTACCAGTTCCATGACATGGATACTACTATTTCATCCCCATGATACATGGAAAGGCAATGAGGCACAGAGAAGTGAAGTAGCATGTCTAAAGCTACAGAGACAGACATAGAGGTGGTGCTTGAACAACACACTCGAGCTGTAGAGCCCATATCTTCAACCACTGCTCTGTATTAGGATATAGGACATGTTACAAGACAGGAGCCAAAGAAGGGATGTGCACAGAGAAGTGAAGGAAGAAAGATTCAGCAGAGTAATCAGCCAAAGCAGCTGGGCAAATCTAGGTGACTAGTGGATGATAGATGTAAGACGATGGCCTATTGCCTCTCATCCAGAGGGAGATAAAAACCTGTGGTGTGAGCTTGAAGGGATGCAGGATTTTTGTATGAGGATGAAAGAGAAATGATGTGGAGTCAGTGGGGCAGTGGGCTCATATTCACACCACCTTGCACTTGTGCCCATCTCAGAGGGTTGTAGTGTGGCAGAAGCTTCATGTCAACAGTAGGTGCAGGCTGGGAAGGGTGCCTTGAAGACCCCTGCTGCAGGCAGAACTGGAGTTTCCTCCTGACCCACCCCTCAGGGATGGCCTGAGTTCTCAGCTCTCCGCAGTTCCAAGGAAGAGATGTTAGTGACATTCTCAAGCGTAGCAGTCCAGGTCAAGTCAGGTGATATAAATCACACACTACGTTAAATGGGAGAAGTTTAATATAAGATTTATTAACTAAAATTAAAGAGTCACTATAAGATATAAGGAAACTTTATGATACCCTAGAACTGAGAGAGGGTACCCAAGAAAGGATAAACTTCGAAGGAGTTTAGACCTCATTGAAGGTGTGATTGAGCTCACCTGGTAGCATAAAAGTTTTCTGGTTTGTCCAGTCTGAAGTGAGCAATAGGGTGAGCAATAGGCTAAGTTCTTGAATGCAGGTGTGGGAACAGGCAACCAGGAACTGGTGGCAATGGCAAGCAGTGGGATTCTGGACACTGACGGGGCAGGAGGCCTTCAGACCATGTGGGCCACATAGGGGTTTGCAGAAGCACTAGCAGCTCTCTGTGGATATAGATGCAGAAGTCTTATTTACAATATCTACAACTTTAATACAGTCATAAGTTCAAGAGCAGCTTAGCTGGGTGGTTTTGGCTCAGGATCTCTTATGTGGTTACAGTCCAGATGTTGGCAGGGGCTGCAGTCATATGAAGATGTGACTGGAGGTGGAGGATTGAACTTCAAGGTGGTTATTTGTAAAAGGCTTCAGTTCCTCACTGGTTTTTGGTAGGAGGATTCAGTTCCTTGCCATATGCACCTCTCTATAGGCTGCTTGAGTGTCCTCATTAACATGGTGTCTACCTTCCCCCAAAAGGAGCAACCCAAGAGACCAGCCAAGATGGAAGTCACAATGTCTTTTATGATCTGGTCTCCAATGTCAAACCTCATTTCTGTTTATTCTGTTAGTTAGAAGTAGGTCACTAAGCTCATTCCATGTTCAAGGGGAGCAGAATTAGGCTCCACCTTATCAAAGGAGTACCAAAGAATTTGTGGATGTAATTTGAACAAAGATTCATGATTTTTCCATTGGTCAAGTCACTCATGGACATTATCTGGTTTTGCATAATCTAGCTAGTATTATACCTGAGATGTTACTTACAACAGGTGTTTCAGTAGCAAAATGCTACCAGTTGACAAAATGTAGCACTGGTGGTGAGAGAAGAGGCAGGAAGGAAGAGATCATGTGGAACGTCTCATCAGGGTACCAAGTGGGTGAATACACTTCAGGGCTTTCTGGAGAACTTGCACATAACCCAGTGTTGGGGCTGGCATTTGGATATCTGCTACTCACAGGGCTTCTGTGGCTGTAGTTAGCAGAGGAATTGCTTCCCTCCATTCTTCCTTCTTTCTTTTCTGTCTTGTCTCTTCCTTTTCATGAGGAACATAAATGGATAAGAAACAGCAAAACTAATAAGAAACAGTGAAACATTTCACAGTTGTTTTGAGGGTATCTCTCATGGTCTACATTTCTTAGAAGGCAGAGCCCGAAGCAAAAGCTTATGGCCTAATACTAGTGGAAACTAGTGGTGTGCTGGGCTAGCTTGTACTGACCATCTCACAGGAACTGATTGTTTAATTTTCAGGGATTGTTGTTCAATACTGCCATGATGAAAAATTAAGTTACATAAATTTCCAATTAAAGAAATTATATAAAAAACAAAAGTAATAACTAGCCTGAACTCACCACTTCCTAATTATATGACTAAATTTTCCTATTATCTATATTCTTGAGGTTATTTATATTTATTATATGGATATGGTAAGGATAGCAAATAATGGTGTGCTAACTGTGCATCTCTTTCCAGTTGCACTTCCAGTGACATTATGTTAGCAGCCTGAAATCGTCTTGGTGGGAGTATTTACCCCACAGAAATAGGCAAATGGTACAAATAAGGGCTTGACTTGTTGACTCTCTAGAATCTAGAGTTAAGAGATGGAAGAAAGAAGTTAGTAATACAAATTAAACTTAAAAGCATGTCATGTCTGCAACCACTACATTGTGAATACAGCATGAAATTGAAATGGTCTTCCAGTATTGAAAAACTACTATCCAATATAACAAAGAAGTGTCTCTTACCATTGATAAGTGAATGGAGTTCAAGCATATGGCTTCGTAGTTCCACTTCCATGTTGCTCATTCATTTAAATGAATGTATCAGTCAACATTTACGATGAAATGACACTTGGAAAGCCAGCTGTTGAACACTCACCAGCACGACACTGAGCAAACCCTGGGAACCAGGAGTGAGGGAAAAGGGGGAGCAAGGCAGGGAAGGGGGCAGCTCAAATACAAGGAAGTGTGCGTATATACTCCCCAGAATTGAAAATACCATCTCAAAGGAATATTTGCACACCCATGTTCACGGCAGTATGATTCATGATATCTAAGAGGTGGAAACAACCTAATGTCCATCCACATATGAATGAATATAGAAACTGTGATCTATACACACAATGGAATATTATTCAGCCTTAGAAAAGAAGAAAATCCTGTCTTAGGCTAAAAATATGGATGACACTTGAGGACCTGACACTAGATGAAATAATCCTGTCACAAAAGGACAAATACTTCATGATTCCACTTATTTGAGGGATCTAAAGTAGTCATTCTTAGAAACTAGAATTGTGGTAGCCAGGTGCTGGGGAGGAGGGAAAAGGGGAGTTGTTCAAAGGGTATAGAGTTTCAGTTTTTCAAATGAAAAGATTCTAGAGTTCTTTTGCACAACAATGTGCATGTAGTCAATACTACTGCACTTAAAATGAGCTAAAATGGTAAATTTTATGTTATGTGCTTTTTAAAAAAAATCTCAATTTGAAAGCAAAAGAGACAGAGAAAAAATACAAGGAGGTTTGTTACTTAGCTGATCACAGAGTCATAACAAGCACAGCTAATTGCTTGGTTTCATAGGATATTTTCTATGCACATAGTCTGCAAATAGTCTCTCTGGGGGAAAAAGGGAAAAGAAATGATCCCCTAGCTCCGCCACCCACTATGTCTCCCACACCCATGAGGTGTCACACCACCAAATTCTAGCTTGTGTTACTGGCTTCTCCAAGAAACAGGCTGATTTGTAGGGGAAGCCCTGTGCATTGAGTTTCCCAATCTGTGGCAGTGGTGGCAGCAGCAGTGACCTGAGCTGTTGGTAGCACCAGGAGCAAGGCACGTAGACAGACATGAATGGCGCAGAAGCTGAGACCGGTATAATGTTCGTGTGACCTCTTAATTTAAGCTGAAGTCAGGAGAAGAATTATATGAGAAGATAGTTGTTTGTTGTCAGAAATGAGGAGGAAAACATAGGATTGCAAATTGGTGTGTGAGGGTGCTCACTGAGGAAGCCATTCATCTAAAAAGCAGATAGGTGCTGATGAGCCAGGTGAAATACTTCATGCAGAGGAAAAGCGTTTTGATAGTGTCTATTCAGAGTCCCGTGCAGCAGAATAATGGCCAGTACTACCGGTGACTATCTACTGTGGCTGTAGTAAGTAGTTTCCAAAATTCAACTAATGAATGGAAGAGAATTGTATTTATTAAAAGGGCATGATGTTGATGGGAACACATTTTAATTTTCAAAATATCACTTTGGAGAGTAAATTCATCAGTGTAACAGAGCTGGTTGGAGCCTAGATTTTATTATTCTCCACTCTTGGGAAATCAACAATGAAAAATAGGGTCAAATCCCTTTTACTTATATTGCATTTGCATTGTGTTTTGGAGAGTCAGGTGCGACACTAATTAAGCTGAGCAAATTCTTGTGAGAACTACTTGCTTTTATTAGCAAGTGTTTATTAATCAAAAGGTTTTCCCTACATTTAATCTGTTGTCACAGCTACTCCCCAGGGTGTGGCAGTTTTTATTTCCATCCCTATTTAGAGGTGCAGAAATGGACTGAAGGTCATCTAAATTGATCTAGAAATAGGAGAGATGATGGTTTCCCTTAACTATGGTTTAGGATCTTGTAACACGAGCAGTCCTTGGAAGAGTGAAGCAATTATTAAGACAATGTGGTTGTCATGAAGGTGTAATTGATCTCCTCTGCCTTTTTTGCTTCCCTGTCCCTTCAACCACTTGAGGTTGGAATCCCTGTAGCAACTCCAGAGATCTCTGATGTCTCCTAACTTTGAAGAGGGACTTTCTTCACCCCAGCGCCCACGTAGCTTTGGCATTCCTGGACAGCATCCAAGGGCTCAACCTTGCTCCTTCTCAGTTGCATTTCAGAGGCTGCTTCTCTGCTGATGAGACTATAGCAGGTCATACTCTCATCTAGACTGGAAACAAATCCCTTTTCAAGTTTTATGTCACCCAGAAAGCAAATGAGCCCATCAGTGACTGTGGTACTGTTATCAAGCCCAGATAAGACATTTATTGCAGGCTGAAGGGAAGGAAATCCGGTGCCCCTATGGCAGCTGTAGGACACTCCTGTCCCCTCACTCTCCACTTCCATCTTTCCTCGCTCTTACCCTTATCATTTAGCCCACACAGATCTGACTCCTGACTGCCAGCATCGGTATTTCCTTACCTGTGGGCTTTCCTGTGCAAGCTGCAAGTGGTCCCTACCCTCAGCAGCCCTTAACCAACTGCTAGGAGTTGATGTATCTATAAATACACCACCTCTGTCCCCACTGGGTTGGGACAACTCTTAGGCATGAGATGTACACCCCCTCCCCCACGCCCTGCTGCAGAGTTCCACAGTGGAATCAAGCCTCAGTGGCCCATAGATGTAACTTGCTTGAAAAATGCTCCTCCATGTGTTGGCTTCCTCCCTTCCTTGGCTCACTTTTCCACTCCTCTCTAGCAATGTTTCCTGGGATTCCACTTAGGAATACTGGCCTCAGGATTGACTTCTTGAGGAACCCGGATGAAGATAGCCTCTAAAATCATAAGACAGGGGCGCCTGGGTGGCTCAGTTGGTTAAGCATCCGACTTCAGCTCAGGTCATGATCTCATGGTCTATGAGTTCGAGCCCCGTGTCGGGCTCTGTGCTGACAGCTTAGAGCCTGGAGCCCATTTCAGATTCTGTGTCTCCCTCTCTCTCTGCCCCTCCCCTGTTCATGCTCTGTCTCTCTCTGTCTCAAAAATAAATAAAATAAATGTTAAAAAAAAATTTAAAAAAAATCATAAGACAAATCTGAGCTGAATAAAAGACCAACCTTTATTTCCAAAAGAGCCCTTGCTGATTCATATTCATGTTAGCTGAGCTCTTCTCTGCCTGTCATAGGGCTTCGATTTGCCCAGAGCTGAAGGGAATGTGGGTGTTGCAGTTCACCATACCTCCTAATTTTGCAAAGTTGCTTTTCAAAAGTCAGTTGTTCTCTATTCTTATCTATATTAGCTTTTTTGGTGTAAAGTTTAATACATTGCATTGTATGGGAAAAGCAAGGAGGCTGAAATTTAGTGAGTTAATCCTTTTCCCCCTTTCTTTTCTCTAGCGATGGAAGCATTTTGGCATTTAGCCAAATCCCATTCATTTTGATGTATAGTTGAAAACATGAAAATAGATGAACTAAAGGCCTAACTTCCCAAATTAGAAAAAAATGATGGCAAAGTACATGCAAGGAGAGCAGGAGGAAAACTATAGTGAAGATAAAAGCAGAAATTAATGAATTAAAATCCACAAAAATCATAGAATTGATAAATCAAAGAGCAGACTCTCTTAAAAGAACAATCAATTACATAAACCTCTGGCAAGTCTCTTTAAGAAAAAAGAAAACATAAACAAACAGTTAACTATTACAATATATCACATTAATAGAGTAAAGGATGCCTTTTTTTTTTTTATCACAGCCATTTTTCAACATTGTTTGGAAGTTGTTATCCAGAATTACTCTAACTTCCATCCACGAACACAGGTTTTACGAGCAGAGATGATTGTAGAATTTCTAGGTAGGAAAAGCTAAGAGGACATGTGCTTGCAGAATGAGGATATTTGAAACTTTGATTGCCATTGTCCTGAGATATACTAATGGAATTCTTCTGGGGTACTAGGTACATTAGCTATGCAGGGTTAAATAAGTTTATTTATTTTTATTTAAAAAAATGTTTATTTATTTTGAGAGAGAGAGCGAGAGAGCATGAGTGGAGGAGAGGGAGAGAGAAGGGGAGAGAGAATCCCAAGCATGCTCCCTGCTGTCAGTGCAGAGCCCAACTTGGGGCTCGATCCCACAAACTATGAGATGATGACCTGAGCTGAAATCAAGAGCTCGACACCGACTGAGCCACCAGGCACCCCAGGGTTAAATAAGTTTAACTAGGTTTCTTAACCATATGACTTTTCATAGCCCCCAACACTGAAGTGTAAGTTGTGAACCTATGAGAGGAAGATAAAGTACCAGCATTTTCCAAATTCCTGGGACACTCAGGTTCTGGGGACCATGGACTGGGCAACACTGTTCTAGGGATGAAGTGAGGCAAAAACTGAAACCGAAGCTAAAAGAAGAGCTGTAAGTTTATTTGCAAAAATAAATCATTATTTTTAGCTGATGTGATTCTCTGTAAAATTTAAGAAAATCAATTGAAAAATGATATGACCAATTATAACATTAATAGTTTTACAATATATCAGCAACACCAGTTAAAAATAAAATAGGAAAAATATCATATTTAAATACCATTAAACATTTAAAATACCTAGGATTAAAGTTAATAAGAAAGGTACTAGTCTGATATGAAGGAAACAAAAAAGGGTTCCTGAAGAGCAGAAAAGAACAAGTGAAGAATGTTTTCAGGGTTTTGAAGATACTAATTTCTCAAATTAAACTATGGGTATAACATAAACATAATTACACTATTTACATGAATTTATAAGGAATTTAACACAATAATGATAAAAGTTACCTAAAGATTTTCTATTTTCATATTTGAAATAAAAATCTATATTATTTATTTTTATAATGAGAAAAAATATAGCTATAAAAAATAAATGAGTAAATACAGCTCAGAAACACTTGGAAAGGGACTTGTATGAGGAGGCCTTACCTTACTAGATATGAACATAATATATAAAAAGACTATAAAAATAAAACAATTAAAATGTTATGGTATGGGTTCAAGACATCCATACTCTAGAACACAAAATAGCTTAAAATGTAGTAAATAGGTCATCACAAATAAATAAGAAATAGATGAGTTATTTAGTAACTGGTGTTGATAAAATTGGTTATTTTCAAAAGTAATACACTTAGAACCTGACTTACAAGTATATGGATACACCTTAATAGTATATATGGATACACTTTACAGTGCTATATGTCAATCATATCAAGAAAATTTGAAAAAAAGCACATGTAAAGCCTTACTTGAAGCCTTACTTGAAGAAAACTGGTAAATATGTATTTCATCTCTGAATAGATAAGAGGTTTCCAAGTAGAAAACGATAGAATGAACAACAAAGGGAAAACACAGATTTGGTTACATAAAATTTAAAAATATTCCACCTTATAAAACTATATAAATGAAAAGAAAGACAACAGATGGGGATTATGATTTAAAAAAAAATTTAATGTTTTTAGTTTTTGAGATACAGAGAGAGAGAGGCAGCATGAAAGAGGGAGGGGCAGAGAGAGAGAGAGAGAGGGAGACACAACCTGAAGCAGGCTCCCGGCTCTGAGCTGTCATGACAGCACAGAGCCCAACACAGGACTCAAACTCATGGACCATGAGATCATGACCTCAGTTGAAGTCGGACGCTTAACTGACTGAGCCATCCAGGTGCCCTGAAGATTGTGATTTTTAATCATTTAGGTCCTCATAAAAATGATTTAAAAAATTCCAAGACCTCAGTTGAACAATGAACAAAGAATACAAAGATAGGAAATTCAGAGAAGAGAGATTATAAGTGGCTAAGAAACATAAAAAGTACACATCAACTTCAGTGTCACGTAAATGCATAATAAAACAATAATGAATCACTAACTCTTGCTGGAAATTGGAAACTGTTTCCTGTCTGAGGCAGAGATAGCCTGTTGTCATCTCCCTCATTCCGAATCTGTGTCCTCCTTCCTTCATAGTGCACAGGGATTACATATCCCAGTAACCCTTGCAGTTGAGTGCAGCCATTGGCTGGGTTGTAGCCAGTGGATTGTTAGTGGAAGTGATATGGTCTTTTTTGAGCCCGGTGCATAAAAACCTCCCATGAAGAAATACACCATGCATTTTGTTCCTTCTGACTGGTTGGAATGGAGGCAACCCCTTGAATGACCTTGGAAGACACATGTTGAAGAAAGCAAACAAAACCTTATCAATTCTGGGTCCCTGAAAGACCTGCCTATTCACATGCCTACTATATTATGTGATCAAGAAATAAATTTCTGTTGTTTCTGAGCCACCATGCATTTTGGGGTTAACTTGTTATAGTAGTTAGCCTACGGTAATCAATCCAGCACCCCAGGAGCCTTTGGACTTTCCCTGCCCTAAGAGAATGCTGCCAACACATGGGGCTTTGTGGGACACATCTTCCCTGTTGCAGTGTCTCAGCTCTGCCACTGTCGAGTGAAAGCAGTCATAGACAATGATGTGGAAATGTTGGGGTTTGGAGCCTAAGACCAAGAAAGAATTCTTGAGACGTCTTCGATGCCAAAAGGTGTTTTTATTAAAGTATGGGGACAGGATCTGTGGGCAGAAAGAGCTGCACTGTGGTTGTGATGGGTGACTTATTATATACTTTCAAGTTGAGAGGGGGTTAGGGACAGCGTAAGTCTCTAAGGAATTTCAGAAGCAGGGTTTTCAGGACCTTGAGGGGCTGGTTATTTTTTGGAAAAGGTCATTTACTGCTGTCTAGTAAAACCTCGGTCATGAGACCCTTCAGATGTATATCAGCGGGCCCTATGCTTGGAGGATGATTGCTAACATATACTTGGGGGGTAGAGATAAAGCAAGTTCCAAAGAAATATTTATATGTTTAAGTAGACTTATAGGATCTTGGAGGTCGGGATAATGTTAAGCTAAGATTGCCTTTTGCCCTTAGCAAAGTGTCATCATTAAGGCAGCTGAGTTTCTAGAGGAAGGTCACTCTGCCTGTCTCAAGGACTTGCCAATGGGCTGGGAGTTGTAAGGAAATTTAATTTTTTTCTTTTGCCTTTGTTTCACACATCAGACAATGGAAAATAAATAGCCGTGGCTGTGTTACACCAGAACTTTATTTGTGAAAATAAGTAGCTGGCAAGATATAGCCTTGGGGGCTACCAGAGCACAGCTCTATGCCTTTGGCCTAACTTACTTTCCTTCACAGCACTTACTACATGATATATCATAAATGAAAGCTTCCTAAGAAGAGAAATGTCTTCTGTCTGTTCACTAGTTTATTTCCAGCATATAGAATAATGACTAGCTCATAATAGACCCTTGATAAGTATTTGCTGAATAATGATTATAGGTTTTAGTGAAATTGGCCCATTCATCTGCTGCTGCTGTAATTGTTAATTTTAGTATCATATTTCTGCAAAACATTATGGCAGAACTGGGTGCTCTCTTTTTGCCCACTGTTTCTCTTCATCTTACCTTATTGACAGCTCACATGTTGTACACTTGCAACTACACAATAGCCACACCTCTTCCTTAGTGTGCTCTCTGTGAACAAATACATTCATCAAACTTATAAACACTTGGTGGGCATCTTCACAGAAGCAAACACCTCCGTTTGTAGTAATTTGGCCCTGGATGGTGATACTGGATATTTATTCTGCAGAACTGTAGTCTCTGCAGGGTAAACAGTCTCAGGCAACAATCACAAAATGATACCATTTTTTTTTGAAGTTTATTTATTTGAAAGAGAGAGAGAGAGGAAGGGAGAGAGTGCACAAGCTGGTAAGAGGCAGAGAGAAGGAGAGACAGAATCCCAAGAAGGCTCCATGCCATCAGCGCAGAGCCCAATGTAGGGCTCAAACTCACAGACTGTGAGATCATGACCTGTGCCAAGATTAAGAGTCAGACACTTAACCAACTGAGCCACCCAGGCACCCCCAAAATGACACCATTTGAAAAAAAGAACAAAATAGTTTTTGGAGGACAAGCATCTTATTGTCTGTAACCCAGGCAGGATGCCCCTGACACATGGACAGTGTGCTCATGTGGTATGTGTTTACCACAGAGACAGTGGAGGTCTCTTCATTAGTTCTCTTATTGTACAGAGGCATCTTTCATCCACTTAAATGTTTCATATTTTGGGCTCCTGAAGACCAGAGACTCTGCAGTTATAGAATTCCAGTATTTTTTTAGGTGTTCATCTTACCTAAGGAAGAAAAAAAGCACCTCTGACATCTGGAAACTGGCCTGACCCAATCAGCTTTGGTGTTGTTGGGAGGTAGCCAGGCACCCATGGCTGGGTTGTGTTTGTCTGTTGGACATAAGCAATCTACAGAACACAGACATCAGGTAGGGCCACTCCGTGACTGACATGACATGAAACAAAACAAGGCCATTTAATAATTATATGTGAGCTCAGACAAGAACAAGGCCACTGGGCCGCTCTATATTACCAAACCCCTTCTTGCCCCAGCTAATGAGTTATTGCTGCTGCTTTCCTCATTGTAGCTGCATCCCTGCTCCAGTCCGTGCTCCCTGTTGATGAAATATATTGAGATACCCAGTCACAAAATTGCCTGCACTTTCTGACAGTTTTCTGACACTGAGTGAATCTCTGCCTCTTTAAACCCTCCCCAAATCACCAAACCAAAGCCCCAATTCTGTAATAAGTTATTTTTAACACCCTCTTCCTGAGAGGCCCCGCAATAGTCTGTGGCGTGTATTCTCCCTTGCTTCCACATGACACAAACCCAACATGTTCAACTACGGACATTCTTGTGGTCTCTGACTGTAGGGTGTTGACACACCCAGAGGAGATAGGATGCCTTCTTAGGAGGGAAATTGCAGAGCTGCATTAGGGCTCCATGACCTTCTGGAAAATTCCTAAAGTGAACATCAAACCCAATCTACTGATTTCTTTTTTTTAATGTTTATTTATTTATTTTGAGAGAGAGAGAGCGTGAGCATGACTGGGGAGGGGCAGAGAGGGGAGGAGGGACAGAGAGAGAGAGAGAGAGAGAGAGAGAGAGAGGGAGGAGGGACAGAGAGAGAGAGAGAGAGAGAGAGAGAGAGAGAGAGGGAGAATCCCAAGCAGGCTTCATGTTGTCAGTTCAGAGCCTAACTTGGGCTCGATCCCATAAACCGTGAGATCATGACCTGAGTCAAGAGTGGACACTTAACTGGCTGAGCCACCCAGGCACCCCTAATCTACCAATTTCCATCCTTGGAATTCTAACAGCAAGCTACATAATAGCGTGGAGATACAGCCACAGCCATGTAATAGGAAATGAGGATAGTTTTTCTCTTCTGGAAGGAGGGAACATTTGGAACCTTAAAACATTTGGAACCTTAAAGTTAGGCAAACCATGGTGGACTGTCTCCATGCTGTTCCATGGGATCACTAAGACCTTATTGTGAAAGGATTTCAAGCAATTTGAGGAGAAACTTCACAGACAATGATGATGCAGTGGCACCCAGTCTGGCGTCTCTGCATCGAGCTGCCCCATTAATGAAGCATCTGTCTGCTGAAGGGTCATACTTGAAATAACCAGTCTAGCAGCTGGCAGTTCCTGCCCCTGCTCACCCTGATTATGAGTAAAGAGCTCAGGCTAATTCTTGTGAACAATTTTAGGAGCTTGCAGGGTACATGTGTCAGTCAGGATTCTCCAGAGAAACAGAGCCACTAGGGTGTGTGTGTGTGTGTGTGTGTGTGTGTGTGTGTGTGTGTGTGTAAAGAGCTGTATTTCAGTGAATTGACTTATGTCATTGTGGGGGCTGGCAAGTCTGAACTGTGTGGCTGGCCAGTAGGCTGGACACTCTTGGGCAGAAACTAATGCTGCATCTTCAAGCAGAAGACTATTTTTCAGGGAAACCCCAGCTTTGCTCTTAAGGCCTTTCAATTGATTGAATGAGGGCCATCCACATAACCAAGAATAGTCTCCATAAGTTGACTGATTATAGATTTAGCCACAACTTCAAAATACCTTCACACATAGATTAGTGTTTGATTGAATAACTGGGTACTATGGCCTTGTCAAGTTGACACATAGAACTGGCTGTCATGGTACAGCTCTTCTCCTGGGTAGTCAAATGTCACCTTCCT
Source organism: Felis catus (assembly GCF_018350175.1). Lineage (NCBI taxonomy): Eukaryota > Metazoa > Chordata > Mammalia > Carnivora > Felidae > Felis > Felis catus. The sequence continues at coordinate 91,110,576 of NC_058370.1, forward strand.
GAGCCAGTAAGGAGGGGTGGGGCAAGGGTGTGAGGAGACAGGGATTCAGTTTACTCAGAACACGTGTTGGTAACTTCTAGAAGTCAAGAGTTGAGAGACAGATTAGAAGAAGGGTCTGCTCATTTTCCTTCAAACACACATTGGGTAGCCAGAGCTCCTTGGTTTCCTCCAGTAGGATGGGCCAACTCCGCTGCTGGGTTATGCAGGTGACTTGAGATGTTAGAGGTCAGAGTTATAGGTATTTTGTGGACACTACAGTGAAGTAATCCATGTAAAGCACTTAGTGTTTAAAACATTGGCTACTTTGTTGTTTTTTTAAAGCACTTATGTAAAGCACTTAGTTTTTAAAACATTGGCGTCTGGGTGGCTCAGTCAGTTGAGTGTCTGACTCTTGATTTTGGCTCAGATTATGATCTCACAGTTGTGAGATTGTGCCCCACATTGAGGGTGGGGCACAGCCAGGAGTCTGCTTGGGATTCTCTCTCTCCTTCTCTCTCTGTCCCTCCCCCACTCATTCTGTCTCTCTCTCTCTCTCTCTCTCAAAATAAATAAACTTAAAAAAAACATTGGCTCCTTTATCATTATTAATATGTCTTTCCTTTCTTTTCTGCTTATGAGATTGCAGTCATCCTTTAGACTCAGCTCAAATGCCAGCCTCACGGCTGTCTTCTCTTCTTACTTCCCTGGTGATCTCAGATAGTCCTATGGCTATAAATACCATCCATTATGCTGATGCTTTTCAAGTTGATAACTCTGCTCTGACTTCTCCCTTGAACTCCATATTCAAATAACTAACTGCCTATATGATGTTTCCACTTGGATGACTATTAGGCATCTAAAATTTGACATGTCTCAAACAGAACTTTTGATTCTCTGACCCAAATATGCCCCTTCTGCAACCTTCCCCATCTCACAGGACGGCAGCTCTATTCTTGTTACTCAGGTCAAGAAGTTTGCAGTTATTGTCTCCTCTTTTTCTCTCACACTGACCTCCAATTCACCAGCAAATTCATTTGGCTCTACCTGCCAGATATAACTAGAAGCAGGTCACTTCTTTCCACCTCGGCTGCTCCCACCGTGGTCCAAGCCCCCTTCACATTCTGGGTTATTGCAGAAACCTTCCCACCGGTCTCGTCGTGTTCACCATTGCGCCCCTAGTGGCTATTCTTAACACTGCAGCCAGAGTGATTGGAAACTTTCGTCCTTGCGCTACATCTCTGCTCAAAACAGACATCCTGGCTTTTCATTTTGCTTGAAATGAAATCTCAAGTTCCTAAGGTGGCCTCTAAGGCCCCACGTGTCCTAGCAGTAACACCTCCTGCCCTCCCAAAGTAACATTGATGAGTCTGACAAAAATAATGACTGAAAGAAGCCAAGTACAAGACAAAACTGTATGCTTTTATTTATATAAAGTTGTAAACAGGACTTACCTATGCTTGAATTCAGGATAGTGGCTGCTTTGGGAGGGTAACGGCATACCTGTAAACGGGTATGTTCACTTAGTGACAAATCATCTAGCTGTAACCTTAACGATCGGTGCAACTTTTCTTTATGTTTGTTATACTTCAGGAAAAAAGTTTAAGATCACCCATGAGGTTTCAGATCTATAGGCTGAAAGAATTTTTTTGTAAGATTTAATTTTTAAGTAATCTCTATACCCAGTGTGGGGCTCAAACTCACACCCCAAGATCAAGAGTCACATGTTCTACCGATGGAGCCAGCCAGGTACCCTAAAAGACTCCACTTTTACAAATTATTGCCCAGGTATTTTAAACCCTGTATTGGTGACTTCTGGGCATAAGATTGTAAGTCAGGATTGGCAAGCCCATGTCCCATGCCAACTCCACCCAGTTGTGATGGGTGCCTGGAGCATTGCCCAGAGAGGGGCTTGGGGTCAGTTTCTGGGCTCAGCAGCAGCAGTGTGCTATGGCCAAGAAGAGACTTAGGTCATGATCGAGGGGGAGAGAATTGGCCACATGTGTGCTTAGTACTAGCTAGTCCCATTGATGGTATAGTCAGGTATAAGCCAATTTATGTCTCACAAAACAGACCTTGATTTATGCCAACATAGAACTTATTTGAGATTTCAGAAGCTCCATTATGAATCACAGACATTCCGTCGATCTCTCTGTCTCTAATTTCTTTGATGATCCACCAGTTTCTTAACCTTGCCACCATACCTCTCAAATAGCATCCTCTACACTTGAAGTGCTGTCAGGTTCTGGCAGCAACCACTTGAATAGCAGGTGTTCATTATTTCATCTTCCTTGTGTCCAGTCTGCCTCCAGCTGCCACACTGGCAGCCCACAGCCGGACCCCTAACCTTACATCCAGATGCCACCTTGGCCTGGGTAGCCAGGAGACCCCCAAAATGCCACCAGAGATTGGTGGATGGCCTCCCCCTGCCTTGTGAACAGAGGACTACAATGGACAGATCTCTACTGTTAGCTAAAGTCCAGGTGGTTTGGCCTACCATAGTTATCCTTAAGCCTCTTTTCACTTCAGATGAAGGAGAGATGGGTGCCAAGATGCCCTTCTTCCTGTTCTTCAAACACAGGAAGCTTGTTTGCATCTTAACGTTTTTATACTTGCTGCTACCTTTGTTTAGGACATTCTACACATAGCCATCTCCTTCTTCTCATTTAGGTTTCGGCGTTCAAGTTGCTTCCTCAGAGAGGCCCTCTCTCACCACCCTGAGTCATTCATTATCTCACTAATTCATTCAACAAATATTGTTGGGCACCCACTCATTGCCAACGCTGTTCTCAGTGTAGTGATATAGCAATGAACCAAGGGAAGCAACGGAAGCATATATCTACAGGGGAGAGTAGAACAGTTAGTAATTCAACATATAAATATATAAAGTAGCAGGTGGTGACAAATGCTGTGAAGAAAATTGCAAACAGGGCAAGGAGACAGGAAATGAGAACAGGGATAGGAGGAAGCGCCATTTGGGTCGGATAAGTTAGGGGAGGCCTCCTTGAGTAGGTGACAGTTGAAGCTGGATAAGGTGAGAGAATTAGCACAGGAAATGTCTGGGAAACAGCACTCCAGGCAGAGGGAGTAGCGAATGTGAGGGCCCTGAACAGGGCTGCTGCCTCTCCTCTAACATATGCTCTATCATGTTGTCCCATTTATTTTCTCCATAGTACCTGCATAGTAAATAAATAAATAAATAGTTTATTATTTATGACTTACTTGTTGTTTGTGTCATGTTAAGGAGGCTCAGTGAGAGCAAGAATCTTACTGACTGTTCACTGCTTTATTTCCTGTGCTTAGAATTGAGCTTTGTAAAAAACAAAACAAAACCAAAAAAACCATGCCCAATAAATGGGAATGACTTATTAACTTTCTGGTCAATGAGGCTCTCTTAATACAAGCCACAGAAACTTACAAAGAAAAATACAGCAAAACAAAACCAAAGGAGAATTTATTGGAGGGAAGTGAGAGTTCACAGAATTACAGGCAAAGCTGGAGAACAGGACAACAAAGCCTTGGAAAGCAAAGGGCCGAAACCAGGGCAGTCCCTGTGGTCTACTTGCAGGAATGAATGGGCGTCCCCATGCAACTCTGCCGAGGATGTGACTCAGCTTCCCTGTTTCTCATCTTGTGACTCTTCTCTCAGGAATCCAATGGGACAAAGAGGCTGGCTTCATGGGCACACAACCATGCTTTGAAGAACGCCAGCTTGACTTAATGCTCTGCTGTTGCCATCTTGAAATTTTTAATAATCATTGAATAAGGGACTCTGCATTTTCATTCTAGTAAGACTTTAATTTGTTTAGAGAAGTTTTATGTTCACAGCAAAATTGAAAAGAAGGTACAGCAATTTCTAGTATGCTCCTGACCCCACACATGCACAACCTCCCCCATTATCAGCATCCCCCACCAGAGTTGTGCATTTGTTACAATTGATAAACCTACACTGACACATTATAATCACCCAAACGCCACTGGGTACATTAGGGTTTACTCTTTGCGGTATTCGTTCTGTATAACATCATGTATTCATCGTTATGCTATCATATGGAGGATTTTCACTGCCCTAAAAATTCTCTGTCCTCAACCTATTCATCCCTCACCATGTCCCCCCACCCAAACCCTGGCAACCATTGATCATTTTACTGTCTCCATAGTTTTGCCTTTTCTAGAATGTCATATAGTGAAATCACGCAGTATTTAGTATTTTCTGATTAGCTTTTTTCACCATGTAATAATATGCATTTTAGCTTCTTTTCTATCTTTTCATGGCTTGCATTTCTATCTATCTATCTATCTATCTATCTATCTATCTATCTATCTATCATCTATTCATAAATATTTATTTTGAGAGAGAGAGAGCACACATGCACATGGGGGAGGAGCAACAAGAGAGGGAGAGAGAGAATCTGCAGCAGGTTCCTCACTGTCAGCACAAAGCCTCACACGGGTCTCAGTCTCATGAACCATGAGATCATGACCTGAGCTGAAGTCAACAGTTACATGCTTAAGTGACTGAGGCACCCAGGTGCCCTAGTGCTGGGCTAGTGCTGAATTTCCTTTCAGTGCTGAATGATATTTCATTGTTTGGAGATACTACAGTTTATTTATCTATTAACCCACTGAAAGACATCCTGGTTGCTTCCAAGTTTGGGCATTATGAACAAAGTTGCTCTAAACGTCCAAGTACAGGTTTTTGTATGACAGAAGTTTTCAACACTTTTTAGTAAGTACTGAATCATATGATAAGAGTGTGTCTAGTTTTGTAAAACAAAACAAAACAAGAAAACAAAACAAAACAAAAAAACCTGCCAAGATGACTTCTAAAGTGGCTGTCCCATTTTGCATTTCCACCAGCAATGAATGAGAGTTCCTGTTGCACCACGTTCTCCTTAGCATTTGGTGCTGTCAGTGTCTGGATATTGGCTGTTCTAGTAGGTATGTACTGGTATCTCAGTTGTTTCCGTTTGTATTTCCCTGATGATGTATGATGTGGAGCATTGTTTCATTTGGTTATTTGCCACCTGTGTATCTTCTCTGGTGGGGTGTTTGCTCAGGTGTTTGACTCATTTGTAACTAGGGTTCTTATTATTGAGTTTTAATCATCTATTTTGGATAACAACCCTTTATCAGCTGTGTCTTGCAAATATTTTCAACCAATCTGTGGCTGTCTTCTCACTCTTTTGACATTGCCTTTTGCAGAGCAAACATTTTTAATTGTAATGAAGTCCTGCTTATCACTTATTTCTTTCATAGATTGTGCCTTTGGTGTTGCATCTAAAAAGTTATTGCCGTATCCAAGGTCATTTATGTTTTCTCCTATTTATCTTCTAGGAGTTTTATGGTTTTGCAGTTACATTTTTAAAATGTTAGAAAAGGAGTAATTCTTTTTGTAGGCATGGTAGTGATTCTTTTTGCTTTTTGTTTTCATTAGTACACATGTGTAACAAGGAAGTGGTCTGTGGAGCAACATTTTAGAAACTGCAAATATAGGTTTGAATTAAATACTAAAAAAAGATAAATCTTTGATCCATTTTGAGTTAATTTTTGTGACTGTAAGACCTGTGTCTAGATTAATTTCTTTTTTTTCTTTAAAAAAATTTTAAAATGTATTTATTTATTTTTGAGATAGAGACAAAACACCAGCAAGGAAGGGAAAGAGAGAGAGGGAGACACAAAATCCGAAGCAGGATCCAGGCTCTGAGCTGTCAGCACAGAGCCTGACGTGGGGCTAGAACCCACGAACCATGAGTCAAAGTCAGATGGCCAACCGACTGAGCCACCCAGGTGTCCCCCCCCCTTTTTTTTTGCATGTGATGTCCAGTTGTTCCAGCATTATTTGTTCAAAAGACTGTCTTTGCTCCATTATATTGTCTTTGCTCCTTTGTCAAAGAGTGATTGATTATATTTGGGGGGGGGGTCTATATCTGGACTCTGTATTGATCTACTTGTCTGTTCTTTTGCCAATAATTCACTGTCTTGATTTTTGTCTCTTTATAGTAAGTCTTGAAATTGGGTAGTGTCAGTCCTTCAACTTTGTTCTTCTTCAATATTGTGTTGGCTATTATGGGTACTTTACCTCCCTATAGAAACTTTAGAATTAATCTTTAGTATCCACAAAATAACTTGCTGGAATTTTGATTGGGATTGCATCAAGCCTGTAGATCAAGTTGGGAAGAACTGACACCTTGACAATATTGAATCTTCCTAGTCATGAATATGGAATATCTCTCCTTTAATTTAGTTCCTCTTTGATTTTGTCATTAGAGATGTATAGTTTTCCTCATACAGATCTTATACATATTTTGTTAGATTTATATCTAAGTTTTTAATTTGGGAGGATGCTAATGTAAATGGTATTGTGTTCTCAACATGCAATTTCACTTGTTCGTTGCTGGTATATAGGAAGGTGATTGAGTTTTGTATATTAACCTTATATCAGTGCATTTTCACTTTGCACTGCAAATTTGTGTGGTCATTCCTGGGGCCAGCTTGTGTTGTGCACCTACCCTTTTGTCAGAGAAGGGCAAGGGCAATATGCCTGGCAGCTCCCCCAAGGTTTTCCTAAAGGAAAATGGAGGGGAGCTGCTGGATTGGGATGGGAGGCAGGCATATATAGCAGTTATGCTGGAATTCTGTTATATACTGGGTTTGTTAGGGGATAGAGGAAGTGGAATTGGCCATCTGTTTGTAAATTAGGAGACAAATCTCATGCCTATATCCATTCTCACCCATAAATGCTGTTTTACCCAGGCCAGGCAGGGTTTGGAAACCTGCTGTTTGTTTCTCAGTGTCTGTGAATGGTTTTCCCAATTGTTCCATGTGGTTCAGAGAGGGAGTTCCGAGTTCATGTATGTTGAATTCTTGTTTGTAAATTACATATAATGTAAAAAGTAGTATTTTCTCAAATTTTTTTTTGTTTCATGAAAATCATAAGAAAAAATTAGTCTTAATTGTATGCATAATTGTATGTTATTTTAACTTCCCCTATCATTCTATTTCTACCTCTCTGTGGTAAACTTTTGGGTTTCCAAAGGCGTATTCCCGTAGTTCTCTTGTATAGCATCCCACTTATTAGGCACTTATTGGCACCTTTAAAAAAGTGTGCTACTGTTCTGTTCCTTTTTCATGGCAAGTTAAGGATAATTGTATGACTTTGGGTTCTGTTAATTGAATGGGCTTAAAAATATATAACCAGCTAAGTCCTAGAGACTTTGAAAACTCTCAGCCTCTCTTATTGTTAAGAGAGTTCCCCAGTTTTTGGTTCAATATGGCCAGCTGGCCACTCACGTTTACCTCCCTGCCCTCCCCAAATCCTACTGAAATGTCAGAAAAAGGAAGAGAAATGCATCCAAAAAAAGCACTGTAAATTGTAGACGTTGAGCATTTTTAAAAGATAGAAGGTAGATATAATCCAATGATGGAGAAATGAGCCTAGAGAAAATGGCAACTCTGAACAGTCTTGGGCATGAGTGGGTAGAGGGGTAAGAACCATTCTTCCTCATGGACTCTGGAGCACTTCTAAGCTTAGAGGCAACACAGTTTACCATGTCAGTGACAGAGAGCAGATGGTGAGAAAAATTGCAGCTTACAGAATAAATATATAAATCAACATATATATATATATGTGTGTGTATATATATATATATGTATATATATATATATATACATATATATATATGGACCTCCTACAATAAAACATCAAAATGCTCAGTAGAAAAATACAGAAAAAGAATACAGAAAAAGGAATGAAAATGGTAAAAAAAAAACTATAAATAATGTGAACTTCACTAATAATCAGAAAATTGCAGATCGAAACTAAGCTGAGATATAATTTCTAGCTGAAGAGGTGTATTAGTCAAGGTTCTCTAGAAAAACAGAACCAATAGGCTGTTTGTGTGTGTGTGTGTGTGTGTGTGTGTGTGTGTGTGTGTAATAGATTTACTGTAAGGGATTGGCTCATGTGATATGTGGAGGCTGGCAAGTTGAAAACTTGCAGGGCGCGCGGGCAGGCTGGAGACCCAGGCAAGAACTAATGTTGCAGCTGCAATCTGAAGGCAGTGTGGGGGCAGAATTCCCTCTTCCTTGGGAGGCCTCAGTCTTTTTCTCCTAAGGTCTCCAACGGATACGACATCCTGCTCACATTATTGAGGGTCATCTGCTTCACTCAAGATCTACTGATTTCAACGTCAATTTCATCTACAAAGTACTTTTAAAGCAAAATCTATCTAGATTGAGGTTTGACCAAATATTTGAGTACCATGGCCTCGCCAAATTAACACATAAAATTAACCATTACAATAGGCAATTTTTTTTTTAAAGATTGATAATATACGTTGCTTATAAGAAGTAAGAAAAAGAGAAATTCTTTTATATTGTTGGTGGGAGAGTCTATAGAATGACTGGGAACAGACAAAACAGCCATTTGGCAGTTTCTACAGAAATATAAAATATGACATAACTTTCAGTCTAGACTGGTTTTGCTGGCTTGTCTCTACTGGCTGTGTTGTTCCACCTGAAGTGACTGCTCCTGCCTTGGCGGCCCCTGTCCTACAACTTCTCCTTCTGGGTCCAGTAACTGCTCCCTTCCCTTGTGCCTTCAGGGCTGGGAGTGGCATTGGCTCTTGCTGCAGAGCTGTGCCCTGCACTGATGTAAACAATGCCCTTATTAGCCTTCTTCCCGGTCTCCTGATTTGAGTGTGTTCTTTCCTCCTGAGGCCTTGCTGGATACACCCAGGCATCATTCTGGATTCTTCTCTCATCCTTTTTTTTTTTTTTTTTTATTGTAATCTCCTGTCTACCACCAAGACATATCAGTAAAATCCTTTTTACTCTTATTTCCTCCTCCAATCACAGAACTAGTTTCTTAACAGACCATTGTTATCTTTTGCCTTGATTTCTGAAAAACTTTCCTGTCTACTTTCCTTGCTTTCAATCTTGTCTTCCACCAGAACATTTTTCTGTTATTGCAAAAAGATCTTTCTCAGATGAAAACCTGATTGTACCGTATTTCTCTACTTAAAATCTTGCAATGGTTCTCCAATGCTCGTAGAATAAAACTCAGTCTCCTAAGTGAGGATTCTAGGTCCTGTGCTACCTGGTGCTTGCTCACACATGGCTCAATGGTTCCCATCTCACACAACTTAATGCTCCCTATCTTTCCCTGTGGCCCTCTATTAACTCACAACCAGGAAGTGCCAAGACAAAGGAGACAATAGTAAGGATTATCTGTGCCCTAAACATGAGAGGTTCTTACCACCCAGCAAGGCCCTACTGGTTTTGAATAAACTCATTCCCAAATTAGAACTGCCACTCTCAACCCAGATGATACCGTCACCCTAACGACGGTCATCTGGAGTGTTCTCACAGCCTGACACCCACAGAGTTTTATAACACTCAAGAGTTACTGGACAGAATTTCTCCTGAGAAGACAGTGAGACTCTCTGGACCTGTGCTGTTTAATGTAGTAACTACTAGTCATGTGTGGCCACTGAACACTTGAAATGTGGCTAGTGTAATTTGAGCTGTGCTGTAAATGTAAAATACATGATTTTGAAGACTTAGTATGAAAAAAAGGGTGCAAAATATCTAAGTAATTTTTGTATTGATTGCCTGTTGAACTGATAATATTTGGTTATGTTGGGGTAAATAAAATATATTGTTAGATTACGTCCACTTGAACCTTAAAATTTTTTTTTAATGTGGCTACTAGGATATTTACCATTACACCTGTGGCACACTGCTCTAGACCCTGCAGGTCCTGGCTACTCTAAGGGCTGTGGGTCAGCACCACCACCAGCAGTATCTGGGAGCTCGTCAGGGTCACAAATTTCAGCCCTGCTCCAAACCAGCTAGCTCAGATGCTGCAGTGTAAGAAGCAGCCCAGACTTCTTGCACATTACATATTCATATGCACAGTGTACATATTCATATGCACATTACAGTTGAGAAGTGCTTGTCTAAAGGGGAAGAGGTGCAATGAACAGAGACTTTGGTAATTCTTCCTGGATGCACACATTTATTACATCTCTTTATTCAAAGGCTCTAAGTGTGTTTTTTGCTTTGTGAGAGAGGGAGAAAAGAGTATCAAATTAGATAAGAAATTCTTTAAATCAGATGCACATTCCCAGACCCTAATCAAGCACTCTGAGCACAGAGGTATAAGAGAAAGTAAATTGAACACATCAAGTCTTCAAAAATGATACAAATTCATGATAAATCAGACTGATCATTTGAAGCATAAACTTTCAGAGAGAAGAATCAGAACTCCTTTGGAACACTGATAAAGCTAGAGATTCTGAGCATTCAAAATTCAGATTGCAAGCACTGTTTCCAAGAACAGTTAGAGCCATTGCAGTGATCACAGAGTTGGTGTCCAGAATTCTGGAAGGTTTGCACTGAACTGCAGCATGAACTGGCTCAAAAAAATCTAACTGGAGTCACAAAAAGAAGTGCAGCTGGTTTTGATGTCCTTCTCTCTCAATTATTTTATGTTTATTTATTTATTTTTCTGATGAACTCTGGATAATAACTACATTTATTATTAAACTTTAAGCCATCTCTCCCAGGGAATTATAAGAATCTTAAGGGGGACAAGAACATATTTCTATGGTCATTATAGCTGCTAAAATAAACACTTGGCATTTCTAGACCCATTGCTTGAGGCAAACTGCAATACCAAATGCTTCTTAGATAAAAAGAGAGTTGTGGTATGCCTTGTTTATTCTGAATGCATTATTTTTTTTTTAAGGTTTTTCTCATATTTTGGCTCTTATGGACAGCTATACTTATTTGCCGGAGAAAATAGAGTGTGAGAGTTACCCTGACCCCTCACAATACATATGTGTTTAAGGTCAAGTTATTCTATAAATAAAATATTTTCCTTTAATAATGTATTCATATTGCAGTAAGAGGCACATACAGATGCTTATTCACAAAGATACCTCCTTCTGACGTGGTTTCTGTAATAGCCAGGCATTCCCATTCTCTCTAAAGGCCTTGATGTTCTGGCCAAAAGGTTTTTCATTCAGGGCTCTCCCTGGATGGTATCCAATAACTCCATTTTTCTCAAAATATATGAATAGCCACTATATCCCAGGAGGTTTGGGAGAAGATATTTGGTTTCCAGAATTGTTCCAAATTTAGCCCAAGTGGTGGAGTTGTGTTCTCAATCTGCATTCACCGATTCCTTAGACATAATGCTCTCAGGTTAAACTCAAAGTATGTATTTTTGTTTGTTTAACTAAGTTGATTTCTACTTTTCTTGTTTCCAAAAAGTTCTGAGGCAACAGAACTTTGCTACAACAAAGCAAATGAAATGGAAATAGAAAGTCAGTACACAGACAAATAAGTGGAAATAATATACTTATGATAAGATGATATCATCCTATGTAGAAGACCCAAATTCTACTGCACACTTCTGGAATCCAGGGATAAAAGGCAAGCAGTAAATATTACCCTACTTATTATCAGGAAGTAGGAGGTATACTAGTTTCCCAATAGAGATAAAATTTTTCTGGCAGTAAATTCCAAAAGAAATTCTTAAGCAGAGATTAAGGAATATTATGTGACATTGGGGATAGATGGATTAATGATACTACCTTCCTCCTCAGGGATATGCAAAGACTAAATGAAGCAAAACATGCTAAGCCCTTAGAATTGTGAGTGGCGCATAGTGAACTCAAACATTAACTGTTATCCTAATCATGATTATATAAAAATTATATATAAATTACATAGTAAAAACATTGATAATATTCACAGTGACTTTTATAGCAAATGCAGAAGTGTATTTCATTTAATTGTTTATTGGAACAACTCTAGCCAAGAGCATGACATTAACACAACTCTATGAAGGTGGCCAACAGGAGCCACAGCTAATGTGGTCCAAGTGTGGGGCTGTCTGGTGTCCTCACTGGATCAAAGGACAGAACAGAGGAGAATTGGAGAAATGGTTGGATTGCACACCTCCTAGACCAGTAGTCCTCAGATATGATTCTTAGTCATCTGGTAAGCCATGAGGATCCTTTAGATGATCAGGGAATGAATCCAAAAAACCCAAGTTCTTATAGGCAAATGGCAGGCAATTCCATAGACTTTTAGTAAGTTGTTTACTAATAACTACTAGGTGTATTATTGAGGGTTACTAAAATTTGGTACTCAAGAAATTCACATTAATATTGTGCTAGAATTTCCCGAGGATTCTAATTCAGCATTCTGCCAATAAGTCTGATTACTCCACAGTGCCTGACAATGCTGCAAAGACCAGAGAGTGGGATGGCTTGTTATCTGTTTATCATTAACAGTATCCCAAGTTTATGGGATGGCAACTGAATGCAACTCTTCTTGATTCTTAAAGTATTAATTTTCTTTTCTGAGGGTTGTTTGGTTAACCCTACAATGTGTTATGATTTACATTTGCATCAAAGTATTGCTAAAGTTAATGTCTGTATGATTCCCTCGAAATGTGCTTGTGTTATCCTCATGGTTCTTTGTCTACTGGAGTAGCTTTTTCTGACTAAGTGAGAGTCACAAAGGTTTGAGAGCAACTGCCTTAGATTCTCTTACCTGGATGTCTCACAGTCAGCTGGACTATCACTCACTGCATGTTGCTCTGGAAACCAGCAAGGACAGGGTAAGGTTGACTCCCTAATGTATATTTATTTATTTATTCAGTAGATCTTTATTGAAGTAACCTATGTAATCTAAAATCAGCCCGTTGTGCCGATACTGTACTGGGTATACGTTGTATGATAAAATGAACTTGAGCTCCTCATAGGACCTACAGTCTAACAGTGATACAAAGTTAAAAATATAATACAAATAATTTATACTTGCAGATGGGGATTGTGCCATGAAGAAAAATAACAGGATGGTATGAGAGAAAATAATGATGGGGTCTGTTTGAGGGGGAGATCTATTAATGTCAGAGGTTGGAGAAACATTTCCAAAGAAGTAGCATTTAATCAGAGATTTGAAGGACCAAGGGGTGTTGGCCAAGCAAAGAATGAAGAACAGTTCATTAAGAGAATGACTGGAAACCAGGTTAAATCCTTTCTAGAGCTCACTTATCTGTCCTCAGGCTTCATAATCATGGACAGAAATGATTTATGTGGCAAGATGATCTTTGCATAGTTTTAATGCTTTTTCAAAACTTGTACCATTATTCTTCTTCCAAATTAAACTGGGTAAAGCTGGTTCTGATCATTCTTGCTTGAAATTTATAGTTAGGTATTATATTCAGATTTTAGATTGTGTGCATACTCATATATTGTTACCTTTTGACAAGGGTCATACCTTGGAATTCTCATAAACTAGATAATGACTAACATTGTAACTTACAGTAATTCTGGCAACAGAAGGGTTAAGTAGAGTGGGGCATGGTTTAGAGACTAAATACAACCCTGGTTATTAGAACTAGGGCCTAAAGTCAGAATAAATGACTAAGTTTAAGTTCAAGTTGAGTTGCCTCAGAACTGAATTAAGATCTATTAAATTTCACAAAAGGTCAAGAATAGCTTCAGAGCTACCTTGGTCAAATAGCCCTCCTGGGAGAGTGGAGCCATCTGAGGACATAGAATTATACAGATTGTCATGTACACCAGTACAATCTTCTTGGAAAGACTTCTTTCTTCCATTCTTGATGGCGAGTTTCACATGGGGACTTACAAGGGTACATGTCCCCAGGCTGGTGTTTCCCAAAGCCTGGTCCCGGAAACACATGTTTCAGAATCAACTGTAGTTTTGGAGGCACCCCTCCAGAACAACTGAAACAGAGTTTCTGGATAGTCTGCAATGACTATTTGAAATCTTCTATATGCTCCGCCAACCATTAGTTTGTAGCCCTGTTCCCCAACTTCCTGCCCCATTACCAGTGATGACCCTGCTTTCTGTTTCTTAGAGAAAATTGAAGCAATCAGCTAGAGGAATTTTTTTGATATCCTGCTTTCAGATCTCCTAACCTACTCTCACCTTTTGTCTCCCATCTTCCACCTGTGCTCTCTGCATGCCACCACCCTCCTGCTTTCCCAGACATTGTTTGCTACCTATTTTCTCTTCTCTCTCCTATGCATTCAAGTGCTCCTCAAAAGGATCATTCTTGTCGGCATTCAATTATGTCCAAGTCTCTTCTATTAAACAACAAATACAAATCAAAAATACCTTCCGTGGTCCCACATTCCCTCTAGTTACCACCATCTCTCCCTTTCCTTCTAAACTAGCCTTTAGGTCTGGGTCTTTCTTTCTTCATCAAACATTTCTTCCTCAGCTCACTGTGATCTGTTCATCTCAGGACCCCACTCAAACAATTCTTGCTATGGCCACCACTGATCTTTTCAACTAAACCCTCTGGACATTTTCCATGTCCCCTCTTCCTCAATTTGTTAGCAGCATTCAACATCACAGAATACTTTCCTTGAAACATTCTCCTTCTTTGCTGGCTTCCTAGACACCACATTGCCCTGTTGTTGTTTTCTCTTTCTCAGCACAATGTGACTCCTCTTCTCCCCAGCTATTAAATGTTGCAGTTGATTACCTGATACTACCATACTTGGCAAGCTATACATGTTCATGGCATCAACTGTCATTTATAATTGACCTGGAAATCAATGTCCTCAGCCCAGTCTGCTCCTGAGCTCCAAATCTGCATATCCAACAGTTCGCTGGTTATCTCCTTTGCTCTAAGTTACCTCATAATCAACATGTTTAAGATCAAACTCATAATATTTCTGCCTCTCCTCTCTCCCCAAGTTGATATCCCAGTGTTCCCTGTTTCAGTAAATGGCACTAACATTCAACTAATCATATGAGTAAGAATCACCAAATTCACCCTCGAGACCTCCTCTTTATCCGTAACCAGTGAAGTCCATCAACAAATAAATATTTCTCATACAGACTACAGGGGATTTCTCAAATCCATCCCCTTGTGTCCATCTCCTCTTATTTGAACTATAGAAATGGCCTCCTAATTGGTCTTCCCGTGGCTAGAGTGGTCTTCCAAAAGCAGATTGATCCTGTCACCTCAAATCTTTTGCTGACTTGCTTTGCTCTAAGACTGAAGACCATAATGCTTATCAAGGCCCATAAGGGTGCCCAAAGTCCTCTGCCTCCTTCTCTTCCAGCCTTGCCTCCCACTATGTCTCCTCCTTCTTCCAGCCAGGCTCATTGGTCTTGTGCTTTCAGTCCCTCAAATATGCTGTAATCCCTCCCATCACAGACCTTTCTCCAAGTCATTCATGTGCTTGACGAATACTCTTTCTCTCCTCTTTGTCTGGGTTACCCTTACTCCCCAGGGCCTCACTTTCTCAGAGAACACTCCCCTGCTCTTAGATGCTGGGTCCAGTTCCTTTGTACCAGAACCTTTCTTTCTCTAATAGCTCTTATCTCAGTTTTTAATTATGCCCTTCTTCATGGGATTATTTGATCAGCATGTCTTTCCATTAGCCTGAAAGCTGCTTGCCAGTAGGATCCATGCCTTTTTTCACTCTCATTGCCTTCCTGATGCCCAGTACAGGGCCTGGTGTATTGTGGGAGTTCCAAGAATGAAAGGATGAGGAACTAGGCATGGCCAGACCTGAAGGAAGCTTCATATTGCTTTTCACAAGGACCATCAGAGATTATTTCTCGAATACCAAAGCACCAATGTGGCTTCTTTAGAGATTACTTATCATCTGAGAGGGAACATTTCTAGGAATTCAGTAAATGTTTGTTGAAAGGGTGAGTTTTGGGGAAGCTTGCTATTAGCCCTGCCCTGATTATGTAGCCAAGAAAGGGCATCCAGAGATCCTATATTCCCGCTCTCAATCACACACCAGGTGCTCCCTCTGCATTCACAATGTCTAGGGGCACATCACATTGTCTATTATCTGAAAAGGGATAAAATTGGAGATAGTTATGGTTTATAGTCTCTTTACTTGTTGTAAAAAGAAAATATATCCAACTTCTGCTGCTTTTGTCTTAGTTACATATCAACTCCCCCCCACCCACACTCGCTCACTGTGCACATAAAAAATGTTGCTCTGACCTGTAGACTCCTTCCTTTGCTTGGATATGAATCTGGGTTGAACATAAGGGGAAAGTTGTAAATAATTGAAAAAAATCATAAAATTGGAATGAGTTTTGGGGCCGTATAAAAATAAATTGCGTTCCCATAAAATGCTCTGGGAATTGTTTTAGATTTCAAGGAAAACAGCTCCATCCTGAGCTGGATACAGTTCAACACTGGGGCCTCCCAGAAGTTGGCAGCTATGGCACATGTCTAGAAATATGGGAAGTAAAAATTCTGTACTTTAATTCTGATTTTGCAAACTTGCCTGAAAGAAGACCAGAACAGAGGCGGGAGGTAGGTGGAGGATAGTGAGCTGCTCTGTGTTGGAGGGATAGTTTTGGAATGCTAGAAGGAAACACTGGGAATGGGGACTCAGACAGGGCAAAGGTGAAAAGTGGGTTGAGTTGTAACCCCCTCTTACATCTCCACACTTTGTCCCTCTCCCTTCTGTGGCACTGACCCTGGAGTCTTTCTCTTAACTGCCTTCTTTATCCTAGTTCTTTGAGAGTCTACTTTGACTAAGTGAGGCAAGACTGTGTGTTAAGACCCCCTCCATTCACTTGCTTATAATTCATCCTTTCCTGTCAAAACCCTCTCTCACTGACTTTACAGTCTGTTTTCTGTTTAGGTTTTGTCTTGCCCAGTGGTTCCATGACCACCTGCATCACAATAACTGACATGTTTTTAAAATGCAGATCTACTAAGCCAGGATCTCTGGAAATGAAGCTAGGAATCTAGCTCTTGATAAACTCCCTATGTGACATTTTATGCCCCTTAGGGTTTAAAACAATTGACTTGGTTCCTCCAGTTTCCAACTTCCTACTTCCTTTACTTGGGTATTGAATTCACCTTTCTTTCATGACTCAGCAATCCTGTGGACAATGATCTGGTTCAGGCTGTCCCCAGGACACCCTCCCTTTGTGCACCATTTTCACAGCCAGTCCAGTGATCCCCACCCCTCCATCCAATACCTAGCTGATAGAGAGTCTGGCCTGATAGAACATAGATTTTTAAGTTGTTAGTTGTAAACATAAGATAATTGTCCTTCCCAGTGACATTTATCTTTCTAAAAGAAGGCTTTATCCTCCAGAGAAATGTATAACTAGGAAATTCTGTGCACCCAAGGCTAAATGTGCCAAGATTAATTACAGCTGGAAATCTTTGATAAGCAGTCTTCAAATCAGAGTTAGAACCTGGCCACATACCACACATAATTGTAAGAATGACTACAGAGAATATGAGGACAATTTACCCTTTGGAATGTTTTCGTGATGATTTAATGAGACTATGGAAGTTTGCTGCTCCTAGAAACAACATCTCTTGATTAGTGCTTTGGCGGTGTGTTTGGGGTATTCCTTCCAGCCAGGGCTGTGGCACCTTTAAAAGTAGGAGAGAGGCCTAGGAATACAGTGAATGAAAGACAGCAGAGGTCTTGCTCAAGACTGTGGGCTTTGTAATTGGGCAGCTCTGAGAGTCGGTCCTGGCAATGGGATCTCAAACAAGTCACTCTTTATGCCCCATTGTTCTCCTATTAAGACCAATGATAATATTTTATTTTATTTTATTTTTTATTTTTTAAAATTTACATCCAAATTAGCATATAATGCAACAATTATTTCAGGAGTAGATTACTTAGTGCCCCTTACCCGTTTAGCCCATCCGCCCTCCCACAACCCCTCCAGTAACCCTCAGTTTGTTCTCCATATTTATGAGCCTCTTATGTTTTGTTCCCCTCCCTGTTTTTATATTATTTTCTTTCCCTTCCCTTATGTTCATCTGTTTTGTCTCTTAAAGTCCTCATATGAGTGAAATCATATGATTTTTGTCTTTCTCTGACTAATTTCACTTAATACCCTCCAGTTCCATCCACATAGCTGCAAATGGCAAGATTTCATTCTTTTTGATTGCCAAGTAATACTCCATTAAATATATATACCACATCTTCTTTATCCATTCATCCATCAATGGACATTTGGGATCTTTCCATACGTTGCTATTGTTGATAGTGCTGCTATAAACATGGGGGGTGCATGTGTCCTTTTGAAACAGCACACTTGTATCCTGTGGATAAATGCCTATTAGTGCAATTGCTGGGTCATAGAGTAGTTCCATTTTTAGTTTTTTGAAGAACTTCCATACTGTTTTCCAGAGTGGTTGTGCCAGTTTGCGTTCCCACCAACCATGCAAAATAGATCCTTTTTCTCCACATCCTCGCCAACATCTGTTGTTCCCTGAGTTGTTAATGTTAGCCATTCTGACAGGTATAAGGTGGTATCTCATTGCGGTTTTGATTTGTATTTCCCTGATGGTGAGTAATGTTGAGCATTTTTTCGTGTGTCGGTTGGCCATCTGGATGTCTTCTTTGAAGAAGTGTCTATTAATGTCTTTGCTCATTTCTTCACTGGATTATTTGTTTTTTGGGTGTTGAGTTTGATAAATTCTTTATTGATTTTGGATTCTAACCCTTTATCTGAAATGTCATTTGCAAATATCTTCTCCCATTCTGTCAGTTGCCTTTTAGTTTTGCTGTTTCCTTTGCTGTGCAGAAGCTTTTTATTTTGATGAGGTCCCAGTAGTTCATTTTTGCTTTTGTTTCCCTTGCCTCTGGAGATGTGTTGAGTAAGAAGTTGCTGCAGCCAATGTCAAAGAGGTTTTTGCCTGCTTTCTCCTCGAGGGTTTTGATGGCTTCCTGTCTTACATTTGGGTCTTTCATCCATTTTGAGTTTATTTTTGTGTATGGTGAAAGAAAGTGGTCCAGGTTCATTTTTCTGCATGTCGCTATCCAGTTTTCCCAGCACCACTTGCTGAAGAGACTGTCTTTATTCTATTGGATATTCTTTCCTGCTTTGTCAAAGATTAGTTGGACATACGTTTCTGGGCCCATTTCTGGGCTCTCTATTCTGTTCCAATGATCTGAGTGTCTGTTCTTGCACCAGTACCATACTGTCTTGATGATTACAGCTTTGTAGTATAGCTTGAAGTCTGGGATTGTGATGCTTCCTGCTTTGGTTTTCTTTTTCAAGATTTCTTTGGCTATTTGGGGTATTTTCTGGTTCCATACAAATTCCAGGATTATTTATTCTAGTTCTGTGAAGAATGCTTGTGTTATTTTGATATGGATTGCATTGAATATGTAGATTGCTTTGGGTACTATTGACATTTTAACAATATTTGTTCTTCCTATCCAGAAGCATGGGATCTTTTTCCATATTTTGAGTCTTCTTCAATTTCTTTCATAAGCTTTCTATAGTTTTCAGTGTATAGATTTTTCACGTCTTTGGTTAGATTTATTCCTAGGTATTTTATGGTCTTTTGCGCAACTGTAAATGGGATCGATTCCTTGATTTCTCTTTCTGTTGCTTCATTGTTGGTATATAGGAATGCAACCGATTTCTGTGCATTGATTATATATCCTGCAACTTTGCTGAATTCATGAATCAATTCTAGCAGTTTTTTTTGTGGAATCTTTTGGGTTTTCCATACAGAGTCTCATGTCATCTGTGAAGAGTGAAAATTTGACCTCCTCCTGGCAGATTTGGATGCCTTTTATTTCTTTGTGTTGTCTGATTGCAGAGGCTAAGACTTCCAATACTCTGTTGAATAACAGTGGTGAAAGTGGACATCCCTGTCTTGTTCCTGACCTTAGGGGGAATGTTCTCAGTTTTTTCCCATTGAGGATGATATTAGTATTGGAGTGTTCATATATGGCTTTTATGATCTTGATGTATGCTCCTTCTATCCCTACTTTCTTGAGGGTTTTGATTAAGAAAGCATGCTGTATTTTGTCAAATGCTTTCTCTGCACCTATTGAGAGGATCATATGGTTCTTGTTCTTTCTTTTATGGATGTGGTGAATCACATGAATTGTTTTGCAGATATTGAACCAGCCCTGCATTCCAGGTATAAATCCCACTTGGTCATGGTGAATAATTTTTTTACTGTATTGTTGGATCCAGTTGGCTCATATCTTGTTGAGGATTTTTGTGTCCACATTCACCAGGGAAATTGGTCTATAGTTCTTTTTAGTGGGGTCTCTCTCTAGTTTTGGAATTAAAGTAATGCTGGCTTCCTAGAAAGAGTTTGGAAGTTTTCCTTCCATTTCTATTTTGTGGAACAGCTTCAAGATTTTAGGTGTTAACTCTTCCTTAAATGTTTGGTAGAATTCCCCTGGAAAGCCATCTGGCCCTGGACTCTTGTTTTTTTGGGGGAGATTTTTGATTACTAATTTGATTTTCTTACTGGTTATGAGTCTGTTCAAACTTTCTATTTGTTCCTCTTTCAGTTTTAGTAGTGTATATATGTTTCTAGGAATTTGTCCATTTCTTCCAGATTGCCCATTTTATTGGTGTATAATTGCTCATAATATTCTCTTATTACTGTTTGTATTTCTGCTGTGTTGGTTGTGATCTCTCCTCTTTCATTCTTGATCTTATTTATTTGGGTCCTTTCCTTTTTCTTTTTGGTCAAACTGGCTAGTGGTTTATCAATTTTGTTAATTCTCTCAAAGAAACAGCTTCTGGTTTCATTTATCTGTTCTACTGTTTTTTTGTTTGTTTGTTTGTTTGTTTGTTTCGACAGCATTAATTTCTGCTGTAATCTATTATTTCCTGTCTTCTGCTGGTGTTGGGTTTTATTTGCTGTTCTTTTTCAACTCTTTAAGGTGTAAGGTTAGGTTGTGTATCTGAGACCTTCCTTCTTTAGGAAGGCCTGGATTGCTATATACTTTCCTCTTATGACTGCCTTTCCTGCGTCCCAGAGGTTTTGGGTTGTGGTGTTCTCATTTTCATTGGCTTCCATGAATTTTTTAATTTCCTCTTTAACTTCTTGGTTAGCCCATTTATTCTTTAGTAGGATTTTCTTCAGTCTCCAAGTATTTGTTACCTTTCCAAATTTTGGTCTTGTGGTTGAGTTTGAGTTTCATAGCGTTGTAGTCTCAAAATATGCACAGTATGATCTTGATCTTTTTGCACTTGTTGAAGGCTGATTTGTGTCCCAGTATGTGGTGTATTCTGGAGAACGTTCCATGTGCACTGGAGAAGAATGTAGATTCTGCTGCTTTAGGATGAAATGTTCTGAATATATCTGTTAAGTCCATCTGGTCCAGTGTGTCATTCAAAGCCATTGTTTCCTTGTTGATTTTTTGATCAGATGATCTGTGCATTGCTGTGAGTGGGGTGTTGTGGTCTCCTACTATTACGGTATTACTATTGATGAGTTTCTTTATGTTTGTGATTAATTGATTTATATATTTGGGTGCTTACACATTTGGCACATAAATGTTTACAATTGTTAGGTCTTCTTGGTGGATAGACCCCTTGATTATGATATAATGCTCCTCTACATCTCTTGATACAGTCTTTATTTTAACATCTAGATTTTCTGATATAAGTATGGCTACTCCGGCTTTCTTTTGTTGACCATTAGCATGATAGATGGTTCTCTATCCCCTTATTTTCAATCTGAAGGTGTCTTTAGGTCTAAAGTGGGTCTCTTGTAAACAGCATATAGATGGATCTTGTTTTCTTATCCATTCTGTTACCCTGTGTCTTTTGATTGGAGCATTGAACCCATTGATGTTTAGAGTGAGTTCTGAAAGATAATAGTCCTTTCTAGTCTTTGTTTCTTTGGGTCTTTATTTACCTGTTTTTTTTTTTTTTCATCTTTTCTTCCCTCAGAAAGTCTCCCTTAAACTTTCTTGCAGGGCTGGTTAGTGGTCACAAACTCCTTTAATTTTTGTTTGTCTGGGAAACTTTATCTCTCCTTCTATTTTGAATGACAGTATTGCTAGATAAAGAATTCTTGGCTGCATATTTTTCTGATTCAGAACATTGAATATATCCTGCTACTCCTTTCTGGCCCGCCAAGTTTCTGTGGATAGGTCTGCTGCAAACCTGATCTGTCTTCCCTTGTAGGTTAAGGCCTTTTTTTCCCTTGCTACTTCATGATTCTCTCCTTGCCTGAGTATTTTGTGACTTTGAGTATGATATGCCTTGTTGATGGTCAATTTTTGTTGAAACTAATGGGGGTCCTCTGTGCTTCCTGGATTTTGATGTCTGTGTCTTTCCCCAGGTTAGGAACATTTTCTGCTATGATTTACTCACATAACCCTTCTACCCCTATTTCTCTCTCTTCCTTTTCTGGGACCCCTATGATTCTGATGTTGCTCCTTTTTAATGAGTCCCTGATTTCTCTAATTCTCAAATCATGCTCTTTTGTCTTAATCTCCCTCTTTTTTTCTGATTCATTATTCTCCGTAAGTTTGTCCACTATATCACTGATTCTCTGTTCTGCCTCATCCATCCTTGTTGCTGTGGCATCTATTCATGATGGCAGCTCAATTATGCCATTTTTTATTTCATCCTGACTAGTTTTTACTTCTTTTATCTCTGCAGAAAAGGAGTCTAATCTCTTCGACTCCAGCTAGTATTCTTATTATCATGATTCTAAATTCTGGTTCAGACATCTTGCTTGTATCTGTGTTGATTAAATCCCTGGCTGTTGTTTCTTCGTGCTCTTTCTTTTAGGGTGAGTTCCTTCCTTTCATCATTTTGAAGGGAGAAAAGGAATTAATGATGTAGAAAAAATTAAAAAAATAAAATTAAAAAATATTAAAATTAAAAAATTAAACACACACACACAAATCCAATAAATGATGGTAGATTCTAGGTGTGTTTTGGCCTGGGTGTTGAAAGTGGTTTTATAGATTAGAGAAAAAAGAGGGGAAAGGAAATCGTTCGAGAATTTGAAAAAATGAGTACACTGAAGTAGACTAAAATGAAATGGTGGGAGTTAGAATTTGAAAAAATTAACACGAAAGTAAAAAATATAGTAGAAAAAAATTAAGGAAAATATTTTTAATAAAAAATTAAAAATAAAAATGAATTTTTTCCATTCTCGTATTCAAGAAAAAGAGAAAAAGAAAAGAAACGAAGAAGAGAAAAAAGAGGGAAAAATAAGGAAATCGTTTGAAAATTTGAAAAAGTGAATATAGTGTAGTAGACTAAAATAAAATGATAGAAATAAAATAGAATTTGAAAAAATTTTACATAAGAGGAAAAAATGTAGTAATAAAATGAAAGAAATATATTTTTAATAGAAATTGAAAGTAAAGGTGAAATTTTTCTTTTTATTCAGGAAAAAGAAAAGAAATGAAAAAGAAAAAATAAAAAGAGAAAAAAGGAAATCGTTTGAAAATTTGAAAAAGTGAATACACTGCAGTATACTAAGATAAAATGATGAAAGTAAAATAGAATTTGAAAAAATTTACACAAAAGTAAAAAAGTATAGTAAAAAAATAAAGAAAAATATTTTTAATAAAAATTGTAAATAAAAATGAATTTTTTCTCTTTTTGTATTCAAGAAAAAAAAAGAAGTGTAAAAGAGAAAAAAAAGAAAATTGAATAGATGGACCTGCTAACAGATTGAAGTAGGACTGAAATTGATTTGTTTTCCCCTAGAAGTCAGTCTATGTAGTGCTTTATAGTCCATAAACTAAGCTGGTGGTGAGAGTTTTATTCTTGAAGAGAGAGGTTGGCCCAATTGGGTGGGGCTCAGTGTAACAGCTCCATTCTCCACTAGATGGCGCTGCTAGCCTACTGGGGTGGAGTGATGTGGTGGTCGTAGTTTCGTATGTGCATGTGCGGGAGCGGTGAAAATGGCGTCACCCTACCCAGTCTCTAGTATCAGAACTCTGTTCTCCCTGATCAGCAATCACGCACCAATCCTCTGTCTTCAGCTTTCGTCCACTCCCCACTTTTTCACTGTCTGTAATCAAGCCCCAGGCAGTACCTCTCTCTCGAGTTTTGTCTCAGATGTGGCTGTTTTCCCCGGCCCCTTACTTCTGAAGGGCTGTGCCTTTGACCTGTTCCACCCCTCTGCGGGAGGGTCTCACGGAACAATGACTGAATATCGCCTGCACCCAGGAACACCCACTGGACCCTGCTGTTGCCGGTGCTCCGAGACTGCAGCTAGGTGCCAGCCTGCCCCAGAAAAACTTCGCGAGACAGTATAGCAGCATTTCAGGGATTATGGAAAATCACAACACACATCTGGCACCAGGATTCACCCTTAATGACCTTGCCCCAGCACTAGTGAATGTGGCCACCTTCTGGGGTCTGCTGGGACCAGGTGGCTTCAACAGTCTCTACCAAGTGCCCTTCCAGCAGTGGAACCGCTTTTCTCTGTGTGGCCCAAGAACCTCCTGGACCCTACTCTGTGCCTGGGGATTCACCTTCCCACCAGAACACCGCCAGGTATGGAACTGCGGAGTTGCAGACTTTGCACTCCCCTTGTTTACAGTATTAATGGAACTTAAGCCCTCTCCTTTCTCCTTTCTTGCTTCTTTAGTTTAGTCCCTGTGGCTGTGTCCAATTTTCCACTTTCTCTCCAACTGCTTTTGGGGAGGGGTGCTTTTCCCGTATTTTCCCCCACCCAGTCTCCATCCTCTCCCCTCCCGCAAAAGCACCTCCTTTCCTGCGGCTTCTCGCTCCCCAAGTTCACCTCTCCATTCCGTGTACCTGCTGAATTCTGTGGTTCAGGTTGTTCAGATTGTTGTGTTCATCCTCAGATCAGTTTTCTAGGTGTGCAGGATGGTTTAGTGTTGGTCTGGCTGCATTTCATGGACGTGAGACACACAAAAAACTTCCATGCTGTTCCACCATTGTGGCTCCTCCCCAAGCCAATGATAATATTGATTTCATGGCATGTGAAGATGAAATCTGATAATGCACATGAAATACTTGGCACAAGAGATCCGGAGCGTAAATCTTGTTATCACTGTTATCATCTTTATTATTACATTTGAGTTGGGAGAGGGGAGGAAGGAATTCTTCTGTTCTGCTTTTCAAACCTTCAAACTTATAGAGCGCACATTTCTGCTTTCACTCACATGTCTTTTTCCTTTATCAAACAAAGACCTTGGGGACATCGTATTCCATTCCCCTTCACCCACACCATGTTTTAAACAGATGCAATACAGGTAACATGAACACCCAGGGCCAAAGAGTTCCAAGCTTTAGGGGGATATATAAAAAAAGGCAAGGGCTGGTCACTCATCCTGGCTTCAGGATAGCTGGGAGTAAGTTTATGCTGGTGTAAAAGCTCAATGTCATCTTTTTTTGAAAAATTAGCTGACAGAATCATGTTTTTTTCAGTCCATGGGACCATGAAGCCAGTGCAGTAAGAGAGGTCTTCCAGAACATGCAGAATAGGGTGTGGGTCTTCCCATTCTGCCTACTCTGGTCACCCTTTTGAGGACTTATTCTCAGTTCCTTAGGAGACATGGAGACCAAATTCTGTGCTGGAAATCTACAAAAAGATCCATGACAGTCATCTGGTAGGGGTAAGAAGTTGCTGGGGCTTGATGCTTCTGAGCCAAGGCATCCAGTTCCAAATCCAAGGCCAGTGTAGATTGAAGCCAAGAGTGGTCCTGATAACCTAAAGTATCCAATGCAAAATAAATGCTTCTTGTCCCATAGATATTGCCCTAGATAAGCACCTGAGCCTGCCCAGCCACAACTTGGCATCATCAGCAACATGAGAAGCAGAGAACCTTATTGTTTCTTAAAGAGAGGGCCTTGCATGGCATCTGTAGGTGGGCTTCTGGGAGACTGTGCCCTACAGTCTGCATATCTCTGGGTGGTGGGCATAGCCATACATTGATTTTCAGCCTACCAGTATGACAAGTCCCACTGGAACACGAGGACCATCATGAGGCATCTGGGAATTGGCAGAATATACACCATGATTAGGAATGTGGGATAGTCAGATAAGAGGTGGGGTGGTAAGGAAAAAGGCATAAGGAATCCATTGTGGATCCCCACCATTGGCTTGCATGATCAGACTGAGAGTTGTCCTGGTGGGAACAGAAGCACATGTGACTATATGTCCATAATGATAAGTCCCTATTTCCAGGCCCCATGTAGTCTTTTATTTTATTTTATTTTATTTTATTTTATTTTATTTTATTTTTTAAAATTTATATCCAAGTCAGCATATAGTGCAACAATAATTTCAAGAGTAGATTCCTTAATGCTCCTTACCCATTTAGCCTATAACTCCTTCCACAGCCCCTCCAGTAACCCTTTGTTTGTTCTCCTTACTTAAGAGTCTCTTATGTCTTGTCTTTCTCCCTGTTTTTATATTTGCTTCCCTTATGTTCATCTGTTTTGTATCTTACAGTCCTCATATGAGTGAAATCATGATATTTGTCTTTCTCTGACTGACTAATTTCACTTAGCATAATACACTCTAGTTCCATCCATGTAGTTGTAAATGGCAAGATTTCATTCTTTTTGATTGCCGAGTAATACTCCATTGTGTATATATATATACCACATCTTCTTTATCCATTCATCCATCAATGGACATTTGGGCTCTTTCCATACTTTGGCTATTGTTGATAGTGGTTCTATAAACATTGGGGTGCATATGCCCCTTTGGAACAGCACACCTGTATCCTGTGGATAAATGCCTAGTAGTGCAATTGCTGGGTCATAGGGTAGTTCTACTTTTAATTTTTTGAGGAACCTCCATACTGTTTTCCAGAGTGGCTGCACCAGCTTGCATTCCCACCAACAGTGCAAAAGAGATCCTTTTTTTCCACATTTTCGCCAACATCTGTTGTTGCCTGAATCGTTAATGTTAGCCATTCTGACAGGTGTGAGGTGGTATCTCATTGTGGTTTTGAATTGTATTTCCCTGATGATGAGTGATGTTGAGCATTTTTTCATGTATTGGTCGGCCATCTGGATGTCTTCTTTGGAGAAGTGTCTATTCATGTCTTTTGCCCATTTCTTCACTGGATTATTTGTTTTTTGGGTGTTGAGTTTGATAAGTTCTGTATAGATTTTGGATACTAACCCTTTATATGATATGTTGTTTGCAAATAACATATTCTTTTCCCATTCCATTGGTTGCCTTTTAGTTTTGCTGATTGTTTCATTTCATTTGCTGTGCAGAAGATTTTTATTTTGATGAGGTCCCAGTAGTTCATTTTTGCTTTTGTTTCCCTTGCCTCTGGAGATGTGTTAAGAAGTTGCTGCAGCCAATGTCAAAGAGGTTTCTGCCTGCTTTCTCCTCAAGGGATTTGATGGCTTCCTGTCTAACATTTGGGTCTTTCATCCATTTTGAATTTATTTTTGTGTATGGTATAAGAAAGTGGTCCAGGTTCATTTTTCTGTATGTCACTGTCCAGTTTTCCCAGCACCACTTGCTGAAGAGACTGTCTTTATTCCATTGGATATGCTTTCCTGCTTTGTCAAAGATTAGTTGGCCATACCTTTGTGGGTCCATTTCTGGGTTCTCTATGCTGTTCCATTGATCTGAGTGTCTGGTTTTATGCCAGTACCATACTGTATTGATGATTACAGCTTTGTAATACAGCTTGAAGTCCGGGATTGTGATCAGGCCCCATGTATTCTAATGTGTGTCTTCCTTTCTTCAAACATATAACCAAAATGATGCCCAGGCACAGGAAAATCATGCTCATGGTATTGACTCCTAGGCTACTTCAAAGTGAGCTCCCTACCAGCTGGCAGGAATATACATAAAAGCATATAACCTTCATGTTGGGTACTTCATTCATTTGAATCCTTAACCTGTGAACTTTTTTTTAACAATTATTTATTTTTGAGACAGAGAGAGACAGAGCATGAACAGGGGAGGGTCAGAAAGAGAGGGAGACACGGAATCCGAAACAGGCTCCTGACTCTGAGCTGTCAGCACAGAGCCCAATGCGGGGCTTGAACTCATGGACCACAAGATCATGACCTGAGCTGAAGTCAGACACTTAACCGACTGAGCCACCCAGGTGCCCCTACCTGTGCATTTTTAATAGAGTCCTTTAGAGGGCAGCAGAGACAGTCCTATGGCACCCATGAGGAACCTGACCAGAGGTGGGGCTAGAGGTGGGGCTAGAGGTGGTGGTAGTCACATTCCACTGGGATTGCTGAGGGACTGGCGTTTGATTTAGGAGGATTTGAAATTAACAGTAGAAAGGAGGATGTGGCTGATAAGGGAGTGGAACTTCATGACCTTAAAAACTTGGGGAGGTTTGAAAGTGAGTCATTGCAATGGGCAAACATTTCCTGTGAGTGATTGTGTCTGCTTTGCCACCTAGGAATATCCTAGGCTTAGGACTTTGTGATCTTTTAGTGACATTTAGTGAGGTATGGCATCGAGTGTGCTTTCTACCATCTCTGCTTTCACATTCCTCCCACTGGGCTATAGTGAACATCTGTCTATTCCTCTGGACTCGAGGGCAGAGACCAAGTGCTACAGAAATTTATATTCCCAAATCCCCCCAGCAGGGCACCTGCTACATCATGGGTGCCAGGCAAATGTTTAGTGGATGAGGTTGAATTATCAGCTGCCAAATCTTGATAGGTATAAAATAAACTGAAAATGTCTTCTTCCCTTTTTGAGAAAGTGTTTGTATTGCCCCAAATTTCTAAGGCCAAAACAGAACGATGATCATAATCATCCTTCACAGCATCTTTTTGACCATCTGGACCAATCAGGTGGCTGCCATCTTTAAGAAATAGTTATTGCCCCTAGGACCCTTCTGCCAAAACAAGTACCCCTCCAGGTGGTGGTTAAGGAACAAGAGGACAATGAAAATGGATCAGCGAGGACAAACCAAGTCCAGAAAGAACTTTGTGGGCAGTGAGCATGCACTGCCTTGCCCTTCTTCCTCCACTCTGTTTGGTGGTCTCTTCATGCACTGATGTTCTCCAAATCCTTACACTGGCATGGTTAAGAGTTGATGGCACAGGAATCTGGCAGCCCTCTGGAGACTGCTGTTCTTCCCTCCCAGCCTGGAGGCTGGATCTGTTATGTCAGCTGCTTCTTTTAAGTATAGGGACTAATTCAGGAGTTCTGTTCTGAGAGCATCTCAATTAAGGAAAGTGGGTGAGGGGGAGGTGGGGTTAGGGGATAAAGGGAAAGTGTGGGTGGGTGGGTACATGGACTGGGCAAGGGGGGATGTGGGGAGATGGGAAAGGGAAGTTGTTAGGGATGGTCGTTCTCACTATCACACCAAATCCTCTTTATTGATGAGCACACCAGGAAGGCATCCCAAGTAGTGGCATTAAAACCTAGAGATTTCATCATGGTTTGTGAATTCGAGCCCCACTTCGGGCTCTGTTCTGACAGCTGGGAGCCTGGAACCTGCTTTGGATTCTGTGTCTCCCTCTCTCTCTGCCCCTCCCCTGCTCGTGCTCGCTCTCTCTCTCTCTCTCTCTCTCTCAAAAATAAATAAACATTAAAAAAAAATTAAAAGACAAACCTCAAAATTTCAGCAGGGAGAGTGTCAGGTGAGGCCTTCCAGGGATGGGAACAATGTTGGAGTAAAGCATGGAGAACAAAAGGAAACTGGAAATAAACAGAGGCAGAAAAAGGGAAAGGACACAGGTGCATGCAGTTCAGAGGACCTGGGTCTGAATCTGCATGAAAATCTCTGGAGCTGGTGTGACATATGCTGCTAACATGCCATGAGAGAGTGACAGGGCAGGGGCAGCCGCCCATCAAGCTCATGTCAGTGCTGATACCTGTTAGGCACTTGCTTCTAATCAGCAGTGTGTTCTCCTTCCTAGCTTTGCTGCTTGAGAGGGAGGCCAGGATCAAAAGTCACTACTGCTTTATGTTGGACGCAGTGCTTGTGAGATATGCCCTTCCAGGGCCTCATTCTCCTTCCTCCCTGTTTTCCTGAACTGGATACATGTAAAGGAGGGTGTCTCAGCACACTATGCGGGGTGGTCAGGAAAGCAGTTTCTATAGCCAGATGCTCCCCTCACCTTTGAAGATGAATGAGGGGAACATGCCTGGAGTGTCCCCACCTGGCCCACCTCTGCCTGGGGTCTTGACTGAAATCCCCCCTAAGGTTCCAGAGCTAAGGAGATCTCAGATGCACTTGCATCTCACATACACTTGCACTCTGGCAGCCCCTGGGGGTGTATCACTATAGACAGCTGTAGCTCCAAAAGCTAAGCGTCTGCAGTGTGTATGTGGGCCACATGTGCCCACACAGGACTAGATGAAACATCTTTGCCTTTCCACGGGAAAATCTGTACTCCATAGCTGGTGTGATCTGTTTGCCCATAACTCAGGTTAGTCCTTCCTCACCTAACAAATACTCGTCTTCCCAGGGAGAAGTGTCAGCACACCCCTTAATCATGAATTTGGTGTTTTTACTGCCACGGACATCTTTAATGATGTTCTAACAGCTTTAACTCATCTGGGCATCTGGGGTGAATTATGATTTTGTTCCAAAGCGGTTTCCAGTTTCCAGGAGCTGCTCTGATTCTCCAGGGCAGCCTATACCTGTCACTGTGCTCTGAAGGTCTCAAGGCTGCTCATCCCTGTCCTATAAACACTATCATTTTTCTCCTTCTCTGTAGAATGGAGGGCGACTGATTTCTCTTGACAAGATTCAGGTTTTGCACCTCTTATTACACACATGCACACAAACAAGGACTGGCGATGTGTTATGTATGACTTGTAGAAATCTTGAGGTGGTTTGTGTATCCCTGGAAGCTTCTACAAGAATATCAGTTTAAGGTGCTTTGGTTTAAATGGAAACATTCTTATTATTTGCATCTGATACTGCATATGCATATGCAGTTAGACAGTTGGGTAACTGTCCATATTCTCCTCAAAAGTCGCTCTTTCAATACCTTTACAACCTTTGTGTCATTGCAAGTCCACTGACAGCTCTCCCCGCTCTTTTGAGGGAGGTGCCTCCCTTTTGAGGGAGGAGGCCACAAGGTGGCCCCAGGAAGTAGGAGGCAGGTTGCCAGGGTTTGCAGACATTACCATTAAGGTTTTGAATTCTGCCAATTATTTCCTGACATGTGTTTTTAAAGACAGGGGGCTGGACCAAAGCTCTGATGGCAGTCATGGGGGTCCCAGCTCTCATGTCCCTTCAAGAGAGAACTGGGGTTGGGGAGAATCATCTGGTAGCCTACAGCTGCAGTGCCTCAGATGCAGCCCACTCTCTCCCAGGAGAGGTCCCAGTGACAACGTGTGGCAGGGGTGCCAGACCTGGCCATTTATGCCATCGGCAACTTTTTTTTAATGTTTATTTATTTTGAGAGGTTGGGGGGAGCAAACATGAGCAGGGGAGGGCAGAGAGTGAAGGAGAGAGAGAATCCCAAGCAGACTCTGCACTGTCAGCACAGAACCTGACATGGGGCTTGATCCCACGAATCGTGAGATCATGACCTGAGCTGAAACCAAGAATCCAATGCTCAACCAACTGAGCCACCCAGGCTCCCCTCTATGGGAAAACTTTGATGTGGTTGGGCATCTGAGACTTTTCACAGCTTCACCATGGTCTGAGGCTCTGCCTGCCCATCCTTCCCACCCCCTTTCATCACAGGTGTCACATCTGTGCTATGCTTCAGGCTTCCCCTGCCTGCTTCTGCTTCCTCTCCCCTTTCCCAGGCATCCCTCCAATAAATCTCTTGTACTTCTAACTCTGTTTTGGTATCTGTTCTGAAAGGGCCTGCATGGACACAGCTCTGTTCACAGGTGACATTGTTGGGCACTTCACACAATCCCACCTTACCTTCCCAGATCCCTACCTGAAAACAGCCACCAGTTTGCCAACCCATTTTGTCACAGAGTTAAAAGTCTATTTAGGTGTTAGTTTCCATCCTTGTGGCTATGCAAGTTAGTAGGGTTCATCATACCATCCCATTCAGCATCCTGTAGGGTGCTGAGGTTCCCCAGGGATGAGACAGAGGCGTGAGATGGTCAAACACACACTTTATTTCTGTATGGAGATTCTTTCCAGGATCCCAGGCTGGATAACAGAAACCTCAGGAACGACCACTGTCCACTTATAGACTCTTCTTGAAAACCAGGTCAATGAGGTCAGCTCCTGAGTCCCCTTTTCCCAGGAGACCTCTTAGTCCTTCCAAGAGAAAGGACATTCCAGTGTGTCTTCAAATTCTGGTGGGGGTGGGGAGGACAAAGATTCCTGCCCTTCAGTTCCTCCCAGAAAGGTCTCCCACCTACCCCTCAAATACTATGATTTGACTGAGTTCGTGATATATGTCTCAGCTCCTTTCTGTGACGAAATGAAGAGGAGGAGGATTGGCACAGTACAAACAACACATTGACAGCAACTGGATCCCACTTTTTGGAAGTAACATAATAAAGATGGCCCCATGATATCTTATATTCTTTTACTACTGAACACTACACCAAGGAAAAACACTTGGGAGATAAACACAGGGTGACACATTTCTATAAAAATGAGACCCATGCACAGTGCAAATTATGGTGTTTCTCACACATGGGAGCTGACAACATTTTAATAAGTTCAGTGGAGAATGGGTTAGAGGAAGGCTTGCTGGGCTCTCTCAGTAGGATGTTCTGCCATAGTTGAACTAGCCAGGACCATCCAATATTCTCTCTTCTTATGTGTGGTGTTGATGCTGTCCAACCACATCCCTTCAGTTCCCTTGGTGGCTCCCTTTGCAATGATCTCAGAGAACTCATTGCAAAAGTCTCTCTGAAGGTGCTAGGTTTTGGCTTGATAACCCCTGTTGAGGGTAGGTCTTTAAAATCCTGGGGAGAATGTGCTTCTCAGCTGCCTCCATGCCTGATGGGTAGTCTCGACCCATTAGGACAGGTGAGCTAGCCACAAACCAGTCTAGTAGGTTCCTCAAGAGCGGAGGAGCTTTGTGTCCCCAGCTCAGGGCTAAGCACAGAGCAGGTACTCAACAAATTGTTGAATTCAACTCTAACCTCTTCAACAGAGAGGATGTTCCCAAGTCCTAGACACTTTTCTTCTTGGGTATTTTTTATAATCATTCTGGTTCCTTATATACCCCTCTGGAATGAATAACATGGTACAGTTTTTATTGGAAGTATGATTAATGCTTTGATTTTTTTTTTTGCCCCTAAATTATGTCTTTCATCCATATGTCTACACTGAAATAACTTTATTTAATTTATTTAATCCTTCCCATGCTGCTCTGCAGAATGTGGCTATTGGGTTATTTTGGCGTATACTGTTGCTATACAACTTTCTCAGGGCTGCTAATGCCCTGGTAGGGTTATAGCCCTCATGGCTAGTAAAGGCTAGAGAGCCTGTGGGCAGCATTGGTCTCTGTCAACACCACAAATGCAGCACATGTGCATCCATTCTTCAAACCACAAGGAAGACATTCATGGATGTTACATGAGACTTCTGCTTTCAGCCACATCTGGACAAAGCACAAATCTGGGAGACATCAAGAAATTGTGTGCTCACCTGCTGGAAACCTCAAAGCTTTGCTGAGACATGAAGGATTAAATTCATGGCTCTTGGTAGACTGACTGTCCTGTGGGGTTGGTGGGTCTTCCCACCCCTTTCAGACAGGAGGCCAGTTAAGCCGTGGGGGCAGGAAGGGAGATTCAGAGAATCTGAAGGGAAGATATAAGGTGGCCTCTTCCCACAAGTGGAGCTGCAGGGTCCAGCCTCCTTGCTCACTGGACATCTGAGAAGAAAGCTAGAATAATAGAATAAAGCTAAGACTGCCTTAGTGCCCCTGCCCTAAGATACCCCAAAAGGCCAGAGCAGGGAGCCCACATGTTTATCTTCCTTGATGGCATCTCCACCTGTGGAACTTGGCCTGCTAACACTTGATGGAGAGATGCAAACTTTGATATGAAGTCCTCTGCTCTGTCAAAGACCAAAACGTTCCAGAAGAAGGAAAATACTCGTGGTTTTAGGATAAATCCGAGCATGTTTGACATGGATATTGACACGTTGTAGCAGTTGCTACTCTCCAGAAACAGGGTACTAAGTCACTAGACTTGCTGTTCTTATTCTTTTTGAGATTACCAATTGATAAAACTAACAAAAAACTCATACAATCCTTGAACCACTGAATGTTAAAAGGAGTACTTAGGTTATCTAGCTCAGCCCCATATTTTACAAATAAGGAAAGAGAGGCTCAGATAGATTAAGTATGGCACAGGCCTCCTGACTCTTGGTCTGTAGCAGACATTAGCTGGCATCACTGGACCTATTTTGCCATACTGGTTGTTCAGGACAGTCCCTGGGGATATAATCCACATGGACCTGAGGCTCTCAATCTCAAGAGGTGTCGATGCACTAAAATATTGAGGTCTTTAAAGGAAGGCATCCATGCTTCCTTTTCATGGATGCTTAGAAGACAGAGTTAAACCTTTCCTTTGGATTTTATGTGGTTCCTTCTTTTGTTTACCCTGATGAGTGAAGGTTGATGTGATGTGCTCCACCAGCTAAAGGAGAATAATGTGAGCACGACTATGGACAACTTCACTGAAGTTCATGGAGGCTCCAGGCAAATCCAGGTGCTGCAGGATTCATCCCTAAATGAGCCTCCACATATAACCAAAGTTAATTTTAGAATCATGGAAGAGATTTAGGGGAAATCAAGTCCAACCTTGCCATTTTACAAGCTCAGAGAAGTTCAGCAATTTGCCTTGGGTCACACAGCATGGGGGATATCAAAGTCATAGAAGAATCCAGATTTTTTTTTAAACTCAGGATTGGATGTTTTCCCTAAAAAATTCTGAACTTTTTCACAAACCCCAGTGTTAGGGAATTTCTGATGGTTTCTAGATCAAGGCATTATCCATGCATTAAGTGAAGCAAGACAAAAATGGTGGTGGCTGCCCCTGCTGAAGACCTGCGGTCTAGGAGAGCATGTTGGAGTAGAAGCTGAAGCTCTCTGTCATGGTCTTGGAGTTGCTGCGAGAGGAGCCATTGGAGGTCAGATCCAGGGACGAGGGTGTGGTCTTGGGACCATCCTCCAGCTCCTCCTCGTGGGCCCCCACTACCGTGGAGATGGTGGTCTCCAGGCGGCTGACTTTATACACGCTGCCCTGGGTTTGGAGGTACCGGGTGGATTTCATTTCGAGCCCCTCGTAGTCGCCGGCACTGATAAAGGGGCAGCACCGGAAGGCATGCTTGAAGCCCAGGCGGAACCTGGAGAGACAGAAGATGGGAGAGGTGACCCTTTGGGACAGTCTGCTTCCAGAGGGCATTGTCACCACTATGTCAGCTCTTTAACACATAGACAAGCCTAAGTATGACTCTCTGTTGTTATTGTTATTATTATTATTATTATTATTTAAAGCTTATTTATTTTGAGAGAGAGAGAGCAGGGGAGGGACAGAGAGAGAGGGAAAGAAAGAATCCCAAGCAGGCTCCACACTGTTGGTGCAGAGCCTGATGTGGGGCTTGAACTCATAAACTGTGAGATCATGACCTGAGCCGAAATCAAGAGTCCAACACTTAACTGACTCAGCCACCTGGGCACCCCGATGACCACTGACTGAGCCACCCAGGCACCCCGATGACCACCATTCCTGATGGGCTCTCCCTTCTCTTGCTTGTCTAAGGTTGGCTTCTTCTGCCAGAACAGCTCTCCTGATCAGTGTGACTAAGTAAGGGCCTTCCAGGCACTGATTCCCCTTTGCTTACCCTGTCCTGCTGGAACCGCTAGAAGAAACTGGGTAAAGCTGCCCAAATTGTATGATGAGATGAGATGGAAAGAGGAAAGTGAGAGGCCAGTGAAGGGAAAAGATGCCCTATGGAGAATGGTATTCTACGGCCATCAATCTCTCTTTGTGTGTTACTCTCCCTGTCTCCCCCCCCCCCCACCACACACACACCCCACTGCATGCACAGCCCCCTGTGCATGGATCCACAGGGCAGAGGGAACAAAATCACAGGCCATGAACTAGATCCAGCTTTCAGGCCTGTTTATATGCATCAATCACAGAGGTTTTTTTTTTTTTTTTAATGTGCACCCCCACCCCCACTAACTTAGTTGCCAGTGTCCAAAAGTCAGAAGATTCACACATAAGTATGGATGTCTGGTTCTTCTTGGAGAAGAAAAACAAAGTCCACTTTGGGCTCATAAAGCTGCATGGCAATAATTAGTAGGGATGGAGTAGTGTGGTCTTTTTGCTGCAGTCCCTCCCATCCCCTCTTGTCTCACAAAGATTTTGCTCATTTAGGTTGGCTGTTTGGCTGCTATAGAGACAAATGATCTTGTCCCTGGAGAGAGAGTGGGGGATGAGGTCCTCACCTGTCATTGAGGCAGCAGTAGATGATAGGGTTGTACATGGTGGAGCTCATGGCCAGCCACATGATGGCCAGGTAGACCTGCTGAATAAACTTCTCAAGGTAGAGATCAGGGTTGATGTAGGGCAAGAGGAAGAAGATGTGGAATGGCAGCCAGCAGATGGCAAAGGTGCACACCACGACGATCATCATCTTGACCACCTGGCAAGAGGGTGGGGCAGGTGAGGTCACCACCATAGCCAACTTTTCTCACAGCTACTTTCTCTCTCCTCCCATGCCCCTCACCGCACACAGTGCAGTGTGTGGTGGGAAGTGTCTATAATAACCCCTTTCGAGGAGGAGACAGGACCATTTATATGTGGTATCAAAGGACTTTGATTATATCAGTAGTTCTCAGAGTGTGGCTCCGGGACCAGCTTTGTAACCATCATTTGGGACTTGTCAGAGATGAGAATTCTTGGACCCCATCCCATACTTACAGAATCAGAAACCCTGGGGGTGAGACCCAGAATTCTGGTTTGACAAGCCCTTCAGATGACTCTGAAACACAGTCATGTTTGAGAACCTCTGTGTGATATCACCCCTCTGGGCAGTGGCTGCAGAAGCCAAGGGAGAGCAGACAATGACCCAGGGGTATGGGTATTCAGTGGGGAGAGACTCAGTAAGGAGGAGGAAGCAGTGAGGGCAGGGGGGTGGGGGAAGGTGGAGAGGAGGGGCCAGGGTAGTATCAGGGGAAAGAAGAGGAAGGGAGGCATCTGGACAGCTGCAGCTAGGGAGCACCAGATGGTTAAAAGGGATTTAAAAGTTTTTTTTATAAATAGTGAGTAATGTGACCCACTGTTTCTGTTCTCCATCACTAGTTTTGTTCCTTTTAATACTTTTTGATGTTTGAACCAAGTGAATGTATTATTTTGTCAAACTTTAATAATAAAAGAGGACTTAACTCTTCAATGCATTTGTAGTTAAGTGTGTGTGTGTGTGTGTGTGTGTGTGTGTGTGTGTGTGTGTGTGTGTTTGTGTGTTAATGGCTTGACAGGTTGCAATTACTCTTAAGGCAAGAAAGAAGTGGCTTTTGCCTATACAGGCAGGCCTAGGTTACAAATACAACCAAGAAAGATCTCTTCCCTCCTCTGTCCCACATCTCCTCTCCTCCTTCCACTGTTCCACAGACCCAGGGATGTTTTGTGCCTGCTGCCTCTGGGCCTCCTGAGGCTCTGAGGCTCATATGCTTGCCAGCCTGAGCCAGGGCGGGTTAGGTGCTGCTTGCTCTTTGCTTACCTTGCGCTTGGCAGAGACCTGCTCATGGTAACGGTCAGAGGAGTCCCCAGGGATCTCGCTGGCCCACAGTGTGATTCCCACAACAGTGTAAGCATAGCCAATCACCAGCAAGGGGAGGAAGTAGATCAGCACAGTTACGCAGATGTGGTACCTGCAACAGGAAGGATGGGAGGGGTCAGTCTAAGGACAGGGATGGTCAAGGCTTGCCAACCACCTTTCTCAGCATTTGCCATTAATGAGCTTGGATGATAAGGCACAGCATGGAGTCTGGCCACCTGCATTGGGTGGTTGGCTGATACATGAATGGATAAACTAGAGAAAGCAAATCTCTTCAACTTAGGTTTTTCTTGTGGACTTTTTCCATAATAGAGATTCCTGTTGAGATGAAGCGAAGAAAAAACATTGATGAAAGGGAACTGAATCTGTTGTATACTTATGACAATTTCAGTTGATGGTAAGTTCAATATTGCTTACATTCCCCCTCCAAAAAAAATGCAACCTTAGGCTGCATTAATAAAAGTGTATTCTCTAGAATGCAGGAGGTGTTTGTACCACTCGGTTAATTCCAGTCAGATTACATTTAGGCTGGGCTTTTGTGCAGGAGTGTAGACAAACTTGTACATTCAGGTGAGAACCACTAGGTGGTTGGTGAGCTCTCATTCTTTCTGTGGACAAGTGGATTCACAGGTATAAGAATAATTAGCTTGGAGGAGAGAAACAAAATTTATCCTAGAACTAGGATCAGTGGGTGAAAGCCACAAAGTATAAGCCAATTCTAAGTCTGGCCCTTAAAAATATATCTGCAAATGGAAGCTTCCTGGGTCTCTGGGTTACAGCTTGCAAAATAGATACCAATTGACTTGAGTTTGATTGGGACAAATTGACATGGGCAGGAAATAAGCTTTTGCAGTATTAAACCACTGAGAATTTTTTCTCCAAGATTTTATCTAAATTCAAGTTAGTTAACACATAGTGTAGCATTGGTTTCAGGAGTAGGATTTAGTGATTCATCACTTACATACAACACCCAGTGCTCATCACAACAAGGCTCCTTCTCAGTACCCATCACCCATTTAGCCCATCCGCAACCTCCCCTCCAGCAACTCTCAGTTTGTTCTCTGTAATTAAGAGTCTCGTGGTTTGCCTCCCTCTCTGTTTTTATCTTATTTCTGCTTCCCTTCTCCCATGTTCACTTGTTTTGTTTCTTAAGTTCTGCATATGAGTGAAACCATATGATATTTTCCTTTCTTTGACTGACTTATTTCACTTAGCTATAATACACTATAATACACTGTAGTTCCATTAACATCATCGCAAATGGCAAGATTTCATTCTTTTTGATGGCTGAGTAGTATATACATACCATATCTTCTTTATCCATTCATTAGTCAATGGACATTTGGGCTCTTTCCATAATATGGCTATTGTTCATAAACTACTGAGATTTTGATGTTTGTTGCAACAACATAACTTATTCTATTTTGTTTAAGGCAAGTGTCCTTCTAAGTAGGATGCTCAAATAATTTTTTGATTTTGAGAAAGGATATTTTTCTCAGTGAGTGCTTTGTATATCTGGTTAGTTATAGCCCTTTTCTCCTGATGTGAGTTTAATCGAGAGGATCCATTAGCAGTAATAGTAGTAATAATAGTGGGAACAGCTAATATTTTAGGGAGTTCACTCTAGATCGCTATGTTGATAATAATGTTAATGATAGTATTAATAGCAGAAACGATAGTTAGATTTTATTTAGTGAAGAGCACAATGCCACTCGCTTTACCATTATTCTTATTTAATCCTCAAAAAAAAATGATTAGGCATGTACTATCATAATCCCATTCTGTAGATGAGGAAACTGAAGTTAAGAATTTAATTAACTTTCTCAAATTCACAGCAGGTAAAAAGAGGAGGGTGGGATAAGAAGGCAGGACTGTGACCCCAGAACCAGCTTTTTATCACTGGAGAAAAGTCATCCAGTGATGACTCTGTTTATGCTTATTCTCTTAAATGATTTTTTTTTCCAATAAAGAAAACCTACTTATTCATTTAATTTCTCTTTATCGGTACTATGTTTTCAATTACTTCTTTGCAAAGCTCCACAGTTTTACTTATTCAGCTTCCTGTGAATATTAAAATTTGCAACTTGAAGACACTCGAAGAGCTCTTAAATAATGCACAACAGCTTCAGCAAAGCAGGGTGCTGAGTGCATCCGTTTTGTGCACACAGGCTGCTCCAACAGTCTCAACAGGCTGTTAAGGTCCCCCTTGATTGTCACCTCCTCTGGGAGCCTCTGGGTTCTCCAGTCACCATGGCAGTGAGTGCATACTGAGTTTCCTACCTGATCTCAACCTCTCCCCCGATTGCTGAACTTATCACTTGGATATAAGGGGACAGGGAGACCCTGGGAACCTTCAGGATACACCTGCTTCTCCTACCTGGAAGAATAGTCCTGACTTATGCAAACCGATACTTGGTTGATGATCAAAACACATTAGTTGAGCTTTGTGGGGCCAGTGCCCCAGAGTGCTGAGCATCTATATGGGAGTTAGGGACACGATGGAAGGACACTGCAGTCCAGTCACCGGTGCTCCTAACCCTGGACCAGTGGATCCCAAACTTGAGCCAGCTTCAGAATCACCTGGGGGAGCTTGTACAAACACAAAGGGCTGGACCCCACCTAGACTTTCCCACTTAACAAGTCTGGGGTGGGCTTGAGAATCTGCTTTCATAACAAATTCCCAGTTCATGCTGCTGCTGGTCCAGGTTCAGACTTTGAGAAACACTGTCCTAAACCAATGGTTCTTGAGCCCGGAATCACATGAGAATCACCAGGGGAGCTTTTAAAATGGTCAGTGCTCAGAGACACATTAAATTGGCCTTGATTGTAGAAGCAGGAAACCACAGCTGAGAAAAATTTCCCAAGTTATTCTTGCATATGGTTAGCACTGAGAAGCACTGTTTCAGGTCCAAGTCTGCAAGCCTGTTGGAACCCCATTGTTTGAGATTTTATGACTTCACTAAGATGTGTGTTAACCATATTTTTTAGTTTCTGTATCTGATGCTTTGAGGTCTAGGCCTTGTTGACCTGGAAAGGACTGTGCCTCCTTGGGTTAGTTAATTCCTAGAGATAACTCCTGCTAGTGTGCCTTTCCTATGCAAACTAACCAACCCAGGGCCTATACTCCCCACCCACTTGTTTTCTCAGGGGCTCTTACACTGTGGGATGCTATCCAGCTGCCATGGTCACCCCAGGGCCACTTCAGACAGTCAGGGGCACAGAGCTCATGGAAATGATTCAAACTAGCCAATTCTAAGCCTGTTTATCCTGCCTCACCCATTCCTTCTCTGGAACACACAATAAAAGCCTTCCTGAAGTCTCCTGAGCTCTCTCTCTGCCCATGGCCCTATGTGGTGCACTTGCCACTTTGTCCTGGGAACTATGAGTAATAAACTATCTTTTCAATGGCAATCATGTCCTTATCTGTTGGCCTCACCATACTTGAATAGAATATAAAACATACACTTTAAAACAAAGTACGCTTTGGAAAAATCACAGATCAGACCATTAGGAAAATGCTAAGCTGAATCAATAAACATAAATTATCAGCTTCTATTTTTTTAAAAGAAGGAAAAGTAATTTTCTTATTTGTAAACAACAAAAAGTATGAACTTAATTTCAGTTAAAAAGTACTATAGTCAGGGAGAGCATTAACTTGTCCATTGTAGAACAGGGATAATTGAAAATAACACAGGAATATGACCCAGCAATTCCACTTCTAGATATATACCCAGAAGATTTGAAAGCAGGGGCTCAAATAGATACTTACACACCAATGTTCATAGCAGCACTATTTCCAATAGCCAAAAGGTGGAAGCAACCCAAATATCCCTCAAAAGTTGAGTGGATAAACCAAATGTGGTATATATTTACAATGGAATATTACTCAGCCGTGAAAAGGAATGACGTTCTAATACATACCACAACATGGATAAACCTTGCAAACATGTTAAGTGGATAAGCCAGATACAAGAGGACAAATACTGGATGATTCCACTTAAATGAAATATCTAGAATAGGCAAATTCATAGAAACAGAAAGTGGAATAGAGGTTACCAAGGGCTGGGGAGAGGGGATGGAATAATAGGTACAGAATGTGGGCTAATGGAAAAGTTCTGGAAATGGATCGTGGTGATGGTTGCAACAATATGGTGAATGTAAAATGGTAAATTTTATGTTATATGTATTTTATCACAATAAGCTTAATTTAAAAAATCCATGAGAAAATTCTAGTGAAGCTGGGGTCTTACATCTCCAGATGAGTAGTTTTCTGCTCCCTTTGGGAGCCCCTCAACAATCTCCCTCCCTCCCTCCCTCCCTCCCAAATCATAAAAAAACAAACAAACCTGTAGGTTTGATTCTTGGATGGGATCAAAGGTAAAATGTATCCTCCTAAATCTTGCTCAGATAAGCCCCTTTTGCCTAGAAATTGCAAGTACTTAGGATGCCTGAGTAGTTCGGTTAAGCGGCTGACTTTGGCTCAGGTCATGATCTCATGGTTTATGAGTTTGAGCCTTGCATCTGGCTGTCTGTTGTCAGTGCAGAGCCTGCTTTGGATCCTCTCTCCCCTCTCCTCTCTCTGCCCCTCCCCCAACTTGTGCGTGCACGTGCACACGCTCTTTCTCGCTCTCTCTTTCAAAAATAAACAAAAAATAAAAAATAAAAAAAGAATTGCAAATACTCAATCCAAAAAATGTCCAAGTTACTAAAAATTCTAAATGACTACATTAGAAAAGTTCAAAAAAATTCTAAGGTCAAATGAATGAAATTCCATCATTAGAAAAAATGAAAATAAATACATTTCTTCCATCTTGACACCTTCTTGAAGAAATTTTACCATATTCTTGTAGTTAACTGGAGATAATCCTGTTTTGTAATTTTTTTTCCATAATCATTGTTTTAGAGAGCTGGCCAATGGAATTTCGTGTAATCTTATTATGTGAGGCTCCATGCTTTTTTTTTTTTTTTTTTTTTTTAATTCTCCAATCTGATATTCCTAGGTTCCTGCCAGGCAGGGTTTAATCAGCTCTCAGAGTTAGTATCCGCCTTGAGAGAAGAGAAGAAGGGGTCAGGGGTGCATCTGAAGTGAGTGAGAGAAAGGACCAGGAGTGACAGCAAGAGGCTGTGACAGCAGGGGTGGCTTGGTTCCCACTTGATGAGATATGTCCGTGGATTCTGATCATTAAATTCTGCCAGTGGACTTACCGGTACCCTCGGAAGGCAAGTGCATGCAACAACCTCCTACCTTTGTTCCCTCCAGGTCACCCCTCTAGAAGCGGCACATATTACAAGATAAAATTGCTATATACAGACTGTGTCACCCCAAATCCTGCAGATTCGCCTGTCCTTAATGCCGTAATGCTCACTAATCCAGGTTTACTAACGTCTCACTATCTGGAGTCACTCGTTGCTCAAGCACCAACAGTTCCAGTCTCTGAAATAGTCCTCAGCATCTGAAATCAGATAGATGGGTTTATTAAATAGTATCCAGTGTGTCTTCTAATGCACTTCATGGAGGCTCTAGGTGCCCTGAGGTGGGGGAGGAAGGGAGACAAGAGGGCAGAGCTCTGGGGTTCCTGCTGTCCCTCTAACAAGCAACTCTGCTGGGTTTATATGTGGCTTTCTGTGGATCAGGTTGTTAGGTGGTGGTGGTGGGAGATTTCAGCTGTCACAGAAAGGTGGATGAGCACTGCTGTGCTTATCTAATTCAGTGCGTTAACCCTCATTCATTGT
This sequence comes from Felis catus, assembly GCF_018350175.1. Lineage (NCBI taxonomy): Eukaryota > Metazoa > Chordata > Mammalia > Carnivora > Felidae > Felis > Felis catus. The sequence continues at coordinate 91,153,736 of NC_058370.1, forward strand.
GTCAGTCTTCTCTACAGTTTCCACACCATGTAATCAGCCCCTTACTTCTTGAATATCCCCGGTGACTTCTGCTCACTAGCTACAAAGCCAGCGCCATCGGCAATACCTGGAGCTTGTTAGAGATGAAGATTATCAGTCCCCACCCTGGATGGGCCAAATCGGAAAATGTGTACTTTAATAAGACTTTCTGGTGATTCATGTGCAAGTTCAAGTTTGAAGCACAGTGCTCTCCATCTTGGCTGCACACTGGAATCACCTGGGGAATGTTGAAAACTTCCAGTGTGTGGTTTCCAGTCTCAGCTTCTGACTTAAGACTGGCCTGCAGTGCTGCCTGGGCATCAGAGTGTCAGAAGCTTTCCAGAGGGTTCTCCTTGTGGCTGGGGCTGAGAGTCATCGTCGTTGAGCCTACTCCTGCTGGCAGCTGTGACTGATGTCGTTCCTTCTTAAACTAAGAACCTGTGGCCCGGTAGCTTTCACTACATCCTAGGTCACAGGCAACATGCTGAACCTGCCTCCTGGGATGGTCCTGCCAACTTGAGATAACCAGGAACACGCCTGAGCCCTCTTTGTATCTCGGACTTGTGGGGCCACCCCTCGATAGACATGAGCTGAGCAGTACCCCCTTCCTGCCCTTCCTTGAGCAGCCCTCAGGCTGTCTCTTCCTCAAGCACAGTGCTAGATGCCTGCTTGACTTTTTACTTCCTTCCAAAAAATTATCTTCTTTGCAGATAAATGTGGTTTCTTTCTAGTAAAAGAAAAAAAAAATCCCTATATTTTTTTGCTCACTTTCACTTCTAGGCATTAGACCAAATCCCAAAGCCCTTGCAGGCCTATTGGAGACAGAAAGAAACTGCAGTCTACTAATTCATAAATTCTGTGGCCCTGTGTGAGGAGTCCAAGCCTCTGTTCCCATTACCAGGAGCTCAGTCTTTGGGGGACACAGAGAAGTGCCAAAGAATGTCATATGGGAAGTGACTGACAGTGGTTACCTCTTCAAGTGGAGTGGAGACACTGAGAAAGGCATCAGGGGCCTTTATAAATATATATAAAATATAAAAAATATATACATATGTAAACAAGTTTTAAAATTACCCTGAAGACAGTAGGCATTTTGTTACTAAGTGCATGGAGAATAATGGGAATGCAGAAGTGAGACTGTCAACCAATCCAATCAGGGAAGCTTCCTGCAGGAGGTGTGCTTGGCCATGCCCTGATATGTGTGCAGGAGGTGGGCACTACAGGTGGTGAAAACAGCAAGTGCAAAGGCACCGAGGGAGGACCTTGGCATGATGCGGTGCTGTGCTGTGACTCAGACTAATGGAACATGGCTGTGTGAGGAAGTATCAGGAGACTTAGAAAGATAGACAGAGGACAAATCATGAAGTGCATTTTATGACATGCTGGAGAGTTTATAATGTATTTTGAAGTTGATGGGAAATCACAAAATGTTTTAAACAGGGAGTGACATGATCAGATACTTGTGCTCTGGCCACAGTGGACCTTGGATGGAGGCAGGAAAGGCTAGAGGCACCAGCCTTTAGGAAGCTGTGCAAGGAGCCAGGCTGGAAGCGGCAATGACCTGAGCTAGAGCCATGGCAGACCGGATGGATGGGGAGGAGAGGAAGACCCCAAGGGGCTGTGGCTGGGAGGAAAAGCTGGTGGGCTTGGCTGCCATTTGGCACTTTAGCTGGGTTTCTGGCCTGTGTGAATGGGGGAGAGTGAGGCTGACTGTTGCAGGTATGGGGACCCGGGAGGAGGAGCAGGTTTGTTGGGGAGGTCAGCAAGCTGACGTTTGGATATGCTGACCTTTAGGGCAAGCAGTTGAATGTCTGAATCTGGCTGGAACTAGGACAAGAGGCCTGGGTGGAGATTAGATTTGGATCCCTTGGGTATCCCCAAACCCTGAGAAGATGAGGGGAGAGAGGGGGCTGGCAGAGGAGGCCCACATGAGGATGAGCCCAGGACAGGAGGGAAGTAGGAGAGTGAGGGGTGGGAGGTGCAGGGCGGGGAGGGAGAGTCCAGGGACTGGTGGAGCCTGCCTGGGGGAGGAGTGTTGGGAGGCGGAGGTGGGATGAGGACAGGAACTTGCTCTGTGGTTTTGGAAATAGGAGGTCATGGGCAGATTCCATTTTTGTGGTGTGGTCAGCGATGATTAGAGCAGGTGGGCCAGCTGATGGGGAGTGAGGAGTGGGGGCAGTAAGTGGGGGCTCCATTCCTAAACTGCTGGGTCACAAAAGGGAGGGAGAGGTCAGGGGACAGAGAAAGACATTTGCATGGGATAACAAAGCCCTCGTGTACCCTCCCCTGCTTGTGACCAGTCTACCCTGGGATATAGAGATGTGAGGACATGTCCTCGCTGTCCTTGAGAGAGGGCTGGGATCATACTCCCAACAACTGCATCCAGGCATAAACTTGGGGCAGAAATGCCCCCAGGTCAGCCTCTTTCAGGATGTGCTGACCAATCAAGGCAGATGCTCAAGTGTATTCATTTAATTGACAGAAAAATTGGGTTCCCCAGATTCCTACCCCCAAATGGTGCTGCCTCCTGAAGGCAGTGGCTCAGCTCCTGCCAGTGAACAAGAGGAAATAAAACATATGTTTTTCTGCAGTCATTATCCAAACCACGCAAGTCAGAATTTTGATGTGTTCTTCTCCAGGCTCCTTTTTATGTTTTATCTGCTTCATTAGATGCTATGGTCCTTGGAGACAGAGCCCAGCGGTGTCCCTCCTTAATCACCCTTGCAGAACTGGCCCCAAGGAAACTCTTCATAGAAAGATACCGTGTCAGGCTTGGAAGGACATTAGAATTCTCACCTGCTCCATACCCACAGCCAGCAAGAAGCCCCCCTGAGGGCATCCTCTTGAATACCCTGCAGGCACAGAGCCCCAGGCCTGACCATTTCCCATTTCTTCATTTAATTTTTTCTTTTTTCTTTCTTTTTCTTTCTTTCCTTCTTTCTTTCTTTCTTTCTTTCTTTCTTTCTTTCTTTCTTTCTTTCTTTCTAGAGAGAGCGAGCAAGCACAGGGTAGGAACAGAGGGAGAGAGAGAGAGCGAATCTTAAGCCCCATCTCAGGGCTTGATCCCATGACCCTGAGAACATGACTTGAGCCAAAATCAAGAATCAGACGCTTAACTGATTGAGCCACCGAGGCACCCCGATTTTGTAATCAATAGTTTTCTTGTTGCAAGCACTATATATTCATTGTGGATTTGAAAATACAGGCAAGCATTAAAAGAACACCTTTAGAAGTTCTTGTGAGCCCATGACCTAGAAATAAATCCTAATAAAGTTGACATCTTCCTATACCTAGCTGCACATTCACACTCTTACTTGCACATACATAAGTATATTTTATATTACTTCAAAAATAACACTGTGTCACAATCATCTTTTTATGTCAATGAATCTATTTCTATGACAATGTTTCTAACCAGTGTGACCATGCCCCATATTATAGAAGTACATGGGTATTCAGCCTGCCTTCTAATTGGGACGTTTGAGTTATTTACAATGTTTTGATATTTAACTGATACTGTAATTAACATCTTCAATACATATCTTTGCTCTCATTCTCATTTCCCAACAATTAATTAGCCAGAATTAAAGTATTATTAAAGGTTTGGCATATATTGTCCCTCTTCAGAAAGTATCTGCTAACTTATGGCCTCTGGGCTTTCTCTTTTTCCTGCATGGTGGCACTGGGTGTTGGGATGTGTGTTAGTCTTTAACAACATGATAGCTTACTTTTAATATTCTTTATTCATTATAAATTGAAATTTTATAATTATGCCTTTTGTCATTGTCATTTCTTCTTTTCCAAATTGACCACTTGTATAATTCGCTCGATTTTACATGGGGTTGTTCATACAGTCCTTACTAATTTGTGAGAATTCTTTATGGCTTCTATCATATTATCCTTAGAATTGCCTTTTCAATATCATAGTTATGAAAATATTCACCCCTGCTTTCTTCCAGTTTATTTATTTGATTATTTGTGTTGTAACTATTCAGTCCATCAGGGATTTATTTTGATGAGTGTTATGACAAAAGCTGCCACATTGTTTTCTTCACTAATTGTCTACAGCTTTCCCAGCACCGCTATTAGATATTGCGTCCTTTCCTTGCTGAATTGAAATTGCACTTATACCTTATACCACTACCATGTATCCTTGGCTCTGTCTGGGCTTTTGTTCCGTTTCCTTGATCTTTCTTTCTGGTGCTAGCTCCACACAATCTAGTTTTTGTGGCTTTGTAGTATATCATTTATCCATGGCAGTACAACTCTCGTATTATTTTACTCAGTTCTCCAATACGGAATATTTCTAGACCTTCTTAAGAAGAGGGTCAGGGGGTGGGGCGCCTGGGTGGCGCAGTTGGTTAAGCGTCCGACTTCAGCCAGGTCACGATCTCGCAGTCCGTGAGTTCGAGCCCCGCGTCGGGCTCTGGGCTGATGGCTCAGAGCCTGGAGCCTGTTTCCGATTCTGTGTCTCCCTCTCTTTCTGCCCCTCCCCCGTTCATGCTCTGTCTCTCTCTGTCTCAAAAATAAATAAAAAAAAAACGTTAAAAAGTTAAAAAAAAAAAAAAGAAGAGGGTCAGGGGATAGTTTCAGTTATTTGCGGCCAGGATTTCAGCTTCCCAGAAGATATCATATGGCAAATCCACTGGCCCAACCCTGCACTGGTTCTCATGATGTCCTGGTTTCAGAGTTCTCTTGGTCAGCTCTCTCAGACAAAGAGAAAGGTCCTAAAGAGGACGTGTTGCTGGGAATGGCTCCAGAGTTTGGAAATGCTCTAAGAAGAGACATGTAAACAACGGACTCCCAAGCAGAAAGAAACCAAGCTCCCTTACCCACACCCCTCCTCCTTCCAGTCTGCTCATGGGAATAGGGTAGAGACAGGAGGACTATACCCCTGCCTGAAATTTTCACTGGGTTATATGTTAAAGAACAAAATAAACCCTGAATTACAAAGCTTCTGCAGACTTCATAATGCTGAGAGAAGAACATAAATCAGATGGCCCTTGGTTTAGCCGAGGACCTTATTGTGTTCAAGCACAAGAAGATAGGCTAGAAGTTTAATTTGAGGAAGGGAGACATATGCTCAACCTGTCTCTGTGTAAGAGAATATCAAGAGTATAAGTAACAAGAAAAAAAGAGAAAGATGAGAGATTAGGCATGAGAGGGAGGGGAGGGGGCCGGGAGAGACAGAGAGAACAAGAGTGAGCGTTCCTGAACCCCATGACTGAAAGCAGGGATTAGTAAAAGGGCACAGCCAGCAAGAGTTTGCCTGTGGTGAGGACTGCTCAACAGAGTACAAAGAACAGTGGTATCTGAGGGTAAATTCAAGAAGGTATTATCCTGTCTTGTGCTGTAATTCTCTAATTTCTATAATCACTCCTCTCATGTTCTGTAAACAGCCTCGACAACTCCCCATCAGTGGGGCCTTGAGGAAATTAAGGAGGAGGAGCTGTTTCCGGAGTGGGGCCAAAGGGGCTGGTCTGAGCTAGTGGTGGCCAGGAAGATGCCGTGGTGGGTGAAGGTTCTTACTTTGGTGGGGTAGGGAATGTGGTGGAGAAGGAGACTCTGTCTCCGTAGGCAGGGAGACAGAGAGGGAGCCCCTGAGTCTGTATTCCATTCCCTGGTCAATCTTCTCTGTCTGGCAGATGACATCAAATCATGTAGATATTCCTGGAATCCCCTTAGTAGTTTTGGAAGCCCCAACCACGCCAGACAGCCCAGATAGCAACGTCTGGGCAGACAATCACCACCAGGTGGCGCCAAACTGAAACCGGCGCCCGGACCAATCAGTATTTCCTTGAGAGTACAGGCATTTCCCTGTAACAGGGGCCTTAAAGCATCGCGCATTTTATGTGCTTGCATTCATTGCACAGGGCCCAACTCACCCCCCCCCCCCATCCCTTACCATGTCATGATGCCATTTTCCAGTATGTACCTTGGTCCAGTGTTTACCAACGTAGCACGAGCTTTGCTAGCCTCTTTGGTTTATTACAATCCCATTGAGAACAAGACTGCATTTTTTGTCTGCGACATGTTTTTTACAAGTATTGGCAGGCACTGATGAATGTTTTGCTGATACAACTCACCCACCCTCAACCCCTCCAGATAGTTAATACGCTCTGCTTGAGGTTGGCAGACTATCACTTCAGCGAATCCACCTTGCTGGATGAGTAACCAAGGACAGATCTGGGATGTGCTTTTTGCCCTGGCTGCTGCAGCCTCTAATGAAATTGGAGTTGAGGGGGACTCAGATACATGCAGCAGAACTGATGCTTGTACTTTATCATTCTCTTGAACATTTAACATACATTTACTTATGTATTTATTTTTTGGCGGGGCATTGTTTTAAAACTGCTCCAATCGGTGCCAAATGGTATCGGTAAACATTTCCTGATGTAAGTAAGTTGCACCATAAATGTAGGTGTTGGCTGGTTTTTACACTCCCCCTCGTCCCTGGGATCTGAGGAACACTTAAAATAATGAAAACAATCCGAGTCATAATAGCCTGTCCACCCTGTCTGGACTAAGTTCCCAGACTCATGGTGCTCATGCCAAGTGCCCCTTCTTGTGCTGTGTCTGCAAAGTATCTCCTCTTCACAAAGCAAATCTTAGCACTAACACCTGCTAACAAATGGCCAGTTAGTGGCCATTTTCCTTTTCTTTGGGAGATATCGTCTGATGAAATCTAGTTTGAAGCATGGCACAATATAAATAGCTGTTGGCTTGTAAAAGATGTAGAAATTTCACATGGCCTGTGTGCAGTGGTTTCATTGTAAAGGTGTTTCTGCCAAGTGGATTTGTCTTTGTGTGATTACCTCTGGGACTTGGGGTAAGAGACAGTTATTGCTAACCCCATTTTAAATTGAAAAATTAAAGTACAGGGAAGGTAATTGCCTTGTTCAAGTCACTCAGGGTTGAAATGGGAATAGAAAACAGATCTGTCCTTTTCTCTTTGCCACCCTTTGCATTTTTTCCTCTTTCTGCTCAGGTGAGCTCAGAAGAAGAATGGATAAATGTCATGCAGAGCAGGGAAACCATAGTTTTTAAAGAAGGAACACATACATCAAGCACAAAAATTATCCACAGCATTTGATAAAGGCAGGTAATTTATTGAAAAATAGCATAGCTAAAAACATCAGGCCTAGCATTCAAGTTCATCTACATGAATGACTTGGAATGTGGACAAGTCTTGGATTCCGGTTTACAGCTGAATTCATTCTTGTATTTCTACTGTCTTTTCTTGTCTTGAACCCTGAGCCCAAAGAGGATCTCAATTGGCTGAAACATGTGGGAAAGACAAACACCCTACTTTCTGTTCCTCAGCCAAAAGTTAGTGTCTTCTTAGCATAGACACTAGACCGTTATACCATGAGCCACACAGGCCACCAGTTTGTAGCTACCATTAACAAATTGAGCAATGCAATTTATGTGTCTCACAAAAAATATTCAAGGAGACTACATTAATCAATTTGAAATCGGATGGGGATTGTATGTGAGAGGACAAACATTTTTAATGTGGGAGTATTGATAGATTTTCACGCCTCTCCAAGCTGGCCAAAGAGAATCTAGTAATTTCTGCAACCAGCTTTTATGAGCCTTTCCTCTTACAAAAAAAGGGGTCTTTATTGCTGGAATAAAAGCTAAGCTGATCTGTGCCTTAGAGATAGACCTTCTGTGTGGACTTGATGTGGGAAGGAGGTTCTGACTGGGGAGGGCCTGAAGGGGGCAGTGATGCGTATGAGAGCAGGAGGTAGGAGAAGATGAGGAATTGTTTGTGATTATTGCTGTGGACAACCGTTTTTGCCTACTTTTTAATAGCGTTCCTATCTTTATTACTTTTGCCTATTAAACTAGGCTTCCTACTAAGAACGATGCTTTGTTATTAAACAAAGTTCAAGACTGCTTGTTTTTGATGACTTTGACAGTTTTGAGTCAGGCATTTTGTAGAGTGTCCCTTAGCTGGGATTTGTCTAATGTTTTTCTCATTACAAGATGGGGGACATGGGTTTTTTGGAGGAAGACCCCAGAGGTAAGATGCCATTCTCATCACATAATATCAAGGTACGTGCTATTAATATGGCTTATCATTGTTGGTATTGATTTGGATCACTTGACTGAGGTAGCATTTGTCAGGTTTATCCATCCTAAAGCTACTCCCTGCCCCTTTCCATACTGTACTCTTTGGAAGAGAGTCACTACACACAGCCCACACTTGAGGATAGGGAGTTATGTTCCCCCTCCTGGACAGTAGGGTATCTACATAAATTATTTGGAATATTTCTGCATGGGATAATATGGGACCAATAGAATATTTGTCTGTTCTGCCTCACCTACTTGTTTATTCAATCCTTTATATAAATATGGACCTATGTGTATGTATTCTATACCTTGGATTATAATTCAATACTACTTTATTTATTTTGTTCTAATTGCTCCAGCTTTAGTCATTGGGAGCTCTTCTGATGGCCCCTCCATGTCTCTTGACTTCCAGCATTGTTTGTTTGTGTGTGGAGGTGTGTGTGTTGGTTCCTTTTTGTTAAAGCCAAAATTAGAAACCAAGATCTGGGTACTGGGTGATACAAAGCCTCATTACCTTTTCCAAGTGCAACCATATTTATTTTGTCATTTTCTCCCGCCCACCTCCTTCCCTCCTGCCCCAGCCAATCCCCCTCAGAGTGAGTAAAATCATTCCAACTCTACATAAGAGGAAACTAAGGAACTGCCCTTCAAAGATCATGCAGCAGATCTCAAACGAGACCCTAAATCTCACACCTCTGAGTCTCAAGTTATTTCCCAATCACACCTATGCTCTGTACTCTGTGCTCCTCTGTGCCTCTGGGGAAGTTTCATGGGTTCAAGACTTCCTGCTCACTTAATCTGCACGGCAACCAGAGGAAATAGATGCTCCTATCTTTATCTCTACTCTGAAGGTGAGGAAGCTGAGATACAGAGAGGTAGCTTCCGCATAGCTGTGCATCTGGTGAGTCGTGGTGGTGGAGGGGAATGGTCAGGTGTGGACCCAGGTCCCCTGACACCACACGGGACTCCATGCTTTAGTCCTCCATGGCATGGGCTACAAACTACTGCCCATCGGTCAAGTCAGGTGACCACCTGTTTTCATAGGGTTTGTGAGCTAAGAATGATTTTTACATTTTTAAATGATACAAAAAATCAAAAGAAGATTATTTCATGTCATGTGAAAATTATGTGAACTTCAGATTCAGGGACCATAAAAATTCAGGGACCATAAAAATCTCTTGGAACACAGCCATGCCCATTGCTTTAAGTATGTCAGCAACTGCTTTTGTGCTGCAGTGGCTGAGGGGAGGAGCTGCGGCAGAGACCCCAGGTCTTGCAAAGCCTGCAGTATTTACTACCAGCCTCTTAAAATCCACGGGCCCCTGCTCCACTGCACTGCGAAGAGAAGGGGTTGGGTCACAGCCACTGCAGAGGAAAGCAGTGCTGGCCAGCGCAGTGCCTTCACCGGTCTCATTTATGCTCCTGGGCTGTGCTTCCTTGTGGCACTGGCCCTAGCCCCATCCTTCTTCGAGGGTAGCTCCAAGCTTCTGTTGGAAGCTTCTCTGGTCTTTTTAATCCCTCCAATTCCTCTGATCCTCCAGACCGCTTTCCCTCGACTTAGTTTTTGATTACTTGACGCCTTGTACAGTTCTTCATTCCATGCACACGAGCTTTATCTTCCAAGTTACCTGCAAGTTCTCTGAAAGCAGAAGCAGAGAGTATCTTTCTTCTCCACTCCCTAAATTATCAACCATAGATTAAGCTTGCCTGAAACCCAGCTCTGATCAGTGATACAAATGACCTCCCTGTTCAGGCTTCCATCTGCTTACCAGAGTAAGCCTGAACTCCTTAGCAGGATGCTTAAAGCTCTCTGTAACATAATCTGCAACCTCTGCTCTTACTCGTGAGCTGGTGCCCAGATCAGTGCTTGGAACCTGGTGGCTGCTCAGGAAATGTTCCCTCCTGCTCTCACCCACCTTGTTTTCTCTTATGCTCTTCCCACTGTGGAAAAGAACTGAGGACAGACTACTGGATTTGACAATGATGAGGTCACTCATGAGCAATTTCAGCATCAGGATGGGGACAAAAGCAGATAGCAGGAACAAAGGAGTATTTCAATGAAAACTATAACTTCAGCGAGCATCACATAGATGTTTGTGCTGAGATGGGATAGCGGTGAGGCAGCCAGGAGGCCAATGTTTAGTCTGGGGAGAGCTCTGCGTGGATTTGTGAGTGAAGACAGGAGTCAATGGTGCTATAAAGAGGGGGTTAGCTGGGGATAGCTCAGAAGGAGCAGGACCAGGCCTCAAGTGTAGGGGGAGAGAGGGAAGGGAGGAAGGAAAGGTCCAGTTTCTGTCTTCTCGGTGGGGTTGAAATGAATCATCTGCTGAGTCAAAGATACAGGGAAGGAACAGAGACCTGAGGAGGGCAGCCACAGGAAGGCAGCTCATGACATCAATATGGGAGGTGTTGGTAGGTTGCCGGCAGTGTGGACTAATACAACTGTACTTAGCCAGATTTCCTGATTTCTGCTGGCATTCCTGGGACGTGCAGGTATGCTTGGGGAAAAAAATGTAAGAATATGAGGTGGGAGTGCAGAGGCTGCAGATGGGCCATGGACACTGTGGAAAATGTAGGGAGTGATGCCTTGGCGAAGTCATTTTTTGAGCTCCCCTTGGTTTAGCACCAACTGCAGGCCAGCAAGTTACCATGCATTACCCTGTTTAATGCCTACACCAATCTGTTAAGGTGGGGTTTCATTACCTCAGTTTTCCACTTAAATTTGAGGTGGACTGATATCACAGTACTAACATGAAGTTTGAGCTGGGATTTTAATCTCTTTCTCTTTTTCCACTCTACCATTCTGCCCTCACACTGTGGAAATGAGGTCCCAAGAGGCCCCAGGGTACCAGAGACTAAAGGAGTAAGAGAGGCCTTGAAGGGTTAAGAAACTCTTTAGTACTCTCATAGCTGTCCCATCCTGTGTCCCTCCTCATTATGACGCCATTCACAGAACCCCTCCTGGCTGTCTCTTGTGTTCTGCTGAATTGTTGGTGAAAAGCAGAACCCTGAGGCCACCACTGTCCACCTGGGGGAACCATGGGCAGGGGGAACCACGGGCAGGCCACTTGTTGCATTCCTCTCTCTCCAGTCCCACAAAATCAGGAGTGGGAAGGGGACCGGTAAGGGTCCAACCTCAAAACCTCTTTGCTTTTCACTGTGACTCTCCAGCAAGACTCCTGCTATGGACTCAATGTTTGTGTCCCCCAAATTCACATGTTAAATCCTTAACCCCCAATGGGATGGGATGGGAGGTGGAGTCTTTGGGAGGCAATTAGGTCCTGAGGGTGGAGCCCTCATGATAGGATTAGTGACCTCATAAGAAGAGGTGCAAGAGAGACGATCTGTCTGTACCAAGTGTGGATACAGCAAGAAGGCAGCTCTCCTGGGTCTCGCCAGGAACGAAATAGGCAGGCACCTTAAGCTTGGACTTCCCAGCCTTTAGAACTGTGAGAAGTAAGTGTTGGTGGTTGTAGCTGCCCAGTGTATGATATTCTGTTGGCGGCAGCCCTAACTGACTGAGACAACCCAGGCTTATTCCAGACTCTGAGTTCATTCCTTGGGTCAAAACCTGTTTTGGTGCCAACTGGACAATAACAAAAATTTGTTTTAAAGATAGGAAATAAGTTGGTTTCCTGGGCCTAGAAGGAGAAAGCCTAGAGGTTTTTCCCATTGTGTGAAATCCCGTTGGCTGTCTTCCATCTCTATGGCTGTTGTTCTCAGATAGATTGTCTAAAACAAAAAATCACCATGGGCATGTTTTTAAAAAGCTGATTCCTGGGCCCCACCCCAGAGATTCTGAGGGAGGGCCTGCGACCTGAGTGTTAACAAGTGCCTCAGTGGTTCTGAGGCAGGTGGCCCCACCTACATGTGAAGAGAACTCAAAGAGGGAACCCAAATCCATCCGCTTAAAACAGTATAGATCCGGATTCAAGTCTAGCTTAGAGCAATTGTCCAAATTCCTCCCTAGACAGATTAGTCAGTGAAATTTACTGCAGTTTGAAAGAAAATGGGTGTCTGTGGCACACAAAGATGTCTCTGGGGATGGCTGACTGGTTGGCTGCAAGAGACCCCCAAAAGGCATTCACCTTGCTGAGCTCTTTCGAGTGCAGGGGCTGGCCCCAGGCTTTGGGCCCCAGAACCCTCATTTGTCAGCCTCAGAGGCATGGGCATGCTAACCGTGCTCTCAGGAATCTGATTTGTATGCCATTTTCTGGGAGAGGTATGACTGGTAAGCAGACCAGATGCTAGTGCTGGCCAGATCCACAGGCTGCAGGATCACATAATCAGATGGGGCACTGGGAGGGTTGCTGGCTGAACGGGGCCTCCTGGCATCAGACTCCAAGAGACTGAAATGCAGTGCACCCTCCTTCACAGTGGGGATCTGTCAGGGGTGCAAACACGCCTGCCCCCCAGGGGACACCCGCAGCTTGTAAGTGCCTGGCACACAGCTGGTGTCCTGAGGATGGCTTAGCAAGGTGAGGTCAACTTCAGGACACTTTTGCTCAAGCCTTCAAGGTCTGTGGTTCACAGACGTCTACATTTCGTGGAAAAAGTTTAACAAAACTTGTGGACTGATGTAGGTTTTCTTTCTTTCTTTTTTTTTTTCAGTCTCTTGCTGTGTCAAGTAAGGACATTACAAATACTAACCTAAGGTAAGCCAACCTAAGCTAAACCAAAGGAAACTAAGCTAAGCTACCGACTCCTGGCATCATTACTATATTCAGTAAGTTACATTTTAACTACGGAAAGATGTAAGGGCATAATTTCTGCAGAAGAGGCAGACCTTTAAATTAAAACATCTCACTACATTAAAAGAGAAAACTTCACTAGCCACCGGCATTTAGACTGGGTGTCTGGAAATCACTGAGAATCTGGCCATTGTTCAAGGACCATCATTCCGTGTTGTTGCCTGTGATCGCCATCCAGATGAGCTACCGTCTGTTGACTCCCACTCCTGGCTCCCAACTGCATTGCAGCCCCCCACTCCCAGATGACCCTGACTGGGTGTTGAGGTGACCCCCAGCCCTGCAGCCTGGCTTGCACAGACAGCTCTTGCATCCTGTGTGTGGAAGTGCCCAGTGACATCTAAAGTCAGAGGGTGACTTTATTTCTGAGAGGAGGAGGAGGGTTGAGAGGGATTGTGACTGTCTGCTGGTCACCAGCCTTGGTTCCTGTGTCTTCTGTCTGACCACCTACCTCGGAGGGAGTGTGTGTGATAAGGGGCTGCACGTGATGTTGTCGCCAGCCAGAAAGGCAGCAACTGGTGTGAGCCCAGTTACTAAATGGGGTGAAGGCCAAAGAGAGAAAGAAACAAGAGGGACTGAAGGACGAGGGCATAGTGGTTGCTCACAGGTGAGGGTGCTCCAGGGACTTTCCTTGCCCAGAGTCAGGTGGGCGCCCACTGAACTGATCTGGCGGGGAGGGAGCTATTAGCCTGCAGGGAGGGCAGGCTGGCATAGGCTTCTTTGTCTGGAGACACTCAGGGGGAGGTAGGAAGACAGAGAAGAGAGTCCCCCTGCCACTTACTGAGACACTCTTCTGGCCATTTAATGGGATTCTGGGCAGATTCCTTTTCCACGGCCTCATATTGGACTAAGAGACACAGGCCAAATAAAGCAAGGCTCCCAAACCTGCCGTTTGGGACCGTTTCTTCCAGTCAGGGTGAGGCAATTACAGAATAGGTTCTCCTGGGCCCACCTGGGAAGCCCTTTCCTACCCTAGGGCTTTGAACCTGAACCTGAAGGCAACTTCACAATCCCTGAAGTGAATAAAGGATGCTTACAGTGGCCTCTTGCCATTCTGTGCTCTGCCCAAATAACAACAAAAAGATGTCTTGGAATTATATTGCACCTGCAGTGTCTGAGATAAACCACACATATTAGAATGTAGGTCACTAATTAGTGACTATTTTTTAAAAGCATTTCTCATGTTACACTATTTACCAAACGGACGGAAGTATCAGACTACTTTCACAACAGGTGCAGCTGTGCGCATGCGCTCCTGCTAAATGCCAGCCCAGCTCACAAGAAGCACCAAGCCTATTTGCAAGATGAGGAACTGTTGACACAGGTGTTGACTTGTGCTGTCATAACTTGCTGCAGGGGAGAAAAACCGACAGTGGTGGTTCCTGTCATCTTTGTTCCCTGAAACCCCCACCTCTGGCAAGAGCCCCATTAAGTCTGCTTTGAGACACAGGCATCCATCAGGAGCTCCTGGGTGTACTCAGACCTTGTGGGGGAGGCAGAGTTTGGATTACATGTCCGCATAACGTGGCTCTAGAGCATGTGGCTGATTCTCCCAGCAGACTGGCCCTGGGGCCTGTATCATTTTTGAGATGTGTTTTCGAGCCATCACATTTCCCCAGCCGGGGGAAACAGGGATTTTTTAGAAAAACAGCTACTAAGAAACTGGCATACAATGCAATGTGATCCAGATTTTTCTTTTGAAGTAATAAATAAAATTCTTTCACTCACCTTATTCACTGTGAACAGGGATGGTCCTTTGGAGCAATGTTTTCAGGTGAGAAGGTAGTTTAGATTGCAGCTATATGCTGCCATCTGCCCCCATGGAGACCAGGCCTGTTTTGTGTGTGTGTGTGTGTGTGTGTGTGTGTGTGTGTGTGTGTGTGTGCACGCATGACAGTTAGGCTCCTTGCATGGAGTAAAATGTTTCAGGGCTAATAGGGTTGGAAGACAACGATATGTGTAGTGTGAGTATGTGACAAGCTTGTTGTGGCTTGCTTGGGATTTTTCTGGTTTTAAAACAAAAAGTCCTGCATCTGAGGAAACCTGTCAGTTCTAGGCAAATCCGAATGGTTGGTCACCTTAGATGTGGGGGCACTGTGAATCTGCTCCTCTTCCCAGTTGTCTCCTCTCTCACTGGCCTGTGATAGGGCTGATGATACACTACTTAAGATCCATTCCTTTGAGTGCAGACATTGTCCCGCATTAAAATGCAGACATCTTTGAGAGGGGTGACCCATTTAGCCATTACATCTAGAAGCAGCATTCTATGCAGCTGATCACTTCCTGCTCCTGAAACAACTATGTCCTTCCTCAGGAAAGGCAAATTCAGACCACAAAAAGATTGCATTTCACATTTACTAGATAAGCAAAAATAAAGAAGCCCGACAACACCAAATGTTAGCAAGGACATGGAACAAAAGGAGCTCTTATTCACTGCTGGTGAATGTGCACTGGAACACTCACTTTGGAAAACAATGATCTTAGGGGTGTTATCTTACAAAGTTGAACACGTACAAACCCATTGATTTCACTTTAAGATATGTGCCCTAGAGAAACCCTTCTACTTGCAACTCAGGAATCATAAATAAAAATGTTCACAGTAGCAAAAAGTGGGTAACCACCCAAGTGACAACAAGTAAAAGAATGGATAAATAAATTATGGAGTCCTTACACATGGAATAGTATGCAGCAGTTAAAACTAATAAACCACAGCTATATACAGTAACAGATAAATCTCAGAAACACAAGGTTAAGCAAAAAGTTTAAGCTAATCATGAAAACTACTTGAAGTAGGACACCATTTTTATTAAGGTGAAAATCAAGCAAAACTAAGCAATCTGTTGTTTAGGACTGCATACAGACCACATATGGGAGGGAAGGAAGGAGGATTTCTGTCACTTAATAATGCTCTAGTTTACAAGATGCTCATCTCATGTTTCAAATTATTAATATGTCCCATTACTTATATATGTGCTATGTACATTCATTTATAAAAATAAAAATATACATAATAAATGTTCTAGGAAAATAAAAAGGTAGAAATAAAAAAACATGTCAATGATCATGATAAATGTAAAGAGACTAAATTCACTGGCTGAAAGGTTGGGACGGTAAGATTATATTTTAACAACACAACAACAACAACAACAACAACAACAACAACAACAACAACGATTCCAGCTAAATGCTCTTTATGAAAGATACACATAAAACTTAAGGATACAGAAAGACTGAAAGGAAAAGGACAGAAGAAAATATTCCAATAAGAAGCGCTATGTTAACATCAGACAAACAGACATTAAGGCACAAATTAGGAATATCTAATATCCTAATGTCCAACATTAGGAATCAAGAGAGTCTCTATAAAACCACCAGAAAGTTATAACTTATTTGAATCTGTACAACATAGCTCCACTATGTTATACTACGGGTATAAAGCAAAAGCTAACATAATTACTAGGAGAAATGGATAAATGCACAAACACAGTGGGCAGGAGATTTTAGCACCGCAAGTGAGTGGCAGACATAGGTTTGTGCTTGGATCTGCTCTGCTATTCTGTCTCTCCTAATTTCCTATGTAATCTTGAGCAAGTCTTTTCCTCTTGCTAGACCTCAGTTTCTCATATCTGAAAAGAAGGGAGTGGGCCATTTGGGTCAGATTCTATGAAATACTCATACTCCCATGTCAGGCAGTGTCTGGGGAAAGACCTTGTCACATGATGGATTCTTCTGAGCCCTGTGGCAGCTGGTGCTCTTTACTCAGCATGTCTTGGGAGAATCTATCACCTGTAGTTTTCCCTGACAGTTTCACCTCCCAAATTCCCCCCACCCCCATCCCAGGCAGCTTTACACATACAGAAGTTTATAAAGCTCTTTGTCAGCTGAAGAACAGCCTGCTCGATGCAACTTCTGGGAGCTCCATGTCTGGTTTGCCTCTTGAAGTCAATTAGGAGGTGACAGAGTGAGGAAGGCCGTCCAAGCCGCCTCCATTGGAAGGCTGGCATTAATACAGAGCAAATGCTTCTCCAAACGTGGAGGAGGCCATCTGTGAAAACTGGGAGTCTAGCCTCCCTAAGTGGCAATTCCAAGTGCAGCATAAAGGGGCTAACTGGGCATGGCTAGTGTGGTAACAGGGGCTGGCTTTGCTGGCCTTGATTATCACTGTTGCAACACCGGGCTAGCTGTGGCTTGTCTCTGTATCTCTTCCTTATCTCTGTAGTGATGGGCTGGGTTCTCACCTCTGAGGCCTCCCCAGCTCTCATAGACACTGGAAACTCTAAGTCTTGGAGAGGTAACTCTTTTGTTTATTGACTATTTTCCTCAATAGGAAGACGGGAGGAAACTAGCATATACCAGGTGCCTACTAGATTCCAGATGCTTTATACAAGTAATTTCACATAGTTCTCACCACACACCTGTTATTACTTTAATTTTACTGATAGACTGAGGCTCTGGGAGGGAAGACTCTGGCAGTAATACTGACAGGATTCAAACTCAAGTCTTTTGACAAACAGAGACTGTGCTTTTTCTGCCAATCAACCTACAGTGGCTAGGACATCTCCCCCAAGAGGTGAGATGGTTCTGCTGTGAATTTTTCTTCCTATATGATGAAACTTTCAGAAGGGGCTAGAAGGAAGAAGAGATTGTTGGTAAATGCCTGACACAGTGCTACAAAAATCCATAAATATCTGATGATTGACATGGTAACAACAAATACATGAATATCCCGGCTAGAGATCTTAGGAGGTCATCCCAAGGCAGAGAGACATGTAGTCAACAGGTCAGCATGTGCATTCATTCATTCCTTCACCCATTTGCCATTTTCTGTGCATTTACTGTGGAACAGGTCTGGGATGCTGGGGGTATAGTGATGAATAACTCGGACTCTGTCCCTGCTCTCTTCATTCACCTGCTAAATTCTTGGCAGCCTGAGTCCACTGAAAATTCAGAGGATTCATGGAGGGAAGAATGGTGGCTCGGAGCTGTCAAGTTGTGATGATCATGAATACAAAACTCAATAATTAAGGAGCCCAGTATTAAATTCAGTGTCCCTGTCCAGATTCCATTTGGATTCTTGGTTATTGTCTCATTTGGGTTGGGAGTAATGGATTTTGCATGAATTTGCAAGTTGTGTGACCTTGGGTGAATCTCTAAACTTGCCAAATCTCAGTTTATGCATCTATAAAGTGCAGATTATGTTATAGTTTTCCTCATAGGAGTTTCTGAGAGGCAAATGAGATTGCTCATTTAAAGTGCCTAGCATATTTTCTCCTCTAGGATTTTGATGCTTTCTTGACTCACATTTAGATTTTTCATACATTTTGAATTTATTTTTGTGTGTGGTGTAAGAAAGTGGTCCAGTTTCATTCTTCTGCATGTCACTGTTCAGTTTTCCCAGCACTGTTTACTGAAGTGACTGTCTTTTTTCCATGGGATACTCTTTCCTGCTTTGTCAAAGATTAGTTGGCCATACAATTTGTAGGTCCATTTCTGTTCCATTGATCTATGTGTTTGTTTTTGTGCCAGTGTCCTACTGTCTTGGTGATTACAGCTTTGTAATGCAGCTTGAAGTCCAGAATTGTTATGCCTCCAGCTTTGGTTTTCTTTTTCAACATTACTTTGGCTGTTCGGGTTCCATACAAATTTTGGATGTCTGTATCTATATATCTATATGATCTATATCTATCTATATCTATATCTATATCTATATCAATATCTCTATATAATGGAATATTTCTCAGAGATAAAAAATGAAATCTTGCCACTTGCAACAATGTGGATGGAACTAGAATGTATTATCCTAAGCGAAATAAGTCAGTCAGAGAAAGACTATCATATGATTTCACTCATATGTGGAGTTTAAGAAACAAAACAGATGAACATAGGGAATGGGAAGGAAAAATAAGATAAAAACAGAGAGGGAGGCAAACCATAAGAGACTCTTAAATACAGAGAACAAACTGTGGGTTGCTGAAGGGGAGGTTGGTTGGGGGATGGGCTAAATGGGTGATGGGTGTTAAGGAGGTCACTTGTTGGGATGAGCACTGGGTGTTACATGTAAGAGATGAATCCCTGGATCCTACTCCTGAAACCAATACTACACTGTATGTTAACTAATTTGAATTTAAATAAAGAAATTAAAGTAATTAAAAAACTAAATAAATAAATAAAAAATAAAGTGCCTAGCATAATACCAGGCTCACATAAGGGCTTGACAAAAACCCAATATTATTTAAAATAAAAAAAACTTAATTTCTATTAGTTCCCTCTTGCCTCTGTTTTATTATTTCTCCTTTCTATTAAGATCCTTTCCTTCCAAGCAGAATATCCAATTTCATCTTGGTTTGCTTTCCCATGTTCTACCCCAACCTGTTTCAGTCACACCATTCAACCACTTCCAACCTCATGGAGGCAGCACAGAGGTGTAACCAGGACCCTGGTAGGGATGTATTCAGGGGAACTAAAGATCTTCTTCGGGCATCAGAAAAGCAAACTGTTACTCATTTGTTCCTTTTCTGATAATTATGCTGTGTGCAAAATTCTTAGCACCATGACTTGCCTCTTGTAGATTCTGGATAGATGAGAGCTCTTTATCCCTAATTCTTCTTCCCCTTCCCACCATCTTTTAATCTATTCCATAATAAATCCTGAAGATTCTCAGAATTATAAGGGGAAAATGTGACAAAATAGTTCTAAAGTTCAAGTGTAGTGAACATAGATGTTGAACCATACATCCACAAGCTCTCTGGCAAACCTAACAAAGCATCAAAATCCTGTCTGTACTTGAGGCCCCACCGATGACAGGGAGCTCACCACTTCACAAGGCAGCCTGTACCATTACTTCTCAGTAGTAATTATTCCTGAATTTATCTTTACATGGAAGCCACATGAAGTGCCTCCATGTCACTTCCATTCATTGGTCCTAGTTTTGCTCTCCAGAATGACCCAAAGTCAGTCCCACACCTGCTCCATGTGGTAGCTTTTTACTCCCATTCTCTTATTCATCCCTTTCTGTCTCAACACATGATGACTACTGTAGGTTGTCCATCACAGTTGAAGGGGCTGTTGTAATAAGTCTTCTTAGCATGTATCTTTGTGTCTAGTCTCTCCCCTCCCCTCCAGGCTCTTCCCTATTCTTTCCAGATTTCTCTTCCCCAACCTGATTCCCCAACGGATTACTTTCTCCTGGTTAAAGTTCAAATGTTGAACTTGGCCCGTGAGCCAGTGCTACCACCTACCCTGTCCTTCATGCCCTCCACTGCTGGTCCCCAGCTGTCCAACCTGCCTTTCCTGCCTCATCTCTCACTGACTGTTTCCACCAGTGGTACCAGTGGTATCTCTAGTCACCGTGGACAACTCACTGCCAAGAATGCCTTGTGATTTTCTCCTTCCTTGTTTTCATTCATTCCATACTCATTCGCTCTCTGGAATGTTATCCTGCCTCACCCTCTATGTTCAAATGAGACTTATTTATATCTCAGGAGAAGTCTAGGTTGTGCTTCTAGACCTAATACATTTTTGTTCATTATAAAGTAAATCGTTTCCATCCATCCTGAGAGATTATTCTTCAGGGAGATGTCCCAATTGTAGCAACATTCTGGAAGATGGATACCATGGTTGTCTCTGGGGTTATCTGGAGGGAAGAAGACTGAAAGTGGAGAAACCATTTCATTTCCTAAGCAGCCATGTCATGTCGGGCAGGCTGCTACCATCACAAGGTGCAGAGAAGGTTGCCAGAAGCTGGATTTGAAGTAATTAAGCTGATACTGACAGCTCACAGCACAGAAGGAGGTAGTTACTCTCCAATCTTACAGAAGATTGTTCCATGTCTATTACTTACACTTCAGGATATTAAGATTGGGACAGAGATAATTCTTACTGAAATTAGAAATCGAAATGCAATTAGAACTTCCTAATTAAGTTGTTATAAATATTTATAAGAGTACAATGCACATTTCAAATGGCTGTAACACTGAATGTCTCTTTGAATGTTCTGAGCAAGAAAAATGTAGTGCTCAGTCACTAATCCCTGAATTGGATCCCCAAAAGGCTGAAAACACACAGAGCACATACATGAAAACACACTCCCACACACACGATCATCATCTCTTCCCTTGAGCACCTGTCACCGTTGGTATGCTCAGAAACAGCTATTCATTTGGACTTTTAATAGTTACACAGTCACTGGCCCATTGGGCCAGTTATAGCTACATTTTATAGTCTTTTTAACTCAGAACTTTGGAAATATGTTGCATTACCCACCATACAAGAACATTATTAGGAGGCTCAGGAAACTGATGTGGTGTCTAGAGCCATCACTCGGTTTAGGGAAGAAAACATTTTACTCTAGAGGTCAGAAGACCAGAACTTCAATTCTGGCTTATTTACTCACCAATCCTATGAACTTGAGTAAGTGTTTTCTCCTTTCATACTTTCAGACAGGGCTAATAGGAACATCTCTACCTTTGAGGGCTTTGGGGAGGATATGTAGAAATAACCAATGTGAAGTACTTAGGAAAGTTAACAAAAAGAATGAGGCACCAGGTATTATTGTTGTTGATGTAATCATTACTCAGCCCAACTAGCTGATGGATTAGCACACACAGAAGAAACACTTCCTGAAGTGTAATACCTGAATGGGGAAGGTTGGAGGAGGGAAGCTGTGGGCAGGGGCTGAATGCGAAAATAGGGGATGTGCCATGAAAATGGATGGATTAGTCAGGAGGAGCCAGGGAGGAATCCTCTTCACAAAGCCAATTGGGAAAGTGCCCTGATTCCAGGCCACTGACAGACTGCTTGTGAGAACAATGGCATGTCAATCAATGCATCAGTCCCTCAACCCATCCCACCACAGGTGCTGGGAGGAAGACAAAGAAGCACTAAGCCTGCCCCTGGGGGAAATTACCATTGAGTAGAGAAATATGATGTACACTCAGGAAACAGAATAAGACTGTATAATAAATGATGTGAAATTGTATAAAGGGAAAGCACATTAGTGCTGCTAGCCCTACCCTTATGCCCGGGGAAGAGGGGGTCACCATCTTGTGCCCTATGCTTTAGGACACATAGGACCTTGTATGACCAGGCCCACCTACACAGATTGAAGAGTCTATGCCTTTCTTGGAGTCAAGAAGACATGCCCACAGGTGACCCCTTTACCCTTGTCATGCTGATGTACTTGGGACCCTGGAATTCCCTACAGCCTACTTCTAGGGCCTGTGTGGGCCTCTTGCTTTGGGACGGTCTTCCCAAGGATGGACAATGCTGCTTGTGTTGCCTGGGGTGGCCAAGGCACCAAGAAGTTGGGGAGGCACCAAGGCACCTGGGGTTGCTCTTGGGGGCTGGGGGTGGACAGAGCTTGGGTTCAGAGATTGGGGTGTCACATGGGTAGGGGGCAGAAGCAGGGATGTGAAGGGAAGTGGGCCAGGCTGAGAGCTAGAGGTTGGGCTGTCCTGCAAGGCCACGTTCCCACAAAGAACTCCAAGGATTAAAAGGTTCAGACTTGGCCTCCAGGTCCTTATTAAGGTATAACTTTTCAAGATAAGAGGATAGAGATTTTAATTAATGTTTTATTAGCTTGATTTAGAATTTGTTAGTATTTATACAGGATATAGTGGCTGCACTCTTATTTTTGGCCTGCAAATGTTAGTGGCAGATCTGAGTGCTAAGGTAGTTCCAGAAGCGAGAGATCAACATTTCCTAAGCATCTGCATCACCTCAGGCAGGCTGTTGCATCACAAGGTGCAGAGAAGATTGTCAGAAGCTGGGGTTGAAGTAATTAAGCTGATGACCACAGATCACAGCACAGGAGGAAGTCATTACTCTCCAATCTTGCCAAAAAGGTTGTAACATGTCTGTTACTTACACTTTGGGACACTAAGATTGGGGGCAAGCTAATTCTTACTGGAATTAACTGCAAGCATCTGGGAGGATCTCCTCTAGGAGGTGGGATTTGAATTTTGCCTTGATGTATCCATCAAGGCTGGGAAAAAATTCCAAGGCACATGAATGATTGAGGCAAGTCTTGGAGGTAATGAGGTGACCTGGCTGGAGTCAGTTATTGCTGATTCCTTCCAGCCTCTACCACTGTCGCTACTCCCCATGTGGCTACATTCCTGACCATTTCATTATATCTTACTGAAGTGCCACCTCCTCTATGAAGACTTCTCAGATTTTTTCATCCCATAAGATCACTTCTCTTTTCTGGTCCCTTTAAAATACTCTATCCACACCATCAACATGCACAACATTTTTTCAGAGAACATACTGTGTACATGGGCATTACTAGTTGGCAACCCTGTTGAGAATTTAATTGTGAAATAATAGTTTCAGAAATGTTAGCTTTGTCTCCCTAAAACTCAAACTTCTAGAGATCAAGAGCCCTTCAGCTAAACACAGAGTGATTACAAGAACTGTGGCAAGCTCATTCTGACAGCTCTGTGTTGTTTGGGTTGAGGAAAGGGCAAATGGAGAAGGAGGAACAATTACTGGTCTTAGACTTTTTGATCAAAGTTGTTTCTTGCAGCACAGGAACTGGGAACTTGTATCCTCCTGGGATTCCGAGGGCATAGCCCAAAGCTATGCATGTCAAGCCTAGACATTTATGTGAAGCCTCTTGTTTTATCTCCAAATTTCATGTAGATTTTATATTCTACTCCATGATACATTTTTGTATCTGTTAAAATTTTAAATTATTTATCACTGACTCTTGGAAGATTATCATGCCAGTTTTAAAAAGTGTGAATTATTCTCAGGCTAAGCACAGCACTTGGCACATGGTGGACATTCAATAAGTATTTGCTGAATGAATAAATGAACGAACAACACTGGGGAGTCTCATGTCCCCAGTCCATTTCATTATATTCCCTGGAGGAAGCATGCCAGGTTTGAGTAGCTGGGGATCACATCACTGTTTCAATGGTCCATGTGTGAGAGAAAGGACCCAGTCAGGGTACTGGAAGTATAGGGGAAGGACAAATATGAGAGATGCTTCATAGGAAGAATAAACAGGAATAAAACACTGGCTGAAAATGGAGGCCAAGAGAATCAGAAATGGGGAAGTTTCAAAAGGGAAGGAATGTTTAATTCAGCTTTGTCATTTGAGTTTGTGATCATGGAAGATTCAGATACTCTAGGGTCATCTTTTCCAGGCAGAAGAAATCGTCAGCTCAGCATGCAACAGGCAGAGAGTCACTATCACTGTGACACGGAAAATATGAAAACTTCAATCTGATAGAAGAAACCATCACTGTCCAGACCCCATCCTGTCCAATATGGTAGCCACTGGCCACATAGGACCAGCAGGAATTGAGCTGTGCTGTAAGTGTAAAATACACACTGGATTTTGAGGAAAGTATATGCGCACACACACACCCATATCCACATTCAAAGAATATAAAATAGTCCATTAATAAATTTTAAATTGATTTACTATGTATATGTTAGGTTCAATAACATACTATTAAAATTAATTTCATCTGTTTCTTTTTACTTTAAAAAATGTGGTTACTAGAAAATTTTAAATGATATATGTGTCTTGAATTTATAGTTCACATTATATTTCTATTGGGCAGTGCTGGTTTAGACTGAGGAAGTAAGACAATTTGGTCACAGATCCAGGAAAAGAGATCCCAGTAGCTCTTCCCTAAGGACTACCAAGGACAAGCCTTTGCAAACTTCCCTCTGCAAAACAATGTTTATCTCTCTGGTGTATTTGGAATACACTGTTAATAGATGGTTGCAGAGAATGATCATCATTCACCACACACATCTGATAGGGTTTACTATTGAGAGAAGCTGTAGAAGTGTGAATTCGAATCGAAACTAATTAAAACCTTTGCCTAAAGAAGCCCTATCAGTCATAAACAACTTCAAGCAGAGATGTGTGATTAAACTCTCTTTTGTGTTAGTTAACACTTACCCAGCTGTGTCTTCAGGTTGTCATGGACTCCTCCACCCCTCGCCATTTTAAACAGTAAATAATTGGACTTCTGCGCATCTCCTTGCCATTACTTAGCACTTCTCCCCTGCTGAGACCTGGTTCTTTAAACGAGTCTTATTCCCTTGGAGGATGTTGCTTAAATATCTGTCACCAGTTCTAGCAGATTTAGGATTCCAATCGCCTACTTCCTGTTTGTGGTATTTTCATGTAGCAAAGTGCTACATGGAGTTACATAGAGAACCTGTAAGGAACTTGACCCCCCCGACCCCCAGCGACAGACATCCAGGGATGTTTTGGGAATCCTTCCAAGGGAAATTCCCTTCTGTGGTGGAATGAGCTTCTCTCATCTGCAGTCCTGCCTTGTCTGGGTCCTTGCTTCTCCCTCTGACCTGTGCCTTGTAGTGTCGTCCTGTGGTGTGAGGCTCCAACCCACCCCTCTAGTGACAGGTGGATAGGCGAAACCCAAACCCTCAATGTGGCCAGCAATGCTTTGTGTGACATGCCACCCCAGGCCACTCTCCCCTGCACCCCACTCCAGCCACCCCCGCTGGCATTGGCTCTTGTCCCTGTCCTACTGCTTCCAGCCTTAGTGTCTTTCCTTGCAGTGCTTCCAGCTTGGAATGAGATCCTCTTCCCTCCTTCGTTAGGCACCAGCTCCTTCCCAAAACAGCCCCTCTTTCTTGAAACCTCCAACCTTTTAATTTGCTCTCATACAGGCCTGGGCTAGTCTTTCAAAGTGCTCATCACAGTTGATGACCTATGGTTTCTGTAGTTGTGTGCTTATTTGATGCCTTTGCCACTTGCTTTCAAGCACCTGGAGGATGGGGATAATTTTTGTTTTGTTCACTGCTGTAGAGACTTAATAGCTATTTGTTGAATAAATTTATAAATGTGTTTGTTCTGTTCCCCCTGCAGACTGCCTGGAATAGCCCTAGTGGGAGTACTGACCGTGAGGCTGGGATGCGGGGGTGGAGAGACACATGGTCCTTCCTTCTTCCATCAGGTGGGGACCCCTAAGGCTATAGACCTTAGGGCAATGGTGGGGTAGCTAGGTCAGTTCCCAGCAAACATATGGAAGAGGTAGGACTTCTGGTGTAACCTGCACCTCTCAAACTTCCAGTCACTGCCCCCTTTCAATTCCTTGGTCCAAGCTACTTTCCTTCCTTCCCTGAGATTTCCTTCTCTTTGCATTTCAAATCTTCTCCCCTTTCCCTGTAATTTTCTGCTCCAGCTGCTTTCAGCTTTTTCCCTCCCTTTCCATCTTTAAGCTAGTCTGGCCGTTTCCCACGGAGAGCTTCGAGCTCTCAGGGCTCGTGGAGACAATTTTCCATCTGATCGTAGTGGTTTCTAGTTTTAATGCACCTGCATAAGGCAGCACAGGCTCAGCGAGCTATCTTGGAAGCTCATCATACGTTCCTCTCTTTGGCATAGCACACAGGGCTGGGGGCCTGGTACAGAGTTTCAGATAAGGCCACTGGTTAGAGCTCTTCATGTTCCAGAGATGGCATCTGCCACCACTTTTTACAGTAAGATACCTCATGGCTCACCTGATGCATAAATGCAAGATTTTTCATATGCTAGTTCTCCCTTCAAAGATATATCAGGAATCAGATCATTGCTCACCACCTCCAAAGGCAGCATCCTGGCCCAAGCCACCGCCATCTTTCTACAGAATGACTGTCATGCTCTCCTTGCTTCTGCCTTTGAGTCCCTAGTTCAGCACTGCATTCTGCATGATCTTATTGAAATGTAATTCCACCATGCCATTTCTCTGCTAAGATCCTCTAACATAAGGAAATGCTGCCATTTGAAACAACATGGATGGACCATGAGGGCATTGTGCTAAGTGAAATATATCAGAGAAAGACATAGAGCATATGATCTCACTTATATGTGGAATCTAAACAAATTTATAAATCAAAAAAATTTTTTTAATGTTTTATTTATTTTTTAGAGAGAGATTGAGTACGAGTGGGGGAGGGGCAGAGAAAGAGGGAGACACAGAATCTGAAGCAGGCTCCAGGCTCTGAGCTGTCAGCACAGAGCCCAATGTGGGGCTTGAACCCACAAGCTGTGATATCATGACCTGAGCCAAAGTCAGATGCTCGACTGACTGAGCTACCCAAACGCCCCAAAGAATCTATGCAAATTTAACTCATAGAAACAGAGTATAGATCAGTGGTTGCCAGAGACGGGAGCTGGGAGTGGGAGAAATGGATGAAGGTGGTCAAAAAGGTACAAACTGTTATAAGATATCTGTTATAAGATATCTGTTATAAGATTATCTGTTATCTGTTATAAGATAAATTAACCCTTGGGATGTCATGTACACCATGATGACTATAGTTAACAATACTGTTTTGTGTGTTTGAAAGTTGCTAAGAGAGTAAGATCTTAAATGTTCTCATCACGCACAAAAAATTTGTAACTATGTGAGGTGATAGATAGATGTTAACTAAACTTACTGTGGTGATCATTTGGCAATATAAGCATATATCAAATCTTATGCTGTACATCTTAAACTAATACAACGTTATATGTTTAATTGTATCTCAATAAAATTGGGAGGAAAAAAAGATCCTTCAGTGGATTACCCGCTGAGAGTGTAGGTGACATCCATGCAATTGCTCCCCACAACCTCCCTCTTACTGCTCTCCTATTGCTCATTCCACTCCTGCAAACACTGACTTCCTTCTGGTTCCTGGACTATGCCAAAAGTGTTCCTTCCTCTGCACTATGTATTTGCTGTGTCCTCTGCCTGGAATACCAACTCTTCAGTGTGCACACAGCTCATTCTCATCTCCTCCAGGACTCTGCCCAAATGTGATCGTATCAATGTGTGGACCTTGCGTCTTTGTTCTAACCCTGTATTTGTCTCCTCTTGTCTTACCTCTCTGAAAACAGAGAGGCACACTGTTGAGATTATGGGGAAACATTGGCTGGTTCAGAGCCCCCTCCAGAAAATCAGTGCTCCAGCTTGAGGGCATCTGCAGATTTGTAAGAGACCACAGACACTAGGGCGATGGTTTTAAACTTTAAAAAAATAAATGGAACCCTTTCATCAAATGAAACCATATGTCGAAGATCTTACTTTGGCCAGTTTTAGAGAAATGAATTGTATGAACACATGAACACACTGCTGGGAACAGAAGCTGTCACTGTCTTAATTGACAGATTAAGCGAGTGAGGCCAAGCCAAAAGAAGTTAAATTCTTAGTGTAGGAGCTGGAAGCAGTGAGGGGAGACTGGGCTTGGAGGCCTTGGATTTGTCACTACCACTGCATGTCCCACCCTCCCCCCTCCCCCAACCAGAGTGCATTCTAAGGGTTTTATGAATACTAAAAAAGAAAAAGAAATTTTAGAAAGCACAGCATTAAATGGCTTAAAAAGTCTGGCTTAAAATGAATGCACCAAATATGGCAGCTCATCACCACCCTCACCTCCATCAAATCTTTATTATTACTGTTAATCTAATTGTCTGCATTGTATCACTTTGTCCAGAGGGACGGTATGAGGACTCATCGCATGCATTTGCTAAAACAAATGTACTCCCCACCTCCTTCAGTTCTGCTCAAAGTTCACTTCTCAATGATATGACCATCCTACTGCAAAGTGGGACCCTCCTTTACCCTCCCCTGTTCTCTCATTCCACTCACTCCACCCTGCTTTGTTTTTCCCATAGCGCTTTTCACCTTCTAACATGTTTTATAATTTACTTATTTGTTGTTATTTTTTTTGCTCCCCTCTGCTAGCATGTAAACTCAGCATGTGCATCCCCTCTGTCTGTTAGCATTCCATTCTCCCTTCAAGTTCCAGTCAAGGCCCAACTATCTTTCCTGGCTCTGGTTTGCATCGATTCTGCCTCCTCATGATTTCTCACACATTTCAGTGTTTGATAGAATTATTTATTGTAATCTTCCATTTCTTTTGTGCTTGGAAGTAGAAAAATAATTTCCCACTGAGCCTCCACTCCTAACTGTGCCATTACTCAATGGTGACCTTGGGAAATTATCCAACCACTCTGAACTTCAATCTCTCCGTTTTATAAGAAGCTGAATTAGATTATATTCCAGTCCTCCCCAGATTTCCCATTCTAAGAGATCAAAGCAATTTGATAGTAGCGTCCATGAACAACAACAACAGCAACAACAACAACAACAACAACAACAGCTCCCATTCAGAAATGGGAGGACCCTTCAACTACACCATTTCCAATTCTCTCAATGATCCAATAAAGGAAGTACTATTATACCCACTTTACAAATGAGGAAAGTAGTAACTCAGAACTTAAAAAACAATCAGACTTGCTTAAATGACTATCAGTGAGATAGGGCCTGGAGTCTATCTTGAGTCTGTCTAACTTCTAAGCCCATGTCCATTTTCCACTTTGACATGGTCTCTTGTATTATATTTCTTTTATATTACTTTTGGTTATGAATGAAAGACCTGGGCACAGTACATGGTCTGAGGTGAATTTTGAGTCATACTCCAAAAGAGAGGAATCCATTTGCCTTTTCTTGCTTGGCTCTGACACCTGACTGTTGCATGGGCTGGGCTGTACCCTCTAGGAGCTCCTTGATGCTGGCAGTTGGACAGAAGGCAGACACATGGGGAAGAAGTCATTGTTTTACTCACTAATGTATGACTGTGGACATGTTACATAAGTTTTATAAGCCTTAATTTACAAATTATTTTCATCTATTAAATAAGGACAATAGCATCTACCTCCTAGGATTATTAGGAGAAATTTAAACAAGGAGATGAGTGTAGCATCAGCATGTTGTGTTTTAAAGTTTTTTTTTTAATTGTGATAAAATATACACAACATAATATTTATCATCGTAACCATTTTTAAGCCTACAGTTAAGTGGTAATAAATGCATTCATTTTGTTATGCAACAAACACCTATCTCCAGAACTCTTCTCATCTTGCAAAACTGAAACTACATGTGGTGTTTGTTTTTGTTCCAACTCAATGTAGATGCAGAACTAAGTACACTTTCCAATTCTCTCAAAAGCGCGCACACACACACACACACACACACACACACACACACACACAGAGACAGAGACAGACAGAGAGAGAGAGAGGCAAAGACCTCCCTGATGATCTTACAAGGTGATACAAGAGTGTTTAAATCACATTCACTGTAGCAAACAACTAAATTTCCACATTCCGCATTACCTTTCCCCAATCCTCATGGGTTCCCAACTCTTCCATTCCTTCCCAACTTCAAATACCACCCCACCTTTGATTATGCAGAATGCAATACCACCAGCTTTAATCTCCAAACTTATGTTTCCAACTCATTATGGTGCTCAGAAATCAAGGTCCCCAAAGTTAACAGGATTCACTCTCTTTGGACAGTAATTGGGATTATAAATAAAAAAAATATTATTTTCCTTATGCATTATCATCATCATTATCTTCATCATCAAAAACTCTGGTTGGTAAGCTGGAAGAGCAATTCAGAAAAAGACAGGACAGTTTAATCAATTTTCAAAAGAGTTATAGAAAAACAGATCAAGAGAATCCAATGCTGAATAAAGTAGCTCTGAAACACAGCCTCCTAAGCTCAGAAAGACTGAACCAACTACATCCAGCAACTGAAGCTCATCTATCACTCCACACTGGTTGAGTATACTGATCCTACACCTACCCCAAATTCTGAGTGGGGTAAGGAGGTCTCCAAAGACCACTTGGCACTGTCTTACCAGGAGGATCAGAGCCCTCCTCCCTGGGCTGATATGTGGGGTCCTCCATAACCTGGTTCATGAGACCAAGCTCACAGAGCAACACTCCCTATCACGGACTGTCTGCCAGGAACTACCATATCAGTGTGACTACCTCTGGAAGATTCCTTCCAAGAATTAGGTGGAAATCCAATTTATCTGGATAGCTTTACATGAAAGAGAAATGGATAAATGGAGAAATGGAATTAAAGCTACCAAAATAAGAAAATTCCTGATCAGGGATCTTTGACTAGTCTTTGTCATCTACAGGCCAAGTTATTTTTTTGTGTGGTAAGCTAAATTTGTTTCTGATACCTTAGTGAGCAATAAATCACACCAACAATGGGTAGTATGCAACAACAGAAAGCAGACTGTGTATCTGGGCACGGGGTCCTTTAAAAGTACACAGGAGGAGAGGACAAGAGAAAGGGCAAATGTGTTGCAATTTCATATTTACAATTCACAACAACCTATGAATGTTTAATTCTGACTTTCTTCTTCCTCACAAATTAATCTCCCATTTCCTCCTGTATGACTTTCCACAGAACTGAAAAAGGATTTACCTGAATATTGAAGATTTTATCTTCTATTTTTGCACAGTACCTATGCACCGTAGATCTTAGGAGTTAGAGATGAGGCAATGGAAGGGACCAGAAGTTTGTCAGTGACAGCTGTAAGCTTTGCTCTCTTAGCTAGATTTTCTCCATGATTAAACTTGGAGCAGAATGAATCTGATCTACTCTTAATCCCCCCGTGGAATTCTCAACAAATTCAAGACTGAGCTGGCTAAAGGCACTGACAACAGGCTATGGTGCAGGTATTAGAGATGAAAGGCCTTGATGTCTGGGAAGAATAGACAGGAGTCTTGCAGCCATTCAGTCTGCCCATCTGTACCACCAGATGCCT
Organism: Felis catus; assembly: GCF_018350175.1. NCBI lineage: Eukaryota > Metazoa > Chordata > Mammalia > Carnivora > Felidae > Felis > Felis catus. Next base: position 91,185,160 of record NC_058370.1, read on the forward strand.
TGCATTTGGTAGTTGGTAATTCTAACTCTTTGTGCAGTTATGGCTGCCATTTTCTGTTTGATTTGTAACACCTCAGCTATTTGAGGAGGGAACTTACTGAAGGGTGAGGAATCTGGGATAACTTCATGTAAGAGGTGATATTTGATCTGAGTCTTGAGAGAGGATAGAGTTTGGATAAGCAGAGAGGGACGGTGTTTCATGGGGAAGAAAGCAGGGGCTGAGGTTTAGGCATTGGAATGAATGGATCAGTTTGACAAGTGGAGGCCCATGATATCTGTTGGATAGACTCACTGTGGTCACACTAGGGGAGACCTTGGATGCTCAGGTAAAAAATCTGGGCTCCCTCTTAGGGCAGGGCTTCTGAGTCAGGACAGTTGGTGCTCATCTAATATCTGTGGGTTCCCCTTCATGCTGAAGGGGCCCTGTGAGTGTGCTCTGGCAAACAGGAATGTGGCACATCACTTTCACTCAGGTCACCTTGTCTGACCCCTCTGCCTCTTCTGACCCCTGGTGCCTTTGAAAATGCTCCAGGTGATGCAGCTACAAGATGGCAGAATCTTCATTACCCAGGACCTCGACTGTAAACAGCAGGACCCAGGACACATGCTATGTGTGAGAAATAAGGTTTTGTTGTGATAAGGGCCTTAAGTTTGGCAGCAACCTGATAGTTTCTAAGGCTTGGGGTCAAGCAGAGTTGGGAGTTGTGGGTGGGTGAAGGGATATGTACAAGGTCACATCCTCTTCATCGATGAAGCTTCCTCTCATGTGCAATCAGATGGCGCGTTACTCTTCTGGGCCCTGGGGAGAGCAGTTGATTATAAATCTATGAATGCCTCTCCTTTTCGCTAGGCACCATCCCTCTCTCTGTGCTGCTCTTTGAACACCTTGGAACAGCGGGGTTGAGATGGAGAGTGAGACACTTGAAAGGAAGTGTGATACTCTAGTTGAAGCGGGAGTTTAGGAAGCAAGATCCTTTAGTTCTTTCCAAATATCAGCCAGTCAATGGAGATTCTTTAGAACTCCTAGTGCATCTGAGAATCCAGTTTGAAAATACCTTGGTAGCATGGAAAGTGCACAGGAATTGGATTTAGAAGATCTGGATTTGACTCCTGGCTCGACCAGTTACTAACTGCATGAATATGGGTAAATTTCTTCATCTCTCTAGGCCGCATTCTTCATGTGAAATTGGATACAATAACTGCACCTCCTACTGTACAGGCTATTGTGTGTGAATGACGCTTTGTGAACTGTGTAGAACTCTGCAAATATGTGTGGTTTGTTCATTATCATGCATGCATGGCTGCAAAGCTGTTTCAGTTGGGGCCTCGTTGCTCCCTGTTACATTGCTTATGTTGTACATTCCAGAACCTTCTCCCTTCTTTGTGTGGATGACCTTGCCTTCCGTTTCACAGAGACTATCAAGAACTTCCAACTTCTCTCTATACCTTTGTACATTCTCTTATTGTTCTCTCCCATTTCAGGGGAAGATATTTCTCTCTGTTCCAGCGCCAAACCCTCCACTTGGGCTCGCAGCCCCATTTTATCACAGCTTCATAACTGCTCCATCCATCAGCATCTGTCTCCTATATTACAATATTTCTGTCCTGTCAATCAGAGAATGTGTTCAAGTCTTGTACCCTAAAAAAATTCCCTTACCATATTGCCTGATAAGGCTAAGTCTTACCTTCTCTCCTTCTCTTTACTACATATACTTCTGAAAGAATAGCCCATGTTCTCCACTTCCACTCCCATGCCCACTTGGAGCAGGAAGAATGGAAGTAGATATTTCTGACCACAATTAAAGGGACAGCTAACTTTTTGTGGGTGTGATGAATGTGGGTAAGGAAAGGGAAGTGGTTCTTCAGAATGTTTTGTTCTGAGTAGGTACACAGTATCACCAACAGAAAACGTTTCACAGCCAGAGAACTAGACAAAATAACTCTGTAACTTTTCTTTGCACTGTGGGTTTTCAACAACACTGCTGATTCATTGATTTTTTTTTATTGTAGGTGATGAAACTATTTCTGTTCTTTGAAGTGTATGAGTATATGAGTATTTGGAGACTTGAACCAAACATCCCCTCACCTAGTAAATAGCACACTCAGGATAAGAGCTAACCTGGGTCTTTTAAAATAAATGACAAAACCATGGAACTCAGCATGGGAAAAGCAAGGGCAGTGACAGGTCATCATATGGAGGCAAGAGTCAAGTTTATGGGGGCCAACCCAGTCGCAAGTACCCTTTCTCACTCCCAGTTTGGGATGAGCAGCCAACTACTGTTTTTGCCCTGGTTGGGGGGGGGCACTTGATTTAGAGGCAGACATTATGTACCCACTAAATCCAAGAGAAAGATTGTATTTCTTCCTATTGCTCAGCTAGGACATGAACAAGTTGTTTCTCTCCTCTCTAGGGATCTGCATCAGGGTAGAGACATGGAGCGTTCAGTCTCTCAAATCTTTGCCTGCTCCTGGGTCTACCCAGATTTTCATCAGGCACCCCTGGTTGGTGGTGACAGCTAGTGGTGTGTTGGTAACACTTATCTCTTTGTAAAGAAAAATCCCTAATTGGTAGCATTCTGTGGTAAACACATTTGCCATGGCCAATTTCAAGCCATGCCATGATGGAACTGGGAAGAGATGTGCACAGTTGGAAGCTGGAAGCACACTACTGAATAGGCCACATATTCTGTTAACTAGGTAGTAAACATACCATAGAAAATTTGAAAATCATGGAAATGCACGGTAGTTTGCAGAGAGAAAAATGTGCTCGGAGCTTTATTACCCCCCCCCCCCAAATATAATTTGACATATTCCATTTTCAAAAAGGAAAACTATGCATAGATTGCTTCCAATGTTTGGTTCTGCATATTTGTCATCATCATCCTGCAGTTTGGTTTCCTTTTTATGTCTACTGTAACATAAGCAGTGCCCCATGTTATTACAAATTTGTCCTAAACATTTTATTTCTTTAAAGAATTTTTTAAAGTTTATTTATTTTGAGAGAGTGAGGGTGAGTGGAGGTGGGACAGAGAGAGAGGGAGAGAGAATCCCAAGCAAGCTTCTCGCTGTCAGCAGGGAGCCAGATGTGGGTCTTGATCTCACCAACTGTGAGATCATGATCTGAGCTGAGATTAAGGGTCAGACACTCAACTGACTGAGCCACCCAGGTGCCCCTCTGCTAAACATTTTAGGAGCTGCTGAATATTCCAATGCATGAACAAACCACTACATATCATGGGACATTGAGGATGTTTCTGATTTGTGATAAAAAACAATCTTGTTTACCATGATAAACATCCTTAAATCTTCTAGAAATACTTCTGAGGAAGCCAAGGGAGCAGCTGTCCTATGAGTAATATGAAGGGAAACCTCTGTGAATAGCTGCCTCCATATTGGCCAAACTCCGGGGGATCACAGGGCCTGAACTGAGGGACTCTTGTCTGCTAAAAAACTTACAAGCATTGTCCCTGAAACCACATTCCTGTTGACCTTGCTCCCAACCATTAAGGTCACTCTACAAGTTGACTCTCATCTCCCTGCTTCTGGGTTCATCCCATTAGCTAATCTAGTCTCTCTCACTTCCCTCTCCTGCTCTGCCTTTGAATTCCTCCTTTGTGGCACGTAAACTCCCATCTATCCTCACAGTTTTAGGAATGTTCCTTCACTTCCAGCCTTACTAGAACCCTGGCTGGCCCCTGAGAACATGTGTTCTCTGTACCTCTGTTCTCTGTTTTTCTTCTCATTCTTACATTTACTCTCCTCAGAGCCAGGAGGTGGGTGAGGGTTCTCCTGCTCCTCATTGCCACTTCCAGACCACTTCCTCCTCTGTCCTATCAAATACTATCCCTTTGAGGAACATTTATCCAGCCACAAACCTCTCTCCTTCATTGCTGTCATCCTTCAATCTCCAGGTCACTCTTCCCTTGTCACTGAGGACTTTGCTCTAGCTGGAAGCTTTCTCCTCCATCCTGCCTCTGTCTCACCGTGGTGACTTCTTTCTCCTGAGGAAGACTGCCCAGCATTCTGGCATCTCAGCTCTCAGACTACTTATCTGTCTCCTCAATTCAGTTATTGGTTATTGGCTTCCTGGTCACACCTAGAGAAAAATGTATACCACTTTTGAGATACGGTTTTCAAACATCCCCTCCATACATATCTTGTCCATCCTCCTGCCTCTCTTGCCAAAGAACCTCCACTGTCACAGTTCTGTCTCAATGGAACTCAAATAAATTGAGCCTGCCACTTTCTTCCTATCCTTCAGCCTCTTCAAGTTTTATTTCCCTCCTTGTCCATCAATATAATCACGCTTTGCAGCTGCCACCAATTCCCTTACCCTTTTCCACCCTGTATGATATTCACAGGATAGCATCTCAGCCCTAGATGAATGAACCACTCATATTCTTGTCTGCCGCTTCTCCAGATGCTGAACACTGGGAGAGGTTAGCAGAGCCAGACTGACTTGATTTTCAATTTCCAGGTTCCTTTCATTCCATGATACCATGACTCTACACCCTGAGTTCCTTTCCTATCCTGCTGGCCACTGGTTCACAGTCCCCTTGGCTGAGTCCTTCTATTCTTCTGACTTTCTCCTTTGTCCAGAACTTCCATGATTAGCTCTCCCCAGGTGACTCATGTATCTCAAAGGTTGTAGAACCATCTATGAGCTCATGGCTCACATTTTTATATCTCTAACTCGAACTTCACTCATGAGCTAGACCCATATGTCCACTGGGATGCACCTCACAAAGTGTCTCATAACCACCTCTTGCTTCAGGGTTTTCTGTTCCAGAATTTACTCCCCACTGTTGTCAGGGTAAAGTCTAAATTCCTCAGTGGGTATACATGATCTTTAGCCTGGTATTTCTTCATTTATTCCCCATCCTGCCCCACCCTCCACACCACACACACATACACACACACACGTCACTCAAATACACAGAATTTCTTCAGAGAGGCAGGATAATATATAGTAGCTAATGAGTGAGTTCCACAGCTAGAGTTCCTGGGTTCAAATTCTAGTTATGCCACTCACCACCTGGCAAATCTTGGACAATTTGCCTACCTTATTGAGCTGCTATGAGGATGAAATGAGATGAGGCATGTAAAATTCTTGGTAGAGTGCCTGGAACACCATAGGGGCTTAATGAATGTTAGCAATTATCATTTTTAAAATTCAGTTTTTTCAGCATAACACATGATCTCTCTTTTACAGCATATTATTGCTTCAACCTGGAATTCTTTCTTCCACTGAACCCTGAATACCCTTAGCCCTGCCCCATCCCTACCACATGCTGTCTGACTAACTCAGACTCAACCTCCAGGACTCAGCCAGTTACCTACTTGATCTGTTGAACATTTCATGACCCCTTCTTTGTGCTTTCCTGGCACTGTAGGCTTTTTCTTATAACACCTATCACCCACCACAGTATTTGCATGCACCTTTACCTCCCACCTTTACCTCCCTGATTTCCTAGTAGACTCTGAGAGCATTGAGGGCAGGAGTGCATCTTGGCCATTGTTGTATTTCCAGCATAGTTCCTGCCATAAACTAAGTGTTCATAAATAGTTGTTAAGTGAATGAATGAAATGATAAACTGAGTAATGATAGCTCTCCTCTTTTATGAAGAATAAATCAAAAGAGAAAGTTTATGGGAACTATGAAGTAATTTTGCGATTCAGAGATGCAACCCCTAGTTCACTAAATATCCTTGGTGATATGAATAAGTGTTCCCTGAAATGGATAACTACAAAAAAAAAACACGATACTGGTGAAATAGCTAATTTTTGTACTCAGAAATATTCAATAAGATGCCATCTTTAAGAAACAAAAGGAAACTTACATTAAATGAGTTCCAACATCTAAATCTAGCCAACCATGATGAGAATCATGGTTGCTGAATTAAAAAAAGAAAAGAATAGTAAACAACATATTGGACAAGGCAGAAAATTGAATTAGTCAGGCAGAGGACAATTTGACTGTTTTCTGAGACTAACTTAGATAAAGGAAAACAGGTGAAAATAAAGGTATGACATATAATAGGAATAGAAATGAGATTGCAAGAGACCCTAGTTACTAAAAAAAGATAAAGGAATAAAGAAAGATGTATCTTTTTTTAAACAAGTTTTTCCAGAAGTGGTGCTGTAAGATTTTCATAATTGTAATAATAATTAAATAAGCAACTTAGGAAATAGTGGCTATCTGCATTTATTGGATGATTACTATGCACCAGACACTGTGCTAAGGGCTTTACATGCAGTATATCATCTAATCCTCCAATAATTCATGGTGTAGGTACTATTATTATTCCCAATTTTCATATGGCAAAAGTGAGGCTCAGAAGCAAAATGAAGCGATTTTCCCAAAGTCACATAGCTGGTGAATATTGGTCCTACTGTGGATTACTTCAGGAGTGAGCTCTTGACCCATGTTCGGTAAATCATCATCATAATTCTACAACTTTACCTTAGAAATAAATGCCAGGCTCTCTTCAGCAACTAAAAGTAAAGACATGACCATATTTTCTGCCATATGGTTTGGCCAACAGCATGTTAGCAAATGCAGGGCAAGCAGAGATTTGAAAAGCACTGGTGCAATGGGGCTTATCCTCTCTTGCTGTTTTTGGAATCCAGCCACCATGTGAAGAAAGCTTAGTGTTCCTGCCAGATGATGAGAAACTCATGGTTCAGACACCTCTGTCACCTAGGCTGGCAATCTTCTAAGTGCCAGATATGGAAGTAAGGGTTCCTAGGTTATCCAGCAGCCAGATGACCCACAGCTGACTGAAGACAGATGAGAGAGTCCTACAGAGTTCACTTGAGTTGACACAAACCAGATCAGGAAACCAATTCACAAAATCATGACCTACATGAATAGTTGTTACTTTCAATCACTGAGTTTTGGAAGAGTTTGTTACTCAGCATGTCTAACTGATACACTATGCAAAGTCAGTTTCTATTATTTGCAGCCAAAAGAGTACTAATTATAATTGTAATTATAATAAAGTTAAAAATTTTTATATCTAAAATATAGGTTGGCCAGAAACTGTACAGTGACAATCCTGTTATGGGAAAACATAATATTTCAATCCTGTTTGGATTTCCTAGATTAATATGTAATCTGATAAGTATCTTGGAATACATTTCAGGCTAGTCCCAAAAGAAGAAACCATTTTGACTTCAATTTCCTAGATTAATATGTAATCTGATAAGTATCTTGGAATACATTTCAGGCTAGTCCAAAAAGAAGAAACCATTTTGACTTCAAACAACAAAAGAGTGACCTTTACAAAACTTAAAAAGACGCAGGATACTCCACCAATATACACCCAAACTATTTGTATGTATATGCAAGAGAAAGGTATTTTCAAATATGAAGGAAAGTACTCTTTTCTGCAAAGAAACTACCAAAAGACATGCCCTAGGACAATGAAAGATGAATCAAAATGAGAATTCAAAATCAGGAAGCCCTGGAGCTAATAAACTGGTGATGATTAATAAAACACAAATATATAGAGACAACTATGGGTCATTGTTTATAAACCATAGTTATAAAATGGAAGAGAAAACACTTGTAAGAAGACAGGTCTATATCAGTTGTTCTCAACCTCTTTGGTCTTAGGGCATTTTTACACTCAAAAAAATTACTGAAGATCCCAAAGAGCTTTGTTCATGTGGGTTCTACTTATCAATAGTTACAACACAAGAAACAAAAACTGAGAAAATTTGAGTGTTTGTTAAGTCATTTAAAAATAACAGTAACACCTCTAGAGCCCAGATCTTTGTTTCTAATACCATTCTCCTGAGACAGAGGAAAGGAGCAGAAAGTATAATTTGCTATGATTTTCATCTTCCCTGCTCCCTCTCCATTGTAGAGGGGAGATTAGAGATACTCAGAGCCCTGTCCCCCTTCTCTGGTCATCAGGGTTCATGACTCCAAATGTTGAAGCCATTGGGAATCTGGGCAATGGCCCCTGAGCTGGCAGTTTCTTCCCCTGAGGCCTACTGCACATTCCAGAATTGAAAGGTTCAAGGTCTAGCCTTACCCATTCCCTCAAGCCCTTCCTTAGCATCACCGTGCAGCCTTCTGCACTGACAGATTCCTGACACTTGTTTTCCCATGTGAGTCATTCTTCTTCCATCAGGCTGCATCCTCCCTCTATCAGGTCTCAGGTGCTCAGCTACATGAAAAACTTGGACCCTGTCCAATGGGTAACACCCTGCACTCATTTTCTAGAGCTGAAATGGGTTCTACATTTTTCTGACAATTTTAGGGGCTATTCCAGAAGGAGAAGTAAATAACTATATTGGACTTAAACTAGAGTATTACATTCAAATTTTGAAATGATCCCTTTAGGATATAGGAGTGCTGATGCATAGGGGCACATGTACCCCAATGTTTATAGCAGCACTTTCAACAATAGCCAAATTATGGAAAGAGCCTAAATGTCCATCAACTGATGGATGGATAAAGAAGATTTGGTTTATATATACAATGGAATACTACTTGGCAATGAGAAAGAATGAAATCTGGCCATTTGCAGCAACGTGGTTGGAACTGGAGGGTATTATGCTAAGTGAAATAAGTCCGTCAGAGAAAGGCAGATACCATATGTTTTCACTCATATGTGGATCTTGAGAAACTTAACAGAAGACCATGGGGAGAGGTGGGGAGAAAAAAGTTACAAACAGAGAGGGAGGGAGGCAAACCATAAGAGACTCTTAAATACAGAGAACAAGCTGAGGGAGATGGGGGGGTGAGGGAGAGGAGCAAGTGGGTGATGGACATTAAGGAGGGCACTTGCTGGGATGAGCACTGGGTGTTGTATGGAAAGCAATTTGACAATAAATTATATTAAACAAAGAAATGATTCCCTTTATATTTTTCAGCTGGTAACCACAAATTAAAAACCAGTAATAGATATGGAAAATATTAAATAGAGAAAGGAATCCAAGTATATCACTAAAGAAAGCCAGCTAACGGTGAGGAAAGAGAGCAAGAGAAGAAAGGAACAGAGGAGAACTATAAAAACAATCATAAAAAAGTAACAAAATGGCAATAAGTACACACCTGTCAAAAATTACTTTGAATGTAAATGGACTGAACACTGTAATCAAAAGATGTAGAGTGACGGAATAGATAAAAATGTAAGACCCACCTATAAGAGACCCATTTCAAACCTAAAGATACGTGCAGATTGGAAGTGAAAGGATGGAAAAGCATTTATCAGGCAAATGGAGGTGAAAAGAAAGCCTACATAGCAATACTTATATTGAACCAAATAAACTTTAAAACAAAGGCGATAACAAGAGATAAAGAAGGACACTATACAATCATAAAGGGAATAATTCAACAAGAAGATATAACAATTGTAAATATTTACTCAATATGGAAGCACCCAAATACATAAAGCAGCTAATAACAAACATAAAGGAAGAAAGTAATTGATAGTAATACAACAATAGTAGGGGACTTTAACACTCAACTTGCATCAGTGGATAGATCATCCAAGCAGAAAAATGTCAAGGAAACAGTGCCTTTGAATGACACATTGGACCAGTTGGATCTAACATATATATTGAGAACATTCCATCCTAAAACATTCCGTCTACTTTTCAAGTGTACATGGAACATCCTCCAGAACAGATCACATATTAGACCACAAAACAAGTGCCAACAAATTAAAAAAGATTGAAGACATACCATGTATCTTTCCCAAACACAATGCTATGAAACTGGAAATAAGTTACAAGAAAAAATCTGGAAAGAACACATAGAAATCTAGAAATACATGGAGGTTAAATAACATGCTACTAAACAATGAATAGGTCAACAAAGAAATCAAAGAAGACATAAAAAATGCATGGAGACAAAAGCAAATGAAAACAAAATAGTCCAAAATCTTTGGGATTCAGCAAAAGCTGTTCTAAGGGGGAAGTTTATAGCAATAGAGGTCTATTTCAAGAAGCAAGAAAAATATCAAATAAACAACCCAACTTTATACCTAAAGGAGCTAGAAAAAGAACAAACAAAATCTGAAACTAGTACAGAAGGAATAATAAGATTAGGGCATACATAAACAAAATAAAAACAAAAACAAAAAAACTCCAGATCAATGAAACCAGGAGCTTGTTCTTTGAAAAAAAATCAGTAAAGTTGATAAACCTTTAGCTAGACTCATCAAGGAAAAAAAAAGAAAGAGAACTCAAATAAGATCAGAAATGAAAGAGGGAAAATAACAACTGACACTAAAGAAATACAAAGGATTGTAAGAGAATATTATGAAAAATTATATGCCAACAAATTGGATAACCTGGAAGAAATGGATAAGTTTCTAGAAACATATAACTTCCCCAAACTGAATCAGGAAGAAATAGAAAATTTGAACAGATCAATTACCAGCAATGAAATTGCCTTAGTAATAAAAAAACAACAACAACAACAACAACAAACAAAAGTCCAGGACCAGATGGCTTCACAGGTGAATTATACCAACATTTAAAGAAGAATTAATACCTATGCTTCTCAAACTGTTCCAAAAAATACAAGAATAAGGAAAACTTCCAAATTCATTCTATGAGGCCACCACAACATTCCCCTGATGCCAAAACCAAATAAAAGCACTACAAAAAAAGAAAGAGAAAGAGAGAGAGAACTACAGGCCAACATCTCTGATGAACATAGTTGAAAGAATCCTCAATAAAATATTAGCTAACCAACTCCAACAATACATCAAAAATATCATTCACCATGATCAAGTGGGATTTATTCCTGGGATGCAAGGGTGGTTCAGTATTCACAAATCAATCAACGTGATACATCACATGAACAAGAGAAAGAATAAAAACCATATGATCATCTCAATAGATTCAGAAAAAGCATTTAACAAAGTACAACATCTATTCATGATAAAAGCCCTCAACCAAGTATGTTTAGAGAGAACATACGTCACATAGTAAAGGCCACATATGAAGAGCCCATAGCTAACATCATACTCAATAATGAGAAACTGAAGAGTTTTTCGTTTAAGGTCAGGAACAGGACAAGGGTGTCCATTCTTACCACTTTTTTTTCAACATAGTGCTAGAAGTCCTAGTCACAGCAATCAGACAAGAAAAAGAAATAAAAGGCATTCAAATTAGTAAGGAAGTAAAACTTTCACTATTTGCAGATGACACGATACTATAGAAAACCATAAAGAGTACACCAAAAAACTACTAGAACCAATAAATGAATTCAGTAAGGTTGTAGGATACAAAATCAAGGTACAGAAATCCATTGCTCTTCTATACACTAATAATGAAGTAGCATAAAGAGAAGTTAAGAAAAACAATCCCATTTACAATTGCACCAAAAATAATAAAATACTTAGGATAAACTTAACCAAAGAGGTGAAAGACCTGTACTCTGAAAACTATAAAATACTGATGAAAGAAATTGAAGATGACAGAAACAAATGGAAAGACACTCCATGCTCATGGACTGGAAGAACAAATATTGCTAAAATGGCCATACTGCCCAAAGCAATCTATAGATGCAATGCAATCTTTATGAAAATACCAGCAGCATTTTTCACCAAACTGGAATATTTATTCCTAAAATTTTTATGGAGCCATAAAAGACCCCAAATATCCAAAGCAATCTTGAGAAAGAGGAACAGAACTGGAGTTATCACAATTCTGGATTTCAAGATATACTACAAAGCTCTAGTAATCAAAAGAGTGTGTTCCCAACACAAAAATAGTGAGATCAACGTAACAGAATAGAGAGCCCAGAAATAAACCCAGAAAAGAGAGCCCAGAAATAGACAATTATATGATCAATTAATCTTCCACAAAGGAGGCAAGAAAATGCAGTGCGAAAAAGTCAGTCTCTTTAATAAATGGTATTGGGAAAACTTGACAGCTACATGCAAAAAAAAAAAAAAAAAAAAAGAAACTGGACCGCTTTCTTACACGATACCGAAAAATAAATTCAAAATGGATTAAAGACCTAAATGTGAGACTTGAAACCACAAAAATCCTGGAAGAGAGCACAGGCAGTAATTTCTGTGATATCAGCTGTAGCAACATTTTTCTAGGAAGGTGATGCTACCATCCCAGTGGACCTGAAGGCAGAACTTCAAAGAGTATTAATCTCAAGCTTTAAGACCTAATGGAGCTGAACAGCTGTACATATAAAAACAAAAAAACAAAAACAAAAACAAAAAACAAAAACAAAAACAAAAAACAAACTAGACTACATCCTAACACCATACACACACAAAAAAAATTCAAAATGGATTAAAGACCTAAATGTGAAACCTAAAACCATAAAAATACTAGAAGACAACATTGGCAGTAATTTCTCTGACATTAGCCATAGGGACATTCTTCTAGATACGTCTCCTGAGGCAAGGGAAACAAAAGCAAAAATAAGTATTGAGACTATATCAAAATAAAAAGCTTCTGCACAACAGAGGAACAATCAACAAAACCAAAAGACAACCTACTGAATGGGAGAAGATACTGACATATCTGGTAGGGGTTAGTATCCAAATAACATATCTAATTAAAGGTTAGTATCCAAAAAATATAAGGAACTTACACAACTCAACACCAAGAAAATAAATAATCTAATTTAAAAATTGGCAGAAGACATGAACAGACATTTCTCCAAGACATAAAGATGGCCAACAGACACATGAAAAGATGCTCAACATCACTCACCATTGGGGAAATACAAATCAAAACCACAATGAGATATCACCTCACGCCTGTCATAATGACTAGAATCAAAAAAACACAAGAAACAACAAGTGTTGGTGAGGATGTGGAAAAAAGGAACCCTCTTGCACTGTTGGTGGGAATGCAAGCTGGTGCAACCACTGTGGAACAGTATGGAACTTCCTCAATGCAATTCCTATAAAAATAACACCAGTATTCTTCACAGAACTAGAACAAACAATTCTAAAATTTGTGTGGAGTCACAAAAGACCCAGAACAGTCAAAATAATGCTGAAAAAGAAAACCAAAGCTGGAGGCATCACAATCCTGGACTTCAAGTTGTATTACAAAGCAGTATTTATTAAGACAGTATGGTATTGGCACAAAAGAGATGACACATAGACCAATGGATCAGAATAGAGAACCCAGAAATGGACCCACAAACATATGGCCAACTGATCTTTGACAAAACAGGAAAGAATATCCAATGGAAAAAAAAAGCCTCTTCAGCAGATAGTTCTGGGAAAATTGGACAGTGACATGCAGAAGAATGAAACTGGACCACTTTCTTATACCACACACAAAAATAAATTCAAAATGGATGAAAGACCTAAATGTCAGACAGGAAACCATCAAAATCCTACAGGAAAAAATGGGCAACCTTGTACAATGTTATTTTTAATGGCTGCAAAGTTTTTCTTTGTGTGGATGATATATTGATGATTTAATCAGTCCCGTATGATGGCATTTGTTTCTAATTTTACACTTATAAACCATGGTGATATCAATATCTTGCATATATATTCATGCCCTCTTGACTTTCTGTGTACAATTGCTGATCCAAATCAAGTGTATATTTAATCTTTTTAAGTTCTTATTTTAATTCCAGTTAGTTAACATACAGTGTTATATTAGTTTCAGTACAGTATAGTGATTCCATATTCCATACATCATCCAGTGCTCATCATGACAGGTGTACTCCTTAATCCCCATCACCTGTTTAACTCATCCCCCCATTGCCTCCCCTTCGGTAACTATCAGTTTGTTCTCTATAGTTAAGAATCTGTTTTTTGGTCTCTCTCTCTCTCTCTCTCTCTCTCTCTCTCTCTCTCTCTCTCTCTTTCTCTCTCTTTCTCTCTCTGTTTTTCCCTTTGCTTCTAAGTGTCTATCAGTTGAATGGATAAAGAAGATGTGGTATATATAAATGTATATACAGTGAATATTATTCAGCCATAACAAAGAATGAAATCTTGCCATTTGTAACATGGATGGATCTAAAGAGTATAATGCTAAGTAAAATAAGTCAGTCAGAGACAAATACTATATAATTTCACTCTCAAGTGTATATTTAAAAACCTTGATAGATATTGTCAAACTGTCCTCCTGAAGACAGTGCTCATCTTCCCCACAAACTTGTTAATATTTAGAATTTTCTTTAAGTTTAATCTGGGCTAATAAAATAAAGAGAAAATTGGAATACAGTTTTTCATATCCTTTTATGAGCTATTAGTTTTTTGATTAAAAAAGCCTTATTCTTATTGATTAGTCAGAGCTTCTCTATGTTAATTACATTCATGGTTTTTCTCATACATTGTATTTTTCTCTTAATTTGTCATTTGCAGAACTTCCTCACAGAGTTTCTTGATATATAGAATTTAAGAAATATATCTATATCTGTATTCAAACCAGAAATCTCTTTCATTTTGGATTTGCCTTTGATGTTAGGAAAACCCCTTCTCCATCCCAACTTACATGGAATTTATACTGGTCTTAAGTTGTGAGAAAGGAATACAGCTTTATGATTAGCCCAGAGGTTCCCCAGAATATGTTTTATGGACAATGTTTCTGTGCGATGTTAATGATATTAATCAAAAGAAGGATTCTATGATCAAATAAGCTTGGGGAACATAAGGTTTAAGCAAAAGTGTCAGTTTTATTGACTTCGATACTTAATCAGGGTGGAGCCAATTTATTGCAATATAACTTGAAATAGCTAAACACTAGGAACAATCCAAATATACATGAAAATCATAGCAGGTAAATAAATGATGTTTTATCCACATGGAGGAATACTACACAGCCGTAGAAAATGAGAATGCTTGCTCCATATGGTGAAAAAGGATATCTGAGATAAATTGTTTATTGAAAAAGCAAGGTTCGGGTATATTATATATTTTGTATAGGAAACAAAACAAGATTATATGCACAAAATTTTAAAGATAAGCATAAAGAAACTTTAGAAAGCTCCCAAGAAAGTAAGAACAGTGGCTAGAGGGAGAAATCTTCTACTGATTATCCTTTTACACTAACTGTTTATTTTAAACCACATGAATGTATTTCCTATGAAGATAAATTTAAAACATTTTTGAATGAAAAGCCTCTCAGAGGCTTCAATATGCTAATATATATTGTGACTCTCTCCAAGTTGTTGGCAGTGGTGGGTTACGCAGTTGCCTATAAAATCGTTTGAGTTAGAAAATTCCACAGCATTTTGGTTGATCAGGTTTCCCTCCAAATTTATGGAATAATCCTTACAGATATGACATGTCATCTGTAGCATATAGTAAAGACAACATTTTAGAGTCTTGGGTTTCTGTGTATGTGTATGGGTGTGTGATTTCTGTTCTGTTTTTCTATTGATTAATTCTATCCCCAGAAATGAGTATTTTCATATCTGGAAGAGCATGCCATTTCTTATCATTGTTTTTCATTACCTTGCTGATATCAAAATTAATTCTTCTTGTTCAATGTTTTTTATTTTTTTCCAAAAACAAACTTTTATTTATTTATTTATTTATTTATTTATTTATTTATTTATTTATTTATTTATTAAAATTTACCTCCAAATTGGTTAGCATATAGTGCAACAATGATTTCAGGAGTAGATTCCTTAGTGCCCCTTACCCATTTAGCCCATCCCCCCTCCCACAACCCCTCCAGTAACCCTTAGTTTGTTCTCCATATTTATGAGCCTCTTCTGTTTTATTCCCCTCCCTGTTTTTATATTATTTTTGCTACCCTTCCCTTATGTTCATCTGTTTTGTCTCTTAAAGTCCTCATATGAGTGGAGTCATATGATTTTTGTCTTTCTCTGACTAATTTCACTTAGCATAATACCCTCCAGTCCCATCCATGTATTTGCAAATGGCAAGATTTCATTCTTTTTGATTGCCGAGTAATACTCCATTGTATATATGTACCACATCTTCTTTATCGATTCATCCATCGATGGACATTTGGGCTCTTTCCATACTTTGACTATTGTTGATAGTGCTGCTATAAATATTGGAGTGCATGTGTCCCTTCGAAACAGCACACCTGTATCCCATGGATAAATGCCTAGCAGTGCAATTGCTGTGTTGTAGGGTAGTTCTATTTTTAGTTTTTTGAAGAACCTCCATACTGTTTTCCAGAGTGGCTGCACCAGCTTGCATTCCCATAATTTTTTAAGTTTATTTATTTAGAGAGAGAGACAATAGCAGTGGGGGAAGAGCAGTTAGAGAGGGAGAGAGAGAATCCCAGGATGGCTCTGTGCTGCCAGCACAGAACCCGATGTGGGGCTTGAACCCATAAAGCCATGAGATCATGACCTGAGCCAAAACCAAGAGCTGGACGCTTAACCGACTGAGCCACCCGGGCATCCACAATCTTTTCTTGAATTATTTTTACTCATTTATTATTTCAAATGATTTGCTTTATCAGTTACCTAAATATGCTTGTGGGAAGTTTGTGGAGAGCTGATAGTTTTATGGAATTATACAAAGACAGAAGGGTGTTTCCACCTTTTGACTATTGTGAATAATGCTGCGATGAATACTGGTGTACAAATAGGAGAAAAAAGATGGAAAAGGAGACTGTTTCCTATATGCCCTTAGATACTTTCCAGGGTTTGAATCAAGTGAAATGCACTTCTCAAATATTCTTTTATGCCAATCAGTAAAGTCTAAAATAGCATGATGTTTTTCATTTTCTTCATGTAACTCCTATTTCTTAAGTACTCAAAGTGTTATTTTGTTTCTGTTGTAAAGGAGATCTATTATTCATTTATTTTCTCAAGGATTATTGAATATAAGCTATTGTTTCTTTAGTAGATATTACATTTTAACGAATTTATTTTGACATTTATTGAAACAGATATATGATGTTTTCCTTTTACCAATTAGTTGAATGAAATATAATAGATTTCCTGATAAGTTACTAACATTTGCTGGAAAAAGTCATGCTTAAAAACAAACCATTGTGGGGCGCCTGGGTGGCGCAGTCGGTTAAGCGTCCGACTTCAGCCAGGTCACGATCTCGCGGTCCGTGAGTTCGAGCCCCGCGTCAGGCTCTGGGCTGATGGCTCAGAGCCTGGAGCCTGTTTCCGATTCTGTGTCCCCCTCTCTCTCTGCCCCTCCCCCGTTCATGCTCTGTCTCTCTCTGTCCCAAAAATAAATAAACGTTGAAAAAAAATTAAAAAAAAAAAACAAACCATTGTTATTTTAATATAATTTTGAATTTTGGGGGTGACTTTTAATTAGGTTCTTTGCATCTATGTTTGTAAATGGAATTGGCCTGAAGATTTGTTTTTGAAGTTCTCTGTCAGTTTTTTACAATTATGTTGTGCCAAATGCATATAACAAATTATCAAGTTCTCCATATGGGTCTGAACTCTTGAAGAGCTTATAGGGTATTTGAAAGAATTTCTCTGCAAAAATTTTGGTACCAGTGCCTTTTATAAATGTAATTCTTGAGCAGTATTTTCATCCCTCTCCCCTTGAGCAGCATCAATTTGATATTTGTGGTTTTGTAGGAAATCATCCATTTTTATCTTACTGTGAGTTACACTCTCTGGCCTGTGTGTGCTTTGTCCTCAGTCTAAGAGCAGCTGCTTTTGGAAGCTGATGGTGGCAGCCCAAAGGAATCTCCAACTGGGGTGGGGGGTTCCCATCTTTCTCAGGCCTACACTTTCCTCTCCTAATTAGGGGCTGCTAGTTTATGTCTTGCCCATGACAGTCCTTGGTGGCTGCCTCCTCTTTGGCTCTCTCTGCACAGTGTCTACCAGAAAACCGAGTGAAATTTCTGGCATTTGTATGGCAACCTTCCTAGTTTCTGCATTAATGCAGGCTTTTTTCCCCCTCCTCCTCCTCCTTCTTCCTTACTTTGCTCACTAATTTCTTTATGGAGTCAAGGTTGAGGGATTGTTTTTATGCTACCATCTTTCCCTGAAGTGTTAATGTACTTTTCATTCTTGGTTTAACTGCTTTTCATCAATAGCTGAGACAATACCAGGGGCCCTCAGCTGTATCTATAAATGTAGCAGGTGTCAGGGGAGGAGATTAATCATAACAGCTAGCATAAACAATCAGTCCTGGAAACACGAATATGCTGACACCCCTTTGGCCAAGGCCTGGAAGAGCTTGGCAAAGGATACACATTTCTTTCCTTTCATTTATTTGTGAAATAGTCAAGGAGGTGGAAAATTTGAGAAGTAATGTTGCAGATACGTTTTCTGATATTCCCTTTCCCCTTCTTATTCTGTCAATTAGTTGACTTTCACTTTTCAGTGCTGTTAATGAAATTAAAGATCTGTATAAATATAAAAATTTCAGCTAATTTCTGATGATGGAGTGTAACACATAAAAGACAAAATGCTGCAAAAAAAATAACAACACATATTTTTATAGTCTTTGTTACAACTGGTACTTATAGAGAATTATTAGAGTTAATATATACACATTCATGTACACTTCTACAAATTTTCTAAGTAACAGAGTCATGAATGATATTATTTTCTGGCATCACCTTCTTCCCCAGTACTACTGATAATATTTGGAATTCAGGATAGGCATGTCTACTTCTTGCTACGACTCTACTGCATCATTCGGTACATACAAGTTTAATTAATAGAAAATGATATATGACCAATATTAATAAATGATTCAGGAAAACTGAAATTCCCCTGGATGTCTCAATCTTGTTCTTTTGGATGTCTTTCTCATTTTTCATCCTCATTACAGACTTTTTCTTGGCCTTGATGGTGGGCCCTCTGATAAAGAAATGTTGGCTCATTCATCTTCCTTGTCCTCAGGGGCCTTGCCCCTTCTGGGACCACTGGAAACTGACAGCCTGTATAGCATCCTCAAGTGTGAGTTTGGCTCTGAATGACTTTGAAAGCTATGGCACATTCCTCTGTGTGTTAACAGAACGGTGAAGTCTATGCATTTTTCAAAGCCAGTGGTTTCTCTTTTATACTTGTCCTTTCATGTGCATTTTTCTAGACCAGGAGGAGTCACTTTGGGTCACCCAGGAAGCCAGTCAATCCACTCCCCCTTCATAGGACTTCCTGGGCAGTATCACAGTTCACCAGAGCAGCCGCAGCAAAGCCGGCAGCTTGCAAATTATGGCAGGATTCCATTACAGATGATGATAGTATTGCATTAATAATGAGCCCACATCTTCACTTTCATCAATGTTACAACATTAGGATATTTTCTATAACCATGCATTGTAAAAATAAACAGAATGGCAGAGGACCCTGAAGTAGTCCCCGCAAGGATCTAGGAATATAGCTAGAAGCAGCTTGTTTTAAAGCTTAGTGTTTTGGAGGCGCCTGGGTGGCTCAGTTGGTTAAGTATCTGACTTCAGCTCAGGTTATGATTTCATGGTTTGTGAGTTCCAGCCCTGCATCGGGCTTTGTGCTGGCAGTGTAGAGCCTACTTAGGATTCTCTCTCTCCCTCTCTCTCTCTGCCCCTCCCCTACTTGTGCTCTCTCTCTCAAAGTAAATAAATAAACTTAAAAAAGCTTAGTGTTTTATCTTAAGTCAGCTAAAAGAACCCACTGGAGTAATTAATTTTCAAAGAGCAGATTAGTTAACAAAATTATTATTTATGCACACATTTAAACATATGGGTATATATTTTCATATCAGGTTGTAGAAACATGTTTAATGACACAGGTAATCATTTATGATATGGTAAAAGAAATAAGCAGATAATAAGATGTATATAAAAATTATCCATTTTATGAAAAGATATTCAACCCTACTTGTAATAAGAAAAATGCAAATTTTTAACTGTAATGGGAAAAAATCTAAAAGTTTGACAATACAGTACTCTGTTGGTAGGGTACAGAGAAACAGGGACTCTCATACACTATTTGTGAGAATGTGAATTAGTACAATCCCATGTGAAGGGCAAATGTCAAAATTAAAATGTTATATATCTTTGACTCAGCAATTCCATTTTTGGAATTTTTTGGCTATGGATAGCCTGACATGATACATGTAAAAGTTATCCATGGCAGCACTCTGTAATAACAAAAGACTGGAGACAATCCAAAGTCCACCAGAAGTGATGGCTTAAATAACACTGTACATTTGTAGCATGGAGTACTATGTAGCTGAGAAAAAGAATATAGAAGCTCTTCATGAACTGACATGGAAATATCTCTGAGATATATTAAATTAAAAAAATAGGGTACAGAACAATGTGCATAATAAGCTACATTTTGTGTTATAGAGAGGGAGACAATCTATATTTGTGCTGACTTGTATGTATATAAAACACTTCAAAAGAAACTAAGAACAGTAGTTCCCTAGAGATGGAATAAAAGACTGGAAGAATATTCATCAAAATGTTAGAGCCTTTGATAAATGATGGGCATGTGGGTGATTAAAGAAATTATAGGACTTTTCAGTATACTCCATGACTTACTTGTATTTTAAAATGCAAAATACAGTTTTAAATGATTTTCCATGGCACAAAAACAGAAACATAGACCAATGGAATAGAATAGAAACCCCAGAACTAGACTCACAAACGTATGGCCAACTAATCTTTGACAAAGCAGGAAAGAACATCCAATGGAAAAAAGACAGTCTCTTTAACAAATGGTGCTGGGAGAACTGGACAGCAACATGCAGAAGGTTGAAACTAGACCACTTTCTCACACCATTCACAAAAATAAACTCAAAATGGATAAAGGACCTGAATGTGAGATAGGAAACCATCAAAACCCTAGAGGAGAAAGCAGGAAAAGACCTCTCTGACCTCAGCCATAGCAATCTCTTACTCGACACATCCCCAAAGGCAAGGGAATTAAAAGCAAAAATGAAC
This sequence comes from Felis catus, assembly GCF_018350175.1. Classification (NCBI taxonomy): domain Eukaryota; kingdom Metazoa; phylum Chordata; class Mammalia; order Carnivora; family Felidae; genus Felis; species Felis catus. The sequence goes on from NC_058370.1 coordinate 91,205,958, forward strand.
TACTGGGACCTTATGAAGATAAAAAGCTTCTGCACAGCAAAGGAAACAACCAACAAAACTAAAAGGCAACCAACGGAATGGGAAAAGATATTTGCAAATGACGTATTGGACAAAGGGCTAGTATCCAAAATCTATAAAGAGTTCACCAAACTCCACACCCGAAAAACAAATAACCCAGTGAAGAAATGGGCAGAAAACATGAATAGACACTTCTCTAAAGAAGACATCCGGATGGCCAACAGGCACATGAAAAGATGCTCAACGTTGCTCCTTATCAGGGAAATACAAATCAAAACCACACTCAGATATCACCTCACGCCAGTCAGAGTGGCCAAAATGAACAAATCAGGAGACTATAGATGCTGGAGAGGATGTGGAGAAACGGGAACCCTCTTGCACTGTTGGTGGGAATGCAAATTGGTGCAACCACTCTGGAAAACAGTGTGGAGGTTCCTCAGAAAATTAAAAATAGACCTACCCTATGACCTAGCAATAGCACTGCTAGGAATTTACCCAAGGGATACAGGAGTACTGATGCATAGGGGCACTTGTACCCCAATGTTTATAGCAGCACTCTCAACAATAGCCAAATTATGGAAAGAGCCTAAATGTCCATCAATTGATATGGACAAAGAAATTGTGGTTTATATACACAATGGACTACTACATGGCAATGAGAAAGAACGAAATATGGCCCTGTGTAGCAACGTGGATGGAACTGGAGAGTGTGATGCTAAGTGAAATAAGCCATACAGAGAAAGACAGATACCATATGTTTTCACTCTTATGTGGATCCTGAGAAACTTAACAGAAACCCATGGGGGAGGGGAAGAAAAAAAAAAAAGAGGTTAGAGTGGGAGACAGCCAAAGCATAAGAGACTCTTAAAAACTGAGAAAAAACTGAGGGTTGATGGGGGGTGGGAGGGAGGGGAGGGTGGGTGATGGGTATTGCGGTGGGCACCTTTTGGGATGAGCACTGGGTGTTTTATGGAAACCAATTTGACAATAAATTTCATATATTGAAAAAAATGATTTTCCAGGAAATTGACCAAGTCTATCTGTAGCATTTTGTAGCCCAGAGGTACATGCTTATGAATATAGCAGCAAGGGATCAGGGCTGTGGAGACTGTCTGGGTCTTATTTTCTGGTGAACATTTGTCTCTCCCATCAGGGACAACATCTGTCCTATATTCTCTTGAACAAATTGGGAAAATTCCAGGTGGGCTTAAGCGTAAAAGTCAGCAAGGTAAAATGCACGAGGTCAAGTAAACATGAGAATGAAGTTGGCTTATTCAAAGGTAAATACTTATGAATAATATCATTCCAGGCAAAGTCCCACACCTCAAAAGGTAGTTTATTCTGAAGGAACTCTTAGGATTGTCCCAATGAGAGCAGTTTCTTGGGAGCTTGTAAAACCAAAACCCTTTGAATAAGATTTAATTTTAAGTTAAAAAATATGAAACATACATTCCAGAAAAAGTGGATGAAAAAAATTACCTGGTGTTAGGAGTAATTTTTAAGCAAACACTCATGCTACTACTATCTAGCTCAAGAAATATAATAGTGCCCGCCCCTCAGAAGCACCTCTAAGTGCATCTTCTTGATCACACCCCTTTCCTCCCATGAGAGATAAACATGCCATTGCTTTCATGGTCCCTACTTCTTTGTTTGCATTTATAGTTTTGCCACCTACTGATGTGCCCTTGAAGATGTACTTTCATTTTGTTTTTAAATTTTTGTTTGTAAGGGCCATCTATGTTGCATGGAAATACATTTTGTTCATTGTATTAATTACATAGTATTCTGTTACATGCTTGTACCACAATTTTTACCCATCATACTGATGATGGACGTTTGGAGTATCTCCAATTCCAGGCATTAAAAAAAACACTGATATGCTTTATATGCTAGATGTTTCTGGGTGCATACATGCATGAATTTCTCCAGGGCAATTACCCCTCAGTGAAACTGTGGGGTTATGGTGTATGGATAGTTTCTGCTTTTCTAGATACTACAAAACGTTTTCCAATATGGTTTTATCAATGTATACTTCTAGCAGTCTACAAAGGTTCTCATTGTTTCCTAATTACACCGAAAGTTCTAAATTCTTAGTTGAGTCTGACTTCTTAACATTTGCTAGTCTAATAGGTGTGCAGTAAGATGTCACTGTGGTTTTAATTTATATTTGACTGGTGATGAATGAAGTTGTGTGCCTCCTCATGTATTATTGGTCATTTGGACATTTCTTTTTGTGAAGTGCATGTTCAAAAGTTTTCCTTTCTTTTATTGGATTGCTTTTCTTTAATAGTGCTTAATTTAATCCATGTATTAATAAAGAATCTGAATGATGAATGATCAGGACTGGGGTTTCACCATGCAGCCAGAAGGCAAATGCAGCAATCTAAGATTTTTCACAAAACCCTTTTATATGATTAGCTGACACAGATTTTTCATCAGGCAAATTGGGCTTAAGCACCTGCCCACCACACTGTCTGCTGCCAGTCATCTGTCTGTGCATCCAGATCAATGAATGATGCTGATGGATATAGTTAACACTCACCAGTCTCTTCTCCTGTGCCTGGCACTGGGCTAAGCATGTGCCTTATTTACTTCTCTCAATACCTCTTTGTGGAATGTTCCATTAGGCTTAGAGGCTTAAATAACTTGACTGTGATGACTCAACTGGAGTGCGATATGGCTGGGAGTTGATCCTTCATTTAACTCCAGAGCCCGTGTTCTTATCATACTCATTATACTGTCTTAAATGAAGCTTCTTTCTGGTTTCAAATTTGGGATTATTGTATGCTTTGGAAATGGCAATCAGTTTTAGTAGAAGAGAATATAAGGGAGCACTTAGTTTAGAGCTAGTAAAAAAATTCCCCCAAAATATATCATAATGCATTATGAAGGATATTGACAAAAAAATTGGCTTACATAAAGCTTACTATGCACTTGAGATATGTTCACTTCACTTCACAGTCTGTACGTGGATGGCAAATACGGATTCCTTTAACTTACTACTGCATCCATAAACAACTGACACATCTTGAATAGATAAAATCAGATGCTCTTCTCCAGACTCATTTTTTGAGGTTAAAATCATGAAATAAACATATGGTATTGTCTTTCTCTGACTTATTTCACTTACCATTATACTCTTTAGCTCCATCTGTGTTGTTGCAAATGGCAAGATACCATTATTTTTTATGGCCAAATAATATTCCTCTGTGTGTGTGTGTGTGTGTGTGTGTGTGTGTGTGTGTGTGTGTGTGTACCTCACATTTTTATCCATTCATCCTCACTCATATATGGAATTTAAAAAACAAAACAAATGAGCAAAGGGGAAAAAAAGAGAGAGAGGGACAAACCAAGAAACTAGAGTGAACAAACTGAGGGTTACCAGAGGGGAGGTGGCTGTGAGGATGGGTGAAATAGGTGAGCACTTATCATGATGAGCACTAAGTAATATATAGAATTGTTGAATCACTGTTATGCTGTGTATCCCTGAAACAAACATAACACTGTATGTTAACTATACTGGAATTAAAATTTAAAACTTAATAAAAACAAATAAATAGAAAAGAAGTTAAAAAATCATGCAGTAAACAATGATGGCAAATCTAATCATGCATCCAGTACAGCCACCCTAAATTCTCAAAGCAAGGAAATAAGACAATCTGGCACACTTTGTTGAGTCTCAAAGGGCTTTCTAGTCATTAATAAGCATAAAACAGCAGAATGTTCCAAAGTAAAACTTTAAATACTACTGTTTCTTGGACAAAGCTCCAGAGATCTGTGGAAAAATAAACCTTTATTCCCACATTAAACTTTGAATTTGTTGGAAGATAAATGAACTATATTTTGAAGCAAAACTTTAGAAAGGTGACCAGACTTGGGAAAAATCTTGATAATCAAGAGCCGTGCTATAGTCCACACAGTTGAGGGCAGTTTCTAAGCAGTTTATAATGGGATTTAATTCAGAGGGTTTTTATTTTTCCCTTTTCAGGGAACCTTCCGGTTTGAACACATTCACAGGCCCTGTATGGTTTGCAAAGCTATGTTCTTTCTCCCGCTGAGACCCCGCTCAGGCTTGTGGTGTCATTTGAAAGAATAATTTCCAATGTCTCCTTCTAGGCTGAGCATTAATCCCCCCACTGCTTGATCGATTAAATCCCACTGCCTGTGTCTGGAAGGCGAAGTCTGAGCTTTATGTATTGCTTTCTGGCAAGCCCCATTTCCATGCTCCCCGTACAGATGCAGCAGTATAACTCTATGCAACAGGCTTTTGTACCCTCAAATCTTGGGGGCCAACAGGTAATGTCTCATGTAACCATCTAATCAGATTAAAGGCCTATCATGACTATACTGCTACCTGATGAATTCGGCTCGATAATAATATCTTGCCTTTTGTATGGCATTTAGTTGCTTACAAGGTGAGGATACATTATCTTGTTTGCTCTTCACAATAGTTGTTTATGGGAAGCAGTGTTTTATCATCTTGCATTTTAACAATGAGGGGAGATTGTTATCCTTGCCCAGAGTCACATAGCTGGTAATGGCAATCTTGTTATTAAAACATAGATCATCTGATTATTAACACCAGTGTACTTTTATGATTCACATAATAAACCCAAGATTGGAGGATTATAGAGAACTTTCAAAAGGACCCACATTATCCATGTGCTCTGAGTCCAGAAAACTGATGGTAATATAAATGTCACATTGCCGCTCACCTGGGCAGAATGAAACAAAGAATAAGCCATTTCAGTGTCACCTGTAGGAGAAGTAGACTTGGAGAAAATTGCCAGGATTTCTTTGGAAAACCTTAAATGTGATCAGTCAGGCCCTGGAAGATAAGCAGGACTGCCTTGTAGGAAACTTGTAACTCATAAGGTCTCAGTGCCCTGGCCTTGCCTTCCCGTGCATTTTGAATGCACCTGGAATGCATTTCCCCCACCTGGAAAGCCCTAGAGGATAGGTGATTTGGCTTGGTTTTCCCCAGAGGCACATCCTGAGATAAAGATTCAAGTGCAAGTGACTTGGTTAGGGGGAGAAAGAGATACTAGTAGGGAGTGGGCCGGTGGTATAAGGAAAGGTGTGTCATTGAGCCAGCTGCCACTGGGGTGACTGGAGTTTAATCCCAAGACAAAACCTTGGATATAGTGTAAAACCCACGCTTCAGAGACATCCCACTTGAGAGGTGAGGGAGCTGAGGTGTTCATACACCAACTCCTATCAGTTGTTGAGAGCTGCTGTGTGCAGGGGATAATTCCCCCACCTTCTGGCATGCTGAGCAGGAGGGTAGAGTAGTGTTCTATAGGTGAGGAAAAGGCTCCCAGGCAAAGCAATGCAGACCCTGGCAGGGCAGAGTTGTTGGTAAATGGCGGGAGGATATGGAAGAACACTTGGAGGGTAGGCTATAACAGGATGCAAGTCTGACATTTTTTCTAATTTTCATTCAAAGTCCACAGTAGTATTTGGGATATAATAATCCCTTGATAATTATGGACATATCAACTTGACATCAAGAGTGGCTATGAGAAATGCTTATAGATGGACACTAAATCCTAACCAACAAAATAACATGAAAAGAAAGAAGAAATAAGAAAAGGCAAAAGAGGTACCGGGGAGTCACCCCTACTCACACTTTCTCATAAATCTTGTTGGGATGCTCTGGCCATTCAATCATGCACACCACTCTGTTGGGCATGGTCTCCGTGGTCGAATAGTAGCCCTGGGGGAAGGCCAGCAGGAGAGCCAGGACCCAGATGACACAGATGACCACCTTGGTGGCCGTGGCTGACAACCGGGGCTGGAGGGGATGGATGATGGCCATGTACCTGGAACAGAGAAGAAAGGACAAATTTTTGATTTGGTCACCAAAATTTGCATTAGTGATTAACATTGTTCCTATCAATGAAAAATTCCAGGGAAACCTTTGACTTCTGATGATTTTTACAACTATTTTCTGATCCCTTTTTGCATATTCTATCTTTAAGTTTTATGACTCTTAGGACATAAACCCCTAAAATCCATGAGAAAAGTCATCCAGGTTCTTAAGTATTTTAGAGCCCATCTAGCAACATTCTAGGAGAGAAGTTTTCATCACTAGAACACTCATGGTCTATACCCAAGTTTATATCAGTGGCCTACAGTAGAATTAGAAGAATAAGAACAATGTTGTAAATTTATTCAATATAAACACTACCTTTATCCTTTTTGGATTAAAGGATAATGCTGATAGAAATAGTGGTTTTTAAAGTCTTTATGTGGCAATTTAAAAGGCTAGCAACCTTATGTTGGTGTCTACAATTTGAAGGAAAATGAATGTGTATGGTGAGAAAGTAGTAGCCTAACAGTAAAACATCAGCCCCTGGATAAATCTTCAAGTTGAAGTTCTTTGAACATCTACAAGTCAGTGTGTGGCTCACGACACATGCTTCACGGGGGAAAGTCTCCATTTGCTGAAACAGACACACTTAAGTTTATTATAGTCCAGGGTAGATGGAACGTCTACCCTGAAGGGAAACAAAGTGAATGATGACTCAGGACTTGGAATTGCTCCCTCCTCCATCTCCTCTCACCTGGGATGGAGCACTGAATGGCACCAGTTGAACAAGTGTGTCCACCTCTGAAATGCAGCAGAGATCTTAGGAATAATAAATATTCCAATCATCATTTCATACCAATTATAATCCCATCAATTCTGCATCTTCCCTTTTGAAAGGCATCCTGCCCTGCATGTTTTTCTTGCAAAATTTATGGATCCATATTTTAAAATATGCATTTTTTTTGTCAGAGTAGAAATTATATCTTACCCTGCCTTTGGGACTTAAATATTATCTGACAAAGCCTCGTATGTGATTTTCTGACACGCAGGTATTTCTGGCTCCTGTGGGACAGAATGGTCAATGGAGACTTCAGAAATGAGCAGACAAATAGCATCCCAGCTGTCAGCTGTCTGCACATAATTCCACATAATTCTTTTCCTACACTCTTTGGACTCCTAGGATCTGTAGGCCAGAACTGGTGCCACGGTTACAAGTAAAGCAATTTCATTCAGTATGTGCTCTACACGTTCGCACTGGGCACCTGCTGCATGTGGAACACAGCTTTTCCTTCTTGGCTCCATGCTTCTAATTTCTTCAGGGAGAGTAGGCGCATAAATAAGCAGCCACAAAACAGGACAGTGGGATATGTGACCTCAAGTGGTAATCTGATAAATACCTTAGAGCCTTACTGAGGGTGAGGAGGTAATCAAGTTGGTATGGCAGGGGGACTGCTGGAGGGGCTTAAAGAGGTGTGCTTGCTGGATTTGGGACAAGTCTGCTGAGCGTCCAGCTTGAAGGGCCCGAAACATTCAGAGCCTTCCTCTCTTCTCTGTTATGATTAGATCTGACTCCCTGTCTGGGGAGCTTGATGGCTCAGTTTTTGCGAAGGTTCGTTTGAGTGTCCTATCATAATTCTCAATTTTTTAAAGTTTATTTATTTATTTTGAGAGAGACAGAGAATGCGTGAGTTGGGGAGGGGCAGAAAGAGAGAGAGAGAGAGACAGAGAGAGAGAGAGAGAGAGAGAGCATCCCAAGCAGGCTCCACACTGCCAGCACTGAGCCCGATGCTGGGCTCAAACCCACAAAACCAGGAGATCATGACCTGAGCTGAAACCAAGAGTTAGACACTTAACCGACTGAGCCACCCAGGTGCCCCATAATCCTAAACTTTAAAATACTTTTCTGGGGCGCCTAGGTGGCTCAGTTGGTTAAGCATCTGACTTCAGTTCAGGTCATAATCTCACAGTTCGTGAATTCAAGCCCCATGTCGAGCTCTGTGTTGACAGCTCAGGGCCTGGAGCCTGTTTCAAATTCTCTCTCTGTCTCTCTCTCTGTCTCTCTCTGTCTCTCTGTCTCTCTCTCCCCCTCCCCTGCTCATGCTCTGTCTCTCTCTCTCTCTTTCTCTCTCTCTCTCTCAAAAATAAATAAATAAATAAATAAATATTTTAAAAAATTAAAAAAAATATAAAATACCTTTCTCTACATTTTCTTGCTAGGGACCTAGGCTTTCTTCTTTGGTCTTTTATAGTTATGCTCCTGAAGGTGTTCAGTGTGTGGAGGCTGGATATTAGGGTACCTCAGGTCAGCCTTTACATATATGATCAGAAGTGATAACCTTCAGGAAGGAACTCCCCAGAATATTTACCTTCTGCCTCTTTTGGAAAGTGAGCAGGCAGTCTGGAAGTCAGGAGAGAGTAGAATTAGGAATAGATTTGGAACAGATATTTTGGTGGGGGCAAGCAGTAATCTATAAATCTTTGGGCAAATCTCCTCAGCTGAGTTGGTGGCTATAAAGGTAATCATTCAGCTGTTCTCTAGAGCACCAAAAGGGCAAAGACGACTCTCAAGATACTGTGAATCAAGCATTGTCTGTCTTCTTTAGGTGACTTCAAGAGGCCATAGCTGTTTCCTAGTGAGGTCCACTACATAATAGACCTGATGACCTTCCATCCTTGGGGTGTTCTCCTGAAAAAAAACCCTGAGAAGTCCTGGTTTCCCTCCTGAAGGAATTTCTTGCTGCCTGAAGGCAATGAAGCACTGGTTTTCTCTTCAGTCATGGGGTGGCAGTGGATAGGGAACCCAGAAACAGAGCCGGCAAAGGTGAACTGTGAAACCACTATTGTCCTTTCCGATTTGGTGAAGAGCTGGACCTGGATAGTCAAGGCTAGAATCTCTTTGAGTGTTTGCATTAATTTAGGATTTCTTACTGGATCATTTCCCAGAGGCAAGATCTTTCCCCTACAAAGATGGACACATAGCCATAAAGATGTCTTTCCTTTCCAGCTTCTTCTTTTCCATCCAGGCTTCTGCTCTCACTGTAGCTGTGCCATTCTCAGGCCTCACAGGAGCTTGAGACCCCACAGAGGACAACGTGCTAATTATATTGCCCCCTTTTAATATTATCTCAAACGCAAGATTTTAATTTTCATTGCACTCAGCATAAACATTCAATCTTAAATAAACATACCTTACAACCCATCCCCAACCCCACATTGGTGATACACTGTTCAGAATCTAATGTGACTAGGGCTTAAGGGGAACTGCATCAGCATATTGGTGCTATAGCTCCAAATGGGTTGCAGAAAGTCATATTTTATCTTTATTGCAAAAATTACAACTTGGGAGCCCATTTCAGTTAACTCTGCCGTTTCTTGAGTGTAGGAGCCATTTCAGTGACAGATGAAAGCATTACGCACATAAAGCCAGAGAGAATACAGAAGATTGGCCTTAAAAAATGTATGTATTTTCATTTGTTCAGAATAGAGCCATTTATAAATCTCTCTCTTTCCTTTCATTTTTTCTCCCCTTCCTTCTTTCTTTCTTTGGCAATCCTCACTTCTGGGGCTTAAGAGACATGCTTCTCTCTTATTTACACCAAACCTAGTACCACTCAGGTAACTTGTCCACTGATGAATGTGTGTTTTCTTTCCTGATGACCATTCTGAGCTGGGATTCCACTAATATACACTTATATAATTATTTGTAACCCCCCTGAACAATTCTTGCTTATTCAGTTATGAGTTATCATTGAGCAAGTGCTCTAAGCCTTAGGAAAATGCATTCAATAAATATTTATTGACTGCACTGTGCTCAAGAGACCAGAAGGCAGTCAATGAAACGTCTTCCTGGTTTACGCATTAATCATCAGGCTGCCAGAGACAGGGGTCCGGAGGCTGTATGGGGTGTGGATTATGTTTTCCACGTCAGGTTGCTCCAGTCCCACGGAGGGCCAGTGGCTCTGATTTGAATTGCATGTGGCCTCTGAGCTGAAACATAGCACCTGAGGTGCTATCTTCCTCTTGCGTGATCATGCTTTATAAAAAGAACTCTCCATAGAGTCCCTGAAATCTGGCAAAATATAAGGCTGCACATTTTTGTAAAGGCAGAGTGAAATAATCTTACTGTGAAAAGGAATTCCAATCTTCTGACAATGCCCAGTATCCTCATGACGTCCCTTGTACCAGCCCTAAATCACCTGGCAGAGAGGATGTCTTTCCTCTGCCAAGAGACCGGACCTCCCAGACCCTTCCTCCAGGTCCAGTCCCTGACCTCCCTTACCCCCACTCCCTCCCTCCTGGGATGGTAGAGTTTCTGTCAGGGGACTACATCTTCCTGGGTTCAAATGATGAGGAATAGTGGCAGCTGAGAGCATGGCTGCTATGGTCTGGTTCAAAAGTTGGCAATCTTTTTCTGTAAAGGGCCAGATAGTAAATATTCTAAGCTTTGTGGCCCATAAAGTTTCTTTCATAACTACTCAACTCTGCCTTTGTAGTGTGAAAGCAGACAAGGCAACTATTCATGACTGTGTGTCAGTAAGACATAATTTACAAAATTGGTGGTGGCTGGGCTTGACTGTGGGCCATAGTTTGCTGACCCTTGGTCTGGTTTATGGGAAGTGAAGAGCAGGAGGAATTAGAACCATAGGAGAACATGGTGTACTCTTCAGAAACACTCTTTTAACTTTGGCAGACTGAAGACTCTAAGACTTAAACTCACTGGGTGGATAGATCTTAATGCCCACAAGGAGTTAGTAAAGTGGTCAGCTACCATTCATGACCCATAATCCAGCCCCTTGTCTGAGTATAGTGGTCACTAACCCATGATGGTTTTACTCCTCCTGGATGGCTCCTACTTATTTTCATGAGTTGGCCCATTTATCATGTCCCATGACTGGGTTTAGGTGCCCTGCCTTTCCTGCTGTGAAGATCTCTAACCTTGTATGGACCACATTTCAGTTTATTTGCCTATCTACCTTGTCTCGATTCATCCTTGACAGATTCTTTGGAGATGGCAGCTGCTGTGACTTATTCAAGCTGGTTTCCTTGGCTTCCCTCAGTGCCCAGGACATAGTAAATACTCAGTGAAAGCTTAATTGAATAATTGAATATATAAATTTCTTGGTACATAGCAGGGGCTCCATAAATGGCTGTTGAATAAAAATAAATGCAATAGGAGAACTACATTCTTACTATACCTTCATTCGTCCCAGTCTGAACATACGTGAGACTATTATGTGGGAATAATTATTCCTTAGTATTTTCTGTCATACAGACATCCAGGATAATCTTGCAGGAAGGGCTCACTGGACCTAGGTCTTCAGAAGTTCCTATCTCTTGACATTAAACCCTTAGGTAAATTCTCAATAAGTATTTGCTGACTAACTTCCACATTGACCACTAGGCAGAAAATTCAGTCTTTCTACATGGCATCACCGTCCAACTCTTCCTCTGAACAAGAGGTTGCCCCATGCTTTTCCCTCCTACTACTCACCCCTTTCCATCCCAGGGAGCACCTGTTGGGGCATCAGTTGGGGTTCTCTTCTAGGACATTTCTTTAATCATCAAAATCCTCATTTAGCCAGATCACTTGACCAGCAACTTTGTCCATTCAACTAAGCTTAAGCGTCACACAACTATAATCAAAGAGGCCTTTGAGCAGCCAACAGAGGTGGCCTGAAGTTCACATACTACCAAAGCATTTTTGTTCATGGCAAAGCCCCTTGAGTCCTCACTGATGTTATGCACGATTCTAAGCATGACTTTTTGACCTCCAAACCCAACATAGATTCACATCACCGTTGGTGGACTCATTTCAAAAAGGGTTAGCTGACAGCAATGGCACAGTCAATAAAACCATAATAAACAGATGCAAAGACAAGTGGAACTGGGAGCCTGGAACAATTTAGAGTTAACTGAGCGGGGGGAATTTAGCTAACTGATGGCTGAGCTGTCCTGCCCTATGTGTGATCAAAGGATCTATGTGGTCCAAAGGTGATGCAGATATAAAGTCTTCAGTCAGGGCTACCATAAAACTATGCATGACTTAGGCCTAAAATGAACTGTGGGGGAAAAACCAGTAAAGATCCAAACCAAGTGCAATATCCTGAAGGCTTCTACCTGTAGAGGTGGGCCAGATTTGCATGAAAACTTAAAGCAGGGGCACCTGAGACAGAAGGGTTGGGTGAGGGGAGGGGCGGTTCAGAGAACAGCATGTTCCCATCTCCTCCTCCACCAGAGCACCCTCTCTTCTCCCACAGGCCTCCTTCCTTCACCAGATAAAGGCAGGATCATGTGAGTGAGGCACTCATTGCCAGGCTTGTACAAATACAGAGTTGGCTCCTTGTTGATAATTTTGATATTTTGCTCAGCATATATTTTTTGCGTTAATTTTTATATTTTAAAATATTGCATTAAAAGATTTTATTTTGATTGCTGAATCATTTGTGCCAAGCTTAAATTTTGCACCCAAGGTTAATGCCTCCCTTGCCTCACCCTAATCCCGGCCCTGATAATATCTCCCACTCAAGTACATTAGGCGGGACAATCACTGGTGAAGTGAAATATGCTTGGACTTAGGTAGTGGTGGGACTATTGTTCAATGTTTCTAGTCCCATCAACCACCTGATAAACAGTCAGTAATGCTGTGTCTTCTCCCTATAGCCTTGTAATGCCCAGGTCACCAGACCATGGTTGGCAGGGTTGATATGAGGCCTGGAAAATTATCACTAACATAAGCAGAATAGAGGCTGAATAATTCTACTGTATAGAGCTATTTGGACACTCTTTCTGTAGTGATTTTGCCTTTCGTTGTACATGCAAACCATCAACTATTTATTTTATTGACTGATTGGCTGATAGTGCTTTCTTAGTTAAAAAAAAATATCTTTGTTAATTTGTAAACAAACAAAAGTGCATGTTTAATGACAAATTATAGGCTTGATTTCTGCTTTTCACTAAAATTGATGATGAATGTATAACCTGAACAAAGGGATTGTAGACATGTACCTTCGTGAGAAAATCTGAGGACATAAATCTGCTGAAGAAGCAGCATCATCTCCACCAAAAACTTAGTGGTTATTTTAAGCCAATGTGTCCAAAGATGTTGATTTAACACATGCAGTGAAAATGGTGTGTTTGCCCATTACCCTGTGAACCCATGATTTTTCATTTAGAATAAATAAGTGCTCTAAATTAATTCCACCAATTTTCAGTTCTAATTTTTCTTGTGCATGTACAAAAGTTCCAGTGGTAGCTATTAGGATCTTGGCTCGGTTAGCAGAAGAACTTGGCAAATAGCTAAATGATTCTAATTTTATATGACTGTCATCAGATATTTCAAATAGGAAATCAGGTAATATCAATTATGGTTCAGTTCTTTTGTAATCTAATTCATGGAGTCAAAGTTTTTGGAAGTAGAAACAACTGGTATTGTGAATATTATCATAAATTCACTTCAAATTTCAACAGGGAAGATAAATTGTTTTGTTTTTATACTAATATGAATAAATGTGGTAAATATAATGTCCTTACTAAATTAAGAAACCTATGGAACAGAAATGTACTTGCAATAGATTGTGAGACATGTAACTTGCAAAACAAGCTCTGATACTTTATCAACTTAAAGCTGACGTTGTTGAAATTCACAAAAACTTTTGCAGGTGCAGGGTAATTGAACTAATTTCTTCTTTTGGTAGTAAATTTGATGATAAATATAAAAATATACTTCAGTAGGATTTTGGACACGTTGATGCCTTTGACAAACTGTTTTGTGAATTAACCTATGTAATAGTACTAAATTTTTTGCACCTGAGTCCTCTCAGTTTTGGTTGCACTTATTTAAGATTAATTGAGTATCTTCAATTGCAAATATATTTTTTAAATTTTTTTGGGGGGGGAGAGAGAAAAAGCACATGGGCACAGGTGCGCAAGCTGGGGAGGGGCAGAGAGAGAGAGAGAGAGAGAGAGAGAGAGAGAGAGAGAGGATCCCAAGCAGGCTCTGCACTATTAGCATGGAGTCCAAGGCGGGGCTTGATCTCATGAACCATCATGAGATCATGACCTGACCTGAAATCAAGAGCTGGCAGCTCAACTGACTATGCCACTCAGGCACCCATAATGCAAATATTTTAAATGGAGTATCCCAAAATATGAGCTTCTGAAACTTTTAGAAATTTGTAATTTTTGAATACAAATATGATAAACAAAAAGACATTGAAATTTATCCCTATAAGGGCAAGAGAGGAACTGCGTAAAGTAAGCAATGGAAGCTCGAAGGTGTGCACAACTTAATTTTGGAATTCTTGAATTGCCTTTAGGAATATTTTGACCTGTGGAAAGACTCTCTTGACATATCTCTACTTTTTCAGTAAATAATTTGTACTCTGTCTCAGAATGGACTGGTATGAAATTGGGATGGATTATAATTTTGCAGTATCTAAATTTGGTAAATCAATAAAAAGAAACAGAGACAACCTATTTACTGACTTAGGTAACTTAATTTTGTCTCTTAAATCTATCTTTTTGTGTCTTTGTGCTGCATTCTGGATACTTATTTTGGATCAATCTTCCAGTTCCCTGATTCTTTCTTCAGCATATGTAATCTACTATTAGACCTGTCCGTTAATTTACATTTTAACTCTTATTATTTTTCATTTTTATAATTTTGACTTGCCTATATTTCAATATCCTTGGTCATCCTTTATATTATTCCCTTGGTCCTCATATTTTCAAGCTTTTTTTATAGGTTCTTTTATATTTCTTTATACATAATACACATAGTTTATATTCTGTCTCTGTTAACTCCAATAACTGAAGTATCTGTGGATCTGCTTCTAAAGGTTCTCACTCACATTGATTTATTTCATCATCTGTCTCATTTTGACTGCATTATTTTCCGTGGAACTTTATCTGTGAGAATTCATTGATGCCTGGATTGAAGGCGGTTTCCTTCAGAGATTTGCAGCAGTTTCTGCAAAGAACCTGGGAACACTTCCAGGTTGGGACCACTGCGAACTAGATTTCTGTGTGAGATTTTTTTTTTTTTAGATCAATCAACTGATATGAATTTGGCCTGCATACCATGTGTGGGCTCCTTTTCTGCTGCAAACTTTCAAAATATATATATGTTTTTCTGTTTACTCTGCACCACAGTTAGAAATGAATAATTTTTCTTGTAGTCCCTGGCAGGGTAGGCATTTATTTGCAGGCCTTTTTTACACTGAGAGTGTAGCCCTTTGTGTCTCAACTTTAAGCGAACTTACGCTGTTAGACAACCCACAATGGGCAGATCTTAGGCTTTGAGTCTTGTCCCTGGTACCTTACCTTGTGAGTCAAAGTCAAGATCAAATACCGTCAAGACCAAAGCTAGCTTTACTACTCTGTCCAATAATTAGAATTGCTGCCCTCATTTAAATTTTGACCTCATGGGTCGGCTTTAGCTCAAGCGGTTACTTCGCGTGTGGTTACTGAATTTTGACCTCAGTATTCCTGACTTTCTTGCAAGGTAATGAATGCATTGAAGAAGTTTGCGTGTGTGTGTGTGTGTGTGTGTGCGCGCGCGTGCGTGCACATGTGGTATTGTATCCAGAATTTTTAAATTTAAAAATCATCCAACCAGGATATCTAGTCTGTAATTTGGCTGAAAGAAGAAGTTATGATGTCTTATTTTTATTTTATTTTTTTGTTTTATTGTCAAATTATTTGGTGTAAAATGTCAAACGATACAGGAGGAGAAAAAGGGAAAGCCTCTCTCCCACTTCTGTTCCCTAAGAGAAACACCTAGCTAACATACTGAGCACTTGGGAAGTGCCAGGCTCAATTGTATGTGCTTTCAGTGTATTAACTCATTTTATCTTTCACCAACTCTTCAAGGTAGGCCATTTTTATGACCCTCATTTTCCAAATGAGCAAACTGGCTCAGAGAGGTCAAGTAACTCATCCACCAAGTAGTGGGGCTGGGTTTGAACTTCACCAGTCTGGCTTCAAAGCCTTTGTACTGCTTTGTCCCCCCTCCCCCACCCGCCTTTTGCTTTGCTTTTATTTATTTTATTTTTTAAAAAAATTTTAATGTTTATTTTTTGAGAGAGAGAGAGAGAGAGCGAGCATGAGTGAAGGAGGGGCACAGAGAGAGAGGGAGACACAGAATCCGAAGCAGTCTCCAGGCTCTGAGCTGTCAGCACAGAGCCCAACAGGGGGCTTGAACTCACAAACCGCTAGATCATAATGCATAAAGTTGGATGCATAACTGACTGAGCCACTCAAGTTCCCCTGCTTTGCTTTTATATTATGGCACTATCTAGGACTCTCATACCTACTGCTAATAATGGATGCAAGTCTTCTTTTCTCTGCACATATAAACCTATATATTCATACTTTTCCCTGATTGATTCCATCCATTCGGTAAACATATGGACTCCTTTCTATGTGTCAGGTAAGAGTTAAATATGTCTCTGTTTTGAAAAAGTCTGTCTAGTGGGAGAGGCATACAGTTACACTGTAATGAAGACACAATGGCTGTGTACTAAAGGAAAGTTGCAATGTGTAGGAAGCATGGGGCAAATAGGTTGCCATTTTGGCCTGGGCACTGAGGTCAGGGAAGTTTCTCAGTGGAGTTGGTATTTAAATTTGACCCTGAAGGATATATTGGTGTGTACATCAACAGAGAGCTGTATGCAACATACTTTTCTAGGAGGAGGCAACAGCATATACAGAAGTCTGCTGACCTGAAAAGAAATGGCTTGTTTATAATCACTTTAAACATTTTATTAGATGTTTCTCGGGAAGGAGCAGCTAATACATCTTCTATTCTTATAAATCCCTGGCTGGGCCCAATATAGGCCCGCAGTAATCACCCATTAATTGACTTAACGCACCCTCCCCCCAGTCTATTAACCAAGCAGATGTTGGCCTCTAAGTTTGGTCCCTTCAGATGTTGATGGAAAAACAAGGATAGAGGATTGAATGAGGAAGGACACGGTCCTGTGGTCTCTGTTGAGGAAAGTGCCCAGAGAGAAAGCTAGCATCCAAGGGAACATATGGAGGATGCTGAGACCAGGGCTGCCAAACAGAGCAAGATCCCAAGAGAGAGAAACATGCTTTCTAGAAAGCAAACACTCCTCAGGCCTGTGTTTACAGACCACCCTGTGGCCTGTCCTGCTGGTGATGTTGGACTCCCTCAGTCTGCATTGCCAGATGCTGGAGACCCTGCTGCCTGAATTAGGACTTTCTTCTTCCCAAGGAGTTCTCAGCACAGAACATACTTCTTTTCCTCTCCCCCTTGCTCTTACTTACTTCTTTTTCAGCTCTTTAATCTCTCTCAAAGTGATTTCTCAGTGTCAGTTTTCTCCTTGTGAAGTAAGGACATCTTTGTTGACGAACATTCCCAGAGGCAACATAGTCTCTTCTCAGAGGCTCAGTGCCTAGTTTAAATCCGGCTACCAGGTGCAATGGACACACTGCATAAACGTCTGCACGTCAGCGAGACTGCCCAGATCCAGGGTCAGGTGCCCAGAAAGTATTCAAACAGCAAAAGGCTGATGAGGCAGTGGCGTCAGCTCAATAGCTGTTGTCTATAATGGAAGTGCTCAATTTACAACTTAAATAGTATTTCATAGGAAAAATATAAAGGGGAGCAGTATTCATTTCCCACAGTTCCCATGTGTAAATTCTACTGAGACATTTAAGCGTGACAATTGCTGAAACATGATGTCACAGACTGACAGGGGGCACTAAACTTCAGCCAACTACACATCAGACCTTCTCTAGGGTTTGCTGGAATGAACTGTCTCCCCTGCAGGGGACCCCAAGCCCCAGCTTGCCTGTGGAAGAGGAGCCCGATTCACCCTCTCCCCATCTCCCAGGCCTCCCCCTCCATGCAGCATCCTGTTTCACTGCCTTTTTTTTTTTTTTTTTTCACAAATGTCATTTCTGAGAGTGGTTGCTAGAGGCCCACCAGAGAGCCATTGTAATAGCAGGGAACTAGCAGGGTGTTGTCAGAGAACAGAGCACCGGCTGTGAATGTGGGGACTGCACAGGAGACAGCATCTTCTCAAGCAAGAAGGAGTGGGTGGAGAAGGCAGGAGTTGGCAGGACGGGGGCATGTGGAAAGGGGGCCAGGCACGTCATCTGACAGGGCACAGCCCACCAGCTAGCATTTCAAGTCCTCTGTCCAGCCTTCCTCTCTGGCCTTCGGAGTGGTGATTGTTCCCTTGGGACGTGTGGGTCTGACTCTAAGGGGCTTGGCCCTTACTCCTTTCAAACAGCCCACAGCAGGGGACTCAGCATTTCACTCACTGGTGCTGCAGAGTAACACAAACAAAATCTCCTTGGACTAGGAGTCAGAAAGAACTGAATTCTAGTTTTGTAAATTTCTCTGCACTGACTGGTGTGAGTTTCTGGCAAATCACCTCCTCTCTGTGTCCTGACGTCCTTATTGGTGAGCAGTTTCTATAGAGTTCTGTGAGGTCCGAGTACAAGTCTGGCTTTGAGTCTTGGCCCAGAAGGTGGAGCAGGGCTGCCACTCCCAGCTCCTGAAGGCTTTCCCCCTTCACCCCTGTCCCACCTCACAGGACCTCTCAGCCAGCAGCTCTCAGAGTCCCCTCACTCCCATCAGAAAGGATCAAAGTCATAACAGGGGCTTTAATTTTTTTTTTAATCTCATGTGCTCATGGTGAAGATCAAATAAGAAAATAAAAACCTGAGGCCTGGTAATCATTATAGAGGCATAGTTAGTCAGACTCCCCAGACAGGCCCCCAAAATAGGCCCCGGTAAGACAGGAAAAAAGGCAACTCATCAGGTGTGTTATGCCACCTTTGGAGCTTTAGATAGATCATGGACAAGTAGAGGTGGATGACAGCAGAGGGGGATGCCTGGCTGAACCCGTGGTGCCCACACTGGCTCAGGCGAGGACCTCAATGGATAAGGATGTCCTTACTACAAGTTTCTATGGTCCCTTAGGAGAAATTGTTAGGTCAACCATAACTCACTATGAGAAGCAACTCAGGCCGTGGATCGGGTGAGCATGTCCATGTTTCTTGCATGCCGATGGCACATGGGACCTCAGTGACTATGTAGGGCTGTTAGGGTAGTGAGGGGGATTAGAGGTTGTTTAGTGCAGTCCCTTCACTAGACACGGGAGTTCACCAAGGCCCAGAGAGGTGGCATGAAAAACGAAGGTCAAGTTTAAGGCTAAGTGGTAGCTCTGGAATTTCTATATTGGAAGGACTAAGGCGAAGATACTGGGTTGAAGGAAGGTGGGGGGATATCTTGAAGCTGCTTTTATGTAAGACTTTACATAAAACTGGAAAAATGTCACTTGTCTAGTTTAGCAAGTAGGAGGAAGGAGCTAGTGCAGCTGGGAGACAACTAAAGCCACTCTTGGGCACCAACATGACTTCATGCCCAAGAACTCTGCTCCCCTGCTCTTCTCCACTAGATGTGGCCATCTGAACATTTTTAGGTGTAGGGGAAAGAAGACAGTTTCTCCTGTGTCCATAACAATGAGCCCACCGTCTGGACTAGGCAGCCCTACCCCCCACCCCTGCCAGGGTCACAGGAAGCACTTGTGATGAGCGGAGTGGCGTTCGGCCTTGGCAACCGATGTTCACTGTACGGAGACACCTGCACTTCGATCTCATGCCCAGACTTGGAAGATCAGGAAAGTGATTTCTAGCAACAAACTCATTAGTACCAACCTCTATTACCCAAAAGCAATTTGGAAGGCTGATGAAATTAATTAAAATGGGATTTTCCTGATAATATTAACTACAAACAGAAAAGACAGTGACTTATGCCCAGCTTTGCAATGCCCTTGGGGAGGTGTGTGTGAAAGGATTCTCTCTCTCCCACTGAGTCTTGAAGGGCTCTGACCTTCTGGGACCTTTTCTGTGCCTAGGTGACAGGTGTCTCAAACAGATTAAAGACATTTGTTTAAACAGCTTTAATGGTTTTGTTTGTTTCATGACTACCCAGACAGCTTCTGAGGTCTCTCTTTCCAACATTTGCTTGCTTCTTTCTTTCTTTCTTTCTTTCTTTCTTTCTTTCTTTCTTTCTTTCTTTCTTTCTCTTTCTCTCTTTCTCTCTCTCTCTCTCTCTCTCTCTTTCTTTCTTTCTTTTTTCTTTCTTTCTCTCCCTTTCTTTCTTTCTTTCTTTCTTTCTTTCTTTCTTTCTTTCTTTCTTTCTTTCTTTCTTTCCTATTCATTCCGAGTGGTTTCAATACCCTGGGTGACTGACTAACTGACAACTATGGCCATGGGCCACTCCAGGAGCTGTTGTCCAAAAGGAAACGGATGCTTTGTATTTCAAGTGGCTCCTGGAATCTCACTGCAGTCCTGTCACCAAGCCTCGTTCCCCACCTGAAATGAAATGGGACACTTTGCTTCAACAGATTTGATATGGTGTCATTGTTGTTGTTTTAACATGGTGGGGAAACATGTAGAAATGTTGTTCTGATATCGAATAATGTGCAGGAAGTTACTTCTCTACCCTCGCCCCCACTCTTGCTTATCTCTCTCCGGCTCCATCTTTAAGGGAGGGTTGGTGAAGATGTGAGGCTGAGAGATGGGATGAGGTCCAGCAAGGGGATGGAGGAGTCCATTAAAGCACCTGGGATAATAATTATTTGATTTCTACCAACATGTCTTTGCTGTCAAGTCTCATCTATTTACAGCTGCTTACTTCTGGGTATCCATTGGGTCAGAGACCATCCACTCCTCCTCTGGGAAAGTAGTGCCCCTTCAGAGTCTCTGAGAACAGTGCCTTTTGTATCAGATATCCAGTTTGTCATCCTCTGGGATATGATGAGCAGAGCCAGCTGGTGGGCCCACCCAAACTATGTTCTTTGCCTCTTCCTCAGTAACAAAACCTTAATTTGAGTCATGTAAGTTCTGGCCAAATGGATGTAAGTGGCAGGTTGTGTAAAAGTTCTAGGACAGAGTACTTTTCTCCCTTCTCCTTTCATCCTGTTTGCTGCCTACCACGTGGGTGCAATGATTGGAACCTCAGTGGTCACTCTGGACCATGAAGTGGTCTGAGCATGGAAGCCATGTGTGGGAGAGCAAAAAGAGAAGGAGTCCAGGCGTCTGATGGCTTCACAGAGCCATTACACCTGTCCTTCTGTGGCCACTGACTTTTTAGCATTTGCCTTCCTCTGGCATCTTTAGACTGTCAGCCTGCCTCCCTCTGGGACTATTTTATGTAATAAAATAAACCTCTATGTGTTTAAAAATAGTAATCAGTCCTCAGTTACTCTTAGCTGATGTGAATTCCAACTGATACCAAATTTTGGCACTTGTAAGTAACAGAAACTAGAACAATCCAGGCACTATGGCAGGGGCTGGGGGTGCAGAGGCAGGGATCATAAATACAACCCCTGACTTTAGGGAGCTCTGGTCTTATGAGGGTGAAAGACAGTAATCAACTAAACCTACAAATAAATGTTCAATTACAGCTGTGGTAAGAAGTAGGGCCATGATATTATGTAACAAGGGATATTTGGACAGCCTTGGGGGTGAGGAAACATTCTCTGAGGAAGTGACATTTGGACCGAGACCTATAAAGTGAGTTGGATCTGGTAGGTGAAGAGCGATATGGGAGTGGAGTCATTCCAGAGAGGCATGGAAAACAGCATGCTCAAAGGTCCTGTGGTGGGAGAGAGGCGGTATGTACAAGGTACAGGAGCACAGGGAGTGACAGGGAGCGGTGCGAGATAATGATACTAGCTAATACCACTGGGTGCTTACTCTGTACCAGGTGCTATTTTTAAGTGCTTTATGTCTATAAACTCATTTAATCTTCATAACAACCCAAACAGGTAGATACTATTATGACCCACATTTTACATACGAGGAAACTAAGTTACAGAGGGATTAAGTAATGCACCCAATTTCATATTGTTACTAAGGAATTTGAGTCCCCAGGAAGCCAGTGAGCAGAGCAGTGAGCAGGGTGGGGAGGTGTCTTTACCCAAATGGGAATGGGAAGCCACTGTATGTTCTTAAGGTGAGAAGTAGGGTGGCCAGGTTTGCACTTTGAAGGGTCCAGTCCACTCTTGGTGCATGACAGCTTTGGGTGGGGTCATCTTAGACCTTCTGCCTCCAGTCTTCATGACCTCACAGGACATTTTCTCAGTAGTGACAGGCAGAAGAATGATGCTAAGTTATAAAAACCACAGTCCCCTGCATTCTATGTCCTAAGGGTTATGTAGCTCAGGCCTCAAGAAGAACAGCGGTTACTAAGAGTCTGAATGAAGCCTCTGCAGGCATTGAGAAGTCCATCTACCATGCCTCCTTGCTCCAATGGGAGGGATGAGCAGAAGGCAGGCTGTCCCTTCTCTCCAAGTCACTGTGATAGCCTCTCACCCGGGACCAGGGGCCTTGGAGGCTGCAATGGCTCCCTGCTTGCTGACTGGCCTCCCTACCTGCAGAGTGTCATGGTGGCCTAGATCACTGCTTCCCACACCAGACTGCTCATCAGTTACCCAAGGAACTGTAAACAAAAGTTAGATGCCATCACCCCTCTTTAGATCTACCAAATCAGAATTTCTGGGAGGAGGCCCAGAAATCAGTATTTTGAAGAGCCCCCAGGCTGAAGCAAATCGCTTCTAAGGCCTCTTCTTGCTTCACAATGATGATTTTTGTCTTCCTCTACATTTATCAATTGAAAGAGGAATAGGAAGAATGAGACACAGTGCTAGGGCGCTTTATATATTTTCTATTGCTGAATGCTCACCCCAGCCCTCTGAGGGTGGTAATACCATCATCACTGGATGGATGATGAGAGTGGTTCAGGATGTTTACTTCCCATTCAATGCCTCACACTTGATAAACACTGGAGCCACTGTTTCTCTAATACCCAGTCTCCTTCCACCAACCCGGGTAAGGGGGTGGGGGCAAATGTTTTCTTAAAGGGTCAAACAATCAATATTTTTGACTTTGTGGACCACATGGTCTTTATTGTAACTACTCAGCTCTGCCTTCACAGAGTGAAAGCAGCCACAGGCAACATGTAAATGCATGTGCAGAGCTGCGTCTCAGTGATACTTCATATATAAAAGCAGATGGCTGAATGGATTTGGTCCATCAGATATAGTTTGTCCACCCCTGCACTAAACAGTTAAAGTGTTGATTTAGCCTTCTTAAGGAAAGGGAAATGAAATGAGCATTTTTTTAAACATTCATTAAGGGATGTCTAACAGGCTACCCAGGCATCATGCTGGACTCTTCATGGCTTTTATTTCCTATAGATGGCTTTGTCACCCAGGTGCTATTGTCCATATTTTACTCATTAGGAAACTGAGGCACAAAGCAATTAAATAATTTGTCTAAGGTCACATTGCTAGTGAGGCAAAGAGAGTGTCTGAGTTGGCCTATTAGGCTCGAGGCAGGGATCTGGCAGGATTCGAAACTGGGTTGCCCGACTCCAGCATCTGTAATTTTTCTGCTAAAATGAGAATGGCAGAGGAGAATCTATGCAGCTGGCTTCCCTGCTGTGGTCACACAGGTGAAGCTATGGATCCAGTTACTTCTGTCTGACCCGAGGGCTTAGGTGTCCTTTCCTCCCTGCTCAGGGAAGTTGTGTAAAGCATCATCTTCCAATGCACTTCGGCCACACTGGGTGCCCCCACCCCCCGCCCACAGAGAATCAGGAATTGTACACGAAACTGAATATTTCAGAGCTTTCTTCCTTCCCTTCCGTATATAAACAAGTAAAGCATCAGCGTTCAATATTCTGGTAACAAAGTAATCTCCTTCCTGTTGAGCTGAAGATAAAGGATTTGAGAGGCTCCACTGGGGGAGAAATAAGAACCTTAATTGTAAGTTTATTTGAGACACAGCCAAGATACTAACATCTCATTCAGAATGGGAAAACAAGAGGTCAAGAGGTAAATACTTTCAGACATTAGGTAACACAACAGCCCTTGTCAACGCCCCCCAACAAATGAGAATAAAAATTTAGTTTATTAATTCTAGATGCATGTCCAGGTTGTTAATGGGGAAAGAAAACATATAATTCAGAAATCTGTTTTTTTTTTCCTTTTAAAACAACATGCTTTCATTAAAACGAAAATTGAAGTCCTGTGATATTGAGGGTTATTCTCTGGATTCTGTAAGATTATCTCTACCTTTCCAGGCCACGGTGGAAAGGGAAGTACTCAATTTCACCCATTAGATTTTGGAAGTTACAAATTTGAATTTCTTTCTTTCTTTTTTGTTTTAAATTTGTTTTATTTTATTTATTATTATTTTTTAACTAATTTATTTAAATTCACGTTAGTTAACATACAGTGTAGTAATGGTTTCAGGAGTGGAACCCAGTGTTTCATCACTTACATGGAACACCCAGTGCTCATCCCAACAAGGGCCCTCCTTAATGCCCACCACCCCTTTGGCCCATCCCCTCACCCACCTCCCCTCCCATAACCCTCGGGTGTCTAAAGTAGCTTGCTTTCCTCAGTATTGTGTGTAGACATCTATTTATTAACAGCAAGGGCTGGGTGGGTGGTGAGCGCCTGCCTTCCTCCCACTCACCGTAACTCAGAAAGGCTGAGAGCAAATGAAAGTGGCAGTCGGGTGCAAGAAGTGGCATAAAAGGGTTCTGTTTTGTTGTTGCTTGTTTTTGTTTTGTTTTGGGAAAAGAGCAGAGGCAGGTAAATGTCCGTCTGGAGAAATGATTTTAAAAAGTCATCATAAAGAGAAAGGAAGCCAGATTTGCTTGTGAAGGTTACAGGCAGATTCTGTGAGGCGTGAGATTTAAATGGGCAGGGGACAGAGCTGCTTTTGTCTGCCTGGGTGCTCCCTGGCTGGTCTGTTTTGGGAGGTTCCGACAGGGAGCTCCTGAAAAGGCTGTTCCCATATTCTGCCAAACCAATCCGGCATCTCCCTTGTAAGACGCAACTCAGGGTGACCCTCAAGAAGCCCTTCCCAAGGCCTTTCTCTAATCACCTCCATCACTCTTTACTGAAAAGTAAAATGCAGCCTGAAAGCCCGTTGTGCAATGGCTTTATATCTTGTCTGCACAATGAGACTGGAAGCTCCTTGAGGAGAAGGCCAGGTTGCCTGTTCAGTATGCATTCCTTGTGGTATTGGCAAGAAGGATGGCAAATTCAGAGGACTTAGGAGTCACTTGAGAAGACCCTGCTCTGCCCTTCAGAGGTCCAGATTAACTTGGATCAAATTGTCAGTTTTATAATCTCAGCCCTACCCATGCATGATATGTAGAGATTCTCATGGTCTTTCTTCTCACGGTTCCCGTTGTGACTAGTTCTTCAATGCATGGACTATCTTTTTTTTTTCTCCTCAGTCACCTGGATGCAAAATTCTCACTTTTCTGGTTGGTGAGTCTAGTAAGAACTGGGGATGTAGAGATCACGGGAGGGGCTCTGGGTAACTCACATAGTCTTGGTGGCCCTCTCTTTCTCTTTCATTTCCTCTTAGATTGCCCTAGAAGTCTCAAGTCATTCTCCCTTGAATATATGGACTCCCCCGCCCCCTTTCCCCCAGCTTGCAAATCCCCATCTACTGGGTCTCAGAACAAAGCTAACTCATCCTCCTTAAAAACAGAGCTTGAAATGATAGATAACCTTTTCTTGCTACATTAAACAGGACTTGCCTCTCTAACAAGAATCCCTCCTTAATAGAAGTGCTTTGCAACACTGATGATTTTATCTGAGAGCAGGAAGTTCAAAGTCTCGGTGCTGGGAGGGGCAGGTTTGATATTTTATATTTATATTATATTTTATATTATACAGAGATTACATTGGGAGACGAAAGTGGCACAACAAAAAGTCATTATCTTTAAATGACTATTTCATAAAGATTCTATAGTAGAAAATTGATCTCTTAGTCTCAAATCTTAACATTTTTTGTTATAATTTAAACTACATTTATTTAAGCTCATCTAAAACTTTATGCATATCAGGGACTCTGTGAACTCTGGACACCTCAGAAAATAGCAGAGGAAACAGAGCTCTGTCTGGGATGGCTTAACCACATCCAGATGTGGAGGCCAGGGCATGGACTAAATGGCTTGTACCATCTTCAGTAAACAACTTATTCCCATCACACATAGTCTAGAGGACCAAGGAAGTAGGAAAGAACAAGGGAGAAATGCTGTCAAGCTGTGTCTTTGCCCTCCCACTGCTCAGTGTACAAATACTTTCTGGTCCTCTCTCAGGCACTCTCCTAGATATTAGGACAACACAGATGAATGAAGTATGGGCCTTTCCCTGAAGAGCACTTATAGGTGCTGGAAATGTGTTCTACCATGTCTCCATGGGTATTCTTGGATATCCTGAGAAGGTAGCTTGCTTGGTCTATCTCAGTGGTTTGGTTTTCATACCTTCTGCAACTGCGGTCTGCTTGCTAGACTGGACTCTATAGTTTCAGGCAGCTGCATCCCGCACCGTCTGCTAGTCTCCCCACAAGAGTCCAGGCCCAGGCCTGTGGCTGCTTCCCATTGTTCTGCTGCAACATTTAGTGTATTATACTCAGTGCTTCCATATATATTGCTTCATTTTATTCTCATAACAACACTATGACAACCCATTTTTGGCCCTCTTTTATGAGGACACTGAGGTTCAGAGTGCCTAAAGTAACAGCAGGTGGAGGCTAGTGGAGGAGAGATGGGCTCAATCTCAGCATCCTCAATCTTTTCCCCATGTCCTGTCTAGCACACTGTTAAGCCCATTGAAAGCGCTGGCTCGTGCTTTCTGGCTGTTCGGTGTTTTCATTCTTCATGCCAATCTTCATGCCAACCTTGATTGCCAGATATTTAGGTCTCAGGAGATGGCTGTTATAATATAGTCCCTCTGATCTCCTGGGCCTCCTTTCTCAAGAAGACAGAAGGTTCACAGTAAGTTTGGCAAACAAGTCTGGTATATGTTGCCAAACAAAAAACAATGATTTCTGTCTCACTTTTAAGCTCCTAAGTCTCTGAAAGTCAAATGGAGGTGGGTAAAAGCAATGAACAACAAAGGATGGAAACACCTAAGAGGCTGGCGGCTCAAACATTTGGGGAAGAGGCGATTCGGTTATTCATTCATGCAACACATTTCTGAAGGCCTGGGGCTATGTAAGTTGCTGGGGACATGAGACAGGTATGACATGGTTCCTGCTCTAACAGAGTTCATGGCCTATTACAGAGGGGAAGGCATGCTAACCACAAAGGAGGGTAGATTAACCAGAGAGAAGGCATGTTAACCAGAGAGGATGTATTATGTAACCCAAACTTGGCTCGTCCTCAGTTGTTTTATAAACATAGGGATTCCTGGGCCCCACTCCTAAAGAATTAGAATCTTCCAGAACCATCATTTATATTTTTTAATAAGCTCCCAAGTTGATTCCAATAATCATGGCAGTTGGGAGTAAAGCCTCACAGTCACATTGTAGAGAAACCTGCACTGGGTATAGTGTGGACCAAGGAGGGGTCTGTTGCTGTAATTCTGAGCTTCACAGAGGAGATGATACCTGCAGTGAGCCTTCAGAATTGCAGTAGAGGAAATAACATGCACAGGTGTGTGGAAAAGGGGAAATGGTGGAGGGCTTCCAGGTGGAAAGCTCCTAAGAGCAGAGGCCTGTAGTGTGAAATACCATGATAAGCCAGGAGGTGTGGGTGGGCTGGAGCCTGAGGTGCAAGAAAGGACTAGGTTAGAGAAAAGGCCAGAATGTGGTCTAGATCTCAGGTAGCCTTGTTAATTCCACCAACAAACTTAAATTTTACCCTCTTTGAAATGGACAACCATTCAGAGATTTAAATCAGTGAGTGAACTGATCAGCTTTCATTTCAGAACAATTACTTTAGAATTTCTGGAACAAGATGGAATTTTGAGCCTACACATTTAACTCTTCTCTTTCTAAAGTTTTCATGGAAATATCCAAACAAATATAAAAAGGAGAAAAATCAGGGAAGGATGCCCTCCTCAAATTCCAAGTGTTGACACTCTTTGTATTAGTTAACATTGACCCAGCATTACTGGGTGTGGGCATTGTCTGGAATGCTTGGCATTACAGTACTCCATGAGGGAGGTGCTATCATTATCCACACTGATGGGCTATTATTATCTTCTATTACAGATGAAGAAATCACAGCACAGGGAAGGTAACTGAGTCCATCAGTCCCATAGCTCGTGGCATAGCTGGTATTTGAACCCAAAGAGTCTGGCTCTAGAGACCAAACACTTACTCACAGCGTTATACTGCTTAAGATATTGTAAAAATATTGTGCTAGTGGTCTTCTGTGACTTGTGGACCAAGGTCCCTAATTCTTTACATATGATGGAGAAGCTGATCCAGGTGGTGGGTGCATCAGGTAAAGAGTGCAATCCCACTAGTTTCCAAGCTCGGGGGGGGGGGGGGGCTTCAAACAGGGGAGGCCATGAGCAGGATGCAGAGGGAGTATTATAAGACCAGAACCTATGACAACAAGAGAAGAGGAACATTCTCCAACTGTTCAACAATGAAGTGCCCTTCCAGCAGTCTGCCTGCAGTTATAATTACTTTCCTAGTTTCCATGGTCAAGGGGAAATCAAACTTGGCACAAATGCTCCTAACTTTGAGCAGTGGGGCCAAGACTCCATGGGGCCATTACTGGGACAAAGGACATGGTCTTTCATAGTGTTCAGAAAACACAGTGGGAGCTGCTAGATGGAGCCCTCCTAGTCTTGGGAGGTGAGATAATTACTAGAGTGTGGGCATAGCCTGTGGGGTTCTGAGATAACCATGGGCTTCACCATACACTGGAAGGAATCCCTCAGCACCACATGTGTTTCTCTTGTGCAGATGTCTCTGACTGCAGCCTTCCCTCACCTCCCCATCCCTTATGGCCAACTAAACCTGCAGACTTCTCTTTTCTCTTTTTCTTGGACTTGAGATTTTACATAAGCATTCCCATGATCTCCGACAAAACCACTATAACTCACAACCCTGAATAGTACTTTCTCAGGAAAGTTGGGCAAACAGAAACATCGGCAGATATGTGAAATGGTTCAGCAATTTGAAAGAAGGAAATGAATCTGAAGACTCAGACAAATGGTCTCCTCTGAAGGAAGCCTACTCCAAAAAGTGAGACAGAACCAGAAGCAAAACAAAATGGATTCATATTCTTAGTGAGAAACATCGCTTAAACATTTTTTTTAAATTTTTCAATATATGAAATTTATTGTCACATTGGTTTCCATACAACACCCAGTGCTCATCCCAAAAGGTGCCCTCCTCAATACCCATCACCCACCCTCCCCTCCCTCCCACCCCCCATCAACCCTCAGTTTGTCCTCAGTTTTTATCGCTTAAACATTTTTAAGAATTAAAATTTTTAAAACTTCAGATTTTAAGTTTCAAATTTTTATTTGCAAGTGGTAGCTGTGAATAACAGATTAGATAGTACCAAAAATCATATCAACGATTCAAAAGTCCAGTTTGAGAAATTTTCCAAAAACCCAGAAGCAAAATACAGAGATGAATATAATATACAAAAATGTAAGAGATACGAGGGTGTAGGTTTAGGAGATAAAATACAGTATAATGGGAATTCTGAAAGGAGAAGCAGTAATTAATTAATTCATAATGTTGTCCCCTGAGCTGAGTAAAATTTAAGTTCTTAACTTAAATGGGCTCTTTCTAGAAAAAAATATACTACAAAGATAAATTCAATATTAAGAACTCTATTAATATCACTTATCATATAACTAGATCAAAGGAGAAAAAACTTATAATCATTTCTTGGGGTAACTAAAAGACATTTAATAAAAATTTAACATCATTTCCTAATGTGAAATAGTGATAGAATAATATGCCATTAGTAATATAAAGCATATATATTTAATTTAATGATGAAAGGGCTTTTAACTGAATGATGAAAAATAGAAGTGGTCTGTTCTTATTAAAGTCAGAAACCACACAAATGACCATTATTACCAGCAGTAACATTGTTCTAAGCATACTACCCAATGCAATTAAGATAAGAAAAAGGAATGAGGCATGAAATGATGTAAAATAAGAGAAAACTATCATGATTTGCAGATGACAGTCTATCTACAAAACCAGAGACAATCAATGTAAAAACAGAGATAAATTAAGGATTTCAGGAGGCGGTTTCAAAACAAATGCATAAATATCAACAGCTTTCCTATATACCAGCATGACCATTTATAAACCATAATGGAAATAAGATCACATCACAAGGGCCATAAAAACATATAACACTTAGAAATAAACACTTATGGAAATATATAGGGCCCCCATAAAGAAAACTATTAAATATTCTTTTACTGAAAGAAATAATGGAAACTTGAATAAATGAAGAAGGATGTCCTGCTGAATGCATGGATGAAATCCTGCAACATTATAACAATCTCGTTTGTGGAATTTGAAGTTCTTATTGCACGCCCAAGTGGAGGGATACGGAAAGCACATAGGATATATATTTTGAATTCAGATGGGAGGTCTGGGTTGGCAACAGAGATTTGGGAGCTAACACTATAGAGTGAATGTTTGTAGCCATAAGCTGTATGAAACCCCTAGGAGTGTGGAGTGCAAAGAAAAAAGGACCAAAGACCAAATTTTGGAGAACATCAGCATTCATAGGGTGCACAGGGACAGAGAAGCCAGTAAATGAGATTGAGATGGTGGGCGTTAGGATGGAGGAGAAAAACCAGGAGGGAGAACTATCACAGAAACCAAAGGAGACAGCCTTAAGAAGCAGGGAGTAGTCTACATAGTCATTTGCTACAGAGGGGTCTTGCAAGAGAAAAAATGGAAAGAATCTATGTTATTTGGCTTCTAAGACATTACTGGTCACAGTGGCGAGAATAGTCTCAGTGGAATTTGAGGATTCCAAAGTTGAGGCGAGGACTGTTGAATTTCTTATGATGCTAACAACCCCATGGACTCTACCAGTTGATGTGGGAAGTCACTAAACCCTGACAAGTCCCATTTTCCTCATCTATAAAGTGGAGTTGCAGTTGCAGGAAAAAAAAAGTGTGATGACTGTAAAATATTTCATGAACTATAAACCACTATACAAACAGCGTTATTTTTAGTTCTGATGATCTTCCAGGCAATATTTTAACATGAAATGTGTTAAAGGTGATGGCACTGAGATAATGGCCCTGAAAATTTTCCCCATCACTTCCTCTGTAGCCCCAATTTTTCATCCCAAGGCAGGTTCTGCAGGCTTGTTAACACAGAAACATAATCTGCTATGTGCTTCTGCACTGACGCACGAAGCTGCTGGGGAAGCCAACTGATCTGAAATGTTTTGCAATGCCATGCATTGTTTCAGCCATCGAAAAGGGAACAGAATTCCAGTTCCAATGAAGTGAGGTGGCAGAATGGGTTCCTGTTTGTCTAAGTAGATGCCAACACTTAAATAAATACCATGTTCCTTCCCAGAACTTAGTTGGAAAGCGCTCCCTCCAAACGTAACCCTGAGATGCTTGGCACATGGCCCAGACCATCTGACATTTCAATTGTCCTTCTCACCATTGTTGGGATCTCAAATGGCCACAGAGCTGGTATTTCTCTAGACCCTCAGTGGGAACATTTCAATGACAAACTATCAAGTGATCATATCATAATGGGCTTAGACCCACTTTCATTCCTTTCTTCATCCATCCCTACAAAGTACATTTGTTAAGCATCTATGAAATGCCAGGCACTTCACCAGGGATAAGGTTCACAGAGATGAATGACACTGAGTTGCCCTTGAAGAGTTCGTTGTTTAGTGAAAAAGAGAAGCATGGTAGCACTTCATTAAATACAGTGAAATAAAAACTTTAATAGATGAATGTCCAAAGTGCTATGGGAAGCTTGAAAAGGGCATCTATCCTGCCAGTTCAGACAAAAGTCCAAGAGTTGAAGTGTCAGAGGTCTGACTCCTTTTAGCTCTGAAAACAGAAAGTGTAGTAGTTGGTACATAGTAGCTGTTCAGTTAACGCCCAATAAATGACTGATGAATACTACTAAATATGCCTATCGACCACAGCTCTCCTAATCACCTCACATCTATCCCTATTAGGGTAGTTGATTTCTAAGGGGATAGTGACTGATGCTCCCTCAGAGAATAGACTATATATCACACTCTGCCATCCTCAGTAGGTGAGCCAATGAGCATTAATCCCAAAGAAAGATGGGGCCAAAACCCCTTGTAAGAGTTATTTTAGGCAAAAGTTCAGCAGGAGAGCAGGCCCGGAATGGCACCATGGTCATGATCACCCTGATTGAATCCAAAAGACAACACGGCACAAGATGGAAGCAGAGGTCAACGGGAATCTTCTGAAGTCATCCAGACCTCAGTGGGACATTATGAAAGACTGCTGCTAGGAAGATAGCCCTCCTGACTCTGAAATGCGGTAACTCGCCCAGGACAAGCCCTTGTCCCCCTTGAGGGTCGCTGACCCCATTCGTCACATCCCAATGCTGCCTGGCTATGCTCAGATGTCTCTTCCAAATCTAAGAAACTAGGATTTGTGTTTTTGAATCAGGAAAAAATATTAAAACGAATCTCTTAGTTCTTAGAGTAGTTGTGACCACTGGGGAAGAAGCAACGGCAAGATTCTTAAAATCTACCCAACGCATTCCCCATTTCCTTCCACGTGGCTGCTAACACTTTAACTTGTCAGGGCGAAAGATCCAGGTAGGACAGCCCAGGAGACAATTTTAACTCCTGTGTGCAAGAATTAGACTTCGCACACGTCATCTCTCCCTCCTCACATTAATTCCAGGTTGTCAGTGTCATGTAAATAGTGTAACCAGGCCCATTTAACCTTTTACTGGAGTTGCTGGCTGTGGACAGCACCATTCAGCTCCATTCAGGGTGTCGTACTAAGAAAATCACTGGGGTGTCCTTGCTGTATAAGGACATCATCAGCCTTGGTAAGGGGCTGGCCTCCCTATAAGATTTCAAGAAAGGCAGTGCCTGATGGCTAATGGGTTAATTGAAGGGCAGGGTGGGGGCCTTGCTGTGCTCCCTCAGGTGCTCTATCAGGTGCCCCCTGCTAGTGCCCAAAGCAGTGTCTGGCCCCACAGGAAGGCTGCCTTCCTTTCTCCCAGGCTCCTGGCTTCCCCTCGGATCCCAAGGATCAGGGTCACACTATCACTGCTGAGGCATGAACATCTTGTTCCTGAAAGCCTCCAAATAACAATACCCCTGAGGGGGACCACCAGGGAGTAGTTAGACCTTTCAGACTTGAGCATGTCACAAGGGAAGACTGCATTACTAAAGCCTCTCACTCTGGGAGATTTCTAATTGGAAGTTTGGCCCCAGGGAGGTAATCAGCCAAGCAAGAAACACTGGGGATTCAGGACCAAATCCAGCATCACTGAGTGAGAAATGCCAGGCTGTCAGCCACCCAGCTATGGTGCCTCTCTCTGACAAGTGTTTACCATCTGTCCCCTCCCTTTCATCACCACTGTAGGACAGGCGCTCGTGCATCCTGCCTGGACTGTGGCCAGAGTCTCCCGATTGTCCTGTGTTCTCTGATCTTCTTGCCCCAGTCTCTCCCTGTCCACCTGCCCTGCATTCCTGTTGCTGTCAGAGGAGTCCCCTAAAGCACTCTCCAAAGCGTTGCTCAGCTCCTGTTCTATACCCATCACTCCTTCTTTCTCACTATGTGCTGCTGGCTTCAGAGGCTGCATCCAGTCCACTTACCACCTCAGTCATGGGGGGCAGCCTGGGGAAGCCTCCCTCCTCCTCAGCACTCTGGGCTCTGCCACTCCTTGGATCACCCAAATTCACGCAGAGCATGGTCATCTCTGACCCCACTTCTCCACATCAAAGGAAGGAACCGGGCAAATACAACTTTATTTATTTTAGAAGGTTGTTACGCCTTGACTTCCATTTTAAAAATAATAAAAACAAAACCAAAAACACTCAGGAACTTTCCCCAAGCCTCCTTGCCTGTCACCCTCATCCTTCAGGGATGCTCTTTCCATTCTTGAGATTTCAGCTCCTAAAATGTCTGAATTGTCTTCAGCTCTAATTGCCCTCTTTCCTGGTATGGCCTAGTAAGCCTCAAGCTCACTTAGCATCCTCTAGGTTTAATTTCCTCTCTTGCCATAAGTAACCTCATTTCATCTTTCTGTCTCTCTTCTCTCCCTTCCTTTTCCCATCTCCCCTGCTCTTTGCTTACATCCTCTCTACCCCCTTTCTCTCCTCTCTCTGCTCCACCTCCCTCACTAATGTCATTAGTTCCTATCAACAGCCCGTTCATCTCACCCCATCTCCAGCTCATCTGGCCCCTCTCATCTGTCTGTGTAAGGTTCTGTTCCTTCCACAGAGGTTCCATACCCTGTTGTGACAGGTCACAGAGCTCAGATACACATAGATAGGGTCAAGACCATCACCTTCCTGCCATGGGAAGTCGCCATATTAACTCTCCTTTATCGTATTTCTCATGAAACTGCATTTACATTTTATCATATCCACATGGCTGGAGGGAGAGTTTTGGAAAGGAGAGGGGTCACAACATGTGTCGAAAGACATAGAAATCTTTAGATTAACAAAGACAGAAAAGATAGTTGGCCTTAATAGAAGGTTATTAGAGAACTTTGAAAAGAAATTCAGATGATTTAAAATATATTCAAGTACTCTAACCCAAGATGGGCAAATTATAGTCCCTGGCTTGTTTTTTAGATGGCCTATGGGTGAAAAAAAGATTTTACATTTTTAAATGGATGATAAAAAATAAAAGGGGGAACATTTGATAATGTGTGAAAAGTCTATGAAATTTGAATTTCAGTGTCCATAAATTAAATTTTCCTCTAAAAAAGCCA
This sequence comes from Felis catus, assembly GCF_018350175.1. Classification (NCBI taxonomy): domain Eukaryota; kingdom Metazoa; phylum Chordata; class Mammalia; order Carnivora; family Felidae; genus Felis; species Felis catus. The sequence goes on from NC_058370.1 coordinate 91,240,552, forward strand.
CACTCATTTATTTATGTATTATCTGTGGCTTCTTTCATTCTAGCTACAATGGCAGAGCCTAGTAATTGGTGTCACCGGCGAGACCTATAGGCCCTCTGAACTAAGGATTGACCCCTAGAACTCAGGAAACTTCTAGAGGCATCTGCCTGTCAATTTCATCTTTTAGGAACTAATTGTTGGAAGAAGAAAAGAAACATTGAGGCAGTTGGTGGTGCAGATGAATCAGAAAGTACCTGACAGTTACCTCAGCTTCATTATCATGTTAAAATCCCATCACTTTCTGAATATTCATCCCAAGCCTTAATAAAAGGAGCCTGCTTACCCCTTTCCCGGAGTGATGGCTTTGGGCATTATTCCCTGTGATCTCCTTGTTTGTACAAATAAAGATAACTTTGTGTGGCAACTCCATCTGGGATAATCTCTGTAACTCACCAAGAAGCGGATCCACTTTAATAACGTTGAGACATAAAGTAGTTACAACAATTATAGCCCATAAACCCTAAAATATTTACTATCTGACTTTAATAGGTTGAATGCCCCCCCCCCCCAAAAAAAAACATATATCCATCCCCTGATACCCAGATCCTATGCATGTTACCTAATTTGGAAGAAGAGTCTTTGCAGATGTGATTAAGGATATTAAGATAAATTCATTCTGGATTACTGGGGTGGGCATCAAATCCAATTTCAAGTGTTCATAGAAGAGACAGAAGAAGACAGAGGTGGAGGAGGAGGCTATATCCCCAGGAAGCAGAGATTGACATTACACAGCTGCAAGCCAAGGAAAACTGGGAGTCACTAGAAACTGGAAGGGGCAAATAAGGATTCTCTTCTAGAGCCTTTGCAGGGAATGTAACCCTGCTAACACTTTGATTTTAGGCTCTGACCTCTAGGCCTGTGAGAAAATAATGTGTTGTTTTAAGCTACCCAGTCTGTGGTAACTTGTTAAAAAAGCCTTAGGAAACTGACACATTGACCTTTTCCATAAAGTTTGCCAACCTCTGTTCCTACTTGTATTCTACATTGTATCTTGTTATGCTCCTTCAAATTTACTTTATTCTTAAAGGACTTAGTGGATACATTGTTTTTCTATGAACTTAAGATGAACAAGAAAATGTGAAAGCTGGCTGTGTGTCTGGCTGGCACCTCTTGCCTTCCCAGGTAGCGGTGGGAAGGGGGACCGGGTGTGCTCCGTTCATCTCTCCAAAGGACTCATCCCTCCAATGTATCCCAGCACTGCCCTGAATCAATAATGGTTGGAAACTGAGGCTAGGAAGGATTATCTTCTCCGCTTTTACTGAAGTTTGTGGTAGTGGCCGGATGAGGTTTGGGAAGGGATAAGTAGGAAAGAATACTCCTTGGAGCAAACTGATAACTGAGACTAGACTCCACTCTAAGTCTGAACAAATCACCTTTCCTTCCATTTTCCTTTGCACCACCTGCCCCCTGCCATCCTCCCCATCCACTCATGGAAGCAAGGTTCCTCAGCCGCCAGAGAAGGTACCCACACTTCTCTTTCCTACACTCCCCAAAGAGAGACTCAGGTCCCACAGATAAACCTTTCACAGGCAAGGTAAGGACTTAAAGGCAAGGATTGGACTTAGTGGAATCAGAGAATGAACTGGAAAGAACCTTTAAAGGAGGACTGCATCCACTTGGTTCCCCACTGTTTATGTAGTGTGCTAGAGAAGGGCAGATAAGTAGCCCACGCGGCCCCCAGATAGCCCAGGGCCAGCACCGTGACAACTGGCATCAATGGGAGCCCCACCCCTGCCCCAGGTCAGAGGCTAGGCATATGGATGCACTGCCCTCACACCTTGGTGGATTTGTCCCCCCACCCCCCCAACCCCCCACCCCTAAAACACACACAACAACAACAACAACAACAACAACAACAACAAAGGAAAAGGAAAAGGAAAAAAAATTATAAATGCACTGTACTTCTTTTACTAAGGAAGAGATGGGTCTGAAGCAATTTAAACATCTTATTCTGTTCTTTCAGTTTTGGCTTCTGGCCATTATTAGGAAGATGTGGGAAGAAGCCTGAATGAACATCTTCTCATTATTGAGAAAAAATTCACAGCAGTGAAGCAGTTTACAGCCTTTCTACCTAGAGACAGGGAGGTAAGAACCTTCTGAGTCCAAGTCCCCATGGAAATGCTCTTCAGAGCTTGTCTCTCAAAGAACTTGCATATAGACACATGGATTTGTGCAATTCTCATCATAATCTCATAGGTTAGCTCTAAACCACATTTGATATTTGAGAAAATGGAGCCTAGCTTTGTTGAGAATTTATCTAAGGTCATAGAGATAGTTGAGGCCAGAGAGAATATGAGGGTCCACCTGTGACCCAAGTTGGTTTTCCAACACTCCTCACCACTTTGGGATCTAATTCATTTCAGGTTAATGTCTCTGAGAGCTTCAGATGGGCAAAGGCCTGGGAAAGGCATTATTCCAGGTACCTGATCAGTATAGTTTCAATTAAGCAAAGCGGGCACGGAGAGATTTCCAAGATTTACTAACTCCCTTTTGTTCTGTGTCTTCTTCGTAGGCAGAACATGCATACTGTGTATTCCCAGGGTCTGATTTAATAAAAGGGATTTCTATGAGAGGCAGCAACAAGACAGCTATTTTCCAAGATAAGACACATACTTAGATAAATAGCAAAAATAGAAATGGCCCTAACAGGGGGTTCTATCCCAGGCCTCAAGCAAAATGTGAACCTTACAATCTGTTAGTTTTTAACAGCAGGGTTAGAAGTTGTTTTTGTCAGCTTTGGGTGATCGCCATATATTTTCATCAATTAATTTTTGTTGAAATGCCTGCTGAGTATGTGGTGTAGCACAGGGAGTCAGCTGACTATTGGCATCATAATCTAATTTGGCAGCTGGGCCCTGAAAGCTGAGTATTACTCAAATTAACATGCCCAGGATAGCAGAGGAAGCAGAAGTGAAGACAGGAATCTCTGGTCAGTGAGATGCTTGCTGTGCAGTTATTAGTGAGAGTTGAGGCTCTGCTTTCAACTCAGATGGTCCCGCATCCCAGCCCTGGCTCTGCCTCGGATCAGCTTCCAACAAGTTATCTCAGTCTCTGAACATCTGCTTCCTCATTTGTAAAACTGAGATAGTAATCGCACCAACTTCTAATGGTGTTGTACTAAGTGCTTCAGATGTATTATCTCATTTAATTCTTACAACCACCAGCTGTGATAAATAACTTTTTATTGGTGCTTTTTTGGCAGAAGGGGAATAAGTAAAGTACCTAATTTGATTGGAAAGGCTAAGGAAGAGGAGACCTGATTTCTAGTCCAGCTTGGTGATTAATTCTAGATCTTCAAGGCCTCAGAAAGCAGATCCTAACAACATGCCTTCTCCATTTGCATTATTTAAAGTATTAAGTACTCCAGCCAACTGAGACACAGCAAAGTAAAGAATTCAAATGGGGAAGGCATGTCATAAAAGGTCAACTGGTAAGTACTGAACCCAGTTAAGTTTAGATAATTGTTAGCTGTTGTAGTATTTTTTTATTTAAAAAAAATCAAATTTTTCTTTCCTCCAACTTACTGAGAAATAATTCAGGAAAGAAAAGAGAAAGAAACTAGTTTCTATAAAACTGGAAACTCTGAGTATTCCTCAATTCTGCCAGGAAACAGAAAGAATTTCTAATAGTCAAGGTTCTGAGGAAGCTTACAGGCAGGAGAAAGGAGAAGGGTGGTAGGACACTCTCTAAAGCTATGTCTCCTACAGATCTTTTCCTTCAAAACATGGAGTCTTACCACTCCATGTGGTAAGGGAAAGACAACCTAGATTTGACTTCTAGAATAATTGGAGCCATTTTAAGCACATTTTCCTTGGCATTAATTGCTGTTTTCTTGCATGAATTCTGGGACTGTAATTACCCGCAAAGCTGTGTGATGGGAGGTGCTTATATCTAAGAGGGTCAGGTTGGCAACTGTTAGGAGCTAAGCCTGACAGAGTTGTGGTGTATTCTGGGAGTTCCATCGAATACTGGAAGAACTACATACTAAGCATTTACTATATGCCAAGCAAACATACCATTCCCTAGGTTAGGTAAGTAAAAAATTAGAAAAGATGTCTGACTACGCAGGAATCACTGCTGCTCATGAAAATATAAAACAGGCAGTGGGACTGGATTGTCTCCTGGCAATACATTTGCACTAAATAAAAGACTTCAAAACAATAAAAAAATTGGCTAGAAAATATGAATATCAAATGAAACTTGATCTTATGATCTGAAATGATAATTCTATCAGCAATTATGTGGACTGTGAGGTGAACCAAGTTAAAAAACAACAACAGCAGGGGGCCTGGGTGGCTCAGTCAGTTAAGCCTCTGACTTTGGCTTGGGTCATGATCTCACTGTTGCTGAGTTCAAGACTGCATCAAACTCTGCTCACAGCCTGGAGCCTGCTTCCGATCCTCTGTCTCCCTCTCTCTCTGCCCCTCCCCCACAGGCTCCCATGCACACAAGCTCTCTCTCTCTCTCTCTCTCTCAAAATAAATAAACATAAAAAAAAAACCCAACAGCAACAATGTACATACATATGGAGTTTACAGTAAAACCTAATGTGAAAAGACCTCTCTATATTAAAGGATGAATAAAGGGGTGCCTGGGTGGCTTAGGCGGTTAAGCATCTGACTTCAGCTCAGGTCATTATCTCATAGTTCTTGAGTTCGAGACCTGCATTGGGCTCTGTGCTGACAGCTCAGAGCCTGGAGCCTGCTTTGGATTCTGTGTCTCTGTCTTTCTCTGCTACTCCCCCCTTGCTCTCTCTCTTAGAAATAAATAATAATTCTGTAGCTGCATTCTTAACTCCTTCAAAATAAACTCAGCATTAGAATAAATAAATTTCAGAAAAGCAATATATAAACCAGCTTTAGAAATTGTTCAGAATGAGGGGCGCCTGGGTGGCGCAGTCGGTTAAGCGTCCGACTTCAGCCAGGTCACGATCTCGCGGTCCGGGAGTTCGAGCCCCGCGTCAGGCTCTGGGCTGATGGCTCAGAGCCTGGAGCCTGTTTCCGATTCTGTGTCTCCCTCTCTCTCTGCCCCTCCCCCGTTCATGCTCCGTCTCTCTCTGTCCCAAAAATCAATAAACGTTGAAAAAAAAAATTAAAAAAAAAAAAAAAAGAAATTGTTCAGAATGAAACAGAAAAGGAAAAGAAGATAAAAATTATGAAGAAATTGGGAATCTTGAACAGGAGACCTAAACAATTTGAACAGAAATAATGATTTAAGATGTAATAGAGGAAAAATGTTTCTGATTGAGTAAAGAGCTGGGGCTGCTTATACTAAGCAAAATCAATGTATATGAGAAAGACGTGCACACCTAGAGATATTCTGATATATTTTTTTTCTTATTTCAAGAGTAAAGAAAGAATTCCACCAATCAATCAAGAAGATAAATATATTTTGCCTGTAGGGGGGAAAATGCTGGCCTCATAATTCTCTCCTACTTTGATGCCAGAAATAAAGGAGCCACATTTATAAAATTATGGGAGGAGAAATCTTATAGTCTAAGAATTTTCTACCTAAGGTGTTATCTGTTAAGCCAAAAGAAAAAAATCAGGAACATAAAAGTTCAGAAAGCATACCAGCCATCCCATCCCTGAGGTAACAACAGCAAACTCCTAAACACCACTCAGAGATATTATCCAATTGGAGAGAAACAGCTCAGAATAGTAGAAGAAAAGAGAAGTTGTTCAGTAGAAGGGTTATGGTTAACACTGCAACAACTTAAATAGGAAATTAAGGCTTAATAATAGTTGTGATATTATTATAAGGCTTAACAAAAGTATTAAAAATAGCTGCTAAAAAACAAAACACATAGCATAAAATACAACATAAAAATATGAATTAAAATTCCATATATAGCTTTTGGCTACTACGGTGGGGCTGGAGAGATCCCAACCAGGCTGAGGACATTAGATCTCGCTGTCCTTCCAGCCCTTTGACCCCTGCCCCTACTGAGGTCCTCAGTAACATGGTTTGAACCCAGAAAAAATTCCGTATAATAGCAACAACAACAACAAAAACTGAGAGAGTGGGAAAAAGACAAAAAGAAATTTAAAATGCATGCTAAAATCTCCCATAGACTTAGCCAATAAATACAGTTTTGGTCCTGGTATTTACATCAATGAAAAACAGTTTCAAGAATTTTTTAAAAAATGTAAAATTAACCACTAGAAAAATAGCAACAGAGCACAAAACTTTCAAATCACTATAGAAAACAAAGTTAAAGAAAATTTAGTCCATCTAGTAAAGGATGGGGGGTAAAAATAAACCCAGTAAAACAGTAAAGAGCCAACAACAAAGAAATCATGAAAAACAGGAGCAGAATCAGACCAGGCATATTCATTAGGACAAGAATTAATGTAAAAACACTTTTACTGAAAGAAAATGAACCTAAAAGATCAGCAGCATATAGTTGCTGAACATACAGTTTTAGGAAGTATAGACTTCCTAAAAAAAAAAAAAAAAAAAAAGCAAAAACAAAAAGCCTATTACCTGGGAAAGGTTGCAAATAAAATGATGGACACTCTGTGTATAAATTCAGCTTATGGAATGGAGTCATATCTCCTCATCAGCTGGAGAGAAAAACATTGGCAGTATGGGGTCAAGAACAAGTGGGTGAATCAGGTAATCATTAATCCAGAGTGAATATTTGATGAATTTATCAAACCTGAAGCAGAGAAGCCCAACCAAGACTCTAATAAGACTATCCTTAAAAAAAAAAAAAAAAAAAAAAAAGAAAGGAATGTTGGAAATCTTCCCATCAATATCACTTAGGAGCATATTGGAAATCTATTTGCAGAACATGAGCCAAAGAACGTTCTGAAAGTGCTTTTTAGTATAAGATATTCTTATGTGACATCTACAAATTCAGAAGACAGTCATGCTATAAAAAGTTTAAATAATCAGATTTATGAAAGTCAAAGGCATCTCAAAGTATTGTATGTTTTCATGACCCCACATAAATATGTACTTAAGAAAGATTGACCGAATTTTTAAGTGTGGCAGAAGCACACACTATAATATAACACACCTTAACTAATTCAAGCCAATGGCCAATGGTCCTAGAGTCCCAAATAATACCAGAAGAAAGCCAGTGCCTTCAGATGAAAGTCTACAATATTTAGTTCCCTTATTTTGGGGAAGAAAGCCATGGGACAAGAACAATAAAACATACCAGTGGAAAGGAGAACTTGCTAGAAGTGAAGGCTATATCAAAGGGAGTAAGTTCATTTGAGCTCTGTTTTACATCAGGCATATTTAATTACATTTCATGACTTTCTTGGTTGAGGAGACAATTTCCTGTAATTGAAGGTCAATATGATTATATTTTTAGCATATTTTTGTGTGTGCACTATTTATGTCTGGGTGACACTCAGGGTGCCGACTTTTTTTAATGTAATTTATTGTCAAGTTAGCTAACTTACAGTGTATACAGTGTGCTCTTTGTTTCAGGAGTAGATTTCCATGATTAATTGCTTACATACAACACCCAGTGCTCATCCCTACAAGAAAGTGCCCTCCTCAATGCCCATCACCCATTTTCCCCTCCCCCATCCGCCCATCAACCCCAGTTTGTTCTCCGTATTTAAGAGTCTCTTAATGCTTTGCCTCAGGCTCTGTTTCAAACTATTTTTTCCCCTTCACTTCCCCCATGGTTTTTGTTTTGTGTTTTTTTTTTTCTTTTACTTAACATCTTTGTGTGCCTCAATTTTATGTTACCATTTCCTTTAAAGATAGATGACTCAGAGAAATTTTATTGATATTTCAAGGTTGTTAAAATTTCATGCTAGGATTCAATTGACATCTGAATATGAAGCACTATGTGTTTTTCACTTGTAAGAGACACTGCTGAGACCCTCCCATATCCAGTTATTTTCTCTGTCCTAGTTCTCTTAGAGATTAGAATTCTCAGTCCCATTGCAGCTGGGCAAGGTTGTGTGGCTAAGGCTAGCGAACAAAATGGGAGTGGAAGCAATAAGTGTTATTTCTAAGTGAAGACAGTTTAATTGCTTATATACCACTTCCACTTTCCCTCTTATCCTGTCAGGGCAATCTTGGAATTCATATGTTAAAATGGCAGTGTCGCAAGATGGAGAAAGATTTGATTCCTGAGTCACCAGATGGAGGAGAGCCTCCACTGACAAAACATCAGACTTTGGGAGAGCAAGCAATAAACCGTTGTGCTCAACTACTGAGAATTCAGGGTTTGTCTACTGCAGCTGCTATTGATGACTTGCCCTAACATGAGATTTTTTTGTGTGCTTCCTTTAAGCTTAAGTTCCTTAGGACCTATAAATATTTTATATGAACGAAAATGTGAATCAGCTTCTAGCAGATAAAATGTATAAAGTCTAAAAGGCAGTTATATAGTCCCTAATAATCAATTTAATGTTTCATTTACATGTATTCTATGAAGTGTAACTCTACATTGATTGTTTCCTAGGGCAAATATTGCCAGGTTTATTTATTTACTTATTTTTCACTTAAATCTTTATCAATACCCAGGAAAAAAAAAAAGTGGAGATAGGAACAGTGAACTTCCTAATGACTTGTTCTCAGAAAGCTGGTGCACAGGTATGTTAAAAATATGATATTCAACTTTACTTTCCCTCAAAGTATTTTGTGATTTATTTTGAAGAAGATTGTCTATTTAATATAAAAATGTAGATGTCATAATAACAAGGGAGGTGAGACAGAGAGAGAGATTCTTATTCTAATATTGCACTATTACTCTTCATGACCTTATTTATTCTATTCAATGAAATTTAAAATGAATCACTTAAGGGACACCTGGGTGGCTCGCTCAGTTAAGTTTCCGATTCTTGATTTCGGGTCAGGTCACAATCTCACAGTTTGTGAGATTTAGCCCCGTGTCAGGCTCTGTGCTGACAGTGTGGAGCCTGCTTGGGATTCTCTCTCTTTTTCCCTCTCTCTCTGCCTCTCCCATGCTCTTTCTCAAAAATAAATAAACTTCAAAAAAATAAAGTGAATCATTTAAGTTTCTCCATGTAGGTTAATCAGTTTATATTTTGTACAAATGATTGTTCTATTTCTTTGGAGTGTTTCATGAAGTAGTGTAAACAACTGTCCTCTTACCTTTCACTAAAAACACATACCCTTAAAAAAAATGGATGTAGAAAGATAGATCAGGCATAAACTGGTGATCTAAAAAGAACAATAATCTTGGAAATTATTTGTGGAAAGACTGGGCAGTTCAATAGGTAAACTTTTATTTAAAAAGATTATATGATTCCTATGATATATAAACACAAAGAAAAAGAGGTAAAGCTCCCAATTCATTTCATGAAGTACAATCTTAATGAATCATCAGTCTGCCCTCATGGGTCTTCCCTCAACTCAAAAAAAGCTAAATAAAATATCTGCAATACCAATTCACAAATACAAGGGCAAGATAACATATCATGGCCTAAGCAGAATTATCTATGACTATAATTAATGTGGCTCCTAGGGTTTCAGGAAGGCCTTGTCTCTCAGTCTCCTAGTCCACCAAACCCACTCCTGTTGGTCCAGCTTGAGCCTGGACTTGGCCTCTGCAGAGGCCCTTGACAATGCTTAGTCTCAGGCTCCATCAACACTTTATGGAACTAATTAGTGGGTAGGATAAAGCCAAGGCATGAGGCTGGGACCATGACAGCCTGATACTGAACTAGCACCAATCCTGCTCAGAGATTTCATGGCTCTTCCTGTTACGGTAGGTGTGTTGAACTGGAGGGGTGGATGCGATGCAGCCAGCAACAGCAGGGACTCTGGATGAACACGGATATTCATCTTAGTGTCCTTCCAAAGGGACTTGTCAGGCGCTAGACTAGGGTTCAGATTCCCTAGATTCTCATAAGGAAAACCACTAGGAAAATGTCTCAGCATAAATTGGCCATAAGTCCCCTTCTTGCCCTTTCTGAATAAAAGATCATGAAAGAGCAAGGGGAACAAGGATCTATCTGCTCACTACAAACTATAGATAGAGAATCAAGGGATGATCCTCACTTGAGGCTGTTGTCCTACAGTCCCTTCTTTGGAATGGAATATCAGGCTGCTTGGGTAGGCTGCGAGGGGCCTTTGATTTCTCTGCCCCTAGAAAATGAGTTCTCAGGATACAAGGTGTGCCCAGCCTAACTCTGCCACTCATCATTGATTCTTTTTTGCCTTCAGGTGTCTGTCCATTAGTCCTCTGCTCCTGATATCACAAGTGACCACCAGTAGAATCAGGAAGATAGCGCACATTCTGTCAAGGTCTCCTCCCTAGCTCATGTTTCCCTGTCCCTCTGTTATATAGTGAACTCTCCATCAAGCTCATAGCTTTCAGAATGACTTTTTAACAAGGAGAAAAACTCGATACTTTAATGAGCCAATTCAAACAGTTAACATATATTATGGAGGACCCAAATATCTCTTTCATCTTTACCTCTTAATTAAAAAGTCATACAAATGAGCATTCCCTAATGGGATGTTTTTTCCCAACACTGGGAGTAGGGACTGTTGGACAATCCAAAACATGTAATCACAAGCACACTGCTCTATTGATAAGAAAATGTCACATCATTAGGTTATGGGAGAAAAACATGTGGCCATCAGGATAAAGACCAGAAATGGATTCAGTAAAATTCAATGTCCATTTTTTTAAGTAATCTTTATACCCAATGCGGGTGGCTTGAACTCACAACCCCAGGATCAAGAGTCACATGCTCCCAACTGAGCAAGTCAGGTACCCCTCAACATCCATTTTTGAGGTAATCTTAGAAACTAGAGGAGATCCTTCCTTTACATGATAAAAAGCATCACAAATCAACAACAAAAAATATAGAGTGATAAAGTTATAAAGGTATTTTTATTTTGGTTCAAATGCCCACTATTACTACTACGGTTTAATATTATAGGTGCTGTAAGCAATTCAATACAATAACATTATTATTTAACTTGAAAATTCAAGAGGATTGCAATGAACGCTTACTTGACTGTTGGCCAAGTAATCAGCACCCTCCCTTACCCCAGCTTATGCTGTCATTGGTCTTTGGCCTCTGGGCCATCACTGACTCTTTCAGGAGTACGAACTGCAGCCCATCTGACTGATAGTCTCTTCCCAAGGCATTTTGGAAGAGACAGAGACAGAGTAGGGAATAAGAACACAGCAAAGCAGTGAGCTAGAGATTATGGGTGGTTGCAGTTGCAAAATGTAACATTTGAATGCTTTTGGAGGTTATATCCTCTTTTATTTGGTTCAAGTTATGAGGTATGCTATTTGCCGGGAGACAGAATGAGAGATGGAACAGCATACAGAGAGGTCCAGAGCCAAGAGACAGGAAAGCCCAGTTTTAGTTCATTCTGAGATGAAGGTGTAGTCCTGCTTTTAGGTTATGTGAGATGCCTTAGTGTTCTTATAACAAAATATGCTTTCTGCTTGCGGTAGTTTGAGTTGAGCTAATTAATGCAGGGAGGTAGCTAGTTGCAAACTAGATATGAAATAATAGATTTTTCATATGTTCACACTAATAAATAAGAATATATATGATAAAAATATTTTTCCACGGTAGCAACAAAAAGATAAACTATAGGAACAATCCAATTAAAATGTGCAGGATATTTGTATAATGAATACATTGAATACTTACCAGAGGTAAAATGGAAAACTTGAAAATGGAGGGCTTATAATGTTGAGGGAGTGAATTAACTGTCAATCATTTTATATTTTAATACAATTCCAACAAAATTTATAGTGAGATTTTTCATGGACCATGACTTAGTGATTCTAAAGTTCACCTGGGAAAATAAACTGGCAAAAAAGTGCAGCAAATCAGAAACAGAGAGGAGCATGGCATGTATAGGGAGGTTGGTGGTGGGAGGCATCTTCCTGCCTAATCAGATATAAAAGTTAAGTCCTACTAATGAGAACAGTAGTGTCAACACAAGGATTAAAATATAGGTCAAATAACTATAATAAATTGCCTAGAAACAGATTCTACTACATACAAGAATTTAGTATAAAATACTCATGACATTATAAATTTATGGAAAAATAAATCCTTTTGGGCATAATTGGTATACTGTCTAGAAAAAAAATATCCCATTAACTCATCCCTTAAAAAAACTGAAAGGAAATATGAATAAATACCTAATCTTGGAGTGAAAGAGGACTTCCTAAACTTAGAACTAGTGACAAAAAATGGTTAATAATGTAAAACTTCTGAATGTCAAGAAATATTTTTAAAGATATTAAGTAAATACCAAAGTTGAAGTATGTTTGTATCTTATATTAAAAAGGGTTAATATTGGGGCGCCTGGGTGGCTCAGTCGGTTAAGCCTCTGACTTCAGCTCAGGTCATGATCTCGTGGTCCGTGAGTTCAAGCCCCGCGTCGGGCTCTGTGCTGATCGCTCAGAGCCTGGAGCCTGTTTTGGATTCTGTGTCTCCCTCTCTCTCTGACCCTCCCCCGTTCATGCTCTGTCTCTCTCTGTCTCAAAAATAAATAAACGTTAAAAATTTTTTTTTTTTAAAAAAGGGTTAATATCATTAACATAGAGATAACTCTTAGAAACCAATTTAAGAAATAAGCAAGTAAACCCCAATATAAAAATGGGCAAAAGAGTTAATTAAGCTAGTTTCAAAATGTAAGAAATACAAATGGCCAATAGAAATATGAAAAATAAAAAAAGGTTAGGCTTATTAGTAAGCAAAGAAATGCAGTTGGTACAATAATATGGTACCATTTTTCACTCAGCAATTTGTCAAATATTAAAGTTTATTTACATAGTCTCCAATTGCCAAAGTACAAGATGAGGCATTTCATATGGCACTGGAGAGAGATGAGTTTAGACCTTTCAAGAAGTAAATTCAACAGCATGTCAAGAGCTTTGGCATTTGAAAAAATAACCTTTGACTTGAAATTCCAATTTTAGAAATTTGCCCTATGGAAATACACAGTTTGCCAGACGTATGTGGAAGAATATTTGTTATTTAATATTTTTAAAAATCTTGAAACCGATGTCCAACAAAAGGGAATTGGTTTAATGAATTATGACCATAAATAGTGTGGCAGGCAGAAAAATGCTCTCTGCCCCTAAAATGTCCAAGTTATAATCCCAGGAGCCTGTGAATGAATACATTATCTTATAGGATAAAGGGACTTTGCAGGTGTGATTAAATTAAGGACCTTAAAATGGGGAAGATTATCCTGGATTATCAGATGGGCCCAACTTAATCACATGGGTTCTTACAAACAAAGAGTCTTTCTCAGCTGTGGTCTCTAGGGGGCATGACATCAGACAGTTGGAGAGACTCAATGATACTGGCTTTGCAGATGGAGGGGCAATAAGCCAAGGAATGCAGTTGACTTGTAGACCCTGGAAAAGGCAAGGAAACAGATTCTTCACTAGCGTGCCAGAAAAGAACAGAGCCCTGCCAACACCTTGATTTTAGGCCACATCCCATTTCTAACCTTCAGGTAAGAGAATACCTTTGTATTGTTTCCAGCCATTAAGGCTGTGTTGATTTATTACTGTAGCAATAGAAAACTAATACAAATGAGATACTTTGTGATCAGAAATCAAAAATCATATTGGATGTGAATTTATATAAAGTAAAAAGCAGATTACAAAATTGTAAGGATGATAGCCGAGTTCCAGTGATGAAATGTAAATAGAGCAGCATGATTATTTCTGGGTGCTGTAATTATCAGACTTTTCCTTGATGATCTATTTTCCAGATTTTCTAAATTAGCTCTCCTTTGTAACCAGGAAAAAAATACATATAAGTGTGAAGTAAAATACTTTTTTAACTTATATTTCTCTAATTACTTACTCAACAATAATAATCTAATTTACGATGGCTTTACTTCAATGGCACCTTCCCCACCCTACCTAAATCCTAGTCTTAAGCATTTCAGTAGAAACATAACGTAATGGAATTCACTTCTCTTCACTAAAATAACACTTTTCCTTCCTGGTATCTTTTTAGAAACATCTTAACAATCCAGTGAAAGCTGCCCTCATACACTGGCATATGCTCAGCTGTTACCCTGAATATCCAATGCTATTGCAGATTTCTGTAATTTTGTCTACTTTGCTGGATATTATATTGTAAGCACAAGGTCTGAAGAGGCTTTCTCAGGAGTTATTGACTGGCTGCTAGATTAACTGTGAAGCTACAGTCACCAAATATTTGTTGATAACGAGTGATTCTGGAGTCTGCCCCACTGTACTCCACCACATTTCTACTTTTTAGTTTATTTTATTATTTTATAAAAAAATATTTTATTTTATTTTTTAAGATTGCCAAATCAGTGAGAATGCACAAGGGGCATATATCTTCCTGTAATAAAGACCTTGGGTCTGATTTAATCTCATTTTTAGAGCCTTAGCAATCAATGAACCAGCCACAACTAAAAGGTAGCAGCTTTGCTTGGGTGGAAAAAACAGTCTGGTTTGGTATAGAGCCCGTTTCAAATAATGCCCCTCTTCCATTTTTTCCTTTCTTGAAATGTCTTGATAAAAAGATACCTGGCAAATGAAATCTGCCTTTAATCAATCATTACATTTTTTAAACATTTACATTTTTTAAACACTTACATTTTTTAGACATTTAAATAATTTACTTAAACCAAAAAAAAAAAAATCACATAGTTCACCCATTTCTCCTATCCCCTATCCCCAGCCTCTGGCAACCAACAATCTGTTCTCTGTACCTATAAGCTTGGGTTGTTTTGTTTTGTTTTTTAGATTTCACATATAAGAGAGATCATATGGTGTTTGTCTTTCCTTGTCTGACTTATTTCACTTAGCTTAATGCCCTCAAGGTCCAACCATGTTGTTGCAAATGGCGATATTTCATTCTTTTTTTATGACTAAATAATACTCCATTGTGTATGTATATCACATTTTCTTTATCCATTCATCAGTTGATGGACACTTAGGTCCATATCTTGGCTATTGTAACAATGCTTCAATGAACACGAAGGGGCATATATCTTTTCAAATTAGTGTTTTTATTTTCTTCAGATAAATACCCAGAAGTGGAATTGCTAGATCGTATGTAGTTCCATTTTAAATTTTTCAAAGAATCTCCATACTGTTTTGCATACTGCCTGCACCAATTTGTATTCCCACCAACAGTGCGTGAAGTTCTCTTTTTTCCCACATCCTTGCCAACACTTACTTCTTATCTTTTTGATACTAGTCATTCTGATGGTGGTTTTCATGGTGGTCATTCATGGTGGTTTTGATTTGTATTTCCTTGATGATTCGTGACATTGAGCATCTTTTCATGTGCCTGTTAGCCATCTGAATGTCTTTGGATTTTCTGTCCATTTTTATATCAGATTGTTTTTGTTTTTGCTATTGATTTGCATAAGTTTTAAAAAATACATTTGGTTATTAGCTCATATTATATGGTTTGCAAATATTTTCTCCCATCCAGGAGGTTTCCATTTTATTTTGTTGATGGTTTCCTTTTGGTGCAAAAGCTTGTTAGTAAGATATCGTTTCACTTGTTTACTTTTGCTTTTGTTGTTATCTACTACGCTTTATTGTTCTGGGTTGTTTTACTGCTCTCTTTGGGTTATTTATTAAATCATGAATAATAAATAAAGGTCACTTTTCACTTAGGAAGTTGGCTTCTGATTTGGTTGACCTCAAGAAGGAGTGTGAAAGATGAAGGAGGGATTTAGCAGCTGACTTCTTCTCCATAACGAGCCAGGCAAAACCAGCAGAAAACAATTATTTTTCTAACCTTCACATAGGGGTGAGCACAGAGCAAATCATAAAGTGAAGTCTTGTCTAATTATACAATAATTATCTACTCTTTTAATTTGAAGGAATATTCATCATACTTCTCCCTCACCAAAAGGAACATCCTCTGACTTGGTAATGATCAAACTATATTCTTAAGTAGAGAGAAAGGCAGAAATTAGACCTTCCTGTTCTTATGCAAAGAACAGTTCTGTAATGAGCTGTCTTTACCTGCTCCATTCTTTGGAGCCATGTGACCTTCCAGCAGGACAGACACCTGATGTGCTAAACAATATGCTGGTGCCTAGTCTCTCTGGTGAGGGCTAATTACAGCACCGTGGCTCGGGAACTCAGGAACAAAGCAATCACTCTCTTGTCTTGACTCCTCTCCCACTCCTGTGCTACACCACCAACCCAAAGACTTCTGTGTCTTGGCTCCCAACATGTGCATTACCCCCTCTGAATTCTGTGTTCCTTTCTTTCCAAGTCATGCTGAAATCCCCCAGTGGACCCTTGAGTGGCATTGATGTATTACATCCACGTAACACAGAGGTCTATCATGTATTGTTTCCTAACATTTTTCTTCTGGAAACAGTTGCTAAGTATGCATCATTTTTGCAGATAACAAATGGCTGCTGAGGGAGGAAGAGGTATTATATAAAAGAAGATCCCTTTTTTTCTCCATAATCCATAGTAATGGAGACTGAAAGAAGAATGACTCCTTTCTTCTTTGCCATTTAAACTGAATTAATTCTCCCCACTTGTGAATTTTTATAAATGGTTCGGGATTTCCATTAAAGACACTTCCCTGGGAAACTAAAAGGTTCTGGATGGGGATGGCTTCTATGATCCAGTGGAAGTTCTATTCTCAGACTGTTTCAAGGGGAGGGGAGGAGGGGGGACTCAACACAGGCTTTTAAGAAATCATTAAGGAGTCTTTATTGATCAGTCAGAATTCTGATAGTTTATTGACCTTTACTCTGAAACAGTGTCTGCTTTGAGGTGACTGTGTGCCAAGTAACTAAAAGTCCATGAAAGCATCTTTGAAACTGCATTGCTAGCTCAAAGAAGTCCTCAGATATGAGTGCCCAACTTTCCTTGCTTCTAGATAATGGGTACTTTCTTTTGTAAAGTGAGTATTTGTTTTGGTTGTCGCAGTAACTCCAGGGTGCTGCTGGCATTTAGCTGTGGGGCCAGGAATGCTGGTTGTCCTGCACTGGGTGGTATGGCCCTGCACAAAGGAATACTGTCCCACATTCCAAATGATCATTGACTGCCTCTCCAGACATGCATGCAGGTAAAAAAACCCCTACTTATAATTATCCAAATCCAGAACCTAGCGTTGAGTTTTATATAAAGTAAATTAATTTCCTATTACATAAAGTGATACAAATTTATTATTTTACAAGTCTAGAGATCAGATGTCTGAAGTGGGTTTTGCTGTACTAAAATCAAGATGTCAGTAGGCTGTTTCTCCTGGGGACTCCAGGGGAGGATTCATTCCCTTGTCATGTCCAGCCTCCAGAGGCTGCTTGCATTCCTTGCCTCACGGCCTGTTCCTCCAGCTTCAAAATGAGCACCGTGGCATCTTCAGCTCTCTCAACTTTGACCCTTCTGCCTCCCATTTTCTTTATGAAGCCCTTCTGACTACAACCACATAGCCCCGGACAAACTCCTCACCTCAAGGTCCTTAATTTAATCACACCTGCAAAATCCTTGGTGCCACATAAGTTGACATATTCACATGTTCCAGGGGTTAGGATGTGGACTTCTTGGGGGATAACATAGAGAGTATTCTTGAACTTAAAAAATATCCTGAATTTTCTAGGAGACTGCCGTATAATTAAGAGAAGATTATCTTTTGCTTTTTTCATGACCAAGAATTTATCCCTTTTCCCATGTCAAACATCGTGACACTGACAGAAGCATGGCTCACAGTATTTGAATTGCCAAAACAAACAAACAAACAAACAAACAAACAAACAAACAAACAAAAGTAAAAAAAGAAACCCCACTGCTGCATCTGCCTGCATCTGTTCCTGTCACATTCTCTTTATTTGAAATAAAGGCATAAGCTTAGCATACTCATCTTGTATCTTCATGTTGTATGCCTGAGCATTTCCATATTGAAATACATATTAATTTATTATAAACTGCTTCTTATTTCTCTTTTATAATATACTTAGGACATTATATTGATTTTTTTCCCTTGAAAATATATGTATAGTTAGATTATAATATCTATGAATTTTATTTCTAAATAGTAAAGGGGACATTACAAAATATTTGTTGTAAAAAAGTAGAGCATTGAGTCTGATGTGTGCATGTCAGACTCTACTGCCCCTTTCATTTAAAGAAGTCTCTTTTTTCCAGGTCAATGCTATCTATGCATTGGATTTTACTCCCTTTAATCTCCTTCAAAACCCTACTGGACCAATTCTTGCTAAGGGCATCAAGCAAGCCCCCCATGACATATTCTATAGTTCTGGTACACACTCTACTCCCAAGATCATGAAAATTCTAGGAAAAACCTCTAAAGGAGTCCCCCAGACCTTCAAGAGCCACTACAAGATGTCTCAGTTTCCAGTACCAATGGTTCCCCATTGCTGCTCTAATTAGGAACACTATGTACCTTCCTTATAATGATGGCCATGACCAAAACCATCGCTCCCTACTTCTGTGTGTCTGACCACCATCCGAGGTCTGAGCTTCTCTCGTCAAGAGCTACCACCCTGGCTCTTATCTCCAATATAGCTCAAAACATTTTCCTAGTCTGATGCACCCTCCCACCCTGCCATTCCTATGGAACACATAGTCCGTCATCAACAAAATCCTCACCTCTTCTTCAAAGGTTCCCTTCACCTTTTGCTACCTGCAACTTGGCTGTTTCAGAATACCATGTCCACTACTATAGTAGTCTTAAGTGTGTTGTGCTTCCTCCAGAGTCCATGCACCACAGAGCCAGACCAAGGGCAGATGTGCACACTGTCCTCATTCCACTTCTAGACCATTATTCCTTCTTTATCTTTTAAGCTTCATGCATCTTTGATACATGATAATGGACTACACTTGTAGCCACTCGCTGACTCATCTACTGCTCATTCTCCTTCATCCTTTGGAGATTTTAGCTATGTTCCCATCACTGTCCCTGTCTTCACTTTTGGGGACTGTGATATACACAAACATGATCAATCCAACTCCCTGACTCACTTCCTTGACTTCTTCACTTCCTGTTATGTTTTCCTCCACTTGCCTCCAAGCTTCCACTCTCATGGTGAATCATTACCTGTGTCATCCCTAGTAACTACATAATTTCCAAAATTTCTACTTCAAACCTCTTACTCTCTATCACCTCCTATCTTTTCTGTTCATGCCCTCTTGTACTCCAAGTCCAACAACTGTTAGTACTCATTAGGATCTTCAGCTCCTCGATCTTACCACTTTTTATTACCTATCACCCCTCATATCCTTGCTTCTCTATTCCTCTAGCTAGGACCCCATGGTTCACCCCTATGGTCCCTCCTTGCATAGACCCTTGACCCCATTTCCCCCCCTCTCTCCATTTCATCCATATGACAAAACCCAGTGCTAATAATCTCTAAGCCTGCATTATAGAAAAACACACATTATGTTGACTGGTCTTTAAACTTTCTGTCAATTCACAAATCTCAAGTGGCCCTTCTGTATTGCTCAACCGTCGTAAAGTATTTTATAGTCACTTCACTCTTCAGCTCTGCAACAAGACTATTTCAGAGCTTCTTCCCTCTTCTCTACTCCTAACACTTCCTCCTTCTCACTGTCAGCTGATGACCTTGATTTTTATTTTCTGGGAAACATAGAAGCAATAAAAATGAATTATCTGATTTTATCATCAGATCTACCAGGCTATCTTTTCCTCTACCCATATGTCCATTGTTCTTCTGGCCACTGTGTATGGTCTCACCTCCTTTTAAAGGCCATATTTGGACATATCCCCATTTGCACACTCAAAAACTTTGCTCCTATGTTCTCCACTCCACTCACCAGTATCATAAATTTCTCTTTCAATTGCCCCGTACTTATCACAATACATACATGCTGTAATTTCTTTCCCCTTAAAAAAAATCCTTCCTTAAACTTATGTCCTTTCTGCCTACGAAGCTTTTCCTCTTCTCCCATTTATAACTCTCTTTTCCCCTCACAGTCTTCTGTCAGCCTATCCCAGCCAATCTCCACCACTTTACTAAAGCTTCTTTTGTCAAGGTCAATGCTGATCTCATCTTGTCAAATCCTTGACCCTCATCTTGCTTGACCTCTCAGCAATTTATGACACTGGAGGCACTTCTTCCTTCCTGAAAAGCTTTCTTATTTAGCTTCCAAAATACCTCACTTAATAGTTCTTTTAGTTCACTGGCTATTCCTTCTTGGTCATATTTGCTACTTCCTACTCTTCTTTCCTGCTTTTCTAAATTAAGAGTTCCCTAGGGCTCAATCTGTGGCAATATTCTCTATTGCTCTTTCCACTAGGTGGTTGTATATAGCTCCTAAGTATATGCTAATGACTCGCAGATTTGTATCCCAGCCCTTACCTGTCTTTCTGAAGTTCAGATTTAAAAATCAACTGTCAGTCCAAACAAGACATACAGGTGGCCAACAGGTACATGAAAAGATGCTCAACATCACTAATCATCAGGAAAATGCAAATCAAAAGCACCATGAGATACCACCTTGTACCTGTTAGAATAACTATTATCAAAAAGACAATACATAACAAATGTTGGTGAGGATGTGGAGAAAAAGGAACCCTCATGCACTGTTGGTGGAAATGTAAACTGGTGCAGCCACTATGGAAAACAGTGCAGAGGTTCCACAAAAAAATTAAAAATAGAACTACATATGATCCAGCTTCTTCTGGGTGTTTATCCAAAGAAAATAAACACACTAATTTGGAAAGATATATGCACCCCCATGTTCATTGC
This sequence comes from Felis catus, assembly GCF_018350175.1. Taxonomy (NCBI): domain Eukaryota; kingdom Metazoa; phylum Chordata; class Mammalia; order Carnivora; family Felidae; genus Felis; species Felis catus. The sequence goes on from NC_058370.1 coordinate 91,261,279, forward strand.
AGGGTTATTTAGAACAGCCAAGATGTGGAAACAACCTGTGTCCATCAGTGGATGAATGGATAAAGAAGACACACACACACACACACACACACACACACACACACACACGAGTATTATTCAGCAATAAAAAAAGAATGAAATATTGCCATTTGTGACAACACGGACAGACCTCAAGGGGATTATACTAGGTGAAACAAGCCAGACAGAGAAAGACCAATACCATATGTTCTTACTTATATATGGAACTAAAACAAAAGCAAAACTGAAAAACTCCCAAACTCATAAATAAAGAGTACAGATTGGTTGTTGCCAGGGGTAGGGTATGAGGGATAGGTAAAATGAGTGAAGGGAGTCAAAAGGTACAGACTTCCAGCTATAAAATAAATAAGGCACAGGGATGTAATGGATAGGATGGTGACTATAGTTAATAATAATACTGTATTGCATATTAGAAAGTTGCTAAGAGAGTGGATCTTAAAAGTTCTCACCACAAGAAAAACATTGTTTTGTAACTTCGAATGCTAACGGAAATAACTAGATGTAGTGTGGTGATCATTTTGCAATATATAAAAATATTAAATCATTATGTTATACACCTGAAACTAATATAATGTTACGTGTCAATTATACCCCAGTTAAAATAAAATAAAATAAAGTAAAAAAAAATCAACTGTCAGTTCACTCAATATCTCCACTTGTCTGTCTGCTACCTTTTTCAAACTTATCAGGGCCAAAATTATTCCTGATTTCTTCTTCTGAGCCTATTTCTTCTCCATTCTTCCTCCATCTTAGTAAATTAAATCACCATTCTCCAAGCTGCTTAGTCTCAAGCCCAGGAGTGATTCTCGATTGCTTTTCTCTTTTATCCCACATCTACTCCACCAGTAAATCATTTGTTCTACTTTCAAAACATATCTCAAATCTGATCAATTACCACCCCTATCATTATACCCTAGGTTAAGTCACCATCATCTCCCTCCTGGGATCACCACAGGAGAGCTCTTAACTGGTCACCCTTCTTCCACATTTGCCTCTCTATTCTCCACATGACTGCCATATGATCTTTTAAAATTACAGATATGATCATGCTCCTTCCCTGCTTCTTATCTTCTAATGACTTATCATCACATATAGAATGAAAAGCAAATTTATGTTGCTGTGGCAGAAACTTTTAATGCTCACTGAACATTCATTTGCTCTCCCACATTTTCTGGAGCCCATGCACTTGGACCTGACCATATGACTAGTTATTGCTAATGGGTTTTGAGGAGAAGTGATCTGTATTACCTCTGGACTGGGTTGGGTTAAAGCTCCCATGTGGCCTCACCTCTTTCTTCCTTTAATGTAGCAACTGAGCTGCTCAGGTTGTGATGGCTAAGCCAAAAGATGGAAACAGCCCGTGACCAAGTATTGTTTTCAGGGGGCTTCCCAGCAAAGAAATTGAACCTGTAGTAGACTTTGAGTGATAACAAACCGTGTATTAAGCCATTGCGATTTGGGGGTTTGCTTGTTACTGCAGCCCATTGTAGCCTACCCTCACTAATACATGTGATCTACATGGCTTTCTTATCTAATTTCATTGGCCTTTCTTCCAGACTCACTCCCATCCAATCTCACCCAGGTTTTATTGCCAAACTCATTCTTGCCTCAGGGCTTTTAAGTCTAGCTGTCTTTGTACCTAGGAAGTCCACTTTCAAGATCATCATACCACACGACTTTTCACCACTCTCTATCCTCTTATCCTTTTCATTAAAGAAGTTCATAGTATTCAAAATTACATATTTTTTAGCTTGTTTATTGTATATATCTCTAAATAGAGAATAAAGACTTTTTGTTGTTGTTCTCTATTGTATCCTCGGAGTCTAGAACAGTGCCTGGCACACAGTTCACATACAGATTAATTGCACTAATGGTATCAACTACTTATTCCTTGCTATATCTTTGCCCTAAACAGATGGACTTTGGTTCCCTAAGCATGAATCTGGTTTCTTCTGAGGGCTTGTTTTGCCCAGTGGGACATTAGTAGATGTGACACAAAAATAGACTGGAAAAAGTGCTTGCATGTATCTGTTTACCTTTTGTATCTTTGCCATTGCCATAAAGACATACCTTGGCTAGTCTGTGGAAGGATGAAAGACACATGGAGCAGAGCTGAGGTGCCCATCATCTTTGCTGAGGCCAACTTAATCAGTTGGCAGCTCACTGCCCCCAGACATGTGAATGAACCCAGCCCAAATCCAGACAAGCCTAGGCCAAACCAACTGAGTGTTTCAGACTAATGAACTAGACAATTGCTTATTGTTTTACACCCCTGAGATCTTATGATTGTTTGTTACATGGCACTACCATGAAAACGGATAACTGATACAACAGGGACTCAATAGATAGCTATTGAATGTTTACAGTGTATATGGAGATGTTCTACAGTTGGTATGTAGATACTCTTTCCTAACCTGCTCTCCCTCCTGTGTTCATGATTTGACTATCCATCTACCTGTTCTCCCAAGTTAGTAAACTGAGAGAAGCCTCGATTTCTTCCTGTCCTTCATTTTCAACTCCTACTCCCTTCTAAACATTGAATAGCCTGCAACATTTTACAATGCCACCCTAAAATCTCTGGAATCTGGTTTCTCCAGTCCCATAGTTCTAATAATATTTTACCTCAATATTATAATAACTTCCTATTTGGTATCCCTACCAATAGTTCTTTTGCCCACTCTAGAACATCCTCCAGACTGCCATTAATTTTGCCAACCTCAAAAACAAATATGGATTTATAGTTATATAAAAGATTGAGGGGTCACTTTGAAATACTGCTTTCCCAAATTCCTTAGAAAAATACCTAAGAAATAATTTCTAAAAATAAAAAAGAAATAAATGTTACCTGAGCAAATTCAGTAACGGAAAAAAATTAAGAACAACAAAGACAAACATATTCCAGCCCATTGTTTCTTAACTGTCTGAATAATCAATTTATTATTCCTCATATAATATCAAATATTGAGATTATGGAAAGTAAACAGAAATGGATGCAACATTATCCCTATGTTCATGTCACTCATGCATTTGCTCTGCTGAGCAGGAAATAAAGGGTAGACTTACAGTGAGCATTTCCAACAACTCTGCCTATTTTGTCTGCCCCACAGCCTGCAGGGAGCTTCTTTTATTACTGAGACTCCATTAATAGTTGTGGTGGTAATAAATTACCATAGTGCTCATCAATTACAATTTTATGTTTCTTCCATTTTCTTTTAATTTTATCCATGGATAAATTTGTAATATGAAAAATGGCAAGTGTAAATGGAAAACATTGGCTTTTCTAATGTATCATACTTCCTCTTGCCCAGGGTCTTCATAAATGCAGCTAACTTTTCTAAACCCTTTCCCCTCCACACAACTTCCCTCTGTTTATCGTGGGCTTAAAGAAATAGAGGTTTCATTGTTTTTCATAACAAGAAGGCCAAAGCCAGGTAAGGTAGTTTAGGGCTGGTATGTGGGTCAGTGATATGCTCAGGGCTCTAGGCTCTTTCTAACTTTCTCAACCACAATCCTTAGTGTGTAAGGGTTGTTCTCATAGGTAAAATGTGCTGCTAACATCCAGGTCTCTTGAACCGGTTCTAGAAAGGAAGAAGGGGAGAGAGCAAAGAGTTAAAAAAAAAAAGTGTTTTTTCTTGTAGACAGTGCCTTTTTGTTCAAGCAGAGAAGTTCAATCTAGAGACTTTCTCCTGCACCCTACTGGCCAAAACTTTGTCATATGACTGATGCTCCCTTCAAGTAAGACTATGACATTGACAATATCTCTAGTAGAGGATGGGAAAGAAGGGGGCTGTAAATGGCTTTTGTGTAACCAACCCAGTGTCTGCCACTCTGCTCTTCCTAATTCCTACTCATCCTTTAGATCTCAGCCCCAAACCATTCAGACTAAGTGAACTTTTATATACTCTCGTAATATTAATATTCTTTAATAGCTGTTAGGACACTTTGTAATTGCACACTGATTTGAATAATCAGTGGATTAATGTCTTATTAATATCTGTTTGAGGGCAGAGATCAGGTTTGATTCTTGCTGACCACTGTATCCCTGGAGCCAAAGTATGTATGGTATTTCACTTAGCAAAATATTCTTTAGCTCCATCCATGTCATTGCAAATGGCAGGATTTTTTATGGTTGAGTATAATACTCCAATAGATATAGATATGGGTATAAATATAGATGTAGATATAGATCATATCTTCTTTACTCATTCATCAGTCAATGGACACTTGGGCTATTTCTGTAATTTGGCTATTATAGATAATGCTGCTATAAACACTGGGGTGTATGTATCCCTTTGATTTAGTATTTTTGTGTTTTTTGGTAAATACCTAGTGGTGCAATTGCTGGATTGTAGGGTACTGCTATTTTTAACTTTCTGAGGAACCTCTATGTGTTTTCTAGAGTGGCTGCATCAGTTTGCATTCCTGCCAACAGTGAAAGAGGGTTCCCCTTTCTCCGCAACCTCGCCAACTCCTGTTGTTCTTGTGCTGTTGATTTTAGCCATTCTGACTGGTGTGAGGTGATATCTCATATTGTAGCTTTGATTTGCATTTCCCTGATGATCAGTGATGTTGAGCATCTTTTATGTGTCAGTTGGTCATTTGTATGTCTTCTTGGGAAAAATGTCCATTCATGTCTTCTGTCCATTTTTTAAATGGACTATTTGTTTTTTAGGTATAGAGTTTTATAAGTTCTTTATGTATTTTAGAAACTAACCTTTTATTAGATATGTTATTTGCAAATATCTTTTCCCATTCCATTGGTTTCCCTTTAGTTTTGTTGACTGCTTTCTTAGCTGTACAGAAGCCTTTTATTTTGAGAGTATTATGCTAAGCAAAATAAGTCAGTCAGAGAAAGACAAATAACATATTTCACTCACAGGTGGAATTTAAGAAACAAAACAAACAAGAAAAGGGGAAAAAAATGAGAGATAGAGGCAGTTAAGAAACAGACTCTTAACTCTAGGGAAAAAATTGATGGCTACCACAAAGGAGGTGGGTGGGGAGATGGGTGAAATAGGTGATGGGGATTAAGGAGCACACATGTGATGAGCACTGGGTGTTGTATGGAAGTGGTGAATCCATTACTATATTGTAACCTAAAATAATATTACACTGCATATTAACCAACTGGAATTTAAATAAAAACTTTAAAAAGAAGTATGTATTGTACTGACTCTATAAGTATTTAGATCTACATCTACACAGCATGAGAGAGTTCAGTGTTAATGGAACATAACAATGATTGTTTTGTTATGTGATGAAATGTTTCCCCAATCAATTTACATTAATAACAACATGTTAGAAACCAACAAACTGTATATATAATGATTTTTTAAGCCACAAAACAAGATTTATTTATACTTCTTTGATAGTATCTCTTTGTTTGCCTTATTCATATTGCTTATAGGAAGGGAGAATCTGGAAAAAATAAAACCGGATACTTTAAAGATAAAGCTTTGGGTGCCTGGGTGGCTCAGTCGGTTGAGTGTCCAGCTTCGGCTCAGGTTATGATCTCACAGTCTGTGAGTTCGAGCCCCGCGTCGGGCTCTGAGCTGACAGCTCAGAACCTGGAGCCTGTTTCGGATTCGGTGTCTCCCTCTGTCTCTGCTCCTCCCCCGCTTGTGCTCTGTCTCTCTCTCTCTTGCTCTCAAAAATAAATAAAACATTTTTAAAAAAATTTTTTGAAAAGATAAAGCTTACTTATTTTAAATTGCAATTTTTATTTTTCCCTCTAAAATGCTAAAATGCTAATTACTGAGGTCCTTAAATAAGCCATTTTATTAATCACGATCTTGTTAAAAATCTTATAAAATGCATATCTAGGCTGAAAAAGTCTGTGCTGCTCCATTTTGCTTATCTGTATATTTTTCTCAATTTTGTAAAATCTGTGTCTACCCACAAGGATGTGTCTCTCTCGGGATACTCTGTAGTGTGCCAGAAAAAAAGATGAGCGTTGAGGCTCAGCCTCTTTCCCCAGCTAGGAAGCTCCACTGCTGGGCTCTTTCCTGCTCCTTGGGCTGGCTTTTACATTGATCATCGTCATAACAAATGTGGCTAGGTTCTCTCCCTGCTATTATATCATTGGCTGGCGGGACTCCTAACCTGAGAGGGTAAAATCTGTTAACTACTTTGTAGACCTTACTTCCACTGTTTTTCTGAATCAATAACCTATTGTGTTATTTCTTTTTTCTTTTGCTTGACATGGAGGACCTGGGGAATGCCCTGTACTACTGTGTGATGGCTACACAGAGAAAGAATTGTAAGCAATATCTTCTAGGAATATTTCTCGCCACCAAGTTCATTTATTTCAGAAAACATAATACATTTCAGAAAATGCTTATTTCCTTATAGCCCTGAAACCAAAACTTGCAAAGACAGCACCAAAAAATGAAATGACAGTTGCACTTTACAGCAAAGATACAAAAATATAAATTAGGGGTGCCTGGGAGGCTCAGTTGATTAAGCCTCTGCCTCCTGATTTTGGCTCAGGTCATGATCTCACAGTTTGTGAGATCAAGCCTCATGTAGGGCTCTGTGCTGTCAGCTTGCTCTCTCCCCCTCTCTCTGCTCCTCTCCCCACTCACGCTCGTGCTCCCTCTGTCTCAAAATAAATAAATAAATATTTAAAAATGTAAATAAAATATTAGCAAGCAAATCTAGCAGTATAATAATAGAACAAAGCATATAACCAAATACTGTCTATTCTAGAAGTTCTACAACAGCTGAAAACTAGGAAATAAGGCAATAAAAAAAAAAGGTTGTATCCTTAACACAGTTCCTGCAATTCAATATGTAATTTAAAAATGAAGATTTAAATTTAAAAATTTCCAAGGTCATGAATAGGTTATTCATAAAAAAGTAAAATATAAAGGAATAGCAAATATACAAAAATACCCAACCTCACTAGTAAGAAATGCAAACATAAATAACATTTTAAATCTTTTAAATTGGGAAAGATATTTCTGAAATAGTTAGGAATGTGAAGAAACACTTTCACGTAATGGGTGTGTATATTCTGATTCACACTACTAACTTGCTAAAGCTTTCTGAAGTAAGCAAAATGAAGCCAAAGCTTAAATGTCCAGCACTCTGAACAAACTTTTCTTCTAAGAATCTATCCTCATAACCACGCACATGTTCGAGTATAGCTAGAGCACATTGATCACACAAATTAAATATTGTAGCAAAAGCTAGAAATAAGTACAAAGCCTCAGGATGAGACATTATTTAAATTATGATACTTTGTAGCCATAAAACATGATCTTTTAGAAGAACATTTAATTACATGAAATGTTCTTTATTATGTTAAAATAATTTAAAATATGCCATAGGAGTATAGTTATGTAAAATATCCTATGCATAGGGGAAAAAATCCTGTACTGAAATAATTTCTAAGAATTGACAATAGTGAGATGAGGGTTGATTTTGCTTTTGTTCTTCATCATACTTTATTTTCTGTAAGGTGCTAATTCTCCTTAGTGTATACATAATGGTTTATAGTGTTAGAAATATATATATTAGATGTTATCAAAAGGGAATTTACAGTTGTGCAGATAGTATTCAACAGTAAGTTATTTTTCTTTAAAAAGTAGCATAAGTATATCTTAATTTTACACAGTGTTATAAGTCAAATCCATTCCATTTTTAAAAAGTAGCTTAAGCTTAAACCTAAATAAATAGCCTTAAAGAATATGTTCAGGACCCTTCTGGACTCATCTGCTTAATCAGAATCATAGTACTTTGCATTTTTAAATTTTTAATGTTTATTTTTGAGAGAGAGAGAGAGAGAGCATGGGTGGGGAAGGGGCAAAGAGAAGGAAACACAGAATTTGAAGTCTGGCTCCGGACTCCAAGCTGTCAGCACAGAGCCTGATGCAGGGCTCAAACTCACGAACTGTGAGATCGTGACCTGAGCCAAAGTCAGACACTTAATCAACTGAGCCACTCAGGCACCCCAGTACTTTGCATTTCCAATATTGCTGTGTAAATCTACTCTTCAGTTGTTTTATGCACAACAGCTTTTGTTTTTTTCTGCTCCAACTCCATTTTTCAGGCAATGATATTTATTGAAGTCATGCAACTTTCAAACCGTTGAAGAGGAGTTGAGAGGATATAAGCAAGGGATTTTTGATCCAGGTGTAGAGAGAAAGGGAGAAAGGAAAGACAAAGAAAAAGGGATGCGAGCTTTAGATCAAGTGTGGGTCCAGACAGGTGCTAGCAGAAAGCTCAGCTCTTGGAAACCTGGCCCTACCCCAGGATTTGTAAACAGCACAAATCCACTGAAGATGCTGGAGAGGTAAAGAATCATCTTGGCCATCTAAACAGGACTTCACTGCCCTACTGCCCTGAACCCCGGCCTACCAGACCCTTAGGACTGGCTGGGACCACGACCCAAAGTCCCTTCTGATGACGATATCCAAGCTACAAAGTTGCTACATATTCATCAAAGAGAATCAGCCTTCTTGCAGACTTAGAGCATTATTGAGGGAAATGGCCAGAAAGGGAAGAGGATAGTATCTTTGCCTTCTTTGCATTTTGCCTGGTTTTAGGTTGGCAGTGCCTTAATTGGGCCACTAGAAACCCCTGATGACTGTGATATGGCTCATATTCTAGCTGAGTCTTTAACATATTAACTTCCAGACCCCTTATCATGCCAGCTGGAAAGAGAAAGGAACTGGTCTTAAGGATTTGGATACAGGGTTTCTAGGTTATTGTCTGAGTTCCTCTTTAAGAGCTCAGTTAAGGTGTTGAGCTAACGAGTTGCATTTCAGCCTCAGGACTGCTTCCCTTTTAGTTCCCATCATGAAGTGAGGCATTTTTAAGCAACCCCCCCCTTCCTGCCCCCGACACCCTGGGACTATTTGGGAGAGTATTTCAGCTGTTTGTGGGGCTTTCTTTTGTTTAAACATTTTCAGAGTCAAAAAAATCCTCTTATGAGAGCATATTAATTATTCAAGAGGACCTTTCTCCACAGTAAAATAAAATTAATAAATCGTACAAGGTGAGTATTTAAGCTTATGCTCCTAATCTCCCCACATGCCACTAAATGTGTACATGAGACTTTTCAAAATTAGTGTCTCAATTATACTCTATGACAGAGCAGAGGGGTAGCTAGCACGACTGTTCACCCTTCCTGCACGAGCTCAGGCAGAAGTGTGATTTGTGAAGGTGGCTGCTTGTTAGTCCATATATGGCTTAGGGCACTGAGTTAAGCTATAAGAACAGAGCACCACTTATTTTTTATGATCTGAAATCTAGGGCACTGAGAAGGAAGAGAAGGGAAAGGAACTCAGCACTTCTAGAGCCATAAAAAAGTCATGAGAGTCTGTCCTCGGAGGAAAACCCATCTGAAGAAAGAACATCTCATGATCCAATTGGAGGATGCAAGGGCACCAGTTCCCTTCCAGGCTCTGAGAAGAAAGGCCCTCCCACCAAAGACTTCATGCCAAGGGGAATGGAAGCTGCTGTGTTGACCTTCTATATAGGATGAACACAGTGTCTCTGGGCATAGATCTGAAACATGCTGACGGCCTGAGTTTGTCAAAACTAACAGGCACTACTTTTCCTTTTTTTTTTTTTTAAGATAGGTATACTCTTTTCTTTTTAAATTTGTTAAAATTTATTTTTGAGAGACTGAGAGAGACAGAGAATGAGTGGGGAGGAGCATAGAGGGAGAGGGAGACACAGAATCTGAAGCAGGGTCCAGGCTCCTAGCTGTCAGCACAGAGCCTGACATGGGGCTCAAACTCACGAACCATGAGATCATGGCCTGAGCCGAAGTGGGATGCTTAACCGACTGAGCCACCCAGGTGCCCCACATTTTCTGATAATTCATGTGAAGAAACAGGATACACCCAGAAAAATTCTGACACCTATTTTCCATGACCTCAAAGTCTCAAAAAAGAAACTGAAAGACCCAGGACAGATGGTGATTTTTTGGTCACTTTATCCATGGCAATGAGCCAATATGAATGAATGGAGGTCCATTAAGAAGGTAAAAACATAAGAGAGTATGGAATGCAGCTAATTCTACTCAGGTAGCAAAGTGACTGAATGCAAATTTGGGGTGGGATGAAGTTTTGCATGATTCTATCTATGTAATTCAGATGATAAGATGTTTTTTTTCAATATATGAAATTTATTGTCAAATTGGTTTCCATACAACACCCAGTGCTCATCCCAAAAGGTGCCCTCCTCAATACCCATCACCCACCCTCCCTTCCCTCCCACCCCCATCAACCCTCAGTTTGTTCTCAGTTTTTAAGAGTCTCTTATGTTTTGGCTCCCTCTCTCCCTAACCTTTTTTTTTTTTCCTTCCCCTCCCCCATGGTCTTCTGTTAAGTTTCACAGGATCCACATAGGGGTGAAAACATAGGGTATCTGTCTTTCTCTGTATGACTTATTATACTTAGCATAACACTCTCCAGTTCCATCTATGTTGCTACAAAGGGCCATATTTCATTCTTTCTCATTGCCAAGTAGTATTCCATTGTGTATATAAACTACAATTTTTTTATCCATTCATCAGTTGATGGATATTTAGGCTCTTTCCATAACTTGGCTATTGTTGAAAGTGCTGCTATAAACATTGGGGTACAAGTGCCCCTATGCATCAGGACTCCTGTATCCCTTGGGTAAATTCCTAGCAGTGCTATTGCTGGGTCATAGGGTAGGTCTATTTTTAATTTTCTGAGGAACCTCCACACTGTTTTCCAGAGTGGCTGCACCAATTTGCATTCCCACCAACAGTGCAAGAGGGTTCCCATTTCTCCACATCCTCTCCAGCATCTATAGTCTCCTGATTTGTTCATTTTGGCCACTCTGACTGGCGTGAGGTGATATGAGTGTGGTTTTGATTTGTATTTCCCTGATAAGGAGTGACGTTGAGCATCTTTTCATGTGCCTGTTGGCCACAGATGATAAGATGTTAAGATGAAAATCGGAGAAGGGTAACACTTGAAGGAAGCCAAGGAGATGCAGGGCACATTGATCTATTTGATTGCAGTGGTAAGGTGTGGGTGGGTTCTGTGGGCACTGAGAAGGCAGAGTTCCACCATGAGAAGGGCTCAGGGCTTTGGGCTCCTGGAAGACACACCTGGATTCCGATCTCCAACACAGTCTCCGAGGCCCCTTATGGAGAAGATGATTCTGCCACTGCTGCTTGTGTAACTGTGTAACGCGGGAAAGGTGTTTTGTAAAATCAAATTGGCGATGAAGAAATGGCGTTTCTATATAAGAAGTGTGTGTATAGTAGTGAATTTTATGATCAGTATATGTTACTTGTGTGTGATTTGTTTTTAATATGTTGGAAATGAGAATCTGATATATTAGAGAATTTGACTCACCAGATTTGTAATTTTAATTGAAACACTTAGGAGGATTTAACTAATTAGTTTTGTAGTCAATATTTAGAGGCTCCTAAGAACCTCATTTACTGAACTTGTAAGTTCAATTCTTAGAAAGTTGAAATGCTTTAAGAGAACTTAATATGCTAAATTAGAAGTTTTGATTTATTAGATTTACCAGAACTATGCGAGTCCTGAGAAAGATTTTGTTTCTCCTACTTATAAGTCATCCTGTTAGGGATTTGAAGTTTTAAGAAAACCAGATGTATTAAATTTTTGTATTACATTTGAAATATTTAAGAGAATTTCATAATCAACTTTATAAGTACAGTTTACATTATTAAGATTATTTGATTTTAAAGTTTGCAAAAATTTGTGACTAATTGGAAATATGTAAGATCATTTCACTAAGTTTGAAAAAGTTAAAATATTTAGGAGGAAGTACTCCATCTCATGTTTAAGAGCTAATTGAATATTCGTCAAAATACAAGGGAAAATGAATGTTTAACACTTTAACCAGATTTATAACAAAACTTCCAAGATTTATAAGATGTGTTCAAAGGCAAAAGAAACACAACTTTAACAAATTGAATATCAACTAAAACACATGCAGCTGTAAGAGGTTGTTTTGTTTTGTTTTGTTTTGTTTTTTTGCAATTATCCTCAGGCATTTCTCCCTTACACATTTTTGTTATGACTCTCAGATGTTTTTATCTCAAACATTAAACACTCAAATGATGCTCCACGTGAGGGTGGTGACTTTGTGACACACAGGATGTGGGCAGTGAACATGTGGTTTTGGAGATGGTATCAGTGAAAATGATTTAGTTTTTCTGGACTGTGATATGCAAATCCACATGCTAGGCTTCTGGTAGAGTGAGTATCTCCACAGGTGGGAAGGATGGTGGATAGCATTTGGCAAGAGGTTTGCTGTCCCAATTGGAAGGATTTTAAACTATAATTTAGGCAGGGACATAAGTGCTTCACCCTATTGCTGTTATCGCTGATGTAGAAGGAATTCAAGAGGAGACGAGATAGGAATGGTGTGTAGAATAGGTCTAACGGTGCGTCAGGGTTTATTATAGATCATAATATAACCATTAACTGAGATCTTACAGGATTTCAGGCAATGAATCAGCAACTTCCCATACATTTCCATACTTTCCCTTTCCCCCTCTCTCCCTGCAACAATACTCTACAAGGTAACTTTTATTATATCCCTTTTATCCAATGGGGAAACTGAGGCCCAACGAGGTTGAGTGTCTTGCCTACATTCACACGGCTAGTAAATGGTAGAAGCACTGCTGGGACCATGGCCTGTGCTCTTTCCTACACTAAACTGCATTATCAAAGGTGAGATATAACGTTATTAAAGGACATTCTTATACAAAAGATATGCAAGGCACTATGTAGAGTATCCCAAGTTAAATATAATGATAAAGCTGAATTGGAAGGTAGATCAAGTAAAGAATTATAAAAGAGAGGAGCAAGGAATCAGGCTCAGGGCTGCTTAGATAGATTTCCTAGAGCTTCATGTGTTGCATCAGTACTCAAGCTGAGATTTATCTCTTAAGGACATCATTAAAGTGTCACTTCATCCCTGGGGATTCCTCACCCAGAGAGCCTCATATGTCCCCTTTGAATGAGTTGGAATAATAGCTTCTCAAGGTAGCAAGAGGTTTGGGCAATATAAGCCAGTTCCTCAGTCTGTCCTCCAGGTCTGTGACTTTCTCAGGCTCTCTGCTGGAATTTTCCTGTGTCTGTGGTATTTTAATATAGTTAAGACTAGCTGTTCAGACAACTGCTGTGGATATGGGACTTGGAGTGTTAAGTGGAGGTTAGGCTTTTGCTTTTCCTGACTCAGGAAGGACAGGTAAAGCAGAGAGTACACTTCCTGTTGGTAGTAGGGGTGTTGGAGAAAAAGCTAAGGGGTTGACAATAGTTGGGCCACAGAGAGGTCTATGAAATACCTGAGTTTCCAGTATTCCTGGATAGACTAGAGGTAAGATAGAAATGATAAACACCTCCTTTGATTAGAAGTGTTCTCCTGAGGTGCAAGATCTACTGGGGACAGGGTGTGGGTTAGGAATCCAACAGGGCCCAGTCAAGTGAAGTGTGGAGGAGGCAAGTGTGAATTAGAGCACATAGTTATTCTAGAATAGGTTCAGAACACCTGTTCTGAACCAAACATTCTGTAGTGTAGCAAAACTTCTTTGTAGGCATACATTTGGCCCAATTTTTATTTTCCTTCAAGGTAGAACATCATAGGTGTGTTTGAGGTCCGCCTGATGCATTTGGTCTGGTTTTCAGATTTTGGCTGATGTGTGTAGAATAGAGGTACAGTCAAATCAACCACTATCCACACATTGTAGTGAATATCTGTTCTGTGTCAAGCAACAAGGTAGCTTCTGGGAACAGGTATAAAGTGTCCCTGTTTTCATAATGCTTGTAATCTAGCAGGTAAGGAGGTGTGGGAGAGACCAACAAGTTACAGAAAATTGTATAAATAACATCGGAATAGGTAAGAAGGATACTTTATCGAGACTTGAAGGCTTAGTGCAGGTGGTACTTGTGCTAAGTCTAAGAGGACAAAGTAACCAGGTAGGATGCCATCCCTATAGCAAGTGAAGCCAGACAGAGTAATATTAATAAGGCAGTGCACAGTTCTGGGTATTAGTTAACCTCTCAGTTAAGAGGTCCATTAACAAATGGGAATAGCCAGTAGAGACTAAGGAGGATGGAGAGATGAAGAAACTGAGGGCAGTTAACCAGGGATGGAAAAGCTTTCGGAGGGATATATCTAAATGACTGCCACATAGAAGAGGCATTATATTAGTAGGAGCAGCCCATAATCAGAGGCAGATTTCAGTTCAACAAAAGGAATAATTTTATAATGAACCAAAATGTGAATTTAACAAATGAGACAGATTGAGTAAAATATTTAAGCAGAATTTGATATTCTCATAATGGCCCTGTCTAGAAAGTTGTGGGGTTGAGTTTTTGTTTGGGTGGAAATTTTTCAAAAGAGTCTGTAACATCCTTTCTGGCACAGTAGGACCCTTATGTCACTTTTCAGCCTTCAATGACAGCTTTCTTTAGATGATATAACATCCAAAAGCCACCTTGAGTGGGAGTATGTAGGCAGATGTCTAAGGCACAGGAATGCAAATTGCATGGGTCTCCAAGCTATGAGGGAGTAAAGGGTGGGAGGTTGATGCTAAAAGAAATAGTTTCTAATAGTCTTTCATGGCAGAAACAGAATCTCCATTGCTATTGAGGATTCGATGAGACAATGGATTGGAGAGGATGGAAACATAAAGTATCATTATCAATTTTATTAACATGAAATCTCTTTTCTAGTGTCCAAGTGACAAGCACTTATAAATCATTATAATTCCTAGTCGAGTGTCCCTGAAATTAATTTAAAAAATACAAACTCCACATTGTTTTCTCTGCACTTTGTTGTTTCTTTTCTCCTCCTCTGCTCCTTCTTCCACTCCTTCTTCCTTCTCTTCCTTTTCTTTATTTTACCAGTAAGTTTTTCCCATATTCCCAATGGCAGTTCTTCCCTCTGTCTCCAAGCTCCCTCAGCATGGTATTAATTACATTGGGTTAAATTGGTATTCATGACTTTATCATCCCCCAAAACTGAGAGCACAAGGGCAAAGGCAAGTTTTACTGCCTCAGAATTTGGCATATGGTAGGTGTTCAGTAATGGTTGGATGGATGGATGGATGGATGGATGGATGGATGAGGAAGAGGACATTCTCCTCATTGTCATCTAATTTTATCCCTCCTTATCATATTCTGCTAATACTACCTTTCATAGCTACCAGTGTTCTTTACCAAATCCAATGTCCTCATCACCCTAGGATTCTAATGACACTGATGAACAGAACCAACCACAAGTCACCTGTCTTAACCTTTGTCACTCTACATATCCTGATTTCTCCACTACCTCTCTGCTTCTTCCGCCATCCCCCCCGCTCCCACCCCATTACTTAATAGGACATTCTCACGAATTGTTGATGTCTTTGCCTCTTCTCTGGAAATGTGTACAGGTAAAAGAGATGTTTTCTTCTTTCAAACTCAAATAAGCCATCTGTTTGGAAAACTCCTAAATCGACATTTTCATCCCTGGCTTCTTAGTTAGTTTCTAGTCCCATATCTCAAGTTGCCTTGTTGGGCATTTCCAACTAATTGTTACATTTTCACATCAAATCCAGCCAAAATTGTATTCATCTCTTTCCTCTCCATTCATTTCCTGATTTACTAACCTCTGCATTCATTCCCTGATTTACCTGTGAACTCACTTCACTTGAGTCAAGCAGTCATTCTTCCCAAACATTTTGCAACTTTTTGCTTCCATAATTTTGTCAAACAGTTTCTTTTACCTGGAAGGTCACCTTTCTTTATCATCTTCTCTAAAAAATTTGATCTAATCTTCAAGGTCCAAGTCAATTGCCACTTTTTGAAGTCTTCCTTAATCATCACTGCTGGACATAATGTTCTTCCTCTTCTCTCATATTGAATTTGTCTATACAATCATATAAAACATATTCTAGCACCTTATATTGTAGCTACCTCTATATCAGTTCTATTTGCTTCAATATGTAGCATAAAGCTCTTGAGGGAGGACATGAGACTTCGAGTTAGGAAACATCACCTTACCTGGTGGCATTATCCATCAATGGACTGAAGATCTTTGTCCAAATTTAACTGAGTGTTTCTACCTCAAGATCCTCATTCAACATTTGCTAATTTGACATCAATAATAATAACAAAGTCTTGTGGCCCTACTACATGCATTTACATTGAGAATTAATCTTCATTTCCCTTCAGTTAAACCTATGTTTCTGCCAGTTTTTTTATAAATTTTTTTTCAACGTTTATTTATTTTTGGGACAGAGAGAGACAGAGCATGAACGGGGGAGGGGCAGAGAGAGAGGGAGACACAGAATCGGAAACAGGCTCCAGGCTCTGAGCCATCAGCCCAGAGCCCGACGCGGGGCTCGAACTCACGGACTGTGAGATCGTGACCTGGCTGAAGTCGGACGCTTAACTGACTGCATCACCCAGGCGCCCCTCTGCCAGTTTTTTTAAAAACAAGGTCCTTGACCATTTAGCATACTGGAAGCTCCCATGAGTAGGGACAGGATGTGACAAGTGCAGTGTGACAGCTCCAGAGAGAGGGTAGGTGGGCATTGAATTTCTCCAGGAAAGATCCTTCAGTCTAATTGACCCATCCAAGATGTTAACAAGCTCAACTTTGATCTATGTCAACTCAGACATTTGAGGTTCTGGATTTGAAAAGACAGGGTCAGTTGTGATGGATAAGCTTCTAGTGAATGACCATTCTCAGTATCACAGAGATGCTTGGTCATGGGTTGTAAGGTTCATCTAAATTAGTGAAAAGATTCTAAAATCTATGTTTGACCTCTGGGCAGTGAAGAATTGACCTGAGATATACAATGGGATCCAAGTCTAGTCAACAAGGTGGGGTTCAAGGACAGACTACAGGTCTGGTGGAGACCTAGGAAGCAGGCTATTTAAATTTGTAGCTGAGTGTGGCTGGGAGAATGGGACAGACATCACAGAACCATCAGAAGTTTTTGTTGTTTATGCATGTCTTTGCTTTTGGTTCCTCTTTTACTCTGTCAGAGCGCTCACTCCTTCTTTTGCCTTCAACCATTGCCCCTATCTGGGCAACTGTATATTTGGTCCTGATCATATTTCATATTGATCAGAGACCATCATAATTTAGATGTTTCCTTTCACTCAAACACAACATCCAGGACCAGTCTGAGGAGTGAGCAACCTTCTCCTTTCAACTCGCTGAAATTACACTTGCCCCTTCCAGGTAGAGAAGTGGTGTTACCAGCCCGGTGCTTTGCTGAGCTTCCTGTTGCTGTGTGTTTAATTCCCAGTCAGGTTGCCTTTTGCCTCTATAGTCCCTCTTGTGGGGCTTAGGAATTGGCCTATTTCCTTCCTTCTTAGTGCTGCTCTTCAGTACTAGAACTGACAACCATCATGGGTCTTTGCAAAATGGTGGTGTCACTTCTTAGTGTCCTCCAACTTCTGATTTTATAAAACATCACACATACCTTCTAATTTTTCTAGTAGGGAAATTTTTTCTTTTTTTAAATTTTTATTTAAATTAAGGCAACACTATCAACAATAGTCCAATTACAGAAAGAGCCCAAATGTCCATTGGCTGATGAATGGATAAAAAAGATGTGGTATATTATATACAATGGAATATTACTTGGTGATCAAAAAGAATGAAATCTTGCCATTTGCAACAATGTGGATGAAACTAGAATGTATTATGCTAAGTGAAATAAGTCCATAATAGGAAAAATTTTTTGAATTTCATTTTAAGTGGGAGAAATTATAGTTTCAAAAAGTAAAATCCCTGATGTGTTTTGGAGTTTAATTAGAGTTAGATCTGATCTTATTTAGGTATATTTGTCTCTGCAACCCTTTTATTCTAGATAACCATTGCCTTCAATAAATATTCCTTCTTCAGAAGAAGAAACACTTTTGTTCTCTCTCTCTCTATGTCTCATTCCCCACTCTATGGAAAGATAACAGAAAATAATTAAATTAGTACTATAATTTACAGGTGAAAGTCTCTTTTTTCTCTGTATATACGTTTTAGTTCTAGAAGAAAATTTGGCAAAGTTTACCAGGACAGTTTGAACTAGCAACTCTATATCAAGAAGTGTATTTTGAGGAGAGAACAAGGAATGCTCTCAAAGATTTATGTCTGGGATACTTGTAGTTATTAAAAATGGAAAAAATTTACATATGAAAATAGGGGAATGGTAAAATAAATGATTATAGCCACACAGTATATGCATCCATTTTTAATAGATCAAAAATTCTATTTTGCAAACTATTTCATGACATGGAAAACACACATGAGATGATAGTAAGGAATGAAACAAAAAAGCAACTGTTGAAACTGTTTTTATTATAGTCCAATATTTAGCCTTAAAAATGGGAGTAACTGTATGTGGCATAAATAACACAGATAGAAAAAAGCCAGTATAAGCTAGCATTCCAGAATTTTAACAGGTTTACTGCCAGTAGTGGGTTGGTAGATAATATTTACATTTTCTTTACAATTTTATGTATATTTCTAAATGTTCTTTTGGGAAGATGTATTATTTTGTTCATTCATTCACTTACTTAACAAATGTGTAGTGACTGGTGACCGTACTGCCTTGTGCTGAGGAGATAAAGTAAACAAGACAGAACAGACGTATTCCTTGCTTTGCTTAGAGTTTACAATCCCTTAAAATTAGGAGGAAAAATGGTTTTTTTTTTTCCCTTAATTCATTTCATTTGACCCAGTAATTCCACCTCTGGGACTCTATCCTAAGGAAATAATCAAGAAAGGAAAATAAAATTACCATATAGAAATGTTTATTAGTGCATTAACCATAAAGCAAAAATATTCAGAAATCACCTAAATACCCAACAGTAGGAGGACAGTTAAAGTAATAATAGCACATTCATATAATGGAATAATATGAAGCCATTAATATTGTGTTACTGGAGACTTTTTAATAATATGGGAAAATGTTACTAATGTTTTCCATTACTATCAATGGAAAAAAGTAAGCTGCAAAATTATACAGAACCTGACCTCAATTATGTAGTGTAATAGTCATAAAAGAGAAATTAAAATGTTAACAGGTGTTATTTTTGCATGGTGAAGTAATAGCTGATTTGTATTTTGTGTCTATGTTCTTCGTATTTCCTGAGTTTTTGCAATGAACAGGTTTAATTTTATAATAAGGAAAACCATAATGCTTTTGTTTTTTAGGACTTGATTCAGATTATCTGTTAAAAATTCAAGGAACATACAAAAAGATAATTTAACATTTCCTTAAAGTTTGCACTGCCTTGGTGGAGAAAGGAGAGATAATTGATATGATGACTGCTTACAGCCCCTTACCTTTCTAAAATATTCTTGGGAGAGAATGGATGAATATACATGCAGTGGAGCTACCTTCATCAGAGGGTCTGGGGGGATTAACTCACTGTGCTCATGAGGCTGAGCAAGGAAAATTAGAACAAGCACTTGGATGACTTGGGGACAGAGCCCTGAAGCCTAATCCCAAACTCTACCTTGGATTACAACCTTGAGCATGATGTTGATAATCTCCCTGGGCTGTATCTGGACATGAGGGACTTGGGGGCATTTCTTGCTCCTGTCATTTTCCTCAGCTCAGGCACCAGGGCTCCTCTGACCTCACTAAGCAACTGTCCTGCAGGGTCAGGGTCCCTGTCTATGGTTTGCCTAGAAAGAATAATGGAGCGTGAGATGCCAGGGTCAAGGCAACTAAAATCTGGCTCCCTACCCATTCCAATGTGAAGACTTTGACCCTGGTTTCTGTCCTTAGCCTCCTAAGTTCAAAGGGAAAGAGCATGGCTGTGGAACATGGCATTTCTGGGTAAGCTGGAGCAAGAGATCTGTCTGCTGAATGCTCAGAAGCACACTGACTGACAGGTCTCCCTTGAGCTCACACAAGGCCCAAGTGCATTTAAAATACCAACTTTCCCTCTGATTTAAAGTTCATCAAGGCTGAATGAAATCACACCACATTTCACTGCACCTATATTCATTCATATGTCATGCTATGGGTTTTCTAAATTTAAGGGGTCTGCTGTCCAGTTAAAGGAACAAGTCAGTGCAGAAAGACTTATAGGCATACTTCACGTTCAACAAACTTAGTATCTGAACACTAAAGTAGCATAAAAGATAAATTTACAAAAGAACTCATTTCACTACCACTTTGAGTAATTGGTTTACCGTCTACATTTAAAATATAAATTGATTCACCGCAATGTGTCACCACAATGTACCAAGCACATAGAGTTGCATAAAGGGAGTTGTACGTGGAATTTAGAAGCCAGCATTTGGACACCACTACAATGATTTCTTACATTTCTCTGATTTTAAAAGTGTTCATTGACTACAGAAGCTGAAAAAGACCTCAAATCAATTGCCAATCGTAAACAATATTTATGCTAAAAGAATTTAGTAGTTTGGGAATTTTGAGGGGGGGGAGATTTTTCTCCTAGGTCCTTCTTTGGGTTTCTCATAATTCATTGATCTCAGTAAGGCCATGAAAAGAACTCATTTCAAAATCACAGTGGCAGGTGTTTTAAACATACCTCCCCATCCCAGGTAAGCATTGAATATTTGTGCACACATAGATACACACTAAAGACCTATAACACCCACAAAAATATCAATACAGAGGAAGCTGTGCTCTACTAATCGATTTTCCATCCTGCCACCTGAGGAGCCATTCGTTCCAGAACGCAAGCCCTAGTGTTCGAAAATGCCAACATTTTCCTTATCAGCCAGCTTCTGAAACCTTAGTTGGGTGCAGGAAAAAAGAGCTTTCAACTGCCTTTGCCAAGCACATTTCTCTGTAGATACAGACAGGTGAAAAACATTGACCTTACATGACAAGAGAAATTTAGAAAAACTCCCGGGTAAGCTCCCTGGGCCCCTATTTGTGGAGTTCCTGAGGAACAGTCTAGCAGCATCTCATTGCTGAATGACAGCTCCAAGCAGCCTAGATGGAGCTGAATTAGAATCCTGAGTATTTTATGATTCTAATGAAATGCTCTTCACATAGAAAGAATATTGGAGAGTTGAGGTGGGAGCAGAAAGTTCCTGAATATCCAGGAAAAAGTGAAAAATGAGAAATTTTACCTAGGCACACTTAAAACTGGAAGGCACCAAGAGGCTGTCCAGCAGAATAGTAGGCTTGCAGGGATTTACAAAGCCCCAGCCAAGGGCCAGTCCCTTGGCCAAGGCTGGAGTATCCCCTTCAGGCTTTCAGGGTAAATGAGAGGAAGAATATATGGAAAGAAGCAAAGCAGTAGTTGAAAGAAACCTATTAAGAAGATGGGTGCAGAAGGGGTGAAGAAATAGAATTAAGTGAAGGAAAAAGGAGGTGTGTGAACAAAGGGAGACTGGCAATGAATGAAAAGGAAGACGAAAGGAAAGAAAAAATAGAAAAGCAAATGGTGAGATAAGATCAACAACTAATTCAACTAGCTGTCAGTAATAACCCCAGGGTCCAGGTGACCAATCTCCACCATGAACCTGGCGCAGTGCAACCCGGAAGCTCACAGCAATGCCATGGTATGGACAATTTCTCCCTTTTCCAAAAAGGGCAAGCTCACCTATCGAAGGCCACAGCAGTCATGGAATAGATGCTGGCGAAGACAGCGGCGATGGGGAAGAAGTTGTGGAACTTGCAGTAGAACAGGCCGTAGTACCATTCGTTGTGGACAGCATAGGTGAAGTTCACCACCGTGTTGAACGCAGCCATGGATGCCTCTGCAAAAGCCAGGTTCACCAGGAAATAGTTCGTCACTGTCCTCATTCGTTTGTGGGCCAGGATGATCCACATCACCACCACGTTGCCCACGACGGAGGTCACCACGATGACCGTATAGGCAGCTGCCCAAAGGACAATTTGCCAGGCCGGCTGCACGAACTGGTTGGGCTCCGAGGTGTTGGTGGAGATGTTTGGGAAGAGGTCTGAGTCAACCTGGAGGACGTTATCCATTCCTCTGCTAGGCGGTTAAGCCCTCTTCTCTGCACACACCCTGCCTTTGCAGCAGGCCCTGAGGCTGACGCCTGGGGTCAGGGTCCTGCTTATCCAAGACAGGAGGGCTGCAGGCTCTTTCTGGGCAGAACTCTTTCCTTCCAAGCAGAAGAGTTGGCTCTCAGAAGATAAAACGCTTCTAGATTCGCTGTCTGCTCCTCGTGGCTCTGAATTCCTCCACTTTCAAGCTTCAGGAAGCATTTGAGTTCAGAAATCCGGAGACAGCGTCTCTCCTGCGTGGGACTAGGAAAAAGAAAGAAATCCCAGGGGTCACGCTTCCAGGAAGCAGGAGACCCTCGCCTTTTTGCACCTGCTGCTATTTGCAACTCCTATTCCCCCTGCTTGCAGCTGGAAATGCAAAAAAAACAAAAAAAACAAAAAAAACAAAAAACAAAAAAAAAACAAGAAACAAAAAACAAACCCCAAAAAACCTGTTCTGCAGGAGGACTGGGGGCAAAAGGGTGTGTTCATCACCACACGACCTGTAAAAGTTCTGAGTCTATAGCCAGGATTCTGGGGCCCCGTATCTGGCTGGAGATTTTTTCCTTTGCTTTCGCTGTGTTGCAGCTGCTGCTGCCGCCGCCGCCGCGGTCTGCAGCTTCGCAGGAGCCTCTTTGGCTCGGGTCCTGCTCAGCTCGGGAGTTAGCAGAACCTCGGTAGGCTGCGCGCAAGGTTTTTATAACCCTCTGCAGAGACGTCACCGGGAAGGGGCAGTACCTGGGCTGCCGGTCCCGGTGCTCAGGGCAGCAGCTGAACCAGCTGTTGGCAACTGTCTCACTCCACTAACGCAGCCACCACGCCTTTTGCTGATACCTGCTGTGGGAGTCTTTAAGCCGGGGCGGGGGAGGGGGGAAGGGGGCCACGCACTCCGCGAGGGGGCGCTAGGTAGCCTCGGAGTAATTGCGCCAAACGAAGTCTGCAGCTGGAACCGCAGAAAAGGATTTGAGAAAGAGCTGTAGCGATGGACACACAACTTCCAGCGAGAGCAGCGCGGAGCGCTGCGACAGCTCTGCAGAGGCGCCTGCCTGTGGCTGTGGGAGTCCGGCAAGAGTGGGGGCGACGTGCCAGAGCTGCTCTCCGGGCCTCTCTCCAGCCCGAGTGCACCACGGGCTCGCTCTGTCGGCTACCGAGAAGGAAGGGGCAACGATGCCCAGTTGCAGGTGTCCGAAAAACAACTTTTCTGAGAACGTATTTAGGAAATATCCCCAAATACCTAGTTCCTTTTCCTGGGTAGACCGCTTCCCCAGAGGAAGCAGTGATAGACTCTAAGCTTTGGGGACACCTTCCCAGGCTCTCTGGTGGTTTGGCCCCTCGGTCCATGAAAAGCTCCAGCTGAGCTCTACAGATGAGCCCCAGCGCAGGCAACAGGGACTGGGCTGGGCTCCCTGCGAAGCTCAGTGAGCCCAGGAGCCACCTACAAGCAGTGTGTCTTCCAGACGCGCCTCTTCTGGCTCTCTGCCAGCACTCACTGCGGCCTCGCGTTCATCGCCCAGAGACCTAGCAGCCTCTACCTCCGAGCCTCCCGGGCCTGCCGGCCACAGCCCGACCGGGTGGCGTCGGGGTCTCCTTCCCCTACCCCGTCTCAGGTTTGCAAAGGGACTGGAGGACAGGTCTGTCTCCCGTCTCTCTCCACC
This sequence comes from Felis catus, assembly GCF_018350175.1. Classification (NCBI taxonomy): domain Eukaryota; kingdom Metazoa; phylum Chordata; class Mammalia; order Carnivora; family Felidae; genus Felis; species Felis catus. The sequence continues at coordinate 91,284,940 of NC_058370.1, forward strand.
TCCACCCTGCCCCCGGCGGGCTTCAAGGCTTCATCTGTCAGTCCAAGGCCATTTCAAAAGGCCGAGCTGGAGTCAGGCGCTGGGAAGAGGTGGGAAAGGCTCTCCAATGCGTGCGCATCATCTTGAAGAAGCCGAGATGGCATGAGGTTCGGAGCGCGGTCCAGCCAGAGTGCCTACGAGACACGGTTCCGCGGGTAATCGAATCTTTCGAGGCTTTCTGAGGGCCATCTACCCCTTTGCCTCCCCTCGCTCCTTGCCCCCCTTTTCCTGCGGGGCACTCAGAACTGTGAGACGCGCGTGGGGATGGGTAGCATCGCTCCGCGTTGAGGCTCGGGATGGCGCAAGCCTGCACTCTCCAGGGAGCAGCGTTTACGCACTAGTCCTGCCTGGTTGTGCGCCTCTCCTTCGAGCAAGCATGTATTTGGCAGGAAGCGCTTTTAAGGCTTAGAAATTTATTGTACCGATTTATGCCGGGCTAAAAACGAATCCATTCACGGTGCGAGGGTGAGGGGCCGAAGTGGAGGTTTCTGCTAGTTCACTTTGGTTTTGCTGAAGGCGAGAACTTCAGCATTTATATGAACCGCACCTTGCACTGCCTGTTCCTCCAGGCACCCCTAAATCCAAAGAGAAAACTAATTTAGCCAATAGATTGTGAGTGGAAATGATGTATGTCACTTCTAGGCTGAAGCATAGAAGAGAGAGAGAGAGAGAGAGAGAGAGAGAGAGAGAGAGAGAGAGAGAGAGAGAGTCAGAGGGAGAAAGAAATGTCTCTTCGTATTCTCTCCCGCCAAGTCACAAATGATGCAGCCACAAGAAGACAAGTCTTGATTACCTTGAATTCCTAAGTGACTGTATAACCCAGGCCACTGCCCAGTCATTTTGGACATGTAGCATGAGTAGGAAATAAGTTTTGTTGTATTAGGGCACTAGGGTTTGGGATTAGTTTGTTACTCACCATGATCTAGCTTATCCTGAATAATATAGGAATAAAATATTCTGATATCTGATAAGGCAGGTTCATCTGGATGCTCATTTCATGCTTTTTAAAATCCATTTGGAACATCATATTTAAATTTGAATATTTTAAATTCAATTTAAAAATTAAACAAAACACACTGCATCAGTATTCTAATTGGAATTGTCTGGAATTTATCCAATTTTGACAAAACTGAAATTTTTTATATTAATTTTTTAAATCCAAGAACATGGTATGCTTTTCCATTTATTCAAGTCTTATTTATGCCTTTCAAAAAGATTTTATAATTTTGAAAATAGATTTTATATTAAAATTTGAAAATAAATTTTAAAATAGATCCAATCTTTTGGTTAAATTTCTTTCCATATATTCTGTAGATTTTGTTTCTTTTTTAAATGAACTACTTTTTCCTTTTTTATCCCAGATCGAAGAAAACCTATTGACTTATGTGTGTATGTATTTGTGTGTATGTATGTATCCTAGTCATTTTACTAAATTTCCTATTTATTTTAGTGCTTTTTATTTGAATTCTTTACATTTTCAATTACATCATTAGCATATTCTTGTCTCACTGAATTTCCTTTACCTTCTAGAACAATGTTAAATTAAAATTGATGATAGCAGATATTTCTGTATAGTTTCTGAATTTAAATTTAGATGACTGTGAATTTTAACCATTTAGGATAGTATTTGTTGTAAAATTTGCTAAATAGTCTTTTATGTTTAGTTTCCTTCTACTTTATTTTACCTGGAAGTTTAAATAAGAATGTCTTGTAATTTCTTTTATTTTAAATGTCTTTTTCAGGATGTCTTGCTATGATTGTATAATTTTTTTTCACTAATTTGTTGACATAATGGATTAAATGAATAGATTTCCCAACACTGACTAAACATGGACTCACCCTAGCATTCCTGGCACAAACTCTGCTTAGTCTGAGGCTATATTATTTCTTTGATATATTGCTGAATTCAACCTGCTAATGACTTAACATTTTTACACCTGTTTTTCTAGTTGAGACTGATGTAGATATTCTTTTCCTTTTTTTTTTTTTCAGATATTAGTGTTATGCATCAAAAAATGAATTGGGAAGCATCTCATCTCTAACTACAGCAAGAAATAGTAGTCCTGGTCCCTGAACTACCCAGGAACCAGTCAGAAGTGTAAGTCCTTGGGCCAGCACAGAACTACTAAATTAGAATCTGCATTTTTGTAAGACAGGTTATTTGTATGCACATTAAAGTTTGAGGAACTTAAAATAGGTCCAGTGCTTTCCGGATTTCTTAATGATAAGAATCTCTTAGTTACTTGTTAGTAAACATTATCATGTTCCCCTGAAAATTCTCATTTGGTAGTTCTGGGTTGGGACTCAGCAATTTGTATTTTTACCAAGTACCCTGGGTCAGTCTTCTCTTCAAGCAAGTTTTATAAATATGTTGGCCTTTTACTTTAAACAGCATGAAACTAGATGAGTCCTTTCTTCATCTCAAGGAAATTTTCAGCTAGCATGTTTTTGAAATTATTACTTCTTCTCCATCAGTCCTTTTTTCTCCTTTTGAGAGTCTCATTGCTGTCATGCTAGATCTCCTAGATCCATCCTCTGAATGTTTTAAAATTTATTCCTGCCCCCATTCTCAGATTTGAGTACCCAGGCCCTTCTGTTTCGGTTCTTTCTCCAGGTTCCAATGCTGATCTCCCAGTAAAGCCTAGCCTGTCCAGTTGAACTGTTCTCTTAGCTCAACCCCCACAAAGCCCCAGGGCTCCCTTATGTCCAGCTGTCCTTAAGCTTGAAACCACGTGGCTGATTGGAGAGGACATTGGAGTTGGCTGGGAAAGGGAGGGCAGCTGCGTTCAGGTCCCCATCAACTCTGGTCTTCTGAAGACCAGAGTTGTGGATGCAACTGATGTGGATGCAACTGATGTGGATGCATCCCCTTCATCCTCCACAGTGTGCATAAGTTGCTACAATTAGTCACTGGCTCCCATCCTCAGCCGTCCTTTTACAAGACAAACTGGTGTGCATTATATCTCTTGGAAATTAGATTGTTAGTTCCCTGAGAGCAAGAACCACGTTATTCAACTACTCATTTGCTAGAAGTGCCTTCCACACAGTGCATGATCAATACACACGTATTAGGTTGGATTGAATTGCTTTGATAATGGTTGAATTTAGAAGGGTGGTGTGAGGCAGGGAGGCAGCAACAGATTAGGATTCACCAAACTGTAAATCTTCCCAACACAAAACAACAATAAGCATTAATAATAATAACAGGAAGCAGAGGGAGAAAGTAGAGGGTAGCTGGCTCTTAAACAATGTTTACCATGGGCCAGGAACGACTGTTCCATGTGCTTTACATATAGTCACTCTATTTGCCAATACCTTTAGCTTTAGCTTTCTTGAATCACTCTGTTTTATTTGTGCATCTATATATACTGTAGCATATAGCATAGATTTTGAGTTTCTTCTCATAAGCCAGTGTAAAAATCATTTTCTTTTAAGTGAGTTAAACCTGTTCATATTTAATGATATGACTGATGTTTGATCTTAATTCTGTTATATTATTTTATGTTATATTCCTGAGTGCATTTTTTTACATTATAGGCAAATATATATATTTATGGTCTGTTTGCTTTAAAAATATTAGTGTGTTGTATAGAAAGATTTTTGTGTGCGTTTTCCAGTAGCTACCTTTATACTAGTACCTTTTATAATGTTCTTAGCCTCTTTGGGCTCATATAGGCTTCTATTATATGGTTTATCAGCTTTATTTATTTATTTGAAATTTACATGAAATTTATTGTCAAATTGGTTTCCATACAACACCCAGTGCTCATCCCAACAGGTGCCCTCCTCAATGCCCATCACACCCTCCCCCTCCCCCTCCCCCCTCCCCCTCCCCCTCCCCCCTCCCCCTCCCCCTTCCCCCTCCCCCTCCCCCTTCCCCCTCCCCCTCCCCCCTTCCCCCTCCCCCTCCCCCTTCCCCCTCTCCCCTCCCCTCCCCCCCTCCCACCCCCTATCAACCCTCAGTTTATTTTCAGTTTTTTTTTTTCCAACATTTATTTATTTTTGGGACAGAGAGAGACAGAGCATGAACGGGGGAGGGGCAGAGAGAGAGGGAGACAGAATCCGAAACAGGCTCCAAGCTCTGAGCCATCAGCCCAGAGCCCGACGTGGGGCTCGAACTCACGGACCGCGAGATCGTGACCTGGCTGAAGTCGGACGCTTAACCGACTGCGCCACCCAGGCGCCCCTATTCTCAGTTTTTAAGAGTCTCTTATGGTTTGGCTCTCTCCCTCTCTAATTTTTTTTTCCCTTCCCCTCCCCATGGTCTTCTGTTAAGTTTCTCAGGATCCACATAAGAGTGAAAACAGAAAGAATGAAATATGGCCTTTTGTAGCAATGTGGTTTATCAGCTTTAAATGACATTGTAAGTCTTCTACCTGTTACCCAGGTAGTCATCTATGAGCCTTTCTTATTCAATTGAGCCATACTAACCTGTTGTCTTTGTAGGTAAAATATGGCTGATTATCAGCAATGTCATATGGCTTAATCTGTTAATACGTCTCCCTTTTTATTTTTTGCCTTCTCCCACTTTGGAAAGTTGTGTTATTTCTACTTTGACAACATATTTAACATGTACTCATAATTCTTTGACATGTATCTTCACTTTTTGTTTTGGTCTTAGGTCTATAATGAAATATATTCAGTGGTCACTATCAGTCCTTTTGCTGAAATTTCTGCATTAATCTTTAGGTTGAAAGAAGCTCATTCTGTAGTGAGTTCTTCAGAAAGAGTTCATAGGTAGAGTTTTGCATTGTTAAGGCTGTTTTCTGTTGCGTTCACACTGGAAGTTTAGCTTCAGGGTATATGTATATTTTTTACTTTAAAATAAATGTAAAAATGACACATACTCCTTGGCACCTTTACTGACTTCTATGATTTTACAGACACAAAATTTTCACAGGGCTTTGTATACCTCTCATTTCTTAAAGAAAATCACTATTTTTGGGGCGCCTGGGTGGCGCAGTCGGTTAAGCGTCCGACTTCAGCCAGGTCACGATCTCACAGTCCGTGAGTTCGAGCCCCGCGTCGGGCTCTGGGCTGATGGCTCGGAGCCTGGAGCCTGTTTCCGATTCTGTGTCTCCCTTTCTCTCTGCCCCTCCCCCGTTCATGCTCTGTCTCTCTCTGTCCCCAAAAATAAATAAACGTTGGAAAAAAAATTAAGAAAATCACTATTTTCTATTACTGGAGAATATTTTCAGATCTGTTAAGTTGTTCTAACTGTTTAAGTATTTCTGTTCTATTACTGGAGAATATTTTAGGAGAAAAGTTAAAGACCATCTAATACTTGAAATGAAAATGTGTACCATTATTTATCTTTTAAATACAATTTCATTGAAGTATGTATCTATTCAGAAAAGGACACACATCATAAGTGCAGAACTCAATAAATCACAGAAAGTAAACATATCTGTGATACACAACCTAAGGGAAAAATGTTCTATTACCAGCATGACAGAGACCCCCTTATACCCTCTCCAAAGGTAACCACTACCATAGCTTCTAAAACTGTGGAGTCAATTTGCATGTTTTTGAATTTTAAATTAATGGAATTATGCCTAGCTTCTTTCATCCACATTACAATTGTGAGATTCATTAGTGTTGTTTGTAACAGGAGTTCGTTTTTATTGCCATATGACATTCCATTGTTTGAAAATACTAGTTTATTCATTTACTGTTGATGGACACTTGATTAGTTTTTGTTTCTGGCAATAAGAACAACGTCACTATTTTTTAAGCACATGTTCATGCATTTTTGTTGGCAATATGCCTGGGAATACAATTACTGGGTCACAGGTTTGCATATGCTCAGCTTTAGTAGATACTAACAAACACATAGTTGCTTGTGACAGCTACACTCCCACAGCAACACACATGAGTTTTCCAGCTGCTGCACATCCTTGCAGATAAATGGTATTGTCAGTCTTCTTAATCTCCGCCATTCTGACAAGTGGGTTATGCATCATGGGTACCCCACTGTGGTTTTAGTTTGTGTTTTATTCATGAATGAAAGAATGTGGTGGAGCACCTTTTCGTACAATTTTTGGAAAGTGTCCATTCTGGTTGTTCATTTTTTTAAAAAATTAGTTTCTCTCTCTTACTGATTTGTAAGAACTCTTATGTGAAATAGGTCCTTTGTCAGTTATATGTATTGCAAATCTTTTTGTATTCTGTAGTTTGCCTTTATGATGGCCAGAAATTCCTAAAATTAATGTGTCCCAATTTATCACCTTTCCCCCTCTTTTTAGTCAATGCTTTTCGTGCTTTAAGAAATCTTTGCTTACCCCAAGATCATGAAGATGTTCTTATGTTATCTTCCATTAACTTGATTGCTTCAACTTTTACATCTAGATCTATAAGCTACTTGGAATTGATTAATATGAATGGTATGAAATAGAGGGTTAAGATTCATTTTCATCTTCATTGATATTGAATTGTCCTAGAACAGTTTACCTAAAAGAATGTTCCTTCTCACTGTTTTCAATGGTGCCTCTGCCATAAATCAAGTAATTCTGTATGTGAAAGTCTATTTTTGGATTCTCTATTTTGTTCAATTGGCCTTTTGAATATCCTTGCCCCAGCACCACTATAGATCTATAATAAGCTGTCTTGTAATCCAGCAGTATAAGTTCTCAATTTTTTTTTTCTTCAAAGTTGTCCTGGCCATTCTTATAGCCGATTTGCATTTGCACACAAATTTTGGAATTTATCAGTTTTTACCAAAAAAAACCAACTCTGCTGCAATTTAAATTGGGATTGTTTTGGATATCTAGATTAATTTGGAAAGGATTTACATCTTTACGATATTGAACATTCCAACCCAAGAATGTAGTGTATCTTTAACTAATTAGATCTTCTTAATGTTTCTCAATTAAGTTTCATAATTTCTAGTAGGGAGGTCTTCCACATCTTTCATTGGCTATATTGCTAGATGTTTGATCACTCTGATGCTGTTATAAGTGGAAATTTTTCAAATTTTACTTTCTAAATGCTGCTGTATATAGATACACAATTGATCTTTGTGTTTTTATTTTATATTTATAACTCTGATAAATTCATTCATTAATTCTTAGGTTTAATTCTGGAATCCTCTGGAATTTCTATGAATACAGTCACTGAAAGGAATAAATACAGTTTTAATTCTGTCAGGTTTTGTTTCATATATTTTGACATGGCTATATTATTAGGTGCAGACAAATTTAAGATAAATATGTATATATTTCTGTTAACTTCACCCCTTTGTCATTATGAAATACACCTCTTCATCTCCATTAATATTTCCTTCCTTTGAATCTACATTGTCTGATATTGGTATTGCTGTGCCTTTATTTTGGTTAGTATTTGCAGAATATATTTTATATTTTAGTTGCAGAATCTTCATTTATTTCTTTCATGGTTTCCAGTTCTCCACTGAAAAATTTCATCTTGTTATATAATATCTTAAACACATTAGTATAATATCTTTAATGTCCATGTTTGATAATTATAAGATTTTGATATCCTGGGGGTTTGTTTATGCTGTCTATTTTTCTCTTGATTTTTGGTCAATTTTTGTATTTTTTGCATGCTTAATTATTTTCATTGTATAACATAAAAGGTGTCTGCAAAATTATAGAGCTAATTTTAGGCATTGGATAATGTTATATTCCCCCAGACAGGAGTTATTTCTGCTCCTGGCGTGTGGTTAGAATGACTTTAATCCAATCAGGGCTTGAGCTGATTGAAAGTGACAGTTTGGTCTTTGTGAGGTCTGGTCTATTCTCCGTTCATCATCACTCCTTGAGTAATGTTTTCTGGGAGTCCACGCTGAATCCTTGGACATTTACAAGGGTCCTTCCTTCTTTGTGGGCACTGAAGTCCATTTGTGTGGGTATTCCTTTATTTTTTTTAATTTTTTAGTATAATTGACATGCAATGTTATATTAGTTTCAGGTGTACAACACAGTGATTCGACAATTTTATACATTATGCTGTGTTTACCACAAGTATAGCTACCATCTGTACCCATATATCTCTATATCAATATCATTGATTATATTCTTTATGTGACTTAAACATTTCATAATTGAAGCCTGTATCTCCCACTCACCTTCACCCATTTTGCCCAACCCCCCATTTTTTGTCTTGTCAACACCATGAAACTACTAACACCTCTGCTCAGTTCATCAGCCTCTTAACCACTGCTTAAGAAAAGGCAAAAGCTTTGAGGGAGAGGGGTCAAGGTGATTGGTGGGAGAGGGAGGCAGCTACTGGGCAGTGGGCAGTGCCTATTTAACAAGTATGGCAGTGTTTCAACTTTTTAAAGTTAATTGACTTTATATTTTAGAGACATTTTCGGTCTTTTATTTAAAAAAATGATCAGCATGTACAGAAAGTACCTATATACTCTGTCCTGCCACCATTGTTATTAGCCTTAATAGTGCACAGCAGCTAAGTAGCTGCTCTGATTTTTTGCCAGTGCCCCTGTCTCATGGGAGAGGAGCCCAGAGAAGCTCAAAGTTTTAGGGTCCTTATCTGTTTCCACCCTGATGACTTTTGGCTTCTATCTGCTTGTCTGAGGTGACAAGCTGGCACTAGTAAGCACATAGGTAAGGGGTATTTTGTCAGTGAATATCTATGAAGAGAATTGATCCTCCACTTTAGAGCCAAAATTCTATCCTATAGACATGGTGTCAAATCATGCTGACAGACGCGTGCCTGCGGAACCATGGGCATTTTATTCCTTTCATCTTCCTAATACAGTGTTACTGGCAGCAGTTTAAAAAAAAATTAAAAAGGAAGGCTTGTGAGGATCAGCTAATGCCTCCACTGGAGCCTGAGCTAAGCAAAGCATAAAAAGCCCTCATATTCCTCTTCCTACTAGCCTCCGAAAAGGGGAAAACATTTCCGACTTAATTTCCTAAGTATTGATCCTGCTTGGACCTGATGCCTGTCTCAGATTTAAAAAGAACTTTGTAATATTGAAATATTGCCTCACAAATATCCCTTGAGTTAAACTTCCACAGAGGCCTTTAGTTTAGAACTTTACAGGGGCCTTAACTATCAATAGTAGTTAAGACATGGACAGAAGGTAATAGCAGAAATCTTTTCTGGGACAGTTCCCACTCTTACCTGGACTACTATTATACTTAATATATTTCATAAAGCCTAGATAAAACTGGCATTGGTCAAGGATAATTTCAAAGAAATTTCAACCAGGTGATTTAGGACTTTTGCCTGTCTAATGTCTTTCTGTGTGCCATCAAGTAGTTTTTTCATCTACCACCTTCTTCATTAAGCATTAAAATTGAGAGGGGCTCTGGAATTCTTCAGACACCTTCTTAAATGGATAAAAGCTTTCCAGGAAAATGCAGGCTATTTTTTTCCTTGTCTTCAAGACCCATGTGCATCTGGTGTATCTACTCTGAAATAGTAACACAGTGAACTGCTTGCTTCTTATCAAATAACCCAGTACATCTTGTACCACAGGGTGCTCTGTAATCATCAATATTAATCATATAATTAAAATCATGGTATTCTACATACATCCAACTGTTTCTTCTTTCTCACAACCACAATGGGAAGGCCCATGGTCTGTGGGTTTTGGTAATGATCCAGTTAAACATCAGTTCTTAATATGATTCCTCGGATCATTAATTGTCAATAGATCTTCCCTTGAATGCTTGAGTCATTTAGTTTTATGGTGTGCAGGTTGACTTGAACACACCCCATACCACATTCTTGTGGAGAAAATTGTCTTGCTACCGCTCTAAGCACTTTGTTTCCATCTCTCCTTCACATCTCAGAAACTGAAAGCTCATCAAAGTTAAATCTGTCTGAAGTCTGTTCATGGAATTTTCTAAAACAGTACTTGGGATGAAAGTGATTTGGGAGTTATTTTATTTCCTGCTTGTCTCCATGTTCTAGTGTGAAGACTACTGTGATTAATGGAGAACATAATGAAATATCCCATCTCCCACTGCCTTTAAAGGTATTAGTGTTTGCTCCAACTAAGGCTTTTTCTCTCCTACCAATTCCATGGACTATGAAAATATATAACAGCTGGCTCTATAATCTGTTCAATGAATTTCAACCTCATCTGTGATTAATAATCATCTTTGGTTTGCTCCACAAATATCTGAGTGCCAGACTCCATGATACATATGGTAAATAAAGTAAGTATGATCCCTGTCCTCAACAGAGGGGCAAATAAATAGCAAAGACAATATAGCATGATAAGCACCATGTTCGAAAAAGCATGGAGCATATAAAAAGGGGACCTGCCCCAGGGCTGGGGAGTCAGAGCAGCGTCACAAGGGGAGTGACATCTGAGCTAGCTAGGTCATGCTATACTAACAAACAGTCTCTATGTCCCAAATAAAATAAAATTTTATTTCTTGCTTTTGGAAGAAGTATTTCCTAGGTCAAAACTAGTCACACGGTTGTACCAAGCTGCAAGGTAGTTACCATGTGCCCAGAAAGAAGAAATGTAAAATAGAATTTTTGACTGCATAACATTGTCTCTGCCACAATTGATCCTTCTGGTCATCATATATTTATTTCATTTTTCCTTCCACACACAGAATACACTGCCCAAGGAAGTTAATTCATTATCCCGTCCAGTTAGAGCACCAAGCTGCAAGGTAGTTACCATGTACCTAAAAAGAAGAAATGTAAAATAGAATTTTTGAATGCATAGTATTGTCTCTGGCACAGTTGATCCTTCTGGTCACCATATATTCATTTCATTCTTCCTCTCACACACAGAATACACTCCCGAAGGGAGTTAATTCAGTATCCCATCCAGTTAGAGCATCAAACTGGATAGAGGATCTCTGGATAAATCAGGTATGAATGTGGATTCCATTGGTCTGGAGACATATGAACTAAAAATAGACAAATATCTGTGTTTTCACCCTATACCCTATATGCAATTATAAAATTGGATAGGAGAAACCATAATCATAACATTCTCATTTGGAAAGGAGAAAATAAGAAACACGCAGTCATCACTACTCAATGGCAAGTCTAAAAAATCCTGCTTTGCGGACCTTATGGAGTTCCTCCAACCTAGGATGGTGGTTCCAACCAGGAGCAATTTTGCAACAGAGAACGTTTGGCAATGTTTGGAGACATTTTTGGTTGTCACAACTGGGGAAGAGACACTACTGGCATTTAGTGGGCAGAGGTCATGGATGCTGTTAATATCCTAAAATGCATAACCCACAACAAAAACCTACCAGGCCCAAAGGTCAATATTGCCAAGTCTGAGAAACTCTGACCTGGGGGTAAGGAGGATTCCTTGATGAGGCCCTGGTCCTACTCCCGAGTTCCCTATGGCCTGTGGCTCCTAGTTACTGCCTTCCTGGAGCTTCCTCCCTTTTCCATCTTCCTTTATGGCCACATCTAAATTGTGCACCGAGGACTACATCCTCCTTGAGTACTGCACAGTTGTTACTCTTGTGAGATGGCATTCAAGTGTCTTTTTAAGTCTTGAACAACCACAATTTCTTTCTTTTTTCTCAACTGTTGATTTTTTTAAGTTTCTTTATTTATTTTGAGTTGGGGAGGGGCAGAGAGAGAGGGAGAGAGAGAATCCTAAGCAGGCTCCACACTGTCAGTGCAGAGACTGACATGGGGCTTAATCCCACACACCGTGGAACTATGACCTGAGCTGGAGCCAAGAGTCAGATGCTTAACAGACTGAGCCATTCAGGCACCCCTTGATTACTGATTTCTTAAGCAGTTAAGCCTTTTCCAAAACATATCTATTTGATTCTGATCAGTTCTTTATATCTGTACCTATACCTGCAGTACTTGATAAGACATATCTGCTCTTTTTCTTTGCTTTATTATCCCCTAAACTCTCTTAATGGAGACTCTTGAATTTCTATGGAAAGGCTTCACAGTTAATCTGATCTCTGACAAGACTGAATTGTAATGGGCCTTTGCCACTCCAAGACTTTCTTAACACCATCTATTCCTGTTTGGGTATAAAAGAAATTGGCTTTTCTAGTTCTTGCAGGCCATGAATTTTTGTGCTATTTATTCCCTTTCATTTCTGCTTAATCCCTTTCTGATTTCACCTCCTCTTGTAATTCCTTGCCAAACATAGCCAAATAATATTCAACACATATTACTAAGTTTCTTCCTTTCAATGTTTTCCATGAGAGAGGTGCTTGGGTGGCTCAGTTGGTTAAGCGTCCGACTTTGGCTCAGTTCATGATCTGTGAATTCAAGCCTCGTGTCGGGCTCTGTGCTGACAGTTCTGAGCCTCGATTCTGTGCTCTCCCTCTCTCTCTCTCTCCCTCTCTCCCTGCTTGTGCTCTGTCTCTCTCACTGTCTCAAAAATAAATAAACATTAAAAAATTGAAAAAATTAAGTCAATCGTTTCCTCATATGAGAACCAAAACTCCATTAATCACACAAAAAAATTGACTAAGTATTTTTCCTCTTTATAACATAATTAACATTTCCTAGCCTTGAGTGTCAATTTTCTTACCTCTGCCACCCATCTGCTAAGCCAATGTGACATATATTAGGTTTTTCTGTGTAGTACCCAATTACTAATACCATTTTCTCTATTAGCCAGAGGATACTAGACCATGCTATGGCAACAGACATTCTCGAAACCTAGTGAGTTAACAAAATGCCTCCTGTTTTTTTGCTCACAAAGCCTGCAGTGAGCTTGGATGACTCTCCTCATGACCACTCAGAGATCCTACTTCTTCAGTCTTACATCTCTGCCTTCTCAATATGAGGCTCTCAGTTTTCCCGGATAGGAGAAGCCAAGAGACATGAGAACCAGGCAGAAGCTTTCAGCTGCCTCACAATGCATATGACACATATCACTTCTGATCATATTTCATTGGTTAAAGCTGGTAATATGGCTCCACCTAACATTAATCACTAGGGCTGAGAAGTGTACTTCTGTGTGTGTCCCAGAAGAGGGAATATGAAATTGGACTTGATGAGTACAGAGTATTGTCTCTGCTTAGCTGAGAACTTGAAGGATTAGGAGTCAAGTCAGATGAACAGATGTGAGGAGTATTCTGGGCAGAGGGGATTACTTGTGTGAAAGCCTGGAGGCTAGAAAGAAAGTGAATCATTTCGGAAGTGACAGAAGAGTTCTGTGGTTGAATCTTTGTGAGGGCAATGTGGGATGAAGAAGGTGGACGGGAGTAAAGGAAAACCAGCTAGGGGCTGCTATCATGCAAAGCCTTGTAAACCATAGTAAGGAGGAAGGACTTTATCTTATGTCAAAGTGTTATAAGCAGGGGAGTGATAATTTCATAGATACTTATTAGAAAATCATTCTGGCTCACGGAGTCCAGAAAAGATTGGAGTGTGTAAGACGTGAGACAGGGATCCAGTTAAGACATTGTTGCCACAGTCCAGGCAAGAGATTGCCTGAAGTTGAGTAGTTTCAGAGAGGATAGAGTGATGCAGATATGTATGAAAGAGTCATAGGAAGTAGAGTCAACAGGAATTGATGGCTAATTAGCTCTAAACAGGCAGAGGAGTCAGGGATAAAACCCAAGTTTCTGATTGGGCAACTGTGTAAACTGTAGCATCATCACTGATGATAAACATAGGCAGAAGCCCTCAGACAGTTACCCCAGCCTGTGATATTTTATAGTAGAAACCTGGCCTGATGTTGACTGCTGAAAAGACTTGAAAATTACATTAGCCACCTGAACATCAGGAGGAGGCAAGGCCTTCTTTCAACCTAGCTTTTGTGGTTTTGTGTGTGTGTGTGTGTGTGTGTGTGTGTGAGAGAGAGAGAGAGAGAGAGAGAGAGAGAGAGAGAGAGAGAATCTGGAGGGGAAAAAAAACACAGACTGCTTTTCAATATCAACCCTTTCCTAACAAGAAACTGAAGGCTCACTAATGACCCTGTGTTAGTATAGCCACTTTGGAAAAATAGTATTACCTAAAAAAGTTAGAATATATACTATAATGGTTAATTTTATGTGTCAATTTGGTTGGGCTACGGTGCCCAGATATGAGGTCACACATTATTCCAGATGTTTCTGTGAGGGAGCGTGTTTTTAGATGAGATTTACATTTAAATCAGTGGACTCTGAGTAAAGCAGATTGACCTCCATAATGTGGGTAGGGGTCATCTAATCAGTTGAAGGCCTGAGTAGAATAAAAAACAGATATCCTCCAAGCAAGAGGGAATTCTACAGCTGATGGCTTTTGGACTTGAATTGCAACATCAGCCATTTCCTAGGTCTCTAGCCTGCTGGTACATCCTGCAGATTTTGAACTTGCCAGTCTCCATGATCATGTGAGCCAGTGCTTTAAAATCTTTCAACAGATAGCTAGCTAGCTAGATAATAGATAGTGTACCTATATATATTAATTTATATAAGTGTATAAACATCCTATTGGTTCTATTTCTGTGGAAAGCTCTGAGTAATACATATACTAACCATGTAACCTAGTAATTCTACCCCTTGGGATATACCAGAGAAAGACAAGCAGATGAGTACCATTCTTGTACACATACAAGAATGTTAATAGTAACATTGTTCACATTTGCTAGCATTGTTCATATTTGTCCTATACTATAACTATATAAATGTACAACAGTAGAATATACAGACAAATTGTGCTGTGGGCGTACAATGGAATGATACACAGTGAATGAATGGAATGAATAGAATGAATGAAGGCACACACAAAAACATGAATGAATCTTATGAACATAGCACTGAATGGAAAGAAAGCAAGATACAAAAAACTATACATGATAAACTCCATCCATATACATTTCAAAAACAAACAAAAGTAAATTATAATTTTAAGGATGCATACTTAAGTGGTAACACTATAAAGAAACTAAACTAAAGAAAGAAACTATAGTGGTAACACTATAAAGAAACTAAAAACCAAAAAATGCTAGAGAATAGTTATTTTTAGGGGATATAAAAAGAAACATATAGGAGACTTCTGAGTGCTGGCAATGTATTTCTTGTCCTGGGTGGTGGTTATGTGAATCTTCACTCATAATTATTCAATATACCATTCATTTATGTTTAAAGCATTTTATATATATTTTCCCTACAATGTAAAAAAGTTTTTAAGAGAAATCTACTTATGATACTTTTCTGAAATGCTCCCCATTTTTTTTCAATCAGAGGGTGTTTTGTTCTGACCACTGGATCAGATAAAATGTGCCCATCTTCCTCTCTGCTCCAGTAGAATGGTGTTAGTTTGTGTGTGGTGGGGGAGAGGGGGTGGCTAATCCTAATACGGATGGGGCCTGGTCACTCTTATTCCCTAAAAAGATTAACAATCCTGACATGACCTCAAATTGCTGGGCCATATTCACTTTAACTTCTACCACTAAAGCCTGTAGCAGAAGTTCTGTGTCTTTAGGCTTTTCCTTCTGTTCATTTGCTTTTTCTAATTACAAGTGACAGTGAGGATCTAAAGAGGCCTTGAGACATTAATACAATCTGAGTGTCCACAATACCAAGTCACTGTTTAATCTCTGTTGTCACAGGTTCCAAATAGGCCTGCTTTGGCCAGTCTCCAATTACTGGCCTTTGTTCACTGTTTTTTTTTTTTTTTTTTTTTTTGTGATTAGCACTTTTGACATAGTTCCAACTGGTAGGTGGTTTTGCCTGCATTTTGATGCAGTGTTAAATGTCCATGAATTTTTTTTTAGATAGTCACAACAAAGGCTCTAGTAATTTTGAGGTTATATATGACCTCTAGTGCAGAAAACACTGACTTTCTACAATTTTTCTTTTCTTCCCTGTGTCAGGAACCTGCCAGTAGGGCACCATTTCAGTAGCATATTGTAGGTACAATTTTAAAATCTCTTTCTGCATGAATTAGGCATCACAGAGTCCCCAAACATGCATATTTTGTGTACCATTTGCTTCTTCCCTGAATTTTTACTGCTTTCCCTCTTGCCTGTCACAGAGGCTTATCCCAAGGGATTCTGCCCAGAGAAATGAAGCAGGACAGGGGATTTGGATCAATCCAAACTTAATTGCTATCATGAGTCTCTGTTTCTCCACTTAAAAAAAAAAAAAAGTAACAAATTTGGTTTCAGTTGACGCTGGCTTATCCATAGCTTCTAGGACCTCTCTTCATTTGACACTTCTCCTACCGAAAGCAATTCATGCAAATTTGTGATTTTCCCATTCTGTGTTGGCTATATATAGCCATGAAGTAAATTCATAAACAATGTTTGTCCACAGGAAATTAACCAGCTTCAACAACTATTCTCTTTCTTGGGTAGGACTGGCCTAACCTTGTGAATTAGCACGTATTTTGAGGCATGACTCTGTCAGTGGTTGAGCAGTCATGATGCAGATGCCCTCCTGACTCTATTTTCTGGAAAATGATTACTTTATTAAGCTGATGGACATTATTTCAGAATTCATCTATAACCTTGGACTTAAATCCTCCAAAATATAACCTTCGTTTACAGAAGCCATACTTAAATGTGGGGTTGTGTTAACTACAAAAAATCTGATTACAATGGTTCTTGGCCCCATGCATTATTAAAAGAACCATTTTGGCCCCTGCAAAGTCTTCTCCAGTTATTTCTAGAAATTTCCAGGAAGTCTTTTTTTTTTTTTTTTTTAACATTTATTTATTTTTGAGAGAGAGAGAGAGAGAGAGAGAGAGAGAGAGAGAGAGAGACAGAGCATGAGCAGGGGAGGGGCAGAGAGAGAGAGAGAGGGAGACGCAGAATCCAAAGCAGGCTCCAGGCTCTCAGCTGTGAGCACAGAGGCCCACAGGGGGCTCCAACTCACGAACCGGGAGATCACGACCTGAGCCGAAGACAGGCGCTAAACCGACTGAGCCACCCAGGTGCTTATTAACAAATCCTGTCAGATTCCAGTTCAAGATGGCGACTTCGGAAGGCTCTGAGCTCACCTCCTCCACAGAGCACACGGAATTTACACGTATAAATAGGATAGTTCCTCCTGAAGAGATCTGAAGGCTGATGGAACAGCTACTGAATAGCCAAAGACAGGAAGAAGGACAAGGCGGAGACAAGGTAAGAAAGGGAAAACCCACCCCGACCCTGCGAGCCACAGTGGGGAGGGATAGTATTGAGGAACCCGGAACAGATTCTCTGGCCTGGGACACAGAAAAGAAGCCACGGTCTACAAGAGAAACAACACTAGAACTCTGCCGAGCGGTGGAGGAGAAAGCTGACCTGGTCAGAGGGGCGGGAGAACGGTGCGGTTTATGTTCCCAATTCTACCTTAAAAGCCTGGGCCAGAGCAGGGTCACCATAACGGGCAGTTCCAGTCCTGACCAGGAGCTCTCGTGACGGGGAGCTCACGACCTCAGTGAGCGGAGGGTCGGCAGGCCCACGCCAGAAAAAAAGCACAGAAAAAAAGCCACAGAAAAAAAGCCACAGACTAAAAGCGGCCAAGGAACTGTGGGAGCGCTCCCTAGCCGCTCCCCACCTCAAAAGTCCAGACTGGAGTGGGGTCTGGCCGCCATAAGGGGCGGTTTCCAACACCATTAGTAGTGTGTCCTGACACCGTAACTGGTGGGACAGATGGTCACAGAAGGCTTGCCACCTCAGCAGGCTCAGGGTCTGCGGGCACACAGAAGAAAAAAAAAAAAAAAAGCTTAAAAGAGCCAAGTTAACTGTGGGAACGCTCTCCCCTCCCCCCACTTTGAGCCCAGACTGGAGCAGGGTCTGGATGCCTTAAGAGGCCTGTTCAGTGCCATCATTAGTGGGCCGTGATGCCATAACTGGTGGGTCCCGTGGTCACAGGGAGCTTGTGACCTCAGCAAGCCCAGGGTCCTGAAGCCCTTGCGAGCCCCATTCGTGCTGGGGCACAGAGAAAAAAAAGCACAGTTTAAAAGGGCCAAGGCACTGCAGGACCTTGCTCCCCTCCTCCACCTTAAAATTCTAGACCAGAGCAGGGTGCAGTGCATGGTGAACTTAGGACCTCAGTGTGCTCAAGGGCCACAAGCCCATACCGGGCCCATCGCCCTGTGGTGCTGGGGCACAGAAAGCAAGCCACAGTTTTGTGGGCTTTTGGGTTTTTGTTTTTACTTTTAAAATTTTGTCTTCTTTTGTCTTTTTATTTCCTTTTCCTTCCCCCCCTTTAAATTTTTACATTTTCTATTATTATTATTATTATTATTATTATTATTTCTTTATTCTTTCTATACAACACCACCGTTTACAATAGTAATTAGCATATTCAGCCACAGCTACACCCAGCCAGCAAAAGTCACCAAGCACACACAGTCTGCATGGGGGACACCATATATAAAACCATGCCTTCAACTATAGAAGAAGTAAACATTTCGCCTAATCCACAGAAACAAGCACAGAAAGTCAAGCAAAATGGGGAGACAGAGGAAGATGCTCCCAAAGAAAGAACAAGAAAAAAAAAAGCCTCAAAAAGAACTAAATGAAACAGAGTTAAGCAATATACCTGATAAGTAATTTAAAGTAATGATTGTAAAGATACTCACTGGGCTAGAGAAGAGTGGAAGAACTCAGTGAGGCTTTTAATAAAGAGATAGAAAAATATTAAAAAGAACCCATCAGAGTTGAAAATTCAATAACTGAAATTAAAAACAAAACAAAACAAAAAACACTAGAGGGAACCACCACTAGATTAGAGGATGCAGAAGGCTGTATCAGCCATCTGGAAGACAGGGTAATGGGAAGCACCCAAGCTGAACAGCAAAGAGAGAAAATAATTTTTAAAAAAGAGGGTAGATTAAGCGATCTCTTGGACAACATCAAGCAAACAAACATTTGCACTATAGGGGTCTCAGAAAAAGAAGAGAGAGAATGTAGTAGAAAAATTATTTGAAGAAATAATAACTGCAAACTTCCCTAATCTAGCAAGGGAAGTAGATATACATATCCAAGAAGCACAGAGTTCCAAACAAAATGAACCCAAGGAAGTCGACACTATGGCACATAAGAATTAAAATGTCAGAGGTTGAAGATAGAGATTTTCAAAAGCAGCAAGAGAGAAACAAAAAATTACCTTCAATGAAAACCTTTAAGGCTATCCACTGATTTTTCAGCAGAAACTTGGCAAGCCAGAAGGGAGTAGCATGATATATTCAAAGTGCTGAAAGGTAAAAAAAAAACCTACAGCCAAGAGTATTCTACCTGGCAAGATTTAAAGGAGAGAATTTCCCAGACAAACAAAGGGTAAAAGAGTTTATTCACCACTAAACCAGCCTTACAAGAAATGTTAAAGGGACTTATTTAAGTGGAAATGAAATGGGCATAATTAGACATAAGAAAAATATGAGAGGTGCCTGGGTGGCTCAGTTGGTTAAGCATCCGACTTCAGCTCAGGTCATGATCTCGTGGGTTAGTGAGTACAAGTGCAGCATCAGGCTCTGTACTGACAGCTCAGAGCCTGGAGACTGCTTCAGAATCCATGACTCCCTCTCTTCTGCCCCTCCCCTGCTCATGTCCTATCTCTCTCTGTCTCTCAAAAAATAAATAAATGTTTAAAAAAATAAATTAAAAAAAAGAAAAAAATGAATGAAAAGATGTAAATTATAACAACATATACACAAATATAGAGAAGGGAATACAAAGAGAAAAAAAGGGGAAAAAGATCTTTTTCTGTTTTTTTAAAGAATGTTTGTGAAATTAAATGACCATCAAATTAATATGAACTGCTATTTACTTAGGATGTTATATATGAACTTTATGGTAACCACAAACCCAAAACCTATGATAGATACACAAAAAATAAAGAGAAAGGAAGCCTAACAAAACACTATAGATACTCATTAATCACAAAGAAAGAGAGGAAGAGAAGAAGAAAGTAACAAAGAAGAACTACAAAACCAGAAAACAAATTTTAAAAATGCTAATAAGTACATACCTATCAATAATTACTTTAAATGTAATTGGCATAAATGTTCCAATCAAAAGACATAGAGTGGAGGAATGATAAAAAAAACAAGACCCATGTTTATGCTGCCTGAAGAGACTCACCTCAGACCTAAAGATGCATACAGACTGAAAGTTAAAAAAAAAATTCACTGTGCAAATGAAAGCCAAAACAACAAACAAACAAACAAACAAAACCCAAACCCAAAACAAAGATGGAGGAGCAATACTATCTCAGACAAAATTGACCTGAAAACAAAGATAAGAGACAAAGATTGAATAATGATAAAGGGATCATTCCAACAGGAGGCTATAACAATTGTAAATATCTTTGCACCTAAAAGTGGAGTATATAGGTACAGAAAATATTAATAAACATAGAGAGAAATTGGCAGTAACACAATAATAGTAGGGGACTTTAACACCCCACTTACATCAATGGATAGATCATCTAAACAAAATCAATGAGAAAACAATGTTTTTGAATGACATATTGGATCAGACGGACATAATGAATATATACAGAAAATTCCATACAAAAATAACAGAATAAACGTTATTTTCAAGTGCACATGGGACATTCTCCATATATATCACATATTAGGCTGTTAAACAAGCCTCAATAAATTTAAGAAGATTGAAATCATACCATGTATCTTTTCCAACCACAACAGTATGAAGCTAGAAATAAATCACAAGAAAAAAACTGGAAAAAACACAAACATGTGGAGACTAAACAACATGATACTAAACAACCAATGGATCAAAGAAGCAATAAAAAAAAATGCATGGAGACAAATGAAATGAAAACACAATGGTCCAGAATCTCAGAGACACAGTGAAGCAGTCCTAAAAGGGAAATGTATAGCAAACAGGCTTACCTCAGGAAATAATAAAAAACTCAAGCAATCTAAAATGACACCTAAAGGAACTAGAAAAAAAGAACAAAGCCCATAATGAATAGAAGAAAGGAAATAATAAAGATCAGAGCAGAAATAAATGATGTAGAGACAAAAATAATAAAAATAAATAAAAAAAAAACAAAAATTAATGAAACCAAGAGCTAGTTCTTTGAAAAGATAAACAAAATTGACAAACCTTTAACTAGACTCATCAAGAGTCTGGACCCAAATAAATAAAAGGAACCAAATAAATAAAAGCAGAAATGAGAGAGAAGTAACAATTGACACCACAGAAATACAAAGAATTGTAAGAGAATACTATGAAAGATTACATGCCAACAAACTGGGCAACCAAGAAGAAATGGATAAATTTCTAGAAACATGCAGTCTTCCAAAACTGAACCAGGAAGGCATAGAAAATCTCAATAGACTGATTACAACTAACAAAATAGAATTGGCTATTTAAAAACTACCAAAAAAAAAAAAAAAATCCAGGACCAGATGGATTCACAAGTGAATTCTGCAACATATTTAAAGAAGAATTTATACCTATTCTTCTCAAACTATTTCAAAACCTGGAAGGAAAGCTTGCAAATACATTCTATGAGGCCAGCATTACCCTGATACCAAAGCCAGACAATGACACCACAAAAAAAAAAAAAAAAAAAAGTAAGAAGAAAAGAAAAAGAAAAAAGAAACATACAGGCCAATAGATGCAAAAATTTTTAATAAAATATTAACAAACTGAATCCAACAACACTTTAAAAAGATCATTCACTGCAATCACGTGGGATTTATTCCCAGATTGCAAAGATGGTTCAATATTCACAAATCAATGTCATACACCACATCAACCAAATGAAGGATAAAAATCATATGATCTTCTCAATGGATGCAGAAAAGCATTTGACCAAATTCAACATCCATTCATGATAAAAACACTCAACAAAATGGAAGTAGAAGGAACATACCTCAACATAATCAAGGCCATATGTGAAAAACTCACAGCCAACATCATCCTCAATCATGAAAAACTGAGAGCTTTTCTCCTAAGGTCAGGAACAAGACAAGGATGTGCACTTTCACCACTTTTATTCAACATAGTCCTGGAAGTCATAGTCACAGCAATCAAACAACAAAAAGAAATAAAACCATCCAAATTGGTAAACAAGAAGTAAAACTTTCGCTATTTTCAGATCACATTATATTATATAAAGAAAATGCTAAAGACTCCGCAAAAAACTACGAGAACTAATAAGTGAATTCAGTAAGGTCATAGGATACAAAATCAATAAACAGAATTCCATCCATTACATTTCTAATAATGAAGTAGCAGAAAGAGAAATTAAGAAAACAAACCCATTTAAAATTGCATCAAAAATATTAAAATACCAGGATACCTGGGTGGCCAAGTCAGTTGAAGCAACCAACTCTTCATATCAGCTCAGGTCGTGATCTCACGGTCATGAGATCAAGCCCCACATCTGGCTCTATGCTGAGTGTGGAGTCTGCTTGGGATTCTCTCTCTCTCCCTGTCTCTCACAAAATAAATAAACTTTTTTTTCAAAAATCTTAAATAATAAAAAAATATATCTAGGAATAAACTTAACTAAAGGGGTGAAAGACCTATATATGAAAACTAAAAAACACTGATGAAAGAAACTGGAGATGACATAAACAAATGGCAAAATATTCCATGCTCATGGATTGGAAGAAAAAATATCATTAAAAGGTCCATATCACCCAAGGCAATCTACAAATTCAATGCAATCCCTATCAAAATACCAATGGCATTTTTCACAAAGCTAGAACAAATAATCCAAAAATTATATGGAGCCATAAATACAGATGGCTAACAGGTATATGAAAAGATGCTTATAATCACTAATCATCAAGGACATGCAAACCAAAACCACAATGAGCTATCATCTCATGCCTGTCAGAATGGCTAAAATCAAGAAGGCCAGAAGCAATAAGGGTTAGTTAAGATGTGGAGAAAAAGGAACTCCCATGTGAACTGGTATAGCCAGTGTGGAAAATAGTATGGAGGTTCCTCAAAAAATTAAAAATAGAAATAGCATATCATCCAATCTTTCCACTATTGGGTATTTACCCAGAGAATACAGAAACACTAGCTCAAAAAGATATTTGCACCCCTATGTTTGTTGCAGCAGCATTATTTACAATAGCCAAGACATGGAAGCAACCTAAGTCCATCAACAGATGAATGGATAATAAAAGTGTGGTTTACACATGCACACACACAAACACACACACATTGGAATATTACATAGCTATAAAAAGGATCAGGTCATGCCATCTGAGACAACACAGATGGATCTATGGGATGTTATGCTAAGTGAAATAAATCAGACCGAGGAGGACAAATACCATATGATTCCACTCCTAATGGAATCTTAAAAAAATGATTAAACAAACAAAAAGCAGAAACAGAACCATAAATACAGAGAACAAACTGATGGTTACCAGAGGGGAGGGAGGTGGGGGATTGGGCAAAATGGGTGAAGGGGAGTGGGAAAAAGAATCCTGTCAGCTATCACACAGTGCTTGCTATTTCTTAACTCCTGCTCCAGCTCTCTTTCATGAGACCTGCCATTGTCCCCCTATCTTGGCTGCCCACTAGTGAGCAGCCACCCTCTAAGATCTCTAACCCCAACATGCTTCATTGAGAACTAGTCTAATCAGAAGTTGGGGTGCTGTTCATGCCCCCTTTGAATGACTTACTTTGCACCTCAGTGTCCTACAGTGTTTCAGTGAAATACTTCACCCCATTTTGTTTGCAGCTGATCTTCTCTCAGGACACACTCATGAGCCTTCACAGAAGTAATTTCCATTCTTCCTCAATTATGCCTTCTTTTCAATCATTTACATACCCCCAAGAGTTCTAAATTCAGCCCTGTTGACATCAGACCTACATTTTACTTTAAAATTTTTTTCTGCATTAAGATGTTTCTTCATAAGTGGAGGAAATTCAAAGACCATGACAATAATAGGAAGAAGAAATAGAAACATCTTTAGGATCCAAGTAATCCTCCCCAAAGAAACGTATTAATCTTATCATGCCATTTGAAAGTTTGAGTTCTGGCTTGAGAGTGATTCTTGGTGAAAAATTCAGAAAACTATTTGACAAGGCTTAATCATCCATATTCTCTTTAGACATAAAATTACTCTAGCATAGAGCTGTATTCTGGAGGATAAAGGGTAAGAAGCTCTGGTGGTAATTGGAGGACACAGAAAGTGACTCTCTGGGGAATAATAAAATTGATACAGGAATAGAAAAAACAAGATAGTGCTTCCAGTGATTATAAAATAAATTCTATTTGCCATTATTGAAGAGTGTGCTGTCAGAGGGAAAGTAGACTAGAGAGGCACAAGCTATGGGGTTTTTTTTGCAAAGTGAGAAGTGAGTAAAGAGACTGAAGTCTAGACATCCAGGGAGGTTTGGTTCAGGCTGGTGGTGGGGATGCCAGTGGAATGAGATGGTTATGGTTCTGCAGATCAGCAGTAGCAGGAGCAAGGGCTGAGTACACAAAGCACTTGCTCTCCCATGAGGGCTAACCTGTAGGCTTGCCTGTTACTTGTGGCAGAGTTAGGTGGAGTGGATAAAGTGAAACTAGTATAACCTTGGCTTTCCACAGATTTAGGAGATAGAAAACCTTCCAGCACTTAGGTGTTAGAAAAACACATGGCCTGCTTGGGCTGCAAACAGGTCTTTTAGTGAGTATGCATCACTTCCCATACTCATAGGAACATTAGGGTCCCTTCTCTTTTTATCTTCATTGTTAGACAACCCCGTTTCTCTTTATCCAAGTTTCTGCTTCATGATATCCCTACTTTTGGCCAAAATCTCATGGAATGTGCATTTGCCTCAGCAATGGCTGACACTGTGACATTCAGAGTGGTTTCCAAAGGCAGCAACCATCACGAATGCCTCTTGGTCACTATAGACATGCAGAGCTTTATCTCTGCTTGACAGGTTAGAGCCTGAAGTTATCTTAGAAATCAACTTCTTCCATGTGATAGTTTATAGTTTATTAGGCCAACAGTTATTTATTGATGATCCCCTATGCTAGATGCTGGAGCTACAGAGATGAACAAGACAGAGTGAATCCTACACTGATGGAATTTACAATGGACAGACAGGGGTAAGATTGGGTGTGATGAAATTCCATTGGGGCAGCCCCTACCCTTGCATTGAGGGATCAGGGAAGGTTTCCTAGAGCCAATGACAGATGAGCTGGAACCAAAGGATGAGAAGGAGCAGCCAGGCAAAGTGAAGGCAGGAAACAGGCCAGAGAAATTAAGAGTAGAGCCAGGACTATTTCTCAAACCCTCAAATTCCCAGTACCTTGTTTATTCATGGAACATAGAATGGTAAATCCTAAGCCATAGAGTTACAGAGAAGAAATCATACCCTCTTCCTTCAACAATCCCATTGTCTGATAGAGAAATAAGCACATAAACAAACACAACATGATGAGATAAACACTTTGATAGCTTCAAGCACCAAGAATTTATTATGTGTTCAAAGGTGACATTTTACTCTGACTGTGGTCAGGAAGGGGGATCAGGTGATTTTGGAGGTAAATTTGGATGAAAATTAGGTGGTCACCAGGTAAAGGGACCAAGGAAAGCAGTTCAGATACTTTCCTGGAAAGCCTCCTTTTCCTTTGGAAGGCTCAGAAGCACCCAATCCAGTGGCATATTTGATGAATTATGAGTCATTCAATATGACTGGAACTCGTGTATGGGAAAGGGAAGGAGATCAGGAAATGGGACTAGAGAGGCAGGCAGAAGCCACATTCCTGAGGGATTTGTAGTGGGTTATGTTAAAAAGTTAGAAATTATCCTTGAAACAATGGAAGCTAGTGAATGACTTAATTTGAGACTAGCCACCTTTTTTTTCCTTGAAAGAACACTTTATCAATAATATGGAGAATGTGTGGGGAAAGGTAAGATTAAGGTAGGGAGACTAGAGGAAAAGCCATCAAAGGAGTCCTTGTGTCTGTGGTTGTCTGAATTAAAGCAGTGTGAATGAAGGGAAGTAGAGGATTTTGAGAATACTTAGGAGTGAAATTAAGGTTCTGACTTGCCTGAGACCTTCCTGGTTTTAGCAGTGAGAGTTCAAAACGCTAGAACTCCTCAATCCTGGGAAAAGTAGGATAATTGGTCATCCTCGATGGAATTAACCCTGCAGTGAGAGGGATAGGTAGGAAGAGAAGTCAAAGGTGACTTTCAGGGTTTTAGATGGTCATCTCGGCCAACAATGGCACCATTTATTAAGATAGGGAAATATAGAGAAGAGTTGCAGAGTTGGGATCTGGGTAATATAAAAAAGTAATTTTGGACATGATGGGTTTAGGTGATTATGCTATATCCATTGGAGATTTTTAGATGGTGGGATATGGTTCTAGAGCTCAATCATCAGAGCTGGGTTGCAAATAGAGACTTGGGAGTCAGGTACAGATAAATAGTATTTGAAAGACTTCTGGTCAATATGGAAAACAAAGCAGACACAGGAAAACCTCTGTCCTCTGTCTGTTAACTATCATCTATCTATCTATGCCAGATAATTTGGAATTAGTTTACTTTAAACATATAGTCAATATTTAAAATATAAAAGTAAATTTTTAGGGATCAGAAATGAAGAGAAAATCCTAAACCATTGTGCTGAGCTACATTGTAAACAAAGACCCAAGAGAGGAATAGGGAATCTTGTGGACGCTAACTTTTTATGTAAGGTCTAAAGTCAAGGATCTAAACTGAAACAGGACCCTCTGTACGAAGTTGGACATCAGGAAGGGGTTGCCATATCTCTGAATGAGCATGAAGCAGGCCACCTGTTCTGAGTCATTCTTGGAAAAGAGTAATTTCAGAGAAATCAGAACCTCAATCTAACACTGCATAGATTTCCTTGTGATGGATGTCCTGTGGGAAACATTCCTGCTGAAAAAACAAAGCACATGAGGCAACAGCGTGAGGGTAGACAATCCCTAACATGAGAGTCAGAAAGCACAAAAAATGACAGAATTCACAGATAATAAAGCATTCTGGAAGAGACTTTAAAATAAATTTGTTTAAAAATTTACAGGAATAAGGGAAGGAATAAAATATCTAAGACTAGTGTGGGACATTATGAATAAAGAACAAGTAGACAAAATAAATATTTAGAATAAAAAACATTTATTGAAATAAAAAAATCTGAATAAATAGGTTAAACATAAGACTAGATAGCTAGAGAATTAGCAAACTGAAATATCTGAAGAAATGACTCAGAATGTAGCACAGAGGGATAAAGAGATGGAAAATATGAAAAAGAAATTAAAAGATATTTAGAACCTAATGAGTAGCTTTAATATACATCTAAACAGCATTCAAGGAGGGCCTAAAGAGGATAAGGGAGAGAGAATTTCTAAAGGAATATTGGTGAACAATTTTTCAATATTAAAAACTGGTGTGGGTCTTTAGAGAAAAATGATATGCCAAATCCTCAGCAAGATAAATCAAAGAAATCTATACTTAGACAACTTGTAATAAAATTTCAGCCATCATGTATATTGAGAAAACCTTAAAAGCTACCAAAGAGAAAGCACAGATTATTTACAAAGAAATGACATTCAGACTGACAGCAGATTTCTCATCAACAGCAGATGCCAGGGACAAAGAAAAACCATCTTCCCAGTGCTGAGGGAGGAAAGAAAACCCAAAACTCTATGTAAGATTAAATGATCACTCAAGAATAAGGGCTAAATAAGAATATTTTCATAAAGAAATTTATTGCCCACAGGCACATCCTCAAGCAATTGCTGAAGGATTCACTTCAGTAAGAAGTATACTGAAATCAGGAAAAAAATGGTGAGAAGAATAGTTGAACAAAGATATTTGTAAAATGCAATCTGATAATGATTGACTAAAAAATACTTTTAAAAAGTTTTATTCAAAAATAAGGTGAAATTATGTTTTCAACAAGAACATGGAATATGGGAGAAGTTTTCTTTGTGGAAATGTTCTAAGGTACTTATGCAGGGGGGTGATAGGTATAATTTTGGAGCAGAGTATGCACTTTACAATTTAAGGATGGCATGGAAGCAACCTCGGTATCCTGATAGACCAACACACACAATGGAATATTACTCAGCCATAAAAAAATGAGATCTTGCTATTTGTGACAACATGGATGGACCTAGAGGATATTATGCTATGTGAAATAAGTCAGACTAAGGAAGACAAATACCTTATGTTTTCACTCATATGTGGGAATATAAAAACCAAACCAAACAAACAAAAAAGCAGCATCAGACCTATAAGTACAGAGAAAAAACTGATGGTTGCCAGAAGGCAGGGAGGTGGAGGATGGGCAAAATTGGTGAAGGGGAGTGGAAGATACAGACTTCTGATTATGGAATGAATAAGTCATGGGGATAGAAATTACAACATAGGGTATATAGTCAATGATATTGTAATAGTGTTGTATGGTGATAGATGGTACCTATACTTGTGGGCATGGCATAATGTATAGAGAAGTTGAATCACTGTGTTGTAAATCTGAAACTAATGTAACATGTGTCAACTATACTCAAAAATTAAAAAAAAAATAACAGAGTTTAAGGATGGCAACAAAAATAATATAAACAAAATAATTTTCAAAACAGTAAAGAAAAAAAGGAAAAGGGAAAGAAAGGAATTAAATAAATTCAACAAATGACAGGGAGAGAGGAAAAAAATACATCATAAAAAACACCAAGTAAAATGGTAAAAATAAGGGACGCCTGGGTGGTTCAGTCGGTTAAACAACTTTGGCTCAGGTCATGATCTCACAGTTTGAGTTTAAGCCCTGCATCAGGCTCATTTCTGTCAGCACAGAGCCTACTTCAGATCCTCTGTAAATAAAAAAAAAATCATTAAAAAAAGAAATAGGATCTGGGGTGCCTGAGTGGCTCAGTTGTTTAAGCATCCGACTCTTGATTTCAGCTCAGGTCATGATCTATCTCACAGTTTGTGAGTTCAAGCCCTGCACCAAGTTCTGTGCTGATGGTGCAGAGCCTGCTTGGGATCTTCTCCCTCTGCCCCTCCCCTGCTTATGCACACACACTCTCTGTCTCTCAAAATAAACTTTTTTAAAAACTTGGGAATTTATTCCAACATGATTGATGTATTAGGGGGTATTTGGAGCATAATAGAAAATTTACATTTACTTTTGTATGATTCTGTCTGCAAGAAACACTGGATGGATACTGAAAAGGACACCCTACTGGACCAAGCTGTGTAGGAGTACACAGGATGCAAGTGTTCCAAACATCCATCAGCTCCTCGGTTCACCCCAGGTGCTATAAGCCACACCCATCCACATCTGCTTCCAGATGGCCCTCCTTCCACAGCGTCCTAAGAACTGCCACCCTCCTGACAGCTACTGCCACAAGCAAACTTCAGGTGTTTTCAAGGTAAAATGTCAAATCTTTTGCAGTATGTCTGTATTTCTTAACTGAATAAGACATATAAAACTGTGCTACTATGTTTTTCTGTCTTTTAAAAAATATGCTACTGATGATGTTTTTGAGTATTGTTCCTCTAAACCCACTTTTCTCATAAGCCCTGTGATTTTTTTTTTTAAATTGTTACTGTTTATTTATTTTTGAGAGAGTGAGCGTGAGTGGGGAGGGGCAGAGAGAGAGGGAGACGCAGAATCTGAAGCAGGCTCCAGGCTCTGAGCTGTTAGCACAGAGCCCAATGTATGGCTCAAACTTGAAATTGATGAGGTCATGACCTGAGCCAAAGTCAGACATTAACCGACTGAGCCACCCAGGAACCCCATAAGCCCTGTGATTTTTACTGCCATCACAGATTTTTACCATCACAATGTGGTAATTTTAACAATGTGTATGTCATATCACAGTAGAAGTCACTGTATATTTAAACATTAACTACCAGAGTATAATAACATAAAAGGTTTAATATTAAAGGAATGAGCTATACTAGCAAAAATAAACCAAAAGAAAGTTGAGGTAACAATCTTAATATCAGACAAGGAAGAATTTAAAATAAAATGTATTAATAGAGTAAAGATGTTTGGGTTACAGGAAAAGATTGGGGGGTCAGTCTTTATTGGGAAGAACATCTCCACTGAAACTGGGAAGGAAGAGGTTAGGATGAGCTGGAATAAATGTGTCCCCAGAGGAGTAGGGATGGATATCGGGGAAACTCCTGCCTGGTACCTGTATTCTGCCTTGGAAGCAGGAAGAAATCAATGTGGCAGTATGAACAATAGCTCCCAAAGGTGTCCCTGTCCAAATCCCTGGAACATGTGAATATATTACCTTGTATGGCCAAAAGGACTTTGCAGATGTGATTAAGTTAAATGTTTTCATATGGGGATATTATCCTGGGTTATCCAGGTGGGCCCAATATAATCACAAGTGTCTGTAATTAAGAGGAAGGCCGTGGGAGCAAAGTCAGAGTAGGAGATGTGACCACAGAAACAAAGGTGGTAGTGATGTGAGAAGAGGAGCGGGAGGGAGGCCTTCAGAAGCTTTGAAAAGCAAGGAAACAAATTCTTTCCTGCAGTCTCCAAAAGGAACACAGCCCTGCCGGTATCTTGATTTGAGACTTCTGACCTCCAGAACTGTAAGAGAATACATTTATACTGTTCATGTGAAGTCACCACCTCTGTGGTAATTTGTTACAGCAGTAGCAGAAAACGAACACCAGCTCCCGTATGTAAGAAGAAAGCCCTTATGACAAGGGCTTGAGGAAAGTGAAATCCTCACTGTAGAGACCAGGAGAGGAAGCTGGGGAGGGACACACACACAGGTTTCTAGGCAGCAACAAAGCCCAGCATATATTGGCAACCTTGAATGTATCATGAGACCAGTGGTTGTGCAGGAAAAGAAAAGGCAGAAAACTGGGTTCATTCGGAACTGGAGTTTTTCTAGGCAAGTGTGGCAGAGGAATTCATAGGCAAGAGAGAACTGCAACATGCAGCCTCAGCTGGCTACAGGATTTGTCTAGAAACCTCCTTTGATACTACAACTTGAGTAGTTGCGACAGAGAATGTACGTCCCTCAAAATCTAAAATATTTTCTATCAGACCCTTTGTGAAAAAAGTTTGCCAAACCCTGCTCTGCGGTGTGGCTGCTTTGGCAAAGTTGAATGTGAAAATCTTCACTGTTCATATCCTTTTTGTTTCCTTCTGTTTTCCTCTCTTGGTTCTTCTGTCCCATTAAGTGGGTTGTTACTTTCTCTGTTGCCTCACCTGAGCTCAGAGCTGGTTATTAGAACACCATACGCAGCAAGCATCCTGCTGCTGGCAGGAGGCCTGTTCTGTAGAAGCAGACCGACTGTCGACCTCTTCTGAGGAAGCTCCCCTGACCCCTGGGCTCTGTGTACTCTTCACATTTCTGAGGCAAGAAAACTCAGTCCATTCAGATCCCCCTTCACCTTTTCTGAGTCAAGTGACCCATATACTCATGTAAGGACAATGTCAAATCTCTCTCCCTACTCTAGATCTCTAGGCATCAAATTCTTTCCAAGATTCCCTGCTTCCTGATTCTCTCGTCTCTGGGCTGTGATGCTCTTCTCCTGATATGCGTCCTTCCCATGAGGAGAAAGACCCATAGCAGTTCTCTTCGCTGAGACTTCACAAAAAGTCTCAATCATTATACTTAAAGCCCACAGGCCTGAGAAGTCCTTTGGCTTGGGAGAAGCAAATAGCTCAGCACTGGAAATTGGGAAGGAAAGGAAATTATTGTCAAATCCTGCTGTTTGCAGAATCTTTATTTGTTCAATAAATACTTACTGAAAACCTACTTTGTTCCCAGCACCCAGCTAAGTAATGAAAACATTGTGCTGAGCAAAACAAGAATGATGCCTTCCTTCAAGGAAGCTAGTGGACAAGACAGACATTGAAAAAGTGATCCCATAAATAGATTCATAATTATGAATCTCGATAACTGCTTTGAAGGAAGAGTCTGGGATGATATAAGAAAGCACAACTGAGAGCTGAGTGAGTCACACACATGCCCACAAACTGATTAATGCTTAAATCACTCAGTTTTGCCACTGTAATCTCTCTCTGAGAATATTTTTGAATTTGCTTTCAGCACCGTTTTTCTCATGAAAGCATCCTCTGCCCTGGCCATGTTCACTGAGGATATGCTGTATTAATATTTACAAGTGGTAATAAGCCTCATAAGGTAAACCTTTTGGAAACATCTGGCTTTTCACTCTAAAGTGATCCCAGGTTGAAGCTATGTTATCCTGAATTACTAAGCAGAACACAAGTGACAAGACTGTTCATCACTGATAAAATATTTCCTCCAGCGAACAAGCATGAGGATTCTTAGATATGTTTACAAGATGTTGTGGTTGGGGTGAGGGAAGGATAAGGGATAAAGGTGGGGGCACAGCTGGCTTCTGAACTAATTTCCCGGAAATATAAAGCTCAGTAGTAAATGACTGTGACAAAGCATCATTTCTTCATCAAACTGAAATGAATGAAAGTGAAGGTGATATTCTTTGAACCAGTCATTGTTACAGCCTTTGCTTTTTATTGCTGGGAGGAATTGTGCCATAATAATATAATAAAATAATATAATTTATATATACTCACTTTGCATATATAAATAAATTATGATTATATGTATATATATAATCTCATATACATATATGTAATTATAATCATACATATATATATATATATATATATATATATATATATCCACAGTGACTATACATGGAGGAGAATGGTGAAAAGGAAATATAATGTCTAAGATCAATCCAGGATTTCTGATTTTTAAAATAGTTTTAATTTATATTAATTGATTATAAGTAAGAAAAATTATTTCCAATATATGTTTTGACCATTTGGGGAATTAAATTGCTAGTTCATATCACTTATCTATATTCTGCCAGGGGTTTCAGGTTTTCCTTGTTCCCTTATGTTAACTCATTCTAGATGGATAGATATAGATATACATGTACATATAGATAGAGATATAGATATGGATATAGATATATAGAGATAACATCATTTTATTACAGTCAAAAATACATTACATTCAAAATGTTAGCCATCTTTTACAGTACAGTAGTATTAACTCTATGCACATTGTTGTGTAACAGATCTCTAGGACCTTTTCATCTTTCTAAGCTGAAACTCTATATCCATTAAACAACTCTCCTTTTTCTCCTCCCCCAAGTCCCTGACAATCACCATTCTACTTTCTATTTCTAGGAGTTTGACTATTTTATTTTTTTAGTTTTTTTAAAATTTTTTAATTTTTACTTTTAATTTTTTTTAATGTTTATTTTTGAGAGAGACAGAGACAGAGTGTGAGCAGGGGTGGGGCAGAGAGAAAGGGAGACAGAATCCGGAACAGGCTCCAGGCTCTGAGCTGTTAGCACAGAGCCCGACGTGGGGCTCGAACTCACAAACCCTGAGATCATGACTTGAGCTGAAGTAGGACGCTTAACCGACTGAGCCACCCAGGTGCCCCTTTTAATGTTTATTTTTGAGAGAGAGAGAGACAGAGAAAGACACAGAGTGCCAGTGGAAGAGGGGCAGAAAGAGAGAGGGAGACACAGAATCTGAAGCAGGCTCTAGGCTCTGAGCTGTCAGCACAGGGCCTGATGTGGGGCTGGAATTCACAAACCATGAGATCATGATCTGAGCTGAAGTCAGACACTTAACCAACTGAGCCACCCAGGCAGCCCTGAGTTTGACTATTTTAGATATCTCATATAAGTCACATCATTCAGGCTTTGTCTTTTTGTGATTGGCTTATTTCATTTAATATCCTCAAGATTCATCCATGTTATATATAGCATGTGAAAAGATTTCCTTCTTTGTTAAGGCTGAATAATATTCCATTGTATATATACCATGTTTTCTTTATCCATTGACCTGTTGATGACATTTAGGTTGCTTCCACCTCTTAGCTGTTGCAAATAATGTTGCAGTAAACATGGTTGTGCAAATATGTCATTATGATTCTGTTTTCGACTCTTTTTGATAAATACCTAGAAGTAGGATTGCTGGATAGTATGTTAATTCTATTTTAATTTTTTGACAAATGCCCATTATTGCTTTCTATAGCAGCTGCATAATTTTACATTCCCACCAGTAAATAGTGCACCAGGGTTTCAGTTTCTCCACATCCTCATCAACATTGTGGTTTTACAATTTTTTTTTATAATGGCTATCCTAATGGGTATGAGGTGATACCTCATTGTGGTTTTGATTTATATTTTTCTAATGAGTAGTGATATTGAGAATCATTTTAGATGGTTGTTGGTCATTTGTGTATGTTTGGGGAAATGCCTGTTTTTTATGTTTTTTGTTTGTTTTTTCCTGTCTTTTAAATTGAAAAATTTTAATTATAGGAGTTCTCTGTATATTCTGGATATTAACCTCTTATCAGGTATATGGTTTGCAAATATTTTATTCCATTCCATAAGTTGCCTTTTTACTATATTGTTTCCTTTGCTGCAGAGAAGTTTTTATGTTTGATGTGGTCTCATTTGTCTATTTTTGCTGTTATTTTTTGCTTGTGTTTTTGATATATCGAAGAAATCATTGTCAAAGCCAATGTAATAAAGCTTCCCCCTATGTTTCCTTTTAGGAGTATTGTGGTTTTAGGCCTTACATTTAGATCTTTGATCTACTTTGTGTTAATTTTTGTACTTGGTATAAAATAAGGGTCCAACTTTGTTATTTTGCACTTGAATATCCAATTTTCTTAACCTTATTTGTTGGAAAGACTCCCCTTTCCCTATTCTGTAGCCTTAGCACCTTTGCCAAAGATCAGTTGACTGTATATGTGAGGATTTATTTTCAGGTTCTCTACTCTGTTATGCTGGTCTATATGTCTGCCTTTATGCCAGTATTATATTTTTGTGATTACTGTAGCTTTGTAATATGTTTTAAAATCAGGAAGTGTGAGCCCTCCAGCTTTGTTTTGCTTTTTTTTTTTTTTTAAGAGACTTTCTTTTCCTTTGCCTGCATCTGCAGAAAGAGGCCTCACTCTTTTTTTTTTTTTTTCTTCAACGTTTATTTATTTTTGGGACAGAGAGAGACAGAGCATGAACAGGGGAGGGGCAGAGAGAGAGGGAGACACAGAATCGGAAACAGGCTCCAGGCTCCGAGCCATCAGCCCAGAGCCCGACGCGGGATCGTGACCTGGCTGAAGTCGGACGCTTAACCGGCTGCGCCACCCAGGCGCCCCTGTTTTGCTTTCTTAAGATTATTTTAAATGTTTAGCGTCCTCTGAGATTACATATGAATTTCAGGGGTTTTTTTTCTATTTCTACACAAAACATCAATGGAATTTTGGTAGGAATTACATTAAATCTATAGATCATGTTGGGTAATATGGCTACTTTAACAATATTAAATCATCCAGTCCATGAATGTAGGATGTTTCTATTTATTTGTGCCTTATTTAATTTCTTTCAGCAATGTTTTGTAGTTTCAGAGCACACATTTTTGCCTCCTTGATTAAACTTTCTCCTAAATATTTTATTTTTTTTTGAATGCTATTATAAATGGAATTTTTTCTTAATTTTTTTCAGATTCTTCAGTTAGTTTATAGAAATGCAACTGAGTTTTGCATATTGATTTTATATCCTACAACTTTGCTGAACTTTTTTATAGTCTAACAGGTTTTTTTGTGGAATATTTGGGATATTCTACATGCATACAAGATCATGTCACCCGTGAACAGAGATAATATTACTTCTTCCTTTCCTATTTTGATGCCTTTTATTTCTTTTTCTTAGCTAATTGTTTTGGCTAGGTCTTCCAGTAATATGTTGAATGGAAGGGTAAGAATGGGTATCCTTGCGTTGTGATCTTAAAGAAAAATCTTTCAATTTTTCACCATTGAGTATGATGTTAGTTGTGGACTTTCCATATATGTATGACTATACATAATGTGGTAATTTCCTTGTATTCCTAGTTTGTTGAGTGTTTTTATCATGAGGAATGTTGAATTTTGCCAAATGCTTTTTCTACATTGAGATAATCATGTGGTTTCTTTTTTCCTTCTGTTAATGTGGTTTATTACATTGATTGATTTTTGTGTGTTGAACCATCCTTGCACTTCAGGAATAAATTGTACTTGGTCATGATGTACAATCTTTTTAATATGTTGTTGAATTTGATTGAAGTATTTTGTTGACGATATTTTTTATCAATATTCATCAGAGATATTGGTCTATAGTTTTTTGTTTGGGCAGTATCTGTCTGATTTTAGTATCAGGGCAATACTGGTCTCATCTACTGAGTTTGGAATTGTATTTCCTATTCAATTTTTTGAAAGGGTTTTATATGGTGGATTCACTGGTGAGTTCTACCAAACATTTAAGGAGGAATTAATACCCATCATCTGTGACTCCAAAGAAAGAGTATAGATTTTTCTATTTCTTCATGATTCATTCTTGGTAAGTTGTATGTTTCTAGAAATTTATCCATTTTTTTCCTAAACTATCTAATTTGTGGACACATAATTGTTCATAGTTGACTGTTATGATCCTTTTCATTTCTATGGCATCAGTTATAATGTCTCCTCCTTCATTTCTGATTTTTGTTATTTTGAGTATAGTTTTTCCTAGTCTAGCTAAGAAATTATTGGTTTTGTTTATCTTTTCAAAAAATCAACTTTTCATCTCACCGATTTTTTCCCCATTGTGGTTTCTATTCTCTATTTCATTTATTTCTGCCCTAATATATATTATTCCTTTCTTCTTCTAACTTTGGTTTAGTTTGTTCTTCTTTTTTCAGTTCACTGTGAAAGAAAATTTTATAGCATTAAGTAAAAGGTAATTTAGAGAGTTCAATAAATGGAAGCTACTTGATTATTTTTATAGTCTATGAAAAGAGATAATGATACAAGTTGAATCACAAATCAGTGAAGAAGAGATTCAATAAATGGCTCTAGAACAATGGATTAATTATTAGGGGAAAAATCAATTTATACCTTTACCTCATATTACAAAACAAAACACATCCCAAAAGAATTAAAAAGTTAAGTGCAAAAAATAACTTCCAATAGTAAAATTCCAATTAAAAGCAAGAAAAAATAAGAATGCAGCCAATGCTATTTTTATTTGATGTTGCTCTAGAAATGCTAGTCAATAAACTATAATGAACCTTAAGTGAAGTTGAATATTGGAAAAGGAAAGTCAAAATATGAAAAAAATATTGACAAAACAAATTAACTATAAATTATGAGAGCATAAAAAATAGAATAGTTAGTATTAATATGAGTTGAGTAAAATAGCCAGATGTAAGGTAAATATTTTTAAAAAATCTATTGCTTTCCTATAAATCAGTAGTAATATAAATATATAATGGGAATAGATGCCACTCTTAATTGCAATGGCAGTGAACATACACACAGAGAGATTAGTTAGAAATAACTTTAACAAAAAGTGTGGGAATTACTAAAAAGTCTTTATAATTTTACTGATTATTACAATGGAATTAGGAAAACTAAATAACAGTGTAATTTTATCCTGAAATTACTCTACAGTAATTGTAATCAAATTTGCAATGAGTTGTTTTGAAACTTGTCAAAATAATTCTATAGTTAACCTGGAAGAAAAAACATGAAAATACTAAATGAGAAATCTTCAGGAGAAAAAGACAGCAATGAATGGGAATGGGAATGTGTGGAAGGGTGGTTGGTAACACAGAAGAGTAAAACATGTTATTAAGCTACAATGATCAGTGTGAAACTGCTGCAATAATTGTTAGATTAATAACATAGACACAAAAATGGGCACAAAATGCATTATGATAAAGGAAAAATCACAAACTAATGATAAAAGAATAAATGAATTTTTCAAGAAGTGATGTAAGGAAGATTGATTAATTGGGGAAAGAAAGTTAGATTCTTAACTTATGGTTCTACATCCCCAAATGCAAAATTTTAACTACAAAAACTTCAACAATAAAATAATCAGAATAAAACAAAGGTGTACATTTGTTAGGTCTTATATGGAGAGTATCTTATTAAACAAGATTCAAAAATGTTACAAGCCTTGTATAAAAATACATAGGAAAAAAGATAGGGGGAGATATACCACATATTAGCAGTGTCTATCTAAATGGTAGATATTGGGTAATTTCAGTATTTTTCTTGATACATTTCTATAGTGTTCAAATTTTCTACAATGAGCATGATTTACTTTGATTATGTAATAAAGTTTTTTATGTAAAAATAATCACAATAAACATTATTTATAAATGTTAAGTGAAAATTCAAAATATAAATGTAAAATTAAGAAGTATAAAATATAGAGGGGAAATTATTTCCAACCTAGAATTCTATATCCAGCAATATCGTCAATAGAATATAAAGTAATTAAATTAATTTCAGAATTCAAAAGGTTGATAAAGTGTGTCTGGCTGATAGAGTTGGGTAAGTACTGGCTAATTCATCAACCCATTGCTTAGTCTCCTTGGCCCTCATTATGTCTCTACATTTATCCTAAGGGGAGGATATCAGTATCTGATGAGTTCATGCAGCTTCAAAGGCTTTTCTATTAATGGATTCATTAACCTCAAGTAAAACGCAGGATAGGGCCTGGTCTGCTTTTTAGGTTTGTAGTAGCCTGGAAAGATGATTGTTCCAAGGATCAGAGGGAGTGAGTTCTATACCAACTCTTCCAATACAAAGCTGTGTAATCTTGGGTAATTTGTTATTTTCTGTTCTTATCTTTTTCTCCTTGGCTAAATACAGTTAAAACTACCATAATAAAATTCTATAACTTGTAAATTAGCTTGCATATTACTTTCAAAACCATAAAGCCCTGTAAAAAAAATCACTATTGAAAATTTTCTATCTACTCAGATACCGTCTTGCCACATAAATCTTCCTACTGACTTCTGAAAGGAATTATGCAAATGTTTTCAGTAACAGTTATTTAAAAATTGCTGGATCTGAGGAGAGTTGTTATCTAGAGACAATGTTTTATTTATATATTTGGGATTAATTAAGATGGAAACTGATAGTGAAATCGGCCAAGTCCAATTTACACCTCTTTCTTTAGTATTATGGAATTATAGAAGTATGGTTTTCTTGGATCTCTGGTGCCTCTAGGATTGTTAGTTAATGGATGGGCTTAGTTTCAGGGATGCTCGAATTTAATGAGTAGCTGCATTATACAGGGACTTAGGCCTTCACCTGTGTATTTCTACAACCTAAGAGAGTGCAGGGATGGCTGCATTTGCTTGTGGGGGGCCAATCTTTTTTAAGTAAATAAATAATTGACAAGATCCAGAAAAGTCAGCTACAACTAGGAGTGCATGTGTGCTTACCAGCAGAGGATTAAAAACCAATTTCACACCTGATAAATAAGGTACAACTGATCTGATTACACTATAAAGATTTCAAACAGTCCTTCCCTTTCTAAGGCCACATTTCTTTGTCAAAGGTAGGGAACATCACAGTCTTGCTTTCTTAGCAGCAGTTCATGTGGAAGAACAAATATACACAGGGGCTAAAAGTTTTAGAGCCAGGCACACCTGGACTTAATGTTTTAGCTCTGCCAAACACAAGCTGTATAAACACAGGCAAGTTAACCACTCTGAGCCTCAATTCACTCATCTGTAAATTGGGAATGATATTGCTATTATCTTCCTCAAGGGCAGTTTGGAGGGGTAAAGGAGATAATGTGTATGTCTTGAGCACTAACTACATTGATCACATACATGATAGTAATAGCAATATAATACCCACCTACCTAAATATCTCATTTGTAGTATCTACACTTCCCATGATGCATAGTAAGTGTTCAGTAAGTATTTGTTGAATGAAAGAAATCTAGTAACTGCTTCCTCTCTTTGCCCCTTCAGATAAGGGACTGATAATAGCTCCTCTTGACTACTATCCCAAGTTACTGTCCTCTCTAACAGGTTTCCTTAAACTCTGCTCACTCTTGGTAAATAGTCTCCCTCTCTTTTTAAGACTCCTCAGTTTACCCCATTTGGGTTTGCTCCTGTTTTCTGCCAGGACTCTATCTGACACAGCAAGTCTATAATACAGAAAAAATATTATAGTTTCAAATTTTTCAGTAATTCTCTGATTTACAAGACTACCGTAGACTGAAGACCTTTGGACAAATTGTTCCTCAGCTCTAGGAAACCCACCTGAAAGGGCCTCTCACTGGTAGGCAAGGGTCAAATGAAGACCTTATGCTGAGAGGTGTCCTCACATTATTTAAAATAGACTAAAATCTTGGGGTGGGGGATAAGTAAATGTTTCACAATAGGAAATTAGTTAGATATATTGGGGTACATCCACTGGTGAATTACCAGAATGTCAAGGTTTCAGCACTAGTAAATTATGTTAATCCAGACAGAAAGTACAGACATGGTTTCCCTTTCACCCAGAGAGATGAATGTGGGAAAAATGTCAGGGAAGTCCAAGGTACTGAGCACATGGTTAAGGGTCCCTGTGTTGAAAATGGTGACTCTGAGTCCTGACACCCCAGAATAGGTAAGAGAAACAGCAGAGTCTACTGCTACAACAGGGAATCTCTGTATTTTTAGTCTTCATGCATGGGAAATGAATAATGACTTTCAAAATGAATGATTTGGGTAGCATGGAAATCTTTAGTATCTGTAAGCCCATTTTCATAAGGACCTGTAGGCATCAGAGATACAAACATGAAAATACATGATGACAAAATCCACGAGGGCAGGGATATTATTCACTGAAAAATCTGCAGCAATACTTTTTGAAAAATGCATTCTCCATGTATGTTTAGTATCTGTGTCTTCTACTAGAATGTCAGTCCCCTATGAGGGCAGAGATCTATGACTGTTTTTTTTTTTTCACTACTATATCTACTGTGCCTCAGTATTAGGTACACAGTAGAGGCTTAAAAAAATGTTTGTTGGAAGAACAACACTTTTTATACATTGTTTTTCAATTAAAACATTTTTCTAATAACTTTTTATAGAGCTTTATTGGTATGTAATTCACATACCATAAAATTCACTCACTGTAAATACACAATTCAATGGCTTATAATATACTTACAGACTTGAACAACCATCACTATGATCAATTTTAGAATGTTTTCATCAGCCCCAAAGGAAACCCCTTACCCGTTAGCAGTTACTTCCATTCTCCCTTTTCTCTAGTCCCTGGAAACCACAATTTGCCTTCTTTTTTCTATGTATTTGCTTATTGAGGGAATTTCATATAAATAGAATCGTATGAGACCTTTGTGACTGGCTTCTTAATTTAACCATGTTATAGCATGTATCAGGACTTCATTCTTTTTTTTGCTGAATAATATCCCATTATATGAATATACTACATTTTGTTTATCTATCCTTCATTTGATGGAATATTTGGGTTATTTCATATTTCTTTCAGTTTTATTAAAAATAATTGTTATGTAACATTGTATAAGTTTAAGGTATATAATGTGATGATTTAATACATGAATATAATGTGAAATACCACAGTAAATTAGTTAACCCATTCTTTACCTCACGTAATTACCATTTCGTTGTTCTTGTTCTTGTTTTTGTTCTTATTAGTATGTTGAGAACATTAGCAACTTTCAAGTATGTAATACAGTGTTTTTAGAGTCACCATAATTAAATGTCTGTACCTTTGACCAATATCTCCTCATCCCCCCCACCTTCTGATAATCACCATTCTACTGTTTCTATAAGTTCTATGTTTTTATATTCCACATATAACTGAGATCATGGTTTTATCTTTCTTTAACTTATTTCACCTAGCATAATGCCTTCAAATTTCATCCATATTGTTGCAAGTGGCAGGACTTCCTTCTTTTTTATGGCTGAATACTGTTACATTTTGTGTGTGTGTGTGTGTGTGTGTGTGTGTGTGTGTGTACAAAATGGAATATATATAATATATAGTAAGTGTTTACATATTTAACATCTTCTTTATCAACTCATCCATAAGTGTACACTTAGGTTGTTTCATGCTTTGGTTATTGTGAATGATACTGCCATGGACATGGGAGTGCAGATATTTCTTTAAGATAGTGATTTTATCTCCTTCAGTTATATAGCCAGAAGGGGAATTGCTGGATCATATGGTAGAATCCTTGTATGTGACAAGTTACTTTTCTTTTGCTGCTTTCAAGATTTTCTCTTATCTTTGGCTTTTTTAAAATAAAGTTTATTTATTTATTTTGAGAGAGAGAGAGAGAGTGAGAGTTCACATATGCATGAGCTGGGGAGGGACAGAGAGAGATGGAGAGAGAGAATCCTAAGCAGGCTCTATGCTGACAGATCTTATGAAACATGAGATCATGACCTGAGCCAAAGTCAAGAGTTGAACACTTAAATGACCTAGACAGGTGTCCCTGTCTTTGGCTTTTTAACTCTGATGTGTCTGAGTCTAGATCTCCCATATTTATGCTGTGGAGTCTGTTGAGTTTTTGGCATGTGTAGATTAATGTGGCTTCTTTTTTTTCAATTTGAGAAGTTTTCAGCCATTATTTCTTTGAATATTCTTTCTGCTAATTTTTCTCTCTTCTTTCCTCTATTATGAATATGTTTTAGTGCTTAATGATGTCTCATATTTCTCTGAGACTCTGCTCTTTTTTCTATCTCCATTATTTCTTTCTGTTCTAAATGCTTAATCTCTATTCTTCTATGTCCAACTTTGCTGATTCTTTTGTCTGCCAACTCAAATCTACTGTTGAGCCTTCTAGTGAATTTTTTCATTTTTGCTTCTGTAGTTTTCAGTTCTAAAATTTCCATTGTTTTGTTTTATAATTTATCTTTACTGACATTATCTATTTCATGAGACATTGTCATCTCCTTTCTCTTAATTCTTTAATCATGGTTTCCTTTAATGTTTTGAACATGTTTATAATACCTGCTTTGTCTGCTAAGTCCAACATCTGGGCTCTCTCAAAGGTTGTTTCTACTGCTCACTTTTTCCTGTATAGGTCACACTTCCTTGTTTCTTTTCATTTGTCATAGTTTTTGTTGAAAGGTGGACACTTAGATAATATACTGTAGCAATTTTGATACTGATTAACCCCCTATGTACGTGCACACGCACACACACACGCACGCACACACACACACACACACACACACACACACACTTCCACTGAACACAGGGGCTTGGTGGTGTTATGTGCTTCCTTGTTTATTTAGTGATTTACCTGGACAATTTCAGTCTATTTCCCTCTGTGGGCAGCCTCTGATATTGCACTTCAGGGGACGTAGTCTTGGTCATGCACATCCTAGGGTGACCATGGTTTTAGTATGGTTCTCTTTGACAGTTTATTTCCCAGATCCCTCTGTTAAGGTGCCTCTATTGGTATCACATCCAGCTCTAAGCCCCCACTAAATGCCAGCTGTTGCTCTATTGTTTTCAGCAGTGCTATAGATCAAACAGTGAAGCTATAAGTTGCTTCACAGTCTTATCTACTTCAATACAGGTGTCTTTGAAAGGGTAGTTTTGAAGACAATCTTTGAGGCTTATATCAATTCCAGCAGGGTTCTATCTAGATATCTCTTCTATTGGTTCTCTAGCTAAACTTATAGCTGCTCTAAAGTTGAATTGGTTGTTCTCATTGTTTTGACAACATCCTTGGGCTTGAACTTCCACATTCTGTTCCAAATAAATTCAGTTCCCTTGGTTGGGAACTGAAAAGCTTTCTGTTTTTA
Source organism: Felis catus (assembly GCF_018350175.1). NCBI lineage: Eukaryota > Metazoa > Chordata > Mammalia > Carnivora > Felidae > Felis > Felis catus. The sequence continues at coordinate 91,328,426 of NC_058370.1, forward strand.
TGGTCTGCATTTCCCCCTAGACAAAATTTCTACACCACTGTTCCAGGGCTGGATGTGGGGACAGTGGGCCACTTCTCTTGGAATGACACCCTTGCTTTATGAATGGGACATTGTGTGGGGACATTAACTCTGGTCTTCCTGACATCCCTCTTCTGGAATGAAACTTCGACCCTGTGAGCAAGCTGGAATAATTGGGCCCAGTATTCTCATCCTGATACACAACAGACTTCCCTATAAGTGGGGACTAAATGGAAGAAGAGAGCTCCAGATCTCTCAGCTGCTCTTGCCTAGAATAGAGCTTCTGCAACAGGAAGCCTGGAATTAACAGTAGGGATGGTTGGTGGCCTATTTCTCCTGGGATGATATCATAGTCATGGACTTGGAGCTAGAGAAGAGGCAACCTATGTTCCTGGCTTCACCCGCCCATAGTGGAAGCTCCCATCATGCCAAGCTGGGGGACAGAGGAGGAGCAGGTCATGGATCAAATGCCACAAGTTCTCACTCTTCTTACCAACATATCAAATTTTCTTGAATGGATGTTTCTCTATTTGCCATATGCCCTTGGGACAATTTCTAGAGACTTGAAAAAGAATTTTTTAATAGTTGTCACCAGTTAACAGTTATTTTCCTGAGGAGAGAGTTTGCAGAACAACTCACATTGCCGTTCCAGAAACCCTAATAACTATGTGTTAAGAAAGATGTTGATACTGTTTCAAATTTCACATATTCACAAAAGTTATAGGAGAGAGGAAATGCCAACAAAGACAATCATAGGAGAGGCTAATTACATGGAAGATATGCAGAGGATTACACACACACACACTTTAGATTGTATTTCTAAAATGTGTGGCCTCATTTTATTAGCCCTTCTCTGTTATTCAAGAAGCCTCAGGGTATCATAAGACCAGATTGTTATAATAATATCAACCAACATTTGTGTGGCACTTAACAGTGTTAGTCTTTTCATTTACATAATCTTATGGCTGCTATATGATACTAAACTTTGCTCATGATGGAGTCTTTCAGGCTTTGTCATCTCTGCCTTATCTTTTTCTGCATCTGCTTTGCATATAGTACTAAGAAGAGTGAATTTAAACCCTGTTAGAGAAGAAATGGCTATGCCATCCTTTAGTAATTTATTTTTCCTTTCTAAAGCATATGGTTTATTGGTATTTGTTAGGAGCACACAATGTACACAGCATTATATGTGAATTTATGTATGATTTATTCATACTGCACTTTGTTTCATCAAGAATGTAAGGCAACTTTCAGGATCTTGTACAACAAAATAAAATACATAAAAAGAGACAAAGGGAAATATCAGTGTAAAAAAAAAGTAAGCTGGTGTGCCTGGGACTGTCCTGCTTGTAGCACTGAAAGCCCACATCCAGGGATATCCCTGAGTCCCAGGCAAACCAAGACAGTCGGCCATCTTAATAATACAAGCAAACCATTTTTTGGCTCTTTCAGTTTACTGAACCCTGTTCTAAGCACTTTATATCTACTATCTCATTTTATACTCCCAATGACCCTTTGAAAGAAGTTATTACTTTCATGCCTACTTTTTAAGAGGAAACTGAATCACAAAAATGCTAAATAATTTGTTCAAAGTCACACATCTATTAAATGGCAGGGCTGGGATTCAAAGCCAGGACCCTGAGCTCCAAAACTGAAGTTCTCTACCACAAGCCATAAAATGCATTGAGGTCCTCCATAAGTGCTCTAAATTTTGCTCTAAGTTTTAAGTAGTCAAAGTAAAGAGGAAAATGTGATCAGTTACAAAATTTACATTGTCCATAAAATAAACCACTTCTAGGAGCACAGTAATCTCTAGTGCTAAGACCATCTATTTGATCAATATTTACCAAGTTCTTATTAAATATTATTTTTTAAACGTTTATTCATTTTTGAAAGACAGAGAGAGACAGAGCACAAGCAGGGGTGGGACAGAGAGAGAGAGGGGGAATCTGAATCTGAAGCAGGCTCCAGGCTCTGAGCTGTCAGTACAGAGCCTGATGTGGGGCTCGAACCCACAAAACATGAGATCATGACCTGAGCCGAAGTCAGATGCTTAATTGGCTGAGCCACCCAGGCACCCCTACCAAGTTCTTATTATAAACAGGCATCATTCTAGGTTTCAGAGATATGACAGTGGATAAGACAAATGAAACCTCTACCCTTGTGGACCTGACATGCCACAGAGACATTTCAGAGATATGTCATAGAAAGAAGAAAGCAGGAGGAGGATGGGAGCTTCTGGGGAGTGAGGAGGCTACAATTTTAAATAGGATGGTAAGGGTATAACTCAATGAGAAGATGATATTTGAGGAAGGTCTTGAAGGGTGAAAGAGAGTCTTTGTTTTAGGTGGAAGAAACAGCAGGGACAAGGGCCTTCCCTCAGTGGTGTCAGAAAGGACCCTGGTGAGTCTGAGGCACTTTGAGTAGAATAAGTCAAGGGAAGAAGAGTAAGATACAAGATCAGAGAGGACATGAGATAATGCAGGTCTTTGTTAGGCATTGTACAGACTTTGGCATTTATGGTGAATGAAATGTGGGTTTGATAGAGGAGTGATATGACCTGGCTTCTATTTTAAAAGGATATCTCTAATTGTTATACTACAAACTGATGTAAGAAGGAAAGGGGAATCAGGGAAATTAAGAATAAGGCTATATCAATCACCCAGGTGAGAAATGAGAGGACTTGGACCAGCAAGGTAACAGGTGTGATGAGAACATATTTTGTCAATATAATTTTGGAGGTAAAGTCAATAGGATTTGTTGATGGGTTGGATGCAGGGTGTGAAAGCCCTGGGACAAGCCCCAACTCCAAGATTTGGGGGTAGCTGAAAGTATGGGATAGCCACTAACTAAAACGAGGAAGCCTACAGGGGTCAGGTGGTCAGGTTTATGGACAAAGATCAGAAGTTCAATTCTGGACAATTTGAGTTTCAGGTGTTTGCTAGAGTCCAACTAGAGATGCTTAATAATGGAAATGTAATTCTGTAAGTGGGAGAGAGATTTGAGCTGGGAATAAAAATTTAAGAATCACCAGCATATAAATTGTATTTAAAACCATGAAACTCAATGAGATCACCATGAAATGAAGTGAAATATAAAATGGAAGTGGTCCTGAACCCTTGGCCCATCCAATACTAAGAATCAGGGAGAAGATGAAGATCTAGTAAAAAAGGCAAAGAAGGCCAGTGATGTAGGAGGAAACCAAGCTGGACAAGATGCTCTGAAGGCCACAGGAAGAAAGAGTTTCAAGGAAGGGAGAATGGTCAACTATGTCAAATACAACTATTGGAAAGATTAGAATAGGGACTGAGAATTGACTGTTGGAATTAGCAACATGGAAGTCATTGGTCATCTCGATAAGAACAGTCTCAGGAGAGTGGAGAGGTCAACAGTTTTACGATTGAACAAGAAATTAATGATATAGACCAGGGTTCAGCAAACTGTGGTCTAAGTTTGGCTTGCAATCTGTCATTGTAAATAAAGTTTTATTGGAACACTGTCAAGCCTATTCATTTATGTGTCTCTGACAATTTTTGCATTACAATGGCAGAGTTAACAGAGCCCACTGGCCTGCAAAGCATAAAATACTTCTTGTCTGGAATTTTACAAAAAATGTTTGCTAACTTATGCCATAGACAATAATCTTGAGTTTTATTTCTTTTTTTTTTTCAACGTTTATTTCCCTAATACAGCCTAATTTCTGCCCCTTTTGAAATAAAACTCGGGGCGCCTGGGTGGCGCAGTCGGTTGAGGGTCCGACTTCAGCCAGGTCATGATCTCGTGGTCCATGAGTTCGAGCCCCGCGTCAGGCTCTGGGCTGATGGCTCAGAGCCTGGAGCCTGCTTCGGATTCTGTGTCTCCCTCTCTCTCTGCCCCTCCCCCGTTCATGCTCTGTCTCTCTCTGTCCCAAAAATAAAGTGGAGTCAAGAGAAGAATTTATCCTGAAGAGAAAGACTATAATGTACTGAACTACATCTTTAGCTACAACTCTAGGAGAAATACAGCACTGGGTTTTAAAGGGCTATTTCTTATAACCGATACCACAGAAGTACAATTGTAAGAGAATATTATGAAAAACTATATGCCAACAGGTTGGATAACCTAGAAGAAATGGATAAATTTCTAGAAACATATAACCTACCAAATTGAAGCAGGATGAAATAGAAAATTTGAATAGACTGATTACCAGCAAGGAGATTAAATCAGTAATTAAAAACCCCCAACAAACAAAAGTCCAGGACCAAATGGCTTCACAGGAAAATTCTACCAAACAGTTAAACAAGGGTTAATGTCTATTATTCTCAAGCTATTTCAAAAAATAGAAGAGGAAGGAAAACTTCTAAATTCATTCTATGAGGCCAGCATTACCCTGATACCGAAACCAGATAAAGACACAACAAAGAAAAGAGAACTACAAGTCAATATCTGTTTTTTAAGTTTATTTATTTATTTTTGAGAGAGAGAGAGAGAGAGAGAACACATGCAAGCAGGGAGAAAAGGAGAGAGAGAATCCCAAGCAGGCTTTGTGCTGTCAGTGCAGAGCCCAACACAGGGCTCTATCCCATGAACCATGAGATCATGATCTGAGCCAAAAATCAAGATCGGATGCTCAACCACCCAGGGAGCCACCCAGGCACCCTGCAAGTCGATATCCTTGATGAACATAGATGAAAAAATTCTCAACAAAATACTAGCAAACAGATTCCAACAATACATTAAAGAAAAATCATTTACCATGATCAAGTGAGATTTATTGCCAGTATGCAAGGGTGGTTCAATATTCACAAATCAATCAGCATGATATATCACATCAATAAGAGAAAGAATAAAAACTATATTATCATTTCAATCAATGCAGAAAAAGCATTTGATGAAGTACAACATCTGTTTCTTGTAAAAACCGTGAACAAAGTAGGTGTAGAGGGAACATATCTCAACTTAATAAAGGCCATATATGAAAACCCCACAGCAAACATCATACTCAATGGGGAAAAACTTAGCACTTTCTCTCTAAGATCAGGAGTAGGACAAGGATGTGCACTCTCACCACTTTTATTCAGCATAGTACTGGAAGTCCTAGCCACAGCAATTAGACAATAAAATAAATAAAAGCCATCCAAATTAATAAGAAGTAAAATTTTCACTATTTGCAGATGACATGATGCTATATATAGAAAACCCTAAAGACTCCACCAAAAAACTAAACCTGAATAATGAATTCAGCAATGTCACAGGATACAAAATCAACTTACAGATATCCATTGAATTTCTATACACTAATAAAGAAGAAAAAAAAGGGGGTACCTGGGTAGCTCAGTCAGTTAAGCATCTGACTTCAGTTCCAGACATGATCTTGTGGTTTGTGGGTTCAAGCCCCATGTTGGCCTCTATGCTCACAGCTCAGAGCCTAGAGACTGCTTTGGAGCCTGGAGACTGCTTTGGATTCTGTGTCTCCCTGTCTCTGCCACACTCACACTCTGTCTCTCAAAAATAAAATAAGACATTGAAAAAAAATTTTTAAATTAAAAAAAATAAGAAACAAAAAGAGAAATTAAGAAAAAACTTCCATTTTCAATTGCACCAAAAAATAAGATATCTAAGAATAAAACTAACCAAAGGAGTGAAAGACCTGTACTCTGAAAACTATAAAACTTTGATGAAAGAAATTGACAACATAAAGAAATGGAAAGACATTTCATGTTCATCTATTAGAAGAACAAATATTGTTAAAGTGTCTATATTACCCAAAGCAATCTACAGATTTAACATAATCTCTATCAAAGTACCAAGAGCATTTTTCACAGAACTAGAACAAATAATCATAAAGTTTATATGGAACCACAATTCTGAATTGACAAAGCAATTTTGAAACAGAAGAGCAAAGCTGAAGATATCACAATTCCAGACTTCAAGTTATATTACAAAGCTGTAGTAATCAAAACAGTATAGTATTGGCTGAAAAATAGATACCGAGATCAATAGAATAGAACAGAAAACCCAGAGGGGCGTCTGGGTGGCTCAGTCGGTTAAGCGTCCGACTTCGGCTCAGGTCACGATCTCACACTCCGTGAGTTCAAGTCCCGCATCGGGCTCTGTGCTGACAACTCAGAGCTTGGAGCCTGCTTCGGATTCTGTGTCTCCCTCTCTCTCTCCGCTCCTCCCCCGTTCATGCTCTGTCTCTCTCTGTCTCAAAAATAAATAAACATTAAAAAAAAAAAAAGCATTTAGAATAGAAAACCCAGAAATAAACTCACAATTACATGGCCAATTAATCTTCCACAAAGCAGGAAAGGATACCCAATAGGAAAAGAACAGTCTCTTCAAAAAATCATTTTGGGAAAAATGGACAGCTACATGCAAAAGAATGGAGCTGGACCACTTTCTTATACCAGACACAAAAATAAATTCAAAATGGATTAAAGACCTAAATGTGAAACCTGAAATATAAAAATCCTTTAAGAGAGCACAGACAGTAATGTCTCTGATATCAGTTGTAGCAACATTTTTCTAGGTATGTCTCCTAAAGCAAGGGAAATAAAAGCAAAATTAACTATTGGGACTATACCCAAGTAAAAACTTTCTGCACAGTGAAGAAAATAACAAAACTAAAAGACAGTGTACTGAATGGGAGAAGATATTTACAAATGATATATCCCATAAGGAGTTAGTATCCAAAATACATAAAGAACTTATATAAACTAACACCCCCAAAACAAATAATCCAATTTAAAAATGGGCAGAAGACATGAACAGACATTTGGCCAAAGAAGACATCCAGATGGCCAATAGACACATGAAAAGATGCTCAACATCATCCATCATGGAAATGCAAATCAAAAGTATCTCACACCTGTCAGAATGGCTAATATCATAAATGCAAGAAACAAGTGTTGGCGAGGAAGTGGAGAAAGGGGAACTGTTGGTAGGAATGCAAACTGGTATAGCCACTCTGGCAAACAGTATGGAGAGTTCTCAAAAGGTAAAAATAGAACTACCTTACCATCTAGTAATCATGCTACTAGGTATTTACCCCAAAAGTACAAAAACATTAATTCAAAGGATACATGCACTCCTATGTTTATAGCAGCATTATTTACAATAGCCAAATTATAGAAGTAGTCCAAGTGTCCATCAATAGATGAATGGACAAAGAAGAGATGGTATATGTAAGTATATGTATGAATGTAAAAGATATATATATTATAATAGATGAATATAATAGATAAACAGACAAAGAAGAGACAAATATATATATTTGGAATATATATTCCAATATGTATATGGAATATTATTTAATCATAAAAAAGAATGAAATCTTACCATTTGCAATGACATGGATGGAGCTAAAGAGTATAATGCTAAATGAAACAAGTCAGTCAGAGAAAGACAAATACCATATGTTTCATTCATATGTGGAATTTAAGAAACAAAACAAATAAGCAATGAAAAAAGAGAGAAAGAGAGAGAAACAAGCCAAGTAACAGACTCTTAACTATTGAGAACAAACTGATGGTTACCAGAGGGGAAAAGAGTAGGGGGATGGGTTAAATAGATGATAGGAATTGAAAAGTACACTTGTGATGAGCACTGGGTAATGTATGGAAGTATAGAATCACTATATTGTACACCTGAAACTAATATTACACTCCATGTTAACTAACTGGAATTAAAATGAATGAAATGAAATGAAATAATACGAAATGAAATGAAAAAGGCCGTTTCATATAACAGTCCTCATATTGGCCAAAGGCAACACTTCAAAATTCTGTTAGTAGAAATATTTTAGAGGTGACAGTGTGCTTCAATTCAAGGATCTGGCTTCCCAGTACCCTAGTTTAATGTGGGAGTAGCATTTATGTATCTGGGAAGGAAGTCCTCTATACATTTAGTTCAACCTCTGTTGATTTTTTTCTTTTTTTTTTTTCCTGATAAAAATTTAAAGGATGGACAGTTGTTTTGCTTACTTAGCAAGTACCAGGAGTGTAGCTAGTGTGTGTTGCAAATTTGGAATTTAGCCATATTGACTGAACTGGGTAGCATTGGGGTCAGTATAAAAGAAGAATGTGATATGGTCCCTGGTCTTAAGCAGTTTACCATCTGGAGAAAGAGATAAAACAGGCACATGCATTTGCAACAGTACAAGGGGGCATGTGATATTAACAAAAGTAGCTAAGGTTTCTTGAGTAACAAGACTGAACTGTTCCTCTCTCCCACCCACAGCCGTCCACATTCCAGCAGGTAACATCTTTCCAATTGCTCACATTGGATGCCTTAACTGTTCATCTCACATTTCATATCTAATTCCTCAGGGAAGGCAGTTAACTTCACCTTTAGTTACATCCAAGTCCAACCATTTCCTACCCTCTGTGGGTATGCCCCTCTTACCTTCCCTCTCCCACCCCTCATCCCAAGCTCCAGTTTGAGCCTCCACCACTTCTCACATGAGATACAGTAGTAGCAACAGGTCTCCCTGACTTCACTTTTCTCCCTTACAATCTATCCTTAACAGAGAACCAGAGTGATTCCTTTAAAATGTAAGTCATATCATGCCACTCCTTCCCTCAAACTCCAGCAAGATATCACTCAGAGTGAAAGCTCAAACTCTGAGACCAGCCTTTAAGGCTCCAAGTGATCAGAACCTCTTACTGGTTTGCCTTCATCTCCTACCACTCTCCCCTGGCTCCTTCTTATCATGCTGGATCCTTGCCATTGGGCTTTGGCTTGAGCTTGGAATGCCCCCTCCCTGGCTCTCCATTCAGTTCACTCTTTCACCTCCTTTGGGTCTTTGCTCCAATTCCGCCTTGATGAGGCTTCTTGATTCCTACACAGTGATGAAACTTTCCCTCCTTCCAGCTGAATCCTCCCATTACCTCACCCTGCTTTACTTTTCCTTTTGTTTCATCCCAGCTATCATTGTCCAACACACTCTAACATTTACCCATTTAGTCTATTCATAGTTAACGGTTTGTCTCCCTCGCTGGTGTAAAAGATTTGTGTCATTCTTGATGTGTTTTGATGGCTATCTAGAACAATGCCTGGTCCACAGTAGGCTCAATAAATACATCATTGTTTAATAAATAAATGAGTTCTATGTGGCAGGTAATGTATTAACGACTTTACACAAATTATGGAATTGAATCTCCACAAAATTTCATGAATATCTTCATTTTATTGATGAGAAAACAAAAGTATATTGGGGTTCAGCAACTGGCCCAAAGTCACACAGCTAACATGTGGCAGAGCTGGGATTTGAGTCCCGTGAAACAGGGTGAAAGACTTGTCAAAGAGAGACTCTCCACTCCCCAAACTGGGACAATTGCAAATAACTTCAACTTCCAGGAACCTCGCCAGTAGGGCCCTCATCCTTATGAGGACATTTGAACAGGAGGGAAGCTTGCTGGATAATTAGCCTGAGTCTGTTGGGGTATAAACTCCTCAACTGTGCTTTGCTGCTTGCATTTAACATTCATTGCTGAAGGAATAGTTAATAACCTCATTGTACTTTGTTTCAATTAATCATGGAAGAAAAGGCAGGTAGAGAAGTGCAGACTGGTTTTTAGAGGCTTCTTACCCTTTGGTTTGACAGAGCGTGTTTTTTTACACCTCCCATTACAAGTAGGTAATCTTTTCCTGTAAAAGCAACCGTAAAGCAAGACGCTGACGTGAGATGCCACACTGCTCACCTGAATTCTTTGCCAGCATCTGTAGATACCATTACAAAGGGGACATTAGATTACACAGTTTCCCCACAGGAAGATGATCCAAAAGCAAGCAAGGAGTGAGTTCACCGTGAAGGTTCCAGGATGTTTGATTAATCTAAGGAATATTTTCCACACAATAAATTGAAGAAATATACATTGCTTCTGCAGAGGCAGGCTGTGATGTCATGTGAAAAAATAAAAGGAAGAAAAAAACCCCATGATGAGCGCATTCTCTATCTGTCAAGTATTCTTATGACTCAACATGTAGTCAGTCAGCTGAGAGTTAGAAGTCTGGTTGAGCTGGAACTTCCAAGCTTAATAATGCATGGCATAGTGTCATTTATTGGAGATGAGAAGTTTGTTATGTTTTCTGAGTTTTCACCTTTCATAACAGTTCCCCAGAAGTTTTCCTGTCTGCAAACCACAAAGGAACACCTGAAACAAAGTCGAATTGCAGAAATGTGGCAAATATTTTGCCTTTTCTCCCCATCTAGACATCAGCTCTGTTTCTGTTAGTGGAAATGGCCTAATGAACAAATTGGCTTTGTATATAATAATTATTCAAAGAAATTCAAATTTTTCCTCACTAAGTAAACGACGAGAGACAAAAAAATATGAATTTGGAGAGGCACCAAATCATTAGCCTTCCCAGCCTGCCTTGTGGCCCCAGGAGAATAATCACTGTCTCCGATAATGATAACCACTAACACCTGTTTGTGTAGTTACTGTGTGTTAGGTACTGTCCAAAGTGGTCTGCACACATTATTTCATATAATCTTGCAACACCCCACAAGGTAGGCATATCATAGTCACCTATTTTCACAATAATGCTGCCTGACAAGCAACAACAAAATCTCAGTGTATTCAACAATAAGTATCTATTGCCCAGGTATCTGGGGTCAGCTGGGTGGAGGGGGATGTCTGTGGTGGTGGCCAGACGGCTCTACTGATGGTGGCTGGCTCACTCACATGCCAGCCTGTCAAGGCTGGCCTAAGCTGGGACCACCAGGGAGATTCAGCTTCACTCCAGTACGCCTTTCTTCTTCCAGCAGAATGGTTTGAGAATATTCCCCAGGTGTTGGCAGAGGGGCAAGAAAGCAAGCAGAAAGAAACATACAAGTCCTTTTGAGGTCAGAACTGGTTCACTGTCACTTCCACTTCCTTTTATAGGCCAAAGACAGTCATAAGGCTGAGCACAGAATCAGATTGGGAAAGTACTATAAGGTTACCTGGCTTGGATACGGGGACGGTGAGGAATGGGGTACATGAGAGCAATCTATCACAGGAGGGGGGTGTTGTCATTTTACTCATTTTATAAATGAAGATACAGAAACAGAGATGATAAGTAATACACCTAATGTCACTTAGCTAGTTAGCAGAAGCACGAAATAAATCTTGCAGTCTGACTCCAGAGTCCATGGCTGTTAACCATTACGCACACTGCTTTACTCCTATTTCCATCTTTAGCCTGAGCTCTTCTCGGGTTAATCAATGCCCTCCTATGGACAGATCCAATAGCCTTGGTTAATTGTCAGCATCTCTATCCACTCTAACACTATTGCAAGCTGCATCCTTGAGGCTCTTGTTCCCTTTGATTCTGCAGGTCCTGTGCTGTTTCTCTTCCGGCCACTCCTCTGCTCGGCCCTCTCCACTTACCACCTAGCACACTCACTTCTATTGCTTGGCATCTCCCTTCCCAAGCCCACCCACTCTTATAGTTTCCATTACTACCTCTCTGTAGATGACTCTCATTCAACTCACATCTCTGGCTCTAAGAAAGCTCACTATAATTTCAGTTACCTTACTCAGTGGTTTGTCCCTCACAAATAACAGCCCGGGAGAATCAGGATCTTCTCACTAGCATCTGATCATTTCCTGTCACCTAGCAACTATTCCAGAGCTTAAAATTCCATCATGAGAAACTTCTTACAAAAATATTACCACTGGAAAGTATATTATATCTGAAAGCTCTCATCCTACCTTTTGCTCTGTTCCCATGGCATTTAAAACTTAGGAAATTGCCCCAAGGTGACTGTTTTTTCCCTATGAAAGTAGCAATTTCACAGGTTTCAGCTAAATAGCACTTGTTACATTGTACTGTAATTATTTATGTACCTGTGTTTCCCCATAAGGCTCAAAGCTCTTTGATTGAGAAAATCATACTTTTTTTGCTCTAGATCCAGTTGCCTAGTATGTGACACCATATAGGGATTGGACTAAGCAGATATTCAGTAACTATTTGGTGAATGAAAGAATAAAAGAAACTCTCTGCAATCATGTCCCAAAGTCTGGAGACAGAGTGCTAGAAAGAGAACAAGAGGGGGATGGGGCACCAGAGCAGAAGTGGAATCAAAGTCAGTGTTTGCAACCTGACTATTCCTGCCTTGCATCACTCGCCAGCACCTCACGTTCTTTAAATAACACTTAAGGCTCTTCCAAGTGGCAAATGCACTGCGTTCTTACTATAAAATAATGTAAAAAGTTCAGTATTTCTTTAAATTTTTTTTTCAACGTTTATTTATTTTTGGGACAGAGAGAGACAGAGCATGAACGGGGGAGGGACAGAGAGAGAGGGAGACACAGAATCGGAAACAGGCTCCAGGCTCTGAGCCATCAGCCCAGAGCCCGACGCGGGGCTCGAACTCACGGACCGCGAGATCGTGACCTGGCTGAAGTCGGACGCTTAACCGACTGCGCCACCCAGGCGCCCCAAAAGTTCAGTATTTCTAATGTATAAATAATAAAATCCAAGCCACTCATAATTCTGCCACCTTTTTGAAAATAGCCATTGACATCAATATTAGTGAATTTCCTTTAAGGTTTCACCCACAATATTTCTTTATACATGCTATATTTTTGGTCTAAATCTTAATATTTATTTTTGGTCTAAATCTTAATATTATTACATTAGCACTTTCTAATGTTCGTGGAGGTATTTCCCAACTATCACTTTTATTATATTATTATTATTATTATTATTATTATACGTTTATTTGTTTTGAGAGAGAGAGAGAGAGCAAGAGGGGAAGGGGCAGAGAGAGAGGGAGAGAAAGAATCCCAAGCAGGATTCGCACTGTCAGCACTGGAACTCACAAACTGTGAGATCATGACCTGAGCTGAAATCTAGAGTCAGACGCTTAACTGACTGAGGCACCCAGGTGTGTCCCTAAATACCACCTTTTTTAAATGATGAAGTTTTTTACATGTAAATATTTCTCTGTATTTGGGTTATTTCCATAAGGCATTTTCCCAGAGGTAATACCCAAAAAGTCATTTTAACTGGACCAAAGAACACAAATAGTTTTAAGGTACTTTACACACATTTATACAGTACCTGAAAAAAAAGTAGTACCATGGTACACTTCCCCATTTCTAAAATGTGAGTGCCTGCCTCACCACATAAAAATCAATGTTGAATACTATTATTTTTACCATTCTTTCATAACTTGACTAGCAAAATTTTAACCTATTTTTAAGTTTGACTTTATTATTATTATAGTTAAATTTATAACTACAGGTGTCAAAGGTAACCACTTTCAATTTTTTAGGTGTTTCTTCTGTACGTACTTCTATTTTTAAAAATATTATCCTTGTCCATTTTTTGTGGAAGAAAAGAATTTCACTCTCTTTTATGTACAAATCCCTCACTTTTCCCTCTGCCATCCCCTTCATGTAATTAAAGTGCAATTTTTGGTTAAATTAGAAATCAGTATTTTTTTCTTAAAATTTTTAATGTTTCTTTATTTTTGAGACAGAGAGAGAGAGATAGACAGAGAGATACAGAGCACAAGTGGGGGAGGGGCAAGAGAGAGGGAGACACAGAATCCCAAGCAGGCTCCAGGCTCTGAGCTGTCAGCACAGAGCCCGACACAGGGCTTGAACTTACGAGCTTGAGATCATGACCTGAGCTGAAGTGAGATCTTAACCGACTGAGCCACCCAGGCATCCCAGAATTAAGTATTTCTAAATGCAATGTGGAATCCTGTATTGGATCCTGGATCCTGGGACAATAACAACAACAAAACATCAGTGGAAAAAGTAGTAAAATGCAAATGAGTTTAACATAGTAGTGATGAAGTTCCATGGTTATATAAAGTGTTAACATGGGGGAAGCAGGGTGAAAGGTGCACAGGAACTCTCTGTACTATATTTGCAACTTTTCTGTAAATCTAAAATTATTCCAGAGTACAATGTTTATTACATTGAAACAACAATGAGATAGCACGACACACCTCTTAGAATGGCCAAAAGCTGGAACACTGACAACACCAAATGCTGGCGAAGATGTGGAGTGACAGGAAGTCTCATTCAATGCTGGTGGAAATGCAAAATGCCAGTTTGGTTAAAGGAGTTGTCCACACAAAAACCTGCACACAGATGATAGCATCTTTACTCATAACTGCCCAAACTTGAAAAGCAACCAAGATGTCCTTCAGTATATGAATGGATAAATAAAAATAGTGGTACTTCCAGACAATGAAATATTATTCAGCACTAACAAAGAAATGAGATGAAGACCTGGAAGAAACTTAAATGCATGTTACTAAGTGAAAGAAGCCAATCTGGAAAGACTACATACTGTATGATTCCAACTATATGACATTCTGAAAAGGAAAAACTATGGAGATAAAAGGTAGTGGTTGTCAGAAGTGGGGTTGTGAAGGGGGGAAATGAATAGAGAATTTTTAGGGCAGTGAAAATACTCTGTATATTATAATGATGGATGTATGACTTTATACTTTAGTCCAAATTCCTGGAATGTACAACACTAAGGGTGGATTTTAAGGTAAACTTTGGACTTTGTGTGACAATAATGTGTCAGCGTAGGTTCATCTTTGTTAAAAAAAAAAAAAAACATACCATTCTGGTGAGTGATGTTGATAAGAGGGGAGGCATGCGTGTGTACGGGTATAGGATATATAAGAAACCTTTATATCTTCCTCTTGATTTTGTTGTAAACCTAAAATTTCTCTTAAAAATAGTGTTTAAAATAAAGTTTCAAAAGCAAATCAGTGTTTACATTACTATATACATACATTTGCTGTTGAGCCAAGTAGAATGCCCTTATTATGTTTCCTTTGGAATACAACATTTAAATTTTTTTCTGGAGTTAATACTTGTCTCATTTTAAATTTATTTATGTAACTATTTTTCAAATCCTCTGTTTTCCAAATTATCCAATATGTCTGCTTAACAAATATGGTAAATGTCTGTCAATATTATTATCTAAGTGTTTAAATACATCTGATAATCTAGCAGTTAAATATGTTTTCCCTGGGTATCTCCTTCCCTAAGTCCTTGATCCTACTGCTTTAATCTCGTTTGATGGATCTAGGACTTTCCTTTTCCTCTTCCCTGTTTTGAATTTCCTGTATCTTGGACTCCTGTTTTACTTATTCTTAGTTTATTCTTTAATTTTTCTAAAACACATCTTCGAATATTTCTCTAAGAAGGAGTAAATAAAGGATACATATTTGAGTTATATCTAATAGCATCCTTATTCTACCCTTATATTTGTTTATAATTTGAAAGGTATAGAGTAATACTTGGAACTATTTTTTTCCTCAGGAATTGGAAGGCATTATTCCATAGTCTTTTAGCTTCAAGTGTAACTATTAAATAGTCTAAAACATTCTAATTGCATATTTTTAATGGACCTATTTGTCTTCTCTTCAAGTTTCTAGAGTCATCTCTGTATCCCTGAAGTAATAAAATTTTACCATGGTATATCTTGATTTAGGGTTTCTTTTTTCATTCTTCTGGGTATTTTGATGAGACCTCTTGACCTAGAAACATGTCCTTTGGTTCTGGAAAGTTCTCTAATAATTTTCTCTGCGTTTTATTTTCTCTGATTTCTCTAGAATTCCTACTAAGTGAATCTCCCAAATTGATCCTCTTTCTTTTCTTTTCACTCCTCTCTTGTATCTTTTGGGGTTTGTTGTTGTTGTTCACTTTTTGAAACATTTTCTCAATTTTATCTTCAAACTGTTCTATTGCTTTTTACAAATGTGGCTATTTCTGTTTTTTGTTTTGGTAGTTTATTTTTTCATTCTGAAAGTTTTTTTAAAAAAATAATGTGATCTTAAGTTATCCCTTCCCTTCTTATTTAATACTTATTCTGTATTAAAAACATAATTAGGAGAGAACTATTCCAAATCACTTTTAAGTACAATAATTTGACTGTACAACTCTACTGGGTTATGGTTCAAAGACAGAAATGACTACAAAATATGTTTAAACTGTTTTCAGTAATCATATTGTTTGTAGAAGTTTATATTTTTATTCTAAGACCATAGTATATGCATTGTGGGGTAAAGGAAATGAGTAATTATGTGAAATTCTAATTCTGTCATCCTCAGTACCATTGAAATCAGGATTATCTGCACGGCATAAAGGGCAAAATAGAAAATATTTAGCAAAAGCTCTGTCCTGAGTTTGAACTGAAAATATCATTTTAAATTTATCCTGTATTTTACTTTATTTTGAATCCTAGCACTGTCTACTCTAAAGGTCCAGAAATAATGACCAACCCAGTATCCCTAGCAGCCAGATTATAGTCTTATAATATCATTTCCCATTGAAAGCAACCAGAGTTACTTAGAGACATGGCTCAGTCCTGGCTGGAATAAATCGTCATACAGACAGCAAGGAAAATTATGAGTGACTAATGGTATCATGTCAAAAGGACTCAAGAGTACACTTTAAAAGGCCCTTTAGCCAAAGATAGAACAAATTGAGCCTCAAAAGGAAAGTAACTGCAACATACTAAAACATATCAAATACTTTTAAAATCATGTGCTCCAAAGCATATGAAAAGAAATCTCATTGGTCAACATTAGAGAATAGTGGGGAATCAACTTGTTATTTTGAAAAGTGGTAAATAAAACAAACAAACAAACCAGCATCAACTAATTGATGAGAGAAGTTTCTCTTTGTATAAATGTTTTAGCCAATAAATTAATATAAAATAATAGAATTACAATATAGCAATATTATAAAATTAATGAATTTAAGTATTGAACATCAGTGACTGCTCACATTCAAAAAAGACACAACCAAACATAATTTTCTTCTGATGAAAGAACCCAGTACCACCTATGAAATAGTCTTGTCATAAAAACAAATCTAAATCTGATCAGCCTTAAATCCAACTCTCAATTTAAAGGAAATATATAGGACAAAAATCACATTAAATTTAGTATGACCAATTGTCCCTGGTTTAAATGCTGAAAAGTCCCATGTCCCAGAAAAGCCCTCAGTCTTAGGCAGAGAGGGACTGTCACTCTATCAAGAAAAGCCATCTGCAAAATCCAGAATATGGGAAACTCCACTAGTGGGCTAAGGTACAATGACCTTGACTTTAATCATTCCTTCTGTTTTCAGTTCCAAGCTTCACTTCTGATAGTTGTGCCTGGGCCTTTCTAGAGCCCTGTGAAATAAGAGGCCTGCTTCTCTTGGCTGTCCTCTTCCACAGGCATTCACATTTTGTAGCCACTCTTCCATCTACTTTTTCTTTTTAATTTTTAAAATTGTGGTGAAATATATATAACATATTGCTCACGATTTTAATTATCTTTAAGTGTACTGTTCAGTGGCATTAAGAATATCAAAAATATGTGCATTGTTGTGCAACCATACCCACCATCTGTAGTCCATATCCAGAACTTTTTCACATCATTCCAATCTGAAACTCTATATACCCTTTAAAACAATAACTCCCTTTGCTCTGCTACCCTCTCTGCTGGGAACCACACTTTCATTTTCTGTCTCTAATTTTTACTACGCCAGGTCCCTTGTATAAGTGGAATCACACAGTATTTGTCTCTTTGTGACTATCACAAACACATCTTTATTTCACTTAGCTATGTGTCTTTAAGTTTCATCCATGTGGTAGCATGTATCAGAATTTCCTTCCTTTTAAAAGCAGACTAGTATTTCATTGTATGTGTATCCCACACATTGTTTATCCATTCATCTGTCGATGGACATTTGAGTTATTTCTACCTTCTGGCTGTTGTGGATAATGCTGTAATGAAAACAGTGTGCAAATATCTGTTTGAGTCCCTGCTTTCAATTCTTTGGGGTATATGTCCAAAAGTGGAATTGCTGGAATCTTTTTTAATTTTGCATATCTCTCAGCTGAAAATTTGACCTCAATATTGCTTCGTGTTTTTTTTTAAATTATTTAATTTTTATTAGTTTTTCATTATTTCAAAATATACATAACATAATATTTACAATTTTACCCATTTTTAAGTGTAGAGATCTTTGGCATTACATATATTCACATCATTGTGCATTTGTCTACTTTTTGTCTTTTAAAATTTTGTTGAAATTTTATGGTTTCCTCTCCTGTTTGCTTTGTTTTCACAGCTTTATAAAACATATACATGTGCTTCTAAAGTACTACTTGAAGAAGAGGAAGGATAAATGCATGTGGTTAAGCTGCTGTGGTTAACGATGTCTTTCTGTTATATATTTTGAATGTGTTCTCTTCAGTTGTGCTTTGTCTTTTAATTTTATGTATAATGACATATGGAAATTGTAAACTTGATGTATTTACATTTGCTTTTTCTTTGGTTCTTTTTTTCATATCAGGTATTATATTATGTTCTCCATTTAGGGATGGTCATAAAATTAATTTCTCTTTTATTTTTGTTTTTCTTTTTTATTCATTAATATTGGACTATTTTAAAAGTCTGAAGTTCACTCTGAAGTTCAGTGGATGACAAGGACCTGAAATTCTTTTTTCCAACTGAGATAATCAATTGTCCCATTTTATAAATGTTTGTTTCTTTTCCTAACTACTACCTGTGTGATCTTAACCAAATAATATAACCTCTTGGAGTCAGAGTCTTCTCATAACAGTTCATACCTCACAGGACTGTTGTAGTGATTTAGTGAATTAATATTGTCTCTCTCTTTGCACAGTGTGCTCATTTATGCCTCAACTGTCATTAACTGTACATGTAATAGGATATTAAAATCAAATTTTTCCTTTTTTTAGAGTTTTAACTTACATCCTAAGCCTGGAGAAAATGGGTATTAATTACCTCCTCATTCAAAAGCCAGTTCCTCAAATATCTCTTCAGGACTTGCACTAGGAAGACAAAACTAATTCTGCCATCATTAGTGCCTATCACCTCCAGGCTATCTAAGGACAAACCAAGGATTCACCAAGAGGTAGAGAGGGAGTTGGTGTGCTGGGGTATCCCCCACCCACAGAGGAGAAGATGAGAGCTCCTCAAAAAGTCCAAGATAATAGGTTGGCTAAGTGTTGTGACAGCACAGAGAAGGGAGACACTCCTGACTTCCACTGGATAAGAGAGTATGTCTCCGGTGGTACAGACGAGGACTCTGAGTTATCCGGAAGCCAGCAGCTGAGGGGGGCATCACAAGTGGCCTATGGAGGAGGCATTGTGCATAACATGGAACTGTAGTTGGAGGGGTCCAGCTGGCGGATCTGCAACCCTGGAGGAGCCAAATGTAGAGTCAGTGGGGAAGATGGACAGAAGATCAAGGTAGAGCAAAATAATGAAGGACCTTCACAGTCCCTTTCCCTATGGTCAATATCAGAATCTGATTCAGACAGAGCTTAGAAAGAAGGGAAGTTTCAGATTGGATAAAAGATTAAAGTTTCAGAATTTGGTATTACAGTTTTAGACTTTTGAATATATAGAAAAATTCTGTAATTTGCGTGAGATTTCATCCAGTGTCACAGAAGGAAGATCAGAAAGACCCGGTTTAGTAGAAACAACAAGAAAAACACACACTAGCTTTCTGTTTACACCCTACTTAGTCCTATTCAGTTATGTGTAATAGTATTATTGTTTACTTGTGGATTTTCATTTATATTCTATTATCTATCTACATTCGTGTGCCAGGAGTAGACTGATATCCATGGTAACTTCAAGCAAATTTTTAAATATCTAGTATATAAAAAAATTAGTTTCCATTGGGAGAGGGTCTACTATGCATCACATATTATCTTTAACCCTCACAGCAAGCATGCAAGGTTACTGTGTTCCTTATTTTATGGCTGAAATTTAAGGGATTTACTGTAGCTCACAAAACCATCATGTGGCTCTCAGATTCCAAACTTTCACTCTTTACATTGGAGACAAGTCTTTCATTCTTCTTTTTGTCAAAAACTTCATAGGGGTGCCTGGGTGGCTCAGTAGGTTAAGCCTCTGACTTCGGCTCAAGCTCCACATCAGTCTCTGTGCTGACAGCTCAGAGCCTGGAGCCTGCTTTGGATCCTGTGTCTCCTTCTCTCTCTGCCCCTCCCCCGCTCGTGCTGTCTCTCTCTCTCTCTCTCTCTCTCTCTCTCTCTCTCTCTCTCTCTCTTTCTCAAAAATAAATAAACGTTAAAAAATTAAAAAAAAATTCATAGGTATTCTTGCCTGTTCATTTTCCCCTAAGAACCTAGGGTAATTTTGCCAGTGTATTTTTGTTGAACTAGTAGTGTACCTGATCAAGTACACCCTTTTTCCAGGTTCTCTCTTTCAGAGGAGACATATCTTCTAAGAGACACTTAACTTTTTTTACGTAATAGTCACTTCATACAGGCAGATATTCAAACTATTGTTGAAAAATGCTTTGTGTACTTTCATACGTGAGCATCTTCATCGTTTCTTTCTGTCTGGGTCATTTCCTTGTAACATTGTCCCTCCAAAGTGTCCAATGTTTTTCCCCAACTTTCTGCACTGCTCATATTATTTTTTCTGCATTAAATATTAGGAATTAACTGCTTGCTTTTCTCTCCCACTTTTACTTCTTCAAATCATACCTTTAAAGTCCAATTCAAGTTTCAAATGCATCACAATTATCCCAGTTAATGGCAGCCATCTTTCAGTCCGAATTTATTATATACTGCTTTATAGTGTTAGGTACCTTGCTGTGATTTTATGTCTGTAATTAACAACATGGCCCTATCTCAAGGCTTACTGAGAGTTCTCAGTTGTCAGGGGGGCACAAGCCTGTCCATGGGGTGGGGGTGGAAAAGTTGGGATGGATAGGCCAACCTGTGTACCAGGCATGACCAGCTAGCTAGCTGCCCAAATGAACAACTCTAAAAGACACTGCCAACATGAGTCTGAGTCTAGCCAGTACCTATCTCCATGGGTCCTTGACTCAAGGATTGAGGTTCTTGGGCATCTGGAAAATAAATATTACATGCCTATTCTACTGGTGGGAGAAAGATAAGTAAAGGGTCAGAAGCTCATGATCACAGTCATGGACTTATACCTTGAGGTAGTCTTTCTGAGTTAATGGAGAGAAACAGGGGAGGGTCTAGAGTAGAGATTCTCAACTGAGAGTGATTTTGTCCCTCAGGGACATTTGGCAATGTCTGGAGGAGATGCTTTTGATTGCTTTAACTGAGAGGGGAAAAGGTGAGTTCTAGTGGCATCTAGAGAATAGAGGATCTTTTTGAAACATCCTGTGATGAACAGGACAGCCACCCACAAAAAAGAAATATGCTGTTCTAAATGTTGATAGTGTCAAGGGGGAAAGGGGCTAAAGACATCCGGTCTCTGACTGCACTCCATGGGGCGGGGGGACATTCAGGGATGGGTCCACTAATAATATAAACAGGCACTAACAAACAAAACAAAGCCTAGGAACTAGGGCAGAGGGCCAATTGGGTGAATAGTCTACAGGCAATGGTAGAAAGGAAGGTTGTGTAATACCAATTTAATCTCATGCGACTGTCACTCAGGATAGTCTGGCCATAGCAAATAATTCCCAGAGCACTCTAAGGAAAAAGAGGGCCTAACATGTTCGTCATGGACTTGGAATGATGCTATAGGTGGAGGTAAATATTGGTAGAGTGAGGTGGGGTCAATAGGACTGATAATAGCATTTCAGCATTTTCTACATAATTTAAGGACAGCTACCAGTTCTTATGCATGTTTATATTCCCCATAATGCTAACACAATGTACTATAGTTTTTCAGTTAGTGCTTATTAATTGATTAACTGATTGATGATTTTCTTAATTGATCATGCTATTCACATCTATCTATACTCAGCACCACCAGGACAACTTGGATACATTCCAGTGTACTGAGGAATTAAATCTCCCACTGAGGACCCTGACAATCATATCACCACAAGACTTGGATTCAGCTCTGCATTTAAATAGAAATGAAACAAACACACTTCAACCCTCTAGGTGGAAAGTAGCATAATCTGCTTACTTATGGCTAAGCCCCCATGAGAAAGGAAAGTAATAGGCAGTAACTCCAGTGATGAATTATAGAACAGCTTCATTTAGCTCACCCCATCTAGGTAAAGGATCCTGCTGGCCTCCAGAGAAATTAATGCACCTTAATTTTAATTAGTAGATAATTTCAGATCAGCTATTTTACATACCTAGCTGTTGCTTCTTTTTTCCTAGGCTATCTCGTCCCCTCAATCTGCCTGAATCTGGCCCAATAGCACACTTTGATCCTAGTTCTGGAGGCTGAATATTGAAGCCAAATATTTTAGAAGCTAAATATTGAAGTAGAAATCAATGGATACGTGTTGTGTCCTTACCCTCCCAAAAGATGGCAAAACTTGTCCTTTCCCCCCAGATCCTTGACTTCTGCTTGTTTTCAATACTGTCATGTAGTTTGTGGAGGAAGTTATACCTCCTCCCAGAGAAGGTCCATGAGAAGAGAGGACCCTAAAATTTAAAAGGGCTTCACAATCCAAAGAAAATTACTCTTTAGTGGTAAGATTTTAGGCACCACAAAGGCAACATGGACAGGGAAAGCCTCAAAATGCCCCTCAAACTCACAACATATCTACAAGTGATTAACAATGCCATCACTTGACCATTAACTTAGGTATGAAACTGCCTCCTTTTGTGTCTCTGTTTCTTCTTTCGTGATGATACTTGTTCCCACCAATCCATACTGATGAATAGACATATTTTCATGTGATGAGAAAGCACATCTCCCACTGAAGGGAGCCAAATGCAGTAGACCAAACCAGAACCTGTCTCTTTTTCATAGTAGTTTTATCCATGGTGGTTCTGAGTCCCTGCCCCAGACCCTGCTCAGTGCTGAAGGGGTCTTAAATGATAATGGGAACAAAGTTTTCTTTCTTCTAATGTTGCTGCTCCTTATCGCTGTGGTGACTTTTCTTATAACATGTTTGAATAGACATTTAGGTAACCTAGTACAGTGATAGAAAACAGCGAAACTAGTTTTTTGAGTTGAAAACAGGACTTTGGACAGCCCTCAGCATCTCAGTAAACTTTGTTTTTCTATACAGTGAAGAGAAATTGCCAAAGAAGCTGCCACTTCATTCTCTTCTGTGAAGTAAAAACAAGGGCAGAGAGCATTTTCTCATTCTAGAGTAAGTAGGAAAAAAGCAACAGTTATTTTTACTTTGTTTTAGAACACTCAAATGGACCGAAAACCATCAACTATCTAGATATATTGGTCTTGGAAAGAAAATCAACTATACGTGTTCAGAAGAAAAAGTGCCTACCTGCAAAGTGAAGTCAGAGTTTCACAGAGGAGTCACTTTACCTGGTCATTGAGTGCTGGGAAAAATAGAACTTTCCTAGACATACCAGGAATAACAGGACATAAGACCTGCTTCTGTAATCAACAACCAACAAACAGTAATAGCTTAGAATAGCAAAGGTTTATTTCTTATTTATAGTCCATGCTCGTTATGGGTCAATATGCACACTGCTCACGGTAGACATCCAGGAACCAGGCTCCTTGTTTGTTGCCCTGCTGGAGAGACAAGTAAACATAGCCAAACAAACTAGCTCTGAAAGTGACATGGTACTTCCACCCAACTTTCACTGGACAAGACAAGTCACTGTCCATGACTGCAAGTGGACAGGAAAGTCATTCTTCTGTGTTCCCAGAGAGTGGAAGCCAGGATATTTGTGACTAGCCTTAATAACTATCATGAAGCTTGTTTTTGTTTTTTTTTGTTTTTTTTAATTTTTTTTTCAACGTTTATTTATTTTTGGGACAGAGAGAGACAGAGCATGAACGGGGGAGGGGCAGAGAGAGAGGGAGACACAGAATCGGAAACAGGCTCCAGGCTCTGAGCCATCAGCCCAGAGCCCGACGCGGGGCTCGAACTCACGGACTGCGAGATCGTGACCTGGCTGAAGTCGGCCACTTAACCGACTGCGCCACCCAGGCGCCCCCTCATGAAGCATGTTTGAGGCACAGCAAAAAGTTCCATAGTAGGAAAACTGAAAACCTAGGTTGGAAAACCTTGTATGCCACACTGGAATTTGTTCTGAAGATGTTGTAAGAGATAAAAGTGTCTTTTGTTACCTTAATGAAGTGACTTTTGGAAAGCCCCTAGGTCACCTAAGGAAAGGGACTGGTTGCCAGGGGAAATAACCCAGTAATTATAGGATTAGAACTTTTAGTCCCACCCCTCAGACCTGGGGGTAAGGGAAAGGGGATGGAATTTGAATAGATTACTAATGGCCATGATTTAATCAGTCATATGAATGTAATGAAGCTTCCATAAAAACTCCAAAAGAACAGGGTTCAGAGAGCTTCCAGGCTGGTGAACTTGTGGAGGTTCAGGGAGAATGGTGAGCTTGGAGAGGGCTCAGAAGCTCCATGCCACTTCCCACACACCTTGCCCTATGCATCTCTTCCATCTGGCTGTTCCTTAGTTGTATCCATTTGTAATAAACTAATGATCTAGTAACTAAAATATTACTCTGAGTTCTGTGAGCCACACTAGCAAATTAATTGAAACCCAGGAGGTGGTCATTGGAACCTCTGATCTATAGCCAGTAGGTCAGACATGGGTGATAATTTGAACTTGCCAATGACATCTGAAGTGAGAGGCCTGTCTTACAGGACTGAGCCCTTAACATGTGGGATCTGATATCTCCAGGTAGATATTACCTAAATTGAGTTGAACTGTAGAACACTTGTTGGTGTCAGATAATTTCTTATTGGTATGAGGAGCCCCTGCTCCCCACAACACACACACACACACACACACACACACACACACACACACACACACCCTGGAACTGGTGACAGGAACTTTAGCCAGGTATCAGAATATCCCAGGTAAGACAATGCCCCAGACAGGACATCTGTTGCTTACAATATATATCAGATAACACTGGTAGGTGTGGGGTTGGAATAGAGGGTCCCCACAAACATAAAAAATGGTAAGGAGAAGACATAGCTCCAAACCAGCCAGCAATCCCCCCCATGCATAGTCTGGCCACTGAACATTTGCCAAAGAATAACCTGGCCTAAAAATGATAGAGGAGGGCATCTGCCCTCAGAACATTTGAGGGCATATCTCAGAATAGTCCAGTATGTGTGTTCACAGTCCTAATGGTTTTGGCTTCAAAATGCCATGGTTTATTTGAGTTGGACTCAAGTCACTAACAGAATTTTATAGATGATAGATCAAGTTATGCTCAATGCTTCTTCCAGTGGGAAGAGGCTGGCTTCATTTATTTTATGAATTTTTATATTTAATAACATAAATATCATTTATGTTTAATAATTTTAAAATTCCAGGTAGAATATAAATTTGAAAGTTACAGTGGAGAGCTTTCTCCCCTAGAGGTAAGGGCCTATCATCAGGGATCACTAAAGACGAGATGAAGTATGCAAGAGCATGGCCTGTAACTTCAGTTCTTTAAAACATTAAAATCTACCTATATATCTATCTAAAATTAATGAGAAATATCCATTCTCAAAAAATATGGGATGGAGGTTATGCGAACTAGAAGATCAAAACTGCCACATTGCCATCCTTCTAATAAAAAGAAACTAGTGAGAAGATGATCTATTACTAGGAATTTAATTTGGCCAAGGGGAAAAGCAAGGGTAATTCTAAAACCTAGTCTTTCCATAGCTGAGCTGTAGCCATTAAAAGGTTTAGAATTGGACAAGTAATAATGTTTAAATCATCTTTGAATAAGAGTACTCCAAGCAGAAGGAGTAGCATGTGCAAAGGTCCTGAGAAGGGAAACCTGTTTAATATGGTTGAGGAGCAGAGAGAAGAGCTAGCTAACTAGAGCATGGGTGATGTTGGAAACAAATGGCAGATAAAATTAAATTGCCTTGTAACCTCCAGCCTTTGACAAATACTTGAGGCAGGTGAGTGTAACATTTCTCCAGGAACTCCTTACTGTCTTAATGTTAATGCTTTGCTAAAGGGGAAAAACAACCTTAGCTTGACAATAGCTAGGCCTCAGTATCCTGTGAGTCTTCTTCAGCATGTGGAAAATCCTTTGGAAACTTCCCCTTGCCTTTACCAACTCCCAAGTATATAAGCAGTCTCTCTTCACAATCCTGGGGCAGCTCCTGCCCATGGGTCCTGTCCCTGTGCTTTAATAAAATCACCTTTTTGCACTAAAGACTTGGCCATCAGCTCTGGAACCCCCCCACACCCCCCACCGCCACTCCATGACCACATCAATGGGAACCAGGGGAAGGCTGGGAAGAAAATTTTATGTAATAGCCAAGGGAAGATCATGTAGGGTTTATAAGACATGTAAGAACTTTGGATTTTATTTTAAGAAGAGAAGTGACACATTTTTATTCCTGTGCTACATGTGGCAGATGGACTGGGTGAGAGGGGTAAGAGAAGCAAAAAGACTGCCTAAGAAGCTATTGCTTTTGTTCGGGTGAGAGAAGAAGTGGTTTGGACCAAAGTCATAGCAGTACAGTGGTATTAAATGGTCATATTTGTGATGTATTTTGGAAGTGATCTTGATAAGACTTACTGCTGTATTGGATTTGAGATGTGAAGAAGAAAAAGGAATCAAGGTTGTGGAAAGAGCTCTAGAGAACTGTAGCCTTTTGAGAGCTGATTGAGAAAAAGATGCCCAAAGGAGATGATAATACACAGTGCTACCTCCAAAGAAAACAGGGCTGAAGACAATGGCCACTGGGAAAATTATAGAGCAACTAAAAAAAATAGTCCTCTTTTTCAGGGCACCTGGGTGGCTCAGTCAGTTAAGAGTCTGATTCTTGATTTCGGCTCAGATCATGATGTTATGGTTCATGAATTTGAGCCCCACATTGGGCTCTGCACTGACAGCACAGAGCCTGCCTGTGTTTCTCTCTGCCCTCCTTTGGGTGCTTTCTCTCTCTCTCTCTCTCTTTTTCACTCACTCTCTCTTAACATAAATAAGTAAACATGAAAAATTTTTAAAAAAGAAAAGAAAAGAAAAATAGTCCTCTTTCTCAATATGGAATTAGAATGTGATTTTCCCATTATATGTTATTCTTGGGGAGAAGGAGACTGACTATGGGGATAAATTGGATTACATCCTCCATAGCTATGCAGCAATTGCATATTTAGCCCAAGCAAGACATATGACATGATCTCCTGTGATAACCTAGTAGATAGAATGGAAAAGTATGGGGTAGATAATAAAAGGATTTATGATTCATTGAGAGAATTTGGCCCAAATGTCAAGAGGCTCAACTTCAGCTTGGAGGAATGTTTCTTATAAGTATAGAAACCTGCCCAGAGCTGAGATAAAGAAATAGAGGGTTTGCTGCTTAAATTTGTGTACAACATAAAGCTGCAAAGAAACATGAATATATAAAAGAAAGAATCAGGATCCAAAACCATTTATATTTGTATCTAACAAGATTCATTTAATGAAGGTTCACATAAGGTCTTACACATGGGTCCAAAAAGAACAGGTGAACAAATGCAGTGTGGAGAGTCTGGAACGGGCAGACACATCAATAAAAAGACACTGAGGTTTTACCATTCAGAAAGATCAATATTAGCCCTCAGTGTGATGTGACTGCCAACGAAATTAATGCAATTCCAAGGATATTCATGATGTGTTATCCAGAGAGAGAGAGCCATTAATTGTGGCTCTTAGAAGCCACAATTTAATGGATACTGAAAAAGAGAAATAAAAGAGTTTAACCATGAGAGAGACTAAAAAACCACATCTAAGATATGGAAGACCTGGGTTATGTTTAATTTATTCAACATAGATTTGCCCTGTAATTACTCTGTATCAGGCACTGTCATAGGCATTAGGAAATAAATCCTAAATCTTAAGAGGATGAGATTTCAGAAAGAGTAATAGCTAACAACTGTCATCTAGGAGAGATAAAAGACACACTCTGAATGGCCCAAAGGAGCAGAAGTTATAATGATTAGGAGCGTTAGGGAAACCTACTTTTTTCAAAATTAAAAAAAGAAAATTAACAATCAGCCTTTTGTGAAGGATGAGTTGTCCTGACATTAGCAAGTTCTCAGTTACTAGAGTCGTTAAGAAAAATAAAAAGCTATGTATTCAGTTCTTCTTTAAAGGCACTTTATGTGCACATTCCAGAAAATGTGAACAGTAGAGTGTAAAAAAAAGAGAAAAATTGCCTTAATCTGATAACTTGGTATAGCCTCTTTCTCTAGGTATTAGGTATCTCTCTATGTCCTTAAACACATAGACACACACACCAATAATCCTATCTACATATTAAATGGTTAAGATCTTAACTGCAAAACAGCTTTATGTGCTTTTTTTTTACTGGTGAGGCAATATTTTATTATATGGATGCACTATGACTTTTTGAACTATTCCTCTCACACTGGAAGCTTAAGGTATTTACTCCTCCCCCCCCTTTTTTTTTTGGTCATAAATGATTCTGTGGTGAGTATCTTTGTGCTATGTGTGCTCCCATCCGACTGTTTCCTTGGAATAGAGTTCTGATAGTGTAATTGCTATGCAGGAAGCTATGGAAATTTTTAAAATTTTGGATACATATTATAAAATTAATTTCAGGAAGGTTAAGCTCATTTACATACCCATTAGCATGAGAATACCAATATCACCTCACTTTTAGCCAATATTATTATTATTTTTTTAATTTTATTTTTTATTTTTAAAAATTTACATCCAAATTAGTTAGCATATAGTACAACAATGATTTCAGGAGTAGATTCCTTAGTGCCCCTTACCCATTTAGCCCATCCACCCTCCCACAACCCCTCCAGTAACCCTCAGTTTGTTTTCCATATTTATGAGTCTCTTCTGTTTTGTCCTCCTCCCTGTTTTTATATTATTTTTGCTTCCCTTCCCTTACGTTCATCTGTTTTGTCTCTTAAAGTCCTCATATGAGTGAAGTCATATGATTTTTGTCTTTCTCTGACTAATTTCACTTAGCATAATACCCTCCAGTCCCATCCATGTAGTTGCAAATGGCAAGATTTCATTCTTTTTGATTGCCGACTAATACTCCATTGTGTGTGTGTATATATATATATGTATATATATACACATATATATATGTATATATATACACATATATATATATATACACATATATATATGTGTGTATATATACATATATATATATACCACATCTTCTTTATCCATTCATCTATCGATGGACATTTGGGATCTTTCCACACTTTGGCTGTTGTTGATAGTGCTACTATAAACATGGGGGTGCATGTGTCCCTTTGAAACAGCACACCTGTATCCCTTGGATAAATGCCTAGTAGTGCAATTGCTGGTAGGGTAGTTCTATATTTTAGTTTTTTGAGGAACCCCCATACTGTTTTCCAGAGTGGCTGCACCAGCTTGCATTGCCACCAACAATGCAAAAGAGATCCTCTTTCTCCGCATCCTCACCAACATCTGGTGTTGACTGTGTTGTTAATGTTAGCCATTCTGACACGTGTAAGGTGGTATCTCATTGTGGTTTTGATTTGTATTTCCTTGATGATGAGTGATGTTGAGCATTTTTTCATGTGTCAGATGGCCATCTGGATGTTTTCTTTGGAGAAGTGTCTATTCATGTCTTTTTGCCCAGTTCTTCACTGGATTATTTGTTTTTTGGGTATTGAGTTTGAGAAGTTCTTTATAGATTTTAGATACTAACCCTTTATCTATATGTCATTTGCAAGTATCTTCTCCCATTCTGTTGGTTGCCTTTTAGTTTTGCTGATTGTTTCCTTTGCTGTGCTGAAGCTTTTTATATTGATGAGGTCACAGTAGTTAATTTTGCTTTTGTTTCCCTTGCCTCTGGAGACGTGTTGAGCAAGAAGTTGCTGGGGCCAAGATCAGAGAGGTTTTTGCCTGCTTTCTCCTCGAGAATTTTGATGGCTTCCTGTCTTACATTGAAAGATTTCATCCCTTTTGAGTTTATTTTTGTGTATGATGTAAGAAAGTGGTCCAGGTTCATTTTTCTGCATGTTGCTGTCCAGTTTTCCCAGCACAACTTGCTGAAGAGACTGTCTCCATTCCATTGGATGTTCTTTCCTGCTTTGTCAAAGATTAGTTGGCCATACGTTTGTGGGTCCATTTCTGGATTCTCTATTCTGTTCCATTGATGTGAGTGTCTGTTCTTGTGCCAGTACCATACTGTCTTGATGATTACAGCTTTGTAGTACAGCTTGAAGTCAGGAATGTGATGCCTCCTGCTTTGGTTTTCTTTTTCAAGATTGCTTTGGCTATTTGGGGTCTTTTCTGGTTCCATACAAATTTTAGGATATTTGTTCTAGCTCTGTGATGAATGCTGGTGTTATTTTGATAGGGATTGCATTGAATATGTAGATTGCTTTGGGTAGTATTGACATTTTAACAATATTTGTTCTTCCTATCCAGGAGCATGGAATCTTTTTCCTTTTTTGTGTGTGTGTCTTCTTCAATTTCTTTCATAAGCTTTCTATAGTTTTCAGTGTATAGATTTTTCACCTCTTTGGTTAGATTTACTCCTGGGTATTTTATGGGTTTTGGTGCGACTGTAAATGGGATTGATTCCTTGATTTATCTTTCTGTCGCTTCATTGTTGGTGTATAGGAATGCAACCGATTTCTGTGTGTTGATTTTATATCCTGCAACTTTGCTGAATTCATGAATCAAATCCAGAAGTTTTTTGGTGGAATCTTTTGGGTTTTCCATATAGAGTATTATGTCATCTGCAAAGAGGGAAAGTTTGACCTCCTCCTGGCTGATTTGGATGTCTTTTATTTCTTTGTGTTGTCTGTTTGCTGAGGCTAAGACTTCCAAAACTATGTTGAAAAGCAGTGGTGAGAGTGGACATCCCTGTCTTGTTACTGACCTTAGGGGGAATGATCTCAGTTTTTCCCTGTTGAGGATGATCTCGAGGTATGCTTCTTCTACTCTCTTGAGGGTTTTTACCAAGAAAGGATGCTGTATTTTGTCAAATGCTTTCTCTGCATCTATTGAGAGGATCATATGGTTTTTGTCCTTTCTTTTATTGATGTGATGAATCACGTGAATTGTTTTGCAGATATTGAACCAGCCCTACATCCCAGGTATAAATCCCACTTGGTCGTGGTGAATAATTTTTTTAATGTATTGTTGGATCTGGTTGACTAATATCTTGTTGAGGATTTTTGCATCCATGTTTATCAGGGAAATTGGTCTATAGTTCTCCTTTTTAGTGGGGTCTCTGTCTAGTATCGGAATCAAAGTGATGCTGGCTTCCTAGAAAGAGTTTGGAAGTTTTCCTTCCATTCTATTTTTTGGAACAGCTTCAAGAGAATAGGGGTTAACTTTTCCTTAAATGTTTAGTAGAATCCCCCTGGAAAGCCATCTGGCCCTGGACTCTTGTTTTTTAGCAGGTTTTTGATTACTAATTTGATTTCCTTAATGGTTATGGGTCTGTTCAAATTTTCGATTTCTTCCTGTTTCAGTTTTGGTAGTGTATATGTTTCTAGGAATTTGTCCATTTCTTCCAGATTACCCATTTTATTGGCATATAATTGCTCATAATATTCTCTTATTATTTTTATTTCTGCTGTGTTGGTTGTGATTTCTCTTTCATTCTTGATTTTATTAATTTGGGTCTTTTCCTTTTTGTTCTTGATCAAACTGGCTAGTGGTTTATTAATTTTGTTAATTCTTTCAAAGAACCAGCTTCTGGTTTCATTGATCTGTTCTACTGTTTTTTGTTTTGTTTTGTTTTTGTTTTTTGGTTTCAATAGCATTGGTTTCTGCCCTAATCTTTATTATTTCCTGTCTTCTGCTGGTTTTGGGTTTTAATTGCTGTTCTTTTTCAGCTCTTTAAGGTGTAAGGTTAGGTTGTGTATCTGAGGTCTTTCTTCCTTTTTTAGGAAGGCCTGGATTGCTATATTCCCTCCTCTTATGCTGCCTTTGCTACATCCCAGAGGTTTTGTGTTGTGGTGTTATCATTTTCATTGACTTCCATCTACTTTTAATTTTTAATTTCCTCTTTAACTGCTTGGTTAGCCCATTCATTCTTTAGTAGGATGTTCTTCAGTCTCCAAGTATTTGTTACCTTTCCAAATTTTTGTCTTGTGGTTGAGTTTGAGTTTCATAGCGTTGTGGTCTGAAAATATGCACAGTATGATCTTGATCTTTTTGTACCTACTTAGGACTGATTTGTGTCCCAGTATATGGCCTATTCTGGAGAATGTTCCATGGGCACTGGAGAAGAATGTATGTTCTGCTGCTTTAGGATGAAATGTTCTGAATATATCTGTTAAGTCCATCTGGTCTAGTGTGTCATTCAAAGCCATTGTTTCCTTGTTGATTTTTTGATCAGATGATCTGTGCATTGCTGTGAGTGCGGTGTTGAAGTCTTCTGCTATTATGGTATTACTATTAATGAGTTTCTTTATATTTGTGATTAATTGATTTATACATTTGGGTGCTTACACATTTGGTGCATAAATGTTTACAATTGTTAGGTCTTCTTGGTGGATAGACCCCTTGATTATGATATAATGCCCCTCTACATCTCTTGATACAGTCTTTATTTTAACGTCTAGATTTTCTGATATAAGTATGGCTACTCCAGCTTTCTTTTGTTGACCATTAGCATGATAGATGGTTCTCTATCCCCTTATTTTCAATCTGAAGGTGTCCATAGGTCTAAAGTGGGTCTCTTATAAACAGCATATAGATGGATCTTTTTTTTCTTATCCATTCTGTTACCCTATGTCTTTTGATTGGAGCATTGAGTCCATTGATGTTTAGAGTGAGTACTGAAAGATATGAATTTATTGCCATTATGATGTTTGTAGAGTTGGAGTTTCTGGTAGTGTTCTCTGGTCCTTTCTAATCTTTGTTGCTTTTGGTATTTATATATATATTTTTTTCTTTCTTTTTTTTTTTTTTTTCATCTTTTCTCTGCTCGGAGAGTCCCCCTTAAAATTTCTTGCAGAGCTGCTTTAGTGGTCACAAACTCCTTTAATTTTTGTTTGTCTGGAAACTTTTATCTCTCCTTCTATTTTGAATGACAGCCTTGCTGGATAAAGAATTCTTGACTGCATATTTTTCTGATTCAGCACATCAAATATATCCTGCTACTCCTTTCTGGCCTGCCAAGTTTCTGTGGATAGGTCTGCTGCAAACCTGATCTGTCTTCCCTTGTAGGTTAGGGACTTTTTTCCCTTGCTGCTTTCATGATTCTCTCCTTGTCTGAGTGTTTTGTGAATTTGACTATGATATGCCTTGTCAATGGTTGGTTTTTTTGAGTCTAATGGGAGTCCTCTGTGCTTCCTGGAATTTGATGTCTGTGTCTTTCCCCAGGTTAGGAAATTTGTTTCTAGGAATTTGCTCACATAGAAAAGAAACGAAAAAGAGAAAAAAGAGGACAAAAAAGGAAATCGTTTGAAATTTTGAAAAAGTGAATACACTGAAGTAGACTAAAATAAAATGATGGAAGTAAAATATAAATTGAAAACATTTACACAAAAGTAAAAAGTATGGTAAAAAAATTAAAGAAAAATATTTTGAATAAAAATTGAAAATAAAAAAGAATTTTTTCTCTTTCTGTATTCAAGAAAAAGGAAAGAAGTGAAAAGAAAAAAAAGAGGAATAAAATTGAATAGATGGATCTGCTAACAGATTGAAATGAGACTGAAATCACTTCGTTTTCCCATAGAAGTCAGACTATGAAGGACTTTATAGTCCATAAACTAAATAGGCGGTGAGACTTTTGTTCTTCAAGAGCGAGGTTGGCGCAGTAGGGCGGGGCTCAGTGTAATGGCTCAGCTCTCCACTAGATGGAGCTGCTAGCCTATGGGGGTGGAGTGTTTGGTGTTCATAGGTGTGTATGCATGTGCACGGGAGCAGTGAAAATGGCGTCACCTAGCTACCCAGTTTCTAGTATGGGAAC
Source organism: Felis catus (assembly GCF_018350175.1). Classification (NCBI taxonomy): domain Eukaryota; kingdom Metazoa; phylum Chordata; class Mammalia; order Carnivora; family Felidae; genus Felis; species Felis catus. The sequence continues at coordinate 91,362,243 of NC_058370.1, forward strand.
TCTGTTCTCCTGGATCAGCAATCACGTACCCATCCTCTGTCTTCAGCTTCATCCACTCCCCACTTTTTCACTGTTCGTGACCAGGCCCCAGGCAGTACCTCTCTCCAGAGTTTTGTCTCAGATGTGGCTGTTTTCCCCAGCCCCTTACTTCTGAAGGACTGCGGCTTTGACCCGTTCTGCCCCTCTGCAGGAGGGTCTCACCGAGCAATGGCCAAATGAGCAATGGCTGAATGTCAGCTGCACCCAGGAACGCCTGCTGGACCCTGCTGCTGCCGGTGCCCTGAGACTGTGGCCAGGTGCCAGCCTGCCCCAGTAAAAGTTCTTGAGATAGTGTAGGAGCAGCTTTTCAAGATTATGGAAAATCACAACACACATCTGGCACCAGGTTTCACCCTTAACAACCTTGTTCCAGCACCAGCGAATGTGGCTGTTCTCTGTGGTCTACTGAGACCAGGTGGCCTCAACAGTCTCTACCAAATGTTCTTCCAGCAGTGGACCGCTTTTTCCCATGTGGCCCGAGAACCTCCAGACCCCACTCTTTTCCTGGGGATTTGCCCTTCCTACCAGAGCACCACCAGGTATGGAGCTGTGGAGTTGCAGCCTTTGAGCTCCCCTTGTTTACAGTCTTAATGGAATTTAAACCCTCTCCTTTCTCCTTTCTCCCTTTTTAGTTTAGTCCCTGTGGCTGTTTCCAATTTTTCACTTTCTCTCCAACTGTTTTTGGGGAGGGGCGCTTTTCCAGTATGCTCTCCCTGCCCCCCGTCTCTGTCCTCTCTCTGCCTGCAAAAGCATGTCCCTTCCCGAAGCTTCTCATTCCCCAAGTTCACCTCTCAGCGCTATGTAACTGCTGAAGTCTGTGGTTCAAGTTGTGCAGATTGTTGTGTTAATCCTCAGATCAGTTTTCTAGGTGTGCAGGATGGTTTAGTTTTGGTCTGGCTGTATTTCATGGACGAGAGACACACCAAAAACTTCCTTGCTCTTCTGCCATCTTGGCTCCTCCCCATTATTATTGTATTTTAAATCTTTCCTAATTTCATGCAAAAATTTGTGTTGTGTTTTAATTTGCTTTTTTTAGAATACTAATGAGGTTGAACATTTATTTCAGATGCTTATTAACTACTTGTCTTTTCTAGAAATCTTTGGATTTCTTACATTCTACTAGATTTTCCAATGGTATTACAGAGTTTCCCTTATTGCTTTGAACATGCTTTCCAGACATATTACTTTATAATATTTAGTATGCTCTTATGGTAACTAATCTTTCCTCATTGTCTCTGTTATTTGGTTTTGTCAACTGTTTTTATATAGCAGAGAAAAATATTGATAAATTTGATTTTACAAAATTAAATTTTTGGCAATTATAACAATATCAAAATGAAATACATTGCCTAAAAATACTTCCAAGTATTTCCAACACAATATTAATATGCTTAACATGTGACAGCTAAAAAAATCCATTAAAAAATCTAAAAATGCAATAAATAAATAGAAAAGGATAAAAACACAATAAACCCAAGAAACAGTTTAATTTCACTATCAATAAAATAAACTGAAATAAAACATCAATGTTTAAATTTTAAATATTAAATGATAATACTGGTATCTGTGTGGTCATTAGATGCACAAAAACTGCTAGGAAGCAATTTGGTAATACGCTATGTATTAGAAACTTTAAAATATTCATTTTCTTTGTCTTGGAAAATTATATTGAATCCATTAGAGAATGTGGTTACATATATATGCACAGGTATGTTTACTACATCATTATTTATATATTAAAAAAGTAAGCCATCTAAGTGTCCAATATCAGAAAATTTGAGTAAATTATATTCTATTCATAAGGTGAAATGTGCTGCTAATTAGTGGTGTATCATCTTGGAAATTAAAACTCTGATAGCTAAAAAATTTTCAATAAAAGGTTTGGGAGACAAAATGAGGCTATCTCCTGGCAAGTAGAAAAAAAGACAAAAATGAGAATAAGATCAGAGAATCTATTTGGGATGGCCAACTTCCAACTAATGGGAGTTTCCAAAAGGGAGAATAATAAACCAGTGGGAAAGAAAATAATCAGGAGGAAAAAATGCAGAGACATTTTCAGAACCAAAAGATATTTATTTCCAGATTGCACAGTCTAACCAGTGTCCAGCTCAATGTATAGGGGGAAAACACACCAACATAATCATGAAAGTTCAGAACTCTGGAGATCCAGAGAAAATTATAAAGCTTCCAGACAAGAGACTCAGGTTTCAGACAAAGGACTGAAATGAGAATGGCAGAAGGCTTTCTCAACTGCAACAGTGGAGGCTAGGAAACAAAAATGCTTTTAAAAATCTGAAGGAGACAAAAAAAAATCTGAAGGAAAATAATTTTCAACCTAGAGTTCCCTATCCAGCCAACTCTCAATGAAGTAGAAGAATAAACTAAGGGCATATTTTGGCAAGCAAAATCTCAAAAAATATGTCTGCATTTACCCTTACTCAAATCTTAAGAAACTGAGGAAGTATGTTTTTTTTACCAAAGTGAGAAGTTACAGTGAGAAAGAGGAAGGCAGAGGCTCACTAAGCAAGTATCTCAAACAAGAGGGAAGCAAGGTAAATCCAAGATGGAAGCCAGGGAAGCTCCGGAGAGAACTGTGCAGCAGGTTGAAAATGAAACCTGTCTTAACAAAACCAGGTAGACAGAGGAGCTCTTGATGAATATATCCTTTGGTTTACCATAGTCCCCACCACTCCTCATAAAACCTCCAACCTCAGAGGCTACCTGATAGGTTAAATGTGTGAAAATTTATTGAGATGTTTTATAGAACTATTGAAAAGACTAAGTTTGAAAAGACTAAGAGATTCAAAGAAAATGAACCAAAATTTTAATGAGACACTATGAACTCCAAAGTAAAGACAAAGTTGAACAATAATTATAGCTATATACTTAGTACTGCTGATATGTCAGTTAATATTCTAAGTCCTTTTACACATAATTACTCCCTTAATTTTTACAGCCGCCATTACAAGTTGGTATCATTAATATCTCCATTATATTAGGAAAAAATAAGAGTGGTGATTTGTCTAGGGCACCAGAGTGGGATTCAAACTCAGCCTGTCAGGCTCAAACCCACCTGTCTAAGAAAGGAGATAAAATCACAACACTCCGTTTGGCTCAGCAGTGAACAATAAATGCATAGTCGAAATGATAAAAACCACTGAATCCAGATTGACCTCAGAACTGTTATATAACCATATTGAGAGGATGGAAGAGTGGGAAAAAAAAGGAACACACAAATAACCAAAGGACAACAAATAACTTTACCTGCAATAATAGAAAGTCAGTAAATAATTTCTACACACATATACATATGTATATATCTTATATATGTATATATGTGTGTATGTTTAGATATGTATTGACTTGCTGTTAGTACAGGTGGGATGTGCATGTGGATGAGTGTATGTGTTTGAAATATAGAAATAAATACCAGAATAAAAGAAAAAAAAAACGGTTGAGTGGTAGCACCTAGTAGCCATTTAGTAGCATTTAATTTTTAATTTAAAACTATACACATGTATTACACATAAACACACACACACACACACACACATCTATATCTGTAATATATCTCTATGCATATTTGATGCTGACAAAGATTTTTAGAGCTACTGGTCATTGTCAATAGCCTATGCACACAAGAAATACTTACATATTTGTTAATAGTTACTATCCAGAGCCCGAGTGCACCTTTATTCTACTGTCTGCTCTGGAACCCCCCCATATCCCCAAACCTTCCTACGATGTAGCAACTAAGGGCAAAAGCATGGCAGAGGGCTCCAGGACCCTACTCCTACCCCAGAGCCAGCTAAGCATTAGTTTCACCTGCATTGGGTCTGTGCCTTTGTTCTCTCAGGCGTTAAATAATTATTAATGTCCTCTTTGCTTATGAAATGACACTAAGTGAAAGAACAATACAAATTGTATGTCTATAAAATAAGTAAAAATGGGGCGCCTGGGTGGCTCAGTAGGTTGAGCATCCGACTTCGGCTCAAGTCATGATCTCGCGGTCTATGGGTTCGAGCCCCGCGTCGGGCTCTGTGCTGACAGCTCAGAGCCTGGAGCCTGCTTCAAATTCTGTGTCTCCCTCTCTCTCTGCCCCTCCCCCGCTCATGCCCTGTCCCTCTCTCTGTCAAAAATAAATAAACATTAAAAAAAATTTTTTTTAAATCAGTAAAAATGGGTTTATATAGGGAGTAATAGATTATTTTTCTCATACTTGTCTGGATCTTTTACACTTTCCATAAAAAGCATATTAATTTTATGACTGACAAAAAAATAAGAACATTAAAAAAAAAGCCATAGGTGGGCACAGTCTGGGTTTGTATTATGCCTAACTCCATGACTGACTGGATCATATAAGCTGGTAAAGGCCAACCTCCACTTTCATAAACAATAGACCTGAAAAACCCTTGAATGGCAAATGTCTAAGTGTGATGCTGTAAGTGTGATGAAGCGAGTCTTGATCCCAGAGAATTTTAATGATTTTAAAATCTCTGTTTACAGTCCTATGATTACAGGAGAAGCCACCTCCCTTGGGTACAGGAGGCCAGATAGACAGTGAGTGTCCAGCTAGGCAGGAGGCAGACACAGACAATCCCAGGTCAAGTTAGATGGTTGGCCATCCCAGCCATTAATTCCTTGTCCAGCTGCATTAAATATATGAAGAAGGGATAATAAGCAGTCTAATTTGTCTAATTTTTCCCCTCCTAGAGACAGTACATCCTAAACCACTTCTCCCCTGCCTGCATACACAAGTTCTTATGATAGGTTGCTTATTTCTTCTCCTACAACCCTTTGAGCTTTCCAAAGCTAGGGCAAGAGGATCCCAAGGGTGTGCTTCTGGTGCCCACAGTCCCAAATTCCAAAGTCCTTTTGGTCTGCTGGAGATAGGTTGACCAATTATCTCAGTTTGCCCAGGACTGAGGAGTTTTTCAGGAAGCAGGACTTTCAGTGCAAAAATGGGGAATGTCTTAGACAAACCAGGGTGAGTCGGTCACCCTTGCTGGAGGTCTAAGCTATAGATCATTACTGGAGCAGTGAGAGGGGATTGATGGGCATGATGCTAGGCAGGTAAGGGCTGACCTGGGGATACCATTAGTCCCCCTGGTCTTTCCCACAGTGGCAGTGGCTAGAAGACAGGAACCTCATCATAAGAGAGTGTAATTCATATCCTCTCAGATGACTTGTGAGGAGAAAATCAGCCTATGTAAGAGGCAGCTTTTAAGTATCATGTGTAAGGCCAAAAGGAACTTGTAGGAGAGTGCCTGAGTAGCTTAGTCGGTTAAGTGTCTAACTCTTGATTTCAACTCGGGTCACGATCTCGTGGTTTGTGGGTTTGAGCCCTATGTTGGGCTCAGTGCTGACCACATGGGGCCTGCTTGAGGTTCTCTCTCTCTCTCTCTCTCTCTCTCTCTCTCTTTCTCTCTCTCCCCCCTCCCCAGCTCACTCTGCACACTCCCTCTCTCTCAAAATAAATAAATAAACTTTAAAAAAAAAAAGAGAGAGAGACTGGTAGGTAAAGCAATGGCTGGGGAATCCAGATGGAGTGGGTGGGGACCTTGTTACCCTGACAAGCCTCTCTTGCTTCCCTTAACCTCTTTAGCCCCATTGAGATTGCCAGAGGAGGATTAAGACCCAGTGTGGTGAGATCTTCCCATTTTACAGAAACCTGTGAAAAAAAATTTTTTATGTGAAATCTCAGCCTTTCAATGTGGACAACTAATTCCAAAAACATGTAAACACTGCAGTCTTTCAAAACTAGTGCCTGTGAATAGGTATGATGTATGATCTCTGTAAAAGTAAGACCTCTGTCTCTGTGATACTAAACTTTCACTATGTGGTACAGAGGATGCCTGGGGGGTGGAAGTGGGCATCAGAGAACTTCCACAGGATTCACCATTCAGTCTCATCTGCTTTGTAATTATGGATCTCTTTCTTTCCTTCTCCAGATGTGTAGGTAACCCCACCCTCCACCCAGGTGCCAGACATAGGCAACGGGAAGACTTCCCTGACTTGTTTCTCTGCCCCTCTTTCATCTCCCCACGCCTCCAACCATGTTTGAATGTTCAATTGGCCACTCATCTCTAAGGTGGCACATAGCTTTAGAACAACTAGAAAGCCCAAACTTACAGGTTGGTTTCAGTATCTTGTATTTTAGAAATTTCTGCTGCAGAGCCAAATTCTCTGGATTTCTTTTGGCCTTTGAAATGAATATCCCATGCAGGCCCACTGAAGGGACACACCCTGGGCCAGAGATGGCTAATGGGGATGAGCAGATACCTATAGTCATTGGTGTCTGACAAAAGGCACATGCTAGGACTCCTAATCAGCTTTTCAGAAAATAATTTTCTTTTTTGCAGATTGAGGTTGCCCTTGTAAATTGATAAATGTAGGCTCTTTGAGATACCAGTGCAGGGGAAGTCATCCTGCACTGAACTGCCAAGTTTGGCACCCTCACAATCCCCATAGGAGGTTGGTTCCTATGGATGGTGCTTCTCAATGTGTCATCTAAAGACCACTTGTACTGAAATCACCTGGAGGTCTTTTAAAGTACAGATTTCAAGGTCCAACTCAGCCTACTGAACCAGAATCTGCAACACAGAAGCCCAAGATTCTGAATTTTAACAAGCCTCCTCAGGTTGTTCTTAAGCACAGTAAATTATAAGACCCACCACTACATGGACTTTCTTCTGCTTTCTTGGCAGCCACCAAGGCCTCAGATTTCAGGTTGGGAAAGCAAGGGGAGATTAGCCATGTCTTACCCTTTGATCAGATAAATGGGTATAATTACTAGGATAAAAGAATATGAGGGAAGAGGAATCATTCATTTGAAGATTAGGAAATCAAATTTGAAATGAGGGTGATTTTTTCAAAGAGCCAATTATGAGAGGGAACAGCCCAGTCTCATGATGGAAAGGGCTCCCCAAAAGGCAGGCAGGATTTATATTCAATGCACCTCATGCCAGTGGCTCAGCTAGTATTGTTATTCATTTCCTCAACATTTACTGAATTTGTACATGTGTATGTGTATGAACATATTTATTACATACACACACACACACACACACACATATACACATATACATACACACACACACACACACACACACACACACACACACACACATGACAGGAATTCAAGTCCAAACACATTAAATGAAATACATAATTTAGATACATTTAATATTAATAACATGTATAGGCCAAATTAAGATGTAACAATCTTTATACTTGCTGTGCAAATAGCATACACTGTTATTAAGATAAACATAAGCTGTAAGACAATAGTGGGATATTTTGACATACCACCAATCAATCTAGTAAACCAAATAGATAAAACTTAGTATTAAGAGAATTTTAATCACGTGATCAATAAGTTGAAGTTAATAGACGTATAGCAAAGTATACAACCTGAAAGACATAATCCTTAGCTGCCCTCGAAGACATGAATAGACATTTTTCCAAAGAAGACATCCAGATGGCCAACAGACACATGAAAAGATGCTTGACATTGCTCATCATCAGGGAAATACAAATCAAAATCATTCTGGGATACTACCTCACACTGGTCAGAGTGGCTAAAATGAACAACTCAGGAAACAACAGATGTTGGCGAGGATGTGGAGAAACATGAACCTTCTTGCACCGTTGGTGGGAATGTACACTGGTGCAGCTGCTCTGGAAAACAGTGTGGAGGTTCCTCAAAAAATTAAAAATAGAATTACCCTACGACCCAGGAATTGCACTACTAGGTATTTATCCAAAGGATACAGGAGTGCTCGTTTGAAGGGGCACATGTGCCCCAATATTTATAGCAGTGCTATCAGCAATAGCCAGTTATTGAAAGAGCCCAAGTGTTCATCAACTGATGAATGGATAAAGAAGATGTGGTTTATATATACAATGGAATACTACTTAGCAATGAGAAAGAATGAAATCTTGCCATTTGCAACAATGTGGATGGAACTGATGTTATGTCTAGTGAAATCAGTTAGAGAAAGACAGCTATCATACGGTTTTACTCATATGTGAAACTTAACAGAAGACCACGGGGGAAGAGAAGGGAAAAAATAGTTTCAAACAGACAGGGAGGCAAACCATAAGAGACTCAAATACAGAGAACAAATTGAGAGGGTTGATGGGGGGCTGGCGGGGAAGGAAAAATGGGTGATGGGCATTGAGGAGGGCACTTATTGGGACGTGTACTGGGTGTTGTATGTAAGCGATGAATCATGGGAAGCTACTCCTGAAGCCAAGAGCACACTATATACACTTATGTTAGCTAACTGGACAATAAACTATATTTTTAAAAAATCCTTAGCTGTCCTCAAACATTGATTAAGTGCATAGGCACAATTTTTTTCAGGGAACAGTTTGGTACCAAAATTCTTTGAAACGTGTATCTTCTTTAATCTTGAAATGTTATAAGTAGGAATTTATACTGTGGACCAAGTTGTATGTACAGAGATGGCAACTGAAGTATATACATGTCCAAGAATGGATGCCAATTAAATAAATGAGGGCCTTTCATATATTTTTATTGAACCAAATGTTCCTCCAGATGAAATTTCAAAGCACAGTTTTTGAAACTCTGGTTGAACTGGAGTATTGGCTTCCAGAGCATTGTGCATCCCCAAGAGAAGTTCTTGTTTTCAGTGAGGAATGGTGGGAAGTCCTGGGGCCTGCAGAGCCAGCAGAGGGCGCACCTTAAACTGGCTGGGGCTGGTAGGGGATATAGGAATCTCAAGGAGATCCTTCACAGGAGGTGGCCAGGTGTGAGAAAAAGGTGAAACACCTTAGAAGCCAGGTATTTCATTGCAAATCAAAACCATACACCTCATTCCTTGACATTATACAGATCTACACTGAAACCAGGCATCATAGGGAAAGGGGGGGCCATGAAACAATCCTAACTTTTTCTGAATTTATCTGAAAGTAAGTAGATCAAGGAACATAAGAAAAGAAACGTGTGTCACTAAAACCAGAATAGCAGGGGCGCCTGGATGGCTCAGTCGGTTAAGTGTCTGACTCTTGATTTTGGCTCAGGTCATGATCCCAAGGTTGTGGGATTGAGCCCCGTGTCAGTCTCTGCATGGAGCTTGCTTAAGATTCTCTCTCTCTTTCCCTCTGCCCCTCTCCCCTGCTTACACTCTCTCTCTCTCTAAAATAAAAAATTAAAATGAGAATAGTACTTTCCTCTTGGGGAGAGGAAAATTGAATAAAGAAGGATACAAGGATCTTCAAATGTGTTGATAATATTTTTTTAATTTAATTTATTTTTTTAATTTACATCCAAGTTAGCTAGCATATAGTGCAACAATGATTTCAGAAGTAGATTCCTTAATGCCCCTTACCCATTTATCCCATCCCCCCTCCCACAACCCCTCCAGTAACCCTCTGTTTGTTCTCCATATTTAAGAGTCTCTTATGTTTTGTCCCCCTCCCTGTTTTTATATTATTTTTGCTACCTTTCCCTTGTGTTCATCTGTTCTGTGTCTTAAAGTCCTCATATGAGTGAAGTCATATGATATTTGTCTTTCTCTGACTAATTTCGTTTAGCATAATATCCTCTAGTTCCATCCATGTAGTTGCAAATGGAAAGATTTCATTCTTTTTGATTGCTGCGTAATACTCCATTGTATGTGTATATATATATATATATGTATGTATATATATATGTATATATATATATGTATGTATATATATATGTATATATATATATATATGTATATATATATGTATGTATATATATATATATATATATATATATATATATATATATACGCGCTACATCTTCTTTATCCATTCATCCATTGATGGACATTTGGGCTCTTTCCATTCTTGATTATTGTGGATACTGCTGCTATAAACATGGGGGTGCATGTGCCCCTTTGAAACAGCATACCTATATCTCTTGGATAAAAATCTAGTAGTGCAATTGTTGGGTAGTAGGGTAGTTTTAATTTTTTGAAGAACCTCCATATTGTTTTCCAGAGTGGCTGCACCAGTTTGCATTCCCACCAGCAGTGCAAAATGCCCATTTATTTTGCTCATTTCTTCACTGGATTATTTGTTTTTTGGGTGTTGAGTTTGATAAGTTCTGTATAGATTTTGGATACTAACCCTTTATATGATATGTTGTTTGCAAATATCTTCTCCCATGCCATCGGTTGCCTTTTACTTTTGCTGAGTGTTTCCTTCACTGTGCAGAAGCTTTTTATTTTGATGAGGTCCCAATAGTTCATTTTTGCTTTTGTTCCCTTGCCTCTGGAGACGTGTTGAGTAAGAAGATGCTGTGGCCAAGGTCAAAGAGGTTTATGCCTGCTTTCTCCTCAAGGGTTTTGATGGCTTCCTGTCTTACATTTAGGTCTTTCATCCCTTTTGAGTTTATTTTTGTGTATTGTGTAAGAAAGTGGTCCAGGTTTATTTTTCTGCATGTTACTGTCCCGTTTTCCCAGCACCACTTGCTGAAGAGACTGTCTTTATTCCATTGGATATTCTCTCCTGCTTTATCAAAGATTAGTTGGCCATACATTTGTGGGTCCATTTCTGGGTTCTCTATGCTGTTCCACTGATCTGAGTGTCTGTTTTTGTGCCATGTGTTTCCTGGATTTTGATGTCTGTGTCTTTCCCCAAGTTAGGAAAGTTTTCCACTATGAGTTGGAAAACTTCTACCCCCTTTTCTCTCTCTTCATATTCTGGGACCCCTATGTTTCTGATGTTGTTCCTTTTAATGAGCCACTGATTTCTCTAATTTAAATGGCACTCTTTTGCCTTAGCCTTCTTTTTTTTTTCTGCTTCATTATTCTCCATAAGTTTGTCCTCTATATAGCTGATTCCCTGCTCTGCCTCATCCAAACTTGCCGCCGTGGCATCCATTTGAGATTGCAGCTCAGTTATACATTTTTTATTTCATGCTGACTAGTTTTACTTCTTTTATCTCCACAGAAAGGGATTCTAATCTATTTTCAACCCCAGCTAGTGTTCTTATTATCGTGATTCTAAATTCTGGTTCAGGTATCTTGCTTGTATCTGTGTTGATTGATTCCCTGGCTGTCATTTCTTCCTGCTCTTTCTTTTGGGGTGAATTCCATCATTTCATCATTTTGAAGGAAGAAAAGGAATTAATAAGCTAAAAAAATTAAACTTAAAAAATTAAGAACAACACAAAATAAAATCAAATAAATGATGATAGATCCTAGGTGTGTTTTCATCTGGTTGTTGAAAGGACATTGATAGGTTAGAGAAAAAAGGGGGGGAAAAAGAAGAAAAAAAAAGGAAAACTTTTGAAAATTTGAAAAAATGAATACAATGATATAGAATAAAGTGAAATGATTAAAGTAAAATATAATTTGAAAATTTTACAAAAAAGTAAAACCTATAGTAGAAAAAAATAAAGAAAAATATTTTTAATAAAAATTGAAAATAAAAATAAAATTTTCTTTTTCTGTATTCAAGAAAAATAAAAGAAAAAGAAAAGAAAATTGAATAGATGGACCAGTGAACAGACTGAAATACAATTGAAATCACATCGTTTTCCCCTAGAAGTCAAACTGTGAAGAACTTTATAGTCCGGAAGCTAAGCAGTGAGGTGTTCCTGAAGAGCAAGGTTGGCCCAGTTGGGTGGGGCTTAGTGTAACAGCTCCATTCTCCACTAGATGGCGCTGCTTAGCTTACTGGGGCGGATTGTTGTGGCGCCTTGTATGTGTGTATGGGCACAGGTAGGAGGGGTGAAAATGGTGTCAACCAGCCACCCAGTGTCTAGTAATAGGAACTCTGTTCTCCCTAATCAGCAATCACACACCTGTCCTTTGTCTTCAGCTTCTGTCCACTCCCCACTTTTACACTGTCTGTGACCAGGCTCTCAGGTTGCCAGGCAGCACCTCCCTCCTGAATTTTATCTCAGATGAGGCTGTGTTTCCCAACCCCTCACTTCTGAGAGACTGCAGTTTTGACCCATTCTGACTCTCTGCAGAAGGGTCTCACCGAGCAATGACTGGGTGCCAGCCACATCCAGGAACGTTTGCAGGACCATGCTGCTGCCGATGCCCAGAGACAGTGGCTGGGTGCCAACCTGCCCCAGAAAAAGTTCACGCGATCACGTAGCAGAAGCGTTTCAGGAATTATGGAAAATCACAACACACAACTGCCACCAGGCTTCACCCTTAACAACCTTGTTCCAGCACCAATGAATGTGGTTGTTCTCTGAGGTCTTCTGGGACCTCTGGGGTCTGCTGGCATGGCCACATGGACTCTACCAAATGTCTTCCCAGCAGGGGAACCGCTTCTTCCCATGTGGCCTGAGGACCCCCTAGACCTCACCCTGCTCCTGGGGATTTGCCTTTCCCACAAGAGCACCACCAGGTATGGAGCTGTGGGATTTCAGACTCTGCTCTCACTCTGTTTATAGAGTCTTAATGGAATTAAACCATTTCTTTTCTCCTTTCTCCCCCCCTTTTTTTTTTCAGTCCCAGCAGTTGTTTCCAGTTTTGGACTTTCTCTCCAGCTGCTTTTGGGAGGGTGCTTTTCCCGTACTCTCCCCCCATCTCCATCCTCTCTCCACAAGCAAAAACAGCTCTCTGCCCTTCGCGACTTCTGTCTCCCCCAGTTCACCTCTCTGTGCCACGTACCTGCTGAGTTCTGTGGTTCAGGTTGTGCAGATTGTTGTGTGAATCCTCAAATCAGTTTTCTAGGTGTGCAGGATAGTTTAGTGTTTATCTGGCTGTATTTCATGGATGCGAGATGCAAAAAAACTTCCACGCTGTTCCACCATCTTGGCTCCTCCTCCAAATGTGTTGATAATATTTTATATCTGAAGTCAAATAGATGGTAGGTACTTATCTGTTTGCTATATTATTCTTTATACTTCTCTATGTGTCTGGAATATTCCATAATATATGTTTTTAAAAGGTATCTATTACTCTGTTGGACTGAAGAGATAAACTGTGTAAGGACTGTGACATCTTGGACTCAAGAGATAGATATAAGAAATGTGGAGAGATTTATTTTATGTTTTTTAAATTTATCTTTCATACAAAACAAAAAACAAAGCTTTAAAACAAAACCAAACAAAAGTAATGTAGCAAGAAAGTAATGGTGGGGCCATCTGTAAACATCGGCATTGGAATAGACTGATTTTAAATTTTTTTTTCAATGTTTATTTATTTTTGGGACAGAGAGAGACAGAGCATGAATGGGGGAGGGGCAGAGAGAGAGGGAGACACAGAATCAGAAACAGCTCCAGGCTCTGAGCCATCAGCCCAGAGCCTGACGCGGGGCTCGAACTCACGGACCGCAAGATCGTGACCTGGCTGAAGTCGGACGCTTAACCGACTGCACCACCCAGGCGCCCCTGGAATAGACTGATTTTAAATGGCAGATTTGAAGTTATCTCTGCCCTAGCTTCAGAGGCAGCATCTCCCATTGTCACCCAACAGCTCTGCTCTGGGGTCGGTGGTATACAAGATCTCAAAATTTTTTCCTCCCATAGCTTATGTGTGTCCTTCTTCGAATTACCAGCCATTACACAGGCTGTGTGTGTGTGTGTGTGTGTGTGTGTGTGTGTGTGTGTATTGGAAGGCAGGAACGGGTTCAGAGGAGCACAGAGGCTCCCAAGTATATAAGTGGATGAATGTTTGATTGCTATTCTTCATTCCTGGTCTGGGAGACAGATCATTTTAGCATTTTCTTGCCTATAATACCTTGGCTCCATGTCCTTGTGAACATGCAAGGGACATGTGGACATGGACAGAAAAAGGAGAAAAATACAGTGAAGATTTGGCACTCTGCCAAAAAGGGAAGAAGTGGGCAAGAATACAGATCCATATTAAGTAAGACTGCCCTCATTCTGAGGGGCACTGCTACAGTCTAGGGTACACCCTGCCTAAGGACACTCTCAAGGGTAAGAGGCCTAGAGGCAGAGTGGCAGATCGATCTCAGCAATAGCAGAAGTGCAGAAGGCATCAGTGTGCAATACATAGGCACAGCCATGAGGGTTTCCTGTGTGGTCAATGTGGAAGTCAGAAGGCGGATGTGAAATGTGTTCATATGAGTGCGGCCTCTCCCAGGGTACTGGGGCCAGGGTGACAGAAATAAGATCATGTTCCAGAAAGGACACCTGATGGCACTATTGGAGGATCCCAGGTAGCCATGTGCATTGGAATAACTTTTGTCTATTTCTCCCACCACATGTCCAACCAACATACTGAGCTGAATTTATTGTCACAGTGGAAGGAAAATCCTTCCTAGACATGTAAATGTAAAGAGACCTTTACTAAAATTATTATGAGATGAAGATTAATGTTTTTCATACCTTTCTGTACTGACTCTGTGAATGAGTAAATTAAGAGGTATTAAAATGGCATGATAAATGAAACTAAAATTAGGGAAGAGCTAATTTATGCATCTATTTTTCCTAAACAATTAAGTCTAAACATGTTATTTATGCTCAGTCATGAATATAATGTGGCTTTCAATTTCTCCATGATTGAAGGATGATTGTTTCCACAGGCTTATTTAATGTTGGTCTGACATCATTTAGTATCATATAATAAACTGAATTGAAATTTCATTTACAGAAATTAATGGGGTCATGATCCAACACAATATTTTATAGCCAAGATGCATATTTATTGAGAAAAGTAAGATTCTCACAGTGCAAACCACAATAGGACTGAATCTTTCTTGTTGTGTCTTCAAGAAATCAAGTTTTTCAATCATTGATGTTAGGACCCTTCTAGGAAAGCATTGTACATAGCATAAAGTTGTACAAAAAAATGAGATTTTTTTCCCCAAGCTTGTTGTTGAAAAAGTAAAACTAGATCATTTTCAGTATCAAGATTTGGCTGTAAACAAGTCACACCCCAGAAACTAAGACAAATTGGATGAAAGTGGAAGAAGATGCCCGTATTCAAGGGCGTCTCATGGGGATGGACAGTCTTAGGGCTGTGTAAGCCATCTGTAGAATTCCATCAGGCAAAAGAAGATATACGCTTACCTGGGATAAGGGCAAAAATGAAATGGATTATATGCCAATCAGAAGAGATGAGGCAAAGATGTGGGTGGCAGAAGCTGCTAGGTTGAGTGGCTAAGTCGGGTATCTTGGATGCAAATTCACAGACACTACGCTGTGGGGGATGTTTCTTTTATGTGTGGCCTAGCACCTTGATGGAACAGGAGCTGGTCTGAAAACTGGTCTTGGGAACTTGTCCTGAGGAGCTGCTAGTCCTGAGAAGTTGGTCTTAGGTTCCCAGAGGTGGGTTATGGTACACAGCTGTAACAGATGGATAGCAGATCAGGGCACTAACATCTCTTCCAACCTCCTCCTGGTGTGCCTTCCTCTGCCACAGAAGCTGAGAAGCTAAAAACTGTGTCCCACACTTCCCTGAACTAGGACGGTCAGATGCACTCATTTGAGACCTGAATTTAGAACTGAGTTCTTCAGGGAGGAAGGAAGGTGGTGGCACATGAGCATTCATACTGCTGATGTGGCTCTAATTGGCATACATAGCTGGTGGTAGCTTTTTGATCCCCAGTTAGAACCAGAATGCTATATGATCCTGGGGCCAGCATGGGGTACAGTGGCTTCCTGATCCACCAGCTTTCAAATCATAGCACGGATAGCAGTTCTTTCAGTCAGTTTTGTTCTAAAAGTCATTCCTAGAGACCTAGCCTAGAACCTGCTTTTCTAACCCTTCCAAAAACCTGGAAGCAACTAATTTCCTCTATTAAATTCTTTTCTATTTATGTGCAATGAGACCCTTACTGAGATCACAGCCCTTTCATTTGACTAATTATTTTGGCTAATCTTTCTGGTACCTGGAAGCCCAAACCAATACTTCCTAGAACAGAAATATATGTTGAGATATTAATAGGTTGCTTTTCCCTGTTCCATACTCCACCATCTTTGCTTTAGGCTTTAGCCTTTTTCTCAAACAACATTCAGAGGAAGCAAACATATATACAATGTAGAGTCATTTTCTTGACTTTTGGATTCCTTTTTTTTAATGTTTATTTATTTATTTTGAGAGAGAGGGAAAGAGTATGAGTTGGGGTGGGAAAGAGAGAGAGAGGGAGAGAGAGAATCCCAAGCAGGCTCTGTGCTGTCAGAGTGTGAGATCTTGATCTGAGCCAAAATTAAGAGTTGGACGCTTAATGGACTGAGACACCTAGATGCCCCTTGACTTTTGGATTCTTAAACAGACTTGCAAATATTTGATTACGAGCATAGTCTTTTTTTAAAAAAAAATTTTAAGTTTATTTATTTAGAGAGAGAGAGAGACAGAGAGTGTGAGTAGAGGGGCAGAGAGAGAGGGAGAAAATCCCAAGCAGACTCAGCACTGTCAGCATAGAGCCTGCTGTGAGGCTCGAACTCATGAACCATAAGATCATGACCTGAGCCAAAATCAAGAGTTGGACACTTAACCCACTAAGCCATCCAGGCGCCCAAGAACATAGTCTTAAAAGTCAATGCACTATTGATTTAGAAGGACTGGGTACATGAGAGAGAAAGAGTATTTATTTTGAATTCTTAAAAAAAATGGCTCAAAAGAAAACATGCCTAGAGAACCAAAGGTAAAGAGTATATACCATAAAATATAGAGTTTGAAAAAAAACTCTGTAATACAATTTTTGATGTTTTGATGTAATAAAAATGTTCTTTTCCAGATGAAGTGAGAGTTCCATCAGTCAACAGCAAGGGAAAGCTAGAGGGGATTTCATGAGAACCTGGTTGCTCTCAGGGTCACTAAGAATGGACTCAGGCCCTTGTGTCAAGTTTCAGGTGCTGCACATGTGATGGGAATCTGAGATGTATATTGAGGACTAATATGACAGCAGAGCATGTGTCCTTGGGATTCACTTGTAAGGGTATAGCCCAGGAGATGCAAGCCTCACCCCATATTGCTCCTAAATGGCAAATTGCTCCTAAACGGTGTCCCATGGAGGGGTTGGGGTAGATGTGCCTTGGACAGTTCACACAATCAGCACTTCCCAGCAAAGGGGATTTACCATGAAGGAAAGGAAGCTTAGGTTCAGGGACCTCCCATTCACAAATCCTTGGACATGTTCAACAATGTGTTCACAAGTAAGATATCTTAACTGCAATCAGTTAAGACCACTGTCTCTCTTCTCCACCTGCCCCTCCATCATAATTCCCTTAGAGGGGATGGGCATAGAGTGGGATCTGTAAAAAGAAAGCTGTGTTGAGAGTACATTCCAGATACTTATGTCTGGATATACTTATATGGCTAGTAGGCACTTCCTTGTACAGCCATTCTGGTGCAGCAATAATTTCCAAGAATACTCCTATTACCTTAAACTGTACCATCTCATCTGGCACCATGATAGGGAGATGCAGTGCCTAAGAAAATGTGTAATACAAATATGTCCTCTGGTGCCCAGAACTACTGGAAACATGCAGGCAGTGGAGAAGAAAACACATCCGAAATGTATGGGACCAGAAATTAATCTGTAGGAAATTCTTCCAAACAATAGTTGTGTAAAAATGTAAAGTGAGGATTTAGTTCTCCTTACCATCTCGTCAAAAAGGAAGGTCCCTCCTATTGGGAACAAACTCAACTTGTTTGTTTGTTTCTAAATGAGAATCATACAAAATATAATTTATCAGAATATATTTGTTGGTAAGGCACAAACTTATAATAAAGCTACCAACAGAGAGTGTGTCTATGTGTGAAGCCACATGTTTTGCCAACCATACAAGAAGAAAGACTGAATTATCCTATTATTCTATTCAAAGAAACAATATTCTAAATTATGGTCATATAAAAGACAATTGAGAAATATGCCAAAAAATAAGACAAAAGTATTACTGAGCTGACAGTAATAATTAAAAGTATTTTTCTGGATTTTGTGATGGCTATGATAATGCTGGCTTTTTAAATGTGTAACTTGTGGTCTCCCATTCTATGGAAAAGGTCACTTTTGTTTCTAATTTTGTATGTTTTTTTTTTTTCTTAAAAGAGGCCCCGCAAATTACACAAAGTGCAGGCTCCATAAAACCAGGATACATCTTTAATTTCCAGCCTAGTGTTCCTGAGTCCCCAAGGGTCCGCAGAAATTCTGAGACAGCTATGTTCCAAAGGGGTCTGTGCTCAGACTGAGGAAGATGCAACATGCATGGTACCTATGGCCAGAGGGCAAGGTAGGAACATGTGTAGAAATGAGCATGGACCAGCAAAGGGAGAAGATGCTTTCAAAGCAGAGTTTCTCTCCCCACAGTGACTGCAGGTAGCTCAGCCTCCCTACCCCCAACCTTGTCCCAAAGAGGAGGACAAAAATAAAAGGGGGGATAAAAATCTCAAATTGCCTTAAAACTAGAAGTATCTGAGCTACCTTGAATTGGTAAGATTAAGTTTTCAACCATTAGTGGAAATACAGTCTTGACAGCTAACTTAAGTTCAGTTACAGGAAAACAATAAAAAGTATGTATTTGAATTCTGGAATCAGTGACTTGAAAAACTCATCCAGCTCCATGAATATTTTGGCTTCTTTCCACAAGCACCAAGACAAGCTGCAGGGTAGACAGCACCAAGACAACACTGCACAGTAGGGCTCTCTTTAGTGAGATACACTGAGAACTGGTGAGTTGGCATGATTTGAATAAAGGAAGGGAGTTGGAGACAGCCAGGTATTGGGCCAGATACCCCAAATTGGCCCAGGAGCCTGCCCTCCTTATTGCAGGATGAGGGCCAGAGTCCAGAACTAGTTGTAGATTCCCCATTCATTCATTCATTCATTCATTCATTCATTCAACAAATATTTACTGGAAGCTTCCTACTGAGTGTAGTGCTGAAAATATAGCAGTGACATAACAAAGTCCCTGCTCTTGTGAAGTCCCTCAGAGAGAAACAATACCCAAGTAAATTAAAGCCTCATGTATTAGGTAGTATGCAGAAAAATAAAGCAGAGAGTGGAGGGAGCACAAGATGACAGGGAGAGGGTGCTACTTCACACAGAGGGATTAGGAAAGTCATTCCAGAGAAGGTGAAAAACGTGGAGCTATCTAAAGGAATGAAAAAAGTCACCCCTGGGGTTATGGTGGGAAAACTTCCCAAATAGGTAGAACAAGTGCAAATACCCAAGATAGGAATCTGGTTGGCTGTCTGACGAAGGGGAAGGAAACCAGGGAAACTGCAGCAGAGGGAGGAAAGGAATTCATAGATGTGGCCAGAGGCTGGGGGTGGGGGGGTACCTGGGCGAAGACTTTGAACTTTACTCTTAGTGAGATGAGAAGCCACTAGTGGGTTTGGGGCAGAGGAATGATTTTGTCAGACTTTGTTTTAAAATTAATCCCTCCAGCTGTTATGTGGAAAATTGATTGAGAAGAAGGGGTAGAAGCCAGGAGAACTATCAGGAGATTACTGCAATAATCTAAAAGATAATGGTGGCTTGAGCTGCCACATAGAGGTAGTGAGAAGTGTGTCTCATTCTGGGTATGTCATGAAGGAAGAACCAACTTGATTTACCAATGGACTGGATATATGTAGGAGAGACAGAGCAGAGTTAAGTACCACTCCAAGATTTTTATACTAAGCAATTCTTAAAATGGAATTGCCATTTACCGAGGTAGGGAAAACTTGAGGAGGGGGAAACTTGGGGAAAGGAAATCAAGAGTTCAGTTGGAGAAAGATGGTCAAAAGTACAAGCATACAAGATAAATAAGTTACTAGGGTTGTAATATACAACATGGTGACTTTAGTCAACACTGCTGAATGTGCATATAAAAGTTAAGAGAGAGTAAATCCTAAGAGTTGCCATCACAAGGACAAAAAGTCACATTTTTTTCTTCTCTCTCTCCCTTTCTTTTTATATCTACAGTTGTCTCTTGAACAACATGGGTTTGACCAGCATGAGTCCAGTTACATGTAGATTTTTTTTGATAAATACAGTACAGTATTATAAGCATATTTTCCTTGTGATTTTCTCAATAACATTTTCTTCTCTCTTGCTTACTTTATTGTAAGTATATCATATATAACACATATAATATACAAAATATGTGTTAGTTGTTTATGTTAACAGTGAGGCTGTCAGCCAACAGTAGGCTATTAGTAGTTAAGTTTTGGGGGAGTCAAAAGTCATAGAAGGATTTTCAACTGCACAAGAGGCCGGCACCCTTAATAAAACTGGTAAAAAATGTTCAGTTTTGAACATATTTTGAGTTACCTATTAGATATCAAAGTGAAGAGGTCAAGAACGTAATTGGGCATAAGAGGTATGAGTATAAGGGAGAGAGGTAAAAATTTGAGAATCACTGATATACAAATGGCATTTAAGCCATAGGTCTGAACGAGATCACCTTGGGAGTGAGGATAAGTAGGAAACAGAGAGAGAGCGAGAGAGAGCAAGAGAGAGCTAAAGCCTGGGACACTTGGATATTCAGAGATTGGGGAGATGACAGGGGCACTTCTACCACTGCCCCACTGGTTGTCTCAGAGCTTACGTTCTGTCTAGTGGGGCCACTTCATACATGAATGCCCAGGCTAAGTAATGTCAGGAAAACCAACACCTGGAAGTGACAAGGAAATAGGAAACCATAAAGAATTAACTTTCAATAAAAAGCAAGGAGTTTTCTGGCTGCCTTTTGAACTGAAAGTAACAGTCACCTGACTCTAGATTTATACCAAGTGGATTTCAAGACAGCAGGTATCTTTGAAGGTAAGATCTGGATCCAGATCCTGATCCTTCCACATGTTAACTTGGACTCAATGGATATTTATCGGAGATGAGTGTCAGTACTGATGGGCCTATTAATCAAGGGAATATTCCCAAACAATTCAGCAAGGCAAGGCATGTTGTGTATCAAGTCTACATCAATAAAATTTTAAATCCTGATGAATCATAATATTTAAGTATAAATTATAATAATTACCTAAGAAGTAGTAGAAACTTGAATTACATGAGTAATAATTATAGAACAAATGTTTAAAGTTTGAGAACCATATCCCAAAAATACTGAGCCCAGATAATTGTATTCTTTTATCCTTTCAACCTTTTCAAGGAACAGGCAATTCCCATGCTATATATAAAATATCCTGGGGGCGCCTGGGTGGCGCAGTCGGTTAAGCGTCCGACTTCAGCCAGGTCACGATCTCGCAGTCCGTGAGTTCGAGCCCCGCGTCAGGCTCTGGGCTGATGGCTCAGAGCCTGGAGCCTGCTTCCGATTCTGTGTCTCCCTCTCTCTCTGCCCCTCCCTCGTTCATGCTCTGTCTCTCTCTGTCCCAAAAATAAATAAACGTTGAAAAAAAATTAAAAAAATAAAATAAAATAAAATAAAATAAAATAAAATAAAATAAAATAAAATATCCTGGAATATATACTAAGATGAAAGCTACTTAATTCATTATATTAAGATAGGATAACTTCTGCTGGTAAAACTTGAGAAATATAAAACACACACACCACACACAAAAGAAAATACATAAACTACATCCCCCATTTGATACATTTTTAAATCTCAATAAAAGAGTGACCTGGTATCACTACTTTAGTGATACTGGACCAAAGTCTTCAGTTACCACCTTGGTCCCTGGCACCCTAGACCCATGGGCTACCATGGGTAAGCCCATTTGTTACAAGCTTCTATACAAATGGGGCTGTGCCTCCCAGAAGTCTTTGGGCCAACCAATACCACCCCCATTTGTGCTGAGTCATTTTCTATTAGCTGCTAACTATGGAGAGTTGAGTATCATGGTGTGGGGGGGGGGAGGGGTGGTGGCGCATAAAGGGTGGAAAAGGGCGGAAAGGACAAGAGTGTTCAAGCTCCCTCAAAATCCATATCCATGTGTTACAAACTCTGATTCTGAGACCAGAGACAGACAGTGGGGGTGGTACAGAGAGTCTGCTTACCTATCTTCAGGATATATCTGTATAATGAAACAAAGTCCTTGTTTTTGCTTTGTTTTCAAAACTAATTTAGGGGGCACTTGGGTGACTCACTTAAGTGTCCAACTCTTGATTTCAGCTTAGATCATGATCTCACGGTTCATGAGATTGAGCCCCACATTGGGCTCTGTCATGACAGCATGGAGCCTGCTTGGGATTCTCTCTCTTCTTCTTTCTCTCTGCCCCTTCCCTGCTCACTCTGTCTCTCTCTCAAAATAAAAAATAAACATTAAAAAAAACTAACTAGTGTAATATGCCTCATAGTTTGTCAAAATTCAAAATTTGAATTTTCTGGTGTTGTGTATTTCTCTAAATTTCTTTCTTGGGTCTTATAATGCAAAGTTTGAAAGAACCATAGAGAAACTGCTGTTCATTGCCACTTTGAACTGGAAGTCGAGGCCACTGGATTCTTTAACTGAACTGATTCACCAATACTCATCAGAGTCCCTCATTTCTTGGGACTCAGTGCTGACATCAGAGGATACAAAGGGGACATGAGAGACTTGGTTGGTTCTGACAAAGTGTGATTTCCCTCTAGTTTACCAGTCTTTCTCTCTAATCTTGTCCGGAACCTGACATTGCACATTCCTTCTTATTTCTGACTCGGTCATGTTTCCTGAGCTCAGCTTATTGAATCAGTATTTTCATTCCCTTCCTAGCTGTGTATTACTAATTCTCCAAAGGGTATGGCTAATAACACAGTTAGAGCTGGAAATGTGTCCTCAAGCAAAAATGTCACAAAGGATCCTTTTGTATCAACTGCAAAATAAATATGTTTCCAGCCTGTGAAAGGAAAAACATGTCAAAGTTTTCCGTTATTTCCTAGAGAGACCAGAACCCCTGGGGGAAATGAGTCCAGTTCAAGCAGACATTTTTCATTAGGTAAAAATAATTAGCTGAAGTGCATCTTGTTTCTAAAAGCAAGATTTGGAAAAGATGCCAAGGGCCTTAATAACACTCTGGATATAATCCAGAAGAAAGGAGAAGGACTCTTATCTTGGGGGTCCTGATTTCCCCAGCCTTTGGGGTGTGATCAGGCTGGCAAATATACAAATAAAAGTGAGTATTAGTTCCCAGATTAGTTTTGAGCAGGAACAGATCACAGAGCAGTGCAAGTAAGGAAACCAGCAAAGAATTTGCATCTCCCGTAAGCCTAAGGCATTTGCATTTCTGGTTAAAGGCCTGCTGTGCCCACTGTGGATGGAAGAGGAAAGCCACCTTCCTCAGCCTCCTGGCAACCTTCTTTTTTGCTCTGCAACTGGGAAGACCACTCAGCAGATAATCAATAGCAGCTGGCAGTCCTCACGGGGGTCCTCCAGGCCCTGTGAGCATTTGGCAGCACTGATCAATGCAGCGCTCCCGCTAACAATGGGAGGCATCTGTCCTGGACAGCCCCAGTCCAGCGTGGCTGTGCTGTCCTGTCCTGCCACTCCTGCCCTGGGAAGCTGCTGCTCACAGACAGCACATGCTTGTGTTCATGCACTGCCTTCTCCCTGGCCCTCACCACTCTTTAGTTTTTATTTCTCTTGATTTCTAGAGAAAACTCTTTGCTGTTCACATTCTGTTGTCAGATGCTTTTGTACTGAGGCAGCACAGAAAAGCCACGCAGACGGAACAGCCATACCATTGCAGGGATCCATGAACATTACCTGACGACAATGTGCAATCTTTCTACTGTCCTGTGTTCCATCTCAGCTGCCTTCTTTTTCCAGATCTGTTTTTTTTTTAATTTTTTAATGTTTATTTATTTTTGAGAGAGAGACAGAGTGTGAGTGGGGGAGGAGCAGAGAGAGAGGGAGACACAGAATCTGAAGCAGGCTCCAGGCTCTGAGCTGTCAGCACAGAGCCCGATGCAGGGCTCAAACTCATGAACCGTGAGATCATGACCTGAGCTGAAGTCAGAGGCTTACCGACTGAGCCACCCAAGCGCCCCAGATCTCTCTGTTTCTAAGATATCGGGTTCAACAGGTCAAGTAGTTACTCCTTGTATGAGGTCCCAGTATGTAGACAGGGAATGCCATGCAGTATGGGGTAAAGTATGCAAATTTTGGAAGCATCAGATTTGGACTTCAGACCTTGCCATGCTGCCTGCTGACTGAACTTGGTAAAATTACTGAACCTCTCTGCACCTCAGTTCCCTATTGTGAACTGGGACACAAATCCTTACAATGCAGAGCCACTGTATTAGAGATAATGCATGCAAAGTGTCTACATAAACACCTGGCACTTAGTAGGTACTTAATAAATAATTGCTATTATCATCACTAGCTGACTTATATTATGTTTGTTTCTTGGTGAGGATTAATTGAGGTGTGAAAGTGCTTTGAATAAATGGCTAAATAAATTCTAAAATATTGTCCTACTTTTTATGTACAGAAATGTCACATGTGTTTTAGCAGCTTTTATTCTTTCACGGCATTCTGTGTGTAAGTTTTCTAAACATAATGGCAGATTTATTTAAATAATACATGTTGTGTGTTTCAGGGGTCATTTTGATCATGCTGTTGTTAGTTATAGAATTCAAGTTGATATTATATGGTACTTTTTTGGTTGCAAGTGAAGAAAACTAAACTCCTATGTTTTATATATTATATAGAGAATTATATTAAATAGATATATGACTATGGATATCCAAATGCATAGAATATATATAAAGAAAGAGGTAGCATATATATAAAGAAAGAGCTCACAAAACCTTTGGAAAAGGTATGAAAACTAAGAACTGGGGCCTAAGGATCTGACATTGGGTAGTCAACACCACTAGTATTGTCACTGTCCAGTTCTTATCTCTTCTCCAAGTGGTAGTGACCTTGGTCAGCAAACCACCATCAGCAGGGAAAGCTTATTTCTCCTCATGTTTGCTTGGGTCATGTGACCACACCAGAACAAATCACATCACAGGGCAATGGAGGCTTATGAGTGGCCGGGCCTAGTCTCACTGGTCACTATCTAAGCCAGCAGAGCAGAAGCTCTTACTACAAAAAGGGGAAAGGAAAGTTGGCTCGGCTAAGTCTATTTCCCTTGTAATTTGTACCATAATCTCTTACATTCTAACCACCACTGTCTATTACATTCTACTTTATGGCTACCCCAGGATTACACTAACCTTTCTTCCCATCCTTCCTATTCCAGAATTCCCAGTGTAACACAATTGTCCCATGTGAAATCACATATGCATTCACCACCACTTCCTGAAAGGAAGATCACCACAAATCATATCCAGTTATCCACTCTAGCTTCAAGGCCAGGACCCCTGGGTGATGGGTATAGTCTGGTTGTGGCTTCTTTTAGTCTGTCAATTTATGGCTAATTGATAAATTTAAGCATCCCCAACATACTGAAGAATCAGTAATAGAGGAAAAGCAGGAAAACCACAACAGGAGCGCCCATCTATAAAGGGGGAAGCTGAAAATGCATGAGACTTGCCATCCTGGCCCATAGCATGTTCTCTGTTTCTGTGCTTTGTTGGCCAGTGTGGCTTCCTCCGTCTCCTCCTGGTGAGATTTCCTGTATCTGTTTGACCTCCAGGACTGTGGTTAAACAGCATGTAGGGATGACTCCTCTTCAGGGAGCTGCTTCAGTGGTCCCCTTCCTATTGATTTGCAAGCCTGGGAACTGTTTTAGGAGTTCAGTATCACAGGCTTTTTTTATAAGCTGGATTTTCTTTGTTAGTTTAACTTCCTTAAAATCCTAATAGGCTGCCAGTCTGTTCAATACCTGGGGAAATTTATAACTAGTAACTTAAGCAATAAATTTTAAAATCATGATTCTTAACTCTGGGCCATACCCCATTACCTTACTGTTTCCATCTCTTTGCAACAGGCCTGGGGGCTCTGCCCACTGGACCACACTTCAGCCTGCACTGGCATGGCACAGCCCAATGCAATAGGCCTGCAGGGAGGCAGAGTCATCTCCTCCCTATCCCAGGGTATAACTCACTGGGGAGTGTTTAAGAGTGGGAAAACGATCGCTTCTGATGGGCATAAGCACACAGCAGGACATGTTTAGGAGAGTGGGGTTAAGTTCTCCCTTTTCTGTAGAGCAGCCAGATTTCAGTCTTACATCAAGTATGAGAAAGAAAAGGTATAGAGGAGCCCTGTGTGGTGAGAGAAGCGCCAGGGAGCACATTCTCCCCATTTGTGAGGACGATCCTATGCTCTGCTTCATGTTCACCTTGTTTCCATCATCACTCTGCTTTTTTTACTCACTCTGAGAATTCAACTCACCTTCAGAGGTCCTGGATTACTGGTGACAGGAGAAAAGTCAGCTGTATTTGGCTCTCTTTCTGCTTCTATCTCATGGTTCAACTTGGACAAGGGTTTGTTTCTTGCAGGATCTTCCTGAAGGCCAAAGTGATATTTAATCATTCACTGTAGGACCCAAACTGAAAGAGCTATAGCCTTAAGCCTCTTTGTAGTCCCTTCACTACTCTTCTCCTTTCCCGGGTGCCTTCGTTCCTCCCTGGGAAATCCTAGAGGACACCACAGCCAACAATTAAAGGGTCAGCATGGGGCCCAGCAGCACCTCAGGACCCAGCTCCACACCTGGCATCCATTCTGGTTGGAGGGCCCAGGGCTGTACCAGTTGTTAGCCATATTTTGAATATCATTCTTGCTGAAAGCCACAAGAAGTAACCGATATCCTTGAATAATCTGACATTTTCTGCCAACTCCCTGAAGTTTCATGTGAGGCGTATGATCTCAATCCCAATAAAAAGTTAACAGTTTTAACTATTGTTTTTTTTCTGTAGTGCATTAAATGGATCTGAGTCAGGATAGAATGAACCCCAGAGCATGCTTCCTTCCATACCATGAGAAAACCAAATTTTATATTTAAGATCATATTTTAAGTTCTGTTATTTGAATACCTCACTTCAGGTTTGAAATTTTGTGTTAATTAGTATTTTTAAGTGTAAGTAACACAAACCAACTCTGTCCAACTTAGGCATAAAACATTATTTATTGGAGAGATAATGATAGTTCTCAGGGAACGAAAGAATAAGAAAACGACTCTAAGTTTTAGTAACATACAGAAAATCTGTATGCAAAAGAATGTTTACCTTCAAAGTACTCACTTTGAAAAACTTCATATGTATTCCAACCATACCATAACTGCTCAGACTTTATTTTTGGACTAACTTTGAATTGGCTTCAGAATCCACATCTCGTTCTTTTGAATATCTGAATTATGTCAAATTTTTGCCCCTTGAAAGTAGATTTGATTTTCAAAATCATTTGAAATCACAGCTAGTGAATGAGGTGACTTATCAAGGTGAGTAATACTGGTTTGGGTGACGATTTCTTTCTTTCTTTTTAAGTTTCTTTTGTGACAGACTGAAAAGTAGTGGCCAATTTTCACTCCTTAATATTACCTAAGGTTCTTCCTCCCTCTGTCTAGGGAATTGCTAGGCAGTAATTAGCTAATAATTGGCTGACAATTGCCAGCCAATTGTTACCAGCCCCAAAGAGAGAATGTGTGCCAAGGAGAAAGTAAATCTCCGATTCCAGGCTCAAATAGGTGCAGCAAACTGACCCAAGGGATTCAGAGAAGGAAGCCATTAAGGGAAATAACTGAGGACTGTAATTCTGCCTGAGAGACCAATTTAGCCAGAAGATAGGGAAGCTGTGGAGAAAATCATGGACTCCTAGCAGTGTGTTGTTTTGAGAGAGTATGGTTATGGCCTAAACGCCTTTGGAGTAATGTAGACCTGAGTTCAAATCCTGACTTCTCTGTATGACCTGGAGCAAGTTACATAACCCTGTTGGGTGCCAGGTGCCCAAGCCACAAGGTAGGGATTTTCACATCTACCTTGTGGGTTGTTGTGAGAACTACATGCGATTCCTTATTTTATTTTATTTTAATTTTATTATTACTTTTAATGTTTAGTTTTATTTTTGAGAGAGAGAGAGACAGAGTGTCAGAGGGGAAGGGGCAGAGAGAAAGGGAGACACAATCCGAAGCAGGCTCCAGGTTCCAAGCTGTCAGCACAGAGCCCGATGCGAGGCTTGAACTGTGAGATCATGACCTGAGCTGAAGGCTGAAGTCAGATGCTTAACCAACTGAACTACC
Organism: Felis catus; assembly: GCF_018350175.1. Taxonomy (NCBI): domain Eukaryota; kingdom Metazoa; phylum Chordata; class Mammalia; order Carnivora; family Felidae; genus Felis; species Felis catus. The sequence continues at coordinate 91,390,257 of NC_058370.1, forward strand.
CAAGCGCTCCCCTTTCTCCTCTGAATCCTTATTTTAAAAACCTAGTGCAATGCTTCATTGCATCATAAAGAAATAGTAATACTATTGTCTCACCGTCAGTGCCAGAAATTAGTATGTGTTAATTTATTCTTAAATTCATCCCTGAGAAAAGAAGGATTGAGGAAATCCTACATTACATACCAATGTAGTAACATAAGGAATCTCCAGATAGGAAACCATTCAAAAATAAATTCAGGAAGTTTAGTATTCTGTGTGGTCCAAGGTCAATAAAAATGTGTCAAAAAGTATGACAAGTGTGAGGAGATAGGAAAAGAAATTGCTTCCTGGGTAAACACCTCGGAGTCCCTTCCTTTGCTTTTCCTTTCCCAGGCTTCCCGCAGCTTCATCTGATTTCTCTGCTGGCTGCTGTCTTCTCTCTGCCAGCCTCTGGGGTAGCCGGGTCCACTCACAGGAGCCCAGCAGGGGGCATCTGGGTTCCCACAGAGTGTTAAATCTACATGATGTTGAGAGGATTGAGCACAGTGTTCAACCTCTGACCCCTGGAGCTTCTGGTTTGTCAATGAACGCTCAGAAGGGTGTCTTTTCTTTTTTAATTTTGTTTCCTATAGCAACTAATTTGCAAATGTTTACTCCTTCTGAGTCTTCAAATAATTTGCTTTACTTGAATTTTTCCTTAGAGCCTTTGTTAATTTTATTGTATTATTATTTTTTAGTTAACTAATACTTCAGAAAGGAGCTATCTAGGCCTGATATCTAGCCACAGAATTTTAGGAGGTATCACTTAGGGGGTACCTAGCCCCCGGCTACTGCTACCTCCCCTCTTCCAACTTGGACTTAGAGGTATTTCTGACTGCTCCTGCCCAAAGCTCTTGGGCTTGGCCAGAAATCTCCTGACGGACCCTCTCATCTGTTCTCTGAAGGTAGGAGAGAGTCAGCTCTAATCTGCAGCTCTCCTGCTGATATATGTGGTACATGAGCCTTCACAGCTTCCTGGGCTTTCCCTAGGGTGACCACGGATCCCACAACACAGTGTGGCCCAGCTAGTTCCCACTCACATCTGTGCCTTTTCTCAAAGTTGGATTTGAACGGAAAGACATGCTGCTGTGTGGTGTATACAGGGGAGCAGCAAGCCGGACCACTCTGAAGGAGGTTCCCATCGTATGGTCGGCATTGGGCTCCTTGGGTATCTGTCCATAAGGGTGAGTTGTGGGGATGAGGTAGGGCAAGGTATGTGCAGTCCGATCTTATATTTCTCAACCTAACACCCACTGATAAAGGCTGTCATTAGAAATTCCCCAGACTGTTTTACTTACCTCCATATTCAGTGCCTTTGCTAAGTTTTTCCCTTGTTACCGATCTCCTTGGGTATTAAAATACAGTGGTGAGACAAGACAAAGAAAGCAGCATTAATCTACTATGTGATAATGCAAGACTTTAATTTAAAATTTATTTTTGGGGCACCTGGGTGGCTCAGTTGGTTAAGCGTCTGATTTTGGCTCAGGTCATGATCTTGCAGTTCGTGAGTTTGAGCCCTGAGTCGGGCTCTGTGCTGACAGGTCTGAACCTGGAGCCTGCTTTGGATTCTGTGTCTCCCTCTCTCTCTATGCCCTTCCCCTGTTTGTGCTCTCTCTCTCTCTCTCTCTCTCTCTCTCAAAAATAAATAAACATTAAAAAATTAAAAAAAATACTTATTTTCTTTGGTTGCTCTGGAGTGTCTCTATCACCATTTGTTATGCATTTATATAAAGTTCAGCCAATCCATTTGATCTTTTAGACCTCTCTGTTCAAACACCTTTGAATTTACATCAAATTTGTTGCTAAAGTAAAGGTGCATGGTATATAATATATAATATAAAATAACATATTTTACGCTATAAATATATAAATTATATACATTATATTATATAATAATATGTTATATGACATATGTGACACATGTCCAATAACTCATGTCCATTAGGCCCACCACTGCCTATCAGAGCTATTGAGAGCTATCTTGTTCCTCTGAAACCAGACATGTATTCGTCTATAGATGATAAAGAATTTTTTCCCCATGGGCATTCTTCTGCTTCCCCTGCTAACCTGAAAACATTTGCCTGGGTATTAAGGCATTGCATCACTATAATTACAAAGAGCCTCTGCCTCTAACATGGCCCAGGCTTCAGATATCTGAATATTTCTTAGAGATACCTTTTGTTTGTATACTAAGACATGCTTGAAAACAGCAGCCATTCATTATGCGGAGAATGTTTTCTGTGGATAATTACAGAGTATAGGCAGATTGAAATGTTTATCAGCCAGGAGAATTTTATGATTGATTTATTATGATGCATTTTGGATAGATGGTTTTTAAAAACTTGTGTCCATGACCTCATGATAAAATGGTTCCAGGCCAGTTATTACAATTTTGCTCAATTCTGCTAGCATCCTTGTTCACCTAAAACCCACATAGTCCTTGAGTATGAGGTTGTTTTCTTCTGGAATAGCTCTCTTAGATTTTATTATGCACCAGGTTATTTATCTGCTAAGCAAAAACAAGCCAAGCATCCCAGGATCTGTTAAGTACCTTCATATTCGTCCATTCAAATCCACAGGCTTTCAGGCATTAACCCATCCCCACACAGTCTTCGTGAAATAGCTCATCAAATGCTTGGCAACAGGACGAAGCCATCTGGTGAAGAGTAAATTGTGATTATAACCCATCCAAATCTGCCTTCTCATCAACAGCAACACTATCATCTCCCTTACCCTTATAATCAGTCATGAAACCCTAGCAAAGAAAGATGAAAAAAAAAGCAAATCTGACCACCCAGAGTTTTTGGTGTCTTTTTTTTTTTTTTTTTTTTTTCAGTTGGTAGAGCCCTATCACATTCATCTCTGAGTTAAAAACAAACTTATCTTATGGAAATTCCCTTAGTCACTGAAGACCAATTATCTCTCAGCATTTGCTTCCCCAGCTGCTTGGCACATGGGATATTCTGGGCCATCGTCATACCTCTCCCTCAGCAGGAAGCCCCTGAAATCTGACAACAAGGTGATTCAACAGGAGCTCCACGGAGCAAGCTCTTTTCAGTGCATTTGGTGGACTTCTAGGCACCTCAGGCCCACAGCAAAGTGCAAGAGCCACAAAACCATTCTGAGGAGTGAGTGACATGCCATGACCAATTTCAGCAGACTTCCAATCAGATTGCTTAAGCTGCCATTCCTGCAAAAACACTGTTCCAATCACATGGCTAAGCAGTGGGCAGAGGAACAAGTGGTCTTGGCTGTGTGATGAGATCTCCTGATGCCTGCGTCTCACCCCTGAAGCTGTTTTCCCATTTGGTTTTAGTGTGCAGTAGACATTGAGTGCTTCAAGTGTCATTAGCAGACCAACCACAGAAGCATCATATGGGAAGCTTGTTAGACATGCAGAATCTCAGCCCTACTTGAGACCACTGTCTCAGAACCTGCATTTTCATAAGATCTCCAGGGACTCCAGGACTTTGTATGCACATTGCTGTTTGGAATAGAGCACTCCTTCCCAGAACATGCTACCCATCAAAATCTCTGGGAGAGCCCAGACTAACATCAGAGTCTCCAAGGGTGGAGCCTAGAAACCTTGATTTATAATAAGCTTTCTAGGTGTTTTGTATTCTGCCAACCTGATACAAACCTGTGAACAGTAGTTCACATAGTTCAGTAGCTCACAAATGCCTTTGACAATAAGAATCACCTGGAAGAGGAGGCTTATTTTTTAAAGAAGATCTGAACCCACTTCCTGGACTATTTTATTTGGGGCTTGGGGTAGGACATGAGAATCTGTGTTCTCTCCCTACACACATACATGCACAACTGATCCTTGTAAAACCTGGGAAACATAAGTGTGGTCCCTAGCAATGGCTCTTAAATGTTAGTGTGCAGCAGAATTATCTGAAGACCCTACTGACAATATTGTTTCCTGCAACCTGTAAAAATAAATAAACACCACCCAAATGAAAACAGGCAAAGTCTATTTATTCAGAACTTGCCATAGCAAGGGAGTCAGCACCATCACTTGCATTTGGCAGAAACACAAAGGTGGGAAGTGGAATGTAAATGGTTATAGTGAAAAAGGGAAGGACTCTGGTATGCCTTGATTGGAGGTTGCTGGCATGGGGAAGCTGGAAGAACCAACGAAGTAGAACATCATATGTGATTAGTTAGGAGAACACATTTAGCTTTCTCTGGTTAGTGCTATGTTGGGAGCAGGGACAAAAATTAGGGAAGCTGGCAGTTAATTGATCAAATCATGGCTGTTTGGGGCTGATTGCTGTGGAGGCTGTGGTTTGGTTTCATGGACTGGCTGCTGCAGAGGCTGTGGGTCAGACTTCTATTTTTATATATAGTCTGGCCATGGTCAGTTTGTCAGTTTGAGTTTCTCAACATCCACACCAGAATTACTAAATAGAAACAATGGTGTAGGCCTGGGCAGTGATATTTTAATAAGCTCCCCAGGTTTTCAAATTTGTGAACCACCTATCTGGAGACATCCTGGCTTTTAGCTAACTGTCCTAACACATTTTCAAAGGTATCAGGTAGCTTTTACCCCAACTCTGACCCCCACACACCATTTGAAGCAGGAACTTCTCAGTCAGAAGACGCTTGTTGGCAGCTTCTCACCATTTATACACATAACTTTAGCTTCATTATTGGTGGTGGGCATGAGGCCTGAATTCTTGGGCCATTGGGTGTTTTATTTGGGGATGGAATGGGGAGAGAAATTGGAAAAAAGACGTCACGATGTCTTTCCATAGATCTCATCTGAAAATCAGATATAGAGTTCTCCACCAGAATCTCCTAGACAGCTTCCACAATCAAATGAAGCCTCCAGAGGAGCATGCATCCCAGAATTGTCCATGTGGAGGAAGTGTACTTTGAAAAAGCCACTTGATGATTCTGATTTCATTGAGAACCACCGATGCAGAGAATATAATAATTCGGGGGTTGCAAACTTCAACGCCTACATGGGCCATGAGAGTAACATAAATTAGTAGGATGGCTAGATATTTTAAATTGTCTTATTTTGACACAGACCCAACTTGTTTGCTTATTAAACGTATGGATTTTTTCATTTGCATAAATAAGTGTAGTCTGTCATTTATCTTTGGGGGGAAAACAGTTCTTAGCCTGCCTTTCATTTTTTTACTTTCAAGATACGATATTTTGCTATTACTCAGAAAAAGAGCTCCAGCATGATGCTAAATGGCAAATGAAACTCAGTATCAGGGAAAAAGTTGTGAATGATGGACAGACTGGGGGTGGACAGCTGCTACTCAGTTCTATGCAATTAGAGTTTATGGGAAATACAAACCATTGTCTTACCTGATTTTATCTTATTCTGATTTTTCAAAAAAGTCAGAACTGAAGTGTTTATATGAAATCACTTGATCTTTAGATCTTGGCTCAATTTATTTTTAAGATTGCGAAGATCAAACAGATAAATTTGATGGGCTGGATACAGACCCCAAGCCAAGTTTGCAAACTTGGTATTACAGCATTCCATGTAAATATAATGTTAGCACAGGATCCAGTTCTTGCCAGGGGTATCAAAATGTTCCCCAAACAAATACACACAAATAGCAGGACCACATCAACTCTACCTAACCCCTGTCTCCATCCATAGTTGATCATTTTCATAGTGTATCTCGACCTTGTTTAATATGTCACCAGAAAGCAAAGATGTCAGCCAGATCTACTCATGGCCTCCTTTTCAATGATGAACACAATCTCTCTTTCCTTTCCCTTTTGTCCTCTTTAATTCATAAATCCCAGTGGTTAGGCAGACTTTGTAGCAGAAATTATGGGACTGGAAAGTGACTAATCTCTTCTTGGCACTAGACGTAGTTAAGTTGTTGGTATCTTAATTTTAATTTAAAATAGATGCAGAATCAATAATTTCTAATTCTTCACTGGGCTAAAGAAAAAAAAGGATTTTACATTTCCAAAAGTTTTCAGCTATATTTGGGATCACTGGACTCACATTTCGTTAAGGATTGGGGAACTGTTGCTTTAGAGGATCAGAAAGTGGAGAAATTCTTAAATATTTTAACAAAATCTTTCTACAAGTGATATTGAACTTGCTAAATATTTCTAGTATTTTCAGAACCAATCAGAGTCAAGCAAAAGTGGGCTGTAACACTTGGAAATGGGTGGCTTAATGAGAATAATATTTTTTGCTAGAGCATTTGATTAAAATTGATATTTTGGTTAAAATGGTCGACTCACTTAAGCAATACTTTGACAGGTAATATCTTTTTAAAAAATCACTGATGCAAATCTGAATAATGGCATTAATTAATTAAGATTCCCAACTAGTGAAATATAAATTGAAATTCCAACCTTCATGGGAAGTTTTGGAAAAGTGTTCCTCGCCAGGATCTTCTCATTTTTTTCTTATCTATTTCTGTAATGCAGATATGTAAGTTGCATGGTGCAGCCCAAGGTTGGACCACGAACTCAGACCAGCAAAGCCAGAAGTCAGGTGAGCTACCATTCTGAAACTAAGTGATACATAACAAATGGCTGACTATGTGACAAAGGTAATAAGTTGTATTAGCTAAAATCTTTTTTTTTAAGTTTATTTATTTATTTGGGGGGGGTAGGCAGAGAGAGTAAGAGAGAGAGAGAGAGAGAGAGAGAGAGAGAAAGAGAGAGAGAATCCCAAGCAGACTGTGCTGTCAGCGCCAAGCCCGATGTGGGGCTCAAACTCACCAACTGTGAGATCATGACTTGAGCCAAAATCAAGAGTTGGATGCTTACCTGGATTGAGCCACCCAGGCGCCTCTAGCTAAAGTCTTAACTGACTTAAAATGCTTCACCTAGGAGTTGTCTGGTTTGAAAAATTACATCAAAGAAAGAAAGAAAGAAAGAAAGAAAGAAAGAAAGAAAGAAAGAAAGAAAGAAAGTGACATGTAGGAAATTCTTTATTCTAAAAATAAATAATTATTCTTAAAAACAGAGTATAAAATCTTTGTAAGTAGTAAATGAGTTTATTCTCATCTTCATTTTTAAACATGAATAAATATTTGTATATAGGAAATTAGTTTGCTTCCTCAGAGTTTAATTGGACATGGTTTCACATGATCACTCGAGCCAATAATCATGGAAGCTCATGCCTGTTCATTACTGAGGATTGAAAATGGGGAGCCAGTGAAGAAGAGGAGGTGGCAATTTTTAGAATTAAATGTTTATGAGCACTGATTTACCAAACAAAGACTTGAATTTAATATGTCTAAAAATGAAAAGACTATGTGTAAGAACTTTTAGAAACTGTGAGGCAAAAATGCTAATGGGACTGTAGGGAAGAGACCAAATAGATTAGAAGGACACTTAAGGACAGTTAAGATGGACTGAAGCCCTTAAAGAACAATTGGAGCCCAGAAAAATCACCAAACATGGTGGTCCAATCAAAAAGAGAACCAGATATGATTAATCAACAAGCTGTAACCAACACAGAAAGCAAACAGAGAAAATTGCTGGAAGAGAGAGCAAGCACTGGGGTGAACTTTGAGAATGTTCTATTTCATGAACTTCACATTTCAAAATCTGACGCAAATATGTTTTTCTTATTCAAAAGAAATCAGTTTTCTATCTGCTTAGCTTTGCCCAATAATCAAGTCACAAAGGCAGACTTCTGAAGAAATTTGCTGAAATCTGTAATTGGCTTTCCACTCTGTGGGGCTTTTTCAGGAGTTGTCACAGGCTTCCTTGGGAGTTGTAACTGAGAAAACAGGAGGTTATTTGATTATACAGTGGACTTATATATATATATAATATATATATATATAATTATATATATATTATATATATAATATATATAATATATATATTATATATATGCACACACACATATACATATATATGTATATATATATACACACACACACAAAATACACATACAAAAATATATATACATATACATACATACATATATATGTATATATAATATACAAAGTACACATAAAAGTATATATAGATAGATATAGATTGTGAAATAATATATGTAAATAATTATATATAATTATAAGTTAAAAATTATAATTATATACATTCATAAATTATATATTTATAATTTTATATAAATTTTATATATTTTATTATATATTAAATTTTATAATAAATATATATTATAAATAAATATATATTATATTTATTACATTTTATTTATCATATTATATATTATAATATATATTTATTATATTATTTATTAATGTATATTTATTTATATATTACATTTATATTTATATTTTTATATTATGTAATATTTATATTTTATATATTATTTATATTATGTAATATATAATATATTATATATTGTATATAACAATAAATTATATAGAATTTTATAATAAAATAAGTATATATTTTATACATTAAATTTTATATATTAATTTTAAATTTTATAAATTTTATATAAATTTATATAAATATAAATTTATATATTTATAATTGTAAATTATAAATAATATATGTAAATTATTATATATAATTATACACATATATGTGCTTAAGTGTAATTTGTTGAAGTATTATCAATAGCTAATAAGATCAGTCAGAAGGAATTGTGTTACATCAGGGAGAGCTAACACAAGCATATCTATTTGAAGGGGTGTGAAATGATTAGCCCACCTGCAGCACCCTATGCATTGTTTCACTGTGGCCTGGGCTAATATGAAATAATAGAAAATATACATATTGGTTTCTTCCCTCAGTTCCTGGCACAAAGGTCCAAAAACCCTCATAAATTCCTAAGTGATAAAATCACTGGGAGCATCTTTTGTTCTAATGAGGTGACTCTGGTGAGCTTCTGGATGGCTACTGGATGAATGGTCACCAGAAAAACTGAGTCATGGTTAGAAGTTTGAAATTTTCAGCTCCATCCACCATCTGACTGGGGAGAGAGTTTGGAAATAGAGTCAATCCTTGATCAGGCCTACGTGAGGAAGCCTCCATAAAATCCTAATAGTATGGGGTTTGGAGAGCTTCCAGGTGGGAACACATCCACATCCACACCCAGAATGGTGACACACCCCCAACTCCCTGAAGATAGACCTCGGGGACCCTCCAAAACCTCATCCTATGTATCTCTCCATCTGGTTATTCATCTGTATCCTCTATCAGATCCTTTAATGAACGGGTAAATATAAGTTTTACCCTGATTTCTGTGATCTGCAATAGAAATTTAATCAGACCCAAGGAGGGAGTCTTTGGAACCTCTAATTTGTAGTCACATCAGATAGAAGTTGTAGGAAATGCTGGGGGGGGGTACTTATTACTTGTCACTGGCCATCTGAAGTGGGCATAGTCTTGTGAGACTGTGGAATGTGGTGGGATCTGGTGCTATCTCCAGGTAGCTGGTGTCAGGATTGAGTTAAGTAGTGTTGGAGAATTGGTTGGCAGGGGAAATCCTCCCCACATCCGGTGTCAGAAGTTCTGTGCCTTTGGTAGCCTGTGAGGGTGAAGGAGACATATGGGAGGAGGACTCAGAATCCCCATCATAGCTAACTATCCTCCCATTTCCTTCTTCCTCTTATGCATCTCCTTCCATCCCAACTCTCCTGGGTTTTAAAGCTTTAGATCTTCATTCTCTGTGTGCCTTTTCCTCACTCCTGTGTCATGGCTTGTTTTCCCCCCACCTCTAGCAAGCACTTGGACTCATTAACCTAATGGCCTACTTCCTGAAGCACTCTATGGCAGGGAGATGGGAGGCAGGAGCAAGAGAGGAAGAAGAAAAAAAATACTTTGAACACAAGTCTCTTTTGTGTCTCTGAGGAGTTTTATGACCCAAGAGACTGGGGTATTTGTGAGACTAGGGCAAGGTGTTTATTACTGGTTATTTAAACTGGTGTTTTCTTTATTTAATTAAGCTCACCCCCCTTATTAAGTTGTATTAGTTTCCTATAAGAATGGGATGGGAGCAGAGACTTACTGGAAAGTTTCATCGGAGATAGTTTCCCATTTCTCTGGGCTTGGGCAGGAGTGAAGTACAAACCCCTAAAACGTCAGGGCCCCAGGATATCTCTGATCAAAGGTCACAGACAACTTTTTTTTTCTGCCATCTTCAGACTCAGTCATAGGCTGCTTCATGCATTTTTGTTATGCTGCAAGCATGTTTTCTAAGCATGTCTGTGTTTGCCCTAAACCCCATTAAAAAAAGTGCTGATCCATTGTGGAGCCTTCTTTTAAAATTTTGATTACTCTTCCATATAGGAAATAACATTCGAGATAAAGCTACTGTCTTACATTTACCTCTGGCTTCCAGCTGCTTGGTACTTGTACTACTTTTTATGGGGGTTTGCAACAATTTTCAGTGGACTAATTTTTAAATCTTAAGTAGAGCCATTGATAGTAATAAAACTTTATACTTAAACAGACTTTTCTTAAGAATTTGAAAATGGATTCCAAACTTGTGCTTTGATTCTTTGCTCTCAGTTGTACAGATGGGACCAATTATTCCCTCTGGCCATGGAGAAAAGCAAATTTTCTTTTACTCCCCAAATACTTCTCATTTGATTTAGGTTTGAATTGCCAATTATTCCAGCTGCTCTAACTTCCAGGTCACTTTTCCACTGATACAGGAATCATATAAAAAGCAACCTAACTCTGTGTATCCATTTATTCAGTATAAAGGATTAGCTCAAGAAAAAATGGTTATTCATGCTTGTATTTGAGATCCTTCCCAATCACTGCCTTCTGCTTTTGCTTCTTTCCTAGAAAACTACTACTTGATAATGTTCTTAGACCACTTCTGTCTAGGCTAAGGATCCTGCCTAGACCTGCTCCATGTGGCAAGCCAAGTTCCCCTCCTATTTTTGCGGGGAGAAAAGTATTTCTAAAACTAAGTTATCTGATATAGTGATTTATAAAATGCTGATGTCTGAAGGCTCCCAATGAGCTTTCAATTTTAATAACAAAGATATGCTTACTCCAAAGGAGTTTAAGGCCAATTGAGGAAATACTCTTTTCAGGGTGGTAGAAGGATCCTTAAGATACCTTCTAATAACCCCACACAGTTGAAAGTATATTCCACCTACACCAATTCCTTGGTCAACACCCTTTCATCTAGAGTGGATATAAAGTCTCCCTACCAACAACCAGTAGGACCATTCCTCTGGTCTGGAGGTGGCAATGTTCCATGCTCACCAACTCACACACTCACTCCCAGTTCCTGAGCACCCGCCTCGTGTCAAGACCATGTAAGACACTAGGAATAGAATGTGATAAGAATAGTTCCTGTCCCTGAGGAGCTCACCATCTTGTGAATGAAGCAAGTGTGCAGACAAAGAATTATTGCAATGTACTGAGTATTTTAGTAGAGCTTGGACAGGGCTTCTTCATTCTGCTGGGACAGGTCAGGGAAGTCTTCTCTGAAGAGCCTTTACTGCTTCATCACTGTCACTTTATGTCAGTGTTGTCTTCCCAAATACATTATAAACTGTCCCTTTTTCCCTCATAATCGCTAGCACAACATTTCACATGTACTAGGCACCCAGTGTTTGTCAGTTTATTTAATAACCATAAATAAACATGGCTTTGCCCAACTTTTCTTAACCACCTCTTGAGGATCAGGTACAGTGATGGAGAACATCCAATGGGCTGTCCAGCTATTACTTTCAACGAACCCTTTGCTTGATTAGCACCTTGATGTTGTCAACTCTCCAAACTGTCCCATATATCCCACCAGCATTATCCACCATACACATCCACAGACAATGAACATACATTGTTCTGACATGCTGGAATTTTGAGCAGTCTGAAAATGAGGAAATTGCATCTCAAGACTAAATAAAACAAGCTTTCATCAGCTCATCTGCCCCCCTGCAATTCCCCCAGGGGGTGGCTCTCTAGCATTTGTCATAAACAGAATGGAGGTCATTAAATCCTGGCAAAACCTAACAACATATCTAATTATAGGTTTGAAATCATAGAGCTGAGCAGTAACGACAGGACATGCTGAGTTTAGTTACTTCTGAACACACTTTATTGCTTTGCTCGGGTAAATCATTCCCCATACTTAAAAAGAAGTGAAGATTTGTAGCATCATCTCCAAAGGGGCAGTCACTAGGACAGTATCCTCCAGCAGAAATAAAGAGTTCTTGAAATTTTCTAAATGGACTTTTTAACAGAGTTGAATGTAAAGTGCAACCCTTAGCAGCAGGCAAAATGAAGCTTAAGGTCATCTGAAAAGAGTATCTGATAACTTACATTTATCTCCTAAATGTGTTCCCCTCAAGTTCTTACTAGCCATAAGAAAGTTGCCAAAGTTTCTTTAAATTGCAAGGGGAACAGAAAAGAAAATGAACAAAATCATGGTTGTGGTTTCTGTTTGTACTTTGTTTCTGGAGAAAAAAACCCTACATAATGTATACGTATACATGTATGCATATATATTATATATACTGTGCTAAGCCTTTAACATAGTTCAGAAATAATATATGGACATATATATTATGTTTTGTTCTATGTCTTTTTTAATATAGCCCAGATGTAATATGTATACATTACATATGTGTGTATACATGCATATATACTGTATCTATGTTTTGTGCTATGTTTTTAAAAAAAAATTTTTTTTTTCAACGTTTATTTATTTTTGGGACAGAGAGAGACAGAGCATGAACGGAGGAGGGGCAGAGAGAGAGGGAGACACAGAATCGGAAACAGGCTCCAGGTTCTGAGCCATCAGCCCAGAGCCTGACGCGGGGCTCAAACTCCCGGACCGCGAGATCGTGACCTGGCTGAAGTCGGACGCTTAACCGACTGCGCCACCCAGGCGCCCCTGTGCTATGTTTTTAAAAAGTAGTTCAGGGGTACCTGGGTGGCTCAGTTGGTTGAGCACCAATTTGATCTCACTCAGGTCTTTATCTCAGGGTTGCGAGTTCGTCCCACATTGGGCTCTGTGCTGGGTGTGACCCTACTTTAAAAAAACTAATTAATTCATTAAAATGAATTAATTTAAATAAATAAATAAAAGTAGTTCAGAATAGGAAAATCTTATAACAATTGCCATGTTGCTGTTATGCAAAATAAAGTATGAAAAGTTAAAGATATTTTCAGGACTTACTGATTGTCCCTTTTTATTAATAAAATAAGAACATGTCACTTAAAATAATCATACTGATATAAATATAAAAAATGTATAATATGCTATTTCTTATAATAGGATTGAATGATCTTCCCTATAGTGCACATAGATTATTAGTAACTTAAAATTATTTTTTAAAAACATTTTTTAAATAGGGGCTCCTGGGTGGCTCAGTTGGTTAGGCATCCAACTTTGGCTCAGGTCATGATCTCATGGTCCGTGAGTTCATTGGGCTCTGTGCTGACAGCTCAGAGCTGGAGTCTGCTTTGAATTCTGTGTCTTCCTCTCTGTCTGCCCCTCCCCCTGCTTATGCTCTGTCTCTCTTTCTCTCTCAAAAATAAACATTAAAAAATATTTTTTTAATACATGAAATAAAAATAATTATTTTCAAATTATTTTACCTTGTAAAATATATCATTTTATTAGTCTTCTTTTCAAAATGTTATGAATATTCATAGGCTGCCTGAGTGGCTCAGTCAGTTTGACTTCAGCTCAGGTCATGATCTCCTGGTTTGTGAATTCGAGCTGCACATCAGGCTCTGTGCTGACAGCTTGGAGCCTAGGGCCTGCTTTCTTGCTCTCTCTACCCCTGTCCTGCTCATGCTTTGCCTCTCTGTCTCTCTCTCAAAAATAAATAAACATGAAAAAAATGTTATTGGATATTCTTGCCCTTTTATTCCTTTAGAAAAATCTAGGTATATATGTCCAATTCCTAAAATCTCCCTTCAGAATTTTGACTGAAAGGGGCGCCTGGGTGGCGCAGTCAGTTAAGCGTCCGACTTCAGCCAGGTCACGATCTCGCGGTCTGTGAGTTCGAGCCCCGCGTCAGGCTCTGGGCTGATGGCTCAGAGCCTGGAGCCTGTTTCCGATTCTGTGTCTCCCTCTCTCTCTGCCCCTCCCCTGTTCATGCTCTGTCTCTCTCTGTCCCAAAAATAAATAAACGTTGAAAAAAAAAATTTTTTTTAAAATAATTTTGACTGAAAAATATTATAGGTATAAGTTAATTTGGGAGATATTGTCAACTTTATAAAATTAAATCATTTTTATCTGCTTCTATGCTGCACTTTTAATTCTAAGCCCTTTTGCACTTTTGCTTTTAGTTTTATTCATATAGGGCCCACACAATTCTATGTTTATTTGTAAGTATTATGATTGTTATATTTGGTTATTCTTTTATTTTAATAAACGCTCTACTAGTATTATTGCTAATATAGATGCTTAGGAAAGACATCAATCATGGTGAGTAAATCCTGCTGCCCTTTGCACTTGGTCACTATATAGAATTGACATATGAGAAGCAGTTTGATCACAAATTAGGGTCTGCAGTTTGGAAAGTTTCCTCTGTAAGTTCTGATATAGAGTTATTTATTTGAAACCACCATTTGATCAATTGTTTTCCTGTGTGTGTGTGTGTGTGTGTGTGTGTGTGTGTGTGTGTGTGTGTTTTGCTCCTGTTTCTCTGTCCCTTTATTACCTGTGGTATTTTTCTTCTACTCAACATTCACGTATGCCTCCCATGCCTCTGTTTAGGTAGAAAGTGCTGCCCATCTCTTCAAGAGGCCTTCCTGGGAGACCCAAACAGTTATTTTTGTCTCCTAGCCTGTTTAAAATCAGATAACCCAGCCTCCCAAACACAGTGTCCCAATTAGTGGAAATTCAACCATCCATTTTCATGAGATAAACATATTACATTTATACAGTTTATTTAATATATATTCATAAGCAAGGTCTGTTTGGGATTTTGTTTTTCATAGCCTATAGGTTTTGTTCTCAGATAAAACTTGCTTTTCTTTTTTTCTTTCTAGATAATATAGACTGCACACGTTCTGTCATTTTCTGAACTCTGAAATAATTTCCATGGGGTGGTTGATCTTAAGTCTTTGGAAGTTTGAAATGACATTTATGAAAAGTCACCCAAATGTTGTGCTTTGACACCTGTTCCATTTCTTCTCTGTCCATTCATTCAATTTGTTGAATGTCTACTCTGCCGGAAACTCTGTTAGGTATGTTTGAGTTTCTACTTATTCTTGATTCAATTTGGAGTAATTATTTTGTCCTGGTGATTCATCCATTTCATTGAGCTCTTCAAATTAGTTGAATGGCATGATGTACTTTTTTTAAAATAATTTTTGAATCTCCTTTAATTTCAAGTTTATAATTGTGTTTTCTGTCTTTTCTTTTTGATTAAACTTGTCACATTTGTGTACTCTATTGCTTATATTTAAAGAATTTGTTCTGAATACCTTAATTCTGCTTTTTAAGTATATAAGCTTCTGATCTCATCATTTATATTTTTTGAATCTTTAAACTTTTCTTTTTTAAATTTGTTAATCCATATTATTTCCTATCTTTAAGAATGAAGGTACAGTAATGAATTTTTTTTTTTTTTGGTTAACTGCTCTGGATGCCTCCTCATACATTTTTTGTGTATACTACTTTATATTTTTATTTTATAAAAGGTCTGTAATTATGGGTTTTATTATATTTTTATTACAAACAACATATATTCTGTAATTTTGCATTTCTCAAAAGAAACAGACATATTTAAGTGAGCAGCAAACTCTTCGTATGGAGCCTATATGTCTTCTGGATCATAGCAATTTCAAATATTACACTTTTATTAAAAAGCTTATCTGAATAAAATTAAGATACAGATATTAGTTAATGGAATACATCTAACTTAAATTTCATTTTTAAGAACCTTATCCTCTTATACTGACTTTTAGTTAATTGTGTACTCTACTGGTGGGGTTCAGGACATGCTACCCCAAAATACAGCACCGTGACATACTGAATATTTTAAGCTGAGGGAGTTTGTGAAAGCAATAGAAGCAGGAAGGTCACTCTGACCTTCCCCTTCACCCCACCTCTCTTGAAGTAAGTCATAAAACCCTCATGTGAAAGTCGTCCTCCCTATACCAGGAAGAAAGGAACATCTTTATCTCTGAAGACAAAGAGGCACAGGAAGATTCCAAGCAGGTTTCCTCTAGCTTGCCACACTTACCTCACGTTCTCTAACCTATCCTGTTTCTCCATGACTGTCCACTCTTTATCAAAGCCACATAAAAATACTGAGGTTTAATGGTCACTTTGGGTCTTCCTTTCCTTATGAAAAGCCTCCTGTGTCATATAAAACTTAGATTTTAAAAATTGTATGTTTTTCTTCTGTTAATCTGTCTCTGTCCATTTAATTTTCAGACCCAGCCAGGGACCCTCATAGAGTCAAGGAAAATATTCCACCACCACCCCCCCCCCCATACTATGAAGGCAAAATCTAAGCTTTGTTGATCTTTTCTTTCATTCTCCAAGACTTGCCTAGTGACAAGCTCATAAGTTTAAATAGATTTTAATTAAACACAAAAGCAGCTGATAGACAATATGGTCATCAACTTCAAGAACCTAAGTAACCTTTGGAAAACGATGTCATATTAGAGCAGCTGCTGTAAGAAGTAATGGAAACTCAACCTAAATTGGTTTGAGAAAATAAAGAGAGGTTTATGGTAGGGCCTGTGGGTTGAATGGGTCACAAGCAAACATGCTAGGATCACAACAATATTATCAGGGCTCTGTCACTCTTGTTGCATCTTTTGAATCTGCTTTCTTGTGTATTTGTTGGCTTTGTTCTTATTAAGCCTCACTCCACATACTTGGAAAGATGCCAATAAGCATACATGACCTACCAGCTAGCAATCCTAGGGGGGGAAAAATCAAGATTTTTAAAAAAATGTATCTCCCAAGTAAAACCACCAGAGTGCTCAGACCACCACATTTTGGACTCAGTTCCTGAGGCTGGGAGGGTGAAATGTTCTGAGATTCCAGTTCCTGGGCCATGTTCACACCCTTAGGATGAAGGTGAAGGTGGAGCAACCATCCTTCACCATTACCTGGGTCCATGCCCAACAGACAGAGCCTGTTTCAGAAGACAAGAGGATGAATCCCAGGGCAGGCAAATAGTAAGGAATATTCCTAAATCATTTATTTTATACTTTTGAGTGTCCTGTTATTTCAGTTAACACTTGTTGCCTGACATTAATCCACAGCTCTGAGCAAACTGAAGAGTTCCCTGGTCCTAAATTCTCTACTCATAGTGCTTCAGCTAGATCTCAGCTCAATTTACACAGCTTCTCTTTTTCTCTTTATGGTGGTGGGGGGGGGAGTTACATTGAACTCCAGACTTCTTGGGGAAAGTTAGAAGCTAAATGATGTTTGATGGTCCATTTTTAATCAGAGGAGAGTAATTTTCCCCTCTCAAAGGAGGACTTCTCACATCAGGTATTTGGCTTGAGAGGTGCTTGCTGATTAATTACTTACATTTACATAATATTAATCTCCTTTCTAACAATTTAGCAAGCTTCCAACTGATGCCCCCATATCAGTCTGACAGAACACCCTTGCTCTTAAAAGGCCAGAACTATTTTTCCAGTGCATGGAATTGGCAGTATTGTTCTTACATGGGGCAGGAGGGACTCCTGGTGCCCCATTCTTTTAGGGTTCTGCTGTGACCCTTCCCCAGCTCTGCACTGCCCCATGCCCCCCACTATCTTGACCAAGTTATAAGTAGTCAATACTTTGAGTTCCCTAGCTAAACATCCCCAACTCCCCTTTGCCACCTGTGTTGACCTCTTCCCCAAGTCCAGCCTCTTGAAGACAGAATATATTGGCAGTGTGTGTACCCCCCAGTCCCAGGGAGTGGCCAGTGGGGACTCTGGGGAATGTGGCAGGAGCTTGGACTGCAGCCTAAGCTGTCCACACACATGTATGTGAAGCCCCTTGTTGTAGGAGTGAGGGAATAAGTGGGGCAGGCTGAGGTCCAGGGCCCAGGGATAGGGGTTGACTCTTTTATACCACTAGGGTCCATCATGGAAATCCAAGGAATCTGAAAATTCTAAGTTTGAGCCTGGCCTTCAGGTCATTATGAAGATATGTTTGTCAAGGTAGGAAGACAGAATATATTTCATATAACAGTTTGTTGGCTTGATCTGTAACTTTCAAATATGGACATGTGTGGTAGATGTGCCTCCATTTATACTCTTGCCCGGGGCCTCAGAAATGTTAGAGCAGTCCTGGGAGTCAGAGAGGCTGCAGAGGCTGTTCTGAGCAGAGAAATAAGGCAGAAGTGACCAGAGATGGGATTCAGGGAACCCAACCACAAACAGGTTGGTATAACATCCAGATGGTGTGGAAAATAATTAAGCAGGTGTCCGTCTTTCCCACCAGGTTGTCAACTGTTTTTGAAGTGAGCTTCTATGGAACATGCACTCCTGTACTTGGCAGAGCATTCTGCACAAACTAAACTCTCAGTTCATGGTAGATACATTGATGTTGAGCAAATGAGGTAATATACATCACCCAGAGGGAAACCGCAAATACACTTGTCACCATTCACTCATCATAAAGACAACTACAGATAAATGGATAGTAGTCTTAAATTTTATTAATTGATGTTATAAGTGAGCCAGTTTCATGGTATGTTAATTTCAAATAACAGGTAATAAGCAGAAAAATAAGAAAAATAAAATATGACTAGCATAAAACAATTGTATTGCAATGTACTTTTCTAAAAAATTGGGGCCTGTTGTACTTACCCGGGCCACCACTGGCAGGGATGCAGGAATGCATTGAGCACTCTGAGGGCAGGTGTTCCATGCGATATTTTGTCAATGACAGCTCAGCACAACCAACCCTCTGACTTATCCACAA
Organism: Felis catus; assembly: GCF_018350175.1. Classification (NCBI taxonomy): domain Eukaryota; kingdom Metazoa; phylum Chordata; class Mammalia; order Carnivora; family Felidae; genus Felis; species Felis catus. Next base: position 91,409,062 of record NC_058370.1, read on the forward strand.
GGCTTCAGCATGTTCACTCTTAAATGTGCCATCTTTCCAAGGCAACTTAAATGTAGGTGTTTAAAATTTTTTAAGGCATTTTTTTCCCACAGGCCCAAGGCAGCCAAAAAAGACATGCCAATGACCTCTAGTGTCTGCCCATGGGGCCTCACACAATCTTACTCAAAAACCCTCATAGATGAACATACAGTTTTTTTTGTCGGAGTGTTCCTTTCCTGTGTGTGAGAGGAGGGGCAAAGGAGAGAGAAGGGAGCTGGAGAATAAGGAGATGGGTGGGGTAGTAAGTGAATGGTAAGTAAGTGGCAGATGTGTGTATAGGTAAGAATCTCCCTGAAGCTCATATCTTATCTTTTTCTTCACCACCTTCTGGGCCCTCTTCTGTGCACATGGATGTTGACCTCACCACCTTGCCTCTGCTGGTGCTTAATAGTCTCCCCTTTGGTGGAATCCTTCCACCTCCTTGTACACAAATAACCCCTCTCAGCTCTGCACCTTTGCACACGGAGCTCCCTCTACCTGGTCTTCTCCTCCCACCTGCTTTTCCAGATGGCTTTAAGTTATACTCCTCAACCCCATCACAAACCAGGGAGGCTGCCCTTGATGCTTCAGCTCTGGGTAGCTGCCCCTCCATCTGCTCCCATCGTTCACTATGTTTTCCCTACTGTAGCATTACTACATGATATTGGAAATGTCTACTTACTTGCTTGTACCTTCTACTCAACTACAAGGTCTATGCAGATAAGGAACAGTACTCTAACAGCCTTGGTCATGACCTCCATAGGTATTTGTGCATGCATTTGTTGACCAAATGATTAGAAGAATGAATGAATGATTGAATGAATGAATGAATACCATCCAGGTTGGCAGGTAGGCTTATGGTGGAGCCTCAACTCCCCATTCATTTCTCACGTGAAAGCTGGGCCAGGACTTTGCCACAGGTAGGGTCACATATCAAATAGGTGCAGGCAGAAGATGAAGTAGGCACAAGTTTGTAAAAAGTGAGGACCTACTGTGCCAATCATGGGCAGGAATGTAGGAATGCACTGAACACTCTGTAAAGGGTGAGAATGTTATTGGCCCAGCTGTATATATGAAGAGAAAATTTATCCCGTATCTACTGAATATCTACTAATGATAGGCACTCTGCCAATTATTTATATATGTGATCTCATTAAATCATTACAACAACTCCACGGAGGCATTAGCTGGTATCTCCATTTTACCCAAGAGGACACTGAGGCCCAGAAAGATTAAGCAATTTGGCTGAAGTCACCCAGCAGTGGATTTTGGATCTAGGATTTAAATCCAAGTCTGACTCTTACCACTGTATCATGCTGCTTCCAGAGGTGGGGTGAGGAATCTTAGAAGCACCATGTGACTTCTAACACTTGGAAGCCTATTGGCGACTCCAGGAGGGAAATGAGGAGGATCTGAACTAAAATACTGTGGAAAGCTTTGGGAAGAGGAAGAGATAGATGTAAGAGCTCTCTGTGAGGTAAGAACTGGATTAGTGCACTAATACAATGCTTACTCATTTATTTATTCATCCAATATTCATCAAGCTTTTTAATGTGCCAGACACTATGTTTAGTTGGCCCAGGAAATGTAAATAAGAGTAAAACTTGGTTTTGGCACTCAGTGAACTCAGATTCTAAAAGAAGCAGTAGATGAAAATAATGATGCTACAGGGTCACTACATCTTTTGATTCTATCTTTTAACATCTCTGTCCATTACTTCTTTTCTCCTCACTGATTTGTGGTTCACAGGCCTCCGTGGATTGCAACCATTACTGTCAGAGTCTCACACGCGGCCTTCCTGGCTTGCACACAGCACTAGCTCTAACTACATTTTAAGGCCATTTCATGAATGGTTGCCGGGAACCACTTTCTCAGTTCATTGGCAACATGATCACAGCTACAACTGCTTACCTTAAAAGGTGTTGCATGAAAACACAAAAATATTAACAATCATTTATTCAGCACCTTCTATACATCAAGCTCTTGAGCAGGCACCAAGTACAACACTGTGACTACAAGAGATGTGGCTGTCTTTGAGATTAAATTTAAAGGGAAATACAGACAAGTAAATGGGCAAGTAAGTGTGAAAGTACAAAACTGTGTAATTGGGTAAGTTATGGCAAAATATAGGAGGGCATCTCCTTTGACCTAAAGGAGTCAGAAGGGAGCCATGACATTCAAATGTAAAAAAAGAGAAAGAAATGTATATCTAGAGATTCTATTCAAAATAGGGCCCTTTTTCCCACTCAAAAGAATTGTTCTGAATGTATCTTTTGAGATATAGGGAGTAAAAAAACATTAAAGAAAAAAATGGGTTATTTTTCCTGGAATCTAAAAAAATAAATTGAAAGATGGAGAATGTTCCCTCACTAATGGCTTTAATAAAAAACTCAGAATCTATGTATCATCTTTAATACTCAGAGACATGTTATGAGGGCACCAACCAGACTCTGTCTTTCTAATCCTTTTTCTGAGTCATCTTTTATCCTTCCCATTGCTTCTGCTGAAAGAACTGCCAAACCTCTATTTCCCTGCTCTAGAATTCAAGTTGATAAATGGAAAGACTATTTCCATTGGGAATATTGGCAACCTCCAGACGTTGACTCTTGGGTTTTGAAAGAGGATTCTGCTTTTGTTAATGGAAATTCATGAGTATTTGGAACACACTGATGCAGTAGTTCCATAGTGTGAGGTCAAAGGGGGCCTGTGTGTATTAGCAGGAGGCACTGGCTCCGATCTAATCAGTAATAACCTTAAGACCATTAGAGATCAAGCAGCTCTTGAAGTGGGTCCATAGCAAAGTTTGCTGCATAGCTGTAAGTGGTGTTGCTGCTGAAACTCGCAAGATCTCTCTATGCTGCTTTGACAACTCTGCTTGCCCCATCTGAACCCAGCTGCAGACCATCTATGCCTGATCATGTTTCCAATTCCCTAATGGGACCCATGCCAAGGACTCTAGTCCACCGCGACAGAACCCTGATGCTTGCCTAACCTCCCACAACCTTGTGAGTTTGGGGTGAATGTGTTTAATAGTCAGTTTGAGAGCAAAGAGGGCAAGGAAGAGATCTATAAACACACATATTATTTCTTTCTCCCTCTTCCTCTCTCCTTCTGTCTCTCATTCCCTCTATCTCCTTTCTCTCTCTCTCTCTCTCAGTGCAGACTTGAAAAGCCAGCTCATTTTCATGGTCACAAAATCTTTCTGGAGAGTGACATTTCATTTTAAATACATCTCAACAAAAGTGCGCTAGACATATGTGGACTTGTCATCTCACAGCTCTTTCCATGGTGACTCCTGGAAAGAGCATTTCTCAAAATTATGACTATAAAAGGAACATTTGAGTACCCATAAGGAGAAGCAAGATAAAACAATAACCACAACCCCAAAGCTTACAGGGTATTGTTTTAAGAAGCATTTTTTAAAGATTTTAGATTTTTTCCCCCCGTATCTAATTAGGAAAAATTTTAAATGGCCTGTCCCCAAACCACCTGCTGAAGGCTTGTACTGGGCTTGCCCTGGGGTCATGGATTGAATTTGCACAGAATGGGACGGAGCTGTACTGATGCAGAAGGCTGAGCTGGCCAAAGCTGATTTAACAAAAACACGTGGGGACAGGCTACAGGGGATCATCCCAATGCAACAGCTGTAGCAAAGACGGGCAGCACAAAGGGAGTGAGACCTACATCTATTAATGGCATTCGTCCCATCAAGGATCAGGCAGGATGATAATGAGGCAGGCTCTGGAATTTTCACCTGAGATGGGGGCAGGACTGACACTGACTTAACTGGCAAAGTAGTCTATGTGTGCAGTACCACTCTCCTCTGTGTGGCTACTTTGGCTGGCTGTCCAGGGTGGTGCCTTTCTTAAGTAGATAGATAAGCAAGATACGTATAGTGTCTCAAGTGCTCCCATTCAACGAAGTTTGTTGTCAGAGCATCCCCAGAAGCCTCTTGTCCTGGATGACAGAGTTCCTGCCCAAGAATTCTCTTGCTCTGGATGACATTTGTCTTTCAGCTTAGGAAGGAGCTTCAGCATGAAAACTGGGAGCTTGAGCTTTGAATATGGACTGTGTTCAATACTGTCCCCCTGCCCCCCCCCCCCATTTGCTAACTGTATCACAGAAGGAAGTTCCTCATTTTCTCTGGACCTCTTTCTACTCATCCATAAAATATTGGTGCTGTACTAATACACTAATATACAAAGTTGTGAGAATATGAAAGTGATTAAGTAAACAGAGCATGCACACTGAGCCTGGCATTGTAAAATCTCAACAAATGGCAGCCATGGTTGCTGATGGTGTTAAAATGCCACGGGTTTCTTTATCCAGGGATAATTGCATCACAGTCACCAGGTATTTCTCCAAGCAGGACCAGGCCATCTCTCAGGCTCCTGCCTATGTCAGCTGAGGCTCCCGTTGGGAGAGACCAGCTCATTCAGCTCCCTGTGCACTACCCTCTCAGCGCTATCATTGCTGGGCTTTTGCACACTACTTTGTCCTCTTCATCTCCCTATACCAACCACTGTGGAGGTTTCAAAGAGATGAAGATTTTCTCTTCCTCAAGAAGAGGTAAGGAACTCTCTCCCCAAGTTTCTTTACTCCATACCAGGAGCTTCTACCTATTGGCCCAACCTGATGTTTAGCTGTGTGTGTGTGTGTGTGTGTGTGTGTGTGTGTTTAATTTTTTTAAAATGTTTATTCATTTTTGAGAGAGAGAGCGCGCTAGCAGGGAAGTGGCAGAGAAAGAGGGAGACACAGAATCTGAAGCAGGCTCCAGGCTCTGAGCTTCAGCACAGAGCCTGACTTGGGGCTCGAACTCACAAACCGTGAGTTCATGACCTGAGCCGAAGTTGGCCACTTAGGCGACTGAACCACCCAGGTGCCCCATCTGTGTGATTCTAATTCAAGAAAACAAACATTTGAGCTCCTGACCCTTACACTGAATACTGGATACTCTTGTGGATGATTGCTCAGTGTTTGCGTAGTCCCCATTGCAGGGCTTTCTCATTCTTCCTTTTTTACTTTCATATCTGGCCACTTCTGGCTGACTTTCTAGCTCTTAGCCTTTTTGGAATAGACTATTCCAATGAAAATTGAGACCCAATCCAAAGTGAGCTCATTTTTTAACCTAATTTATACCAATAATAGCAGCTTCATGAGCCACCCTTCCCAAATATGGCTGCTTTTAAACATAGAATTCCTATGCATGGTGATAATTAAATTCACCTGGTGGAGTAGCAGGTACCATGGTAGATTGTGAAGGGATATGTTTAATCAGAGAATGCTCCCACTAGCACTGACTTTTCTACTACATCTCCTCAAACACATAACTGCTCATGAACGGCTGGGCATGAAACCAAGTGGCTAAAAATATGCCCCAATTTATTAAGAAAACTAGAACTTTTTTAAAATCCTGTTTTGTTCCTTCATTTGACTCTTTTAATCACTGCAGCAATTTGGCATTTAAAATCAAGTAAGAACAAATCCATTTATCTCTTATTCTGGATAAATACTGTCCAGCTGTACCAGACAATCAATGGTGTTTGGCTTTTCATTTTTTAAACACACAAAAATATTTATTGGAAGGATTTCTGGGACCTCACAAAATTGACAGGAAGCCTGAAGCTCCAGACGTGACAGATATGCGGGAGTGGAGGCATCAGGTAGCTGGGAGCACAACTAAGGTCAGGCCCCAGGAGCAGTCTGCATGGGAAACTACTCCACTCCACTGCCACCAGTGTGAAGACTCTCCAGTTATTTCACGCAATTTGTGCCACCAGCTCAAGGTTCAAGTCCCAGGTGGGGGCATCCAGTTGGCTAAACCTAGACCATTCCCACAACCAGGGAGAAGGGGAAGGGAAAACCTCTCCTCTTTAGGTTCTTTAATGGGAAGTGGAGTCCTACCACCCACCTAATTTGTGACTTCTTTCAAGTAGCACAAGTGTTCATATGCCAGGTCATCCCCTCCCCGGCCCACTCACTCTTAAAAAAAGGTGGGGGAGGAGTCAAATATTTACTCCATCAGGGAGCCAACAAATTTGATCTCATCTATGTGATTTTATCTAGTACCTTAAGCCACACCATTGTCTTTTTCTTCTTCTCCTTAAAACTGCTTGGGGGACAGATTTGGTCATTATTTTTGCCTTTTAGTTCACTTTGACTTCCCATTTTACATGAATAATCTTAGAAAAATATAAATTTCTCCTCATAAACTTATTTGGGTTAATAAACTATTTTCATCATTTGCTCCTTTTCCTTATCATCTATGACACTGTGCTTCCATCAGAAAATGTGTCTCTGTGATTCTTTTAGAATCCCTCTTCACACTTTGAAACTGATGCTGATGCTAGCTTGTTCCTGGCATTTATAACTACCTTCTTCTACTACCCATTCTGCATTCCCTTTGCTTTCAGCAAGCACCTCAGCTGGTTGTGGTTCCTTACCTGGTGGGATGACCCAAATCTTCTTTCCTAAAGGGTCTGGGCTATTACTAATCCTACCTGGATTGTATTGTAGTTCTCTATTGACTTTCATCACTGGTCATGGTAATACTAACAGACACCCTGAGGGATCTCCTGTATTCCAGACATACTCCCTCTTACCTCCATTTTTGTAGTAGTAGTGCAATTTCTCCTTAGTAGTCAGGATCAATTACCCTAGCAAACACTGTAACTCCCTTATTTACCTTTTTATTCAGAGCCATGAGGAGTACAAAGTTACCAGGTGGTCATCATAACTTCTAGTCCAGTGACATCATGGCTGTATTACCTGGGAGAAGTATTCCTTCCTCTGTAACTAGAACCTCTAGTCCAGCAGAGCATAAAGTCATGGGAATAAAAAGCAAAAAATTTGCTACTGGGTCACCAGGAATAATAATGAGTGTTCCCTTTCTCCTTTCTACCCCTTTATTCCTGGACTCATGAATCCTGGCTATTGGAGAAATGGCACCATATATTGAACACTGATTAAGAGCATATATAGCTTTTTGGAGAACCTTGCCCAGCCTTGCACTTAGCTGGTGCTATAACTGAGTCTTCAAAAGGTCATTCTATCAGGTCAACTGCTTCAGGATAGTAGGGAACATGGTAAGACCAGTAAATTCCATGAACGTGGTCCCATTGTGATACTTCTTTTGCTATTAAATGAGTTCCTTGACCCAAAGCAATGCTGTGTGGAATGCCATGGTAGTGAGTAAGGCATTGTGTAAGTCCATGGTGGCAGTTTTGGTAGAGGCATTTGGTGCAGGAAAAGCAAATCCATATCCAGAGTTAAGTATCTATTCCAATAAGGAAAAAACACTTATTTCATGTTGAGAGCAATCTAATGTAATCCACCTGCCACCAGGTAGCTTGTTGATCACTATAGAAAATGGTGCCATATCAAGGGTTCAATGTTGGTCTCTGCTGGTAGATTGGGCACTTTATGGTGACCACAGCCTGATCAGCCTTGGTGAGTAGAAGTCCATGTTGCTGAGCCTATGCATACCCTCCATCACTGCCAACATGGCCACTTTGCTCATGAGCCCATTGGACAATGACAGAGGTGGCTGGAGAAGGAGGATGAATGGTATGCACACAATGGGTCATCTGAACCTCAAAATCCTCCTCTGCTGAGATCACCCTGTGGTGAGCATTCACATAGGACACAAATATCTTTATGTTTTTCACCCATTAAAAGAGGTCTATCCACATAGTTCTTTTTCAAATTTCCTTATTACCAGTTTTCCAGTGATGTTCCTTCCAAGTGCCTGACCATCCAGCCAAATTATGGGCCACAGCCCATGAATCAGTATATAATTTCACATCTGGTTATTTTTCCTTCTGAGCAAAGTGCACAACCAGGGGCACTGCCTGAAGTTCTGCCCACTGGAAAGATTTCCTTCAGGAATGTCCCAGAGAGGGGCTATAGTGCTGCATATAGTGCAGAACCATCTGTAAGTCATACCTGAGTCTTCTCCTCCTCTGTCAACTGATCATGGGAAATTCATCATGAAGCTATAGGTGCAGGCTAGGAATGAGAAAGTAGTGTAGCAGGTACGGGGACCATTGGTACTTGGGCAACTTCATGTAACTTACTTGTGCTTTCAGTTCCTGTTCAAGCCTGATCACATATTTACCATTTCAATTTGATTCAACTAAATGGCTTGGTGGCACATATGACACCCCATCCATATGGGAAGCTCAGGTCACATGGTAATCTGGTGGCCCATGGTCAAGTGTTCAGTCTCTAAGGCCTAGTAGCGGACCAGGAGGTGTTTCTCAAAAGAAACACAGTAGTTATCTATGGATAATGGCAGGGCTTTGCTCCAAAATCCTAAAACTGCACCTATTAGGGCTTGCCAAAGGCTCCAAACAGGGGTGCTGGGTGACTTAGTCAATTAAGCATCTGACTCTTGATTTCAGCTCAGGTCATAATCTCATGGTTCATGATTTCAAGCCCTGCATCAGGCTCTGCACTGAGAATATGGAGCCTGCTTAGGATTCTCTCTCTCCCATTCTCTCTCTCTCTCTCTCTCTCAAGTAAATAAATAAATGTTTTTTAAAAAGGCTCCAAACAGCATCCCTATCTGCCAATGATACTTAAGCACCATTGGATCTGCTGGATCTTATGATGCAAGTGGCAGAACAGCTTGCACAGCAGTCTGGACCTGTTGCAGAGTCTTCTTTTGTTCTGGGCCCCTCTCAAAACTAAAACTTTTGGGGTCACTCAGTAAATGGGTCATAGAAACACACCCAACTGAGGAATATGTGGCTTCCAAAATCTAAAGAGGCAAAGTAGCTATTTGTCTTTTTCTTGGGTGAAAGAGAGGCCAAATGCAACAACTTATCCTTCCCCTTAGAAAGGGCATCTCACCATACCCCTTACCACTGACCCTTAGAAATTTCATTGCCATAGAAGACCCCTGAATTTCAGTTGGATTTATTTCCCACCCTCTGTCACACAAATGTCTTACCAATAAGTCTAAAGTAATTGCTACTTCTTGCTCCCTAGATCCAATTAGCGTATTAGTAGTAGACTAATGAATTAGTGTGATATCTTGTGGAAGAGAAAGGCAATCAAGATCCCTGTGAACTAAATTATGACATAGGGCTACAGAGTTCATATATTCCTGAGGTAAGACAGTGAAGGTGTATTGCTGGCCTTAGAAGCTGAAAACAGACTAATTCTGATGGGCCTTATGGACAGGTGGGGAAAAAAAGGGATTGCCAGATCAATAGCTGCATACCAAGTACCAGAGGATATGTTAATTTGCTTAAGTAGTGAAACCACAACTGGTACAGCAGCTGCAATTGGAGTCACCCCCTGGTTTAGCTTATGATAATCCACTGTCATTCTCCAAGATCCATCTGTCTTCTGCCCAGGCCAAATAGGGGAGCAGAATGGAGATGTGGTGGTAATCAGCACCCCTGCATCTGTCAAGTCCTTGATGGTGGCACTAATCTCTGCAGTTCCTCCAGGGATGCAGTATTGCTTTGAGTTACTATTTTCCTGGTAGAGGCCTTTCTAATGGCTTCCATTTGACCCTTCCCACCATATTAACACTTACTCCACAGGCCAGGGAACCACTGTGGGAATTCTTCCAGCTGCTAAGTATGTCTCTCCCAATTATGCATTCTGGAACTGGGGAAAATACCACAGGATGGGTTTGTGGACCCACCAGATCCACTGTGAGACAAACCTGAGCTAAAAATCCGTTCATCACCTGACCTCCATAAGCCCCTACTCTGACTGCAGGGCCATAATGATGTTTCAGGTCTCCTAGAATCAGTGTGCTTTCAGAACCAGTGTGCAATAGTCTCTGAAAGTTCTAATTATTTCCTTTTCCCAAATGTTCAGTTACCCTGGTAAATACCATAATCCCTTTGGGGAAGGCTAGGAGAAACATTAACAGTATAAATTTTCAGTAGTGTACCCAGGTCCTTCCTTAAGGTAGCCCAGCCTCCTAACTATAAAAAAGAAAAAAGACAATTTAGTAAAAAAACATGCAAAAAGATTAAATAAACACTGTATTAAAAAAGAGCATCCAACCATCTAACAATAATGTGTAGTGTTCAACATCATCAGATAAATACAAATTAAAGCCACAATGAGATACCCAATGCATCCATTGGAATGACTAAAATTTAAAAAACTAAATACAATACACACACACACACACACACACACACACACACACACATATATATATATATATATATACATACATTCACAACAGCAGCATTTTGATATTTGAAAGCTGGAAATAATCCAAATAACATAAAAATAAAATTAGTAAATAAAATGTGGTAAATTTCCTAAAACTAAATACTACACAACAATGAAAAAGAACCAACAATTGCAATATGTAATAACAGTGAATCTCACAGACACACTCTTAAGTAAAAGATGGCAGTATTATAGAGTACACACTATATGATTCCTTTTATTTAAAGTTTAAACAGCAAAATATAGTGATGAAAGTTTAAAATAGTAGTTAACTTTGCAGAAGGTGTAATGAAGGAGTATCTGATGTGGTGTTAATATTCCAGTTAATGCAATGGTTACAAGAGTGTGTTAAAATTTGTAAAGTTCATGGAGCTGTACAATTAACAAATTTTGCATTTTACTGTCTATGTATATGTTATACTTCAGTTAAAATTTTACTCAAGAAAACCATAGGGGAATATATATGGGAATGAGTTTTGAGGGTATTAGGACAGGGGGCAAACATTTAATTTCTGATTTGGTTAGTTTTATCAATACAGGTGCACATACCATATAGTCTGGCTTTAATGTGCTAGCTTGAGCAGGTAAACTGGTAAATTATTTGCTCAGTTGAATGCTGAAAGTTAGACTCAACAGTGGCTTACACTTAATAAAGTTGGGATTTTATAAATTCATTTTATAATTGGAATGTGGAAGTAGACAATGAATTTTGAAAAATACTATGCCTGTATCCCACTTCTAGAGAGTCTTAGAGGTGTAGACTGGGCAATAGGAATTTCAAGAACTCTCCACCTTATTTTAATGACCATTCAGGTTGAGATATACAGAAAGGAACCCAAAAACTTATGCAGATAGGAATGTAGTAGGATAAATGAGACCCAGTCCCTTTCTAGGACCCATTTCCACTTTTAAATGGTCCCTGAAATGCTCACTTCACAAATCCATAGAGAAATACACTGATAAAGGGATCATCAGTATAAAAAAAACAAAGCAATTTTTTTTTAACGTTTTTTTTTTTGTTTTTTTTTTGTTTTTTTTTTGTTTTTTTTTGGGACAGAGAGAGACAGAGCATGAACGGGCGAGGGGCAGAGAGAGAGGGAGACACAGAATCGGAAACAGGCTCCAGGCTCTGAGCCGTCAGCCCAGAGCCCGACGCGGGGCTCGAACTCACGGACCGCGAGATCGTGACCTGGCTGAAGTCGGACGCTTAACCGACTGCGCCACCCAGGTGCCCCCAAAGCAATTTTTTTAATGTTCATTGATTTTTGAGAGAGCGAGAGACAGAGCATGAGTAGGGGAAGGGCAGAGAGAGAGGGAGACACAGAATCTGAAGCAGGCTCCAGGCTGAGCTGTCAGCACAGAGCCTGACATGGGGCCAGAACCCTCAAACCGTGAGATCATGACCTGAGCCAAAGTCGGACGCTCAACTGACTGAGCCACCCCAAATTTTGCTCCCCAAAGCAAAATTTAAAAAAAAAAAAAGAAAAAGAAAAACTTTAGTGGCTGCTTCCTATTGAACAAGTATGTGGGTAGTAGATGCCTCTTTGAAATAAGCTTCATAATTTCAGTGGGGATGAATACAATCCTGGAATAGACACAGGCCAACTAGCAGCACTTACCCAACCAAGACAAGATGGAACTGGTTATCATAATAGATCCCAGTACTGGGTTGATGACCAAATAACCCAATCTACACAGGTCTCTGTAATAATTAATCATGAGGTCTTAGGACTGAACTAGATGGAAAATGGACTAAGGTACTAATTAATCTGCATAATAAAATGAAAAAAAACAAAAAAAACTCTAGATATGGCCAACAGAGGTCTGACTTGAGCCATGATAATAGGGAAATGTAGTTTATCTATCACTGAATTCTCAGACCTGTGATTAGTTCAGATAACCAGAGTTCCTTGACTGAATGGAAGCCTAGTGTACTTGAGGTAATAACACAAACTGTTTCATAATTTTCTCTCTGTCCTTCCTTAAGAGATCTGTAGTCATTCACCAGGAAACCTATATATGGGGAAAGGAAAATATATAAGTATTTCGGGAATTTTTGAGTCCTGATTTTGAGCTAATTGCTTGATTCCTGGGGACCCAGAATGCCACCGTGGTCTAATAGATACCTAAGTCAGATGATAAATATGTAAGTTTTGTCCAGGGTGCATACTATAGTGTGAGCCTATTTGTCTAGATCCTAGGTGTTTACTCACAAACACATTTAGTCAGTATTGGCAGAAGTGCCATAGTAGCTTTCTGGTCTGTGCCATAATTATAAACCAAAAGGAATTAATGATACTATCAGTGGTCTGAAAGATTTAAGGGTGCTGATTTCTATCACATCCCTATTTAAAATTTCTTTTTTAATGTTTATTTATTTTTGAGAGACAGACACAGAGCATGAGCAGCAGAGCGGGAGAGAGAGAGGGAGACACAGAACTCATAGCAGGCTCCAGGCTCTGTGTTGTCAGCATAGATTCCAATGAGGGTCTCAAATCCACGAACTGTGAGATCATGTCTTGAGCTGAAGTGAGACACTTAACCGACTGAGCCACCCAGGCACCCCTATCACATCCCTATTTAATCTGGACCCCCTAAATAAAAAATTCTGGGGGTGTTGTCTAGCAGCCTGTGCTTTAATGAGCCCTCTACATAATTCTGATGTACATTTAAAGTTAAAGAATCACAGATACAAAAAGTCTGTTTTTTGCTCTATCCCAAAAAAAGGAGAGAACTACGGAAGCACATTGCTATAACTTGGAGGGACAGGAGTACACTCACCATCTAGCCTGAGAGCTATACCAGTTCTTCATATTTATGCTGCTATTTAGTCCCAGATAACTTGTTTATCTCAACATCCCCACAGTACATCAACTGGTCTCTCCATTGATGACATCATGTTTGTAGGAACTATAGCAAAATATAATAACACTCTAGGTAATGTTATGAGACACATGTGTACCAGAAGACAGAAGATATTTCCCATGAAAATACCGACTTGAGCAACTACAGTGAAGTTTGTAGGAATCAGTGGTTTGGGGCATTGTGGGACATCCTTTCCAAATTGAAAGACAACTTGCTGCACTCTTTATCCTCACCTTCCTCAAATCCCAAATATAAAGGGATACTGTTACTAGGTCTCTAGGTTTTGAAGTTAACAGTATAGTTGTGTGTGCGGTTCTAATCTATTTATCAAGACTCAGAGGAAGAAGTGGGTCTTTAAGTGATCCAGGTGGATTCTTTATGTGAAGGACCCAGTAGATAATCTGTGGAAAATTAGTATGTTAAATGGAGTCTGTTGCAAGCCCAAATAGAAAAATGAAAGCAGAGTGTCCTGATAGGTTAGCATATCCTTCTTAGGCAAATAACTAAATTCCTTTTTAGAGGCAGCTACTGAACCCTGGTAGACCAAATGCTGAACCATGAAACACTTGGTGGTGATACAATCTGAGATGCCCATAATGTACAGGGTTTTATGTGATTTATCAAATCAAAAAATTGTTCATGTTTAATAACACCCAATGAACAAGCAGAGGTGTTATATAAAGAAACAGGCTCAAGCAAATCCTGAAGTCTCAAGTAAGTTACATCAACAGGTGGATCACATCCTCAGTGTACATGCTCTGCCACACTGCAATCTCTTCCTCAACCCAAATCAAGAGTGTTCCAAAGAATTTCTTATCACTTAACAGAGAAGAAAATACTTTAAGCCTAACTTACAGTGCTCTGAATGACACGGCTGTGGTGATAGAGATCCATAAGAACATTGGCTAAGAGTAATCATCCCAGGAGGTAGCATTGGCTAAGAGTAATCATCCCAGGAGGTAGAATTCCATCCATGAAAAGGAAAGATGGCCCGAAGTGTGCATCCATAGTGATTCATGAGAAGTGACTGATGGCTTGGCTAGATTGTCAGAGATATTAAAGGGAAATGATTGGTGACAGGGAGATTTGGGGATGACTTATATGAATGAAACTCAGAATTGGCTCTCTTTGGATCCCATGTGAATGTAAAACAAAAGGTCCCACTGCACTGGAGATTATCAGTAATAATGGGGGTGAAATCATGGGGGTCTTGAGGATGTCAGTCAGCTTCTTTCCCCAGTTCTCTCAGTGCTTATCCAGTGCACTCAATAACAAAACATCCATCCTGTCAGGGACAGATGCTAAGCATGGGCCCAGTCATAAGATTTCCCTTACCAAGGCTGACCTGGCCATCACCACAGCTGAGTCATCATTATGCCAGCAGCACTGACCAGCTCTTAGACTTTGATAGGCTGCCATAGACTGAGGGATCAGCCAGCCACCTGGTGATACATTGATTGCATTGTACTCTTTTCATCATGGGGTGGAAAATGATTTTTCCTCGCTGGAATAAACACTCATTCTTGACATTTATTTTTTTCTGCCTGCCACTCTTATATGCCAGCTATACCATCTGTGGAGTTACTGATCATCTTATTCATCATTGTAATTCCACACATTACTTCTAATAAAAGAGCTCACATTTCAATCAGGAAGTGTTGGTTTGCAACCTTAGGAATCCCCCAGGTGAAATTCAAAACTGGTCATGATATACACAGGGAAAAGAGAGACCAAAGAAAGGCAGACCACTCCAGATTGGTAGGTGGCAATTTTAATACACAAGGAAAGTTTCTTTTGAGGCTTGTCTTGAGTGGGTGTAAGATAAGCAAATCTCCACACAGTGCACCAGAATCTTAAAAGTTTGCATAGAGGCCTTAACTAGATTCAGGCATGTACACAGTCCAGATAGTCTCAACAACACCTTACTCACTTGAAGCTATGTCCTTGAAATGGCTCCAGCTATGAGAACAGCAGGTTTAATGTACATTCCAAGTATAGGGGAGTAAGTAAGGAGCCTCCAATTGCCGGGGGTGAGCTTGTGGATCAACCAATGGTCACATCTTCTTGTTGATCTCCTCTGACCAAAAGGAAATCAGTGGACGGATACCCACAGCATTCACTGGTTTTTTCCATTGACCCCATATCCCCCTAAACAGCTGGCCTTAATGAATGGTGGAATGGTCTATTAAAGGCTCAGAGTATCAGTGGAAGACCACACTCAGTGAGGTTGGAACACTGTTCTATATGATATTTGTTTTGCCATAGTCAGAAAGCATGGCTCCAGGGACAAAGAATAGAAAGTGGGGAAAAAGGAGTATATCTCACCATTATAACTGAATGGGACACTTTGCTAGCTTTTCATTCCACTCTCCCTATGATTCTGGGCTCTAGAGGTCTTAGCACCCAAGGAAGGAAACCCCATCTGGTAAGCCAATATTACTTCAGTCTTGTTCTGAGATATCATTAGGCAAAAAGATAAAAGAAAGTCATAAATAATCCTGACTATTACTAAAGAGGCTGGGAAGAATATGGAAGAACATAAAACCCTTAGAAATTCTTTTAAAAATGACTAAATTTTAAATGATCAAAAGTCTTGAAAAGATGCTTCATGAAAAGAGACCTTTTTAAAATGATCAATAAGCAGATGAAAAAATGGCCTACATCTTTAATCATGCAATGTAAATTAAAACCACAATGAGTTACTCTACATACTCACTAAAACTATTAGCATTCAAAAAAATTACCAATACAAAGTATTGAGGATTTGGATCAACTGAAACTCTCATACATTGTTGGTAGGAATGTTGTATGGTACAACAACCCCGGAAAATAGTCTAGTGGTTTCTTATGACCTTGCAGTTCAACCCCTAGGTAATTATCTAAGATAAGTGAAAACATATAGCCATGTAAAGAATTGTACATGACCACCCAAGAAGCTTTATTTATAACAGCCAAAAACTTCTATGTCCATTAACAGGTGAATGAATAAGCAGGTTATGACATTCATCAAATGGAATGCTAATCAGCAATAGATATCAACTAATGAAATATACAACACAAATGAATCTCAAAAACATAGTGATTCAAAGAAATCAAACATAAAAGAATACACACTACATGATACCATTTATATGAACTTCTAGAACAGGCAGAATTGATCAGATAGAAACCAGATCAGTGGTTGCCTGAGGGAGGGGATGGGATTGATTATAAAGGAAATAGCCCAGGGAAACTTTCTGAGTTAATGAATATGTTCTATGTTCTCCTGACTGAGGCTTGTACTAGTCAAATCTCATTGAATGGTTCACTTAAAATATGGATAAATAAGTAATAAATAAATAAAATGTGCATTTCTATATATATATAAACTATATATTACTTGATTTTAATTGAATTATTTGGCTTTTTGGTGTTGAGCTGTAAAAGTTCTTTTTTTTTTAAATGTTTATTTATTTTTGAGAAAGAGAAAGTGGGGGAGGGGCAGTGAGGAAGGGGAACAGACAGAGGATCCGAAGTGGGCTCTGTGCTGACAGTGGAGAGCCTGATGTGGGGCTTGAACCCAGGAACCATGAGATCATGACTTGAGCTGAAGTCAGACACTAACTGACTGAGCCACCCAGGCATCCCAAGCTGTATAAGTTCTTTATACATTTTGGATATATCACTTGATTTTAAAATTCAAAATAATTTTTCCTTTCTCTTTGCCTCATTATTTTATATTGTTTAGGATAACTCTAGTAGTGATTAACACTCTGATCCATAGCTTATAAAATATAAAAGCAAGGATTGTGACAAACCCAAAGGAGTAACAAACACAACCAGAGGTCCTGGACTTAAAACCAAATGCAGCTGGGTTAACCCCATTGGCTGAAATGGCAAGATTTTTTTTTTTTTTTTAATATAATGAGATTGTTGCATTATGCTCAATGGGAGCATTTTTTAAGTGTTAAGAATGGGAAGAAAGATGTAGATTGTTGTTGGAAAGCCAAATAAATGTAGTGGACATTTGAAAAATCTTTTTGATGACTCAGAATTTGGACCCCTTTCTTATGTTTGGGGAATTCTTCTAACTTATAAATATGAATGTCCTAGAGTTATATGTTGTTTTCCCAGCCTGCTTTGCAGCTAGGAGATAAACATACAACTTAGGCTCATCCATTTGGTTGTACTCTGCTCAGACTTGGAATATGGAGGTGATGATGAGAAAAAGAGGGTCCTACAAGCATTATCTCTGGGGCAGGAGCAATACTGAGTGCAGAAACATTAAGCCCCCTTGCCAGGAGGGGCAGACATTATAGTGATGGATCCTGGGTCCAGCAGCAGTGGATTTGGCAGTGCTATCTCCAGCATCTGGCCCCTTACTGCATGCTATGGGCTGAATTTTGTCTCCCCAAAATTCACATGTTGAAGCCCTAAAAAGTGATGCTATTTGGAGATGGATCTTTTGGAAGATAATAGGTTTAGATGAAGTCTTGAGGATGTGGCTTTCACGATGAGCTCTTATAAGAAGAGACACCAGAGAGTTTGCTTTCTCTCTCCACCATGTGAGGAGACATAAGAAGGTGGTTGTCTACAAGTAGGAAAAGAATCCTCACCACGAAGAAATCAGTGGCTTCTTGGACCTCCCAGCCTCCAGAACTGTAAGAATAAATGTCTGTTGTTTCAGCCACCATGTCTGGCATTTTGTTTGGGCAACTCAAGCAAATCAAGACACTGCAATAGCAGTGTTTTCCTCACTGGGACAGTTTTGTGATTTTTAGCTATTTTTCCTGACTGTGTAGTCTTGAATCTGTTTTTGTTTTGTTTTTGTTTTCAGAATTCTGGAGATTCCATAGGGCAACTAACCATTTCTTCTTAAATAAGCCATTTTGGTTTCCATTGATTACACCTAAAATCCTGGCTGATAAAAAAGGGGTTTGGAAAACCTTCCAAAAGAAGGTATAACATAGCCTGAGCTGTGTCCAAAAAAGATTAAATTCACACACACACAATACAGGAGATAAAGTGCAGAAAAGAGTGCTAGGTTAAAAGAATTACAAGTGTTTAGGTGTAGATGTAACATGAATTTCAAAGTAGAGAGTCGCCAAAGTTTAAGCTGGAAGAATCAGTAGAAAACAGATAATTTAGGATCTTACATGCTATATTAAGGAGCTTGAACTTTATCCCGTAGCTGATGGAATGCCATGAAATGGCTTTCAGCAGGGGGATGGCATGGTCTTATTTGCATTTTAAATAGATCACACTAGCAGCTGTGTGGAGAATGGATTTGACTGGGATATAACTGGAATCAGCTAGAACTGTTAGCAAGTTCTTTCAGTAGTCTACATGACATATGACAAGGTCCTCAACAGAGAAATATTCATCTAGATAGGACTGAGGAGACAACTTTAAGAGATTTTTAAAGGATAAAATCACCAACTCTAGGTATTTAAAATTAGGAGAGTCAAGGATATGGAGAAATAAGGGAAAATAGCAAGTTTCCCCAATTGGCTATTGGTAATATCAACTGAAATAGAATATATCAGAGGAGGGCTCCATTTAGGAGAAGAAATGATAAAGTCTTTTGAGTCATGTTGAGATTGAAGTATCCTATAGTACATCCAGGGTGAATGTCCAACAATAATCTAGATAGATGCATCTGAATGCAGGATAGATGACTGGGCTTGATCTGTTGACCTGCAAATAATGAATTGATACAAGGTAATTCAACTTATAATGGTAGATTAAATCACAAAGAGAAGTGGGTAGAGAGTAGGGCCACCACATATGAACACAGAAATTGTGCACTGCAGTCATACCAGGTGATAAAAAGACCTGTGGACTGAGGACAAAACTGTATGACATCTACTTTTAAAAGGTAGACATATTAGAGCTCTCAAAAAAAAAAAAAAGGGATGAAATGGTCAGGCATGAGGACAATAAGAAAGTTGAAATGTCTCGTCCAATAGATTGGAGAAATGTTTGTTATTTGCAAAAAATGGCAAAATCTACTACAATGACTTAAATGGATAAGGGTTTGTTGATCTTAAGCAACAAGATGTCTAGGGGAAGGCAGTTCCAGGCTGACACACCATTCCTCTACCCTCCTTTTCATGGGATTTTTGTCCTTATGGTCATACTATGGCTGCTGCATTTTCAGGCATTGTATCCTCATTCTATTTAGGAAAGGAAGAAAATTGAGTCTTTTGGCTCAGTTTTAAATAAGTTCTGTTATAGCTGGTTATTTTCCTCTCAAAGATAGTAGAAAGTTACTTCTTGGTTTTTCTGTTTAATGAGGATATTTCAGGTTAGTGGGGATAAGGGGAGGGGACTGTCTGCTTTAAGGACCTAGGGTGACCGCAGCTCTGCCATGTTCAACACATAGTTTTCTAAGATTTCTCTGTTGTGTATCCCAGTTAGATGGAAAGTGAAAAGAGGCCATCGTGCTTTTCAGCTAGTTGTTATTTGACTATGGAAAAGCTATTGACCTTGGAATACTAATTTGTGCCCAACTACCTTAACATCTGCATTGTTTTTCAGCCAATTCCTAGATTTGAAATTATGTTAACTATAAATAGTGATTATTTTTATCTCTTCCTTTCTAGCTTTTAAACACCTTACTTCATATTTTCTAATTGTCGAGGGTTATCTCCAGAACTATGTGAAACAATAGAAAAAATAATGAAAAGGGAAATAATTTACAATTGATTAAAAAGAAGCAGAAAGAAATTTGGGGGGTAATGGAAACTTTGGGAGGGCTGTAGTTGCATAGATGTATGCATTCGTCAAACTTTATCAAACTATAAATTTAAAACGTGCATTTTATTGTGTGTATATCCTCTCTCATCAATGTTGATTAAAAAAAATAGAAGTGATATTAAAAATTCTTCTTCTAGGGGTGCCTGGGTGGCTCAGTCAGTTAAGTGCCCAACCTCAGCTCAGGTCATGATCTCACCATTGGTGAGTTTGAGCCCAGCTCTGTGCTGACAGCTCTTAGCCTGGAGCCTGCTTCCGATTCTATGTCTCCCTCTCTCTATGTTCCTCCCCTGCTCTCTCTCTCTCTCAAAAATAAATGAACATTAAAAATTTTTTTAAAAATTAAAAAAAAAATTCTTTTTCTATTCCTACCTGCAGTAAGAATAATTTTATTTTTTCTCCATTATACATGATGCTGACTTATGTTTTAAGATAAATACACTTGATTATTAAGGAAGTAATTAGTTATTTCTATTTATTAAAGAGTGTATTTTGGGGCACCTAGGTGGCTCAATCGTTTGAGTGTCTGACTTCGACTCAGGTCATGATCTCACAGTTCGTGTGTTGGAGCCCTGCATCGAGTTCTGTGCTGACAACTCAGAGCCTGCAGCCTGCTTCGGATTCTGTGTCTCCCTTGCTCTCTGCCCCTCCCCCACTCACACTCTACCTCTCTCTCAAAAATAAGCAAACATTAAAAAATTTTTAAAAAAGTGTATGTTGAACTTTACAAAATACATTTTCAACATTGCTATGGACTGAATTATGTCTCCTCGAGATTTCATACCTTGACATCCTAACCCCTAATGTGATGGTATTTGGGCCTTGGGGAGCTAGTTAGGTTTAGGTGAGGTTATGAGGGTGGGATTAGTACCCTTCTATGAAGAGACACCAGAGAGCTTGCTCTCTCTCCCCTCCCAGGCCTCCCTGCCATGTGAGGACCCTGGGAGAAGATGGCTGAGAAAGAGAGTCCTCACCTAAAACCAAACATGTTGGCACCTTGATTTTGGACTTCTAGCTTCCAGAACTGTAAGAAAATACAGTTCTGTTGTTTAAGCCAGTCAGTTTATGGTATTTTGTTGTAGCAGCTCAAGCTAAGACCAACAGCTACAAACATAATTATTTGACTTTTACACTTTGATCAATTAATTCAAAATATTCATGTATTTTTCCCAAAACGAACTACACCTGAACTTTTTGTGTGAGTCTTATTGAGCCATAGTTTATCATGTTTTAAATATGCTGCTGGATTCTATTTTCCAATATTTTTGTATTTTTACATTTTGCAAATATTTTGTATTTTTACATTTAAACTCTTTAATAAGATTTGTATTTTTTCTTTTTGTGCAATTTTTTATCACATTTTAGTATCTAATATTAGAATAAAGAAGAAAATCTTTGCATCTCTCTAAGTCTAATATATTAACCAACCTGTTTAATTCAATTTTTATCACTTATATTTTTTTTCTCAGAAATACCTAATACATAGGAGTTTAGGTTTCTTTGAATAATGTTGCATTAAGTACTCTCTTTCTTTACAGCTGTCACCCTTGTTTTATATTTTATTTTAAATGTACCTGCTTATTCCTTCTCTTATTAAATTCATTAAATCTGTAATTTTGCATTATCACCATTAATTATTTTCTAATGTCTTCATTTGGATGCCTTGCCATTTATTTTCATACCCTGTTGATTAGTAATGTGGAAATTTAAGTCCATGAAATTTGCTCTGAGAACAATGTTAGCTATATCCCATAGGTTTTTATATGTAGTGTTTTATTGTTGCTAATTCACATTTATTTTTTCATTCCTACTTTTGATTTACTCTTTCACTCAAGAGTTCTTTTTTTTTTTTAATGTTTATTTATTTGTGAGAGAGAAAGAGAGCACAAGCAGGGAAGGGGCAAAGAGAGAGGGAGACACAGAATTTGAAGCAGCCTCGAGGCTCTGAACTGTCAGCACAGAACCTGACTCTGGACCCAAACCCAACAACAGTAAGATCATGACCTGAGCTGAAGTTGGATGCTTAACCAACTGAGCTGCCCAGGCATCCCTGACTCAAGAGTTCTTTAAGGGTGCTTTGTTTTGCTTTAGTTTCCAAGTAGCATATTGTTGTTCCCTTTTGTTTCTTACTTTGTTATTTTTTTAAATGTTTATTTATTTTTGAGAGATAGTGTGAGCAGGGGAGGGGCAGACAAGAGGGGGGTGGACAGAGGATCGAAAGTGGGCTCTGCACTGACAGCAATGAGCCCAATGCACGTCTTGAACCCATGAACTGAGAGATCATGACCTAAGCCAAATTTGGTGGCTCAACCGACTAAGCCATCAGATTCCCCTCTTGCTTTGTTTTTAATATTTAGTTTTGTTGAGTGGCAAAAACCCTACATCCAAATTAGGTTGCATCCTGAGGTACTAGGGTTTAGGATTTCAACATATGAATTTTGGGGAGACACAATTTAACCTATAACACTGTGCTTTCAGCATTGTCCTTTGTGCTACTTCCCATTTAGCCCTTAGCCTATGATACTTTCATTTTTCTCTTCTGTTCCCCCTTATTTTTAGTCTTATTTGGTTGTCTCATTTCTTTCTTGAGCTCTTTTATTTCTACTTTTAGCTCTTGTTTTAGAAAGATAGTATTTTGTTAATATTTTTGGTCATAATTTCATTTACAACATGGGGATGTTTTTCTCATATGTGTTCTTTACTACTCCTTTGTTCTCTCCTACTATTTTGTAATATTTTTGTATAGCTCTGATACTGGTTCATAATTATTATCATTACTTATCTTTACATCAGGTGATATTCTTCCTGGAACAATTATTAGGAAGTTCATGTGAGAGACAACTAAGGCAGTGTTTTGGATTAATTAATAGTGTTGGGGTTGTATGGTTAGGTTCTGTTTTCCTCATTCCGTAGAAATTAGCAGCTGCAAAGCATAACATTTCCATTTTTGTTCCATGCTGCATGACTAAAAGTTCACTTCTTACAAATATGGTATATATTTATGTCTCGATATCCAACCAGGTAATCTCCACCATTTTATTTTAGAAAGCAAATCCTTGGAGGGGTGCCTGGATGGCTCAGTCGGTTAAGTGTTGGACTCTTGATGGCAGCTCAGGTCATGATCTCACAGTTGGTGGGATCAAGCCCCATGTTGGGCTCTGTGGGCTCTGTGTGTGACAGCTGAAGCCTACTTGGGATTCTTTATCTCCCTCTCTTTCTGCTCCTCCCACACTTGTCTGTCTGTCTCTCTCTCTCTCTCAAAATAAATAAATCAACTTTTTAAAAGTACATCCATGGAAGTTCCCATAGATAGACCTTGCAACCGTTGGTTTAAATCAGCATGTGCTGCTTCTATCTATCCTGCCAAATGTGCCCTTGACTGTGGAGAATTCTTCCTTCCATGGCTTCTTCATTAAAACTGCAGCAACTTTCTCTGTACATTATGCTCAGCAGGTTTCCAAGCAAATAGAACTTTTGACTTAGTAAAATAAATTTCCCAAATTCCTCACAGCTGTGTAAGCATATGAAAGGATATAATGAAATGGAATGTGGAAGTGTATCTTATAAATCCTATTACTATACCCCAAAGTTCTAAAGTTTTTATTCACATATTAATATATATGAAATTAGACTACATTTTATACTCAATGGAACCATATAATTGCTATCAGTATTGTCATGTGGTTTTCAGTGCCTGTGTATGCATGAACTTCAACATAGTTCACAGTTCACAGTTGTTCAGTAGAATTATATGCATTGTTGGGGCTCTATGTATTGAATTTAATGGACATGTAAAATGTCTTCAAAAATAATACACTTGGGGATCCCTGGGTGACTCAGTTGATTAAGCGTCTGACTTCGACTTGGGTCAAGATCTCATGGTTTGTAGATTTGAGCCCTGAGTCAGGCTCTGTGCTGACAGTTCAGAGCCTGGAGCCTGCTTTGGATTCTGTGTCTTCCTCTCTCTCTTCCCCTCCCTCCCTCATTCATGCTCTGTCTCTCTCTGTCTCAAAAATAAACATTAAAAATTTTTTTTGAAGAATGTACTTCAACTTGGCACTGAAGCAAAATGTTATTAAGTACAGAGAAAGGTATGGAAACAGTATAACAACATAAATTTGATATTAGTACAGCAAATACTCATTATTGTAAGGATAGCTGTATTTCCATAATTTCATATAAAGCAACAACTAAATACTGTATAGGACCTAAGGAAGGATGATATCCCCAAGTAGGTGAGGCTCTGTTACATTTTATTATTAAGATCTGTGCAAAAGGATTGTCTATCACCTACTAAGCAGTGTCTCTGAAGGCAGGAGAAATTGCCTCAGAATAGATGAAAGAAATTTCTAAGCAAGGAGAAGCTGTGTGGCCCATTCAAGCTTTGCATACAACTATCATTAAGGCATCACATATCAGTTTGTTAGAAGCTTCCTATTGTCACATCTGACAGCACAATTTTACTGTACTGGACAGGCAAAAAGCTTCTATCTGTCATGAATCTTGCTGTGTCTGTCTCTCTCTGTTTCTCTCTCTCATTTGAAACATAGGCTCTTTCTCTTTTTTTTTTTTTTTATTTTTTTTTTCAACGTTTTTATTTACTTTGGGACAGAGAGAGACAGAGCATGAACAGGGGAGGGGCAGAGAGAGAGGGAGACACAGAATCGGAAACAGGCTCCAGGCTCTGAGCCATCAGCCCAGAGCCTGACGCGGGGCTCGAACTCACGGACCTCGAGATCGTGACCTGGCTGAAGTCGGACGCTTAACTGACTGCGCCACCCAGGCGCCCCGGCTCTTTCTCTTTTTACTAGGCTAAGACATACTCTTCAGTCTTCTCATTTGGGTCAGGACCCTTTCTCTTGAGTATGTATATCTAACAAACTACCTTTCTTCTTCCTTTCTTAAAATCTCCCTTTGTCTTGATTCAAGTTATTTTTCATTGGCTACTTGTCCTGCCTTGAGTTTTCCAAATCTTACTGTTTACATATAATGCAGCTATAGAGGATTATTATTAAAATAAAATGTAGTGGGGTGCCAGCGTGGCTCAGTCGGTTAAGCATCCGACTTCGGCTCAGGTCATGATCTTGCAGTCTGTGAGTTCGAGCCCTGCATCAGGCTCTGTGCTGACAGCTCAGAGCCTGAAGCCTGTTTCAGATTCTGTGTCTCCTTCTCTCTCTGACCCTCCCCCATTCATGCTCTGTCTCTCTCTGTTTCAAAAATAAATAAACGTTAAAAAATTTAAAAAAAAAACTAAAAAAAAAAGAAAATGTAGTAAACTATATAAACAAACAAAAAGACTATGAGGATTCTACCCATCCATCTTCTATTTAGTTCCAAGGATTTTAACACCATCTTAAGGCAAACTAATTGGAGTGTTCATCTGCATGTAGATTTTCCTTTTATGTCTTGCAATTTTTCTAGAGAATTGTTTTAGAATACCCCTGTTCATTACCACATCTCTCTTACTTGTGTACTTTGGCTCCTATGAGCACTCATATCACATTTCATCTTTTGAAAAGGTTAAACACATTGGGATCTGCAAAGAAGATGATCATCTTGGCTCCAGAAAAGCTAAAGTATGTCTTTGAGATCTTGTGTCTATGTAAACCTAGGTCAAAATGAAATACATTGAGATGAACTTAAGATCTTTCATTACCCATTCCTCTGGAGTCTCTTGTCCTTGCTGTAGCAATATATTTACTAAGTTACTATGATCAAGCTTTGTCTTTTCAAATTAATCTAGAATCCTAAAGGCATTCTATATTACAGGAGAGTTCTGAGTATTGTCAAGGTTACTAAAGGTTCTAGTTGTATTCCCTGCATATTTATCACCCACTTCTACCACGTGAGGTTTCTCTTTTAAACCTGGCATTTTATTCCACTTAGGTCTTCGCAAAACACATCTGCCTTTTTACTCTTGCCATCTGGGATGTCAGCCTGAATTCACAATAGTGTGGCACCTATAAAAGATGGCTCAGCCTTTTATGCTATAGGCAGCCTTTGAAAAGGATTCTACAGGCAAAGAGTTAAGCAGCAGTGTACAAAATCTCCCTGACTCTCACCCATTCATTTTAGTCACTTTCAAAGTATGGAGAAAACCCTTTCATATTTTAGAAGTTAGATTTGCATAACTGCATACCATTTAAGGGGCTGCCTTTTTGCTTCTTCATCTCTTTTCTGTACCAACAATTCGTTACTACCTGCCCTTTCATCATAAAGAAAGATTTATATTTTCAGAGACTCACACAAGAGTGGTTATAAGGTTCATTACTCTGATGGAAACATGCTTTCAATGTATGAGGGCTCTTCTTTCCTTATCTCTTGGCGCAGGAAAGTCCTTCCCATGGTGGTGCTCTGCCCCCCACCACATCCTCTTTCACACACTGTCTTCTGTTAGAAAACAGAATTAATTTATTATTATTAATTTATTATTATTATTTCTCATTAAATTAATAAGAAAACTGAAACTTCTAACTACATTTAAATGTACATTAAAAAGAGCTCTGTTTAGGTGAACATTCTACCTATTTGGAACAAAAAAATGTATACAAAGTAAATGAGGAGAATGTTTTGAAGTTTGTGGAAGGTTTCTTTTTCTCTTAAAGCCTAGAATAGGTACAAATTTATTTCCTTCACTGAACTTTTAAAAATTATATAACCATTTTATTTATCAAAGAACCCCACTTTCTGGGCTATTGTATTGCATCCAAAAGTAAACTAGTGACATGAAATTTTCAAGTCTTCCTGACCTTAATAGAAGGTGTCAGTTGATAAGACATCATGACTAACTATAGGACCTATGAAATAAAATGAGCAAAATACAGCCAGCTATAAAAATAGGTTAGAGATTTTATTTATCTTAAACTTCAAAATACTTGTTATTTTCTTCTCAGGAAAAAAAACCAGTTTATATGTATATGTATATGTATATGTATATGTATATGTATATGTATATGTATATCACAGTAAGCTGACACAATGGAATACACTGTGAGAGAAACAAAAAATATCAACCCAAAAAAATACCTGATGAAAGAACTAAGCTGAAGTCAAGCCACAAACAGCAAGAGTTGGATCTGTCATAAACCAAGAAGCAATTTTTTCAAGACTCTATGAATGTAAAAATGAAAAAAAAAACCTTTAATTTGGGAGATTTGAGGAAGACAGGGAGAGGAGGATTGGTTGGTAGAAGGAATACAAATATTTTTAAGGGACTAAAGATGAAGGCTTTCCACCAGAGCACCATAAACTCACTCAAATGTTTTGAGGGGGACATTATAAGACAAAAGATGACTCACAGCAGAAGTGTTGCTTTCATCATGGCATTTTTCAATAAAAAGAGAAAAATACAATATAGATAATTTAAGGATTTTCTAAAAAAGTTGGCAATCATTGGCTCTCCATTCAATTTTAAGAGTAAAGTAGGCAGAAGGTACCACCACAGGAGGTTCAAGAGTTCTCTTTTTCTGGCACATGCACCAAATGTACAGCCATACATGGAGAAATCACCTCTGAAAGAGATCTAGAAAAGAGCGGAGTGACTGCTACACATCAGATGAATGGAACATGCCCACACTGAATTGTGTAAGAAAGGCTGAGACACACTCTTGCCATCAACCCCATCCCAACAAAGTGCCATACAATCAGGAGATAATCCCCAATTCCTAGCTGCTCCCTGAGAAGCAAAGGGTTTAGATTTCACACCTAGTGCCCCAACTTTTAAGACACCGAGGAGTGGGATCCCAAAACACCTAGCCAATGGAGCTTGTGTCCATAAGAGCCACAGGACTATAGTAAACAAAAAAGCAATTCCTAACAGATGCACAAACTCTCACAGCAACTATGTCCCCAGGGGTCAGCACAGAGGGAATGAGCAAAATTGCCCATTTCCCAGTCTTTCCCTGAAAGAGGTTTGTCTACATACTTTAAAAGCTGTTCTTTATGTACAATAGCCAAGAGATAGAAGCAACCTAACTGTACATCTATGAATGAAAGAATAAAAAAAAATTGAGAGGGGCACCTGGGTGGCTCAGTCAGTTAAGCACCCAACTCTTGAATTTGGCTCAGGTCATGATCTCACAGCTCATGAGATTGAGCCCCACATCGAGCTCTGCACTGATAGCATGAATCCTGCTTGGGATTCTCTCTCTCCCTCTCTTTCTGCCTCTCCCCAACTCATGCATTTGTACTCTCTTTCTCTCAAAATAAATAAATAAACTTAAAGAAAATGTGAGATAGATATATATGTAATCTTGTATATCTATATATAACATAATCTATCTCTATTATATGTCATTACTCATCCATAAAAAAAAGAGAAAATCTTGCCTTATGTGACAACCTAGATGGAACCTGATGGTGTAATGCTTAGTGAAATAAGTTAGACAGAGAAAGATAAAATACCATATGGTCTCACGTATATGTGGAATCTAAAAAAAAAAAAAAAAAGAAAAAAACAAACTCATAGATAGAGAGAACATATTGGTGCTTGTAATGTACAACACGATGACTATAGTTCATAATATTGTATTGTATATTTGAAAGTTGCTAAGAGAATAGATCTTAAAAGTTCTCATCCAAGAAAAAAAAATGTGTAACTATGTGTGCCAATAGATGCTAACTAAACTTATTGTGGTGATCATTTGGCAATATAAACATACTAAATCATTATTCTCTATGCCTGAAACTAATACAATGTTTTATGTCAATTATATCTCAGTAAAAAAAAAAAAAAAAAAAGCTGCTGTCTGAATGCCAGACTTTTAATTTAGCATGTATCTAGGGGCTGGCTGCAATCTTCCCCAGAGACTGAATAAGCTGGTGAACACCTCTACTGTTTTCTCCCTCCAGCCTGCTCCAATAATAAAACCAAGTCCAATATCTCCCTGGAAAGAGCTTGTACACACATCTCGCACCCCAGCTTTTGCAGGGATGGGCCTGCAGATCACCTGTCTGTAAGAGCCTATAGGGCTTGTACTCACAAGTCCCACAGTACTATAGCAAACAAAGAAGCAGTATTTTGCAGGTTCAGGAGCACCCCTCTGCAGCTGTACACCTGGCCCCAGCACAGATGTAGCAAGCAAAGATGCCCATCTCCCAGTTTCTCCCTAGAATGTGGTTAACTACATACTATCCCAGTGGCTTCCTGAAACTCCAACTTGTAATCTAATAGGTACTAACTGCAAACTTCCTCTTTGGAACACTGATGGTTCTTGGAATGCTACTGGGAGCTACTAAGAACAACAAAGGAGTCCCAAAAAAAAATAAATAAACGTTGAAAAAAAAATTAAAAAAAAAAAAAGGGGCGCCTGGGTGGCGCAGTCGGTTAAGCGTCCGACTTCAGCCAGGTCACGATCTCGCGGTCCGTGAGTTCGAGCCCCGCATCAGGCTCTGGGCTGATGGCTCGGAGCCTGGAGCCTGTTTCTGATTCTGTGTCTCCCTCTCTCTCTGCCCCTCCCCCGTTCATGCTCTGTCTCTCTCTGTCCCCAAAAAAAATAAATAAACGTTGAAAAAAAAAATTAAAAAAAAAAAAAAAAAAGAACAACAAAGGAGACTTGGACAAGCACAGAGGTTTGAGAGACAACTAGGATAGCTCAAGCCAGGCTGATCAACAAGGTTCATCTCTCACATGAGATCACACTGCCAAGAGTGGGAAAGGGGCTGTTCTATCAACTGCACAGAAACCACACAGAGAGTCAAGGAAAAAGCATAAAGATATGTTCCAAACAAAAGAACATGGAAAAATTCCAGAAGCAGACCTTAGTGAAATGGAAATGAATGATTTACCTAATAGTTCAAAATAATGGTCACAAAAATGCCCAACGAGGTCAGGAGAGCATTGCGTGAATAAAGTGAAATTTTCAACACTACTTCCTGGATGCTTGTGGATACTTGCTCAGGCATTCCAATCTATGGACAAGCCTAGAAATGAGCAGGAGTTAATACTTCAGTGGGCATTGGCCAATGGCAATAAAAGTTGCTTGATAAATATCTCCCTCTTTCATCCCTGGAGTGAATAATTCTAAGGTGAAATTATAAATGGTTCTTCGGATGTCCCCAAATGCAGAAAGCCTTAGCTGCCTGTGGTGATGAAAGTTTGATAACACACCAATGGATTATTTTTCCTTTCTTCCTTGTCCTTTACTTCTATCCTTGGGATCATTTCCCCAAATAAACTATCAACAGACAAGATCTCGTATTAGTCTTGACATATTGGGGAAATCTAGACTAAGACAGTCTTTACTTATGAGAGACTTTACCCATTTTTTAAAAATTTATTATTTATTTTTGAGAGAGAGAGATAGAGAGAGAATGAGTGGGGGAGAGGCAGAGAGAGAGGGAGACACAGAATCTGAAGTAGGCTCTAGCCTCTGATCTGTCAGCACAAAGACCCACAAGGGGCTGGAACTCACAAACTGTGAGACCATGGCCTGAGCCGGAAGGCAGATGCTTAACCAACTGAGCCACCTAGGTGCCCCTATCCATTTTTTTTTTTTAAGAAAAGAATTTCAGACATTAATTTGGCTGCTTTTTCTCTCTGCTTATAAGACCAATCCAGCTACAGAGTCAAGATTCACAGATACACTGTTAGTAAGAACTCAGCATTGTCCTCTTCCCTCAGCTATTTTCCGTTGTAAGAACTATCTGTACAATATCAATGCATCTGTGAGCAATGGAGCACTGTTTCTTGGCAGAATCTGAAAGCACATGACGCAATCTCCCTTAGAAATACTTGTAGCACAAGGGGGAAAGCTAGGGGAAGAGCCAAGAAATAAAGCTGATTGAGGTTGAAAAGAAAGTGATCTCGTCAGGGAGCCACATAGTCCCTGAATTTTTAAAAGCAAAAGATCTATTTGTTTGTCTTAAAAATCTCATATCAGAAGCCCTGAGTAATTTACGCAATTATAATATTCTACATCCTAAATGAGATTCCACAGCCCCTCATCCAAGAGAAATAAGCCTTGGTATAATTTTACTCTGAAGTCCCTAAATAACATAAAATTCAATTCACAGAATCACATTATTACTGGGAGAATCGATAATTTTTTCAACAAATGAGTTTAACAAAAAGATTTAATTTAATCTCCAAGTTTATGAGGGTAATTCTTGCTTGTTTCCTGCAACTATTACCATACTTATTTCAGTTAACTGCGTGAATAATATCATCTAGGCTGTTTCTAATGATTGATCTGTGTAATAAAAAAATTCCTGTATATGCCATTCCTTAGAAGAATTAAAGAACTTTGCCTGCATTAGTCAACGTCCTGCACTTGGCACCATGAAATGCTCAAAGCAGTAAGCTCTGGATTCCCATGAGAACACACACTTTGTGCAAATCCCCAACTTTCTACAGTAGGCAAAGATATGGAGTAGGCAGGATTTCTCATTGGGACCTTCTCACCTCCTCTTTCCCTTTGTGAAAGTCCTCCCATCACCCAGTGCTTTCCATTCTTCGGGCTCTTCTGGTCTCACTACTTCAATTCTCTTCCCTGGCTCCTCCTCTTCTACTTTTTTCCCTCTTCCCCACCCTACCCTCTAGCAGTACTTGTTTTTGCAGAATACCGTCCCTCCTGAAGGGCTGTTGGGTGGGAGGGTGTGTAAACAAAGGCACGGATTTCCTCCTTCCAATAGAGAAGTACTAAAGAGAATGTCCTTCATCCAAAGGTCAGCATTTTTGAAGGAGCCACTGTTCTTTGGCAAAAAAACAAAGTGTCAGAATTTTCTGTGAAGCCTTCTGTTGAGGACTATTGTGTGTGAGTCTGTGGTGTAACCAGTGTAAGATGCACTTAAATTTTTTGTCAATCTACTTGTTGTTTAAGAAGCTGTAAGAGTGCATGGGGGCCTCAGGGCAATTGCAAAGCATGAGGTTATAGATTAGCAGACCTGACATCTTCTATCATTTACTTCTTGACATCACAGCCTATGGCTGTGGAAGAAAAGTGGCTGCAATTTGCCAGTTCTCTCTCTCTCTCTCTCTTTCTCAAGCGCGTGCCCACACTCTCGCTCTTTCTTTCTTTACTCTTTCTCTCCCCTACCCCCTTTGGTAAACACCAAATCAAACACTCCCAGAGCAAGATAAGAAAGCCAGATCCATGTCTCAAATATTAGGAAGACAAACCTATTTAACTTATTTGACTTGATAACTGTCTGACAGTAGGAAGAGCAAACAATAATTCTTCCTCCTGACAGGAACAAAGTGTTGACATATTGGGACTCAATTGAGTTTTTGTTGCCTTTAATAGAAATTTCCTGCTCATGGGGATGCTTAAAACTGGTAAGTGGCTTGGCAATCTCCAGTTCACTTTTATTACTGTAAAAACATATGATTTGATTTTTTATTTTATTGATTTTTTAATGTTTATTTGTCTTTTTTGAGAGAGAGGGGAGAGAGTGAACAGGGGAGGGGCAGAGAGAGAGAGAGAATCCCAAGCAGGCAAGGTGGAGGCAGGGCTCAATCTCATGAACCTCAAGATTATGACCTGACATCAAGAGTCATAATCTTGTGCTCTTATAGACATAATAAGTGTGCTTAATAGACTGAACCACCCAGGTGTCCCATGATCTGATTTCTAATTAAAAACAAACAAACAAAATATATATATATGCTTGTTTTTCATTCATTTTGGGATCATAAGATGTGCAGTGTAAAACAAACACTCATAAAGCCCTACTCACCCTCATGTGTTATAGCTAGGAAGACAGAGGTCCAGAAAATCCAGAGATCCAGCTCACTTGAACTCATGGAGCTAAATGTGGACTCTCATGGAACACATAGTTTGTACAGGTCTCTGTGAGTCAAACAACGTCTGCATGAAAGCTGGCTGCCTTTATCCTTGGTAAGAAATCTTAGCAGAAGCATTGGGTACATTTTAATAGATGCTTATCCACTGAAAGTCCTTGACCTTTGCAGGTCTTTTTCTTTAAACCATCTTTATGGTTTAAACCATCTCTATGCCCCTATAAAATCTCTTATTTGGGTCTCTTTAAAAAAATTTTTTTTTTTCATGTTTTAATTTATTTTTGAGAGAGAGAGAGAGAGAGACAGAGCACAAGCCAGGGAGGGGCAGAGAGAGAGAGGGAGACACAGAATCAGAAAGCAGGCTCCGGGCTCTGAGCTCTGAGCTGTCAGTACAGGGCCCTACATGGGGCTTGAATTTCGTGAACTGAGAGATCATGACCTGAGCTGAAGTTGGATGCTTAACTGACTGAGCCACCCAAGTGCCCCACTTATTTGGGTCTCTAATTGGGACATTAGAACAGTAAGAATTGTCTTTTAGATTGAGATGTGCCCTCTATGGCCCCATTCATTTCTTCATATAATAAAAATGTACAGAGAACTATACATACTGGAAGCTACACTAGGATATACAGAAAGAGACTTGGTTAAAAAGAAAAAAATCTGCCATTTGCAACTATGTGGATGGAACTAGAGGGTATTATGCTAAGTGAAATTAGTCAGTCAGAGAAAGACAAATATCATATGACTTCACTCATATGAGGACTTTAAGATACAAAATAGATGAACATAAGGGAAGGGAAGCAAAAATAATATTAAAACAGGGAGGGGGACAAAACATAAAAGACTTAAATATAGAGAACAAACAGAGGGCTGCTAGAGGGGTGGGGGGGATGGGCTAAATGGGTAAGGGTCATTAAGGAATCTACTCCTGAAATCATTGTTGCACTATATGCTAACTAACATGGATATAAATTAAAACATAAATAAAATTTTTTTTAAAAGATTATTTCACAATCCAAAAAAAAAAAAATCATCATTGCTCTTAAGGGTTTTGCAGGATAGTGGGAATTATCTACGTGTAAATAAATAATTTTAATTCAGGGTGGTAAATGCTATATTAAAGATATTTACTGGTGTCATGGGAATCCCAACTTTCTTTCTAGTGGGACTTCTCTATTTCTCCCTTCCTAAGGAGTTGTCATTATTATGACTTAGAACTCTATTCGAAGTCACTGAGCAAAAAGCCACCCAGATTAACTTCTAAGAACATAGGGTTGTTTAAGGGTGAGGATGCAGTAATTTCAACTAGATGATCTTTAAAGTCCTTTCTTTTGGGGGGTGGGGTGGGGAAGATAAAGACTATTTATTTTTAAAGTAAAAAATGTCCTTTCAAGATATATTAATAAAATGATTTGTTTTGTGAGTCCAGAGTCTAGGTCCTATTCCTGCCCTCACTGATACAGTGTGTGAAAATTGCCTAGTTTTTCCTTCTCCCGTTGGTTTAAATTGTTCCGCACTTTCAAAAAACATCTTATGTTAACAACTGCAGAGCATAGAAAAATATAAAATAATCAAAAACTAAAAAATGTTGGAACCAAAATAATAACCCAGTCTCACTTTCAATAAAACACTAAATAAAGTAGCAGCAATTTAAATCCAAGTAAGTTTAACATGATTGCCTACCTCCATCTAGTATATTTTACTTTAATTATGCAAGATACTTTGCTATTAGGATATCTTGAAACATAAAGCATGATACAAATAGGTCTAATATGGAAATGTGTATGAAATTTTCAGGAGATGCTGAAAAGCATATGTAAACTTTTAGCATACACTTTTGAGGGGGAAAACATGTTAGAAAACTAGGAATAAATATGTAATTCTTCAACATGATTTCCAAAAAAATCTTAGTGGCTACACATCAAAGGCATATCTATTGAAATCAGGACTGAAAGAATGATACACATCATCACCATTACTAAGAAAGGTTTTGTAGAAGATATGACTGATTCATTGAGACATGATACAAAAAACAAAGGTACAAGTGCTTTTCCTTTGCAGCATTCACTACATTTGTCACTAAACAATACATTATATAGTCACTTGTTATCTCCCCTGCTAAAATATAAGCTCTAAAAGACAGGAACTAGATCTGTATTATTTACGTAGATAGCCTCAGTGCCTGGAAAAAAATGCCTTTCATAAGAAAATGTCACATATTTATTGAATGAATGAAGCAGAACTTCAAAGTATAACTAGGTTAGGAGATCAGCAAACCCCTCCTCAAAAAGCAACTATAAAATTGGAACAAAAAATGACAAAAACAACTATTTCTATGCTCTGAAAGTCTACAAACGGCATACCATAATTTGAGAAGCATTTATGTTTGAAAAGCTTCAGAGTTTTTAAGACTTGTGGGAGTCTGTGGAATTCATTAGTGGCACTGCTCCCAACCTCCACCCAGTGTGGTTGACACATATCCTATGACAGCTTGTGACAACTAGTGGTTTGGCTGCTGTGGCATATAGGTACACTTGATGGGGAGAGATGGGTCATGCCCAGGCAATATTGCCTGTGGAAATGACAATTTCGATCAGTGGACCAGTGGAGAGGGCCAGTGGCTCAGCTAGCTGGAGGTTGTGCTCGGGACAAGCATAGCAGCTGAGACTGCACACATCCACCCTCACCAGAGAGGACTCAAGCCCTCCACATACTCCTGGCCAACACAGAGTCCACACCTCCACAGAAGTGATGAGAAAGAGGCCAGGAGAAAAAAAAATCGAGAGAAGAATTTAAGCATCTTGAACTTTGAATGTGGTGCCTTCCCCATTGACAGATCCATCAACAGAGAACAGAAACTTCACTGGCTCAAGAGGTTGGAGTACAGCCTCTGTCCAGTCACTGCTGACCACTAAGCTACATGGGAAGAGGAGTAACCCTTAGCAAGTCAGGCTTAAAAATAGAAGCAACAATAATAATACTGTTTTAAAGGAGCAGATATACACAGTCATTGTGGAGAGTATAGCCCAGGCAAGTTACTAAGCAAAGCAAAAAACAAAACAAAACAAAACAAAACAAAAAAAACAACCAAGCATCAGGAGATAAAAATCATGACTCAGAGCTGCTAGAATATATTATAAAATGTCTTATGATATTATAATACAATTACAAAATATCTGGTTTTCAATAAAAAATTATGAGATCTACAAAGAAAAGGAAAGTGTAAATCATATTCGGGGATGGGGAGTCACAGGGAGCCTCCAACAGAAACCATCTGACTGAGTTGCATTCTCTGCCTTCCTCCTGCTTTTCTCTGGCTGACCCCTGCAAACCCAGGCTTTCTTGATAACTGGCTTCAATCAGGTTCAGCCAGGGTAGCCCCACTGGAAAGCCCCAGCTGATAAGGTCATCTTTTCTCTTTGTCCCATTAGCGGTGGACACACTACTAATGGTGGACCCATTAGTAGTAGTTGCTTGCTGTTGCTTATCTCTTGGTCTCCTACCATCCCATTTGCCCTTTTAGCAATTCTAATACCTTTGTAACAATTTCCCCATGTTAATTTCCTCTCAAGACATTTGTGTTATTTCCAGTCTTTTAGTTTTTAAAAAATGCTGTAGGGGCACCTGCGTGGGTCCAACTCTTGATTTCAGCTCAGGTCATGATCCCAGGGTCATGGAATCTAGCCACACATTGGGCTATGCACTGAGCTCTGCACTGAGGGTAGAGCCTACATAAGATTCTTTCTCTCTGCCTCTCCCCTACTTGTGCTCTCTCTTTCATAAATAAGTAAATAAGTAAGTAAAGAAAGAAAGAAAAACTGTAAAGAATAGACTTATGCATGTATGTTTTTATATTTTTGCAATTATGTATTTGGGATATATTCCTAAAATTAGCATTCAAAGGGTAAATGCATATGTTCATGCAGCCAGAAGAAGCCAGAAGCACTGTCATTTCAAGCCAAAGTGTTTTTTCCCAGACGTTAGCTTTTTTGAAGAAGTCAAATTAAAAAGAGAGCTTTGAAATGTGCAGGACTTTTCAGCTGATTCTCTTTGTGGGGAAAGTCTTCTTCCGTTGAGGTGGACTGAGAGGGGGGGAGCAGCCTTATTCTTGAATCGTCCTTAGTATGAGGAATGGAGAAAGGACCAGAGAAGAGACCTGGAGGCCACTTTTAACGTTTTTATTTATTTTTGGGACAGAGAGAGACAGAGCATGAACGGGGGAGGGGCAGAGAGAGAGGGAGACACAGAATCAGAAACAGGCTCCAGGCTCTGAGCCATCAGCCCAGAGCCTGACGCGGGGCTCTAACTCACGGACCGTGAGATCGTGACCTGGCTGAAGTCGGACGCTTAACCGACTGTGCCACCCAGGCGCCCCATGGAGGCCACTTTTAAGAAAAGCAGCCATGCAGGACATTTCATAGTCCTGGCACTGTATAATTAGGGCCGTAATGTCATTTGGTGCACATGTATCACCTGATCTGTAACCTTGGCTGGTCAAGGTCACTGACCCTCATTCAAGACAGAAAGAATACTGAATGAATACCTAGTGTCAGAAGTTGAATAAAGGTAAGTGATCCCCTCTAATGACTTTTTTCAAATGTGGGGGAGAGGTGATTCCACAGACTTTGAGTTACTGAAGCACTCATGTTATTCACCCCAGGAGATGTAAAGAAGCAGAGACAAGAACTAAGGAAACAGACACATGAGCCAGGAGGATTTTTTTGATTCTCTGTTGATATCCCAACATAGGGACATGGCCACAACATAGGGACTACAGTCTTCAATGTAAAGTATTTGGAATCAACTAGAGAAAGTACAGAAACAGGATAAATGTTGGCCTCTATGAGAAGATGAAGAGATATTCAGGCTTCTCCTACCCATCTCCCTCTTTACCCCACCCTAAGGATGAGTCTTGAAAAAGGTTTAATCCCAAGGCCCTAGGGATCATAGTCAGGGGAGCGTTCAAGTCGATTAAAAGGTCTCAGGCTCCAGGGCTCCTGGGTGGCTCAGTCAGTTAAGTGTCAGACCTAGGCTCAGGTCATGACCTCACTGTTTGTGGGTTCAAGCCACGCATCGGGCTCTGTGCTTACAGCTCAGAATGTGGAGCCGGCTTCAGATTCTGCATCTCCCTCTCTCTCTGCCCCTCCCCTGCTCACACTCTGTCTGTCTGTCTCTCTCTCTCTCAAAAGTAAATAAACATTAGAAAAAAAGAAATGGTCTCAGGCTTCTAGTCAACTGTATGCAAAGACCTGCTAATTTCAGTTCTTGTAGTCAACACTGTTAATTATTTTCTCCAGTATAGAATTCTAGTTACTTTTTTTCTAACAGGTTAGATATCGTTCTATTATCTTCTCTGCCTTGGTGGCTTGCCTATGCCTTTAAATGGACATTTTGGTATTTTATCTGGTTTTTCTTGTTTTCTTGACAGGAATGGTCACAGCAGGGCTCTTCCACCATTGCTGCAAGTCAAAGCCTCTACTCTTAATTATTAGAAACTTATCTATTTTAATATCTCATATTATGGATTTTTTGTGCCAGAATTAGTTTTGAAATTTTGTTTCAAATTTTGTTAGCTCTTATTGTTTATTTACCACATGAACTTCAAAAGGTCCGTACATGTACTATCCTCCTTGGTACTAATTTCACCAAATGGATCAATTTATTTGGAGACATTTATGATATTGAGTATTCTTTATCCAGAAACATGATATCTTTCTTCTGAATTAATTTTCAGGATTTTTCCCCCTTTATTTTAGTAAGTCCTGAACATTTCTATATTTCTTATTAAGATTAATCCTATATATTCTAATTGCAATTGTCAATGGGCTCTTTTTATAAATCTGTGTTGTGCATTGTTGAATATGTACAAAATCTTGGATGTTGTATACATTTTTTTACTGATCATCTAAGTAAACTTTTTCTTAAATTTATTTAGTTTTTAATTTATATCCAAGTTTGTTAGCATATAGAGCAACAATGATTTCAGGAGTAGAATCCTTAATGTCCCTTACCCATTTAGCCCATCCCCCCTCACACAACCCCTCCAGCAACCCTCTGTTTGTTCTCTATATTTAAGTCTTTTATGTTTTGTCCCCCTCCCTGTTTTAATATTATTTTTGCTTCTCTTCCCTTATGTTCATCTGTATTGTATCTTAAAGTCCTCATATGAATGAAGTCATATATTTGTCTTTCTCTGACTAATTTCACTTAGCATAGTACCCTCTAGTTCCATCCACATAGTTGCAAATGGCAAGATTTCATTGTTTCTGATTGCCAACTAATACTCCATTGTATATATATATACACCACATCTTCTTTATCCATTCATCTGTTAATGGACATTTGAGCTCTTTCCATATTTGGCTATTGTCAGTAGTGCGGCTATAAATATTGGGATGCATGTGCCCCTTCGAAACAGCACACATGTATCCCTTGGATAA
The DNA here is from genome assembly GCF_018350175.1 of Felis catus. Classification (NCBI taxonomy): domain Eukaryota; kingdom Metazoa; phylum Chordata; class Mammalia; order Carnivora; family Felidae; genus Felis; species Felis catus. Next base: position 91,448,065 of record NC_058370.1, read on the forward strand.
ATGCCTAGTAGTGCAATTGCTGAGTCATAGGGTAGTTCTATTTTTAATTTTTGAGGAAACTCCATACTGTTTTCCAGAGTGGCTGCACCAGTTTGCATTGCCACCAACAATGCAAAAGAGATCCTCTTTGTCCGCACCCTCACCAACATCTGGTGTTGACTGAATTATTAATGTTAGCCATTCTGACAAGTGTGAGGTAGTATCTCATTGTGGTTTTGATTTGTATTTCCCTGGTGATGAGTGAGGTTGAGCATTTTTTCAAGTGTCGGTTGGCCATCTGGATGTCTTCTTTGGAGAAGTGTCTATTCATGTCTTTTGCTCATTTCTTCACTGGATTATTTGTTTTTGGGAGTTCAGTTTGATAAGTTCTTTATAGATTTTGGATACTAACCCTTTATCTGATATGTCATTTGCAAATATCTTCTCCCATTCTGTTGGTTGCCTTTTAGTTTTGCTGATTGTTTCCTTCACTGTGCAGAAGCTTTGTATTTTGATGAGGTCCGAATAATTCATTTTTACTTTTGTTTCCCTTGCCTCTGGAGACGTGTTGAGTAAGAAGTTGCTGGGGCCAAGATCAAAGAGGTTTTTGCCTGCTTTCTCCTCGAGGGTTTTGATGGCTTCCTGTCTTACATTGAAGGCTTTCATCCATTTTGAGTTTATTTTTGTGTATGGTGTAAGAAAGTATTTCTTCTGGCCATGTCTCTGTCCAGTTTTCCCAGCACCACTTGCTGAAGAGACTGTCTTTATTCCATTGGGTATTCTTTCCTGCTTTGTCAAAGATTAAGTTGGCCATACATTTGTGGGTCCATTTCTGGGTTCTCTATTCTGTTCCATTGATGTGAGTGTCTGTTCTTGTGCCAATACCATACTGTCTTGATGATTACAGCATTGTGGTATAGCTTGAAGTCAGGATTGTGATGCCTCCTGCTTTAGTTTTCTTTTTCAAGATTGCTTTGGCTATTCAGGGTCTTTTCTAGTTCCATACAAATTTTAGGATTGTTTGTTCTAGCTCTAAGAAGGATGCTGGTGTTATTTTGATAAGGATTTCATTGAATATGTAGATTGCTTTGGGTAGTATCAACATTTTAACAATATTTGTTCTTCCTATCCAGGAGCATGGAATCTTTTTCCATTTTTTTGTGTCTTCTTCAATTTCTTTCATAATGTTTCTATAGTTTTCAGTGTATAGATTTTTCACCTCTTTGGTTAGATTTATTCCTAGGTATTTTTATGGTTTTTGATACAGTTGTAAATGGGATCAATTCCTTGATTTCTTTCTGTTGCTTCAGTGTTGGTGTGTAGGAATGCAACTGATTTCTGTGCATTGATTTTATATCCTGACACTTTGCTGAATTCATGGATCACTTCTAGCAGTTTTTTGGTGGAATCTTTTGGGTTTTCCCAAAGATTTGGTTTTTGGTGCAATTGTAAATGGGATCGATTCCTTGATTTCTCTTTCTGTTGCTTCATCGGTGGTTTATAGAAATGCAACTGATTTCTGTGCATTGATTTTATATCCTGCAACTTTGCTGTATTCTTGAATCAGTTCTAGCAGTTTCTTGGTGGAATCTTTTGGGTTTTCCATATAGAGTATCATGTCATCTACAAAGAGGGAAAGTTTGACCTCCTCCTGGCTGATTTGGATGCCTTTTATTTCTTTGTGTTGTCTGATTGCTGAGGCTAAGACTTCCAATACTATGTTGAATAACAGTGGCAAAAGTGGATATCCCTGTCTTGTTCCTGACCTTAGGGGGAAAGCTTTCAGTTTTTCCCCATTGAGGATGATATTAGCATTGGAGTGTTCATATATGGCTTTTATGATCTTGATGTATGATCCTTCTACCCCTACTTTCTTGAGGGTTTTTACCAAGAAAGGATGCTGTATTTTGTCAAATGCTTTCTCTGCATCTATTGAGAGGATCATATGGTTCTTGTACTTTCTTTTATTGATGTGATGAATCACGTGAATTGTTTTGCAGATACTGAACCAGCCCCGCATCCCAGGTATAAATCCCGCTTGGTCGTGGTGAATAATTTTTTTAATGTATTGTTGGATCCAGTTGGCTAATATCTTGTTGAGGATTTTTTAATCCATGTTCATCAGGGAAATTGGTCTGTAGTTCTCCTTTTTAGTGTGGTTTCTGCCCGGTTTTGGAATCAAGGTAATGCTGGCTTCATAAAAAAAAGTTTGGAAATTTTCCTTCCATTTCTATTTTTTTAAACAGCTTCAAAATAATAGGTGTTAACTCTTCTTTAAATGTTTGGTAGAATCCCCCTTGAAAGCCATCTGGCCCTGGACTCTTTTTTTTTTTTTTTTTTTTTTGGCAGAGTTTTGATTACTGATTCGATTTCTTTACTGGTTATGGATCTGTTCAAATTTTCAATTTCTTCCTGTTTCAGTTTTGGTAGTGTATATGTTTCTAGGAATTTGTCCATTTCTTCCAGATTGCCCACTTTATTGGCATATAATTGCTCATAATATTCTCTTATTAATGGTTGTATTTCTGCTGTGTTGGTTATGGTCTCTCCTCTGTCATTCTTGACTTTGTTTGGATCCTTTCCTTTTTCTTTTTGATCAAACTGGCTAGTGGTTTATCAATTTTGTTAATTCTTTCAAAGAACCAGCTTCTGGTTTCATTGATCTGTTCTACTGTTTTTTGGTTTCAGTAGCATTGATTTCTGCTCTAATCTTTATTATGTCATGCCTACAGCTAGTTTTGGGTTTTATTTGCTGTTCTTTTTTCAGCTCTTCAAGGAGTAAGGTTAGGTTGTGTATCTGAGACCTTTCTTCCTTCTTCAGGAAGGCCTGGATCGCTATATACTTCCCTCTTATGACTGCCCTTGCTGAATCCCAGAAGTTTTGGGTTGTGGTATTATTTTCATTGGCTTCCATGTACTTTTTAATTTCCTCTTTATCTTCTTGGTTAGCTCATTCATTTTTTAGTAGGATGTTCTTCAGTCTCCAAGTATTTGTTATCTTTCCAAGTTTTTTCTTGTGGTTGATTTCGAGTTTTATAGCGTTGTGGTCTGAAAATATGCACGGTATGATCTCAATCTTTTTGTACTTGTTGAGGACTGATTTGTATCCCAGTATGTGATCTGTTCTGGAGAATGTTCCATGTGCACTTGAGAAGAATGTATATTCTGCTGCTTTAGGATGATATGTTCTGTATATATCTTTTAAGTCCATCCGGTCCAGCGTGTTCTTCAAAGCCAATGTTTTCTTGTTGCTTTTCTGTTTAGATGATCTGTCCATTGTTGTAAGTGGGTTGTTGAAGTCCCCTGCTATTATGGTATTATTATCAATGAGTTTCTTTATGTTTGTGATTAATCAATTTATATATTTGGGTGCCTACATGTTTGGAGCATAAATGTTTACAATTGTTGGATCTTCTTGGTGGATAGACCCTTTAATTATGTTATAACGTTCTTCTTCATCCTTTGTTACAGTCTTTATTTTAAAATCTAGATAGTCTGATATAAGTATGTCTACTCTGGTTTTCTTTTGGCGACCGTTAGCATGACAGATGGTTCTCCATCTCCTTACTTTCAATCTGAAAGTGGCTTTAGGTCTAAAACATGTCTCTTGTAAACAGCATGTAGATGGAACTTGTTTTCTCATCCATTCTGTTACCCTGTGTCTTTGATTGGAGTGGCTAGTCCAGTGACATTTAGAGTGAGTACTGAAAGATATGAATTTATTGCTATTATGTTGCCTGTAGAGTTGGAGTTTCTGGTGGTGTTTTCTGGTCCTTTCTAGTCTTTGTTGCTTTTGGTCTTTTTTTTCCCGCCTTTTCTCCCCTCAGAGAGTCACACTTAAAATTTCTTGCAGGGCTGGTTTAGTGGTCACTAACTCTTTTAAGTTTTGTTTTCTGGGAAACTTTTTATCTTTTCTTCTATTTTGAATGAAAGCCTTGCTGGATAAAGAATTCTTGGCTGCATATTTTTCTGATTCAGCACATTGAATATATCCTGCCACTCCTTTCTGGCCTGCCAAGTTTCTGTGGATAGGTCTGCTGTGACCCTGATCTGTTTTCCTTGTAGGTTAAGGACTTTTTTCCCTCGCAGCTTTCATGATTCTTTCCTTGACTGAGTATTTTGTGAATTTCACTATGATATGCCTTGTTGTTGGTTGGTTTTTATTGCATCTAATGGGAGTTCTCTGTGCTTCCTGGATTTTGATGTCTGTGTCTTTCCCCAGATTAGGAAAGTTTTCTATTATGATTTGCTCACATAAAACTTCTACTCCTTTTTCTCTCTCTTCATCTTCTGAGACCCCTATGATTCTGATGTTATTCCTTTTTAATGAGTCACTGAGTTCTCTTATCTCATGCTCTTTTGCCTTAGTCTCCCTCTTTTTCTCTGCTTCATTATTCTCCATAAGTTTGTCCTCTATATCACTGATTTGCTACTCTGTGTCATCTATCCTTGCCACCATGGCATCCATTTGAGACTGGAGCTCAGTTACAACATTTTTCATTTCATCTGGACTAGCTTTTACTTCTTTAACTCTGCAGAAAGGGATTCTGATCTATTTTCAACCCCAGCTAGTATTCTTATTATCATGACTCTAAATTCTGGTTCAGACATCTTGCTTGTATATGTGTTGATTAAGTCCCTGGCTGTCATTTTTTCCTGTTCTTTCTTTTGGGGTGAATTCCTTTGTTTTATCATTTTGAAGGAAGAAAAAGAATTAATAAAGTAAAAAAATAAAAATTAAACAATTAAAAACAACACAAAAAAATCAAATAAAGGATTCTAGATCCTAGGGGTGTTTTAGTCTGATTGTTGAAAGAAACTTGATAGATTAGAGAAAAAATTGAAAGATAAAAAAAGAAAAAAAAGGAAAAAAAATAGGAAGACTTCTGAAAATTTGAAAAAATGAATTCAAAAAAGAATAAAATGAAATGATAGAAGTAAAATATAATATGAAAATATAAAAAAATGAAAATATAGTAGAAAAAAGAAAAATCTTTTTAATAAAAATGGAAAATAAAAATAATTTTTTTCTCTTTCTGTATTCAAGAGTCAGGAAAAAAAAATTGAATAGATGGACCAGCAAACAAAATCAAATATGATTGAAATTATATCCAGTTTCTCCTAGAAGTCAAACTATGAAGCACTTTATAGTCTGTAAACTAAGCAGTCAGAGAGACTCATGGTGTTCCTCAAGAGTGCAGTACCCCCCAGTTGGGGGGGTGCTTAGTGTAACAGCTCTGTTCTCCACTAGATGGTGCTGCACAGCTTACTGGGGTGGATTATTGTGCCACATGTAGGCATGTATGCGCAAGCACCGGGAGGGATGAAAACGGTGTCAGCCAGCTACCTAGTCTCTAGTTTCAGACCTCTGTGCTCTCTGCAACTGGCAATAAAGCACCCCTCCTTTGCCTCCGGTTTCTGTCTACTCCCTGCTTCTACACTGTCCATGACCAAACCGTCATGTTGCCAGGAGGCACCTCCCTCCTGAGTTTTATCTCAGATGGGGCAGTGTTTCCCAACCCCTCACTTCTGATGGACCACAGCTTTGACCCATTCTGATCCTCTGGGGGAGGGTCTCACTGAGCAATGGCCAGGTGCCAGCCCGCCCCCCCACCCCCTGGAACATTCACGAGACTGTGCAGCTGCCCATACCCAGAGACTGCAGCTGGTTGCCAGCCTGCCCCAGAAAAAGTTTGTGCCATCATGTAGCAGCAGCATTTCAGGGACTAAGGCAAATCACAACACACATCTGGCAGCAGGCTTCACCCTTAACGTCCTTGCTCCAATACCAGTGAGTGTGGCCATTCTCTGAGATCCACTGGGACCTTTACCTGTGGGGGGACCAAACCACTTCTACCAAATGTCCTCCCAGCAGGGGAACTGCCTCTCCCTATGTGGCCCAAGGACCCCTTGGACCTCACTCTTTGCTCCCGGAGATTTCCCCTTCTCACCAGAGCACTTCCAGGTATTGAACTGTGGAATTTCAGGCTCTGAGCTCCCCTGTTTATAGTCTTAACAGAATTTAAACTCTCTTTTGTCTCCTTTCTCCCTTTTTTGTTCAGTCCGTGTGGCTATTTCCACTCTTTTTCTCTCCAGCTGCTTTCAGGGGAGGTGCTTTTCCTGTAATCTCTCCCCCATCTCCGTCCTCTCTCCACCAGCAAAAAGAGCTCCCTGCCCTCTCAGCTTCTCTCTCCCCTAGTTCACCTCTTTGTGCCACATACCTGCCGAGTTCTATAGTTCAGGTTGTGCAGACTTTTGTGTTAATCCTCAAATCAGTTTCTAGGTGTCCAAGATGGTTTAGTGTTGATCTGACTGCATTTCAGGGGCGAAAGATGCAAAAAAACCAAAAAAAAAAAAAAAAAAAAAAAAACAAAAAACAAACAACTTCCATCTTGGCCTCTCCTAAGTAAACTTTTATTAGTTCATTTCCTTTGGTTGTCAGGCAAATATCACATGGGAATTCTAATGTGTCATTTCCAATAGTTGCCCAACTTAATTATTTTCCATTGCCTATTGTTTTTACTGAAATTTCCAGCAAAGTGTTAAACAATACTGGTCACAGTAGCTATCCTCCTTCTGTGCATGTCTTTAATGAGAATCTACCTTACAAAATAAAAAAACAAACAGCTATCACCTTATTTCTAGAAAGAGTTCTGTCAGAAATTAATGTTACATTATATAGATGCCTGTTCATTTGGGGTTTTTAATTTCTTTTTTAAAAGTTGTTTATTTTAATTCTAATATAGTTAGCAAACAGTGTTATGTTAGTTTCAGGTGCACAATTTAGTGATTCAACAATTCTATACATTACTCAGTGCTCATCATTATATGTGCTTTTAATCCCCTTCACCTAGTTCACCCATACCCCATCCACCTCCTTTCAGACAACCATCAGTTTGTTCCCTATAGTTAAGACTCTGTTTTTTAGTTTGTCTCTCTCTCTTTTTTTCCTTCTTTCCTTTGTTCATTTGTTTTGTTTCTTAAATTACATATATGAAGGAAGTCATATGTATTTGTCTTTCTCTTGCTTACTTATTTCGCTTAGCCTTATACTCTCTAGCTTCATCCATGTCCTTGCCAAATACCAAGATTTCATTCTTTTATATGGCTGAATAATATTCTACTGTGTGTGCATGGGTGTATGTCACCTCTTTTTTTTTTTTTACTAAAGTTTTAATTTAAATTCCAGTTAGCTAACATACAGTGTAATATTAGTTTCAGGTGTGGAATATAGTGATTCAACACTCCAGTGCTCATCAGAAGTGCACTCCTTAAACCCCATTAACTATTTAACCCATCCCCACACCCACCTCCTCTCTGGTAACCATCAGCTTGTTCTCTATAGTTAAGAGTTTGTTTCCTAGTTTGCCTCTGTCTCTTTTTCCCCCTTTGTTCATTTGTTTTGTTTCTTAAATTCTACATATGAGTGATATCATATGGTGTTTGTCTTTCTCTGACTGACTTGTTTTACTTACATTATATCCTTTAGATCCAACCATGTTGTTGCAAATGGAAAGATTTCATTCTATTTTATAGCTGAGTAATAATATATTATATATATATGTGTATATATATATATATATATATTACATTATATATGTATGTATGTATATACACACACATACATACATGCCACCTCTTCTTCATCCATTCATCAGTCGTGAACACTTGGGCTGTTTCCATAATTTGGCTATTGTACGTAATACTGCTATAAACACCAGGGTGGATATATCCCTTTGAGTTAGTGTTTTTGTAAACACTTTGGGTAAATACCTCCTGGCATAATTGATGGATCATAGGGTAATTCTATTTTTGACTTTTTGAGGAACCTGCATACTGTTTTCTAGAGTGGCTGCACCTGTTTGCATTGCCACCAGCAGTGCAAGAGGGTTCTGCTTTCTCCACATCCTCGCCAACACCTATTGTTTCTTGTGTTGTTGATTTTAAGCCATTCTGTCAGGTGTGAGGTAATATCTCTTACTTTTGATTTGCATTTCCGTGATGATCAGTGAGTTGAATATCTTTTCATGTGTCCGTTGGCCATCTGGATGTCTTATTTGCAAAAATGTCTATTCATGTCTTCTTCCCATTTATTAATTGGATTATTTGGTTTTTTTGGGTGTTGAACTTTATGGTTCTTTATATATTTTGGATATTAACCCTTTATCAGCTATGTCATTTGCACATATCTTCTCTCATTCCATTGGTTGCCTTTTAGTTTTGCTGATTGTTTCCTTTGCTGTGCGGAAGCTTTTTATTTTGATGAGTTCCCAAAAGTTCATTCTTGCTTCTGTTTCCCTTGCCTCCAGAGACTTGGGGAGTAAGAAGTTTTTGCCTGCATTCTCCTCTAGCATTTTGATGGCTTCCTGTCTTACGTTCAGGTCTTTTCATCCATTTTGAGTTTATTTTTGTGTATGGTGTAAGAAAGTGGTCCACATTCATTTTTCTGCATGTTGCTGTCCTGTTTTCCCAGCACCACTTGCTGAAGAAACTGTCTTTATTCCACTGAATATTCTTTCCTGCTTTGTCAAAGATTAGTTGGCCATACGTTTGTGGGTCCATTTCTGTGTTCTCTATTCTGTTCCGTTGATCTTAGTGTCTGTTTTTGTGCCAGTACCGTACTGTCTTGATGATTGCAGCTTTGTAATACAGCTTGAAGTCCAGGATTGTGATGCTTCCAGCTTTGGTTTTCTTTTTCAATATTGTTTTGGCTATTCAGGGCCTGATGAGGTTACATACAAATCTTAGGATTATTTGTTCTACTTGTGTGCAAAATACTGTTGCTATTTTGATAGGGATTACATTAAATCTATAGATTTCTTTAGGTAGTATAGATATTTTAACAATATTTGTTCTGCCAATCCTGGCATGGAATATCTTTCCATTTGTGCCATCTTCAATTTCTTTCATCAGCGTTTTATAGTTTTCAGAGCAAAGATCTTTCACCTCTTTGGTTAAGTTTATTCCTAGGTATTTTATTATCTTTGGTGCAGTTGTAAATGGGATTGCTTTCTTAATTTCTCTTTCTGCTCTTCATTATTAGTGTATAGAAATTCAATGGATTATCTGTACATTGATTTTGTATCCTGTGACCTTACGAAATTCAATTATTCTAATAGTTTTTTGGTAGAGTCTTCAGGGTTTTCTATATGTAATTTCATGTCATCAGCAAACAGTGAAGATTTCATTTCTTACCAATTTGGATGACTTTTATTTCTTTTTTTTAATGTTTATTTTTGAGAGAGATATAGTGCAAGTGGGGGAGGGATGGAAAGAGAGGAGGACAGAGCATCTGAAATGGGCTCTGTGCTAACAGCAGAGAGCCTGATATGGGGCTCGAACTCACAAACCTAATTGTGAGATCAACTTGAGCCAAAGTTGGATGCTTAATTGACTAAGCCACCCAGGCGCCCTAGGATGGCTTTTATTTCTTTTTGTTGTCTGATTGTTGTGGCTAGGACTTCCAGTACTATGTTGAATAAAAGTGGTGAGAGTGGACATCTTTGTCTTGTTCCTGACCTTAAGGGAAATGCTCTCAGTTTTTCACCATTGAGGATGATGTTAGCTGTGGGTTTTTCATGTAAGGCATTTATTATGTTGAGGTATGTTCCCTCTAAACCTGCTTTGTTGAAGGTTTTTATCATGAATGGATATTGTACTTGTCAAATGCTATTTCTGCATTTTTTGATATGGTCACATGTTTTTCACCTTTTCTCATACTTATGTGTGGTATCACATTGATTGATTTGTGAATATTGAACCATCTTTGAATCTCAGAAATAAATACCACTTGATCATGGGATTTTTAATGTATTGTTGGATTCAGTTTGCTAATATTTTGTTGAAGATTTTTGCATCTATGTTCATCAGGGATATTGGCCTGTAGTTCTCTCTCTCTCTCTCTCTCTCTCTCTCTCTCTCTCTCTCTCTGGAGGGTCTTTATCTGGTTGTGGTATCAGGGTAATGCAGGCCTCATAGCATGAATTTGGAAGTTTTCCTTCCTCTTCTATTTTTTGGAATAGTTTGAGAAGAGTAGGTATTAACTCTTCTCTAAACGTTTGGTAGAATTCACCTGTGAAGCCAATTGGTCCTGGACTTTTGTTTTTTGGGTTTTTTTTTTTTTATTACTGATGCAATTTCATTGCTGGTAATTGGTCTGTTCAGATTTTCTATTTCTTCCTGATTCAACTTTAAGAAGTTATATGTTTCTTTTTTTTAATGTTTACTTATTTATTTTTGAGAGAGAGAGATAGAGAGTGAGCAGGGGAGGGGTCCATGCTGTCATCACAGAGCTAGAGTCAGAGCTCAAACTCATGAACTGTGAGATCATGACCTGAGCTGAAACCAAGAGTTGGGCACTTAACCAATTTAGCCACCCAGGATCCCTGAGAAGTTGTATGTTTCTAGGAATTAAACATTTCTTCTAGGTTGTCCAATTTGTTGGCATATAATTTTTCATTATATTGTCTTATAAACCTTTGTATTTCTGTGGTGCCAGTTATTTCCCTTCTTATATTTCTGATTTTGTTTGAGTCCTCTTTCTCGTTTTCCTTTCCTTTTCTTTCTTTCTTTCTTTTTTTTTTTTTTTTTTTTGGTGAATCTGGCTAAAAGTTTATTGATTTTGTTGATCTTTTCAAAGAACTCTCCTGGTTTCATAGATATGTTCTATTGTTTCTTTTAGTTTCCATTTTGTTTATTGCTGCTCTAATCTTTATTATTTTCTTCCTTCTACTGGTTTTGGGTTTTGCTTTTTAAAATAATTTTTCTTTTAGGTTTTTTTTGGTTGCTTTTATGGTTTTTATGACTTATATTTATTTTTCCCTCTTCTATTGAGATATAATTAACATACAACATTGTATAAGTTTAAGGTTACAAAGCAATGATTCAATAAATGTATGTATTACAGAATAACAACCACAATAATATTAGTTAACACCTCCATCACATTGCAAAATTTCCATTTATATTTTGTGATGAAAACATTTAAGATCTAATCTCTTAGCAACTTTTAAGTATATAACAGTTTTATTTGCTATAGCCCCAATTTGTTTAAACCACTGTATATACTCAGCTGAACAGAATCTCAATTGATACCATAAATTTGCTAGATTTTGGAAACTGTTTTTTAAAAATTATATAGGAGGGGCACCTTGGTGGTTCAGTCAGGTAAATGTTCGACTTCGGCTCAGGTTATGATCTCACAGTTTGTGGGTTCAAGCCCCGTGTCAGGCTCTGTGCTGACAACTCGGATCCTAGAGCCTGCTTCAGATTCTGTGTGTCCCTCTCTCTCTGCTCCTCCCCCACTCATGCTTTGTCTCTCTCTCTCTCAAAAATAAACAAACATTTAAAAAAATTTTTTTAAAGAAAAATTATATAGGAGATTTTCTATTGTTTTCAATAGTGTAAAATTAGATTTTAGTTAACAATAATATATAAATATTGGTCCACTAATAGCAAACATATCATAATGAGTAAGAGGTTAATAGTAGATACTGGGTGCAGAGCATATAGGAACTCTCTGTACTATCTCTGTACTATCTTCTCAATTTTTCTTCAAATCCAAAACCAACTAAAAACTAAAATCTATTTAAAAAACTAAGTCTAGGGGCACCTGAGTGGCTCAGTGGTTTGGCATCCGACTCTTGATTTTGGCTCAGATCATGATCTCCCAGTTCATGGGATCAAGCCCTGGGTCAGGCTCTGTGCTATTAGCACAGAGTCTGCTTGGGATTCTATCTCTCCTCTCTCTCTGCTCCTCTCCCTGCTCATGTATTCTCCCCTGCCCCTCAAAATAAATAAATAAACATTTTAAAAAACCTAAATCTAACAGATAAATAGGTATGTGTGTACACACACACACACACACACACATACTTACACACACACACACACATATATGTATGTATGTAGACACACACATACCCCCATCTTTCTACTTAACAGGGAATATACATTCTATATAAACACACTAAATATTCACAGAAATGACCAATTGTTAGGCATAAGGAAATCTCAGTAAATCCCAAAAGGGCCAAATTCTCTGACCATGTTAGAACAATTAACAACAAAACAAATATACATTTATACAAATATATATAGTATATTATATATTGCATCAGAAAAAGAAAAATATTCCAAAATTTTAAAGGCTTTCAGAGAAATTCCTATATAAAAGAGTAAATCAAAACTTAAATTACAAACTATTCAGAAGTGAAGAACAATAATGTGAGAATAAAGTGAAATCTGTGTGACTAAGGCCAAAGTGTACACACAGGGTATAGTGCACTAGATCAGAGAATACAAAAGATTAAAAGTGAAAAAATAAGGCATTCAACTCAAGAAGTTAAAAAAACCAAAATAAAACAAAGTAAAATAAATGGATCAATGAAGATAAAAGCAAATATTAATTAAACCAAGTAACAGAAACAGAAAAGATGATCAATAAAATAAAACTTGGTTATTTAAAGAAACCAACAATACATTCAAACTTTTGGCAAATATGATCAACATCAAGGAAGAGAGAAAATAATAATATTAGCAATGAGAGAGATATAATTTCATATTTGAAGAATATTAGCAAAAAAAGAACAAGTAGCACTTGATACCAATTAACTTAAAAATATGTATGAAAAGAATGCATTTCTAGAATAATGATTCTCAAATTTGATGATGTATCTAAATCTCCTAGAGAGATTGTTAAACAGGTTATTGGGCCCCCTTCCCAGAGTTTCTTATTCAGTGGTCTGGGGTTGAGGCCTGAGACATTGCATTTCTAACAAGTTCCTGAAGGTACTGGTGCTGCTGGTCTGGGGGCAATACTTTCAGAGCACTGTCTAGGAAAATATAAATTCCCAACTTTGACTTAAGAATCAATTGAAAACCGGAGGTGCCTGGGTGGATCATTCAGTTGAGCATCTGACTTTGGCTCAGGTCACGATCTTACTGCTCGTGGGTTCGAGCCCCGTGTTGGATTCTGTGCTGACAGCCCAGAGCGTGGAGCCTCAAATTCTGTGTCTCCCTCTCTCTCTGCCCATCCCCTGCTCACACTCTGTCTCTCTCTCTCTCTCAAAAATAAATAAACATTAAAAAATAATAATAATAAATTGAAAACCAAAAACCTGAATGTGGAAGCTGAAACTATAAAACTCTTTGAAGAAAACATGAGGGTAAATCATTGTGACATGCAAAATGTCAAATAAAACATTAGCAAAATTGAATTAAAAAAAAAAACCTCCAAGAATCAGATGAGAAAAAAACCTATAATAATCACATTAGATGCCAAAAAAAATCATTTAAAACATTTAAGAGAAAACAATAGGTGAGAATTTGGAGATTGCAAGTGGAAACTGCTTATGTCAACCAATTGGTTGTTCAAGAAAAGACACATGGTCTAGTAATTGAAGGAGAATAGAGGATCAAGGATGAAGTGTGTGTGTGTGTGTGTGTGTGTGTGTGTGTGTGTACAATGGGATGCACTTGAACATGTTCATAAGTTGATTTGGAAGCAGTCAGTAGATGGAGGAACACTGATATATAAGAGAGGAGTTATTGATCGAGTAACATTGAGATGAAATAGAAGGGACTGGTATCAAGAATGGAACGTTGAACAAAAGATGGACTTAATTTAGGATAGCAGGTTGAGAAAGTTCAAGCTAGTTCACGTATATTTTCCCTATGAAGTAGGACATGAAATCAGATGTTACAATTAGGTGAGCAAAGGGCTGAAAATTTTGGAGGTTGAACTGACCGTTAGGAATTCAATGGTGACCTTTGAGATGAGCTGCCATGGGTTAACAGTGGCCCAGAATCCAGTGAATGAAGGAACGACTGGGGTGTGGAATGTGGCAGCAAGTGCAGATTTTTATTTCAAAGATCAAGACTGAAGGGGAATAGAGAAATAGACTGGCAGCTAGATTTCAAAAGGAAACATTTCAAATTTAAAAAAAATTTCTCAGTATTCAAGAATTGACATACATTATGGGAGAGGATATGTCACTAGCTTACATGTGATGCAATTTATTGTTTTGTTTGCTAATGAGACATCAGACAGTGCATTGTAAATGCACAATCAACTGCAAACTACCTATCTCTCATCCAAAAGAAAGAAAAATTGGCAACAAAACTCCATCAAGTATATAAATATAAAAACTAAAGGTTTCTGAGCTTCCCATTCAAATTAACTTTTTTCTTAAAAAAAAAAAAGGTAAGTACTGAATGAAGCTCCTCATTCTCCATCACAATAACTACTTCCACTTATCTCTGTTCTACAAGCCATAAAGTGGGCTTGCCTAAATAGACAAACATTGTGGTAAAAATCAAAGAGAACAAAACAGCCTTTTGAAAGTTACATCTAGTAGTTTCAATTTAGTGTGATATGGCCCAAATGCAGTCCTGTTTCAACTTTCCACTTAAAGGCCTATGAGAACACAGGGAAAAAAAGACAAAATTTGATCAACTAGAATTGAAAATTGATCTATCACAAAGATCTTAGAGGAGTAGAATTGGATGGGGCAGCCCACACAAGCTCTGTTATCAGAAATAGAGCAAACCTGCTGGCAACATAAAAAATAAATAAATAAATGGAGGAAAATGTAGTCTCTTTCCTCCACTGTCTAAGTCTTGATTGGAAAGCTCTGGATGAGTGTCAGAAAATCCATGCTGCTTTATCTCTGCAAAGCAAGGGATGATTTTTGAGGCACTTGTAATGATGTATTTCCCTCCACCCCCACATCTCCACCTATCCTCAGACAGAATCTTTCCACTTAGAGTCCACAATCCCCTCAAAACAACAGGCTAAATGTATGTCAAGGGCTAATTATGGTGAAGAAATCCTGAAAGGTAGGTCTGTAGAAGCCAACTGAAAGGGTGTCAAAGCACCAAACAGTATACCATTACAAGACTTTCCCCCCATCCCTCAGAGACACACTAGATGAACTAATAATGATAGGAGCTGCCATCTTAAAATTCTCCACCTAAAATGCTAGGTGGTTGTTTGAGGGGCTGGCCCCAATACACAAACTGAGCAGAGGAGCAGTGACAGCATTAAGTCAGGACTCTGATAGCCACCTGCCTCACCAATGCAATGCTATGGGAAGAGGTCCCGCCGAAGAGCCAAAGCTTGCAAGGAAAGCTGTGTTGTGCTGGGCTGGGCCATACCTAATGGTTATATGAATAGGAATTGTTGGGAGTGGAGTGGATGGAGAGCCTCAGATGGCACTTTGGCCTATGAAAGAAGAAGCTATCTGGTGTAGTAGAGGATATCTGATCTGAAAGTGAAAATGTGTCAATAGAGACCATCCTGCAGAATGCTGGGAACTGATCACAAGGCTTGATTTGTGTTCTCCCTAGACATGTGTGGTCCATACCATACCTAAATACTGGCAAATTGTTGGAGAGGCCTCAGCAATGTTAACAGGTCATACTGGTGATGTTGTTCATCTTGGAAAACAAATTAGCTCAAAAGAATTGGCAATGATCCCAGCCAAGACTGACTGAATGGTGCTCAGCAGCCCAGGAACAGTTCATTCATGCAGGCAGGTGGAGGAAAGTGCACACTATTTCTTAGGTGGATGTAGATGTGAGTGTTGTCAGGTGGAGAAATTGTGTCTGTTCCACAGCAGATAGCCACTTACTATTGAGCCTGGCGGTTCTACAGGTAAAACTAAAACAGGCTGATTGCAGTCCCAACTCTTTCTTCAGTTAACATTATATTTTAACTACAAGTGCATGACATGCTTTATACTTAGGAAGCACAGAAAGGCTCAAGGAAGCTATGTCTCTGGGAAGCCCCACCATTGGCCATCTTTCCATTAGCCATGCTCATGCTTGCCTTTACACCTTCCACCATAT
The DNA here is from genome assembly GCF_018350175.1 of Felis catus. Taxonomy (NCBI): domain Eukaryota; kingdom Metazoa; phylum Chordata; class Mammalia; order Carnivora; family Felidae; genus Felis; species Felis catus. The sequence continues at coordinate 91,463,893 of NC_058370.1, forward strand.
GGGCTCCCCAGAGCAGCTGCTCTACAATGCTAAAAGGACTTCATGCCAAGAACTCCCATTTTCTTCCACAATATGCTTTCACCTCCAGCAATAATTCTTCCAAATTAGGGTATATAATTGGGGCCTAATAAGCTCTACTTTCTCAAGTAGGAAACTTTTTTTAAATGTTTATTTATTTTTGAGAAAAATGGAGCAAAAGTGGGGGGAGGGGCAGAGAGAGATGGAGACACAGAATCTGAAGCAGGCTCCAGGCTCTGAGTTGTCAGCACAGAACCTAGTGTGGGGTTCAAACTCACAAGCTGTGAGATTATGATCTGAGCTGAATTTGGACACTTAACCAACTGAGCCACCCAGGCACCCCTCAAGTAGGAAGCCTAACGAATGATCTTTGGTGTCTTCCGCCAACCTCAGCTTGTTTAAACTATAGGTGGTAGAAATTCCTTTACTAGGAAAGGCTTCCCCCCTTTCTCTTCTGGAAGCTTGACAGAAAGGGGAGAATGGAATTTTAGGTAAAAAGAATGACACAAAGACATGGAGGTGTGAAAACATGGTGTCCTGGGAAACGATGAGTAATTTGGTGTGGAGAAACTCTAGGCTGTATAGAGAATGAAGCAGAGAAGAGGAAATGAGAATTAAGGGTAGGGCTGAAGTCAGGTACTGAACAAACTTGAATGCTGTGTGCATAAATTTCCTATTGCTGCTCTAACAAATTAGCACAAACTTAGTGGCTTGAAACAACACATATATGTTATCTTACCATTCTGAATGTCAGAAGTCCAAAATGGATCTTACGGGCTAAAATCAAGGTATCAGCAGAGCTGTGTTCCTTCTGGAGATTCTAAAGGAGAATCTGTTTCCTTGCTTTTCCCAGCTTTTAAAGACCATCTACATTCTTGACACATGGTCTCACTCTTCATCTACAAAGTACATCACTCCAGCCTCTGCTGCTGTCCACATCTCCTCTCTGACTCTGATCCTTCTTTTTGCATCTTACAAGGACCCCTGTCATTACAATGGGCCCACCCACTTAATCACATCTCCAAAGTACCTGTTACAATGTAAATTAGCATATTCAAATGTTCCAGAGATTAGAACATGAACATCTTTGGGGAACCATTATTGAGCTCACCATATTATGCAAAGGAATTTGGACAGTATCATGTCAGCCAGGGACCAAAACCTCAATCCCTACCAATGTCAGGCAGGAAAGTAGATAAGTAAAGTGTGTACTACACAGTAGGGAAGAGGAGAGAAATGACAAACTGAAGACTTTGTGCTCTCTCTAAAAGGAGTGCCAGTTACTCAGCTCTGAATATCACCAAAATAAATACAAGCCAGTGGTGCTTTATCACATATTCTTATGGATATGTCATGGTTTATTGAACCATCCCTGTTGGAAATTAATGTTGGTACCTATATTACACTATTATAAATAATGCCATAATGGCCACCCTTGTACATAAATAATTTTCTGTCACTCTGGTTATTTTTCTAGGATAGATATCTCAAAATAGAATTAAGCCAAACAGCACTGAGGTGCCTCTAAAAAGCATGAGCAGAATGTTCAGGACCACATGGGCTAGGAACACAATGTACAGTATATAAATCATTGCCTCTCAAAGCATGCTCCTGAAGACAAGCAACATTCCTTGAGCTAAATTTTTTTTAAAAAATCAGCTTTTGCTCAATTCATCAAAAATTAAATGGATAGAGTTCCCCAATCTTAATTTACTATCCAATAAATGTTTCTTAATCTCAGGAACCTGTCTTTGATTGCTAAAAATGAGCCGTAGCAAGTATCAAAGGAGCAATTAAGAAACCAGTATTGGTGGGCGACATAAGAAATGTTTTTACTAAATAAGCAAATACACATGCAAACACACATTTTGTGGATCATGACCTTAAACTGATCAAATCTAAAGCATTCTGAAAAGAGTATCCTGATTTCCAGGTGCTCCTAATATTGGAGCAACTATATAAATCTTTTGATTTAGTATCCATTTCCCTGCAGTCATGGTATATTCTTTAAAAAGTAGAACTACATCTCACAGGAAAATACAAGAAACAGACCATTGGGAAGGTCAATACAGAGCAAGAAGCCTCCTGCACTGGCCAAGGATGGGGCAATCAAAGATTAATGCTACCATCATGTGAGTCACAGCAAATGCTGCCAGTGGGCGCATATAAATGGCATTTCTGGTATGTGTTTGGTCTTTAGTGCAATTGTGTGGGTTGTAAACCGAATTCTCTTTTTTAAAAAAATGACAGGGACACCTGGATGGCTCAGTCGGTTAAGTATCTGACTCCTGATTTTGGCTCAGGTCATGATCTCATGCTTGTGAGCCCAAGCCCTGTGTCCAGCTCTGTGCTGAATCATGGAGGCTGCTTGAGATTTTCTCTCTCCCTCTCTCTCTGTCCCTCCCCTGCTCACACTCTCTCTGTTTCTCTCAAAATAAAGAAGTAAAATTTTAAAAATAAATAAATAAAAATTAAAATGACGGAATAAAATCATACGTTGCATATAGGAAAGGTAGGTGTTGTTCTTGAAAATTTTTTCCATGTATGCATGATGTATATTTGCACATATATGTATACACACACACACACACACACACACAGAGACACACACACACACTGTGACAAGTTAAAACATTTTTTCCTTACTGTGGGTCTTAGTCAAAAATATTTCAAAGTTACTGTTGTAGAAGAGAGAGTGATATGTTGGTCAGATTCCCCAAGAAGTAGACACCAAGATAGAATTATCTGTGCAGGAATAATTTAATTCACTTATTGGTGGAACCAATGTGAATAAGGAAGAAAGAGAAGCAGGAGAAGACAGAAAGAACTTCTTCATTTCTTATTTTGGGCAGGAATGGCCCATCAAAAATAAGCCCCCAGCCCAGGGAGAACATTGCCTTGTTGTGAGAGCAATGACAGATACTGAAATGCAGCTTTGGCAACTGTCCACCAGCTGTACTCCCTACAGTGCAGATCTCCTGAAGGGCAATCCTTGCCATCACCCAGAGGTCGTGGCGGAGACATCTCCATTGTTAGATCCTTCTCTGTGTCATTTGTGTGTACTACAAGTTAGGAGCCTATGCTCTGAAGAAAGACTCCTTGGGTTCAATCCCAGCTCTAAGGCCAAGACTCAAGTGAGGCAAGTGGAGTCTCCAGGCCACAAAGGTTAAGGAGGCCCTTACTTCCTGAGAGGCACTTGCATAGTCCCAACAGTGACTACTTTCTTCAGTAGCATGTGCCCACAACTCACCGGAGTCCCTACCTTGCCCAGCTGGGTCATCTGCTGCTGGGAATGAGAATAATGTACCCTATGTGCAGGATTGCTGTGTATATTAAATGCGTTAGTGAATATGTACACTTTGGACAATGCTTGCATGTAGTAATGAATGCAAGAGTTGAATGCTTCTATTATCCTCAGTGTTACATTTATATTTAAAATTCAGATTTTCAGGCACCATCCCACTGCCCCAAACAACTTTGATGCAGCAGGTCTGGGGTGGGGTGGATGAGTATGTCTCTGTAATATGCCCTCTTATTCTTACAGGCACCCACATCTGAGAACCACTGACCAGGTTCTCCTCGCTGAGCACTCCTTTCTTACTACTTAGCCCCTTGCTACTCATCTATTTCATTCTTGCTCCAACTACCATAACTCGGGCAATGAAGCCAAACTATGTCACGTGTGCTTTCAGCCCAAAGAAAGCTGCAGGGGAAGAGCCCAAAGGTGCAGAGTAGTCTCATCATGACGTGGCCTTCAGCAGGTGAAAATGTCACTCCACCCTTAGGCTTTAAAAGTAGATGCCTAAGTTCTGCATTACTGTAGAACTGAACTCCTCTGCCTCCCTCTCCTCGTGTATTTCTCACCCTCCCTGTCTGACTTTGAAACCACTATGCTGGAACCTCCCCGAGAATGCAATCACTCAGCTATTCATGGGATCCCAGATCACAACAAGGAGTGGTTTTGTGAACAGCACCTTCCTTTCACGCACAGAGATGCTTCAGGGATGTGGTTGTGAACGCCTCCAAGCACACGGGTGTCAGGCCCCCGACAGTGCCCTCGCCCACAGCTTTGAAGTCTCTCAGCCTCGAGATGCAGTCCATGAGAAGCACACAGGTGCACATTCAATTGGGGCTTGTGGGGGACAATAGCTTCTGATTGGGATGTGATCCCACCCATGCCAGAAATTGGCGGCAGCATAATCAACTTTGTATTAAATGACAGCACCACTCCGCCATTACCTTACGTTCTGAAGGGATCCATTTAATATGGAAAACATAAACCAAAAAGCTTGAGAGGCTGAAGTGTTCTGCCTGACTCTCAAGGAGGGGCTGAAGTCAGAATAACAGCCATGGTTTCAAAGATAGCCTGAAGAGGAACTTGCTTGGGGCAGGGAATGCATCTCAATCTGGCCAGCAATTCAAGCTGTCAGTTTGCATTCATTACATGTCATGGTCTGCCCAGCATGAATAGCCTTGCTGATCACCCAACTCAGCGGGCTGGTGCCAAGCATGGCAGGCAATGCTGATACCACAAGCAGTTGTTGCTATGATTTATTGAGCACTGACTGTATGTGAAGCAGAGCCTTTTGCTAGCACATTATCTCATTTAACCATCATGACAACTTTATAAAGTGGGTATTATTATCATTATAAAGATGTAATTGGTGAGGCACAGAAAAGTTACACAACATGTCCCAAATCAAAGTTAGAAAACAGAGATTCCAAATCAGTCTGGCTCCAGAATCATTGCTCTGTTTTAAGGAGATGCCTTTGAACGGAATGAAACAAAAAAGTATGACATGGCTCTGCCATATATATTATGGTATAAAGGTGGAGAAAGCATCAAACATACAAGATACAAATTAGAGTCAGATTTGGAAAGGGCAGAGCCCAAATTATGCAGAAAGGGGAACATCAGAGTGAGGGTGTAATTTGTACAAGCAGGAGTAGGTTAGAGGGGGCATCTTGTTGCTGATCCACCTTGTTATCTAAGCACAACTGGAAGACTATAAAACCCAGGACCTGAAACTCAACCCATCTCAAGGGATGGGTAGGCTTCAGGTGCCAGACTCAACTGGGTATTAGCAGGCAGAAAGTGGCCCTTTGTATGGATGGATCCAGGCAGTGTCCCCTCAAAAAGGTACAACCCAAGGAAGCAGAGTATCCTGGTGGAAGGGCAGGGAGTTCAATGTGAAGAGAATAGAGAAGAGAATTTCTTTGCCATATTGGGGAGGAAGGATTTTGAAGAAGATCAGAGGACAGGCTGGGTTTATTCGAGTTTCTATCAGTCACAAGCTATGTGATCTTGGACAAGTTACTTCGTCCCTGGTTCTGTTTCTTCATCTGCAAATTGGAAATAATGATGGTACCTAAATCATAAGGTTGTGAAGAAGATTAAAAGGATTCATGGAAAACAGAACAGTGTCTAAAACAAGTTAAATGCTCTATAAAGTCTTGTTGTTTTAACCATATGTGGGACATAATAAAAATGGTTAGAAGAGGAAAGTAATCAGAACTGGAGAGGTTAACAAGGAGGAAAGTGAAGCAGACAGGATGGCAGCCTGGGAGAAGTTGGTGGCAATGGGATGTACCTGGGATGATGAACCACAGGCATGTGGTTGGTGGCCTTAAAACAGTCTCTATCCTTAACACATGTCCTAACTTATTTACAGCTCACCACAATGTCTATGATGCAGGCTACTTTATAGCCCCACTTTACAGATGTGGAAACTGTGGCTCAGAGATAGGAAGTAACTTGTCCAAGGTCATATAGCTAATAAGGGATAAAATTGGGATTCAAATGAGACATCAACTGTCAAATGACTTATTGTCTTCAAGTTTCTATTAAATCCTTGGTTCAGAGTTAGTTTAGTGACTATAACAGGTGTTGGGGAGGATTTTGGTCATCTCTAGACTCTAAACTAGATTTTCTTTAACCACTAAGAATCCTAGTTACCCAATGAAACAACATTTTGTGTATTAGGATATGTGTGATCTAATCTCACATAATGTATCTAGATTATGAGCACTTTCACACACTTTACCCATTCCAACCATTATTCACCCAATGCCTGTAGTTAAGTTCTTTCCTACATTCTAGGTATTATTCAGGCCTTAGGGATTCAAATGAATAAGCTACAAAGGCAGAGAAGCAGTTATATAAACAACCTCAGAACATTCTTACAAATGTTATGGCAGAGGCATTCAAAGATTTGTGTACTGGGGTGGGCAGCATCATAGGGGGCAGTCAAGAGCCCAACTCCCTCACTTAAGAGATGTAACTGTTGAAATCTAGGATTAGATTCGCTCATGGCCACTCTCATTCTTGTCTCCTTCTTTCTCTGTCTGCTCTGTGTCCAACCCCTGCTTCATATCCCCAACCTCACATTGACTTCAGCCCCATCCCAGTCCCTGGAATTACTATTTACATTTTTCTGATCATATAATGTTCAAATTAACCAATCAGTATTGAAGGTAAGACTTGCTCCTTTCCCAAAAGTCAGATGTTGAACAATGGAGAGACAGAAGAGAAAGACTAACCTCTGAAAGGAGAAGAAGGGAGAATTCTATGGTAGTCTGTATATCTCCTTCTAAGCTAATGGGGACTGGGGGAGATTGTTTGTTTGTTTTGGCCTGGTAGCTAATGCAGAGTATATAGCTGTAAATGGCATGCTAATAATGGCAAAAGTCTCATGACTACAAAAATCTTTTTTTTTTGTACTTCTTTTTTTTAATGTTTATTTCTTTATTTTGAGAGAGAGAGAGAGAGAGAGAGAGAGAGAGAGAGAGAGAGAGAGGGAGCATACGCAGGTGGGGGAGGGGCAGAGAGGGAGACAGAGAATCCCAAACAAGCTCTGCACTGTCGGCACAGAGCCTAATGCAGGGCAGGAAGTCATGAACTGTGAGATCATGACCTGAGCTGAGATCAAGAGTCAGACACTTAATCAACTGAGCCACCCAGGTGCCCCTACAAAAATCCCTTTTTAATGATACCACAGGGGTCATTCCAGCCTTCTGTCTTTGCTTATGGACTTCAACTTTTTTACTTGATGTATTTACACACATTTGAGGGTTTTTTTTTTTAGAAGTTTGTATTACCTTTATAATTAAAACAGTAAAATGAAAAGTAAAAGCAAAGAATATTATATTAACAAGTTCAACACTTGCTGGTCACTTGCATTGGACAAAGCAGTAAGATAGATACAAATGAGAATGAGATATATACTCTTCCTTTAAGGAACTCGATAATGATGAAGCAAAAACTCAATATTGTCCAAGAGAAGGAATTAAATAATCTGACTAGAGATGAATATCTGATGGTGATTTGTAGTCCTAGTACTAATATTCTCAAAGTGCTTTTAAGCTATTCTAATAAGGGGATCTCAGGAGTTGCCAATATTCTCGAACCGTTTTTCAGTGTTTCATTTTATTAGAGCAATAAGTTCTCTCCTATTGGTCTTGAGACTTAGCTGCTCTTGAACAAAGCAGACAGCGAAGAACTACTGAAATCTCTTAAATTCTCTGAGATGTGGCAAGACAGAACTCACTTTCTGACATCTTAATGTTTTCTATAACCTGATCAGCAAGCAATAAGCCATCTCACCCACTGGTGACCAATTTAACATTTGGTAAAACTCTATATCCTGGTAACAAACAAACAACAACAAAAGATGAGAAGAAGCTGATATGCACATCCATGATGGAGATGATTCCCCTAGCTAGTTCATACAGCCTGTAACCAAAATCAGAGTGAGCATCGACTAAGTTTAAGGGTGGTGGGGGGAGTCTCCCTCCTTTATGTAAGGGCCTTATTTATGGGTATAGACAATCATTAGAAAGACTGCTTTGCTTTCAAATATCTTCTGATCAGCTGCTGGAAATTTCACTGTTAGCAATTTCCCCCCCTTTATATCTTTCCCCTTCCTCTGTTAAATTCAGGAATTTTAGAGCTGCAGGCACAAGTTATAATCAATTCAATTTGGATCAATAAACATGTATTGAGTGTCTCCTGTAGACGAATGCTATGCTAAACTTAAGATACAAAGCTAAGTAAAATGCATTCCTTTAGTTAAGGACCATATAGCCTGAGCAAAGATTTTTGAAAGCCAGCCTAAAGGATTGCAAAAGATGGCAACTCAGGTCCTTGTTAAATAAAAATAAAGGTCTCCAGGCTCCCTCCCAGAGATTCTGATTCGGTAAAATTCTCCAGAAGATTTTGTCATGTAGTCTAAGTTAGGTTTCACTAGCCTAGGAAAAAGACAAACATCCATAAATTAAGTTATAATTCAGCGTTTTAAATTCTACAGTGAAAGCATCTATAAAGTTCAGTGGAAGCAAGCAATTAATACTGGCTGGGAGGATGAGTGGGAAATCCACAGGTTTGACCCATTGGTATTCAGACTGGGCAGTGATGGATGAGTGGAGTTCTCTGGCAGACAAGGGTGTGGGAGAGAAGGGCATTCTGGATGGAGGGAAAAGCTTGAGTACGAATTGTTCAGTGGGCAATTTATTGCTTGCTGTGATTTCAACAGAGACAAGTTGATGTGGAAGAGATGTAGACAAAGAGGATGAAACTAAGGGAAAATTGACTGAGAAGCCACAGGCAAGAAGGAAAACACATTAAGCAGTTAATTTAAATGTAGAAATATTCATGTATTGGGGCTCCTGGGTGGCTCAGTGGGTTAAGTGTCTGACTTCAGCTCAGGTCACAATCTCACAGTTCACGAGTTTGAACCCTGTGTCAGGCTCTTTGAGGACAGCTCAGAGCCTGGAGCCTGCTTTGGATTCTGTGTCTCCCTCCCTCTCTGTTCCTGCCCCACTTGCTCTCTCTCTCTCTCACTCTCTCTCTCGAAAATAAATAAACATTACAAAATTTAAAAAAAGAAATATTCATGTATTTACTCATTCACTTATTCACTCAACAAATATTTATCAAACCACTGCACTCAAACTGAGCATTTTATCAGGTAAAGATCACAGGTCAGTAAAGGGGAGAATGGGGTCTTGGGGCATAAGAAGAGAAAGTAGAAGGCTCAAAGGTGACCTGCTTCAGCATTTAAATTCAAATTATTGAAAATACAGACATTAGAGACCCAAGACTGGAGATTCCTGAGTTGTGGCTAATTTGCACTTGAATATAGGAATTGGAATTAGGTAATACATGTGAAAATCATTTATAACCATACATATTGCTACACAAATGTTTAGATTGCTACATATTCATGTAAAAGTAGAGTGATCTGTGAAGTGTGAGGGAAGACTGGTCCCAAGACAGGTTACTTACTAAAGGGTTAATCCATTCCTTGTCAGGCAGTTTAGAAACATGATTTTATAGAGACAAGAGTTGCCAATACATGTTGTCAGAAAAGGAAGAAGCTTCAGGTACAACTTTTGGTTCCTTAATTATTTATCATAAAAGTCTTCCATTGGGGGTAACAAGTAATAGACCCTGGTTCTTCTCAGAAAATCTCATTTGCCCACAAGAGAGTTCAACCAGGGGATTTAGGCTGCTAACCATTTACCATTCTTGTTTTTCTTTTTTCTTTTATAGGTTTGGCTTTCTGATTTGAACTATTGGAGAGTACTCCGTTTTGTTTCTTTTGTATTGTTGTTTTACTTTTGTTTTGTTTTAGTTTGCTTCATTTAACTTCTTTTCTTTGTGGGGAGACAATGTATAGACTTGATTAATGTAACTGATGATACATGACTAGCTATCTCTATAAGCTTCTCCTCTTCTCCAGGAGACTTGAGATAGAAATGTATCAAGGAGGAGAGATTCTAAGTGATGAAGGAATAGAGCTAGGCCAGTCTCTGTCATCTTGGGCTACCAAAACAAAGTAAGAGAGAGTGGGTGACTTAAACAATAGAAATTTATTTTTTTTTTATAGTTCTGGAGGCTTGAAGCCCAAGGTCAAGGTGCCATCTTGGTTGGTTTGTGGTAAGAGCTCTCTTTCTGGCTTGTAAACAGCTGCCTTCTCCTTTGTGTCTTTTCTTATAAGAACTCTAATCGCATCATGGGAACCCCACCCTCATGACTTCATCTAAACCTAATTATCTCCCCAAAGCCCAAATTCCAAATACTATCACATTGGGGTTAAGGCTTCAATGTAAGAATTGTGTACGTGTGGGGGGGGGGGGCGTACGTAATTCAGTTTATAACAGACAGTGAACCCCCCCCCTCACCCACCCAAAGGCCAACTCTTCTGATGTTGTTGCTGGGGCTGTTGGTCCAGGGTGCTTATTAAGTAGGGGCCACATGGACTGTGAAGTCTACCACAGAGATGCTGGAGCCAAATTCATCATTATGATAGAAAATAAGCTTGTAACATGGTTGTGAGGGCAATAGGAGACCCAACATCAGAGGTGGAGGGGTAGGTACTACTGTAAAACCTCATTGACACCTGGGATACCCTTCTGACGCTTACTTTAGCACTTTTTAAGTGTTGTCATATTTTGCAACTTTCTCCAGAGGTCAGGTCAGATCCATGACAGATAGGGAATAGGAACTTAAGAGACCATGCCAGTGAGTTTCCTGTTAAACTCAGGGAGGCCCTTCCCACAGCCTTGACAATGCCAGTGGGTGTAAGGGTGGTGTCTGGGCAGCACCCCAGCCATCATGCCAGTCTTCCAAAGGAGCTATCTAAAGTTTTCTACATGGCAGTAATAGCATAAACATGGTAATCAACCTTCCACAATGCCAATGTTATCATAATAACCTGGGCCAGGGAGGCCAAGAGGTGGTTCAGGGGACATTGCTGACAATATTGAGGGAGTGGTCATACCTCTAATGCTTTACTGCCAGCACTAGCATCAGCAGAAGGGGCAGAGATGATAGCCCTTTGGAGTCTACCCTTTAAGTGAGGCCCAGATTTCTGTTAGGTAGTAAAGACACTAGTGGACTCCAAAGCACATTTAGCACAAGCATCATCCCCCTTTGACGTTACAAGACAGAGGCATACTTCCCATCGATCACAAGCTTCCCAGTCTCAGTTTAGACAGTGCCATTGAATTTGCATGCATACAACAGATCGTGTAATTGAGGTCAAAGATGGTAACAATGTTGCTTTGCCAATGTTCAAGGCAGCTCTTTCTGGTGATCAGGCATGCAATATGGCCACATCTGTTTATTCTGACCTTCATCGCCATGTCTTAGGGATGCAGCTGGCACTTCATAAAAAGGCATAGCTGATTGTTGTGCGAGAATTTGTTTTTTTCTTAAGGAGGCAAGATGGCAACATGATTCCATGTACCTCTCCTTTCTCACATTCTTGATGAAATAACCAGAGAGGAAATCCTCTGTATTAGCACTGAAACCCATGCCAACACATGCTAGACATCTGAAGGAATTTCTCAGATTTATCGTGCAAGTGGAATTCTTGGGGACTGACATGGGACCCTCGGGGCAAATGTAGTGGAGTTCACTGGGGAAAGAAGTTCCAAGAGCCAGAGCAAGCAGCCCCTTGTGGCTCACAGGAAAAGTGTTTTTTGCTTGTCCACTTGAGGCCACTGAAAGCTTTTAACCAAAAAAAGTGAGAAGTTGGATTTCTATTTTTAACAGATTAAGAGTCTGATTAAAAATTGAACTAGGGGGGCGCCTGGGTGGCGCAGTCGGTTAAGCGTCCGACTTCAGCCAGGTCACGATCTCGCGGTCCGTGAGTTCGAGCCCCGCGTCGGGCTCTGGGCTGATGGCTCAGAGCCTGGAGCCTGTTTCCGATTCTGTGTCTCCCTCTCTCTCTGCCCCTCCCCCGTTCATGCTCTGTCTCTCTCTGTCCCAAAAATAAATAAACGTTGAAAAAAAATTAAAAAAAAAAAAGAAAAAAAAATTGAACTAGGATGGTGGCTATAGAAATGGAATAAAGAGATAGATTTTCCAAATACATTAAAGGTACAATTACAGGATTTGGTGTTGGACTAAATGTTAAAAGTAGCTGTCTCTAGGTGGTGGAACTGAAGGATAATTTTTAGTCACCTATTTTTTTTCTTTCAGACATTTCATAATTTTGTACAGTGAACATTGATTGTATCAGTAACTTTTTAAAAACTTAAAACCAAAAAAAAAAAAAAAAATCTTCCTGAATACACGAAGAAGGGATAACTAGATTATGTACTAGGTAGATCCTGGAGAAGCAACTTCAAAATAAGAAAAATCCTCAAAAAGATGAGCAAAACAGATGAAACAGAAGCAAGACTCCTGGCATGTACTAGTGTAGGACTTTCAGTGTCTGTGTGTTTGGCCGGGGAGGTGGTTGTCAGACTTTTTTTTTTTTTCAGTATTGGGATTCTTTCCTCTAATAAAATCTACACAGAGAGCTTGCATGTAGCAGAGATCACAAGAGCAAGCCTCTGGTTGAAGGAGGAGGAGGTTGAATTTACGCCTGAGGTCACCCTCCTCTATCTCTCCCTTTCCTCAGGAACAAAGGCTGAGGCACTGAGAGAGAGAGAGAGAGAGAGAGCAACTATGGTTTGGCTTTTTCTTTTCATTTCCTTGGCTTTAGGGATTTAAGCAGAGGCAGCTCTGTTTGATGCAAGCGATATGTGGGTGACAGACAAAGCTGAGCAGAAGCCCGCTTTCAACCTGTAGCCAATCACAGCCATTGTTGTGCACTGGCTAGAATAAATGTATTTGAAGGCAGTGCAGCACTGATTGGAAAGACTCCTTAAATGGGAAAACAAGAAAAAGAAGCCTTTTATCTTTCAAAGAAAGAAAAGACAAATGGGAGATGAGAACATGACTTGCAAGAAAAATGTCTGCCCCAGGTTGGGCTTAAACTATGTTTCTTTAATCTTCTGCTTGAAGCCTCACCATTGCTAAGGACATCCAGGCAAGTCACAGTGCTGAGAGAGGAGGGCCAGGGCAGAGAAGGTGAATGGGCCAGGCCATGCACCCCATGGGGAATCACTACCCATCTGTCACCATTCAGACAATGAAGGGACATAATTGTTCCCACCAAATGGAGTTTACAGTGAACTCTGAGAGCTTATGAATGAATGAAGGTTGGAGAACCATATGTTTTAGACTGATGTATCAGGGAAAAGAGGAAGAACAGTTCATAGGAGAACAGGTTGGGAATGCACTATTTCTCCACCACTCACTCCTCTCCCTCTCCATCCCCAGCATTTCTATGGTGGCTGTCCTGCTCTCCATGACTACACTTCTGTAGTCATCTAGAGATGATGCACCAGCTGGCTGAGTACAGACCCAAGCCAGACCAATCCTAACTCCTTATCCCCATTCTAAGCTGATTTCTCCGGGGATGGCAGTCTAACCTATGCTGAGCCTCTGAATGTCTTGCAGGGGGTTCTGGAATTGAAGCCAAGAACGTCAGTTCATCTTTTTCAGGCAGCCAAAGAGGTAAGCATTAAGACTATCGCATTCTTCAGTAGATGGATAAACAAACTCTGGTACATCTATGCAATGGAATACTGTTCAACTATAAAAAGGAAGAAACTACTGATAAACATATCCACTTGAGTTAATCTCAAAGACACCATGCTGATCGAAGGAAGCCAGGTCCAAGAAGTTGCATAGTGTATGATTCCATTTATATGACATTCTCAAAAAGAAAAACTCCAGTGATGGGGAACACAGGAGAGGTTGCCAGGGTTATTATAGGTGGAGGGAGGGGATGACTACAAAGCAGTAGCATGAGGCAGTTTTGAGGGCCATGAAAATGTTTGCATCCTGGTTGTGCTGGTAGTTACACAAATTTATACCTGTGTTAAAATTCACAAAATTCATAAATGTTTTTCAAAAGAAAAAAGTCAATTTGACTATATGGTATTTTTTTGAGAGAGAGAGAGAGAGAGAGAGAGAGAATATGTGAGTGAACAGGAGAGGAGCAGGTGTAGAGACAGAGAGAGAATCTTAAGCAGGCTCCATGCTCAGCACAGAGTCTGATGTGGGCTCAACCCCCCAGACCCTGGGATCAATGACCTGAGTTGAAATCAAGAGTCGGATGTCCCACCAGCTGAGCCACCCAGGTGCCCCGACTATATGGTACTTTTTAACATAAAATTTTTAACCATTAAAAAGAAAAACTCTCATTTGCAAGGAGAGGTGGTTGATCTACAAAAGGTAGGAAGTAGAAAAACTTAAAACTGCTCAGAGACAAAAAAGTATAAGAGAGAAACCAGAGTCCCTTTGGGTCCGGTTCTAGCAATTGTGTTCTTATTCTTGGCTTCCCTGAGACACACTTATATTCTCATCATAAATTCCCCTTTTATACTTAAGCTAATTGAGCTCAGATGTTTCATCAGCAATCCAGAATCCGAACTAATTTAGTAAGAATCACTGGTTCACTGTTGCATTTGTTGTTCTGGAGCTGGAGGGTAGCTTCCCTCCCTACAAGCCTAACAGTAAATGGAGGCCTACTTTATAGACGACGTCACCTCAGCAGTTATAGGTTTTACCACACTGATAATAAACCGCACATTCCAAATCGCTGACTCATTAAGCCCTTGCTCCAAATCCTCTCTCCCTAAGGTTGCCATATAATGCTGTGAGTGCTCATTAAATCTTAGAGATTTTTAAGTGACATTTACTGTTATACACAGTTCAGCTGACCTTATGGGGGTATTTTCCACAAAGCATGCCAGGAAAAGCCCCATGTTACCAGCCTGCTGGTAGAGTTTCCTTCCAGTGTGAGGAAAACCCAGTGTACATAGAGACCAGCTGTTCTTCTTTTCTAATCCCCAGAAGTGACAGATATCTGGGGTATCCAGCCAGCTTATTTCGTTCCTCATGGAGATCTATTCTATCCTGCCTGTAATTCCACTAGAGCCAGATGCGGTGAACATATCCCTTATTCTGAACTGTAGTTTTCCCCAAGAGTGTGCAGGATAAAAGGAAACTCTGCTAGGAACATTCATTTGCATGTTTATTAAATAATTTATACACCAACTATTAATACATTTTTGTTTTCTTCAGTGCAGCCAACACTTTGCTAGGAAACCGAGATGAGTGAAACAGTGGCCAAGGAGTCCATGGTCTTATGAGGAAATGGACTTTCTGATAATATCTGTACCCTGGAGGCAGACCAGTACTCCAGAGTGACACCCAGGAAGGAGGGAGGAACAGAGGTGCCATAGGATAGCTGCTGGGAGAAAGTGATACATGGGTTTTAAAGGATGAGTAGGGGTTTGCCATGCTTCCAAGTGGAGAAGGGCCCTCTAGATGGAGGGGACACACACTGGGCGAGGGACGTGAAACCATGCAGTGGAGTTGGCCAACTCAAGGATCCTGGAACTTGCAGAGGTGGGGGAGAGATAGGAGCCCCAGCAGGAGCTGGCACTTCGTCCTGCAGGGAGTGCATGGCTATGTGGGGTTTCACAGAGACAGATGACGTGCATGTTTTTGCACTTTTAGAAAATATCACTTTGGCAGCAGTGGGGGTGACTGATGAAAGATGGACTGAATCCAGTGGGAAGAAGGTAAACTAGGAGGAGCCTGAGGCTGTAATCCAGGTGAAAGAATCAAGTGGGGAGAAAGTTAAAAGGATACATTTGGTAGGAAGGTTTCTTTTTTTAAAGCTTGTTTGTTTGTTTGTTTGTTTGTTTGTTTAGAGCATGAGTGGGAGAGGGGCAGAGAGAAAGGGAGAGAGAGAATCCCAAGTAGCCTCTGTGCCTTCAGTGCAGAGCCTGACTTGGGGCTCAATCTCACAAACCATAAGATCATGACCTGAGCTGAAACCAAAGGTCAGATGCTTAACCAACTGAGCCACCCAGGTGCCCCTGGGAGGATACATTTGGAAGACAGAATTGATAATGGGTGGTGACCAGTAGGGTATGGTGTTTAAAGAAGAGAGACCAGGATGCCACTTACATTTATGATTTGGGATCACAGGCGGATGGGCATGACAGCGTCAAAGAACAGGAGGGAAGACAGGAGGAGGAACAAAGTTGGGTAAGGCCAGTTGGAGATGAGAAATACTGAATTCAGAAGGGAAACTGTTTTTCTCCTCCATCGAGACAAAATAAATAAATCAGTAGGGAGGTCTGTCATTGGAATAGGAATTTTATTTTATTCACATAGCAATGCTCTGCACATCTTTTTTTTTTATGTCTTTTATTCATGTAGAAGAAACAAAGAAAGAGGAGCTCAGACAGGCAGAATAAGGAACCCAGGGAAATTTTAGCAGACTGGGAAATAAAGCTTTCTTGTCTGAAACACTTCTGGTGAGCCAGTAAGCGAGAGAGACAAAGCCACTTTGATGATATGCAGTCCACCAGGTTGAACACAAACTGCTAAAAAAGGCCAATGATGAGAAGCTCAAAGGAGTGATTTTAAAATGCAGCAATCAAATCACTATCTGTGCATAAGATTAGGTATGGGAAAAGTTCGAAACATTTTGGAAACAGTAGGAAAGGCAAGTTCCTATTGACTACGAAATTTGTTCTTGGTGATCAAGAGTTACTGTAACGTTAAGATCACTGTTTTAATATGGAATTCTATTTTTTTATTTGAAAAATAAAAGGAGATTAACTTGTTTATGCCTTATTGCTCCTGTAATAAGCAGATATTCTGATAGATGGAGAGGTAAATGTTTTATTTTATTTTTTTATTTTATTTTTTTTAATTTTTTTAAACGTTTATTTATTTTTGAGACAGAGAGAGGGGGTGGGGCAGAGAGAGAGGGAGACACAGAATCCGAAGCAGGCTCCAGGCTCTGAGCCCTCAGCCCAGAGCCCGACGCGGGGCTCGAACTCATGGACTGCGAGATCATGACCTGAGCTGAAGTCGGACGCTTAACCGACTGAGCCACCCAGGCACCCCAAATGTTTTATTTTAAAGGCTGATTTTGCAAAACAGAATTTAGGACTTAAAAACAAATATCACTATATTTGTATTCATAAGATTTAATTATAGTAGAAGCTCTCTTAAACCATCTCAACGTATCAATAGATAGACCAATATTCCCCATTCTCTTTGTAAAACACTGGCCCATGCTCAGGCTGCCCCATTACTTTGTAAAATGTTCCCACCCATTGAGTTGTGAACTTACCATGCATATTTGTTCCTTGCCGCTGTAATGAAATATTCCATAATCTGATAAAATGTGATTTCAAAAAGAAAAAGTTGAATGCTTTAGAAAGATTCAGTAAAGAAAAATGGCTTAAAAAAAGTGAATTAGGTTGACTGAGACAACCATAAATAACCAAAAAGAAAAGTAAACATCTAGAGACAATACATTTGGAATTTTTTGCAAGTGCCTCTTGGTTCTTGTTCCACTTTATAGAAACCGAAACTAGAAATCCCAGGTAGTGCATTCTAAGTGTGATCTAAGCAAAAAGAATAGAATTCTATTCTAATAGAATTCACATAGAATTCACATAGAATTCTAATCACTGGACCCAAGTTTTTTAAAAGCCATAATTCTATATCAAAGATTGCCATGTGAATATATTTACATTTTAAGTTAACCTAAAATGTTTGATCATTTTACACACAAATGTGACTTTTGTGTCCTTTACCTTAATCAACATTTAAAAAAAATTTTTTTTAACATTAGTTTTTGAGAGAGAGAGAGACAGAGCATGAGCGAGGGAGAGGCAGAGAGAGAGGAGTCACAGATTCCAAAGTAGGCTCCAGACTCCAAGCTGTCAGTACAGAGTCCCACATAGAGCTCGAACTTACAGAGGCTCATGACCTGAGCTGAAGTCGGACGCTTAATCGGCTAAGCCACCTGCGCACCCCTTGGTTCCCTGTCCACCTGCTGATCCCCATGACAAGAAATGAGAGAACATTCCCTCATACAGCTTCAGTTATCATCAAAATATTGACGTGTCACAAATCTCCCACTTTAAGATCCCTTTATGAGACTTTTTACTGGATATATTCACCTCCCGCCACTCAACCTGCTCCCCCTCATGTGTCTCTTATCTCAGTGGGCCCAACACCGCAGCCCTCATCCCTGATTTCCTCTTAGACCACCTTCACTCATCAGTTCCTGAGGGACATGTGTGTGTATGAGAGAGAGAAGACTGATCTCTTAAGAACACTTCACATCTACATAGTTTTCTCTAACCATACTGCCATTCTTCTACTCCAGGCTGCTGTCAGCTCTCTTCTGGATTATGACAACAAGCACCTAATTGATCCCTCTGCTTCAAGTCTGCTCCAGTTCAATCCTCCTACTTCCCATTCTAAAATGTAAGTGTGATCGTGTGAATCCCTTGATGAGTTTCTTGATTAAAATTCTGTGGTTTCCCTTTGTTCTTAGGTTAAAGTCCGAAGTCCTCAACATGGTTACAAGGCCCTTTTGGGGTCTATCCTCTAATTAAGGCTCCAGAGTGAGATATTACCACTTCATTTTCACACTCTAAACTCCAGCTAGAATAAACTTCATTCCCTTCTAGAGGCATTTGAAGCTTGCTGTCTCCTCCTGGGCTTTGAGTGAACTCTTCCTTCTGCTTGGTACACATCCCTGCCCATCCCACCCCATCCCCCAAAGAAGTATCTTCTCCTGGGTCACTTCCACTCATCTTATAATTATCCACATAGGCATTGTGTCCACACAACACCTTTAGGACTCCCATCCCATCTTCCTAAGAGTTCCTCAAATACCCTGCACCTTCCCTTCCATGCACTCCTCTTCCTGTGTTGTGATTATCTGCTTATGAGGGCCAGAGCAATGTCTTTTTCACTGATCTACTCCCAGAACCTGATAAAGAGCACTTTCTTGGTAAAGGATGTTGAATGAGTGATTGAAGAAAAGTGTCCCCACAAGTGGCCGTGGTCTAACAATGGAATCTCCTTTTTTGGAGGATAATCTCCATCACCTTCTTTGGAAGTTTTACTTTCTTTACTGCTCTTAGTACTTTTGACTCTAGTACTTCATACTCTAGTACTGACACTCTATTCCCAAGGGCCTGCAAAGGCAACATATCCTGACATTTCTCCTCACCATCTACTCTTTTACTCACATAAAAATAATAGGTTTCAGCACCCTCCTTTGGTATATAATTAAGTCAGCCTTGAGCTGGAAATGACAAGTTTATTTTATAGCCCTATAATAAAGCTGTCTGCCATCACTTATGGAGGGCATAAGCTTTCATCTAATCCAGGGGATTGTATTTTCTGTGAGAGGAAATGAAACATTCTTGCATTCATTCATTTATTTGGTGTGAACTAAGCACCTTCTATGCTCAGAGTCACTGGTCCACAGTCAGATAAAAAATGGGTCTGTCATAAACAGTAGACTTACTTCTATGGGTTAGACAAAGCATATTGTGGAGAAGCTGAATAGCATTTTGCCAGACTAGGAACTCAATCCACATCATTCTGAGAATTTGTTATAAAGAGAACTAACCAGTTAGGGACAACTCTAGGAACAGAACAGCAGAGATGAGTTCTTTCTCATTGACCAAATCTTGGTCCATGCCCTCATCACTTGTCCATTCCATGATCTTGCTAACTTGTTTCACAAGGTAGCCTAAACTAAGGGTTGTGTTTTTTTTAATTAGTTGCCAAAATTCTTAAGTACAGATTAATTTGGAGGGGAGGGGAGGAATCACTTGCACAAGGCAAACATGGGCTGGGAAAATTGTGGTTGTACTCTTTGAATGGGTCAATTTCTCTCCTGTCTCATTCAGCCATTTCAGTCACTTACAGGTCTACCTATACCCTGAAGGCTTTTAAGATCGTGACCCTTTGTCTCAGGATCAAATCTAAAGTCAGCATCACAGACTCATTCAACTTGTCCCCAGCTCACCTCTCCAGCATTATTACATCTGCATCCCAGTGTCCTAGTTTCTCTGAGTTAATAGAAAAGTCACAATAGATCTCAAATACTCCTTTCTCCCAATGTACGAACATGCTGCTCCATCTGCCCAGACAGCACCTGTTTATTAAGAATGAACAAAGAATTTGTGGGGGAGGGAGAAACCATGGAAAGCAGTTGTAGAAAGGCTACAGAATTTCTTCCCAAAGAAGGCATTAGAAACACTACCCTGCATTAGGAAGCCACAGAACTTAGCAACTCGCTGTGTTGGACCTGTGCATAGCCTGAATCTACAATAGAATTGTCTTTAGAATAAACTTCTCCACTTACAGGACTAAGTTAAAGGCACTGTGGTTTTGCCTGCTGGCTCTGCATCAGTTTTTCACATCACGGCAGTGAAAAAGCCGACAACAGCCTGGTGTTGTTTCAGTCATTACAGTGACAGGTCACTGCAACATTCATTCAGCTGCTTTGTGCAAAGGATAAAGGAAAGAAGAGGCAGAGACTTGGGGACAATTCATCCTAGGTCAAACCAGGTTAAGATCAACTGCATTATAAAACTTTCATTTTTAACCAAAGACAAAAACTATTTTCTTTTTCAATATATAATGTGAAGATGAGTACTCCTCATTGTAAGTCTGGGCAGCAGCTGTGTGTCTGCCCAGTAGAGGGAGGTCTCTCACCAACTTACAAAGACAATATTCATTACATAGTAATGCTCAGATTTACAGGGGAAAAATGAGAATAAGAACTCATAAAATGGTTTGATATAAAATCATGCCAACTAGGGGTATTGGTGTTTTGAAGTCTACCTAAATATAACAGACGGAAAAGGGAAACATAGCCACACAACAACTAATCTCCAAAGTTCTCTTTGGTTCAGGTTGCCTGGATTGCAGAAAAAATATTATTAACACATAGCCCAGGCTGAGGGTAGAATGATTAGCAAAGAACTCGGAATCCACCCTAAGGAGTTCAAGCTAGGTAGATGTAGGGGATTTCTACATTCAGGGATGGTTGTGGCCAATTGCACTTTTAGTCTAGAATGTATCTTGTAAATAAACATTTTGAGTAATGATGTCTTTGTTAGCACCCAGGATTTTGAACCCACACAACCTATATGTAGGTTCAAAT
This sequence comes from Felis catus, assembly GCF_018350175.1. NCBI lineage: Eukaryota > Metazoa > Chordata > Mammalia > Carnivora > Felidae > Felis > Felis catus. Next base: position 91,484,763 of record NC_058370.1, read on the forward strand.
CCAATATGGAGAAGAGGCCCGGCAAAGGCAGGTTCTCTTCTACTCTAATCATATGACCACTTTAACACTGTGTCCTGATGAATTAAGCTGACTTCACAAAGTCCCAAACTAAGGTTTAGAACCAAAACAGCTTAGTGGCTTTCCTGGTCCTTTCTCCCAAAGGGCTTAATGCTAAATTCAGCCTTCTAGATCTTGCTTCTCTGATGGTGAATACAGGTAGGCCAAACAGAAGGTAAGCCCAAGAGAAAAAGCACACCCAGAACAGCAGAGATGTCACTGCTTCCCCAAGGATGGGCAGGGCTTGTCTACATCATGAGGAGCTATAGAGACAGTGCTTGAGGCCTAATGGATTTTCAAGTGCTTATTGAAGTTGGGGGTATAGCTCAGGGGTAGAGCATTTGGCTACAAGTGCTTATTTTTTTTTTAAGTGCTTGAAAATAAACTTAAAGTGGCATAGGCTATGAAATATGAAAAGAGGGATGCCAGGGTGGCTCAGTCAGTTAAGCAACCAGCTCTTGATTTCTGCTCAGGTCATGACCCCAGTTCAGGAGGTCCAGCCCCACATCGGACTCCTTGCTGACAGTGCAGTGCAGAGCCTGCTTGGGATTCTCTCTCTCCCTCTCGCTCTCCCTCTGTCTCTGTCCTCTCTCTCTCTCAAAAATAAATAGACCTTAAAAATATGAAGAGAAAACTACAAAATAAAATAGTAATCTCAGCAAACACCTGCCTGGTACTTGTTATGCTCCCGACTCTGTTCTGGGCACTTGTCTCACACTAACTCATGTGCTGTTCAGCATCCCTCTGGTACTACTTCCATCTCCATGCTACAGCTGAAGGTCCTGAGGCCCATAGTAATCACTCTGCTAGTAGTGGTAGGGTCAGGATTTGAACCCAAGAATTTGGTTCCTGTGTCCTCAATTCTGGATCTCTAAGTCAGGACACCTCTCTAAATATTACATCTTTAATTTTAATATCTACAAAATGTAACACCATGTCAACAAGAAAACTGCATTCCATCTTAATTTTTATAATTGTACATAAATTACATTTATTGAGAGATGTACAGTTGACTCTTGAACAACATAGGTTTGAATTGCACAGGTCCACTTATATGTAGATTTTATACAATATAGTACTATGAATGTATTTTCTTTTCTCTATGATTTTCTTAATAACATTTCCTTTCCTCTAGCTTACTTTATTGTAAGAATACAGGATATAATGTATATAACATACAAAATATGGGTTAATTGACTATATCATCAGTAAGGCTTCTGGTCAACAGTAAGCTATTAGTAGTTACATTTTGAGGGAGTCAAAAGTTGTATATGGATTTTATACTGTGTTGAGGAGTCAGAATCCATAATCCCTGCATTGGTCAAGGGTCAACTAAAGTACATTTTAGTAAAGTTTGATGTAGTAGGGAAGAAGGGGCTAGAGCCTTCAGAGTTTTCAAGTGTCTCTGACCCCAGGCCATCATAACCCCAGCAGCCTCAGTGGAGCACCGGAGAAGAAAGTGACAGAGATTCACAGGAGAGAACTCACTGTTTACACTCAGGGACCCTGAACAAGTACCATCCTTTGCTCCGTGGCCCAATAACATCCTTGCCGATCAACCTACACTAAAAATTTGCAAACTATTTCAGATAGTAAATATTCCAGGCTCTAACAAGAATGGAAGAGACAATTTTGAAGAAGAAAAAACAGGATATTTACCTACAAGATCTCAAACCTGATTGTAAAGCTATGTTAATTAAGATTGTGGTAATGGTGTGTGGGGTAGACAAATAGATCAATGGGATAAAAGAGTAAAAGACATTCCTGGTAAGTAACATAGATGGCCTTACAGAGCAGGGGGAGAAAGAATGGACCAGTTAATAAATGATACTAGGACAATCGGTTATCCCTTGGGGGGGGAAAATGAAGTTAGATTTCTAACTCATCTCAGCAATAAAAAATCAATTCTAACACGAAGAAAGCATGAATAAAGAATATTCACAAAGAATAAAAGTTTTAAGCTTTTTAAAAAATTTTTTAAATGTTTTGTTTATTCATTGAGAGACAGAGCATGAGCGGGGAAGGGGCAGAGAGAGAGGGAGACACAATACAAAGCAGGCTCCAGGCTCCAAGCTGTCAGCACAGAGCTGGACGTGGGGCTGGAACTCGTCAACCACCAGATCATGACCCGAGCCAAAGTCAGACGCTTAACCGACTGAGCCACCCAGGCACCCCAAAAGTTTTCAACTTTTAAAAGAAAATACAAGAGAATATCTTTTTTGCTCTCGAGGTAGAGGACGAATCTTAAATAAGACATGAAGAAAGCACAAATCATAAGGGGAAAGACAGATAAAAAACTGACTCCAGTAAAATAAAACTTTATGTTCAACAAGAGACAACAACAGCAATTAAAATTCTACCCACAGAGTAGGAGATCTACAAAGCATATAACCAACAAAGGATTCTATCCAGAATTTATAAAGAGCTACCACAAATCAGAGTAAAAAAAGCAAAGAATATGAATGGACATTTCATAAAAGAGGAACCCTGAATAGCTAGTAAATATGTGAAAAGATGTTCAACATCACTAATAATCAGGGAAATGCAATTTGAAATAAGAAAGTGCTATTTCATATACCAGAACAATAAAATTAACACAGCTGATAATACCATGTATTGGCAAGGATGGGGCAGAAGGGGAGCTTTTTTGTGCAGATTATGAGAATATAAACTGGCACAATCATTTTAGAGAAAAATTTAACAATATCTGCTACAGTTGAAGAGGCACAAACCTATGACCCCAAATTCAACTTCTAGGAATATATCTTAGAAAAACTTGCATACATGTTCCAAAAGAATATATATAGAAGAATTTTTATAGCAGCATTGTTTGTAACAGCAAAAAATTACATATACATAAATGTACATGAATAGGAGAATGGATACTCGAATTGTGGTCTATTAGAAAACACTTCAACACAGTGTTTAAAGTGAATGGTAGAGTGAGAGATCTCTAAAAACATAGTGTTGGTGAGAACAGGCAGACTGTGGAATAACACATACAGTTTTAAAACAGAGAGAACAATGCCAAACATTCCTTGTGGATTCATGACTACGTGGTAAAGTGTAAAACATGCAAGTGAATAATAAATTCAGAAATACGTTGTAATAAAGAGAATTTAAAAGAAGACTAGGGTTAGATGTAAGGCCACAAACCTTCAATCAAACACTGCAATGTCAAAAGCTTTTGTAGTGGGTGGGAGAGAAAGAAGTTTCAGAGAGACTTTGTCACTAATCAACAAATTCAAGGAATAGGGGTTTGTGGTATAGATATTTTGGTGGGTAGAGGCTTAGTGAGAATTAACAGAATGGATATACAAAAGGGTTTGCCTCAGTCAGTCCCAGTTTATGCCTACTATTTGGAGTGATTATTAATAGTGCCTCCTTTCAATTTCAAAGGATCAGTGATATGGTCACCTAATAATAAAGCACCTTTACTTTCTCTGCCTGGCAGATGATGGGTACCAGGTACAGACCTTGTCCATAAAGGCCAGGGGAGCTCATTAGATGAATGAAGAGCTGGGCATCAGAGAAATTCAAAAGGACAATAATAGTAGCCAGTCTTCAGTCGATTTTTTATCTGAAAACTGAAGACCCCAAGGTTCTCACCTTTTCTTTACAATCATGTCAGATTAGAGGCACCTGTGTGGCTCAGTTGGTTAAGCATCCGACTTCAGGTAATGATCTTATGATTTGTGAGTTCTAGCCTTGCATCGGGCTCTCTGCTGTCAGCATGGAGCCTGCTTCAGATCCTCTGTTCTCTCTTTTCTCTCTGCCTCTCCCCTGTCCCCTCATGTTCTCTGTCTCTCTCTCAAAAACAAAAAATAAACATGTAGAATCATGTTGGATTAGAACATAGGTCTACAGTCTTCTAGTCTTCTTGGAGACATGGCTGATGGAGTAAAAAAGGCCTACAGAGTTAGCTTACAGACCAGACATGAGCAAAAATTACCTGAAGAGTTTTGAAAAATAGAGATTCCTAGGTTCCAACACTAGATTATTGGTTTGAGATCTATCAAGTTATAGTTATAGAATCCATATTTTTTCCACTCTCTGGGTAACTCTGATACATGGATCCACGGAATCTTGTCATGAATACCAGAGCTCTAACAGTTGTGCTACTGTAAATAACAACTTATTACTGATAGCTCGTCTTATATATTCAATTTAAATCTTCAGGTATCTGTCATAAACCATCCTCATCTCTTGCCTTAATGTAATAATTTTCCAGTCTCGTTATATACAGCTTGCAATCAGTCCCTTCTTGTGGATGGGTCTCCACTACTCAGATTTAAAAAGGGCTGGAACTTGCTGGCCAAGTTCTCTCCTAGCCTTGATGAAGAGGCATACAGGAATGCACTGAGAACAATGGCAGGTAAAGGAACACTTCCTTATTACCTGAGTCCAAACCCTCCTGTCAAAAACTTCAGCCCTGGTCATTTGGTAGAGGTATCCTGCTAACTGGATGAGTCAGGCCAAAGTGGACTCCTTTCCCAAAGCTTCATGCTAGTTCCTACTGGGTTTCTAGGAGAGTGAGCTGAAAATTACAGACAGAAAATTCATCCAAGCTGCAGCAAAACTTACTGAAAACTACTAAAGAATACTTTTTCGCTTTTTTTGCTCTTAAAGTTTTTTGGTTTGGTTTGGTTTCTTTTGTTCTTTTTTTAAAATGTTTTTTAAATTTATTTTTCTTTTTGAAAAGCATCCTCAGATTTTGCCGAGGGTTTCCAGATTTTCTTTTGCATGTATTGAGGGATATCTTAATATAAGGAGAATGTAGTCGGTAGCTGGGGATGGCGCAGTCAGCAATGGAAGGTACACACCATTGAAGCATCAGCTGAGCCTGAGTGGTGGCCTTTTCAGTTTGAATTTTTAATTCATTGGCATTGGATTCTTGAGGAACCAGATGTTATGGTGTAAGATACATGAGTTCCTAGAAATTGTTCTCATCTAATTTTGGGGGGATTTTAAGAGCAGTATCAGGTATATCCCTATGATGCATTTAGTTATTCAATTTTGTTGGATATTCTCATTTCCCTGTTTGGCACTTTTTGATTGTTTGAGGACTGGGAGAGTGCTAAACCACAATTACCTGTCTTTCTTTTTTTTTAATGTTTACTTATTTTTGAGAGAGAGCAAGTAGGGGAGGGGCAGAGAGAAATGGGGACAAAAGATCTGAAACAGGCTCTTCACTGACAGCAGAGAGCCCCATGTGAAGTTTGAAATCATGAACCATGAGATCATGACCTGAGCCCAAGTCAAACACACAACCGACTTAGCCACCCAGATGCCCAAGTACCTGTATTTCTGAATGGCCTCTGAGAAACTGGGTCAGGCTAGACATCTATTAGAGGACACATCATGTCCTAAGAGAAACCTTTTTTCACCGGCCTGATCAAAACTAACTGATCGTATCTTAGAGGTGTGATCTTCAAACTTCATTGAGCATCAGAACCACCTTGTAGAACTTTTGAACCACATTGATGCCCAACCGCCCCATGCCAATTAAAAGACACTGTCTGGAGAGAGGTGTTCAACATCAGTGTTTTTAATAAAGTTCTTGGGTACAGTAGGGTGAGTATGTGTCCCAATATACCTGAAATTGAGGAGATTCAGTACGAAGTCCAAGATAGTCCTGGGCAAACCCTGCTAAAGACCACCTTGATGAAGACCAAATTGCCATTATGACCATAGGTTCTAAGTATCTGTCCTGTAGGACAGATACAGACCTTTCAGATCTTTCTCATTAATGGGATTCAGAACTCCTGGGGATGGGGATAAGGACCTGGAAACTTCTAATGCTGTTAACTGTAACCTAACAAAAAAATGTGAACCAGATGTTGGAAGGTGCAATAAACCTGGCCTAAGGAGATGGAAAAAATGGGTCTATAATTGCCTGTGACAAGAGGGAGAACAATGGCAAATTATTTGAGATGACATGAAAAGAAGGATTTTGCAAATAATACTTTTTCCTTATTCTTGTTTTTTCTTATTGCTTTTTATTAAGAGATTAGGGACTCCCTTTGCAGATCTGATATTTTGGCTGTTCTTCACCTTGGGAGAGCCAGGTTTGTTTTGTTTCAGGTGTTCTGTTCTGGTGTGCTCTGTGTGAGTCAGCCAGTGGGGACATGAGTTTGTGCATGTGGTAGAGTCGGCACCATCCCCACATCTGGGCTCCGTGATCTATGCCTAACTGTGGTTCACTTTAGTCTCCCCTAAGGCCAGGTTGGAGTGTTTGGAATTTATTGCACTTCAATGTCAAGGGCATCTGGGCATAATAGAAGAGGAAGCCTGAGTCTTTTAATATGAAAACAAACTAAATGTTAGGTAGATTTATAGAAAATGCAAATGTACTTGGGGTGGAGGTGATCTAGATTAGGTATCTGCACCGAGGGCCGAAGCTTCTGCAGCTGATGGCTCATGCCTGCCTAGGACTGCATCCCTCCACCATTTAGAATAGAGCCTTTGTGATGGTTTGTTCACCACGCACCATGTTCTCCTCTTGTGACGCAGATATATTTTTCTAATATTGGTATTTCCCAGACACTGTGGAAAAAATCTCCTAGAATCCTCTGGATCCACCACATGGATTTCTTGGTGCTCATAAGCAGATTTTCTATGCCACAAAATGCCAAAATTATACCCCTAAGGGCAAACAATTCTGAATCAGGGCAAAGATTGCATTTTTATTTTTTATTTTTTAAGCTTATTTATATATTTTTGAAAGAGAGAGAGAATCATGTGTGTAAGCAGGAGAGAGGCAGAGAGAGAGGGAGAGAGAGAATACCAAGCAGGCTCCATGCTCAGTGAGGAGCCTGACTTTGGGCTCTATCTCACGGCTGAGTTGGACACTTAACCGACTGAGCCCCTCAGGCGCCCCAAAGATTGCATTTTTAGACACAACTGCTGCTTTTCCTTAAGGTACCTCTTCCATTTATTAAGGGATATGAGCTGTTAACTATACTGGAATTAAAATTAAAAACTTAATAAAAATTAGGGGCACCTGGGTGGTTCACTCGGTTGAGCATCCACCTTCGGCTCAGGTCATGATCTTGTGGTTCGTGAATTCAAGCCCTATATCAGGCTCACTGCTGTCAGCCTGTCAGCTCAGAGCCTGCTTCAGATTCTCTGTCCCCCTCTCTCTGCCTCTCCCCTGTTTGCAGTCTTCCCAAAAATAAATATAAAAAAACTTAATAAAATTAAAAAAACTTTTTAGAAAAGGGATACGAGTTGTTAGTGATAAGCAAAGACCAAACTGGGAAGGATTGTGCAATGGGTGGGGAGGTTATAAGCTACATGCACTTCTGTGAAAATTTCCTTTGACCTGGACTTGAGACCTCACAATGCCTGTTCCCATGATACGTGCAGACATCAGTAAAGCTTCCTAGTCTTATGCGAATATGACCCATCTCTGCCCTCCACCTTGAAGGTTCTATATCTAGAAGCCCACAGTCTTAGTGAAAGAAAGAGTCCTGGAAATACAAAAGGAGAAAATAAGCAATATTTCTTAGGTTTGTATCATATTCTGGACTCTATTCTTATCTTCCTATGCATTAACTCCTTTGACCATCATAATAGCCCTACAAAGTAAATGTTATCACCCTCATTTTACAGAAGGATACTGAAGCAAAGAGAAACAAACAAGCAAACAAAATTTGGCCAGAGTTACATAGCCAAGAAGCAGAGAGCCCCGGGTTCAGAGCCCAGCAACTCCTACATCTGATCTCTGCTGGCTGTTGCTACACTCCAGGGCCCTACCTCACAGTACAGCATAAACTCAACTGCTGAGAGTGAAGGGAGGCAGGTTGACCAGTCTTGTAAATGTTTGAAATGCTGAAATTGGAGAAATAAAGGAGAGAGACAGAGAGAGAGAGAGGGAAAGAGAGAGAGAGAGAGACAGGGAGGGAGACAACTAGTGTGGATCTCAGAGACTATGGGGCAGCACTAGGGAACAATGCTTTGTAGAAGCACCATTTTGCACATTCAGGTGATTTTTGTTTTTCATCAGGGGATTATATGTTAGAACAAAAAGATAAACATTTGCGTTTCTCCAGACTGGTACACAGCCAATGGCATATACCTCAAAGATGATGGGATTTCTTCTTGCCTGTCTTGCATTTCATGGGACTTAGGAGAACAAGAAGCCTCCAACCCAGGGGGCCGCAGGGAGAAGTGACACATAGATTGAAGTCTGGTTTCCATTAAAACAAGATGTGGAGAAAACCCTCGGGAAAGAGGTGGATAATATAGGACAATCATTTTATTTTTACCTTATAATGAGGCTTCCACAAGGCAGAGTAGAAAGGTTTGGAAGTGAGAGAAAGAAAGCAAGGTGCATGTAGGATCAAGAGGCCAGGAGAGGGTAGCCCACCAGAGGGCTTGCGTTATGGGCATTAGAGGCATTTGGTGGCGCCCCACAGCTTCTCTGGAGCCCAGGGGGCACAGTGTTATCCTGGCTAGTTCAGGCGGAGGTCCCAGGTGCTGGCATCAGGCCCACACATGCTGAGGTAGGGTCTGAGTGGGGCCACGGGGAGATGGTTCTATCCCTCATTTCCAACATGTGTTCTTTCTAAGAAGGATTGAGGGTGAGACAGGGAAATTGTGTGAGGTAGAGAAAGCCCAGGAGAAAATGGTGCCTTTGGGCTGCCTACCTACATGCCTCAATTCCAAAGAATGTGAAGAGCATGAAAATACATTTGCCGTCTACTCACTGTCATATATGTAGGTAAAAAGCAGATGCTTTGAGCCAGAAGCCAGTAGATACACCCTGGCTTCTCAGTAAAAAATATGGCACAAGCCTCTTTCCTTTTCCTCCCAGAGACTTCTCTGATACCTGGTTATTTATGCCAACAGAGGATTAATGCCTCAGGGCAGGACATCCTTTGTTGATTTAAGGCAGAAGTCAGCCAGTCTTTCACCTGGGATAAAAGACAGTTTCACCTGCTTTTATTATTATTTTTTAAACTGTTTCACAACTCGCTGCTGTGCCGAGAATGTCACTTTGACCCAACCTACCATGCTCCTGACCCCATTCATCAAAATTCTACTCTCAAGTTTCTGACACTAGGAGACCGGACAAGATGGCTCCAAGTGTGGTCTGAGGACCACCCACAGGAGAGAGCCCCTACCCCATACCAGCCTCACACTCCCTGGAGCTGGGCTGAGAGTCCACATGTTTATCAATGCTCTCTGAGGCACATTCCAGTTTGAGAACCACTGTTGGACTGTCCTGACCCCTTTCATTGCTCTTTAATTAACTCCTCCTTATTGCCTCCATGACCATTAGTTATTCACTTACCGAAATCCGGGAGAATGTAGGATCTACAAGGAAAAGCAATTTGTCCATTTGTTTCCTCGGGTATCTCAGATGCTTAGAAGAGTGCCACTCCTGTAATAGTTACTTAATCAATCTTTGTTAAATAAATGAAATGGTTTTTGAATGCTCATTTTGTGTCAGGCATTGGCTAAGTGCCGGAGATGCCACAGCAAACCAGACAGGCACAGGCTAGCCCTTTCTGTTCGTGGCTTCTGGTATTTGGTGGGGCAGGGGGGCGGGGGGCGCTGGCAAGCTGCAGACAGGTTGACTAAACAAGCAATTACAATGAAGTGTAAAGAGTATTATGATAAGGGGTGGTGAGAATAATATCAGGGTTTGTGGATGGAATTCATGAAGCCACTGAAGAGAGGGAAAGATCCTATGCCCCTTCTTTATCCTTCAGGTAAAGATGGTCTACCAACACAGACATGTGAGAGCTCACGTGGCTAGTCAGACCCGATGGGACTCAGAGGTCAGGGAAGGTGGGAGGCAGGCTGGGTGCCCATCCCTGTGGTGAAAATGAAAGAGGGATACGATAGGGTGTGTAAGAGCTCTACCCCATCCACTAAAGGCATCGGTGAGGACAGAAGTCTGTTTCAATGTCAGCAGGAGACAGGAAAACTTTTCTAGTCTCTGTGGTATCTGAAGTCTCACCCAAAGTAATACTCAGTAAAAGCCAGAAGGTAAAAGGGTGTGGGTTTGTTCAGAGCATAGCAAAAAGGCGGTGAAAGGCTTACATTCATTCTCTGGTGCCTCAAGCAGCCAGATGGGTGGAAAGAAGATGGACACAGGGTGAGAATCTTATGGCCAGAAGTCAGCGAGGGTGTGGAGCCAGCATGAGAGGGACAATGGGACCCAAACAGCAAGCAGCATCCTCAGTTTCTCTCTCTGCTTTTCACTGGGTATACTCCATCTCTTGCCACAGGCAGGTTCTGTTCTTTTTATTCTGAATAAAAGAGAAAACTGGAATTTAATCCTACTTTCTTTTGACTGCCAGTTATGAAAAATTTCCTCTTCTTTTTCTTGGCTAGGAGATTCAGAGCTAAAGTCAATGTCCAATTAAAATAGCCAGATTTTTCCTAAGCATTTAGTAAATTTGTTTCCTGTTACTTCTCCTTTTTAAAAAATATTTCTCTATTCTGTTTTAACAGCTGCAGTGCAATTGTTTCTATTCTTGAAAGCCGCCTTAAATTTTTTGGAAGTGTTATGCAAACATAAATTATGAATAAATCGAACACATGTGTCCATTTTCTCCCACATAGCAATCCCTTAACATTCTCTCTGACTGCCATGCAGTCATTGCCTCTTCTTTGGCCTTTCCCCAGTCCTCATAATAATCCTTTGTTACTACTCACCGCAGGCACCAACATGCGCCTGGAATCTCTCATTCCCTTCATCCTTGCCTTAATTCCCACTTGCTGGCCTTGCTTCTGGCCCTCACCTCTGCCCTGACCCCTAAGTTTGGCAGTCATTGCTTCCCCTGGCTCCGAGGCCTCACTCTGCCTCTCGGATCCTGACCACCATGACACCCATTCCACCAGGGTGGGATCAGAGCTACCTTTCCCTTCAAAAAAGTTCCCCCAGGGAAATCAAGCACTCAGTTGGGGGACCTAAGTGGGACTTGGTTCAGGGATTCCTACACTCTGGCCCCAAACCCCAAGCAATGAAATAACTTTAAAGCAAGGTGTCCCTTTGTGTATTTCCATCCTGCTGTTGGTAAAGGCGTGCTCACTCATTCATAACTAAGGCTTTCAAACCCAGCCACGCTTATCCTGCTGTTTGACAGTTGTGTTTCCCAAACCCTTTGAATCTTAAATTAGTGTCACTACAATGTTATGATTCATTGCTCTAACTCTCGCTCAAGATTGTGATTGTTTCTTTTAAGCAGCTCTTCCATTAAAGTGGAAGAGCCAGCATAGAACACACACATGCGGGCCCAGAGCCCCAGCTCTGTGGGTGGTCCCAGCCTTGCGTTCCAAATACAGCCTCTGAGAAAGGGAGGAAGGGGGAAGTTGTGCTTGTTTATCTTTTCTGAAAACCAAGTTTCAGTGGATATCTGTGCTTGTATACACGGGTTATAGGGATTCTACTCTCCTTTCCTTTCACTAAGAGACAGTAAAAATCCGAAAGGGGTGCAACTGCTCATATGCAATACTGTCTCCGAGTTCTCCAGTCCCAAAGATGATCTTTATCATAGTCCAGTATGACTAACACAGAGCATGAAAACCATTCATTCATTCAGTTAAGTGTTTGCTGAGGACACTGTTTTAGGAGCAGTGAAATCCTTGTGCATCTTATAATCCAGTGAAGAGAAGATAGACAATACAACATGTAAAAATGATGTAATATTGGATTGTGCAAAGTGTTGTAAAGAAAAATAAGAAGGTAATCTTAGATAGAATGATCAAGGCCCCTCTGAAGTGTTATTTGAGCAGAGATCTGAATGAAATAGAGATTTGCCCCCTTCCCTTGCCCATGCCAGACAGCAATAATCCATCAGAGCCATCGACTCTTTTCCATGGAGCCATAAAATCCTCTTGGCAATCCAAACTATCACTGCCATTTGGTTGGTGTTAAAATTCATGATTAGGCTTATTTTCCATCCTATTCCAAAATGCCTTCCTTTTCTAAAGCCAGGAGGAAAATGTAAAGAATGAAAAATAAAGAATGAATCTAGGGACCAGGTTTTGCTGATCATTTAGAGCCTAATGATAGAAGATGGATTATCTTCTTCGATTTTCTTGTCATAAATACAAGGTGCTTCCATCCTTTTACAACGTTTGCTTTGCATGTTTGAGTTCATAACTCAAGTCTCCTGTGTTTTATGACTCATTCACAGTCACAGGGCTCTGCAGCTACCTAGGCTGATTTATCCTACGTGCCAGCCTTAAATTGTGGATGTTGTTATGCTAGAGGCACATTCTCAGATTTCAACTTGAAGCACATTGTAAATAACATGTTTTCCCTGACAAAACCCATTTCCTAAATAAAAACACTCTATACATCCATCTGCCAATTTTCTTTTTACTCATTCATTTATTGAGTACCCACTGGATGTCAGGCAGAGTGGTAAAGATGGATAATATACATAATGTCTTACTAAAATCTATAAATGCCAATGGAGGATAAAGTAAAGTACTATATAAGGGGAAATCCATATCTTATCCTCTTGTAATCATTTTTAAGACCCATGACCTTACAAATCACTACCTAAATGGTGGCTGGTGACTTCCAATTGCTAGCCCAGTGACAAACTTCATTCTATTTAACTTCTACTTAACCCTGAAGACCATTTCTTTTTTTCTCTTTTTGTCTCTCAGTTCCTATGAGTAAGCATTGTTCTGCCCTCTGTTCCCTCCCACCTTTCTCTGAATTCTTGCTCTTGAGGAACTCAGTCACTTCCAAAGATTTAACATCCCTTTCAAGCAGGTGAGTTTCAAATATATACCCCTGGTTATAGCTTCTCTTCAGAGTTACAGTCCACCAAGATATCATTCTGGAACCTGAGATTCTATATATTTGAAGCCAAACACATCATCACTGCATTCACCAGGGTCTTTTGCACTGCATACGACAGAAATCCAACTTAAAGTAGCTGAAATGGGGAAAAGAGGAATATATTTCCCTACGTAATTGTAAGAATCCTGAACTGGATCCAGGAACTCAGTATTGTTAGGAATTGAATCTCAACCTCTTCCCTCAGCTTCCTTCAGCTCCCCTCCCCTCCCCGCCCCTTCCTTTCCCTTCCCTTTCCCTCCTCCTCTCTCTCTTTTTCTCTCTCTTTCTCAGTTATGTGTGTGTATGTATTCACTTCCTTCTTTCTAAGCCAGGGTCTCCCTATTAGAATACAATCATATTATAGGTGTCATAAGTACCAGGCCTACTTTCATTGCCTTAGTAAACCTAGAGAAAGAAAGAACTTCTTTTTTCCTATAGTCCATCAATAATTCTACAATTGATTTCACTGGGCTAACTTGGGACAGTGACCATCCTATAACCAATCACATGACTGAAATGTGGAAATATGCTAATTATTGATCCAGGTCCTTGGAAGCTATCAATTGGCTTCAGTGACATGAACTGTAGTCTTTTATAGAAAAATTGAGAAAAAGGAGAAAGTATGCTGGATAGGCAAAAGCAACAGATGTCAACTAGTCTACTCCTCCCAAAACCAATTTTCTCCACTGACTCACTTTTTCTGTTGTAAAGAGTTAATATATGTAAAAATATTATGTAAACTAAACTGTGTTTCTTAAATGTTATTAATCTTACTATTATATTTTAATGATGTCACAAGATTAAATAATTCAGATTCCAACCCTCAGATCCCTCTTGGACTTCTTCTTTTTCTCCTCTGTCTCCTATCAACATTTAATCAGTTGTTAGATCTTCTTGATTCTGTAACCAAACTATTGCAAAGTCTTCTGCCTAAACCCCTTTCTACAAGACTCTACCTTCTCCAATCCAGATTATTATTTTTTTTTGAAGCATGTGTTGATCATATAACCCTCTGGTTCATACATCTTCCCTTGCTTTCCATTGCTTAAATACAAGTGGCCAGTATTATTAGTCAGTTCTCAAAGTCCAACTCTCCAGAAACTAGAATCTAATCTACCTTTTAGGATTTAATCCCCACCTCTTCCCTAAGATGTCTCATGCCTCTAGCTAAATGCAACTACCCACTGCCCCTGATTCCACCTCTGAAACTTTTTCTGACTATTGCCTACAACCAGGATTCTGTCCTTCCTCTCCTTTGTCATTGTCCTCACCACTTTTAGACCCAACTCCAAGACCTCTGTGGATATTCAGAAAGGAATTGTTATGTAGACGTTAAAATTTTTTTTTACTGTTCATTTATTTTTGAGAGACAGAGGGACAGAGCATGAGCTGGGAAGGGGCAGAAAAAGAGGAAGACACAGAATCCAAAGCAGGCTCCAGGCCCTATGCTGTCAGCACAGAGTCTGATGCAGGGCTCAATCTTGTGGATCACGAGATCATGACCTGAGCCGAAGTTGGTCACTTAATCAACTGAGCCATCCAGGTGCCCCTATGTAGTAATTTAAAATTATTTTTAATAGACAGAAGGCCTAGATTAGATGGGTAGTTTCTGATCATCTTGGATGATAGATTTCTGTCTTATAAGTTTCTGTTATATATAAGAATACTTATCTACAAAAGGCTTTGGTAAAGAAGAAATAACCCAGTATGCTGGTGCATGAAGCACGAACAAGATGTGGAGGTAAACATTACTGGTAACTAGAATGTACTGATAAGGCTGCCCTTCCTGTAGAAAAAGGCCAATACTGTGTGTATATGCTATTCCTCAACCAACTAGGAGGCATTCTGCTTCAAGAAAAGATGGCTAATGGATGTGTACCTACTTTGAATGTGTATTCAATTGGCCTTCTTGTGTCAGAGAGACTTCATTCTTCCTAAGGCTGAATGCTTCAGAGAAACAGAGGCAGCTCTATGCCTATTTTCCCCAGCCGCTGGAAAGTTCTAGCACTTTGTGTCTTTCAGTCTTATGTTTATCATATTATACTTTGCAAAGAGGCCATCGTGTACTTTCTTACCTCCTCTGCAAACTGAGGTAAAGGACACAATTCTCTTGGTGTCTTAAACATAATAAGTACACAGTTAACACTTCCGGAAATGATACCAGTGGAAAGTCTAGAACTTATGCCAAGGAATCTCAGGGGTAAAAAAAAAAAAAAAAAAAAGAAAAAAAAAGTGCTTTATAAACATTCTACTCTTTCTTTTACTTTGTTTTTTTTTTAAAGTTTATTTTTGACAGAGAGAGAGAGAGAGTACGAGTGTGAGCTAGGGAGGGGCAGAGAGAGAGGGAGACACAGAATCTGAAGCAGCTCCATGCTCCGAGCTGTCAGCACAGAGCCCTGTGCAGGGTTCGAACCCAAGAGCCGTGAGATCATGACCTGGGCCAAAATCGGAAGCTTAACTGACTGAGCCACCCAGGCACCCCAACATTCTACTCTTTCATAGGTTTTCCTCATATTAATAAAATCTCCAGATATAATCAGAGGTTATTTTATTTATTTGTTCATTTTTACCAAAAGAAGAAATTTCTCCCTATTGGCAGCTCAAATAGCCTGGCAGAAAATAACAACAACACAATTAGTATTGCCACCTTGTATAGCAATAGCAACAATGCCAAAATTGCCTCTGAATTTCAAAAGAGCTTTGGGATGCTAAAAACTTAACATTCAGCTATCCATTCAATGTATGTTTACTGAGCACACACTAAGGCATGACATTGTGCTAGAAATACTGAAAAGACAGGTTTATTGACCTCATAAAACTCAGAATCTAGTGGAGGAGACAGACAATTAAACAAGAAATTACCTGCCGAATACCCTTTTAGCACTGAGCATGTAAGAGGAGTTAAACTCAATTAACAAATCGCCTGCCTCTTTATTTGCAGTATGTCAAGGTTGATCCTTGTGGCTCTGTTTCAAATCCAACAAAGGAACCTCAGCATTCTTTTTTTTTTTTAATGTTTATTTATTTTGAGAGAGAGAGAGAGAAAGCACAAGCAGAGGAGGGACAGAGAGAGAGGGAGACACAGAATTCGAAGCAGACTTCAGGCTCTGAGCTGTCATCACAGAGCTGGACGTGAGGCTCAAACTCACGAACCTGGAGGTCTGAGTCAAGTCAAGACACTCAACTGACTGAGACACCCAGGTGCCCAGGAACCTCAGCATTCTTAAAAGTTTTTCACACTTTTAGGTTAGGCAAAAGGGTAGAGTTGGGCATCCTGCACGTCAAGGGGGCCTTTAGTAGCACCTTGCTGCTCCCTAGAGAAATCCTGGCTGATGGTGCCCTTCACCTGGAAGGAACTGGTTATTGTGGGCTGCAGACATCTTGGGAAAGGGGACATTGTGCATCATTGTGCTCACATGCAAGTTGGTTCAGAAAAGTTTAAAAACTACTCAGATATTTGGGGAGACCCTCCAAAAGTAGCTTTGGATTTTCAGGCTTTTATACTCATATGGTTCATAAATAATTTTGAATTGTAGGGTCTATTTCAGTACGGACCCAAATTTCTGAGAAAACCTCAGGAATTGTATGTATGGGTAGCTCCTCGAAGGCCTGGAACACACGCAGGAACTCACTCCAAATTTCAGTTTTAACCTGTGTTTTACATTCAGTTTTACTGATTTAAGGAAGTGCTTCCAAAAGTGTCTATGGGTCTACGGACCCCTAGTTCCAAGGAGTGGTAACTGGTGAGGTGCAGAACATAATTTTGAGAAACGTTATCTTAACAGATATTGGTGTGTTTGGTGAATAGTTTTTTGTTTGGTGAATAGTTTTTGAAATAAGGACCTGATTTTGAGCTCTAAGGGCTGTATCTGCGACAAATGACTGGTTGCCAAGGATACCACCATGTGCAAATTACAGAAAACAAAATGGGCAGGTGGATTCTTGGAGACAGGAGAATTGATCTGAACACAAGAGGCAGGTAGAGATAAATATTCTGATTGGAAAAGAAGTCACAGAGTTTATATGACTGACAAAAACACACCCTTGTCATTTTAAGGGCCTCTGTCCTTTCTCTTCTTCTGCCAATGGAGACATCATTAGATGTCAGATAGATACCTGGTGGAGGTCATTTGAAACCTGAGGCTAGCTAATGCAACTATGTCTCATCTCCCAGGTCTGCCAATCATCTACCTCCCCCTGACTTTCAGCCACATTCCTCTTGGCAGTTCCTCCTTCCCTAACTGATTACAATTGAGCTCTTCCCTGGGTGCCTTTTCCAAATGCTCTCTAAAACCATCAATCTGCAATCAGCTACATGTTCTACACTCTAAACTTCTTCTTCAGTTGCTCCTCTTCCTCTTACCCAGCTTGTCTATAGGCATGCTGTATATTGTCTGAGACTCTATAGTGAAGCCTATAATTCTTCTACAACCCAAGGAGCACAGGCTGATAGACATATCAATTTCCTATTGCTGCTGTAACAAACTACCACAGACTTAGTGGCTTAAAACAACACAAGTTTATGATCTGATATTTCTGGAGTTCAGAAGTCCAAAGTGAGCCTTATGTAAAATCAAGGGGTTGACAAGGCTGGTTCCATCTGGAGATTCCAGGGGGGAATCTGTTCTTTTTCCAGTTTCTAGAGGCTGCTCATATTCCTTGGTTCATGGCCACATCCCTGAAAACTCTGCTTCTTCATCACATATCCTCTCTGACTTAGACCCAGCTGCCTCCCTCTTATAAGGACCCTGTGACTACATTGGGCCTACCCCAAAAATACAGAATAATCTCTTATATCAATTATCCCCTTAACTTAATCCTATCTGTAAGGTCTCTTTTGTCATGTAAGGTAACATAACCACAGGTTCCAAGAATCTGGACATGGATATCTTTAGGGAATCATTATTCAGCCTGCCACAGTTGGGGAGGGAATAGAAGTCTGCATTTATCCTATTCTTTGTTGATATTTCCAGATGATTATGCTAAAGCAGGTATCAGCAAACTTTTTCCATAAATAACCAAATAATAAATTTACCAAATAGTAAATTTTAGGCTTTGTGGGTCAAGCAAAATTGAGGATTAAAAAAAAATTTTTTTTTTAATGTTTATTTATTTCCGAAGGAGAGAGAGACAGAGCGTGAGTGGAGGAGGGGCAGAGAAAGAGGGACAGCATGAGCAGGGAAGGGGCAGAGAGAGAGACACACAGAATCTGAAGCAGGCTCCAGGCTCTGAGCTGTCAGCACAGAACCCGACGCGGGGCTCGAACTCACAGACTGCGAGATCATGACCTGAGCCGAAGTCTGACACTCAACCGGCTGAGCCACCCAGGTGCCCCAAGCAAAATTGAGGATATTATGTAGGTGCATGCATAACCATTTAAAATCTAATTACTTTAGGGGTGCCTGGGTGGCTCAGTCGGTTGGGTGTCTGACTTTAGCTCAGGTCATGATCTCACAGTCTGAGTTCCAGCCCTGCGTCGGGCTCTGTGCTGACAGCTCGGAGCCTGGACCCTGCTTCAGATTCTGTGTCTCCCTCTCTCTCTGCCCCTCCCCTGCTCATGCTCTGTCTCTCTTTGTCTCAAAAATAAATCAAAACATTAAACAAAAATAAAAATAAATAAATTTAAAAAATAAATGAAATAAAATAAAATTATTTTAAGATATAAAAACTATTCTTAGCTTGTAAGTGGTACAAAAACAGGTAGTATGCTGAATTTGGGCCAGAAGCTGCAGTTTGTAGAATTCTGCTTTACAAT
This sequence comes from Felis catus, assembly GCF_018350175.1. Taxonomy (NCBI): domain Eukaryota; kingdom Metazoa; phylum Chordata; class Mammalia; order Carnivora; family Felidae; genus Felis; species Felis catus. Next base: position 91,503,389 of record NC_058370.1, read on the forward strand.
CTCTTACAAAGCACTTCCTTAGAAGCTCATGTGATTCAGCTAAATCACTTCTACTTTATTTTGCCTCTGTCACTTACAGATACCCTTCAATACACACTAATAAATTGGCTGCCTGGAGACATATTCAAAAAGGTAGGAATAGCCCCTTGAGTCCTGGATACTCAAAAGTCTAATTCTGCAAAATAACAGTAATATCATAAGGAGAAAATGTCTTTTTGTTTATGTATCTCTCCTTTCTATCAGAAGTTCTTGGTTCAGAAATGCATTCTTTCCATTCAAGGAATTCACTAGGGAATATCCAGATAGTACACTGAGTAATAACAATATTTCCATTCCAAAGACATATATGAGACTTGGTGTTGTAACACAGTCTAAGGCATCAAGTACTCTCCATGAAAAGACTGGAGACTATGGATAAAAACACAAATTTTCGGGAGTAGAAGGGATGGATTTTAGTTCATCTCCTGGTCTTTTTGACTATGTGGAGTTGATTGCACAATTCTGAGCAGACTCCCAAATATGGGGCTTGGCCTTGGGCCCAGAGAAATCTTTCCTCTTAGAGCCTCAGAAGTTCCTGTGTTCTTCAGATGGGAGCTGGAAGGGCTTCCATTAATTAAGATCGATGAATTTCATCGATACCACTTTTAGGCCCTGATCTCTGTCCACTGATGAAAGAAAGAAACCAAGAAAGAGCAGAGAGCTAGGAAAAGAGGCTTTCTTACAGCAGTTCCCTCTCTCAGGGACCAAATGATGTTTTTTCCTATAGAAAGGAGATTTTTAAATGCAACTGAAGGTCAAGTGCCTCAGATCAAGTGAGGCCAAGATGATCTTGAAAGTAGGAATAATAAAGGATAGATGAGGTGACTATTTGGGAGACACAAGAGACACACTCCCAGTGGTTAAGCCTGATTTAAAAGTTTCCCTTTATTTGTTTCAAGCCCAGGGAACTGGAAAACTAGTTATCAATGAGGTTAAGAATAGCTGTTGCAATTTCAAGAAGGTATGGCCATTCCTTATAAACCTGTAAGAATTTTGTAAGACTCTCAGTGCTGGATTAAACTTGCAAAGTGCCTGGAAAGCCCCACCACCTGGTCACAGCTGAGTTAATGTAAAGAAGACGGGAGAGATCTGACAGTTGAAAGAGACAAGAAAATGGTTAACAGAAGAGGAAAGAGTAAATGAAAGGAGATAAGGCAGAACTTCATAAACTTAAGAAAATCATCTTCACTGCAAACAGTTAAGGCTTTGAAACTCTGTAGAACAGCACATTGCAGTTAGCCCTGTTTCCCATTCTCTGAGGTTTTGTGTTATTTCATTAACTCAAAACTGATGAGAAGCTACTGTGTTACAGGTCCTGCATGCACACTGAGAATACAGAGGTGAGTAAGGTATCATACAGCTACCAGGGGCTTAAAAGCTAGGGCACAAAGGCAGATGCACAAAAATCACATAGAGTGTGAGTGTGAAAGGAACAGTGGGGACACATAGGAATATTTGACTCTATCTGGAAAATATAAGGAAGATATTCTTATCCCAGGGTGAAAGAGCAATTCATATATTTAAAACGTAAAGAAAAATTCATGAATCTCCAAATCTACAATTAATGATAAAGTGAGGTCATTATGCAGATTTTCAAGTAGACCTGAGGAGACTCTTAACCCTGAAGCCTGATACTTAGTGGTTCTACGTTTGTTAAATATTAAATCCAATATTTAGGGCAAAGAAATAAAGTATCCTGACCTATACAGACTGATTTGGGCTGGTAGGCAATTAGCAGATTGACACCTCTTTCTGCCCACAATTTTTTTTTATTACAATTTTTAAGAGGGGTCCATTTTTCAATTTGTGCTATCTCAATACAGGCTGAGGCGATGAGGAAAGACATAATAAATGAGGCTAATTTTGTTCTGCCCAAAGCTGATTAGAAGAGTAAGCTTAGCTGCCTTTATCAGAACAGCCACTCTGATAAGAAAGATGCTGAAACTGTTGTGAAAAGCTACAGCGATAGGCAGGAAGCACTGCCATTTTGCTTCAACACAGTGAATGCTAGCAATGTATACATGTAAATAAAATATCAGAATGAAAGGGAAGAAGTACCATGAGAAACATAAATAGATGTGAAAAAAATTCGCATAACAAGAGGAGAGGCAGGAATAAGTTAACTTTGAATCTGACATGAATTATTGCAAAGGGAGATGGATGGATATCCTCAATGAATATAAAGTAACTCCAATTAAAACATAAGAATTTAAAGATATCCTTTCATGGGGCACTGGGTGGCTCAGTTGGTTAAGCCTCTGACTCTTGATTTAAGCTCAGGTCATGATCTCACAGTTCCGGTTCAAGAGATCAAGTCCCCCATCGTCCCTCAGCCTGCTTGGTTCTTTCTCTCTCCCTCTCTCTCTCTGCTCTTCCCCAGCTTGTGCTCTCTCTGTCTCTCTCTCTCTCAAAATAAATATATAAACCTAAAAAAAAAAAAAAAGATATCCTTTCATGATAAAAACTCTCAATAAATACTTTAAAAAAGCCTTATATGACAAGTCCAAAGCTAATATCATACTCAACAGTGAAAAGTTAAAAACTTTTCTTCTAATGGGGCACCTGGGTGGCTCAGTCAGTTAAGCGGCTGACTCTTGATTTCAGCTCAGCTTATGATCTCACTGTTTGTGAGTTTGAGCCCCAAGTAGGGTTCCCCAATGACAGCACAGAGCCTGCTTGGGAATCTCTCTCTCCCTCTCTCTCTGCCCCTCCCCTGTGCTCTCTCTCTCTCTCTGTCTCAAAATAAACAAATAAACTTAAAAATAAACTTTTCCTCTAAGATCAGGAATAAGATAAGGGTGCCCACTTCCAGCTCTCCTATTCAACAAAGTACTAGAAGTCCTAGCCAGAGAAATTAGGAAATAAAAAGGAAAAAAAAAAAGACATCCAAATAAGAACAGAAGAGGTATAATTGTTTCTGTTTGCAGGTCACATATTGAAAACCTAGAAGACTTCACCAAAAAACTCTTAGAACTAATAAACAAATTCAGTAAAGTTGCAAGATATAATATCAAAGTACAAAAATCCCAGCTGTGTTTCTCTACACTAACAATGAACCATCTGAAAAAGAAATAAAGGAAATAATGCCATTTACAATAGCATCAAACACATTAAAAACTTCGGAATAAATTTAACTAAGTAGTGAGATATTTGTACCTGGAAAACTATAAGAGTTTAATGAAAGAGATTAAAGAAGACACAAATAAATGGAATGATATCCCATGTTCGTGGATTGGAAAAATTAATATTATTAAAATGTCTATACTACCCAAAGCCATGTATAGATTCAATGCATCCAATCAAAATTCCAGAGGCACTTTTTACAGAAATAGAAAAAAAAATCCTAAAATTCATATGGAACCACCAAAGACCCCAAATAGCTAAATCAAGCTTGAGCAAGAAATGCAAGCAGGAAGTGTCACACTTCCTGGTTTCGAATCATATTACAAATCTAGATAGTATGATACAGGCACAAAAACAGACACATAGACCAATGGAACAGAATCAAGAGTCTAAAAAAAGCCCACACATAGGTAGCTAAGTAATATTTGTCAAGGGAGCCAAGAATACTCAATAGGAAAAAGATAGCTTCTTCAATAAATTATGCTGGGAAAATTGGATATTTACATGCAAAAGAATGAAATTGGGCCCTATTATATACCACTCACAAAAATTAACTCAAAATGGATTAAAGACTTAAGTGTGTTTTTTAATTATTATATTTATTTTTTTTATTTTGAGAGAGAGCGCGAGCTTACATAAGGGGGGGAAGGGCAGAGGGAGAGAGAGAATCTTAAGCAGACTCCATGATCAGCTCAGAACCTGATGTGGGGCTCAATCTCATGACCATGAGAAAATCACTTTTTTTTTTTTTTTTAAGAGAGAGAGTGTGTGTGAAAACCAGAGAGAGGGGCAGAAAGAGAAAGGAACAAAGAGAATCCTAAGAAGGCTCCACACTCAGTGCGGAGACTGACATGGGGCTTGATCCCATGACCCTGGAATCACAACCTGGGCCAAAATCAAGAGTCAGACACTCAACTGACTGAGCCACCCAGGCATCCCTAACGACTTAAATATAATACCTGTAATGGTAAAACTCCTAGAATGGCACACTACACAAGCCAGGCCAAGTAGTCCTTCCCTGTGATTTTAATCTTGAACCTTGAAGCAAGATGTTTCTGTCCTCTTGTGTCCTTGTATTGGGATGATGTTAAATCCAAAAGCGCCTGGAGTGTACTCCCTGCCATTAGTGAAGGTTCAGCTGAGGGGGCTGAGATGTGCCATGAGTTGATAGTGACTACCTGTGCCTCACAGTGTAGGAAGAGACTCTTAAAGGAAGTTGGTGGGAGTTTCCTAGGGTGACTATGCTTCCTAATATGTCAGATGTTTAACTGTCAGCTGGTGTTTCTCTGAGGAAACATGGAAGACCAGGGAAGCTGCATCAGAAGCATCCTTGCCATGCTGTCTCCTGAGCTTAGTAAACTGTGAAACTGCCTACACACACACACACACACACACACACACACACACCCCACTTGTGGCTGTATGGACGCTTGGTCAGTAGCAATTAATCCAATACACTACGTTGGTCTACATATGTCACAGTTTCTTCTGAAGGAGAAGAAAATGAGACCAGCAACAGAGAGAAACAGAGGTGAGAGCTGAGAAAGAACAAACTTTTGTTTCAGCAGCTGGACCCCATCATCCATGAAGCCGGATCCAACCTCACCTTTCCCAGTTGTATGAACCAATAAATGCTCTTAAGTTGGGTATCATTCTATTGCAAATGAATGTGGCCTCCTGCAGAAACTGGAACCAGGAGTGGCAGACCTAAATGTAGAACTGCTTGGGTCAAGATAAGGAATGTAAGGTCTCCCTATCTTTGACTGAAAGCTGGAATCCTGGGTATATGAAAGTGAAGCAGTGGGTTAAACTGTTATCTAGTATTTTGTGCCTTAGGCAAAGCCCCCACCGCCCTCAAAATGGGAACTTGTATGGACTTGCCAGAAAGGCATCAGGATATTGGACTAAGAAAACCAGATGACCCAGAACCTTCCCAAACACCTTTACCACTGCCCCCTTAGCCCCTGCCTAATGAGGGTCATATCTTTCCCTGTTATCAGCTTTGGATGAATCCTGGGGATGAAGACACCTCAATGTTTCACTTTTCTAAAAGACAGACGGAGATGGATGAGGTTAACCTAAAGCCCAGGCAATTATTGCCTAGGTACTGAAAGCACAAGGGTGGGAACCCAGACTCAAAGACATTGATTTAACAAGATTTTTGGCAGTTGTTACTAGCCAATGAGGCAACCCAAAATGGTATAATCAGACCAGCCACCAAGGTTTCAAGCTAACTATATTGTCCCCTGGGCAAACAGAGCTTTGTGATCATTCACTTCTTAAGACAGCCCACCAAGTCCCTATCATAGACAGTGGGTTGCTAAAGCAATAGAGACCCCAGCAGAGGAAGTCTCAGGACCATTCTTTCAGACGTACTGATGACACGAATGGTTGCCAATGGAGATACTCTCAGTAGGAAGGGTCAGGAGCGCTGGGACAGACTAAGGAACACACTGCATGTCAAGAGAAGGGAGCCAACAGATCTATAACTCACAGTGCAGAGGTGCTTGGGAATCTCTCCCTCTCTCTCTCTCTCTCTCTCTCTCTCTCTCTGCCCCTCCCCTGCTTGTGCATATGCTTTCTCTCTCTCAAAATAAATAAATAAACTTTAAAAAATGTTAAAAAAAAAGTCCCTAGTTAGTCACACACAAAGGCCATTTCTTTATTCTCCAGTTTCTCCATTCCTCCTAATTCCCCAATTATTAAAAGAGCCTGGCAAAAGACCATAGCCACCTATGAAATGACTGCCATTTAAGGTAAATATAACCACAGAGATGGACATGAAACAAAAAAGATTTTATGTAATATTTATTTTTTTTTAATCTCATCCTAATTTTGGCTTTATTCCTCATCTCCCATTCCCATTCTTTTCTTGGAAATTCAAACTTGTTTTTTTTAACAAAATGTTTAAAATCATGAGTATCTAGATTTATAACAAAATTTCTTTCCTCCAAAGGGGCGGGAGGCAGGGGGAGACACATCGTTTATTCGTATGCAGCATCTTCAAATATGCATGTTAATATATATTTTATAAACTATTTAAAATAAAACCCTTCATCCTTTGAGGTTATTGATATTTTCTAGTTCACTGACACATCTCCCATAATACATTAATTCTATCCATCTTCATGAATGAGGTGGGAACTATACTAAAAAATAGGATTTTAATCCCTGAGGTGCCAGTTAAAATGGACAAGGTTGCCATTGCAACACAAGATTTTTAAAAATCAGCCTTAAATAATAAGCATAAATCATGCTATCTGGATGAGAATCACCTCCATAGCATGGGGTCATTTAGAAAATTGCATTTACTGGGTTAAGTTCACCCTGCTATTCCTAGCCTTCGTGCCATGAAAATCTTCCTTTTGTAAAGGAATAACACAAAGCAATGAAGTCTGCAGAAACTTCTGAGATCCTCAGAAATCAAGAGAAACCACAGTCCCGTTTCTCTAATCTCCACCCACATTGTTGGAGAGGGTTTTCAGCACCGTTCCAAGACCTGGAAAGGTTGATGAACTGACTTGGGTTTTCTACTTCTCCATGAATTTAATCGAAAAGGAAAGATGAGTCCTCCTGTCTGGGAAATGGGCGTGTCCTGCTTATCTCTGCCCCCAGGGCTTAAGCAGAACTGCATTCAGCCCTGTGCCCACCCTGCCGGCGGACCCTGGCCCTCCCCGGCGGCTTCCTGAGACGCGGGCATCCGTTCCCGCCCCTAGTAGTAGCGGTTCAGGCTCCTGGTCCCGGGCACCTCGGGCTGGCCGTTCATCCAGATCTCCCTGATGATGCGTTCCCGCTCCTCCAGTCGCTGGGCGCGCTCCAGCTCCTCGGCCGAGGTGAACACGTTCTTGTTCAAAGTCCTCTCGAAGCGGCGGTGTCTCCTGACGGAGATGTCAGACGCTGTGTCCGAGCTGCCGTCGTCGCTGTCGCTGCTGTCGCTGCTGCTGTCTCGGTCCTGCAGGAACTTCTTCCGGGGACGCTGCCGGCAGTCTGTGTGGCAAGAGATCCTCATCACCAAGGCGGCCAGAGTGAGCACCAGCCCGATGCACACGCCGGAGACAAAGTACAGAGCTGCGCGCTCGGGGTTTTCTGCGGCAGGAAACAGAGGCATTAGTGATGACTCCAGATGCGCAGAGGAAACAGAGCTCCCGCCCACCTTGCACACGTCTCAGCACACCTCAAAGTTCCGATGGTTACACATATTGCCTTCCTATGTGACAAACTGCATACTGTATTCAGAACATAATTATCAACAAGTACTGAATCTGGGTATAGGGTGTATGGGATTCTTTTCCTATATCCTTGCAACTTTAAATTTGAAATAATTTTGAAAAAAAGATGAAAGAAAAGTATTATTTAGCACCTATTGTAAGCACAAGTGTACTTAGATGTCATTTGCTTAAGAGATGTATGTGTCTAAGGGCACCTGGGTGGCTCAGTCGGTTAAGCCCATCTGGCTCTTGATTTTCAGCTCAGGTCATGGTCTTACAGTCCTGATATCCAGCAGGCTCTGTGCTAGGCATGGAGCCTGCTTAAGATTCTCTCTCTCTCTCTCTCTCTCTCTCTCTCTGTCCCTCTGACCCTCTCCCCCACTCGTGTGCATGCTCAATTTCTCTGTTTCTTCTCTCTCTCTCTCATAGATGTATTGTGCTTAAAGCCCATTTTTGCCTATATGGGAAAATTCTTGGCTTCTGAATATGCTCCTGCAACCCCTGAATAACCTTTTAATCACAGCTATAAGCAGCAGCAGTTGCTCCTGCTTCTTCCTCTTCTTCTTCTTGACAACAAATTTATAAATAAAACCAAGGATAGCTGCCTCCCTTATTCTAACTATACCATTACAGGTCTAGTCAACAAATGTAGTTAGCTTCCAAGATGCTCCCCACACCCCCCCCCCCACCTCTTAGTATTCAGACTCTTGCACAAGCCCTTCCCTTTGAGGGATGGACCTAATGGGCTGGACCCAGTCAAGGATTTCTAACAAATAGAATATGGCAAAAGTGATGGATGAGTCTAAGATTAGGTTATATAAGACTGACTTCCAATTTGCTTATGCTCTCTCTCTCTCTCTCTCTCTCTCTCTCTCTCTCTCTCTGGCTTTTCTCACTCACTTGTTCTGATGGAGTCAGCTGCGTGTTGTGAGCTGCTCTATAGAGCGGCCCACATGGCAAGGAACTAAGTGTAGCCTCTGGCTAACTGCCTGTAAGGAACTGAATCATGCCGACAGCCATGCGAGTGAACGTGGAAGTGAACCATGCCCTCCTGGTGCAGCCCTGGCCTTGCAGCTAAGCCAGTCTCAGATTCCTGACCCACAGAAATGACAAGATAATAAATGTGTATTGTTTTAAGTTTTAAGTTTTGAGGTATTTTGCTTTGCAGCAATAGATAGCTTATACAATCACAGATTGAAAGGCCAGAGTAGGTAGTTTATAATAACCTCATCAGGTAATTTGTGGGGGAGAAATTTGAACTTTTCCTTGGTGAGAAAAGAAAATAATCATTCTGTTGATGTGCAATATGCTTAGTGAGCCCAATGATGATCCCTGTATGATGTGCTCAACAGGATGAGAGACTTGGGGTGAATAACCTTCCCTTTCTAGGCAAGTATGAGAACATAGGGGCAGGCCTGGCCTTGAGTCACAGGGCATAATCAATGTGATATGACCCAAGATTGCCATCAACAAATTAGCTTTCCATAATCTGTATTCACTTGTAAGTATGAATCAAAATACACATTGTTTTGTAGATTTTTAAAGAATGTAAGTGGTATCATATATATATTTTTTAATTTAAGAATATTTTTTAGAGAACTTTCCAGATATGTCAACAGAATTCTTTCTGACTGCTGCACCGTGTTCTGTAGCATGGACATATCAAAGTTTATTTAACCATTTCCTTAATACTATCAATATAAGTGGTTTACAATTTTTTTACTATTTTGAGCAATGCTAGAGTCAACATGCTTGTGTTCTTGTACACATCTCTTTATACACATGCAGAATTATTTCTACGGGTTAGTTACCTAGAAATAGAATAACTGCATCTAAGGGCATAGGCATTTTGAAGTTTTATGCATCCTAAATTGTACCCCAAAAAAGGGCTCTATCAGTCTAAACACAGCATATTGAACACATGTGTTTATGATACCTCCTTCTCTCCAAAACTCCTGCCAAAAAGACAGTTATGTGAATAAAATAGATATAAATTAGAGGTATGAAGAGGAGTGAAGGAAACAGAGGACACTAATAGTAGATGCAAGAGTAGTCAACAACGTAAATGTGGTGAAAGGGAATTGACATCAATATCATAGCAGTGTAACATATCCCTACTTTTTGTGCCTCTTGTTTTTAACAGCTAATTAAGCATCCATCCACAAACAAAAGTGTCTCTGTGGGAGTCTTGTGATCCAACAACATAGCCCAAGAAACCCGGGAGGAGTCTCGCCCACCTGATCATCCCATAATAGACCACAGACAGACTTCAGTTTGGGCTGTGGAACTAGCAACCCCAACCCAATCCTTCCCAGCTGTGTTTGGGGAAAATTTTGAAAAGTGCTGACTTGGATGAAACAATTCCAGAACATCGCTTAAGGAAACAAACAAACAAACAAACAATAAAGGGGTTTGAAGGAAATTTTCCGGCATTGCCCCTCCCCTCCAAGTTGACAGCACAGAATTGAACTATCTGCTGGCACCACTCTGTGGGGGGGAGTGAGAGCTGTGTGTGAGTGCCTGGTTACCCCAGCTACACTGGATGCAGCAGGGAAAAACCCATTTCCCTCCAGGAACATCCAGAGTCTAAAGTGGGACCCCCATGACTGAGGGGAGGGAAGAAATCGGGAAAGAGACAGATAAGACTATCAAAGGGCATTAAAGAGACATGGTTCATGCTGACTGCACTCAGGATGTCTGGAGAAAGTCCACCCACAATCCACTGGGAGAACCTCAGCCAAGGATCTCTCCACCAGCTGACAGACACCCCTCATGCCCCAAGTGCTAAACCTACACTTTCCCTTGCTCTAAGGTGGCTCCTTACTCAGGCTCCAAGATTGGCAGCAAAAGAAAGCTGGGTAAACTAGAGTGCTATCAGAAAAATAGACTAGGATCTGTGGGCAAGAGAGAAACCACAAACTTGAGCTGTAGCACCACCTTCTGGAAAACAAAAGGGAGGTTTCTAGTAGCCAGCCAGGTGAGCTGTAAGAAGATCCAGAAAAGACATAAAAGCTTTAAAAATTTTGCCACAAGAGGGAGTAAGAAGTGTGGAACAGGTGTATAAATGCAAGTCCAGATAAAACAGGATCAATGAACAATATACTCCATCTGAAGGCAACTAGTGAAGATTTGAGGAAGTGTCTTTTACTTTAAAGACAAAGCAGCAACACAAAGCTATAAGGAACATGAAGAATCAAGAAACTTACCACCACCAAAAGATAATAATCCTTCAATAAAGATTTCAAAGACATGAAATCTTATGATCTAGCAGGTAAAGAATTCAAAATAACAACGAGCTATAAAGAAACACAGATGAAAATTCGATGAAATCAGGGAAAAAATACATGAAAAAAATGAAAAATTTAGCAATGAGATAGAAACCTTAAAAAAGAACCAGACAAAATTCTGGAGCTGAAGAATTCAATGATTGAAATGAAAAATGCAATAGAGAGAATCTGCAGCAGAGTAGATCAGATGGAAGACAAAAATAAGTGACCTAGAAGCCAGTTGTTTTCAAATAACCCAATCAAAGGCAAACAGAGGGAAAAAAAAAATGACAGAGTGAAGAAAGCCTATGTGACCTGACCATTCAGTCAGATGTACAAATATTAGCATAATCAGAGTTCCAGAAGGAGAAGAGAGGAAGAAGAGGCCAGAAAGATTATTTTTAAAATAATAGCTGAGGGCTGCCTGGGTGGCTCAGTCGGTTGGGTGTCCAATTCAAGTTTGGCTCACCTCATGATCCCAGGGTCATGGGATCAAGCCCCACATTAGGCTCCATGCCGAGCATGCAGTCTACTTGGTAGTTCCTCTCTCTTTCCCTCTCTCTCTCTCTCTGTCCCTCCCCCCCTGCTCATGTGTTCTCTCTCTCTCTCTGTATAAATTAAAAAAAAAAATAGCTGAGAACTTCCAAAAACCGAGAAGAGGCTTTGGCATCCAAGTTCATGAAGCTATTAGATCACCCTATTATCTTAAAGCAAAAACACCTCCAAGACACATTATAATGAAATTAAGAAAAAGAATCTTAAGCACATCTAGAGTAAAAAAGAGTGTAACTTATAAAGGAACACCCATTAGGCTATCAGTGGATTTCTCAGCAGAAACTCCACAGGCCAGGGGAGAGTAGAATGACATACCTAAAGTGTTGAAAGAAAAAATTGCCAGCCAAGAATACTCTATATGGCAAAGTTATCCTTCATATATGAAGGAGAAATAAAGACTTTCTTATAGAAACTAAAGCTGAGGCTATCCTACCTTACAAGAAATGCTGAAAGGAGTTCATCAAGTTGAAGTGAAAAAATGCTAATTAGTGACATGAGAACATTTGAAAGTATACCACACACCGGTAAAGGTAAATATGCAGTCTGATTTTAAAAACTCTAATTCTGTAACAGAATCACGTATTAGCCACTAAATGATAGTATAAGGTTAAAGGAAAATAGTATTAAAAATAACTATAACTATTACAATCTATTAATGGACACACAATGTAAAAAGAGGTAAATGGTGACATCAAAACTATAAAGAATAAAATGGTGGATCTTTTGTATGCAGTTGAGAAGCTTTCAATATTTTACTAGTGACCATGATGTTAGCTTTGGGTTTGTCATATATGGCCTTTATCATATTTAATTATGTTCCTTTTATACCCAATTTGTTGAGGATTTTATCATGGAAGAATGTTGTATTTTGCCAATGCATTTTCTACATCGATTGAAATGAACAGGGAAACAGAAGGAAGTGAAATCACTATCTTTAAGAGATGTCTGCATTCCCATGTTTGCAGCAGCATTATTCATAATAACCAAGACGTGGAAACAATCTAAGTGTCCATCAACAGATGAATGGATAAAGAAAATGTGTTGTGACCATAAGTACATTATTGCTAATTGAGATAAGTCAGACAAAGTAAGACAAATACTGTATGTTATCACTAATATATGGAATCTACAGAGGCCCTCCTCACAGAAACAGAGGGTATAGTGATGGAACAAGGGCTAGAGAATGAGAGAATCGTAGCTGTGTTGTTTAAGGCTATAAATTTGTAACCACTAGACGAATAAGTCCTGGGGATTTAATGCACAGCATAGTGAATTACAGGAAACAATACTGTATTACAGGCTTCAAAGTTGCTAAGAGAACTTAATTGTTCTCACCACAAAAAAAAAAAAAGAAAAAGATAATAATTAGGGGACGTGAGACACATGGTAGCTAATGTTATGATGGTAATCACACTGCGATATATGAATATGGCAAGTCAACACCTTGTCACCTTAAATCTATACAATGTTATGTCAATTATATCTAATAAGAATTAATTGCTTGATATAAATAAATACATGTTCAGTGAAGGGGGCTGAAACTTAATTCTGTCTGGTTGATATCCAGCAGAAACTGAGAGAACTGAGGCAGCTCTTGCCTTAAGGAGCAGACCAGCAGGGAAGCAGATCCAATCATTCCAGGACCAAAGGGAAGAGCTATTACGAAGCATAAAGAGGGATCTCTGGAAACATAAAGGTAAGTGGAAAAGCTAAAGTTCAGATATGGGGCTCTGAGGAGGCTTTCTAGAAAAGATACCCAAATCCATGCTTTTACCAAGATGGAAAACCATTGGGCAGAACTGCATCAGTTTGAAGCCTCATCTAAGTCATTTCTGAAACACCAACTTACCTACCCCACTGAATTGTGGTAAGGGTTAAAGGTATTACAGATGACCAGCATAAAGGGATTATCCATGATCTTGACAAAGATAGGCATTCAATAAATAATAACTCACTCTATTTATTTTCTTTCTCCCTCTCTCCCTCTCTTCCTTCCTTCTGAGTTCTCTCCCTCCCTCCCATCCATCCCTCCATCCATCTAATCTATCTGTTTTCCTCCCTCTTTCCCTTTCTCCCTTACCTTCCTTCCTTTTCTCATCCCACCCTTTCTTCCCTGGGAATGTATTTCTCCATGTTTTTCACACCCTGCCCTCACAGCCTCCCATTACATAGGTTAACTTGGAAGATGGTTATTGAACTTTATCTTGGGAACCACTATTCTCCCCTCTCCCCAGCTTAACTAGTCCATCCTGTCCTGCTACTCCAACCAGAAAACATACTTTTTTGCCTAGAGCAGTCTCAGACAAGGATTCCTAGAGAAGCCCAGCAAAAGCAATGAGAGAGAGCAAGGGAGTTTACTGGGCCTCACTGGATTCTGAGGAGGTGACTCAGGGTTGATTTTCACAGCTGATATAATTTGTTTTGGTTTTCTTCATCATGCTTCTGCAAAAATCGAAACTGTAGCTCTGTCGTGGTTGTTTTTTCTCATCTCTGCTCCAGGTCACTTCCTCTTGGCCAATGATCCACCCTGGTCTTGGCCAGATCCAGACAGCTGTTAATTGCCCAGGAAGTAGAGTGGGGAGGGCTATTGCCGGTTGTTTTCTCTCAGTAAATAAAAATAAATGTATTGCTGTATCTTGCTTCCTGCAGGGTCATTGTTTTCATGAGCAGGAAAAGGCTCTATGTGGAGGTCCTGGGACTAATTTCATTTGCACCTTCAGAGGTCAGACCATGCCCAGCAAACTCTGCAAAAGAGCAGAAGCAGCCCAGGCCAGATCAGCTGGTCTCCGTGCAAGTGTAATTGGTTCTCCTGCCTAGACTTTTCTTGTTGGCCTCAAAGCTTGCAATCCCTTGACTGCAAAGAAAAAAAGTTTTACAAATAGGTTTTAAAGAGAGTAACAGGGCTTTTGTAGTATCAGGGAGTATTCAGCATCATTTCTTCTCTGAACTCTTCAGGCATTGCAAGGATTCCTCTTTATGAGATTCTGTCCCTCACCATAAAGAAGCGAAGACTCCTACTAACACTTCTGCCCTTTCTGAAATGCTGGAGAAAGCTTCCCTCCTTCTTCCATCCCTGACTTGTTCTTCCTCAGGAAGAGGGAATATTGGAGAATCCCTGCCCCACTGGGCTGGCTCTGGAGTATACTCCCTTGCTTTCACCTCTTTTGAGGCCATCCTCACCTTTTTGAGGCCATCCAGGCCCTAAGCACTCCCCGAAAGAGGCCTTCTGTTCCCTTACCCATCATCCTAATCCACCCTGCTCACCTTTCTTCACCTGCAGCAGGGAAGACCTGCCATCGTATCACCCCAGGACTAAGGGGAGCTAGGTAGAAGGCCCAGAACATTCTCTGTTGTGGCTTAACCACTGCTATAGTCAGTACCCTCTTCTGATGCGTTTCTGGCTTCTTGAGTCTGGAAGGAAGAGTGTGATTAATTAGCCCCTCCAATCTAGGCAGCACTTTATGTAGTTGTATTACAATTAGTTATATAACTACTATTTTTTCCCATATAACAGAGAAAATTGAGGGCAGAATCCACATGATTCACTTTGAATTTTCAGAGCATCTAGCATATTGCCTTGCTCATTATGTGTATCTCACAAATATTTATTGAATTAAATCATGAATACACAGTTTCTAAAAGTCCACTTAATAAACTTATTGTATGTTGATTAACATGTATATAGATGTACGTAGGTGTATATATGTGTGCATACATATAAATGTACATGTATGTGTGTATATAGCATTAAAAGAGTAGGGAATGACAAAAATTTGTAAAACAACCATAAGCTCACAACCTGAATATAACTACATACTGTGTAGTGTAGTGAATGTTCTTCTGTTCTTTTTTCCTGTCATAAGAATATGTACATATTTATTTATATTTACTTCATTATATTTATATAGTTTATATATTTTTATCTGCATGGGTTTTTTGTTTGTTTGTTTGCTTTTAAGACTTTTTACAGCAGTTTTAGGTTCACAACAAAATTAAGAAGAAAAGACAGAGATTTCCCACATACTCCCCACCCCCACACACCCATAGCCTCTCCCATTATTAACATCCCCTACCAGAGCGGTACCTTTGTTACAGTTGATGAACCAACACTGACACATCATAATCACACAAGGTCCATAGTTTACATTCGGGCTCTAGGTGTTGTACATTCTGTGAGTTTGGACAAATGTATAGTCAGAGTACTTCTGTGTGTAACACTACTTCCTTTTCTGCTTGTTTGTTTCATGTGTTGCCTTAGAATGCATTCTCAGAAAAGGAATCATTCTTTTTAAAGTACGCTTTTTTTTTATGTTTATTTACTTTTGAGAGAGAGAGAGAGAGAGAGACAGAGACAGAGTATGAGCGAGGGAGGGACATAGAGAGAGGGAGACA
This sequence comes from Felis catus, assembly GCF_018350175.1. Lineage (NCBI taxonomy): Eukaryota > Metazoa > Chordata > Mammalia > Carnivora > Felidae > Felis > Felis catus. Next base: position 91,518,972 of record NC_058370.1, read on the forward strand.
CAGATTCTGAAGTGGCTCCAGGCTCTGAGCTGTCAGCACGGAGCCCAATGCAGGGCTTGAACTCACGAACCCCAAGACCATGACCTGAGCCAAAGTCAGATAGATGCTTAACTGACTGAGCCACCTAGGCGCCCCCTCAGAAAAGAAATCTTTGTGTTAGAAGGGATACATATTTTTATACCTCTTGATACATATCACCAAGTGGCTTTTCAAAAGTAGTACATTAAATTTTCTTGCCATTGGCTGTGAATGAAAGTACTGCTTTTACCAAGCCCTCTCCAGGAGAGTATATTCCAATTGTTAAAATTTGTTCAAATATTATAGGTCAATAAAAGGTTACTTTATTCCACAAAAATTTACTGTTAGTTTACAGTGCCTTCTGGGCTAAAGACACAAAGGTTCTCAACTCCCACAGGATTTCCAGAAGAGGGATTACACAGAGCAGAAACTATGGTACTTTCTCCAAGCTCCAAATTTGTGACTATTAATTGAGTTATGGTGGGTTAGGTCCCCTCACTGTTAAGAGACAATCTTTCTCAAGCCAGTCTCATAGGAAAAATGATTCAAATTCTAGCGAACTACACATAGTCCACACCACTGTACTTATAATTACATATTCAGAGAATATTAGTTAAATGAAAAAATGATCCCCAAAACTTCTGCATTGAAAAAAATTATTGTAAACAAAGTTAAAAGACAAATGCCAAAATTATGAAAAATGTTTGAAATATGTAACAGAGACAAAGAGCTAGTGCATAAAGAGCATTCTAGAAAGAGCATTAAGAAAAAAGACCAACCAATAAAGAAAATGGACAAAAGATACGAACAGTTCACAGAAAAAGAAACACAAATGGCCCTTCAATATATGAAAGGATGCTCACCTAGAGCAGGAATTGGCACACTATGGCTCATAAGCCAAACCTGACCACCATCTGTTTTATCATTGGCACACAGCCAGCCGCTTCATCTATGTTTTATCTATGTCTGCTTTCATGCTATCAACACAGGAGTTGAACAGTTAGAACAGAGAGACTGTTCTCTGTTTATATGACCTTTTACAGAAAAGGTTTCCTGACCTATGACCGAGAGAAACAGAAATTAAATGATATTTATGTATATTTTTCATTTATCAGATTGTCAAAAACCCAACAGTTGGGAAATACTGTTGCAGGACCTTCTTAGGCATCTTAAAAAGAGTAAATTGGTAAAATTCCTTCTTAAGTGGCGCTTTGATAATATTTAACTTAATTACTAATTTATACATACTTTGATCCAACAATTCCACTTTGGGGAACTTATTCTACAAATACACTTGAACATGTGTATATGCCATGGTTTGTTTTATTTATTGCAACTCTGTTGCCCATTTGAAAAGATTTGAATCACTCTCACCGGCCATCAGCAGGGGACTGGTTAAATTATGGTTCATCTGTACATAAGAACAGGATATAGTTGTCTAAAAGAATAAGGAAGCTCTCTATACACTGCTATAACACATCTTTATGATACGTTGGTTGCTCGCTGAAAAAGGCAAAGTACAAAACAGTATGTATGAAATGCTACCTGTGTATAAAAGGGGAGAGAATGAGACTGTATGTTCATATTTCCTTACCTGTGCACAAAGGACCCTGGAAGGATGCAGAGAAGCCTGATGATAGGTCAAACTTGGGGACTGGATGGAGGGGCAGTTAAAACTTCTCACTATGTATCTTTTTATATTGTTTGATCATGGAGCCATGTTGATTCACTGATTTGTTGAGCATCTAATAGGTGCCAGACACTATTCTAGAGGCTGAGGAAAGAAACAAAAACCCCAGTGTTCCTGGGAGCCTGTAGTCTATTCAGAGAGATATTAAATAAAATAAACAAATAAAATAGTTGTATGTTAGATGGTAATAAGGTGATAAGGAGAAGAAAACAGTAAAAATAGGAAGGAGGGTAGGAAGTGTCAGACGTGTGCAGGAGGGGAGCAGGCGGGTGGAGTCACCTGAGGGAATTTAACTGAGAAGGTGACTTTAAGGAAGAAACTAAAGGAAATGGAAGAGTGAGCAGGAGAATGTATTATCAATTCAAAACATTAAATTAAAGAGCAATCATTCCATTTAATCTTTCTAACCCTATTAGAAGTTATTCATGAGGCTATTACTATTAATGAGATTATTATCCTCATCATAAATTATTATATTATGATCCCAAGGGGTTGGCTGCACAGAGTTGAAACAAGAAATGTTAACTCCTCCAATCCAAGTGCTGAGATCAAGGGAAACAAAACATGTGTGAGGAGCACACGGATGAGCACCTAAGCCAGGGTGGGGGAGCAAAGAGAGTAAATAGCAGACCCTGAAGACTGCGAGGGAGCTAGCCAGTCGAGGACTGAAGGGAAGAATTCTTGGGAAAGGAAATGACTGCCAAAGGCAAAGAGGTCAGAAAAGGCCTAGCAAGTGGTTTAGAATAATTGGAGTGAGGTGTTGGTCAGGGAGGTCTACAACTAAATGACAGCACAGAGAAGTCAAGTTCAGGCACTAAAAGCCCTGGTAAGCCACATAAGAAACTGCAGGTTGCAGAACTTACACTATCCCCAAATCCCTTCTCCCTTACTTGCCTCTGGAGCATGTCTTCTCAACCTCAGCACTATTGACCTCTTGGACCAGTTAATTCTTTGTTGTGGGGGTTGTCTTGTGCATCATAGGACGTTTCTCCACTGATAGATGCTAATAGTAGCCCCACCCCACCCCATTTGTGACAACCAAAAGTATTTCCAGACATTTCCTGAAATCCCCTGTAGGGCAAAATCACACCTGGTTATGAGTCACTGGTCTAAAAGTTGAAAAAGCTTTGTCATTTTTTTCAGCTAAATGGTCATGTAACAAAGTTTTGGCCAATGAAATATGAGAAGAGATCTACTGGAACATCCTTCCTTTTCTTAACCATCTTGAATGAGGGCAAGAGTGACAGCAGCCACTGTGCAGCCATAATAGAAAGAACATGAAAATCACAGAGATGCTGGTCCCTACATCTTTGAGCCAATGGACCACCTACCTCCAAACTTCTTATGAAGGTAAGATAACTCTTATATGTTTAGGCCACCAAGTTGAGATTTTCTATTATTTGCAGCTTAAAACAATCCTAATTATTAAAACATACAAAAGTGCTTGAACTTCATCCCAGAGATAATAAGTATTCTAAAGTACTCTAAAAAATAAAAAGAATTACATCATCATCACAGCTACAGTTCAGAAAGATCATTTTGCTATAAAACACAGTCTATGAAGCAAGACTGAAGGCAGGCAGACCATGGAAAATATCATTATGATAAGATAAGCAAAAACTCAGTGGGGCTTGGATCAATTTAATGATGGTGGGAATAAAAAGGAGGGGACCCATATGAGAAACATTCAGAGGCAAAATAGATCAACCCTAACCAATTGTATATGGGCAGTGAATAAGACTAGAAATCGTATTTCTGGTAAAACTGATGCCCTAGATGGTACACCAAAGAAAGAACAATTTAAAAAGAAGGACAATATTCCATTGCAGGCCCGGTTGAATTTGAAATGCTTATGGCACACCCAAGTAGTAATGTTCAGGGCATTTAGATACTTAGGTCTAGAAGTCAGAAAAGAATAAGGGAGTAGTAATTTTTAAAATATATGTATGATATAATTCTAAATCTTAAATTCCAATAAAATAACATTATTTATTACAAAAGTGATATCAATGAAGTATAGAATACTTAAGCATACAGCTAAGCAAAAGAAAATTAAAAATGCACAAATGCACTCATAAAATCCCAACATCCAGATATAATTTGCAGTAAAATGTGGTTACATATACATGTGAATATACAAATATAAATGGGATTATATTGTGTATACTATATAATAACAGGCTTTATTCACGCAACAGCACATCTTTCTGCTTCAATTAATATTCACCCATTTTTCTGATTTTTTACTATTATAAACAATTCTGAGATCAATTGTTCTCATAGTAAAATGTTTGCCCATGTCCCTAGTTAGGTCCTTAGGATAAATTCCTAGATGTGGAACTGCTGGCTAAATGACACACAAGTTTCTAAGGCTTTTGACAGATGTTCCCAAATCATTCTCTAGAGAGGTTGTAGCAATTTACAATTCCATAACACTGTGAGTACTCACTTCCCCACACTGTCTCCAAAATTGAAATTATATACATAATCACTCAAATCTTTGAGAATTTTATAAAAAATATGAACTCATTGCTTTTATTTTGCATTTGTTCAATTGCTAGAACTCAAGCTGTGTGTGTCTTATCAGCAATTTGCATTGTTTCTTTGGCAAACTGCTGATTCTTGTTCTTTGCTACTATTCTTTGAGAGACCGATCTTTTATGGATTTGTAAAAACTCTTTATATATTATAAACTTGAACCTTTCTTCATTAATGCTGCATTTTTTTCTCTTTGTTTGCATTTGCCATTTAATCGTAGGTTACATTTTGATAAATAGGTATTTAAATTACTAGAACTTCCAGGGTTTGAAATGGCTTTGTGATGCATGGGAACAAGATAGTGCTTTAGTCGCAGCTGAGGTTTGATACCATGGACTTCCAATGGCTTCCATCTGCAAAGTTGTAGCAGATTTGGTTACTTCAGCGCAGAGGGAGAAAGGGGAGAAAGTAGGGTTTGCTTAGAGTTAGTGTTTTGCCTGTTGTTTTAATCAGAAGCTGGACAAAGAATAAGGGAGTTGTGTGCATCAGCAAATATGTTGCTGAAATGATGGACCACATGGACAAAATAAGAGTCAAGTGATGCTCTGGAAGAAATTAGAAGGGATCAGGGGCCCCTGTGTAGTTGAAGACCAGATTCAGCTGAATGAGAACATGAGACAGCTACAAGATTAGGACATGTTTTACAATTTTCTTCTAACATACTTTTCATTATTGCCTCCTATCCATTTGTTCTGTTTTCTTCTTTTAAAACAATTATTTTTGTATCTGTTATATTCACCTTCATATTTTAAATTTTCTTAATTCATTTTCTTTACAAGGATTGTTCCCCCATCACACTCAGAATTAATTTTCAGCCATCAAGTCTATTTACTAGATCGAACACATTTTATTTTGGCCACTTTACTTTCCATTTCCTTGCATTCTCTTTTTATTTCAGCCCATATTTACTTAAAAGAAGCATTATCTTCCTGTCTCTCAATCAATATTTAATTCCAGAATATGCGGTTGGAAGGAGGAAGGTGGGAGGGGAGAGAAAAACAGGGCCATGTACTCCTTCAGCTCTAGCAAGATCACAAGACCCACAGTAAACACCAGACCATTCAATGAGTTACCACATTCAATGGTCACAACTCAGGGTCATGCTGGCTGAAATGGAAAACTGCCAGGAACCTCCTGTGCCAACTCCGAAGTCCAGTAGCCTGTATGTTCTCACCCGAGATACTTTCTTGCAACAGCTGATGTGCAAGTGCCTTTGAGGCCTTGGAACCTCCAGGCCCTCCCTGCCACCACCCACTTCATTTTGGGTTTGTCTTCACTACAGAGTTGAGAGGATCATCATTCAATTGCTTATGAAACATGATACCAGAGTTTCAAATATCTCTTTTCCAACTCCAGTGCCCTTGCTCCCCAGTACAGCCTTGAAGAAAGAGCAAAGCTGAGATTCCTCTGGGGTTTGGTGCCTGGGGAAGGAGGCCGCAGGCACCAGACTTCCTTAGGGAGGTGAGGGGCTGACTGATGACCCAGGCCTTTACTGACCCAGGATGGGAGAACCCTGGCTTTGAGGCATGTGCAGGCCATGTGCTGCATCTTGCCACCCTGAGAAGTCCTCCTTTCTAAAATTAGGTTGCATATCATCCAAGATCCTCTCTCAAAGAGAAGCCATGAGCTTCCTCTATCCTCAACCCTGGCTCAGATTTGCCACTGTAAATAGAAATGTCAGGTTTTACCTCTGAACTCTGAGGTCACCACACATCAACCCTGGCTAGAGAAGCAGAAAGCAAAATTGGCCCTCTGATTGGAGGAATTCGAATCAGGGCCTCAGCCCCTTCCTTTTTATACAACGTCCTGAGACAAGAGGCAAAACAAAACAAAGCCAAAGCAAACTACCAAAAAATAAAATTCACTCAAGCAGCAGAAAATTCGTCTGGTCACTCAAACCATTGAGCATTTTCATGTATTTTTTTTTTAATTTCAGCTTGATTGAGGTATATTTTCATGTATTTTTAAATGGCTTCTCTTATATGAACAGCGTCTATTCTCAAGCATCTTGAGGAGACAGTGAGCTATATTCTTAAGAGTACAACTCTGAATCAAGGAAGGGGCAAGTAACAGACTCTCTCAGACTTACATGCTTCATGTCTTCAGGTCTCCCAGGAGATTATCAGATACCTCATACGGCCCCACAAACACATGCGCCCCACACAAACACACTCACACACACACGCCTGGGTGGGGCTGAGAACCACGGCACAGAAATAAGCAGGCTGAGGATACTCCATGAGCCTCTCTCACCTGGAGTCAAGTGCACAATGACAAGTAATAATAGCCTCAGGCTACTTTACTCACTCACTTGAGCCCCAAGGAAACCAAATATTTTTAGCAAGATAAAACTTTGAGAGCCCACCCCCCCCCCCGAAATCATCTGCCGAATTAGAGAATACCAAGCTTAACTGTCAAACCAGAAGATCTTTCATCTCAAAATTCAGCACAGCAGGATTCCTCCACTTTGTGTAGCATTTCTCTTCTGAGTATAAGGCCATTGATAGCCACTCAGGAGATACCCTTAGCCCTCAACCCTGGCCCAGCCGAGACTGGACAACTACCTGAGACAAAGGAATAGGCCGCTAAGATGTTGCTGAGCAAAGCCATGTCCGCACACTCGGCAATCACCAGCTCTGTGCTACGGCAGAAGGGCAGCCTCGACGTGGCATCCAGAGAGAAGCTTCCTGGAAATGCTTCAGCTGGATCAAGGTGGCACCTCCCTCGCTTCTCTTCTGTTTGGAAACACAAAGTAAGTGATGAGAACACATTCTGCTCTTCTGAGGCCATGTTCCAGGTAGCCTGGGCTCAACAACAAAGACCCAGTCCCCTAAATGCCGACCAGCCTTCCCAGCCAGGGATCTGGGGTCTTGTCCTCCTTTGCTCTGCAAGCTTCATGGCTTTCAAGGAAGCAGCAGCTCTGTACATTTCTGTTTTTCCTGGACTTTCCCCTCTCTCTTCCCCACCTCCTCCCCAGTTCCCTTTTTAACACTTCTCCCTCACCTTCCCTGCAACTTTCTATTGCATTCTGTCTGGCTCGCCTTGGAAGCACAGCCCATCATTACTTCAATTGCTCATTGTAACCCCAAGCAGCAGCCCACTCCTTGCCTGGCTCTGCTTTCTCCTGCACTAACAGTCCTTGTGTACTTTGATCCGTTTGCCTCATCCTACAGGTCACCAAATGTGTGTCTTTGGCAATGGGTCAGAGCTGACTATCCCAGAACTGCCAGAGTGGTTCCCGTTCTAAAATGCCCACAAGAACTTGGGAGCTTGAGCCCTCTCCCTGCCCGCAGTTCCATGACTCCACCTGTGACCAGGAATGGGCCAACCAAACGCACATGCTGCCAACCAGCAGAATGGTCCCACCAGGGTTCAGAACAAGGACTTGGGATCTCCGTGTTAAGTGGCTCAGCCTCCGGCTGCTGGAGCACATCGTCTCTGCAGCTGCTGCTGCTGCAGCTCAGACCTGGCATTCTTATCACCCAGTTCACTCAGCAAAACCCTCGCTGAGATAAAGGGAGAAAGAAGTAGCAAAGACCCTGACAACTCCTATTCAATGCTGCTCTAGGCTGAGGGTGGGGAACTGAGTCACAGTGCATGGAGGGATGTCAGGTTGGGGAAAGCTAAAGAAGCAGAGGACTCCAGTCCTTGGAGAAGAAGCAGGTTCTCAGGTGGGTCATGGCCTCAGTAACATGGACCACACAAGGGGGCCCGGGGAGCTGCAGTTCCACAGGTGGATGGAATGGGTCACAACAGAGAAGACAACTCACGTTCTGGCGGATTCCCGTGGGCTCAGGGAAAACCAAAGCAAGGAAAGAAAGACCAGTGCACAGGTAAGACAGAAATAACCACAAGGTCGTTGGAGAAGCCAGAGGCCCAGGAGTGGCAGGATGAGGAGTTGGAGCTTCAGGGGCTGTGAGAGGGGCCGGGTACTGCTGAGGGACCCTGCACCTCTGAGCCAGAGCCCTGGGCCGTAGTCAACAGCCACTGGAGTTCTTAAAAGGTCACAACTATATGATACAAGTGAATAGTTGGAACCACCGCTCTGAGTTCAGAGACTGTTCTGCAGATCTGAGGACTTCAGGACCCAGGAAGAGAGTGAAGTCACTGGCAAATGTCTGAGCATGTAGTGGTGCAAAACTATTTCAGATCCATTCCCTCCTATCTTTCCCCACTAATTCTACCATAGCACAAGTCTCGCCAGTTCATTTCTGGGAGTTTTGCTTCACCTAATCCTTCTGCTAACAAATTCTTCCTGCCCAATCTAATGCACACTCTCACCAACTGGGCCATCTTGATAAAGTACAAACATAATCACTTCACTCCACAGCCCAGCCCTTCAACTAATCCCCATTAAACTTCTTCGCACAATACACAGACACTTCCACAATATCTGACTCCTACCTTAGCTCCTAATTCATCTCCTCGAGTCTACACCCACACGCATATACACAGAAATGTCAACATGCCTAATGCTCCAACATTACCAGCTTACTTTTAGTTCCCCAAACATATCAAGCTATTTTATCTTTTCATGCATTTGATCATGCTTTTCCTGTTGTCTAAAATGCCCCCTGCTCCCCTTATCTGTCTGGCAAATGTTTCCTTTAAAAGAATTCAAAAGTCCTATGGCAGTCTCAGAATCCCAATGACTTTCTTTTCCAGAAATAGAAAAATCCATACTAAAGTTCATATGGAATCTCAAGGAATCTCAAGTAGCCAAAAGAATCTGGAAAAAGAACTGCGTTGGAAGTCTCATACTTTCTGATTTCAAAATTTATTACAAAGCTACAATAATCAAAACAATGTAGTACTGAAATAAAGACAGACATATGGACCAATTGGAATAGAACAGAGAGCTCAGAAATAAACCTTTACATATATGGTCAGATGATTTTCAACAGCAATGCCAAGACCATTCAATGAGGAAAAACAGTCCTTTCAACAAATGGTGTTGAGAAAACTGAGTATCCACATGCAAAAGAATGAGGTTCAACCCTTACCTTATACCATATTAAAAATTTAACTAGAAATGGGTCAAAGACTTAAATGGAAGAACTAAAATTATACAATTTTTAAGAGAATGCATATGAGAAAAGTTTTATGACACTGGATTTGACAACAATTTCTTAGATGCTGAAAGCACAGGAAACAAAAGTTAAAATAGATAAACTGGGCTACATCAGAACTTAAAACTTCTGTGCATCAAAGGGCGCAATCAGCAAAGTGCAAAGGCAACCCACAAAATGGAAGAAAATATTTGCAAGTAATATATCTGATTGGGGGATAATATGCAGATAATATAAAGAACTCCTAGAAAATCAACAACAAAAAATCAAACAACCTGATTAAAAAATAGGCAAATGACCTGAATAGATATTTCTCCAAAGAAGATATACAAATGATCAATAAACTAATGAAAAGATCCCCAACATCACTAATCACTAGGGAAATGCAAATCAAAACTACAATGAGATACCACCTCACACCCATTAGGATGGCTAGTATAGAAGGAAGGAAGGAAGGAAGGAAGGAAGGAAGGAAGGAAGGAAGGAAGGGAGAGAGGAAGGGAGGGAGGAAGGAAGATGAATGGATAAACAAAATATGGTATATACATACAATGGAATATTACAGACTTAAAAGGATGAAAATTCTTTTTTTTAAGGTCTTATTTATTTATTTATTTAATATGAAATTTATTGTCAAATGGTTTCCATACAACACCCAGTGCTCATTCCAACAGGTGCCCTCCTCAATGCCATCACCCACTTTCCCCTCCCTCCCACCCACCATCAACCCTCAGTTTATTCTCAGTTTTTAAGAGTCTCTTATGGTTTGCCTCCTTTCCTCTCTGTAACTTTTTTCCCCCTTAAAAGGAAGGAAATTCTGACCCGTACTACAACATGGATGAACCCCGAGGACATTCTGATAAGTGAAATAAATCAGTCACAAAAGAACTGTAATGAACCAAAATACTATAGGATTCAACATTTATGAAGTAACTAGAGTAGTCATATTCACAGAGACAGAAAGTAGAATGGTGGCTGCCAGTGGTTAGGGTAAGGGAAGAATTGGAAGTTACTGTTTAGTGGGTACAAGGTACAAAGTTTCAGTTTTGCAAGATGAAAAGTATTCTGGAAATGGATGCTTGCACAACAGTGTAAATGCACTTAATGCCATTGAACTGTAAGTTTAAAATGGTTAAGATGGTAAATTTTGTTTTATATATATTTTACCACAATTTCAAAATAATAGTAATAAGGTGTTAATGAGGTACAACGGTGAATTTTGAAGATTAATCCATTTAAAAAATCCTGCAATCAAATTTTGGTTTCAAGTTAACAGGAATGGTAGAATTATTTTATGCTGATATTAAAATTGAAGTCAGTTAAATTCTAATTTATACCACATTATGAATATAGTTTAATTACAAGTAAAAGAAGTAATTTCACTTATTAAAAAATTGGATAGTAAATAATCTATCATATTAAGAGATTCAGAGGAAAACTATATCACATCATTACAGGCAAGAATATGTTTGTGTAAAATTCAATAAATATTCATGATTGAGGGGGCAAAAAAAAACAAGGTCCACTGCAGTAAAGCTCCAAATCACTCAAACCCTTTTTTTGGCTATCAAAGTCTTCAAGTATTCTTCTAATATTGCATCTATGATAGTGTAATTGGAGTGATCAGTTTACAGGTTTTCTTCTAGACTGAAAAGGCATCTGATGTATCCTTGTTACCTAAGCATCTAACACGGTGCCTGATGAAAGGAGACTCACAGTAAATGCTGGCTACCCGAAAGCCAAAAAGAGCACTTAGGCATGAGTTTTGTATGCATAAGTCTCTGAGGGTGTTTCTAAGCCACCTAGAACACCAAATGATACCAGGGCTGTGACTGGCTCTGAGTGGGCTGACTTATCACTAAAATTCTTCTGTATCTCCTACTGTGATGGTTAATTTTATGAGTCAACCTGACTGGCTATGGGGTGCCCAGATTAATCATTATTTCTGGGTGTGTGTGTGAGGGTTTTTCCAGATGAGGTTAACATTTGAACCTGTGGACTCACAAAAGTAGACCTCTGTCCCCAATGTGGGTAGGCATTATTCAGTCTGTTTAGGACCTAATGGAATGAAAGGCGGAGGGAGGACAAATCTGACCCTTTTTTCCTGTCTTACTGTTTGGGTGGAGACATCTCATTTCATCTTCTCCAGCTTCAGATTGGATTTTCACCATTGGTTCTCAGGCCTCCATACTTTAACTGAATGATACCACAGGCTCTCTTGGGTCTCCAACTAGCAGATGGCAGATCCTGGGACTTCTCAGTCTCCATAATCATATATATATATATATATATATATATATATATATATATATATATCCTATATATATCCTATATATATCCTATGAATAGGATATATATACCCTACTGGTTCTGTTTCTCTGGGGAACCCTGATCGATACACCTACCAATATGAAGGTGAGGGGCATGAAGCATTCATCCACCCCCAAGTACAATTTGTGGTCTGTTCCTCAAGGAAGTCCCTTACCACTGGTTAGCTCCTAGAATCAATGATTCTCAACTTTGGGTAGTTTGCCCCCCAAGGGCAAATGCAATATGTGGAATTTTGGCAATATGTGGAAACATTTTTGGTTGTCACAATTGCAGTGGGAGGTTGATATTGGCATCTGGTAGGTAGGAGGGAAGGATATGCTAAACATCCTACAATGCACAGGATAGTTCCCCACGACAAAGAACTAAATGGCTCAAAATGGGAATGTATCGAGTTTGAGAAACCCTGTTCTGAAATAAACATCATTCCTTCATTGACCAGTCTAAGTGACTCTCAGTGTTTGTGAACCTCGTGCTCATCACCAGTACTGTCAGGAAGGTGTCAGAGAGAGGGGTTGCTTGGCAGGCCTTGATCAGGACATGAGTGCAAGGTCTGGGCCAACAACTCAATATTCATAGTGACCAGAAGTGAATGGGTTCTTGAAGAATAGCTCACATTAACCAAGCCCTCAAGAGAACACATCAACCAATAGCAGTTTATTAATTCGTAACTGGAGAGTCAACTGGCACAAGAGCTAAATCAGATCCTCTTCTAGACGTGGATCCTGGTGATTATCATGGCAAGGGCAAAACTGCAACCAAGGAGCTGCATATTTTCAAAGACAAGGCTTTCTCCTGGTGATAACCCATCAGATTAATCCCACACTATTCTGGGGAAAATCATGTGTAGAGAGGACACTCCAGGACCCGTCAACCAGAATCACAGCACATTCTCTTTAGGCAGAATCCACCAGTTCTTACAATTCTTACTCTCTGACAGCTTTCTTTCATCCCTGACCCAAAGCTCCTTCTCCTGATTACCGACTAACTGCAACACAATTGAACAACCACAGCTTCTGTCCATCACTTACATCTCATAATTTTGTCTCCCTAAACACATGCTAGTCTCTTGATGAAGACGACAGCCTGTCTATGAGCACCATCTCGTAGACTGAATGGCTAATTATATGTATCATATGCTATTTTCACTGGCTTCCATTCTAGAGGCAACCTCATTTCCAGTGGTACAAAATCATATTCTCTGGAACCTTGAGTCCACTCATTTATATTGAGTGTAATCACTGAATGTATAAAATGGAATGTGCCAGGTGATGATACGTTTCATCTTATACTTTAGTAGCAGCAATGAGTAGGCTCTGGTGTGTTAGCCCCCATGCAGGTTACTATCTCATTACATAGCGTGCAGAGGGTAGTAAAAACTCGTTATCCCCTTAGCTACCTGGGGAGAGATGTGCTGTCAGGAACAGAGGATTATCTGGCAAAAACAGTTCATCCCTGCTGATGCTGGTGTGAGGCAGTAAAGGTTCTGAAACTTGGTTGGCCTCAGTTGGCTTCTCAAGTTCTGAAAGAAAAGAGAAATGGCACAGAAAACATCAGAAAGCCATCACATGCTCAGGAGACCACATCATGCCTTAGACCTAGTGTCGTCACGCACCTCACAGAGAAGCCCAGATGATGTTTACCTGGACCTCTGAAAAGATGGAATAGCATCTCTGGAGAGGATAAAGCCCACTGCCAGACTTTAATGTGGAATTTGAACCAGACAGCCAAAGAAGCTAAACTCCCAAGTTCATAGAAAGGGAAGCAAGGGGTAAAAGATCAGAGATGCTTGCTTCCTCTTTCCTCCAGTCAGCCAAAGCCCACCAAACAGCCAGAATGGGATGTGTCCACGTGGCCCCTCACCACTGAAATTTTCAGGCCAGCATCTCCCTGGAACAGGAAGGGAAGAAATTCGGTTCCCAGATAGCAGTGCCCATATGGGCATGAAATGAAGCCTCATGCAGCTCTATGTAGGCACAAAAAACCTGGAAATGCTGATGTGTGACTTCGCACAGCCAGAAGTCTCAAGGCCTCAAGCTATGTTCAGCCCAGCTAGGGAGGCCAGCGGGAGTCCCTGAAACAACTGAATCCCACACAGCTTCTTTATGTTGCCAGCTTCACTGAAAAGTGTGCAGAAGGACTGGAGTCCATCCCGGAGTCCCTCTGCTCCACGCCTACACACCGTACCCACGCATTCGGTTGTCCGCACCACTTCCTGCCGACTCCTGCCGCATGTGACTTCTGCTGGTTTATTTATGTCTCACAGATACTTATCCCAGCTGCCTCAGCCTCACAGAGAATTTGTGGCACCTTCCTATCTCCATTTGCCTCGTGAAGAAATTAAGGGCAAGAACAAAAAGGAAACTTGAAGCACAGAACTGATAGCTCTTTAGAGACTCAGGTACCAAAGGGTGGAAGCAGGTCTTTGATGCCCACTCACCCTCCCCTCTACACTAGTGAAAGCCACGCAAGAGCTGACGCCAACTTGGCCACATGGAGTCTGAGATGCAAAGGCTTGAATGGAAAAAGAGCTCCTACACCACAGGATGGGAAGAGGATACACATGGTCCCGGAGAAATTATTGCACAGAGAGAAACCTGCTTTTCTCTGCAGGACTGATAAACACCGTGACACATCCAACATGCTAGCCTACCAGCCACTTGGCTTCCTTTGCTCCATCAAACTTCCCCTCCAACCCACTGCAGCAAACCATTTCCAGGGGCACATCTGGAAAGGCGCCACCTCTGAAATCTGGGCTGCGAGCTCCTTAAGAGCAGGGACCATGTCTTCATTCTGCTCTTTGTTCCTAGGCCCTCCCATAGTGACTATGGGTGACTGACTCACACTCAGAAATCCCACTCTCCAACCAGAACCAGAACCTTATATCTTCCTACTTCTTTCACCACTGGAATCAAGGATGAGGCAGAGAATTCTTAGGCTTGACACCAAAATTACATTCCAAAACAGGGAAAATTGATAACTTGGACACCATCAAAATTAAACACATTTCCTCTGTGTTAAGAGGATGAAAAGACAAACTATAGGGTTGGGGGTGGGGGGGGGGGATTTGCAAATTATTTATCTGCCAAAAGGAATAGTATGTAGAATATATAAAGAATCTTCAAAAATAGTGACAACATCAAATGTTGATAAGGATGTAGAAAAATGGATCACTCATACATTGTTCATGGAAATGTAAAATGAAACAGCCACTACGGAAAACAATTTGGCAGTTTCTTAAAAAAACATACAAACATACAACCAGCAACTGCATTGCTCCTTGGCATTTATCTCAGAGACATGAAGACTTAGGTTCACACAAAATCCACATAGGTATTTATAGCAGCTGTATTTGTAATAGCTCCAAACTGGAAACAACCCAAATTTCCTACAATGAGTGAATATTTAAACAAAATGTGGTACATCCATGACATAGGATACTACTCAGAAAAACAAAACAAAACAAAACAAAACCTTAACTCATGCAACAACCTGGATGAATCTCCAAAAAATTATGCTGAGTGAAAAAATTCAATTTCAGAAGGTTGCGTATTGTATGGTTTCACTTATATAAGATTCTTGTAGTGTCAGATTATAGAAATGGGGAACGAATTAGTGGTTTCAGGGGCTAAGGAGGGGGTGGGGTCAGAAGAGTGGTGAGCACAGCTATAAGAGAGAAACAGGGGGAGGCTTGTGATGATGGGAATGTTCTGCATCTTGACTGTATCAGTGACAACATCCTGGCTGTGGTCATTGTACTACAGTCTTGCAAATTTTTATCATTAGGGAAACCGGTTCAATGGAACATAGGCTCCCTGTATTATTTCTTACAATTGCATGTAAATCTGAAACCGTCTCCAGGGTCATCCTGAATCATAATTTTCACATTAAAGTTTAAAAAGCATGAATCCAAAAGACTCAACCAAGATATCAGGGGAAATTCAAAATTCTTTCTTATAAGCAACAGTTGAAGGGAAGAGAATTTCATCTGGGGAAATCTTGGAGAATGAGGTGGTGAGAGTTTCCTTCTTCTAGAATATGAAGGGATTATGCAGAAGAAATTAGACTTGGTTCATGCAGCACCAATGAACAGAACACAGGCTAATGTAGGGAAAACCTCATAAGCTTCAGGATCAGGCCTGAATTTAAACCTCAGCTCCACCATCCCCTATCTTTAGGACTGAGACAAGTTAGTTGACCTTATCATTAAAATGAGGCTGATTCCTATCTCAACCCATCAGTCAGCATGGAAGCAGAGAAACAGAAACTGTTTCAAGTATTTTCAACAGAAAGAATTTAATGCAGGGAACTGATTACAATGATAAAGATAGAAATGCAGGTGAAAGGTGAGAGAGAGGCTGAAATGTGAAGCCTCACATAAGAAATGACAAATTCGAGGGTTAAAGTACTTCTGAAATTGACATGACTTTTAAATCTTATTTATTTTGAGACAGAGAGCAGTGGAAAGGCAGAGAGAGAAGAAGAGAGAGAATCCTAAGCAGGCTCCTCACTATCAGCAAGGAGCCCGATGTGGGGCTTGAACTCATGAACTGTGAGATCATGACCTAAGCTGAAATCAAGAGTTGGACACTTAATCAACTAAGCCACCCAGGCACCCCTCAAACTGACATGAGTTTTAAAAGATGAAATTAGTTGGAGTAAGGTTGTATGGGGTGGGACCATGAGGCAATCGAGAGAGCAGCAAAATTGGACAGCAGACAGTTGAAGGGACAAAGGGAGGACGCAGTGTTGCCCAAGAGCCGGGTCACCAGGAAGAATCTGGAATCACAGAGATGTGGCCACTACTAGAGGAGATGCTTGAGGAAGAGACGGAGGGAGAAAACACTGGCTTCCTCCTTTCCTCTACCCTCTAATGTCCCAGTGGTGCCTCCATGGGTCAAACCCAGCAGGAAACCGGAGCACCCTTGAGGCTGAGCAAGGCAGCCTGCAGGTTGGCTCCTGCTGTCCAAGATAGAACAGGGATCAGAAGGCAAATAGGCCCAGTCTGGTGCGCTTCTGGGTGTTTGTGAGGATACAGAGTATGTAAATGCCTGGCACATAGTAGGTGCTCAATAAATAGTAATTCCAACTTTTATGTGCCGGTGTTATATGATAAGCATTTAGAAGCACATTTTCTCATCACTTTATATCTAAATATATAGTAACACAAGCTGGGATATCTGGCTCATGCCACATGGACTCTGCCAAGAGTGCTTTTTTTTTTTTTTTTTTCCAAATGGGCTACATATCTGAGAAATGTGAAAAGCAGCCCTGTCCTAGAGTTTCATTGTATAAAGCAAATGTTGAATTTCCACAGCTGCTGGCTTCTGCCTACCCAGAGGAATAGTTTCAGTGAAATATTAATCTCATAGAAAGCCACACTGGGGTAAGACTGCACAGTAATTCAAGCAGCATGTGCAAAATTTATTTAGTGTTGGCCAGGGATGGTTTTAATTATGTGAAGTCTTCAGAATGAGAAGAAAGTGACTGAAGATGCTTGACTAAATCAGTCACAGAGGCTCTGGATGCTCCCAGCACCCTCCCCAGTTTCGGTTTATTTCTGCAGGCCCCAAACCACAAACACAAAGGAAGCTTCCATGGAACAGGATTACAGCACCCCCAGCACCCAGGTGCAACCAGCAGCAGAAATGGCCAAGACAGGAAACATCAGCACCAGCGGCGCAGAGACCTCCATGTAACGTGAAGGTCAGGTGTCCAGGTGTGGGAGGATAACCAGGGCGGGACAGAGGGAGGCAGGATGCAAGACGCTTTCATCAAAGGTCCCAGGTGGATGCAGGGTGCAGAGTGTGCTTGCTGTGCACCTGCTGGACACCTCTCATTTCCTGGAAGTCACTTGGGGAGGTATGGTGTTGCACTTGAAGTAGCACTTGGGAGCTGAGAGAGGGCCTGTACCCATCCCTAAGGACCATATGTGCCCTGAGGACTGGACTTTGCAGAGAGCAAAGTGGAGCCAGTCCTGTGGGCCTTAAAAATAGGCACCGGCCAGAAGCCACAAGGTGTCCCCTAAGCTGGTGGGAAAAAAAAAAAACCCGGGAAGGCAGCCTCCAGGGCCCTGCCACCAGCCTGGAGACAGGGGCTTCTGGCCCAGGAAGGCCTAGATGAGTGAGAAATAAGAAAGAGAACACAAATTTGCAAAGGAGATGGATGAGCAAAGGCTGGTCCTGTGAGGGCTTGGAGATGAACAACAAGGTTCTCATCATCAGCCCTAGGTCAGCCCATCAGGGGGTCAGTATTTAGTGCCTCAAGTCAGATAAGGTGCCAAAGCCAGGCTGGTCGTAGCTGCGAGGAGTGACCTGACAGAGGAGTCCAAAACACTGAGGTTGGACAAGGGGGAATGGGAGTCTCCACTTGGATTTGCCAGATATCTCTCCAGCCCATTGTGTCCTGAATTCATTCCTCGCCCACCCGTTTCCTCTTTTCTCTGCAGTGTTCATAATATCCTGAACCTCCCAATCACTCGGGTTCAAACTTGGGGGTTATCATGAGCCTTTCCTCTCCCTTGCCCTGAAAATTCTACCTCCTATCCCTTCTGACTCTCCGTGCTCTCGGCCACTTGCCTAACTCAAAAAAGCCTCCCACCCAACCCTCCGCACCCCCCCGCCAGCATCATACACAGGAGCCAGGCTGAGCACTAGGAAACTGTTCTAATAATGCCACTCCTCTGTCCTAAAATCATCTCCTACACAGTAAAACTCTTTCCAATAACAGCCCAATGTCAAGCAAATAGAATCACTCTCTTCTTTGTATACTTCCCAACCAGTTCCACCTCTGGGTTTTACTCTGCTAAATGTACTTCTCTACATTATTGCATTTCTGAGTCCTACCCATCCTTCAGGATCCACATCACATCACCTCCTGCAAGAACATTCTTTGATCTTCCCCTGCATACATAATTGTTCTCCCTTTTGGACTTCTATAACCCTGTGTGCCAATCTTCTGCATATAGTAAGAGCGTGTGCTTTTTAAAAATATTTCGCACTAGGCTATAGGCTGTTTGAAAAGAGGGGCCTTCCATCATATTCTCCTTCATGGAGGAAGTATAGGAAAACCCTGGACCATAAAGTCTGTCCAGTTTGTAATAAATGTAAAGAAGTGTGGGGGAATACCACTGGAAAGGAAGAAAGCAAGACTGGAGTCATGCTGTGATCCTGGAGTGATAACTGCAGGTACTTGGGAGTCATCAGTTGCTATGTGCCCTGACGAAGCATACCAAATGTAGAGGAAAAGGTCCATGGCTGGACTCTAGAGGGAACCAGCCTGCCAGTGTCAGTTGCAGAAAGAAGAAACTGTCATGTGGACTGGCAGGAAGTGGTCAGACAGAATCACAACATTCCTACCACACTGGGCCTGAAAAGAATTCCAGCCCTGTTGGTCAGCCATACCGACATGTCTTGGATCTCTGACCGAATCCTGTGTGGCTTTCTCTTTAGAACTGCAAGTAAGGAGCACCTGGGTGGCACAGCTGGTTAAGCCTCTGACTTCAGCTCCGGTCACGATCTCACAGTTCATGAGTTTGAGCCCCGTGTCAGGCTCTGTGCTGACAGCTCAGAGCCTGGAGTCTGCTTCAGATTCTGTGACTCCCTCTTTCTCTGTCCCTCCCCCACTCACACTGTCTGTCTGTTTGTCTGCCTGTCTGTCTCTCTCTCTCCAAAATAAGTAAACATTAAAAAAAAAAAAAAAAGAATTGCAAGTAGGGCTGGACATGTGGGCAGACTTGTGGGTCCTTAATCAAGACCATCATTAAAAAAGGCAATCCACTTGCCATGTTATTCCTAACCAGTATTCCTCACACAGAGGCTTTGGTCCACCACCAGAGGCACTTCCCCCAAGTCCAGGCTATCTGAGGCATCTGCAAATGTGGGGAACTCAGAAATAACGCCCCACCGAGGAACATGCAAATGGGAACAAGACACGTTCCTAGTCATCTGATTCTTTTTTGTGTGGGCCTCCTGGTCCCAAGCTGACTTCTCCGTTCACTACAGTTAACATCAGAGGATAGATCAGAAGGGTGGAGCAAAATCCCTGAGTTCAGGGAGTCTGCAAGGCCAGTTTAGTCCCTCGGGGAGATGAAGGAATGAGAAAGTCTAGGTAGGGGGTGTGCCAGCCTTCCTTGGGAGGAACCATGTCAGTCCTTGGAGGCAGGCAGCTTCCCCCTGAGCCCTTCCTGATGGCTATTTGCCAGGGGCAGCTAGTCCCACAGCCACACAGGACCTGCTCTGTGCCACTGCAGTTCAAGTCAACACAAGGCTTGAGCATCTGGAAGGTGAACATTCCCGAGCGGGGCAGACGTCTCTCTGATTCCAATAGGGAGGCCCTCCCAAGCCAGCTCCGGCAGCTTCCCTGAAACCACAGCTGTCTTACACCTTACTCTGATACACTGGAGCCCAACCTACATGTTTCGAAGGTTCTACAAATGTTTGAATCAAATTACATTTTTAAAAATGTTTTTCAAACCAGAAGCAGATACAGTCACATGTGTGATAGGCCAAGCGTGAACAATCGCAGACCCCATGAGCTACAGGTCAACACACTCATGCTCACTTCGGAATAAAGGTTCTCCTGCCAAAACCGTGCATATGTTTGAACACATGTCATCAATTAGGAAGGCTGCAGTTCCAAAAAATGTCTTTTAACAATTCAGACCGCAGCAAGTCTCCTCATGCTGCAAAATCGGATGTGTAGATACTGCCACCCTGGCTCACGTGGGCCATGCTCAGTTAAATGCCAGGCAACCCTCAGGGGAACCATGGAGTGCTTGCTCATATAAAGATCTAAGAGTGAACGGTACAGCAAGGAATGACCACACAACATGCTGCACCGTGTATCACTGGCAGCTTTAGTGCTTGTTTTAGCCTCAGAGTGCTCAGCAAGCTTTTCAGGGGGCACCTGGGTGGCTCAGTCAGTGGAGCATCCGACTTCGGCTCAAGTGATGATCTCGCGGTTCATGAGTTCAAGCCCCACGTCGGGCTCTGTGCTGACAGCTCAGAGCCTGGGGCCTGCTTCAGATTCTGTGTCTCCCTCTCTCTCTGCCCCTCCCCTGCTTGCACTCTGTCTCTCTCTCTCTCAAAACGAAACAAAACAAACAAAAAAACAAAAAACAAATACACATTTAAAAAGTTATTTTTAGAGTTCTCGGCAGGCTTTTAAAATACCAACTCAGCAATGCAGGGCCATGCTGTTACCATCCCCTCCTATAACTGATGAAGTGAAAATGACAACTGAAGTTTGGACTCCACCTGCCAAATTAAATTAATCTTTCCCTTCCCTTCCCTCCCCTCCCCTTCCCTCCCCTCCCCTCCTCTCCCCCCCTTCCTTCCTTCCTTCCTTCCTTCCTTCCTTCCTTCCTTCCTTCCTTCCTTTTGCTGTGTTAAAGGTTTTAAGTGATTACTAGAGAGAAACAGGCATTGGAGTTTCTGAAAATAATTTTAATAACATAAGTAACATTTCATAATGATACACTATGTTTTGAGCAAGTGTTTTCTGCCAAAGATATAAATAGTTTGAAGAACCTGTTCATCTATTCCTTTCAATCACATCCTTTGTAATTAAGGAATGCAAACAGTTTTCACATAGGGTTAGTGAGTCAACATTATAAGCAATTTTTCCTGTATTCCTCTTTCAAAGTTCTGGGTTGTTTTAATCAGAATAACCTGAATCTACAAGGGATCCTGCTTAAAAGTGTTATCACTACCAATGGCTGGTAGTCATAATTTTCACAAGGCCATGGTGCTAATACAAAACATCAGGGACGCATTAATAGTGAGGGTGTCTGGAGGCTGTACCCGTCATTCCAGACCCTCCATTTCAAATTTTCATGTTCTTCATGACAATGTCATTGTTTCCATTATTCACTGTATGTTATAAGCTAGAGTTATCACAGAAAATAACATGCAACAGAATATTGGGCTTTTTTTTTTCCATTTTACTCATCGATATGCCATATAAGATTTAACTTAAAGAGTTTATTTTAATTTTTATTTATTTTGAGAGCGAGAGCATGAGTGGAGGAGGGGCAGAGAGAGAGGGAGAGAGAGAATCCCAAGCAGGTTCCACACTGTGAGCGTGGAGCCTGACTCGGGGCTTGATCCCACGAACTGTGAGATCATGACCTAAGCCAAAATCAGGCTGACTCAGCCAGGCAGGCACCCATCCCTTAAAGAGTTTTAATGCTAAAAAATTTTTTGAATCACTAGATCCTTCAATACATAGAAGAAACCCAATATATTTAGCAGGAAGGGATTAAAGAACAAATCTTCTTGATTAGAAGGGCAGAAAGCAGACGAGAGTTGATGTGCTTCAGCAGAGCCCCAGGTACAAACTTGGGGCTCAAAAAGATAATTGTTGAATTATCAGTGTAGCAGAAATGGCAGTCTGTTGCTCCTAAAATTGGGAAAGGGAGAAGCTTTGGAAACAGAGACACAGAGAAGGCCACGGAGGCAGTTTTGCTTGTCCTAGGAGAACCAGGTTCCTACAGGCAAGGAAGCAGGCCTTTCTTCATGTGAGCAGGGCACCCCAGAGAGATGGCAGTGAATGGGTAGTCACATGTGGCCACTGACCACCAGGGCCAGCATAGCAGTGGTGTCGGCGTAATGGAGAGAATGTCAGGAGCGGTGAGGCCTCTGGGCTTGTGGTAGAAGAAAAGTAATGGTCAAATGATTTAGAGGGAAGAAGTCCAAAGGAAAGTGCAGCTTGAAGTGAGTAGGAGCAAAGCACAGACTAGGAATCATTCATGTATTCATTCACTCACTCATTTATTGACTAAGCACCTATTAACACAAGCATGATACTAGAGGCTGGGGTTACAGAGATAAACAAGCTCCAGTCAGTGTCTCTCTCGAGGAGGCAGGTATTATTCCCAAAGGGGAGCACAGGGAGAAAGAGAGGATGGGGGGACAGAGAAGTGAGTCTCCAAGAAGAAATGGGAATTGCAATCAAGTGGGTAATAGCTGAGGATGGGGCAGGAGGAGCACATTCCAACAGAGACAGTACTCATGTAGAAAGACAAGATTTGATATGGAAATCTGTATAGTTGGGGAATAGCAGGTGGGTCAAAAGGAATGAAGAACAAAGTGAAAGGAAAGGAACAGCAAGAGATGATGCTGTTGAAGGGACCTGGCATACTCTGCTAGGGAGCTTGGACTCTCCCCTGTCGGCACTAGGGAGCCAAAGAGGACACTAAGCTGGGGACAACACAGTATTCATAAGCTGCATGCACACTTCCCTTTGCAATTGTTTCACTCCATTTGCTTGTGTGGCCTCCCATGAAAACTCCCTGAGAGCAGGAACTGTCTTTGTCACCTTTTTCATCTTTACATCCTCAGAACTTAGTGTAGTGGCCGGAATGCAACAGGAACTCAACACTTACATTTTACAAACTGGTAAATGAGTGAGCAAAGTGCCAAGTAGGGAAGGACAGTTTAAGAGGACAAATGCACTCGAGCATGGCTTAGAGAGCACTGCCTAGGGCAGAGGCTGAGAAGTCAGGAAGGGAAACCATCTGAAATATGACAAATCAGGAGCCACTAGAGACAGAATCCACATGTCCCCAGCAGCACATCGAGGAAGTGGACAGAAAGATGACCATCGGTGGAGATACCTTACTTAGAGTAGATACCACTCAGTCACATTGGCCTCGGGAAGCAGTCTGAACTCCTGGGCTGTGTTATGAGCTGAGCTGTGTCCCTCAAACAAACAAACAAACAAACAAACAAACAAACATATGGTGAAGTCTTAACCTCAGTACCTCAGAATATGACCTTATTTGGAAATAGGATCTTTGCAGGTTTGACCAAGTAAAGATCAGGCCATTAGCATGGACCCTCATCCACTGTGGCTGGTGTCCTCATAAAAAGGGGAAATTTGGGCTCAGACACACACACAGGGAAGACGATGTGAAGACACAGGGAGAAGACAAAAATGCTACAGGAAGCTACCTGGCTACTAGAAGCCGGGGAGAAATCTGGATTGGATGCTTCTCTAGTGTCTTCAGAGGGAGCCTTGCCCTACTGATACTTTTTCTAGCATCCAGAACTGTGAGACAATAAATTTGTCTCACGAATTTATTATCTGTTGTTACCTGTAATTATCAGTTGTCCTAATCCATTCGGTCTGTAGTACTTGGTTATAGCAGTCCTAGCGAGGGAGAAGGCTGGTGGTCAGAAGCAGATCAACAGCTGTGGCAGACACCTGTGTTTATCTCCCCAAAAGGCATTTCCCCTTCCTGCTTGCTGCAGGAGCCCTTTTGTTGTGTCCATCTGCCAGGGGCCAAGGCGTGACGGGTCATGCGACTGATCCACGTCAATCATGGCGGTCTCGTTGCCATTCCATTTACCATGTGACCCAGTTCTGCTCACTAGGTCTCACTAAAAGGACTGCTGTATCCATGACATAATTCAGTTGTTCTTGGATATTTCTCAGCCTCTAAAGCCCTGTTTAAAATATTCAGTGCAGACTGTCTCTAGCTGAATGTGGACAGATACTAAATTAATGATCAGTGGGGTTTCTAGACAACCCAGTGGAGATGGTAACTGAATTGATTTCCTTGACCACAACCTGGTCAGGTTTGTCCTTTCGGGGGCTAACCTTGGCCTCTAGAGTTTAAACCTACAAATTTTCCCTCATCTGATACCATTATCTCCATCTGACACTATTACCTCAATCTGACAAACATCTCCTGGGTATCTAAATCAGGCAGTGAATCAGACAATATTCTAATCTCAGCACTTGCATTCAGGGATTTCCTAATCTGTAACCTAATGCCACACTGTCTTCTCCATATTATAACATGCACAGATCATCAGGTTAGAACAGTAAGTCTGGGTCTGAGTTTTGCTGCACGTCCTCTGTCCAGCACAGAAGAGTAAGCTCACACCTGATATTTTCCACAGTTAAAACACATGTCCAGTCCTTGCTGTGCCAGAGGCTAATTGATAACCTTAAAGGGTGGAATGGGTCTTCACAGAGACAGAAAGAAAGGAGAGGAGGGAGCTGGGAGACTTAGGGAGAGGGACTTCATGCCCTGCAAGGAGGGGAGATTACATTTAGGAATGGCACAGGCTTTGACACTAGACCCAGGTTCAATGTCAGCTCCATGATGTACCAGCTATGTGATTGTGGGCAAATGACTTAGTATTTCTACAGTTCAGTTTGGAAATACAACTTGATATTCTTAAGAATTGTGCTTAACAATGGGCCAATCTAAGTAATGCACCCAGCATGGTGTCTTGTGACCAGCAGATGACCTCCCAGGATATGTGTGTGGTTCTGAGTCACACATACAGAATGTCTGAACTTTTATATATTTTTTTCACTGGAAGAATTGGTCCACTGAGCATTGAAGACACAACAAGACATGTTCCCATCAAACTGGTAAGGTAGTCCTGTCACTTTCACCTCATAGTGTGTCACAAACCATTTCTCCCTATGATCTTCCATTTAGTTCCCCTGAATTAAAGTGATGGCTCTTAACTGGCCTCCCTGCCTCCATTCTCTCCCAGTCCTCCAGTCGAACCTCCAGTGAGCCACCAGAATTGTTATTCTAGAGCAGGGACTGGTTAACTACAGTCACAAGCAAATCCAGCCCATTGCCTGCTTTGTACATAAAGTTTTATTGGAACAGAGCCATGCTCATTCATTTATGCCCCATGGCTGCTTTCCCACTGTAGTCGCAGAGCAGAGTAGTTGTAGCAGAGACTGTAAGACCTGCAAAGCTTAAAATATTTACTCTCTGGTCCTTCACAGACAAATTTTTCTGGACTCTTGATAACTTGTTCTAGTAGTACACGCCCCCCAATAACTCACCAGTTCCTCCTTTGACTGGCCTCCAAGAGAAAGTCAGTGCTGTGTGAGTTGGCTCTTGCCTATTTCCTGGCTCACCTCTTGTTACTCCCCTAATCTCCAACCTAATCTCCATCCTCACTGAATGAGTGTCCTCCAAGCACACCAGGCCCCCTTCATCCAGAACACCTCTATTCCCTTTCCATATAGAATACTTCTATCTGTTCTTCACTATTCCTTCTTTTATGAAGCCTTCTAGAATTGCCCCCCTCAGCCCTATCCAAAGACACTCCTTCCTTAGAAGTAATATGCCACCAATAAATGGGACATCATAGACGCTAGATATGGATCTTCATATCTCTCTTCCTTACTAGACACCCCCACGTTAAACTGTCTTCTCTCTTTATCCCTCCTAGAGCACACTGTTCTTTCCCAGCATAGCATTTACCAGAGTTTGTAATTATGCATTTCTTTGTGTTTTATCTCTTTAATGTCTGTCCCCTAACAACTGTGAGCTCTAAGAAGGCAGCAACCAGACTGTTAAGATTCACCACCACATAACCATCGTATAGCCCGGAGCCAGCCACACAGTAGTTGTTCAGTTTGTCCAATGAGCAAATGAGTGGACAGATGAAAAAAAAAAGATTTTACTAATAAATCAAATACAAATGAAAGAACCTAAGGCATCAAAACTGTTACTTCCTGAACATACCAGATATTGCCTCTCAGACCCTTCAGGTACTCCCATGGTCCAGAAGGTCAGAAGGGCATAGGCACCACTGATGGTTCTGCTGTAGATATTTGGAGCACGTATACAAACCCTCATTCTTGGAATCAGTGCGGAACGTATACATGGCCCCTTGCTGTATCAGTAAATTCAGACCCTGAAGAATTGGAATAAAGCCACATGTAGGATTATATCATTGAGTCCACGTCTGCACTGAACTATATAATTTCCTGACCATACCCTCCTGAAGAAGGACATCTTCTATTCCTTGTCTGTTGAGGAAGGATGGGCAAAGCTCCTGCAGTATTTTTCCCCTCTGTCTCTAGGGAGAGTGTCCTGTCTGTCCATCACAGCCATACCCAGCCAAAGGGTGAGAGACCTGGGTAGGACAGAATAGGGAGGGGTTTTAGGCTGAAATGATCCTTCCCTGGATCACTCCTACTCCAGTAGTACCTCCAATAGTACCAAGGGAACCTTCAAGTTTGAAATGTGACTCTTGAAAGACATACTGTTCACTTTTTCTGAAATCCAAGCTCAAGATCAAGCAAATAATTCAGCTGAGTTGCTGTTTCATATGGGGAAAAAAAAATATCCCAAAGCCATTTCCTGTGTAACCTTTCTGATTCTGGACCGTGTCTCTCTGGAAGCCCCATCCATAAAGGCTCTCTGTGAAGGTACGTGCATGTCTCTGAGATGTATCCAAGAAGAGCAAAGATCCATTTCAACCAAGGCAAATTTATGAAGTTGGCAGCCAAACCCTAATTCTAGCCTTGAGCCTCCGGGATGTCAGCACCATGAACTAAGGCAAAGCTGAATTTCTTGTTTAAGTCAAGCTTTTAACCCTCTGTGGTATCTACCTCTGGTCTGAACAACAAAAGAAACCTATGTATTAAAACACAGAGATTGTCTTTGGCTCTAGATAAATGTATCTTCTCAGAGCCTGTTGGACCTGTGTCCTTTAAGCCTGGTAACAAAGCATTTATAAGGAAATGTCAATATTTTCCATTATTAAGAACTTCAATGCAGAAGCCAAATCATCTAGGGTCATTCTAAGTGTAGGGTGACAATCGCTTTATCATGTGCCTTCCATTTCCTGTCAGATCCAAGCAACTCTTTGTCTCCTACAAATTTACTTTCATCCCCAATCTCCTTTCCCTCCACTCAGATCATAGGTCTCATGTCCATTTCAAAGCCAGTGTCCCTCCCTGTCCCCACACTGTGCTGTGAGTCCCTTCCTCTCCAGGCTTTGTGCCATCCACCGTCCTTACCAACCTGGTGTCTCCAGAGCAGACACTAATTCCCCATATGTGATGTGGGGCCCCAGCACACTGTGCTCTCTCAGAGAGTATTTCAAAGACAAATTCAGTAGATGACGTATTGTACGTGATCTGATATGATCTGGATTTAACCACACAGGATGCTTCACACCGGGCATTGTGAAAGAAATTTTCTCTACTCCCCCTAACATCTGAAGCACTTATCAGGGGCTTCTTGAATGATTTCTAACCATCAACACGGAAGTCATCCAGAACATGGGGATAAATATTAAAAATACGTGTGAAAAAGAAAAATGAACATAGAGATACTTCTCCCAGTGTGCACAGTGCATTTGCAGCCCTTCTGTGGGGCCCACTCTGACTCCGTCCCTCCCTTTATATATACTGACAGGTCTTTCCAGATCTGAGACACTCCTACCACCCAAAACCTCTCTCTCACGTTACTTCCAAAGCCAAGCTTCTGGAAAGAATTGCCTATACTTGGTATCAACACCTTCTCATTTCACATTTGTTCTTTAACCCACCTCATCTTCCAAAGTCTCCTCATCAAGTCACCAATAGCTCCCTAATTCCCAAATCCATGGATATTACACTTCTTGTCTTAGTGGATTTCCACATCATTTGATGTTATTGATTCCTCCCTCCTGGATACTCTCCTCTTCCACATTCCAATCTCTCATCTCCTCCTGCCTCTCTACCCAGCCCCTTCCTGTCGTCTTCACTAGGTTCCCCCCTTCCCCTCCCTCAGAGACCACCCACTCTCTGAGGCAGTCTGGTACAGACAGGTAGCACAGGCCTGGATCTGATTGCTTGGGCTAATATCCCAAGTCCATGACTTGCTACTCTATGACCTCTGGCAAATGATTTGCTGCCCCTGTACCTCCATTTATTCATTTATAAAATAGTTACAGTAATAGTTTTCCCTGGCAATGGTTATTGAGAGAATTAACACATAGAAAAGTATTCAGAACATACAGCATACACTCAATAAGCATCATAATTCCTCTTCCCATGCTCTATCTCTCTTTGGGCACTGAGCCATACCATGGCTTCATTAGCTCTTGTCAAAAGTTGGCCCTTGAGCCTTCCTTAAGACTTCTCTCCTGAATGTCAACCTACAAACCAGTTGTCCACTAGACATGTCTTCATGGCCATCCCTAAGATGCCTCAAGTTCAGTTTGTCTACAACTGAGCTCATCATCTTTTCCTGCAAGTTCCTGCAAGCCCCTCCTCCTCCCCCTCCTCCCCCTCCTCCCCATTAAGTCTCCCAATGAATAATAGCCCCACTATCCTTCCTCCTGGTTGCCCAGGCCAAAATACCGGAGTCATCCTAGGACTCCTGCCCTTCCCTTACTCCCCCACGAAATCAGTCACCAAAATGTGTCAACTTTATTGCCAAAGTATTTCTTGAGCTTGTGTCCAGTTCCCTTGCCCTTATGGCCAATGTCTCAGAGCCTCAGCATTTCTCACCTGATGACAATAAATAACAATAATACTAAAAATAATTTTCACCACTATCATCACATACTGATTATGGATCAATCACAGAGTAGTAGACACTTCACATACCTCATCATACATAATACTGAACACCATCCATTCGAGAGGGAGGAATCGGGAGTCCCTGTTTTCAGATGAGAAGACAGAGGCTTAGAGACATTTAATAAATAGCCTGTTACACAAAGGTGATATAGATGGAGGTCTCTCTGCCTCCACACCCCAGGCTCGCTCCACTCTTTAAAGTACAATGGTGTCCCAACTGGTCTTCCTGCCACCTATATTATTCCTCTCCATTATCTACTTTACTGCCAGAGGGGTCTATTTTTACAATGAAACTCTGACCCAGTCTCTCCTCTGTGTGAAATCCTGCAGGAGCTCTCCAGTGCCTACAGAATAAAATCTAAGTTTTTCATCAAGACTCTCCCTGATGTGGTTCCTTTGCCCCTTTACAGATCTGCCTCCCTTGTCTCCATCCATGCCTAGTCCCTTCCTTCCCTGGAGCACACCATGCCTGCTCCCCTGGCCATGTGGTATTCTTCCTGCTTCCTCTGCCTCTGATGTTCTTCTCTTCTCAGTAGCCTGGATGCCTCCACCCCAGCCTCCTACAAGCACGTCCTCTTTGACTCACCTGCTGTCCAAGCTGGGTGTAGGCGCCCCTCCTTTGGATAATTACAACACTCGGTGATAGCCTCTAGCACAGAATTTTAGAGTGGCACCACAGTCACTGGTCGAGCACCTGCTATAAGCCACAGTTCACAGTAGCCTCCAGCAATCTATATCTTGCATTCAGAGAACTTACTTTATTTTTTTAAGTTTATTTACTTATTTATTTGGTGGGGGGGGGGGGAATGGGGAGAACACAAGAAAGGGAGGGGCAGAGAGAGAAGGAGAGAGAGAGATTCCCAAGCAGGCTCCATGCTGTCAGCACAGAGCCCAACACAGGGCTTGATCTCATAAACCATGAGATCATGGCCTGAATTGAAATAAGAGTAGGACACTTAACTGACTGAGCCAGGCGCCCCCAGAGAACTTACTTTAATGAGATGAACAGCAAAATGCTATAGGATATCTCTGAGTGTCCAGTGTCCACACTGGATTGCTGAGGTTCTTGAGCAAGAGTATCTTGTCCTTCTCTGTGTTTCCAGGGCCTAGAACTGTGCCTGCCACAAAGGGTGTCAGTAAACACCGACAGTCTGAGCTGAGCAGACACACCAAAGCCACCAAGCTGCCTCTGTGAGCACACAAGCTTCCATCCCCAGGGATGCTCTTCACTTTCATGCGTGTCTTTTCCAGACTCTAAATGTCCAGGTCATTGCTTTCTGTATTTCCACAAAGCCCTCACAGTGCATCCTACTTTAATGTGCAGCGGAGTATAATGTTGGAGAATTCCAGGCCAACCATCCCTGCCCCATGGAACTGGCCCACTGAGGCATGAAAGGACCAAGTCCTCCCAGCAGGAAAGTGTCAGTGCTGACTCCCCTTGCAGTGCTCATTCTGCCCACCCACAGTTTCCCAGTCACATCTCACCTTAGCAAGGAAGGTTGTTGCTGTCAGAGGGGCTCACCCAAGTGGCACAAAGGATGGGAGCTTCAGGAAAATAATGCATGCGTCTTCCAGCAAGAGGCCCTTCCCACCCTCTCCCATGGGCTGCTGGGGCCTGTCTTGTCCCAACAAAGTGAGGGAGTAAAAGGACAAGTCAGCTGTGTTTGTGGAGGTGCCCAGAGGAAGACAGCTTTAGGCAGCCCTTTTGATCAGGGGTCCCCGTGCAGAAACAAGATCCCCTGACATCTGTTCCCTGCAGCTACTGACCATCTGAATGACACAGGCAGGAGGGCGTAGGGCAAAGGGGAGAGGCTTAAGTTACAGCAGGTGTTTTGTAAAAAGCCTGTTTTTCTTCTGAGTTTACGGCTGCTTCTCTGCTGAGCAGCACTTCCGCCTCATCTCACCTCGGAGGACAAAGTGCAAGCTGCCCGGGTGATCAAAGAGGAGGCGAGAGGAGGAGGACAGAGGTGCTGATCCCCAGAGCAGAGAGCTTCTGACTGCTTCAAACCCCTAAGAAGGCAAGGCCTCAGACATCAGGCAGGGGAGACAGAGAAGGGGGCAAAATGAAAACGAAATGGCCATTCCCACCCCCCAACTCACACCCCACAAAACCCACATGCCTATACTTTCCTTTTTGCAAATTAGATTTCCTAAGAGAATCTTCGATGATAACATGACCATCCTGAAACTGTCTGAGGCCATGGGGAAGGGCTCGGAGTCTGGTGGCCTGATCAGACCCCAGGTCTGCCTATTGGCTGTGGGTGGGATCCTGATTCCTCCTCCAGTACCAACCTCAGAAGGTGGTGGTGAGGAGAAATGCAATGAAAGCAAGCAAAGCCCTTCGCAGGGCTTCTCACACCTACCCCAGGGGCTACGATTATAATTGCCTACCAGCCACCACCCAGGGGGCCGCTTTCCCTGGAGGGATGACATTCCTCAGAAGGGACCACCCTTCCCTCTGCCTCCGTTCCCTGACCATTCCCTGACCGTGGGATTGAGTCTTCCTCTGCACCCACGTCTTCTCTGTCACTGCACTAAGCACAGTGTGCTGCATTGGCTGCTTTTCTTGTCTATGTCTCCATGCAGGCCTTGAGCATCCTGAGGGGATGGGATGTGACTTTCATGCTGCGGCATTCATTCACTCATTTATCACTTACTAAGTGCCTCCTATTCGGCAGGGAGTCACTAAGTGGTAAACAAATGAGGGAAGTCTTGGGATGACCTCCAGAAACACCTATATCAATGGTCTGATCAGCAAGCACATGTATCCATCACCTGTGGTGAGCCTTACGCAAAAGAGGCTGACCTCGGGGTCAAACAGAGGGCTAGGAACGCAAACACAGTTCCCAGCCAAGGTGGCCACCCTGGCAGTAGATCTACCAGAGCCATGTGCTGGATTTCCTGTAAATCAGAGCTGATCAATCTCCCCTCACCACCCTTCTCCTTTCCTCCTTCCTCCCTCTCTACCTCCGTCTGGAGAAACCTAGCAATTGTGTAGCAATTCATACAGACTTTTGGATGCTCTAAAGGTAACGTTCAAAAGCCCAGACTCAGGAGGGGCCATCCACACAGTTCATCAGCCAGGGCTTTGGAAAGAAAACAAAACAATCCACAATCACCATTGCAGCTTTGTTTGTGACTGTGGTTTCTTTGCTCACTGGAGATAGTGTCCCTCCCACGGCCCCTGGGCTCTGGTCCCATTGCCCTGGAGGAAACAGGCCAGTAGAGACAGGAGGGAGAGCCATCATTCAAAGAGCTCAGTACACCTGAGCTTAAAATGTCACTCCATTGTCTCCCAAAAAACAGGAACAGGCTCCTGGAGCACTGAAAAGTTCATCACCACCCCTCCAGGCCCATCACCAGCCCTCATCATCACATACCTTCGCATCTGTCAGGCCCTTTCTTGGCTTTGTACCATGTACATGCAGTTTCCTGTCTGCCACACCCATGCTCACCAATACCCCTCAGACCCAGCAAGCTGCTTTTCCATTAAGACCCTCCAACATCCTCCTCTTTCAGAAACGTCTCCTGACTCCCTAGTGGCTGGTGCCTTTCAGCCCCCAGGTCTCTGCTCGTATCTCTAACTCCACTTAATACACTGTGATGACCTGTTCACGTGTCCTTCACACATCACAGACTATGACCGTGATGATAAAGACCGCGACCTCTTCATGTTCATATCTCTGGCACCCAACACCAACTACTTATCCCATGTGTATTCCAAACCGACCCTGATACTTCAAGGTGCGATCTAGTTTAGTCTAAACCAAATGCCCCTTACAGCGTCAGATTTTCACAAAGAGGCAAACACCAGTGGTAGATTTCACAGGGAACACAGCCCAAGACTAAACAGGTGAGGTGTCTTTCCCTAGAACAAACACACAAGTAGGAACCAGCTTCATTAAGAATCTGCCTGCTGGTCAGTTAAGAGGTAATACTCAAGGTGGCAGCCAAGGTGTGATGTCAGAGACCTGAAAACTTGGCACTGGACCTGACATTCCTGTTTTGGGCTAGTTTACCTACTGGACCAGACCTTAAAAGCCTCAGTAAAAATGCAGGTGATGCCCCCAAAGATCTTGGATCCAACCTTTACTCCAGTCATTAGCACCAGGAGAATCTGTTTCTCAGATCAGCCAGCTAGTAACCCAGGCGAGGGGATAATGCCAGGAGGCAGTTAGAGTGTGGGGTGCAGGGGGACGGCGGTGCCCCAGGGGATGTGAGGGGTTTCGAGCTGAGGGACAAGGAGGTTCTCCCCCTGCTCCATCCTCAAAACCAACCTTACTGGAGTATTTCTGTGACCCCCAACAAAACACAAGGCCTTGCACATACCAGGTAGCCTCATCCCACTGAAGTTGGGGGGTTGACTTGCCAAAACAAGCAAACTCAGGGGGGCCACAGCTATGGAAGAAGCCAGAATACACAAATGTGCAGGTTATTTATTCAAGGCCATCTGGCCCACAGAGCAAGTGACCAAGGGAACAGCAAGGAAGGGGCTCTGCTTTCAAAGGCAGTGCTGCATTCAGGGAAGTAAAAGATTCCAAGTTGGTGAAGTGATCAGCTGTAAACCTCGTATCTGACATCACACATAACTCAAATAGGAGGTCAGGGACTGGTTCCAAACCTGGTTCTCCAAAACCCCATAGGGGGCATTAAATTCTCTTTACAAGTTTACTTTTAATATATAAATGGTCCTTATAACACTTGGAGAGAAAGTGCACTCTGCATTGAATCAAGTGTAAGCTAGGAGACCCAGCTGGTGGCATTCACCCATCCATTGTACCTTCACTGATTGACTTCATCGATATTTATGTGCTAGGTGCACACTGCAAAGGGCACGTGCTTGAAAAGGACAAAGCTGGAGTCAGACGGTTCCTGACCCCAAATCTGCACCTCTCTCCCCAGGCAGGTGTACTGACTCCATGTCCTCCTCCCCAAACAGGAAATGCTGTCTTGACCCTAACCTTAGGGCACACTTAAGGCTCCATTTAGCATCAAGTTCACTGGTGCTGACCCTGCACTGTGACAGAGGACTGACCCAGTGTCCTGTCTCTCTGAGGATGGGTTCCAGGCAAGGAGGAGAGGAAAAGAACAAGAGTTGCAAAAAATAATGGCACAATCTTAGCTCACAGGTGTGGTATGAGTAGAAAAGACAGTGGACTTCTGCTTTTATTAATGCACACAACTAACCCAGCTCATGTTTACTGACTACTTACTATATGTGGAGGACCACATATAAGCCTCCTGCCTGCACAGTGCCAAGAGTCTAGCTGTCTATGTGAATCCTGGCCCTACCACCCATTACTGTGTGACTTGGGGCAAACTACTTAGCCTCTCTCTGCTTCCATTTCTTTGTCTGGCAAACAGGGCAATACCAGTTCTAACTTTAAAGAGACGTTATGAGGATTGAATGAGTAAAAACATAAAATTCTAAATTTGAACCATGTCCCGGCATGGAGGTGGCCATCAGTATTAAGATGAACAATTATTATCTCATTAGTTAGTTGCACCAGTCTGCAGAGAAGATAAGACTGTTTCTTCCTCTTTTACCAATAAGGCTTTGAGAGACTGAGTCAACTTGCTCAAGGTCACAGAGTTAATAAGTGGCAGAGTTGGGATTTGAACACAAGCAGCCTGACTCCCAAACCCACAAGCTTAACCACCACCACGAGTAGAGCACTGTGCTAGTTCTAGGTACGCAGAGACCAGTGTGGGGGTGAACAAAGGATCCCTATATAGTAAACACTACAGGAAAGATATATTGAAAGAAAAAGGCAGAGAAGGGCCAGAGCTGGGGCAGCTGGGAGCAACAGAATTGCTGTAAGAACTGAAGAATGCTCCACACAGCAGAGGACTTGAGCTTTAGTCTCGGGGAATGATGAGGAGTTTGTCGAGGAGGAGGAAGGGCATTCCAAAAAGTCAGGACCTAGAATAGCAAAATAGTAAATTGGGTGGTAAGGCAGGTGCCTCAAGATGTGGAAAAAGGTGAGGCTGGGAAGGTAAGTTGAGGTCTTACTGTGAACAGCCGTGTGAACCAGTGTTGGAGGTAAGATGTTACTCTGCAAGATAGTGATTCTCAAACTTAATATGCACAGGATCTACCTTGGGTGCTTGTAAAACATGTGCAGATTCCCATCCCTTCTGTTAGCACTGGGGAGCCGACAAGGGTACTGAGACAGTGTAGTACCGTGGCCTGCTGTGGTTTTAACAATAGAATTCTGGCACTGAAACACAAGGAGATTTGGGGACAGAGGCTGGTACAATCGGCCAAGCTAGAGCAGATAAGAGGATGAGAGCTGGGAATAATAGCACTCTTCATGAACTGATACATTACACCAGGGTTTCTCAACCTCAGCACTATTGACATTTGGGACTGGGTAATTCTTTGCTATGGGGGGTGTCTGTGCATCACAGGCTATTTAACAGCATCCCTGGCCTCTGCCCACCAGATGAATAGCATCCTCTCCCACTTACCTGTTGACAGCCAAAAATGTTTCCAGACATTGCCAGATGTCACTGGAGAGGCAAAAATGGAAACCCCAGTTGAGAACAACTGCTTTAAACCCTCCCATCCCTACTTTACAGACAGGAGCTCCAGCTGTAGAAAGACACAGGAAGGCCCCAGCCAGGATCCAAACACTCCAGCCACTGATCTTAACTGCCTCTCAGGAAAGAGACTCAAGTCAGCCTTCTGGGGCAGAATTATGTATTTCTGGAGAGACCGGATGATGATTAGAGGTTGAAGGAGTGAGGGTCAAAGATGAAACCTCAGGGCTTGGCACTGAACTTCGAGCATAGTAGGAACTAAATAAATCATTTGGGTTTGAAAAGCATCAAGTTGCATTTGCTCAAAAAAGAAAAAGTCTGATCCTCCATGGTGTGAGCCATTGGGAGGTGATGAGTTCCTGCTCACTCCGGATAGAGGAACCCTGTATAGGGTTGGATATGGGATATGTGGTATAAACCAACTGGTACCCAAATCCTGGCTGGGCCCCTTCCCAGCTGTGTGGCCCTGGACACATTACCTGACCTCTCTGCATCTCATTTTGCCCGTTTGCAAAATAAGGGTAGAGTCCCTACTCAGAGGCTTGATGTGACCACTCAGGCAGTTTAAAAGCAAAATGGCAAGCTAGCACGATGTGGTTGGCCCTCCTCTCCTTCAGAGAGATATCCTCATTACTTCCATGCCTCCTTGCGTCCGGGATCCCGTGCTCCCCTCACTCCTTACAACCGTGGGGAACCCGGACAGAGGACCAAGGAGCCGCCTGCGCCCTTTCCCACCAGCAGAGCCTCCCACTGAGGCTTTAGGGGGCGCCAAGAGCCTTTCCACTCCCCAGTAGGCTCTGATTCCGGTGTCCTGGGGGTCGCCAAAAGCGCACGGCGAACGGGGTGCCTCCGAAAGGGGTGAGATCAGTGAGTTCAACGTGCGCCACAGAGATTTCGGGCAGGTCCGCACCCGGCAGGCCCGGGGTCAAAGCCAGTCGCTGCCGCGGGCGGGCCAGGTCAGCCCGTGCTCCCGGAGGCGGAGGAGGACAGAAGCGCCGAGATTTGGGAAGGAAGGACCCGCTCTCCGAAGCCCGGCTGCAGAGTGAGAGAGCTAAGAGTTTGGGGGTTGAGAAAAAGAAGCTAGGGGCGGGGGAAGCAACAGGAAAAATGGAAGAGGAAGCAAAAAAGAAAGCGCTGGGAAGCAGAGTTCCCTCGGGGACCCAGCCTACAACACCTGGGCAGGGGGTCAGGAACAAAGGAGCGGCTTCAGGTCAGAAGTGCTCTGGGTGCTTCCGAAGAGGGGGCGCTCGGAGGACGCCCAGGCCCGCTGAGGATGCCTGGCGCCCCTGCTCCCGGGGCGCGCTCTCGGGCGCCGCTTACCTTCGCCGGGGCCGCCGGCGCGCACTTCCGGGGGCTGCGCTCGGGGCGCGCGGAGCCGAGCCGGGGGACCCGGAGCCGATCACCGAGGGGGGAAAGCGGCAAAGCGGTGCCCAGGACTTCGGCTAGCACTGACGCCTCGGAAAGAAATCCCAGTGGAGGAGCCGCCAGGGCTGGCACGGGGCGCGGGGTCCTGGCCTCGGCGCTCACGGGCGGCCGCACCGAGCCCCGCAGACGCTGGAGCAACCCGAGTCAGTGGGAGGAAAAGGTTGTCTCATTTCCTTCGGTCTCCCCCCTCCTCCACCCCCCGGCTCCGGACCTGCCCTCCCTCTCCCCCGCCCCCTTCCCCAAGCCAGCGGCCCGTGTGGGCGCTGGAAAGACGGGAAACCTGAACGGCTGCGGCGTGCGGCGCCTCCCTCCACGCCAAGTTAGTTCACGCTCCCCAACTCCTGCCTGCCTCCCCACGCTTCCGACCAACTCCAGGGCCGCGGAAGGTTCCCCATCCGCCGTCCCCACCCTGTCCCAGAGCTCTAGCCTTTCCCCCTGCTGGGATGAGTCGAGATTTGAAAGCAGACCTCCAAGCTCTTGCCAGCATCCATCTCTCATTCCTGTCCCGTCGCCTGCTTTGAGCCCCCTATTAAACCATCCAACCCAGAAGACAGGATATAGGTACTTACTTTGTTAAATTTGATAAACTTCCCCCCCCCCCCACCCCAATCGGGAAGTTTAAAGCCTGATGCATAATCTCGAAGGAATGTTCATTTTGATCAGAAGGAGAGCGCTGAGGTCTTTGTTTGGCCTTGCGTATTCAGAGTTGAGGCTCTGTTTGTTAAATCCAGCAACTATTTATGCAAAGCCTGATAGGCGCTGAGCTGGGCGCTGGCAACGCAGAAATGAATCAGAAGGGCATGTTGTTCGTGGACCATCGTCCTAGGTGACTAGTACAAGCAGAGAGAAGCTCCAGGGATGCTGTGGTCTCTTAAGAGATAGGTCATTAAAAACAGCTTGGGCAGAGGCTAGGAGGAATGAGAAAGCCCCATCAAGAGGCAGTCTAGCAGAGAACATGGCCGGGAGTGCGGAGTGGTGGCGGGGGAGGGGGAAGAGAATGTGGATCCAGTACATCAAGAAAGGATTCGAGCGGAGGAGCCGCAGGGCAGGGTGCAGTGGGGTGGAATTGACAAGAGACGGGGACCAAGAGCTGCTGGGGCAGATGGGGAGAGGATGAAGGAAAGAAGTAACTTCCAGACCTCTGGCTGGAGTAACCAGTGGCCAGTGTATGAAGAGAATCCAGGGTGCCTTCTAGAGCTGCTACCCTAGTGGACTGGCAGTATTAATATCAACTGGGAGCTTGTTCGAAATAGGTACTTTCCAGTCCCACTTGACCTACTGAATCAGAATCTGCATTTTAGCACGATCTCCAGAAAATCACACGTGCGCTACAATTTCGGAAGCACTGCTTTCTAGACCACTGCCTGTATACTAGAGTGACTGCATGTTAGACTGTGAAGCCCCTACTGTATATTAGAAATACCTGGGGACCTTTAAAAACTATGATGAGGCCCCTGTTCCACCCCCTCAAATGCTTATTTAATTGGCTTTGGGGTGGGGCTCCAACGTCAGTATTTTTGAAATGCTTTCCAGATGATCTAATACAGTCAGGATTGAGGACCACTGTTCTAGACTTATTCAAGAGCTACTTCATTTAATCTTGAAATGCACCTCTTCAGAAAAGAAAAGAACACCCATGTCTAAATGAAAACGTAAAGACTATCTCTCTCCCACACAGAGGTGACTGGTCTGCTCAAAAGCACCCTTGTTTCCTAAATTCATCAGGAAAGCAGCTCTAGCCTCAGATGGCTGCTAAATTACTGTCTGAACTTGGGCACCACTCCCCTCTCAGGCCTCAGTCTACTTATCTGTAAAATACACACCTGACTAACTCTAGATTCCACACCCTAGCCTGTAAGGTGCCGCGATCAGAGATCTCCCTAACTCTCCAGCTTTATCAGCAGGCAGATGGAGAGGCCGTATTAAGAAGTGGGTTTTCCTGGTGTAATATGTGTGTCTGCCCTGTGCATGGCCATGCACGAACATGAGGGATCAGAAGACTGTGTGCTGGGCACAGGGCTACACACATAATTGGTGCTCAATAAATGTGTGCTAAATATATGAGTAAATAATTAAACACACTAATGCCAATAGATGGCATAGATTTACCATAATCTGGCCCTAATCCAGAGCCTATTTATTTGCCCCCCTAAACCTGGAGGAAGGACATTTGGAAATACTCTCTGATCCATGAACCTAGCTTTGGGTTTACAACGGCTGTTAAGAACTGCTAACATTTGTTGAATACTTAGGGCGCACAGGCATTGGACTAAATACTCTGCTTAGGATCACCTCATTTCATTATAATGAAGGCCACTGCTGAGCCCCTGCATTCCAGCTGGTTTTAGGAGCCACAGATACAGAGGGATGAGAGCTGCCGTCCAAGGCAGCCCCTGCCTCTGGTTGTACAGCTCGACCTAGGAGGCTCAAGAACCCTCTTGGGAGTCTTAGGCTCACTCTCCAGAACATACATATTTGCACAGAGACCAACTTTGAGGGAATGGCTTTGAAGTGACTGCTCCAGGGTCCTACAGAAACAGATGCTCCCAGAAGCTGTCCCAGACCACCCCATGGGCTACGGCTGAGCCTTAGAAAAGGACTGCTCGAAGCCGCTGGCTTCAGTGAAGCGTGTGGATGTGCACATGTTGTACATGTACTGGCCTCTCCGTTGCCAGGCCCTGCGCCCTTCCTTGTCACATATCTTTCTTTTAATCCTCACAGCATCCTGACAGGTTTGTCCCTGCAGCCAAGCTCCTTAGGCAGTACATTCTACTGCCACCATTGCCCATGTCCACTGCCATCCCCACCCCCGACCCTGCCCCTTCCATGGAAAAGAGTCCTCACTTCAAGTCCCATTCACTTGTACAATTACATATCAAGAAAACTCTCTATGCTCCGTTTTCCCACCCGTAAAATAGTTGTCTGTGATTGCCTTTTTATTCAGGTATTTTGTGTGGCTTGACACCGCATAGCCTTAGAGGTGATGAGGGGACATAACCTGTAGACTAAGAGAAATTGAAAGTAATCAGGGTCTCATCTTATTTATCCCAAGACGAGAAGATCCAGCATTTCCCTAATAGCACAACTATCATAAAAGAGGAAATCTTCTATTTTGCATCATCTATTTTGCATCATCTATTTTGCATGAAGACATCATGAAAGAATAACATTACCCAGCGATTCCGACATTAGGTCAGATGTAAGGGAGGGGCATGAGGCCCTTGTGCCAGACCAGGGCAGATGCTCAGTGGCCGCCTTGCAGAGCTGCTCCCCCCCGGGCCTGTAGGATCTGCTGGACTGGCCTGAAGGGTGGGGGTGGGTGAGCGCACAAGCCGGGCTTGAGATCCACAGGACAAGCTGGACAGGGGCAGAAGCAGGAGGAAGCCCATGTGTGCAGGTGCAGCGTGCAGCTCTAGGTACAGCCAGGGATGGGGAATTAGAGAAAAAAGTTTATCTCAGGAAACCAGGATCTGAAGTAACCACTCCATGGTCCAGGTCCAGGCCTGGGAGCTGGGCTCAAGTGTGAGCAGCCTTACTGGTGTGGCTGCCAGCAGGCCTGCTCCTCCCTGCAGGGTGTGCAGGGCCCCCAGGGCACTGGTGCCCAGAACAGGGCTCCACCATCGCACACTGACGTCTTGGGCCACAGCATATCCAACTTATGGGAAGGTCCCCTCTGTTAGCACAAAGGAGATACGGCAGTTCTAACCACCAGTGAGGGGAGGCTGTGACATTCCTTCAGCCACTTCTTGATGGCAGGATCAGATAGGAGGATCCATAGGTCTGCATCTGGGCCCCATGGATTAGCTGACCGGGATCCCAGACACATCCCTGCTGCTTCCACTTTCAAAACTCCCATCCATGTTTCTATGACAGCAATGTGACCATTTTACAAAAAGCTTGTGGTGGCAAATTTTACTACTGGTTTTTGCCTCAAACAAAAATATGACCTCAGGCTTTGATTAGCCCCATTTTATTGATAAGGAAACCAAGGCACAACACCCAAAGGCAGACAACAAATTAAAGCCAAGCTACCAGGTGAACTAAGGTGAGACTTGCATGTCCTAAGATTCTACCCCGAAATGATGAGCGCAGCAGTGAGGTTTGTCCAGTGTGTCCTCAGTCCAAACCACCCAGCCCTGTGCAGCCCATGTACCTATCGGTGCAGTTCAGTTAACTGTCATTTCCTGCAGACCACTTGCCCTTCACAGGGAATTGTCCAGATACCATAGGGAACCGACACGTGACACTCGGTCCTCACCTGGGGAGTGTTTTGTAAGAACAGGCTGGACATCAGACCAGACCAGTTCAATCAGAATCTCTATGGGTGAGACTTTTTTTTTTTTTTTTAACCTCTACAGGTAATCAAAACATGCAGTCAGGATTGAGAACCATTTCTGTAGGCAATGCAGAAACAAAACCTAGGTCCCAACAGATGAGAAGTTTATAAAACAGTAAGCTCAGTCTAGGAGTGGATGGTTTCCAAAAGTCATCAGGAAAAGGAAAATACTGAAATCACTCCCTTGTCCAAAGCATGTGAAGACAATGCCAAACTGACAAAAATCCCTAGATTTATCTCAACCTTGAGCGAGTGAGGTCATCCCCACATGGTCAAACGTAGGAAATCTGGTTCTGGCCCAAGAAGGTACAAATGATTGAAACCAGAATCCTTGCCCCTTCTCCTATGGCACTGCTATTTACAAGAAGCCTTCAAAAGTCCAGCGCTTATGAATTCCAGAAGTAGTAAATGATCTCCAGGAGCGACAGAGCAGTCATGTAAACCGAATAATGAAAGACAAAGGAAATTGCCTCATGGCCCAATGAGAGGCTAATGGATGTGCAGACAGAGACACCAATGTGTCACCATTAATGATGTCACTTCGGGAAAATCAAGAGGCCGGGATTTTTTTTTTTTTTTTAATGTTCTGCCCTGTGGTCATTTCACATTTATTCATCTTATTCATCTTACAAAAGTGAGCTTGGAAAGAAAATGTGTACTTGTTTAAAATATTAGTTTGGGGCAGCAGGACAATTTCTTTTTCTTTTTTTTTTTTTTTTTTTTTTAACCCACTGTCTCACCTTTAACTCACTGTCTCACAACAGCCTGCTCAAATGAAACTGCTCATCTGATAGTCTTAGCTACTAACACCTCCCAGACAGCAAAGGTCAGAGAATGGAACACACTCTTAAACAGGCCAACTTTTACCAACTTTTTACAAGTGCTAATGGATGCCTTTAATCACCAAATAAATCAATGTTGATGGCTATGCCCTCTCTGAAGTTCTATTTTCCAGATGTAGACAACCAAATTATAATATCCATGTGCCCAAGCTTTCTCTTCCTTTTCTGCAAGTGAAGTTTTACCTGTATGAGGGGTTGCTGAGCACACCAGTCAGTTGTTTCAAAGAAATTTTAATAGACTGAAAAAGCCCAGGGAATATAAGCTGTACAGATGAGTCCCTCCTCTCCCGCAATGTGCTAATCACCTCCCCCACCTTTCTTAAAATGTGGTGTGCCCAAAAGGGACGAGATAATGAGGAGAAAACAGCAATTAAGCATCGTCTCTATTCTGTTTCAAAAGGGAGGCTTATCTCTTATGAAATTATTTCTGTCACAGGCCCCAGTCAGAAGAATTGAAATCTAAATACTCTTGGCTCAACCACTGTGTCTTACTTGGAGTACTAGAGTAGAAATCAAAATATTTCTCTAGCCAGCTGCTGCTACCCAATACATTACCTCTGATTAATGATGGCTCGTGGCCGTCGAAACATATCCACCAGTTAAAGCATAAACATAGCCTAGTATAAACTTTGCATCTTTTTTCCCCCCTCCATTTTCCATAGGGAGATTCTCATGCCCAGGCTGAAACCTCCTTTACTTTCTTCATCTCAGCCAACAAGGGTAAATACACATAAACGGAACTTTAACAAATCATACAAGCAATAGCAAGCCACTCTAACCAACAGCAAGCCACTGTAAAAGCGAGAGTTTGCAGTTATTAAAATATATATATATGAGAAGACTGAACTGTGGAGCATGCCTAGTGAAACTGCTAATAGTTGTCCTTTAAGAAAACGCAAGTTAGATCTTTTAGCCACAATATATATGACCCTAAAAAGTTACCCAGAATATAAATATCTCTTTCTACTTTTATATTGAAAATACCATGGACTCATTATAAAACTGAAATATCTTACTATAATTTTAGTCTCATGACCTATTTAAAAATTATGTTTTGGGGTGCCTGGGTGGCTCAGTTGGTTAAGCGTCCGACTCTTGATTTCTGCTGAAGTCATGATTTCCCAGTTTGTGAGTTGGAGCCCCACATCGGGCTCTATGCTGACAGCCAGGAGCCTGCCTGGGATCCTCTCTCTCCCTCTTTCTCTCTGCCCCTCCTACTCAAAATAAGTAAACATTTTTTTAAAAATTACACTTCAGGAGCACCTGGGTGGCTCTGTTGGTTAAGTATCTGACTTCGGCTCAGGTCATAATCTCACGGTCCATGAGTTTGAGCCCCATGTCGGGCTCCGTGCTGACAGCTCAGAGCTTGGACCCTGCTTTGGATTCTGTGTCTCCCTCGCTCTCTGCCCCTCCCCCACTCACACTCTGCCTCTCTCTCTCTCTCAAAAATAAACATACATTTAAAAAAATTACACTTCATATGTGGCAAATTAAAAGTCACATTTTTAGAGGAATAAGAAATAGTAGAGCTTAAAACAGACTATAAAATTTAAATTAAATTAGCTCAACCTACCAGGGTAACTGAACTGGACATTGTGTCCTCTTTCAGTGTTTCCTTACAAGACTGCCTGCAGTGGTTCCAAATTCCTCCAAGACTCATTTCCTATAAATGTGAAAGGTGTGAGCTTGAGAAAACCATAGACAAATTAGAGCATGTTGGTCTGAAAAGTAAATGGGCAAGCAGGACAGATGACAAAACGTACCAAACTATCCATTTCCTTGAAGAGAGTGCACTAACCCAGTGCTAAAACTAGAGTAATTTCTATTACTCACCTGGTCTGTGCAACCAGCAACCAGTCAGCCTTCTGTGTCTGGGCACAGCTGATGGAGTTTGGGATCTACTTTGAGTGTGAACAAGGAGTCTAAGACCATGGTCCTAACAGAAGAAGAGATGATAAATGAAAGGCTTGATTCATTTGCTTCACCTAAAAGTCCACACTTGGAATTCTTTAAATTAGTGAGTTTGATTAATGTATTTACCATATGGCCCATTTGCTTTATTTCTAATGGTTGAATGCACTTCTCAGAAGCACAGGGTTTATTTGTAATGAGATGTACAGGGTGACAGAGCATCCACGCAGATATGTGAACTAAAGCCACTGGGCATACAGGAAGTTGGTCAGGTTACGGGGTCTTCTCTGCCCTTCAAACCCCTGCTTGCTGGAACTTTCTTCCTTACTCTACTTCCTCTTTCCTTGTCTTTGATCTTCCCACTGTATCCTTCCTGCAACCTTGAACATGCTGGAACCTGCTCCATCGTTTAAAACACATTAATAGGGGCACCTAGGTAGGTCATTTGGTTGAGCATCTGACTCTTGATTTCTGCTCTGGTCGTGATCCCAGGGTTGTGGGATTGAGCCCTACGTTGGGCTCTGTGCTGAGTGTGGATCCTGCTAAATATTTTCTCTCTCACTCTCTCTCTCTCTCCAAAATTAAAA
The DNA here is from genome assembly GCF_018350175.1 of Felis catus. Classification (NCBI taxonomy): domain Eukaryota; kingdom Metazoa; phylum Chordata; class Mammalia; order Carnivora; family Felidae; genus Felis; species Felis catus. The sequence goes on from NC_058370.1 coordinate 91,563,602, forward strand.
AAAAAAAAAACCCACATTATTGTTAAATAAACCTTCTACATTATGTACCCATTTATTGATGCTTCTCTAAATACAGTAAAACCTTGGATTGCAAGTAACTTGTTCTGCCAGTGTTCTGCAAGACGAACAAACATTTCTAATAAATTTTAACTTGATAAACGAGTGATGTCTTGCAATATGAGTAGTACTTGACACAATGTCACATGATCACAACTGAGCCAATGGTTGTTCTCTCTCTCTCTCTCTTTCTGCAGGATTGTGGGTGACCATCTCTCACCCATGCTCAGAGGCTTGGTCTCAGGCCGCAATGTTTGGCAGAAATCAATGATTTTTCGGAACATTGGGAGGTGCCCACAATTGGCACTAGTGTATTTTTTGTCAAAGCACCTATGAACCATTCTTTGCTTTTCCATCCAAGAGTAAGCTTAGGAATGCTTTGCTTCATTCTAGGTCAGGCCACCTGCAGGTATAGACCCTTTCCTCGGCTGCATTAAATATAGTATATGACAAGAGTTCATTAATACTGTACTGTGCGAGCGTATACAATGTTCCCCATGCAGAAAAAGATTCCATGGAGCCGAGAGATAGCAGTGATTCCATTAGTGATAGTGGAAGTCGTCCTTATTGTAATTATTTTTATATGAATATTTTGGGGTTGTGGAACAAATCATCTGAGTTTCCATTATTTCTTATGGAGAAATTCGCTTTGATGTACAAGTGCTTTGGATTACAAGCATGTTTCCAGAAGGAATTATGCTCACAAACCAAGGTTTTACTGTATTTATTTTCATAAGCAAAAGTCTCGAACAAATGGGTGTGTTTACCATCATTACTTTCGTAACCTCCATTCAGTACTCAACTCACTGTGGTCTGGTCTGTTCCCAGCACTCCCCTGAAACTGCCCTCATTAATTAAAGTCACCAAGAGCCCCCAAATTTCAACATCCAGTTACTGCTCCTGAACTTGTGCTGGTGACCTCCCTGCAGTGTTGGCCACGATTGGTCGCTTCCCTCAGCACACTTTCCCCTTCACGTGTGCACTTCCCCATCTCCTAGATCCCCTGCTACCTTTGTGATCCCTCCTCCTTTGTGACCTTCCTGAGCTGGCTTTGCTTCATAACAAACACATCTGTTCTTGTCACTAAAATCCTTCAGGGGTCTCCTGCCTCTCACAGGATCCAGTCTAGATTCCTTAGCCAAGCCCCTCAGGTCGGCCCCTGCCTGCCTCTCCCACTCATCCAGTAACAACCTGTCGAGCCTTCACCCCATCAGCCTCTTTACAGTCTCCCAAACATGTCAATGCTGTTTCACGCTTCTGTACCTTTTGTACAAAATGTTCTCGACACCACCCCCATCCTCCCCTGAGGAATTCCAGCTCATCTTCTAAGACTCAGAACAAAGGTGAGCAATTCTGACAAGGCTTCCCTGCCCCCAAATTGAGGCAGAGCCTCCTGAGTCTGCAGCATCAGTGACACGTCTACACTGTGAGCTCTGCACCGTGTCGCCTCATCTGAGGCCCGGTGCTGCCAGAGCAGTGGGAGCTGGTTCTGCAGAGTTTGGCGCAGTGCCTGGCACTTAGTAGGTGCTACTACATGATTAGGGTGCAGGGGACATCACACACTTATTTCTTTGAATTGAATTGAATTGGATTTGCTCTGAGCTTCTGACTGTCTCCATAAGGAAATGTAATCTCAGTCATTATTGGGGCATTCCATCTCCCCAGGGTCAGGGGAAGGTCCCTGGTGACGTAATCCATAAAGAGCATGCAGAGAGGGCCCTCTGGACTCTGTCCGCACTTGTTACCACATCTAGGCTTATTGTCCAAATCCTGCTTGGAACCAGGGGGCAGTTTCTGCTGAGGCCTGGGTCTTGGAATTTGTTTGCATAGATGTTCGTAAGGCCACAGCCCTTAATGTTTAGTTATTTCTACATCCTCCCCTCCCCCTCCAGCAGCCCCCAGTGTGGGTGCTGGGTCCAGGTGTTCACACTTCATGAACACCCCAGTGATCCTGTTCTTTCTTTCTTATTCAGGGACTCCCTTAGCCTCAGTCAGGACGCACACCCTCAGAAACTCAAAGCCACCCCTCTCCCCTTACCGCACCCCCATACCCTTCCCCCAACTCTTCACCACCCCACCCACCCCCGCACAGAACAATACAATTCCCCTCAATGGATGTAGGCAGCTAAAAAAAAAAAAAAAAAAAAACAAGAATAAGGATGACTTCTCCTACTAGAAAGTCTGTAAGTCGGTTAGTGCAGCTGCTGTAAATGCCCAAGGGCCCCCCAAAACAAGCACACACCACGGTCTTCCTACCTTCTTGAGGCAGAGGAAAGAAGAATACAGCAAAAAGAACACGATACAAAAGAATATCTCAGTACATTATTGTGCCACATAACCTTCAATGAATTTAATTAATCACGTAATTAAAAGCAGAAATGCCCATGAAAAACAAGAATGAATTTGCTCTCCCAAAGGAAGACACCTCCACCTGGCAGCCCTCCTCACTCAGACTAAGCCTCCTTATTCCTGCCCCAGGGAGGGAGGTCTAAAAATCTCTGGGATCCTCCCGTCTGTGGCCCAGGACGCCACTCACATGGCCAAGTTTATTTGAGCTGCTGACTTGGATTGCTGACATGGGCATTTACAGCAGCTGCACTAACCCACTTTCTCTCATGGATGATTTTAATCTCTTTAATTTTTGCCCAGCCTGTGAGAAAACTGGGAGAGAGCATGGCTGGGAGGGGGCGGGAGGTAGACGGTGCAGGTCAGGAGCTGAGTGGTGGTTAAATCCTGTGGGAGGAAGCAAACGCGTGTGTAATCCTTTCAGGAAAACAAGCATTACTGGGGAGGAGAAAGCTGCCAGTGTAACTTTGTTCCAAGAATAAATAGCACATTTTCCCTCAGTGTTTGCTTTTCTCTCTTTGATCCCCGTGAAACCCTCTGGAAATGCCTGGCCAGCATTTTTTTTCTGCCCTCCGAGCCTGGGGAGAAGGAGCCACAAGCACCCCCTTGAGATTCCTCAAACAGAAGCATAAAGTAGAGGCTCCCAGGTGATGCTGGAGCCAGGGAGCCTGTAGAAGCTGAGGACCCAGGCCTTTTAGCGAGGTTTAGTCACCACAAATATGCCACGGTGTTTCCAAACATGTCATCACGATGCCCAGAAGCTGTTTAGAAGGGAATAATAAAAGAGAGGGTCTATGGCCCTCTGGGAGCCACTGGGAGCCATGACAGTTTGCAAACGGAAAGAAAAAGCAGAGCTGGTGTGGGTTAATGTTTAGCTTTGGTCCCAGGCAGTGGTAAATGCCTGCACGCAGAGAGGCTGACAAGAACATGCCCTGACCATGGGGAGTTTATGGTTCAAATGTTCTAAAAACCACAGTCTGTAGTTGCATAGTTTTCCCCTCTTTTCCCAGATAGCTTAATTTCAGGGAGTTGTAGGCAGGACAATACCAGTGAAAGATAACGGCCTTTGCGTCAAACAGACCTGCACCCAGTTCTGGTTCTTCCACTTACTCGGTGTGAAGCAAGGTTAGTACTCGGTTTCCTCAGCTGTTGGATGGGAATGATAATGCTTACCTTATAGGACAGTCGTGGAAAAGGTAAAGGTGTGTAAACTTAGCATCATGCTTGACTCTAAGCAGTCAATACATGCCAGTTCCTTATCACCACTGTCTCCCCACGACCTATCATTCAAATCAGAAAATGCTAATTAATGGCAAGACCTATACCAGGCTTACAGGGAAAGCCAAGAAGTAGAAAAACCCACTCAGTGGGCAGCTACATATAGCATCAGTCTTCAAGTCTGGAAGTAACAGGTACATGGCTTGTCATAATACTATGCAGGAGGCACTAATCAAAGGCTGATCCTGACAGTCAATTCTAAGGGTCCCCCAGAGGGTAGAGGTATCCAAGGGAAAGCTTTATGGAGAGGTGTGGACTTGCTCTGAACAAAGAGGCAAAGAGCAAGACATATTTTGAAAATGCTAATAGACTTACACTCCTTAGGGTCCCCTTAAGGGAATTTTGGGAGATTTTTGGAAAGGAAATTGGGAAATACAGTTGATTAAAGATGATGGCGTATTCTTTGTCACTATTCCTATGGAGAGGTAGCCTTTACTTCTCCTATTCTTGAATCTGGGCTGGTAGCAGAAACACGCCATGCCAGTTTGGGACTTAGCCTTTAAGAGAATCAGCAGCTTGTCCTTCCTGCTTCTTGGAACTTTTGCTCTTGAGACACTGTCTCTTAGAACCCAGACACCATGCTGTGAGAAGCTCAAGCCATATGTAGAAGCCATGTGTAGGCTCTTTGATCAAATCCCCAACTGAGCTCCTGGCCAACAGACATTATTAAGACTAGCCATGTGAGTGAGCCGTCTTGCATATCCCAACCCAGTCTAGCCCCAGATGACTGCGGTTGATGCCACATGGAGCAGAAGATCCACTCAAGTGATCCCAGCCAACCCACACAAGAGTGAGAAATAATAAAATGTTCCATGCTGCTAGATACGAATGCGGGAGTGGTATGTTATATGGCAGTAGACAATCGAAACAGGAAAGTACTTATGGGAGGTCTTGAACGCCAAACACCAAAGTGTATACTTCATCATCAATGCCATCATCATTATCGAAACTGTTAGTAAATTGTCACTATGTGCCAGACACTATGTTATAAATTTTTAATACGCTCTTAAGATTTAACCTGCTTTTAAACTTGTGTGGTAGGTACTATTATTCATACTTAATAGTTAAGAAAACTAATATTCAGAAAGTTTTAGAAATGTGCTTAAGATTATACAGCCACCAAAAATAGTAAAGACGGGATTCAACCAGTCACACCTGACCAACCTCAAACCTGCCATCTTCTTCCTGCAAAAAGAATAAGCAGTTGGCATGCTGATAATTTTTGGAGATACAAACAACACTTCCAGCTGGAAATTGGCAGCCAGTTTAAAAAACACAAGCTGAGGCGCCTGGCTGGCTCAGTCAGTAGAGCATATAGCTCTTGACCTCAGAGTCGTGAGTTCAAGCTCCCACATTGGGTATGGAGCCTACTTAACACACACACACACACACACACACACACACACACACACACACTCACACCCAGCAAACTGCCTGGGCTTGTCAAATCCAAGCAAAAAAATGGCAACGAGTCTAACTCCATTATTTAGTGACTGTATAGTTATGTAAGACAATATAGGAAAGATAAGAATGAAAAGTTTTTAAATAAGGGATAGGTCAGGAAATTAGAAACTACTTGTATTAGTTATCTCTTTCTGCATAATCACACGCCCCCCCCCAAAAAAAAAACCTTAGTGGCTTATAATAACAATAACCATTTATTATTTTTCATGGTTTCTAGGGGCCAGGAGTTTGGAAGTGGCCCAATTGGGAAATACTAGCTTGGGGTCTCTCAGGAGGTTGACTGGGATTTAAGTCATCTGTGGACTTACCTGGAACAGGAGAGTCCACTCCAAGTCTTCACTCCACTCACACAGCTGGCAGACTGATGCTGATTATTGGTGGGTGTCTCAGTTCCCCATCAGGTAGGCCTTCCAGAGGCCCGAGTGTCCTGGTGACTCGAAAACTGGCTTTCCCCAGAGCAAGACTTCCAAAAGGCCAACGCAGAAGCTGTAACGTCTTTTATGACCTGGTCTCAGAAGTCATATACCATTCCTCCCACCTGACTCTATGTACAGAGCCATCCCTGATTGACACTGGAAAGGACTCCGTGAAGTCGTGAATACCAAGACAAAGCAATCGTGGGGCTATATCAATGTGGCTACCACATCCCTTGATGTACTCTAAGTAATAAAGACTTTAAAGCAGGGCATTTGAGGCTTTCACATGTGTTTGCAGGACAAGGGAGCAAAAGTCAAGGAGTCTATTTGTGATGATCTCAGCCTGCATTACCATCATAAGAGGGTCTGAAGAGCTTACTTGGAAGCTGCTTTAGATATCAGAAAACTTTGAGAAATTCCTTCCATCCATCTTAGCTGGCAACTCTGAAGCAAGAGATTCTCTAGAAGCTACCGTTGTCAATCTCAGCTGACAACTGTACCCGAGAGGTTCTTTCATAGGAGAGGACCCTGCAGCTGCTGAGAACTTCACACCTGCCTTTGATGAGCGTGGACTTTCCCACTCCTCTGCCTTCCAATCTCATGCAAATGCCTCTCAGTGACCAACATGACCCTGGGATCATAAAGAGAAGGGAACTCTGGGAAATGTCATTCCTGGCCTCTCCTTGGGTGATGCAGGGAATCTGTGGGTGGAAATGGGTTGTGGTGATACTGAGCTGACTACAGATAATCCAGCTGAAACTTTGGGGGGTTTTCAGTCAGTGAAACATGCATAATACTATGCAAGTTTGGCTTGAAATTCTCCCTTCTCCAAAGACAGTAAAAACAGTTTTTAAAAAATGTTTTTAATATTCATTTATTTTTTGAGAGAGAGACAGACAGAGCACGAGGGAGGAAGGGGCAACAAAGAGAGGGAGACACAGAATCCAAAGCAGGCTCCAGGCTCTGAGCTGTCAGCACAGATCCTGACATGGGGCTCGAACTCACAAACTGCGAGATCATGACCTGAGCCGAAATGAGATACTTAACCAACTGAGCTACCCAGGTGCCCCTAAATGTTTTTAAGTAAGATAAGGCATGCTCACAAACAAGAATGAGATAGCAACGAACAGGGGCTGAAGCCATAAATCTATGAATCCAGAAATGGACAGAGAGGGTTAGAATCCTAGCCCTTTAGGGATGTGATGGACTGAGTGTTTCCCCTTAAAATTCATGTTAAAACCCTAATCCCCTTGTGATAGTATTAGGCGTGGAAACTTTGAGAGGTGATTAGGTTTAGCTCAGGCCAGGAGGGTAGAGTCCCCATAATAGGATTAGTGTCCTTACGAGAAGAAGAAGAAAAACCAGAGTTGCTCAGTATCTCCAGAAGCACACAAAGAGGTTATGTGAGCATATAGTGAGATGGCAGTCATCTGAAGCCAGAAGGCCAGCCCTCCCCAGGAACTGAAACTGCCGGCATCTTGATCTTGGACTCCAGAACTCTGAGAAATAAATGTCTGTTGGTTAAGCCACCTAGCCTGTGGTGTTTTAGCATAGCAGTCTGAGCTAACTAAGATGAGGAATTTCAACTCCTGAAGCATGATGAGACTTAAAAGCACCCTGTGCCTGCCAAGACACCAGAGCTAGGCTCACCTCATCAGCGATGGCCACTGAAAGCTGAGACCACACTTAGGACTGTGGTTTGTTAACATTTTGGCTTTACATCAAGTGATTGTCACCCATCCACATCTTGAAGAGAAAGGCCTTACATGTATTATCTCCTTATTGAAATTCACAGCTTTCTTACATTAGTTTCATCTTTTTAACTTCCCCAAATTATTTCATTAAATTTACCAATAAATTCTACTCTCTTTGCCTCATTTCTTCCATCCCATGTCATCAGCATGAATGTACATATCTTCTTGCTGAAGTACATCCTTTAGTAACTCTTTCTCCAAGGGTCTATGAAAGGTCAGTACTCATGCTTTTTATATTTCTGAGAATATCTTTATTTTCTCTCCTCATGTACAGGAGTGTACAGTTTGATTGGGTACAGTTTGGGTACAGTTTATGTATCTTTTTCTCTCCTCGTGTACAGTTTGATTGGGTACAGAATTCTAGGTTGGCAGAGATATTCCTTCATAACTTTAAAGTTGTTACTGTCTTCTGGCATCTATTGTTACTAATGTAATGTTTTTTGTCAGTTTAACTGGTTTTTTCTTTTATCTCTATTAATTGGTAACAATTTCTCTTTATCCTTCATGTTCTGGAGTTCCCATTAATATGTCCACTTGTGAGTTTATTTCATCCTACTCAGCACCCTGCATATTCTTACAATCTTAAAACTCATATTTTTCTGTTGTTCTGACATTCTGCTATTATTGCTTCTAATATTGATTTTCTGCCATGTCCCATTTCCTTTATTTTGTACTTCTTTATATCCTCTTTAATTTGTGTTGGAAACTTTTTGCCTGCTTTCCATATCATCACATTCATTTTTTTTTAAATCTCTAGCTCTATAGCTTCTGTGTGATTTCTACCATACCATATGCCAATTCATCAATTACCTCTAAAAAGTTCCCAATCTAGAGCTTATTTTATGTATTGATTTGTATTTTAAATTTCAGAGAAGATACTGACATTTCCAGGATCTCTGATTCTTTTTCTTTCTTTTTTTTTTTTTTTTTTTTTTTTTTTTTTTGCTATGTCAAGATTCTCCTATGTTCAGGATTCATATCGAAATTGTATTTGTTTCACAAATCCTTGTTCTTCATATGGATATTATTCTGTTCCTTAACTCTTAGGATATTGTATTCATTTATTTACTAACCTACATATAGGGCTAGTACATATCATTACAATGTTATAATATATCATTAGAATATATTATACATATATGGCTAGACATATGAATTCCTTGTAACGATTCTTATCACAATTACTCTTGTTAATCCCATATTATATATGGGGAAACTGAGATCTGGAAAAGTAGTTGAGTAAAAGCCTTCCAGAGTAAGACAGTAAGAGAGAAAGGAATTCAAATTTATTGTAATGTTTTACTTATCTTAAAAGGGTGAATTTGTAGGGTGCCTGGGTGGCTCATTCGGTTAAGCATACCACTTTTGGTTTCGGCTTGGGTCATGATCTCACAGTTCATGAGTTCGAGCCCCATGTCGGACTCTGCACTGACAGTGTGGAGCCTGCTTGGGATTCCCTGTCTCCCTCTTTCTATGAGCCTCCCCTGCTTTCTCTCTCTCAAAATAAATAAATAAAACTAAAAAAAAAAATAATGAAAGGGTGAATTTGAAGGAAGAAGTAGAAGATATCTGGTACAATATTCTTATCAAATTAACATATAAATTCTATGCAATTCTAATCAAAATCTCAATAGGCGCTTTCATTGAAATGGACATATTTCTTCTAAACTGCATATGGAAAAACAAAAAGCCAAGATGCAGCCAAAATAATTCTGGAACAAAGAACTTACCTTATAAGCTACATACGCTTACTATAAAATAGGACAGCAAGAATAACAGCCCAGAGATGGACAAACAGATCAGTGGAATAGAATAAAGAGCATAGAAATAGACCCAGTATAAAGTAGATATATTAAAGTCTTTGGTATAGAGTAGATTGAGGCATTATAAATCACTGGGGAAAAGATTATTTAATAAATGGAACCGAGACAACTTGATTTCCATATAGAAATTTTCACAGCTAGAAAATGCCATTGAACCTCCATTTTACACCATTCAAAAAATAATTTCCAGACTGAATGAGAAAATAACAGTATCTATATGACCTTGGAAAGGAAAGGAACTCCTAAACAAAATACAAAAATCATAAAAAAATCATAAATCATAAAGGCCTGATTAATTTGATTAAATCAAAACTATAACTTCAGTACAGTAAAGGTCACTTTATTGAGAGGGATAAGTGTTCCTTCCTGGTATTCACAGAATAACATAAATGGATGATTAGCATATGAAATACTAGTACAAGGAAAATGAAACAAAATAGCACTGAGCTTCCATTTAACATTTCTCAATGGGACAAAAGCTTAAAGTCTGACATATTCCTTTTGGCTAAGGTAAAGAAAAACAGGAACTGTCAAAACTGTAAATGCAAGTTCTATTTGATTCAACCACTTTGGAGAATCATTCCATAAAAATTGGAACATGGAAGGTGACAACCCACTCATTCCAACTTCAACTTAATACCTGAGGTGAAGTCCTAACCCTATGCTCTAGAAGAGAGCTCTGTTTGCAATCATAAAATATTGAAAACATCCCAAACGTCCATCAGAAGGAAAAGAGATAGGGGCATTTGGGTGGCTCAGTCAGTTAATTATCGGACTTTGGCTCAAGTCATGATCTCATGGTTCATGGGTTCCAACCCCTCATCGGGGTCTCTACTGTCAGTACAGAGCCTGCTTCAGATCCTCTGTTCCTCTCCCTTTCTGCCCCTCCCCCACTTACACTCTCTTTCTCTCTCAAAAATAAACATTAAGAAAAAATTTTTTTAAAAAAAGGAAAATGGGTAAGTACTGATATAAGTAATAAAATATAATACAATTAGTGGCTGAATTTTTATTATATATTTTTATATACTTATTCTATATTTTATTTATTTTATACATACTTTTTACATATCAGCATAAATAAATTTCAGTAATATAATGTTGGGTGGGGAAAATTGCATATATGTACCATATGAGACCATTTCTGTACATTTTGTGAAAAAAGGTGATATATTGTTTGTGGATGTATATGTATGTACATTTATACATGACAAATTCATGGTGGTCCTTGCTTCTGGAGAAGGAAGAAGGTGAATGGAACTAGGGAGATGAGCAAAAGGAAGTTCAACTTTATTGTAATGTTTTACCTCTTTAAAAAGAAAAAGAAACAAAAGCAAATTTGACAACCATTTATTGGTTTTTGGAGTTCAGCACATTAATGTTCATTCTCTGTAGTTCTTTTGTATTTTTCCCCCAATTCAAAAATCAAAGACCTGTTGCCCTTTCTATCATAACATGTGAATCCATCAAAATGTTTTAATACTTTCCTATGCTTAAGATGCACTAAGAGTCAAGCAGGATAGCACCAAACATTGGGCTAACCTAGAAGCCCCAGGATTTCTAAGAGAAGACAGCCATAATGGAATTGGTGACCCAGAATTGGTCAGAGGGTTCCATATCCTGCAAGAGCCATGCTGAATGCCACCAATCTGTCAACTTCAGCTGCCTTAAAGCAGTCTTCTTGTCCCCACAACCTATCTACCTCACATGTTGACCATGGCCAGGTCAAGCCCTGGGCAAAACAGGAAAACCTGACCAGGGCTTAATATGGAGAGAGTCAAATGATTCATAAAATTTTTAGCCATACTAACTCTGAAGCTAGAACATGCATTCTCCTGGCAGAATTCCCTCAGAGCTAGGATTAGTAGGGAGGGCTTTTTTTCTTTAGCAAATTCTCAGACCCAAGGGATTTCATTACCTAAACCAGATGGTTCCCAAACTCTTTCTATACTAAATTCAAACCCTAATTGTGCTGGCGGTGGTAAGCTGGTTCTAATTAAGTAAAGTTAATTCTCCAGGCCCAAATCTATACCATGCCAGTTTGCTGAAGGAACACGTAGAATATGATCAAGGAAGTAGTTAATAGTTTCCAAGAAATCAAAGTGAAGATTAATAAAGTAATATTCAAATTTTCAAACAGGGAGAAAAGCGAATCCCAGGAATTATGCCAATTAGATGGAGTCTGGAACATATTAGTGACTATGAAAATAAAAATATGACAATATGAATGCAAGGCAAGTTCACATGGGTTTTGGAATCAGGCAGGCCTTGAAAGCCAGCTTCACCCCTTTATGAGAAATAGAAAGTTGAAAATATGCTTATCTTCCCTGAGCCTCTGTTTCCTTTTCTGTAAAATAAATTATTAATACTTACCTCCACAGGAGTTTTTGTGAAGATTATAAGTGGTGATGAAGGTAAGACATTTATCATTGAACCTACACATACCAGTTGCTCAATAAAAATAGTGATGATGCTGATGGTCATGAAGGTAGTGATGATTTATAAGCATTGAGAGAGAGTGCAATGATCATTAAAGACTGGGAAAGATATATTAATAGTTGTTCCAGACTGATTTCACTTACTATTTAACTTGGGTTGTTAATCTGATAAATGAAGGAAATACCATTAACCCTATTCTGTCTTCATTTTATTACAGCAGAGTCTTTCGTTATGTGTTCAAAATGATACCATGTTATCTATGAGGAGGAATATTTGGTCTGTTAATAATCATACCAAGGTACTAATTTTGCTTATAACCAAGATGCTTCCTTTTAGTAGTTTATTATTTATTGATGGCTTGGGTCAATTCATAATAAAGATTTACATTTAGACCTCCCTAGATATGAAATTAACTTATCAGATTGGGACAATCTGTATTTTGTTGAAGATAACAACTGTATGACTTTCATTATCACCTCTCCTAAGGAAAACATTTTAATGTGGTTTAACCTCTCCATAAAAGAAATTAAATACTAAGGAAAAAGATTTTGTTGGGTAGGGCTGAGATTTGGAGAGCCACAAACCATTGAAATGTAGAGATATTTCCACTAGTCACTCCCACTGAGAAAGCATGGATTAAGATAGAGAAATAACTCATGCATTTTATTTTATTTGAACAGGAAATATTCAAATTCATATGATATCATAAGCATTTCCTCATGTTATCACCAACTTTTGATTTGGTATTCACATTTTATTTGAAGAGACATTCAGTATGAGTCAACAAAGAGATACAGCTGCTAAAGGAGGTATCATAATCATGGGCTGTGTCAAAAAACCATTACTTTCGTGTTGAAGATGGAAGTGGTGGAAATTCTACTATACTTCATGTTGATGAGACCGCTTGAGTTTGGATCCAGTGCCAGACAGCAAACCACCAGTGAGGTTCTGACAAGCTGCAAGCAATCTGAGTTGTGAAGCTTTGCCAATTATTATACAGGGAGCCAGATCATAGGAGGAACCAGTTCACAGGAGGAAAACTCAAGGGGCTCAGAGTGATCAGACGGAAGGAACATGATAATTATATTCAAATACTTAAAGAAGGAAAACAGGCAGGAAACTGTGACTCAAGAATCCCACCCATAAGGCTGGAGTCAGGAAGATATTATTAGCTATGCAAGGACCCAGAAAACACACATCTCATCTCCTTTTCCTGAATGAACTACTATCACCATGTTTGTTTGTTTGTTTGTTTTTAAGTTTATTTATTTATTTTGAGAGAGAGAGAGAGTAGGAGAGAGGCAGAGAGGGAGGGAGGGAGAGAATCCCAGGCAGGCTCTGCACTGTCAGCACAGAGCCCAACTCGGGGCTCAAACTTAGGAACCATGAGATCATGATGTGAGCAGAGATCAAGAGTCAGACACCGGCTGAGCCACCCAGGCGCCCCCTATTACCATGTTTTAAAAGTTGAATCCTAAAAGCTATAGGGTGTCTTGGGTTGCCTCCTAGAACAGAAAAAAAGACATCAGGAAAAAAACTAGGGACATCTAGAAGAAGTCTATACTTTAGTCAATGCATGGCACCTATGTTAGTTTCTTTTGTTATGTACCATGGGTACATAAGAGGTTTTTCAGATTTCCCTGTTATATTTGAACTTCATGCTAGAGAGACTTTCTCTGGAGTTTTGAGTCTAGTCCTAGGCAGCAGACTACCAGCCTAAGAAAATAATTTTTAAAAGCCATATGCACAAAGATGTTCATTACATCATTATATACACCTGTGAAAATTGGGAAACAACAATATAGGAGCTGTTAAATTATGGTACATCTCTATGACTACATGTCTTGAAGCCATATGAAGTTAATATTAACATAAGGAAATATTTATGATGTCATATGAAATTTAAAAGCTGGATACAAATCTAATTTGGAGGCCCAACTACTATGCAACTTAAGTGAATAGAAAAAAAGACACTCAAAATGAATACACGTTTCCTCTGGATACTGGGTTCTTTTTCTGTTTTCTCCAATAGGTATTATATTACTTTCATAATAAAAAAAATCCATACAAAGATTTGAGCTAGTTTCATTGTGTCAAGGGTTTAGAGGCCAACCACTCTCCTCTCTCCCCCAGGCTTTGCCTGACTATAGAATGTTGAAGGGCTGCAAATTAATGTCTGAAGATTGCACAGCATAAAACCACTTATAAGGATTTTTTTTAAGAACATGAACTATGGCGTAATCCATTAGAACTGAAGAAAAAAAAACTGCATGCTTCTAAGTCACAAATGGCTTAGAGGAAAGAGGGCCAGCAAGATAGAAAAGTATGCCAAAGATATCTCCACTGGAGATGAGTGTCCTGTATATAAAGATGGAAAACAAAGCCAGGGTGGGGGAAGTGAGGGGGATTAGAATCTGTCACAGATCTTGGACAAAAATCTAAAATTACATTTTAGTGCGGACAAATGTTTGTAAAATAAGTGTGGCAATAGTCCAAGCTGAAAAACATATATTTAAGGATGGCATTTATCCAGAACAAAGATTTAAGTGTTATTACCAAAAATGCATCATGCAACAATCATCATGCAAAAAAAGACCAAGGAAAATCCAAGTCAGGGAGCTGAAACGCCACAGGCAAAAAAACAGAGCATAAAGCATGCAGGGATTGCATTGTATCATGGACAGCCTTTGCTTGAATGAGTCTGTCATTCCCCCTGATGAGGGCTCCTTACAGAAAGCTGATGAAAACAGAAACTTAAGCACAAAGATGAAAGAGAGCATCATCCCATTTACATGGGGGAAAATTTGGCCAAATGATACCAGCACCTGCACCCATCTTGCACAATCATCCTCGGGCATTTAGGAATCCTGAAACTGTTGTGGAGACCAGCCAAGAGTCAGAACCCCTCCAAAGATACCCCATCCAGCTGGGCATTTTATTTTTCCAGTGATGGGCCGCAGATGTGTATGAATTGTATGTAGGTTTTACAGATATTCCATTTGCTAGCCAGAAATATGGGCCTTTTTAGCTTGAATGCCAAAGCAAATCAAAACATATTTTAATAAATTTTGTTTCCATAAAATATTTAAAGGCCTGTTACTAGTCTGAGTTCAATTTTGTTCCTGTTAATTATGGATATGGTATCAACAGGCTACATTGTTATCAAGCCTATGGAATATATTTGTAGTTTAGTCTAGTATGTATATCCCTATCTCCAGAACTTCAGGATTATGACTTCTTCCCAGTGGATACAACACACTTTTAACCCAAATAGTCAGACTGCTGGGAGCTAATGTTCAGCAGTTCTGAATATCTTGAAGTTTCCATTCCAAGAGCAGCTACAGAAACATAAATAATGATTCATATGCATTTTAAAAATTTGAGACTTTCTTTTAATACTGTGAATTCATTTCCATCAAGTATCTACAATTCTCACAAATCTATATTCCCTCTGAATTCAGGGCAGTTTGATAAGGGAAAATATGTCCAATTTGAATCTGAATATCTTTACTTTACCTTCCATAAATGAGAGGTCCTCTTGACTTTTTCCCCCTGCAGTTTCAAGGTCAGTGTGTTCATGTCTTGTCATTTCTTCAAGGATGTAAATTTCTCTGAGCCATTGAGAACCAATAAATGGGATCTCTCAGGATACAGTCAATTTCCTCAAACTGGTGATCTGAGAACAAAGCCCAGTTAACCTCTTCTGACTATGTTAAATAAAATCAACTTTTATTTTCTGCTTCATCTTATTCAAATATTTCTCAAGATACAGTCTTGAAGAAAATTCAGCCGTGTTTACTTTCTCTTTCTTATCGTGTAAGAAAACCTATACAAACATTCACAGGAGAAAATTTCCTGATAGATTCATGGAAACTATCTTGCGGTCACCTATCTTCTCTGTTAACATAAATGTAGATTCCAGTCCCACTCTTCATTGTGGTAGCCCATCTGTGACACAAGAACTGAATTTTCCCAAGGTACTGTGTATATCAGAAGGGGGGGGGGCAAAACCCCACATCACCCCAGGATCAAATAACACATTGACTGAAACTCACTGAGATCAAGAGTTGGTCCTTTTTTCTCTTGTCCTGTGCTCACAGGTGGGAGGAGGTCATACAGAGCCTGGGCTAGTGAAAGGGAACAAGATGGAAAGGAAAAATTAAGGGCTGTTTGCCAAGGCCCACCGTCCATGAGCAGAGTTTTCCCTGTTCACTGGAGGCAAAGCCCAGTCAAGGAGAAGTTGCAAGGGCACATATTTGTCATGGGCATGAGCAACTTACAAAAATATTGCCCCAAGCCACAAGCCACAAGCCAAGGCTGCTCTGTGAGATTTACGGTTTGTTTGTTTCCATCTCATTTGCTCCAGGTTTGTTGGAGGACAGTTTTGTTCCCAGGAGACTTATTAGTGAGGGCTGTAGACGTGCTGCAACTTGAAAACTGACTAGGATATGAATATGTAAATAGTATTCAAAAACAATGGACACATGTGGCTCATAAGTCAGGATTGGGCCTTTGGGGAAATGCCAGTAGACAATACGGTCAGAGATAAATCTGAAAATAGATTTTTTTTTTTTACACTGTCAGGATTTCTCCCTTCTATCTATCCTGTTTAGCTTACATAAATAGTCTAGCACAACTAAGGATAGATGAGAATATTTACATTAATGAGACAAACCACCCAATCTTCCTCTGTTCTCTTGCTCAAGAGAAGCATTTAATATTTCAGAATTCTCTGACTGAATAGAGCAATATAAATCAGGTCGGATGAATTCTGATCTTCTAATTCAAGATGGCTGACAGATTTCACATGGTAACTTCTGCTTTCACTCCAAATTCTTAGAAAGGATAATCCAGTATTGGGGTGCCTAGGTGACTCCGACGGTTAAGTGACCGACTTCAGCTCAGGTCAGGATCTTGCAGTCCATGGGTTTGAGCCCCACACTGGGCTCTGTGCTGACTGCTCAGAGCCTGGAGCCTGCTTCTGTTTCTGTGTCTCCCTCTCTCATTGCCCCTCCACTGCTCATGCTCTGTCTCTTTCTCTCAAAAATAAATAAGCATTAAAAAAATTTTAAAAAGAAAAAGAAAGGATAATCCACTCTGAAAAATAAGATGTGGGGCACCTGGGTGGCTCAGTCAGTCAAGCTCAGACTTTGGCTTAGGTTATGATCTCGCCGTTTGTGAGTTGGAGTCCTACATCGAGCTTGCTGCTGTCAGTACAGAGCCAGCTTCGGGTCTTCTGTCCCCTCTCTCTTTGCCCCTCTCCCCCTGATGCGCGCTCTCTCTCTCTCTCTCTGTCTCCCTCTCTCTCTCTCTCTCAAAATTAAATAAATATTTTTTAGAAATTTTAATGAAAAATAAGATGTACCATCAGTGGACCAGAAATCAAGGAAAAGTGACTAAAACATGGAATACAGATAGGATTGGATTGAAGGAGAAAACCACAACCAAAATGCACACAGAAGTGGGCACCTATGAAAGGCAAAGCAAAAACGGCACAGCCTACCAGGAGGTCAGAAAAGGAGGGTCCTGTAATCACAAACTGGGTTCTTCTCTAAGCTTCAACTGTAAGAGCCACCAAGTGTGTAGCATCCTTCCTCCTTCCTCTCTTTCCATCTTCCCTTCTTCCTCCCATGCCTCACACTTGGACTCAGCACTTGTATCAGGCAGCAAACAACTGGGCTATATCCGCACTTACGGATGAGCAATAAGCACTTGTGCTTGGACAGAGAAGCCGACTCTTCCCTTGGGCAGCTCACACCCCCCAGCAAGTGGGAGGAGCTCTTCTGCCCAGTCTAACTAACAAGGTAACACACCTAGCAGCAATTTGCTCCTCATTAGCCACACTTTGGGTGCACTAGAGTTTAAGTACAGCAGCGTGCAATGCCTCTCTCCCCTACCTCTCACCCTGTGCTATGCAGGCTAGTAAGCAGGTAACACATGCATCACAGCTAACAGACAAGACCATATACAGAGAATTGCTTATAATCACAAATCCTCAAACATTGAAGGAAAGCTAACACCTTTATTTTTGAGGGATTCTTTTCATTAAAATTTGTAACATTTATTTAGTTTTGAGAGAGAGAGACAGAGCGTGAGCTGGGGGAGGGACAGAGAGAGAGAGGGAGACACAGAAGCTGAGGCAGTCTCCAGGCTCTTAAGCTGTCAGCACAGAGCCTGACACGGGGCTAGAACTCACAAACCTTGCGATCGTGACCCGAGCTGAAGTCTGCTGCTTAACTGAGCCACCCAGGTGCCCTGGAAAGCTAACACCTTTAAAAAGAGACACTCAGACTCAAGGAACACAAGAACTTGACTGATGGAAAACAGAGGTAATGGGGCATCCAGGAAAAAACAAACACAAAAGAGTTAAAAGAAATCCTCAGAAAATAATTGCAGTGAATACAACAGATAAAGGAAGAATATGCAGAAAATAAAAGGAATGCCAATAAATCAGTAAGAAAAAGACAAGCGGTCCAATAGCAAAATGAGACAAGATTCTAAAGAAGTAATTTATAGAAATAAAAATATAGAAACAGTTTAACCGCATTATTAATTGGAGAATGCAAATATCATTTTCACCTTTGAGATAAAAGTTTCTTAATATAAATGATGGAAAAAAGAGTGGGAAATGGCAGTTCTTATGTGATGATCCAGCCACCTGGAGGGAGATTGGGGAGTTATCTATTAACATGAAAGTCTGAGACTTTTTGACAAAGCCATTCCATATTTCTGTATGAACTCTAAAGAAACATTCGCATATTTGCACAAATCACGTATTAAAGATGTTTGTGGCCACACTATTTGTAATACAAAATCTTGGAAATAACCTTAATGCTTTTAAATAAAGAAATTATTAAATATACTATGGCACAGCCATGTTATGGGAAACAATTAAATAGAAAACAATCAGATTTCTCTATACTGACATGGAAAACTTTTTTTTAAGTTTATTTATTTTGAAAGAGAAAGAGAAAGTGGGGAAGGGGCAGAGAGAGAGAGAAAGAGAGAGAATCCCAAGCAGGTTCCATACTACCACTGCAGAGGCCGAAGTGGGGCTCAAACTCACACACCTCAAGACCATGACCTGAGCTGAAGTTGGACGCTTAAATGACTGTCACCCAGGCGTTCCACCATGGAAAACTTTCTAAGATATGTTAGTAAGTGAAGAAAGAAATCTGCAAACAGAAGGTACACTGGATTCCATGTGTGTAAAGAAATAAAAATTAAAATGCATGAATACCACCTAGTTTTACAGGTACATTTTTGTGTATAAGCAGGTGTATAAAAATGTGAAGGGATCCACATATAATTGATGACAACAATCCACCCTTGGAAAAGAGAATGGGAAGTGGGAGTTAGCAAAGAGGGGTTTCAGCATTATTTGCAATAATTGAATTATCTGTTAGACTATATACACATATTACTTGAATAAAACATTAAAGCTTCTAAATTCAGAAACCAAACTCAAATATAGATCAAGTAGGGAGATAATTATTTGTTAACTGGTAAAATAAACACACCACCTAGGATACCAGGAAGCATTGGTGGCTATCTTTGCAAACAAGATGAAATAAAGCACCTGTTCAGTGCATGTTCTCATCCCAAGGAAAGGAACAAGGATCAATGGCAAGCTGCAGCTGCCTAAGGTGTAGCACCACGGCTGGCTTAGGAGACAACACGGCCCTTCCTCTCTCTGATACCAGGATTCTTAGCATCTCTACTACAAAATGAGAGAAAGACTATCTCTAACAATAAAATCTGAATATGTAGAGCACAATTTTGCTGAGTGTAGGAAACCCACATTCATTTCACTGACAAAAAGATCATCTCACACCGTCAGCTTTTCAAAAAAGTCAAGAAACGTGCCTTGTAAGACCTAGCCCTTTATTTTAAAAAAATTTTTATAAGACAGCCCTTTGAAAAGATACTATTACACAATGTGTTTTATACATTTAAGTAGAATTTTCACTGAATCAGTTTATGCCCCAGGATCCATCGTTATTAGAGTCCCCTGTGATAGGCAAACAAAAGCTATTACCTTTCAACTGATAACATCGTGTTCTCAACGCTTACTGGCTGTTCTGAGAATACTGACAGTTCCCTGACAAGTTTACTGGGGGGAAAAGTGTTCATTCATGCAAGAAAGGGAATAGAACTTTGTGATTAATAAGTCTATAAAGAGGAAACACAAAAAAATTCAAATTGGCTATGGGGCATATCCTTCCCACTAGGCACAGAGATAGGAGGCTTCAGAGTGATAAGCCTAACATCTCTGGCTATATCATTTGGCTAGCTCAATGATGTTATAATACAAGTGTGCCCCAAATTTCAGTGGCTTCAAACAATAAAAATTCTGTTCTTGCTAATATCATGTGTCCATTGTGGGTCAGCAAGGAGGCCCTATACATCATTCTCAGTCAGGGGATCATGCTGAGAAGACAAGTACCACCCAGAACATTGCCAGTCACAATGCAGTTTGAGAGAGAGAATTCTGGAGGGTTTTGCACTTGTAACAAAATGCTCTGACCCAGGAGTGACACGTATCACTTCTGTTCATTAACTAGAGTTATGTATATGGTCCCACTCCATCACAGGGATCCAGGAAATGCAATCTTAGTATATGAGAAGAGGAGAAAGCCATAAATATTTAGCAAACAACACTAACGACTAATGGGTTCTTTCCTTTTATTTACACACATTGGCTTGGCCCAGGGGCATCAGAGATATCCAGGCCATCATCGCATTAAGTGAAGAGTAAGTATTTTAAGAACATGGAATCCCCAGGCTGGCTTAACTGGAGAATAGAAATAACTCATTGCACCCAGGAATTTTAACATAAATGGAAACATTTCAGTAATATCTAGTTTAGGATAATCTGCGCACATAGGTGATACTGGGACATTTCTCTCAATTGCAAATGACTCATGATCAGTGTGGTTCCCAAAGCTGGCTGATCTTTAGAATCACCTGGGAAACAAACAAAGATGGAAATGTCTGGGTGTCACCCCTAAGAATTCTTATTCAATATATGCTGGAATGTGCCCTAAGAATCTATGTACCTAACCCCTGGACTCCAGGGATTCTTATGATCATTAGGTTTGGTAACTTTCGCTGAAGACATTCAAGTCCAGCAGTCCTCATGCAAGGTAATGCACCAGCCTTTCCAATGTCACAGACCACTGAGACTGGTGAGCCATCAGGCGACCCAAAGGAAGTCATGAGCGCCAATAAAATAGAGTGAAAGAAACACTGACTGAAGGTCATAACACCTACTACTTGGTTCTTGTTCTGATTATCTGTTGCTGCACAGCAAACCAGCCCAAAACCTAGTGGCTTAAAATACCAACAAGCATTTCATTTGCTCAAGATCCGCATTTGGGGGAGGGGTCTGCAGAGATGGCTGTTTCTGTTCCATGTGTTTCCAGGAAGGAGTGCTTGCCTGGAGCTATAGGATCCACTACCAAGTTGGCCACAAAATATGGAGTGTCAGCAGGGGCTGTTGACCAGGGACCCCAATTCCTCTCTCTGTGTGTCTCTAGGGTGCTACTTGGACTTCCTTCCAGCATGGCATCTGGGTTCCAAGAGTCCATGTTCACAGAGCAGGAAGTAGAAGCAACCGGTCTCTTAAGTAAAAGGCCTGAGTCCAGAAACTGGTACCATGTCACTTAGACAGCTTTCTGTTAGCTAAGTGGTCACAGAACCTGCCCAGATTCCAGGGGAGGGATACAGTTCTGCTCTCAGTGGGAGCGGTGTCAAAGAATTTGCAGCCATCTTTAATCTGCCACAGTCCTTGATATGCCTTTTGGGCCTCAGGCTTCTCACCTGTGAAATCAAAGAGTCAAACTGGATTATCTTTGAGGGCCTTGCCAACCCCCAAAGGCGATGAGTCACTGGATCTGCTGCATAATTTGCTGACTGACAAAGAAGCCCAGTCTGCAGGTCCATGCCCTTTGTAAACCAGCATGCATGCGGTGACAGTTTAACAGAGCCTGACAGACATGCAGAGCTCACAGGGCAGCAATGACCCTGGGCGCCGAGGCCCCTCTGCATTTCCCGCTAGACTCTCTGCTGTTTTTCTTCCCAAAGCCAAAATTGTATCCTAATTCCTGGAACCTGACAGCAGCTGTCCTGAGGGCTTCCTAACCATCCACGTCATTCTTGCCCCATCTCTTGGGCAATAATTCCTAAGTTAAGCATGCAGTAAATGAACAAGAAATCTCGACGGGAGATGGGCAAAACTCACAAGCACAACAAAGGGCTCGGTAGGTGGGCCCTAGTCCCAGACAATCTGGGTTCAAACACCTCCAGGACCACATTCTAGCTGCGAGCACTTGGATAATGTGATTTCATCATTTTAAGTTTGGTTTATGTTTTAAAATGGTGGTATAGATAGCACCTATCTCAAAGAGTTGTTGCAAGACTTACTTGAAATAATACATATTAAACACTTAGCACAGAGCCTGATCCATAGCAAACACTTGAGAAATATTAGCCATTGTTTTTATTAAGTCATAATGCAAATAGACACTCTAGTCATGGTTTGCCATACATTTTCCAGAGCCAGAGAAGATGGGTCTTACTAGAATGAGCAATGTTAGCCCAGCACTGCCGGTCTACAGTTGGCCTGGCCACTGGTCACCAGAGCCCCATGGGGGAAAAGAAAAGGTGATCATGCAAACATCTCTCTCCTGCTCACCCAGCATCTGTGGGTGGAGAGTCCACATTGGCTGAGCATTGCTGACCCACTGACTCCAGATCCCAGTGTGGACACTCATCTCACATCCTAGGCCACCCAGAGCCTGGAGATATTTGTTGAGTGTCTACCAGATGGCAGAGCCTCCAACAGGGAACAACCCAGCCAAGGAGGACCCAGCCCTCCTGGAGAGCACGTTCTATTGTTTACTATATTTTAAAGGCACACCTTTCAGAAGTCCTCGGCTCAGTCACTGGAGACTGCCCTGACTCTCAGTCTCACATTGAAGAATCTGCAGCTTTCTCTGATACCCAAAAACTGGCTTTGCAGACTCTCTTACGGGTGAGTGGGTGTGTGCGATGGGAGGGGAAAGACTGTGTACACTCTGGACAACACTTTTATGGCCATATGGGAATATTTTGGTGATGCTGTAAAGTGTAATTCCTCAGTGTTATTACAAAACTGCCAGCTCATTTCTGAAGAAATGCAAAACACAAACAAGCCAGCCTTGTTTGCTTTATCAATGCTGTACTGTAGTGCTGGGTTTAGGGAGGCGGCTGCCCCAACAACATCTTGTAATGCCCATGCTGACTCCTTCAGGAGATGGCTCCAGGGCTCCACGGCTTCCTAACTAAGGGAAAAAAGGCCATGTCAAATGTGGGGGAGAGAGTCAGACATGAAGGAACCAGGCAATAGAAAACACAGTCTGGCACTGCAGTGGGTGATGGTCAGCTCCTGGTAAAGGAAGGGCACAGGCCAGCTCAGTGTCAGCCATGCCCACAGAGTCCCTCACACACACACCATGCTCTGACCCTTCTTCTCAGTCACCTCCTACATGGGATCCTCTGTCCCCTGCACCTCCTTAAACAGGACCTTCCCCAAGGTTTCTCTTCTCGGGCCACTCACCTGTTTGCTATGATCACCTCATGCTGGTGTCTTTTGCTGATAGATTCTAAATAAAGATGCATCCCAGACATCTCCCCTGAGCCCTCACTCCCATCTATCCAGAGGCCTCCTGGACCTCTCTACCCAAGGTCCCATGGCCCTTCAAACTCAGTGTTATAGGTTGAATTATGTCCCGCCGCCCCACGGACAAAGGACTGACATCCTAACTCCCAGTACCTACGAATGTGACTTTAAAGGGAAATAGGGTCTTTGCAGATGTAATCAAGTTAAGATGAGGTCACTGGGGTGGGCCCTAATCCAGTATGACTGGTGTCCTTCTATGAAGAGAGAAGTGCAATAGGAAGACACACACAGGGAGAACACCACACGAGGACACAGGCTGAGATGGACCGACGTGGCTAGAAACCAAGGACACTAAAGGTTGGAGGCCACCAGCAGAAGCTGGGGAGAGGGAAGGGAGGATCCCACCCAGAGTCTGGGAGCAAGCCCTGCCCACGCCTTCATGAGGACTTCCATCCTCTAGAACTGTGAGACAATTCCAGTTCTGTTGTTTGAAGCCATGCAGTTTATAGAACTTAGCAGCCCTAGGAAAGGAGTAATGTCAACATGGCCCAAACTGAGTTCTCCATTTTCTGCCTTTCTCAGACTTGCTTCTCTTCTGCTAATCTGTGTTGTGATAAAGGAAACAAGCTGCCGAGTCAGAAATTTGAGAGTCCACTTTGACTGTCCCCCAACCCCGTCCTCATGCCAGCCCATCATCAAGTGCCAAGTCACATCAACTTGACCTCCTTTTACTGCATGAGTCTCTGCCCTGGTTCAGCCTGGTGCTTTCACCAGGAGAATATCGTAGTGACCTCCTTCCTGTTTTTCACACTGGGCCAATCTCCCTTCATCTGACATCATCTGAGACCCCCCCCCCCCACCCTCACTTACCCTTCTCATTCCGCTAGTGTGATCTAAAACCCCTCATGTCACACCCCTGCTTAAATCTTCCACAGTTCTTCCCCCTCTAAACTCTAAACTCACAGGCATGGCCTGCAGGGACCTTCATGAATGAGTTGGTTCCAGTATAACTGCCTCCATTTGTCTTCTTTCATATACTCCTTTTACCCAACCTTGAACTTGATGCTCAAGCAATATTAAATCACTTAAAGCTTTCAGAATATGCCTTCATGTCCTTGCAGGGGCTGGTCCTAGTGCCAGAAACATCACACCATCCTCTTATTTCCTGGTAAACGTCTGTTCATTCGTCACATCTTTGATTAGATATTTCCTCACTTGTGAAACCTTCCAGACTTCCCCCAGGCAATTTGGGGTAGTCTGTGTTCCCTTGGTCCTACAACGATAATTATCTTCTTGTATTATAACTGGGCTATTTACAGGCCTGTCTCTCTACCATGCAATTTTGAAGGCACAGACTATGTTTTCTTCTTGGTATTTCTAATGCTTCATGTTCCTTCATTCATTTCATCCTTCTTTCCTTTATTCGTTTGACAAACATTTATTGTATTTAGCACCTACAATGAGCTACACAAGGCACTAGGGACCCCATGACAAATGCTACTCCTGCCCTCTTGGTAATTACCATCCATTGGGGAGAACACTAAGCTAGCAGGTGATTCAGGGGGAGGCCCACAATCCCTATAGCCCACAGGGATATAGGTACAAGGAGCTATTGGAATAGGTAGGTGGATACTTTGCCCAGCCCATGGGAAGGAGGTCTATGGTGAGAACAGAATGTGGTCAAGAATGCTTCTGGGAATGCACAGCTGGAAAACAGAGGGGAAAAAAGCAAAACAAAAGGAAAAGAGGCTGGTACTGTATATGGACACCAGATCCCAGGGGCCTTGTAAGTCTGTTAAAGAGAGTGGACTTTATCCTGAGGGCCCGATGAGTCATAGAAGTGTTTTAAACACTTTGTCCTTTTTTCCCTTTAAAATTGCCTTTATCCAATTGCTTTTAATTTAAAAAGCAAAAATGTGATTCTTGTAATAAGCATAAAGGCCAAAAATACAGAAACAAGTTAAAAATCTTTCCATCTCATGCCTCCGCCTTGAGGTAGCACATGCTGTTAAGACACACTTCTCGACACTGGGACAAATACACGCAAACACAATATGGGCATGTACATTCAGTTTCATCTGCTTATTTGAATTTTTTATGAAAAGGGATCATAGCATACACACTTTCCCCAACTTGCTCTTGCACTTAATATATTAGCATCTCTCTACATGAGTCTGTTGATAAATCTAACTCTTTGTGATAGCTACATAATATCCCATAGCATGGAGACACCATGTTTATTCAGTTATTTTATTGTTGATAGATAACTATGCATTGCCCAATATTTTGCCACAGCAAAGAGTGCTTCTGTAAACATTCATGTGCATATATTCTTGGGTAGGGGTGTTTTTTTTTATTTTTTTTTTTAACATTTATTTATTTTTGAGACAGAGAGAGACAGGGCATGAATGGGGGGAGGGTCAGAGAGAGAGGGAGACACAGAATCAGAAGCAGGCTCCAGGCTCCAAGCTGTCAGCACAGAGCCCGACGCGGGGCTTGAACTCGTGAACAACGAGATCATGACCTGAGCCGAAGTCGGATGCTTAACCGACCGAGCCACCCAGGCACCCCGGTAGGGGTGTTTTTACATCTACTGTAATAACTGCCCCCAATGGGTTTGCTGAGTCAATGGTGGCACTTTAAACTTTAAAAAGCATCGCCAGATTATTTTTCCTGGAGGTTTCAGTGGTTTGTACTTCTACCAGCAAGGTATGAAAGCGTTCATCCTCCTACATTCTCTCAAGCACAAGATGTTACTGGTGGTGTTAATTTTTGCCAATCTGACAAATAAATCATTAAATTTGATAAAATAAAATCATTAAATTTGAACTTCCTTTTGACCAATCCTTTTCGGCTCCACTTTAATCTTTATTTTCTCTTCTGTGAATTGCCTGTTCATGTTTTCCCCTACATTCCTATTGCCTTTTGCCATTTTATTACCAGTTTATATGAGCTTTGGGTAAATTAAGGATAACGTCTTCTCATATGTGCAGCCCAGGTTTATCTGAATCTATAGTTTGTCATTTGACTTTCCTTATGGTGTTTTTTTTTTTCCTTAAAATTTGAAAAAAAAAATATGTAGGCATGTGTCCTTTTTTCTCTCCCTTCAGTTTTGGGGATTTCTACAATTGTTAAAAATATCCCTTCTACTCCAAAGTTATACAAATTTGTAAATTTGGAAAGTGAATTTTCCACTAAATTTTTTTCAAATACTTTATGTGCTTATTTGTTTACTTAGAGTTATATCTTTAACCCAAACCCATCTGAGATTTATTGCTGCATACGGTATCAGGTAGTAGCTACCTTGCTTTTTTTCTCCCAGAATGAGAGCCAATTAGGTCAACACCAATTCTTGAATCAATCATAATTTTCCCACTGAATTGAAATGTCACCTTTATCCAATTTTAAGTATGGCAACACACTACGTTCATTCCCGACATCAAGCCTATTCCACTGAGTTATTTATTCAGGTGCCAAAATACATTTTCTCGATGACAATCACTTTATCTTAAATTTTAATATTTGGTGAGGTAAATGTCCCCAATTTTCTTTTTCAAAATTGTCACAGCCTACAAGTGCTCTGTTATCATGCCCCACTATAATTATGCTTTTCCGTTAAATCATCTGTGTTTCAAAGAGGTTGTGGTTAAGAGAGCGGCAGCAAATCCTGGATGGTTGCACGAAGGAGCGCCAAGTCACTCACACAGCCTCAGTCCCCGCAGGCACCCTTGCAAGCAGCCCCACACGCCAGTTCCTGCCCACCAGACTACCTGGATGTACCTCAGAACTCTGGACCTTGGCTGCTTTTCTCCCCTGTCCCTCAGGTTCCGGGGATCACTTCACCCAGCTTGTAGGGGCAGCCTGACCCTCCTCTCCCCTGGCAGCTCCATCCCAGGCACGTGGGGCTGCCTGCTTGGGGCTTTTTCCTTCCCTTCAGGTTCCTGCCAGCTCTAGGCACAAAGGCATAGGGGACCAAACCCCTGCACGGCTAACTCCCTGCTGCCGCAGCTGCCCAGGACATGCTACTTTCCAGCACAAATGCTCTCCTCCCAGCAGGTGTTTCCCTGTTTTGCAGACCACCCTTTGATTTCTTCCTGGGGCACCACCCCTGCCCCCCTGCCCGGCCCTCCCAGGCACCATCATTCCGGCCGCCTCCTCATAGGCATTGCTGATGGTAGCAGGAGGGCAATAAAATCAGAAACATGGTATTAGGGGTTGAACCATGTCCTCTAAAAATTCCCACCTTAAAGTCTAACCCCCAGTACCTGAGAATGTAACTTTATTTGGAATTGGGGTGATGGCAGCTGTAACTGTCATAAGCGTGGACCCTCATCCAATAGGACTGGTATCCTTATAAAAGGGGAAATTTTAGACACAGAGGCACACACCCGGGGAGAACGCCATGTGAAGATGAGGGCAGAGATTGGGGTGGTCCTGCTAAAAGCCAAGGAATGCCAAAGACTGCCAGCAAACCTCCAGACGCTAGGAGAGAGGCTTGGAACGGATTGTTCCTCCCAGCCCTCGAAAGAATCAGCCCTGCTGACAGCGTGACCAGGGACTTCTAGCCTCCAGAACTGTTAGGCAATAAACTTCTGTTCCTCGAGCCACCTATTCTGTGGGGCTTTGTGACAGCAGCCCTAGAAAACGAAGAATGCACAGCTGACACAGCCGAAGGCAGGCTGCCTCCCCTCTCTGGTCTTTGCTGGGGTCGGATCACAGCAAGCTCCAAAATGCGTTTGGGACCACAGTGACTCTGGCCCGTAGAGTCTTGGCTCTCACGCAGGGTGGAAGCCCCTCAGGCTGTCCATTGCTACCCTCCTCCTGGACCCCTCCAGAGGCAGGCTGAAGGCTGTGACTTCACAGTAGGGAGTGGAGTTCAGGAGGGGAGTGTTTTGCCTAAGCTTCAGGAGTTCAGCAGGAAACAAGGAGTTAACCACAGCTCCGCAAACTACCCAAGCATGGCATGCTGAGGTTTCTGTGACTTATCCTCTGGTGCCTTCCCACTGTCTCTCTTGCACAGGATCCTCACTCCAAAATGTGTGCAGATAATGTGTGGTCATTAGGACTGTGTCCAGTCATTCCTCCCGCCACCCCAGGGCCTAGCCCATGGCCTGCCTCAAGTGGATGTTTGCATGGATGGATGGATGGATGGACGGACAGACTGACAAATGGATGGACAAACATTCAAGGGGATTCTTTGAGCTAAACTTTCTGTGGTACATGATTCAACAAAGCAGCTGTGAAGTCATTACCTCAAGGAGCTTCTGGGAACTGAGTAAGCCATTGAGTCCCTGTGGATCCCTATTCTTGCCACATGGACCCTGCATTCTTTCTCATTCTCTCTGGACTGAAAATTTCCCAAGTGCTAACCACCACAGCAAGGCTTCCAAGTTCCCTTCTATTAGTGTTCCCTCCTGGCAGCTCTTTACAATACTTCACACAAAGGAGGTTTAAATAGCCTCTGGCAATCTCCCTGGAATTCACAGCCAGCCCCCCAACCCAAAAATCTACCAAAAGCTTCAGACAAAACCTAAGAGGAAACTGCATTTAAAAATGGATCTCTTTCCCTGGCACCTGAACAGCTTCTTTCTAGAAGGCACAAGACCATTTTGAAACAACTGTCCCAGGGAAGATGTGAAGAAGCAAAACAAAATAAAACCCTGAGGCCTATGTGTCATTGTATTCCAGAAACTTCCACAGATGGGAACTGCACTGAGGAGGGTGGCTGCCAGAGAGCCGGGGAGAGACAGCAAGAGACTCTGGGGACTTGAGAACTGGAAAGGGCCAGAACAGTGCCCTGAGCTTGGCCCGACTTGGCTCTTAAAGAGAACCCCACCACTCATTAACCAGCCCGAAAACCTGCTAAGTGAAAAAGAAAAATAAATGAGCTCATTAAATCCAGAAGGAAGGAAGACCTGGAGGCTTAACCAAGGAAATTCCCAACACCCAGTTAGAAAAACAAAGGGGTGTTGGGCACAATTAGATTCAAAGCCAGGAGTAGGGGCTGGCCCCCAAATGAGGGGGGTGAGTCATTCTGTACTACCCCGCAGGGCTGGAAACAGGCGCCTGAAGGGGGAAGCAGTGCTCACAGTGTGGCTGGCTGGGATGGTCCCTGTGGTTTACCAATTCAAGTGGTCCAGGTCTGGCCAAACTGGTGGGGAAGTCAGTTGGGAAACACAGGGGGAAGTTCCAGGAGCATGACGAGTTCAACCCATCCTGCGGTAACTGCCTATGACAAATACAGCCTCAGGTTTGGCTTACGAAGGCTGTTCATCACTTCATCCTTTCCTCCCCGTTCATCACCCGCTTACCGAGGACTGACCATCTACATGCAGACGCTGCATCACATGCACCTTCATACCTGCCTTGCGCTTGCTCCCACTCTGCTCTCTAGGTTCCTTGCTCCTGGCCCCAGCTTCACCCCCTGACCATGGCCCCTTTTTGAGGGAGATGCCTTCCGATCTCCTTGTTCTTGAGTGGTTGGGGCTCTGATCATTCCTGGCATCTGCTTTGGTCTTGAGTAAAAGAGAATTCCCCTCCTACCAGCCTCTGGGCCTAAACAAACAATGAATAATGCCTTGAATAATGTCTGTTGCACTGGGGCCTCAACAAGAACAATGGGAACACAGATGAGGGAGTGCCTAGCTCCACCTGTGTGTTAGGGGAGCCCTGGGGAAAGAAAGCCTTCTGCGGAGGAGACAAACCTTCCTCAAGTGGAGCAGCGTAGAGGGTGAAAGTAACTCCAAGGAGAGGAGCAGTGGGAGCAAGGACTCAGAGGTGTGAAAGAGGATGCCAGATTAACAAGAACCCATATGCCACCAAGAAAAAGAAGTGGTCATGTTCATTCTGTGTCCTTTGCTCCCACCCACTCTTTCTGCCAGGGACTGTAAGTCAGAATGATTTTCATGGCTGACTCATAGGCAAAGCTATCATTTGTCTAAAACTGAAATTTCATAAGGAACCCTGAAATATGGCAAGGTCCACACCCAATTACATTCTCCTTGCCATCCTCTTCCAAAGTAGACACCATTCCCAAGAGGCAGCGTAGCATTATGGGACAAGGATGAGTTGTAGGGTCCTAAGATCTGGGTTTGAATCCCAACTCCACTAATAACGAGCTGTGTGACACTGGACTGGTTACTTAACTTCTCTGAGCCACTTTCCTCATCTGTAAAAGGAGGGTAATAAATACCTACCAAATAGCCTGGTCAGGAGGATTAGAAATAACATATGCAAAGTATGTCACCCCCACCCACCCCAGATGCTTTGAGTATAGCCCATGTTCAAAGATGGCAGCCAGTGTTATCCTGGATACTGGGATGTATCATCCCACCCTGGGAGGCCTCTGCTCCCTCGGGTGCCTGGCTCCTATTGAGTAAAGGTAAGGGGTGGTTTAGTCACTGGTGTGATATCCAGCACTCTGTGACTTCCATCTCTGAAAACAACAACAACAGAAACCACTGGGTTCCCCACTCTGCATCTGAATGGAGTCTACCCTTTGCTCTTGCAAGCTTAAAAAGCTAATTGCCATGCATGAGCAAGCCCTTGGAATCTAAAGTTACTTCCTTAAGTCGGAGAGGTTGTACCTCTGCACCCTTTTCAAATGTGCTCCCAGAGGTCTGCTCTGAAGGTCAGGGTCACGGAGTGTTCTAGATTTTAAAGCATGTTAGACACAGTTTTACTTTGAGGCAGAGTGACTTACAAGAGGGGTGCCTGCGAGAGATTAAAAGATTACACTTGTCGTCCCCTGCTTTCGTGGGAAAAGTACCAATTTCTCTTTTGGCCTGTAGACTCAGACAAAACCAGCGTGGTGGCCTTCATGGGCTGTTGAGCAGAGGTGGAGGAGAGCAGCAGGGAAGAGATAGGGCATCCTGGACTCCCCTCACGAGTCACCGAGGGTAATTTTCTCAGAAGTCTAGATGGATGCCAGTAAGCCCGCTGTCCAGACAGGGGAGGTGATAGAGCTCGCTTTGTGTTTCCAGTTGAAAACAAAGGCTCGTTAGGATTCGCGGCCGCCTGTGCTGCCCTGGGGCTCCAGGGACCAGCTGGCACCTGGACGGCGGCTGTGAAAAAACACTGGAGGCAGAACTCAGCTGAGCTGCAACCTCGTGAGCTCAAGTGGGGGTCACCCCTAGCTGAGGTTACCGCTGAGGGAATGGGGTCACCCGCCCCGGGAGAACCTGAGCGGCTGCGCGGGGACGCGGACAAAAGCCGCTTTGTGGAGGCGGCGAGTCCTTCAACGGCGCCACCGTGTGGCAGCGCCGGGAAGCCGCGGCGGCGGCGGGCGCCGCGGATCCTGAGGCCGTCTCTCGCACGCCCTGACCTTCTCCCACCTTCTCTGACAGGTGAGGGGGCTGACCTCAAGGAGATGCCCGTTTTCTGCTAAGTAGGTGGAGGTTACTTGCCATGTGTTGGAAAACGAAAGAGATGTGCCCGCTTTTGCACAGCAAGTTTATGGGCAGTCCTACCCACTTGCATACTCAGTTGAATTTAGTCCCAGCCGATAGCCTCACCTGAAAATTGATGACTCAAAGGCCATTAAAGTGAATGAATAAGGACTGCTTAGATGTTAGTTAGGCTGTCCCGTCCCCGGGTGGTTCGGGGTTCCTGATTCTCAGAACAGACATTTTGTGAGCGAGGGGGGCGAGAGCAGAGGAGCAGTGAACTGAGAGTGTCTGAACTTGACACTCCACCTGCCAGCGTTTTCAGCTACACTGTAACAGAGCTGGCAGATGGGACTTTTCCTGTCGTAGTCTCACCGGGCGCCGCAGAGTTGGGTGTGAGCCAACTCCCCATATCTACAATTCAGAGGACATCTCCTGGAGCAGGTTCTGTGATCCCCGAGCCCTGTCCCCTAACTGGGAACACAGAAGGGTCTGTGCAGTGCCTGGAGAGGAGGGGAGGAGCTGTGAAAAGATTTCTCTGGAGGGCACTGTGGCCAAGGGTGCAATTCCGTCTTCGAGGAGTGTTGGGGGGAGGCCTCCTCCCCTCCAGCCTGAGGAGGGGCCTTCCCGGACTGCAGCAGGACATCCCAGTGCGCTGTGTTCCCACAGGGGCAGGGGTGGGGGCTGCGGGGGTGGGGGCTGCGGGGGTGGGGGCTGCGGGGGTGGGGGCTGCGGGGGTGGGGGCTGCGGGGGTGGGGGCTGCGGGGGTGGGGGCTGCGGGGGTGGGGGCTGCAGGGGTGGGGGCTGCAGGGGTGGGGGCTGCAGGGGTGGGGGCCGGGGCCGTGCAAGAGGTGCTCTGATTGCTGAGGCGTCCGGGGCAGCAGCACAGGACAGACGAGGCTGCAAGTGACAGCTGCTGTCCCGGGACTCATCAGTGAGGACCTGCGAGGGCTTCCCAGACTTGGAAGAACCCGGCCAGGGAGGTTTTTAAACTCTGCCAGAGAGCAGAGTCTGGGAGGCCGAGGGGACCCCAGCAGTGAGATTCCATGGGCGGTGGGCCACCCACCAGCCAGGGGCGCAGGAGAACATCAAAAGAGACGGAACACACTGCCCACCTCACGGGGGCTGTTGTCGGAGGGAGATGCAGAGGGTCTCTGAAGAGTCCCTGCAGGTGGCACAAGGGGGAAGATTCCGCTTCAGATACCTGCCTCCTGAGGAGGATCCCTCAGACACAGTCCCACCACCAGAGACCCTAATTATCTCACCACCACCATCAACCCACCCCCACCCCCGATTGACAACCTTCATTAGCAAGTCGTGGGGACAGAAACCGAGAAAGTTAGAAGCTGACCACCTGCCTCTTAGCAGGTTTTCACCAACCTCCTGCTATAGCTAGGAGGAGGGAGCAAGATTAAATGCTAATTTCTATCCTGATTTTTTTTATTATTACACAAATCAGCCTTTCTAATTATTTGAGTGAGACTGTTCGCAACTGAAGTGATTGCAAGACTGTTATGGTCCGAGTGAGAGTGGAAAAGTCAAGGGTCCCAGGCAAATTTTAAAAGGTGGTAGAGCAAAAATAAGCATATATTTTGATTATGTCCCACTTGGGTTTGTTCAACGTAGAAGTTGCAATATATGCAACAAATCATTACCGGGCACTCCGTCTGCATCACTCCCTGCTGAGGAGCTAAATCTTCTACCCTCCAGAGCCTGCTAGAGAAAGTTTAGTGCCTCCACTGTGACCCTTAGTGGGAACAGGAAGTAGCCCACCCGCTGGGGATCACGGCAGACTGGGTGCTCTTGAGTTCAGAGATCTGAGGTGCTCCCTCTCTCTCTCTTCCTCTCTTCATTGAGGACTCCATGGTGACGGCCTGCCCCCTGAGGCTCTGCCCAGCTCTTAGAGGACACCACTCTCCAGGGGCTGCCCCAAACCTGGTGATGCTCTTCAGGGCCTGGGGAGGAGGCTGAAGAGGCAGTTCTGGGCCTGAACTTCCCTGATTCTCCCTGTCACAGCGGTTCTCAGCTCTCTCTCTCTGCCCCACCGCCATCCCCAAACCATCTGCAAGGTACCAACTCTTCCCCCAATGACTCACATCCCACCTCTGCCCCTGAGCAGCCCCCCACCCAACATCCAGTCTTCTCAGGACTGCAACCTGCCTCCACAGTCATCTCCCTGCTGCTGTCGTGTTTCCAGGGACAGACCAATCAACAGTAACCATCGTCTGCAATCCCTTTCCCTTCCTCCTCACATCCTGTCCCTGCCTAGAAGTGGAACAATGTTGTGAGCCTCGTTTTACAGGTGACGGAGGCCCATCAAGGTAGGCCATGACGTGGGTACTGAGTAGCGGTGTCAGAACTAGAAGGGATGTCTCTGGTAGAGACTCTTGGAGGAAGTGACCTTTGAGCTAAAACTTAAAGAATGAATCAGAGTTAGCCAGATGAAGAGGAAGATGGGATTGGGAAGGCCATTTCAGGGTGGAGTATGCTTGCAGGCAAGGAACCAAGAAAGATCATGAGTGATCACATACTGTAATTTCTTCACTAAGTCCTTTGATGCCTCCTCACTGGGAGTGGCAGAAAGGCTGAGTCTGTCTCTGTAGAAAGCCCTGTTCACTCTCCAGCCTTGGCTGCACCTCCAGCAGACTCCCAGCACTCCGGGTGCCATGTACTTCTCTCTGTGTACTTCTCATGATTTCACCCTTGGTGCCTTTGCACAAGCATCTCCCCCTTGCTTCCTGGCAAGATTCTGCTCAAACGTCAGCTGCTCTGTAAAGCTCTTTGACCTCCATCGACACCGTTGTACTTGCTTCCCTCAGACCTACACACACGGCCCTCACGTGCGCATTTGTAGATTTGCCATTGGCCCAGGGACTGTGCAAAAGGTCTTCACAGGTAAGGTCTGTGTGTTTCCATATGTATCCCCAGTGCCTGCAATACATCTGGCACAAAGTTGGTAATCAAGCAACTGGGAGAGGGTGAAGAAAAGGGGAAGAGGGGGAAGAAGTAGCCAAGGTGTGTTGATTTCAAGGTCACACCATTGGGAGTCTTTAAAGTACTCATGTCTATGTTGGAGCTCAGAAAATCTTGTAAGGCTTCATTAAGATATAAGCACACCACACTTTTGTGGACACAAATTTCATTTTCAAAACAAGACAAAGTGACATCGGAATATTTTATATTTGTTTCTTTTTTAAAACAGGGTTATATTCCATTTCAGGTTCTACTCCCATAACGAACTCATCCTCAGGAAGATCACCAGTCTGGTGCCTTCATACACCCACCTGTTCCCAGGGGCCACTTCAGCCCGGCTCTGAGATTTCACTGCATACAACCCACGTCTACATTTAAGGTTTCAAAGGGTACTTCTGCTTATTTGTTCTTCTTGCAAAATACCCAGATTACTTTTCAGAATCTCAGTTAAATCTAAGGCAAATAACTTATAAGAAAGGCAAGGGTGGGTCACTGAGTAATTATTACTTGATTTGTCCCCAGCTTGCTTGTATCTCGGCCCCATTCTCCAGCTCAGCTTGGCATAGCTTCTGAGTTGTTCAGTAAATGGCCCTAATGTCCACCAGCAGGGTAGCAGCCAAATGAATTGTGGTGCAACTATGAGATTTAACCCTCGGCAAACGTTAAGAATGTGTTGAATGTGCATGCGTGTTGACACAGGAGAATGTTCCTGACTTCTCGTTGGGTTGATATATACACTGTTCTTTATGCAGACAAAAAGGATCTGAAATATGTAAACCAAAATATTTATTATTTGTGTTTCTGTAATTTTCAGAATTTTAATAATGAACTCAAATTGTGAAAAAGTAATAATTTTAAAAATTTAAACTTAATGATCAAAGTAAAAAGATTAAATGTATATTATAGTTTATGCTGGGTCCCATGTGTCTTACAAGGTATTATATTACAAGGGAGGTTTTACTCCCCAGGCCTTTCAGGAGGCCTATATTCCCCAGATGTTGTCATCTGTCAAGGTGCCACTCCTATTTCAAGACTGAGTTCAGTTGCTCCACTTCTGGGGACTCTTCCTGGGGACTGTATAAGACTCTTCCAGGTCTGTATAAGTGCCATTTCTGACCATTCCCCCAGGCCACTGGGCCAGCTCTTACCCCAGCAACCATTACACGTAATGGTTTTCTCATAGAACTCCCTGAGCCCTTGTGAGGGGATTATTCAGTTCCTTGTCCCTGGGTCTACTTGGCACAGTGAATAATGGATGACCCAGGGGCACCTGGGTGGCTCAGTCAGTTAAGCACCCAACTCTTGATTTTGGCTCAGGTCATGATCCCAGGGTTGTGGGACTGAGCCCTGTCTCAGACTCTGTGCTGAGCATGGAGCCTGGTTGAGATTCTCTCCCCACCCCCCTTCTCTCTCAAAAAAAAAACAAAAACAAAAACAAAAAAAAACAAAAACAAAATAACAGACAACCCAATACATTATTGATGTGTGATGTTGAGCATGTCATTGATTTTCTATAAATCTCAGTGTCCTCATCATTAAAATGGGGATGAATGTGCCCATCACACATTGGTAAGGATTAAAGCAATGCTTTGTGCACTGAAAAGCATGGCAGAGCTCAGTGGGCCTCACAAGGAGGGCATATTTGACAATCAGAACCCGGAGTCCACACCACAACCCATGCTGCGGGCTGTTGGCTAGTGAGACAGTTCCATTAAAAAATCACTTTCTGCAAACAGTGAAGGGGAGTTTGTCTATGTGTTTTTGTTTTGTTGTGTTAAGTGAGAATATGGTGGTCCTGTAGCCTCCAGCCCTCTTGCAAGCTCTCCACCAGAGGGCAGTCTAAACAGAGCCAAACGTAGGCCTTCCAGAGCCTGGAAGGACATGGTTTGCAGAACCAGGATCTTCCCATAGCTAGAGTATGGTTTTGAGCAACACAACTATTTTCTTTTTGTTATTTTGAATGGAAAGTCTTCTAACCTGTGTCACAACTCAACACAACACTGTAAGCAGACTTTTATAACCATTTCATGTCATTATGCTTGCTATGTTTTCTTTTAGGTATTAACATCATGTACAAATAGTAATGATAGTTAACACTGATTTGGGCCTTACTGTGTTGCAGACACCATTCTGAATATTGTGCATGTATTTGCTCATCATGTCTTCAGAGCAATTATAGGAGATGGGTGCTATTACTATCCCCATTTTCCATATGAGGAAACTGAGACCCGAAGTCACAAGGCACAGCATATGAACCCTAGTACTGTGGCTCTGGAGCCCACATGCTGGGCACTATACTACAGCTGTCCAGCAACACTCCACAAAAGGCACAGGATGGAGAGAAGA
Source organism: Felis catus (assembly GCF_018350175.1). NCBI lineage: Eukaryota > Metazoa > Chordata > Mammalia > Carnivora > Felidae > Felis > Felis catus. The sequence continues at coordinate 91,600,544 of NC_058370.1, forward strand.
GGTGGGTGTGGACTGTGCATCCGTTTCTTATTCCATTATGAAATGAACACATACGTAGTTTTTTTAAAAACTCATTTTTTAAGTTTTAATTTTTAATGTTTATTTTTGAAAGAGAGACAGAGACAGAATGTGAATGGGGAGGAGCAGAGAGAGAGAGGGAGACACAGCATGGGAAAAGACGTTTGCAAATGACGTATCAATTAAAGGGTTAGTATCCAAAATCTATAAAGAACTTATCAAACTCAACACCTAGTGAACAAATAATCCAGTGAAGAAATGGGCAGAAGACGTGAATAGACACTTTTCCAAAGAAGACATCCAGATGGCTAACAGACATATGAAAAGATGCTCAACATCACTCATCATCAGGGAAATACAAATCAAAGCCACAATGAGATGCCACATCATAGCTGTCAGAATGGCTAAAATGAACAATCAGGAGACAACAGATGTTGGTGGGAATGTGGAGAAAGGGAAGCACTTTCGCACTGCTGGTGAGAGTGCAAACTGGTGCAGCCACTCTGGAGAATAGTATAGAGGTTCCCCACAAAATTAAAAATAGAGCTACCCCACAAATCAGCAATTGTACTACTAGGTATTTATCCAAAGGAAACAAAAATGCTGATTCGAAGGGGCACATACACCCCAATGTTTATAGCAGCACTATCAACAATAGCCGAATTATGGAAAGAGCCCAAATGTCCATTGACTGATGAACAGATAAAGAAGATGTAGTATATATACAATGGAATATTGCTCAGCAATCAAAAAGAATGAAATCTTGCCATTTGCAACAACATGGATGGAACTAGAATGTATCATGCTAAGCAAAATAACTCAGAGAAGGATAAAAATCATATGATTTCACTTATATTTGGAATTTAAGAAACAAAACACATGAACATGGGTGAAGGGAAGGAAAAATAAGATAAAAACAGAGAGGAAGGCAAACCATAAGGGACTCTTAAATATGGAGAACAAACTGAGGGTTGCTGGAAGGGTGTTGGGTGGGGGGATGGGCTAAATGCGTGGTGGGCATTAAGGAGGGCACTTGTTGGGACGAGCACTCGGTGTGGTATGTAAGTGATAAATCACTAAATTCTACTCTAAAGGAGGAGGAGGAGGAGGAGGAGGAGGAAGAGGAGGAGGAGGAAGTAATGGGAAGGAAAACAGTATCCTTGCCTTCAGGGATTCACAATGGTATAATTAGATTACGAACTCTAAAAACTTTAATTTAGTCTTGGGTAAAATGATGAGATGACAGAGATTTCACTAACATTCTACTAGAGGGCTTGTGCAGATATAACCATGTTGACAACTACTTTGAGAATTCCTAGTTCTGTTCTAGCTATTGCCCTTCTCAGTAAAGACAGATAGTGCAGGTTAGGGAATATCATGTTCTGAGGACTAGAGGGGCAGAATGAACAGAATACATAGGCCAAATAAGATGAGGTCTTCCTTAAGTTTGAATGGATGCAGGTGTTTCTTACTATCCTAAATTATGATTTCTCTCTTTAATGTTTATGTGCAAGAATCAAGAAGCTTCATGATTTGGCACATTTATTAATTTACTATAAAATACTTATTTTTCACAACAACTGCGTGTGTGACATTCAACGTTATCTTTGGGCTCTTAACCCATGGGATGGCAATCTATAGCCCATGGGCCAAATCTGGCCTGCCTTCTATTTTGTTTTTAATTTTTTTAATGTATATTTATTTATTTTGAGAGAGAGATCAATTGCTTGAGCAGGTGAGGGGCAGAGAAAGAGGGAGACAGATAACCCCAAGCAGGCTCCACACTGTCAGAGCCCACACAGGACTGGATCCCACAAACCATCATGACCTGAGCTGAAATCAAGAGTCAGACACTTAAATGACTGAGCCACCCATGTGCCCCTCCTGCCCCTGTTTTCACACGGTCCGTGTGTGTTAACCATGTCTTTTATTTTCTGTATTCTGATGCTCTGACACCTGGACCCTGGCCTTCCCTGAATTAGTCAATTCTTAAAGACGTATGAGCACACTGTTCAAATACAAACCAACCAGTCTAGAGCCCACACACCCAACCATCCCCTTTATTGGGCTCTCACACTCCAGGCCACTATCCACCTGCCCTAATCCCCCCAGGGCCAGGTACTAGATAACCAGGGACAGACCCTGTGCCCCAGAGCCTGCTGAAATTATTCAAAGTAGCCAATCCTAAGCACGCTTACCCTGACTCACTCATTCCTTCCCACAGAAACCAGAAAAAAGGGATTTTGCCTGCAATTTCTCCCTGTTCTCTGGAGTGACCCTAGTGCTTCCTGTGTGCTCTCCCCTCCCCCCATCCCTTGACATGATGGACCCTTTCCTCTTGGGAACGGTGAGTAACAAACTGTCTTTTTAGTGTAGACCTGATGTGTAGACCTTACTAGACCTCATATTTTCTATTAACTGGTATATTTTAGGAGCGCCTGGGTGGCTTAGTGGGTAAATCATCTGACTGTTAGTTTCGGTTCAGGTCATGATCTCATGGTTCATGAGTTCGAGCCCTGCATTGGGCTCTGTGCTGACAGTGAGGAGCCTGGTCAGGATTCTCTGTCTCCCTCCCTCTCTTCCCCTTCCCCACTCACACTCTCTCTCACTCAAAATAAATAAATAAACATTTTACTTAAAAGAAATGGTATATTTTAAAACATGATTAGCTAAGAATGGCTTTCACATTCTTAAATAATTGAAAAAAATCAAAAGAAGAAGAATATTTCATGACACCTGAATATATACGAAATTCAAATTTTATTGGAATCCAGTTACATTCGTTCATTTACATATTGTCTGCGACTCCTTTGGCCTTACCATGGCAGAGTTGAGTAGTTATGACAGACACCTTATAGCCCACAAAATCTAAAATATTTACCATCTTCACAGACATAGTTTGTTGCCTCCATCAAAACCCTTGGTTCTTTTATTTGCTCATTTAAGCTATGAACTTGTATCAGTTGGCCCACTGCTCTCTGTATGGTGCAGATCCCGTCATAGTTTGAAAGATTCAGAATCTCCGGATATAGTTTTCTTCCTAGGGTCTACGCCAACTCTCTGAGCCTCCATTTATTTGTTTGTTTGTTTGTTTGTTTGTTATTTTACTTATCCTCAATAAGAACATTTTATTGTGACTCAGGACAACCAAATAGGTAACAGAAACAAATTTCATGAGATGTTATTCATCCTCATAATGTCTGGATCACTTTGATGGTTTCTGTTCTCTTCTCCATTTTTAGAATATACTGCTCACAATCTACTGCTTTCAAAACCCACTTGTGAGTCAAATTTTAATTAACATCATGAATCTAACAGAGTCAAATCCAAACAGCACAAAGTGTTTCTCTTACACACACTCTGTGGAGGAGACAAAAATAGAAACAAATAATAGCAATAAAGCACAAAAAACATAAAACAAGTTTAAAAGAATGCTCTAGAAGCAAAGAGAAGAAAGAGATAATTTTCTTTTTTTGTAGAGCTGTTGGACAGGGTTTCATAGAGCAAGTAAGATTTGAATTTAGTCTGGAAGGATGGTCAGAAAATCCCTAGTAGAGAAGAAAGAGAAAGGGAGGATTCATGCCCTATGAGAAAGGCATGCTCTATAACAGCACCTTCAGGAGGTCAAGGATGTCTTATTCCACCGTTCATTTCCAGTTCCTAGCATGTTTGACACCCAGTAAGTGCTCACTAAATGTTTGTTGTGGGTCCACATAGTAATTCCCCTAGGACCTACTCAGTCCCCATACTATCTGCTTTTAAATTCTGTAAATTTGAGGGACACCCAGGTGACTCAGTCAGTTAAGCATCCGACTTTTGGTTTTGGTTCAGGTCACGATCTCACGGTTTCATGAGTTGGAGTCCTGCAGCAGGCTCTACACTGGCAGATTGGAACCTGCTTGGGATTCTTGCTCTCTATCCTCCACTCACACTGTCTCTGTCTCTCTCAAAATAAATAAACAAACTTAAAAAAAAAAAAGAAAGAAATTTTGTATGGGACGCCTGGGTGGCTTAGTTGGTTAAGTGTCCAACTTCAGCTCAGGTCATGATCTCCTGATTTATGAGTTTGAGCCCCACATTTGGTTCTCTGCTGAACAGCTCAGAGCTTGGAGACTGTTTCTGGATTCTGTGTCTCTGTCTCTCTCTGCCCCTTCCCTATTTACACTGTCTCTCTGTCTCTCTCTCTGTCAAAAATATATAAACATTAAAAAAAAAAGAAATAAATTTTGTAAACTTGAGTTTTTATGTCCTTTTTTTTTCTTTTTTTTTACCGCATTTCTATCATATTCATTAAAAAAAAAATTTTATTTAATGTTTATTTATTTTTGAGAGACAGAGCATGTGTGGAGGAGGGGCAGGGAGAAAGAGAGACACAGGATCTGAAGTAGGTTCCAGGCTCCAAGCTGTCAGTACAGAGTCTGATGCAGGGCTTAAACCCATGAACTGTGAGGTCATGACCTGAGCCATAGTTGGTCGCTTAACCAACTGAGCCACCCAGGTGCCTCTAAATTCTTGAACTAACTTTTGTTGAGGGCATACTGTGAGTAATGTTTGAAATAAAGATCCCAAGTTGGTTTCTACTACTCTGTCTGCTAGGTTTAGTTCTTAAGAAGTTTGTCAAGGGGTACCTGGATGGCTCAGTCTGTTAAGGGTTTGACTCTTGATTTCATCTCAGGTCATGATCTCATGTTTTGTGAGTTCAAGTCCCACGTCCAGCTCTGTGATAACAGTGCAGAGCCTGGCTGGGATTTTCTCCTTCTCTCTCTCTGCCCACCCCACCCCCCACCCCCCACTGCTGAACTTAAAAAATACTATTAAAAAAAAAAAGAAATTTGTCAAATCCATATTGGATGTCTGTCTTTCCACCTGGAACCCCTTTGTCTAGCCTACCATTTTAAACAGCCTCAGCAGAGCCCCAATACTATAAGCTTAAGACCTAAAGAGGCCAGAGGGTACTGCCTGCCCCACACTTTCTTTCTCGGAGCCCACCCTGTGTTACCCAGGCACCCAGGAAAAGACAAGCGACACGCACTCAGGGAATCAGAGAAGACTGTTTATTGTGCACTTGTGCCGGCCCAGCAGAGTCACCTCCAAAGTCTGAGCCCTGAACCTTGACATCGGCCTCCTTTTATGGCTGGGATGGTAGGGGGTTGAGAGACAAAAGAAAAAGGGGAGGGGACACTTATCAGTGGTACTTGGGCAGTTGGTGGACATAGGAGGCAAACAAGATTACAGAAGCCAAAAGTATGCAGGGGGAGTATCCAGCCTTGGACATCTGGCTGGCCCCTTTTATCTTGTTTTTACTAGATTTTCTTCTCATTTCCCCCTCTTAATTCTCAAGCTGCTGTGGCAGACTTACAGAAAATCAGTTTGTGGGGGCCAGGGAACCCTTTGCTGCCATGGGAGGAGGGGCAAAGACCATTCTGGATTCTTCCTGCTGGACAGGGACGCTGAAGGGAGGGGTGAGGCAGCTAAGGTTCTTCATCATCCAAAGGAGAGTAGCAACAGCTAGGATGGTCCAACTGGAGCATCATCTGGAGTTTTATAACTTCTAGATGAGAGGAAACAAGCCTGGTTAGCATATTAAGAATATAAGGACCACACAGGAGGGCTCTGAAAAGCATTAGGGGAGGACAGCTAAAGGGAGGAGCCAAGATGCCCAATTCCATAAGTTGCTCCAAGAGTTCCATGACTCTGCTAATTCCTGTCTTTGTTGATTCACTCCCTTAACTGCTGGACCATTTTCGGACTATCCCCAATTGGTTGACATAGAAGCAACATTCTTCATGTAGGAAAAGACATAGGCCTCCCCTTTCGCCAGTTAGCAGGTCCAGCCCTACAGCAAAGAGTATAGCAACAAGTATGGAAAGAGAAGTAGGTAGGGGATGACAAGGAAATCTGAGAAAGAACGATTTGTTGTAGTTCATTTAAGTTGCTTGATTTTCCTCAAGCTTCTGGTTACAGAGAGTTCTCAGGTGTTGGCTGCAGGCCACTTATCGTCTGCTATCTTCTTAAGGGGGGTCTGGAGAGGATTATCCTGGTTAGCAGTTACTTTCCATTTTGAGTGGTTGTCAGGTGACAGGTGGTCTGCCTTTACTCGGGAATGGTGGATCCAGGTGGTTAGTCCTGCAACCTTGAGAACTGTGGGCGTGGTTAGCACAATTAAATAAGGACCCTTCAAGGTAGGTGTAAGTGGGTTCCTTCTTCCAATCTTTTATCCAAACCTGATCCCCAGGTTTGTGGAGGTGTACAGTTATTCCTAGGGAAATAGGTATTCTGTCACTCATCTATGTGTCTCAAATACAGTTTTCTCTAGTCCTTGTAGTTGTTTTTGTGTTTCTAAATTCCATAGCTCTGTCAGGTCCGCCTTGAATTTGGCTAGTGGAAGGGTCTTCCGTATAGGATCTCGAATGGGGAGAATCCCATTTTTGCCCAGCGTGTAGAGCATATTCAGAGAAGAGTTAGTACATCTGGACAGGGCAAGTTAGTTTCCTGACATAGTTTTGCCATGGCTGATTTAAGGGTCCGGTTCATACATTCCACTTTCCCTGAACTCTGGGGCTGGTAGCTGCATGTAAGTTCCATTGGATACCTAGGGCTTTGGCTACTTGCTGCACCACCTCAGCCACGAAATCTGGGCCGTTGTCTAAGCCTATGGTTAACAGTATACCATGTCTGGGAATGATATCCCTTGGCAAGGGCTTGGTTATTTCTCTTGCCTTTTCTATATATGTGGGATAGGCTTCAACCCAGCCCCAAAACATGCAGATGAATACCAAAAGATATTTGTATCCTTTACTGGGTCTTATTTCGGTAAAGCCTACCTCTAAATCTTTGCAGTGTGCCTGACCACAGCATTGGATTTCCATGGGCCCAGTGGGGACTTGTTTGGCATTATTTTGAGCACAGAGGAGGCAGCATTGAAAGACTGAGGCACAGAGGGACAGGAGTTGACCAATTACATAGTAACAACTCAATAAGGTTTCAAGGGCAGTTTTTCCTAAGTGGGTGAGCTCCTGCTGTTGGAGAACCACCTGATGGGCTAGCTGCTCCGGTATGTATAGACTCTCTGGTCTGGAAGTACTCACCATCTGTCTTTTGGCCTCCTTTTTCCTATTGTGCCCATTTTGTTTCATGGATTGTGTACCTTGGGGAAGTTGGCAGTTCTGAGGACAGCATGATTGTTGAGGTTGTTGTTTCTTTTCCCACTGCTTGTTTAGCTGTGGTGTCCGCTCATCGGTTACCTTCTGACACTGAGTCCTTTCCTCCTTGGTGTCCCTTGCAGTGGATGGCTGCTACCTCCCTCGGTTCCCAGACTGCCCTTAATAGGGCATTTAGGATTTCTTCCCAATTTTTGATCTCTCTTCCTCCTGCAGTCAAAAGTCCTCTCTCCTTGTATAGAGCCCCATGTACATGTACAGTGGCCAAGGCATAGTGCGAGTCAGTGTACGTGTTGGCCCGTTTGTCTTTACTGAGTTCTAGTGCTCTTCTTAGGGCCCACAGTTCTGCTCTTTGGGCTGACCATCCTTGTAGAAGGGCTGCTTTCATGACCTCAAAATCAGAGACTTCTGCATAACCAGCGTATCTTTTGCCTTTGTTCATGAAGCTGCTGCTGTGGGTGTACTGGACGAGGTCAGGATTTTGTAAGGGCCTGATAGGTTGGATCGGCTAGAATAGACTTCATCAAGTACTGGTAGACAATCATGTTCTGGGGGCCCCCGCCACTGCAGACTAGAAAGTGGCAGAGTTTAGAGTTTTTACAGCTTCCAATCTTAGTCGTCGGTTCTCACATAGCTGTCCCTGATAATGTATCACCGGAGCATGCATTAGCCAGTGTCGCCCTCTGGCACCCATCAAGGTAATAACAGAAATGGGGAACCTTAACATTTAGGTTTTGCCCCAATGTGAATTTGTCTGCTTCCTTGATTAAAAGTGTAGTGGCTGCCAGTGACCCTCGGATAGGGTGACCATCCTGCTACAACTGAGTCAGTCTGCATTGAAAGGTATGCCACTAGTCTTCACCAAGCTCCAAATTCCTGGGTGAGAACCCCCAGAGTCACCCCATTCTTCTCATGTACAAACAGGTTGAAATCTCGTGATACATCTGGGAGTCCCAAGGCTGGTGTCTCTGAGAGTTTTGTTTTTATAGTTTCGAATGCCTTTTCTTGATTAGGACCCCATAAAAGGAGTGCTCTCTCCTCCCCCAAAAAAGGGGTGCTCTCTCCTCCCCCTTAGTGCCTCATATAGAGGTCTGGCCAACTCCAAGAACCCTGGGATCCATATTCAACAGAATCCTGCTGCTCCCAGGAACTCTCAGACCTGCTGGCAGATAGTGGGAGCTGGAATGGCACAGACTGCCTGTTTCCTTTCAATTCCCGGCAACTGTTTGCTTTGGGTAAATTTTAAAGCCCAAATATTTAACTTCTTGCTGGCAAACCTGTACCTTTTTCTTTGATACCCAGTATCCTGCCTTGCTAGTAGCCTGAGTAGGGCCCTGGTTCACTCCCAGCACTGGGTCTGTGTGGAACTGACTAGCAGAAGATCGTCCACATACTGAAGGAGGACACATCCTAGGTCCTGTCCCAGAAACCTGGCTAAATCAGATGCCAGCGCCCCACTGAATAAGGTTGGTGAATTTTTGAATCCTTGTGGCAGTCTAGTCCCAGTGAACTGTTCCTTTGCCCTGTGGTAGGGTTTTCCCATTCAAAAGCAAATAGGAGTTGGCTATTAGGTGCTAGCTGGAGACAGAAGAAGGCGTCTTTTAAATCTAGGCATGTGAACCATCTTGCTTCCAAGGGTATGAATTCTAGTAGAGTGTATGGGTTAGACAATGCTGAATGCCATGTGATGACTGCTTCATTAATGGTTCTTAGGTCCTGTACAGCATGGTGACCATTTGTCCCAGGCTTTTTCATGGGCAGCAGAGGAGTATTCCATGGGGACTGGCATCATTTTAGAAGTCCCCATTTGAGTAGCCTGTCCAAGTGTGTCTGGATCCCTAGGTGTGCCTCCCATGGGACCATATGTTGGCATATTTTGACAGGTTGGGATCCAGTCCTTAGGTCGATTAATATCGGGGGGTGTTTTTTTGCCAGACTAGGGGGGGTTTCCTTCCACCCAAACTGAAAAGAATTCAGCTTCTAGCTTGGAGGCGGGGGGCTTGCAAGTAAAATCAGTCTCCTGGGGTAATATGTAGAATGAGAAGAGGAAAAGAAAGAGACCAAAGACACAGCTGAAGGAGGACAGGGTGTGGTAGAGCAGAAATGTGATGCCTGCTGTATCTAAGGCCCTTGGAGGAGCATATTCCTACACCAGGAGGGTATAAAAGTCCCCTCAGGAGACAGGTCTTGCTTCCAGATTTGTCTCAGTTCCCCCCTGATAGTTCCTATGGTTCCACTTTGTTCCCTCGATATCGCTGGGTCTTTGATCAGCACTAAAACACCTTTCCAGCACCATCTGTGGGAGGAGAGATTGTCCTTACAATCAGAGGGGCCCACATGTCATGCATGCATCTATGGATGCTAAAAGTCATAGAGTACTAGGAAATTGTACACAAATGCACACCTGTCCTTCTCAAAATGCCAATAGCCCTTTCTCCTTTGAAAAACTTTGGAAGAGAGATCAGTAAGGAAGTGATTGCAGATCTACTGAAGAAATGATGTAGACCTAAGCCAGAGCAGTGGCTAAAGGATCCAGAGGAGAGGATGGGTGTGAGGAACATTTATGAAGTAAAACTAATAAGACAGGTCTTGGTTGGTAGATCCAGGGTAGGCCAGAGGGAGGAGTGAATGAGGATCCTAACATTGTGGTTTGGGCAGCTGAATGGCTGAGTATTTCATCCATCAAGATAGAAATACAGGAGCATATCTGGATAGGTAGGAAATGATTAATTTAATTTGGAACATGGCAAATTTGAGATCCCCCTGGGAGATTGTGTGGAGATGACCAGCAAGCCAGCAGTCTCTGGACATATAAGAAACATATAAGAAGAATTCCACACAAGGGACTAAGAGGGAACAGCCATGTTTGGGAACCACTCATGGCCTACATGGACTGGTAGCATCTGTGGGAAACAATCTACTAACACACACACAGACCACTGGTCATTCTAGGTCGGCCATGCTTCCCCATTGAAGCCTGTCTGTGGCCTTGATGATCCGCCTGCACAGATAGTCTGTGGCTGGTAGTCCTGGCTCCACCAGAAACAGCACACTCTCCCTGATATGAGCTGGACCAAACCTTGGCAAGTGCAAACTTAACAACCCTGGAACTTTCATAGCTTCTCTCTCACCTGGGAGAAACAGCAAGGCAGAGAAAGATAATAAAACCAACCAATCATCAAGTTCTATCCCATGTGTTAGAACACGGTGGCTGGGGAGAGGCATTTAAACCACAAACCCTTCTCACTTATCTCTATCTGGGAGATAAATTTGATGCAGATTATAATTTTTGTCAATGTCTCATAACGCCCTTAGCAAACACAGCTTCAAACTCCCCCTACCTATAGATTGCTGCGTATAACTCCTCCTGCAAAAAGAAAAAACAAAAAACCTGGGACTACCACTAATCCCATCACTGCTGCTTCATGGACCTCACATTCTTATCCTTAATCCTTTCTGGGATGTGTCAGCAATGTTGAGTCCAAGGAGGAAGGATTCTCAGAACCTGGCTCCCAGTGGAAAAGGACTGGACAGGAGCTGGCTGTCAGGCCATGATTTGTAGATTAGAATTATGCCTGCCTCTGAGTTTTGCAACAATACTACTCGATATTCTTCAGGAGGATAATTTCTTTGCTCATTTCTTTTGTTTCTTTCACTTGTTCTTCTTATTGAGGGTCTCCTTTCTGCTGGTTTTGGAACACCCTAACTTTTCTCTCTACGTGTCCCTTGTTCATTAGCCTCTGTCTTACATGGGGGAGTTTATACTGGATCCCAAGACTCATCTTCTTTCTCCCATTGCAGTAACTCTTCTCTCTCAGACCTCAAATCAGGCTGGAGATCGGGGATGTAAGACACTGCTTTGCTGGGCCATTTAAGGAGGGCTCTCCAAAGGGATGGCACTTGCACTGAATGGAGAACATTGGATCACTTCTTGCACTCACAGCTTGTATTTATTTCAAAATATCTTTGCTTAGTTTTTTAAAATGCAGCTCTCTCCGCACCTGCAGCAAATTCTCCTGGGATACCTGTTAAACTCCCCAGACCATTCAATCAGATCTCTGAGGGTGGGGCTTAGAAATCTCCAGGTTAACCAAATATCCAAGCTGCTTCTTAAGAATACAAGACTTGAGAATCACTATTATAGGCTGAGAATTTTGATAATAACCATCCATGCTTATTTAACACAGCCTCAAATTATCTGAGTAGGGTTTTTCTTTTATTTTCTTTCTTTTTAACCAACAAACGCATTTCTTTGAATATAATCTCAGCCAGATGCTTAAGACATGCAGTGGACCAGGTCATTGGTTGCAGTTGGGAAGGGGTAATGATTGGTGTTCTACCCTCAGACTCCACGTTCACCAAATTTTCTCTCTTCCCTGCTCTGAAAAGCACAGATTTAGGGATTTGATAGACCTGGCTTGAATCAGTCATTTAGCTGACTGAAAGTGGCTTTGAACATGTTATTAAGCTCAGTGTTCTTTGCATATACCAGGATCAATAATACCTAGCACACAGTTTCTGCAAGCGTGGTCTTGACCTGAAGAAACCCCCTTGGTTGGCTGATGCCAACGCCCCTCAGAGGAAAGGCCTGGGAATAGCATTAATTGATTACTATTTAGTTAGATTTCTGCCACTTTGAAGATGTACTCACTACAAAATACCATTCCACAATCAGCAACCCCTCACATCTTTGATAAATCGATCAAAGGAATATTAGTGCTAGAGGCTAAATCTAGTGACTTGTAAATGACTACAAAGCGGTATTTTGCTAATGTGGAGCTAAGAGATTAAAATTTCTTTAAGAGGGGTGCCTGGATGGCTTAGTTGGTTAAGCATCTGATTTTAGCTCAGGTCATGATCTCATGGTTCGTGAGTTCGAGTCCCACATGGGGTGAGCACTAGCCCCACTTTAGGTGAGCTCTAGCCATGCCTTGCATGAGCCCTGCTTCTCTCTCTCCCTCTCACTCTCTCCCTCATCTCTCTCTCAGAAAAAAAAAAGAAAAGAAAAGAAAAGACAAAACTAATCAATAGAATCCAAGAAGTTTTTTCTTGGAAAAAAAAAAAAACAGGGGAGCTTGGGTGGCTCAGTAGGTTAAGCATCCGATTCTTGATTTCAGTTCATGACCTCATGTTTTGTGGGTTCGAGCCCCACATCAGGCTCTGCATGGACACTGCAGAGCCTGCTTGGGATTCTCTCTCTCCCTCTCTCTGTGCCCCTCTCCTGATTGTGCCCTTGCTCTCTCAAAAATAAATAAAACTTTTTTAAAGTTTTAAAAAACACACAAAAAAACCAACTTGTTTCAAAGTGTTAGTGTTTGCTAGGAAAGCATGTTGCAAAGGTGGGGGACAGTGACATGACCACCCCATGAGGGATTATTTCTGATGGGTGCTACTGGAGAGGTGTTTGTGGGCCCGCACCTCCCTGGGTACCAGGACAATGAGCTGTTGCACTGAGAGTGCACAGCTGGGCTGGCCTGTGTTGTCACTGAGTGGCCAGTCTCTTCTTACCTTGGGAAAGTGAGAGGGAGATAGCACAACCTAAGTCAAGGTCTTTGCAGATCTTGTCTTGGTTCATTTACTTAGTTGTTCGTTCTGAATGACTTTCTTCCTTCATAAACATTGTCGACAGAGATGTTGATGTTTTCTTGTATACTTTCTGCTCAATTCATTTTCTGGGGTATTTTTAACATCACAAATGCATCTTTGCTGATAATATCAAGGCATATAAATACAGTAGCTTCTTCTTAAGGATTCTACACAGATCAAGCAACCATTTTTCCTGCACCTTTAATTTAATTTTATTTATTTTTTTAATATGCAATTTATTGTTAAATTGGTTTCCATACAACACCCAGTGCTCATCCCAACAGGTGCCCTCCTCAATGCCCATCACCCACCCTCCCCACCCTTTCCCCGCGCCCCCCCCCCCCATCAACCCTCAGTTTTTTCTCAGTTTTTAAGAGTCTCTTATGCTTTGGCTCTCTCCCTCTCTAACTTTTTTTTTTCCTTCCCCTCCCCCATGGTCTTCTGTCAAGTTTCTCAGGATCCACATAAGAGTGAAAACATATGGTATCTGTCTTTCTCTGTGTGACTTATTTCACTTAGCATCACACTCTCCAGTTCCATCCACGTTGCTACAAAAGGCCATATTTCATTCTTTCTCATTGCCAAGTAGTATTCCATTGTGTATATAAACTACAATTTCTTTATCCATTCATCAGTTGATGGACATTTAGGCTCTTTCCATAATTGGCTATTGTTCAAAGTGCTGCTATAAACATTGGGGCACAAGTGCCCCTATGCATCAGCACTCCTGTATCCCTTGGGTAAATTCCTAGCAGTGTTATTGCTGGGTCATAGGGTAGATCTATTTTTAATTTCTTGAGGAACCTCCACACTGTTTTCCAGAGCGGCTGCACCAGTTTGCATTCCCACCAACAGTGCAAGAGGGTTCCCATTTCTCCACATCCTCTCCAGCATCTATAGTCTCCTGATTTGTTCATTTTAGCCACTCTGACTGGTGTGAGGTGGTATCTGAGTGTGGTTTTGATTTGTATTTCCCTGATGAGGAGCGATGTTGACCATCTTTTCATGTTCCTGTTGGCAATCTGGATGTCTTCTTTTTTTTTTTTTTTTAATTTTTTTTTAACGTTTATTTATTTTTGAGACAGAGAGAGATAGAGCATGAACGGGGTGGGTCAGAGAGAGAGGGAGACACAGAATCTGAAACAGGCTCCAGGCTCTGAGCTGTCAGCACAGAGCCTGATGCGGGGCTCAAACCCACGAACTGCGAGATCGTGACCTGAGCTGAAGTCGGACGCTTAGCTGACTGAGCCACCCAGGTGCCCCATGGATGTCTTCTTTAGAGAAGTGTCTATTCATGTCTTCTTCCCATTTCTTCACTGGATTACTTGTGTTTCAGGTGAGTTCTTTATAGATTTTGGATACGAGCCCTTTGTCTGATATGTCATTTGCAAATATCTTTTCCCATTCCGTTGGTTGCCTTTTAGTTTTGTTGATTGTTTCCTTTGCAGTACAGAAGCTTTTTATCTTCATGAGGTCCCAATAGTTCATGTTTGCTTTTAATTCCCTTGCCTTTGGGGATGTGTCAAGTAAGAAATTGCTGTGGCTGAGGTCAGAGAGGTTTTTTCCTGCTTTCTGCTGTAGGGTTTTGATGGTTTCCTGTCTCACATTCAGGTCCTTTGTCCATTTTGAGTTTGTTTTTGTGAATGGTGTAAGAAAGTGGTCTAGTTTCATTCTTCTGTATGTTGCTGTCCAGTTCTCCCAGCACCATTTGTTAAAGAGACTGTCTTTTTTCCATTGGATATCCTTTCCTGCTTGTCAAAGATTAGTTGGCCATACATTTGTGGGGCCAATTCTGGAGTCTCTATTCTATTCCATTGGTCTATGTGTCTGTTTTTGTGCCAATAAACCATGCTGTCTTGATGATTACAGCTTTGTAATAGAGGCTAAAGTCTGGGATTGTGATGCCTCCCACTCTCGTCTTCTTTTCAATATTACTTTGGCTATTCGGGGTCTTTTGTGGTTCCATATGAATTTTAGGATTGCTTGTTCTAGCTTCGAGAAGAATGCTGGTGCAATTTTGATTGGGATTGCATTGAATATGTAGATAGCTTTGGGTAGTATTGACATTTTAACAATATTTATTCTTCCAATCCATGAGCACGGAATATTTTTCTGTTTCTTTATATCTTCTTCAATTTCCTTCATAAGCTTTCTATAGTTTTCAGCATACAGATCTTTTACATCTTTGGTTAGGTTTATTCCTAGGTATTTTATGATTCCTGGTGCAATTGTGAATGGGATCAGTTTCTTTATTTGTCTTTCTGTTGCTTCATTATTAGTGTATAAGAGTACAACTGATTTCTGAACATTAATTTTGTATCCTGCAACTTTGCTGAATTGATGTATCAGTTCTAGCAGACTTTTGGTGGAGTCTATCGGGTTTTCCATGTATAATATCATGTCATCTGCAAAAAGTGAAAGCTTGACTTCATCTTTGCCAATTCTGAATCCTTTGATTTCCTTTTGTTGTCTTATTGCTGATGCTAGAACTTCCAACGCTGTGTTAAACAATAGCGGTGAGAGTGGACATCCCTGTCGTGTTCTTGATCTCAGGGGAAAAGCTCTAGTTTTTCCCCATTGAGGATGATATTAGCTGTGGGCTTCACATAAATGGTTTTTATGATGTTTAAGTATGTATCTTCTATCCTGACTTTCTCAAGGGTTTTTATTAAGAAAGAATGCTGAATTTTGTCAAATGCTTTTTCCGCATCGATTGACAGGATCATATGGTTCTTTTCTTTTCTTTTATTAATGTGATGTATCACATTGATTGATTTGAGAATCTTGAACCAGCCCTGCATCCCAGGAATGAATCCCACTTGATCATGGTGAATAATTCTTTTTATA
Organism: Felis catus; assembly: GCF_018350175.1. Lineage (NCBI taxonomy): Eukaryota > Metazoa > Chordata > Mammalia > Carnivora > Felidae > Felis > Felis catus. The sequence continues at coordinate 91,616,155 of NC_058370.1, forward strand.
TGCTGTTGAATTCGATTTGCTAGTATCTTACTGAGAATTTTTTCATCCATATTCATCAGGGATATTGACCTGTAGTTCTCTTTTTTTTTGGGGGGTCTCAGTCTGGTTTAGGAATCAAAGTAATGCTGGCTTCATAGAATGAGTCTGGAAGTTTCCTTCCCTTTCTGTTTTTTGGAACAGCTTGAGAAGGATAGGTGTTATCTATGCTTTAAATGTCTGGTAGAATTCCCCAGGGAATCCATCTGGTCCTGGACTCTTATTTGTTGGGAGATTTTTGACAACTGATTCAATTTCTTCACTGGTTATGGGTCTGCTCAAGTTTTCTATTTCTTCCTGTTTGAGTTTTGGAAGTGTGTGGGTGCTTAGGAATTTGTCCATTTCTTCCAGGTTGTCCAATTTGTTGGCATATAATTTTTCATAGTATTCCCTGATAATTGCTTGTATTTCTGAGGGATTGGTTGTGATAATTCCATTTTCATTCATGATTTTATCCATTTGGGTCATCTCCCTTTTATTTTTGAGAAGCCTGGCTAGAGGTTTATCAATTTCCTTTATTTTTTCAAAAACCAACTCTTGGTTTCATTGATCTGCTCTACAGTTTTTTTAGATTCTATATTATCTATTTCTGCTCTGATATTTATTATTTCTCTTCTTCTGCTGGATTTGGGGTATCTTTGCTGTTCTTCTTCTATTTCTTTTAAGTGTGCTGTTAGATTTTGTATTTGGGATTTTTCTTGTTTCTTGAGATAGGCCTGGATTGCAATGTATTTTCCTCTCAGGACTGCCTTCGCTGTGTCCCAAAGCGTTTGGATTGTTGTATTTTCATCTTCATTTGTTTCCATATATATATATTTTTTAACGTTTTATTTATTTTTGAGACAGGGAGAGACAGAACATGAACAGAGGAGGGCCAGAGAGAGAGACACACAGACTCTGAAACAGGCTCCAGGTTCTGAGCTGTCAGCACAGAGCCTGCTCAGAGCCTGATGCGGGGCTCAAACTCATGGACCGCAAGATCATGACCTGAGCCGAAGTCGGCCACTTAACCGACTGAGCCACCCATGTGCCCCAATTTCCATATATTTTAAGTTTCTTCTGTAATTGCCTGGTTGGCCTATTCATTCTTTAGTAGAGTGTTCTTTAACCTCCATGCTTTTAGAGGTTTTCCAGACTTTTCCCTGTGGTTGATTTCAAGTTTCATAGCATTGTGGTCTGAAAGTGTGCATGGTATGATCTCAATTCTTTTATACTCATGAAGGGCTGTTTTGTGACCCAGTATGTGATCTATCTTGGAGAATGTTCCATGTGCACTCAAGAAGAAAGCGCTCTGTTGCTTTGGGATGCAGAGTTCTAAATATATCTGTCAAGTCCATCTGATCCAATGTCTCATTCAGGGCCCTTGTTTCTTTATTGATTCTGTGTCTGGATGATCTATCCGTTGTTGTAAGTGGGGTATTAAAGTCCCCTGCAATTACCACATTCTTATCAATAAGGTTGCTTATGTTTGTGATTAATTGTTTTATATATTTCGGCACATAGACATTTATAATTGTTAGCTCTTCCTGATGGATAGACCCTGTAATTATTATATAATGCCCTTCTTCATCTCTTGTTACCACCTTTAATTTAAAGTCTAGTTCGTCTAAGTATGGCTACTCCAGCTTTCTTTTGACTTCCAGTAGCATGATAGATAGTTCTCCATCCCCTCGCTTTCAATCTGAAGGTGTCCTCAGGTCTAAAATGAGTCTCTTGTAGACAGTAAATAGATGGGTCTTGTTTTTTTATCCATTCGGATACCCTGTCTTTTGGTTGGAGCATTTAGTCCATTTACATTCAGTGTTATTAAGGAAAGATATGGGTTTAGAGTCATTGTGATGTCTGTAGGTTTCATGCTTGTAGTGATGTCTCTGGTACTTTGTGGTCCTTGCAACATTTCACTCACAGAATCCCCTTTAGGATCTCTTGTAGGGCTGGTTTAGTGGTGATGCATTCCTTCAGTTTTTGTTTGTTCGGGAAGACCTTTATCTCTCCTTCTATTCTGAATGACAGACTTACTGGATAAAGGATTCTCGGCTGTATATTTTTTCTGTTCACCACATTGGAAATTTCCTGCCATTCCTTTCTGGCTTGCCAAGTTTCAGCAGATAGGTCTGCCACTAGTCTTATGGGTCCATTTGTAAGTTAGAGCCTGTTTATCCCTAGCTGCTTTCAGAATTTTCTTGTTATCCCTGTATTTTGCCAGTTTCACTATGATATGTCATGCAGAAGATCGATTCAAGTTATGTCTGAAGGGGGTTCCATGTGCCTCTTGGATTTCAATGCTTGTTTCCTTCCCCAGATCAGGGAAGTTCTCAGCTATGATTTGTTCAAGTAAACCTTCAGCCCCTTTCTCTCTGTCTTCTTCTTCTGGAATTCCTATGATACAGATATTGTTCCATTTGAGTGCATCACTTAGTTCTCTAATTCTCCCCCTCATACTCCTGGATTTTTTTCTCCCTCTTTTTCTCAGCTTCCTCTTTTTCCATAATTTTATCTTCTAATTCACCTATTCTCTCCTCTGCCTCTTCAATCCATGCTATGGCCGCCTCCATTTTATTTTGCACCTCATTTATAGCATTTTTTTTACTCCACATGACTATTTCTTAGTCCCTTAATCTCTGTAGGAATAGATTCTCTGCTGTCCTCTCTGCCTTTTTCAAGCCCAGCGATTAATTTTATAACTATTATTCGAAATTCTTGTTCCATTATATTGCTTAAATCGTTTTTGATCAATTCGTTAGCTGTTGCTACTTCCTGGAGTTTCTTTTGAGGAGAATTCTTCCATTTCATCATTTTGGGTAGTCCCTGGAGTGGCGCTGAACTGCAGGGCACTTCCCCTGTGCTGTCTGGAGTAACTTGTGTTGGTGGGCGGGGCTACAGTCAGGCCTGATGTCTGCCCCCAGCCCACCACTGGGGCCACAGTCAGAATGGTGTGTACCTTATCTTCCCCTCTCCCAGGGGCAGGACTCACTGTGGAGTGGCGTGGCCCCTGTCTGGGCTACTTGCACACCTCCAGGCTTGTTGCACCTTTAATTTTAAATGGCAATACAGCACCTTATTTATCTATGATGAAAAGGTCACATGGCATAGTTGACTTCCATAGTAGTGAATATGTGGCTTAAAAATACTTGCCTGAGATTTCCTCAGGTTTGGTTTCCTGAGGGCAGAAGTGTGAGCTCTCAGTGCCTAGCAGAGTTCCCAGCCTGGTAGCATCTCAATATATATTTAATAAACTGAATGAAGGGTAAATAGTGAATATAAGTGGAGTAACGGAAAGAGTTCTGAAATGTGACACGGCTCAAGGAGCAGGGGGTCTTCTGAGCCCAGAAGTGAATGTGGGTGTTCTGCTGTAGAGATCAGTCCTTATTCTAAGCCATTTTGGGGGTATTTGCTGAGGTTTGGCAACCTGCTGGTGAAAGACAAGGGCTTAGAAGTGAACAGTCGTAGGCTCTGTGGGGAAACTTCCAGCATGTTCTGAGACAGAGGACATTAGCACCATCTTTGGGGCACCTGAAGTACCATCCTTGAGATTTGGGAAAGTGGAGACCCCTCAGTGGCCCTTCCTGAGTAATCCCAGTCCCAAGTCATAAGGACAAGAATGATGAGGAGTTTTAGTTATCCCTAACAAGAGTATTTGTATCACAGTTTCAAAAATATTATTGCCAAAACTTGATGTGTGACTCCAATGGTTGCCCATGAACCTTGCTCAACTTTGGATCCATTATGTAGAACTAAATTTACAATGAAGTTGGTGGGAAACATAAGTGGGGGTAGATTTTATTTGTTATTTATTTTTTTCACCTTTTCCATAACAAGTACTATTGAGAGAGATAATCCTCCACAGGTCTCTGGAGCTCCTACATGTCTTACTGGGTCTGCCAGGAATGCAGAGCTCTGACTGCTCTTTGCCCAGATTCTTATTCAAGGTTGAGTTTGCAGTCAGCAGCTTTAAGGGATAAGGTCGTGTCTCACCAGGAAAAAGAACAGGCTTGTTTACTGCTTGCTATAAAAGCAGAGCCCTTACCAAGTTCACTGCTCCCCAGATGCAAAGCAAACACATTGCATGTGCACCACCCGTTTGTCCCATGGTGTCACCCATGTGGGATCTGGGGGCAAAGAGATTTTTGCAAACATGCTCATGCTGCTTCCTGTCATGAGCAATAAAGTCCTTGCCACCTGGCCAGTGGTCTTGTGTTTTCTACTAGTACCCAAGAAACAGCAATAGGCTAACTTATTTGCTTATAAGTAGGGTAAAATCAAATGCTACTTCCTTCAAGTATGTATTACTTTTGTGATAGCAAACCAATTGACATTATTATAAAATTAGAAATGATCCTTCTCTAGCAAATTGTTACTTTCCTTCCTTGATTCTCTAGTTAACACTGATTGAGGGGCGCCTGGGTGGCTCAGTCAGTTAAGCATTTGACTTCGGTTCAGGTCATGATCTCACCATTGGTGAGTTCAAGCCGAACACGGGGCTCAGTGCTGACAGCTCAGAGCCTAGAGCCTGATTTGAATTCTATGTCTCCCTCACTCTCTGCCAGTCTCTCTCTCTCTCAAAAATAAATGTTAAAAAATAATAAATAAAATTGACTGAAATGCGTTGATATGTTTCTATAAACAAATACCCAAATACCTAGGACAGAAAATGGGAGCCTAAGTCATTACATTTTATGACTATTGCCTTTCAGATTAGAAAACATATTTCTCAAGCATCTCAGCAAAATTCAGTTTTCTAGTAAAACTAATTCTGGATAGTCTGGAGCCGATCCCTGCAGCCACTCCTTTCAATAGTTGGCATCTTTTTTTTGGGGGGGGGTTGTTTTTGTTTAATATTTATTTATTTTTTAGAGAGAGAAAGAGAGAGAACACGCTGGGGTGGGGCTGAGAGAGAGGGAGACACAGAATCTGAAGCAGGCTCTAGGCTCTGAGCTGTCAGCACAGAGCCGACTCAGGGCTTGAACTCATGAACCACAAGATCATGATCTGAGACGAAGTCGGAAGGACTGACACTTAATGGACTGAACCACCCAGGTGCCCCCATAGCTGGCGTCTTGCAGTGATTTCCCCATCTAGCTTCCTATATGCCTAAGAGTGGGCAAGGGATTCTGCCCATGCACCGTGCATTCCTCCAAACGCCAGCCCCCCTTCTTCAGTAGCAGCTAAATGTGCTAATCTCTCTAGATCCAGAGGCTTCAACCTCTCCTCCAAAGTTGTCTCTACCCTTGTCTCCCCGGGGAGAAAGAAGCATGATCTCCTCAGGGTCCTAAAACCATAAGCTCTGGATTTCCCTGGGGTTGGAAGGAGGGGAGCCCATCTCCCAGCTTTAGACACAGGAAGGAGGCTTGCCTTCCAGTGGGGGTGGGAAAAGGAAGCACTAAGATTAATTAGCTGTATCTCAGCAAGTTACTCTGTAACATCTCTCCTCAGTGATTTCAATCCCTTGACTCTCATACGCTTTCTAAAAAGTATTAATTTAAAACCGCGGTGGGGCTTCTTGCTAAACAGTGCTCACTAAGGTTACCACTCAACTCTCTGGAACTACATCAAGAGCCAGTTGTCAGCTCCATCTCAGGAGACATCTCAGGACCTTTGGCACTCGTTGACCTACCTACCACTTCCTCTCTCCCATCAGCTTGCCCATCGTCCAAGTTTCTTTGTCTCTGGCAGCTCCTTCTCTGGTTCCTTGATGGCTCATTTACCGACATAAATCCTAGAAGTTGCTGTTCTCCAGGCCTCTGCCCTAGGCCCTCTTCCCGTCTCACATCCCAGCCCCTCCTGAGGGGTCTCGTCTCCGTGGTTTCAGTGGCTCTTGCATCCCTGTCCCTCCCCCGCCCCACTCCCCGCCTCCTCTTTCCTGAGCTCCAGGCTCCACACCCCCCCCCAGCTTTCTAGAGGACTTTTCTGCTTGCGTGTGACATAGGCACCCCAAAGGCAATGGTTCAAAAACATATACTGAGCCTGTTCCCCCAGATCAGCTCCCCACCCCCCACCTCAAACCCCTATCAGCACATGATGCCACCATCCACCCAATTGCCCAGGAAGGAGTCAGAGCTTCTCCCATTGCCTGTCAGCGTGGCTTGTTGATTCTTTGTCCTCATTTCTACTGTCACTTCTCATTTACCCTCCGATGCCACCTGAGCCCAGGGCACTGGCATGTCTTGCTGAGATCACTGCCTCTACCTCAATCAAATCATCTCCCTAAACTGCAGCTGCAACCCATTCTCGACTCCGTGACAAAGACCTTTCTCAAGTGCAAACCTGATCTTGTCTTTCTTTCTTGTTTTTTTGTTCCCGGGGGAGACGGTGCTCATCTGGGATATGAAACCCTTGTCATTCTTTTTCTTTAAATCTCTGAACACCCCTCAGTTTCTTCCCAAAGAGGAAGTCATTATGACTTCTAAATCCCTTCATGCCCTGCACCACCTCCCCATCCTCCTCTCCGAAGGAGAACTTCCAGCCTTGCTGTGTGGTGCCGTGTCCACCAGAGGGCAGTCTAACCAGCAGTGCTGTGGAGCTCTGCCGCTCCGAGTCTGAGTATGCAGTGTTTTCCTGAGAGCTCAGGCCTGTTCCCTGATGTCATACATCTCAGTTTGGTGAGGGAGGCAAATGAAAAAGAAACGAAGCCCTGAAAGAATATCTGTCATTTAATCCAAGTGTTATTAAAATAGGAAACAGGAATAATTAGGGACTCCATTGGGAGGGGGGTCGGTTTGGTTTGCTATTTCCTAAGATGAAGGACCAAGAGGAAGAACAATCTGAGGGAATATTATAAAGATCTGATGTTGGTAATAAGGATATCTGTAACACATTTTCAAAGTACTGGCTACTGGTTTTAAAATATATTTATATTGCCCAAAGCAGTTACTCAACTTTCCAGAAAACTTGTCCAATATAGTGAAGACTCCAGCACTGCCTGTAGTACAGAGCATTCTACATCCATCCATCTCCCAGCTGGAGTCTCATTTGTGCATGTGTCAGGGAGGGAAGGATATCCTTCTCTAGTCTTCTGACTTGTCTTTTGACATCCTCAGTTATATACATTGTATCTTCAGGGCTCAGCACAATTCTCCTTTCTGCTGGGAAACTTTCCCAACTGCCCCAGTCTGGACAAAACACATTTCTGATCGCCATGGCAACTGAGATGCACGCCTCCACCCCAGCAATCTCCATTCTGTACTGTCATGCTTTTTTCAGAGTAAACTATTTCTCTAGGCCCATCTTTATGACTGGCTCACAGCAGGTGCACAGTATTTACTTGTGACTATGGAAAACATCCAGCACATGTGTTGTGTGGCCTTTGACCAGTCATTGCTTTCCTGCAAGCCTCAGGTGTCTCATCATTTCAGAATTTACACAGCCCACAATATTGTGAGAAGGCTTAATCAACTGTTTTATGCATATTAGTAATAAGAATAGGATTATTAAGCAAAGGACTATCTGGAATTTCAGAACCTGGTATATTTGCTTGAGGGTTTCTTCTCCAACTTATGTCCTGGGGTATTTGCAGAGAGTACCATTCAATTGTAAAAAGACAAGACTTCTGAAGGGAAGCTCTAGAAACACTGGAGTGGACCTAGAACTTCCAGCCTTGCTGTATGGTGCCATATCCACCAGAGGGCAGTGTAACATCAATGTTGTGGAGCTTTGCTTTTCAGAGCCCTTAAGAATGCAGTGTTTTTCAGATAGCGCGCAAGCAAACTTCCCTCCCCCCACCCCTCCCAGCCATTTGGATGAAAATCTTTATAAAATGTATTACATGATCTTCTAGCCATTATAAGAATATTGTTATCATTGTTTCCTGTGAGTTACTGTCACCATTTTCTGTCATTGGATTAGCTTCGTTCGAGGCCATTGCTGCTTTTCCGCCATCATGCAGAAAAACTGTCTAAAGGAAGTAAGAGCTAGCCATAGTCTGTGCATTCATGTTTTAGAAATAAAGTGGATTGCTTTTCCTTTGTAAAGCCAAAATAGACTTATTCCAGAAGATTTAGAGGGAAGAAATGAAAAAGTAGTGAGACCCTCTCCCACCCCCGACCACAAACTCTCACTACTTTTGTTCCCTCTGCCTGTACTTATCAAGAGTCAGAATATTCCAGGTTTTGTGCTGGGCCTCAAAAGTGCAGAGGTGAATACAGTGATGAGCTTGCTTTTAGGGAGTGTGCTGTCCAGTGGGGAAGGCTGACGGACAACAAAGAGATTATTATAATCAAGCATAATGTGGGCTTTAATGCAAATATGCACCAAGTTCTCTGAGAGCATACAGTGGAGGCTAAGTGAGAGAAAATGCTTTTTAGAAGAAGGGCCAATCAATGAAGTTGGATTTTGGAAAACCATGTATGATGGTGGGGCAGGTAGAGGAAACAAGAAATCAGCTGACAGAAATACACCTTCCTCTTGAGGAATCCTTAGTGATAGTAATATTCTGGCCTCCCCAAGGGTTTGTACTGTAAGCACGCAGCAGAGTGCCTGATACACGGTGGGGGCGCAGGCAAAGTTTGTTAGTATACGATTATGAACCTCTATGATTTTGCTGGGCTACTGATGTCCCTATAAGTTTTTGTCCCTGTGCTACTAGCCTCTCTCAGGTATTCACGTGGCCTCCTCCTTCACTTCATTCCGTTTTCTGCTCACATTATCCACTTCATTCTCTTACCCTTCAGAGCACTTACTATTGTCTGATGTCATATTACACCTATTGTCTGTGTGCCCCCACAAGAATGTAAGCTCAAGGAGAGCAGGGGCCTTATTTGGCTCACTGGTGGATCTCTAGTGCCTGTAATAGTTCTTAAAACACAGGAGATGCTTGATAAATATTCTTCTGAAAATGTAAAAGGAACGAGTATGAGAGTCATCAACTTTGCTTTTACTTTGTAATTGAAAATGCATAGATAGGGGCGCCTGGGTGGCTCAGGTGGTTAAGCGACCGACTTTGGCTCAGGTCATAATCTCAAGGTTCATGGGTTTAAGCCCCACATCAGGCTCTGTGCTGACAGCTCCGATCCTGGAGCCTGCTTTGGCTTCTGTGTCTCCCTCTTTGCTCCTCCCCAGCTGGTGCTCTGTCTCTCTCTCAAAAATAAATAAACATTAAAGAGATGTTTTAAGAAAAACATATGTATATGTATACTTTTTAAAGCAAACAATGGAGTAAGGTTGCTATAGCATGTTAGGACATTTATTGGAACATCCAATATTTTATTGGAAAACTGACAAATAAAATAAGAAAAGAAAGAAACCCAGTTGTACCCATTCAGCTCCCATTCTCTTCCTCTTATTTATTCCAAGGAAAGAGAAGAAAATCATCCATGACAAGTAGCAGCTGTCAAATAGGAAGCTTCATGCTCCGGGAAAAGCGAAATCTCCCACCATGCAAACTCATGTACTACAGGTTCAAGTACACTTTTCTTCTGTAGGGAAATTGGAAAGACTGAAATGAGCTCACCCATCAGTGTTACCTCCAGCCTTCCTTGCTTTGTGGTCTTCTACAACTCTGAAAGGTATGGAAAATGGATAGTAATACAAGTAATTCTTGCCATGGAAAACAAATGGGTTGGGAGGAATGGGAGACCATCCTGTGGCATCTGTCTGCGAATTCACTTCAGCATGCTTATCTGAATATAAGCGTGGACAGTGTTGAGGCTCCTCTGGATGGGCCATATAACATCCTCTTGTTTTCCTCATCAGTTAATGAGCTGCATAGAACATTTCACAAGCGTTTGTTTTATATTTGTATGAGAGTGCGATTTTACATTTTTAAAAGAATAATCACTTAACATTAGTAACATAGTGGAAAAGTATCACCACAACCATCGTCTTATATGCAATGCATCTTTTCAGTGGAAGCAAATTCATTTGCATTTTCCTGGTGAAGGGAATTTTTTTCATTCCTCTGACTTAAGAGGATGGAGTGGGGGCTCTACCCTTCAGATAGCAGAGATCAACAAGGTACCCTGAATCCTGTTGAGAATTACTTTTTGGTCCTTAAAGATTGGACATTTCTCACGAACATGTTACTGCCCAACAAGCTTGCCTCTCTATGCTGGTAATGCTATTCTGCAGAACATCCCCACGATAGTTTGTATGCGGTGGCTGTGTGTGTGACAAGAGTTAGGAGAAGAATGTGAATTTGCTGGTAAGAACTGTGACAAGACCCATAGCAAACAGAACCTTTGTTTTCAAGGGGAAAGGGACAGTCTTTTCAACAAATGGTGCTGGGAAAACTGGATATCCACATGCAAGAGAATGAAATTGGGCCCTTACCTTACACTCCATAGGAAATTTAACTCAAAATAGATTGAAGACCTACACTTAAGAGCTAAAACTATAAGACTCTTAGAAGAAAACATAGGAGAAACCCATTATGATACTGGATTTGACAATGATTTGTGGGATGTGACACCAAAAGCATAGTCAACAAAAGACAAAATCAATTGGACTTCTTCAAAATTAAAAACTTTGGTGCAACAAAAGGAACTATCAAGATGGCAAAAAGCCAACCTATAGAATGGGAGAAACTATTTGCAAGACATATATATCTGATAGAAGGTTAGTATCCAGCATATATGAGGAACTCCTACAACTCAACAGCAAAACAACCAATCCAATTTTTAAATGAGCAAATAACTTGAGTAGACATTTCTCTAAAGAAGACATACGAATGACCAATGAGCACACGAAAAGATCCCCGACCTCATAATCATTAGGGAAATACAAATCAAAAACTCAATGAGCTATCACTTCCACCTATTAGGATGACTATTTTCAGAAAAAGAAAAAAAATGAAAGAAAGAGAAAATAACAAGTGTTAGTGAGGATATAGAGAAACCCTCCTACATTGTTGGTGGGAATGTACAATGTTGTGGCCGTTGTGAAAAGGAGGTTCCTCAAAAACTGAAACATAGTATTATCATATGATGTAACAATTCCACTCCCGGAAAGAATGGAGAGCAGGAACTCAGATACTTTTACATCAATGTTTGTAGCAGCACTATTCACCATAACCCAACAGAGGAAATAGCCCAAATGTCCATTAACAGATGAATGGATATACAAAATGTAGCATACACGCCAGGGAATATTATTCAGCCCTTAAAAAGAATGAAATTCTGATCATACCACAACATGGATGAACCTTGAAAACATCTTGCTAAGGGAAAAAAGCCAGACATCAAAGGCTACACATTGTATGATTCCATGCAAACAAGGTGCCTAGGATAGACAAATTAATAGATGGAAAAAAGTAGAAGTTGCCAGAGGCTTGGGAGAGAGTGACAGGGATTGAGTGTTTAATAGGTACAAAGTTTCCATCGGGGATGATATTCTGGAGATGGATAGTAGTAATGGCTGTGCAACACTGCAATTGAATTGTCACTAAATGTACACTTCAAAATAATTAGGGGCGTGTGGCTGGCTCGGTTGGTAGAACATGTGATTCTTGACCTCAGGATCATGAGATCAAGACCCACATTGGGTGTAAAGCTTACTAGAATTAAATAAATAAACATATTTTTTAAAGTTTATTATTTCTGAGAAAGAGACAGAGTGCGAGCGGGGGAGGAGCAGAGAGAGGGAGACACAGAATCCGAAGCAGGTTCCAGGCTCTGAGCTGTCAGCACAGAGCCCGTCGAGGGACTCAAACCCATGAACCGTGAGACCACGACCTGAACTGGAGTTGGATGCTTAACCGGCTGAGCCACCCAGGCACCCCTAAATAAAAATAATTAAAATATCAAAATTTGGGGCATGTGGGTGGCTCAGCCGGTTAAGCATAAGACTCTTGATTTTAATTCAGGTCATGATCTCATAGTTTGTGGGATTGAGCCCCACATCAGACTCTGCCCTGACAGTGTGGATCCTGTTTGGGATTCTCTCTCTCTCCCCCTCACTCTCTGTCCCTTCCCCGCTCACACTCTCTCTCACGCTCTCTCTGTCTCAAAATAAAAACTTAAAAAAATGGTAAAATGTGTGTTTTGTATGTTTTACCACAATTAAACGTGCACATACACACACACAGAGAAAGAGAGAAGAAACAAATTGGTATGTTACTGAAAACAATAAAGCTGAAAAAAAATTAAAACAAGAGTCCAGGCATGACTCAAATAGTTATGCGAGTAAGTAAATATCAAAGACAATGTTTTGAACCAGAAGGGAAAGGATGTTCAGATGTTAACTCCTGTGTACTAGTAAGCACCACAGTCCAGAGAAATAGTGATAGCAAATGATAACAAATTAGATGTCTAGTGTGGGGATGGGTAGCTATGTTGTCTTTTTGGCCAAAAGCCTGATTCCACTAGCTTCCAAATGTCTGTATTTAATTTCTATTGATTTACTTTACCCACAGTTTAAAATGGACTCCATACACTGAAATCGGGGGACTTAGGGACAACGAGACAAGGAGACCCAGGGCCACCAAGCCACCACACCTTCCTTTGGTTGTTTCCTCTCTGCAGAACTCTCTCCAGAGCACCTCTCGCTCTTCTCTGCCTGCCTGGGAAACAAGACAGCAGACCTGAGGAGCAGCTTTCATCTGCTGGGGAGGCAACCCCTCCTCCTCAGAACATACTTCCCTCCCCATGTTCGCATAGATTAAGTTTGAGAAAGAGACAGAGGGAGAGTGGGTCAGGAGCAGAGAGGGGGAGACACAGAATCCGAGTTATTTCAGTAGCTTCCTAACTGGTCCCCTTGCATCCACCCTGCATCCTTCCTGCATCCATTCTCCGTCTGTCTCTGCCTCCGTCTCTCTATGCTGCAGCCAGACCGATCCTGCTAATGTGAGACACGGGGTCCCTCTGCTCAGATGCCTCTGCAGCTGCCCTTTTCATGCAGAGTAAAGCCAAAGTCCTCACAGAAGTTTATAGGGTCTGACAGAATTTGGTTTCCCATTCTCTCTCGGACCTCGTCTCCTGAACTCTATCCACTCAGGCACGCTGGCCTCTTTGCTGTTCCCCTCTGCACTGTCCAGAGCAGGGACCCTCTCAACTCAGGGCCCTTGTGTTTGCTGTTTTCTAACACTGGGAAACTCCTCTTCTAGACACCCACATAGCCACATGGCTCATTCCCTCAACTCCTTCAGGTCTTTGTTCAATGTTTACCTTCTTGGTGAACTGTAAACCATCTCACTTAAAATTGAACCACTGCAGGGGCACCTGGGTGTCTCAGCTGGTTAAGCGTCCGACTTCAGCTCAGGTCATGATCTCACGGTTCGTGGGTTTGAGCCCCACATCAAGCTCTGTGTTGACAGCTCAGAGCCTGGAGCCTGCTTCGGATTCTCTGCCTCCCTCTCTCTCTGCCCCTCCCCACTCACACTCTGTCTCTCAAAAATAAAGAAACGTAAAAAAAGGTTTTGTTTTTTTTTTTTTTTTAAATTGAACCACCGCAGGTGCCACTGTGTCTGTTCCTTCCCGCTTTGTTTCCTTTCAGAGAACTAATCAGAATCTAGTGCATAATAGAGTTATATTTCCACACTTAGGTTTGGTTTATTGTCTTTATTCCCATTAGAGTGTAAGTTCCACGAGGTAGGGAGTTTCTTACCTGTTTGGCTTATTGATATGTGATAAGTACCTAGAATAGTGCCTGGCACCTAGTAGGGCTTACTAAATATTTGCTGAACGAATGGATGGTCAACTGTTGACTCTGCACAGAGACCAACATAAAAACCTCTTGACCAAGCAAAGCTGATTATTACTTATTGCAGCAAGGGGAAACACCACCTTGATAGAGTCAAAGGGGAAAGTAGGTCGGAGGTACTTACAGAGTTTTGGAGTCTAAGCTCTCATGATTTAAGGTGGGTTTTCCAGGGCAGGAAACTAGCTGGCGTAGTAGTTTAGGATTAGTGGACATGGCAAGGTGAGGGTCTGAAGGCACGCTTTTATGAGCAAAATATCCTCCTGAGAAGTGACTTACTGGGTCAGTGAACAAACTGCCTTCTTGATAAGACAGCTGTTTGACCAGAGAGCAAACCACCCAGGTAACTCCGTGAACAACAGTTTTCTGAAGCACAGTAAAGTTGTTAGTTTGCAGTCTTTTCTTCTGTTCAGTTTCTGTTGATGCAGGGGGTCTCAGCTCTCAGCATCAATTAATGTGTACAACTCAGTGGATTCAAACACGCTTAGCCTTGCTACCTTTTTTGGAAACATAATCTTACTGTGGAAGTCTAGTTCACAGAACAGATAAACCATGGAATTGCTTTCTTTGGTTGAGCTGAGATAGCCCAGAATCTGCTGCCCATGCTACCCTGGCCCCAGCACGATCTGAAAAGCTAATTCAGATTTGGAAAGCAGAAGACACCCTGCCTGAGTATGTCCTTTTTCCAAACATCTTTTCAAGGTCATATGTTTACATAGCTTTTGGTATAGAGTGATTGCTAATAGGCTGAGAGGGGCAGCAGGTATGTGAAAGAACTGGCAGGTCCATCCTGACTGGGTGATGCCCCTGCCGTAAGACTGTTAAATATTTGACTACCACGCGTGATTATATCTATGAAGGGAAGACGTTAGAGGAGGCAACAAGGAAGGACAATTGCGGGACAGGTACAGAAGACAGGGTGGTATCTTTCTCCACATTTACTATTCCATGACCCAGTGGAGCAGACTCTGTTGAGAGGCAATACTGAGCTGCTTATAGAAGACAAATATTAAACTTATGCACGTTTGAATACAAAAATGGCTCTCTGGCAGGTAACTTCTAAGGTGGCCTCCAATAATTCCTGCTTCCTAGTATTTATGATCCTGTGGTCCTCTCTCCCTGAGTGTGAGCTGGACCTAATGACTTGTTTCTAATGAATAGAACACGGCAATAATGAAGGGATGTCACTTCTAAATTAGATAACAAAAGGACTGTGACTTCTGCCCCACTCGCTTTCTGTCTCTTGCTAGCTCACTCTTGGGGAAGCTGCCATCAGATTATGCCCTATGGAAAAACCCTTGTGGTAGGCAACTGATGTCTCCAGCCAACAGCCAGCAAGACCTGCCACCAGACA
Source organism: Felis catus (assembly GCF_018350175.1). Taxonomy (NCBI): domain Eukaryota; kingdom Metazoa; phylum Chordata; class Mammalia; order Carnivora; family Felidae; genus Felis; species Felis catus. The sequence goes on from NC_058370.1 coordinate 91,631,171, forward strand.
CGTGAGAGAGCTTGAAAGTGGATCTCGTCTTAGGTGAGCTTTGAGATGACTGTGGCCCCAGCCCACAACTTGATCACAGCCTGAAGAGAGACCCTGAGTCAGAATCACCCAGCTCAGCCACCCCTGGATTCCTGACCCACAGAACTGTGAGACAATAAATGTTTGTTGTTGCAAGCTGCTAATTTTGGAGTAATTTCTCACCCAGAAATAGATAGCTAATAAAGGGTGTGTGTGTGTGTGTGTGTGTGTGTGTGTGTGTGTGTGTGTGTGATTTTGAGGTAATATCAAGGTATTTTATCCAGGCAGAAAAATACCACAAGACTTCACATGTAATATGCTTGCTTTGGAGAATTTGTCATGGCCCTGGGTCTTCCCTCTGCCTTGGAAGACCAGAAATAGATTCGTCAGCTCGGCATCACAGATTCATCTTTAGTCAGACTCACATGAACTAGATTTATGAGACTTCTATGACAACACCGAATGCTAGTTATTAAATTATAATGAGACAAAAAATTATGCTGGCCAGCATACCAGAATACTTACATCTCTATGACAAGCACTTTCTCTCTCTGAAGGCATAATTTCATATCAGATAAGAATGAGAGACTTGCTTGATACACACAGAATCAGAACAAAGGTAGTTAAGCATAGGTTTGCAATGTTTCATGGCAATAGTCTAAGGGATCACCTCATACTAGGAATAATTTCATCAGTGGAGCCAAACAACTCCACAAATGTTGGTTACAGCCCCATGAGTCTATCTTTACCCCAAGATGAACCCATCAATGGACCTGGAATTTCCCCAGATCACTTGGCGAAAGCGCCTTCCCTTTGTGGGCAGTGACTGGCCAACATCTTGTGTTATGACTCTGGTTTTCTAGGCAACCATGATGGCCAACCCCTCTTTGGAAGAAAAGATTTTTTTCTTTGGGTGAGTTAACACATGGATTAATGCATGGATTAGCTTATAGTCTCTTCTTGTTGGTCTAGGAGCTGTTTTGCATCTTTAAAGTCAGTTCAACGCTAATTAAGAACGTATTGTGATCCAGACATCTACCTAAGAACTTTATTTATGGATTATCTGAATTAACTGCATATAGCAACCAGGTGAGGTAGGTACACTTATATCCTAGTACCAAGAAGGAAATGAGGGCGGAGAGAAGATGCTTAAAGTCTCACAGCTAATACACGTCGGAACCTTGTTTGGCCTGAATTTGCTTTCCTAACCGCCTTTTCCTATCTCCCCTGCCTCTACACTGATGGTTCTCATACTTGAAGAATCATCAGGCTCACGTGGAAGATTCCTTAAAGCACAGACTGCTGGGCTCCACCCCCAGAGTTTATGACTCAGTAGGTTTAGGGTGGGGCTTGGGAGTCTGCATTTTTAACCTGTTCCCAGGTGCTGCTGCTGCTGCTGATCCAAGGACCACACGTTGAAAACTTGTTTTGTGTTTGCTTTGGTTAGGTTAGCAAGATCTCTCTTTTGGAGTCGTTTCCTGCCTCCTATTCATTTCTAAGGTGCACCTACACTGATCTTTCTAATTTTATTTGGAAATATTTATTGAGTATCAGGCACTGTGCTAGGCACAGAGGATGAAATAAGGAGCAATAACTTGAAGTGGGGCATTTTCCTGGAGCACTTTCTTTCCTTGGCTGCACACCATGTAATGTTGTTCATGCTCTCCTTTCTGTGAGTGTAAAATATAGAAGTAATATATCTAAAGTTCTATAAGCAGTGCACAAAACAGTTAAAGTATCTCTGTGCTCTTCGATTTTGCTCTTTGCAGTTGTTTGGTGGAAAAATTAAAACTACAGCTTGTTCTTTACGATAATGTCAGAGTGAACTGATGGGTTTGAGGTAAGCAAAAATATGGGAGAAGATAAGATTCTTCAAGCTCATTCTTCTCGTTTTGTAAGGCTCTACAAAATAATTTTTTCATCCTCAGAAGGGTGGGACATCAGGAATGACTGAGAAATGTTCACAAAGTCCTGCCCTCTTCCTGTGAAAGTCTGTCTGTCATTTCTCTGCCCCTATCCAGAGGCCCTGTCCCAGCAAGAGTGATGATCAAGCTGTTTGGGGCTTAGTTGGCCCAGAAAATTTGTCACCAGTACCAGTCACAATTATGTTTGTCTCTCCTCCCTTCTTCCTCTTCTCTTAAACGTTTGAAGTCTCCTTTTTGGGTGGGTAGAAAAAGTCTAAAATTTAGCTAATCTGAAATTTTGGTTGTGTAATTCCTTGTTATTATAGAATAAATTCCATTCTAATCAAGGACGTTGAAATTAAATTAGAAAACCCTGTCTCTCCTCATGGCATTTTGAATTCTGTCCTCAAAACATGGCCTTCTTTCTCAGGCTGATGTAATAGTTCATGTATCTTAAAATGGCAAAATAGAGTCATGGGGGCAGGCTGTAGTGTTTGTTTTTTTTTTTTAAATTTTTAAATTAAATTAAATTAAATTTTTTCGGAGGAGGTTGTTTTCTTTTTGGGCATTTGATTTTCATCCCGGGGTCAACAAAAAACTATGGAAGACTTTAAACTGGGGCAAAGCAATGGATGAGGTATGTATGTCTGAGCCACCTTTTGGGTGGCTATGTGGAGAAGAAATGGAGGGACCTGGAGGCAGGAAGACCAATGAGAAGGCAGGTACAGTGGTTTGCAGTGATCCTGAGGAGGCAGGATGGTGATCTGGATTAGTGATATGGGTGACAGGATGAGAAAGTGTAAGGATTCTTGAGATAATTTATGGTACTACATGTAGTTTAAGGAACTTTACCTGAGAGACAGGGAGACACCAAGGATGGCACTAAGATATTTGGCGTTAAGCAACAGATTGTATGTTGAAGCCATCACTTGAGATAGCCAACACTGGGGAGGTGGTTTGGAAGTAAACGTAATGCATTCAACATGAACATGGTGAGTCTGAGATGCTTTGGGACATTAATTCAACTGGAATGACCAATAAGTAATTAATAATCACATTACTTTGAGTGTGAAATCCTTCCAGTGGCTCACCATTGTCAAGGGTACAAGTTCCGAATTTCTCAGCAAGACTTATAACCTACACTTTTGAGTTTCATTTCTGCCACCTATCCCAGCCACATTGCCCAGCCCAAAGTCGATTTTAGCATGCTCTCTGGAGTCTCAGGGACCCTGTGCCAACTGCATCAGGAACTATTTTCTTTTCTCTTTCTTGCATTCAACAAAGAGTGAGGGCCAGATAACTGGTAGGTGCTGGGATAAAATGGTGAGCAAAACATGACCTCGTCCATGCACTTTCCGCGCTAGACAATAATCCAATAATTACACAAGTAATTCTAAATTAAATTAAACTAAATTAAATTAAATTAAAAATAGAATTGCAAATGGTATCAGAGGTGCTAATGGAAAGTATCTAGTAAGGGTAAGAGCCTATACCGGGGTTTTGATGTAGCGAAGCCTGAGAAAGTGAAGATAGAATTGATTCACAGAGGGAGGAAAGTGTTCCTATGGAGGGGTAAAACTTGGCACACTGTGGGGGAACTAGAGAAATATATACTTTCTCTAAAATACTTAGGCCAGGGTTGGGGGTTATTGGGGGGAGTGGCGAGGAAAAGGAACAGAGGAAAAACCAAACCAAAACAAAAAAGCCTTTGGCTGCTTTGTCCCATAGCAGCCGCCTTCCTATCTCAAGTAGTCCCGACCTCGTCGCACTGATTATTGGGAGTTGTAGTCTTGACCTTAGCGAGCAGACATGGCGGCGTCCGTTGCAGGGGCTTGCGGAGCCGCAAGGGACCTGTCTCGAAGTTTTCGAGCCGTCAGGGGGCTGTTTCCTGCGCTAGCCTCCGTCACCTGGCGTAAGTGGAGCGGGGCTTGCACACCGGAGGGAAGAGGGAGCTCGGGGCGAGGCTCGAGGGAGGCAAGCCTAGAAGTCAGGAGCAACCCTCGTGGGACCGCGAGTTGGGGGAGATTGCAGGGCTCCGCGGGAATTCTGGGCGAGTTCTGTTGACCTCTGTCGCCCGCTACTGCAGGGGCCCGCGTGGGGCCGGGCCGACAGCAGAGCACCGGACCTTCGGAGCCGGGCGCGTTCAAGCCGCCGCCGAAACCGGTCATTGTGGACAAGCGCGGTCCCCCTCGTCAGGAAAGGAGGTGAGGCCCAGGCCGGCGCGCGGTTCCCGCTTTTTGGGTCTGTGCGCGTGTGAACCTGCCATTACTTTGGAGATCTCGCCTTTAAAGCAGAGGTGGAACCCCCACTGCACGAGCTTGTGTGCAGGTTTCATGAGCTCGTGTGCAAAGCTCAACCACCTCAGGTTTGTCTTCCCCCCTTTTCCCCTTTTCTAGCGTTGAACTTTCTCTGCAGCCTTATTAAATCAGAACTAAAAGCAAGGATTCTCCCTATTTGAAGCTCTTTGCTTCAGCATTCAGATTGTATCAAGAATTTTCCTCTCAAGTACATAGTATTTTACTTGTTTGAGAAACTGATCATTCCTTGCCTCGGTAGAAATGGATTGGCCAGAGCTCACCCTGTGTTCCTTTCCCTACACACGTGTTTTAGTTTCCTGAAAATGCTATACAGTGATAAAATTTTCCGGTAATTGGTGTCTTAAATTTGCTTTCAAAAACAGTGTGCTTAAGTGACTTCTGGGTGGCTCAGTCCGTTGAGCGGCGGACTCTTGAGTTCCACCCAGGTTATGATCTAAAGGTTGGTGAGATCCAGCCTAGCATTGGGTTCTGAGCTGATAGCTCAGAGCCTGCTTGGGATTCACTCTCTCCCTGTCTCTGCCTCTCCCCTGCTTGCGGGCATATTCATTTATATTCTCTCTCCCTCTCTCTCTCAAAAATAAATAAACTTAAAAAAAAAAAAAAACAAATAAAACCCAGTGTGTTTAAAAGCGTGGTTCACTTAAATGAATGGTGGCAACTTTGGAGGTATCTGTAAGTTTAGGTAACCTAGTTGTATAACAACCTTATTAAAAAGGCAATTTTAGCAGGAAAAAGTTGGTGTGATTTGGCTATTCCTTGTTGGTTGGATTATCTCTGCATGCCTATGTGTGTGTGTTTAACATTGCAAATATCCTGTTCTAAGTTGAACATTGAATTTATGGAAGCTAGAGATTCAGAAAACATTTCCTTACACAACTTTTTTTAAGTTGAGAAAGGAATATCTCTCTTAAATGGCAACAGTTATTATAATTCAGTTAAATGGGAATGTAAATTGTATAATTACTTTGGGAAACAGTTGAACAAAATTTAGTAATTTTGAGGTTGTGTATACCTTTCCACCCAGTCGGTACACAACTTAAAGTAATATGTACAAGGAAATATGTACAGAAATGAACACAAAAGGTATTTATAACAAACAAAAATGTAGAAGTAGCCTCGACAGCCATCAGTAGGTGAATAGGCAAATGCATTTATACAATGGAGTATTATATGGCAGTGAAAAATAAATGAACTGGAGCTGACATGGATAAACTTCATAAATATGTGTGGAGAAAAAACAACCTGCAGAAGAATTGATATAGTATGATAGCATTTTTATATTGCTCAGACATGCAAATGTAAAGTATAAAATGCATATGTACATTTTACATACATACATGCATATGTAAAGTATAAAATGTACAAGAGAAATTCTCCACAGAGAAATCAGACCTATGGCTTTCCCAATAGCCATACAAGCTGACATTACATACCTCGTGATGTGATAGGATAAGATGATCACCTCTATAATATTTTTACCCAAAATGTTTAACCTTGGTCTAGGCATGTGGAAACAATAAACATTTCCAGAATCCAGGGATGGTGTATAAGACAGTAGGTTTTTTGACTCTTCAGAAAAGTCAGTGTTATAAAAATACAAAGATGGGGAATAGTAGCAGTTTAAGAAACTAAAGCGAGTAATACCCAGATATAATGTGTGAAGCTTGATGGTGGCTTGGATTGGGCAACAAAAGGCCTTTTCCAGGACAATTAGATACTGTTAGTTCAGATATGTTTAAATACAAACTACATATTAGATTTTGTTGTTGAATTATTGCAGAAGTTCTTAGGTGTCATAAAAGTATTGTGATAAATGTAGCAGAAAGTCCCTATTCTTAGAAGCTTTCTAAAGTATTCTGAGATGAAATACCTTGCTATTTGACATTTCAAATAGTTCAGGAAAAAAATTATATGTATATATAAACCAAATATGTCAAAATGTTGGCAGTTGATGAAACGAGATGGTGTGTATATGGGTATTCATTGTATTACTATTTCAACTTTTTGGTGGGCTTAAAAAGTTTCAAAGTAGGAAATGAGTGTTGGGGATCATCATCAAATAGACATGACTGCTGATTGACCCATGAGCTGAACCCCGGCTCCTCACCCCTTCCCTTGTCTTTGGAATGTGGGTTCTGCTTGCCTTTTCTGCTCCTAGAGGCTGCTCCAAAGACATAGCCTCGAGATGATGATGTGGTATTGAAAATACCTACATAGTGTATGTGACTGAGACCACTTAGGGCCTCTTTGTAAATTTTTTTTTAATTATCTCATTTTATTTTTTTAAATTTACATCCAAATTAGCATATAGTGCAACAATGATTTCAGGAGTAGATTCCTTAGTTCCCCTTACTCATTTAGCCCATCCCCCCTCCCACAACCCCTCCAGTAACCCTCTGTTTGTTCTCCATATTTAAGAGTCTCTTAGTTTTGTCCGCCTCCCTGTTTTTATATTATTTTTGCTTCCCTTCCCTTATGTTCATGTGTTTTCTATCTTAAAGTCCTCATATGAGTGAAGTCATGATATTTGTCTTTCTCTGACTGATTTTGCTTAGCATAATACCCTCTAGTTCCATCCATATAGTTACAAATGGTAAGATTTCATTCTTTTTGATGTGCAGGGTAATACTCCATTGTGTGTGTGTGTGTGTGTGTGTATATATATATATATATATATATATATATATATATATATATACACCACATCTTCTTTATCCATTCATCAATCGATGGACATTTGGGCTATTATTGATAGTGCTGCTATAAACATGGGGGTGCATGTGTCCCTTCGAAACAGCACACCTGTATCCCGTGAATAAATGCCTAGTAGTGCAATTGCTGGTCGTAGGGTGGTTCTATTTTTAACTATTTGAAGGAACCTCCATACTGTTTTCCAGAGTAGTTGCACCAGTTTGCATTCCCACCAGCAGTGCAAAAGAGATCCTCTTTCTCCGCATCCTCATCAACATCTGTTGTTGCCTGAGTTGTTAATGTTAGCCATTCTAACAAGTGTGAGGTGGTATCTCATTGTGGTTTTGATTTGTATTTCCCTGATGATGAGTGAGGTTGAGCATTTTTTCATGGGTTTCTTGGCCATCTGGATGTCTTCTTTGGAGAACTGTCTCTTCATGTCTTTTGCCCATTTCTTCACTGGATTATTTGTTTTTTGGGTGTTGAGTTTGGTAAGTTCTTTACAGATTTTGGATACTAACCCTTTATCTTATATGTCGTTTGCAAATATCTTCTCCCATTCTGTCAGTTGCCTTTTAGTTTTGTTGATTGTTTCCTTCACTGTGCAGAAGCTTATTATTTTGATGAGGTCCCAATAGTTCATTTTTGCTTTTGTTTCCCTTGCCTCCAGAGACATGTTGAGTAAGAAGTTGCTGCAGCAGAGGTCAAAAGAGTTTTTGCCTGCTTTCTCCTCTAGAATTTTGATGGCTTCCTGTCTTACATTTAGGTCTTTCATCCATTTTGAGTTTATTTTTGTGTATGATGTAAGAAAGTGGTCCAGGTTCATTCTTCTGCATGTCGCTGTCCAGTTTTCCCAGCACCATTTGCTGAAGAGACTGTCTTTATTCTGTTGGATATTCTTTCCTGGTTTGTCAAAGATTAGGTGGCCATACGTTTGTGGGTCCATTTCTGGGTTCTCTATTCTGTTCCATTGATCTGAGTGTCTGTTTTTGTGCCACACTTTGTAAATTTTTAAGATTTGGTATCTTGCTGCCACCCAGGACAAGCCTGTATGTGAATTCCCTTTGTTGTTACTAAAACTGTAACCTACCCACCCTGAGTGGCCTGCCTCTTTCTTCAGTATCTCCTTGTCCTTAGAGTATGGGGCCCAGTTTCAGAGTATACCTGGGAAGCTCCTGAGAAAGGGGTGAACAAGAAAAAGGAAGAAACTTCATGGGAAGAATCATCACCAAATTTAATGAATTACCCCATAGTAATTAACTGTGGGGGAGGGAAGGGTGCACTGGGGCTTCAGCTGTATTGATCATTTATTTCTTAGGATGGGTGATAGGGACATGATTTTTCACTGTAGTGTCATTTATGCTTTTAAAGAGGTTAGCTTAGGGGTACCTGGATGGCTCAGTCAGTTAAATGCCTGACTCTTGATCTCAGCTCAGGTCTCGATCTCAGGGTCGTGAGTTCAAACCCTGCCTTGGGCTGTGTGATTGTTGTGAAGCCTATTTAAAAAGAGAGAAAAGAAGGAAAGGAAGGAGAAAGGAAGGAAGAAGTTAGAGAAGTTAAAGAGGAGAAGAGGGAGATTATTTTTAAGGTCATAGTTAATTTATATTTGTATTTTTCCAGACTAAATTTATTCAAAAAAAATTTTGTTTTAGTGTTTATTTATTTTTGAAGGAGAGAAAGATAGAGCATGAACGGGGGAGGAGCAGAGAGAGAGGGAAACACAGAATCAGAAGCAGGCTCCAGGCTCTGAGCTGTCAGCACAGAGCCTGACGCGGGGCTCCAACTCACAAACCGTGAGATCACGACCTGAGCCGAAGTTGGACACTCAACCGACTGAGCCACCCAAGTGCCCATCCAGTGTAATTTATTTTAACACGCACAACTCGATGTGAGGCTTGTGGTTTATGGCCATAGGCTTTGTTGTCTGACAGACATGCCTGTGTTTAAATGTTGACTTGATTAGTTCGTAGCTAATATAACAGCACGTCAGTTTACCTTCTGCAAGCTTCATTTTCATCTGTGAAAGGAGATGATGACAGCATGCTCGCCTAATTGTCGTGAGGATTAATTTATGCTCTCGGTGTGTCGTAAACCTTTAACAGGATGCGAGGTGAGTACTCAGGAATTGTTAGCTATTTTCTTGAGCGTCGACAACAGTTTTAGAAATAAATAATCAACTTTTCTTAGGAAGAAAGAGTAAAACACGTCAACATCATAATCTTTAATTTTTAAGTTTGCCTTTAATTTTTTTTTTATTTATATTCTTCACAGGTTCTTGAGTCCTGAATTTATTCCTCCAAGGGGAAGAACAAATCCTCTGAAATTTCAGATGGAAAGAAAAGATATGTTAGAGAGGAGAAAAATACTCCACATTCCAGAGTTCTACGTTGGTCAGTAAGAGCTGCACGCTTTCATTATTGGTGGTGGGTGGGCTTAGTGTTTTTCACATAGGGAAGAGTGTTTTTCACAGATCTGGGTTTTGCCCAGATGAGATACTTATTCCTAATATATTAAAATATTTAGGAAGTTAGGAGGTTACCTAGAAATGCTGTTTGTGTGTTTCTGCAAGTCTTGTAAAAGTTCACTTCTCTTTTGAATTTGTAGGAAGCATACTTCGTGTTACTACAGCTGACCCATATGCCAGCGGAAAAACCAGCCGGTTTCTAGGGATCTGTATCCAGAGATCAGGAGCAGGCCTTGGAGCCACTTTCATCCTTAGGAATACTATCGAAGGACAAGGTAGCTTCCATTTCATTAGTTTAATTTTCTGGAAAATGGTATCTCAGGTTCTATTTTGTGTTCTGCATGCCGGGAGAAAACGTCTGGAACTTGAAAGTGAAAGGGATTCCGAGGCCTGACCTGGGCCCGTGGCCTAAGAATGGGATGAGACTGGAGGCTGCAGAGTAAGCAGTCAGTGCTGTGCTTTCCCTTGAGGGCTTCTTTCATCACAGGACCACCACTGTCAGATTTTCCGACCTCTGCCAGCATCACAGGAGGAGACAAGTGACTATTAACAGTGTGGGGAACATTCAGTGTAGGGGGCAATAACCCATGAGAACATTAAGACAAACATAATGATGTCTGTATGAGTCACTTTTCCCTAAAATGAATGCCCCCATTTTGCTTTATATTATGATAGTCACCACAATAATCGTTGTTTGATAAGAATTAGAGGAATTTTTAAAAAGGCAAAACTTGTTTGTTATGCCTAATAAATAAGACAGAGGCCCAAGTGGCAAAATTCTAGAAACATTATGAATCAACATGGCAGAACAGTAACATTTTCTTTTTTTCTTTTTTTTAAAAATGTGTATTTATTTTTGAGAGAGAGAGAGCAAGTACCTGAACAGGGGAGAGGCAGAGAGACTGGGGGACAAAGGATCTGAAGCGGGCTGTGTGCTGATAGCGGAGAGCCCGAAGCGGGACTCATCTTGTAATGACCTGTGGTGCCGTGCATGTCGGAGCTTAGCAGGGCTTACAAGTTGCAGAAATGTGTGCCTTCGATCAGATCATGTGTTTGGAGAAGGCTTGCAGTAGAAAACCATGATCATAGGTGTGTGAGATGGACCTTGGTTTGATATTCTTTCTTTTTAAAATTTCTTTTTTTTTAACGTTTATTTATTTTTGAGACAGAGAGAGACAGAGCATGAACAGGGGAGGGGCAGAGAGAGAGGGAGACACAGAATCTGAAACAGGCTCCAGGCTCTGAGCAGTCAGCACAGAGCCCGACGCGGGGCTCGAACTCACAGACCGCGAGATCATGACCTGAGCTGAAGTCGGCCACTTGACCAACCGAGCCACCCAGGCGCCCCTGATATTCTTTCTTAAAACTGAGATATAATAGTTTCTGCCTTAGTGTTGTGGTCCGTTGTGGGTGATATTCTACATGAACTACTGAACACTGAATACTCCAAAAATGTTCACTCCCTGTTGCCCTCCTCTAAGGTACTTTTGACTGTTACAACCTGTTTCAACCTTCCCCATCGATACTCCTTTCTTTGGTGTTTTTCGTAGTCCACTGGCTTTAAATACCATCCATATGATGAGAATTTCCAAATTAAAAAAAATAATTTTTTTTTTTAATATTTATTTTTGAGAGAGAGAGACAGAGCATGAGCAGGGGAGGGGCAGAGAGAGGGAGACACAGATCCGAAGCAGGCTCCAGGCTCTGCACTGGCAGCACAGAGCTCGACGTGGGGCTTGAACCCACGAGCGTGAGATCATGACCTGAGCTGAAGTCAGACGCTTAACCGACTGAGCCACCCAGGTGCCCCGAGAACTCCCAAATTTAGATCTCAAGGACTGACCCTGTCCAGGTTCCGGATTTGTACATACAACTACCTCTTTGACATTTCCGGGTGGATATCTTTTAAGCATACGACAAGCTCAGAATAGGATTGTTTTCCTCACAGTGTGTTCCTCTTGGTTTTTTCTATGTCCATAAGTGGCACCACTGCGTACGTACTTACTTAATCAAAAATTCAGGGGCTATTTTTAATTATTCTCTTCATATATCCAGTCAGTCGAGTTTTCTTGGCTTAATCTCCAAAAAATATATTCCAGTTCTGTTTGGTTCTCCGTCTCCATGGCCACCACTCGTGTCCATGCTGCCCTGTCTCCTTCCTGCCTGCAGCTATGCTGTATCCCTGGTTAACTTTCCTGGCCCACTGACTTACTGTGCTCCAGCCAAAAAGACCTTTTTCTGTTTTGTTTTGTTTTTCCCCCCAATATAGCAAGTTTGTTAAGACCCCAGGGCCTTTGCATTTGCTGTTCTTTCTGCCTTGAGCACTCTTGGCTATTTGTAGTGTCAGTCTAAATTGTGTTTTTAGAGAGGCTTTCCCTGGCTATACTATTCATATACTATTTATTCCCCAGCCACAGTATTATCACTCTGTTTATATTGACTATATGAAATTACCTTAAATTATGAATTGTAAATGAAATTTTGGTGTGTCTATTTATTGTCATCCACTAGAATATAAGCTCTATGAGAGAAGGATTTGATCTATTTTGAGTTCACTATAGGCACAGTCCCTAGATCAGTACTTGGAACAGAATAGGTATATAGGAAATAATGGATTAAATCCTGGTATTAAATAGTGGATGTTAATGTTGTTCATACATATTTGTATTTCTCTTGAGATTATTTCAGGAAACCTCAGAATATACTCTTTCCCTTAAGTGTTTGGTGCTAACAGAGGATGTATCTTAAACTATTACTTGTAGCATCTTGAAACAGCAATGCTGTTCCTAGCTTGCTTCATGTGGAGAGCCCCAGTATGTTTTTTTTTTTTAATGTTTTATTATTTATTTTTGAGAGAGAGAGTGTGAGTGGAGGGGAGGCAGAGAGAGAGGGAGACACAGAATCTGAAGCAGGCTCTAGGCTCTGAGCTGTCAGCACAGGGCCCGACACAGGGCTCGAACCCATGAACTGTGAGATGATGACCTGAGCCGAAGTTGGACGCTTAACCGACTGAGCCACCCAGGTGCCCTGAGCCCCAGCGTGTTTTAAAACCTAGGCCATCCTGGGGTGCCTGGGTGGCTCAGTCGTTTGAGTGTCCGACTCTTGAGTTTGGCTCAGGTCATGATCCCAGGGTCATGGAACTGAGCCCTGCATTGGGCTTTGCACTGAGTGTGGAGCCTGCTTAAGATTCTCCCTCTGCCTCTCTCCCTCACTTGTGCACTTTCTCTCTCTCTAATATAAAAAAAAATATTTTAAAGGAACTGGTCTGGATTAAAAAATAAATAAATAAAACTTAGGCCATCCTTAGGAGGGACTTCTAAACCAAAGTTAGAACTTAAAAATGTGTTAACTCTTTGCATCATTACTCCTGTTGCCCTTGATGTAGGAGATCAAGTTTTATAAGTAGTTGGGAAACAAACAAAAATGTGACAGTAAAGAATTTACTCAAATTTTCTCCAGGTTAATAGTATCAGAAGTGAAGAGTGTGGGGATGGGCTAAATGGGTAAGAGGCATTAAGGAAGACACTTGCTGGGGTGAGCACTGGGTGTTACACATAGGAGATGAGTCACTGGAATCTACTTCTGAAATCATTATTGCACTATATGCTAACTAACTTGGATGTGTATTTAAAAACTAAAAAGAAAAGGAGATGAAGAAAACATTCTCAGGATCTAATCCCTCTTCTGATACTAGACCCTAAACAATTTTAACACTGTTATCATGGTCTCTTAAGATCTTTTTGGGCCAGACCAATAAACAAAAAAGGATTTGAAAAAAAAAAAATAGTACCAGAAGTGAAGAGATGTGTGACTGTATTTATAGAAGACATTTTTCTTTAGACTATCATTCTAACTCAGATTTTTTTCACTTTTTAATCTACATGGACTTTAATTTATTTCTTTTTCTTTCGGTAATCTTTATCTTAAAAATTACAAATTTATGTCACATTTCCTATGTGCAAAACCCTGTGCTAGTTCCATTATAAAATAGTTTTTACTGTTGTATAAGGCGTATACAGGCGTCTGGGTTCAGATTGTAAGAATATGTTTTCTCTGTTTAGGTGTTGAGATTTGCTTTGAACTTTATAATCCTCGAATCCAAGAGATCCAAGTGGTCAAATTAGAGAAACGGCTGGACGATAGTTTGCTATACTTACGAGATGCCCTTCCTGAATATAGCACTTTTGATATGAATATGAAGCCAGTCGTACAAGAAATGAGCCACGACGTTCCTGTTAATCAGGTATGAGTTGTATTTGTAGAAATGAAAGTTCTATATAGAGTAAGAAAGAGTCACCTTAATGAAAACTTTTAGAAGAATTTTGCTTGCTACTAAACAAATTCTTTCTTTCTTTCTCTTTCTTTTCTTTTTTTTCTTTTTTTCTTTTTTTTTTTTTTTTAATATCATCTGTAGCTGAAAGTAAAAATGAAGCCTAAGCCCTGGTCCAAACGCTGGGAACGTCCAAAATTTAATATTAAAGGAATCAGATTTGATCTTTGTTTGACTGAAGAGCAAATGAAAGAAGCTCAGAAGTGGAGTCAGCCGTGGCTTGAGTTTGATATGATGAGGGAATATGACACTTCAAAAATTGAAGCTGCAATATGGCATGAAATTGAAGCATCGAGAAAATCCTGATTCTGAGACTCAGTCTGGTTATTTGCAGAGGATGTGCTGACTCCCAGAGGATTTACTTAAAGACCAATTTAATTTTGTATATAAGGACATAGTCATCAAATCAATTAAACATTCATTAGTTTATGAGTACTGTTGCAAAAAAATAAAATTAGCATGTCAGTTTATTACTTCAGAGTCAAATCATTACCAAAATTCTTTTCATTGAGCCTGGAATCTGAACACGGAAGTGATGGGATTTCTTTCAGTTTGTGGAATAAATTATAAAAAGTGTATGATATAAAGAGTAATAATAGAGTGAGTATTGATGTAGCCACCTCAGGGTTAAGAGGTGAAACATGTAGTAAGATCCAGGAAGGTTAAGAAATAGAACATTTACTAGGGTTTGAGAAGCTTCTTATGTGTCTGCAATTGCATCCTTCTCCCCTCCCAGATACAAGCACTATCCTGACTTTGTGTTAATCATTCCCTTGTGTCTCGTTTGATTTTATTGTATACATATACATTCTAAAACAATATAGCTAGTTTTGGAAAACCTGTTGGCAGATAAAAAAAGGACAAAATTATCATTATTACATGAAGGCTTCATGGAGAAGGTAACAGTCTTTTGCTCATAGTCTGGCTGCATTTTCTCTGATTGTTTGCAAAAGTCACTTTGAGGTAGTTTGTGGCCAAGGTCATGAGTGAGTCCTGCTTAACAAGAAGGCTCACCACAGGGCATCTGACAATTGATGTCTGGCAGAAATGGGGTTGGAGGGAGTAGACTTCTATATTTTCTGGTTTTCAGCTCATGAAGAATCAAGCTCCAGCTCACAGGATAGGTCAGAACTATGCTTCTGTAGGACAATGTGTGTATCCTTGCTGATCCATGTAGCTGAGAGTGGAATGGAAATCTGGCATATAATGGCATATGGTATTGAGGGCAACCCTCAACCTGTTTTGAATTATGCTGCTCAGATCTACCCTCTGGTGCCTGGCTAATTTGGGATTTGCATTGACTTCTGTGCTGATTTTTTTCTGGATGTTTTGTTTTTTATTTTATTGGTTACTAGTTTATTTTGGTGGAGCACATCTTTTGGTAGCTTTCAGAGGAAGTAGGTATGGAGGTAAATCTTTGGAGTCCTTGCATGTCTGTCCTATTTGATTGTTAATTTTATAGAATTCTAGGTGTGAAGTAGTTTTCCTTCTGAATTTTGAAGATATTGCTACACTGTCTTGTTTCCAGTTGCGTTGAGAACTGGAACTATTTCGATTTCTGTTCTTTGTGACCTGAAAGCTTGTAGACGATCTTGCTCCTCAAGGTAATGAAATGTCACAGTGATGTGCTTTCGTGTGGGTCTGTATCCATTATGTCCGGTATTTGATGAACCCTCTCAGTATGATAACTTGTGTCTTTTGTTTCTGGGAAACTTCTTGTTCATTGATGATTTCCTCTCCTCTGCTTTTCTCTTTTGGGAGAAGTTAATTTGATGTTGGTTCTCCAGGACTGGATCTCTTTCCCCCCTTCCCCAACCTCATCTCTCTTTAATTCAGTCTTCTAACTCTTCTTTGCCCTCATAATTTTAAATCTGAAGATCCCTTTTTGATTTCTGGATGCTCCTTTTCTTACATGGTGCTTTGTTCTTATTTTATATTTTTGCCTATGGATGTCTTCTGTTACCATTCAGTACATTCATGATAGTGTTTGTGTGTTGTTGTTTTGTTGGGGTTTTTTTATGAAGTTGTTTTTCTGTAGGATCTGTTTTCTTCAAATTTCTTCTTTGTGTGTGTGTGTGTGTGTGTACACACACTTTTTTTTTTCTTTTCCTGTTTTAGGCTTTTCCAGGACATCTGACAATCCTTGGCTGTCTATTTCTGGTCAAATAGTGGACTAAAAAGCTGATTAGGAGCCTTGGACTTGTGAGAAGGGTTGTTTTTAGGGTTATTGGGGTGGACTTGTTTTGGGAGTTCTGTCCTCCACGTATGTGAATGTCTTGGATTGGTCACATTCTCCAGAGTAGAGGCTTCCAGTCTCCCTCCTGGATGGCAAGGATCTGTCTGCTGGTGTTGTGAGAACCTGATGGGGGAAGAAGCATGGGGTTTCAGTCACTATATGTGTATGTGCTAGCTTGTCCAACTTTCCCCTCCCCACCAACATGCTACTGGCTTGCTACGCTCAGTACCGGAAGTCCAGAAAAACCGTCTTTCAGATGTCTAGAGAATAAACTTCTGGCCTTTTACTGTCGTGGGGAAGGGCTAGACAAGCAATGGTGAGGAATAGAGGAAGGGATATTAGGCATATAACCTCCAAATACTTCTCATTAGGTTCTTCTATTAGCCACTGTCCTTAACCCCCAGCTGCCGGGGTATTGAATCTGCTGACTGGACAATTATGAGGGCAAATTAGGTTGATTCTCACCTTTCTCCACTGCTGGCTTGATTTGCCTTTCTTGAGTCTGCTAATCCACCCGTTTGCTTTGTCAGAATTGTGTTCTGATTGTTTTTTGTCCTGTTCTCTCCTCTGGTTTTGTGTCTCATTCATAGGCTTTCAGTGGTTTGTACTGCTTGCCTCTTGTCCTGTTTTCTCTGTCCTTGTGGATTTGTTTTTTCCCTATGGTGTATTTTAATGGTAATTTGAATAATTCATCTGACAAATTAGCCTATGTAGCCATTTTTTCAATAATAGATTTCTTCTCCAAAATAAATTTTTAGATATTAACCTTGGGGTTCTCAACATTCAGTGCATCCTTCATCTTTTTTACTAATAGTTGTTACACAACATTCTGATTACACTTAGGAAGCAGTGGAATTTACCACTTATATGTATTACTTGCTGAGAAAGCTCAAAAATTTTAACAAGAGTCTGATATTTTTCTTCTCTTTTTTTTTTTTTTTGGGAGAGAGAGAGAGAGAGAGAGAGAGAATGAGTGGGGGAGGGGCAGAAGGAGAGAGAGAGAAAGAGAATCAAGAATCTCAAGCAGGCTCCATGATGCTGGGCTCAGTCTCATGACTATGAGATTGTGACCTGAAGCTGAAATCAAGAGTCATGCTTGACAGACAGCTACACCGAGGTGCCCGATACTTTTTTTCCCTTTAACTTGTCAAAAGATAATCATTAAAGCCTGTTCATTTTTTACCTTGGTAAACATACTTCATTCAACCTTGGCAGAGGAGCAGATGAATGATACATTTCAAGATCTAAAGCTGGGGAAATATGATCAGCTCGTAAGTACATGTGTTCATAACACAATGAATACTGTTTTCACTCTAAAATTATCTTTAAAATTCTTGTGAGTTTTCCTCCAGAAACAAAGTAAATCTTAATATATTAATGTGTATAGGATAAAAATTTGTATTGTAAGATAATATATAGCAAAATTTGCCCTTTAACCATTTTTAAGTGTATGATTTGGGTGGCATTAATTACATTCACAATGCTGTGTGGCCATCACCACTAGAACTTTTTCCTTACCACAAACAAACTCATTAAGTAACTCTCTATTCCTATCCCCTCTCTTCCAAGCTCCTGGTAAATCCCATTCTACTCCTTATTTATTTTTTACTCTTTATTAATTTACCTATTCTAGATACTTCTTTTAAGCAGAATCACAAAATATTTGTACTTTGCGTTTGGCTTATTTCGCGAATATGTTTTCAAGATTCATCCATGTTATAACATCAGAATTTCATTTCTTTTTATGGCTAAGTAATATTCTACTGTATAATCACTATATTTTGTTTATCCATTCATTTCTTGATGCACACGGGTTATTTTCACCTTTTGGTTATTGTGAATAATGCTGCAATGAAGACTGACATGCAAGTATCTCTTTGAGTTGCTATTTTTATATTCTTTTTAAACATATTCCAGGTTTATACCCTGGAATGTAATTGCTAGTACATATATATTTAAATATTCCTTTCCATTTCTTTAACCCCTTTTCTGGATTTGCATTGGGGCTGTTTAATTCCCACCTATTTATGAATTTTCCACTTTCCCTTTTGTCAGAGAGGATACTTTGTATGATTTCAAAGTATCATTTTAAAATTTATGGAAAGTTGTTTTGTAGCTTAACGTGGTCTGTCCTGCAGAGTGTTCCACGTGCAGTTGAGAAAACTAGATTGTGTTGCTGGGTGGAGTGTTTTGTAAACATCTGTTAGGTCTAGTTAATTTATAATGTCCAAGTCTTCTGTTTTCTTATTGACCTGGTAAGTGTTTTATCCATTTTGACAGCAGAATGCTGAATTTTCCAACAATTATTATAGAACTCTCTAGTTTTCCCTTTAATTCTGTCAGTGTTTGCTTCATGTATTTTGGGGGCATATTGTTCACTACATAAGTTATTCTATCTTTTGGATGAATTGACTTATCAATATGTAATATACTTTGTTTCTTGTAACAGTTTTTTGCTTATAGTCTATTTTGCCTGATATTACTACAGCCACCTCTGCTCTCTTGATTACTGTTTACAGAGAGTATCTTTTTCGGGGAGCTTGGCTGGCTCCCCAGTAGAGCATGGGACTATTAATCTCAAGGTGTGAGTTCAAGCCCCATGTTGGGGGTAGACTTTACTTTAAAAAAAAAAAAATTATATATATATATATACATACATACATACATACATACACACACACACATATCTTTTGTGTCTGGCACTAAAGTGAGTTTCTTATAGACAGCATAGAGCTAGATCTTGTGTTTTGGGTTTTTTTTTTATCTGTTTGAGAATCTCTGTCTTTTGTTTGGAGAGTTTAATACATTTACATTTAAGTCAATTAGTAAAAAGAATGGACTTACTATTTTGTTATTTGTTTTCTTTATATTTTATACCCCTTTTGCTTCTCGTTTTCTCCATTACTGCTTTCTTCTGTGTTGTTGATTTTTTTGTAGTGAACTGATTGTCTTCTCCATTCCTTTACAGGTATATTTGTTAAATGTTTCCTTTGTGGTTACCATGAAGATTACATTTAACATCCAAAATTTATAATAATCTAGTTTGAACTGATACTAACATAACTTCCATAGCATACAAAATCTCTACTACAAAGTTCTGTTCTGCCTTTATATTATTGATGTCACAGATTTTATAGAGTGCGTGCTCCATAACGGGTTTATAATTGTTTTGTATGCATTTGTCTGTACTTACCTTTACTGGAGATCTTTATTTCATCATACAGATTCAGGTTACTGTCTGATGTTCTTTTTTTTCTGCCCACAGTACTCCTTTAGCATTTCCTGTAGAGCAGCTCTGATTGCAAGGAACTCCCTCGGGTTTTGTTTATCTGGGAACATCTTCATTTCTCCCTTATTTTTGAAGGATGGTTTTGCCAGATAAAGAATTATTGGTTGGCGGTATTATTATTTGAGCACTTTAAATAGTCACCCCATAGCATTCTGGCCTCTATGGTTTCTGCTGAGAATTGGCTGTTACTTTTATTGAGGATCTTTTGATCTTGAGGAAGAACGTTTCTTTTTTGCTGCTCTCAAGATTCTCCCTGCCTTTGTTTTTCGACAGTTTCATTCTACTGTCTTGGTGTGGGCCTCTACATTTATCCCACTTGGAGTTCACAGAGATTCTGGGTTTGCAAATTCATGTCTTTGCTCAAATTTTGGATGTATTTGGCCATGATTTCTTCAAATATTCCTTCTGCTTCTTTCTTCTGGGACATTGATAATATGCTGGTCTGTTTGCTGGTGTCCCTCCAGTTCCTCAGGCTCTATTCACTTTTCTTCTTTCTATTTTCTTTCTAGTCCTCAGACTTGGTCACTGTATTTGTCCTGTTTTCAAGTTTGCTGATTCTATTTTCCATTTTGGTACAATTAGCTGTTAAACTCTACTAGTGAACTTTTAATTTCAATTATTTTACTTTCTAGCTTCAGAATTTTTTGGTTCCTTGTGATAATTTCTGTGTATTTATGGATATTCTCATTTTGTTCACCTATCCCTTTTCTGATTTTCTTTAATTCCTTGTCCCTGGTTCCCTTTAGTTCTTTGAGTATATTTAAGACAGTTGCTTTGAAGGCTTTGTCTATTAATTCCAATGTCTGTGGTTCTCCAGGGATGTTTTCTATTATTTTGTTCCTTTGAGTGGCCATACTTTCCAGTGTCTTTGAATGTCTTTTGACTTTTTTTGTTGAAAACTGGACATTTAAATATTATGGTATGATTCTGGATATCAGATTTCCCCTCCTTCCCCAGAGTTTCCTTTATTACGATTATGGGACTGCAGTCCATTTGTTTACTGATGTTTCCAAGCTATTTTTGCAGAGATTTGATTCCTTATTGTGTGTGATCACTGAGTCTGTTTCTTAACCTGTACTTAGATAGTATTTCCTTGAAAGCCAGGAGCTAAAACAAATACCTCTCCCAGTCTTTGCCAATTGTCTCTTCTGGGTTACTCCCTCAACACTTACCCAGGCTCGCACTAAGCCTAACAGCCCGAGTGGAAAACTTGGGATCCTCTCGGATCTTTTCTTACCGTGCTTCTTGCCCTTGGCGTACGTGTGGCTTTCTAAATTTCTTTTGAATATATGCTTTTGAGTATCTTAATTTCCCAAAGGAACTCCCCCCCGTTTCCCCTCCCCACCAAGCTTTTTCTCCCAGTGTTTAGGTGATCTGTTGTGTATCTCAATGATATCTTTTCACCCAGGCCTTTGTGGATTGTTGGTTTGCCTTACACCCGTATTTGAGCAATACCTGTTGCTTTCTGGACCGAGTTTAAGGTGAGAGCAGAGATGAGTGCTCCGCTTCAGTCCTTCCACTCATGGATAGGCTAGTGTAGATATAAACCATAATTTGTCAGTGGTCTGTTCTGTTCCTTCCAGCAATGGGGACCAAGGTCCAACACAGAAACTACCGCTGCCATTTTCAAGACTGCTGCCACATCAAAAGGGCAAATAAAAATGTCACAAAGATTTCCTATCATTATGTTTATTATTTTTTCCAGTTTTATTGAAATATAGTCGACCTATAGCACTGTGTAAGTTTAATGATATGACTTTCATGCATTGTGAAATAATTACCACAAAAAGTTTATTAATAATCATATATAAAACAAAACAAACAACAACAACAAAAAAACATGGGAAAAGTTCCATCCGTATCGTCACAAATGGCAGGAATTCCTTTTTTATGGCTGAATAAGATTCCTGTGTGTGTTTTCCCATTCTGCAGGTTGTCTTTCCTTTTGCTGTGCAAAAAGCTTTTTTAATTTCATGTAGTCCCAATCATTTTTACTTTGTTCCTTGAGCTTTATGTAGGTGGGTGGCATATCCAAAAAATCATTGCCAAGACCTATGTGAAGAATCTCTTTTCCTATGTTTTCTTCTAGGAGTTTTATGGTTTCCAGTCTTTTATTTAAGTCTTTAATTCATTTTGAGTTAATTTTTGTGAATGGTGAAAGACAGGGGTCTAGTTTCATTCTTTTGGATGTGAATATGCAAATTTTCCACCACCATCTATTGAAAGACTATATTGAGTATTGTCTGTTTTGTCATGTATGAGTTGCTTGTGTAGGCATGGGTTTATTTCTGGGTTCTCAATTCTATTCCACTGGTCTGTATGTCTGTTTTTAAGCCAGGACCATACTGTTTTGATTGCTATAGCTTTAAAATATAGCTTGAAATCAGCAAGTTTGATGCCTCTACTTTGTTCTTTCTCAGGATTGCTTGGGCTATTTGTTTTCCATGTAAATTCAGGATTTTTTTTTTCTTTTCTGTAAAAAATGCCATTGGAATCTTAATGGGAATTGCATGTAATCTATAGATGGTTTGGGGTAGTATGGGCATTTTAACAATATTAATCCCTCCAATACATGAACATGAGATACAGTTCCCTTTATTTGTGTCTTCTTTGATTCCTTTCATCAGCATTGTATAGTTTTCAGTGTATAGAGTTTTCACTTCCTGTTTAAATTTATTAAGTATTTATATTATTTTTGATGCTATTGTAAATGGGATTGTTTACTTCACTGATTTTCCAAGAATCACTGTTAGTTTATAGAAACACTACTGATTTTTGTAGGTTAATTTTGTTTCCTGGAACTTCACAGAATTCTTTGGTTAGATCTAAACGTTTTTTGGTAGAATTGTTAGGAGTTTGTACATATAAAATCATGTCATGTGCGAGTAAAGTCAATTTTACCTCCTTTCCAATCTGATGCCTTTGTTTCTTCCTCTTGCCTGATTGCTCTGGCTAGGATTTCCAGTACTACGTTGAATAGGAGCTGTTGAGAGGGGGTGCATTTGTCTTGTTCCTGATCTTAGTAGAGGGAAAGCTTTGAACCTTTAACCATTGAATATGTTAGCTGTTGACTTGCCATAAATGGTCTTTTGACAATTTATAATGTGTCTCAGTGTAGGTCTATTCAAATTCAACCTATTTGGGATCTTTTGGTCTTCATAGATCTGGATGTTCATTTTTCTCTCAAGGTTTTGGAAATTTTCAAGGATTATTGCTTTAAATATACAATTGATCTTGAGCAACACAGGTTTGAACTGTGTGGGTTCACTTGCGCGTGGGGTTTTTTTTCGACACTATGGTACTGTAAATATATTTTCTCTTCCTTGTGATACTCTTAATATTTTATCTTCTCTAGCTTAACTGTAAGATTACAGTATGTATTATATATTAAATCCATATGCAGAATATGTGTTAATTGTGTTATCAGTAATGCTTCCAACACTCATAGGCTATTAGTTAAGTCATAGGCTACTAGTTAAGTTTTGGGGGAGTCAAAAGTTTTATGTAGATTTGCAAGTGTGTAGGGGTTGGCACCCTTAACCCCTGCATTTTTGAAGGGTCAACTGAACTTTCTATCCCTTTTTCTTTCTGGAATTCCCATAATGATATTGTTTCTTTTGATGGTGTCCCATAAGCTCCATAGACTTTCTTCACTCTTTTTCATTCTTTTTTCTTTTTCCCCTCTGGATAATTTCAAATGTCCCATCTTCAAGGTCACTGATTCTTTCTTTCGTGTGGTTGAGTCTGCTATTGAAGCTGTCTATTGAATTCTTCAGTCATTGTATTTTTCAACCCTAGGATTCCTGTTTGTTTGGCTTTTCTTTCTTTGTTGGACTTCTCATTGTGTTTATGCATCGTTTTCCTAACTTCCTTTAGTCGTGTGTGTGTGTGTGTGTGTGTGTGTTCTTGCAGTTCACTAAATTTCTTTAAGAGGATTATTCTTTTTCTGACAGTGCACAGATCTCCATTTCTTTAGGGTCAGTTGTTAGCATTTTACTAGTTTCCTTATGGTGTCATGTTTATCTGTTTTTTTTTTTTGCAAACCCTTGACTGCTTATGTTGGTATCCACACATTTGAGTAAGCAGTCTCTCTTCTAGACTTTTTAGGATTGCTTTGGCAGGGAAAGCTCTTCACCATCTTCTCAGTTTGAATGTTTAGACTTGTCAGCTGGTAGCATCCTTGGGCAGGCGGGACTTGCTATTTTGGGGTGAGGCCACTGCTGGAGCTCTGAGGTGGGCGTGGGATGCTGCTGGCTGAGAACATTGGATAGGACTGCTGGCTTATTTCCCTGATCAAGCAAGGCTGTAGATTGGGCTCTGTGGTTGCCTGGGTTCTCTGGTCAGGCTTACTAGGCAGGATGAGGTGCTATATTCAGCAGCAGGTAGGATTATGAATTAGCCCCCCTGTGCTAGCAGGGCAGCAGAACAGGTCCCAGGTCCTGCACCGCAACTTGTTTGGGGATGTACATGGGACAAGACTGTGCACTGAAGTCTCCGGCCCGATGGAGCCAGCTGACCCTGCTAGAGTCTCCACTTAAGTGTTACTAGGCTCATGGAGCTTTCCTGGTGTTCCAGCCAAGCTTTCTGGGCCAGCGGGATTCAGGAGCCACCCTCAGCAGTGGGAAGGGCTGTCAACTAGCTTCCCTACCTAAATAGAGCAGGAGAGTGAGCTCCAAGCAGCCTCCCAGCTGTTCCTGGTTAGTTTTCCCACTCAGATGGGGCCAAGAACTACTCAGCAGTGATTGGGCCTATGATGTAGCTTCCCGCCCAGAAAAAGCAGGAAAGCCTGCTCTTAGCATCCTCTTAGGTGTTTGTAGTCAGGCTTCCCGGTTAGGAGGGACCAGGAGCTACACTCGGCAGTGTTACAAACTTTTCTTCTCCACCCTGGGTGGAGCAGGGGGCCTAGCTTGAAGTCTGGATGAGTAGGCTGTTTGTGGTCTTGACCAAAGCTGACTTGCCCCCCAGGTTCTCCCGCTGAATGGTGCCACTGGCTTTGCTCGGAGGATGGTCAACTCTGCCCTGCTGCTCTCTCTGCTCGAGCACAGTGTCCAGTGTCCTGACCAGGCTTTTCCTGGAGGTAAGACTGGGTGGGAGTCCCAGTAAGTGACCAGATGTGCGGGGGGGATGCCGGACGTCCATCCTGTGTTCTCTTTTCCCCCTGGGGGAACCACAGGCTCAGGGAAGGCCTCTTGTTGTGGTGCTGCCTCAGCCTAAAGAGGGGCAACGTGGAGAGCGTGTAGATGCTTCTCTTTTTTAATGCAGTCTGTCTTGGTCCCTGTGGTGTGTGTGTGTAGGGTGCTTCAGCCTCACTTCTGTGTTCCAGGTTTTTTCAGTGGTGTCCATGCATACTTGTCAATTCTCGTGAGGAGGCGCGAAGTCTGGAACAACCTATGTTGGTATCTTGGTGACTTCCTGCCTTTTTATAAGTTGCCTTTTATTTGATCCTGTGTTCGCTTGGTTAATATAAACATGACTGCTTCCCACAGTTCTGCAAAAGTTGGTTGTGACCATTCCTGCTTGTCTTTCAATGTTTCTGTGGGAGGACAAGACCTTGAATCTGCACATTCCATCATGTTGCTCAAGAGTGTGTTGTGTTTAAACCTCCATTTAGCGTTGCAGTAGGGCAATTAATGGTTTAAAAGAAATAACTCCCTGAGCCTTTTGTATAATGCACAGCATTCAAACTGTTAGGTTTTTCCTATTAGAAAAAGAATGATATATTTAACTTTTCAGTTTTCAGGGATAAGCTAGTCTTTAACCCATTAGAAGGGCTCCTCTGTTCCAGACACTGTGCAAGGCATCTCATGTCTCTTATTGTTCATCAAACCTTATGAGACAGGTGCTTCTACTCCATTTTACAAATGAGATCGCTTTAGAGAGGTAAGCAGCTGTTCTGAAGTGGCACAGATGGTGGCTGGTGGGGCTAATGTTGAACCTCACAAATGCCTGAGTCAGATCTCTTTGGTTTTCTTTTTAAAGTTTATTTATTCATTTTGAGAAAGAGGGGGTGGGGAGGAGCAGACAGAGGGAGAGAGCGAGAAATCCCAAGCAGGCTTTGTGCTGTCAGGGCAGAGCCTGACATGGGGCTCGAACCCATGAACAGTGAGATCATGACCTGAGCCAAAATCAAGAGTCAGACGCTCAACTGACAGAGCCCCACCCCAGAACTAACTATCGATCTATCTATCTATCTATCTATCTTTATAAATGTTTATTTTAGAGAGAGCACGCGAGCAGGAGAGGGGCAGAGAGAGAGGGAGACAGAATCCCAAGCAGGCTCTGTACAGTCAGCACAGAGCCTGATGTGGGGCGGGAACCCACAAACCGCAATATTAGGACCTGAGCTGAAACCAAGAGTCGGATGCTTAACTGACTGAGCCACCCAGGCGCCCCCTGAGAATTCTTTTAAAATCGGTTTTTAAAAAAGTCTCCAGGGGTGCCTGGGCTGCTTAATTAGTGGTCCCTGCAACCCTTGATATTGGGGTTGTGAGTTTGAGCCCCATGTTGGGTGTAGAGATTACTTAAAAATAAAAGCTTTTTTAAAAAAATGTAAAAAGTCTCCAGACTTTATCAAAATACCAAGGACAGTGATGGATTTTAGTGTTTTAAAAAGCTCCTGTGTGATTCTAATGTACAACTGGTTCTGAGAATCACTGCATTTAACATTTTGCCTCCTATAGAAACAGCAGAATGGAGGTGAAATTCAAGGCAGGTCATTTTGCTTTAAATTAGGCCTCTAACTAAAATGCTTGGGGCGTTTTCAGTGAAGGCAGTAGAGTGACCAAATTGTCCTGGTTTGCAGGGGACTTCTCCGATTTTAGCACCAGAAGCCCTGCATCTTAAAAACACCTTAGTCCTGGCAGACTGGGAAGGCTGGCCACCCTACCAGGCAGAAATTTATGAAATTTAATGGTCTATAATAGTCGTTTATGATTTAAAAATCCTAGAGGTGTTCCTAAAAATTTGAGCACAATAGGGAAATCGTTTCCCTATGTTTTTCCCTCTCTAGCTTTAAGAAATCCAAATGGGGCACCTGGCTGACTAAGTGGATAGAGCGTGCAACTCTTGTCCTTGGTGTTGTAAGTTTGTGCCCCACATTGGGTGTAGAGATTACTTAAAAATAAAATCTTATACAAAAATAAGTCCAAATGTGTCTAGGAACATTCTGTGTTTTTCAGTGAAAAAGCTATCAGTGGTTCTTTCTCACTTTATAGAACATTTAGTTTTTAAGACATTTTTAATCTTTTTTTTTTTAAAGTTTACTTATTTTGAGAGAGAGAGAAGGGGTTGGGGGAAAAGAGAGAGAATCCCAAGCATACTCCTCGCTGACAGCATGGAACCTGACTTGAGACCTGAAGTCATGAACCTGTGAGATCATGACCTGAGCCAAAACTGAAAGTCAGATGCTTAACCAACTGAACCACCCAGGTGCTCCTGTTTTGTTCATTTGTTTTTGTTTTTGTTTTTAATTTACATGCAAGTGAGCTTATAGTGCAACAATGATTTCAGGAGTAGAATCCAGTGATTCATCCCCTACATATAGCACCCAGTGATCATCCCAACAAGTGGGATGGGCCCCTTGCCCATTTAGCCCATGCCCCCCACCCACAACTCCAGCTACCCTCAGTTTGTTCTCTATATTTAAGAGTCTTTTATGTTTTGTCCCCTCGCTGTTTTTATATTATTTTTGCTTCCTTTCCCTTATGCTCATCTGTTTTGTATCTTAAATTCCACATATGGGTGAAGTCATATTTGTCTTTCTCTAATTTCGCTTAGCATAATATCCTCTAGTTCCATCCACGTAGTTGCAAATGGCAAGATTTCATTCTTTTTGATTGCCGAGTAACACTCCATTGTATGTATATACCACATCTTTATCCACTCATCTGTCGATGGACATTTGGGCTCTTTCCATACTTTGGCTATTGTCGATAGCACTGCTATAAACTTTGGGGTGCACATGCCCTTCTGAAACAGCACACCTGTATCCCTTGGGTAAATACCTAGCAGTGCAATTGCTGGGTTGTAGGGTAGTTCTATTTTTAGTTTTTTGAGGAACCTCCATACTGTTTTCCAGAGTGTCTGCACCAGTTTGCATTCCCACCAGCAGTGCAAAAGAGTTCCTCTCTCTCCGTATCCTCTCCAACATGTTGTTGCCTGAGTTGTTAATGCTAGCCATTCTGACAGGGGTGAGGGGCCATCTCATTGTGGTTTTGATTTGTATTTCCTTGATGATGAGTGATGTTGAGCATTTTTTCATGTGTCTGTTAGCCACCTGGATATCTTCTTTGGGAAAGTGTCTATTCATGCCTTTTGCCCTTGTTCTCTGGATTATTTTTGTGTGTGTTGAGTATGATAAGTTCTTTACAGATTTTGGATACTAACCCTCTATCTGATATGTCATTTGCAAATATCTTCTCCCATTCTGTTACTTGTCTTTTAGGTTTGCTGGTTGTTTCCTTTGTTGTGCAGAAGCTTTTTATTTTGATGAGGTCCCAGTAGTTCATTTTTGCTTTTGTTTCCCTTGCCTCCAGAGATGTGTTGAGTAAGAAGTTTCTGTGGCCAACATCAAAGAGGTTTTTTTTTTAAATTTTTTTTAACGTTTATTTATTTTTGAGACAGAGAGAGACAGAGCATGAGTGGGGGAGGGGCAGAGAGAATGGGAGACACAGAATTGGAAGCAGGCTCCAGGCTCTGAGCCATCAGCCCAGAGCCCGACATGGGGCTCGAACTCATGGACCACGAGATCATGACCTGAGCTGAAGTCGGACGCTTAACTGACTGAGCCACCCAGCCGCCCCTCAAAGAGGTTTTTGCCTGCTTTCTCCTCGAGGGTTTTGATGGCCTGTCTTACATTTAGGTCTTTCATCCATTTTGAGTTTATTTTTGTGTATGGTGTAAGAAAGTGGTCCAGGTTCATTCTTCTGCATGTCACCGTCCAGTTTTCCCAGCACCACTTGCTGAAGAGACTGTCTTTATTCCATTGGATATTCTTTCCTGCTGTGTCAAAGGTTAGTTGGCCATGTGTTTGTGGGTCCATTTCTGGGCTCTCTATTCTGTTCCATTGATCTGAATGTCTGTTCTTGTGCCAGTGTCATACTGTCTTGATAATTACAGCTTTGTAGTACAGCTTGAAGTCTGGGATTGTGATGCCTCCTGCTTTGGTTTTCTTTTTCAAGATTGCTTTGGCTATTTGGGGTCTTTTCTGGTTCCATACAAATTTTAGGGTTGTTTGTTCTAGCTCTGTGAAGAATGTTGGTGTTATTTTGATAGGTATTGCATTGAATACATAGATTGCTTTCGGTAGAAATGCTATTGCATTTTTAACAATATTCTTCCAATCCATGAGCATGGAGTATTTTTCCATTTTTTTGTGTCTTCAATTTTTTTCATAAACTTTCTATAGTTTTCAGCATGTAGAAATTTCACCTCTTTGGTTAGGCTTATTCCAAGGTATTTTATGGTTTTTGGTGCAGTTGTAAATGGGATCAATTTCTTCATTTCTCTTTCGGCTGCTTAATTATTGGTGTATATAAATGCAATCGATTTCTGTGCATTGATTTTATACCCTGCAGGTGCCCCTGTTTTTTAAGGAATTTTTAATGGGGCCCCCTAGACCGCAAGAAATGCTTAGCACCATTTATTACTTTATTTAAAAAATTTTAATCATTATTAAAGACAGAGTGTGAGCAGGGGATGGGCAGAGAGAGAGGAAGACCCAGAATCTGAAGCAAGCTCCAGGCTCTGAGCTGTCAGCACAGAGCCCAATGCGGGGCTCGAACTCACAAACCGTGAGATCATGACCTGAGTTGAAGTCTGATGCTTTAACCGACTGAGCCACCCAGGTGCCCCATGCTTAGCACCATTTATTAACCAGTTAGGTCTAAATATTTAAAAATAATACACATTTAAAATATTGCATCCTTAAATTATAATTACTAATTGGGTTTTGTGTATCTGCCCCTAAGCAACTTATCAAGCCTTGGAATCAAATTGGACATCACTACTCATTTTCTGTTCCACATGGAATTTCATGAGGTACTTGCTTTTATCACAGTGTCAGAAGTTCAGAAATAACAAGTAAAACCAGTGAATCACCAAAGTAGTAATTAAAAATAGTTTGTAAACTGGGAGCACTTAAACCAAAACGTGGAATAAAGCTCAGGTGTGTGTGTGTCTTTAAGTTTTATTCATTTCAGTAATCTCTGTACTCAATGTGGGGCTCGAACTCATGACCCCGAAATCAAGAGTCTCACATTCTGACTGAGCAGCTGGATGCCCCTCAGTTGTATGTTGGTGTGAGCAGTTTATATGGTGAGAAAGCAGTGACAGTTTATTCTAAATTCATTGGTTATATTAGAATTTTCTTAAATGGTAGTGAATTGGTCAGTGGTTACCTCACACCAACCTTGGGAAACAGTTTAAGTTTTATTTATGATTTTTAGAGGTGTAAACAAGAAATGACCCAGGTCATCAGTCTGGCAAAATAAGCTAAATTAAGCTTTGCTTGTAGGACTAAACTGGTTTTGCCTGCCTAGGGAATTTTCAAGGCTGGTCTCCATTTGCTTTTAACAGCGGCCTCTGGAAACCCAGCTTCACAAATACGTGTTGTCTTCTAAAGTACTGTAACATGATGTAACGTTGACACTGAACAGCCTTGAGCTAGAAGCTCCAGTGGTTTGTGAGTGGTGTTGAGTACTGCTGTCTCCCTTGAGAATTTAAAATGTCCCACAATGTCCTGTGGGTTACGACAGTGCCCAGGGCGTCTCAGCTCAGTTTGGGAACTGTTGGGGCTATAGATACTTAATTCTGTCTTGAAACCATCTACATGAAAATACTCAATTGAATCCTCAACCTGAATCCTCTTTTTACAGGCTTTTTATTAAATGTCAAATCTTTATTGACATTAATTCACATTTCTCTGGACTACACGCGACTTGACTAAGAGAATATTGTCAACAAAAATTAGTCCTTGATTCTCTTACAGAATTTTCCTGGGGGCATTTCTGGTTAGCAGATCACACTGAATCCCTTATGTGAAATCCTTCAGGGCAGTGATTCTAAGGTACTATTCTTGACGGAAATGTGTTAGGTTTAGGTTCATTTGGGTGGAAAAGGGGTTGAAAACCACTGGTCTAGTGGCGCCTGGGTGGCTCAGTCGGTTAAACGTCTGACTCTTGATTTTGACTCAGGTCATAATCTCCTGGTTTGTGAGTTTGGGCTTTGCGCTGACAGTGCAGATTGGGACTCTCTCTCTCCCCTCTCTCTGCCCCTCCCCCACTCACTCTAACTCCGTCTCTCTCAATTATAATAATAAACAAATCCAACACTGGTCTAATGGACTAGGCATGTTAAAAACAAAAGTATCTCTGGATATCCCTACCAGTTTTCCTCGGTTAACATCTAATGACTTTAGAATGTATCACGAAGAACAATTAGTATGGTATTCAACGGTACTCAGCCCATGGGTAACAGTGTGTGAGATAGTTCACTATTCCAGACACTTGTCTGATCTATAAAGTATTTTAAAAAATTGATGCACCACTATAACATTCAATAAAACACACAGATCTTAGGTTTTCCATTCAACAAATTAACTTTGAATACACTCCTGTACCCATCGTGCAAATCATGTTATAGAGTATTTTCATCACTACCAGATTCCTCGTCTATTTTCATTCCTCCATCATTTTAGGTCTGTTCTTACGTTGAATCATAAAGTATGTATTCTTTTCTAACTTCTTTCATTTAATGATGTTTTTGAGATTAAGTTATATGCATTAGCCCATTTCTAATGCTGAGTAGTTTTCCATTTTATGAATACACCAGTTATACCTTCTGTTTTGGGCTATTAATAAGGCTCTTATCAACAGTTATGTATACTCATGTTTTTGTGAACATATACATTTTGAGAGAGGGAGAGAGAGAGGGAGAGAGAGACAGAGGGGGAGCAGGGTAAAGGCAGAGAGGGAGGGAGACACAGAATCCGAAGTAGGCTCCAGGCTGAGAGGTCAGCACAGTGCCTGACGCAGGGCTCAAACCCACAAACTGTGTGATCACGACCTAAGCCAAAGTCGGATGCTCAACCGAGCTACCTGGGCGCCCCGACATATTTTTTCTTGCATAAATGCTCAGGAATGGTTTTGCTGAATCGTATGGCAAATGAATGTTTAACTTTACTAAGAAACTGATGAATAGTTCTCCAAAGAGGTTGTTCCATTTTATACTTCCAGCAACATAGGAGTGTTCCAGGGGCTTCACATTCTTGGCATTTGTGGATGTTTTTTTTTTTTTTTTTTCCCCATGCTAGGGCATGTGAAATGGTGTATCATGGTGGTTTTAATCTGTACTTCCCAGAGGACCTAAGATGTGTAAATTTTGAATTTTGATTAAGTCCAACTTGTCCTTTTTTTTTTTTTTTCTTCGTTTAGTACTTTGTGTCCAAGAAATCTCAGATATTTTTTTTTCCTACATACTTTTTGGGTTCTACGTTTAAATCCATGATTTTGTGTGTGTGTGTGTGTGTCCGAGTAGAGAATAAGAGTCAAGGCTTTTTATTTCATACATTTGTTTCACCAATATTGTTATACTTTCCTTTTCCCACTGAATTAACTTGCCATCTTGGTCAAAATTTGTGTACATCTGTTTCTGGACTCTTGACTGATTCTAATACCACAGTCTTGATTACTTAAACTTCATGTAAGTTTTTTGTTAGTTTATTTTAGTAATCTCTACACCCAGTGTGGGGCTCGAACTCACACCCGCGAGTTCAGGAGTCATAGCTCTTTCCACTGAGCCAGCCAGATGCCTCCTTTAAATTTTGACAGCAGATAAGCATGTCTTCCAAATTAAGGTTGTTTGGCTCTTGTAAGGTCTTTGCACTTCTACATAATTTTTAATATATTAACAAACCAGTCTTTTTTTTAAGTCTAATGGAATTTTGATAGGGATTGCGAAGTATAAATCAATTTATGGAGAATAGACCCCTTAACCGAAAACTGTTTTCCAATTCACGAACGTGATGTCTCTCAAGTCCAAGTTTTCATCTCAGCAAAGTTTTGCTCTTTAGTGCCAAGGTCTCATAGATCTATAAATTTGTTCCTAGGTATTTGATGTTTTTTTTGCTACTAGAATGTTACTGTTTTTAAACTTTAAGTTTCTAATCAGATCACCAGCATGCCCCAGGCTTTGATTTTTCTAAGATCTTGCTAAATTCACTTAGTTCTGGCTGGTTCTCTTTTTCTTGCGGAGTAAGATTTTCTGTGTAAACAGCCATATCATTTGTGAATGACTATTCTAAGCTCCTGTGTTCCATTCTTTATGACTTTTTCTTGACTGATTGGCTCTTACAGAACAGTGTTGAACAGAAATGGTGAGAGCAGACATCCTTGGTTTGCTTAGTATTTCACCATGAAGTATGATGTTAAGTGTAGATATTCTTTTGCAGATGCTCTTTGTAAGACTGAGGAATTTAACTCCTAGGGTTTGTATTGTGAGAGGATGTTGAATTTTGTCCAGTGCATTTTCTATAATCATTGATAGGATATTTTCCTCTGTTCACAGGTAAATCATATTGATTGACTTTCTAATGTTAAATAGACCTTGCCCTCCTGGAATAAAACCTATTTGGTCAAGATGTATTATCAATACATTGCTAGGTTCAATCTGCTAATGTTTGAAGGACTTTTATTCTTGTGTTCATGAGGGATATTGGTTATTGTTAACAGCTTTTTCAGGTTTTGAATCATATATGGTATTTCTTGGGAGTCCTCTACATAAATATTTTGTCACAGGCCTAAGAAATGCAAAAATCAATTGTTTTGAGGTGTTTTTAGTGTCCAATTTTGGGTTCCTAAGAGCCAATATAAGTTTTTTTTACAGAATAAGAAAGATGACTTTTTAAAATTTCATATTCTTTATATGAACGAAAAGCTGAAAAAAATCCGGGGAGAGAATTGAGATGTGAGATGAATTGTTAACAGGAAGAAGAGAAAAAATCTGCACTGGGGATTAAGGAAGTTTCACAAATGTTTTTGATTATCCTCCATTATAGCATATGACAGATAAAAATCTTGAGGTTCAAACTCCAAGTATAATGAAGCCTACTATAATGAAATTTAAATTATTGGGAGTTTAAAGCAATTTGTAGTTTTGAAAGCAGTTCTAATATTTCCCATTCTACAAAAAGAAAAATCTCTCTAACCAAGTTAAAAATGTAAACATGTCCAACACAGCTTTAATTAAAAATGCAGGGGCACCTGGGTGGCACAGTTGGTTAAGTGTCCGATTCTTGATCTCAGCTCAAGTCATGATCTCAGCTCATGAATTTGAGCCCCACGTTGGGTTCTGTGCTGATGGTGGGGAGGCTTGTGGGATTGTCTCTCTTCTCTGCCCCTCCCCTGCTTGTGCTCTCTTTCTCAAATAAACTTAAAAAATTAAAAAAATTACAAAAGTCAGGGAAATTTCCAAATGTACACTTTATTAAAACTAAAATTTCATATGCAATAAAGATCTGCCTTTTGTGTTAACATACACATGTACGTTTGTGTAAGTAGAGAAAAAGTCTGAAATGGTAACATTAAAATGAAAACAGCAGTTACCTCTGGGACAGTAATTGGTGCAGGAATGCTAAATGCTTTCTAGAAGAGATCCTATTCTTATATAATTTGTGTAACTAAAAGAGCATTCAAACTGTTCATACTAGTGAATCACCAATAGAAATAACACATCAATCTGTTAAAATATACACAGCTTCAGGGACACCTGGGTGGCTCAGTCGGTTAGGCATCTGACACTTGATTTTGGCTCAGGTCATGATCTCATGGTTTCATGAGTTCGAGCCCCACGTCGGGCTGTGTATGCTGACCATGCAAAGCCTGCTAGCATTCTATCTCCCTCTCTCTCTGCCCCTCTCCTGCTCATGCTCTGTCTCTCTCAAAATAAATAAATGTTAAAAAAAAAAAAATACACGGCTTCAAAACTAGAGGTGAAAATGTCAGAAGCCACATGCTGAAGTCCTATAATATAGTATTTTTTTTCCTGATATTCTTTGGGGCAATAATTTACAAAATATATACTCAGGGTCACCCTGGAGTTAATGAACAGATTTAAGAAAAAATTATTAGTAAACTCATTTTGAGAAACTTTCAGTCTCTTTTCAATTACATAAATATTTTATCGGAAAGTTTATTACATGTTCTGAATATTCAAAATATGTGTATCCTGTCTAAGCCTATCACCAATGACAAAAACTCTAACAGAAGAGAAATCTAAATACCTAACAAGTAATGTTAGCACACTAAAAACATCATACATTAAGAGAAAAAATGACAATATGGAAAATAGTAACATAGGATAGACAAAACATTGGTATCTTTAAAACAAAGTTCTTACAAAGCCATTAACATGAGTGGATTTCAAAAAGAATTACAAATGGCCAAAAAAGTACTTAAATTAATAATTTAAGCCAAAAGAATAATTAAAATTTTTTACATCTACTGAATTTGTACTGAGTTAAAAAAAAAAAACAAAACACCTATGGCGGGGGGGGGGGGGGGGGGGGGGTTTGCTGGCTTATTACACTTGTTTTGGCCCAATACATTGGTACAGATTTCTGAAGGTCAATTTGACAATCAATAGTTAGCAAAAGCCTTAAAATACCTTAATCAGTTAACCCTTAGCAAATGATTCATTCCAATTAAGATTTCCATTTTAATTTTTTGTGAATAGAGACGGGATGAAGAGAAGTAACAGATGTTGCTACGATCAGTTCAGAAGACTCACCAATGCCAAAGCAGCAAGGTTTCCCCAACTCCTCTCTTACAGTGGAAAAGAAGTCCAAAGAATCAAAGGGAAATATGTTAACTCTTACTGCTCCTGTGGGCTTACTTCCTGCAAACACCACAGAGGGGCAGCCTTTCGCGATACCAGAAGGTAAAATAAGGCGAAGGAATGGAGGGAGTCCTGCGGGCACCGCCGCCCAGAGCAAATGAGCCATGAGTGATTATATTAAAATCTCACGTTAGTACTTCCCCCAGTTTGCTCAAACTTCTTTAGTTACTGATTTAAGATGGTCTAGGTGACATTCTTCTATGAAGGATTCTGCTTGATTCAAAGCTTTTATTTTCACCAGAATAAGAACTATTTCTTTGACTTCATCCCTGGGAAACAAAAAAAGGAAAATGAAGTGCATGAGACAGGGAACCATTAATTGTTAATCTGAAAAAAAGTTTAAGCCAGTATCTCATATTCCACACTTTACCTTTTCCAAATAAGCATTCCAATACAGACTCTTATTAGATGTGTATGCTGGCAAATTTTAATGTGAATGGCTGTAAAAAGTTAAAGCTATCATCAGAAAGCTGAGTTGCGGCATGGGGGCTATCAGCTTGTATGGGCTATTATGGTGGGAGTCTCAGTGGGAATATTTACCCACAGAAATACTACAAATCTAGGTTTTTTTCTTAAAAAAATTTTTTTTTTCAACATTTATTTATTTTTGAGAGACAGAGACCAAGAACGAGCAGGGGAGGAACAGAGACTGAAGGAGACACAGAATCCAAAGCAGGCTCCAGGCTCTGAGCTGTCAGCACAGAGCCCGACGCGGGGCCCAAACCCACGAACCGCGAGATCATGACCCGAACCGAAGTCAGTTGCTTAATCGACTGAGCTGCCCAGACGCCCCTTGGTTTTTTATTTTTAAAAATGCTTTAGTTTTATTTTGGAGAAGTGCTTAATCAGAATGCAACTGTACTTAAACCCCTAAACATCTAGTGAGGTGAATGAGACACCCAAAACAGACCTAGCTACTCCTGGGTAAACATCAGGCTGCAGACCTGCACTTAACAATTACTGAGGTTTTAAAATGGCTAGGAAAATGAAAAACACTTTGAAAACATGCTATAAGAGGTTTTTGATTTATAGTTTCCCAAATCCCCTGTGCAATAGTTTTCTGGAAATGCTTACTTTGGAAGAGATTTACATTTAAAAATACGAACTACTGGGGCGCCTGGGTGGCTCAGTTAGTTAGGCGTCTGACTCTTGATTTTGGCTCAGGTCATGATCCCAGGAACTGTGAGATCGAGCCCCGTGTCAGGCTCTGTGTTGCACTGACCGCGCAGAGGCTGCCTGGGATTCTCTCCTTTTCCTCTTTCTCTGCCCTTCTCTGCTCAAAATAAATATGTAAATGTTAAAAAAGACATGAACTATTATGCGTGAGGTGTGAGTATAAAATAGTGATTCCTAAGACTGCACATGAAAATATCTACTAATTCTATAGTGATAGTCTCTAAGGACTTATTATTTATTGATTTAAAGATTTTGTTTTTAAGTTATTTCTGTGGGGTTTGAACTTGCAACCCCGAGATCAAGAGTTGCATGCTCCAGCCGAGCCAGCCAGGGGCCCCTCCACAGAGTTTTTCCAGATGTAGAGTGAAAGTACAAATTTTCCTAAAAATTGCTGAGTGTAAAAAAGAAACCTTGAACTATGCTTATGGAGATACAAATGTGCACAATTACCTGAATTCACTTCTGGATAATTTCTGTGCAGACTGCAACAAGAACTGAATGAAGTTTTCTAGCTGGGGAATAGACGTTCTCATGGCAGAGCTTTGGAACCATTTTGCTGGTAAATATGCTGCTATCTGTTAATCAAAATACACAGTCATTTTTTAGTAACAACAGTTATCTAAGGCCTTTTGCTAACATCAATCATCTCATTTAATCCTTATAGTGATCATGCAGGTTGTATATTTTCCCATTTTATGGCTTATGGTTGATTATATTTTGAGAAGTTTTCTCGGTCAAGGGTTATACTTTCAAAAAAATCCTGTATTTTAATGCGAAGAGCTTAAAATAGGCTATTCTTTATGACTAATCATTAGTGGTATTTGTGGTACAGAATAAATTTAGTGGTACAGAAGAATTATGGCTCTGATCTTCTAATTTAATACACTGCTTTAAAAGTTGATGGCAGCATAAAGAGTCAATTACATTCAATTTTTCTTTTTTGGGGAAAATACCACTTTACTATTATGCTATAGGTAATGCATGATTGGGGGAAGTTTGGTAAAAACAGAAAAATGTTTAAGTAAAAAAAGAAAATTTCCTCAGAGCAGAAGAAGACTAGAAGGAAAGAGAGAATGAGAGAAAGG
Source organism: Felis catus (assembly GCF_018350175.1). NCBI lineage: Eukaryota > Metazoa > Chordata > Mammalia > Carnivora > Felidae > Felis > Felis catus. Next base: position 91,668,573 of record NC_058370.1, read on the forward strand.
AAAAACCTGAGATCATATACAAAGAAACTCTTTGACAAACAGGTTATGCTATAGTTGGTAATATCAAGATCAGTACTTACAAATGTAAAGTTGGGGGGGGAATATATACCCTGTACACATTACAAAATGTTAAGTGGAAGTTCTGGAATGTATGCTTTTCAAAACACAGTTGAGGCAAAGATTTAGCCTATTCTTTAATCACCTTTTTCAATTATCCAGAAAAAATGGGGAAACATGGACTGCCGAGGGGTAGAAATATTTAGCTCTTTTCCAAGGTTTAAATACTAGTCCTTACTGGACTGAAATTTAAAGTTATTTGCACATGCTTTTCACTTGTTTGTATCCCCAATCTCAATAACATTTCCACAAAACTCCTTCACTTTTCCATAAATGATCCCAGGACTTAAAGCCACACAGGACTTAGCATGGTTATCTAGCCACAAGCTGTGGAGGGAATGTCCTGTGTCGTCTTCTCTACTTCTGATAGTAGACTCTTCTGGTCAAAGAGGACTAAACTGAACGTGAAATACAGAGCATGGGCATTGAATTCAATTTTGGGGAGATAATGTAGTTTAAAACTATGTGATATAAAAACCATAGCCCAAGAAATCAGAGTGGGGTAGGAATTGCTATCCAATGTTTTATGTTGTTTTAAAGTTTATATTATAAACATTTTTCCATATTCTGAAATTCTTAAAAATGACTTATCTGATGAACAATGTTTTTGGATATCTAAGTTGTTTCCGACTATTATAAGTAATGCTACAATAATATTCTTTGTACTTAAATTCCAGTAGAAACAGCTCTTTACAACAGCAAACCCAAGACTTCACTGTAGTTTCAAGTCAGCCCAGGAATGCCACTTCTTAACCTTCAATCCTGAAATTTCTGGAGAGGCACTAGTGAGGTTGTCATCATGATTAAAAAGGTGGCCTTCTCCTCCCCAGTATAAGACAAACTCCTGGCCTGAAACAATCCTTTTCTTTTGCTAATACCTTTTTTGCTCCACCCTCTTTCTTATGAAAATCTTCCATTTTGTACAACTCCTGAGAGATGTCTCTGCTTGCTCTGTGGAATGCTGCCCAATTCATTAGATCTCAAATTTACTCCACTGAATTTTCTGTTTTAACAAATTTTTATGTGCATCTCGGATTTTTAACTTAGTAATTTTACCTCAAGGAATTTATCCTAAGTCAAAGGTAAGAACTTTAAAGGTTTTGTAGCCATCATGCCAGAAGTCTCCAGAGTTCTATCCCCTATTGCAGCAGTGGACTGTTTCTCAGAACCTCTGCACCACACGTTGGAGGTGTCCCTGACATGATGTGACTGTGGTTTCCTCATGCTTTTGACAATACAAGCAATTAGGAAATAACAGCAAAAAAAAAAAAAAAAAAAAAACAAAGCAAAACAAAACCCAGCCAGCATAACAGGTAAAATAATATTCTTACTGTATTATTTTGCATTTCTCTGATTATTAGTATTCTTAATCTTTTCTGTGTGTTTAGGAATTATTAGAAATTCTTTTTATATATTCTTTTTTTGGTGAATTTCCTGTTACATGTCTTTTGGCCATTTTTAATTGGAATACCTGAATTGTTTACTAATTTTAAAGAGCTTTTTAAAAATGTAGATATTAATCCTTGTTATGGTTTACAACTTTTATCAGTTTTTCAGCTCCCTTTCTTTTAAACTTTTCATTGTAGAAAATTTCAAACAGGAGAAGGAAGAAGTATGGTAACCCCAACGAACCTATCCTCCAGTTTTAACAATAATCAAATAAATAATCCTGATATTTAATGCTTTTTCATTCACTGAAGTTTTACACTTTCATCATCAAATCACTTACCTTTTTTCGCTTATTTCTTCTTTTAAGTTCAAAAGGATTCCCTTACCATCAGCTATATTTATCTTCTTGGTACAATATTTTATAGTTTCATTTTTATACTTTATTTCATCTGAAATTTATATTGGTATTTACTGAGAAGTGAGGATTTAATACTATTTTAGTTGGTTTACCACTATTTACTACTTTTTCTTCTCCCTGCTGGTGATAATTCAAACCAGTATACTAATTCTTACTGAGGTGTTGGTTGCTTTTGGGTTTCTAGTCTATTAAATTGATTTGTTATTATGTGAGTACCACAATTTTAATTACTCTGTTACAAAATAGATTTTAAACTTTAAGGAAAAAAGTAATCTCTACACCTAAAATGGGACTTGACCTCATGACCCTGAGATTGAGAGTCACATGTTCTACTGACTGAGCTGGCCAGGTACCTCACAAAACAGATTTTAAGAATCCATTCCTACATACTTACCTGGCTGCACTTTTTAACAACATCTGGCCCAGGACTGGCAGTAAGAAGAGCTGTCATAAGGTAGCGATTCAGCAGCTTCCCGAGTCCTAGTTCTTGCAACGTGTCATCTGGGAGGAGTCCATTCCAAAGAAGGATATTGCGGAAAAGCTAAAGTGCAGTATCAAGTGAGTATGTGTAGCTGTTTCTCTAAAGAAAAACTGTAATAGTTTCCAGCAAACATAAAACACTGGTCAAATTCTTTTAAACTCTCCTTATTAGTACTGGTAGAAGTGTCAGTTTTATTTATTTTTTAAAGTTTATTTATTTTGAGAGAGAGTGAGAGTGAGTGATCATGAACAAGCAAGCAGGGGAGAGGCAGAGAGAGAATCCCAAGCAGACTCCCATGTTGTCAGTGCAGAGCCCAACATGGGGCTCGATCTCAGGAACTGTGCGACAGTGACCTAAGCCAAAATCAAGAGTCAGATGCCTAACTGACTGAGCCACCCAGGCACCCCAGACGTGTCAATTTTAGAAACAGCAGAAAAGATTTTTTATCAATTACCTAATTCTTTCCAAGCTCTATATATTTGCTCATCGTATCTCAATTTTTAGGACTATCACCCCAAATCCATCTCAAATAAGTTCACTGGAGCCTTCCTTTCCAGATCAAAAATTTTCCTCCTCAATTTACATGCCCAGAGCCTGGGGCCATGGGGAAGACCACAGGACTCAGGGAAGGATTCATAAAGGACTACTGTTAAGCCAGTGGTACTGGGGCACTTGAGTGGTTCAGTCAGCTAAGCGTGTAACTCTTGGTTTTGGCTCAGGTCATGATCTCACACTTGGTGAGTTCAAACCTTGCATCAGGTTCTTTGGCACTGGGCTCTCTGCTGTCAGCACACAGCCCGCTTTGGATCCTCTGTCTCCCTCTGTCTTACCCCTCCCCCACTCACTCTCTCAAACATAAACACTTAAAAAAAGAAAAAGAATGAAAAAGACAACTCCTCAAAAAAACAAAGCCAGTGCTACTGTTACCAATGGATGATCCTGATATACCATCAAAGCTGACAATCTTATTGCTCTGATATATAAGATTAATAATCTGTGAGTCTGGAGATAAATTGGGTAAAACACTCATAAGAAATTCTAACAAAATTAACATTGGTTGCCTTTTTTCCTCCAAATCCATCTCTTTCAGTGCATTTTATGGTGTTTTCCATTTTCTTTCCACACTTTGTGCTATATTTACTGCAGTGTCTTTCCACACTTCGTGTCATTGTTGATGCTGCTCCCTCTTCCTGGGAAGTCTTTTCCCTGACTCAACCATGTGATAAATAATGGATTCACCCTATTAAAATCTAGACTTGCTGAGGTCACTTACAACCTTCCAATTGTCAAATCCAGTAAACATTTTCAGTCTTTCTCCCAATTCTTTTCGGTGGCATTTAATACCCTGCCTTCATTCTTAAAAACCCTTTGATTAGTTCTCATGATGCCACCCTCTTGTGACCACTCTAAGCTTCACAATAAATTCTAAGGTTTCTTTTAAGACTTCATTTCTCTGCCTGCCTCTTACGTCAGTGTTTCCCAATGTTCTGAGCCTTCTTCTCGTACTTCACCTCATGAACCTCTCCTCAGAGGCTGTCATTTCTGACCATGGCTCCAAACACTGCCTAGATGTGGCTGACTCCCAAATTTCCAGCTCAGATCTGTCCCCTGCAATTCAGACACCTATATCTATTCCTGTATTTGTCTCACGGGTATCTTCAATTCACTATATCTGAAACAGACCTTTATCTTTCTCCAAACCTATTCCTACTGTATCCCCTCCAATGCCCTCAAAGAATGTCATTATAAGTTACCAAGTTGCCAAAGTCAGAAACTTGGCTGGCACCCTACATAGTCTTCATATGTAATTAATTAGTCATTAAGTACTTTCAGTGCTTCATCCTAAGTATCTTCTGAACCCAACTTCTTACCATCCCTCCCTATTACCACTAACTTAGCCATGACTTCATCCTTTATCTTATTTTTCTAAATGTTTATTTATTTTGAGAGAGAGAAAGCAAGCATGCGCCTGAGCAGGGGCGGAGCAGAGAGAGAGAGAATCCCAAGCAGGCTCTGTGCTGTCATTGCAGAGCCTGACGTGGGGCTCGAACTCACAAACTGTGAGATCATGATGTGAGCCGAAATCAAAAGTCAGATGCTTAACTGACTGAGCCAACCAGGTGCTCGCCTTCCTTTATCTTTTAGACCAGGATAGGGCAATGAGGGATTATGGGTTAAATCTAGCTGGCTGCCTGGTTTTGTAGAGCCAATAAACTAAAAATGGTTTTTATATTTTGAAATGATTAAAAAAAAAAGTAAAAGGGTAACGTGAAGATTGTGATGTTAAGATTTCAGTGTCCAGAAGTGAAGTTTTACTGAAATACAGCCATGCTCATTTGTTTACAAATTGTTTATAACTGTTTTTGCACTACAAAGGCAGAGCTAAATGGTTCAACAGAGAATGTATAGCATTCAAAGCCTAAAATATTTACTATCTGGTCCTTTACAGAAGTTTGATGATCTCTGCTCTATAGTACTCTGGATTTAAAATTTAAAAAACTTATTTTTGTAGTTTTTGCTTACCTTTACACTCGACCAGAACTGTCTTTCTTGGAACTTTGAATGTGGTGATGTTTTGTTTTCTATAGTGCTAATTTGAAACAGAGAAAGAACAAAATGCAAACTGTTAATCTTCCAGAACCAGAGTTTAAAAAAACTCAGTTTTTTTTTTAACCAAACTAAGCCTTAACACATTAACAGAATGTACATGGAATGCTCTGATGACATCGAAATTACAAGTACACTTTGATCCAACAACCCTATTTCTGAGAATGCCTTCTATACGTACACAGGATGGTAGGTCTATAAAATTATTCCTAGCATTGTTGCTAATGGTTTATCACTCACATGCCCACCAGTTACAGTACATTATATGAAGGTATATTATGCAGCTTAAAGAATGAAGAAACTACTCTTGTGATGACGTGAAATGACCTCAAAGATGTACTAAGTCAAAAAAAAGTAAGGTACAAGACAATGGTTACAACTGTACTCCTTTCCTATAGAAAAGGGGGGGGGGGGAGTAAAGACTCCATCAAAGCTACTAGAACTGATAAATGCATTCTGTAGTCACAAGATACAAAATTAATCTAGAGAAATTTGTTGCATTCCTCTACACTAATAATGAAGTAGCAGAAAGAGAAATTAAGAAAACAGTCCCATTTATAACTGTACCAAAAAGAATAAAATATCTAGGAATAAACTTAACCGAGGAGGTGAAAGACCTATACTCTGCAAATTATAAACTATGGATAAAAGAAAGAAACTGAAGATGACAAAAACACACGGAAAGTTAATTCCATGCTCAGGGACTGGAAGATCCAATACTGTTAAAACGTCTGTATTACCCAAAACAATCTATATAGATTTAATACAATCTCCATCAAAATACCAATGGCATTTTTCACAGAACTAGAACAAATAATACTAAAATTTGTATGGAACCACAGAAACTCCACAAAAAGTCAAAGCAACCGTGAGGAAGAGGAACAAAGCTGGAGGTATCACAATTCCAGATTTCAAGATATATTACAAAGCTGTAGTAGTCAGCGGTATGGTACTGGCACAAAAACAGATACATAGATCAATGGAACAGAATACAGAGCCAGAATTAAACCCAACCTCATATGGTCAATTGATGTACAATCAAAAGGGCAAGATACACAAAGTGAAAAAGACAGTCTCTTCAACAAATGCTGCTGGGAAACTGGACAGCAACATGCAAAACAATGAAACTGGACCACTTTCTTACAACACACACAAAAATAAACTTACACCACACATACACAAAAATGGATAAAAGACCTAAATGTGAGACCTAAAACCACAAAAATCCTAGAAGAGAGCATAGGCAATAATTTTTTGACATCGACCTTAGCAACATTTTTCTAGATCCGTCTTCTCAGGCAAGGAAAACTAAAAACCAAAAATACCCTACTTGTTTCATAAAGTAAATCCACAATTCACAGATACTTTCTGGCTTTCTGTGCCAGGCACTATTTTGAGCGCTCTCTTTATCTTCACAAGGTCCTGTAAAGTAGGCATGAATTTACATACAAAGATACTGATGCACACAAAGGCCCAAAGTCAAATATCTAGTAATGCTAACTCTGGGCTCCCAGAATCTGTGGACTTAACTACTCTGTGATGCCACCTGTCATGTTCTTAACATAAAAAAACCTATGTCCAGGTGTCAGGCATCATACATGGCATACAAAATGTGACTAATATTTTTTTGAAATCTCAACTTGCATCTTAATAGGTGTATTTATATTTGAGAACACTTAATATAGTTCCTTTTGCATTACTTTCTTAAATCTGTATTACATGATTAACTATTTCATATAATCTAGATGTTAACAGCTCTTACCTCTTTGGATACAGAGGAATAAAAACATCATCTTCTATTGCTTTCTTCACTCTCAAAACAATGGATTTAAGTAAGTCCTATTATATAAAAATTTAAAAGCATCAGTGATAGTCATAGGTCTATTTACCAAAAGAAGTAATTTTAACAGTATGGTACAAATATCAATTAGGTACAAGAGAACTTTATTCACCATGTTGGTGCATTTTCATTGCTGTATAGTATATTCTGTTGCATGAATACTAATAATGGGACATTTAGGTGGTTGTGAGTTTGGGGACTATTATACACAATACTGCATAAAAGTTCTTGTACGTGTCTTTTAACATACATAGGTATAAATTTCTAATGGAATTTAGTTTATGTCTCTACATTCAACTTTGTACACAATGCCAAAATGTTTTCTGAAGCAGCGATATTCCGTTTACATTTCCACAAGCTACATACAAGAAATCCTGCCTCCCTACATCTTTACTAATAGGTGGTATCCTTTTGTTTTTTAATGTTTGCAATTCCTGGGATATGCAGTCATACTTTATTATGTTTTTTAAATATTTTTTTTACTTTGAGAGAGAAAGAGAGAGGTTGGGGGGAAAGGGTCAAGAGCGGGGAGAGAGAATCCCAAGCAGGGTCCATACTCAGCCTGGACCCAGTATGGGGCTCGATTCCACAACCTGGGGATCACAACGTGAATTGAAATCAAGAGTCAGTCCCTCAACTGACTGAGCCACTCAGGTGCCCCTGTTATGGTTTAATTTTTATTTTCCTTTTGAGTAATGTCATGATGAGCGTCCACTCACTCTTATTTGGCATTTGGACATGCCATTTTGCTAAGTACCTGATTAAAAGCTGCTTGTCTTTTTTAAAAATTAGATTCTTTCTTACTGATTTGTAGAAGCCTTTTATATATTCTAGCTATGGGTCCTCTGTTGGTTTATCAATGCACTTTGATGTAGTAAATTCACTTTGGCACATGCATTTTATTGTTTGTGTATCAAAAATTGGGAACCAAAATATTCAATCATAGAGACTTTTTAGTCATCATGATATATCCATTCATTGCAAGAAAATATTAAAGTTTATAAAGACTACTGTAGTAACATACAAAATTAAATATTTAATGAGATAAGGGAAAGAAGTAGGATCCAAATGTACACAGTCACTAAGATTATAACTTTGAAGTAACAGGCTGGATGAAAACATCCTATAATGGTGTCTAGTCCTTGTACTAGGATGAAAATATAAAGGGAGTTTGAATTTTTCTTCATGTATTACCAAAATTTCTATATTACCCTCCTTCTTAAAAAGAAATCCATATTTGAAAAATAAAAATTCCACACAACAGGCTATTTTTCAAGTCAGTGACAATGTGTGTTATTACAAATTAAGCTGTCAAAAAACTCTATACTGACCAAATTACTCATAAATGTAAAATTCAACCAAATATATTTTTTTTCACAAAAAGTATTTCTAACTGAAGTCCTGTTTCTTTTTCCAGTTATCTATGACATATTCCTCCATGGCCACATATCAATGTTTAATTAATATTAAAAACAAAAATTCAATTTTTTATATTCCAGTTCTTAAACATTCTGATATTTTAAAAGAATAAAGATCATTTTTCTAGGCATTGTCTCCATGGAGTAGTATTTGGAGATATATATATATATATATATATAAATTACTGAGTTAGTGTTTGTACTAGAAAAGTTATGCTTTTTCTTCTTCCATTTAATTTAAATGTTTTTTTTTTTAATTTTTTTTTTTCAATGTTTATTTATTTTTGGGACAGAGAGAGACAGAGCATGAACGGAGGAGGGGCAGAGAGAGAGGGAGACACAGAATCGGAAACAGGCTCCAGGTTCCGAGCCATCAGCCCAGAGCCTGACGCGGGGCTCGAACTCACGGAGCGCGAGATCGTGACCTGGCTGAAGTCGGACGCTTAACCAACTGCGCCACCCAGGCGCCCCTAATTTAAATGTTTTTGAATGCTGGCCTGGACAGTTTTTTTCTTTTTTAAGCAGGCTCTATCTGGGCTTGAAACTCACAACTCTGAGATCAAGACTTGAGCTGAGATTGAGAGTTGGATGCTTAACTGGCTGAGCCACCCATGCACCCCTCCATATTGTTTGAACTTTTGTTTCTTAAAAATAGTTCTCTCAAACAATGCTATAAAGGACATTATTGAGTCAAACAATGGAAGTGGAACATGGATGGTAGATTAAATATAGTCAAGTTTACTGAAAATGATTAAGTGTCTCATGGTTATGTAACAGACTATCTTTATTCTTAGCAATTAGGCAGTTTACTCTCAAATTTGTTCAGGAGAAACAAATCATCATGTGTATATATGCAATGGGACAGCAAATAGTAAAGCAAATGGGGCAAAATATTAATGATAAGTGAATCTGGGTAAAGGGCCCATGAGCATGCTATTTTTACTTGTGAGAATTTTCTCTGAGTTTGACATTTTTTCTAAAAAGACTGTTTAAAACAAATTAGTATATTTTAAAATTCTGAGCTTATTAACTTTGAGTATTCAAAATACATTATTTTGTGGGGGAAAAAAAAGTTCTCCAAACAGTAACCACACAACCACACACACACACCTCTATATATGCTTTAAACTAGTTTTGAAAAGACTCTTTAGCTAGCTGGTTTTTACACTGCTCTTTATATTCACAGATAATCCTGGGTGGCTTGGGCAGATGTTGAGGTCCTCAAGGGAGAGTGTGGGCAGGCACTCACTACAGCACGAGCAGCTGTGCTTTTGTGTGTTTGTGTATAGGGGTATGTAAGAACTAATTTGATAAAAGGTCTGCTGATGAAAAAAAAATTTTGAAAATTAGCAATCTAAATACATAACTGATATTATTTTCACATTTGCACTAACTAGTCAACTAACCTATGCCTAAAAACATTTAATGATAGGTAATCACTATCTCGTGAGGCCACCCATATCTTTGGGCAGCTATTAACTATTAGATTTCAGTTAACAATGAGAAACAAACTTCTCTCCTGTTCTTCCACTCGCTGGTCCTGATTTACTTCTTAGGATTATACAGAACAAACAAATCTAATTTCCCTTCCACATGACAATTCTTTAGATTCTAAGACTAATACCTCACTTTTCTACATTTTCTCTTTCCCATATCATCTTAGATACTCTCCATTTAATATACTTATACCCAGAATTAAATGCAACACACCCAGGAAAATCTTATCCATGAGTATAGCACATATAACATTTTTACTCAAAACAGCACACACCCAGTAAAAAGAGTTCCCCTTAGTCTTTCTGTTACTCAAGTGACACTGCTGACTCATATTGGGTTTACTGTTGATTACAGATCTCTCTCTGGTTTACCTATATTGTTTCAAAGCTATTTCTTTCCTTTTATTTATGCAGCTGAATTTTTGAATGCAAGGGTAGTACATAATGTATATTCCTTTCACATCGCAGATTTTGAGAGTCCATTTTCTCAGTATTTGAAATCTTTTTGGATACTATTCTACTATCCAGAAGTCTGTGATAGAATTCCTAGCTTTGTGCCATTGACAAACTTTATTACCATGCATTTTACATCTTCATCTAGTTCAAAAAAAAATATTGAACAGGGCAAATACTGAGAAGATATCTCATACTAAAAGACTACCTCCATAGGTAGCCACATCCCTCTTGGTCAGTATTCTTTAGGTATACACTACCAGTTTCTTGTATCTCACCATACCACTGTTAAGCTTATCATTCTCCATTTGATCCATAAGAACGATCATAGCATACTTAAATACATCACCTGCTCTAACTGCACAGTACCTTATTTATCATGAAAGTAACTGAGACAGTATGAGAGAATTTGAGTTTATAAGCAATCACCTGTATTTAGGCACTCTATCAATGACAGATTACAGTAATCACTACTGTTTTTTAAAAAAGTCTTCATAATCCACCTCTGTAATCTATTTTAGAACTTAACAAGAATCAAAACTATTCTCACCAGGGATTAGCTTACAGAATCATCTGGTTCTTACTTCGAAAACAGGAACTATGCTGTATGATTCCACTCTTCTGGAACCTTTTTCATCTCTTCAATTTCTTACACATCACTGAAAAAAATACAGTGATCTCACTGGCAAGGCCAACCGTCTTAGTAGCCAGAAACATTATGTAGTTCAGTGATTCTTAACTAGGAGTGACTGTGCCATGCCCAGGGAATATCTTACGATGTCTGGAGATATTTTTGGTTGTCAAGACTGGGGAGCACTACTGTCATCTAGCGGGTAGAGGCCAGGAAAGCTGCTAGCATGCTACAATGCACAGGACAACTTCCCACAACAAATAATTATCTGCTCCAAGTGCCAAGGCTGCTGGGTCCAAGTGCCTGATATAGTCAAGTGTCTTACTAATCACACAAAGAACCCATTTTCCATATTCATAGGAGGAGGGCTTCCAGAAGAAAAAATTACTGGTCTAAAAACTTCATGAGTCTATCTGTAACACTTTTGAAAGATTTTAGTTATTATAAGTTGCAAAGTGTCAGACCTATTGCTTACTACCCAAGTAACCTTTTACAAGTGACATGGCCCTCTGGGCCCCACCTTCTTCCATCTGTAAAATGCAGTTAAAGTCAACACATTTTACAAGGTTGTGAACATCAAGTGAGATAATGTGAAAGTGTTTAATAAATGGTAAAGCACTGGGGTTACCTGGTGGCTCAGTCGGTTAGTGTCTGACTTTAGCTCAGGTTGTGATCTCACAGTTTGTCAGTTCAAGCCCCACATAGGGCTCCCTGGTGTCAGCACAGAGCTCGCTTCGGATCCTCTGTTCGCCCCTGCTCTCTGTCCCTGCCCTGCTTGTGCTCTCTCACTCAAAAATAAATAAACATTAAAAAAAAATGGTAAAGAACTATTTATATTTAGGTTATAATTACATAGTCTCATACAAGGAGCAAACACAGGATTCCATATCTACTTCCTTATAGATCTTCTCTACTAATCCTGGTTCCATGCTCTGTAACAACACAGAATAAATCTATTCCTTCTTCAAATACACAATCTTCACGCATATCTTCTTCTAAGTTAAATATCTCTACTTTCTGCAATGATTTTCATATGTTATCTGTCTTTATCCTTTTGGAGAAAGGTGAAAAATGCCCTCTTTCCCATCAGTTGCTATGTTTAAATCCTTTACTTTCCATTAGGTCCCAGTTCAAATGCACCATGAACATAAAGTCTTCCACTGTGAAACATAACTTCTTTCTCCTGTTTCTCTTTTGAAGTTTCATAGCATTTTATCTGGGCTGCTCAGGGAAGGCCACGTGGTCAGTGACATGGGCTTAGGCTTTAAAATAAGATTAACTAAGGTTCAAATCCTGGCTCCTGACTCAAGATATTACTATGAACAAATTTCTGACATTCAGTTTCTTCATCTGTAAAATGAAGCTATCATCCAATTTTTAATAGAGCTGCTAGAACCAAGTGAGATGTCACAGGTATAAGACCTAACAGAGTGCCAAGTACACAGTGGGAATTAAATAGGTGTTCCTTGTCCTCCTCCACCTCTCACTTCCTATTTATTTTTAAAGTTCATTTATTTTGAGGGAGAGAGAGAGAGAAAGCAGATGGGAAGGGTAGAGAGAGAGGGAGAGAGAGAATCCCCAGCAGGCTCCACACTGTCAGAGTAGAGCCCAATGTGGGACTTGAACTCACAAACCATGAGATCATGACCTGAGCTAAAATCAAGAGTTGGTTGCTTAACCAGGAGCCATCTGGACGCTCCTCACTTCCTATTTTAAGTAACAATTTATGTAAATCTTATTTCCTTTAAGATTACATGCTTCTTGAAGGCAGAATCATGCCAACTTCCCTCTTCTCCCTCCTACTTCTTACAGCTTCCCTCCTTCATAATAATTCCAAGTGCTAAAATTTAATGGTGTTCAGAATATGAATGTGACATGTCTCCTTGCTTCTCAACCACCTTGGTTATTCTACTCCAGATACTCTCTAGATAGTCAATCTCTCTCAATTCCTTTAAAGTTCAACATATAATTGGTTTACTGAATTAACTGCATGAATATATGACATTCTCATCAACAGAATGATTAAAAAACAGAGTACCACAATAAAAGTATAAGATTTACTGGACTCTCATCAAGGCCTCTATAAGGTCCCTCCTTATATGTTAAGTAAAACTCAATTCTAAATCATGGTAAGATGAAAACCTATACTCTGAACTTTTTTTAAGGATTTTTTTTTTTTTAATTTTAAGTACAACTACACCCCAATGTGGGGCTCGAATTCACAATCCTAAAATCAACAAGACTCACATGCTCTACCAACTGGAGCCTACCAGGTGCCCCATATCCTATTGAACTTTGAATCTTAAAGGGATTACCGTTCTTAACTTTGGCAGACTACAAATATACAGTTAATATCATGAATGTTAACCCAATTTTAAAATAACCATTAAAGCAAAGCCAAAATACTACTAGATTTTTGCCAAAAGAACAAAGGTAAAGAATTCTTTTCTTTTAGAAGGAACAAATTTGCACTAATTCATTTATGCCTGCTCATCTCTGCAGTGCCAATGTACATTCACAAACCTACAAGATGGCTGGCTGGACCACGAGAACAAAAATCAGACCACTGAACAGAGAGGAATAAACTAATTAGAATAAAAGCAATAATATGGGTCTTATTACATGTATGTGTATTTTATAATTAATAACGATTGCCATCCCTGTTAAAGTGTTCATAAATATCAAGGTATAGTCTTTCATCTAATTATTACAAAGAGCAAGAAATGGTCAATCCTAGTTTTTATAAATCAAAAGTAAATCTATCTTTCACCAAATTGCGTTCTGGTAATTATTTCTTCTGCATCTTCTGTAAACAAACATTTATAACAAAATTACATTAAGTTATAAATAAGAAGTTTGTAACTCTAGAAATTACCTGTTTGCCTTTACTAACTTCATTTCCACAAGTGGAAAGTTCTTCAAGAATCACTGTGCAGTGTGTTATTAAACTTGTTGTCTGTGAGGTCGACAAGGGATCCCAAATGAATTCTACAAAGTCTGAAACAAAAGTTTCAGTGGTGTACAATTTATTTCCTAGATTGCTTTGCCTGTCACGTGTAACTAACTCAGGTCTTCAGAAAAGACTTCCCTCCTTTGTATTAAAATCCATGCCATTCATTACCATTATGTATTTGCATACATCTTCAATTTCCTTGTCCTTTTTGGGCTCTGCTGAACTTGTCTCACTCAATCACAGCCCTAGTTAAATCCACTGGTCATTGAGTCTGTGGCTCCAACTATGTGGCTAAAACATGGCTAGAAAAAAATACACTTTAAATTTATCACTGTGAAACCCCAGTGAACTCTTCAAGCTGTCTAGTAATCATTGTTTCCCTGGCCCATTCCCCCTCCCTCCCATGCAGATGATTATTTCCTGTGCTTTCCTTCCTCTTCACTCTGTTAATGGACTTGACTCTTCTAGATGACTACTTTTTTTCTTCTCTTCCCTTGCTCTCATCTTCAGCTGATTACTTCCTCAACGATGAGAAAATAGATCAGAAGAGATGTTCTATAAAGGACTACCACAGAATTTACACACCTACCTGCATCTATACCCACATATTCTTGTCTTCCATTCTCATGGATAAAGCACCACACTCCTCGCTAAGGCCAATCTTTTATTTGTGCAAAAGTTATCAACCCCTTTGGCTTACTGGAAGATTCTGTTCCCAGAATTCTACCCTCTTTATTTAAATATTTTTAAAATATTTATTTATTTTTGAGAGACGGTGGCGGGGGGCGGGGGGAGCAGGCAGAGAGGGAGACACAGAACTCGAAGCAGGCTGCAGGCTCTGTGCTGCCAGCATGGAGCTCAATGTGGGGCTTGAATTCACAAACTGTGAGATCACAACCTGAGCTGAAGTCAGGTGTTTTAACTGACTGAGCCACTCAGGCACCCCCAGAATTCTGCCCTCTTAACTCCGGTATTGCCATTGCTTCTACTGGATCTTCCCCATCAGTCTCCAATTATTCTCTTACATTAAAAATAATGCCTCCCTTGACCCTTCTTTCCCCTCTAGTACGGCCTTATTTCTTTCCTTCATTTTATAATAATTCTTCAAAAAACTCTCTGAACTATTTCCAATTTATCTCCTCCTATTAACTCTCGAATACACTTCAATTAGGCCTGATCTCCAACCATTCTACCTAAACAACTACTTTTACCATCATAGGTGACCCTCACATTGCAAAACCTAATGGTTGATTCTAGTCCCCATCTGATTTATCTGCAACAGTTGATCATTTCCCTCACAAACATTTTTAAAAATTTTTATTTATTTTTGAGAGAGAAAGAGAGAGGGAGAGAGAGAACAAATGCAGGAGGGGTAGAGAGAGAGAATCCCAAAAAGGCTCTGCCCTATCAGTGTAGAGCCCCATATAGGGCTCGAATCCACGAGCCACGAGATCATGACCTGAGCCGCCCAGGCATCATCAAACATTTTTTTTCTTGGAGTCTGGGATACCACTCCGAGTTCTGCACCTACCTCTCTGGTCTCCTTTGCTGGCTGCCTTTCATCTCTTTTGACTTTAAAAACGCTGGAGTAACTCAGGACTCAGCTCACTTACCTTCTCTTTCCTATTCATGTTTATCCCTTAGTATTTAAGGTCAGTTTTGCAGCTTTAAATGTCATCCACGTGCTGATAAATTCCAAATTTATGTCTGCTACTTGGACCTCTCCTTTATGCTGATATATTCAACAACCTAGCTGATATCTCTACCTGGATGGTAGGCATCAGAAACTCAACATTTGTCAAACTGAGCTCCTGATAACACCTCCTTACCCTAAAGCTCCTCTCAGTCTTTTCCATTTCAGGAAATGGCGAATCTGTCCTTCCAAATGCTCAGGCCCAATCCCATGCGGTCACTCTTGATTCCTCTCTTGCTCACACAACAAATCCATTCTCAAACTGTTAGTGCTGTCTTTGAAATGTATGCTTAATTCGACCACTTTTCAGCACCTCCACTTTTAACACTCTAGTCCAAGCCAGTATCACCTGTTGCTTAATTACTGCAAAAGCTTAAGTAGTCTGCCCACTGTTCATTCTCAACACAGTAACTACAGCGATTCTGTTAAAATGTTAGGCAGATAGTATCATTCCTCTGTTCAAAACTCTCTGGGCACCTGGGTGGCTCAGTCAGTTAAGCAACCAACTTCAGCTCAAGTCATGATCTCGTGGTTTATGAGTTCAAGCCCTGCATCAAGCTCTCTGCTGTCAGCACAGAGCCCACTTAGGATTCTTTGTCCACCTCTCTCTCTGCCCCTCTCCTACTTGTTCTCTCTCTCTCTCAAAGTAAGTATACTTAAGAAAAATAACTCTTCAATTACTTCTTACTTTTTCACTTACAATAAAAAAAATGAAGTCCTTACAAATGATTATAAGGACTCACATAATGTAGCTCATGTCATTTTGTTAACTTCTACCTGCTTTCCACCCTTCCTCACTCTAGTATAGCTACACTGGCCTATGTGCTGTTTTTCAATCAAATTAGGCCAGCTCCTGCCTCAGGGCCTTTGTGTTTGCTGTTTCCACTGCCTTGGATTCTGTTTCCTCAGATATTCATATGGCCCACTTCTTCCTTTCGGAATTGGCCAATCTATTTTATTTTATTTATTTATTTTTTATTTTAGAGGGAAAGCGTACATGAGTGGGGAGGAGAGGGAGAGGGAGAGAGAATCTTAAGGAAAATCTTAAGCTGGCTCTAGTCTAAGGAAGAGCCCAACATGGTACTCTATGCCATGTCCCTAGGATCATGACCTGAGCTGAAATCAAGAGTTGGACGCTCAACTGACTGAGCCACCGAGGCACCCCTAGCCAATCTATTTTACATTGCACTCCTCTTCAATAATTTGTATCCCTTTCCCTTACCTTTTCATCTTAGCCCTCATAACTAATATGTTCTAGATTTTATCTTATTATTATTTTTTTTTACAGAATATAAGCTCCTGGAGGGAAGGGATTATTATTCACTATATATGCTGAAGCAACAACAGGGTCTGACATAGGACAGATCCTTGTAAAACACAAGTTAAATAACAGAAAAAATGAAATAGGTTAAAAAAAAAAAGCAAAAAACAAAACAGTGATTTCTCAAGCATCTGGAAAGTTAGGCTTCTAATAACTTTAGAGATAACTGGTCAACTAATACTGAGAGCCTACTATGTACCTAATGTTCAGTACAAGAGACAGCATAAACAAGATTATCAGGTAGGTAGCTGCCTTTGAAGAACTCTAATGGCAAATACATTTATATCAGCAATTACAATTCAATGTGTAAGTATCACTACAAGTTCAGAGTGCTACAGGAACCCAGAAAGGTGTGCCTAAACCAGTTCCTAGAAGTGATGTCCATACTGAGTCCTGACAGATAAAGAGGAGTTAGCAAGATAGAAGAAGTGGGCTGGGAGGTTTGTCAAAAGGATGAAACATAGAAGATACAAGAAGAATACAGCTGAAATACACAAGTGGGGATGAGGGAAGAGAGGAGTGGAGCTCAGCAAGAGATGGGGTTGGAGAATTACTAAGCAGAGAGGTGATTCTGAAAGACTAAGAAAGTCATGTTAAAGAGTTTAGACTTCATCCCAAGGGCAGTTAAGAATAATAAAGTGTTTTAAGTGAGGTATGACAGAAGCAGATTCACATTTTAGACAGATTACTTTGGTTGTTGTATAGAAAATAGGTTAGAAAATGGAAAAAAAAAACAGATGTGGCAATTGCTTATGGAGGGAAGGAAGGAAGGAAGGAAGGAAGGAAGGAAGGAAGGAAGGAAGGAAGGATGGAAGGAAGGAAGATGGAGGAGCGAATGACTTGAAAGTCCTGGTTTGAATACACGGGTAGATAGATGGAGATGTCACTTTCTAGATAACGAATATAAGAAGAACAGATCTACAGCAAAGGATTTAAGTATGATCTGACATGTGGACTGTGAGGTGCCTGTTGAACATCCAAGTGGATGTATTCGGAAGGTACTTTGATAAGAAAGATCCGGATTTTCTCTCCGGTTCCTTTGGACTTAAAATTGTGTAGAGGAGTACCATCCAAAGTAACTTTCTAAATGATGGAAAAAACACATTATATCTGCACTATTTGA
Organism: Felis catus; assembly: GCF_018350175.1. Classification (NCBI taxonomy): domain Eukaryota; kingdom Metazoa; phylum Chordata; class Mammalia; order Carnivora; family Felidae; genus Felis; species Felis catus. The sequence goes on from NC_058370.1 coordinate 91,686,513, forward strand.
TGGATACGACCTACATATGACTACTAAGAATTTAGTGTCATTAGTGTGACTGAGGGACTGAACTTTAATTTTTATTTCCTTGAAATGTGTATTTTAATAACCACATTTAGTTACTGGTTACCACAATGAACACAAATATAGATAACACTAAAAGAGAGCATGAAATAGCCTAGGGGTTCATGAAGAGTACAAGGGCATCCATGACAGAACTTAAGAATAAATACACAGTATTAATTTCTCATAATTCTACTTACTTGAGGTTTAATTTTAAGTGAAGTATTTGGAGTTTTCAGAAGAGTATTTAAATCAGTCATACACATTCTGTGCTATCATTAAGACAACTAGGTAAAAGTAGTAACTTAATACAACCATGACTGCACTGCAAGATATGCTGAGAAAAATCTTAAAGTTTTAGCCGAATTGGCTAAGAAGCAATAGAAAGTAGTTGCTTCATCATTTAAGACAGTTCTATAGACTTTGCTATCAAAATCCATTCTCAGGGCCATGGTGAAACAGATCTTTATCAAGTACAATTTCAGTTTAAATAAGCCTTCAGACTGAAGCACAAGCATCAATGCTAAATGCAGATATGAAGATGTAGTAATGTTTTTTAAAGAAAAAATAACAAGGGGCGCCTGGGCGGCTCAGTCAGTTAAGTGGCTTTGGCTGGGGTCACAATCTTGCAGTTGGTTGAGTTCAAGTGTCTCGTCATGCTCTGTGCTGACAGCTCAGAGTCTGGAGCCTGCTTTGGATTCTGTGTCTCCCTCTCTCTCTGCCCCTCCCCTGCTCATGCTCTGTCTTGCTCTCTCAAAAATAAACAAACGTTAAAAAAAAAATAACAAGAAAGGGGAAGAAGTCAAGGGAAAGGAAGAAATACATGCAGTAGGAATCAAATAAATGACTTAGGGGTTATAAAAGCAACACTAATGTCACAAATGCTAAAGGCTGAAGAATACTAGCTAGTCTAGTAGCCAATTACTTGTGCAAACAAGCTCTTTTAACCACCTTCAATTATGACATCTCTTGATTTTTAATGCATATTACTTTCCTTGTATTTGAAAACTTCTGATAAAAGAATCTGTGACTGTAACAGAAATTAATGATCTTCGATCTGCCAGAGAAGAATTTAATTTTATCAAGTTTACAAAGCAGTACCTGTAAGTCGAGGAATAACTGTTTTATTGATGATAGCAGACAAGATTTTCTTATCAGAACCATCTTCCTTCTTTGAATCTTCCATACTGCTAGCCATATATTCTTCTATAGATGTGAACCATGGCATCTGTTTTAAGCCTGCAGCATCAAACTTATAAATAAAATTATTAAAGTTATCAATAAATTCTTACACAGTTTATTTTTAAAAAGTTAGTTTTTTCAGTAATCACTAGAGCTTTTCTGAGGAAAAAAAAGAGTAATTCCATATTTTAACCCCCTGTATAAAGCACTAGACCAAGGGTAGGCAGGATGGCATGACTAGGACAAGATGTCTCAAAAATATGACAGAAAACTACATTCCATGCATCACTCGTATGACAAATATGCCAAAAATACCATATTCAGAACCTACCACACTTTACTACTGAAAAAAATATATACATTTGTAAGAATATCACTTAAAATAAATACAGATTTTGTTTACAAAAATTCAATTTACATCATACAAAATTCACTTTTGGTTCCCTCAATTCTCATAGGCACAAGTGTGTATTTTATAGGTGGTTTAGCTTATGAGGCAAGTAGCAGATGGCCAATTATGATCTGTTGAATGAATGAATGAATGAACAGATCTCCACTAGGTGTAACAGAGTACTCAATTTGGCCTGAGTGCTTAACAACGAGGCTCCTGTGCAACAAACTGCTTACCATCTTCTTAGGGATAAGCTTAGTTTCTATACTATGAAGACTGCCTGGCTGTGAACCCAACACAGTGAGCAACAGACATGCATCACTGGGGCAGAGAAAAATAAAAGGACGTGGTTCTGTCGCCTTCACTTCGTCAAATGTTTTTATCTTCAGTTTTCCTCTATTCTTATAACTTTGTTTTCTCATTTCCATTTTCTTACTAGGCACATCCACATGGATGTTCCACTATCATTTCAGCATCCATGTACAAAGTAAAACTTCCTTCAAAATCTTCTTCCCTCTGGAAAGTTCCCGTTTCTATTAATGGAACTACCGCTGTTCTAATAACCCGGAATCAAAACACTGGGGTCACCTTTCAATGTGGTGTGTTAAGGTTATTCTTGGTATTTTACTAATTCTTTAATTTTAATTCCAATATAGTTAAAATAGTTATATTAGTTTCAGGTATACAATATAGTGATTCCATAATTCCATACATCACTCAGTGCTCATCACAAGTGCACTCCTTAATCCTCATTGCCTACTTCACCCATTCCCTTAACCCTCTCCCTTCTGGTAACCATCAGTTTGTTCTCCACAGTTACGAGTATATTTCTTGATTTGTCTCTTTTTCCTTTGCTCATTTGTTTCTTAAATTCCACATTTGAGTGAAGTCATATAGTATTTGTCTTCCTCTGACTTATTTCACTTGGCATTATACTCTCTAGCTCCATCCATGTTGTTGCATATGGCAAGCTTTCATTCCTTTTTATGGCTGAGTAATATTCCATTGTGTATGTAGAGACACACACACATACCCCACATCTTCTTTATCCTTTCATCAGTCGATGGACACTTAGGCTGCTTCCATACTGTGGCTACTGTAAATAACGCTACTACAAACGTAGAGGTGCGTGTATGAATTAATGTTTTTGTATTTTGGGGGTACATACCCAGTAGTGTGATTACTGGATCAGAGGGTAGTTCTATTTTGTAACTTTTTGAGGAACTTCCATACCATTTTCCATAGTGGCTGCACCAGTCTGCATTCCCACCAACAGTGCATGAAGATTCCTTTTTTCTGCACATCCTCACCATCACTTGTTTGTGTTTTTTATTTTAGCCATTCTGACAGGTTTAAAGTGATGTCTCACTGTGGTTTTGATTTGTATTTCCCTAATGATCAATTATGTTGAGCATCTTTTCATGTGTCTGTTGGCTGTGTGGATGTCTTCTTTGGAGAAATGTCTATTCGTGTCTTCTGCCCAATTGTTAATTGCATTGTTTGGTTTTTTGAGGGTGCTGAACTGTGTAAGTTCTTCATACATTTTAGATGCTAACCCTAATTTATTAGATATGTCATTTGCAAACATCTTCTCCTGTTCAATAGGCTGCCTTTTAGTTTTGTTGTTTCCTTCACTGTGCAGAAGCTTTTTACTGATTCTTAATTCACAAAACCTCCTATAACCAACCCTTTATTTCTCTTCCCTTTATCACTATCACTGTATTTAAGGGATTCACTACCTTGGACTTGGGCTACAGCAATAGCCTTCCAGTATTATCTCACCTGTTTCTTCCCTCCAAGTTAGCCAGCTGCTAGGACTTCCTAAAACACTACTTTCATAATTCTACTCTTCCCATTATTTATCAAAATAAGTTCCTATCTCTTAATTTAGGATCTGAACCTCTATGCAGCCTCTAGCTCCTGAACTAGGATTTCTCCTTACGTACCTTGACAAAAAAAGTTTTCCTTTTTTTCTCCTGTTTTAAATCTTATATAACCTTCAAATCCTCATTTAAATCCCTCCTCCTCAGTGTAGCTTTCCAAACCAAATAGTCCCAATATAGCATCTCCAACTTCAAAACTCTTGGTACCTATATCACACAGACTAAAATTCTTAAAAGCTAATACTACCTTCACATTTTTCAATGATTTAAAAATGACCTTAACTTACCATAGAAGAAGCTGAAAGACAACAAAAAAGTGTTTCCTTGACAGATGTTTAGTGCTATTCAGCCTTAAATATAAGAGAAGAACCAAGAAAACATGAATGCAGACTACCACCCCAAAGCACTAATTATCAATTCCAACTCTGTGTATTTTAAAGCTAACCTAATAACAAGGGCACTTCAGTAATGAACAGGACAGAATTATTTCTTTCACATGTTAAGCTTAAATACCTTAAGAGGATTCCAATCAATCAACTGAAGTCGGATTAGGGGATTTAAAAGCTTCGGTATGCATAAACTAATGAAAGCTTCATAATAAGAATCAGGAAACTTTTCTCGCCATTGTTGAAATTTCAACAAAATATTTTGGATATTACAAAAATCATCATGTACATCTTCAAAAATCTGCTTGTGATCCCGTAAAATTTCACCTGTAAACAAAAGGAGTCTCTGTATATTTTGCATTTTAAGTTTCTGAGCTTTGCTTCCTATAAACATCATCACATGTAATGACGTATGTACTCAACAGAGCTGAAAACTTTCCTTTGATATTAACAGATAAATTACCTTTTATTTTTAAAAAATCACTTTAATAGCAATAGTGACACTAACAAAATCGACCACTTATTGATTCCCTGCTATTTCAGCATCATAGCTATCTTCTCTACAAGGTAGGTGTGACTATTTATAGACAAAAAAATGAGCAAACAACATGAGACTCAGGGAGGTCAATGGATCGAAGGTCACACAAAATAGAGACAGTCTTCAAACCCATCTGTTTGACTGTAAAACCCACATTAAAAAAATTTTTTTTTAACTTTTATTTATTATTTGAGAGACAGAGTGGGGGATTGGAAGGGGCAGAGAGAGAGAGAGAGAGAGAGAGAGAGAGAGAGAGAGAGAGAGAGAATCTGAAGGAGGCTCCAGGCTCTGAGCTGTCAGCACAGAGCCTGACGCAGGGCTCGAGACCATGAGCTGTGAGATCATGACCAACCTGAGCCAAAGTTGGACACCTAACCGACTACACCACCCAGGCAGCCCTGTAAAGCCCACATTCCTTCAAATATGTGACATTTTACCTATGAATCACTAAAATAATGTTATTAAATTTAAATGTTTTATTTTCAAAAGATTTTATTTTTAAGTAATCTTTACCCTAAACATGGGCTCTAACTCCTAACCCTGAGATCAAGAGTCTCATGCTCTACCAACTGAGCCAACCAGACACCCCTAAATTTAATTGTTTTCAATTAAAAATGATAATATAGAAGGTATACAATAGAGAAATGAAACCAAATTGTTCATGGCTCCTTTATAAAAAATGAGAAAAGCTGAGGGAAAAAACTGTAAGGATGCAGAAAACTCACGATGTTCCTCCATTTTATGCCATTTTTTCAAAGGTAGGAAAAATCTTTTTTTTTTTTTTTTTTTTTTTTAAGTAAACTCTACCCCCCGTGTGCAACTCGAACTCATGACCCCAAGATCACAAGTCATATGCTCTATGGACTGAGCCAGCCAGGCACCCCAGGAAGTCTTAAAGGGGAAAAAAACATGTTCCTTTTTCCTTGAATTTCCCCAACGATATTTAAGAGCAATCACAGCAAAGCATTTCCTACCATTTCGATACTTCAAATTAAGACATATTAGAAACCTGGTAACTGACCTTGGGTTTTTTGGAAGTCAATCATGTCTGCTGAAGACAGTTCATCATCACTAGATGTCCCTTCCTGATGATCACAATTCCCAGAAAGTGCCCTTGCTTGTCTTCTTTGTGACCTATGTTTTGCAATAAACCGAAAACAAATTTAAAACAGTTCCTAAAAACAAAAACAAAACAAAAAACAGTTCCTGCTGAAAAGAAATACTTTAAAACAAAAACTAGGAGTCATCATTTATTTACAATGTCTAGAATATATACCATATTATTATTATTAGCACACAATTTTGTTATTATTTTTGGCATTTTAGCTTCGTTAATCTGAATTGGTGGTTCTCCCTCTTTTTCTTAAAGTACATTCCCATGGGCTACCCAGATTTTAAAGAGGGGGTAACAATAACTGGCTTCTAGTTATAAGCAAGTCCCAGACTGATAAATGCCATCTTACCCATTCCTTTTGACTGATCCAATATACCAATGTGTCTTTAAACCCTGGGGGTAAGGACTGTTTAACTAAATTTTGGTTTTATGTCATTCTCACAAATTAATGTTCAGTTACGGTTATTATACCATATGGGCTAACTATGGTTAAGTAGTGAAAAATACTTGCTCAAGTCTTCACTTTATATATAGCTACCTTCGAGATTCAATCTCTTCCAAAATCCATGGAGTTTTTTCACCTACAGCCAAACTTCCATTTGTTGATGTCTCAGCTTTGCCTGTTAACAAATATAATTAATTTAATACTGCAAATTCTTAAAAGAAATAAAATGAAACATTCTGAAAACAAAAGTTGTATTTTGGGTGTAACATGTAGGTATATATATAAACACACTTACTTTGCTTAAATCGCATACTTCATCATATAACGAAATTATAATGTTAACTCCCTATCACAATATTGATAGGCATTGAGCCTGCTAGCCTAAGATACCCTGGCTGGTGAATATAGTTCAGCACTTGAGAACAGTAATAAAATTCTACCGTGTTTCTTTTTCTTGTATTCTTTTTCAGGTGTTTTCACCAGTTTTTTTTTTTTTTCTCATCCCTGAATTACTAGAAATATTTGCATTACCAGTAAGTTATTCATATTATTTGTTACTTTGGTATGTACCATAATTTATAACTAACTACAAGTCATGTGTTTGAAAGTCATTTTGCTTTAATCAGCTACTTGGTTACGATCTCATCTCCTTCACTATTCCCCAACAGAACCTAATCAAAGGAAGGCATCTCTGAAAATACAAAACCAGTGTGAGAACTAAAAGGCAGCATCCAAATCTTGAGATCTTACAGATGATTCTCTACTAAAACCCACCAAAATGTCTTTAACCTCCACACTTAATCCGTGGATCAGCCATGAAATCTTTAAGTTAGATTTCTGACACAGCCTACAGACTTATGTCAACTCATCTCAACAAAGTCATTATATAGCCATATACTGTCTCAAATACCAAATGATTAGAAGTTGTCATTTTTATTTTTTTTGTCTTAGGCTTAATTCAAGATATTTTGAAGCCCTAGTTCTAAATATTTTGGGGTTTTTGCAAAGAAATAGGTGAAAGGTTAGTGGGAAAATACACAAAAAGGCATTTTTTTATACAGAAATAAAAATACTTTTATTCTCTAGCTGATAAATCATAAATGATATTGAATATGAAAAACACTAACGTGATAATTGTTGTAAATACGTTGATTCATGTTTTAATTCATCTTGCCTGCGTTTCATAAAGGTCATGGCTTGTTTTAAAAGGAGTGCATGCATGGATGACTCTATTTCTTGGATGCTGATAATCTGAAATACACATATAAGTAACATTTTGTAGGTCATCAATAATCAATTATAAAAAGTAATACTCAGATAAGCATATGTATGTGCTCAATACTCATATAAAAGAAACACTTCCAATACTACCACATTTTAATTAAAAAAAAGATTGTGAGATAGAGACCTGGCTGCCAATACTTTAATATTGATAATCAACTTACTGCACTGAAACAGCTATAAATATCATAAAAAATGAAAGCAAATGGGTTCGAGTCTGGAACATGGATAGGAGTGAATAGATAAGAAATAGGATTTTTTTTTTTTTTTTTAATTTTGAGAGAGAAAGCACACGTGCGTGAGTGAGAGAGGGGTGGGTGGGGGGTGGGGTGGGAAGAGAATCCAAAGTAGGCTCTGCACTGTCAGTGTGGAGCCTGATGTGGGGCCTTAACTCACGAACTGTGAGATCATGACTGAGCTGAAATCAAGAGTCAGACGCTCAACTGAGCCACCCAGGCACCCCCAAATAGGATTCTTTTTTATTTGAGATATTAGGAGGAGAAAATAAAGGGTGCAGATATTTTTCATAAGCCGAGGGGGCAGACTGTAGGAGAGCACTTGAAGAAACTGTTAAATCTGAAAAAAGGGGAGAATGGAAGAGACCTAACCAGACAGGTAAGAAAGCTATGAAGCAAAAATGAATGATTAGTTTCTTACATTTCTTGAGCAACAATTCTCCCCACTCCAATGATGTTCCCATAGCAGCTGCCCTGGGTACATCAATGTGTAGGCCAATGAAACTTTAATTCTTCAAGGATCAATGAATTAAGTTGTATTGCAATAAATACTTCAGAAAGTAACTACCAAGTGACAGTAAAAGGTAGTCAACTTGAAACAACTGGAGAGAAAAAAATCCAATTATTTGGTAATATTTTAAATGTAAATAAAAAGCAATGAAGAAAGTAGAGTGTATTTTTTAAATGGTTTGTCTACTTAAAAAAAAAAGTCAACTCAAGACCCAAATGTAAGGACTTAGTATGTATAAAACAAAAGCAGACTTATAAAGGGAAAGAATGATTCATAAATCTGATTAACACAAAAATGTCAAATGATCAGGATGTCAAAAAAAACACTGCAAACGAAATCAAAAGACAAACTGGAAAGTTTACCTATATCAAGTGGCATTAAAAATTTTAAGCAATAAAGAATTTTCACCATATAAGGAAAAAAAAAGGAAAAAAAGAAAAATTGCCAATATGAAAAAAGATAAGGCAAAGACAACTCACAAAAAGAGACTGCATGTGTTAATAAAACAAAGGTTTTGTTTGAGATCAAAATAAGTATGTACAAGCAAAAAATATTATTTATTAAAAAAATTTTTAATGTTATTTTTGAGAGAGAGTGTAAGTGGAGGGGGGAGGGCAGAGAGAGAGAGAGAGAGAGAGAGAGAGAGAGAGAGAGAGAGAGAGAAAGAGAGACAGACAGACAGACAGAAGATCCTAAGCAGGCTCTGTGCTGACAGCAGAGAGCCCAATGTGGGGTTCCAACTCATGAACCATGAAACCATTACCTGAGCCAAAGTCGGATACTTAACTGACTGAGCCACCCAGGTACCCCTGCAAAAATCATTTTTTAAATGAAGTAAGCTAAAAGTAAAACTGATGCAATCTTTCTGGTATTCAAATAATTTAGCAATGTTTCATAAGCCTTAAAAGATATTTAGAAACTTTGACTTAATAATTCACTTTCTAGGAATTTTTTTAAACAAATGGAATTTTAACACAAAAATTTATATACAAAACTTTGTTATTTATAATACCAAAATAATCGCAAAAAAACCCCAACTGTCCAATATTAAGGGGATACTTAATATCACAGCATGTCAAAAATGTGTAGGAAAACCCTGAAGGAAATTAGTTGTGGGATTTTAGACTTAAAAAAAAAATCTCATGGTAAGGGGATTTCTTTATAAAAAGGAAATATTGTATTTATGACCATGTACCTTTTCATTAAGACAGTCAATTAAATTTTCCACATAAATTTTCATGCTTTTATAGAATTTAAAATTTAGAGCTTGATTTGATGAATTCTCTAGTTTCTGGATGGTACTCTTCGAACTCTTGACATCTTGTATGTATTTTTCATATTCCCTCAGGTGTGAGCGGTGAGTATCCTGTAGCAGTGTTAATCTAAATAAACAAAATAAAAATAAATGAAAACTGCCTTGTTTCTCCAACTTTGATTTCTACCACGATAACTACCAATCTAATGAAATTTTTTTAAAAGCTATCTTATAGAGCCCACCAAGGAAACGGACAAGCCTATAAACCTGTGTTTATGAGACTTGCTGAGCAAAGGACACCACAATGAAAAAGGTCTCAAAGGAAAAGGGAGGAAAGGACACTTACAGGTTTCAGGTGCTTGAGCTAATCAGAGGATAATTTTACAGTGAAAGTAAGTGTGGACTGATCAGAATTTGTAAACTAGGTGAGTTGCTAGACAATCCAAGGTCTTATATTTGAAATACGGGAATCCATGTGGAGTTACTGTTAAATCAGTTTGTGGTCTTTCTTCGAATATGGGTATTACTGAATAAGCTGGTATTAAAACCATTTGAACATGTTATGATTTGGTATAATGTTTTATGACTCGATGGTTTTATCTGTCATTAGAATTTGATGTTCTTTCAGGCATATTTCCTGTTTTTGCTGTAGTCCCCCATACACTGCTTTATTGATAACACAGCCTACTTTTATTTATTTTTTTTTATTTTTAAAAATTTACATCCAAATTAGTTAGCATATAGTGCAACAACGATTTCAGGAGTAGATTCCTTAGTGCCCGTTACCCAACAGCCTACTTTTTTTTTTTTTTTTAACTCTTATTAGTATCACATGTATCAACTAACGTAGCAAGAAACAAATGTCAAATATAATTCAATGTCTGCTTATTTTTTAGAAGTCAGTTATCTCTCTCTATATTTGCCAGTATAGGAATAAGAAACACTATTTCTTTAAAAATATCTGGAATGTGTTTTCCACTAACATTCGACACTGTGAGTACATTACAATTTGAGAATTAACGACAAATGAAGTAACAATTCATAGTATGTAGACTTGAACTTTCTTAAAAAAATTCAACTCCTTCAGCTAACTTGCTGTGGATAATGAAAAATCATTAGTAAACACTTGCTTAGACCAAATGTCATCTTTTTTTTTCTTAAAGACCAAAAATGTCTTCTAAGTTTCCCTGGAACAATGACTAATGCATTCGTCTTTCCAAGTTTTTCCTTGCATTATGTAAAGAATAGAAACAGTTAAGAAATAAGACAATAATGTACAGAAAGCATTAAAAAAACTGCTTTAATTAAGTGGAATATTATTGGTTATAGCAGTAAGATCATAAATACATATTAAATGAAAAAAGCAAGGTAGAGAACAGGGGATATAATGTGCTTTAGTTCTGTATAAAAAATGGGGCAATATATAAGTATATATGTACTTGTATAGACATACATACAGACTACTTCTGGAATGAAACATAGGAAACCGGGAGGAGTGGTTCTTTGGGGAAGGTGACTTCCTTTTCTCTGTATATCCTTTTGTACCATTTGATTTTGTCTAGACAATAAAAACGTATTTTCTTTTTAAAATAAACTCAGTTAATGAAAAAATAAAATACACTAAATTTAAAATTAAAACCTATCCAGATAAAATGAAATGCTACTCTCTATTAGTGATCTGCTACCTTTTTTTCCCTATAATGCATGCAAGACAACTCTCTCAAACACAATTCCAAAAAAGGCAAAAAAAAAAAAAAAAACCCGCTAAGTCCTGAATTATATGCAATTCTAGATGCAACAGCTGTAATTCTAGCTCTTTTCTTTCAGTTAACAAAGGACTATCAGAAGGACAGTAAATAGGGAAGTTATTACAAAAATAATACAGAATCAAGGCAATTTTCATCATTTAACATCACTACTGAAAACCAATCATCTAGAATAGAGGTTGGCAAACTTTTTCTGTAAAGGTCCAGATAGGAAATATGGTTGCTGTTGCAACTACTCAATTCTGTGATGTAGCTAAAGCAGCCACAGACAATATGTAAACGCACAAGTATGGCTGTGTCCCAATAAAACTTTACTTACAAAACAGGGAGTGGGTGGGGAGTTTGCCAACTCACTATAATACAGAGGTAGCCTAATATCTAAAAACTGGTATCATCTAAAGACTTTTATGTTTATTTCACTATACAATGCTCTTGAATGTCCTTTTCTTTGTCAAACCATATAAATGAACAACTATGACCAATATATTTTAGCTGCAATATAATTAAGAAGTGAAGCTACTTTAAAGCTGATTTATATAAAAGACACAGGGTAAGAAAATTTTGAACCTATTACCAAGTATTAGAAGAAAAGTTCCTAAGTATTTAAAAAAAAAAAAAGGCAAAGAAAATGTTCTTTACGAATACTAACTTTGGCAGGAGAACCAAGTTCTCTCTTTGTATCACATGTTACATAGGACTATTTAAACTTTTCCTATCATACTCATTCTTTCAAACATCTAAAGAAGCACACTAGATTCTGAGTAGTAAAACAGAAAAATATTTAAGACAAAACAACCTATCATGATGGGTTTGCCTTATCTTTAGCAAAACATACTATTTATATTAATACTCTCCACTTAAGAGGTAAGTTTTAATAGTAGGAGAATAAAAGGTAGATGTGTCCAGACTGGCAATCTATTTCAAGAGCCATAAAAATATGCATAATTTTACCCAGGTCACCTTTTCTCAGACATTTAAGAAATAATGTAACAGATTAAATAACTTACAAGAACATTCATTATCTTTATCATTATTTATGAGAGAAAACTTAGAAGTCAGAATGTCCAACAGAGAAATATTTAAGTAAATTATTATAAATCAAGTATATTAACAAAATACGCTTATTTTACTGCAGTCAAAAAACATGTAACAAAATTTATAATCTTAACCTTATTTTTAAGTGTGCAGTACAGTATTAACTTTATGCACACTGTTGTGAACAGAACTCTAGAACTTTTCATCTTGTAAAACTGAAACTTTATACCCACTGATCAACAATTCCTCCTTCCTCTCCTCCTCCTAACCATGGCAACCACCATTCTATTTTCAGTTTCTAAAAGTTTGATACTTTAGAAAGATCATGTAAATAGAGTCAATGTAGTATTTACCTTTTGTGAATGTCTTATTTCATTTAGTCCTCAAGGTTCTTGTTGTAGCATATACTGAGATTTCCTTTTTTAAGATTGATAATACTCCACTGTATGTAAAGATATTTTTTTTTAAAGGTTTATTTATTCTCAGAGAGATAAGCACCTGCTTGTGCACAGGGGAGGGGTAGAGAGAGGAGAAGGAGAATCCCAAGCAGGCTCCACGTTGTTAGCACTGAGCCCTACGCAGGGCTCAATCCCATGAACCCGTAAGATTATGACCTGAGCTGAAACTAAGAGTTGGATGCTCAACTGATGAGGCACCCAGGCGCCCCTGTAAATTGTTTTCTGTCTTGTGTTATTTTGTGCACATACACACACACACACACACAAAAGTGGAATTGCTCGATCATATGGTATTTCTATTTTTAATCTCTTGAGGAATCTCCATACTGCTTTTCACAGCTGTGGCACCATTTTACAGTCTCATCAATAGTGTATAAGGGTTCCCTTTCCTTTGCATCCATGAGAACACTTATTGTTTTCACAGTGGCCATCCTAATCATTGTGGCTTTGATTTATAATTTCCTGATGTTTAGTGATGACCATTTTTTTCATATGTTTTTTGGCCACTAGTATGTCTACTTTAAGAAATGTCTATTTTTCAGTTGGATTTTTGTTGTTGCTGAGTTGTACGAGTTCCGATACTTTGGATCAGATAGTTTGCAACTCTTTTCTTACTCCACAGTGTGCCTTTTCACTGTTCATTATTTCCTTTGCTGAGCAGAGGCTCTTTAGTTTTAGTCTGATGTAGTCCCACTAGTTTATTTTTGCTTGTATTGCCTATGCTTTTCTTTCTCAAGACTTTTCATTATTGGTTTGAATAATCAAAACAGTCTTGGGTCCTTCCAGATTCCATATGAATTTTAGAATTTTTTTCCTATTTCTGCAAAAATTGCCACTGAAAATTTGATAGGGAATGTACTGTATCTGTTGACTGCTTTGGGTAAAACTGGGTATTTTAACAATATTAAGTCTTCTAATCCATGAACATGAAATGTCTATTTATGTCTTCTTCAATTTCTTCCAGCAATGTTTTATAGTTTTCATTGTACAAATCTTTTACCTCCTTCGTTAAGTTTATTCCTGAATTTTATTCTTTCTGATGCTATTGTAAATGACTTTTTTTAAACACACTCTTTGGATTTTGTATGGTTAGTCCATAGAACCATAACTTTTTGTGTTGATTTTGTATCCTGCAAATTTGCTGAATTAGTTCTAACAGAGTTGTGTGTGTGTGGAGTCTATTTAGAGTTTATGACATATAAGATCATATCTATATAGAGTTAATTTTACTTCTTCCTTTCTTACTTGGCTGCCCTTTATTTCTTTTACTTGCCTGAATTCTCTGGCTAGGACTTCTAATTCTTTGTTGCACAGAAGTGGCAAGAATAGGGGTCCATGACTTGTTCCTAATCTTACAGGAAAAGCTTTTGGTTTTTCACCATGGATTATGTTAGCTGCGGGCTCTTCCTATATGGACTTTATTATGTTCAAAAATTTCCTTCTATCCCTAGTTGGTTGTTTTTATCATGAAAGGGTATTGAATTTTGTCAGGTGCTTTTTCTGCCATCAACTGAGATGATCATGTGGTTTCTGTCCTTCATCCTGTTAATGTAGTGTATCACACGAACTGATTTTTGCCACCAATCATCCTTGTATTAAGTAGATCTCACTTGGTCATGATGTAGAATCCCTTTAATATGTTGTTGAATTAGGTTTGCTAGTGTTTTGTTGAGGACTTTTGTATCAGTATTAATCAGGATTAGTGGCCTATAATTTTCTTGTTAATATTTTTGTCTGGGCTTTGGGATTAAGGTAACACTGACCTCATAAAATGGGTTTGGAAGTGTTCTCTCTTCTTCAGTTTTCTGGAAGGGTTTGAGAAAGAATAGTGTTAATTCACCTTTAAATGCTTGGTAGAATTCTCCAGTGAGACCATGTTATCCTGGGCTTTAGCTAGTAAGGTTTTGATTCAATCACCTTACCAGTAATAGGTTTCATTAGATTTTTAATTTCCTCATGAATCAGTCTTGGTAGGTTGTACATCTCTAGAAATTTAACAATTTCTTCTTGGTTATCAAATTTGTTGGTATATAATTGTCCATATTAGTCTCTCTCTCATGGATCCTTTTAATTTCTGTGACATGTTTTAATTTTTTGATTTGAGCCCACTCCGTTTTTTACTTAGTATAGAGCTAAAGGTCAATTTTTGTCAATTTTACTAATTTTTGACACAAAAAAACAAACCTAAGTTCGTTGATTTTTTTGTTGTGTATTTTCTGTTACCTCTGCTTTGATCTTTATCATTTCCTTCCTTCTGTTAATTTTGCACTTAGTTCTTTTTCTAGTTCACTGAGGTGTAAAGTTAGGTTGTTGATTTGAGATCTTTCTTTCTTTCTAATATAAGTGTTTATTGCTATAAATTTCCCTCTCAGTAATGCTTTAGCTGTGTTCCCTGTTTTGGTATATTGAGCATTTGCTTTCATTTTTCTCAGGAGATTTTAAAATTTCTAATTTGATTTCTTCTTTGATCCACTAGCTGTTCAAATGTGGTTTAATTTCTACATATTTATGAATTTTTGCTTTTCTTCCTGACTTACAGTTTCATTCCATTGTGTTTGGAAAAGACACTTGGAAAGACTTCAATATTAAACTTGTTAAGACTTGTCTGTTACCTCACATTAGATCTACCTTGAAGAGTATTCCATGTGTGCTTGAAAAGAATGTATATTCTGCTGCTGTTGGGTAGAAATGTTCTGTATGTCTGGTTAGGTCCATTTTGTTCAAGATCACAGTTTCCTCATTGATTTTCTGCCTGGATTTTCCATCCGTTATAGAAAGTGGGATACTGAAATCTAATATTATTACTGTATTACTATTTCCCTCTTCAGCTCTGTCAGTATTTGCTTTACACAGGTGCTGTCATGTTAGAGGCATATATAACTGTTTACTATAATTCCTGATAAACTGATCCCTTTATATCCTATGTCATTCTGTCTTTTAAAATAGTTTTTAATGGGGAGCCTGGGTAGCTCAGACAGTTGAGCATCCAACTTTGGCTCAGGTCATGATCTCACGGTTCGTGAGTTCAAGCCCCACGTTGGGCTCTGTGCTGACAGCTCAGAGCCTGGAGCCTGCTTCAAATTCTGTGTCTCCCTCTCTCTGCCCCTCCCCCTCCTGCACTCTCTCTCTCAAATAGTTTTTATGTCACTACTGTTCTTTAGTGTACTATTTGCATGTGATATATTTCTCAATCCTTTCAATCTCAGTCTCTATGTATTCTTAAATCTACGTCAGTGTCTTACAGACAGAATATAATTGGATTTTGATTTTTTTAATCCATTCAGCCATTCTGCTTTTTGACTGTAAAGTAATATTAATACAGAAGGACCTGCTATTGCCATTTTGTAAACTGTTTTTTTTTAAAGTTTATTTTGAGAGCGAAAGCACCCATGCACACTACTGGGGGAGGGGCAGAGAGAGGGAGAGAGAGAATCCCAAGCAAGCTCCCTGCTGTTGGTGCTGAGCCTAATGTGAGGCTCAATCTCATGAACCTGTAAGATTATGACCTGAGCCAAAATCAAGATTCGGATGCTCAATGAGGCACCCAGGTGCCCCTGCAAATTGTTCTCTAGCTTGTGGTTATTTTGTGCCTTTTCCTCTCTTGCTACCTTAGTGTTTTGAATTTGTAGTGACATGCCCTCAGTCTTTTCTCATTTTCTTTTGTGCTTCTATACATTTGTGTGTGTGTGTGTGTGTGTGTGTGTGTGTGCACATACCATGGGGATTACAAAAAACATCTTATAGTTCTAATAATCTATTTTAAGCTGATAACAACTTCAATCACATACAAAAATTCTTATTCCTTATTTCCTCCACTTGTTACTGATGTCCCAAATCACATTTAAAAACGTATTATTCATTAACAATGTTATAGTTTTTTGTGTTTATCTTTTAAATTTTATACCTGAACTGATTTTTACATCACCCTTAGAATACTACATGATTCTCTATTTGTCTACATACTTAACCTTTACCAGCTCTATATATATGTATTTTAAACTTTTTTTTTTTTTAATTTTTTTTCAACGTTTATTTATTTTTGGGACGGAGAGAGACAGAGCATGAACACAGAGCATGAACGGGCGAGGGGCAGAGAGAGGGAGACACAGAATCGGAAACAGGCTCCAGGCTCTGAGCCATCAGCCCAGAGCCCGATGCGGGGCTCGAACTCACAGACCGCGAGATCGTGACCTGGCTGAAGTCGGACGCTTAACCGACTGCGCCACCCAGGCGCCCCTATATATATGTATTTTAAACCAAAGCTGTGTCAAGTTATTATTTTCTTTAAGTAAACTCTACACCAAACATGGGACTTGAACTCACAACCCTGAAATCAAGAGTTGCATGCTCGCCTACTGACTAAGCTAGTGAGGCACCCCAGACAGCCTTAGATTTTCATATGCTTCATGCTACTGGCTGGCCTCCTTCCATTTGAACTCGAAGGACTTTTTTTTTTTTTTTAAGTACACTTCCTTTATTCAGGGTGATAAACCAAACCAGAATCCCAAACATGTAAAAACCCAAGGTGCTAGAAATACAAAATTAATTCACATTCAAGCTTGTCCAGACCCTGGCCACAAACCCTAGTGAGGTGCATGTGAATACTAAGTCATGGAGAGAGGGACAGGAGTGAGGCCAAGAGAAAGGGTAGAAAGGGGCTCCCATAGTCCCCTTAGGGATCACTTCACAGTGGTACCTCTACCTTCCCAGTGACAGTGAAGGCTAAGTCCTAACCTTTTAACCCCCACCCATCCCTAGCCAGGGCTTTGAATGCCAGTCCCAAATGGTTTTACCCTCTCTTGCCCCATCCTCACTTGCTCAGACTTCCAGCCTCACTCTTCTCCTCCTCCATACTCTTCTCTGTGATTAGTACCAGATTAGGGTACTATTTGAACTACAGTGAAACTAGGGTAGAGAAGTTAGGTACTACTTGAACTACAGTGAAGCAGGGTAGAGACAGGTGAAAAAAGAGCAGTCCAAGAATCTCCCTCTTCATGGGATCCCAAACTATACAATCAGCTCCTCTTTTGCGTCTGCTTGGATTTGAGAAAGTGCACTGTAGGCATAAGCAGCTATCCTGGAGACCCGCTGCAAGTCAGAAAAGGAGATGGGCTTGCTGGCCAGCACTTGGGACTGGCTGGTAAGACATGGCAGCAGCAGCAGCTTCTTCCAGTGGGTTAGGCTGCTCAGCACAGCCAAGTGGGTGCCGTACTCCCTTGCCTGGCTCGTGTACTTGTGCTGCTTCATGCTCTGGGAGTCTGTAGCAGACACGTCAATGATATTGCTGGCTCCCTTAGCAAGCATGGGGAGAGCAGGGCCTGCTCATCTATGTGAGTGGAAGGCAGGCTGGTAGTTGGGCTCAGCTCCATTGAAGGCTTTGGTAGGGGCGCTTCTAGGGTCAAGCAGTAGCAACTGCTCCTCTTGATCTTTATCTCAGTCCTTATTCTCACTGCTCTAGCAGTGACCCATGGCTGGGTTCAAGTGTTCAAGTTGCGCCGAGGAGGGACATGTCCAATGGCAGCCCTTTTAGTCACATCTTGAAGCACTCTCTTTTTAAAAAAAATTCTAGGGGCGCCTGGGTGGCACAGTCGGTTGAGCGTCCGACCTCAGCCAGGTCACGATCTCGCGGTCCGGGAGTTCGAGCCCCGCGTCAGGCTCTGGGCTGATGGCTCAGAGCCTGGAGCCTGTTTCCGATTCTGTGTCTCCCTCTCTCTCTGCCCCTCCCCCGTTCATGCTCTGTCTCTCTCTATCCCAAAAATAAATAAATGTTGAAAAAAAAAATTAAAAAAAAAAATAAAAAAAATTCTAATATTTGTGTTTTTATTTATTATTATTTTATTTTTAATGTAATTTATTGTCAAGTTGGCTAATATACACTGTATACAGTGTGCTCTTGGTTTTGGGGGTAGATGCCCATGACTCATTGCTTACATACAACACCCAGTGCTCATCCCAGTGCCCTCCTCAATGCTCATCACCCATTTTCCCCCTCCCCTCCCATCAACCTTTCTGCCTCCCCCCATCAACCCTCAGTTTGTTCTCTATATTTAAGAGTCTCTTATGGTTGTAATAAACGATTTCACATCATGATCCCATCTATGACCTAAGTCATATACGGATTATATCCTTCTTTTAACAGAAACTAAAACATAAAAAGGAAAAATGATCTGTTTAAGATTACTTATTGAGTCAAAGACATAGAACTCAAATATAAGCTTTCTGTTATTTAATTCTTGTTCAATTTTTTTTTTTAATTTACATCCAAGGTAGTTAGCATATAGTGCAACAATGATTTCAGGAGTAGATTCCTTAATGCCTCTTACTCACTTAGCCCATCCCCCCTCCCACAACCCCGCCAGTAACCCTCTGTTTGTTCTCCATATTTAAGAGCCTCTTAGGTTTTGCCCCCCTCCATGTTTTTATATTATTTTTGTTTCCCTTCCCTTATGTTCATCTGTTTTGTCTCTTAAAGTCCTCATATGAGTGAAGTTATGATATTCGTCTTTCTCTAATTTCACTTAGCATAATATCCTCCAGTTCCATCCATGTAGTTGCAAATGGCAAGATTTCATTCTTTTTGATTGCTGAGTAATTCTCCATTGTATATACATACACCACATCTTCTTTATCCATTCATCCATCGATGGACATTAGGGCTCTTTCCATTCTTGGTTATTGTTGATACTGCTGCTATAAACACTGGGGTGCATGTGCCCCTTCAAAACTGCATACCTGTATCTCTTGGATAAAAACCTAGTAGTGCAATTGCTGGGTTGTAGGGTAGTTATAATTTTAATTTTTTGAGGATGCTCCATACTGTTTTCCAGAGTGGCTGCACCAGTTTGCATTCCCACCAGCAGCGCAAAAGAGATCCTCTCTCTCCGCATCCTCGCCAACATCTGTTGTCTGAATCGTTAATGTTAGCCATTCTGACAGGTGTGAGGCGGTATCTCATTGTGGTTTTGATTTGTATTTCCCTGATGATGAGTGATGTTGAGCATTTTTTCATGTGTTGGTTGGCCACCTGGATGTCTTCTTTGGAGAAGTGTCTATTCATGTCTTTTGCCCGTTTCTTCACCGGATTATTTGTTTTTGGTGTTGAGTTTGAGTTCTTTATAGATTTTGGATACTAACCCTTTATCTGATATGTCGTTTACAAATATCTTCTCCCACTCCATCAGTTGCCTTTTAGTTCTGCTGAGTGTTTCCTTCGCAGTGCAGAAGCTTTTTATTTTGATGAGGTCCCAACAGTTCATTTTTGCTTTTGTTTCCCTTTGTGTGGTGTTCTTTTTTCTGCATGTCGCTGTCCAGTTTTCCCAGCACCATTTGCTGCAGAGACTGTCTTTATTCCATTGGATATTCTTTCCTTTGTCAAAGATTAGTTGGCCATATACTTGTGGGTCTATTTCTGGGTTCTCTGTTCTGTAGATCTGAGTGTCTGTTTTTGTGCCAATGTTTATTTATTTTTGAGAGAGAGAATGAGAGAGAATGAGAATGAGCGAGCGAGCAAGCAGGGGAGGGGCAGAGAGAGAGAGAGAGAGAGATACAAATCCGAAGCAGAGTCCAGACTCTGAGTTGTCAGCACAGAGCCTGACGTGGGGCTTGAACCCATGAACTGCAAGTTCATGACCTGAGCTGAAGTCAGCGTTTAACTGAATGAGCCACCCAGGCGGTCCTTGAAGGACTTGTAATAACATTTTTTTGTAAGGCAATTCTAATGGTGATGGACTCCCTTGGTTTTTATTTATCTGAGGTCTTTATTTTTCCTTCATTGTTGAAGGACATTTTTACTGGTTATAATTATCTTGGCTGGGAGTTTCTTTCAGCACTTTGTACACATCATCGCAGTCCTTCCAGCTTATAAAGCTTCTGTTGAGAAATCTGATAATCTTAGGGGGCTCCCTATTATGTGAAAAGGTGCTTTTGTCTCACTGCTTTCAAAATTTTTTCTGCCTTTGAAAATTTGATTGTCTCAGTGTGAGCTTCTCTGGTTTATCCTTCTAATCTTTTGAGCTTGAACATGGATGTCTACTTCCTTTCTCAGATTGGTAAGTTTTTGGCCATTAGATCTTCAGACAAGTTCCTGCTCCACTCTCTTCTCCTATGTGGACTTCCATAATGTGTACATTGTTCTGCTTGATGTGTCCTGTGAGTACTTTATGTTTTCTTCACTCTTCATTCTTTTTTCTTTCTGTTCCTTTGACTTGTAATTTCAAACCAATGGCCTTTGATGTTACTGCTTCTTTCTTCTGCTGGATCAAGTAGGTTGTTGACCCCCTCTAGTGGATTTTTCAATTCACTTACTGTATTGTTTGGCTACAGAATTTTTTTTTTTTAATAGTTTTGTTTTGTTGATATTCTCACCTTGTTCATGTATTATTTCCCTGATATTGTTGTGTGTGTTCTCTTATAGCACATTCATCTTCTAGAAGTAGATTATTCTGAATTGTTTGTCAAGTAATTCATAGATCTCTGTTTCTTTAGAATTGGTTCTAGAGATTTATTTTGCTCCTTTGGTTGTGCCAGGTTTCCCGATTTCTCCATGTCTTGTTATTTTTTGTTGTTGTCTTATACATTTGAAAATGCACTTAAGGGAAATAGCTTCATATAGTGGAAGAACATCACCAATCAGCCTGGCTAGAGATTTGGAGGGCAGGGAGAGGTCTTCTCAAATCTTTTACAAGGAATACATCTCCTCTGGGTTTCTATATGAAACTTCCCTATATGAATTTGTGGGTTTTTTAGGTGTTTGTACTCTCTTGCTCCCTTTGGTGTTTGTCTGAAGTCCTCTAGGCTTTCTGGGTGTGCAGGAACTGAGCTCTCTTTTGTTCTCTGTGGCCCCCAGATATCCAAGATATGACATTCAGGATGCTGACATAGCCAAGGCAGGCAACAGTCCCTCAGGCAGTTCCTCCAAAAGCCCAAACATTAGATGTATGTTTCACTCTTCTTTTTTCCCTCTCAATGGAGAAGCTGTGAGCTGGGCTTTTTTGTTCTCTCACAAGCAGTGTGGGCTTGCAAGAGTGGCTGATGCCACTGAAATGAAATGGCTTTTCTTACCCATTACAATGTGGCTCTTGGCTTTGAGCTTGTTTGGGGTAGTGCAACTTTCTGTTTTCTGGAGTTCTCATAAAGGTTTTTTGGACTGTATATTGCTAAGTTGGTATTCTAGGAAGAAATGAGGTATAGAGTTTCCTACTATGGCATCTTGCCATCACTCCCAACTTATTATTTTCAAAAATTAAAGGTTATTTAACAATGCAGATACAAGCTTACAAAAATATTAAAACAAGAATTTAATACTTATGAATTTTAACCATGTGGTATGTATCTATTATAAAGATTAAAATGACCTATATAGAAAGGAAATCAGTTGTACTAGTGGGGTAACACAGGTGATGCTATTTTTTCCTACAAATATGTTTAATATTAGTGTTCGTACTTAATAATTAAAAAGAACATAGTGCTTTTTTCACTATTAAATATCTGGGACAAATTATTTTAAAATCAATACTACTTACCTAGTATTTAATTGCTTCTTTATAATTTCTAAATTTACTGGTGGAAATGAAGTGGAAGTATCAAACTTCTTCACTGTCTGAGATTCACTGTTGTAGGAAAGATCTAGATCTCGTCCCTAAAAATATGAAAATTTGTATTGTTTTAAAAAACTCGTTAATCTTACAAATATCAACAGCATGAGAGAAGACTGGGTATCCAATGTCTCACCAGATCAAAATTCCATGCCTTTGACATTTTTCATAGTTACAATAAAACGTTTTTATAATTCTCACAGTTTTAAAATATGGAACTTTAAATATGCATGCAAGAGGCAAATTACAAAATCTTACTTTTCACAAAAGCTTGCTTTTTGGTTATTTATTTTAGAGAGAGAAAGAGAGAGTGCACAAGTGGGGAGAGGGGCAGAGGGAGAGACAGAGGGAATCTTAAGCAGGTTCCATGCTCAGTGAGGAGCCTGACGTGGGGCTCAATGCCATGACCCTGGGATCACGACCTGAGCCGAAATCAAGAGTTAAACCCTCGACCAAATGAGCCACCTGGATGCCCCCCATATTATGCAATTTTAAAATTAGTTATAACTATGTAATAGAAACAGGGGAAAACATTTATAACATTTATAACAAGCAAACAAACCAGAATTTGAAATTGTATGCTATTGTGGTTCCCAAACTACATGCCAAGGCATCCACGTGAACTCAAAGGGATGCTATGAAATATTTTAAACATACATTTTATTTATTTATTTAAAACAATTTTTTTTAATCTTTTATTTTTGAGAAAGAGAGAGAGAGAGACAGAGCATGAGCAGGGGAGGAACAGAGAGAGAAGGAGACACAGAATCCAAAGCAGGCTCCAGGCTCTGAGCTGTCAGCACAGAGCCTGACACGGGGCTTGAACCCACAAACTGCGAGATCATGACCTGAGCTGAAGTCGGACGCTTAACCAACTGAGCCACCCAGGTGCCCTTAAATATACATTTTAAATATAAATATTTTAAATATTTCCAGGGAATACATATTCATCATTTATTGAACTACTAGTTTTAACTAGTTCATAGCTCCAACATTAGATTGTGCTACAGTCCTTTGATGAAGTCTTATTAGTGAAGGTGGGTTTTTGGTGGATGTAATAAAAAGCAAGTACCTACTGAAAATCAATTTAGAAAGGAAAATGGCAGTGTCTAATCTTGAGGTGTCATGCAGTGCCCAAGAGGTGCACACATTTCATTAGTAAGTGTGGTTATTTAAAAATGAAATTAAAAGATTTTTTTTCTTCAATTTATCAGTGTTATTTTTTTCAAAGACCACTGAGTTATTAGGACATAAATAGTATTAAATTCTATCGCCCTAAGTACTCAATAAATGGAATTGCTTTAGTACTTTTGGCCTAAGGGCATCAGAATAAAGTTAAAGACACTGTGGGTTCCATGAATGGGAAGTCTGGGAATTTCTGATATACACTATGCCTATAATTAAACAAATACTTAAAAAGGAATTATGCAAACCTGAGCAGAGTAAGGACTGTGACATGTTTTTTTCTCCAAGTATTTTTTTTTCATGCTGTTGCTACACTGATTTCACTAAAAAGGGGAGGGGGATCCTAAATCTATTATAGTTATAAAAATAGCCCTCTAAATCATTTCTCTGGTCAGAGATTTCTAAATATTGTTACAACCAAAGACTTACTTTACTTAGCTTCTTAGTTTTAATAACACGGAGATCTTAATACTTTATTTAGAAGAGCAAATAATCTTTCAAAGCACTGTTTTTTGCTTTGTTTCTTGTGTGTGTGCAAGCAGGGGAGGGGCAGAGGGAGAAATTCTTAAGCAGGCTCCATGTCCAGTGCGAAACCCAACATGAGATCTCATGACTACGAGACCAGGACTGGGGCTGAAATCAAAAGTCGGACACTTAACCAACTGAGCCACTCAGGTGCCCCTCAAAGCATTACTGTTAAACAGATTAAAAAATAATAACTTTATATTTATGTAATATATCAGCACTTTATTTTAAATCATTATGATTTTGAGACTTATAGCCACCTACTCATGTAGGTAACATTATCTTCCTATTTTATTGATGAAAAAACAGATTTAGAAACTTTGGGGAGCCTTGGTAGCTTAGTCCATTAGGCATCTGACTTCGGCTCAGGTCATGATCTCATGGCTCCTGGGTTGAAGCCCTGCATCGAGCTCCGTGCTGACAGCTCAGAGCCTGGAGCCTGCTTCAGATTCTGTGTCTCCCTTTCTCTCTGCTCCTCCCCGCTCACACTCTGTCTCTTTCTCAAAAATAAACACTAAAAAAAAAAAAAAAAAAAAAAAAAAAGAAAATTAAATAATTTGCTCAAAGTTTCACAAATATTTATTGACCACTCACAACATTAGGCACAGAAGGATAAAACACTGAATAGTTCATAATTGTCGACCTCACGGAGCATATATTTCAGTGGTGTAGCCAGAACCCAAATCCAGGACTTTTGAGCTCAAGAACAATTATTTTTATTAGTTTTCCTCTAAACATATTTGTTTAAACTTTACATTTACACACCTACCGTATGTTGCAGTCACCATAAAACTAAAGATAAAAAAAACATGGTCCGCTTAAGTGGCCTAATAATATGTGGAAGGTGTTTATAATCTAGTGGGAAAAGAACATGGTATATAAGGTGTAGTGAGTTGAACAGTGACCGAACGATAGGTCTATGTCCTATCCCCTAGAACCTGTGAATATGACGTATTTGGAAAAAGAGTCTCTGTGTTTGTAATTAAGCGAAGTATCTCAAGATGAGAACATCCTGCATTATCTAAGTGGGCCCTAAATCCAATGTTAAGTGTTCTTGTAAAAGACACATAGAAGCACAGAGAAGAAGGCCATGTGAAGGAGACAGCAAGGGGTTATGCAGTCACAAAGCAAGGAACACCGAGAGTGACCAGAATTTGAAAGACAAGAGAAAATTCTTGCCCCTAGGTCTTCAAAGGGTGCACAGTCCCGCTAACACCTTGCTTTCAGATTTCTAGCCTCCACAACTGTGAGAAAATCAACGTCTATTTTAAGCCATCAAATTTGTGATAATTTGTTATAGCAGCCACAGAAAATTAATATACATGGTATAAAAAAATTATTACCTCTGTGATTTTAACTGCTTTCCTCATCTGCTGCCATTCCCAAATATCTTGAGTTTCATCTTCCTGACTCTCTTCACTTGTTTCTTCATTTCTAGGTGCTAGGGGGAAAAACAAAATCATGAATGGTATTTATCCCTTCTAATAGCATCAGCTAACATTTTTGGGGGGCTTATAATGTGCTGCTGGCTTAGCAGCTTTACATATGTTAACTTATCCTTCACAATTCAAGGAAGAAAGCACTATTATCATCCTTATTTTATAATGAGGACACTCCTATCAGGAATTTAATAATAACTTGTCTGAGGAATGTGCTGAAGTGGAGACCTGAATCTGGGAATCTGTACTCATCACCAAACCGTCCCACTAAAAACACTTCCATAGTTTCACATATGGAGAAAAAAACTTGAAAAAAAGTGAAACATTTGGTATTCCTTTACAGAGATTATAAATTCTTTTTTTTAAAATGCTTATTTAGGGGCGCCTGGGTGGCGCAGTCGGTTAAGCATCCGACTTCAGCCAGGTCACGATCTCGCGGTCCGTGAGTTCGAGCCCCGCGTCAGGCTCTGGGCTGTTGGCTCAGAGCCTGGAGCCTGTTTCCGATTCTGTGTCCCCCTCTCTCTCTGCCCCTCCCCCGTTCATGCTCTGTCTCTCTCTGTCCTAAAAATAAATAAACGTTGAAAAAAATAAACATTTAAAATGCTTATTTATCTTGAGAAACAGCAAGAGCCCACACACGAGCAGGGGAGGGGCAGAAAGAGAAGCAGAGAATCCCAAGCAGGCTCTGAGCTTGATCTCATGAACCATGAGTTCATGACCTGAGCAGAAATCAAGAAATCAGATGCTTAACCTACTGAGCCACCCAGGTGCTCCCAGAGATTATAAATTCTACCTGAGAATCTAAATATTGAAAAATAATTTCTGGGTTATAAAGAACCAAAAGTCTCATTCCGAAAAAATATTATTTGAAGTGACAAAAATTTTGGTAAAACATATTATTGTTTATAAATGAGAAATGTAAGAATAGTCCTTTGAGACCCAAAGACTATTGGGTGAGGAAATTTTTTTATTAGAGCAGGGGAGATTTTAATAAATGAAGCCTAAAATCTCTGTATATGCTTCCATGTTAAAAAAAAAAAAATCTTTACAAAGGTTATGATGAAAGTTTTCAATGTCAAAAATAAGACTGCACAATTTTTTCATCTGTCAAAAAAGATCAAGTGGAGGTCAATTAAATATTATTACACGTTATGTTTGGTAATAGCATTTTAATAGATTTATCTTTTACAGACGATGTCATTGACCAAATTGGTATTAAATAAAAACCAACTTCTAACACTTTTTAAAATATGAGATATTACATTAAGTTTTTATGGAGATTTGATCACGATAGTATATTCCAGCAAAAAATCCCTTAATGTTCACATATTGTAAATAAATTAAGTATGTACTTGTTTCATCAGCCATCCTTTGTCTAAGTGTTTGAGGCTTTGGGGTAAACAGTATTCTCTTTTCATGGTCATCAGGCTCACTCTCAGGATCTTCATCACTG
This sequence comes from Felis catus, assembly GCF_018350175.1. Classification (NCBI taxonomy): domain Eukaryota; kingdom Metazoa; phylum Chordata; class Mammalia; order Carnivora; family Felidae; genus Felis; species Felis catus. The sequence goes on from NC_058370.1 coordinate 91,713,243, forward strand.
TTTTTCTTCATCCCAGTGATGACAGAGGTATGTTTTATATCCAAAGAAATATAGTCATCTTGGGTCCTGGCCAATTCACGTTTCCTGCGGGCTGCCTGAATAAAAGCTGCATCAGGGATATTTACTGAAAGAAACAAAGAAGGAGACACTGAAAACCAAACACCAACAGAAATACATATTCCCTGTATTTAAATAAAATAAAAAAGGCACATTTTTCTAATTTTTTCACTATTCTGATAGAATGTAACTACACAGCTCAAAACTTACATCCATTATGAAAATTATTTTTATAGAGATTAAATGTAAATTAGAAAATTAACCAAGTCTAGAAGTTTCAGAAAATATACTGATACCACTTCATTTTATCTTTGAGCTCTCTTATTCATCAGATGTTGTTGCTGACTTTTTGTTGAGGGGTATTTCTCACTTCCAGAAGCTCTGAGATTGTGAGGGAAGTAGGGATGTGGAGAGCTGAACATGGAGTTGCTGAGTCAATGAGAACTGTAGACGTGAGAATGATGGGGGAGAGGCCAGTTAAGACTCACAAAGACGGACGCTGTATTATGCCCTGCCCTACCCCAGACCATCCAAGCATATAGGGAGTGAGAAAGAAACTAAAACCACACAGCCAACTCAGTCTCTAAGGTCCTGTGGTGATTTCCACATGAATAAGTGAAAAAGTGTAAAGAAAATAATCAGGTTCATTGAAGAATATTTAAGTGACAACTTTTAATAGAGCCTTGCTTTAGTTCATTAGTTTTTTGTTTTCGTGTTTACTTTTGAGAGAGTGAGAGCATGGGTGGAGTAGAGAGAGAGAGACAGAGGATCCAAAGCAAGCTCTGTGTTGACAGCACAGATGTGGGACTCAAACTCACGAACTGTGACATCATGACCTGAGCCGAAGTCCGATGCTTAACCAACTAAGCCACCCAGGCGCCCTTAGTTTTAGTTATTTTATAGAGTATAAACCACATTAATGTGGACTCTTCCAACTCAAAACAAGTTTCTTCATGCATGATCTAAGCTGAAATTTATCTTAACTTTCTGGAAAAAGAACAGTTTCTTAAGCAAAATACTAAGGTAAACAAAATGGGAAAAGAAATTTTCACTACTTGAAGCACTTCAAAATGTTACTTAGGGATGTCAAGCCACCAAGGCTCAAGTAAAATGTTCTAAACTTTACCACAAACTGATCCAGATTCTTTTTTTTTTTTTTTAAGTTTTTTTTTCTTAATGTTTACTTTTGAGAGAAAGGGAAAGAGACCCAGAGCATGAGCGGGGAAGGGGCAGAGAGCAAGCGAGACACAGAGTCCAAAGCAGGCTCCAGGCTTTGAGCTGTCAGCACAGAGCCTGATGTAGGGCTTGAATCCACAAACTGCAAGTTCATGACCTGAGCTGAAGTCAGATGTTTAATTGACTGAGCCACCGAGGCACCCATGATCCAAATTCTTTGAGAAACAGAAAAGGTGATGTGCCTGGAGACATGAAAACGTTCCAACTTTTGAAACAGAAAAAAAGAGACAATTCAGAAATTACTGACCAAAATGCTTGACAGCAGTCCTAAGGAAAACAAAAAGTGCTTGAATTATGAAATGATAAGTGGTGATCACTGAAAATCAGTATGTTCATTAAGAACAAGGAATATCAAATCAAGTGATTTACTTTTTACAGACTAGTACTAATTTATAGATTAAGATCAGGGAAATGATGCAGGTCAGATGTTTCTCCATCCTCCCAAAGCATTTAATAGTTTCCTTGTGGATAATGTTAAAATACGCGGGGAAAATTACATATTGCACTGGATTCTTAAGTGGCTGAATAATTACTAAAAAAAAAAAAAAGTTGATCATGAAGCGCTGTAGTCATCAGCTACAGGGCCTCTGTATTTTGTCTTGTCTGCACTGCCCCTGTTTTAATGATCTTAATGTGATATGAAGATAAAAAGACATGTCTTTAAAGCTGGGAGGGACAGCTAATATAACCTAAAACAGAATTAAGACTCAAAACCTTCACAACAGGCTATATAGCATTTCTTGATGCTGGTTACACATTAGTATCACCTGGGGATCTTGATAATCTACTGGCACCCAAGCTCCCCATCCCAGAGATTCAGATTCAGTTGATCTGAGGTGGAGCTGAGCAACAGTGTATTTTTACAGCCCTCTGGGAAACTTATTGTAAAATCAGGGTTAAGATGATATACTCAGGTTCAAATACTCAAGTGTGTGAATACAAAAACAAATACTTGAAGTGGAAATGATGTTTGCAAATGACTTGGTGGGGTTTAATAAGTCACAAGGATGGACTCAGCAGTGAGATACTAGTTGTACATAAAGCTAATCCTCTCTCAAGCTACAATAAAGAAGTAAAATTTCAAGAGTATTATCCTCTCTTGTCTAGGCACCAACATCTAGCTCAAAGGTTCCCACAGAGCAGATGCTGGCCAGACATGGAATGAATTAATAAAGTTAGCATACTGCTGTATAATAACAACATGCAGATTTATAAGTTAAATAATTTTCACATATATCGTCTTATCTAAGGAGTAGAGATTGAGATCATGCTCCATGAGTAACACACTGTATCTGCAACAATATCAAGGCAGATATTTCACTACTGGATCATTCTAATAATTCCACTGTATGAACAAAAAAATAAATGCACTCCTTGGTCCATGTACCAATCTCCAAACTTCTCCCATGCCTTCATATTTTCTCCAGAAGAAAAAAAAATGTATCCCTCACAGAACAAGTTTTCAACTCTCAGTGTTTCTGAAATGCACATTTCAGAACGGAAAATTCTTCTCTGTGCTGTACTGTCCTGTACTCTGAGAGACACTTATCATTTCTTGTCTCTAGGGCACTACAGGCCAACAATACCTCAGTCACAATGATGATTAAAAACTATCCCACACATTTGCGAACACTGTCTTCTGTCCTTAGGTGGACATTGCTACCAACACTTTATAACTACTGGCTTAAAAGGCCTAATGTGCCATCTTCTATAGCAGTACTGTGACCATTTAAATTTATCCAAATTCAAAATCCAGTTCCTTAGTTGCATCAGCCACATTTCAAGGGCTCCACAGCTATATGTGGCTAGCGGCTAATGTACTGGACAATGAAGACACAGACCGTTTTCATCATCAAAGAAAGTTTTATTGGACAGCCCTCTATCTAGAATCTAGACAAAGCTTCACCTATCTACTAGGTTTCAATTCTTAATACTGGTTTCATCATTAAGCACTTTTGTACCTTGTGAACTTGTATAAGAAAAAAAAATTACAAGAGCCACTGTTTGTTATTTAATGTTGATAAAGCAGTTATTACTACGTTGCAAGTGTTTAAAAACGCATTTAGGGGCGCCTGGGTGGCTCAGTCCGTTTGAGCGTCTGACTTCGGCTCAGGTCATGATCTGATGGCTCAGAGCCTGGAGCCTGTTTTGCATTCTGTGTCTCCCTCTCTCTCTGCCCCTCCCCAGCTCATGCTCTGTCTCTCAAAAATAAATAAATGTTAAAAAAAAATGTGTAAAATAAAAAAAATGCATTTAAACAATTACATTTTAAGTTAATTTATTTCTTTTATAAAACTACATAATTTTATTTTCTCAGAAGGGGTCCCAGACTTGATGAGACTGACAAGAGTCCACAGCACAAAACAAGTTACAAATCCTTAAGCTTGAGTAATAAGCCAGAAAAATACTTTCAGCTGTGAGCCATCAATTCTCTGGTACAGCTTCTAAACTCTGTCACTGTAGAGCAAAAGCAGCCACAGACACTTATTTGCAAAAGCAGGTGATGGATCATATTTGGTTCACAAGTGGTAATTTACCAACCCCTGACCTGATCTTTCTAAAAGACAAAGATGGTCATGCCATTTATTTGCATAAAATTTTCAGTAGTTCTCCCAAATCCTGTATTATCTGACTCCAATTTGTCTCTCTGCATTTTTTGTTGTTCCTCTATCTTACGCTCCAACCAAATATTTTCATTCCAACAACTATTTTTAGTTCTCTGCATATGTTATGTTGTCTTCCCTAGAGTTTTACATTTGCTATGTCCTGTACCCCAAACATCCTAACAAATTCTTACCACCCTTCAGATATTGGCATTAATCACCAAGTGTAGCACACTGGTTAAGAACACAGCTTCTGGGGCAGATTGCCTGGGTCTGAATCCTGGCTCTGCCTCTTACAAGCAGTCTGACCTTGAGCGTGTCATGTAATGGAAAAGAGCAGTCAAATCTGGCACTTAGACAATCATTAGTAATGATGTACTTGCCTCATACTTCACTAGAGTTAGTTGTGTTACCAATAATAAGAACCAGTGGTATAGAAAATACTATTAGAAATAAAGTTAACCAAAATCACAATATTTACCAACCTACTGACGAAAATTCTTCTTCCAGAGAGCTGGAGCTGTTGGATGATGAACTGTGATCATCTTTACTTTCTGGGGAATGATGTGTTTCACTCTCTTCATCCGTTGAAAGATCAACCACTCTGGATTCTAACAGGACATTTTTTGAATATAACAAAGAGTCAAGATAGTGTAATCAATAACCTAAATTCTACACAACACATAGCATATATACAGTACAGTGTTTTAATTTTCCTCCATGTATTTGAAGCAATGTACAGATCTTTCTCCATTTCCATTGTTTCTGAAACCAATGATCTAATACATGTACAGACTTACCCTATTTATACAATCTACTTATCTAATAAAATATTCTCTTAAAAGATGCAATGAGAAAAGGAAACCATACAGAAAAAAAAGACAACAAAAAGTGAAGGCACATTTAAAACAAGAAAGAAAAATAATGGTAGTGAAGTTGAAAAAAACCTAATGTACACTTACTATATGGTAGGCACTGAAATCTGCTTTACAAGGTCTATTTCACACAATTGTAGAATTTCACAATTCCGTAAAGTAAATGCCTGCTATTATTGATGAGGACATTAGGGACTAGAGAGGCTAAGTAACATGTCCAGTGTCACAAAGTTACTAAGTGGAGAAGAGGGCTTTCAATCTAATTTCACTCAACTCTGGAATTTAGACTCTCTTCATACCATACTTCAATGGCTGGTGGCAAGCAGTCCTGTAATGAGCACTGTGGTCTCAAATCACGAATCTCTTTGCTTCTACTCTGTGATTTTGGAAAGGACAGTCTGCCAAACAGTCTATTAAACAAAGATAACATTAAGAGATAACACCCATAAGGGTGTTGTGAGAACTGAATGAACAAAATATGAAGGAATTCATGGTATTACTGACAAGAAAGGGCTTGTCAGTTCACAATTATTTTGTATTTTTTTATGAATTTTAAAACTTAAAGACTACATAGTACTCTTTATCTTTTTTTTTAATTTTTTTTTAATGTTTATTTTTGAAGGAGAGAGAGACAGAATGTGAGTGGGTGAGGGGCAGAGAGAGAGGGAGACACAGAATCGGAAGCAGGCTCCAGGCTCTGAGCTGCCAGCACAGAGCCGGATGCAGGGCTCGAACCCACGAACTGTGAGATTGTGACCCGAGCCCAAGTCGGACACTCAACCAACTGAGCCACCCAGGCGCCCCAGTACTCTTTATCTTAAAAATGTTCTGCAATTAACAGACCTATGTAGAGTTAAAAAAAAAAAAAATCTGGAATTAAGATCAAAACTTAGAAGACAAAGGAATACAAGTACAGATTCCCTCTTTCTTTGCTACTATTTATGACAACCCCTACCTGTTCCCAAAGTGGATGAACACCAGAGCAGTGGTTCTCGGAGCATGGTCCATCAACCTCTGGAAGTCCCTAGGACCCTTTCAGAGGGTCTGTGAGTTCAAAACTACTCTCATCACAATATTAGCATGTTATTTGCCCATTTTAATCTGATGCTATTTATATAATGAAGCAACAGCAGAGGCGGGTAAAACTCTTGGCTTCTTAGTATAAATCAAGACAGTGACAGCAATGTGTAGTAGCAGCCATTGTATTCTTCATCACCATGCATTGCCAGGAAAAAAAAAATCCAGTTGCACTTACCATCCTCAATGCAGCAGTTAAAAGTCACTAACTTTATTAAATCGTGACCTTTGAGTCCATAGCTTTTAAATATTCTGTGGAACAAAATGGAAGTGTGTATAAAGCACTTCCGGGTCACGCTGAAACACAATGGTTGCCTCACTGAAAAGCACTTGTGTGAGCAGATGCAAGGTGAACTAGCCATGGTCTTCAAGGAGCAACACCATTTTACTTGAAAGAATGACAAATTCTAGTTATTTCTACATGTACAACTGACAAATTGTCTCAGAAATGAGTAAAGCTGTGCCTATCACTTCCAGAATTAGAGATTTCAAGTGAAAACTGGAATTGTGGAAAACATATCCTGCACCGTGAGCATCTTTGCAATACTTAAAGACTGATGATTAGCAGTAACACAGCAGTAACACACTAACAGTAACAGATTTTGGGGGAGATACTGTATCATAAAATGTACCAACATTTGCAAACTCTGTGAACCAATGCTTTCCATAGTCCGTGCATGATGTAACCAATCATGCACGGGCAAAAGTTCCATTCAAGTGCAAAACAGACCCGTGGATTTTAATTTAACAGACTGGGGAAAAAAACCTGACAGATAACTGTTTCAGCTGCTTGTTGCAAACTGACCTTTAAGAAAGTACTGTTTGTTGACCTTTGTTGTAACACCAAAGCAGAACGCCCTCAATCACCTAAAAGGCTATTAAGTATTCCTATTACACCCTGTACCTGCGGTTTTCTTTTTCATATTTCAAATGAAACAACCTATCACAAGACTGAATGCAGAAGTATCAAGATTTGCAAATGGAAAACAATGTCACTATTTTTTTGTAAAATAGTTACGTGGGAGAGACAATTTTTTTCTTTAACCTCAAAACTAACTGAAAACTGCATTCTTATTAAGCTCCAATTCTAACTGGAACACATTTTATGTAAATATCTTCATGCTGCCTAAATTCCAGATTTAAAAACGCAAAGGTACTTCAAAACTACTGCACTGTAGTTCCCGCCATTATTGGTAGTCTACGGCGTCTTCAATTCATTGTGCTACTTGGTGACATCCACCGTCGTTGTAATCTGCGTTCCTGCAAATAACTGATGAAAAATACAACAAGCAAAGGAAGCGTGCCAAGACCTAGATTCTTCTGATGTACTATTCTGGCTAAGTGTTTTCTAGAAAGCTAACTGGGGACGTTTCCAAAAGTACATGAAACTTTCCCCTAACAGTACCAGAAAGCTTTTTTTTTTTTTTTTTTTAATTCTATGACGATTAGGTTCTTCGTAAACAGCAAGTACCGCACTAAACCTATAACTGGGGAGAGTTCACCCGACGGTGCGAACACACACGAGCCACAAACCCCAAAGGATTCTTTGTGGTCGCCCCAAGGAGCCCGACTTGGGAGATGCGGGCAGCGGGCGAGTGAGTGCTGGGAAGCGTGCAGTCTGGCTCCAGGTCCCCGGAATTCAGCACTGCTGGAAGTTAGAGCGGTCACGGAAACCACCGGAGAAGCCCGAGGGCCTCTTCCCGCAGCCCCGCCCCTCGCCCCGCGTCACGTCGGCTCCCCAGCAGCCCAGCCTCACCTGGGACCGCGGAGCCTTCAGCGCGCGGAGCCGCCCCCGCGGCGCGCCGGGAACTTGCCCACACTCGGCCACGACCGCGAGGGCCCCGGGCCCGAGCACGCCAGTCCGTCACCTCCGCGCGGCCCCCGCCACTGGGCGGCCCTTCCTCTGGAGGGCCCGGGGCCGCCTGCTGCCCCGGAGCCTCGGGTTCAGCAGACCGCTCCTCGGCGTCATCGCTATCACTGGAGTGGGCTCGGCGCTGCCGGAAAGTCCTCTTCGGCCTGTGAGCCATGGCTGAGGCCCGGGCGCCAAGCGCGCGGCCTCTTCCGGTACCCGCCTGCGGGATCTCTGGCGTCCACGCTGGTGCGCGCTCCCGCTTATAAGGCCTGGCCGCCGCGTGCGCGCGCTCGTTTCGCGCGCCGTCCGCTCCGCCTTCGCCCTGCGCATGCGTGTTCTGCCTCTTGCTCTTTCTATCGAGTTCGGTTCCCAGGGCCGCCCTGGTTCCCTGGGCTGGCCTTGCAAGGTGTTCTCTTTGCAAGGCTTGGCTGTGCTGTAGTGTTATGTGGTTGAAAGAGTCCTGTAGCCTCCTCGCGGTGAGCGCCACGATGGGCAGCACTCACAGGCTCTCCTGTGCAAACCCTATCTAGGAATCAGGCACTATACCCACATCCTAGACTGGAACTGCATCTGCTCTTCTCTCTCCAACCAAGAATTAAACAAGAAACCTGAAGTGTGTGGGGGTGGGGGGTGGGGTGGGGAGGGTGGTGGGGAGATTGCTTCTGAAAGCTAAACAGTAAAATCTACACATAAATGATAGGTGCACGAATGAGCAAATATCAAACAATTGCTCTCAGGTGGCAAGGTTTCAAAAGAACCTGGTTAAATGCCTTCGTCCCTAAGAAAAAAGAATATCTGAGAACAGAGAGTGATGTTGACAAAGATGCACAGCTGTAAGAAGGATGGCAAAAACCGTGGGAAACTCGGACTGTATTCATTAGCTCTTCGGAGAGTGAGGAAGCCTTCACCAGGGACTCTGCGTTGTTGGTCTCCTTGGTAAAGCCCATTCTTATTGGATGCCTCTGATCATACCATCTGAAGCAAATAACCATTCAGTTCATTTAAATTCTCTTGCTGGGCTTTTTCAGTCCATGCTTTAAAGTTCAGGAAGTCTTTCCAAGAGGCTCGTGGAAAAGATTGTTTTAAGAGAGAAATTTCCAGGTGCTCACCTCCCTCCGTACGTAGCTGCCTGAGAACCCCTACATTCATTCAGCTTCTGCCAATGTAGCCTTTCCTCCCCTTCTTATGAAGAAGAGACACGATTCTTTGTCCATTCCAAATGTACTACAGTACATACCCCCACATGTAAAAGCCTTTGCAGCATGTAAAATTTTATTGTAGGACAAGAAAAAAAATACCTCTGAAGTCATCATAACCATTCTGGAAGTCAGAGGTTTCCAATGGCTTACTTTCAACAAAAATGGAGGACCAGTAGCGTCAGCATTGCTGAGTTGGTTAAGTAGCCTGCAGACTCTTGATTTTGGCTCAGGTCATGATCTCACGGTTTGTGGAATCAATCCCTGTGTCAGCCTCTGCCCTGATAGCATGGAGCCCGTCTGGGATTCAGTCTCCCTCTCTCTGCCCCTTCCCTGCTTGAGTGCATGCACACGTGCTCTGGCTCTCAAAAACAAAACAAAACAAACAAACAAAAAACTTTAAAAAGTGGAGGGCCAACTTGAGCTGTCAACTACTCAAAATAATGTTTAATTATGAATCACTGATTTTCGCATGGAGTTCAGACAGAGTTCTAAGAATAGATAGGCATTGAGAAAACATACCCTTTCATACGTGGAGGGTTTTCTCAGTGCCTGTATAATATAAAATCAAAATATAATAATGTAACAATTAACCCTATACCATTGTAGCAATAAGTTACAGCTGTCTGTGGATGCATGAACTAATGTGTGTGGGCAGACCATCTTTGTCATTATGGGATGCTTTCCCAACAAAAATGTTCTTTTGTCAAAAAAATGTAATGTGTTTTTGATGTATTTATAGTGTTTTTCAAGTGTGTTGAAGTTCACTGGCCAAAAGCTACCAGGAGGACACTAAGTCAAATAAAGTTTATTTACCTTGTCTCAGAAAAAGAACATACAGACCAAAGAAACCATGCATTTCTTTGTAAGAGGGAGTAGAGTGTGGCTTATTAAAAGATTTAAGTTTGTGGTAGGAACTTTTTTTTTCAAGTTTTTAAATTCTAATTATTTAACATACGATGTATTATTTGTTTTAGGTGTAGAATTTAGTGATTCATCACTTACACCCAGTGCTCATCAAAAGCACCATCTTTAATCCCCATCACCCTATTTAACCCATTCCCCTACCCTCTCCCCTCTGGCAACCATCAATTTGTTCTCTATAGTGAAGAGGCTGTTTCCTGGGTTTCCTCCCTTTTTGCCCCCATGTTCCTTTGTTTTGTTTCTTAAATTCCACTTATGAGTGAAATTATATATTTGTCTTTCTCTGTCTGAATTATTTCCCTTTCTGCTGGGAGTTTTTTTTTTTAAATGTCTTATTTATTTTTGAGAGAGAGAGAGAGAGAGAGAGAGAAAGAGAGAGAGAGAGAGAGAGAGAGAGTGTGTGAGTGAGGGAGGAGCAGAGAGAGAGGGAGACACAGAATCTGAAGCAAGCTCCAGGCTCTGAGCTGTCAGCACAGAGCCTGACTTTCTGCTAGGAGATTTTTGAGAGCTCGGGGAAGCAGGGTCAGATTTCGATTGCATAATGTCAAAAAGCTGGGAGAGTTCAGCACCTGGGTACTTTAGTAACTTTTTTCAAGAAATGGGAGGAACAGAACAAGAATCTGGGGTTGGAGTGTCATTAGCAAGAAAGTGGCAGTCACTCAGAAGAAAATTTGCAGTTACAGTATGGTCTTGACTTCTAGTTGAGTTGATTTTCACTTTCTTATTATTAAAATTAGAATGATGACTCAATCCAGGATAAAAAATTAGAGCTTTGCATCACAAAAAATTATATATATATATATATATATATATATATATATATATGTAAAATACACACAACACACAGATACATATATAAAATGTATACATACACACCACACACACTTTTATAGGGAAATATACATTGATAAATAAGAGACTTTCAAAGGGCACCTGGGTGGCTCGGTCAGTTAAACATCCAACTCTTGATTTCAGCCCAGGTCATGATCTCACGGTTCCTGAGACTGAGCACTGCATTGGGCTCTGCACTGATAGCACGAAGCCTGGTTGGGACTCCCTCTCTCCTCTCTCTGCTTCTCTCTCTCTCTCTCTCTCTCTCTCTCACACACACACACACACACACACATACATACATACATACATACACAAAATAAATAAAATTTAAAAAATTTAAAAAATATGGGGCACCTGGGGTGACTCAGTTGGTTAAACATCTGACATCGGCTCAGGTCATGATCTTGCAGTTGGTGAGTTTGAGCCCTGCATCCGGCTCTGTGCTACAGCTCTGAGCCTGGACCCTGCTTCAGATTTTGTTTCCCTCTCTCTCTGCCCCTGCCCCACTTGCTCTCTATTATGCGTGGGCTCTCTAAGATGGATAAACATTAAAAAAAAACACTAAAAAATTAAAAATTAAAAAAATTAAGCATAAATGATATTTTATTAGATAAAATTTTGTAGGGCATAAGAATATGAATTGGAGGAGAAAAACAATGGTGTAAAGGGCTTGCCTTTTTTATTTTATTTTATTTTATTTTATTTTACATTTATTTATTTTTGAGAGACAGAGAGAGATTGAGCACCAGTGGGGGAGGGGCATAAAGAGAGGGAGACAGAATCCTAAGCAGGCTCCAGGCTCTGAGCTGTCAGCACAGAACCCCACTCAGGGCTCGAACTCATTAGCTGTGGGATCATGACCTGGGCCGAAGTCAGATGCTTAACTGACTGAGCCATCCAGGCGCCCCTAGATTACATTAGGTACATTTAAATGAATGATAGAACACATCCATTTAAAATAAAAGTGCCAAAATGTACAATACACCAGAAATTACATCCTTGGCAACTGTCAAAATTTATGATGAGAACTTATAAATGTATACCTGAAAATGTGATGAGATAATGGATTTATTATTTATTTATTGACAGAGGGTGGGGAGGGACAGAGAGAAAGGGAGAGAGAGAGAGAGAGAGAGAGAGAGAGAGAGAGAGAGAGATTGAATCCCAAGCAGGCTCCGTGCTGTCATTGCAGAGTCCCGATGCAGGGTTTGGTCCCACAATGGTGAGATCATGGTCTGAGCTGAAATCAAGAGTCAGACGCTTAACTGACTGAGCCACCCAGGTGCCCCTGAGATAATGGAATTTTAAAACTTCTGAATGAGTATTAAAGGAAAAAAAAGTGTGGAGTTCACCATCACAGATGACTAGAGCACCTCTAGCTTCTTTCTACTGACTATGGAAACCCCAGTTGCTCAAAAGACAGAAAGAACACTTCTTGCCTGGAAAGTGTCATAATAAGGATTGTATTTTTAAAATTGATTGGAGGGTAGAGTTATGGTTAAAATAGACATTGCAGTGCATTTTAAGGGTATATCCTATCAGTAAGCCAATTCTCCTCTAGAAATCCACCCCCTTTCCCAAATCAGATTTCTGTAGCTATGTCCACCTCCTGGGAGAAGGCTAGCGGGATCAAAATAGATACCAAACGATGGCAGATGAAATAGAATCTTTCACTAGGATATTAGCTTTGAGAATGAACCACAATTTATTGTCTCCACACAGTCTTGAGTTAACACTGCTGCTGGGAATGAAGAACTTGACAGCTGAGGCCAGGGTAGTGGCAACACGTTTGACATGAGGAAGGTTGGTGGCTCTTTAGTTTCTCAGGTGAGAGAGTGTCAGAGGAGATGTAGTGGGTGACAGGGGAGAAACAGGTTGCTGAGCATACTAACTTTGGTGCAGCTGTGAGAAAGACCCCTTCCCCAAGTGTACCCAAGAAGTTGCAACTTTAAAGGGGAAGATGCCCCACGTGTTTACACATGGAGATAGGAAAGGAGTAGCCAGAGAGCAAGAATTGCTCTTTTTCATGAATGCTAGGAGTTTTTCTCCAAAGAGGGCAAGGATAATGCCAATCTCTTTTTCGCCCTACACCCTATTTACAATAATAGGTTGTTAAATTAATCCAGTGATTATTAGGAGGCTTTGTATTATTTACCTGTTATATAATTAAAAACTCCAAGTTAGTAATTGGCATATGAAAAATATCAGCTTCTGGAAATCAGTGTCATATTTACTCAGACTTTTTCCCCTGAAATGAAATGACATTTTATTTAGCTTCTCTTGCCCTTGATCTGTGGGTTCTGAGCTCCCTCTAGTGAGACACAGGCTACTTACAGAAGAATTGTGTCAAATAATCATTTGGAAATTGCTTCCTTTTTATTATAGAGGTATTTTTTCACTCTTGTTACAAGTAATGGGTATATATTCACTTTTTAAGCCAAACTATGTCAAAATTTCTCACATGACAAAATTTTGCACAGTCATGTTTATAAGTATCACTCTCTCCCCTGAAAATTGAAAAAAAAGAAGTTATTGTGGAAATACATCCATAAAATATGGACCTAACTGTACTTTCACTTTTCCGTATCTAATATTTGAGCACTTACTATGATAGAAAATTTGTGCTGGGACGAGAGAGTCACAACATACATGGGATCCTGCTTCTGATGGTCAAGTGCTATTAGCCAAATTAGCCCTAGAGGATGACTTAACTGGAAATGCTTTTTTTTTTTTTTTTTTTTGAAAGGGCAAAGGAAGCAAGAATGGGGAAAAGACAGTCTTTTCAATAAATCATGTAGGGAAACTGGATAGCTACTTGCAAAACAATGAAACTGGACCACTTTCTTATACCATACATAAAAATAAACTCAAAATGGATTAAAGACCTAAATGTGAGACTCAAAACCATAAAACTCCTAAAAGCAAACATAGGCAGTAATCTCTTGGACATTGGCCTTAACAACATATTTATGGATGTGTCTCCTCAGGCAAGGGAAACAAAAGCAAAAATAAACTATTGGGATTACATTGAAATAAAAAGCTTTTACGCAGTAAAGGAAACCATCAACAAAACAAAAAGGCAACCTAGTGAATGAATGGGAGATTTTTGCCAGTGATATGTTTGATAAGGTGTTAATATCCAAAATATGTAGAGGACTTATACAACTCAACACTAAAAAACTCTAAAGAATCCAATAAAAAAAAAAATGGGCAGAGGACCTGAATAGACATTTTTCCAAAGAAGACATACAGACGGTCAAGAGACATATGAAAAGACGCTCAATATCACTAACCATCAGGGAAATGAAAATCAAAGTCACAGTGAGATATTACCTCACACCAGTAAAAATGACTAGTATCAAAAGATAAGAAATAACACGTGTTGGCAAGGATGTGGAGAAAAAGAAATCTTCATGTACTGTTGGTAGGAATGTAAATTGGTACAACCAGTCTAGAAAATAGTATGAAGGTTGTTCAAAAAATTAAAAATAGTTATGCCATATTATCCAGTAAGTTCACTGTTGGATATTTACTCTCAAAACCAATGAAAATAGTAATTTGAAAAGATATGTGCGCCTCCATATTCACTGCAGTGTTATTTACAATAGCCAAGATATGGAAACAACCCAAGTGTCTATAGATAGATAAATGGATAAAGAAGATGTGGTGTATATGTACAATGGAGTATTACACAACCATAGAAATGAATGAAATCTTGCCATTTGTGACAAGATGGCTGGAGCTAAAGGGCCTTATGCTAAGTGAAATAAGTCAGACAGAGAAAGACAAATACCATGTGATTTCACTTATACTTATAATCTAAAAAACAAGCAAATGAACAAACAAAAAATGAACAGACGCAAATACAGAAGACAAATTGGTGGTTGCCAGAGAGGAGGTGGGTAAGGGGATGGGTAAAATAGATGAAGGGGGTTAAAACAATTTTGGGTATAAACTTCCAGTTATAAAATACACAAGTCATGGATATGAAAACTACAGCATAGAGAACATAGTCAATAATATTTTAAGAACATTGTATGGTGAGAAATGGTGACTACACTTTTTGTGGCGAGTATTAGTAATGTATAGAATTGTTGAATCAATATGTTATATACCTGAAACTAATATAATACTGTATGTCAATTATATTTCAATAATAAAAAATTGTGGTAAGAACACTTAAAATGAGTTCTACCCTTTTAACAAAAATTTATTTATGTAAAGTTTATTTATTTATTTTTAGAGAGAGAGTGTGGGGAAAGAGAGAGAGGGAGAGTGAAAATCCCAAGCAGGCTCTGTGGCCATTAGCTCAGAGCTCAATGTGGGGCTTGATCTCATGAACTAAACTAAGATCATGACCTGAGCCGTTTTCAAAAGTCAGATGTTTGACCAACTGAGCCAGCGAGGTGCCCCACTAAAATTTGTTTAAAGATTTTATATTTTTAAGTAATTCCAACATGGGGCCTGAACTCATAATCCCTGAGACCAAGCGTCACATGCTCTACCAACTGAGCTAGCCAAGCACACACCTTTTAACAAGACTATAAGTGTACTGTACAATATTGTACAGCAGATCTCTAGAACCTTTTCATTTTGTGTAACCGAAACTTTATACCTGTTGAACATCAACTACCCATTCTTTCTCCTCCAAGATTCTGGCAACCACCCTTTTCCTTTCTGCTTCTAAGAGTTTGGCTATTTTAGATACCTTATATAAGTGGAATTATATAGTATTTGGCTATTTTAGATACCTTATATAAGTGGAATTATATAGTATTTGTCTTTCTGTGACGTAACATAACATCCTCAAAGTTCATCCATATTGTTGCACATGGCAGGATTTTCTTCTTTAATGCTGAACATTTCATTATACATGTATACCACATTTTTATCCAGTTGTTGGATGAAGGACATTTAGGTGGTTTCCAAATCTTAACTATTGTGAATAGTGCTGCAATGAACATAGGAGTGCATATATTTATTTGAGATCTTGATTTCAATTCTTGTGGATAAATACCCAGAAGTGGGATTGCTGGATCACATGGTAGTTTTATTTTTAATTAAAAAAAATGTTTATTGATTTATTTTGAGAGAGAGAGAGAGAGAGAGAGAGAGTGTGTGTGTGTGTGTGTGTGTGTGTAGGGGAGGGGCAGAGAGAGGGAGGGAGAGAGAATCCCAAGCCGGCTCCTCACTGTCAGGACAGAACCCAATGCAGGGCTCAAACTCATGAACCAAGAGATCATGACCTGAGTCGAAGTCAAGAGTTGGATGCTTAACTGACTGAGCCACCCAGGTGCCCCTATTTTAAATTTTTGAGGAACCTCCATACTGTTGTCCACATTGACTCTGCCATTCTACATTCCCACCAATAGTGTGCAAGAGTTCCAATTCCTCCACAACTTTGTCAACACTTACTGTTTTTTGTTTTAAATACTAGTTGTCCTAACAGGTGAGTAGTGATATCTCATTGTAGTTTTGATTTGGATTTCCCTGATGATTAGTGATGGTGAGTATCTTTTACATACCTATTGATCACTTTGGAGAAACTCTATTCAAAACTTTGCCCATTTTAAAATGGGATTATTTGTTTATTTGTTTGCAAATGAGTCATAGGAGTACCTCATATATTTTGGGTATTAGTCTCTTATCATATGTACAATTTGCAAATATTTTTCTTCCTTTTCATAGGTGATTTTTTCTGTATGTTGGATATTTCCTTTGCTGTACAGAAACTTTTTAGTTTGATGTCATTCCACTTATCTATTTTTTATTTTGTTGCCTGTGCTTTTGGTGTTTCATTGAAAAAAAAATCATTGCCAAGACCAATGTCATGAAGATCCCTAACATTTTCTTTTATGAGTTTTATAGTTTAAGGCTTTATAGTTTAAGGTTAGAACTCATTGCATTAATATATTTTGAATTGATTAGTTTGTGTGTGTGGTGTAGAATTAAGTTCCATCTTTTTTTTTTTTTGTTTTTTTTTTTTTTTTGAGAGAGAGACAGTGCAAGTGTGAGTGGGGGAGAGGGACAGAGGGAGAGAGAGAAAATCCCAAGCAGGCTCCACACTCAGCATGGAGCTTGATGTAGGGCTTGATCCCATGATCCTAGGATCATGACCTGAGCAGAAACCAACTCAGTCAACTGACTGAGCCACCCAGGCAACCCCTGGGTTCTCTATTCTGTATTGTTGTTCTATTTGTCTGTCCTTATGGCAGCACCATACTGCTTTTCATTATGGTGGCTTTGTAATATGTTTTGAAA
Organism: Felis catus; assembly: GCF_018350175.1. Taxonomy (NCBI): domain Eukaryota; kingdom Metazoa; phylum Chordata; class Mammalia; order Carnivora; family Felidae; genus Felis; species Felis catus. The sequence continues at coordinate 91,730,158 of NC_058370.1, forward strand.
TCAGGAAATATGAAGTCTCCAACTTTGTTCTTCTTTCTTAAGGTTGTTTAGCTATTTGGCCTGCTTTATGGTTCCATGTAAATTTTAGTTTTTTTAAAATGTTTTTCTATGAATATCCAATTGATCCAATTAATTAAAAATTATGGAAAACTTCCAAACATATATAGTAAGTACACAGAACAATTTAATATACTCTTATCTCTCAGCTTTGATAATTTTCAACTTATTGGTAACTTGTTTCATCTCTACTCCAGTTCACTTTTCTCCTCATATGTGATTTTTCATCCATAATATTTCAGGTATCTCTAAAATGTAAGGACTATACTATTAAAAACCATAATTATAATACAATTATCTCACTTAAAAATAATTAATACTTTTTAACATCATAAAATGTCAATTACTATTCAAATGACAAATATTCATAAACATATATGTACACATATATATGTATATATTTACTTTAAATTTGAATCAGGATCTAAATGAGGGTCAAGATAGTGATTAGTTTATATCTTTTAAGTTTATTTTAATCTGTGATAACCTCTCTTTCTCTCACTCTTGGTCTTGCTTCCCTCCCTTGCATTCTTATAATTCATCTGTTTAAAACACTGCAGATTTGTTTTCCAGAGTTTGGTTGTTTTTTTGCTGATTGCTATGTACATGTTGTCATGTTTAACATGCTTCTTTGTCTGTTGTATTTCCTATAAGTAGAGGTTTACTCAGATTCAGGTTCAACTTTTATAGCAAGGATATCTCATAGATAGGGTTATTTTCTGCCATCAAAAGGCATATACTGTTTAGTTGTCTGTGTGTGTGTGTGTGTGTGTGTGTGTGATAACAACTGCCATCAAAGCTTAATATCTAGGTCTGATAATTCAATAGGGTTTGAAAATGGTGATATTCTATCATTCATTAAAAAAATAACTTATTAGCTGGAAGGTTTTTTAGAAAAGAAACTTTGGGACACCTGGGTAGCTCAATCAGTTAAATGTCTGACTCTTGATTTCAGCTCAGGTCATGATCTCATGGTTCATGAGTTTGAGCCGTGCTTCAGGTTCTGCACTGACAGTGCAGAGTCTGCTTGGGGTTCTCTCTTTCCTTCTCTTTGTCCCTCCCCTGCTTGTGTGTGAGCCCTCTCTCTTTCTCTCTCAAAAATAAATAAATACACTTCCAAATTTTTTTAAAAAAATAAGCGTTCCTCGTTGGCTTAGTCGGTTAAGTGTCTGACTTCAGCTCAGGTCTTGATCTCACAGGTTTGTGAATTTAAGCCCCACGTCGGGCTCTGTGCTGACAGCTCAGAGCCTGGAGCCTGCTTGGGATTCTGTGTGTATGTGTGTCTCTCTCTCTGCCCCTTCCCCGCTCGTGCTCTGTCTCTCTCTGTCTCAAAAATAAATAAACACTAAAAAATAAAAAAAATAAAAATAAAAAAGAGAAACTTCTCATCTAATATTGGGTATTGAATAGTATCATTCATGCAGGAGAAAAAGAGTCTAAATGCTTATTCCTTTCTCTTTATTTAAACATTTTCAAAAAAAAGTTGCTTCATAACATCCCCCTATAATGACCAATTAGTATTTTTCAGGTTTTATATGTGCTCACAGTTTAAACACAGAGGATGTGTTTCAGATCACTACAGTTGTTCTTCTAATTGACAGTCAAATTATCGCCACTTTAGCCAAGGGAAACAAATAACGTATACCAATGTTACTTAGGCAAAGAGGAAGAAGGAAGAGGAAGAGGAGGAAGAGGAGGAGGAGGAAGGGGAAATATTATCAAAATACAGGGTGTTTTATGAATGGCAATATAGGTAGTTCTTGTACAGACCTGGAAAGTAGAAACTGGACTCTTTCCATATCTTTTGTTGGCATGTCTGCTTCCTTATCTCTCATGAGGAATGAATCAACTCATTCTCTCAACTTCTTAATTTTCATAGTGGGTAGAAATCCTTCTGAGTTTTACTCCATTCTAGCTTTATCTTTTCCTCAGAACCTCCACTATTCTTATCATTGAGAACCCTCAGGAAAAAATGAAGAGAACATGAAGGGAACAAAATGAAGGGAACTCTAAAACTATAACTATTAAACTTTCAAGAAACTTCACATTTTCAAGGCTGAATTCTTGCCATTAGCCATGATAGCAATAATGATTCTCCTTCTTGGAACCCAAAATTATCTCCTTGTGAGTTAAAAAGAGGTTGCTTTGAGAATTTAGGCATTGTTCTCAATCCTAAATTCTAGCCTATTATAAGCCGATTAAGACTGAATGCTACTGGAGACTAATACGGAGCTTCCAACTTAATTATCAACAAGCTGCATTTCTAAAACCTACCCACCTAGGTAGACTCTGCATGATCTGAAACCTGGATATTTAGTCTTGTAAAGGAAACATTAGAGAAAAAAATTTCCTGAAGCCTCAATGGAATAGACATTACCTGGTGATGCTAACAACTGACATCTTGGTAACACTCCAAGATTTTGATCTCAACTTAAAAGACATATATTACTTTCCTCTGACTATTTGATGTCCATTCCATTCAGAGACCTTAAATTTATAATTTTTAGGAATTGTCCAGAAGGCTCTGACTACAGAAATCTTTTGCCCAAGATGACAGAACACATTGCTAATTCCAGAAAAAGTAGCTTCCACCCAAGAAAAGATTTATTTTCTAATTTTTTTATCACTCGTTTGCTTTTCCTTTACTGTACCGTCAATCTTATTTATTATTGTAGTTTTGATACCCTCTCTGAACTAAGTAAAAGACTTCTCAATGCAATCTCCCTTATCTTTATTCTATTATTTTGGACTCTGTATGGTGTTTGCCACTTAAGAAAAAAATGAAACTTCCTGATGTGTTTTTCTCAGATCACAGCTAGGCTGTGAATTTAACTGTCTGCTGACAAATTTAATAACTGTTCCCTCAAACCCTTCAAAAGGTAGATTATCTTTTATAGGACCTTTCATAACTTAAATTTTCCTCACAACATTAATCTCAAACTTTATTTAGTCTTGCAGAAGTGAAACCTTGATTTCATGTTAGAAAAATGCTTTTGCTAAAATCATTACAAGTATATCAGCAAAACCTAGCCTTTCAAAAATAAGAACTAATATTAGGGACATTCTTCCTATAGTAGTCAGTTTGTTCTCTTCAGAGATACACGTACTTTGCACCTCCTTTAACTCCGCTCAAGGAATCTGCCCAATTTGAGGAACAAAAATTTTGCCTGTTCCTATTGTATTAATGTATACTTACACTCTTCGTATACTGTCTCTGTTAGAGTACTACTTACATGAAATATACCTGCTTTCCACGCACTAATGTAATCTGTGCATTCAGAATAATGGTTAAAGATTTCCAGAAAATTAAAAGTATTGGGAAATCATGTTTCCCTGAAAACAATGTCCAGAATATATAAAAAGAAGCAAGCACAGGCTATTTGGAAAAATTTCAGGTAAGGAAAACGAATTCCCTCTTCATGCTTGGAAAGCATAAAGGAAAACTAACTCCTTCTATACATAGGCTACAATTCCCACAGTTAAAAAAAAAAGCACTACTGAAAAACAATGTAAAAAATTAGTAAAACTCACAAATTATACACCTTTGCCTCTTATAAACCGATAAACCAGTTTAAATTTAAGTTCATTAGCTAGAGTTATTGTAGAAAGTCACATAGCCTTAGAATTATTTTTAACTAGTGAAGGAAAAACATACGCTATAGCAATTATTTTTTTGTGTTTATGTACTAGAAAGCAAGTAAAACAGTGCATGACTAAGCTAAGGAAAAAGCTACCTGGCTTTCTCTAAAATAGACTCAGGTAGATTCTGGGACATATTTTCATTGCCTAGGATTTATATTGTAGGCCCCTGGCTCTGAGACTTATTACAAAGGTGAATAAATAATCATTTTGTTTCAGGTAATTGCCCTTTCTTCTTTCTTTCTTTCTTTCTTTCTTTCTTTCTTTCTTTCTTTCTTTCTTTCTTTCTTTCTTTCTTTCTTTCTTTCTCTCCTCTCTATTTTTGCAGTTGGCCAATGTATGTCATCCAGAATCTTAAATGTTACAGCATGACCATTGTCCTGTGAGATGACTCAACAACTCATCCTATGTCAGAAGGGAAAAGGGATGAACTGAAACCTTATTAGCTGTAAGTTGCAGAGCACCTAAGCTGGTCAAGTACAAGTAGAATTCCCAGACACACTGAGGAAACTGTGAGGCTGTATACCACAGATTTAAATGACACCAACGCTCAGGACTATGACGTTTTCTCCAGCAATGCTCGGGTGCCATTGGATGCCATGAAATGGAGTGGGGGAAAGTCATAGATTCCATGAATTCATAATTGGGGACATTGAGACAGGGTAGGGCTACGTAGTTAAGGGCAAACAACAGAGAAGTCTGATGGGGCATTGATTGAGTCCAGACTGATTACAGAAGGAAGAGAGGCCCAGGGAAGGTGCCTGGACAAAGCAGACAGGACAGGTGAAAGGAATAAAAGTCTATAGCCGATGAAGAGTTAAGGCAGCAGGAATCAAAGTGTAAGAGAGCTTAAGGAATGGAAGACTAAGTAATAAGAATAGTGGTGTTTTGGTAAACAGCCAGCTCTTTAGGAGAAAAGCCCTAATTTGTAGTGTTTTGCTACAAATTAGCAAAACCATGGTACTGGTTTAGATACTGTCACACTTACCTAGCTGGCCCCTTCAGCTGCTGCTGAAGACCCATGTAAGACTTCAGTTCCCTGAAAGTTCAGATCCTCCTCTTTCTTCTTCTAACTCTGCCTCCCCTTTCAGAGAGCACCTCTTCCCTGTGTTGCAGGTGCTCTGTGTTCAGTGAGCAAAGATCCGTCTCTGTGTCCAGTGCACTCAAACACTGGACTGCAATCAAACACTGCTCCTGCCTCTCCCAGAAGGAAAATCACTTGTGAAACTCTGCTGCTCTTCCCTTGCCAGTGACCATGCCTTACGGTCCAGTACCAATAAGTGTGTCCCTAGGAAAGATAAATAATTGGATACCCATTCAAGCTGCCTTTAAAAAATAATTCACCTTTAGGGGCACCTGGGTGGCTGGGTCGGTTAAGTGTCTGCTTCAGCTCAGGTCATGATCTTCCAGTCCTTGAGTTTGAGCCCCACGTGGGGCTTTGTGCTGACAGCTCAGAGCCTGGAGCCTGTTTTGGATTCTGTGTCTCCCTCTCTCTCTGCCCCTCCCCCACTCATGCTCTGTCTCTCAAAAATGAATAAATGTTAAAAAAATTTAAATAAATAAATAAATATATAAATAAAAATTCATATGGTGTGTACTTCTCTGCAATAGAAAATATGATATAGGGGCACCTGGGTGGCTCAGGCTGTTGAGCCTTGGACTTCGGCTCAGGTCATGATCTCACGGTTCATGAGTTCAAGTCCCAGGTCGGGCTCTGTGCTGACAGCTCAGAGCCTGAAGCCTGCTTTGGATTCTGTGTCTCTCTCTTTCTCTCTCTGCCCCTCCCTTGCTCATGCCCTGTTTCTCTCTCTCTCTCTCTCTCTCTCTCTCTCTCTCTCTCTCTCAGAAATAAATAACAATATTTAAAAAAGAAAATATGATATCAAAAAAGTAAAAATAAATAAATAAAAATTCACCTTTATTTACTGGGGACAGGAAAAGTGGGTTTTCTATTAAGTAGATGTTACATTTACTTCTTTATAGTAAAAATAATTTACCTGGTTTTGTTGAGCCCCATACAACTTCTTAAATTTTATAGGATAACATTAATCATTTGTTCTTTGCACATAGTATTTTGTCGTGTAGTATTTGGCTTCAGGATTTTAGCCATCTTGATCTGTGGAGGACTGTTAGCTGGCTACTCTTGGTTTGTAGAGTATAATTAACTTCCTGCATATTTCTGAAAAATACTCAATAGCAATAGGTCACCCATAGGAGTGTTTTTCTTTAAAAATTATATATATTTTTTTCCACATGAGGGCACTGTCTACTTTGGCTTTGGCAGTTCTCTGAGGACACATTTCCCATTTTGCCCATTGCTGTCGTAGCACCCCTTCTAGATCTGCTTAACTCTACTGCATCTATAACGGTCAGGCTGCAGTTTTACATGGGAGTTGAGCATGGCAGGTCCTTGCCTTACAGAAAAGGAAAAGTGGGTAGTACTTCTCCAAAAGCTCTTGTCTGTTGTTTGAAAACAATGTGGTCCTCCAGCCTGAGCCAAGCAATCTCTTTGGTGGCCTGGCCTGACATAGATGGTCAACAATGCCATCCATAGACCCTGGCAGAACTTGGGTGACTGGCAATATCTATGGGTCAGCTTCAAGGCTTGCTGGGTGAGGTATTAGATAAGGTTTCTGAGGCCCTGAGGATTTCTGAATAGATATATTCACTGCAAATAGTGAAGTACATTTGGTACCATGTCTACAACTTACTGGCTATTGTCCCGGGACTGCTGGCCCATCTATTCTCCTAATTACTACAAATCCCACTGGCAAGCACACACTCCTGTGGGCAGACAAATTCCTCCAAGGGTGCTGGGTCTATGGGTGGACGTTCATTCGAATACAAGACTGAACGCTCCGAAACTTTGTACCACATCCTAGGTTCTGGCTACAGGAACTGATGCTTCATGGAATTCTGGGTGATTTGTTCTTGCCTTTGCATTTAAATGATGATGGACCCAGTGTTTTGACCCAAGGCCCAGGAAGCTGGGCACATCTAAGGCCAGTTATCTCATGAGGAGACAGCTGCTACTGACACTAGGCTGCATGAAGTCCGCCCCAAGAGGGCACAGCATGCCAGAATAAGACACACAGACGACCTAAGGTCGGGGCAGCTGAGGGAGACTGGGGCATTCACAGTGCTCCAGAGATGTATTATCTGAATCTCTCATCATCCTGTAACTGTCAGCCTGAACAGCCAAGGCATGTTCTATCCTGGAATCTAGGGTGCTATGGGTTCGAGCAGACACTTGCACCCTCAGCAACCCTGTCACCTGAGCTTTTGCTGCAAGAGCAGCAGGCAGATAACTACACACAAAAGTGCTGCTCTGAGAATCAGTTGCTCACAGCTGCCACACTGGCCGGGGCCAAATAGGTAGGGGAGCTAGTCTCGAATGTGGGAGACTGTGTATCCCTTCTGGATACCTTACCCAGGCACTTTGACTATGCCATGATACCATCTGGCTAGCTGAATCACAAAAGATGATCCAAATGGGCTTTTGTTGGATCAAAGGCACAACATCATCACTTCTGATATTTTTGACAGGACCATGAAAAGACCCCTGTACCTAAAAGAGCTGCTGTGTCCCCTTGAGATGGTCTTGCTTTACAGGACATTCCTTTTCATGTTTCCATTCATGTTATGCTTTGGGAGTGATGGACGTTTTCTCTAAGATGCCATACCAGGCATGATCCTGCATGCATCTCGTCCCACTGGCGTCTTGATATCATCCTGCTGTCTGCCTTCTCAGGCTGCTAATCCCCTTGGGATTGGACACAACTCTTAGTTTGTAGCCTGATTTGAAGGGTGTTATATCAGACTCAATTCCTGAAGACACATGGTCAAACAGGACAAATAATTTGAGTGCTTAGCCAATCCATGTTGGCTATCAAAATATTTATTGAGTGAGCGTTTATTGTTTGCCAAGAAGTGCTACCTGTAAATTGAGTATTAGTTAGTAAGACAAAGAGGTAGAGAAGGCAGCTTTCAGGCAGAAGGGAAAACAAGAGCCTTTTGATGGGAGAGGCATGGTGAGTTCAAGGAGCAAGGTGATGCTCATTGTGTTGGAGTGGGGAAGAGCTAGGGAGTGGGGCTACATGGTGCTGGAAAGGCAGGCCAGTGAGAGACATCCATAATTTTACTGACCCTGCTAAGCATTTGGGGCTTTATTCTAAATGCAGCACGACTCAAAGATAACTTACATTTTTATTTCTCCTTCTGGCAATGCTTTCTAACTATAATGGGATTTATATCTGTGATGAGAAGGAAAACTACTATTTTAAGCAAAATTGACTGTAGCAACTTTTATATTATCGGGCAGTGGTATAATCTCAGGGAAGCTGGTTTTGTTCCTTTGTGTTTTTTTGGATTTGTTGTAAGAAAACACCATAATAAACACACCTCAACATAATAAAACGCATCGATGAAAATCCCACAGGTAACCCCATACTCCATGGTGAAAAACTGAGAGCTTTAACTCTAAGATCAGGAAGAAGACAAAGATGTCTATCTTTACACTTTTATTCAAAGCGTCCATCCACTTTACACTGGAAGTCTAAGCCTCAGAAATCAGACAAGAAAAAGAAACAAGAGACATCCATATTTGTCAAGAAGAAAAACTGTCACTGTTTACAGATGACATGACACTATACATAGAAAACCCTGAAGACTCTATCAAACAACTACTTGCAGTGATAAATGAATTCAGTAAAGTTGAAGGATACAAAATTAATATGCAGAAATTGATAGTGTTTCTATATACTAATGACAAAGTAGCAGAAAGAGAAATTAAGAAACCAATTCCATTTATAATCGTACCAAAAAGAATAAAATACCTAGGAATAAACTTAACTAAGGAAGCGAAAGACCTATACTCTGCAAACATAAAACACTGACAAAAGAAATTAAAGATGACACAAACGGGGGTGCCTGGGTGGCTCAGTCATTTAGACACCTGACTTTGGCTCAGGTCATGATTTCATGGTTTGTGGGTTCTGGCCCTGCGTCGGTCTCTGTGCAGACATCTCAGAGCCTGGAGCCTGCTTAGGACTCTGTGTCTCCCTCTCTCTCTGCCCTTCCCCTGCTTGTGCTCTGCCTCTCTCTCTCTCTCTCTCTCTCAACGATAAACATTAAAAAAATTTTTAAAAAAGGATGGCACAAACAAATGGAAAAATATTCCATGCTCATGGATTGGAAGAATTGATATTGTTAAAATGTCCACACTCCCCCAAACAATCTACAGATTCAATGAAATCCCTATCAAAATACCAACCGTATTTTTCATAGAACAAGAACAAATAATACTAAAATTTGCATGGAAACACAAAAGATAGCCAAGCAATCTTCAGAAAAAAAACAAAGCTAGAGGTATTACAATCCCAGATTTCAAGATATACTACAAAGCTGTAATAATTAAAACATTATGACACTGGCACAAAAATAGACACATAGGTGAACAGAACAGAATAGAGAGCCCAGAAATAAACCCACACTTATACGGTCAAATTATCTATGACAAAGGAGGCAAGAATACACAGTGGGGAAATGACGGTCTCTTTAATAAATGGTGTTGGGAAAACTGGACAGCTACATGCAAAACAATGAAACTGGACTGCTTTCTTACACCATCCACAAAAATAAACTCAAAATGGATTAAAGACCTAAATGTGAGACCTGAAAACATAAAAACCCTAGAAGAGAGCAAAGGCAGTAATTTGTCTGACATTGGCCAGAGCAACATTTTTTCTAGATAGGACTCTTAAGGCAAGAAAAACAAAAGTAAAAATAAACTATTGGTACTATATCTAAATAAAAAGCTTTTGCACAGTGAAGGAAACTATCAAGAAAACAAAAAGACAACTTTGTGAATGGGAGAAGATAGACATTTTTTCCCAAAGAAGACATAGCTAGCCAACAGTCAAATGAAAAGATGCTCAACATCATTAATCATTAGGGAAATGCAAATAAAATCACAATGAGATATCACCTTATACCTGTTAGAATGGCTAAAATAAAAAAGACAAGAAATAACAAGAGCCTTTTGATGAGGATATAGAAAAAAAGGAAGTCTCTTGCACTGTTAATGAGAATGTAAATTGGTACAACCACTGTGGCAATAGCATGGATATTCCTCAAAAAATTAAAACTATAAATACTATATGATCTAATAATTCTACTACTGGGCATATACCCAATGAAAATGGAAACACTAATTTGAAAAGATACAGTCACCCCTATATTTATTGCAGCATTGTTTAAAATAGCCAATATGTGTAAGCAACCCAAATGTCCACTGATAGATGAATGGACACACACACACTCTCTCTCTCTCTCTCTCTCTCTCTCCCTCTCAGTCACTGGAATATTACACAGTCATAAAAAAGGATGAGATCGTGCCATTTGGGACAACGTGAAAAGATCTGCAGGGTATAATGATAAGTGAAATAAGTCAGACTAAGAAAAACAAATGCCATATGATTTCACTCATGTGGAATCAGCTCCCCCCCGCCCCGCGACAAATGAATAAATAAAAAGTAGAATCAGACCTATAAATTCAAAGAACAAACTGATGGTTGACAGAGGGGAGGAAGTTGGAGAGATGGGCAAAATGGGTGAACAGGAGTGGAAGATACAGGCTTCCAGTTAAAGAATGAACAAGTCACAGGAATGAAAGGCACAGCATGAGGAATACAGTTAATGATATTGCAATAGTGTTGCATGATGATAGATGGTCGCTATACTTGTGGTTAGAGTAGCATAACATATAGAGAAGTTGAATCACTATGCAGTACACCTGACACTAATGTAACACTGTATGTCAAATGTACTAAAAGAAATTATTAAAAGAGACCATTGTAATATAGCTTGATGTGTTTTGGGGTTGAGGGATCGGAGCCTCCTCTGACCTAGTCTGGAGGGGGTAAAGGTAGGATAAAAAAAGAAAATTAAATTGTTTTGCATAATAGATAAGAAAGTTTTCTCAAGGGTGTTTATTTACAAGTGCAATTTGCTGGGTTATGCAGTCTCACATTCTCTACTTTACTAGGTATTATTAAATTGCCTTCCATAGTGCTTGTTCAAATTCATACTTGTGTCTGCAGTTACAGAAGAGTTCCTGTTGCTCCGTATTCTCACTGATCTCTGGAATCGTCAAACTAAACTTTACCAATCTCATGAGTGTGCATGTTTTCTCATTATTGTTTTAATTTGCATTGACCTGGTCACTGCTGAGGTTGAACATTTCCTCATATGCTTAATGGCCATTTGTTTTTCATTTTTTGGTGTGAACATTTTTCTTTTCATAATCTCTTTGTCCATTTTTCTTTTGGATTTTTCATCTTTTGCTCACTAATATTTAAGTATACCTTATGCATTCCAGATCTATTTCTTTGTTAGTTTTATCATTATAAATATATTCTCCCAGCCTGGACTGGACATAGCTTTTAAACATTCTTTCTGTGAAACAGAAACAGAATTTTTAAAATTTAGGGTAGTAAAATTTATCAATATTTACCTAAATAAGTTGCGCTTTGGGGGATGTTGTTTAAGAAATCTTGTTTAAGATACCCGAGTACAAAGTTGTATTTTCTTCTAAAATTTCAGTTCTTTTTTTTTTTAAAAAAGTTTATTTATTTACTTTGAGAGAGAGAGAGAGAGAGAGAGAGAAGGGAGAGAGAGAGAATCACAAGCAGGCTCCACACCGTCAGCGGGGATCCCCATCTCCCAAACCATGAGATCATGACCTAAGCCAAAATCCAGAGTCAGGCACTTAACCAACTGAGCCACCCAGGTGCCCCTAAAGTTTTCTTTCTTATGTTTAGGTCTTTAAATCACTTAGCACATATTTTTGTATAGGATGGAAAGTAGGAATGTAATTCAGTTTTCTTTTTTCCTTTTCTTTTTTCTTTTCTTTTCTTTTCTTTTCTTTTCTTTTCTTTTCTTTTCTTTTCTTTTCTTTTCTTTTCTTTTCTTTTTTTTCCTTCCCTTCCCTTCCCTTCCCTTCCCTTCCCTTCCCTTCCCTTCCCTTCCCTTCCCTTCCCTTCCCTTCCCTTCTCTTTTAATTGTGGATAAACTGTCCTAATGGCATTGACTGAACAGGACATTCTGCTTTTCAATGCTATTTCTGTCACATACCATGTTCTGTATATTGTTCCTTTGGACTATTTGTCTGGTCCTGTACCAGTCATGCAATCTTATTACCATGAGTTTAAAATGAGTTTAATATCTGGTGGGGAAAATTGTACTCTGTTGTTTGTTTCCAAATCATCTTGAATATTCTTGGCCTTAATTTTTTCATATGAATTATATGTATATATTTAAAGAATTTATTTACTATGTTTTAAGTGAGATTGGGCTACGTATTTTTTCTTATACTGTTCCTGTCTGGTTTTTGCATCAGGGTTTTCTATGCCTCATTAAATATCAGACAGGAGCACCTGGGTGGCTCAGTCAGTTAAGCATCTGGCTTCAGCTCAGGTTATGATCTTGCAGTTCGTGAGTTCAAGCCCTGCGTCAGGTCTGTGCTGACAGCTTAGAGCCTGGAGCCTGCTTCGGATTCTGTGTCTCCCTTTCTCTCTGCTCCTCCCCGGCTTGTGCTCTGTCTGTCTGTCTGTCTCTCTCAAAATTAAATAAACATTAAAAAAATTAAAAAATAAGTTGGACAGTTCTTCCTCTTCTATTATATGAAATGGTGTATCTAATATAGGAATTACACTTATGCCATATATTATAGTAATCAGTGGCTATATGTGGCTCGTGAGCACTTGAAATGTGGCTACTAGGAACTGAATATAAATACTCAGTGGATTTCAAAGGCTTAGTGTGGAAAAAAAGTATGTAAATTGTCTCACTAATACTTTTTTTTTTATGTGTGAAAGAGAGAGTGCACAAACTGGGGAGAAGGCAGAGCAGAGAGAGAGAATTTCAAGCAGGCTCCATGCTCAGCACGGAGGCCGATGCATTGTTTGATCCCACGACCTGGGGATCATGACCTGAGTCCAAGTCAAGGGTCAGATGCTCAACTGACGAGCCACCCAGGCACTCCTCTCACTAATGCTTTGAAAATAAACTTTCTACAATCATTATCAAAATGAAATATTTTCATTATTGTAAATAAAAATATTATTAAAATGAATGTCACCTTTATAGTGTGGCCACCAGAAAAAATAAAATCACACAGGGGTTCACATAATATCTCTATGGAAAAACACTAGATTAGATGTTCCTTTAAGGTTTAGTAAAACTCATTTATGAAACTATCTAGGCCTGTTGTCACTTGTTGGGAGAGAGAGGATATTTTTGATTGTTTATTCATTTATTTAAATTCCATTTTTTTTATTTAAATTCCATTTAGTTAGCATACAGTGTAATATTAGTTTCAGGAGTAGAATTTAGTAATCCATCACTTGCATATAACACCCAGTGCTCATCCCAACAAGTGCCCTTCTCAATGCCCATCACCCATTTTCCCCTCTCCTCCTCCCCCCTCCCCCCAATCAACCCTCAGTTTGTTCTCTGTATTTAAGAGTATCTTATCATTTGCCTCCTTCCCTCTCTGTAACTATTTTTTCCCCTCATGGTCTTCAGTTTCTCAAGTTCCACATATGAGTGAAAACGTTTGATATCTGTCTTTCTCTCACTGACTTATTTCACTTAGCATAATAACCTCCAGTTCCATCCATATTGCTGCAAATGGCAGGATTTCATTCTTTCTCATTGCCAAGTAGCATTCCATTGTATATATATACCATATCTTTTTTTATTCATTCGTCAGTTGATGGACATTTAGGTTCTTTCCATAATTTGGCTATTGTTGAAAGCACTGTTGTAAACATTGGGGTACAAGTGCCCCCATGCATCAGCACTCCTGTATCCTTTGGGAAAATTCCTAGTAGTGCTATTGCTGTGTCATAGGGTATTTCTATTTTTAATTTTTTGAGGAACCTCCTCATGTTTTCCAGAGCGGCTGCACCAGTTTGCATTCCCACCATCAGTGCAAGAGGGTTCCCGTCTCTCCACATCCTGGCCAGCATCTGTTGTTTCCTGGTTTGTTAATTTTAGCCACTCTGATTGGTGTGAGGTAATATCTCAAAGTGGTTTTGATTTGTATTTCCAGCATTGAGCATCTTTTTGTGTGTCTGTTCGCCATCTGGATGTCTCCTTTGGAAAAGTGTCTATTCATGTCTTCTGCCCATTTCTTCAGTGGATTATTTGCTTTTCCAGTGTTGAGTTTGGTAAGTTCTTTATAGATTTTGGATACTAACCCTTTATCTGATATGTCTTTTGCAAGTATCTTTCCTCATTCCATCGGTTGCCTTTTAGTTTTGTTGATTGTTTCCTTTGCTGTGCAGAAGCTTTTTATCTTGATGAAGTCCCAGTTCATTTTTGCTTTTACTTCCCTTGCCTTTGGAGACGTGTAGAGTAAGAAACTGCTGTGGCTGAAGTCAAACAGGTTGTTGGCTGTTTTCTCCTCTAGGGTTTTGATGGCTTCCTGTCTCACATTTAGATCTTTCATATATTTTGAATTTATTTTTGTGTATGGTGTAAGAAAGTGGTCCAGTTTCATTCTTCTGCATGTTGCTGTCCAGCTCTCCCAGCACCATTTGTTAAAGAGACTGTCTTTTTTCCATTGGATACTCTTTCCTGCTTTGTCAAAGATTAGTTGGCCATACATTTGTGGGTCCAATTCTGGAGTCTCTATTCTATTCCATTGGTCTATGTGTCTGTTTTTGTGCCAATACCATGCTGTCTTGATAATTACAGCTTTGTAGTAGAGGCTAAAGTCTGGGATTGTGATGCCTCCCGCTTTGGTTTTCTTTTTAACATAAGCTTGGCTATTTTGGGTCTTTTGTGGTTCCATACAAATTTCAGGATTGTTTGTTCTAGCTTTGAGAAGAATGCCTATGCAATTTCGATTGGGATTGTATTGAATGTGTAGATTGCTTTGGGTTAGCCCATCCCATTTATTTAATAGTTATTGCTTCATTTTGGTTTTTATTTCATGTTGAGTCAATTTTGCTAATTTATATTTCTCTAGGAAATTTTCCATTTTACTCAAGCTTATGAGTAAACTTGGGGTGACAAGGTATTTTTTAATACTATTCTATTATATAAAAATCTCAATTCTATGTGTATTTTTTTGTTCCTAATACTTCTCACTTTTTTTTCTTGGTCATTTTTGCCAGAGATTTTAAACCTTATTCATATTTTCAAGTAAACTGCTTTTTGTTTTGTTGATAGTCTCTATTGCTTTTTTTTCTAATTAATGAATTAATTCTGAGTCTTCTTTAGTTTTTATTTTCTGTCAACTTTTTTGATTTTTGAGATGTATAGTTAACTCATTTAATTTTTATCTCTTTGGTTTTTTATATATGCATTTAAAGACCTAACTGTAACACTGAACATTGCTTTAGTTATATCCATTAGTTGTGTGTGTGTTTTTTTTAACATTTATTTATTTTTGAGAGACAGAGAGAGAGAGGAGGGGCAGAGAGAGAGAGGGAGACACAGAATCTGAAGCAGGCTCCAGGCTCTAAGCTGTCGGCACAGAGCCCGATGCAGGGCTTGAATTCATGAACCATGAGATCATGACCTGAGCCAAAGTCTGATGCTTAACTGAGTAAGCCACCCAGGTGCCCCTAGTTGTTGTTTTTTTTTTTTCTTTTAAAGGAATCTCTACACCCAACATGGGGTTTGAACTTACAACCCTGAGATTAAGAGTCTCATGCTCCATCGACTGAGCTAGTCAGGTGCCTTGTCAATATTCACTTGTTTCAATACATAGAACTTTCATCATTATCCTTTTATTTATTTAGGAATTTCTATTATTATTTTGTTTTAACCTATGAGTTAAGAAACCATTTTATCTAGGTTTTCAAACATATGGCTATCTTTGAAAAAATGTTCTTTTTACTATTGATATGTAATTCAACTTCATTGTGGTCATAGAAAGAAGTCTGTATGATATGGATTTTTAAATTTTACTTTATTTTTAAAAATGTTTATTTATTCTGAGAGAGAGAGAGAGTGTGTGTGTGTATAAATGCTCACATGAGTGGGGGGGGTGCAGAAAGAGGGAGAGAGAGAATCCCAAGCAGGCTCAGTGTTGTCAGTACAGAGCTTGACATGGAGCTTGATCTCATGAACCATGAGATTGTGACCTGATCCAAAACCAAGAGTCAGATGCTTAACCGAGACACCAAGGCACCCCAAATTTTACTTTATTTGTTGCGACTTTTTAGTTTATAAGTTTTTTTGCTCAAATAATCCATATACTATTTTTTTCCTTTGCTTAATATACTAACTTCTGACTGTGGTAACATGATTGTTTTGTTTTTAAAAACATTTCTTCATCTAATCCTGTCAAGTTTTGCTTTATCTACTGTAAAACTTTGCTGCTACTACACGCAAGTTCAAAAGTATTACTCTTTTGTAATTATGTAATGCCCCTCTTTATCCCTTTTAAATAATTCAATTCCATTTTATCTGGTATGAATATTGTTACACCAGCTTTCTTCTGGTTAGTATTTGTCAGTGTGCTTCCCAGCTTCCCTGACTTTTTATTCCTCGTTTTCTTTTACTTCTTCTTCTTCTTCTTCTTCTTCTTCTTCTTCTTCTTTTTTTTGTAAACACAATTATAGAGTCAAATATCCTGTGAGGCTTGTTGTAAAAAAACTAGCACACCCTATTTCTCTCCTCCTAGATGAAATACCTTTAAGTTCTTTTAGATGAGTCTCTTAGTATTTATCTCTCCCTCCGTAGTATGCTAATATTGCTCCTTCTCCACTTTTTTTTTTGTAAATATATCTGTTGGCTTCTCACTATGGAGCAATAACAGCGAACATATATAGAAGACTTGCTTTGTGGCAGACACTACTCTTACGTGTTTTACATACATGACTCATATAACCCTCAATAGCCCTATGAGGGGATCTGGGGAACTGCTTCTTAAACACTCTCAGCCAGTGTTCCATTTGCAGTATAACTTTCATTATTTCTCCCCATTCCAGAGATCCCTGGTGCTACCGAATCCTAAGCATTTGTGTCTGCAGTGTAAATCACGTTGCTTTCTTGTTTTTTTCACTACCAGCTAAGTCAGTTACCAAGAACCCACTTGCTTTACAGCTTCCAAAATTTTATGGCTAATGTCTCTTTTGTCTTCCTCTTTGTTTTTGTAGGTGTAGGCCTTAAAAGCATTTACTGCTATTTTTAGTGGAATTTCAGACTGGATCACAAATAAATTCATGTGTTTCATCTGTCCTTTTTTTTTTACCTGCAAGTCTGGTATAGCTTTTTATCCATTCATTCTCAACCTTCCCGTATTGTTTTCATTTAGGTGCATGTCTTAGATATAAAATTAGAATCAAAAAATACTTCTGTCAGTTAAGAGAGGCATTTAATCTGTTTATATGTATCGTGAATTATTTCTACCATTTATTTTATGTTTTCTCTTTATTATCCTTTTCCTTTGCTTTATTTCCCCCCATATACTGGAAGGTGAAGGTTTCCATATTTTCTCCCTATTTTTTTCCCAAGGAGGTTTGGAAACTATAGACTGTATTTTTTAGACTTTTGTTGGTTTTCCTTACATATTTAATATAAAGTTGTTCAATATCTCTAATCAACTCCTAAACAGGACAAGGGCCATATCAATCATCTGTTTATCATTGAACCCTCCTTTTTTGTCTAGAGTTTTAGTGGGCATATTGGTTTTTTTTTTTTTTAATTTTTTAAATGTTTTTATTTATTTATTAAAATTTTTTTTTAACATTTATTCATTTTTGAAAGGCAAAAAGAGAGAGCGCGAATGGGGGAGGGGCAGAGAGAGAGGGAGACACAGAACCTGAAGCAGGCTCCAGGCTCTGAGCTGTCAGCACATAGCCCGATGCGGGGCTCGAATTCACAAACTACGAGATCATGACCTGAGCCGAAGTCGAAGCTTAACCGACTGAGCCACCCAGGCGCCCCGAGTGGGCATATTTTTAAACATACAAAATTAGTTCCTAATCAAAACATTTTTACAGTTGATAGCTAATTACATTTATCAGCACATTTAAGCACTTGCTGCACCGCCATTATTTTTTTGTGTTCCCTGAAATCTCTCTGGTTTTGCCCTTCTTCTAATAAAGGATTTTTTTAGTAGTTCCTTCAGTGAGGGTTTGTTCTTGACAAACTTCCATAATGTTTGTTTATCTGAAAACGTCTTTATTTCCTTCCATCTTGGAATTATAGTATAGATATATTTTTTCTTCCTTCCTTCCTTTTTTTTTCTTTTCCATTCTTTTAACAAATAACAGTGGTGTGCTGAAGCCAACCTATGTTGGCTCATGAGAACCAATTGTCCCTATTGTTCCTTAATACCATATTTAGTGTCACATAGCTTGAAATTGGATGGTGGGAGTATATTCCCCGTTGAAATTGGCAAATGCTACAAATCAGAGTTTTGTTTTTGTTTTTTGTTTCTGAGAGCTGGTCACTAAACATTTATCAGCACAGTACTATATATGGAGCACCTATAGTATGCCAGGCCCTGTTTTAGTTGTATGATTCATCAGGAATCAAAATGGATAAACATCCTGACCTTGGGGAACTTAACACTCTAGTGGACAGAGATAGCAAGAATTGATTAAATAAATTGATACATAAATAGTATTTCTAATTATCATAACTGCCGTGGTGAAAATATAAAGTGGGGGAGGGGATAAGGAGTGTTGGGTAAGTGGGTGGATTTGCAAGGGAAGATTCACTCTTGCAAAGCTCAGAGGAGGTGAGGGAGTGAGGACTGCAGATATCTGATGGAAGAGTGGTCTGAGTAGAGAAAACAACTGCAAAGCCCTGATGCGGGAAGGCGTGACGTCTGCTGTGTTCAAAGAACATCAGTTGTCTGTTGAGCTTCTGAGTGAGATGAAGGCTGGCAGGTGGTGGAACAAGAACACTTTGAGATGAAGTCTAAGTAGAACAAAAAATCAGATTAGATAAGGCAATGTCATTCAGTATGAGGGCTTTGCTTTTCATTCTGAATGATAATGGGAAGCCATTGAGGGGTTTTGGTCAAAGAAGTAACATGATCATAGATTGAAAATAACCACTCTGGGGTGCCTGTGTGGCTCAGTCGGTTGAGTGTCCGACTTCGGCTCAGGTCATGGTCTCGCAGTTCATGGGTTCGGGCCCCATGTCAGGCTCTGTGCTAACAAACAGCTCAGAGCCTGGAGCCTCTTTGGATTCTGTGTCTCCTTCTCTCTTTCTCCTTCTCCCCTGCTCATGCTCTGTCTCTCTCTGTCTCTCTCTGTCTCTCAAAAATAAATAAATGTTAAAAAAAATAAAAAAAAAAGAAACAACCACTCTATAAACTGAGGGTTGATGGGGAGTGGGTGGGGAATGGGCTAGATGGGTGATGGGCATTGAGAAGAGCACTTGTTGTGATGAGCACTGGCTGTTGTATGTAAGTGTTGGTGAATCACTGAATTCTACTCCTGAAACAAATATTGCACTGTATGTTAACCAACTAGAATTTAAATAAAAATTTTAAAAGAAAAAAAAAAGAATAGAACCACTCTAGTAACTGTGTTGAAAACACACTCTAAACCTTAGTGATGTTTCTTAACCAATGGTATGTGGTAAAAGTGCTTTTCTAGGACTTTCAAGGCTGAGTGATAAGAACCCTTGCACTTCTGCCTGGGTCTCTTAAATATTTACTTTGGGCATCAGGCACCATGTAAGAAAGATCTATTACTCTGAGACTACCATGCTGTGAGGAAGTTAGAACACTTCATGGTGATAGAGATGCCTAACTGGCCTTCAACTGTAGAGTTATCCTAACCTAGGCACCAAATTGGTAAATAAATAAACTTTATGTGCCTCCTCCTTCAGACTGCCCAGCTGAGTCTGTCAACCCCAGAACAGTGAGAGATAATAGTAAATTGCTATTTTAAGCCATTAAGTTTTAGAGAAGTTTGTTGTGCAACAGTAGATAACTGAAACAGAATTCTTAGATAGATGGCATAAGGCTATGAGGCCAGAGGAGCTCATAAGGAAGAAGAGATAAAGGAAGGAAGAGATCCAAAGATTGAACCCTGGACTGTTCCATCATTTACATGTTGGACAGATCATGAAGAACATACATACATACATACCTACATGTATAAATGCAAGACAGACAGTATCTCTCAATGCTTTTAAGATTTTATTCTGTTGTCTTCTGAAATGCCTTTCTGGAAGAGATAAATCTGCTGTCAATCTCAGTATTTTTTATTCTATTATTAATATTTAAAAAAATTAAAAAAAATTTTATGTTTATTCATTTTTGAAAGACAGAGAGAGAGAGCACAAGTAGGAGTGGGGCGGAGAGAGAGCGGGAGACACAGAATCTGAAGCAGGCTTCAGGTTCTGAGCTGTCAGCACAGAGCCGGATACGGGGTTGGAACTCAGGAACCACGAGATCATGACCTGAGCTGAAGTCAGATGCTCAACCGACTGAGACACCCAGGCACCCCTTAAAAAATGTTTTTTTAACATTTATTCATTTCTGAGAGACAGAGAGAGACACAGTGTGAATGCAGGAGGGGCTGAGAGAGAGGGAGACACAGAATCCAAAGCAGGCTCCAGGCTCTGAGCTATTAGCATAGAGCCTGATGTAGAGCTCGAACCCACTAACAGTGAGAGCATGACCTGAGCCGAAGTCGGACGCTCAACTGAGTCACTCAGGCACCCCAATCTCAGTGTTTTTTTAAATAATATCTTTTCTTTCTGGTAGCTTTTAAGATTTTTTTCTTTTTTTTTAATGTTCTATAATTCCTCTCTCTAGTTAAGTCTGGGTTTATTTTTATGTATCTTACTCAGTAGTTGGAGTAAGTGTTTAATGTGAGGACGTATGCTTTTGATGCTGGAAAAATTTCAGCCACTAATTTCTCAAAAATTGCTCTTCCACTCCTCCCTCTAGTCTGTGGGATTCCTATGAGACATACGTTGACAGCTCTCAATTTTTCCTCAAGGTCTCTTACTGCTCTCTCTCTCTATGCATGCATGTGTGTGTGTATGTATGTGCATATATGCACATGTATAAATGTATGTATGTATAATTTTTTCCTGTCCTCACTGTTGTACTTGTGGTGAATCTCAGGCTATTTTCTGCTTAATCAATTCTCTCTTCAGCTATATCCTTTCTACAGTTTGTCTCATTCATTGATTTAAAGTTTTTTGATATTTTCATATTTTAATTTTTCCAAGTATCTTTTCTATATCCACCTATATTTTAAAAAACTTCTGCTTGCTTTTATTCTATAGTTTCCTTTTCTTTTTTAAGGCTGTATATCCTTTATTTACATAATTGAAAGGCCTAAAATGTTTATTTAAGACTTATTCAGACTGTTCTATAAAATTAATCTCACTTGGAAGGAATTCAAGCTCATATTCAGTTTGTTAAATGTCTTTCTTAGCATTAGGTATCATCTTGTTATTTGGAATTCTGTTTTATCTGTGTCTTTGGCCTCCCCATGGCTCTTATTATCTGCAGTCCAGCCAGAGCTGATAGTTTTCTTTAGCCTGCTTTCGTGAAGTGCGGATCCTTTACTGAACCTTGTCTTAGGCAGTGGGTGTGCTCTGATTCACTGCCTGGTTTAGTGAATCATTTTTATTCCCCATTACTTCCTAGGAACTGAATTTCTTTCTTTTTTTTTTTAAATGTTTATTTTTTTATTATTGAGAGACAGAGAGACAGAGCATGAGCAGGGGAGGGGCAGAGAGAAGGGGAGACACAGAATCCAAAGCAGGCTCCAGGCTCGGAGCTGTCAGCACAGAGCCCCACGTGGGGCTTGAACTCACAAACTGTGAGATCATGACCCAAGCCAAAGTCAGACGCTTAACACACTGAGCCACCCAGGCACCCTGGAACTGACTTTCTAATAGCTCCTGTTCTGCTTCTTGATCCAGAGCTCAGCTCCCATTTTGCATTTCTTTTCCATGTATGGCCTATGAAGGTATTTATCTTTTGTTTTTGAACACTTTTTGCTTGTTTTGCCATTTTCATTTTTTAAATTATTACTGCTATGTATTTGCAGCAGAAAGAGTGTTTCAAAGTGTGAATTTACTGCTCTCCCTTCCCTGAGCTCTTGCTTTGTATCTTTTTGTTAGAGGTTTAGTGAAGTTTATTGTTCAAATCCTGCTAATTGCCCCTATTCCCTATTTAGGTTTTTGTAGATGAAGTAGAGTCCCAAACTGAGTCAAGGAGTTCAAAGCATTCTAAAGTATAGGCCTGTTTTTTTTTTAATTAATTAATTTATTTTGAGAGAGAGAGAGAGAGAGTGAGTGCGCTAGTGGGGGAGGGGCAGAGAGGGAGGAAGAAAGGAGATCCAAGCAGGCTGCAGGCTGTCAGTGCAGAGCCTGATGCAGGGCTCAATTTCATGAACTGTGAGATCATAACCTGAGTTGAAAGCAAGAGTCAGACGCTTAACCAACTGAGCCTTGCACGCGCCCCTGAAGTATAAGCCTGTTGAGTAAAGTGGATTGAAGAACTGGTGGCACCTCTCCTTCCAATCCTAGACCTTGGGATCTGCTAATTCTGACTTCCTACTGCCCACCCCCACCCATCTCACTTATAGGTCGTGAGGCTTAAAAATGCAGTCACTCCTGTGCGCCTGGGTGACTCAGTCAGTTAAGCATCAGACTCTTGGTTTTGGCTTAAATCATGATCTCAAGGTTTGTGAGTTCGAGCCCCACATTGGGCTCTGTGTTGACAGTGTGAGCCTGCTTGGGATTCTCTCTCCCTCTCTCTCTGCCCCTGCCCCTCTGCTCTCTCTGTCTCTCTCTCAAAATAAATAAATAAACTTAAAAAAAAAACCCAAAACAAAAAACATAGTCACTCCTTCCTGTGGTGGTGGTTATGGTGGGGTCCCAGCCTGGTGATCTTATTTCAGGAGCTAAGTGAGAAGATGTCAAGGGATGGGATGTACTTCACAGTAACCAAACCTCCAAACCTATACCAGAGGCTCACTTTCTCTAATTCTCCAACCATATTAGCACTCTTCCTTCTTATGGGGGGGCCAAGTTCAGGGTCCATGCAGGGTCTGGAAGTGTTTGTACCTGGCCTATCCATGCACTGTAAAGACATGGGGAGCTGAAAATAGAGTATTCTCTTAACACTTCTAATCCAATAATTCTATTTCTGGAAATCAATCCTAAGGAAATAATCAGAGATGTGGTCAAGATTCATGCATAAATGTTTTCCTTAACTTTTACCTATAATAGTAAAAAAATTAAGGAGAAAACCCCTAATGTCCAAAACTTACAGTTCATTTATATGATAGAACATCATATAACTTTTATTCTCAGGATAGTTAGTGACATGGCACATGGTCACAGTATAATACTAAATGGAAAAAAGCATAGTTAAATGTTACAATATGTACTATAATTTAAAATTTTAAAAGCAGAATAAGAAATGTAGAAAACATTCTTAGAAAAAAAGAACTGGGAGAAAATATTCAACGTATTAATAAGTTTCTCTTCTATATTTTCAAAAATTTCTTATATAAATATATATTACTTTTACAATCATAAAAATACATGGTTAAATTAAAAAACATCTGTCCCTTAACAGATGATACATTTTGATATATAAAGTAGCAGAGTCAAAAATTGGAGGTTAAGCTAATACCCAAACACCTGCCGTTATGAAATTTCATTGTTTGTAACTGTGTATAACTTTCTGTTCTAGATAGTTAATGTAAAGATAAGGAAAAGGATAGGAGTTGTGTGCAATTTAAAAACTTTGCTTGCAGGCACTTAAAAAATCTCTAACAGAAAATAAGATCGCATACAATCTTTTTATAGCAGGGTGACAAATGTCTCATTAGGTAAAGTGCATGTTGGCATAAAAATGAATGTAATTTATATTTGAATTTTTGGCTAATCAAATGACATATGTTTTATTGTCTTGCAGTTATATTAATGAGCAATATTTAATTAAAAGCTAATTGAATATTCTAGGCAGCAATTATCTTGCAATAGAGATGCCAAATCTGACATGAGGAGGCAGGTGAGCAGAAAGCAGAACTTGTGTAATTATTCCTCTGGGAGATGGAAGAGAAGGAACCACATCAAGCATTGCCACAGAGAAGGATTTGGGAAGATCTGCCCTAAACCACACGGTTTCTTTTGTTGAGTTTTGTTTACATTTTCTCCATAGGGTAAACCATGTTCGATCTAAGGCTACTGCAGTCAGTATTTCTTGATTCACAAATGCAGTTCCGTAGTCTCCTTTGAACCCAAGCCGGGGAGAGGGGGAAGGAGTCTCACCCACTTTCATGAATTCAGACACGGATTTTGTGTAATGGGGCTTGCGTAGGTGTCCTTCCACCTGATGTGGCAGAAGAGAAACGAATAAAAATAAGAAAACTCTTTTAAAGTCAGAGGAAAAGTGGGCAGAAGCCACAGGTTGAATTAAATGGAATCTTTTTATTTTTGGAGACATTTCATTTTATATGTACACATATATTTCCCCTGATTTAATGATTCATAATTTATATGTGGTAAACGCACTCTTTTTTAAGTGCACAGTTTAGTGAGTTTTGACAGTTGTATACATCTATGAAACCACCAGCACAATCGATATTTAGAACATTTCCATTATTCCGAAAAGTTCCCTTGTGCCCCTTTAGAGTCAATCCTTTCCCCATGTCCCCAGCCTGAGGCAACCATTAATCTGTTTTCTGTCACTGTACTTTTGTTATTTCTAGGATTTTATGTGAAGAGAATCATACAGCATGTAATTGGTGTTTGATTTCTTTCTCTTAGCGTGATGTTTTTGAGATTCATCCATGGTATTGCTTATTTTATGTAAATCATGGCACAATCTTTATTAATGAGACCACTTCATTTTCTCCTATTAATCTGCCCACCCAGAAGAATTCAGCCCTGTCATCTCAAAAGAGTGAAATATCTCTCAAGCTTGTGTTTTTGGTATTTTTGTGGCAGAGAATTGGCAGAATGGAACGTGGGAGATGAGATTATAGAGGTGGGAGGAAAAGAGGACACAGCCAGAGAAACTAGAATGATGTACATCAGAGACTCTCAAAGAGGGATCTCTGGAGCACCCAGCATCGCTAGGGAACTTGCTAAAAATGCAGATTCTTTGGTTCCATCCTAGACCTCTTGAATCAGAAACTCTGAGATGAGTAATCTGTGTTTTAACAAGCTCTCCAAGTGATCCTGATGCACATGAAACACATTATATAACAAACTAGTGAGATAGGAAAAGAGAGAGAAGACAGATAAATCCAGTGGGCTGGGGGTGGAAAAGGAGTTTCAGAGAGAGGCCCAGGAGCAGCTGTGGTATATGAAGGAGGTAAAGATTTAATTTAGAATTTCTGTGGATTAGGTACTAAGATCTCTTCCTGGTTTTCAAGACACCCAAGTAAAGATTTGAGCCATTCTGAAATTGTTGTTGTTGTTGTAATTGTTGTTGTTGTTGTTGTGTGTGTGTGTGTGTGTGTGTGTGTGTGTGTGTTTAGTAGCACTTTTCTGAGTACATGTGACTGAATTTATGAGATCTATAGGCATATATCTGTTCATTCTCTACTCCACAAGTATAATTGCCCAAATGGGAAAATGGTGGTATTGAGTAACAAAGTCTGGACAGCAGTTAGAATATAGGCCAGGAGCACCTGGGTGGCTCAGTTGGTTGAGCGTCCAACTTTGGCTCAGGTCCTGATCTTGTGGTTTGTGAGTTTGAGACCCACATCGGGCTTGCTGCTGCCAGCCTGTCAGCCCGCTTGTGATCCTCTGTCCCCCTCCCTCTTTGCTCCTCTCCTGCTTGTGCTCTCCCCAGAATAAATACATATTTTAAGAAAGAAGAAGAATGTAGGCTAGAACTTGTCTTTTAAACTTTGATCCAATATTTTTTCACCACACTTATACAATATTTCTAGGCTCAGAAGACAATGTGAGGAAGAAAAGAAAAACTGCAAGGCTCTGACATTGAGGAGGGGGGTGATGGAACTTTTGAATGAGTGTCTTAAGCATGTTGCAGATGAACCATGGTTTCACAGCACTAGGCAGGTGCTTCAGGGGGCACAGCGTGAAGGGTGAGCAAGATACGCTGTGTGAACATTCAGTTGCTTACTAAGACAGTAGTTGCAGTGTTTAGGAGGTGAGGAGAACATTTTGCACAATGGAAAGCTAATGGTGCATTGATTTTATTTAAATCCTCAATTAAAAAACTCCACTGTATGATCTTGGCACCCCTGTGAAGGATCAGTTGATCGTATATGTGTAAATTTATTTTATGAGTACCTTGAATGGCAGTGGGGGGGAAGGATAGTCGCTTCAGCAAATGGTGTTGAAAAACTCGATATTTACACAAAAAAGAATAAAATTGGATCATCATACCATACACTAAAATCAACTCAAAATGTATTAAACTCTTAAACATAAAATTTGAAACTGTTAAATTCCTAGAAGAAAACAGGGGAAAAGCTTCATGATATTGGTTTATCAATCATTTTTTGGCTATGACAAGAAAAGCACAAGCAACAAAAGCAAAAATTGATTAGTGGGACAACATCAAATTAAGAAGCTTCTGCACAGCAAAGGAAATAATTGAGAGTGAAATGGCAACCTATAAAATGGGGGAAAATATTTGTAAATTCACTGATAAGGGGTTAATATGTGAAATATGTAAGGAACTCTTACAACTCAAGAGCAAAAAAAAAAAAAAAAAATCCTGATTAAAAAATGAGCAAAGGAGGAGCACCTGGGTGGCTCAGTTGGTTAAGCATCTGACTCTTGATTTCAGCTCAGGTCATGAATTCATGGTTTATAAGTTCGAGCCCTGCATCCGGCTCTATGCTGGCATTGCAGAGTCTGCTTGGGATTCTCTCTCCCCCTCTCTTTCTCTGCTCCTCCCCTGCTCATGTTCATGTTCCTTCCCTCTGCCTCTCTCTCTCAAAAATAAATAAACTTAAAAAAATTTTTTAAAAAGGGAACAAAGGACTTAAACACACATTTCTCTGAAGAAGGCATACAAATGGTCACCAGGTATATGAGAAGATGCTCAATGTCACTAATTGTCAGAGAAATGCAAATTAAAATTATAAGGATAAATCATCTCGTACCTCTCAGAATCACTGTTACGTGTATATATAAAAAAAGACAAGTGTTGGTGAGAATCTAGAGATATTTTAACCCTTGCACACTGTTGATGGGAATGTAAAGAGGTGTAGCCATTATGGAAGACAGTACAGTGGTTCCTTCCAATATTCAAAGTAGAACTGTCATATGATGCAGTAATCCTACTTCTGGATATTTATCCAAAGGTATTAAAGTCAGGATCTCAAGGACATACATACACTCCCATGTTCATTGAAACACTATTCACAATAGCCAGGATGTGGAAACAATCTAAACGTTTATCCACCAATGAATGGATAAAGAATACAAGGTATACACATACAATAAATATTATGCAGCCTTAAGAGAAAAGGAAATCCTACGTGATATCCACATATGATAATGCAGATGAACCTTGAAGACATCATGCTAAGTGAAATAAGCCAGTAACAGAAAGACAAATACTGCATGCTTCCATTTGTATGAGATGTCTAAAGTAGTCAAACTCATAAAACAGAGAGTAGAGTAGTGATGGCCAGGGGCTGGAGATAGGGGGAAACTGGGGAGGTGTTGATCAGTTGGTACAGGGTTTCAATTTTGCAAGATGAAAAAATTCTAGAGATCTGTACAACTTTGCACCCAGGCTTAACAATTTTGCACTTAAGTATTTTGCACTTAAAATTTGTTAAGAGGATAAATCTCAGGTTGTGTTCTTATCACAATAAAAAAAAATAAAAATCCCAACAAGCAAATAGAGGAGGGTAAACAAACCCATTCTCCCTGTCTCTCATCAAAAAAGGAAAAGAAAGCTTGGCTAACATGTGTTATAGACCTCTCCAACATTATTGGGGAAACCCATGTCAACCATACATGCTAGTTTACTCATGTTCTGAGAACAAAGGCTCAATGCTGTTTTGAAAGAGAATTTATAGGGCCTGGGTGGCTTAGTCGGTTAAGCATCTGACTTCAGCTCACAGTTCATGGGTTCAGGCTCGTGTCAGGCTCTATGCTGATAGCTTAGAGCCTGGAGCCTGCTTTGGATTCTGTGTGTGTGTCTCTCTCTGCCCCTCCCAATTTGTGCTCTATCTCTCTCTCAAAAATAAACAAACATTAAAAAATAAATTAAAAAAAAAGAGAATTTACAGAATGGTTTTTATCAGCCTAGGATTGGAATTGGGTTTAAAGCTTGGGTGACTTGAGGATATAATTTAACAATTTGGGATTAGGTGACATAGGCTGGTTGAAGTCACTTTCAATTGTTTCAGGGGCATAGAATGGGGTTTTCAAGCAGGTTGGTCACTAGAACTTTTAGGGTTTTAGCTTTTTTTCTTCCAGAGAAGTATGTGGCAATGGGGGTAGGCCTTGCTTTTTAAAATCATCTTGGTAAATTTCTATGTTTAGTGTTCTAAGTTCAGATCTCATTTCTCAGTCTTTCATTCTCATAAGAAACCATAACAACAGACTATTTTAATCTTTTGTATCTTAAAAAAACACATTTGCATATCATCTATAGAATGATTAAGTGCATGTCAAGTCCATTTTGTACTGTGCTTTGACGAATTTTAATCTGGGGTTATCAGTGACCTCTATTCCTCTTCATTCACCTTTTTTTTTTTTTGATACAGATGTTACTGAATTTTGGAATTTCTAGAACAATTCCTTGTCATTTGTATTCATGGAGTTTATGATGCTAGAGATTTTAATTACATTATCTTGTCTGACTTTGCGTTAAGTTAAAAACAAACATAAAAGAATTCCCAATCTTCTTATAAGGCAGTTGTCAACCTCTTTATTATTCATTTTACCTGTCCCTGGACCTTTAAGAGATCTATGAATGGTGGGATATTAATTGATACATTTCCCTAGCTGCTCTACAGCAAACTATACTGGTTATCTCTGTGACTTGAGAAATGACTGCAAATGTTGCCTCTATTTTGTAGTACTGATGGCCTGTCCAAGGAAATTAGCAACTAAAACAGTGTTCAATATCTAATCTGGAGATAAAGCCAAGAATTAGGTACAAAGCTTGCAAAACAGATTAGATTGCAATCTGAAAGCCCACACAGCCAGCTGGGCAAAGAAATATTAATGATGTACTGAAATGTGATTTCTGACATCTCTTTTAGTCTCAGAGCTGAGTGATGAAAACATGATCCTCTTTGAGCTACAGAGGAGCTTATAGTAAATTCCAAAATATGAAAAGAGATGTGGTCTTTTTATTACCACTATATCATTATCTTGCATTAATAGCTGTAATTAGTCTGAGACAGACTATCAGCTGCTATTGAAATATATGGAACTAATTAGACATGAGATATGTTACTGGAACAAGATTGGGAGACTGAAAATTTACACAAATGAGGCCTTCTGAAATGATGAACACAAGTCATAATAATGTTTCTGGAATAAAGCGAAAACAAGACCAAAGAGAGAATGAAATCAATCAGGTAGACAGAAATCCTACTTTTCCTACATGCGTAGTAGGGAAAAGACGCCACAGGTAGGGAAAAGGAAATGGGGAGGGATACAGAGACAAGAGACCATAAGATCTGGGGATTTCAGTGAGCCTTCAAAGGAGCAATCATTCTTTGCTAACACCAGGATCAAGTGGGTACCCAGTTTTTTTTTTCTTATTGCTGTCTGTTGCATGTACAAGGATAGTCTTCATGCTATTATTTATAAAAGTGAACAATTGGAAACCATTTTAAGCCCCCAAATGAATGAATTCAAAAGATTACATTTGGTATCTGCACGTGGCAAAATACTAAGTAGGATTTTTAAAAGCATTTAAGAAAATATTTATGCTGTTTTCTGTAATTGAAAAATGGGTTTCAAAATCTTACACAAAGTATTATTCCATTTATTCACCTAAATGTATGTCTCTGCATAGGAAAAACACTTATTGACAACATATATAATTTAATATTTAGCACTGCTTATCTTTGGGTGGTGATATAAGATTTTTGTCTTTATGTCATTTGTTGTTACATTTTTAAGGATTTTTTTGCTTTAAGTATGTGTTAATCCCATAGTTAGAAAAATATATAATGAATGCTATTTAGAAAAGAAAAACTAAATGTGAAAACCAAATCATAAGAGAACCAGAAAGAGATATAAATGAATATTTAGTTCATCATTAGCAAAGAGCTTTCAGTGAGGAAAAGCAAAGAAAGAACCTACAATTTTCAAAACTGGAGGTATTTGCATTATAAAAATGTTTATAAAGTCAAAAAATTCCAAACTAAATTTAAATTAGAAGAAAAATATTGGAAAAAGATTTATAAATGTATCAGTAGGAATAGACTAGGTTATGCTGAAGAAACAAGCAGCCCCCAAGTATCAAGAACCTAACACAACAGTTTACTTTTTGTTCATGTAATACTCCAGTGTGGAGCAATTCGAGGGTTCTACCAGGTTTAGCCACTCAGAGATCCAGGCTGGTGTAGTTTATTATGTAACTAATAAAATATAAAAACATATATTAAAATATAGCATTGGGAAATAGCTTAGTTCTGCTATCTGAATGCCTCATTGGGAGTGTAGTATTAAATTGCAAATTTTATGGGGGGGTACCACCGCATACAACAATATAAATACACAATAATGGTTATTTATTAAATATGAATAATGAATCCAAATTCCATAATGATATACAATCACTAAAAATAATATTTCAGAAGAGTATGTAGAAACATGGAAATAAGGACTCAATGTATTCTCTAGAGTAATAAGTGGTTTGTAATGTATCAGATACAGAGTATATGATTCTCAGTAATCAATTTGCATAGAAATCCCACAGATGCAGACAATCCCTTTTTCCCACCAGAGCCCAGGGCTTGACTGCAGCCAGAGCCCTTATTGCATTCTGTGTGGATGTCACAGAACTCTGAGTGTTCAACAGTAATGATTCCGAAGTCACATTTCTTTTCAATGGATTCATCTCCTGAAATTCATCTTTCTAATTTCTGCTGTTCTGAATCCCAGCAGAGTTATGATGAGTTTAAGTGTTCATCAATTAATGTCAAAACTCAATGTAACACCTTCAGAACTGCCTTTGACAACCACTAGAATACAAAATGAATTTGCTAATGATCAGTTCTTGAACGGAAAGAGTCCTAGGAAATTTGTGATGATGGGACATGTAAGCTCAGTTCATAAAATATGCATGGGTTTTTAAAATGGGGATTAAAAAAATTGGGAGCACAGAATAAGATGAGGAAACAAAGAACAGTCACATGATACCAAGATCCTGGAACTCTTATTTTTTCAAATTTAGAACTTTTCTGTTCTTTTGGTTAACTACAGTTTACCCTGCTGCTGTTGGAAAAATGCACAGGCTTTTCTGAAATCTCAATTCTTCCCAAGTCATATTTTATTGGTATTTATTTTGTTGTTATGATAGAAAACATGGGCATTTCTATTACTTGTAAGTGCTTCAAGTCAATTCTATATTGATGATTTTCAACAGAATGGGCTTACTTTCTTCTGGGGACAAAGCAATAGTGCATGTGTGTTCCCGTGCAAATTCTCACATGCTCTATTCCTGCTTTATCACACCCATATTGTGAACTGATAGGGCCTTAAAAGTACTGGTTTGGACCCAATTTCTTCAAGGGAGGTTTCCAGTGCTCCTATATTGAGTGTCTGCAGCTCTATTCCAAGCCGGGCTACATGGCTTTTTGTCTCTTCTACATGGGCAAGAGCACAATCTTTGGTTTGTTTTTGCATGAGAAAGCTTTACTTTTATTTTGATACCCAGAGGAATGCATTGCTGTTGTGTTACAGGCCATGCATAGGTACAGATTTAAGAAATACTGGCAATCGTTTTTTACATTTTTTTCCCAACGAATTCCTGCAATGAGGGTATATTCACATCCTCACTGACATCATCTCAGATTCCTTGATATCTTTCTCTCTGCCAAGCTAGCTCGCTGGGACCCCAGGAGATTGCATTCCTTAGTATGCTGGGGGATGCCCACTGGGGTCTGATGTCTGCCCATCTTTACAGTCTCCTCCCACCCAGACTCTAATTCTAGATGCTAAGATTAGAGTCCACTTTCTGGGCAAACTGAGCTCTTTCTTTCACAAGAAAGGAGGTGCTCCCCGCCTGGAATGCCCTTTACTCCTTGTCATCCAGAAAGACTCCTTCTCAGCATTAGGCAAAGTCAAGTTCTTTCTCCTCTTCTTGCGGCATTTAACACTCCCTTACAGCCTTTATCACATTTGCTGAAGTTGTTTCCACATCTGACTTTTGTGTCACTTTATCCTTGGCGTCTGGGAATGGAAGCAGTGCATACTGGGAACCTGATATGTCTTTGTTAAATGAGTAAAAAAACCAAAAAAACAAAAAAACAAAAAAAACAGGGGCTGCTGGGTGGCTCAGTTGGTTAAGCGGCCAACTTCAGCTCAGGTCATGATCTCGTGGTCTGTGAGTTCAAGCCCCATGTTGGGCTCTGTGCTGACAGCTCAGAGCCTGGAGCCTGCTTAGGATTCTCTGTCTGCCTTTCTCTGCCCTTCCCCTGCTCATACTTTGTCTCTCTCTCTCTCTCTCTCTCTCTCTCAAAAATAAACAAACATTTAAAAAAATGAGAGAGAAAACCGCTGAATGACAGGGCTGAGTTGGGTAGTTAGTTGGTATGTGATTTGATTTCAGATTAGTTTGAAGATCCTTCTGCCCTTGTCTCCCTTCTCTGGTAACAAATGCCTAAAATGTCTATTTACAGGCAAATGTAACAGATAGATAGATATATTCAATGCATTTTCCAAAATGCGTTACATGGAACGTGTCCCATAAGTAGTTTCTTGAGTAAGGGACTCCATGGATGAACTAACTTTGGGGACTATGCCCGACCATACCAGCCTGTGTCAGTTCAGGTCTTCCAGGAAGCAGGTGCCAAAATGGGATTAGACATAAGAGATTTATTTGGACAGTGCCTGAAGAATATAAAAAGAAGCAGGCACCAGCAGAAAAGGAGAGGGGGGGAAGGAGGAGGACAGGTAGGAAGAATCTCAGGTTACAGTGCAGTGCTAGGAAAGCTTCAGTGAGGATGGAGCTCTAGAATGGAAATTACCTGTGGGAGGAGTCCCATGTCCCACAGGAATGGGCTTGCACTGGGACCCACACTGTGCCCTCCCAGAGGGAAAACATGGCATCTGCACAAATGCAGTGGTGGATCCAGAGGGCTGGCAGCTGGAGCCATCAGTCAACTTTTCTTTCTGCGGCAGGAGGTCTGAGAGGCATATTTTCATGGCTGTCACACAGGTTTTATTCTAAAAGTACTTGGTATGTATCATTTCACTTGAGCTTTATAACAAACTCATGAAAAAGATAAATTCTATTATTGTCTCCATTTCATAAGGCATAGGAAGGCTGGTAACTTTCCCAAGACCCTACTGACAGATCTGGAATTGGAGCCTAATCACTCTGGCCCCAGACACGGTGAGCTTAACCACTGCATCATATTGTCTCACAATATCCCCTTTTGGAGAATCACAATGCACCTTCTCAATACCCCACTCCACCCTATTGCCATATCCGCTTCTTGTTTCGGTGTGCATAACCACAACCAAGCCTCTGAGAAGTTCTGAAGTGAACATACATGTTTAAATGTGTTTAGTCCAGTGCTTTCCAAATTTATTTGCCTATGGAACCCATAATTCATAGTACCGATGTTCTCTAGAACACATTTGGGAAAATAGACCAGTTTTAAATGATTGACAACAAATTCTTCCCCCAAAACAAGGTTCTACGGGAATTGAAAAGACACTGTGAAGGTAAAGCCCCTAGTTGGGCAGAGATAAGTTGTCATAAAGGCAAAGGAGGTTCAGCATAGAGTTCAGGCCTCAGTTTCTCTGCTTTCTGAAGGAGTGGCTTGGTTTGCTAACCCCTTAGCCTCAGCATTTTAGCAGTCAATCATGGATCACAGTGCAGGCTTCCCAGGGTTATGATTCAAATTAAGTATGAATTTACATAAAGGTACTTATTCCAGTGTCTGGCACATAACAGCTGCCATCAAATATTAATTTCCTTTCTTAGTTTTCCCTCATAGAAGAACTAACTGCACTTATTTACCCCTCAGCTGAGGGCTGGTTTTCTCAGTGACAAAGTGTGCCTGCCTGACCAATGTGCAATGGCTCTTTGCTTTAGGATAGTTATTGGGAAAATTAACTGGAAATAGAAATTTTCTGTTGAGAAAAGAATTAGGGGAAATGTTGTGGGTTGGAGGGAATTTCCATATTAGGACTTTGATTCAAATCTAGGAGGATTTGGGGCACCTGGGAAACTCAGTTGGTTAGGTGTTGGACTCTTGATTTCAGCTCAGGTCATGATCTCACGGTCATGAGACTGAGCCCCGCATTGGGCTCTGTGCTGACTGAGCTGATCCTGCTTGGGATTCTCTCTCTGCCCCTCCCCTGCTCTCTCTCTCTCTCTCTCTCTCTCAAAATAAATAAATAAACGTTTCAAAAAAAAATCCAGAAGGTTGTGTCTTTAACCTATGTCTTGGAGGGCAGGAGGACAGGATTAGCTGTATCCCCACTTGCTTCCCTCATATCATAAAGAGAAGAGTTGAGCACCAGGAATGAAAAGGGGAAAGGTAGAGGAAATATCAGCTCTGGAGGGGAGATGAGCAGAGACAGGCTGCTGTATTCTCTTTGCTCCCTGGGAAGGAAGGCCTGAGCACATCCCTGGGCTGATGGCCCTGTGCTCCTCCCTCTCCTCTCCTGCTGTGGGACTCACTGGGTAGCTCCAATTAGTAGGTCCCCCTCTCTGGGCTGTATGGGTGGGGATGGGTGGTTAACAGTTTCTGGGCATTAGGACTTGCTACACATGAGCAAATATAACACTGGAGACATGATCACTTGGCTCTTCTGATTGCTCTTCCACTTTTTCTGTAATCCCAAAGTACAAAGTAGTCCATTGCCCCTTCATTTCCCCATGGAGACTTTGCCCCCTTCTCTCCCTTCTGGGCTCACAATGGACTCCCCAGAAAGGCTCCTCCTCTCTGGCCCTTCCTTCCTCATTCAGCACATTTTACATCTTCTTACACATTTTGCATCTTCGTTTTGTTCCTATGTTGGCTCAATTTTTCATTCTGACCCCTTCTCTTGGTCCCTTCTCCACTCTCTGCACAAGTTATTTATATGACAGCCTCCCTTCTTTCCTCTTCTAGGATTTGGCACTTTTCAGGCTTCCTCCTGCTACACCTGTGCTGCTATTTGAGTATCTTCAGCCTTTAAGGGCTGACCAGGGGCAGAGATGCTCCCTGTCAGAAGACAAGACCAATTGCTTCTGGACACATATCATTATGTAGCTGGCCCTGGCCTTTATGTCTTTTCTGGTACAAAGAAACAGATACAGCAAAGTATAATAGGTGGGCTGTTAGGAGAATTATATGAACAATCCCTTCCCTCTAGCCTAAAGAGACCAGGTTTTATTTTTGAGCCCCGTAGACTCTTTCCCTTGACTAAAATTTTTTAATTTTTTTCAGAAGTAGCAGGTTCATCTTACTTTGCCTTTTTGTTTTGAAATCCCACTGATCCTTCAAGGTTTACTACACATGCTGCACCATCTGGGAGCCTTCCCTGAGCTCTCTGTCATACAGAATTACTCCCTTCTCTCTGTTCTTGGGGCACCTTGTTTTGATCACCCTAATAGCCCTCTGCCTCAGTGCAGTTTGCATGGGAGGTAGTTTTCATGTTATTCTCTTCTGCTGCACTGTCAGCTACTAAAGGCACCTTTTTCAAATCTTTAGCACTGGACTCAGCCAGGTATTCTGGAGGGAGCAATGATTCTCAAGCTTTAGTGGCTGAAAGGTAGAATATACAAACAGACAATTGTCAGACTATCTATGACAATAGAACCTGACCGACAACCAGTGTCACAAGCAGCCTGGGAAGCCAAACCACAACCTTTATAGCCATTTGCCCAGAGCGGTTAGATCTTGGTTGACAACTGCCAGCTTTGCTAATTTTTGTTCCCACTTTCAACTCAGGACCAACCAGAGAATGTGAAATATGTTTCCAAACCAATCCCATAGGATGTCCCACTTCTATTTAGCCTCCTTCAGCTTTCTTACATCAAGAGCCTCCAATCAGGGCACACCTGAAGCCTTCCCTTTCTTCCACTATAAGGCTTTCCCACACCTCTGCCTACCTTTGAGTTTCTGCCAATTGGTGGCTGGTTCTTTTGCTATAGCAAGCTCTGAAAAGTAAGGCTCTGCTTGTGCTCATTTGGATGATCTTCTACGTGGCACAAGAATCACCCAGAGAGGGACACCTGGGTAGCTCTGTCAGTTGACTCTCCAACTGTTGATTTTGGCTCGGGTCATGATCCGAGGGTTGTGATATGCAGCCCCATATTGGCCTCTGTGCTGAGCATGCTGCTGGCTTGATATTCTCTCTCTCTCTCTCTCTCTCTCTCTCTCTCTCTCTCTCTCTCTCTTTCACCCCTCACTCCCCCACTCACACACACACACACACACACTCTCCCTCTCTCTCTCAAAAAAAGAATCATCTGGGGCGCCTGGGTGGCGCAGTTGGTTAAGCATCCGACTTCAGCCAGGTCACGATCTCGCGGTCCGTGAGTTTGAGCCCCGCGTCGGGCTCTGGGCTGATGGCTCAGAGCCTGGAGCCTGTTTCCGATTCTGTGTCTCCCTCTCTCTCTGCCCCTCCCCCGTTCATGCTCTGTCTCTCTCTGTCCCAAAAATAAATAAACGTTGAAAAAAAAATTAAAAAAAAATCATCCGAAGAGGTTGTTAAAATACAACCAAGACCCTAATTTAGTAAGTATGGTGGAGCCTGAGATTCTTTCTGCATTTTTTTAAAAAAAAAAATTTTTAACGTTTATTTATTTTTGAGACAGAGAGAGACAGAGCATGAATGGGGGAGGGGCAGAGAGAGAGGGAGACACAGAATTGGAAGCAGGCTCCAGGCTCTGAGCCATCAGCCCAGAGCCTGATGCGGGGCTCGAACCCACGGACCGCGAGATCGTGACCTGAGCTGAAGTCGGACGCTTAACCGACTGAGCCACCCAGGCGCCTCTCTTTCTGCATTTTTAATGAGCCACCAGATGACTTTGAGTAGCACTGAGATGGAATGTTTAGGTGAAGTGACACTTTCATGAAATATTAATCTATGTTCTCCTTCCACCAAATTTCCTTTCCTTGTGCCTTGCCCCATCACACAGGGAGGCTGTTCTGAGTTCAGGTTCTCAGGGGAGAAAAGAGGCAGGCAGGAAGGAAATACTCAGGGACTTTCCTTCTGGTTTTTGTTTCCCAAAAGTTAAAGGTTTCAAGGTAGTGATTTTTGACATGGGGCTCTTTTTCTCCTTGCAGGAAATATTTTGTCTTTCTGGTTGTCACAGCTAGGGGTTATCTAGTGGGTATGTGTAGGATGCTGCTAAACATACTACAATCTAGAGGATACAAAGGATACAGTCTAGAGGATACAAAGAAGTATCATGTTAATGTTGGGGGAAGGATGAGAAACCCTAATATAGAAGAGTAGAGAGTCATAGATGGAGTGTTTGAGAGCAGCAAGGGCTTCCCCCATCTTTTAAGGTTTCCCGGATTGCAGGAGCTGGACAGAGGAAAAGAGATGAGAGCAGAGCCATATGTGGGCTATCTCCCTATATACAGGGGCCTTGTACCAATGTTCCCTGGATAGAACTGCAGGGAGACAAAAGACATAGCAGGGAGGGCTGCGAGTTGAATCCAGATCAAGAGGGACTGCTGGACAGCTTCAGAGATGACCATCCAAAGCTACAGTTGTCCCTTAGCCCAAAGCATGGAGGTGAGAGAGAGAGTTGCTGCAACGTAATCATACCAGGTGATGGGGGCGGGGGAAGGGATATCTCAGGGATAAACGATGAATTGATGACCAATAGCCATATGGGAGGGCTCCTTGGAGAACAGATGGCATAGAGAACCAGAAAGGACTCCCTCCCCTTGCCTTGTACTTCGAGAGCCCCTGAAACCTAGATACAGTCCTGAAATAAGAGGCATGATGGACCCTAATAGGCTGAGATTAATTTCTAGTATAATCAGGACCTGTGGGAAAATAAATCTTCCTGTATTTTTCATTGTTCATGGATAATCTGCTCTGCTCCAGAAACCTCACATGTGTATTCAGGATAATATTAATGAATATGGATATTAAAAACTTAACAGGATCCCAAATAGAAAACAGGCTGAATTAGAGAAAAATAAAAAGAATATTTCCTGCACATCTGAATTTTGGCCTGAGATCCTAATAATTAAAAGCATCTAACCCCACATTCAGCCTGGACATTGAGAATTAAAGCCATGCCTTATTGTCCACATTAATATGACTTTATGCTATTCCTCTGTCTTCATTAGCAGAACTTTACTATTTGGGCAAATGGTTTGATTGTTCATTATAGGAACTTCCCCAAAGACCCATCAACTCTTCAATGGAAAACATCAACAGACAGTTTAAGCTTTGAGTTTTTAAAATCCCTCTCCCTAAAATCCTCACTTTACTGTTTCCACCAGTCCTAGACTATTGAATTGTAATCTTGCACAATCATAATCCAACCACCAAGTTTTCTCCTCAATCCCCCCTTGAAAAAAATCAAACTTCCAATTCTTAATACATTATGACCTTACCTCATCCTTTCTTGGCTGCTGCCAAAGCACTGCTAGATGGTTTTCTTCCTTAGTTTTGATAAGCAGTGAACTCAACTTTGTCTATTAATAGGTTGTGTTGGTGATATTTGGGGAGCCAACTTTCCATGCTCGGAGATGACAGTAACAATTAAGGGATGCTGTCTTGTTCCCAAAATTTCCCCTTTTCCTGGGCCTCCTTGTGTCCTCAGGCATTCTGATTGCATACATTAACCCACACACATTACGGATGGCCTACTGGATGCTTGGAATGGGTGCAATTTGTTCAGTATTCCTTTGT
This sequence comes from Felis catus, assembly GCF_018350175.1. Classification (NCBI taxonomy): domain Eukaryota; kingdom Metazoa; phylum Chordata; class Mammalia; order Carnivora; family Felidae; genus Felis; species Felis catus. The sequence continues at coordinate 91,768,879 of NC_058370.1, forward strand.
TGATTGCAAAAGATTCATGTTGTGTCTAGAGGCAACGAGGCAATGACCAGCAGAAGCAAGTGATTTGGTTCATAGGATTCTTATCTGGCCAGATGCTTCTGGGCTTCATGGTACACCTGGATAGGTTGAGTACTGCTGGGGAAATATAACTAAAAACAGAGTCTTTTTCCAACCTAGAAAACCTTCCCACAAAAGTAGTAGAGAAAGAAAATGGACTTCTTGAGTAAGTATTAAACCAGAATGTGATGTGCATCACAGGCAATCTGCTAAGAGATTGCAAAGACAGAAAGGAAGCTCACTCCCTAATATAGCCAAGCAGACACAACCTATTCCACACATGTTCTTGAGGTAAACAATAACTAGTCCTCAAGTAAAAGGACTTGATCACACACAGTTCCCTTGATCACACACAGTTCATCTTAACTTTATTTTGTAATTGGGGTAATCACTCGTGTTAGCTAAACTGGCTTTATCCAGAGGAAAAATGAGTATCTTTATGACAAGAGGTAGTTTTTGCAACTTGGAGCAAGGCACCCACCACAGCTGAATTCCTAGCCTCTCACAGAAATAGCAGTGCTGTCTCTCTTGATGTCTCCAGTTCAAAAAGATAGTTCCTAGGTCCTTAAGAAAGACATTCCTGGGTCATAAAGCTGACAAAAGCTCTATCTAGTTTTCAAAAAGATTTATATAGATCTCAAAGAGAGAAGAAAGTACTTACAGTTTTAAGTTTTCGAAAGTCAGTGCAATGCCCTAAGAAAAGGAGAGGGGACTCTCTTTTAGTTTCCACAGGGAGAGGAGTGTCTTATTTTAAAGTTTTCCTTATGTTATGCAGGGATCCAACTGAAAGGACCAGTTCTGCCATGATGGTTATTTCATCTGTATGGGGAAGACTCTGTGCTTCAATGGAAAGCCATGCACTTTCTAGAGCAAGACTTCAGGGTTATTCAGTTCCACTTCTGATATCTTTGTGCTATTTTGCCACTCTAAATAGATAATGGACGGCAATGCAAAATAATTCCTGTGTGTATGTTAGAGTAAGCAGCTAGTTAGGTTTTATTTAACAAGATGCCTGGAGGCCAACAAAGGGGGGGTTAGGGTCAGCTAGTGGGAAAATCAGATACCTATCCTGGTAGCACTCCACAACAAAGCCACAAGAGAGCCAGATCAAACCAGATAGGCCTAAGACCCAGAAGGCTGGAGACACTGACCAAGTAAGGGAGACAAGGCAAAAAACCCAGCTCCCCAAAACATCCCCTCCCCGTATAATAAATATTCCTCCCTCAGTTAACAACTGTCAATAAATATAGAGACCCAAACCCTGGAGCCTGCAGCTACCCCTTGATCTCACGTGTTCTCACATCTCAAGAGTGAGCTCTCTCTTGCACCTCTCAACCGCTGTCTGGTCTGGCCTGTTATTCTCTTCTCACGACAAGACTAAGACCCTCTGGTGACATCCAGAGGATAGGCTGGAAGGAGGTCTCCAGGCCGGAGGTCTCCCTAGTTCACCTGGCAACATAGAGACATGCAAATTCTGTTCTATCCAGTAGAAGTTCAACTGACCGTTCTCTACTGTGGCAAGGAACAGTTTTGCCTCCATTTGCACATTAATTTTAATATTTATTTTGTAATATTTTTTAAAGTTTTTTAATTTATTTTGAGAGAGAGAGAGAGAGAAAGCAAGCAGGGGAGGGGAAGAGAAAGAGGGAGAGAGAGAATCCCAAGCAGGCTCCACACTGTCAGCACAAAGCCCAATGCAGGGCTCAAACTCACGAACCGAGAGATGATGATCTGAGCTGAAAAGAAGATTTGGATGCTTAATTGATTGAGCTACCCAGGTGCCCCTAATTTTAATATTTCTGATCTATAGATATCACGTCTTATTTGAACCAGTTTTCCATCTGGCTAGGTTCCTGCAATGAGTAATAAGTTAAATAGAATGTTTAGTATATGTTTGTTTTATATCTGTATGAGAGTCAGGAGTTTACTGTTTTTGAAAAGTACCCTAAAGGGTACCTGGCACAGATCCAGTCTTATCAGCATTCCTGAGTTCCATTCTCTGCTCTAACCTTGGCTGTGTGACTTTGGAGAAACCCTTGAGTTTATGACTTACTTTTTAGATGCTACTTAGGAAAAAATAGTAGAAATGGACACTGATTGGGAATAGAACCTGGCCAGATACCTCTGACAGAACCACAGATAACCACTGTGTAACCTGGTTTATTCAGTCAAGGGAGTGGGATTCATTTTGTTCATCTGTTTTCCATCAGTAGTTCCCTGTGTCCTTTGTATTGGATGGTCAGCCTTTTATTTATCTAATGTACTTTATTCTTATATTCAGGGGGAAGGTGATATTTGTTCATCTTCTTGCTCTATAATGTTATGGGTTGTTTGCTTTTTACTGTTCTCAAAATGGCATCAGGATTTATGGTATGATTCTTCTGGTTCAGTGAGCCTCTTATCTCCTGTCATTGGCAGTGCTCCAATGCCGGGAGTTTCTGAGGGAACCAAATAATAATAATGACAATAATGATTTGCCCAGGCATTGTAAGATGCTGTACATGAAGGAAGAAGTTTTGTTTCCAATACCTTAAGAGAAGAGGCATTTGATCTGAAGCATGAAGTGTGATGAATTTACCCTTGTAATAATTGAGATTGAATTGTTGTTAATTTCTATGGGCACCTTCATTTTTGGAGTTCTGGTATTACACTTGTATTTGACTCCTAGCTTGCAGCTTACTAGCTGCATTGCCTTAGGCAAAGTTGGTTAATCTCTCTGTGCATTAGTTGACCCCTTTTTTAAATGGGGATAGGGATAGTATTTACTCCCAAAGCTTCTGCCCAAGATCTCGATCTCTCTACAGTGCTTGTCCTCCCACCAGCTGCCAGATGAATGCCTTTCAGGTGAGGACTCAAAGGACATTTTCTCAGTGAGGGTTTCCCTTCTCTCTCTTTCAATTATATTCTCCTTGAGCATCTTAATTTTTTTTTAATCACATTGTTCACGGTTTGTAATCATGTATGGATGAGTGTGTTTATTCAATTTCTGCCTCCCCTGATAGGGTGTATGGTCTGTGAGGGTGTAGGTGGGGTAGGATTCTACCACTCTATGCCTAGCACCTCATACTGTGCCAGGTGATGAGTCAGTGTTCAGTGACCATTTGTTGAATGAACAAATGAAATATTTAAAACAGTACCCCCAAACAGAAGCACTTAATAAATAATGCTAGTTGGCATTGTTGCTGCATTCAAAGAAAGAAAGTCAGGGCATTTAAAAAGCAGTAGATTGAACATGGTCTATTTTGGATATTCAAGTAAACTAGGAATGATGGGTTTTTGGGGGGTGCTGGTGGGGTTCAGAGCTGATGGCCAGGAAAGAATTCTTGAAGACGTCTTTGGGGCAAAAAGGTGATTTTATTAAAGCATAGGGACAGGACCCATGGGCAGAAAGAGCTGTACTGGGGTTGTGAAGAGTGACTGGTTATATACTATGAAATTGAGGGAGGTAAGTCAAGAGGAAGTTTCTTTTCTTTTTTTTAATTTATATCCAATTTAGTTAGAATATAGTGCAACAATGATTTTGGGAGTAGATTCCTTAATGCCCCTTACCCATTTAGCCCATCCCCCCTCCCATAACCCCTCCAGTAACCCTCTTTGCTCTGTATATTTAAGAGTCTCTTAAGTTTTATACCCCTCCCTGTTTTTATATTATCTTTGCTTCCCTTCCTTTATGTTCATCTGTTTTGTATCTTAAATTCCTCATACAAGTGAAGTCATTTGGTATTTGTCTTTCTCTAATTTCGCTTAGCATAATGCCTTCTAGTTCCATCCACATAGCTGCAAATGGCAAGATTTCATTCTTTTTGATTGCTGAGTAATACTCCATTATATATATATATATACACCACATCTTCTTTATCCATTCATCCATCGATGGACATTTGGGCTTTCTCCATACTTCAGCTATTGTTGATAGCACTGCTATAAACATAGGGGTTCATGTACCCCTTCAAAACAGCACACATGTATCCCTTGGATAAATGCCTAGTAGTGCAATTGCTTGGTTGTAGGGTAATTCTATTTTTAATTTTTTTGAGGAACCTCCATACTGTTTTCCAGAGTGGCTGCACCAGTTTGCATTCCTACCAGCAGTGCCAAAGAGATCCTCTTTCTCTGCATCCTCGCCAGCATCTGTTGTTGCCTGAGTTGTTGATGTTAGCCATTCTGACAAGTGTGAGGTGGTATCTCATTGTGGTTTTGATTTGTATTTCCCTGATGATGAGTGAGGTTGAGCATTTTTTTCATGTGTCAGTTGGCCATCTGGATGTCTTCTTTGGAGAAGTGTCTATTCATGTCTTTTACCCATTTTTTCACTAGATTATTTGTTTTTTGGGTGTTGATTTTGATAAGTTCAAATAGGTTTTGGATACTAACCCTTTATCTGGGATGTCATTTGCAAATATCTCCTCCCATTTCATCAGTTGCCTTTTAGTTTTCCTGATTGTTTCCTTCGCTGTGCAGAAGCTTTGTATTTTGATGAGGTCCCAGTAGTTCATTTTTGCTTTTGTTTCCCTTGCCTCTGGAAATGTGTTGACTAAGAAGTTTCTGTGGCCGAGGTCAAAGAGGTTTTTGCCTGTTTTCTCCTCTGGGATTTTGATGGCCTCTGATCTTACATTTAGGTCTTTCATCCATTTTGAGTTTATTTTTGTGTGTGGTATGAGAAAGTGGTTCAGATTCATTTTTCTGCATGTCGCTGTCCAGTTTTCCCAGCACCATTTGCTGAAGAGACTGTCTTTATTCCACGGGATATTCTTTCCTGCTTTGTCAAAGATTAGTTGGCCATACATTTGTGGGTCCATTTCTGGGTTCTGTATTCTGTTCCATTGATCTGAGTGTATGTTTTTGTACCAGTACCATACTGATGATTACAGCTTTGTAATACAGCTTGAAGTCCGGGATTGTGATGCTTCAAGCTTTGTTGTTGTTGTTTTTTTTTTTCAAGATTGCTTTGGCTATTTGGGGGTATTTTCTGGTTCCGTGTAAATTTTAGGATTGTTAGTTCTAGCTCTGTGAAGAATGCTGGTGTTGTTTTGATAGGGATTGCCGAAGGAAGTTTCTTAAAGGGATTTTCCATATGCTAAAGACTCACAGATTACTGGAGGCCTAGCTATTGTCAAGCTAAGGTTGTTTTTCCCTCTGGCAAAGCACTAACATTAAGACAGTAGGGAGTCCCTGGACTTTAAGCTATTGATAAATGGCCCTTTTTTCATAATTGTACTAAGATATTTGTAAACTGATGGAGACTCTTAACAGTTTAACCATCTGTTTTCTGTCCTTTCCTTTGTTCTGGGGCAGCCAGGAGCTCCTGAGAAAAATTACACATATCCCAGCTTGAAGGGGAGATGGTGTGTGTGCTAGCCTGTGCTTGGCCCTTAGCTTGCCTTCTGATCCCTCATCAGGAACATTTTTTTTTTAATGTTTATTTATTTTTGAGAGAGAGAGAGAGAGAGACAGAGTGCAAGCAGGTGTAGGGCGGGGCCAAGAGAGAGAGGGAAACACAGAATCTGAAGCAGGCTCCAGGTTCCAAGCTGTCAGCACAGAGCCCAACATGGGGCTTGAACCCACAAACTTTGACCTGAGCCAAAGTTCGACGCTTAACTGACTGAGCCACCCAGGTACCCCAGGAACACCTTTTTTTTTTTTTTAACGTTTATTTATTTTTGAGACAAAGAGAGACAGAGCATGAATGGGGGAGGGTCAGAGAGAGAGGGAGACACAGAATCCGAAACAGGCTCCAGGCTCTGAGCTGTCAGCACAGAGCCCGACGTGGGGCTCGAACTCACGGACAGCGAGATCGTGACCTGAGCCGAAGTCGGCCGCTTAACCGACTGAGCCACCCAGGCGCCCCAGGGAACACCTTTTAATATAACTTTATTCTACAGGGTATGTATTCTCTCTTCCCCATTATCCATTTAAAAACTATATTCCACCCCAGCACGCTCTGAAATGCTGTTAATGTTCTGCCTCAACTTCTTGTATCATATTCTATATACTGAGCATCTTGTGTGCTGATGATATCCGGCTGATAATCAAATTAATTTTTATCAAAAAATGTAAAGGCAAATGAAGTGATTTCTTGACAGATTTGCAAAGCTCTGTGCCAGGGTGCTACTAGTTCTGTAAATGCTACTTACTGAAAACAAACAAAACTGATTATTTAAAATGGTTCTGCATTCTCTTCTGCTGTGCATCCCAGATTATTATCATGTGATGAGACAAGCCGAAAAGTGAAAACAGAAACACTGGGAGAGCATGGGAGATTCTTTTGTTGTTTGAGACCATCATTTTGAAAGAGTAATTTCACTAAAACCAAGGTTTCTAATTCTGTTTTTCCCCCCATACGGTGAAGCCTTGAGTGTTCTCAGGGAGGCCATAAAATCGAGACATTGTATTCCTTTGAAAATCAAATTCAGTCTGCTCAAAAGACAAGCTTTAAATTACAGCCATAGTTTTCCTTTTGGCTCCATTCTGGGGATTTCTGCAGCACAGCCACTGCTCCCAGCATTAATGTGTGCACACAGGTCCCATTAATGTTGGTTGGAGCTCCGAGTGTGGAACAAGCTTAGATCTGTAGGTGGAAGGTCAGCACAGCTACACTGACCCTTGGCACGTGGCTCCCCCATCCAGAGAGACACAGGCAAAGCCTCCAAATCTGTCAGTGTCTTCAATGACCTTCCTCCATGGTGCTTTCTGTTGTCTTTGCCCACTCAACGGGAAGCTTCCAATCCATTACTGTGTCTGAGAGGCTCCACGTTAGAACAGAAGAGAGCCAATTTAGAGGTCATTTACTCCAACTCCTTCATTTTGTAGAAATGGAAGGTGTGGCTTGGAGGGGTCAAACACCCTGCCAGAGTCATCCCACCGGGAAGTGGCAGTGCTGGTGTGACAATCGAGATCATCTAGTTCCTGGGAAAAGTACTAGTACACAAAACTGCTTGGCAAATGAAAGCAACGAGGTTGTCCTTTCCTTTATTTTTAAAAATACCTTTTCTTTGTGCTTGGAGTTTGGAACCTGCAGAGAGGAATGCCTATGTTTTACAACCCTTCGCAGTTGTTAATTGTACTTGGCAAGTCAGTCTGTTCCCAAAACAGCTCAACAAAGGTTCTTGCAAAACGACTGAGGTCCGTGTAGCCAAGAAGCTGGGTAAAAACTGATTAAACATTCCTTTTAATCAGAATCTGCCCATGTCCACCCACTGGTGGCTTTGATCCTCTTCGAGAGCTTTAATGAAAATTGCCAAAGTATTCCTTTAAGTATTCATATCATTAATACTATTTAAGTGAGGAAGCCGGGTAGAATCATCCGGAATTTCCACAAAAGGGCTTACCAATCCTCCTTCGCAGCAAGCTGGTTTTCAGAAATTACAATGATTTTTCTTTCCGTATCAGCATTATTTCATCTTGGGCCCCTTTTTCTGTCATTATACCTAATTCTGTGAATGGAATTGCTTCTATGTCAGACAATGGGCCGCCTGCCTTGTGTAAAGCCCTCCAATCTCCTTATTTTCATTCATACCATTTATACTAACCCTGTCTCAAGTAAGCAGCTCTTTTGACAAATCACCTGTATCTTCGCCCTTTAAGGCAGAAATGAATCTTCTGTGTTCTTGCAAAACACCATGTACACAGCATGTAGAATCTTGAGTTATTTAAAACACACCAGAAATATATTGGAGCACAAACCAACCCCTTAATCATGGGTTTCTGAAATAGGCTAGGGGTTGATTTCTTTTAGAAAATTCATCAGAGGCAGCTAAGCTTGTAGATAATCCTCCAGGTAAGTGGGAGAACTACACACTGAATTCTGTGAAACGAGCATCTTCTACTGATCCCTCAAATTTGGAATTATGTTCACCTTCTTTTCCCAGATCCTTTGATACTCAGATTTGTCTAATGTGGTATTTTGATGTGTGAAAGGAACCCTAACATTTTCACTTTTCAAAACCAAAGTCTTAGATCAAATAAAGGCAGCACATCCCTTAACATTTTAAATTCTCAGCTACAGCAATATACTGAAAGTCTAGATGAAGGGAAAGCATTCTACTGCCTAAGCCTGATAAATACCAAATAAACATGACTGCTCTGGAAACACAAATTATTATTTGCTTGTGTTCATGTCCGTGGTCACAAGAGGAGTCAAATCTATTTTGTCACTCTAGTTTGTCAATATTTATGTGCTAAACTCAGTATCATCTAGAATTTCTTTCTGAACGTCAGTACTAGGATGCTGATGTCTCTTTCATCATGTATGTGTATCTTCCTGGGGCCTCACTTTCTAGGCATCTGAGTCCCAGGACCACTAAGGCATGTCTGACTATTGCCAAAATGCAAGGTCTGGCAGCTACCCGTATGTCCTATGCCTCATATGAGATGAGTGAGATGTGCACTTTTGGTCAAGCAGATAACTACTACTTCTTGGGGTTGCCAGATTCGGTTCTTTCCATCTTCATGATCACTACACTTGCTCAATCCACAACAGCTTTTGGCTTAGACAATAAAAGAGTCTCATTTCTAGTGTCTCAACCTCACCTCTCACCCCTTGCCAATCTTCTCATGACTTATAGATAAATAATTTTAGAAAATATCTTGGATAAGATTATCAGGTTGCTAAAAATATTTTCATATCTTGATGATAAAAATATCCAAAGTTCTTAGTGTGGTCTATACTACCCCACAAAATCTGTCTCCTTTTCTGCCTTAACATCAGTAAATTCCTCTGTTTTCCTTACCCACCTCACTTCAGTCTCTTCTTTCTGACCTTTGAATACAAAAGGCTCTTTCTGTCTGGAGGCTGGATCTCCCATATTCAGTTCCTTCTGGCTGGACCCACCCTCCCACAGCTTTTCACAAGTCTGACTTCTTGCTATCCCTTAGATCTTTTCTCTAGTATCTTTTCCTCAGAGGGCAGTGAGGGCGGAGATGCCAACATCTGTGTTCCTTTACAAAGTGTGTAGTTGTCTCGGGGAAGTGACTGATCAGTTATGAACTACACTTCCAAGTTTCCCTTGCATTGGGATGGGGTCATGTGACCACTTTTCATCGCTGGGTTGTATACAGAAGTGATGTGGCCATTTCTGTGCTCAAGGGCTTAAAAAGTACCCTTGGCTTTTCTATCCTCTCTGTTTCCATCCATTGGATTAAAAAAAAAAAAAAGGATTCTGAGGTTCGAGGAGATGACAGAGACAGGGGATGAAAGGAGCCTGGGTCTCTGAATTACTATATGGAAGGCTACCTAGTGAACAACTGATTGGATTATATGTGAGTGAGAAATAAAAATCTATTGTGTTAAGGGTGCCTGGATGGCTCAGTTGGTTAAGCATCCAACTCTTGATTTCAGCTCAGGTCATGATCTCATGGTTTGTGAGTTTGAGCCCCATGTCCAGCTTCACGCTGACAGCATGCTTTGGATTCTTTCTCTCTCTCTGCCCCTGCCATGCGCTCTCTCTCCCTCAAAGTAAATAAATAAACTTAAAAAATCTGTTGTGTTAAGTCATTGAAATTTTGTAGTTTATCTGTTAAAAGCAGTTGCTAGTATTACCTTAAACCAGACCAGAGGCTTTCCCAAAGAGGTTTTTGTTATTTTTGATCACTGCATTTTATACATTTTCTTTACAACACATATGACAAATTGTACTTATATATTTGTTTATGTTAATTCTTCTCTTCTGTTTCCCCACAAGGTTATATATTTCATGTAGGCAGGAAAAGTATGTATATCCAGTGTCTAACCTAGTACTTGGAACATTAATAGGCACTCAATTAGTGTCAGTAGAATGAATTGATACATGACAGAAGAAAAGGTGAAAGTAGTGGTGAAGTGGTAAAGCTTTAAAAAAGGTACAAAGAGGTGCTCCTCTAGGGAAGATGGTGGAAAGGAGGATCCTGAGCTCACTTGGCCTCATGGCCACACTGATGTAACAACTACATCTACACAGCTCTGCAAACAGTCTGAAGGCTAGCAGAACAGACCTTCTACAGCTAGTCATAGAGAGAAGGCCACATTGAAAATGAATGGTAAAAGGGGCAGGGATGTGGCTGGCAACTACACAGCTAACTACAAACAGCAAGGACATCACAAGCATGCAGAAGCAAGAGAATCAGATCCCACACTGAGCACAGCACCCCCAGAACTGGGGACTCACAGTAGGATGGTGAGTCCCCATGACATCTGGCTTTGAAAATCAGTGGAGTTTAATCTGGAGCATTAAAAATCAGTGGGCATAACTCTAGGAGAGCCAGAAGGTAATAGGAAATGGAGTCCCTGCCATTAATGAGATAGCATACTAAATAACCCAGCCTGAGACATGACACAGAAGAAGCAGTTTGAAAAGCACCTGGAGCACACGTGAATGAGACCTATTGACTAATCAATCTTAGAATATTTGCTGGAGGGGCATGGAACTGCAGGAGATTTCACAGGGAACAAAAGTGGGGATGGGTGCCACTTTTCTTCCCCTACTCCAGCCTAGATAGCCAATGCTTGCAGGGGCCAGGGCTAACCCTGTCTGTCTGCTTTGTGCATCACATGCCCCCCCCCCCCCCACCGGAATTCCCCTGGCAGACTGCTCTATTAACCTTCCCTCCTTAGCAGGCATTCCTCCAAAGTGACTCCTGCCTTGGAGAGTGAGGCAGATAACTGCCACATACCGGTGTGTCTACAGTTCCTGTCGCTGGACCTCTTAGCTGGCTGTCGAGGGAGTAAGCCCTTTGGTACACCTGCAGCAGTGGCAGAGAGGCTACTTACAGGCAGTTAGGCTGACTGCCAATTCTGCCCAACAGACTACAGTAGCCAGCAGCCAGGCCTCTCAACAGCACAGGGAACAAATGCTCCCAGTGTGCTCATAGCAGGCCAAGCTCAAAGAAGCCACCTGGGCTGAAAGCAGTCATGGCTCAGTCACAACAGGAGGGTACACTCAGCCTATACAGGGGAAACCCTGGTAATGCCTGGTTCTAGTGACCAAGAGGTTCTAGCACCACAAACCTCTCCTATACAAGGTCACTACTTTCAAGGCCAGGAGATGTAGCCAGCCTATCTAATACATATAAACAAACACAGAGAGGTAGACAAAATGAAGAGACAGAGAGAGGTGTCCCAAATGAAAGAAAAGACAAAAATCACAGTGAAAGAGCTAAATGAAATGGAGATAGCAATATGCCTCATAAAGAGTTCAAAGCAATGGTCATGAAGACACTCACTGGACTTGAGGGAAAAAAATGGATGAACTCAGTGATAAATTCAACAGAGACAGAACCTATTAAAAAACGAAGCAGTCAGAGCTGAACAATTCAATAACTGAAATGAAAGATACACTAGAGGGAATCAACAGCAGATTAGAGGATGCAGAAGAATGGATCAGTGATCTGGAAGATAGGGTAATGGAAAGCACCCAAGCAAACAGCAGTAAATGAATGAATGAATGAATGAATGAATGAATAATTAAGGGAACTCTGAGACATCATCAAGCATAATAACATTCATATTATAGGGATCCCCGAAGGAGAAGAGAAAGAAAAGGGCAGAAAACTTACATAAAGAAATAATAACTAAAAACTTTTCTAATCTGTAGAAGAAAACAGACATCCATGCCTAGGAATCACAGAGATCTACTAACAAAATGAACCCAAGGAGGTGCATACCAAGACACATAATAATTAAAATTACAAAAAAAAGATAGAGAATTTTTAAAGCAGTGAGAGAAAACAATGACATACAAGAGAAATCCCATGAGTCTATCAGATTATTTTTCAGCAGAAACTTTGCAGGCTAGAAGAGAGTGGCATAAAATATTCAAAGCGGTAAAAGGAAAAAAGAAAACCCTGCATCTACCCAGCAAGATTATTATCTACAATGAAAGGAAAGATAAAGAATTTCCTAGACAAACAAAATATAAAGGAGCTCTTACTATTAAATCAGCCTTATAAGAAATGTTAAAGGGAATTCCTTAAGTGGAAAGAAAAGTCCATAATTAGAGGTAAGAAAATTATGAAAGGAAAAAATTACATAAGTAAAAGCAAATATATATTAAAAGTAGTAGATTAATCACTTATAAAGTCAGTGTGGAGGTTAAAACACGAAAGTAGTAAAATCAATTATATCTACAAAAATAGTCAAGGGATACACAAAATAAAAAGATGTAAAATATGACATCATATACATAAAACATGGAGGAGGGAGTAAAAACTTTGTGCTTTTAGAATGTGTTCAAACTTAAGCAACCATCAATTAATTAACTTAATACATTAACTTAATACAGACTGTTATAAATATAGGATGTTATATATGAATCCAATGGTAACCACAGATAAAAACCTGTAGATGATGTACAAAAAATAAAGAGAAAGGAATTAAAGCAAAACACTAAAGAAGCCATCAAACCACAAGGGAAGAAATCAAGAAAAGAAGAAAGGAACAAAGAAGAACTACAAAAACAACCAGGAAACAACTAAGACAATGGTAATAAGTACGTACATATCAATAATTACTTTAAATGTAAATAGATTAAATGCTCCAGTCAAAAGATGTAGGGTGACTGAATGGAAAAAAACAAGACAAATTTACCTGTTGCCTATAACAGACTCACTTCAGACCTGAAGACACAGACTAAAAGTGAAGGGATAGAAAAAAGATATTTCACACAAATGGAAGTGAAAAAAAGCTGGGGTAGCAGTACTTATATCAGACAAAATATACTTTAAAACAGAATGTAGCAAGAGACAAAGAAGGGCATTATACAATGATAAAGGGACGAATCCAACAAGAGGATGAAACCATTTAAAATATCTATTCACTCAACACAGGAGCACCTAAATATAAATCAAATATTAACAGATATAAAAGGAAAAATTGACAGTAACACAATAATAGAAGGGGACTTTATCACCCAACTTACATCAATGGATAGATCATCTAAACAGAAAATCAACAAGGAAATAGTGGCTTTGAATGACATATGGATCTAACATCTATATTCAGAACATACCATCCTAAAACAGCGAAATACAATTCTTTCAAGTGCACATGCAGCATTCTCCAGAATAGATTGTATGTGAGACCACAAAACAAGTTTCAACAAATTCAAAAAGATTGAAGTCATACCATGCATCTTTCCAACCACAACACCATGAAACTAGAAATCAACCACAAGTAAAAAATCTGGAAAGAACACAAACACATGGAGGTTAAAGAATATGCTCCTAAATAATGAATGGATCAACCAGGAAATCAAAGTTATTATCAAAAACTACATGGAGACAAATGAAAACAAAAACACAATAGTCCAAAATCTTTGGGATGAAGCAAAAGTTGTTTTAAAGAGGGAAGTTTATAGAAACATAGGTTTATCTTAAGAAATGAGAAAAATCTCAAACAACCTAAAGGAGCTAGTAAATGAACATACAAAGCCCAAAGCTAGTAAAAGTAAAGAAATAACAGAGAGGGCTCAAATAAAATTATAAATGAAGGAGGAGAAATAACAATACCACAGAAATACAAAGAATTATAAGAGAATATTATTAAAAATTTTATGCTAGCAAATCAGACAACCTAGAATAATGGATACATTCCCAGAAACATACAATCTTCCAAAACTGAACCAGGAAGAAATAGAAAACTTAAACAGACTGAATATCATAGCAAAATTGAACTGGCAATCAAAAAGCTTCCAACAAACAAAAGTCTAGGACCAGTAGGCTTTATAGGTACATTTGACCAAATACTTAAAGAAGAGTTAATACCTACTCTTCTCAAATTATTCCAAAAAAAAAAAAAAAAAAAGAGGAAGGAAAACTTCCAAATAAAAAGGTAAAAAAGGGGAAAGTTCTTCCTCTAAGATCAAGAACAAAACAAAGATGTCCACTTTTACCACTTTTATTCAGCATAGTACTTGGAAGTCCTAGTTGCAGCAATCAGATAAGAGAAAGAAATAACATCCATCAAAATTCGTAAGGAAGAAGTAAAACTCTCACTATGTGCAGATGATATGATACCATGTATAGAAAACTCTAAAGGCTCCATCAAAAAACTCTTAGAACTGGTAAATCAATTCATTAAAGTTTCAGGGTACAAAATTAATATACAGAAATTTATGTTTCTATACAGTAATAATGAAGTAGCAGAAAGAGAAATTAAGAAAATCCCATTTACAAAAGCACCAAAAAGAATAAAATACCTAGGAATAAATTTAACCAAAGAAGTAAAAGATCTATACTCTGAAACCTATAAGATATTTTTGTGTGTGTGTAACTTAACTTCTCCTGTAATTAATGATCCCAGAGATTTTTCAAATGATTTGTCTATCTTATACTCTTCATCTGCTTACTTAAAAGTTTTGTGAAGTTGGAAAAGTTTTGTGAAGAATTTCCTTTTTTTCCTTATTATTAGTTTTTTAATATGAAATTTATTGTCAATTTGGTTTCCATGCAACACCGAGTGCTCATCCCAACAGGTGCCCTCCTCAATGCCCATCACTGACTTTCCCCTCCCTCCTACCCCCCCATCAACCCTCAGTTTATTCTCAGTTTTTAAGAGTCTCTTATGGTTTGGCTCCCTCCCTCTCTAACTTTTTTTTTTCCTTCCCCTCCCGCATGGTCTTCTGTTAAGTTTCTCAGGATCCACATAAGAGTGAAAACATATGGTATCTGTCTCTCTCTGTGTGACTTATTTCACTTAGCATAACACTCTCCAGTTCTATCCATGTTGCTACAAAAGGCCATATTGCATTCTTTCTCATTGCCAAGTTGAAACCTATAAGATATTGATGAAGAAATTGAAGAAGACACAAAAAATGGAAAGATATATTATACTCATGGATAGGAAGAATTGATATTGTTAAAAGGTTCATACTACTCAAAGCAATCTACAGATTTAATATAATCCCTATCAACACACCAACAGCATTTGTCATAGAAGTAGAGCAAATAATCTTAAAATTTGTGTGGAACCACAAAAGACCTTGAACCACCAAAGAAATCTTCAGAAAGAAGAATAAAGTTGGAAATATCACAATCCTAGATTTAAGTATATACTACAAAGCAATAGTAATCAAAACAGTATAGTACTGGCACAAAAGGAGACACATAGATCAATGAAACAGGATAAAGAGCCCAGAATTAAACCCACATTTGTATGGTCAATTAATCTATGACAAAGGAGGCAAGAATATACAACGGGGAAAAGACAGTTTTTTTCAATAAATGGTATTGGGAAAACTGGACAGCTACATGCAAAAAAATGAAACTGGACAACTTTCTTTACCATACATAAAAATAAACTCAAAATGGATTAAAGACCTAAATGTGAGTCCTGAAACCATAAAACTCCTAAAAGAAAACACAGGCAGTAATCTCTTAGACATTGGCCTTAGCAACATATTTATGAATATGCCTCCTCAGATAAGGAAAAAAACCCAAAAATAAACTATTAGGTCTATGCCAAAATAAAAAGCTTTTTGCACAGTAGAGGAAACCATCAACAAAACAATAATGCAACCTAGTGATGGGAGAAGATTTTTGCAAATGATATGTCCAATAAAAGGTTAATACTCAAAATATATAAAGCACTTATACAACTTTGGGACACCTAGGTGGCTCAGTCAGTTGAGCATCTGATTCTTGATTTTGACTCAGGTCATCATCCCACAGTCATGGGATTGAGCCTCGCATCAGGCTCTGTGCTGAGTATGGAGCCTGCTTAAGTTTATCTCTTTCTTCCTCTGGCCCTCTCCCCTGCTTGCACACATGCTCTCTCTCTTAAATAATAATTAAAAAGAAATTCTACAACTCAACACCAAAAAAATCAAATAATCTGATTCAAAAAATGGGCAGATGACCTGAATAGACATTTTTCCAAAGAAGACATACACATGACCTACAGATACATGGAAAGATGTTCAGCATCACTAATCATCAGGGAAATTCAAATCAAAGCCACAATGAGACATTACCTAACAGTCAGAATGGCTAGAATCAAAAAACCAAAAAATAACAAGTGATGATGAAGATGTGGATAAAAGGGAACCCTCATACACTATTGGTGGGACTGAAAATTGGTGCAACCATGGAGAACAGTATGGAGATTCTTCACAAAATTAAAAGTAGAAATCCCATATGATCTAGTAATTCTACTACTAGATATTTATCCAAAGAAAATGAAAACACTAAGTTGAAAATATATATGCACCCCCATGTTCATTGTAGCATTATTTATAATAACCAAGATATGGAAGCAACGCAAGTATCCATTGACAGGTGAATGGATGAAGAAGAGGTGGTATGTATGTGATATATATATATATATATATATATATATATATATATATATATGAATATAATGGAATATATATATAATGGAATTATATTATATAGAATTATATATAAATATATATAAATAGATTATACATAAATAAATATATATTATATGGAATTATATATGTATAAATGGAATTATACACATTACATAATTCCATTTATACATATATATAATTCCATATAATATATATTTATTTATATATAATCTATTTATATATTATATATAATTTATATATAATCTATTTATATATTATATATAATTTATATATATAATATGTATATATAAAATTGAATGATACATAGCCATAGAAAGAATGAAATCTTGCCATTTGTGACAACATGGGTGGACCTAAGTGAAATAAGTCAGAGTAAGACAAATACCATATGATTTCACTTATACGTGGAATCTAAAGAACCAAACAAATAAAAAAACCCAGATTGTTTCTTATTTAATGTTTATTCATTTTTGAGAGAGAAAGAGAGAGAGACAGAATAGGAATGGGAGAGGGGAAGAGAGAGAGAGGGAGACACAGAATCTGAAACAGGCTCCAGTCTCTGAGCTGTCAGCACAGAGTCCGACACGGGGCTTAAACCCACGAACCATGAGATCATGACCTGAGCTGAAGTTGGAGGCTTAACTAAGCCACCCAGGTGCCCCCACTCCCCAAAGCCCAGATTCTTAAATGAAGAGAACAAACTGGTGGTTGCCAGAAAGGAAGTTGGTGGGGGATGGGTGGAATAGATGAAGGGGATTAGGAGGTACAAACTTCCAGTAATAAAATAAATAAGTTATAGAGATGAAAAGTACAGCATCAGGAATATAGTCAATAATAATTAATAACATTATTTGGTGACAGGTGGTGACTACACTTGTGGTGAGCACTGATTAATGTATAGAATTGTCAAGTCAATATGTTGTACACCTGAAACTAATATAGCATTCTATGTCAATTATAATTCATTAATAAACAAACAAATAACCATACAAAGACAATAGCTATCACTCATCAGAGTCAAGAGTAGAAGCTTGAGTAGTTAGGTATAAGCTCTGGAGGTGAAAATGTCCTACTTCTTAGTTTGCATATGACTAAAAATTATGTTAACAGCCAGAATCACTAAATCTTGTATCAGTATCAGTTGTTGTACAAGATGTGGAAACAACTAACTAATCATGGTACTCTTTGCTTGCATAGTTTTGTTTTTTTTTGCTTTTTTAAAAAGAATTTATAAGAATGCTAGTCCCTTGTAAATGGACTGATAACGTACAGAAATGTTGAATCACTATGTTGTATACCTGATAGTAATATAACATTGTATGTCAACTATACTTCAATAATAAATGAAAAAAAATAAATGTCACCGTCGTCAATAAAAATACTCTCATATTTTGAGGAGCGTGTCTCTTAGAATATATGAAAACAGATTTAATATCTATATGGTAATCTCAGATGTTTCAGAAATATCACAGACTGGGTGGCTTAAAAACAGAAGTTTATTTTCTCAGAGTTCTGAAGGATGGAAATTCAAGATCAAGGTGTTGGTAGATTTGGTTTCTCCTGAGTCCTCTCTCTTTGGCTTGTAGTGGCTACCTTCTCACTGGGTCCTCACATAGCCTTTTGTCTGTGGGCATGCATCCCTGCCATCGCTTCCTCTTCTGATAAGGACACCAGTCATATTGAAGTAGGGCCCTACCTTTATGACTTTACTTAACCTTACTTACCTTTTCAAAGGCCCTTTCTACAAATGCAGTCACATTGGGGGTTAATATACGAATTTGGGGGGACATAATTCAGTGCATAACAGCAGAGAAACTCCACATGAGAAAAGTTAACCCCAAAGATTTTAGGTTAGAGCCATCTCCAGAGAATCCAGGCTGGGATTTACCTTGAACTTTTGAGCCTTGTCTTTAAAAAAGAATGCTGATATATTTTGGTGAGGCCTCTCAATTTTTTATTAAGGCTGTAGATGCTGTATAAAAGTGCCTGTAGATCTGTGCAGTACCTGGAGATTTATCTAGGCTCCTCCTTCAACAACCCCCTGGGTACTTCCTTATTTTTGTTTGGTGTCCCTCTTGCCTTGTTGCTGGATTTTAGTTCTTTGCCCACTAATTTTTTTGCATCGATCTCTCAAAAAGACTCCCTGTTTGGCTTTTAAATTTGCCCTGAGTATAGCCCTAAGTTTCTTGCCCTGAGACCTGAGGCCATTGAAGTACACTCTTAAACACTCTTGAACACTCAGTTTAGTCTTAAACAACCTGGGCTCTAGCTTATCTGGGAAAGAGATTGGACCTTGCTTTGTTTGTCATGAAGAGTAAAATGCAGCTATTTTGTACTTTCTATAGGATAAACCCAATTTGAATTAGATTAGTGAAAGACTATAATTATAGATAATTTATAGAAAACATCATGTTATTAATTTGAGGCTTGCATAATGAATGGCAAAATCAGTACACAGTCTGTGCCATTTTTAGGCAGAATGCTGTAAAGAACTCAAAATGTTGGGCTTTTACTGTTCAGGAACAGCATTGGAGAGCTGGTCATATCCAAAGGATAGTTACGTCAATGTTTTCTGCTCCTTGAAAGTAAAATAGAGTGTTAGAAAATTATAAAATACAATGATAACCTTGAGGAAGTGAAGAAAAGAATTATAAATTTAATGCCATAAACAGTATAGTTTGTCAATTCCATGCCTGTCTCACCTATCCATTAATTATATGTTGCTGAATAAATAGGAGCTTTACCTGTTTCTTATTGAAAGGACACATAGACATTGCTTCTAGCTACACGAGACAGAAAACTTGCTAATGTTTGAAATATCCATTGAAGTTTTCTAGAAGCAGATGGTTATAAATGTGCTATATTTGAACTTTAAAAGTGCTTTGAAGAAACACACTTGTCTCAAGTGTCTGAAGAACAGAGATTTGTCTTAAGAAAATTGGTAGAAATGCGACAATTTGAAGTTCAAGAAGTTCTGGACAGATGAGGAATTAACCATAATCTAGTTGCTATTTTACATATAAGTTAAACCACTGTGGCCATATCTTTAGACAAGCTTCGTAAATTTCCAGAGATATTAAACTCTAAGATCCTAAATGCCCAAGGCAAAGAAAGTAAAATAACTAATACAGTTACAAGGTCTCACAGGAAGCTAAGTAGATTATTATCATTCATAAGAAAATTTCCAAATTAATGACCTAGAGAGAATAATATTTGGGTTTAATGATTCTCACAAAAGACATGTCTCTAATAATGAGTAAATAATGTCCATTTGATTTTTACCTTGTGGCGGGCTGGCCTATGGTGAAAAGTAAAGTAGTTAACACATTTTATAACCTTGGAAAAGCACTCGGGAAAGTAGCCTCATTATATTTGGCTTCAATTTCTTAAACTTCATGGAATCAAATTCTAAAAGGCAGCCATATTAGAATAAATGTATCCCTATAATCTATGAATTGTAAATCAGAATTTTTGAGAGAACGGAAAAGTCAAAAGTTCATTTAACATATTTTTTGAATACAAGAACCAACTAGCTTTATTCTCTTTCTACCCCACCAATTAAATAAATCAAATTCATTTATTATTATTTTTGAGTCATTGATAATACTGTTGGATTTGATTATTTCTGCTTCTTAGGCATTGCATGTGACAGAAGTGAGATAACATAAAACTACAAATTATATTTAGCTTAATTTGATGGACTTTCCTTCTAAATGAAAGTTCATTTTCATCTCTTTCATATTTGATACCGGTGATTCCTTGTCTTTGAACTCAATTATCCTGTAAAAGCTAAACTTCTATCAAATGAATCCACAGAGACCCAGAAATTTCAATTAATTCATCAGTCCAGATACTGTTGAATAACTGGCTATTGGATAATCTGAACTTGGTGACATACAAGCATGAAAATATGTTTCTCCACTCATTACTTTTAATCATGCTCTGTTGCATTTCCCCTTTTTGCCTCTTAACTACCTCTCAGGTACTTGTAGATATTAAAACCCAAACCAGTCCAACTCCAATCTCATCTAATTCTCAGCGGATGCCTGATCTATGGCTGGCTGGATTTGTAGTGGGAAGGTGTGTGGCAGTTCCTGTACTTCTCCCAGCTTCTCTGGGTTGGGACAATGGGGAGGGAAGAGGGTAAAAGGCAGAGGCCCTTACACTTACTGGCTTGCAATTGTAATCCCTTCTTGCACACTGCAGCTTCTCCAGTAAACAATGATGGAGGGTGTAAGGCCTCTCTGTGTAAGGACGGAGGTGCTGTTCTCTCTTGGGACCTATATATAGGTTCTTCTGAGGCCCTGGGAGGAAGGCCTGCAAACCGCACAGCTGCCTCTGTAGGAGATGTGACTTTGGCTTCTGCTTTTCTATCCCACTTCTCTGTTACTGCCTCCCAGTTGTCTCCCTTCCCACCCCTGGGTCTCTTGTTCCAGGATTCTACTTAAAGAATAAGGAAGTTCAGGTCAAGCCAACTTGCCTATGTGTCCACCTGACCCAGTGGAACTGACCTATCTTTGCCATGACAGAAGATGAGACTGATAGGTTTTCCTCCTAGGGCCCCCACCTTGTCCTGCTATCTCCTCACTGATTCTCATTTCTAGCTGAAATCGGCACAAGGAGTGTATCAGCAAAAGTCTGTTTCAAAATCCAACTTCATGAAGGGGTGTGTCTCCCTTCCTGCAGGCTCCTGCATCTCAGTGAATGAGTCTCTGGTGCCTCCTTTGTTACCTTGGAACTGGGGAAATCTTCCTCTTCCATTCAATGGGACCAAGAGGAAAATCTGAAGTTTCTGCTCCCAACTCTGATGATTTTTTTTGATCCTAGTCTAGTCATTTGCTAACAGACACAGGATCAGATTGGAAGATGATGCCAGATAAAGAAGGCTGAGTCCATGGTCTTGGAGACACCATTCCTCCAGCCATTCTTGGTTCACGGTCAGCAACGTATCTTCAGTGAGGGTCTGGCAGCAACCACCAGAACCCACTGTAGTGATACCTCTGAATATTTGGTTCTAGTGATCTATTACTTATGATTTGGTAATTATAAATTGTTCTATTAGTTTGTGCCATATGAAATTGCCATCTCTTCCTAAATCAAATAGTCAAATATTGCCACTTTTATAATGTTAAGCCTAATTACAATGTGAATTTAGTCATTTTCAATCAGAATAACACATTTTATTATTTTGTTTGCATTCAGAATTGAAAACCCTCCCTGACAGTTTTGGAGAAGAGAGAAAATGGAAGTTTTCAGCCGAAGTCCTGACTACTGCCCTAATTTAATATTCAGTCAAAACTGATGAGCTTCCCCTGATTACTGAAGGAAACTTAAACAGGAATGAGAAGGCAAACTTGCAGTGATAGGTTTTGTTTTGGTTTGTTTCCTGCTTTTTAGAGAGTTTTTTTTTAAATTTGCAGTAGAATTTACCAATATGAATAATGGCTTTGGTACATATTTTAAAAATATTTCTAGGTTTTCTTCATGAAAAAGAATCAAGGAATGCCACCAGTTATCTAGAAAATAATAATGTATAAGAAGTCAGGGAAACCTGATCACAGTTTTTAGAATTTGTCAATTGTTAACTATTCTCTTTTTTGGTAAAACATTCTACTAAGTAAATTCAGATGGAATATTCCTGTCTGACATTGTCTGTTTCTGCCATTACTATTGTTACCAGGAAGCCACGTCCACAGAATCTCTGATTTGTGGGACATAGATTGTCTCACAAGGTTGTTAGGAAAACAGAACAATCTCATGAACTAAAGACCCCTTTGTACCAATATGGACAAGACAGAGAGAGAGAGAGAGAGAGAACATACGTTTAATACTTATCAGACTTACATGCATGTAAGGTAGCATTACATGAAAAGAAGTGACTACAAAGTCTGGACAGAATTTTACACAGATTTACTTAGATAAGTAGAAGACAGAACAACAAAAATTTCTCTTATTTCCTTGAGAGACCAGGGATGCACTTGTGATTATCTTACATATACTTTGTGAGAGACCTGAATTATGGAGGTGCTTACAGTTTCAAGATCAGAAGACCTGAAAACATACACCTTGATGTTAAAAGGTTTCTTTTTTTTTTGAGAGAGTGTGAGCAGTGGAGGGGCAGAGACAGAGGGGGACAGAGGATCTCAAGCAAGCTCTGGGCTGACAGCTTCCACACTGACAGCAGCTAGCTCAATACTGGGCCCAAACTCATGAACCCTGAGATCGTGACTTGAGCCGAAGTCGGATGTTCAACCAATCGAACCACCCAGGTGCCCCAAAAGGTTGAAATGTTTAATAGGCATATTGTATGCTTAAGGAGACACCCTGATGAGGTAAGGGATTTCCTCCTCCAAGAAAATGTCATTGATGTACACTTACAAGGTCCTGGTTAGAGTACTAATTGATGGTGGCATTTGTAGAGAATAGTTGTTGTGTATCACAAGACTTAAACACATTCACATCCTTTGACCCAGTGATTCAAGCTCTAGAAGCTAATTTCTTTTTTAATTTTATTTTAATGTTTATTTACTTTTGAGAAAGAGAGACAGAGTGCAAGTGGGAGAGGGGCAGAGAGAGAGGGAGACACAGAATCCGAAGCAGGCTCCAGGCTCCGAGCTATCAGCACAGAGCGCCACATGGGGCTTGAATCCACGAACCATGAGATCATGACCTGAGCCGAACTCGGATGCTTATCCAACTGAGCCACCCAGATGCCCCTCTAGAAGTCAATTTCTAATAAATATTTCCAGTTGTCTTATTTGTATACAGGGTAGTTCATCTCAGAATTATTTAGCTATTCGAGCAAGAATTTAGAAACAATCTAATGTCTGTCAATAAGTATTGGTTAAAGTAAATATCATGCATTCATAAAATATATTTTGATGTTGTGAATATATTTAATGACATGGGAAGATGCTCATAATATATCATTAAATGAAAACAACCCACCTGACAAAACCTTTATATATATATATATATATATATATATATATATATATATAATCCTAATCTCTCTCTCTCTCTTTATATATATAAAGATTTACCAAAGAAAGAAATCAACCTCACCCCTAAGTTCAAGGGTGACTTCATAATGGAAAGAAAGACAAGAAGTCATAGTGGGGATTTTTTTCAGGCAGTGCGTAGAGCACCAGGGTGCTCCTCAAGCTTTAATGCATAGGTGAATCACCTAGAGATCTTGTTAAAAATGCTGTCTCTGATTCACCAGGTCTAGGGTGTGGCCTGAGAATCTGTATATATATATATATATATATATATATATATATATATATATATACACACACACACACACATATTCCCAATCTCTATACCTAGACATCTACAGGAAAACAACACAAGGGAATTTAATGGGGCCACATCTACAGGATGTACGAAAGATAGCTTATATTTTACTTTATGCTTTGTATCTTCTATAGTTAACATTTTGATTCAGAAAAACAAATGTTATCAGAAACAAAGTGAAGTAAATTGTAGTGAGCTAGTATTTAATAGTAGTTGCTGTTCAAAGATATCTAATCATTTTTAATAAAAACTCTTTTGAACTTTCCATTTGTGCTATTGGAGGGCCATCTGTTTTCATATCTCTCTGGCTGTATTTCATCTGTACATATTTACTCTGAGGACCTGGAGTTTACTCTTGTAAGTGCATGTCTGCCACAACTTCTTTTGATCTTGAAGAGGAAGCATTAGACCAGGAGCTGGAAATCTAAGTCATAACTTTAACCCTTTTATGATCTAGTGGTAAGCTGTAGACACATTCCTTAAAGTCTGATCCCCATGGGTTTGTCTGCCATTGTACAGAAAATGGACAAAGGAGCCAAAATCACATAGCACTAAGCCAGATTCACCTAAGTGCAGATGGTGGGTCAGCAGGCTCGAAAGCTAGGGAGGAGCAGATACTGAGGGCTCATGTGGGTGGATGAAGAGAAGGGACATTCAGTCTTTCCAGTTTCCCTCTTCTCCAAAGAAGAGGGACTAGATACTTTTTTTTGTCTCTCTGTAGAATGAAATCCTGACTTGTGTTGCTCTTCTCTATGATGGAAAAAGTGGATAGAATTGTCAAAGCAAATAGAAAATGCCAGTGAAAGGTACTCAGAAGGGCTAAGCTGCTATTTTTATTTTTTGGTTAAAAAAAACCCCTGCCTTCCAAATTAAAAATGTATGCAGGATGCTCCAATTTGTGCCTAACATACAATAGAAAAACAAATGATAAGGATCTTTTGAAAGCTTTTTCACTGAGAAGTTAGAGTTCTTTTTTTTTTTTTTTAATTTTTTTTTCAACATTTATTTATTTTTGGGACAGAGAGAGACAGAGCATGAACGGGGGAGGGGCAGAGAGAGAGAGAGAGAGAGAGAGAGACAGAATCGGAAACAGGCTCCAGGCTCTGAGCCATCAGCCCAGAGCCTGACGCGGGGCTTGAACTCACGGACCGCGAGATCGTGACCTGGCTGAAGTCGGACGCTTAACCGACTGCGCCACCCAGGCGCCCCGAGAAGTTAGAGTTCTTAAAAAGTGATGCTCAAACTGATATGCAGAATTATTTGAAAAAATATATACAAAATTGTTGAATATTGGTAATTCACATATGGCAGATCTTGTGATTCTCAGGTAAAGAGATGATGCCACCATCATCTTGAGACCTGACTATGCTTGCCACATTACAGTTCATTGCATTATTTTTAACATCTGAAGACTTACCACTAGATGGCACTTAAAATCCATGAGACTCAGAGTGATGCTTCCACTGGGTGGCAAGAAAAGACAGGACAGGAATGCAACTTCGGTTTCTCAGGACAGCATTATCCACTTTTGCAGGAGAAGAAAAGCAGAGTCAAGATTATTTCGAGACAATTGGAGGGTAAGATTCTTAAAGCCAACATATAAATGATAGAATGTTTCTCTTTAAATATAATTTCCCCTCACCTAAATTGCTATTGATGAGTAGGTTTTTAGTATTAAGACAACAGGCTGTTGGACTAATGAGGGCTTGGTGTAAACAGTGAGCGCCGTGCTCCTCCTGAAGGGGGTGTGGAGAACGCACGGGGAATTGAAATGCGATTTTAGTCCCAGCTCAGTGCCTGCTCTGTTGTTTGGCACCAGGCTAACTGCTCTCTTTGCCTGTGGTTAATTTGGTTTGTGCTTCCCTCATACATCAGGGGAGGAGCACCCAGTATAAGGACATTGTGATGCACGAAAAGGAGCAGGGGAGTAGCACCATTGATTTTGGGGATGTGGCAACAGCCGGCCAATCTCACTGCTTGTGGCAATCGGATACAGAGGGAGTGGCAGGTGGACTTGGAGGAGTGGCCCTGGGTTCATTTTCAGCCAAGGCGTTGTACAGCACCGCGAGGGGAAAAGCAGAGACAAGTAAACAACGGCCAGTGCTAGGCCCCAGGCAGTGTGTACAGCCCAGCTCACAAGGAGGGGAAGGATGGCTGCCTGGGTAGTTCCAGTGGGGGATTGGCTCAGACTTTGCAGCCAATCACCGCTGTGACCTTGCGCAAGTTAAGGTGAATTGGGGCCTCTGTTTCCTCACTGAAAAGTGGGAGAGTTTAGTTTCTGGAATTTCCGAAGAGCCTCTCAAGTTTCTAGATCATGTCAGGACAGATATATTCTTTTAACTTAGTCATCACAACAAGTGTTCCAAGTGGGCACTGCAGAGATTTTATTATCCTCAATGTTTTCTGCAACAGGACATGGGGCTGAGAAAGTCTACTCTTGTTGCTGGAAGTGTGACCTGACGAGTACCAGCTCCACTTGGAATCCAGCAGACAATGCAGATTCTCAGGCTGCATCCTGGACCTGGTGAATCAGCGGCAGCATTTTTAACAAGATCTCCAGGTGATTCACCTACACATTAAAGCTTAAGGAGCACCCCAGTCCTCTATGCACTGCCTGAAAAAGTCCCCACTATGACTTCTTTTCTTCCTCTCCGTTATGAGGACACCCTTAAACTTAGGGGTGGGAGTGATTTCTTTCTTTGGCAAATCTTTATTTTAAGCACCTACCACGTGTCAGGCACTGTTCCCTTCTGGGGTAGCAGAGAGAGGAGCAGGGTGGGAAGGTCTCCATCCTTGTGGGGAAGGACAGGAATTCCTTATAGGAGTCCTTTCTCAACTTCTCCACTTCCTTAGGTGGTGAGATGAGGTCTGCAGTCTCCAGCGGACTTTACCTGGGAGTCTTTTGAGCTTCCAAATATCTAAGACAGGGTTTTTGAACAGCAGCAAATTGATATTTGGGGTTCCAATCCTTCTTTGTTGTGGGGGATTGTCCTGTGTATGTCACACATGTAGCAGTATCTGGGGCCTCGAGCTTCCAGGAACAACCGTTAGTCATTACTGTGATAACCAATAATGTCTCCACACATTGCCAGATGTCCCTGAAGACTTTAATCCCTCTGTCTACAGCTTATTATTCCCTAATCTAAGAGGAACTAGGATACAGTCAAGGGGAGATGCAGCCATGAGCCAATGAGCCTGATTGGGTATAAGGTTTCCAGAAACAGAGGTAAACAGGACCTTGAGCTTGCTTTCACTGTCAACCCCCTGGAAGCAAATATGGGTTATAGAGGCCATGATCTATTCAGAATTAAGTAGTGTTCGTGTACTTGAAGTTTGTTTAGAATTGCCTCTTAGGGACATGAAGAAAAGTAGAAGAGAAGAACTCTCTCTTACAGTTTCTACACTCAAAGCATGCTCTAAAATTAGAATTGTTTCCTTGAGCAGTCAACTCACCCCCCTTCCCCCCAGTTTTCCTAGGTGCCAAGTACAGTGGTTTTGCACATTAGACACTGAGAGAGAGTCTATAGGTAGGCTGGCACTTCACTGTAGGTTCCCAAACAGAGAGATGCCTTTTCCGCCTTTGGAGCCAGTAGGATTTAAATAATATGCCCAGAAGACTCTTTACCCGCTAGTATTGTCAGGTTCCTAGCTAAATTTACAGGTGAGAGTGTATATACGTCTGAAGTAATTTTAGTGCAAATAAATACCACCAAGATGAAATGAGAGCATTTCTCTTGGACAAAAGCCAAAGCAGAACAGAGTCGTACAAACGTCTGCGTACCTGTATCCTGAGTGGAGGGAGACGTAACCTTTCCACAGTTCTGTGTAAATTCCAGAAGGCCAGTCTGTCTTGACTCGATTGTAGCTTGACCTCTGTCCTGTAGGGACTAGAATTGACTTCTTGAAATCCCTTTTCAAACTAAAAATCTGCCCTCTTGCCTCATTTGTTTAACCCCTGTGATATAACATTAAAGCGGCAGACTTGCCAAAGGAGAGCTGAGGGTGGGCTCGGGCAGCGGGGGGAATCTCCATCCCGCACACAGCCTTTCTCCCTGCTGGCAATGTGAAGTGTATTATTGAAAAAGGCTGGCAGCTCAAGGCATTGTTTGGCTTTCTTCCTTGGCAACAGCAAGCAGCAAACTGTAGGGAAGTTTTCCCCTCATCTACTGGCACCTTCTACCCTGGTGAAATGCAATATGTAGTCTGCACACTGATCCTTAAGAAGTGAATAATTCACTTGGAGTAATTTCTCTGCTACCATGTTTTCCGGCATCTTTGCCTACTGTGGAGTGTACAGGTGCCTTGTTTACAATCAACCAGTTTTCTCTGGGAGCAGTTGGGATAAGGGCCCTGGGGTATTCAGGTGAAGGTGCTAAGTGTAAGTAGAGCCCTCAGGCAAGTCTACTTCCTGTTACGCAATGAATGGGTTGAGAGCCACATCTCAATCAAGTAGGAGCTTGTTAGATGCAGACTCCTGGACCCACCCTAGACCTACTGGATCAGGTTCTGCATCTTAACAAGATCCCCAGGTGATTCATATACATATTTAAGTGTGAAAAGCAGCACTATTCTAGATCAGTACTGCTCAACTTTGTGGGTTAGAATCATCTGTGGAATTTGGTAATGTCCTGATGCCCAGGCTGAACCCCATACTAGCGATCCTCAACCAGGGGTGACTCTGCCCCCCAGAAAACATTTAGCAACATTTGCAGATGTTTCTGGTCATCAGTACTGTAAGAATGCTCCTGATATCCAATGGGTAGAGGCCAGGATACTGCTAAGCATCCTGCAATATGGTGACAGCCCCTCAAAACAAAGAATTATCTGGCCCCAAATGTCAAGAGTACCAGTGTAGAGAAGCCATGTGCTAGACCAACTAGATGAGGATCTCTGGGGGTGGGAGCCAGAAACCATGTATTTTTTAATACTTCCCAAAGGATCCCAATGTGCAGTCAGGGTTGAGAACCACTGGGAGAAGCTTTGTTGATAGAGAGCCAACAAGACTAGGAGTTCAGATTTAAGAGGTCCAGAAAGATGATTTGGTTTCAGAACATACAGTAGGTTGAGCTATAGTGTATGTCCAGTGGTTTCAGCTGTGGGGGGAGGAAGAGTGTGGGACAGGGAAGTAGATGGGACTAGTTACAAATCAGAAAATTTCTAGACATTAAACAAGCAGTTTCAGAGACTTTCTCTAGATCCAGCAGCAAAGAACTAAAAGGGATAAATCAGGACCAAATCCTAATCATAGGGATTCTTCCAGTGACTTATTTCTGCACAAAAAACCACTCCAAAATGTAGTGGCTTCAGTCAATGATTTCTTATTATCTATCACAGTTCTGTGGCTTGACAAGTTTCATCTGGACAGTTCTTGCATAGGGTCTCTCACACAGGTGCTGTTGGATATTGTCTGAGACCGTGGTCTTCCAGCGGCTTGTCTGTGCTGGACATCCGACATGGCTCACTTACATGGCTGGCAGTTGATGCCGACTGTCGCTGAGCACCCAGCTGTAGCCTGGAGTCTGGAGTAGCTGTAGACTGGAGTACCTCTCCATGACTTCCCTCAGTATGGTAGCTAAGTCTCAGAGGAAGCATCCCAAGAGCAAGTATTCCAAGAGACTAGAGCGGGTTTGGGCCCTTGTGAATGAAAATTGATGCTTTCTTAGGAATTTTACTTTCTGAGAACTTAAATAAACATTTATTTAAGTGTTAAATTAACAAATATACAAATATACAAATTAAATTTGTATACTGTTAAATCTCCTTGGTATAAGCACCAAC
Source organism: Felis catus (assembly GCF_018350175.1). Taxonomy (NCBI): domain Eukaryota; kingdom Metazoa; phylum Chordata; class Mammalia; order Carnivora; family Felidae; genus Felis; species Felis catus. The sequence continues at coordinate 91,798,314 of NC_058370.1, forward strand.
AATAAGATTCAGAGATAATTCTATAGGGGATGGAAGAAAATTGATACTGAAGTACTTGTGAAACAAAGGACTGCTAAGAAAATATAAAGTATCAACATGTTTTTTCTCACCCATATCCTTTCTATATTCATACCTTTATATCTCCCAGCTCTGCTGACCAACAGTAACATGTTTTTGTTTTTCATAGTGATACGAGGGATGGTGCTCATGGGGTCTATTTACTAAGAAAATAAACTTTAAAATTTTAAACAAAATTGTTTTTAATGCCAAGGAGTGCTGCTCATTATAAGTTAATTCATTCATTAAACCAACCATGTAGAAGATATGGATGGTAGTCCTATTTGTAATGTATTTGAAATAATATCATGGTTAAAACTATTTTGTATTTAGATATTTTGATAATTCAGACCCATTTCCCCTAAATGATTTTTTTTTCTTTTTGTAATTATAAATCACAGCCACGTCTCTGAGATAGTTCACATTCCGTTTGGACAGGGATAAAGGTTATAAACTTGATGGGAATGCAGATGTGTTGTCTACATTTTCTGAAAAGAGCCACTAAAATGCTCATTCAATAAAATAAAATCCCCAAGGAATCTTAGGGCATTATTTTTTTTCCCTTTCTTCTTTTGGTTTTCATGAGATTTATTACCATCAAAGCAACTATTCTCTGGGTTCTTGCTATTCTATTAACAATAATTTCCAAAATTTTTATGAAATAAATGTTTACAATCAAGGAGTAATATTGCTTTTTGGCTAGAACAAATGGATAATCTTTTGCGATAATCAATTGACTCTCCACTTAGTTTATGAAACACATTTCACCAGTTCCTTAAGACTGTTCCACTTTTCCCATTATACAAGTGGGGACTGTAAGAATTATGAGAATGAACAAATCCTATCTACGTCAGGACTTTTCTTAAGAACAATTTTGCTATGTGCTCTTCACAGTTATACCATCCTCAAAGAAGTATCACTCAAAGAAAGGTGGCCTATCAAATTATGGGCTGCATTTCACAGAAAAAAAAAAACAATCACAAAAGCTCAACATGTGGACCACAGAATGTGGGTGAAAGGGAAGATAGTGTGAAAAAGAGAAATTGACAAGGATTTAAAAGGTTCAGATCTAGTTGCAATTCTGTCACTACTTAGAAGCCCTGAGACAAGGATTTGACTTTATACACCATCCAGAATACCTCCTGAACTTAGAGTTGGTCAGAAGGAAGAGGGACCTCTGATTTGCCTACCCCGGGTGAGATATTATCCACAGACGTTAGGAGGTGAATGAGTGCTGTGCAATGCAGGTGTCACATCCGCTATTCCCTCTGCAGTGATTTTCAGTGATCTCTTCCTGGTGTTGGCAAGAGCAGCTCTCTCCTTGAATTGAATGGGAGTTCTTTGTGCATGCAGTTCTGCCCAAAAGAAGGGCTGTCAGATAACAGTCCTGAGACAGTCTGTTCCACAACAGAAACAGAAAGACATAGAGCATCCCCTGAGCCTGGAGAGAACTAATTAATAATAAAATAAGACTTTACTTCATGCAATGTTTCTTCTTTTCTTAGACTTGAGGCCATGCATGTAGAAGTTAATGGTCCCATGAGGGAAGTAGACAGTGATTATACATAAACTAAAAGAACAAATGACTCTGGGCCCAAACCAATCATTTCATTTCTACTCTCTGGTGCAGATGCATCATCCACCCTTTGCTGCCCGTAGATTTATTCTAATATGGAAAACACAAAGTATTTCTTAAGACATTTTTGGTTGTTTATATCAGGAATAACATAAAGTATCCTTGTTCTCCTTATACAACCCAGAGCATCTCTGGTTGCATACTACCAATGCTTTCTCATTCTACGTTTGTATTCCCTAGATGAGGAAAGAACTGCAAAGGTATCCTTTACCAGTGAAGTATTAACCATAAAAGAGAGCTAATAGACACAATCACTAAGTGGTGACACCTGGCATTTAGTAAGAGCCCAGTAAATAAATTAATTTCATTAATGATCTGTTAAATAAAGTAATAGAGTAGAACTATGGGAACAGTTGGAAACAAAAAAGAGGATCAGTTAGACTTGGTTGGAGAGCTTGTGAATTTTATGGGTTTTTTTTCCCTTTTTTCCTATTTAAACAAAGAGTCGTGTTGATTATGCTGTACTTCTGACTTCTCACTAAATCATGCCATCTTTGCATGAAGATTCAGGATAAAAAAGGAAACCTATCATGTGCTAAACAGTTTCACCTATATTGTCTGACTTGATCTTCCCAATAGCCCTGTAAGGTTAGTGCTGCCATATTGCTACATCTTCCTATTTTGTAGATGAGAAAAATGAGGTTCATTAATTTGCCCAAGGTCATATAACAAGCAACAGCAGATCCAGGACTTGAACCCAGATCAAACCTCAAGACTTCGGTCATTTTTGCAACACCAAATCTGTCTTTCACTTTGTCTCCCCTAGGTTGTATGCCTAATGCTTCCAGGATCTGTGCTAGGAACAACACATCAGCATCTCTACCAAAAAACTTATGCAGTTATGCAGTCACTATATTTATATTGGTCTCCATCTAAAAATACACCTGGTCTAAACTTGTCACTGCTAAGAAGATCAGTGATTTAATGAGCCTTATTAAATTATAGCCCTAGACACATATAACAAACTATAAAACGACAGACCTATAAGATGTCTCAAGTTTTATCTTCCAGTTGGAGGTTGTCTTGGGAAGAACTGTAAAGTAAGTAGTTCATGGTCACCCATCCATTCATTTAACAAATGCCTATTGAGCTTTTAATATGGAAGGTACGGTTCTAGGTGTTGATAATATAGCAGCGAACCAAAAGACAAAGCTCTTTCTCTCATGGAACTCACATCCCAGTGGCAGGTAAGTAGTAGGGGCAGCTACTAAATAAATGCGGAATTGTATAACATGTCTGGTGGTAAGTGCTGTGGAAAGAAATGAAGCAGGGAAAGGAGACAGAGAATTGGAGAGGTTGGAGGGATAGATGATGTCGTGCTGTGTGAAACTGGATGGCAAGACAAGACTTCTCTGATGAGGTGAGAGTTGAAAGAGGTAAATCGGAGAATCATGTGGATCTCTGAGTATTCCAGGAAGAGAGAACAGTGAGTGTGGAGGCTTTGAAGGAGCATTCATGGTGTATCAAGTCGCTGCAGGGAGGCCTGAGAGTACAGGAGAGAAAGGAAAGGCAGCAAGGAGACGAGAATGAATGTCATAGGGGTGGTGGACAGATCCTAGGCAACAGTAGGGCTTCGTCCCCTGCCACACCCAGCACACTTCCACATCTCTTATTTTCAGAATATTTCCCACTGTTTCTGTTATTTCCACACATCCAGAGAGATCCCTCACACATGTGTCATCCTCCAGAGGCCATGTAGTGCTGTGCTTCCCTTCAGATTCTGTAATTAAGCTCTGAGGGTTCAAATCTCGACTCTTGCATGTGAATTAGGCAAGTTATCCAACCTTTCCATGTTTCACTTTTCTCATCTGAAAAATGGAGATCATGATGATGGTGATAATGGTGATGATGATAATGATATGGTCTACAATCCTAGAGCTATCTTAAGGATCACATGAATTAGTATGTGGAAGGTACTTAGAAGAGTGCTCGACACATAGGAAGCACCATGTAAGAGTGGGCTGGTCTTATTCACAGAAAGGATAAAGATCTGCTTAAGTAAATCATAGTGCCCAGGATGCTATTCTTCCCAAGGATATTTTCCTTCCAAGAGACACTGTTTCCTGAAATTTTTAAATGGTAGAATCTCAGGCAGGAGAGACACCCATGCGGGGGAGAGATTTTTGGTTAGGAAAGCCTTCCTAGCATGCCTCCTACAATACACCATCATAATTTACTTCTGTTGACAAATAGACCAACGCTTCCCTCCACCAGAATTCTACAGGGAGTCCCTGAGTTTTATTTTTTTTGTTGACCCAATATGCTTACGACTTTCAGTATCAAAACCTTCAGTTTTATTTTATGTTAGGTTGTAAATGTTATGCATCCAAGGATCCACACTTGCATAAAAAATAGGGCCATCACTCCACTGTGCACTCAGAAAGGAGAAATTGCTCCAAGCTGCAAGAGAGATGGTTCATCTTACACATCTGAGACTCAGAAGCAGTGGAGGATTGAGCTATAAGGGGAGGGCCATTGTAGCATATGCTCATGAATAATGAATCTGACATTATAGTTATGCAAATGAAGCACAGCAAGCTCTAAGCTAAAACTTGGTTTCATCATTTATTCACGGCCTCTTGTGTTCAGCACCTGGATAGTGCTCAGGATAGTAAAGGAGCAGAGCAATCTGCTTGCTATACTTGGGGTAGAGAAGGCCTGCATGAAGAAGCCAGATATCTGAAACAGTGCAGTGTCCATTGCATGCTCTGCAGGTAAATGAGCAAAGCCTTAGAGGAAATGCATGCTCGGTTGCCCAAAGAGTGGACAAAAGTGAGAGCTTATTAAGGCACGAGTGACAATAATTGCGGATGCTCAGGGTAATGGACAAAGACAAGTTAGAGGCTGAATATAACCCAATGCATTTTGTGATTGTTACATTTTAATATTTAAATTTGCATGGAATAGACATAATGATCAATTTTATCCCTCGGAGGGAAGGTCTACATTTTCTGGCAGTCTTGAATTTACCTTTAGAGTAAACAATGTGTTTTTCAAAATCAAGCATCAATAAAATATTGCAATTATGGAGAGATGAGGAATTTGTACTGCAGAGGTGTCCAGATTTGTTTGCGTATTGTGCACAGGGACAACCCTTCATTTATGCCCCTTCACTAAGAAAGAATTGCCCATGAAGAATTTTTCATGATGGAGGGACTCTTACTATGATTGATTAAGATTACAGTGTAAATCCACAGCACAAGAAAGGACCCGAGCCTGGTAACTGTTCACCCAAAGAGCTGCAGAAAACAAGATGACTCTGGCTTGTTTTTACAAGCTCTGTGGAGGAAGATTTCATATTTTCCTTATGTTACACAGTTATTTCCTAACTCTGACAGTTAGGAGAGTTTGCCTTGTATTGCAGACAAATCTGAATTGATCTCAATATAATAATATGAGAAAAACCCGTGTCAGCACTGAAAAATAGGAAACATTGTCACCCACATGCCAAAGGCTATGAGGAATTTCTGCAAGATGAGACTGAATTGAGCAAAAAATGGAATAGCCTGTGAGTTGCCCTGCACATTAGAATTGCCTGGAGAGCAATGTAAGCCTAGATTTCTGAGCCTCGCTCCCCAGTTGGCTGATTGCAGTTGGTCTGGGGGAGGCCCAGCCATTGGTGTTTACAATGTTCAGTGCTCCTCAGGTGATTGTGAGGTACAGTCAGGATGGGGATCTACTGCCTTATCCAAGCTCTCCAGTAGGCTCTAGCTTAGAGAAGCAAGAGCTGGGGCTAGAGGTAGAGGCCGGCTGAGGCAGAATGCAGCAGAAATTTTTTGATCAGTGAAATATTTGCAAAAGGGCCTCAAGTCACCCTGAGTGGTGGTTCCCCAGAGGTGCCCAGAAGCTTCTACTCAGGGTGGACAGCAGCACCCTTCTGTTTAGCTTCCAGTAACGGGATTGGAGGAAGCTGTTCCTGAGTGGAAGGCTTGCAGGCACAACTTCTCAAATCGGCAGGTTCTTTGGGTTCAGGGTGATGGGGGACTGGGGATGTGAGGGTGTCTTGAGGCAGCAGAAGAGCCTTTATCACTACGCCTGGCACCTGGAGCTGCAGGTGCACCAAACTGAGTGAAGTTGCCTGAAGCCCTGCTTCCTCCTGCTCCCTTTGCGATGCTGGATCATGAAAAAGGCAACTGGTGCACATCTGAAGATTCAGCGAGAGGTCTCTATTCAGCAAACGAGAGTAACTTGAAGAGATCCACAAGAGAGACACAAATTTTGTGCATTTAAATAAGCAGAACTTGCTGAGATCCAATTACACGGCAACTCTGTGCATGCCTGCTCTGTGGCTTCTTCCACTCGGTCTGTGGTGAGCTACTGGTGGCTGCAGTTATGTTCAGAGAAGAGAAATGGCCAGATCACTTAGGGTCCCAGAGCAGTCTCATTTCAGTGCAGAGTAATAATCAAAATCTCAATATAAAGCTTTTCTTCTCTCTTTGCTCTGCTTCTTCCTCAGACTCTACACCCAGACCAGGAGGCAGGGGCAGGAAAGGGCATTCTTGACTGCCATGGCCCTGATCTGGTGCTCTTCTGGCTTGGCAGACATTCAAAGCTGGCACTTTCTTTTCCAGAGGCATCCATGTAGATTCCTAGACATTTCTTCCTGAGCACACTCTACTGAATCGCTCTGGATGAGAATGAGGCTGCTCCCTCACCACCCTCCTAGACCCCCTCCTCATGTAAAACTCTTCAAGGGCTGTCCTCAAAGCCACACTCATTTAGGAGGGGCGTTCTCACAGCAGCCTGATACCTCACCCTGGAGAAATCTTTCAAATTCCAACTCACTTGTCAGCTGCTTCAATTCAACCCTCTTACACCTTTTATGTGGGTGAGGGGTTGAGATTTGAAAATCCAGTTTGCATACCCTTCCTTATAAGTCCTACTTGGTGGTCCAGCACCCCACTTTGGATGGTGGGGATCACTGTTCCCAGGGCTGGCTGCGCGGGTGTACGAGCTTTACAGTTACATAGAATCCTTCACTCACAATTAGCCCTGTGCTTGGGTTAATTCTCTGCTGTCACCATCTCGAACTTCTTAATAATTTGTATACAAGGGGCTCTGTCTTTTCACTTCAGATCGGGTCCAGAAAATTTCATATCTGGTCCTAGTTGCCCCTATTAATGTGGGGGTTTTCACTGATACTGAGAAAGTATCCCGTTTTTAGTATCTCATTGCACCTGTTTCTGGAGGAGATTCCAGGCCTGTGTAGAATTCTCATTTTTGGGTATGGATAAGCTGGAGGGGAAAAAGAAACCCACACATACCTTTTGGGGCCTATGAAAAGACATTGAAGCATAAATGAAGAACAGGGCTCACAGGAGGCAAAGGAAGGACATACTTGAAAAAAGATTTACCGTAGGAAACAAAAGTAATTTAAGGAAGCATCTGCTTGTACTTTCAATAAAATCCAATTAAGCCTGGGCTCTATGAAACACAAGATTAAAGATGAGATAAGACAATAAATATCAAAAGTAAGCTTGCTTACAGGAAGGCAAAAATCAAAAAAGAAGCCAGACAGCAGCAAGAATGATGGCTTTGAAATAAAAAAATGAGTTGGCAGAACCTTGTAATGTATTAGTAGTACAGTAGGCCCCGAGGATAATTGCAGCGGTAATATGGATGACTAGCTCGAGACCATCTCCAAATGCTAGAAAAGGCGATGAGATGGAAGCAACCTCAGAGAAGAAGGGAGGGGAAGAGGAAGCAGCACGCAGGGCGGCAGAGTTCCTTTAGGAGATAAAAGAACAAATGAGACAGAAGCCATGTTTACAGAGAGCCAAAGATTGCCTAGTTGCCCCTGAGGGGGACAGACTCACAATGGAAGAAGTAGGGGACCACTAGGTTTTTATATTAAATCAACTTTTCTTACCAATAAAAATACTCACTACAATAAAGAGGGATATATTAATGGCAAAGCGCCCTGGCCTCGTGGACTAATAACTTTTGAGTTTGAGGGTGTTTTGCTGAAAGCCCTGTGAATTGCCTCTCTGGTTCTTTGACCAAGTACCAGTGATACATGCAGTTATAAAACATTCTCATCGTTCCCTATTGAGGGCCTCCGTCAGGAAAGAGAGTAAAAACAGTAATAATACCATTTATGAACATTGAGACCTTACAAATGCTTTCCTTTATATTTTGTGCGAGCCTCCCGACAGTACCACAGGCAGATAGTATTATCAGAAGTTACAGGCCTCCAGATAGAAGTGCCACATGTCAATGGCAGGGCCTGAGTCCACTTGAAGGTGTAAGCGGAGCTGTATTTATGGTAGACAATCAGAAAAGAGATATATATACTCAAGAGCTTGGGGGTGGTTGGGGGGGGATCTTCTATTATTGTGCTATAGAGAACTGGTTGCCATACATCTCTCTGATGACACTTGTAGGGCAGTGGACCCTGATGTAAGAGTCAGGGTGTTGGAACCCTCATTTGGGTATCGCAAATGCTGTAAATATGACATTTGAATCTAGCAAGAAAGGACCAGTAGATCTGACTTGAAAATAATTTCCATCACAGTCTAAAATGCTCTAGACCCTTTTTGGAGCTTTGTGGAGTCAGTAAACAATGCAGTTCTAAATATCTGAAGTCAGTTTTTACAAGCAATGGTTTATTTCCCTAAATGGTATGGCTATTATAGAAGCCTATTAGAAAGATAAACAGAAAAGAATAAGCCTAGTTTCTGAATAGAACCATAGAGATAGTGATGTTAGATCCATTCAATTCCTTAGTAAAAAAAAAAAAAATAATGGGTTTTGGACTAAATAAGGGGTAAAAATGGCTACAGAGCATTTTACTGGGCCAAAGTCATAATGTATGACAGGATCATAATGTGTTTAATGAATCACGGAATGTTCTAATTCAGGAGTTTAGAAATGGTAAACACTAACACTACTATTTTCCTGCCCGTGACAGACAGTGCTGGTCTATTATAACAGTCTTGCTTGCTAAGCTTAGACACAGCCTCAGAAACATCTTCAGTATGGCATGCCGAGAAGCCTGCATCCATCCATCAGAGCTGGTATTTAGGATGCCATTTCCAATCCAGTACATCTGTCTAATTTCTCAGGTAAGGTTACTGACTATAAGAGGGACAGACTGACACAAAGGTCACATGGCCATTTGGAAGAAGAGCCAGGACTATACCTTGAATCTTTGATTCTCTACTCAAGTAATCTTCCTGTTTTATCTTATTAGAACTTTAAATTGGGATAAACTCAAGAACTTTAAAAATTTAGTCCAGGGGGAACCTGGATGGCTCAGCTGGTTGAGTGTCCAATTCTTGGTTTTGGTTCAGGTCATGATCTCAAGGTTCGTGGGTTCGATCCCCACATCGGACTCTGTGCTGGCAGCAAGAAGTCTGCTTGAGATCCTCTCTCTTCCTTTCTCTCTGCCCCTCCCCTGCTCGTGTGTGCTCTCTCTAAAAATAAATAAACTTAAAAAAATTATAGTGTCAAACTAATTTTGGCATGTGTCTTTGCGTTATCACTATGTGACATAAGTTTGATGCATATGTGTGCATATCACTATGTGATAACTGTGTGTGTGTATGTGTGTGTATGTGTATGTGTTACAACTATGGATCAAAAGTTATCTCCCAGAGGCCAGACGCCAGCCCCGGAATTTACAAATTCTTTCAAACTCAAATTTTTTCTATATGGAAGTAGAAAATTTGCTCCCATTCCAAAATAGACCACACAAACTAAAGAGATAAAAAAGTCTTCAAACCTCCCATGAACCCTGTCTTCCTCGAACCACTGTCCTGCCTCATTTTTCCCTCTCATCATGTTTGTTTGAAGTGACTAAATTTACTTTCTCTACTTTATTTTTCATTATTCTTCAAATCTCTTGTAATTTGACTCTGACCCCCAACTCTCAAAAGAGTTACTCATCAGGTCACCAGCGATCTAATAGCTATATCTAATGGACTTTCGTTATTCCTATTTTGGGGCCCCCCACTTGATGATGTTGACCACGACTGGTTCTTGAAACCCTTCATTCCTTGACAATATTTTCTCTCGACTGTGCTTGTACCTCACTTCATTCCAAACATCCTTCCTTCTCCTCCTTGGCATTTGTCTTTGGCTCATAGACTTCCTCTTCTTATACACTATCCTTGGGAAAGATGATCTATGCTCATCATTTTAATGTCCACCTGTGTTGTGATGACGCTCAAATCTGTGTCCAGCCATGATGTCTCTTCCGAGTTTTGGATTTATATATTCGATTGTTGGTTCTCTGGCCACTTGAAAATCACCATGCCCCAAAGTGAACCAAGCGTCTTTCTCTGTAAGCCCCAGACCAAGCACACACTAACTTTGGGGTGTGTGTATGTACAGTCTTTTTTCATAGCACTGCTACCTATTGTGTTACCTGAGACCTAAATCAGAGAATTAGCCTATATTCCTCTCTCCACATCTCCCCACTTTTAATCTCCATGTCCTGTTTAAACTTAAATTCTTTTTTTTAAGGTTTATTTATTTTTGAGAGACAGAGAGAACAGAGCGTGAGCAGGGGAGGGGCAGAAAGAGAGGGAGACACAGAATCTGAAGCAGGCTGAGCCTGATGGGGCACAGAGCCTGACACGGGACTCAAACTCACTGGCCACGAGATCATGACCTGAGGGGAAGTTGGACACTCAACTGACTGAGCCACTCAGGTGCCCCTAAACTTAAGTTCTTACTGAAATCCCCCTAGTTTAGGTCTGTATCACTTGTTGTCTGAATGATGTAAGAAACCGCTAACTGTCCTGCTGCCCTTAAACCCTCCCTTTGCTCTGTGTCCAGAGTGGACACTCTCAAATCACCTCTTGCCTTGTTACTTTGGGACTCAAAACTTTACATCAGCTCCCTTTGCCCTCAGAATAAAGTTCATGCTCCTCGATGTGATTTCTGTGTCTTGGCATTATCTTTTGTTCACTGTTGTCCACATATGTGCTTACTGTACCATCAGCAGCCTATGCCTGGCACATGGACGGTACGCTCACATCAACTTCTTCCCATAGCCTTTCTCTCAAATAGGTTTCTTTGCCTTGTGATGTATGGAGTCCCAAACATGTTATGTGTATAATTTGAACATAAGTGCCTGTCTGGGACCCCGAACACTCTTTGTGGGGACAAACCTTCATAAATCCTCCAGTGTTCCCTCACTGCAAGCTTCAGAATCTTCTTACTGATGGGGAAGAAGGAGGTGAGTTGCAAGATAACCACTTAGATTGGCCTAACTAGACCCTGAAAGCCATATGCCAACCAGGGAACTTCCAAGTCTAGAGGGCAAGTCTGGAGGAGAGGGGGCAAGGTATATGGAGCAGAGGCCCTGACTTTGGGACTGAAGTTCTGGCAGTCTAACTCTCATGCTCAACCTGAGTAATTCTCATCCTGGCTTGGTAAATTATATATCATATGAATTCCCAAATCATTCCCTGACTTCATTTCCTCCAGGCGTCCAGGACAGGGGCAGCAGCTTTGGGCAGTGGGGACCTTTTTAAATGTAGCATTAGCAACTAAGAAACCAGATCTTGCCCCAATTGGCAGGGACAGCCTTGGGTGAGGCCTCCAATGGTCTGAATCCCTTCCCATCCTTATTCACCTGGCCAAATCTACACAGACCTTTGAAACTTCTCTACTTAAAGTGTAGTCTGCAGATCCTCAACATTGGTACCACTCGGATTCTTGTAAGAAACAAAATCTCAGGCTCCAGAACAGGTCACTTAAGTCAGAATCTGCATGTTACCAATATCCCCAAGTGATTTGGTGTGTACTCAATTGAGAAGCATTGCCGTATTTGTTTGTTTGTTGTTTGTTCATTTACTTATTTATTTTTAATTTATTTTAACTTAAAACAAAACGAGGGGGCACCTGGATGGCTCTGTTGGTTAAGGTCTGACTCTTGATTTTCTCTCAGGTCATGATCTCACAGTTTGTGGCATTGAGCCCCATGTCCAGCTCCATGCTGACATCATGGAGCCTCCTTGGGAGTCTCTTTCTCTCTCTCTCTCTCTCTCTCTCTGCCCCTCCCCCACTTGCATGTGCTGTCTCTCTCTAAGGAAATAAATAAATAAACTTTAAAAAAAAAAGAAATACCTGGGAGGGAAGGGAAGCATTCTTGGCAGAGGGGACAACAGGAGCAAAGGTCCTGGAGAGGATGCGTCTTTGGCAAATTTGAGGAAGACAAAAGAAGGTAGCCGGCTGGAATAAAGTGGGTGAGGGGAGGAGGGGCAGGATATTAGGTAAACAAAGGATCTGCGGCCCACATTACATTGGGATTTGCTGCTCATGGTAAGTATTTTTGATTTTGAACAATGTGTGATGAAAGCCATCCAGGGGTGGGGGGCGGTTTGAGTCGGGATGTGACAGGCACAGATATTCATTGCAAAGGGACCACTCTGGCTCTTGGTGAACAGTCTGTGCAGGGGTGTAGCAAGAGCACTAGCTGAAATGCACTTGAGTCAGAATGCACGAAGTCGCTGTCTTTACACGGGTACGACTGAAACTTGTCTCTGCTCTCCCAGAGGAGTTTCCCAGGGCAACCTGTACCCCAGCTCCTGGGTGGTCTTCTGTATTACTCATCGCCACAGCAGGCCCTTTCAGCGTGTCTCAGCTGTGTGCCAGGCAGCCTTTGACAGGTGTTTACCCATTCCTCAAACTTCTTACGTCTCATTGTTGTGCTTGCTGACTGACATGCCACACCGTATAATTTATGCCCGGCTGAGTCCTAGCACCATGCATTTTTCATCCTTTTAAAATTAAAAACAAGTATATATACACATACCCTTGTTATTTTATGAGGCGTTCGTACTCAGCAAAGTGTCAGTTTGACAGCTGTGGTGCTTCTCCCACTACCAGAAGCCTGGGGGCTGTTAGGAAGACCCCCTTGGGGGCTGATTAAAATCTCTGCCCGGCGTCACCTGCCTGAAACAAAAGCCTAGTGCCTTCTGCCACCAGGCAAAACACTTCCAGCGCTCAACATGAGGCATAGGGTTTTATCCTTTGGAATGAATTTTAAAACCGCATCTGCTGTAAGGTGTTTGGAACTTAGCCTAGTTGTCAAACTGGATCTAACTTCAAATGTGGCAAAACTGTGAAGTTGGTTAAGTTGGGTTTTGGTGTCTCTGGACTACTTCTACTTAGTACTGCTGTATCTACAATAAAAGTAACTACTACCACTGCCACTATCACCACCACCATAATGATAGTGAATTTTCACTTCTGCCCGCTGCTGTTGATTCATAATCTCATTTGATTCCCTTGACGATTTTTGAGGTATGTACTATTATTATCCCCATTGTACAGAGGGGAAAATTGAGACTTAGAGAAATAAATAATGTGCCCAGGTAGTTGGAATACTTGAAATCCAAACTTCCCTGAGTCCACATTCTCAACCACTGGGTTATGTTGGTTGCATCCTGTTTTCCCGTTTCGCCCATTTATTCACTCATTCATTCCACTACATCATCAGTCCCTTCATCGTATTTGTGCTCTATAGGAAGTTTTCCAAGGACAAGAATGTTCTGAGAGATCGTGGAGCTGAAGTCAGAGAAGAGCCTCTATTTATCAAGGGCCCGCTCTGTCGTTATTATAGAGCTTTCTCCTCGTTATCCTTTTCATTGTTTTGTAGATAAGGAAGCTGAGGCTCCTTTAGGTTGGGTTCCCCAGAAGCAAATTCCAGGATGAGGATTCCTGTGGAAGGGATATTAGGAAATGTTCCTCACTGGAGTGAGAAAATTGGGGTGGAGAAGAGAAAGAGGCCAAACAAGGGTGCTCAGCTTTGGCTTCTGTAGTTGTTGTGGGTCTTGATTCAGAGATACTTTCATGGCCAAAATGACTGGGGCTCTTATACCCTGTCCCCATTAGTTACTGACCAAGGGTTGCTTGCATCCTCAGATACTTGGGGCTCTCTCTCAGCCTGAGGGCATCTCTAGCAAAGAGGTGTGGTTCAGACCTGAGAGAAGGATGAGCATCATAGGCCAATCTGCACAAAAACGGAAAAGGATGAGGGGAGAAATGTGCAGAGGACTAATGAGAGAGGATGTGAGTTTCTCCAAAATGGCAGAGCTGCAATTAAAACCAGGGCCTAATTCACTTCAAAGACTGTCGTTGTCTTTCTTGTTCAGGTAATGCTGAGTTGTCCTGAGCAGTATTTGCAGGTGACAGAGACTTTCCAGACTTTTCCCCTAAAGTCAAAACCCTAGGAAGCTGCTACTATCTACTCTTAAATCCAGTTGTGTCAATGGGACTCAGCAGAAATTCTGCCTTGGGGTTCCTAGGGAGGCTTATACTGTCTTTTTCCTCCCTTCTTCCTTTTATTTTTGGTTGTAAATTTTTTTAACAGCTTATTGAAATGTATAATCCACATACCACACAATTCACCCATTTACATTGTACAATTCAATGACTTTTAATATATTCACCAAGTTTTGGAATCATCAGCAATATTCAATTTTAGAACGTTTAATCTCTCCAAAAAGAACCTTCCCATTAGCAGCTACTCCTTATTCCCTTCTCTCAGACCCTGGCACACAACTGTTTACTTTCTGTCTCTATGCCTCTTCTGGACATTTCATATAAATGGAATATATCACATATGGCCTTTTGTGTCTGGCTTGTTTCACTTGACATATTTTCAAGATTCATCCGTATTGTAGCATGTGTTAGTACTTCATGTTTTTATGGCTAACATTACTTCTGAAGGATGCACCACATTTTATTTATCCACTTCATCAGTTGATGGACATTTGGGTTGTTTGTGTTTTTGACTATTCCAGTATGAATGTTCATGTGCAAAGTTTAGTGTGAATACTTATTTTTCATTCTCTTGGATATATACCTAGAGTGGAATTCCTGGAACATATGTTAACTTTATGTGTGTGTATATATATATATATATATATATATATATATACACACACACATACATGTATATATTATATAAATATATGTGTATATTGTATAAATATATATGCATAAGTTATATAAATATATGTATATATTGTATAAATATATATGTATGTTATATAAATATATGTATATATTATATAAATATGTATACATAGTATATGTATATATTATGTAAATATATATGTGTATATATATATAAATATGCATACATAATATATATATCATGTAAAAAAATACACACACACACACACACACACACACACATACATATAGGAACTGTCAAACGGTTTTCCAAAGCACTGCACAATTTTACATTCCAGCCAGAAATGTATAAGCGTTCCAGTGTCTCCAAATTCTCACCAACACTTGCTATTGTCCATCATTTTGATTATAGACATTCTAGTGGGTGTGAAATGGTATCTTGCTGTGGTTTTGATTCGCATTTCCCATTAGGAATGGGATGCTGAGCTTTTTTTCATGTGCTTATTGGCCACTTTATATCTTCTTTGGATAAATGTCTATTAAGATCCTTTGTCAATTTTAAAATTAGATCGTTTGTTTTTATATTGTTGAGTTGTAATAGCTGCATATTATGGATATGAGAGCCTTATCAGATATATGATTTAAAAATGTTTTCTCCCAGGGTGACTAAGTGGGCCAGTCGGTTAATTGATTTTGGCTCAGGTGGTGATCTCAGGGTTGTGGGCTCTGCGCTGGGTGTGGGGTCCGTTTAGATTTCTCTTTTTCTCCCTCTGCCCCTGCCTGTGTCCCCAACATTGGGCATGCTGCTCTCTCTTTCTCCCCCTGCAAAAAAAGGAAAGAAAGAAAGAAAAAGAGTGTTTTCTCCCATTCTGTGCATTGTCTTTTCAGTATCTTGATTTTTTTCCTTATAAGCATGAAAATTTTTAATTTTCATGAAATCCAATTTATGTTTTTTCCCCTTTGGTTGCTTGTACTTTATGTCATTTCTAATAAACATTTGCATAATCCAAGGTCACAAAATTTATACTTAATTTTTTTTTCTAAGTGTTTGATAATTTTAGTTCTTACCTTTAGGTCTTTGATTGATTTTAAGTTAGTTTTTGGGTATGGTGTGAAGTAAGGGACCAACTTCATTTTTTTGCATGTAGATATCTAGAAGATAGTTGTGCTTTGTTGTTTCAGGCACCATCCCCTCCCTCTTCTCATTCTTCCTTATTGGATTGCAGAGGTGATGATTGGTGATGCAGCAGCCAGCTTATGACTACGAGGGAAAAGCCAACAGAATTTGGGAAATTCTGGCACTGAATGGTTGTACTTCTTATCATGTAAAAAACAAAACAAAACAACCACCCCAAACCTCCTGAACACCCCCATACCATAATTATGGAAGAGTTTTCTGTTATTTTGTAGCCCAAAGCACTACCTTCTTCGTTGTCCCCTGGAGTAGATATTTCATGTGCTGATTGATGTTCCAATTCACAGTGACTCCAACCTAACTGAAAATTTTCCCAAACAGAAGAGAACACCATATCGATCATGGGTGGTCTGTAAGACCTCCTATTGCTGGCCAAGTATGAATGACCAGGTTGGACTCAAATAAGCTGTGTCAATTAGGGCCCTTCTTTTAGCAATATGGAATGTTGAACTGAGACAACTTTTGAGAGAAAGTTCATTGTTTTCTCTATCTGAGGTCTTTGAAGCCACAGTGGCTTCTGTCTTTCTGAGGCTTTTGTTTCTTTCTTTCTTGGCTTTCTTGGATTCTGTGCAACAATTTCTGCTGCTCCCATACTACCTCTATCCTTCATAGCTAATTTGGTTTTTGTCAAGGCTAGACAGAATTGGTTTCTGTTATATGGGGCCAAAGGAACCATAACTGTACATTTTTTATCTGGTCCCATCCTTTATTTACCCAGATGGACATTCATATAGTCACCTGGGTATTATTTCCTCCACATGGAATTAATGTATGAGGTACTAAATCCAAAACTGCCCTCAAGTAGTCTAGGAGCTACATTATTCTTTTTCTTTACAAATACAAAATAAATAGTTTTCTCAAAAAAGTGCTGATAATATTTCCTATTAGGTCATAGGCAATTTAAGAGCAGTAAAGGTAAAATCCAGGGAAGATTAGAATAGTAATATATTTGTACATTCATTATTTTTCTGAAAGAGTTTGTGGTTCACAATATTTGTCATTTTGGTAGACCAATATCAGCAGAACTGTGGATATTAGCCCTTCCTTCACTTGGACATAAAGTAGTGAATGACTCAGACCAAGGTTTACACCTACCCAGACATTTCTTTTCAAAGATCCATGAGAAGGGACTCTGGAAAACTCTAGTTCCAGTGAAAGCAGAGCATCTTCAAATTCCAGTCTGGCCTGGGATGTCTGAGGTTCAATTGTGACCTAACTTTTACTCTGAGTAGGCTGACCCCAACCTTCTGAGGTCATGATGGGGGCTTTTCTGTCAGAAACTTTTGGTCTCATACTGCCATCTTTCAATAATACTTTATTTATTAAATCACTTAATGTCTAATGGGTACCAGACATTGTGCTAAGAGCTACAGATGTAGAAATGAATAAGGCAACCCCTTTGTCTGCAAAGCTTTCTGTATTTATTCCTATTATATGATGGAAGGAGCACTGCCACACATTCTGCAGAAATGGTATCATCTCCTCCAATTATTATTATTTTTTTGGTCATGATAGTTTAGTATGTTTTTGTAAGTATGTGTCTATCTATACATCTGTGTTTGTATGTATGTGTATATCCCTTTCTTCTATCATTCCATCCTCATCCATCCATCCACCCTACCCATTGACCCCATCCATCCATCCATCCATCCATCCATAAAGTATAGGCTACGTTATGTTGTGGTAAACAATAACCCTAATATCTCGGTGGCTTTATGCAACAGAAATTTGTTTTTTAGTGAAAAGAAACTTCAGGTGTTTTGACTGGGGAGGGCTCTGTTCCATGTTGTCCTCCCTCAAGGATATACCCAGGTTGTTGGAGCCTCCACCACTTGGTCACTGCAATAGTTTGAAAGGAAAAATGAAGGGTATTGCACTGGCAATTAAAGGCTTGGATGTAGAAGTGACACTTGTTCTCACTAAAGTATTCAAATGGCCACATCAAAGTTTAAGAGGCAAGGAAGTGCAAAAGTGTGCCTTCAAGGGGGATGAGCCAGAAATACTGGAGAGTAGCACAAATATCTATAATTCCACTTCTTTCTCTCTCTGGCAATACCTGCCTCGTTTTCCTCTCCCTCTCTCTCTCCCTTTTCCTTGTCTCCCTCTTTTTTCTTATCTATCTTTACCTGTTTATCTTTCTAAATTTAATTTGTCATTTAATTTAATAAAGTATAGCAGTTAAAAAACTCCACAAGTCTCTTGTTGTAAAACTGTGACAAGTGAGTAGGAGGAGATTTCTCCTTATTATCATACAGCCAAATGTGCATGAGCCCAAGTTCTTTTGTATTACCAGAAGGTAAAGGTAAAAACAGACAAACAAAACCATGTATCCTGCCAGCAATAAAAAAGCTGAAATTTTGATAACCAGTTGTATTAGTTGCCTATGGCTGTTGCAACAAATCACCTCAAACTTGATGGATTATAACAACACGCATTTATTCTTTTGCAGTTCTAGAGGTCAGAATAAAATTGTCATGTAAGATGTTGGAGGGCCTGGCTCCCTGGGGAAGCTCTAGGGAAGAATCCATTTTTTGCCTTTCCCAGTTTCTAGAACTTCATTTCTTGCTCATGGACCTTTCCTCCATCTTAAAAGCCAGGAGTGTAGCATCTTTGGGTCTCCCTCTGCTTTTCTGTTGCATCACCTTTTCCCAATCTTTTTCTTTAATCAAATATCCCTCTGTCTCTCTCTTATAAGTATACTTGTGGTTACATTTAGGGCTCACCTTGATGATCCAGGATTCTTTCCACATCTCAAGATCTTTAACTTGGTTAGATCTGCAAAGTCACTATTACCATAAAAGGTAAAATTAACAGGTACCAGGAATTAAGACCTGGACATCTTTAGGAGGTATTACTCAGCCTACCCGCTAGTTATACAAAAAATAGTAAAACTGCATGTCTAATGTTGGAGACAAAGATTAAGAATATTGTTTATTGATCCCTCTCTGTACCTAATTTTCATAGTAGTTACCAGAGCAGAACTTACTAGAAAAGAAATGGGACTCAAAATAGTACAATAATTAGTAATTGTAGATCATTTTCTATTGCTGCTCTTACATATTTTTTAATGCTGATTTGGAGTTTCTTGCACCCAGAGATTACATTTCATATTCAGAATCTAAATGCATTTTGTTTTATAAGTATAGTGACTGGATCTGCTGCATTTAGCAGAAAATTCATTGCTTATACCACTAAAATGAAACTCGTTGGAAACATTTTGTACATATGGGGCTATGAATTATGATTTTCCCTTTACAAGATATTTGCAAGTCAGAAAAGCAAAATCATTGCTTTCTCCTTCCCTCCCCCTCCTCCTTTGGGAAGGGAGCAGTGAATCTCATCTTTTGGCAGGTTAGAAACTTTCCCTCATACTCAAGCAAGCTTCTGCAGACACCCAAAATTAAACACTAGATGCTCACAAATGTCACACGCATCTAAGGAAGATGGAACCTAAATTGAATATTAATGAGTAATGAAAGTTGAAAACAAAATTGCCTGTTGGAAATGTGCTCATGAGTTATGAGAACAAGATCTAAGTCTTCTCTTCCCACTTCATTTTGAAAATAGCTGTCCATGAGGTGGTTAAGTGAGCTCTGGGATTTTGATGTATTTTTCCAGGATGACTGCAGACTCTTGAGCAAATAATTTGTTCCATATTGCTGAATTCTTAAGAAATAAAATTACTCACCCTAAAAAAAGTCTTTTCAGGACTTCAAGGGTAATTTCTGCCTGGTGTGTTCAGTGCTTTTTACCCCCATCTTTTGGCTATTAGACTCTTATGGAGCTAATGCAATAATTCCTTGGCACTTCTCTCTTGCAGCTGCTGACAGGGTGAACTTTTTCTCTGGGCCTGTGGTGTCTGGCTGTCAGGTGGACTGTAACTACCCTCACATTTTTATTCATTAAAGGAACCAAAGTGGGAATACTTCAATGTCTCCTGTGGCTTCCGTTGAATCTTTGAGGTGATACAAACCTGATCTCATCAAAATTAATGGCTTATGGTCATTCACACTATTACAGTTAATAGGGTTGAGCATGCAGTATCCCCTGCAAAAACGGTGCTTATTTGGGGCCTATAATACAGCACAGGTTGGGAGTACAGTTGACCGAGACTGCCCACCCTGTACAGCGGGAATTTGCAGCACTTAGCAAAGACAGTTTGCAAGATGAATCTTGTGAACATTGGCTGCAAATTGCTGTTGCTCAAGCAGGTTGTGGTAAAAAAGAGCAATGATGTGTAAGAATATGTTTTAAAAACGTACTGGTGTTAATGAAACAAAAGCTATACTTTAGACTCGGTAATGTAAGGGAAATTGTTTTCTTTTAGCACAGAATCTGGCAAAGATGGCCATTTGGCTGTTTTAGCTTGTGGTTCGCGCTCTCCCCCATACCTCAGCCAGGCTTCTGAAAGAGCAGAAGGGTCTAATACATTAGACTTACCTGTGTTTAGTTTCATTTCCTTCCATGTGTCCATTCTTCTCAGATAGCCCAGTCAGGTCATGAAGCTTTGTCAAGGCTGGTATGATTCAGCCTCTGATTGAAATAGGATAAGGCTGGATCCTGGGGCATGCACAGATGGAGGTCACCATTTAGTGTGAGGGAAAAAGCAGAACTGGAAGTAAATTTGGGTCACATGTGATATTGATATTGCAGGAAGTATCAGTCAAAGTGGGGTCAAGAACCAAAGACAGTAACAAAGGGACAAAGCGTGGGAATTTGTTCAGGTATAGAGTAGTCCTCACAAATTTATGGCTGCTTTTTGTTGCATTAGGGATTATTCTGATGGCTCAAGGTCACGTCTTTGTAATCAGTTGGCATCTAACATCAGTCACTAGTATGAGTTTACCTAACTATACATCTATCCATTCATCTATCCATTCATTCACAAACATGTTCCAAATAATGCAGTGGTAGCCTTTACTGGGGCTTCTCATATGCCTCCTCTGCCAGTCAGCCCTTATGCCAAAATAATATGGAAGGATGAATGCCCAGGGCATTTCTTGGGCATAGATGTTAGGAAGATTTGGTTTCTTACCAGGCCAGTACATTTTAAAAACCTAGAAACTCTTCACACTTGAATGGAGTCTCCCACTGCAGGAAAGCCGGGGATCTGATACAGACACTCCCTTTCTCTTCCTTTTCTGTGTTTTGTTTTTTTCTTACTCCATGACAGTAAGAGTTAAGGCTGTGGATCCTGGGGGAAAGAGAAAGGCAATCCTAGAGATCCGTCTTTGGCTCAGGCAAATGGCACTAGCCTGCACAGTCCTTCCCAGTTTGCCAGGGGGTTTATCTTGGTGTATGGAGTAAACCTCAGTGTAATAAAGAGTTATTCATTTGCCTGGTCTTGAGCTCTGTGCTCCTCTTTTCAGAGATCCCTTCATGTGGCTCTGAAAGGGTAGGACTTTTGCTATTCAGTTCCATGTTTCTGGCTGTAGCTCTGTCAGTTTCTACATACTACAGAAATGGCAGACTGTCATGGAAGGCAGGTGGTTAAGTCCTGGGCTGGCAAATGGTAAGAAGTTTCTCCAGATAGAGGTTGGGTGGTATAGTGGAAAGAATGACCAGTGAAGAGTTGTTTGAATGGACAGGAATGGGGAGGCACCAGGTTAACAAGTCTGGCTCAGGAAGATGGGTAGTAGGAGAAGAAGTTGTGGTGAAACAAGGCCCCAATCCAATAAACCAGAAGGTTAGACATCTGGGACACCTGGAAAAACAAAGGAAGTGCACTTTAGTTTTTGAAAAGAAACTGGTATATCCTTGAGAAAGGAGCAGTAAAGAAAAGTGCAACGAAGTACAGAGAGGTATAATATTAGTTTGAACTGAACACTGACTTGGGTTATTATTCAGAGGAGAATTTTGGCCACTTTATTTGTAAATAGTTTATATCAGTAGACTGGAACAGGAACATCTTCTTCCCAGACATAAGTTCAGAATCCAGGGTTTATCCTGATGGGGTTGATAAAATTAACTGTTGATTAGCGTTTGTCCTATTTATTTATTTATTTGTTTATTTATTTATTTATTTTATTTATTTCATTTTATTTTTAAGTGGCCTCTGTGCCCAATGCAGCGTTCAAATTCATCATCTTGAGATCAAAACCTGAGGTAAGATCACAACTGACTGAGCTACCCAGGTGCCCTGTCCTAGTTTTTAGTGGCCAAAAGGGTGCCTTCCCTGTGGCTTTTGGCAAAACATAGGGGAGTTGGAATTTAAGACCCTGAAAATTCACACTCCATAGTCTCACAATGTATGGTTGTCTACTTAAAATATTTTCAACAGTCTTTTAATCAAGTTATAAAATAATATGTAATCATTGTGGAAAAAAATTTAATACAGAGAAGCCCCAAAAGTAAAATTAAAATTACTTGTCTATAGATAATTGTTATTAATAATTTATTAATATTATTTTTTATTATTTTTTTCTTTTGAGAGAGAGTGTGTGCTCATGTGTGCACAAGTGAGGGAGAGGCAGAGAGAGAGGGAGAGGCAGCGAGAAAGGGACACGCAGAGAGAGAGGGAGAGGGAGAGAGAGAATCTTAATCAGGATCCATGCCCAGCCTGGAGCCCAACAAGGGGCTCAATCTCACAACCATGAGATCATGACCTGAGTTGAAATCAAGAGTCATATGCTTAACCAACTGAGCCACCCAGGATCCCCTACTTTAGACTGTATTCTTTCAACCTTTTTACTGTGCATTAATACACAAACACAGATTTTAGGAAAATATGATCATATTATGTTTATTTTTTTCTATAATCTGCTATTTTCACTAATACACAGCCATAGCTTTCCAAAGACAGTATGTATTATTTTTAATATCATTTGTATTTCATTTATCCAAGTAATCTTTTTTTTTAACTTTTTTTTAAATGATTTATTTATTTTTGAGACAGGAAGGGACAGAGCATGAACAGGGGAGGGTCAGAGAGAGGGAGACACAGAATCTGAAACAGGCTCCAGGCTCTGACCTGTCAGCATAGAGCCCGACACGGGGCTCGAACTCACGGACCATGAGATCATGACCTGGGCCGAAGTCGGCCGTTTAACCAACTGAGCCACCCAGGCACCCCCCAGGTAATCTGTTTAATCAATCTCTTATTGTTAAGGAGTCAGCCCTCCTCCACTTAAATTCTTACTGTTATTAACAGTGCTACTATGCACATGATTTGATCAATCTTCAAATATACAGTGGATGCTTAGTACTTACCAAACCTAGTACATAACTGAATATAAATATAACAAACAGACTTAGTTCCTACTCTCATACAGTTTAGTGTGGTGAAAGAGATAATCAACAAATAAACCCACAAGCATAGGTATTTTGTGGCTTCCCATGGATCACCTGTTCCTAAAACCGAGTCAGATGTTGATTGAGACCAATGATGCTCAAAGTGCCAAGAGGGTATCAGAAGGTTTGTTATTCACATAATGGGACATTCTAGAGATAGAAGGGCAGGTGCAAGCTGTTATCGATGGCTTGAGTAAAGTAGAAACAATGTGGGGGGTTAGGCTTTCATAGTGACCGGGGGGTGAGGACTTGTGAGGTTTAAATCTCCCACTGATACAGAACAGGAAGGACAGAGCAGGCAGGGAAGAAGGGTGGGAATCTGAAGCAGTCCAAGGTCAAACTTCAAAAAAGGTGTTAGTCCAAGTGTGCCTAGAATACAAAATGGGGAAAGGGCAATCTCTTCAATAAATGGTGTTGGGAAAAGTGGATATCCACATGCAAAAGAATGAAACTGGACCCTTATCTTATACCACTAATAAAAATTAACTCAAAATGGATCAAAGACTTAAGTGCAAGACTTGAAACCATAAAATTCCTAGGAGAAAACACAGAGAAAAAGGTCCTTGACATTGGTCTTGGCAATGATTTTTGGATAAGACAACAAAAGCACAGGCAACAAAAATGAAAATAAACAAGTGGGACTACATTAAAGTAATATGTACAGCAATGGAAACAACAAATTGGAAAGGCAATGTACAAAACGGGAGAAAATACTATTTATTGAATAAGTGGTTCATATGTAAAATATATAAAGAACTCATACAACTCAATAGCAAAAAGCAAATAATCCCATTAAAAATGGGCAAAGGGACCTGAATAGACATTTTTCCAAAGAAGACATACAAAAGGCCAATAGGTTCATGAAAAGATGCTCAACATCACTAATCATCAGGGAAGTGCAAACCAAAACCATCCTGGTGAAAATGGCTGTTATCAGATAGAGAAGATATATAAATGTTGGCAAGGATGTGGAAAAAAGAGAACACAAGTGTTCTAAGAGATACACAAAACTAAGATATAGCTTGAGTTTTGATGGCATTATTCTTTTATTCTTTTGGGACACCTTTTGAGAATATTACTTTTTTATTTCATAGATTTCATGAGAGGCTGTATGGCAGAGTTTAGAAGCTTGGGCCATGAAGCAGACTTCCCAGGTTCAAATCGTGGCTCTTGCCCTTAGTGGGTGTGTGACAATCTTGAATGAGTTACTTAACCTCGATGCCTTAATTACCTCATTTGTAATATGACAGGAATGATAATAGTACCTACCTCATTAAGTTGTTGTGAGGATTAAATGGGTCAATATTTGCAAAGTCCTTAGAATAGAGCTTGGCACATAGTACACACTAAATAGATGTTTGCTAAATAAGTAAATGTGGAATGCTACAAATGATCATAACTGGAATTTCTAATACATGGGGTATGTACCTTTTAAAGCCTTTAGCAAGACCAAATTGTTTTTCACAAAATATCACATCACCAGTTTGTATGCTCATGGGCAATGAAGAAGAAAGTTAGTTTTTGGATGTCCTTACCAAGATATTTTTAAATTTACTGCATTTTGCAAGGCAAAAAAAAATTGATAGCTCATTATTCTTTAAAAACATTAGTTCAATTAATAGAGACTGAACAGTTTTCAAAAGTTTGCTGGCAGTTCAAAAATCCCCTTAAATTAATTGTCTGTTTTCACCTATTTTTTAATTTTTTCCATTGGAGTGTTTCACTTTTCCATATTGTCTTTAATGAACTGTTAGTATCTCTCACAAAACTTGCAATTAGAGATCCGGGGAAGATGGAGGCATAGGAGGGTACTGGCCTCACCTCATCCTGCGGATCACTTCGATTCCACTACACCTGCCTAAATAACCCAGAAAACAACCAGAAGACGAGCAGAACAGACTCTCCAGAGCCAAGCGTAGACAAGAGGCCCACGGAAGAGGATCCACCCCAGCTAATATGCTAGATCCCATCAAAGCAGCACCACAAGCCTGGCAGTGTGAAAGTATTCTGGACAGGGGCCACACCACTGCACAGTGAGTCCTGCCCCTGGGAGAGGGGAAGATAAGGTACACACCAGTCTGACTGTGGCTGGGGACAGATATCAGGTCTGACTGCGGCCCTGCCCACCAACACAAGTTACTCCAAACAGCACAGGGGAAGTGCCCTGCAGTTCCGTGCCACCCAGGGACTACCCAAAATGACAAAATGGAAGAATTCTCCTCAAAAGAAACTCCAGGAAGTAGCGACAGCTAACATATTGATCAAAAACGATTTAAGCAATATAATGGAACAAGAATTTAGAATAATAGTCATAAAATTAATCGCTGGGCTTGGAAAAAGTATAGAGGTCAGCAGAGAATCTATTGCTACAGAGATCAAGGGACTAAGAAATAGTCATGAGAGCTAAAAAATGCTATAAATGAGGTGCAAAATAAAATGGAGGCGACCACATCTTGGATTGAAGAGGCAGAGGAGAGAATAGGTGAATTAGAAGATAAAATTATGGAAAAAGAGGAACCTGAGAAAAAGAGAGAGAAAAAAATCCAGGAGTATGAGGGGGAGAATTAGAGAACTAAGTGATGCAATCAAACGGAACAATATCCATATCATAGGAATTCCAGAAGAGGAAGAGAGAGAGAAAGGGGCTGAAGGTGTACTTGAACAAATCATAGTTGAGAACTTGCCTGATCTGGGGGAGGAAAAAGGCATTGAAATCCAAGAGGCACGGAGAACTCCCTTCAGACGTAACTTGAATTGATCTTCTGCATGACATATCATAGTGAAACTGTAGGGATAAACAGGCTCTAACTTACAAAGGGAGATCCATGAGACTAGTGGCAGACCGATCTACTGAAACTAAGCAGGCCAGAAAGGAGTGGCAGGAAATCTTCAATGTGATGAACAGAAAAAATATGCAGCCGAGAATCCTTTATACAGCTACTCATTCAGAATAGGAGAGATAAAGGTCTTCCCAAACAAACAAAAACTAAAGGAATTCATCACCACTAAACCAGCCCTACAAGAGATCCTAAAGGGGATTCTTTGAGTGAAATGTTGCAGGACCACAAAGTACCAGAGACATCACTACAAGCATGAAACCTACAGACATCACAATGACTCTAAACCCATATCTTTCCTTAATAACACTGAATGTAAATGGACTAAATGCTCCAACCAAAAGACATAGGGTATCAGAATGGATAAAAAAATAAGACCCATCTATTTGCTGTCTACAAGAGACTCATTTTAGACCTGAGGACACCTTCAGATTGAAACTGAGGGGATGGAGAACTATCTATCATGCTACTAGAAGTCAAAAGAAAGCTGGAGTAGCCATACTTATAGCAGACGAACTAGACTTTAAATTAAAGGTGGTAACAAGAGATGAAGAAGGGCATTATATAATAATTACAGGGTCTATCCATCAGGAAGAGCTAACAATTATAAATGTCTATGCGCCGAAATATATAAAACAATTAATCACAAACATAAGCAACCTTATTGATAAGAATGTGGTAATTGCAGGGGACTTTAATACTCCACTTACAACAATGGATAGATCATCTAGACAGAGGATCAATAAAGAAACAAGGGCCCTGAATGATACATTGGATCAGATGGACTTGACAGATATATTTAGAACTCTGCGTCCCAAAGCAACAGAATATACTTTCTTCTCGAGTGCACGTGGAACCTTCTCCAAGATAGATCACATACTGGGTCACAAAACAGCCCTTCATAAGTATACAAGAATTGAGATCATACCATGCACACTTTCAGACCACAATGCTATGAAACTTGAAATCAACCACAGGGAAAAGTCTGGAAAACCTCCAAAAGCATGGAGGTTAAAGCACACCCTACTAAACAATGAATGGGTCAACCAGGTAATTAGAGAAGAAATTACAAAATATATGGAAACAAATGAATGTGAAAATACAACAATCCAAACGCTTTGGGATGCAGTGAAGGCAGTCCTGAGAGGAAAATACATTACAATCCAGGCCTATCTCAAGAAACAAGAAAAATCCCAAACACAAAATCTAACAGCACACCTAAAGGAAATAGAAGCAGAACAGCAAAGACACCCCAAATCCAGCAGAAGAAGAGAAATAATAAAGATCAGAGCAGAAATAAACAATACAGAATCTAAAAAAACTGTAGAGCAGATCAATGAAACCAAAAGTTGGTTTTTTGAAAAAATAAAGGAAATTGATAAACCTCTAGCCAGGCTTCTCAAAAAGAAAAGGGAGATGACCCAAATATATAAAATCATGAGTTAAAATGGAATTATTACAACCAATCCCTCAGAAACACAAGCAATTATCAGGGAATACTTTGAAAAATTATATGCCAATAAACTGGACAACCTGGAAGTATGGGACAAATTGCTAAGCACCCACACATTTCCAAAACTCAAACAGGAGGAAATAGAAAACTTGAGCAGACCCATAACCAGTGAAGAAATTGAATCAGTTGTCAAAAATCTCCCAACAAATAAGAGTCCAGGACCAGATGGATTCCCTGGGGAATTCTACCAGACATTTAAAGTAGAGATAATACCTATCCTTCTCAAGCTGTTCCAAAAAATAGAAAGGGAAGGAAAACTTCCAGACTCATTCTATGAAGTCAGCATTACTTTGATTCCTAAACCAGACAGAGACCCAGCAAAAAAAAGAGAACTACAGGTCAATATCCCTGATGAATATGGATGCAAAAATTCTCAATAAGATACTAGAAAATTGAACCCAACAGCATATAAAAAGAATTATTCACCCTGACCAAGTGGGATTCATTCCTGGGCTGCAAGGCTGGTTCAAGATTCACAAATCAATCAATGTGATACATCACATTAATAAAAGAAAAGAAAAGAACCATATGATCCTGTCAATCGATGCAGAAAAAGCATTTGACAAAATTCAGCATTCTTTCTTAATAAAAACCCTTGAGAAAGTCGGGATAGAAGGAACATACTTAACCATCATAAAAGCCATTTATGTAAAGCCCACAGCTAATGTCATCCTCAATGGGGAAAAACTGAGAGCTTTGCCCCTGAGATCAGGAACACGACAGGGATTTCCACTCTCATCGCTGTTGTTTAACATAGTGTTGGAAGTTCTAGCATCAGCAATCAGACAACAAAAGGAAATAAAAGGCATCAAAATTGACAAAGATGAAGTCAAGCTTTCACTTTTTGCAGATGACATGATATTATACATGGAAAACCCGATAGACTCCACCAAAAGTCTGCTAGAACTGATACTTCAATTCAACAAAGTTGCAGGATACAAAATCAATGTACAGAAATCAGTTGCATTCTTATACACTAACAATGAAGCAACAGAAAGACAAATGAAGAAACTGATCCCATTCACAATTGCACCAGGAATCATAAAATACCTCGGAATAAACCTAACCAAAGATGTAAAAGATCTGCATGCTTAAAACTATAGAAAGCTTATGAAGGAAATTGAAGAAGATATAAAGAAATGGAAAAAC
The DNA here is from genome assembly GCF_018350175.1 of Felis catus. Taxonomy (NCBI): domain Eukaryota; kingdom Metazoa; phylum Chordata; class Mammalia; order Carnivora; family Felidae; genus Felis; species Felis catus. The sequence goes on from NC_058370.1 coordinate 91,826,864, forward strand.
ATTCCATGATCATATATTGGAAGAATAAATATTGTCAAAATATCAATACTACCCAAAGCTATCTACACATTCAATGCAATCCCAATCAAAATTGCACCAGCATTCTTCTTGAAGCTAGAACAAACAATCCTAAAATTTGTATGGAGCCACAAAATTCCCCGAATAGCCAAAGCAATATTGAAGAAGAAGAAGAACAAAGAGGGAGGCATCACAATCCCAGACTTTAGCTTCTACTACAAAGCTGTAATCATCAACATAGCATGGTTTATTGGCACAAAAACAGACACATAGACCAATGGAATAGAATAGAAACCCCAGAACCAGACTCACAAACGTATGGCCAACTAATCTTTGACAAAGCAGGAAAGAATATCCAATGGAAAAAAGACGGTCCCTTTAACAAATGGTGCTGGGACAACTGGACAGCAACATGCAGAAGAATCAAACGAGACAACTTTCTTATACCATTCACAAAAATGAACTCAAAATGGATAAAGGACCTGAATGTGAGACAAGAAACCATCAAAACCCTAGAGGGGAAAGCAGGAAAAAACCTCTCTTACCTCACCCGCAGCAATTTCTTACTTGACACATCTCCTAAGGCAAGGGAGTTAAAAGCAAAAATGAACTATTGGGACCTCATGAAGATAAAAATCTTCTGCACTGCCAAGGAAACAATCAACAAAACTAAAAGGCAACCAACGGAATGGGAAAAGATATTTGCAAATGACATATCAGAAAAAGGGCTAGTATCCAAAATCTATAAAGAACTCACCAAACTCCACACCCCAAAAACAAATAATCCAGTGAAGAAATGGGCAGAAAACATGAATAGACACTTTTCTAAAGAAGACATCCAGATGGCCAACAGGCATATGAAAAGAGGCTCAACGTCACTCCTCATCAGGGAAATACAAATCAAAACCACACTCAGATACCACCTCACGCCAGTCAGAGTGGCTAAAATGAACAAATCAGGAGACTATAGATGCTGGAGAGGATGTGGAGAAACGGGGACCCTCTTGCACTCTTGGTGGGAATGCAAACTGGTGCAGCCGTTCTGGAAAACAGTGTGGAGGTTCCTCAAAAAATCAAAAATAGATCTACCCTATGACCCAGCAATAGCACTGCTAGGAATTTACCCAAGGGATACAGGAGTGCTGATGTCTAGGGGCACTTGTACCCCAATGTTTACAGCAGCACTTTCAACAATAGCCAAGTTATGGAAAGAGCCTAAATATCCATCAACTGATGAATGGATAAAAAAATTGTAGTTTATATACACAATGGAGTAGTACTACATGGCAATGAGAAAGAATGAAATATGGCCTTTTGTAGCAACGTAGATGGAACTGGAGAGTGTTATGCTAAGTGAAATAAGTCATACAGAGATAGACAGATACCCTATGTTTTCACCCCTATGTGGATCCTGTGAAAGTTAACAGAAGACCATGGGGGAGGGGAAGGAAAAAAAAAAGGTTAGGGAGAGAGGGAATCAAAACATAAGAGACTGTTAAAAACTGAGAACAAAGTGAGGGTTGATGGGGGGTGTTTGAGGGGTATTGAGGAGGGCACCTGTTGGGATGAGCACTGGGTGTTATATGGAAACCAATTTGACAATAAATTTCATGTTAAGTAAAAAAACCCCAAAAAACCCTGCAATTATTTTCTCCTTTGTTGCTTTCTTGTTAAGTGGTGGTTTGGAAGCCAAAAAAGGTCTTTATTTTTGGTCACATATGTACATTTTTGTATTTTTCTCTTTTTTCACTCAGAAATGAGATATTCATCTATTGTATTTATTGAATTTTATTTTTTGAACTATATTTATAATCTAGCTGAACCTCACTTTAGAGGATAGTATGAAGTAGGCATTTAATTTTATTTTTACACAAATATATAGGCAATTTTACTAACATCATTTATTGAATAATCCATCCTTCTCTAACAGATTAGACATACATCCTTTATCATATATAATCATCCATTAATATTTGGATCTATTTATACTCTTTCTACTCTTTCCATTGTTTTTTCCTGTTGTTCCAATGATCTGTTCCCTTTGTTTTTGTCTCAGTGTAACACTTTCAGTTATAATGACTTTGAAATGTAAAATTTAAGTAAAATTTATAATTATAAACATAATATAATTTTATAACTGCTTCTGCAAGATCCATTAAATTTTTTCTTTTTAAAAATCCATTGCTTGTTTCTGTCTGCTATTTTTTTAATTTTTTTTTTTCAAAGTTCTACCTAAACATTCTGGTAGGATTTAGATGAAATCTGCATTATCCTTATGAAATAATCTAAGGCTTCTACGGTATTTTTTCTGTGTTGGCAGGGCCTTGTATGTGAGCAGGCCCTGCAACTATTATGGGATATCATTCCCATGATTAGGTCACTAATCAGTTGACATTTGAGTTATCAAAAGGAAGATTATCCAGGTGGGCTGGACCTAACCAGGTGGGCTCTTAAAAAGGCTTATGCCCTCCTTGAAAGGGAGATTTGAAGTTTAATGGGGATTACACATGAGATAGATGTTCCTTTTCTGGCTTTGAAGATGGAGGGGACCATGGAGCAAGGACCAGCGAATGGCCTCTTGGAGGTAAAGCCCTGCCCCCTGACTGACAGCCAGTGAAGGACTGAATTCTGCCATCAACCTAAATGAGTTTGGAAGAGGACTCAGATCCAGGTGAAAACACATCCTTCCAACACCTTGATTTTGACCTTGTGAGATTCTGAGCTGAGAACACAGTTGTGACACACTTGGACTTCTGACCTACAGAACTGTTAGCTAGTGAATTTAGTGTTGTTTTAAGCTGCTAAATTTGTGGTAATCTGCTACACAGCAAAAGATATCTAATGCAGTTTCCATTTGTTGAAGTCTCCAATTTCAAAACCTTCACTAATGTTTTACAGTATGGATCCTACATGTTAGTTGGTGAAGGTATTCCTGAATGTATCAGTCAGGGCTCTTACATACAGACAACATAATCCTCTAGCAAATGTGAATGTGAGAAGTAAAAAGGTTGTTTATTGAAAAAGAAAACTGAGTAGTTTGCAGAACCTCTGAGAGAGATGGAGAGTCAGGCTTAGATGCCAGATACCTAGGGACAAAGTGGCCAGGTGGGAGCTGCCTAACACCATCGGGGCCATTCTACCTAGAGCATGCTGCCATTGTGTCACTTCCATCAGCATCTCAGACATTCTAGATGCCTAAAAACCTGCCACACATGTTCTGGAAAAACAAAATTTCTTAGACATCAAGCTTACCAGATTTGGTTTTTCTATCTACAGCTTCTGCCCCATGAAGTTTGCTTTCTCTCCTACATGTCATGAAGATGCTTCTGCTTGGTAAAAACCAGGTCATGTAACAAACTACCTACAGCAGAGGCTGGAACAGGTACTTTTAAGGCTTAAGGAAAGTAACCTAGACGGAGAATAGTAATGGCTACCGAATGAGTCAGCTTACAATATCTTTCATTCTCTGCATTTCGTATTTTGCTGCTATTGTGAAAATGATCAGTTACTCTTAAATTTTAGAAGTGTTTGCTACAATAAGGGACTTCTATTTTTTTAAGTTTATTTATTTATTTTGAGAGAGACAGAGACAGCTTGAGTGGGGGAGGGGCAGAAGAGAGGGGAACAGAGAATCTCAAGGAGGCTCCTCACTAACAGTGTGAAGCCTCATGCAGGGCTCAAACCCACAAAACAACGAGATCATGACCTCAGCCAAAACCTAGTCAGAAACTTAACCAACTGTGCCACCCAGGCACCCCTATTATTTTGTGATCTTGCACCTTGCTAAACTTTAGTTTTTGTTCTTATAAATAGTTCTTGTAAATTTTAAATTCATTCCCTTGTGATTTGAAATCATCATACTGGTAAATAATGATACTTAAAAAAAATCCCAATATACAGGCATATATCTTGCTTTCCATGGCTTTCGACATGTGTGGATATCAGTTACTATAGTTTAGTTAAACAACACTGGTCCTCCCACAACACAGTTCAAATTTCAGTTACCATGAAATATGAACTGTGAGTAATTGCATAGAGTACAAATTTTTTGCTAGTTCTTCAATGCATAAATCACTACATAATAATTCAGATGATCATCATTATCAGTGGCCTATCACACCACTTCTTTCAAAGTCTTGATTTGTCACCGAGCATCTGTTACTCAGCTCATGGAAAGACAACCAAGTGTGTGCTTGTGCTGTCTCCATGTCTCTCAGTGCTAAACCACGTGACCTTTTACAAGCATGAATAATTGAAAGAGGAAATTAACCAACAAGGATGTAGCAAAGAAACAAAAAATAATAACACTGGAAGTAGAATGTGAATCGGGCATAAACAGAGTTATAGAAGAAATGCTGGACTGGGAGAATGTAAGCACTGATGTTGTTCCTGTGATTCTAGATGTGCCGCCACAGAAAGTTAGCAAAGACCAACTTTCTGATGTTAAGTGAGGAAAGCGGTGATGACAAAGATGAAGATGTCCTAGAGGAAGGGACTCTGAGAAAAAACTTCCCATTAAAGGAACACTCAGAGCTTGAGTGGGGGAGGGGCAGAGGAGAGGAGCCTAGGTGGCTCAGTCTGTTAAGCGTCAGACTGTGGCTCAGGTCATGATCTCATGGTTCATGGGTTTGAGCCCTGCGTTGGGCTCTGGTGCTGACAGCTCAGAGCCTGGAGCCTGCTTCGGATTCTGTCTATACCCTGCTCTCTCTCCCTCTCTCTCGCTCTCAAAAATAAATAAACATTAGAAAAAAATTCAAAGGAACACAGAGAGTTTTTCAAGACATTAAAACTGTAAAGGATAAAATGTTGAAAAATGAACCAAATTTAGAAAAGAGCATAATTTACCAAAGCATAGAGGAGATTCTCACTCCACCTGCTAAGTTATATTATGAGAAGAAGACAAGCATTGTTGAAACTACAGAGAAATAAAACACTTGAATTTGTAATGCATCTAATGTCTTAAGTTAGAGTGCATCAAATAAATATTAGTTTTATTATTTTTTCATTCCCATCTACATTTATAACTGACAGTAAGTGAGTTTTTAAAATCTTGACAAAATTTTTAAAGATCATGGAACAAAAGCCACTTCACAGAGTTTCAGCTTGTATGGGCATTTTTTATAATTCTGCACTCTGTGCAAAGCAAGAGTGGCTACATCCCTCATATTTTCACACCACCTGAAACCTTTGGAAGAAAGATGAGTAATGCTCGCGAGAGGGGCCATCACTTAAAGATTGATTAGGCTAGATATGGCAACTTGAGACACAATAATATTTTTCAAAAATAATTCTGGTATTTAGTATTGGGGAGGAGGTGTTCAAGGCTGCTCTTATGTTCTTTCTTTTTATGGGTTTTAATTTTTTTATATTTACATATGTTTTGTAGGAGTGTTTCTGAGCTTCAAGAGGATTGCTCATTTGTCCCATAGCCTGTCCTTACCTCCACATTTGATAGTTTAAAATAAGGCTGTTTGTGGTAATGTGCTGCTAGGATCTTTTCTCTCTTCCTACGAAACACGGATGCTGTATCAGGAAAGGCAGTTGTGAATTGTTCTTGCCTTAGATTGAAACCTCTCCTATATAAAAATGATTGAAGGGTGCTTTGATGAAAATACATGCATATTTCGGGGTGCCTGGGTGGCTCAGCTGGTTAAGTTGGTTAAGTTGACTTTGGTTCAGGTCATGATCTCATGGCTTGTGGGTTCAAGCCTGCATCAGGCTCTGTGTAGACAGTTCAGAGCCTGGAGCCTGCTTCAGATTCTGTCTCTCCCTCTCTCTCTACCTCTCTCTCTCTCTCAAAAATGAATAAACATTAAAAAAATACATGCATATTTTTTGCTATTTCAGGAAGCTTCTTAGAAGGAATCAAGGTCATGTTACTGTGATCCAACTACCATTTTCCCCAGAAATTCACAACTGTTTTTCTTAAAATTCTTCTTTGCCATACTGAAATGTTTAATCTTTTTTTTTATGAAAAAAAAATTTTTAACGTTTATTCATTTTTGGGAGACAGAGAGAGACAGAGCGTGAGTGGGGGAGGGGCAGAGAGAGCGGGAGACAGAATGTGAAGCAGGTTCCAGGCTCTGAGCTGTCAGCACAGAGACTGTTGCACGGGGCTTGAACTCAAGGATGGCGAGATCATGACCTGAGCTGAAGTTGGATGCTTAACCAACTGACCCACCCCGAAATGTTTAATCTTTAAAACAAACATAAGAAGAATCTATTGTTCATAATATTTTTTATTCAATACTTTAGTGTATGATTTCACGATAGACAGGAGGGTTTGGAATTAGGAAGTTCGGCACATGATAATGTGTTTAGAGGGCTGAGTTATCTATATAATTTCCTCTGTTGTGGTCTTTACTTGGTCTAGACCATATCATGTATTGAAGAAAACAAACAGGACAGAAGTGGGAAGAAAAAGTATGACAAATTATATTTCATTTTGATTGACTGTTCTACCTGGCCCAGTATTTAAACTGTTATCATAAGTTATAGGAATCCCGTATCCAGAGCATCTAACTGTGATAAGAAATGGCTCATTAGAGCAATAATGGCTGCTGAAAAATTAATAGTGTTGACTGCAAGTGAAAAATAATCCACTCCTAGAATAGATCACTGGATTCTTGCTTTATTAACACTGGCTAACCTAGCAATACTGATCCTTAAAATGTCTGATAAAGAGTGGGGATGTGAATTGATTGGTACTTCTAACCTAGAAGTTAGAAGTTAAAGCACAGTGTTAAAGAACACTGCTTTACGTAATTTAGATCCTGTTGGAAGATACACAGAGTTTTATCAAATATTGTCTTTTTGGCAAAGATCAGAATGAGGACTCCAGCTTCTTCACTTTAGTCTCCTGCCTTGCTTCTCTCTATGCTTAGTGTAATTTTTCATTTTTATCTTTCCTCTGCTCTTGTTTTGTTTATTTTAATATCTTTTCCTCCCCAAAATGATTTGGATAAATTGTCTTCATGAAAATACAATGAAAATCACCTTGTGATTGTTTCTTGGGAAAACGATTTTAATTTGTGATAGAAGGTACTGGGCAGCAAATGCAACCCAGATAATGCCCATGACAGCTGTTGTAATTATATTCGTCATGACAGCTGAACGGGACTACTCTGTCTCTTTTTTCATATAGTCATGACACTCGACATAGATTTATAGACATTTCAGTTTTATGGAGATGGTGCATCAATGTATAAATTGTTAAATATGTGGTGTTCTGAGGTTTAAAATAATTTATGGCAGTCTGTTTTGTTTTAAAAGCACATAGTTTTCTTAGGAAATGAAGTCTTACAGGTAAAACTAAATCTGTACTAAAGGAGAAAAACTCTCGTGATATGCTAAGTATGAATGATATAGCTCACTATGATGGTCATTTTTTTTTGAATTCCATAAACTTTAGAAAAATAAGAACGTACAAAATAAAACAAAGAAAAAGTCTTCTATTCCTGTACTCCTGAGATAATCATTTTTAGCTTTTTGGAACCTACTCTACCAGATGAAGATGTCCCCCTTACTGAAGAAAAATGGGCATAATACCAAATTTTCTCTTTGGAAACTGGTTTGGTGTTTTTTTTCACTTCATCCTCTAACAGAGGTATCTACCCACTTCATGACATTTTAATGATTCCATAGCAATCTTATGAATAGATGCATTACTATTTATAGGTTCAATCTATTTCTGTCAGATATTTATGGACTTAATTTTTTTATTGTGATGAATGTGTGGTAAATATCACTATACTTAAAACATTTTTTTTTGCAGATTCATAGTTATTTCTTTAGTATAAATATCTAAAGTAGCTTTTTATGATTAAAGGGTTTAGAAAATTGCCAAAGTAATAGTCTAGAAGAGCTATGCCAATTTGCATTCCCACTAGTGGAAATAAGAGAGTCAATGCCTCCAAATATTTGCTGTGGAATTGTGTAATTTTATTTTAATACTTGGTAACTTGAAAAGAAAAAGAATGACATGCAGTTTTGCTTTGCCTTTTTTTTTCACTTGCAAGACTGAACATTTTCTCATTTGTTTTAAGAACTTTATTTTGTGTTTCTTTCTTTTTTCTTTTCTTTTTCTTGCTTGCTTCCTTTTTTTGTTTGAAAATGGTCTGTTTGTGACTGTTTTGCATTTATCTACCAGAAAAAAGCAGGTAAGTAAAAAGAGGCTTAAAAAAAAACAGGTGGATTAGATACATTAAATACTATTCCAAATACTGGAAACAGTGGAGTCATATCCACAGAGTATGGAGGACATGGAGGTTATAGACTGCAAAATTATTACTGAATCAGGGTGACCTTTATGTGAAAAGGCTATAAGAAAGTCATATCCAGAAATCAGAAGGCTTAGAAAATAGAGTATCTATCAACACTTTAAAAATGTTAATCCGGGGCGCCTGGGTGGCGCAGTCGGTTAAGCGTCCGACTTCAGCCAGGTCACGATCTCGCGGTCTGTGAGTTCGAGCCCCGCGTCAGGCTCTGGGCTGATGGCTCAGAGCCTGGAGCCTGTTTCCGATTCTGTGTCTCCCTCTCTCTCTGCCCCTCCCCCATTCATGCTCTGTCTCTCTCTGTCCCAAAAATAAATAAACGTTGAAAAAAAAATGTTAATCCGACTAAGATGGAGAAAAGTACATGTCTAATACTTAGTGCTTGGTATGTGTGAGCCATTAGTGCTTTACATATATTAACTCTTTAACGGTGACCACTTCCTGGAATGAGTAATAATTAACAAAAAAAGAAAAATTTATCCAAAGGAAATAATCAAAGTATGTATGCAGAAATGTAGTGGTCAGTCTAATGATAATAATGTTTTATTTAATAATAATAAAAAGATATAAACAAACCAAATATCCAACAGTTGGGGTCTTGGCACTATACAGTGGAATAGGATATGAGGCAGGCATCAAAAATGATGTTGAGGTGCACCTGGGTGGCTTAGTCGGTTAAGCAACCAACTTCAATTCAGGTCATGATCTCATAGTCCATGAGTTTGAGCCCCACGTCAGGCTCTGTGCTGACAGTTCAAAGCCTGGAACTGCTTCAGATTCTGTGTCTCCTTCTCTCTCTTTGCCCCTCCCCTGCGTGTGCACACGCACGCTCTCTCTCATACAAATAAATAAATAAACATTAAAGAAAAATTTTAAATGATGTTGTAAAGTATTGAATGACACCTGAGAGGCACTATGCTTATTGTTTTCCATTCATTATCTTCTTAAGTTACAACAACTTTATGAGGTAGGTACATTTATTAACTCCATTATACAGGTAGTGTAACTGAAGGTTAGAGAAGTTAATTTGCTCAAGGCCATATAGCTAGGACTCAGACTGAGATCTGCCCAATTGTAGTGTCCTCACTCATATCCACTATGACCTCCTCAACCTACAAAGATACATAGATGGCTCCCTGCCTGGATGTATCATAATGGAAATCTTTAGGATCATTAGTACCAAGGATTTTTTCTTTCTCTTTTTGTCTTTTCTACAATTAATATCTATTCATTTTGAATTTAGGAAGAAAAGATTAGCAAAAAATAAAATGAATTTAAGAAAAATAGTAAAAGAGAAGTTTTTGAAATAAAGAACGAGTGAAGAGTTGGAACAGAAAATTCTGGGCACAATTGAAATGGACATTACTTTCTCACAGGGAAAGATGTGGGAGAGAAATAGCCTAGTCCTTATTGCCTTTTTCCACAAGTCTAGAACCTTAAGACCCAAGATCAGGTTACCTGTGAAAAGTATGATGTGTAACTATTAATTTTTTTAAATTTATTTTTGAAAGAGGGAGAGAGACAGAATGTGAGTGGGGGAGGGGCAGAGAGAGAGGGAGACACAGAATCCGAAGCAGGCTCCAGGCTCCCAGCTGTCAGCACAGAGCCTGATGTGGGGCTCGAGCCCACAAGCTGTGAGATCATGACCTGAGCCGAAGCTGGATGTCCAACCGACTGAGCCACCCAGGCGCCCCTGTAACGATTAATTTTTAATGTGACACCCAGGTGAGCTGGCAGATTGCTAGAAGCTACACTGGTGTATCAGTTACTGTATAATCAGGAAACCAGAAGCCTCTATAGGTATTTTGAGGTGAGGGAATTTAATACAGAGAATTTACAAACACAGGCTGGAACAACTGGAAGAGCCAAACAGAGGAAGAAAGGAGCTGAGGGAGAAAACACAAACTGAGATGATACCCAGAGAGCAGAAGTAGTTAGAATCCACGTGTCTATACACACTGCTTTAGTGTTAGGGACTCTATAGCCATCTGTTTCAAATTTGCTGAAGGTTTCTAGAAACCCTGGTTTCCTCAACCAGAGTTGCAACCTTCATCAATGCCGTCATCATCACTGTGCTGTGATAGTACCCTTGCTGCCAAAGATGTTGCCGATAATTGGAGACAGAAAGTGTCGCTCCTCCCCCCCGCCATATCTCTTTCTATTATCTCATTTTGTCTCCCATTGGCAGAATCTAATTGGAGTCCAGTTGGCAATGTGGCAAGAAAATTTAGTTTTCAGCTTCCAAGCTTTCTATCATAACTGGCAAAGCAAAGAAGGGTGGGGAGAGGGACTGAGAACAAAGATTCAGGTGACTGACACTTTGGGTCACTCAGCAACCATTCTCATCTTCTACCCGTATGTAATTTCCATACAACATTCTGTTTCCATCTGATTGAATGCACATACCTCTTTTATAAACAATGATGCTATTTCCTCATCTAATTCACAGAACAATTCCTCCTGAATATTCCACATTTTATAAGCTAAATTATAAAACTATCACTAGTTTTTATTTTTTATTTTTTGAATAAAAAATGGGGGAGACAGGAGGGAAGCGAAATTGCTCAATATGTATCTACCTAATTTATATTAATATATCTACATAAAAAACAAGGAAGAAAAACATTTATAGTTGCTACAAATAACTATAACTATAATATGACTATAACTTGTCATGAGGCTGTGTTGATATTTATAAAATTCTTCCTCCATTAATGTTTCATTTTTATTTTGCTCTCAGCCAGTCTCTCTTCTTGTTAAAATCTTCATTCTTAAAGAGTCTGAATTACAGATAATTTTTCTTTCTTGGGTTGCTATTGTCTTCTTTTAGCCCTTCTTTCTTTCCCATTTTCTTTTAGCCCTTCTGATTGGAATTGAAATAATAAGAGAAGCATTAGGAAATCCCTAGGGTTCCAAACACAGTCGTCCTTGTTCTTACTGTGTGATGGCAACACAATTTCCTTTTGATAATTAACTACTCTTCATGCTATTTGATTTTGTGTCATTTTGAGAATCCTGAAATATCTAGGTGGCCATCTCAACTTTCAGTTCAGTTGAACAATTGTATTCCTTAATGGAGCTGTTCCTTTCCCAGGAATGGAGGCCTGTAAAATAGCAGAGCCCAATATTATGGGGGCATGACAGAAGTTCTGTGAGTGGGTTGTTAAGTGTAATAGAGGAGCCACTGCCGACTCTACCACTTGGTTCCATGATCCATCTTTTCAGGTGATGGAAGAAAAAGCATAATATATTGGTTATCAGTTCAAGGCATATGCCATACCTTGAAGCATTAGTAAGCCACTCTACTATAAACTTCACACCAGCTGCTTTTGGATGCAGGGACACCACTAGTAAGGATAGTGGATCCTCTGAATATGAATACATTATTATACTGTTTTGATGTAAAATGAGCTCCTTGATGAGAAGCAATGTTGTGTAGGATACCATGACAGTACATATGGTACTGTATTGATTTTTTAGGGCTGTTGTAAAAAAGTAATACACAATAGGCGGCTCAAAACAACAGAAATTTAGTTTCTCGCAGTTCTGGAAGCTAAAAGTCTGAAGCTGGGGTGTCCTCAGGGCCATCCCTCTTCTGAAGGCTCTGAGGAAGAATCCTTTCTTGCCTCTTCCAGCTTCTGGTGGCCCCAGACATTCTTTCACTTATGGCAGGATAACTCCAATCTCCAAACTCCAATAACTATCTTTACATTTCCATTTCTCCCTGTATCTCTCTCCTCTTATAAGGACACCAGTCATTGAATTTAGAGCCTTCCTTAAATCCAGGATAATTTCTTCTAGAGATCCTTAACTAATCATATCTACAAAGATACTATATTCAAATAAGGTCGCATTATGAGGTTCTGGGTAGATATGATTTGGGGTGGGGGGGGAGACTCTTTTTAATCCATTACAGGTATTTGATATGCTATTTGATTTTGAATTATGAATGAGCCATTATGAATGAGCTATGATGGACAGGACCCTTTGTAATCAATCTGCTACTAGGTGGCTGGATGGTCTCAGGTTGAGGGATCCACCTTGTCCTCTGCTGTAGAGTGTTCAGCAGTGGTGGCAGCATGAATAGCCAAAGTGAAGAAAGTCCATGTTGTTGGGTCCTCCTTCCTTATTACTCTATTCACTTTGTATATTGTATAAGCACTTTGGTGGCTGAGAAAAGAGCTTGTTGGCACTGACAGAATGTGTTATCTTGTCCTTATGATTATTGAGAGCCTCTTCTGAAGTGGATACTCCTTAGTGAGTATTAATATGAGACCCAAATTTCCTTTTACTCTTGCCCATTGTGAGCCATATATCCACATGCCTCTTCCTAAGCCATCCTTATCACCAATCAGATTATGTATCTTCCAAGTGCCTGACCACCTGGTTAAACTAGAGGCATTCACTCACTGTCTGTGAGTCAGTGAAGATCTAATGTCAGGCTTTTTCTCTGTCTCTATATAGTGGACAACCAGACAGACTTTTTAAAGTCCTACCCACTAAGATGGTTTGCTGTCCCACAGTCTTTTAAGGACCATAATGCAATAGCAGCACTCATCCAGAATGTACCAACATGTCATGTGGTTCCATCTGTAAAGTAGATCCAAGATTTTCCTTTCTTAGCCAATTGTTAATATGAAACACCCTACAAAGTAGTATTTAAGGATTGAGAGAGAAACAAGAAAGCAGCAGGAGAAGGTTCTAAGAGAATTTTGTCTTCAGGACTTGCTAAATTTCAGGCTCATTTCCATTTGATGATGAAGTATTACTGTGCATGTACAACTTCATGACTTTGTGGATAAAATAGCACTTGATTCATTATGTATAAGTTAGATCCCTGATCATGTAGTATCCTTTGGTCAGACATTCATCTGTAATAGGGGTCACAGGCAAGCCAGGAGCTGTTCTTTCAAAGGGTAGTTATATGAATAAGGGAACTTGGCTTTACTCCCAAATCCTAGGGATTTCTGCTCTGATTTTCTAATTGGAGCCTTCCTGAGTCTTCATAAAGCATTCCTAATTTGTCACAGAATCTTCCAACATTGTTCAGTCTCCTGCGCCATAATGTTCTAGTGCACACAGAATAATTGCCTCCCAAAGCCGTTCACATCCTAATCCCCAGAACCTGTGAATATGTTACCTCTCATAGCAAAAGGGAATCCAAGTAGTGGATGACATAACGGTGATAATCAGTTGACCTTAAAATAAAGGATTATCCTGGATTAACTGGGTAGGCCAATGTCATTGCAAGGGTCCTTAAATGTGGAAGAGGGAGGCAGGAGAGTCTGTCAGGGTGATATATGTGACTCAACAGATCTTTGCTGGTCTCTGTGGTGTTCTGTGGGATGTCAAAATGATAGAGGTTTCTAAGTCCTAGATTATAACAGAAAACTGCAAAGTTAACATAACCTTGAGAGGTAAGTCAGGAAAAGTGTTCTGTTGCTTCTGCCATGTAAACTAAGCTACTTTTAGTGGCCTTTGCTAACTGATACAGATAAAGCATTTGCAGTGTTGATTTGCTCCAATAAATAGACCACAACTCTTTTAGGAGCTGAACTTGGAATCATCCCTTGATTATGTTTATGTCATTCTCTAAGACTTGTCTGCCTTCTTCACAGGTCAAATAAGAGAGTTAAATAAGGAAGTAATAACAACCACAAATTCAGTCTTTAAAATCTTTCATGGTGGCATTTATCCCTGTAATTCCCCCATGGAAACAGAATTGCTTTTGGTTTACTCTTCTGATAGTTATGGGCAGTTGAGGGGCTTACCATAGTTCCTTCTTATGATAATTGCCATTGTTTTATTGATCGGAAGCCAGTAGAAGATTTTGTAATTTTTTAAATATGGCTATTGCAATTATGCCATCACATCAAGAAGTAGGAAAATGAACATAAGATGGCCTACAGACCCAATGGGCCCACTGTAAGGTAGGCTAGGGCCACATCTCTTTACCATTTGATGACCATAAGCACCTATTAGGTCAAGTAGAAAATAGAAATGTTTTAAGTATCCAGAGATTGGCACCAATTCAAAGTCTGTGTGTAGTTCAGATGATCAGATTATTTCTCCTTCACTGTACAATCATCTTGGTAAACAGCTACCAAACCCTTTGGAGGAAGATTTAGAGGGAAAGTCAAAGAAGATACTTTGCAACAGTTAGCAAGGCCCTTCCTCACCAGGTCCTGTCCTCTCCCTTAATCAAGGGTCTCTCCGTCTTTGAATTGGTTTAAGACTGAGAATAGGCTAAGAAACCATGATCCCTCAAGGTTTCTACTCATCAGGACTAGATATTTTCTTTCTTTTTATGTAGATTAAATAATATTTAAGTATTTTTCCCATCTATTTAATTCTCAGAAACACCATGATCAGTAAGCCATCCCCAAAGATCCCTATGTGACAAAGCATTCTGTTCTTGCTGCCAGTTAGGATAATTGTATTCACCTTATCTATGCCAGTTATGCACTCCCACCTGGCTCCTTAAAATCAGGGAGGTGTCTAGTAAAATGGCAGCATCATCCACTTTCATTCATAATATAGCAAAGACAGTTGCTGTAGAACTTCTCATGGATGCCACAGCTCCCCTCATTAATGCAAAACTCTAGGTTAATAGCATATTGCTCAATGTCTTAGAGAAGGAGTCTCTTATAGATCCTGTTGGATCTATGAGTGTAAAATCCTCCCTGTAAATTATGTGTGGTAAGATAGAACATATGAAAAAGTTTGAATTCAGGTCATTGTTGACTTCAGATTTTGGTCAGTTATCTAAGAAAATTGTTAGAATTGCTTTTGATATTTCAAGCAAGGTATTGGATACACAGGTATTGGAAGGGCTGTAATAACAAAGGGAAGAGAATGAAGATAAGAAGAGGGAAAAAAAGAGGAGTAACACTCAGAGATCAGAAGCAGCTATTGCCCTTGAGTGGAAGCCCATGCTCCCATGCCTGCTGCTGCACTGTTGGAGACCTGGCAATTGGTTCTGTACCCATCCAACTACCTTGTTGACCATAGGTGATGTATGGCTTTAATAGATTACTGCTACTGCTGGAATGTGGAAATTGCATCTTGAAAAATTTGGGAACTTCCACTAAAGAGGTGATACACGGACCTGTATTGACAGATGAATAGGAGTTTTCAGATACTTTTCCAGGTAGGAAAATATTTTCAGAAGCCAATTTTCCTCCATAAGCTATAAATAGCCTTTGGGAATGAGGAGGAGATTAAGAGGATTTTTATAAAACCATGGTCCTGGTGGGGAGAGGAAACATTTTCCTATAACCAAATTTCTTCTAGCTGGTCTTAAAGATTAAATTGATATGAGATAGATTAGCAGAAGAAAAAAACACAAAGTTTAATTGCATGCACATAGAGGCCCACTAATAAAATTGAGACCCAAAGAAATGACCAAGGCAGGCCTCTTCTATACTTTTTAGACAAAACACAAATGTGTTAGGAATTGACAGGACAAAGAGAACTTACGTTGGGGAACTTCAGATAGTAAGGAATTCTAAACACAATTTGGGCTTGAGTGGTAAATTAGTAAAAGTAATGAGGTTTGTTTATATAGCCTTCTTGGTTCTGAATTCCCTACCTCTGGGGCTAAGGATATCTCTTTACTTCCTAGTACAGGAAGGGTACCTTTCACATGGGAGATTTAGTTCCTGTTTTCTGGAAACAAAGAGGGGGTCAGAATGTTCTTGCATTGGCTATTACCTACATAAATTTTGTTTATTTATTTTTAAAAGTTTTATTTATTTATTTATTTATTTATTTATTTATTTATTTATTTATTTAAGTAATCTCTACACATAATGTGGGGCTTGAACTAACAACCCCGGGATTAAGGGTCCCATGCTCCATTGAGTGAGCCAGCTAGGTGCCCCACCTAAGTAACTTTTAATTCAAAGTAATCGGTATGCCAAAGTGGCAACTTATGGGGTAGCCTGCCCTGGGCCCCTACAGTTCACATACCACAGTGTTGAGATGTTTCAGGAGAGATGAAATAAATTAGATTTTTCCCAGTACAACCTTGAAATCTGTTTTAACAAGCACATTATAATTCTTATATACAATGAAGTTTAAGTCAACTAAAATTTTAGGAACTTCAGCAATTATTCAGTCAACTAATTATGACTGAAGAGGAGTAGAAAACTGCAAGAAGTTTTTCCACCCACAGATGCATTTGGTTTTGGCTTAATATATCTGTGTATGTTGTAGATAGCATAGCATTCAACAGTAGAAGATACACAATGAGCTTACTGTGTATATTTGTTTTTTTGAGCATGCTTATGCATATTCAAGTATGTGGGCCATTTTCTGTTGAATTTTAAAAATAATGATAACAACATGGTCTCTATGATTTGGGAAGATAAAATCATCAAGGGCTTCTGTGAAACAGAGATGGAACTTCTTTAAAAACATCCAAAATGTTTTTTTCTTACTACTTTATTTTATGTGTGAAGGGAAAATGTCCAGAATAAGGAACATAAATGGTTCATCATTAAAAAGAAAGTACATCTAATTATATCATCTTTTGGAGCTTTTCTTTCTAAACCTCATTTCAAAGTTGGAGTAAAGAGAAATGATCAGTTGCTTGATATTTTCATCACAAGTTTGGAAATTTTTCTTTGAGGTCTCAGGACAAAAAAGAAATATAATTTTACTAGCATTTTTCTAGTTAAGGCAGTGAAGAAGAAATTGCAGAGAAAGAGCAAGTTTGTACGTGGGTAATTTTAATTAACTAACAAAATTAAATACTGAATCATAGAGGCCTTGTGACAATCTGTTAATAGCAGAAAGATAAAACAAATCTGAAGTGTGTTGATTTTTCATTGGGATAAGAAAAATGAAATTTTATAACATATCTTGATCTTCTATATGACTCTGATGGATTCTAAGCCTTTAAAGGTTAAGCCTTTAGACAGCAAAAATGTATACAGTATTTTTATCTTATTTAGAGTGGTAGCATCATTTTTCCCTCTAATCTATTTACTTAGATTTAAACTTCCATTAAGCACAAGATTTTAAGTGAGCAATTTGTGGAAGGCTTTTTGGGTTTAATTATCAGTTCATAGAGTGTCTCCCTGAGCTAAATATTTATCCTTAGGCCAGGTATGCTGGATGTGTTGAATTAAGGCTTGTTGTTTAAGAGGGGGAGGAATTAAATTGCCAAAAAAGTTACTCAATTTGTTCCACCTCCAAAGTGCACTGATTTACTTAATCTCACTCTGTCAGTTTTTAAAAGCATGATTATAATTGCAAATTCTAAAGCATCAGTTGTCCAAATGATGAGATCCTCGTTAAAGATGAAAGGAGAGAAAACCCAAGATAGTTAGAAAAGAATCTATTTATTGTTCTGCCTCATTTTGCTTTTTCCAGAGGTACCAAGAAATTTTGTACAGATCAAAGGAAATTAAAAATACATAAACCTGCTGAAAATATCAGAGAATCAAAAGTTTTAGAGAAAAAAGAAGGCTGTAAATTACACAAACAAAGGAAAGAATTGAAATAAATCCAAAATACTTGTTAAAAAGAGTAAGAGAGAAGCAAGTAACCTAGGGAGAGCTCACTCGTTATTTTGATGGGAACTGCAAGATGACTTTGCTAAGGTTAACCTTACTGGTGATTAAAAACAAGACAATAGACCCTAGATGGAGCCACTTAGGCTAGGCCCCACATACCCAAACCGAGACTTAATACTTATCTATAGTTTCAGCTCTCCCAGAAATAGAATCTTAAAGCAGTCAGGCACTGGTTTAGGCACCAGTCAGGCACCAGTCAGGCACCAGAGGTCAGGCACCAGAGGTCACTTAAACCAGTCAGGCACCAGAGGTCAGCTCTAGCGAGGTAATCTGCTGCCATCCTCTAAAGGTAAGTGACCTTGTTATCACCAATCCACTTTTTGCTAGTATAACTTCCTGTTCCCACTCCTTCCTGCCTATACAAGTCCTTCATTTTGAGCAGCTTCTCAGAAATCCTTTCTATCTCTTAGATGGGATGCCGCTGGCTTGATTCATGAATCATTGAATAAAGCCAATGAGATCTTTATTGTTAATTTTTTTCTTTTTTAACAGTGAGAGACACAAGTTTAGCTATTGGTTCTTAGGGAGTCTAACACCTTGACATTTTGGAGCACTGGAGTTGGCTTCTTATATAACATAGTAGCACATACCGTCTGTGTGGTGCTGCGTGAGTCACGGAGAAGCTTATCAAACAGGTACTTAAGATTGGCATTTCTGCTAGATTCCTTAGTTAGATTTCCACCACGTACCACAAAAGAATCACCTGTGATGCCATCTTTGTGGGAGGGAATGGTAAGGCTGTATGTCACCTTGGTTCTTGGTCAAATCTAGGAAATTTCTGGACTTTTTGTGGTTTTAATGAGGAGACCCCTTCTACTCTATACCAGTTTATAGTAGAGGATCTGGAATTCAGTGAGAACTTGAAATCTTAAATGAAAGCATTGGTCTGTTTTGATTTACTGCCAATTGAGACAAAGTAGTAATGGAGTTGAAAAATATGGTATGTATACAGAAGTTGCTATGGAATCAAATGACCTAATGCATATAAAGACACTAAATCCGGGCTTCACAAATAATAAGCACTTGGTATTATTGTTCAAATATACGATTAATTAAATAGGTTTGTATGGGTCAGAGAACTGAATCGTGCTGTTATAACATTGTTTCAATGGAGAAAAGTCAAACAAATGGTTCTCAATATAAAATGTCAGTGTATGGCAAGGTCATAACTAGGGCCACTGAAGTGACTTAAAGTAGAGTTGACCCATGAACAATGGGTTAAACTACATGGGTCCAGTTATGTGAGGAATACTGTAAATACATGTTCTCTTCCTTATGATTTTCTGAATAACCTTTTCTTTTCTGTAACTTACTTTATTATAAAAATACAGTTTGATACACACACACACATATACAAAATATGTGTTAATCGACTGTTAATGTTATTAGTAACGCTTCTGGTCAACAATAGGCTATTAGTAGTTAAGATTTGGGGAAGTTAAAAGTCACATGGGATTTTCAGCTATATTGAGGGTTGGCGCCTCTGACCCATGTTGTTCAAGGGTCAATCATTTTTCATAATTGCTGGAGGAAAAACCTTCAGTGTAGCATTGCTTTGTTTTGGGGAATAGTGTGCTTCAGTAGAAGAGTCCTGTCTTTGGCATTGGAGAGAAAGAAATTAAAATTTCAATTCTGCCACTTATTAGCTGGGTGACCTCGGCCAAGTTCTGTAGATTCTCTCAGCCTCAGTTTTTTAATCTATAAAATATAGATTGTGTTGAGCATGAATTGGGCAAACTTTGCATCATTCCAAGTACACAGTAGGTGTTTTATGTATGTGCATGTCCTCTGGTTCTCATTCTTTTGATACAATCTATTACTTAAGAATATATAGGTCTGTCCAGGGAAAAAAAAGTAGCTTATCAACTTAAAAATCAGTGCAGACTAAGGAGATATGTAATTTACCAAGTATAGTGTCTTTCATATCCTTGTGATCAACTCTATTTATGAGATGTCTTAACCAAGTATATTATGCTTTAGAATTCCTTAAAACCAGTCCTTAAAGTCATAGATTTTTTGGCTTTGTCTAGTATTCTTCGTTTTCAAAATGTAATTCTCATTCTCAGATGATAAATGATCAAATCTGAGACCAATAAAAGATTTTTTTCCAATTTAGTTAAAAAATGTTGAAAAAATTCCAATTATTTTGTATCAATAAGAAAAGCAACATGTGTGCTTCTGTGTTCCTAATTTTAATAGACTCTTCACTGGGTAAACTTCTGGGTCTCTGTGCTTTTGAAAGATTAATCACTGACAGAGGTCTAGACTAAGGCAAAGTCTCTATACTCTTTGTGAAATTAAGTAAACAGAAGCTACTACACTGAGGTAGTTCTAATGCCAACAGCCTAGGTAAGTAAACCAAACCCACATAATCCTATAAATGCCTGGAGGTTAGGAAATTGAAACCTAAGTGCAACTGATCACAAACAGCAGTCAGGCTTTCCCAAACAGGGCAACCTCCGAAGCTATAGTCCATCAAATAATTTCCTTACTTTGCTTCTGTATCTTCTCTATGAAAGTCTTCTGTCCCTCTTAGTTTGGTGGAGTGCTCCTAATCGCTTCTGTTTTAAGCACTGCCTCACTGGAATAGATTTTTGCTCAAACTCTAAAAGCTTTAATATGCCTCAGTTTGTCTTTTAATACCTTTTACCTTCTAGAGTGGCGGTACAAAAACATTTATGCCCTGCACCAATAAAAAAATTGAGCTTTTACCCATTTGTGTGTATCTATCTATCTATCTATCTATCTATCTATCTATCTATCTATCTATACATTCTCTATAATATGCATAGTATATTAGCATGCACTGGACTACATACTATACAAAGTGCCCCAAAACAGAAATAAGAAAGATTGAGAGGAAGATTAAATAAACTATATTTAAAATATTTTAGTAAGCATGATGGTTCCAGGCTATCATAATTTTCTAATTTTTCATGGCACAGTATACATACAGGGTGATTTTTATAAGAAATGACTGAGGATGTAAATTTGTGTTTCAAATAGTTTTCTTAAGACTGTTGACTGATCGGAGCTGACTTCTTGTCAAACCTGTTTAGAAACATTGTTTTACTTAGTATCATAGTTGACTAAAAGTTCCTATTTGGAGAAGTAACTCTTTTATTTCCTTGTTAGTTACTTGTGCTTGTAGGATTAGAATTTTGTGTTTTTTTCTGCAGGAACTTTTATTTTTTTAATTAAAAAAAATTTTTTAATGTTTACTTATTTTCAAGAGAGAGAGAGACAGAGTGCGAGCAGGAAAGGGGCAGAGAGAGAGGGAGACACAGAATTGGAAGCAGGCTCCAGGCTCCCAGCTGTCAGAACAGAGCCCCATGAGGGGTTTGAACTCATAAGCTGTGAGATCATGACCTGAGCTGAAGTCAGATGCTCAACTGACTGAGCTACCCAGGCACCCCTTTCTGTAGGAACTTTTAAAGTCACATGTCCATTTTGTATAGGTTGATTTGGATAGGTAATAAGATTTTTAAAAGCATTTACTTAGTCACACATAAAATGTACCATGTCACCATGAGTTGGAAGTGAACAAGTGAGGAAGGATGTGGGGCTGACCCCTTCCATCTGTGAAATCTTTTCCTTAGTATATCTCAGCCATATTATCTAAATGCAACCATCTGATCCACGGACAAGCTGGGAAATTCCTGGTCAACCTATGTTATCAAATAATTTTAAAGAGTAATTCCTTATTGTTTTGGAGGAAAAAGATAAATACAAATAGAACTGTCAATATTTTATTTCATATTCCAATGGATCACCCCTTGAGCCCCTGGATTCAACTGGAGATACTGACGTCAAGAGCAAGGGTCAGTAACCCTTTTCTGTAAAATGCCAGATAGTAAATATTTTCAGCTTCGTGAGCCATACATGTTGTGCCGCAGATCCTCAAATCTGCCATTGTTGTGTGAACACAGCCATAGATAAGACATAAGCAGATGGATATGGCTGTGTTCCAATAAAACTTTATTTACAAAAACAGGCATCTGGTCAGATTTGGAAGGGAGACTATAGTGTGCCAACCCACGATCTAGAGAACTGTAAGCCTGTTCAACATTAATAAAATAATGAATCCCAGGAAACTCCCTGGAGGAAAAGTCTCTTTTAAAAGTGAATGGTTTAGTTCAATTCCAAAGTCTTTTAAAATGTAACCTCTGTCTCTGATTCATTCTCTCTTTCAGCCACACACACACATACATGCATAGTAATGAGGTGGCCACCATGTTTTGAAATTAGTGAGGAGATATAAAGGAAGATTCAGATATGTACTCATTGATGCAGCTGTAACTTTGGGGCATAAAGAATAAAAGAACTTCCCAAATTGGATAGGTAATTTCTTTTAGCATCTATCAAAAGCTTAAGCAAATCATGAGAGCTTCAAGGAAACCTGGACACAATTGAATGAGGACAAATAAACACCAGAAGTAACAAGTTGCAATTAAAGGCAATTAATAGACACGGTTTTTTGACAGAGTGATTCAGGAGATCTTTGTCCAATAGATTCTCTGGCATTCTGTTGATGTTTTCCACACTTTCACTTCTACTCTATTTACATCTCATTTCACCTTCTCGGTGGCCTTTTGACCCTTTTCTTCAATTGCTCAGGAACTTCAAGGCATCCAGAATTCCCTATAAGGCGAACCCATCTTGGCCAGCTTGGCCTCCAAATTGCCTCTTCTCACTGTCCTCGTCCCATAATACAACAGTAAGCATGAGGAACAGCAACCATCTTCATTAGTGAGGCTTCATAATTACAGCATGATAGGTGCAAGGCTTAGCTAATAAAAATATTAAGAGAAACCAGTGGTACAGAGATTTTTGAAATATTATGCAGAAATTATTGCTTGTATAGACTTTTAAACTCACTCAACTTTCCGGTGGGGTTAGGCAAACATGATAATATGGGACAAGTTGCCTCATCACGTTGGACTTGGGCTCAGTTGACAATTTGTTCATGTGGTATTTTAGTAGAAGTTGTTTCAGAGAAATGAATTTTCCAGATAACTGAAATTGAAGGAAATGACAAAAAGCCACATTATTGTGTGCTGTTTGCCTGCCATGGTGTTCGATGTGTAATAAAGCCGGACTTATTTAGTCTTTCAATAACTATAAGAACTAAGTATTAACATGTGCATTAAAAAATTTACAGGAAAGAAAGTAGAATTCCAAGAGGTTAACTAACTTGTCTAAGACCACAGTGGGGGAAAGGCCTGAATCTTCACCTGGATCTGAATTTGCCTCCATTGTCATATGCAACTTTTCTTAATTTTTGCAATTTTTCATGATCCTATTTATAGGTATTGTCATAAATTCTCTTAACAAAGGATATTAAATATTTTTCAAGCTGTTCTTGTTAACCTAGTGTTGTCATGTGAATCATAGCCCCTCAGGGACATTTAAAGTATGAAGGATATTTGTCCTGGAGCCCCATCTGTAGTGTTTTCTGAGCATTTGTGTCTATTTTTGATCAGTTTTCTGTCTTCGTGCTTATCAACAGGCTCTCAGCTGTCACTTCTTATTCCTCTCTCTGTGACTGTCTCTCTCAAGCTAGCTACTACTACCAAGTTCCAATTTTCTTTTTTCTTTTTTGTTTAATGTTTATTTATTTTTGAGAGAGAGAGACAGAGACAGAGTGCAAGTGGGGGAGGGGCAGAGAGAGAGAAGGAGACACAGAATCTGAAGCAGGCTTCAGGCTCTGAGTTGTCAGCACAGAGCCCAATATGGGGCTCAAACTCATGAACAGCAAGATCATGACCTGAGCGGAAGTTGGTTGCTTAACCGACTGAACTACCCAGGTGCTCTCCACCCCATTAAAAAAAATTTTTTTTCCCCGTTCCAACTTTCAAAGTCTAATGTCCTGAATAACTGCAAAACCAGGGGCACCTGGGTGGCTCAGTCGGTTAAGCATCCAACTTCAGCTCAGGTCATGATCTCATGGTTTGTGAGTTTGAGCCCTGCGTTGGGCTCTGTGCGGACAGCTTGGAGCCTGGAGCCTGCTTCGGACTGTCTCTGTCTCTCTGCCCCTCTCCTACTCGCTCTCTGTCTCCCTGTCTCTCTCTCAAATATAAAAAATAAAACATAAAATTTTTTTTTTTAAAACCAGACAACCAAGCCTGATAGATCTATGTCTAAAAGAGATAGTCTTAGGATCTGAGGAGTATGGACTATGCAGTACAGGTGTCTGTCTCCTTCTTTTCCAAAGTTTGTGTTACACCACTTTGCTTTTAGGAAAGTCCCACGTTAGTGCCTGTTTTTGTTAACTGAAAGAAATCCAAAGAGGATTTTCTGTCTTAGGAGAATAACATTGAGTTTTTGTTTTGCAGACAGCCTTTATAGAGGCATAGCACTCAGAGCAGCAGGGACAGTGGCCCAGCCAACTCCTTCCTTGGGACCTACACTCAGCCTCAAGTGCCTTATCTTACTGTGAGCATCATTAACAAGACGTATCCCCAGGTATCAGGAAAGCCTGAAACAGGTTATTTTTGGGGTCTGGGAATGCTCAAAAACTTTTCCATGTAAATTAATGGCAATGGATTCTTCGCTTTACCAGTTCTGCTTACCCAAGTTTTCCTGGGAATGCTCTACTTTTGAATAGTGGGGAAAACCTATAATTATTTCAACTGGTCAGAGACATTTTTGCTTCCTGTCTATTTCTTTAACTGTATTCTGTAGAACTGAGATCCCCAGATAAGGGAACTGCAGAAAATTGAGACTTTATCACTTTTATCTTAGGTGCATTTTAGAAAAATATACCCATAACTAATTTTTCCTTAATATTTTCTTTCTTTCTAGATTTCTAACCTTGTCCCTTTTTCTACTCCCTTGTCCGTCTGTTTCATGTACAAAGATTAAGAATTGAAGAAATGACATCCGTCAATATTTGAGAAATACAGAAAAATACGAGTTGAATAGAATGTTGATTCTGAGGGAGACAAGAGGAGTTCTAGCTCTGGGGCAAATCTGGCCTTAATTTCCTTGGAGCTGTTTCTGTCAGAGTAGAATGTGTGACCTAATATTCTCTCAGAGACTAGAGTTAAAGGGAATACTCATACCTACCTCATGGAAATCATGTGACAGTTAAGTGAAATTACTTGGGGAAGTATTAGCACTTTATATGATGTGATCAAATGTTACTGAGTAGTATTGAATGTCATTTGGGAAAATATTTTGAACATTGATTTGAAATTAGAACTTTCTCAGGGAAGAGGGGGGAGTTTCTTCCAGAAATTTTCTTGCATCCACAGATAGCTGTGCATAAGAGAAAAAGACTATGGAACGAGTATAACCAGGGTCATCACTTACCCCTTCAACCATGCCTCTGGTAGGTCTTGACGTTTGGTAATGTCTGATTTCTTTCTGTCTTGCCAGTTTTCGGTACAGTGCTCACTACAGAGTTGATACACAATGGTGTTTTTTGAATGGATGAATGGATGGCTGGGAGAATGGAAGTGGTGAAGAAATGGTTGTTGCCAGAAGCCAAATGTGCTGATGAGAACCTGTCTCTTAACCTAATAAGCTCTCCTGTGGAGAAGACCTGGCAAGAATGGTGAATTCAGGTGTGTGTCAGTAAGACTGTCAGTGCCTCAGTGATGTGCTCTGGGTTGCTTCAGGAACCATGATGCGATCCATCTTTTGTATGCTTTTATTTATTTATTTTTGTTATCGTTTTGAGATTTTAAAATTTCTTTCAAGGTATTACTTTACTTACTTACTTATTTATTTATTTATATTTTTATTTATTTATAATGTTTTATTTATTTTTTGAGAGAAAGAGAGAGAGAGAGAGAGAGAGAGAGAGAGAGAGAGAGAGAGAACATGCACAAGATGGGGAGGGGCAGAGAGAGAGGGAGACATAGAATCCGAAGCAGGCTCCAGGCTCTGAGCTGTCAGCACAGAGCCCAACGCAGGGCTCAAACTCACAAACCATGAGATCATGACCAGAGCCAAAGTCAGATGCTTAACAGCTGAGCCACTCAGGTGCCCCTCAAGGTATTACTTTAAAATAAATACGAAGGTAGGGGGATGGGCTAAATGGGTGGTGGGCATTAAGGAGCACACTTGTTGGGATGAGCATGGGTGTTATATGTAAGTGATGAATCACCAAATTCTATTCCTGAAATCATTATTACATATAGGTTAACTGACATGGATTCAAATTTAAAAAATAAAATAAATATGAAGTAGAATACTGTGATAAAGCAGACTTATTACATAGATTGAGATACAGAGCTGCCTAGATCCAATCCCTGAAATAGAGCAACCACATGTGATAAAAGCCCAGTAGAACTGCCCTGAAGCCTAGTGTTAGTTTTGTTCCTCAATCCCAGGATTATTATACATTTTTTAAAAGAATTCTCTACCAAGAGTAGTCTCTGCAACAGAGGATTTAAGTACCAGTAATAAAGACCGGGTGCTAGCAGGGATTTCATTTCATCACTGTTACCCTCATTATAAATGAAAAAAATATTTTATTGCTTCTTCCAGATATAGCATTTTACTATATGCCACCCTCTGTCTCATGGTACAACCTTTATAAATGCAATAAACTAATACAAAGTTGAAGTCATTAAAACTGTTTAATGATTCCTAAGACATATATAACTACAATGTTTATAGCATGCACGATGAGATTTACAAACATCACAGAAGTTCAAGATAATGGTAAACATTTTTATTTGGAGGGAAAAAAAACTCTGTGTTGTTGAGATTTCTAAGTTTCTCCCAGTTTATTTTCTCTGCTATTTTCTATAAGTCTTGCAACATTTTTAGGAATAGCATCACTTTTATTAGAGCTAGAGGAAGTCCTAGAACTTTTGCAAACTATGCTGCTTTAGGCAAGTATAACAGACACTGGCAGCTACCTATCCAATATCCATTTCCTTTCTCTCACTTCCTTGCTAGGGTATCCCTAATATTGTTTAAGGTAAAAATGTGCTCCATTAGACATTCACCTTCCCTGCCCTTATACTAAGGCCATATGAACCAATTCTTACCAATGAGACTAAGTAAAATTCTGGGGAGTGTTCCTGGGTAAGCTTTTGTCTTTCCTGACTGTTATGGGCTGAACATTTGTGTTTCCTCCAAATTTAAGTCCTAGCCCCCAGGGTGATGGTATTTGGAGGTGAGGCCTTTGGAGGGCAATGAGGTTTAGACTAGGTCATGAGGCTGGGATCCTCATGGTAGGATTAGTGCCCTTATAAGAAGACAAATAAGATGAAGAAGACGAAGAAGACAAAGATGAAGATAGAGAAGTAGAAGGAGGAGGAGAAGGGGAGAAGGCAGAAGGCAGAAGGGAGAAGGGAGAAGGAGAAGAGACAGACACCCCCTCACTTAACCTGCCCTGGCCTCCTCATGAAGGAGGAGGTCATATGCACCAAAGAAAAGGCCATATGCATGCATAAGAGAGAAAGTGGCCATATGAGCCAGGAAAAGAGCTCTCATCTGATGTAGAATCTGCTGACACCTTGATGTTGCACTTCCCAGCCTTCAGAACTGTGAGAAAATAAATATCTGTGTTTAAGTCACATAGTCTATTGTATTTTGTTATAGCAGCCCTAACAGACTAAGACAATGACAAAAGAGGGTAGATGGGGCTGTTGCTCTTCCCGCCTACTTCTTTCAGCTTCAAAGACAGGTGTGATGTCCAAAGCTAAAGCAGACATCATACAATCATAGAGTGACAGGTGCAGAATAAAACCCAACACATCAAGGATGGAAGGAGCAGAAAGAGAGAAAGAACTTGGGTTCTTAATGGCATCTTTGAACAGTTAACATGTTGTAATCATTTGCTTCCAGACTTCTTGTTACCTGGGAAAAAGAAACGGTTATTTATTTAAACTACTGCAGGTGGGTTTGTTTCCTGCTCATTGCAGCTTAAAACATTCATAAAAGTGAGAAATGGCTATGGTTCATAAATACTCAACTTTTCTGTATCCACATAGAGGATTCCATTCTTGGTTCTTAGCAATTTCACAAAGCTGCCGGATGTAATATCAAATAGAAGTATCTTCATTAGGCCAATCTTCTCAACAAATAAATTTTAAAGGCATAACTAGGTAGACTCTCTCTCAGGAGAAATTGTTGAAGCCCGAAGTATTCTTTAATACATTTTTAAAGGAACTCCTATTATCTCATTGAATTTAGTAACAACCTTTGCAAAAGGATCTTTTTAGGCTTTCATTTCTTTGGCTACTCCTTTGCAGATGATACCAGCATAAAAAATACACTTTTATCAGCACCTGGGAGACTGTATTTTCTGGCAGTCTTCAACTATTATAAAGAGTCAGTCTGTAATGAACCGATAGAATGGGGTTGATTTTGTTTGTTGCTTTGAAAGCTCAGACATTAAAGTACCTGAAAATGCAATTCAAATACTTGCATTTACTTATAAATTATTTTAGCAGTCACTGCGGGGCCGCATTTCACCAACCTCTTACCTGTACCTTTGTCGGTGCATTTACAACACTGATTGTCTTCCTACAGATGACATTTGCGTGACAATTTGTTCATGGAGTCTTTCATTTTCATAACTGGAAATGCTTATTGATATATGTTGTTAATTTTAAATGTCATCATAGCGTTTTCTCTAGTTTAGCTCTAATCATCTCACATTGCCCAAATCACCATCTAGTCCTGGGTACACCAGGGCAACGACTGAAGTACTAGCCTTGGGACAATGGAACAATTGTACTCTTTGAGAATTTAGCTCTTCTCTCCTTTTAGATCACACCTGAGTTTTTGTTTTTATGTTGTAACTGCACAAATTCTTGAACTTTTAGATCAGACACTCCAAATACTTAGTAGAGAGGTCTGGGCTGCACAGAACCAAGCCAACTAACACAAACCAACCAATCAACCAATCAACCAACCAACCAACTAACCAACCAACCTCTTTGACTTACACAGAGAATCATTTCAAGGCAAAGATGTAATAGGACACATTTCTTGTCAATATCTTCTCCACTGACTTATTCTGCCTCTTGTTCTCTTTTCATAAACCTGCAGAACCTAGTAGGTTAGTTTTTCATGTTATTTGGGGCTTTATATTCTAAATCCTGTACACATTCTATTCCTGCCCAAGAAAACATATCTTATGTCTCATTTGTTCAGCATTCCTATCTTGACTAAATGTCATGTTGAAGGGGAATGAGGCATGCCATTTTTTTTTTTAAATTTTTTTCCCCAACGTTTATTTATTTTTGGGACAGACAGAGACAGAGCACGAACGGGGGAGGGGCAGAGAGAGAGGGAGACACAGAATCGGAAACAGGCTCCAGGCTCTGAGCCATCAGCCCAGAGCCTGACGTGGGGCTCGAACTCAGGGACCGCGAGATCGTGACCTGGCTGAAGTCGGACGCTTAACCGACTGCGCCACCCAGGCGCCCCAAGGCATGCCATTTTAAATAATGCCTTAATATATTTATTTTCCAAAAGTATTCAAATCATTAAAAAAGTGTGATTCTTTATTCAAAATAATTTATAGCTATTGGGGGTACTAATGTAAGCTATTAATAGATGTTTATAACTTGCAGAAGTATTTGAGGAATGAGGTACATTCTTGTTTTCTAACAAATATTTGATAGATAGGTTGTTTTGTGAGCCATCTTAAAAATGGTTGAATTTACCTTAATGATTTCACACAGCTCCTGACCAATGGGAGAAATAAAATTATAAATACCAGTTTTTAAGATGATATATTGAGCCATAGAGAGATTTAGCTACTCTCCTCATTTTTTTCAATGTCACACAATGACTTGTTGGTATGGACGGAACTGAATTTACCCCATTTTCAATTCTGTAAATTACTACAGATTTTATGATTCTGTTTCCTTGCCATGACCAATATTTATTGTGAAGCAGTCAAGGTCAGATTTTCAATTCTATCAGTGAGCAATTGCATGGAAACCCACTGGATTGGCTAAGAGGTGAGCAATCAGAGTCAGCCCCAAACAGCCAGATTGACCATGCATCAATTTCCTCCTAAATGTGATCATCTATAGCCTAATTCCTGGTAAATATAAATCAATGTTATTTAAATAGCATCCTAAAAGAACACTGTATCACCTTCTAAAGGCATTTGTCTTCAGCTGGATTGATACCTAATGACCATATACTCTGAAAAATAGGACCATTGGAAGATTTGCTATAGATTTTGGTGTGCAGACTGGAACCATTTGAATTCACATAACATATATATTTTTTTTAAAAAAACCCTTCTTTTAATTGAAACCCAGATAAAAGAAAATAATTCTAAGTTATAGTGTCAGGAGAGCAGTAGAAGAGTGGGTGGAAGGAGTGGGAGAGCCTTGGGAAATTTGAGTATGTGGCCTGTGCCAACACTCTCATACAGATGTTTCCACTTTTGTTGCTATAAAGAAGAAAACCAAATATGACCATTTGTCAACACCTGGAGAAAACTTTAAAGAGGTGATTGTGCATCACATAAAAGGATTTTCTAAGCAGCAGTGTGTCAGGAAAAATCACTCAACTTAAGAAAGGGAAACATTAAATACTCAGTTTAAGAAAGGGAAACATACAGAATTGCTTTGAAGGTTGAAGTAGCCAGTTGGTTAAACTTTTATAATATATAAAACTCCATAATTCCTCTTTTCAAATGTTTCTCCTTTTGAGATGGATTTATTAGGAAAATATATAGGTTATCAGGCTATTGTCAGAGAAGAAAATGCCTTGGAATGGCTGAATCATTCTTCTGAATTTTATGAAGTTATTTTGAAGCTGGAATTCATATACAGAAGAAAGGATCTGAGGATCTCTGCATTTAACTTTTACTCCTTATGATTGAAAACAAGGGGAAAATCATGTCTAAATTCGTATGGTACTTATCTCTGCTCTTTTCTGTTTAGAAGATCCCGTAGAGGATCCATTTTTCACATTGTATTATTTTCACACTTCAGAAATAAGGGGGAAATGGTATTTATTTTCTTTTCTTATTGCTGTAAAACGCAAAAGATACTTTGAGGAGCATTTTATCTGTGCAGGACTTTTCTGTATTCTGGACGCTGTTTGTCTTACACAATTGGGTTTGAGTATGTTATGTGTTTGCTGATTAGTATTTCTGATTAGGACATAGATAATCATCTGAAGTAAGTGCTGCTGGATATTTTTGGACTTCACATAAATATACATGAGTGTGGGTGGCAGGAAAATAGTAAATAACAATGCAACACTGAATGATTAGAGTCTAATACGCTATGTTGTCAGGGAAGAAATGTGGGTTCAATTTCTAGTTGTAGCCTTTTATAACTCACCCAGATTTTAGTGCATCAGGGACTGACCCCATATAAATGTATGTTTGGTGTTTTGTTACCAAACCGGAAAAAGAATTGGATTTCTAATTCCTGAATTATTCTTTCCCCTCAATGTTCATTTGTGTTTTGAAGTATGTGATCAATTATACTGATGCTTTTCTGTTGGGTGTTTCTAAAGGTCTCCCTAAGAAAAAAAAGAAAGGAAGACAGAAAAACAATACACAAATAAATAAAAATACATTGTGTTCATTAGACTGAGACATTACTCATGTCATAACTTTGGAAATGAGCAAATATTTTAAAATTTTCACTTCTTCTTCAATCCATCTTTAGTCCAGGTGGCAAACAACCTCCTGTGCACTTGTGATTTTTGTCTATTATTCTGCATGCTAGTGTTGCCTTTGCTGGCCTGGGTGTCCATGTTATTTCATAGACTGCACCCTCCTCTCCCTGTGCACAGCTATTTCCCCGCAAGTGGCATTAGGGACAGGACTGTGCATTCTTCTGTTTACTTTATAGATGGTGAAGCTGAGATGTAGGGATGAAGCCATTGCTCTTAAGTTATGGCTTGACTCAATGCCAAAGACAAGAACTCAGGGCTTTCTAATTCCCAGTACTGTTGAAATACCAGCTTTTATTTTTCTCTTCATCTCAGCTTCACAGTCTCTTCTGTAAATCAGGCCCCGTGGCCTTACCACAATGCTGACTGCCAAACACCTGCACTTAACACCCTGTAAATGGGCTGTCAGGACTCCCGGGACAAGAGTCTAAAATAAATGGTCTGAAGCTTGCTTCAAAGAAGACAAACTGACCCCGTGATTTTTAATTCCTGTTCCCATCCCAAATTCCACCGACATAACCAAAGGAATATAAAAACATGGAAAAATCTGTCTGAGCTTCAAAGCAAGGAGGAATGCCCTCCACCATGTCAGAGAGATCTCAGTAAAACACACTGTAAGTGACAATAAGCTTCAGAATGGGCTGTGACCAAACTGTGAATCACTGTGTAGGAGAGAGTAAAGGCTGTCTTGGGGAATAAGTGGATGCAGTCCTAAATAGAGCGTGTGCTGAGAGCTGTGTAGGGGGAAGGCAGGAGCAAGCCCTAGAGAAGTTAGGGTGGAGAGCAAATCTCAGTTCTTTCAGAGACTGAGGATACATGAGTGTCAACAAATAGTGGTAGGCATCCATGTGCATTCTCAGCTAACATCTGATGCAGAGAGAATGAGCTGCAGGGAACTGCCAATGGCGGGAATGTTACCCTCTCAGGGCTAGATCATATATCTAACACCTTTTGTAGAGTTAAGAGTGAACTTTCAGGGTTGCAAAGTCAGAGCCCATCTAACAGTTTCATATACACTAGGATCTCTGACTAAATGCAGTGCCTCCATGATAGTAGACCAATTCCTCTCCTTTTAGTCCTCAGCTTAAAGGTGGGAGTCTTTACTTGTCTGAAGGCTCTTTGCCCCAGAGCCACCTGATCCCACGGTGCTAGCGGAGAGTGAGAGTAATGGCAGTGAAGGGGCTGTCCAGGCTTATGGCTGAGTCTCAGCAGGCTAGCCTAGGCTTCTCTTCCAGCAAGTTGGAAACATTTGCTCAGGGCACAAAGGGCAAGATTTTAGCTGATGTTGAAATCTGTTTACAGCCTTCGAGTGCTTAATGCCAAAAGGCCTCTTTTCAGGTAAAGATCTATTAAAACTGCCTGGTTGGAACCCATTTAATTTCAACAAACTTTAGCTTCCCTCTTGACCCATAAGGAAGTCATCAACGTCTACAAGCTTCCTGATCAAAGGTACAGCACAGGATTTGCATACGTAATATATTCTCTCCCAGGACAGCCATGTAGTCTTCTTACAGGAATTTTATGATAGCTGGCATCTAGGAACAATGGTTTTTACATGAAACATAAAAATATTTTACATAAGGGGCACCTGGGTGGCTCAGTTGTCTAAGCATCTGATTCTTGATTTCAGCTCAGGTCATGATCTAATAGTTTGTGAGATCTAGTTCCAGGTCAGGCTCTGTGCTGACAGCAGGGAGGCTGCTTGGGATTCTCTCTCCCTGTCTCTCTGCCCCTTCCCCGGCCTGCGTGCACACGCTCTTTCTCAAAATAAAGAAACATTTAAAAAGTATTTTACATAAAAAAAATTTAAAAAATATTTCTTCATAAAGTGGAAAACTCATTCCATGGATGGTGCCAAGGGGAATTTGGTGTTTGGCACCTTTTGGAGTTTTCCTGGTAACTTTCAAGAAGAGTGAGATGAGTCTAGCAGATGGTCCTGCCCATGTCTTGCTTCTAACAAGAGAATTCAAATCTGTTAAAACATGGAAGGCAATATCCTCTTGCTCAGTTTGAGATTCAAGGGTAAACTGAAATGCTTTATCACAGCTGTAGAGACCCCGAACTGAGGCTCCCTCTGCCCATCCCCACCTTCTGCCTCCTCACAGACAATCTAACTCTGATCTGTGAAAATAGACACGACAAAGCTGGTCTCCTTCTTTCCCTTATATGGACCACAAAGCATTTACAAAAAGAACAAGACATTCTTTTAAAAAGTCTCCTTTCCTAATTCTGGACAATAGACTTCCTTCCTCGCGTCCAACCACCAACAGTCTCCCACACTTGAAGGATGAAAAAAGTGGAGGAAAATCAACAGACATACAAAAAAGTCTCAGCCCTTCATCAGAAAGGGATTTAAAGAATCACAGCAAAAATCTCCCTATGAAGCAAACTTACTACATGGAACTAGAGATAACTTCTGAAACTTTATGTTGTGTTTTTGAAAGAGCTTAAAAGGCCATTGCATCTATGAAAAGGGAACAGTTTAGGGTAAAGAATGATAAAAAACACAGCTTCATGCTTTATAATATAAAAATACCACAATGGATCTTTTTCTACACTCTGAATTTTATCAAAATAAAAATCCCCCCTCCCTAGCATACAATATCGAACAGATGCAACAATTGTATGCTATAGAAGAAAGGTAAATGTGAACCATAGAACACAGAGGGAGACTTTAACAATGATATAGAGATGTTTACTATGAATTAAAAAAAGAGTTATGATGAACTTACTCAGGAGATTGAATGTAATGTGACTTCCAGAAGGAGAGAAAAGAACTTGTACTGAGGAAACTATAAAGAAAAAAATCACTTTTCCCAGGCTGAAGATAGGCTTGGATCTTATCAGTTATGCAACTGGGCAAAGTTAGTTAAAACAGTCCATGTTTGGAAGTCTTGTTGAAATTTCTGTATCCAGGCAGAAAATGCCAATGACTGCCAATTAAACTTCTCGTTGGAAATAGTCAATTCCAAAAGACAATGAAACAACACTGAGTTTTGCAGCAAAAAATCATTGTGACCCAAGTATTGTATATCTGTCCAAACATTATTCATGTGTAAGAGCAATAGAAAGGCACTCTGAGAGATGGAAGAAATCAGAAAGCAAATTACCAATGTGCTGTTCTTGAAAATACAAATCAATAAAATATTTGTAACTTACTGAGGAATGCATTAAAATGAAGAACTCATGAATGAGAAAGATGGAGAAATAATAATAATAATAAAAAGGCTCCTAAGTGAATGCTGTACATTCCATCAGTTTCCTGAGTGGATTTCCCCTCAGCTTCTGTGGCATGGTCACTTCATCTTGCTATGGTGGTCTCCATGGCTAGTCTGGTGATTATTAACTTAATGTCCACACCAGTCTGGACTTGCGAGTGGTTTGAGAAGGCCAAGCTTGTGGTAACACCCCTGGTGGGGTTGGAAAACAGCCTGGGAAGTTGTCTCTGGCTTTCTAAGCAAATGTGGGGCAACAGCTCCCCTTTAAACTTCATTATTACCCCAGATTATGTAACGTATCTCCCCCTCTTTTAGCTAGAGCCCAGGAATGGCAAATCAGGCCACTCATCTGGTTATTTTAATCCATGCCTCTTCCTCTTCTCTCCTCCCCTCCTCCCTCACACATTCCTACCAGGAGGGTCAAGTTTCCTTTCATTTTCACTGAGTTGTAGCTTCCCTTTTCCAGATTCCTGCTAAGCCTTACCAGAGGTCAGTTAGACCTCCTCTAGATCAGAAAAGAAATTCTCCAACTTTGGCTGTTACTATGCTAAAAGAGGAAGATGGAGGGATTTGAGCAATACTTAGCAATACATTATCCTGACTTGTCTAACTATTCTCTGCTCTACATTTATATTTTGACAAGCTTTACATTTTTTTAATCTTTCTTTTTAAACAAGTGTGAATGTTGTCCTAGGCAGATCGACACTTAGGGAGGAAAAAGGCAAAAGTCTTGTATTTGGAAAGGCAAAGTGGAAAGCACATTAAAAATTATATATATATGTGTATGTGTGTATTTCTGATTCCATTTTGAGAGTTCCTGCTAATGTATTCTAAAAATGTTTTTCTGTTTTAGAGTCCCTTTTATAGTACGTGAGTATGTCTATTTTTCCATGCTTTTGTCAAACCACGGACATTATGATTTTTTTCTTTTTCTCTTTTGTTTTTCTTTTCACTTTTTCTCAATCTGATAGAGAAAAAATACGTAACTTCTTTTAGTTCTCATTTCTTAACACAAGAAGGATCGTATCATTTTATGTTTTTTTTTTGTTGTTGTTATTTCTATTTCTTTCTTCTGTTAATGGCGTATGAGTATCCCTTCCTAATTTCCTACCTAATTTCCTACTGGGTTATTTAACTTTTCTCATTGATGTAAATTTCTTACTGATTATATGAGGATGTTAAACATGTAAACACTCAGAGTAGCACCTAATACAAAACAAGCATGCAATATGGATTGTTTTGGGGAAATATAATAAAACCCCAAATCTCCCAACCCAGAAAACCTCTCCATAAAGGTAGTAGAGAAAGGAAACAGTTTTATTATTGAAGAAGCATAGAGCCATAATTCAATGCACATCACAGTCAATCCGATAAGAGATTGCACAAACAGAAAGGAATTTCACCCCCTTATACAGCCAAGCAGATACAACCCATTCCATATATGTTCTCAAGATAAACAATAACTAGACCTGAGGTTAGTGGACTGAATAGCACCATTTGTCACACACAGTTTATCCTGAATTCACCTGGTAATTGTGATGACCACCAGTGTTAGCCAATTGGCTCTATCCAGATGAAAAGCAAGGTTGTCATAGCTTTATGACAAGAGGTAGTTTTGCAACATGGAACAAGGTGCCTCCTAAAATTAGGTTCTAGCCTCCCAAGGAAATAGGGAGACAGGGGTGCTCTCTCCCTTGACGATTACATTTTAAATAGATGGCTCCCAGGTCCTTGAGAAAGACAGTTTTGGATCATAAAGCTGACAGAAGGCCTATCTAGTTTTCAAAAGGATTTATATATATATTTCAAAGAGATGAGAAACTACCTTACAATTACAAGTGTTCTAAAGTCAATGCTTTAAGAAAAAAGAAGGGAGGAAAATCTCTTATTTTCAACAGGGAGAATTAAGCTCCTTACTTTTAATTTGTATTTGTCCTTACAGTTGCTGATAATATTATTGTTGTTATTTGAATGTGCTTTTTAGATTAGGAATATTACATTTTACTTTACTATATACTCAGTGAAAAAAAAGTAAAACAAAACTGAAAGGAAACTAAAAAATGCTGGCCTTTGAGGTCTTTCCCAGCCTGGGCACGTTATCACTCAGATCTCACCTGGATGACACTCCCCAGTTTACTCCCCTCTTGCCACAGGGGAACATACGTCCAGACTCCATTCTGGCTGTTGTCTCTGCTTGGAACACCATCCCCCAGATGTGTGCAGTTTTATTTCTTGTCATTTTTCAAATGACACTTTCTTACTGAAGGTTACCTTGACCACTCTATTTAAAATGATATATTCACCCTGGTCCTAGCACTCCCACCTAGAACTCCTTATTCCTCTCCTTGCTTTATTTTTATCTATAGCACTTATCACCTCTTAATAGATGAGAAACTTTACTATTTATTTTGTTTTTTGTCTTGTCTCCTCCCTCTCATTAGAAGGCAGGGTCAGGGAGACACAAGATTTTGTCTATTTTCTTCACTGCCTTGTCTCCAGGGCTGAGTAAGCTCTCAATAATATTTTGGAATGGATGAAAAAATCGATATATATATATATATACTGACATTTTCATCGACTTTTCATTATGTACATAGGTTGTTTCATATAGAAGTGTCTTCACTGTTAGGTAGCCAAATCTATCAATCTTTTCTTTTATGGTGTCTGAGTTTCAAGTCTTCCTTAGAAAAGTTTTTCCAACATCATAAGATTACCCATCGTAAGAAAGAAAAAAGGCTGTCGTGGAAAACTGATAAAACCTGAATGAAGTCTGATGATTAGTTAACCATTAGTTGGTATTAGCGTACCAATATTTTGGCAATTTGTTTTGACTAATGTACCATGGTAATATAAGATGTTAACAGTAGAGGAAATCGGGTTTATAGTTTAGAGGCATCCTCTGTATTATGTTTGCATCTTATCTGTAAATTTAAAAGTATCCTAAACTAAGAAGTTTATTTAAAGATGTTATCTTTTCTCTGATCATGTTTACAGTTTTGATTTCAGTTTTGGATTTTAAGACTCTACTGGAATGGGAGCACGTGGAAGGCTTAGCTCAGTGGGTTGAGTGTCTGACTCTTGATTGTGGGTCAGGTCACAATTCCAGGGTCGTGGGATGGATCCCTGCATTGGGCTCCATGCTGAGCTTGGAGCCTGTTTAAGATCCTCTCTCTCCTTCTCCTCCTCTGCCCCTCTTCCCTGCTCACATTTTCTCTCAAAATTAAAAATAAAAAAAATAGTTTAATAGACTACACTGGAATGACTTTCTCATTGTTCTTATACTGTGTGAAGTAGAAGACATTTTTCTTTTTCCCTTTTGGATAGTCAGTTGTTATTGTTTGAAATGCTGTACATAACATGCATTCATTAAGGGAAGTACATTCTTTTTTCTAAAAACATTTGAATTATTCTCATACATTTACTCATTTAGGTTAATTTTATAATTGGGTCAGTCATTAAGTTTTATAGAAATTAATTTATAGAAATCAAAATTGTTATTTTGATTGAGATTATATATGTACAGGATGGATATTTTTGGTAAAATCTTACCGCATTAAATTAATACCCTTAATGTCCCTTACACATACAAAGACATTACAATCAACAATAAAAAAGAATATGCAAAGTACATGAACAGGCAAGTTAACTGATGAGAAATCAAAAGATCAATGGCATACAAAATTTATATGAGATTTCAAGCTGAAGAATCATCAATAAAATACAAATTAAAAAAGAGTCAGCACTGTTTTTTTCTCAGGTGAAAAGATTAAAATGAGCAATAATGCCTGGTTCTTGCAAAGATGTAGTTAAATAGGGTCTATGAGACCCTATTGGGTTGAAAGTACTGTTGGCAAGAAAGTAAATTTTGCACAGTCTTTCCGGAAAACAAATTGGTAGTTTCTTTCAAATTCTCAACATTTTGAATACTCATTTATCAAGTATATCTACTTCTAAAGATACCTCAAAGGAAATAATCAAGAAAAATATAAATTATAAAAACATGTCCTACAATACTGCTTTATATGAGTGAAGATAACCTAGTTTTACATTAGGGCATGGGGAATAAAATTGGTTATATACGTACAGTGGAATCTCTCTCTATATATACAGTTCCTTACCATAATAAGCTGACAAGAATAGGCTTAGTAGGTGTGCCATGAGGTTTATTTGTAAATGAGGGAGAAACATCATATATAGATTTTTAAAGGACTGAAATAAGGATGGATTTTTATTTTTTATTTTTATTTTTAAATTTTTTAAATGTTTATTTACTTTTGAGAGAGAGAGAGACAGAGAGAGATCATGAGTGGGGGAGGGGCAGCGAGAGACAGAGACACGGAATCTGAAGCAGGTTCTGGCTCCTGCTGAGCTATCAGCACAGAGTCCAATGCAGGGCTCAAACTCACAAGTGGTGAGATCATGACCTGAGCCAAAGTCGGAGGCTTAACCAACTGAGCCACCCAGGCGCCCCAAGAACAGATTTTTAAAAAGGCAAATTTGCCTGTGGTCTCTAAAACAGAATCTCTTTTCCCCTTTTGGGCAAGGTGAATGACTTAAAGCTATCCAAGAGAGCTATTTGTCTTTGAGCAAACTAACAGTTATCAGGAAAGAAAATTTCAATTATTTGTGGCTTTTCTAAGAAACCTTGTGATTCAGACATGGAATATAAATGATCTATTTGGATCTGTTGGTTGTGGGTGTCCTTCCATGGACACCCACACTTCGGCTAGTTCTCTAGGTCTACACCACTCCCTGTTAATGATGTCTCAGTCTCCCCTTTAAGTCAACCTCTGATTCCAGTGATCTTGAGCTGACCCAGAGAACTTCAGTTCTTTTTCAGTGCCCCACTATCAAGGGGAGGTAATGTTGGGATAACAACTACTTAGCAGGTAGTTCACCTGGGTATCAGATGGTAGAGAAGCAAGAAGTATAGGGACAACAACAGAAGTGTTGGAACCCACTTCATAGCCAGTATTCTAGTTGAGCTAGGCCTAACTGGAGAGTAGTTCCATGGGTTAGTTTGGTCAATCTTAGATGACCAAGTGCCCTTTTTTTTTTTTTTTTTTTTTTTTTTTTTTAGTTGCTTGATTGAGTTCCTTTCCTTGGAGTGTTCACCCAGTCACAACAAAATGTATGGTTAATTGTACACAGTCTGTATTGGCTGGCTAATAAGTGGTCAAGAACACATCCATTATACAAGACTTCTTTAATCAATGAGTTTATGCTGGTCTGGCCCTTAGAGTTTGAGCCATTTCATTTCCTATCTGGTTGGTAATTGGGAATATACTTCAGCTCATATATTTTTATTCATGAATTCTTATCCATAGTAGAAATGTTTTTGTAATATGGGGAAGTTAAAAATCTCAGAGCCCTTTTTTGAATTAATATATTGGGCTCTTAATGCATGATGAGCAACAGGGGTAGGTGATGGCTGGGTGGCAGTGGTAGTTCAATTGTGTATGCATGAGAGGGCCATCTGTTAATGCAAGAATATTCCTGGCAGTACACATGAAGGGGAATAAAGTATTGTTTATGATAACAGGTGAGTAACAGCTACTTATTGGACTTAATTTAGTCTCATTGTGGAGGACCATTACCTTAGATGAAACTAAATAGATCATGTGCTAATTTAGAAATAACTTTTTTTCATAAAATAACTGGAATATAGCCATTCTTATCTCTGATGTTTCTTAAGCCCCTTTTGCAGCTCTGGGGGATATCAGTACCAGCAGTAAATTGTACAGGACTAAGGTCCAATGAAAATGTATCAGGGTTGGGAGGGGCCAAGATAGCAGAAAGCATGGAAGGTTTTTTTTTTTCATCTCTCATCCCTGATATGCAGCCAGATCAACACTAAACCATCTTGCACACCTAGAAAACTAATTTGAGGATTAACACAACAATCTGCACAACCTGAACCACAGAACTCAGCAGGTACGCCACACAAAGAGGTGAACTGGGGGAGAGAAAAGCTGTCAGAGGGCAAGGAGCTGTTTTTACTCATGGAGAGAGGATGGAGAGAGGATGGAGACGGGTGGGGGAGAGTATGAGAAAGCATTCCCCTCACCCGAAAGCAGCTGGAGAGAAAAGAAAGAGTATGCAAGGGACTGAACAAAAAAGGGAGAAAGGAGAAGGTTTAAATTCCATTAAGACTCAATAAACAGGGGGAGTGCAGAGTCTGAAACTCTGCAGCTTGATACCTGGAGGTGCTCTGGTGGGAAGGGCAAATCCCCATGAGCAGAGAGTGAGGTCCTCAGGGTCCTTGGGCCACACAAGGAGAGGTGGTTCCACTGCTGGGAGGACATTTGGTAGAGGCTGTGCAACCACGCCACAGGTAAAGATCCCAGCGGACCCTGGAAAACAACCACATTTGCTGGTGTTGGAACAAGGATGTTAAGTGGAAAGCCTGGTGCCAGATGCGTGTGGTGATTTACCCTAGTTCTCGAGACACTGCTGCTACATGATCATGTGAACTTTTTCTGGGGCGGGCTGGCACCCAGCCACAGTCTCTGGGCATTGGTAGCAGCACTGTCCTGTGAATGTTCCTGGGGGCTGGCGGGCACCTGGCCATTGCTCGGTGAGACCCCCCCCCCCCCCCCCCACAGAGGGTCAGAACGGGTCAGAGCCGCAGTCCCGCAGAAGTGAGGGGTTGGGAAACACAGCTGCATCTGAGATAAAACTCAGGAGGGAGGTGCCACCTGGCAGCCTGATGATTTGGTCACAGACAGTGTAAAAGCGGCGAGTGGACAGAAGCTGGAGACAAAGGAGGGGTGCATGATTGCCAGTAGGGAAGAACACAGAGTTCTGATACTAGAGACTGGGTAGCTGGGTGACACCATTTTCACCCCTCCCATGTGCATGTGCATGTGCATGTGCATACATGCTCACATGCGCCACAGCAATCCTCTCCATTAAGCCGAGCAGCGCCATCTAGTGGAGAACAGAGCCATTACGCTAAGCTCAGCCCAACTGGATCAACGGCACTATTGAGGAGGAACACCACAAGTCTCTCTGCCTGGTTAGCTTACTGACTATAAAGTCCTTCATAGTTTGACTTCTAGGGGAAACTGAAGTAATTTCAATTGTATTTCGGTCTGTTTGCTGGTCCATCTAGTAAATTTTTTCTTTCTTTTCTTATTCTTGAACACAGAAAGAGAAAAAATTTATTTTTATTTTCAATTTTTTATTAAAAATATTTTCTTTAATTTTTTTCTACTATAGTTTTTGCTTTTTGTAAATTTTTCAAATTCTAGTTTACTTCTATCATTTCATATTATTCTATTTCATTGCATTCATTTTTTTCAAATTTTCAAACGTTTTCCTTTTTTGTCTTTCTTTTCTTTTCTTTTCTTTTCTTTTCTCTCCTTTCCTTTCTTTTCTTATTTATGTTTCCTTTTTTTCTCTAATCTATCAAGCTCCTTTCAACAACCAGACCAAAACACATCCAGGATCTAGCATCTTTTAGTGATTTTTTTGTGCTGTTTTTACTTTTTTAATTTTAATTTTTTTACCTTATTAATTCCTTTTCTTCCTTCAAAATGATGAAATGGAGGAATTCACCCAAAAAGGAAGAACAAGAAGAAATGACAGCCAGGGACTTAATCAACACAGATAC
Organism: Felis catus; assembly: GCF_018350175.1. NCBI lineage: Eukaryota > Metazoa > Chordata > Mammalia > Carnivora > Felidae > Felis > Felis catus. The sequence continues at coordinate 91,869,189 of NC_058370.1, forward strand.
AGCAAGATGTCTGAACCAGAATTTAGAATCATGATAATAAGAATGCTAGAGGGGGTTGAAAATAGATTAGAATTCCTTTATGTGGAGATAAAAGAAGTAAAATCTAGTAATGATGAAATAAAAAATGCTACAACTGAGCTGCAATCTTGAATGAATGCCATGGTGGCAAGGATGGATGTGGCAGAGCCACAAATCAGTGATATAGAGGATAAACTAACTTATGGAGAACAATGAAGTAGAAAAAAGGAAGGAACCTAAGGCAAAAGAGCACAATTTAAGAATTAGAAAACTCATCAACTCATTAAAAACAGACAACATCAGAATCACAGGAGTCCAGAAGATGAAGAGAGAGAAAAAGGGGTAGAAATGTCATGTGAGCAAATCATAGCAGAAAACTTTCCTAACCTGGGGAAAGACACAGACATAAAAATCCAGGAAGCACAGAGGAGTCCCATTAGATTCAACAAAAACTGGCCATCAACAAGGCATATCATAGTCAAGTTCACAAAATACTCAGGCAAGGAAGGAATCATGAAAGCAGCAAGGGAAGAAAAATCCTTAACCTACAAGGGAAGACAGATCAGGTTTGTAGCAGATGTATCCACAGAAACTTGGCAGACCACAAAAGAGTGACAGGATATATTCAATGTGCTGAATCAGAAAAATATGCAGCCAAGAATTCTTTATCCAGAAAGGCAGTCATTCAAAATAGGAGGAGAGATAAAAAGTTTCCCAGACAAAAATTAAAAGAATTCGTGACCACTAAACCAGCCCTGCAAGAAAATTTAATGCAGACTCTCTGAGGGGAGAAAACAAAACAAAACAAAAAAACAAAAAAGACCAAAAGCAACAAAGACTAGAAAGGGCCAGAGAACAACACCAGAAATTCCAACTCTACAAGCAACATAATGGCAATAAATTCATATCTTTCAGTACTCATTCTAAACATCAATGGGCTAAATGCTCCAATCAAAAGACATAGGGTAACAGAATGGATAAGAAAACAAGATCCATCTATATGCTGTTTACAAGACACCCACTTTAGACCTAAAGACACCTTCAGATTGAAAGTAAAGGGATGGGGAACCATCTATCATGCTAATGATTGCCAAAAGAAAGCTGGAGTGGCCATATTTACATCACACAATCCAGACTTTAAAATAAAGACTATCACAAGAGATGAAGAAGGGCATTATATCATATTTAAGGGGTCTATCCACCAAGAAGGGCTAATAATTGTAAACATTTATACTCCAAATGTGAGAGCACCCAATTATATAAATCAGTTAATCACAAACATAAAGAAACTCATTGATAATAATGCCATAACAGTAGGGGACTTCAACACCCCACTTATAGCAAGGGACAGATCATCTAAACAGAAAATCAACAAGAAAGCAATGAATTTGAATGACACACTGAATCAGATGGACTTAACAGATATATTCAGAACATTTCATCCTAACGCAGCGGAATACACATTCTTCTCCAGTGCACATGGAATGTTTTTCAGAATAGATCACATACTGGGACACAATTGGCTCTCAAAAAATACAAAAAGATCGAGATCATACTGTGCATATTTTCAGATCACGACACTATGAAACTCGCAATCAACCACAAGAAAAAATGTGGAAAGTTAACAAGTACTTGGAGACTAAAGATCATCCTACTAAAGAATGAATGGGCTAAATAAGTAGTTAAGGAGGAAATTAAAAAGTACATGGAAGCCAATGAAAATGATAAAACCACAGCCCCAAGTGTCTGGGGCACAGCAAAGGCAGTCATAAAAGGAAAATATATAGCAATCCAGGCTTTTCTAAAAAGGAAGAAAAGTCTCAGATATGCAACCTAACCTTACACCTTAAAGAGCAGGAAAAAGAACAGCAAATAAAACCAAAGCCAGCAGAGGCAGGAAATACTAAAAATTAGAGCAGAAATCATTGCTGTCGAAACCAAAATGCCAGTAGAACAGATCAATGAAACCAGAAGCTGGTTCTTTGAAAGAATTAACAAAATTGATAAACCCCTAACCAGTTTTATCAAAAAGAAAAAGGAAAGGACCCAAATAAATAAAATCAAGAATGAAAGAGGAGAGATCACAACCAACACAGCAGAAATACAAATAATAAGAGAATATTATGAGCAATTATACATCAATAAAATTGGCAATCTGGAGGAAATGGACAAATTCCTAGAAACACATAAACTACCCAAAACTGAAACAGGAAGAAATAGAAAATTTGAACAGATGCATAACCAGTAAAGAAATTGAATTAGTAAACAAAAATCTCCCAAAAAACAACAGTCCATGGCCAGATGGCTTTCCAGGGGAATTCTACCAAACATTTAAAGAAGAGTTAACCCTATTCTCTTGAAGCAGTTCCAAAAAGTAGAAATGGAATGGAAGTAGAAATGGAAAGAAAACTTTCAAACTCTTTTATGAAGCCAGCATTACCTTGATTCCAAAATCTGACAAAGACCCCATCAATGGATGCAGAGTAAGAATTTGACAAAATAGAGCATCTTTTCTTGATAAAAACCCTCAAGAAAGTAGGATTAGAAGGATCATACCTCAAGATTATAAAAGCCATATAAGAACGACCCAACGCCAATATCATCTTCATTGGGGAAAAACAGTTTCCCCTTAAGGTCAGGAACAAGCCAGGGATGTCCACTCTTGCCACTGTTATTCAACATAATATTGGAAGTCTTAGTTTCAGCAATCAGACAACACAAAGGAATAAAAGGCATCCAAATCGACCAGGAAGAGGTCAAACATTCTCTCGTCCCAGATGACATGATGCTCTTTATGGAAAACTGAAACAATTCCACCAAAAAACTGCTAGAACTGATCGATGAATTTAGCAAAGTGGCAGGATATAAAATCAATGCACAGAAATCAGTTGCATTCCTATACACCAATAATGAAGCGACAGAAAGAGAAATGAAGGAATCGATCCCATTTACAGTTGTACCAAAAGCCATAAAATACTTAGGAATAAATCTAACCAAAGAGGTGAAAAATCTATACACTGAAAATTATAGAAAGCTTATGAAAGAAATTGAAGAAGACACAAAAAATACAAAAATATTCCATTCTCCTGGATAGGAAGAACAAATATTATTAAAATGTCAATACTACCCAAAGCAATTTACATATTCAATGTAATCCCTATCAAAATAACACCAACATTCTTCACAGAGCTAGAACAAACAATCCTAAAATTTGTATGGAATCAGAAAAGATCCTGATAGCCAAAGCAATCTTGAAAAAGAAAACCAAAGCAGGAGGCATCACAATCCCAGACTTAAAGCTGTATTACAAAGCTGTAATCATCAAGACAGTATGGTACTGGCACAAGAACAGACACTCAGATCAATGGAACAGAATAGAGAACCCAGAAATGCACCCACAAACATATGGCCAACTAGTCTTTGACAAAGCAGGAAAGAATATTCAGTGGAATAAAGACAGTCTCTTCAGCAAATGGTGCTGGGAAAACTGGACAGTGACATGCAGAAGAATGAACCTGGACCACTTTCTTACACCACATACAAAAATAAACTCAAAATGCATGAAAGACCTAAACGTAAGACAGGAAGCCATCAAAATCCTCGAGGAGAAAGTAGGCAAAAATCTCTTTGGCCTTGGCTGCAGCAACTTCTTACTCAATACGTCTCTGGAGGAAAGGGAAACAAAAGCAAACATGAACTATTGGGACCTCATCAAAATACAAAGCTTCTGCACAGCGAAGGAGACAATCAACAAAACTAACAGGCAACCAATGGAATGGGAGAAGATATTTGCAAACGACATATCAGATAAAGGGCTAGTATCCAAAATCTATAAAGAACTTATCAAGCTCAACACCCAAAAACAAATAATCAGTGAAGAAATAGGCAAAAGACATGCATAGACACTTTTCCAAAGAAGACATCCAGATAGCCAACTGGCACATGAAAAAATGCTCAACATCACTCATCATCAGGGAAAATACAAATCAAAAACACAATGAGATACCCCCTTACACCTGTCAGAATGGCTAACATTAACAACTCAGGCAACAACAGATGTTGGCAAGTATGTGGAGAAAGAGGATCTCTTTTGCATTGCTGGTGGGAATGCATACTGGTGCAGCCACTCTGGAAAACAGTATCAAGGTTCCTCAAGAAATTAAAAATAGAACTACACTATAACCCAGCAATTTCACTAATAGGTATTTATCCAAGGGATACAGGTATGCTGTTTTGAAGGGGCACATGCATCCCAATATTTATAGCAGCACTATAAACAATAGTCAAATTATGGAAAGAGCCCAAATATCCATCGATGGATGAATGGATAAAGAAGATGTGGTATATATACACAATGGAGTATTACTTGGCAACCAAAAAGAAAGAAATATTGCCATTTGCAACTATGTGGATGGAACTAGAGGGTGTTATGTTAAGCAAAATTAGTCAGAGAAAGACAAATATATGACTTCACTCATATGATGTCTTTAAGATACAAAACAGATGAACATTAGGGAAGGGACGCAAAAATAATATAAAAACAGGGAAGGGGACAAAACACATGAGACTCAGAAATACAGAGAACAAACAGAGGGTTGCTGGAGGGGTTGTGGGAGGGGGGATGGGCTAAATGGGGAAGGGGCATTAAATAATCTACTCCTGAAATCATTGTTGCACTATATGCTAACCAACTTGGATGTAAATTTAAAAAGAAATAAATTATAAAAATAAAACAAAATATAGATTATTTGAAAAAAATGTATCAGGGTTAATAATATTCCTGTGCTGAATATATAAGGGAATGTGATCATTAGTTTTGGGGTGAAAAGTAGTGCCATTTGGACTTCTGGGTATGACCAAAAGATCCTTAATAGAAGGATCTGGGGCTGAATGACAAATCCAGCAGGTGGAAAAGTTGTCAACCACTGACTGGGGAAGGCAAATTAAGGAGTTCAAAGTCTTTACAGGAACAAAGACAATTAAGACAATAGCTGAAAAAAACAGGGGAAGAGAATCATAACATCCTATCTTGAACCAACATAAAGAAAAGGGGCAGTAGCAAGAGAAGACAAATTAAATGTAAGTCCTTTGTCCTAAGCATGCACTTTGATTTAAAAGTCTTTGGATGAACCTGTCTATAATCCACTCTTGTAGCAGCTAGTTCTTATTTTAGTAAACCTTGGCGTTGGACCCCTGGAGAGAATAGACACCCAGGTTGTAGGATTCTAAGCGATATTTATATTAGGAAACAAGAATCTGCAATTGAATGACTTGAGTGTAAGCTCAGGATGTGTGGTAAAAATAGAAAAAATACCTGAAGTTGTCCCTTTAAGGCAGACTTTTATTTCTCTTTCAATATATCCTCCCTCCTTATTTGTTATCATTCAGGGGTATGTCTGGGGATACTTAGAAGTACAGCTTGCACCTCTTGGGCATATGACTGTGATATTAATTTTTGTTAGAACCTTGAAAGGTCAGAATTGAGCAAGGTAGAATGTGTCAGAGGTTGAGTCAATACGAGTCTCTTAGTTTTTTTTTCCCTGTAATAATTACATATGGTGAGAGTTTAAGGGAATTTTTTGGTGTAAATCATGGTTTCTTTAGGGTAGAGTTAGAACTTCAGGCCAAGATAGATTAAACTCTTTGCAGACTTTGACAGTTCTCTTTTATTAAAAAAAATTATCACACAGTAAAATTGACTTCTTTTATTTTTGTGCATAGTTCTATGAATTTTGACATATGTATAGACTCATGAAACCATCAGCACCCCATCAGGATGCAGGACAGTTCTGCCACTCCAAAACATTCCCTCATGGTCTCTCTTTATAGTCACATCCCTGACCCACCTCACCCCTGGCAACCACTATAGATCTGTCTTTTTGAAAATGTCATATAAATGAAATCATACAATATGTAACCTTTAAAATTGGCTTAACTCAGCATAATGCCTTTGAGATTCATCAAAGTTATGTGTCAATAGTCCATTCCTTTTTCTTGTTAGCCAGCATTTTGTAGTATGGATGTCCCAAAGTTTGTTTATCTTTTCACCTATTGAACGACATTTGGATCATGTCCAGTTTGGGGCAATTATGAATAAAGTTGGTATAGAAGTTTATATACAGGTGCTTTTCTTGTTAGAAACTGGAGGAAAGGCTATCCTTGTTATAAAGTGGCAAATAATTCATCTGCATTCTGTTGTATTTTGTGAACAGTAGAACTTGTAAATGATGAACTTGAACATTTAGCTGAGGAAATTTCTAAGCAAAGTGTCGAAAGTATGGTGTGGTTTCTCTTTGCTGGAGAGAGATAAATTGAAGAAGGAATTGTTAAGCAAAAAGAAATAAAAAATATAAAGATTTGGAAAATTCGCAGCCTATCCATGTTGCAAAATGTAAGAAAGTATGCTCTGCAGAGAACATCAGGGGTATGGTTGACACCCATTTGCTAAAAAGATAACAGGTATGATGCATAGATTCAATCAACCATCTCAGCAGAAGCTAGGAATAGAGATGAGTTTATCCAGGAAAGATCTGTTGAGGATCCTCTTTTCTGAAGGCTTGGACCCTTGTTGAGTTGGAGACCAACAAGCGTTTTACAAATGTTATAGGAGCAGAAATGCTGCCAGTTTAGATTGAAGGGGACCGAGACAGGATGAAATAAAGGAAGGTGGCTGCTGGATTTCTGGGATTCTACAAGATAGGCCAATAGAGCTATTTGTCTGTGAATACGGGTTATCCATCAAGAAAAGGGAAGAATGACACTGAAGGTGGTTTAGAGGTCAGCAAGGTACACCATGGGTACAGAGGGAACAGACCTGGGTGGGGTGGGGGAGGATGCTGTCTTCTTTTCAGTTCCTGAGATCTTTATGCTTTACTTTATATATACTTTATACTTTATACGAAGAAGTATATTTTCAGAGTGGCTGTACCATCTTGCTTTCTCACAAGCAATGCCTGAGGTTCCAGTACCTCTGTGCTCTTGCTTCTACTTGGTATGGTCACTATTTTTAAAAATTTAGCCATTCCAGGAAGGGTGCTATGATGTCTCATTATGGTTTTAATTTGCATTTCCCTAACGGCTAATGATGTTGAACATCTTTTCACGTATTTATCCTTATATCTTCCCTAGTAAATGTTGTTTCTTTGCCAATTTTTAAATTGGGTTGTTTCAGTATTGTTGAGTTTTGAGAATTATTTATATATTCTACAGACAAGTCTTTTGTCAGATATATGAGTTGCAGATATTTTCTCCCAGACCATAGCTTGTTTTCATGCTCTTAATAGGGTTTAATAGGCTTTTGAAGCACAAAAGTTTTTAATTTTGATGAAGTCCTGAGCTCTTAGAGAGAACTGTTACAATGTCTTTTGCTTGGAATTAGCCAGAAGTAAAATTTAGGGCAACTAATTTCACATTCGATTAGAGAGTTGAGTTCTCAGTTTTACTTGCCCACATAATCTCTGCCTTCTGTCTAACACACAGACACACACACACACACACACACACACACACACACAAAGTTGTTTTAATCTTCCACACTAGGTTGATTCTACAACATAGCATATTGCCAGACTAAATGGTTACTATCTCCTCGGTAACATACATGAAATTACAATCAAATTTAATTAGTAATATCACCAGCTTTTCCATCCATTTGACTTCTTATCAGAATAGTTTTTAAATGCCTTTTTTGACAACAGATAATGTTGACTGGGTGTCCTCTTTCCTCAGCTACCACAGTCTATTCTATTTCCAAAGCTGGTGCTCATTTGATTTTGAGAGGGCAAAATCCCGAAGGAATGCTTCCATACTCCAGCGCAAAGCAGATGGTTAGCGGCATGCTTGTGGAAGGTGTACACTCACATTTCTTATTCCCTTGTCAAAATTTTTTCCTTTTGGCCTCAGAAATTCCATTTAATATGTTTCTGTGGATTTCCATTCTAATATATTTCACATGTGGCAGACTCCTCCTAGAATGATTCCTGTCCATATTCTCTCTGTTGCACTCGCTGTTATTGATTCTTCTCCCCTAAGCTCACTCGGATATTGTGGTGAGCAATGGCCAAGGTTTTATTACTGAGAGAAAATTTAGTAATTAACATGAGATGAAATCACAGGATCCAAAGTGCTCTTCATTATATAGGAAGTATCTTTCTAGGAGATACATTAAAACAATTTACTCATGTCATTTGTGTAGCATACAGGTGATCACCATATCATTTAAACAGAACTTCATGTTCTACCCAGAACACATCTTAGGATTTGCTCTACTTCCCATGGTGGTTGGACTAAAGGCTATTTTTTTTTTAAATTTAAATCCAAGTTAGTTAACATACAGTGTAATAATGATTTCAGGAATGGAGTTTAGTGATTCATCACTTAGGTATAACACCCAGTGCTCTCCTCAACAAGTGCCCTCCTTAATGTCCATATCCTGCTTAGCCCATCCCCGCACCCAACACTCTGCCAGCCAACTCTCAGTTTGTTCTCTGTATTTAAGAGTCTCTTATGGTTTGTGTCCCTCTCTGTGTTTATCTTATTTTGCTTCTCCAGAGGCTATTGTTGAGACCAAATGGTCAACAATACTTCTTTAATGGATGAAGAATGGTAAATAAACCTCTTAATTTAGGTAACCATATAATTAATTCCATCAGGTAGCATAATAACAAAGTTGAGGTTTGAGGTTTAGCCCATTTGAGAATCAAAGAGTGTTATTCTCCTGCTATGTGAATAAGCCCCCCCCCCCTTCCCCACAAATGGTCTTCATGAGATGGATGGTATTTCACTAACTCCTGTGTTTACAAGAATCTTAGGATGTCAGAACTGGTTGGTTTGTTCAAGATTCCCTTATCCTCCTTCCTACATTTAATAGGTAACAAATAGACACTAAATTCCCAAAGGCCCTAAATACTCCCTTGACCAGGGTTTATGCAGCTTGCTCTGCTTGAGCAGTCATGGCACTCAGGTTCCCTGGTTCCTGGTCCCTTTACTCACAGGGTGAGTTGCAAACTGCCACTCTCATGATTTAAGAAAAAATGCTTTATCTTCAGTGCTGAAGAAATTCTACTCTAAGAGACATGACTGTTGTATAAAGTAGAAAAAACTTAAATTTGCCAAATTGTTATTATTTCAGTCCCTCTGCTTGGTCTCTAAATAACTCCAATCTCTTTCAGGTAAATATTCAACCTGTCAGATTTCTTCCTCCTCTCCCTGCTTCTCACAGCAAAGCCCCTGGATTTTAGTGGGAGTGGAGGAGGGCTTTCCCTAGGCTTAGGTGGCTGGGGCAGGGAGCCCCGGAGTTGTGTGCAGGAGCCCTTAGACTGTCATCTTTAGAGTGGAGGCAGGTCTGTTTTTGTTCCTCTTTTGAGGTCTCCTGGGTTCCACTGTTACCAACTGGCCTTTGTGGACACTACTTGGATACCAGCTACTAGAGCTATGGTTCTCAGACGTTTGCCTGTTGTCACAGAAACATCTTTGCCCAAATCCCACCGCCCTCTCAGCACCTTTGTGGCTCTGCACTGGGGTTCCTGGGAACCTCTGGATCCACTGCAGGCTGCTCCAAAGTCATGGGGAACCACAGAATTGTCTTGGGCCATCTATATAGGCTCCATCCCTCCATCCACGTCATGGGATGAAGCAACAAACAGCATACGGTGCTTCCCCTGGGGGCTTGAAGCTACTCCCATCTATAGCCAGTGGGCTGCTGGGCCCGATTTCCCCACGCTTATTTGAGTGCTCTTATCATGAACCCCATGAGGGTTTGTAGTTAATCACATTTCCCTGCTGTTTCCCTTTCTCCTTTCCATGTCTCCTGGCCTGGAAGGCTGGGCTAACACCCTTTCATTATAGCAGATGCTTTCCCTTACAGAATATTCTGAGTTTAAAAATAATCCTATTCTATATGTCAAAACCTGAAAGCTACTTTTTATTTCCTTCAAATTCCTGCTGTGATAATCCTCATCCTCCTGGGGCCTCTGGAATAACAAGGGGAATGTTACAGGCCAGGAAAAGCCAAAGAAAACAATTTAATATGTTTATAAAAATAATATTCCCACTTCAATAATTCAGTCTGTTATTTCACTAGTATTTATTGATTTCTTGCCATGTGCCAGATATTAGGAAAGTAGAAAAAAAAAGACGCAGTGTGTGGCAAAAAAGGGAGAGGAAACAACTAATGACAATACTAGATACTGCCAAAATAGGATCTTACAGAAAGGACACTGAAGACAGAAAAAGTTTATGTCTATGTGCCCCAAGGGAGTCATAGCAGGCTTCTTGGAGGAGGTGACACTTCTATGAATATGCCTTCTTGGATGTTTGCCATTGGTAACAAGAGAATGAGAGAGAGTGTTGTAGATCCATTCAAACTGATCCTTACCAACAGTAGTAATGACAGAACAGTAGACAACAATAGTTCACATTATATAACCTCTACCAGCAACAAAGTGGTACAAAAGTGATTTGCACAGGGGCGCCTGGGCGGCTCAGTCAGTTGAGTGTCTGACTGTTGATAGCAGCTCAGGTCATGATCTTTCGGTCATGACATCGAGCCCCCCGTTAGGCTCTGCACTGACAACGCAGAGCCTTCTTGGGATTCTTTTTCTCCCTCTCTGTCTGCCCTGCCTCTGCTCATGCTCTCTCTCTCTCTCTCTCTCAAAATAACTAAATAAACATTAAAACAAGTGATTTGCACAACACAAAGATCAGATCTTAGTGATCTGTAGGACTGCACATATCCTTTAGGTCAGTGTTACCTTAAAAATATAAGGCAAAGAGACATTCATTCATTCATTCATTCCATAACTATTTATTAAGTACCTACTATGTGCTAGGTACAGAAGACACAGAATGAAGAAGAAAGACAAGGTCCCATCTCAATCTCTGTCAGCTTGCATTCTAGAGAGGGGTAGTGGTAAATAAATCAATGGGAAGGATGGATCTTCATCCATCCTTATGAAGAAAGTGAAACAGGACTGTGTGCTACATCGTGTTGGGGGTGGGGAGACATGCATATAACTTAAGCTTGATTTCAGTAATAATAATAATAATAATACCAACATGACCAGGACCTAGATATGCTATTAAAAAATATGGGGCACCTGGTTGGCTCAGTCAATTAGGCCTCCAACTTCGGCTCAGGTCATGATCTCATGGTTCGTGAGTTTGAGCCCTGCATGGGGCTCCGTGCTGACAGCTTGGAGCCTGGAGCCTGTCTGCTTCAGATTCTGTGTCTCCCTCTCTCTCTCTCTCTCTGCCCCTCCCCGCTCCTACTATCTCTCTCTCTCTCTCTCTCAAAAATAAATAAACACTTAAAACAGAATATATGGGATGGGAAGAGTGAACTCAAGAGGGCCAGAGGATGTTTGCTCAAGGGAAATTTTCACTTTCTGAGATTAGCATTTATCTTGAAACTCTGAGGTTTCTTTCTTTTCATGGATACTGTAGGGAAAACCACTGGCAACTTCAGTAAAACAACAGCCTGAATCTGCAGTTGTGTAACGATGGGAGATGCTCCCCCTGGGAGAGGGCAAACTCTACAGCTGATCCTGGTCTGTCTTGGGAAATTTTTTTCTGTGATGTTGATTTCAGGAGGATGCTGATTTCCCTTTCCCCATTCTGAAAGGTGTGGGCATATAGAATTCCCTTAATTCCTTTTTGAACAGCTGAGCAGTTCTAGGTTTAGTGTCAATGCAGTCTTTCCTGAAAGTTGGGGGAAGATGAAACAAGAGATTCAACACAGACAGTAGCATGCAATACAAAATTCTGGCTGTCTGGTGTACCTGGCTCCTGAGTCTTTCTGCTGTCCTGTCTCACTCCCAGGTGCCACTCCACCTGCCTCCCAGCCCTCTTCAGTGGGTTAGCAGCAGCTCTCTCGTGCACGCCTCCCAGGTGTGCCTCCCAATTTGCCGAACTTCACGAAGTGCCAGACCTAGACAGCAACAGCAAGACACCTGGAGAAACAGAAATCCCATCTCCCGTCCTAAGTGTGCTTCCCAGATTCTGGTTTTCTCTCCCATGCTTTCTCTCCCACTTCCCAGACAAACTGTCACCCCGTGAAGGAAATTCCACCCTCTCCCCAACTACCTGCAGAAGTGTTGTCTTATAAGGTTAGAAAAAAAATCATATGCAAATGACAATTCAACATTTTCCCAAAATATAAGGGGTAATAAGGTGGATTACAGGATGTGCTTGTAACCATGCCTGAAAAGTACTGTGGACACTCAATTAATTTTTATTTTATTTCTAAAAACTGAGATATAGTTAATATACCATAAAACCCACTCTTCTTAAAGTGCATGATTCAATATTTTTTAGCAGATTCAAATTGTTGTGCAATCATCACTGCTAATTCCAGAGCATTTCTTCACCTTAAAAAAGGAACTCATTAGCATGTGCATTCAGGTCACGCTCTGTGTCCCCCGACCCCCAACCACTAGTCTACCTTCTGTCTTTGCGGATTTATCTATCTTGCACGTTTCACATGCGTGGCTTTTGGAGGAGGTCGCCGAGAGGACGTGACCTCTGGCTGACCCTGCAGCTGAACCCGGGCAATCACAGGCTCCTAATTCCTCCCCTGTCCCTGGAATGTGCATTCAGCCTAGTCTTCCCACACCTGACGGAGCCCATTCTCCTTGAGAGAGTGAAGCGTTGTTGAGACGGACTTCTGGACTGTCCGCTGACTAGTGAGCAGCACCCGGCAACGGCGGGCTTCTCACTGCCTCCTTGGTCCTTGGACCGTGCATTCTACTTGCCTTCCGCACAGAAGTTACAAGGATACAGTCCTGAGATACTAATGTGTTGTTGCGACCATGTCGAGGGTATGCAGCTTTCATACTGTTAAGGCCTCTCGATAAACTTTAAAGATTCCCCAGGACAAGCGCACAGATCTACTCGTCTTGCCGCTGCTTAACACAAGCCTCAAAAGTAAGTTCCTTTGCTTTATTAACACCCTCCCACGCTGTGCCCTCCGTCAGTGTTCTAGGGCTGGTCTCAGATTTCACCCCCCAAGCTCCTGTGATGGCATCTTACACTCAGTATATGTCCTTTTGTTTCCGGCTTCTTTCACATAGCATACGTTTTCGGCTTATCCATGATATAGGGTGTTTTCGTGACTTTTTATGGCAGCATAATATTCCAGTGTACGGCAAGGGGCGCGTGGGTGGCTCAGTTGGTTAGGCGTCTGACTTCCCTGACTTCTGCTCAGGTCAGGAGCTCCTGGTTACAGAGTTGTAGCACCGCCTAGGGCTCTGTGTTGACAGCTCAGAGCCTGGAGTTTGCTTTCGGTTCTGTGTCTCCCTCTCTCTCGGCCCCTCCCCTGCTCGCTTTTTTTTTCTCTCTCTCACTCAAAAATAAATGCACATTGCATAAAAGAAAATTAAAAAAATTCTATTGTATGACTACACATTTGTTTATACATTTTGAAAAATCCATTCATCTGCTGATGGACATTTGGGTTGTTTACACTGTTTGCAGTTGTGAATAATGTTGCTATGAACAGTCATGTGCAAGTTTGGGTGCACATTTTTTTTCAATTCTCTTGAGTGTACATCTGTACATACGATGGAGTTCTTGGGTCATATGCTAACTTTATGTACAACTTTTTTGAGGAACTGCTAAGTAGTTTTCCCATGTGGCTGCACCATGGTACATTCCTATGAGTGGTGTCTGAGGCTTCTGATTTCTCTACATTCTTACCAACTCTTGTGTTTATCCATCTTTTTGATTACAAGCATCTTAGTGGATATGAAGTGGTGTCGCAATGTGGTTTTGATTTTCATTTTCCATCAGTACTAGGATGTTGAGCATCTTTTCATGTGTTTATTGGCCATTTTTGTATCTTTTTGGAGAAATATCTATTCAGATCAGTTGCCAATTTTTAAATTGGGTTGTCTTTAAATTGCTGAGTTGTAATAATTCTTTGCATATTCTGACTACTAGACCCTTATCGGATATGTGATTTGCAAATATGTCTCTCATTCTGTGGGTTGTCTTTTCCCTTTCTTGATAGTGTCCTTTGAAGCACAAAGATCTTAATTTTGATGAAGTCCAATTTCTGTATTTTTTTTCCCTTGGTTGCTTTTGCTTTAGAGGTGTCATAACTAAGAAACTACTGCCTAATCCCAGGTCTTAAAGATCTACATTTATGTTCCCTTCTAAGAGTTTTTAAAGAATAAGGAGTAATTTTTTTGGACAAAAAGTGAGGAAGAAATTTCCATACAGAGGAATGGCAGGTGAAAGTCACAGAATTGTGAGTGGCTTTGATTTTTAGAAGGAAGAGGGAGCTGGGGCACAGCCTACCATTTTCTTATATAGTGTTTAATTTTGCACAAGTTGTCATTTTTTACTTTCTACCAGCAAAATGTGTATGTTTTATTTCATAATGTGTTTTAAGAGGCCTGGACAGACTGCTTTTTTTGAACACAAAGTGTTATATATTAGCTTAATGTTGCCTGCACCCTGGTTAGTTCTACCACATACGTTGCCAATAATAATGAGGGAGAAAAAAAACCAGAGGAAGAGTTCATTTAATTTTTATTGATCGTCTTATATCTCAAGAATTTCATCAAGCAAAGTGACAACATACATAGAAAGTCTGTGCTGAAAGTCTTAGCTGAGCGAACAAGAATGAATCAGCACAGTAAATAAAAAAATTTTTTTTCTTGGCCTGATACCTCAAGGTCATTGTTAAAAAACACAAGTACTCTTGTGTAGTGGTTGTTAAATCTGGCTGCATCGTAGAAACATCTGCAGAGATTTTCAAAAATACAGATCCTTAGGCCCCATTCCAGACCTGGTGAATCAGAATGTCAAGTTTTTTGTTTTTTTGTGTGTTTTATTAAAACATGTCCAGTGATTCTCATATTTAGCCAGGTTGGGGGACCATTGTCTTGCTCCACAGCTGTCCAGCTTGTGTTGATGGCGCTTCGAGCCAAATTAATACAAATAAGAATGAATGAAAGAATATTATTTTCTAGAAAAATGCTACACTGTATCAGAAATATTTTCTTAATCAATTAGCAAAGGTACAGGAGGAGGGAATTTAGAGAGTTAATGAAGCAAATCCATTACATTCACTTGGCTGCAAAGAAAAAAAGCCACGATCACAACATTATCTACAGAAATCAGTCTCTCAAAGTCCATAAATTTATGATGATTGCAGCTAATGATCATAACTCAATAATGAAATCAGCCATAACACTGAGACCCTTTACAAGATTAACAAAACATGCATTTGTTTGGACTCTGAGCATATTATCATTTTACTAAATAGGCTAAAGTCAACGGAAGAATAATCAGGAATCAGTTTTATTTTTCTCCCATCACTGTCTTTTAGGCATTCTCTGCTAAATTTTCCTTCTCTACCCCCCAGACAGAAACTGGTAGAAGTCTTAGCTTTTCAATCACTGTTATGGGCATGAAAAAGTCCAGTTCACATCCAGTTCAAATTCTCTCTTCTCAGCCAGGCCTGACCTGTGATGTAGAGGGCTTGGGGCGTGCAGGAAGGGTGGTTTGGTCAGTTTTAGCCTTAATTACCAATTGTTCCTGCTTCTAGCTTCTCTAAGGTAAGGGTAGGGCGCCAGGGAACTCTAGGTAAATTGATAAATATTTTAATCTTGTAGCCATTTATTATAAAATATTTCAGAAAAAAGGCACGAAGAAAATTTGAACACCTATGTACAACTATCCAGCTTAAGAAATACAGCATTACCACTCTAGACCCACAAGCCCTTATTTGAAACCTTTGGGGTAACATATGTTTTAAAGTTTGGATTATTTCAAATTATGGAAAGGCTTATACTGTCTAAATACCACATATAATATAACACTTCCAGTGAGGTCTGGGATGTACCCCTGGTTAAATACATTAATATTTCCACAACCTAAATGTTTGCCTATTTAGCCTAAGTGGGATAACTTCAGGCTTTAAATTCTCATGTGAAGTCAGGTCAGGATTTTTTTTTTTCTTCCTCCAAATGAGTTTAGGATTTTGCAATTGCAGCAAAGTCTCTGGATCTATATAATGAAAGCACTCTGTCTATGTATTCGTCTCTGGTCCCCTTTCCTTTCACTGCAATGGGACATGTCTCCCACCCTGAAGTAGAAGTTTATAATTCTCAGACGTTCCTTTCCAACTTCACTATATATGCTTGTCTCCTCCCTATTGTTTTGTGTTTTAATAATTGGGGAGGCAAGTTTTCATATGACAAGTGTTATTATCTGGAAATGTGGTGGCCTGTCATGCTCAGTGTCCAAATGCAGGCTCTTAGGTTTGTTTGCTTCTTCCCTCCACCCCCTAGTTTTATTGAGATATAATTTCTATATAACATTGCATCAGTTTTACGTGTACAACATAATGACTTAATATATATGTATATATTGAAAAATGAGTACTACACTGTTTACTTAACATCTGTCACTTCACGTGGTTATAATTTTTTTTCTTGTGATGAAAACTTTTAAACTTTACTGTCTTAGCAACTTTCAATTATACAATATAGTATGGTTAACTATAGGATCATGCTGTACATTATATCCTCAGAACTTATTTGTATTATAACTGAAAGTCTGTACCTTTTGACCACCTTCACTCATTTCCCACACTCTTCACCCCTCACCTCTGACAACCACCAATCTGTTCTCTGTTTCTATGAGTTTGTTTTTTTTTAGTTTCCAAATAAGATATCATACAACATTTGTATTTCTCTGACTTATTTCACTTAAATTCATGTCCTCGACTCTTTAGTTTTGTGGGCCATATTTGTGGGGGTTCTTCGGATAACCTCCATGAGGAATTCCCCAGTGTGTTCTTTTCTTTCAAGGGAGATGCATTCTCTGATCTCATGCGCTCGCACCTTCTTATCCCTGATCAGGATCATTCTAGATACATGATGTGGTTTTCTTATTTTTAACGATTCCAAGGGGTTAAAATGACAACACTCTTCATCAGCTTATACTGGTAGTGACTTATTTACTTACTAATATTTATTGAGTGTGATAAGTTGGCTGTTTCCTGTTTGGATGGCTGAAGAAGATAATAACTGTTTGGTTAAACTTAAAATTACCCAGATAATATTCAAAACATTCCATTTTCTTATAGAATTTTGATATTATATTTATTGAAGTATAGTTTACATATAGCAAAATTTATCCTTTAAAAAATGTAGAGTTATATGAATCTTGGCGATGAATATCACGTAACCACCACCATCAAGAAATAGAAATGTCAATCATCTTAAAAAGTTCACTCATGTCCCTGAATAGTTAATCCCTTCCTACACTCCCAGGCTCTGCCAACCACTGATTTTATTTCTGTCCTTGTAGCTTGTCTTTCCTAGAATGTCATATGAAGAAGATGTAGTCTATGTAGTCTTTGTGGCTGTCTTCTTTCATTTAGCATAATGAGTTTAAGATTCATCCATGTTGATGATATATCATGCTTTTTGTTGTTGTAGCTGTTGTACTACATTTATTCATTTGCCAGTTGATGGACATTTGGGTTATATCTGGCTTTGGGCGATTGTGAATAAGGATTCTATAGATAGTGGTGTGTACATATTTGTGTGAAAATATATTTTCATTCTTCTTGAGTAGGACTTAGCAGTATAGAATTCTAATTACTTCATATCTTCACCATTCCTTAGTATTATAAATTTAAAAAATTTTGGGCGCCTGGATGGCTCAGTCAGTTAAGCGGCCAACTTCAGCTCAGGTCATGATCTCGCGGTCCGTGAGTTCTAGTCCCGCGTCGGGCTCTGTGCTGACAGCTCAGAGCCTGGAGCCTGTTTCAGATTCTGTGTCTCCCTCTCTCTGACCCTCCCCCGTTCATGCTCTGTCTCTCTCTGTCTCAAAAATAAATAAATGTAAAAAAAAAATTTTAGCCCTTCCTGTAGATTTGTAGTGCTATTTCATTGAGGCTTTAATTTGCATGCCTCTAATGACTACTGAGGTGGAAAATTTTCTTTGGTGACATGTCTTTTCATATCTTTCGTACATTTAAAAAATTGAGCTTTTTACTATCCTAGTTTTGGCGGTCACCTCTTTTTCCCATCTTCTGCCAAAAGTGAAATGCTTCTTTTATTGTATTGGTCCTTGGAAAGACCCTTTGGAAGTTAGTTTATTTGGTTGCCTTACAACTTCAGCTTTCTAATGACCTCAAGAAGAGTTATGACTTTGTAGACTATCTGGATTTTTCTCACCATGAGGGTAGGAGTGTTGGACGATTATTGCTTTGTATATCCAAAGTAGAAATGGCACCCTCTCATGTAATAAGTGTTTTCAATGATCAGATTGGTTTTAAACATAATTATTATGTTACAATACCACAAAATACATAGCAAGATATAGATTTTTTAATTTAGCAGGTGTCTTCAAACTGTCAATCAGTGTGTTTTAACAGTCAAATATGGTGTTTGCAACATGATACTCATAAAAGTATCAATTAAAAATTTAAGCATACCCCCATATGTCAAATTCTGTTCTTAAATAAACTCTCAGGGCCACAAACTCAAACATCATCAACATAAGTTAATAACATGTGCAAGCTGTAAGAGATTAGAGAGTAGTGGAAAGCATGTCAACTTGTACAGTTCATGCTCTAAGTAAAGGAACTTAAATTATATAAAAAAAATATTGTATGGCAACAAAACATGCATGTAGGTCAAATGTGGTGTATTGGTCACCAGTTTTCTACTTCTGATCTACACAATATATTTTAAAAGGAATTAAAAATACTATTGCCTCTTTCAATTCATTGAACCACATATTTTTGTTTTCTTATATGAATACAGCACTGAGGTGTTTCCAGATCCTACTCATGAGAAGCAATCTCTTATTTATTTATGTAGTCATTTAATGCATGTTGAGCACCTGCTTTCTACAACATTAAAACTTAGAAATTAAACTACAGAAGTAGGAAAATAATTGATATGGAAAAACTGTTGTAGAACTTCTCATAAGGGAAAAAATATCTTGATGGGCCAGGTATGAAAGAGAGAACATTCTCCTTCTACCTCTGGGCATATGTATTTCTCAATTTTGAGTTTTTATATATACATGTTGTAATTCTCTTCTGTCTTTCAGTAAGTAGGACTTCTAATAGACTTCTAGTAGACCAATTTGTGTCCTATGATGGTAACCAATCTCTTTTCTGTGTCTTGTTCCCATTGAGGCTGTCCATGAGACTAGAGCCAGGAATGTGGCAAATATGTTATGGAGAAAGTAGAAAGCCTAAGGCTCACTCATTCTGCCTTCAAAGAGAGGGAAATTGGAGGGAGAAAGTCAGCTGTAGAATTAAGGTCAATTTTCAGTTTCCTGGAAAGAGGAGCTTAAAACTTTAGAAAAGTTGTGAGAACATTTCTAGTGGGCATAGGCAGAGGCTGTAAACCTCCATGAGAAGCTGGGCTCACAGACATTTCCATCACAATGATGGACAGTAATACCTCATCTTTGGTGGGAGGTGGCTGAGAGTCCTGGTGACTCATCAGAACATGGCATTAAGATGAGGAGACCATGTCCAGGAACTTTGAGACTTGAAGGCAAATGTTCAGTCACAGACTTCAAAGCCTAATTACTGAATGAGTCCAGTTGTCTTTCTCTGGACACTTCTAGAAAGAGTGTCAGTCCATGAGCTTGCTAGCAGAGATTAGGTAGGATACAGGACACTTAATACATCTGAGCGTTCTTTTTTCCACCATTCTTCCCTCTGCCATGAGAACTTCTTAACTTCCCTCTTATGTTTAGACAACATCTTGGAGAAGTGAAATGGGAAGGGTAAAATCTGGAGTGTTGAACATTTTCAAACATACAAAATAGGACTGAATTTCAGATTATATTAATTAAGAAAAAAATGTATGTATTGGGGGTTGCAGGGAAGAGTGGGGAGGGGAGAGAGAGAGAAGGTGGGGGGGGGGAAGGTGTGAATTTAAATCTTCTTTTTTCCAGAGAAGACAAATAAGAAGAGATATACTATTACTTATTTATTTTTTTTAATTAAAATGTACAAATGCTCAAAGCTCATTAGGTAACAGTTTGGAAAATACAGTGTGGCACAGATTTGAAAGTTATCAGATATTCATCTCTCTGCTTCCTGGATAATGGAAACCCTCTTTTGTCTGTTCTTTGTTTTTAGTTTTCAACAACCTAAAGGACTCATAAAAAACGCACAAACACACACACATGTGTATATACGTACATATTCATGAAAAATTTCCAGTGAAGGATACAAAGCAGCAGGTACAAGAAGACATAAATTTATATTAGAGGTGTCCAGAATACCCATATACACACACAGATTCTAGAATCCTCTCTAGGTCTCAAGGTTGTACTTCATCTCTAGCTCACAAACCACTAAAATATTATGATCTCAGAGAAGCCACAGTTTCATTCAAGTAGGAATCTTTTATACTCATTCCTCTGGTTACATAGCTGAAAGTAGGCTATGTGAACATGTTCAATAGCAGAAACTGAGACAGTATAACAGAAGCCAGGTGCAAACCACCCATCTGTACATTTTCTTTCTTCTTGTTTTTAAATATTTTTATTTATTTTTGAGAGAGACAGAGCATGAGAGGGAGAGGGACAGAGAGAGAGGGAGACACAGAATCCAAAGCAGGCTCCAGGCTCCGAACTGTCTGCACAGAGCCTGGCACAGGGCTTGAACCCATGAACTGTGAGATCATGACCTGAGCCAATGTTGGATACTTAAACAACTGAGTCACCCAGGCACCCCATTTTCTATATGAGATATTGGCAAGCTGTCACAGACTTCATTCTCATTATATTTTTGATAACTCCATTAGTACAAAATTATGTTAATCTCTATTCAGTTCTATTCTATTCTATTCTATTCTATTCTATTCTATTCTATTCTATTCTATTCTATTATCTCATTTCACCCATCTTATCTCATCCCATTGATCCCATCCCATTCAATCCTATCTCCTCTCATCCAATCCCATCTCATCTAATTCCACCTCATCCCATCCCATCCCATCCCATCCCTTCCATTCCATCCATTTTATCCCATTCTATTCCAGTTTGACCAAGCATCAGTAGGATGGCTGCAGACATCCCTGGGAATGAACATAGGGTTTTGATAGAGCAGTTGAAAATTACAATGTAATTATACTCTGTGGTTAGTATTTTCCATCAAGTTTGGACAATTCTAAGTCATTATCTCCTCCCATGTTGCTTTTTGCTCATTTTGTCTATTCTCTTTTCTGAGACTTCAATTTTACATGTTAGACCTTTTCGCTATGTTCCATATGTCTTTTTTTCTGTATTTTTTTGTACTTTAGCTTGGAGATTTTGTATATATACACAAGATATATATATATATATATATATATATATATATATATATATATCTTAATACGTAATTATGCATATATAATTTATATATATTTTATACATATATAATTTATATATATCTTATAAATATATATACACATATATATCTTACATATGTGTAATTACATATGTAAGATATATATGCTATTAAGTGGCTATTTTCTCATTCATATTTCCTTTCATCTTTTTCTCTGGTGGATATCATCTGCTGTGATACCCATCTATTAAATTTTTAGTTTTATTTTTTCTTATAGAATTTTTGTTTAATTTTTAATATAAATACTTAGTCTTGTCAACTTTTCTCCATTATTGAACATATTAATCCCAGGTACTTTTATTTATTTATTTTTTTTTTAATTTTTTTTTCAACGTTTTTATTTATTTTTGGGACAGAGAGAGACAGAGCATGAACGGGGGAGGGGCAGAGAGAGAGGGAGACACAGAATCGGAAACAGGCTCCAGGCTCCGAGCCATCAGCCCAGAGCCTGACGCGGGGCTCGAACTCACGGACCGCGAAATCATGACCTGGCTGAAGCCGGACGCTTAACCGACTGCGCCACCCAGGTGCCCCAATCCCAGGTACTTTTAAATACTTACCTGTTATGCCCATAATTGAGTCATCTATGAATCTGATTCTATTGTCCATTTCTTTCTGTTCTTGTAGTTTTTGGTTGAATGTCATACATTGTGTAGATGTTCCGGATGATATTAACTTCCTCCAGCGTAGTCACCCTTCCCTCTCATAGGCAGATAGACAAGGGACACATCATATCAATCTACTCAGGCATTGAGCTGACTCAAGGCTGAGTTGCGTCTCTTACAAGTGTCCATTTATTGCCAGTTTGCTTCTGTTCTTATTCTCTAGTCGTCCAGAAATTTCACTTTAACTCCTCCTCCTCAGTGGGTTCTGAACTCCAAATTTTTATGTCCTCAGATCTGGGATGTGACTTCTGAAAACTTTTTCTCTGCTCTTCAACAGCTTTCTTCTTAGCCTCTTTCCCTGTTCATTTTAAGAATCTGCCAGTGTTGGAAGAGAAAACCACCAAGTGTCAGGTTGCCTGCTCGGAGATTACTTTTTCATGAAGCTCTTGGCCTCTGAAGTCGTGGCTGTCTTGTCAGCCACGACTCTAATTTTGCTCTTTAGTTCTGTGGAATTGACAAAAGTTCTGAAAGATTCTATGCCTTGTAGCCACAGATTTATTTTTGGGTTCTCTTCTGCTTTATGATTATTATGATTATATTATTATTATTATTTTCTATTAAACATCCAAAAAACCTAAAGGGTGAGGAGAGTCATACAATGTCTCACCATCTCTAAAGTCTCCTTTTTTTGTGTGTGATTTTGACTTCTTATGGCCTGATTGTCTCAATAGTTCTTTTATAACTTGAAACAGATTTGTTTACTTATTTTATTTACTTTTTAGAATTTTATCTAGCTTTTCTCAAGGGAACATAAGTTTGCCTTAAGGAAATCCATTATAGCCAGAAACAGAAATCAATTACATGTTTTCTTTTTCTTTTTCAAAATTTTTAAAATGTTTTATTTATTTTTGAGACAGAGAGAGAGAGAGAGAATGAGCAGGGGAGGGACAGAGAGAGAGGGAGACAGAATCCACTAATCAGGCTCCAGGCTCTGAGCTGTCAGCACAGAGCCCAACGTGGGTCTTGAGCCCATGAACCACAAGATCATGACCTGGGCTGAAGCTGGACGCTTAACCAACTGAGCCACCCAGGCGCCCCTAATGCAATGTTTTCTTTATTTTTTTTTCTCATTTACCAGCAAGAGGTTAGAATTTGGGTGGGAAAAATAAAGAAATTGCTAGGTTGAATTTAGACTAAATAAAGACATTCTATGTTTTCCCTATAGTAAGATTATAGTGTTATTTGAATTTATGTGTACTGAACGTAATTGTTATAATGTGGTATGTGCAAATTTCTTATAATACAAGTGATACATACTGTGTAAAAATTGTATAATACCTAAAATTTTAAAAAATAAAAACATCTCACAGAGCATCCTTATCAGAATTATCAGCTGTTGAGATGTTAGTGTATATCCCTATATTCTTTTTGCTTTGTGTGATGGTCTTACATTGTACAAATTATGTCCTATACAATTAATAGTTTTCAATGGAAAAGGACAGGAAATGTTGCTGGGTAAATGTTATTGGTAATATTCCAGTTAAAAAATACCCATAATGAATCAGGCACTCATTAACAACTTTTAAATAGGCAGAAATATTTTTTCTTTCATTAAAAAATAGCCCCTATTCTGTATCTTTTATTTCAGCAACTGTTAGCAACTACTCAGTGATTGAACATGGCCAGAGAGTGTGAATAAACTGTGGGATGATGGCCATGGCTAAAGAAAATTATCGTCTAATATTTTTAAAGGAGAAGAATACAAGTAAGAAAAACACACCTAAGAGAGCAATGGAACCATTTCACCCTTGATTAAAAATTAAGTAAATGAATATATGTTAAAGAACTATTTAAATAAAGCCTTAAAAGTAAATAGTCTTCAAATTGAGATTAGAATTAAAGATGCATATGACATAATTTGCTAAATTATTAGAGAAAATACAGGTAAAATTAAATAAATTAAAGATAAAAAAGAGCAAAAAAGTATTAAAATGTCAGAAGTGGGACCAAATATAATGTAACAATAGGTAAAAATAGGAACAACTCATCTATTAAAATAACATCTCTTTGCTCAAAAAACAAAATCTATCTATATCTTCCTCACAGAAGAGAATATATTTACAACAAAATGACACAGACTGTTTATAATAAATGCTTGCCAAAAGTAAGTTTGGTAAATGCAAGTAAAAACATTCAAACATGTAAGATAAACTTTGCAGAAAAAGTATTAAACAGGATAGTGAATATTATTTTATAATACAGAGTAAAAATCATAATAAATGAAGCATCATGAAACTTTATTCCCCAGATAAGATCACACTGAAACAGAGAAAGCAAAAAATGTGCATGCAAGGATAATTTGACAGAAATACAGTAACTGGGGATACACTAAAACTTCTTTCTGAGTCATTGCCAAATAGCGTAGACAAAAATTAATCTGGATGGAGAGTGTATAAAAAATGTTGGAAGCTAGAACACAATGGAACAATGCCTTCAAATCATTTTTAATATATAATTGTCTACCTAGTCATCAAACTACCAGGTAAAATAAGGTCATTTTCATATACTCAAACACTCAACACATTTCCCTTTCAGGCTTTTTTTTTTTTTTTTTTTTTTTGGTCAGGAAGCTACTAATGTATGTGCTTCTGCAAAATGACAGGAAAATCCAATAGAGTTGACTTAATGAATACATCAAACTGTGGACTCTATGAGGAGAAAACACATTTTCTGAGTTCTTATGTCATATTTAGAAAAAGACCCTATTTTTGAGTTACAAAGTGAGTCTTAGTAAGATTCCCAGGTCAGAAATTGTAAAAATCACATTCCCTAAGCATAAAATAATAAAATTACAAATACTTAAGGTCACAAATAATTAAAGAAGTGTCAGCTAAAGAATTTTAAAACTTTTGAAATTTAAAAGATAAACAGAAAATTTCACAAATAACTCTCAGTTCAAAGAGAAAATCAAAACTTTATTTATAGACTGTTTAGTCTGTATGACACAAATAATACATATAGTCTTATATGCTTGTATTATTAGAATGAAAATAAATAAACCAGACTTTTTGCTAAAGAAGTTATAAAAATGGCAATATAATAACTTCAGGAAAAGTGAAGAAAATAAGTTGATTTAAACTAAAGATAGCTAGGAAATGGAATAAAACAAACAATAAATATTACATGAATTTAATTTAAGACCTAGTTATTTAAAACATCTAATAAAAATATAAACCTCTGCCAGAGCTCATTAAAAATGGGGGATAAATGTACCCTAGGAATATAAAACAGGAATATAATATACAAAAATAGTGGGATTTCAAAAACTGTAACACAAGGCTATATACAGTGCTTATAGTAAATACTCAAAATGGTTGAAGAGATGGAAAATTTCCTAGGCAAATATTAATGAATAGAATTGAGTCAAAAGCATAAAATCTAAATGTAGAAATGAAACAGAGTGAAGGAATTGTTACTGTATCTAGCCACATAAGAGGCATTAGCCTAAATGATATAATGGGCAATTTATAGCAAACATTCAAAGAAAAGCTACTTCTCATAGTATTTAAATGTTTATTTATTTTTGAGAGAAAGAGGGTGGGAGGAAGAGGGGCAGAGGGAGAGAGACAGAGGATCGAAGTGAACCCAGTGTGGGGCTCGAACTCACAAACTGTGAAATCATGACCTGAGTGGAAGTTGGCTCCACCAACTGAGCCACCCAGCCGCCCCTCTCATAGTATCAACAGGTTCTGGGAGATTTCAGGCTACTTATTTCTACTGCTCAGTAGATTTCAACTACTTAATTGAACATATGCATTTGTATCTTCTCCCTCTCCAAATTCCATCACCATAATGTATAGGGATAATAGTGAAAGTAAAAAAGGAGGAGAGGGAATGGAGAAAGGGAATGGCAGAAAGAACAGTAGCGGAAGGTATGAGAAATGTCAGCCTGTATTTAGAAGATGGAGCATGGCTGCTGAGGGGAAACTGTCTTGGTGGAGCGGAGGGAAGCTGAAATCTCAAGACGCGACAAAAAAGGAGAAGGAAGAGATTTTCCGAGCAGAACTCAGGAAAAGACTCTGCATCCTGCAAAGCAGTAAAAAGTGTAGTGCTGAATACCCACTGATTGGTTGCAAGTCCGTGGAGTAATTACAGTGATTTCATACCCACATAACAGCCAGTAGCTAGCTACTCACTATCTGATTACTTCCTCAAGACAATAAATCTTGTTCTAAGAAGAAATAGAAATAGCGGCGCTCTGGACTCAGGCACACTGGGGATGGTGAAGCGCTAAAGATGGATGCTGCACTAAACACAGGACAGGTGTGCGTTGCTGAGTTCTCCCACCTCCCCTTCCTCTGCTCTCACCCTCTTCTTCCCTCCAGAGTTTCCAGGACGTACACAGTCAGGGTCAGAGCTGCTCTTTGCTCTCGACACTGGAGAGTGGAGGATCATCCTTTGGAGACACTGAACAGTCCCAGAGAAAAGGCCTGAGAGTTTCTCAGTGAAAAATCTGGGATGTCACCTCATTGTAGCATACCTCCTCAGATATTTGAGGAGTGCTTTTAACCTTAAAGACAGAGTACAAAATAAACAAACAAATGAAAGCCCAAATAAGGAAAATGGCCTTAGAAGAAATAAAAAGCAAATCCGGGAGCAGAAGAAAAATGCACTGCCCTCTCAAAATATGAAACAGTCATTAATATGTGCAGAGAGATAGGAGAAAAAAATTACATGATAAAATATGGCAGATGTTATGTGAAAGGGACCACTAGAATGTAGGCGCTTTTAGAAATTTCAAATAGAGTAACCCCGTCAATTTATCTGAATGGTTGAAAGATAAAGCCAGGGATTTTCATAAAAATTAGAACACAAAGACAAAGAAATTGACCACGGGATGGGAGAAACAAAATTTGTGAATGAATGCATAAAGTCCAACATCCAAATAAAAGGCAGTTTAAGAAGAGACGACTGAGACAACGGAAGAGGAAAGTATCAAAGCAATAATGTGGGGAAACTTCCCTGAAGTGAAGGATCCAAGTCTGCAGATAGTAAGGACCCATCTGTCCAGTTCAGAGAATGAAAAAAGCACATCCTGAGCCATGTCATTGTGACACTTTAGAACACCAGTTGTGAAGAGCAAAATCTTAGGCTCCTCTGAAAAGAAAAACAGTCATCTATAAATAAATGGTTGTCAGATGACACTGGAATTTTCAAGAAAAAGAACTGGATGCTTTAGAATACTGTTAAGCAAAATGTTCACATTTGAGTGAAAATTATTTTTAGTGGATGATTGTATGCACAGCCTACTAATCCATTGGTAAGACATAGTTAAAGAAAAGATCTCTCATGTATTTTTTAAAAGAAGTTATTGAGTTCTTTAGCAAAATGATGGGAAAAACAAGACAGAAGAAGAAAATACAAGATAAGAAATTGCGCAGTAATCGCAGACGAGTAAAGAAGGAAGTCCACGGATGACACCTGTTCACCAGGCCTATGAACAAATACATCATGGGTCTGGATTTAAGCATTGGGAAAAATTGGTAGGTCAATGGATGCATTTTAAAAAGTTAGTGAAAAACACAGAAAATACTACACAATTGAAAAAAACCAGTTAATTGATACAGGAGAAATTGTATTAGAAAATAAGCATGATCATAGACCACTCTGTCAGTTATACATCATATGCAACCATAAACTATTTACGTAACCATATGTTACATAGCAAATAATGTTATGTAGCAAAATGGTTGCTCAGAGGACTGCTTTATTTCATTAGAAGACTTTCACTAATTTTCTCTGTATTTTAATTACATTCATGCATTATTTAATAAAGATAAAAAATAACTTGAAAGAGGGAAATGAATACAAAGTGTTTTAGAGCATCGAAGATGTTGGAAAAAATCCTAACTCCTTTTAGGAAATAACCTATCAGTTAAAGACCTAAAGATAATAATACAAAATAGAAGATCTCAGCTATAAATGTAAAAGTCTAACATAAATCTCAGCTATAGATGTAAGAGTCATAGGCAGAATATAAAGAAATAAAATTCACAAAGTAATAATCAACAATGACCAAGCAGAGTTTAGTCCAGGAAGCAAGGAGGGATTAACATTATGAAAAAAATGCACACAGGCTCTTCCTAGCAGGCACTGGATAAAATTTAACACTATTGTTGTTTGAAAGGAAAATCTTAGTATACTAGGAAAAGAATATTGCATTGATATGCCAAGAACATCTGAAATAATCACTCAATATCATCCTTAGCAATGACACCCTGGAAGAAGTACCTAAAATTAGGCAGAGATGATTATGATTATCTCTATTGTTCTGGACATTTTGAGTAAAACAAGAAGGCAAAGAAAGACATAAATGGCGTAAATATTGAGGAGATAGCAAATTATTTTATGTGCAAATGATATGTTTGTCTACCTGGAAAACACATGAAAATAAATTGTAAGGCTGTTAGAATTTCTAAGAGAGTTTATTTACACGGTTTGTTATAAAATAAATATACAAAGGTAATAACTTTCACACTGATAATAACTAGTTAAAAATTATAATCAATGTAAAATACCTTAAGTACAATAGTAAAATTTAAAAACAGTTAAGAATAAACTTAAAAGAAACATGGAGGAATTATTTAAAGATATCTACCAAATTTTTCTGAAGGGTTATGTCTGGTTGTATAGGACAGCGAAGACAACAAAATAACAAGTGACTTAAAACACCAGTTCTCACACTTTGGCTTCAGCACCCTTTAGCCAGAAGTCATACAAGGGTTCTGGAATAGATAAATGTGAAGCATACTGTCTTACTTTCCTAGGGCTACAGTAGAAAATTACCACATTTAGGAGTGTCATTTACAGAATAGAAATTGAAAGAAATTTAATAATTCATATCTGGATGATTTCCAAACATTCATCTATTGTATACTTGAGTATTTTTATGCAGTCATCTTATTTCTTTCTTTGAAATGATATCTCAATGCAAGTTTTTAATGTCTCCAGTTCTATATTTTGTTACGACTCCTGAGAAGAAGACACCCATCTGTTGGTCAAGTCTAGGGAAAGGGTGAAATCCAAGATTTTCCTGAGGGGAGACTGGAATGAGGGTGAATTAGACTTTGTTCCTGGCCTTTCACCTTCCAGCCCAAACACCTAGAAAGGTCTCCCTTTGACCATTTACCTTCTATAAAGTTGTTTTAGTTTTCACCTGGGTTTTACTTCGTATGAATGTGCAGGGTATAGGAGGAGGGCAGGGAGGTGCTGGGTCTATTGACTATGAAGGCCCTCTCTTCGCCCTTTGAGCTTGTTCTTCTCCAAAACACACTCCGTCTATGCAGAGTGTATATGTAAAGGACAATATTCCTAGGTAACGGAGGATATTGAGGCGTCTGGACTGGTAACAGAATATGCATAAAGCTTCACATTATCTCCTGCATCAAGTATCTGTGCCAAACTTCTCCCTAGCTTTGCCTCCCTGGGTGACTGTCCAGCTGCCTGAGTCTTGAAGCCACTTGGTTTTGGCAGGAGTGTGTGACTCCCCCTCAACCCACTCCCCTTCCAAGAAATAAAAATAACACCAGGGCTCTCAGGCTGTCACCAGTTCGCAGTACCCCAGGGAAGCTCCTGTCTGTGATGTCGCATTCATTTCTGAACACTGGCATTGTACTTTGAAATGCCCAAACAAAATGCACAGAGAAACACTTGGTGAATGACAATGAAACCAGCAGCATTTATTTCTGTGCATGGCAGTCTCAGTTACGGTATTTTTAAAAACCTCTTTGCCAAAATTGGTTTAGGTTTCAAGACACGTTTCACCCTTAGTCAAATATAAAGGTCACTCAGTGAACAAAGAGGAGATTGTGTGTTCTTGGTGATCACAGATGAAGCTGGAAAGGCAGCCTCTTTCAAACAAAATGAGGTAGTAAGTGGAAAATGAAGGCGGCAGAATTCTATAGAGCAGCACTCAGCGACAAGGGATGCTGGCATTTTTTTCTTGACATAAACACAATAACACATGGAGAAAAGCCTATCAGATGAGAGTGACCCAGGTGCTGTATAAACAGATTTTCAGACAGGCAGTTGGAGCCCCTTGATATCTTTAGTGTTTCCCACTCCCTGCTACTTTATCCTTTGTCAGATTCAATACAGCCTTCAAGGGCACTGGAGGCAGAAGAAAGAGAAAAATGTCGGGGGAAGGGAAAAGGGGAGGGGAGAAAACAGTTTGCTCTCTTCGCCTTTGTTAAAGAATAAAAGCACGCAACGTGTAAAAATCATTTACTCTCTATCCAACAGCGCCAACATGTTTGACACTGGTTTGCTGAGAGCTTATAGAAAAACTGTGTTACATTTTATTCACATAAGGGTTTTGAATTATATAAGGCTTCTTTGAGATGCGCTGTTGGGTATGTTCTCAATAGTGAAGCTTGGAGAAAAAAAAAAAATACCCGGCAACTCTTAAATGTTCATATGAACCCTGAAGTGGGAAGAAGAGAAGAAACAGTAAAAACAAAAATATTTGCTTACTCTTACCGATGTAATTCACTTTTGTCAAAGAGAAAATAAAACATATAAACGTCCAACTTCTTCCCAGTGCTCCCCCTCCACCCCTCCCACCCATTAGGCTAAGGGAAATGGTATCTGACTGTAATAATCAAATATAGCAGGATTCTAGAGATCTGTCCTGCAGATGATATATTTTGAATTATTTTCTCATGGAAAATACACATACATGTTTTTATTTTTAAATTTAATTTTAAAATTTATTATTATTTTTAAAGGTTTAATTCCAGTTTGTTAACATGCAGTGTTGTATTAGTTTCAGGTGTACAATATAGTACCATGTATGTTTTTTAAAAATTTGTTTTTAACATTTATTCATTTTGAGAGACACAGAGCACGAGCGGGGGTGGGCAGAGAGAGAGGGAGACACAGAATTCAAAGCAGGCTCCAGGCTCTGAGCTGTTAGCACAGAGCCCAATGCGGGGGCTTGAACCCACAAACCGCTAGATCATGACTTTAGCCCAAGTCAGCCACTTAACCAACTGAGCCACCCGAGCGCCCCACATGTATGCTTTTAATTGACAAATATATGTATTTGATTACAGTGAGATTAGAAAATACAGATGAAAGAAAAAATAAATACACACATATCTAGCTCTAGATAGATGCTTATCTTAGAGATAAGCATGGTTAAAACGTTTCTACATTATTATTATTATTACATTTTATTGTTTATCTGCATATATATACATAATACATATATTCAAATATCATACGATGAAAATAGTTATTCTATTTATGCTATTTTGCAATCTGCTTTCTAAAATATGTGGTAAACTCATTTTTAGTCGTGTATCTACTACATCATTTTTAATAGTTACATAGTGTTCCATTTTATGAGTGGACCACGATATGTAAGAGAAACACTTTATATTTGATGTTCAATTGGTTTATGACTTTTTTTGTCATTTTTTAAAGTTTCTTTATTTAATTTGAGAGAGAGAGAGAGAGAGAGAGAGAGAGAGAGAGAATCCCAAGCAGGCTTCACACTGTTAGTGCAGAGCCCAATGCGTAACATCATGACCTGAGCCGAAATCCAGAGTTGGATGCTTAACCTACTGAGCCACCCAGGAATCCCTATCACTGTTAATAAGTCTGCAACAAATAACTTTATTTTCTTATGATAAAATTCCTAGAAGTTAATTGTTGGATGAAGAATAATATCTAATTGTTAGTAACATGTTTACCTATACATTCATAAGATTTAAAGATTTATCTTTATATTTAAAGTTTTACCAGAGTATATCTTTTTTTAAAATTTTTTATTAAAAAAATTTTTTTTAATGTTTATTTATTTTTAAGACAGAGACAGAGTGTGAGCAGGGGAGGGGCAGAGATAGAGAGGGAGACACAGAATCTGAAACAGGCTCCAGGCTCTGAGCTGTCAGCACAGAGCCCGATGCAGGGCTCAAACCCATGAACTGTGAGATCATGACCTGAGCCGAAGTCGGACGCTTAACCAACTGAGCCACCCAGGTGCCCCTACCAGAGTATATCTTTGCTATTGACCTCATTTTCTTCTTTTAAAGTCCTAATATATATGCATATATGCACATGTACACATATAACATATATGAAGTCAATAGAAAAAAGCAATAATTACATAACTTTTTATAACATGTATACACATATACTACTATATTCCTTCCTCTCTTCCTTTCTTTCTCTTTCTTTCTTCTTTCTAGAAAAAAATGTAATTTTATTCAGTATGTCTATCTCTATATCACTTTCAGTCTATTTCTCTTATCTCCAATAGAAGAAAAACAATAACTAAGCTATAAGAAAGATAAAAATTAAATTTCAAGGATATATTGAAAAATCTCATGAATGTATAAGTAAAAGGAAATAGGCTACCAGTGATCAAATAGCATTTTTTACACATCAAATTAACAAAAATCACTATTGAAGATTCAGGAAAACAAGTACGTATGTATGTACGTGTGTGTGTGTGTGTGTGTGTGTGTGTGTGTGTGTGTATATGTAAATCTATATTTTCTGGATATTTTATCATTTCCGCCATTGTTTCAATCTCTAAAATACCATAATAGCACTTTTCCAGATTCTCAGACAACTTCTTGCATGTATCCTTATCTTCTAATTTGCTGAGCCAGGTCCTATAACATTCAATTTTCTGTTCACGGCCTCATCTGAAGTATAAAATTCTGCATTCATGTTCTTCATTTCCAAACATTCCTAACTGATATCTAATTTTTTGAGTTCCATGGGTGCTTCCTCTTGTTCCATAGATAGAAAGTTCTTTGGAATGTGTATGAGAATATGAATTTGACATTTTGTAAAATTTCTCCTATTTCTTGCAGCTCTGTTTCTGAGGGAAAACATTCTAATTTCTTGAATTGGTCATTTGCCTTGGAACTGTTGAATCTTATTGTATATCCAATGATTTTCTTTTCCTTTTGCTTATTCTGACATAGTTTAGTATTTGTTTTTCAGTTTGATTACATCCGCAATTGTGTGGGGTGCACTTTGAGGATTGCAGGTGCCGATGAAGGGAGACAGGTGATACTTAGACATAGCTCAGTTAGCCTTAGCCAGATCACATGATCTGGTTAGGAAGAGGGGAGAGGGGCTTGAAGTGCAGAGGGTGGTTGGAGGGACAGAGAACCACTTCTGTGTTGAATTATTACATTTCTGTGAGTGTCACAGACACCTGAAGTAAGTTAGCTGATCCAGTGCTCATGGTTCTCTAATCAGAATGGCTGTCAGCACTTGTGAGGAATCAGCATTGGTGGCTTTCTTTGTTACCTCCCTCTGTTTTCGGGGCAAGTTTTAGTCAGAAGTATCAAGGATGGATCCTGACCTTATGTTGTTTTTGGTACCTGTAACTAACGCTTAGATGGGCTCATATGACTTACATGTAAAAAATATATATACTTTTAATTTGGGGATATCTTTGCATTTACAAAAGTTGTAAAAATAGTAGTGAGTTCCTGTATACTCTTCACTCAGCTTCCCTTAATAAGTTTACATAACCACAGTACATTTGTCACAGCCAAGGAAATTGACATTGGCATAAAATATTGTTAACTAAATTATAGATTTTACTTGGATTTCATCAGTTTTCCCACTAATGTCCTTTTTGTGTTTCAGGATCTAATCCAGAATATCACACGACATTTAAATATAATTCAGTCTGACCCCCTGGCAGAGGCCACCAAACATTTTCTGCATGTCACTCCCTTATGAGAAGTCACTTGAGCTTGATTTCCAAGTAGATGCTTCTGAAGTGAATTGTGGTTTGACCATCCCTTTTTATCACTTCAGTCCCTGCTTCTTTGTTGTAATAGAAATCTAAATTTCTTGAGACTACGTAGGCCTTTCTCTAGTTTCTAAGAATAATACAGATTATTTTGTTTCTGTTTCTGTTTCTCTCTGTTTTAGTTCTTTGAGGATCTTCGACTCAGGACCTGTATCATCATCTTAAGCTAGAGGCACTAGACCTGTCTCTCAAATACCATTTTCATTTATGAGCACAGAATTAGTAATTTTGCAATGTACAAAATGAATCGTGTGCCTCGGAATCTGGAATGCAATCACTAGGTAACTTATTTCTCTTCACATCCAAATGTGCTGAGCTCAAATGAAAAATCATTCTCACAGAGAGACTGCACTCCTGCAAAATCCATTCTGAAGGAAGAATTCTGAGGCTTCAAACCAAATCCCACTTTTGTTTGCCCAAATCTTCCAAGGCCCTGTCCTTGAAGGCACACATAGAATTCCTAGTATTTGATCATAATTCATCTACTCATGTATTACGTTATAATATTCATGGGTGCCTCAAGTCTGATACCAAATACCTTTCTCCAACATTCATGTGGCTAAGTCTGGTGTTACATCCCTCATGGTGGTTGTAATTCACGGAATTGGAGCAGATATATGTCCCACCATATGTTGCTTTTCACTATGTTTTTAGATAGGCACCTAATGTGGTCATCAATTTCTGCATGCACTCTCAGTGGATGGAATGTCCATTTTGAAATTGGACATGCATAGTCTGTCACATGCATCTGAATAGAAACCTAGCAAAAACACATGCACCTACAGAACATCATGCTTTTTTGTATGGTCCCACACAAGGTGAGTGCACTACCTATCACCTATCTATTCTGCTGTGGTTACAGGGCTTGATTTATGGTCAGCATTGTCCTAATTTTCTTTTCTTTCTCCTATCTGGGAATGCGTACTCTGACTTGTTACAACCCTTTGGACAAGGTCTCTTTATATTAAAAGTCTATTAAATTATAAACACATTAGATTTCCCAATCTGTTTTTTTTTTTTCCTGCAGGAAGGACTAATGTGGTTTACAAATGAGAATTAATGTACAAATGAATCCCAGGGTACATACTGAACAGGGGTGCTGTCAGGCGATTATGAATGAATTTTTAATAAACTTGGCAGTGTCTCAGGATTGATTCGATTGGTGTTCATGCAGCATCCAGTAAGCAT
Organism: Felis catus; assembly: GCF_018350175.1. Taxonomy (NCBI): domain Eukaryota; kingdom Metazoa; phylum Chordata; class Mammalia; order Carnivora; family Felidae; genus Felis; species Felis catus. The sequence continues at coordinate 91,904,227 of NC_058370.1, forward strand.
CATAGTACAAAATAGCAGTCCATAAAAATAAAGGAAAACCTAGCCTTTCCCCAAAGAACACATAAAGTTTCCAAGGATACAAAGAACCCTCCAGAATATCCCAGAGGAAAATATTAACTTAAGGGAATTGCCAGAATCCTGTCACTCTTCTTTCAGGTGGACTAAGAGTTGTACAAACCGACAGTTCCACCTGTTGGAACCTTGCATTTACATCCTACTGTTTTGCTTTGTTTTGTTTTGTTTTGTTTTGTTTTGTTTTGTTTTTGTTTTGTTTTGTTTTGTCTTGGCTGGTGGCATTTCTCATCCCCTGTCATCCAATGTTCTGTTACTGACCCCATTTCTCCTTTGGAGATATTCTTAGAGACTCTTTGAACATTTCTCATTCAATTCTTTTTTTTTTAAAGCAAATTGCATTTAGTGGAGCAAAGTGATTCCTGGACATGGTATTTTTCCCCCTGTGTAAGCATTATTTTTTTTTCTGGGTCTCTGGTCCTTTGAAGAAAGGAACCCTATAAAGTTTAACATCCATATTTCAGAAACATAGATGATTTTCCTCTCTAGAGGTTTTCAGGAATCAAAAGGGTAATAGCAAGAGACCATTCTAAGGATTCCTTGAAATGGAAGAATTCCTCTTTGGAATTCACTAACAGATCAGATGAAAGACAGAAGTCACTGGAGATGCTAAGGGTCTATAGATAAATTACTACCATGATTCCAATTTCTTAGAGGGCTGTGGAGGAAAAAAAAAACCCTTATCTCAATTTAACACTCTTGTAAATACTTTGAAAGATAAAATGATAAATACTATAAAATGTAACTTTGGTAGTTTCAAGATGGTTGCAAATTATTTGCTACTCCTTCCATTTGAGAAGTGGAGTCAAATTCTCTTCCACTGTGGGCTGGCCTTAGTGATTTGCTTGATCAATAGAACATGACAGAAATGCTGTTCTGGGATGTCTGAGGCTGGGTCTTGAGAACCCTTGAAGTTCTGCCCAGGTATCCTGGAAGCCAGGTGTCTTCTATGAAATACCACTCTCCTGAGAGCACTGGGCTGTGAGAAATGGGGAGGCCATGGTACTGTGTGGAGATAGAGTAGCTGGGAGCTCTGAGACTCTAGATATGTGAGTGAAAAACCCAGAGACTGGGCATGCAACTTCCAGCCCTTGTCACCCCAATGAATGCCATGTGGATCAGATGTGTACTGCCTGGATGAATCATTCCTGAATTCCCGAACAAAAAAATTGCGACCAAAATAAAATGGCTTTGTTAAACTATCATCTACAAGTTTTATCACAGTTATATCTATAGACCATAAACTGAAACAGTTAACCAAACCAAATAAAAAACCCAAAGAAGCTATGAGTAGATGAGTAGATATTTAAGGGACTGAACTAAACAGATTAGTTGGACAATTTGTGTGTGTATATATATATATATATATATATATATATATATATATATATATGTATGTTTTTTTAATGCTGTCGCTCAGATCACTAAGGTTAAAAATGCGTAGCCTGGAAATCTTGTCCTTCAGAGAAAATCAGAGGTGCAGCTTCAATCCATACCTGAGGTGGTATGCTGAGCCCACATATCTGTACTCTAGGTCCAAATTCACATTACATTTAGATGTCACCCAAGACTGCAGTGAATAATTCCTAGTCAAGCTTGGCATAATCCCAGAAACATTGGCCAAGCAAAATCGAACACCAAAATTGCAGCCCAGCCATTGTTAAGCGTTTCTTAATCAAGTTCATTGCAGTTTTTGTGCATGTAGTCATATGGTTAGCATGCTGTGCTGACATCCCAATGTCTAAGGTAGCTGCACACTTTCCCCGGTAACATATATTTATTGATAAAAAATTATCTACTTCTTAATATCAACAAGGAAATCCCTAAAAAGGACAAAAAAAAGTAGAACTCCCAATTTAATTGCCCAGTTTCTTCTATTGTTTCCTATGTTTCTCTGCAACACAGAGCAGTGCCAATTTTAAAGTCACTAAAAATGTATGTAACAATTAGCCTTCAATTTCTAATATGCAATTTCAGCTTTTACTATGCTTTAAAGAAGCATCCTCCTCCTTGTGACTTTTTAATAGCATTTAGCTACCGCCTTGACTGGCTAGGTAGCAAACACCCACTTACTGGGCAAACAGGTCAAAGAAAGTAGATTGCTATTTTTTGCTCTACACGAAGCACAGGGAAAATCCCAGGAAATAGGTAGGTCTCAAACTACCTATTATGCTCTGACAATTTACTTTAGTTATGGCTTTGGGAAATTTAGATTCCTCCTCCTCCCCAAATCCCCCCAATTTAGATCTCTGCTAGGCAACCTCCAGTTCAACCTTCACACTCATGCAGTTGAGAGATTTATGTCAGTTGAGGATTTGTTCTGATCCCCTTTTGACATTTGCAGGAAGGCTTTTTTTGTCCTTTTGGGTAGGTGAAGGAAAGATCACTTACACCAAATGATGATTATGGATTAAATTGTAGACGTTTGAAAGTCTACTGATGCCATACTATCTTTTGGAGGAAATATGTATTGAGTCTAATAGAACAAAAAGTGTTCTGAATGCCAACCATAGACATGCCTTGCTAAATGGCTGTGTGAGTGTGTGTGTGTGTGTGTGTGTGTGTGTGTGTGTGTGTGTGTGTTTGTTCTACTTCTCTATTACTGCAAAACAAACTGCTCCCAAAATTTAGTGGAGTAAAACAAGGCATTTTATTATGCTCATTAATTTATGCATTAGAAATTTGGGCAGTTCGGAAGGAAGATGGCTTGTCTCTGCTCCATGATGAGCTGAGGAGATTCAAACAGCTGGAGGTGGCTGAGACAGCTCAGTGGGGACCACAGACTGGGACCCTATTCTCTACTTCATGTCTGCTGAGACTGGAATGCCCAAGATGGCTTCCTCATTCACGTTTCTGACACCTGTGCTGAGGTAGCTGGACATCACTCTTTCTTCATATGGCTTCTGCATGTAGTCACATGGACTTCCTTGCAGCATGACAACCTTAGGGCAATTGGCCTTCTTATGTGGTTGCTGGATTCCCTGAGAGCAAACATTCAAAGGGCCCAGATGGAAGCTGCAAGGCTTTTAATGACCTTGGCTTAGAAGTCCCCAAATATTGCTGTCCTCACATTCTTTACCTCAACCAAGTAACTAAGACCAATTAGATATAAGGGAAGGAGAATTAGATTCTATCTCTATGGAAACAATTTGTAGCAAAAATTTTGTGGTCTTTAAAAATCTGCTGTGATGGGTACATTGTAAAGGCAGGTACCAGTTGCTTTGGGAGACCAGGCATGACCATTTCTTTATGGGTAAATAAATGTAAAGGAGGGTGATGGTCATGGCCTCCTCTTCCTTTGGCTCCTAGACTGGAGTGGGGGGCATTCCTCAGACACTGCAACAAGGGGACATGGGAGGTACACAACACCAACCTGATGAGACAGGAGCATGAACAGTAGAGAATGAACTCTTGGGCAGAGCCAGTCTCTCAGGTTCTCTGGACTTCTCACCATCTGGGCAGGGAATCTTAAGGGTGGAAAGAAAAAAAGTTCCCATTTTAGTAAGTTTGACTCTAGAGATTTAAAAAGTATTTTGTAAAGACATATGAAGGTATTGGATAAACCAAGTTGGCAAAGACGGATGGTCACCATTATTTGAATGCCTGTGCGCTTGTTATTTGGTCACACATTTGTATTAGTAGTCAGGAAGTACATTAAATATATATTTATTCTCATGAAGATTGAACTCCTAACAGTATTTGTATTTAAATAGTCACCAAGTTTATCGTTATGTTGAATATTTAGCAAAACATAAGAGACTCAGAAAAACCCATAGAGAAGAGAACATTAAATGCTATCTCTATGTTTGAATGTCTGTATGTGTGTGTGCTGTAGTAACACATACATATTTAAAATATTAATGCCAATATCACTGTGGACACAAAATGAAATTCTTAGAGGTTTTGACAAATGCTGATCTTTCTTTAATATTTTTTCACAAATAACATGTTTTTGTAAACATTAAAATATTATAAAAGGATATACATACAAAATGATGTAGAAGGATATATAGTAACTGATTTCCTATTATGATTCCTCTACCCCCAAATTCCTGACTTTGTTATAAACATTTCTAGATGTTTTCTGGAAATCATTTTGCTCAATCACGTGCCTCCCTTACTGGTTTAAGGAAACATCAAAGTCCTTTTATAAATGAACTGTTGAAATAATGCTCGAGTACAGATGTTTATATTCTGTCAAACACAATCATAAAATTCATTTTTAGTCTTCCTTCAAGAGACAGATTTGTTTACCTGAAATTTTCTAAACCCATTAAAAAATTTTTTTAGTGTTTATTTCTAAGAGAGAGACAGAGCACAAGTGGGGGAGGCCAGAGAGAGAGGAAAACACAGAATCCCAAGCAGGCCTCAGACTCTGTGATGTCAGCACAGATCCCGACATGGGGCTCGAACCCATGGATGGCGAGATCATGACCTGAGAGCCGAAGTCAGACACTTAACCAACTGAGCCTCCCAGGCATCCCTATAACCCCTTTTAAAAATAGAAAATAAAATTATGTGGACATCTAGAATTTATATTTGTAAAATTCTTGATATTAACCACTCTTCAAAGATTTAGTTTTCACTTTGTACATTACCTTTCACACAAGTAATGTACAACTTTTTGTAATATTTTCCTCCTTCAAATCCAAGGATGCTTTCTTTATAATTTGAAGGTAATCCTTAAACCAATCACAAGCAGAGCCAGGATTCTACAGAGTGCGTGGGTCTGGTGGAACTTTTTTTTTTTTTTTTTTTTTTGGCCACTTGATTTTGTAAATTGAATGAATCAGATCAAATTTCTAAACTGGATACTGCCTTTTTTATGTGGTGTCAATCAGTTTTACAGTAGTAGACAACATTATTTCTCTGTGGTTAATGTCTTATGTTAAACCACCATCTTTCTGAGGAAATAGGTCTCAGTGGTAACCCACAAGCTCCCAGTGAGGGAGTAGTATCTGTCTCGCTCATTATGGCCAAAGGGATCATTTCTTTCCACTTGGCTTCATGAAATTTGCTTGTACAATTCTCTTTGCCAGATTGTCTGTGAAGATCCCCTCCCTCACCATGAGCCCCCATCCTGGGCACTTCACTGGGACTTAACATTTCCTTTCTCTAAAGGCATAAAGAAAAGCATTACCCAGTCTGAGAGCCATTTCAAAGTGTTTTCTACTGTTTCCAGATTTGAATCTGTACTCTTCCGTCACCAACTCTAGGTCAACTGGATTGTATTTGAGTACTTTCTCAGGAATCAGTCTCCTAGGGGATGCGTTTTAGGGTACTCCCATTGTGTTTGTGAAGTCAAGTCATTAGTTCTGATTTAGAAGTGGCACCTGGACTCAGGATTGGTAAATGATAGCTGGTAATAATTAGAATAGAAAATTGCATAGATTTAGTCCAGAGGAGAAATCATTTTACTCAGGTGTAAGTCTGTATTTATCCTGATGATATCCCCAAGACTCCGGTTCCCATGATGCTTACAGACTTCCTTGAATTTCTCACATCCATTACGTATTAATTATTCAGCAAGCATGGCAGATCATCTAAAACTTGCTTGTTGCATGATATCTTAGTAGAGAATTTCCTTGACTTAAATTTATGGTCATGGAGCAAAAATGCAACCATTCTTCCACCACCTGCTATTGTGGTTAGCAGTTGCCTGCACAATGTCATTGTCAACCTACAAACTCAAGCACATATAATACTATTAGTAAATAGAATTGACTGATCCTATAATAATTTTCCTATTGGCTTCATGGATGCCAGAAAGTATTATGGAGTTTTAGAATACTATAAGAATGCTGTTAAGAATGCTGCATCCTTAAGGAACAGCTGGGGAGATTTCTAAGGAGTTAATACATGTAATTGGCAAAGATGAGAGCCTGGAACATAATAACAGCTCAAGAAATATTAATGATTATTGTAGTTGCTACTATCATATTCTCTGATTGGTGCTGGAGGTGGACGCTAATTATCTTTTTCCTTTCTTGTAGCCATTCATTTTAGTTTTTTGTGTGCAAATACTGAAATATAGTTCTCAACAGGAGCAGACGTTAGTAAGCAGAACCAGACTCCAAGTCAAATTTGAACTGTACTCTTTGTTAACACTGTCTGTATGAGAATACATAAAAATCCCGGCGTGGTCTGGGTAAATGATTAATTATGAAATAATATTTCTGTGTGGAAATGGTATACAGGAAATACGAAAGAAAAAATTAAATGTCAGTCTGTATTCAGCGAGCTTAAGAACTTCCTCCTACTCTGAATATCTTTATGTATTTGACAAAAACAGAGATTGATTATTCACAGAATTGAAGAAAAATACTAGAGTTGCCAAAAGAAATTTCATGACATATTGTGAATGCATCTGTGTTAGCAAACTGTGATTCAAAAATATTTTATGGATATGTTATTAAGAGGACTTTGCGGGTCAGAAGTTTAAATTTTACTTAAAATTTAGATAATTGGATATGGTCGTTTATTGCACCCACCCAATAATGTGTTAGAATATATATAATATTCCACCAGAAAATATGTACATAAAGTACATGCACATCATCTAATTTCATTTCTTGAAGACTTTATAAAAAACTTTGTGTTATTAGACAAAACCATGAATCTGTTACGTGGCCTGGACAAGCTCTCAGCTGTTTATAGCCATAAACACTGATGTAAATGACATCTCTAAAGCATTTCTGAATCCTGGGGCTCAAAGGGCAGAGAGCCCTGGAACATTTTCCAAACTTGAAGGTGGGCATTGCTTCACAAGGTGTGCCTTCTTAATGAGAGTGTTCAACCTAGGCTTTTATGAAAATTGTTCCAATTAATAGTCTTGTATGATGGATATGGAATTGTGCTTATGAATTTCCATTCCAGTTCACTTTGTGCAAGAGCAATCATCCTTAAAGGCTCATAATTTCTTTTAATTGGATATTTCATTACCAGGCAAGGGTACAGAGAGCAAAACTAATTTTCCTCTCCTTTTATTTAGCCCACTTGATTTGGGAGTAAGTGCTTATGATGTAGGTCTAAAAAGCAATCATTATTCCTGCTTCTAAAATTAATTTGCTGAACAATGGAGAGCAAGTTATTTCTTCTTTGGTACCTCAGTTTCCCTTTTGGCAAAATGGGCTGCTGACAAGTAACTTTCAAAAATAAGAAAAATGAGACATTAAAGTGAACAGGTTTTTTCCCACTTAAAGTCTAAATATATTGTTATTCTCATTTAGAAAACCTGTACACATCTGGCTTCCTTTATCTCCTTTTCCTGTCTGGAGCTGGCTGTATGCACTTCATTTCATAAGTTTAGGATGGCAAGAAAAACAGCAGATTATGATTAAATACTTTCAAATCAATCCCGGTTCCATTTTTATTTACTTGGCCATACAACCTTGGCCTCCTGATAGAGCTGCTTCAAGGCTCCGTTTCCTTACAAAACTATATTCAAAATGGATGAAAGACCTACATGCAAGATAGGAAACCATCACAATCCTACAGGAGAAAACAGGCAGCAACCTCTTTGATCTCGGCCACAGCAGCTTCGAACTTGACATGTCTCTGGAGGCAAAGGAAATAAAAATAAGAAATGAACTATTGGGACCTCATCAAGATAAAAAGCTTCTGCACAGCAAAGGAAACAATCAACAAAACTAAAAGGCAACTGATGGAATGGGAGAAGACATTTACAAATGACATATCAGATAAAGGGTTAGTATCCAAAATCTATAAAGAACTTGCCAAACTCAACACCCAAAAAACAAGTAATACAGTGAAGAAATGGGCAGAAGACAAGAAGAGACACTTTTCCAAAGAAGACATCCAGATGGCAAATAGGCACATGAAAAGATGCTAAACATCACTCACCATCAGGGAAATACAAATCAGAACCACAATGAGATACCACCTCACACCAGTCAGAGTGGCTAAAATTAACAACTTAGGAAACAACAGATGTTGGTGAGGATGTGGAGAAAGGAGAACTGTATTGCACTGTTGATGGGAATGCAAGCTGGTGCAGCCACTCTGGAAAACAGTGTGGAGGTTCCTTAAAAAATTCAAAATAGAACTACTCTATGACCCGGCAATTGCACTACTAGGAATTTATCCAAAGGATACATGAGTGCTGATTCAAAGGAACACATGCACCTCAATGTTTACAGCAGCCCTATCAACAATAGCCAAATTAAGGAAAGAGCCCAAATGTCCATCAACTGATGAAGGATTAAGAAGATGTGGCATATATACAATTGAATACTACTTGGTGATGAAAAAGAATTAAATCTTTGTGTTTGCAGTAACATAGATGGAACTCGACGGTATTATTCTAAGTGAAATAAGTCAGTCAGAGAAAGACAAATACCATATGTTTTCACTCATGTGGAATTTGAGAAACTTAACAGATGAGCATAGGAGAAGGGAAGGAAAAATCAGATAAAAACAGAGAGGGAGGCAAACCATAAGAGACTCTTAAATAGAGAGAACAAACTGAGGGTTGGTGGGGGTGGAGGGATGGTGGGGTGGTTAAATCGGTGGTGGGCATTAAGGAGGACACTTGTTGGAATGAGCACTGGGTGTTATAAGTAAGTGATGAATTACTGGGTTCTGCTTCTGAAACCAAGACTACACTGTATGTAAGCTAACTTGAGAATTAAAACAAACAAACAAAAAACCCAAAAAAACACTTGGTTTCCTCATTTGCCCTGTGTCCTGTTAGCCCTTACCAGTCGCTGTTGATTATCTGCTGCGCCACCAAAGTAGCATTCTGTCCCTGGCAATACATCTGGTTATGAGGTCTCCTGAAAGAGAAATGAGGACTCACCCTGCCCTGCATTGTATCTGCACTTACCTCCAGCCTAGGCCAGGGCCTAGGCCTCGTCTGTCACCCACCATCCTCTGATAATCAATCCTGTGCTGCTCTTTGCCCTCCCCAGTGTCTCTGCTCTGTCCTCCCAAATCTCCCCCTCTATTCCCTCTAAGATCTGCAGGATTTCCAGTCCTTTCGATCATAGCTTTTTTTGTGTGATCCACACCTACTCTCCCGGACTCATTTTCTTCCTTGCTCAGATCAAAGTCCACTGTGCCATTAGAATCACTCCCTTGCAAATAATCATAGTTCTCTTATATCGTTCCCCCTCAATTTTTTGTTTTTGAGAAAAACTCAAACCTTAGATGACCATTACTATATGTCTTCTTCATGTCTATACCTATGTAAGTTGACCATTGCTGTGGAAAAAATCACATGATTAAAGCTTCACTCTAAAGCAATTAACTCAATTCTCAATTTGGCACCTAATGTAGCTCCCAAATCTGACGATGTTTCTCTAAGTGGCTCACTTCTCTGCTTGCCAAGCAGTATCTATCTGCTGAAACCTTTAACACCTACGTCCTACTCTCACCTGAAAACCTTGCATCAAACTTTATGGAGAAAGTAGGAGTCATAATAAACAAACTCTTGTATTTTCCCACCAGGAACCCTACAAATCTTCCTAAATTTGCTTCCATCTTCTCTTTGCCCCTTCTCCTATTGAAAGCAAATTCTTCCTCTTTTTCTCTACTGGATCATTTAAATCACAACTTTCATACTGCTAAATTCAGCTGACATATTTCTATCCTCATCTTGCTCCATTTCTCCTGGGAGTTAACCATGTTCTTCTTCTTAACACACACTCTTCTCTTGTCCTCTGCCGTCTGGTTTTCTTCTACTTCATTGGCCATTCCTTATCAGGCTCCTTTGTTAGCTCCTCTTTCTCCACTTGACCATATGTGGAAGTAGGTGGAAGTTCCACCCTGGTTTTAATTCCTTAAGTTGTATTTTTTTCATCAGGTGATCTTTTTCTTCCTCTTGGATTTATTAACACTATTTGTGCTGAGAAATTAAAAATCATCAGCAGAGATTCTAGGTTTACACAGTCAACGTCCTGCTTTTCATCTCAACTTGGATGTCTTAGAGGTATCCTTAAATTAACAGGAACATTAAACTCTAAATATTAGCCAGGAAAATTAAACTCTGGCCTTCCATCTCAACAATCCTGTAACCTTGTAACTTGTCCGCCTGGTAGGTGGCAATATTGTCTTCCCCATTGTTCAAACCCAAATCCAGGTATCTTATTTGAATGTAAACTTTCAGTAAATCCATACCATTCTCTCAGTAAAAAATTTTTACTGACTTCCATTGTACCTAAATTAAACCCTAACTCTTTAAAATTTTGGCCTGCATGGCTCAACGTGACTTAGCTTTTCAAATGAATCTGAGCTTCCCAGAAATTGAAGTTCTCTCTTCAGATCTGGTCATGCTGGTCTGTTTTCACTTCCTGGATTCTGTTAAATTCTTTCCCACCTCAGGACTCTGGCATGTTCTCTTCTGGAATCTCTTTCACTACTCATAGGGTAACCAGTGTTGTTGTTGTTGTTGTTGTTCTTGTTTTCCTCTCTTTGTATCTCAGCTTAAATCTCTTCAAAGGAGTGCTTCTAGCCACCATAATTGAAATAAAATGTACTCCCCATCTTCACTCCATTATTCTCCATCTCAGCATTTCCTTTTTTCTTCATGGGAGTTGCGGTGACTGTTTTATAATTATTTATTGGTCCCTTAACCTATTTTGGGTATCGTTTCCCCTCTAGTATCTCTGTCCCTGAGGTAGGAGCACATTTTTCTTCTTGCTGTTTCCTCCCAAGTGCCTGGCTCATTTCCTGAACATAGTAGTCACTCTATAAATATTCATTAATGAATGAATTAAATAATGAATGAGGAAAGAGGCCTATATAAAGTTAATATAAGGGTCAAATAAAATTATGTAGGTCAAATCACCTTTAAAAATATGAAAGTGTTAAAGCAAAGCATTTTTATTCCATTTTTTCTGTAGTGAGTGATAGGCCTAGGCCAATTTCCATCCTCCTATCTTGCATACCACCTTTTTGCCCTCATTCATAAATCTTCACAAATTCCATCCCATGCAGAAAGCCTGTGCAGATCAGGTGGGTTGGGAGAAAATTCTCACCTCCCTCACATATTTATGCCTAGCAACTGTCTTTCCCATATGTCCAATTATGTCTACAAGACAAGAAAAGTGAAAATTATGTGGAAAGAACCCAAGAACCTTAATTAACTCTAAAAGATGAATGTTAATTCTTTTAATTTGTGTGTGGATGTCAGTGCGAGTGTGCTTCACGTTGGTTTGCAACATGGGGTTGGGACAGGGTTGAACTTCATGGATTCTAAGTCTTCATCCACGCTATGATCAAATTCTTTTAGCATTATGTGGCATGTAGTTTTACCCACAAGACAGGCTTAAATGTTCAATAAGGAGGGACTTTTCTTCCTTGTTCAATAGGTTTATTTAATCACTGTATCTTGCTGGTGGGGTCCTTTCAGTTAATAGATTGGTTAAAATCCTTTTATCAGTGTTCTTTGCTCCTACAAGATAAAGCTTATACCCTTGGCATATCACACACAAGGTCCCTCGTGAACCAGAACCTCACTTTCCATCTATAAACTCTTTCTTTTTTTAAACCTCTTTTCTGCCCATCTCTGACTGCTCTGGATACTTTGAAAAACTCATGGTTTATTGGCTATAAGCCTCAGGCTCTCTCATGCCTCCTCCACTTTATTTCGTGCCTTTTTCCTGAGAGCTCTTAGTCTTTTTTCCCCTCCACTTTGGAAAGCATCTATTTATCCTCAATCCTGCAAATTTTACCTTCTCTATCAAGCTTTATTTAACCTCACTAGAAAGAGTTAGACACTCCTTCTGAGGTATCTTATTTTCAGAATAGTCCTATGAAATATCCATATCCACATTCATATGCACAACCCCTAGGATGCCACTCACATCTTATTCTATGTGAATTCTATTATTCGGAGCACACAGTACATAGTCTTGGCCAGACATGGTGACTCTCTATTTGATATTTTTATGTTTTTCTATACATGTTATATGTATCTCTTCATAGCCCAGCTGTCAATCCTAATTCTTTTTATTACATTCTCCATATTTACTACTTTTCTTATCATTGTGAGAGGAAGTATTGTTTCCTTTACCTCATGTTTAAGCACGGTAGAATTTCTAGAGCAACACACCTGACCTCTATACTCGTTGTTCCTTCCATCTCTCAGTTGGTTATAAATTTGGGGATAAAAGACTACTCTTACTTATAGGTCCTTTCAAACCTCAAGACTATTCCACAGATTAGTTTTTCTCTAAAACACAAACATTGCTTTACTGGGTAAAGCCTCATGGATAAGATTTAAGATAGTCAGAGTTAAAGTTAAAATGTGGTACTTTAGCTAATAAAAATGTTTCAGTTTTACATATTGGAAACTCTTAAACCTTTTTAGTGAAGCTTATTCTGCAGTGGTCCAATTCTGTTGCTTTTTCTCACTGAAATGTCATCTATAATTCTTAGCAGTGAGCCAAGATTTAAAATAGAGTAGAGCAAGTCTAAGTCTTGTGATCAAGGTTTGGAGAACATTTGTACTTTATTGGAAATCATGTCACTTCTAATAAAAAGCAGAGTGCCCCTATAAATACAGAAATCAATAGTTTTTTTTTTTTTTTTTTTTGCCTCTGCTTATTTGAAAATCCTATCTAATAACAATTGTTCTTCTGCTAGGTTTTGAATATTAACAAGCTAAAGAGGACAAATACTTCCCTTACCTAATTTGTTTTGAGTTTAGCATTGCCAGTGGCTAGAGGGCAGTGATAATGAAGCCAAAAATCACAGGTTTGATGTGAATATCCACCAGTAACTTTGCTCTGGTATATGGCCTCAATTACACTTTTAACCCTGGTTGACTTATGATTGTGAACCAATTATCCCAATAAACACTTAGAGGGAATAAGAATATATAGATGTAAAATCCACTACCACTAATGTGAAAAGAATTCATGGTTTAACGTAATGTAATTTATTCCATTTATTAACAGATTAAGTGAACTTTACCAATTTTATGGCATCCAGTATAATTTTTATATTGATAATGTTCCAATTTATGTCTCCTCTTTTGACAATTCCAATGCGTGTTTGTTGATCTCTTCATTTAGTATCTCTTTAGCATCTCACATTTATAATGACCAACAAATCAAAACAAATAAAACCATCCAAAAACCTCCAAAAAACAACAAACCTTGCTCCTTTCATTTCCTGCCCAACCTATTTTTTTCCTCAAGTTGTCATCTTCTTCTTCTTCTTCTTCTGCTTCTGCTGCTGCTGCTGCTTCTTCTTCTTGGGGGGTGGGGGGAAGTGAGTGAGGGGCAGAGAGAGAGAGAAAGAGAGAGAGAGAATCAGGGCCTACTCAAAGCAGGTGTCGTGTTCACCTGATGTGGGACTTGAACTCACCAACCATGAGATCATGACCTTAGCCAAAGTCAGATGCTCAACGACTGAGCCACCCAGGCACCCTCCTCAAGTCTTCTTGATCTCAGCTAATGTCTCTACCACCTACCCAGTTGCTCAAGCTTTAAACCTATAAGTCATTCTCAATTTCTCTCTTAATGTCATCCCTCAAACCCATCTATCAACTAGTTCTGTCATCATATTCCCAGTTATACCTAACCCATCTCTGCACATCTCTATTGCCATCACTATAGCCTAAGCCACCTAGATTATTGCTATAAACTTCCAACTAGTATCTGCTTCCACTTTTGTCTCCATTGCAGTCAGTTAACTTTAAAAATAGAAACCTAATTACAACACTCTCCAGTGACTTCCCTTTGCACTTAGGATAAAATTCAGGTTCCTATGCATTGCCTATAAATCCCTAACTAAGCTGATCTTTGCCTACTTTTGTGACCTTACTTCAGTTTATCACTTTCTCTTTCTTGCTCAATGTATTCTAGACACACTGACCTCTTTCTGTTCCTCAGACTCACTGAGTCTTTTCCATGATAGGCCTTGCATCTGCTGCTTTCTTTTCCTTTAACTGCTCTGTCCCCAGATTTGATCTCCCTACGTTTTTTTTCTTCTCATCATTCAGGGCTAAGTTCAATTCGCCATTGCATCACTATTTTTTTCATTTCATTTTTTATTTTTTAAAATTTATATCCAAATTAGTTAGCATATAGTGAAACAGTGATTTCAGGAGTAGTGCCCCTTACCCATTTAGCCCATCCCCCCTCCCACAACCCCTCCAGCAACCCTCAGTTTGTTCTCCATATTTATGAGTCTCCTCTGTTTTGTCCCCCTCCCTGTTTTTATATTATTTTTGTTTCCCTTCCCTTATGTTCATCTGTTTTGTCTCTTAAACCCCTCATATGAGTGAAGTCGTATGATTTTTGTCTTTCTCTGACTAATTTCACTTAGAATAATACCCTCCAGTTCCATCCACGTAGTTGCAAATGGCAAAATTTCATTCTTTTTGATTGCTGAGTAATACTCCAGTGTGTGTGTGTGTGTGTGTGTGTGTGTGTGTGTGTGTGTACACACACACACACACACACACACACACACACACACACACATATATATATATACACACCACATTTTCTGTATCCATTCATCTATTGATGGACATTTGGGCTCTTTCCATACTTTGGCTATTGTTGATAGTACTGCTATAAACGTGGGGGTGTGTGTGTCCTTTTGAAACAGCACACCTGTATCCCATGGATAAATGCCTAGTAGTGCAATTCTTGGGTTGTAGGGTAGTTCTATTTTTAGTTTTTTGAGGAACCTCCATACTGTTTTCCAGAGTGGCTGCACCAGCTTGCATTCCCATGCATCACTGTTTTATAGTCTTTGCTAAGACTTATTCTCATCTGAGACTATTTTGTTTATTTCTTTACTTGTTTATTTTCTGACTCCTTAAAACTTTTTTTAATGTTTATTTATTTTTGAGGCAGAGACAGAGTGTAAACAGGGGAGGGGCAGAGAGAGAGGGAGACACGGAATCTGAAACAGACTCCAGGCTCTGACCTGTCAGCACAGAGCCCGACGTGGGGCTCAAACCCATGACCTGTGAGATCATGACCTGAGCCAAAGTTGGATGCTTAACCAACTGAGCCACCTAGGTGCCCCATTTTCTGACTCCTTTAATGAGAAGATAAACTCTATGAGAATACAGACTCTGTCTGCCTTGGTCATGTCTCTTCTATATATCCAATCTTCAGAGTAATGTCTTAAATCTTATGGGCCTTTAATAAATATTTTTTTGAAAAAAACAATGGTTTGCTGTAGGAAGATTATGGATCATCAGTGACAAATACTGGTCCCCATTTGATGGTCTGGCACATTGCTTAATTAATAGTTCTCTTTACATCTTCAACTATTTAAAATTTTGAGGTTTATCTTGAGTCTTCTGAAGGGGCACCTAAGTGGCTTAGTGGGTTAGGCATCCAAGCCTTGATTTTGGCTCAAGTCATGATCCCAGGGTCATGCGATTGAGCCCCACATAGGGCTCTGCATTGGCAGCATGGAGCCTGTTTGGGATTCTTTCTCTATCCTTCTCTTTCTGCTCCTTCCCTGCTTGTGCTCTCTCTCTCTCTCTCTCTCTCTCTCTCTCTCTCTCTCAAAATAAATAAATAAACATTAAAAAAAACCCAGTAGCTATAGATTGAGTCTTCTGAATGAGAATGATGAAAAAGTTATGTTTTTGAGAAGGTATGTGGTACAAAGTGAGATAACTGTAGCTCATGATGAATTCCATGAGAAATATAAGCTGATGCACCTATAATTGGAAATGAGTAATATTACATATTATCATAAAATTGTTAGAGACATGCTGAAGATATGAGCTCAGAAAAGCTTTGAAAAGCTTAAAGAGATGCTGTGAGTTTGAGTTAGATGAAATTGAATAGGAATGGGATTAGTTATTTGAATATTATGTGCATTTGTCAGTTTTGAATGGTAGGGGAAAAAGTTTGGGGCTATACTCCTTTGCAGAGGGATATAGAAAGCAGATAAAAGTGTCGCTTCCTCTGGGACACCACTGTCTCTGGTGGTGTTTCCTTTCTCTAATTTCTTTGGAAAATTCGTCTAAAACATGTGTTTCCCTGTTCTTATTATCTGTTTGGTGCTTTGTAACCCTCAGAGAATCCTGAGGGCAGAAACTGTAACTTACACTTGACCTTTGCACCCACTTACCAGAGACTTCAATATTAGGCATGTGATAGGTCTTAAGCCATCTTTCTCATGGGGTAACATAAACATTTTCTGTGATTGTACAAGCATGGGCTTGGTATCAGAACATCTGCGTTCTACTCCTGGTTCTGCCTTAATCAGCACTGTAATCCTTCTAAGATTTCTCCTGTACTAACTTTTACATACAAGTTTGGACTACGTGGTAGCTACACAATCCCCCTTTGCTCCAGGGAATTTGTAAGCAGAGGCTTGCATCTAAAACAAATTGGCTGAGTTTGGCTGCAGAAACTCCTAATGTGCCATGGAGCACTATGAACTTGAAGGTCTTCAAATTTCCCTACAGTCTGAAAGTAAGAATTCTTTGTGGAGCAGGACATCAAGTGAACTTTTCCTATTATCTGAAAATTGCAGCGAATGTATTGCGCGGTCAGGGATTAACCTTGCCCAAAGGAAGATTTGGCCTTTCTCCCCAGCTCCTTGGAAGTAACTTCTTAGGCCTTGGTGTATCCTGCCTGATAAGAGTATCTTTATTTACCTGGGAGCCATGAGCCATGCCAGCTAGTCTATGCTAACAATATGACTTATAATGGAAGCTTGACCTCTGGAAGGGTTGGAGACTAAGGTAATCTATGTGTATTTGACCAACCCCTAATAAAATATTTGGACACCAAAGCTCAGGTAAGCTTCCCTGGGTGGCACTACTCTGTGCATGCTTCCACACACTGTTGCTGAGAGAAGTAAGCACTGTCTGCACGGTTCTGTGGGAGAGGACAGCTGGAAGCTCATGTCTGGAATTCTCCTAGACCCTGCCCTGGGCACCTTTTACCATTGTTGATTTTAATCTATGTGCTTTTGCTGTAATAAACCATAAACATGAATAATATAACAGGTTTGCTGGGTTCTTTGTTGGGTGAGTCCTTCTAGTGAATTATTAAACCTGTAGTTTGGGGACCTCCTCTATTATAGGCACAAAGCCCCTAACAAAAGGCACTAATACTTCCCTGCCAAGCTCCAGACACTTCCTCTGTGGGACTTACTGAGAAGTGAGATGTAAGTTCAGTACCATTAGGCACCAGTTCACCTAAGAAGTCCGAGAAGCAGGTGACGTGGGGCTGTGGGAGTGAGCAGGCATTGGCCTTACATAGCGTGCAGTGTTGTGGGGAGAGACTTCTCTGTCCCCTCAAGCAAGCAAAGGGGGTTCTAAAGAAAATCAATCATCAAGTTTTAAGGTGCTGCCAGATACAGAGATTGGCAACTACTTCCGACCAAATGATTTTGTGTGGATGGTTTATAGCCCACTCGGTGCTGTCTTGGCCTTAGTAGGTGGGAAGGCTCTTGAGAGAGCCTGGCATGAGTCTCTCTAAAGTCTGGGGACACATCTGGTCATAAATATTGGTGCTTATGTCTACTTCTGACCTAAATAGCTTGGCAGGAAAGATCTGCTCTGTGTATCTCATAGAGCAGGACTTAAAAAGATGGTCGTACACTATGCCCAGCCACTCTTGCTCTCTAAGGGTGGTGCAGGGACTCTCAACACCTCTAATGGGTCATGTGAAAGAAACTGGAACTGAGAGAAGGGGCCTGCCACATGGGACAGTCGGGATGGCTGCTCAGGGGAGCATTGGTAGTCTCAATCCCAGCGTAGACTTGTGGGTGAGTACCTCTGGCAGGACTGAGGGAAGATGTGGTTGTTCTTCTCTAAAAACATCGCCGAGGAAGGAGGAAGCTGGGTGATACTGGACATCATCCTAAGAAAAACATCCACATCCATTCAGAGGCCATCCTACCACCTTGGACTACCAGCAGATAGCAGATGTAACAACAAAGAGGCCAATACCATCCTGTACTCTCATGTGTGAAAAAGTCAGCCCTGTTCTCTCCCATTTCTGCACACTGCCCCTTTCTACGTCTTAGCCAGGGAATGGAGGGGTGCCACAAGCAGTCACATCCTCTTCCTCACCTCAGCCACATGCCTACCCTGCACTATAGGATGGGAAGCATTTTGGAACAAATAGGAGGCTAAAGTTTTAAAATGAATTGAACGTGTTCAATAACTGAATATAACTGGAAATGTATAGAATCCAAGATGTCATAAAAAATAAGAAGGGGATGGGGCGCCTGGGTGGCGCAGTCGGTTAAGCGTCCGACTTCAGCCAGGTCATGATCTCGCGGTCCGTGAGTTTGAGCCCCGCGTCAGGCTCTGGGCTGATGGCTCGGAGCCTGGAGCCTGTTTCCGATGCTGTGTCTCCCTCTCTCTCTGCCCCTCCCCCATTCATGCTATGTTTCTCTCTGTCCCAAAAATAAATAAAAAACGTTGAAAAAAAATTAAAAAAAAAAAGGGGGATCCAGCATAGAGTCAGAAAAAATTATGACTTAAATATAATTTATATTTATGTTTCCCCAAATGGAGACTTCTAACTAAATCAGGAATATTTTCCCTTCCTTTCTTTTCACCTCCCTCCCTCTCCCCTCTCTGTTTCTTTTATCTATCTTCAGATATCTATTTATCCATCTATCTTCTATCTATCTAATCTATCTATCTATCTATCTATCTATCTATCTATCTATCATCTATTATCTCTCATCTCTCTGCCTCATGGCATCCCTGTCTCTAAACACTGATGGCCAGAGGTAGCAAACCACATGCCATACAAGAATTTCCATTTCTCTAGTGACTGAATGACAGAAACGTTGCTTTTCATTTATTATTTTTTATGTAGACATTTGTTGAAGAACAAAAGAAAAAAATGACTATACACTATTCTCATATTGCTTTTTAAAAGATATACTTAAAATTCAAGGAAGCAAATGGTTCTTTGGATATGTTAGCCTCAAATAGCCCCATTGTTAAGTTTGCAATATAGATCTGACTTCAGGATGGATGTTTTTCAGTGTTGCTTCATCATGGTGTTCAGTATGAAAGCTTTCCAAGTGTGTCTTCTTAATGAGACAGCTCAGACAGGTGGCCAAGGCCATGGGTAAAGAACTCTTCTCCCGGATGAAAATGGTAATCTGTGAGGTGGTGTGTAATGTCATGATCCACATGGAATTAAAACCATGAAAGATTACACATAGTTTAGGTTCTTCCTACTACCTTAAAACATAACACTTTATGTAAGAAAGATCCTGCACTTTCTAACAAGCTGTACTCATTAATGACTCAGGTTGCATTGAGATCCCCGGTATCTTTAACCCCTAAATTACGTTTGTCAAATAGAAACAATTTAGTCTTTTAGGGTCTCAGTTTCCTAAATTAAAAAAAAAATGGTGGGATTAGGTCAGATGATCTATCAGAACTTTCGAATTCTAAAGTCTGTGATGATTTGAAACAGCTAGTTATGGGAACGGCGGGGACGTTTCACTTCGGGACCAGCTGCATGATGAGCCTGTTATATCAACAGGATGCCGGCTTAGCTGCAGCAGAGTCCAAAAGACTCACAGGCTGGGTGGTTTCCTTGTAGATTTTGGTCACCAATTCTCAAACAAGGAATCACAGAAAAATCATCTCATCAGCTTCACAGTTGGAGAGAATTATTGTACCACCCAAATTAGGCCAAGGACTGAGCCACAGTGGGGACTGAACTGCCTCCTTAAAAGCTGCAGTCTCTCCAAGTCAGGGTAAAGGGCATCATCAAGGGAAACCTGCATCAAGGCTAATGAGGACCTTGCTGAAAGCAGCCATGGGAATACTTTAGAAAAACTGCCTTCCTGCCAGTGCCCGAATCTAAACTCTACCATTCTCCAGGAAAATAGACTTTACTTGTGCCTCCTACCTGCTGCCAACCCACTAACTTAATTCAGAGAGAAGGAGAGCTGGCGCTCGCTGTGTCTGCCCCGCCCTTCATTCCCCTTTCACCTTCAGGGCAGCCCGGTGGGACTCAGTGCAGACCAACAGAGAGCCCACTGCCTCTAGATGCTATTCCGGACCGGCTGGAGTGCTCTGAACAGCTTCTGACTGACCACTGCCTTCATGTGCATGTAGTTTTTGTTTGGTTGTTTGCTCAGTGATTCCAGCCTAAACTAGAGGCCCCATGAGGGTAAAGGTCATATTTGCGTTTTTGTTTCTTCCCCACCATGTACACTCAGTGTCTAGCACTGGCCCCTGAATCATCACTGAAACCCAAGAAGTGTTCGTTGGGTGAATGAATGGTCTTCTCTAGATTATCAAGAAGGATTTTATTAACCTGGAAGATCTTCTCCATATCGTTTTTGTTCATCGAACAACTATTGACTGAGCACTATTACAGGCCAGGCACTAGCCTGCATGTTGTGTATACGATGATAAGGGAGACTGACAAAGCAATCCATGTCCTGCTTGTATTCTAGGGGTTGAGAAAATTGTTTCTCAACAAATGAAAATTGCATATATTGAAGGTATTCACTGTGATGTTTTTGATAGTGTGAAATGATTGCCACAATCAAGGTAATATCCATCACCTTGCATAGCTGCTATGTGTGTGTGTGGGGGGGTGTGGGTGCGTGGGTGTGTGGTGAGAACATTTGAGATTTATTTTGTCAGCAAATCCCAAGTGTATTACATGTAGAAAGGGAGCATAAGGGCATTCTAATCATGAGCTAAGGTAAGAACATGGGGAAAAGGGTAAATACATTCTATTGCGGGGCATTGTATAATCAGTTAGCCACTTGAGAATATGCATGATGGGGAGTCGTGGGCGTGGGTGGGAGCAGACCACTAGGAGTACAACCTTTATACTGTGGGTAGTCAATAGTAGCAAAAGGTCAGTAACAGTGTAAGCGGAAGAGGGGCCTGATCAGTGGTGTATTGAAAAAGATTTACTCTGGGATATTACAACATAGAATGGACTGAGGCTGGAGGAATTGAAGGTGGGGTGTCTTTCAAAGAGGACACTGCAGATACTTGATGTGACAGTGACCAAGAACTAACCCAAGGTAACATAACTGGGAAGGAGAAGATAGACATGAAAGCTATTGTGAAGACAGCTGGTTGCATTGGGTGATGGAGAAGGAGATACTCTAGGTGGAATGCGGTTTGGAATCCGTGTGAATGGCTGGCTCAGGGGACTGGCTGATAAGCTAGTGTTAGGAATTCCAGACACAAGACCTCTAAGTTCAGTTTCAGAGGTGTTGAGTTTGATGTGCCATAGACATCCCCAAATACTGATATCTAGGAGGTAGTCAAAAATGTAGATCTGGAGGTGAAAAAAAGTGATGGAGGCTACATATATGGCTAAAGGACACAGGGAGGTGACAAAAATAAGTGACAAAGGATGCAAACACGTAACATAGTAATGTATGAACTAGAGACTGTGTTCAATTTGAAAAGTGAAAACTACAAATAGAACATTGTAATTATATCTTTCATAATTTGTTATTTCTTTGATTTGGAACTCAAACCCTTATAGCTTATTTTAATAGGATGAAGATATGAATGTTACTCTTGTATTTTGCATTTCAATGTGCAGTAATATTCAACCGTAATGCTTTAAGTCGGGGGAATGTTCAATTTTATTCATTTTCATAATTTAAAAATAAAAGATATGGATAATTCTGAATATGGATAGTATTTAGCACAGTTGTTCTTGTATTTAGTATAACGTCATCTGAGACTCTTGTGGAATTCTTGTATTTTAGCAATGTTATATTTGGTTTTTAGTCCTTTGTTGCACTCCACTTTTATATCTTCTGTTTGATTCTTCATTCAAAGAGGAAGGCTAACTGCGAAATGTTAGGTCATTTTTATAAAATGTAAAGTCAGATAATATTTTTGGAATTCAGTCCCCAACTCTACAATTTTGAGAGTGTAGTTGAGGCAATACTTTCATTTCTAGAAACCAATTTCAGGATAGGAAGTGAATTAGGTATTATTCCTTGCCCAAGACCTTCCCAAAGCCACAGTTTTTCTAGGAACAAGCAAATGGAATCCTACATTTTTATGTAGGTACGTATGAACACCATTCAAAGAAATATTCAGGGTTTGGATGGGTTGTAATGTCAACCCAAAAGATCAAACCTGATCCAGTTTTGACTGGTAAGTGAGCCTGGGGGTTTCTCTTGGATAATACAAACAAGTAAGTTTTTTTTGGATAATTTAAAAAATATCCTCAGCTCCGTGTCACCACCAAGCCAGCCAGATGCTTTCAAACAGTACGTGTCTAATTCATCAAGCCAACTGCTGGATTGTCTGAGATTCAAGCAGTCTGCGTAGTAATGGTTGCTTTAACAATGAGTTTCATTTTTAACTTTGAGCACAAAGATCTCTCTGGTGAATGATACAGTGTTCTATAACCTAGGAACATGTTGCTATCCCGAATTAAACTTGTGTAGCTCTGACTATTATAGGGCCTCTATAGTCTTGACTACTCATTTTGAATTTGTCCAACATGAACATTTTCCTAACACACACAAAAAATCATTTCCTGATGTTATTCCTATCATGGGCATTCTGCCCGAAAGTCCTTTGGTCACATCAAAATTCCTTTTGACATCATGAATAAATATAGCTAACTGTGTGGTGTTATTTATATCTGTGCTTTCATCAGCTGCAATAGAAAATGCCACAAAAGATTTAACTTTTTCATGCACAGTGTCCTATAAATGCTTAGCCAAATCTACAATACATTGAACTACAGTAGTTCTGGCTAGACATATTTTCGCAATTGATTATTTCTGCTTAATGCACATAATTTCTGATGCATTCCCTAGAGACTTTTAATTTTTTTTTTTAATAAGCTCACCACCTGCAAAAGATTTTAAAGCCTGAGGAAATTTTCACTTAGCACATAGTGGGTATTGCACTGTAGCAACTCTTATTTTATTTACCTTGAAAAGTTTAGAAACTCCAGTCCTTTCTTTAAAATTCATTTATTTCTCATTACTCACGTTTTCTGTATACTGATCATAGTTTGCATTATGGTTTGTCTAATAATAGCATACTAAGTCATACTATCCTAACACTCTCTTTGCACAGGGAGCAAATTATATACCCATTTTTCTTGAGATAGTCCCATTGGCTTCTCACTCCTTGCCCCGTTTTAGATAGTGACATGAGTATCAAGAAAATCTGTTTACTATTGAAACCAACAGAACTAGTGGCATAATGGTGAATAGCCACAGCATTCTTGCCTCAGATTCTGGCTCAACGGGGAGCAGCAGGGACTGTGGTAGACTGGGTGTGGAATTATAGGGGATCCCAAACATATATAATATACCTAGTTGTCTTTCAGTTATCAATTTCTTCATCACTTGCATTTTGGTTAGAGAATGTGGGCTGTGTGATACCAATCCTTTATAATGTAATGAGACTTGTTATATGTGAGGTGCAAATATTGGGGAAATTTTTGTAAGTATTCCATATGTGCTTCAAAATAATGTGAATTCTGCAGGTATGGGAGCAGTATTCTATGTAAGCTTACATGTCAAGCTTGCTAATATCCACGTTTCCATGTCTTACTGATTCTTGTCTGGTTGAGCTATCAGTGCCAGAGTGATGTGTTAAAATCTTCATTTCACTGTGAACTTGTCTATTTCTGCTTACGGTTCTGTCAGTTGTTGCTTTGTATCTTATGTTTTGATGCTGTGCAGTTAGTTGCATAGATAAGTTTAGAACTGATGAATTAAATGTCTTATCACACCCTTCCCTTATTTCTTTGAATATTTCGTACCTAATGCTTCCTTTGTTTCTTGTTCATATACCTGTACCACTTCGTTTCGGTTAGTATTTGCCAGATGTCTCTTTGACTTTCAACATTTTTGGGACTTTATATGACTGTATATATTAGACATATCACTTGTAAATGGCATGTAGTGGGATAAATATAAAACCTGGTGTTAGTTGCTCGCACTGGGAATTCACATTGCTATTTTATAACGATGAATTTGAGATTGCGTGCTCTTTCAAGTTTTGCTTTTTAATTTGAAGTAATTTCAAAATCACAGAAAAGTTGCAAGAAGGTACAACACCTGCATACCCTTCACTCAGATTCTACTTTTCTTAGCATTTGACCATATTTACTTCATCATTCTCTCTGTCTTTGTCCGGCTGGCTGGTTTTCTCTATATTTTCTGTATCATTTAAGAAAAAGTTAAGAATAAGTTGCTTCTCTTTTTTCTCTTTCCTTTCTGGTCCAGCATTCAATCCGGGATCCTGTATGGGATTTAGTTGTCGAGTTGCCTTAGTTTCCTTCACTTGGGAACAATTTCTCAGTCTTTCCTTGGCTTTCAGGACTTAATACTTTTTCAATGTAGAGCGCAGTTAATTCCATAACATATTTGTCAAATATTTCCCCATGATCCAATTCAGGCTTATGGGGTTTGGGCAGAAATATCACAGACTGGATACTCTGTAGTCAGTAAGAGGTTGATTTGTCCCATTACAGTCGATGTTCACTTTTATCACTTGCCTAAAATGGTGCCTGCCAGATGTCATCACTATAAGGTCAATGTAAATTGTTTTTTACTTATTAGGTACCATAATTAATACATATTTCTTAGAGAGCTACTTCCAGATTATGAAAATATGCTGTTCCTTATCAAACTTCACCCACTGGTTTTAGTGTTCGTTGATAGGTTTGCTTTTTAATTTATTATTTTCTTGAAGGATTGGTAGTAGAAAAAAATGGAATAACCAGAATCTAAATGAACTTTTTATCATTCTCTTTGAAAAATGGATGGGCATAGAGTTTGTTATTCTCTAGAATATGGTTTCGCCCTGTAGACCACCTGCCTTCGGAGTGACTTCAGGTGTTTCTTAACTCTGTCCTACCTGATCTACTGAGTCAGAATCTGAATGGTGGGAAATGAGAATCTTAATTTTTCAGTTTCCTAGGTGATCCCTAACTATAGAAAAATCACTCTAATAAGAGACTCAAGTGACCCTTGGTTAAGAATTTGCCTAATGCTTGCAGATTGTGGACAAAAGATACAGAAGTTTCATTTAATGTAATAGGTTATTAAATATTGCATCAGATATGCCACTGAGACAGGATGGATTTGTTCCATTTAGGATGCCTTAATACGTGAATGTGCAGCAGACCATTTAAGCAGAAGGCTGTTCCCCTCTACATAATCTAACAAGGGAAGTGGAAAAAAAGATACCTTTCTCTGTAGTTTTAAGGTCTCCACCCACAGTCTAAACTTTGTATTTTGCTTGGTGAATATCAAAGCACATGCCATTTCAGTCATATCTGGCTTATTCAAGCCTCCCATCTTCAGCTCCTTATTTCCTCCACTTGCAGTAGCAAACACTATTATCCATCGAGTTGCTAGGTTCTTTGTCTCTTGGAAGCCTCTGCGGCTGTGAATCATGAAAGAAAATTCTATTTTTGTGTGTAACACCTTTTTAGTGCTGTTTTAGTGCTGTTTTACCTTGGAAAATTTATCTGAACCATGGTCCCAGACCTGTTACTTCTGGCCACTTTTATTATAGTCGCTGGTATGAATTGGCATCCCATGAACTTTTCACAATTATAGACCTATTTCAAATCTCCCCCAAGTGCCATAACTTTGCCCAAGTGGATTTATTAAGTACCCTTTAATCAGCTCAAACCTAAATCTCGTGAGTAAAATGCAGTCTTGTGCTTCCTCAGTTAATGTTAATGCCTTTTTCATCCAGGCTTTTCTGTAATTCAACCATAGGGTATTTCTTTGCGAGGAAATTGCGTACCAAAAGTGGTCGCTCAAAGTTTTTCCTGCTTTTAGGTAGATTGGCGGTCTTTTTGAGGTACTCTTTATTTACTATGGCAGACACAAAGCTTAGAATTATTTTTCACTTGAAGACTCTTCTTCATAATTCCGAATAGAAATATTATCATCTTAAATCAAAACATAAAAGATGGAAGTATAAGGGAAACCACCTTAGGATAAGAAATTTGAACACAAAACCGCCCTGCCATTTTTTGAGTTTTAATCAAGAACAGAATGACGAAACAGCAAAAGTAGTTTGGTTAAAACATTTGTACACTGACCTGAATGTTCATTAATACATTAACAGGTTATCTTTTATATGTTTCTCTGTTGCTTTCCCAAAACCGACTTTACATACACGTCATGTCATTTTGGCACAGTTGATTTTTACAGATGTAAATGGATACTCTGGAAGGCTAAATAACTTCCCTTAATATTAGAAACAGCCGCTCCGGTCTAACTTTAAAATTATGCATCTTCTTTTCAATCATCTTACTCATTATGATTCCCATCACATTAGAAGCAGAAATTATGGTCCTTGGTGAAGCCAAATATTGGCATAAATCTGAACCCATTGGGTTAAAGCAACAGATAATTTAAATTTTCTTAATTTTGAACAAAAAAGAGTTATTGCTAGATTTTCCTTTGCATAGAAAATGGTGATTCTTTGCAAATGAAATATTTTTCCATTTCTTGCGTAGGAAATTATGATTAGGAAATTATATTTGTAAACGTAAAAACTCTATGTGCTTAGAGTTGTACTGGGGAACCGAAGTGCTTATTTGATTTCTTCCTACGAATTAGACCAGTGCTAGCAAAACCAAATAAATAAAGGAAAGAAGGTTATAAGTTTCCCATTATTTTGAGTCATTGGCTATTTGTACATCCTGGTGGCATATATGACCAGGCATATGTGTGCCTACTATCTCTGCACCCAGATACCTGTTTCTCTTCTCCCCTCCCTTCCCTTCTCCTCCCCTCCCTGATCCCCCTTGTCTACTTCCCTACCATTTACTTCTCTTCTATCGCTCCCTCTGTGTTGTATTTCTAGTTTTCTCACTTGATACTTAGAAATCAATATCCCCCTATATTCAGTGTGCATTGTGCCTCCTCCAAATACTTCACCTCCTTTCGAGATGTATATATATTTAGTCACTTTGCCAGGCCTTGGCAAATGAAAAATAATCGTTTTCAATTTCGACAAAAATTCTGATTCACTTGACATTTAATTTACTAATTACCTTGGAACTTCCCAAGATAAACTAAAGAAAAAAAATAAAATAAAATCACCTTTTCACTTTGAGGATTGAAGGCCTTTCAAACAAAATACATTTGTGTTACCGAGAAAGAAGGTATAATATGACAGAAAAACTAGTTTTTAGTTGTTCATTCTTATATGTTATTTTTATGATCTGTTCTTTGCTTTTGTAAATTATAAAAGCATTTCAATATATTATTTAAAATGATGAAAAAGTACATTGAATAAAATGAAAATTTACCCGCTATTCCATTAATGTGAAAATTATACATAAGGGTTATTTCCTTTTAGTTAGTTACCAGTTACCAAGGGATTGGTCAGCTAAAATCCAAGGGATTCTTTCTTGTTGCCCTTCCTCATCTCAACTGGATTATGTATCCTGTTGTATGTTATCATAATTCTCTGTGCTTCTCATTCATAGCACATAAACACTTTGGGTGTAGTGGATTATTTATTATCTCCATCTGAGGCACAGACTCTACCTGAGTTGTTTGCTTTTATGGCCTAAATCTTAGCAAAAGGAACACATAAATACAAACATACAAAATTTTGAATGACACTGTATTAGTTTTATAATCTATTTAAAAATTAGCATGTGCAATTTCTCTTGTTTTTAAATACTTTCTAAAACACATATATGTATATACATATATATATTTCATCCGTATGTAGTAACTATTGGTAGATATACATGTAGAATTTTCCATTTTATATATTCAAATATAGTAATTTTCCCTTGATAGATTCTAGCTATATTATTGTACATTATAAAGACTTACACACATGTTTACCAACATTTTCTCCAATATTTTACAGGGTTTATATTTATATTTCAGCTTTACTCTCCTAGAATTGTTTTTTTAAACTTCTTGTTATGAAAATGTAGAAAAATATTGTAAAGAGCTCTCATGTGCATTATAATGAGATTCACGCTTATAAATTTATGGTCAATCCTGTTTCCTTTATACCCCTACCCACTCCTTTCTTCCTTTTTTTTTTTTTTTAAGTTTATTTATCTATTTTGAGAGAGCGAGAATGGGGAGAGGGACTGAGAGAGAGAGGATCCCAAGCAGGCTCCTCACTGTCAGTGCAGAGCCCATGAACTGTGAGATCATGACCTGAGCCGAAATCAAGAGTTGGTCATTTAACTGACTAAGCTACCCAGGTGTCCTCCCTACTCCTTTCTTCTTGATTACTTTGAGATGAATCTCAGATGTCATCTTATTCATCTGTACATATTTCTTTAGGTATCTCTAAAAGATAAGGCCTCTTTAAAAGGGTATAACCACAACACTCCTGTCGTAGCTAAAACAATGAACAATTAATTAATTCTTATGGTATTAATATTTCATCTACTAAATGAAGTAGGGGTCTCTATTATTTTCCCTCTGGATTCTTACTCTCTGTCTCATCACCAATTTTTGAACAATCCATGCTTTTCAGTGTAGTTCTTTCTCTTTGAGGAGCCTCAGCAGAGAGGTCTCTTTTCTTCATCTTTCTGTCTTTCTGGCCCCTTCGGTTCCTGCATTTGGCTACACTAGTTCTCTGCCTTTTTCCTGCTGATTCCTGCTGTCCTTCAGTTGGAAGCATTAGTTTTAAAAATCTGAGGGCTTTGAGTTTCCTTTTGATATGCTGCTAATAAGCTGTTGCCTACTTGCTTTATGTAGTGTGGAGTTCATTTCCAGGTTGAGCCATGCCCTCCTCTACCATGGTCAACATTCTTCTCAATGCACAGCCTTCCGAACTGGGAAGGTTGAATTTGGATCTTCCAATTTCCTTGGCAGCTTCTTCCACACTGCACAGCTTTCTCAGGGGGAGGAGCTACAGATTATGCCTCACTGATTTTCTTCAATGTTTCCTCTGCACTGTAACATATATTCTTAAGAGTTTCCTGTTTGGGGCTGCATTTTTTCTTTCCTTCTCTATCAGATATAGGCTTTCCCCTGTATTAATGTTCTGCTGTCCATTTTAATAGAAACTTGGCTCAGGAAGCTGGATGTATGAACCTACATGTTGTTATAGGAAGCCCCCTATGACCTTTCTTGGGAGAAAATACCTTATGGATTATTTTTACAGAGGCAAAAGCTGGCAATTGTCTCATAATTCAAGAAGCTCCAAGTCTTTACTTATCATGTTAAGAAACACCTTTGGCAACTTAGTAATAACAGCTAAAATAGCACTCTGAGATCAAATAATGACTTACATTAATAAATGAAATACCAGCTCTGTTCAACCCCAAATATTGACTTCTTTTTTTGCTCTTGTTCTGATCCATAAAACTTTTTTTTCACCTGGCTTCAGATTCAGATTCTGTGAAAGTCAAGGTACATCTATATACCCTGACCTCTGACTATACCGAGGATACTGTGACTTGTGAGAAAGAGAACACAATTAGAATTGGAAAGACTTGATTTTACTCTTATCCCTTCTGTCCTAGCTGTGTGACTGGAGCATGTCATTTCACATCCTTGAAGTTCGGGGTCATTAACTGTAAGATGGCTTAATAATTGTTTTACTCATGGGATAGTTGTGAAGATTAAGAGATAGAATAAATATAAAAGTTTGAAACATATACTAATATTAGTTCCCATTATGAGTGGGTGTTTGGTAAATTAAGATGGTTGAAAATACTTGGTCATCATTGTGAGATTTAAGATCATTGGAAAGGAGAACATGAATGTCTGCTTTTTTTTTTTTTTTTTCCTGTGGGAATCACTGGCCTGCTTGGTTTCTGAACCCACTTGCAGGTCACAAATTCTTTGATTCTATAAACCACAGAGGTTTGAAAGCTGGTGTATTCTTGTGTAGTTTTCTCAGGTTAATTGTTAGTTACTACAGACACTGTCTGAGACTTGAAATGGGCTTGTTGTGTGTTGGGTTCCCTGGGAAATAGACTCTGAGGAGAAATATGCGTGCAGAACGTGCAGAGGCTGCTTTTAGGCGACAGGCTTTAGCATTGGAAACCAGAGTACGGTGAAAGGGCGGATAGCAACCATCACCACCACAGCATGCAAACAGGCAATGCAAACAGACTCATTAAGCAACCCACCTCGAAATACCCATCGGCTCTAACTGACCTATTACAACAAGACACAGTTCCTAAGATTACCAAAAAGGGAAAATTCCATAGTCCCTCCTCTGCTGTATATCTGTGGCTCCTCACCACTGCCTTGTCACAGATAGTCTCTCCTTTGCTGTCCTGCCCACCCCTACACCTTGAGGGGTATCAGTAAACTTCTATCTCTTTTGTTCTGCCTTGGGTGAATTCTTTCACTTCCAGTGCCACCAGCCGCCACCCAGTTGGATGCCCCACAGAATGTTTACTGGAGAGTGCTGGTAGTGACAATGTTCTGAGGGGTGAGGAAAGTAGTTTGAATTGGGGGAGAGGTTCAGCTGAGATGTGCTCACAGCAGAGGCTTCAGTCAATCCCACCAGGAAGGAACATTGGAACTTGCGTGGCCCTTCTGAATTGCTCTGCTCTGAAGCAAGGGAGCTTGACCTTAGTATCTTCCCCCCTTCCACCACTAAAGGATGCCTTCGGAGAGAGGGTGTGACCTTAGTGGAGGTGGTGCTCTTTGGCCAAGGGCTGAGCTCTTAGGTTGTTGGCCATCAATACTCCCAGCAGCTGGGGGCTTGGCTACCTCCAACCTCAAGGTAGATCTGTATAGTGAACACCATTTACTATAACTGTCTTTATCTTTGAAACACCGGTTGGCTACTGGGGGTGTGTGTGTGTCTCAATTTATCTTCACAAATTGCCTTTTCGTTTGTTTTCTGTAGCTTAATTCCTTAGCATCTAGCATTTACATAAGTTTGGGCAAAGTAAATTCACAGTTCTGAGACTTAGTTTCTACATATAAAGTATATTATTCACACTGTTTTTTTGTGAGGATTAAATGAGATTCCATTCATGTTTTAGATAAGGCAAGTTGCAAATCAAGTGCATCATGGTCTCTGGTGGGAATGGACGTCTTGAGACATGACTTTGGGAGTTATAGGACATGAGAAATTATAATGTCTGATTATAAAACATTCTAATCTGATTGGTAGGTCAGAATGGTAGAAAAGACTCCTTTTTGCTTGGGTTTGAATAATTTCAAAGGAATGCCCAGCTTCCAGAGGACACATTTTAGGGATTAGACTGGATTTAAATTTGAGTAAAAAAAGAAAAAAAATCACCGCAAGGCTTAAACAATGTCTTGGTTTAATTGATATTCCTATTCCTGCTTTTTGATAGTCAATGAGAAGTGGAGGGGATGCCAGAAATTTAGGGGACAAGATAAGTATTATTTATAATGCTTCAACTCCGTCTCTGATTAAGGTAAACCCTTTGAATTCTTTAAATAATTTTTTTAGTTAGTTAGTTAGTTTATTTATTTATTTAGAGCACAAGCAGGGGAGGAGCAGAAAGGGAGAGGGAGAATCCCAAGCAGGCTCTGCACCATCAGCACCGAGCCTGATGTGGGGTTTGAACTCAGAAACCTAAAGATCATGACCTGAGCTGAGATCAAGATTCAGATGCTTAACAGACTGAGCCCCCCGGGGCACCCCACCCCTTTGAATTCTTTAAAGGAAGGTTAGTGGGTGTTAAAGATTAACACCTAAATAAGGACCTCTTCCTAAGAGTTCAAAGTACCAACTGGCCACAAAGCCTCTAGGTATTGTAGTCATGTAGGCACATGTCAATTGGAAGACATGAAAGCAGTACTTGATTGTTGCTTTTAGATCTTGACCTTAGTTATAATATAATCTCATGTTCTGTGGGTTGTGTTAATATCCTGTGAGTTAACAAGCATGTTGCTTTGGATAAAAAAAGCAACTAGTTTATACTGAATTAAGTATTTTTCTTGAAGAACTTTTTTTGAATTGCTAAGGTTATCCACTGAGGAGTTCTCTTAACTGGGCTGGAGGATCTTCTAAATCCATTCAAATATATTTATAGGGCTCAATTCTTCTCTGAGGTCACAGAGGCCAAGGTCAGGCATATACCTGGGTGCTGCCAATAGATGGCCATGTACCTTCAGCTCTGGCCAGCTATTGGCATCTAAAACACCAAAGTTTTCTATTGCTTTTTGGGGGGCTAAATAGAGTTGTTTGTTGCAGTGTAACTACCCTAGAGATAAGAGTACAAAAAATGCTTTTCCATTAGTAACCTTGGTAAAATCTGTTAATTTTTTTTCAAATCAGAAACTAGCTTAGAGCAAATTTTATTTATTTATTTATTTACTTTTAAAGTAGTCTTCATGCCCAGTGCGGAGCCCAATGCAGGGCTTGAACTCACAACCCTGAGATTAAGACCTGAGCTATCTGTGATCAAGAGTCATGACGATACTTAACCAACTGAGCCACCAAGGCACACCAGGCAAGTTTTAAAAATATGGAGAAAACATAGATGACAGCAAAATACAAGCTGCTTGAGACTGTCCTTTATGAAATATAATGTTGAAATGTTCAAAAATTTGTGTGTCACTGTGAAAGAACATTGCATTAAAATTTAGAGGCCCAAGTTCTAAAAGAATCTCTGTTCTATGAACTTTGGCAGAAGTACTTATTCTTTCTACATCTGCACTTTTTGTGTTAAAATTCAGGACTTTGGACCAGATCAGGAGTCAACAAATTTTTTCTGCAAGGGCCAAATAGTAAATATTTTAGGCTTTGGGGGCCAGCCTGTCTCTGATGCAACCACTCAACCCTGCCCCTATAGCAAGAAGGTAGCCATAGACAATAGGTAAATGAATGGGTGTGGCTGTGTTCCAATAAAACTGGATTTACAAAAACTTACCACTGGCTGGATATGGCCCACGGTTTACAGTATGCTGACCTGTGCACTA
This sequence comes from Felis catus, assembly GCF_018350175.1. Lineage (NCBI taxonomy): Eukaryota > Metazoa > Chordata > Mammalia > Carnivora > Felidae > Felis > Felis catus. The sequence continues at coordinate 91,937,122 of NC_058370.1, forward strand.
GATAATAGTTTCCAAACTTGAGTGATTGTTAGAATTCCTGATTGTATCGGGTATCTGTTGCCTGGCATCACAATACATTGTGAGTAGAGTCACAACCAAAAATCTCAGTTGTACACAGCAAAAAGCATTTATTTATCCTGTGTCTGTGACTCCCCTGAGTTGGTCCTGCTGGGCGTGGTCACATGTGTTCAGTCAGCTGGGGTTAGCTCTGCCTCCTGCTGCAGATGTATGTATGGGTCAACTGGGACAACAGGGATGGTTCTCTTCCAATATATTCATTCTGCAGGTATTCTGAAGCTACCACAGATGCTCTGCTGTAGCAATGGTACAGAAACAAGAGTGTGAGTGTGAATATGGGAGGCTTCTTAAAGGCCTAGGTTTGAAACTGGCACAATGAATATCATTTCTGTCCACATACCATGGTCCAAAGCAAGTCATAGGGACTGGTGCAAGTCAAAGGGTGGAAAAGTATATTCTACCCATGATAAGGTCATGGCAAGGGTCATTCAATCAAACTGGGGATTTTGTTATTTTTATTTTTTAAAGCACACTATTGGGCCCCGTGCCAGAAGTTTTGAATCAGCCGGTCCCTGGCTGAGTTTAGAAATATGTAGGTGCTTAACCATCTTGATCAGTCACTGCAGAGAACCACTCTATTAGATGCCTTCTCAGGCCACTTGCAACTCCATTTCGTTTGATTCTATGAAATGAAGAATTTCTATTTTTTTGAAAGTGCACTTTGTTCTCAAAAGGTTTTTAAATGTGATAGCCAGGCTCTGCAGTCGCTTGGCATTTCAGGGTCACAAAGCAGGCTGACCATGTCCTTGATGGAATCTCTGTTCACCCCCACACAGAGCTCTGACCTGCTTTCTCCTCACCCACTCCTCCACCTCCTCCCCAGAACTCTCCTGGTGGGGACAGCTCATCAGGCACTTCTGGAGGCAAGATGGTGATAGCCATCAGTCGGCACAGCTGGACTAAAACCAACTCATTTCACACTGCAGTGGCCGGTAATCAAACGGTACTACATGCTTTATTAATTTGTAATCACCACCCCCCTTCCCTTTTCTTTTACTCCTAGGTCACTTAAAAATCCCTTGATTGTGCAACAGTGGGGAATAATCCTTCTTTTAAAAAGGTGGCACTTTCATTATACAATTGCTAAACTCAGCATCTTGGGGGCATTTCTCATGAATATTAAATGCTACGTTTTAAAATTTATATTTGGGGTGATTTTTCTTTTCTCGTTTGAAAGAAGCTTTTAATTGTGGCATAATGGCTGGCCTGCCACCATCAATATCCGTGGGTCAATAGTATATTAGCAGGTAGCAATGTTAGGTCTCTGTTAAGTCACAGCTGTGGTTAGGGGGAACATGGATGCCCAGATAAGCTCTTTCGTGAAAGCTGATGTCAGCATGTCATTGCCAACCACAGAAGACTTATATTCATCATTTGGCTTGCTAAAATAACATGAATTTCTTTTAAAAGTCCATACTCTTAAATTGCCAGCATATGATTTATGCAACACTGGAATTTGTCAGCTGGTTTAAGCCTACAGAGACTTATGTAGGCAGTGGGTGGGAAGAAAATGCGCGATGCAGAACCCAGTACTTTTTTTATGTTAGATATTACTCATTTTTATTAATACATTACATTTATATAGAAACGTTCTTTCACATACCATGAAACTTCTTCAAAAACGAATTTAATGAATTCTACTGATATAACCCAGATTAATTGTGCATCACCCCCTAGAGGTGGCTAGAGGTAGCCACCAAACAACCCCAAAACAAGCATTTGTTGTGTTAATGCTATTTTTGAGTGACAAGTAAAACAATATTCATATTGTGTATAATACTTATGTCAGTTGTTTTGCGAATGTTTCCAATTTGGGGAAAAAGAATCCACAAAGCACCCCAAACCCTCAGAAATCATTTAAAAGATAAGAAACAGGTAATAGAGGGCAGTGATCTTGCAACGGTCAGCAGACTTTTTTTTTGTAGGGGGCCCAGGTGTAATATTTTCACCTTTGTGGGCTATAGGATCTCTGTTGCGCTATTCAGCTCTACTCAACTCAATTCCACTGTAGCATGAAAGCGGCCACAGACAACACATAAACAAATGATTATGGCTATTGTTTTGTTTCGGGAGGCAAATTAATGCTCAGAGACTGAGTTTGCCTTTGCTGGCAATTTATTTTACACAGGTTCACTGCAGGAATTTCACAGGCCATACAGGAAAATGGTTCTTAATAAGCAAAAAGGAATAACAAACTCCAAGCCAACGATAGATTAATTGCACTGTTGTTCCAGGCAAGGGACTATGGAAGGAGTAAAGTGTAAATTTAGTTGAGGGGTACCTTTATATGAGTATGTCCTCGGGAGAGATGGCTTAGTCAATTCAGAGCTGACATCCAGCTGCCAGGGCAAAAGTACAAGTCCCCTGTTGCTAGAGCACGTTGCTAGGGAACGATGCCACTGGCATTGACAGGCCAGAGGGTCTTTCTTGGGGGTGATTTTGGCTTTCACCACTGCCCATAAAAGAGTTGCCTTTACCTCAGCAGGATCTAATTGCCCCAAGGTTTTCAGAGAGCTATTTAGATCAGCAAAGTGTCTTGCCCGGACTAAACACTCTCAGGTATTCCTCACAAACTCTTGGTATTTATAGTCAAAATGTCTCCTTGCCATAGTTGCTTCTTCATGTTTTTATCGATAAGCCCCAGCAGGTCCCCTCAGCAGCTGAGCTGAATGCTTATCAATGACAACGGATGAGATGACAATATCCTGTCACAGCTTACTTCACTCTTAATCAAAACAACTTTACTCTTAAATACAATTTCATTTTTTGTCGTAAACAAGTGGATTTGGAATCAGGTCAAACCAATATACAATAGCTATAGTCCAATAAAATTTTATTTACAAAAACAGGCAATGCGAACACCAATTAAAAGACAAGAGATTGCTAGAGAACCAATCATATATCATCTTTAAGCAACTTACTTTAAATATAAATACACAGCCCTAAAGGGCTAGGGAAAGATATATTGATCTAACACTAATCAAAAGAAAATGGGAGTAGCTATATTAATTTCAAACAAATCAGACTTCAGAACAAGGAATATTATCAGGGATTAGGAGGGCTATTACATAAGTATAAAGAGGCCAGTTCTCCAAGAAGACATAACAATCCTTAATGCATATGTGTCTAACAATAGAGCGTCAAATATATGAGGCAGAAAATGACAGAACTGCAAGGAGAGGTAGACAGATCCACTATTACAGCTGGAGACTTCAACACCCTTCTCTCAGTAATTGACAGATCCAGCAGGCAGAAATTCAGTAAGAACATAGTTGAACTCAACAGCACCATCAGTCAGCTAGATCTAATTGACATTTATAGATTATTTTGTCCAACAAGAGCAGAATGCACATTTTTTTTCCCCTCAAGTTCACATGGAATACTCACCAAGATAGACCACATCCTGGGCCATTAAACACACTTTAATACATTTAAAAGAATAGAAACCATACACTGTGGTTCTCAGACCACAGTGGAATTACACTAGAAATAAAAAACAGATAGATAGTTGGAAAATGCCAAAGTATTTGGAGATTAAACCACACACTTCTAAATAATGGCTCAAAGAAGTCTCAAGAGAAATTTAAAAAATATTTGGCATTAAATTAAAATGAAAATACAGTTTGTCAAAATTTGTAAGATGCAGCAAAAGCAATGCTTAGAGGGAAATTTATAGCACTGAATGTACATGTTAGAAAGAAGAAATATCTAAAATCAAAAAGAGGTAGTGGACTAATTAAACCCATGACCATAGATTGTTGACTCTTTATCTAAATTTTTTTTTCAACGTTTATTATTTATTTTTGGGACAGAGAGAGACAGCCTGAACGGGGGAGGGGAAGAGAGAGAGGGAGACACAGAATCGGAAACAGGCTCCAGGCTCTGAGCCATCAGCCCAGAGCCTGACGCGGGGCTCGAACTCCCGGACCGCGAGATCGTGACCTGGCTGAAGTCGGACGCTTAACCGACTGCACCACCCAGGCGCCCCTGTTGACTCTTTATCTAAAGAATGATCAATTTGATTATAAAGTAAGCCAAATTATTTCGCTCCACTCTGTTTACAAAACCATGTAGAACCATCCAGAACCACTAGGGCATCTATCAAAATGGAACTGCAAGATAAATTAGACAAAATAAATGCAGACCTAGAATAACACTCCTCAGCATCCATCCATGGATGATTGGCATTAGTACCCTTACCAAGCACCCAGCTCTTACCACTTTATCTGATCCCTCTTTGAACCTATATTTCTTCTTCTTTTAATGTTTATTTATTTATTTTGAGAGAGAGAGAAAGAGAGGCAGAGAATCTCAAGCAGGCTCTGCGCTGTCAGCACAGAGCCTGACGCAGGGATTGATCTCACGAATGGTGAGATCATGACCTGAGCCCATGTCAAGATTCGGATGCTCAATCAACTGAGCCCCCCCAGGAGCCCCTGAACCTACACTTTTAACTGACAGCTCCTTCCCTCCAATAAACTCAAACTGATCTTCCTTCTCGTCCTCATTACAATTTATATTCTTTATGCAAGAGCCCAAGTGATCTTCAAAAAATCACTCATCTTCCTAAAATTCTTTATGTTTTTCCCACTGTCTTTGATAGAAAAATCCTTAATACCTGCAAGACCTGGCATAATCTAGTGCTGTCTTCTCTTCCCAACCCAATATTATGCTTTTGTTCCCATTGAGTTATTATTCCTCCAAAATATTGAACACCAAGCATTTTCTTCTGGTGCACTGGATATCTACAGTTCCCTAGAAGGTACCTTCACATTCCTCTCTGTTCTTCTAGATAATCCCTCCTTGCATTAATTTCCTACAGCTGCTATAACAAATTACCATAGCCTTGGTGGATTAAAATAACAAAATTCAGTGTTGTATAGTTCTGGAGGGCAGAACTCCAAAATCAGTTTTACTAGACTGAGGTCTAGGTGTCAGCAGGGTTAACTGCTTCTGGTGGCTCTGAGAAGAGGATTTGTTTCCTTGCCTTTTTCAGTTTCTTTTTTTTTTTAATATACATAATTTTATTACAATATTTTTTAAAAAAACAAAACGCAAAATTCTAAAAAAACCCAAATTTACTATTGATACTAATTCCTATAAGTTTGCTGTGCTACAGTACACAAGTCAAGAAATTAAGAAAACCATTAAATATTTAGAAACATTCAACATCAGAAGCTTTAAAATCTAACTGTGTGTAGTAGCCTCTCAAAAAGCTACAACCTGCATTCTTAAAAAAGTATTTTCTCTACAAAGAATCTTATCTATACAAAATACAAAAATCTGTACAGTTTTTATACTGAAGCTAATATTGAGCTGCACTTGAATTCACATTCTTAGCAAAACAATTGCCTGAGCACACACACACACTCCACACATATCATTCATTACAGGAGAGCCATTTATGCTTCATCTTCCTCCTCCTCCTCCTCTTCCTCCTTATCCTCTGGTTCATTCTTCTTCTTTGAACCTGTAGGCCTACCAGGGCCCTTCTTTCCCACTTCACTTTTGCCCTTGGTGCGATATGCAGCAATATCCTTTCCATACTTCTCTTTTAGCTTAGCCGCCTTCTGTTCATATGGTTGTTTATCTTTGGCTGACTGTTCCGACCACATTTCACCCAATTTTTTTGCAGTATCCCCAATGGGTAAACCAGGGTGTTCACTTTTGATCTTTGGGCGATGTTCAGAACAAAACAGGAAGAATGCAGAGGGAGGCCTTTTAGGAGCATTGGGGTCTTTCTTCTTTCCTTTCTTGTCACCTTTGGGAGGAACATAATTTTTCATCTCCCTGTCATAGCGAGCTTTGTCACTTTTTGCCATATCTTCAAATTTCGACTTTTCCTTCTCAGACATGGTCTTCCATCTCTCGGAACATTTCTTGGAGAATTCAGCGAAATTGACCGAAGAGTCTGGGTGTTTCTTCTTGTGCTCTTCCCGGCAGGTCTGCACGAAGAAGGCGTACGAGGACATCTTGCCCCGTGGCTTGCTGGGGTCTCCTTTACCCATGGTGACAGACGGTGTCTACCTGGTGGTAGCTTTTCCTCAGAGTCGCCAACAGAGACGCTTCCTTCCCAGCGCTCCGGCGTGAACTGGTTTATCCGCCTTTTTCAGTTTCTAGTGGATACCTGTACTTCTCTGTTTGTGGCCTCTTCTTCCATCTTCTAAGCACATTGCCTTCTCCTCTGACTGACTGCTCCTGCATCTCTCTTACTTGTGAGGTCACTTAAGGGCCTATCTGTATAATCTAGGATGTCTCCGCATTTTAAGATCCTTAACTCAATCATGTCTGCAAAGTCCATTCACCACTGAAGGTAACATTCACAGGTTCTGGACATTAAGATGTGGACACTTCTGGAGACCTTATTCAGCCTACAGCTTACCACACTATTCATCTTCCACATTTTGGTTTCTATGTCTTTCCCCCAGAGAGGATGACTTGACCCTCCAATCTCCAGTCTCCAATGTGCTCCCTCACATTGTCTCATTCAGCAAACCCTCTCTTTTTATTTCACCTCAATTACTTTTCAGTTTAACACCTGCTCTTTCACCAGGCTTTAAGCCAAAAAGGTCAGAGAACACGTCTATTTTATCATTGTTGAGTAAATAACCTAGTGATGTGAGGGTGCATTTTCACTTTTGCCACCAAAGGGCACAACTTGGTTTCCTTAAGCAATTTGAATTTATGATAACGACATTTGAAGTAACATTTTCCTTTTTTACCTTGTTCAATTTTTCCAGCGTACTTTCTTTTACAATAGGCTGAGGGAAAACATTTTTAGGAAAATTTTCTTTCTGGCAAGAAAAACAAAACAAAACAAATAAAATACCCCAAATTAAAAGCCCTGTAAGCATGTAAGTTAGTTATCAAGTGTTTTCACATTTAGTGCACTCTGTCCTCTTCTCAAAGAAATAGAAACTATAATATCTGTACAACAACAATCCTTACCAATTATGGGGTTTTTTTTTGCATTTCCATTTTTATGGAAGTATATTTAACATACAATAAAATGTGTAAGTATTTACCATTCACATTTTAATTAACAACTGAATGCTTCAAAGCTAACTCTTTGGCAGGTCTATAAAAACAAAATAAATGACCTTCAATTTTTAATTACTTTTTTATGGCCTTAAGCACTATACCTGTTTGTGGTAAAAACTATGGAATAGAAAGAACCCAGATAGGAAAATAAAAATCATGAATAATATCACTACCCAGCAATCATTAGTCTTTATCCTAAGTGGCCAGGTGTCATTTTTGGTCCCTTCTATGAGCTCTCTTCACTTTTCTCAGATAGGTCTATCCAGTCCCAGCTATAAATACTGTTTATATGGCAGTGACCCCCAAAATCTATTATCTCCTCTTTTACCTCTCCCTGGCCTACAGAGGACTTGGCATCTCTGCTTGGATGTCCAATGGATATCCCAAATATAACATTTGCTGAAATAGAACCTTTGACTTTTGCTCCTTCTCATTGTCCCTCCCGGTCACATCAGTATTTCATTCCAAAAATTTAGGATGTGACTTTGAAAAGTGATACCAAAAAAATCACAAAAATAACTTAAATTAGTGCAGAATTCTTAATGAACTAGTTAGAACTTGATTTTTTTTAAATTTTTAGGTTATTTATTTATTGTGAGAGACAGAGAGTGAGTGGGGGAGAGGCAGAGAGAGAGAGAGGGAGAGAGAATTCCAAGCAGGCTCCACACTGTCAGCACAGCGCTCAAACTGCAAATTCATGACCTGAACCAAAACCAAGAGTTGGATGCTTAACTGACTAGCCACACAGGTGCCCCAAACTATTCAGAATTTAACACCCAGGAAAACAACCAAATATTCTATAAGCAAGAAGTTAGTGTTTGGTAAAGGTCAGATGGTAGAGGGAAAGATGACTTTGAAGTGATTGATGGTGGATAAGTCAAGTAACTAAACATTTGAGAGAGGTGTAGGTTCTCTAGCTCTCTGTCTCTCTCTCTTTCTTTGTCTCCCACTCTCTTCCAAGTTTAAATTCTCCAAAACTGTGAATCTGAATGATTCTACCAGTTGTTACTCAATATAGGACATCTAATCAAATAGAATATTCACACCAACCTTTATAGCGACAGGCCAGCCTAGATCTTTGGTCTTTGGGTCAAGTATCTCTGATCAGTTAGTTGTAGCTGGGGCTGGGCTAACTTTATGGGTATGTGACCTGTGCAGTCACATGTGGTCATGCTTAGAAAGGTTCCATGCTTGGTTTAATGCTCTGTTTTCGCTATCTAGAAATTCTTAACAATTTTTGAACAAGGGACTGTTCCATTTTTATTTTGCACTAAGTGCCGCAAATTATGTTGTCAGTCATATTTTACTGAGAATGATCAACAGAGCATTAAGGATCATTTCAGAGAGAGGCTGTGGTGTGCAGGGCTTTGCAGACTTCTAGAAAAGCATAGTGTAACTTGAATATACCTTGCTTGGATTCCCAGAACTCTAGTGCAAAAGTAGAAACAATAAATTAAAAATTACTAAATCATCCATGAAATTTATAATCACTCTGCTAGCAAAAATAATTAGCAATACAGTTAAAAGACCAGTGAAAACCGTAGTAGCATATATGTTCATTCTATGGTCATCCTGCAATATTTTTTAAAATGTGAAACTTGCTAATCCATCTAGAAAAAATTGTCAAAAGATATAAATGATTAATTTACATAATTTACATAAAATTTGTTTATTTACATAAAGGAAATTAAAAGGTAGGTAAACACATGAAAACACATTTAGCCTAGTGAGTCATCTAGAGAAGTCTAAATTATATTTTTTTATAAAATTGATAGTGTTTAAAAATAATAGTGTGGTCATCAACAGAAGGAAGAAGACTCTCTTATCTGCTAGGGAAAAGGTTAATTGATGGAATCGACTCGGTAATAACTATTTTCTTAAAGCATACATATTCCAGCAGTGCTACTTCTGGATATTTGTCTTAAGAAAATAATTACTTTTGTATGCATGACATAACTATAAAGCTATTTTGAAACATTTTTTTATATTTGTGAAAAGTTGATCTTACATGTATAGAATAATATAAGTAATATATTTTACATAATATATTTGCATATATATACATATATATATATATACATATATATATATATATACACACACACACACCATACACACAGTATGTAGAAGAATATATATTAGAATTTAAATAGTGGTTGGTGAGATTATGAGTGACTTTAACATTTGCATTTAAAAATTAGAAGGAGATATTATATGAGCAATAATAAAAGTTATTTCCAGAAAATGTATGCAGTGACAGGGTAAGTCAAGGAACAATTTTATCAAGGAAAAGGAAGCAGTTTCCTTGAAGGCCTAGTTCCAAGTTTTCTCAAGTGATTTACCTCCAGGAATAAGTTCCATCCACTCCAGCATTCCTGGTCCTCAAAGACCTTCAGATTCCTTCAGTGCATGGAAGAGAACCACAAACTGTACCAAAAGTCTTAAAAATGTTGTGATCAATAATTCAGTAATTTTACATCAGGGCTTTCTCTAAGCCAATGATTTAAAAATGCACAGAATGATTCACATGTAAGAAGGTTTATCATTCCACGAATTATGATGAAAAGTGGGAAATTTCCTGGAAGTGTAGCAAGAGCATATTGCTACATAAATTATGGCACATTCAATGCAATTATTTAATATCCTGTATTGAAAGAGTGTTTTAGAATACATACATGAACATGTTAGCCTTTATGAAAATGAAGGAAACCTGATTTAACATGGAGTTGGGCAGGCCTGAAGGGGCGTTCTCACGTAGAACCACTCCTTGCAGCCTGCATCACCAGCAGGAAGAAGGAAAATAAGAATTATTTCGACAAGGGTGGGCACTTTTCACATAAGAATTTTATCTCCTGCCTTTAATGAAAGAAAAGTTCCCCTCCCTGACCCAGCAACATTGCACTAACCACCATTTACAGCCAATGAGAAACCATTATAACTCAAACTCTTCCCCTGCAAACTTTTGTTCAAAATAACCCTCCCCAATTTCCTTAAAGCCTAAAATAAATAAATAAATAAATAAATAAATAAATAAATAAATAAATAAATAAATAAATAAATAAAATATAAAAAAAAAGATCTTTCCATTTGTCTCTTTGGACCTGCCTATGGTTCATTGTAGCTTGCTTGTCCCAACTTAAAATTCCTCTGCTATTCCTGAATAAACTCATTTTTACTTAAATAAAATTGCTCTTTTCTCTGTTTCAAGTTAACACCTTCATGCATTTATTTTACAAAAAAATAAGCCTGTTAAGAATATCTTGATAGGTTCTTCTGATAGGTAAAATATTGGCCTTCTAAAGATGTCCACATCCTAATCCTTAGAACCTGTGAATATGTTACTTTACATGGCATAAGTACTTTGCAGATGTGATTAAGGTTAAGGATTGAAATGGGGAGACTATCCTGGGTTATTTGGGTGGCTAATGAAATCATAAGGGTCCTTTATAATGGAACAACTTTCCCCACTATATTTATGGAGAGATGTTGTTGGCCTTGAAGATGTGTGCTTCACACATGGCCTTGTGGTTCACACATGGTTCATGGCCTTGGCCATGAACCAAGGAATGTGGGTGGCTTCTAGAATCTGGAAAAAACAAGGAAATGTATTTTCCCCTAGAGTTTCTACAGGGGTCCACAAACCTACTAAACTTTGGTTTAAGCTTGTGTTGGGACTTCTGACGTACAGACCTGTGAGATAAATTAATGTTGTTTCAAACTACTATGTTTTACAGTAATTTGTCACAGCAGTATAGAAAACTAATACAGTTCCTCTATCAGAGAGAGAGAGAGAGAGAGAGAGAGAGAGAGAGAGAGAGAAAGACAGAAAGACATTATGTTTAGATTGGGAAAATAGTTCCTGAGTTTGGAGAAAACATGAGGCTATGAGAACAGAGAGGGCATAGGTCTGAGAGAAAAAGATGGCAAAGTCCTGAGGGATAAGGGTAGCACCATGAGTCTAGACATAAGGGATCAGGAATGGGTGTGAAGAAGAATATGGAAACAGTGGAAGGCTACAGACTTGAAGGGACCATGCAGAGACAAACAAGGAATGTCATAAGGTGATGCTAATTTTTTATTGATTGCTTCTTTCCTCCAACACCTTGATACTCCATAAACCCAGGAACTCACCTAATCCTACAGAAGGAACAAAGTGAGGGGCTCTGAAAAGATTGGGGATAAAGATGAAATTTTCTTGCCAAACCAGTGATATGGGGGTACAAATTATATGTTGAATAAAAAAAGAAATTAAGGGGGCGCCTGGGTGGCGCAGTCGGTTAAGCGTCCGACTTCAGCCAGGTCACGATCTCGCAGTCTGTGAGTTCGAGCCCCGCGTCGGGCTCTGGGCTGATGGCTCAGAGCCTGGAGCCTGTTTCCGATTCTGTGTCTCCCTCTCTCTGCCCCTCCCCCGTTCATACTCTGTCTCTCTCTGTCCCAAAAATAAATAAACGTTGAAAAAAAAAAAAGAAATTAAGGAAGTTATATTTTTGCACAGCTGAGGTTGTAGCCTGATAAGATAACACAGGGTATCAGTTTATCAGAGCAGACTTGTAAGAACCAGAAATCTAACCCTGTATCAAACTTTGTTAATAACTTCAAGTCCATAGATCAAGAAACAAAGAGAAAGCAAAGAGAGGTCTGAGACATCAAGTGTGGCTCTCCAGGTACTTTCTCACATGGATCTCACTCTCTTTAGCTAGAATAATAGATGGGGTTGCCAAGTGAGGTTTTCTGGGTATGTGACACAATAGGCAATTATGTGTGAATTATGAAACATTGCCATTTTATACCCTTGCTATTGTGTAGTTAATGCGACCTCCTTAAAGGATCCATGACTCAGATTTATTTATTGTCTGTAAATGGGTTTATTTATTATAAACGATCCTTTAACCAAAGACATTTAGTCATTGTTAGATAAGGTCTCTTTCCCTTAAGAAATATAATTAGTCTAATTACCCAAAGGCCTAGTGGATAAGGATATTAGTTATCAGTTTGCTTTTATTTATTTTTTTTCTTTACCTTGGGGGCACCCCTTGGAAAGAGAGTGAATGGATCATAAACTAGTGGCTTTAACTCCTTTCTTTCATCTGATAATTTGTAACAACTATGGTAACTATTATTGACATATCCTTAAAAAGAAAAGGGCTTTAGAAAATAGTAGTGAAGTCGGAAGACAAAAGATAATGTGGAACATACCTTTAAGTACAATTCTCAATTTGTAAGGTGTTCTCAATTTTCATACCAGGTAATGAAGTTATGATAGTGTATAAAACTTTAATATTTGTGACCAATTTAAAGTCAGGGGACAACCTGGGATTGATTTTGTTGTATAACTGATCCATAGAATTGCATAATGGGTTCCTCAATAGCATAGATTTGAAGTGTTAGATGGAGCAGAAACATTGCTTATGGTCCACTCTTCCACAAAGGGTGTGAGGGTGAAATGAAGAAATAAGTCACCACTATGTCCTCTGTGTCCTAGCCATTCATGTGGGATTTAGGGGGAGAGAAAGTTATGCGACAAGGCAGAGTAGGGGCAGTGAATGCTGTGACATAGACATAGGTCTTTCTTTATTAAGAGATGTGAGCTCCTTTTGAGAGAACAATTGCTATCTCTTAAACAATTTTCTTGACTTTAGGAGTAAAGAGATGTGGTTGAAACCAGAGTAATGGATTATCTCCTCACCCTTCCCCGTTCAATACACACACACACACACACACACACACACACACACACACACACACACATAAACACATACACACAGCACAGCACATTCAATTTTTTCCTTACTCTAGATTCGAGGAGAAGAGGGGCTGGGTTGGGCTTCATGCCAGAGATTCTCTCATGGGTCAGTGGGAGAGAAGCAGAACTCCAACAGGCTTCTAGATAAAATATTGAGGACCATCACTTTAGGGCTCCTTTAATGGCATCAGCCACTCCTGTGTGACAGACATATTCCCTGAACTCCATCTTCCTCGCTACTGAGGACCAGAGTAGTTTATGTACAAACTGGTGGTGACTACAGGATCACCTAGAAGTATTTTCCATTCCAGAATATGGATTGAGAAAAAAATACACATATCCATTCTATTTCTTATTTATTTGTAATATCTTTCTATTTTAAATGCAAATCTACAGTCTTTAAGCTACTATTGGTAAAATAGGTTTTTCAGGAGAGTCAGATTTTAAGCTCCGTTTGACTGCATTGTTTCTATGCATTTTGAGTTCTCAACCAGTACCAACCAGCCTATGAAGTTTTGGAACATAGCCCATTTGTAGCCTGGAAATGTAAATAAGCACCAATATAATTATCAGACTCACTTATTCATAGTGTCATTCCCTGAACTAATTTACATGTTCATGTTGTTGGCAGCACACCCTTTAATGACCTGGATGCCCCCATTAGATTGGCCTGTTTTGTCCCAGCAGGCCATGACACCCTGAAACATTCAGCTTGGAATTAATAATCTACCATGGTAATTAGCAACCCAGTAGAGATGAAAAGATCACAGCTAAAGTCATAGCTATTTATTTAAGAGAAAATTATTAAGTAGGTGTTCAAGATTGTTTCTACGTGCTCAACCTCAGGGAGTGTTTTTGTAAATTGCAAGTTTGCTCTTTCCAACATAAAAAGACAAAACAGCAGTAATAAATATATTCTCTGGAGGGAAAATATAGACATTTAATTTGGATGGTTGGCTTTATCAAAAAAGTATTATCTCAGTTGTATGTGAAAAACACACACTCATTTGCACACACTCACACAGACTCACACAGATGCATATACACAAAGTAAAAGCAGTGGCTGGTAGTGTTTTTCAATTGATTCAACTCTATTATATCACTGAAGGTTCAATGGCACAAAAATCCACTCTAGAAAAAGGGAAACTTACAGAAAAAAAAAATGAGCAGTTCGTAGATGAGTACAGTCCTCACTCTTCGATTTATTACTGTATGATTGTGAAAAACATGGCATTTAAATACAAATTTTTTTATTATTAGCATGGGTGATGGTCAAAGAATGATATTCCTTAGTACAAAAAAAAAAAAAAGGACAAACAGACTTCAATGCCACATTTAACTGGGACCAGGATGTTTGAAACTGTTCTGCTCACAGTAAATACAATCCAAGTGTTTTCTTTTAGGAGGGGAATGTCCTCTGCAATGTAGAAACTTGTAGCTAGAACAGGAAATCACATAGTTTAAATCAGATTTATTAAACAAGAAATTTCATTTTCTCAATGTACTAAAGTTTAAGAGAAGTCAGACACTTGGGAATTTTGCTGATCCACTTCTAACTGGTATTCCCCCAAGATTTTATTTCCATTCCTTTCGTAAAGCCTGTCTGTTCAGATGTATATAATGCTCCTTAGATTTCCTTGATCTTGTCCTCCTTGCTGTTCTCGCCACAGCCGCCAGACTCTGAGCATTCCTATGCAGTCCTATCATGTGTAAAGTTGAAACAACTAGCCTTATTAACACAAGTTTGAAAGTGTTTCTTATTGTCAACCTTAACAGTATAATAATATAAGAAAATGGGGGGGGGGGGAGAGAGGGAAAAACAAAACAAAGCTTCAATCCAGAAGTTATATATTACTTTTAGCCAAGAGATCTCTCCAAGATTTATCCTGTGTTCTATGCTGCAAGATAAGAAGGAAACTACATTTTACTTTTTCTAAATTATTTCCCTCAGAAACAGATCTTTTCCATGGTTTGTTCTAATGGTTTTATAAAATACTACTCATTTATCTTGCTCGTTTCTCTTTTAGTTCATTTTGTTTTGTATTTTTAGGAAGACATCTCCAGGACTGTTAGAACACTTGATAATTGCTGTTTGTTAGAAATAACCTACTCTTTAAGCTAGTGGATGAAGAGGAAAATAATAAGAAACACATACATGATGAGTCTTTAAAACCTTTTGCCTGAAAGGACCAATCTCACAACAGGATATTATTACCCAACACAATGACAGTCTTTTCTGATCCGATTGCACAGAATTATTTCCTTCTGCTCTATTCAAAACCACCCATTGGCTAAAGAACTTCTTATCTTTTGACAGAATAAGCTCTAGAGAAAGTACAGTTGATAAAAGAAGTTCTGTCTAATGGTTAAAGCTGAGAATTAAGTTAGAATTTCCTGGTGTAAGTTGGTCATACAGAGATTTTTGTATTTCTTGCTCTTTTGGTTTAGTTATCACATCTGAAATGTATTGCCAAGCCATGAAATAGGATTACTGATCTTCTTAACTATTAGTGAATTCTTTTTAATCTCCAGAGGAGTATTTTTGCATGGGGATAATAACTTTTCCTCACATTTGATGATCTTTTGCAATCCATTATCTATTTAGTTCTGTCTTTTATACTGTTTCTGTATTTATATCAATCTCTCTCTCTTGGTTTTCCAACATAAAAACTGAAAATAAGTTACTATAGGGAGGGAATCATATTTATTACATACTTCATCTGTATTTCATGTATCTCAGGAAAAAAAATACTGTACAAATTGATAGTTATTTAATAAAAACTTACTGAGTTGGGCTGGCCAACTGGGAATATGTTGTATCAGCTGATAAGCCTGTCATTCTCTAAGCTTCCACATGATGTAAAGTGAACAATCCTATAATACTTTTCACTAATTCACTACAATGTATTCTTACCTAATATCTTTTGTCTGAATTTTCTCAGTAGTCACTAAAACTTTCTTAATATAGATCTGGTACTTTTGGCATTGGGAGAACTTTTCATTTCCTTCAAATGCAAGTTCAGAATAAAGAGAGCTATTGGTGAAGTTGTTTCTCTAAAGAGAAGGCACTTCTGTGTCTTGAATGAACTCCATTTCTGCAGTGATTTACTGGAAAAGGAGTAAGGATATGATATACCAGAAAAGATGCCTGAGATGAAGTCTTAATGAAAACTTAGAAAAAGGAGATAACATACCCTTTTGTGTTTGCTTTCTGGTGTTTTAGGAACAGAGCTGAATTAGTCATATTCCATATTTAATAACACAGTTACAATAGGTTCCTATACAAAGTCTAATGTGTTTGATGCATGTACTAGAATATTTATGCATCCTTGAAAAATACACTGTTATGTAGCAAATATTTTAATTTTCTCAAAATAGTACTCAATTATAATGTCATGCTTTTTTCACTATTTTAACTTAACATTCCATCTATGTTGCTGTATCATTGCTTAGATCTAAGGCATAGTATTTATAGGCTGCATGCATCACATTTTACTTATTCATTTCCCAGATGATGGACATCTGGGTGCTCTCAAGTCCTTGCTACAACAAACAACACTCTGTAAAATCCCTACCTATAGTCTTTTTGGGATGTGTGTGACAGTTTTTCAGTGCAATTGCTGAATCATATAATGTAATTCATATATTACTAACTATTGCTACATTATCCTCCAGAATGACTGCAGCAGGGAGGAGGGAGATTATTGTTTCCTCATATTTCTCTATTACTTGGTATATCTATTTCTGTATAACAAATTACCTCAGAACTTGACTTAAAAAGATTTATTATCCCAGTTTTTGTGGGTGAGAAATCCGAGTGTGTCTTAGCTGGGTGACTCCGGGTCAAGGTCTATTGCAGTGTAGCTGTGAGCTAGGGCTGTGGTCTCATCTGAAGGCTCAATTTGGGGAAGATTCACTCCAAGTTATTTCTGTGGTTGTTGTAGGATTTAGTTCTCTATGAAATATTGGGCTGAAAGCTTCAATTCCTTATTAGCTGTTTGCTGAAGGCCTCCTTTAATTCCTTGCTACATAGACCACTTTCTAGGGCAGCTCACAACATGGCAGCTGGTTTCATAAGAGTAAGCATGTGAGAAGGGAAGAGAGAGCAAATGAGGTAGAAGCCACACTCTTTGCAATCTAATCCTTGAGGTGACATCCTCTCACTTTTGCCATATTACATTTGTTAGAGGCAAGCAGTAGGTCCAGGCTCTCTGTTTCCTTCCCCAGTTGAACTGTTAGAAAGCAATCATACATAGCACTTAGAAAAGTGGGTTTTGGAATTAGACATCTCTGTGTCTGGATCCCGATTCTGCCTCTGCCTATATTTATGATCCTAGGCAAATTGCTTACTTGCATAAAACTCAGTTTTCTCATCAGTACAGTGAAGATAATACTGGAGTCTATTTCATGAAATTATTTTGACAATTTAATAAAATAAAACATTAGAAATCCTTAGCATGATATATATGGCACATATAAATTTTTCAACCAGCATTTCCTACTGTTATTTTAATTAAAGTATGTCTTTTATATTGGGATTTATATTGAGAGAATGCTGACAAAAATATGCTTTTTTCGGATGTATATTCTGCAAAAATGGGAAAGAATGGAAATAAGAAGACATTGGATATTAAGGAGAATGTTCAGCAAAATCCAGGAAGTCATGAAAGAATCTGAGCCTGTCTGGAAGATGGCCAAAATAGACATCTTTCTGTAAGACTTGAATATTTTTAAATGTATCATTTGGAGGAGAAAATCAATAGAGAGACATGTATTTTTTTAGATGGTTGGAATAGATGGAGGGTTTCAGTTAGAGAAAACAGAATAAAAAAAGAATTAAAAAAGGAAAGAAAAACAGTGAGTAGGAAGTATGAAATAAACTAGATTTCAAGAAATTAAACAATTGGCAGAAATAATCAATTTTTATGGGTAAGATGATACTAACTTTTAGTTACTTAGGATTATTCTACTTATTTAAACCTCTCTAATATTAAAAAAATTCCATATGAATGAGTTCAGTTAACTTTTTGGCTATTCAGGCTATTCTTTGCAAATGAGTGACAGAGGCTGCATTTCAGCATGGGGACATGGGAGGTGAAGTAACGTCAAAAGCATTTCACACTTGTGTTTTAGTAAGAACCCAGTGCTGGGGCCAATGGAACTACTCTGACAAGGGATCTCTCCACATGTACTGTGTTCACAGGGGTCCTATCAGTCAAATGTGATCAGTCATCTGCTTTCAACAGTAGTGCTGGCCAACTGGTGTTTTACTGCCATGCATTATTCATCTCAATATAAAGGATAAACTCAGCTCTGTTAACCACTGCCCAAGGGCCCTCAGAATCAAGAAAGGAATATGTGGTTTTGGAATTGTGTTTCTTTGTGGGAAAGGAAAAAGCAGACTAGCCATAAGCACTTGCCAATACAATTCAGTTAATAAAATATGTGTAGTCAAAGTAGTTTTTAGAGGTTGCTTATTATGGTATCAGAAAAATTTCTAGAAACTAAGACCAGAGCAGGCACAATTAGTTTTTACTTCATTTTTATGTAAACTTTGTTTAGATGGATTATGTTTCTGGACAAAGTATATTCAGTTGAGCTGCCTAGCTAATAGATAAGGAAACCATATAAAAAATGCTGAACTATGTAAAAAATCTCAAAGCATCCTGTTTGAAATCTCAGCTTTTGACAGGCAATGAATTAAATAGTAATAGTAAGGTAATTAAAATCTCTGAGAATCATATGAAATAAGTTTATTGTGAAAATGGCAAAGATTATCAGTAAATACCTATAAACACACAGTCATGTGCACACACACACACACACACAGAAAATAACAGAGAGAGAGAGAGAGAGACAGGGAGGGAGGGAGAGTGGAAGGGGAGATAGAGATAGATGAAATGAGGGAGATTGATTTTTCTTAACTGTAAAAATTTAGCTCCCTTTATGTTAAAGTTATGATATAAACCAGCATTTAGCAAAATGTTCCTTTTTTAAAAACCAGCTATATTGAGGTATAGTTGATGTACAAAGAATCACACATATTTAATGTGTGCAATTTGATGAGTTTGGACATATGTGAACATGCATGAAACCATTGCCAGAAATCAAGGTAATATACATATCTAATACCTCTCAGAGTTTTCTCACGTCTCCTCATTTTCTTTTTTTGTGTTTGGTAAGAACACTTAACATGAAATCTACCCTTTTAACAACTTTCAGTGTGCACAATACATATTATTAACGGTAGGCACTATGTTGAACAGCAGATCTTGAGGATTTATTGATCTAGCATAACTACAACTTTATACCCATTGAATAATAAATCCTCATTTCCCCAACCCCCAAATCCCTGGAAATCACTATTGTATTATCTGCCTCTATGAGTTTGACTATTTTAGATAACTCATATAAATGGAATCATGTAATATTCATCTTTCTGTACTGGCTTATTTCACTTAGCAGAATGTCCTCAAGTTTATCTATGTTGTCACAAATGGCAAGACTTCCTTCTTTTATCAGGCTGAATTATATTCCATTGTATGTCTATACCTCATGGGCTTTATCTGTGCATCTGTCAATGGACACTTAGGTTGTTTCCATGTCTTGGCTATTGTGAATAATATTGTAATCAACGTTGGCGTTTAGGTATCTCTTTGAGATCCTGATTTCAAATCTTTTGGATATATGCCCCAAAATGGGATGGTTAGATCATATGGCACTCTATATTTGTTTTTCATAGCTACTGAGCCATTTTACGTTCTCACAAATTCTATACAAGAGTTTCAATTTCTCCACAAAATTATCAACACTTATTTCTTTTTATTGTTGTTGTTGATAGGCATCCTAAAAGGTGTGACGTGACATCTCATTGTAGTTTTGATTTGCATTTTCCTGATAATTCCTGATAACTTCCCAAATACTGTTGGGCATCTTTTCATATACCTGCTGACTGTTTGTACGTCTTCTTTGTAGAAATAGCTGTTGACATCCTTTGCTCAGTTTTTAATTGAGTTACTTATTATTATTATTATTTGCTATTGAGTTGAAGGAGTTCTTCATGTATTTTGCAAACTAATCCCTTACCAGAAACATGATTTACAAACACTTTCTTCCATTCTGTGGATTGCCTTTTCATTATTTTGCTTATTTCTTTTGCTGTGCAGAGCTTTTTAGTTTAGTTTGATGGAGGCTGTTTGTCTATTTTTGCTTTTGTTGCCTATAATTTTGGTGTCATATCCAAGAAGTCATTGCCAAGGCCAGTATCAAGGGGATTTTCCTGTCTGTTTTCTTCTAGTTTTACAATTTCAGGTCTTCTGTTGAAGTCTTTTATCCATTTTGAGTTGATTTTGTTTAAGATAGGGGTTCAATTTCACAGTTTTGTGGTGTGTGGATATTCAGTTTTTCCAATACTATTCATTGAAGAGACTATCCACTTGCCAAAATATTCAAAGTATTAGTCCAACAATTACCCTCTCTAGTTTGTTAAATATTTGAAGTAATATGTGTTGCTAAATTTTATATTTTTCTTTGTCATAAAAATAATACGTGTCCATTGGAAAAAACTTGGAATTTACAAATGAGCAAAAGGAAAGGAAAGGCATCATCCAAAAATAACTAATATTAATATTTTTATGTATACGCTTAGTTTTTTATTTGTACCATTATATGAGTTCATACTGTTTTGTGAATATTCCTTTATATTATTATGAAAAAGAAAATAAACAGAAAACAAAACGAGTTAATATTGTTTTATGCATGTTTCTTTGTGATGTTTTAAAAATATAATAAATCAGTATTGGTTACTATGCCATCTTATGTTATTTGGTCGTATGTGGTTTCACAGTCTCAACATGCTCCAGGAAGACAGACTGCTTGAGGTCTTCTTTGCCAGAAGCTCCTGCCTGCCCTGAAGCCTTAACCCATGCTCTTACCTCTGCCTAGAACTCCCTTGGCTCCCTGCTGCCCTCAGCAAAGACCTACCATCCTTCAGATCCCAGCTTAAAAAAATACCACCACAACAATGAGACCTTCTTGAACCCTCCTGTTGGCTGTCTGTACTAAGTCTCTGATAAGGCCCTGGTTAATCTCATGAATTCTGGGGGTAGAATGGGTTCAAACTCTGGATTTACTATCTATGAACCTTCTGACCCTGGGCAAGTTACTTAGCCTGTCTGTGTCTTAGTTTCTTTATTTATAAAATTGGGATAAAAATAGCACCTTCTCCTTGAGATGATTATAAAGATTAAATGAGTTAATACACATAGGAAGAACTTAAAATAGTGCTTTACGCATGTAAATAGTTTGTTTTAGACATTACTATTACTATCATTCTTTCTTTCATGTTCTATAACCTTGTTTACAGCTACACATTTGTGGGCATGCTGGTTCCATGCCTATTTTACCCCACTAGGTTACAAGCTTCATGAAAGCAGGGTCTGTGTTCATTCATCGCTACATACGATTCCCTGGCATAGGGGTGTGGACATATTTGTTGAATGAATGATTATTTAGTACTCCATTTCTTTATGCTCTCATTTCTTTAAATTTTTTTCCTAATGTTTATTTATTGTTGAGACAGAACATGAACAGGGAGGGGCAGAGAGAGAGGGAGACACAGAATCTGAAGTAGGCTCCAGGTTTTGAGCTGTCAGCACAGAGCCCAACGCGGGGCTTGAACTCATCAACCGTGAGATCATAGACGTGAGCTGAAGTCGGATGCTCAACTGACTGAGCCACCCAGGCACCCCTATGTTCTCATTTCTTTAGGCTTTTAATACTCTTGTAAACTTTGGTAATGCTTTTCAAGAGACATTTCCCTTTCATTTAATAGGCAAAAATTAAGGCTCTGACAATTTTATCTCTATTTTAATGATACAGTTTAATATCTTCAGCCATTGTTTTCCTCAAGCACTTTTACCAGACACCCAGTTTTATGGTGCAGGGACTGGTTTAATACAACGAAGTGATTTTTATCACACAATTTCCTGCTGCAATACTTTTTATCCCTTTCTTGTTGGTCCTCATTTTGAATCCTTTTCTTCAACAGAAGATATTGGCTGGATGGGATGGGGAAGATGCGATATCTCACTGCTGACAACATTCAGCATCAAACACTGTAAAATGCTGCAATTTCCAGTGTTGTGGCTTCCCTCATTTTGCCTTCTGGCATCCCCTCATCACCTGGGTGCTTTGGTCATACTGTTGGGCATGTCTGTGTTATTTAACCTTTTTAGCACATATAACATTGGTGACACTTTCAGCCTCCAGGAACTCCTATGATACATGCTTGCCACAGTACACTCTGTGAAACATTCAATTGAGCAAATGAAAAATAGCGCATGGGCCAGTGATCCTGCTAGAGCACTGTTTCATAGCTATTGGGGATGACAGCAAGTAGAAGAATGCCCAGGACTGCTGTAAGGGCATGCTACCCATTGGATAGAAATGGAGTACTGTCCCTGCTAATTTGGGTGCTTCCAGGACAAACATGGAGAAGAAGCTGTCAACAAAAAGGTCATTTTCTGCCTCAGCCCTGTCTGTCTGTAACTCCCTCCTCTGTGCTCATCAGCTATCAGCTTCCTTCTCTGGCCAAGTGAAAGCTTACGAATCAAAACTTGTTCCTTTTTCCTTCTTCTGGGTCTAAAGGATGTAATATGAACTCTTACCAACTCTGACAGAGCCTGTCTCAGTTCCCAACATGAGACAAAAGTGCTTTATTCTGTAAAGATGAACAAATGAGGGAGAAGAGAAACGAGAAGATGTAGCAGTTCAAAAAAGGATGCCCATCAGAGTCAGTGTCTTCCTATGAAGCAGAGTTTCTATGGGAAACACAATATAACTGGAAAATGTTGAGTTTGTGTCGCCAATGACTGCTGAGAGAACTTAGCATCTATGAAAGCAGAGAAGGCCATCAGAACAAAGGAAGAAAAATCTGGAAAGATTACTTGGACCCCACAACCTACCTTTGAGTGATGTCATTCCCTATACTAAGGCCATGATAATAATTCCATTGGGGTGAAGTATTTAAATGGCAAATCACTGCATTTACTGAAGAAGCCACCTTCTTTATCCCTATCCAGATTCACTGTAATTCTCCTCTTCCTACTTAGTGCAAAGGAGACTTCTTCTCCAAAGTAAGAATAACAACCTTAGCTCATTTCCAGCAACATTGGTGTCCCAGATACAGATGCTGAGTGGAAAGGTCTGACTTAATTCCCCATGTCACAGAACTAACAATACCACTGGGCCTGCCATAACAAAATACCACAAACTAGGTGGCTTAAAACAACAAAAATTTACTTTCTTAACTTTTAGTCTAGAAGCCCAAAATTAAAGCGTTAGCAGGACCATGCTATCTTTGAAACTGTAGGGAAGATTCTTTTCTTTCCTCTTGGTAGTTTCTGATGGTTGCTGGCAATCCTTGACATTCCTTGGTTTGTCCAGTCTCTACCTCTCCCATTACATGGCCTTCTGTCTGTCTGTGTGCCCTGTATCTTCACATGGTGTTCTTTCTCTGTGTTGTGTGTCCAAATTTCCTTCTTCTAAGGACACCAGTCATTAGATTAGGGCCCACCCTATTCTGGTATGACCTCATCTTAAATTGATTACATCTTCCAAGACCTTATTTCTCAAATAAGGCCACATTCACTGGTACTGGGGATTAAGACTTGAACAGATCTTTTTGGGGGACACAATTCTACCCACTACAGCCATCCAGCAACTACATATCTGGTAGTTATCTGAAAAGATATTTTCTTGATCCCCAGCTTCTGTTCTGCTGGGTCCGGAAGGATATTTATCATCCCCCAGTATTCCCTAAACACACCCTATCAAAACACATTTCTAAACTACATGATTTAAAATCTCCAAAAATCTCTCTCAGATTTTCAGGGATCTAAGCCACTACCAAACTATCTAATACATTGTTCTGGTAAAGACTTACTCCCAGTATTTGCGGTGGTAAATATACAGTAGTAAAATTTGTCTTCCATTTTTTTACAAGTCTCAGTATTGCCAAAGTTTAGGTTCTTAGTGGCATAGTGAAAAGAGCCCAAGTGGATTTACCATGATATTTTGATATGATATGCATTGTGATTTATTCTTGTATCTCCTCAACTTTGACTCATCACAGACTCTGGTACTTACCTATATTCAGCACTTCATGTAACAAATTACCATCTAAGGTAAAGGCAGTTTGACAATAGACAAACATGCATTGTAATATCCGTCTTTCTAATAGATGCAGTAACATTGTTTTTCTGAATTGATTAGAAAGGATTTATTTTTTTTGCCCAAGGGCCACCATGTCAATAGCTATGGGACAGTAAATGTTACAATTCTCTTCAATCTTAGAAGCTCTTTTTCATATGCCATTGGAAGTAAATTAAGATCAACTTCCTCTGGTCCTAAAAAAATTGTCATTTTGTGATGTGTTATATTGCTATAGAACAGGTGAAATGCCTTGAGGATATCAGCTGTTCCTAAGATTGAGAAACTGGTGTACCCTTAGGTTGCATTACAAGTTCTATCATGCTGTCACCAAAATGAGGTTCTTGTCGCTAGCTGTTGTTGGGCAATATATTTGTTTTGAGGCCTGCCTCATATGCCTTGCTCACTATAAATTCATTCGCTCCCTGAGGAATGGGCCTATTGAAATAAGCCAAATATTACAATTTTGTATCATGGTCTCCCTAGTCAATGCTAACCCAAAATTTGGTGGGAATTCTTTCCTATGAAATCCTCGCAATCCTTCTGGGACAGAATAATATCCCTTGTCTTACGGATCCCCTTTGCAGGACATTTTCAGTTGCCTGAAATTCACATAGGTGCAGTTCTCCACTGTGCTAATTCCTCTGTTCCGAGATGACAGGGAGAATGGTAAAGGGTCCTGAAATACACTAGAGTGGTGTTAAAGGATAATTTTGAATAAAAGGTAAATTTTACCACTGTCATATAGACATAAAAAGAACACAAGGCAAAGATTTTATTTAACTCATAATTAATGAGGGTATCAGGCAGATGCTAAAACTGGTTCAAAAAAGAATCCAGAGAACAGACAAATGTATAGATCAGGGGTATTGAAAAAGCAGTACTGAACTAGGCAAAACAGGATTACTACTGGGGAGCCATGAAAAGATGAACAAATGGAGGATAATAGTGCAGAAGGTTTAACATCAAAAAAGGATGCCCGTCTGAGTCAGTGTCAGTTGAACCTCTACCAGACAGGATAGAATTTACACATATAGACAGGAAATATATGTTTTAAGTCTTGTTTATTTATTTTGAGAGACAGAGGGGGAGAAATGAGTAGGGGAGGAACAGAGAGAGAGAGGAAGAGAAAGGATCCTAAGCAGACTCTACACCAGTAGTGCAGAGCCCAAAGTGGGACTTGAACTCATAAACCATGAGATCGTAACCAGAGCCAAAACCAAGAATTGGGCACTTAACCGACTGAGCTACCTAGGCATCCCAGACAAGAAATATCTTTGCATTGCTTTCAATTATCCTTAACTCTCAAAGTTGCAAAATAGCTTCTATATAATCCGAGAGGTTCTTTGGAGTCTAGACAATGCATACTTTTCCACAGAAGCACGAATTTCCTCTTGATGATATCCAGCTAAGCCCAGATTTATAAGTCTTTCCACTGTTTTTGGTATATTGGTTTGTAACATTACAAACAATATCCTTCCTTCTGGTGTGGAAAAAATATGGAAATGAGGGAGATGTAGTTCTATATCTCTGAGGTGTGCAGTGGACAGAAAGGGAAGGGAGCACGACTGGTGAGAGGATGGAGAGAGAGGGAAAGAAAGAAGCTGGAGGGACCAGCCACATTTAAAGGTGCTGGTGCTAGATTACAAAGGACCAGACCAAACCATCCCAGAGCACAGAGAGGTGGAGACCCACAGATGAGCAAAACTGTCTCAAAGCTCCTGTCTGCACAGCAAGGCTCTGTAAACTTTCCCCTGCATCCAGCTGTCTTCTTGGGAAGGAGGAAGAGAAAAGGAATCCTATTGAAGGAAGACATACAGCAATGATAAGATTAAATTTTGAATTGAATAGTTTCCTCAAAGTGACTAAACTAGAAAACGTATGTCAAATGGACTACAAGAGGCCAAATTTCTGTAAGTTACCAAATTTATTTCTTTTATCATCATTAGGAGTGGCATTTCAGACTTAGATGAGATCAGTTATAAATAATATGAGGTGCCATTAAAACACCATTATAGACATGGTGTTTGCTTTTAGATCACCCATTGTACACTCTAGAGACAAATAAGTACATCTCCTTCAGATTTTATAATCTTTTTTTTTCCATACCAGCAAATATTTGGAAATTGTAAACAGTTTTTTTTTTTTTTCTCTCTGGTATGTTGGAGTTGGTTTGACGGCATAGTTTTATTGGGGCTACACTGGTTAGGGACTAAAAGATTCTGGAATTTTATATGTATCTCATTATTGTTAATAATTATTGACTATGAATATAATGAATATAATTAACTTTTATTTAATTTATAAGTGGACACCATCTTGAACACACTTATTGGTTTCCATATTTGTCCAGTGATTCTTGGTTATTCAAGGTAGATAGTCATATCTGCAAGCAATGGTGGTTTTTTTTCTTATCAGTACGTGTACTTATCATTTCTTATCTTAAATTCCAGAAGGACATTGAATAATACGGTTGCATTTAGGTCAACTTCCTTGTTCCTTGTTGACTTCAGTGGAAAAGTCATGGGTTTTGACTCAAGTGTAATGCTTGCTGCTTTTTTGCTATTGATGTTATTCAGTAGATCATAAATGTATTCTTTGGCTTGTAGCTATAAAAACTCAGAAGGGAATGTTCAGTTTTTCTCCTTGATTATTAAAGTAATGAATTATATTGATAGTGTTTATAATATTGAACCATTCACACTTCTGAAACAAAACCCCTTTGGTCAAAGCGTATTGTTCTTTAAAAGCACGTTGTATTCTTTCTGCTATTTTTATTCGATTTCTTTGCCATTATTTATGTTTTATTGCATTGAGGTCAGCAAATCTAAACTCTCCAATTTTTATCCTTTGGAATGTATTGAGGTTTGCTTTATGGCTGAATATATGGAACTGTTTTTGTAAATGTTCCATTAACATTTGAAGAGAATATAATGTGATATGTACAGGATATATAATTTAATGCTAGATAAATCTATTAAATTTCATCACAGTATTAGTATGGGCATCTAATTTTTTATTTTTGGTTTTCTTAATTTGTCAAAGGCTGAGAGCTGTGTGCTAGTTTCCTTTTATGATGATGACTTTGTCAGTTTCTTTTTGATTACTCACACGTTTACTAAACTCCTATTGCACCTCTAGGCTTTCCTATCCAGTTTAATATGCTGTTTATATTCATTTATGTCTACCTGTCTGGTATTTTTCTTTCCCTAACTGTACCTAGGACATTGCTGTGCTCACTTAAGTTGCTGTATAGATACTCACTGATTTTTTTATATTCCCTGAGAAATGTTCCAGGCAGGAATTAGTTGAACCAATTTCATGTTTAGTATTTCAACCATTACAAGATTGTTCATATGATTTATGCCTCACCCTATTATCACTGAGAATTTATTGCAATATATCACCTCTTATTCCTCCTTAAATAAGCCTTTGTTACTGACTAATTAATATACTCCAAAGAAAAAGTACCCCCCAAAAGCTGGTTCCTATAAATTCTTTTTGTATTTGCAGTTGGATTCTGCAGAAATTCTGCTGTGGCAGGGACTTCTTCAGCTCCTCTGAAAAGAGAAGCAAACCAATAACGCTGAGAGAATTTAACTTGGGCTTTCTTCATTTAACTAACATTTGCCCTTCCCGCGGTGTCTGTATTCTTTCCCAGAAATTGTACTTTGAAAACCTAATGTGAATGATAAGTGGAGCTATAGTTAAAAATAACTCCCTGGTAACTGTTAATAAGTGTTAGTGTGGCAGAGGCCTGATGCTATAGTGACCTCATTCAGGCGGAATCAAAATGAGCTGTGCTTTAGGGCAGAAGCCTTTAGAATCTTCTTCCACTTCCGCTTTCTTGTGTCTTAATCAGAAATTAGTGTAAAGACTTGCCCTTTTCTCTGAGGCTGACTAGCTTTGCGTGTATTATCACTCCTCTCTTTATTCTAGTCAAAAGCTTTTTATTCAAGAGTGGCTGTTTCCTCAGATTCTATATTTGACTTTATCACCAAGAGAAAGTCATCATGCATTAAAATTTTGCTTGTGCCTGGTTACAACTACTGTGATAGATAAGGGGGAGGTAAAGGATGCTTGTTTGTCTATTTTACAAAATCCGTGTAGCTCAGGAGTTTTGTTCATATGTCAACCAACCGGAGGAAAATAAAAGAACTCGAAATTTTATATGATTAAAAAAATTATAAGTTGCCTGACTGGTGGTGGCAGAGATCCTGGGGTATATTTCTAAGGCCCTCACAAGTTTTGAGATAGAAAAGGAAACAATAGGAGGTCTGAGACTATCTTGCAGTATTAGTGTCAAGGTTGTTTTAGGAATTGCCTCAAATCAGGGGTGATACGTTTTCCAGATGAGACTGTATTTTGATGATATAGTTGAAATCTGATAGAAGGTTTAGAACCCCAAGAGAACTGGCAGTGGTCAGAGGTATTCACATGACCTTATATCTTCTAGTAAATGCAACAGCGAACGATGAGTGGTTTTCAACGCTTCTTTCAGACCTGCAGGTGGAGGACGTGACTCTGTTAAAGGGTCTTGTGATCTGGTTGCCTTTCTTCCTTGGTAATTTGGGGTGAAAGAGAATAGAGGGACATGATCTACATGGCTCTGAGTTGCAGGGCCTGACAGTGTAGAGACAGTGGAACAATGATAAAATCTAAGTCTTTCCAGGGCTTAACCTCATTATAATTGGCGGTGGTGGGACGTCCTTCCAGGCAATCTTACTAAATCTTTTTTTTTAATGTTTATTTATTTTTAAGACACACACAGAGAGAGACAGTGTGAGTAGGGGAAAGACAGAGAGAGAGAGGGAGATGCAGAATCCAAAGCAGGCTGCAGGCTCTCAGCTGTCAGCACAGAGTCTGACTTGGGGCTTGAACTCATGAACCGTGAGATCATGCCCTGAGCCGAAGTCGGACATTTAACCGACTGAGCCACCCAGGCGCCCCAGTCCTACTAAATCTTAAAGAAAGCAACACATTTCTCTCTCTGTAATTTCAAGATAGGCACATTTCATAGGTGTGGGGAGTGGAACCCCTAAGTGGGAGAATTTTATGTCTTTAAAGAAAATTTCCTGAAGATTCCCCAAATTGGATCTCATATAGCAATTCCATATGAATATTGGCTTTTTTGAAGGAAGAATTGAGGCAAGGATTACTCTTATTCCCACAGAGCTAGGAGAAATCACGAGGTTAATAAAATCTTTGTTCTGTAAATTAGACAGCCTCCTAACTCTTGTATAGTATCCTGGTAACCTAAAGCATGTTTACAGGGAAAAGATTGGGCTGGTTAAATAAATACTTAAGAATGGATGGTACTTTTGAAATCCATTGATTCTGTTCATGTGCAGCAACAGAATAAATAATGTCACTACAGAAAGATGAATAAAATATAATATAAAAAGAAAAGTGTCACACAAATCCAGAAACCTTATTGGGTACCAAGAAGACCGGAATTTTGGAGGAAAAAGTAAAAAAGAAAATTTCACGTAGTTGGTAGTTGGTTGACTGCCTAAGGCTAGTAGTGCTTTGTGTTCATTTTTGTGATTCTATATTTACTTTAGCATTTAAAAAATTATTTAAAAAATTATTGTTCAAAATTTGGGTGGTATAAAGAAAATCTGAAATGGATGCTTACCCTCACTCATAATTTCCCAGCAGCAAGTAATTATGACTAACATTTGATATGTTTTATTCTAATATATTTTTCTATGTAATATAGTATTTTAAATTCAGATGATTTTTACCTCTCAAAAATTATAGCATGGACATTTCCCCTTGTAATTACTAACCTTTTGCAAAAATGATGTTGCATTTCCAATATTAGCATAGTGTCATTTAAAAAATAAAGTGCTCTCAAAAAGCATCATAACCCAATTTAGAAAAAAGGCCCAGTTACCTAATGCAAAGTAGACATCTGCTG
The DNA here is from genome assembly GCF_018350175.1 of Felis catus. Lineage (NCBI taxonomy): Eukaryota > Metazoa > Chordata > Mammalia > Carnivora > Felidae > Felis > Felis catus. The sequence goes on from NC_058370.1 coordinate 91,967,118, forward strand.
TATGTGAATCCCACCCAGCCTCCCTTCCAATACCTCTCACTGGAGTGCTGTGCATGCAAAAGATAGTCAATAAATGGTTGTTAGATTTAAAGTAGATAGGGCTAGCAGAAGAGGCCTTGCATTTTGGAATAGTATAAGATTGATGACACACCTTTAAAAAATGACAAATGGCCTGGCTGAGCTGTTAAATATGGTGTCATTCTCTTAAAACAGTCATGTCTGGTATTTATGCCTTTGTATCAGGCTCAGTGTATCAGAATAGGATTTTATTATGTGTTAGGCAACATGATTTGACTGGTGGTATTTCTAAGCTGTGTTACAATGAGTTATTTCTCAGGGAACACCAGCTCATCTTTAAAACCCAATTGGTGTTATTGGTAGGTAGTATGGTGCTACTCCATTTTATTCAGTTCATATAATGTTTGTGGTGAAGTCTAATGAGATGATGTTCTCTGAAAAGAGTCGCACTCTTTGCGGTTGGGGTGTACAATCCTGGGAGCAAAGTCCCCACTTGGGGGTTAAACCTTATAGATTGTTCATTTCACTTAGGGAGTTCCTTAACAATGCCCCATTCCCAAAGGCTCTGATTTCATCACTTTTGGGGGGGGGGGGCCCAGCACTCTGTAGCCAGTGCCCCAGAGGAGGATTGTGATGAGCCTTGTTAGGGACATGCTTTCATGTTTGTCTGTGATGAGTTTAGTATTTCAATTTTTTTTTCATGTTTATTTATTTTTGAGAGACAGAGAGACAGAGTGTGAGTGGGGAAGGGGCAGAGAGAGAGGGAGACACAGAATCCTAAGCAGGCTCCAGGCTCTGAGCTGTCAGCACAGAGCCTGACCTGCGGCTCAAACCCATGAACCATGAGATCATGACCTGAGCTGAAGTTGGACACCTAACTGACTGAGCCATCCAGGTGCCCCCTAAGTTTGGTATTCGAAAAAGAATATTGCTAATTGTAGAAAGCTGGCAAGGGATGAACAGCAAGAGATTTTTCTAAGAAATTTTCATTAAGTTTGTTTTGCAGCTTGGTCTATAGTTCACCTTTTAAATTTATATAATCTTTATGTATATAAAGAAAATGACTTCAGTTCTGCCTCATTTTTGGAACCCTTTACAAAATAGCTCTTAGTTATGCATCTACTTATATGCATTGCCCTGTTAACCAAAATAATTCTAGGAGCAATGGCTCTCAGAGGGTCTCTGAGGCATCCCATCATGGCATGTCATGGTAATAAAAGGTGAGAACGAGTGGATTAAGGTCTACGCATTATCATGTTCCTCTCCCTTTAGTCAGAACAGTGTCACTTATGAGTCTTCTCAATAAGCTGTCCTTTGAATTACAGGTCCCCTGATCCTACAGATGTTTGAAAACCAGTATTTCAGATGTTGCAAATAATTCTCAGGAAGTTTTTTTTTAACTGAAGGAGTGATCCATGAGTATATTTTCACTGTAAAATATTCAAGAAATATATATATGTAATGGATTAAAGAAAGTTCTCATTTTCTTAGGGTGACTGTATAATGTATCTTTTAAACAAGGACACTTTTGAGAGTGAAAGAGTGGTAGTTAGCAATCACACTTGCATAAACTGAGACTCTACTGGGCAAACTAGGACCTATGGTGATCTTATAGTTTCTCCCCTACCTCATTCTTTTCTACTTTTCCTCTTTTTTCTCCCGACATCACGACCAATTACAATTTGCCACCTGTTCTTTCATAGTTAGGGTGTGATAAAATTTATTTTACCACTCCTTTTACACTTTGTATTTCCCCCTGTTTTTTTTTAATATATGAAATTTATTGACAAATTGGTTTCCATACAACATCCAGTGCTCATCCCAAAAGGTGCCCTCCTCAATACCCATCACCCACCCTCTCCTCCCTCCCACCCCCCATCAACCCTCAGTTTGTTCTCAGTTTTTAACAGTCTCTTATGCTTTGGCTCTCTCCCACTCTAACCTCTTTTTTTTTTCCTTCCCCTCCCCCATGGGTTCCTATTAAGTTTCTCAGGATCCACATAAGAGTGAAACCATATGGTATCTGTCTTTCTCTGTATGGCTTATTTCACTTAGCATCACACCCTCCAGTTCCATCCACGTTGCTACAAAAGGCCATATTTCATTTTTTCTCATTTCCACGTAGTATTCCATTGTGTATATAAACCACAATTTCTTTATCCATTCATCAGTTGATGGACATTTAGGCTCTTTCCATAATTTGGCTATTGTTGAGAGTGCTGCTATGAACATTGGGGTACAAGTGGCCCTATGCATCAGTACTCCTGTATCCCTTGGGTAAATTCCTAGCAGTGCTATTGCTGGGTCATAGGGTAGGTCTATTTTTAATTTTTTGAGGAACCTCCACACTGCTTTCCAGAGCGGCTGCACCAATTTGCATTCCCACCAACAGTGCAAGAGGGTTCCCGTTTCTCCACATCCTCTCCAGCATCTATAGTCTCCTGATGTGTTCATTTTGGCCACTCTGACTGGCGTGAGGTGATACCTGAGTGTGGTTTTGATTTGTATTTCCCTGATAAGGAGCGATGCTGAACATCTTTTCATGTGCCTGCTGGCTTTCCCCCTGTTTTTAATTATTACAAACAATGCTGCAATGGCAATGAACAAATCTTAGTGCACACATGTGTGGCATTGCTGGTTGCACATTTTATTATAGTCATTTATGTTCAAGACTTTCTAAAATAATTACCATCGTAAAACAGAGACTTCTTTGAACTTTACTTGATGACTTGATATCATGATTATGGATATTGTTTCTTGCATTGTGGGCAAATAAAGAGTCAGGATCTCGGGGACTATTGACCCTTACCCTAAATGGCCCCTTTGAGTTATTGTACATGTTTATATTATTAATAAAGTCATATAAGTAAAAAAAAACCTGTACAGGACCTAAGAAATCATCAAATGCAATTCTTTTCCTTTACAGATGAAAACACTGAGGTCCATAAAATTAAACTTACCTATGCAAGGAGAACCAGCAGGTTTGTGATTCTAAGCAAGGTTTTGTGGGTGCCAGGCTACTTCAGTGTTCTTCTTCTCTTCGCTAGCTAAGCTTTCAGCTAAGCTTCATGTAACAACACCTCTCCCTGGACTAATGGGGATCATTCTTTTCTTATTTGCTCTTCTCTATGTGTGTGATGATGCCACAGTTAAGAAAATTTTGGTTCCAAATGACAGAAGCCCAAACAAATAGACGGAACCAAAAAAGAAAATATATTCAATGATACAATAGAAATGCTCAATAGTAGATGTAGGGATTCACGGGTTGAAGGAGCTCCAGGTGCAGTTCTCTGTGACTCTCTAGACCCTACACTTCTCTTCCTCTCCGGATTGCCTTCAGGATGATTCATGGAAACTACATGGCTAAAGCTTTCCCAGAACTCCCATTCTCTCTCCAGACTGTCTGGAGGACCGATTGTCTCATGATGGCTCTGACTGGAGCCAGGAGAATTTTATTTTTCTTAAAGGCCCCATCAAGAGTCTACTACTGCATCATTGATGGAAATTGTGACTCATGCCCTCCTAAAGCAGTCATGTGGTCAAGGAGAAGGGATAATATACTGATTGGCTTAAGTTAATTAGAGTCTACTTTGGGACTGGCATTGGGATGAATCTCCCTGAGGCTACAAGGCTGAGAATTTGGAATAGGGGTTTCTCAAAAGAAAACATGGGTGTTCTTGTTAAAGAATTTGGTTATGAATGGTGAGGAGGCAACCCATAAGTGAGCGCTATCTAGGAATTCACAAACCAGGTTTATTAGAACTGAGAAGGAAAGGAGAACAAATAGGCAGTGAGTGAAGGTATGACTGTTTCTTCTATGGTTAAATTTGGTATTAATATTTTATGTGATTCACTTTGCTTATCAGAGAGCTCTTTTTAAGCTTTTTGGGGAGATCATTATTCTACATAGTTGAGTTTTATGAATAAACAACAATTGATAGTAGAGTCCCCCAAACAACTTGAAGATATAGAATGATGGCTTAACCTGGGGGAAGAGGGAATAGTAACAGTGAACAGGAGTGATGGGAATAATATACAAGCTTTAGAGACTCTTTGGTTGTTGTAGAATTTCAGGCCATTGAGTTAATTTGGGCAATAACATTTTGTTGAGAGTTTTTGGCCTCCAACTTTCATTGGGCTTTCTGTTTTTTTTTTTCTTTCATTTAATTCTATTTCGTCTCAATTTGAGTTTTATGTGAAATTATTTTCTGAGAGCTAAAGCATGTAGAATGCCAGAATGAACACCAAGAGCAAGCAAGAATCTCAGAGATGTAGTCAATTAATGCTGTTTTTAGTTTTGAGAAAGACTGAGAGACATAGCTTTCAGGTTTTCTTCCAGAGTGAGAGGTTGGGTGTGGCCATGTGACTTGCTTTGGTGAATGAAATGTGGGTAGAAGTGATATGTGCTATTTCCAAAGAAAGCTTTAAGAGTTAGAGTATGATCCAACACATTCTCTTTTACTGCCTTGGTAATTTGGGGGGCATTTGTCAAGATTGAGAATTCTAGCTTGGTTACCTCTATGACATGAGTGACCTTCTGATCTATGGCTGACATTTAACATGAATGAGAAAAAAAAAAAAACTACACACACAAGCACAACTTTTGTTGTTGAAAACCAGGGGTCTGAAAACCATGGAAAGAGTTTAACCTGCGTTAAACCACTGGGATCTCAGGTCACTTGTTACTAGAGAGTAATCTAGCCCATTCCGATTGATAAAGATTAAAACAAATACGCCAAAAGTGTTATGATGTAAAATAACAATAGCAAAAACACCTCAGAATGATTTCTTATGTTATTTATCATAGACAAACACTGAACATGTAATATTGTTAAGCCTCTTGAGTTATGTGATTACTATTGCCTTAGGCAAAGGCCAGGAGGTGTGTGAGAGTTGGATTGTCAGAGATAATGTGCAAAGTAACATCTTACATCTCCTTCTTGGGCAATCTAGCACCCTTGAAATAAAATCAAGAAAAATAAAGAGGAAAAAAACATCACTTTTAATAGACTGTTTTGTTCTTTTTTCATTTTTAATACATCCATAATCCTAAAGATTATGACTAAAATGACATGCCTCTTTTCTTCACTACTTTTCTAACTTTTCTGAAGGCCTTTAAGTTGTGATAAATATAAAGAAAACACCAAAAGTGCCAATCACATTGCCTTTTCCAAAAAAGATGTGACCTTTAAATTAAAATCAATGAAGCCCTGGCATCTCTTATTCACACTTTTGGGTGACAAAACAAGATTGATATAAAGAAAAGAGACAGAAATTTAAGATTTTTGGCTTAGGGCTTTAAGCCACCTACTTGAGAATATTCACTCATTTTATCACTCATTTCTTTAGAGATTTGAAATTTCCATGATTTTCCAGGATCTGGTTGATTTAGATGTATTGATCCATTAATCTAAGACCCTTCTCATTTTAGGGACCAAAGGAGCTAAGATACAGATATGCGATTTGGATTCACTCACATGGGTGTCGACAGAACCAGATGCTAAGCCTATCTATTCTTCCTACTACACCACATATGCCAATCTTTCTTTAGTGCTTCAAACACTACAACCAAATAAAAGGCCATAGGTACCATACAATCTAACCATCTGCCTTGCGTTTTGCTTCCCCTGATCCTCATCTCCTATTAGTCTACCTCTCTCTTGCTTTGATACACTCACAGCGGCCCTCCTGTGTTCTGTCAAGAACCCTGCACAGGGTGTTTGCATGGGCTCTTCCCTCTTCCTCAAGCACTCTTTCTCCAGATGGCTGTATATCTGCATGGCTCATTCCCTTAACTCCTTCAAAATGAGGCCTAACTCTACCTCTTGTATTTACTATGAAAAGACTCCTCTTCCATGCAGTCCAAATATCCCTGATCTATAATTTTCTGTACTTTTTTTTGGCATAACATTTGTCAATTTCTACCCTGATTATTATGTTCATTATTATCTCTCTTCTTCCTAGAGTGTAACCTTTATGTAATCAGGGGTTTTGTCTGTTCTGTTCATTAATATATCTCACATGCCTGTACCAGTCTTGACACATAGTTGGGATTCAAAAATATTTGTTAAAAGAATGAATGTACAAAGAAATGACAGAAAATAAATAAATCCACATGTGATTAAAGGGGCATAATTATGTGTTTAACACTGCTTGTGCCTGGCTTTTGTGAATTTTCCATACAGGAGAAAAGAACTAACATTTGTTAAATACTCATGTTACAGGCATAGGCCTATGAGCTTCACATACAATATCTGTTTTGAATTCACATGAATGGCGATCATAGTTCATTTGAAGTAGGGCTATCACTTCCCTTGAAGTTGAGAAACCTCAACTGGAGTTTTAAGCAGTTTACTCAAATTACTACAGCTATGATGTGTAGATTTGAATTCATACCACTTTGGCTATAGTGTCCTTGCTCTTTCCACTGCATTATGGGTAAGGAAAGAAGGTAGAGAATGAAGAGTTTTACTGCTTTTTTTAAACAGAATTAGGTATTTTGGACAGACATACCATAGGCTCCTGTGTTATCCTCTTGAACAGAAAGAATTAACTCACCCTTCTTTATCCTCAGAATAGAGCTAATCATTGTATAAGACCCTATATATTATTCTGGCTCATTCTAAGTCAGAACTTTAATTGATTTTACATTATTGGCACTCATATGCAATACTCATCAGTTCATAAATAGCGTTAGCTTATGCCTTTGACCTATGGCCCCAGATGAGGGGCTAATATCTCCCAGATATCACACATTTCAAATGCTAGTCAACATGAAGCTGGAAATAAAAAAGGGAAAAAGAAAAACAAAACTCTTTCTCTGGCATAGTTCTTTGAGCAATTTCTGCTGCATATGAAGAAAGTTCCTTTTTTGGGGGAAGTGGACATGATGAAGGCCTTCATCTGGCATGTATTCAATAAGAGATGTAATACATACATCTGGCATGTATTAAATAAGTAGTAATTGACAGACTGGATGACAGTTGCACAGTGCTTCTAGCTGTCGCTTAGGGCTTAGGGCTTTTGCCGTCTCCATGAAGACAGTTAAGGTTTTCCTTCCTGGGTAGGAAAGCCCTGACTACTGTAGTAATAAGCAGAATGGTTTCTTGGGAAATAACCTGAATGGGGACTCCGAAATGGGTCTGTGTCGGTTCTTCTGATGTTTACATTTGCAAAAATAATGTTTTCCCATTCCTCAGTTTCCTCATTTGCAAAATTAGTGTATTGGATCAGACAATCTGGAATCCACCGTTTAGGTCTCAAATTTCGAGAATTTTCCATAACTTTATTTACTGGAAAGGAAAAAGGCCTTAGGCTCATCTCTAATATTAATTTTATTAACCATATTAACAGAGGAAATATTTTTGAAACTGGATGGATGCTACTGCTTTTTTTCCCTCATCTGACACATGACATACTACAGATTGTTTTCAAATAGAAAAGGAAAGCCTATTTCTTTCTGCGAAGAAAATTGATAGCCTTTACAGTATTTCAGAACTGTCATTTTGAAAAGTTGATTAAGGTGACCTTTAGAGTACAGAGTTTGCCAACAAATTCTGTAGCCTTACTGTGTGTGAAAATGGGCACAACAATGCAAGGCTTTTAGGACACCTCTAATTTTTGCTTAACTTTTATTCCTGGGAATCTTTAATTTACAGCTTTCAACGGCTACTCAAACACAATAGCTGCAATCAAACTACAGATGAGGCAATTGGAGGATATTGTGGAGGTGTGAGTTTCAGCGTGGGGGCTTTAGTCTTGGCCCCTCCTACTCCCAGCCCCCAAATAAAAAGTGCTCTATGTAGAGGAGAGGCAGAAGTGGAGATGTGTTCACAGTTTATACCAGGGATTAAGTTTTGTTTTGTTTGTTTTTAAATGTATTTCTTTATTTTGAGAGAGAGAGAGAGAGAGAGAGAGAGTGAGAGAGAGAGAGAGCATGAGCAGGGAAGGGACAGAGAGAGAGGGAGAGAGAATCCCAAGCAGGCTCGGCACTATTAGTGAAGAGCCTGACGTGGGGTGGAACCCACCAATTGGTAGATCATGACTTGAGACATAACCAAGAGTTAGACGCCTAACTGACTGAGTCACCCAAGAGTCCCGTTTTGGTGTTTCTTTTTTTAAGGTTATTTATTTTTGAGAGAGAGAAAGGGCACAAATAGTGGAGGCGCAGAGAGGAGACAGAGAATCCCAAGCAGGCTCCTTGCTGTCAGCACAGGGCCTGATATGGGGCTCGAAGTCATGAATGGTGAGTTGGTGACCTGAGCCAAAGTCAAGAGTCAGATGTTCCCAGTTTTGGTTTTTAAAAACAACTTTCTAAGTCACCAGTGTAAAGGATCCAGGCCATGAAAACAACTATAGAATCGCTCTTCGGTGGACTGCGCGGAGAACAGGCCGGGCAGAGTGGAGCCGAGGAGGCAGCGCCGCGTGTTTATTTTCACGTGGCCCGAAAAGAAAGCCTATCTTAATGTAGTGTCTTTGGATTTTCTGCGGTCACAAACCCCTTTGAACATCTTTGAGAGCTATAACGTTGTCTCCAGAAAAATGTCACTGGCATGCAGAGCAAGCATACAAATGGAGGCACATTCCAAGCGTCTAAGTATTTAAAAACTATAAATCAAGCTAACAACTGATTCCACCTACACCTGTCTAAATAACCCAGAAAACTGCCAGAAGACTAGCAGAACGGAGTCTCTGGAGCCAAGCGCAGACGAGAGGCCCACGGAAGAGGGTAGGAAGGGCAGCGAGGCGGTGAGCGCTCCACGGACTGGCGGGAGGGAGCCGGGGCGGAGGGGCGGCTCGCTGGCCAAGCAGAGCCCGCGAGTCTGGCTGGCAAAAGCGGAGGGGCCTGACTGACTGTGTTCCGCCAGCAAGCGCAACTTAGCGTCTGGGAGGTCATAAGTTAACAGCTCTGCTCAGAAAGTGGGAAGGCTGGAGGACAAAGGGAGGGAGAGCTGCTGAGCCCCCGGACGACAGAGCTCAGTTTGGTGGGGAACAAAGGCGCTGGCCAGCGCCATCTCCCCCGCCCATTCCCCCAGCCAAAATCCCAAAGGGAACCAGTTCCTGCCAGGGAACTTGCTCCCTCCGCACAAACACCCAACTCTGTGCTTCTGCGGAGCCAAACCTCCTGCAGCGGCAGCGGATCTGACTGCCCCCGCTCCCACAGGGCCCCTCCTGAAGTGGATCACCTAAGGAGAAGCGAGCTAAGCCTGCCCCTCCTGCCCCCGTGCACCTTGCCTACCCACCCCAGCTAATACGCCAGATCCCCAGCATCACAAGCCTGGCAGTGTGCAAGCAGCCCAGACGGGCCACGCCACCCCACAGTGAATCCCGCCCCTAGGAGAGGGGAAGAGAAGGCACACACCAGTCTGACTGTGGCCCCAGCGGTGGGCTGGGGGCAGACATCAGGTCTGACTGCGGCCCCGCCCACCAACTCCAGTTATACACCACAGCACAGGGGAAGTGCCCTGCAGGTCCTCACCACGCCAGGGACTATCCAAAATGACCAAGCGGAAGAATTCCCCTCAGAAGAATCTCCAGGAAATAACAACAGCTAATGAACTGATCAAAAAGGATTTAAATAATATAACAGAAAGTGAATTTAGAATAATAGTCATAAAATTAATCGCTGGGCTTGAAAACAGTATAGAGGACAGCAGAGAATCTCTTGCTACAGAGATCAAGGGACTAAGGAACAGTCATGAGGAGCTGAAAAACGCTTTAAACGAAATGCATAACAAAATGGAAACCACCACGGCTCGGCTTGAAGAGGCAGAGGAGAGAATAGGTGAACTAGAAGATAAAGTTATGGAAAAAGAGGAAGCTGAGAAAAAGAGAGATAAAAAAATCCAGGAGTATGAGGGGAAAATTAGAGAACTAAGTGATACACTAAAAAGAAATAATATACGCATAATTGGTATCCCAGAGGAGGAAGAGAGAGGGAAAGGTGCTGAAGGGGTATTTGAAGAAATTATAGCTGAGAACTTCCCTGAACTGGGGAAGGAAAAAGGCATTGAAATCCAAGAGGCACAGAGAACTCCCTTCAGACGTAACTTGAATCAATCTTCTGCACGACATATCATAGTGAAACTGGCAAAATACAAGGATAAAGAGAAAATTCTGAAAGCGGCAAGGGGTAAACGTGCCCTCACATATAAAGGGAGACCTATAAGACTCGTGACTGATCTCTCTTTTGAAACTTGGCAGGCCAGAAAGAATTGGCACGATATCTTCAGTGTGCTAAACAGAAAAAATATGCAGCCGAGAATCCTTTATCCAGCGAGTCTGTCATTTAGAATAGAAGGAGAGATAAAGGTCTTCCCAAACAAACAAAAACTGAAGGAATTTGTCACCACTAAACCAGCCCTACAAGAGATCCTAAGGGGGATCCTGTGAGACAAAGTCCCAGAGACATCACTACAAGCATAAAACATACAGACATCACAATGACTCTAAACCTGTATCTTTCTATAATAACACTGAATGTAAATGGATTTAATGCACCAACCAAAAGACATAGGGTATCAGAATGGATAAAAAAAACAAGACCCATCTATTTGTTGTCTACAAGAGACTCATTTTAGACCTGAGGACACCTTTAGATTGAGAGTGAGGGGATGGAGAACTATTTGTCATGCTACTGGAAGCCAAAAGAAAGCTGGAGTAGCCATACTTATATCAGACAAACTAGACTTTAAATTAAAGGCTGTAACAAGAGATGAAGAAGGACATTATATAATAATTACAGGGTCTATCCATCAGGAAGAGCTAACAATTATAAATGTCTATGCGCCGAATACCGGAGCCCCCAAATATATAAAACAATTACTAATAAACATAAGCAACCTTATTGATAAGAATGTGGTAATTGCAGGGGACTTTAACACCCCACTTACGGAAATGGATAGATCATCTAGACACACGGTCAATAAAGAAACAAGGGCCCTGAATGAGACATTGGATCAGATGGACTTGACAGATATATTTAGAACTCTGCATCCCAAAGCAACAGAATATACTTTCTTCTCGAGTGCACATGGAACATTCTCCAAGATAGATCATATACTGGGTCACAAAACAGCCCTTCATAAGTTTACAAGAATTGAAATTATACCATGCATACTTTCAGACCACAATGCTATGAAGCTTGAAATCAACCACAGGAAAAAGTCTGCAAAACCTCCAAAAGCATGGAGGTTACAGAACACCTTACTAACGAATGAGTGGGTCAACCAGGCAATTAGAGAAGAAATTAAAAAATATATGGAAACAAACGAAAATGAAAATACAACAATCCAAACGCTTTGGGACGCAGCGAAGGCAGTCCTGAGAGGAAAATACATTGCAATCCAGGCCTATCTCAAGAAACAAGAAAAATCCCAAATACAAAATCTAACAGCACACCTAAAGGAACTAGAAGCAGAACAGCAAAGGCAGCCTAAACCCAGCAGAAGAAGAGAAATAATAGAGATCAGAGCAGAAATAAACAATATAGAATCTAAAAAAACGGTAGAGCAGATCAAAGAAACCAAGAGTTGGTTTTTTGAAAAAATAAACAAAATTGACAAACCTCTAGCCAGGCTTCTCAAAAAGAAAAGGGAGATGACCCAAATAGATAAAATCATGAATGAAAATGGAATGATTACAACCAACCCCTCAGAGATACAAACAATTATCAGGGAATACTATGAAAAATTATATGCCAACAAATTGGACAACCTGGAAGAAATGGACAAATTCCTGAACACCCACACTCTTCCAAAACTCAATCAGGAGGAAATAGAAAGCTTGAACAGACCCATAACCAGCGAAGAAATTGAATCGGTTATCAAAAATCTCCCAACAAATAAGAGTCCAGGACCAGATGGCTTCCCAGGGGAGTTCTACCAGACGTTTAAAGCAGAGATAATACCTATCCTTCTCAAGCTATTCCAAGAAATAGAAAGGGAAGGAAAACTTCCAGACTCATTCTATGAAGCCAGTATTACTTTGATTCCTAAACCAGACAGATACCCAGTAAAAAAAGAGATCTACAGGCCAATATCCCTGATAAATATGGATGCAAAAATTCTCAATAAGATACTAGCAAATCGAATTCAATGGCATATAAAAAGAATTATTCACCATGATCAAGTGGGATTCATTCCTGGGATGCAGGGCTGGTTCAACATTCGCAAATCAATCAGCGTGATACATCACATTAACAAAAAAAAAGAGAAGAACCATATGATCCTGTCAATCGATGCAGAAAAGGCCTTTGACAAAATCCAGCACCCTTTCTTAATAAAAACCCTTGAGAAAGTCGGGATAGAAGGAACATACTTAAAGATCATAAAAGCCATCTATGAAAAGCCCACAGCTAACATCATCCTCAACGGGGAAAAACTGAGAGCTTTTTCCCTGAGATCAGGAACACGACAGGGATGCCCAGTCTCACCGCTGTTGTTTAACATAGTGCTGGAAGTTCTAGCATCAGCAATCAGACAACAAAAGAAAATCAAAGGCATCAAAATGGGCAAAGATGAAGTCAAGCTTTCGCTTTTTGCAGATGACATGATATTATACATGGAAAATCCGATAGACTCCACCAAAAGTCTGCTAGAACTGATACATGAATTCAGCAAAGTTGCAGGATACAAAATCAATGTACAGATATCATTTGCATTCTTATACACTAACAATGAAGCAACAGAAAGACAAATAAAGAAACTGATCCTATTCACAATTGCACCAAGAAGCATAAAATACCTAGGAATAAATCTAACCAAAGATGTAAAAGATCTGTATGCTGATAACTATAGAAAGCTTATGAAGGTAATTGAAGAAGATTTAAAGAAATGGAAAGACATTCCCTGCTCATGGATTGGAAAAATAAATATTGTCAAAATGTCAATACTACCCAAAGCTATCTACACATTCAATGCAATCCCAATCAAAATTGCACCAGCATTCTTCTCGAAACTAGAACAAGCAATCCTAAAATTCATATGGAACCACAAAATTCCCCGAATAGCCAAAGTAATTTTGAAGAAGAAGACCAAAGCAGGAGGCATCACAATCCCAGACTTTAGCCTCTACTACAAAGCTGTCATCATCAAGACAGCATGGTATTGGCACAAAAACAGACACATAGACCAATGGAATAGAATAGAAACCCCAGAAGTAGACCCACAAACGTATGGCCAACTCATCTTTGACAAAGCAGGAAAGAACATCCAATGGAAAAAAGACAGCCTCTTTAACAAATGGTGCTGGGAGAACTGGACAGCAACATGCAGAAGGTTGAAACTAGACCACTTTCTCACACCATTCACAAAAATAAACTCAAAATGGATAAAGGACCTGAATGTGAGACAGGAAACCATCAAAACCTTAGAGGAGAAAGCAGGAAAAGACCTCTCTGACCTCAGCCGTAGCAATCTCTTACTCGACACATCCCCAAAGGCAAGGGAATTAAAAGCAAAAGTGAATTACTGGGACCTTATGAAGATAAAAAGCTTCTGCACAGCAAAGGAAACAACCAACAAAACTAAAAGGCAACCAACAGAATGGGAAAAGATATTTGCAAATAACATATCGGACAAAGGGCTAGTATCCAAAATCTATAAAGAGCTCACCAAACTCCACACCCAGAAAACAAATAACCCAGTGAAGAAATGGGTAGAAAACATGAATAGACACTTCTCTAAAGAAGACATCCGGATGGCCAACAGGCACATGAAAAGATGTTCAGCGTCGCTCCTTATCAGGGAAATACAAATCAAAACCACACTCAGATATCACCTCACGCCAGTCAGAGTGGCCAAAATGAACACATCAGGAGACTATAGATGCTGGCGAGGATGTGGAGAAACGGGAACCCTCTTGCACTCTTGGTGGGAATGCAAATTGGTGCAGCCGCTCTGGAAAGCAGTGTGAAGGTTCCTCAGAAAATTAAAAATAGACCTACCCTATGACCCAGCAATAGCACTGCTAGGAATTTACCCAAGGGATACAGGAGTACTGATGCATAGGGCCACTTGTACCCCAATGTTTATAGCAGCACTCTCAACAATAGCCAAATTATGGAAAGAGCCTAAATGTCCATCAACTGATGAATGGATAAAGAAATTGTGGTTTATATACACAATGGAATACTACGTGGAAATGAGAAAAAATGAAATATGGCCTTTTGTAGCAACGTGGATGGAACTGGAGGGTGTGATGCTAAGTGAAATAAGCCATACAGAGAAAGACAGATACCATATGGTTTCACTCTTATGTGGATCCTGAGAAACTTAACAGAAACCCATGGGGGAGGGGAAGGAAAAAAAAAGAGGTTAGAGTGGGAGAGAGCCAAAGCATAAGAGACTCTTAAGAACTGAGAACAAACTGAGGGTTGATGGGGGGTGGGAGGGAGGGAAGGGTGGGTGATGGGTATTGAGGAGGGCACCTTTTGGGATGAGCACTGGGTGTTGTATGGAAACCAATTTGACAATAAATTTTATATATTAAAAAAAATACCAACATTTTGATGAAAAATCTTTAAATAAAGATGACATTTTAAATTAAAAAAAAAAAAAGAAAACAACTATAGAGTTTAGCTCGACCAGAGTCTGCTAGAAATTGTGAATTAAGTTTGGAGTGAGCACATCAAGCTTCCAGTCATCTGTGAGCTGAGAAAGATACTGAAATAATCCAAGTGCATATATGGGGAGGGGAGATAGGCAGTTTACTGGATAGAGCTTTGTTTCATTCAAAGAGAGTGAGTAGAAGCTTCCCCATATGCATGAGGAAGACTACTATAAAACAGAGGAAAGGAAATAATATCCAGGATCCTCAAAAGATGAACTTTTTTCCTTTTTTTGGAAATAGATCTAGTGAAAGAAAGGTCTAAATGTCATTTTTAGGAAAATCCTTAGCATTTTCGGAGTACACAAAAGCACTGTCTCTATAAAAGAGAAACATGCAATCATTAAGAGTGAAGAAAGGGTGCAGCAAAAGCAGTAGAATTAGAAGAAAGAGTGACCATAAAACAAAGACTGGCCTCCAAGAAAATAAAAATCTAACGGCAGAAATAAAATCCATATTTTCAGCTATAAAGAATTGAAACTGCAGAAAAATCAGTCAGGGGTGTGGAGGGTAACTTGAGAAAAGCATCAAGAATTTGCAGGGAAAAAGATAAAGAGGAAAATGATGAGCCAAAACAAGTTGAGATGGGTGACATAAAATATAAATAATAGGCATGCCCGATGGAGAGAACGGAACAAATAATTCAATGAATTCAAATGAAAGAAAAATTTAATGACTTTTCCAAAGACTGGTATATGCAGACTAGGAAAGCTCAATATATTCTAGGCAAAGTCAATGAAAAGAAACTTAGGCATAGATATTTTATGGAAAATACGTTTAGACTTTTAAGGATAAAGAAAAGGTATCTTACAAGGATTTAAGCAGAAAACCTTATTTCTTCCCCCCAAATAAAATATCTTCAGGCTTCAGTTCTGCAACATCCAGCCCATGCAGTAATACTTACACAATTTTGAGGGGGAAAATCCACTTGCAAGCCAATAATTAAATATACTTGATGTGACAGCTTTTTCATATGCATATTTAATATAATTTTAACTTCTGGAAACATACTGGTAAATGATGGGTCATAGTTGACGGGCTGAAGCATGGAAATTGGCATATGAAAGCATGAAGGGAGAGAAAGGAGTGATTAGGAGAATATAGAGATTCAATGAGTGAAGTTTTTGATGGAATAAACTCATATACTGGATTTGAGAATATAGGGTTTGACTTGAGAATGATGGATTAAAAGGAAGGTTTAGCCAGAGAACAAGATACTGGCATGTGAACCATTCAGTTTTCAGAAGGACCACCCTAGAGGAATAATAAGATCCAATGAGTGGACATAAGAATTAAGCAAAAATGATAAACCAAAAAGAAAGAAGAGTGGAGAGAAGATATTGGGGTTAAGTTCTAAGAAGCCAGTATGTCATTTGGACTGTCCAGAGGTCATTCAAACGTCCAAATACAACAATAGGACTCGGTGAGGAGGGCAAGAACGTGAGATAGAAACCAATGTAATGAAGGAAATGACACGGTTGGTGAATTAATTAGAGCAGTAATGAGTTGATGACTCTGAATGGGACAAGCTTCAAGGAACAGAGGAGCTTTATGAGTGCGTAGGAATAAGGGGGCCTGAGAGCACCTTTAGGAACCAAAGAGAAAGTACAAACCAGCTTTGGAAGGTTGGTAAACCCAGGATATGGAGAAAATATTTTAAGAATCTATAAAGTATTTAGAAAATATTATTTACCATGAAAGAGTTATTCTAGAGGGTACAGAGGGTTTGGGGGAGCAGTATAAAGTTAATGAAGAAATGAAAATAAATTCAGTCTTACCTAATAGTAAAAAAAAAAATCAAACAGAAGCAACAGATATCATTTTCATTTCCAAATTGGCATGAGTGTTACTCAATATTATTGATGCCATGGCTAAATTGTCTTACATATTCCCTGTAGCAATTTAAATGGTGGGATCTTTCTGGAAGGCATTTTGGCAATACACACTAAATGTGTTAAAATTGCATATAGTTTTGATGCTGTCATCTCTTTCCTCTTTATGCCTAAGGTTACAGTTTAGATATTCTATATTATAGATAGCATTTCCTAATTTTCCAAAGCTATGTTGTGTGCCTTTCCTTCGTGCTCACATGATGCCCTGTACTCCCTCTGGCATAGCACTTATCATAAACAATTAGAATCATCTGTTTACTTTTATGTATATTATCTCCCAACTTTAAGTTCTGCCTTGTTTGTCTACTCTGGCCATCACCATTTACCTCTGAATATACAGTGGTTTCTAGAACTTAAGATGTGCTCATGACTATATAAGTGAGTGAATAGGTAACTGTAAGAATGGAGAAAGGAATAGGAAGATGGGATGTACCTATGTTTGCAAAAATATTTTAGAAATGGGAAGAGAATGAGAGTTCAAGAAAGAAAGTGAGGGAGAAAGAGAGAGAGAAAGAGCTTTTAGACCATAAACACCAACATGCTAAGGGTAGTTATTAATAGGGACTGAGTTTTCAACTGTTTTAATTATCATGATTTTACTTGTTTGCATTTAAAGGAAATAGGGGTGCCTCGGTTGCTCAGTTGGTTAAGCGGCCAACTTTGGCTCAGGCCATGATTTTGTGGTTCATGAGTTCAAACCCCGCGTTGGGCTTTGTGCTGACAGCTCAGAGCCTGGAGACTGCTTCAGATTCTGTGTTTCCATCTCTCTCTGCTCCTCCCCTGCTCATGCTCTGTCTCTGTCTCTCTCTCTCAAAAATAAATTTAAAAAAACATTAAAAAAAGTTACAAGAAAAAATAAAACAACAAAGCCGCCTTGAAAATAAAATAGATCTCAAGCCAACATCATTCTAAATTGTGAGCACAGTCAAATAATTAAGGAAAAATGGCAGTATTCTCATTGGGGGATGAATAATGGAAACAAGAGAAATGGATTTGGTATAAAGCAATAGAGACTGGCCAGCACTGTGGTAAACTATAGAATAGAAGCCCATATAAAAGATTTAGTTTTAAAATTAAAGTATGTGGGCTGGCTCAGGGCACTTGGTTGGCCCAGTTGGTTAAGTGTGTGACTCTTGATTTCGGCTCAGTTCGTGATCTTATGGTTTCATGAGTTCAAGCCCTACATCAAGCTCTGTGTTGACTATGCAGAGGCTGCTTGGGATTCTCTGTCTCTGTCTCTGTCTCTGTCTCTGCCCTTCCCCAAGCTCACACTCTCTCTGCCTCTCTCAAAGTAATAATAAAAAAACCCCAACAAATGTGGGTAGGCTTTATAAGACATATTTGTGAGCTGAATTTGGCCTATAGCTCCCCAGAAGGCAGCCTTAAAGCCAGGAGAAAGGCCAGCTTGTCTTCTATCATCATTAGTACTGACTACTGCTTGGCAGGTTCTATCCAGCACACTGACATAGGGGAAAAGGGCTCCACCTATAAGAAACAGGAGAAAAATCATTTTGTTTGTTGTTGGAATGATTATTTCTCAAGAAAATCCAGAGCACTCAGGTGACAAACTGGTAGCATAAGTAAGAGCAAGGTGGCCGCAGCAACTAAACAATGTTAAAAATACTACAACTTTACTACATGCCCCAAATTAGCAATTAGAAAGCATAGTAATTAAGATAGTTGACAAGTACACTCATTGACCTTCCTCCTTACGAAGAAGCTATTAAAAGAGTAACACCATGAAAGTACTTAATAATACATCTTAGTAGAGGAGTTTTGAGAAATTCTTATGAGAAATTTTTTGATGAGAAAAGTAGAACTTGATTGCTAAAGAAAAAATTCAGCAGAAGTCATTGTAAGCAACATATAGAAGAATGCTGTAGAAGTAACAGGAAATCGTAACTCCCAGAATCACAGAAAATTTCAAGCTTGAAGTCAATATTCATAAGCAGGAGACGATGGGAAAATTCTTGGTTTAATTGATTAAGGAACACGGTCAACTAACTGCTGTTCTCCTAAGACATTCTCAGTGTCTGATAACAGATGGAGCTTCCTCTAGGTTAAAACTCCTAAGACTCTCTTGTAAGCTAAGTGAATGTTCTTCCTGTGGACCCTAGCTGTGGGAATTCTCGTGGATTTCAGTGTAAACAGTGGTTCTCATTTGGAGGTAGAGGATTTGGGGTTGTTGAGATGATTGGGGAATTCTACTGGCATTTGAGAACCAGGTGCTAGGAATGCTAACTATCCTGATGTGTACAGCACAACCCTGCACAAAGCAGTGTGATCTTTCCCTAAATGATCTAGACAGTTACTCTCTGATAGAAATATAATGCAAGCTTTATACATATACAATTTTAATTTTTTGTAGCCATATTAAAGAGAAAAAAGAAACCAGTGAAATTATTCTGATAATATATTTATGTAAGCAGATATCTCCAAAATAATATTACAGTATGTAATCAATATAAATTTTTCATTCTATATTTTTTATTGTACTAAATTTTTGAAATTCAATGTGTATTTTGTACTTTTAAAGCACATCTCAAATTGGATAGTAAATTTTCATTGGGAAGACTGATCTATATTCATATTTACATTTCATGAAATTCATAGTTGAAAAAGTAGATTCACATATCATAGTTGTTCCAAGCATACTTACATATATATTTAAACAGCTCCTTTATTTTTCTCTGCTCTAGCAAATTGCGATTGCCACTTACTGTGAAATTTGTGTACCCTTTCAATCCGTTTTTTCACTGTCTTGATTGTAGTACCAGCTTTTACATCTCCACTTGATTCTTCATCAGTGTTATGCTAAAAATATTTCAGAGTAAAACATAATTGTCCTTATTTACTTTTTAAACTAGAAACAAAATTTAATTATGCTATAACTTCAGAAGTGTTTCAATTTAATTGCCAGTTACAATTTACATAGGTATCCTTGTGATCATGCAGTCTGCCTAAAATATTGAAACAAATACATTCTATGTTACATCAGTGCATAGAAAAAGTCATTCCAACTGGACAGTTTGTTGACACTGACTAGATCGGTGGTGTATTTATGTGTATTCTTAAAAACAACATGTGCAGTTGATACGCACATTGTAATATAACAACACTATCTTACACAAAGTAAAGGTAACTGTAAAATGTATTCTAAAAACAATAATTTTGCGTTTAACAAAAAATATTTTACATGGACTCAGTTCTTAAATATAAATCCAAATTCATTAAAACACCAGGTCCCGACCATTCTGGCATCTTGTTACCTGTTCGACCTCGGCTCCTGTCACTACTCAGTGGTCACTTTTCTCCCGCTACACTGGTGTCAGCTGTTTCTTCAACATACTAGGCATGCTTCCATCTCACGGATTTTGCCCTTGTTTTCTCTTCTTGAAGGTTCTCCCCCGGAGCTGCATTGGGCCATCTTTGAGAATGCTATTTAAACTGGCTCCACTTCTCCCTCTCCTTGTACCTCTCCCCTGCTTTACTTTATTTCATAGCATATATCACCATCTGACATGCTGTGTGATTTGCATATATCCATTTTATCATGCTTACGAGAATGAAGCACAAAGATAAGAATTTTGTCAGTTTTGTTCACTGGTGGTATATATGCCTCTGGAAGCAAGAACAATGTCTGGCTATAGTTGAAACCCAGTAAGTATTTATTGAATAAATGAACTTATAAAAGGTAATTATCAAAGAATAGATATGAGATAGACAATTTTTAGAGAAGGACAGGGAAAAAAAAACAGAACAAAAGTAATTGATTTGATAAAAGGCAAAAATTAATGAATGAAAAAGAATTTATAGTTAAACATAAAATAAGATGGAAGAACAAATCCAATCAAATTATGAATCATAATAAGAGTGAATGAATTAAACTCCCCTATTAAAAATGGAGCAAAAATCCAATTAAATGATTTCTTAGCTTCATCAAGGAATAAATAAAATGTAGGGGAATTTGTAGAAACTTGAGCCCATAATTATAGTGGAAGAGCTTAACACCTAGTTAAATTTACATATAAAGTAGACCCAATTAAGGATATAAAAGATTTCAATACTCTAGTAATAAGCTCAATATTGTGGATAGCTAGTACTCTTTATTCAATCAACAAAAAAGTAGAATAATTTCAAATACCCATGGAACCTGAGACACCATAATGCCATGACTAGAAATTAATCCCCAAAGCAATCATCTAGATTTTATTAGAAGGAATTTGAAAAAACTCACACAATGTACAATTTATAGAACTGTTGATGTTGGTATTCCACATTCCCAATTCTAGACTATAGAAATACTTATGGATGAAAAGAAAAGTGTATGTACAGACATGTTAATTGTGACATCATTTTTATTTTTATTTATTGTTATTTTTTAAGTTTATTTATTTATTTTGAGAGAGAGAGAGAGAGAGAGAGAGTGAGAGACAGACAGTCAGGAAGAGCAGGGGAGGGGTAGAGAGAGAGAGGGAGAGAGAGACTCCCAAGCAGGCTCCATGCTGTTAGCAAAGACCCGGATGTGGGGCTTGAACTCACCAACCGCGAGATCATGACCTAACCCGAAATCAAGTCAGAGGCTAAACTAACTGATCCACCCAGACGAATTGTGGCATCCTTTTTAATAGTGACAAACTAAAAGTAACCTTCAGTTTATCAGAGAAAGAATGATTAAATAAACAAAAGTTAATCTCTATTATGAGACTCTATATACCAATCAAAATATCACCGTTTCTAAAATACATTGCTAAACATGAATGTCAAAGATAAACATGCAGATTCATCACACTTATTGAAGCAATACATATAAACATGTGAATGAATAGATCTAAAATTGACAGATTTTTTTTAAGAGCCATTAACATTTGTTAATTCTGTGAAGAGAAATCTAAAAAGGTAAGATAAAGTAGGAAGCTTTTCACTTTCACATACTTTTTGTGGACTTAAAAAATATTATAATGTGATTTTGATTTCTTCATTATACTTCTATTTTCAACATTTTCTAAAATTCTATAATTCAGAGAAAAATAAACTGAATAAGCTCTATAAATTTAAAGAAAATTCTTTAGTGATATAAAAGAAATTTGAATCTATTCATCATATTTCAAGAAGAGTAAACCACTGAAAAACTACATTTATTGTCTCATATAAAGAGGCTAATTAACAATCATATGAGCAGTCATCTTGACAGTTCAACAACATTTTACATAATGGAGGTCAAAATCATTACAGAAATTAAGGTACTCTTAAAAAACTTGGTGCAATATTCTTAATGATTGTATAATGCTTGATGGGAGCTCATGGTCCAGAAAATCTTGCCATTTTAGATCAATTGATAATTCTAATGGATTCTACTTCATTTCTTGACATCCCTTTCAACATATTTCAGAACGGTAAAGGAGTTTTACTGTAAAGTAGAAAAAGTGTTGGAAAAACCTAGAATAGTTGACTAACTTTATCCAGTGTGTTATAACCAACAATCATACTTCTTTGGACACATACCTATTAAATAAAAGAGCAAAGACATTCTTTCTTAACTCCCTACTTCTTAAAAAACACAGCTTTCTCTTCAAAATGAACTTACTTTTCTATCAGAGTCTAGTATGGGTTTCTGTAGGTATTTTTCTCTGCACCTCTTTATGAACAATAGATTTTTATAATACTCAATTGACATGGTTGTGAAAATATATCATTACTTGACACACAAGAGCATATTTGCTTCTGGAAGTTGTTGGACAGATACAGTGCTCAATGGAGACAGAAGAAAGAATGGATTAAGGTCTCATGTGCTGTTTTACACATGTTTGCACACATACGAACACACACACACACAAACTGAAGCACATAAGAACTATAGAAAAAGAGCTACATGGTTTGGCACAGCAAAGGGAAATGTAAATATTTGGATTGAAAAAGTAATGTGGAACAAAGACAGGTGACTGTATCAGTTCAGCTCTGCCATTTTTTGAGGAAGAATAAATCTCTAATGAAATTCCTCATAGTGGCAGCCTGTGGAGGACTCACTTGGGTGTTTGGACAGCTCATGTTTCTTGTGCAATGGGCTGTTAACTTTAGTGTGTATATTATGCATATCTGCCAGGGCAAGGCAAGGCAGCTTCTGTTTATAAATAATGTAAGTTAATGTAATGTATCAAATGCTAAATTAGATAAAGTTTTACATGAATAATAATATCAGGGCACTGGAGCTTTTTGGTGTCACCCAAACAAATGACATCAAAGTATAGAGCACACAGAATTGCCACCCCAGCATTAGGGATTGCATTTAAGAATCTCACAGATTTTGAATGGTTACTTAGAGTTTCTGTATATAAAGATGCAGTTTTTATTAAAAAAAAGAAGAATTCTGGAACTAGATTTCTCTTTCTTTTATGATACCTCTCAATCAATATGTGACTTAAATATTTACTTAATGGGGAAAGAATGATCTCTTCAATAAACGGTGCTGGGAAAACTCAATAACCACATTCAGAAAAATGAAATTGGACCCCTATCACATACCACTCACAAAAATTAACTCAGAATGTATTAAAGATATAAACCTAAGACCTGAAACCATAAAACTCCTTGAAGAAAATATAGTGAAAAAACTCCATGAAATTGATCTTGGCAATATTTATTTATTTATTTGTTTGTTTGTTTATTTATTTATTTATTTATTGGCTATGACACCAAAAGCACAAGCAACAAAGGCAAAAATAAATAAGTGGGACTATACCAAACTAAAATACTTCTGCATAGCAAAAGAAACAATCAACCAAATAAAAAGGCAACCTATGAAATAAGAGAAAATATTTGCAATTTATATGTCTAATATGGTGTTAACATCCAAAATATGTCATGAACTTGTAAAACTCAATGGCAAACAATCTGATTAAAAATGTGCAGAGGAATTGAATTGACATTTTTCCAAAGAAGACACAAATGATCAAAAGCTACACAAAAAGATGCTCAACATCACTAAGCATCAAGGAAATGCAGACCAAAACAACAATGAGATATTACCTTACACTTGTTAGGATGTTTATTATAGATTAAAAAAAAGAGATAAGTGTTGGCAAGGATGTGGAGAAAAGGGTACCCTGTGTATTGTTGATGGGAATGTAAATTCGTGCAGCCACTATGGAAAGCAGTATGGAAGTTCTCCCAAAAATAAAAAAAGAGAACACTATATGATCCAGCAATTCCAAATCTGGGTATACATCCAAAGGAAAGGAAATCACTATCTTGCAGAGATATCTGCATCACCATGTTCACTGCAGCATTATTCGCAATAGCCAAGATATGGGAACAAACTAAGTGTCCTTCAAAGGCTGAGTGGATAAAGATGTGGCATATACATACAATTGGATACTATATAGCCGTGATAAAAAGGGAAATCCTGTCTTTTGTGAAAACCTGGATAGACCTTGAGTTCACTAGGCCAAGTGAAATGTCATATTGAGAGACAGATATTGCATGATATCCCTTATAGGTGGAATTTAAAAAAAGCCAAACTTGTAGAAACAGAGTAGAATTGTGGTTACCAGGGGCTTAGAGGTGGAGGAAATGGGGAGATTGGTCAAAGAGAACAAACTTCTGGCTGGAAGATGAATAATTTCTGGGGAACTAATGCACAACATGGTGATTATAGTTAACAATATTGTGTTATGTACTTAAAAGTTTCTAAAAGAGTAAATCTTAGATGCTCTCACCACAAAAAGGAAATAGCAATTATGTGACATGATGAGGTATTAGCTAATCCTATGGCAGTAATAATTTTTCAATATATAATTATATCAAATCCGCATGTTGAACATCTTAAACTTATACAGTGTTATATGTCAATTCTATCACAATAAAGCTGATAAGAAAAAGTTTTCAAAATGCTTTTCTCACTTGTCTAAGGCTGAAAAAGAAAGTCTAGCATGATATTTCAAACCAGAAAAAGCCAGTCAACTTGAAGAACAGATACAAAACTAAAAATTCTTTAGTTTGGTACAGTATTAGAAGGTTCAGTTAAACTTTTGATAGATTTTGATAGCAATTGCTAGAGAACTCAGGAAATCTTCAATCTTATCAAATCACCCCTTCTAAACATGAAGTTCTCAGGGGTGCTAGATGTATAAGGAGAAAAAGGAAAGAGTAATTGAGATAATTTTTGGTCACCTAGCACCATGCCAGGTCTCTAAGAGCGATGCAACGAGAAAAATGATCCTTCTAAAAAAGTTGTCATCTCCAAATTCCTATGAAATCTTATGCTAAGCTCAGTTGAGCCACATGAAGAGAAAAGACAGATTCCCAAAGGGGCAGATAAGTTTAAGATCTAAAGTAGGAACAAACCATATTCCCTCCCTTGCCCCACTCCTCCACCCTGGGTGCATTGCCAATATATTAATTTATTTGTTTCAATCACACTTTTTCAACATAATGAAAATTCAACCTACAGATAAAGCATATCAAGGGAAGTGGGATGTTGTCCTCCAAGATATAGTGTAGAATTTTTCAAAACTGCTCATTCCAATTTTCCTGTCCTGCAGGCTTATAAGATACCTCTTTCTAAAGAGGAGGCAACTCTAGGCTTAGGCTGATGCTAAGACAAATGCTGCATGCGAGAAAAGAGAGTGAGAGAGGAGGACTCCTGAGAAGGAGCCACCTCCCAAGAGCCTCTGTTAGACTGGACTTTGCCAACATCTTAGCAAACAAGGGTTTGCTTTAATGAGGCAGGTGCAGTGAGAGAACAGAATTCTTGAAACTGCCAAGGGAATTAATATAATAATAAATAAAATGTGAATATGTATTTTTAAAATGTAAAGATTAGTAAAGACAAATACTATATGATGTCACTTATATGTGGAATTTTAGAAATGAAACAAACAAAGAGAAAGAAAATGAGAGAGAGAGAGAGAGAGAGAGAGAGAGAGAGAGAGAGAAACTAAGAAACAGACTCTTAATTCTAGAGAACAAACTGATGGTTATCAGAAGGGAGGTGGGTGAGGGATTGGGTGAATAGGTGATAGGGATTAAGGAGCGCACTTGTGATGAGCACAGGGTGATTAAAAAAAAAAAAAAAAGTAAAGATGAACATACTGGGCCTAAAACAAAACCAGAAACAAAACCCTAACCCAATTACTTCATACAATCTAAAGCTAGAAAACTAAAGAAGTTAAAAATTTTGGGAAAAAATTATCAAGAAAACAAACCTAGTAAAACGAAGGAAGTACCAAAACTTCTTAGTAGATAAAATGAAATTAGGGCACAAAAAGCATTAAAAACTATGGAGGGTCTTTTTCTTTTTTGTAAGGAGCAATTAAATACAGAAATAAAAATATTCTAAAGTACTTTATATACTTAGATCAAGAAGAAATAGAGAGAAAATAATAATAATAGGGATTTTAAAGCATGTCTTTCAATCTTTAAAACATCGGATAGAAAAAAATGAACATATGGAAAATATCAGTAAAAGAATTTAATGGCTCATTATTTCAATATCTTTCAGACTTTGTATACTAAAGAAATGACACCTTCTTTTCCAGACCACATGGGACATTTGCACAAATCTTTTTTCCCCTAGAAAAAAGAACCATGAATTCCAAATAATAGAAAGATCTTTTTAAATCTAATATCAATATCATAATAGAGAAATAATCACAATTAACAAGCTAAAATCATAAGGGCCCAAAGGAAGTGGGAGGAATATGGGGTATTAATTTCCTTATATTTTTTTCCAGGAGTCTATAGGTAATCTATACAGATAGAAAACCAAGAAATAGTGATTTAGGTAAATTTAGGTAGATTACTAAAAGCTATCAAAGTAGCCATCAGAAGAACATAATCTGGACAATAAAGCTTCCATGTTACTTAAGGTAACACCTGAATGACACATAAAATAAGGAAAATAGAAACCAAATATCAAGATACAGAAGACAAAGGGAGCTTTAAAACAAAGCAAAAAGAAATATATATATAATTACATGTGAAAGTGGCAAAGTCTCTTATTGAGAGAAAAATTTTCTTAGAGAATGTATTCATTCAGCAAATACTCCGATAATTGAGGCATTTCCAATTGCTTTGGGTAAGGCGTTAGATTAGACAGAGTCCCCTGCTATACTGTGTGTATATTTTAACAGAGAGAGATGAACAGTATGTAATCTTATGAAACTAAACAGGAAAGTAAGTTAGAGGATATCTGGGGATGGGGAGGTGGCTTCTTTAGCTATCCTGCTTAGAGAAGGTGTCTTTGGAGAGCTGGAATTTGAACTTGGACCTAACCAATGATAGTATTACAAAAATCTGGGGACAGTGTGTGAGGGAGGGAGAAGAGTGAGTGCAAAAGTATGAGAGCCTGCAATGAGTTCAGTGTGTTAAGAGCAACAGAAGGCTGGTGTACCTGGAATTGGGGGTGATTGCTGATTAGAGTATCTTGGTGGGAGTTCTAACAGAAGTGGAGACTGAAACTACTTATGTGTGAATAGGTTATTTAGGCAAATGATTCCAGGGAGCAGGTGTGAGGGACAGGGGATGAAACGGGAAGAGAGGAAGAGCCAATGCAAGAGAGTTTTATGAAAGTGGTCACTGCTAGGGCTACTTCATTATGGAATATATCTCAAAGCCATGTGTCCCAGGAAGAAAGGTGATACATTATCCATGGGCTCCAGTCCTAATTGGTGAAGGGTTGCCTCACTGGGTTTTAAATTTCCTGCACTTCCATGTCACCCAATTGTGAATGCTGATTAGAGCCCCAGGGGTGTCGGTGGCATCGGAGAAGACTTGGGGCAGGAGCTGAGAGATGCTACTTAAGGTACCACCGTGTCTTGCAGTTGTAGGAAAGTGATGTAAGTCTGAATGGAACTGGTCACTGCAGCTGGGGCTGGAATGAGAAAATTTGAAGTGGTGCATGGAACAGGTCTGATGGATAAAGATAAATAGATAAAGAAATGTCCTTAGAAAAGGACACAAAATTACATGGTATATTCCAGAAATGCATGTAAAACGATGTGTTTCAAACATATTGCAAGTAAAAGGGTGTGCAACACATCTGCTGGCACACACATACACGCACACACATAAAAGAAAAAAAATGAGATGAAAATATTAATGTCAGAAAGAGTTGAATTCAAGGCTGGATGATGATGATGATGATGATGATGATGATGATGATGATGATGGTGATTTTGCCAGAGAGAGAGGCAGAGGGAGAGGGAGAGAGAATCTTAAGTAGGCTCTATGGCCAGTGTGGAGCCCAATGCGGGGCTTGATCCCACAACTGTGAGATCATGACTTGAGTCAATATCAAGAGTCAGACTTAATCCACTGAGCCATCCAGGTGCCCCAAGGCAGAATTATTTTTTAATGATAAAGAAGTTCTTCACATAATAGCAAAACTTAGAGTGCATTCATTACAAGGTTGTACTATGAATTTTTATGAACCAAACTGTATAGCATAACATTTACATGTATGCATATTATACATATATATCCTTAGAGATTATAACTTTTCTAATTTTTTAAATTTTTAAATATTTTTTTATTTTTTAAGTTTATTTATTTTTTAAAAGGTATTTTTATTTTTTTTAAATCTGAAATTCACTGGCAAATTGGTTTCCTTACAACACCCAGTGCTCATCCCAACAGGTGCCTTCCTCAATGCCCATCACCCACCCTCCCCTCCCTCCCACCTCCCATCAACCCTCAGTTTATCCTCAGTTTTTAAGAGTCTCTTATGCTTTGGCTCCTTCCCTCTCTGTAACTTTTTTTTCCCTTCCCCTCCCCCATGGTCTTCTGTTAAGTTTCTCAGGATCCACATAAGAGTGAAAACATATAGTATCTTTCTCTGTATGACTTATTTCACTTAGCATAATACTCTCCAGTTCCATCCATGTTGCTACAAAAGGCCGTATTTTATTCTTTCTCATTGCCAAGTAGTATTCCATTGTATATATAAACCACATCTTCTTTATCCATTCGTCAGTTGATGGACATTTAGGTTCTTTCCATAATTTGGCTACTGTTGAAAGTGCTGCTATAAACACTGAGGTACAAGCGCCCCTATGCATGAGCACTCCTGTATCCCTTGGGTAAATTCCTAGCAGTGCTATTGCTGGGTCGTAGGGTAGATCTATTTTTAATTTTTTGAGGAACCCCCACACTGTTTTCCAGAGCAGCTGCGCCAGTTTGCATTCCCACCAACAGTGCAAGAGGGTTCCCGTTTGTCCACATCCTCTCCAGCATCTATAGTCTCCTGATTTGTTTATTTTAGCCACTCTGACTGAGGTGATATCTCAGTGTGAGATTATAACTTTTCTTAAGCACCTATAAAACATTTGCAAAAGTTACAATTGATTATATATCCTGCTACAAAGAAAGTTTAAACAAATTGCAAATGTATAAATAAAGGCGGCCATAATTTCTAAACACAATTCAATAAAACTAAAGTAAGGAATCAAAATCAAAATACCAACCGACTGGATGAGCAATAACTCTGTATTAAATAAACAAAGCTGTATTTTCAAAATATGTAGAAAATAATCCAGAAAATAGGAAACATGTATCATACACGCATATAGTTAAAGCAAATATCAAATAAAAATTCATGATCTGAAATATATAAATTACTAAGGAATTAACAAGTTAAGACAATTCAAAAAGTTCAGGAATCAACAAAACAGAAGGAAAGAGTCAATAAAAATAAAATAAAATAATAACACAGAAAACAAGAAAAATACCTGAATTCTTAAGAAATCTCTGTATGTGTGTCTGTTTTTGTGCTTTTGGAAAACAGGAGATAGGAACAACCACCCAAGTAAAAAATTAAATAGAGCCTAGATCCTAAAACTCAGGCATGTGGATTCTAAAACCACAGAATCACCTGCAGGTCTTGTAAATATACAGATGGTTGGGACCCACCACCAGAGTTTCTGGTTTAGCAGGTAAGGGGTGGGGTCCAACCAATCATTTCTAAGATTTTTCCAGACAAAGTTGGCTAAGTTGATATAACTGAAGTTGGTATAGAGAAGTTCTGAGACAGAGAAACCAGTTAGCTAGTATAAAGGACAGAAAATGAAAGAGGGGGGAAAAAAGCACAAAGAGGTAAACAAGATCTGATTAGCTAAATAATCACAGAAACAGAGGAAATGGAGACATCAATTCAGTGGTTTCCAACATTGACTTTCATGTAGGAACTTTCACAAAAACCTAATACTCAGTCCCCTCCCTGGTGGGGTTGAATTAAAATCTTTGAGGTTGGGATCTAAGCACTAGCTGTTTAAAAGTCCGCGAAGTGATTTTGGTGCTCAGTATAGTTTGAGAAGCATTAGGATAAGGGAGTAGTTGCGTTCCAGGATATAATTTATAAACTGGGATTCTGGAAAATTCTCAGTTTTCCCTAGAATGGAAACTCCAGGTTGCAAGTGGAGGTACATTCCTCTTCATGACTGGTTCTATTACTCAATCCTTCTGGACTTCTTTTAACTGGGAGTTTAGGGGACAGAACTGAACATGGTGTACTTAGTCTCTTCCATATGTTTGTGTTTTCCTTCTCTCTTCTTGCAGATAAAATGCTCTCTGGTCAGTCTTCATTCTAGACAGTAAATGTTCTGTCTGTGATTGGAAGTCCAAGATCTTTAGCTATGCCTGAGTTTGAAATAATTTTTTTTTTATTTTTATTTTTTATTTATTTTTGGGACAGAGAGAGACAGAGCATGAACGGGGGAGGGGCAGAGAGAGGGAGACACAGAATCAGAAACAGGCTCCAGGCTCCGAGCCATCAGCCCAGAGCCCAACGCGGGCTCGAACTCACAGACCGCGAGATCGTGACCTGGCTGAAGTCGGACGCTTAACCGACTGCGCCACCCAGGCGCCCGAGTTTGAAATAATTTTTTAAAAAATCAGCTTTACTGAGATATAATTCACATACCACAAAATTGACCATTTTGGAATGTACGATTCAGTAGATTTTAGTATATTTTGTAGAATATTTTTATCACCCCCAAAAGAAACTTGGTACTCTCTAGCTATATTCCTCTGCTCCCAGCTCTAGGCAGTGACTGATCCACATTCAGTCTCCATAGACTTTCTTTTTCTGAACACTAAAAGATTAATTTTAAGTCATATGAATTATGAGAAAGTTCCTATGTCCAAAAACCACAGACATAACTGATCAAGTTGTTACTCCAGAAAAATCTGATAGTTTGAAACTCATCTGGGGGTCAGTTAGTTCCCAATCAAGAAGGGGTATTCATATTTCCCTAAAACTCAACCACTGGGTGAAAGAATCGTTTCTTGGAAGAACATATGTTACCCAAATGACTCCAAAAGTGATATAAATATTGACAAACTTGTAACAAAGTTGAGAAGAGCTATCCTGATGCTAAAACAAAAACCATAAAGAACTAGATGATCAATTAGACTCGCATAAAAACTAAAACTTCTGTATCTCAAGCATCACTGTAAACCAAGTTATGGTAAATATATAATGGGTATGACCAGTAAAGAACTAATTTATAAAGAATTTTACAAACCATTAGGAAAAAAGCTACCACCACAGGAAAAAAAAGGTCAAACAACATGTACATCTAGTACAAAATGAAGAAATAACTTTTTTTCAATTATTTTTTAACATTTGTTTTTGAGAGACAGAGAGAGAGCACAAATGGGGGGAGGGACAGAGAGAGAGGGAGACACAGAATATGAAGGAGACTCTAGGCTCTGTGCTGTCAGCACAAAGCCTTACCTGGGGCTTGAACCCATGAACTGTGAGATCATGACCTGAGCCAAAGTCAGATGCTTAACAGACTGAGCCACCCAGGTGCCCCCCCTCCTTGTTAATTTTTTTTTTAACATGAAGAAATAACTTTTAAAAAATCCAGTTAGCTTAGGAACAACACTTAACATTATTGGAGTTGAAAAGATGCAAATTTAAACAATGGGTTATTTTTCACAGGTAAGCAAATATTAAAATATTAATATATTCAGTGTTGGTGAAGCTGAAGGGAAATGGAAATGTGCTGTTGAGAGTAAAGGTTATAACTTTTCTAAAAGGCAATTTGTGATATATAACACAATTAAACATAATCATTGGAACTCTATATTTTGAGTTTTAATCTCAGAAAACAAATAAATAAGAGTGTATTTCTAACTTTGATAATTACAATGATATTTACAATAAGGAAATTTGGAAAAGCATAGATATAAAACACACGTGATTATTTTACTATATTTGGAAACATTCGGGTGTTGATTTTTATACTTCTGTTTATTGGCAGAAACTGAATTAATGAAAAATTGAAAAAAACCATTTTATGGAATTCCCTATACGACTATCATTCTGTTCACTGAAAAACATTAACAATAGGGGCGCCTGGGTGGCTCAGTCGGTTAAGCGTCAGACTTTGGCTCAGGTCATGATCTCACAGTTTGTGAATTTGAGCCCCACATCAGGCTCTGTGCTGATAGCTGGGTGGAGCCTGCTTCAGATTCTGTGTCTCCCTCTCTCTCTGCCCTTTCCCCACTCATGCTCTGTCTGTCTGTCTGTCTCTCTCAAAAATCAATAAACATTAAAAAATTTAAAAAAGCATTAAAAATAACAACTATATAACAAACAAAAAATTACTCTTTTAATGGATTATTTAATAAGACTGGGAGGAAATACATTTTAAAAATCATGACTGGGGTGATTTTTAGTTCTTTTTATTTTTCCGAGTTTTCAGATATTTTTAACTAGCTTGCCTCTTGTATAATCAGAATTGAATTTTATATCAAAGAGAAAAATAAGTCGAACTTAAGATCATGTATCTGCCGGAGGCCAGCTTGAAAATTTCACAAAATTCATATAATTTGCTGTACTGAATGGTTATCAAGTTCTGTGGAGAAAGCATTGGAGAGGAGGATAAATACATGATTTGAGAAGTAGGGTCAAGTACTGTTATCTGAATACTTCTTCTGTGTTCTGACTTCTGCCATACCTAGTTGCCAGAAATGCAACCTATCATTAAAATAGGGACTACATATTTAAGGAGGGCACATGCCTCTGATCTTGGTGCTGAATTGTCCTTGTATTATTCTAAGGATTTGGGTGTAAATTTGATGAGCATTAAAATCACTGCAGGCGGATGTCCAATCTTGCACTCAGAGATTCTGATTCAATAGGCTTGGGGTAGAGTCTAGAAATGTGTATTTTTAGCAGATGATGCAGAAAATGTTGCTTATCACCTACTGTAGGGGCCCCATTCCCTAAGGGCACAGATGCTTCTTCAGTCTATTTCAAGAATTCTGAGTTAAATAAGAAGAGAGGAGGAGAGAGAGACAGAAAGAGAGTGCAGCCATAGAAAGAGAGAGAGAGAGAGAGAGAGAGACTGAGCTATTGACTGGAGGAAATTAGGAGACTTTTGATCTATTTGGTTTTTAAGTGATTCTGATTACTGAGAATGAAACAGGATGAGAAATGTGTGTACCAAATATGCAAAACTATTTAAGTGTGCTCATGAGAAGAAAAAACTTTTTTTTAAACAGTAGACAAGAAGAAAACCAGCTGGTAAGAAACAACATGAACAAAGTGTTATCCAGTTAGTTCATACAATTCAGCATGCATGATTTTTCATTATTTTTAATATGTATATTGATAGACTTTTCCGATTTTTATAGAACTTTTTCCATCATAATTATATTAATGATTTTATGATACTTCTGTTGAGGTTTTGAAAGTTAAAAAAATAAATTCTTTGGTAGAATTTGTGCAATGTGCTCACCTTCTCTATTCTCACTTTTTCAGCCACTGCTAACATTTTTGAACTGACCAAGTGACACTTCAGATAAACAGCCATGCCAATTATATCACTATAAGCATATTCAGGAAACCATTACAAGAGAATGCCTGAAGGCTTATATGAGGGATTGCAAAGCCCAATAGATAATGTGGCCAGAAAGACAGCAAAGGTGGTGGCAGGAGCCTGGTGGAGATTGGCAAAATGCCCTTTGTATAGATGACAGCTGCTAATCAAATCCTTGCTCCGGTCGCCATGCCCATTGTGTCTGGCTCTTCTATATTTTAAGGGCAGCAGACATCTCAATACCTATGTGAATCCCCGAATTTTTATATTTTAGGAACTACCTAAGTATTTACATAAATCACAGTGTGGGCCAAGCAAACACATCAAATGTGTCCCTGGGACAGCCACCTCTGGCTTAGATCAGACTAAATAAAAGACATTCCCTTCACTCTCCAATTTCTTCCCTCCAGAGTTTATGGAGGGAACCACTAATCATTGCAAACAAGCTCTAATTTGGCAGCTTCCGAGAAAGATCAACATTTCCCTGGGCAAGTTATTAAGAGATTTATGGGTTAGAGGACCTTAACATGCTTTAGTTGGAGGAATGGGAGCAAGGAAGATAAATGAATGAAAACCAAAGACATGGATATGTAATCTGTATTTGGGAAATGTCGCTTGACCTCTAAGGTTCTTTCTTTCCTCTATATCAACACCTCCCCCTCCCCCAACTCCCTGCAATGTTGCCAAGCTGTCTGCAATATGTTTTTCCACATCATTTGATGAACATAGCTTGATAGTGTTAGAAAAACTGCACCCTGCTAAGATGCTATATCATATCATTTGAATTGATGAATAAAATGAGAATTCATTATCTTCAAGGCATTGAAATGCAGCCTGAATTACTCAGCTTTGCATCATTTTAATAGGAAGTTTGCAGCATAATCTCCCTTTCAAATGTAAGAGTTCTTCAGAGATTGATAAGCAATGCGCATGATATGGTTTCATGTGTGTAAATCAGTCAAAAGTAAGCAAACTGCAATATCTGAAGAACTCCATAGATGTGTCAAAAGTGAGAAGAAAGGTATCGGGGAAATACGCATTACAGTTAGTTCCTCTTTTATTACATTCTAGTCTTAAACCAGTTCTGAACTTGTAGGCAGATGGCAATGGGTAATTAAAATGCTAGCAAAATTATGGAAGGTGAAAGTAACTTCTATGTCTCTGTAATGACAGACATGAAAAAAATATGCACACAGTTTGCAATGAAATGATGCAAAGATGAGGACTAAAATCAAATATGTTGCTGGGTTAAATAGCATCCATTAAGGTGTTCTCTTTTCCTTTGTGTTCCACTTGAGAAAGACACTGATTTATATCTGAAGACTAACAGGAGCAAGGCAAAATTTTTCAAAGTAAAATGGATACATATATTTTCCAGATATTATACAAGCAGCTTGGAAACCTAACTGTTGATGGCTTGTTGTTTTTATTACTGGGGATAAAAGGTGACATCCATCAGAATTGAAGGGAATAATCACAATAACTTTTAGTACAAATTCATTAATGCCAACTTGGGAAATTACACCATCAACTCCCACAAACTAAATTAAATGTTAGAAGAGGAGAAATGAGATACAAGCTTTGCTTTCCACTTAAGACATTGTCCTTGCTATATTATTTTATTTTAATTATTGCAAAGGTAACACATTTTAATGATAAAATTTTGAAAAGCAGATAAGCCAAAAGAAAATTAAAATCCTTTGTAATCTCATCATTCAGAATAACCAGTTAATTTTTGAACTATTATTAAATTCCAAGTGGTCTTGCAATATTCTACACTGCTTTATAACTCCATGTTTTTTCTGTTTTCTTTAATTTTTATATAACCATTTAAAATTATAACACTTTCTTCCATTGTGTAGGTACACCACAGTTAAGTAAATACTTGTACTTTAGGTGGCTTCCAATATATATATTTTTTTGAGAGAGGGCATAAGCAGGGGAGGGGCAGAGAGAGAGAGTGAGAGAGAGAATCCCAAGCAGTCAGCACAGAGTCTGATGGGGAGCTCAGTCCCACGAGCTGTGGGATCATGACCTGAGCCCAAAATCAAGGGTTTGATTCTTAACCGACTGAGCCACCCAGGAGGCCAAAAATGGCTTCCAATTTTGTTATAATCAAATTATTTTGAAATTTAACTTAAACATTTCAACTTTATAGGAAAATGCCAGAAATGATGCTGAAGTACTTCTTTAGAGTAGTATAATAAGTAAAATTGGGTTTTCTGTATTAAAGGGGTTAAGGAACTGTGGATCTCTGGCAGAAAAACCAAGCGGCACTAGGATATCTTTGTGGATTGGAGTTTTATTTTACACCTGCCGGTTCAGAGATCCTTCTCTGGAGATCTGAGTCCCGAGCACAAGCATGGGGGACAATTTATCGTCTGTTACTTCCACATTCCACATTAGTAGTAATTTGGTGCACAGGGCAAGCAGGCAGGAAGAAGAACCCAGAAGAGGAGGCTCTACGCTAGGAACTAGAGCTTGTGTTAGTCCCCTTGGCCATTTTATGCTGCATAACTTTACTTACTTTCCCAACAAAAGATTTGTATGCTATAATGGTTTTTGATACAACACATTGAATTGTCTCCTAGAAATTCTAATTTAAAGTCTCATCCCCAGAGCTAGAGATTACCTAGTCCCCTCTCCCCCCATTCTCACTAACTTCAACTATTCTTCTTCTTACTTTTTATTATTTGAAACTTGAGGTATATTTCTATTATTTATTATAGGTTTCTCTGATTAATACTGAGACTGAACATTTTTCTGTGATTTTTTTCCTGTTCACTAGTCATTTCTTATCTATACATACTTTTA
This sequence comes from Felis catus, assembly GCF_018350175.1. Taxonomy (NCBI): domain Eukaryota; kingdom Metazoa; phylum Chordata; class Mammalia; order Carnivora; family Felidae; genus Felis; species Felis catus. The sequence goes on from NC_058370.1 coordinate 92,003,275, forward strand.
CTCACTTTCTAATGAGGTTTAATTTTTCTTTTTTTAATTGTGGAAAAATACTGAACATGAAACCTACCCAAATTACAAATTTTAATTGTATAGTCCAGTATTAATTATATGCACAAGGTTGTACAACAGATCTCTGGAACATTTCACTTTGCATGACTCGAAACTGTATACCCATTGAACAGTATCTTTGTATTTCACCCTCTTCCAGCCCCTAGCAACCACCATTCAGCTTTCTGCTTCTATGAATTTCACTAATTTAGATGCTTCATATAAGTGGAATCATGGTGGTACTTGTCTTTCTGTGACTGGCTTATTTCTCTTATCGTAACGTCCCAAGGAGCATCTAGGTTGTCACATATGACTGGATTTCCTTTTTAAAGGCTTAATAATATTCCGATCCATGTATTTTCTTTATCCATTCATCCGTCAATGACTATTTAAGTGTCCACCTCTTGGCTATTATGAATAATGCTGCAATGAATATGGGGGTGCAAATATCTCTTTGATATTCTTTCTATAATTCTTTTGAATAAATACCAAGAAATACATTACTGGATCATATAGTAGTTCTATTTTTAATTTTTTGAGGAACCTCCATATTGTTTTTCATAGTGTCTGTACCATTTAACTTTTCCATCACTAGGGCACAAGAGTTTCAGTTTCTCCACATCCTTGACAATATTTGTTATTTATTTATTTTTATAATAGGTGTGAGGTGTGAGGTGATATCCTATTATAAAGGTGTGAGGTGATATCTCATTGCAGTTTTGATTTGCATTTCCATGGTGATTCATGATGTTGAATACCTTTCCATGTACTTTTTTGCCATTTATATTTCTTCTTTAGAGAAATATCTGTTAAAGGCTTTTGCCCATTTTTTGATTAGATTGTTGTTGTGTTGTTGTTGTTGTTGTTGAGTTGTGGGAATGCCAAAAGTGATTGTACCAGCTCCAGTGTGGCTGGTTTCATGCTCACACAGGGTGTACAAACCTCTTAACTGGATTCTGGATTTCTCGGAAATGGAATTGGTCTGTGTACTGTATTTGAATTGGTGTCTCCATAGAGAAAGGAGCGTCTGGGCCTTTCTATTTTGCTTTCTTACTGATGTCACCTCGCAATTTTAATTTTGTTTATGTACTGAGTTTAAGTGTTTAAAACTTCATATGCAGTCTTTTTCCCCCACTTACTATATTTTAATTTTGTTTCTACACAAAAGGATATTGCTTATATAATTTTCATGCAGAAATATGTTAATTTTTCATTTGTGATTTCTGTTGGTGTCATGCATAGAATGACTTTATTCCATTCCAAAGGAAAATGTTTACCCTTATTTTTAAATTGTTGAGAGTATCATTTTTATTTAAACTTTTAATTGATCTGAAATTTATTCACAGGTAAGGAAGATGGTAGACATTGAACCTTGCTTTTCCCAAGTACAATTAATAATAAACCAATACAGTTTTTGGTAGATTTTTTAAGCCATGTGTACCATGCCCTAAATAATGACATTTTCATGGTATAATTTTAATCTTGAATTTGCTAAGACTTATTTTGTGACCTAATATCTGATGTATCCTGGAGAATGTTCCCTGCATGCTTGAAAGAATGTGTACTCTGCTGCTATTGAATGGAATGTTCTGTAGATAGTGTGTTAGGTCAATCTGATCAAACACATATTTTATGTTCAATGTTTCCTTGCTGATTTTTCTGTCTGGATGATATGTCCATTGTTGAGGGTGGGATATCGAAGTACCCTACTTGTATTATATTGCTATCTATTTCTACTTTCATTTCTGTTCATATTCCTTAATACATCTAGGTGCTCCAGTGTTATGTGCATAAATATTTAAAAATGTTATGTCCACTTGATGGGCTGACTCCTTTATCATTATATAATGTATATAATGACCTTTTTTTTTTTTGGTCTCATGTCACAGTCTTTGGCTTAAAGTTCATATAGCTACCACTGCTTGCTTTGGCTTCCCTTTATATGGGATATCTTTTTCCATCCCCTCACTTTTAGTCTGTGTGTATTTTTTTTCTAATGCACTTAACCATTCTATATCTTTTGATTGGTGAATTTATTCCATTTATATTTAAAGCCATTATTGACATGTACGAACTTACTAATGCTATATTAATTAACTTCTGACTCTTTTCTAATTCTGTTTTGTGTTGGTCTCAGCCTATTGATAGAGATGTCTAGGAATGCCTGGATCACTTATATGGGCCTGTGGTACTTATGACAAACCCCCATACACATTTCCCCAAGTGGAGTCAGTGTTGTGGCTGGACCAGCTGTTGTGGTTCTTGCTATGATTGCAAGATGCACCTCAGCAACAACTGTTGGGAACTTTGAAAAAACATTTCTTGTTCACAGGTCCTGAAGGGTACATGACATGCCTGGGGCCACACAATTTGCAGGTAGAGAGAAAGGGAGCACAGACGGGTTGAGGGTGAGGGTCTAGGATTTTGCAGCTTCACTCTTTATTCTTTAAGTGAACTTAAAAATATATATACACACACATATAGACACCTTTTCAATTTCAGTATTTTTTCCAATAAACAAAAATAATAAAATAAAAAAATTACCCGTGTCTTTTTAATCACTGTCAATCTTTTCATACAGATCTTATCATATTTTTAATCTACAAATATATATATGTTTATGCTTTAATCTATGAATATCCATGTTTAGGCATGTATGCAAATATATACATTATTTTAAAAATAAAATTAAACTATTACTTTGGGGATAGTTTTGTCATCCAAAGTTTTATTTAAGTGATATTAACATATTAATAGTTGCTTAAACAAATCAGAAGATGTTTTCTTTCACATAAAGTATTCCAGAGGTGGATAGTTCGTGTCTGGAATGATTGATGTCACCACAGACTCAGAAATCCAGACTTCCTCTATCTTTTTGCTTTGTCATGTTTACATATGCCTTCCATTCTATAGGTCACAAGAAAGCTTCTAGAACTCAGTAATAAAGTCTGTTTTACAGGCTAGAATTAGAGGAAAAGCAAGGAAACCAAAGAAACTTCAGATGGAAGATATATCAGTCTTTAGGTAGCTCTCCTGGAAGGTCTTGAAACAACATTCACTTACACATCATTGGTCAGTCCTTTTAGTTTTTAGCTGGCCTTCAAGCCTCTCCAGATAAAATCAGGGTTTTATTTACGGAGAGCAAGGGATTATGGATACTGACAATTAGTCTATGCTATTTCCATTTACCATTGAATATTTTTCCACAATCACAGATTTTTTGGCTGTATATTATCCAGTCATATGGACACTATCATGTAACCAAGTCTTTGTGTTGGACATTAGTTGTTTCAGATTCATTTCTATGAAGAAAGCTGTGATGAATATCCCCATAGTTGTATTTCTGTATATCTGGGTTTATATTCTTAGAATATATTTCTAAGAGTGGAATTGCTTGATGAAAGGATATGCATCATTTTAAGCCTTTTGATAGGAATTGCCAAAAATCAGGCTTCCAATCTTTGTACATTTATCATTTCTTGACTTGTAATTTTGGACAAAATCCCATGATATAGGATGGTGTTTCTCAAATTTTGTCTATTGCATCTATTTCCTCCTTCCATTAACAAAATTCTTGTCAAAGTTAATGGGAAGACCAGCACAGTTTGTGATGAAATCCCATTGAGGTAGTCTAGTTTTGATTAAACATTATGAGTAAATTATTAAATCCTACAAAGAAAAGACATCTGTGTTGCCATGTACATTGGCTTGGAACATAAACAAGGCTGCAGATAAGCTAGGGAATTGTTAGTGCTCCGTGGAACACACTCAATCACTACTGTAAGAAAGGAAGAGATTGTTTTTTACAGCCACTAAAATAAATTTCTTGTAAATTTTAGGAATTCATTCTATGATATACTGAGATTCGTTTTAAAAGTGTAAACATAAACATTTAGCCTTTACCATCCCCTCCCCCCTCCACACAGATGCATACACAGACATGCATAAAGAGCCGTTAAATTTGTAAGTTCAGTTCAATGCCCATAAAACATTCCCAGGGGAGCATTTTGAAAATGTAGAGTGTAAGGCTTTACAGAAAATTACATCACACCAAGATGTGACTCTGATATGAAATTCTATTAAGATGAAATCCAAAGAGAAGAATTATTCCTGTTCTGTTCTTTGAAATTAATTTTGCCTAGGCTTCCAGGGCAAGAGGGAGAACTGTTCCTCATGGTGGGTGGAAATTTTTGGTATGCCAATAATAGTGAAGACAGGTGAAAGCAGATGTTAGAATGAGGAATCACCAAGAAAAATATAGGTCACCATGTAATTAAGTTAAAATTAACAAATCCTTAATTTTGAAGCAAGTTGAGGAAGCAAAGCAAAGTAAAACAATAATCAGAGAAATAATGACTGAAATCACATGCACCATATTATACTCCCAACAAGTGATAAACAGATAAATATATCAGCTAGACAGATCCAAATCCAGTGGGAGCATTGTTAAATCTTCTCTTGATCATCTTTATCACTCTTGGCCTATTTCCTTCCCTCTCTCTTTTGCTATTAAAGTTACTTGGCTTGAAAGTTTAAAAATATATTTATTGGATCTGGTAAATTTAATCATATAAAGAACCTTTCTATATATAAGTGGCATTTTATAATCTTATGAATATCATTTAAATTTTAGTATTTTATTACTGCATTTGCTCCTTTCTTTATTTTTAAAGAAATCCTCAATAAATGTCAACTTAACAATATTAAGTATTTTTCTAATGGACAAATGTATATGAAACTAAAGCTTACCTAAATTGAAAAAGAAGGAAAAGTAGAACTAGCTTAAAAAGTATTCAGTTTTATGTAAGAATCAGTGTAGGCCTCTGAAGGTATTTGGTTTATTTTCAGTTTTGATTACTTGGCCTCCTGTGCTCCCTTCCCTGCCTCTATTACCTGAGATCAAGCTTCACCCCATCTCAGCTCCAAAGGTGTCAGGACATTATGGCAGAGTTTTAAAGGAATATCTTCCAAGATAAACCGGAGAAATCTGAAGTGACTCTACATGGTTGCATAGTATATGATTTTGTCTGTATAGAACACTGAGTGAAACCAGACATTGGATAACTTATTTTTTTCTTTTAGCTTAAAATTTTTCCCCCTAATTTTACTGAGATATGATTGAGATACAACACTGTGTAAGTTTAAGGTGTGCAGTATGGAAACACTTACCACTTACAAAGAGGTGTAATGAATAATACAGTTAACACCTGTACACACAACCAGGTGTTGAGAAGTAAAACATGAACAATACAGTTGAAATCCTACTGTGGTATATTCACATAACGGAATAGTTAGTAGCAGTAACAATAAATGAATCATGGCACATATATTAACAAGAATGAATTTTTAAAGTATAATGTTGAATTAAAAAAGCCAAGTTGCAGAAGTAATACTACAGTAGGATATGATGTATGTATAGCATCCTTTTGTAATATTTATCACATGTGATATACTATATATAATGTTTCATATATCATATAGTATATACATTTATATACATTATTTACTGCATATACATTACATGTCTACATTTCATTCAAATATGTATTATAATATGTATCCTTATATAGTATATAGTACATATATTTGTAGTTTAAAACATGAGAAGCAAAGTACTGTATATTGCTTAACAGATGTATATAAGTAGGTAAATATGAAGAAATGTGTCTTGCTTATGGAAATATCCTTATCACTAAAGGAAAAGTAATTTTAACAGTACTATCTAAATACGTAATGGAATAACAATATTTGACTGCTCTAGGCTTTAAAAGTGAATATCAGGACTGATCATTAAATTCTTATGAATGTATTGAGAGCTATCTAACATTATTGCTTGCTTAACCAAAACATTGAAATAACAATGTTTTCCCATTGATCCTCATAATCACCGTAAGAGGCAGGTATTACTCAGAAATCACAATCTTGTTACTTTCTACTCTTTGCCATTTCACCTCCCCATCCACACTCATTACTTTCACTTTCGCCCATGACTCCTTCCTGCTCTCTCTCTTTGCATTCCAACCTCACCATTTGCCTGAAGGGTCCACACAGCCTTGGAATCTATTTTCTAACTTCTTATTTTCTTAAACATGTCCAAGTGCCTTGTTATTTTCATCGCCTTCATCACCTCATCGTCATGAGCAGAGAACCTTATTCTCTCCTTTGGGTTAACTCATAGGTTCCTCTGTTTTCACCCTTATTATAGTGGTAGATTATTTATGTCATGGTATCTCCTGCTGGACAGTCTTATTCTTGAGTGAATAGACTCTGTCCTTATCTCTAGACTTCTGGCAGTTAGGATTATGTTTAAATTTATAATATAGATTTGTTAAATTGAATTGAACTGTTTTCCCAAGAAGGCTGGTTGGTTGGTAAGAAATATTTTTCTGGGGCAAAATAGTAAAGGAAGGAATTCTTTTGGGGACATAGCTTGTAATTTTTAATAACTCGGAGTACAGGGATTTGGCTCTCAGGCTACACCCACTCTCTGCTTAGATCTGAGGAGAGGGAGGGTTGGAAGGAAGGGCGAACTGGAAGGGAATCAAGAAGTGTATATGCCATAAGCTCACCTAAAATTATCCAGTCAGAAGCTGAGAGAATGCAAAAAATTGGGAAACACTGTTGGGTGAGTTGTGATTAACAAGGCTACAAGAAAAGCAAAGAAATAGGAGGAAAGTTGTTGAGATACAGTTAGATGAACACAAATTATTTTTACATTGTGACTCACATTTTCATTTGCTTCATCTTGTTTTTTTTTCTTAATTGATGGATGTGGAGGAAACCCACAAATAAGTTAGAAAATCAGAGTAAGTTGCCTTATAAGATAGGAATAATTGCAATTAGAATAAAATTCACTATTGAAAAACACTAAGGATAGAAGTTAGGTGATAAATTATCATTAATTACTTATTTAATGTTTAAATTAAACACTAATTTTTGTTTTTTTTAAAACAATTTTTAGTGTTTATTTTTGAGAGAGAGTGTAAGCGGGTGAGGGGCAGAGAGAGAGGGAGACAGAATCTGGAGTGGCCTCCAGGCTCTGAGCAAGCTGTCAGCACAGAGTCTGACACAGGACTTGAACTCACAAACTGTGAGACCATGACCTGAGCCAAAGTCGGACACTTAACCAACTGAGCCACCCAGGCACCCCTTAATGTTTGCTACTGATTTTAAGGTTGCAAATGATTTAAGACATGTAAGCCCAGTCCTTCTTCTTAAGGTGTCACCACTTTGTTAGGAAGAGATTTATTTGCATGAAATAACTAGAAAATAGCATGGAATGTTATGGTGACAACTCTGTGTGCTCTAGCAATCAAGAAAGAAGAAAGCCACTGCCAAGTGTTAGACATTGCCCTTGGAATGTGTGTAAATTATTTGTTTGCTCCTCTCAAGAACTGAAAAGTATAGGCTGTTTCTTGTTAACGGATGAAGAGCCTGAGTCTCCAGGAGGTTAACAAACAGTAAGTAATAAAGCAAGGCCATATAAACAGTCAATCATAAGTGTCTATCACTTGCTTAAAAATATCATTTGGCATCATGTTTCCTACCAGGACGAGTCTACACTGCTTAGCCGGGTAATCAAGGCTCTGTTGCTGGATGTTACACTTCTATATTTTCAGGTGATCCAAGTTCTATCCATGGATCTGTTGTAACTAGCCCTGTCCTTGCACCTTATTTTTTTATTTTTTATTGCTGTTGTAAATTGTGGTAAAATTCACATAACCTAAAATTAACCATTTATTTTAAAAGTGAACAATTCTGTGGCATTGACTAAATTCTCAATGTTGTATAACCACCTCCTCTATCCAGTTCCAAAACATTTTGATCATTGCAAAATAATATTCCATATCAATTAAATTTCTTCCTCTCCCCTGCCTCTTCTTCTCCCCTGCCCCTAAGCATCACCAATTTGCTTTCTGTTTTCATGGATTTACTTACTTTGAGCATTTCATATAAATGGAATTATATAAGATGTGATCCTTTGTGTCTGGCTTCTTTCGTTTGGTGCAATGTTTTGCAAGTTTCATCCATGTTGTAGTATGTATCACTTTGCTCTTTTTCACGGCTGAATACTATTTAATTGTATGTATCTACCATATTTTGTTCATCCATTCATCAGTTGATGGATAGTTGGGTTGTTTCCACCTCTTGGCCATGGTGAGTATTGCTGTGCATCTAAGTTTTAACAGCAACAAAATGAGTGTATCAGACTAAATAGTGTCTGTCATCACTTCCATCTCCAATAATGGTTCTGTGAACATATTTTAGGCTTGAAAACTTCCTTTTACCCCACTTCATACTAAGTAGACTAGACCTTGAAATGCACATTGATCTTCCTTCCTCCCAACCTTTACTCATTTTCTTCCTCAATATGAAGTAATTCTTTCATCAAAAAATATTTATCAAAACTCCTGCTCAATATTTAAGATTAAAGCCAAATTTTACCTCTCACCATCAGGCTTTCTTGATGTCCTAGCTGTAAGTGACCTCTTCCTCTTTATACTCAGAATAAATTTTGATTTTTACTGATTTCAGTAAAAATCATTTTATGTCTTATTCACTTTCAAATACCTATATTTGTGGCTAGAATATTGTTGTAGAATTGTTTGGAAACCAGTATAAATTAAAATTTAAGCATTCCATTTAGTTTCCACATCTCTTTGGATTTTTTTCACCTTTTTAAAAAAAATGATGCTGACTTTTTGATGAGTTCAAGCCAGTGGTTGTTTTGTTTTGTTTTGTTGTAGAATGTTGCACATTCTGGATTTGTTTACTTTTCTCTGTGAAGTCTAAGTTAAATCTTAAAGAGACTTGCTCATATTCAAGTTAAATATTTCAGACGGGAATATTTCATAAGTGATGTGCACTTCGTATTAGCACATAACATCAGGTTGCTCCACTGTTAATGATGCCAAGTGTTATCATTTGGTTAAAGGAGTGGCCACTGGATCTCCCCATTGCATAAGAACATTACCTAGTTTGTAATTAGTAAGTAATTTGTGGGACAAAATGTTGGCACTGTGCCTGTTTTAATAACGGAACATTATTAAAGTAGCACCAAATGATGATACTTGCCTGAATCAACATCCTTTTCTATTTTCCCCATGATAAAAATCACCAGATGTCTATAAAGATACATAAAACACTATAGGAAATGCAAATCAAGGCCAGCACAGTCTCTTTAAATTTTTCCTAGTCTCCTGATAGAACAACTATAAAGATAAAGAAGAGAATAAATACAGTCAATAATCATTGTGAAAGGAAAATTCAAACCAATAGCCCAACTAATGTCAGAATCTGAGAAGAATTTATGTTGACTATACAATGAATTAAACTGAACTGAGAAATATCTATCCAGGTATATAAGGCAAGACTTAATTATTGTAAGTGACAGGAACCAGACTTAGAATTAACATATGAAAAAAAAATAAAAAGAATTGTTCTATATGATCAGCCGTAACTGGCTTCCCTTATAGTTCCTTGGATACATTTGCATACATTTTCTAAATAAGGGGTATTCACTCTGAACAAGATCATATTATTCACCTTAGCACAGGTAGAAGAAAATAAACTTCTGTCTCTAATATATCCAAGACCCACAAGACTCAGATTAACCTTATTGGGTCACCTGATTCCTCTTGAACCAATCATTTTCTTGGTATGTTGGAGTACTATGGAGTACTATGATTAGTCCAGTGGAAGCTTCATGTCAATCTCCAAGACAAGGGTGGAGAAGACACTATGATTGACAGTTACACTGGGAACAACATGAAATGGGGTGGATGGAGGCAAGTCTTAAACAGAACGGAATTACTAGATGGACAAAGTCAACAGTTGTACACTACTCTAAACTTCACCTCCTGTTTCATCGAGAATCAGATCCTGCTTAGTTCCAGAGATGTTGATTACAGAGATGTGTATCATTTCCCTTCTTTGCTATGTGGCTGCTATTATCAGAGGTAGAATTTACCAGAAAATAATTCTAAAGTGTAGAGGACTAAAGAGATAAAGACAACATTCTTGCTTCAGATGACTTCAGAGTAGTTAACAAAGGAGACATATGACTTAAGGGAATGATGATTAACCCATAAGTAAATTGTGGAGATGTTAAATAAGATAAACTCAGGAAGAAATGTTTTTTCTTATTCCAACCTTAAACTTATGCACTGAAACGAGACTTCCACACAAATACTGCATCTCTCTACCCTGAACTCTGTGGTTGACAGCTGCAAAGCTGCAAGTTTTGGAGTTTTTGGAGTCCTTCCTGCCCCTCTCCCCCAGATGCTCAGGAGATTCCTTCTTTAATAACAAAGTTGAAATGTTTTATGTAGATATATCCAGGTGTTTCTATTGTTATTTCCCTAAGTTATTATTTATGTAAGAAGAACTTATTTCTGGACCTGAATTGTAGATCATTTTCTTCCAGTGGAACAGAGTTTCATCACCTGAGGTCTGTAAATTAAATTTGTTGTTGTTGTTGTTGTCATTTTTTTTCTAATCCCTGAACTTTGAAACTTTATGCAAAATTGTAAGTACTGTGGTCTTTCCAAGAAAGAGGTTTATACTTTTCATTAGATTCTAAAATGGGTTCTTTGTCCTATTCATTTGCATTATGGGAAAATTTTGACTCTTCTTACCAATAGCAGAAACATTTTCCAGCACTGTTGCTAGGACTTTTTATGATATTGTGGTGGCATTTTAAACTTATTTAAAACATTTTCTATCTCAACCATCCTGCTTTTTTTATTCCTGCCTACATTACTTCAAGCTCCTTTTCATCTCCACTGGCTTTCTTATCTCATCTGTCATCTCTTATTTTATATTTTAAGTTTTATTGAGAACAAAGGCAAAAGTAGATCCTGTTTAAAATGTACTTTTGTTTTGTATAATAAATCTCACTCCTTCCAATTCTTCCTCATCCTTTTGAGCACTATATTAATAAGGTCTTATTTTTTCCAATCTTTTTCCAGAGACTTCATGTTGATTTTTATCTGCTTCTGGATCTGATTTTTGTTCCATATAATGTGGATAATTTTCCTGGAATACTTTTATTTTTCACCTGGATGCAGCTAGATTTCATCTCTTCAGTTGTAAGCATGGTTATAACACAGTTAACTTGGCATTGTCCATTCAGAGGAGTGTGTATGGGTCTGTGGCTGAGGGCAGTCACCATGCGAGTGTGTAAATTCTCTATTTGGATTTAAGCCCTGGGGTAGGTAGAATAATGGCCCTCAAAGATGTTCACATCCTAATCCCTGGAATCTGTGAATATGTTAGGCTATCTGGCAAAGGAGAATCAAGATTGCCGATGGAATTATGTTGCTAATTAGCCTACTTTAAAAAAAGGAGATTATCTGGGATTATCTCAGGTAGGTCCCTTGCAGGCTTTGAAGATAGAACAAAGAGGCCATGAACTATGAAATGCAGGTCACTACTAGAAGCTAGGAAAGTCAAGGAGACAGATTCTCCTCTTGTGCCTCCACAAGGAATGTAGCTTTGCTAACCCGGTGGTTTTAGCCTGAGAAGTTCTGTGTCAGACTTTTAACCTGTAGAACTATGAGATGATAAATTTGTGCTGTTTTAAGTTACTGAATTTAGGGCAGTTTGTTACACCAAAAGTATTTTGACCTGGCCTTTACTCCAGGTATATTTTGTAGCTGTGTCCAGACTTCATCCTGGTGTTACTCCTACCACATGGCAGAGGATCCCTCTCTAGGAAGGTAGAAACTCATCTTGCCATTTTATTTGACATGATTACAGAAATGACCTGATCCTCCAGCACAGTTGCTTCAGAACAGTGTTATTACACAGCAAAGAAAATCTACATGTGATACTGTTGTAATCTCATCTGTCCTAGAGGCCAGGCTCATTCTTCAGCTTTTCCTCTAAATAAGGTGGCAATGACTTTTGCCAATTTCTTCTCTCTGAATTATCTTTGACATATATATGGATATATATATATATACTATACATATATATTATATATATTATATATGCATGTACATATATATACATATATTAAAAATATATGTACATGTATGTACATACATATATATGTATTATATATTATATTATATATATATTATATTATATATGTATTATATTATATATGTATATATGTATTATATATTATATATGTATATTATATATGTATATGTATATTATATATACATATATATATGGAATTGAGAATATGCATTGTGGTTTTTCTTTATTTTGTCCCCACTTGGCCTGTACTAAAATTCTTCTATGTTTCAAGGAAGAAAATGGCCCTAGTTATTTCTCCTCTCCTCCCTTTTTGTTTGATTCTGTCAATTTTAATGATCAAATGGGGACTTTAGACATCTCTGCTCAAGTAACCATCTTACTTTGAAGCCCCTTTTATTATAGAAATAAGCTTTTATTTTAATTAGTGATATTAGTTTTATGTGGAATATTCCTTTATAAGGTCTTACCTGCATGGCAGTTCTGCTTCTTACAGGATCATATTAATAAAAATCAGTGCCTGTATAAGTAAATTCTGGTACTACTTTGGATGGAATTTTGCCTCATACCCCCAAATTTATATGTTGAAACACTAACACCCAATGTCACTGTGTTTGTAGATAGGGCCATTAGGAAGTAACTAAGGTTAAATGAGGTTATAAGAGTGGGGCTCTAATCTGGTAGGATTGGTGGCCTTATAAAAAGAGGATGAAATCTCTCTGTGTGTACCAAGAAGGTGTCATGTGAGCTCCTAGTGAGAAGATGACTGCCTATAAGCCAAGGGAAGGAGCCTCGGAATAAAACCTACCTTGCTGGTGCCTCAATCTTGACTTCTCAGGCTCCAGAACTGTGAGAAATAAATTTCCATTGTTTAAGGCAGCTAGTCTGTGGCATTTTGTTATGGCAGCCTGAGCTGATTAAGACAGGAAAACGTGAGATTCAGGGGATTATATTCTCCAGGCACAGTCTGCCGGGTAGAGGTATGACTGGCCTCTGTATAAGCAAGAAAAAAGATTATTTCAAGAGATTTCTTTCTGGAGATCCAAGAGGCATCAGCATGGTGGATTCTTTAGGTTTCTGTCTTTTGGATGACATATTTATTCCCCAGGGAAGAATTCTTCCCAAAGACTAGACATCGTTTAGGGTTTTCTACCTGTGGCACTTCTGTCAACATAACTCAATATTCTATAAGATTGCAACTTTAAGGGTGCTGTTGATGATAATATTTGAAATTCTTCCATGTTTCAGGTAATTGACTTCAGCCTTCATAGAAAATGCTAAGAAAGTATTTGTCATGAGACTTCTTCTTGCCAATATTTTTGCAATGTAACAAGATTGATGAGAGCAGGTTTGGAGTGAGGTGGACTTTGGCTTTGAAGCCAGGGCTCCATTGCTTGCCAGTTTTACAAAATTGATAAAGTTATTTAACTTTTCTGGGCTTTAGATTTATCATTGGTAAAATGAGAATAACTTTAAGTTAGCATGAAGGCTAACTGCATGCTAAATGCATGATAATGCATTTTAAATAATTTAGCATAGTTACAGGTACATATTTAGTGCTCAATAAATGACGGCCATATTATCTTATCTAAAAGAAGCAGTTGGTATATATTTCACTACTCCCTGCATCCAAATATGTCCCTCTCAGGTACAACCTCTTTTTTTCCCCTCATCTTGGATTCATAAACAGTCTCTTTTCAGCAAGTGCATAATTTGGCTAGGTTTAGGTCTCTCTCACTCACACTTTCCTTCTTTCTTTGAGACAAATATCATTTTTTTGCCAGTTTTAGGGAAATATAGAACTAAAGAAAGTTGTTAGATAATAAGTGTATATTGGTCTCTGCCCCCAGTTCCTGATGCAGGGCTCTGTTTTAAAACCCTTGTAAATTTCTAAGTGATAACATCACAGAAGCATATCTATCTGGGCTCTAAATGGCTCCAGGATGAGACTGGTCAGCAGAAAGACCAAGCCATAGTTTGAAGCATTCTCCAGAGAGAGAAGGGGGGCTGGAAATGGAGTTAATGATTGATCATGCCTACATGAAGAAGCCTCCATAAAAATCCAGTAGTGTGTTTGGAGGGCTTCCAGGTGGGTGAGCACATCCACGTACCAAGAGAATGACAGACACCAACTCCATCTGAAAGGAAGCTCTTGTGCTTGGGACTCTCCCAGATCTTGCCCTATGCATCTCTTTAGCTGACTGTTCATCTGTATTCTTTATCATGTCCATTAATGAACTGGCAGACTTCAGTCAGTGTTTCTTAGAGTTCTATGAGCTGTTCTAGCAAAAAGTTGAATCCAAGGTGGAGATCATGGCAACTTCTGATTCGTATTCAAGCTGAATAGAAGTTGTGGGTAACCTGGGGACCTACTACTTGTGATTGGCAGTCTTATGGGGCTGAGCCCTTCACTTGTGGGATCTGATGCTGTATCTGAGTGGATAGTGTCAGAATTGAGTTAAACTGTAGGATACAGAGCTGGTGTCACAGTAAATTATTTGGTGGGGAACCCCCCATTCATTTGATCTCAGAAGGCTGTGAGTGTGGGACTTGTGTGAGAGTGAAGGAGACACATGGGAGCAAAGATTGTTTTCCCTGTATAAAGTAGAAGCAACAGGAACGCATTAATTTTTTCTCTCAGCCTGATGAAGATTGGCTGTGCTACTGTGAAAGTTTCTTGCTTTTCATTTGGTTTTCACTTTTTTCCACAAAAGACACTTAAATTTTTTTTAATGTTTATTTTATTACTTATTGTTGAGAGAGAGAGACAGAGCATGAGTGGGGGAGGAGCAGAGAGAGAGGGAGATACAGAATCTGAAGCAGGCTCCAGGCTCTGAGGTGTCAGCACAGAATCTGATGCGGGGCTCGAACTCATGAACCGTGAGATCATGACCTGAGCTGAAGCTGGACGCTCAACCAACTAAGCCACCCAGGCACCCCAAAAAGACACTTTTTGACTCAGACTTTTCTTAGCTCTCTGTCTGCAATTTCTTAATTAAGAAAACCTCCATTTTGATCTCATGTGTGGATTTTCTTAATTATCCATTTTGTTAATGTGATTAAAACTAACAGTAATTTGAGATTGTCTGTGGCAATTGATTTTGAAGGGTATATATAAATCTTGTATTTATTTAATTTTTTTTACATTATTTATCTGTCATGACCAGGAATTGAAATATTCCATATATCCACAAACACATATTTCCAAATGCTCAAAATGTTTTCTTTATTTTTTACTTATTTTTGGGGAAATATTTTCAAAGTTTAATTCATCCTAACCTCCCCTCTTAAACAGAGTACATTTTATTGAATTTAATACTTTCCTCATGACTGTAATTCTTTGTTTTAATAAAATATTTTGATGATGTAAAGCCCTCATGGTTACTTCAGAAGGCAGTAGTCTTTATCCATTCCCTGCCAAAATTCTTTTTCTTCTTCTATCTTTAATTTTATTTCTGATTCGTTAGAGGTAGATGATATGGAAAGTAAGCCTCACTGAGAGCTTTTGTAAAAGAAGTTTCCTCCCTCTTAAGAGAAATTCAAAGGAGAAGGGAGTCTCTTTTTTTCAAATATTGTTTGGTAGCTGGTAAACATGGAACCTTGGTGAAGTATGGCTGAGAGTGGTAGATCCCGGGGAACTTCAAGGAAATAGAACCTGAGCTAAAACCTGCCCTAGTTGTATAGTTTACTCATTTCCTTGATTATTAATGAATCTGATTTGAATTAGGCTTTCTCCCACTTTACATCAAAGATTTCTAATATATATTATAGGATATGGAATTTATGTCATATGTTTTAGCTTTTTGAAAATTTCACTTTTTCATGATCATAAGAAAAAACTGAATGTTTTTTAAGGGCTTTGTTGCCATAATACCTATGATATTTCTTCCATTTTTTATTTTTTAAAAGAATTTTTTTGATGTTTTTAAATTTATTTTTGAGACAGAGAGAGACAGAGCATGAGCAGGGGAGGGGAAGAGAGAGAGGGAGACAGAATCTGAAGCAGCCTCCAGGCTCTGAGCTGTCAGCACAGAGCCCAACACGGGGCTGGAACTCACAGACCGTGAGATCATGACCTGAGCTGAAGTCAGATGCTTAACTGACTGAGCCAACCAGGCGCCCCTCCATTATTTATTTTTGTACACCCAGACCTTTTCTGGAATTTCAAATGTCAGCCATCCATGTCACTATCCATCAAAGTCAAACATATTGGACCAATTACTGCCTATATATTTTAAAATTTTTTGTTTATTTTGTTTTATTTTATTTTCTTTATCATCAGAGAGATATGGAGATAGAGCGTAAGCCGGGGAGGGACAATCATCTAAAATCATGATATGTCTAAAATTATCCCCTGAATTTAGATCACTCTTAGTTTCAGCTCAGGTCATCATCTCATGGTTCATGAGTTCAGGGCCCATATCAGGCTCTGCGCTAACAGTTTGGAGTCTGCTTGAGTCAGACGCTTACCCAAATGAGCCACTCAGGTGCCCCTTAATTACCACGTATATTAATAAGTTCTAAGGAAGTACTAAAATAGGAATATCTACTCATCTAAAATCATGATATGTCTAAAATTAACCCCTAAATTTCAACTTTTGGGAAATTAGTGTATGTGAAAACAAGGTAAATAAATAAATAAATTTAGATATACTTTGGATATAAGTGGGCACAAGAAAAAGTTCTATGAGGAAACAAATAGGACAATGCTTCTATAGACTGTTTCATCCTGACTTGGTACAACTTCAATTTTGAATATTTCAAGAAACCCTATAAAATGTTAATTTCACCCAAAATTAACTTTAAATCTCATCTCAGAACAGTAAAAGGCCATTGGAAAAAAGGAATTGATGCATAAGGCTTTCTGAAATATTCATTGGGAAAAAAATGTGTTGCTTTTTCTAATAGGGAGCACTTTTCCCAACTGTAAGTCTACCAGTGTTCAAAATTTTATTTTAAGCACTTAAACTTATGACTTTGCTCTTTTCTTCCTCGGGAGGATTAATGCACTATGGTGTGCAAAAATGTCTCAAGATATTTTACTGATTTCAGTTGATTTGGTGGAAAGAAAAAAAATGAAGCACTGATCCCCATTGAGAAGGAAGGAGTTAAAGAGTAAAGGTGCTGGAAATCAAAGATAAATCCTATCTACTATCTTATTTTTGAACAACAATGGTTATAAGTTTCTGGCAGCTACTATGTACAAATTTGAAAGGCTGTGAAATTTTGCCCAAGATTGTAGATTGCCAATGGAGTGAGAAATTGGAAAAGCCAGTTGGGGTTTCCTTCACAAAAGTATAAAAAAAATTGAAATAGTACTTGTGACTTTAGGAAGACCTCCCATATCTCACTTTGCCATTTACTTGCTTGTAAATTAAAGGTTTTGGTAGGTTTTGGTGAAATCACTCCTCAGTAGCATATTAAAAGTCATTTAGATTAAAAATGAAGATCTGAATGATAGGCTGATATTCCACAAAGAGCAGATCCAGCTCACTCCTGGTTCAAGGGAGAAAGAGCTCACTTTTCCAGGATCTGAATAGGCTTGAGAAATGGCTTAAAGAATGATTGCTTCCATAACTTTGCTATTATTTATAACCTTCTTAAGAACATGCTTGCTGACATTTTTTAGCATACATGTCCAGTTCTTTAAATATCTACCTGACAGTTTATTGGGTCAAAGAAATGAAAGACTTAATGTTTTGACACATGGTCCAATTGCCCTCGGTATTGTCACTCACCAGCAATGCTCCTGGCAACATTTTTTTGTAGGCACTGTGAAGGGTTTCACTTTCTAGAGCATGAATTTTATGAACATCTACTGGTAGATCACTAGTCATTCTGAAAGTGTGACAAGCATTGACAACCAATTGACATAAGTTTAAATTATCCTGGTGTTCACTGTTGTAAGTTCTTGTTAAATCATAAAAAGTCTCACTGGCACTCTCAACAGAAACTTGAGCCAATGTAGGATCTACCCTTGGATATAGTTGTGCCTGGGATAATAGAGTATTGGCCTTGCTTCACTGAGCATATCGCATTGGAAGTGAATGTGCATAGCTCAGCAACACAAAGCATTAAGTATCATTATTAACAATTTTGTCAGTTTTACTGCCTAAACATTTTTTGGATCTCTCTCTCTCCATCCTCCCTGTAGCATGCATTTAGGTTACCACCTTCTCTTACCTGTACCAAAGTAGGTCTCGTAACTCATTCTGAATGTACTTTTGCCCTTCCAAATCTGTTTTCAATCCTGAGGCTAGGGTGATATTTTAAAAATGTAAATCTGATTGTGTCAACCATCTGCTTAACTAAAACCCTCAATGAAATCTTATCACTCTTTAAAGAAAATAATAATGAATAAACATTAAAAAACCCAAAGTGCTTTGTTAATACCAACTTACACAAGAGTCTAAATTACATAGTTACAACTATTTCATCATGTTTTCTGCCTTGCTTATCTCACCATGATTCAGTAAGTGGCTCAAGTTTACCCCCTCTTTAAGTTATGTTTCCATTGTTTAAGCAGAGATTATATATGTGTGTTTCTGAGAATGACACCCCTCACTCTAAATAGTGAATTCTAAACGAGATCTCAAGATTGAGCTTTCTTAAAGACAGAATATCTTGCAACTCAAGAATGTGATTATGACAGGTAGATAGATGTAGGCAGGTAAAGAAAAGGAATATAAAAAGACAGGACAAAATCATAATAGAGGAGGTCTTTTCCCTATAGAAAATAGGAGAACATGATAATATTTTGAATCAACTAGTGCAGGACAGGGAGATCAAAGAAGAATGTAGAGATACTAACAGGAATAGCACTGAACATGAGTCCAGGATAAGGATTGTCTCAAAATGCAGACATAACAAAAAGGTATTACACATTTAAGAGAAAAGTGTTAGAATGGCCTGAAGGTGGTAAGCTGGGTCATAAAAAGATAAACTACATAAGGGAAGAAAGAGGTGGAAGAGAAGAGGGGCAAGCATGGTTGACTCTTGCCCCTGTTTGTTTGAGCAGATTAGCTAGTTGACTCCATGGGTTTGCCTTTGCTGCCTCAGGATCAAATTTAAATAAGGGTTGGGGTCAGTTCATTGAACAGAGATCCCTTTTCTGGGGGCTTAATCCTGATTGTCTCAGGGTGAATTCCCTACTCACAGGGAAACTCTAATGGGCCAAAGGGAATATTTAAAGGTTACACCAAAAAAATCACATCATCCTTACCTTTTAATTTTTATTTCTTATGATAACACATAAGCCTATTATAAAAACCATAAGAACAAATCAGAGCAACAAATAGTGTTCATCTGCCTAGCCTCCTCATCCCTGAGTTCATCACCTCAGACATAAGCACTTTCAACTTATCAGCTCTTTCTCCTTGTATTTAAGTCCATATTTCTATTTTTGTGTTTATATTCCTATTTCTTAACTTTTCTATTTTAAACATCACCTATACTTCTTACTTTGGAAGATAGTTTTGTCTTTTATATTACCCTCTACTTCCCAATTTCATTACCCCACAGTTTTGGTTAAATCCATGTTCAATGTGTAGTTTGTCATTAATAGGTAAATATTATTTATGGCTGAACCAAATATTATTATGTAGTATATTATTATAATCATACTTTGTTTTTTGTATAATTTATTTTTTTTTTAATTTTGAGTATTGTTGACACACAATGTTATATTAGTTTCAGGTGTACAGCATAGTGATTCAGTTTCTCTATATGTTGTGCTATGCTCACCGCCAATGTAGCTGCCACCTGTCACCGTACAATGCTGTTACAATACCTTTGATTATATTCTCTACGCTGTGCCTTTTATGTGTGTGACTTATTCATTCCATAATTGGAAGCCTGTATCTCCCACTTCCCTTAACTCATCTTTCCCATTCCCTCACATCCCTCTCCTCTAGCAACCATTATTTTGTTCTCTGTATTTATAGGTCTGATTCTGCTTTTTGTTTGTTTATTAATTTTTTTTAGATTCTACTTATGACTGAACTTATATGGTATTTGTCTTCCTCAGCAGATTTATTTTACTTAGCCTAATACTCTAGATTCATGCATGTTGTCACAGATGGCACAATCTCATCCTTTTTAATAGCTGTGAAATATTCTTGCGTGTGTGTGTGTATGTGTGTATCACATCCTCCTTATCCATTTGTCTATCAATGAACACAGGGATTTTTAAAATCAATTAATAGTAGTGTTATTTTATTACTTATTAAGCTTAATTTGAATCTCCAGTTAAACAAAGGCTGTGTGAAAATATATAATAAATACATGTATGTGTGTGTGTGTATATATATATATATGTGTGTGTGTGTGTGTGTGTGTCAATGTGTGTGTATATATATACATATATATAGGTATATGTGTGTAAATGTGTGTGTATATATATACATATATATATATAGGTATATGTGTGTAAGTGTGTGTGTGTGTGTATATATATGTATATATATATAATGTAATTTTCTACATTGTCAACCTGTCAGATAATATTAATAGATTCCATTTTTCCCTTGGAGACACCTGTTTTAGAATACCTAATCCTTTGCTCCGATCTGGGCTCCAATATTTTCTCCTTAGGTCAGGTTCCTCCTGGGATATCCATTTGCTGTCATTTTTGCATACCATGAACTCTTCCATTGCATTGGCTCCATTCCTGAATAATATTCTGTTTTTACTCCTCTGATTTGTTGGAACACATCCTCTAGGAGATTCCTGAGAATGGAGGTGTAAGAAGTGGGTTTTTGGGAATTTGCTTATCTAAAAATGACTTTATTGTATCATCACAATTGAATGATAATTTGAGTTTACATAGAATTTTAGGTCAAATGAAATGTTTATTCATAATTTGAAGTCATTGTTCCATTTTTATCAAGGATCTCAAGTTACTCTTGAGAAGTCTTATGATAGTAAGATTCATATTCCTTTTAAGACCTGTTGTTTATCCCAGGACCTCTCAACTTATGATGAACACTTAAAAAAATAACTTTGCTAAACATTTAGTGAGTCTTTGACTTGGGAGACACCTAACTATTAACTGTGGAAAACTTTAACTTTAAAAATAATTTTTCTCAATATTTTTTTCTGTTCTTCCTTTCTGTACACATCATTTTGCTGTTGGATGCTGGATAGATGTTTTAGTTTTATTATTTCCATCTCTCAGTTTTTAATTCTACTTTCTTGTGATTTTGTCTTCATTTTCAATGCTTTAATTAATGTTTCTCAATTTTCTACTATGATTTCCTTTTTTAAAATAACATCTGTTTTTATTTATTTCCTTTCATTCCATTGAAGTTACTAATTATAGGATCTGTGATAATATAAACATAACTATTAATGATATGTTTTCTTCTCATTTCAGCTTTATGTCTGTTTTCTATGAGCTCTTTGCTATGTTGTTTGTTTTAATCTCTTCTTTCATGGTAGAAGGTTTCTTAGATGTCTGGTGATTGTTGGCTATAGACACACATAGAGGTCTGAGGCAACTCAAAAGCCTACTAGAACTTGTGTGCATGGGTGGACTTGTCAGTGGTGTATTTACATGTGTGTCTCCTTTGTATGACAAAGTGCTAAGGAAAGTATACCCGCCACCCACCACCTTCTGTGCTGGGGCTGGGATGGTACAGTCACTGGTCTGCAAGGGACAGGGGACCTGAAATTCTCACTACTCCTTATGAAAGCTATGAAACGTCTTATTTTTAGTCGTTTGCCAAATCCTTCATGCCAAATGGCATGAATCTATTTGGTATTTTTCATGTGGCCCCTGTCCGCCACAAGGTTAGGTTCCTGCTTTCAGCTACCTACTAAGTTACCCACTTTTACATCTGCTTTCCAATTTTCTTGGTTCCTCTCATCTGCTGTTATTTGGTATCTCATTGTCTTTGTCCTTGTACATTTAAATTTTTTGTCTATTTTTTTCTCAGTATGTTACTAGAAGGGTTCCCCCCCCACAGATAAACATCAGCGTTCAATCTTAATTTTGTTGATAATAAATAAGATAAATACACAGGTACCTCTATAATATGCTAAAGTGAGGTGAAATTTAACCACATTCAAATTACACATATTCAGTTATATTGGATACATACAGGTTCCTTGCATCCCACACCTGCATTAAAGAGATTTTGTTGGTGGAAATGTAAATTGGTACAGCCACTATGGAAAAAATATGGAGGTTTCTCAAAAACTTAAAACTACAACTACTTTATGATTCAGCAGTTCCACTCCTGGATATGTATCTGAAAGAAATGAAGTCAGGATTTTTTCCAGAGTGGCTGCACCAGCTTGCATTCCCACCAACAGTGCAAAAGAGATCCTCTTTCTCTGCATCCTCGCCAACATCTGTTGTTGCCTGAGTTGTTAATGTTAGCCATTCTGACAGGGGTGAGGTGGTATCTCATTGTGGTTTTGATTTGTATTTCCCCGATGATGAGTGATGTTGAGCATTTTTTCATGTGTTGGGTGGCCATCTCGATGTTGTCTTTGGAGAAGTGTCTATTCATGTCTTTTGCCCATTTCTTCACTGGGTTATTTGTTTTTTGGGTGTTGAGTTTGATAATATCTTAATAGAGTTTGGATACTAACCCTTTATCTGATATGTCATTTGCAAATATCTTCTCCCATTCTGTCATTTGCCTTTTAGTTTTGCTGATTGTTTCCTTCACTGTGTAGAAGGTTTTTATTTTGATGAGGTCCCAATAGTTCATGTTTGCTTTTGTTTCTCTTGCCTCCAGAGAGGTGTTGAGTAAGAAGTTGCTGTGGCCAAGATCAAAGAAGTTTTTGCTTGCTTTCTCCTTGAGGATTTTGATGGCTTCCTGTCTTACATTCAGGTCTTTCATCCCTTTTGAGTTTATTTTTGTGTATGATGTAAGAAAGTGGTCCAGGTTCATTCTTCTGCATGTCGCTGTCCAGTTTTCCCAGCACCACTTGCTGAAGAGACTGTCTTTATTCCATTGGATATTCTTTCCTGCTTTGTCAAAGATTAGTTGGCCATACGTTTGTGAGTCCATTTCTGGGATCTCTATTCTGTTCCATTGATTTGAGTGTCTGTTCTTGTGCCAGTACCATACTGTCTTGATGATTACAGCTTTATAATATAGCTTGAAGTCTGGGATTGTGATGCTTCCTGGTTTGGTTTTCTTTTTCAAGATTGCTTTGGCTATTCGGGTTTTTTTCTGGTTCCATACAAATTTTAGGATTATTTGTTCTAGCTCTGTGAAGAATGCTGGTGTTGTTTTGATAGGGATTGCACTGGATATGTAGATTGCTTTGGGTAGTATTGACATTTTAACAATATTTGTTCTTCGTACCCAGGAACATGGAATCTTTTTCCATTTTTTTGTGTCTTCTTCAATTTCTTTCATAATGTTTCTACAGTTTTCAGTGTATATATTTTTTACCTCTTTGATTAGATTTATTCCTAGGTGTTTATGGTTTTTGTGCAACTGTAAATGGGATCGATTCCTTGATTTCTCTTTCTGTTGCTTCATTATTGGTGTATAGGAATGCAACTGATTTCTCTGCATTGATTTTTATATCCTGCCACTTTTCTGATTTCATGGATCAGTTCTAGCAGTTTTTTGGTGAAGTCTTTTGGGTTTTCCATATAGAGTATCATGTCATCTGCAAAGAGTGAAAATTTGACCTCCTCCCGGCTGATTTGGATGCCTTTTATTTCTTTGTGTTGTCTGATTGCTGAGGCTAAGACTTCCAATACTATGAATAACAGTGGTGAGATTGGACATCCCTGTCTTGTTCCTGACCTTAGGGGAAAGCTCTCAGTTTTTCCCCATTGAGGATGATATTAGCGTTGGGTCTCTCATATTTGGCTTTTATGATCTCAAGGTATTATTCTTCTATCCCTACTTTCTTGAGGGTTATTATCAAGAAAGGATGCTGTATTTTGTCAAATGCTATCTCTTCATCTATTGAGAGAATCATGTGGTTCTTATCCTTTCTTTTATTGATGTGATGAATCATATTGACTGTTTTGCAGATATTGAACCAGCCCTGTATCCCAGATATAAATCTAACTTTGTTGCTGTGAATAATTTAAAAAGATTTTTTTTTAATGTTTTATTTATTTTTGAGACAGAGAGAGCATGATCAGGGGAGGGACAGAGAGAGAGGGAGACACAAAATCTGAAGCAGGCTTCAGGCTTCCAGTTGTCAGCACAGAGCCTGACAGGGGGCCAGATGCAGGGCTCGAACTCACAAACCGTGAGATCATGACCTGAGCTGAAGTTGGATGCTTAAGTGACTGAGCCACCCAGGAACCCCAATAATGTTTTTAATGTATTGTTGGCTCCAGTTAGCTAATATCTTCTTGAGGATTTTTTCATCCATGTTCATCAGGGAAATTGATCTATAGTTCTTTTCAGTAGGATTTCTGTCTGGTTTTGGAATCAAGGTAATGCTGGCTTCATAGAAAGAGTTTCAAAATTTTCCTTCCATTTCTATTTTTTGGGAAAGCTTCAAAAGAATAGGTGTTAACTTCTTTAAATGTTTGGTAGAATTCCCCTGGAAAGCCATCTGGCCCTGGACTCTTGTTTTTTGGGAGATTTTTGATTAATAATTTGATTTCTTTACTGGTTATGGATCTGTTCAAGTTTTCTATTTCTTCCTGTTTCAGTTTTAATAGTTTATATGTTTCTAGGAATTTGTCCATTTCTTCCAGATTTCCCATTTTATTGCCATATAATTGCTCATAATATTCTCTTATTACTGTTTTTATTTCTGCTGTGTTGGTTGTGATCTCTCCTCCTTCATTCTCGATTTTATTTATTTGGTCCTTTCCTTTCTCTTTTTGATCAAACTGTCTAGTGGTTTATCAATTTTGTTAACTCTTTCAAAGAACCACCTTCAGGTTTCGTTGATCTCTTCTACTGTTTTTTTTTGGTTTAGATAATATTGATTTCTGCTCTAATCTTTATTATTTTCTGCTGCTTTGGGGTTTTATTTACTGCTCTTTTTCCCACTCTTTAAAGTGAAAGGTTAGGTTGTGTATCTGAGACCTTTCTTCCTTCTTAAGGAAGGCCTGGATTGTTACATACTTTCCTCTTATGACTGCCTTTGTTACGTCCCAGAAGTTTTGGGCTGTGGTGGTACATTTTCATTGGCTTCCATGTACTGTTTAACTTCCTCTTTAACTTCTTGGTTAGCCCATTCATTTTTTAGTAGGATCGTCTTCAGTCTCCAAGTATTTGTTATCTTTCCAAATTTTTTCTTGTGGCTGATTTTGAGTTTCGTAGTGTTTTGGTCTGAAAATATGCACAGTATGATCTCAATCTTTTTGTACTTATGGCTGATTTATGTCCCAGTATATAATCTGTTCTGGAGAACATTACATGTCCACTGGAGAAGAATGTGTATCCTGCTGCTTTAGGATGAAATATTCTGAATATATCTGTTAAGTCCATCCAGTCCAGTGTGTCATTGAAAGTCAGTGTTTCCTTGTTGATTTTTTGATTAGATTATCTGTCTAATGTTGTGCTTGGGGTCTTGAAGTCCCCTACTGTTATGGTATTATTATCAATGAGTTTCTTTGTTTGTGATTAATTGATTTATATATTTGGGTGCTTACACAATTGGAGCATAAATGCTTACAATTGTTAGGTCTTCTTGGTGGATAGACCCCTTAATTATGATATAATTCACTTTTTCATCTTTTGTTTCAGTCTTTATTTTAAAGTCTAGTTGTCTGATATAAGTATGGCTACTCTTGCTTTCTTTTGGTGATCATTAGCATGATAGATGGTTCTCCATTCCCTTACTTTCAATCTGAAGGTGCCTTTAGGTCTAAAGTGGGTGTCTTGTAAACAGCATATAGATGGATGTTGTTTTCTTATCCATTCTGTTACCCTATGTCTTTTGACTGGAGCATTTAGTCCATTGGCATTTAGAGTGAGTACTTAAAGATACGAGTTTATTGCCATTATGTTTCTTGTAGAATTGGAGTTTCTAGTGGTGTTCTCTGGTCCTTTCTAGTCTTTGTTGCTTTTGGTCTTTTTTTTCCCCATGTTTTCTATTCTCATAGAGTCCCCCTTTAATATTTCTTGCAGGGCTGGTTTAGTGGTCACAAACTCCTTTAATTTTTGTTTGTCTGGGAAATTTTTTATCTCTCCTACTATTTTGAATGACTGCCTTTCTGGATAAAGAATTCTTGGCTGCATATTTTTCCAATTCAGCACATTGAATATATCCTGCCACTCCTTTCTGCCCTTCCACGTTTCTGTGGATAGGTCTGCTGCAAACATGATCTGTCTTCCCTTGTAGGTTAAGCACTTTTTTCCCTTGCTGCTCTCATGTTTCTTTCTTTGCCCGAGTGTTTTGTGAATTTGATGATGATATGCCTTGTTGATGGCTGTTTTTGTTGAATCTAATGGGAGTCCTCTGTGCTTCCTGGATTTTGATGTCTTCTCTCAAGTTAGGAGAGTTTTCCACTATGATTAGCTCACATAACCCTTCTACCCCTTTTTCTCTCTCTTCATCTTCTGGAACCCCTATGATTCTGATGTTGTTCATTTTTATTGAGTCACTGATTTCTCTAATTCTTAAATCGTGCTCTTTTGCCTTAGTATTTGTCTTTTTTTTCTGCTTCATTATTCTCCATAAGGTTGTCCTCTATATCGCTGATTTGCTGTCCTGCCTCATGCATCCTTGCTGCCATGGCATCCTTTTGAGATTGCAGCTCAGTTATAAAATTTTTTATTTCATCCTGACTAGCTTTTACTTCTTTTGTCTCCGCAGAAAGGGATTATAACCTATTTTCAACTCCAGCTAGTATTCATATTATCATGATTCTAAATTCTGGTTCAGACATATTGCTTATATGTGTGTTGATTAAGTCCCTGGCTGTCATGTCTTCCTGCTCTTTCTTTTGGGGTGAATTCCTTCATTTCATAATTTGAAAGAAGAAAAGGAATCAATAAGGTAAAAAAAGTTAAAATTAAAAATTAAAAACAAAACACACACACACACACAAATCAAGTAAATGATGCTAGATCCTAAGTGTGTTTTGGTCTGGTTGTTGAAAGGAGTTATACATTAGAAAAATAAAGGTGGGGGTAAGAAAAAAAGAAAAAGAATAAAAACGAGAACATTTGAAAATTTGAAAAAATTATTACAATGAAGTAGCATAAAATTAAATGATGGAAGTAAAATAGAATTTGAAAATTTACAATAAAGTAAAAAATATAGTAAAAATTTAAAAAATATTTCTAATAAAAATTGAAAATAAAAATAATTTTTTCTGTTTCTGTATTCAAGAAAAAGGAAAAAATGAAAAAGAAAATTGATTAGATTGACCAGCGAAAAAACTGAAATACGATTGAAATTACATTGTTTTTTTTCCTAGAAGTCAAACCATGAAGCACTTTATAGTCTGTGAACTAAGCAGGCAGAGAGACTTGTGGTGTTCCTGAAGAGTGAGGTTGGCCCAGTTGCACGGGGCTTAATGTAATAGCTCTGTTCTCCACCAGATGGCACTGCTTAGCTTACTGGGGCGGATTGTTGTGGCGTTTGTAGGTGTGTATGCGCCTGCATGGGAGGGGTGAAAATGGCATCACCAAGCTACCCAGTCTGTAGTATCAGAACTGTGTTCTCCTCAATCAGCAATTGTGCACCCATTCTTTGTCTCTGGCCTCCATCTATTTCCTGCCTTTACACTGTCCTTGATCAAGTCTTCAGGTTGCCAGGCAGCACCTCCCTCTTGAGTTTGGTCTCTGATGGGGCTGTGTTTCCCAACTCCTCACTTATGAGGGATTGTGGCTTTGACCCGCTCAGACCTTCTGGGGGAGAGTCTCACCGAGCAATGGCCGGGTGCTGGCTGCACCTAGGAATGTTCGGGGGACCGTGCTCCGTGCTGCTGCCAATGTCCAGAGACTGCAGCTGGGTGCCAGCCTGCCCCAGAAAAAGTTCATGCGATTGTGTAGCAGCAGTGTTTCAGGGATTATGGAAAATTACAACACGTATCTGGTGCCAGGCTTCACCCTTACTGTCCTTGCTCCAACACCAGTGGATGTGACCATTCTCTGGGGTCTGCTGGGACTTTTTCCCATGGGGAGGCCACACTGCCTCTACGAAATGTTCTCCCAGTAGGGGAGCCACCTCTCCCTCCGTGGCCCAAGGACACCCTGGATTTCACCCTGCTCCTGGGGATTTGCCCTTCCCACCACAGCACCACCAGGTATCGATCTGGGGAGTTTTAGACTCTGTGTTACTGCTGTTTATAGAGTCTTAATGGAATTTAAAATCTCTCCTTTCTTCTTTCTGCCTTTTTAGTTCAGTCCCCATGGCTGTTTCCCCTTTTCCACTTTCTCTCCAGTTGCTTTTGGCAGGGATGCTTTTCCCATAGTCTCCCCCTGTCTCCATCATCTCTCTGCAAACAAAAACAGCTCCAGCCCTCTGTGGATTCTCTCTCCCCCAGTTTACCTCTCTGCATCAGGTACCTGTTGAGTTCTGTGGTTCAGGTGTGCAGATTGTTGTGTTAATCCTCAAATCAGTTTTCTAGGTGGGCAGGATGCTTTAGTGTTGATGTGGCTATATTTCATGGATGCAATATGCAAAAAAAACTTCCATGCTGTTCTGCCATCTTGGCTCCTCCTCTATTGGCTATTTTTTAAGGTTAAACTCAATGAAATTGACATTTAAAATTTTTGGTGGTTTTTTTTAATTGATGTATAGTTGGCACACAATGTTAGAAAGTGGCATTTTGTAGGTCAAAACTATTAAATAGCAATTTCATATAGCTCTCCTTGTATATGGCACAAAATTTTGATCTGATCTGTATAGTAAGATCTTTGTCTGTCCCCAAGAAGTTCTAAGAAGATTTCTTTTATTGTATCTTTAAGTATTGCTACCTTCAGTCAGTTATTTGTAGATTGGATTTACTATCTTCTGTAACAAAAATCCTCCTGTCTTCAATTGCTGTCTTGGATTTTGCCCATTTCTCTTACCGTTAAAGAAAAAATATTTGTAAGGTATATTCAAATTTCTGTTTCAGTTAGTTTCCCTGCCCTTTTTTGTTGTTATTAACTTTTACAGGACCATTTTCATTACAGTTTATAACCTTGTGATCACTTGCTTTATAGAGTATATGTTTTATTTAACATCTGGAGTGCAGAATGTAGATGCTGTCTAAAATTTAGTCATATTTCCTATGGTAATTTACTTCCCAAAATATATTCTGATTTTATTTCTTGTATATAGTGCTGTTGCAAAATATTTTAGCTTAAATTATCGAGTTCTTTCCCACTCCCCATTTACTCTTTTACAAATTGAGGCAGGTCCATCCTAGCATATGAGGCCATTTTTCTGTTCGCTGTAGGGTGGGAAAGATTTAGAATCCTTCTTCTTAGGCTGGATGCATGGATAATTCAGGTTTATATCTCTAGGTTTCCAGCAGACTGAATTTTAAGAGCAGGAAGCTAAGCAATGTCAAGTTCTAGCAGGGAAGCTGTCTCTTTGCAACTTTGTTTGTTGCCTGGTAAAAATTATATGCCAGAGATGAAAACATATCCGGTTTCTTGTTTGAGTTGGACTTTGCTCTGGCATTTGATAGCCAACTGCAATTTCTTTCTCCATATCACTGTTGGCTGAGTTGGAAAATATCTTGTCTCATTAGAGGAATGACCCTTCGTTTAATTCATCACACCATGTTTCAGCACAATGTTTCAGGCCAATATGTTAGGGAGAAATTGGGTAGAGAAATATTCCTGTCACTTGTAGACTTTTATTTGGGTGTTTCCCGTCTTGGCAGAGCTGTCACAAATACCATTGACCTAAGGGAAAGTACCCTGTTTGACTGGTCTTATCTCTCCCACTGCCTATCCTTGGAGTCAGACTCAGTCAGAGGTATTGCTTAGGGTAAAAATGGCTTCCTTTAATTTTTTTTTCTGAAACACTGCACTGCTATGATATGGTGCAGAGTTATTTCCTTCAGTTCTGCTTCATGTGCACCATGTATGATAGAATTCCCTAAAATGTGTGGGGTGAGTTGGCCCCAGATTCAAGTTTCAGGACTTTCTACCCCCATACTCTACATTTTTGTCTTTATAGGGCTAATCAGGGGGTTAGCAGGGTAGTAGAAGGTAGCATATACCAATTCCTCTACCATGTTGCTCCTGGAGCTATCTCTTTGATACCTTTGAATTGGGTATTCTATATCTCTGAAGGGTGAATGGCAACATTCCTAAGCATTTGTAGTGGAAACGGTTTGCTGAAAGTGGAAATCACAGTGATGTGACAGATGAGACCACCTCAATCTTGACACATAGAGATAGCTTTTTGGACACTGAGGTTTTATTATGAAATAGTGATTAAGTCACCATTGCATGCATATTTTTGCAATCCATGAAATGACCATGAAATATGTCAAAAATTTCCAGGAAGTCACCATGAAATCAGCACAAAATTTCCATCAAAAATTGGACCACTGTTGAGATTAGAGCTAGAATTGCTGGAGGCATTATATCTGTGCTGCTCTAATTAAATGTTCCTTGTAAGAAGAAAAAGCTTTTATTACTTTTTTAGAGCTAGTTTCATGACTGTATGGCCTAGGCATATGAGATTTGCTTGAGATGAGATGGGAAATTCAGTCTTGTGGGGTCTTGTTGCACTTTGAGTTAGGATCTTGTGACTCTAAGTAAAGAGACCTTTAATAAACTTTAATTTAAAGGACAGAATTTGCCTTATGTATTTATAATCCAATATGACTTGTCTCTTTTTACATCCCCCACACAATCTGTTTTATCCAATATGGGCTTCCTTTAGCATTCCCACACTTGAAACCTACTACTCCTGTGGTTAGGTGTTTGAAGTCCCCATAGTGAGCCAAGACAGACACTTAAAGTTAAGAAAGGGGTAGAGTCACTGGTCCAGCCAGTCATGCTAAGCAATCCACATGTCAAAGCGTTCACTCATCCTTAAATTCAGCTAGAATCACAAATCCCAAACTATGTTAGTCTTAAGTATTAGAGAATACCCAGGAGCTATTTACATTTAAGTTTTTAATGCTATTTATATTCACATTTTGTTAGAAAAATGTTCATTTGAAATGGGTGGTAGTAACCTTTACATGTAAATAAAAAGTATCGAGTACTTTAACATTTTTTAATAATATAAAAATCATCATCAATACAAATAAAATATAAATATTCAATATCTAGGGGAAAATATTTTATGGGAGAAAATATTCGCTTTGTATTGTGAGGTAAAAACAAACTGATTTAAAAAATTCATATAAAGGATTTTTGTAAATCTATTTTTACACATTCTTGCATATTAATTGATAAAATCTGAGAGAATACTTACCAACGAGTTAACAATGCTTTCCATTGTGAGGTGAAATTATAGGTGATTTTAATGCCTTTCTTCTTTCTATTTATTTGTATTTCCAATTTTTTCTACGTAAACATGTATTACCTGTGTTGCAAGTATAAACAGAAGAGAAAATTATGTATAATATATATATTTTAAAGCATTTCTAATTTAACTCTACTTGCTGCTAGCAATTTCATATCATTTGGCTTGGCTCACTGAGCTTCTCAAATGATACCAGGCTGTTTATATTAGAGAGTACTACAAATTGGGTAACCAACAATCTCCTAGAGAGAGCTCATAAAATGACATGGTTGGATGGAAACCTGAACAGATGGGCTAACTCTACCATGTGCTATATTAACCCTGCTGTTCTCAGACTCGTGGCCAATAGCACATTGAAAAAGTACAATTCCAAAAATAAGTTGGTGAAATAGAAGACGGTTAAGCATTTTAATCTATGAGTTGGGACTCAGTGGACAGGCACTTGTTGAAATGTTTCACTCTTATTAAGGCCATTTTTTTTTATGACTATGAAAATACTTGTGCTTCAGAGGAGTTCTGGAAAGATGAACTCTAATGGGGGCTTAGGGAACAGTAACCCAGCATGTTTCCAAGCAGTTTGACTGGAGTCAGTATATTACACTGAAACCAGTATAAGTGGTGTCTCATTATGTATATGATGATGATAAGCAAAGGGAGAGTGAAGTTGTAATTGGCTAAATAAAAAGAATAGGATGTTTCCTGATCTTCTGCATGTTCCAATCACTGGATGGAAATCAGTGGCAAAAATGCACACAATACTGTAAAAAAAATTCTAGAGAATTTTGACCTCTAGAGAGGTCAGAGTCTACTCTCAAATTATCTACCTGAATTATATGTGGAAAAAAAGAGTTTAAAGACATGCATTGTCAGAATTTAAACATAAAACTGTAAGGAAGAACGGAAATCTACAACTTTTGTAAATATTCTTATTATATAACTCGGTGGTGGTCTAATCAATGTCAACAGGGTCCTAAAGGGTCATTTAGTAGCATAGTAACAATAGAAGAAAGGATGGTAATTTCATTTTGAGCAGGGAGTATGTATAGAGACTATGTTGTCAGAATGGTTTCTTGTCACAAATATGTCATGAGGAAGATTTATAACCTTGAAAAAATACTGCTTATGTTCTATGAGATAGTGTCCTTTTATTAAAAAAAAAAAACTAAATAGATGAAATTCAGAATCCTTCCCAATGTTATGATTCTACAAAAAAAGCATACATGTTAGAAGTAGTGACTTCAAATTGAAATTGTCTAGAAGGAGCTTGTCTCCCAGAAGATGATACTGTGATGATATGATATCCACAAGCTGGTTTCTTAAAGGCATTCTGCAAATTTTATGTTTAGTCCAATAAAATAAAGTAAGTTGGTAGGTTGGGCTAGAGAACCTCTTATTTGAAGTGTAGCTAAAGAATGGTCTTCTTTTAGTCACACTTTGTGTTTAGTCATGGCTGAAGACCTGTGTGGGCTTCAAGTCCCAAACTCTGATTAATGATTCAGCTCTATCCAACTCACTTCTGCTTTTCCCTACCAGAAACCAGACTATCTTCAAATGACTAATCTGACATTGCCATTGGTGAGAAACCAGTGAGTGTTATCTGGAATGTATTGAAAGACTAAATTCTTTATTTAACCCCAAATCAAAAGCATAAGCACAGCCACATTAGGATAAAACAATGCCAGAAACTAATTCAAGTTTTCTTAGAAGAGTTGAGCTGAAAACTAGAGGTTTCCAGATTGTTCTTGGGAAGTAGTTTTAGATGAGCTTCCAAACATGAAGTCTATTATTCTAAAGAATTTCAAAACTGCTATTTTATGACTATAAGGATTTAGTTGGTAACTGGAAAACTGATTGAGTTGCCTAAAGAAACTCCGTGGGTTGATATACAAAAACAACACCATATATAATAGTTATAATAATGTTTAAATATTAGCTGTTAATAACAAATTAATACCATCCTCATGAATGCTTGATATGAAGGATGTAATAGAATAGAGAAATAACTATGAGAAATACTAGAGAATAAAAAAATAATCTTTGGAAATAAAATTAAAAGTATTTATTGGTATTAAAAATAACAGAGATGGCATCATTGAGCCTAAGGTATACACAAAAGGAGATCTTTGAAGGCTAGAGAAAGCAGACTCAGTGATATGGTAAGGAAGGAAATTCTGTTTTTATTGCATACTCCAATGTGGTAGAGAATGCCATTGATTTATAAGGTGGATTGGATGGGGGGTGGTCAAGAAATGAAAACCTCCCCTGGAAGGTGTTGGTGATGTTAGTGAGAGATGAAAAGAGGTTTACAGATCATAGAAGAAGAGGGTTTTGCTTGAATATATCTCTAGCAGAGGAGTGACACATCTTTTCAGAAAGGAATGAACCAGCTGCTGATAATAGAGCAATGTTAAGAATTTTCCTTAAATTATATATCTTTAAAAGATCAAAAGAAGGAAAAGCTAGCAAAATCTATCACTGGACATTTCACAATGAAAAGACAGAAGATAATGACTGAGTGGGGAAATCATAAAACACTGAGAGATGAATTAACACTTGAATCTAGAATAGGCCAATAGATTCTACAAATTCTTATCAGCAAGATGAACACTGTGAAGGACACAGTTATGAGGAAACATCCTAAATTTAATAGGGGAACATATCTAAATCTCCAATTATACTATTCATTTGATGACACCAAATGACATTTTCCCCATTCTCTGTTAACTGGAAGTTTTAAGTAAAAGTCCTGGATAAAGTCATTATGTAGACATATCTTTATTTCAAGAAATTCATCCAACTATTAGTTGCTTCAGCAGTAACTATGAGCGTGAGACTGACACTAATTCCTTTGACTGATAGGAATACTAGGATTACACTTTTACTGTCAAATATGTAAGGGACAGTGACATTTCTAAAATCTTTTCCATTCAACCAAATCTTGTCTGGTACTCCTGACAATTACTTATCATTTCCTGAACACTTTGTCTGTGCTAAGCAGTTTGCATATGGCTGTCAAATCCTACAATTATTTACAAATTAAATAATTAAACAGTAGGGAGGTTAAATGACTTCTTTGAGTCATACAGATAGAAAATTCAAAACGGAGATTCAAACTCAGCTTGATACTGAAGCACCTGTTCTGTCCACTTCACCTGGTTCTATTGCCATGCCCAAGCTGTGTAAAGGATTGATAGCAGATATGGGATCCCTTCCCCAATCTTCTACTTAAGTTTTAGTAGGGAGACAAAGCAACCCAAATTTCTACTTCCAAAGGTTTTAACAGTCTTGCCCTTGAAGAGACCTGAGGTAAGATAGTGAAAAATGTTTAGGTCCTTACTTTCCTTCTTAGAGTTTTGTTTCCTCCTTCCAATCCTATGTCTCAGTTATCTCCAAGGACTTGCTCTCTCCAGTAACTACTTAGCTGGAAAGTAACCAGGAATTTGGATTTTATGCTGCTAAACACAGTGTGTTTTACTTTACAGAATTTCTGAAGTCCTAAATCATTCCAAACAACAAAGGGGAGGGGTACCTGGGTGGCATAGTGGGTTAAATGTCTGACTTTAGCTCAGGTCATGATCTCAGTGTTTGTGAGTTCAAGCCTCACATCAGACTCTGTGCTGGCAGTCAGAAGCCTGCTTCAAATTCTCTGTCTCCCTCTCTCTCTGTCCCTACCTTGCTCACACTCTCTCTCTCTCTCTTTCTCAAAAATAAATAAATAAACATTAAAAATGTTTAATTTGGGGACATCTGGGTGGCTTAGTAGGCTGAGCATCTGGCTTTGGCTCAGGTCATGATCTCATGGTTTGTGAGTTCAAGCACCTCATCAAGTTCACTGCTGTCAGTGCAGAGCCCGCTTCAGATCCTCTGTCCGCCTGTCTGTCTGCCTCTCCTCTCTCTCTCTCTCTCTCTCTCTCTCTCTCTCTCTCTCTCTCTCTCTCTTAAAAATAAAAATAAACACTTAAAAAAAAGATGAAAAAAGAACTCCAAAGGGGAAACCCAAGGGTAAAAGTCCTGGTTTTGGAGGAAGGGGTACTTTGAGGCAGAGGAATTTTCCCAGAACTCTTTAAATAACACCATGGAAGTCATCAGTTGGGTAAATACAACATTGACTCAGTTCTTAGATTGTATACAAGGCATCTTTTTTTCACCCTTGAAAACCCTTCAAACCTTGTGATTGTTTGTTTTTTCCCAGAGCACATCCTCTTTATAACTTAAAAAAATGACTTGCTGTGTTGTGTGTCTATGTCCTCTTTGAAGGTATTTTCAGTTGATGTACTGACCCAGGAGAAGAGGTAGAAGCTTTTATCCTCTACATCAATTAAACTAGGAAAACGGAAGGTTTTTGAAGCAAGACAATTTCTAGAGAGGTCCCTTAGCAATTAAAGGATGACCAAAGAAAGACAATTTTAAAACAGAAGTTACTTGTTCTCCATCTGTATCCTATGAAACTCCATACCTTAAAAATCCTTGCAAACAGTCCAGTTTATATAAAGGTGCACCACAAAAACTCAATTTCAAAATTATTTAAACATTCACCCAGAATTTTTGTCCTCATTATGAGTACTTTTGTCTTTCCAAATAACTAGATTGGCTACACATCTTTGTTTGGAATAAATATGGATGGAATGGAGACAGATTCTGGAATTTTTAAAAATTTAGTTTTTATGCTTTGATTCACTTATAAACGTTTATAGTTTTTCCAATATACATGTTCATGTTTCACTATCTTGCCAAGAACTCCATAAGAAAAAATTGGAGGCTTAAATGCTAAACAAAGAATACCAATGGAAAATTACTGAAGAAATTTATTTTCATCTTTCTGTATCTTTTCAGTCTCCCCAAATCCTGCACCTGTGAGAGAGATTTTGGACAAAGTGTTTGGAGCCATTTGGGGATTTCCTCAGATCTAACATTTTGTTGGCTGTGATTTGTACCCCATTATGTGCTACAGTGCACTTTATTTCCCACATTTGGCACTTTTAGTGATAATTCCTCCAAACAGACACAGGGAGCCATGCTTGATATTCTTTAAAGGGAACAAATAGATGAGCTAATTGTTTTAAATGCCTCCAATGAGATAAGTGGCAGGATGTTGGAATTGATCATCTAATTACCTATTTGCTATTGCAGAGAGGAGGAAAATCCAGCCATAATTAATGTTTAGGGAATGCAAAAGTTGTCATCTTAAATCAAGGTAAAATATAATAATCACATTGAGGTCTTATTATAGAAAAAGACAAACAATTTGTTAGATGGTAGAGGATTGGCTGCTTAGTTTTGCAGCTAATTGAGTGCTGGCATCTGTGGTATGGTATTACCAAAGAATTAGTCTGGAATTTAGTTCTGATTTATCTGCATTTGCATTTACAGAACTTTGGGTGCCATTTCACCTGACGTCTAGAGTGGAATGGCTATAGATCCTCAGTCCAGGGCCAGCCACTCATCGATCAAGCATGCCCTTTTATTTGCCAGAAAGGGGCAATGGCAAAGTAAACAATCTATGACTTTAGTAATAAGAAACATATGAACATATCTTATGGGTTATACATGAGGGAAGTATCTTTGAGATATATACAGGCCTGCAGAACAACATACCTTCATTTCTAGTGTATATGTTATTTGTTCCAGGAATAGCCATACTGTGCTCAATTCAGGGGAAAGATAAAGTTGTCACCGACCAGGGAGAAGTTTAGAAAGTAAATGGTTTCTTCAATTTCTTACTTTTTTTTTTTTTTTTTGCCAATTATCCTGACAAATACGGTGAATCAGCTGGCTCATGTGCTAGGCACATGTTAAGTAAGAAGGCTATTACTATACACTTGTAATACTCACTGCTCTTTTGTCTTGGAAAAAACTCTTTAGTTCCCAACCCAGCACTAAACTACTAAAGTGGAAGTACTTTCCCTCAGGCACACCTTTGCTCACTCCTAGAATGATCTGGATGTGGTATAGAAAGCAAGTAGCCAAAGGGTTTCTCTGACATGTAAATTTCTGTACACAGGCAAAGTTGACGTATTTGAATGTGGACCCACGCAACCTATGAAAGCAGGGAGACCATGTAATATAGCATCAAGATCTCAACACTCTGAAAGCTAAAGAAGTACAGACTTATTAATTCCCAAGGATAAGGGCAGTCTCTGGTACACTGGAATGTATGACCACATTAGATAGGACATTACATTAGAATTGAGAGCAATGATGAAGTATTTATTTGTCCTTCCCTGTCTTCTTTCTTGCACATAACTCCCTAGGATGAACTTGAGAACCTTGAAGAGGATGGATATGGTAGAATGGAGTTTGAATTTTAGAGATCTTTGGTTCTAGCCATCTGTCAATGTCTTAACTTGGATATGTTTGGCATACCAAGGCTTGGAGATATATACTAGGGAATGGAAAGGGATGGGGAGAGCAGGACTTAGGTGATGGGACAAACCTCTTGTAGTTATATGACAACTGTAAATGCATCCGTAGGACAGCTAAATTGGGTCCTATTTTGTCAGCAGGTTATGATATTTGTGGGGATAAGTTTCTACAGACAGAGACAGTTCATTCAGCAACTTCATCTGTGGGAGCATCTGGCTTATGTTCTCCAAAATCTTGCAAAGTGGCAAAACTCTCAAAATGTGGTTTTGGCTATAGCAGATGGAATCTGGTATTAGTGGGGGTTTAGGTTTATTATGAGAGCAGGATAGGTTTATCCAGAACTTCAAATTGCAATAAGGCTGCAAATCAAGTTGAAAACATCTCTTGTGAAGTGACTAGGAATTGGTAGAGGCAAAGATTGAGATTCATTCTAATGCTAAGATAGGCTATAAAATCTTGTAGCTTTTCCAATTTGATAGTGGGACCTGTTCATGGTTTTTAAAAAATGTTGAAGATGTGGGAAATATATGATATGATTAGGTGCCCCATTGACATTCTAGAAAGACATGCCATGTGTTTACTCTGGGACTTTAATTTCTATCTTTTTAAAGTTAAAATAAGTACCATTGAAATACAATAAATTTAATGATTTTCCTAAGGAAAATAATAAGATGCTTTTAAATAGTTGTAAAATCAATCGCAGATGCCAAGTGATTATCGATAAGTTGGCTAATGTTTTGAATATTTATTTTTGCCCAATTTGCCTTCAGAAAAATCATATAAAGTCAGAGAAATAATTTTGTTTATTATGTGGTCACAAACATGTGGTTGAACAAGAAGAGCAGGCCCATTTGGTTAAAAATAATTAGAAAATAAAATTCTGAAAAATACACATTAATGCTGAAAAGTTTTGAAATATGCTATCACTTAAAGTTCATAAAAGTTACTTCCCCAAAGGTGAATATTTGAAAAATCTATAAATGAAAACTTAATAATTTCTAAAATTCTACAAAGTCACCATTGAGAGATGTGGAAGATTGTTCTTGGCCCCACCTCTAATTCCAACGAGTAAAATGCCAATAAAAGGACATGAAAAGCCATATAGCTGTCATTCTGTGAAATTTTAAAATATTATTTTAAAATAAAATTTAAAAAAAAAATTTTTTTTAAAAAATTTAAAAAATTTAAAAAAAAAATTTTTTTTCAACGTTTTTATTTATTTTTGGGACAGAGAGAGACAGAGCATGAACGGGGGAGGGGCAGAGAGAGAGGGAGACACAGCATCGGAAACAGGCTCCAGGCTCCGAGCCATCAGCCCAGAGCCTGACGCGGGGCTCGAACTCCCGGACCACGAGATCGTGACCTGGCTGAAGTCGGGCGCTTAACTGACTGCGCCACCCAGGCGCCCCTGTGTACAAATTTTTAAGTGTATTATACGTTATGGACTTTAGGTACAAGTTTTATGGCACATCCCTAGAACTTATTTATCTTAACTAAAATTTTATGCCCATTGTTTAACAATTCTTCATTTCCTCCTCCTCCCAGCCTCTGGCAACCACCATTCCACTCTTTAATTTTATGAATTTGCCTATTTTAGATAGCTCATATAAGTGGAATAATGTAGTATCTGTCTTTCCTTGAATGGCTTATTTCACTTGGTATGATGACCTCTAGGTTCATACATGTTGTTGCTTATAACAGAATTTCCTTCTTTTTTAGGGCCCAATAGTATTCCATTGCATATATTTACCACATTTTCTTCACTCATTCAGCTGTTGATGAATTTTTTAGGTTATTTCCACATCTTGACTAATTTGCAATGAACATGTGAGTGCTAATATCTCTTCCAGATCCTGATTTTAATTCTTTTGTGTATATACCCAGAAGTAGGATTGCTAACCATATGAGAATTGTATTTATTTTTTATTTTTTTAATGTTTATTTATTTTTAAGAGACAGAGAGAGAGAGAGACAGAGCACAAGCAGGGGAGGGGTAGAGAGAGAGGGAGACACAGAATCTGAAGCAGGTTCCAGGCTCTGAGCTGTCAGCACAGAGCCTGATGTGGGGTTTGAACTCACGGACTGTGAGATCATGACCTGAGCTGAAGTCGGACGTTCAACCGACTGAGCCACCCAGGCGCCCTGAGAATTGTATTTTTTAATTTTTTGAGTACACTTTCCATAGTGAATGTACCATTTTGCATTTCCACAAACAGTGTCAAAGGGTTTCAATTTCTCTTTATCTCACCAACACTTGTTACCTCTTGTCTTTAAAAATAACTATCCTAACAGATAGGAAGTGATACCTCACAGTGATTGTGATTAGCATTTCCCTGATGATTGGCAATGTCTTCTGACAGAGGAGTTTAATCCATTTACATTTAAAGTAATTACTGATAGAGAAGGATTTGCTCTTGTTATTTTGGCAGTTGTGTTCTGTTAGTTTTGTAATTCTTCTGTCTGTCTTTCCTTCTCTTTCTGCCATCTTTTGTATTTTGTTGATCTTTTGTACTGATATGCTTGGATTCTTCTATTTGTTCTGTGTAATTTTTATAGGTGCTAAAACGTCTATGGATACTAAAATGAGCTAGCTGTAATCATAGTGGGGATTTGAAACATCTGTGAATAAATGGAAGATTTGGTAAATCCATGGGGCTACATGGGGTCTTTATGGTCAAAACAATTACATAAAGTGCCGACCTCCTCTCTAGGGCTCAGGAAAAATTGCTCTTGTGGTCTGCAGGTTTTGAGCATTGAGAAGGTCACCTCAGATTGCCAGATATGATGAATTACTGAGGAAATGCTTTTTACCTTGAGATCATTATAATTAAGGACATAAAAAATGAAGATAATAAAAAAATCCTTGTATTAATATTTTCTCTTAACCTTAGGTATATATTCAGTACTTAAAATGTAACAATTAAGAACATTTTGGTATATTAGACTACCTACAAGATTAACTTTTTGATACCAATCTAAAATAGATACTTGAGTAGTTGATTTAGACCAGAGATTTTAAATCAAAAGGTGTATGGCACTTTTACTAATGCAAATAATGTTGAACTGTTAAGAGAAATGAAGTCATTATATTTATAAGCTTAACTGGCGAGATTTATAAAAATTACTCGAGTATGTGGGGAAGCTTTTCTTTGGTAGATAGGCAATTTGAAATGTTTAAAGGACCTTAATTAAGTTTAAAGCATTCTAAAAGGTGACTTTCAAAATTTAGTAGATTTATGAAAAGAATAAGAGGTTTTTTTTCTAATTTTATTTTTTATTTTTTAAAATTTACATCCAAATTATTTATCATATTGTGCAATAATGATTTCAGGACTAGATTCCTTAATGCCCCTTACCCATTTAGCCCATCCCCCCTCCCACAACCCCTCCAGTAACCTTCAGTTTGTTCTTCATATTTATGAATCTCTTCTGTTTTGTCCCCTTCCCTGTTTTTATATTATTTTTGTTTCCCTTCCCTTATGTTCATCTGTTTTGTGTCTAAAAGTCCTCATATGAGTGAAGTCATATGATTTTTGTCTCCTCTGACTAATTTCACTTAGCATAATACCCTCCAGTTCTATCCATGTAGTTGCAAATGGCAAGATTTCATTCTTTTTGATTGCCGAGTAGTATATATACCACTTCTTCTTTATCCATTCATCCGTCAGTGGACATACTTTGGCTATTTTTGATAGTGCTGCTATAAACATGTGGGTGCATGTGCCCCTTTGGAACAGCACACCTGTATCCCTTGGATAAATGCCTCATAATGCAATTGCTGGGTCATAGGTAGTTCTATTTTTAGTTTTTTGAGGAACCTCAATACTTTTTTCCAGAGTGGCTGCACCAGCTTGCATTCCCACCAACAGTGCAAAAGAGATCCTCTTTCTCTGCATCCTCGCCAACATCTGTTGTTGCCTGAGTTATAAATGTTAGCCATTCTGACAGGGGTGATGTGGTATCTCATTGTGGTT
Organism: Felis catus; assembly: GCF_018350175.1. Classification (NCBI taxonomy): domain Eukaryota; kingdom Metazoa; phylum Chordata; class Mammalia; order Carnivora; family Felidae; genus Felis; species Felis catus. The sequence goes on from NC_058370.1 coordinate 92,045,019, forward strand.
TTGATTTGTATTTCCCTGATGATGAGTGATGTTGAGCATTTTTTCATGTGTCGGGTCGCCATCTGGATGTTGTCTTTGGAGAAGTGTCTATTCATGCCATTTGCCCATTTCTTCAATGGGTTGTTTTTTGGGGTTTGAATTTGATAAGTTCTTTATAGAGTTTGGATACTAACCCTTTATATGATATGTCATTTGCAAATATCTTCTCGCATTCTGTCATTGGCCTTTTAGTTTTGCTGATTGTTTCCTTCGCTGTGTAGAAGGTTTTTATTTTGATGAGGTCCCAATAGTTCATGTTTGCTTTTGTTTCCCTTGCCTCCAGAGAAGTGTGAGTAAGAAGTTGCTGGGGCCAAGATCAAAGAGGTTGTTGCCTGCTTTCTCCTTGAGGATTTTGATGGCTTCCTGTCTTACATTCAGGTCTTTCATCCCTTTTGAGTTTATTTTTGTGTATGGTGTAAGAAAGTGGTCCAGGTTGATTCTTCTGCATGTCGCTGTCCAGTTTTCCCAGCACCACTTGCTGAAAGACTGTCTTTATTCCATTGGATATTCTTTCCTGCTTTGTCAAAGATTAGTTGGCCATACGTTTGTGAGTCCATTTCTGGGATCTCTATTCTGTTCCATTGATCTGAGTGTCTGTTCTTGTGCCAGTACCATACTGTCTTGATGATTACAACTTTTTAGTATAGCTTCAAGTCCAGGATTGTGATGCTTCCTGCTTTGGTTTTCTTTTTCAAGATTGTTTTGGCTATTCGGGTTTTTTTCTGGTTCCATACAAATTTTAGGATTATTTGTTCTAGCTCTGTGAAGAATACTGGTGTTATTTTGACAGGGATTGCATTGGATACATAGATTGCTTTGGGTAGTATCGACATTTTAACAATATTTGTTCTTCCTATCCAGAAGCATGGAATCTTTTTCCATTTTTTTGTGTCTTCTTCAACTTCTTTCATAAGCTTTCTATAGTTCTGTTTTTTGTTTTGGTTTTTTTTTTGTGGTAGATGTTTTATTATTAATTAGAAATCTTTAATTATTTTTAATTTTTTTCAATATATGAAATTTATTGTCAAATTGGTTTCCATACAACACTCAGTGCTCATCCCAAAAGGTGCCCTCCTCAATACCCATCACCTCCCCTCCCCTCCCTCCCACTCCCCATCAACCCTCAGCTTTCTATAGTTTCAGTGTATAGATTTTTCACCTCTTTAGTTGGATTTATTCCTAGGTATTTTATGGTTTTTTTGTGCAACTGTAAATTGGATCGATTCCTTGATCTCTCTTTCTGTCGCTTCATTGTTGGTGTAGAAGAATGCAACTGATTTCTGTGCATTGATTTTATATCCTGCAACTTTGCTGAATTCATGAATCAGTTCTAGCAGTTTTTTGGTGGAATCTTTTGGGTTTTCCATATAGAGTATCATGTCATCTGCGAAGAGTAAAGTTTGATCTCCTGGCCAATTTGGATACCTTTAATTTCTTTGTGATGTCTGCAGAGGCTAACACTTCCAATACTATGTTGAATAACAGTTGCAAGAGTGGACACCTCTGTCTTGTTCCTGACCTTAGGGGGAAAGCTCTCAGTTTTTGTTCATTGGGAATGGTATTAGCGTTGGGCAGTTCATAATGGCTTTTATGATCTTGAGGTATGCTCCTTCTATCCCTACTTTCTTGAGGGTTTTTATCAAGAAAGGATGCTGTATTTTGTCAAATGCTTTCTCTTCATCTATTGAGAGGATCATATGGTTCTTGTCCTTTCTTTTATTGATGTGATGAATCACGTGAATTGTTTTGCAGATATTGAACCAGCCCTGCATCCCAGGTAGAAATCCCACTTGGTCGTGGTGAATAATTTTTTTAATGTATTCTTGGATCTGGTTGGCTCATATCTTGTTGAGGATTTTGCATCATCAGGGAAATGGGTCTATAGTTTTCCTTTTTAGTGGGTCTCTGTCTGGTTTTGGAATCAAGGTAATGCTGGCTTCATAGAAAGAGTTTGGAAGTTTTCCTTCCATTTCTATTTTTTGGAATACCTTCAAGGGAATAGGTGTTAACTCTTCCTTAAATGTTTGGTAGAATTCCCCTGGAAAGCCATCTTGCCCTGGACTCTTGTTTTTTGGCAGATGTTTGGTTACTAATTCGATTTCCTTACTGGTTATGGGTCTGTTCAAATTTTCGATTTCTTCCTGTTTCAGTTTTGGTAGTTTATATGTTTCTAGGAATTTGTCCATTTCTTCCAGATTGCCCATTTTTTTTGGCATGCAATTGCTCATAATCTCTTATTATTGTTTTTATTTCTGCTGTGTTGGTTGTGATCTCTCCTCTTTCATTCTTGATTTTATTTATTTGGGTCCTCTCCTTTTTCTTTTTGTTCAAACTGGCTAGTGGTTTATCAATTTTGTTAATTCTTTCAAAGAACCACCTTCTGGTTTCATTGATCTGTTCTACTGGTTTTTTTTTTTTTTTTTTTTTGGTTTCAATAGCATTAATTTCTGCTCTAATCATTATTATTTCCTGTCTTCTGCTGGTTTGGGATTTTATTTGCTGTTCTTTTTCCAGCTCCTTAAGGTGTAAGGTTAGGTTGTGTATTTGAGATCTTTCTTCCTTCTTTAGGAAGGCCTCGATTGCTATATACTTTCCTTTTATGACCACCTTTGCTGTGTCCCAGAGGTTTTGGGTTGTGGTGTTATCATTTTCATTGTCTTCCATGTACTTTTTAATTTCTTCTTTAACTTCTTGGTTAGCCCATTCATTCGTTAGTAGGATGTTCTTCAGTCTCCAAGTATTTGTTACCTTTCCAAATTTTTTCTTGTGGTTGATTTCGAGTTTCATAGCATTGTGGTCTGAAAATATGCACGGTATGATCTCGATCTTTTTGTACTTACTTAGGGCTGATTTGTGTCCCAGTATATGGTCTATTTTGGAGAACATTCCATGTGCACTTGGAGAAGAATGTGTACTCTGCTGCTTCAGGATGAAATGTTCTGAATATATCTGTTAAGTCCATCTGGTCCAGTGTGTCATTCAAAGCCATTGTTTCCTTGTTGATTTTTTGATTAGATGATCTGTCATTGCTGTGAGTAGGGTGTTGAAGTCTCCTACTATTATGGTATTACTATCGACGAGTTTCTTTATGTTTGTGATTAATTGATTTATATATTTGGGTACTTCCACATTTGGTGAATAAGTGTTTACAATTGTTAGGTCTTCTTGGTGGATAGACCCTTGATTATGATATAATGCCCTTCTGCATCCATTGATACAGTCTTTATTTTAAATTCTAGATTGTCTGATATAAGTATGGCTACTCCGGCTTTCTTTTGTTGACCATTAGCATGATAGATGGTTCTCCATCCCCTTATTTTCAACCTGAAGGTGTCTTTACGTCTAAAGTAGGTCTCTTGTAAACAGAATATAGATGGATCTTGTTTTCTTAACCATTCTGTTACTTTATCTTTTGATTGGAGCATTGAGTCCATTGACGTTTAGAGTGAGTACTAAAAAATATTAATTTATTGCCATTACGATGCTTGTAGGTTGGAGTTTCTGGTGGTGTTCTCTGGTCCTTTCTAATATTTGTTGCTTTTGGTATTTATTATATACCAAAATTTTAATAGTGTCCCCTTAACATTTCTTGCAGGGCTAGTTTAGTGGTCACAAACTCCTTTAATATTTGTGTGTCTGGGAAATTTTTATCTCTCCTTCTATTTTGAATGACAGCCTTGCTGGATAAAGAATTCTTGGCTGCATATTTTTCTGATGCAGCACATTGAATATACCCTGCCACTCCCTCTGGCCTGCCAAGTTTCTGTGGATACATCTGCTGCAAACCTGATCTGTCTTCCCTTGTAGGTTAGGGACTTTTTTTCCCTTGCTGCTTTCATGATTCTCTCTTTGCCTGAGCATTTTGTGAATTTGACTATGATATGCCTTATTGATGGTCGGGTTTGTTGAATCTAATGGGAGTCCTCTGTACTTACTGGATTTTGATATCTGTGTCTTTCCCCAGGTTAGGAAAGTTTTCCACTATGATTTGCTCACATAACCCTTCCACCCCTATTTCTCTCTCTTCCTCTTCCAGGACCCTATGATTCTGATGTTGTTCCTTTTTAATAAGTCACTGATTTCTTTAATTCTTAAATCGTGCTCTTTTGTCTTAGTATTTGTCTTTTTTTCTTCTTCATTATTCTCTATAAGTTTGTCTTCTATATCACTGATTCTATATTCCACCTCATCCATCCTTGCCACTGTGGCATCCATCCGTGATTGCAGCTCAGTTATAGCATTTTTAATTTAATTCTATTTTTTGCTTCTTTTATCTCTGCAGAAAGGGATTGTAATCTATTTTTGACTCCAGCTAGTATTCTTATTATCGTGATTCTATATTCTGGTTCAGATATCTTGTTTGTATCTGTGTTGGTTAAATCCCTGGCTGTCGTTTCTTTGTGCTCTTTCTTTTGGGGTGAATTCCTTCGTTTTGCCATTTTGAAGGGAAAAAAGGAATTAATGAGGTAGAAAAAATTAAAATTAAAAAATTAAAATTAAAAAATATTAAAATTAAAAATACACACATGAAAAAATTGAATAAATGATGCTAGATTCTAGGTGTGTTTTGATCTGGGTGTTGAAAGTCGTTTGACAGATTAGAGAAAAAAGGGGGGGGAAAAGGAAATCATTTGAGAATTTGAAAAAATGAATACAGTGTTGTATACTAAAATGAGATGATGGGAGTAAAATAGAATTTGAAAAAATTTACACAAAAGTAAAGAATATAGTATAAAAAGTTAAAGAAAAATATATTTAATAAAAATTAAATATACAAATGAAGTTTTCCTCTTTATTCAAGAAAAAACAAAGAAACAAAAAAGAGAAAAAAACAAAAGGAAATCGTTTGAAAATTTGAAAAAGTGAATACACTGTAGTAGACTAAAAGAAAATGATAGATGTAAAAATAGAATTTGAAAAAATTTACATAAAAGCAAAAAATATAGTAAAAAAATTAAAGAATATTTTAATAGAAATTGAAAGGAAAAATGAAGTTTTTCTCTTTCTGCATTCAAGAAAAAGAAAAGAAATGAGAAAGAGAAAAAAAGACTAAAACACAAAAACGTTTGAAAATTTGAAAAAGTGAATATGCTGAAGTAGACTAAAATAAAATGATGGAAGTAAAATAGAATTTGAAAAGAAATTACACAAGTAAAAAATATAGTAAAAAATTAAGGAAAATATTTTTAAGAAAAATTGAAAATAAAAATGAATTTTTTCTCTTTCTGTTCAAGAAAAAGATAAGATGTGAAAAAGAGAAAAAAAAAGAAAGAAAATTGAATAATGGACCTGCTAACAGATTGACATAGGACTGAAATTACTTTGTTTTCCCCTAGAAGTCAGACTATGAAGCGCTTTATAGTCCATAAACTAGATAGGCAGTGAGACTTGTGTTCTTAAAGAGAGAGGTTGGCCCAGCTGGGTGGGGCTCATTGCAATGTCTCCGTTCTCCACTAGATGGCGCTGCTAGCCTCCTGGGGTGGAGTATTGTGGAGCTCGTAGCTGCGTATGCGCATGTGCGGGAGTGGTGAAAATGGAGTCACATAGCTACCCAGCCTCTAGTATCAGAACTCTGTTCTCCCCAGTCAGCAACTGTGCACCCGTCCTCTGTCTTCAGCTTTCGTCCACTGGCCACTTTTTCACTCTCCATGACCAAACCCCAGGCAGTACCTCTCTCCCGAGTTTTGTCTCAGATGCGGCTGTTTTCCCAGCCCCTTACTTCTGAAGGACTGTGGCTTTGACCTGTTCTGCCCCTCTGCGGGAGGGTCTCACGGAGCAGTGGTTGAATGTCGGCTGCACCCAGCAGTGCTTGCTGGACCCTGCTGCTGTTGGTACCCTGAGACTGCAGCCAGGTGCCAGCCCACCCCAGAAAAAGTTCTCGAGATAGTGTAGCAGCAGCTTTTCAGGGATTATAGAATATCACAATACACATCTGGCAGCAGGCTTCACCCTTAATGACCTTGCCCCAGCATCAACAAATGTGGCCGCCTTCTGGGTTCTGCTGGGACCAGGTGGCTTCAACAATCTCTACCAAATGTCCTTCCAGCAGTGGAACCGTTTTTCCCTGTGTGGCCCAAGAAGCTCCCAGATCCCACTCTGTTCCTGGGGATTCTCCCTTCCCACCAGAGTACCGTCAGGTATTGAGCTGCAGAATTGCAGCCTTTGCACTCCCCTTGTTTGCAGTCTTAATGGAATTTAAACCCTGTCCTTTCTCCTTTCTCCCTTTTTAGTTTATTCCATGTGACTGTTTCCAATTTTCCACTTTGTCTCCAGCTGCTTTTGGGGAGGGGTGCTTTTCCCGTATTCCACCCCCTCATCTCTCCACCCGCGAAAACATGTCCCTTCCCGTGGCTTCTCACTCCCCAAGTTCACCTCTCTGTGCCACGTACCTGCTGAATTCTGTGGTTCAGGTTGTGCAGATTGTTGTGTTAATCCTCCAATCAGTTTTCTAGGTGTGCAGGATGGTTTAGTGTTGGTCTGGCTGTGTATCACGGACATGAGATACACAAAAAACCTCTATGCTGTTCCGTCATCTTGGTTCCTTGAAAATAATAAGATTTTAAGGTTTATTTTATTTTATTTTTATAAAATGTTTATTGATTTATAGAGATAGAGAGCAGGGGAGGAGCAGAGAGAGAGAGAGAATTCCAAGCAGGCTCCATGTTGTGAGTACAGATCCTGATATAGTGTTCAATCTCACAAACTGTGAGATCATGACCTGAGCCAAAACAAGAGTCAGATGCTTAACCAACTGAGCCATCCAGTAGCCTCAAGGTGTGTTTTATTTTAATTAATTAATTAAATAAGTAATTTATTTTTAAGTTTACTTTTGAGAGGTATAGTGTGAGTGTGGTAGGAGCAGAGGGAAAGGAGAGAGAGAGAGAGAGAGAGAGAGAGAGAGAGAGAGAGAGAGAGAATCCCAAGCAGACTGTCAACACAGAGCCCACTACAGGGCTTGAACTCACGAAATGGTGAGATCACAACCTGAGTTGAAACCAAGAGTCTGATCCTTAACAGACTGAGCCACCCAGGCGCCCCTGTAAGGTGTATTTTAAAGTGTAAGGGGAAACTATGTTTTTTAAATTTGTAACTTTATATAATTGAATTTCAATATTAAAAAAAATCAAGCAGCCCAAATCTCCCCCCCCCCCCGTGCATTAAAGTTACTCTGAAAGATACCAAAGAATTCATGTTGGTGGATGAGAGAATAAACACCTTGAAAATGTATTAAAATAAAAAGGCAAGATAATGATGCACTAGGTGTCCCAATGATAGTTGATAGCCAAATAAATCATCCAGACAGTAAAACTGTGGGTTTAGCTAAAAGACAGTTCACTGTGTCTGAATTGTTCTGGTAAAACTGAATTAAAATGTATTAAATGATCCCCAGCCTCATCCTCATGAATTGGGTTAAAAAGATCTTTAAAATTTGCAAAATGTGGTGGTGATAGAGACAGAGGTGACTTATCAATAATGCTTCATTTAAAAATGAGATGTTCTCTTATGTGAAAGTTTCTGAAAATGTTATCCTTCCTTTAATGTGAAGACGTCAGTGTGTTGTATTGATTTATGGTTTTGTATTTATTGTTCGTTAAGTGTGGAAATGTGCCCCTTGACTGAACAATGTTTCTTGCTCAGTACTGAAAAATGACCTCATTCGTTTGTAAAGATTAGTCACATTTTAATGGGGACACATTCAACGTTTGTACAAGAACTCCCGAATCTTCTCAAAGCATTATCATCACACATGGGTGAATTTCAATTACCAATGATGCCGCTAATTCAGTGTTCTTCTTATATTATGATCACAGATGAAGGTGAGTTTTAGATGGCTAGTGACTAAAGGCATTGAAGCAACTGATGTCGTTTGCTTTCCTTTTGTGTCTTTTTTGCTCCTAATTGTTGCTGTCCCTAATAAGCAAGATGTGTTATTTCAAAATATGCTAAGCTTTGAAAATGTAAGGCCATTTCTCTAAGTGACTAAGTTAATGCATCATCATTGTTTCCTATTTGGTGCATGAGGAACAAACAGAACCAGAGTCTGAAGTTAAACCTTAGGGAAAGAAAACAGACTTAGCTCTCTGATGGAAAAGAGAAGATGTGAGATTTGCACACAGAACAAAAAAGAACTCTTGAGTTATACTTGGCAAATGGCTGCTGGAGAAGCAGAGTTTCCTGAGCACTTGGACTGAAGATTCTTTCCTTTTCAATTCTGGTAGCAAGAGCTTGGAAGAAGATGCTTTTAAATGTTATTGCATATATGGCAGAGGGAGCAGATCAAGGAAAGTCTTTAGAATCCATTAAGTTGCCCTTAAAGCCTCTCACATTACTTACCTGGAAAGTTATTTCTTCCAATGTAAACAAGAGATAAAAATATCCATCTTGCACTGTTGTGTGGAGTGCTGATCACAGTGCTGATACAGAGTAAGAACTCAATAAAAAGAAAGGATTTTGAATGTTAATAAGTTAAAATCTACACAGACAAATAAGAAGCCACAAACTCTTCCCTGAGATTCATTTTCCTCATTTGTAAGTCAGGTATAATGACCCTATTCTGTACCTTATAGTGAGGATTAAATCAAGAGAACATATGAAAATGCCTCACACAGAGCCTGGTTCATCATAGGCACTAAATGAAGCTCTTTTCCCCCCTCATCGTCTTTACTTACAGATTTGGGAAATAAATGCTTTCTTAGTGCTTTGGTACTTGTGTTTTAAATTTAGAAATTTAGGAAACATTTTTAACGGTACTTAAATTTATTACAACAATATTTTCTAAAGTACTGGGTTGTAATGAAAGGTCTACATTCTGTAGTATATTAAATTAGGAATCAAGTGGCTCAGAAATTCAGGATATGATTTTCTTTGGGGGAAACAATTGCATCTTTAGAATAGAAGAATAAAAAACATGAAGCAAATATAGCCATCATCGGTCAATTAGTAGAGTTCCCAGTCTTGGACAACATGATCTGGAGGACAGGGGTGTTGGCTGACCACCTCCTGAAAAAGCCATTGGAATCACCTGCTGATCAGCCAAACCATGTTTATTAAGCCCATTGTAATAAGGGAGTGCTTTCTTGACAGAGTTTTAGTAGTATCCAATTGGGGGTGTTTTATGAGATTTAAAGATTCTTTTGATGGCAGAACAGAACATAGTGAAAGGCAGAACTTTGGTTACAACTGCAAATGAGAGGAGGCTGTCAGGTAGGGCCACACATTTACCTGAGAACAGGGTTACAGCAAGCTTGAGCTGTAGGGTGCAGCTTAGATACTCCAAGTGGGAAGGGGATAGCTAGGTTTTGTGGGCTCCCTGACTGGCTAATTTGGATCCAGGGCATAGGGTTGTCTGATATATGACTTCGGGGTGATTAGGGCAGATGCATAGGGGCCAGGAGTATGAGAACCTGATAAGGCAAGGGGTTGGGGTATGAACTTAGTCGAATGTCCAAAAAGGGAAACTGGACTGTCACCATGGATTCAAAACTGGGTCAAGATGGTGTTTAAACAAACCAAACCAGGAGCTCCTGGGTGGCTCATTCAATTAAGCATCCGACTTCAGCTCAGGTCATGATCTTGGGTTCATGAGTTTGAGTCCCACATTGGGCTCTGTGCTGACAGCTCAGAGCCTGGAGCCTGCTTCAGATTCTGTGTCTCCTTCTCTCTCTGCCCCTCCCCTCCCTCTCAAGAATAAATAAACATTAAAAAATAAAAAAATAAACAAAACAAACCAAAACTACATTGCAAAAGAATGTCAGGGAAGGAAATTTATCCTTTATTGGGGCCTGGGCTCCTGTGGTTTAAGGCAGGTTTTCATGACAGGGACTAAAGGTCATCACATAATAATTTAATATTGGAGGAACACGAACAGATGAGGAGTTTGAAACAGATGTTGATAAGTGAAATGTTGTTTGGTAAGCCAGCTGTTTTGACCAGGAGAATAATCTATAGTTTTAAGAGGGTGGATGCTTGCCTTGAGGAGGAAACTGTTTACCTGGATACATATGTTTTCTGAAACAAACGGTGAAGTTATTCATTAGTTTATAGTCTTGTTTTCTCGGGCTGGAATTTCTTGGAACAAATAGAAAAGTTATCTTAAAACAGGTGGTCTTAGTTCTGAGTCCAAATATTTAAGCTGTGTGGATTCAGATGGTCTTATTTCCCATAGGAAAGGGCATGACTTGGTTCCTTATAGTCTGGGAATAATATAGTATACTTAAGGAGACTACTGATATGCATGAAATAGCAACAAACCCACAGAGCAATAATATGTGTACTTACTGAGATTTAGGGAAATAGATTTGAATTTTCTATATTTGCACCTAATAATATGTACATTAATATATGCTATTCTACAATATACAGCATATACCTTGAAGATTTAAAGGAAAAGTGGGTGAGGCAGTGTGTTGTATCTGGAAAAGAATTGAAAGAAAGGAAGCAGCCTTAAGTTGACCTTAACTTACCACTGAGGTGATGTTTCTACTTGGGCGAGTCACTGAACTTAAGGGCAAGAGCTGTTCTGTTTTTGTTTTTGTTTTTTCTTTGAAACTATGTCTAGAGCTTAGCACAAAATTAATGATCAATTAATTACTGAATCAAAGAATGAATGAGTTTGATAGAGAAATGTTCATGGAAAAAATGGGTATTGAGGGGCACGTGGGTGGCTTAGTTAAGTGACCGACTTTTGGTTTTAGCTCAGGTCCTGATCTTACAATCTGTGGGATCAAGGCCCACATCGGCCTCCATGCTGACAGCATGGAGTCTGCTTGGGATTCTGTCTCTCCCTCACTCTCTGCCCCTCCCTGCTCACACTCTCTCTCTCAAAATAAGTAACTAAATAATTAAACTTAAAAGAATGGATATTGAGCTGGGCAATAAATGGAGGGGAATTGGAGACAACGAGAAGGTGTAGAATGTGAGGGGGTGAAAAAGAGGTGGTACTTTCACAGGAAAATGAAATATTAGTGCTTCCTAGATCTAAGAAGAATTAATAGTAGGGCTGGGGAGATGAGAATTGTAAGAAACGGAAGGCCTGCGAAACCAAGATTTTACATCTGACATATTGACAGTGGTTCTTCACCTTTTTCCACGCGGCATTCCTAATGACCAAGGGAAGCAGTCACAGGGCAAAACTCTTAGGAATCATGGTAAGCTCCAAATTTCCATGGTCTTCTGTTATCTTAAAATCCTATGTGTTGTTTACATTCTACATCAGAATTTATCTGTGCTAGTTTGGTTGTAAGAGTATTGATTTCGCCCAAACCCTTGAATAAATATATCATTCCAGGGATATACACTATGTTTTCTTGGGCACACTGTTGTGTCTACCCCACTCTCTGTGCCCTAGGGTTATGCCAAACATTGTCTGAGAACCACCTGAAAAAAAATTAATTTAATACAAAAATGGATCACCAGACATTGAGAATTGTTTGTTTCCATTATATGGTTCCTTTACCAATATTTTTAGGTGGTCCTCAGACCAGGGTTGGCATAACACTAGGGCACAGAGAATGGGGTAGACACAATTATGTGTTGTCAAGTATATTGTAGGAGTTGGCACACTGCATCCTGTGGGCCAAATCCTGTCGGCCACCTGTTTTTGTAAATAAAGTTTTATTGAGTACAGATATGTTCACTTGTTTACATGTTTTCTATGACTGTTTTGTGATGCAATACACAGTTGAGTGTTGTAACAGAGACCAAATAGGCTGCAAAGATGAAGATATTTACCCTGTGACCCTTTACAGGGTTTGACTTCTGCTTTAGTATAAAGTGGAGCCAGTGGGGTTGAAGGGGAAGACAATTAATACAAAAGGAATCATGAGGAAATAGGTGCCCCTCAAAAACCTCCAAACAAAAATCTGCTTTGTGATTTATAGGGTAAAGCGTTTGAAGGAAATAAGATAGTTACACTTTATTTACTTCAAAGGCAACTTGAGGTTTACAAGCCTGGGTGATTCTGAAAATTGTGGTGTCATTGGAAGTCACAGGGTGATAGAAAGAAGAATCAGTTTAGAGAGCTCAAGCTTTTTTACATATTGATTTTTGAGGTGACAGTTAACTCCAAACATTGCCTAATGAGATGCCGGAAATATCAGATTTTAACTTAAATGCAAGATGGTGATGGGAGAATTAGAATCAGAAATCATCAATAGAAGATAGAATTATAGGGGCGCCTGGGTGGCTCAGTGGGTTGAGCGGCCGACTTCGGCTCAAGTCATGATCTCACAGTCCGTGAGTTCGAGCCCCGTGTCGGGCTCTGTGCTGACAGCTCCGAGCCTGGAGCCTGTTTCCGATTCTGTGTCTCCCTCTCTCTGACCCTCCCCCGTTCATGCTCTGTCTCTCTCTGTCTCAAAAATAAATAAACGTTAAACAAAATTAAAAAAAAAAAAAGAAGATAGAATTATAGTGGTACAACTGACAAGAACAGTCAGTGTACCTAACGATGAAAGAAAAAAAAGAAGGTACAAGGGCAGCTGCTGAAATCCCACACACTGAATAGGGAAACAAAAAAACCCAAATGCCTGTTTATATCCTGGACAGCTTCCAGCCTGCCATCTAGTTTGTCTGGTTTTCCTTTAAATCTCTGTCAGTTGAATGTAAAAATAAGGTACTCAACGCTCATGAACTATTTAGAAAAGTGGAATAAAATATTTGAAACACTTTCACAGCTTTGAAAAAATAGATACTAGAGGCAAATTCTAGGGATTATGAGTATTATCCCGGAAAACTTGCTATGCCTCACATGTGTAAAGCTGTGGGTCAAATTATGCCATTTTGTGAATACGGTGAGCTTTATATTATATGACTGTAACTCTATATTCATCCTGGAATTAAGAATGAGATTCTAGAACATTTCCATGGGAGAAAAGCAGTGCGTATCAGAAGGGCTTGCAATTTGTTTAATTTCATCAGACTTTATTTTAGTTATATAGCTAATATAGCTCATTTTTAATAGATGATAAATAAGTGCTGATTATCTTTCTGATATTTTAAGGAGCATATAAATGAACTGTTTACACTGTCTTTAACTCAGACTGAATTAACATTCATACCTTCTAGCAACCCTCATTCTTCTTTGTTGGGCAGTAATGTAAGCAATAACTACTCCTATACTCCCCACTCTGGCCAATAATTTGTTTCCTCTCAAATAATAATAATTTTTTTTTAATTTTTTTCAACGTTTTTTATTTATTTTTTGGGACAGAGAGAGACAGAGCATGAACGGGGGAGGGGCAGAGAGAGAGGGAGATACAGAATCGGAAACAGGCTCCAGGCTCCGAGCCATCAGCCCAGAGCCTGATGCAGGGCTCGAACTCACGGACCGCGAGATCGTGACCTGGCTGATGTCGGACGCTTAACCGACCGCGCCACCCAGGCGCCCTCAAATAATAATAATTTGATAAATTGCTTAATACTGGAGAGTGGAAAAGTCAAAGCCAAAGTAGAAGACCTACGTTCAGTGCTTTAATTTACTTCTTCATTGGTTATGATACTTAAAGATCCTTTAAAGTAATAAAAACAACCCACAAAAATGAACTGTTAGCTATTTTGGGGAGAGGGACAAGCAGACACAAACTCTTTCTCTCTACATGGTTGTCATTAACCGACTTACATAGTCTTGAAGCCAATACATGTGTCTTTATGATGCTCTTACATTAAAGCCTTTGGTCACTGGCATTTTCCTTTTTAATGTTACAAAAATAGAGGTGAAGTTATAGAGAGGAGAGAAAAAAACTCGAAAAAATTGATGCAGCTTAGAAAGCTCATTAAGAGAAGAGGCTTTATTATTTATCTGCCAAGGTTGATTCCAAGGAGAAACAATGCCATTAACGCTGTCTTAGGTAATCAATATTTATCCCGATTCTTCCAGCCATTCAGAAAGAAAATGGATTAACAGAAAATAAGACACCCAACTCCAAAATATAACTAAATGCTGTGACTGTGCCCGATGTGGTGGTGCCGAAAATCAGTAGGAAAGGTGTTTTAATCACGGGCAGAGAAAAGAGAGCAGAGGTGGTATCTGTCCTCTTTAAACATCATGCGGTTCAAAACCCCTCCATCAGCCCTGGGAAAAACAAAAACAAAGTCAAGAAAGAAAGATATTGTTTGGTCTATGAGGAACTGTGTTCAGCTACAAATAAATGTGACCGAAAATAGTGCTTTAAACAAATTTGAATTTGGGGCACCTGGGTGGCTCAGTCGGTTAAGTGACTTCGGCTTAGGTTCCTGAGTTAGAACCCCATGTCAGGCTCTGACCTGTCAGCTGTTGCGCCTGCTTCCGATTCCGTGTCTCCTTTCTGCCTCTCTCTCTCTCTCCCTGTCTCTCTCTCACTCAAAAATAAATATTAAAAAAATTTAAACAAATTAGAATTTGATTTTCAATGTAGTGAGAAGGCGTAGTGATCAGTTCTGGCCTGGTGTGCGGCTCCACAGTATCATTAGGGACGCAGATCTCTGCTTCTCTTCAGCCAACTTAGCATGAGGCTCTTGCCACATGGTCACAAGAGCGACCGTCTTCTCCACTTCTGCTCTTTCCTCCAGCTCCCACCTGGCTGTCTCCTTCAGCCTGTTCCAAGGCTGAGAAAGGGAGAAAGGGAGAAAGTCATGTGGGAGAAATGGCCCATGCCAGCTCAGTTTGATCCCCTCTTAAAACACTTTCCCATTATTTACATCTCGTTGGAAAGAACTGTGACTGTACCATAAGATGACCATTAGCTGCCAAGGAATGCTGAGAAATTGTTTTAGATTGGGCACCAGGCCACCTGAATAAAATAAGGATTCTATGGAAAGGAAGTGGAAGGACTAGATATTGGGTAGCAGCTAACACTCTGTCAAAGGTGCACATGTCGTGTCTCCAAATAGCCTTTTAAGATGACACTGCATTGTTCAAGTGCTGTTCATATCTGGGTTTTATATTTATAGGCAGAGTCTGGAGGTAAAGAACCTGACATGTAATAAGTTCATAGACAGCTTTTTGTTTTGTTTTATTTTTTTCTGTTGTAGGATCCATACAAAAAAAGCAATATAAAGAGTTCTGACATGGAGGGGAAAAGAAAGGATGAAAAGAGAGAAATGATGTTTCAATCTCTCTTGCTTCACTAATGCTATAGTCATTCTTTCCCCTGACTCATTCCCTTCACCTTGCCTCATTAGAAGGATCTGAGATCAAAATTGCAGTGAGGAGGCGGGTGATAACATATCTGTTTCCATCTCAGACGTAACCCATCCCAGAGAGTCCCAAGCCCTTCCTTCATTTTAAGGCACACCTGTACTATAATGTACTTCCACTTTCAGGCGCCGACAAAAATTCTGGAGTTAAAATTTGAAGTTGCTGCTTCTGTTAGAATAAGGAAATTATGATTAAATTTTTTAAGTAAAAAAATTATTTTTTTTTACTTAATTGTATTTCTTAGAGCACTTTTAGACTTATGTAAAAATTACAGAGATACGCAGGGAATTCCCATGTACCCTTGTTTCCCCTATTATTAAATCTTACATTGGTGTGGTACATTGGTTACAATTGATGAACCATTAATTGGTTCTTCTTGGCTGTGGTAGTTCTTAGACTTGCCTTGTTTTTGTTGATCTCAACCATTTTGTGGAGTACTGATGAGGAACTTTGTAGAATGCTCCTCTTTTGGGGTTTATTTGATGTTTCGTTCATGATAAAGGTAATGGGATTGGAGAGGATGACCACCAAGATAAGGTGCCATTTTTATCACATCATATTAAGTGTATACTATCAACATGATTTATTTTGATAAGATAATGTCAACTATTGATGTTGATCTTGATCAACAAGCCAGAGTAGTGCTTGTCATGTTTCTTCATTGTAAAGTTACTCTTTTTCCTCTTCTTTCCATTCTGTGTTCTTTGGGAAAAAGGCATTATGCACAACCCACACTTAGGGGTAGGCAGTTACGCTCTGTCTTCTTGAGGACAAAGTATTTACATAAATAATTTGGAACTCTTCTGTAGGGGAGATTTGTCTGTCCTCCCCAATTTATTTACAGCAGTGTGGCCTCATGAATATTTATCCTATAATTTCAGTTATGATCCAATACTACTTTATTTTGTTGTCCCATTGTTCCAGCTGTGGCCATTGTGAGCTCCTTCAGTTGACTCCCATGTCCCTCTGACATACTCCATCGCTGTTGGGATTTTTTAAAAATATTTATTTACTTATTTAATTTGAGAGAGAGAAAGAGAGAGAGTGGGGGGGGGAGGGGCAGAGAGAGGAAGAGACAGAGGATCCTAAGCAGGCTCCACACTGTTAGTGCAGAGCCTGACATGGAGCTCCAGCCCATAAACCATGAGATCATGACCTGAGCCGAGATCAAGAGATGGAGGCTTAACTGACTGAGCCACCCAAGTGCCCCATCTGCCAGGATTTTTTTAAGCACTTTCTTACTTTCCTTTCTCTGGGTTTATCTTATGTATATCCTCTCTCTGTCTTAGAATCAGCCATTTCTTCAAGCAGATCTGGTTCCCTTTTAATTGGAGAATGATATTAGAAACAAGATCTGGACCCCAGGTGTGCTCACTGCTACTGATGTGTGACTCTTTTATGCTCTCTCAGCTGACAGAGCAAGGAATATATGCATTTATACCAACCCTTGTGTATACATGTATCTATAAATATTCCTAATATTTAACTATCTGTATCTATATTAAGCTAAACATAAATTCATACTGATGTGTCTAACTCTAACCCATCACCACGTGTGTCATTGTAACCTCCTTGCCTTAGGTATCTGTAAACCCCCCACTAAGAGTGAGAAACTTGGTTCCCATTTGTCATTTATTTACTTAATTGTTCAGTTCTAGTATACATGCAGAGCAGCATAATAATTAGCTCATATCCCCATGGAAAACAGCTTTATCAGTTAGAGCACAGTGCTTCTGATCAGTTTATTTTGCCTTTAGTCTTACAGACTCTACTCATATACAAATTTATTCAATTCAGCATATTTCTCCTGACCCCCTTCCAGTGAGATTGTTTCATACATTTGTAATATGGTTACATTGCTTTGTCACGTTTCCCATTCCATCCTGGGATTTCTCTGACCACTTACATGGCTTAGCATTAAATTTGCCTATTAGTTTTTGCACTGTATCTGTGGGTTTTGACAAATGCACATATGGCATCATAGAAAATAGTTTTGCAACCCTAAAAATTGTCTTCATGTCACCTGTTCAACTCTGCTCTTTCTGCGCTTGAACTCTTGGCAACGACTAATATATTGACTTTTCAAAAATATCTGCAGCTAACCCTAGTCCTAACCCTAACATGTTTCAAGAATATCATGTAACCTGATGTATGATAATATATTATATATAATTATATTAATACAATTGTATACTAAATATAATAAAGTTTAATAAATATAATTGTTATATGATACAAGTGTATAAATTATAATTGTATACATATATAATTATATATCTCTATATATATATCACATAGCCTTTTCAGACTGACTTCTTTTACTTAGCAGTATGTATTGAAGTTTTGTTTGTATACTTTTTTGTGGCTTGATAGGTCATGTCTTTTTATCATTGAACTGCATGGATGAAGCACAGTATATTGATCCCATTCATTGATTGAATGACATGTTGGTTTCTTGTAGTTTGGGGCACTTATGAATAAAGCTGCTAAATATTTGCATGCATGTTTTGTGTGGAAAGTAGTTTTCAAATCAATTGGGTAAATGCCTGTAAGTGCCACTGATGGATCCCATGGTAAGATTTTGTTTACCTTAATTAATTAATTAATTAATTAATTAATTAATTAATTTCAATTAAAAATTTTTATTTATTTATTTTTTCAATATATGAAATGTATTGTTTACATTTATTTTAAAAATGACCAAACTGTCATCCAAAGTGGCAATACTGTTTTGTATTTACGCTGGCAATGAGTGAGAGTTCCCATTGCTCCACATCATCAGTAATTCATGTTGTCAGTGTTTTAGAATTTATCAATCTTATATTTAACAGTTTCAACTTTCAATTTCCCAATGACAGATGATGTTGAACATAATTTTGTATGTTCATTTTCCATCTGTATGTCTTTTTAAATGAGATACACATTTGGATCCTTTGCCCATTTTTAAATTGGGTTATATGTTTCCTTATTGTTGAGATTTAAGAGTTCTTTGCATTTATTGGATGTAAGTTCTTTAACATATATGTTTTGTAAATATTTTCTCCCAGTCTATCATTTGTCCTTTGATTCTCCTAGAAGTATCATTTCTAGGGCAGATGTTTTTAATTTTAATAAAGTCTAACATCAATTTTTCTTTCAAAGA
The DNA here is from genome assembly GCF_018350175.1 of Felis catus. Taxonomy (NCBI): domain Eukaryota; kingdom Metazoa; phylum Chordata; class Mammalia; order Carnivora; family Felidae; genus Felis; species Felis catus. Next base: position 92,063,372 of record NC_058370.1, read on the forward strand.
CTGTGTTTTTGGTATTGTATCTAAAAACTCATCACCAAACTCAGTATCACTGAGATTTTCTTCTATGTCTTCTTCGAGAAATTTTATAGTCTTGTGGTTCACTTCGATGAAGGAAATTGATGAAGACACAAACATACAGAAAGATATTCCATGTTAATGAATTAGAAGAAAATTAATATTGTCAAAATGTCTGTACTATCTAGAGCCATCTGTAGATTCAATGTTAATCTCTATCAAAATTCCATTGACATTTTTCACAGAAATAGAAAAAAAATCCTAAAATTTGCATGGAACCACAAAGGATAACCTGAATAAACCTGGATACTCAAAGCAATCCCGAGATAGAACAAAGCTGAAGATAATAGACTTCCTGATTTCAAACTATGTTATAAACCTATAGTAATCAAAAGAGTGTGGCACTGGTATAGAAATAGACACACAGACCAATGGAACACAATAAGGAGACCAGAAATAAACCCTCTTCTCAACTAATATATTACAAAGGAGCCAAGAACACTTAATGGGGAAAGGATAGTATCTTTAATAAATGGTGTTGGGAAAACTGAAAAACCACATGGGGAAGAATACAATATTGCACCTATTTTACACCATCCACAAAAACTAACTCCAATTTTTTTTAGACATGACATCAAAAGCATAAATAACAAAAACAAACATAATAAACATAAATAAATAGGACTAAATCAAATGAAAAACCTTCTGCACAGTAAAAGAAACAAACAACAAAATGTAAAGGCAACTTACAGACTGGGAGAAAACATTTGTAAATCATCTATCTGATAAAGGGTTAATATCCAAAATTTGTGAGGAACAACTCAATCGCAAAGAAATAAACTTATTAAAAAATGGGCAGAGGAACTGAGCAGACATTTTTCCAAAGAATTCATACAAGTAACCAACAGGTACATGAAAAGAAGCTTGCCATTAATCATCAGGGAAATGCAAATCCAAACCATAATGAGATATTACCTTACACCTCGTAGGATGTTTATTATCAAAAAGACAAGTAAGTAGTGTTTGTGGGATGTGGAGAAAAGGGAACCCGTATGCACTGTTGGTGTATGTAAATTGGTACAGTTACTATGGAAAACAGTATGGATGCTTCTCAGGAAATTAAAAATAGAACTATCATATGATCCAGCAATATTCCTTCTGGTTATATATCTAAAGGAAATGAAGCCATTATTTTGAAGAGTTATATGTTCATCACAGCATTATTCACAATAGCCAAGTGATAGTAGCAAAGTAAGTGTCCATGAGTTGGATTTTTTTCTTTTTTTATCACAAAAACTTTTAATTCTTACTATGGCAAAATATGCCCATTTTGTTGTTTATGAGATAGGAAGGTCTTCTCTACTCCCATCATGTACATGTAATCTCCTATCTAGTAATTTTTTTAAATTAATACCTTAAGTCATTTTGGTATTTATTTAAAATTGAATTGTGAAATAGAACTTTGCCTTTATTTTCCTCTTTATTGGCACTCAGCAATACCATTGCATTTCTCAACCAAAACATCTTTTTATATCTCTTACATAAAATTCCACCTTTGTCACACATTTATATATACTGATGTATGTATTCTTAGATTATTAATAATATTTTTATATCTGTACTAAAACAATATAAATTTTTTAATGTTTATTTAATTATTTTTAATTTTTAAAAATGTTTATTTATTTTTGGGAGAGATAGAGCACATGTAGGGGAGGGGCAAAGAGAGGAGACACAGAATCCAAAGCAGGCTCCAGGCTCTGAGCTGTCAGCACAGAGCCCAATGTGGGCCTTGAACCCATGAGCCATAAGATCATGACCTGAGCCGAAGCCAGAAGCTTAACCGACTGAGTCACCCAAGCACCTCTGTACTAAAATAATATAATATGATTTCATTACAGTGGTTTATACAGATGATGCAAACCTCTTTTCAATCATTTATTGGCTATTGGGTATTAAATTGTCCATATTGCTAAATGCAAAGTTTGGGATTATGAGTTCAAATGCATTAAATTATCTTTATCAAAAAAAGAATGTGACATTTAATATGTTATATATCTAATTATTAACTTGTTGCTATTTATGTGTGTGTATACATATACATATGTGTATATACATATATATGTGTATATGTGTGTGTATATATACATATGTGTGTGTATATGTATATGTGTGTGTATACATATATGTAATATTTCCCAACCATGAGGAAGAAGGATACCCTTCATTTGCACAACATGGATGAATTTGGAGGCATTATGTTAAATGAAATAACAGACAAAGACAAAATGCTAAATGATCTCACTTGTGTGTGGAATCTGCAAAAGGCGAACTCTTAGGAGAAAGTAGAAAAGTGGTTGCCAGGGATTAGGGGATGGGGGAAATGGGAGATGTTAGTCAAAGGGCATAATATTCCAGTTAAAGGATGGATAAATTCTGGGCATCTACTGTATGGCATCATGACAATATTGTGTAGTATATTTGAAAGTATACTTTGCTAAGAGAGTCGATTTTAGATGTTCTTACCATAAAAAGAAATGGTAATTATATGACATGATGGAAGGTGGTAACTAACCCTACTGTGGTAATCACTTTGTAGTATGTAAGTGTATCAAATCATCACATGGTACACTCTAAACTTACTTAATGTTGTATGTCAATTAAATCTCAATAAGGCTAGAAAAAATAAGAGACTTTTTTGCAGGGCAGGAAGTAAATTTCTTACCTTTTGTTTTGTCTGCAAAGTCTTTATTTCCTCTTTACTTTTGAGTATTTTTCTTCGCTGAATATAGAATTCTAGATTGGTGATTCTAGTCTTTCAATGCTTCAGATACTTCGTATTCTTTTCTCATTTGCATGTTTCTGACAAGAAGTATGATGCCATTCTCTTCTTTCTTCCTTTGCAGACAAGGTCTTTTTCCTCTCTAGCTTCTTTCAGGATCTTCCCCTTTCTTTTCCTCTGGTCTTCTGCAGTTTTAACATAATATGCCCAGGTATAGATCTTTTGTTTTTGTTTTTGTTTTTGTTTTTGTTTTTGTTTTCTGGCATTTTACTTGCCTAGGTGTTCTCTGAGCATTCTGGATCTGTTGTTTGCTACTGTCACTAATTTAGTTAAATTCTCTGCTGTTATTATTTCAAATATTTCATCGTTTCCATTCGCTCTTCCTTCTCCTTCTCATATTCTCCTGTTCACTCTGTTACCCTTTCTGGTTTTTTCATTCTTTTTTTTCTCTTTGCGTTACAATTTTGGGACTTTCCATTGACATAACTTTAACCTCAGGAGTTTGTTCCTTGGCCATGTCCAAGGCAAAGGACTTATCAAAGGCATTCTTCATTTCTGCAACAGCATTTTTGAGATTTGGTGTGCCTTTCAATTTTTTCTTAGAATTTCCATCCCTCTGTTTACATCACTCCTCTGTTCTCGCATAGTATCTACATTTTCTCCCTAAGAATCCATAACATATTAATCATACTTATTTTGAATTCCCTGCCTGAAAATTCTCAAGTATGTGCTCTGTGATTCTGGTTGCAGTGTTTGCTTGGTCTTTTAAGACTATGGTTTGTGGGGCGCCTGGGTGGCGCAGTCGGTTGAGCGTCCGACATCAGCCAGGTCACGATCTCGCGGTCCATGAGTTCGAGCCCCGCTTCGGGCTCTGGGCTGATGGCTCGGAGCCTGTTTCCGATTCTGTGTCTCCCTCTCTCTCTGCCCCTCCCCCGTTCATGCTCTGTCTCTCTCTGTCCCAAAAATAAATAAACGTTGAAAAAAAAATATAAAAAAAAAATTAAAAAAAAGACTATGGTTTGTTTATTTCTTTTCCTTGCATTTTAACTTTTTTTTTTGAAAGCTGCACATTATGTATTAAGTAAGAGGAACTGAGGTAGAAGACTGTGAATGTGAGGTTTTATGTTAATCTGGCTAAGAGTTAGGCTGTGTTTGTTTGCCTAATAGCTATAGGTGTCAGAGACTTCAAATTACTCCAGTGCCCTTATTTTTGTCTTCTCTATTTGTATCTGTTTTTGCCTAAGAACACCTCTATAGATAGAGTTTTTATTTGCACCTTTTTCAGCTATTATCCACTGTTATATATTGGAGCCTATTGGTGTGGTGTTAAAGTAGGGGGTACGGGGAGCATTCTATAATCTTATGATTAATTCTGTCTTTTAATGGGCCTGTTTCCCTGGATTATGAGTCGGCCTGTGCTCTTGAGCTGTGAATTTCACAAGTGTTTCTTGGGTTTTTTCCCCTTCCTTTTGGGGAGACAGAAAAGCTAGACGAAGTTGGAATAAGGTAAATACTCTTTCCCTGGGTGGACTAAAACTCTGGTGAAGTCTTTTTCCTCTGGATGTAGGTGTTGTTATGAAGAACCCTCTTGGCCTAGTATTTCTCACTGGTAACCTTTTCCCTTTTACAGTCTAAGCCCGGAAAGAATCTTTCCTAGCTCTTCAGTGTGATAACCCGGAAGCAATCCCTGAGGTAAAATGCATACAGTTTTGGCCCTCAGGAATTTTTTGCACTCTACTAGTTCACAGCTGGCCTCCAGCAGTTTGTCAAGGTTACCATGTAAGTGTTGCTACCAGTTTATGGCTCCAGTAGCATCTGCTTCAGGTAAGCAGATCTTTGCTGTGACTCTGTATTCATGTGTCTCCACAGATTTCAGGGTGGTGGTTTACCCTGCAACCTCAGTTCTCTGATGGGCCCAAGAAAACGTCTTTGAGTTTTCATTTCTTCATCTTTTTCTTGTTGTAGAGATAGGAGTGATGACCTTCAAGCTCTTTACATGTCAGAGCTGAAACTGGAAGTCGGGGATTTATGTTTTGTTTGTTAGTGGCAAAGTATACCCACGTGAGAGCTTAATCATATGACTATTTCTTCGGTAAATGTGGTACATACCATATGGGTTAGTACACTTTCTTTGCTACACATTCTTACTCTTGTGGTTCATCAAGACTTCCTTCATTTGTGCATCCCCAAAGGAGATTCTGAGCTAAGAATATGATTGGGTCATGTATCACAGGAGCCACAGGAAAGATTCATCTTCTGGAGTAGCCTATTCTGCCTCTGCAGCGGTCCTCACTGAAACAGCACACTGATCATCTTATGTAGCTCCAGTTCTACAAAGAGGTAGGGCTCATCAGGGCTTATTACAATCTCTGTCTTGCCTTTTGAGTCAGGATCTGTTTGACAGTGTCCCAGGGTGTATTGGAAAAGTAATTCCAGCTGCTCAAGATGCTTTTATTAAATAGATGCCTTTGAGTAAACATCAAGGAGAATTTGAGTGGAATGGGATGAAGACCCAGATTGCAAGCTCTAGCAGGTTTTACCAGGAATTTATCTTTACTGATACCTATAGCTCTGAACTAAAGCATGTACTCTGCTTTTCTCTGATTTGGTTGGGTTGGTTGATGAGAAGGTTGCTGCTTACTCAACAGTGATTGCTTTCTTTGGTTGGCTCAGCTTTACCTAGTACGTTAGTTTTCTATGGCTGTATAACAACATTACCACAAACTTACTGGCTTCAAGCCACATATGTTTATTATCTTACTGGTTTTGAGGGTCTAAAGTCTGGGCACAACTTAAATTGGTTCTCTGCTTAGGGTCTTACAAGGCTGCTAGTGAGGGGTTGGCCAGTACGGGGGTCTCATCTCACAGCTCACTTGGGGAAGGACCTACTTTCAAGCTCAAGTGTTCTGGCAGAATTTAGATCCTTGTAGTGGGAGGGCTGAGGGCTTCAGTCAATGCCTTCTGAGACTGGATTCTCATTTGTGTTTTCATACTGCTATCAGTTGGAGGCTACCCCTAGTTTTTTACTGTATGGGCCTCCTGACATGGCCACCTGCTTCTTCAAAGACAGTAAGGGACATAATCTTCTTAGAGAACAGATGTCACAAACCCATGTAATGTAATCATGTAAGTGACATCCTGTCACTTTTGCCATAATCCATTGGTTAAAAATGGGTCACAGGTCTTGTTCACACTCAAGAAATGGAATGAATTCCAAGGAAGAGATCATGGGGATCATTTTAGAATCTGTCTACAAAGAATTATCCTTTTATGTAATGCTTATAGCAACTGGCTCTATCTAGTTGAGCCACATGATGAAAAAAATCTGCTAAAGATGAGCCTCATCAAGAAGTGAGATGTTTCCTTCATTCATTTTGATAATTGAAATATTAAAAAAAATGTATAGGCTATATATAAAGAGTAATTACACAATTATTACATAAGATAGTAATTACATAGGACTTATCTATTGATTTAGAAAATACAGAAGGAAAAAAGTCACTGTAAAGTCCATAGTTTTTTTAAAAGAGAGTTTATTGAATTATTTATAATAGATAAATATATATAATTTATATAATTGTATGATAAATATATAACATCAATTCTATAATTTATAACAGAACATACATATATTTGGAAAATAGTGGCATATTCATGTAAAAGGTAACACTGCTAATTTTACAAGCCATGGTTGGAATATTTATGGATTTATAGAGAACCTTTTTCATAATTCTGTTCTGTTCTCAGGGGATAGTTGTCTTCAACATGAAAACCATTTCCCTAGTGAGAAATGGAGAAATTTCTTCCCAGACAGATAAATGCTAAAGAAAAAAAGGAATACTTCTGAGTTTCCACTATAATATTCATAATATCACACAAACAGTAGGGAAGATAGACATAATTTTCTTGAAAGATTGCAAATCTGAAATAGAATATTGATGCAATAAGTTGAGAAAAATGCATAATTGTTTTCCAATTGTAGTTTTTTTAAGTGTCACATGCATTGTGGGATATATGCAGGGGTTGAATGGCACAGAAGTATTCATCGAAATAATATTGTGTGGATCTTCTTAGCCGAAATTATCTTTGTGATTAGCTGGCACTTACACCTGATCATTACGTGCTGCTATTTAAGCACCTAAGGATGCAAAGGAATAAACAAAACAGCAGCAAATCAGAAACATTAAAGAAACCCACTTCAAATGGATTAACATAATTGCTTAAGCCAGGGACTGACAACAAAGTGACAAAACACACTTGAAACATAGATGTTTTTGTAGCCCACCTTCTGCTTGTATACACCTGTGCATTTTGTAAATGGCTCCATATGCTTAATCAAAAGAAATCTAATTGCCTTAATTTACTTCATCCAAAAGTAGAAGAGTAAATTATATGTTTAATTATAAACTTTCCACTTTGGGCAGCTATAATTAATGACTCAAGGAATTGTGCAATAAGCCAAGAGCAACCTTTTATTACTCCTGAGGTACCTGAACAACACCAGCATTTCAGAGCCAGTCAGCTTCTATTAGTACAAGAATCAAAAATGCCTACCTGAGGCATTAATCACGAAGCACCTCTGAGCAGAGAGACTTTTAATTATATGTGCTGCATACCATCCACATGGATTGCCTGCACCAGGGGATGGTAATAAATGTTCTCTCCTAAGTAATGATGACAACAGAGTTTTTTATTTTTAAAATTTTCTAGTGAATGCCATCCTAAATTTCTACAGCCTTACTAAGACGTGGCCTCAGGTCTGGAACATGGGGAATTCCTTTCTCTAAATCATTTCTCAGGAAGTCAATGCCTTCAGAGACTGGAGTCTCATTTGCGTTTTTGAATAGCATTGACTTGTGCAATGAGGAGTGCCTCTACACCTAGAGATCCAACTGGTTTTCCTTACCATTCGGGATTCCATTTTGTTTTAAGTGTATTTATTTATTTTGGGAGAGAGAGAAAGTGTGTGAGTAGGGGAGGGGCAGAGAGAGAGGGAGAGGCAGAATCCCAACCAGGTTTTGTGCCATCAGTGCAGAGCTCGATGTGGGGCTTGACTTCATGAACCCAGAGATTATGACCTGAGCTGAGATCAAGAGTCAGATACTTAACTGACTGAGTCACCCAGGCGCCCCTTATTTTTAAGAGAACCATATCTACTTACCATATGGAGAGAGTGACTTTATAGCTTATTATCAAAATCTGGACCCTTTGTCTATCCAACACAACATACATAAACTGGGACTCTACTGGGAAAATCAGGAGTCACTCTCCCTCCATATGGAAAAAAAGCCAGTTTATTCCTTGCACACAATCCATCTATGGATTAGGCATCGTATAGCTTGGCTATTTTTGCATAAATAGCACTGTTTGTCATAGAAAGAGAACGGGCTTTGGCATAAAAGAAGATCTAGACTTGAATCTCCACTGAGTCACCTGCTAGCTAAGAGACTTGAGACTAGTTATTTAATTTCTCTAAATCTTAGTTTCTTTAACTTTAAAATGAGAGCCCTTGAAGTACTTATGTAATTATATACTCAATTGTAGTAATGATAAGTGAAGCTTTTGGTGTGGATAATGTACTTGGTACTCAGCAATTGAGATTTGTTGTAATGTTGTATATATGTGTAAAAGCATGCTAAATATACTTTTGATAATTTTATTCACCTACTCGGAATCTAACTAGCTTAGGCTGCTGATGAAAACTTTAGCCTTGGCATGTAAAAAACAATATAATTTTAAAAGCAAGCTTATATTGAATGATGGGTCTATGGATTATTTTCTAGTTGCATCTCTCCACCCCCTTCTGTTCTCTGCTTTTCTCTGCCCTATTCTGTGCCTTGGGAAGCTGACATCTAGAAAGTACATACCTGGGCCCTCTTGCCTATGGCTTTCAGTTAGTTTGGCCAAGAAGAGACACTAGCAAATGACTGGATGATCAGAAGAGAAAGATTTCAGGGTATTATTATTCTCTTTCCTTCTTGCTTTACCATGGTTCACCTGTGGCCTTGTTAATTCTTCTTAAACAGCGGTTTTCAAAGTGAGGCCTGCATTAGAATCACTTAGAGGATTTGTTAAAATGTGCATTTCTGGGTTCTACCCCAAGACTTTCTGATTTAGTAGATGCATAATGGAATACAAGCATTTGCATTTGTAATAGTCTCAGGTAATGGTGGTGCTGATCCAGAAACATCTGTTTGACAACCAGTGCTCTTAGATAGCAGGTCCCTGGGGCCAGTGTTCCTTTATAGCTACACCCCGTCTCTCATCTCTGATAACACCATTCACTCCTCTTCAGGCCTGGTATGGTAACAGCACCCCTTCTGTTGCTATACCCTGGGTGGTGCCCCACCATCCTCTATGAGTCCGTTAATGGGGACTTGCCCACACTTCCAGATATTCCCCCTCATTATATTATCTTTCATTAGTGCTACAAAGTATACCATTTTTTTTCTTCCTGGACCTTAGCCAATATAGTGGGTAAAGAAATGACTCAAGATAAACATTAAGGATTTCAAAAAATAACTGGAATTATTGAATTTTAACTGTTTTTTCTCAATTATTTTAGCATGTTATATCACCTAAGTCTGTCATTTCCATCATAATTCAGATGACTTTCCAAATTCAAATCAGAGAGAATATTGGATTTCAACCCATTGCATCTATACAGCCTCATTGAAAATGTAACTGAAACAAAACAACAAATAATTATCACCCTAGAAGGCTTCCATTTCAAATCTGTTGCCATTTCCATGATAGTTAAAATTTGAACTGGAGTTATTGTGACTTCATGTAATGACTTTCTAAAATAGAAATGTCTTAGTCATTTAGTTTCTATAAATGTATCATTTTCTGAAGAATGTTTTAAACAGCTTTAGCTTTAGTAGTTTAGAAGTTACTCAGCATAGATAATTGTATTATTGTTAAAAACTACTGTAAATTTAGTATGTTTTCCGCCCATATTCCCTACACCTACTAATTATGATTAGAAATGTTTTGAAACTTCAAGATCAAGACTTAAAAGTCTCTAAAAGATAAGTTTTCAATCCCCTGCTCTTATCTTTTTGTTTCTGAGTAAAGGGTTATTACCTGTGAGAATTATTTTTCCCATTCTATGAAGAATGTCTATTTGCTGTTAAAAAGGTCACTCTTAACTGGTCTCTTGTGGACCGTTCCAGACAAAAAAATGAGTCAAGTGAAAAGAGGGAAAAATTCTTTCAGCATAGTGAAGATATAAACAATTTCTCTCCATGATTTTTTTTTAAATGAGGCAAAAGGTACAATGAGGATAACAGAGGTCAGCTGTGGTGCCTAGGGGGCATCAGAGGTCAGAAAGCTCAGTAACATAGAGCCAACTGTCCCCATGACAGGATCCTAACATCTCCACACCTAAGATTCCTGTGTCCTTAATCTTACTTTGTGGAACTTTGAAGAATGAAATCTCAACCATCAAAACAAATTCTAAAAAAAACAATCTCACATTTTTTCCAAGTAAGGTCAAAAAGGTCTCTCCTTTTCCAAGTCCAAGTCCTGGATATAAACAATCTACTCTGTCTCGAATTTATCAGAACGAGAAATGGTTCCATTTTATGTTGTATTAGGAACTACACAAAGATTTTTTGAGGCAAAAGGGATGTGTGGTGATGTATAAACTTGGAATTTATTAGAGATAACACTAAACGTCAGCAAAAAGGAGGGCTGAGTATACATATCTGAAATTCTAAAATAGATTGCGAGTTTGTTTCACTTAGTTTTTTTTTTTAATTGAATTAATTTGTTTTTGATGGAATTGGCACTAACACCAATCTTTTATTTGCAGTCTCTTAGGAGTATAACAATAAAAGTGACATACAAAATTTGTTGCCTAAAATCCACAGTGAAGCATCAGATATCAACAGCTAAATAAGCATTTTGTAATTCTAGGGATTAGGAAAACAAAGAAAATATATAAGCAAATTCCATTTTTTTAAGTTTATTTATATGAGAGAGAGAGAGAGAGAGAGAGAGAGAGAGAGAGAGAGAGAGCACATGCATACATGTGAGAGAGCAGGGAGGGGGCAGTGAGAGGGAAAGAGAGAATCACAAACAGGCTCCACACTGTCATCTCAGAGCTGGATGTGGGACTTGATCTCATGAAAGGTAAGATCATGGCCTGAGTCAAGATCAAGAGTCAGACGCGTGACCAACTGAGCTACCCAGGTGCCCCATCACACTTCATTTCTTTATGACTGATTTCAAAATTAAATGCACTGTGGTCAGAAAATTTGGTATATTGAGACTTGCCTTAAGGTATAAGTCGATTTTGTTCATGTTCCATGATTGCTTGAAAAATAATGCTTTGTATATTTATTGGATGTGGAATTTGACATATGCCTATTAAGTCAGGCTTATTTATTATAATTTCATATCTTACTGGGTTTAATAACTTGGTCGTGCTAATTCTGTGAGTTTCTAAGAGATGTGTTAAAGTTACTATTTGTAGGTTTGTTCATCACTCCCAGTAGTTCTCTCAATGTTTGTTTTATATAGTTGAGTGTTTTATTTTGGGCCCAGTCAGTTTTAAGATAGTTGTTTCTTCTAGAATCAATTTGTCTTTTATATCACAGACTCCTCTCTTTCTCTCATATATCACATGTTATCTATCAGCAAATCCTGTCTGATCAAACTTTATAATATCTACTGAATTCCACCATTTCTGACCACTGCCACCATAGACCCCCTGGTTGCAGCCATTGCTATACCATATCTCTTCTAGATTATTGCTGTAGACCCCTGCGTCTACTGCTTCCACTCTTGCTCTCTGAGGGTCTGTTCACAACAAAGTTCCTCCACTTCTTGCAAGAGCACAGTACAGAATCCTCCACAGCCAAGGTACTGTCTGTTGTGAAAGTAACCCTACAGAGCAGCTCTACATTTGCATTCTTTGGGGTTCTATGAATGTCAGCAATCCTGGAATTTGTTTTATATCAGGTTCTCAGCTTGCAGTTTTTATACCATGTTGATATTATAAATTTGGACCCATATCTATAGATGGTGAGGGCTTGGGGTTTTCATTTATTGGAGAGGACTTTTTTTCCCCCATCCCAGGACCCCTAGTGAGATGGCAACCATTTTTGCTGCTTCCCAGGGATAAAGAATGAAGTTGTCCTGTTTAAGATGAGGGAGTGGGAACTAGAGGGCAACACTTTATTAAGGGTGTTTTCTCTCCTGCTTCATGTAGGTCTTTGTCAAGTTGCCAGCCTATGAAGATGGTAGAGCTCTAGTGCTTCACTCTCAAAGTCTACATCCATAACTGAATCCTTGTGGATTGACACACCTTCAGTTTATCCTTGACTTTTAATTTCCTATCAGGAGCCTAGAGATCTACCTTTATTTGATTCCAGCGAGGCTATATATTTTGGTGTGTGTGTGTGAGTGAGTGTGTATGTACTTTTAGGTGTTTTTAATCTGGAGTTTCTAGCCATAGGGTGTAGCTGGAGAATAGTCCTTTGATGACAACTGAAGGTACTCTACTGTAAGTTCCATATAATTTCTCATTCATGTTCTTAGATGTCTCTGATTAGATTAGGATGAATTTACAATTAATTCTCAATATTTTTTAATCAATTAAAATCCTCAGCAAGCATTTATTGAATATTTTATAACTGGAGGTGTGTTAGACCATGAGGATTCTATAGTAAACCAGACATACACCTTCCCTGCCCCTATGGACTTAAAGTATAGTGGAAGAAACAGACATTAAACAGCACATAAATAAAGAAGTAAAATTATAAATCATGATAGGTGAATCAATGTCATGAAGAAAGTCATCTGGGGGCGCCTGGGTGGCGCAGTCGGTTGAGCATCCGACTTCAGCCAGGTCACGATCTCGCGGTCCGTGAGTTCCAGCCCCGCGTCAGGCTCTGGGCTGATGGCTCAGAGCCTGGAGCCTGTTTCTGATTCTGTGTCTCCCTCTCTCTCTGCCCCTCCCCCGTTCATGCTCTGTCTCTCTCTGTCCCAAAAATAAATAAACGTTGAGAAAAAAAAAATTTTTTTTTAAATAATAAATAAAAAAAAAAAAGAAAGTCATCTGGGGAAGAAATAAAGCAAAACTGGGATAGGGTTGGAAAAGACCTCTATGACCTCCAAGAAAAACCAGAAAACAGTTTCATAGAAATGCCTGTTACCGTTCTGAATCATTTATTAATGACCTTTAGGACTGGAGGGTGTGATGTTTGGAATCAATTAAGAAAGGCTTGGATTTTAATCTATATCTTTCTTTACTTAATAGACCTCAGTCATTACATGGATTGAAATATACCTTAGGTTAAATGTCACTTGGTGGATGTTAGAAGCTACACACAAGAAAAAACAAATCATAATAAATCTACAAATATGACACAGCTAGCATATGTCTCCTATAGATAGTAGTTGACATATGATTAAAATGGTTTTTCACCTTTCTTGGTAACTGGTATTTTTTCAGTTTCACTGAGGTGTAATTGGAAAAATTATAAGATATTTAAAGTGTGATGATTTAATATATGCATGTATTATGAAAGTAGTCCCCCTATGGAGTTAATTATCACATCCATTACCTCACATACGTACTTTTTTTGGTGAGAACATTTACATTCTCCTTTCTTAGCCAATTTCAATTATATAATACGGTGTTATCAACTATAGTCACCATGTTATACATTAGATTCTCAGACCTTATAACTGAAAGTTTGTACCCTGTCAACAACTTCTCTTTATATCTCCCACCCACCAGCCCCTGGCAACCACTTTTCTACTCTTTGTCTTGGAAACTGTTATGATTTTAGTCTCAGCTCATGTTTATGGACATGTAAGTTTGAGAAATGCTATATACTGTATCTCCTTTTATAAATATGCCAATGCAAATTAGCATAACAAAGATTCTAAAAAGTCTTGAAGACTTTAACTTTGTTTAAGGTAGCATTTTTTCAAACTTCTCTGGCTATAGAATGTTGTAGGGGAAGGCCTGAAGTCCCTGTTTTTTTGCTGGCTGGCAATGATGGCTTATTCTCAGCTCTAGAAAATGTCCTCAGGCTCTAGTCACATGGCCCTTTAAAAGCAGGGCAGCTCATTTATTCAAAACTAGTGAGGGTATCTCTCTTTAGTCAGATAAGATGGAGTCTTACATCATGTATCTTATTTGTGGGACTGAGTTTACCATAATGCTTGTCATATAATATGACCTAATCATGGGAATATTATCCCATCATATCCACATGTCATGCTTACGTTCAAAGGAAGGGCATACATAGTGGAAGTCTAACTTGCAGGTTATCCCAGAACTCTGTTTAGCACAGAGCCAACTCCCCTCCCTGATCTGGAGGCTGCGGGCCTGAGAAGAGGGTGGGCCTCAAGCAATATAAAATCTAGTAGTTTCAGGGTGCCTGGGTGGTTCAGTCAGTTAAGCATCCGACTTTGGCATAGGTCATGATCTCACAGTTTGTGGGTTCGAGCCCCATGCCGGACTGTGTGCTGACAGCTCAGAGCCTGGAGCCTACTTTGGATTCTGTGTCTCCCTCTCTATCTGCCTCCACTGGTACTCTGTCTCTCTCTTTCAAAAATAAATAAAAACATTTAAAAATTAAAAAAAAAATCTAGTACTCTCCTTATAATGCCTACAAGAGGAATGAATTTGATAACTTATCACTAGAAAATGAAAATCTTTAAAGAACCATATCCCTGAACTGGTGTGCCTCTTTTTCTCCTGATAAACATGAAATGATAATTTCCCCCACTTTTTTGCAACAGAGATGAATTTGAAGTTAAAGTACATATTGTTCTTGGCTTCAACTTTTTTCCCCCTGTCTCTAGATGACACTTTTGAGGAAGAAATTTATAATAATTTTGAAGAAAAGTTTATGGGATTATGAGTAAAAGAAATATGTTATGTTCTTCAGAACCTGCCTCTTCCTACCCACATTACAAAGCATTCTTCTTTTCTTCCCCAGCAGTAGAACTATGACAGAGAAGATGGAAAAAGATGAGAATAAAGGAAAGAAAAAAGAAAAGTCAAAGCAAATACATAGAAAATAAATAAAATGAGAAAATTGAAAATGAATTTAATACTGGATTGGGATAAGGAAATTTGTCTCCTTCATCATAACCCACCAGTAGGGAACAGAATGAAGTATCTTTAAGGGACAATGTGGATGCCATTTCCTCACCTTGTAGTTAGTTCATCAGGGGTATTGCCCAATGGGGTGAACTAATTCTTAGTGCTTTAGGAAGAATGCCTCCTAGACTATGATTACTATTTAAATTTGATTTTAGATACTCTACTTTAAAAAATAAAGAGAACTGAGGGACACCTAGGTGGCTCAGTTGGTTAAGCATTTGACTTGGGCTCAGGTCATGGTCTCACAGCTTGTGAGTTTGAATCCTGTGTCTGGCTCTCCACTGTTGGCACAGAACCTACTTTGGATTCTCTGGCTCCCTCTTTCTTTCTCTGTTCCTCCCCTGTTTGCGTGCACTCATGCACTCTCTCTCTAAAAAAGAAATAAATAAACATTGAAGAAATTTAAAAAAAAGTAAAAAGCAAAGAGAATTGAGATACGGGGTTAGAATTTTGAGGTTTAGCTCCTGGAGTTCCATGTTTTTTCCCCATCTCTTCATTTCACGAATAACATCTATTGAGTTCTTTGTAGGCAACAGAGACTCAAATAAGAATGGCATGGCTTTGCTTGTGGGAGATAGAACCATAAATCAATAAATCATATCATATCATATCATATCATATCATATCATATCATATATCATATCATATCATATCATATCATATCATATCATATCATATCATATCATATCATATATACTAAAATAAAATATAATGTATACATACTAAAAACTAACCTATGAATACAATATAATGTAATACACACTAAACTATTGGTGGCCATTGGCAGAAATAATGTTTTGAAGGAACGAATACAACAACACAAAGGGGGTGATATTTTCCTGCATCTTAAAGAACGAAGTGTTTTAGGTAGAGAGTGGGGTGGCATGCGAGTGGGTGGGAAAGATAAACGTTGGTGAGTTTAGTACGCCATTACAATGTGATAAATCTCAAAGCTCAGGTGTAAGAGTCACCTTAATGAAGAGAAGTTTCATCAAGTAAATTAACAAAGACAAGGTTAATTTGTGCTATTAAGAGTTCTTGGTAGCAGCTATTTTTCATGTCTTAATCATAAAAGAGATAAGTTAGTACTAGTGAAAAAAATCACTTGGAAGGAAAGCAAAGTCCATCTGAGAGATTAGGTTCCATTCAGTTAGTCCCCTGACTGGCCCACAAAAGAGATGGGAATAGCTTCATAATGGCGATGTCTTTCTCTTTCTCTTATTCACTTAGGCATGTGCATAGTATTTATAAATTTCATTGAAGAGACAGCTTGTTTGTGGCTTGCCTGGAGCAGAGCCAGAGGGGATGGGGATGCTTGCACCTGATGTCCCTTTTATGCTTATAGAAATGAGCCCTGGGAGGCTTCACTATCTTAACAATGCTCCCCTTTCCTAACAAAGACCCTTTTAAAATCTAGATTATATAATTTATCTCCTCAGTAAATGTATGTTTACTACACATTACTTATTTTAGAGCTAAGGGAGAATGATAATAGTCTGAAGGCATTATTTCATTTGATGCAATACCTTTTTGTCAAGTTTTTTATTGGTCTGATTTTTGGAGTTAGTTTATGATGCCAATATATGGCAAGCTCTTGACCTCAAGGCTCCATAGTCAGTAACTTGCAAGGACATAATATTATTCTTATTATCACTTTTTTTAATTTCTTTTTTGACACAGAACTGATATTTAAGTTTACTGTAAGTAGTTATTGGTAAAAAGAATTTATTAAAAAAATGCCTCTATTCCCAGTGGTATATAAAAATAAATACTAAATATATATATACACAAAATAGTTCATATTCTGTATACTTGCTTGTTATTGCTCATGTTGCTTAATAAATAATTTTCCATGTATATAACTATATATCCAAAATGGTGGTTCTTTCAGAGGGGCATAGGCCACTTTTAAAATCGATGTTAGTCCAACATAGAAAAGTTTGCATGTAGTTTTAGAAAGCTTATGAATCCTTTCTGAAGCATAAGGGGCTACATGGATTTCAGAATAAGGACCCTTGACTCAATTCATTAGTTTTAGTTTATTTGTATATGTTAGTTATTTTCTGTGGTTTCAGAGCCCCCTTAGCCTCTATTTCTGGGAAGTTTTTCCATGCATGGCCTTTTCAGAAGGGACAAATCTAGTAAGTATGCTTCATCCTCTCTCTCCTTTTCCAACTGACTAGACTGGGGTGGGCACATGATACAAGGAAGTCAATTCACTAGGTGGCTAGGAACCTCTTCAATTCTTTCCCGCTAGGAAGTTTCTAACTGAAGAAAGACATGAGATCTATAATTGGAAGTGCCTTGTGAGTGACACACAGAATAAAAGTAAATCTACAACCAAACACCTAAAAGTGAAAACTGTTAATATAAGAGATAAAAAGAAAATATTAATTCTACCACCACTCAATGGGGCGCCTGGGTGGCGCAGTCGGTTAAGCGTCCGACTTCAGCCAGGTCACGATCTCGCGGTCTGTGAGTTCGAGCCCCGCGTCGGGCTCTGGGCTGATGGCTCAGAGCCTGGAGCCTGTTTCTGATTCTGTGTCTCCCTCTCTCTCTGCCCCTCCCCCGTTCATGCTCTGTCTCTCTCTGTCCCAAAAATAAATAAAAAACGTTGAAAAAAAATTTAAAAAACAAACAAACAAAAAACAGATCACCCACAGAAGAATAATAGACATGAATGTGGGGAGACATTCACAGTAGCAGTAGATGCCAGAAGATATTGGAGGAATAGCCTTAAACTGGAAGCTTAGAATGTATTGCAGGAAAACTGATGATATCCAGACTTCATGTTATTACAGTTTTTTCATTCAAAAGCCAGCTCACCATGTGTCACACTGGAGTTGTCTCCCACCAGTCAATACATCCTGTCCATGCATTCAGAGCTCTCATTGGCTTTGTGAAGCTAGATATTTGGTCCTACGTGAAGGACCAAAGGGACAAAAAAAATATGCAGAAAGAAAAAAGGTCATAGAAAACAAAGGCAAACTGGAAGAAAAGAAATCATCAAAGAAAAAAAAATATTTGTTCAGGGATAAAGGATGGTTCTGGGATCTTAAGAACAGAATGCTATGAAAGGAACTTCCCACAGGAAATAAACACTCTTAGCTATTAAAAATTATGATGCTAGAAATGAAAAATGTAATAGAGGGTTTTAATATAAAATTGACAAATCCCCCAGTAAAGAGCATTAAAGAAAAGATTAAAAATATAACAAATGAGATAAAAGAATTAGAAGATCATTTCAGAATTTTTCATAGAGAAACAAAAAAGAATTTGAGAAAGGGAAATGGGGAAAGGAATTCTCCAGGATGGAAGGACTTGAGTTTAGATGGTAAACAAGGAGCAACAGGATTTGCCCCATATTCATTGACTAGTTATAGAGCTATAATTAGTAGGACAACATAATTATTATGACAAGAAAGGAATCTCAGAAAAGGATACAGAAATACATGGAAAGTTGATAATGGAAAAAAAGTAATTCTGGAAATCAGTAGAAAGTTTAAACACTTGGATAGATATTTCAGAGATAATTTGTTACAGAGAGAAAATAAAATCAGATTTCTACTTCATGTCATAAATAAGGATAAATTTCAAGTGGTTTAAAATCTAAATACAAAGAAGGAAAACTTTCACACATGAGAATAAAAAAATTATAACCTTGCATTAGGAATTATTTTCTCAAAAAAGCAAACTAAAAAGTACATCTTATATAGGAAAAGATCAAGAGGTTTGAGTATAAGCAATTAAAATATTTTGTTTTAAAAAAGACATCACAAGTAATATCTAAAGACAAACCAGAGGGAAGATGATTACTACATATATCTCTGTCAAATGATAGTATCCAGAATTTGTGTTCTACTGTCCCATAGGGAAAAATATGGAAATATGAACAAATGAATTATAGGGGCAAACACAGACAAGGAAACCTGAACCTAGTAACTATTTTTTTTTAAATTTTTTTTTTCTACGTTTATTTATTTTTGGGACAGAGAGAGACAGAGCATGAATGGGGGAGGGGCAGAGAGAGAGGGAGACACAGAATCGGAAACAGGCTCCAGGCTCTGAGCCATCAGCCCAGAGGCTGACGCGGGGCTCGAACTCACGGACCGTGAGATCATGACCTGGCTGAAGTCGGACGCTTAACCGACTGTGCCATCCAGGTGCCCCGAACCTAGTAACTATTAAGAAGTTCTCAAATTTAGTGAAAGCCAGAGACATGCACCTTGAAATATGAGTAAAATATTATTGGTGGCTCAGTCAGTTTTGTGTCCAGCTCTTGGATTTGGCTCAGGTCATGATCTCATGAGTCATGGGATTGAGCCCCATGTTGGGGCTCGGAACTGACAGCACAGGGCCTGCTTGGGATTCTCTCTCTTCTCCTCTCTCTGCTCCTCTCCCACTCACTGGCGCGCTCTCTCTCTCTCCCTCTCTCTCTCTCTCCCTCTCTCAAAAATAAATAAATAAACTTAAAAAAAATGAAATATTATTTCACACTAAGCAATTAGAAACATTCTGAAAGGTCTAAGAATACAAAGTATTGGCAAGACTATGGTTAAATGTTGGTATCTGCTACTCTTGAGTGTGAATATAAATAGAATGCTTTTTAAAACATTTCTATACTTGCCTGTTTTTGAAAGATAATTCATAATTGAAATTTTTGAAGTGATATTTTTCTCTATGTCTTGAAACAAGCTGAAAATTATAGGAATTATCTATCTTTATAAAATTGGAAAGAACTCTTGCTTCCTGAGAGCATCTTTGTTTGGCTTTTTATTTAGGGCTAGGTTATTACTATTAACAGATTTCTAATTTTTTCTAGCACTTCAGTGTTAGTATTTTTTTCCTAGAAAATCATCTATTCTGTTGATATTTTAGTATTTTTAAACTAGAGTTGATATTGTAAATTCTAATAATTTGAAAAATCTTGTGAATATCTGGGGTTACATTTTCTTCCTCATTCTTATTATGGATTCGTAGTATAGATTCTTTAGTTTTTACTAACCTTGATAGAAGTTTGTTTATTTGTTGGATTTCTCAAACATCCAGTCTTTTGATTAGTGAATTAATTCTATTCCTTTCTTTTTCTTTTAATAGTTTTTACAGCTGTGTGGAACAGTATTTCTAAAATGATGCTTGTTTTAATGTAACTGTAGAGGTCCACCTTCCACACAGGAGTCTCTGGAGAGTTTATTTTTCTTTATAACCACCAACCTCCTTCAGGTCAAGGGTTTTTTTCCCTAGTTGGGGGGTCTCAAGTCTGAAAAGTGGGAGGGATTCCCTTGCAGGGAAGTTCTAATGGGGTTCAATTAATTTCAGGATGTGAGTGAACTTCTATTTTGCTAGAAGATTCATGCATATTTTGTAGGAAAACTGTAGATAGATGCCCCTCTCCAGCAAGAAAAAGGATTGCCCACATGGTGGCGATTCAGCCAAAAGGAACCTCTACTTAAAGGCAAGCAATGAGGTGCTAATTTTGGCACTGGATTGAAGAAGCTCCTTGGCTAGTAACAGTCATTATAATGCTTGGCTAACTCTACACCATGACTCCATTTATTTTTCTGATCCCTCCTGGAAATGCCCTGCCCCCCCTCCCCAACCCCTTCTGCTGTGTTCACCCAAAGTGCAGGCTCACTTCTTGTTCCTTCAACCTCTCTCCACTTGGTTTCCTTATTTTCCCTTAGGCGAGGTGACTGCATAGACTTCTAGTCTCCAGTCATATATTGTCACAGTAATAAACACCATACCTTGCCTCCTTCAATGCCTCTCACTTTTAATTTTAAAAAAACCTTTTCCTTTCTTAAAAAAACAAACACAAAAATGTCTTTTTGAAATAAAAAAATTCAGGATTTCAAAACAGTGTTCTTCTCTGTGGGCATTGTGAGCCTATTTTGGATGTCAAAAAAATCATCTAAATGAAAATAACCATATCAAATATTGAAGATTCCATTTTTCTCTTAACTTTCCTGCTATTTACAAAATCAATTCTTGAGGGTTTCTTTCACTGACCAGGGGAAGGATTTTGTACAAGGAAACAAAGGAAAACTAAGGAAAAAAATTAATATTTTGAAACATTAGTTTGTTATACAGATATTTGTAGTGCTCTGTTTTCTCTTGAAAATGGTTCCTTTTACTTTCCCATTTATGAACTCGTGTAGCCTCAGGCATGAATGTTAATACAGAGGTGCTGAGCTCTGATTTTGGGGTCAGTTACACACAGCTTCCTCTCCAAGACTTTGAGAGTAAATTGGGCTTTGTCTCCAATACTCAGTTTATTCATCTGCAAATTCAGGCTAATAATGCTATCTATTTCATAGGTTTTATGAAAGTTAAATGATAAGCATGTGTAAAATATACACTGTATTGTGTGTAAGAACTCTTTCATCTTTTTTTTTTTAATTTTTTTTTAACGTTTATTTATTTTTGAGATGGAGAGAGACAGAGCATGAATGGGGGAGGAGCAGAGAGAGAGGGAGACACAGAATCGGAAGCAGGCTCCAGGCTCTGGGCCATCAGCCCAGAGCCCGGCGCGGGGCTCGAACTCACGGACCGTGAGATGGTGACCTGAGCTGAAGTCGGACACTCAACCGACTGAGCCACCCAGGCGCCCCAAGAACTCTTTCATCTTTATCAATGTTACCTCTCGAGGAAATATAAGGTGATATAGAAATATCTCCTAATAGCCCAACTTAAAACTTCACCATTTCAATGTTCCTTTGCCACTCTGTATCACCTACATTTAATTTTTAAAAATCAAAATTGTTTACACCAATATGTACTCTCCAGGTTTTGAGGGTGTGAATTACATTTTATTCATCTGTGTAAATCTCCCACCCCACTTGTGAGAACAAGTATCTCACATTGGAGTTTATTTTAAAGCTTTTTACTTTTTACTAGTTTGTCAAGACAATAGATGATCATCACAAACGATTTTGAGGAAGTAGGAAAGTATAAAATAGAGACAATCAACCAGAGTTCTCATTTTAGTGTAATCATTTTAAGAAAAATATAAAAAAAAATTCCTTCTACTGAAGAGAAGTGAGCCAATCCAAAGGGCACACCTTATACATATATTTTAAATATCACTTAAAAAAGTACTGGTTGGGGGCACCTGGGTGGCTCGGTTGAGTGTGGAACTTCAGCTCAGGTCATGATCTCAGGGTTCATGAGTTTGAGCCCCACATTGGGTTCACTGCTGTCAGTGCAGAGGCCTCTTCGGATCCTCTGTCTCCCTCTCTCTCTACCTTTCCCCTGCTTGTTCGTTCTCTCTCTCTCTCTCAAAAAATAAAAATAAAAAAAAAAACATTAAGAAAAAAAAGCACAGGTTGATGAATTTCCCTGGAGAACATCCTTGTGTCATAATCTCTCAGATGGAGAGATTGAACAATTAGGAAGTCACTCTATTCCTTCTCTCAGCCTCTACCACCTTCTTTTCCTCAAAGGTCCTAAAATGAAATGATGTATTTTTTTTTTTTTTTTTACAGTTCTAGAATTCAGAAGTCTAAAACCAAACATTTGTAGGACTATATTCCTTTTAGAAGCATCAGGAGGAAAAACCGATTTCCTTACTTTTTCTAGCTTCTGGAGTTCATCTGGATTCCTTGGATTTTGACCTCTTTTTCTGTCTTCATAATTTTTTTTTGTTTACATTTATTTATTTTTTGAGAGACATAGAGAGAGCACAAGTTGGGGGGGGGGGTGGGCAGAGAGAGAAGGAGACAGAGAATTCAAAGCAGGCTCCAGGCTCTGAGCTGTCAGCACAGAGCCTGATGCGGGGTTTGAACCCGCAGACCGTGAGATCATGACCTGAGCTGAAGTCGGACGCTAAACCGACTGAGCCACCCAGGCACCCCATTTTTTTATGTCTTCAAAACTCATCATCCCAACCTCTGGTTCCATTGCCATATCTCCTTCTAACTTTTGGCTCCTACTGTTTCCCTCTTATAAGGACATTTGTGTTTATATTGGGCCCACCCAGATAATCCAGGATAATCTCCCCAGCTCAAAGCCCTTCATTTAATCATGTCTGCAAAGTTTCTTTTGCATGTAAGGTAACATATTCATAGTTCTAAGGATTAGAACATGAATATCTTTAAGGGGGCGTTATTCTGTCTACCACAGTAACCATTAACCTGACTTTCATTGTTTTATTTTGTTTTTACTTCTCATAGATACTATTTTAACCATCTTCTCTTCTCTTCTCTTCTCTTCTCTTCTCTTCTCTTCTCTTCTCTTCTCTTCTTTTCTCTTCTCCTCTTCCTTTTCTCATTTCATTTTCATCATGATAAATGTACTCTTTAATCCCCATCCCCTATTTCCCCTATCCTCCCACCCATCTCCCCTCTGGTAACCATCAGTTTGTTCTCTTTAGTTAAGAGTCTGTTTTTTGATTTGTCTCCCTCTCTCTTTTTTTCCCTTTGTTCATTGTTTTGTTTCTTAAATTCCACATGTGACTGACTTATTTCACTCAGCATTATACTCTCAAGCTCCATCCAGGAACCTGACTTTTAATGATATAGATTAGTTGGACTAGTTTTGAATGTTATGTAAATGCAGTCTTTATATAAGTGTACCCTTTGGTGTCCAACATCTTTCACTAAACATTCTATTTGTGAGGTTCATCCACATTGCTGCACATAGCAGTAATTTGATAATTTTCGTTGCTGCATGATATTGTATTGTTATGAGTAACAAAACACAATTTATTTATCCCTTCTATTGTTGATGAGCTTTTAAAATGCTATTGTTTTCAGTTATTCTGAATAACATTGTTATCAGTCATCTTATACATCTTTTCTAATACCTGTATGCATGTGTGCTTTATGGAGTGTATACCCAAGAGTATAATTTTTGGGCCAGAGAGTATGCCTAGTTCAACTTTAGTAGAGGCTTCCGACCAGGTTTTTAAAGTGTTGTTCTAATTACACTTCCACAGGAAGATAGAGTTTCAGTTGCCCCATCTCCCTAGCAATGTGTCAGTGTTTTACATTTTAGCTGTTCTGGAGGATATATAGTGGTATTCTATTGTGCCTTCGGTTTGCACGTCTACTACTGTCAGCACTTTTTGATTTATCTCTTGTCCATTGGATATCCTGTTTTTGTAAAGTGCATTCTCAAGGTTTTACTCACCTTTCTATTGTGCTGGCTGTCATTCTGTCATTGATTTCTCTGAATTCTTTATGTATTCTGGATTAAAATTCTTTGTGGGTTTGTATGTATGGCAAGTATCTTCTCCCATTCTATGGCTTGTTCTTTTCATCTCCTAGTGGTACCTGTTGATAAATAGAAGCTCTTAACTTTAACAGAGTTCAATTCATCATTTTCTTTCCTTTATGGAAAGTGTCTTTTGTGTTCTTTGTAAGATATTTTTGTCTACATTAGGATAAAAAAGGCATTTTCTATGTTGTCTGCTGGAAACTTTATTGTTTTCCTTTTAAGTTTAGATCTTAAATCTATATGGAAATGAATTTTGTATATAGTATGATGTAAAGGTCACATTTCCATTTCTTTCCATAAGAAAGATTCTCTATTCTATTATATTGAATTTATCTTTAATTATCTTCCATATTCTATTAATTATTGTGGCTTTATGTCTTTTTATCTGGTTTTTAAATTTTTCTTCTTTAGGATGATAGCAGCTAATTTTTTCTATTTCCGTGTGTGAAATATGACCTTCTTTGGGGCACCTGGGTGGCTCAGTTGGTTAAGCATCCAACTTTGGCTCAGGTCATGATCTCACAGTCTGTGAGACTGAGCCCCACGTCAGGCTCTGTGCTAAGGGCTCAGAGCCTGGAGCCTGCTTCGGATTCTGTGTCCCCCTTTCTCTCTGCGCCTCCCCCACTCATGCTCGGTCTCTCTGTCTCTCTCACTCTCCCCAAAATAAATATTAAAAATTTTTAAATATGACTTTCTTTGATGCTGCTTTATCTAGCCACCATTCCAAGTTCCTACTCTATTTCATAGCCAAATTCTTTGGCAGAGTTTCTGAACATTCTATCTCCATTTCCTTATATCCAGTTCATTCTAGTATGACTTCTTCTCTCTTCATTACAATGACTGTACTCTAGATGGTAGTGGTCACCCTGTTGAGAAACCCAATGGACACAGATACTCCAGTATAGACTAGGTCTTCTTCAGAACTTCATGAATGGTACATGTCAAAATAACGCACCTTATTTGAGCTCTCAAAGCACGCGAAAACTGTTGGCCATTTTCTACTTCTTGAAATGCTCTTTTAGATTCTAGAAGAACCTCTCACACAGGTGTTACTTCTACCTCATATACTATCCCTCAGAAGTCTTTTTTGCTTTCATTTCCTCTCTTTGTACTTGTAAATGTTGACATTTTTCAGGAGCTGACTTTCATGTGTTCTTTAGTTAGTTTTTAACTATTAATGATAATATAGGCTGTTGCTTTGAGGTCAGTTCTTTTGTTGTGTTAGGAGGTCCTACACTGGAGTGGTATTGAATTATATCAATTTATGGTAAATAGTACTGGACATGAACATTAGAGCCAAAGTAAGATGCTACTCTATATCCACCAGAATAGCTAAAATGAAAAGCACTAACAAATACCAAGTGTTGGCCAGGATGTGGAACAGCTAGAACTCTATTACTCTTCTGGTGGAAGTTTAAATTTGTATATCATGTTCAAATTTTTGAAAGTAATACTTTTAGTCTCTCTTTTCTTGTGAAACTCTAATGACACATATGTTAGACATTTTCTATACTTTGTATATCTCTCATTTGAAAAAATACTGCCCATAAATTTTTTAGCCTACATTCTTCAGCCTATCCAATTTTGTTTGACCCCCATTCCAGTTTCTTACTCCTCTTTTCTTCTTTCTTACCTGAGGTTAAATATAATTATTGAGTTCTTAACTTGAGGGTTATTTTTTTGTGTGTTTGATTTTTCTTCTAACTTTTTTTATAGATTCCCATTTCTGTGAGAGAAATATCCTATTTCTCTTTCTGTGGTTTTAAACATAGATAATAAAATATAGTTATTACATTTTAAACATGATAATCATAAATCTTAAAGTATATATTTGATATGATAATTCTGACGTCTGCATATCTTATTCAAGTGTTTCTATTATCTTTTCCCCCTTTTATCTTGGTTTTCTAGTGTTTGAGTGTGTGTGTGTGTGTGTGTGTGTGTGTGTGTGTGTGTGTGTTTAATTGAATGCTGGACTTAATTATGAAAAAAAAATATTGAGCCTTTAGAAGCTATCTCCTCTACAGATGGCTTATTTTTGCTTTTGTCAGGCAAACAGTTTAGTCAGGACAGATCACTTACATCCACTCTTGGACTGAACTGCTTTTGAACTGGGTTTATACAGTCATAATTTCAACTGAGATTTTGGGGTCTTGATAAGGTTTCATCCTCACTGGCAGAACCTGATCTTCAATTTTTGTCTCAACAGGACTGAGTCTTCCCAAAGCTCTTTGATTTGTATCCTGTTAACTGCCACTTTTTGTTGACTTCTTTTTTGTGACTTACATAGTGTGTAAGTGAGCAAATACTTCAATCTGTAGAGTTGTACAACATATTATATTACAGCTTTTTACTTTGTTCTTTCTGGAATCTTGGTTCTTTAAGTGCTGGCTGGCTATTATGGTGGCTCCAAACTTTTTTTTCTTTTTTCTTTTTTCCTTTTCCAACTCTGTACAACTGCTAAGAGTTCTGGCTGGCTGCTCTGACTCTTAACCTTCTTGCTCAGCTTTTTTGGACCCTTGGTTTTTTTATTCTTAAGAATAATAAATATTTTGAGGAAAAAGGAAGCACACAAGGTTAAGTTCACATTAATGTGGTACTGTTCTTTCCCCAAATTTTAGATCCTCAAATTATGGATCTAAATAAGCTAGCTTTGCTAGCTTTGCTAGCTTTCCAAAGCCTGAATTCACATAGCTTAATTTTTTTTTCAATCAGATTTTTTTTTCTGGTGGGTAAGATCTGTTATGAGCTAGTTTGACATAACCAGATTTGGAAGTCCTCAGTGTATTTGTATGTATTCTTTCTGAAAGTTATTGAGATGTATATTAAATATAAATTTTGATATTCTATTTTTAATATTTCCCAAATATTTATCACCTTGCTATAAATGTCATAAACATAATTTTTAATATCTGAATCATATTCTAGTATATGGATAACCCATGAATTAACTATTTCCTCAATATTGAACTTTTTGCTTAGATTCCAAAGTTTAACTATTACAGATAATTATAGGAATAACATTCTCCAATTGTAAGAAATATCAGTGAAATGTTAATTTTGAATTGTAGTCATGATGATCAATAAAACTTCAATATCTACTATAAGCATAGGAAGCCGTGTTAGTTGTTGCACAAGATACAAAATACGTAGAGATCCCTGTCCCCAGACAACATATTTCAAGACATAAAGCATAGATTAGAAAGACAGTGTAGGCTAGCTTTTCATCAGAACTTCACAAATGGTACATATTAAAAGGATGGGAATAGTCAAAAGGGAAAGAGATCATTTAGTCATTGGAAAGGAAGGAAAAACTTTATGAAAACAACGTGGTCTAAGATGGATTGGATTTTACTGAATGGAATGAGGAAGACGTATTTAATTATTTTCTACTTCCTTTTCTTAGATTTACTTAAGGTTGTTTTGGAGGTATTATTCCTAAGACATGTATGGTTGCATTTATTTCTGTCTGGAAAAAAAAATTACCATTGATGGATATTTCATGGTCTATAAATCTGTTTCAGTTGAATAAATACATTTTACCTAAGATACTGGGTCACAGGAAGTTTGCTGACAAACTGCATAGCTGACAACCCTCTGTATGCAAATATTAGGACAGTGTTTTGCGTTGCCAATTTGAAGTAAGAAAATGTTTATGATCCTTATTATCTCCCTTGCCCGGAGATAAAGGCAGGATACACACATGAGCAAATGACTAGCAGTGGTTCAGAGAAGAGATAGGGCACCGATGCAGAAAATCCTGAAATCATCGGCAAATAAGAATGTATCAAACACTTATATATGCATTATTTTATTTAATTATCACATTACACTGAAGGAATAACCATAATTATTCTACTTTAAAAAAACCCCTTAAGTTTATTTATTTATTTTGAGAGAGAGACAGAGAGAGTGAGCGGGGGACGAGAAGAAAAAGAGGGAGAGAAAGAATTCCAAGCAGGCTCCACACTGTCGGCACAGAGCCCCATGCAGGGCTTGAGCTCATGAACTGTGAGATCATGACCTGAACCGAAACCAAGAGTTGGACGCTTAACCAACTGAGCCACCCAGGTGCCTCTATTATTTTACTTTTAAGGTTAGAAGCTTGTTCGAAGTCAAAATTTTAGAAAATGATGAATCTTCATTTGGAGTCTGTCTGAAATCAAGACATCTTTCTACTCATGTATTAGTGAGTTAGTTCTGACAAAACCATATCTAAAATAAAACCTCATATTATTTCAGGATAAATCTGTAAATCCAGAAACATGGCACCACATATAATACTTATACTACTAAAAGATAATTCATATAGTCATTTAATCATGCATATTTATCCACTCTGTTAAAACTCAGGGCCTTTGAGTTAAACTGATTTTCTAAATCCTTCCTATGAAAGGCTTTGTGAGCCTTACAAAGGGTCCTGGCAGGACCTCATCCAGAGTCCTTCCCTTTACTCAGTTGCCACAATAGTGACCACAGTTTATGGCCTCCCAGTAAGGCACAATAAACATACAATAAATATTTTATCTTTGCTAATATCCATTGTGAGTAAGATTGCAGATGCACACACTTTGCTGGAAGCAATGTGAATTGGTTTAGTACTTATAGAAAACAGACATAAATATTCTGTCAAGAAACATAAAAGTGTTTATTCTTATTGACCCAGTAATTATACTCCTGAGAATGTATCCTAACTAAATAATGTAACAGATGGCAACACTATAGACAATGTTAGGCCTTTTCAGATTGCAAAGAAAAAACATATTCAGGTTTTATAAGGAGGTGAGGGCTGTTATAAAGACATGGACACACAGAAGCCCAGAAGACCTTCTCAGCAGCTGGGAAGCATAGTTTTACCACCATTCTCAACAGAACCTGTAGTGGTCCAGCAGCAGCCTTGCTGGCCTGACTTTCAGATGGTCACACCACTGCTCCCCCTTTGACAGCCTCAGTTTCTGTCTCTAGCATTACCTCCGCATTCTGTCTCGCATTTCTGCTGTTAAAGTGTGCCCAGCTCTCTGTTTTAACTCATTACCCTCTTATAACAGCAACCCTCTTTTGACAGCTTACTATGTGCCAGTCATGGTTTCAATAATGTAGCACATTATAACTCATTTAATTTTCATTATACTCTTCTAAGGAAGGCATTTTTATCATTATCATTTTATAATTGGGGAAGGTGAGGCAATTGAGAAGTTAATTGATGTGAACGAATCCCCCAGATAGAAAATAAGGGCACTGGGTTTCAAAACTAGATCATTATTTAATAGAGGATGTGGTTGAGAGCAGTACAGATGTATCTGAGAACATCAGCACTAGCTTGGAATATAAATCCATTGGGATAAATGGGATCACTCAAGAAGAGAATGTAGAGAGAAAAGAGAGGCAAGAAGTGAGTCTTGAAAAATGCCAACATTTGCAGATAAAAAAGAGGAGACGCAAGAGCAAAAGAGACTAAAAAGGAGCAGCAAGTGAAGTAGAAGAAACACTTGGGTGAGTGCTCTTCCAGAAGGTAAGAGAAAAGAGCATTTCAAGAAGGAGAAAATGGTCATTGCTTTGAATGCTTATTATAGATCACATTAGATAAAGAGAGAAATGTATCCATTGGAGTTTTCAACACAGTGATCACAGGTGCCTAGAATTATGTGTAGAATGAAGGACAAGTCATGCTCGAGTGGAGATAAGGAGATGGAAGTGGTGTGTTTTGACTATGAAAGAGATTGGACGCTTGGGATGGTAATTGGAGGAGGAAGCGATACCAAGGGAGAATATGTTTTTAAATACGAAGGAAGATACTGAAGTACGTTTACATGTTCTTGGGAACAATACGGTAGAAAGAGAGGAATGAAGTGGACGCATGGGAGAGAAGGGATGACTGAGACTTTACATCTTTGGAAGGCAAGAGGAAAAGGGAAGCAGAGCCCAGGTAGAAATTCTTTCTGTGTTAGGAGGAGATGTTTTCTCCACTGCCCTAGAGATAAAGGAGAAGATGGATGTAGAGGCGGGCATGGGAAGGTGAGGACTGTGGTCTTTTTATGTAATCAGTGACACATGAAGTGAAGTCATCCATTAAGGATGGCAACAGGCACTTTAAGAGGCGGAGGCCAAAGAATTATAGCAATGAGGGTAATTACCGAGGAAGGGCTAGTAATAGGAATTTGTGTTCAGTCGGTATGATGTTTGAAACTGGTGTTTCAGCTGTGATGCATTTTCTCCTTCTGACAAGATCAGGGCTATGTTCTGATAATTGGTCTTTGAAAATTTTGTTAGTTAATGATGTAGCATAAAGAGGGGGGTAGTGTAGGCTTCAGGAACAGGATGTTCTTGTCTGGAAGTTGGTCTGAAGTGTGTATGCGTTTCCCACTGTTGTAGAAATGATTGACCACTAGCATGAGGCTGAGCTCACTGGCAGGTGGGGTTGTGGGAATCCAAGGAGGGGGAAATGTAGCCAGACTCTGGCTACAGTTTGAGAGCCTCTCAACACTCACTTGAAACCTGAAAGTCATATGGAAGTATGATACACCCTTTGTCCTCCAAATTCTTCCTTTTTTTTTCTTTGAAATACATCTATGTGTGTAACCAAGTTTTAAATTCTGGAGCCACAATTCTAGTCTAGACATCAATTTACTCCTGGAGAACTCTGAGTGCCGAATCAGCCTCTTCACTCCTTCTTCCACTGCATCCTGTACAACATTTTCAGAATAATATCTCCAAGACCTGATATTTATCACGTTCCCCAACATTTATAACAATTTCCAATTCATGTCAGAATAAAACTGAATTTCTCTGGCCTGAATTCAAGGCTATCCATAATCTGGATCCAGGCTGCCAATCCAGTCTCATTTCCTAGTTTGGTATATGACTTTCTCATAGTGAAGAAAGGCTTGAGAGGTAGCCAGCTCCAAGTATGGATCCTGCATCATACTTCCTGTGGCCGTGAGAAAGTTACCTAACTTTTAGAGATTGCAGTTCCTCACTTCTAAGGTGGTTTTACTGATCATCTGAGAAAGTTATAAATATTAAATGAGATGATGTATTTAGTGCACTCCACAGAGTTCCAGGTACATGTTTAGCCCTAAAATATAGGGTCTATTTATGGTTCAAATTACTACTTTTAATAACTGGGATAAGACATTTAATTCATTTACTATTCATTAATGAGTTTATTTATCTTTATTATCTTTCTATAATTATAGGTAAACAGTGAATATTTAGTTTAGGGTTAACATTTTAAATTTTCAGAGTCGGCTTTTATTTCAACATATTTTTCAGAAAGATCTGAGAAATTGATTAGAATGATATTCTTGCAGTTTCAATTCCATTATTAGCACTCCAATTGAAATTCATTTTCTTTTAAAATGAATTTAGATATTGAAATTTGTCTGTATCACCTCCCTCCATTCACTCATTTTCCTGTTTATTAATTCATTCAACAAGAATTTACTGGAAGTCTTATTTGTGAAGCACTGGGACGGGTACAGGGAACATGAAGAGTAAGATGAGAATCTGTGGCTGAGATTACATTTCCTAGTCTTCTTTTCAGCTAAGAGGTTATTTGACTATGTTCTGTTCAATGTGAAGTATATTAAAGTGATGAGTGACACATTCCAGAAAGTTCTTCATAAGAAAGCTTGAGGATACTCTTTGCCCTTTTCTCCTTCTCTTATTTCTTTCTCCAAACAGCAGTTTGGAGTTTAGATTGTAGAGTGATGTCTACCATCTTGGGCCATGAGGATGAAGGCCATACTCCAGGGAGGTAGAGACTAAATGCTGGAAGCAGACTGGGTTTAGAGACATGCTAAAGGCACCATATCTGCCCTGGACTGCCTATACCTGGACTTTGTCATGACAGAAGAATGACCCAATTTTGTTGAAGCCAACATTTTGGGATCTCTGATAGTTGAAGCTGAGCCTAATCCTAATTGATACCCACTCCCAGCCTTTCTTCCAAAAGCTTACAACCTCATGAGACAGACATGTTTATATGGAGACTAATTACCTACACGAAGAAGGCTTAGGAAGCTGAATTAATATTACTTTGTGTACAAACGGACTGTAACATTTTGTATTTTCAGTCAGTGATTTGAACACCTTTTTCAGTTTAGCTCTTTTCATAGAATGCCAATAGAAATAATTGACAAAAAGATTTTTAAATTGAGTTGTTTACTTAAAAAAATAATACTGGATTGGGGTGCCTGGGCAGCTCAATGAGTTAAGCGTTTGACTGCA
The DNA here is from genome assembly GCF_018350175.1 of Felis catus. NCBI lineage: Eukaryota > Metazoa > Chordata > Mammalia > Carnivora > Felidae > Felis > Felis catus. The sequence continues at coordinate 92,095,744 of NC_058370.1, forward strand.
ACTCAGGTAATGATCTCAGCAGTTCTTGGGTTCAAGTCCCACGTCAGACTCTGTGCTGACAGCTCAGAACCTGGAGCCTGTTTTGGATTCTCTGTCCCTCCCACTCACACTCTCTCTCTCTCAAAATAAATAAACAATACAAAAAATTTAAAAAATCATATTGAAAATTAAAAAATAAATGTATCCATAATCACATATAAATGCAGGTACTGACACATGAACTGCATTTCATAGCCACAGACTTCATAAAAATCTTTCACCAATTCAGATCCTTAAATGGTCAGTCTACATAAAGGTTGTAAGTGTGGCTTTCATGGTACTTTTCCATCCATGTCTGAAAAATATTTTTTTACTCCATTTAATTTAAATGCCAAATACTTAATTAGCATTTGTATAAATATTTCCATTCTTATAACTCTTAGCTCTTTCATGTTCATTTAATTCTGTTCAAAGGTTAATTCCTTTTTTGCTATTTGCTCAATGGTGACAGGTAATAAATGGTGAATTATATCCATAATTATTGTTATCAGGAGGAATGATTACATTTATCGAAAGCACACATAGCAATAATTTTTACCTTATTCTAAGGATTCACTCAAAAAATTCATAATAAATCTCGTAATAACTTTTCAGGTAACATTTGCTGTATGTCGCTATCATGCAGTAAATATGAGTAATTTACAAAACCATCTTAAAGCGGCTTCAAAATGAGGACAAAAAAGAAAGTCGCATCGTTCAAAGTAATCCTCTTCATCAGCTTATTTTTTAAAATTTCAGGAACTTCAAAAAACTATCAACTACAGATTTATCATAAACTCTCACTATTAAGTTCTATCAATAAAAGCAGAAATCCAATTTAAAAAAGACTGTAAAAATAAGGTTATCCATTATATAACACATATTTGAAAGTAAATTTTAACTGGGAAACAGAGCCAAATTCCAGCACTATGCACTGCACCCATTTCCCTATCCTATTTTGGTGGCCTGTGCTTTGGCACTTCAAAATATCTATCACCTGATATTCATGCTAATAAAATTTGGCATGGGGATGCCTTTTGTTTCTGGGTGATGCCTTTGCTCAAAAAGTTCGACGTGGTAGAGTGTGGTATCCTATTCTCACACTTGCAATGGATTTAGCCTTGTGACTGATTAAGCCAATGGAATGTCAGCACACACTGATACAAACAGAGTCTTGACTAGTGCTTGTACTTCATACTCTGCTCTCTTGAAATGATTCCATCATCATGTGAAGCAGGTTAGGATGAGAGAGAGACCTAGCCATCACAACCATTTCGTCCATCCCTGCTGGACATTGGCAAGGTGTCAAATTGGACCATCTAGTCATAACTGAGTATGAAGCCAAATGCGTTAGCCCAAGCAAAAGTAGTAGAAGAATTGCCCATTCAATTTACAGAATTGTGGGAAATAATAAATTATTGTTGTTTTAATCAAAATTTGGGGGTGATCTGTTATGCAGCAATTGATTACTAATATAGAAGCTGGCCTTTAGTAAGCTGATCCGCTCATCTGTTAGGCCAATTACTCCTAGGTAATGCAGTGGTTAGTATGACCAGTGAATTCTATGGGAGTAAGCCCCTTGCAGCACATCTTTCACATAAAATGAGTTCCTTGGTTGAAGGCAGTGTTGATAGAAATGTCTGGGGTGAAGCTGACTTTCTTTTTGGCCATGGGTGGTGGTTTGGGCAGAAATATTGCCAGCAGGAAAGACAAATCCATTCCCTGCAAGGATAGATCACTATTCTCTCCATGATGGAAGGCATCTAATATAAATGACATCAGACTCAATCCTCCAGGATAAATGATTTTTTGTGTCCATAAAATTGAATCACCATTCTTATTAAATAAGCTAAGTAAAAAACCAGGTTAATTAAATGAGATTTTAAATTAACATTGAAAAGGGACGTGTATACGTTCTGTTGTAATTAAGATGGACTGAGGAAAGAGTTGACTTTGTGCCATATCTTGCACATAACAGAAACACTTTTCTCTGTGTCCAGAGTTGCAACAGTTTCTCCACCATTCCAAAAACAGTACCAAGGTTTGCTGGAATATTAACACATGGGTCATGTAATTGTAGTTCTAAATGTCAGCTTATGTTTGGTGGGGAGACTGTGCTTATCATGAAGGATATTTCATAGTGGGCTCATAAAAAAGATGCTGTTGGTTAGGCAGAGGTAAAGCCCCAGTTGTTGCTGGGTTGCCACAAAACTGAAAAAAATTCTGCCCCATCAAGGAAATTCTGGGATATATCCCTGTATCTGGGTTAAATTGCCAGCCAGTCATGAATAACTGCATTCTAATCTGGCAAAATAAACCACAGAAAACATGAAAACCCCCCTTTCCCATTGTGGTGGCCAGAATCCATTTCTGTCATGTCATTCATCAGAATGTTCTCTGTCATGTCGGCCAATAGAGGAAAAGCACCAGATACGTGAAATGTTTCAATAGTTGAAACAGGTGGCTGATTCATGAATTGACATAGGCTAGTTATAAGAAACAGTACAGTGTTCTAGAGAATTTCTTTTTCAAATTCTCACAGGTTCAAGAAGTTAATGTATCTGATGTAAAAATATGAGTGAAACAAAGACCTAAAGTCTCTCTTTTTCTCTCTTCTCATTACCTATGTATCTATCAAAAACTAAGAGATCAAAGAAAATGTTGGGATTTTGAGTTGAATTTCCATCAACTCAAAGTCATGTGCCCTTTGGGGTTGAGTAGCCCAAGAATTTCCAGTTTTTTTACTGATTGCTAGTCTACCTATCTTTTATCAATAACTTTGATACAACTTCCAAAAGTCATTTTTGAATAGACTGCCTGCTAGTTAGAATCATTGTGGGAAATTTTATAGTCTTGAGGCAAATCATAAGAAGGAAACTCAGAAATGTCTCTGTAATCTTTTTACATATTACCAGAGACAGTGGAGCAATGTGGCAGAATCCAATTTATGCTATCCTTAGCCAAGCTATGATCTTTGTGTGAAGGTCACAGAAATATATTCTAAAGTAGACAAAAACTTAAGAAATAATAACATTCACAGGCCCTTCCTGAATATTTTACTGAAAGAATAAGAACTTAATAAAGTTAAAAAACTCAGATATGGGTAAACATATAATATAGCAGGAACTGACAAATTATAGCCAGTAGGTAAAATTCAGCTATTGTTGGCTTTTGTAAGTAAAGTTTTATTGGGATGCAGCCACACCCATTGTTTATGTGCTATGTGTGACTCTATCACACTAAAAATGTCAGAGTTGAGTATTTGTGATAAAGGATGTATGGTGCATAAAGCCTAAACTACTTACTATCTGGTCCTTTACAGAAATGTTTGCCAATCCCTGATCTAGTCCAATAACTGTCATGTGGACTCTGAATCAACTCTGGTTGATCCAGGCCTCCTTCAGATGGGCCATCCACAGATTGTCTTTCCTCACCCTTGGTCCGCTTTCCTTGTCCCTCTTCCTCTTGTCTCTGGTTGCCGCAACCCTCTTTATTAGAGAATTGCTATTCACCAAACTCTTTTATCTAAAGACTCTTGCTTTTATTTAACAATTTTTCATGTCATTTATTTGATTTTTTAAAAATCTCTTCTTTAGAAAACCTAATTGTCTTTAAGATGAATGAGAAGACAACCATCTAACAAGATCCTCTGTTTCTGTTCTTTTGGGTAGGTAAATTATTTTTGTAACTTTTTACTGTCTGGAAGATTTTCTTTTAATTAAATATTACTTGACCAATTTAATTCACAGATCCACAAAGAGAAGAGGATTGCACATTTCCTTCCTCCCTTCCTTCCTTCCTTCCTTCCTTCCTTCCTTCCTTCCTTCCTTCCTCTCTGACTACCTATTTACCTATTTATTCTTTTAGAAACTGTTATGCTGGGCTCTAGTTTTATGTATCCAGCTTTTAGTTTTTCAGGGTTTAAAGACTGTGTTGGATTTAAGGCTTTAAAGGGGGGCTACTTTCAACTTGTTTATTAGAACTTCTGTTACCAAATATCAAAAGCAATTAATATTTACTATATACCAGACATATAAAACTAAGGGTTTCATGCACATTAGCTTATTGTTACCTATCATATCTCTACAGAATAGGTATTATCAAGTTTACTCTATACTTTAAGGTTAAGTGACTTGTTGATGGCCACCAAGCTCGTGGAGCAAAGCTTAAACTTGGACCTTCTTTTCTTCTGTTGTATTTGCCGGGAAGGTAACATTTGCCATGTTATCTCATTCAAATACCTTAATTTGCATAGAGGAAAAATAAGACTCAGAGAGTGAAGTGACTTTTTCAGAGGGAATCCATAAAGGGCTAGTGAGGACTGGTACCCAGATCTCATGATGACTAACTTTGTAACTGTCTTTCAAAGATTGAAGGTCTACTGTCCTCCAATTTTGTCCTTAGAAAAGCCATTAATTTTTATAGCTATGGCTTCCATGTATCTGTGTGACCTTGCCCATGACATGCCTCTGGGAAGCATTCAGAATGCTTTCTTGTGAGTGGGAATGTCTTGTATCTAGTCATTAAATGGGAAGTATTTCATTTGGTAGAGTAACAGCGACTATCTCCCATTCAGAAAGTAAATACATGTATTTTTCATGGTTCAGATGCTTTTGTAAACCCATATTCTTTTCATGACTTCTTGTGAAAGAAATATTAATTTAACTAAGAGTGTGTGTGTTTCCATGCTGTTACTGCTTAATTAGGTTGATTAGAGTCCTGGTTGGACTATTTACTATGTCAAGGTTTTCCATACTCAAGACAAAATATGTGTGGGCAGGTAATTCATTTAAATGGACATAATATGAATTTGGAATGCCTAGGATAATAGGTCCTTTTTAATATACTGCTAATAAATCATTGTAATTACAACTCAGCAGAAGATCTTGATAACACTACATGGAGTGATTTTTTGTTGTTACCATTATTCATAACCTCTCATTTATTTTTGGATTTTGTAAGTTTGTATTGTTATTTTTCATATCCTAACTTGATAAATTAATGAAATGTAAGTTGCATGTAGGAGAGATATTTAACAGGATTTCTGTTATAATCTAGGGGCTAACGAATGACAAGCCATACAAGCCATAGGTCAACAGGTCCACAAGTATAATCTGTCCCATTGCTTGTTTCTGTGAATAAAGTTTTATTGGAAGCCTGCCACACTTACTCATCTATGTGTTGTCTGTGGTTGCTTTTCTTTTATAAGAGTTGAGTAGTTGTGGCAAAGACCAAGGGCTCACAATCTCTAAGATATTTACTATCTGGAACTTCACAGAAAAAGTAAAGTGATCTATTTTATTTAATAGACTATCATAGGAAGGTGTTAAATGAAACATATTTCCAATTGGTCAGGCAAAATTAAAGTTTATTTGGGACTCCACATCATCATCCATGAAGTGCTCCCTGGCCTAATTTTGTTGGAAGTATAATTAAATCTTTCTCTTCATGAAGAGCAATCATCAGACTATGACCCAGAATGTCCTTGTACAAAATTGCATTTTATGTTATGCTGCTGATTCTTTCTTCTTTTAAACATTGAGCCTATTAGGTTAAAGTGAACTATTGAAGAGGAAATTCATTAATATACTAGTGCTATATATGTCTCCTATGTGGGGTGACTATATAATTTATAATTCCAACTAGGTCTCTTTTGAAGGGGACCACTGGGATGACTGGTGTAAGCTGAGATAATTTGCTGACCCCTGGAATAGGCAGTTGGCATAAATCCAGTTAAATATCTCTCCCCTACATAATTGTTGTTTCAGAAATTGATATAAGGGGTATTTTGTCACCAGAGTAAGATACCATATTACATCTCTCTTAGAATTATCCAGTTCTTTAGCCACGTTTGATTAATACATTAGAACAGCAGTCTTCAGGATTATTATAACAAAGCTTTGTCTTGAAGCCGTGTGTAGAAGCCCATTACTTGAAGCTCGGGAGATGGAAATGATCAGTTTGTAGAAGGAACAAGGGGCAGGAGCCCCAAATGCTCAGCATCTTTTTCTCTTCTAGTGGTCTCTAATCTACTTCTGTGAAGTCTCCAGGATTCCAAAGAGTACAATTCAAAAACTTCTGAATGATAAGAAAATAGTTCAAAACAAGTTTGTGTCTCTCAAACACCATTCATAGCATTTAGAACATCCAAGGCTCTCACTAAAAGGAGATGCCAAGACATGGGTGTCATGAGCTGCATTACAGAAAAGCTCTAGAGAAATAAGTAAAAATTGTTTTAATAAGAACATACTGCAATCTTCTCAGTGGCACTGAAACTATAGTTGTGAAAATACAGTACCTGTTGGATATAGCTATCAATGCTGTAGGATTTGGTAGGTAGGGCACCTAGTCCTGGCCAGTCCCACATCTGCCTTAACCTTGGATAGGTCATTTCATTTTCCAGGTCTTATTTTTTTCTATGTACTGAACCTTAAAATTCTTTCTGAGAGGCCTCTCCTAAGGGTAGGGTGGGGGGAACTAAGCTTATTGCTCCTAAGTTTACATTTCATGGATTTTAGAAGTTAGGTATCAGGTTTCCAGAACACTTTGGGAATTCTAAACCATGGTGTATTTCTTTTAGATAGTGGGATAACTTGAGTGCATGGTGTAGACACTCACCATCAAGTCATATATACAAATAGATGAAGATCTGAATAAAAAAAATTAAAACATTGTACACTCCCAAATATGTCTTAGGAATCACATATGTGTTTGGTACATAAATTATCCTGCATCTATATAAGCAGCCTATGAACATATGGGTTACTTGGATATTGCTCTAGATTTCTTTAAAGCTACATTTGCTATACTTTATATATTACTCCAATTTTACAATGGACAGTGCTGACCCTCTGCCATCAATGTGTTGCTGAAGCCTCAAGAAGGATGGAACAAATCTATATCAATTCCCAAGGCCTTGAATAGCCTTCTAGTTTCTGGTTTCTCCACACATGAAGTTTTCTGAAGTGTATCTCCAAGACTCTGCATTTTGATATCAGTTATTTATGGGAATTAACATGGAGAGATGGAACAGCAGGTCTGTGTGGGATGGTGGCAAATTGGAGTCTAAAAATGAGTGACGTTTGTTGTAATGAGGTACATACATTTGAGACAGAGGGTGGTAGAGGCAGAGGGAGAGAGGAGAACATAATATGATCTGGTTTATTTAAAGACTTTGGATGAAAAATAAATCACTCAAATATGCTCAGGTAGAAGGTCTCCTCTTTATTTTTATACAAATGTCTTGTCATTCCAGAAAGACACAAATAAGGCAACAAGAGAACATAATATATTTAAAGGAAAAACCACTATTTCTCTTCTATTGTAAGTTCTGTACTCTTGTTTATATTACATGCAATTCATCTGTGTCCTTCTTGCTCAGATGGATCCAGATATGAAGGCAACGTAAGCCCGGGTGCGGTGTTTTACTTCAGAAGCAAGGAAGCCCAAACAGATAAATTTTACTTTGCCATAAACCTGGACACCCCGCTATGGTATATTTGTTACTTATAGGCAATTTACAAGAGAAATTAAGCTCTAATATGTTGAAAAATTACAACCAAATGGCAGGTCTTTATAAATAGTATACCATGGTAACTGTGCTGGGATTATCTAATTCATTAAGAGCAATATATAATAGAAGACAGATCCTCCCTTTAATTAGCTAATAACACTAAACTCTCAAGTGGGTGGGCAATAAACTTCTCAGGTTGATTACCTAGTGTTGTATGCGTAATCACTGCACTAATGTGAACACTCTTGCTGGGTTGAATTGGGGTTCTCTTTTCCTTTGAGAAGACTAGAAGATTGATGGATGTCTTTGCCAGGAACTTTTCCTCGAATGTAGTTCTATAGTAGAAGTAATAAAAGTAATGTGAAATTGATACTATTGTAAGTACTTGGCTGGACAGAGAAGTCAATGCCCTAGACAAAGAACTTCGGAACTGAGAGGTCTGCAGAAAATGGCTTGCCCTCTTGAATGGTGTTGTGGTACCAAAAGAATGATAAAAAGAGATCTGTCGCATAATGGTTGGTAAAGACCAAGCATTTTACATAGAAGCCTGTGAGATAAATACTATTCTCATGACTGTTTTACAGGTGAGAAAATTGAAGTCTGGATAGATTAAGTGCGTTGTCCCTGGTCATATGACTGGAAAAGACATAGCAGGGATGCAAACATAGCCCGTCTGGGTCCTGAGTCGACTCTGCATATTGAACCACCACACCAGTGGTTCTCAGACTTTAATGCATGTTCAGCTTACCTGGGGATCTCACTAATATACTGATTCTTATTTAGTTGGTTTGAGATAGGGCCTGAGATTCTGCATTTCTAGCATGTTCCTAGGTGATGATGATACTTCTGGTATCTGGGCATACTTTGAAGAGTGAGGAACAAGACTATAGAGTTTATTGCCACTTATGAAAGAAAGACAATAAGGAGATAGTTGTTGGTCATCTGACCAGAATCACTAAGATGAGCCGTTTTCTTAAAATGTGTGCACTTGATTCAGTGTCTGTAACTCTCCAGGTTCAGTTTCCTCTTCTTTAAGTGAGGATCCTTCCCACACCTCACAGACGAGTGTGGAGTCAGCGCAGACAACATTGAGAAAGCCCCATGAGTGGATTGGCAACAATATGGCTGAATGCCTCCTACCCAGTGGCTCCATCTCAAATGGGAAGGAAACTGGTTGGTCCATGCCTCATGAAGGGGCAGGGGGGTGGGGCAGGGAGGGTTGCAGTGGGGGTAGCAAACAAGAATTAAGCCTTTTCTCTGCCGGACATTTTTTCAGAACAGGTTTCAGAACAGATTTTTCAGAGTTGTCTCATGATTTTCAGCAGATCTTTCTCTAGCAGTTTCTAAGCTTCCTAGTTATACCCTTTTTGCACTTTCGGGGAACCTGGAGAGGTTTACAGAAAGAAGGGAAGTTTCAGAGTCTGGGCTGGCCAAAGTCACAGGGCTGGTGAGGAGCAGGTGCCTAGTGGCTCCCATTCTCCATTTTAAGAAAGCAGCAACTTGACTGGCGCTGAGAAAGAGTCCAAGACAGAGAGTCAGGACGGTGGTCCTGAAAGCCCTGGTCAGGGCTTCAGCAACACGCCCAGTTCCCGAAACAGGAAAACTTACGTTAATGTTTATGACAGCAGCTACCGTTTTGAAGGGTTTTCTGTGTAGGATGCTAGAGTGAAGGTATTATATGCTTGTAACTAGTAAAATGACTTGCAACTTGCTTTTTAAATATGAGATATATAAGGATCATGGAGGTGAAGCAATTTGCTCAGATGGCAGGTCCTACAGTGACAGAGTTGTGGTTTGCAAGGACATCTGTGTCCCGAACCCACACTCAACTGCCTGGTTTTCCTGCCTCACTGCAAATGGTAAAGTTACTGGTACCTAAACTCGTGCTTTTCAACTCTTGTTTTTAAAAAGACAGATACACTGAACCCACTCTGAGAAATTATGATTCAAAATATTTGGGGCAGGACTTGGGTATTTATAAATACTTGGGTATTAAAAAAAACCTCGTAGGTGATTCTAATGCACACCAAAGAGTGAAGGTCACTGCCTTCCACTGTGCACAGTGTGTTACAGCTGGCACCATGCTGACCTTGTTCACTATCTTATTCATCTCTGTGGCAATACAGGCCCAGATACAGGCACTGGTACCCTCATTTCACAGGCAAGAAGGCAAGACTATGGGTGGGGGGGGCGGTGAATGGACTGAACAGGACTGAAACTGGAATGCAGATATTCACACCTAACCTCAATCAAATGCTGTGATCAAATGCACCTTTCTCCTAACAAAATTAGAACTCAGGCCAAAGCAGACAAAGAATTGTAGGAAGTGGCAAATTTTAGGAGGTTATTTCTGCCCATCCAGGATATTTTATTTTCATTTAAAATTTTTTAAAATATTTTTAAAGTTTATTCATTTATTTTGAGAGAGAGAGAGAGAGAGAGAGAGAGAGAGAGAGAGAGAGAGAGAGAGAATCAGAGAGAAGCAGGCTCTGCACCTCCAAGGAAGAGCCTGATGAGTGGCTCAAATTCATGAACTGTGAGATCATGACTTGAGCCGAAATCAAGAGTGGGATGCTCAACAGACTGACATACCTAGGCACCCCATTTGAATTCCACTTTATAAGACCAGGGTCAGAAAACTGGATGAGGGACACCAGGAAATCATGAGTCATAAGCAACCACTTCTCTCTTTTTTTATCCATGAAATGGGGATAATGACGGACTTTATGGGGTTATAAGACAAAATTCAAACTCGTATGAAAGCGTTTTGAAAACTGTAAAACACACTGTAAATACAAGGTGCTGTTAAATAGACAAAATGTTTAATAGAAAATCTGTGAGAAAGCAATCTTGGTTGACATCACAAATTCAATCCCCTCTGTCTAATGCCAGAAGAAGGCTGAATTCAAACGGGAATTCATTCCTTGGCTTTCTTAGATTAAGGTAGAAAATGCAGGTGATTCTTAAGCTTTAGTGGCAGCATTCATTATAATAGTGGGATCTAGGTGTCAGCAAAGTGGGTCTTGCTTTTTTCCCTGAAGTGGGTCATCTGTATTTCTTTACTCACTTTAAATTGCTTGGTGGCTGCTCTGGCACAGATGTCAACATGTGAGAGAAGGGAAAAAAAAAACGAAAGATAAAGATAGAAGAAGGAGTATCTTATTCTCCAAAAACCTGATTACAAGTGGTGCTGACTTGTCTATTAGCACTCACCGTCCTCTCTGTGACCTTGTCTCACACTGACTTTGATAATCATCTATGTCTTGATAACCCCCATATTCCAGTTCCCAGCCAGTTCTCTCTTCTGAGCTGTAGGCCTATGCATTCAATTTCCTACTGGAAATCTGCCAGTCTGCCCCACTGGCGTCTTAAATTCAACATATACAATACACAACCTACCATCTTCCTTCTAAATTTGCCTCTCCTCCTTTCATCCCTATGTCACTGGGGCGTGCTATCATGTATCCAGCTTCCCAAGTCAGAGAGCTGAGTGTCCTGCTTGACTCCTCTCCTTCTGTCAAACTTAAGCCAAATTCTGTCTGTTGTCCTTCTCAATATCTCCCTATCCTTTATATTTCTCTATCATGTTGACTCTTCCCCAGTTTAGGCCATCTTCGTCTTCTGCCTGGTTACCTAGAAGCCTTATCGCACATCTCTCTGACTCCACTTCTCTTAGCTCCCGCCCATACTCCGTAGGGTACCAACCAGATCATTGTACCAGCCAAGCCAGTTGTTCCAAAGCCCAAATCTAATCTTCTCAGAGTTCTTTAATGGCTTTACATTGCTGTCATGTGGAGTCCAAATTTCTTAAAATGACTCCCAAAGGCATTTTTAATATGCCCTGTTGACCTGTACTGACTACTTATTGACACATACACCCCTCCTTATATTAAGTACTCAAATTCCACTAAACTAGGTTTAGTTTTGTGAACACATGCTACGTTTTCATCCCTGTGCTTCTTCCTCTGCCAGGAATTGCTTTCTGGGATCACTCCTGAACTGCCTTTGCCTGGCTCGGCTCACACACCCTTTCTGGTACATTCATATTTCTTTTCTAAGCTTCTCTGACTCCTTTCTCTCCTGCACTGGATACTATACCTTCATGCCATATTATATTTTCCTAGATACTCTTACTCTGGGTTGCAATTGCCTGGTGACTTATTTCATCTCTTCTCTATCAGAATGCTTTCTGAAGGCAGAGTCGTTCTGCTGTCTATGTGTGTTGTTGACCATAGTGCCTGGCACATAGTGGGCACTCAAACTATTGAGTAAAATAATAAATACGTATCAGCTGCAGCAAAGTGTAGCTGCCTAGAAAGAAGTATAGTGTTTCTGCTGAATTATTTTACTTAAACGTTAGGTACAGATATCAGGCATTTAATATGGGAATAAAATTCAGGGCCAGTGAGGTGATTTTTATTATTGGAAAGTTATAAACTTAGAAAACCCTTAGGAGCCAGATTTAATAAATACATTCGGAGATGTTTGCCTATTCTCTGTCAGTTTGGGGAACAGTTTAAACAATTCTTCCATCTTTCCAATGGTTCTGTTGGTCTCAATTTATACAGTATAAGAATGTTCTGTTTTTAGCAATATTACAAAGATAATGCATACAAATGATCCAGATCTTGGATCTGAGGCCTGAGATTTTATGTCTGTAAATCCACCGCTCATGAAATGATAGTCTTATGCTAATTGCATTTTTTTTAAGGACAGCCTCTTGGGTATTTTGTTCAAGGCGAAAGAAATGGGATTTGGACTTGGAAGGGCTGATTTTAATCTTCTGCTCTAGCATATACTAGATATGAGATCTTCAGCAGAGTATTTAATTTTTCAGTAACTCAGTTTTCTCATCAGCAAAATGTAATATGAGCTACCTACCTACCTCACAGAGCTGGGTGAGGATTACATGGAGTATGTAATAGTAGACAATGAACAAAGTGTATTTCTTTTCTCTGTAGAAATACACATTCATTTTCAACGCAGTGGAAAAAATAGTTGAGCTTTCAAAAGTACAACATGCCCTTGGGCCAGCAATTACTCAGCCAGGAACTGTACCAAAATACCCATAAAAATATTCAATATATATGTAAAAATATTACTCTTTAAGCATTATTTTTAATTCCTTTCCTAGGCTTAATAAACATTTTAATAAAGTATACTGTGCATACATAACAGTGTTACAATTAATAAATGTTTAGCTAGTTGGATTATTACAAAATGAATACATGTATTTAACCACCACAAAGATTAAAAAAATTAAATACCAGCACCCTAGAAAACCTCCCCTTGCCACTAATCTTAGTCACCAACCTTACACTCCTTTCCAGATATAACCGTTAACCTGATACTAATATCATCAATGATTTTTTTACTACTTTTGAACTTTATATGGGAATTCTATGATCTGTATCCAGCTTCTTTCATTCAGCATTGTGTTTAATTTTTTTTAATGTTTATATATTTTTGAGAGAGAGAGAGAGAGAGAGAGAGCATGAGTGGGGAGGGGCAGAGAGAGAGAGCAAGACACAGAATCCAAAGCAGGCTCCAGGCTCTATGCTGACAGCTCAGAGCCCGACGTGGGGCTTGAACTCACAGACTGTGAGATCATAACCTGAGCAGAAGTCAGAGGCTTAACAGACTAAGCCACCCAAGCGCCCCTCATTCAACATTGTGTTTAAGACTGGTGTGATAACTTTTTTTTGTTATGTGTTGTAAGATGCTGTGTTGTATATAGCAACAGTTTGTTAAATTTCTAGTTGTAGACAATCCCATTGCATGAATGGAGAAAAACTCATTTATCCATTATACTACTGACTGGCAATTGGGCTTTTTCGGGCTTTTGGCTATTATAGATGATGTTGTCATGGCCATTATTATGCATGTCTTTTGATATGTGTCAATACAGCAAGGCATAGTTGACTAGAAAGATACAGGGTATTTTTCTAGATTGACTCAAATAAGCATTAGGAGAACAGATATCAAGTGTTTGGAGTGATCCAGATGCAAGGAGGTAAGTTTTTATTAGAATAGGTAACTTTATGATACATGTTGATACCTGGTGATTTAAGTCTTCTCTGTTCTTCAAGGATTGTCTTGGCTGTACTTAGTCCTTGGCATTTCCATATAAGTTTTTAAATGTAATTATTTAAATGTTTATTTATTTTTGGGAGAGAGACAGAGACAGAGACAGAGACAGAGACAGAGACAGAGAGCAAGTAAGGGAGGGGCATAGAGCGAGGAAGACACAGAATCTGAAGCAGGCTCTAGGCTCTGAGCTGTCAACACAAAGCCCAATGCGGGGCTTGAACTCACAAACCACGAGATCATGACCTGAGCCAAAGTTGGATGCTTAACCCACTGAGCCACCCAGGCGCCTCTCCATATATTTTAAAATTAACTTGTCATTTTCTGCAAAAGTGCTGTAATTTTTTAGTTAGGATCACATGGTGTCTACAGATTAGTTTGGGGAAATAGAAGATTGAGTCTTCTAATCTGTAATGTTTATATATCTTTTGATTTCTTTCAATACTGAGGGTTTAATGTGTGGAAATCATATATTCTATACCATCATCACCATCATCATCATCATCATCAATTTCTAGCTTAATTTCACTGCAGTTATAAATAATTTTTTGTTATTTTAGTCCTTTGAAATTTATTGAGACTTGCTTTAAGACCTAGCATATGGTTGATTTTGGTTAATGTTACTTACGCACTTGAGAAGAAGGCATGTTATATATTTGTTGGTATCAATATTCAATACATCATGTGGTCAATTTTGTTAATGATGTTGCTCAAATTTTCTATACATTTACTGGATTCCCCCCCCCCACCTTATGTTATTAGTCATTAAGAAATGGGTGTTAAAATGTCCCACCATCATTATGGATTTATTGATTTCTCCTCTTATTTCTGTTTATTTTGTTTTATAGCTAAATTTTTAGTGTGCACACATTTAGCATTTTTATATCTTCTTGATGGATTGATCTTTTTGCTCTTATAAATTGTGTCTTTTTATTTATATAGATACTTTTTTCATATATGAAACTAAATTTAATTACATTTATTTATTTTTTTATATAGTTGACATGCAATGTTATATTGGTTTCAGATGTACAACATAGTGATTCCACAGTTCTATACATTACAGAATGCTCACCATGATATGTATACTTACCATCTGCCACCATACAAAGTAATGAAAATATTATTGACTAGTCACTCATCATCTGGGAAATACAAACCAAAACTACACCGAGATACCACCTCACACCAGTCAGAGTGGCTAAAGTTAACAACTCAGAAACAGCAGATGCTGGCGAGGATGTATAGAAATGGGAACCCTCTTGCCCTGTTGGTGGGAATGCAAACTTGTGCAGCCGATCTGGAAAACAGTGTGGAGGTTTCTCAAAAAATTAAAAATAGAACTACTCTATGACCCAGCAATAGCATTACTAGGAATTTATCCAAAGAATATAGGAGTAGTAATTCATAGGGGCACATGTACCCCAATGTTTATAGCAGAGCTTTCAACAATAGCCAAATTATGGAAAGAGCCTAAGTGTCCATCAGCTGATGAATGGATAAAGAAGATGTGGTTTATATGTACAATGGAATACTATTTGGCAATGAGAAAGAGTGAAATCCTGCCATTTGCAGCAACATGGATGAAACTAGAGGGTATTATGCTAAGTGAAATAAGTCATTCAGAGAAAGACAGATATCATATGTTTTCACTCATATGTGGAACTTGAGAAACTTAACAGAAGACCATGGGGGAAGGGAAGGGGAAAAAATAGTTACAGAGAGGGAGGGAGGCAAACTGTAAGAGACTCTTAAATACAGAGAACAAACTGAGGGTTGATGGGGGTTGGGGAAGAGGGAAAATGGGTGTTGGGCATTGAGGAAGGTACTTGTTGGGATGAGCACTGGGTGTTGTATGTGAGTGATGAATATGGGAATCTACTACCAAAACCAAGAACACACTGTAGACACTGTATGTTAGCCAATTTGACAATAAATTATATTAGAAAACAAACAACCAAACAAAAAAAAAGAAGCTTAAAAAACCCATTATTGACTATATTCCTTATGCTGCATTTTTCATCCCATGACTTACTCATTTTAAAAGTGGAAGTTTCTACCTCTTAATCCCCTAATGAATACTTTTTAATTAAGCATTTTTTGTTTGATATTTGTTTAGTTACATGAGTGTTACCTTTGTTGGTGTTTGCATGATATATTTTTCCTTCCCTTTACTTTCAACTTTTATATATTTATGTATTTAAAGTTTTTGTCTTACAAACAGTGTGGTAGGCAGAATTCTAAGATGACCCTAGATGATTGACCTTCACTTTCATACAATCTCCTCTCATTGAGTGAGAGTTGAAGCTGGAATATAATGAGATATCACTCTCCTACTTATGCTATATGACAAAAGAGATTTTGCAGATGTAATTAGAGTTACTTATCATTTGACTTTGGGTGGTATAGGTGAGCCTAATCTCTGATATAACCTCTTTAAAAGCAAAATGTTTACAAATGAACAGCAGAGAAGTCAGAGAGAATCAAAGCATGGGAAGGATAAGAGCAGAAGAGATATTCCATTAGTGGTTCCGAAGACAGAGGGGACCACCTGGAAGGGATTTGAGAGCATCCTCTAGGATCTGAGAGCAATGCCTGGGTGGCATTAGTAAGAAATGGGGACTTCAGTTATGTAGTGGCAGGACACTGGTTCCTACCAAAAAGATCAAGGAGCTTGGAAGTACGGTCTTTCCCAGAAGCCCCAGGTGAGAATGCTGGCTGGTTGACACCTTGAAGTATTCTGCCACATTCTTTCTTTCTTTCTCATCTATTTTTTTCTGGAACTGTGTGTGTGTGTGTGTGTGTGTGTGTGTGTGTGTGTGTGTGTGTATTTGTGAAAGACCATCTTGTTTACCATTACTCTTTAAAGTGTAGCTCTTCAGAAATCCCTAATAAAAAGTCCTTTGCTGACTGTCAAATTCTCTTCTTTTGGCAGCATGGAACTCAATATTTTGGTTTCACCTGTTCTATGAACTCTCAAAATCTCTGTTTGGCTTCACAGCCTCTCAACTACTGTTTTCTGCTCAGCTTCACAGCCTCTTAATTACTCTTCCTTTTGAGTCATCATTATTCTGAAGGGAAAAGAAAGCACAAAATGTTAGCCTGATCCTTCTGCTCCTTCCATACCTTGGGTGCTTGGCCACTGGAAGTTCTCCATGCCTCGGAATCTTTCTGATGCACTCAAACATCTTCCTATCTATAGATCTAGATCTAGATCTAGATTTTGATACTTACCATCTATCAATCTGTCGTCATCTATCTATAGTGACAAATAGATAGAACTCCAGTTAGTTTTTCTCCATAAAAGGTTAGCCTAAAACAAGCTTGTCTGCTTTTACTGGAAAGATAAACTTATTTCAAACATTATTTGTAATATCAAAATATTCAGTATAATCTAAATGTTCTTTTGTGGAGAGGGGGATGGCTAAATAGATTATGATACCATGAATCAATCCTCTGTAGTTGTTTAAAGAAAAAAGACTAACTTAACCCTGTACATATTGACATGTATATATTGACATGAAAAGATGTCTGTAATATAGTGTTAAGTGAAACAATTCAAATTCCATAACAATAGGCATATTATAAACCTGGGTTTTTTTTGATACAAACAAAATACTCTTTAAAAAATGTGTATATTTGTGAATGTGTGTTATGGACATAGGTACTTGGGAGGGATTCACGTAGAGCAACTAAATACTAGTGTTTGGATACTCCTAAAAAGCAGGATGAGATGAGTTGAGAAGGAAAGTTTTTACTTTTTCTCTGTACCCTAGGGAAGTATTTGAATTTGGGAGCTCTTAAATTACTTTTGGTTTATATTTTTTAAAATAAAATAAAATATTTTAAAGAGTTTATATGAAAACATATGCCCTTCATCCTAGTCAATTTTGGTCACTTCTATGTTTTAAAAAGAAATAACTAGGGGTGTCTGGGTGGCTCAGTCAGCTGAGCTGCCCACTTCGGCTCAGGTCATGATTTCATCGTTTGTGAGTTCGAGACCTACGACAGGCTCTGTCCTGACAGCTCAGAGCCTGGAGCCTGCTTCGGATTCTGTGTCTCCCTCTTTCCCTGACCCTCCCCCGCTCATGCTCTGTCTCTTTCTGGCTCAAAAATAAAAATAAAGCATTAAAAAACAACAAAAAAAAAGAGAAATAACTATATGCTAAATCAGCTTCACCTTGGAGACTTCATCAGGGGTGCCTAGACACCTTTCTTCTTTTCATTACACAAAGTATCTAGTGTCAAATTAGTTCTTCCTGTGTGGCTAGATAGTATGAATATTTGTAATCCATTATATTGATATAGTTTGGATAAACAATGTTGGTATTTTCAACCAAGCCCAAACACTGTCTATGTTCCACCAAATGAAGTGAACCTTTTTGCATCAGTACCAATTAATAGTTGAGAGCAGTGCTGGAAATGGTCATCTGAGTAGCTTAGCTTCAGTTATGCACTGCTGTGCTATTCTTCTAATTCAACTCCACATTTTTCTTGATAGCCTTGTAACAAAGTTACACAGATTCATCCACCCCAGACTGACATTCCACAGGGCAACAGGGGAACCACAGGAGGAATTCTGAGTGTGTAAATATGGACTCACCTTATTCTCAGAACTCTATCTTTTCATAGTTCCAGTTACTTCTTGTACCAAAGTTGTATCAAAATTGAAAAGTTAGACCAGTATTGTTCCAAAAAGAGAGCATCATTGAATTTTTTTTCTTTTTTTTTTAACGTTTATTTATTTTTGAGACAGAGAGAGACAGAGCATGAACGGGGGAGGGGCAGAGAGAGAGGGAGACACAGAATCGGAAGCAGGCTCCAGGCCCTGAGCCATCAGCCCAGAGCCCGACGCGGGGCTCGAACTCCCGGACCGCGAGATCGTGACCTGAGCCGAAGTCAGACGCTTAACAGACTGAGCCACCCAGGCGCCCCCATTTTTTTCTTTTTTTAATGTTTATTTATTTTGGAGAGAGAGACAGAGAGACAGAGTGTGAGCAGGGGAGGGGCAGAGAGAGGGTAGACACAGAATCCAAAGCAGGCTCCAGGTTCTGAGTTGTCAGCACGGAACCGATGTGGGGCTAGAACTCACAAACCGTGAGATCACGACCTGAGCTGAAGTCGGACGCTTAACCGACTGAGCCATCCAGGTGCCTCTGAATTTTATATTAGATTGGAAAGAAGAACTTTCTGTTTGTACTTCCTGCAAAATTCCAAGTATAGCTCAATATGTACTACCTGAAACAAACCATAAAGAGTATCTTCCCTGTACAACAAAACATATTGCTTAATGTCTTTAATAGTAGGCTCTCTTAGAGAGTTTTATGTAAAAATCAATATATATGAAAATGGAGCAAAATCTAGCAATGTGTATATTATTTTAAAAATATAGGATGTCTAGGGGTGCCTGGGTGGCTCAGCCGGTTAAGCATCCCACTCTTGCTTTTGGCTCAGGTCATTATCTCATGGTTCATGAGTTTGAGCCCTACATGGGGCTCTGTGCTGACAGTGTGGAGCCTGCTTGGGATTCTGTCTCTCCCTCTCTCTATGCCCCTCCCCTGCTGTCTCTTTCAAAATAAATAAACTTAAATTAAAAAAATATATATATAGGATGTCTATTGTATAAGCACAAAATTATTGTATGACTTGGGGATTGAATCTGGCTGGCGTTACTTTTCTCTAATTTAAATGAAGCCCAGAGTTAGTCAGGATGGAGCTAGTGCAGCACCTCTGCAGTTATTAAGGACCCAGGCACTTCCCAGAGTTCTGCTCAGCCGTCCTAGTCTGCTGTCTTGATCCTTTTGTCACGAGATCGAATATGTCCATGATTCAGGAAGATGAAGGGAACAATGAAGGGCAAAGACATAAGGGCAAGGCCAACCAAGTTTGTCTCTTTACCAGTGGCTTTTCTTTTTTTTTTTTTTAATTTTTTTTTAATTTTTTTTTTAACTTTTATTTTATTTTTGAGAGAGAGACAGCATGAAGGGGGAGGGCCAGAGAGAGAGGGAGACACAGAATCGGAAACAGGCTCCAGGCTCTGAGCGGTCAGCACAGAGCCCGACACGGGGCATGAACCCACGGACCGCGAGATCATGACCCGAGCCGAAGTCGGACGCCCAACCGACTGAGCCACCTGGGCGCCCCTACCAGTGGCTTTTCTATAAACTAGACAACATCTTGTAATTCTATCTCAATGGCAAGGACTGTGACACAAGACACACGAGCAGGAGAAGCTGGAACACAAGGTTTTTAGCTTGGTACATTTTCATCACCACCGTGTTTAGGATTGGGGTTTTCCTTAGTAGAGAATAAATGGATATTATCTGGGGAACCAGAAGTCTCTGTCATGTTCTTCATCTTCATGGGACACATGTTTTAAGTTATTTCATTCAGTTCAATCCTTAGTGCCAGGAATGAATTCAATCTGGGTAAGAGAAGGTGTTTGAGCATTTGATCAGGATTTATAATAATAACTACATCTGACATTTCGTGTTTCCTCCCTTGGAAATGTTTTAATATTATGCCATTTGAATTCTATAAAAACACAATGAGTCTTGTAGGAAAGATATCATAATCTAGTTAGGCTTAAAAGGAAACTGAAGACCAGAAAGATTAAACCACTTGACCAAGACCTTACAGAATATCTCTGAATTTAAGCTTAGATTTTTGACTCCCAAAATAGGATGATGAAATTTAATTATTGTTATTCTGATACACCCTTATTAGGAATATCTTAATTTTTTGTGTCATTCTTAAGCCTTTGCTCAGAGGACATTTCATTCTGCATATTTCCACTGATGGATCAATTCCTATAGGGAGAAAAATGGCACATCCTTATGCTCCAGAAGTGTGAAGTTTGGATCAATTTCACTTTTCTTGTAAACCCTTCTGGATGGCACCTGTTCCCTAAAGAATGCCTTTTTACCCATGTTCCTAGGCAGCTAAACACCATGTGAGCCTATAAGTGATGTGAAATCACATGCTTCCTAAATAAACAGTTTTCCAGCTGGGAGCAGATGGTTTGTATTTCACACCATCATCGGCCAATCCTTGACAGCTGTTAGGATATGGCAAGATAACCATAGCTGCCATTTGGTTAATCTTACAAATGTATAGTAAATAGGCTGCCTAATGTTGAAAAACAGCTATTGGTCTCATCTTTGTATGTATAACCAGGGTTGTTTTCCCAAACAGAAGGTGGTCACATTCCTAATGTTAGACCTGCTCATTTTCAAATCTTACTTTGCCAAACTCTCCTCTTTGTGTGTGTGTGTGTGTGTGTGTGTGTGTGTGTGTGTGTGTATAGTATAAAGGTGTAAACAGACCCCAACACTTCTCTTCAAAACCTTACCCCAGGGGCGCCTGGGTGGCGCAGTCGGTTAAGCGTCCGACTTCAGCCAGGTCACGATCTCGCGGTCCGTGAGTTCGAGCCCCGCGTCAGGCTCTGGGCTGATGGCTCGGAGCCTGGAGCCTGTTTCCGATTCTGTGTCTCCCTCTCTCTCTGCCCCTCCCCTGTTCATGCTCTGTCTCTCTCTGTCCCAAAAATAAATAAACGTTGAAAAAAAAATTAAAAAAAAAAAAAACCTTACCCCAGAATTTCAGACAGAGTTGAGGCACAATGATCCCATCCCATTCAGATGAGAGTAATCATATTTTTATAGCCCTTCAGAGAAAAGGTGTCTACGGCCTCCCAGGTGAATCATCTGAACATGCGTCAAATCTTATGAGGACAGCGTTATGTCACAAAGTCAAAAATACCCTCATTTACATTCCAGATGTATGTGTGTGCATGTGTGTTTTCATGCATGTGCCTGTGTGCCGTGGTACCTAATCGAGTTGGTTTTACACTGGACATGACTGAATTTTTAGAGTCATCAGCCCCCGGTCAAGCAAGGTAGTCCAGTTATGCAGTGGTAATAAGCAACTTTAAAGTCAGTAGCTTTTAACATCTGTGGTTTTTCTTGTTAACACCATGTGTTCATTGGGAAGCAGCTGAAGTCTAGTCTGAATCACTGTTGTCTGCATTCTGGACCTGGCTGTTGGAGCAGATCCTATCTGGAACTACAGAGAATGAAGAGGCACTATGGGGAAGAACATACTAAAGCTTTGATCAAAAGTACCACACATAACTTGTGCTTTTATTCAGTTAATCAAAGCAAGTTAAATGCCCAATGTCTGAGTTCCCCAGGGCAGAGAAGCATAAAGCTGTCAGAAAGTAACAAGTTTGGGGACACTTAAATGACTACCTCAGCCCATCTCCCTTGTCACCAAAAATGTTGTCCACACTCCTTTGTACACAGAAAACACATTATCCCTTCCACAAAGAATAAAATCCCTTCTGCAAGGCTTCAGCCACAGATGCAAGCTCCAGGTCCAGGTTCTCTGAGTGACGCCGGGCCTTTGCATCTGGTCTGGAAGTAGCTCCTTTTGACGCCTGGCATTCGCATCTGGTCTCCTTTTGTTTAGGAGACCAGTGCCTTTAAAAGACAAGTTATCTTCCCTGTCACAGACTCAATTTTCAGTGGAGGAACAGAGACAGGACAATTTATACAAGAGTATAAATACTCTTGTTACAAGTGGGAGACACAGACTAGTCACTGGTTTGGAACAACTTCTGAAATGTCCCTGTGCAGACATTATGATGAGACTCTACCCAGCATGGGCTACATAATTTTCAGGAAGCCCTGCAAAATGAAAATGCAGAGCCCCTGTTCGAGAAATTGTAACAGGGGCATTAATCCAAGCATTTGAGCTTGGGGCCCTGTGCTGCTACCGCACAGGTCATACAGTCATGCAGCCAGTGCCATCCTTGGCTGATGATCTTTGATGAGGCGCTGATTCCTCCTCTGGTGGTGGCTGCTGCTGCCTGGAACTTCGCTCTCAGAAGCTTTTGGCTTTACTCTCTAGGCGCCCTCCCCCTTTCCAGTATCCTTTTTGGCTACACTTGAAGAAGGCATTGAGGAAAATGACCTCTTGTGTGCTGAAGAGATTTCTCAATCTGCTCTTTGTTCATAAAGGTTAGAGGCCCAAGGGCCACTTTAATGTTTGAAAAGTCAGTATCTTTTAGACCAAGGTAGAGGATTTTGGGTAGTCTGATTATTGTATTTGTTTCTTGGGCTACCATAACAAATGACCACAAACCAAGTGGCTTAAAACAAGAGAAATTCATTCTCTCACAGTTCAGGAGGGCAGAAGTATGAAATCAGGTGCTGGCAGGGGTGGGGGTGCCTTCTGGAGTCTCAGAGGGAAAATGTGTCCCATGCCTGTCACTTAGCTTCTCGTTGGTGGCAATCTTGGGCATCCCTTGGCTTGCAGATAGATTATTCCAGTCTCTGCCTCCATCTTCACATGGTATACACCCCTGTGTGTCTGGATCTATGTCTAAATTTCCCTCTTCTTATAAGGACAATAGTCACTGGATTGGGTGTTCTTATAAGAATTGAGTTAAGTGTCCTAAATCAGTATGACTTCATCTTAACTTGATGACATCTGCAAAGACCCCATTTCCAAATAAGATCAGTTTTGCACATTTTAGGGGGATATGAATTTGGGGATGGGGGCACTATTCAAACAAGTACAAGTGTCACAGATTAAGCTAGATTCCGGGGGGACTTCAAGTGCCTAAAACCATACTTGCTGTTCTTTTCAACATAATTTTGTTCATGTTGACTTTATTACTGGTATTTTGAATCATAAAGGGATTTGTGGTATTACTATGCCCTTAGCTGATTCATTTGGAATTTTTTTAATGTTTATTTATTTATGAGAAAGAGATACAGAGTGCGAGCAGGGGAGGGGCAGAGAGAGAGGGAGACACAGAATCCCAAGCAGGCTTCAGGCTCTGAGCTGTCAGCACAAAGCCTGACGTGGGCTTGAACTCACAGACCAGGAGATCATGACCTGAGCCAAAGTAGGATGCCTACTGGCTGAGCCACCCAGGTGCCCCCATTCAGAAATTTTAATAATGAATGTGAGGATTATATCTTTCATTTGATACCTTTCATGAAGTGGGTTTTTGTTTTGTTTTTTGAGAAAGAGAGAGTGTGAGCAGGGGAGGGGCAGAAGGAGAGGGAGAGAGAGAGAGAATCTTAAGCAGACTCCATGCCCAGTGTGGAGCCTGATGCTCGATTCCACAATGGAGAGATCATGACCTGAGATGAAATCAAGAGTTGGACACTTAACCAACTGAGCCACCAGGTTCCCCAAGTTTTAATCACTCCTTATCCCTACAGATTGTTCTGATTTTGCTGTTGAGAGGCATGTACTACCTTCCTAACCCTGGAAGCCCTTGTCTTAGTCTACTCAGACTGCATCACAAAATATTACAGACTGGGTAGCTTAAACAACAGAAATTTATTTCTGACAGTTTTAAAGGCTGGGAAGTCTAAGATCAAGGTGCCAGCAGATTCAGTTCTTGGTGAGGGCTCTCTTCTGGACTTAAAGATGGCTGCCTTCTCACTGTGTCTTCATGTGGCAGAGAGACAGCAAGAAAGATCTTTGGGGGGCGCCTGGGTGGCGCAGTCGGTTAAGCGTCCGACTTCAGCCAGGTCACGATCTCACGGTCCGTGAGTTCAAGCCCCGCGTCAGGCTCTGGGCTGATGGCTCAGAGCCTGGAGCCTGTTTCCGATTCTGTGTCTCCCTCTCTCTCTGCCCCTCCCCCGTTCATGCTCTGTCTCTCTCTGTCCCAAAAATAAATAAACGTTGAAAAAAAAATTTTTTTTTTAAAAAAAAGAAAGATCTTTGGGTATTTTGTTTATTAAGACACTAACTCCATCATGAGAGTCC
Source organism: Felis catus (assembly GCF_018350175.1). Lineage (NCBI taxonomy): Eukaryota > Metazoa > Chordata > Mammalia > Carnivora > Felidae > Felis > Felis catus. The sequence continues at coordinate 92,120,147 of NC_058370.1, forward strand.
CACCATCATAACCTTTTCTAACCCTAATTATCTCCCAAAGGCCCCATCACACTGAGGATTAAGGCTTCAACATATGAATTTTTGAGGAACATGATCCAGTCCATAGCAGTTTTCAAATTGTTGTACTCTGTGTTTCTTTTTATTCCTACATACATATAAACCAATTCTCTTCTTGGATTTCTTTCTTTCAGTATGTCATCAAATGCAGATGTAGCCCAACAGATTATATGAGGCCTCTGATTTTCAGTTTCTTCACTGAAAATCACAATGCTAAAAACTTCACAGAGCTAAAAAGTTTATTCAGTACATTAATGCTTTGTAAGTTAGAAAGGTGGCCATTTTAGCAAGTTTGACTTGCTACATAAGGCTTGACATCCACCCAACCTCCGATATCATTTTCTTAGCTACCCACCGCCTAGCTCCTCATTAAATGTCACACATTTTAGTAAAAATGTTATGGCAGGGTGTCAAGACATTTCAATGATAAAGAATGGTCTTTTAACAAATTGTGCTGAAACAGCTACATATCTACATGCAAAAGAATTAAGTTGGACCTCTACCTTACACTATATCCAAAAATTATTTCAAAATGGAACATAGACATCATTGTAAGAATGAAAATTATAAAACCCTTAGATGAAAACATAGGAGGGCATCTTCATAACCTTGAATTAGGCAGTAGTTTCTCAGACATGACACCAAAAGCATAAGGGACAAATGAAAAATAAATAAATTACATTTCATCAAAAATTTTTAAAAATTTGTGATTCAAATGACACCATCAAGAAAGTGAAAGACAACCTACAGAATGGGAGAAAACATTTATATATATAAAACATATATAAACATTATATATCTAAGGAGTTGTGTCTATCATGTATGAAGAACTCTTAAAACTCAATAATAAAAAGACAAATAATACAACTTAGAGTGGGTATAGAATTTGAATAGTTTTCCCAAAGAATATACACAAAAGGCCAAGAAGCACATGAAAAGATGTTATCATCATTAGTCATTAGAAACATGTGAATCAAAAGCCCAAATGAGATACCCCTTCACTTCTGCTAGGATGGTTACAATCAAAAAAGCATGTAATTACAAAGTGTTAGTGAAGAAGTGGAGAAATTAAAACTTTCGTACACTGACGGTCAGCATAAAAAATGTTGCAGCCATTTTGGAAACAGTCTGGCAGTTTCTCAAAAATGTAAACCTAAAGTTACCATAAAACCCAGAAATTCCATTCCTAGGTATATATGCAAGAGAATTTAAAGCATATGTGCATGAAAAAGCATGTACATGGATATTATCATGGAATAATAACCAAAAAGCATAAACAACAAAAATGTTCACCGACTGGTGAATGGATTAACAAAATTAGTTTATTAATATACTGAAATAATATTTGGTTAAAGAAAGGAATGAAATATTGATATGTGCTACAACATTGATATATTTTGAAAACGTTACATTTTATGATTTCCTTCATATGAAATGTCCACAATGAGCAAATCTATAGAGATGGAGAGTAGATTAGTGGTTGCTAGGGGTTGAGGGAGAAATGGAGAGTGACTGCTCATGGACTTAGGGTTTCTTTTGGGGATGATGAAAATGTTCTAAGATTAGTGGTGATGGTTACACAACTCTGTGATATACTAAAAACCATTGAAATGTACACTTTAAAAGGATGCATTTTATGTTTTGAGAATCGTGTCTCAATAAAGCTACTATTTTAAAAAATGTTATGGCAGAATTCCATAGCTGTACCATTTTTTTTAGCAGTCATGGTAGGTGTTACACTGTGATAACAAACAACTCCAGAATCTCTGTGGCCTGTAACAACAATTTATCTCTGACTCATGCTGTATGTTGATCATACATTGTCTGAGGATTCTGATCTGTTTCCTCTCTTTTTTTCTTCTCCTGTGGTGATACACAGTACATATTGGCTCTTGAAGCTTCTGTCTGGAAGTGACACACATTGATTTTGCTCATGTTAACCAAAGGCAGGTTATTGGGTTATGCAGGAGTTCTATTAGGCAGGAAAGCATAAGCCTACTATGTTCTCTGAAGCAGAGAGAACAAAATATGTGTTTGTGTACACCACTAATTAGTATCTTACTTGTCATGAAAAGATCATGGGTGGCTCTACTTGTTTTGCAGTTACATTTAATTTTCATAGTTGTTTGTTTGGTGTGCAGGATACTTATTACTGTGTAACAGACTACTTAAAAACGGTGTCATGCCATAATAAGCATTTAACTAGAGGAGTTAAGGATACAAGACAGTGATCTGACTTTTCTTTTTAAGTCATTATTTGTTTTTCTTCAAAAGTAGTCAGAGTTCCCTAGGTCAAATTTTATTTTTAGTCCATAGATCTCTTCTCTCTTAAATAACAAAACAGAACGTTGGAATATTTGATACTTTTGTTTAAAAAAAAAAGATAGCAAGCATACCAAATGTATTGTATTTAGAAAAGTATTTCAGAGAGGGGAAAGGTGAAAAGAAGGCTATTTTGCAAAGCTTGATGGAGAGAAGGTGGTTAGGTGGAGTGAAATTATGAGGCAAAAAGCAGGCAAGATCCAGAACTCAGCCTTCTGACATCATTCAGTTAAAATAGAAGTCCACACTGATCAAAATTTTAAAAATCAGTCTAAAATTTTTCCAGAACTGTTTCAGTACATAGGTTGCTCCCTTTGTTCCCAGCCTCTGAGTATTTTTAATTTCAACTGGTATTTAAATCTATAGTTAGTTGTAACATGTCTATGAAGCTGAGAGTGTGTGTAAACAATCACATGTGCACTTGCTTATTGGGGTAGATGGGATATGGACATGATGGACCTAATTAAGAGATTGGGCTTCCAAATGTGTTTAGAAGGTGCATAAAAGTTGGACCATGACTTTAAAAATATGATGTATTCAAATTGTTACACAGGTAATACATGTTCAGTAAATTAACTTTTGAAACTTTAATCATAAATCAGTAAGAAACAAAAATGCAGGTATATACCACCTTGATCCTACAACCCAGACATGGCACTATTAACATTTGTGTGTATAACCTTCTAGGTTCTTCCCTTGAAAATATCATTTATAACTTTTTAACATACAATATATTTGCAAAATTGTTTCTATTTTGTTTTAGTATTCATTGTTTGGGTAAATACTCCATATGCATTTGTCCAGTTATTTCCTTAAGCCAATTTTCTATAAATAGTTGGGTGGAAGAGATGCTGGAACCAGAACTAGACCACTGGTTCTCAGTATGTGGTCCCTGGACCCTCATCATCAATACCACATAGGAACATTTTAGAAATGCAGATTCTTTCACCCACTCAAGACCTACTGAATCAAAAACCAGAGTGACACCAAGAAATTTGTTTTTAAAAGCCTTCTGGGAGTATTGGTACACACTCAAATTTTTGAACCACTGAGGTTGACTTAAGGTACAAATCTTCATCTCCTTTGGGTCTGTCTCTAGTCCATATGACTTTGTATTTAGCACCTGAAACTACCTTGCTCCTAGCAAAGACTCACATGAACTTTGTTCAGAGTATACTCTGTATGTAGGGGTTGGGTGTGTTACAGAGCAGTTTCTTCCACGTCCACTATTTTTTCTCTGAGATCACTTTTTCTAGTTTGTTTGGGTATTTAATTTCATTACGGTTACTTTCTTCAGTATCTGATGATCCCTAGCTTTCCTTTCTTGTTTACAGCTGAGACATTAAAAAGCTGATTGGAATCTCTCTGTTCATCACTGACTGGTGGGCTTTACTGTGTGTCCATAAGGCAGGTTTTGCAAAATAGCAACCCCAAGACCAGTATGTATAGGTGTTTTCTCAACCATGACCCTGGTTGACAGCATTTTGTGAGTTGAATAGAGAGAAGACCATGGATTCTCAGTCTTTGATTTGTATACATTGTCTTAATTCCTTTTCCTCAGGACAATGCCTTTAGCTGGCTCTCTTTCCAGTTCGCCTCCCCAGAGAGCAAACATGTTTTCTGCCAGATTGCAGAAAGAGTGGTCTCATGGCTGCATAGGCTGTGGGAGGATATCTTGGGTCTCAGATGTTCATTTTGTATTCATATAAATTTCTGTCAGAGAAATTTGGCACGTGAAATACCTCATTCTTTTGAAAAAAAATCAGAAAATTATGAGTTTCATTTCCAGCCCTCAGATAGAGAACTTAAAACTCCATTTATCCTTTTGTATTAATCTTTCGTCTATCTATCTACCTATCTATCTATCTATCTATCTATCTATCTATCTATCTATCTATCTATCTACTATCTATATATCTATCTACCTACCTACATACATACACCTTGATATATCTTTTTTAACCATGATTTGCTTAGTTCAATTAATGACAAATCAGTTGAGGCACTGTCTAGAAAAAATATCTCTCTCATTTTAAAAGAAGTATACCCTAAATTTACAACAGGAAATGTTACTGTCTAGTATCTGTCATAGTCTCATTCCTCTATTCTGTGTATTGATACTTCTTAAAATCTGAAGAAATCTTGAAGCTTTTTCATTCAATGTCACCATAATTTGTCTTATTTTAGGAGTACTGCAAAATTCTAGATGCCCCCTGCCATTTCCATTGCTTCCAAATAATCCCTTTCCTCAGTTTCTTAATTTCTAATGTTTGATACACCATAGTCTTTCTGTCACCTCTCTGTCCTATAATATAGGAACCTGGCTTTAGATCCCCTGGGGTTATGAGCTAGCCTGTCTTCTACAGGTTTATTCATTTTTCTGCCAGATAAAGTACCCACCTTGAAAGCTCTAGGATTGGAATGATGACCTGAAAATCTTCGAAGGAAGCATAATCCTGGAATTGTATTATTGTTATTACTTAGTGATTTACCAGTTAAGAGAATCTTTTAATCAGACAGTGAGGATAGAAGAGGCTAAAGAAGTACATCAGGGATAAGTATGTTAAATCTTGATAACACTCAGAAACGGAAAAGGAATCAGTGTGTCTAGTATTAAACCTGAAATGATTGACCTTAACACAAGGAAATAATCCTCAAGGTTAAAGACAGTACAAATTTTTCTCTGTTGATAGATACTTAGCTGGTCTTATTGGCGATAAGTAGTGATTAAAACAACATAAAAATGAAAAAAAAAGGGGCTTGTAAGAAATGAAAACCGAACATGGAAAGGGAATAACTGTTGCAAGACTCAGGGGAAGAACACACTTCTGAGAAATACCAGTGACAGATTCAGAAAAAAATTTCCAGAACTTTGTTTGAAATTTTATTGACCTATTTGAAAAGGTCAATAAAATGCAAGAAAAAAGCATATTCTAAAATAGGGACTAGGAGCCAGATGAAGAGATAAAAAGGCAAAGGTTTGAGAGAAGACACAGGTGCTGAAATGGAAGATAGAAAAAGAACTATTACAGGAAAAATTAAAAGCCTATATATAGTATGATTCAAATCCAAATATGGGGAATTAAAAAGAAAAATTAATTCTGTGACTCATGGAATCGTGATATCTAGGGAAAATTAGATAAAGTCTCTCAGAATTCTGTCAAGACAATGAGATAATCATTATTAGAAACTAAGGAATTGTTTAAGAAAGAGAATACAAATATTATGTGTACATAAATATTTGATAAATTTAATGAAAGCATCAGAACAAACATAATGGGATCAGTTATTAATAATATAATAGAAAAGTTTTCAGAGCTGAAGACATAATCAAATATCATAAAACACACACATACATACACATATACATATAAAAAATGAATCATATGAGAAATATGAGTATACTGTAGTATTTAGAATTCCTTAATTCATTAATATCAATTAAAGTAAATATTTTACTTATTGTTAAAAAGTACATTTGATATTATTAAATTGAGAATAATTGTCTCTTTTGTAACATAAAGAATAATGCTTTTCAGGGCACGTGGGTGGCTCAGTCAGTTAAGCATCCAACTCTTGGTTTCTGCTCAGGTCACAATGTCATGGTGCATCTGGCTCTGAGCTGACAGTGTGGAGCCTGCTTGGGATTCTCTCTCTCTTTCTCTCTCTCTACCCCTCCACATCTCTCTCTATCTCAAAATAAATAAACTTAAAAAAAAAAAGAGTAATGTTTTTTCAAAGGAAGAGCATTTTTCTGAAAAATACCACATATAGGGTCCAACATTACATTCTGTACCATCTTGGAGACATTCTCATTAAAATGGTAAAAAGACAAAGATATTTCTTAATTAAATTTTTTTAATGTTTTATTTATTTTTGAGACAGAGAGAGACAGAGCATGAGCAGGGGAGGGACAAAGAGAGAGGGAGACACAGAATTTGAGGCAAGCTCCAGGCTCTGAGCTGTCCGCACAGAGCCCAATGCAGGGCTCAAACCCACCAACCGTGAGATCATGACCTGAATTGAAGTTAGACACTTAACTGAGCCACCCAGGCTCCCCAAAAGACAATGATCTTTATAAATATTCTTATTAGTCAAATTATGTTCTGGAATTTCCAGATGATGCACTAAGATAAAACAAAATAAGTGAGGCAAATACAATGGAAAGAAAATTAAACATTTAACATCATCTGTAGACAACAGGTGAAAAGGATTAGAATACTGAGAGGTGTGTGAACAAAATTAATCTGCAAATATGCATGCACATGTGTGTGTAATCTTTTTATTCTTTATTCTTTTATTTCCTTAATTTCTTTGAGCATTTTGAATGGTTTTACATTACAATTCATTTCAGATTTTAAGTGTAGATTTAATTCATTTGATGTGAATCCTCCCATTTTTGAGTTCTGTAAACTGACTGTCTTGGCATTGAATTTTCCTCAGATGTTCCGTCATCTCATCCATGTGCTATTTTACACTGGATTTAGCTTTCATGGGATTTTTGGACACATTTCCTGGGTTGTGTAAGTTTCAGTACAGAGGCCGATCTAGGTTTGGCTCAATCCATTTTCTACATAGATCCCAGCTCTGAGCCTGTTTGTATGTGAGTGCCTTGGTTTGGGGTTTCCTCACAGGCTGGCCAGGATGAGTTCATCAACAGCATTGGCTACAAATTCTAATTGTTCAGTGGTGAGTCAGCTTCCATCAGCAGTCTGGAGCAAGACTTCTGTCAAGAAACAAGGACCGGTGGGGGAGATTCACGGGTAGCATTTTGCAGGCAAGCACAATTTCTCAAACCTGAGCTTCAGGCAGAATCCTAGTGAGGGTAACTGGTCAAAACCATATGCTGTGGACTCCGCTTCAGCCCTGGGTGAGGATTCCAGGTCTTCCTCTCACTCCGTGGGCCTGCCAGTTCAGATTCTTCTTGGCATTGTGGGTTTCTTCTTTTGTTTCTATTTATTGTTTTAAAAATACAGATTTTCACCAGAATTTGTATTTATTCGGTGAAGGAGTGTGATATCAATGAGTGGCCCATATTTCCCCCAGAGGTCAAATTTTTCTTTTCTCTTTGACTTCTCATACGTATTGAGGCTAACTAAAATACACTGAAAACACATTCTACTGTTTGTCTGGTAGGTTTTACTCTATGTCCTAGTTTTCATATCTAAGATCTCCGAAAGGTCTAGAATGCTTCATAGGTTTTTATTTTTGTGTGTTTATTCAGTTATCAAAGTTTTGGAGACTATTTGGAAGGGAAAGTAGAAGGAAAAGACAAAATTAGAGTGTCTGTACACAAAATAGGAAGTCACTAGTGAAAAGCACATAATGCATGCTGATTTAATCAGCACCAAGAACAAGAAAACATTCAATGAAAATGCAGGGTGATGAATTTACAGCAGCTAAATGAAATATGTGCTTTCACAGCACGCAGCAAGTCTGTTGAATTCTTCTTTGGGAAATCACGATGCAAATAATACAATATCCGTTGCTCTGATTGTCTCGGCCACCTGCATCATCCCTTTGGTTTGGGTCAGTACATTAGTCAGGAGATGAGAGTCCATGAGTCTCCGAGATGCCAGCACTACACTGAAAGGAAGATGAGAGACATTTGTCAAACCCACTTGTCAGCACCTGTTTTCTTCCTGTGGGTTTTAGGAGGAGGTTAATCACACAATTGTTTGTTTTCTTGTATTTATGCCAACGTTTTCTCCCAAAATGTTAATTTATTCTTGATCTCTGTGGTTAGTCTGCACTTCTTTCATTCTTCTTTCTTTCTTTTTCTTTTTCTTTTCTTTTTTTTTTTTTGCGGGGGGGGCGGTGCTTCATAGACCATGAAGATCTTCAAAACCTCAACTATGCTTCCATGCATTGGGGAAGTGAAAATCATAGATTTTTTCTCCACCATTTTTTACCGTAAAGACCTGACCTGACATGGGAACTGTATGGGGTGGGACACTGGGAAGTTTGCTCTGGAATTTATGCCCTTTATTTTTCTTTTGCCAGAAAAAAATCCAGTATATTATACAATTTAAAATTCCTACATAGGTAAAAGTGGCTGTGTGGATTAGTGCCACTTTCTCACCTCTGCTTAAGGCTCAGACAATTAATTTTTTGCATTAGAGATCCATTTCTTTTTCTTTAAGAATAGAACTATAATTGGCCAAGAAAAATCCAGCCTCTAACATTTCACATTAAAACTTTTGCATTGGAACACAAGGTAAATAGGTGCTCTTAATTTGTTCTGAATTTTAAAACCATTTTAAAGATTCAAAATACTTAATAAAATATGTCAGAATGAGAAATACTATTCCATGTTGTTTTCTTTTGCTATACATTGATCAGAAAGTTATAAAAGCAACTCATTTTCTTGGAAATAATTAAACATCCATCAATAGGGGATCAGTGCAAGAGTCAGCAATTTGCAGCCTGTTTTTGTAAATAAATTTTATCTGGAAACCAGGCAAGCCCATTTGTTTACATATCCTATTTGGTTGCTTTTGTACTTTAGTGGCAGAATTGAGTAGTTGAGACAACATAACAAACGAAACCAAAAATAGTAGTATCTGGGCTGTTAAGAAAAATTTTGTCAATTCTCAGATTGGTTGCAATTCTCGGATTGATTCTTCCAACAATAAAACACTGTGTGGTATGAAAAATGATGGGCATCTTTGTATATGAGTATTTTAGTTTCTTATTGCTGCTATAAAAAATTACCACAAATGTGATGCCTTGACACAAAACAAATTTATTGTCTTATAGTTTTTGAGGTCAGATGTCCAATAAAGAACTCACTAAGCTAAAATCAAGGTGCTAGCATGGTTGTATTCTTTCTGGAAGCTCCTGGGGAGAATCTGTTTCCTTGCCAGCTTTTAGAGACCACCTGCATTCCTTGGCTCACAGACCTTCCTCCCCCGCTCCCTGACCATCTTCAAAGCCAGCAAGAGTGAGTCTAGTCCTTCTCATGCCACCCTCATCTGGTTTCATTCTTCTGCCTCCTTTCACTTAAAAGGACCCTGTGAAGGCACCTGGGTGGCTCAGTCAGTTAAGCATCTGACTTTGGCTCAGGTCATGATCTCATGGAGTTTGAGTTGGAGCCCCCCATATTGGTCTCTCTGCTCTCAGCACAGAGTCAGCTTCAGATCCTCTTTCCCCTACTTTCTGGGTCCCTCCCCTGCTCATTCTTTTTCTTTCAAAAAAAAAAAAAAAACCTGAAAAGGACCTTTGTGATTACATTGGTAATCCAAGATAATCTCCCTATCTCAAAGTCAACTGATTAGCAACCTTAATTCCGTCCATAACTTCAATTCCTCTTTGCCATGTAACCTAACATAGTCACAAATTTCAAGGAAGTAGAATGTGAACATTTTGGGGAGGAGAAGCATAATTCTGTCTACAAAGAATCTTTAAAGATATTCATAATGTTCTATCATTTGGGAAAATACAAAATAATAAAACTTAATATACAATATGGCTTAGCTTAAAATTTGTGTTTGTGCTGTGACTAGAAAAATAATTCTCAAAGAATTTATGAAAAACATTACAATTATTTCTCTTCTGAGCCATGGGATTATGCATTCTTTTTACTTTATATCTTTAAAAATTATGTTGTTAAACAATGAGCACTTGTCACTTTTATAATGGGAAAGATCTAAATGTATATAATAGTAAATTGGAGACCAATTATGATGGAAATTTCAGAATAAGCAATTTTGCAAAACAAAACCATTGTTCCTAAGTATATTTTTTTCAGTGTTTCCTGTATGATGTTTGTCTTTTAACAGAAGCAGATACTTCTTACTTTTAAATTTGGGGCAGGCTCTGCTGCTGCCTTAATGCAAGTGATTCCCAGAGGGGCTTTGCTTCCCTGATTCATAGAAAACCTAACCCTATCCCTTTAGGCTAGGATGTCCCAACCTACAGAGAATGGAATCACTTGAGTTGGCATAGAGATCTGGCTTCTCTGGCTTTGTCATCTTTCTTGAATATTCCATACTTTCCAAGTCCCAAGTTACTGATTTATAGCTTTTGATATCCATTTGCATACCTCACACAATCTCTAAGTCATTCCAGTGCATGTTAGAGTTGAAAAAATATTGATCTTCAAATTCTCACTTCCTTTTTACTTGTAGCTCCCGGAGACAAATTGCGGAGGCCATTTTGTTGCGTGATGATTTTATTTTCCTCCTCCTCCTCCACCCCCTCCTCCTTCTTGAGATAATTCAGTTGCCTTTCTTTTTCTCAACTGTTTATCATATAATGTCCACTTTTAGTTTTGATAGAATAATGCCTATTGTTTGACATTAATCTGTTATCCCAGATGATCTTAGAATTTTACAATTTCTTTCACTTACATTATATCCTGTATGAATTCAGCTTTATTTAGTAATAAACTTTTCTGCTTTCCCTACTATGTGTATATTTTGAATAGTGCTTCTTTTTTGATGTGCTACTTTGTATGCTTTTGTAGCAGGTGATTAATATCTCAATATTATCAACCAGAGCAATTGCACTATTTGAAATAAAAAACAATGGTTTTTTAAAAGTGTCAGATTAGAGACTAGAAGAATCTTTAAAGGATTCACAGTAAAAAATAGGAAAAGTCAAAAAGGGGAAAAGAATAAAGAAGCAGAATGGCTTTAATTGCTTTGAGTTTAGCTTTCTCTTGCTCATTAACTTTGATATGGCTTAGGGGACAACTGTTATTCACACCTTTATCAGAGAAATTAACTGAAGAGTATGTGAACCTAACCTTCATATTCTGTACACTAGCCAGCACATTATGGGTCTTTAGAAGAGACTAATAAGGAGATTATTAATAAATATGAGGACAATATTTTTCTCTAATAGTCAGAAACAGAAGCAGCAGCTCTAACCTAAAATAAAAATAAATACAGTAAAGAAATAACCAGGAGCTTGGGTCAAACATCTTATAAAGAGAATCTAAAAACACTAGATGTAATGTGACTGGATTAGTTTTGTGTGGTTAGCTAAGCAATAATGTGTTATAAATAACATTCGCACTGGGGAAAGCTATATTTTTTAAATTACTAAAACTTGTCCATTACAAAAATTTCTCAAACCTTTACGTATACGTGAGAACTTGGACATTGATCTCATAAACCTTATCATCTCTTTAAAGAGACAGAGCTTAACTCTGACTTCAGGGGGAAAAAATCAAAGAACCTAGTAGCATCTATGCTAAGAGCCTTACTGGTTGGAAAATCAGGAGGGGCTGGAACAGTCAGTAAAGGCTCAATGGTTGAGAGGAGATAAGTGCTGAGCTTCAAAGGATCTTGGAAGAATAAATGCAGGATGAGATGTGTGGGTATGCATGATGAAGCAAAATTGGAAGGCAGCAAAAATTCCAGGAGCAAAATTGGAAGGCAAGCAGATGTACAGCAGGCTATCCCAATGGTTTACTGAAACTTGGGTGAAGTTGGAAAGACAAGAATCATCATCTGAAACAAAAGTATTTCAGCTGATACTTGAGGTAATCTTACCTATTTATCCCCAAAGGGATCCCCAATTGCCCAGACATGATGAGAGACAAACACCTATTAGCACAACTAAAAGACAAAATTCAAAGCTAAAAGATAAAAAGAGGTGGAATTTCTATCCAAGAGTTCTGTTTGCTGAAAAGAATTGGTTTCCGAGCTCTCTAGAATCTAAGAAAAACAAGGAAAGCACAAATAATAAGGTATTATTTTTTCTTGGTAAAAGGAGAAGTCCAGTTTTCCTTCCCTCAGCCCTAGAGGAATTTATGTTAAGAGCATTGAGTAACCACAAGTAATGGCCTTGAGAACAATTAAAAATATGGAGGCATTTTGTAGGTGGTGACTCTCCTTTACTCACACTTGGTGAGAGCAAAGTGTAATGGGGACTAGAATAAGAAGGAAGCTTTGAATGCCAGCCTTGCTTGACCAAAGTCCCAGGCAATTTTCCTATTATATTTATTTTGACTTTAGGTCAAGGCTGCTACATCAGTGTCTGGCTAATAGAGAACAATAAACTTCCCTTAGTTATTAATAATTTTCTCATTAGTCTCTTCCAAGGAACCGTAATGTGCTAGTTGGTGGCCAGCACACGCAGACAAGGGTCATACACCCTTCCGTTAATTTTCCTAATGCAGGTGTGAAAGTCAGTACTGGATCATAATCCGTGCCGAAGCTAATGAGAAGGAGAAGTCTAGACTCACAGCAATTAAGGGCATTCTGCTTCCTTATTCTTCTTTCCTTCCCTTTTTTTTTTAATTCTTTTTTCCTTTAAATAGGCTTTATTGTGAATTCTGTGATTCGACTGGTCTCTGTTCTGATATTTAAAAATGCATTGCTTTTTTTAAAGCAGTACAATTGATTTAATTGACAATATTGTGATGTTAATCATCAGTTACAAAAGAAGGCCAGGAGCATATTGTAGTTTTTAAATGTAGACATTTCTTGTGTGTGAGGACACTGCATTAACTTTCGTGACAGCTCAGTGTTCTTGGGTAAGGGTAGGATCTGGAGAATACCTTGAAGGCCAGAGGGAGAACTTTTGACTTTTTGTTTTAAAAAGTAGATAGTCGTGGAATATTTAGGTGACTATAGAATAAAATAATCTGTAATTATTTCAAACACTTTTCTGAAAAGAGGCACATTCTTCTTTTTATTTTTCCTTCCAATTTGGAAGAAGACTGAGAGTGAATAATATATAGGTAGAACCGTGATTTCCTGATATGCCAAATAAGTACCAAGAAATAGCTACATTTATGGAGTTTATGTTAAGGCCTATAACTGGTATGCAAATTCCCAGCCGATAATTGTTTTCACAATCAGGCCCAGAGGCATTACCATGAAGGAAGTAATTATAAAATGGTTAATTAAAAGTAATTATAAAATGGTAAATTACTTTTTATACATCCTCATGCATTGTTCAGTTATAACTTAATCTTTGAAATACTGGAATGGCTGCCTCCCAAGAACACAGCACCCTTCGGGGAAATGTGGCTCGTCAGCCAGTAACAACTGCCCTTTTTAAAACTTTGCAAACTCAGATTCTGGGATGTTCCAGCTCGACAGCTGGTCCCTTGTCCTGTGCCATGGTCAATGTTTAATGTACTACAGCAGAGTTCCCCAAAGTGTGGCCTGAGCTCCCCTGAGGGCCCTCTCAGACCATATGGGAGAGCCGATGTGCTGCTGATGTGAGTACCTGGCAAGCTTTGTAGACGACTGGGCGCACAGCAGCCGATGCTATGTGAGCAAGCAGGTGGGTATTTGTTTGAAGAGGGGAGGATACTGATAAACTTTAACCGTGTGAAACAGGCCTGGAAAATTCAACCAGATGCCAAAAAGGCCTCGCTGGGCCCAAAATATGAGAATTCACACAGAATTAAACCTTAATTACTAAAAGTTATATTCCACAATTTAGCTGCAATTTGAAAAACAACTATAAAGTTAAAAATACAGACTGTGGTGAAAATCACTGTTGAATAGTAGAGACAGTGATGATCCCTACACAGGAAAACTGAAGGTGGCCCCATGACTTGCACCTTGCTTTTCTCAGGCGACATTTTATACCTCTGGTCTAGAGAAGTGAAATACAATTCAGAATGCTGAATTAAATTTAAATTTCAGATAAACATTTTTTTAGTGGAAGTATGAATTTTTGGTATAAGTATGTTCCACAAATTGTATGGGGCATACTGATATGAAAAAAATCATTGTTTATCTGAAATTCAAATTTAACTGGGCCTCCTAGATTTTTACTTGCTAAATAGAGCAGCTTTATACACTTCCAAAGTGGTTACTGCTGGTGGAAGAAAACACTGATATTTTGCATATTAATCAAGCTACCTTACTAAATTCTCTCATTGGTTCTTTTCAGTTTTCCAGGTATGAAACCTTGCTTTGGCAAATATTGATATTTTTGCCTTCTCCTTTCATATGATGTCTTCCTTTTCCTTGTACGATTGCATTGAATAAAAACATAAAATCAGAGTTAAATAATACTGGTGATACTGGGTATCTTTGTGAACCCCTATGCCTCCAGGTTACTATTTTATTTAATTTGCAAATTAAGCAAGTAAGCCTCCCGTCCCAAGTTCTGTGAGAATTCTAGCTTATTATTCACGATTTCTGAAAATTCTAGGGCTTGTATTCTCATGGTGATTTCATCTTATCCTAAATTTTAATATCTGATGTAGGCTCAGTACCTCTGCTTCTGTGGTCTCTGCCTCTATGACTACCTTCCTTTCTCTATGTATTGAAGTCATACCAGTACAATGCTGGTATGCAGTAGACCAAGAGAGCAGAAGGGAATTTACAGTACCCATGCATCTGGAAACAACTTAAAGTTCACTATTAGCTGTCATTTTCTTTCTTCCCTTTTTTAAGTTTATTTATTTATTTTGAGAGAGAGAGAGAGAGAGCACGAGTGGGGGAGGAGAAAAGAGAGAGGGAGAGAGAGAACCTCAGGCAGTCTTCACACTGTCAGCGCAGAGCCTGATGCGGGGCTTGATCTCACCACCGTGAGACCGTGACCTGAACTGAAATCAAGAGTAGGATGCTTAACCGTGGCTGTTGTTTTCTTTAAACACATGGAATACCTCCCAGGTCATCTCACTCTCCCTAGATTGCTATCCGTAACCAAGAATTTGTACCTGTTATTCCACTCCATAGGCGGCTCCTCCTACAGACCCTTATTCTACTCATTTAAGTATATGCAGGAACTCTTACATGTGTCAGCTCTCCCCAGGCATATGAAGACTTCAAATGCATGTTGCTTTTTTTGGCAAAAAAATTGGGTTACTTGAATAATTTTGTGTGTACAAAAACTTGGTGTGTTCATTAAGAAGTTAATTTTGTTGAAGGGCCATCTTCCCGTTTCTCCACTATTAGCAATGCAAAGTACTGCCAAAAGAGTGAAATGACAGATTTCCTTTAATTTGGGCTAGCTCAGATTCTAAAGCAGGTCTCTTCTGGGAATGGGAGCGGTAATTGGAAGATGAGTTCTTCTTCCGTTTACAATTGTCTTACTTCTGACTTTCATGTGCCTTCTAATTATTTCTTAACTATTAATTATAAAATAGGCTATTGCTTTGAGATGAATACTTTTGTTATGCTAAGGAAGTTCTTGACAGTAGTGATGTTGAGTTATATCAAATTGCTTTCTGACATCTATCAAGAAGACAACCAGCATTCTTCCACTACCATCTTTGATCAATTGGTAGGTTAAAAGATATTTCCTGATACTAAGCCATTTTTGCTTTCCTGGAAAATAGTTGTTTTAGCTGTGTTCTTTTAATGGAATGCTTGAATATTCTTATATACTGTTAGCTCTCATCTGATACAGCAATGTTTCTCACTGTTCTAGGAAATAATCAATGTTCCATTAGCAAAATTGTTGTAATGAAATGAACTTCAGAAATTCTTCCTAGGTCAGGTACACAAAGCTTGGCCCCATGTTAAAGCTGTAGAGAAATACAAAGTTTAAATACCTGTTTTCATTTTTTAAAGAATTGAACTAACCTATTTGTACAAGGGAAATACATTCCATAAAACAATCGAAAAGGTATTTTTTCCTTTTTTTGTAAGCTCTGTAAGAGTTTGTGTATCAGATGAATTTTATGATTTCATAAATGTTTTAAGGAATTCTTTAGTCAAACTGTTTGTATGCGGTGCTATATGTGTGTGTGTGTGTGTGTGTGTGTGTGTGTGCGCGCGCGCGTGCGTGTGCACGCACATGCATGCATATGTGATTTTTTTCCTGGAAAACTTTAAAATTAGGGTTTCTAATTTCTCTGATGATGGCTATGGTAAGATTTGTTTTCATAGAAACATATTCATTCAAGGTATCCCTACAGAACTGTGTGGAATTATCTATATAATATAGAATTCTTTTATAGCTTTTAACATATTTTTACCTGTATCTCTACAACTTTTACCTAATTGCCATTTCAGTTCTTCCGATTTACCTTACTTCTCTACATGTACTGCCTATCGAACATCTTAAGCAAATGATCTTACTACTTAACACATAGAGAAAACAGACGCTAATACACAGAAATGTCCTCCACTTTTGTCTATGCTGAATACTTCCTTTCAGTATTTAAATATTTCAGATCTCTTTATCTTGAAAATTAAGCCCAGATGGTTCTAAAATGTGTCCACAATTTTTTTTGATACTCCTCTCTTCAGAGTAGCGGTTAATTCCCTTCTCCTTGAGTGCGTGCTAAACTTCACAACTTGCTTCTAGTAAATAGAATTCAGCAGAAGTGATGGTATATCACTTCCAGGAAAAGGTTATAAAATGACTGCATCTTCCATTCTGAGTGCACACTCCCTCTGACACGCTGTCTTGTATGCGCTCTTTCTCTTTTCCTTGGGTCACTTGCTCAGGGGAACCATGTTGTGAACAGTTCCACGGTAATGTCCATGTGATGATGAACTAAAGCATCCTGCCTAAAGTTACATGAATGGGTGTGGAAGCCGAATACCCAGCCCCAGTCAAGTCTTTTAGAGACTGCAGCCCTGACAGACAGCTTGATTGCAATCTTATGAGGTAGCCACTCAGCTCAATAGCTCCAAAAGTCTTGAAGCTCATAACTGCGTGTGAAAGTAAATGTTGATTTAAATTGTGTTTGGCATAATTTGTTATGCAGCAATGGATAAATAACATACCTTCTTTTAGTCCCCCACCCCCATCTCTCTATCACTACTACCCTATATCTCTATCTCCTTTCACAGGAAAAAAGTTGAAAGATAAGCTTAATTGGCTTAAGGACATTTATGATTTCACATAACAGACAGTATTCTGGGTTCACATACCAAGGGCAAGTCTGAGTCTGGCTAACTTATGGCTCAGTGATGTCATCATGATTCCCTGAGCATTTCTCTTTTCTTTTCTGTCATCTTCAGTATATTTGGTCTTAGGCTGACTCCCTTCGAAGGGAGTCCAACATTGTTGCTGAAGTTCCAGACATCACAGTTATCACAGTTCCTGTGATGATCTCACTGGCAAAATGATCCTATTTGATTTCACTTTTCTTAAAAAAAAAATTTTAATGTTTATTTTTGAAAGAGAGACACAGACAGTGTGAGTTGGGGAAGGGACAGAGAGAGAGGGAGACACAGAATCCAAAGCAGGCTCCAGGCTCTGAGCTGTCAGCACAGAGCTTGTAGTGGGGCCGGAACCCACGAACCATGAGATCATGACCTTAGCTGAAGTCAACACTCAACCGACTGAGCCACCCAGGCACCCCTGATTTCTCTTTTTTAAAATGAGGAAAACTATCTCAGAATCCCTCTGGCATTGGTCAAAGTCTTATCATGTGACCATGCCTAAACCAATCCTTAGCTGAAGAGAACAGGTCTACAGGACTATCATTCTTAGCTGTACTGCCCCTCTCCAAGGTATGTAACTGAGTGTTCAGTGATTTAAAATGTTAACTGATACTCATATCTACATTATACTGGTATCTATGTAAGTATAAGCTGCAAGTATATATTATCTTTCTTCCTTAAAGCTCTGTTTTCCCTTTATTTTTTTTAAATCCCATTTAGCAGACCTTCCATTTTTTTTTAATAATTCTCTAGAATTTGTCCTTATTTCTTTCACATTGCCTTGATAATTTGATTCTTACTAGAGCTGGGCAATATTATCTCCTATCACTGGGAGGATGACTACAAAATGACCTGGAAATAGTATTAATTAGAGCAAGTTTGCAAATTCTATTATAGGAATTACTGTCCTGACTTTGGTCAGTTTGAAATTTCATAAAATTAAGGCAGTTAAAATGAGAAATACTCCCCAAATAGTAAGTCTTTCTATTCTGAGAGCATCAAGCTAGAGTCAGCTAGAAGGTGATTTTGATAATATAATTATAAACCCTTGTCATGGAAATAGTATTTGATCAGCCAAACAGAGTCCTTCTTAGCTTCTGTGTCATGGATAAAATGGCTACAATATATTGTGACAGAAAAATGGATTTGCTTGAAGATGCACACATTGATAGGTAAGGTTGAACAGAAAGTACCTGACAAAATTGAATACTATGCCGTCTAACGAAAAATATCATTTTAGTTTTAGATCTGACATTCTTGACAATATAATTAATCTGAGAGATTGTGGAAGAAAAAATATATATATAATCCATCATAAGAGTCATGTAGTATTACAAAACTTAAGCCTTAAATTTAGCACTATTAGAATGTAATTAGAATTGGCCTATGTAGTCAGTTTGTTAGACATTTTTGAAATCTAAAAATTCCAGGCCTCTCTTTATTCTCTGCACTAAATGTCCAGATACACTAAGTGATGTACTTTGACTATACCTATTAAAGTCGTTAGTGCTAGTTATTGAGGATAAGCATGGCTGCTGTGAAGGAGAAGGTAAAATTAAATGTCTAAATAGTGAAGTCATAGCAGGTGAGCCCTAATAGAACCATATGCTTTGATTTGTAATAGGGTTTGTATCAACTTTTTGGCACGCCAGCTGACATTGTTTGTTCTTTACAAAGTGTTCTCTGATACTATTTTTGTGTTAGTTTTTATTTTCATTCAGTAATGCAATTAATACATTGTCACCATTTTCCTATTAGTGACAGAACAAAATACTTGCAATCATATGCTGTTTGAGTTTTTAATGATAATGGATCTGATGAATTAACCTTATAAAAAATGAAATTGTTCATCATTTACCATCCCTTATATTATTTTAATTAGATGGTAATCCCCACTCCATGTCTAGTTTCATATATGTTTTTAAATTTCCACATTCATCTCTAAATTCCTGAAAAATGTGATAACACTGGAAATTTATAATCAAATAATAAATAGAAAAGTGACTTGGACTATTGATAAGTCTTCTAAATATTCAAATTATTGAAGAAATTAAATTTGTGATTACAAATTACCTAGAAAATGATGATGAAAACATTTAAACAAAGTGAACCAAGTTGTTCTTCATAGCAAATTCAAAGTTTCAAATGCTCAAGCATAAGTAAATGACATATATATAGACAATCTAAAGATTCACTTCAAGAAGCTAGAAAAGAAAAAAATATATTAAATTAAGGTGGGAAGTAGGTAAAAGGATATAAGCAGAAATTAGGAAACAGAAAAATCACCATCATGATAAATCCACAATCCAGTTTTTGGAAGGATTTATAACACAGATAATTCTAGGCCAGATTACACAGGACAAAGGAAAGAGGGAAAAGAAAAGAAAAAACCACACTTTGGGAACTGAAAAGGAAGAAATACTCAGATATATTGGTGTTTGTAACTTTTTATTCTTTTGCCTGAAAATCTAGAGGAAACAGATATAAATTTACTGAAGAAAAGTTAGAAATCCCAGCTGACTGATATGTAGAGTAGAAATTGGGAAGTTGTTAATGAATAGTATCCAAAAAGCATTTGGGCCATAATTATAAGAGAGTTCAATGACAGCTTCAAGGTGTCAATAATTCCTTTGCTATGTAGAGTTTTTTGGAACCCAGCAAATGAAAGAAGCCTTCCCAATTAACTTTATAAAGTTAGCAAAATCCCAATAGTCAAATCTGAGAAACAGAGCATGCATAATCAATGATCTAAAAAACAAGTTTGAAAATCTCTGTACCTTATTTTCAACTTTGCTGTGAACCTAAAACTGCTCTGAAAAAATAAAGTCTTAATGATAACAACAATAATAGATTTGAAGAAATTATTCTAAGACTATAAGAAAAGTTAAATGCATTATCACTAACTAGGATTTATTCTAGGAATTCAAGAATGAGTCAGTCATTGGAAATGTATGGCATAAATTAACATTTTAATACTTTAAAGGATAAAAAATTATCTTAATAGATGGCAAAATACACACACACACACACACATACACATATTTCCTGAGAAAACTTGTAACATTAGACTACAGACATTTTACTAAATAATGAAAGAGAAGTAGGTCAGTGGTCATTGTTACTCAGCCTCTTCATTCTTTTCTGGCCAAGTGCTGACCTTTATCAACTCTCTCCTGTCTGAGGAAGACTATGATGGATGATAGATATGTTTTAATGGACTGACTCATTAGGTTGGTCCGCACCCTATCTGGAATTTTATATAATGGTACATGCAAACACACACACATACGCACACAAACACACACCCACACCCTCAAGACACAGACTTGTAAACTTTGGGAGGTATGAAGTTTTTCAAATTTTTGTACTGAGAAAACCAATAAAAAGAAGATTACATAAGAAATCAACTTCATTGAAAAGATCCATATTCTCCTGGCTCACAGATCATTTTCACTGAGGGCTGTTTTCTTTTGAGGCTGCAGATGTGTAAAATGAGAGTCAGCTTGATTCTGAGAGGTGGACAATCTAGAATTAAACACAGGATGTTGGCAGAAGAGAGAACTACCTCCTTTTCACAGTGACCCAAATATATATACAAAAATACATAATTGGTTAAGCCATGTAACCAAACACACGAAGCTCTTAAGGGGTACAGGCACCATGCAAGACAGAACAGCCTAGCAAACCAGGGGCCCCATGGGAACATGGTCTCTGTTGTATTTCATGGGAATTAAACTGACATCCTTAAAGCTTTGAAATGTTTTGTAAATCACTTCTGAAATGTTCACTTTTTTGTTTTTTTCCTTTGGCTTCAAATCAGAAGCAAAATGGCATTTGTGTTACTGAAAACTAAAGGAAAAGATTAGATGTATATTTCAATATATGTTACAAATGGCCTGAACAATTTAGATAGATATCGACTATCTATATTTGCTGATGCTAGAAATAATGAAAACCAAACAATGCATCCATCTACGAAAGTGGTTTTCTAGCTGTCTTCTGAAGAGCCCTAAGATGTTAAAATATTTCAGAAGCCATCCAGAGAAGCTCCCCCCCTTGCCCCATATAAGGATGACAAGTGGAGGCAGACATTCTTATCCCTGACTTCATAGGTTTTATGTGTGTGTGTGTGTGTGTGTGTGTGTGTGTGTGTGTGTGTGTATTTAATGTTCTGCAAAAATTTTCATTCGCTGGGGAAAAGGGAAATTATATTGACAAAGAAAAATAAATTAGTAAATCAGTTATTAAAGGACTATAAATGTATTTTATGAGTATAATGGAAAAATTTTAAATAGTATTTGTTTGGGATTACTTATTGGTATTTTAGGATTAACACCTAATATGGTGCTTAAAGATGATTCAAGGTCTGAAGTGCAAACAGACCTTACGTGCTAAACCAATACCTTCTGAATTTTAAGAACATGTATATATTTTTCAAGTACATTTGATTCTTTTTCTAATGAGATAAAATTTCAGGAAAAAACTAATCTTTTATAAATTGGGAATACCACTGAACAAAAGCACTAAAGAGATTAAGCCATTAAAAATATTAAGCATTAAAGATATTATAGCATCCTTATACATTTTTTAAGAAACTCTTTTATCCACATCTTCTTTATGTATTAAAAACTGAAGTAAACCTATAATATTTTCTTTGCAAAAATATTTCTACTTGGGGCTCCCGGGTGGCTCAGCTGGTTAAGTGTCCAACATGATCTTGTGGTTTGTGAGTTCTAGCCTTGATTCTGTGTCTCCCTCCCTCTCTGCTCCTCCTCCATTTGTGCTCTGTGTCCCTCTTTCAAAAAATGAATAAATATTAAAAATTAAAAAAATATTTCTACTTATAGAGATTGAAAAAATACCAATATTGTTTAAGTACATTATATACTTAAAGTAATAGCCATCTTGTTAAACATGCCAACAGCTTGCAAGCTGTACCATCTTTTTACTGATAAACATCTCTAAAAAATGTAAAAAACATGAATTCTTATGAAGGTAGTTGCTTTTCATTTTATTTTTCTACAATAAAGTCTCTGAGGTCTGTCAACTTCTGATGGATGATGATATAATTGGACATGTTTTATTATAATGAAGACTGACATGAAAAACATGTTAAATCAATTGGACAATAACATCTTATGTTTTCCATATTTACCTCGACTATTCCATTCCTTCATGATAGTGTATTGGATAATACAAAGTCAGCTGTCTGAGTCCAAAAAGGCTTTCAGGTAAATGGAAGCCATTTCTTCATGCTTTTATAAAAATTTCAGAACTGACCCATGTGCTTTAGGTGTGGCTACAGCCTTGATGGTATGCTGGTGGGAGTGAAAAAATATCAGGTGACAGAGCAGGCAGGTCATTTGAGTTCACATGACAAGGTGACTACTTTCAGCTTTCTAGGACTCACTATCTGTATCCCAGTTGGTGATTCTGGGAGCTAGGGGAGGATTTTGGAGTTCTATTATAATCTCCTATGTCATTTATATTTCTAGCTCAGATCTCACCTGGAGATGTAGTCTTGTTTTTCTAATTGCCTGTGTAACTTGGTTGTCTCAGTTGAACTTGTAATCTCATCCTTTAAATTCCTGCTGGTTTACCTTTTCTCATCTCATTTAATTACATCACCATCTTTCCAATCACTCAAGACATAGAACTGTCATCCTGAACACTTTTGTTTCTCTCTTGGATTAAATTCATCATCATGTCTTATTGACAATAAAGCCCCCATGTGACGAGTATCTCTCCGCTTCATCTGACTCCTGTCTTCAGCTTAAATGTTGCAGCTATACTCCTTCTAGTTCTTCAAGAACATCATGCTGTTTCCTACTTGGGGCCTTTGCTCATGCTATTGTTTCTTCCTGGAATGCTCTCCTCACCACCTCACTTGAGTCACCCTTAAATATCCCAAATTACTTTCATCCTGTTAGCGCACACCATTCTTTCCCTTCATAACACATATCACAATTTGTAATTACAAAATGCTTTTTCTTTTAATTTGGTGTATGTTGTCTCTCCCCTGTATGTGTAAACTCTGTGGGGGCTGGAATCATGTCCGTTTTATTCCATTGCATTTCTGGTGTCTGTCACAGTTCCCTGAGCCCAGTAGATATATACTAAATATTTGTTAAATATAAGATTGGCTTTTAACATTGATGTATTACTAAAACTAAGAGAAATGTGGAAGCATACTTTCCACTGGATCCTATGGAAACTGATTGGTACACTTGAAATTATTACTTAATTATGAGAAAGGAAAAAGTTGTCACCACAGGTTGTCCTGCTTCATGTTTGTAACATTCACATTGTCTTTCAAACAGATACTCAACAGATATTTGAATGAATGAATACATACATAATAACAGTTAAGACCAAAAGTTTGTAAAAAGCTTAGTCAAATAAATCCTATACAGTATCCTAAAATATAGTTGGAAACAAAATGCTTGTTTTCCAAGACATATCTGATTTTCTTCATCTGTCTATTCAAAATTATCTATTTATAGCTTTCAAATTTAATTTTTTTCCAGAAAGAACATCTAAAGCCACATTATTAGTGAAAGAAATGATTGTGCAAAGACTTCTTTAATTTTACCTTTTATGTTTCCTAAATAAATATTCATGGTGAAAACAGTTTAAAATAGTAATAAAAATAAAGAGGAAGTTAAGGATCACTATTAAACATTCCACCCAAAAAACCAATGTTTCCTTTCTTTCATATGCTATTTCTCATAAAATAAATTTATTTTTTTATAAAATAAATTTCTAAAATATTAACAAGTAATGCTTACTTAGAATTTAGTCTTTGATAATTTCTTTACACATATTAACTAATTCAACCCTTGCAATGACTCTATCAATGTCCCCATTTCACATGTGAAAACACTGATGCTTAGATTTGTTCAAGGTCACATTACCAGTAGGACATAAATTGGGATTGTTTTCCACATGTGTGCTTCCACAATATTTTTTATTATACTATTTGTATTATTATTATTATTATTATAATGTAATATATTATTTATAATATTTATTAAGGAAAGTATCACACTATGTGGATGTTTAGGTTTTTCAAATTTTAATTGCTATAAACAATGATAAATATTTTCATACATCTTTACTGGCACAATGTCTTTCCTCCTAGCTCTGAAGGTCTTTTGAGCCCAAGATAACCAATGAGAAGTGGAAACAGAAACAATGCCAACTCTCAGTAACAAAGGAGAGGGCAAACAAAACTTGCCTAAGGGAGTGTATAGAGATTACAGTTTATGGAAATCACTGACATGTCTTTCTCTCTCCTGTTTGGTCAAAGAACTTTTGCTGTTTTTTCTTTTCAGACTTGCTTCTTTGTTGATATAAACTCTAAGTAGTCTGACTATTCAAATTCCAAACATTTCCAAGTATCTCACTCTGGAATTTCAAAGGGCATTTTTACCTTTCTTTTAATTAAGACAAAAATTTTAATAGACTTTATTTTTCAGAGCAATTTTCAGTTCATAGTAAAATGGAACCAGGATATGGATATTTCCCACTTACCCTCTGCTGCCACACATGCAGGGCTTCCCCCCATTATCAGCCGTCAGAGCAGTGGTATGTTTGTTATAATTGGTGACCCTCAACTGACACATCATTATCATCTGAGGTCCATAGTTTTCATTAGTTTTCACTCGTGGTGTTGTACATTCTGTTGGCTTGGGCAAATGTATAATGACACACATTCATCATTATAGTATCATACAGAGTATTTTCACTGCTGGAACAATCCTCAGTGCTCTGCCTATTTACTTATCCCCCCACTCCAGCCACTGGCAACCGCTGATCTTTTATTGTCTAAGAGTTTTGACTATTTCTGAATGTCATATAATTGAAATGATACAGTATGTAGACTTTCCAGATTTGTTTCTTTCACCTAGTATGTGGAAATGTGCAATTAAATATACACTTAAGTGTGCAATTCAAAATATTTAAGGTTCCTCTATGTCTTTTCATGGCTTGACAGCTCATTTCCTTTTAGTGTATTAATATTCTATTACCTGGATATACCACAGTTTATTTATCCCTCCATCTACTGAAGTATATCTTGGTGGTTGCTTCCAACTTTTGGCAATTATGAATAAAGCTGCTATAGACATCCTTGAGCAGGTTTCTGTGTAGACATAAGTGTTGGACTTGTTTGGGTAAATACCAAGGAGCACACTTCCTGGATCATATGGTAGAGTATGTTTAGTTTCATAAGACACTTCCAAACTGCATTTCAAAGTGGCTGTATCATTTACATGCCCACTAGCAAGAATGAGAGTTCTTTTTGCTCTACATCCTTGCCAGCATTTGGTGTTGTCCATGTTCTGTCCATGTCTATGCTTATTTGATTTGTGATTCCCTGATGACATAGGAGGCGGAGCATCTTTTCATATGCTTTTTTGCCAACTGTATATCTTGTCTGGTGAAGTGTCTGTTTCAGATCTAGTATACATGTCTTTTAACACTTAAGATACTCTCCCAGTATTAAAATTGTTGGGGAATGCCATATGAATCTTTTTAAGATCCTTGCCCTCCTCTTTTAAAATTGAGATAAATTTACCTGCAATAAAATGTTGAGTGTACAATTCAAAGAGATTTTATCAGTGTAGATACCCATGCAACCAACTACCACCAGTTGTCTCATCTCTAAAATGGGGACATTAATAGTACCTATGTCAAAATATAGACTATCCCTTTATCCCAGGATATCCTCTTGTCTTCCTTTGCAGCCAGTTCCCCCTCTCCTACCTCCCTTTCCCCAGCCCTTCCTAACCTGCTAGAGGAAATCACTATTTTCATTTTTGTCACCATAGTGTTTATTTGCCGGCCCCAAATTTCATATAAATTTAATCATACAAGATGTATGACTCTGGCTTCCTCACCCAACATGTTTTTGAGCTTCATCTGGGATATATATATATATATATATATATATATATATATATATATATATATATATATAAATTCAGTAATAAAGTCCTTTTTATTGTTGAATGCTATTCCTTTGTATGACATACCAAAATTTATCCATCCACTCATATGTTGATAGACTTGTGGGATCTTATGATCTAAGGCATTGATATATATTACAAACTTTCCCTACAGTGAGGTTGTCTCAATTACACTCCCCCTAACCCAAACTCCCTGTCTCCTGCAACAATATAAGAGATATTTCTACCACAACTTATCTGGAGCACTAGGCTCCATGCTGAACATGGAGCCTGAACTTGTGACCCTGAGATCAGGAGTTGCATACTCTACCTACTGAGCCAGCTACGCACCCCAAGAGAATCACTTTTAAAGCCTATTCCAATTGGATAATTGCCAAATGGCATCTCATTTTAAATTACATTTTTAAACACTGAGCTTCAATTTTGTTAAAGGTTTACTGGCCAAATGATTTTCTTATTTTGTCAATCAGTCATACATTTACCTATTTTTCTGTTGGCATGTTTATTTAGAGATATGTACATATGTGTGGGCTTTGGAACCTCTTGGGTCTTCTTTAAGGGCTTTTCCATGACCACCACCAAACTTCCCCCTAGCTAGCTTTCAATACATAAACACCTACTTTCTCTAAAAAGAGATGTTATTGTTATATCCATTTTAATGATGAAAAAACTTGAAGCATAGAGAGTTTAAGTGTTTTGCAAAAGGTCACAATCAAGGAAGTGAAAGCTTAACGCTAAAACCCTTGCTTTTATTTGTTATGCATTATGCTATTTTTCTGTTCATGCAGGTTTATACAATGAGAATACTAACAACCACCTCCATGGATTGTTTCAAGGATTAAACAAATTTATACCTATAATAATAATAATAATAATAATAATAATAATAATAATAAACATTAGGTGCCAGTGTTCTACGTACCTTGTGTATATTAACCCCTGTAATCTTCACAACAATCCCATAAGAACTGTAATCTCTCACCCAAATTACAGGTGAGAAAGCTGATGCACAGAGAAGTTATCTACCTAGTTAAGATTATACAATTAATCAGGCAAAACTGAAATTTGATCTCAGAGCGCATTGTTTTCAAATCTATTCTCTTTAATAATAGGCCAACAGCTGAGAGTTACTCCTGAAAAATAGAATGCCCTAAATGAATATTAACCAATATCATTACTAATGGAAATTTATTGAGTCATGGTTATGGAAATAAAGTCTTTTTCCCCTCCCCCCAGGAGTTCCAGTCTCTAGAGGTTGCCTCCTCCTCTTCACCCATATTGTTGCAACAGTGAAAATTAGGAACTGACACTTGAGAGAGCGCTTCTGAAGAGACAGGTCTATGCTTCTTGAATTTTACACTTTGAGGCCCTTAGCATGTGTTACTCAGTCTTGATGCAGTAAAGCCGTATAGCAAACAAACTTCAAAATTTCAGATGCTCAAAATAGCAAATATTTATTTTCCTCATTTACGGATCATGGACCAGCTGTCACTCTGCTGGACTCAGCTGGGCTATTTTGGTCTGAGGAAAGCTGGTCAGATTCAAATCTGCTCCACGTGTCTTCATTCTTTCTGGGACCCCTAGGACTCAAGCCTCAGGGCCTGGGTGTGACCTTTGTATGGCAATCATAGGAAAGCAGGGGAGTAAGGCAACCTGTGCAAACACATTTAAATTGTTGCATCATGTCTGTTAATATCCCATTTACGTTGTTGGAAGATGATAAAGAGAAAGAAATGGCAGAATAAGATTTGAGTGGAATCTTGGGAGCTTATCCAAATACTTTCACACAATTAGCTCTTCATTTTACTAAAGTAGTATGAATCCTTTGTCACATTTATACAAATATTTTCTTTCAGAGTTTTTTTTATTAGCTTTTAAACATCATTTAGGACATTTTGGCTTTGACTTTTTAAAAAATCCTTTTTCTGAGATCATGTATCCTGATGTCAAATTTGGAACATTTGATGTTCCTTGTAAAGAGCTGAATCTAAAATGTTAAACTGATACATGTTTTTTTGGGGGGGGGTAAATGTTTATTTGTTTCGAGAGAGAGTGAGGCTTGAGTCTGGGGTGGGGCAGAGAGAGAGGAGCGAGAGAATCCCAACAAGGCTCCGTGTGATCAGCATTGGGCCTGAGGCAGGGCTTCATCTCAGGAAACGTGAGATCATGACCTGAGCCGAAATGAAGAATCGTATGCTTACCCAACTGAGCCACCCAGGACCCCTAAATTGATAAGCATTTTAAATTAGCATTAGACACATAGCAGGTTTACAACAGACCCTTGTTGAATTAGGTTTACAGTGGAATGCTAATTAAAAGTGGGGAGATTGAGAAAAAGCCAAATAAGGCAAAGGATGATTGCTTAGGAATAGTACTGCATTTACTCAGTTTTGGACTCCAGTGAAAGGGGAAGAGTGAGAACATTTGTGCACTTATTAAGTTATGCCTTATTATCTTAATTCATCCTAGGAATAATCCTGTAAGGTAGATAAAATTGCCTCTATTTTATATCGGGTAACTCATCTTTGGCTTAGACAAGCAAACAACCTTTACAGGACTGTGCTAGGTGGTGACAACGACTCTCACCTGGACCTAGCTTTTGTTAGTCTTTTTCTGAGCCCTCTTCTTGACTAGGCCTTGACTTTGGCCACTGTCTTTGCCAGACCTGCATAACTAAGTTGTAGCAAGAATCTTGCTAAGAATCAGTTTAGTGAGAATTCCCCCATCCTTGATATCAGATCATCCTGGCCTGCATTTTAGCAAGAATTCTGTTAAATCAGTTTGGCTAGAATCCCCTTGCCCCTGATGACTCTTTTGAGTAATCTTCTATCCACTGACTCCCTCATTCTGCTTGTTGGCTAGAAATCCCTGGCTGCCTTTGCGTTATTTAGACTTGTGCCTTATCTTCCTTCCTTTATTTCAACAGTCCTGCATAAAATCTCCCTTACTATTTTAAAAAGCGTCAGAATAACACTGACCGTGGCTTAACAGTGGTTGTCATCAATAGGAGCACCAAAGTTGCCCAGTGTGATACCAAATTCACAGAAGAGATAAGAGGAAACCTGAATAAAAGGCCATAATATTCATGTATAATTCACTGTCTTTAGAGTTCACCAGTTTATGCAAAAGTATGGATTAAAGAGCCTTTAACACAGAGTGCTTCAGGCTTCTTTATACCCCTTATCTTTGGGAGGTTTTGTTTCAAAGATGTTCAGGTGTCAGCCTGTGTAATTGCTGTGACCTCTGTTACCGTGTGGTGTCCATCTGCTCATCTCCACATGCTGGCGAGCACTGGTTCTTCTGCTGCTGGTCACCTTCCTGTGTTTGAATGTATCGACCTCTCTTAAGCCACCACCAAGAGCAATATTCTGTCCTGAGAGGATGGTTGCATTAGCCCTTATCTCTACTCCAGGCAACTTCAATTCCCACAAGACAGCTGTGATCAGGCTGTGATCTTTCCCGAGACTTCAATGAAGAATTCAAAGACAGACATAGCTACGATAACATAAAAAATAATAGATGTCTGCTATTCAATTTCTTTAATTTCCAAAATGCATGATGGTACTTTTGTGGCACCTATGATATTCTTCGCTTCCTCGTCATAGAGCTTTACCCCAAATGCCAACTTGCTTCCTTGTCATCTAAGATAGTTTACCTCAAGCAGAGACGGTGACTTTGAGCATGTTTTGTTTCTGTGAATACAGGGCAACAAGATGGACAGATCAGAACAAAATAGTGCAGCCTCAATACCGTTCTCAAAATCTGCATTCATTATCCATTCCACAGTAGGACATTGCTGGTTTGCTTCTATTCTGCCAGGTCCAGCTCTTTTGCTTTAATCCTTTTGCCAGGAAAGAGCAGATGAACTTGTACATCTTTTCAGTCTTCTCAACTCTCTTACATTTTTCTGTGAGGAGCCAGTTAAACCAGGCCACGTAAGCGCATACATGCATGAATGTGGAAGACATTCACACACATGCATGAGCATGGCAGGTGCACACGTAGCCTCCTAGGTCACCGAACCTCAATTCCCTGTACAGTGCAGCTTTACCTGTAGTTGAAAAATAAGCACTTCTCTAAAGGGAAAATAGTCTGTAGAGTTGCAACTCTGCATAAAACATCCACAACCATTTACATTATTGCCCTGAGCAATTGTGCTTCTTCCAGACAGCATTCAGACGTCTTTTCTGATGCTAATCCCTGTCTTACATTTGCATAACTGAAAGGCCTAGCAGGAATATGTTTTTCTGAAAACCCAGTGCCCCACAGTTGTTGAAAAGCTATGAAATAGCTATAAACATTTTTTTCCTACTGACTCTTTCTAGGTTTCAAATATGTTTTTTAAACTTTTGATTATGAATTAATTTTAGTGCAGATGGTTTCCTTTATCCCTCACACCCCATCTTCTCTTGTCATCTTCCTACATAACCATAGTTCTTCTCAGAACCAGAAAATTAGCCATAGTACAGTATTGTTAACTAAACCTAATAGACTTTATGTGAATCTCACCAGTCTTTCCACTAAAGTCCTTTGGCTGTTTCAGGATTCTCCACTGATAATTTTCATCCAGAGTTGGGGCTCACTAACCACCTAGCTTAACTTCCTTTAACAATCTCAAGAAGAAAGAAGCTCTTTTTGAGGATAAAGCTGAAATGGGAACTAAGCCCTAGGGTGGTGACTCCACATCTGCTTTCTCACTGGAAAGGTCATCCATCATCCGGGAGGGGTGGGTGAGAGCACCAGGAGGTGTGAGAGGAAGTCTGTCCTGGTGCAGAAACTGGAAGTGAAAGTGGAGAGCATTTCTTAGATTAATTTCTCCAGACACTAAAGTAAGGAATTGTGTAAATTATTAAGAATATTCCCAGAAGATACTGACAGAGAAGTAGGGAAGGGGTACTGGGAATGTCAAGTAGAGGAGCCCAACCGAGGCTGCCACTTTGAGCAACATCCCCTCAACTTGATTGAGTGAGGGAACACCAGAAATAGAGTGCATCACATCTCAAAATTTTTCTGATTGGAGGCCAGGAAGCTGGAGTATTTGTGTCTTTTACCCTGACCAGCCATTCATCCATAGCTCCTTCTGGGGGATTGTCCATTCCCAGGTTTATCTCTCCTGGGTTGTAGGTCAAGCAGTTCTGGTAACCTGAACCTACTTACAAAGAGTCTTAGGTGCTGGCTACTAAGAGTAAAGCACACAGGATCCAGTGTGAACAAAATGGTGCAAGAGACTGTGGAGGGAGCGTGTCTTTTATGATCTAAAGTGAAGGGACTTCACTTAAATGGGGTGTAAAGTGCATAAGGGTTGAGGCTGTTTGGAGGGCAAAAAGGAGATCCTATTTGAAAAAATTATGGCAGAAATGGTTTTATTATGGTGAAGGTGTCAGGGAAATAGAATAAAAAATACAAAATCTTCCCCCACTGGAGGAAACCTCTCCATAAGGGGAATAGAGACAGAAAACAGTTTTATTATTGAATAAGCATTAAACCAGAATGTGGTGCACACGACAGGCAATCCACTAAGAAAGAGATTTCAAAGACAAAAAGAAATCTTACTTCCTTAAATAGCCAAGCAGATAGAACCCATTACAGAAATGCTCTCAAGGTAAACAATAACTCAAGTAAGAGAGCTTGAGAGTACCGCTGAGCACACATAATTTACCCTAACTACTTGGTAATTGGAGTGACCATATGCATTAATTAACTGACTTTATCCAAGGGAAAAAATGAATAGACAAACTCAAACTCTTAATGACAGGAGGTAGTTTTACAACTTGGAACAGAGGAGCCTACTGAAGTTAGGTTAATACTTCCCACAGAAGCTAGGAGACAGGAGACAGGGGCGCTATCCCTCTAGATGTTTATATTTCAAAGAGATGGCTCTCAGGTCCATGAGAGAGACATTCCTGAGTCCTACAGCTGACAAAAGGTCTATCTAGTATACAGATGATTTATATACATGTCAAAGAGAAAAAATACTGACAAGTTTTCTAAAGTAAATGCTCTAAGACAAAGAACAAAGAAGACTCTTCCCTTATTTTCAACAGGGAGAATTAAGTCTCTTATTTTTAATTTTTGTCTTTACCAAAGTTATGAAGCTTAATGGCTCCAGACTCCTAGTTTATGTGTTTTTTCAGTCCATTAAGAAATGTATATGTTATATTAACTCTTCCCAGACATCATTAGGAGCAGTGACACTTTAAATTATGAAATATATTTTCTTTTTAAAAATCAGTAATTTGTGATGCCTTTAGTGATTACTATGTTTTTAAATATACATTTTCAACATTTAATTCATGAAGTCAATTAAGTAGTTCTACCTGACAGACTCAGTTACTTGGAAATTATTACCAACAACAATAGCAACAACAACAACAACACATCTAAAGGTAAGAGTCCAGAGTTCAGGGAGATGCACTGAACTCTCATGGGATAGGAAGAACATAGGGCTCTATATCTTTTGAAGGTACTATCAATTTTGCAAGGAAAATATATTAGAAAGACATAAAGAATGTTTGCAAGAGAAGTGGAAAAGTTCATTTTCCCTGGCATACTGAAAACCAGATATATTATAGAGATAAAAAATGGAATTTAGCAAGCAATCAGCTATGGGCACATTTGAGAGTGAAGACCAAATTCTAGTGGCTTTTAAACATTTAAGGTTTATCACACCTCTTTCATTGAGATTACATCTTTAATGAAAACTTGGGAAGGACATAAACCTGAAGCATAGAATAAAATTAGCCACACCAACAGCATTCTCAGTTACCTGGAACAGTAGTGAAAGGAGAGGTTTGATCCTCTTTTCCCTGCCCATAGCTAGCAGTTGCTCTAATTTACTTTAATTTATAGATCCCGAGCCAATCACACATAGGCATGTGTTCCTGGCAAGCAAAAGGATGTCAAATGCAATCAGGCTGCAGAAAAGTTGGCCAAGCTTCAGCCTCCTTTTGATGATTGGAAGCACGGAGTTGTGGAATGCGAGACTAGACCATCTTGGAGATCAGATTGCTCCTCTCCTCCCTTAACAAATGAGGTTTAGCGAGAAGGCAAAGTGCCTTCAGAAGGTGACATGGACACTCTAATTTGAATTAGGGCTAACACAGATCACCATATGCACTCTTGCTTAATAGCTTTGCCTGAATTATTTCCCTCATTCTGAAACTAACACATTATAATGCAAGCTTATTACTTTTCTTGCCGTTCTATATTTGCTGATGCTAAGTTAAGGATCTGTCTGTGAGATTTAAAATTTTTTAACCCTCTCTTGTCCACTGACCCCATGTCCAGCCTTCACACCTGAGTCCGGTGCCCTTACTCCATGTGACCCACTGCCCCCGAAGGTCTGTCTGTTCTAGGCCTTTCCTAGTCCATCACTTTCTGATCATCATTGTCTCTGCATTCATAGCTCACTTTTACCACACTCAGAAATAGAAAGTGACATGGGATAACTGATTTGGGAGCATTAAACATTATATTCTTATTAAGTCATTCATGCTAAAAAGCTTTCAAATTAATGGGTTATGTTCTTACTTTAATAAGTCAAATTTACTAAATATACTTTTAATTGTTAGCAATGTAGCATACGTAAAAGTAGTTACAATATTAACTTAAAGCAATAACTCAAAAATACCTGGTCTGTTATTAATCTATATATAAGCCACCAGATGAAAATGTGCAGCATATCCATGACTTTAGGATTTTGAAAAAAACTGTGCCATTATCTTGTTTCCTGTCTTTTCACTTCAGATCATAAATTATAAGAAAGTTGATGATTTCCAGTCTAATAACTGCTGTGAATTTTTAAAGCAAAGGATGAACCATCTTATTTTTGCTTTTTCCTCTCATCATTTAATGCTCTTATTTTCCATCTCTTGTCCATGTTGACATTTCAGCATGCATAACTGTAGAAAATAATGTTATTCAGTAAAATATATAACATATCAACTTATTGATGGCTTTGGTCTACTTCTTCTATTTCACTTTCCTTACAAATTTTTATTAGTTATAAAAGAACAGCCTTCTCAATTTCAAGGAAATTTTGGTAATATATTTTGTAAAATCTCTTCATAAATTTACATGCTGCAGGTGCACAAGGCTTGAGGCTTTATGCCCTCAGAATTCCAGGTGTGCATTGCAACAATCTTAAAATTACAAGCTTATATTGTAAAGACACGGAAATTTTTATAGAAAATCAAACGCTTTTTCTTCCAGTGATTTCACTGTTCAGTATCTCAGAAATATATGCACAAGAACGTATGTGCACAAGAGGGTATGCACAATATGACGGCTACTGCAAAATCGGTTGTAATAGCAAAATATAAAAGCCATGAAGTGTCCAGCAGTAGGAACTATTCACAAAATGGAATACTATGCATAGTTAAGAATAACAAGGAAGATAAGATCAATGTATACTAACTCAGAAAGATTTTCAAAACATTGCTAAACAGAAAATGCATTTGAGAAAAATTCCATACAGTAGGATATTATTTATATAATTTATATTAATATACACATATTTCAGAGAACAAAGCTATTGTGTAGGTGTATGTGCTGTGTGTGTGTGTAGCATGTGTATAAATGTATGTATGTACATACATATTATATATTGTACTGTATATATAGTCCATCATACTGCATATCTAGTCCATTGAATAAATATTTATTGAGTATCAACCCTATATAAGGCTCTTTTCTAGTATAGTCTTACGTTTGCCTTTAAAAACATAGGATTTAAAATTTTTTTTTCAACGTTTTTTATTTATTTTTGGGACAGAGAGAGACAGAGCATGAACGGGGGAGGGGCAGAGAGAGAGGGAGACACAGAATCGGAAACAGGCTCCAGGCTCCGAGCCATCAGCCCAGAGCCCGACGCGGGGCTCGAGCTCACGGACCGCGAGATCGTGACCTGGCTGAAGTCGGACGCTTAACCGACTGCGCCCCCAGGCGCCCCGAAAGCATAGGATTTTAGAAGTTAGGAATGAAGATAAAATTTGAAAGACCACAGCGCATAAATGGAATGTGAAACCATTAGGAAAAGAACGTACAGAAACAAATGCAGAATAATCCAAAATAAAGTGATGGCAGTGGCCTTCTCTGAAGAAGGAACGAATGGCTTAGTATAGAGAGATAGTATGGGTAATTAAGTTTACATATACATATATATATATATATATATATATATATATGTGTGTGTGTACATGGATGTTCGTATTTTATGTGTACAGGGAAATATAGTATAGTGGCATTAAAATTGGATTTCGAAATAGCATGATGCGTAGCAAGAGCAGGATGTAGGAAATCAGAGGGAAACAAATGTTAACGCTATCCATTCTCTTGGGACACACAGATTCCTGAGATCACTCCAACATGACCCTCATTTAGGGTTTCCTCTCAGTCTCCTTTTGGCACACAAAACAGGGCAAAGATAGAACTATTTTTCTCTCTTCCTTTCATCTGAGCCTGCATGCTTTAAACAGGGGCATGTAAAGCCTTCTGAGAGAATAGTTTAACTCCAAATTGTGGAAAAAAGACATTACCTTTTGTAAGGATGAAGAAACTGAGGAAAATCACTACCATCAGAGAATAAACACAATAAGAAGACAATTAATATAAAAAAATGAAAACAAATGCGTCTGTAAACAACTGGTAACATTTTGGGGGGAATCCATATTAAATATTATATTGAGATTACATATGGAAGGCATACATGCCAAAGGGCAGAAAAGAATATACAACAAAACAAAACCCAATCTTGAGGTTTAGAAAGATTTCCTTAGATGAAATGTGTGATCATAAAACTTAAAAAGTAGGTTAATAAGCAGAAGACGTTGAAGAACAAGATGGCAAACTAGAAAATGAATTTAAAAAACTGTCTCAGGGTACCTGGGTGGTTCAGTTGGTTAAGCGTCCGACTTCGGGTCAAGTCATGACCTTACCGTTTGTGAGTTTGAGCCCCGTGTCAGGCTCTGTGCTGACAGCTCGAGCCTGAAGCGTACTTCAGATTCTGTGTGCCTCTCTGTCTCTCTCTCTGTTCCTCTCCTGCTTGTACACGTGCATGCACTCTCTTAAAACTAAATAAACATTAAAAAAATAAAATAAATAAAAAACTATCTCAAACTCATGGAAACAGAGAAGACAAGTAAACTTAATTCAAGCAGCAGAGTTATAGTAATAATACAAAAAAGAAACATTTATGGGATGCAATATCACAAAATCAATAACCCAGATAAAGAAAATACATCACACAAAAGAGAAATAATAAGAAGTACTAGAGATGTGGGGTGCCTGGGTGGCTCAGTAGTTTAAGCTTCCGACTTTGGCTCAGGTCATGATCTCACAGCTGGTGAGTTCAAGCCCCCAGTTGGGCTGTTCACTGACAGCTCAGAGCCTGGAGGCTGCTTTGGATTCTCTGTCTCCCTCTTTCTTTCTGCTCCTCCCCTGCTGTGCTCTCTTTCTCTCTCTCTCTCTCTCTCTCTCTCTCTCTCTCAAAAATAAATAAATAAATAAACAAACAAACATTTAAAAAAATTACTAGAGATGAAACTTCTCCTGTGCCAAATAAAGAGATTTTCATCATAAGATTGAAAGTGTTTTGTTGAGACCTAAAAAAAAAATGAGATACAAGATAAGACCAATCATGTTCAAGTGTATAAATCTAATAAGAGTAAAAAAGAATTTGCAAACTCATGTAGGAACACAAAGAAAAATGTCAATACACATAGCTGTTGCTTTAAAAAAATAACTCCATTATACTTTATAATTTGAATTTACTATAATCTTTTAACCATTTTCCACTTGGGGATCTTCAAGGTGAGCATGATATTAGGTCAGTGGGTAAGACAGTCTGGGTTGGTGCTGAGAGAATGGCTGCAAGAGTAGACTGACCCCTGGAACTCAATAGGAAGCCATAAGATAGGCAAGAGCTGACATTTGTGAAGTAATTTGAAGGATCGAGAAACTGGGTGAGTTGTTGGAGGCAAAGTGAGAGTATAATTTTGTACCATTTGATAAAGTACTTGTTAAACATTTGCATCAATCAACTCGTGTAAATAAACTGCTAATAAACTAAAGATTAAATGACCTTCATTTTTAAGAAGATAAAAATAAGAAATAAAAAGGAATCTCTTCAGTAAGATCAGAAGTCACTTTTCCTAAAGGCATTTAGAAAAAAAATATTACTTAACTCAAGCAGCAAGATTTAATTCTCTTTATGTTCCCCTCTACCCCCATCCCACATTTTAGGGAAAAATCTCCACATGTACTAAGGATTATGTTAACTTAAATTACATCATTAATTTGAATGATAATTCCATTATTTTCAATCTGTTTTAGTCATTTCATGTATTTAGCACTGAGATGGCAAAAATCTCTTAATAGGAACAAAATCAAGACTTCAACTGCAGCTTATATACAGATTCTTTCTGATGTGAAGCGAACACAATTTTAGCTTGGCATTTTTGAAATTTTTTTTTTGGTGGTTGTTTATCTTCACCATAATAAGAGAATGATTTAGCTCATTATCAGTGTATATGTTCACAAAATATTGCTTCTGTAAGAATACTTACTTTTAACTAGATTTTGTTATCCTTCATTTTGAAGTTCATATTCCAAATAATACAGTAATATTATGCAAAGCGGCTTTTGCTTCAAAATTTGGAATTTGCATCTCCACATAAAAAATTTCCTGAATATAACATTTGTATTCAGGAAAAGTCTTTAACTGATGCCTTTTTTTTTTCTTTGGCAAGTAGAGGTTAATAAAAATATTTATACTTTTAATAAACTCAGGAGGATAAAATCAGTACTATTATGCTCACTATAGCAGCAGGGTATAAAATATTAAACATTTCAAACATGTAGAATTAATATAACTTTGGAACTAAAATAATTCAGAGGCTATTTTAAGATTTAGTGCCTAAGAGGAAACAACCCAAGTGTCTATGAGCTGTTAAATGGGATAAATGAAACATGGCATCTTCATGCAAAGGAGTATTACCCAGCTTTAATAAAGAATGAAATTCTCATATATGCCACAACATGGATGAACCTTGAAGACATTATGCTATGTGAAATAAGCCACACACAAAAGGACAAATATTGCATGATTCCACTTAGTTGAAGAACCTAGAACATGAAAACTTATTGAGGTAGAAAGATTAGACGTTCCCAGGGGCTGGGAGAAGAGAAAGTGAGGAATTATTGTTTAATGGTTTCTATTTGGAATGGTGAAAGAGTTTTGGGTGTGCATGCCGGTAACAGTTGTACAACACTGTGGGTGTAATTAGTGCCACTGAATTGTACACTCATCAATGGGTGAGATGGCTTATTTTATGTCATGTATATTTTACCACATACACAAACAAAAGGAGATTTTAGATAGTTGTGAGCAAACTGTGCTTTCATATTCAAAATAACAACTAGAGGTAGGAGACATACTGTCTCGATGCAAATTTAGTGACTGTATAAATGTAATAGATACGGCCATTGCTGAACTAATCTAAGTTGGAGTTGTAACCGATCTGAACAAAATCCTGAATTTATATATTGTAGATCCTTAGGCCATTATGATAGGAGTGAAATAACTTTTATCAAACAAATACTGGGGAAATTGTT
Organism: Felis catus; assembly: GCF_018350175.1. NCBI lineage: Eukaryota > Metazoa > Chordata > Mammalia > Carnivora > Felidae > Felis > Felis catus. The sequence continues at coordinate 92,158,926 of NC_058370.1, forward strand.
ATGATCTAAGTACTATCACCTTTCACATTACATATATTTTAAATAAAGTACTCACTAGTATTTTTGGAGCATTGTAAAATTTCAGCAGTTTACAGAAGAAAATGTATTATTATACTCGACATTTTTAGGTATATAATCTTTTATTTTTTTTATTTAGTTAAAACTATTCGTCTTTCCTGGTTTCTTTCCTCTATCCTATACCCACAAAATCTTTTGCATCTGATGAATAGATATTGAATTATATTTTATTTTTAATATTTTATGATTTTGTTTTTGCAATTAGTTTTGTTGGTATGTTATGTAAGTTATATATTGCATTTATTTTTCCCCTTTCAAGTAACTATCCGAGAAACATTTATTGTATGATTGTACATTTCACCACTAATACAAAATATCTTCTTTCCATATTATAGGTTGTTATGGTGTGAGATCTACTTTTGAACTTTTTTTTAATGTTTATTTTTTTTATTTTTGAGAGAGAAAAAGAGAGAGAGAGAGAACACACACACGCAAGCGGGGGAGGGACAGAGAGAGGGAGACAGAGGATCCCAAGTAGGCTTTGCTTTGACAGTGGAGAGCCCAATGTGGGGCTCAAACCCAGGAACCATAAGATCATGACCAGAGCTGAAGTCTGACACTCAACCAACTGAGCCGCATAGGCACCCCTACTTCTGATCTTTTTATTCAGTGTCACTGTTCGAAAAAATTTCAGGACAACGTTATAAATGTATACATTACTGAAAATTGAGAACATATGCTTTACTATCTGGTGTGCAAGTACATTTAATTACCTTTTTTTCAAAATATTTTTTATGATTCTAAGCATTATTTTCCAGCTTTGTGTCATTTTGTCAACCTTGTCTCCCACCATCTTCCAAGAATTATTAAGATTTTAATTACAGTTTTGTTTACATATGTATTACATGGGAAAATCCACTTTTTTTTTCAGCTTGAATTTTTGTTATTTGCTTGCATGGCTCTAAAGATCATGCTAAACCACACTGCTCCTTGTTGATTGTTTGGTTTTAACTATCATCTGTTCATTTCCCATTGGACAGGAAAAGACTGATTCCACCTCACCACCTCCACCCCTCCTTCCCGTTCCATTCTCCTAATGGAGTTATAATTTGATAATACTAAAAATTGTTATTTATATTCTTAGGAGTATGTAAATACTACTCATAGTTGAGCTTTGGTGGGTGATTTATTCCCACACCATATTTTTAAAAATTAAAATTTGCTGGATTTTCTGTGTTCTTACCAATTAATTCAAATTCAAACCCTTCGAAAGTAGAGTTTAGGTGTGCTATGTGTTTTATGTTCCTGAAGCAATCTCTCCTGAGCCCTCTGACCTGCTCCCATCTGGCTCCCCCTCTGCTGGAGCATATCTGTAACACTGGGGGCAATCTTCTTAATCCTAGAGAATCTGGTTGCATTTCCCCTGTGCTAGATTTTTTTTTTTTCTAGTATGGTTTTCTTTTTGCTAGTTGTTCCCTTATGTTGATGCAGTAAATTACACATTAGCTTCCTGAGGAAAAGAAATACATACATACATACATATATATATAGGCAGGAACTTTTTTAAAACCTTGAACACATGACAATGGCACTTGATTGATAGGTTGGCTTCATAGACTTGGTTGGGTAGAGACTTTGGGGTTTTATATAATATTCCTTCAGATTTTTAAAGCTGCTTTTCTATTGTCTTACAACTTCAAGTGTTTCTTTTAGGCCGGTAGCTAGTGTGATAACTGATTCTTTTAAATAATACATTTTAGTTTTCATCCTGAAAACTGGCATTTCTATTTCCTCTATTGTTTTAAAATTTAATAAATACCTTCAATGGTGTAGGTAAATTTCCATATGTTGTGCTGGGAACATTTACGATTCTTTATATTTAAAACATACTGTATTTCATTTCCAGGAAAATTTTATAAATTTATTTTATATTTTCTCTTTTCTCTAATAACTTTTTCTAGAACTTATCTTATTTGAATGTTGAACTTCCTGGACTGATCTTCTAACTTTTAAGGCTTTTTTCACTTAAACACTTTTTAGAGGTATAATTGACATGTAAAGACTATATATTTAATGCATTTAACTTGCTGAGTTTGGAGATCCATGAAACTGCTACCACCATGAAGGCCATAAAAATATCCATCACCTTTTATCTTTCTTGGCCATCTTGTTTTATTTTATTCTTTCTAGTAAATTCCCTCCAGCGTTTGTTTGAATTTCTGTCAGATGAATTTCCAGGAGCTTATTTTTCTTGTCTGAATATTCCTTTCTTGTAATATCCTTTTCTTTTTTTATAGTGAGATATAATTGATATATATTAGTTTCAGGTCACCACAAAAAGTCTAGTTAACATCCATCACTACACAATTTTTTTCTTTTGATGGGAACTTTTAAGATCAATTCTCTCAGCAACTTTCAAATATATAATCTGTATTATTAACTATAATCACCATGCTGTATATTATACAATGTCTTATTCTTCTTTCATAGTTGTTATGTCTTCTCTTATTTTGAGACTACTAATAATAGTGTAGGGAGTTTTTTGAATATTTTCTTAATTCTATGGAGTTATTTCCTCCCTCTTTCTTTCGTCTTCTTTGATTGTTCTTTCATGTGAGATACTCTTCTCAGGCTCTGCTCGTTCCTGTTGTCTGTTTATATTTAAGAGAACTAAGCTCTAGCCTGTGAAAGACACCTTTCAGCTGTAAGCTTCACATGGAATGATCTAGATAGGCTGTTTAGTAGGAGAGCCTCTGATTGAGTAGTTTTAGGTCTTTCTCCTAAGACTAGTCATATTTTGCAAAGAAGAATTCTCTAACCCAGTCTAAGCAGTGAAAGTCTAGTTGTCTGTACTATGTGAGCCAAATGGGCAAACATTTCTAGGGGATTTTGCATCTAGTAATGATTGTTCATTGAATTCATTGATGTGCTGGAGTTGGCTGATACTGGCACATGAAAACCAAATATTACAAGTTTAGGAATTTTGCAAGCCAGTGTTCAACACCGCCATTTTTAAGAATTAAGTTACATAAGCATACAATTAAATTATATAAAAAACAACAGTAATAAAAGGTAAAACCCCCCACTGCCTGAACAGTGTGGAGGTTCATCAAAAAATTAAAAATAGAATTACCCTACAACCCAGCAATAGCACTACTAGGAATTTATCCAAAGGATACAGAAGTGCTGCTTCATTGGGGCACATATACCCCAATGTTTGTAGCAGCGCTATAAACAATAGCCTAATTATGGAAAGAGTCCAAATTACTATCAACTGATAAATGGATAAAGAAGATGTGATTTATATATACAATGGAATACTACTTGGCAATGAGAAAGAATGAAATCTTGCCATTTGCAACAACGTGGATGGAATTGGAGGGTATTACATTAAGTGAAATAAGTCAGTCAGAAAAAGACAGATATCATATGTTTTCACTCATATATGGAATTTGAGAAACTTAACAGAAGACCATGGGGGAAGGGAAGGGGAAAAAATAGTTTCAAACAGAGAGGAAGGCAAACCATAAGAGACTCTTAAATACAGAGAACAAACTGAAGATGATGGGGGATTGGGGAGAAGGGAAAATGGGTGATGGGCATTGACGAGGGCACTTGCTGGGATGAGGACTGGGTGTTGTATTTAAGCGATGAATCATGGGAATCTACTCCCAAAGCCAAGAGCACACTGTATACATTGTATGTTAGCTAACTTGACAAAAAATTATATTTAAAAAATAATTAAAAAATAAAAACAAAACGCCTCCCTACTTAATTATTTTACCTATTTTATTATTTATTTATAGATTTTTCTATTCTTTATGCTCTTGACATTGTTACTGTTGTGTCTACAACTACATAATGTGTTCCTGTGTATCTTTTCCCATCCCATGTTCAGTATTGTCATGTGGGTAGCTTTAAATCAGCCATGGAAAGAGTATTTACACCACAGAAATCAGCAAACTCTATAAATTACGGCTTGCTCTATTGTTTTTTTTTTTTTTTGTACAGACTTAATAAAGTGAAGCAGAAAATGTTAATAAGCCACATCAAACTGGAAATTTAGGGGCACCTAAATTTAGGGGCCATTAGGGGGGCTCAGTCAGTTAAGCGTCCGACTTTGGCACAGGTCATGATCTCACAGTTTGTGAGTTTGAGCCCTGTGTCAGGCTCTGTGCTGACAGCTCAGAGCCTGGAACCTGCTTCGGATTCTGTGTCTCCCTCTCTCTCTGCCTCTCCCCCACTTGTGCTCTGTCTCTCTCTGTCTTTCAAAAATAAATAAAATGAAAAAAAAATAAAAATAAAAAAATAAATAAACTGGAAATTTAGATTTGGAGCTGTTACACTGTAAATAGCACAGAAAGTGAATAAAAATTCTTGGAGTACTTGAAAACTATTACCTAATTCAGCAAAAAGTCACATGTCATTGACGAATGAAGTACTTTTGGTTATCTTCATAATTTTACTTTGTCTTATTCCTTAAGTAAACGAAAATAACCAATATTCATGTTGGAACTTTTCTTATCCATCAATTGCTACCATAAATTGACTGTGGATAAATGAGTTTGGCAAAAAAAGAAAGACTTCCGTCAGAATCAATTAGCTTTATGGAATTTATAGTATATATAGCAAATGTATTGTTATTTATATATTTGATTGTGACTTAAAAAAATCATGTTTAAAGACCAATTTTAGGTTCACGAAAAATTGAGAGGAAGGTACAGAGATTCCCCTTATGCCACCTACTCTCACAAATGCAGAGCCTCCCCCATTACCACATTACTCACCCAAATGGTACAGTTCTTCCCAAGGATGAACCTAAACTGACACATCATAATCACCCAAAGTCCATCACTTACCTTAGGTTTCACTCTCAAGGTTTTGCATTTTATAGGTTTGCACAAATTCATAATGACATATTGACCATTATAATATCCCACAGAGTATTTTCATTGCCCTAAAAATCCTCTGTGATCTGCCTATTTATTTCCCCACTCCTTCCTCCCAGACAACCACTGATAGTTTTACTGTGTCAACAGTTTTCCCTTGTCCAGGATGTCATATATTCATAATAATACAGTATGTAGCTTTTTCAGATGGGCTTCTTTCACTTAGTAATGTGCATTGAAGTTTCCTCCATGTCTTTTCATGGCTTGATAGCTCATTTCTTTTTACTGGTAAGTAATAATCCATTGTCTGGATGTACCACTGTTTGTTTATGCATTCAGCTGCTGAAGGACATCTTGGTTGCTTCCAAATTTTGGCAATTATGAATCAAACTTTTACAAACATCCTTATGAAGGTTGTTTTTGGTCAATATAAGTTTTCGACTCTTTTGGGTAAACACCAGGGGGCACAATTGCTGGGTGGTATGTTTTGTTTTGTAAGAAGTTGCCAAACTGTCTTCCAAAGTGGTTATTCCATTCTTCATCCTCACTGGCAATGAATGAGAGTTCCTGCTGCTCCACATCCTCACTTATTATGATTTTTAAACTATGTACTATACATCCATCATATCAGTAACAAATTTATGTTTTTCACAGAGCCAGTTGTGAACATGTACAAATCACCGCTTATACTATTCCCCTTCCAAATTGTTTCTGTTGTCCATCGGTTCAAAAACCATCTCTTTAGCCATGTGCAGTAAATAAATCTTTGTTCTTTTTCCAGAGAATGGATGTAGCAGCCTTTATGCAGTTCAGAGTGGGACATATTAAATGGCAGTATGAAATTTAACCCCTCCTCTTTATTTTTAGCTAATTTTAATTTTTGGATTTCTCTACTACTATTTTAGAATTTACTCATCTAGAGTTAGATTATGTATCACTTTTTTCATCTGCTTTCCAACTTACAAAATTGTGTCACTGTTACCTTCTGTTTTGCTCTCCCCTCCTTTGAATATGGTTAGTTTAAAGCAATTTTCTGTCCTAATATTTCAGCTGGATTTTAGGAGGTAGTGAAATTAGATGCTTGTGTTCAATGCAGCATCCTAGCCAGAAGTTGATACATTGTTTATGTGTTATTGACTTGTGAGTCCATCTTTATTATATACTAAGCCAATTTATATGGACTAGTTTCTAAACTTTCTGCACCATTACAACAATTTACTTATTTTGACTTTGTAATATGTCTTAATATATGAAAAAAAGGAAGGTCTTCTATTTTTCAAATTGACTCAGCTCCTCATAAAAACTAGAAATAGTTTTTTAAAAATTTCCCTTAAAATTTGCTGTGATTTTAATTGGAGCTCATTTATTTATAAACAAAGACAATTAATGTGTTTACATTGTTTAAGGGTACCTTCATTAACTTGGTATACATGTCCATTTTCTTCTGGTCTTTAAAAATGTTATTAGAGCTTTGCAGACATATAATACAGTTCACGTGGATGATTCGAGATACTACGTATTTTTGGTTACTGATATAAACAGAATCTTACTTTCCATAATATTTTGTAATTTGGCTATTATCAGGTTAGAACACAAATGAGTTTTTTTGTGACCTCATCCCTTGCCTTCTGCTGCCTATTGTTTTTCTCCGATTCTCTTATGTGAATGACATATATGCATTGCATCAATTTAAAACTTCAAAGATATTTTCTACTTTTAGCATATTTAAGAATTTGTCATCAATTTTCAATCAGATATATTTACATTTTTAGATATTTCTATTTTAATTGATTCTGCTTTCCCCTCTTGTGCTTCTAATTTTGTACCACCACATACTTAACTGAAGTTTATTTTTATGCAACTTTTATGTGTGCTTTTAAAAATCATTTCAAGAATGGTTCATGGACTGTAATTATCACATTTTTGAGCTTTCTTATTATTGTTATTTGGTTCAGTATACTATTGGTGGTTCATAAATTTTTCACTCAGAATTCCATAAGCTTGTTCTTTTGTCTTTTGACTTTTATTTTACATAAGAACAATTTATGACCAAGTTGCTTTTTAGTTCTTCATAAGTAATTGAGTTTTAAAAAAAGTATCATGAACTATTTCATAACACAAGTAATATGAGAGCACACACACAGAGAATTGCCTAGTGGACAATCTAATATACAACTTAGCTTAAGAAAAGAGATATTCTTAAAATGTTGACTCCTTGTGTATTTTCCCTCTTTTATGATTCTCTGCCTTCCTACTCCCAGATTAAGAGGTAACCACTAACCTTTATTTTACATTTGATTGTTTCTGTTTTGGATTTTAGTTTTATAAATTATATATGTATTGTGGAATGTTTGCAAGCCCTTGCCCCCCTCCATGGCTCATGACTTCCTGAATCCGAATCCTTAGATAATCCCCTTCTATACCGACTCTGGTCTTAGCCTTGTGAATTGTTTCGGCCAATGGTCACACAAGTCGGCTGGATGATAAAGGGCACATGGCCTAACTGCTCCCATCACTCAAATTCATAAATTCCTAAATTCCTAAATTCCTAAATTCCTAAATTCCTTTAGTTCCCTCCCATGTTTTAGAACTACAATTTTTACATTTAAGGATTTAACTAATCTAGAGCTACTTTTTTTTTTAAGTGTTGTAAGGTGGAGCTAGAATGTCATATTTTTTTCTATAAGGATAACCTTTCACATTGGAACATCACATGTTATATACTCTACCTTTACCCTAATGAGCTATCATGACTTTTCTTTTGTGTACGGTCTGCCTGTATTTTCTTTATTCTTTCCACTATTCTATTTAGGTATAATTATCTATTATTATTATTGGTCTCTGGTAAGGCAAATCCCCTCATCTGGATCTTCTTGGTTGTGTTACTTTCCAAAATCAGAAAGCAAAATTCTAATAAAAATCTTAATAGGGGTTTCATTATGAATGTGTTGACTACATTCATAGTAGTCTACATACATACATACATAGATTAATTGTGACTAACCCTTAAACTTCTGAGTCACTAAACATGAATATGACACCTCTTTCTGTTTGCTTAGGTCTCCATTAATATTCATCAGTAAAGTTTCTCCATGAAAGTCGTATATTTATTGTTATCTATTACAGGTACTTCTATATTTGCAAGTACTTTTATTAATGTTTTAAGTGGTATATTTAAAAACTACATCAGATAGCCATCTGTTGCTTATGTATAGAAATGCTACTAAGTTTTATATTTGATTTCATATCCACAATCTTGTTAAGCTTGCTTGTTACCTCTAATAATTTGTACCTTTTTGGTTGCTCTTTATATATGATAATGTTCCCTGTAAATAAGGACAGTTCGATTTCTTTTTCATATTTCTTAGGACTTTTATTTCTTTTTATTTTGACCCTGTGCTGGACAACACTTCTAATACAATGTTGAAAACAAGTGATGAGAGCAGACATTCTATTTTTTCCTGATTTTAAAGGGAATGTTTTTATTATTTCATCATTAGGTATGCTGTTTGCTATAGTTTTTCTTTAAGATACACATTATCAGGTTATCAAATATTCTATTCCACTTAATAAGGATTTTTAAAAAAATAACATATGTCTTACTTTTTATTAAAAAAACATGTTGCACCTGTGGAGATGATAATGTATGCTTCTTTTAATTTAATATGCTTATGTGGTAAATTGCAATATTAGATTTTATAACATTAAACCACTCTTGAATTCCTGGTATAAACGTAAATTGGTCATGAACTATTTTTTTTATGCATTGCTAGGTTTGGTTTTGTAATACTTTATTTGGGATTTTATATCTATGTTAATGATTGAGATTATCCTAAGCATTTCTTTTCCTATTCTTGTCTTATCTGGTGTTAATATCAAGGTTATTCTGGCCTCATAAAATAAATTGGAGAGGGAGAGGCATGTTTTATGTTTTCCACTCTCTTAACAGAAATTCTGTTTGTTTGTTTGTTTGTTTGTTTGTTTGTAAGATTGGAATGATTTATTCTTTGAATATTTGGTTATAATTCATGTCCTAAAGCTACTGGGTTTATTATTTGTAGAATGGGTATTGAATTTCATTTACTGGTTAGATTTTTTAATGATTGTAGGGCTATTTAAAACTTCTATTTCTCTTTGTGAAAGTATGGTAATTATTTTTTTAGGGAAATGTACATTTTCTCTAATTTTCCGAAATTTAGCATAATGTTTTTCTTTATATTCTCTTTAACCTTTTTTTTTTAAATTAATGTTTATTTCTCAGAGAGAGAGAAAGAGAGAGACACAGAGTGTGAGCAGGGGAGGGGCAGAGAGAGAGGGAGACACAGAATCCAAGCAGGCTCCAGGCTCCAAGCTGTCAGCACAGAGCCCGACGCGGGGCTTGAACCCATGAGCCATGAGACCATGACCTGAGCCAAATTTGGGCACCCAACTGACTGAGCCACCTAGGCGCCCCTATTCTCTTTAACCTTCTTAACTGTGATTTACTAATGTTTATTCTCTTTACATTTCTAATACTGTTTATTTGTGCCTTCTCCCTTTCTTTTACTGGCTTGTTTTGCCAATTACGCTAATCTTTTCAAAAATGCATTTTGCCATTGTTAATTCTCTCTACTTTTCTTCTTATTTTATTCTTTTCTGCTGTTTTACTTTATTGGATTTATTTGTTCCTTTCTAACTTCTTATATCAGTGATTAGCTCATTAATTTTTAGACTTTTATTTTTGATATAAACATTGAAGCATATAAATTCTCCTCTAAGTACTGCTTTAGCTGAAATAAACAAATTATTGTTCAACTCTAAGCATTTTTACTTTCTTTCACCATTTATTTCTTAACCAATGAGTTATTAAGAAGTTTGTTAATAAATTTGAGTGTGCTTATTTTTGTATGTGTATTTATTTCCATATGTATGTTTTCTTTTGAACTTATTTTCTGTTTTCAATTTTTTAAAACTGTTGATTTACTTTGAGAAAGAGAGAGCACAGAGGAGGTGCAGAGAGAGAGAGAAAGAGAAAGAATCCCAGGAAGGCTTTGCACCATCAGTGCAGAGACATCGGGCTTGATCTCCTGAACCATGAGATCATGACCTGAGCCGAAATCAAGAGTCTGACGCTTAACACCCAGGAGCCCCTTGTTTATAAATTTTAAATTAATTAATTAAGATTACAGAATAGATATCTATGATGACACTAATTACTTTTAAATTGTTCATTCTTTTATGGCATCATACATAGGTTTCCCTGCATTCTACATATAGTTGAAAAGAATCTGTATTTTCTAAATTCTGGTTCTTGTTTCTAAATATAGTCATTAGGTCAACTAGTAATTATGAATTCCAAACCTAGTATGGTTTTATGGATATTTTGCCCAGTGTACTATTTTTTATGAGAGGATTGTTGAAATTTCTTAGTATATAACGATGGCTCATCAAATTTTCCTTGCAGTTGTGTTAATATTGTTTCATATATTTTGAAGCTGCACTGTTAGGTACATACTTTCTTAGGAGGCAACCATACAGCCAGTATAGCCTTGTGAGTCGTGAGATCCAATAGAATGTCATTTACCTTTGATCGTTACTGATGAGGAAGAATGTAGGAAGATTTCAAAATAGACTGAAACAGCACATAGCAAACTTGAATCCGAACAAGTAGCACAGCTGACTGAAAGAGAGTCAGAGGTGCTGCTCTGATATGAAAATTAACGTGTAACTCAAATCCCAAAATGTGAGCTGGGCGCTTACTGCCGGGTGTTCGTTCTGGAATCACTGCTACAGAGAGAACTAGGGCTCAGTGTATTTTATCAGTATCATACATGAGAGTCTGGTTGGCTACTCAGCAGGTATTTCAGGTAATTAAAACGCTTCTTCAAGCTGAAAAGGCAAAAACAAAAATGTCTGAAAAGTGATTCCAGTCTGAGGTGAGATAATTGTTTCCTTGGAGAATTAGCATCTTTTTTCCCAGAGAAGTTTTGGAACTATTTATAATTGTTTTCTAATATTTTTGCCTATGGTCAGAAAACCATTTTTTAAAATGTAGTTTAAGAGAATTAGATTGGGGGCATCTGGGTGGTTCAGTCAGTTGAGCAACAGACTTCAGCTTAGGTCATGATCTTGTGGTTCGTGAGTTCGAGCCCTGCATTAGGCTCTGTGCTGGCAGCTCAGAGACTGGAGCTTGCTGCCAATTCTGTGTCTTCCTCTGTCTCTGCCCATCCCCCTGCTTGCAGTCTGCCTGTCTCTCTCTCTCTCAAAAATAAATAAACATTAAAAAAATTTAAAAAAAATTAGATCGATTAGACTAATAGATTAACCTTCTAATTACAGTTGCCAACTAACTGTTTGATTAGGTAATTGATTTATATGTCTGATTTTAAAATATTTTAAGCTTTTTTCCATACATTGTTAGAATCCTTAAGAGATGTTAAGAATCGTCATAATAAAAATGTAATTCATTATCTTTGTAAAATGTATGTATGTATTCAGTAAAGTTTGTCACATAGATAGTTGAATTAATCAAAGAAGAAACTAAAATTAAATTTATGAACACAGGTTAAGATTTAAAGTGTTTAAGGGCACCTGGGTGGCTCAGCCAGTTGAGTGTCCCACTTTGGCTCGGGTCATGATCTCACGTTTCATGAGTTCGAGTCCCACATCAGAGCTGGAGCCTGCTTTGGATTCTGTGTCTCCCTCTCTCTCTGTTCCTCCCTCACTTGCACTCTGTCTCTCTCTCTCTCTCTCAAAAATAAATAAAGATTAAAACAAATTTAAAAGAAAGATTTAAAGTGTTTAAACTAACTTTGTGAATTGGAACAAGTATTAGATAACGTTCTCTAGTCTTCCCTACAGGCCAGTTTTCCTCTCATTCCAGACCAGAGGCAAACCTGTACTTCTAAACTTTCTTTTCTTTTTTTTTTTTGTTTAATATATGAAATTTATTGTCAAATTGGTTTCCATACAACACCCAGTGCTCATCCCAAAAGGTGCCCTCCTCAATACCCATCAACCACCCTCCCCTCCCTCCCACCCCCCATCAACCCTCAGTTTGTTCTCAGTTTTTAAGAGTCTCTTATGCTTTGGCTCTCTCCCATTCTAACCTCTTTTTTTTTTTCCTTCCCCTCCCCCATGGGTTTCTGGTAAGTTTCTCAGGATCCACATAAGAGTGAAACCATATGGTATCTGTCTTTCTCTGTATGGCTTATTTCACTTAGCATCACACTCTCCAGTTCCATCCACGTTGCTACAAAAGGCCATATTTCATTCTTTCTCATTGCCATGTAGTATTCCATTGTGTAAATAAACCACAATTTCTTTATCCATTCATCAGTTGATGGACATTTAGGCTCTTTCCATAGTTTGGCTATTGTTGAGAGTGCTGCTATAAACATTGGGGTACAAGTGCCCCTATGCATCAGTACTCCTGTATCCCTTGGGTAAATTCCTAGCAGTGCTATTGCTGGGTCATAGGGTAGGTCTATTTTTAATTTTCTGAGGAGCCTCCACACTGCTTTCCAGAGCGGCTGCACCAATTTGCATTCCCACCAAGAGTGCAAGAGGGTTCCCGTTTCTCCACATCCTCTCCAGCATCTATAGCCTCCTGATTTGTTCATTTTGGCCACTCTGACTGGCGTGAGGTGATATCTGAGTGTGGTTTTGATTTGTATTTCCCTGATAAGGAGCGACGTTGAACCTCTTTTCATGTGCCTGTTGGCCATCTGGATGTCTTCTTTAGAGAAGTGTCTATTCATGTTTTCTGCCCATTTCTTCACTGGGTTATTTGTTTTTCGGGTGTGGAGTTTGGTGAGCTCTTTATAGATTTTGGATACTTGTACTTCTAAACTTTCTAGTGGCGGGTGGGGTCATGTGATTATTCCTGGCCAATGGATGTCATTTCCAGACCAAGGGTTTTAATGCCATGTGAGGCACTCTAGTGCTCCCCACTTTGCTGCTTCATACCCAAAAGCTTCTTGCTGAGGTGGTGGCATCAAAAATGGAGACTCGGGGTACCAGAGTGGCTCACTCACTTAAGCCTCTGACTCTTGATTTCAGCTCAGGTTATGATCTCACGGTCCACTAACAGCACAGAGCCAGCTTAGGATTCTGTCTCTCCTTTTGTGCCCCTTCCCTGCTCACACTCTCTCTTTCAAAATAAATAAATAAACTTAGAAAAAGTATAGATTCTATAGCCGGGTTCTAAGAATGACTACGTGGTATAGAAGCCCTTTGATGATTTGATTTATGATGTGAGGAAGAAATGATCCTTTATTTAAGCCAGTGAGATACTCTTTTTCTTTGTTATTGCAGTGTAATTTATCCCATCTTGACTGATAAAGCTATGGGTCTTGGGGGAGGGCAGGACCTGAAAGATGTGGCTTTTCCTCAGTTAGGAGACAGATGGCAAGAAAATTTATATTACGTTTGGAAAAGTTAGTAAGATTATTCTGTGGCAAAACATTTTCTAAAACTTTCAACTGTAGCAGTTTGAGAGGCAAATTGTGTGCTTATTACTTTTGTATCTGTAGAGGAAGAGATGTAAAACAGTAGCAGGTGCTGGTCAGTATCGGCAATATTTGGTAAGAAAGATATTTACAAGAAGGATATGACACAGTACGGAACGGACACTTTCACAAGAAAAGATGAGATGGAACAAAGATATTCTAGAAAGTTGCAAACTTTCAATATTGTAGAATGCCAACTGACTGTATATTCTACTAAACAGTAAGAACTAGAATAGATGAGGTCTTAGTGTTAGAAAGACTGATTAAAATTCAGACTTGGGATAAAGAAAAAATTAAGATTATCTCTATGTGAAGAGTTTTGAGTGGCTGGTGGATCTCTCAGACCCTTTTGGGGCTCTGCAAAGTAAAAAACCATTCTCATAATAAAATGAAGACATTATTTTCCTTTTTCACTCACAGGTGTACCAGGTGTACCAGGTACAGAAAGTACATTGACATGATTTCTGATTCCACAGTGCAACTACCCTTTAAGACATTATCACTTGTTAAGTATCAAAGGATAGCCACAGTTATCTAAAAAGACTACTAAAATACTTTATTTCCCAACTACCCATATGTGTGAAGCTGAGTTTTCTTTGCATTCCTTAAGACCAAAACAACACAAGGAAACAGATACTGAAACAGATATGAGAATCTAAGTGGACTATGGCAGATTTTTACTCTTCTCCAATATCCAAGCTCCTCTTCTAGATAGCAGAATAAATTACATTTTTCAGACTGCTTTTCAACATTTATGGACAGTGATATATAAGAAAAAATAGTGTGCAACTTTTGTGAGTTGTCTTTAAATGGGGAGGTTACTCCTATCCCTTTTCTTTTCCCTATTACCTAGAATATTGATGTGATAGTTGGAACTCCTGCAACTACTGTGTGCCATACCTTAGAGACTGTTGGCCTTGAAGTATTTACTTGAGAGAATAAAATCTTGTGCATTTTACCAATGTTCATTTGATTTTCTCTAGCATGCAGCTACAACCAATCTTGTCTAAAATAATAACTTCCACAGAAACGTTACTTACATATTCTTGTTTATAAAACATTTTTTATAATAAACAAATTTAAATACACATTTACACATGACTAGGCTTTCTAGGAAATACTCCAAATTATTATAAAACATTTAAAATTAGTCCTTGCTACTACTTAACCTGGGACAGGATTCAGAGGGTAGTCCTTGTGAAGAATAGTCCCATTTGAAATCAATTGCTTACCTTCTTTCTATTTTTCTTCTTGGGGCTTAAATGTGAAACAATGCTGTTTTCTCTGTCCACAGTCTCTTAATATGCATGGAATGATTGGTCTATGCTGTAGTCTCATGAGCCGCTTGATGTGATTCTGTTTTATAGGCTTTGAAAATCACTTACCATGTATTTCAGATAGTTCTTAAGATACTTCAAAATAAAGTTCATGCCTGTAGTATACATCATTTACATATTAAGTCTGCTCATTTCTAACATATCTTTCAAATCAGATGACAATCCATTTACCAATTTTTACTTCATGTGACAATAGGCAAACAGGCAAAAACAAACTTTAGAGTGTATAGATACAAAGTTGGAAAGAATATCAACATGTTAAAATTAGTTACATTTGAGAAGTTGATTTATGAGTGTGTATGCATATTTTCAATTCATTCTGCAGTGAGTAATTATTACTTATGTAAGAAAAGTATATTAAAAGCAAAAAAATTAAATTAGCAAATTCAATGACACTCAATTGTGAAGAAGGAATGCTTTCTTTTATCTATGTGCAGAAAATCCAATTAAAATAAAACTGTCATCTTCTACTTTACCAGCTAAAAAGCTCTAGAATCTGACAGTTTTTAAGATGCCTCTAGGAAAAAGTTCTCAATCAACCCCAACCTAAACTAAATCTAATTGGAACAGAGCCAAGCTGGGATTTGGGAATGAATTTGCTGGAAGTGTGCTACTCAATTCTCTGGATGATATTTTTGATGAAAAATTATGTTCTTCCTCTTTCTGACAGGGCTGACAGGCAGAAACAGCAGTGGTTTACACGTGTAAGTTATTGTAATTTTAGGATATAATAGAATGTTGATGGTGGCAGGAAATTTAAACATTATCCACTTCATGAAAACTAAAACAAACACAAAGTCATGAGGGTCCAACACATATAAATCTTACAACAAATTGAGTAAACGACTATATTTTAAAAGTAGAAGCTAGAAAAAGAAATATAAACAAATAGTGAAGTTTAGTTAATGGTATGCATGAAGAAGTGTTTAAGGGTCAACTGTACTGATGTCTGAGACCCACTTTGAAATGCATTTCGTAAATAATATGCACAGATACATGAGTAGCCATGTAGACATGTGATAAATCACATATAATGATAAATATAAAATCTAGGGCAGGGTATATGGGTGTTCACTGTACAGTTATATTAATATTTTTGTAAGTTTGAAAATTTTCATAATAAAATGTTGAAAAAAGTAGAAGGTAGAATATAGACACCCTTAAATGTTTAATATATATTTGTTGACTGACAAGAGTCTGGAATGGAAATATACACCACAATATTTCTCACTTTGAAATACTTTGGATATGCACTCAATTTGTCCTTGATCTTGAGATGTAAATTTATATATTTAAACTTATTTTTAATATTTACTGAATTATTGCTCTATACTTTATTTTGATTATTTAATTCTCAAAAGAATAAATAAGTACTCTGATTAGTATGTTTTTATAGGCAGACAATATGAGGCTTATGGAGACTAAGTAACTTACCTGAGGTCATATCACCAGTGAGCACAATTGAGAATTTAACTCAAGCAGCCTGGATTCAACTCTTCACGGTTAACCATAGCACTATAGTTCTTTTGCTACAGTACACATTAAATGTGTATTTGACTTTTGCCTTCATATCGACAAGGTCAAATATGGCATTTTCTCCTTTTGGCTGAACCTGCTGACAAGGCCAAAGACTTCAGTTTTACCCTTACCCAATGTCCCATTCTTTGTCTCGTGAGTGAGTAGCTGAGATTAAAACTGATTTCCCCTGAAATCAGCTGGACAGAAAGATAAACATTTCCTATTCAGCTAACTGACTGAAACTTTCCCTGATTACAAAGCAATGCTAACTGTGAATCAGTCTACCTCTACTGTGTCTACTCCCCCTTATAAAAATCTAAGTCAAAACCAGATACTGTGATCTTTGGATCTAGGGTTCTCTATTGCCATAGGCTGAATAAAATCAATCTCCTACTTGTTTAGTATTTGTCTTTGATAGTGTCCAAATGGTTTTTCTTGATGAATATATGATCTAGTGGAAAGAAGAGTAGTTGAGTTTGGTGATCTAGTTAATAATCTCAATTCTGCCACTAACTGTGTATATGGCCTTGAGATCATCATTTTAGAAAAAATCTAGACAATTATACGTTGCTTGTTCAAAGTCTCAGATAATTCCATGAAACCTTTTAATATAAGGATTTCACTATACCTCCACATTCAGTGTTTATTTTGTTGTTTTTTTGCATGTGTGTCTGCTTTGCTAGGTTCATAAATAGTATCAGTAAATCCTGTTCAGAGAACTGTTAAACAGAAAACACCTGATTTTGTTATTCAGGGGAGAAAACAGCTATTGTTTATTTTGTCTTTAAAATAAAGATATCTTTAGTAACTGTTACAGAATGGTTAATAGAATGTATAACATATAAATATACAATATAGGGGCACCTGAGTGGCTCAGTTGGTTAAGCATCTGACTTCAGCTCAGGTCATGATCTCATAGTTCATGAATTTGAGCCCCACATCAGGCTCTCTGCTGTTAGCGTAGAGCATGCTTTGGATCCTCTCTCTCCTTTTCTCTGCCCCTCCCCTGCACACTCTCTCTCTCCCTCTTTCTCTCTCAAAAATAAATAAAAATTTTAAAAAATTAAAAATAAAAATAAATCTGCATAAATATAAATGCATTATCTTCAATGGTGGGCTCATAGAATGTTATAGCTAATGTTTTTGAAATTAACAACATTTCAGAAATATCTTACCTTTGTTTTTATTTTTATTATTAAATATTAAATAAATAAAATGGAAAAGAGAATGGTAACTCATTTACTCATCACCCATTTACTTATAACCTTTTGTTATATTTACTTCATAATTTTAGGACAAAGGATGCTTCAGGAAGACTTTATTTAAACTCTTGTTTCTACTTCACACCCCACTCTTTTTCCTTAATCAGCAGAGGTAGAATCTCTCCTACCTTGGAGTAGAATATTCTGATCAGTGGTTTTATAGTTTTACAATATTACAATCCTTCCCATCCATGGATTTATATATTTTCTACTTAAGTCAAGTTCTTTTTTTGTACTCTCTTTTACCTCCTTCTAACTTAAAAACTATATACTATGGTTCTACTATTTTAGAAGTTACTATGCACATTATTACTTAAATGAATCCAAAGTTAATCAATACTTTCCTTTTATACACACAAAGAACAGATGAGGTTTTGTTCTCATTGCCTACCCCAAGTCCATGCTATTGGTGTTTAAGACTTTAGTTTCAACTTGTGTATTTACCTTCTTCAATTTAGTAAATATTATTTTTATGTTAATACTTGTTTAGGTTGTACAAAAATCACTTTGCTCACCTTTCCTGCCTCTGTCTCGTACTTGGTTGCCAAGTCCTGCCTCCTTCTTATTAAAATACTCTTGTATTTCTTCCATCCTGAGTGGCAAACTCAGGCTTTATTTAAAAATTACTTTGTAATTTTTCCTTCAAGTTCTTTCAAACTGCCTAGGTTGCCAGTGAATATTTTCTCAGCGCTTTAAAGGTATTATGCCATATTACTTTGTCCTCTGTTAATATTTAAGAGGAGTGTGGCTTCAGTCTAGTTATTCCTCATTTGTGGAAATCTGACTTTTTTTAATAATTGTTTTGCAGATGTTATCTTTGATTTTTATATTCAGAAGTTTTGGTATGATACATCAGAGTGCTTTATGAGATGAGGTCTTGTGTCTTTCATCAATTACAGAAACTTCTGGCATTATTTTTTTAAATACTGCTTTTTTTTTTAAACTCTAGGTTTTCTTCTGGAAATACTGTTGAGTATATGTCAAAAATTTGTTTTCAGTCTCTATATCACACTTACCTTCATACTTCTAATCTCATTATTTCTTTGCACTGGATTCTGGTAATTTCTTCATATTTATTTTCCAGAACACTAGATTATACTAATTGTGTCTAATATATGGTTTAAACTATTCACTAAGCATTTATGATTAATGATGATGTTTTTCATTTCTGGAAGGTTATTTGTCTGTTTTTAAGTTTGTCTGTTCTTGTTTCATAGTGACCTATTTATGTGATATGTTTATGATGTTGAAGGAGAGCAGAATTTACCATTCCAAAATGTGTCTTTTTGGCATAAGGATTATTTAAAGCCTATTATTTAAAAACAAACAACCAAGCAAAAAACAGCAGGCACTGGAGAACCTCTGAAAACCAAGCAAAAGTTTTCCTTTTGTAAGAGATATTTAGAAATCTCCATTTATAAGGGTGTCTCCTTGTCAGTACCAGGAAGAGGATGACCAAATCTCTAGAAAAGCATCAATGGAGAAGGCAAGGATTGAAATCTGCGTAACAACTGTACCCTTGTTTAGTGTGCTTTGCCTGATAACCTCCCACAACTGGTCCAGCGCTACCCCCTCAACATCTTCTTTTGCCTTTGGCTGGATATGGCATTTAAGGTGGTGGCTTGGGCCATGCTGGGGAGTTACTCAGTTTTTCTGGGTCTTTGCCATGTACACAGGAGGAAAACATGTTATTAAACTTCTGTTTGTTTTTCTCCTGTTGATCTGTCTTTCATTAAAGGTGGGTCTCTGTCAAGAACCTAGAAGGGTAGAGGAAAAATGATTGTTCCTCCCCCATGGTTTTTAATTAATTAAAATTTTTAGGGGCGCCTGGGTGGCTCAGTTGGGTAAGCATCCAACTTCTACTCAGGCCATGATCTCACGGTTTGTGGGTTCAAGCCCCGTGTCGGGCTCTGTGCTGACAGCTCTGAGCCTGGAGCCTGCTTCGGATTCTGTGTCTCCTTCTCTCTCTGCCCCTCCCCCACTTTCTTCTCTCTCTCAAAAATAAATAACCATTAAAAAAATGTTATATAAGCCTTTATAGAAAAAGTGTCTGAATCACTTTTCTGTCATGTTTTACAAAAATTCCCTTAGTTTTCTCTTCATCAGTTCATGGTATTTTATGCTGCACAATAATGTTGTTTTATATAATTATCTCATTACATTTGTTTGGTTTTGTATATATATTTAGAAAGACTGTTCTTATCTGAAATTACATAACTGTTTAACTATGTTTGTAAAGCACTAACCTTCAATTAATTTAAAAATTTTCTTACTGTATTGCTTAATGGAAGAATAGAGTGTTAATTTTACAGTAGCTAGTTGTCCTATGCAATTTTTTAAATAATCTGACATTTTTCCTATTGGTTTGAATTTTATATTTTATATTTAGCAAATGATAGATTATTTAACTCTAAAATGTTCTGTAATATTTTCTGCCATTTTTCATAGCTTTATTATTCGTTAAGAAAATTTTAACTGTACAATTCTTACTATTCTTAGTGTAAGTTTCATGTAGGTATTTATTTTTCAAAAATGTCTTTTCAATTTTATGCCCAAATGACTTTTGACTCATTGTGTCAAGTTCCAAAAGATAATCCTTTTTTTAATTATTTTTTAGAAAGAGAACAACAGAGCTAGCAGGGGAGGGGCAGAGAGAGAGGGAGACACAGAATCCGAAACAGGCTTCAGGCTCTGAGCTGTCAACACGGAGTCTGATGTGGGGCTAGAACTCACAAATTGCAAGATTGTGACCTGAGCCGAAGTTGGATTTTTAACCAACTGAGCCACCTGGATGCCCTCAAAAGATAATTCTTCTGAAAATTTTGTTAGAAACAAATTTTCAATTGTTTGGAGAAAAATAGGCTTATAACAGTATATTGTAAAGTTTTCTTATCAAAGAGTGTAGTTTATCTCTCCATTTATTTAAATTCCTTTAGTAACATTTTGTTTTAATATTTTTTCTTCTTTCCTATTTTCTTACTTATAATTATATTTTTACCTGGGTTTAAAAGGGATCAATGTTCTCTTTACTGGGTTGGTTTTCCATTAAATTGCTAATCCAAAATAGAATTTGATAGGAGCCACCAATATGACTTGTTCTGAGAAATTCTCATTAAAATATGCCTGAAGTAACAGAAAAAGGCAAAATCTCATAGCAACATGGGGAACAAAGACCGACAGCCTGATGCCAGAACCTGGGAGGAATTGTCACTAATTATAAGGTAGATGGAAAGGTAATAAGGAAATACCTTTAAAGGTTCAGTATATGATATTCTCTGACTTTGAGTCAAGAAATAGACATATTCTGAAAAGAAGTAGGAGGCTTGATGGAATTGATGATATGAATATTAAAATCTTGCCCCGTGATCCTAAAACCACTCAGGTTTTAGGTGGTTTCAGGGCTGTGGTTTCCCTTCCAACCCTCATCTTCTTTATGGTCTGTTCCTCTGCTCCACCTTCATCTAGAGGTTTACAGTATTAGAAAATAATGTGTCTGTGTGTGCATGCACACGTGCACGTGTGGGTGTGCATGCACGTGTTTGTACACATTTTGGGGTTGTGATAAGGCCTGGCAATGGTACCACTTGGGGAGGTACTGTCCACATGAGTAAAGTGTAATTTATGTAGGTAGTGAGAAAGAACCATCCTGCTCTAGGGCATGATAGGAAAGTAATTTTTCCTGTGCAAGTATTTTTTGCAATTGCTCTGTAATGGAGTTTGGGGAATAATAAAGTTAAGAGCTCTAATCCATCATTTAAAAAATGGAATAATTCAATGCACTGGAGTCTAAAAACTAAGCCTTTTATAAACAGACCATGTTGATAAACTAGAAAAATCAGTAATTGGACATTTTCACACTGGATTATCTATGATATTATTGCATTTAGCAGCATAACATATTTTTCATTCCTAAATGTAATGCAAAAGAAGGCAGCAAGAAAGAGCAAATAGTCTAACGTATCCAAATAAATACAACCACTATTAACAGTCACCATAGTCAATCTTTTTATTTTTAATATTGTCTACTTAAAATGCATGTGAGCAAGTGTGTATTTAGAAAGGGAGGGAAATATTGCTATACCTGGGCTTTTGCCAGAAGAGAACAGGGCTGAAAAACCAAGAACTGTCCAGATGGAAGGGTGCTTTTAAAATATAGAGCTTCTCTCTCCCACTCTAGGTAAAAATACATAATCATAGACAATAATTTGGGGAGCCTGGGGCTTAATGCAATTAAGTCATAGGTGCCAGGACTTAATGAAGGTGTCATGAGCATATGGGTGGTTTCTGCATCAGCTGGTAAAATAGCATCTATCTCTCACTGGATACCACTTGGTTTTCCCTGACAAAGGAGACATAAGAACTGTAGGTGTGGGGGCGCCTGGGTGGCGCAGTCGGTTAAGCGTCCGACTTCAGCCAGGTCACGATCTCGCGGTCCGTGAGTTCGAGCCCCGCGTCAGGCTCTGGGCTGATGGCTCGGAGCCTGGAGCCTGTTTCCGATTCTGTGTCTCCCTCTCTCTCTGCCCCTCCCCCGTTCATGCTCTGTCTCTCTCTGTCCCAAAAATAAAATAAAAAACGTTGAAAAAAAATTAAAAAAAAAAAAAAAAAAAGAACTGTAGGTGTGTCCACCCTCCCAGAAACAGCACAGGCACAGAACTCTGGAAGGCCATAGAGAAAACTGCCCTAGTGGTTGTAGACAGCATACGATTGACTCACTAGAGTTTAGCCTCGTTATTAGCAAAGCTTCTAGGATTGTTTATTGTAGGGGAAGTCTATATCTTCTTGTTTCCTTAGGCAAGCAATGGTAGAAAGAAAACTGACTCACTGGAGCATAAGAATTTTGAGCAATCTTTGTCATGTCAACTTTTGGTGCCTCATGTCTTTTGTCAACATCAGTCATTAGGTCTCTGCCTCTAGGTCTCTTTCCTTGGTGAAGAGGATGAAAAAAGTCCTACAGAGACACCTTTCCAAAGCAAATCATTTCTTGGAGATAGGCAGGGACAGGCTGCAAAAAAACCTTCAAAGGTCTTGGAGGGGGACCAATAATAGGTTTGGCAGCAGAGTTGACTTTGCAAAGGACGTGCAAATAGGTTCACATGACATCCTCTTGCTTCTAGGTTAATGTTGGCTCAAATCATCAGGACTTAGTCCCTCCTTGGTGTCTGGAGATTGGCTGACCTCTTGGCCAGGATTTGGGGAACCCTGTAGTTTCATCTCATTGGTTGATTTGCAGATGTAGCTGTACAAGTAGAGCTTTCAAAATTTAGACATTCTCTTGGCTCTTTCCTGAACAGATAGGATGCATTCCTGGAAGACAGCTTGGAGACAGGCAGATGCATAGCTTTGTGAGTCAGGGCGCTACAAAGGCAATGATCAAAAAGGCTTATTGAGCCCTTCAGTTTCTGACTTTCCAGGCGCCTCCTCCTGCCAAGAAGTTCAGGAGAGGTCAAAGACTGCTCAGACTCTGTGCCAGTTATTAAGATATTTTATATCAGCTTCCAAACCACTCCTTTATACTCATATTTGTGATGGTGGGACAGGTTTTCTGCAGCCCAATTTCTGCTTTTCCAGCTAACCTGTTAGACTCTGCCAAGAGGGGGCAGTATGGGGAGACTGGGAAGCCAAAAGAAGAGTCAGCTTCCTGGCCCTTCGGGATCATCTAGCAACACTGCTGCAGCCCTGCAGCAGTTCATTCCTGCAATACCAGATTCTGGTTTGTAATTCCTTTATTAACTTGTGGAACCAACTTCAGAGGTACCATCAGCCACCAAGAAGCATTCCTTTCTCAGAGATCTGGGTCCCAGATTCATAGGAGCTCATCTTCAAGCTGGTAAATTTTAATAATTCTAACCTCTTTCCTTTGTTCCACCATTTCTAGGGATTCAAGCTGCATCTTATAGTTATGCTGAATTCTCATTGTTAAATAATTAAATGGCTTCTGCTTCCTGATTGGCCACTGACTGATACAGACCCTATGCATGGTCAGGAAGCTCACATTCTTACCACTTAGGACAACATAGAGCAGAGTGTGGTATGCCATCTTTTCATGGACTAAATAGGATCAGAGGGCTTGGCAAGCACCATAAGGAAGGATCGTTTGGGATATAGGAGCCTTTATGAGCATGCTGAATGGGGTCAGGAGTCCTAGGAAGATCCCCCAAGGCTGGAGGAAGGTGCTGCAGTGTCAATCAGTGAGACTCAATGAGGCCTCCAGCTCCTTGGCACAGTGGTGGCCCCTAGGCCATTACCATTGTGTTCAAGTGCCCACTGCCTTCAGAATATGACTGGGCAGACTTGTTCATATGGGCAGAGGCAGGGCCACAGGTGGGTTGGGATATGGGCAGGAGGTTCCTGGGATTTAGGCCTGGTATTCCTCCTCCATCTGGCTCTAGTTCTTGAACTGTCAATGAGAGGACCAGCTGGGAAGCCAGAGATTAGAAAGTGAGGTTTAGCCCAGGGCTGGGAAGTGGTACTCCTCCTGCCTAGCAGACCTAGGGTCAAGAGTATTCTAACTTCCACTCAAGTCTAGCCCTAGTGGAGCCAGAGGTTTTGGGCATGGTGCCTCCAGGCTGGACCTATCCCCACTGAGGCAGTGGGGGAGTTAGGCTTCAGCTGGTATCTGGACTGTTCCACTGTTTTCATCTGTGCTGCCCCACCTAAACCCCTCAAACATTTTAAACCATTATTAATTCAATGGAGGTTGATTTTAGTGATCAAAAGTTTTAATTAATTAATTAGTTAATTAATTATTTTTTAAATCTTTTAGAAGGGAGCATGCAAGCTTGGGAGAAGGGCAGAGGGAGAGAGAAAGAATCCAAGCTCAGCCTGGAGCCCAGTGCAGGCTTAATCCCAAGATCCTGGGATCATGACCCAAGCCAAAATCAAGAGTTGGATGCTCAACTTAACTGAGCCACCCAGGCACCCCAGAAGTTTTAATTTTTTTTTTTTTAATTTTTTTTTCAACGTTTTTTATTTATTTTTGGGACAGAGAGAGACAGAGCATGAACGGGGGAGGGGCAGAGAGAGAGGGAGACACAGAATCGGAAACAGGCTCCATGCTCGGAGCCATCAGCCCAGAGCCTGACGCGGGGCTCGAACTCACGGACCGCGAGATCGTGACCTGGCTGAAGTCGGACGCTTAACCGACTGCGCCACCCAGGCGCCCCCAGAAGTTTTAATTTTAAATAGAATGTAGACTATATAAGATTTTAAATGGAATGAGTTTACACTAGCATTTAGGCTTTTGAGATACAGACTATGTTTTATTCACTGTTCTGTTTCCAATGCCTAAAATAGTGCCTGAATATTCCATGAAATAGCTGTTGGATTAGTTATCCTTGAATGTGTTCAATTTTAAAAGTCTTTTTCCTATTGCTTTTTCAACTGCTGAAAAATATTTATCTTTAATATTTATACAGAAGAAAACAAAACTTTGATATCACAATCCAAAGATAATAATGTTAATGCTCTTTCATATATATATTTATACATATATAAATAATTTATACATAAATGTGTCTAAAGTGTATATTTAGTGACATATTTAATATAAATTGACTAGTGTTTACCTATTATTTCATAACATGATTTCAACTTAATGCATAATAATTTCCATTCAATGACATTAGCATTCTTTTGTAGTATTATTTTTAAAGATTATATAGGATTTTAGAGTACTTAGATGCAATACCTTGTTAACTACGTAGGTATGTAGGACGTTCGTGTATATTTTTAATATCATAACCAATTATTCCAAGAATACTTTTGAATCTAAATTTCTTAAACCTTCATGCATATTTCTTTTGGATAAGCTCCCAGAAAGGAAATTGCTGGGTAAATAGGTGTGGAATTTTTTAAAGCTATTGATATGCCTTATAAATTGTTCCCTGTGATTTCTGCACCATCTCACTCTCCTGTGAATAGCATATAAGAGTGCCTGGTTCCATGACTCTTGAATACTGGAGCTTAGAATTTGAAAGCACCATTGCCACTTTGTGAGGTGAAAGATGCTTTGCTTATTTTGCTTACATTTCTTTAAATCAGAAGTCTTTATACTTTCCATCCTGATGTCACTTCTTTATTTCTTCCTGCGGCTTTACCAAGATAAATCCTATTGATTACTTTCTTTATTCTTTGTTGCCTCTTGAGGCTTCATTCTTAATTTGTACCTTCTCTTTTATTCCTGGTTTATCTTCAACAAACAAAACCTACATTCTTGATCTTTTACAATCACATGTTTCGGTCATGCTTTGGATTTTGCGCCGAAAGAAGATTTTGCATGGTACCTCTATGTATAATATAAGTAAGTTTAGGATAATCAAAGGAAGTGAGCCAAAAATTACAGTAGGAAGAAGGATGAAACTATAAACGAGGTCAGTGTCAAGATGCAGCATAAAAATTCATGCATGTCTAATGAATAGGTGAATAATTTGATTTTAACTTTCTGGTGTACATGATGAAGAAGAAACTAGATAAATGACTATATTTGTAGGCATGTAAACAAATCAGTTATTCAGGACCTACACAAATATTCCTAAAATGAGACTTCTCTCTCCCCTCTTCACTAATACACACTGGGCCCTCATGAAGAAAACAACATACAGTGTCATCAGTTCTTTATTCAAATATATCCTACAGGAGATATAATACGATTTCGGAAGCTATCACTTTTTTAAATTTATTTTTTAATCTTTATTTATTTTTGAGAGACAGACAGAGTGTGAGCAGGGAGGGGCAGGGAGAGAGGGAGACAGAATCCGAAGCAGGCTCTAGGTCCTGAGCTGTCAGCACAGTACCCGATGCGGGGCTCAAACTCACAAACCGTGAGATCATGACCCGAGCTGAAGTCAGAAGCTCAACCGACTGAGCCACCCAGGCACCCCAGAGGCTATCACTTTTTAACCTCAAAGGTCAAGACTACAAGGGGAGCCTAGGTAGCTCAGTCGGTTAAGTTTCTGACTTCAGCTCAGGTCATGATCTCAAGGCTTGTGAGTTCGAGCCCCATGTCCGGCCCTGATCTGTGCTGACAGATTAGAGCCTGGAGCCTGCTTCAGATTCTGTGTCTCCCTCTCTCTCTGCTCCTCCCCCACTCACACTGTCTTTCTCTCTCTCTCTATCAAAAATAAACATTAAAAAAAAAAGGTCAAGACTACAAGCAGTGCCTGACTCCAAACCCTGGGCTCTCCATTGCTGGGCTTTTTTGAGCCAATTCTCTCTAGGCTGCTAACATTGCTCCAAAAATGTTCTATGGTCAAACCATTTACATTCAGCAAGGGACAACTGAACTAACTTATCTACATTGTTTCAGGGGTGTTCTAGCTTAGGTCAGAATTATGGAATAGTACATAGAGGGAATCAGTTATGAAATCACTTGTTGACTTGAATATTGATCAACCTCAATTAGGATTCCAATCCTTTTTATTCATTATTTATACCCTTTAAGTGTAGATCTTTGATAAAGTCTTAAATTTGCTATTATTTTGATTTATTCAGTAAATATTTTTAGAGTTCTTGTTTTGCTCTTTGCAATATGCCAGTTGCTGGAATAATGACATTTTAGCTGGGGCAACCTGAAGGATGGGTAGGGAATAGGTTGGTGAACAGGTGAAGAATGTATTATAGGCATGGAGAACACTAAGAGAAGGGGTCATGGACGAAAAAGACAGGAAAGAGTCTCTATGTGGCTATAGTGAGTGGAGTGAGAGGAAATATGCAACAAGGCTGCAGAAGCAAGCAGGGGCCAGATCACACAGGATCTCATGTCTCAAGCTAAAAAATGTAGACTCTTACAGATAAAGGAAGCCATGGTATATTAAGCAGAACCATTTTGTTGTGATACTTGCTTTTCAAACATAAAAGTGAAATCTGTGAGAAGAATGAATTGGATGAAGAAGAGATAGCATTGGTTGGTAGGAGTTGAGGTGATGGACCAGAATATGATGGCTTGGACAAGAGTGGTGGGAATAGATATGGAGGGACATTGATGGATTTTATATATATTTCAGAGGTAGAATCAAAGCACTTGATGATAGATCATTGGATTTGAAAGGTGAAGTAGCATATCAGCAATCTCTCCATGTTAGCAAAAGAGCATCTCCTCTGGCATGAGCATATGGAATAATGGCACAATACTTTTAATGTAGGAAATGCTAATAGTGGGAAGAAGATTCGAGGAGGGGAAGAATTTAGTTTCCGAGGTGATTAGTTTGAATTTTAGAGACATTTTAGTGGAAGTAGTAAGATATAAAGTGTATTTGATTATAAAGGTCAGGCGTCAGAGAAGAGATGCATAATTGGTTTTCAGTGAGCAGGAAGACTACATTTAACTGTGAGAAAGTCTCAAGACTGGCACGGCCAGAAGGCAGAGTAAATCCAGAGAGCATGTGATAACAGGTACCATAAGGAATGGCTCAAGCATGCTGTGGTCAACCAAGTACACTTTTGAGGAGAAAGAGAACAGAAGATGGAGACCAACAAGGGTCCATTCTCTTTAGAAGCCTGGAAATTATTGACAATTCTAGTAAAGTAGATGGAAGAATATATATGGTTGGTGAGGACATGGAGTCAACAAAATAGATATTGTTTGAGAGATGTTTTGCCTTGAAATAGAGTCAGGTTATTGAGCAGGTAGCTTGAGAGGATTGTAGGCTTCAAGGAAAACATTTTTAACATGGGGGATATAGAGAATATGTGATGTCTAATGGAAAGGATCCAAGAGAGTGGGGCAAAAGACTCAAGGAATAACAGTGGACTGAGGTCCCTGGAAGGTGGTGGAGTGCTGCTCAAAGCATTGGCCTTTGGTGGGAGGATGGAAACTGTTCCCTGAGCATGAGGAGGGACAGAAGAGAGCATGGGTGCAGATTTGTAGATTTGGTGGAGGGAATTTGAAGGAGCTCCCATCTAGCACTTCAGTCTTCACCGTGAAGAATGAGGCAAGATAATCTGCTGACACTATAGGAGAAAGAAAGGAATGGGACTGGAAATTTTAGGAAAGTAAAGATCTCTAGATATAATTGTTTCCAAACATTCTGGGGTTCATGTCTTTCCACATAGTCATTTTATGTGTTTGTTTTGCTTCCTTCACTTGTTTTTTAAATTTGATTTAATTCATATTATTGTAACAACAAATTTTCTTTTAAACTTGAAGGGGAAAATAATATGTTACATTAAATAATGTAAAATAGTCGAATAGTGACTACTTGGGAGACATTTTTAGTTTTATACTGTGGCCAGGGATCAAAGTGATAGGATTCATTTTGACTTTTATAAATAAATATTTTTTCCAGGATTTTATCTAAGTTTTTCTATTTATCTATCCACTCTACCTATTTATATTTAAAAGAACTAAAAACAATTTTGGAAGTTAAAAAAATGTAGCAGAAAGTAAAAGGTGCTTATAATCAATCAGTGAACTTACTGAAGATATTTCTCACTTAATGTTGAAGATGGGTGAAACACTACAAGATTTTCTCTTTTCTTTTAAAAATTGCCATCAAAGTCCTAAAGCTGCTCTTGATTGTTTTTCTGAATTTGTGGGGGCTGTGCTCAAATTGCTTATAATGGTAATTCAAACCTAAAACTTTAGCCTATTGATCTCCTCAAAGAAGTTAAAATGGTCCTTTCCCTGGGGACAAAGACACATCACTCACTACCCAGTGTGGGGCTTAAGTGTTTCCTTACTTGCTTACAAAAGAATCACTTTGTGTTCCAGAAAAATGTACTTCTTTTTTTAATGACAGTAATATCTTCATTTATTCCTGACTGAAAACATTAACAACAAAATGAAAAAGTATTGCCACTAAGATTGGCTGAGCATCCTTTTTAATTAGCCAGATTTAAAAGATGATCATAAATTGCCTGTAATTACAAAGCATAATAAAAATGCTGAAAATCCTGATATGAGGATTATTCCCATCGTTTGAAGGCTTTCATTAGTCAAATTCATTCTTAACAACCAGCACTCACTAACATGACCTCTTTGCCAGTCCCCAAGAATTCAAGATTCTATTGAATCTTAGAGCCAGACTGCTTTTGATGACATCTAGTTCAATCTCCCATTTTTTTCTTTTCTTTCTTTTTATTTATTGAAGTATAATTGACATACAACATCATATTGGTTTCATGTGTACAAGATAGTGATTCCCCATTTGTATACATTACAAAATGATCACCACAATAAGTCTGGTTATCATCCACCACTATATAAAGTTAGAAGTTTTTTTTCTTGTGATAAGAACTTTTAAGATTTACTGTCTTAGTACCTTTCAAATTTGCAATAAGTTATTGACTATAGTCACCATGCTGTACATTACATCTTCATGACTTATTTATTTTATAACTGGAAGCTTATACCGCTTGACCACCTTCACCCATTTTGCTAACCCCTACTCTCTGGCAACCACCAATCTATTCTGTGTATCTGAGTTTTGTTTGTTTTGATTTTTAGATTCCACATATAAATGGAATCATATGGTATTTGTCTTTTTTTCTTTGATTTATTTCACTTAGCATAATATCCTCAATGTCTATCCATGTCATAAATGGCTAAAATTCATTCTTTTTATGCCTGAGTACTATTCCACTGTGTGTGTATTATGTATATACATATATATGTATATATGTATATATATGTATGTATGTATGTATGTATGTATATGTATATATGTATATATATGTACATATAAGATATATATGTATATATGTATGTATATGTGTACATATATGTATATATGTACATATATGTATATATATGTATGTATATATATGTATATATATGTATATATATGTACATATAAGAAACAGCTTTTTTTCTGTTCATCCATCTGGACACTGAGGTTGTTTCCTTATCCTGGTTATTATAAATAATGCCATAATGAACATGGGGGAGCATGTATCTTTTCAAGTTAGTGTTTTGTTTTCTTTGGATAAATGCCCAAAAGTAGAATTGCTAGAACATGATAGTTCCAATTTTAGTTTTATAAGGAACCTCCATACTGTTTTGTATGATGGCTGCACCAATTTACATTCCCTCCAGTAATACACAGGTTTTCCCTTTTCTCCACATCCTCACCAACACTTGATAATACACATCCTAACAGGTGTGAGGTGATATCTCATTGTGGTTTGGATTTTGATCTCCCTGATGATGAGTGATGTTGAGCATCTTTTTGTGTGCCTGCTGACCTCTATGTGTCTTCTTTGGAAATATGTTGATTCAGATCCTCTCCCCATCTTCAAACAGATTAGATTTGTTGTTGTTATTGAGCTTTGTTAGTTTGTTATATATTTTGGATATTAACCCCTTGTCAAATATATGATCTGCAGATATCTTCTCCTATTCAGTAAGTTTTGTTTTCACTTTGTTGATGGTTTTCTTTGCTATGCAGAAACATTTTAGTTTGATGTAGTTCCGCTTGCTTATTTTTGCTTTTGTTGGCATTACCTTTGGAGTCAGATCCAAAAAATACCATCTAGAGAGATGTCAAAGTGCTTACAGCCTTAGTTTTCTTTTAGAAGTTTTATGGTTTATGGTCTTACATTCAGGTCTTTAATCCATTTTGAGTTAATTTTTGTGTATGGTGTAAGATAGTGATCCAGTTTCTTTTGCATGTGGCTCTCAGTTTTCCCACCATGATTTATTGAAGAGACTGTCCTTTCCCCATTATATATTCTTACCTCTTTTGTCATGAATTAATTGACCATATATACTTGGGTTTATTTCTAGGCTCTCTATTTTGTTCCATTAATCTATAAGTTTTTATGTCAATACCATTGACATAATACTATTAAACAGTAGTATGTTGAGTAAAAGTGGAAACAGTTAGCATCCTTGTCTTGTTCCTGACCTTAGGGGAAAATCTCTGTTTTCCACCACTGAGTATGATGTTAACTACGGTCTTTATTATGTCATGGTATGTTCTGTCTATAACCACTTTGTTGAAAGTTTTTATTATAAATGGATGTGGAATTTTGTCAAAGGATTTTTCTGTATCTATTGAGATGATCATATGATTTTTTTTCCTTCATTGTTTTAATGTGGTGTATTAGGTTGATTGGTTTGCATCTGTTGAACCATCCTTGCATCCCTGACATAAGTCACTACTTGATTATGGTGTATGAGTCTTTTAATGTATTGCTGAATTCGGTTTGCTAATATTTTGTTGAGAATTTTTGTATCTGTGTTCATCAGGGATATTAGCCTGTGATTTACTTTTTTTGTGGTGTCTTTTTATGGTTTTGGTATTAGGGTAATGATGACCTGCTGAAATGAGTTAGGGACCATTTCTTCTTCAAATTTTTGGAAGAATTTGATAAGGTTAAGTATTAAATCTTTGAATATTTGGTAGAATTCACTACTGAAACCATCTGGTCTTGGACTTTTGTTCGCTGGGTGATTGTTGATTGCTGATTTAATGTCCTTACTAGTAATTGGTCTACTTAGATTTTCTATTTCTTTGTGATTCAGTCTTGGAAGATTGTACATTTCCAGGAATTTATCCATTTCTTCTAGGTTGTCCAACTCATTGGTATATAATTGTTCATAGAGTCTCTTATGATCCTATATTATTATTATTATTGATATCAGTTACAATTTTATTTATTTCTGACTTTGTTTGAGACCTCTTTTTTTTTACTCTAGTAAATGACGATTTTATCTTTTCAAAGAAGTGGTTTTAATTTTATTGATTTTTTTTTCTGTTTTCTTTTTATTTCTATATCATTCATTTCCACTCTGATCTTTATTGTTTCCTTCCTTCTCCTAACTTTGGGCTTTATTTGTTCTTCTTATTCTGATTCCTTTATGTGTAAACTTAGATTGCTTATTTGAGTCTTTTCTTGTTTTTTGAGGTAGGCATGGATTGCTATAAACTTCCCTTTCAGAACTGCTTTTGCAGCATCCCATAGATTTTGATATATTGATTTCCATTTTTATTTGTTTCAAGGTATTTTTCATTTTTTTCTTTGACTTCTTCATTTCCACCCATTGATTGTTTACTAGCATCTTTTTAAATCTCTGCATATTTGTGATTTTTCTTGTTTTCTTCTTGAAATTAATTTCTAGTTTTATAACATTGTAGTCAGAAAATATGCCTGATATGATTTCAGTCTTCTTAAATTTATTAAGACTTGTTTTGTGGCCTAGCATATGATCTGTTTTAGAGAATGTTCCATGTGAACTTTAGAAGAATCTGTATTCTGTTGCTTTTGGATGGAAGGTTCTGTATATATCTATTAAGTCTATCAGATCTAATGTGTCATTTAAAGCCAATGTTCTCTTATTGATTTTCTGTCTGGATGATTGATCCATTGACGTAAGTGGAGTGTTAAAGTGCTCTACTATATTGTATTGTTGTCAATTTCTCACTTAGGTTTCTTAATATTTGCATTATACATTTAGGTGCTTGTATATTGACTGCATAAATATTTACAAATGTTATGTCCTTTTGTTAGATTATCCCCTGTAAGAAAGCAGAATTTGCTACCCCAAAATATGTCTCTTTGGCATACAGATTATTTTAAGCTGGATATTTCTAAGAAACTGGAGACAATCCCAGCAAAATTTACCTTTTTGTAGGAGATGTTTAAACTTGTAAAATAAATTTCCATATGCAAGGGTGTCTTCCCCTCTTTACCAGGAAGGAG
This sequence comes from Felis catus, assembly GCF_018350175.1. Taxonomy (NCBI): domain Eukaryota; kingdom Metazoa; phylum Chordata; class Mammalia; order Carnivora; family Felidae; genus Felis; species Felis catus. The sequence goes on from NC_058370.1 coordinate 92,192,078, forward strand.
GGGGTGACTCAATCTCTAGACACTCTTATCAATGGAGAGGACAATGGCTTAAATCTGCATAACTACCTTATGTTTACTGTGATTTCCCTGGTAACCTCCTATAACTGACTCCTCAGCCCCCAAATCTTTTGTCTTTAGCTGAAGATGATATTTAAGATGATGGCTTCCACCATTTGGGGTACTTTACTCAGTTTTCCTGAGTCTTTCCCATGCAGTAGAGGTATATGTGTTATTAACTTCTGTTTGATTTTCTCCTGTTCATCTGTCTCATGTCAATTTAATTCTAAGACCAGCCAGAACCTTGAAGGGTGGAGTAATGTTTTTCTCCCAACATCCCTTTGTCATTATGTTATATGTATCTTTGTCTTTTATTATAGTCGTTGTTTTAGAGTCTGTTTTGTCTCCTGTAAGTATAGCTATTGCACCTTTTTTTTTGATTTCCATTTGTGTGAAACATCTTTTTCCATTACTTCTCTTTAAGTCTGTGTAAGTGTGTATATGTGAGATAAGTTTCTTGTAGGCACATATAGATGGGTCTTGTTTTTATCCATTTAGCCACTCTATGTCTCTTGATTAGACAATTTAGTCCACTTACATTTAAAATAAAATTATTGACAGATGTGTTCTTATTGCCATTATGTTAACTGCTTTCTGGCCGTTTTGTAGTTTCTGTCTGTTCCTTTCTTCTTTTCTTTCTTCCCTTGTGGATTGACAACTTTCTACAGTGTTATGCTAAGATTCCTTTCTCATTGTTTTTTTGTGTATTTATGATACAGTTTTGCTTTGTGGTTACCATGAAGCTCATATATAACAGCCTACACAAAAGTCTATTTTAAACTGATAGCAAGTTAAGTTTGTACACATTCTAAAATTATGCATTTTTATTCCCCTCTCCACATTTTATGTTTTTGATGTCACAATTTATATTTTTTCATTTTGTGTATCTCCTAATTATTGTAGTTGTAATTATCTTATTGCTTTTATCTTTTACCTTTCATACTAGCTTTGTAAATGATTAACCTACTTTCTTTACTACATATTTACTTTACTGGTAAGATTTTAATTTTCATGTATTATTTTATTACTAATTAGTACCCTTTCTTTTCAACTTAAAGAAGTCTCTTTAACATTTCTTGTAGGGCCAATTTAGTGGTAATGAGCTTCTTTAGTTTTTGCTTGTCTGTTAAATTGTGTATCTCTCCTTCAATTCTGAATGATAATCTTGCTGGGTAGAGTCTGGGTTGTAGGTGTTTTCCTTTCAGCACTTTGAATATATCACATCATCTCTTCCGGCCTGCAAAGTTTCTGCTGAGAAATCTGCTGATAACCTTATGGAAGTTCTCTTATATGTAACAAGTTGTTTTTCTTTTGCTGCTTATGATTCGCTATATTTTTGACGCTTTAATTGTATTGTGTCTTGGTGTGGGTCACTGAGTTCATCTTGCTTGGAACTCTCTGTACATCATGGACCTTAATGTCTTTTCTTTCCCCAGGTTAGGGAAGTTTTCAGCCATTATTATTTCAAGTAAGTTTTCTGCCCTTTTCCCTCTCTCTTCTTTTGGGACTCATAATGCTCATGTCATTTCGCTTGACGTTGTCCCATGGGTCCCTTAAGCTATCTCTACTTCTTAAAATTCTTTTTTTCTTTCTGCCGTTTTGTTAGGTGAGTTCCACTACCCTGTCTTACAGCTCACTGATTCTTCTGCTTCATCAAGTCTGGTGTTGATCCAATCTAGTGTATTTTTCAGTTTAGTTATTGTATTTTCTTCAGCTCTGTGACTTCTGTTTAGTACTTTCTTATATTTTATATCTCTTTGTGAAGTTCTCACTATTTTCATCCACTTTTCTCCCAAGTTTACCGAGCATCTTTATGATCGTAACTTTGAGCTCTTTATTAGGTAAATTACTTATTTCTGTTTCATTAATTTTTTCTTGAGTTTTATCTTGTTTGGAACATATTTCTCTGTTTTTCTTTTGTCTTTTTTTTTTTTGACTCTGTGTTTGTTTTTATGTGTTAGGTGAAACAACCATCTCTCCCAGTCTTGAAGGAGTGGCTTTGTGTAGGAGATTAACCTTATCTTTTATCTTTGTCCCCCTAGCTTTTGATTATCTCTCTTGAATTGTCTCTATGATTATTTCTGACCTATGAGCCCGGAAATGCAATACTCCCAGTCACCAGAGCCAGATGGCCAAGGGGCATTCCATGTGCATAGGCCACTCTCACTCTCTGGGTCTGGTGGTGGCTGCAGGAGCAGTGCAGGGCAGTGTGGGGACCTGGCCCACCAGTGCTAGCAGATTAGAGTGAGAATGCAAATATGATGCCTGTCTGCACTGGCACCGGCAAGACAGAGGGAGACTACAAAGATGGTGTGCATTCGTGGCAGTGCTAGCAAGGTAGAATGCCAGAAATGGTGTCTGCCAACTCCTCCATCCCTGAGAGAATCCCAACAGGCTTCTACCCCCCTGGCAGACAATTTAGGGTTAGCAAAGAAATCTCCTTCACGTATGGTCTAGGTGCTTTTTAATTTGCTTCTTTTATGCTGAGTTCTGGAGAAAATGAGTCTGTATGTGGACCTTTAAGAGTGGAATCTCAATTCCCTACATCCCTGTTTTGCCTGGAGGTAAGCCTCATTGGATCTTGAGGTCAGAGGTTTTAGGTGTTTGCCTCTCTTAAGCAAGTGCCAAGGGTCGAGGTGCTTGATGTGGGGCACAGACTCCTTGCCCCTCAGGAAGAAGTTTAATTTTGTGAGCTCCCTCTTGACTCTTTTTAATTGTGGGTTGCTGTGTCAGGGGTGGGGTTTTTGGTGACAGTGTGTCTCTCGTCTCCTACCCATCTCAATGTGAGCTTTTTATCTTTTGTTGTGGAAGATCTGTTCCACTAGTTTTCAGAATTTTTTTTCCAGAGGGAATTGTTGTATATATAGCTGTGGATTTGTTATGTTTATGGGAGGAGGTGAGGATCCTCTTATGGATCCTCTTATGCTGCCATCTTGAACCAGAACCTCTCAGGTTTCCTTAACAGGAAAACTGAGAATTAGAAGGAGGATATGAATACTAAAGGTCACAGGTTGGATATTGGTTTTACTGATATATCTCAAGGCCAACTCACAGTAATTGCTATATAAATAATTTTAAAACTCTAAACTTATTTCCCTAAAGACTGGACTAATTTACACTATGAGGCTCCTCAAAAATTAAAATAGAACTATCATATGATCCAGCAATTCTTTTTGGGTATATATTGAAAGGGATAGAAATCAGCAAAGAGATAGCCCATGGTCATTGCAGCATTATTCATAATAGCCAAGATCTGGAAAAAAGGCAAGGGTCCATTGATGGATGAATGGATAAAGAAAATGCAGTATATATAAATATGCAATGGAATACTATTCAACCTTAACAAAGAAGGTAATCCTGACATTTGTGACAACATGGATGAGCCTGAAGGACATTATGCTGGCTAAAATAAGCCAGGCACAGCAAGAGAAATACTGCATGATCTCTCTTATATGTGGAATCTCACATAGTCAAACTCATAAAAGCTAAGTGTAGGATGGTGGTTACCAGAAACTGGGGAGCTGAGGACATAGCATGATGTTGGTCAGAAGGTACACAGTTTCAATGCTGAATGCTGAATAAGTTCTGGAGATCTAATGGATAGCATGGTGATAATAGCTAACAGCACTGTAGTGTATACTTGAAAATTGCTAAAAGGATAGATCTTAAATTAAATCTCAGTGGGTACGCACCCACCCACACACAATGGTAACTGTGTAGAGGTGATGAGTATGTTAATTAGCTTGATTGTGATGATCATTTCACAATGTATACATATATCAGTACATCAAGCTGTATACTTTATATGCAGTTTTTATATTCCATGATACCTCATTAAAGCTGTTAAAAACAATTTTGAACTATCTACCACCAAAATTTTTATCTCCTTTCCTCTAGATACTGTGATGATGGTTGGGAATCCTTTGATCTTCAAATCCATACCTTATGATGACTCCTTGGTTATGTATGATAAGATGCATAGGAATGTCCACATGATAATCTGAGGTCAGGGAGAAGTTTCCCATAAACTGGTTTTATCATGAACATTAAAAAGCAATGTTGAACAAAAATCTTGAGGCAGTGTATAATCCTTAATATTTTAATTCTTGCCCCCTTTTAAAGCTTGCAAAAAAATGGTTCGACTCATCTAAAAGTGAATATTCAAAGAGAGGATGGCTATAGACACAGGCTAACTCACTCTCCTGATCTCTTTTGACCCCTCAAAGTACAGATATTCAAGCTGTAATATCAGTGCCTTTCAAAATAATATGTAATATCTAAAGTCTATTTTGAAAGGATTATGTAGTACTAAGGATTAACCAAACTTTAACTCATTCTTATTTAAAAACAGTGCATACAGGAGCAGAGAATTACCTAGAGGCAAAATATCATCATTTTTGTTGTTTCTATGTTGGAATTAAATAAAAACTAGTTAAACTAGATTTGGACACTAAGCAGGAATTGAAGTGGGACTTTTTAAAGCTATCCAATGAGGTGGGTCACTTGTTGTTGCAAGAAATTAAATTCTGTGGTTTGAGTGAAAGCTTTCAGATTTGCTTCCATGATGCGGAAATGAAAACATTTTACACAGACTGCATCTAAATGTGGGTGAGTCACCAATCCATATCTGGCCTTCACCCATGTCTGTGTCAAGCTGACACATCGAAATAAATCCCAGCTGGTCCCTGTCTCCTTTTTGAGTGTTTGTTCTCCAGTTTTTACTTGAAAGCGTTCCTCAGTGCTGGGCACAGGGCAGAGGACTATATTGGAGTTTCTGCCAATCTCTTACTTCATAGCAGAGGTGACTGAGAATGTCATGCATTGAATAAATAATAAACACAGGCCTCCACTTAACACCCAATTTTCAAATCCACTCGCAATAGAAATTTTCACTGGAAGTTCTTCCTAGCCTTTCTGACTCCCCTTGGGGAATCTGGCTTTGGCTGGATGAACTTTACTTGGCAACTCAATCTCATTGTACATTACCCACCCCCCCCCCCCTTCTACTTCCATATCTCATTGTTCAGAACAGTGTGACTTCAAAGGACTTTCTTTCTCAAACAGACGTATGCTTGGGACCTGCACTAAAGAATACAAAGCCAAAAGCCATGTTCTTCTCACTACCTGTGCCGGAACCAGCTGGATTCTTGGGCCTCAACTAATCCTTACCTACTGAATCACCTACTGTAAGGCCCAGACATTTGAACTCTTAAAAACAAGTTCTATAGCTCTCTGTATGCTTTGATATTGGTATAAAATGCTAGCTTTCTTCAGTGAATTTGGCCTGGGAATAAAGATTTAACCCGAAGAAATATAATGTCTGCCAGAGGGCACAGGAGTAATTTGTCAGAGGGCATCAAGGTATTCTAAATCACACCATATTATCATAATTGAAATACCCATGCTCAGAGTATATGTGTTCAAGATATTAAATGCTGTTTGAGAGCAGGGAAGAGGCTTCTAGTTTGTCCTCAGAGCTCCAGGAGCACTCTTACTGTCCTCATTCTTCTTGCCCTGTACCTTATCTTGCTCTGGGATTCCACAGCATAAAGAGCATGCCTCGCTTATCTTTGCTTTTTCTCATTCATTACCTGCGCTGAATGGCACGGGCGCTGCCTTTCCAGGTGGTCTTGGTGGTCTTTGGCTAACCTAACCAGCTCCCTTCATGGTGGCTCTTACTGGTTGGTGACTCCCCCTCCCGTCTTCACTTTCTGACCCTCACTGCTGACCTGTTGCCTCCTTCCGGTTACATTGTTACACAGGAGGCCTGACCAAACAGTGGCTCTTCCCCGCAAAAACTGAAAGAGGTCAAGAAATCTGAGCAATCTGTGTTTCTATGAGTGGCTGGACTGGCAGAATATTTACATTTGACACCAGGTAGACTGGACGATAAAGAACACCGGTTTTTATTTTGCTCTGTGTAGGTTCACCATTTAAGAGCATAATGGGGTGCATCTACTTAACATTGCAGACACTGTAACCTAGGTCTTGATTTCTCATATTCCTGTGGTTATCACCAAATATGTGGACGGGGATAGGGTGTCAACTGGCCATGACATAGTATGGCAGTACTGAGGTTCCTGAAGTCAGAGAAGGTTACTTTTCTCTATATATACAGCTTCTCAATCTGTGAATCCATCCAAAGATTCCTTGCTACCATCACAAAAGCCTGTCAACATCTGTTTCTGTACTGTATATGTTTTAGTTTGTGTGCTCAGCTGTAAGTAAGAGAGTACTTCAACAAAAGTAAGAGTGGATTAACTTTACATGACAGCAAATATAAAGGTAGAAGATTAGAGGGTTGGTGCACCAGTAACTTTGCATCTCCATTCTCACAACGTGGATGGAGTCTTCCCTCTAGGCTGTGAGATGCCAACCACAGCCCCAGGCATCTTATCCTCAGACCCCAAGGAATAAGAAAGAGGCTGGGAGCGAAATGGGTTTCCTTTCTTGCTGTTTTCATCATTTATTCTTTTTTGAGTTAGTAGGAAAAATATTCTTCCTGTGTCCCTCTAGATCCCTCTTGGATAGAACCAGGGTAAATGTTCATCCCATCATTGATGGCAGCATCCCTGACATTCCTACAATTTTTATTGCCTGGAGGCCAGCAGTAAGTAGCCTCCTGTTACTTTTTCCCTCAGCCCTTCCAAAAGTTGCCTTAGACTCTTAATTCTCTATCTTAAATGCTGTCCTAGAGGGGTTTCTGCTCTCCTGCCTGAACTTGGACTGATTGGATAGCCTTCTACATCTCTATTGTTTAATGTGTATTTGTTCCTCTTAATGGGAAAAGAAGAACCTGAAAGATTACCTTACTCTGTTCCATGTTTTGGGCTTCATCTTATTCATAGGGAGTGTAAACTGTAATAGGCATTATTGTGTCTAGAAGCAGACATCGCATGTAGTGATGCTCATTACACGTGTGTGTGTGTGTGTGTGTGTGTGTGTGTGTGTGTGTGTGTGTAGGTGCCTGGTCAACAGCCCCAGTTGAATCAAGTCTTTGAGTCAACCAGGTACATGAGATGTGAGTATAGAAACCTCCAGATCAGTGCATTCTCCAACAATTTTAGTCCCCAGCATTCATTGCTAAGGCTCCAGGCAATAAACAAGCCACCCGCACAGTGCCCTATCTAAATTCCTAATGGAACGTGTAAGAATTATAAAATGCTTATTGATTTTCAGAAGGTTTGTTATACAGCAGTAGATAATTGCAACCTAAGGACAGGATTTGAGTGTTTCTGGGTCTTCTCATGCAATGCCATTTTAATATTTCCCCTTTCTATCAAGGTTAATCCTTCCACTACTCATCTGTAAGCCCTTAAATCCACATTTTAGATTTATACTGCATTTCTCTTGGAATTGAACATACTACTGGGCACTCGGTAGGAGCTTTCCAGAATCTGTATTGGCTAACTGGCCTGATGGTGCCTAGACTTGGCCACAGGAGCTAACACTGACCATAGGCTCTGAGAGTTTTAGTTATGGATCATGTGGGATGCTAAATGCACAAAGAAGCCAGATAGAACTTTCCTGAGCCAGCATTGCATGCTTTCACCACATTTTATGATGTGTATGTGGTTTACTGAGTTCACATTCCTCTTTTTAATTGGAACACTATTTGTCATTTCATTTGGTCACATAGTAAATGGAAAAGAGAATCTTGTTTCAGAGTTTGGCATCACACATTAGGTAACTCTGTGACTTTTGAAGTTAAGAAGAGGATGGACTGAGACCAAGAACTACTACTACCGTATGATTAGCAGGATCTAAACTCACTTAAAAGGCTGGAGGAGTGGCCTTGTCACATCTCTTGTACTGACTGACTTCCTGATCCTTATGAATCAAGATCACTGCACATCTTGCCTGTGCAGGAATGGTTATTAGTTTGAGAAAATTAATAAATGCAAAATGACTCCGGAATCCAAAACGTTATGCAGGCATTAAGTATTATTGTTAGAATGAATCTTTGTAATTGTATCTAACTGCTGTCCCTTAAGACACCTTATTAATTAAATAAATAAAATACTGTTCTGAAACCCTTAGCACCTATTTTGGCATATTAAAAGGAAAGGAATTATGGAAAAAACAGACTTAACTTACGATACTAAAATAATTTTCCTCGCATGTCTCCTCTCCTCCTCTCATACTTGTCTTACTGCTCCTCTGACTGTGGCTGTTCAGAGTGCAGTTGTATCGTGAAGGAGACAAATGCCAAGCACAGAGGGCGATTATCTCGCAAACAACATCTGGCACCCTTGCTGGGCTTCAAAGGCAGATGCTGACGTGCTAATGCCAACATTTCTCAAGTGGTCTGCCCAGTGTGCAACTGCTCCCTGGCCCAAATGACACCCCAGTCCCAGATGTCACAGTGCTTCTCATGTCACCTTCCTGTGAACGAGAAAAGAAAGGATTTCTGAAGCGATCGCTGTTCTATGCTCTCATTTTATCGGAAAGGTTAATCATCTTGAGTGTGTTAACAACTCAGACTTATCACTGAGCCTGAACTCTAACTTCACCCTATGCCTGTATCACACGGGCATTCACTTACTCTCTCTTTGATCTAGCTGTGTAAGCGTCAACAGCCCCCCACGCTGCCCCCATGCCACCGAGATTGGGACCACAGTGGCTGTTTCTCAAGCTATGGAGCATCCTTCACAGTAGGGAATGAATAAATGCTTTTTGATTAATTGTTTAGCCTAATTACAATTCACTTCACTTGGAGAGAATAAATGTATGCTGGAAAAAGAAACTGATACACTTGTTTTTTGAATACAAAAGAGTCAGTTGAGAATTGTGTTTTATATAATACTTGAAATCAAATCAAATTCCACCAGCTAAGTGATTTCTTCTAATTACTAAGCCATCTTGAGTGTCTTTGAAAACAGTGGATGGGAGGATTCCAGGCAGGGATTAGCTTTTTTCCTTGGAGCTAGTGGAAGCACTAAACTATTGGATTATTAAAGAGTAGAACTGGAAGACTCTTTTGACCTTGACTTTAGTGAGGGGGGTGAGATGCGTTCAAAATATAATTTTTCCTCAAATGCATTTCACACTATCGCTTTTCTAAGAGCTCCCATTGAGAATTGGCCGGTAAGAGTTTGTAACTTGCCACATTTGGCGTTATAAAGCTATCCTCTTGGCTATGTAGTGGTAAGATGAGAATGCTTTATTTATCTAAGAGCAGTTCAGTGCTGCCTGGCTACCCTTCTGCGTATCCATGGCTCACCCTCCTGTGTTCTCTACAGTGGCTGTTCCAGTCCTCCATTCTTCTTAGACTTCCTTTATCACTCACTTTCTCATTTCTCAAAACTTGGTGCTGTGCAACTGGGACTCCCTTATCCTTTGCATCTACACCCAAGCATTTCCTGAATTTGTGTCTTTGTTTCTTCTTTGTCCCTGCAGTAGTGGATGAGACAGCCGGCATCCTGTATGGCAGCAACAGCAACGTAATAGTCACTGGACAAGGGCATCCTTTAGCTCCAGACCCTGCCTTTGTGACAGGCAAAATGAAGCTTACAAACACATTCTAACCGTGGTGACAATACGCGATCACCAGAGAGCTAATGAAGACAAAACTGAAGAGCTGGACAGACATCTGGGGATAACAATGACTGAGCACAGGTATGTTGCTGCCCACCCTATGATGGTAACCAAAAGCACCAGAGGGGAATGGGTTGTGCTGGTGTTCTGGAAATAACGCAGGGAGCATTATTACATTTAGTACCCCTTTTGCCACTACAAATCAGCAACATTTAGAATTGGCTGCACTAGGAGGCCAAAAGCCACATGAAACCCTTTTGAATAAGGGGGCAGTTCGTCACTTTATAAAAGTGAACATCTTTTTCTAGAGGAAGCCAAATTAAATTAAAAAACTAACTTATAGGGATGCCTGGGTGGCTCAGTTGGTTAAGCTTCCGACTTCAGTTCAGGTCGTGATCTCACAGTTCGTGAGTTCGAGCCCCACGTCCGATTTACTGCTTTCAGCTCAGAGCCTGCTTCGAATCTTCTGGTCCCCTCTCTTTCTCTTCACCTCCCCTGCTCACTCTTTCTCTCTCTCAAAAAAGAATAAACATTAAAAAAAACTAAATTATACGAAGAATGATGAAAAGAAGGGGGAAAAGATGAACACGGAAGGAAGAGGAGGAGGAGGAGGAGGAGGAGGAGAAGAACACTGTTCTTCAAAACAGAAGCTTCCCCAAATTGAGAGAAAAATGTAACTTCTCATGGCACCGATCACTTCCCATCCCGCGCAGGCTGCTGAGGAAATGGGCTGATAAATGAAACTTCTATCAACCATCCCAGGAGAATTCTAAGACTGTTTGAATGAAAACACAATGTTTGCAGAAAATACTAAGATTAAGGACCTAAGAATAAATAGCATATGGTGGGAAATGAATGAGACAAGGGTAATGGCAGATGCCATTTAGAATATAAGTCAGACTGGGAAGGCAGGCCTGTGCTCCGGCATGGACATTTGCTTACTGCTTGCCTAATTCTCACACGTGCCCTCTTTTGTAAGCCTCCCTAAGACTTGAGAGTAAAGCTTGTTTAGGTGTTGGATATGCTGGCCAGAAAGGTAGTGACTCTTTCCCTCGAAAATCTTCAAGACAAGCTCATCAACATTGGGGCAATGCTGTCCTGTGAAGTGATAAGGTGGTGAGCAAGAGAGTCCGCTATAACGTCTCTCATAAATATGATCGTTACCCTGAAAGTCATGTTCATCTTCATAGCCCTGGGCTCATCCGGAGTCCACTACGATGTACGATTTTAAGTTTTGTGAAATTCTTCTCCTGGCCAGTTCTCAAGCACAGCGTGTTTGTCAAGGCCCCCTGCCTACAACCACTTTTCACATTCTCTTCCCTTCGCAGGGATGACCCTTTTCCTCCCGTCACCTGGCAAAATGTCCATATTTTCTTTAAGACCGGAATCTGACATGCTCCAACTTCCCTAGGGAAAATGAGTTACTTTCATTTTGAAGCTTGTTTTCTACCTCCCCTCTATCTTTTTTTCACATCTCAGTTCCCTGCTGCATTCACATGGATGTCTCTGTTGTTAGGCTGTGAATACCAAGAAGGCAAACTCCACGTTATTCTGTTTCCAATAACATATAGAATAGTCTCAAGCACATTGAAGGCATTTAGCTGTTGAAATAATGAACTTCACACAAAATATATCCTTTTCTTAGATCCTTCTTCTCTCTATTAAAGCTTTGGTATCTGTCAAAATGCTGATTCTCAATGAATAGCTAACAAGTATAGTATTTTTTTGTTGTAGTTATTCTTAACGCGGATGGGTATCAGGTTGTTTTGTTTTTTAATTTTTTTTAATGTTTATTTATTTTTGAGACAGAGAGAGACAGAGCATGACTGGGGGAGGGTTAGAGAGAGGGAGACACAGAACCTGAAACAGGCTTCAGGCTCTGAGCTGTCAGCACAGAGCCCGATGCGGGGCTCGAACTCACAGACTGCGAGCTCATGACCTGAGCCAAAGTTGGCCGCTTAACCAACTGAGCCACCCAGGCGCCCCATATCAGGTTGTTTTTTGAGAGTCACCTTTGATAAGGAGAAATTGATGAGAGGACAAGGGTATGGTGAAGTGGGAAGCAAAGAACTGCAGAGAGCAATGAGACAGTGTGAAAAGATACATACCATCAGTGGACAACCTACTTTTCCCCAGGCCTGGCCTCACTCAGTCAGCCTTCCCTGTCCCACTGCATGCACATGAGTGCCATTATATACCCAGCTTAAAGGATTTCTCATTAAAAAAAACAAGGCACAGAGGGGAAGAAAGGATGTATCTATATAATAATTCTTTTATCAAATAATTGCATTCATTACAGTGCCTAGCTGTGAAGTCCTCAGTGTTAGCAGCATCAGACTGTCAGCTCTGCTTCAATCGAGTATGTGTGTGAAGTTAGACATTGTTCCTTAAGCCTCATGCACCAAGATCCATGATTATTAAAAAGAAAGGACATGGACATTAGTAAGACTGAACAGGCAACATATAAATTATAATAATATAGAATACATATTTTATGTTATATATATTATATATAATCCATAATAATATAAATATGTATAACATATTTTTATGTACTACATATATATTTTAAATAGCTTGTCACATGCTATTACCTATTTTTGAACTAGAAGAGAACTTTCTAGGTATTTCAAAGAACAAGGTATTAGGTGTTTTGGAATTGATTAACATGCTTGCTGGGAAATGTCCAATAAGATTTGACTTTAGGACCCCAAGTACAAAGAATATTTCAAGAGAAATATAGTTCAAGAGAACCCTGTCTGAAGTGATGTTAAGCCCCTCTGGCCCTCTGTGCCAGTGCTGTTGACAGGCACCTGTAGTCTTGGGAGCTGCAGAATGCTGGCTGGCTTAGCTCCCCATGGCTCACCTTTCATTCCATCTCCAGTGGTGTGATTTAGTACAAAGAAAAATATCTCTAGGGTGAGCATTTTTTCTCTGCCTGCCCTTCACGTGTTCACCTTCGGCTGCTTAGCCATCCAGGCACAGACCTGCCCCATCCTTCTCCTTTGTAATTTCCTTTCCTTCTAGCAGTATTCTGTGGCTGGCTAACTTAGCTTTAAATAGGACCTTCTGATGCACAGCCTTATTTGGGTCTAGTAGATCCCTGGAAAACTCATAAATCCATTTTCATTGTGCCCAAGGCAAGAAGTCATTCAGAGAATCCCTTGATAGGCGGTAGCACTTGGGGCCAAGCTAACATTTATTTAGCCTGCAGCCAGAAAACTCCTCTGAAACTTTGAAAGAATAAAAATAGCAAACAACAACAACAAAAAATCTGACCCGTTACGGTCATTTTTACTTAATTTGTTAATCCACAAAGCCACAGCTCAATGAAAATTTGATATTGAAGACATTATTACCTTCATGCTTCGACTTTAATATTTTCAGAAAGAGCCATGGTCAGCATATACATCATGTTGGGTTTGAATTTAGCAAACTCATTTTCACATCAGTCACTCCAGGGAGCATCAGGGTCTTGTGGGAACAGTCAACGAGGTCATTTGTATCACATCGCTAGGTGGTAGCAGTATGGGTCTGATTATTTAGAGGTGGGGAAACTCACGCTCAGTCGTTATTCATATGACAATGTTGGTGAGGGAGGGAGCAAGTCTGGGATGAATATAGATAGACATGATGTCACTCCTGGGTATATGTATAGTAGCCCACTGACGTGCCTCCCTATGAAAGATTAATGGTAACAGCTATAGATGGAATAGCCAGATGCCAGGCACTGTTCTGAGTAGTCGTTGAATTCTTACAACTGTCTTATAATGTAGATATACTTTTATCCCCACTTTACAATAAGAGAACCAAGGTACGGCAAAGTTGAACAACACAGCTAATGAACAATGGGTTTTCGCTTATGTTGGGGACATAGGAGATATTTTGTTTGTTGGTCCTATTTTGTTTTAAATTGGGAAAATCTCTTCCAGTGGGATCTGGAGACAAAACTATGTCTCCTCTGTGAGTGATTGTGTCTGGCTTCCACATCGTTAGGGTTCTTGGACTGTTTTCTTCCCCGCTATGGAAAATCAAAATCTTTGTCATCACAATTATTTTGTGAAGCCATGACACTGGGTAATTGAGGGGCTGGCACTGATCGCTATTTGACTCTGACTTTTAAGTCAGAGCCCAAGCAGATGGAGACTGATGATGGGTTTAATTGTTTGGGTGCAAGATCTGGAAAGAAGGCCAGGGGCTTTTAGAGCACATGTTCATTTCAATCTTTCTGGGCCGTCCTGTGTGTAATGGGATGCTGCTGGAGCCCTCAAATGCTCTTCCTTCTGCAAGGGCTGGGAAAAAGAAGTTGCAGGGTGCCAGGCACATTCTCTGCGTGGCATCTGGCCTTTCCCAACGCAGCAGCCCCTATGACAGGGCCCATCAGGCATATGTTGGGAAGGCCTCACAGAAGGATCTGGCTCCTGCTCCCCAAGGTTCTTTGACATTTTCCTTAATCGCTCAAGGCAACTGGAGAAAGCCCTGAAACACCACAAGCCTTTTCAAACCAAGAGTGATAAGAAACACTTTCTCCCACGAATCCCCAGAATTTATTGCTCTGGTCATCATTCAATTGACAACATGCTCTGAGCTGCAGCTCAACAAAATGGGCTTCTTTGGTGCAGGACGCAGGTTTGATTCCACCCTCCCCCACCGTGGCTTTTGACCAACCCCAATCTATTTTCATAGATTACAGATAATATTCTTATTTTAATAAGGAGATTTCCTGGGAAATGTACAGCAGAGGCATGCAAGGGACAACCACGTAATTATGCATTTCCTTTGCTTTCTGAATGGAACTTGAGTGGAAAAGAAAAATCACACTCCTTCAGTTGAAAGAGGAATGAGAGCAAAGCTAAGGCAGGCAAAGAAAGATTTCCTCTGCACATACATCACTGCTGAGTCAGACAGGCGCAGGGAACAAATGCCCTTCAACCTAAGGACGTTTAGCATTTCGGGGCCTTGTACAAAATCATTTCCCATCTGGGGGAAGGCTAATGAGTGCTCAGGGAAGCAGCAGCAACTAGGGAGAGATAGTGCCTCTAAAAGGTAGTAATTTCACTCAAAGAGATGTTACCATTTCTTCACAGGAGTTAAATTAAGAGCCATATTTATAGAATCTCCAAGGTGTGGATCTTCTGAAAAGAAAATGAACTTACTTTACTTGTGAACAGCGCAGAAGGCATTAATCAGAAGTGCATTAATGGCAAAATCCATTTTTAACTGCTTGTTACTCTGAATCTTCTCCTGCATTCAGCATGGCAAGTGGCCTGGAATATTCTGATTGCTCACTGACTAACGATGAGGGCTGGTGGCTTCCTGCCCAGTGAACCTCTCCACCCCCTTTTCTGCATTTCCATAGCTCTCTGGGCCTGCCTGTGTTCAGGTGCCTGCTGCCCCAGGTCTGGCTGAAATTGTTAGCAACCAGATTGTTGATAAAGCAATTTGCTCTAAGTTCCATTAGGAAATGAGTGCCTGTCGGTAGCATACTGCCCACAAAGCAGTCTGGGAGTGGGAACCAGCCAGGGCTGGCTGTGGGAGAGCCTTACCTTCACCAATTGATAACCCTTAACCTTGGGACTGATGGCTCACCTCTCTTGAGCTTCCATTTCCTCCCTTGTAAAATGAGGATAATAACACCAACACTGAATGTCGTTGTGCAGGGTAGACGAGATGATACACATGAAGTTTGTAGCCCAGCACTGACCGTGGGGCATGTGCTCAGCCTAGACCAACTCCCTCATCTTCCCCTTTACTGTGATACCCTTTGCAAGAGAAATTGCTTTGTAAAAGAGGACTGGGGTGAAACACAATCCTTTCCTTGGAAGTGTTAACCTGTAATTGTGGCTTTCTGGGGATCATGATCTTTTCAGGGCCCCTTGGGGCCTCCACATTGGGTAACACCGTCTACACACAGTACTGGCATGGGTTATTGCGGAGAGAATAGGAGGAGAAGGCTCTGCAAAGGGGCAGTCCCGCATTCACATCCCACCTTTTCCATTTGTTAACTCGTTGTGTGGTCCTGGTTACTAGAATTTTTAACATTTCAGATACCTAGTTTCTTCAATTGTAAAATGAGAATAACAAGACTTCGTTCTTTTATATATATACTTGCTCAGATTTATTGACAGCCTCCAATGCTTCAAGTCCTCTTCTAAGTTTCTTGAATGTTCTCCTATTTACCTGTCCAAATATCCTATTATCCCTTCTTTAATACCTTCCTTAAGGGTACAGAGGCTCAGAGGGGTTACCAGGATAGGTAGAACTGGGATTTAAACCCAGGCAGTCCCACTTCAGAGACCACGGTTTTAACAAACACACTGCCTTCCCTCAAGCATTTAGTGCATAATTGGCCTTCAAGAATGTGATGTTATTTTCTCCCCATAGTTGCCCCCACCCTGTCATGGAGATAGAGGAGACAAACATCTCTGGGAACTGAGAACCTCTACCTTTCCTAAGCACTACCTGTCTGGTCCTGTTCACACCACTGGGAAAAGGAAGAACAGAACCACCTGCAGGGTCCCTTCCATTCTTAAACCTAAGAAAGAAAGAACTCAGAAGGGACTGAAAATGGCCTTAGGGTCTTAAACCTAACATACAATTAACAAAAACTGTTGTCACACTCAGTTACTGAACACCCCCATCCTGTTGCAGGGCATCCTCATAAATCCTGGGGAAATATTGCTGGCTGAGGTGTTCAAGAGGAGAAACACTTTTACTGCTAAACAAGTCAGGGCTCGTGTCACAGAACAGAACTTATCCAGAGCTTATCTAAATCCTCCCAGGGTCAGAAAACTCGTTGTAAGGTCTGGTCTCCAGAGAGTCCAGTAATTGGT
The DNA here is from genome assembly GCF_018350175.1 of Felis catus. Lineage (NCBI taxonomy): Eukaryota > Metazoa > Chordata > Mammalia > Carnivora > Felidae > Felis > Felis catus. Next base: position 92,208,505 of record NC_058370.1, read on the forward strand.
GACTTTGGCTAGATCTGAAACACAGTCAGGGAAGGCTCTGCTCCTTGAAGCAGTTGCTTGTTATTAAATCCTATACTCGATGGGCTCTCTCTATCGAAATATTCTCTCCATATAAAAAACATTTGATTTAGAAATGAAGTTGGAAGTAATGTAATGACATGGGGTAGAAGAACTTGGCTTTGAAATGAGGCTCCTCTTGCTTAGATAACTGTCAAAGACTAACAAATCTTTTGTCTTCATAACCTGTCATCAGCAACTATTTTATCCATCCCCTTATTATTTATCATAATAATCAGGCAGTAATAATAAGGCAATACAAATAATAAGGCAAGACTGACTATATGCCTAGAATGATAGCATTAGAGAGAGTACCTTTATTTAATACAGGGATATTGAAGAATGTTTTAAATGTATCTCAAATAGCTTTCTTATTAAACTCAGATGCCTTTGGGAAAAGTTCACCCTTGTATATTAACCAGCTAATGGTAACTAATCCTATAGCCCTTCTCTGAATTCAAGGTCCCATTGGAATGGATCAAAAAATAAATGGCTGGTATAGGAGCTTGGTGCTCTAGCAAGGGCATGAGGTGGTGCTGAAATGAGTATTTCCTTTATTTCATTTCTTTTCTCTTTGGGAGTGATGGGTCGGAAGTCTCCTTTGACGGTAACCCTCAACAATGTATCATTTTATTCTTAGAGGTTGAAGCGGTGGTTTGTATGACAGTTTTTCCAAGTGGCTTACTCAGGTGTTCATAACAATGTCTCATCTTTCTAAGGAGATTATTACCACAAGAACTCAAAGCGCTCCGCAAACATTAATTAACCAAACCTGTATAGGTAAGGATTACTACATCCCAATTCTCTTGCAGGAAAAAAAAAAGCAACTATTCCCAGATTTTATTGGCACTTGCTTCTAACGGTAGACATCAGTATTCATTTGAAATATGCACATATATGTAATTTCTTACCTTACTGGAATGTTATCTCTTTAACATAAAATTAAATTGTTCTTTTCAACTAGTTCAACTTTAAGGTGGCAAGTTAATTTAAAATTGGTTATATCTCCTCAAGTAGAATAAGTGTAACTTTTCTGCATAAATTTGTTTAGTTAAATCACATAGTCCTCCTCTTAGGCACAGTTTATATGTCATTTTAATTATATCACTTTTATAATATTTGGGGTGAGAGAAAGACTGACATACAGACTAACATGGAAAAATCCTGTGGAAATGTCCATGTTTGTGTCAGGTCATGGAAAGTTTAACTTTAAGAATGGTCATAGATTGGACAACAATAACTTGATGAAAAAATGAGTATAACTCACCTTCAGAATAAAGTATGTTGTGTAAGACCCTGAGATGGCCTTGTAATACATTTGTGCTTAGCTGTCTTCAACAGTGAAATAAAATCCCTGAATTTGGCTAAGGTAATGAAATCTCTAATCTAATCCTATCTAAATCAGGTATAGACATTTGAGTAAGTATGCTAGAAAGTTCATTTTCTTCACTGTATTTTAGTCACTTTTCTGAGGGTAGATGATTTACTCACATACCTGGAATAGACAATCAGAGCAAGTGATTCATTTCCAAATGGGCCTGCTTGCTACTTTGGGAGAGAATATTGCATGAAATACATTTTTAAATGGTATTTCTAAGAAATAGTACTTCTTCTCAGGCTTGTTCTATTCAGATTTGGTCTAATGATGTCTCATGGCTCAAGATAATTGATAGGTGCCCTAATAAAGGTGCCATGTGTTCAAATATACTTTTCCTTTCCCGAGTTAAGGCATATGAGGGTAAAATGCACTGGGCCTGTTGTGATTTGATCAAATGGTGGTTTTTCTGAATCATTTTAGTTTTATCTTACAAAATATTTTACTGCTTACCCTTGAGATCACTGGAGGTCAACTTTTTAACTTTCAACAGTCTCTAATTGACAGTAAAATCTTTCATGAGGAGAAAAAAGTATTTGTGTATAAGAAAAATTAAGAAGACTATCTTAAGGTGTGGTGATAAAAACATAATTCTGGTGCGTCTACACAAATAGGATTCACAGTCATTTCGATCATAACTTGCTCCCTAGGAAAAAGTCACTAGTAAGTTCTAGAATGAGCCTTCCTATTCTTGCCCAATGGGATCATCCATAGCAGCACAGAGTGTTTACCAAAGAATTTGCTATAAAACTTTCATCAGAAGGGAGTGTCTTCAGAGGCTGCAAGAAGAGCCTCGTTTATGAAGCAAGACCTGAATTCATGTTGTAACTGTGCCATTTATTGGCTCAGTAGCCTTGGTAAGTATTTAGACTCTGTAAGCCTTGGTTGTTACTTTTGTAAAATGGGATCATTCACTTTCTGGAGTAGATGCTGTTGGTGCCCTGCCCAGATTCTTCCTACCTGGCTCTGCACCTACCATCTGCTGCTGTAAGGATTGGCTGCTAGTGGTTCACAGCTGCCCTTTCTCCAGACACTTGCCCTTGGCAGATGGGCACCCGTTCACCCAAATATCCTGGATGTTCCATCTCCTGTTTCCAGTGACTGACACACGGCCAATAAACTATTAACGTAGGAGTACAAAAGTCTGGCCCTTTTGCCTAAATGTAGCACAGCTCTGTGTTGCTATTCATATTCCAGAGATACCTGTGGGATTAATCCGAGACAAACTTCCATGGAAACCACATCTTTGCTCTTTTTTTCCCCCTGCAATGTCTCATGTCCCTCACTGTCTGTTTCTCCTCAGAAACCTCCTTCAAGAAGTCATTTGCATGAGATTTTCATCTCATACTCTACCTTTAGGAAATCTTCTCTCAAACACTTGCCCTACCTTGTGGGATATTTACAAGGGCCAAACAGATGATATATTTGAAACCACAGTGAAAAGTATAAAGTGACAGCCACATGTGAAAGAATGAAACTAGGCTACTGTCTGGCACCACACACAAAAATAAATTCAAAATAGGTCAATGACTTGATTGTGAGACCCGAAGCCATAAAACTCCTAGAAGAAAACAGGGGGAAAGCTCTTAGACCTTGTTCTAGGCAATGATTTTTTGGATTTGACACCAAAAACAAAGACAGCCAAAGCCAAAATAAATAAGCTGGTCTACATCAAACTCAAAACCTTTTGTCTGGCAAAGGAAACCATCACCAAAGTAAACGACAACCTAGGCAATGGGAGAAAATATTTGCAAATCGTATGTCTGATAAGGTGCCAATACCCGCAATATTTAAATAACTCATACAATTCAATAGTAAAAAGAAATCTGTTTAAAAATGGGCAGAGGAACTGAATAGAAATTTTTCCAAAGAAGACATACAGATGACAAACAGGCTTATGGAAAGGTGCTCAATGTCACTAATCATAATGGAAATGCAAATCAAAACCACAAAGAGATATCACCTCACAATTGTTAGAATGGTTATCAAAAACACAAAATATGACAAGTGTTGACATGGAGGTAGAGAAAAGAGAGAGAACACTTGTGCACTGTTGGTGGGAATGCAGACTGGTGCAGCCATTATGGAAAACAGTATGGGGTGTCCTCGAAAAGTTAAAAATAGAGCTACTATATGATCTGGAAGCTCCACTTCTGGGTATACATCTGAAGGAAACAAAATCACCATCATGGAAAGATATACACATTGCTGGTTCATTGCAGCATTATTTACAACAGCCAAGATATGGAAACAACTTAAGTGTCCACTGATGGATGAATGCATAAAGAAAATGGATAAAGAACACACACACACACACACACACACACACACACACACACACTCACTCACACATATACACAGAGGAATATTATTCAGTTATAAAAAAGAAGGAAATCCTGCCATTTGCAACAACATGGATAGACCTTTAGGACATTATGTCAGACAGAGAAATAAGTCAGAGAAAGAAAGACAAATACTGTATGATCTCATGTGTATGTGCAATGTAAAACAAAACCAAAACCAAAAACGGAACCCATAGATACAGAGTACAGATTGGTGCTTGCCTGAGGTGGTGGTGGGGGGCATTGGGAGAGGAAGTGGGAAGCAGTGAGGGATAGGTGATATGCATATAAGTTGTAAGATAAATAAGACAAATAAGTTCTGTGGATATAACATGCAATGTGGTGATTATACTTAAAAGTAATTACAAGAAGAAAAAAGAAAAAATATGTTTCACAGAAAAACATTGTTATTAGAAGGCGGTGAATTTGTTTTACAATTTTTTTGTGTTCGTTAATACTTTCATTAGTTTCTCATGTTTCTAGAATGAAAGCAATCGAGGACTTTCTAATCTTGTAGAAATCTTATCAAGGTTTTCATAGAAACTACTACTGTACATATAAAATCATTTTTTCAAGGGGTTTTTCACAACCATGTTAGGAATACAGCATGGAGCTGAAATGTGTATAAGCTGTCATTGCACCTTCTTTGTTGCGCAAGCATTATCATAGTCACTCTTATCGTAAAAATAAAAGTAGCAATAAGTTGTAGTAGGAAGAACATAGCCCATGGCCACATTTTAAAGCCACCTTCTCTTACACTTGGCTTCGGAGTATTGCTGTATTTCAGACCAAGGAATACTATGACTTAGAGCTCTTGACCAAAATTTAAAAAAAAAAAAAAAGATCATGTTTTGTGTAGTGAGCCCACCACATAATTATAGTTGAGGAAGCCATGTCTCAATAATTATTTTTTTTTAATTTTTTAACGTTTTATTTATTTTTGAGACAGAGAGAGACAGAGCATGAACGGGGGAGGGGCAGAGAGAGAGGGAGACACAGAATCGGAAGCAGGCTCCAGGCTCTGAGCCATCAGCCCAGAGCCCGACGCGGGGCTCGAACTCATGGACCGCGAGATAGTGACCTGAGCTGAAGTCGGCCGCTTAACTGACTGAGCCACCCAGGCGCCCCAATTCTCATGTTTTTTTAAAAAAAAAATTAATGTTTACTTTTGAGAGAGACAGAGAGAGAGCATGAGAGGCAGAGGGGCAGAGAGAGAAGGAGACCCAGAATCTGAAGCAGGCTTCAGGCTCTGAGTGTCAGCACAGAGCCCGACGTGGGGCTTGAACTCATGGAGTACAAGATCATGCATGACCTGATCCAAAGTCAGCAGCTTAACTGACTGAGCTACCCAGGCACTCCAGCAATTCTTATTTTTTGAGGGACACTTATTGGTTTTCTAGGTTCTGGGCTAGAGATGGTCTCATTCTCTGTGTCAAGAAACTAACCGTCTAACGAGGGATGACAGACTCTCAAATCCTTAATTATAACACAGTATGAAAAGTTGAATTGTAAAAGAGACTTTACTTTGACAGCAAAGTGACAAAAACTTGCTAACGATCACAAATTTAGTGACTATAGTGGGTTGAATAGTAGCCTCCAAAAATTCATGTCCCCCTGGAATTTCAGATTGTGACCTTATTTGGAAATAGAGTCTTCACAGATATTATTAGGTTAAAATGAGATCATCCTGGATTCAAATGAGCCCTAAATCAATGACTCGTGCCCTTATAAGAAGAGGAAAGAATACACAGAGACAAACAAAGATACATCAGAAAGTGGGTATGTGAAAACAGAAGCAGAGATTGGAGAGATGGAGTTATAAGTCAAGAATCACCAGCAACTACCAGAAGCTAGGAGAACAGCATGTAACAAATTATCCTTCAGAGGCTCCAGAATGACCCAACTTTGCCAACACCTTGATTTCAGACTTCTGGCTTCCTGAACTGTGAGAGAATAAATTTCTCTTGTTTTAGGCCGTTTGGTTTGTGGTGATTTGTTACGGCAGCCATAGGAAACTAATACAGTGGTTCTGTGTTCTTCCTCCTAGAATTGCTTCTTTTTTTCACTGTTGCTAACCTTACTCAAACTTTGGGTCTTGGCTCACGTGTGCATCCTCCAGGAAGTGTCCTCTGATTCTCTCAAAGGTTGGCTCAGTATCTCTCCTATGTATTCCTATAGAATCCTGTGTTTACTCCATCTTAATTTGGGACAAACTCTCGTATAATACCTGAGTTACTTGTCTTTTATCTCCCAATTGGGAGAAGGACAACCTTTTTTTTCTGTCTGGTTCTGAGAAGAGCAGGACTGCCTCATATACATCTTCAGTTTGTGTATGCCCCAATCTATTCAACTTTATCTATTGGTCCTGATGATTTTTAATCAAATCCTTGGTGCCTAGAAAGATCATGGCATGTAGGAGGTGCTCAGTTGCTATTTTAAAATAAATGAATGGAGGGGCATCTGGGTGACTCAGTTGGTTAAGCATCTGGACTTCAGCTCAGGTTATGATCTCATGGCTTGTGGGTTCAAACACCGCGCTGGGCTCTGTGCTGACAGCTCAGAGCCTGGAGCCTGCTTCGGATTTTGTGTCTCCCTCTCTCTCTGCCACTCCGCCACTTGCACACACACACACACACACACACACACACACACACACACATACTCTCTCTCTCTCTCTCTCTCTCTCTCTCTCTCTCAAATATAAATAATAAACATTAAAAAATTTAAAAATAAAATAAAACAAAACAAATGAAAGGCAAAGTCAGACCTGGGCCATGGAATTGTCTCTAAACTCTCCTCTTCATATGTTGTCTACATTTTTGTTTTTTGGTAAGAGATTATTGATGGTACTTACCAATTGCCTCGACATTTATTACCAGGACCCAGCCAAAATCAGGAGACTTCAAGCAAGCCCCTGCGATAGCACCTGAGGCAGATACTTCCCTAAGAGTTTCCCAGAGACAGCAGACTTGCCCTTCCCCCACAACTCCCTATGCCAAACCCTGTTCACCTTTCCCAGTCAATATTGAAGGGGACTAAGTCAGAGAAGCTACATTGTTGGATTTTTGGGAGGAAAGCCGAGTTCATGGCAAAATGAAATTTGTCTCCCTTCTCCAAGAGGTAGAGAACACTTTACCCCAAAGCTAAGGTAAGAGCTCCAAGAACTTCAGTTAAAGAAACTCATAGTGCTTTCAAACAGGAGAAGTAGGCATTTATTTTCATTCCTAAGCATTATCCATCGTTAATTTTCCATTCTTTGACATCCTTGCTTTTAAATTGAGGTCTAATTTACATAGAATGGAATGCTTTGATTTTAAGTGTGAGCTTCGATTCACTTTGACAAATGCATGCTCTGGGTAACCCACACCTCTATTAAGACACAGTTCCTAGGCATTCTTAAACAGCCAACTTGCTGACTTGGACTGAATAGGAGACAATTGGAAAGAGATGACTGACTGGAGATGTGAGCTCCATTATCTGATATGCAAAGATGCTGATGCCTAAGTAATGATGGGTAGTTTTGATTTAACAGTTTTGTGGAGGCTCACTCAAGTGGCTTCCTTCTGGTCAAGAGAACCCTAGCTGCCAGAGGCTATGGGGAGATCACCAATTGTGGAAGTTGAGAAGAGGGAATGAATGAAGGGGTGAGCTTGCACTTGGACATCCTAGGTTGAAGAAATGACAGCAGGGAGGTCCTGTGGGGCCTTCTGAAAGACCCCTCCCCAGCGAGCAAGACCGCTTTGGGATTACTGCACACAGCCAGTGTGGATGTGTAGCCACTGCTGACTGGATACAGGGACAAACAGTCAAGGCCAGCTAAGGATCAAGAAATTTGTCCCTTTTTGTCTCCCTCAACTCTGTCTCAAAGCATCAGAGGAACTAGCTATTACAGACAAGGCTTTATCAGCCTTGCTGGGGAAAGGAGAAAAGACGATATTCAAATTAGCTTGTGGGGCGCTGGGTGGCTCAGTCGGTTGAGCATCTGACTTCAGCTCAGGTCATGATCTCATGGTTAGTGAGTTCCAGCCCCACATAGCCCTGGCTGCTATCAGCACAGAGCCTGCTTCGGATCCTCTGTCCACCCCCCTGCCATCCCTCCTACACTCATGCTCTCTCAAAAATAAACATTTAAAACAGAAAAAAAAATCAGTTTGTGATTAAAGTCGGCAATTAACCTGAGCTTGTTATAACTGAAAGAGACTATGAAACCAAATGATTTTCCCAAACTGTTAAAGGATAGAAAAGAGTGATTCAACAAAACCTGGTTGGAAGCAAGGACTGAAAAAAAAAGAAAAAAGAAAACCAGTTTATGTTTATACCCTCGAAGAACTGAGACTTTCCAATAAATCAGTTACATGAGAAAACAAGAGTTCCAAGCCTGTGGATTACAGACCCTTGGGGATAAGCAGGGGAGGCTCCAGGTTACTGCAAGTTATTGCAAGTGGTGTGCAAAGCAATACATCAAATAAACACGGTGCAGTAAATAATGGCTCACACAGATAGGTAAAATCCTTTGTCAATATATGTTTATTCAGTTTTGGTTATTAAGAACAAATGTATTCATAAAAGTGTTAGTGAGTTTTTAGTACGTTTTTATTAGAAATAATCTATATCAATGCATGTTTAGGAGCTCTTGTAATTATTTTTAATATGAGAAGGGAATTACTGTCAGCAGAAATGATTCCATACCTTTTCATGATTTAAACAACAGAAATTTATTGTTTAACAATCTTAGAGACTCAAAGTCTGAGGTCAAGGTATAAGCAAGATATATATGCCACATTTTCTTTATCCAGTGTATGTGTGTATGTATGTATGTGTGTGTACATATGTATATTTTATCATGTGTGTGTATGTATACATATGTACACACACATACATACACACACACATACACACACATGATAAAATATCATTCATCCTTAACAAAGGACATTCTGTCATTCACCATGAATGATCTTGGAGGGTATTATACTAAGTGGAATAAGCCGGACAGAGAAAGACAAATACTGCGTGATCTTCTTTACATGTAGAATCTAAAAAATAAATTGAACACACAGAGTAGAAAAGTGGTTGCCAAGGGCGGAGGGGTAGCAGAAATAGGGAGAGTTTGGTAAAAGGCTACAAATGTTCAGTTATAAGATGAATAGGATCTGAGGATATAATGTATCACACGATAACTACAGTTGATAACACTGTATTATATGATTGAAATTTGCTAATAAAGTATAATTTAAATGTTCTCATAAAAAAAAAGTGCTATAGATGGGCTAGGCTGAGGTCTATTCAGGAGAGGGCCTGGAAATATCAGTGGGCCTCCCGAGCAGTTCCACATAAAAAAGGAACTTGCCCACTCCTCTTTTTCCCTTTTTATACCACTATTTTCAATATATGAAACATATATGCAAGTCAGACATTATGCCAGACTCCGTCAACTCATTGATGAAGATATAGCCCTCACAAAGAAGTAGAGCTCAGCAAACGTTTTCTGCACAGAGCCAGAGAGCAAATGTTTTAGGCTTTGTGGACCATATAGTCTCTGTCATGACTACTCAACTCCGCTGTGGTAGGGCCATAGCAGTCACAGAAAATGCATAAAGAAACAGGTGTGTGACTGTATTCCAATAACTATTTATGAACTCTGAAATTTGAATTTCATCTAATTTTCACGTGTCATGAAATATTCTTCTTTTGATTTTTTTTCCCAATTATTGAACACTTTTAGTTCCTGTGCCATATAAAAAGTATACAGCAAGCCTGTTGAAGGACCTTCGAGTCTAGTAATGGAGACAGATGTGTAAACAATTGGGACACCATGTAAATAGGGACAGAATGCTAGATGTTATGTACATATCAACAAGACCATCACATGATTCTTCTTGCCATGTAGCACAAGCTAAAGTAAAGGCTTTCAACCTATTTTCCCACCCCAACATGCCAAAGAATTACAGTGCATTTTAACTGGTATTAATTCCTCATTATTGACATTTTCTCAGCCAGGAAATGCATCCTCTGACTTTGGGGAGGGAGAAAAGGGAGAGGTGAGCGGGAAAAGATGCCATAGTTTTTGATGTGTGCCTCTAGGAGTGATGAGTAGACTCAGATTATGAAAAATTATAAAATATTTTTAGGTTAATGTTATTTGTGGTAAGGGTCGTTGTGATAATTAAATTCTGCTATTCTACTCTCCTTCTTTCCACGTGTTACCTTTGTTCTATCAGCACTGAATAATTGGACATGTGCTAGTGGACGGTTACATTTTTAAAAAAATAAAATGGAATATGTATTTGCTAAAAGTTTTGGGTTTTCCTCCCAAACTTCCAACAGAGACAGACAATCCAAAAAATAAAAAATAAAAAAATAAAAAAAAAACCTTTGTTAGTGATCTTCTTGGCTTTGTGCCTATGCCCAAAGTGTTCCACTCCAGTGTCACCATCTTGGAACTTTTAATAATATTTGAACAGGGGATACTCATTTTCAACTTGCTGAGCCTAGCAAATTATGTAGCCAGTTCTGTAGATAAATGATGTGAACTCAGAATTATATTTTATATCCTACACTTTCCATAGAAACATGGCATCTAGTTAGGCAGCTCTCAAAAATGTTCAGTGAATGCCCAACATTTATGAAATGCCTGTATTTGCCAGGTGCTATTCTAGTCACTTTGCATGGAAGTTGGTGACATTTACTTGATTCTTATGGAGTTGGTTTGTGTATCTTGCTTAACTACATAATTGATGCATGAATAAATAAATAATAGTAGAAGAGAGATATAAATGAAGTGAAATAGAATAGAGAGGGAATATTGGAGAGAAAAATAACTGAAGGAGAAAAGGGGAAGCTTGTTGCATAGACAGATACATGGTTGCATGAAATGTTACCCAATGTCTTGGCTGCTCTGAAACACCAGGGATAGTTGAATGCATGTGGCATGCCACAATTCCTGTCAGCATTTTTTTTTTTTGTAAAAAAGAATTAGGCAGATAATGAAAAATCACAGAAATTGACAGACTCTGTAAATAACCGCAGCAGCTACAAACAAGCGACAGTGTTTAAATAAGTAAATGGAGGACAGCTGGTCATGATTTGGTTGTAGTATGGCCCACATCAGTAAGCATGCCAGACCTTTTCATCTCAAGTCATGCATACAGAGGGCAATGGGATTCAGAAGAATTCATCAATTCTTTTCATTTTTGAGAGTAAAGAAACCTTATATATCATCTCTTCATTTTCATATGAAAAAAAAAAAGGGAAGGAAAAGATGTCACATATAGGAACTCCTAAACTCCTTGTTTCCAGTTTTAATCTTTATATACCATAATTTAAATGTCCTAGTCTTCAACAGCCTGTGAGTAGAAATGTAATTGCATTGCTATTTAAGCCTGTCACATCTCAATAATTCTAAGCTCCCATCATTAGGAAGATGCAATCCTGTTCCTGGAAGAGTAACCTATCCTCAAATATTTTTTAGAATCCCCAAAGCCATCTTAAAGATGTGCATGAACCAGTCCTCCTGTCCCTCCCTGTATAAATTAGGCAGGCAGGTCCTGGCTGCTAGCCACCTAAGCGGATTCCCCTTCCACCCTGGTAGCTGGAGACATTTGCTACTGTTACCAGAGGCCAGGTACTAGTCATTCACAAGACACAATGTAGCTTTATCTGAGAGTCCCTGTTTCCTGAAATGAACCATAGCTTCCGAAGCTTTAGAGTGAGTTTTAAACTTTAATTTGCATATGTATCACCTAGGGATTCTGTTAAATACAGATTCTAATTCAGCTGGTCTGGAGTGGGATTTGAGATCCTGCCTTCCTAATAAACGCCAGGTGGTTGCTGATGCTGCTGGTCCATGGACCACACTGTGAATGGCAAGGTGTCAGAGCTCTATTTCTCAAAATGTGCTCTCTGTGCCACTTGATATTCAGTCACCACACAGGCTTTTTATTATAGACTCCTGGGCTCCTGTTCCTATCAAATCAATATTTCTGGAGCCAAAAAATCGGAAAGTTGTATTTTTAACAAGCTTCTTCAAGTGACTTTTGTGTAACCAGCAGCTGGGTGTACAGAAACTGTGGCTTTGACACCCAAGTGGTTACTTAAAAAACTAGAAAGAAAATCCCCCCCCCCTTTTTTTTAAATCTTTACTAAATTGGGAGCATGGGAGAGGCCCCAGGGCCAGATAACTTGGGCTCCAATACCTTCAGAATTTAGAGCTCTATCAAATATTCAGTTATTTTTCTTCCTGAAGAGAAATATACCACCTGTGGGACTGGGTTAAGATGTATTCCCAAGATCATGCCAAATACCTCATTCAGAAGTGCCATGCCCTGTGATCCTTGGTCCTTTTTTTCAAGTTAGGGTTTTTTTTTTTTTAATTCTAGATTCATTCTACCTTTATTGCAGATTCTCTGAAGGGACCTATTGTCCCTCCATGCATTGGGACCACCATAATACCCTCTTGCTCCCATCTATTACATGAACCTCCAGCTGTGGATGGGACCCATGTCTTTGTCTCCAAGATGCCCCTGAGTCCTATTTAATCTGGGTAAGAAAATAAATATCTAAATGGCTAAAATGCCACCTGATTCCATATTCTGGACAAATGAGGTCAAGTTCAGCTGTATCCAAACATTAGTTGTCCAGCAGAGGCTTTTGGTAACTTCTCTACTTAGCTGATGATGCCATGGGCCAGACTGAACCAGCATATGTCTCATCAGTAATGGCCAGAATCACCTCATGTATATCAATGCTGCATTAACCAGCATAGATATCCCAGGGTGTTTCTTGTACCTGAGGAACACTGTCCCTGTTCTTAAGAATAGAGCCTCTACTATTACAGGGTTATAGAACAGCTAAACATCAGAGCGTACAGAGATCTTAATCGCATCCTAATCTTATTTTACAAATGAGAAATATCTCAAGCAGAAAAGGAGGCTTAGTAACTTGAAAAATATCACACATTTGACTTTAAATGATATCCTAGAACCTAAATACAGGACTCTTAGAGACAAGAGCTTTTTAAAGGCTATGTGGAATTATCACTGGGGAAGGAAGGATTTTCCTTAACCCTAAATACTAACACATATTTTAATTACCCCACATACTAAGTTCCTTTATTTAATGGGCCCTATTATTAATATCTGCAATGTCCTCCAGATACCTTTATACCTACCTGAAGCCTAAAAATCAGAACCCATGTGGGTTCACAGAATCTGCCTTAATGGCACTGCCAATAGAAATTCTTAGCTTCCCTTGTGTTCATCATTTAACCTTGCATTTTAAACTTGGCAACATTCTTATTAATATTATTGAAAATATAGCCATAAATTAATTTCAGATTGAGATTTGACTATTACTCATTCAACAAATATTTTTGAGGTGTCTTTTTTGTCCCTTTACTTGGCACTTAAGGATATGGCAGTGAAGAAGACAGATAAGGCTTTGGTTCTCCTGGGCTAAACATTCCAGTGAATTTTATTTTCAACTATCCAAAAATATTTTGTATAGCCAGGCTCAGTAAAGTAGCTTCTGCCACCTGGGCAAATGTCTGCCCAAGGAATGAGTCGAATAATTGTGTAGCTAAAGAGTTCTAGAAAGAAAATGGATCTAGAAAACAGGCAATTATTAAAGGAATAGGCCAACATCAAGCGATTGGGGCTCTAATATGAAGGCATAGGGCAATCCCAGCAGGCCTGTGGGGCACCAAGAAAGAAAATACAGGCCAATGGATATTTATCAATCAAGGCTAGTGCACAAGCAGTTGTCATCAGTTAAGAAAACAGCATGGGACATGGGTAAAGCTACTTGGCTGGGTTGAGGAGCCCACCCACCATCTCTGCCATAGTAGGTGGAAGGTCCAGCTGCAGCAAAATGTTGAACCTGAAAGGATGGAGGGATTGACCCTTTAATAAAACCAGAAATCAAATATTTATGACTGCAGTTCAAAATTATATGCAGGTCTCAAATATATATATATATATATATATATATATATATATATATATATATATATATATATAGTACTACACACCAGAACTGAGACTCAGTTTAGAGTAGAAATATCAGTATGAATACTATTTGTCATGGTATCATAGAGTATTTGGAGTAGAACTCCATTTTCTGTTGATTTTGCCATTTTAAAAATTGATCTAGTAGCCTGAGTTGGGAACCAGTTGACAAAAACTATTTGCATTTGCTAGCACTTAGGGAACAATGTTGACTAACAGCAGGGAAACCGGCATCCATATTATTCCTTGGGATTAGTAATAACCCCAAAGTATTTTACATTTTTAAAGTATGATGCCTGATGAGGAAAACAAAGGCAAAAGAAATGTAGCTTAAATTAAATCTCCGTACAGCTTGCAGCCCACTGATAGACACCTGGAACATGCAAAGTGTGACCTTCCTCAAGCAACTCATGGCTGCCTTACTTCCTTAATGTTTTTGTTTTACTAAGGACTGAAAGTAATGTTATCTTAACATTAGTTAGCCCCTCAAGGTCCTGAAAGCCTTGCTTTCAAATTCCTTAAAAACTTACTTTATCTCTATCTCCCTCCCTCCACAAAACTAAAAATATATAACCAATTACTCCTTACAACCCCAGTGCAGCTCTTTTTGCCCAGGGGTCCTGTCCCCAAGCTTTAATGAAATCACCTTTTTGCACCAAAGACATCTCAAGAATTCTTTCTTAGCCATTTGCTCAAGAACCTCATTAATGCCAACTGCTCTTTTGAGATTAATAAGCTTTAACATGTTAAGAAATAGTCCTTTGCATGATAGTTTACTAAATATAAACTTTTTTAAGCCAGGAATGAATCACAAATGAAATTTTAAATGCCCTTTTAGGGGCATCTATAAAAATGATCATACTTCCTATCTCATTTATATCCTCATTTCTTAAGTAAACTCTATTTAGGCAAGATGTAATTATAGCACAGGGCTGGGTTATATTTGTTTATGTTTTATTTACAATTTAGGCAACTATGCTCATAATGAGATTGGTTTATGATTTGATTGTTTTTTCTTTGCAGTCTCAATAGAATTTACCCCTAAAGTCTTCTCAGTTCAGTGAAAGGTTTGGGGGACATTTGCCAATACTCACCCTTCCTAGCTTAACATGATTGTAATGTCCTTTAGGTTTGCTGTGATTTTATTGAGTGAGTTTGAAAACCCCCATATTTCTTAGAAAATCAGCCCTGAAGTGATAAAATTCAGGAGGAGAGTTGTAAGGATCCATTCGGTGAATGCTGGGATGCTGGGATGCGACTCCAATCCCCATCACAATGGAAGGACTAATGCTCCTGGCTGCTGGGAATGCAGGAGGGTACAGCCCTCAGCTCTTAGCCCTCTTAGCCAGGGCTGAGGTGAGCTGTTTCACTCAAGGCCATGCCATCTTCCTGAGGCAGCTCATGTTCAGTGACTTAACGTAGAGATGTGAAGGACCAGCCCTTGCACCCCAAGTAGTGACAAATCTGGGTGGTCATCCCAGTTTCAGAACACCTTGCAGGGTCAGCTAGGGTCTTCACTGGGACTCCACTGAGACTCCACCTTTTCCTCTGCCTAGTGTCATTTTTACTTTTCCTTTTCTTGGGTATTGTCCCCAAGAGCATTCCTTCACCATCTTCCTGTGCACCCATCCCCATCTCAGAATCAGAAGCCCAACCTTCAACAGGGGTCAACATTTTTATTTAAAAAAAATTCTTCCTTACTTCCTTATATATTTAGATTTCTTGATTTTTCTTGTAATTTACTTTCATAGCCTTTAAAACAGATAGTTGGGCTTAAGTATAAAGCTGACTAGATTTATTACTGTTATCACTTTTAAAGCATGTAATGTAAATACTTTAAATTGATTTCATTCTAAAGATTTTTGTTTCTCTGTTCCACTGTTTTTATGAACATCACTAAACATTGCTGGATGGCAGTGTCTTAAGGCGCCACTGTATACTCTGTGTCCATTGGGGGCCACACCTACTTAGAGGCAGGTTTAATTTCCACTCATTGCTTAGGGCTCAGGGCCTCTGGATACTAATAAACTAGTCTGGAATAAACAGTTCTTTGAGCAAGGCTAGAACATTCTTCTCACATGTATGGAACATATTCAGATCAGGTTTGCTTTTGTCGGGATTGGTTCAAGGTTGATTTTCTTTTTGTTCTAGAGCATTGAAAGATGTCATGAAACCTCAGTGACATACTTTACAGAGGGCTTTATCCTCAGGAGGCATGGTGAAGCATCTATGGTTTTATGCTAAGTGTAGCAGAGGTGGTTCAGATGAACTTAGTGACTCTTCCAGACATAGGTGGACCTCATAGGAATGCTGTTTTTTTCTTCACAGCTCAGTACTCTCTTCCCAGGAAGCTTGCTAGAGTGAACAAGAACATTGTGCTTAACATACACACACACACATGCACACACACACACACACACACACACACACATACACAGAGACAAAGACAGAGACAGAGAACACTAAAAGGACTTACAATGTCCACTCCCCAACTGCAGAAGAGAAGAGACAACCACTGCATTTTATGGTCCCTTATGGTCTCTTTTATTTATTAGAATCTTGGAGAGTAGGCTGCTTCCTCATTAAAGTAACTTGCAGTCTTCTTTTGCTATACAGCTTAGCTGAAGTAGAAGCAAAGACAAGATTCAGGAACCCTGTTCACTGATGATTTTTGGATTTCGGATGAGCAGTGTCGATGGGGAAGGAGGAGGCTCAAACCAAGTCTTTCTTGAGGAGATAGTCCCATAGGCGGAACAGAGGCGGACTCCGTTGGAGGGCCTCACTTGTTGGAGAGATGACAGATGGGTGTTCGAAGCAAACAATGCAGTGTGACTTAAGGTAAGTCCCATGAAAGCCATGCAGAAAGTAAGCATGAAAGGGGTTCAGAGAGGTTTAAGGACTATTCATTAGTTTGAATTGCATGGAGACAATTGTCTATAGTTCTTCCATCTAGCAATACCTTTTCTATTAACCTTATCTGTGGGTGGCCAAGCACCTAATACTGTTTCCATGTTACCTCATCACCTCTGGCTAATCTCTAGAGATTCATATGGTAATTGGTGATTTTTGGACCCGCTTCTTCAAGTGGATTTCTTCTTTAATAATCAGGACAACAGCTTTTACCACTTTTTTTTTTTTTTGCTATAATCTTGCTTTTGTAATTATGGCAGAGGAATCTCAATAACCAACACAGTCTTTCTTAGGACAGAAATCTAAACTGAATTCCGGTAAGTTGCTCTGAATTTCACTTGTTTCCTCTTCTTCATAATGGGGATAATAATAACCTTATAGAGTTTTTCTGAGCTTTCAAAAAGATAAAGTGTGTTGAGGTGACATGTAAAAGTGTTTACAGCTAGTTGAACTTGATTTTAGTGAGGGCAAGCAAGGAAAACCTCAAGCATGCAGATTGCATGAAATACTGCTTCTCTTCCTTTACTATTTCCTTATGCTTTTCTTCAACATGAAGTACTTGGTGCGTAGTGAAGGATGTCTATTCCTTTTCTTCCCTCATGTTTCATCTAGGCTGGGTCCCATTTATGCCAACCGTCTAATGGCATCTGATATATAGTTACAGAAATGCTAAATAGCAACCTTATACTTGTATTTCACTCTATACTTTTAAGTGTGTTTTATGCTTTAATTAACACAGTATGCAATTAAAATTTTGAGAATGTAATGTCATTCCTATTATGGAGGTGAGGAGAAGAAGACTCAGCAAAGTTAAGTGACTTTTCTAAGGTCACACAGACAGTAAGAAAGTAGAAGACCTGAGATCAAACACGCCCTGGTTCTTTGGTTATAGCCCCGTTCAATTTTCAGGATGGCCACTGCCCCACACTTGTGCTGTGTGGTGCATCTGGAAAGGCGATATTACAGAAGAAGCCAAGTGAACCCAGATTTTGAGATCACCCTCCCTTGAGGGTTAGGTGTCCATGCTGTGGAATCTCTACCTCCCTAAGACTCCAAGCTCTTAATGTTAGAGGAGAGACAGCACCTTCACTCCTGAGTACATCAGACGTGAATGATGATGTGATGTCATCACCTGCTGGCACAGGCATAAGAGCATTTCTGGGAATGGTCACTCTCAAATTTGGACAGATTCTTTTAGGTCCAAGAAGGAAATCGCAGCTTCAGGGTAAAGGACAATGCAGATCCAAGGTAAGGTAAGTGAGCAATGATGCTTCAGCGTTCAACATGAGAGAGGGGGGCAAAGGAGGTGGATTTGTGGCTTTGCACAAGTGATGCAGAAGATATGCATCTGACCGAAACCAATGAAGAGTTCTTAATAAAAAATGGAACCTGAATCTGATCCAGATTCTAGATCTAATGACCAGTTTGCAGAAAACGAGGGAGACAGAAGAACGTGTTAAAAAAAAAAAAAACGGTAACATGGAGATGTGAGCGACAAAATCCAGCATCTGGGAATCTTGATAAGGCATGTGAATCTGATTTACTCAGAAAATAAATTGCAAGGAGACAGAAGGGCAGGGGAACCTATAGATTAAAAGACACTTGAGGGACACAGCAAGCAATGGGATGCATGAGCTTTAGGCAGGTTTTTACATCAAACTTCAAATACAAGCAACACGTTTGTGAAGAAATGGGAAAAGTTGAAAGTTGACTATATATTTGATAGGCTGAAGCACTTATTTTTAATTTATAAGTAGGAAAAATAGATACAACACACCTCCTCATTGTGAGCATGCCATAAGGGAAGTTGGGTTGATTGATCAAACAACTTTCAGAGATGCCTCCAGGTCCCGCATCGAGTGGCCATCTGTGATACTCAGGCCGCGCTGTAATTCAATAGAACATATGAGGGGAAAACGCTCTGGGGAATTGCTCAAGCATATGAAGAGTTGGGCAGGGGCTCTACAGAATGGTAACTTTCTTGCTGTATGACAACCTCTCAGATCATCACCTGTGATTTTCCCAATATCCTGGACTCAGAATACATATTTATAAATTTTTTCCATTTGTTGTCCTCATTGTTTGTTTCTTATTTTCTCTTCCACTCTTTTTTTCCCCTTCTCTGGTTTCAATTGATGATTTTTTTTTAATTTTTTTTTCAACGTTTTTTATTTATTTTTGGGACAGAGGGAGGCAGAGCATGAACGGGGGAGGAGCAGAGAGAGAGGGAGACACAGAATCAGAAACAGGCTCCAGGCTCCGAGCCATCAGCTCAGAGCCCGACGCGGGGCTCGAACTCACGGACCGCGAGATCGTGACCTGGCTGAAGTCGGATGCTTAACCGACTGCGCCACCCAGGCGCCCCTCAATTGATGATTTTATACAATTCCATTTCCTCTCCTTTTACCACATCAATTATACTCTTTAACAATATTTTTAGGGGCACCTGGTGGCTCAGCTGGTTAAGCTTCCGACTCTTGATTTCAGCTCAGGTAATGATCTCATGGTTCATGGGCTCGAGCCTCGTCATCAGGCTCTGTGCCAGTAGCCAGGAGCCTACTTGGGATTCTCTGTCTCTGCCTCTCCCCCACTCTCTCTCTCTCTCAAAAATAAACTAACTAAACTTAAAAATAGTCTTAATGGTTGACCCAGAATTTGAAATATATACATAACTAATGTAAGTCCACTTTTTAAATAACACTGTACTGCCTCGTGTTGTGAAGTACTTTATTTTTCTTAAAAATTTTTTAAGTATTTATTCATTTTTGAGAGAGAGAGAGAGAGACCATGAGTGGAGTAAGGGCAGAGAGAGAGGGAGACACAGATTTTGTTAAGTACTTTATAACAGTACATTCCCGATTCCTCTCTCCCTACAATATTGCTGTCATTGATTTCACTTTCCATCAGCTCTAATCACTGAATACATTGTTGCTATTGCTGTTTTGAATAAACTGTTACTTGTTAGATTAAGACTAAGAAAAGTAAAAGACGTTTTTTACCGAATGTGTTCCTTTCCTAATGCTCTTTCTTTATCTGGATCCAAATTTCTGACCTGTATTATTTTTCTTCTCTCTAAAGAAGTTCTTTTACCATTTCAACATTTGTAAGTAGAAAAACATAGGGCCTGGAGATTTTTAACACTTGAAAATTAGACGTAGCCCCTCATAGAATAAATCCATGCATGTTTGCCATTATGTGGCAGGTATTTTACTTCTTATTTTTTTGTGCGCGTGGGCTTTTTTTTTTTTTTTAAGCACAAGGGAATTTAGAGCACAAAATAAAGACAAAGTGAAAAAAAGAGAAAGAACAAGAAAACCTAAAACCAAAAAAAGCAGAGGATAACAGCAGAGGACCAAAAGTGTTCCTTGTTTCCATGATTACCAGACCACATTCTGAGTGTCCCTTCTCATTGGATGTGGTTACAGAAGCACCCTGTGGGGCGGTTGGCCATTCTGTCTCTTGTTGCCCTGTTCTGCTTGGTTAGGCATCTGTCTTATATTTTCACATCCTATTCCGATTCCTTCTGGAGTGATTTCTGTACCACCTATAGGAGTGAAGAAGCCGACCCAGAGGAGAGGCTTCCTATGAATGTTTACTGCATGCAAATAGACTTGGAGTGAAGAGGTTCAGAGAACTCTAAAGAGTGGGTAAAAATGTGAACATTAAATTCCATTTTTTATTCTTACTTTTGCTTTCTCTAAAAACGTTTTAAAAGTTTTTAAACCTGTCAGGGTGATACCAGTCTCCTCGATAAATTGGTAAGATGATCTCTTTGGAAGTAGTTGCAAATTATTTTAAAATTTTTGAGCAGAACTATTTAGCATGGCTTCGTTATCATGGTAGAATTTATTTATAATAAACTTTGATATGTCAACATTTTGTGTTTAAGTAAAGTTACAACATTCAAATTGTAATCCTTCAAAGAATGAAATAGCTGGAACTTGCAGTCCAGAATTTCTTTCTTTCTTCATCCTTCCCTCCCACCCTCCCTCTCTTCTTTCCTTCCATTCTTTCTTTCTAAATACTTTCTGTAGAAGAAAGTTCCTTATTTCTAACAAGCAAAGGCTTAGATGAAATAGTAACTCATTATTATTACCATGCAGTCAGATGAAATTCCTCTCATCTCATTCGGTCGATACCATTAACCTTTCGACTTCAGTGGCAAATCCAGCCATAGAGATTCTCTCACCATAACACTGCACACCTCAGACAGCACCAGAGGGATGTGCGGCTTTTGGCGGCATGTAAATTAGAACTGTGGTCCCTCGACAGACTGGTCTGAAATGAGACTGCCTTTGATAATGAGAACTTCAATTTATATGTTGCTTTACCTCCTGAGGATTTGGAAAAGAAACTCCTGATACATTATTATTTGAAAAAAGGCTGAAAACATGAAGGTCTATGCTAATATCCTCACAAGATATTAATGAGCAATGTCTGTGAGCAAAACAGAGAACACCCACATTTTACTAAATTTTTGCATTTTTAATACACCAACAACACATTTTTGGAGCATATTCTCGATAGTAAATGACACAAAAGGGATAATTTGTTTATTTCTCCATTACACTCCTTGAAATGACAAGTCTCCTTCCTACATAGGGGTAACCACAGCTGACCCCGCTGTTTGCTTCCAGATACCAGGTTATCAGTTTATTTGGGGCAAGCATCCAGAAGAAATGGTTGATAATGTGTTTACTAAGGAACCACATTTAGATAGGCTTTTTAGGGATATTTGTGCTTTTTTTAATGTTTATTTATTTTGAGAGAGAGAAAGAAAGAGAGAGAGAGACTGAGAATCCTAAGAAGGCTGCACACAGTCAACACAGAGTCAGATGCAGGGCTCCATACCACAAACCCTGAGATCATGACCTGAGCTGAAATCAAGAGTCAGATGCTCAACTGACTGAGCCACCCAGGCTACCCAGGACATTTGCGTTTCAACAGCTCTGTGTCAAATGGTAACTAATGAATAGTGAATGGGAGAGGGAGTAAGTCAACTGGGTGCAAGTGTTAGAAGAAAGACAAGCTTAGAAAAGAAGAAATGGAGAGCATGTACATTATAAAAGAAAAATTCTAATATTTTAATGTGATTATCTTAACATGACATATCAAAAATCTTTCATTAGTTTCCAAAGCATGACCAAAATGAAAAAAATAATTTGATCACAGTGGAAAAGTAAGCGATCTCACACTGTCCCAGCTACCGAGGCGTTTGAAAACCTCAGGAAACTGTAGAATACTCATTCGTATCCTTTTGTTATAACGCTGCAATGAACATTGTTCAGATCCTTGGCATGGCATTTTTTCCACCCCTGTGTTTCCTGTAATGAACATGAACCCACTCAGGAGATATTTTTAACTCAATAAAATTATTTTAAAAGTAAAGAAACACCTCCAACTCTGACCGCAAACTTGATGTATTTAATCTTGAAAGGCAAACAGCTCTGGGGA
Organism: Felis catus; assembly: GCF_018350175.1. Lineage (NCBI taxonomy): Eukaryota > Metazoa > Chordata > Mammalia > Carnivora > Felidae > Felis > Felis catus. The sequence goes on from NC_058370.1 coordinate 92,230,647, forward strand.
GTCTTTCTTTTTTCCCTTTATTTAGCCTCTGGGGAGCAATTCACCCTTACAGAAGTGACAAATTTTAGAAACATTACAAGGAGAAGACTGATAGCTGAGAATAGAAGATACTATTTGACTGATTGTAGATTTAGAGTAAATGTTGCTCTTTATTTATTTGTATCTAGACAGAGCTAAGAAAAGTGTATATTTGCCATCAAAATCAACGGTGCACAATGAAATCTTCCAGTAAATAAGAAAGCAGCTGAGCACCTGTGTCCTCCCTACCTCTGCCCCTCTCCTTACCCCAAATCCTGACGTAAGAAACATTGCAAATAGGGAAGAGTTGTATCATTTCTGGAATCTGTAAAAAAAAAAAAAAAAGCATTCAGGAATTTCTGACATGGTGCAGAAGGTCCTGTTAAGGACAATAGCATAATGGACTCATAATCCAGGTGATCCAAGTCCCAACCTGCATCTATCATTAATTAATGGAATCTAGGGCAAATATTATCTTCATTAGCACTGTTGTTACTATTTAGTAGTAGTAGTAATAGTATATTAATTCACCTCCCTTTAAAAGAGTTTGGCTTCTGGGAATCATGTAAAAGAAAGTCCACATTATATGAACAAACAGTAGTTTGATATGGGGAATGATGTCTCTGATGGTAGCAGATGCTTCTGGAAAGGTGTCTGTACTCTAACAAGTATCTGTCATAGTATAGCAGAAAGCTGCACCTGGAAGGATTAAGGAGACACTGAACGGAGCCTATGGTGGAAGGCTCGGGGCAAGATAGCCACATAAATCGGGGTGGGGGGACAGTGGTGGCTGAGTTGAAGAGAAGTTTCCCAACAGCAGCAAATATTCCCTGTACACTCTGGGTGAGGGATAGGGGAGCTGGCATTCGTGGACATATGAGACAGAAGCAAGGAAAGTGTCAGTTGCAAAACTGACCGCAGGATGGAGATCTGGCCGATCTGACATTTCACTCAGAACTTTTATCCAACAGGGGTGCCTGGGTGGTGCAGTTGGTTAAGTGTGTGACTCTTCATTTAAGCTCAGGTCATGATCTCACGGTTTGTGAATTTGAGCCCAGCATCGGGATCTGCACTGACAGCCAGAGCCTGCTTGGGATTCTCTCTCTCCCTCTCTTTACGCCCCTCCCCCACTCATGGGCATGCTCTCTCTCTCTCTCTCTCTCTCTCTCAAAAATAAATAAACATGAAAAAAAAGTTTCATCCAACAGAGATAAAGACCTCTTCTGTACAGATTCTTCCAAGCTGTAACATCGGTTGCAGCCATTTTTTAGTTTCTTTCTTCCTTTTGTTTGAATCCTGTTAATTTCAGCCTGTCTCAGGAATGGGATTATGCAAATTCATATGTCCTTTCCCATTTTTCCAGAAGTTTTAGTGTCTCTCTTCTGAGGTCCAACTAACAATAAGATATTTCCTGAATTTCCAAGATGTTTTTTCATTCTGTCGTTTTTGTTCATAGTTGAACACACAGATAGTTGGCTTAGATTCAAAGGTCCAATTTTCCTCCAATTGAGGATTCAGATTCAACAATTTGTTGTGCTTAATGATTTCCATATTTTTCTCAATTGTATTAACTTCATATGTTTCTTTTCACTACTATCAGCATATTCATTTTTCTATTTTGCTTACGAAAATAGGAAATAAGAGCAAAATGTTATAAAAGAGAATTCTCCAATAATTTTAGACACAGAAAACTTTTCAAATGAGTATTATCCTAATTAATCATTAACTCAGATGATCTGAGAGGCAATATAGCATAATAGTGGTTAAGATCACAGATCCTGAAGTCAATTTGCAGCTTTCACTTTTTAACTGTGTAATCTTGGGTATTTTATTTAGCCTCCCAGTTTCTGAGTTTCTTTATATATGAAGCAGGAATGGTAATAGGTAGTAATAACTAGGTGGATAGAGTTGTTGTTGGGATTAATGAGTTAATATATGTCAGGCTCTAAGAATAGTACTCTGCTCATTATAAGAGATATGCTATTTTTTTATTATTGGCATTACCCCAATTCCAATAATTAACAGAAATAAAAATAAAGTTATTTTGGTTGATGTAAGGATTTCAAGAATTTATTTTATATTGATGAAAGTAAAGTTTACAATTTTTTTTTCTTTTTCTTTTTGCTTCCAAATACTTAACTATTATCCTGGTACTTTTATTAAAATTTTATTTTTGTTAACTTTTTATGTTCATGTTAATTCTAAGTTGTTTTATATCCAGTGGCGTTAAAAAAGCAGTGGTTTTTAAACTTTGTATCATTTTGCTACATAAATAATGTATGTTCATTTTAAAATTTATTTATTTATTTTGAGGGAGGGAGAGGCAGTGTAAACGGGGCAGGGACAGAGAGAGAGGGAGACAGAGAATCCCAAGGAGGCTCCACGCTGCCAGTGCAGAGCCTGATGTGGGGCTCGAATTCATGAGCTGTGAGATCCTGACCTGAGCTGAAATCAAGAGCTGGATGGTCAACGGACTGAGCTACCCAGGCACCGTTAATGTATGTTCATTTTAAAAGAAGCACAAACACATATGAAGTAAAAGCATATCTCTCATATTCCAACATTCAGAAACATTTATGTTTATTTGTCTATGAGGATGAGTTAGGTTATTCTGTGGTTAAAGAAACCCTGGTAACTCAGAGTTTTAAGTGGTTTAAACCATTTTAAACAACGGTTTATTTCATTCTGTCATTATATATCCATCTCAGTCAGCTGGGGCCTCTGGTCTGCTGTATCCGCCTCAAGAGGCAGAACCCAAAAGTTGTATCCCTTTGCATTATTTAGCTAAAAGTTTAGGTTGTCTGATTAATGTGGACTAGTCTGTATGTGTCTTAGTCAGTTCAGGATGTTCTACCAAGAAAACCATAGACCAGGGGGCTTAAACAACAAACATTTATTTCTCATAGTTCTGGAGTCTGGGAAGGCCAAGATCAAGGTCCTGGCAGATTTGGTGATTGGTGAGGGGCATCTTCCTGGTTTGTAGACAGCCACCTTCTTGCTTTACAATCACATGGCAGAGAGACAGAATATGCTCTCATCTCTTCTTAGAAGGACACTCATCCCATCATGGAAGCTCCATACTCGAATTACCTCCCATTGGCTCTATCTCTAAACACCATTACATTGAAGATTAGGGCTTCAACATGTGAATTTGGGGAGAACACAAACATTCAGACCATAGCAGTTCTTCCGGTCTAGCGGTCATTCCTTTTGATGCAAAGACCCACAGATACTCACAGTTCTTTCTGGATATATAATCTTATGAATTTGTGATGCATCTTTACACTACCACTCTTGATCTCTGCATCTTCTGTGATTTCATTGTGGGTAGCTTGAGTTTACTGAGCTTCAGAGAGAAAGCTACACTTAGTCACATGGCTCTTAACCACTTTGTCAAATTAAAGGACTTACTACTGCCAACCCTTTGTTTGATCTTCATATATATATATATATATATATATATATATATATATATATAAAATATATATATATATATAAAATATATATATATATACATATATACATATAAATATATATATTTAAGTATATAAGTATTTAAGAGTATGTATATATATATATATATATATATATATATATATATATATACTTAAAGATTTTGTTTATTTAAGTAATCTCTACACCCACTGTGGGGCTTAAATTTACAACACAGAGATTAAGAGTCACATGCTCTACTGACTGAGCCAGCCAGGTGCCCTGCTTTTTATTTTAATAGAAATTAATAAATTGAGAAATTTGAATAAGAGGATAGTAACTATACCCTTGACTTGATCTTAGGTTTTTATTTTTATTTTTTAAAAAATGTTTATTTGGATAGAGAGAGAGAGAGAGAGAGAGAGAGAGAGAGAGAGCGAGCTCACACAAAGGAAGAGCAGAGAAAGAGGGAGAGAGAGAATCCCAAGCAGGCTCCACACTGCTAGCACAGAGCCTGACTCTCACGAACTGTGAGATCATGACCTGATCCGAAACCAAGAATCAGATGCTCAATGGACTGAGGCGCCTGGGTGCCTCGATCCTGGGTTTTAATAGAACACTCTCAGCATACCCCATGCCACCACTAGTTTTGGATTGAGAAGCACTTGCCTCTGAACTCTGTGAATCTCTGAATTTGTGAACTCTGTGTTCCCATTAATTCTCTGCTTACAAACTAATTATTTCCTGAAATTATCTTTTGCTTATGTTACTTTTCCAAACAGATCCGGCAGCAACCAGCACATATGCTACCAACATTTTGTTTTCTCTCCTTTCCTCCTAGAGCCTTAGTTTGTTAGGAACATGTTCTGCCTTCTAAGAACTACAGGTGACAATTCAATCTCTGCATAAGGTGGACCACCATGTTTTCAGTCTCCAATATTAGTGTCCTCAAATCCCACTCTTGAACCCTAATGCCATGACACAGATGTGAGAACTAATGGTTGTAGCTGTATCTGACTACTGTTACTCTTTGTATCAGTAAAGGTAGCCTAGGTTATGCTGTGGTAATAGCCTAGGTTATGCTGTGGTAGCCTAGGTTTTGCTAGAAAAGGTTTGTGTCTTGCTCTCCCCCCATGTGCCCCATAGGTCAATGGAAGGTTCTTTGCATTATCCTCGCTTGTACTCCACACTGCTGGGCAACTGTATCAGGAGTGTTTCTAGTCACCATTAAAGAGGGAAAAAGAGCATGGCATATTCACACTAGCTCTTACAAACACAAAGGAAAATAACCACCCATGATTCCACCAGTCAAGGTAAATTACATGGCTACTCTAACTTCAGGGGATCAAGAAATGAAATAAATCCATGTACCTGAGAATAGAACTAGAATTCTCAAATTTGTCTTCTTTCTCTCACCCCTTCTCTCCCTCTCTTCCCCTCTTTTCCTTTCCTTTCTCTCTCTCCCCAACCCTGCCTTTGATCTGTATGCCATTTACTTATATATTATAACTTTACTGAATATTTTTTTACAGTGGTTTCCCATCTGTGTTCTTCCAAATCATAGTGAGACCTCAGAAATTGGGGTAGGGTGTAGTTAAGGGAGGTACCATCCATGCAGGGCTATGGCCCCCAAATTCAGCTCGGGTATACTACCCGTGGTATCTTTCTTTTTAGGCACAATCCTCCAATAATGAATTCCCAACATTTCATGGGTGTTTATTCATTCTGGTCTTTTCTTTCCAGTTAACTTAGTTTGCTGGTAGAAGTCCAATGAACTACAGATGACCGACCCACCAAAATATGGCCAAAGATTACTTCTGGTTACTGGAATAATGGGTGAATATTTTCTTACATTCATCTGTATTTTCTAGGGGCTCTGTATTGAGTAGCCTTGAATCTGCATGACAGTAAACGCTTGACAGTTTTATGATGAGAACATGTTAAAGAATAAAGTATAAAATACTTGGAAATTGAGTCACTCTAGCCTCCTTTCTATCCCTGAAAATTAGAAAATAATAGCTTTGTGAAATGGCTTAAAAGAGGTGAGGAAAGAAGCATTTAGACCAGAAATTACTTCCAAATTAAACTCAAAATACAAATATTGGAGTAGCATTGCACAAATTCCATCTGGAGGAGGAAGCTCCAATATCTTACACTTATATCAGTGGACTGGCTATGGCTATGTTTTGTGTAAATATAAATTGAATTCTTGCAGCAGGCAGGTCACTGTATTTGCTGATGCATAATGAGGGTGCTCAAACTTAGACTGTTTATCCCCTGGAGTCTCATTAAACTAAATATACTTGCCTTAAGCCACCTGCCTTTGGGCAGTTGCAATAGAAATAAAATCAGATTCATTTCCCATCTTGATAAATTGGCATTAACTACTACTTTATCTGAAATAGGCTTGATAATTAGTGTCTCTGATTACATGGAGAAAACTGTTGAATCTTTTAGAATGCTTTGAAAAAAATGCAGGCTTTCTAAATTTGCTGCAGTTGAGGGAGGAGATTTGAAAGCCCTGAGCCAGTCATGACTGTGATGAGCGTCATTAAAATAGCAATCTTTTTTTGGTAACTCATCTTGTCCCAAGTGTGATTTAAGAATATGGGAACACCTGTTCCAGGGTGGCAATTTTTACCTCATCGCTCTAATATCCATGGAGGCTGTGAGCTGGAGAGAAAGATATGAATATTAGGAGTAAAGTGTCTAATTCAAGAATGAAGAGAAAGGATTCTTAGGAAATGGACTGGGTCCATGAGAGTGGGACCATGGTCCAGCTCTGTGTCTGGTTTGTCCATCACCAGCTGTAAATAGCTCACTTCAGGTATATTACTGTCAATAACAATTGATCATGAACTGTGAGCTAAATTCCGTGCAGGCTCTGGAGAACCTGTCTCCCTCAATGCAGTAGGCAGCTGTTTCCCATGTGGGTCTTGCCAGCTTTCTAGGAGGCAGACAGAAAGCAGAGCCAGGCCCTTGCTGCTCCAGAGTTTCACAAAACTTTCTCTTCACAAAACTTTCTCTTCTGGTCTCTCATCTACTATCCCAGATAGAATTTCTATTTAGACTGTAGGGACTGTAGGGAACACTTCTTACAGGTTTCTTAAAGCTTTGTTCAACAACACATAAGTTTTTCTGAGGCTTACACGTATATTGAGAGACTGGCCAGAAAATTCTATTTTCCTGACCACCACACGCCCACCTGCCTTGGGGAAATAGGCACAGAGCTATGACCATGATGGGGCAATGACACAGGCAGGGAGGAAGAAATAACTTGCAAGTTCCTTGAATATAGAGAGAAAGTAAAGAAGAAAGTACTAGTGGACCAAACACACACACACACACACACACACACACACACCACATAGATTGTTTTATCAAAGTAGTGTTAATGATAATAATAAGGAGCTAATATTTCTTGAAAGCTTACTTTGTTCCTGGCAACTGTAAGGAAATTCTATAACTAAGTGTTTGAGTAAACCTTCTCATCAGTGCTGTGGGTAGAGACTGCTTATGCTACCTAGGCCAAGTGAGCAGCAGAGCAGGGACTAAAATGGAAGTCCCTTTGACTGCAGAGCCCTGCCTTAGCCCCAGGGGTGACTTTGGTCTCTGAGTTTGTGGTTACACTATGATGGGGCACATGGACCTTGTTCTAAAAGAAATATGGAAACTCTGTCAGGTTTCAAGAGTGTCTGTGGCATGGAAAGACTGACATTCACTGTCTGATGATTGTATGGACAGTGGTGTAGAAGATGTTGGGGGTTAGACATAAGATCCATGATCTCAACAGCTAGTGTATTGATCTGAGCCTGAGCAGGGACAATGATGAAGGAACCTGAGAAGAGTGGATTGATTTAAAATATGTTTATAATGCAAAAGCTAAAGGATCTGGTGATTTGTTTGATTTGTGGGTTGAGGGAGAGAGAGAAATTGATTATTTCCAAGACTATGGCCTTTCCAAAAAAAAAACGTAGATAGGAAATACTATTTAATTCAATATGGCAGAGTTTTGGAAGTATTCATATTCAATCTTATAGATTAGAGCACTGTGCCTGAAGCATCTTTCATCTCTCTCAAGTGGCAGACCATGTTGTCCCCAGAATAGGTCATGTGACTCTGAAAGGCTGGGACACTCTCAGGGAATCCTGCAGAAGCAGACCTAGCATACTTTTTCTCTGATTTGCTCTGTTGTGATGCTTACTCTATTTGGTGATTGTACAGATTTGTTTAACTGAAGGAGCAGTGCTTAGACCACTCTCTTCCCAAGAGATTAGTTCTTGAGCTACAACAAAAGAAGGGACCAAGAAAAAGATAGTCTTTAGTCTCAATGCTATATTTGGTGAAATTTTTTATTTGCTTTTTGTTTGCCACTTGATAATATTTCTGTTAGAAAACAGTGAAAACCCATTTCTCAGAGTCCCAGAAAGGAAAGGGCAAGCGATTGGATGTCATTCCTGTCAATCATTGGGGTATAAAAGAGGGAGAACAGTAGTGAACCAGATCAGGTTTACAGGGCATGATTGAAGATAACCTTTTTTTTTTTTTTTTGTCAGTCTAAACTAAGGTGGGGTTAGGGGTGTAGTTTTCTCAGATGACTGCCTGGACTTTACCAACTGGGTGTGATAACATTTGATTATTACATAATATCATTTTAAGGAATATTGAACAGAACTTTCTGGAACACATTTATTTGTTTATTTATTTATTTATTTATTTATTTATTTAGCTTTGCTCTTTTACTCCTGCAAACTTTTCACTCATTAACTAATAAAAATAACCTACTAGTTCATTTCAAAAAGGCAGACTTCTGTTCAATGCAGCAGCATGAACAATGCTAAGGATAATGGGCTAAAGTTGAAAGGAAGGACTAATTAAATGGCCATTCTGAATGCGGTGGAGACTCCACTCCAACCTAAGGATATCCTTTTTATGTTCTCTTATCTAAAGTCTGAATAAATCCCACTTCTGCCATTTTATTAAGAGGTAAGCAGAGCTGTGGCGGGTGAAACTGTGCCAGCACTGTGCGTTATGTATTTATGCTTCTTTGGGTGCTTTGTTCTATAAACTAAAGTAAGATTGAAATAGGTTTGTATATTCTGCTTTTTCCATAATATGAGCTAAAACAAGAATTATGAAGTGGGTGTGATAATGAAAATGGAGTCTGAAGTGTTCTCATGAGAAAAATGTAGGATCGTTATGTGCAAACCAGGGCAATGGATAACAGATCTCCCTATTTAGGCATTTGTGTGATGGTGAGCTGAAAATGCATATAAAAACCTCTTCAGTTTGAAAAGCCAACATAGGAAAACCCCACAGGACTAGAGCAGACTTTTTTTACTCTATCGTTTTTACCAGTTTTCTAATCATGAAAATAATATGTATTAAGTCTAGGAATGTGGAATTTTGTGATAAAGAGGAAATGATTTCACTTACTGATTTCCCATTTTATTAAAATGGTCGGTTTTCGGGGCACCTGGGTGGCTCAGTCAGTTGAGTGTCCAACTCTTGATTTTTGTTCAGGTCATGATCCCAGGGTTGTGAGATTGAGCCCTACATTGGGCTCCATGCTGAGCATGGAGCCTGCTTCAGATTCTTTCTCTCCCTCTGCCCTCTCCTGCCTGCCTGTGTGCATCACATGGGCACGCACACACACGCATGCACATGCACACACACACACACACACACACACACACACACCCTCTATCTCAAAATGAAAAAAATAATTTAGAAAGTGGGTTTTAAAATTTTAATAATTTGATCCTTTTGTGCTTATATTTTCAAGCTAGTTTGTATTCATCCCCAAATCTGCAAGAACAGTGAAGACAATATTTTTGGGCTATTTTTAGATGGAAAAACTGAAACATAGGAAAAGATAAAATGTCTTGTTCAAAGTCAGAGATGCTGATAGACTATTACATGTTTATTGCTTAATTGTTACATATTATCATGGCATAAATGTTTCAAGACTCATAAACAGTCACTCTCTTTGGACACCTGGATAGTTTTCAATTTCTTAGTAGATACTAAAACATAAATCTTTATGGATGTATATTTTGGGCCTTTAAAGAAATTGTTTCCTTTTGAAATTTTCCTACAAAAAAATTCTGAAATTAAAACACAAATTCAAAACCGTTCTCCAATAGACTTATTGAAATATTTACATTATATAGAGAGTATAAGGTGTCTCTATGCCAGGCCGTGTCCTGGGTTGTGACTTTATTATCATCACATTTGTATTTCCAACATTGTAGTTTTTGGAACATGGTGGGTCCTTAATAACTGTAGAATAGTAATTAATGTTTATTCCTATTTGACGTTTTTGGTTATAAAAGAGAGTAGTGTCATTATGTTATCTCCTGGGAAACATTAATCCACACCCTTCACACCTCTCTGAGGGTAAAATACCAAATTTCTTTTTTTTTTTCAATTATAGATTGATGCTCAATGTGAAAGCAGATTTTTGGCTAATTGAAATGGTAATCAAATGAGTTATGTTTATAGAAAACATTCCACATGGCAGTTTAATCTCATCACTACAATTAGGACCACATCATTACTTCTATTCAAATTCTCCATTTTCTTTGCCCTCCCAGCCTTTCACTTTTTTGGAATAAATATTTTCTCCAGTTAGATATTTGAGAAATTGTGCGTTTTTTGCCAAGATTTATATTTCAAGGGTTTTGAAACTAATTTAAAAGTTAAAAATATAATGGCTTTTTCATTTTAGAGCAACAACAAAATGAAAAGATTTAATAATATGAGACATATATAAGAAAGGGAATGAAATGTATTGCGTTACCTTGCTACATGAAGTGCAACATTCACCAACATTTTCAGTGTTATCTTTGATTCACCAGGAGAGATTAAATGTATTTGCATTTTTTACTGTCACATTTTCCAGTTGTCAATGCCCTTCTTCCTTTAGTGTTAAGAATTTAGCTATGTAATTTTATCCTACAAATTTTCCTCTTAGTTTTGGTGAGCTAAAACTTATACACAGTTGAAATGTACAGATATTATTTATACAGTCTGATAAATTTTGACAAGCACACACACCTATATAGCCAATATTCCAGTTAAGATACAGAACATTTCAATCACTCCAAAAAGTTCCCTCTTGCCTCTTTCCAGTCAGTCTCCATCACCAAAAGGCAACAAATGGTGGATTTCTAAAATAGATAGATTTTGTCCGTGGAATTCATATAAATGAAAGTCTGTAATATGCACTTTTTTGTCTGTCTTGTTTGCTCAACATGTTTTGAAGACTTATCTATATTGTAGGAATCAGTCTATTTTTAATTAAACATTTTTTAAACAAAAGAATTAAAGAAATTTATTCACAGGAAAAAGATGTAGAATGTTGACATATAATTTTAAAAAGTCAGTGATACACAGAAATGTATGCTACAGTCATTAGTTACTTTTTAAATGGATCTGTAATTCTAGTTTTGTTTATTGTCTTCTTTTTGAATATATACCAAATTTGTTTATCCATTCTCTCATTACGACTCAATTTATTTAAACAAAAACAAAATACAAACAGTTCACTCATTTCTCCCACCTCCCACCCATCACCTCTGGCAACCACTAAACTGTTTTCTATATCTATGAGCTTGATATATATATATTGATATATATACACACACACATATGTATATATATATATACACACACATATATATACATATATTATATATACATATACATATATGTGTGTATATATATGATATATATGTATATATAATATATGTGTATTCCTCGTATAAGAAAAATTATGTGGTATTTGTCTTTCTCTGTCTATTTTACTTAGTATTATGCCCTTAAGGTCCACCCATGTTGATGTTGTGGGCAAATGGCAAGATTTCATTCCTTTTTGATGGTTGAATATTCTATTGTTTATTTACCACTTTTTTTTTGTCCATTCATCTATCATTGGACACTTAGGTGGTTTCTATATTTTGACTATTGTAAGTCATGATGTAATGAGCAGGGGGGAGGCATATATATTTTTGAATTAGTGTTGTGTTTTCTTTGGATAAATATCCAGAAGTGAAATTTCTAGATCGTATAGTAGTTATACTTTTAAATTTTTGAGCAACTTCCAAACTGTTTTCTACAGTGGCTGTACCAGTTTACATTCTCACCAAGAGTGCACAGTTCCCCTTGTTCCAAACCCTCACCAACATTTGTTATTTCTTTCTTTTTTTTTTTTTTTTACACTTGCTATTTCTAGTCTTAGATAATAGCCATTCTGACAGGTGTGAGGCGATATATCACTGTGATTTTTATTTTCATTTCTCTAATGGTAAATGATGTAGAGCATCTTTTCCTAATGTGTTGTCCATCTTTTGTCTTCTTTGGAAAAATGCCTATTCAGATCTTCTGCCTACTTTTTATTTTTATTTATTTTATTTTTTATTTTTTTAAGTATATTTTTATTATTTATTTTGAGAAAGAGAGGAAGCATGCATGCAAGCAGGGGAAGGACAGAGAGAGAGGGAGAGAGAAAGAATCCTGAGCAGGCTCTGCACTGTCAGCACTGAGCCCAACACAGGGCTCAAACGCATGAACAGGGAGGGGAGATCATGACCTGAACCAAAATCAAGACTCAGACGCTTAACCAACTGAGCCAAACAGGCACCCCTTCTGCCCTTCTTTAAAATCAGATTTTACTTCTTTTGGGGCGCCTGGGTGGCGCAGTCGGTTAAGCGTCTGACTTCAGCTCAGGTCACGATCTCACGGTCCGTGAGTTCGAGCCCCGCGTCGGGCTCTGGGCTGATGGCTCAGAGCCTGGAGCCTGTTTCCGATTCTGTGTCTCCCTCTCTCTCTGCTCCTCCCCCGTTCATGCTCTGTCTCTCTCTGTCCCAAAAATAAATAAACGTTGAAAAAAAAAAGATTTAAAATCAGATTTTACTTCTTTTTTGCTGCTGAATTGCAGTCATTCTTTATGTATTTTGGATAGTAGCCCCTTACCAGATATATGATTTGTAAATATTTTCTCCCATTCTGTAGGCTGTCTTTTTGTTTTGCTGATGGTTTCCTTTGTAATGCAGAAGCTTTTAGTTTGATGAATAATTAGTGCTTATGTTTTTCTTCTGTTACCTTTGCTTTTGGTGTTAAATCCATAAAAATCATTGTCAAGACTAATATCAGAGCATGTTTCTAGGAACTTTCTGGTTTCAGATCTTATGTTCAAGTCTTTCATCCAGTTTTGAGTTTATTTTTGTGTATGGTGTAAGATAGGGATACAGTTACATTCTTTTGCATGTGGCTGTCCATTTTTCCCACCATCACTTATTGAAGAAACTGTTCTTTCCTCACTGTATATTCTTTTTCAAAAAATGTTTATTTATTTATTTTTGAGAGAGAGAGAGAGAGAGAGAGAGAGAGAGAGAGAGAGAGAGAGAGAATGAGCATGAGAGGGGTAGAGAGAGAGGGAGAGAGAGAATCCCAATCCCAATCTGTGCTGTCAGCGCAGAGCCTGCTGTGGGGCTCAAACCCGTGAACTGTAAGATCATGACCTGAGCCGAAACCAAGAGTCAGACACTTAACCGACTGAGCTTTGCTCAGGTGCCCCACCTCTCTGTATATTCTTGCTTCTTTTGTTATAATAAACTAATTGGCCATATATGTATGGGTTTTTTCTGGGGTCTTTATTCTGTTCCATTGATCTGTATGTCTGTTTTTATGCCAATACCATACCATTTTGATTACCATAACTTTGTAACATTGTTTGAATCAGGAAGTGTGATGCTTCCAGCTTTGCTTTTTCTCAAAATCGCTTTGGTTATTTGGGGTCTTTATGGTTACATGCAAATTGTAGGATTGTTCTATTTCAATGAAAAATGACATTGGAATTTTGAGAGAGATTACATTGAATCTGTATATTGCTTTGGATAGTATGGACATTTTAACGATATTAATTATTCCAATACATTAGCATGGAATATTCATCCATTTATTTGTATCATCAATTTATTTCATTAATGTCTATGGTTTTCAATATATAAGTCTTTATTCTGTTTGGTTAAATTTAATCCTAGGTGTTTTATTCTGTTGGTGCAATTTTAAATGATACTGTTTTCTTAATTTCTCTTTTAGATAGTTAATTAATAGTTTCTAGAAATGCAACAGATTCTATCCGTTCTCTCTTACTAATCATTTGGGCTGCATCCATCCACAGTGTTGACTAGTATGAGTAAGTTTACTATAAATATTCTCCTATAAATCTATTTGTGGGTGTATGTTTACATATCTCTTGCATATATACCTAGGATTGGAACTGCCAGTTCCTCAGATAGACTTATGTTTAATTTTTTAAGATCTTGTCAAAGAATTTTCTCATGTGGTTGTACCATTACACAGTCTTTGCAGCAATGTATAGAGGTTCTAATTGCTCTATAGTGTAGTTTGGTGATAACAGTCTCAAAAAAATCTTAACCACGATAGTGATTGTGAAGTGGTTTCTCATTACAGTTTAAATTTGCATTTCCCCAATGACTAATGATGTTAAGTACGTTTTCATGTGGTTATTGGCCACTCACACATCTCTTTTGAAATATCCACTCAGTTCTTTTGCTTAGTCTTCTAAGTGGTTTATTTTTTTTTTTCTTAAGAGTTTCATATGTATTCTGGATAAATAAAATATCAGATCCATAGTAGTGGAAATATTTTCCTCTGTCTATAGTTTGTGTATTAACATTCTTTTTTTTATATATATATGAAATTTATTGTCAAATTGGTTTCCATACAACACCCAGTGCTCATCCCAAAAGATGCCCTCCTCAATACCCATCACCCACCCTCTCCTCCCTCCCACCCCCCATCAACCCTCAGTTTGTTCTCAGTTTTTAACAGTCTCTTATGCTTTGGCTGTCTCCCACTCTAAACTCTTTTTTTTTTTAATTTTTTTCCTTCCCCTCCCCCATGGGTTCCTGTTAAGTTTCTCAGGATCCACATAAGAGTGAGACCATATGGTATCTGTCTTTCTCTGTATGGCTTATTTCACTTAGATCACACTCTCCAGTTCCATCCACGTTGCTACAAAAGGCCATATTTCATTTTTTCTCATTGCCACGTAGTACTCCATTGTGTATATAAACCACAATTTCTTTATCCATTCATCAGTTGATGGACATTTAGGCTCTTTCCATAATTTGGCTATTGTTGAGAGTGCTGCTATGAACATTGGGGTACAAGTGGCCCTATGCATCAGGCCCTTGGATAAATTCCTAGCAGTGCTATTGCTGGGTCATAGGGTAGGTCTATTTTTAATTTTCTGAGGAACCTCCACACTGCTTTCCAGAGTGGCTGCACCAGTTTGCATTCCCACCAACAGTGCAAGAGGGTTCCCGTTTCTCCACATCCTCTCTAGCATCTATAGTCTCCTGATTTGTTCATTTTGGCCACTCTGACTGGCGTGAGGTGATACCTGAGTGTGGTTTTGATTTGTATTTCCCTGATAAGGAGCGACGCTGAACATCTTTTCATGTGCCTGTTGGCCATCCGGATGTCTTCTTTAGAGAAGTGTCTATTCATGTTTTCTGCCCATTTCTTCACTGGGTTATTTGTTTTTCGGGTGTGGAGTTTGGTGAGCTCTTTATAGATTTTGGATACTAGCCCTTTGTCCGATATGTCATTTGCAAATATCTTTTCCCATTCCGTTGGTTGCCTTTCAGTTTTGTTGGTTGTTTCCTTTGCTGTGCAGAAGCTTTTTATCTTCATAAGGTCCCAGTAGTTCATTTTTGCTTTTAATTCCCTTGCCTTTGGGGATGTGTCGAGTAAGAGATTGCTATGGCTGAGGTCAGAGAGGTCTTTTCCTGCTTTCTCCTCTAAGGTTTTGATGGTTTCCTGTCTCACATTTAGGTCCTTTATCCATTTTGAGTTTATTTTTGTGAATGGTGTGAGAAAGTGGTCTAGTTTCAACCTTCTGCATGTTGCTGTCCAGTTCTCCCAGCACCATTTGTTAAAGAGACTGTCTTTTTTCCATTGTATGTTCTTTCCTGCTTTGTCAAAGATGAGTTGGCCATACGTTTGTGGGTCTAGTTCTGGGGTTTCTATTCTATTCCATTGGTCTATGTGTCTGTTTTTGTGCCAGTGTATTAACATTCTTAACAATACTATTTGATAAGTAGAGTGCTTTAATTTTGTATGAGTCTAATTGATTATTCTTATGTGTGTCATTAGTATGTTTCATGTCCACCTTATGAAGACTACCCCAAGGTCAGGAAGATGTTCTACCTTGTTTTCTTCTAAAAGCATATGGGTTTTCTGTTTATGTGTATAATATGTCTCAAATTATTTTCTGTGTATGGTGTGAAGTAGTGGTGTAGCCTTGTTTTTATTTCCTATAGACTTATCCAGTTGTTAAACCATCATTTGATAAAATTTTTCGTATCGAATTTATTTAGTGTCTTTATTAAAAATCGGTTGAACTTTGATTCTGTTTCTAGAATACATATTCTGTTCATATGACACAGTTTTTTATCTTAATGTGAATACTACTTTTTTTAATTACTATTTCTTTATAGTAAATCTTTAATTCATATAGTGTGATACTCCAACTTTGTTTTTCTTTTATTTTTTTAATTTTTTTTAACGTTTTATTTATTTTTGAGACAGAGAGAGAGCATGAACGGGGGAGGGGCAGAGAGAGAGGGAGACACAGAATCGGAAGCAGGCTCCAGGCTCTGAGCCATCAGCCCAGAGCCCGGCGCGGGGCTCGAAATCACGGACCGTGAGATGGTGACCTGAGCTAAAGTCGGACGCTTAACTGACTGAGCCACCCAGGCGCCCCTTGTTTTTCTCTTAAAGATCATTTGACTATTCTGTATTCTTGAATTTCTACATAAATTTTAGAATCAGTATGTCTTTTTCTTCTACATGGCTTAGTGAAATATTGAGAGTGGTTGTATTGCATTTATATACCATTTTGGGGAGGATGGACACATTAACAACCATGAATCCTCCAATCCGTGAATATAATTTTAGTTCTTTAATTTCTTGATCCATCTTTGTAATTTTCAGTCAGTATAGATATTTTGCACGTATGTTCTTAGATATTTTTTACATTGTAATGTTTTGATATTATAAAGAGATTTTTTTCCAAAATTTACTTTCCAAATGTTTGTTGTTAGTATATGGAAACACAATTGCTTTCATATATTGAATTTGTATTCTATGCTAAAATCCACATAGTAATTTTTATAGAATCCTTAAAATTTTCTATGCAAATGATCATGTTATGTGTAAAAAAAAGACAGCTTTACTTCTTTTTCAAACTTTATGCCTTTTACTATTTTTTTGCTCATCTATACAGGATAGGACTCCATACATTGTTCAACAGAACTGATGAGAGTGAACATAACTTGTATTTAGTTAGTGTTAAATATAATATTAGCAGTAGGTTTTTCATTGATGCCTCCTGCAATATGGAGAAAATGTTCATTTATTCCTAATTTACTGAGAGCTTTTATCATTTATCGATGTGATTATATGGTTTTTCTGTTTATTTATTTAATTTTATTTGAACATTCCCTCATACTACAGTACCTTTGGCATAACTTTTCAGCTCTCGATATCTGAGCAGCCATCTCTGGTACAGGCTGTTCAGTCCAACCCTCCAAATATCCAACTCAGCCCAGCTTAATATCTGCAGTGAATATCCACACATACCTCTGCCCCTGATCTTATCCTGCACAGCTCTTTCCTGCCTTGCAGATACAGCAGCGTCAGTGTCTTGGAATTCCTTTGTCTACTTCCTCAGCTTTCAGAGATTCTGGATCTGCTTGGATCAGTGGCAGCAAAATACCGCAAGGGAGAAAGATGGTGCATTATTGGGGTTCACTGTGTGTGTTTCCTTCTCTCCAGGATCACAATCCTATTCTGCATGTTGTTCAATGCCTTTCAAGAATATAACCATTAGTTGAAAAAAGTGTGAAGGGGAAAGGAGTATATAAGGTAAAAAGGGTCCCACACATTAAAAAAAAATGTGAGTAGGGGTGCCTGGGTGGCTCAGTGGGTTGAGCGTCCAACTTCGGTTCAGGTCATGATCTCATAGCTCGTGAATTCGAGCCCTGCGTCCGGCTCTGTGCTGACCGCTCGGAGCCTGGAGCCTGTGGAGACACAGATTCTGTGTCTCCCTCTCTCTCTGCTCCTAACCCGCTTGCGTCCTGTCTCTGTCTCTCTTAAAAATAAATAAACATTAAAAAAAATTTTTTAAATGTGAGCATATGGAAAAATGTGATGTTTAGTTGACTTTTTATAGTATGAAACAGATAGTTATGGGAATGTTGAAATTCATAAAGTTGAACTTGATCATCTCAGTGTCGTCTAGTGATTTTAAAATAGCAGGATTTCATCAAATGTGGTTTATGATAGTTGCATTTTATGATGGATACACCTTATGGTAGGAAAAATCAATACTGGTCTTGGAAGCAAATAAACATGATTCCAAGGAGTTGCACACACATTTTAAAAATGTTGGACTTCTGGGGCGCCTGGGTGGCGCAGTCGGTTAAGCGTCCGACTCAGCCAGGTCACGATCTTGCGGTCTGTGAGTTCGAGCCCCGCGTCGGGCTCTGGGCTGTTGGCTCAGAGCCTGGAGCCTGTTTCCGATTCTGTGTCTCCCTCTCTCTCTGCCCCTCCCCCGTTCATGTTCTGTCTCTCTCTGTCCCCAAAATAAATAAACGTTGAAAAAAAATTAAAAAAAAATGTTGGACTTCAATTGTCTTACCTTTCAAGTGAAGACACCATGATTTGCCTTTCAAGATTGGTGCAAATATTCCAGATAATGTTTGTTACCCTTGGCATCATGCTTTGTCTGGAATTTAGCACGAGACCATTAGGTGATGCTAATGGTAATCATGGTGATGAAACCGTAAGTCCTTTATCTTTTGAGCTAAAAACACAGTGAACTTTCTGGGAGTATCTGCTCTAAGGAAGGGTCAGTAACTTATTTACAGTTTTCCTGGCACTGCATAAGACAGGCTGGTAAAAATGCTATCTGGATGAGATCCATGGAAATCTGTTTAACTCTGCTCCTGGCCTGTTTAATCAATTCATCATGGAAAGTGCTTTATGGAAAGCAGTGAGTGCTGCCATTACCCTACATGCACAATCCTTCTTTCATATTTTGATACCATAAATGTCAGATATTTGATGACTTTAAAAGTAATCTTTATGGGAAGTGCATTGCTTAATATACAGTACTGAAGAAATTCCCCCTCCTCCCTCAAACAAGCAAACATTTATGGTGAAGAAAAAAAATGCTCTTTCTCTCTCTACACAATAAGGCAACAAAAAGCAAAGCTGAGGAATGAATATTTCTAGAGTAGTGAGGTAATTAGAACAATTAGAAACAAATGCAGAGTAATTGCACGGCATTTGTCTTTTAGCTATTTATATAGTGAAAGTTCTAGGGCGAAAACTATGCTTTAGATGTGCTGGCTTCAGCACCGGGTACAAGGTTGGTACCAAAAAAGGGGGGAGGGCAAGTAAACTTTGTTAACATTTCCAAAGAAAATTCACTAGGGAAGGGGCATTGTACTTATATAGCTTAATAAGTATTGTAATTTCAGAACATTGAAAAGATAACGTTTAAATTTTTAGGATATTCTACTGAAAAGCGTGATTTACTGCTCTGAAAGCAAATTTCTTGCTTTCTCTGAAATTCAGATGTTTGTCAGACCTTTGATGTGTGATGCATTCAACAATAAGAAAATAGGTAAAGATAAAATATTAAATGTATCTCTGTGCATATCTCTATCTGTCATCCATCCATTCATAATTTATTTGGTAAGGTTTACATAATGCACTCTTCAAAAAGGATTTCAAGTAGACTCAAGTAGACTACCAACATAATCGTCAGTAGAACTAAATAAAAAATAAGTGACTAAAAATAAGTGACTAAATCAAGGTAAAGAGAAAACTTAATGCATTTTGTTTTGCATTGCTAGGATTAAAGACCTAAGGTAGATGACTTTGTTTGTTTGTTTGTTTGTTTGTTTGTTTTTAATTTAGAAATACCTGTGAGTTAACCTTTTGGTTATAAAAGTGTATTTAAGAAACTCATCACCATCCACGAAAACTGAAGAAAAAAAAAAAAAAAGAGAAAGAGAACACTATCATGGCCTATATGAGAAATAAGAGTCATCAGCAGGAGAGACAGTGTGAGGTGTGAGGGGACCTGAAAAGGGAGGAACGGAGGGGTGGGTGCATGGTCAGGAGAAAAATGGCTCAGGCTTAATCAAAACTTTTTTTTAATGTTTATTATCTATTTTTGAGAGAGAGAGAGAGAGAGAGTCAGACAGAACATGAGTGGGGGAGTGGTGGAGAGAGAAAGAGGGAGACACAGAATCTGAAGGAGGCTCCAGGCTCTGAGCTGTCCACACAGAGCCCCACGTGGGGCTCAAACTCACTGTGAAATCATGACTTGAGCCAAAGTTGGATGCTGAACCGACTGAGCCACCCAGGTGCCCCTGGATCAGGCTCAATCAAAAAGAGAAGGATGAGCAGTGAGAAATTCCCTGTGAAGGGATGTCCAAGTAACTTAAAGTACTGGGAGTCTAATATTCTATTTTAGGAGTCATTCCTTGCTTTGAACAACAAAGTAGGCCTCTGGTTTACTTCTAGACCTTAACCAGATATCTACTAAATGCCACAACATTGCATTATTGATGCTTTGCTTGAAAGATTAAAGGGCAGTGACAGTACTCCTGCAGAGGGTGAAATGAAATAGACTCAGGAGGCAAGGTGACAAGAGGAAACCAAATCTAAAGGCTCAAGTGACCAGGAGAATGTAAGCCCTTGTATCCCCCACCCTAGGCATCGCACTGGATATCCTAGGAAGGGTGTTGAGCTTTCAACCATAAATGGAATGGTCTTGAGCTATTTAGTTGGGTTTCAAAGGTCTAGATAAGCCAGAAGCCTCGGGGTACTTAGGCATTTTTGTTTATATAATTTAATATAACAACAACAACAACAACAACAACAAAAATATAGTAATACCCCCAAAAAGAAGCAATAAAATTTTTAAAACTAAACTTTTGGTTTCACTGAGATTTAGAGAGACAGTATGAGGGATTAATTATAAAGAAAAAAGTAGATATTAATTTCTTTACATACAGTAGTTTAAGATAATAATGTCATAAGTAAATGAGTAAGACATACAGAAGATTTATTAGATCAGGTTAATTGTTTGGTGCATCTAAATGGACCTATGAAAAGTATTTGAGGTGAGTAACTTCTATCACGTTGGTTATCAATTCTTCATACAATATCATTTATACTATTCAATTCTTTTGGAAAATAAAGCAGAAAAATAATTCTTTGCAGCTAGTTGTTTACATGGTTTTACATATATTATTTGGGGGGAAAGTCCCGTTGGATACAAACCAGTTTCATAGAAAAATAACACTGACTGATTAAGTTTGGGAGATCCAAGTCATCGAGAAATTTTACTAGCTTAAATAGGCTATATCATAAGCGACCTTTGCATTCGAAATGCTTTTTAAACAATACTTACTATGCATATGCTAAAAGCATTTATTGTTTTCCAGAAAAAAAAAACAAGACAGAAATAAAACCGAAACACAACAACAAAAACCTTCAATATTTCAAATTGCTTTAAAATTCCAAATGGCAACGAGGCCACATTGTAAACTAATTCTTTGCCAAAAGTAATATTTTAACTTAGATATGTCCTATGGGAGAAGTAATCTGAGCCAGCAAATATTGGTTTTAATATTTATGAAAATGAATCTGGCTAAAGCAATCATTTTGATTTGCAAAAAATTCCCTTTTCACATTGATACTTCACCATATCAGCCAAATCCCATCTCAACTTGTGTATTAGTCAAATATTAAGCTATGATCCAAATACCAACTGTCTCAAATTGATTTTTTAGGTCATGAAGTGAAATAAATCAAATATTAGCTTCCTCTAAAAATAAACACTTCAAAAATGTTATTTTTATAATGATCACTATGCGGTACAGAATTTGTGAAAAATATTTGCCTGGTGGCATGACAGGGAAAGTGTCAAATTTTAACTCACATTGGGTGACAGAATGAACTGCGTGCCTTAGTCAGGAGTACAGGAGTACAGGTGTATACATCAGGCAGATTAAAGTTCCAGTCGTGTCTCTACTAGCTGAGCCCTTGGTGGAGTCACTAACTGCATACGCTTCTGTTTCCTTATCTAAAGAATGGAAGCTAAATGGTCTTTGGCCACCATCAATGTGGGAATGAGGGGAAACAATATGTGTGTGTGTGTGCGTGCACACACACACATACACATGCACACACACAAATAGATATAAAATATCTGACACTAGTGGACGCTTAGTAAGAAGAGTGTTTATTGATGTGTAGTCATAAAGAGTGTCACTTATTTAATATTTTTTCCTTCTTTCTAATGAGATCTTTTCATTTTTAATGACCATGACTATAATCTGTGATTGGTACATATAAGACAAAAGGACTGCTATGAATTTTTTATAGTGGTTTCAGGTAAACTTTAGCTTTATCTGTGATGTTCACCTTTAATAAATAAATAAGTAAATAAACAACTAAGCCAGTACATTTATATATATATATATAATATCATATATATGACATACATATATATGCATATGTGTGTGTGTGTGTGTGTGTGTGTGTGTGTGTATATATATATATATATATATATATATCTTTATGTATTTTACTGCTCCATATATCCAACAGTGTTTTAAAAGTTATTCTTGCAAGACTGGAGGTTCTTATCTTTTGTGTGGGTGCAGCTAAATTCATATTAAGTTAAAGGTACTTTGAAATCAAGTAATTAGATTAACGAAGTTGCCTCAAAAATTAAGACAAATGGCAAGTAGTATTTGTTGAAGAGTCAGAGACAAGAATATATTTGGATGCTTCTTGGAAGGCATGGACAGAGTACCAGACCACTGGGACCCTGGGGCCAGCAGGGAGCCCTGGCCGCTGGCTGTGAGGAGCCACATGAGAGATAGATGGGGCTACAGGAAGAATGCTTTCGTGTCACTGCTTTTGTAGGAGTTGTCCTGCCTGATAATTCCTCTTTTCCACAATCTCCGTGTGCTAGGAGAGCAAGTGGAAGTTATCTCATTGATAGGTCATTGAAGGTCATCTGTGGGATCTAAGGCAGCAAAGGATACAACCTGAGATATTCTTGGTACCAACTGCAAGTTTATATTGGAGTTCTGATACTAACTTACCATAACACATCTGCACGCAGATATGGAAAGGTAGTAAGAACATGTGGAACAATACAAAATAAACACACAAATGTGGTATCACTATTTAGTCTGGCACCAAAAATTTTAAGTGACGTTGTAAAAGTAATTCATTTCTAAATAACCACAAGAGCCCACACAGAGGGGGCTGGCAATTGAAAGAGGTGAAAGATGAAGCAAGACATCTAAGCAGTTCACCCAAAACATCTGATGCAGTCTTTCATATAAAGTTTGTGGCTTTAAGTAAACTTTAAAAACACAGTACAAACTCTAAGAAGTGTAACTGTGCCTCTAGCAAATTGTAGTGCTCTCTGGGAACTTAGGTATGGATGTGTAGGGTTTGGTTTCTGTTTTTGAAATTACACCCTGTCTTTTTTGTTATCAAAAGACTGTCAGGGGACTCTGAGAATTTTCTGAAGTTAACAAAGTGAAAATATGTAAAAAATACATCTTAATGTCAGAAAAAAAATCAAATTAAAGCAATGGTTTAATTGGTTTCATACTGAATTTATTTTACTGGTCTGTGGTTTGTTATTGAGACTCTGGTTTGAAGTACTTGTAACAAGAACAACTTATACATTGAGGGATTTGGGCAAATGCCAAGTTAAGTATTGGGCAAATACTCTTCATTTAATGGGGATTAAGTTGCCTCCTTATTGTTTCCAGTTGATTAGTAGCTCACTTGCACTTTTCCCCTTAACTCTTTCCCTGTAGATAGAATTCTTGTTAATACAAAAGATCTTTAAAAGTTTAGTTAAAGTTTAATTTTGTTTAACCATTTTAAAAATGGGACTTCTGCTGTCCTTTCACAATACACAGCAAAACTATTTTTCCGTCCTCCTCTTGGGAAACATAGAAGAGTCACTTAATTGGTAGTGTTGTCAATCTACAGGAGAAAACAAAGTGATTCCGTCTTCATTTCTTCATTTGATGACCCGAAATAAAATGCAAAGATTTCATACACATAAATTGGTAGCCACCTAAATATACCAGATTTACAAATGTTGTTTTTATGCTGCTGGACATCAAAGAAACCACACTGTACTGCACATGTACATTGGCCAAAACATCTAGCAAGTAGCATCATTATCTTAATGAAGATGCTCCTGTGCATTCAACATATGCCAGTGATGGATGAGTGGAGGCGGGCTGCTCCCTTCCCTTCTCTGCAGCTCAGGCGGCATGCAGCCTTAGTCACTGAACATGACAGCTCTAGAAACAAACATGGCTTGAGTAGGAAAAACCTTCTATAATCTGAGCAATTTGTTTACTCCAAGTCTGGCAGTGGGAAAAGCCAGAGAAGTGTTCCTGAGCCTGACATTGACTGTCCTAAGGTGTGGCATTGACAGGAGAGAAACAAGAGAATTATAAAAATAATAAATAACTGGCGCTTTGTCCCTGAACCTTTAGTGAGGTTGGTTTCCCTGAACGTAAGTCCAGCATTAATTGTTCGAGTCGCCAATCCCTAAGTCATCAGTTATGAGGTGCAGTGTGTTTGTATATATTCAGTTTAATAAGATTGTGCTCTTTGAAAATTCCTATCTCAAATGACTTAAATAAATGCTCTGACATTTAAAGGGCTAAATTTGAATCAAGCTGAACACCACGTGGCCTGAGGAATTACTATGCATGGTAATAGTTTTAGAAGTACTGT